>NC_071517.1:39179810-43979810 GCF_027887155.1 Malaclemys terrapin pileata | reverse complement strand
GCTGGTACCGGGGACCCGATCTTCACTTTCCCGCCGGCCTCTTTCGCCGGGGAGAGAATCCGCCCGCTCTTCTCTGGTCCGTTGCTTTTCGTTTCCTTTTCCTCTCTCCCGGGCCCATGCTCTTAGTGTGCGGCTCACAGCGTGTCCCTGAGGTGCCCTGTCTCTGCCCACGAAACAGGCTCCTCTAGCCCCCACCCTCCTGATCTCTATGACCTGGAGGACTCAGCCAGTCTCCCTCCCACAGACAGGGCTGCAGGGGGGTGACTCTCTACCCGTAGCTCTATGGCTGTGGAGGTCTGTGTGAGGCTCTAGGCTGGGTCTCTCTGCTCCTAGGAGCCAACTCTGTGTGCAGTGGGGGGGGGGTCCCACCAAGGAAGGATGGAGCCCCTGTGGGAGGGACCCAGCAGAGGGCCAGGAAGAGACCCCTCAACTGGGGGGAGGGGAAAGCAGGGGGGAGGCCTGGCTGAAGAGGCTGGGGGGGAGCAGGGTGTGTGTGTGTGTGTGTGTATGTGTATGAGGGGCGAAGTGTGTGTACGAGGTGCAAAGGCTGGAATTTTCAAAAGAACCGAAGTGACGTAAAACGAATTGCTTTTCAATGGAACTTTGCTGCTAAGTAACTTCAGGTGGGATTTTCAAAAGCACCTAAGTCATGTTTACCATTGTGCTAGTTTTAATGGGTTAATTTATTTTTCTAGAATAATGAATTTTCCCCATGTAAGCAAACTGCTTCTGTTCTCCTAGTCACCTTATTAAAGTCCCCCATTAAATGGACCTGAGAGGGCAATTTGTCTATTAAAATTTTCTAGGAAGCGCTGGTTTGCTGTGTGAGGTGTATTTTGAGACAGAAACAAAAGGTTGGTTTCCATATGAATTTAAAATGAACAGAGACCTGAAAGCCCAGTCAGTTCCCTTGTGTCCGCTGCCCAATATAGGATGTCAAGGCAAAAACAGATGAGAAATGTAGGATTGATGACAAATATAGGAATGATGCTGGATTCCATCATGCACGACATTTCCTGCTAGATCCTCTCTTCCACCCCCGTTATACCGTCAAGTAAATAATCTGTCAGGGTGGGAATTACTCTGGCAATACCAGGAATATGAAATAAAAATGAACGGATCATATGGAAAACCCCCTTGAGATGCACTGGGTTCAAACTAAAATGTCCAGCATCTGTCGCATCAGAGTTGTTTTCATGAGGTGCAAACTGTGTATAAAAATTACCATATTTGTTCTTCATGTAACTCATTTTTCTTTTAGAAATCTCCCTGATTTTACTGTAATCAATGTATTGTATCTGACTTTCCTCCCAAAGTGGTCTTTCTAAAATGTGGATAAATGCATATTTGGATGGTGTATGTTCATATTATTAAATTTGCTGACAGTAGAATTGTTACGGGTGTGACTGTTGCCCTGGTATGAATCACCACTGAGAATGCCCAATTCAGGACAGGGCCGATACACCCCAAAAACTGATGGTTTATTCTATAAATAGATTAATCAAAAAAGTAACAAAATGAGCTCGGGAACCCACGGGAACACACCCCTTTATTTTGGGACTTTGCTGATTTTGGACAACCAATTGCGAGTGGTTTGCAGCAGAAGGAAAGGGGAGTGTTGCCTTAAAGGGAGATTTGTCTGTCAGCCTGTCGCACTGCAAAGTGGGAAACTGAGGCAAAGGACACTGCCCAACCGACTGTGAGGTGGATGTTTACTTACGATTTGCAAACTTTTGAATCATTGTTGCGGTTTCTTCACAAATTAACGCTGAGCTCCCTCTTCTTTTTAATGAAAGATTTCTTTCGTTAAACACAGACTCAGTGCTTACGCGTGGGGAAGTATTGACCAGAGGTGATGTTTAGTTTTCCCAGATTACTGGGTGGGGGTTCAGGCCAGTTTTGTTTTTTAATGTGAAGAGGAAGCCCTAGATATTGACTCCAGCCCTTGTCACTGCTGACACCACCTGGCAGAAGGGTTACACTACAGCTGGCTGGAAAACTGCAGCAGAACCATGTTCCATCAGAGAGAGCATTTCTGCAGAAGTTGAAACACTACACAAAATAGTGTTGAATGGCAGATATTTCATTATGGAGAAAAGACAGGGAGAAAAATTTCCAACAATCTCAAATCGTTCCCTTTTGACATTTTTCTGAATGAAAAGTTCCAATGTTTCATTTTTTGCAAAAGACTTTTTGTTTTGATTTTTTTCTTCATTTTGTGTTATACAATATAAAATAAAAAGACAAAATTGAAATGAAGTCATTTCAGAATAAAACGTCAAAACCTTTCGTTCTGAGAATGTCAAAATGGGATATTTTGATATTGAAAGATTTCCCCCTCATTTTTCTCCTAAATAAAGTATTTTGTGGAAATGAAACACTTCCAATTAATGCCAAACAATTAAAAAAAAATCCTTCACTGAGAATTTTGAAATGTACAAGTTTTGTTCCTAAGTGGAATGAAGACAAACGTCAAAACCTCGAAATCCTTCATGAAATGGTATTTCTGTCCGCCCCGGAGCTTTAGAGGGGATCCCAGTAATAAGCGAGTGTTGCAGGAATGCAGAATTAGTCAGCTCTATGCTTGGCCTATGCGGCAACTCGGGTATCTGGCGCCATCAGGCAGACAAGGGACATCTATTTAGAACACATCACCGGACATCAGCAATACCAGGAGACATGCGGGAGTGCCATTGAGAAGGGAAGTCAGGAAAGTAACTGAAATACTTCCCTGATGGATTGTATTTACTGAGGGACAACCTAGCCTAAATTCTCAATTACTGAGGGACAATCTACACTCATTGCTATATTTGCTTTCCACAAGCTACTGTTAGTATAACCTTTTATGAGTGATATACCCGAATATTTGGATGCCAATATCTAAACTATTGTTAAATTTATTAACCTTAATTTGGGATATTGCAGATTATGAACTATATGTATTTTAGGACTTTTAAATCAAACTTTGTACTTTTGGATAATTTAAGCATTATGCCCAGATGTATAGACACTCTTTCTTTAACTGGTGTTAGATAATTTTAACATTCGTTCTCCTAGTAATTAATTTTCTGTTTCTAACAATTAGAAGTTTCATCCATCTATATCTTTGTTCCTAATGCAGAAATACTACTGCTCATTGTAGCAAGTTGTCTATCCTTCTGCTACCAGTAGATGTCCATGTCTACCCATATTCCATTAATCAAACCTATTTATTTATTTAGAGGAAAACATTATTTGACCCAAAATGGCCGTCTTTCAAAGCTGGAATTTTTTTCAAAAATATTTAGATTTTTCTCAAAATTTTCCAGTTTTCTATGCAAATTTGCTTTGTGTTTTCATTTTCTACTGCCAATTTTGACTGGTTATCTTAATCCTAAATTTTGTGCCTTTCAAAATCTTTTTTTTTAATGAATACATTAAAATAATTGCAAAAATGCAACACAAAATTGATAATGTGCATGATGAAATAATTTTCAATTTTTTTGACAAATTTCTGTTTCTAACCCGGTAAATTTCAAAAAATGAGATTTCATTTGGTTTTGAAAATTGGTGGTATGAAATTATGGGCAGCGGGCATTGTAGGCTGGGGGAGGCTGTGCCTCCCCAAACAGCCAACCATGGCCCCACCCATGCTCCGCCCTCATGCCAGGCCCCCTCCTGCTGTTCCCAGCACTCTGCCCTAGCTGGTCCAGGGACTCCGGATAGCTGCTGCTGGGGCCACGCTACCCACCCAGTGCTCAGAATATGGGTGCTGGGGGCACTACTCACCTGATGCTCAGACCACTGGGGCTGGGGGCACTGCAGCCATGCCGCCCAGGGATGGGGGCACTGTCACCAGGTCCTTGCCCCCCGGCTGTGTGTCTGTGAGGGACGGGGGCAGAAAGGGAGAGGGAGAGGGTGGGTAGAAGGGGAAGGACAGGGCCTCAGTCACAAGGGGAGGTGCCAGGGGCTAGCCTCCCCAGGCAGCCGGGTCACCCGCCACCCATGGATGAAACATTTTTTGTATTTTAGGCCATTTTGTAATGGGGCCCTGATCTCAGCTGGGGCAGGGACTGTCTCTCGCTGTGTGTCTATGCAGCACCCGGCACAACGGGGCCCTGATCTCAGCTGGGGCAGGGACTGTCTCTCCCTGTGTGTCTGTGCAGTGCCCGGCACAACGGGGCCTGATCTCAGCTGGGGCAGGGACTGTCTCTCTCTGTGTGTCTGTGCAGCGCCCAGCACAACAGGGCCCTGATCTCAGTTGGGGCAGGGACTGTCTCTCCCTGTGTGTCTGTGCAGCACCCGGCACAACGGGGCCCTGATCTCAGCTGGTGCAGGGACTATCTCTCCCTGGAGTACCCTTCTGTGAGGTTGATTAATGCTTTACAATGCTTTTGTGCTCACATCCCTCCTCTAGGCTCTGAGATTTGAACACCAGATAAACGACACCTCACATAGCTAGAGGCCTCCATATGCGGTCTCTGTGTGCCATTATGGGGATCCGCTGGCAGGACAAAATTACCAATCTGTAGGTTCTCCAAAAGTCAAATGCCACAAGCATCGAGGCCATGCTGATAAAACCCAACTACACTGGGTTGGGCACGGATGCTTTAACATCGACTCCCCAGAAAAATGTTCTCTGGAGAATTGGCACAAGGACACCGGAATCAAGGCCGCCCCAGAAAGCGTTACAAGGACAGCATCAGGAACAGCACACACTTCGAGAAGGCTGCGTTAAACAGATCAGCCTGGCAGCACACAACACTCAGAGCTTTCCAAGCCTTTGGAGAGGACAGAAATAATCGATTATTAGCTGCCAGGGAAAAGTCTCACACTACGGCTGTAGCTACCAAAACGCTCACCAACGACTCTGTCTGCCCGATCTGCTCACAAGCCTGCGCGTCACGCTTTGGACTTCAGGGTCACTCCAGAATCCATAAAAAGAGGTAGCATGAAACCGTCATCATTGAACCAAGGGACTACACAAAGCGAAGCAAAGGACCATCCTTCCTCTCCACAGCCAGTCTGATGATGCCCCCTGCCACCCCTTTTCCCTCTTCACTTTTGCCCAAACTTAGGGTTACCATATCTCATAAATAAAAAAAGAAGACCCTCCACGGGCCCTGGCCCCGCCCATTTCCCCACCCCTAGCCCCGCCCAACTCCAACCCTTCCCCGCCCTAACTCTGCCCCCTCCTCCCTCCCACTCCCAGCCAGGGGGAAAGGGCTGCCCCAGTGCTACCGGCTTCAGGGTTTGCCAGGCAGCCCCCAGACCCTGCGCCCCCAGCCGGCGCTTCCCCAGTGCAGCTGGAGCCCGGGAGGGGAAGCGCCCAGCCGGGGGCGCAGGGTCTGGAGGCTGCCCAGGAAACCGTGAAGCCGGTAGCGCTCGGGCTTTGGGCAGACCCTATGCCTCCGGACCCTGCGCCCCCAGCCGGCCACTTCCCCTCCCAGGCTCCGGCGGCACAGGGTCCGGAGGCACAGGGGCTGCCCGAAGCCGGTAGCTCTCGGGCAGCCCGGCTCTTAAACAGAGCCGAAGAGTCGGGGAGGAGCAGAGCCGCCATTTTCCCGGACATGTTCGGCTTTTTGGCAATTCTCCCCGGACGGGGGTTTGATTGCCGAAAAGCCGGACATGTCCGGGAAAAAGAGGACGTATGGTAACCCTACCCAAACTACACCCATATGCCTGAAATTTCTCAGCAGTCAGATTTCAGGGAGCAACGTTTCAAACTAAGGCTGCTGTGTAAGTGCAGATCATAACTGCGTTGTTATTTTCCATTTTTCAGGCCTACAACTGCAGAGAGAGAGAGAGAGAGAGAGTCCACAGCCAGGCGCTGACTCATCTGTGCAGCCAGTGACGCTTTCTAAGCATTGGCAGAATCACATGACCAGTTCATTCGCACAGCCTGCGTTAACACCAGCCTGTCTGAGCTCTGGTGCTCAAAAGCTGTCCGCCTCTCGTCCTCCCGCCACCCCGCTTTCTCCCCAACCACATCAAAAATGCTGCTTCATAACGTCTTCAAAACGATCTGCTCTGCACATAGACGCTGAGGCTGATTTCGAGTCCTAGGGTAATTCCAAGAAATCCTGGTGATTTTTAGGGTTAAATCTCACTAACAGCTAGATTGTGGTCAACAGATCAGGGCTATTTCAGCCCAAGTGAGGACCCAGGTGCAAAGGTGAATATCCTACTAGCAGCAGCATGAATTTTGTAATACTTGGTGTTTTTCTTAAAGCCCAGCTCCTGGGGACTCATGGGATTAAGCAAGACTCAGCCTTAGCTTTCATTAAAATACCTCTCTAGGCCTCATGGTTGTGGGAAAAGCTGAAAACATGTGACTCTTAAAGGCTCAAAATCCAGGAGGCAAATAAACAGAAACTATCGTTGATTTTTTTTTTTCACCCAATCTCCTGATTTTTGAATGCTTAGGGTTGGCCATTTTGATGGCCTCTTTTTTAAATTGCAGACACAGCAGCATGGCAAAGGGGAGAGGCGTCTCCCGGCTAAGCAGCTCCCATACCGTTTAGGGCTTCATAGGTCAAAACCAACCCTTTGAAGACCAATGGGCAGCCGGAGCCGATCCCAGTGCAGTGCTGTCGTGTATGTGTGGAGAGGTCCTTCGCTCACTTAACAAGCAAGCTGCCCTCTTCTGCCTTAGTCTCGGTTTCCCAATGGACTGACGACATTGCCCCATGTAGAGTGTGTAGGCTGCCCTGTTGCACCCCCAGTGGTCAAATGTGGTGCTGCAGGTGCTCTCTGCCTCAATTTCCTCCTTCAAGGTGCATCCCCTCTGCCTACCCCACACAGGTCAGGGATTGGTGATGTGGCTTAGCCCTCTGGTCACATTTAACCCCTTCCAAGATCACAAAAGTTCAACCTAAAGTGGGTGGCAGCTAATTCTGACACAAGCAGGGCTGACCCCATTTTGTCTTAAAGTGGCCAGTCACTCTGTGCTTCCACTGGCATAAGGACAATGATACTGGTATCGCTGCATTCACACTGTGGGGTTCTACAGGTATAGTTATACCAGTATAGCTACGCCAGCAAAACCTTCCTAGTATAGACGAGGCCTTAGACTATGTCTGCATTAGCAGCTCTCTCTAGGTATACGAATACCAGGATGCTATACTGGCAACGTGCTTCTGGTATGGACGCAGCTAATAGCAGCAAACTACTCTTGGTATCAGTCCAGTAAAACAACCCACCATGAGCAAAACCAGCTGTACTGGTTAAAGTGCAGTTTTGCCGATCTAGCTCTGTCTACACTAGGGACTTCTGCCAGCCCAGCTCTGTCGGTCACAAACCCACCTCCCTCCGACTGGATTAGCTTTGCTGGCAGAAGTCTGCAGTGTAGACAAAGCCTTAGGCCTGGTCTACACTAAACACTTTGGCCAGCATAATAATGTCGGTTGGGTGTGTGTGTGAATGTGTCACAGCATTTTTCTACTGGCAAATGCCCTAGTGTGGACACAGTTCTACCAGTGTAAAAGTCCCTTTGCTGGTATAGCTTATATCACTGGTATAGACTCGACTGGCAAAGCCAGTGTCTTTTGCCTGTATCAGTTGTGTCTAAATGAGGAAAGTTTGCTGGTATAGTCAGGGGTTCTCATAACAGATTTTTTGCTGCTCTCCGAGTGTGGCCACCAACTCTTGCTGGTGGCCGCTCTGACAAAGCCGTCTCTGTCCCTGCCTCCAGTGGCCCTTCAGCGAGAGCCCGCCCTGGGGAAGGTGGGTCAGGAACTCACCAGCCACCTGCAGAATCCCAGGCTCTGCACGCTCTGGCTGGGCGGGAGCGAGGGAGCTGCCCAGGGGAGTGCCCAGGTGACCGAACACTGCAGCCACCTCCATTGACAAGATCCACCTCTGGCATCACGCACTTCGGTCCCACGTGTCTCCAGAGCACAGGTGCCAACTTTCATGCGGTAAATAAGCACCCCGACTTTCACAACAAGCCAAAAATCAAGCTAATCCCATTTCAAAACAAGCCAATCCCTAAGAACCATAACACCGCGTGCTGTGGTGGACCTGCTGTGCACCCCTGACTCTCTCCCCCCTTGCCCCAGCTTGCCCCCCTTGCCCCTGTTTGCTGTAAGCCAATCAAAAAAAAAGAAGCAACAGGCTACAAGCCAAACAAGCAACAAACTACAAGCCAAAAACTAGCTATAAGCTACTAGCTACAAGCCAAAAACTAGCCAACAAGCAGCTGCCCCTTTTCAGCGTCCCAGTTCAAACACAGAACATTAAAGTCAAGGGAGCTCTCCGGATCTGGACGTACCACCGGCATCTGCACTAAACACAGGTAAGGGACCCTGTCACCGAATGACCCCTGATTCTCTGTCCCACATTCATTTTCTCTCCTCCATCCCCAGAGCTGGGGTGGGCATAAGAAGAGGGCGGGACAAGCAGCTTAGGGGGAAGCACTTGGGAGGTAGTGAAGTGTGGAGCTGGAAGTGGGGAGCCATGGTGTGGAAGCACAGTGCAAA
This sequence comes from Malaclemys terrapin pileata, assembly GCF_027887155.1. Classification (NCBI taxonomy): domain Eukaryota; kingdom Metazoa; phylum Chordata; order Testudines; family Emydidae; genus Malaclemys; species Malaclemys terrapin. The sequence continues at coordinate 43,971,351 of NC_071517.1, read as the reverse complement.
GGACGGGCAGTGGCAGATTACCGTACGGGCCCGTGCTCAGGGACCCCGGAAAAATCTCCCCCTGCCACAGCCCCAGGGCTGGAGGATTCTCCGGTCTTGGGGCCGTAGCGAGGGGCGGGGCAGAAAGGAGCAAGTGGGGGAAAATTTTGACTTTGTTGAAAATCCCAAAAATGCAGGGCAGGGGAGGCGAATCTGTTTTTGGCAACTAAAAACATTTTGCTTTTCTGAATTAAAAGTCAAAAATTTGCAGAGCGAGCAAACACCGCAAAAATCCATTATGATAAAAATCCAATTTTCCCTTGAAAGATAGTTTTCATGGAAAATTGTCACCTCCAAGGCAGTCAGTGGGGGTCAGGGCTGGATTTTGATCTCAGTGATGCTGGGGTAAATCCAGTGGGACCCCATTGCAGTCAATTGAGTCAGGGCTGGATTCTGAACTTATTTACCCTGGCATAAATCTAGAGTTACTCAATTTCCCATAGCTGGAAATGATACTTTTTATATTTTCTTTATCATCTGCATCCATAATCAACATTTCGCCAGTAAAGGGCCCCAGGAACTTGGCTTGCTTTCTGTGAGTTTCGCTCTCTCCGGTAAGACGTCCAATTTCTATGTTCAGTCTCTCTCCATCCAACCTTTCACGCTCCTTCTCGCATCTAACGGGATTTTTCTTGTTCTCCTGTCCCAGGATCGGCTTATCCAGGTGAAGGACTCCAGCTCTTTCATCCCCTGCTATGGCTCCCGTGCACGGGGACACACTGGCGGGGCGCTTCCGGATGACAGTCCCCAGGGGTTTGCTGCTCAGCGTGCTGATTTACAGCGCGGTCTCTGATATCCGATGTCCGGATAAGGTGCCAAGTAAGGAGGAAGCCCGGTACAACGCCGATCCCTTGAGTCCACACCTGAGCTGTGCAAGTTTCAGCACTCCGAAGTGCCAGTGTAGTTATGGCCCCAGTGCTGTGAGCCGTGCTCCCAGTGCTGTTAGCTATGGCCCCCGTGAGGGCAGGGGTGGCAGGTTTGTATAGTTTTTGGTGGTGCCAAGGACAGGTCCAAGTCCCGCCCCACCTGCCTTGTAAGCCAATATATATTTTTTAAAATAATGTAAAAATGTGAGGGCTCTGGGGTGGGGCTGGGGATGAGGGGTTCATGAGGCAGGAGGGGGTTCAGGGCTGGGGCAGAGGGTTAGGGTGTGGGGCGGGTGAGGGCTGTGGGGTGGGGCTGGGGATGAGGAGTTCATGATGCAGGAGGGGGTTCAGGGCTGGGGCAGAGGGTTAGGGTGTGGGGCGGGTGAGGGCTGTGGGGTGGGGCTGGGGATGAGGAGTTCATGATGCAGGAAGGGGTTCAGGGCTCGGGCAGAGGGTTAGGATGTGGGGCGGGTGAGGGCTGTGGGGTGGGGCTGGGGATGAGGGGTTCATGATGCAGGAAGGGGTTCAGGGCTGAGGCAGAGAGTAGAGGTGCGGGGGGGTGAGGGCTCTGGCTGGGGGTGTGGGCTCTGGGGTGGGTCAGGGCTGGGGATGAGAGTTTGGGGTGAAGGCAGACTTCTCCAGGGCTGGGGCCAGAGAGGAGGACTCCCCCCCCACCCGCAGCACACTCACCTCACACCACTGCCACTGCAGGTGCTCCTAGGGCCCCTCTCAGATCCAGGATGCCCCCTTGCCTACCCTGGGGTGGGTGCGGGGGGGGCGGGCTGCCATCATGTGGGTGCCTCCTCCCCTGCTGCTGTCCCTCACCGTAGCCTCACTGGGGGGGGGCTGCCCCTTGCCCCACATGGGACAGGAGCGGTGCCTACGTGCAGGGGGGGCCCTGTGCTGGTGGGGGTCCTGCCGGAAAAGGGAAGGGTCCGAGGCGGAGGGGCAGGGGCAGGGGTAGCGGAGCGGGGCACTAGGACCCTGCGGCCGCAGTGGATGCCTGAAGCCAGCTGAGTGGAGCCAGCAGGGAGCTGCAGGGGAGAAGCGGGGATGCTCCGGGGCCCGGGGGAGGCAGGCGGGGCCGCGGGAGAGACCCAGCTAGGGTGACCAGACAGCAAATGTGAAAAATCGGGACGGGGGTGGGGGTAATAGGAACCTATATAAGAAAAAGAGCCAAAAATTGGGACTGTCCCTGTAAAATCAGGACATCTGGTCACCCTAGACCCAGCCCCGAACATCGGTGGAGCCCGGGGCCCCCGGGCCCGTAGAACTCGCCGCCCAGGGCGGTCAGAGCTGTCCGGAGGCATCGGCACCATACGCAGGCACCCGACAATCTGGGGCACCGCTGGGTCAAGTCCACCCGCCTCTTCCTATCCCTGTTGCTGTGACTGCTGCAGCCTGGTGAGTCTCCTCCGGCGGGGATCTAGTTAACTTACAAGTGAAAAGGGCTCCAGCCCGACAGACCTATTAGCTCAACATCCAAACTGTTAACGAGCCATTGAAGGGGTAATGGAGCCATTTAACAGGCATTTGCCAACCCCCAGGTACATAGTGTCAGTTTCTGAATGTCCTGACAAAAACAGTGGTGCATGACTGTCATATTTACTCAGAACATGTCAGTCTGCAGGACCTTGGTTTAAAATTTGTTTTAAAAATATTTCATTTGTGTGCGGCTGAAGATTATAAAATCACATCTCTAAAATATCGTCCCTCCTCTGCCGTCGGGCATAGGGGCACCAGTTCAAAATACTGCATAGGGCCCCATAAATCCTAAGGATGGCCCTGGGGGTGTTTTGTTTTTTTTAGAGTCACAGCCATGCTTTAACATTGCTAATGTAGACAAAGCCTCAGTTTTAGCTTTCATTACAGTACCAGACCTCATGGTTGTAGGGAAAAGCTAAAAACCGTGTGACTCTTAAAGGCTAAAAAAAAAAATCCAGGAGGCAAATAAACAGAAACTATCATCGACTTTAAAAAAATATCATTTTTTTCAGCCAATCTCATGATTTTTGAATGCTTAGGGTTGGCCATTTTGATGCCCTCTTTTTTAAATTGCAGACCCAGCAGAATGGCAAAGGGGAGAGACATCTCCCAGCTAAGCAGACCCCATACCATTTAGGGCACAATAGGTTAAAAACAACACTTTAAACTCCAAGTGGAGACCAATGGGCAGCCGGAGCCAATCCCAGTGCATTGCTGTGACATAGATTTGGAGAGGTCCTTCGCTCACTTAGCGAGCAAGCTGCCCTCTTCTGCATTAGTCTCCGTTTCCCAATGGACTGACGACATTGCCCCATGTAGTGTGTGGCTCCAGTCTCAAAGAGATAAATGTCTCACCTGCTGTAGCATGGTCTGCCTTGGAGATAAGGGGTTAAACGTGGCCAGAGGGCTAAGCCACCTCACCAATCCCTGACCTATGTGGGGAAGGCAGAGGGGATGCACCTTGGAGGGCGAAACAGGCATGGAGCGCCTGCAGCACCATATTTGACATTAGGGGGTACAACAGGGCAGCCACTCCCAGTGACACCAGGCCTGAGCTACTCTTAAAATTTGTATGAGTTTGGGAGGTCGGTTGAGGGTGATTTTTTACTACCATAGCTGTACTGGGATAAGCCTTAGTGCAGCCAGTCATCTTGGTATAACTGGTGTCACTGCGAGTGGCTGCCCTGTTGTACCCCCTAAACATGGAGAAGGATTTTGTAGAGGGGGAGCCACATTCTCCAATGTTTCAGAGTAGCAGCCGTGTTAGTCTGTATCCGCAAAAAGAAGAACAGGAGGACTTGTGGCACCTTAGAGACTAACAAATTTGTTAGTCTCTAAGGTGCCACAAGTCCTCCTGTTCTTCATTCTCCAATGTGTCCCCCTTATTTCAACCCCTCTGTCCTGAACATGGAAAGCACTCGACACAGTAAGTGCTAAGTATTAATATCAGGAACAAGCCATGTGCTGCTCTCTTCTGCCCTAGAGAGCCTTTAGCGTTGGCACAAACTTCCCACCCTCTCTCTCAGGGCCGGTGTGGGGAGCACACCCCATCACAATAACTAACGATACAATTTGGTCACGGATTCCGTGATCTTAACAGATCTCCATGACTGCTTCAGCGTCAGCTCCCTGCGGTGGGCTCCTCCGGCTGTCAGCCCCGCCGTGGCCATTCCCTGATTTTGTACATTTCCCTGCATGACTGTTCCATGAATTTTGCTTAATTTTACCATGACAAAACCATATCCCTCACAATAACTAACCTAGCAGAGACAGGTCTAACACGATCCAATGGCTGGAAGCTAAAACTAAGCAAATTCAGAGTGGAAATAAGACAGACATTTTTAACAGTGAGAACAATTAACCATTGGAAGAACTTACCAAGGACTGTTGGCAGATTCTCCATCACTGACAATTTTTAAAATCAAGTTTGGAGGCTTTTCTAAAAGATCTGCTCAAAAAGCTAAAACACAAAAACCCAGAAGCCCCCAACATTTATCATTTTTTCAAAAGCTCATGATTTTTAAGCCACTTTCATGATTTTTGGACGCCTCTGACTACAGATATAGAACCAGATCCTCACCCATGGAGCTATGGCCAGTTCACATCAGCTGGGATGTGGCCTCATCGACTCCAGTGGAGCTACAGCCAATTCACACCATGGCTAATTCTTGTTTTGAACCACAGAATCATTTGCCTTGTCACAGCAGGGAATTCCTCCACGTAGGGTGACCAGATGTCCCAATTTTATGCCAACAGTCCCAATATTTGGGGCTTTTTCTTAGATAGGCGCCTATTACCTGCCACCCCGTCCCGATTTTTCACACTTGCTCTCTGGTCACCCTATCTCTACTACAGTAAAATAGTCCTCATTATCCATGTTTTAATGTCATTCAGTGGTGTCTTCGGCTTGGGACAGTGACGGGGGGAGGATCGGGGGGGGTGAAACCCATCTGTCACAGGCGGGTGACATGCTTCTCCATGCTCTGTTATTTCATGCAGCTGGGTTGTCACCTGTCCAGGTTTTTCAATTATCCTTTTTGGAGGTAGCTGTCCTGGGAAATCTGTACAGGTGCTCAGCACACACTGCCAGCTGTCCTGTTTTAGGAGATCATGACCATCCTGGATGTCCCAGTTTTTTGTACCTCAGAGGTGACAACCCTATGCAACTGCTCTCGCTTATTTCCTTCCCACCCCCACCCCCTCATGTAGTTGAATGTTTCAAATACATTAAAAAGCGGATTTAACATGGCACTCTATAGTTCTGGCTTTTTAATTTTATTGTTTAGATAACTGGTAGCAAGTTTTTAAATGTTGCAACATACAGTAATAATACAATTACACCTGTTATTATTTGTATTAGAAATGGATCTGATTAGATCGAGAACACCAGAACTTTGGCAAAGTTCCAGTCCCAATCAAACTCACATTGCAACTCTGATCTGTTTCTAATTCACATCAGATCCTGTTTTGAAATTTTTTAAAATTATTTCTAACTATGATGGTTGAAGGAAAGTATAATGGCATATTTTTGACATAATTATGCCAATACTGTTGGCCTCTATAAAGTTTTTATGGGCATGGAATGAGGGATTTTATGATTGGCTCTTTTCTTGTGACTTGATTTATTTAATTGTTTGTGACAGTTTGGGAAAATATTTGTTTAAAGTCTAATCTGTACAAATGTAGGAGCTCGATATATTAATTATTTTATATACCACTCCACTATCTCCTTATATTTTCTCCTTTCCAGACCTGAAGGACCCCAGGTCCCAGCGAACACACTCACAACAGATCAGCAAGGAGGCAGAAGGCAGGCAGATGCAGGAAGGGCGCTGGCCAGTTTCAATCCGGGATAGTCACATTTCTGAGCAAAGTGAAAGTGAAAGTTACTTTCCTCTTTCTTGTAGGTGCCATGGCTGCAAGAAACCGGGTAAAAGATCTCCAAGAGGCTGTTAACTGTTCCATTTGCCTGGATTATTTTAACGATCCGGTGATTCTCAAGTGTGGGCACAACTTCTGCAGAGCCTGCATCATTCAGTACTGCAAGGAGTCCAAAACCTCCCCCTCCTATTCCTGCCCTCAGTGCAGAGAAGTGTTCGGGGAAGGGGAATTCCAGCCCAACTGGCAGCTGAGGAATATAGTCGATATAGCGAAAAACATCCCAGAGCCGAGGGGGAAGAAAGCGTGTGAAGAACATGAGGAGATTTTGAAACTCTTCTGTGAAGTGGATCAAACCCCCATCTGTGTGGTGTGCAGAGAGTCCCGCAGTCACAAAGAACACTCTGTGGTTCCTATCGAGGAGGCTGCCACGGATTATAAAGTAAGAATTAGTCATTTTTGCATTTGGGACGCATCCCAGCCAAGGCATGCTCGAACAATTCAGAACAGAGGCATCTGAGAAATATAAAACCAGCCACGTAATAGAACTAGCTTCCTACAATCACAAGATAGACAGAAGGGATTTTATACAGGAAGAACGTTGAGGAGACATGTTTTTAAGGCCTGCTCTACATACAGTTTTTGTAGGGCTGTATGGCTTTAATAGTACTGGGATATGTAAAGCAGGGTATGATTTGTGTGCCCTAGAGCAAGGTCATCCCCTGTGCAGGGAAAAATCCAGGTGGGGACAGGAAACTCTACAAGTTCCAGCTCTTACAGTTTCCTCTGAATTGTTGCAGGATGGGGGATGCAGGGTTTGCTTCTCACACAGACAGAATGGACAATAACAAGGAGTCTGGTGGCACCTTAAAGACTAACTGATTTATTTGGGCATAAGCTTTTGTGGGTAAAAAAAACCCCTTCTTCAGATGCATAGAGTGAAAGTTACAGATGCAGGCCTGGCCCATTCCAACAGATTTCTTGAAATCTGCAGAGGCAGGGGTAGGGTGACCATATTTTCAAAATGAAGATCCAGGGTCCCATTATCTGGAGGCAAGAGGGTGGAGGATCAGGGAGGTGTACACACAGGCTTTGGCAACTGGGAAAGAATTATGTCTATTCCTTGCCATCTTTTCCTCAGCCAAACAACACCCCTCTTTCTCCCTCTCTGCCCTCTCCAAAATAAAAACCAAGCCACGTTAGATATCTTTTATAGCAGGAAGTCTTGAAAATGTAACTGATGTACATTCAGCACTATGGTTGCAAGGACAAAGCAGCTCGGCTGTCTTTTTTGGGTAGGAAGCTGGGGTATAGGGAAATTAAAAGAAGCCACATGCCCACAGTTTCTGTGTATGATTGGGTTAGATCTGTTTGCAAAGTGTTCGAGTGAATCATCTCACTGACTCTCCCCTAAATTCTCAGGCAATCCCAGTGCTTGGTGGGGTGGTCAGGAATTGGTTGTGCTTAGTGGGAGGGAAGAAGATTATTTCTCAGGCCCACTTAAAAATGCCCAAGCCGGTGATATAGCAAAACGTGCCCAGCATGACAATGTGGTTCGGAGACTGCTCAGAAAATTCGCAGTGAGCATGAGCGGAGTGTGAACACGTGCGCACTGAGGAAGTGAAGCCTCAGTCCAGCCCCGTCCTTAGCTCACTTTCTCTGTCAGTGCAGCCTAGACTCACAGAAGTTACTTAGCAACAGAGGGTCCTGTGGCACCTTTAAGACTAACAGGTGTATTGGAGCATAAGCTTTCGTGGGTGAATACCTACTTGGTCAGATGCAAGTAATGGACATTTCCAGAGGCAGGTATAAATATGCAGGAAAGAATCAGTATGGAGATAACGAGGTTAGTTCAATCAGGGAGGGTGAGGTCCTCTGCTAGCAGTTGAGGTGTGAACACCAAGAGGAGAAACTGCTTTTGTAGTTGGATAGCCATTCACACTCTTTGTTTAATCCTGATCTGATGGTGTCAAATTTGCAAATGAACTGGAGCTCAGCATCAGAGGGGTAGCCGTGTTAGTCTGAATCTGTAAAAAGCAACAGAGAGTCCTGTGGCACCTTTGAGACTAACAGAAGTATTGGGAGCATAAGCTTTCGTGGGTAAGAACCTCACTTCTTCAGATGCAAGACTCTTCAGATGGAGCTCAGCAGTTTCCCTTTGGAGTCTGGTCCTGAAGTTTTTTTGCTGTAAGATGGTTACCTTTACATCTGCTATTGTGTGGCCAGGGAGGTTGAAGTGTTCTCCTACAGGTTTTTGTATATTGCCATTCCTGATATCTGACTTGTGTCCATTTATCCTCTTGCGTAGTGACTGTCCAGTTTGGCCAGTGTACATAGCAGAGGGGCATTGCTGGCACATGATGGCATATATCACATTGGTGAACGTGCAGGTGAATGAGCCGGTGATGTTGTAGCTGATGTGGTTAGGTTCTGTGATGGTGTTGCTGGTGTAGATATGTGGGTAGAGTTGGCATCGAGGTTTGTTGCATGGATTGGTTCCTGAGTTAGAGTTGTTATGATGCGGTGCATGGTTGCTGGTGAGAATATGCTTAAGGTTGGCGGGTTGTCTGTGGGCGAGGACTGGCCTGCCTCCCAAGGTCTGTGAAAGCGAGGGATCATTGTCCAGGATGGGTTGTAGATCACTGATGATGCGTTGGAGAGGTTTAAGCTGAGGACTGTAGGTGGTGGCCAGTGGAGTTCTGTTGGTTTCATTTTTGGGCTTGTCTTGTAGCAGGAGGCTTCTGGGTACACGTCTGGCTCTGTTGATTTGTTTCCTTATTTCCTCGTGCGGGTATCATAGTTTTGAAAATGTATGGTGAAGACCTTGTAGGTGTTGGTCTCTGTCTGAGGGGTTGGAGCAGATGCGGTTGTACCTCAGCGCTTGGCTGTAGACGATGGATCGTGTGGTGTGTCCGGAGTGGAAGCTGGAGACATGAAGGTAGGCGTAGCGGTCGGTGGGTTTTCGGTATAGGGTGGTGTTAATGTGGCCATCGCTTATTTGTAATGTGGTGTCTAGGAAGTGGACCTCCTGTATAGATTGGCCCAGGCTGAGGTTGATGGTGGGGTGGAAGCTGTTGAAATCATGGTGGAATTCTTCCAGAGTCTCCTTCCCATGGGTCCAGATGATGAAGATGTCATCAATGTAGCATAGGTAGAGAAGGGGCGTGAGTGGACGAGAGCTGAGGAAGCGTTGTTCCAGGTCAGCCATAAAAATGTTGGCATATTGTGGGGCCATGCGGGTGCCCATGGCGGTGCCACTGGTCTGGAGGTATATATTGTCATCAAATTTGAAATAATTGTGTGTGAGGATAAAGTCACAGAGCTCAGCAACAAGTTGTGCTGTGTCATCATCAGGGATACTGTTCCTGACAGCTTGTATTCCATCTGTGTGTGGGATGTTTGTGTAGAGAGCCTCTACATCCATGGTGGCTAGAAGTTATTTAGGTGCCTAAACCCCAGTTGGAGCCTCCACTGCAATTCACAAAACTCCGGCTGAGCCCTGTAGGTGCCTAAACTCACTCGGCATCTGTATTTTTCAGTAACTAGTTCCCACAGCACCTGTGTTTCTGCTTCTGGCCATGTGCACTGCTGCCTCACTTAAGGCATCTAGATGCCTATCTCCCAGCTAAACCCCAGAGTGATTCATGACCCCGGGAAGATCAGCCTTAGTCCACCTAACTCGTGTGGGGCCTAATCTGGTAGGTGGCCTCGGGCCCCTCAGGTGAGTTCACACACAGAAAGCTCTCCCTCATGATTTTTAGCCCAGTGTTTAGAGTACTCACCTGTGATATAGGAGGCCACAGGTTCAAGTTCCCCTCCACCTGATGAGGAGAAGGGATCTGAACGGGGATCTGCCACCTCTCTCTGGGATATTCTGAGGTAGGGCTCCCTCCATCCCTCCTGTTGTAGCTGTTCCACTGGGGATAAATACTTAGAGAGTCATTTGTGGGAGGGAGAGAGAGGCCGCAAGCATGAGAATGACTATAGCCAGGTGGTTAGAGCACTCACCCATTTTACTATGTATTTAATATTCTTGAAAATATAAATAAAATGGAGGGAAAAACCTCCAAAAGCAACCAAAACTAAACCAGTTTTTCTTTTGTTAGGACCAAATTCAGAGCCGTTTGGAGAGTTTGAAGAAAGAGAGAGAAGAGATTCTATCATTTAAATCGAGTGGGGAACATAAAAGCCAGGAACTACTGGTAGGTGCCGTTCTTACTCAGAGGCAAATGTGCACAGGGACATTGTTGATACTCTGCTTAGTCTAACAGAAGAAGAATAGTGAGAAACATCTTCCCTTCCATGAAAGATTCCTACTTATTTATTCTCATTGTAAAGAATAACTGTTCTGGTTGAATTGAGTATAAACAGGAAAACGGAATGTTAAGGAAAGAGTTTTAATAATCCATATATTTCAATTGATAATGTGAGTGTAATTTGTTTAGCTAACAGTAGTTTCTTCTTTAGGTCTTTCAAATAGAGCTGGTTGAAATTTTTCAACCACAGAAATGTCCTGTAGCAAAATGGGATTTAGTAGAAAACAATTTTTTTCCATCGGAAAATGTCTTTTGCAAATAAATAAATAATAAATAAAAATCAGTTTTTTGGAAGGAAATTTCAGAATGAACAAAAATGTTTATTTTCATTTCAAACTGAAGTTTTCATTTTGGTTTTAAAAAGCTGAAAAATGTTCAGAATTTCAATTTTTTTATCCCTTTGTTTCCCAGTTTACTGCTTTTTGCTACTGAGTACAATAACATGAGTAATTTCCAGGTTTTTTCTCCTAGTTTTTCCTTTTTCTTTTTGCCAGTTTTTCTAAAATGGGAGAACTTTTGAAGAGTTCCAGAGAGAATGGAACAATGGGGTGGTGATAGAAATGGACATTATTTTATTACATTTTAGAAAAAAGGGGAAACAGACGTGAATTTTTTTCAAGTTATTTCAGGATATTTTCCATACAAATTAAAAGTTGTTCCATTTTGAACACTGAAAAATGGAAACGACTTTGAAATTTCAATTATTTTTTTTCTGCAAATTCCTCCCCCATTTTTTGGCTTGTCTTTCAACAGACAGAACTGTTAGCATGTAAGCCTGTTTGTTAACCTGAGATAGAATTTTGGGTTTGACTTTTGATACTCTTACATCCTTACTAATGTGTGTGAAGAACAAAGACAAAGACATGGTGTGTGGCTTCTGCCTGGCCAGATGGGTTTGTTAGTATAATGGGAATAGATAAAGTGTTACAGCAGGGGTCGGCAACCTTTCAGAAGTGGTGTGCCACGTCTTCATTTATTCACTCTAATTTAAGGTTTCGCATGCCAGTCATACATTTTAACGTTTTTAGAAGGGCTCTTTCTATAAGTCTATAATATAGAACTAAACTATTGTTGTATGTAAAGTATATAAGGTTTTTAAAGTGTTTATGAAGCTTCATATAAAATTAAATTAAAATGCAGAGCCCCCCCGGACCGGTGGCCAGGACCCGGGCAGTGTGAATGCCACTGAAAATCAGTTCGCGTGCCGCCTTCGGCACACGTGCCCTAGGTTGCCTACCCCTGTGTTACAGGGTATGGTGGGATATATGAGCATACACTGGAAGGCTTCCTGGCTCCTCTCTCAAGACAAGGTCAAGCAACCAGTTAGGAGGGGCAGAGGGGGAATGGGGAGTGTGGGGGAGGCATAAGAAACACTAAAAGCCAAAGAAAAACCTGGCCTTGGCCAGAACACCACCTCACTCCTCACCCCTCCCATGGGGTACAAAAGAGGAGAGACAAAGACCCCAAACTCATGACCCTCCAAAACGGAACATGGCCATAAGGTGTAAGGGGCACTGCAGGTATATTTGGACCTGCTTAGAAGGAGGAAATGGCAATGGGGAACAGGGACACAGGCAAGGCTCTGTGGCATCAGGGCTGGGGAGAAGGGGACCCGGAGCAAGGCTTTGCGTCCTCAGAACTGGGAAGGGGGATACCACGGAACAGACTGTGCTGGCGTGTTGAGCTATGGATATGCTTGCTTGGAACTAACCCCAATAAACATCGCTGTGACGGGTTGGCATCACAGAAACCCTCTTGGGAGCTGCTACCCGATGTGCCAAGACTACTTCTACCCCTGCCTTCCCTGCTGGCTCGGGGCCCCAGCACCCTATCTTGCTGAGCCAGACACTCCCGTCTGCTCCAACACAGAGCCAGGGTCTGAATTACCTGCCCCAACGCTGCAGGTTTACCTGAAAGCAGCTCACAGAAGTGTTCCTGTCTTTAACACTCAGAAGCCCAACTCCCAGTGGGGTCTAAACCCAGATAAATCCATTTTACTCTGTATAAAGCTTATGCAGGGCAAACTCATAAATTGTTCGCTCTCTATAACACTGATAGAGAGATATGCACAGCTGTTTGCTCCCCCAGGTATTAATACATACTCTGAGTTAATCAATAAGTAAAAAGTGATTTTATTAAATACAGACAGTAGGATTTAAGTGGTTCCAAGTAGTAACAGACAGAACAAAGTAAATCACCAAGCAAAATAAAATAAAATGTGCAAATCTGTGTCTAATCAAACTGAATACTGATAAGATCCTCACCAGTTCCAGAATGCTCCCTTTTACAGACTAATCTCCTGTTAGTCCGGGTCCAACAATCACTCACCCCCTTGCAGTTTCTTTCAGGTCTCTTTTGGGATGGAGAGGCTTTCTCTTTAGCCCAGTGGTCCCCAACCTTTTCCGTGTGGCGGGCGCTGGACGACTAGCTGCTGAGGACCGTGGCTGCCGGACAAGCAGCCACCGAAATGTCGCCGAGAAGTGGCAACGCCAAGAAGCGTCACCGCCGGGAAGCAGCGTCATCAAAAAGCGTCACCATCGAAATGCCGCCGAAAATCAGCCGCATTTCGGCGGCAGCGCTTCTTGACGTTGCCGCTTTTTGGCGGCTGCTTGTCCGGTGGCCAGTAGGCGGGCGCACATAGATGCCCCGGCGGGCGCCATGGCTCCCGCGGGCACCGTGTTGGGGACTACTGCTTTAACCAGGTGAAGACAAAATGGAGGGCTCTCCCACGGGTTTAAATAGACTTTCTCTTGTGGGTGGAGACTCACTCCTATGCAAAGTCCAGCTCCAAGATGGAGTTCTGGAGTCACCTGGGCAAGTCACATGTCCCTGCATGACTCAGTCTTTACAGGCCAAAGCCATTGCCCACATGGTATCTTGCATGTCTCCAGGAAAACTTCTTATGTGGATTGGAGCATTCCAAAATGCATTGTTCCCCAAGTGCTTCCTGATCAGGTACTTAACCTGGCGAATTCCTTCCTAAAGAAGCTGACCAAATGCCTCACAAAGCTTACTTAGAAATCAAGCACGTATACAGTCAATATTCGTAACCTCAAGTACAAAATGATATATGTGTACAAATCGGATGAATAGATATAGTAGACCATAACCTTTACAGAGATCTGTTACATGGCACAGGCAGCACAAAACATATTCCAGTTATGTCATATTCCCATAAAGCCTTATGGGGTACAGCATCACAATCGCATTGCCTGCACTTTAGACTTTGGTCTTCTGCTTTCTGTCTGTGTGACTAGAACCAGGGCAGGGCTAAGGGAAAGCCCTCGAATAATAACCACAACAGAATAGTGCGGGCAGCCACTAGAGAAATCTGCTGCCCCAGAGAAGGATGGTCACTTAACACCGAACCAAATCCTACTGAAGTCATTGGTAAGACTCCTATTGATTGTGGTGAGCTTTGGAACAGGCCCTAGTGATATCGCTGCTCGACATTGCCATGAAGAAGACTTGGGTTCTAAATATGATGTAAGTTTCTTGCTCCTGGGGTATTAGGAGCTAGAGTGCTCCAGAAAGAGCACGAATTGGTGGGCTTCTGTCCAGTTCACATGCACACGTTTCTAAGTGTTCTGCAAACTCAGATTTGAATATGCAAATACGTGTCTTGCCAGCCACTCAATTTGTGCTCAGAATCCCTCTGTGGATTAAAACTGGAGATTTATGATGTGACAAAATGTATATATCCTAAACTGTGCATTCAACACTCCTCAGAGCAATTGCTGGTGCTCTAATTTTAAACCTTGTTTTAGAAACATGACCCTATTCATCTAAGTGTATTTTGTGGAGAGCATCTGTTCCCCAATTCAAGTCTAGTGCTTCTGACTTTGGGTTCTACTGTTTGCTCCCCAGAAGTAATCCTTGCCTGTCCAGTTCTGGATCCCACACCTGCTGTACTTTCTGTTATTTGAAGGATCTGGTTTTCTAGACACCACTGATAATAGAATATCCTAATAATGCAAGATACATTCATATTCTAAACACCGGTTAGGATTCTTGAAAATCCACTGGAAAATCGTTTGTCTACTGAGCATAGAGTTTGTTCTCCATAAAATATCAGGAGTTAAATTCTAGGGGATTGCAATGACATGCTCCCATGTGCATACATAAGGCTTTATAAAATGTTCCATAACTCACTCCATGTTCCTGTTCTTGACCTGTGCTTTCTCTGTTTGAATCGCTTCATTTCAGAAACAGCTAAAAAGGGAGAGGCAAAAGATTGTGTCTGACTTTCAGCAACTACACCAGTTTCTGAAGAGACAAGAGCGACTCCTGCTGGCCCAGTTGGAAGAGCTGAATAAGGAAATTGAAAAGAGGAGGGATGAGTATGTTGCCAAACTATCTGAGGAACTGTCCTCTTTCAGTTCCCTGATCACTGAGATGGAACAGAAGTGCCAGCTGCCAGCGAGTGAATTCCTGCAGGTGAGATGGTGTTAGAAACACCCCAGAACTTTTCACAGGGCAAGAAGCCCTTCACTTTTGGAGTGTAGGAGTGTGTGACATTCCCTGGTGTTATCTGAACCTGTGATCTGCTAGGTCACTCCGATCCTCAACTCTGGGAGCCAGCCTTACTCTGCTCTGCTGTGAGAACCCCCACTCCTGGGCTGTTCACGCATAGTCTCTGTCATGTAAGCTGCTCCCAGCTACACGGGTGAGCACTTTTGGCCAGCTGCTGCTTGGATTGTGCAACTGAATGACACTAGCCAATATCTCCGGTCCCATACACAACCCCAGGAACTTCCGTCTTGCACTGTCCAGTTATGCCCAATGGACGCTGCAAGCTTATATGAGTTCGTCAATTTAACAAAGAAATTGATATGTACCAGGCTTGTTATCCCAAGTGGAGTCTCTAACACGCTTCAAACCAAACACACTGCTTCAGGTAGAATAAACACACAGCTTTATTAACTACAAATGATAGATTTTAAGTGATTATAAGTCAAAGCACAACAAATCAGATTTGGTCAAATGAAACAAAAGCAAATCGCATTCTAAGCTGATCTTAACACTTTCAGTGCCCTTACAAACTTAGATGCTTCACACCACAGGCTGGCTGGTTGCCCTTCAGCCAGGCTCTCCCCTTTGATCAGCGCTCCAGTCGCTTGGTGGTGGTGTCTGTAGATGGAGGTGGAAGAGAGCGGGCATGGCAAACGTCTCTCCCTTTTATCATGTTCTTTCTTCCCTCTTGGCTTTGCCACTCCCCCTCCCCCCTTCAGAGTTAGGTGAGCATTACCTCATCATAGTCCCAAAATGACCAAGGGAAGGGGGGTGACTCACTTGAGAGTCCAGCTGGGCTGGGTTTGTCCCACACATGCCCTGATGAGGTGTGAACTGCCCTTCTACTCCTGGAGAGTTTTGCCTGGGCTTGTTTTAAGCCAGGAGGACACATTTTCAGCCTCATAACTATATACATGAAATTACAGCCTCTAACATCACTATAACAACAATGTTCAGTGCATCATGAGCCTTCCAAAGACACCTGACATGACAAACTTTGCATTGGATACCACACAATCATAGTATAAGGATGAACATGGGGGTGCAGGGTGTTCTCCTGAGGTACAGAGCATCACAGTGTGAAAGGGAGAACATACAGTATTGCTAAAATATACATTATTTTTCCTTAAGGGCTTGATAAAATGCCCATTAAAGTCAATGGAAATATACTTCTTGAGTACAATGGTCATAGGATCAAGTCCTAAATGAAAACAATTCTTCTTTTGAATTCTAGTGGGGGAAGGCTCCTCCAAAAATGACAAACTCCAAATTCTGTTCTCCCTGTCTCATAATGCAAGAACAAAGGGACATTCAAGAAAATTAGAAGGTGACAAATTCAAAACTGATGCAATGAACGCTTTTTCACACGTCACGTAATTGGACTGTGGAACTCATTGCCACCGGATGTCGTTGAGACCAAGCATTTAGCAAAACTCAAAAAGTGATCGGATATT
The DNA here is from genome assembly GCF_027887155.1 of Malaclemys terrapin pileata. NCBI lineage: Eukaryota > Metazoa > Chordata > Testudines > Emydidae > Malaclemys > Malaclemys terrapin. The sequence continues at coordinate 43,955,301 of NC_071517.1, read as the reverse complement.
TATATGGATAACAAGAATATGCAGAGTGATATTAAACCTCATGCTTCATTGCTTCAGCCAGTCGCTAACTGTTAGAGAGCAGGATGAGAATGTGGGGGGCAGATTATCTTACATGTTGCTCTGAAGCATCTGGCACTGTCCACCTTTGGAGACAGAATACTGACCAGATGGACCTCAGGTCTGAGCCAGTCCGGCATTTCCTGTGTTCCAGACACTAACTCCAAAAGATGAAAGGTGGAACCAGTCTTTAATTATGGAAATAGCTAAGATTGAAGCTGAGTTTCCATTTAAAGCCTTATTTTGCCACTCTTCCTACATACCACAAAAAGGGAAAATTTTCGCCTTAAAATTGATACATGAGGTGATTTTTTCTGCCAGAACTGAAGTTAGTTAGGGAAGCTGTTCGTTATTTATGCTACTCTGAAAGTGTTAGTAGTTGTTAAAATTCCAAAAGCCTTCTAATGATTTTAATTTTCAAAAATGCCTCTAAGTAGCAAACAAGAAGGAAGGTGAGAAATAAAATGTAGCATCCTGGACTTCTCTAGCTGATATCTAGGGTCAGATTCTCTGTTGCGACCAATATCTGCTTTGGGCAGCATTCTTCACTCCTCAGGTTTCCTGGGGCTTAGGATAGTGAATGGCCCTCTGTTACTCTGTACCCCAAACCCATTGTTCTCACCCAGCCCCAACTTCCTGTGGCTGTCAAGAAGTCCACATGACAGGCCTTCAAAATGTTTGTGGGAGAGTGGGGAGAGAGTTTACAGCACGGGGGCAGCACAGCATGGGGGCATCCCTCCCTCTGGACCCACTGGAGTCTGCAGGAGGGGATCTTCCCCACACCTGTGAATGTTCGGGAGATCTTTGTTCAACACATCATAAGACTGAGCCCTCTGATTCCATGTGCTGGGTGGTTATTCAAATGTTGTTACATAAAGAACTTCTGTGCCTCCATGTACAAACTTCCTGGGCCCAGATCCTGCCCTTACAGAACTTTTTTCCAAAGGAGCAAAGGCAACACATTCAAAGGTTTTGTTTGTGTTAATAAATAACAAATAATTTCACTTTGAACCTCAAACTGTGAAGACAAAGTGAGTCCCTTCCGGAGCAGGAGGGATCCCCAGTATGTGATAAATGGGACTGAATTTCCTTTTATCTTTCTCCTCTAGGACATCAAAGGCACCTTGAGCAGGTAGGTGGCTCCTTCTCACTCTCCCTTTCACTTCCCAGTGCAGGGAAGGGATTTTGGACATGAGACCTGGCTCCCCATGGTCCAGCAGTACAGAGTGTGGGGCTGGTTCCCAATCTCCATCTGATAAATCTAATCTTGAAGCTCTTGTCATTTTGACTAGACTCCAGAATAGAGCAACCTGAGAAAAGAGTTGTTTACCTACAGACAGGGGTGTTATTTATAGTGTAGCTGGTGGAATGGAGACCTCAGGAGATTGGGGATGGAGAATGCGTTTTTCATTTCTAGGTCATAGACTCCAAACTCGACCGAGGTGGGTAGGGATGGAAAGTCAGGGCCATCTGACGACTATTCAATGAGCTGTTTATTAATTGTTTCTTATTATGCAGTGAGCTCTATCCGTGTGCTGGGCATGGCAAGAGATATGATGGAAGAGACATTCCCTGCTCTAGGGAGTTTATAATGTGCTATTATCAGTAGTACTATGGCAGTGCCTAGAGGCTCAAGACAAAATCAGGTCCCAACATGCTGGGCGCTGCACAGACACGTAGTAAGAGACAGTCCCTGCCCCAAGGAGTTTACAGTCTAAATAGACACAAGAGACAAAGGGCAGAGTGAGGAAGGATTAAAATCAATGTAAAGGGACATTCAATAAAGACAAAGTGCTGTACTTTGGAAGGAAAAATCAAATGTACAACTACAAAATGGGGAATAATTGGATCGTCAATAGCACGGCAGAAAAAGATCTGGGAGTTCAAGTGGATCACACATTGAATAAGTCAGCAGTGTGAAGCTCTTGTGAAAAAGGCAAATGTCATTGTGGGATGCTGTCACAGGTTGCTATATTCACCACAGGTGGTGCCTCCTCCTGGCTGTTCTGGGGATTAGCTCTCTTCCAGGTCCAACCCCTCCCCTTGCCGTCTCTCCCCCGTTGTGTCTCTCTCACTCTGCAGCCTCATCTCTCGCTCCAAGAGCTGCAGCTTGCTCTTCGTGACTCAGCCTCCAGCCAGATCACCAAATGGTTTCCCCTTCTGGGGTATAGAGTCTCCCTAGTCTCACTGTCCAGGCAATGCCACTCCATCAGTGGCTGGTAGGGGAACTCGGGCCCGCTCACTGGTCCAGGTTCCACCCCAGGGACCCTACCACATGCAGGCAAGGTCTGTTCAGTCCCCAATGTTTGCTGCTTTCTCCCTAGGGTGCTTCCCACTTGCCTCCCACAGGCTCTCTTCTCAAACCTTCTCTCTTCTCAGGACACCCTTCCCTCAGGGCCAGGCTCCCGGCATCCTACTCTTTCCTTGGATTTCCCTCCTTCCCTCTCTAATGCACAGGAGCTGACTACATACTTCCTCACTGTAACCATTTCTGTTGCCAGCTTCCTGGCTTTATACTAGCCCAGCCGTCACCTGTTTAGCTGAGCTTCATCGTCCAATCCGGGGTTGCTTCTCTGGCCTAATCCCCTCGTGTGTGGCCTGTCTCACTAATCTCCTCTTTCTCAGCTTCCTTCACTCTTTCTGGGGGCTGATGTGGGGTGAACACCCCACCACAGATGTATTAACAGGAGTGTCATATGTAAGACACAGGAGGACGTTGTTCCACCCGTCTTGCCACTGTGAGGCCTCAGCTGGCCGAACTTGCGGACGCAGCAGGTAAATAAACCGGCCCAGCCCGCCAGGGTGCTTACCCTGGCAGGCTGCATGCCACAGGTTGCCGATCCCTGCACTAGATTAAAATATGTTTTAGTAAAACACAAATATGAACGAGCTCCACAACGAGTAACACTGGGTTGTTCTTCAGATGCGAGAGGGAGAAGTTTCAGAACCCAGTGGCCTTTTCTTCTGAACTGAAATGGAGAATCTGGGAATCTTCTCAAAGAAATGCATCTGTGGAGACCATAATGAAGAAAATCAAAGGTAATAAACAGTCACCCAGGTAATTTTCTCACATATGTTACACTGATAATTGACAGAGCTGGGGAAACCTCTTAGGGACAATGATTGTGGATGGAGATAGTCAGGTAATCATTTGGAACCTATGAATTCCCTCCTCAGCTCTCAATGCAGCACATACACACTGGGTTTGGGGCCTACATTCGCACTCCCTGGGGATTTCCTTTCTTAGCAGCTATGAACGTTGACCTGAGCTTGAGCTTCCTGCTGTATTACCTGTTTCTGAAGTATGTTTGTTTGGATTTTTTGTCTGCAAGGCCTTGTGTGTCATCATAGTCCCTCTCTTGCTTTGGAGCAGGGTGAGGAACCTTTTCTCTATCATGGGCCATTGACCCACAGAAAAAAATCAATCGCGGGCCGCTCACCCGAGGTGGGACAGAGAGGGGGTGTGGGGGCTCGGGGCTTCCTCCCGCAGCAGGCCTAGCTGATGCTCGCAGCTCCAGCCCCATAGGGGGTTTGGAGGCAGTGGAGCTGTAACAATTTTACAGTGGGGATGCTGAAAGCCAGTGGTCCCAAACTTTCTACCTGGCACCCCCCATTACCCCATCTGTGCCCCCTCTCCCCAGAGCTGGTGCCAAGACTGGGCCGTGGTTCCGGGAGGAGGGGCAAGACATGGACGGGGTAAGGGGGCTGAGACCAGAGCTGGGGGTGGGGCCAGCATCCGGGACCCCGCGCAAAACCTGGGGCTGCTGCAGCACTCTCCCCACTCCTAGTTTCCGTGGCTCTGTGCAGAGGCTCAGGGCTTCCCCCCCGCCCCCGCGGCAGGGCGAGTCAGCACTCGCGGCTCCAACCCCACGGCGGGGGAGGGGAGCGGTGCTGCGGGTCAGATGAAATTGAGCAACAGGCCGGATCTTACCCGCGAGCCGTAGGTTTCCCACCCCTGCTTTAGAGATTCTCCACTTTTTATCCTCTTGAGCTGGAGATAATGAGACCATCAGGTCTGTCAGGAAGGATGAGCCAGTTTTACTAAGTACTAGTGCAGGGGTAGGCAACCTTTCAGAAGTGGTGTGCCGAGTCTTCATTTATTCACTTTAATTTAAGGTTTCGCGTGCCGATAATACATGTTAACGTTTTTTAGAAGGTCTCTCTCTCTAAGTCTATATTATATAACTAAGCTATTGTTGTATGTAAAGTAAACAAGGTTTTCAAAATGTTTAAGAAGCTTCATTTAAAATTAAATTAAAATGCAGATCTTACACCGCCAGCCTGCTCAGCTCGCTGCCAGCCTGGGGTTCTGTTTATCTAGGCCAGCAGCGGGCTGAACGGGGCCTGTGGCCAGGACGCCGGCTGGCAAGGGGCTGGCAGCCGGGACCCCAGACCTGGGGGGGGGTTCAGGGGTCAGGGCAGAGGGCTGGGGGTTGTGGGGTTGCAGGGCAGAAGGCTGGGTGTGGGGGGGAGTTCAGGGGTCAGGGCAGAGGGCTGGGAGGTGTGGGGGTGCAGGGCAGAAGGCTGGGTGTGGGGGGGAGTTCAGGGGTCAGGGCAGGGGGGTGTGGGGGTGCAGGGCAGAAGGCTGGGTGTGGGGGGGAGTTCAGGGGTCAGGGCAGAGGGCTGGGGGTGTGTGGAGGTGCAGGGCAGAAGGCTGGGTGTGTGTGTGGGGGGGTCAGGGCAGAGGGCTGGGGTGCTCCCAGCCCCCTGCCCTCTGCCCTGAGCGGCTCATGGCAGGGGGCTGGAAGGGATATGCCCTGTTCCACCCCTTTCCCCCAAGGCCCCGACCCTACCTCTTCTCTGCTTCCTCTACGGAGCAGGGAGCACGCTGCTGCTGCTCCCCCTCCCCCTCCCAAGGGCCATCAGCTGATCGGCAACAGGGAGAAGGAGGAGGGGGGGAGGTGCAGGAAAGCACCACGCTGGGGGAAGAAGTGGGGGAGGGGAGAAGCTTGGCTGCCGCAGGACCAAGCTTCTGCCTCCTGCCCCCGCAGGGGAGAGCGGTGGGCGGGGGGGCTGAGTGGGGCTGGGGGCCGGGACCGCGGCAGGCAGCAGTGTGCCAATCAAAATCGGCTCACGTGCCATGTTTGGCACGCGTGCCGTAGGTTGCTGACCCCTGTACTAGTGGTACAGGGGCAGATTTAAAGTTGATTGAATGCTAATGAGTGAAACGGTTTCTGTGTATTGGTCTGTCTGTGAATTATGTGTTGCTTTCAAAGGGTTTGTCTACACAGCAATTAAGCACCTGTGGTTATTTTTTAGTGAGGTGTGTAATGGTTTGTATTGGTCTGAATTGCACTTGGCCTCCTTAACTATAACTGAATAAAGTTTGTTTTCTTTTCATTTTGCTTTTGTGTTAGAACATTAACAATGTGAATATATCTCTAACCATGACAACATAACATTTTGTCTTTTTCACCCTTTTCTTCCTCTAGACTCACTGTCGTTGAGACTGCGGGTGGAGAAAGGTAAATTTCTGGGATCAAAAAGGGAGCAAAAGCTTTCATATGAATCATGGTGGCTCATTGGCAGCACCGTAGTTCAGGTTTTGTTTCAATTTTGCATTTGACAGGAGCTGAACACCGTGTTACTGGTGGCTACAGAGATCTTTCCTAAAAACAGAAAAGTAGATTCTTTTCTCTATTAGAATTTAAATTAAGCCTCACTCATGATCTCACCATAGAGCTGTGTCTGAAAAAAAAGCCCGACATTTGAGAGTTCCAAAAATGAGGCTTAATTTTACTTAGAAATCCTGTCAACTGCCCTGGGCATGGCTGGAGCTCCCACTGTCACCACCCCAGTGCGGCTGCTCCCCTGGGAAGTGGGAGAGGGGACCCCACTGTAGCCCCCAGGCCTAGGGAGGGTGAAGAACCCCAGGAGGAGCAAAGGTGAGGCTGGGAGGGATTTATTATGGCCTGGGGGCTGCAGGGGGCCTGAAGTGAGCAGGGGGCTGATGGGCTGGGGGGGGCTGTATTGATGGTGGGTTCTGAGCAGATAGATTGAGTGCTGGGAGTGTGAACTGAGGGCAGTGGGGTAGGGGTGCTGAACTGATGGGGGGTGATGATGGGGGCTGGGGGACTGAATTGCGGGGGGTTGGATGGGAACAGAACTGATTGGGGCTGGGGAACAGGATTAATTGCTGGGCAGGAGATGGGCAGATGTGGCGGTGAGAGCTCCTGCAGCAGGAGCCAAAATCACCTTATATCGTACATGTGGGAGAGTGGACAATACTAATTGTCACATGCGCACACCCTTGGGAGGGGCCAGGGGATTTCAAAAATCAAGAGACTGGCCTAAAAACCACAATAGAATCCTTTTTAAAATGTCATGATTGTTGGGCCAATCTCATGAGATTTGATCTCTTGAAGTTGGCAATATTGTATTAGCCATTGCATGGCCTTGGGGCCAGCAGTGTGGGGTTTGGAAAGTCCCCGATAGACCAGCACAAGACGAGCAGCCATTCAGTAAGTGTGCGGTGTCCTCACCCACCCCGCAGCTACACACAGTCCTGGGGGGGCCAGTGATGTCTCTATAAAAGCAGTTTTTCTGTTGCTCAGCTGGCTAATCGTTAGGAGGGAGGGGGCTCTGCAAGGAGACGAGGTGTGAAGAGTTGAATCACTGGACAGGAGGATTTTGGATTCCCTGTAATCTACTGGGAGCCTCCCATGATTCCAGGATCTCTAATCACATCTGTGATTTGCCCTACCTAAGGGACGGCTCTGCTGGGGGCACAGACAGGATGCATCACACTATGGCTGGTCTCTGCTTTGAAGCCTCTGTAACTAGAAGCCAGGTAGACTAGAGGAAGGACAAATGTGGCTTAAAACCACCTCCCTCTAACCCTCCTTGTTTTTCCCCCAAGCAAAAGGATGGAATAAGTGAGAATCAGATGCTGGGTCTGGGGGCCTGGCTCAGCTGAGCTGATCCCTTTACTCTGTCACTGAACTAGCTCTGTCAGGGGTGTGAATCCCCCCTGCCCATGGCTGAGATCTCAGCGCTGCTCCCCAGGCAGAGCTGGGTAAATCCTGGAGGGGGGAGGTTGCCTGAGTCACTCCCCAGCTGGGGCAGGTTCTGTCACTGACAGGATCAGACCCTGCCCCAGGGCTGAGCTCTGCCCCTCACGCTCTGATTCTCTCTCTGCAGCACACGTGACTCTGGATCCAGACACGGCCCATCCCCAACTCATTGTGTCTGCGGATCGGAAAAGTCTGAGATGGGGAGACACACGGCAGAATCTGCCCAACAACCCTGAGAGATTTGACACTGAGCTCTGTGTGCTGGGCTGTGAGGGATTCACCTCGGGCAGACATTACTGGGAGGTGGAGGTGGAGGACGGGGGACTCTGGTCTGTGGGGGTGGCCAGAGAGTCTGTGAGCAGGAAGGGAGGGATCAGCGTTAACCCTGAGCGGGGGATCTGGGCTGTGCAGTGCTGGGAGGATCAGTACTGGGCTCTCACGTCCTCTCAGCAGCTCATCCCCTTCTCCCCGAGCCAGGCACCCCGCAGGATCTGGGTTTATCTGGACTATGAAGGGGGGCAGGTGACGTTTTTCGATGCTGGTCATGGGGACCCGATCTTCACTTTCCCAACGGCCTCTTTCGCCAGGGAGAGAATCCGCCCGTTCTTCTGGGTGGGACTTGAGGGAAGCTCTTCTGTGCTCTGTTCCAAGCACTATTTCGCTCTCCTGGACCAATGCTCCCACCTCACACTGGGTCCGTGAGGTGCCCTGTCTGTGCCCATGTAACAGGCTCCTGTAGCCCCCAACCCTCCTTATCTCTATGACCTGGAGGACTCAGCCAGCCAGTCTCCTGCCACACAGACAGAGCTGAAGGGGAGTGATGCTCTACCCGTAGCTCTGGCAATACCAGGAATATGAAATAAAAATGAACGGATCATATGGAAAACTCCCTTGAGATGCACGGTGTTCAACTAAAATGTCCAGCATCTGTCGCATCAGAGTTGTTTTCATCAAGTGCAAACTGTGTATAAAAATTACCATATTTGTTCTTCATGTAACTCATTTTTCTTTTAGAAATCTCCCTGATTTTGCTGTAAGCAATTGATTGTATCTGACTTTCCTCCCAAAGTGGTCTTTCTAAAATGTGGATAAATTCATATTTGGATGGTGTATGTTCATATTATTAAATTTGCTGACAGTAGAATTGTTACTGGTGTGACTGTTGCCTGGTATGAATCACCACTGAGAATGCCCAATTCAGGACAGGGCAGATACACCCCCAAAAACTGATGGTTTATTCTATAATTAGATTCACCAAAACAGTAACAAAATGAGCTCTTATATCCCCACACTGGTTAACAGGAAGCCAAAGCACCGTCCCCTCTCGGCATTTCAGCTCCTGGCTTGTCCATCCAAACTGGTCTTTTGTGATAAATTATTACTAAAACCAGAAATCACATATAAAGTTCTTCCAATCCCAAAGCCACTGTCCTCAGGTCAATATATACGTTAGATCTTACCCAAAATTCACGCTGCAGCCAATCCCCTTAGTAACTAAAAACTAAAGGGTTATTAATAAAAAAGAAAAGAAGAGAGTTAGTAAATGGTTAAAAGAATCGTCTACATTACAATTGATTTAGTGAGTCTGTAGCTCAGGATCATGGCAGAGATGGTCATTCTGCTAGTTTGCAATGAGTCTTTCTGGATCATCCAAAAGGTTGGATACCAAATGACAGTTTAGATGTATTTTCAGAGTAGCAGCCGTGTTAGTCTGTAGCCGCAAAAAGAACAGGAGTACTTGTGGCACCTTAGAGACTAACAAATTTATTAGAGCATAAGCTTTCGTGGACTACAGCCCACTAGAGTCCTTCCATGAGTCTTTCCAGGGCATTCAAGTAATCACTTGGGGATCTCATTCCCACGGCTTAAACTATCCCTGTTTAAAATTCAGCAGAGTAGAGATAGCAGGATCAGGCCCAAGGTCTCTCTTTTGTAGCTGAAGGAGGCCGGCAAGCTGATGAGGCAACTTCACCACGTGGGCTTTGATGAGAACAAACACCAATACTCTGTGATCTTTATTCAGTGGGTGATTCAAAGATAATGCCTTTAGTTACAGCCATTTAAACTACCCAGATGGTTTACAGTTGGTTCACAATGTGGAATCACAAGTTTCAGAGAGATGAGGACAATAACATTATTACTTCCCAAGCTCCATCTAAATGCTAACCAGCCCTTTTGATCTTGGAGACAATTGAGTACAGTAATATAGCATATTAAGACATGAAAAGGATTTAGCTAGGGTTACCATCCGTCCGTATTTCCCCGGACATGTCCGGCTTTTGCGTCTCTAAATAGCCGTCCGGGAGGAATTGGTAACAAGGTTAAAATGTCCGGGGAGGTTTTCTCCCTCGCCTCCCTCCCTCCCTTCCATGCAGAGTGTGGCTGCTGATTGGGCGGCTAGGCCGATTGACCCGCTCCCATTGGCCTCCAGCAGCCAGAGCCCTCCCCTGCTCCCCCCTCCCTCTCTCTGTAGTCCTCTGTAACACACAAACCGACCCACGTGGAGCCAGAATGGTAAGGGGAGTGGGGGTGGGCAGTTAGGGAGCGGGGGAGTGTTGGATGGGTCCCCAGCCTCCACCTGCCATCCCCCCTCTGCGCATCCCCCCCTCCGCGGGTTCCCCATCCCTGTCTGCCTCTCCCTTGTCTGCGTGTACTGCCAGAGCCAGCAGCAACTGCTGTCTGCTGCCCCCGGGTCCTAGTGCCCCCATCCATTAATGGGAAGACAGGCTGCCCTTACCCTGCCCTTCCACCCTAGCCCTGAGCCTCTCCAACACCCCAAACCCCCCAGCCCCAGCCCTCATCCCCACACACCCTAATCCTCTGCTCCATCCCTGAGCCCCCTCCTGCATCATGAACCCCTCATCCCCAGACCCACAGCCCTCACCCCTGCATCCCCTCCTATCCCCAAACTCCCTCCCAATCCCCCTCCCCCTTCCCACCCACCCCCTCCTGCCCTCAAACTTCCTCCTAAAGCCTGCACCCTCTCCCTTTGCACCGCCTCTCACCCCCAAACTCCATCCCAGAGCCTGCACCCCTCACCCCCTCCTGCACACCCACCCCCTGCCCCAGCCCGGAGCCTGCACCCAGCACCCAAACTCTATCCCAGAACCTGCACCCCTCCTGCACCCTAATCCCCAGCCGAGGACCTGCACCCCAGACCTCCTCCCAGAGCCTTAGGCAGGTGGGGTGGGGGGTTCTGGGCACCACCAAAATTTCTACAACCCTGCCACCCATGCGAGTGGATAAGGGTCAGGGCAGTCAGGGGACAGGTAGGGTCCTGGGGGGGGGGGCAGTTAGGGTAGGGGGTTCTCAGCAGGGGACAGTCAGGGGACAAGAAGCAGGGGGGGTTGGGGTTCTGAGGGGAGCAGTCAGGGGGTGGGAAGTGGGAGGGAGTGGATGGGGCGGGGCGGGGCTAGGGCGGGGCTTCCTCCCCCCCCCCCCCCAGTGTCCTCTTTTTTGTTTGTGGAAATATGGTAACCCTACCCCAGCTGAGATCAGGGCCCCGTTGTGCCGGGCGCTGCACAGACACACAGGGAGAGACAGTCCCTGCCCCAGCTGAAATCAGGGCCCTGTTGTGCCGGGCGCTGCACGGACACACAGGGAGAGACAGTCCCTGCCCCAGCTGAGATCAGGGCCCCATTGTGCCGGGCGCTGCACGGACACACAGCGAGAGACAGTCCCTGCCCCAGCTGAGATCAGGGCCCCGTTGTGCCGGGCGCTGCACGGACACACAGGGAGAGACAGTCCCTGCCCCAGCTGAGATCAGGGCCCCGTTGTGCCGGGCGCTGCACGGACACACAGGGAGAGACAGTCCCTGCCCCAGCTGAGATCAGGGCCCCGTTGTGCCGGGCGCTGCACGGACACACCGCAAGAAACAGTCCCTGCCCCAGCTGAGATCAGGGCCCCATTGTGCCGGGCGCTGCCCAGACACACAGCGAGAGACAATCCCTGCCCCAGCTGAGATCAGGGCCCTGTTGTGCCAGGTGCTGCACGGACACACAGGGAGAGACAGTCCCTGCCCCAGCTGAGATCAGGGCCCTGTTGTGCCGGGCGCTTCACGGACACACAGCGAGAGACAGTCCCTGCCCCAGCTGAGATCAGGGCCTCGTTGTGCCGGGCGCTGCACAGACACACAGCGAGAGACAATCCCTGCCCCAGCTGAGATCAGGGCCCTGTTGTGCCAGGCGCTGCGTGGACACACAGGGAGAGACAGTCCCTGCCCCAGCTGAGATCAGGGCCCTGTTGTGCCGGGCACTTCACGGACACACAGCGAGAGACAGTCCCTGCCCCAGCTGAGATCAGGGCCCCGTTGTGCCGGGTGCTGCACAGACACACAGCAAGAGACAGTCCCTGTCCCAAAGAGCTGACAATGTAAAAAGACAAGACAACAGGAAGGATTATTACCCTTTACGGATGGGTAGTTGAGGCCCAGAGAGATGCACTGACTTGTCCATGGTCCCCCAGGGAATCTGTGGTAGACCTGGGGATTAAATCTAGGTTTTCCGCAGGCCAGTCTTGTGCCTTGACCACAAAACCATCCTTCCCCAGCAGGGCTGACTCATGCATGTGTGTGGACTGACACAGCAAGTACATTGCTAGCCCCTCTGCCTGCATTGACACTGAGGAACAGTATTCCAAAGCACTGCAAACAGGTGCGACCGCCCCCGCCTTGGCTGACACACCAGTGATCAACCAGACAATGCCAGAGCTAAAAAAGCGTGTCTTACTGCAGCTTGAGATAGAGTCAGGCTGGATAACTAGGGCTGTAACACACTCAGCTCCTCTGGGGAGGAGCTGAGCAGTGGGTTACACAGCGTGTCTGGAGAGAAGAAAATGCAGGGTGTATTTACCCTGCTTCTCCTCCCCTCTCTTCCCCCCATTAACTTCAGGGTGTCTCTCCCACTGAGTGCAGACCCCCTCCCCACTCTGCATCCATTTGGGGTTTAGTGGTGGTGTTCAGTAAACACTCAGCCAGCATTGGCGGGGCACTGGCTTTACTCCGTGACCGTGTCCTTCTACAGATCAGCTCTGTACAACTGGTTCCACCGGGTTCATGTCAGACATTGCTTCCCCACAGCAATGTCTGCAGGGTGACTTTGCCCAGTCACCCTGCGCTCTGTGCAGGGCTTATCCCCCCCATGTCCACCATGCTGGTGACTTTTGCAGGGGGTCCCTATCATAGCAGGGAGCTGGGAGCGAGGGCTTTAAGGGTGCACGGGGGAGAGTGATCGGGGTGGGTCTTGTATACCACTCTCTGGTCATGAAAGAGTGATGGGAACACCCCTCTGTGCCCTGGAGTTGACATTATCATTGCAGCCAGATAAAGGAAATGTGTTTGACAGAGTTGAGTTACTGTACAACAATACGCAGGTCCGCAGGAGTCCGTCTTGGCTGGCAGGCTGCCCAGATACTTCTGAGCAATAAAACTGCCTGGGATTCCTGACGACAATACATCTTGGCTCAATCGCATACTCCAGCATGTGCATCCACAGTGCTGTTTAATACGTCTCCTGCTCCTGCCTTGTCAGCAGCACATCTCGCTGCCTGGAGCTCTGCTGGGCAGGTTCTGCCGAGTGCGCTCTGCTTGCCAACAGCCCAGGGTAGCTCCCCCAAGGTAAGATGCAAATTGTATTGCCATATAGAAATGGGGGGAGATTTGTTGTTGTTGTTGCTGATGTGCTAACATTGTGCTTGAGGTGGAACGTGTCTGTTTCATCAGAGCATTCTTCCTCCATACCCTTTGCCTGGGTCCATTGGGGGCAGGGCTATGAGATGCAATGTGATATGGTGGCTGAAGCCCTAGAGTGGGTTTGGAATAATATATGGCTGAGGGGGGCGAGTGAGGGTTTCGAAGTGCTGGAGGGGGCTGCGGGTTGAGGCAGGGGGTTGGGGTGTGAGAGGGGCTCTGGGGTGGGGGCTCTGGGGTGGGCCAGGGATGAGGGTTTGGGGTGCAGGAGGGGGCTCCAGGATGGAGGGGGGAAGCAAGGAATTCAGAGTGTGGGAGGGGGCTGCGGGTTGAGGAAAGGGGTTGGGGTATGGGAGAGGGTGAGGGCTCTGGGCTGGGGGTGCTGGCTCTGGGGTGGGACCAGTATGAGGGGTTTGGGGTGCAGGAGAGGGCTCCAGGCTGGGGGGGGACCAAGGAATTCAGAGTGTGGGAGGGGGTTGTGGATTGAGGTAGGGGCTGGGGTGTGGGGCAGGGTGAGGGCTCTGGGCTGAGGGTGCAGGCTCTGGGGTGGGGTTGGGGATGAGGGGTTTGGGGTGCAGGAGGGGGCTCCAGGCTGGGGGGGACCAAGGAATTCAGAGTGTGGGAGGGGGTTGTGGATTGAGGTAGGGGCTGGGGTGTGGGGCAGGGTGAGGGCTCTGGGCTGAGGGTGCAGGCTCTGGGGTGGGGTTGGGGATGAGGGGTTTGGGGTGCAGGAGGGGGCTCCAGGCTGGGGGGGACCAAGGAATTCAGAGTGTGGGAGGGGGTTGTGGATTGAGGTAGGGGCTGGGGTGTGGGGCAGGGTGAGGGCTCTGGGCTGAGGGTGCAGGCTCTGGGGTGGGGTTGGGGATGAGGGGTTTGGGGTGCAGGAGGGGGCTCCAGGTTTGGGAGGGCTCAGGGCTGGGGCAGGTGGTTCTGGTGCAGGACCTGCTGGCTGCTTTCCAGGAGCAATGTACCATGGACCCAGGACAGGCAGGGAGCCTGCCTTGGCCCTGCTGAGCCACTGACTGGTAGCCGCCCCAGGTAAGCCCGCACCCCATGCTCCAAGCCCGAGCCCAACCCCCAGCCTTGAGCCTCCTCCGGCACCCCAACCCCCGACTCCTCACCCCCCTGCACCCCAAACACCTGTCCCAGCCCAGAGGCAGGTTGTGCATTCATGCTAAGCACCCCAACCCCTCATCTCTGGCCCCAGACTTCAGGTAACCACTGCCCAGAGCCTGCATGCATCAGTGCCCCCACCATGCCTCAGCCCCTTGCCCCAGCCCTAATCCCCCTCCCACCCTCGAAACCCCTCCAGTCCAGAGCACCCTCTTGCACCCCAAACCCTTCATCCCCAGCCCCACCCCAGAGCCTGCACTCCCAGCCAGAGCCCTCACCCACTCCCCACACCACAACCCCCAGCCCCAACCCTGATCCCCCTCCCGCCCTCTGTACCCCGCTTCCCCATCCCAGAGCACCGTCCTACACCCCAACCCCCTCATCCCCAGCCCTACTCCAGAGCCCACACCCCAATTGGAGCCGTCACCCCCTCCTGGACCCCAACCCCAATTTTGTGAGCATTCAAGGCCCTCCATACAATTTCTACACTCTGATGTGGCCCTTGGGCCAGAAAGTTTGCCCACATCTGATTTAGAGGAACCAAGTATTAGACATGAGTAAAACAAGCTGAAGCGAAAGAACCTGTAAGTTAAGGCCTGCAAGACTTTGGTTTTGCTATTTTAGGCCTTGGAGACAAGAAATGATGATTTAAGCCAGTTACTGAGAAATAACCCAATCTCGTAAGATTATGGAAAAAGAAGTACCAAGAGGTAATATTGCACAAAATTACCCAGAAAAGATCATAAAAATACTGTAAAGACACATCTGTCTCTGACATGTGTCTTAATTATGGGATACAGTTTGTGCGTCAATGCTAATGAGAACAAAGGGAAATTACACGGCCTATAGAAAATTGGGGTCCCTTAAGTTTCCAGGGGACACAGACCAATAAGAGAAAAGAAGGTGGACACTTTTATGGACATGTGCAGAGGGTCCCCAGAATGGGAAAATTGAGCTCCCTATGGCAGACTCCAATAGGAACCATCCCTCTACTGATGATCAAGCCATGAGAGACCCATCAGACCATAACACTGTTGTTAAGGATGTGAGTATGCTGTAACTTGTGCATAGGTCTCTACAGAATTTCTATATGCAGGGGTAATCATAACTTCAACTGTAACTTTAATAAAATCTATAAAATAGACCAGACTTACTTTGTACTGATGAATGTATGTGTGGTCAGTCCCCATTCTTGGTCTTCGTGTTCCTAGAGACTCTAACTCTAAAACAAGTAGCAGAGGTGACTTTCACTCGGTTATTAAGCTTGAAACTGTAGCCACCAGAGTCAAACCCATGGTGGTGTAATACCAGATTACAAAATTCACTTTAAATTAAAATAAAAGGCTACATGGGACTTTAACAACAATTCCGGCCTAGCGCTGACATAAGCCTGGTTTTCCTCCCAAAGCAAGGCCCAGTCAGAGGAAGGACGGTTTAGTGGTTAGGGTGGTAACCTGTGACTCGAGAGGCCTAGTTTCAATTCTCCATCCCTTCAACGGGGATGGCAGCCCTGTTCTGAGGAGAAACACCTGAAAAGATTGTGAGGTGCTGAGGGACAACAGTGTTGGGGACCAGCTAAGAACCATTGCTAGATCTACAGTTGGAGATGGGTGTTGGCTGTTATCATGATGTGTGGAGGAGCCTGCATTGGCTTAACCTGCTGCTGGTGCAAACTCCCACCACTTTCTGCTGTTCCTTATTCCCACATGGCTCTTTCCAGGATCTTCTGCCACGTGAATGATCGTAGAGCAGTTAAACAGAGCTTCAAGGGGAGCCTATTTTTAGTAGAGTCCATTGAACAACCTCTGAGCTTGCATCCTGAGGGCAGAGCTCGCAGCATCTTGGTACAGGAAGCGGCTAACAGAAGCTACCTGGTGGGTGTGAATTTATAGACAGAGGAAGATCTTCCACTGTGACTTGGTAGACAATTGAGCAGAGCAGCCTGCCCCAGGGGAGAGGGAAGTTTGATTGCTCCATATAAAGGGAGGGAGGGGTTATTTGTTAAGATTCAGCCCTAACCAATGTCAGGTGGGGGTATAGTTGCCAACTCTGACTGAAGCTATTCCGGGAGATTTTCCCCCCCCCCCAACATGACGTAATGTCATTTTCTTAAAATACCCTGTTAAAATCTCCTGGCTTGCTCTCAGTAGTCACCGGGAGATCAGAATTCTGGGAAACTCCAGGGGTGTGCAGGGTGTTGGGGGGGGCGGGCGGAGAAGGAGCTCTCTCGCCAGCTGCACACTGATGCTGTATGGGATAGGAGCAGGCAGGATGCATTGATTCAGGCTAGGGAGGATGCCAGTCACTGCAGAGGAAAGCGAAGGGAAGTCCAGTGCCCACCCTCCTCCAACCCCACCATCCCTGTGCTGAGCCCAGGGTGAGTCCGGCCTAGGGTGCTCTCTTCCCCCATCCACAGCTGTGCTGGTCCCAGGGCTAGCCAACGATGAGGGAGGCAGGGAAAGGTGGAAGAACCTCACCAGAAAAATGTGATTGTTACAGTCTGGTGTTTGGTTACTTATGGGGAGCTGGGTTCCCAGGTTCCCAAGGGCTGCAGCATTAGGATCCATGGCTGTCAAGCCGAGAGACTGAGCGTCCACATGGCCACTGCTCCCTCGCTCAGCAGAGCCGCCGGCTGTGAGTGAGACCCACTGGAATGGTTGTGATGTCAGAATCACCTGTTTCTCCTGGGCTGGCTGCCAGTGTGTAGCGTACAGCCATGCAGCAAACCGTGATTACTGGCAAGGCTGAGTTCATTCAGCGCACACACCACTGTCGGTCACATGTTGCGAAGTACAGGCGCTCGCTTCCTAAACATCATTAGGATTGTTTGTGTGGAAACCAGGCTTAGGATTTGTATGTGTTCTTTTATCACCTAGAAGCCCCAGTTGTGCCGAGTGCTGCACAGACACACGGGGAGAGATAGGCCCTGCCCCAGCTGAGATCAGGGCCCCATTGTGCCGGGCGCTGCACAGACACACAGGGAGAGACAGGCCCTGCCCCAGCTGAGATCAGGGCCCCATTGTGCCGGGCGCTGCACAGACACACAGCGAGAGACAGGCCCTGCCCCAGCTGAGCTCAGGGCCCCGTTGTGCCAGGCGCTGCACAGACACAGAGTGAGAGAGAGTCCCTGCCCCAGCTGAGATCAGGGGCCCGTTGTGCCGGGCGCTGCACAGACACACAGGGAGAGACAGGCCCTGCGCTGAAGAGATTACAAACAGGAAGGATTATTATTATTCCTTATAGATGGATAGTTGAGGCCCAAAGAGATGCAGCAACTTGCCCACGGTCGCCCAAGGAATCTGTGGCAGAGCTGGGGATTGAATCTAGGTTTCCCACAGGCCAGTCCTGTGCTTTGACCACAAAACCATCCTTCCCCAGCAGGGCCGACCCATGCACATGTGTAGACTGACCCAGGAGGTGTGTTACTGGCCCCTCTGCCTGCGCTGATTCTGAGAAATGGTATTCCCCAGCGCTGCAAACAGGTGTTGTGTATTTGGTTGTTGTGGTAATAGAATCTTGTGTTGCTATGGCAACTGAGTTAGATTATTAGGGGATAGCCCAGCCTGTTTGGGCTGGCTTTTGGTTAGTTCTGTGGTAGCAATAAACGGCTGCTCCAAGGTTTACAGCTCTCTGTGTCCCAGTGATTTCTTCCTAAAACTGTTGCTCCCCAGGGTATAACAGGTGTGACTGCCCCCGATTGGCTGACATGCCGGGGATTGAACTGGGTACTTCCAGAGCTCACTGCACCTTGAGCTAGAGTCAGGCTTACGTATTATTACCTGTAATACTCTTCAGTACTCTGTGGCTGGGCTCAGCGGAGGGAACTGAGCAGCAGGTTACACAGGGTGTCTGGAGAGAAGAAAATGCAGGGTATATTTACCCCGCTTCTGATCTCCTCTCTTCCCCCAATGACTTCCAGGTGTCCTTCCTGCTGAGGGTTACACCCTCTTCTCCCCCTACATCAATTTGGAGAGCAGCCGTGGTGTTCAGTAAACACTCAGCCAGCACTTGCGGGACACTGGCTTTATTCAGTGACTGTGTCCTTCTACAGATCAGCTCTGCACAGTCTGAGAACTGGTTCCACTCAGCTCGTGCCAGACCCTTTAAAGAGACACGTTCCCACAGCAGTGTCTGCAAAGTGACTTTGCCCAGTCACTCTGCTCTCTGTGCAGGGCTCATTCTGCCCCATGTCCACCGTGCTGGGGACGTCCGCAGGCGCCCCATCATAGCAAGGAGCTGGGGGGAGGCTTTTAGGGGGCCCAGGGAAAGCGATCAGGGTGGGGTATGCATGTCACTCAAGTCTCACTCAGTGAAAGGGTGATGGGAATATCCCGCTGTTCCCTGGAGCTGTGTTTGCAGCCAGATGAAGTAAACATGGTGAGAGTTGAGTCATCTTTAGAACCCAGTGTTTGTATCCGCTTCTGATCCGCCACGTACAAACATGGGCCGCGGCTATCTGCCTCCGCATCCATGGCTGCCAAGTGGCTATCCCTGGCTATAAAGTGGCTATCTGAAGACTTGCAGGGCTCTAGTCATCTTATCGCAGGCTTGGTAGCAGCCCAGACTTCAGTGTATACACCCAGCTTCTTGTTTAATTATCTTCTACTTCTCATCTCGCTGTCTGGATCTCCACTGCGCGGGTTCCGCTGAGTGCGCTCTGCTTCCCAACAGCCTGACACAGCCCGAGCCGTCTCCACCAAAGTAAGATGCACATTTTATTGCAATAGAGAAAAAGGGAGCGATTCTCCTGTTGTTGCTGTTGAAGTGCTAAGATTATGCTTGGTACAGAACATGTCTGTTTCATCAGAGTTTTCCTTATCCATACCCTTTAATCTGCAGCTCCAAAGACTGTGGAGGGCAGTTGGTATGGTGTAGTGGTATAGCATGCTGCCCTGGGCTATAGAGGTTCTAATCCTAATTCTGCCAGTGGGCTACTGCATGACTTTCAAGTAAGTCACTCTTCTTCCCCACCTGTAGAGCGCTCTGAGATCTATGGACCAAAAATGCTCTATAAAAACTAGATGTTGCTATTATCCTTTGTTCTGATTCCCCAGCCTCAGTCCCCATCTTCCTCTTTCATGTTCTATATTTCCATCCTTCAATCTATCTCTGTGCAACTACTTCTCCCTACGAGACCCATGCAGCCTTTTAAGTCCCCCTTGAATCCTACTTTTCTTTCTCCGGCGTTGATTTTCATCGAAACATTTTGCTACATACTTAAAATGAAACCAGGTGATTCCTATGTTCATTAACACATTTTGAAGCCACGTTGGTCCCAGGATATTAGAGAGACAAGGTGGGTGAGGTGATATTAGTGTGAGCAGATGTCTCGATTTTGTAGGGACAGTCCCGATATTCGGGGCTTTGTCTTATATAGGTGCCTATTACCCCTCCCCCACCCCCATCCCCATCCCCATTTTTCATACTTGTTATCTGGTCACCCTAGGGGATATCTGTTACTGGACCAACTTCTATTGGTGAGAGAGACAAACTTTCAAGCTTACTCAGTTTTCAGAACTGAAAACGAACTCTGTGTAGCTGGAAAGCATCTCTCTCACCACCAGAATTTAGTCCAATGAAAGATACCACCTTGCCCATGGGCCTTGTCTCTCTAAAGATGGAGCATTTCATTTACCCCAGTGTGTCCGACCCAGCTGCCATCAGAGATACGTCAAGGAACCTGGCTTGCAGCCCACTTCCACTGTACAAATCTCATACATTACATGACTTAGGAAGTATTATAATTAAGAGAAGTAGATACTGAGGAAATCGCTAAATAGAAACAATCTGGAAATTTATTAGGCTTGCCAGGGGTTCCTGTGAGGGGAAATCTCCCATTTATGAAGTAACAGATTTATCAAGATAAAGAAGCCCAGAACAGTGCTTCTGGCAGGATGCCTGATTATCTGCAAGATGCTTGCTCAGGGCTGTGGGCGCTGATGTACCCAGCTGGGCCCTGGCGTCCCTGTTAAGGCTGGGAGGGGTGAGACTGGCTGCTGCATGCAGGGAGAGGGAGATTTTGTTGGTAGTTGAAGATTTATTCAAGGTGTGGTGTTTGAAATGGGGGAAGGGGGAATCATCCAAATCCAGCTGCATGGATTATAAGGTTTTTTGCTGTGGGGAGGCATTCTCTCCCTGCACCATCTCCCTACCGACAAACCTCTGCTGCTCACACGCGTTCCAGGTGGCAGTCAGTATTTCACATCCTAGAGGCCAAGCCCCTTGTAAGTACCCTATAGACTAGATCCCCTCCCCACCCCAACACACAGATCCAGCATGTGGGTCTCAATGTGGTGCGTGCCTTCTTATGGCCGGGAGATGAGAGGAGTTGGTTTAGGAAGCAGGCAAGGTGCGCCCCTCCTTCTGTCTGCCTCTTTTCCTGTCCTGCAATAGTTGTATCAGGCCAGGAAGTTTGAGAACGAATGTGGCTACTCGTATGGGGTCCTTTGTCAGGGCTTGATCCAAAGTGTGCGATCCAAAAAGCTTCCCTTTCCTTATACTATTACATTGACAAGTGTGGGCAGGTGTTCAGTTAACATGTTCCTGCCACTTCATGCAGACTGCATATAATCTCGGTCTCATCTCTAGTGATTGTCAATCCTGCCACATACCCCGGGCACAATCTCACGACGGGTGTTTTTATTCTCCGAGATGCTTTGATCTCAGAGGAGCGTTCATCTTTTCCTCAGTTAATATCTTCCTATTTTCCCATATCCTCACCCGTTGCCATTCCCACCCGAGTTTCCAATTGCCCAGTTCTGGCCAGGTCATCAGCGATCTCACTCGTGTGTTGGAATCCATTGAACTGTCAATCTATTGCCTTGCTTTCACATCCTCCGAGCCTGCTCATGAATTGCATTGTTGACAGCGTTCTCAATCCATCTCCTTGCAATTACTTCTTCTTTAGGGTGAGATCCACCCCTGCACAGAGAGCCAGCATGATGCCTGTGCAGCATTTAAGTCTTGCACAGGGGTAAATGTCCCCCTGGGTGAAAATCCTTTCATGCCCCCTACAGGGCTGCCCTCTGTAGCAGGAATCCTGGGGCTTCTTTCTTTCTTTCTTTCCCAGAAGTTCTTACAACCACATACTTTTTTGATTCAATAATTAAAATGCACGTGCTGGTGTACACACCCTCCTTTCAGTTCCATCAGGAACTAGATGGTTCCTAACTGAATGAGTGAGATGCAAAGAGTCAACGGCTCAGTTTCTTTCAGGAGGAGGGGGGGGGGCAATGTCTGCAGGGTGAATTTTCTCCAGTGAAAGCAGCAAAGAGTCCTGTGGCATCTTATAGACTAACAGACGTATTGGAGCATGAGCTTTCGTGGGTGAATGCCCATCTCTTCGGATGCATGTGAAGAAGTGGGTATTCACCCACGAAAGCTCATGCTCCAATACGGCTGTTAGTCTATAAGGTGCCACAGGACTCTTTGCTGCTTTTACAGATCCAGACTAACACGGCTACCCCTCTGATACTTTCTCCAGTGAGTTTACTGTCTCTGACGGGCTCCTCTACACCATGTCCCTGATGGTGGTGTCAGCAAGGCTGCACCCCCGCTAGTAGGAACATAAGGGAAGGGGTTTAGCGTGCATGCAGCCAGGAGATTGGGAGTGATTTTGTCAGTGAAGGTGAGGCAGGAATATACTTTGAGGTCAGGTTATTTGGAAGTCACATTGCACTAATGATTCATAACATTTCAAGCCACCCAGGGCATGGCTGGAAGTTCAAAGTGTTGCAGATCTCTGGATGGTGAGTCATTCGCAATTGGTACTAACCAGACATCCCGCAAATCCCACATAAGGCCTTGAAGTGGGATTTATGTGTTCTGTAGCCCTTGCCCAGCTTAAATTTCATCCTGAGTGAGTACCCCAGTAGCAGGATTCTGGCACTTTTCTTTCCCTTTTAGCCAAGAACCTTTTACGCTGAAACTTTTGATTCAAGAATTAGAATGCAGTGAAATGATTCCTAAGTGAAGGAGACGCTTGCAGAGCTCCAGCACCTCAGTTTCTTGGCATCTTTTTCTTATTTAGAGGAAGGATCACCTACTGGTTAGGGCACTGGCTAGGCCTTGGGGCACCCAGCTTCAATCCCCTGCTCCACCGCAGACTTCTTGAGTGACCTTGGGCAAGTCACTTAGCATCTTCGTGGCTCAGTTTCTCCAGCTGTACAATAGGGGTAACAGCATTTCCCTATCTCACAGGGATGTTGGGAGGGTGGGTACATGTGAAGCACTTGGGATCTATTAATGAAAAGCACTAGTTAAGAAATGAGTGTTACATTATTAGAGATGTATTTATTATTATTATTATTTCTATCGCTGTAGCACCCAAAGGCCCAAATGAGGGTGCAGGGTGCCCATTGTGCTGTGCACTGTCAAACAGATTATAGGGTTGAATTGATCCTGCCCCATTGAAGTCCATGGGAGTTTTATAAGGGCTCATCTACACAGGGAAATTGACAGCAGTAGCTATTCTGGAGAGCATGTGGACACTCTCTTCTGGAACAAACATCACCTTATTCTGGAATAATTAGTGCAAAATCCCAAGTAGAGTAATTCTTCTGGAATAAAATCCTGTTTTTATTTCACAATACTGTCTGCACGGGGAGCTGGTCTGAAATAGCGTATTCTGAAATGGTTATTCCAGTCCATTTCCCCATGTGGCCAAGCGCTGAGTGTTTAAAAGCTTAGCTGAGTCACGGAGAAGCTGTTGGCAGTGACTGAGTTGGAATGAACGATTTACAGCTGTGATGTAACACACACCACAATTATCTGTGGTTCGCCTCACATGAGCTTGGAAGTTTACAGACACAGGTGTCTGCTGCCCGGGCTGCTCCAGCAGTAGGAGGCTGAGTGACACAATTACGCAGCCATCCATGGTGTGTTTAAGTGGGCGTAGTGAGCTCTGAAATACACTGCTGCCTCCTAGGGTTTTTCTCCAGGAGCCAGATCGCTATTAATTTATAGTTCAGTAGCACGTGGTCAGGGATCAGGGCCCCCAAATTCAAGTCTGACTGCCACACCAAAGAAGGGCCAGGGTTTATTTCCTATTATGTGGTGCTTACAATAACAGAGCCATCATGAAACAGCCACAAGAAGGGGACAAAGAGCCCCCAGTGTATTTGTGGGTTATGCTCTGATTTTGGTGACTGTCTGGCTCTTATCCTGCACTCTTCATTTAATTAACGGAAAACTTCTTTATGCTCTAGTTTTCTTTCACTCACGTGTGCTCTGACGTGGACGGAATGGGGAACAGCTTCAAGAGGCCCAGGCACAATGAAAAGCAGGCGGGAGACATGCTACACAGCCGTTCCAACCAGGTGCTGACAGAGCAGCCTCAAGGTATATTTGTCTTCTGTTTGATCTTGTTCTTAAGCAGTTTCCTAGGGAGCCATCTCAGCATAGTTTGGTGACACTGTAAAAAGTGAAAAAAAGTCCCATGGCACCTTATAGACTAACAGACGTATTGGAGCATGAGCTTTCGTGGGTGAATACCCACTTCGTCGGACGAATCCGACAAAGTGGGTATTCATCCATGAAGGCATATGCTCTAATACGTCTGTTAGTCTATATTAAGGTGCCAAAGGTCTCTTTTTCACTTTTTACAGATTCAGACTAACACGGCTACCCCTCTGATATTTGATGACACTGTAACCCACGTGTAGACCTGGTTCTCTTTCTCCCTTAGTAGCACTAGAGGATAACAACTTACAACTTCTGTAAGCTAATTAAGTTTTTTCCATTAGTTCAATTAAGAGCATTCCAGGCTTTCTAGTCTAGTAGGGTCCCCAGTTTAAACCCTGCTAGTGAGCCATGCTGGTGGAGTGAGTGTTACATTCTTTACCCATCACTGGAGGATAACAGCCTATTGTTACTGCTGTCTTGTGGGTATAATTCTTTAACTCAAGTGGTTGAAACAGCTGCTTTTAGAGCTAAAGATCCTGGGTTCAAACCCTGCTGTTGGGAGTGGGTGGCACATACCCCACCCCAGAAGCTGGTCTACTAGAGGATAATAACCTACTACTGCTGCTATCCACGGGACTTACTTCATTAGCTCAAGTGATAGCAGCCAGTGTTCTCAGTGATGAAGATTACAGGGCTCAAATCCTGCTACAGATACAGGTCAGGGTGAGTCATTTCAGCCCCTTCCATCCTGCTGCATCAACTTCATTTTAAAAGCTGCACAAAGGTGAGGGTGAATCAAAACCTTCGCTTATTGGGCCAGATCCTGGATCCCCCTTCTAGGTGCTAGATGGTGCAAAGCTACCCAAAGTGGGCAGCTGGGAATTTAGCTTGTGGAGCTGCTCCTAACCCTCTGCCCAACAAGGGAGGGGAGGCTGCCAGAGTCAGGAGGGGGTAGGGCTGGAGCACAGTATACTCTGGAGACTCTAGGCCAGTGGAGTGGCCATAGGGACTGCTATTGCCAGCGTAACTTAAAGCTCCTTGGGGGTCAATGAGGCCGGATCCCCAGCTGGTATGAATCAGTGTAGCTCCACTGGAGTCAAAATGTCACACTCTCACTTTCTAATAAAAACTGCCTCTTTCCTTCACGCGTTTCCCTTCCCGTTGTTGGTGAAAGGAAAAGAGACAATGAAATATGCATGACTCATGTAACAGAAAAAAAGACCAGCCCTCAAAAACTTGCAAATAGGAAATCCTCACAATTAGTTCTATTCCAGTAGCCACAGGGTCAGCCAGGATGAAAACCAGAAACCTGATATATCTGTCATCTACCCACTGAGCCAAACTATCCGTTAAGCTTGTCAGTCCTATATATGTGCCAGTTTTCCTCCGTCTCTTCAGCCTTGCGTCTCTTTTCAGCCTGGTCTGTCTAATTTTCTAGTTCCTTTTCCATAGTTCCATTGCCATAGGGTATCAAGTATCTCTTGAGACGCTTCCTCACTGAGTGATCTATCTAGGCAGCTTACGTACTTATGTGGCCTCCTGTTAATGTAGTACCAGGGCTCCTTACAGTCGTCAGTGTATTGATCCTCACAACCGCACTGTGAGGTTAGGGAAGTTACACGTGGGGAACTGAGGCCAAGGGAGACAAGGGGCCAGATCCACGTAGGGACTTAGGCGCTGCAAAGCAAAGCGTCATATCGCCCATCTTTTAGGTGCCTAGAAAAATCACCGGGATCCACCAGGCCTGGGTTAGGAGCCTCGGCTTCCTGTCCACTGCCTGGGGGGAGAGGGGCACCTCAGAATGGGATCCACAAAAGGCAGCCCGCTAGACAGGGAGACACCTAAGCTAGCCCATGGGAGATGCTGAGCAGGGGCGGGGGCGGGGGGGGTGTCCTCAGTCCCACCCCCTCACGGAGCTGGGGGCCCTCTCCTGGCGTCAGGTGGCTGAGGTGCCCAAGTCGTTTTTGGTACTCACCTGGGATGTGGGAGACTCCCCTTCAAATCCTCCTCCAGCTGATTTGAACAGGGATCTGCTGCCTCTCTGGTGAGGACCTAACCACGGGGCTAAGGAGTCAGTCTCACATGGTCTCTGGCCCATTTAACAGTTCAATTATTTAAAGATGAACAGTGTCACCAAGCGAGACTTGCGTCAGAATATCCCATCGCTCAATGGTTCAGGAATCCACTGGAGAGGTAGCAGAGTCCTGTTCAAATCTCTTTGTGGGGGAACGTGTACTGGGGATCCCCTCTGTGCTAGGTGAGTAGCTTAACCGTGACTAGGCTAAAGAGAGATCTTCCTCAGCTAGGTGGCCTCCGAGCACACGTACTGAATCAGGCAAGGTAGGTGGAGGGGCTCTGGTCGTCCCTCTGGTTTTGAATCACTCTGGAGCTGAGGCAGGAGTTAGGTGTCTGGGTGTCTAGACTGACAGTGAACATGCCCATAGGCAGAAACATAGACACTTACCCTAGGTGCTGAATTAGTTTAGGCATCTGCAGGGTTAGACGCAGCAGAGCAGGGGGGAGTTGTGCATCGCAGCGGTACCTAAACCTTGGATTTAGGTGCCTAATCCCAGATTGAGGCAGCTACGTCCCTTTGTGGGTCTAGGCCGAAGTGACTGGGCTAGCTGGACCCTGCGTCTGATCCAGGGTGGCTATTTCTGTGTTCAAAGGTGCTGATACTCTCCTTGGCCTCAATGGGAGCGCCAGACTGCTGGCAATCAGCTTCTTCTTTAGATGCCTAACTGTGGATACGGGAGTCTGGCTGAAGCATCCAGGTTTGAAAACTTTGGCCTGAAATCAGCAAATGGCATAAGCTGTCCTTTCCGAATTCTGCCGCTCCGGTCACCTTCCTGGCCTGCCATTCTGACCCCATCATCCCCTCTACCGCTGCCTCCGTTCTGTAGCCCAGCTCTTAATTGCTGTGATGATCCGAAGTTTGATCCCTCATCGTCTCTTCCCGAGTACCACAGGGAATGTAAACAGCTGCTTTAATGTTTTCAGCTCAGCCTCCGGCCAGGGCCAGGAACCGGTCTCGATACGCCATCGGATTCATGGCAGTTGTGAGCATCATTATTGCCCTAGTTGTAGCTTTGGCAGGTGAGTTCTCCGCCCCTGGCTCTTTGTTCTGGTTTCCCGGCAGCTGTCTCACTCACGATCTCCGGTCTGATTACAGGCGCCGGCTCAGCTTCTCTCTGATTATTTCTGGGGCTCCCAACACCTCGGAGTGGCCACTGCCCTGCTTTTCTGCAGGGCTCTCCATTCATCAGACCCCCCCCAGTCACTCCCACAGCAGAATGCATGTAGCTGGCACATGCCAGGTTCTCAGTTGGCACTAATCGGGGTAGCTTCCTTGATGCTGGGAGGCAGTGTGGCCTAGCAGATAGGGCACTGGCCTGGGACACAGGAGACTTGGGTTGTTTTCTTGGCTCTGCCACGAGCCAGCTGGTGACCTTGAGCAAGTCACTTCATGTCTCGGTGCCTCTGTTTTCCCATTTGTAAAATGGGGATCCTGATCTCCCTTTGCAAAGTGCTTTGAGCTGTGAATGAAAAGTGTTTAGAAGAGCGAGAGATTATTATTATTCAATGGAGCTCGGCTGCTTGACACCAGCCGAGGGGTTGGCCCTTTGTCTATAGAACATGCTCCATTAAGCAATGCAAAAACCTATTACAACGCAACCTCCAGGCTGTAAAGGTAAAGAAACAGGTCATAAATAAAGGCAAGAACAGGGCTTAAATTCATCCCGAGCTGTCCGGAGCGCAGCTCTGATAAATATTTTCAAAGGTTCGAGCCCCGGTACCCTCTGTGGAGCAGAAACCCCGAGTCCCGGGGTGCCAGGAAATACAGTACGAGAATTTAAACCTGGGGATGAGACAACTGAGCTATGACTCTCATGACATCATTCTCCTTAGTGGGCCAGACTACATCTCCCATGATGCATCATTGCCAGGGACTCCCATGATGCACACTGTCACCCTTCTCCAAAAGGGGGGGGAAACATGATGCATCATGGGAAATATAGTTCAACCAGGGAGCCTGGCCTATAGAAGAGAATGGGAGCATGGGGCACCTGAACTTCAACTCCCATGAGGAACTTTATCTTTTTTGCTGATTTTCTCACTATTCCAATTTTCACCAAAAATATCAATGAATTTCCATGGAGGGAGGGGTGGAGGGGAATTGCTGACCAATTTAACTAGAGCAGGCTGGTGTAAATCAACATAGCTCTGTTTACATTGCTGGCTTGCATCAGCTGAGGATCTGAATCCAAACCTTTAAGAGAGACCAATCCAATCTCCAGGCAAGTGATGGAGAATCTGCCCCCGCCCATAGGGAGTTACTCTGATGGTTACTCTCCCTGACTGTTAAAAAGTTGTGTTTTATTTCCAGCTTGATTGGAAATATCAGCCCATCTCAGATCATTCTGACGCTCTCAGAGCCCCAAGTCTGATCAGAAAACCACTTCCCCGGCCCTTTAGTTCCCTCCCTGCTGCCGTAAGGGATTATACCATGGAAGCTTTGCTGGACTGAAAGGGTTAAATTTGGGTTCATTTTGTTCTCCTTTTACTGCTTTCCTAGCGGATGAAGGAAATGTCGAGGTGAGTCGAGTTTTCACAGTTCTCAGCTATTTGGTCCCTTACACAGCTTAGTTCAATATAACTTCCCAGGCTCAGACACCTGTGATCTGGGTATAAGGGGAACATGGGACTACTTCCAATCAGTGGCATGCACAGGCCATAAGGCAGTAAAATTCCTGCTGCCTTACCCAGACCTCTTGCGCCTCTTCTCTGCCAGAGAGGGCAGTCAAGAGGAGCTGGTAGACGAATCCATGCTTAACCTCACAGGCATTAGCATGCAGGGGTGATGTGATAAATGGCTGGGCTATGACCAGGGCCTGTGAATCTGCTGTGTCAGCCTCTGGGGTGGAGAATGGTGTGGTTGTGACCTTCTGACAGATTGTGCTGTGAGCTACAATCCAGAATAACTCCGAAGGGTTTTGCGGAGTGACACTGCATTTACACCAAGATAACAGATCAGAATCTGTCCCAGGCATCATTGACTTTGGTGGGATCACTCTACATTTACATCAGAGTCACTGAGATCAGAATCCAAACCTGGATCCACTGACTCCGGTTTTACCTCCAAGTCACTGAGCTCAGAATCCAGTCCTGACTCCATCCGTTAGACTGCAGTATTGATCACTTTCATTTCAAATGCCAACTTTCCTGCCTGTAACTCAGAGCAACAAGTGCTTACAAGATGGGCTTCGACTCCGAAGAAGTGGGGTCTGTTCTCAGCTCTGTCAGTCTGCTGGGTGACCTTAGGCCAGTCACTTTCCCACCCTGTGACTCAGTTTTCCCATCTGTAAAATGGGAATAATGACACTGAATTTCTTTATAAGGAGCCTTGAGCTCTACAGATGAAGTACTGGATAAGGGCTAGGATTATTCCTAGAAACATATGTCTGTGTGTGTGTGGGGGGGGGGGGGGGGGCAATTAAAACAGGCAGTGGGGAGGGGAGAATGCCTAACCACTCTGCTGCTTGCTAACTTTCAGTGGTAGCCTCCAAACATCATTCCTGTCCACTGGACCTTCCCACTGCCGCATGCCCAGATGACTGGATTGGCTACCGGGGGAAATGCTATCTCTTCTCAAAGGCGGACGGGACCTGGAACGAAAGCCAGAGCAACTGCTCTTCACTCAATGCCTCCCTGGCTGTGATTGACACCCAGAAAGACCTGGTAAGGCAGAGATACAGGTTCTCTGTGAGATACAATTAGGCGATGTGGCAGCGCAGACAATAGTGGAATGAGGCCTGTCCTGCTCTGGGGTACCAGTGCTGGGAGCTCAGACAATGAAAGTTGAGGGTTAGATGGTTTCCTGGATCACATAACAGTCCTCCCTTTGTCTATTTAGACTGTGAGCTCTCCTGGGCAGGGACTGTTTCTCCCTGTGTGTCTGTGCAGCGCCCGGCACAACTGGGCCCTGATCTCAGCGGGGGCAGGGATTGTCACTGTGTGTCTGTGCAGCGCCCGGCACAACGGGGCCCTGATCTCAGCGGGGGCAGGGATTGTCACTGTGTGTCTGTGCAACACCCAGTGGGCCCCGAATATCAGTTGGGGCTACTGCCATACACAAATAATAGATTCACATAGTTTATATTCAAAGTTATTATGAATCGGCTCCTTAAGTGCACCTGGCACGTTGATCTGAGCACAGTCCAGGTTCGGGTCAGTTCTGATCTCTCCCAGCAAGGAATTCTACAGCTGAGGTCATGGCACTGGCCCCAATCTGTGTCTGTCCAGCTGTCTTGGAGAGTGGAGCAGCCTCCACGGTCCCATCCCTTTAAGGCCTTTGTCAGGGCAGCGAGTTGTATCTGCCCCCGCGCACCGCCCCCTAGAGCCTGCAGCTCCACGCTGACTCTGCTCTGCCGGCTCCCGGCATCCACTGCTGCCGCAGGGTCCTAGTGCCCCCCAATCATTAGTGGCAGGGCAGGCTGCCCTTACCCTGCCCTTCTGCCTTGAACCCTTCCCTTTTCCAGTGGGACCCTCCACCAGCACAGGGGGTCCCCCCTCCCACAGTCACTGCTCCTATCCCACGCTGGGCAAGGGGCAGCCCCATCCCCCACCCCCAGTGAGGGGCAGCAGCAGGGGAGGAGGTGCACATGGCGAGGGGGCTTCCTGGGCCTGAGAGGGGCCCTAGGAGCACATGCAACGACAATGGTGCGAGGTGAGTGTGCTACCAGGGGAGAGGGGGGCCCCTCCCCCAGAGCTCAGTGCTGCCAGCAGGGAGAGGGCTGGGGGGAGTCTGCCTCTCTGGCCCCAGCCCCGGGGCAGCCTGCCTGCACCCCAAACTCCTGATCTCCAGCCCCACCCTACCCCAGAGCCTGCACCCCCAGCCAGAGCCCTCACCCCCCGCACCCCAACCCTCTGCCCTAGCCCTGAGCCCCTCCCACACCCCAAACCCCTCATCCCCAGCCCCAGACAGAGCCCTCATCCCCCCGCATCCTAATCCTCTGCCCTTTGTTGTTTTTAAAGGATTTCCTGCAGCAATATAAAGGCTCCCCTACACACTGGATCGGCCTCAGAAGGGACACGTCCCAGCCCTGGAGATGGGCGGATGGTACAGAATTCAACAACCGCCTGTGAGTGCTTTATGCTAACAGCCTGTTCACGGTTGGGCCAGAAGTTAGGGCTCTCATCTGATAGTCAGAGCTGACGATCTTTCAGGTGTTACAGGTGCTACAACAACCCTTTACTCCAGGGGTGTCCCCCTCATTTTGTGCAGAGGGTCAGGTCCCTTCTCTGAGTACAGTCAGTGGGGTATACACATAGCAATCTCATTCTCTGGACACTTGTACGACAACTGCAGCACCTTTTGTGGGAAGATATTGCCCTGTGTAACAACACCCTGGCTGGGATTGAGCTGCGGATCTCTGGACGTAAAACATGAGTCTCTACTGCTCGAGCTAAAGAACCAAGGCAGGAGCAGACTTATAAACCTTTCACTGGGTCCTGCCACTAGCGAGGGATAAAAAGTAGCACTGGGCTAGTCACATTTCCCCCTGCACTTTGTGCCGGGATTTCACACCAGTGCAAAACGGTTGTGAAATGCTTCCTTGCTGATTCAGCCACTTTCCAGTGGTGAAAATGACCATGCCAGGGACAGGCCATATAGAATTGGCCTGAAGCACATTAGAAAGAGAGATGGATAAAACTTTTTGGCTCAAGCCAG
This sequence comes from Malaclemys terrapin pileata, assembly GCF_027887155.1. Taxonomy (NCBI): domain Eukaryota; kingdom Metazoa; phylum Chordata; order Testudines; family Emydidae; genus Malaclemys; species Malaclemys terrapin. The sequence goes on along the minus strand of NC_071517.1, from coordinate 43,924,298 downwards.
TGGCGTAGCCAGGTTCTAAATCAGGGGGAGCGAACACACACAAAAAGGTGCCACCCAACATATCAAATTACTAATTACATACTTTTAAATTCGTTATACATATTTATTTTGTACTTAAAATAAAAACACAAGAATGATCCAGCCATGGAAGGATTTGCACAGCCGACATTTTGCAGGAGAACTTTAGATTATACTTAGATATACTTTAGATTCTAGAAAGTAAATGACAGAATACAGTAGTTTATAATTCTCACAGGTTAAAAAAAATACTGGCCATTTTTTCCAGTTACTAATTTCATTTTAAAATCAATCAATGAAATGCACTTTATTTATAATAGATCATAATACTAAAGTCACCAAAAACCAGAAGGCAAAATGTAGCTACCATGAAAAAAATACTTTCCAGTCACAGCATCGCAAATTTGCTTGATTTGTTTCCTGCTAAAGGGCCAGGTTAGGTGGGTAAAGGGGTGACTTTCTGGGGGTCAGATGGGTATCAGCCCCTGACGGCAGGCAAGAATGACTTCCCCGGAGAAATGGGGTGAAGGGTGAACAACAGCCTCTCAAAATGTTGCATAATCTGTTTTGACCAGTTCTAATATTTACTGTTTGTATATCACCAATAACGTGCCAGGTGCGATTCACACTGACACAAATAACAATTGGTTTAAAAAGTTCTCCCCAAAGCCATTTGGGAACGCAGCAATGTTTGGCGATTTCCTGTCAGGTTCACTAGATTGCTCATTTAAAAAAAAAAAAAAAAAAAAGTTTTGGTTTCAAACAAATTTTCATTGCAAAAGTTTCTTTACTTTTATTTTTTTAAAAATCAAATATTCAAAAACTATGCAAATGTGGTGACACATGGTCTGTGAACACCATTTAACCAGGTCAGTTATAACCACCTCTGATGAGAGAACTGTAACTTGGTTGTTTTTTACTGATTAATTGTATTGTGGGAGCCTCATTCATGGAACAGGATCCCATTGCGCTAGGTGCTGTACAAACCTAGAACAAAGAAATGGGCCCTGCCCTTGTAGATCGGACCTGCGAGTGCAGCAATTACCCAGAGGGTCCGGTGTTTGGATGCTTCCTGTGTGATTCAGCTGATGAGTGACTCTCCCTCCATTGTAGGTTCACACTGAATGGAGATGGACTATATGTATATCTCAACGACCGCCCCAGCAGCTCAACGGGCCACACCCCCATGAAATGGATCTGCAGCCAGCCAGATGAACTGGCAAAGAGGAAACAAAATGGGGCCCTGCAAGCTTTACTGGAGTGAAGCAAATCCCCTCTCTTCAGCTGCCGCTGCTGCTTCCTATAGAACAGATATTGACTAGCTGCTTTAAATGCCATACTCTAGAGCTAGGAGAGCAACTCCAGAAGCAGGGCTTTATCCCAGGAGTGGGGGGGCGAGGTTCTGTGGCCTGCAATGAGCAGGAGGTCAGACTGGATGGTCATAATGGGCCCTTCTGGCCTAAAAGTCTATGAGTTTAATTAAACCCTTGCTCAGAGCCCACTGCCAAGTTCAGGGCCCACTGGGAGCTACACGTACACCACAAAGAGACAGTCCCTGCCTCAAACTGCTTCCAAGCTGGCTAAGGCCTGCTCCACGCAGATTTCGTACAGGTCTAATTAGGCTCACAAACGTTCGATTTTTATCAGTAAATGTCAGTAAAAGTCGATCCCACCGTATATACACACACACACAGATGGAAAAAATATTTCCATCGAGCTTTGCGGCTAGGCGAAGTAAGACAACTGCGGCTCGAGAATGTATGCAGGCTGTTTATTTTGTCAGCATCCCGTGTCGAAATATGTCAGTTGTGTTTTAAGAGTCAGAAAAAGCTTTAATTGCTTGAGTCTTAACGTCTATTGTCATTAATGATGGTCAGGCCCCCTCATTGGCTGAGCCCTCCCCCGCCCCCCAACTTCCCAGAAATATGAACATTTAAATGGACACAAATAGAAAAAATGCTTAAAACTAAACTGATGTTATGCATGGAAATTACAACCACTGAATACTGCCAAGCTTTGCTAGAGCTCCTGGGTTAAGGAGTGAGACTGTTTTTAATCTATATGGTTATACGGCTACTGCGGCCGTCGTGCCCTTCACAGCTTGTGTAGGTTGGGCACCAGCGACTTCTTGCATTCCTCCAGTCCCCTCAAACAGAGGCAAATTAGGGATTAGTGGGGCTGTGGGGGCCCCTCCCCACCCCTTCCGCCTGCAGTCCCCCTCACTCCCCTCAGCGCTCCTGCCAGGGAGCAGGGCCAGGGCGGGCGCTTCCTCTGGGTACATCCACACCGCAGCAGGGAGCGAGCCTCACAGCCCGGGGGCACAGACTTGCGCTAGCAGAGCTTGCGCTGGCGTGCTAAAAATAGCCGCATTGATGGCGCAGCTCCAGCCTTCGAGAGCCCAAGCTCCGGCCCAAGCCGCAACATCTACACAGCTCCTTTTAGCATGAGTCTGTGGACCCTCTCTGGGGCACTTGCTCCCAGACGTGGTGTAGACGCACCCAGTACGTCCACCGTCCTTTGCTCGTCCTAAGGCATGCGAGCTCGGGACTCCCACCTAATCATTTTGCCCCTATAGATTTCAAAGCACTTCACAGAGTTCAGTATCATTACCCCATTTTATAGGTGGGGAAACTGAGGCACGGAGGCTCCAGGTCACATGTGGCCAAGTCAGGAATAGAATATACCTTTCCTGCTTTCCTCTCTACCCACTGGGCTAACATTGATTCCCCCCCCCTTCCCCCCCTTGTGCTCTGCTCCCAGCAGCACTAGGGAACAAAGGGACTAGATGAAGGACTCAAATTCCCTTATTTTGCAACTGTTGCTCCACATCAGCTTAGAGAAAGAGGACAGCGTCTCTATATAAAGCCCTTCGAATTCATCCTCATGGGGCAGGAGCGCTCTCCTGGGCACTGACGTTCTCATTTGCCTCACACCACGACAGCGTCTTTCTGGCAAATCCACTTGAATTCGGCGCTGCAGGTTTCCGAGTTGATCCGGTTCCCCTTTAACACCCCACAGTTGTTGGAGGCAACAGGGCCTGAGACCCGGAACCTGCAGAGCGAAGGAGAAAGGTGGTGATAGATGGATTAGAGAGACCCTCCTCTCGCAGTGATGGGCTGCTGGGATGGGGGGGCCTTGATGACAGTGTAACCCAGGGCTGAGTGCCTCTACTAATCTCATGGGATGGTTCCTTATCTCAAGTGGTAGCAGCTCTTGCTTTTTTAGCTCCAGAGGTCCCCAGTTCAGTCCCCAGGCTGTCAGCCATCACAGCAAAACCTCCCAGGACATGAACTGAGCTAGGGTGTCTCGGCATCCGTCTTCCCCCATTCTGATAACCACTCCCCATTATTCAGGCCCCACAAGTCTCCGGGGAGATCCTGGCCCCCCTTGAAGTCACTGGGAGCTTTGCCAGGATCATTCCACCTCTGCTCTCTTCTTGTGGCCGATTCCTCTCTCGCTCACTGCCGATTTAACACCACCAACGCCCAGATCCACAAAGGTATTTCGGCTCCTAACTCCCATTGAATTCAATGAAAGTTTGAGCTCCTTTCGTTGATCATTATAAAGCTTCTCTAGCCAATAGTGTTAGTTTATTGCTCATTTCTTGTATGGTTATTATCAACTAGCAGGTTACGCCGTATATAATCATTGTATGCTCAATAGAGTTAAGTGGTAGGATAATAGAAGTATAAGAATGATTAGTAGTTGGAAGGGGTAATTATGTATTCGGTATCTAAGTAACGAGGTCTGAAACACAAGGCTGCAGGCTGAGGCCGGCAAGATTTTAGCTTAGCTGTTGGAGCTAAGAAATACTGATATAAGCAAGTGACCAAAGAATAACCTGATGCCCTAAGATTATGGGAAAAGAGGTACCAAGTGGTGATATTGTGAAAATCTAGCCAGAAGATTAATTTTAAATCATAAAAATGCTGTAAAGGCGCATCTGTTTCCAACATGTGCCTTCATCACAGGACACGGGTTGTGTATTAATGCTAATGAGAATAAAGAGAACCTACACGACCTATAGAAATCGGGGTACTGTAAGTTTCTAGGTGACATCAGACCAATAAGGAAAAAGAGGGTTGACACTACATGCATGGACATGTGCAGAATGTAGGTATAGACCGAATCACATTGTAAAGAGGATGCCCAGAGTGGGGAAACTGAGCTCCCTATGGGAAAGTCCAGCAGGAACCATCTCTCTATTGATGGGCAATCCATGCGAGACCCATCAGACCCTAACACTACCGTTAAGGTTGTGCGTATATTTGTAACTTGTGCATATGTCTGTGTGGGATTTCTATATGCAGGGGTATTCATAACCTTAATAAAACTTGTAAAACAGATAGACTTTGTACTGGTAAATGTCTGTGTGGTCACTACCCTTAGTCTTTGTTCATTCCTAGAGACTCTAAATCTGCAGCGAGAAGCAGAGCTTACTCCATTAAGCTTGAAACTGTAGGGACATCGGAACGCACAGTGGTGTAACACCACATTACAAAACTCACTTGAAATAAAATAAAAGGCTACACTGCTCTCTCTTCAGCTAAACAAAGAGAAGGGGAAGAGGTGACTTGATACCTACATGGGGAACAAATGTAATAACGGGCTCTTCAATCTAGCAGAGGAAGGTCTAACACAACCCAGTGGCTTGAAGTTGAAGCGAGACAAATTTAAACTGGAAATAAGGCATAAATTTGTTAACAGTGAGGGTAATTAACCACTGGTAGAATAACCCAAGGTTCTTGGTGGATTCTCCATCTCTGACCATTTTTACATTGAGTGGATGTGTTTCTAAAATATCTGCTCTGAGGTTTATTTTGGGGGCAGTTCTGAGGCCTGTGTTTATATAGCAGGTCAGATTATATGATCACACTGGTCCCTTCTGGCCTTGGAATCTATGAAGATGGGGAAACTGAGGCCCAATGGGATGAAGAGATTCCTAATCCTCTCCTTGTTTTATTATCAGAACATGCTGTCCCCCAGAGCTGGGACTAGAACCCAGATGGTCTAATCCAAGGCCCTGGAATCAGAAGGAGCCAAAGGAGAAACAAAGGCCTGATTTATAGCCTAGTTGCAGAGCAGATGGTTGCATTAAGAACATTTGAATCGCAGCGATGACCAAGTCGCCCATGAACCCTGAGCCACTGCTGGGATGCTAGAAGAGATTCCTGTCCAAACATGCACAGCCCTGCACTTCAGCTCTTTGGAATCTGAGCCCAAATGTGCAAAGCTTCAGAATGAGCAAATCATAGAACCATAGGACTGGAAGGGACCTCGAGAGGTCATCTAGTCCAGTCCCCTGCACTCATGGCAGGACTAAGTATCATCTAGACCATCCCTGACAGGTGTTTGTCTGACCTGCTCTTAAAAACCTCCAATGACAAAGTCTCCACAACCTCCCTAGGCAATTTATTCCAGTGCTTAACCACCCTGACAGTTAGGAAGTTTTTCATAATGTCCAACCAAAACGTCACTTGCTGACATTTAAGCCCATTGCTTCTTGTCCTATCCTCAGAGGTAAAGGAGAACAATTGTTCTCCCACCTCCTTGTAACAATATTTTATATACTTGAAAACTGTTATGTCCCCTCTCACTCTTCTCTTCTCCAGACTAAACAAACCCAATATTTTCAATACTCCCTCATAGGTCATGTTTTCTAGACCTTTAATGATGCCCTTCTCTAGACTGTCTCCAATTTGTCCACATCTTTCCTGAAATGTGGCACCCAGAACTCGACACAATACTCCAGTTGAGGCCTAATCAGCGTGGAGTCAAGCGGAAGAATTACTTCTCATGTGTTGCTTTCAACAATCCGCTAATACATCCCAGAAGGATGTTCTCTTTTTTTGAAACAGTGTTACACTGTTGACTCATATTTAGCTTGTGATCCACCATGATCCCCCAGATCCCTTTCCGCAGTTGTCCTTCCTAGGCAGTCATTTCCCATTTCGTGTGTGTGCAACTGATTGTTCCTTCTTAACAAATCTACAAATGCAGAGGAAAAATGTATCTTAGTCACAGTGAATTCTCAGGCAACACTCACAGTGTTTGATTTAAAGGGGAGCCGTCCACCCAGGTCCAGTTCCTGGTGTGGGACGTGTTGTTCAGGCTGATGCAGACGTTGTTTGCACAATCGGTGATAGTGTTTATGAAATCCTGGGGAGTGTAAGGCAAGCATCTGGGTGACTCTCACACGGTCTTAAACCCCCTACATATAGAGACACACAGTCCCCTCCCATTTCACCAGGAGATCTCTCAGAGACTCAAAACATGCAAGGAAAATGGATTCTGTCCCAATGGGGCCAGCACACTGCATGACACCCTCTCACTGGAGAGTTTCAGTGGTACTGAAGAATAGACCCGTTTCCCTGAGAGTTGCTGAGTGGTAAAGGAGTAAAAAATTAGTGGCACTACATTGATTCACGCCAGCTGGGGAACTGGCCTTGTGTATTTCACTTTACCATCTCCTCTTGGTCCTGGATCACGCATTTGTGAATTCCTCAATTCACAGCCTTTCCAGCTCTCGTTCCAGAATCCCAGTAGCACTTTTCCCGGTGAGCCCACCAGTCCTTGGGGCAGAGTTTGCACCTGGCGCCCCCTGGAAGAAGAAACAGAGATGTCTGTGAACTCACATAAAGCCAATATAATTTTTTTTCAGACAGTCAAAAGCCCTAGCCCTCAGTGGGTGCTAGGGGCCAGATTCCCAGATGGTGTAGGTCAGCATGGAGCACATCAATTTACACCAGCTCAGGATCTGACCCTAGAGCAACCCGGGTCAAAAATTTCCATCTGATTTTGACATGGTGGGGGAAAAGTTTATTTTCCCCCTCTTTTCTCAACTCAGAAAGAGCTGAAGGGATTTCACTCAAACTCCCTTCACCCACCGACCCTGTATGATATAATAAATTTTGGTCACAGACCAAGCAAAGGAAGTTTGATCCTGGAAGGTGAATATCTGAGCATTTGCAAACAGGCAGACTCAGATGAAAATTCCCTGGTTCTAATTACAGCACTGGGTGCTCTGTATGGAGAACTACCTCATATAACCACTAGAGGTCACTGCTGCCATTAACACAGGTGAACACTGCACTGGTAGGTCTGGGTATGTTGCAGGTCTCTGCTGAATATAGCATATTAGTGTGTATTATTATTGCATTGGTTAGTTGTATTGCAGTAGCCTGTGCTGGGCACTAAACAAACTGTCACTAGAAGACAGTCCCCACCCCAAAGGGTATTATTGTTATCTGCATTGAGTAACACCTAAAGGCCACGCTGCCTTTACCTAGGAGATAGGTGAGCTGGACTGCTACTCAAGAGATCTGGGGTCTTTCCTGGTTCTGCCACTGAGCTTCTGGGTGACCTTGGGCAAGTCACTTCCCCTCTGGTTCCTAGGTTGCAAACTCTGCCAGGCTGGGACTGTCTCTCCTAGTGTGTCTATGCAGCACCTGGCACAACGGGTCCCTGATCTCAGCAGGGCCAGGGATTGTCTGGGCCTCTGTGTGCTACTATAATGGACATAGTGACAGACAGTCTCCACCCCAAAAGCTCAGTCTAAATAGAGAAAACATCCAAAGGAAGGATCATTATCCCTATTGTACAGATGGGGAAACTGAGACCCGAGAGATGCAGTGATTTGCCCAGGCTCGGACAGGGAGTCTAGGACAGAGCCAGGTGTTTTACCCAGGTCTCTTGTGTCCCATTCCGGCATGTGAGCAGTGAGCTTTTCCAGCAGATGTTGAATGTCCATAGTCATTCCACCTCCCCCCGGCTCCCAAGAGTCCCCAGCTCGGGTGTTTCCCAGACTCCGAGCCCGGCATTGAAATCAGTTCAGAGACAGGCTGAGCTGAGGTTACCTGCTGGGCCGTTCCTGGCTGGGTCACACAGACTCTGCTTGAGACGAGACACGAAGGCCGCCTGCCAAACGTCGAATTCTGCGCTGCAACTGGCCTGTCCGGCCTGGAAACCTTCCAAACAGCATCAGTGCAGAGGGAGGTTAGGACACGGCACGTAAGGAAGCTCTAAGGACTAGGTCACGTTCCATAGCACAGAGGGCAGGGAAGAGAGAAGAGGAGTGAATTTGGACCCGGTTCCCCATTGTCCTGCACCTTGTGGTGTCATTCACGCTAGTGCAGAATGCCACCATCTGCTCTGGTAGCAGAGCTAGTAAATACAATCCTATTGTCTGTGCTTTTTTTTTTTTTAATTATTTTTTTCAATTAAATACCAAAAAAAAATCTAGTTTTTTACGTCTGTCTCCCTTCCCCCTTCTTTTTTCCCTCCTCTGTTTTCCCATTTTGCCATGAAAAAGGGCTGATGGAAGGAAAAAAAGGGGAAGAAAATGGGAAAAATATTTTCAAATTTTTAGTTAAAACCCCCTCAGAAAATTTAAAAAATGTTTAGCGAAAGTCTTTGTCAAAAATGAAAATTATATTCAATTTAAAAAAAAAAATTGGACCAAAAAAAGCTAGCTGCTGTATTTAGGAGCATTCTGCACTTGTTTTCCCACTGGGGTCAATGGCTGCTAGGCAACAGGAAATCAGACCCATTGAGCTGGGCTGGATAACACAGTGGAAACCGGGCCCCATTAATGCTCCCCACTGGAGAAGATGAACCACAGGTAACGGGAGAGTCTAAGAAAATTGCCATTGCAGGCAAAAGGCCTGATTCTCATTTACCCCGTTCCTGCACTTGCAATAGGCACTGAGGTAAAAGGGTTACAGACATAAGAGCTGCCTTATTGGGTCAGACCAATGACCCATCTAGCCCAGTATCCTGTCTCTGATAGTGGAGGACAGGTGGGGTCCCAGAGAACAAAAATAGCTCCTATCTTCAAAAAGGGGAACAAAGAGGACCTGGAGAATTATAGACCACTCAGACTAACTTCGATACCAGAACAAATGATTAAACAATCAGTTTGTAAAGACCGACAGGACAATAGGGTTATAAGGAATAGCCACTGTGGATTTGTAAAGAATAAATCGTGGCAAACCAACCTAATTTCCTTCTTTGACAGGGCTACTGGCCTAGTGGATCTAGGGGGGAAAGCAGTGGACATGATATATCTTGATTTTAGAAGGCTTTTGACAAAGTTCCACATGACAGTCTCATAAGCAAACTGGGGAAATGGGGTCTACATGAAATATACTTGTAAGGTGGGTGCAAAAGCAGTTGATATGCCGTACTCAAAGAGAAGTCATCAGTAGGTGATTTCAAAATGGGAGCCTGCATCTAGTGGTGCCCAACAGGTGTTGCAGCGCTGCAGAAGTGGAGGCCCTGAAAGTGAGCCTCGGAGCAGCAGGGATCCAGCATGGGAACTGAGAACCCAAGGTGCCCTAGGGACTGTAGTTCCTTGGCCAGTTCCCTGCCTATAGAGCCAGTCCTGGAGCAGGGAAGGAACTACATTTCCCAGCATTCCCTTGGCAGCTATCAACAGGAAAGGGAGGGGGAAGCGGATATTATGCTATACAAAGCATACAGGATCTTTTCAGGGGGAAAAGGCAAATACGCCGCATTTATTGAAAATACAACAGTTAGCATATGCTTTTCAGTCACACACACACACACACACACACACACACACACACACACACACACACACACACACACACACACACACACACACACACACACACACACACACACACACACGTCCTGCCAGTTGATGTTTATAGTTACCAGTCTGTTGTAGCTTGAGTCAATCTAATGGCCAGTTAGATGGAGCACGAGTGAGGAGCTGGGCTCTGTCGGTCGCGATCCGATGCTCCGAGGCTTTGCAGGACTGAACCCAGAGTTCCATGGCAAAACACCCCAGCTTGATAGTTGTAAATTCCCATTTGAGTCCATGCATTTTGCAATGTCATCCTGTAATCATTAGTCCTTAAGTGGTGTTAATCTTGGGGTTTTCTGCTGTTATCATTTGATGGTTATTGTCGGGCTTCCCATCGTTATCTCCTATTTGTTGTCTCACCTTCGGGGGTGCCTGCCTCACCTCTGAGGTCGTCAATGCTGCTAACATGTTTGGCATCCGATACAATGGATGTTTTCTGATTGTCTCCTGGTCTCTCCAAGTCTCTCACTTTTTCTTGACCATCTGGAGATTTGTGATGGCTTTCACACCTTATCTTTTCCTGATGCATCCATTCCTCATTCACACAAACAATCTCTTACAGAAACCTTCAAAGGTATACAGACAGCAGTATTTTATATTCAGCAGAATACATTGTAAATCAAGCCTTGCTAAATCTATAACTAAAACAATTTACATTGGGGCTTCAGGCCTTCAACATTTCTCTAATCTATTTATCATAGACACAATACAAAATCCTGTCTCTTACTAACTAAACTTTATAACAGGTCCTAATTGTAATGCATATTGGAAACAGGATCCCAGTCTCAGATGGTCATTCCTTCTATTACTCAAAAAGGGTGGCTGGCAGAATGAAATCAAAGTTTACATCAATTCTTATAGTACAATTAGTACAATTATAAAATCCTGCTCCTACATATCCCCCTTTTGACCCCTCAAGAACAATTCTTGTGTGGATCAAATCTTATATAATTGTTTCATAGCTACATATTGAGAAGCAATTTGAGCTTGTGGTTGCAATTTAACAAACATTCTTTTTATCCAACAACACAGATATTATTCCAATTAGGCAAATTCAGGATAATACCAACACAAATAACAATGGATGAAGCATAATTGACAATATACCTTTAGAAGTGGGAGACCAACCTGTAAAATCATTATACCAATGGTAAGCTGTTATCTGTCTTTCTGCAGTGGCAATTCTTAACATGTTTCCGGTTTGCATGTATAATATGAATGGTTTGGTTTTTCACATTGGTAACTTTCTGCCATTCAATGCCAAGATTGATAGAGAACTCAGCTAAATCAGTGCTTACAGTAAGCTGAGATTTCTTTGGTTGTGGCAAATAGTAAATGTGATTATTGGTAAACACAGTACTTACATTACATTTACATTTGTCTATTGGAAGGCTGCTAACGCTTCCATCCTTCCAAAACACTTCTTCCCAAGAATTAACACATACACATTGTCCATTATATAGTACTTTGGTCTCATTATTCAATTCATCCCACATACACAATCCTAGTGAAATGTCTTTACTACAGGGCTCTGGAGCAACAGGCAAGGACAAGCACACCCACTTTTGAGGAGTCCACTCGGTACAACCTCTGGTGTCCAATAGCTTCCCTCCCTCCCCAGCCCACTGGCTCGAGTTCCGGAGTAGCCAGAAGGATCCCCTGTGCAATATGGGGAGTGGGCTAACTTTCCATATCTTTGCTTCCAGAGCCTGTTGGTGTGCGATTTTAACAACAATTTCCCCAATTAAAAGGTCTGACCTTTCTATGCTAGAAACATACTGCATCCATTCATACTGATAAGTATTAGTCATCTTTTTCTTTGCTTTAGCAAGTGTACCAAAACCTTAGTGTTTTCTGATATTACCCAAAACATTTTGTGTTCCAAAGTGGACAAAGCAAGTATCTGCATTTCAGTACATCCCGTAACTATAGCAGTATATGGTTTTTCACTTCCATTTGTTTCTGTATTAGACTGTCCTGTAGCTGGGACAGAGAGCTTCATTTATTCTTGTGGCACCTTAGAGACTAACAAATTTATTAGAGCATAAGCTTTCGTGGACTACAGCCCACTTCTTCGGATGCATATAGAATGGAACATATATTGAGGAGATATATATACACACATACAGAGAGCATAAACAGGTGGGAGTTGTCTTACCAACTCTGAGAGGCCAATTAATTAAGAGAAAAAAACTTTTGAAGTGATAATCAAGATAGCCCGGTACAGACAGTTTGATAAGAAGTGTGAGACTACTTACAAGGGGAGATAGAATCAATGTTTGTAATGGCTCAGCCATTCCCAGTCCTTATTCAAACTGGAGTTGATTGTGTCTAGTTTGCATATCAATTCTAGCTCAGCAGTCTCTCGTTGGAGTCTGTTTTTGAAGTTTTTTTCTCTTAATTAATTGGCCTCTCAGAGTTGGTATTTCAATCAGATCGTTTCTTTTTGCCTGGCTTATTTACAGACATTCCTTTGGAAAAGGGCCCATTTCTCCTTCAGAATGGCTGCAAAGAAACCAAGAATTCTCTTTCTAGAACACTTTTCCTTTTTAACATTTTCACAAAGTTTAACTGCTTAATTCCCTCCAGCCTCTGCAGAGTTAACTTTTCACCCTCTTTCCTTAAATCACTTGCTCATCTCCCAAAAGACACCTTAATCAACTCAGATTTCACCATTCCAAGTATTGTTTCAGGGATCTGATTTCCCCATGTCTGCACTTACTCCTTTTCTTACTTCTGCTTGTCTGGGCCTGATCCTGCTTTCCTTGCAGAACCGTCCCTTTCCCTGGGCACAGGCTTTGTTCCATTACCAATTTAGCAAGGAGGGTGGGCTCCTCAACTAGACCCCACCCCTCCTGGTTTCTTTCCTTAAGCATTTCTTTTAGAATTGTGAAATCATCACAATATCACTCACAAAAAATACTACACTGCCCAAACTCCTATATCCTTCAAAGTTTGGTTTAACAGAGCAAGATTTGTTTACAAATCTCTTGAACAAGGTATCATCTTTGGATTGCTTCCTTTTAAATATTTCTTACACAGGTGCTACCACTCTTTGCCCACACTCCTATATCCTTCAGAGTTGGGTCTCACATAGAAAATACCACCTGAACATATTTCTTACTCCTGTTGCTCGAGCCAGTGCCGGAGCTTCCAACTTAACCCTCTCTGGGCCAGAGGGAGAGACACTAAGCCTCCCTCTGTATCACTCGGCCTACTACCACTGAGAGTTCATACACCAAATATAAAAATCCTTCCCAGGATCAGAGCGAGGAACGCTAAGTTCTCTTCTCAAGCTCAGCCTTGCTACGGCTGAGGATGTATGCACCTAGGATTTTTCGGCTTGGAGCGAGGATCTAAGTCCTCCTCCTATTACCCGACCTTACTACGACCGGGGGTATACCCACCTCCAATTATTTCCTCCCAGCAGTCCGGGGTGGAGAGAGGGATGCTAAACTTCTCCCCTTTTTCTCAGCCCTGCTACGACCAAGGGTGTGAATACCTTTTAATCATAAAGGGACAATAGGATCACATGGAGGCTGCTCCAGGGGACGATTGCGGGGCAGAGGAGATAATAGGGCAAGAGGCAGGCTGTACCCAGAGATACCCAGAGTGCAAGTACCTGATATGGGGAAACAATCGGACGATCTGAGTAGACTTGGGTCCAACATGCGCAGAATAATACGGAAAGTGCTAATTCAGATGGGAGAAGACAGAGAAAAATGGGACCCGGCACCCATCGCTGACATTGTAAAAGAGGTTCTTAGATTACAAGCCCAACAGCGAAAAGACGTATCCGGAGTAGTGGTTCCAAACACTCCTCCTCCTCCTCCCCCTCCAATGGAGGAAAACCAGGAATACTTTAGGGAAGCCCGCTGGATGCAGAATCTCCACCTGATATAGGAGCTCAGCAGTGGAGATTCATAGGAAAACTGACCTGGGATCCAGGTGAAAGACCCCACATTTACGTTCAGCAGGGAAATCAAGCTCCTATCCTAGCTTTAAATTGACACTGGAGCTGCGGTCTCACTAATTAAAGTGACCCCTCAAAAAGGAATCAAGGGGCAGGCGGTGACCTTACAATCATTTCAAGGAAAGCCTAGTACCGGGCAAGAATGGATTCAAGTTCCATTTATGGTACAAGGCCTCCCCTTCTCAGTATCATGTTTCAATACATCAGGGGGCCTGATGCAAACAAAATACATGACCAATTAAGTGATTCTAGGCACGGATTGGCTGTTTAAAAATAACATTATAATTGATTTACCCCGAGACATTTTATGGAGATTAGAGAACCTCCCCCCATACTTGCCAACTGAAAATCATTGCAGTATTGTGGCCAGAGGGAGAAATAAAATTATCGCAGCTCTCACGGCTGAACAGAGGGAGGAATGGCATTTGAAATTCCCCACAGTCTGGGACAAGAAAAAAACAAATGGTGGGAAAATAAATGCCTGTGTTAAGATTGTAGGTGAATTAGTAGCACCCCAAAAACAATATAGATACCCCAGGGAAGCCAAAGAACAGCTGGTCCAAATCATTGAGGACCTCGAGGAACAGCGGGTTGTCAGAAAAACTAATTCCATTTTCAATTCCCCTGTGTGGCCAGTCAGGAAAGCCGATGGGCAATCTTGGCGTTTAACCATTGATTACAGAAGAGTCAATCAATAAAGGGAGTGTGCCCATGGCCCCCATTGTGGCAGACATGACACAAGTCATACAAAAGGTTCAAGCCACCTCCAGGTATTTCTCAGTGATAGACTTGGCCAACTATTTCTTTGCAATACCCTTGCACCCGGATTCACAGGACCGGTTCGCTTTCACCATAAGGGACCAGCAATACCCGTTCCGACGCTTACCACAAGGATTCCAGCATTCTCCAGCCACCGCACACCATCATGTGGTAAATACGCTTGACAGATTAAGCTCGCAGGATCGGCCATTCGTATTTTCCAATGTGAACAATATCTTGATTTTCAGGGACTCCGAGACGCAGTTGCAGAGACTCACGGGAGATGTCCTTGCTTTAATCCAAGACACCGGATTTAAGGTAAGCCTGGAAAAAGCACAACTTGTGCAGCCCCAGGTTGTTTACTTAGGCATTGTTATCGGCCAGGAGGGAAGGCAAGTAAATCAAAGGAAAGTAAGGGCACTAGTTAAGTTACCAGCACCTACTGATAAACACTCCCTACGAGTTTTGTTGGGAGGATTCAATTTTTTGCGGCCTCACATTTACAAGTATGCTGAGATTACACTCCCCTTATGGAAATTGCTAAAGAAAAAGGTACAATGGGAGTGGGGCTCCGAGCAAGATGCTGCCCTAAAAACTTTAAAACAGAAAGCCTTAACGGCTCCCGCCCTGCGTTTTCTGTAACGAGTCTAAACCATTTGTCTTCCGGCTAGCAGCAAATGAAGTAGCAATGGCGACAACACTATTACAGGAAAATAAGGAGCAGAAATTAGTACCTGTGGCGTACGAATCCAAGAAACTACAGGGAGCAGAGCTGAATTTTGATGCGTGTGAGCGAGAATGCTTGGCAGCTGTATGGGCGGTCCAATCTTTCAAGCCACTCACCGGCAGTGCCCCAAACACCATTCAAAGCACTCACACACCTCTGAAGTACATTCTGTCTGGGAAATTAATAGAAGGCAGGGTATCGAACACTCCGATGGCCCAGTGGACTCTGACCCTAGTAAACAGGGGAGTCACTGCGGAGACAGTATCCAAACCCAATATGCTGACCCAAGCCCTCATCAAAAGGGGGACCGGGCACGAATGTCCAAAAGTTACACTAAACCAGAGGAATACACAATCACAAGCACCCCCCTTTAAGGAATTAGAAAGAGTAGGCCAGGAAAAGCACATTTGGTTTACCGATGGCAGCTCCATGGTGGTGCATGGCAAGAAATGAATCAAGTATGCAGCCATAAACCTAGAGGAGGAAGTAGATCACGGCTCTGCACAGCATGCCAAACTACACGCAGAATACCAGGTTTTAAAACAGCATGAAAAGGAAAACTGCTCCAAGACTGTGTACATCTATGCGGACAGCAATTCTTGGGTAAATGGGGTACAGTACTGGATGTTGGATTGGCAAAGGAATGATCTGAAGGCTGCCGATGGAAAGGACATAGCGTATGTAAATGAATGGAAATAGATTTATGCTTGGGTTACTGCCCACCCGAATCAGCTAAAAATTAGGCATGTAAAGGTACATGGGAAAGTCTCAGCAGCCGAAACCGTATGGAATAACTGCCGATGCCATAGCCAGAGACTACAAGGGAATAGCAGCGGTAACCCAAAGACAGGAATAAAAGGCACAGGAAACTGTTCACATCCCCGGGAGAATCGAGAGACAAGAGCTGGTAAACATAGCACACCAGTTTATGCATGAAGGAGTAGAAGGGACGCTGGGAAGGCTAAAGCAAGTAGCAAAATAAAAAAATAAAATAGAAATGATGTAGACACGTGAGTTAAAAATTGCATATAATGTGCCAGAAACAAGGCCTGACCCCCACACCAACCTCAGATGCTACACCAGCGGAGACTGGGCCCCTGGCATAAAATCCAAATTGATTTCATTGACAAATTGCCTAGGAGCAAGGAGGGATTCCGATACTTGCTCGAGATTATAGATGCATTCTCAGGATGGGTCGAGGCTGTTCTTACCAAGAACAATAGCACCTGAACTGCTGCAAAGAAGTTGTTTTCGGAGGTGGTCTGTAGGTACGGAACGCCTGAAATTATCGACTCAGACAATGAAGGGTCTTTTGCAGGAGAGATATTTACACTTCCATGGTCAGGGCCTTGGAAATCACATAAATTCCACATTCCCTACCGGCCCCAATCCTCAGGACAGGTAAAAAGAATGAATCGAACTATCAAGGAGGCACTCAGAAAAGTTGTGGATAACACTGGGAAAAATTGGCCTGAGAAATTGCCGCTTATCCTAGCTGCCACCCGCAGCAGCAACAGATTAAGATCTAAGATCCAGCCATATCAAATCCTCTTTGGACAAGCCATGAGGCTGGCTATCAACCCCAAGCAGATAACAGAGACCGCTGAAGACAGCCCGCTCGGGACGTATGAACACTGGCAGTGGCTGAAGCCGTTACAGGAGGACAAAGCTACCCTGCAATACAGGGTGAATCAAGCTATCGAGCTCATGAACAAGCGGATGGACCAGCAAAAGGCTGGAGACCCCCGACTCCGGGAGACAGGGGACCAGGTAATGTACTTAAAACTTGGCAAAAGGGATCACACATTGGAGTCGAGATGGACGGGTCCATACTCCATAGTTGATCGCCTCAGCCCGCTCATTTACCGCATAAATAAAGATGGCAAACTAAAATGGGTGCATGTTTCGCAGATTAAATTATTTGCATAAGACTAAATTTGTAACCATTATGTTCCAGACACCCAACATCATCTCGATGATCATCGGATACCAGGACCCGTGGACGTGGTGTGTTTTTATTGTTATCCTCATAGGACTGCGGATGGGAGAAGTACAAGAAAAGTCTCCATTCAGTCTGTGCCCGATAGTCCCAAGAGATCTGATAATCTTTTAGCTGTGCTGGACTCGGAGGGATTCGACTCAGGCTAGCATTGCTGGGAGACAGAGGTGGGGCTGGGGGAAGACTGGGCTGTGAGGATCGCCACAGAGTCTGTGCAAAGGAAGGGAACATTGGCCTTTCAGTCTCACCATGGACTCTGGAGTGTGTGGATGAAGGAGAACAAGGCTCAGCCATCCTATTGGGCCCTGGCGGCTGCGATCCCGGCCCCAGAGGACACAGTCCCAGCCTAGGGTTACCATATTTTGTGCCTCCAAAAGGAGGATACTCCATGGGGCCCCGGCCCCGCCCTCAGCCCCGCCCACGCCCCAACTCCGCCCCCGGCCCGGCACCGCACCGCCGTCCTGGCCCGGCCCCCGGAGCCCCCGGCCCGGCACCGCACCGCCGGCCCGGCCCCGGAGCCCCCGGCCCGGCACCGCTCTGTCGGCCCGTCCCGGCCCCCGGAGCCCCCGGCCCGGCACCGCTCTGTCAGCCCGGCCCGGCCCCCGGAGCCCCCGGCCCGGCACCGCTCTGTCGGCCCGTCCCGGCCCCCGGAGCCCCCAGCCCGGCACCGCACCGCCGTCCCAGCCCGGCCCCCGGAGCCCCCGGCCCGGCACCGCACCGCCGTCCCGGCCCGGCCCCCGGAGCCCCCGGCCCGGCACCGCACCGCCGGCCTGGCCCCGGAGCCCCCGGCCCAGCACCGCACCGCCGTCCTGGCCCGGCCCCCGGAGCCCCTGGCCCGGCACCGCACCGCCGTCCCGGCCCGGCCCCCCCGTCCCGGCACCGCCGTCCCGGCCCCGGAGCCCCCGGCCCGGCACCGCTCTGTCGGCCCGTCCCGGCCCCCGGAGCCGCCGGCCCAGCACCGCTCTGTCAGCCCGGCCCGGCCCGGCCCCCGGAGCCCCCGGCCCGGCACCGCTCTGTCGGCCCGTCCCGGCCCCCGGAGCCCCCGGCCCGGCACCGCACCGCCGTCCCAGGCCGGCCCCCGGAGCCCCCGGCCCAGCACCGCACCGCCGGCCCGGCCCGGCCCCCGGAGCCCCCGGCCCGGCACCGCACCGCCGGCCCGGCCCGGCCCCCGGAGCCCCCGGCCCGGCACCGCACTGCTGTCCCGGCCCGGCCCCCGGAGCCCCCGGCCCGGCACCGCTCTGTCGGCCCGTCCCGTCCCCCGGAGCCCCCGGCCCGGCACCGCTCTGTCAGCCCAGCCCCCGGAGCCCCCGGCCCGGCACCGCTCTGTCGGCCCGTCCCGGCCCCCGGAGCCCCCGGCCCGGCACCGCACCGCCGTCCCAGGCCGGCCCCCGGAGCCCCCGGCCCAGCACCGCACCGCCGGCCCGGCCCCCGGAGCCCCCGGCCCGGCACCGCACCGCCGGCCCGGCCCGGCCCCCGGAGCCCCCGGCCCGGCACCGCCGACCCCAGAGCCCCCGGCCCGGCACCGCCGGCCCCCGGGCCCCCGGCCCGGCACCGCTCCGCCGGCCCCCGAGCCCCCGGCCCGGCACCGCTCTGTCGGCCCGGCCCGGCCCCCGGAGCCCCCGGCCCGGCACCACTCCGCCGGCCCCGGGCCCGGCCCCCGGAGCCCCCGGCCCGGCACCGCTCCGCCGGCCCCGGGCCCAGCCGAGCACCCCCGGCCCGGCACCGCTCCGCCGGCCCCAGGCCCGGCGGAGCACCCCCGGCCCGCCCAGCACTGCCGGCCCCCGGGCCCCTGGCCGAGCACCCTCGGCCCCCGGCACCGCATCGCCGGCCCGCCCCGGCACCGCCGGCCCGGCCCCAGAGCCCCCGGCCCGGCACCGCACTGCTGTCCCGGCCCGGCCCCCGGAGCCCCCGGCCCGGCACCGCTCTGTCGGCCCGTCCCGGCCCCCGGAGCCCCCGGCCCGGCACCGCACCGCCGTCCCAGGCCGGCCCCCGGAGCCCCCGGCCCAGCACCGCACCGCCGGCCCGGCCCCCGGAGCCCCCGGCCCGGCACCGCACCGCCGGCCCGGCCCGGCCCCCGGAGCCCCCGGCCCGGCACCGCCGACCCCAGAGCCCCCGGCCCGGCACCGCCGGCCCCCGGGCCCCCGGCCCGGCACCGCTCCGCCGGCCCCCGAGCCCCCGGCCCGGCACCGCTCTGTCGGCCCGGCCCGGCCCCCGGAGCCCCCGGCCCGGCACCACTCCGCCGGCCCCGGGCCCGGCCCCCGGAGCCCCCGGCCCGGCACCGCTCCGCCGGCCCCGGGCCCAGCCGAGCACCCCCGGCCCGGCACCGCTCCGCCGGCCCCAGGCCCGGCGGAGCACCCCCGGCCCGCCCAGCACTGCCGGCCCCCGGGCCCCTGGCCGAGCACCCTCGGCCCCCGGCACCGCATCGCCGGCCCGCCCCGGCACCGCCGGCCCGGCCCCAGAGCCCCCGGCCCGGCACCGCGCCGCCGGCCCAGCCCCGCCCCGGAGCCCCCGGGCCAGCATATTTTTAAAGATCCAGTGACTCTGGACTGTGGGCATAATTTCTGCCGATCCTGCACCCGCCCAGCACTGCCGGCCCCCGGGCCCCTGGCCGAGCACCCCCGGCCCCCGGCACCGCCGGCCCGCCCCGGCACCGCCGGCCCGGCGCCAGAGCCCCCGGCCCGGCACCGCACCGCCGGCCCGGCCCCGGAGCCCCCAGCCCAGCACCGCACCGCCGGCCCGGCCCGGCCCCCGGAGCCCCCGGCCCGGCACCGCACCGCCGGCCCGGCCCGGCCCCCGGAGCCCCCGGCCCGGCACCGCACCGCCGGCCTGGCCCCGGAGCCCCCGGCCCAGCACCGCACCGCCGTCCTGGCCCGGCCCCCGGAGCCCCTGGCCCGGCACCGCACCGCCGTCCCGGCCCGGCCCCCCCGTCCCGGCACCGCCGTCCCGGCACCGGAGCCCCCGGCCCGGCACCGCTCTGTCGGCCCGTCCCGGCCCCCGGAGCCGCCGGCCCAGCACCGCTCTGTCAGCCCGGCCCGGCCCGGCCCCCGGAGCCCCCGGCCCGGCACCGCTCTGTCGGCCCGTCCCGGCCCCCGGAGCCCCCGGCCCGGCACCGCACCGCCGTCCCAGGCCGGCCCCCGGAGCCCCCGGCCCAGCACCGCACCGCCGGCCCGGCCCGGCCCCCGGAGCCCCCGGCCCCCGGAGCCCCCGGCCCGGCACCGCACTGCTGTCCCGGCCCGGCCCCCGGAGCCCCCGGCCCGGCACCGCTCTGTCGGCCCGTCCCGTCCCCCGGAGCCCCCGGCCCGGCACCGCTCTGTCAGCCCGGCCCGGCCCGGCCCCCGGAGCCCCCGGCCCGGCACCGCTCTGTCGGCCCGTCCCGGCCCCCGGAGCCCCCGGCCCGGCACCGCACCGCCGTCCCAGGCCGGCCCCCGGAGCCCCCGGCCCAGCACCGCACCGCCGGCCCGGCCCCCGGAGCCCCCGGCCCGGCACCGCACCGCCGGCCCGGCCCGGCCCCCGGAGCCCCCGGCCCGGCACCGCCGACCCCAGAGCCCCCGGCCCGGCACCGCCGGCCCCCGGGCCCCCGGCCCGGCACCGCTCCGCCGGCCCCCGAGCCCCCGGCCCGGCACCGCTCTGTCGGCCCGGCCCGGCCCCCGGAGCCCCCGGCCCGGCACCACTCCGCCGGCCCCGGGCCCGGCCCCCGGAGCCCCCGGCCCGGCACCGCTCCGCCGGCCCCGGGCCCAGCCGAGCACCCCCGGCCCGGCACCGCTCCGCCGGCCCCAGGCCCGGCGGAGCACCCCCGGCCCGCCCAGCACTGCCGGCCCCCGGGCCCCTGGCCGAGCACCCCCGGCCCCCGGCACCGCATCGCCGGCCCGCCCCGGCACCGCCAGCCCGGCCCCAGAGCCCCCGGCCCGGCACCGCGCCGCCGGCCCAGCCCCGCCCCGGAGCCCCCGGGCCAGCATATTTTTAAAGATCCAGTGACTCTGGACTGTGGGCATAATTTCTGCCGATCCTGCACCCGCCCAGCACTGCCGGCCCCCGGGCCCCTGGCCGAGCACCCCCGGCCCCCGGCACCGCCGGCCCGCCCCGGCACCGCCGGCCCGGCGCCAGAGCCCCCGGCCCGGCACCGCACCGCCGGCCCGGCCCCGGAGCCCCCAGCCCAGCACCGCACCGCCGGCCCGGCCCGGCCCCCGGAGCCCCCGGCCCGGCACCGCACCGCCGGCCCGGCCCGGCCCCCGGAGCCCCCGGCCCGGCACCGCACCGCCGTCCCGGCCCGGCCCCCGGAGCCCCCGGCCCGGCACCGCACCGCCGTCCTGGCCCGGCGCGAGACACAGTAAATTGCTCAGTCTGCAAGGCTCAGCCATCCTATTGGGCCCTGGCGGCTGCGATCCCGGCCCCAGAGGACACAGTCCCAGCCTAGGGTTACCATATTTTGTGCCTCCAAAAGGAGGACACTCCACGGGGCCCCGGCCCCGCCCCCAGCCCCGCCCACGCCCCAACTCCGCCCCCGGCCCGGCACCGCACCGCCATCCCGGCCCGGCCCCCCCGGCCCGGCACCGCCGTCCCGGCCCCGGAGCCCCCGGCCCGGCACCGCTCTGTCGGCCCGTCCCGGCCCCCGGAGCCCCCGGCCCGGCACCGCACCACCGTCCCAGCCCGGCCCCCGGAGCCCCCGGCCCGGCACCGCTCTGCCGGCCCCGGGCCCGGCCGAGCACCCCCGGCCCGGCACCGCTCCGCCGGCCCCGGGCCCGGCGGAGCACCCCCGGCCCGCCCAGCACTGCCGGCCCCCGGGCCTCTGGCCAAGCACCCCCGGCCCGCCCAGCACTGCCGGCCCCCGGGTCCCTGGCCGAGCACCCCCGGCCCCCGGCACCGCACCGCCGGACCGCCCCGGCACCGCCGGCCCGGCACCGCACCGCCGGCCTGGCCCCGGAGCCCCCGGCCCAGCACCGCTCCGCCGGCCCCGGGCCCGGCCGAGCACCCCCGGCCCGGCACCGCTCCGCCGGCCCCGGGCCCGGCGGAGCACCCCCGGCCCGCCCAGCACTGCCGGCCCCCGGGCCCCTGGCCGAGCACCTCCGGCACCGCATCGCCGGCCCGCCCCGGCACCGCCGGCCCGGCCCCAGAGCCCCCGGCCCGGCACCGCACCGCCGGCCCGGCCCCGGAGCCCCCGGGCCAGCATATTTTTAAAGATCCAGTGACTCTGGACTGTGGGCATAATTTCTGCCGATCCTGCACCCGCCCAGCACTGCCGGCCCCCGGGCCCCTGGCCGAGCACCCCCGGCCCCGCACCGCCGGCCCGCCCCGGCACCGCCGGCCCGGCCCCAGAGCCCCCGGCCCGGCACCGCACCGCCGGCCTGGCCCCGGAGACCCCGCCCCAGCCCCGCCCACGCCCCACCTCCGCCCCTTCCCCAAAGTCTCCGCCCCCTCCCCTGCTTCCCGCGAACATTTGATTCGCGGGAAGCCTGAAGCAGGTAAGGGGGGTGTGGGGGGAGGAGGCGCGGCCCAGTCTGGCCCCCCCGCCGTCTCCAGCCTGGGTCGGCTCGGGCCCTGGGGTGCCGGGCCCGGGCCCGGTCGAGCACGCCCGGCCCGCCCAGCACTGCCGGCCCCCGGCACCGCACCGCCGGTCCCCGGCCCCGGAGCCCCCGGCCCGGCAGCGCACCGCCGACCCCAGAGCCCCCGGCCCGGCACCGCCGGCCCCCGGCCCCCCGGCCCGGCACCGCTCCGCCGGCCCCCGGGCCCCCGGCCCGGCACCGCTCCGCCGACCCCAAAGCCCCCGGCCCGGCACCGCCGGCCCCCGGGCCCCCGGCCCGGCACCGCTCCGCCGGCCCCCGAGCCCCCGGCCCGGCACCGCCGGCCCCCGGGCCCCCGGCCCGGCACCGCTCCGCCGGCCCCCGAGCCCCCGGCCCGGCACCACTCCGCCGGCCCCCGAGCCCCGAACCCCCGGCCCGGCACCGCTCCACCGGCCCGGCCCCCAACCGTCTCGATTATGAAAGGGGGTTGGTAACATTTTACAGATCTGATATCATGGCTCCTCCCGTCACTTACTGTATCACCTTCACAGAGAAAATCTTCCCTTTCTTTTGGCTGTGGTCTGCAGGAGCATGGGTCAGATTGTGTCCCTTAGTTATAAAATAGTTATAGCATCTGTGACAGAATTTCCTGCAGTATCCTTGAAAAAAATCTTACTGAGCCGGATACCCCAGTCCCTTAGTGGGTGAGGAAAGGGGGAACACGGCCAAGAGCCCGACACCCCAGTCCCTTGCCTGGTGCAGAATGGGGGAACATGGCCAAGAGCCGGACGCCCCAGTCCATTTTCAGGTGAGGAAAGGGGCAACACGGCCAAGAGCCAGACGCCCCAGTCCCTTGTGTGGTGCAGAATGGGGGAACACGGCCAAGAGCCGGATGCCCCAGTCCCTTGTGTGGTGCGGAATGGAGGAACACGGCCGACAGCTGGACGCCCCAGTACCTTAGGGGGTGAGGAAAGTGGGAACACGGCTCAGAGCCGGACGCCCCAGTCCCCTTGGGGGTGAGGAAAGGGGGAACACAGCCGGGAGCCGGACACCCCAGTCCCTTAGGGGGTGAAGAAAGGGGGAACGCGGCTGAGAGCCGGACACCCCAGTCCCCTTAGGGGTGAGGAAAGGGGGAACACAGCCGGGTGCCGGACACCCCAGTCCCTTAGGGGGTGAGGAAAGGGGGAACATGGCCAAGAGTCGGACACCCCAGTCCATTTTTGGGTGAGGAAAGGGGGAACACGGCCGAGAGCCGGACACCGCAGTCCCTTTTGGGGTGAGGAAAGGGGGAACACGGCCGAGAGCCAGACACCCCAGTCCATTTTTGGGTGAGGAAAGGGGGAACACGGCCAACTGCCGGAAACCCCAGTTCCTTAGGGGGTGAAGAAAGGGGGAACATGGCTGACAGCCGGACGCCCCAGTCCCCTTGGGGGTGACGAAAGGGGGAACACGGCCAAGAGCCGGACGCCCCAGTCCCTTTTGGGGTGAGGAAAGGGGGAACACAGCCAAGAGCTGGATGACCGAGTCTCTTCGGGGGAGGGGAAACGGGGAACACAGCCGAGAGCCGGACACCCCAGTCCCTTAGGGGGAGGGAAAAGGGGGAACATGGCCGAGAGCCGGACACCCCAGTCCCTTAGGGGGAGGGAAAAGGGGGAACACGGCCGAGAGCCGGACACCCCAGTCCCTTAGGGGGAGGGAAAAGGGGGAACACGGCTGAGAGCCGAATGCCCCAGTGCCTTTTGGGGTGAGGAAAGGGGGAACACGGCCAAGAGACGGACACCCCAGTCCCTTAGGGGGTGAGGAAAGGGGGAACATGGGTGAGAGTCGGACGCCCAAGTCCGTTTTCGGGTGAGGAAAGGGGGAACATGGCCGAGAGCCGGACGCCCCAGTCCCTTTGGGGGTGAGGAAAGGGGGAACACGGCCGAGAGCCGGACGCCCCAGTCCCTTAGGGGGTGAGGAAAGGGGGAACACGGCCGAAAGCCGGACGCCCCAGTCACTTAGGGGGTGAGGAAAGGGGGAACACGGCCAAAAGCCGAACGCCCCAGTCCCTTTCGGGGTGAGGAAAGGGGGAACACAGCCAAAAGCTAGACGCCCCAGTCCCTTTGGGGGACCATATTTGAGAGGGAGGTAGTGTAGGGAATTGATGGATTTGCCTAAAGCATTCATTTAAAGGAGGTGATACATATACAGATATGCAGATGAAGTTATTGCAGCACTTGCACAGTCTTCTGATTTAGGTCTGGTCTACACTACGACTTTAATTCGCATTTATCAGCTTTAATTTGAATTAACCCTGTAACCGTCCACACAACGACGCTATTTAATTCGATGTAAAGGGCCCTTTAAATCGATTTCTGTACTCCACTCCAACGAGCGGAGTAGCGCCAAAATCGATTTTAGCAATTCGAATTAGGGTTAGTGTGGCCGCAATTCGATGGTATTGGCCTCCGGGAGCTATCCCACAGTGCATCATTGTGACCGCTCTGGACAGCAATCTGAACTCGGATGCACTGGCCAGGTAGACAGGAAAAGCCCCGCGAACATTTGAATTTCATTTCCTGTTTGCCCAGCGTGGAGAGCACAGGTGACCACAGATACCTCATCAGCACAGGTAACCATGCAGGCTGATAATCGAAAAAGAGCACCAGCATGGACCGTGAGGGAGGTACTGGATCTGATCGCTGTATGGGGAGAGGATTCAGTGCTTGCAGAACTTCGTTCTAAAAGACGAAATGCAAAAACTTTTGAAAAAATTTCCAAGGGCATGATGGAGAGAGGCCACAATAGGGACTCTGAGCAGTGCCGCGTGAAGGTCAAGGAGCTCAGACAAGCCTATCAAAAAACAAAGGAGGCAAACGGTCGCTCCGGGTCAGAGCCGCGGACATGCTGCTACTATGCCGAGCTGCATGCAATTCTAGGGGGGGCTGCCACCACTACCCCACCTTTGTTCGTGGATTCTGGGTCGGGGATAGTCTCGACGCCTGAGGATTCTGCCGATGGGGTAGAGGAGGAGGAGGAGGAGGAGGATGAGCTTGCAGAGAGCACACAGCACTCCCTTCTCCCCAACAGCCAGGATCTTTTTATCACCCCGACTGAAGTACCCTCCCAAGCCTCCCAAGCCAGTACCCAAGACTCTGACCCCATGGAAGGGACCTCAGGTGAGTTTACCTTTTAAAATATAAAACTTGTTTTAAAAGCAAACGGTTTTTAATGATTACTTTGCCTGACTTTGCATTCGCGGTCAGTTCAGCTACTGGAAAAGTCTGTAGCTACTGGAAAAGTCTGTTAACGTGTCTGGGGATGGAGCGGAAATCCTCCAGGGACATCTCAATGAAGCTCTCCTGGAGGTACTCCGAAAGCCTTGCCAGAAGGTTTCTGGGCAGTGCATCTTTATTCCCTCCTCCATGGTAGGACACTTGACCACGCCATGCTTGCAGCAAGTAATCTGGTATCATTGCCTGACAAAGCCTGGCAGCGTATGGTCCCGGTGTTTGCTGGCATTCAAGCAACATCCGTTCTTTATCTTGTTGTGTAATCCTCAGGAGAGTGATATCACTCCTGGTAACCTGGTTGAAATACGGGAACTTAATTAAGGGGACAGAGGTGGCCGTTCCTACTGGGCTGTTTGCCTGTGGCGGAAAATAAATCCTTCCCTGCAGTTAGCCAAGCGCAGATGGGAAATTGGCCCTGAGTTTTTCGCGTTTGGCTAGCAGGGATCTTCCCTGTTACCAGCCACGCGGTGGGGGGAGGGGTACCGTGATCATCCCAGAGAATTCATGGTGAGGGGGGGGGCGGCGGCGGGGGGGGTTAGTTTGGTGCCTGCAGGGATCTTCCCTGATACCAGCCACGCGGTGGGGGGGAGGGGTACAGCGATCATCCCAGAGAATTCATGGCGAGGGGGGGGGGGGGTTAGTTTGTTTTCTGGTGCTGCTGAATGTTAACAGAAAAACCGCAGCACTCTACTTGCCTGAAGGGGCCCAGACAAGCCCCACCACACTGCCCCCCCCCCAACTGGCTGAGATTGGCCAGGCTTCTGCAGCACTCTACAAGCTATGCTTGGTATGTGGGAAAGGACGGCGCAGAAGCTTACCATGGCCGCATGCAAGCCGAACTCTGTTGCCCAGACCTGTGATCTCTAGCAGCAAAGCCACAGGCACTCAGCATTAAGAGGCAAAATGCAACCTTGCACAGAAATCACATGTGCTATGTAATGTGAACAGTGTTGGTCACCGTGAAAGAGTATAAGCATTGTTCTGCAAAATGTAGCTTTTAAAACAATTCTCTTTTTTCCCCTCCCTACAGCAGCTGCAAATTCCTCAAGCCTCCCTCCTCCATCCCGAAGGTTATCACAGATAAGGCGTCGTAAGAAGAAGACGCGAGACGAGATGTTTTCGGAAATTATGCAATCCAGCAGGAGTGACAGAGCTCATCTGAATGAGTGGAAGGAAACAGTTTCAAAGTATAGGAAAGAAGTCAGTGAACGTGAGGACAGGAGGGACCAACGTGAGGAGAGGAGAGACGATCGAGATGAGAGATGGCGGCAGGAAGACCAGAGGATGAAGGATGCAACGCTGGGGCTGCTCCGGCGTCTGGTGGAGGTTCAGGAACGGCTGCTGGAAAACAGACTGCCGCTTCAGCCCCTGTTCCACCCTCCCCATGTTCCGTATCCTCCTCACCCAGACGTGTAAGAATGCGGGGGGGAGGCTCCGTACACCTTCCCATTCCACCCCAGTAGACAGCCCAAGCAAAAGGCTGTCATTTTTTTAACCTTTTCTTTGTGGCTTTTTCCTTCCCAGCAATCCTCCTCCCAAATACCACCCGGGTTCCCTCCCTCTTTTTCTAATCTATTAATAAAGAATAAATGATTTTTAAATGATAGTGACTTTATTTGGTTTGAAAGAAAGCTGGGGGAAGGGGCAGGGTGGGTTCCTTACAGAAAATCAGTCAATAAAGGGGGTGGGTTTTCATGAAGGAGAAACAAACAGATATTTCACACTGTAGCCTGGCCAGTCATGAAACTGGTTTTTAAAGCTTCTCTGATGCACACCGCTTCCTGGTGTGATCTTCTAATCGCCCTGGTGTCTGGCTGCGCGTAATCAGCAGCCAGGCGATTTGCCTCAGCCTCCCACCCCGCCATAAAGGTCTCCCCCTTACTTTCACAGAGATTGTGGAGCACACAGCAAGCAGAAATAACAATGGGGAGATTTCTTTGGCTGAGGTCAGAGCGAGTCAATAATGATCTCCAGCGGCCTTTTAAACGGCCAAATGCACCTTCTACCACCATTCTGCACTTGCTTAGCCTGTAGTTAAACAGCTCCTGACTCCTGTCCAGGCTGCCTGTGTATGGCTTCGTGAGCCATGGCATTAAGGGGTAGGCTGGGTCCCCAAGAATAACTATGAGCATTTCAACATCCCCAACGGTTATTTTCTGGTCCGGAAAGTAAGTCCCTTGCTGCAGCCCTTTAAACAGAGTAGTGTTCCTGAAGACGCGAGCGTCATGAACCCTTCCCGCCCAGCCCGCGTTGATGTTGGTGAAACGTCCCTTGTGATCCACAAGTGCTTGCAGCACCATGGAAAAGTACCCCTTGCGGTTTATGTACTCGGTGGCTTGGTGCTCCGGTGCCAAGATAGGGATATGGGTTCCGTCTATTGCCCCACCACAGTTAGGGAATCCCATTGCAGCAAAACCATCCACTATAGCCTGCACATTTCCCAGAGTCACTAACTTTCGTAGCAGCACCTGAGTGATTGCTTTGGCTACTTGCATCACAGCAGCCCCCACAGTAGATTTGCCCACTCCAAATTGATTCCCGACTGACCGGTAGCTGTCTGGCGTTGCAAGCTTCCACAGGGCTATCGCCACGCGCTTCTCAACTGTGAGGGCTGCTCTCATCTTGGTATTCTGGCGTTTCAGGGCAGGGGACAGCAAGTCACAAAGTTCCATGAAAGTGCCCTTACGCATGCGAAAGTTCCGCAGCCACTGGGAATCGTCCCAGACCTGCAACACTATGCGGTCCCACCAGTCTGTGCTTGTTTCCCTTGCCCAGAATCGGCGTTCCATGGATAGAATCTGCCCCATTAACAACATGATCTCCAAAGCACCGGGGCCCGTGGTTTCACAGAATTCTGTGTCCGTGTCCGTGTCCATGTCCTCATCATGCTTGTCGCTGCGCTGCCGCCGCCGCTGCCTCCTCTCCTCGTTTTTCTGGTCTTGGCTGAGCATAAACTCCACGAGAACGCGCGAGGTGTTTACAATATTCATGAGTGCTGTCTTGACCTCAGCGGGCTCCATGCTTGCCGTGGTATGGAGTCTGCAGTGTTCACCCACCCAGGAAAAAAGGCGCGAAAATGGTTGTCTGCCGTCCGTTGCTTTCATGCAGGGAGGGAGGGAGGGAGGAGGTGAGGCTGTACCCAGAACCACCTGCGACGATGTTTTTTGTCCCATCAGGCACTGGGATCTTAACCCACAATCCCAATGGGCGCGGGAGACTGCGGGAACTATGGGATAGCTATGGAATTGCTACCCACAGTGCAACGGTGCAGAAATCGACGCTAGCCCCGGTACTTGGACGCACACCACCGAATTAATGTGCTAGTGTGGCCGCACTCATTTCGACTTTATACAACCTGTTTCTCAAATCCGAATTATCTAAATTCGGATTAATCCCGTAGTGTAGACATACCCTTAGAGACTTACAGCCTTAACAGATACGATTTTCCATTTGCTATGATGTTCTGACTCCCCCTCAGCAATGAGCACTGACTTCTCGCTCTCTCTCTCTCTCTCTCTCTCCCCACCCAGCGGATGTGACTCTGGATCCAGAAACAGCTCATCCTACAATAGCGGTATCTGAGGATGGGAGAAGTGCAAGAAAATCTCCACTCAGGCTGTGCCCGACAGTCCCAAGAGATTTGAGACTCTTTTAGCTGTGCTGGGCTCTGAGGGATTCGACTCAGGCTAGCATTGCTGGGAGACAGAGGTGGGGCTGGGGGAAGACTGGGCTGTGAGGATCGCCACAGAGTCTGTGCAAAAGAAGGGAACATTGGCCTTTCAGTCTCACCATGGACTCTGGAGTGTGTGGATGAAGGAGAACAAGGCTCAGCCATCCTATTGGGCCCTGGCGGCTGCGATCCCGGCCCCAGAGGACACAATACCAGCCACGATGGGGGATCCAGCTGTAATGCCGACTGAGATACTGGTACCCACATCCCAGAGCAAGACAGCCATAAAGATCAGAGTTTGTCTGGAATATGAAAGGGGGATGGTGACATTTTACAGATCTGATATCATGGCTCCTCCCTTCACTTACTGTATCACCTTCACAGAGAAAATCTTTTGGCTGTGGTCTGCAGGAGCATGGGTCAGATTGTGTCCCTTAGTTATAAAATAGTTATAGCATCTGTGACAGATGGGGAATTTCCTGCAGTATCCTTGAAAAAAATCTTACTGATTTGCGTTTAAGTATCTTTGGAGTCCATTGTATTAAACCTCTCGTGGAGCGAGGTGGGATTTACAGCCTGGAAAACCCCACCATGGAAGACGCTAGTCTCTGCCTAAGAGAGGTGTCTGCTGAGGAGCCGGGATCCTACAGTGGGTGCCCTTGTTGGACCACAGAGGGGAAATACAGGAGCAATTGCTCTGAACTGTGAAAGCATCTGTATTCCAACTCCCCGTACAAAAGTGCATCAGCCTTGAACTGTCCCCAGTGACTGGGTATCTTGGGGGTAGGAATAGAGGAGTATAATCTAAGGAGGCTTTTTAATCCTTTGGAAATTTTCGAGCACACTTGGCAGCTGATTATTTTTAGAGACGAGAAAGAAGGTGTTATTGTGGAAAATCTGAAAAGGTTTCCAGCATTGGAGAAAAATTGATCATTTTCAGCTATGTTAATGACAAGTCAAAGTAGAGGAAAGCGATGTCACATGGCTAAGCTCTACCCTGCTGAGCAGTCTGTGTTGCTTAGCTGACCATCTCTTTTGTGCACAATTTTGAACTGCAACATTTAACAAGATTAAGCTTATTAAATGTTGAAGTTCAAACTGGATACAAATAGAGCTGATGGTAAAACTGAAGAAAGAATTTCACAACATTCTGAAATGTCCTTTCTGGCCTTCAGTGTGTCGTAGAATGGCTCCAGGCAGAGGTGCTAGGAACCCTGAGATGTACCCCCATAAACTCTAGCGCTGAACACTACTATGGTGCATGCTTGGCTCTGCAGTGTGGGTGCTAGCAGGCAGGCTTGTACAGCATGGGTACACTCTACAGTCTTCACATACCGAAAGAGGCTACAGGCATGTCTACATGCAGAGTTACAGCCGTTTAACTTAAGGCAGATTTTATCCTGACTTACTTAAACCAGGGCAAAAGAGTGTGTGGACGCTTATTTCAATTTAGCTTTAAAATTTTCTTAAGCTAAACTGAAATAAGTCTGATGCAAACCAAAATAAACTGCTGTGACATGGTCAGGCCAGATGGCTACAGGAGAGTGATCCTACTGGGATCCAGGAAGTGAGCAGGCGGAAGCCCCCTCCCCCGCCTAAGGTGAGGATCCACAGGACCTGGAAGCCAAATGATTCCGGGGGACAACTAATTAAACAACAGGGACAGAAGTGAGGTCAAAGGGTCAAACGAAGGGAACCTGATGGGGACACCGAGCAGAAAACCCCCGACAGCTCCTCCTCCTCGAAGGCGTCAAAGGAGCCAGCGGACGCCGCCAGGAGAACTCTGCCCAGATGTGTGAACGGACAGAGGATCGGAAATAGGCCCCACAGTCACAGGAGACCCCATTGGCTACAGGAGAGTGATAGAAGGTAAATACATTAGCCCCAGATTAAGCCGGTCCCTTTTCTCTGAGTAAGATAATGGGCTGTTCCAGAACAATCAGGAAGTTTCTGGAACCAATTAAGGCAGGCAGCTCAGGATCTGCCCTCAGAGCCGCGTCCAGTAGTGGAGCGACCAAGGGTGCGAGTGCTGACGTTGGCACTGGTGACTCCGGCAGTGAGGGGAGAGCCGTTGAGTCCGGTGCATGTGGGCTCCCCGCCTCATAGCGTGGTCGAGCCCCAGTTGCCATAGACTCCGGATACATTTGCGGCTGCAAGGGATCTTATCGCAATGACGGAGTCGACATCCCCGCAGCAGACCGCGGCACCAGTTCCTGTTTGTGGGGAACCATCCCGGGGCAAGCCATCCCTGATCCAACCATCAACTCCACTGGGGGAACTGTGGCACTGGTCACATTCCCGGATCTGTTCCCGCTCTTGATGCTGCTCGCAGTCCCGACATCGCTCTCTCTCACAGTGCCGGTCATACTCGCAGCACCGATCCGGCTCATGGCGTCGATCCGACTCCCGGCACCCCTCCATACACCGGTCACCGACCAGGAGCAGATCTCGGTGCCGCTCTGGGAGACGGTCATCGTCGCAGTCGAGGTCCAGATCTAGGCACCAGTCTAGGTCCCAGCAACGTTCCCCAGCTTTGAGGCAATGCTTCCTGCATTCGTGGCACCGACCCACAGCTGCTCGGTACCCGTCTCCATCACATCGGGGTGACTCGGCACAGACTCGCTTGGCGCCACCATGGCCTTCGCGGTCTGCATCGTGTTTGTTGGAGTCCAACGTGAGATCACGCCACTCGGGCCATGTCACAGCCTAGTCTAACAGTGGAGCTGCTCACTGGCAGCAGGGGGGCCACGGTCCTGTCCAGGGGTCCACCCAGTGACCCTTTTGGACACCGTGGGCATACCACCAGGCCCAGAGTGCCCCATCCGGGGCTTCCCGCTCAGTTCTCAGAGCCTCGAGTGCCAGAGGCCACCATCAGCCACCCTTCTCCTGGGGGCATGGAAACTGTAGCTCCCCATGCTTCCTCATCTCCAGCCCAGGGTCCAGTCTCCGAGGTAGCAGACCCTGACCAGGGAGACCCGGCCCAACAGGAGGCCCCACTCGACCCTCTTGGTCCTGTGGCTTCCTCCTCATCCTCACCAGACGAGGCGGTGGCGGGAGCAAACGTCTCAGGTCCCCCTCCAATAGACCTCTGTGCCCACCAGGACATCCTGCATAGGGGGCCCCTATCATGAACCTCCAAGCGGAGGAGGTTGTAGAGATGCAGGACCCAGTGGTGGATATTTTGTAGGCTGAGGCCCCGTCTCGAGTGGCTTTACCACTCATCCGCACTATACAGACCACAGCCAGAACAATCTGGCAAACGCCTGTGTTATACCAATAGAATAAAAACCAGCAGGATCTTATTAAGAGGGATAAGGCAAAGATGCCACATTTATTGTAAATATAATGATAAAGCAAAAGATAAAAGTAATATCCCTACACCTGCATCCATTCCTCCAACGGCTAAAGGGGTGTAGCGTAAATACTTTGTCCCCTCCAAGGGTTAAGATTACTTGTACACCCATCCACAGCCCTGTTCGCTGCTAGTGGCCTCAGTGAACGAGAAGGAGTGGCATGGCCAGCAAGCGCTGGCGCCCAAGTTGAAAGAGGCCAAACGTCTCAATTTGTTCGAGTGCATGGTCTATTCAGCAGGCGGGCTACAGCTCAGAATTGCAAATCAGCAGGCACTCCTGAGCCACTATAACTATAACTCCTGGAACTCCATGCTAAAATTCAAGGAGCTGGTGCCTCCGGAGTCCAGAGAAGAGTTTGGGGCCCTGGTAGAGGAGGCAAAAAGGTGGTAAGGACCTCCTTGCACGCCTCACTGGATGCTGCGGACTCCGCTGTTCGGACACTCATCGGGAATAGCTATGCAGCGTATATCTTGGCTGCAGGCTTCCGGCTTACTACTGGAGCTGCAACAAACTCTACAAGACCTTCCTTTCGAGGGTGAAGGCCTCAAATACCACTGAAATTCAATAGGATTTAGGAATGTAACTCAGGCTCCTTTGAAAATCCTCCTTTCTTATTTCTTTATAAAGCATAGATGGTGCCTCTTTCATATACTGTGCTGCCCAACATTAGAATATAGCAACTGTCTGACAAGAGACAAGTCAGTTGTAACATAGAACAGACGTAGGTCATTGGGATTTGTTGGGTACTTTTGAAAAGCAGACAGGGGCCTAAAAGTGGGTTTAAGAGCCTATTTTTAGACTCCTATTTTTGCAAAATCTTGGCCTCAATGGTTATTGTAAAACAGTGATTTTCAACCTTTTTTGCATTTGTGGACCCCTACAAAATTGCAAATGGAGCTGCAGACTCCTTTGGAAATCTTAGACATAGTCTGTGGACTCCCAGGGGTCTGTGGACCACAGGTTGAAAACCACTGTTGTAACAAAAATATCTACTTTTTTTTAAAAAGGAATTAAGATATGAACTTCTATCAATTTCATTGAAAAAGCATCCTGGGAGAAAACTTCCTGGAACTGAAGTGAGATTGTAGGAAGAGGGCAGAGAGGAGGTCAGTGCTAGACTATTAATGATTGGGAATGATTTTCAAAGGCACAAATGGCAATTAATTGCCTAATTCCCATTTGTCCTTTGAAAATCTCACTCCTTACTTATTATCCTCAAAGCATCCAAACATAGTATAAGACACTTCCCTGCTCCCTAGAGCTTACATACTATCCAATCATACTCCCTTTGAAAGCAATTGGTAAAACACCCATCGATTTCATTGGTACAAGATTGGGCCCCAAATGGATAATGCAGGCAAAGGAGAAGAGGAAGGAAGAAAATAGTAAGCAAGGGAATCGAGGTGGAGCAAGCAGGATTGCACAAGAATGAGTTATTGGGAGTGCTTGACTTTTTTTTAACATGATTAATTTTGTTAATCATTTATAGGCAAGAAGGTCATTGTGTGAGTTTGTGGGGGAAATTGGGTTTTGAGGAGGGATATGAAAGAGGAATAGAAGGAAAGTGCGTCCTCTCTAAAGGATCAGAGAGGAGATTCCAGGTATAGGAGACAGACTAGAAGAAGTTGACATTAGTGAGAAAAAGGGACATGGAGAGAGGTGTAATTAGATTAAATTTGGTGCTTCTGTTTGCTTACCAGGAGGACATTGCATCTACACACATTTATTTCAATAATTACATAGCTTAATTTACATTTATTCAGATTCTTAATTTTTCCATTATTATGTTAGAAAATGTGAATGCATTTCTTATTTACTAGAAGATTGATTTTTTATTTCTGATTTGCGTCAAACTCAATTTCAATAGAAATTCAAATTCAATTAAAATGCACAAAAATAGCTTTAATTCAATAAAATTATCTTAAATGTGTTGGATATATAAGAAAGAAGTTTATCAAAACGTATTTTACATTTAAAATGAATTTATTAAACAAAGGATATACCTGCAGCTAGTAAATTGAAGGGAATATTTCTGGTCACTAGATCTTTCAACAATTTAGGACAAATAGATTTCATCCTTTCATGATGAGTTTTTATTCAAAGATTGGGAGAAGAAAACAAGCTTTCCTGATTTTTCAACTCCCAATTGGTTGCTTATTTAAATGAACTAGTCATTATTCAACTACTTCAGTCCAAACTGAAATAAAAAAATTCTTCTCTGTGCACCTGCAGAAGAGGCTACCGCTAACAAAAGCTGGTTTAGTACTTCAGCAAAGTCTAGATTCAAATGCTTAGCCAGTGACTTCCACCAGTCCAGTGGTTTGAATTTGTTTAAAGTTTGGCAGAAAATATATACTGTTTAATACTATTTTAATGTAAATAATTTTAATAGAGAATAATAAATAAATGGCCTTAACACAGGTTGCCAATTTCAATTTTAAATAAGATTTTTTAAAAACTGTTTTTAATTGCAATTAGAAAATCTGATTTAAATTTCTTTTTAAATAATCAGTTTTATCCATTCTGTTTGGTCTGTGCTTTTACTCTACTAAATTACACACATAACTATGTTAAAAATATTAAGGTTGTAAAGTCAAGCACTAAAAAGTTAGGAAATCCCAGAATTAAGGATGCTTCTGCAACATGCTCTCCAGCGCAAGTCGAAAGACATGCACTAGCTCTGCTCAAACTAGCATGCTAAAAATAGCAGTGTGGCTGCATCAGCATGGGCAGCGGCTTTGGCTAGCCACCCACATACATGGCCAGGAGGTCAGGCAGGCTTGTACTCAGGCAGCTAGCCCAAACTGCTGCCCATGCCACAGCAGCCATGCTAGCACAGGTCCGTCTACCTACACTGGAAAGCACTATCCCAGCTGCTATGTAGACGTACCCTTAAAAAGGACTGTACAGTGGTCTCTGTCTCAGAGAGAAAGAGTAGGGTGTGACTCCACTCCAAAGAAAGTGAGCAGGGAAAGGCCTCACCTAGGAAGTGACTCTGCAAGACCAAAATAGCAGCCAAGGTGGAATTAAAAGCATAACCTCACCATATACACCTATTCAAATAGCAAGACCCCCTTCCCCACAATGCCAAGAAAGCAGCCCAAACTGAACACATGCTGTACTTTACAACTGCCACTAGGGTGACCAGACAGCAAGTGTGAAAAATCGGGACGAGGGTGGGGGGTAATAGGAGCCTATATAAAAAAAAGCCCCAAATATCGGGACTGTCCCTATAAAATCGAGACATCTGGTCACCCTAACTGCCACCCTCCTTCTCTCCCATTCACGGCTCTCTACTGCCACCCTCCATTGCAGCTCTGAAATAATGGCAGTTTAAAAAAAAAAAAAAAGGCATCACACCTTTGCTTCGTAACTCAGCTGGCTCCTGATTCATCTTCAGAACAGAAGACCTATGTGGTATATTGAGGACTGTGTTGGAATTTCAGGCTATTACTTTAGTGGTGGGGAGAGAGCTCCCCAGTACTGCTTGTTGGCTAGAGAGCTCTATAGGGAAGCATGGATCACAGTCAGTCTAGAACATGATGGGTGACTCGTACGTCCCTATGTTACAGAGAAGCCTGCTTTGTGTCTGTTCTTGGTTACTGTGAGTTATTCTGGATTTTAAGAATAAATAACATTACAGTGCAACCTCCCAGCAAGAGTATTTTGTGATTTTATACAACATCTCTGTGTGTATGCTCAAACACAATAACCTAAACTTTGAATAAACTATAAAACACTTAACAGAAAAAGATTTGGCTACTTCAGTGCCTGACTCACATTCTAAACCTCCAAGGCAGCTATTACAGATTTAGACTTGGAGCCACAAGGAGCAGGAGTTGAACTTCAGCTATGGAACTCCTCCTAGTCCTTACCATAGGAAATCGGATCATTTGTTTTGAAGTGCAAGAAACACTCTTTGAGAAGGCACTGTACCAGGAACAGTGGCTGTGGGTGCCACACATATACCACCAAAAAAAAAAAAAATCCAAACACTTAATTTATAAACCACGGTTTTCAGGGGAACAGAGAACATTCCACATTTTCATAAAAATGTCAGGCTGGAAGGGATCTCAAGAGGTCATCTACTCCATCCCCCTGTGCTGAGGAAGGACCATGTATATCTGGACCATCCCTGGCAGGTGTTTGTCCAGCCTGTTCTTAAAAACCTCCAATGATGAGCATTCCACAACCTTCCTAAATAACCTGTTCCAGTGCTTAACCATCCTTAGAGTTAGAAAGGTTTCAGAGTAGCAGCCGTGTTAGTCTGTATCCGCAAAAAGAACAGGAGTACTTGTGGCACCTTAGAGACTAACAAATTTATTAGAGCATAAGCTTTCGTGGGCTACAGCCCACTTCTTCGGATGCATATAGAATGGAACATATATTGAGGAGATATATATACACACACATACAAAGAGCATGAACAGATGGGAGTTGTCTTACCAACGCTGAGAGGCCAATTAAGTAAGAGAAAAAAAACTTTTGAAGTGATAATCAAGATAGCCCAGTACAGACAGTTTGATAAGAAGTGTGAGAGTACTTACAAGGGGAGATAGATTCAATGTTTGTAATGGCTCAGCCATTCCCAGTCCTTATTCAATCCTAAATTGATTGTATCTAGTTTGCATATCAATTCCAGCTCAGCAGTCTCTCGTTGGAGTCTGTTTTTGATGTTTTTCTGTTGTAAAATAGCCACCTGCAGGTCTGTCATTGAATGACCAGACTTTAACCTGTCTCCAAAACCACCTCTACCGCCACCACAATCTGGAACAGTTCCTCAGATATGTCATCTAAAAAGAATGCCACGATCACCTACAGTGAAGACCAATGCAGAGAATTCATTTAGGTTCTCCACAACAACTTTGTCTTTCCTGAGTGCTCCTTTAGCACCTCGATCGTCTAGTGGCCCCATTGATTGTTTGGCAGGCTTCCTGCTTCTGCTGTATTGTGTTTGCAGATGCAGCCTTGTGAGATACAAAACGAATGCAGAAAAGACAAAGCAAACTCTATTCTATCTAAAAAAAATATTTGCATATTCTAATCTGTTTTTGTGTCTAGTTAGTTGCTCTTCAAATTCTTTTTTGGCCTCCCTAATTATACTATTACACCTGACTTGTCTTCCTTTGAAGATCTCAGAAGATCTTATTATGCTAATATTGGTTGTTTTACTATAATTTTCAGAATATAAATCTTCATGTGTATAAATGAATCCTATTAATGCACTAAGAGTTTCTGTACTGAGATTTAAAAAAAATAATTCTAACACTTCTGCTTGCAAAAGAAACCTCACAGATATAACCAGTGAAGTAATGTCTTACTAAGTTGATAGATACAACATTCTGACATATAGATAGCTGCATTTGTCTCACAAAGGTGGTAGCAGTGAAATAGTTAAAACTGGCATTTAAATTGTCATCATTAGGTTTCATTTGCCTTGGATGATATTTCATGCATCTTTATCCAATGATAAGTTACTGAGAGGTATTTTTGGTAATGCTTTATTACCTTGTGTAAGGAATAATATCACTGTTATTTTACTTGTAACATAGGTGCAACCACCAATGGGAGGTTGAGAAGGACATCTCCTCCTGGCCCCATCTCCAATCACATTTTTTTACGATTGTGTTGGTGTCTGTTGTGCAGCTGGAAGACTAGCTCATTTTCACTCTCTCTTCCACAACTTTTTAAAAAATGCTGTGGCACCACTGATTAAGTCTACACAAATACAATTTAACTTAATCAGAATCAGCTTGCCATCAGACTGCCTTAAGCGAAATAAGGAAAACTGTATTTTGTGTTGTGGGGCATAGCAAGCGTTGTGTTTTATTATACAACTTAACACACGTGAATGATTTATTGCATAATATCAGGGAATGACTAGTTAAACCACCAGTTTATCCAATTTACAATTTTATAAGGTGAATATTAGTATGGTGTCTGAATCTGAACCACCTTCCCAGTACCTGGGATATCACAAATAGCCACTCTTGCAGAACCTTCCCTAACTCCACCAGTCATGACATACTGTATACAGCGGCATAGGACTCTGCACCACACACCAATCAGTATCAGTATCATCCTAGAGCCCCAGACTTATCTGATTTCATTGCAAGCAGAACACAGCCAAAAATTAATTCCCTGCCTTCCCCATTCACCATTTGAAGAGCTGTATTTCAGATCCATCTCCTGGCTTCAATCCATGTATGTAAATCACCATACATACTGCAAGGTCAGAAACAGACTTATAGTTGCAGTATTGCCATTCTCCAACATTCAGAAATAAATCAAATACCAAAAGTTATGAGACTAGCTTAAATGTCATGATATTTTTAAATAAAATAATACAGGGCTCTTTTTAGCTACCTTCTGGTATTTGAGCCTTTTGGGTTAATGCTTCAAGTTTTTCTTTGCAACCACAAGGGCTAGAAATGTTTTAAAATGAAAATTCAGGTTGACAATTACACAATTCCAAGAGCTGGAGTTTGAAGGAAAAAAACCACACACCAAATGATTGCAAGACTTGCAATAAAATAGTCAGGAGTTGACAACATTGCAGTTGGAGGGGCTGTAAGTATGCAGGAGGTACTGCAGACAGAACGTATATGTTGCTGGTATTGGAGGAGGGAAGAACACAATAGTTATAGAAGGAAACTGATGAGGCTCCCTACAAAATGGCCAGGTTTTAGCCATCACCAACCACCCAACCGTTTCAGAATCTTCTCCTGAGGTTCCTGCATCTTAGGACTTGTCTACATGAACATTTACTTCACACCAAGCTATTGCACTTTGAAACAGAAGAAGATCAAAGTGCACTAAGGAACCATTAGTTCACAGCAGTAGGGACCATAGAGCACGTGGTAGAGTCACAACCCAGCTTGCCACAAACTAACTGTTCATATAGGCAAGCCCCTACTTCTAAATGTATAATGATGTAGGTATCGAGATGTAAAACAAGCCCCTTTTGCTCAGAAGAGCAGACCGCCCTCTGCCGTGTCTATCACCGGTGGACTGGTATACGGGTCTCCCTCCTCCTTCCCTATGTGTTGTGCAAATAATAAAAACTGGCAATAGGTGAAGGTAAAAACAACAGGTAAGTGTGTGTGTGGGGGGGATACATTTACAAATCAGGGAAGCGGTAATTGTGAATAAACAGTAACTAGATAAACAATACAGAGAGCGAAATAGCAGCTTTAAAACAGGAGCATGAAGCTCAGGCCCAAAATACAAATCACACTGGCAACAGCACATAAATCCCCAACCGAGAAAACCCTATTTATCTCGCTCTGTTGTCAGCACGTCTGTGGCGGCGGCGAAGTCCAGGACCTACAACTCGTTGGGTAATTGAAACCCTCAGAGGAGGAGCACTGGAGAGTCCCTCGATGTCTCAGGGCGGCAGAAGCGACCGAAACCCTCTGGTGATGTTGCACCCAGGAACAGGAGCAGGTAAGATGGAAAGTTTTCTTCCCTTTCTCTTCACTTCAGGAATGGTGGTGCCCTTCAACAAAGCACTGCTGCTGTGAAGACCTGAATGGTGCACACACAGTCACTGGGATGGACTGCGCCACTTGTCAGTGAGTTCAGTCCCTTTATGCATTTAGTGGAGGGAAAATATGGTACAGTCCCAGCAAAGGCGGGAAACAGTCTGAGGTAAAATTGTTCTTGGAGTTGTCAGTGGCAGGAAAAACCAGTTGGATCCAGTTATGACTGGGCTCTGATAACAGTAAACAACAAGATGGCGGTCACAAAATGGCAGTTCAGCCTCCATCTTGGATTGCTGCTATATCTTTACAAACTACATATTGAATTTAATATATACATATTTTAACAGACTATAACTTTATAACAAAACACACCCAACATCCCCATATTCCTAACTGCCAGTCTGTCTCCTATTCACTGACAAAACCTGCCTTTCAGCCTCTAAACCCCCCACCCTACCTTAGCAATAGGGAAAGCAAACATATCCATCTACCTTTAATTTGATTTTTGCTCCATGATCTACAGCTCTCAGTCAGACGGAGAATAAGTTTTCTCCACACCTGACTGCTTTTAGCATCTTAATGAGTTGCCATCCCCAAAAGGAGATTGTCTCATGCTCTCCCTGCACTGGCGGTAGGGGGGAGGGAGGAGGGGTTGTATTAAGTAAATAAATACTGGACGTGGAACAAAAACTCATTTATCTCGCTTTATTAGAAATGGACAATTTTAGTCACAGTATAAAACTACTCATTAAAGTGACACCAACAGCTTCTTTTTTTTAACTCTAGCCTTTCAAAATTAAAAAAAAAAAGTTGTCTACACCCCTGCCCTGCAGTTATGGCAATGACAGCAGGCAGATGGGGAGACTTCTCTCCTGTCCCCCCAGTTGTTTTCCCCTCACTAACTGAACAGGCTCTTCCAGAATATTCCATCTCTCCCCTTGTCTTGAGTCTCCAGCTGTCACATGCCTAATTGCCACTGTTACCACTTCATTAATTCAGAAGTCCATCCAGAACCGACACACTCGGGCATTAGCCAGGGGTCTCCCCTTACTCTGTGCCTCCCCTCCCCAACTGCTCTGGTTCTATCAGAACTCTCCCCCCATCCCATAATACACCTATCAGTCTGTTACCCTCCTCCCCTCGCTAACTGCCCCTGTTCTGTGAGAATCTCCCCCCCCCCCCAGGCTCCTGTGAGCCCCAGACTATCTGCCACTCAGAGCTGTCCCTTAGGTACAGCGAATCGCGGTGACTGCCCTGGGCCCCACGCTTTGGGGGGGACCCCACGCTTCAATAAAAATCGTGAGGAGGTGGGCAGGAAGGTGAGGCAGGCAGGCGAGTGGGGTGAGGAGGCGAATGGGGAGGCGAGCAGCAGGCAGGAGGGGTGGAGAGGAGCCCCCCTACCAGAATCTCCCCCTCCCCTCAGCCCCTCCTGTCCACTGGCAGGCCTCACCAATCAGCACCTCCCACCTGCTGTGGATCAGCTGTTTTGCAGCATCAGGAGGTGCTGGGGGGGGGGAAGAGGAGCCAGGGCACAGTGCACTTGGTGGAGGGGGCAGAACTGGTCGGGGAAGAGACTGAGTGGGGGGGGGGGCTTGGGGAAGGGGTGGAGTGGGAGCAGGGCCTGGGCAGAGCTGGCTGGGGAAGAAGCACCCCCCAACAAATTAGAAACTCAGCAGCTATGTCTCCTGCACCCCCCTAGGGACGGCCCTGCTGTCACTCTGCCTCCATCTCCCCATAATGGCACCCTCCCTTAATCCTGTCCCCCACCCAGTTCCCCTTCAGCTCAGCCCCTCATCCATGCAGCCCAGCTCCCCAACCCCACCTCTGCTCTTCTCCGGCCTCTTCTCCGCCCTCTGCCAGGCTTGGGGTGGGGGGGCTGCAACAGGGTCCTATCTCCCCCTTCCAGGGTGGGGACGGCGCCAGGGGCTCTTCATGCAGGGAAGCAGGGAGAGGGAGCTGTTCCTGCAGCAGTTCTGACTGAGGCAGGCAACCAACCAGAGCACTCAGGCTTCTGACATCATTGGGAGACTGGCTCCCGCCAAAATCCCGTCACTCGTGAAAACATTCACAAGAGTTGGCAACACTTTGCGACCACCCACTCGTCTGTCACATCCCAGTCCCTGCGACACCCCTAACTACCAGTCTGTCCCCCCACCTCGCTTCCGCTAACTGAAACGGCTTTTCCAGAACCTTCTGTCACAGCTCAAGGCAACTGCCCCTGTGTTTCCCCTCAGCGGTTCAGCCAGGGCACCCGCCATCCAGCTTCCAGACCTAGGTCTCTCTCCCTTCTGAGCAGGGTATTCCATGGCTGAACAGTTCCCTGCCTTCCCTGGGTATGCCCAGCCCTCGGGCACCTGATTGCTCTCTTTTCAGAGACAGACAACAGTGTCATTGCTACGTATAAGAACATCAGAACACAAGAACGGCCATACTGGGTCAGACCAAAGGACAATCCAGTCCAGTATCCTGTCTACCGACAGCAGCCAATGCCAGGTGGCCAGAGGGAATGAACAGAACAGGTAATGATCAAGTGATCTCTCTCCTGCCATCCAGCTCCACCCTCTGACAGACAGAGGCTAGGGACACCATTCCTTACCCATCCTGGCTAACAGCCATTAATGGACTTAACCACCATGAATTTATCCAGTTCTCTTTTAAACGCTGTTATAGTCCTAGTCTTCACAACCTCCTCAGGCATGGAGTTCCACAGGTTGACCGTGCGCTATGTGAAGAACTTCCTTTTATTAGTTTTAAACCTGCTGCCCATTAATTTCATTTGGTGGCCCCTAGTTCTTGTATTATGGGAACAAGTAAATAACTTTTCCTTATTCACTTTCTCTACACCACTCATAATTTTATATACTTCTATCATATCCCCCCTTTTTTCCAAGTCTCCTCTTTTCCAAGCTGAAAAGTCCTAGCCTCTTTAATCTCTCCTCATATGGGACCCGTTCCAAACCCCTAATCATTTTAGTTGCCCTTCTCTGAACCTTTTCTAATGCCAGTATATCCTTTTTAAGGTGAGGAGACCACATCTGTACACAGTATTCAAGATGTGGGCACACCATGGATTTATATAAGGGCAATAAGATATTCTCTGTCTTATTCGCAATCCCTTTTTTAATGATTCCTAACATCCTGTTCGCTTTTTTGACTGCCGCCGCACACTGCGTAGATGTCTTTAGAGAACTATCCATAATAACTCCAAGATCTTTTCCCTGATTCATTGTAGCTAAATTGGCCCCCCATCATATTGTATGTATAGTTGGGGTTATTTTTTCCCAATGTGCATTACTTTACATTTATCCACATTAAATTTCATTTGCCATTTTGTTGCCCAATCACTTAGATGTAAGTTACCCCACCACTCTAAGCGAGCCTACTTTATTCTTCAGGTGAAAAATGTTACAGAGAAAACTCACCAAAGAACCTACATGAACGCTAACAAACTTACCCAAGTTCATCCCCGCTCTCACGTGGGCTCTGGCAAGCGCAGCCTTTTAATACCCCATCCTGGTGGTTACAAGTTCATCAGAGCTTCAGCTCAGAGCAAGCACACGCACCACAGGCTCCGTTCCCTTTTTGTACAGTTCAGGGGGGTCTTTGAAGTGGCATTTCCAGAAGCAAGTAGTTAGTTTACAGAGGGTCTCTCGCTCCTGAGAGCGTTTCTCCAAAAGGTTGGCTTCAGAGGGGGAGAATTTGCTTTCTCGTGTTATTTCCTAAGGAAACCCACTTCACACATATCGTTCCAGAAAGACCTTCCAACTCCCTCTGCCCTTCCAGAGATGGCATTAATCTCGTCTTTCGCCTAATCTCACAATTGTACCTAAACATTTGCATTTGCAATCCAATGAACCCCAAAAGGTGTTAATCCTAATTGTCCGTTTTAACTTAATTCAGTAAAGTTTATCTTCCTTCCATGAGGTTTGTTCAGGATATG
Organism: Malaclemys terrapin pileata; assembly: GCF_027887155.1. Taxonomy (NCBI): domain Eukaryota; kingdom Metazoa; phylum Chordata; order Testudines; family Emydidae; genus Malaclemys; species Malaclemys terrapin. Next base: position 43,879,995 of record NC_071517.1, on the reverse strand, counting down.
GTTAGTCCGTCACACCTTCCAGCCCTCCCACTCCACGCCTCTCAGAGCCCTGAACCGCCACTGTGTCGCCCTCCTCCTGCTTACTTCAACCGACTCTTCCAGAACCTTCCATTCCTGTCATCCCCAACTGCCGTCTGTTATCCCCTCCCCCCACTAACTGCCACAGCTCTGTCAGAACCGTCCAGTCTCCCCCCAGCAACTGCCAATCGCCCCTCTCTTCCCCTGCTCTGCCAAGGCCCTTCCCCTACTCCAAGTCCCTGCCATACCTCTTACTAACGGCCTACCTGCTGTTCCACCAATAACTGCCTTTCCCCTCCAAATCCTTCCTCTCCCCTTCTCTCACCAGTTGGTTTCCCACTCAGTACATCTCCCAGCCCCCACTAAAGACCCTGGCTTTTCCAGAACCCTCCATTTCCCTGCCATACCTCTAAATAGCAGCCTGTCTGTCCCCCACCCCTTCACTAAATGTCCAAGAGACACAAAAACCACCTCTTCCCCCCCCCCCCAAAAGCCCCATATGATTAGTTTTAGGGACTGTATTCCTCTTAGCCCTAGGTCATTCAGAGCCTTTAAAAGCATGGAAATCCCAAGGATGGCATGCCCAGGTAAGGGCTGTCTGCCTCCAGACCTAAGCATTAAAGTCAATTTTTCATCAACTAAAAAGTTCCCAATAAATCTTGATGGATTAAACAGGGCGTGTTTCCTCAGCAAAACTCCTCCTTCTCCTCAGCTTTTCAAAATGAGACTCAGAAAAAGGGGGAAACAATGAGCCTTCCCTGTTACCTCCAGGTTAGGTACCTCTCCTGTTTCAGAGCCCAGCACTCTCTCCCTGACTTTTCTCCCAAAAGAGGGAGGACCTTTTTGTCTGCCACCTTTAGCCTCTTGATGAGTAACCACTTCTAGCTGAAGTCTCATTCCCCTGCTGCAATCTCTGCACTGATGGCAGACAGCCGGGGGGACCTTCCCAGATCCTGCTACACACAACTGCCCAAATCCATAAAGTGAGTCAGCTGCTTAAAGCCCAAATTTATTCTCTATTGCAATCCACAACCCCCCTGCTTAGCTGCCACCTGATCCTGTAGGCACTTAAATTTTCAGTGTAAAAATCCCTTAAATGTCTAAATTTCTGCCTCTGGGTATGTGCACTGCTGCCTGTCTCCTGACTAAGCCCCAGTACAATGCTCAGCCCAGGTGCAGACAGGTGTTACCCACCTTTTGGCCAGAGGGGTGGAAGGAGAGCAGTAGCAGCTCCAAGCAAGTCCCTCCTAAGCCAGTGGTTAGAGCACTCACTCAGGCTATAGGAAAACCCAGATCAATTCCCCCCTCTGCCTCATGAGGAGAAGGGATCTGAACAGGGGTTTCCCATAGCTCATGTGAGTGACCTAACCACTGGACTATGAGTAGCCACCTCAGAATATCCTAATCTCTCCTGTTGCAGCTGTTCCACTTTGTATAAATCACCAAATATGCATTGGCTCAACTATAGCATGACTATAATCCAGTGGGCAGGACACTCAATGTGAGAGGTAGGGTAACCCCTGTTCCAATTCCTTCTTATGAGGTAGATGGAGGAATTGAACTAGGATCTCCTCCCACATCCCAAGTGAGTATCCTAACCACCGGGACCCCTTCCTCCAACTGTCCCAGCTCTGCTATAACCTCATGCACTTCTAAGTACCAGTGTGTGCCCTTTCCCTCCCAACTGCCCTAGTTCTACCATAAACTGCCCCTGTCATCAGACACCTGTGATCTGGCGGTTCCACATCAGGGTATAAGGGGAACATGGGACTACTTCCAATCAGTGGCATGCACAGGCCATAAGGCAGGAAAATTCCTGCTGCCTTACCCAGACCTCTTGCGCCTCTTCTCTGCCAGAGAGGGCAGTCAAGAGGGGCTGGTAGACGAATCCATGCTTAACCTCACAGCATTAGCATGCAGGGGTGATGTGATAAATGGCTGGGCTATGACCAGGGCCTGTGAATCTGCTGTGTCAGCCTCTGGAGTGGAGAATGGTGTGGTTGTGATCTTCTGACAGATTCTGCTGTGAGCTACAATCCAGAATAACTCCATGGAGTTCCGCGGAGTGACGCTGCATTTACACCAGGATAACAGATCAGAATCTGTCCCAGGCATCATTGACTTCGGTGGGATCACTCTACATTTACATCAGAGTCACTGAGATCACCATCCAGTCCTGACTCCATCAATTAGACTAGCAGTTCCTGTAGCTTCTTTCTTGTATCTTGAGTGGCACATAGTGGTGATTCTGTGAACTACAGGCGCCGATGCCCTGCTGCTGGGACAGTAACCCAGGCCCTGATTTCCTATATAAATATGGGTAATTGAGTCTGCTTTGGGATCAGTTTTATCTGCAGTATTGATCACTTTCATTTCAAATGCCAACTTTCCTGCCTGTAACTGAGAGCAACAAGTGCAGTTTACAAAATGGGCTTGGACTCCAAAGAAGTGGGGTCTATTCTCCACTCTGTCAGTCTGCTGGGTGACCTTGGACCAGTCACTTCCCTGCCTTGTGATTCGGTTTTCCCATCTGTAAAATGGGAATAATGACACTGAATTTCTTTATAAGGAGCCTTGAGATCTACAGATGAAGTACTGGATAAGAGCTAGGATTATTCCTAGAAACATATGTCTGTATGTGTGTGTGGGGGGGGGGGGGGGGGGAATTAAAACAGGCAGTGGGGAGGGGAGAATGCCTAACCACTCTGCTGCTTGCTAACTTTCAGTGGTAGCCTCCAAACGTCATTCCTCTCCTCTGGACCTTCCCGCTGCCGCATGCCCAGATGACTGGATTGGCTACCAAGAGAAATGCTATCTCTTCTCAAAGGCAGACGGGACCTGGAACAAAGGCCAGAGCACCTGCTTGTCACTCAGTGCCTCCCTGGCTGTGATTGACACCCAGAAACACCTGGTAAGGCAGAGATACAGGTTCTCTGTGAGATGCAATTAGGCGATGTGGCAGAGCAGACAGTGATGGAATGAGGTCTGTCATGCTCTGAGATGCCAGCGCTGGGAGCTCAGACAATGAAAGTTGAGGGTTAAATGATTTCCTGGATCACATAACAGTCCTCCCTTTGTCTGTTTAGACTTTGAGCTCCTCAGGGCAGCTACTGTCTCTCACTGTGTATCTGTGACGGGCCCCTGATCTCAGCAGGGGCAGGGACTGTCACTGTGTGTCTGTGCAGCACCCTGTGGGGCCCAGATATCAGTTGGGGCTACCACTATACACATAATAGATTCACATAGTTTATGTTCAAGATTATTATGAATCGTCTCCTTAAGTGCACCTGACACGTTGATCTGAGCACAGTTCAGATCTGGGTCAGTTCTGATCTCTCCCAGCAAGGAATTCTACAGCTGAGGTCATGGCACTGGCCCCAATCTGTGTCTGTCAAGCTGTCTCCAGGGTCCCATCCCAGTAAGGGCTTTGTAGGTAAAGATTGGAGGCCTGATTTCCCATTACCATCTTGGGGCCGAGTGCAGAACCTCCACACCAGCTCCACCTTGCAGGGAGATTCTGACCGGGCTGTCCCTGCCTGCTTTAAGGCAACCTTGTGCTGCCCAGTGTGGCCTGAGTGTAACTGACAATCAGGTCGCAGGAGGACTTTCTTTCTCACCTTAGGTGAATGACGAGTTTGCTGTCCCCAGTACCCTGTGAGCGTCATCACGGACTTTTCTCCCTTTGTTGTTTTTAAAGAATTTCCTGTGGCAACATAAAGGCTCCCCTGCACACTGGATCGGCCTCTGGAGGAGGGACCCGGCCCAGCCCTGGAGATGGGCGGATGGTACAGAATTCAACAACCGCCTGTGAGTGCTTTATGCTAACAGCCTATTCACAGTTGGGCCAGAAGTTAGGGCTCTCATCTGATAGTCAGAGCTGACGATCTTTCAGGTATTACAGGTGCTACAACAACCCTTTACTCCAGGGGTGTCCCCCTCATTTTGTGCAGAGGGTCAGATCCCTTCTCTGAGTACAGTCAGTGGGGTATACATGTAGCAATCTCATTCTCTGGACACTTGTACGACAACTGCAGCACCTTTTGTGGGAAGATATTGCCCTGTGTAACAACACCCTGGCTGGGATTGAGCTGCGGATCTCTGGATGTAAAACATGAGTCTCTACTGCTCGAGCTAAAGACCCACGTTTGTTAACAGGCAGGAGCAGACCTATAAACCTTTCACTGGGTCCCGCCACTAGCGAGGGATAAAAAGCTGCACTGGGCTAGTCACATTTCCCCCTGCACTTTCTGCAGTGATTTCATACCAGTGCAAAACGATTGTGAAATGCTTCCTTGCTGATTCAGCCACTTTCCAGTGGTGAAAATGACCATGCAAGGGACAGGCCATATAGAATTGGCCTGAAGCATATTACAGATAGAGCGGGGGGAAACTTTTTGGCTCAAACCATTTGGGAACGCAGCAATGTTTGGCGATTTCCTGTCAGGTTCACTAGATTGCTCATTTAAAAAAAAAAATCAAAATGTTTTGGTTTCAAACAAATTTTCATTGCAAAATGTCCTTTATATAATTTTTTTTTATTCAAAACTTTAAAAACTAGCTGACAGCCACATAAAACATTTCAATTTTTGTCAAAACGAAACATTTTGTTTGACCCAAAATGAGTTTTTTTGTTTTGTTTTATGAAATTGCCAAAGTACCAGAAAATCTGTTCATTTACCCCCTTAATGGGTTAGAATGGTTCTTGCTATGATAAATATCCCTAGCATAGAAAAGGCTTCTGTGACAGTCTCCCATGGGAAAATCTGTTCAGCGTGCATCAGGTGCTCTAGGAATGGTTAAGGCTGAGATCTTTGAACAGAGGTTCCCTGAGTCCCAGCCTAGTGCCTTACCCAGAAGGCCATTCTCTCCAGCACAGCTGCTTAGATTTTCCCAGAATGCACCGCTACAGCTCAGGCTGCGCTGTGGGAGTGTCCATGCAAATGTGGTGACACATGGTCTGTGAACACCATTTAACCGGGTCAGTTATAACCAGCTCTGATGAGAGAACCGTAACTTGATTAGTTTTTACCGATTAATTGTATTGTGGGAGCCTCATTCATGGAGCAGGACCCCATTGCGCTAGGTGCTGTACAAACCTAGAACAAAGAAATGGGCCCTGCCCTTGTAGATCGGACCTGCGAGTGCAGCAATTACACAGGGGGTCCGGTGTTTGGATGCTTCCTGTGTGATTCAGCTGATGAGTGACTCCCTCCATTGTAGGTTCACAGTGAACGGAGATGGACTATGTGTATATCTCAACAACCGCCCCATCAGCTCAGTGGGCCACACCACCATGAAATGGATCTGCAGCCAGCCGGATGAACTGGCAAAGAGGAAACAAAATGGGGCCCTGCAAGCTTTACTGGAGTGAAGCAAATCCCCTCTCTTCAGCTGCCGCTGCTGCTTCCTATAGAACAGATATTGACTAGCTGCTTTAAATGCCATACTCTGGAGCTAGGAGAGCAACTCCAGAAGCAGGGCTCTATCCCAGGAGTGGGGGGGGGGCGAGGTTCTGTGGCCTGCAATGAGCAGGAGGTCAGACTGGATGGTCATAATGGGCCCTTCTGGCCTAAAAGTCTATGAGTTTAATTAAACCCTTGCTCAGAGCCCACTGCCAAGTTCAGGGCCCACTGGGAGCTACACGTACACCACAAAGAGACAGTCCCTGCCTCAAACTGCTTCCAAGCTGGCTAAGGCCTGCTCCACGCAGATTTCGTACAGGTCTAATTAGGCTCACAAACGTTCGATTTTTATCAGTAAATGTCGGTAAAAGTCGATCCCACCGTATATACACACACACATGGATGGAAAAAATATTTCCATCGAGCTTTGCGGATAGGCTAAGTAAGACAAATGCGGCTCGAGAACGTATGCAGGCTGTTTATTCTGTCAGCATCCCATACGTAAAATTTACAATTTGTGTTTAACAGTCAGAGAAAGATTTAACTTCTTGAATCTTAACGTCTACTGTCACTAATGATTGTCAGGCCCCCTCATTGGCTGAGCCCTCCCCCGCCCCCCAACTTCCCAGAAATATGACATTTAAATGGACACAAATAGAAAAAAAGCTTAAAACTAAACCGACGTTATGCATGGAAATTACAACCATTGAATGCGGCCAAGCTTTGCTATAGCTACTGGGTTAAGGAGTGAGACTCTTTTGATCTATAAGGTTATACGGCTATTGCAGCCATCATGCCCTTCACAGCTTGTGTAGGTTGGGCCCCAGCGACACCTTGCATTCCTCCAGTCCCCACAAACAGAGGCAAATTAAGTATCAGGGGGTAGCTGTGTTAGTCTGTATCTACAAAAACAACAAGGAGTCTGGTGGCACCTTAAAGACTAACAGATTTATTTGGGCATAAGCTTTCGTGGGTAAAAACCTCACTTCTTCAGATGCATAGAGTGAAAGTTACAGATGCAGGCATTATATACTGACACATGGAGAGCAGGGAGTTACTTCGGCTCCTGACTTGCGAAGTAACTCCCTGCTCTCCATGTGTCAGTATATAATGCCTGCATCTGTAACTTTCACTCTATGCATCTGAAGAAGTGAGGTTTTTACCCACGAAAGCTTATGCCCAAATAAATCTGTTAGTCTTTAAGGTGCCACCAGACTCCTTGTTGTTTTTAGAGGCAAATTAGGGATTAGTGGGGCTGTTGGGGCCCCTCCCCACCCCTTCTGCCTGCAGTGCCCTTCACTCCCCTCAGCGCTCCTGCCAGGGAGTGGGGTCAGGGTGCGGGGGCTTCCTGAGTGTATGTCCACAGTGCAGCGGCGAGCGAGCCTCCCAGCCCGGGTGCGCAGACAAACATGCTAAAAACAGCCGTATCTTTGCTGCAGCGCCAGCCCCAGCCGCAACATCTACAGAGCTATTTTTAGCACGAGTCCGTGGACCCTCTTCTGGGCCGCTTGCTCCCAGATGCCGTGTAGACACACCCAGTACGTCCGCCGTGACTTGCTCGTCCTAAGGCGTATGAGCTTGGGACTCTCATCTAATCATTTTGCCCCCGTACCTCTCAAAGCACGTCACAGAATTCAATGTCATTACCCCATTTTATAGGTGGGGAAACTGAGGCACTGCACAAGAAAGGGATTTGCTCCAGGTCACATGTGGCCAAGTCAGGAATAGAATACAACTTTCCTGTTTTCCTCTCTACCCAGTGGGCTAACATTAATCCCCCCCACCCCTCTTGTACTCTGCTCCCAGCAGTGCTAAGGAACAAAGGGACTAGATCAAGGACTCAAATTCCCTTATTTTGCCAACTGTTGCTCCGCATCAGCTTAGAGAAAGAGGGCAGCGTCTCTATATAAAGCCCTTCGAATTCATCCTCATGGGGCAGGAGCGCTCTCCTGGGCACTGACGTTCTCATTTGCCTCACACCACGACAGCGTCTTTCTGGCAAATCCACTTGAATTCGGCGCTGCAGGTTTCCGAGTTGATTCGGTTCCCCTTTACCACCCCACAGCTGTTGGAGGCAACAGGGCCCGAGACCAGGAACCTGCAGAGTGAAGGAGAAAGGTGGTGATAGATGGATTAGAGAGACCCTCCTCTTGCAGTGATGGGATGCTGGGATGGGGGCCTTGATGACAGTGTAACCCAGGGCTGAGTGCCTCTACTAATCGCATGGGATGGCTCCTTAGCTCAAGCGGTAGCAGCTCTTGCTTTTAGCTCCGGAGGTCCCCAGTTCAGTCCCCAGGCTGTCAGCCATCACAGCAAAACCTCCCAGGACATGAACTGAGCTAGGGTGTCTCGGCATCCGTCTTCCCCCATTCTGATAACCACTCCCCATTATTCAGGCCCCACAAGTCTCCGGGGAGATCCTGGCCCCCCTTGAAGTCACTGGGAGCTTTGCCAGGATCATTACACCTCTGCTCTCTTCTTGTGGCCGATTCCTCTCTCGCTCACTGCCGATTTAACACCACCAACGCCCAGATCCACAAAGGTATTTCAGCTCCTAACTCCCATTGAATTCAATGAAAGTTTGAGCTCCTTTCGTTGATCATTATAAAGCTTCTCTAGCCCATAGTATTAGTTTATTGCTCATTTCTTATATGGTTATTATCAACTAGCAGGTTACGTCGTATATAATCATTGTATGCTCAATAGAGTTAAGTGGTAGGATAATAGAAGTATAAGAATGATTAGTAGCCGGAAGAGTTAATTATGTATTCGATATCTAAGTAACGAGGTCTGAAACACAAGGCTGCAGGCTGAGGCCTGCAAGATTTTAGCTTAACTGTTAGAGCTAAGAAATACTGACATAAACAAGTGACCGAAGAATAACCCGATGCCCTAAGATTATGGGAAAAGAGGTACCAAGTGGTGATATTGTGAAAATCTAGCCAGAAGATTAATTTTAAATCATAAAAATGCTGTAAAGGCGCATCTGTTTCCAACATGTGCCTTCATCACAGGACACAGGTTGTGTATTAATGCTAATGAGAATAAAGAGAACCTACACGACCTATAGAAATCAGGGTACTGTAAGTTTCTAGGGGACATCAGACCAATAAGGAAAAAGAGGGCTGACACTATATGCATGGACATGCGCAGAATGTAGGTATAGATTGAATAAGGAGGAGCGGGAAAATTGAGCTCCCTATGGGAAACTCCAGCAGGAACCATCGCTCTATTCATGGGCAATCCATGCGAGACCCATCAGACCCTAACACTACTGTTAAGGTTGTGAGTATATTTGTAACTTGTGCATATGTCTGTGTAGGATTTCTATATGCAGGGGTATTCATAACCTTAATAAAACTTGTAAAACAGATAGACTTTGTACTGGTAAATGTCTGTGTGGTCACTACCCTTAGTCTTTGTTCATTCCTAGAGACTCTAAATCTGTAGCAAGTAGCAGAGGTGACTTTCACGCCGTTGAAACTGTAGAGACCACATCGGAACGCACAGTGGTGTAACACCACATTACAAAACTCACTTGAAATAGCGGTGTAGCCTTTTATTTGATCTCTTTAGCTAAGCAAAGAAAAGGTGAAGAGGGAACAAATGTTTAATAACGGGCTCTTCAATCTAGCAGAGGAAGGTCTAACACAACCCAGTGGCTTGAAATTGAAGAGAGACAAATTTAAACTGGAAATAAGGCATAAATTTGTTAACAGTGAGAGTAATTAACCACTGGTAGAATAACCCAAGGTTCTTGGTGGATTCTCCATCTCTGACCATTTTTAAATTGAGTGGATGTGTTTCTAAAATATCTGCTCTGGGGTTTATTTTGGGGGCAGTTCTGTGGCCTGTGTTTATATAGCAGGTCAGATTATATGATCACACTGGTCCCTTCTGGCCTTGGAATCTATGAAGATGGGGAAACTGAGGCCCAATGGGATGACGATTCCTAATCCTCTCCTTGTTTTATTATCAGAACATGCTGGGACTAGAACCCAGATGGTCTAATCCAAGGCCCTGGAATCAGAAGGAGCCAAAGGAGAAACAAAGCCCTGATTTATAGCCTAGTTGCAGAGCAGATGGTTGCATTAAGAACATTTGAATCGCAGCGATGTCCAAGTCACCCATGAAACCTGAGCCCCTGCTGGGATGCTAGGAGGGATTCCTGTCCAAACACGCACAGCCCTGCACTTCAGCTCTTTGGAATCTGAGCCCAAATGTGCAAAACTTCAGAATGAGCAAATCATAGAACCATAGGACTGGAAGGGACCTCGAGAGGTCATCTAGTCCAGTCCCCTGCACTCATGGCAGGACTAAGTATTATCTAGACCATCCCTGACAGGTGTTTGTCTGACCTACTCTTAAAAACCTTCAATGACAAAGTCTCCGCAACCTCCCTAGGCAATTTATTCCAGTGCTTAACCACCCTGACAGTTAGGAAGTTTTTCCTAATGTCCAACCTAAACGTCCCTTGCTGCAATTTAAGCCCACTGCTTCTTGTCCTGTCCTCAGAGGTAAAGGAGAACAATTGTTCTCCGTCCTCCTTGTAACAACTGTTTTCAAGTATATAAAAGATTATCATGTCCTTTCTCAGTCTTCTATTCTCCAGACTAAACAAACCCAATATTTTCAATCCTCCCTCATAGATCATGTTTTCTAGACCTTTCATGATGCTCTTCTCTGGACTTTCTCCAATTTGTCCACATCTTTCCTGAAATGTGGCACCCAGAACTGGACACAATACTCCAGTTGAGGTCTAATTGGCACGGAGTAGAGCGGAAGAATGACTTCTCATGACTAACTTACAACAATCCTGCTAATACATCCCAGAAGGATGTTCTCTTTTTTTGCAACAGCGTTACACTGTTGACTCATATTTAGCTTGTGATCGACTATGACCCCCAACATCCCTTTCCGCAGCACTTCTTCCTAGGCAGTCATTTCCCATTTTGTATGTGTGCAACTGATCGTTCCTTCCTAACAAATCTACAAATATGGAGGAAAAATATAACAGTGAATCTGCAGGCAACACTCACAGCGTTTGATTTAAAGGGGAGCCGTCCACCCAGGTCCAGTTCCCAGTGTGGGACGTGATGTTCAGGCCGATCCAGACGTGGCTTGTGCCTTCTGTGATCATGTTTATGAAATCCTGGGGAGTGTAAAGCAAGCAGCTGGGTGACTCTCACACAGTCTTACACCCCCTGCATATACAGTGACCCCCCCCCCCCCCGCCGCCGCCACTCCCATCTCACCAGGAGATCTATCAGAGACCCAAAACATGCAAGGAAAATGGATTCTGACCCAATGGGGCCAGCACACTGCATGATACCCTCTCACTGGAGAGCTTCAGTGGTATTGAAGAATAGACCCGTTTCCCTGAGGGCTTGTCTTCACTACCCGCCCAGACTGGCGGGTAGAAATCGATCTCTCGGGGATCGATTTATTGCGTCTTGTCGGGATGCGATAATCGATCCCCGAATCGACGCGCGTACTCCACCAGCCCAGATAGGAGTAAGCGCCGTCGACCGGGGAGCCGTGGCAGTCGATTTGCCGCTGTCCTCACAGCGGGGTAAGTCGGATCAGATACGTCGAATTCAGCTACGCTATTCCCGTAGCTGAATTTGCGTATCTGAAATTGATCCCTTCCCCCCTCCCCCCCGTAGTGTAGACGTAGCCTCAGAGTTGCTGAGTGGTAAAGGAGTAAAAAACTGGTAGAGCTACAGTGATTCACACCAGCTGGAGAACTGGCCTTGTGTATTTCACTTTACCATGTCCTCTTGGTCCCGGATCACAAGCATTTGTGAATTCCTCGATTCACAGTCTTTCTGGCTCTCGTTCCACATCGGACTCCTTTTAGAATCCCAGTAGCACTTTCCGTTGTGCGTCTGCCAGTCCTTGGGGCAGAGTTTGCACCCGGTGCCCCCTGGAAAAAGAAACAGAGACGTTCGTGAACTCACATAAAGCCAATATTTTTTTTTCAAGCTATTCAAAAGCCCTAGCCCTCAGTGGGCACTAGGGGCCAGATTCCCAGCTGGTGTAGGTCAGCATGGAGCACATCAATTTACACCAGCTCAGGATCTGGCCCTAGAGCAACCCTAGTCAAAAATATCCATCCGATTTTGTCATAGTGGAGGGGATGGATTTATTTTCCCCTCTTTTCTCATGACTCAGAAAGAGCTCAAGGGATTTCACTCAAACTCCCCCCCCCCCGCATATGATATAATAAATGTTTGTCACAGACCAAGCAAAGGAAGTTTGACCCTGGAAGTTGAATCTCAGAGCATTTGCTGGCTCTAATTACGGTGCTGGGTGCTCTGTAGAGTGAGAACTACCCCATGTGACCACTAGAGGTCACTGCTGCCATTAACACCGGTGAGTACTGGGGGGTCTGGGTATGTCGCAGGTCTCTGCTGAATATAGGATTGTTATTGAATTGGTTAGTTGTATTGCAGGAGCCCATGCTGGGCACTAAACAAACACGGCACAAGAAGAAAGTCCCCACCCCCAAAGGGTATTTTTGTTATCTGCATTTTAGTAACACCTAAAGGCCACGCTGCCTTTACTTCGGGGAACTTGACTTCTACTCAAGAGATCTGGGGTCTTTCCCAGTTCTGCCACTGAGCTGCTTGGTGACCTTGGGCAAGTCACTTCTGGTTCCTCTCCTGCCCTTTGTTTAGGTTGCAAACTCTGCCAGGCAGGGAGTGTCTCTCATTGTGTGTCTGTGCAGTGCCCGGCAAAACAGGGCCTGATCTCAGCAGGGCCAGGGATTGTTTGGGCCTCCATGTGCTACTCTAATGGACATAGTGACAGACAGTCTCTATCCCAAAAGCTCAGTCTAAATAGAGAAAACATCCAAAGGAAGGATCATTATCCCTATTGTACAGATGGGGAAACTGAGACCCGAGAGATGCAGTGATTTGCCCAGGCTCGGACAGGGAGTCTAGGACAGAGCCAGGTGTTTTACCCAGGTCTCTTGTGTCCCATTCTGGCATGTGAGCAGTGAGCTTTTCCAGCAGATGTTGAATGTCCATAGTCATTCCACCTCCCGCTGGTTCCCAAGATTCCCCAGCTCGGGTGTTTCCCAGACTCTGAGCCCGACATGGAAATCAGTTCAAAGACAGCCTGAGCTGAGGTTACCTGCTGGGCCGTTCCCGGCTGGGTCACACAGACTCTGCTTGAGACGAGACACGAAGGCCGCCTGCCAAACGTCAAATTGTGCGCTGCAACTGGCCTGTCCGGCCTGGAAACCTTCCAAAAAGCATCAGTGCAGAGGGAGGTTAGGACACGGCGCGTAAGGAAGCTCTAAGGAGCTAGGTCACGTTCCGTAGCACAGAGGGCAGGGAAGAGAGAAGGGGAGTGAATTTGGACCCGGTTCCCCATTGTCCTGCACCTTGTGGTGTCATTTATACTAGTGCAGAATGCCACCATCTGCTCTGGTAGCAGAGGTAGTAAATACAATCCTATTGTCTGTGCCTTTTTTTAAATTATTCTTTTCAATTAAATACCAAACCCCCCCAGTTTTTCACTTCTGTTTCCCTTTCCCCTTCTTTTTCCCCCTCCTCCGTTTTCCCATTAAAAAGGGCTGATGGAAGGAAAAAAGGGGAAGGAATGGGGAAAATAATTTCAAATGTTAGTTAAAAACCCCAGTAAATTTTTAAAATGTTTAGCGAAAGCCTTTGCAAAACAAAAAAATGTTCAATTAAAAAAAAAATTGGACAAAAAAAAAAAAAGCAAGCTGGTGCATTTAGTAACATTTTGCACTTGTTTTTCCACTGGGGTGAATGGCTGATAGGCAGCAGGGAACCAGACCCATGGAGACACATTTCAGTGGGCTAAACCCCACTTCATCAGATGTGTGGAGTCAGACTCATGGAGGTGAGCTGGTCTGGAGAACATGGTGGAAACTGGGCCCCATTCATTCCCCCACTGGAGAAGATGAACCATAGTTGGTGGGAGAGTCGAAGAAAATTGCCACTGCAGACAATTCTCATTTACCCTGTTCCTGCACTTGCAATAGGCACTGAGGTAAAAGGGTTACAGACATAAGAGCTGCCTTATTGAGTCAGACCAATGACCCATCTAGCCCAGTATCCTGTCTCTGACAGTGGAGGACAGGTGGGGTCCCAGAGGAAGTGTGAAAGGTAGAGCTGTGGGTTAAACACCCCCAGGGTCTGGAGGAAGCCAGCGCCTGTGCTAGATACTTACCCCAGACACTCTGAGCAATCACAGCCGACACCAGAAGGACACACACAGCCCCTAAGATTCCCACAGCAACTTTATAACTGTCGAGACCGGGAGGAGAACCTGTAAAAATTCAAACATGGGGAAACCCTTTCAGTGAAGGATAAAAGTAGCCACGGAGGGATTTCCTGCTAAACCTACCAACCCAATTGTTGTACTAATCCTGGTGCATTCCCTGCAATTTCCACATCTAGTTTTGTTGGCCTCACTTGCAGGGTTAGTGCGACCACCTCAGTGTAAGATCTTTGGGGTAGGAGCTGAGTTGCACAATTAATAGAAGTAATACAGTAGCCTAGAAGGCCCAGCTGAGATCAGGGCCCCGTTGTGCCGGGCACTGCACAGGCACACAGCGAGAGACAGGCCCTGCCCAGAGGATCACCTACTATAATTAGACTAGACAAACAAAGGGGAAAAAGAGGCACAGAGACTTGCCCTACCTCACAAGCAGGGACCTAACCCAGGTTCCCTGGCCTTTACCCTACCCAGTACCCCATGGCATGCCAGAGAGATATATTGCTATTTCAGGCCTGGCCAGCCAACACAGTTCTTAAGTTTTTTTCCAATTACTGTCACCAGAACCAGCAGACAATACAATTAAGCAGCCCACTGTTTAATCCCTCCTAGTCTCTCTGGGTAGGAGCGTAGGTGTTGTCACACTGGATCAGAGCATGGGTCCATCTTGTACAGTCTCCTGTCTCTGATAGGGACCAGTGCCAGATGCAGTCGAAGGTGGTATAAGAACCCCAGAGCTATAGCCACCAGTCTGGATGCCGAGAGCTCTGAGCTTACCCCGCTCCCTGACCAGTCTCCTTTACTGGTCTCTGTAGCGCTATTCTGAACAGATGCCACAATAATTTATACCATCGAAAGCGCTGTCAGAAAAACACTTGTTCACTCCCTCCTGGAGCTGTTGAAAAAATGTTGCAGCCATGTCAGAAAATTTGGATGAGTTTTTCCATGAGTGTTTATGAAATGGACTTAAAAAGGGCCAAACTGGAGTTTGAAAAGCAAAGAGCTACTGGTGTCAAATCAACAAGATTGTTTAAATAGAACAGAAGCAGAAACAATCTCTGCAAGAATAAGTTAGTCTGCTGGATAACCATGATTTTAAGGATGATAAGGACATTTCTGAGAAGCTAAATATCTTTGTTTGCATCAATCTTCACAACAAAAGGGTGTGGGAGTGAATTCCTATTCTAGCTCTGCTCTTTGCTGATAATAAAGTTGAGTTCCCATCAGAGGCTGAGAAACAAGAAGAGGAAATTGATCATTTTAAAAATGTCATAAAAATCACTCAGCTGTGGTTGAGAATGTTAACCCCCTTTTTAAAAAAAAAAAATGGCATTTTTCTGTTTTGAACCAAAGCCCTCCGTCCGACTCTGCTGACCTACTGAAATCAGGACTGAAAGAAAGAAATTTTGCAGAATAACTAATAGGCAAAAAACATTTTTTTCTCTTCACGTTTCTGATCACTTTTTTTAAACTGCAGGAGTTTGAAAAAAAAATCAAAATATTTTTGCAAAAAATTCCATGTTTGAAGAGGTGCAAAAAGGCCCTTTTTTCCCAAGGAAAACCTGTTTTTGCTGGGGCAGTTTCCTTTGGTTGTGCCCTCACTGAAACCTAAAGGGCAGACGCCATTACTGAGTGGACAGTGTAGGTTGGTTTATAGAGCAGTACCTTGGCTCCTGAGCTGAGATGGCTGGGTTGAGTTTATCCTCTTCGTCCGGGTCATGATAGCGTAACCATCATCATCCTCCATCTTCTGATGCCTGTGTCGGGTTTGGTTTCTAACAGAGGATTGGAGAATAAGAAGAGAAGCCTGTGGATTCCGGCTGGTCTCCACAAGCCTATAGAGGAAGTACTGGCTCCTCCCCAAGAATCAGGTGTGAAACCACAACATGCAGAAATGCTGGTGTCTGATGGACCCAGGCATGACAGTGGAGCCCGATGCTAAGGAGGTATGTGCAGGTGTCACATGGCCATATACCCGACCTCAGGGGTCAGATGTTCTTTGGGAATCTTGGGAGACAGACCAGTCCTCGCTTACAGACAGCCTCCCAACCTTAAGCAAATACTCACCAGCAACCGCACACCATACAACAAAAACACTAACCCAGGAACCTATCCTTGCAACAAAGCCCAATGCCAGCTCTGTCCACATATCTATTCAAGTGACACCATCATAGGACCTAACCACATCAGCCACACCATCAGGGGCTCGTTCACCTGCACATCTACCAACGTGATATATGCCATCATGTGCCAGCAATGCCCCTCTGCCATGTACATTGGCCAAACTGGACAGTCTCTACGCAAAAGAATAAATGGACACAAATCTGACATCAGGAATCATAACATTCAAAAACCAGTGGGAGAACACTTCAACCTCTCTAACCACACAGTGACAGTCTTGAAGGTGTCAGTTTTGCAACAAAAAAACTTCAAAAACAGACTCCAAAGAGAGGCTGCTGAACTCGAATTAATATGCAAATTAGACACAATTAACTTAGGCCTAAACAGAGACTGGGAATGGTTGGGTCATTACACTAATTGAATGTTTTCCCCCCATGTTAAGTTCTCCTCACACCTTCTATGGGTCATCTCGATTATCACTTCAAAGTTTTTCTTCTGCTGCTACTGATAGCTCATCTCAATTGATTGGCCTCTTACAGTTGGTATGTGTACTTCCACCTTTTCATGTTCTCTGTATGTATAAATATCTTCTGTCTGTGTGTTTCACTCTATGCATCCGAAGAAGTGAGCTGTAGCCCACGAAAGCTTATGCTGAAATAAATTTGTTAGTCTCTAAGCTGCCACAAGTACTCCTCTTCTCTTTGGGAATAGGCAGCGTAGCTCTGCTGAATTCAGTAGAGCTGTATACCAATTGACACGCGCTGGGGGTCTGCCCCATTGACTCCAACGGAGCTACAGACGATTCAGCCCAGCCAAGAATCTTGCCACATGGACTCCAGTGGAGCTATGGCCGATTGACACCTGCCTGGGATCTGGGCCTACTGACACCAATTGAGTGACAGCCGATTGATGCCAGCAGAGTTATGGGTGATTTATACCAGGTGGGGATCAGGTTCAGAGCAGTTTGTGGGGAGGAGACGTTGATAAGCACTAGCTGATAAGAACATATGAATGGCCATACTGGTTCAACCCAATGGTCCATCTAGCCTAGTACCCATCTCTGACAGTGGTCACTGTCAGATGCTTCAGAGGGAATGAACAGAACAGGGCAATTTATCGAGCGATCCATCTATCATCCTGTCCCTGCTTCTGGCAATCAGAGGCTAGGGACACCCAGACCATGGGCTTACGTCCTTGACTATCTTGGCTAATAGCCATTGATGGAGCCAGAGGTGAAAGTGGGCCGGTGCAGCACACAGCCGACTTTTGGCTCCCCGCTGTCGGCAGCACTATCAGACCCAACCGGCAGAGTGCCGATGAGGGGGAGAAAAAGGGGCAGCTGCCCCAGACCCCAGCTTTGGGGGCCCCTATGGAGCTGGGAGCAGGGGTTGAACCCACCCCTGCACTGACTAGCGGCGGTAGGAAGAGGAGCAACCCAGCCCCAGTCGCTTCCCGCCCCCGGCACGCACCGCCAGTGGCAGGCAGTAGAATGTCGCAGGTGGGAGCCGGCAGAGCAGAGGGGGCTGGGTCTGGGTCTCTCTGCTTTCCCCCCCCCACCCAATCAGTGGTAAGTCTTGGTGCCTACTTTCACTTCTGCTCTATTTCATTTTGAACCCTGTTGTACTTCCGGTCTCCACCACATCCCTGGCAATGGGTTGCACAGGTTGACTGTGCATTGTGTGAAGAAATACTTCCTTTTGTTTTAAATCTGCTGCCTATTCACTTCACCAGGTGACTCCTAGTTCTTGTATTATGGAAAGGGGTAAATAACGCTTCCTCAGTCAGTTATCCACACCAGTCATGATTTTATAGACCTCTATCATACTCCCCCCCCCCCCCCCACGTCATCTTTTTTTCCCCCCCAAGCTGAACCGCCCCACATCTTTTACCCTCTGCTCACACGGCAGGTGATTCACACTCTTGATCAGTTTGATCCTATCTGCATTACCACCCACTGCTCTAAACCACAGTGAGGGGCCACAGGGCAGCTGAGATGAAGCCAACTTCCTGCGGGTCAGCCTTTGCTGAGGTGTGGGAAGCCTGTTTTCCATCTGCTCACCTTCGAGCCAGCGCTGATTGGTCAACGTTCTCCTGGCGCTTCACGCTGGGCACAGCCCATCCTTCCTGTGTAAATAACAACCCATGGGAGAGGACAACACTGCAGCTTCCTGCCTGGCGTGGGGCCCACCCCATCTGTCTGCAGTGGGGTTTGCTCCCTTGCTTGGGGGGCTCGAACACTGGGGTCCACAGAGAGATGTGCTGATGTTGGCCGATCATTGGGCAGCCATGCACAGAACCTAGATACCCCAATCCACCAGTCCCAGGGTGGTCTGTCTCTCCTCTCCCCACCAGCTTCCTGGCAGCCCAGCTCCCCCAGAAAGGGGTGTAATAGAAACACACGACTGATCTGGGACCATCTCCATCCCCGCTGTGACCCCACTGAGGACAACAGCGTGGTGCAAAGGATTAACGCATCAACTGATCTTTAATTGGTTGATAGACTTGTGCCAGGGTAAGCACCCTAGGGGGCCGCGCCACTTTATTTACCTGCTGACGCGGCAGGTTCGGCCGATCGCGGCCCCCCCTCGCCGGGGTTCGCCGTCCTGGGCCAATGGGGGCGGCGGGAAGCGACGTGGGCGAGGGATGTGCTGGCCGTGGCTTCCCACCGCCCCCATTGGCGCGGGACAGCGAACCGCAGCCAGTGGGGGCCACGCTCGGCCGAACCTGCCCCTTCGGCAGGTAAATAAACTGGCCCGGCCCCCCAGGGTGCTTACCCTGGCGAGCCGCGTGCCGAACGTTGCCGACCCCTGCAAACCGAATTTGGTCCTGGTGTGAGCGAGTGAGACTCCCTATGGCGGGAATGCCAGCGGAGCAGGCTCATGCTAGGACAGACTTGAGCTTCTAGCGCTGGGGACGGGGGCATGAATTAAATGTAAGTCACTTTACACCCTGGTGGTAGGACTTGCTTTATAACAGCAGCCCGAGTACTTGGGGCTTCACCCTCACTTAACCAACTAAAAGCGCGTAATACTGACACCTAGTGGCCAGGAGACATTTGATCACATGCTGCTCAACAGCCATGAAAGCTACGTGGCTATAGGACACTGGCCCATCAAGGCTAGTTCAACATTGGACTAGCCTTGATGGGCCAGTGTCCACTTGCTAAATAAAAGAAAGGGGGCAGGGGGCTGACTGAACATAGGGGAGAGGTTTGCATTGGAGACCCCAGAGAGCTAGAGCCAATGCTCACTCCACAGAGCATTGGAGCTTCTGAAGAAGTCAGGAAGATTCACGATAGGTTAAAAAATAAATTAAAAAATAAAAATAAAAATGCTCAGACAGTTGTGATTGTATTGTGTGTATTGCAGTTGCACCAAGTCTTCAGCAGAGATCAGTGCCCCCCCTGTGCAAAGATAAATGAGACCCACTTCCTCTGCTGTATAGCTTATAGTCTAAACAGAAATCTTGTCACAGACAAAAGGGACAGGCACAGAGATAAATACAATAGTAAAAACAGATTAAAAAAAACAATCACATTTTCTTATGATCAAGGCTACAATTTTGGCACAGGTATTTTTATGAAAACTCCTGGACAGGACACGGGCAATAAATAATAATTCATGGATGCCCAAACCCTGCTGCCCGGGGTTGAATTATTGGGATCGACCAGAAGTTGTGGAGGGCTCATAAAAGAAAGAATCACAGCGTCTGTAAGCTCCATGTCAGATTCGTAGCCTTACTTATGATTATTAATATTACAAGGGAGCCTACAGCTCCAGTCAGGGCCCCATAGTGATCACACACACACACACACACACACACACACACACACAGTCCCTGCCCCAAAGTGCTTACAATCTACACAGAGGAGTGTCTCACTTTAAAGATGGGAAATTAAGGCACGGGAAAGAAGGCCAGATTTTCAGAGTAGCTCAGTTCCCAGTTAGGCAGCTGCATGAGCCTTCGGATTAACACCCCACTCTCAGTCTGAGCTCTTGAATCTTCGGCCCTGAGTGACTCACCCATAGACAGGGGGTTGGTGGAAGACCCAGGTGTCCCAACCCAGAGCCTCACATGGGGAGAAGTCACATCCAGGCTAGTGCAATGATCGCAGCTGTTCAACCCACACAGGAGGCGCCCGCACCTCGGCCATTCAACGCTATTAAAGTGCTGCCTCTCGGCTGCGTTGGGGCCGTCAGCTCAGTTCCCGGGGCTGTACCATCTCTCCATTCAGTGGGATCTCCTCACCAGCCTCTCTGTCTCGGGTTCCAGCCTCGTGCAGATGTGAGGCACGAGCCGGCACGCAAACGGGGGAGTCTGCCGAGTCGGAGATCCCTTCCTCTTCACCACCACGACGGGTTCCTGGTCCTTCTCTCACACGTTTCCAGCAGACATGAAGTGCAGCAACAGCGAACAAAGCAGCAATGAACTCCAACGATATCCACACACCATAGAGGCCTCCTGGCTCTGGAAAGAAAACCCAGGAGAAGAGTCAGTTTAGACACAACTGGATTAAGAGAAGAAGGGTGGCCCAGTGGTTAGAGCCCTCGACTAGGACTTGGGAGACAAGGATTCAATTCCCTACACTCCCCTTAAGTCCCTCTCTGGGCTTCAATTCCCCCTCTGTAGTGTGAATAGCACTGCACTATCGCAGGGGATGATGTGAGGTGCTCCAATATTAACATGACGAGGGCCAGATAAAGAACTTTAGAGTGAGCCTACCGAGAACAACAAGCTGGCAAGATCTGTGTTTGTACAGCACCTGACACCATGGGGTCCAGGCCATTCGTACAAGGCAAATAATACATGTTAATTAGAGTCATTCAGACTACAGCAAAGGTAACCCTGTGTTGCCATCTCTCATGATATTTGGTGCTTTCCTTAAAGGCGCAGCTCCCGGAGTCCTGTGATTAGAGGAGACTCCCCACTTTCATTTGGGTTTTCTCAGTGAAGGTTTCTAGCCTTCATGGCTATGGGTAAAGTTTGAAAAAACAGCCCCTAGATGTAGGTGCAAAATGGGGCAGAGGCTGATCATTGCAATCCCCCTGCCACCCCAGAGCGTGGCACCCTGACTCTCTCTATGACTCATGGGGGGGTCCCTAGAAAAGGGATTCACAGAAGCCAGCGTGCGAGGCAGGGGGCTGCTTAAGGTAGCCAGTATGAAATGCCGAGGAGAAGGCTGTGAATAGGCACCTCCCTCCACTTGCAATTCACAGCCGTGCATCTTCTCCTGGAGTTAAGTGCTTAAGCAGGGTCAGTCCGTTTTTTAGAAGAAAAAAAGATGGTGGTCCCTAGTGGTTAGAGCATCCGCCCAGGACTTTGGAGACGGAGATTCGAACCCATGGAGAGAAGCAGAGACTTGAGCCCCAGTCTCCCAATTCTCCGGAATGTGCTTTACCCACTGAGTGGGGGTCCCTCCTAGTGAAGTTGTTCCACTGGGGATAATTATTTACCTGGAGAGCCCCAAGAAATTTGCAGATATGAGCCAGCATGAGAAACAAGGAAACATCAATGTATAAAATTTGCAAGTTTGTCACCAGGGTAAAAAAACAAAAAAAACAAAAACAAAAAACAAAAACCACTCTCGCCACACAGCTCCTGGTGTTGTGATCTGGTGCACAGGGGTCACAGCACTGCTCAGCTATTGGGGTGGCTGGCACAAACCAGGCTGGGGGGCGGGCCCAGCCCTGTAGGACAGGCGCTGCTGTTGCCGGTGAGTGAAGGTGAAGGGGAGGCTCACTCTCCAATCCTTCTCTTGCCCAGCCTGACCTGGGCCTCACACCTCCCGCAGGGGCAGGACTTGACACCCCCCCCCCCCCCCCACCTTGTGGATAAAACAAAACCCCACACGATTGCCCGCAAATAAGACAAAAATATTAAAAAAATAAAAAAGAATTTCATGGGGTTCTAATTATCTGACAGCCTCCAGCTGTGGGTGATCGCTTGGATCAAGACATAAACACCCCAAGTTCTGGTTAAAAAACATGGTGATCAGGCACTAACCCAGCACTCCACACCCCACTGGGGAGGGCTCCTGTAAAGAGATTCAGGTCTTTAATACTTACCCCGCTCCGGAGAGCCGTTGGAAAGTGTCCCTCGGCTACTTCCCTCTCCAGTCAGATTGGCAGCCCCCTCTCTGGCAGACGAGGTCTCCGATACGGGACCTGCCTTAGATTCTGTGCCTGCAAGAGAGCACCATTAGATCAGCTGGTCTGACCACCTGTATAACCCAGGCCAGAGAACATCACCCAGTGATTCCTGTATCCAGCCCATAGGTGCCGAAGCTGTGGGTGCTCCAGGGCTGGGAGCACCCATGGGGGGAGGAGAAGAATGGTGGGTGCTGAGCACCCATTGGCAGCCCCCCTACCAGAACCTCCCCCTTCCCCCACTGCTGGCAGCCCTGCCAATCAGCACCACCCCCTCACAGCACCTCCTGCCCCGCCATGGATCAGCTGTTTTGCAGCGTCAGGAAGTGCTGGGAGGGACTGGGGAGGAGCAAGGACACAGCATGCTCATGAGCGGGGGCAGAACTGGGTGGGGAAGGGGTGGAGCGGGAAAAGGCAGGACAGGGGTGGAGTGGGGTTAGGAAGAAGCAGTACAGGGGTGGGACCTTGTGGGAAGGGGTGGAGTGGGAGCAGGGTTTGGGCAGAGCATTCCCCGGCAGATTAGAAACTCGGCACCTATGATCCAGCCCATATCTGGTGGTTGAGCTAGAGAAAAATTTTTTAAAGTCATCTAGTCTTGATTTAAAGAGATGAGGGTGCAATACACAGCATCTTGCAGGAACTGGTAATGCAATATCTAGGTTCTTATCTAGCCCCCCTCCCCCTCAACGTATTGGGCACTTCAGAAGCCTTTTAGAGTATTTATCCTCACAACATCCTCCCCCCCTCCCCCAGGGGAGGGAAGCACTGTTATCCCCTGTACCAGGGTAGTTTGCCCTTGAGCTGGAGGGCTGAGGGCTAAGCCAGCCCTGATCACAGGCCAAGTCCCACCCCAAGGGAATCTAGTGATTCAAAGTCAGCAGGAGGTTGTGGTTGAGAGAAAGCTGACCCTGCTAGTGAGCTAGGGAAGCCTAGAAATCAGGAGGCTTGTCGAGCTGGAATGGATGTAATACTGTGCGTGTGTTGTGGGACTGCTACATTCTGCGTTTGGACAAACTCCAGTGCCAGCCTGGTGAAGAGTGGATTAACAATTGTGGACAGAGAAAGTGATTGGAACCTGCCTGAGTTCTTAAAAGGGGTCCTGATCAAGGGGAAACAGAGGTAGGTTGGTGGTCACGTACTAAACCCCGGACAGAGACACACAGACTTAGCCCCAGATTCGTAGAGGTATTTAGGCATTACTGCACCATGCCTAACTGGTTTAGGAGCCTATGTGATTTTCAAAGGGGATTTAGGCACTTAGGAAAAAAGAATGGTGGCCAAAGCATGAAGGGGCATATAAAATATTTATCATATGTGGCACGTAAATACCTTGCCATGCCAGCTACCACAGTGCCATGCAAACACCTGTTCTCACTGTCAGGTGACATTGTAAATAAGAAGAAGGCAGCATTACCTCCCGTAAATGTAAACAAACTTGTTTCTTTCCGCGACTGGCTGAACGAGAAGTAGGACTGAATGGACTTGTAGGCTCTAACCTTTTATCTTGTTTTGTTTTTAAGTGCAGTGTAACCATCTACATTTGTAAGTTGCACTTTCACGATAAAGAAATCGCATTAGTTTGCATGAGGTAAACTGAAAACGTATTATTTCTTTTAGCATTTTACAGTTCAGATATTTGTAATAAGAGATACAGTGAGTACTGTACACTTTGTATTCTGTGTTATTGAAAATGTAGAAAAACATCCAGACATATTTAATACATTTCAATTGGTATTCTATTGTTTAACAGTGCGATTAAATTGAGTTAATCACATGAGTTAACTGTGATTAATTGACAGCCCTATTATACACCACGACTGCACATCTGATGGAGGGGGCAGAGGCTGTGAGAGAGGCTGAACCGGAGTCCCACAGGCCATACACCTCGAGGCAAGTCACCTGGGAAACTTACCAGGAACTGTCAGATTGATACGAGCCATGCAGGTTCCATGAAGGAAACTAAGAACTTGGTATTCCGCGGCCATCCATTTACTTGCGTTCTTCACAGTAACAAGCTGGTCTGATAGAGAGATCCGTCCCTTGAATGTGCTGTTGTAGTTCCGGATTTCTTTATTAATTAACGCCAGGATGGGGTCACAAGCAGAGTGATCGGAGGTGGCTGCGATGGCGGTTTGCATCTTACACAAAAGAGATGAATTCTCAGATATGTTAATTTTAATACACCCAGAGGAGCCTTCGGGCACAGACAGGTTATAGGGGGGCCAGGCTCCAGGTCCTAGAAGAGAAAGGTGTATTAGCATAGGCGTGCGCAGCATACTTCATTAGGGCGTGCACCCAGGGAATTTTTTTTTTTTTTTTTTTAAAAGGCGAACATCATAAAAGTTGGGGTGTGGGAGGGAGTGCGGTGTGCAGGAAGGGGCTCAGGGCAAGGGATTGAGGCAGAGAAGGGGTGTATGAGGGGGCTCAGGGAAGGGGGTTGGGGTGCAGGGTGCAGCAGGGGGCTCAGGGCAGGGGGTTTGGGGTGCAAGGTGCAGGCAGGGGGCTCAGGCACGGGTTTGGGGGGCAGGGGGCTCAGGCACGGGTTTGGGGGGCAGGGGGCTCAGGCACGGGTTTGGGGGGCAGGGGGCTCAGGCAGGGGGCTCAGGGCACCGCTCACCATGTCCCTGCGCAGCCCCGGGGGTGGAGGGGGGGGTCTGCACAGGGCTCTGCACGCTGCCCTTGCCACGCCTCCAGGTACCTCCCTCGAAGCTCCAATTGGCCGCGGTTCCCCATTCCCGGCCAATGGGAGCTGCGGAGGGCGGTGCCTGGAGCAACCCCACCCCCAGGGCCCAAGGGACGTGGTGGGGTGCCCCGGCCGCTTCTGAGAGGGCATTAGGGTGTGCCTGGGCACACCTCTGTGTATTAGCAACAAGTGGATCCTATATTGCTCCTGGGGAAGACGATGATTTCATCTGGAGAGGAAGCAGCAGCAGTCAGGCTGCAGCTCCGGAGTCAGGAGCAGCGCCAAAGCTGGGTATGGGCGGGGTAACTCAGGGCTGGGATAGCAGAAGATTGCAGGTGGGGATGGAGAGACACCAGAAGAGCTGGGGATGCAAGGGCAGCCCATGGCGTGGAGGGCAGAGGGCTGCAGGTTGGGACTGAGGGGCACTGGCAGAGCTGTGGGTCAGGATTGAGGGGCATCAGCAGAGCTCAGGGGAGGGGGGGGGAGCCCAGAGCTTGAATGAAGAAGTGGGGGCAGAAGGTCAGGACAGAGGGACAGCGGCTGCAGAGCAGGAGGGGGCGGAGCCTGGGGCTGGAACAGCAGAGCGAAGATGGGTCATCCCTCAGCCGGAGCCTCTGGGGGCCGTAGAAGGGGAGGACGGGTCTGCTGTGAGATGCGCCCTGCTACCGCTAGAGATCTGAGGCTGCAATCCCAATGGTAATTAAGGGCTAGTGCAGTGGCTCTCAAACCTTTGTACAGGTGTCCCCTTTCACACAGCAAACCTCTGAATGTGACCCCCCCTTATAAACTAAAAACACTTGTAAATATATTTAACACCATTATAAAGGCTGGAGGCAAAGCAGGGTTTGGGGTGGAGGCTGACAGCTCACGACCTCCCATGAAATAACCCCGCGACCCCCTGAGGGGTCCCGACCCCCAGTTTGAGAACTACTGGGCTAGAGTTTGCAGGGCTGGATTCTTGTCTCATTTCATCACCCAGCTAAGAACCACATCAGCACCCAGCACACTTCAGAGATCCCCAAAGCAACTCGGCTCTGAACAAAAATCTGGCTTTAAGTGTCCAGATTGGGGGGTGGGGCAAAAAGGCAAGGGTGAATATATGGTTAAGAGGCACCCCTCCCCCCATCTCCTGCCCTGCTACCCCAAGTTGGCCCATGAAAATCAATCGGTGCCTCGGATCCACACGCACCCCCACCATCAGCAATAAGCTAGCCCAGCCTGCCAATACAGATCATTTCCTGTAGTTTCCCCCATGTACAGACCCAGCTCCTTATTTTCCAGCCCTGCCTTCTCCCCATAGCAAAGGGGGGAAAGCCACAATCTCCCAGACCTTTAACTCCCTGTTACAACCCCCCGCAGCCATGCACCTCCACACACACCCCTCTCTACTTACTACCAGCAAGAGGGAGACCCCCCCCCCCCATCTACACCCTAGCTGCTACCCTGCAGCAGGAGGAAGGACCACTCTCCTTCACCCATCCCTAGCAGCCTGCTACCCGCATCCCCAGCAGGAGGAGAATTCCCTATTCTGAGGCTACCTGAAATAAGGACCCCCCCCCTGCCCCCATCCCTGTGCCCTACGAACCCAGCACTTTGCCCCATCTCCTTCCTCATTCAGGTCCCCCTGGGTGCTGTCCCTAGGTCACATTCACACACACACACTGCAGCTGGGCCCACTCCCTGGGGAGCAGAGGCAGGAGCAGGGGAACAGCTGGGGACTGCGGGGGGAGGGGTCGTGACTCCAGCTGTTCCTGGCGTAGCCAGCTTTTAAGAGGAGGGGAGCAATGATAAAAAAGGCGCCCCCCCTTGGCTCCTCCACCGCTACACCGACCCTCCCCCTCCATGGCTCCTCCGGCCCTGCCGTGCCACCCCCGTGCCCCCCGCGCCTCGCTCCTCGGGCCCGAGCCTGCCCCCCCCCCCCCCCCCGCTCCTCGGGCCCGAGCCTGCCCCCCCCCCCCCCGCCTCGCTCCTCGGGCCCGAGCCTGCCCCCCCCCCCCCCCGCCTCGCTCCTCGGGCCCGAGCCTGCCCCCCCCCCCCCCGCCTCGCTCCTCGGGCCCGAGCCTGCCCCCCCCCCCCCCGCCTCGCTCCTCGGGCCCGAGCCTGCCCCCCCCCCCCCGCCTCGCTCCTCGGGCCCGGCCGCGGCTGGCGATCCACCAGACTGGCCCCCCCGCTCTTCCGGCCGCTTTTGGAAAGGCGGGGAAGCGACTGCTTGTGCCCCACCCCCCACGGTCAGCAGTGCCCAGCTGCGCCCCCCCCCCATTACCCATCCCCCGCTCACCTGCCACCTGCCACCACCCTGCAGCCAGGCAGAGGGACCCAAGAAAGAACCGCGTCTTTAGTCCCGACATTGGTCCCCGTAGCAGCTGCTAAGTGCGTCCGTCCCCTTCGCGGCACTGCCGGATATTTTCTTGGAGGCTTATATTTCCCGGGAATTTGGACAGACATCACGACCTTGCGTAATCCAACCCGATTGGCTGGAGTGGGTGCCAGCTGACAGGTTCTCCTCCCACGTGAAAAGAGGCGGGACCATTGAAATATGCTGGATTGCAAGGCAAACCCGGGAAGATTCCCCCCCCCCCCCCACACACACACACACAGGCTGGAAGAGAACCTGGTTTTGGAGGCCAGGAGGTTGTTCAGAGGGACGCTGGACTAGCTCGAAATAGAGACGGATCATTGGAGCCCTGAGCGGATACAGACATTTGGATAATTAACTGGTGGCCGACCCGCGCTCCACTTCTTATAGGTATCCGCAGCAGCGCCCTCGCTCACTGGTAGAGACCCGCGCTGATGCACAAATCCGGATCCACATCGGATCCGCAAAGATCGTAAACACCACAACCACATCTGCGGATATACAGCGGACTGGCCGTGGATTTGCGGGGCTCGACACATTAGCTTCTCTAAAACGCCCAGCTCCAAAAGGGGCGAAGGACGGGTGAAACGGACACACATGCGCAAAGGAAAGCGCAAGACGAGACAGAGGAAGCGTGTTTGGGGAGGAGGGGATGGGTGGGGGTGAAAGAGAGCGAGAGCGCAGCAACCTTTCAGTTTTACCCACCTTCAGGGTGATTTGTAGCAGTACAAACTCCCAGCCCAGCAAACACCAGGCCACATAAGTAACTTTGCTCACTTGGGTCCCGATCCTCTGAGCAGTTGCGCAGAGCTGTGCCCCCAGCAGGCCACCCCACAATGTCCCTAAACTTAAACTAAACACGGATCTAACTACTCTGTGGGAAGTCCCACATCGCACGTTTGCAGGATCCAACTCACGCTGGGACAGCATTTTTCAGACCAAGATGGTTTTCCAAGTCATCTTTGTCCCTTCCTCCTGCCCTAACCCACCCCACGGCCAGAGCTAGGGATAGAACCCAGGAATCCTGATTCCCAGTGGTCCCCCCCCCCCCTCTAACCACTAGGCGCCCAGCTCCAAAATCTAACCACTATCTTCCAAGAGCAGAGGTTTTCTGTTCTAGTTCCAGTCCCTACTGAGAAGCCGCTGTGCTGGCCAGCAGGGAAGCACCCGTGCAAACTGGTGGGGTTGAATGAGAAATCCTGAGTTTAGAGATCGCCTTTCACTGAGACTTAGAGGCCGGGAAAAGCCTGGGAGTGAGAGAGGCATAGTCCAGAGCTGTTCCTGGGACGATGGAAGGTTTTAGGCAGCACCCACACCCCTGGGAGCTCTGACCCTCACTTCCCTCCTAGCCCTCCCAGAGCTGTTGGCCCTTGGGGGGAAGCAGCCCTCTCAGGGCACTGTTACAAAGGAAGTTCACAGCTTACCTGCTGGCAGCCCCTTTCTGTGCCGCATCCCCTGCAGCTGAGCCTTTGAGCCATCTCCCCCTCCCGGGGCACCAACAGCCAGGCGTGCTCTACAAACCCCATATTCCAAGCCAGGCCCTACAGCACCTAGGCATGATCAAAACCGCGGGATTTAGCCATGCCCGTCTGCAAGCCTGGTGATTGGCTGTTATTAGCATACTCTCCTCTGATTGGACACAGGGTAGGGCAGGCGTAGCCAGCAGCGGAGAACAGCGTGTAGCGAATGAAGAGTGATCAACATAACGCGCGGGAAGCTGCAGGGCTGGGAGGAGCCCCAGCTGATCTGGATTCCCTCCCAGAGGTTGGTGTAAAGGGGCCGTAGCTCTATTGGAGTCAATGGGCCAGATCCCCGAGTGAAACCACTTCTCTAACCATTAGACCACGCTCCCCTCTCAAAGCCAAGACTGGAGCAGCCTGCACGCTGCTGTCTAGGAAATAGCTTGTGTAACCCACTGCCACTGTGCTTGTGCCACTCAAGGCAGGACTCCTTAATAACTAGAGACCATCATGGCATCTAGTCTGCCCACCTGAAGGGCACAGGCCAGAGAACTGCCCCAAATGCTTCCCAAAGCAGATCTGCCCTGCTCACGTTTCCAGGCTACTGGGCAGGAGGGAGGGACCCGGAATTCAGCCTCTTCCCCAGCTGTAATAAATAAAAATCCAGCAGCCAGATGGGACCCAGCTTTGCCCATTAGGGGGATCAGCCCTGGGTCCTCCTGATCTCTTCTGCTTCTTGAGGAAAGGCACAGCAGCAGGGCTGCTGCCTCTGCTTTCTCTCCTTATAATGGAGGGAGGTGCTTTCTGGTTATTTTAATTTGCAAGCTAGTTTCACGTGAGGTAGGGCAGATCTGCAGGTATCCGGGCAAGTGGGAACACAGAACAATGCTTGCAAACCGCATCTAGTCAAAGCATAACATGAGGCAGCAGGAGACTGAGCCAAAATGCCCGAGTCAGTTTAGTGGAGCTAATACAGTTAGGACTGAGTGCAGAATTTGGAGCATTGTCGTTAAGGCATAAATTGGGCAGCTGGAAGTCTGGGTGGGTGTCAGATGGCAGGAGAACCGAGCTGGGAGCAAAAGGATAAAGGAAATCGGTGCATTCAGAAAGAGAAGCTGTGTGACTGCATTGCTGTGTGTCTGTCTGTGCTGTGCTGGACCCCAGTAATTCCTTCTTCTAGTCTAGGCTATGTAAATTCCTTTACCACATCCTTTATTGATGCTTGCCTAGAGCCGTGGTTCTCAACCAGGGGTACGTGTATGTACCCTGGGGATACGCAGAGGTCTTCCAGGGGGCACATCAGCTCATCTAGATCTTTGCCTTGTTTTATAACAGGCTACAGAAAAAGCACCAGCGAAGTCAGTGCAAACTGAAATTTCAGACAGACGATGACGTGTTTACACTGCTCTATAGACTACACACAGACAGGTAAGTACAATATTTATATTCCAATTGATTTATAATTATATGATAAAAATGAGAAAGGAAGCAAATTTTCAGTAACAGTGGCTTTGACACCTTTGCATTGTTATGTCTGATTTTGTAAGCGAGTAATTTTTAAGTGAGGTGAAACTTGGGGGGACGCACGCAAGACAGATCAGCCTCCTGAAAGGGGTACGGTCATCTGGGAAGGCTGAGAGCCGCTGGTCAAGAAGCCAGTAAGTATACGTCTACACTGCAAAGGAAAACCCGTGGCTGGCCCATGCCAGCTGACTCGGGCTTTCGTGGCTTGGGCTGTGGGGCGGTTTCATTTTTGTGTAGACTTCTGGGCTCTGGTTCTGGGACCCTCCCACCTGGTAGGGTCCCAGAGCCTGAACTCCAGGCTTAGCCCAGATGTCTCCACAGCAATGACATAGCCCTGCAAGCCCAAGTCAGGTGGCACAGGCCAACTGTGGATGTCTAGTTGCTGTGTAGACATGCCCTGAGTTTCATGCAGGCACTACGCTGGTTCTGGCACCACATGGCCTGTCTGTCTGAATATTTATCCTGGGCTGATCCTACGACCTTCCTGAGTCATCACCACTAAGTCAGCCCTATGACTTATCAGGGGTGGGAACAGCCAGTCACAAAAAAGCATGAGCCACCCATATGTGACTGTGCAGAATTTGAGCAGTGGTGTTGTAGCCGTGTCAGTCCAAGGATCTACAAGGTGGGTGAGAGATCTTTTACTGGACCAACTTCTGCTGGGGAGAGAAACGAGCTTTCGAGCCTGTCTATTCCAAGCCCTGCTGTTGGGTGAGTGTGTGTGTGTGGGGGGGTGTAAATTGCTTTCCCCTCCCCCGTGCCTCAGTTTCCCCATCTGTGAAATGGCACTAATGATTTTTGTAAAGTGCTAGATCTACTTTATGAAAAGCGCCAGATACAAGCTAGGTATTATTAAAGATTGTGAGGAGTTCAGCTACTCTGATAAGGGGAACCCTATGGCTAGAGCCCTTCTGATCTGGGGGGAAACCAGAAAAATCTCATGTCCATTGGTGTAAGTAAGGGGAAACTGAGGCCCACACAGGGCCATTTTCTATGCAACAGGCTGCTGCCTACATATATTGCAGGTGGCCCCTTTAACGTGCCATGCTCTCTTGGCGCACAGCTCGGCCTCCGTCAGCAATGAACTGTGCCACCCTCTAGTGATTTCTCTGTGGGCCCCCTGTTGGCATGGTGGGTCCCTCCCCACACACAGCCCCCTGCTGGAGTTGTGTTCCCCACCTTCTTCACTGGACCCAGCCCTCTCAAAAACAGGTTGCAGTGGGCAGGGAGACACTGATCAGAGTGAAGACCCAAGGCAGTGGGAACCTGCTTCCCCTCGCCCCTCCTACAATTGGTCTTCCATGTGCACCATGCCATCAAGGGGGAGGAGGGGGATTTTTTTTAAACCCCTGCAGAGACCTCTGTGTGAAGAAGGAAGAGCCAGTTGCTAGCATCCCAGCAGAGCTCTGTGCTGGATTGTTTTAGGGGTTTCCCCTGGACACCCTGCTCTTCACAGCAGTGCTTTGGTGCCCGCTGTTACAAGGTGCCTGTGGCTTTCTGGAGCAGGCTCTCTGCAAACTCTGGCAGACCTCACTGTGTCAGCTTTTTGGACACTGATCTTTGCAATCCTGAGGGAGGAACTGGGGAGGGGGGAGTGATGCACAAAGAACCTGTCATGGGGTGAGGGGAGGAGGAATGGAGCACCCCCAGCACACCTGCCATAGCGGTAAGAGGGAGAGAGAGTGGTACAGGGGAGGAGGCATGGGGGGGACGGACACAGAGCCCCTGGCATGGAGGGGCACACAGATGGGGGTGAACAGAGTCCCTGGCAATGGGAAGGGGCGACATTGGAGGGTGGCACACAGAGCCTTTGGGCTTGGGGGAGAAAGGGGAACCCCCTGGTCTAGGGGTCATGGGGCTGTGGGGGGCACACAGAGCCCCTGGCTTGAAGGAGGGAGGGAGGGGGCAGTTGCGGAGGGGGGTCCGTGCAACAGAGGGGGGTGCTGGGGGAATGTCGGATGCAATGGGCTTTGTTGTGTGCAAGGAGCTGGACACAAGCTAGGCAGCTGATCCCCTTAGGAGCAAATAAAAGCGGAGACTTCTGCAAAAGCGGGGGGGGGGGGGGGGGGGGGGGTGCTTGGCTAGAAAAGAGTCTAGTCTGAGACCCGGGGAGTCGCTTCAAGCCTTGCACTGGAGGGAGTGAACTGCGGTCTCGGCAAAGGGGGGGCGGGGCTGTTTACACGCCGCTGGATAAAGTGCGTAGCTGGGGCTGCTTTCGCTTTCGTCTCTGCCATCGAAGGGGGGGGGTGTGTGTGTTTGTGTTTGTGTTGCTCCTGCAAAGGTTGCCTCCCCACCACAGCGCCCTGGCGGGTGAGTTTATTGCATTAGGTTCCTACTGCAACCCCACATGTTGCTGTCTCAGTGCTTCGCTGCACTCACCTGGGTGTGTGTCGGGAGTGTATGTGGGGAAGGGCCGGGGGAGGGGAGAAATAATGGGGGGGGGGCCTGCTTCCCCTCTGCTGCCGTGTGTGTGTGTGGGGGGGGGGAGAGGGGGTTGCATTTCTCCCGCTGTCTTAGCTCAGGCGCTGAGCTAACTTGCATGGGGGTGGGGCCGCAGGCTGCTGGAGTTGCATTGAACTGTGGAGCCGGGGGGGGTTGTCTGCAGCCGTGACTGGTGTGTTTTGCACGGAGTTGGGACAAGGGATTGGAGGCCCTTAGCTTGGCATTGGGCAGGCGGGGCTGGCACCAGAGGGGGGCGGTGCTGCAGGCGTTATATGGACCCCACACGTGTTAGGGTGTTAAACTGTGTCTTCCTTCAGCTGGTTTAAATCTACATTAGAAATTTACACTAGTATAATTTAAGATCAATGTTAAAACTGAGTTAGTTACACTGCTCCGACTTGTCTAATCTAGACAGGCCCATAGATTAGCAGTACAGCACATTCCGCTTGGTAGCAAGCTGCTGGTTGATGCCTGACAGTTGCCATTATCCGACGCTGCCTGAGAAGCAGAAGTCAGGGTTGTGGTGCTGTAGCCAGGAAAGGAATCCGTAGGACGTGATTTCTGTGGCTCCAGCCCCGCAAACCTGCCTGCAAGCCGGGGTTTTCCCCGGAGAGTGGAGCTGCTGGGGGTCTGGGGGATGCCGGGCTTTTTTTTTTTTTTAAGCTGTCAAGCCGGTTGCCAATAGCCAGACCAGTTACCTTTATAGTCAGCTGGAGTATTGGTTCCAGGCAAAATTTAGTGAGGGTTGTTATTAAGCAGCATCTACTGGAAATACATCTCTGGCTGCGTGTGGTTGCTTTTTCTGTCACTTTCCTGAAGAGGAGAGGGGCATTCCAGTTACATTTCTATATGGGAACTGGCTTCCTGGAAAATCCCCCTTTAGTTGCACTTTGGACGGGGCAGTTCTTTTCCAGGTGTGGTGGGTGAATAAATCCCCGTGTGTAATCTCTGCCTATCTATTTTAGTTTCTAAATCCCTTTGGAGTTCGGTGGCGGGGAGGAGATGCAGGATTCTGAGGCAATGTGCGGTTGTTCGTTACACTGCTAACGCCTCTGGATGTGCGGGCAGGGCTGGGGAAGGAACTAGGGATGCAGAGAAATCCAGACAACCCTTGAAAATCAGGACTGTTTCTGTCTCTTGATTTCAGTTCAGTCCAGTAGCTGCCAAGGGGAGAGGATCCAGTGCTGGGATCTCTGAAGTTGATTGCTGCCTCCAAATTGGACCCAACTGCAGCTAGAGAGGAACTGGTCAGAGGCTAGTGCCCGCACCCCAGCCTTCATCTGTCTCGGTGAGAGAGGAGAGGTGACAAAAGGCGAGGGTCCCATGGATTCAAAGCAGCGGCTTAGTGGAAGACAAGGTAACTGATGCCTGTCTGAGTAGGAACAGTCTGGAAGCTACATCTATACTTAGGGTATTCAGGTGCCTGGCTTTCAACCGCAAAGTCCGGTTACTGCTGGTGGGGGAGGGGCTGGGTCATCACCCGTGCCAGCCCCTACTCAGCCGGGGTCGCCTCCTCCTGCGTCAGGCAGCTGCAGCTCCCAGCCCGGCTCTGCAGGTGAGTTCCTCCCAACCCGGGGAAGGGGAGGGAGGGAAATAAGCAGCAAGCAAGGGTGGGGAGGAGGGAAAGAGGAGCAAATGGGAGCAGGGCCTCAGGGGAAGAGGTGGGGCGGGGCCTTGGGAAGAGGTGTGGCTTTGGTGGAAGGGGCGGGTCAGGGACAGGGCCTCAGGGAAGAGGTGGGGTGGGGGTGGGGCCTTGGGAAGAGGTGTGGCTTTGGTGGAAGGGGCGGGGCAGGGACAGGGCCTCAGGGGAAGAGGTGGGGCGGGGAAGGTTCCGGCACTCCTGCTGGAGCGTCTGTTGCGTAAATATTACAAAGTGTTTCAAAGGCATGTAAGTGATTTGTCAAAGGTGATACGGAGTCTGTGGCGGAGTCGGGCCCTGACTCTCAGTCCTACTTTGACCCGTTCTAGATTGGTAAAGAGTGACCAGTGCAGTCCCGAAACTGGGAGCTGGCTCATCTGCTTTCTGAGGATCCTGTGGGTGTGGGAGAAGGGAAGGAAAATACTCTTTTTTTGCTGAAATTTTGGTGGCTTCGTTATTTTGGCTGGATGGAACTAACTTGAGAAACAGTCAGATGAGGTGCCTTAGGGAAGCTAAAAGGAAACTGGGCAGAAGGAGAGCCTTGTGGCTAACGCACAAGAGTCGGCGTCATGTATCTGCTGCTGGATCATTGTGATCCAGGGGCAAGCCGCCTCTCTCTCTGCCTCAGTTTCCCCAGCTGTGAAGTGGTGGCGATGATACCGCCTAGCGGGTGTGCAGATAAGCTCCGTGATGGCAGAGGGCTGCAAGCATTGGAAGGAAGGGGCTGTGGAAGTGCAAAGCTGGTGACCCCTTGGGATTTCTTCAGAGTTTTCCCGCTGCCTTCCATGAACCTAGGGTTGCCAACTCTGACTGAAGCTATTCCGGGAGTTCCCTCTTCCCCCCCCCCCCCCCCCAACATGATGTAATGCCATTTTTTTTTCAAAGATCCTATTAAAATCTCCCTGATTGCTTTCAATAGTCACAAGGAGATTGATGCTGAATCCAGGAAACTCCAGGCCAATCCTGGAGGGTTGGCAACCCTACGTGAACCTGGTTCCTTGTGTTAAATGTGGAAGCCAACTGTGCATCAGACTGTGAGGGGCTCCATACCAGGAGCACTTTCTCAGCAGCATTAATACTTTACCATCTGTTCTCCACCTGGGAAGCGAGTTGCCCTGGCGATGGGCCGGCTAATGGAATGCTGCCTGGTCCCTGGCAACATAAATGCTGATGGTGCTGAATCCATCTGGTGCCATGAACGGGTTTTGTTCTCTTTCAGGCGACCTGCCTCGCCTCAAACACAGGACAGCTGTTGGGTGGAAAGTCCCGCTGATCACCGGTGTTGTACTCACAGCTGTTGTTGTGATTGTTGTGGTTCCCATGATACTTTTGCCCGGTGAGTTGTCGGCCATCACTGCCCATTCCCATTCCCTAGCCATAGGTTCTCTCCTAGGCGATGTGAGGGTGGAGGCATGTGGGGTCAGATGCCCCCCCTCAGATTTCTGCCAGGGTGCACAGGTGAGAGGGACATGCCTGCGAAAGGCACCAGCAGCGAGCGCTCCCACCGAGCCCCATTGGGTGGCACCCAGAGCAGGGAAGCGAGACAGGGTTGGTAGCCCAGGGCGCGGGGAAGCCAGGTGACTCGCATCCCTTCCTCACCAGCCAGCAGCTGCAGTTACCAGTCGCCTCTGTTTGGCTTGAAATTACATGTATGCGTTGCTTCCTACAACCATG
Organism: Malaclemys terrapin pileata; assembly: GCF_027887155.1. Classification (NCBI taxonomy): domain Eukaryota; kingdom Metazoa; phylum Chordata; order Testudines; family Emydidae; genus Malaclemys; species Malaclemys terrapin. The sequence goes on along the minus strand of NC_071517.1, from coordinate 43,844,274 downwards.
TTTGCTGGTCCCTTTGGTTACCCCCTCTCATACTTTCCTAGAGAAGCTAGCTTAAAACAGCCCATCTGCCTGAAAGTGTTTCCCTTGTTCGTGGGGACGGTCCCTCCACAGGAAGGCTTAGGAGACTCCTGGGATCGGATTTTAAAATGCTCCGGGCCAGATGTTCAGGACCCAACGGGCCGGGCCCTTTTGAAAATCCAGCGGCTTCTTTTGGTGTGTCAGTGGGAGCTGAGAGCTTGTGCAAATCTGGCCCTGAAAACTTCTGAAACGTCCGGCAGCCACGCAGAAGGGCTGCCGGAAGAGGACGGCTGGCAACTGTGCTAGACCAGAGGACAAGTTAGCCCTGAGCGAACAACCAAAGCACCTTTAAACAGGCAAATCTGGGCTCGTACCTGGTACATGACCCATTTCAATGTCAGTTGATTTGTTGGCACAGAAAGGTGCTACCCACGATACACAAGGTGGCACGTTTATCAGCTTCCTCCCTTGAATTTAGGAAAAGCAAAGGGACACGTCTCTTATCACTGTTACTCTTTTAACTTCAGGGAAATCTCCACCTGAGTCCAAGCTGCCTCAATTCTACGCCCCAGCCCAGCTAAGTACAAAACACCCCGCTGCCTGCTGCCTGGATGGCTGGGTCGGGTTTGGAGGGAAATGCTATTATTTCTCTGATGCCGAGGGGACCTGGGACTCCAGCCAGAGCCTCTGCTCTTCACTCAATGCCTCCCTGGCTGAGATCGACACCCAGAAAGACCTGGTAAGGAAAAACAAAAAGTAAAACTGATATAGGCACCAAGGAGCAGATGGTGGCCCTTGCCAGAGCTTCAGGGGTAGGGTATGGAACAGGGCAACTATGGAGTGACCCACCTCTGTTTTCCACTTCCAGCTTCTGGCAGTCAGAGGTTTAGGGTCGCAAGCCTGGGGCTAATAGCCCATCGGGGCTAATAGCCCATCTTGGCTAATAGCCATTGTTGAGACTTATCTCGTTCTTAATGGTGATCTACAAAGGGATTTTAAATAAAATTGGACTTGGGGCCCCAATAAATCTTAATCCGTCTCTGAGAACACTAGATGGGGAAGGCTGAGAGTTACTACCGAGAATTCGTTCTCAGGTGTCTGGCTGGTGGGTCTTGCCCACTTGTTCAGGGTCTAAATAATCACCATCTATTGGGTTGGGAAGGAATTTTCCTTGTGGGTCAGATTGGCAGAGACCCTGCAGGTCGTCTTGCCTTCCTCTGCAGCGTGGGGCATGGGACATTTGCATGTTTAAACTAGAGTAAATGATTCTCTGTAACGTGAAGTCTTTAAATTATGATTTGAGAACTTCAGTAAGTCAGCCAGAGGTTATGGGTCTGTTACAGGAGTGCCTGGACGAGCTTCAGTGGCCTGTGATGTGCTAGAGGTCAGACTAGATAATCATGAGGGTTTCTTCTGGCCTTAAAGTGTGAGTCTTGCAGACAAGTGATATCCCGCCTCTCCCCCCCCCCCCCAGTTCCCCCACCAGATATCCGCTCCAGTCCTCCCCACCAGATACTTGCCACTGTGCCCAACAGTGTAAGCGTGTTAGCTGGATGTCACTATTAAAACATTTAGCAGCAAAATAGTTAACATTGAGTTAGACATCACTAGGTTTCAGAGTTAACGCGGGTGGAGCTGAAGTGTGCAGTTCATAGCTAATGTTTGAGACTCTCTGCAGATTCAGGGACCATCTACACTAGGAAATGGATTTGTTTCAGGCAACAGGCCCCCTTGAAGTGGTGACTGAAAATAGCTTAACCGTTTCAACAGCATTACAGACTATAATGAATAATGTGCTTTTTTTTTTTTTTTAAGGAGTTCGTTATGCGATATAAAGGCCTCTCTGAGTTCTGGATTGGCCTGAAGCGAGCATCGGCGCAGACCTGGCAATGGGTGAATGGCAAACACTTCAACAACCTGTGAGTCCTTTTCTAGCTAGTCGCTTTGTTGGGTTCCAAATGGGAAAAGGGCTGAATTCAGGCAGATAAAAAGTTTAGTTATTCCCAAAACACTAATTACTTTGTGACATTTCCCCCGATCTTTGGGGCTCATCCCCCATTGCTGACCTAGAAGATCAGCGGGCTGCATGCCCTTCCCCAGGCTCCCACCCTTAGGTGGAAATGAAAGACCCAGGTATTTTTCTGAAAAGTTCAGTGGGGATTTAAGCCCAGATTTTAAAGGTACTTCAGCATTGCCCAGCATTGCAAAGCCGAAATAACTTAGGAACATGAGTCACTTTCAGAAGTGACTTAGGCTCAGAGGCGGATTAAGGTTTTGTGGGGCCCTGGGCCAGAGCATTTGGGGGCCTCTCCCCACCCCTTCCGCCTGCAGTCCCGCCTGGCCCCGCCAGTGCTCTTGCTGGGGAAATGGGGTCAGGGCGCAGGGACTTGCCTCGCTCCACCCGCCTGGCGCATCTGCTAGGAAGTGGGGGGGAAGCCCCCACACCCTGACCCCGCCTCCCCAGCTGGAATGCTGGGCGGGTGGGGCAGGGCACAGGGGTGCCCCCAATTTGCAAGGGCCTCATTGGCCCAGTGGCTAATCTGCCACTGCATAGGCTCCTAAGTCACTTGGGCCTTGCAATGCTGAGCAGAGGAGCAACACCTAAATAACTTTCAAAATCTGGACCTTAGCCCTTCCTCCGCCTGTAGGAAGAGAGGCTCCAGTGCCCACGCTGAGTTAATACCAATGGCGGCTGGTGAGGAATCTGGCAGGACAATCCCTGAGGTTGCAGGGGTGCTGCAGAAATAACCAGGCTTGTGACCCAGCTATGTTAAAAGGTGTCTTGCATTGCCAGTGTGGACAAAGGCCCGTTGCTGAACCCTACTGGAGATGAGCGTTTTAGTCTTTTTTCAGAGGGGTAGCTGTGTTAGTCTGTATCAGCAAAAGGAACAGGAGTACTTGTGGCACCTTAGAGACTAACAAATTTATTAGAGCATAAGGTTTCTTGGGCTAAAACCCACTTCATCAGATGCATGCAGTGGAAAATACAGTAGGAAAATATATATACACAGAGAATATGAAAAAAATGGGTGTTGCCATACCAACTGTAACGAGGGTAATTAATTAAGGTGAGCTATTATCAGCAGAAGAAAAAAATGTTTGTAGTGATAATCAAGATGGCCCATTTCCAACCATTGACAAGAAGGTGTGAGTAGCAGAGGGGGGAAAACATTAGCAGGGGAAACAGTTTTACTTTGTGTAATGACCCATCCACTCCCAGGCTTTATTCAAGCCTAATTTAATGGTGTCCAGTTTGCAAATTAATTCCAATTCTGGAGTTTCTTGTTGGAGTCTGGTTTTGAAGTTTTTTTTGTTGGAGTATTGTGACTTTGAGATCTGTAATTGAGTGGAATGAGTGATGCAGGAAGGGGGCGATCCCGAGGGGTTTCACTGGATGGGACCAACTGGCCGGGCAAATGCCCAGCCCCTGCCTGACTCTTATCGCCAGGGTGTGTCTGTCGCAGGTTTACGGTAAGGGGAGAAGGCGACTGCGCGTACCTGAGCGATGACTTTGCCACTTCGTCGTGGTGCTCCACGAAGCGCTACTGGATCTGCAGCACACCCGACGGGATGCGACGGGAGGACGCGATGCCGGGGGACTGAAGGGCAAAGGCTGGGGAAACGCCTCTAGGCCCAGCTGCCTGACGCTCCAAACATCGCTCAATAAGATCCTCAATAGAGCTTGACAGATTCTTTTTTTTTAATAAGCCTCTCTTCTAATTTTCTCTGTGTTGTGGCCCCTGTATAGCCCTCCCCTTCCTGGTTGTGTAACGAAGACCTGATCTACACACAAAGCTTAAAACTCACTCCTGAATGCTGTAGTTAGGCCGGTGTAACCCCCAGTGTAGACGCAGCTAAGTTGACCTAGCTGAGCAGGAAGGCAGCACTGCTTGAAGACGGATTGAGACAATCTTAAACAGCAACAGGCTAAGAAAACCCACCGCAAGCAGGGATGTGAGGCAGCCGCACACAACATCCTCCCGAAGGAAGGAAGCCGCGGCAAGAGACAAGCAGTCAGGCTGTGGGTTTTCTTCGACTGTTGCAGAACCAGACTCTGTTCGCTCATGCTGTCTCCCAACCCTGAGCAACAAAGTTGTGAGTTAAAGCTAAATGGGACTGGGATCCAAACTCCCCAGTGGGCCCTTTGTTGACGCTCATTCGTAGCTGCGTCCTGCATAGGGTTGACTGTGTTGTGTTGTCTCCCGGATCAAAACGTAGTTGCTACATCTTTGCTGGAGAGTCTGCTTTGTAGAACCAAGAAGATAATTAAGGAGGGCCAGAAATGAGAGGCAGGTTGAAATGGAAATTGAAATGTCTGTATGTTTGAGAGTGTTAGGGCCTTGCTGTGCTTAGTGAGACTGGAAAAGGAAGGCCAAGCGTGGCATAAGTTGATAACTAGCTAGGTGTGCTAGCAGAAAAGTTAGAGGCGCCTGTGAAGAGGCTGTGGAGATGCCTAGGAGCGGTGTTTGCCCTTGTGAGAAGGCATCCGGTTGTGTACTCTGTAGTAGCAATGCATCACCATTGCATTCCACCGACAGGAATTTGCCTACAAACTCATAGGCGGAGCAGATGCCTTTTACTTTAATTGAGGCCTCTTTATGAGTTCCAGGCAGAGAAGCTGAGGTACGTAGAACCCTTTCGATTGCGCTCGACTCTCACCGTGATCAAGTTTTTAGATAGTGAGCAAAACAAACCACAAAATCCGATTCAGGGTCGGCGGGTGGGTTTCCTGACTTTGCTAAAGAAACTTTGAACTTTCTAGTGTAGACTTAGCCTCCCTAAGCGCTGCCGCGGGAGCACTCCCGCAGCAGCGCTTTGATGTGTGAGTGCGGTCACGCGCGTGCGCTGGCTGAGAGCTCTCCCAGCGCTCTTGCTAATCTACCTCCACGAGGGGAATAGCTCAGAGCGCGGCGCACTGAGCCTGTCCACACTAGTGCTTTAAAGCACTCAAACTTGCTGCGCTCGAGGGGGTGCGTGTGTTTTCACACCCCTGAGCCAGCAAGTTAGAGTGCTTTAAATTGCCACTGTAGACATGGCCTTAGATAAGTACAAAGGGCAACATGGTCAAACCCTACGACATAGTGTCTTTAGATGCTGCAAGGGTCATTTGCAAATGTTGCTTAAGAGTTTAATTCCCCTTGGACTCCTTTGCAAGCCAAGTTACAAGTACTCTTGTTGAGGACAAGATGCATATTTTCCCCTAGTTCGGGTATTTTGTAGCTGCATCATCTGTTCAGACCACGGGAGGCTGAATCTAAATAATTGAAATGTATAAAGTCTCACAACTAATGACAATTAATCGTGCGATGCCATGGAGTGTTCACTGTTCACCTATTTAATGATTTGCTGTTCACGCCTTCTGTTTTATAAAGTTTGTTATGACTTTGTCAGTCCTATAAGCTAACTGTAAAAAAAGCACCTTATTATTTCTTCTGTTGTAATTTGCTCATATTCATTGCCCATAAAGTTTAAGGCTAGAAGGTACCTCTTGTTTTATTTAATCTGTCTTCCCTCCTTCTAACTTAGAGACAACTGAACATTTTCTAATGAAAAGTTTGTCAGAAAATAGGACTTAGTTGAACATAAACATTTTTTTTGAAGAAACGTCATTTCAGTGATTTCATATTTTAAAGTTTTCTGAAGTTTTTTTTTTTCTTAATTTATTATCAAAACAATTTCAGGGGGAAGCCCAATGTTTTTCAGAATTTTGTAAATGTGACCTGTGGAGTGTTTTTCATTCTTCTCTCCACTTTCTGGCTGCCTTCCAACTTTTGCCAGGTGGAAAACATTAAGAGCGTTTCTGAAAGTAATGTGTTGTGTTCAATTCACATTTCAAAGTGAAAGTGTTCCTTAAACTCCCCCCCCCGCCCTTCACAGACGCATACAAACCCTTTCTCACTCACTGTCTCCAAAGTGGAAGAAATTGGGAACAAATAAAACCATGTAAGTGGGGAAAGAAGTTTTGCACTTGCAAAATTGTTCCATTAGGATGTTTTAAAATGTTTGAAAGGGGATTTTTTTTTTCTGTGAAAACTTTTGCAGGACAAAATGCTGCTTTTCCACTTCGCTCTAGTCTGTATTGTTGTTTTTCTCCTTTTATGTATTGGTTTATTTTTATTTTTTCCCCTGACCTAGCGCCATCTGATGGGCTGGAGAAGATGCTGCAATGTTGTCTAGGTTTATTTCAGAGCACCCTGATCTGCTGTGTAAATAGAGTGGAGACCAGGGCTGGGAGGAGCAAGATGGAGTTGAGCCTAGCTGGGCGGCTCTTCCAGGACATCAGTATGGAAATACCCACTGCAAGTATTAAAATGTGGGTGGGAGCTAATATACTAATCAGCGATACAAACTCAATACAGGGATTATTGTACAGTTTTAATGTGCCTAGCTCTGGGACTACTTGCACTTGTAATTCAAATAATTAATCAACACTCAGAGGCCTCTGTTCAAGAAGATCTGTCCTCTTACAGTTGTATTTTCAGATCTGTGGCTGTGAAGTGCAGCTCTGCATGTGTTCCATTCGAAGGTGCGTTCGCATGCAGACCAGTTCATTCTGTGCTTACACGTGCCCCTTTGGGGGCACTGTTTCTCTTGTGTATTTCTAAAGCGTCCCAGCACTGACAGAGCGGAAAGTGGGGTTTTCCTAGGCCCAGCGACGGCCCTCCACCTTTGAGAGCTTCACCCGAAGCTCGAACCTTAGTCCTGTATGTCCCTTAATCAAATAGGGGATCCGTTAATGCCATTTATATCAGTACAGCTTCTCTCTGGCAAATCCACTGCACATTTCACTACGAATCTGATTCTCCTTCCACACCCCCGAGCATGGAGTTGCATCCTGACCATCCTGGCTAATAGCCCTGGGTGGACCTATCCTCCATGAACTTACCTAGTTCTTTTTGAACCCAGTTATACTTTTGGCCTTCACAACATCCCCGGGCAAGGAGTTCCACAGGTTGACTGTGTGCTGTGTGAAAAAATACTTAATTTTGTTTTTAAATCTGCTGCCTATTAATGTCAGTGGGAGACCTCTGGTTCTTATGTTATGTGATTTTATAGACCTCTATCGTCTCTTTTTGAAGCTGAACGGTCCCAGGCTTTTTACCCTCTGCTCATCTGGCAGCTGTTTCACACCCTTCATCAGATTGATCATATCTACATTAACACCCACTGCTGATAACCACACTGAGAATGTCACACGGCAGCATAGGCGCCGACTGTGTGGGTGCTCTGGTGCTGGAGCTCCCACGGGGAAAAATTAGTGTGTGCTCTGCACCCGCAGGCAGCCAAGCTCCCCTGGCTCTTCCCTTGAGCATGCTGTGTTCCTGCTCCTCCCCATCCCTCCCAGCAGTTCTGCTTCCAGAGGGAGGGGGAGGAGTGGGGACACACTGCACTCAAGGGAGGAGGTGGGGTGGGGATTTGGGGGAAGGGGTGGGGTCTGGGGCAGAGGGGGGTTGAGCACTCACCGGTGGGAGCAGAAGTCGGCGCCTATGCACAGCAGCTGAGATGAAGCCAGCTTCCTGTGGGTCAGCCTTTGCTGATGTGTGTGAAGCCCGTTTTCCATCACTCACCTCAAGCCAGCGCTGAGTGGCTGGTGTTCTCCGGCTGGTTAACTCTGGGCACAGCCCATCCTTCCAGTGTAAAGAACAGCTGGTGAGGGAAGACAGTGCTGCGGTTTCCTGCCTGGAGTCGGGCCCAGCTCATCTGTCTGCAGTGGGGTTTGCTCCCTTGCTTGGGGGGCTCGAACACTGGGATCCACAGAGAGATGTGCCAATGTCGGTCGATCATCTGGCAGCCATGCACAGAAGCCGGATACCACAATCCACCAGTCCCAGGGCTGTCTGTCTCTCCTCTCCCCACCAGCTTCCTCGCAGCCCAGCTCCAATGGACAGGGGTGTAATAGAAACACAAGACCAATTTGGGACCATCTCCATCCCTGGAGTGACCCCACTGAGGACAACAGCGTGGCACAAAGGATTAATACGTCAACTGGACTAATTAACTGGTTGATAGACTTAGACCAGGGGTTATTTGAATCCCTGCAGTGTGACAAGTTTGATGCTGATTTCCTGGCCTCTGGGTCCTGCACTGGGGCACAAGAGGTAGGAAAGGACTAATGAAGGCCCAATCAGTCCAAAGAGAAACAGCTAGAGGGAGGCACTTAAAAGGATGATCCCTGCTCACCTGCAGGCAGAGAGAGCAGATCTGAGGCTGAACTCGATCTCCCGGAGAAGAGTTTCTGTTGCTTCGTGCTGGCTTTGGGCGTGGAGTGCCCCAGAAGGGGGAGAATTTCGGTAAGTGGCCCAGCTGGAGAGCGAAGTCTCTGCAACCCTGACAGTGATGGCGGATGGGGGGGAGAAGCCCAGCTGGGACGCTGAGGGGCTCACAAGGGGGCGCTCTGGTAAGGACGTGCTATAACTCAAACTGCATTTGGGCCTGGTGGGAGCGAGTGAGACTCCCCATAGAGGGATCAGCAGCGGGGCAGACTCGTGCGGAGCAGCCCTGGGTGTCTAGCGCTGGGGATGGGGGGTGTGAATTAAGTTTGTCACTTTACACCCCGGTGTTAGGACTTGCTTTCCAATACCAGCCAGAGGAGACTCTGCTGTACCCTGGCATAACAGACTGAAAGCGGGTAATACCGACACCTAGTGGCCAGGAGACATTTGCTCTCCCTCTGCTCAAGCGTGATTTTAGCTATTTGGCGTTAAGACACTAGCCCAGCCAGGCTCATCCAATATTCTGCCCTGAACCAAAAAAAAAAAAAAAAAAAAAGAGAAAGGTTCGGTCTGCCCCACACACCCCCTAAGGGAGAGGTTTGCATTTGAGACCCCGGAGAGCTGAAGCCAATGCTCGCTCCACGTTGAGTTGGAGCTTCTGAAGAATCCAGGAAGGTTCACAATGGGTTAAAAAATATTCAGACAGCTGTGATTTTATTATTGTGTGTATTGCAGTCGCACCAAGTCTTCAGCAGAGATCAGTGCCCCCCTGTGCAAAGATAAATGAGACCCACTTCCTCTGCTGTATAGCTTACAATCTAAATAGAAACTTTTTCCACAGACAAGAGGGACAGGGGAGAGAGGCACAGAGATAAATACAATAATAAAACCGACTTAAAACAATTAAAATCACATTTACTTATGATGAAGGCTACAATTGTGGCATGGATATTTTTATTAAAAGTCACAGACAGGACGTGGGCAAGAAACAATAAATCATGGATGTCCAAACCCTGCTGCCTGGGGTTGAATTACTGAAATGTACAAGCTTCAGAGTAGCAGCCGTGTTAGTCTGTATCCGCAAAAAGAAGAACAGTGCCACAAGTACTCCTGTTCTTCTTTTTGTGAAATGTACAAGTCATGGAGGGCTTGTAAAAAAAAATCATCACAGCATCTGTAACCTCCATGACACATTCATAGCCTTACTTATGATGGCAAATATTACAAGGGAGCATACAGGTCCAGTCAGGGCCCCATAGTGATAGGGGACACGCACACCCACTCACAGTCCCTGCCACAGAGTGCTTGTAATCTACACAGAGGAACAGCTCATTTTAAAGATGGGGAAACTAAGGCACGGGATGGTGGAAGGCCGGATTTTTTAGACGAGCTCAGCTCCCAGTTCAGTAGCTCCATGAGCCTTTGGACAGTCTGAGTTCCTGAATAATCAGCCCTGAGTGACTCACCCAAAGTCAGACAGGGAGTCGATGGAAGAGCCAGGACTTAAAGCCAGGTCTCCCAAGTCTCAGCCCAGAGCATTAAACACAAGGGCATCCATGGCCTCACATTGGGAGAAGTCACATCCAGACTCAAACCACCAGCTAGTGGGATGATCGTAGCCACCCAGGCCCTCTCAGAGGTCCAGAGAGGCCCAGGCCCTTCCAGCTTTTGAGGCCCCTCGCCATAATAAAAATAAAAAATGACAACAGATGGTCTAATCTTGTGCCATCAGAATCAATATATTTTTATTAATATTTATGAACATTTTAACTCTTTAATATGACAATCTGTATCAGTTAGCAAAAAAATTCTGTCTTTTACCAAATCACATCTCTTCTTTGCTTAAATTTGCAGCTCTAAGCTGAGCCTGTGTGTCACATTTTGGTCCGATAGGGATGCTCACAAACAAGTTGTGAAACTTATCAAATGCCAAAAAATGAACAAGTGTCTAAAGCGGAGGCCCCCTTTGAGCTTGAGGCCCAGGCCAAATGGCCCTCCAGTGAGATCTCTTCGCCAGCCTCTCCATTGGCTTCCAGCCTCCTGCTGCTGCGAGACACGAGCCGGCACGCAAACGGTGACTCCGCTGAGTCCGAGATCCCTTCCTCTTCACAACCGCGACGGGTTCCTGGTCCTTCTCCCCCACATTTCCAGCGGACATAAAGTACAGTAACGCCTCACTTAACATAGTCCCAGTTAACGTTGTTTCGTTGCTGATCAATTCGAGAACATGCTCATTTAAAGTTGCGCAATGCTCCGTTCTAACCTCCTTTGGCCAGCCGCCTGCTTTGTCCACTGCTTGCAGAAAGAGCAGCCCGTTGGAGCTAAGGGTGGGGGCTTGGAACCAGGGTGGACCGGCAGCCCCCCCATCAGCTCCCCTAAGTTCCCTGTGCAGCAGCCACCCAGCAGGGTATCAATTGCTGGGCAGTTCAGCTGTCCCTCCCTCCACTGCCATGTGCTGCTCCTGCCCTCTGCCTTGGAGCTGCTCCCAGAGACTCCTGCTTGCTGTGCAGAGGGGGGATGGAGGGAGAGAGGTGCTGATGTGGGGATGTCCCCCTCCCCCTGTGCCCCATCTCCACAGAGTGGGGGTGGGGGATGGAGGCAGCTGCTGCCAGGAAGCTCCCATCTCAGCTTGCTGATCTACTTAAAAAGGCAACGTACTTAGAGTGGGGTCAGCGTACTTAAAGGGGCAATGCACATCTCTCTCTCACACGCACACGTGCGCGCACACACACACACACACACACACACGGTGTGGGTCTCTGTCTCTCTCTGCCACGCTGTGTCTCTTCCCTCCATTCGTGCTGCCTTATAGAGTGTGAGGCTACATTAACAACACTGTGTTAACCCTTGAGAGCTCAGACGAGTGCTAGCTCATCATTTAGCAGCAAGGCATTCCCTGGGAAATATCCCAGCCTCTGACATCACCATCTTAACCAAGCTTCACAATCATCACAACTGTGTGCAGTACTAACTTGTTTGTTTAAAACTTATACTGTGTGTGTGTATATATATGTCTTCTGTCTGATGAAAAAAATTTCCCTGGAACCTAAACCCCCCCATTTACATTAATTCTTATGCGGAAACTGGATTCACTTAACATCATTTTGCTTAAAGTCGCATTTTTCAGGAACAGAACTACACCGTTGAGTGAGGAGTCAGTCCTTTTTTGAGAACAAGATGGCAGCACCTAGTGGTTAGAGCATCCTCCCAGGGCATTGGCGACCAAGGCTCAAACCATCAAAGACTTGAACCCAAGTTTCCCACCTCTCAGGAACATGCTCTACCCACTGAGCGAGGGGACAGTCTGATGCGGGGGTCCCTCAGTCCCTCCTGCTGAAGTTGTTGTTCCACTGGGCATAAATAATTATCTGGAGAGCCCTGAGAAATTCACAGATATGAGCCACCATGAAATACAAACCAAGACACCAATGTATAAAATGGAAAAAGTTATTAGGGCTGCAGGTTTATCACCATGGTACAAAAAAACCCCCCACCTCTTATTCCGCAGCTCCCAGTGTCGTGAACTGGTGCATGGGGTCACAGTGCCGCTCAGGTACTGGGGCAGATGGGCCAAACCAGGTGGGGGCGGGCCCAGCCCTGTAGGACAGGAGCTGCTACAGCAGGGTGAGTGCCGGATGGGTTGACTCTCCAATCCTTCTCTTGCCCAGCCTGGCCTGGGCCCTCCCCCCTACACCTCTCCCTGGGGCAGGACCTGACTCCCTTACCACCATGTGGATAAAATAAAACCCCACACGATTCCCCCCAAAAAAGACAAAATATTATTAAAAAAAAATAATTAATGGGCTCTAATTATCTGGCAGCCCCTGGCTGCACGTGGTCACTGGGATCAAGACACAAAGACCCCAAGTTCTGCATAAAAATGATCAGGCGCTAACCCAGTGCTGCACGATCCCGCTGGGAAAGGCTCCCATAAAAAGATTCAGGTCTTTAATACTTACCCCCCTCCGGAGAGCTGTTGGAAAGTGTCCCTCGGCTACTTCCCTCTCCAGCTGCATTGGCAGTCTCCTCTCTGGCAGAGGAGGTCTCCGATACAGGCGGTAACGAGACGGGACCTGCAGGCAAACAGTAGGGCGTAGAATCTAAGGCAAGACGGCACCATTAGATCAGCTGATTTGAACTTCTGTATAACTCAGGCCAGAGAACATCACCCAGTGATTCCTGCATCCAGCCCATATCTGCTGGCTGGGCTAGAGATTTTTTTTTTTTTTTTTTTAAAGGCATGAGAGAAAGTTGAGCCTGACAATAAGCTAGAGAAACCCAGGATTCAGGAGACTTGTTGAGCTGGAACGGATGCAATACTTGGCGTGTGTTTTGGGACTGCTGCATTCTGTAAAGGTATTTAGGCATTGCTGCGCACAGGGTCACAACGCCTAACTGAGTTAGGAGCCTACATCACTTTTCACAAGGGATTGAGGCACTTAGGAAAAAAGATCCCATTGACAGACTGTGGAATTTCAGCTCCCATGTGCCCAAATGCCTTTTGAAAGAGTTAGGCTCCTAAATCAGTTAGGTACTGTGACACTGTGTGTAGCAATGCCTAAATACCTTTACAAATCTGGGGCTAAGTGACTTGCCCAAGGTCACTCAGACAGTCTGTGGCAGAGCTGGGAATTGGCCCTGTGTCTCCTGAGTTCCGAGCCAGCAGACCAAGCATAAGGCCCTCCTTCCTCCCTAACATGGGAGGAGAAACAGAGGCCCAGCAGGAGTCATAAACAACACTGAGTACTTCTACAGCACTTCTCACCCATAGACCTCCAAGCACTTTACAGAGGAGATCAGTATCATCCTCCCCATTGTACAGATGGGGAAACCGAGGCACAGGGGCAGCGACTTGCCCAAGGTCACCCAGCAAATCAGGAAGAGCTTTGAATTCAAGCCAGGTCTTCAAAGTCCCAATCCAGCGCCTTATCCACTCGACTCATCTACCCCCAAGAAAGCATCCCGAGGGACGCCTAGGCAGGAGAACTATGCGGCTCTGAACGACATCCCCAGGAATTACACACCACTTCCGCACATCGGATGGAGGGGGGAGAGGCTGTGAATGAGACTGAACCGGAGTCCAACTGGCCATAAACCTCGAGGCACCTGGGAAACTTAGGCACCGTCGGATTGATATGAGCCATGCAGGTTTCATAAAGGACACTAACGACTTGGTATTCTCCGGCCATCCATTCACGTGCATTCGTCACAGTAAAGAGGAGTTGGTCTGATAGAGCGATCCGTCCCCAGTATGTGCTGTTGTAGTACTTCGGGGTTCCTTTATTTAAAGCCATGATGTAGTTATGAGCAGTCAGAGGAGGCAGCGGTGGTGGTTTGCATCTTACACAAAGTAGATATATCCTTAGGTATGGTAATTTCAACATGCCCAGAGGAGCCTTCAGGCACAGACAGGTTATAGAGGGGACAGTCTCTGAGCCCTAGAGGGAAAAGGTGTATTAGTGACAAGTGGATCCTAAACTGCTCTTGTGGAAGCTGGTGATTTCACCTGGAAAGGAAGCAGTGGAAGTCAGCAGGTGTGTTGCAGGTCTGGAAGCAGGAGCAGCGCCAAAGCTGGCTGCGGGCGGGGTAGCTCAGGGCTGGGACAGCAGAAGGCTGCAGGTGGGGATGGAGGGGCACCAGAAGAGCTCAGGGCATGGATGGCAGAGGGCTGCAGGTCAGGACTGAGGGCCACTGGCAGAGCTGGGCTGGAACAGCTGTGGGGACTGTGGGTCAGGGTTGAGGGGCATAAGCAAAGTTCGGGGAAGCCCAGGGCTTGAAGTAAGAAGTGGGGACTGAAAGTCAGGACACAGGGGCATCCGCGGAGCAGGTGGGGGGCAGAGCCTGGGTCTGGAATAGCAGAGGGAACATGGGTCAGGATTAAGGGGAATTGGCGGAGCTCTGATTGGGATTGAGGGCCACTGGGTGAGGAGGGGAGCCCAGAGCTACAAGAACTATAGGGCACCAGCAGAGCTGGGTATAGTGGACCCAGGACTGCCATATTGTGAATGGGATGGGTGCAATACGCTCCATGGAAAGGGCGACAAACTGCTCCTGCCACTCTAGCCCTGGGTTCCCCCACAGACTCATCCCTCAGCCCAGCACCCCTGGGAGCTGCGGAAGGGAAGGGCAGATCTGCTGTGAGATGCACCCTGTTATTGATAGAGATCTGAGGCTGCAATCCCAATTCAGCTCCACCCACTGAGAATTAAGGGCCAGGATTTGGAGGCCTGGATTCCTGTCTCATGTAATCACCTCCCTAAAAGCCACATCGAGTACACAGAGCGCAGCGCAGCCCCGGCCCGGCCCCGGCCCCCAGACAGGCAGCGAGGAGACCTCGCTCCGCTGCGTGCTGGGGCGGGGCTTGTAGACTCCGGCAGCGAGCCCCGCCCTCTCCCCCTCCCTCCACCCGACCCTAGGAAGGGGCCAGAGGGACTGGGAGGGACCTGCCTGTGGATGTCTCCTGGGAGCCGCTCCAGGTAAGCACTGCTGGGCTCACCTGGCCCCCTGGCAGGTCCCTCTGGGGGGGGCTCCCCTCAGACCCACTGCCCTGAGCCCCCACCCTGACCCTGTTCCCTCTGCCTCTCCTGCAGTCCCCCCTGTGCCCCCCACCCTCAATCCACTGCCCTCAGCCCCCTGACCCTGTGCCCTCTGCCTCCCCCGCAGTCCCCCCTGTGCCCCCCACCCTCAATCCACTGCCCTCAGCCCCCTGACCCTGTGCCCTCTGCCTCCCCCATAGTCCCTCCCCTCCCCCGATCATCTCACCCCACCCACTGCCCTCAGCCCCCACCTGACCCTGTTCCCTCAGCCTCCCCCGCAGTCCCCCCTGTACCTCCCATCCCGAACCCACTGCCCTCAGTCCCTGCCCCCGCTCCAACAGCCTCCCCCACAGTCCCCCTGCTCCCCCCAACTCACTGCCCTCAGCCTTGCCCTACCCCAAATCTCTTCTTCAGCCTCCCCCATCATCCCACCCCCTCAACTTCCCCCCATTCCAGTCCTGCTCCCCTCTGTTTCATCCCCTCCAGACCCTGTCCCTCTCCCCAACCCTCCCCAGCCCAGGCCCATGGTCTCCCCCACCCCACTCTACACAGCTCTCTCTACCCTGTCCCATTCATGCTCCCCTCAGCTCCTACCCTACTCCCCCCCCAGTCCCCTCCGACTCCCCCAGTCCCAGTCCTGTCCCCCTCAGTTCCTCCACCCTGCTTCCCCTGGTCCATCCCCACACACCCACCGACTCCCTCGACCTCCCTCCCCTCAATCCCACTGCCTGGACCCACCCCCGTCCCACTCAGGACATGCAGGAAAAAGAAGCAATGGGCTTAAATTGTAGCAAGGGAGATTTAGGTTAGAGATTAGGAAAAACTTCCTAACTGTAAAGTTAAGCACTGGACAAATTACCTAGAGAGGTTATGGAATAGCAGTCACTGGAGTTTTTTAAGAGGTTAGACAAACACCTGTCAAGGATGGTCTAGACTCTAGTTGTTATTACTCAGTCCTGCCTCAGTGCAGGGGTTTGACTAGATGACCTATTGATGTCCCTTCCACTCCTACATTGCTGTGATTCACACTGAATTGCCTTGTGCCACTGTCTAGTAGTAGTGGCACACAGTTCTCTGACATGCAGGTTTATAAAATTGTAGTTAATATACAGTTTAGAGCAGAGCAATTTTAAAGCTCTGCCTGTTCAGACCAACTGAGCTGAAAATTGTGATCTACAGTATTCAAAACTATTAAGATGTGGCTGAAATAAAATCAGCCTGAATTGCTCAACAATATCAATGGAATCAGCATTGCGCTGCTATATATTGTAAAACATTCCAGTGAAATCTTGCAAATATTCCATAGCACGTCGCCTTGCCCAAGTGGTAACTAAGCAGAACATCTTCCTGCTTCAACATTCTTAACTTGTATCCCAGAGCTCCTAGCAGTTATTTTTTTTTTTTCAAACACTGAATGCTGCTAAGTTATGAGTTTTAACAGGTTTTTTTTCTTTTAAACCACAGCACTGAATGTTATTCTAAAATTGTTTTCCAAATATTCTTAAACTCCCAGTTTATCCCGCGCTGATGTTCATTGTGAAAAGTATTGCAGGTCTAATAATAATATTTGGCACTTTTGTAATTCACTGTCCAACCTGTGTTTTGTGCCCTCCTCTGGTGGATTTTTAGAGGATAACTGTATAGCTACCAGCTAAGAGAGTTATAGCTTGAACTCAAGTAATAGAAACTCATGCTTTTAAGTCTGGATGGCTCGGGTTCAATCTTTGGTGACTAGCTATGATGGAGGTTGCTACACTTATAATCCCTTTAATCAGAGGTTCTGAATATGCTTTGTTGTAGGCGGAGATAGCCTATAGTTAAGCAACCAATAATTTAGAATGGGAAGTGTTGAAATGTTGGGAAGCCTTATAATTTTGCCAGTCTGGAATGAACATCCCATCTGAGGGATGGGGGCGGGGAGAGAGGAGAGTGAGACAGGACCAGGAAACTGGGACAAGGAATCCAGAGCGGTAGTGGGGAGCAGTTGAAATCAGATGAGGAGCTGAGGCGGGTTAGACAGCAATAGGATAGACATAGACTGGAGGGGACGGGGAAGAAGGATCTTTGACTACTAGAGACCTCTACGTTCAGGAGCCTGGAATAGACCCAGGATTCCTGAGTTTCACAGTTCCTCTTCTGTCAGCAGATAGCTGTGAAACCCAATGGCAAAAATAGTGTCTCATCGCCCTATAGAGCTGATCTATCACATATAGGATGACGACCTACTGCCTCTGCCATCACTTACTCCATTAGCTCAAGTGGCAGAAGTCCTTGCAGTGGATCTAAAGGTTCATCGGCAGGGTTGGAGCCATGCGAGTTTCATGATGATTCCACACGACAGAATTTCTGGGGCAGTTCAGTTTTGATTTTTACAAAAAAACCTGGGGAAATGTCTACAGAAATAGGGTGACCAGATGCCTAAATAGGGGAATCTCAAGCAGGAGTAGAGAGGTTATTTTATCTCTGTATCCTTGCCCTGTGGCTTGTGGTGCGGGCTGCAGCAGGGGCCGTACAACCCCTCTCACAGCTTCCTAGGGCCCCCTCTCATGGCTCTGTGCACCTGTGTCTGTCATTGTCGTCCCCTCCCCTCCCCCTGCCCCGCTCACCCAATGTGTCCTGATATTTCACTCTTGCGATCTGGTCACCCTACGCTCACCTGCCACCTGTCCGCACCCTGCAGTCATCCAGAGGGACCCAAGAAAGATCTGGCTGGAATTTTCTTAGAGGCTTGTATTTCCCGGGAAACTGTACAGACACACGTCATGACCTTTAATCCAACTCCATTGGCTGGAGCGAGGGGCCTGGTTAAAGGACCGGCTACATCCGAGTTGGGAGAAAGAAAAGAAGAGGGACAATTGAAATAGGTTTCAGAGTGGTAAGCATTGGCAAGCTTATGCCCAAATACATTTGTTAGCCTTTAAGTTGCCACCAGTACTCCTCATTCTTTTAAATTGCAATAGGCTGGATTGTAAAACAAACCCAGACGGATCCCCCCACACGCAGGCTGGAAGAGAACCTGGTTTTGGAGACCAGGAGGTTGCTAGAGATCTGCACGGATACAAAAATTCGGATCCACATCTGGTCCACAAAGATCGTAAACAACACAACCACATCGGAGGATGTAGACATCTGCAGATATAAAGCGGATTATCCGTGGATTTGCAGGGCTCACAGATCATCACACACTAGCTTCTCTAAAACTTCCCTCTCCAACAGTGGCCAGGGACAGGTGAAGTTGACACACGTGTACAAAGGAAACAGCAAAATGAGTCCAAGAAATCATGAGGCTAGAGAGCAGCTACCTTTCAGTTTTACCCATTTTGAGGGTGATTGGCATCTGTACGAGCTCCCCCTGTAAACACCAGGTCCAGGGCCCGCTCTAGCATTTTTGCCGCCCCAAGCAGCAAAAAAAAAAAAAAAAAAAAAGCCGTGATCACAGTCGGGGGCAGCTCTACCGCCGCTTCATTCTATGGTGGCAATTCAGCGGCAGGTCCTTCGCTTCCAGAGGGAGTGATGTCCCTGCCGCCGAATTGCCACCGAAGGGCCAGGTGTGCCGCCCCCTCTTCATTGGCCGCCCCAGGCACCTGCTTGCTAGGCTGGTGCCTGGAGCCAGCCCTGACCGGGTCACATAAGTAACTTTGCTCACTTGGGTCCCGATCTGATTGGTTGTGCAGAGCTGTACCCCCAGCAGGCACCAGTGTCCCTAAACACCGATCTGGCTGCACTCTGTGGGTAGTTCCACACCACAGGGGCTTCCTGAATCCAACCCACCGCTGGGGCAGCGTTTTTCAGACCAAGATGGTTTTCCGGGTCATCTGTGTGTCTCCCCCTCTTGTTCTAACCCACCCCATGCCCAGAGCCAGGGACAGAACCCAGGAGTCCTGATTCCCAGTGCCCCCTGCAGCTCTAATCACTGCACTAGATGCCAATCTCATCCAAAATCAGGGCCGCCTGGGGGGGGGCAAGTGGGGCAAGCAGGGGCCCCCACGAGAGTTTTTCGGTGTCCTTCACTCGCTTCGGGGGCCCCAGAAAACTCTTGCGGGGCCCGGGCCCCTGGAGCGTCTTCCGCTCCGGGTCTTCGGCAGCAATTCGGCGGTGGGGGGTCCTTCCACCCCGGGATCCGCCCGCTACCGAAGACCCCAGGCCCCCTGAATCCTCTGGGTGGCCCTGTCCAAAAGCAGGGGTTTTCTTCTAGTTCCAGTCCTCGCTGAGAAGCTGCCTTGCTGGCCAGCAGGGAAGCACCCCTGCAAGCAGGTGGAACTGCATGAGAAACCCTGCGTTTAGAGATCGCCTTTCGCCGAGGCTTAGAGGCCGGGAAAAGCCTGGGTGCAGGATGCACTGTTAAAGGCTGCTCTTGGAAAGCTGGAAGGTCATAGACAGCAGCGCCCGCACCCCCTCGGAGCTCTGAGACTCATTTCCCTCCTAGCCCTCCCAGAGCTGTTTGCTTCTCCTCTCTGAACACAGACCAGCCATTCGGGGGAGCAAGACCCTCTCAAGGCACTGCTACAAAGGAAGTTCACAGCGTACATGCTTGAAGACCCCCCTTTCTGTGCAGCAGCCCCTGCAGATGACCCCCCTCAGCCATCTCCCCCTCTCTGAGCACGAGCAGCCAGGAGTGCTCTGAACTCCCCATATTCCAAGCAAGGCAACACCAGCCCCTAGACAGCTGCGTGGTGATTGGCTGTCATTAGCATACTGTCCCCTGATTGGACTCGGGGTAGCGCTGGTGTATGAGTATCAGAGAACAGACAGAGTGTAGCAAACTAACAGTGATCTGCGGGGGGAAATCACAGGGCTGGGAGGGGCCCCAGCTGGTCTCTTATGTATTTAGACAGCTGCTGTGTATTCCCTCCCAAACAGATGGTGTAAAGGGGCCGTAGCTCTATGGGAGGCAGTAGGCCAGATCCCTGGGGTGAAACCACTTCTCTAACCATTAGACCACACTCCCTGCTGCTCTGCTCAAAGCCAAGAATGGACCCGCCAGCCAGTAATTGCTCAACCGCATGCTGCTGTCTAGGAACTAGTTTGTGTAACGCGCTGCCAATGGGCGTGTGTCATTCAAGGCAGGACTCCATAATAACTAGACCGTTTGTGGTCATCTAGTCTGCCTGCCCGAATGACGCAGGTCAGAGAACCACCCACAAATAATTCCTAGAGCAGATCTGCCCTGGTCACATTTCAAGGCCACTGGGCACGAGAGAGGGGCCTAGAATTCCCCTCTCCCAGCTGTAATAAAATAAAAACCAAGCCGCCCTGTGGTGCCCAGCTCCACCCACTTGAAGGAGGAGCACAGCCCTGGTTTTGCTTGATCTCATCTGCTTCTTGAGGAGGGGAGCATGGGCTGCTGCATCTGTTTTCTCTCCTTACAGTGGAGGTGCTTTCGGGTTATTGCTGTGTGTCTATCTGTACTTCCCTGGGACCCCAATAATCCCCCCCTCTAGTCTAGTCTGTAAATTCTTATACCACAGTATGACATTCCCTTCTGGTGTTGTCTAGACGGTGATCTGCTAGGCCACTCCAAGCCTTACCCTGCTCTGCTGTGAGAACCCCCACTCCTGGGCTGTTCACACACAGCCTCTGGCATGTCAGCTGTTCCCAGCTACTTGCAAGCAAATGACACTAGCCAATATCTCCAGTCCCAGAAACAACCCTAGGAACCTCCTAGAACTGCCTCTCTGTTCTTGGAGAGTTTTTGCATGGGCTTGCTTTAAGCCATGAGGCTACGTGTTCAGCCTCATAACTATATACATGAAATTATAACCTATAACCTTACTATAACATTACTGTATCAGCAAAAAGAACAGGAGTACTTGTGGCACCTTAGAGACTAATAAATGTATTTGAGCATAAGCTTTCGTGGGCTAAAACCCACTTCATCGGATGCATGCAGTGGAAAATACAGTAGGAAGATATATATACACAGAGGACATGAAAAATGGGTGTTGCCATACCAACTGTAACAAGGGTAATTAATTACAGTGGGCTATTTTCAGCAGGAGGAAAAAAAAAAACGTTTGTAGTGATAATCAGGATGGCCCACTTCCAACAGTTGACAGAAGGTGTGAGTAACAGTAGGGGGGAAAATAGCATGGGGAAACAGTTTTTACTTTGTATAATGAGCTATCCACTCCCAGTCTTTATTCAAGCCTAATTTAACGGTGTCCAGTTTGCAAATTAATTCCAATTCTGCAGTTTCTCGTTGGAGTCTGGTTTTGAAGTTTTTTTGTTGGAGTATTGCGACTTTGAGATCTGTAATTGAGTGTCCAGGGAGGTTGAAGTGTTCTCCGACTGGTTTTTTAATGTTATAATTCTTGACGTCTGATTTGTGTCCATTTATTCTTTTGCATAGAGACTGTCCAGTTTGGCCAATGTACATGGCAGAGGGGCATTGCTGGCACATGATGGCATATATCACATTGGTAGATGTGCAGGTGAACGAGCCCCTGATGGCGTGGCTGATGTGATTAGGTCCTATGATGGTGTCACTTGAATAGATATGTGGACAGAGTTGGCATCGGGGTTTGTTACAAGGATAGGTTCCTGGGTTAGTGTTTTTGTTGTGTGGTGTGTAGATGCTGGTGAGTATTTGCTTCAGGTTGGGGGGTTGTCTGTAAGCGAGGCCTGGCCTGTCTCCCAAGGTCTGTGAGAGAGAGGGATCGTCCTTTAGGATAGGTTGTAGATCCTTGATGATGCGCTTGAGAGGTTTTAGTTGGGGGTGAGGGTTCTCCCAGTGTCACAGCAAAATGCAGGGCTCTGAGATCTCTGTGACACCAGGAGCACCTTACCCAGCCCCGAAGGAGAGCTCCATGTGCCTCGAAAGCTTGTAAAACACGAAGAGGTAACACAGAAATCATTGTTCTTGTGCCTGCATCCCAGTGCCTCAGCCAGACAGCTTCAGGGACTAGCCCAGTTCTCCATCTATAAAACAAGGATAAATAGTCCTGCCTTACTGCCCAGAGGGGTATTGTGAGGCAAAGCAGTGTGGGCGAGGCACGAGATTAGGACTCCAAAGAGCTGAGTTCTATTCCAAACTCTGCTGCTGGGTGAGCGTGGGTAAATTGCTTTCCCCGTTCCTCAGTTTCCCCATCTGTGAAATGGCACTAATGATTCTGCCCTCCTTTGTAATGTGCTAGGAGATCTATTTTATGAAAAGCGCCAGGTACAAGCTAGGTATTATTATTATTATTAAGATTGCGAGGTGTTCAGATAGTCCGATAAGGGGAACCCTATAGATAGAACCCTACTGATCTGAGGGGGAAACCAGAAAAACCTGATTTCTACTGGTGTAAGTCGGAGGAAACTGAGGCCCACAGAGGGCCCTTTTCGGTGCGACAGGCTGCTGCCTATACATATCACAGGCAGACACTTATCATGCCGCACTCTCTCACTTGGAGTACAGCTCAACCTACATCAGCGATGAACTGTGTCCCCTCCAGTGAGTTTTCTATGGGCCCCTGTTGGCATGGTGGGTCATTCCCCATCACAGAGCTGCCTGCTGGAATAGTGTTCCTCACCTTCTGCACCAGACCCAGCCCGCTCAAAAACAGGGTGCAGTGGGCAGGGAGACCCTGATCAGAGCGAAGACCAGGGGCAGTGGGAACCCTGCCCACCCCCACCCCTCCTACAATTGGTCTTCCACATGCATCACACCATCAAGAGGGAGGAGGGGTTTTTTTTAAACCCCTGCAGAGGGCTCTGTATAAGGACGGGGGACCAGCTGCTAGCATCCCAGAAGAGCCCTGTGCTGGATTGTTTTGAGGGGCTTCCCCAGAACATCGTACTCCTAACAGCGGTGCTCAGGTGCCTGCCCTTATGAGCCGCCAGCGGCCTTCTGGAGCAGGCTTTCTGCAAACTCAGGCAGCCCTCACTGTGTCTGCTGGGGGGCTTTTTGGAAGCTGATCTTTGCAACCGTGAGGGGGAAGCTGGGGGCGGGGGATGCACAGAGAACCTGCCCTATAGGGGAAGGAGGAATGGACTGCACCCAGGGCACCTGCCATGATAGTAAGAAGGGGAGAGAGTGGTATGGAGGAGGGGGACATGGGGGACACACAGAGCCCCTGGCATGGACAGGCACACAGATGGGGGTAGGAATGGGGGTGAACAGAGACCCTGGCAATGGGAGTGGGGGTGACATAGAGCTGCTATCGTTGGAGTGGGGAGGGGTCATAGAGTCCCTGCAATACAGCAAAAACAAGGAGTCCTTGTGGCACCTTAGAGCATGATGAAGTGGGGTTTAGCCCACGAAAGCTTATGACCAAATAAATGTGTTAGTCTTTAAGAGGTGCCTCAAGGACTCCGCCTTGCTTTTGCTGACACGGACTAACATGGCTACCCCTCTGAAACCTGCAATTCAGGGGGATTGTGAGGGTGGCAGACAACGCCCCTGGGCTGGGGGGAGAATGGGAGACCCTGATCTAGGGGACATGAAGGATCTGGGGGGCACACAGAGCCCCTGGCATGAGGGAGGGAGGGGGCAGTTGCAGAGGGTGGGGGGTCTGGCAAGAGGGATGCTGGGGGCAGGGGAATGGAGGATGCACGGAGATTTGTTGTGTGGACCTCAGTCGGGCTGGAGGGAGCTGACTGGGGCTTAGCAAAGGAGAGGGGGCGGGAGAGGGGGAGGCGGGGCTGGGGGAGGGAGATGGGGAGGGGAGTTGTTTGCATCGTAGGATAAAGGAGTAGGAGTTGCTTTTCTTCGGCTCCTGGCTCAGCGGACCTGCAGATGGTGTATTTGCCTCGCTTCTCCTGCAAAGGCTCCTTTCCCACCAGAGCTGGTGAGTTTGTTGCAGTAGGTTCTTGGAGGGGGGAGACACCCCGTTTTGCTGCACTGAGATTAGGGGGGCTGCTTTCCCTCTGCTGCCTTGGGGGGAGGGGGTTGCATCTCTCCCGCTGAGCTCAGGCGCTGAGCCTGCCTGCTGGGGAGGGGGGGGTGCTCAGCGACCCACACTGCAGGGGCTGCTGCAGTTGCATTGAACTGTGGAGCAGTGCGGGGGTGTCTGCAGCCATGACTGGTGTGTTTTGCAGGGAATTGGATGTGGTACAGGAAACTGCTCCAGGTAGTATTTTCCACTGCATGCATCTGAGGAAGTGGGTTTTAGCCCAGGAAAGCTTCTGCCCAAATAAATGTGTTAGTCTCTAAGGTGCCTCAAGGACTCCTCCTTGTTTTTGCTGATACAGACTAACATGGCTACCCCTCTGAAACCTGCTCTAGGTGGGAATATGCGATTTAGGATGTACTGAGCATGCTCAGTAACATCTACTGAAGCCACTGCCCTTCACCCTGCCCTAATTAGCAGTAAGGTTCTGTGGACTGCTTTTTACAGGGGTTAAAAGAGGGCAAATCGGAGGACGGGGGTGGCCAGGGTCTGAGCAGGGGGTGGAAATTGACTGATGGGGGGGGGGAGGTCAAACCGCTGGAGGCAGGGTTAGGAGAGGGGCTAAAGGGAAAATCAGGGATGGGGGGGGAGGAGGTGGAGTTAAGCCCAGGGGTGAGGTGCTGGCAGAGGGTGCCAGAGGACAGAACCTGGCAGGGGCAGAGGGGGTAGCAGTTACCCCAGTGGACTGAAACACCCGTGTTTGCAAAAAATAGGGTGGGGGAGCAGAGGGGCTTTTTTATTTCCCCTCCTACACACCGGGCTTCCCAGGGCTGGGCTCTTAAAGGCACAGGCATCCGAATGCGTAGTCACTGCAGCTCCTCTTCGATGTAACCTACTGAGGTGCTGCAGCAGGAGACTTAATTCAGTGAATCTGGGTCTTCCCTACACACCCCCCCCCCCCCAGTGGTCAACTAGTTACAACAGTGTTCAAAGAAGATTAGGGTAGGAAGAGACCTCAGGAGGTTCTAGTCCAACCCTCTGCTTGGAGCAGGACCAACACCCATTAAACCATCCCAGCCAGGGCTTTGTCAAGCCAGGCCTTAAAAACCTCCAAGGAAGGAGACTCCACCACCTCCCTAGGTAACGCATTCCAGTGCTTCACCACCCTCCTAGTGAAATAGTGTTTCCTAATATCCAACCTAGACCTCCCCCACTGCAACTTGAGACCATTGCTCCTTGTTCTGTCATCTGCCACCACTGAGAACAGCCGAGCTCCATCCTCTTTGGAACCCCCCTTCAGGTAGTTGAAGGCAGCTATCAAATCCCCCCTCACTCTTCTGCCGACTAAATAAACCCAATTCCTTCAGCCTCTCCTCATAAGTCATGTGCCCCAGCCCAGTAGTGGATTTAGAGTTAGTGGGGCCCTGTGCTCAGCTTCATTTTGCGCCCCCCCCCCGACGGGGGGAGCATTCTCTCATCTCCCTCCCCCCTGTTTTTCATTTTTTTCCTGCATTCTCCTCCTGGGGCTCAGGGCTGGGGGTGCAGGGTCTTGGAGGGAGTTAAGGTACAGGAACAGGCTAGGGATGGGGAGGGTCTGACCAGGAGTTAGGGTGCGGGACAGGGCTCAGGGCTGGGGCAGGGGGTTGGGGTGCGGAGCGCTTACCTGGAGCAGCTCCCGTTTGGTGCGGGGGATGCAGGTGCGGGGAGTTCAGGTGGCCCCTCATGGCCCTGTGCTTGCCCTGCAGGCACCACCCCCGCAGCTCCCATTGGTCGCAATTCTCAGAGCCGCCTCCCCTACCCCCCTTCCCGCTGCCAGGCAGGGCCGGAATGCAAGGGCTTTAGGGGCTGCAGCCCAGGGCTAAGTGGGCCCCAGAGACCTGGGCTGCAGCCCCTAAAGCCCCGCCCCCTTTCTGAATCCAGCCTTGGGAGCAGGGGCTGGAGGACACAGGGCAGCCATGCAGCCGGAGAGAAGCGGCAGTTTCCCCTTCAAAGCACCACTTCTCTCTGGCTGTCTGCCCTGTGTCCTCCTGAGTCCTCCGGCCGCGTTCACAGCGCTCTCGCCACCCGCACCTCCCACCTGCTCCCCTGCGGGTGAGCCTCCTTCCCTGCTCTCCACAGCTTCTACCCCCCACAGCCCCACTCCCGTGGAGCAGCCCCCTCCATCCCCCGCAGGGGGTGTGCCAGTGCTAAGCTGCCCGAGTGCCTGGCTCTGGGGCCCCCTGTGTGTTTCATGGTAAATCTGCCCCTGCCCCAGCCCCCAAATCATTTTTGTTGCCCTCCGCTGGACTCTCTCCAATTTGTTCACATCCTTTCTGTAGTGGGGGGTCCAAAACTGGACGCAGATTTGGGCTTGGTCTACACTAAACCCCCAAATCGAACTAAGGTATGCAACTTCAGCTACGTGAATAACGTAGCTGAAGTCGACGTACCTTAGTTCGAACTTACCGCCGTCCAGACCCGGCAGGCAGGCTCCCCCGTCGACTCCGCGTACTCCTCTCGGCAAGCAGGATTACCGGAGTCGACGGGGAGCACTTCTGAGTTCGATTTATCGCGTCCAGACTAGACGCGATAAGTCGAACCCAGAAGTTCGATTGCCAGCCGCCGAACTAGCGGGTAAGTGTAGCCAAGGCCTTGGTCTCACCAGTGCCGAACAGAGGGGAATAATCACTTCCCTCGATCTGGTGGCGATGCTCCTACTAATGCAGGCCAATATGCCATTAGCCTTCTTGGCAATGAGGGCACACTGCGACTCATATCCAGCTTCTCCCGTCCACTGTAATCCCAAGGTCCTTTTCTGCAGAACTGCTGCTTAGCCAGTTGGTCTCCAGCCTGTAGCAGTGCATGGGATTCTTCCGTCCTAAGTGCAGGTCTCTGCATTTGTCCTTGTTAAACCTCATCAGATTTCCTTTGGCCCAATCCTCCAATTTGTTTAGGTCACTCTGGCCCGTATCCCTACCCTCCAGTGTATCTACCTCTCCCCCCCAGCTTAGTGTCATCTGCGAACATGCTGAGGGTGCAATCCATCCCATCATCCAGATCATTAATAAAGATCTATCATACCCCCCCCCATTAGTAGTCTCTTGTCTAAGCCGGAAAGTCCCCCAATCTTTTTAAACTCTCCTGATATGGAAGCTGTTCCATACGCCTATGTGCTAAATGAAGCTGGCGGGGGGGGAGAGGGTAGCTCCCTTTTATCCTTTTATGAACACCCAGCCAGCCAGTTAGCTATAAAGTCCCTCTTGGTGGCTATTCTCTGCTTGATTTACCTGTAAAGGGTTAAAAAGTCTCCCTGCCTAGGTAAAAGAAAGGGAGTGGGCACCTGACCAACAGAGCCAATGGTAGGGTTACCATATTTCAGCAAGCAAAAAAGAGGACGGGAGGAGCTCTGCCCCCGTCCTGCCCTAGCCCCGCCCCTGCCCCTCCCACTTCCTGCTCCCCTCAGAACCCCCAACCCTCCCCCCGTTCCTTGTCCTCTGACTGCCCCCTCCTGGGACCCCTGCCCCAACTGCCCCCCAGGACTCCACCCCCTACCTAAGCCTCCCTGCCTCTTGTCCCCTGACTGCCCCCTCCTGAGACCTTCCCCACATCCTAACTGGCCCCCTAGGACCCTACCCCCTACCTGTACCCTGATTGCCCCAACCCTTATCCATCCCCCCACCCCCAGACAGACCCCTGGGACTCCGACGCCCCATCCAACCACTCCCCACCCCCTGACAGCCCCCCCCCAGAACTCCCGACCCATCTAAACCCCTCTGCTCCCTGTCCCCTGACTGCTCTGATCCCTCTCCCCACCCCTGCCCCCTGACAGCCCCCCCCCCGAACTCCCAAACACCCCCCCCCGCTCCTTGTCCCCTGACTGCCCCCTCCTGGGACCCCTGCTCTTAACTGCCCTCCAGAACCCCACCCCCTACCTAAGCCTCCCTGTTCCTTGTCCCCTAACTGCCCCCTCCTAAGACCTCCCCCAAACTGCCCCCCAGGACCCTACCCCCTACCTGTACCCTGACTGCCCAAAGCCTTCTCCACCCCCCCAAAAAGCCTCCCCCCGAACTCCCGACCCCCCCCCCCGTCTCTTGACTGCCCCCTCCAAAATCTCCCTGCCCCTTCTCCTGCCCCCTGGCCCCCTTACCCTGCCGCTCAGAACATGGTGTTGGGCTCTGTGCAGAGCTGGACACGTGGCTGCGCTCCCCAGCACAACAAAACCCGGTCCCTGGCCCTGCACAGTGCTGCCGGAGCGGGGCGCTGGGCTGCAGGGGAGGAGGAGCGGCCGAGGCCTGATGCAAAGGGCCCGGCAGGCCGGCCGGCTCAGAATGGGGGGAGGAGCTCTACAGCTGCTCCGGAGTCCAGCCCGGCAAGCTGCAGGGGAAGGGCTCTGGCTGCCAGAGCCCCATGCGAGTGGCTGACTTTCCTGCAGCCCTCCCAGCCGCGCCTCGCTCTGCATGGGGGGGAAATCCCGGACATTTTTAGTGATTTACAAATTCCCCCCCGGACGCTATTTTTAACACAAAAAGGAGGACATGTCTGGGTAAATCCGGACGAGTGGTAACCCTACCCAATGGGAAGGCTAGAACTTTTTAAAATGGGGGGAGGGGGACTTCCCCTTTGGTCTGTGGTTGTTCTCCAGAGCAGCAATGCTACGAGAAGCTTTTTGCCAGGTATGGAAATCATCAGATCATACCTAGAACTACTTATTTGAACCCTCTTTTGGGTAAGTAGATCAGGGGATGTCTAGAAAGACGCGATTCGGGTTATTTCCTTTATTTCTGTAAGGCTTGTGAACTCCTCTCTGCTAACCCCAGGTGCTTTTGTTTTGCTTGTAACCTTTAAGCTGGACCTCAAGAAGGTTATTCTTGATGTTTGATTTTCGTAAGTGGGTTTTTAAATCTAGCAAGAGCCTAAGGTCCAGATGTATTTTCTTTCTTTTTGTTTTTAATAAAATTGCCTTTTTTAAGAACAGGATTGGGGTTGTTTGTGCATGTTGTTTAATTAGATGGGGGCAACAGCTGATTTCCTTTGTTTTCTTTCTCAGCTCTTCCCCGGAAGGGGGTGAAAGGGCTTGAGGGTACCCCACAGGAAGGAATTCCCAAGTGCGCCTTCCTGGGTTCCAAGTTTTGCACTTGGGTGGTGGCAGCATCTACTCATCCAAGGTCAGAGAGAAGCTGTAACCTTGGGAGTTTAATACAAGCCTGGAGTGGCCAGTATTAATTTTTAGAATCCTTGCGGGCCCCCACCTTCTGCACTCGAAGTGCCAGAGTGGGGAATCGGCCTTGATAGCCTAATCATTTTAGTTGCCCTTCTCTGTACCTTTTCCAACTCCAATATATCTTTTTTGAGATGGGGTGACCAGAACTGCATGCAGTATTCAAGATGTGCGCATACCATGGATTTATCTTGTAAAAGTGCAGGAGCTTGGTTTGCCAGACTGATCAGCAAAGCCAATGCTGACAAACTATTTGAAAAGGCTGCAAAACATCAATCCTCTGGACTGCATCAACATGCAGAAAGCCTTATAAGCCAGTCATTGTCAAAGCTAATTTTAGAAGTACTTAATAAGGCTGTTCAGAATGCTGGAGACACAACATAGTTTGTGTGAACAAACATGGCTGTCACATCATACTTTCTCTTTAAGCAAGAGATACCTTACACTACAAACTGGAAGCCAATGTTAAGTGCACTGTCATTTGTTAATCTGGAAGCTGGACACTTGTTCTGACCAAGACCAGCAAGTGTTCACTGTCTTTCTGCAAGAAACTCAACTGACTGATTAGAAGCATGCGGTGCAACAGTGAAAGACTCCGTAGTTGAAAAAGTGAAGAACGCTCACCGCATTCAGAAAATGTGCATATGCGGCTGATGAATGCACTGATGCTAATGGGTGTCAAGTTATTAAGTCACTGCCTATGTTATCTTGATATCAGTGGTAGGCCAGTAGATGAATTTCTAGATGTTCAGGGTATAGAAGACACGTCGGCTGCATCGCTAAAATCCACATCTTAGAAGAGTTAAATGTTTTTCAGTTGAACCCCAAACAGATGGCTGCTTGTGCATTTGATGGAGCTGCAAACTTCTCTGGAAGACATGGTGGAGTACAAGCTTTGCTCAGAGAAGAGTGTAACCCTAATCTCTCCTATACACACTGCAGAGGCCATCTACTCCAACTAGTAAAAGCTGCAGAATCTTCAAAAGGCATTTAAAAAGCTATAAATGTAATGTCTTCATTTATACTCTTTTTCAGCAAGAGTCCAAAAGGACTGAACGTCTCGGAAAACATAGATACATTGGGACAGACATTCAAATTAGTCCAACCTGGGAAAACCCTCTGGCTTTCTCATGAGCAATCCTTGGCTGTTGTCTTCAAATTATTGCAACCATTATTATTGACTTTGGAAAGTATCTACGGAGATGGGACAGATCTAAGTAGTGAGGCTGGTGAACTACTTTTGCTACTAAGTTCAGAGAAGACTATTGCCATTCTCTCTCTTGTAAGTCTACTGTTGAAACCACTTGGATCATTAAACAATGTCATCCAGGCATCTGCTATAACAGTAGTAGATCTTTGTCCAGCAATGGAAGCTACACTTGGATCAATCCGAGAGCTAGCCATTGAAAACATTCTGGAAGAAGCAAAGACTTCAGTTCAGAAGTTGACTAATTAGGGCACTTATATTAACTCCTTAAATGAAGAAGACAAGAAGTGTTTGTTAAGACAGCTGAAAAAGTGAAGTACATGGACTTGATTCTTACATCTCTACAACAGCTTTTGGATTCCATCAACCTCTACGTAGCTTTTACAGATGCCAGTCTTTTATAAAACACAAACAGTTGAGTGGAGCGAGGCACTACCAACAATGGGGCTGCCATGTGATCAGGACAGAATAGAAAATTTTAACACAGAGTGGAATGTCATACGCTGAACGAATGTAGATTTGATTTCAACTTCTTCTTTATCAACACTAATGGTTCGACCCAATTTTTGTGCTCTGTTTCCTGGGATGAAAGAAGTAGGAATTCATCTTTCTACCGCCAGTCACAACAGCTCCAGTTGAGTGTTCGTTTCCTTCATTGAATAGAATTTTGTGTTCTGAAAGAAGTCATGAAGGACTGGAAGTATCTGACACATGAGAAGCCACCAAAAATCAATGCACTGCATTTGAGAAGTTCATTAACCGAGTTGTGCAAAATTACAACAAGACACCAAGAAGGATGTGGACATAGTGCTTCACAGTAGGCTTGTATAGCCAACTTTAATTTGTGTGATGATTTTAAAAACATGAGTTAAATCTAATAAAATAGTCGTGAAACATTTTTCAGTGTTTTTCTATGGTGCCATACAGCCCATTTTCGCCCTGACAGTCTCACCCCTCATTGGTCCTCCCCCTGTATTTTTGCGCACACACACTCACTCTCTCTCTCTCTCTCTCTCTCTTTCTCTCTCCACTGCAGTGAAATATATTTGTTCTGTGCAATACTTGTTTATATCCCATTCTGTCAGCTGCAGGATTCAGCATCAATTATCCTCCCAATGTAAATAGCAGGGTAGGTTTGTTTATTTTGCTAGGCTTCTTCACTGGCTCATTTGTTCGTGGCAGAAGCCTGAATCTCTAAAGAGCCATTCACCTCACCAAAACCACTACGTCAGCTTTTCAATAGAACTCTTTGCCTCCCCACTAAGGTTTGTCTGAGTTCGAGATCCTCGGTAGCAACAGTTATAATCAACCTGTGTCATGTTTTGTAGAGATCATGTGCAGGCTTAGTTATGTCTCTAAAGCTTAAGCAATAGTGTGAAGGACGAGAAGATGGTACATCTTCAAGCAGTGGTGGTAGGAGCGGTGTTTGTGCTGGTGGAAGCCGGGGAAGCCCTGGGGCCACCAGGAGCACTGGGGAGTGAGGGTTGCCCTCACCGGTACAGAACAGGTGTAGCAGCAAACGCTCCACACAGTGCCTGGCTGCTCGGGGGTGCTCAGGACAGCTGGCAGGGCCTTCTGCCCCTACCCATTTTCCATCGGGGTATTTAGGCAGCAGCAACATTACGGCTTCCACGTGCATAGGAGCGTTTGGGGGAGGGAAAGGAATTCTTGGCCTTCTTCTCACCTCTACCACCACTAATGCCTCTGTGTGATGGCAGCCATATTTGGACCCTGTAATAAATAGAGAGAAACTGCTTCTGCCAGGACAAATGTCAGGTGAGCATAGATGGCCCGCAGTAAGGGCAATAGGAAATCCAAAATACTTCTCTCTCCTTTCTACCCAGCCCCCAGAGAATAAAGTATAGCTGCATGGAGACAAACCCATCTGGCTCACCTTTACCCTACAGATTTCAGAATCTTTCTGAACAAGCCCTTTCCTCTTCAGTGAGATATTACCCTGGGAACTGGCTGGAATCTACACTTCCTTTCTCAGTCAAGGCAACAGGACAAGCGCATTGCTGCCTGTACCTGCCTGCTGAGTGGATGAGCTGTCAGAGATCACACCAGCATAGAAGTATATTGAAGGCGAACCCTAATGAAATTAAGAGTGTCCTGCATCCCACCAACATGAGTCCAGGCAGGGTCGTTTGGAAGCCGAACACTTTACGTTTCCAGCCCACACCACTGTCAAGTTTGAGCAAATTAGGACAAGTCAGCACATAAGAACAACCGTATGTATCAGCAACTGCTAATGGTCCTATTTAGCCCGCCCACTACTAAAGGATCTCCCCCCAGCCTAAAGGGAGGATCCACAAGACCTGGAAGCCAAATAATTCTGGAGGACAACTAATAAAATAACAGGCACGGGAGTGCGGTCAAAGGGTCAAACTAAGGGAACCTGACGGGGACACCAAGCAGAGAACCCTGGACAGCACCCACTGCTCCTCAAAGGCGTCAAGGGAGCCAGCAGACGCCGTCCAGAGGAACTCTGCCCGGATGCGTGAGCGGATGGAGGATTGGAAACAGGCCCCATGGTCCCAGGAGACCCCATCAGCCAACCTCCTCTCCCTGGTTTTATAGATGGCCGTTTTAGCCAGGGCTAGGAGGAGGTTGACCAGGAGGTCCCGTGACTTTGTGGGGCCATGGGTAGGGAGTGCGTAGAGAAGAAGGTGAGGGGAAAAGTGCAACTAAAAATGTAACCGGATATCCAGGAGGAGCCGGAATCGGGGCTGCAACCTAGCACACTCCAGGCAAACGTGCGCCAAGGTCTTCCTCACGCCACGGAAGGGGCAGGTGTCCGGGACGGGGGTGAACCGTGCCAAGTACATGCCCATGCTCACGGCCCCGTGAAGGAGCCGTCAACTGATATCCCCGGCAGGCCTCGGGAGCAGGGTGGAATATAGGCCGGCCCACCGGGGCTCCTCACCCTCTAGAGGTGGCAGGAGGTCCCGCCACTGTGTGTCGGGGCGGGACGCAAGGGTGAGGAAGTGAAGGGTGTGGAGCACGAGCATGTATAGATGTTTCCTCGGCGCAGTCTGGAACCGAAACGGCTGCAAATCGTGCAGCTGGCTCACGGTGAAGGGGCGAGGGGGAGGCCGGTTGGGTCCACGGGGCAGGGGCCTGATGAAAAGGTCCGGAGGGTCCAGGGTGGAGGATGGGCGGGGCGTGCCCTCTCGCAGGACCCAGTCGAGGTAGGCCCGAGCAGCGGGCGGTAAAGCGGCCCTCACCTCCTGAAGTATGCACTGGGGAGTGCGAGGCCTGGAGAGCCCCATGCGCAGAGCGAGCATCAGGGGATCCAGCCAGTCTCCCCGGTCGTAGTCCAGGAGGTGTCCGACTCTGGTGACTTCTGCCAGGACCAACCTCTGGCGCACCGAGGGGGACTCCGCCACCTGCACATGGAGCTGGGGGTTGTGTAGCAGGGGCTCCGCGAGGAGATCTGCCCCCACAGTGGCCGCCACAGACCTGGTCACTGAGAACAGTTTCCAGGTCCAGAGGAGGTCCTGGTAGAAGACCGGCAGCCCGAAGAGGTCTCGCGGAAGACCTCTCGGATCGAGATAAAGGAGCTGCCAGTCATATCGGAGCCCTCGGAACCGGCGCAGGAAGGCGTGTGCCAGTACTCTCCATGCCGGACTACCTGCACCATAAAGGAGCCTCTGCAGGGCCTGGAGGCAGAAGACGTGGACCTGAGTGCGCAGGCACGTCAGGCCCTGCCCTCCCTCCTCCAGGGGCAGGTGGAGAACCCCTGCAGAGACCCAGTGCAGTCCTGGCCAAAAGAACTCCAGAATCGCTGTCCGGAGGTGAGCCAGGAAACCCGGGGCTGGGACCAGGGTGTTGAGCCGGTACCAGAGCATGGACAGGACTAGTTGATTGAGTGCCAGTGCCCTCCCTCGGAGGGAGAGGCACCCGAGTAGTCCTGTCCATTTCCGGAGCCGCTCTGTCACCCTGCCCTCTAAACCGTGCCAGTTCTCCGGCGGAGACGGATGCGTGGCAGAAAGGTAAAAGCTGAGATAGAGCAGCGGACCTGCGCTCCACCACTACCTCTCCCTGCTACAGGTAGCACATTCCTACAGATAAGTTTCACACCTCCTGTGGTGTAAGAAACTGCTATCTGTAGCAATTAGCTACATCGGATAGCAGTTTCTAGCAAAGTAGGACCTGTCCCTGGTAAAGGTAGCAAATTCCTACAGAGAGCAGTTTCTCACACCATAGGGTCCAGATAATACTTTGTCCTGCCATGAGTTCAGGGGACAACAAAAGAGTACAGGGGACAAACTGCTACCTGTAGGAATTTGCTACATCCGGTAGCAGGGTTTTTTTACAATAGCAGTTTCTTACAATCCATTAACAGGGGTGGCAGGTTTGTAGTTTGGGTGGGGGAAGGAGGTCTGGGGTGCAGGGGATTGGGGTGCAGGAGGGGTGCAGAGTCTGGGAGGGAGTTTGGGTGCAGAAGGGGTGAGAGGTTGGGCTCTTGGAGGGAGTTTGGGTGGGGGAGGGAGGTCTGGGGTGCAGGCTCCGGGCTGGGGCAGGGAGTTGGAGTGCACGAGAGGGTGAAGGGTGCAGGCTCTGGGAGGGTGTTTGGGGGCAGGAGAGGGTGGGTGGGGAGGAAGGCTCGGGGCAGGGGCTGGGTGTGCAGGCTCTGGGATGGAGTTTGGGTGCAGGCTCCAGGCTGGGGCAGGGGGTGGGAGTGCAGAAGGGGATGAGGGGTGCAGACTCTGGGATGGAGTTTGGGTGCAGGCTCTGGGGTGGGGGTGTAGGAGGGGGTGAGGGGTACAGGCTCTGGAAGGGGTTTGGGGTGTGGCTGGTGATGAGCGGTTCATGATGCAGGAGGGAGCTCAGGGCTAGAGCAGAGGGTTGGGTTGGGGGTGCGGGCTCTGGGGTGGGGCAGGGCTGGGGATGAGTTTGGGGTACAGGCAGGGCTGGGGCCAGAGAGGAGGACTCCCCCCAGCCCTCTCCCTGCCGGCAGCAGTGAGCTCTGGGGGAGGGGTCCCCCTCTCCCCCCCACCCCGGCAGCACACTCACCCCCACCACTGTCACTTCTAAGGCCCCTCTCAGGTCCATATAAGCGTTATATGATCCTACTACACTTGTTATGGTGGAAAACTGCTTGTCACTGCCCAGAAGATTGTTTCCCTCTAGGAATTATCTCCACGTGGAATATCTACTCTGGAACGACGGCTTCGGATTAGCGGCTCCGTGTGTGAACGCTTGGCCTTCACATTCAAGAATCAACTTTCAAGGGAAGGCAAGCCCTTTCTCCCCCCACCCCACTCCCAAGCAAGTAACTCCTGGGCTCACTTCACTGCTTTCTCCCTTGCCTCTCCCCTCTACTGGCAGCTGGGGAGGGGGCGCTCTCCCCTTGCAGTCAGGGTCAGCATGGTGCTAGGGGGCACTGTGCTGCAGGGAGCAGGGCGGGAGGTTCAGCAGGGGGCGCTCTCCTCTGACAGTCAGTGCTGGCCCCAATTCCCTAGTGCGGCGCTAGGGGGCGCTGCGCTGCAGGGAGCGGGGTGGAGGGCTCTGCAGGGGGTGCTCTGCCCTGGCAGTGCTGGCCCCAATGCAGCACTAGTGGGCGCTCTCCCCGTGACGCAGCGCTCCAGTGCGGTGCTAGGGTGTGTGATGTGTTTACTACCGTGGGTGTGGAACAGGTGCCCGTGGGGTGGAAGGGACTTTCCTTGCTGCGTTCCGGTGTGCGCCTTTTCTTGGCCAGAGCTGCCTGCAGAGCAGACTCCATCTTGGCCACAAAGACACCACAGCTGCATTAAATTGACTTTAAAACTTGATCTAGTTACGCTGAGACAAATATCTAATATAGGTGACGGGGGAGCCAGAGGGCCATTTCCCCCCCCCACACTTTTTACCGGCTGTAAGGGTGAGTGACAGGGGGAGGGGCAGAGAGGAGCGAGTGGGGGTGGGGTCTCAGGGGAAGGGGTGGTGTGAGGATGGGGTCTTGGGGGAAGGGGTGGTGCAAGGGTGGGGCCTTGAGGGAAGGGGTGGGGTCTTGGGGTAATGGACAGTGTGAGGACAGGGGCTCAGGGAGATGGGGTGATGTGGGGGTGGAGCCTCGCACAGGGGGCAGGGCCACTGTTCAGGTGCCGGGGGCGGGGGGGGGAGGGCATTTTTAAGGTGCTTCTGTTGCTCCTGGTAGAGGCCCTAAAATGGTTTGTTTCCCTTCAATGGGTTTAGTTTGAATTCCAGATTAAACCGGTTGAAGAGCATTTACATTAGGGATTTCCACTAGTATAATTAGAAGATCAATGTTAAAATGGATTTAGTTACGCTGCTACGACTTTTCAAATATTGACAAGCCCATAGATTAGCAATACAGCACATTCTGCTTATTAGGAAGCCCCTGGTTGACGATTGAGAGTTGCCATTATCTGATGCTGGCTGAGAAGCAGAAGTCAGGGTTGCGGTGCTGTAGCCAGGAAAGGAATCGGTAGGTCGTGATTTCCCTGCCTCCAGCCCCACAAATGGCGGTGCTGGGAGTCTGTGGGGCGCAGGGTTGGTTTTAAGTTCTCAATAATGCAAGCCTCTTGCCAATAGCCAGACCAGTTATCTTTATAGTCAACTGGGCGGTTTTGGTTCCAGGTAAAATGTTTCTATTAACTGGAAGTTGCAGTGAGGGTTGTTATTAAGCAGCATCTACTGTAACTGGAATCTCTGGCTGCGTGTGGTTTCCTTTTCTGTGTCACCTTCCTGAAGAGGAGAGGGTATTCCGTCTACCCTGGTTCCACGCATGGCAACTGGCTTCCTTGAAATCCCCCTTTAGTTCTCTTGTGATGTGTGAATAAATCCCCGTGTGTAATCTCTGCCTATCCATTTTAGTTTCTAAATCCCTTTGGAGTTCGGTGGCGGGGAGGAGATCCAGGATTCTGAGGCAATGTGCGGTTGTTCGTTACACTGCTAACGCCTCTGGATGTGCGGGCAGGGCTGGGGAAGGAACTAGGGGTGCAGAGAAACCCAGCCAACCCTTGAAAATTAGGACTGTTTCTGTCTCTTGATTTCAGTTTAGTCCAGTAGCTGCCAAGGGGAGAGGATCCAGTGCTGGGATCTCTGAAGTTGATTGCTGCCTCCAAATTGGACCCAATTGCAGCTAGAGAGGAACTGATCAGAGGCCAGTGCCCGCACCCCAGCCTTCATCTGTCTCGGTGAGAGAGGAGAGATGACAAAAGGCGAGGGTCCCATGGATTCAGAGCAGTCACCCAATGAAAGAGAAGGTAACTGACGCTTTACTGAGTAGGAACAGTCTGGAGGCTACTTAGGGTGTCCAGGTGCCTGGTTTTTGACCGGAAAGTCCAGTCAAAAAGGGGACCTAACAGTGTCCAGTCAGATCTACTGACTGGCCACGCAAAGTCCGGTTACTGCTGGTGGAGGAGGTGCTGGGTCGTCACCCGCGCCAGCTCCTACTCAGCTGGGGTCGCCTCCTATCTGCATCGGGCAGCTGCAGCTTCCAGCCCCGGCTCTGCAGGCGAGTTCCTCCCAACCCAGGCAGGGGAGATAGGGGAATAGCAGTGAACAATGGCGAGAGGGGGGAAAGAAGAGCAAATGGGGGGTGGGGCCTCAGGGGGAAGAGGCGGGGCAGGGGTGGGGCTTTGGGAGAAGAGGCAGGGCGGGGTGGAGGAGGGGGCCTCAGGGGGAAGAGATGGGGCGGGGGAGGTTCCGGCACTCCTGCTGGAGTGTCCATTTTTTAAGTATTACAAAGTTGGCAACCCTACCTATACTGCTGTCTGCTGGGTGGCATCAGGAGTCCCAGGTCACAAGCTCCTACATGCAGGCCCCGCAGTTCGTGTGTGCAGCTGCTGTTTTCCAAGCACAGACATGAGATGATGGTTGTGTGGCGGGAGCGCTCGCATTCTGTGGGCTGGTGTAACCCAGGCCTGCTGGGTGTGGCGCTCTGTCGCCCTCTAGAGGCACCTAGACCACCTAGAGCAGGGGTAGGCAACCTATGGCACGCGTGCCGAAGGCAGCACGCGAGCTCATTTTCAGTGGCACTCACACTGCCCGGGTCCTGGCCACCACTCCGGGGGGGCTCTGCATTTTAATTGAATTTTAAATGAAGCTTCTTAAACATTTTAAAAAACTTATTTACTTTACATACAACAATAGTTTAGTTATATATTATAGACTTAGACAAAGAGACCTTCTAAAAACATTAAAATGTATTACTGGCACGCAAAACCTTAAATTAGAGTGAATAAATGAAGACTCGGCACACTACTTCTGAAAGGTTGCCGACCCCTGACCTAGAGATTAATGAGTCTGCTTCAGCCTTAGCTAAGAGGCAGGTGGCTTTTAGCTCATGCAGTAGACGCTCATGGTCAGTGGTCCCAGGTTCTATCCCACCAGCCGACAGACCAAGTGACTGACTGGGTTTGTTCTTTCTCTCTCTGCTTTATGCTAAGGACAAGTGAGTCAAGTTTGCCATCGCTGCACCTGTTTCACCCAGAATCCCACAGTGGGCATTGCCGAGACCAGCTGTGCACGGGGGGAGGGGAACTGGATAGCTTGTTTATGCAAACACAGGTTTCTGCAGACATACAGTAAATGCACACCTGCTCCTGTGGCTTCATCAGTGGGCCCTCGGAAATCCTTCTGTCTGGAATATTTTGACGTTGGTCGAGCATTCCGTTCCATGACTGAAGGGATTTCAAAGAAACCGTTAACTTCTGCCCAAAACAGTTTTCACTGAACGGACACAGTCGTTTATTCAAACAGTACAACGGCACCCACCATCCAGGGGTCTGCACACCCCTTCCAAACAGCCAGAAATAATCCCAAC
Source organism: Malaclemys terrapin pileata (assembly GCF_027887155.1). Taxonomy (NCBI): domain Eukaryota; kingdom Metazoa; phylum Chordata; order Testudines; family Emydidae; genus Malaclemys; species Malaclemys terrapin. The sequence continues at coordinate 43,805,514 of NC_071517.1, read as the reverse complement.
CACCCACACTGAGGGTCCTATGGGTGTAGGAGAAGGGAAGGAAAATGATCTTTATTTTGCTGACCTTTTGGTGCCTTTGTTATTTTGGCTGGATGGAACTAACTTGAGAAATAGTCAGATGAGGAGCCTTAGGGAAGCTAAAAGGAAACGCGGTAGAAGGAAAGTCTTGTGGCTAACGCACTGGACTCAGAGTCATGAGTTCGTGGTTATGTATTCATGCCTCTGCCTCACTGTGATCCAGGGCAAGGCGCCTCGCTCTCTGCCTCAGTTTCCCCATCTGTGAAATGGTGACGACGATACCGCCTAGCGGCTGTGCAGATAACGTCTGTGATGGCGGAGGGCCGCGAGCATTGGAGGGGAAGGGGCTGTGGAAGCGCAAAGTCAGTGATACCTAGGGATTCGCCAGAGTTTTCCTGCTGCCGTATGTAAACCTGGTTCCTTGTATTAAATGCAGATGTACAGACCTTTGTGCGTCAGACTGCGAGGGGCTACGTACCGGGAACACGTCCTCAGCTCCCCGGCAGCATTGATACTTTACCATCTGTTCTCCACCGGGGAAGCTAGTTGTCATGGTGATGGGCTGGCTAAGGGCGACATAATGCTGGTGGTGCTGAATCCCTCTGGTGCCACCGCCTGGGACGACCCACGGGACGTGAACAGGGTTTGTTCTCTTTCAGTTGAACTGCCTAACAACAAACTCCAGAGAGCTGTTGGGTGGAAAGCCCCGCTAGCCGTCGGCCTGGTAGTCATAGTCGTGATTGTTGCTGTTGCTGTGATACTTCTGCACGGTGAGTTATCGGCCTTCGCTGCCCCGCGTTGGGGGGAGGCATGTGGGTCACATGCCCCCCCCCCCCCAAGATTTCTGCTGGGGTGGGAGTTGGGATGAGCGTAGCTGAGGGTGACATGCCTGGGAAGGCACCAGCAGCAAGTGCTCCTGCCTGAGTCCCACTAGTTGGCGCCCCAGAGCAGGGAAGCTAAACGGGGCCGGTAGCCCAGCTCTCTGCCAGAGGGGGCGCTGCGTGGGGACTCGCATCCCTTCCTCGCCAGCCAGCAGCTGCTGTTAGAGCACATGTCTGGCCTGGCCTGCCTAGCGCTAAGGGAATCCGTTGGGGTAATGGGGGGAAGGTAGTGGAGCCTGGGGGTGCAGTGGGGAGCCCAGGGGGGCAGGGCGATGGATGGGGGGCTGGGGTTGATAGTGGGGGGGGAGTCAGGGGCAATTGGGGGATCAGGGGAGGCAGTGGGGGCCAAGGCCGATTGGGGGATCAGTGGGGGCCGGGGCGACCGGAAGGGATGTGGGGGAGGCATCAGGCCAGGAGCATTGGGTGGGGGGTTGGGGGAGGCAGTGGGGGCCAGGGCATCAAAATACAAGTTCATCCAGTGTGCCATTTTCCCTAAGGCCAACCCTGGCAGGGCTGGCCTAAACGCTGGGCGACATGGGTGACTGCCCAGGTTGCTGAGGTCAGGGGGTGCCTTGGTCAAGAGGGTGTTGCTGGAGGGTGCCTGGGGCAGTCATCAGGAAGGTGACCGTGGCACTGGTGGCAAAGGGGGGACCTGCCATTGTGGTAATTACCAGTTGCCTCTGTTTGGCTTCAATAGTCAGGGTCACAAATTACACACGTGGGATGCTTCCACCCACTGCCTGTGCTGGTCCCTTTTGTTGCCCCCTCTAATATTATGACAGCACTGGCCCTTTAACAGAGAAGCTAGCTTAAAACAGCCTGTCAGGGTCTCTTCCCTCCCCCCCACACTCTGAACTCTGGGGTACAGATGTGGGGACCCGCATGAAAGACCCCCACGCTTATATTCTACCAGCTTAGGTTAAAAACTTCCCCAAGGTACAGATTCCTTCCCTTGTCCTTGGACGGTATTGCTGCCACCACCAAGTGATCTACACAAAAATTCAGGGAAGGGTCACTTGGAATCCCTATTCCCCCAAAATATCCCCCCAAACCTCTTCACCCCCTTTCCTGGGGAGGCTTGAGAATAACATACCATCCAGTTGCGTTAGCAATGTGAGCACAGACCAGACCCTTTGTCTTCAGGACACTGAAACCAATCAGGTTCTTAAAAGAAGAACTTTTATTATAAAGAAAAAAGTCAAAGCATCACCCCTGCAAAATCAGGATGGAAGGTAACTTTTACAGGGTAATAAAAAGATTTAAAACCCAGAGAATTCCTCTCTGGGCTCAGCTTCACAGTTACAAAAACAGGAATGAAACAACCTCTGTAGCACAGGGAAATTCACAAGCCAAAACAAGAGAGAACCTAACGCATTTCCTTGCCCTACTCACCATTTTTGTGGGTTTAGGTGGATTATTTCAGGTATATTTTTCAGGAGATATTGTACCTGCTTGGCTTCTCTCTCTCCGTCCGTGAGAGACAACAACAAAACAAATCCTTTCCTTCCCCACACCACCCCCTGATTTTCTTTCCTCAATGGTCCTTCTGGTCAGGTGCCAACTAGGTTATTTGAACTGTTTAACCCTTTACGGGTAAGACAATCCAGTACAGCTGCCAAGGAGGGATTTTATGCTACCGAATGGGCTGGCATACATAAAGGTTGCTACCCATCCCCCTATATTTATGACACAGCCTGTCTGGCTGAAAGTGTTTTCCCAGTTAGTGGGGACAGTCCCTCCATGGAATGGCTGAGGAGACTCATGGGATGAGATTTTAAAATGCTCAGGGCCAGCGCGTGCCGAGCCCTTTTTGAAAATCCAGCGGCTTATTTTGCTGTCTCAGTGGGAAGCTGAGAGCTTTCGGAAATCTGGCAGCTGGGCAGACGGGGCTGCGCAATGAGGAAGGCTGGAAACGGTGCGTTAGACCAGAGGACAAATCAGCCCCAAGCAAACAACAAAAACCCCTTTAAACAGGCAGATCTGGGCTTGCACCTGGTACGTGACCGATCTCAGGGTCAGTTGATTCATTGGCACAGAAAGGTGCTACCCACGATACACGTTTATCAGCTTTCTATAGATTCCTCCCTTGAATTTAGAGAAAGCAAAGGGACACGTCTCTTATCGCTGCTATTCTCTTAACTTCAGTGAAGTCTCCTCTGGAATCCAAGTTGCCTCCTGTCTCCACCCCAGTCCATCTAAATGCAAAATTCCATGTGCCCTGCTGCCTGGATGGCTGGGTCGGGTACAGAGGGAAGTGCTACTATTTCTCTGAGGCCGAGGGGACCTGGGACTCCAGTCAGAGCTTCTGCTCTTCACTCAATGCCTCCCTGGCTTGGATCGACACCGAGAAAGACCTGGTAAGGAAAAACAAAAAATAAAACAGGTATAGGCACCAAGCAGCGTGTTGGCATGATCTTGTCCCAGGCCCTCTGGGCGGAGGACGGGGCAGGGCTCCCCAAATGCAGGAATCAGGCGCTGCCCATGGCCTCACAGTCCCATAAGTTAATGACGGGAAGATCTGTGCCCAGATCTCACCCAGCACTTCAGAGGGTGGGAAGGAACTTTGGAAACAGAACAGGTGCAGAAAAGGATGGGAGGAAAGAGACTTTAAAGTTTCTTTTTTAAGCAGTCGTTTCCACAGTCCATGGTACGGTGGCACAGCCGTTTGTCTGCCTTACCAGAGGAGAATCAACGACCTTGGCCTGTTTAGCCTAACCAAACAAAGGCTGAGGGGAGATAGGATTTCCCTCTATAAATACATCAGAGGGATAAATACCAGGGAGGGAGAGGAGTTAAGTGAAGCGTCAATATAGACACAAGAACAAATGGATATAAACTGGCCATCAACAAGTTTAGGCTTGAAACTGGATGAAGGTTTCTAACCATCAGAGGAGTGAAGTTCTGGAACAGCTTTCCAAGGGGAGCAGTGGAGGCAAAAAACCTAACTGGCTTCAAGACTGAGCTTGATAAGTTGATGGATGGGATGATGGGGCTGCCTACAATGGTGTGTGGCCCATCTGCGACGGCCAGCAGCAAATGTCTCCAACGTTTGGAGCGGACACTGGATGGGGAGGGCTCTGAGTTACTACAGAGAATTCTTTCCCAGTGTCTGGCTGATGGGTCTTGCCCACACGCTCCGGGTCTAACTAGTTGCCATATTTGGGATCAGGAAGGAATTCCCCCCTGGTCTGATTGGCAGAGACCTGGGGAGTTCACCTTGCTCTGCAGCATGGAGCATGGGTCACTTGCAGCTTTAAACTAGAGAAAATTGTGGATTCTCAATAACTTGAAGTCTTTAACTCATGATTTGAGGACTTCAGTGACTCAGCCAGCGGTTAGGGGTCTCTTACAGGAGTGGGTGGGTGAGGTTCTGTGATGTGCTGGAGGTCTAGAAGATCATGATGGTCCCTTCTGGCCTTAAAGACTGAGTCTTGCAGACAAGTGATATCTGCCCCACTCCCCCATCAGATATCCTCACCAGTCCCCCACCAAATACCGGCCACTGTGCCCAACAGCAGTGAGTAAGTGTGTTAGCTGAATGTTGCTATTAAAACAATTAACAGCAAAATAGTTAACATAGAGTTGGACACCATTAGGTTTCAGAGTTAACACAAGTGGAACTGAACTGTGCAGTTCATAGCTAATATGTGAGGCTCTCTGCAAATTCAGGGACCATCGACACTAGGAAAGAGATTTGTTTTAGGCAGCAGGTCCCCTTGAAGCAGTGACTGAAAATAGCTTAACTGCTTCAACAGCATTACAGACTATAATGTGTTGGGTTTGTTTTGTTTTTAAAGATGTTCATATTGCGATATAAAGGCCTCTCTGAGTTCTGGATTGGCCTGAAGCGAGTATCGGCGCAGACCTGGCAATGGGTGAATGGCGAACACTTCAACAACCTGTGAGTCCGTTTCTAGCTAGGTTCCAAATGGGAAAAGGGCTGAATTCAGGCAGATTAAAAAAAATGTGTTATTCTCAAAATAACGTTGATGACTTTTCTCCTTTGTGACATTTCCCCCCCAGTCTTTGGGGTTCCTCCCCATTGCTGACCTAGCAGATCAGTGGGCTGCTGCCTTCCCCTCCAACCCTCTAATGGGCAGCTTAGGTGAAAACGCTTTAAAGACTCATGGTACTTCCTGAAAAGTTCAGTAAGGATTTAAGCCCAGATTTTAAAGGTACTTAAGCGTTACTCAGCCTTTCAAAGCCGAAATAACTTAAGAAGAGAAGTCTCCGTTTCAAAAGTGCCTTAGACACCTAAGTCACTTAGGCCTTGCACTGCTGAGCAGAGGAGCAGTGCCTAAATACCTTTCACAATCTGGACCTTAGCCCTTTCTCCTCCTCTCTAGAGAAAAAAAGGTAGGAAGAGAGGCTCCAGTGCCCGTGCTGAGTCAATGCCAAGTGCAGAATGGCTGCTGGTGAAGAATCTGGCAGGACAATCACTGAGGTTGCAGTGGTGCTGCAGAAATAACCATGCTTGTAACCCAGCTATGTTAAGAGAGTTAGGTGTCTTGCATTGCCAGTGTGGACAGAAGACCGTTCCTTAATCCTACAGGAGATCAACCTTTTAGTCTCTTCTTCCCCACCCCTCTTGCCAGGAAGAGTTTGAGTGGAATTATTGGTGCAGGAAGCAGGCGACCCCGAGGGGTTTCACTGGATGGGCCCGTGTGACGGGGCACATGCCCGGCCCCGGCCCGACTCTTATCGCCAGGGTGTCTCTGTCGCAGGTTTACGGTACGGGGAGAAGGCGACTGTGCGTACCTGAGCGATGACTTTGCCACTTCGTCGTGGTGCTCCACGAAGCGCTACTGGCTCTGCAGCACACCCGACGGGATGCGGCGGGAGGACGCGATGCCGGGGGACTGAAGGGGGAAGGCTGCGGAAACGCCTCAGGGCCCAGCTGCCTGACGCTCCAAACATCGCTCGATAAGATCCTCACTAGAGTTTGACAGATTTTTGTTGTTGTAAATAAGTCTCTTTTCTAACCTGCTCTTTATTGTGGGCCCTGGATAGCCCTCTTTGTCCTGGTTGTTTTAAGTATAGACCAGGTCTTAGTTAAACTCATTCCTGAATGCTGTAGTTAGACCGATGTAACCCCCAGTGTAGACGCAGCTAAGTTGACCTAGCTACCGTCACTGGGAAGGCGGTGTTCCTACAGTGATGGGGGAAACCCCCTTCCCCCCACTGTAGGATGTGTCTGCTCTGGGGTTATGCCAACGTAGTCTGCTGCCATGTCCCCTTACTATAGACATGGATTAAAACCCCTTCCCAGCTTCCCCTGCTGTTGTCTGTCAGGGTGCGTCTACACTGCAATGGGGGTACGTGATTACAGCAATGAAGGTGCAGTAGCACTGGGCTAGTCGCCCAGGTTCCAGCCTGTGCTGCTGCAGCATCATTGCTCCAGTACTAGCTAGATTAAAATTAGCATGTGTATGTTGTATATCTGCATGAATGGCCACCAAACCCTGTGATTGCAATGTGGACATACCCTCAGCTCTGCTATGCCGGCTGAGCAGGAAGGCAGCACGGCTTGAAGACGGATTGAGACCACAGGCGCCGACTCTGTGGGTGCTCGGGGGCTGGAGCACCCACGGGGAAAAATTAGCGGGTGCTCCGCACCCACCGGCAGCCAAGTTCCCCCCCCCCCCCCCCCAAGCGTGCTGCGTCCCCCCTCCTCCCCCTCTCTCCCAGCACTTCCCACCCGCCGCCTAACAGCTGTTTGGTGGCACTTAGTGCTTTCCGGGAGGGAGGGGGAGGAGCGGGGACGCGGCGCACTCAGGGGAGGAGGCGAAGAGGCAGGGGCGGGAACTTTGGGGGAGGAGTGGAATGGGGGTGGGGCGAGGGCGGGGCAGGGGCGGGGACAGGGAGGGTCGAGCACCCACCGGGCAGAGGGGAAGTCGGCACCTATGATTCAGACAATCTTAAACAGCAATAGGCTAAGAAAATCCACAGAGGCAGCCTCACACAACATCCTCCCGAAGGAAGGAAGCTGCGGCAAGAGACAAGCAGCCAGGCTGTGGGTTTTCTTCAACTGTTGCAGAACCAGGCTGTGTTCGCTCATGCTGTCTCCCAACCCTGAGCAACAAAGTTGTGAGTTAAGGCTAAATGGGACTGGGATCCGAACTCCCCAATGGGCCCTTTGTTGAGGCTTCTAGCGATGCCTCCTGCATGGACTGTGTTGTGTTGTCTCCCAGATCAAAATGTGGTAGCTGCATCTTTGACGGAGAGTCTCCGTTGTGGAGCCAAGAAGGTAATTAAGGATGGCCAGAAATGAGGCGCAGGTTCAAATGGAAATCGAAATGTCTGCATGTTTGAGAGTGTTAAGGCCTTGCTGGGCTTATTGAGACTGGAAAGGGAAGGCCAAGCATGCGTGAAAGCCAGAAGTTGATAACTAGCTAGGTGTGCTAGCAGAAAAGTTACAGAGGCGCTGGCGCCCTGTGAAGAAGCTGTGGAGCTGCCCAGGAGAGGGGTTTACTTTGTGAGACGGCATCGGGTTGTGTACTCTGTACTAGCAATGGGGAATTGTGAGTTGCTGTCACCATTACATCCCACCCACAAGAATTTGCTTACAAACTCCTAGGCAGAGCGGATGCCTTTTAATCTCACTGAGTTATCTTTCAAGGCGAGTTCGAGGCAGAGAAGCTGAGGTACGTAGAACCCTTTCAATTGCACTTGACTTTCCCCGTGATCAAGTTTTTAATCAGTGAGCAAAACAAACCGCAAAATCTGATTCAGGGTAAGCGAGTTGGTTTCCTGACTTTGCTATAGAAGCTTAGATAAGGACAAAGATCAATGTGTGTGTAAAACTCTCTAAGACTTAAGAGTCTTTAGATGCTTTAAGGTTCATTTGCAAATTTGGTTAAGGGTTTAATTCCCCTGGGACTCACTTGCCAGCTAAGTTTACAAGTACTTTTGTGGAGGACAAGATACGTATTTTCCCCTTGTTTGATATGGCTGGGTATTTTCTAGCTGAATCATCTGTCCAAACCATGGCGGCTGAATCTAAATAATTGAAATGTATAAAGTCTCACAACTAACAAAAAATTAATCGTGTGATGCCAAGGAGTGTTCACTGTTCACCTATTTAATTATTTGTTGTTTACTTCTTTTGTTTTATAAAGTTTGCTATGACTTTGTCAGTCCTATAAGCTAACAGTAAAAAAACCACAACCTTGTATTTTTTTCCTTCTGTTTTAATTTGCTCATAATCATAGAGTTTAAGGCTAGAAGGAACCTCTTGTTTTATCAGTTTCTTCCCTCATTCTAACTTGGAGACAACTGGAAATTTTCTAATGAAAAGTTTGTCAGAAAACAGGATTTAGTTGAACATTAACTTTTTTTTTTCCAGAAATTTCATTTTCAATTACTTCATATTTTAGTTTTCTGAAGGTTTTTTTTCCAATATAATTTCAGGGGGGAAACCCCAGCGGTTTTCAGAATTTTGTAAATCTTTTGAAATTGTGCTGGTTTTTTGTTTCATCTCTCCACTTTCTGGCTGCCTTCCAATTTTTGCCAGGTGGAAAACAGTAAGAGCATTTCTGAAAGTAATTCACTTTTAAATGTTCATTTAACACAAGGTAAGTGTTCTTTAAAAAAACCCGACCCTCCTACAAATCCTTTCTCACTCACTGTCTCCAAAGTGGAAGAAATTGGGAACAAGTAAAAACATGTGAGCGGGGAAAGAAGTTTTGCCCTTAAATTGTTTCATTAGAATGTTTAAAAATGTTTGGGATTTTTTTTTCCTGTTGAAACTTTTGCAGGACAAAATGCTGCTTTTCCAGCTAGTTCTAGTCTGTGGTGTTGTTGTTGATTTTCCTTTTATGTATTGGTTTATTTTTATTTTTTTCCCTGGCCCAGCGCCATCTGATGGGCCAGAGTAGACATTGCAATGTCTAGGTTTGCTGCAGAGCATCCTAATCTTATGCTGTGTAGTTAGAGCGGAGACCAGCGCTGGGAGAAAGGTGAGTCAGAAGCAAATTGTATTTGAGACTAGCTGGGTGACTCCTCCACACTATCCCAGTGGGAAACAGCCACTGCAAAGATTAAAAGGGGGAGGAGCTAATATACTAATCAGTGGTACAAACTCAATACAGGGATTATTGTATAGATTTAATGTATCTAACTCTGATTACTTGCACTTGTAATTAAAAGTATTAATCAATACTCTGAGGCTGTGTTCGTGAAGCTCTGTCCTCTTACAGCCGTGGCCTGCGAAGTGCAGCTCTGTGTGTGTTCCCTTCCTATGTGCGTTTGCATGCAGACAAGTTCATTCTGTGCTTAAACGTGCCCCTGGGGGGCGCTCTTTCTCTTGTGTATTTCGAAAGCGTCCCAGCACTGACAGAGTGGAGGGTGGCGTTTTCCCAGGCCCAGCAACGGCCCTCCACCTTTGAGGCCTGAACCTTAGTCCTGTGTGTCCCTTAATCAAATAGGGGATCCGTTAATGCCATTTATATCAGGACAGCTTCTCTCTGGCAAATCCATTTAAAGGTACCACTGCAGATTTCACCACGAATCTGATTCTCCTTCCACACCCCACAGCTGTTTCCAGTGTCAGGGGCCGATAGTGAGACCCTGCAGAAAAACAAAGAAAGTCACCAGTGGAGTCTAGATCTATCACCTAGCTCGGGGGGGCCAACCTGAGCCTGAGAAACAGCCAAAATTTACCAATGTACATTGCCAAAGAGCCACAGTAATACGTCAGCAGCCCCCCATCAGCTCCCCTGCCTCTCTCCCAGCGCCTCCCACCCACCGGCAGCCCCACCAATCAGCATCTCCCCCTCCCTCCCCTGCACCTCCCGATCAGCTGTTTCGTGGTGTGCAGGAGGCTCGGGGAGGGGGGGGAGAAGTGAGAGCATGGCAGGCTCAGGGGAGGGGGTGGGAAGGGATGGAGTGGGGGCAGGGCCTGTGGCAGAGCCAGGGGTTGAGCAGTGAGTCGGTGCCTATACAAGGAGCCACATATTAACTTCTGAAGAGCCGTATGTAGCTCCAGAGCCACAGGTTGGCCACCCCTGACCTAGCTCCTAGAGCAGCACTTGTTTGTTGTTTATTAGCACTTGATGTTTTTTCCCCCTGCAGGGTTCAGATACCTCACTGAGCGTGAAAGGAGCTGGTAGGAGAATGAGAGAGAAACAAACCACCTGTGATGGGGATTAGTCGTGTTGCTTAGGGTACCATACGTCCGGATTTTCCCGGACATGTCTGGATTTTGGGGCCTCAAATCCCCGTCCGGGGGGAAATCCCAAAAAGCCGGACATGTCCTGGAAAATAGGGAGGGAGGGCCTGGCGGTGCAGGGCCGGGGGCCGGCGCGGTGCTTGGCCGGAGCCGGGGCCGGCGGTGCGCGCACTTGGCCAGGGTTGCGGTGCTCGGCTGGGGCCGGCGGCGCAGGCACTTGGCCAGGGCCGGGGTCGCGGTGCTCGGCCGGGGGCGCGGGCACTTGGCTGGGGGCCGGCGCGGTGCTCGCACTTGGTGCGGGCACTTGGGCGGGGGCCAGCGCCCCAGGGCCCGAGCCGAGCGGGAGACGCTGGGGCCAGAGCCTCTTGGCCTGGGCTGGCCGGCCGCCGGAGGGAGCCGCTCGGCCGGGGGGGCCGGACTGGGCCGCGCTGCACCCCGCCCCAGCCCCAGCTTACCTGCTGCCTCCCTGTTTCAGGCTTCCCGCGAACATTTGATTCGCAGGAAGCAGGGGAGGGGGAGGATCAGGGGGCGGAGCGTTCAGGGGAGGGGGCAGAGTTGGGGCGGGGCTGGGGGCGGGGCCAGGGCTGCATGGAGTGTCCTCCTTTTTAAAAATTAAAATATGGTAACCCTAGTGTTGCTTCATGCACGGCAGGAACGTGCAGAGACACTGTGGGGAAAAGGGTGGCTGCAAGCGTAACCCAGGCCTGCTGGGGGTTGTGTTCTGTCCCCCTCTAGTGGCCTAGAGGTTAATGGGTCTGCTACAGCCTCGCTTTTAGCTCATGCAGCAGAGCAGGGGGCTAGTCAGTTATTTTTTGCCAAGGTCCAAATTTTTCACACCCCAATAACAACAATGAGTAAATAAAAAGATTTTGCGGTCTATTCAAAAGCACCTGGAGGTCTAGCTTTGGCCCGCAGTCCGCCCATAGCCTCGCCCTGCAGTAGATTCTCACGCCCTAAGCTTCAGCGATCCCAGGTTCGATCCCGCCCGCCAATGACCAGGCTCTGTCACCGTTACGCAGGAGCCTCATCAGACTAGAATCTCGGTGGACGGGGATCTCTGCAAAACTGCCAGGAGGGTGGGAGAAGGCGGCCATGGCTACTGAATTACTTACCCCGCCCCACCCCCCACTCTGCTGGGCTCAGGTGAAACACACACACCCAGAGTTAATCTCTCCTCCACAGCTTTGTTCCCTCTAGCTGTCATCGGCTCCCTGAGTCCACCAGATGAATTATAAACTGTGTACTTGGCTTCTGTATAGTGTCTCCCATCAGCCAAACTGTGCCTCGCTTAACAGAGCCTCAAACTTTCTCTGTCCTTTTTTTTTTTTTTTTTTTTTTTGGTAGATTGCAAGAGTTTTTCGCTCTTTAAGCAGGGAGCGTGAGGGAGAATTTACTATCACTGTAGTGCCTGGGAGCCAGGATCCCATTGTACGAGCGCTATATGTTAGTTACTAGGTGTATTACAGGAGCACCTATGAGCATTGGCGCCAACTTCTCCTGGCGCCAGTGGGTGCTCGCGCCCTCCCGAGCCCTGCCCTGACTCCATCCCTGCCACTCACCCTCCTGCACTGCTCCGCCCCCATTCCAACCCCTTCTCCAAAGTCCCCACCCCAACTCTGCCCCCTCACTGCCCCTATTGGACTCCTTCCCCAAATCCCCGCCCCGGTCCCGCTTCTTCCCCTGAGCGAGCTGTGTTCCCACTCTTCCCTCCCACAGCTTGTTACACCACGAAACAGCTGTTTCGCAGCGGCAAGCGCTGGGAGGAGAAGTGGGGACGGCACTCAGGGGCGGAGGCGGAAGTGAGCTGGGGCCGGGGGTGGGGGAGCCTAGCTGCTGGTAGGTGCAGAGCACCCACCAATTTTTCCCTGTGGATGCTCCCAGTTCTGGAGCACCCATGGAGTTGGCGCCTATATCTATGAGCTCCAGTCTGGGAGCAAGACCTTGATGTGCTAGGAGCTGTACAAACACAGAATAAAAAGATAGGTTGGAAGCTCTTTGGGGAAGGGCTAAGTATAAGAACAGATGGAGACAGACTGGGGAGTACAAGTGAACAATGAGATGAGGGTCATTGGATGACATTGCAGGGTGCATGGAGTAAGACCACGGTTATAGCTGGAGATGCTGCGATCACTCTGTTCGTGGCTCACCTTGAAAATACGGCCCTTAATATGTGAAGCCTGGGGTGAAAGTGACCTTCGAGTGCCAGCCCAGCAGAGCTTTGCATTTGGCCCCACAATCAGCCAGAATGATCAAGTTACAAGGTGATTGCAGACTTAAATTCAAAACAGGAAATACTCACCCTGTTTGATTTAACAGGGAACCATCCACCCACGTCCAGTTTCCCTTGGAGGTTGTCAGGTGCAGTCCAATCCAAACTGGGTATTTCCCCTCTGTGATGGTTTTTATGAATTCCTGTAAAGTGTAGGCCAGGCATACCAATAAATGTAACTGCCCGTAATTCACTATGGTCCAGAGCCTTGAAAGAATTTAGGCTCCTTCAGTTGATTTGAAATAAATGGATATGGGGCAGGGGTGGGCAAACTTTTTGGCCCGAGGGCCACATCTAGGTATGGAAATTATATGGTGGGGCATGAATGCTCACAAAATTGGGGGTTGGGGTGTGTGTGGGGACTCTGGCTGGGGGTGCGGGCTCTGGGGTGGGGTTGAGGATGAGGAGTTTGGGGTGCAGGAGGATGCTCCGGGCTGGGACCGAGGGGTTCGGAGGACGGGAGGGGGATCAGGGCTGGGGCAGGGGCGTTGGGGCGCGAGAGGGGGTCAGGGGTTCAGGCTCCGGGCGGCGCTTACCTCAAGCAGCACCCAGAAGCAGCGGCATGTCCCCTCCTCCGGCTCCTATGCTGAGGCGCGGCCAGGCAGCTCTCTGGTTCCTGGCCAATGGGAGCTGCGGGGACTGCGCTTGGGGTGGGGGCAGTGTGCAGAGCCCCCTGGCTGCCCCTATGCCTAGGAGCCAGAGAGGGGACACGCTGCTTCCAGGAGCCACATGGAGCAAGGCAAGCCCCCCGACCCTGCTCCCTGGCAGGAGCTCGAGGGCCGGATTAAAACAGCTGGAAGACCGAATGCGGCCCTTGGGCCTTAGTTTGCCCACCCCGATATACAGAGTCAAACCTGAAGTTTTGAAGTTCTGTGCCCAAAAGAAAGCAGAGTATGTGACGTGCAGGACCCTAGATTCTGGAGCTATGTAGATATATTTTGTAATGAGTGAATAGACACAGTTGGGGCACTGAATTTTAGCTGTTAAACTCTTCCAACTACACCCCTGTGACATTTGGAGTGGGACTTTTGTAAACAGTACATGAACAAAGGGATTTACATCTCTGCATGCACCTTTGTGGATGTGGGCCTTCGTTTACGCTCAGGATTATCAGAAAACGGGCAGTGGGATTTCACTGTTTTCAAGTGCGCCGTACGGTATCTTAAGCCCACCGCTGGTTTCCCGTGGCGATTGTTTTTACAGTCCCTCCTCCGCCCTTATCTTCTGCAATGGAATGATTCTAGGGTCTCCTGTGGGTGTTTCCATCCTCCAGAGAACTCTTCTCCCACTGGGGGGAACCAGCGAGTCTAACGTTACAGCCCAGGCCTTGGGCTGATGGAGCTGCCAACGTGACTCCAGAATAACCGATGACCATAACGTGAGTGACTCAAGTGAGGTGATCGCCTATCCAGTCCAGGGGTTAGGACACTCACTATGACTCAGGACACCTGGGTTCTATTCCCTGTTCTCCCACAGACTCACTGAGTGATTTGGGGGCAAGTCCCTTGGTGCCTCAGTTTCCCTAGATGTACAATGGGGAAAGCGAGGCACAAAGGGAATTGCCCTTCTGTCTATCAGGGCTGATACTGCCCCATCTCACGGGGTGTTGAGATTAAAGAGTGGGAGGTGGTCAGACACTACAGCAGTGGGAGGGGTGGGGGTTAGAAGAGCACTGCGTTTTGATAGGTCAGGCTCGACATCTCTCCAGCTGAAGTTCCCATGCCCTGCTAGTGACTTTACCATCGCACGCTGGTCCTGGATCACGAGCATTCGAGAGCTCTTCGCTGAGCAGTCCTCGCGACTCTCGTTCCAGGTTTTGCTCTCTTTGGAAAGCCAGTAGCACTTGTCCCCATGCAGCAGCCAGTTCAAGGGACAGAGTCTGCAGCCGGGGGGCCCTGGAAGGGGAAATGGAAAGAGAGAAATTTACTGAGACTAAAGCCTCAGGAAACTGTGCAAATGGTTTTGAAGCCTCCTGGCTAAATATGGTAACCAGGGACTTTTCTCTCACGTAGAATTTCATCTGCTGAGAGAAAAGCCAGAATTGGAAGAGCTGGGGGGTTGCGGGTCCAGATAGAGGGGCACCAGCGGAGCTGTGGGATGGGGGAACCCCAGGGTTGGGCTCGCAGAGGCTGTGAGTCAGGAGTGAAGGGCGCTGGCTGAGCCGTGGGGTGAGGAGAGCCCAGGGCTGGGACAGCAGGAGGCTATGGGTCGGGACTGAGGGGCACCGGCAGATCTTGGGGGGGGGGGGGGAAAGGGTGACAGGGACCCAGATGCGAATTAAGATCTCCTGGGGCCCTTGGCCAGAGCAAGTGGGGAGGCCCTGGCGCCAGAACTGTGGCCCTGTCCCACCCCTTCCGTTTGCAGTCCCACCCCTGTCCTGCCCTCATCCCGCCCCTTCTGCCTGCAGCTCCACCCACAGCCTCACCCCTTCCTCCACGCCCCTGCCCCCATTCCATGCCTGGCCCCGACTTGTTCCTCCCGTTCCCTGTGGCCCCACCCCATTCTGTCCTGCCCCTGTTGCTCCCTTTTGCCCCTTCCCCCCCACTGCGGGGCTGTGACCAGAGAAGCTCTGTACCCCAATTCCTCCAGCCCTAGGGCCACGGCGGGAGGGGTGGGGGAGATTTTTCTGTGGCCCCCAAATTGGCTGGAGCCCCTAGGCATGGGTCCCCTGGGCCTGTGCGGTAATCCACCACTGCAGGGCCCTGCCCCACCCCGACACCTCCCAGCTGTGTGAACTCCCCCCACCAGAATCCTTCGCTCAGTAAACCCTGCTCAGAACAGTGGGTCAAATGCCCCCAAACGGCCTTCTCCTGGAGTTGGGGGAGGGGAAACAGTCTCTCAGCCTTCCCTCCCCCATCCTCAGCTGCCTGGACATCTCAACCGCTACAGGAATTGGGGAAGGGGAACCACACCCACCCTGACCTACCCTGCTTCTCTAACCAGTTCCCTTTCCTCCTCCATCGCAGGCAGAGATAAGGGGAAGCCAGCAGCCTGCGTGGGAGGTTCTGCTGGCCTTAGAGATGATTGTGGTCAGGTAGCCTGATCTCCTGTGCAAGGCAGGTTGGAGACCTTCCCCAGACCCATAACATCTGCTTGAGCTGCAGCACGGGGTGGGGCTGCTCATTTTTCAGACGAGGTTCAGGTGTGCAGGTCTGCAGCGAAGGAGCTCAGAATGGCCCAGATCAGTCGCACCAGCATTAAGGGGAGCTCTCCCGCAGAAACCTTGATGTTGTGGGACCACGCGAGGCTGCTCTCGGCTTGACCCAACCCCCAGATCTGCGAGCAGGACCCGTGATTTGGGTCGCAGGGAGCTCTTCCACGGACGGAACCGGACAGGCGGAGGGGAGTTGCATTTACCTGCTGAGCTGTTCTGGGGGGAGTCGCACAGACGCCGTCTTAGGTGCGATGCCAATGTGCCGGTCTCTGCTTTACTGCAGGGGCCCTGAAAAACTTCAGAGCAGCATCGGTGTGAATGACTTAGGGTTGGAATGGTGAGAACGCGGGGTTGTAACAGACCAGGGATCTCAAACGCAAATTACCAGGCGGGCCACATGAGGACTAGTATATTGGCCCGAGGGCCGCATCAAGCGAAGAGGGATTTTAATAAAAAAACACCTGTAACTATTCCTGCTGTGGTCAGTAACACTGATGATGATCTACACTAACAGTCTATCAACATAGCGGCAGTGAAGGAACTTTTTAAAGTAATTATTCATACAAAATACGTTGCCACTTTTAACAAACATTCTTCCCAACTACTCACGGCAAAGAATCAGACATGCTGAACTTCATACTTCAGACTGCTCGTCTAGTCCATGAGGCCCTGCCTCTTCCCACCCCTTCCCCGCCCCCATTCCGACCCCTTCCCCAAAGTCCCTGCCCGAACTTCGCCCCCTCCCTGTCCCTATTCCAACCCCTTCCCCAAATCCCGGCCCCGGCCCTGACCCCGCCTCTTCTCCGGCTCCTCCCCTGAGCGCGCCATGTCCCTGCTCGTCCCCTTTCCCGCCTGGAAAGTCCTAAGCACCACCAAACAACTGTTTGGCGGTGGGAAGCGCTGGGAGGTAGGAGGAGCAGCGGGGACGCGGCTTGCTCAGGGGCGGAGGGGAGATTGGCTGCCGGTGGAGTCGGTACCTATGGCGGGCTGCTGGAAATAACTCCATGGGCTGCGTATTTGAGACCCCTGTAATAGACTATTTGCGAGGGTCTATTGACTGGTAGGGAGTGAGGGGGCAGATAGGGGGTAGATAGATGGCTGTGTACGGGGATGGATAGATAGATAAGGAGGTGTGGGAGGGGTGGATGGATAGATAGATGGCTGTGTAGGGGGATGGATAGATAAGGAGGCGTGGAGGGGTGGATGGATAGATAGATGGCTGTGTAGGGGGATGGATAGATAAGGAGGTGTGGGAGGGTGGATGAATAGATAGATGGCTGTGTATGGGGATGGATAGATAGGTAAGGCAGTGGGGTTGGATAAATTGATGGCTGTGTATGGGGATGGATAGATAGATAAGGTGCGGGGGGAGGATGGATAGATAGGTAAGGTGGTGGTGGGGGGTGGATGGATAGATAAGGTAAGGCAGCGTGTGGGGTGATAGGGTGGTGATAGATTGATAGATAATGGTGGAGGGACAGATAGACAAGGTGGTGTGGGGGGGATAGATTGTTAGATAAGGCAGCATCTAGGGCATTGGATAGATAGAGAAGGCAGTGGGGGGGATAGATAGTCAGATAAGGTGGGGGGGGACAGATAAGGCAGTCTGTGTGGGGATTAATAGATGGCTAGATCATTCATTACAAACATTCAGATCCATTCCACATTAGCAAAGGGAAAGTTATTCTGAATGGGTCACTTGAGTGGCATACGTCAATGTTATCTTGTTCATGTGACATGTCCAGCCTGGGTGAAGTATCAAGTCATTTCTTAGCAACTGGAACAAAATCCTAAGTCGAGTTCCTGCCCCATGGTTAGAGGATTAGCCTGGGATCTGGGAGACTTCCCTGCTCTGCCACAGGATTCCTATGTGACCTTGGTCAAGTCATTTTGTCTCCATAGGCCTCAGTTTCCCCATCTGTAGAAGGGGACAATAGCTCTGCCTCACAGAGGATTAATTTGCCAAAGATTGCGTGGTGCTCAGGTATTCGGGTAATGCGGGCCTGAGGTAGAGCGGCACTGTGGAGGGACACGAGAATGGTGGATACCTCGCTGTACCCCCAAACACATGGCTGGGTGGCCTTGAGCTACTCACCCCAGATGCTCAGGGCCATCATAGCTCCCAGCAGGACGACGTTTGCAGCCCAGCTGACCCTCAGAGCCATCTGATGCCAGCGGGGAAAGAGATGGCATTCTGTAAGAGTGATGGCATGCTGACGAAGCACTCTCTGCTACGGTTACGTGAGCTAATAATAATTATAAAAGGGGCTGGGGCTTAGTTAGCGCCTGCTGGTTCAGTCGGTCTTAAAAAACCCTCCCAATTGGGGCAGGTCTCTCCGTATTGTGATAACAGAGACCAGTTTGTTAGACAGAAATATACCATTCTTAGGAGCCCCCTGGTGCATCATAGGAGATGTAGCCCAGCTGGCGAGCCCAGCCCATCGAAGAGACTGGGGACACGGAGAAACTAAACTGCCCTGGTGCCACATGGGAGTTGCAAAGAGTTTTATTTTCAGCCATTCTGGTTTTTTAACCAACGAACCGACACACATTTTCTGCAGACAGCAAATGCTGTTAGCAAACAACGAATTGTCTAGCCGAAAGCCCAATTTTCCATTGCAAATTGATTCCACAGAAAAATGTCAAGCAGTCCTCCCTGTGAATTAGTAGCACACGGGCTTATGCCTCTTACGCCTTCATTGTCTAATATGACTGTGGATGGTCTCACCATCCATCTAAATAATGGATTTGTTTGTACTCCTGCTATGATTCATGCCTCAGTATCTACCACCCACATTTTTCCCTGCATTACTAGGCCAGTGTATTTTCTTATCATATATACAAGAATGTGCTAAAGCTTGTGACGCAGGCCCCAGCTTGCAGCCCGGACTGGTAGCAGTCCAGTCGCAGGTGGAAGAAAGGAAGAAACACACAGGCACCGGTTGGCCTCATTGTGGTCTTCATCCTCTTTGTGCTATCTCAGCCTGTGACCTACATGAGGCTCATCACAATGCCTGGGGCGTGAAGTGAGATCTCTGTGGGGAAAGGTTACGGAGATGAATGGCCAGCCGTCACTGAGCTCAATTTGTTGCTGGTTTATTGTGTCAGTTTAGTTTGGTGTCAGCCCTGATGGGAACGCTGGGTGAATACTGTTACCAAAAAAAAAGCAACCGTTACTCTCGGCTGTATTAGCTGGAGCATTGTAAGCAAGATGCGAGAAGTGATGGTTCTGCTCTACTCAGCACTGATAAGACCTCAGCAGGAGTATCGTGTCCAGTTTGGGGCGTCACGCTTCGGGAAAGATGTGGACAACTTGGAGAAAGGTCCAATGGAGAGCAACAAAAATGAGTAAAGAAAACATGACCTACGAGGAAAGATTAAACAAGCCCAATTTTTTTTCAGTCTGGAGAAGAGAAGACTAAGTGGGGACATGACAGATTTCACGTACATAAAAGGTTGTTGTAAAGAGGAGGGTGATAAATTGTCCTCTTTAACCACTGAGGATAGGACAAGAAGCAATGGCCTTAAACTGCAGCAAGGGAGGTTCAGGTTAGACATCAGGAAAAACTTCCTAGCTGTCAGGGTGGTTAAGCACCAAGAACCTAGGGAGGTGAGCTTGTGGAATCTCCATCATTGGAGGTTTTTGAGGACAGGTCAGACAAACACCTGTCAGGGATGGTCTAGAAAATACTTAGTTCTGCCTCAGTGCAAGGGGCTGGACTAGACGACCTCTCGCGGCCCCTTCCTGGCCTACAGTTCTATGAAAGTCTGAAGTCAGTGGGAGTTCTGCTATTGACTTCAGTGGGGCCAGGATGACACCGTCGGCCGTAGGGCAGAGTTAAGGCCGTGCAAAGTGAACGCTACTGCACCTGGGGGCGGGGGAGAGGGGGAGAATGAGAGCTTTAAAGAGCCATGTGCCCCCAAAGTGAGGGACAGTGGCTGAACAGGAGCGGATGATTCAATGTCACCTCTGGTAGAGCCCTGGTGTGAAATCAGTTTGCCCCCTTGCAGCCTTCAGGTGGGGAGAAAAGGCAATAAGGTGGGGTCGATTTTGCCACCCCAGAGGGGGATGGGAATTCCCCCCCCCCTTACAGCAGGGGGTTTAGCTGCTACAGGCAGAGCTGTGTCATAATGCACTGCACTGCACTGCAGGAGGTTTGTGGGGTTGACCCAGTGTTTATGTGACGATGCACTTTGAGCGTTGGTCACACACAAGAGAGCAGGAGAGTGATTTCTCTCTATCCTATGCAGAATTGAACTCCTCCAGCAGGAGCCACTGGACTTATTACCCCTCATCTCCTCTTGCCCCCAACCCTCAGCAGATCTTCTGTGGCTTCCTGACGGAATCTGATCCCAGCTACCCTCGGGCAAATACAGAGTAAAGCAGTTAACTGAGGAGAGTCACTCCACATTTACAGTGGAGTCACTGAGACCAAAATCCATCCCTGACTCACTCCACTGCCTGCAGTGGGGATCGCTCCAGGTCAATGAAGACCAGACTCCAGCCCTGAATCTATTGATGTCAGTGGGGTCGCTCCAGATTTACACAAGTGTCACCGAGGTCAGAATCCGGCACTGAGAGCTCACTCCGGATTTGCACCGATCTGAGGTCAGAACCTGGCCTTAATTCTACTTCTGTTAATTATTCAGTATTTGTGTTATAGTCGTTCCCAGGGGCCCCCTTGCACTGAGCGCCGCTGTATGCACACAGTAAAAGCAGAGCACCTAAGATTTTGCAATCTAGTTTAAGAGAAGATGTTACAGGGGAATGAATCAACAAGACCACTCAAGGCTCCCGCTAGAGTAACCGAGAGCTGAATCAATAAAACACCGAGATCCTGGTCCTCCCAGATTCTTCCTGCTAATTACCGCTCATCCTTCCCCAGACGTGCCCATTGCAGCTCTCTCTCTGCTCCTTGATTTGCCCCCATCTGTTCCACAAATCCCAGAGCGAAACCTGTACAATTCCCTTCTTTAACCAAGAATCCGTAGAGGTCCTATCACACAACTCGCCTCTATTCAGATCAGCGTGTAAGACCAGAAGCGGCCATGAAGGGTTCTGAGCCACATCACTAGTCAGGGGGTTCTCAGAGCGTGCTCTGTTGTGTTAAAGGATTACAGATCCCAATACAGACCCATGGGCCAGTGCTTCACATGACACTGAGGAGCCGCAAGATGCCGTCCAATCTCCCTTAAAACTCCCCATGCTGCAGCATGCATTAGAAATACATCGTGAGAACATAGGTGGTAAAATCCACTTACTGAGGTGGTGAGGAGGTTGGGGTCGGCTGGTGAGGGACGAATCTCCACGGATGTTTAAATCAGCATAGACTATTTCCCCAGCCATGGCTGGTTCAACTGGAGGCGAACGCACGCCCCGGGGCTGGGGATCTGAGAAAGGGGCAGCTGCTTCTTTATATGTGAACTGAGGCAGGTGACTCAGCCAACATCAGGAAGTGGTATCAGGCAGAGGCTGCTCAGTGGGTTTTTTTTCCCCTTACTGAAGGCTAATGAAGACACCGACTCCATATTCTGCTCTAGGGTGATTATGTTGCAGAGCCAGAATTTTTGGGGTGAAAGCGTATTATGTTCATGGCCTATCCAGAGACAAATTAGATGAAAAACATAAAATATTCTTGAGGGAAGACTGCAACGTAGCAGGACTTTAATGCTTAAAATTTAAAATGATGACACATAAGAACCCCCAAACAGTGAGAGACAAAACAGGCTGCTCCCTAAGGCAGAGAGGCACAACTCAACCCTACCTTGTTCAAGGTCAGCGCTTTGCAGACTGACTGCTGAGACCCATATTGCAGGCTTCCCTACACAGCACCTTAGCCTGCCAGCAGGACTAGGAACCCCCCCTGAAAATTTTAAGTAATAGTGTAACCCACACACCTTCTGTGTGTGGTATTCTGTCCCATCTAGTGGCACTGAGACCACTTAAACAGAGAGTTAAAATAAGTCTGCTTAACAGCCAGTTGACTTTTAGCTCAAGCACTAAGCTCCAAAGGTCCCAGGTTCGATCCCGCCCGCCGACCACCGGGGTATGTCAGTGTTACAACAGCATATAATTTTTTGCAGTTTTTGATACTGCACATATTGTGGCTTTTCCTGCACTAGAAAGAAGCTGCTGCCTTTTGTGTGGGAAGCAGCAGCTGTGAGCACTCAAGGGATGAGCCACACAGCGGGCAAAGCTGGGAAACGGTTTGACAATCATGCTGTGCCTGGCATTCACAAGGTGTCAGTTGGCTGCAGCCATCTTGAATCTAGGCACCTCCAGCCCTGTTCGCCACAGCGGTAAGAGCGACATACGCTTGGATTGATGTCTGCGGTGATCATGGCTGAGTTCCCCTTTGTGGTCTCTAGCAAAGGCTACTCGGCAGGAGGCTGTGGAGATGTGGGTTCGTCTCCTTTAAGCAGGCTGCTAGGTGAGCAGACTGGGGGAGTTTCCAGGGAGGAAAGCCCCTCTGGGCAGCACAGCATGCCTTCAATGAGGAAGGCGTTCCTCCCGAGCCCTGCCTCGGTCAATGAGCACCTTCAAAGGCCGTGAAAGTTTGGGGGAAGCTGAAAATGGGGCTGAAGAAAAATCCAGTTTCTTTCAAACCTTTAAGAAGCTGCAAGGAGACAATTACCCCCAAACTCCTTGGGAGCCCTTAAACTGCTAAGGGAAGCCCAGTCCAGAAGCCCCCTCTTTCCAGCCGATCATCCTATATCACCTTCCCCAACAGCGCCTCCTCCATCCTTTGTCTTTGGTCCCAGGCAAACAGGTCACCTGGGTCCTCTCTCTTCCGGGGCCCTATCTCTTCCATCCTCTGTTCCCCACTGTCTGGAACTGGCTGGTCAGGTCACCCAGGGTCTTCTCACCTCAGCCCTTTGTCCTCCCACTGGCCAGAACCGGCTGCCTTCCAAAACGAGGTGGGACTCTTGGTCAGCAACACGACGACTGAGGCCTGGTCTAGGCTCCAAAACTAGAGCGACCTAGCGACGTTGTTCATGGATGTGAAAAACTGAAGGCCTTGGGCACCATAGTTAGGTTGACCTAACTGCCGGTGTGGATGTAGCTAAGTGGATAGAAAAATTCTTCCATCAACCTAGCTACTGTCTCTATGGTGTGTAACCTTCTATTGGTGTGGGAAGCGTCTACACTGCAGTGGCACAACGGCAGCACTGTAGATGTGGCTTTGTAGCGGCTGTAGTGTAGACATACCTAGAGAGAGTTGGAACAGCAGTGGGGGCCAGGAGTGGCGGAAGCGCCTAAAAAGGGGTAGGAGGGCCACAGGCCTCCAAACTGTGGCCCAGCCCCCAAGCCCCACCCCTGTCAAGGCCCTGCCCCTGCACCGCCCTGTCTCCCCAAACCCCTGCCCTCACACCACCCATTCCTCCCTAGGTCACACCCTCACACTGCCCCTTTCTCCAAGGCGCCACCTCTTCCCCCATGACCCCTCCCCCTGCTCGCTCCTCTCCACCCCCCCCCATCACTTGCCCTTTCAGCCAGTAAAAAGTGTGTGTGGGGAGGCCCATGGCTCCCTGCCCCTCTCATCCTGTTCCGGTGCCCGTGGTGGGGGCTGAAAGCCAGGATTGAGAGCACCAGCAGAGCTGTGAGAGGGTTGGCCAGAGCTGGGATAGGAGAGGGCTGTGGTTTGGGATAGAGGGGCCTCCACAGAGCTGGGGGGAGAAGGGGGAAGTCCAGGGTTGGGATAGCAAAGGGCTGTGGGTCAGGGCTGACGTGCAGCAGCTAATCTGTATGTACTGGGCAAGCCTAAACAGCGTTCCATTCCCTTGGGCATTGAGCCTGCGTTTTTTAAAGGACATCTAGAAAAATGAGGCCTGGTCTACACCAGGAAATTAGATCGGTGTAATGACCTCGCTCAGGAGAGTGAAAAATCCACACCCATGAGCCACACAGTTAAAGCGACCTGACCCCCTCCTGTCAGCGTAGGCAGTGTCTTCACTGAAGCTCTGCAGCAGTGCTGCTGAAGCGTTTTGTGCATAGACAAGCCCTTAAGCCAGAGGTGGGCAAATTATGGCCCGTGGGCCACGTCCGGCCCACGGGACCATCCTGCCCGGCCCTTGAGCTCCCGGCTGGAGAGGTTAGCCCCCGGCCCCTCCCCTGCTGTCCTCCCTCCCCCACAGCCACGCCGCCATGCAGGCAGCTTATGCCTACCCATCTCCCAGGCTTTCCAATAAGCCAGTCCTGCTGTTCTGAGCAGCATGGTAAGGGGGCGGGGTGCAGGGGGGTTGGATAAGGGGCTGGGGGAACCAGGGGGCAGTCAGGGGACAGGGAGCAGGGGGCGGTTGGATAGGTGTGGGAGTCTCAGGGGGCCTGTCAGGGGGCGGGATTGTGGATAGGGGTCGGGGCAGTCTGGGGACAAGGAGCGGGAGGGGCGGGGGTTGGATAGGGGGTGGGATCCCGGGGGGGCAGTCGGGGGCAGGAAGTGGAAGGGGGCGGATAAGAGGCGGGGGCCAGGCTGTTTGGGGAGGCACAGCCTTCCCTACCCAGCCCTCCATACAGTTTCGCATCCCTGATGTGGCCCTCGGGCCAAAAAGTTTGCTCATCCCTGCCTTAAGCCACCCAAATCTCACTGGCATTCAGAAGCCTGCCCTAAACTCCTTCATGTCTTCCTCCGGTTCATTTCCCCTCGCTGGCAAAACGGTTTGTTTTCCCAAGTATTTCAGGGGTGGGTAGGACCCTCCGGGCCAGACCCATGGAACTTAGACTTTGAAGAGCTGGGCCCCAGTCCCTGGCTTCTGACCCTCAGCCAAAAATGAGCCCGTGGCCTGCCGCAGTGACGGCGATTTCCTTAGCTAGCAGCGCTGAGGCCAGAGAGATTATTATTAGAGTGGCCGCCCGGACTCTGCTACTTGGCCTGTTTCTGTGCTGGTGTTTATTGGGCAGCTCAACAGGAAATCGCACCCTCAAAAGCTTCAACACGGTGATCAAATCCCGCCTCACGCCAGGCCTGACTTTATGCCTCTTTTCCTGTGCAGTGCAAACCCAACGGTGTGTTTGCTGCTTTCGAAATGGGCGCTGCTTTCCGATGCCGCTTGGGAAGCAGTAGCCGCTAGGAGAGCGCTAGGATATACGGGGCAGTGGCAGTGATCACAGTCATAGACTTTAAAGCCAGAAGGGACCACCAGCCCGTGTGCTCTGACCGCCTGTGTATCACAGGCCACCGACAGCACCCATCACCCTGCACACCGAACCCAGCAACCGAAATGAGACCAACGCATTCCAGCCCCGCCAGGAGACTAGACTGTTGTGTGCCACAGGCAGAGAACAGGAGGGACCCAGGTGTCCCGGTGCCCAAGGCCCCAGTGGCAGGGAAACAATGAAGTGAGACACACCCAGATAATCCCGGAAAGTGACCCACACCCGCTGCATATCTGAATAAAACCGCATTTAAACACAACCTGCAGGAAGCAGCTAAGGCCGAAGGAATCCTAGGATATGCCCATCCAAGAGAGAGGTAAGGCTGGGCGGGGTGGTGGGGGAGGGGGGCTGGTTTCCTTACACGATCGCAATCATCTATGATTTAACTTTCTTTTCAGACCACGCAATATAACGTTGCTTCTTTTGGGCCAAGCAGTTTGCCAATATTTGCAGTTTCTGAAGCAGGTGGCACTAGCCACTGTTGGAGACAGGAGCAACAGAAGGTCCCTTGCCAGCACCCAAACCTTGGCCCCGCCCCCATGCCACCCCTTCTCCCTGAGGCCCCGCCCCCACACTGGCCCTTTGCCCTAAAGCCCCGCCCCTGCCCCACCCCTTTCCCCAAGGCCCCGCCCCTGCTCGCTCCTCTCTGCCCCCTCTCACTCCCATCGCTCGCCCCTATGGCCAGTAAGAAGTGAGAGGGCATAACCCTTCCACTTTTAAAAGTGATGGGGCCATGGCCTCCTCTCCCTCCACCCCCCCGTTCCGGCGCCCCTGGTTGGAGAGAACATGCTGGACTAGAGGGATCTCAGGTCTGATCCAGTCTGGGAATTCCTACTGTCCTTCTGGTCGATTAAAACCTTTGTGGTGTTGTTGGGAGGGACGGGGGAGACCTGATCTCATGCGAATTACGGGTTGGTTACCAGCAGACAGCTCACATCGTGCAGGAGAGGGGACACCCACTCTGATCTCAGTGATCTGGGTATAAATTCGGAGTGGTCCCACTGCAATCAGTGGAGTCCGATCTGGATTCTGATCTCAGTGACCCCACTGTAAACCCAGAGTGATGCCAGTGAAGTCAGTGGGGCTGGAGTCTGATCTCAACGACCCCAGTGTAAACCCAGAGTGATGCCAGTGACGTCAGTGGGGCTGGATTCTGATCTCAGCGACCCCAGTATAAACCCAGAGTCACTCCAGTGACGTCAGTGGGGCTGGATTCTGATCTCAACGACCCCAGTGTAAACCCAGAGTGACTCCAGTGAAGTCAGTGGGGCTGGATTCTGATCTCAGTGACCCCAGTGTAAACCCAGAGTCACTCCAGTAACGTCAGTGGGGCTGGATTCTGATCTCAGCGACCCCAGCGTAAACCCAGAGTGACTCCAGTGAAGTCAGTGGGGCTGGATTCTGATCTCAGTGACCCCAGTGTAAACCCAGAGTCACTCCAGTAACGTCAGTGGGGCTGGATTCTGATCTCAGCGACCCCAGTGTAAACCCAGAGTGACTCCAGTGACGTCAGTGGGGCTGGATTCTGATCTCAGCGACCCCAGTGTAAACCCAGAGTGACTCCAATGATGTCAGTGGGGCTGGATTCTGATCTCAGCGACTCCAGTGTAAACCCAGAGTGACTCCAGTGAAGTCAGTGGGGCTGGATTCTGAATACACCCCATTGTGAGACCAGCATTCGGCTCATTGAAGGCGATGAGGCGATTACTCTGGATTTACCCCAGTCTAATGGAAAGCAGAATTCGGCCTGTTGCAGGGCCCAGCCAGCTGCTGATACTGGAGGCAGCAACGCTGTAGAGTTTCTGTTTCTTTTACGCGCTGGGGAAATCCCCATGCACTTGATCTGGCCAGGGTCCTGCTCCCACCAGGGCTCTTGGTGCATCAGGGGTTTCCCAGCCTGTGTTTCCCCCTGGAAAGGCGACGTTAACCCCTGCCTGGCCAGTGACCCCATCACCTTTACCTCACATTTCACAGCGCTGAGCAGCTCCCGGGGTCCAATCTGTTGCTCCGCTCTCCCAAGGCGAACAGGCCCCAGTATAGGAAGGGGAGAAAGGGCACATGTATGTGTCCCTTAAACGAAAGGCATGGTACCAGGGCAGGCGCTCACGGGTGGGGAGCATGTGCCCTATTAATTGACAGGCCTGTTACCTGCAGAGATGGGCCTCACCCTGGAACTCCTGCAATTAACCAGCTTGAAAGTCTCCTGGATTCTGTAACCGCCCCCAGCCTCTGGCAACTGGCTGAGCCCGGGACATTAGCCACTGAGTGCTTATGTGCCCCAGGGGGACCAGCTCCCTTCAAGCCTCCTCCCCCGGCTCTTCCAGTGGACACAGTCCCACCCCATCTGCCCTTGTGCCAGCTCTGCCCCGCATGCAGATCTGGGCTCCAAGTCCCTCTCCGCTGGCTCCAGGACCGCTTCTAATGCCAGCTGGGTTGGAATCTTCAAAGTAACTACCGGATCAAGCCCCAGCTGGAGGCCGAATTTCGATCTTTGAACCCCCACGACAGCTGCGCTTCTCTGGGACAATGCAGCTCGCAGAGAGAGCAGGGGGCAAACCATGCACCGTCGAGGGGGTCTGGCTGTGGAACAATCTTCCAGAGGAGACTGGACCCAGCCGGCGTCTGCCCATCTTCAGGAGACACTGCAAAGCTACTCCACCATACGTGAGGCTCAGAATTTGAACACCCCGTTTATTCCCAACGCCCCACCCTCCGAAAACAAACAGAGCCTCCCTCGAGCAGGGTTCTGATCTCGTAAAGGGGGTAGAGCCAGAGACACCGTGAAATCCACAAGGGACTTTGCTGGTGATTTTTTATAGAAGGTGCCCAGATACCATGGTGATGGGCAGCAGGATGGAACTCACTGGGCCCGTCTACATTGTGATAAAAAACCAGCTGCACCGAGTCTCTCAGCCCAAGGCAGCTGACACGGGCTCACGGGGCTGGGGCTGTGGGGCTATAAACTGCAATGTAGACATCCGGAATCTGAGATCCTGCCCCCTCCCGGGGTGTCAGAGCCCAAGCTCCAGCCTCAGCCCAAACGTCTACACTGCAGTTTTATTGCCCGGCAGCTCAAGTCGCCTGACCCGGGCCATTCGCGGCCATGCCGCGGGTCTTTTAGGGCGGTGTAGACGTACCCTCAGACGACTAGACCTGCAGGGTGCCAGCAAAAGAGAAGGCGGGGTTGTTAGGCTGAGGACAAGGAGTGGGTAGTTTTCTCTCTCTCACCCTCTAACCTTAACTCTGCCCCTTTTCACCCCTCTGGGAGATCACAGCACCGTACCAGCCTCTGCCAGCCAGTAGCAATACCCGCCAGATCAATATCGCTGCCCAGTTCACAACACTGGGTCCCAGGGTGTAGATCGGGAGTGGGGATTGCGAGCAGTGCTGGGCACAGAGAGAATGACAGGTCTATTAGGGGAGGGGGTGAATTCTGTTATAATCCC
Organism: Malaclemys terrapin pileata; assembly: GCF_027887155.1. Classification (NCBI taxonomy): domain Eukaryota; kingdom Metazoa; phylum Chordata; order Testudines; family Emydidae; genus Malaclemys; species Malaclemys terrapin. The sequence goes on along the minus strand of NC_071517.1, from coordinate 43,777,423 downwards.
ACACCATTCCCAAGGGAGCAGCGTTAAGATTGGTGTGGCAGTTTCTCCCTTCACTTTGCATTTCCTGATTTTCCCCAAAGTTCGCATGTTAGGAATTCTGGTTTTCCATTCCAGAAGGGCCCAAGGAACACAGGGCAGTGGTGAGGTTGTCCCCTTAACTCCACCTTCATGATTTTTGTGCATATGGATTTTAGCACAGACACACAACGAGGGCCCGGATCTACATTACTACGTTACTGAATTTACCCCATCTCCCTAATTATAGCACAGGTTTAAATTTCTCCGGCTCTTTCCAGGAAGCTAGCGACAGAGAAAGGTGAGTCAGGCTCCGGCACCGAGTTTAACTTCTGTTTATGAGAAACCACTGGAGAGAAAGTAAAGACTCTGGCCGGGATCAGCTTGACAGAAGGCAAACTTGGCACCTCAGTGCCATTCAACTTTCTCTGTCCACCTCCCTCTCCACTATGGATCCCGGAATGTGGTTTGTTTAGCTAGCAAAGAAAAATAGAAAGTTTAAGTGTGTTGGGGGGAGATAGTGCCCCTGGTAAACAAAGGAGACAAAGACGGAGCATGAGTTGTGCAGAAATCCATTTGTTGTAAGTGTCTGTGGCTGTCAAAAGCCTCTTGTGTCAGGTGGGCAGTGATCCCAAATATCACGACAAGGGAGAAACCCATCTCTTTGCACCACTCCCTTCCCAGCAATGAGGGGATTTTCTCTTGACTTAGCAGATGCACGTTATCTCAGGGGCTCCCCTACTGCAGGCTCTGGGGGAAGTTGGTTCACTCTAGCACTGCCACCGAAGAGGAAAGATGTCAAAGGGACAGCTCCTCTGGCCACTACTGCTCCTCTTGATAGTAACTACCCAAGGGAAGCCAGTCGTCACCTCAGGTAAGTGACCTACCACTTCAGGAAGGATTCCTTTCCCCCCACCAGGCAAACCAAGGGGCCTGACCCCACCCTGCCTGCTTGGAGAACCACAGCTGCAGTACCCAGCTTAGCATAGGGAACCTCAACCGCCAGCCTTCGAGGATTCTTTCTAGGCAGCCAAGCCCAGAGCCACCTCCACCCCCTTGGGGAAACAGAGGAAGGTCCCTCCTACCCCTACTCCAGTTGGTGAGGAGATAAATGGGGCAGGGAGGCAGAGATGGACCTGGATGGAACCAGTGGGAGAGGTGGGGTAGGGGAGGATGGATGATGTGAGGGAGGCAGGAGGGCTGAGGGAATGGGTGAAAGGGGAGATGGATGGATTTGGGGAGGCAAAAGGAGGCAGGTTCTGAAGGGAGACCAGGGATGGAGGGGAGTTTCTGACAGGAGGGGCAGTGGGTATGGATGGATTTTTAAGAGCCTGAGGGGGCCATGGCTAGATTAGGGGGTCCCGAGAAGAGAGCTGAAGGGGGATGGATGGATTTCAGGGGTCCCGAGAGGAGAGTTGGGTGGCATGGATAGATTTGAGGATGGTAACATGGATGGACATTTGGGAGGATTGTGGACAGGGCGTGGGGGCCTGGATGGATTTGTGAGGGTCAGGCTGAATGGAAGAGGGGGTGGATGGTTATTTTGGGGGCTGACAGGAAGGGGAGGATGTTCCTGGCTTGTGTATCTACTAGCTCTTTGAGCCAGGGACTGTCTGACTGGCATATGCATGTACAGTGCCTAGCACTGTGGGGTCCCAATCCCTGATTAGGCCTCTAAACTACCACAACATGGGCCTGCGACCCAAACAGCAGACCAAATGCTGAGTGACTCTGACACAGAGACATTTGAAAGGGGATTTAATAACATCGAAGGGCTTCTGTGCAGCACAAACCCAAAGAGAGAGGAGCTGGAAAATCCCCAGCTGGGAGGTGTGATTTTCAAAGACCGTTTGGGGGTGGCAAGGAGCTATGGTGGAATACTGGGGGAAACCCAGCATGAGGGAAGTTAGAGATGGTTGAATTTTTTTTTTTTGTCAGAAAAAGGTTTTCAATGGAAAAATGGCTTTTCGACCCATATGAAAAATATCTACAATAAAATAATTGTACCACTCAAAATTCTGTGCTTTTTGACAACAAAAGATTTGTACTGAATTGATTCAACATGACAGATATTCAGTTTGATTCAGATCACATGGAGTTGAAAGGAATTGTTTTGTTTGTTTGTTTCCTTTATTAGTGGGTTCCTTTCTGCCCCCTTTTCCAGTGTGTGTGGACAGGGGAGGATAAAGAGAGGAGGAAGAAAATAGAAATAGGAAACCCCCACCCCCAAATGAAAATAAAAACATTTGTTTTGATTTGATTCATTTGATTTAAATGGAAATAATAGGTTTTGGTCTGAAATGAGTCGAAATTAAATTTTAGTGAGAATTAGAGATAGTCCAAAAAAATGTGTCAGGAAGGTTTTTTTTTTAAAACAGAACAATGTTTTTTCAAATTATATGAAAATTTTCTAGACAAATGTTTGTACCATTCAGATTTTGACAAATTGGAAAATGTATTTTGAATTGATTCTAACTGAAAAATATTGGTTTTGATTCAAATCAAATGGAATTATTATGATTAGTTTTTTTCTTTTGTTTTTGGTATTTATTTTTCCCTTATCTCCATTTTTCCAGCGGAAAATGGGTGGGGAGGAGAAAAAAGCAGAAAACAGCCCTCAGAAATGAAAATCTGTATTTGTTATAAGAAGAACAGGAGTACTTGTGGCACCTTAGAGACTAACAAATTTATTAGAGCATAAGCTTTCGTGGACTACAGCCCACTTCTTCGGATGCATAGAATGGAACATATATTGAGGAGATATATATACACACATACAGAGAGCATAAACAGGTGGGAGTTGTCTTACTAACTCTGAGAGGCCAATTAATTAAGAGAAAAAAAAAAAACTTTTGAAGTGATAATCAAGCTAGCCGAGTACAGACAGTGTGATAAGAAGTGTGAGAGTACTTACAAGGGGAGATAGTCAACGTTTGTAATGGCTCAGCCATTCCCAGTCCTTATTCAAACCGGAGTTAATTGTGTCTAGTTTGCATATCAATTCTAGCTCTGCAGTCTCTCTTTGGAGTCTGTTTTTGAAGTTTTTCTGTTGTAATATAGCCACCCGCAGGTCTGTCACTGAATGACCAGACAGGTTAAAGTGTTCTCCCACTGGTTTTTGAGTATTTTGATTCCTGATGTCAGATTTGTGTCCATTAATTCTTTTGCGTAGAGACTGTCCGGTTTGGCCAATGTACATGGCAGAGGGGCATTGCTGGCACATGATGGCATAGATCACATTGGTAGATGTGCAGGTGAACGAGCCCCTGATGGTATGGCTGATGTGATTAGGTCCTATGATGATGTCACTTGAATAGATATGTGGACAGAGTTGGCATCGGGGTTTGTTACAAGGATAGGTTCCTGGGTTAGTGGTTTTGTTCAGTGATGTGTGGTTGCTGGTGAGTATTTGCTTTAGGTTGGGGGGTTGTCTGTAAGCGAGGACAGGTCTGTCTCCCAAGATCTGTGAGAGTAAAGGATCATCTTTCAGGATAGGTTGTAGATCTCTGATGATGCGCTGGAGAGGTTTTAGTTGGGGGCTGAAGGTGACAGCTAGTGGTGTTCTGTTATTTTCTTTGTTGGGCCTGTCTTGTAGGAGGTGACTTCTGGGTACTCGTCTGGCTCTGTCAATCTGTTTTTTCACTTCAGCAGGTGGGTATTGTAGTTTTAAGAATGCTTGATAGAGATCTTGTAGGTGCTTGTCTCTATCCGAGGGATTGGAGCAAATGCGGTTATATCTTAGAGCTTGGCTGTAGACAATGGATCGTGTGGTGTGTCCTGGATGGAAGCTGGAGGCATGTAGGTAAGTGTAGCGGTCAGTAGGTTTCCGGTATAGGGTGGTATTGATGTGACCATCGCTTATTAGCACAGTAGTGTCCAGGAAATGGACCGCTTGTGTGGATTGATCTAGGCTGAGGTTGATGGTGGGATGGAAATTATTGAAATCATGGTGAAATTCCTCAAGGGCTTCTTTTCCATGGGTCCAGATGATGAAGATGTCATCAATGTAGCGCAAGTAGAGTAGGGGCGTTAGGGGACGAGAGCTAAGGAAGCGTTGTTCTAAGTCAGCCATAAAAATGTTGGCATATTGTGGGGCCATGCGGGTACCCATAGCAGTGCCGCTGACTTGAAGGTATATATTGTCCCCAAATGTGAAATAGTTGTGGGTGAGGACAAAATCACAAAGTTCAGCCACCAGGTTAGCTGTGACATTATCAGGGATACTGTTCCTGATAGCTTGTAGTCCATCTTTGTGTGGAATATTGGTGTAGAGGGCTTCTACGTCCATAGTGGCCAGGATGGTGTTTTCTGGAAGATCACCGATGGATTGTAGTTTCCTCAGGAAGTCAGTGGTGTCTCGAAGATAGCTGGGAGTGCTGGTAGCGTAGGGTCTTAGGACAGAGTCTACATAACCAGACAAGCCTGATGTTAGGGTGCCAATGCCTGAGATGATGGGGCGTCCAGGATATCCAGGTTTATGGATCTTGGGTAGCAAATAGAATACCCCTGGTCGGGGTTCTAGGCATGTGTCTGTACGGATTTGTTCCTGTGCTTTGTCAGGGAGTTTTTTTAGCAGATGGTGTAGTTTCTTTAGGTAATCTTCAGTGGGATCAGAGGATAATGGCCTGTAGAATGTGGTGTTAGAGAGCTGTCTAGCAGCCTCCTGGTCATATTCCAATTTATTCATGATGACGACAGCACCTCCTTTGTCAGCCTTTTTGATTATGATGTCAGGGTTGTTTCTGAGGCTGTAGATGGCGTTGTGTTCAGCATGGCTGAGGTTATGTGGCAAGTGATGTTGCTTTTCCACAATTTCAGCCTTTGCACGTCGACGGAAGCAATCTATGTAGAAATCCAGTCTGTTGTTTCGACCGTCCGGAGGAGTCCATGCAGAATCCTTTTTTTTGTAGTGCTGGTAGGGAGGATTGTGTGGGTTAGTATGCTGTTCAGAGGTATGTTGGAAATATTCTTTGAGTCGGAGACGTCGAAAGTAGGATTCTAGGTCACCGCAGAACTGTATCATATTCATTGGTCTGGAGGGACAAAAGGAGAGGCCCCGAGATAGGACAGACTCTTCTGCTGGGCTAAGAGTATAGCTGGAAAGATTAACAATATTGCTGGGTGGGTTAAGGGAGCTACTGTTGTGGCTGCTTGTGGCATGTAGCAGTTTAGATAGTTTAGTGTCCTTTTTCCTCTCACACTTCTTATCACACTGTCTGTACTCGGCTAGCTTGATTATCACTTCAAAAGTTTTTTTTTTTTTTTCTCTTAATTAATTGGCCTCTCAGAGTTAGTAAGACAACTCCCACCTGTTTATGCTCTCTGTATGTGTGTATATATATCTCCTCAATATATGTTCCATTCTATGCATCCGAAGAAGTGGCCTGTAGTCCACGAAAGCTTATGCTCTAATAAATTTGTTAGTCTCTAAGGTGCCACAAGTACTCCTGTTCTTCTTTTTGCGGATACAGACTAACACGGCTGTTACTCTGAAACTTGTATTTGTTATTGTTGTTTTGATTCCATTTGATTCAAACTGATTCTAGGTCACCGCAGAACTGTATCATATTCATGGGTCTGGAGGGACAAAAGGAGAGGCCCCGAGATAGGACAGACTCTTCTGCTGGGCTAAGAGTATAGCTGGAAAGATTAACAATATTGCTGGGTGGGTTAAGGGAGCTACTGTTGTGGCTGCTTGTGGCATGTAGCAGTTTAGATAGTTTAGTGTCCTTTTTCCTCTCACACTTCTTATCACACTGTCTGTACTCGGCTAGCTTGATTATCACTTCAAAAGTTTTTTTTTTTTTTTCTCTTAATTAATTGGCCTCTCAGAGTTAGTAAGACAACTCCCACCTGTTTATGCTCTCTGTATGTGTGTATATATATCTCCTCAATATATGTTCCATTCTATGCATCCGAAGAAGTGGGCTGTAGTCCACGAAAGCTTATGCTCTAATAAATTTGTTAGTCTCTAAGGTGCCACAAGTACTCCTGTTCTTCTTTTTGCGGATACAGACTAACACGGCTGTTACTCTGAAACTTGTATTTGTTATTGTTGTTTTGATTCCATTTGATTCAAACTGAAACTAATTTTTTTCATGTAGTTTAAGATTCCATTTGATTCAAACTGAAACTAATGTTTTGGTTTGACTGCATTCTAAAGGAATTTTTTCATTGGGTGGGAAAAAAATCGGACCGAATGCAGTGAGAAATTTGCAAGTGAAAATATAGTGATAGACTCAAAGAGCTCAATCTATTTAGCTTAACAAAGAGAAGGCTTAGGGGTGACTTGATTACTGTCTGTAAGTATCTACAAAGGCACAAATATTTAATAATGGGCTCTTCAGTCAAACTGAGAAAGATAGAACACGATCCAATGGCTGGAAGTTGAAGCTAGACAGATTCAGACTGGAAATAAGGCGTACATTTTCAAAGAGTGGAACAATTTGTGGTGGAGTCTCAATTACTGACAATTTTTAACTCAAAAGTGGATGCTTTTCTAAAAGATCTGCTCTAGGAATTATTTTGGGCAGGTCTCTGGCCTGGGTTATCCAGGCGGTCAGACTAGATGACCACAGTAGTTCCTTCTGGCCTTGGCATCTATGAAGCACACATTTTTGGCATAAAGAATTCCTGGTGTTGGCCACCTAGTGGAAAGGTTTGGTTTCGGAAACCCAGAAATTCTGGCCAAGAGATATAGGATGCGATCAGCGACTCTGATTTTGCTGCATGGAAGAACGTGGCCCTTGACAGTTTTCATGCTGTAACGGTCTAGAAACCCCAGACCTGGCTTCCCTCAACCTCATGCAGCCTCTGCCTCATCAGCAAACACAAACGTAGCTGCAAGCCCACATCCGACCTACCGGTGAGGCGATTAACCAATAGCACAAACTCCTAAAGCAAAGTGGTGTCTTCTCCAACATCTCAGTGCCTTCAGCTCCAGCCTGGACATCTCACTGGAAGATGCTGGAAGACACAAATTTATGGGTTCAGAACGGGGGTGACTGGGTGTAATTCTTTGTCCTATAAGATATAGGAGATAGGACTAGAGGATCTAACGATCCCGTCTCTGGCTTTGAAATCCACTCATCAAACCCCAAGCTCCTCCCACCATCTCTGCCATACCACGTGCTCCCCCCTTCCCCTATAATCAGCTTGGTTTTTGACCCTTGCAGTTCCCGCAGTTTGTCGGAAGGTCTCCTGGTCCACGACCGAAGGAGGCTCTGTGCGCATCCCCCTTCACACCGTCGAGACGTCCTTCCACGTGTATCGCCTCGATGGCTCCGCCTCCCGCTGGGAGGAGATCCTGGTCTCCCTCAATGGGATCTCGCAGCCTCCCCGCATCCCCTTCGCTGAGCAGATCTCCGTGTCCAGCAGAGGCTTCGAAGTGCAGCGCATGAGCAGAGAAGCGGAAGGCAGCTACCAGGTGGTCTCCATGGTCACTGGGGAGTGTGTGGCTCACATTGACCTGGGAGTGCTGGGTGAGTCCTGTGCTCCCCCCCCTCAGTCGCCTAGTAACTCCACTCAGTGCACGGCCTGTACAGAGCGTGTGCATGGGACCAAGCAGCTCGGGATATTGTTCTTTCCCTCTCTGGGCTCACTGGGAACATAGCAGCCGCGTCCCTGGCTGGACAAACGTAGCTGGAAATGGCTAATCTGGGTTCCACATTCTAGGCTTGTTTCTAACGGCACAACTGGCTGCAGAACCTGGGGATGGGGGGTTAAAGAAATAACCAGGTCCTTCCAGCATGAGGCCAGACAGAGAAGACCGGAGAGCCCACACCCCCAGCAGGCTAGAGCCAGCCCTGGGGAAGGGTCAGCATCACGGGGGGAGGCTGTGCCCCAAATCCCCACTCTCATCTCTTATCCCCTTCTCATTTCAGAGCCCACCCCATCTCCGCCTGTCCGGGGAGCCCCGCCTCAGGGAGAGGGAGACCTCAGCGAGAATGAAAAGGAAGGTAAGTCTGTGTAAACGGTAGCCAATGTTAGGCCATGGGTGTCAGGACTCCTGGGTTCTTCCTGTCCTTCCTTCCCTGTCCTGTCCTTCCAGGAAGGGAGTGAGATCTAATGGGTTGGGAGTGGGGGTGAGGGGCTAGGATTCAAGACTCCTGGGCTCTAGCCCCAGCTCTAGGAGAAGAGTGGGGTCTATTAGGTTGGGGGGTGGGAGTCGGGACTCCTCTTTCTATTCCCAGCGGAAGGAGAAGAGAAAGATCTAACAGGTTGTGGGCTGGGGGACTGAGATTCAGTCCTCCTGGGTTCTCTCATAGGCTCTGGGTGGGGAGTGAGATGTAATTGGTTGTGGGTGTGGGAAGATACTCAGGACTCCTGGGCTCCATTCCCAGGTCTGGGTGGGTAGTGGGATCTTTCCTGCAAAAAGTTTTGGTTTTGCCAAATTCGCCTTTTTCCAACAGAAAAATGTTTTGGTGAAAAATTCCAACCAGCTCCCAGGGGCAGAGTTAAGGTGAAGTTGCTGGGTTAGCAAGTACCTTAGCAGCTCTCCACCTGCTGGAAGGGCATGAGGCAGCACTGGGCAACCTTAACTCTCCATTAACGACATTTTGGGGGCAGTTCATTTGTATTGCAGCAACGCTGAGGAGACCCCCGTCATGGCCCAGGACCCCAGTGCGCTGGGTGCAGTGCAAACACAGAACAAAAAGATGGCGCCTGCCCCAGTGAGCTGACAATCTAGGAACCTCTTCACAACACTCCCCTTCTCCTTTTTCATTTCAGGGCCTTTGAGCGATGCTGCCAAGATTGCGCTGGTGGTGGCTGGAGTGATTGCCCTGCAATTCTTTCTCTTGCTGCTGGCTGCATATATGACACTCTCTCTGTATGTATAAATAAGGGAGCAGCCCAACGGAGCTGAGGGAAACTGAATCCCTGAGTGGCTACAGATCAGGAGACCGAGTCAACAACCCCTTTGCCGAGCTATCCTGTGACAAGTGATACTGGCTCTTTAGGCCAGAGGAAGGATATTTGGGGGGTCATATTACTCATAAAACCTCTAAGGGTGGTGGAATCTCCGTCCTTAGAAGTTTTTAAGGCCCAGTTTGACAAGTCCTGGCTGGGATGATTTAGTTGGGGTTGGTCCTGCTTTGAGTAGGGGGTTGGACTGGATGACCTCCTGGGGTCTCTTCCAACTCTAATCTTCTGTGATTGATTCTATGATTCATTCCAGGGATTGAGCTGCAAAGAAATGAGAGAAAATAGATCCACCCTAGAGGAACAGATCCCAGGATGTAGTGCTCTGGGAGAGAACGTAGGCTGCTGACTGTGCCTAGAATCAGAGCCTTGAAATGGGGGTGGGGCAAGGCTGCCCTTCCATCAGGCAGAAGGAATCCTGGGAAATGTAGTCCCAAAGGCATGCTGGGATTTGTAGGCCTCCACAACAGGGAATGCTGGGAATCAGGGGCAGTATATAAAGAGCCACCTCCTTCATAAGGAGGGTGGCTGTGGATGTATGTAGTTGTGGTTGTTCAATGGGCATTTAAAATCTGCAAGCTGCTTTGAAAATGTCAGCCTTCCTGCTGCGGGGTGTTGAGTTAACCGCCCGCACGTGGGCATCTGATGCTGTTAAATGCTTATTCTTGTTTGACTGCAAGTCTAATTGTTAGGGCACCTACGGCTTTTTCTATTTGTTTTTTATACTTTAATTTATATCCAAATAAATATTCCTTTACAACAACCCAGGCTCCTGTTGACTCCTGCCATTAATCTGCAATTGGAGGGAGAACAAGGGACTCTAAAATGTAGACAGTCCGAAGGGAAATGAGGGACATGCAGGTACCTCCCCCTTTTCAAGCTGTTTGCCATTTATCCACACGCCTTGCCCTTCACTCAAGCCAGAAAGCGAAGGCTGCAACCTCATCAGGCTGAAGTTCTGATAATCAGGCCATTTGCTGTCTTTTATGCAAACAGTGCAATGCATATTAATCAACAACTACACTGCAGCATTTGCATGAAGTCTCCAGCTATCTAGACCGGCATCAGCTGTTAAAAGGCATAAACTCCTCGTCCCGCGTGAGCTGCTGTCCTGGCAGCTACATCAGAATCAATTTCAGGCAGTGAATTTGGCTAGAGTTCATGGGAAATCAGCCAGCAGAAGGTATGATGCAATGCGGCCTCAGCTGGGAAGGGAGCTGCTGGCCTTTGATAGCTGCTTCTGCCCTTCCGCTGAGCAGATGGTTGAGTTCAGCTGGCAAAAGAAAAGCAGCAAGGGCTAGAAAGCAGAATCAGATGATCAAAGCCCGCAGGACAACAGCATCAGCCAATTGTCCACCAGATGGAGATGGGGAGAAATGACCTCCCTGTCCCTTCCCCCCACCCACGCACCCACTGGAAGGGAATATAGAAACAGCATGATCTAGTGGGTAGGGGCATTGGCAGGGGCCTCAAGAAGCTGTAGGTTCTGGTCCTGAATCCTATCTAAGGCCTGCCCATTCTTCCCCCGTTTCACAGCACCCTCAGAAAGGAAATCCAGTAGCTAGGGCATGGGACTGGTAATCAAGTCACATATGTTCCATTCCCAGCTCTGATGGGATACTGCCAAGGGGTGTGACCTTGGGCACGGTGCTTCTCTGCTCTGGGCCTCTGTTTCCCCTCCTAGCCTGTGCCTGTCTTGACTATTTTCAATGGTAAGCTTTTGGGGCAAGAACTGTCTCTCGCTGTGTGTCTGTGCAGCGCCCGGCACAACGGGGCCCTGATCTCAGCTGGGGCAGGGCCTGTCTCTCGCTGTGTGTCTGTGCAGCGCCCGGCACAACGGGGCCCTGATCTCAGCTGGGGCAGGGACTGTCTCTCCCTGTGTGTCTGTGCAGCGCCTGGCACAACGGGGCCCTGATCTCAGTTGGGGCAGGGACTGTCTCTCTCTGTGTGTCTGTGCAGCGCCTGGCACAACGGGGCCCTGATCTCAGCTGGGGCAGGGACTGTCTCTCCCTGTGCGTCCGTGCAGCACCCAGCACAACGGGGCCCTGATCTCAGCTGGGGCAGGGACTGTCTCTCGCTGTGTGTCCGTGCAGCGCCCGGCACAACGGGGCCCAGATCTCAGCTGGGGCAGGGACTGTCTCTCCCTGTGTGTCCGTGCAGCGCCCGGCACAACGGGGCCCTGATCTCAGCTGGGGCAGGGCCTGTCTCTCCCTGTGTGTCTGTGCAGCACCCAGCACAACGGGGCCCAGATCTCAGCTGGGGCAGGGACTGTCTCTCGCTGTGTGTCTGTGCAGCGCCCGGCACAACGGGGCCCTGATCTCAGCTGGGGCAGGGACTGTCTCTCCCTGTGTGTCTGTGCAGCGCCCGGCACAACAGGGCCCTGATCTCAGCTGGGGCAGGGACTGTCTCTCCCTGTGTGTCTGTGCAGCGCCCGGCACAACGGGGCTCTGATCTCAGCTGGGGCAGGGACTGTCTCTCCCTGTGTGTCCGTGCAGCGCCCGGCACAACGGGGCCCTGATCTCAGCTGGGGCAGGGCCTGTCTCTCCCTGTGTGTCTGTGCAGCACCCAGCACAACGGGGCCCAGATCTCAGCTGGGGCAGGGACTGTCTCTCCCTGTGTGTCCGTGCAGCGCCCGGCACAACGGGGCCCTGATCTCAGCTGGGGCAGGGCCTGTCTCTCCCTGTGTGTCTGTGCAGCACCCAGCACAACGGGGCCCAGATCTCAGCTGGGGCAGGGACTGTCTCTCGCTGTGTGTCTGTGCAGCGCCCGGCACAACGGGGCCCTGATCTCAGCTGGGGCAGGGACTGTCTCTCCCTGTGTGTCTGTGCAGCGCCCGGCACAATGGGGCCCAGATCTCAGCTGGGGCAGGGCCTGTCTCTCGCTGTGTGTCTGTGCAGTGCCCGGCACAACGGGGCCCTGATCTCAGCTGGGGCAGGGACTGTCTCTCCCTGTGTGTCTGTGCAGCGCCCGGCACAACGGGGCCCTGATCTCAGCTGGGGCAGGGACTGTCTCTCCCTGTGTGTCTGTGCAGCGCCCGGCACAATGGGGCCCTGATCTCAGCTGGGGCATGGACTGTCTCTCCCTGTGTGTCTGTGCAGCGCCCGGCACAATGGAGCCCAGATCTCAGCTGGGGCAGGGCCTGTCTCTCGCTGTGTGTCTGTGCAGTGCCCGGCACAACGGGGCCCTGATCTCAGCTGGGGCAGGGACTGTCTCTCCCTGTGTGTCTGTGCAGTGCCTGGCACAACGGGGCCCTGATCTCAGCTGGGGCAGGGACTGTCTCTCCCTGTGTGTCTGTGCAGCGCCCGGCACAACGGAGCCCTGATCTCAGCTGGGGCAGGGACTGTCTCTCCCTGTGTGTCTGTGCAGCGCCCGGCACAACGGGGCCCTGATCTCAGCTGGGGCAGGGACTGTCTCTCCCTGTGTGTCTGTGCAGCGCCGGGCACAATGGGGCCCAGATCTCAGCTGGGACTTCCGTGTGCTACCATAATACACATAATAATAAAGCCACTTGTATCGTACATTGATCAATTTCACATGGAGAAAGTTTCTGTTGCCCATCGGCAATGCAGACACAGGGGACGTTGACCGACTAAAAAATTAATTTTAAAAATATTTGCTACTTTGAAACCAGCAAATGTTCAATAAAAACCAACAACGATGAAAATCCTTCAAAACCCCCCCAAATGATGAAATGCGGAAAAATTGCCCTTTTTAAGCTCTATCTTGGCACAGGCTGATACGCAATCGAAAGCCAGTAGTCCCAGCGCAGGCGCAGCCCTGGATCAGGTCCTACTTTGTAGCTGATGTTTTCCCACAAGCAGAACGGTGCAGGGTGAAGGGGTCTCACAGATGCTGCCCCTGGGATGAGAACCTGCCCAGGGTGGGAGGCAGGGAGAAGTGAACGGGAGAGAGCTCCTGTCTAGGGCTTTTCATCTGTAGATCACAAGGCGCTTTACAGGAGGCCAGTATCGTTATCCCCATTTGACAGATGGGGAAACTGAGGCACGAGGCGGGGACATTGACTTGCCCAGGGTCACCCAGTGGACCCATGACAGAGCTGGGAATAGAGCCCAGGTCTCCGGAGCCAAAGGCTCGTGGTATTGGAGCTCACTGGAAGCACGTGCTGCCCTCCCGCTCAGCCGCTGGGGGAGCGGCCATGACAGGAGGGGGCGTGGCCAGAGCACTCTGCACGTCAGGCTGTGAAGTTGCTCTAAGTTACAGCACCCCCGAGGCTGCTCTAACTTATCCTGGGGTATGCGCCAGTCCCCAGAGCAGCCCAGAACCTGGGAGGTGCAAGGGCAGCTAAGACCGGCACAGGCAGCCTGCATCTCTCTTATTCGTAGATAGCCAGAGGTTGGTTTGGTCCATTTCACAGACCAGGGCCGTCCTCACTTGTACCCCTTCTGGTGCATCCCTGGGGAGGAGCAAAATCACCATAGCCCCTCCCACTTCCAGCCTTCTCTGCTCCAGCCACCCATCCCTGCTGCACCCCATGGCCATGCCCCCTACTAGCCCTACCCTCGTCCAGCCCCTAACCCTGCTCCCCAAAATCCCCCATAGCCATGCCCTTCCCTCTTCCACCCTGCCCCACCCCCTGTGCTGGGGTATTCCTCGGTGTCGCAGAGTAACAGGGAGCCCATCCCTATGGAGGGATGGGAGTCAGTCTATATCCCACAGTATGAGCATGTGGGGAGAGAATACAGGGGCAACACTGCCCCCCACTCCAGCTGCTGGCTGAGAGATGCAGGACCTGGGACCCATTGCTGCACACAGTCCAGGGGGGATAGACTCCGCCGGGGGCGAGGATACTGCATGCTCCTGGGATGCAGAGCAGTGCTTCTCAAGGACCGGTCCGTGGACCGGTGCCGGTCACTGAGATCTCCCTGACACAGTTTAGGAAGGCAGCAAGCCGGTGCCTGGTATCAAAAAGGTTGAGAAACACTGAAGGAGCCTCCCTGTCAGAGCAGGGCTTGCGGGGAGGAGATGGGAGGGGCTGTGGTGACACATTGCACCAGCCATTGGGCAGCTGCCAACATGCCACTGGCTGAGTCAGCAGCCGGAGAGGCGGGGTAAAAAGAAATTGACCAGTGCAGATTCACACCCTTCTGCATCGCAAAGGGGATGGTGCTCTCTCTGCACCTCCAAACGGGGCAAGCTGGGGCTTGTACACTTTGATCTGGCCAAGAGGAGTCTCCGCCGGTTTATTTTTCGGCATGTAGAGGATTATTGGGGAATTGCTGCTCCGCCAGCCAGGTGAGTATTGGCACCAGCGATGAGCCAGATCCCCGGCTGGTGTAGACAGACCTAAGTGGGGCTACACCGGATTGACACGGCAGCTGGGGAGCTCATGGAGCCGGGGAGATGGAATGTTGATTTTGATTACACCACTGAAAGCGCTGGTTGTTCGAGTGGATGAAGAGGACAATGGAAGGGGGACCTGCCCTGGTTGCTACATCCCGGATTCCGGAGAGCCCATGGGAAGCGCGGAGTGGGAAGGAGGCCAGGCTGGTGCCTCTGCCTGGAATTGGCGCCGTGAGTCTGACACAGAGACACCCAGCCGGAGAAGCACTGAGGATGCTGGGACCAGGGAGCCATGGAGGTAACACCCCATCTCCTTCCTTTTTGCACCCCATGTTCTCTATTTACCATTCCCCATTTCAAACCCCTTCCTGGAGTCGGGAAGGGCGGCCTTGCGGTGAGGGCACTGGCCTGGGGATCTCGGTTCAAATACCACCTGTGCTAGCAACTCCCTGGGTGACCTTGGGCAAAGGCACTTAAACTCTGCATGGCCCAGGTCTTCCCCCTCCCTGCTAGGAAATAATCCTGCCTTTGTCTGTCTAGGGGGACCAGATGTCCTGCTTTTATAGGGACAGTCCCGATATCTGGGGCTTTGTCTTATAAAGGCCCCTATTATCCCCCACCCCCCTCTTGATTTTTCACACTTGCTGTCTGGTCACCCTAATCTACGCCCCAGTCCTCCGAACAATTACACCCTTTACACTAGCTGGGGATCATGGCTCCTAAAGGCAATCACGGATGTAAGTATCAGAGGGGTAGCCGTGTTAGTCTGAATCTGTAAAAAGCAACAGAGGGTCCTGTGGCACCTTTAAGACTAACAGAAGTACAGGGAGCATAAGCTTTCGTGGGTACGAACCTCACTTCTTCAGATGCAAGGGGCCTTAGACTATAAACTCTTCAGGTCCAGCTATACAAACCCTTCCCAATGGGGCCCCAGCCCTAGCTGCAATATCATTTCTACTGTAATATAAATAATAACGAATGGGCAACTGCACCGCTGTGCCGTCACGTCGGCACTGAAAGGGTTACGTTTCTGGGCTGCAGTTTTCCCCTTTAAATCCTCCTCCTGCTGCATTAGGGGAACCAAATGTCTCTTTCAAGCCAAAAGAGGATCAAGTTACACGGGGGGTGGGGAGGGGGGCTTAGCAGGGGCATGGCTAGGGTAGGGTTTCTGAAGTTCTGGCACCGCTCTGTGGACACTTGGGGTCACTGATTGAAAAGGCTTTTCTAAACCATGCACCAAAGGGCCCTGATCTCAGCTGGGGCTTTACACACCAGTGTTAGGCAGATAATAATGCCCCTGTATCGCTAAACCGATGGCCTGTTCCTATGGGGAGTTTGTCTCCTGGCCGGTGCAGTGAAGCCGACGTTCATCACATTGTGCACCAAAAGGCAAAGTAAAAGAAAAGCTCGGGTAATGAGCAAATCCACTTCACGGGGAGTTTCCTGACACAGAACCAGCATCTCAGTCAAATCAAGCTGTAGCCGTAGTGGCAATTCGGCTGATCATCCAGAAACTCGTCACCCTTTTTCATGCTGACCCCGGGGCCGGCGGACTGAGGCTGTGCCGGGCACGGATGGACTGTACTTGCCAACAAGTTAGCCCCGTCCGCAGAGAATTAGCATTAGCAGGAACCAGAGGAGCACGGCAGATTCGGAGCTAGATGCTCTTCACATACCAGTGTGACTCCGCTGACTGCAGTGCGGCTGCTCCCGATTTATCTTAGTGTAAATGAATGGAAAACCAGCCCCATCAGTTCCACACTAGAAAACTCCCTGCCACTTCCCGCCCCTTCCCCCGAGACCTGCACCATTCTATCCCTTCGAGATTCCCCTTTGGCTTGTTCCATCGCCGGCAGGAAAGCGATTAGGCTCCAAAGCTATTGGTTATTCAGGAAAGGGAAATCCGGAGTAGGACCAGATTCTCAGCTACTGCAGCTCAGCGCTGGCGTAGTGGAGCGACACCAGCTGCACCACCGAGCATCTGACCCGCAGTAGCTCTCTTCCACCATTCTTTCTGGTGCTTGAGCCTGTCTCACTCTGTGACTATATATGGACACTAAATTCTGTTTTCTGTTTCAGGTTGCCGGTAAGAGGGGGAAGGAAATTGCTTTCTGCCTGGGGCGTCTTTCAGTTGCTACACAGAGAACACTGGATCTGCAGCCGACCACAAGAAGAACCAGAGTGTGAAAGCTTACAAAGAAATCAACAATGCAAGAGCCTAGTGCGATCCCATCTTGTCACCCTCCAAGCAATGCAAGACTGTTCCCTACAGTTGATTCTCCAGGGCTTCGCCCAGTCCCAGTTAAGCCACTCCACTAATGGGGTTTCTATTGCTTCCCCGGGGGAGAATGTGCCACAGCCGGATGGATCACCTCACTGTTAGGAAATTTTCCCTTTTGCTCAATCTCACCCCTCCAAGCACTCCCACCCCCTGAGTCTTATCGCTTGTTCCCATGACTCCCGTACACGCTGTTCACCCACGTTACACACGTTTTCCTCTCCATCTCATTAGTCAAATGATCCACGAACCAGGGGAAGATCATTGCTGCTCACCCACCTAAGTCGCATGCAGGGATGGATCCAGTAGGCAAGCTCTGACCAGGCCTACCAGCTCAGACCCCCCCCTTAGAATGCTCCCCTGGGATGTGGAAGATGTAGGTTCAATTCCCACCTCTGCCCAAGGGGGAGGAAAAGATTTGAACAGGGTTTCCCCACCACGCAGGTGATTGCACTGAGCTATGGGGTATGCTGTTGTGGAGCTTCCCCTGAAGTTGTTCCACTGTGGATAAATAACTAAAGAATCACTGGGGCAGAGAGTGAATAAGAGAGCAAATGACTCTAAAACTTCATCATTAGTACACCCCCCAAGAAGCTGTAGGTCCAGTCCCCCTGCTCCAATTCTTTATACAAAGTGGAGCTGAGTCTGCAGCCCCTAAGCATTACAGGGTTTTTTTAACAAAGCCTGTAGCACTGACGGAAGTAAAGAAAACCTCCCAAACAAGAACCGAGTCCACATTCGGTGGTGACGTCTGCTTGAATCAGCAAACAGCTGGCCGGGCCTCATTTTTAATTTGAAGTTGCTTTGTTTAACTTCCAGCCATTGGTTCTTACTCTGCCTTCTGCTACTAGAGTCACGATTTAGCACCTGGTAATTTCTCTCCCCGATGGTATTTATACACTGTGATCACCTCTTGATCTTAACGTGAACAAACTGAGCCCTCAGTCTCTCACCATATGGCATTTTTTCCCAGCCCTTGAATAATCTGTAGGTTAATCTCTGCACCCTCTCCAGTTTTTTAACATCCTTTTTAAAAACGTTGACACCAGAACTGGGCGTAGTATTCACCAATGGCCCATACGGAGCTTACATCACCTCTCTACACCTTCCTGTTACTCCCCTGTTTGTCCATCCAAATGATAACATTAGCCCTTTTAGCCACAACAGCGCACTGGGAGCTCAGGTTGAGTTGTTTGTTCACCGTGGCTGCTAGATCCTTCTCAGACCAAAAAAAGACACAGACAGCAAGAAAAATATAAACATTCCTAGTGAAATCATCTTTCAGCCCCATGACTCACTGTCTGACCTCAACACCAATTTTCCCGGACATGTCCGGCTTTTGGGGGCTCAAATCCCCATCGGGGGGAAATCCCCAGAAGCCGGGCATGTCCGGGAAAATCGGGAGGGCTCGGCCGGGGCCTCTTTGGCCGGGGCCGCGGGGCCGGGGGCATGGTGCCGAGCCCGGCCGGGCGCGCGATGCCAGGCCGGGGTCGCAGTGCCGGGCCAGGGTGGGCGCGGGGCCGGGCGGGGGGCTGGGCGGGGAGCCGGGGGCGCGGTGCCGGTCCCGGAGCCGGGGGGTCCGCTGCGCCGCGAGGCAGTCTGGGGCCGCGAGCCGGGGGGTCCGCTGGGTCCGCTGGGCTGGGAACAGGGGGGGACCGCGGGGCCGGGAGGCCGCTGGGCCGCGGGGTCCGCTGGGCCGGGAACCGGGGGGTCCGCGGGGCCGGGGGGTCCACGGGGCCGCGAGGCAGTCCGGGCCCGCGGGGCCACGAGCCGGGGGAGCCGGGGGGCCGCTGGGCCGCGGGGTCCGCTGGGCCGGGAACCGGGGGGTCCGCGGGGCCGGGAGCTGGGGGGTCCGCGGGGCCGCGAGGCAGTCCGGGCCCGCGGGGCCGGGGGGTTCGCTGGGCCGGGAACCGGGGGGGCCGCGGGGCCGGGAGCCGGGGGGGCCGCGGGGCCGCGAGGCAGACCGGGCCCGCGGGGCCGGGGGGTCCGCTGGGTCGGGAACCGGGGGGTCGCTGGGCCGCGAGCCGGGGGGCCGCTGGGCCGCGGGGCTGGGAGCCGGGGGGGCCGGGAGGTCCGCAGAGCCGGGGGGGCCGGGGGCACCGGGGGCTGCGCCGGGCCGCCCGGGGCCGGTGTAGCCCCACAAAGTGCTCCCCTCCCCTTTTGCTACTGGGAGCGGTTTCTGCCACGCAGCGTAGCAGTTTGGTAAACTGTTTGTTAACTTGCTACCGCCTGTCCATGGGGTTGCGAATCAGGAGGGGATGGGGTATGTGGTCAAAAACGATCCCGATCTGCTTCCTGACCGGAGTGGCCATTCATTGCATTCGTGAAAGGGGAGGTAGTGTTGTGGCCCCTTTTCATTTTTTCCACTGGCTTCTCCTTGCTTAGTTCCAAGAACTGGGCTGCTCATGCACCTGTCACTGGTCCAGGGATGGTTGCAAAACGGGAGGGATGGGGTTGTGGTGGAAAACACTCCCGGTCTGCTTCCTCCTGGCTAATGTGCCAAATTGATCTGTTGCATGATTGAGGCATACTGTTTCACTTTTTTGTGTGTGAATCCGTGAAAAGGGAGGTAAGGTTTGGGGGAACGGAGCATGCCCCTGAGCCCAAGGTGAGACCACAGTGGCCCCTTTTCATTTTTTCCACTGGCTTCTCCTTGCTTAGTTCCAATGACTGGGCTGCTCATGCACCTGTCACTGGTCCAGGGATGGTTGCAAAACGGGAGGGATGGGGTTGTGGTGGAAAAAACTCCCGGTCTGCTTCCTCTGGGGGATGGTTGCGAAACGGGAGGGATGGGGTTGTGGTGGAAAACACTCCTGGTCTGCTTCCTCTGGGGGATGGTTGTGAAACGGGAGGGATGGGGTTGTGGTGGAAAACACTCCCGGTCTGCTTCCTGTGGGGGGATGGTTGCAAAACGGGAGGGATGGGGTTGTGGTGGAAAACACTCCCGGTCTGCTTCCTGTGGGGGGATGGTTGCAAAACGGGAGGGATGGGGTTGTGGTGGAAAACACTCCCAATCTGCTTCCTCTGGGGGATGGTTGCACAACGGGAGGGATGGGGTTGTGGTGGAAAACACTCCCAATCTGCTTCCTCTGGGGGATGGTTGCACAACGGGAGGGATGGGGTTGTGGTGGAAAAAACTCCCGGTCTGCTTCCTCTGGGGGATGGTTGCGAAACGGGAGGGATGGGGTTGTGGTGGAAAACACTCCCGGTCTGCTTCCTCTGGGAGGATGGTTGCGAAACGGGAGGGATGGGGTTTGTGGTTGAAAACACTCACAGTCTGCTTCCTCCTGGCTAATGTGCCAAATTGATCTATTGCATGATTGAGGCATGCTGTTTCACTTTTTTTGTGTGTGAATCCGTGAAAAGAGATTTTTTTTACTTTACTCTTCCAATTTGCATCATATACAAAGCAATTTTTGGGGCCCCTTTAATTTGCAAAAAAAAAAAAGTTGCAATACTCTAGTAACATGTATTTGGAAATGTAAAAAATAACCGGTGAAATACATTCAAAAATTAATTTGTAATAATTTGAAAATACACTAAATCCAACATTTGAAAACATTAAATGCTTTAATGGGATGTAGACATTTGCAGTTACATAATGGGCTCTCGCTGGGTGATGGTGATGGTTGGTGCAAAAGGGCTGTCGCTGCCTGGGGGTGGACTACAAGGACCCCTAGGTCCTTCTCCTCTTCCGTTACTTCTAACCAATGCGTCCCCATCTTGTAACTAAAATTGTTGTTAGTCATCCCCAAATGCATCACCTTACACTTTTCACTATTAAATTTCATCCTATTTCTGATACTCCAATTCACAAGCTCATTCAAGTCTCCCTGCAGGATATCCCTATCCTCCTCCGAATTTACAACGCCTCCCACCTTCGTATCATCCGCAAACTTTATCAGCCCACCCCTGCAATCGGTTCCGAGGTCAGTTATAAATAGATTGAATAAAATGGGTCCCAAAACCGAACCTTGAGGCACTCCACTAGTAACCTCCCTCCAACCTGACAGTTCACCCTTCAATACGACCCGCTGCATTCTCCCCATTAACCAATTCCTTATCCACCTCTGGATTTTCATATCGATCCCCATGTTTTTCAGTTTAACCAATAATTCTTCATGCGGTACAGTATCAAACGCTTTACTGAAATCCAGGTATATTAGGTCCACCGCATTTCCCTTATCTAATAAATCCGTTACTTTCTCAAAGAAGGAGATCAGATTCGTTTGGCACGATCTGCCCTTCGTAAAACCATGTTGTAATTTATCGCATTTGCCATTAACCTCCAAGTCCTCAACTAGTTTCTCTTTCAGAATTTTCTCTAGCACCTTGCACACTACAGATGTTAAACTAACAGGCCTGTAGTTACCCGGATCACTTTTTTTCCCTTTCTTGAAAATAGGAACCACATTAGCTATTCTCCAGTCTAACGGGACCACCCCCGAGTTTACAGATTCATTAAATATTATCGCTAATGGGCCTGCTATTTCCCGCGCCAATTCCTTGAATATTCTCGGATGAAGATCGTCTGGTCCTCCCGACTTAGCCCCATTAAGGTGTTCGAGTTTTGTTTCTATCTCGGATACGGTAATCCCCCATCCTGAATGCCCCTCTGTAATGGTGCTAGTAACCCTAATACCTTCATTGGCCTCATTAAACACCAATGCAAAATATTCATTGAGATATTGCGCCATGCCTATAGTCTTCAGTGGTTCCACTTCTTCTTTCTTTGATTTCTTCCTATTTATGTGGCTGTAAAACCTCTTACTATTGCTTTTAATTCCCCTCGCTAGGTCCAACTCTACCCGGCCTTTGGCCTTTCTCACTCTATGTCTACATTCTCTGACTTCACTAAGGTAAGTTTCCTTACTGATCCCTCCCCTCTTCCACTCTTTGTACGCTTTCTGTTTTTTCCTAATCGCCCCTTTGAGTCGGTCGCTCATCCAGCTCAGTCTAAATCTCTTGCTTAGTAATCTTTTTCCCTTTTTTGGGATACAGGCCTCTGACAGCTCATGCATCTTTAACTTGAAGTAATCCCAGGCTTCTTCTGCCTTTAGATCCATTAATATGTTTGCCCAATCCACTTCCCTTACCAGTCCCCTTAATTTGTTAAAATTGGCCTTTTTAAAATTATAAACCCTAGTCTTTGACTTAATTCTGTTACTCCTTCCATTTAGTTTAAACCGAATTAGCTCATGATCACTGGAGCCCAAATTGTCCCCTACTACCACTTCCTCCACGAGGTCCTCACTACTTACCAGAATCAAATCTA
This sequence comes from Malaclemys terrapin pileata, assembly GCF_027887155.1. NCBI lineage: Eukaryota > Metazoa > Chordata > Testudines > Emydidae > Malaclemys > Malaclemys terrapin. The sequence continues at coordinate 43,755,632 of NC_071517.1, read as the reverse complement.
AAATGCGCCCCCCCTCGTCGGTTCAGCTACCACTTGATGAAGGAATTGATCAGCAAGCACATCTAGGAACATCTGAGCCCTATTATTGCTACTAGCGTTTGTTCCCCAATCTATATCCGGGAAGTTAAAGTCCCCCATAATTATACAGTTTCTATTAGTATTTACTTCTCTAAACACATTAAATAGTTCCTTATCCATATCCTGGGTCGATCCCGGCGGTCTATAGCACACCCCAAGCACTATCCACGGAGAGGCTCTAGTAGTCCTTTTACCCAGTGTGAGTATTGCCCAGACGGACTCTGTGTTATCTATTCCATCGACTATTATTTCTTTACAGCTTATTTCACTATTGACATACAATGCCCCCCCCCACCTTTACCTTTGTCCCGGTCTTTCCTAAACAGCGCATACCCCTCCATACCTGTGTTCCAGTCGTGACTGCCAGCCTGGCTGATTGCACCCCAAGGGCCGGAGTTATCCTGCCCCAGGACAAGCTGTGGCTGCGCTGCCGGCTCAGCCTGGCAGACACAGTCACCTCCCCTCAGGGCCGGGTATTGTGGCTGGGGGTTAGGGTGTGGGAGAGTAGGTCTCTAGTGGGTCTGGGGGGGTGCTGTGCAGTGAGGGGTGGGAAGATCTGTGTGTGTTGGGGCACTGGGAAGTGTGCAGGGGTCTGGGTGGGGCACTGTGCAGTTGTGGCAGTGGGGCGGTGGGGGGCACTGGGCAGTGAGGGAATCTGTGGGGGGGCTCTGGGCGGGGAGGGGCAGGGCACTGTGCAGTTGTCGGAGGGCTGTGGGGGGTCTACAGCTAGGGGGCACTGGGCAGTGAGAGGATCTGGGGGGGTTCAGAGTGGTCTGTGGGAGGGCACTGGGCATGGGGGTTTGTGGGGGTCTTTTCACGTATTCACACACAAAAACGTGAAACAGTGCGCCTCAATTGACCAATAGATCAATTTGGCACATTAGCCAGGAGGAAGCAGACCGTGAGTGTTTTTGACCACAAACCCCATCCCTCCTGATTCGCAACCCCATGGACCAGTGACAGGTGCATGAGCAGACAAGTCATTGGAAATAAGGAAGGCGGAAGCCAGTGGAAAAAATGGAAGGGGCCACTCTGGTATGACCTTGGGCTCAGGGGCATGCTAGCCAGGAGGAAGTAGATCGATGAAAGGGGCCACTCTGGTCTCACCTTGGGCTCAGGGGCATGCTCCGTACCCCCAAAGCTTACCTCCCTTTTCACGGACTCACACACAAATACGTGAAACAGCGCGCCTCAATCGTACAATAGATCAATTTGTCACATTAGCCAGGAGGAAGCAGATCGACCAAAGGGGCCACTCTGGTATCACCCTTGGGGTCATGGGCCCGCCCCGAAGGGGAAGAAGCATGATGGGAGCACAGGGCCGGGCTGGCCAGTGTGCGTCTGGCAGCTCCCGGTTTGTAAACAGTGCCATTGTACTGGGCTGGGTGGAGCAGGATTGTTCCTGCCGTGCCATGACCCATCTCCCATTGCCCCCGGCCAGCCCGTCGCTCTGAGGACTCTGCCCCCCATGCCCCATGTCCCCATTTCCCCCCTGGGGGACCACAAATATGTTTAGCACCAGGCCCACAAAAAGTTAATCCATCCCTTTTTGGGGTGCAGGCTCTGGGATGGAGTTGGGGTGCAGGAGGGTTGCAGGCTATAGGTAGTTTGGGTAGTTTGAGTGAGGGGTGCAGGCTCTGACCTGGGGCATGGGATTGGGGTACAGGAGGGGGTGCAGACATGTGGGCTCTGGGAGGGAGTTAGCAACTCAGCACGTTATATAAGAGAAATGAACTGCAGTGATTTCATATAGGCATAGAAACTGATAGAAGACACTTTTACATATTCAAAATGTGAGAGGCAGAGTTGGAGGGAGGGAGTGTCTGTACAATATTTCACCGCATTCAGTCTCCTGGCTGGATCAGTAACGTAGCCATGTACAGGGCTGCCCAGAGGATTCAGGGGGCCTGGGTCAAAGCAATTTTGGGGGCCCCTTCCATAAAAACAGTTGCAATACTATAGTAACATGTATTTTGAAATGTAAAAAATAACCAGTGACATACATTCAAAAATTAATTTGTAATAATTTGAAAATACACGAAATACATTATTTAAAAACATTCAATGCTTTAATGGTATGTATACATTTGCAATTACATAATGGGCTGTTGCTGGGTGATGGTGATGGTTAGGATGGGGTCGGGGGGGGTGCCCCACACCTTACCATGGTGCTTACCCCCTCTCCTGGAGCCTCAGCGTGCTGCGACCAGGAGCGGCCCCGGACCGCGTTGGAGCCACTGCGCTGCAGTGCGCCAGGGCCGCTCCCGGACGCGGCACGCTGAGACACCGGGGGAAGACGGAGGCGGGGGCAGCCTCCGACATATTCGTGGGGGCCCCTGCAAAAAATTGCCCCACTTGGCCCCCCCCGTCTGGGCGGCCCTGGCCCTGCAACACTTGTATAGGATAGAGAGGAGCTGTGTTGATTAAGCTTTGACAGGCTAGGAATTGGAGGCCTGTGCCTTTAAGACCCCAGCCCCAGGAACCTGCCCCCTGCTCCGAGGCTGACATGCAGCGTCCCTGTGAGAACAACAAAAACAGCCTCTGCCCCCCCCACACCCCTAGATTAGCGAGCACAGTGGGTGGCTCATCCCATGGGGTCACTGTTCCCCCCCCCTCCCCCTCCCTAAACAGGGGTTTTGTACCCGCACGGGGTCTGGCAGTGTCTCCCCCCCCCCCCGCTTAACCCCGGCTCTCACCCCCCACCACCGATTTTTGCCCTTCAGCCCCTCTTCTGCCGCTAGCTACAGTAGCTTGAACCCCCCAGGCCAGTAAAATTCTGCCCCCTGCTCAGACCCTGACAGCCCCCCCGCTGCGATTTGCCCCCTTAATCCTTTTAACCCCCCCCCAAAGAGGAGGTAGCAAATCGTTAGCAGAAGTAAGGGCAGAGAGAGGGCAGTGGCTACAACGAAGGTTACTGGGCATGCTCAGTACACCCAAAGTAGCAAAACGGGAGCGGGAGCACTTTGTGGGGCTACACACCCCAGGGCCCGAGCCGACCCAGGCTGGAGCCGCCGGGAGGGGGGGGGCCAGCCTGGGCCGCGCCTCCCCCCACACCACCCCCCACACCGCCCTTACCTGCTACAGGCTTCCAGTGACTCAAATGTTCGTGGGAAGCAGGGGAGGTGGCGGAGACTTTGGGAGGGGGCGGAGTTGGGGCGGGACCAGGGCCCCTGGGAGTGTCCTCCATTTGGAGGCACAAAATATGGTAATCCTAAAGACAAACCGTCACTAAAGAGAAACTCTCATCTCCTGTTGCCGACTGCCTGATCTTCAGCAGCAAAGAACGTAAGGAGGGGCCCGGGGGTTGTATTTTCCACGGTAAGCTAGGGGGTTGGGGCAACACTAAGATTGGGGGCTCTAACCCAGTTCAGAGGGGGCAAGGGCTGTGTGGAGCCTCCCCCCACTGCGGATGGAGGGCCAGACAGGGACGGGGCTAGATGGGAGGGAGCCACTAGATTCCGCTCTGGTTTATGTTTGAATCTTCCTGCATTACGCGTCGCTGAACTTTCTGTAAGGGGACGGTTGCCCCCTTACTAACACTCAGTGGGGGTGTTTTGGTTGCTAGCTCCCAGCACTGAAAGGGGAGGGGTCGATGGGAAATCAGAAGCCTGAGACTGACTGTCCCCAGGAACAGTGGGGAGAGGCCAATGCTCCAGATCAGCCTGATTGACAGGGCAGGCTAATGAGGGAGTCAGGAGGGTGGGGGGTCCCGTCCTCCGGGTGAGCTGGGATTGCCTGGGTCAGACAGAGTGGGGCAGAGCTAAGGAGAGAGCAGGGGCCCGAGCTGAGCTGGGGAGCAGAGCCCTGCCAGATCTAGAGGGGCCAGAGCTGCAGCCACAGAGCCAGAGATGCAGCCCAGGGAGAGCAGATCCGGTGCGAGGAGCAGAGCTGCAGCCACAGAGCCGGGTGTGGTGAACGACTGGGGCCAGCCAAGGGGGGACCTTGGGCAAAGGGCCCAGCACAGAAAGACATCCCCAGCCAAGGGTCCTTGCAGGCCAGACCGGGAGGGGGACCGTAACCTGACGGGGGGGCTGATGCTGGAAGAAGGGTCCTACCACTCAAAGCCCGGAGGTGTGTGGCCACCACCATTGCAAGTGTCCAACCTGCAGCGTCCCTGCAGCACAGCCAGGGCCTGAGAAGGAGCCTGGGACGTACAAGGCACAGACTGTGAACTGCCCTGACGTTCCAGAGACACTGGTTGTGATGTTCCCCCCCACAGAGCGGGGTGATGTGTTTTCCTTTAACCTTTCCCATTTTTCCTAATTCTTTTCTTTAGATTAATTGTTAATTAAACAACTTGTATTTGCTTTAAATTGTATGGAATAATCAGTGGATCAGGGCGGTGTCCAGTGCAGAGAGAGCACCCCAGAGTGGGGACACCCTAGCCCCTGTCCTGGGTGACCACCGCAGGGTTGGGGGTCGAGCCCCCCAGGAATCCTGGGCCCAGCCTTGTTGGGATTACAAGGACTCTGCCAGACAGAGTGTAAGGGGAGTCCTCGAGGGCAGGGAGGCCTCTGGGTAAAGGAAGTGGGAGCGAGGACTCAGATCCTTTCGCTAGCCCACTTCACCGGGGTAGTGCAGAAGCCAGGAAAGTTCCCCACAATAGCAGGACCATTCCCCCGCTTACATTTCTAAAGTTGGGCAAAGGCTTGAAATTGAACTAAGTGTAGGGAGCACCGAGAAAGAGACAGGAGAAGGGTGACCAGATAGCAAGTGTGAAAAATCCCTATGCTATGTGTGTGTGGGGAGGGGTAATAGGCTCCTATATAAGATAAAGCCCCTAATATTGGGACTGTCCCTGTAAAATCGGGACACCTGGTCACCCTGTGAGTGAGCAAAGCAGAGGAGAGGGGGCGGCGGAAGCCAGGAAGTCAGTGTGGAATTTTTTTTTAAAAAAAGAAAATATTTTTTCTCTTAACTGCTTTTAGTTTCCAACCTGATATTTTTTGCCACAACGTCAGCCTCAAGCATTCAAAAGTCATGAGCCAGACAGCTAAAAAGCATGTGGGTTTTTTTTGGTTTGTTTTTAATCTCATGATTTTAATGCAAGTTGGGGGCTCTTTTCATTTGCTTTTTGAGCCTCCTCCTCATCAAGCGGCAACCACGAAGGCTAGAAACTTTTTCTTTTCTAATTACACCCCCCCCCCCCGAGATTATTTTACCATTATTACTGTTAAAACAATGAGGAGTCCTTGTGGCACCTTATAGATTCATAGATTCTAGGACTGGAAGGGACCTCGAGAGGTCATCGAGTCCAGTCCCCTGCCCACATGGCAGGACCAAATACTGTCTAGACCATCCCTGATAGACATTTATCTAACCTACTCTTAAATATCTCCAGAGATGGAGATTCCACAACCTCCCTAGGCAATTTATTCCAGTGTTTAACCACCCTGACAGTTAGGAACTTTTTCCTAATGTCCAACCTAGACCTTCCTTGCTGCAGTTTAAGCCCATTGCTTCTTGTTCTATCCTTAGAGGCTAAGGTGAACAAGTTTTCTCCCTCCTCCTTATGACACCCTTTTAGATACCTGAAAACTGCTATCATGTCCCCTCTCAGTCTTCTCTTTTCCAAACTAAACAAACCCAATTCTTTCAGCCTTCCTTCATAGGTCATGTTCTCAAGACCTTTAATCATTCTTGTTGCTCTTCTCTGGACTCTTTCCAATTTCTCCACATCTTTTTTAAAATGCGGTGCCCAGAACTGGACACAATACTCCAGCTGAGGCCTAACCAGAGCAGAGTAGAGCGGAAGAATGACTTCTCGTGTCTTGCTCACAACACACCTGTTAATACATCCCAGAATCATGTTTGCTTTTTTTGCAACAGCATCACACTGTTGACTCATATTTAGCTTGTGGTCCACTATAACCCCTAGATCCCGTGCTGCGCAGAGCCACCTGCAGACCTCCTGCACCAAACAGGAGCTGCCCCAGATAACTGCTCCACACCTCCTGCCTGCCCCAGCCCTGAGCCTCCTCCTGCACCCCCACCCTGAGCGCCCTCCCGCACCCTAACTCCCTCCCAGACCCTGCACCCACACCCTGAGCACCCTCCCCGCACCCTAACTCCCTCCCAGACCCCGCACCCCCATCCTGAGCGCCCTCCCGCACCCTAACTCCCTCCCAGACCCTGCACCCCCAGCCCCAGGGGTAAGCCAGGGGCACCTTCCCACCACAGTACAGTACCGTAAGTACAGTACAGTATATAATGCCTTTTGTCTGCCCCCCCAAAATTTCCTTGGAACCTAACCCCCCGCATTTACATTAAATCTTATGGGAAAATTAGATTCGTTTAACATCGTTTCACTTAAAGTTGCATTTTTCAGGAACAGAACTACAACGTTAAGTGAGGAGTTACTGTACATGAAAAGAGGGGAGTTGCCTTACCAGGTGGGGGTCAGTCTAACAAGACAATTCAACTAACAGTAGAATACCAAGGAAGGAAAAATCACTTTTGTTGTGGTAATGAGGGTGGCCCATTTCAAACAGTTGACAAGAAGGTGTGAGTAACAGAAGGGGGAAATTACTAGGGGGAAATTAGTTTTTGTAATGACCCATCCACTCCCAGTCTTTGTTCAGGCCTAATTTGATGGTGTCCAGTTTGCAAATTAATTCCAGTTCTGCAGTTTCATGTTGGAGTCTGTTTTTGAAGGTTTTTTTGTTGAAGAATTGCCACTTTTAAGTCTGTCACTGTGTGGTTCAAGAGGTTGAAGTGTTCTCCGACTGGTTTTTGAATGTTATTCCTGATGTCAGATTTGTGTCCATTTATTCTTTTGTGTAGAGAATTATTGCATAGAATAATTATTATTGTTGTTTGACATTTATATTGTCCTAATAGCTAAAATCTACACGGGACTTTAAGAACCCCGCCCCCAACTCTTTAAATATCACCAGACTTGTGACACCCCGCACCCCAATCCCCCATCCTGAGCCCTCTCCTGAACCCCAAACTCCAGAGCCCGCACCCCCAGTCGGAGCCCTCACCCTCCCATCCCAGCCTGGATCCCCCTCCTGCACCCCAAACCCCTCATGCCTGGCCCCACATCAGAACCGCACCCCGAGCCAGATCCCTCACCCCCTCCCGCACCCCAACCCTCTTCCCCAGCTGGGAGCCCCCTTCCACACCCTGAACCCCTCATTTCTGGCTCCACCCCAGAGCACACACCCTCCAGCTGGAGAAAATAGAAAGATGGCAACCCTCTCTCCTCCTGGTTTCAGAGGGGAAGCCCTGTTAGTCTGTATCAGCAAAAAAAACGAGGAGTTCTGTGGCACCTTAGAGACTAACAAATTTATCTGGGCATAAGCTTTCGTGGGCTACAGCCCACTTCTTCAGATGCATCTGATAGCCCACGAAATCTTATGCTCAAATAAATTTGTTAGTCTCTAAGGTACCACAGGACTCCTCCTTGTTTTGGTTGTCTCCTCCCATTAAACTAGCTGGTTGGTTTCATTTTCTTCTCACTGAGCCCTTTCTGAGAAATCACGTGTGTTTGCTTCACTTTTTCCCCTCCCCTCGCTTCAAAAGCCAGCTGCTCCCAGCAGGATGTTTCAGGGAGTGAACAATAGGATTGCAGTTCGGGAAGCAGCTCACCCTTCCTGGTCTATATGGGCTAGTGGGGAGATTGTCCCGCTGGGTGAGGAGAGAATACCCCCTATCACCTATGACTGGGTTCTCAGCCTTTTTCTTTCTGAGGCCCCCCCAACAGGGACACGATCCAGAACTGATGCATTCAGAACCAGGGGACAGGGGACAGAATGCTTGGGAGCGAGATAGGAGGGAGGAAATGGGTGGGGGCTTCTTGATTCCACTCGGGATTCGTTTGTATGTTCTTGTATTTCAAATCACTGAAGTGGGGAAAGTGGCCCCTGCCTAGCTCTGAAATTCGGCCAAGGTCACAGAGCAGGAAGAAAGAGAGATCTGAGTTGCTGCTGGCTGAAGCAAAAGTCAGGGACTTCCTTCCCCCACCTCCCTTTGGGAGAGGAACTAAAACAAGCCAATAAAACAGCAAATGCAAAACAGAACACACCTGTTTCTCATAGCTGAGGAATTTGCCAAATGTGGCCCTGGGCAGTCTAGATTGGGAGTACAAGATACTGGCACCTCCTTGGGGCAGGGATCGCAGGCTGAATTCGGAGGGGATGTGAAAGGGGTTTAAGGCTATATTTGTGTAACACGTGCCCCTTTGTGCTGATCTAGGGGATATGAGTCTAGCTACAGAGCTTTCGCTTGAGCCACAACAGTTTGTGCTTTTGACTCCCAGAATTCCTGGGCATGCTGCATGCTGGGTAATTTTACAGGCCCGCTCTGTGATGGCCTGGGCACCATGGGACAGCAGCGTGGGAAGGGGAAGGGCCGTTTGCCCTGATGATATGACCACGATAGCACCAGATGCTTCCCTCTGCTTGCACCTGGGGGATCTTGGATGGGTGGATGTGCAGTAAAACGCTGACCGATGCAAATTGGAGTGTGGATACGAGGGAACGGGGTAAAGGATAGACCAGTCCTGTATCTCTCTAGTGCAGACAGGCCCTTGGCTGCGTTCCCTTGATTTACACCCACTCTGCCCATGGCCAGGGGAGTTTCTCTCTCTAATTTGCATGATGTAGGTTTTCTACATCTTCTTCCAGCTCCTTGGCAGCTAGATTTGATGGGCTGCTGCCCCCCATTAGATCCTCTGCCTTGCTGTCTCCCTCACCCATCCAGTGCTTTTCTCTGCCTTCTATGCCCTTTCCCCAGCTCCCACATCCCCTCCAGCCTCCCAGTTAGTGCCTCTCCTTTGCGATCTCCAAGTTCCCATGTGCCTGGCCGTCCCCCACAGCTCCTTCCCCTTGTGCCTGGGGCTTCCCCCTGGCCCTCCCACCCAGTGCCTTGTGTTGTGCTTCCCCCTGAGGTTTGCCTCTCTGCCTAGCACAGCATGGGGGGCTGCTGCTGAGCTCTTTAGAAAAAAAAAAGGGGGGGGATTTTATGTAGGTTCTTGGACGCCCTTGTGGGTGAGTCCCTTTGAAAATGCTTTGCTGCGCTATGTTGTGCCAACCAGGAAGGCAAGCGTAATAAAAGCTTGGAGCATTGTTTAGTGGCTTTCATTTCTATGGCGCTAGGGAGATCACTATCCAACAAAAGCCTTTTCTCTAGTCGAAAGCTTGTGTGGATGTTGTTGACACTGGAAGCAGCTGCTCCTGGATTACACTTTAACTACCAAGGTGCCGCAGCAGAAGTGCTTGTCCCAGCCAGTCCAGGCAAGCCCTGGCCTGGCAGCAAACCTACCCCAAACAGTACTGTATACTCTGCATCTGACACTGGTGGTTAAAGTGTCTGGCGTTTTCCAGAGGAGACAGGTCCTAAAGCTAGCAATTCGTAGCTGCAAAGGCAGTGTGGCCTAGTGCATACTGGCCTTTATTCCAGTGGCTCTGTCCCTGGTTTGCTGGGTGAGTCACTTCCGGGCTCCGGGCCTCAATTTCCCCACTTGTAACATGGGGATAAGGATCCTGACCTGCTTTATAAAGTGCTTCCTGATCTACTGATGAAATGCATGAGGTATTAGTATTAAATTGGGTTTGTCAAAAATGTGACCAAAGAGCTGCAAAAGAAGGTCTGTTTTTTAAAAAAAACATACTAGGGGGACTTAACATACATGATAGACACAATATAAAATAACGAGAGATGATTCCCATCATATCACTCTTATTTGTCTCTTCTCTGAGATAAACAGTCCCAGTCTTTCAAGAACATGCAGATTATTTTTATTTATTATGTGTATTATGGCTGTGCCTAGAGGCCCAGCTGAGATCAGGGCCCCATATTGCCCGACACTGCACAGACACACAGGGAGAGACAGTCCCTGCCCCAGCTGAGATCAGGGCCTCGTTGTGCCGGGCGCTGCACAGACACACAGGGAGAGACAGTCCCTGCCCCAGCTGAGATCAGGGCCCCGTTGTGCTGGGCGCTGCACAGACACACAGCGAGAGACAGTCCCTGCCCCAGCTGAGATCAGGGCCCCATTGTGCCGGGCACTGCACAGACACACAGGGAGAGACAGGACCTGCCCCAGAGAGCTTACAATCTAAATAGACAACGGGTGGGAGAAAGGAAGGTTTATTATTAATCTACCCATTGTTCTGAGTGATGTATTAATGAACCAGAGGATGAATGACAAAAGATCCCCATAAAGCTCATTAGCCCTTAAATCACATCATTATTGTTTTATCTTATGGAAAAGTCCAGGAAGCCCAATCAAGCGTCAGGGCCTCATTGTGCTAGGCGCTGTACATACCAGTAATGAAGCAGATAGTCCTTGCCCCAGAGTGCTTAAAATCTAGGGGTCCGACAGGATGCAACTGGTTGTTGAAAGGGACAAATGGGGTGGGGATGAGTTGGGCAGATGAGGTGCTACTAAAACATAGTTTTGCAGAAGTCACAGCTTGTAAAAACTCTTGGTTGGTATATTACAGAGGTTTTGGGCCCTGCTCTGGTTCTGCCTCCGGCTGTGTCAAGGCTGCTTCCCCATTTTGAACTTTAGGGTACAAATGTGGGGGCCTGCATGAAAACTTTTATGCTTAACTACCAGCTTAGCTCTGGTCCACTGCCACCACTCTCGATGCTAATTCCCTTCCCTGGGTAGCCTTGAGAGACTCTTCACCAATTCCCTGGTGAATACAGATCCAAACCCCTTGGATCTTAAAACAAGGAGAAATTAACCATCCCCCCTCTTTTCTCCCACCAAGTCCTGGTGGATCAAGATCCAACCCCCTTGGATCTAAAAACAAGGAAAAATCAATCAGGTTCTTAAAAAGAAGGCTTTTAATTAAAGAAAAAGGTAAAAAACATCTCTGTAAAATCAGGATGGAAAATAACTTTACAGGGTAATCAAACTTAAAGAGCTCAGAGGACCCCCCTCTAGCCTTAGGTTCAAAGTTACAGCAAACAGAGATAAACACTCTAGTAAAAGGTACATTTACAAGTTGAGAAAACAAAGATGAACTAACACGCCTTGCCTGGCTGTTTACTTACAAGTTTGAAATATGAGAGACTTGTGCACAAAGATTTGGAGAGCATGGATTGATGTCTGATCCCTCTCAGTCCCAAGAGCGAACAACCCCCAAAACAAAGAGCACAAACAAAAGCCTACCCCCCCCCCCCAAGATTTGAAAGTATCTTGTCCCCTTATTGGTCCTTTGGGTCAGGTGTCCGCCAGATTACCTGAGCTTCTTAACCCTTTACAGGTAAAAGGATTTTGGAGTCTCTGGCCAGGAGGAATTTTATACTACTGTACACAGGAGAGCTGTTACCTTTCCCTTTATAGTTATGACAGACTGATTGGACGTGCACTGAGTCTGGAATAAGGCAGCACCCAAAGAAGGGCAACTGATCAGAGAGAAACTAGGAAGAGATGGGGAAAGGCACGCAGAAGGAGAAACCTGAGCCAGAGAATCTGCTTAAAGTCCAAGGTGATGCAGAGAAAGGAGCAAAGCCAGGTAACCAACTGAGAATAAATGCCCTGGGGAAAATTTGGGGAGTGTCATTGAGTCACAGAGAGAACCAAACTTTCCGAAGAGGGAGGAGGAGGAGGACAAAAGGTATTTGGGCTCAAATCCATGGGAGAAGCAGCCTAAATTCCGCCATGGAGCTGGGCCTTGGTCACCTCAGTGGAGTCCTCTGCACCAGCACCCAATTTATGTGCAACCTGTCACTGTTACCGTAATGCCACTGAGAGCAGGATGAGACGTGGGATCGGATGGAGGGAGATGGATGGAGTGATTGGCACAGAAAGGATATTTAAAGCCACGGGAGATCGCCCCCCCGGCAGGATGTGAAGTGGGAAAAGCCAAGGGCCAAGTTCTGTAAGCTTTAGAATGTAGCTGGCACATCCCCAAAAAACCTGTCTGGGCAAAGGTTGTGTACACGCACAATCTCACAGGTATGCATGCAATTAAACAGTGGTTGGACCAGTTGAGTAACTGGGGCATGTGGCTGCCCACCTAGTTCTTGTGAATGAGGATTTCTGTGGGTGTAACACAGAAACATGTCTTGTTTTTTGGCTCATGCAACTTTTCAACCTTCTGGAAATTTGGGGCTGAATACCAGGGGAAGGGTGTCTTATAGACAACATCTCTACTTAGGGTGGGAAACAAAATAGAGGTGGTGTCATCTGTGTATACAGCGCTGGTGAGACCATTACTGGATACTGTCTCCACTTCTGATGTCCACACTTCATGAAGGATGTTGGCAAATTGGAAAGCGTTCAGAAAAGTGTTACAAGACTGATTCTAGGTCTGAAAAACCTGCCTGAAGAATCTGTCTGTTTAGCTTAACAGAGGGAAAGCTAAGAGTTGACTTGATCGTGTTCTATAAGCATCTACGCGGGGAGAAGATTTCTGAGAGAAGAGGGCTCTTCAAGCTAACAAAATTAAGGCAGAACAAGATCGAATGGCTGGAGGCTGAAGCGAGATAAATACAGACTAGAAATAAGGTGCGAAGTTTTAATGGTGAGGGTGATTCACCTTTGGAACATCTTGTCTGAAGACATGGTGGATTATTCATTGCTTGGAGTCTAAGTCAAGACTCGGTTTCTCTCTAACATCTCTGCTCCAACTCGAAGAGACATTATGAGCACAGTGGGTGGAATTCTCTGACTTGTATTAGGCCAAACTAGATGGTCAGAGGGGGTCCTTCTGGTTTTAGACGCTATGAATTAGGCAGCAGAAGCACTTCAATTCCTCATCTACTCGTAACGAGGTCCCTGCTCAGTTTATCGGGGGGATTGAACCCAGTATCTCTGGCTCTAAAAGCATAAGCATGTATTGTCTGCCTGAAGCCTTACCCTGTCCTATGCCTCTGAAGGCTTGTTCACATGCTGTTCTCCTACCTACGTCCCAGAATACCCTTTGGTTGTCCATAGTGCTGGTCTCTGGACAGCACCACAAAATACCCCGGGCTTCCCAGGGGTCCCCATTACTGGGTGGAGCTGGTGAGTCAGAGAGGAAACTAGCAGAACTAGGTGGCGGAACTTGATTGGGCAGATAAAATAGCTCATGATGAATAAACAAAGCCAGTGGTTTTGTGTTGACATTTAAAAAGCAGCAGATGTCTAAGCTGTTAAGGGAAGGGATGTGGGTGAGGGGAAGCGATGAGGGTCTATTTTCTAGCTACTGGGGGGGCCCCAATAATCTCTCTAAACTGTAGCCCTCACATATGACTGTTCAAGGTCTCCATCCTTATCTTCAAGGCACGCTGTGGACTGGGCCCAATATACCTAAAAGCCCATCTAAAACTCTGGGATGAAGACTGTGGTAGACAGCTCTGTTCCTCTGGCCCAGTTGAACCCTCAACTATAGGATAACGCTAGTCTGTGTGGGAGACAGAAGTTTCTTTGGGTACAGATCCCAGGCTGTGGTGTGAATTCCCCCAAGATCTAAGGACCATCACAAACCTCAGCACCTTCCACTCCAAGTGCAAGGCACACTCCTTTGACCTGCCTTCTCTTAGACATAGAGCAACGGGTATATTTATAATAACCTAAGATGCATCCTGCCACAACGAGACACTCCACTGCACCCTCTTCTCCCTCTGGGGAGAGGCTGAGAGAACAAACGTGACAGATGTGTAGCCACGTTTCTTAATGCACGGCTGGAAGGCACTCAGGTGCGGTGATGAGCATGCTATAAATACCAATTTTGAATAGAACAGACCTTGCTGAAATGTTTTACATTGATTACTTCATTAGAATGTCCTGAAAATGATATACTTTCATAACTTTCCAGTGGAAAGTTCAACTGTGCTGAAAACGATATGTTGAATGCAATAGAGTGAAAATGATATACTTTGATAATTTCCCCTAGACAATTTCAACAAAATCAATATGTTTCTCCCAAATGTTTCAACAGCGTCAAATCAGAATTTTCCATCAGAAATTTGGAAATGTCAACTAGCTATAGCGTTAGAACGGATTGAAATTTCTTATTCATTCCCCCCTAAAAGTGTCCTTTGGGAGACTTTGTTTATTTTTTCCCAAAGTCCTGAAAATGTTTAATTGCTTAAAACTGGAAACTGATTTTTTTGGTGTGGTCTGTGCAAAAAATCCCAACCCAGAATAACACCCCCCAACATTTTTCACAAAATGTTTGCCACTGTCCATCCAGCTCTGTGTGTTCAGTAAAAGTGCTCATTCAATGATGATTGAAAATGTCTCCATTGGCTGGATCCCACAACCATAACATGAAGTGTGTGCTTGTGACCTACTGCTATTGAGTAGAGGTAGGGGGTGCTGTCTCTCTGACTCATTCCCAGCATTCCCCTGGCAGCCCAAGAGATAGATTCATAGAGTTGAAGGCCGGAAGAGGCCATCAGATAATTTAGCCTGGCCTCCTGTATAGCACAGACCACTACATCTCACCCAAATACCCCTACGTTGAGGCCAATAACTTCAGTTAAACTAAAGTATTTTAATCCTCAGAGATCAGGAGAAACTGACGTGCCATCAGTGCAGCACCCCGGAACCCCCATATTCACCACTGGCATATAGTTATGGTATGTTTTGTACAAGGTATGCCTTGCGAGGTATCATTTTAAAAGGCTTGATCTGTTGAACATGAATAGCCTGTTGGATTGTTTGTGCTGTCATTGGATGAGAAGTTATGAAGTTTTGCTACAGGTGTGTGACTGAAATATGTTGTGAGGTTGGGAACACCCACAACCAGCTTTTCGGGTGCAACAATAGAGGAGACAGACGCGCTGATGTTCCACTAAAGGAATCCACACTCCCAAGGTCCATCCCAGGAACTGTATACAATGGAGACGTCTCAGAGAGAGCACACACACAGTGGGGAAGAAACTATAAAGGAGGGGAAGTGACATCATCATTTGGCGTCACTCCCCCCACAACTCAACACCTGGAAACACATCTGGAGAAGAAACGGAGGAACATTTGAACGGAGAAGGTGGCCCCAGACTGGAAAGAAGAATCCCAGCCTGTGTATTCAGGAACTATACCGTCTGTCAGGGTGAGACACTGCCTGATTCAAATCCTGTCTAGTTTATAGAACTCAGGTTTCGATAGTACTTAGGTAACAAACTTTGATCTCTACACTTGCTTAATCACTTAAAACCTATCTTTCTGTAATTAATAAATCTATTTTATATTTTTCCTAGAACAGTGTGTTTTGGTTGAAGTGCTTGGGAATTCTGCTCAGGTTTCAAGGACTGGTGCATGTCCTCCCCACATTGAGGGAGGGGTGGACTGAGTAATGAACTTACATTGCTCAGGCTTCTGACCAGGGCAAGATGGTACAGCCCTTGGGTCCTAGGCTGGGGAACTGGGGGGAATTGGCTGGAGCCTCTATATTGTTGGTTCATGAGTGGCTGGCAAAAGCATTCATGTAACTGCAGCTGGGTGTGTCCCTGCCTCTGGATGGCTGTGTAAATACAGTACCTGGAGAGGTTTGAAGCTTGTCACAGCATCACATTGCTGAGAGAGATCCCAGGTTAGTAAGCCAGAGGGCTCAGTGGTACCCCAGTTTGAGGTTGTACCCCAGGAGAACCCATCACACCCGCGTCCCCTGGAACAGCAGGGAGGTCGGAGATCCCTCGACATTTGAGGATGATAGCTAGTTATTGCTAGTGGATCTGCAGGTGGCTAATGAAACCAATCCGGGATCCACAGATCTAGTCTCAGTTGGGGCAGACATTTTCCAAGGGAAGGGGCGGATCTGGATTGTTGAGTCAGGCGGCGGAGTGTTCTTTTCTCCTTTTCCCCTTTCTCCATTTCTTGTTGTCTCCATTGGATCTCGAAATACTGGCATCCTTGGCACAAAGTCCTTTTCCATTTTGCTTGATCGAAGGCTTGGGTTTCCCATGAGTTTATGTCAATATTGTACTTCTTCACATTGGCTTGGAGGGTGTCTTTGAAGCGGGTTTTTTTGTCCAACCCTCGACCATTGGCCATGGCTCAGCTGTGAGAATGTGACCTGCTTCAGGAATCGATGTTCTGGCATTCAAAGAACATGACCAGGCCAACGGAGTTGGTGGTGGACGATCGTAGCTTCAATGCTGTAGGTTTTGGCTTGGGACAGAACACTGTTGTTGGTGTGTCAATCATCCCACTTGATTCGGAAGATCTCGCAGTGGCACCGTTGATGGTATTGTTCAAGAACTTTGTGAAATGTTTCTAGATATCCCAGCAGGCAACCTCATGTCCCATGCTACACAGGAGGGCAAGACCTGACCCCCAAGGCTCCTGCCAATCTGACCGGGGGGGGGAAATTCCTTCTTGATCCCAGATCTGATAATCCGTTACACCCAGAGCACATGAGAAAGACACACCAGGCAGGAATCTTAGACATCTAGAGCAATTCTGGTGTCACAAGCATTCTTAAGTAGGTGCTTTTCCTTTTGGCCTGCAGCACCCCCTACTGGCTGCTTGCTGCATTGCAATGGGAGGGATTGGAACTACCTTGCTGGCTCCCTACAAAGCTTGACTGTCTTTGTCCAAGTCTATAGGAGCGCATGGCAAAGGACGACCTTTTGAAATATGTTCAGCGTCAGGCTGAAAAGGTTGGGTGCCCCTGTTGTAACTCGTCTAGCTGATAGTGTAGGTGATACCTAGTTAACACACTGTGGGGTCTTTAGAGGTTGGATCCTGTATGAATTTTACGAGTCTGCTACTGCTTCCTATATTTGAGGACTGAAGGACATACATCCACACCGTGTAGAGGTCAAGCATAGGAGTTTATTATGCACAGCGCTGGCGGAGTGTCACCTGGCTTATTAGGCTCAGAGACACTGTCAAGCAATTGATTACAATGGAATATATAGATTTTTCCATGGGCGGGGGAAGGTGACGGGGTAGGCAGTCCCACACCCCCAGATAGGTTCTAGCAGCAAGACAAGATAGCACAGTAGCCAATGGTTAAAGGTTACATAATGTCTCCGCCCATGGTTTCAAATTAACAAGTTAACATTTAATTAGTACTTTAATTAAATGTATTAGCATAAAATATAGATGTTGAATTCTGATTTGGGGTCCATAGGAATGAAGTAGCTCCTTTGATTGTCCAACAGGTACATTCCTAGGGGATAAAGCAAAGAAACAGTGAAAGTATATGACAATAAAGATTGTCTCCTTTGTGTTTTAAGGCAGGCATTGGTCCCTGGGAAAGGGCGGTGGGAGGAGGCCATATCTTATACTGACATGTGCCAACCCTTCATGAACTCAAGGTTGGCGTGTGGGAAGAACATCTCCCTACAGAAGAAACTAACACAACAGAAACAGGGCTGCTTTGTTCTATTTGCAACTTTGCATAAGACACAATATTCAGTTATGGCTCCAACATCTGGCAATTTTGCTGACCAGGCCTGTCTTAGCAAGCAAGGTTATCTTTGTTTATTCTGCTTCTCTTAGCTGATCACTATTTGCTAGGCCTCTGGTCTCTTGACCAAACTCTGGACTTTGGGCCTGGAAAAGAGCTGGCACAATCCATATACCAGGTTGTTCTATAAAATGCACATGGATTTTAACCCTTCAAGGACGTGCCCCTTTAGCTCATGCTGCAGCAACTCATGCCTTTAGATCCCAGGTTCAAACCCCACTCATGGTGCGAAGATAGAAATTCGTATGTTTGCTATCTATGGCTGGTTTCACAGTCGTTAGGCTAGTCCAGATAGCATCATACTGATATTGGATGTAGTACTCCAGTCCCTAAGCATGGCCATGCTAAACACAGGGCGCCTCTAGTGGCTAGCCACGGTATGGACATGAGTCTGCAGCAGCTTCTGAAGTGAGGAAGCTGGGTTCTTTAGCTCAAGTAAGGGCTTGTCTACACCACGCAGCTTTTAGCGACAGGGCTGTGTCAACACAGCCTTATCACTAAAAGTCGGTGGGTGTAAATGCTCTTTGTCGGCACTTTTGGTGACAAAATACGTCCACCCCCGCAAGCGGTGTTCACTTTGTTGGCAGGAGAGTGCTCCTGCCAACAAAACCACGTTCACACCCTAGGCGCCGACTCCTTGGGTGCGCCGGGGCTGGAGCAGCCATGGGGAAAAATTGGTGGGTGCTCTGCACCCACCGGCAGCCAAGCTCCCCTCCTCCTCCTCCCCCCTGAGCGCGCCGCGTCCCCGCTCTTCTGCCTACCTCCCAGCGCTTCCCACCCAGCTGCCCCCAAATAGCTGTTTGGCAGCGTTAGCACGCTCTGGCGGGGTGGGAGGAGCGGGAACGTGGCGCACTCAGGGGAGGAGGCGGGGCCAGGGGGGGGATTTGGGGAAGGAGTTGGAATATTGGCAGGGAGGACGCAGAGTTGGGGTGGGGACTTTGGGGAAGGGGTTGGAATGGGGGGTGGGGAAGGGGTGGGAAGAGGTGGGGCAAGGGCGGTGCCTCATGGAAGGGGTGGAGTGGGGGCGGAGCTGGGGGCAAAGGGGGGGTTGAGCACCCAGGGGAAAGAGGGGGAAGTCGGTGCCTATGGTTCACACCACCCTTGCAGCGGCAAAACTTTTGTCTTTCGGGGAAGGGCTTTTTTAAGCACACGGGAAAGACAAAAGTTTTGATGACAACTTGGCAGTGTAGACAAGCCCTAAGAAAGGCCTGGGCTGAAATCCTGCCAACGACCCATCCAGGGCTGTTGTGTTAAACAGAGTGAGGGATTGTTTAGCTAATTCCTAAGGCAGCTCCCGTGGGAGCACTAATCACCTTTTCTCTTTCAGATTATGCCCCCGAGGCTGTTTTCAAAAATCTCTCATCCTGTAAAGCCAGAGCTGCAGTCACATGCTTGATGAGTATCATGATCATTCTCATCCTCATTCTGATAGTAGCTCTGGCGGGTGAGTTGCCAGCCCTGCATGCCTGAGTCTCTGTGTCTCCCCTGGAGCTGTCGTGGTCACAGTCCCAGATCTATAGCTCCTGCACCCTGCAATGCTGGGGGGGGGGGCTCCAGGGCCAAACAGCCCCCAGTTGAACAGCTCCTCAGCCATCCCATAATGCTGTAGCGACCACTGGTGCCCTTGAAGGTAGGTTCTCTGTGCACCTCCATGAGCCACCAGCAGCAGGGTGTCTGACCCAAGGGGAAGGAATGAGGCGGAAACACCCATCACCCCTTGAGGATGGTGGGGACAAGGGAGCAGGGCTGCTGAGGGTCGGGACTGGGGCGGGCAGCAGGGGGCGTCACACAGTCCATGCGCTCTCTCCCCCGTAGCCCAGTGACGTGTCCTAGCAGGCTCGAGCACGAATGCTGTCCTGCCCCCACCTGGCAAATAGGGACCGCGATCCCAAGTGCTCCTTGGCAGATTGCTCCCAGATCCAGGGAGGAGTAAAGCCACGGAAGAGCTAAGAATGACGGGAATCAACCTCCCCCCAATAATTTCGTTTTAGCTGAAATTTAGACTGCAAGCTCTGATCTGTACACTTACTACTTATAGTCACTTAAAATCCATCCTTGTGTA
Organism: Malaclemys terrapin pileata; assembly: GCF_027887155.1. Classification (NCBI taxonomy): domain Eukaryota; kingdom Metazoa; phylum Chordata; order Testudines; family Emydidae; genus Malaclemys; species Malaclemys terrapin. The sequence goes on along the minus strand of NC_071517.1, from coordinate 43,736,129 downwards.
GTTAATAAATCTGTTTAGTATTATTTATTATTATAACACCTGGTTCTGCAATGGTTTGCAGCTTCTGTGGTCAGCCAGGTCACTTCAGTCCGGTTCCCTTCCAGGGTTAGCTGAAAAGTGCAAAACTACCCCTCCCCACCCCCAAGTCTAATGGCCAGGCCCTCTAAGCCTCCCTCTGGGACTCATTTCTGGGCTCTTCTCATTTGTAATCTCACCCCTTCTAGTCCCACAGCCCAAAAGGTCCATCACCCTCTATCAGGTCATCAGCCTCTTGTTCTCTCTTTCTCAGGGAGGTTTTCCTAGACCGCCCCCCTTTCTGGGAGTGGTGGGGGGATCCTGCAATGCCCTTTCTGGGGTCCAGCCCAGGGACCCTGTGTTTAAGCAGCTAAAGCCCTTGCTCCTTCTTACCTCCACCTCTCCTCATTCTGTGTCCTCCCGTCTTTTCTCTCTGGAAGTCTGGCTCCCGGCAAAAACCTCTCCAGCAGCTGAGCTGTTGCTAACTTTCCCCTTAGTCCCAGCTGAAGGAGTAACTGGTCCGTCTGTTAACTCTTTCCCCGGCTGTCACAGCATGGGGTCTACACACCCCATCACAACTCTATAAAGGCTGGTATCATTATCCCTTTGTTTTATAGAAAGGGAAGCTGAGGCACGGGGGGGGGGGAGCCACTTTCTCACTGATTCACATCAAGCAAGCTGGGGATAGAACCCAGGAGTCCTGACTCCCAGCTTCCCTCCAGTCTAACCCACTGCACCTCACTCCCCATCCAGAACTGGGATAGAACCCAGGAGTCCTGATTTCCAACCACTGCCTCTAACCACTAGACCCTATTCCCCTCCCAGAGCTGGGGGTGGAACCCAGGAGTCCTGACTTTGTCCCCACTCCCCTCCTAGAGCACCCCTGAAATCAGGGGCATGGAGGCTTCCCTCTGCCCTCCAAGCCATTGCCCGAGCTCTCAGACAGGCCTGGATCTGAGGGGATTGTTTCTACTCGTTCCCCTTGGATACAGAAGGTCCAATCCCCCGTGGCGCTCTGCCTTGGACAGTCACTGAGGCGGCTCAGAGAGAGCGAAAGGTGCTTGGGTGGTGTTTCCCTCCCACGCTGCGTGGCAATGGAGACCCAGGCCCTGAGACGGAAAGGGAAAGATCTCTCACCTTACGTCGCTTTCTTATTTTCAGTGGTAGTGTATCGTGTCCCTGAGCCTCTTCTTTCTGAGCCCTGCTGCCCAGACGGCTGGGTCGGGTACCGAGGGAAATGCTACTATTTCTCTGAAGGGGAAGGGAACTGGGAATCAAGCCACCACAACTGCTCTTCCCTCGGCGCCTCCCTGGCTGGGATCGACACTCTGCAAGACCTGGTAAGGGACTGGGGCAAATAACGTGTTTGGGGTTTGTTTGGTTCTCTGGCAAGTCTGGAAAAAAAAATTGTTTTGCAGCTGTGATGGGACTTTGCCCCCAGCACCTGCAACGCAAGGGAAAGGACCCAATGAATCATGTTCTGCACCTGGCAGGTAGTAACTACCTGTCCCTTCAGCAAGGGAGGTGAAGCCGAAGCTTGTAAGTAGACTCAGGGAGCTCAGCTGGGGGAAAATTGCAGCGGAGAGAGGTCTCTCCTGTTCTAGCGGTTAGCAGGCAGGATACAACCAGGGAGAGGGGCAGAAGGGCTGTTAATTTGAAGCCTTTTTAAAATCTTTATCTGGCCTTGTTCATGCTGCCCCTGGAAGGGGTTTAACCCTTGACGTGATGCGGAGAAATGCTACTGTAGGCCAAGGAAGTGGCCACTGGGGGCATGAGAGGTGAAGTCCCCTGCAATGCCATATCCGGGTAGCAGGGGGCACTCTCGATGTGAGGATGTGCACCATAGTAGAGGCAAACTCAAAAGGAAATCTTTCGAAATTGTCATCAAACTGAAAAGTTGGGAGGGCCCGAAATTCGTTTTGGGTCAATTGAAATGTTTTGTGTTGATTTCCAGTATTTTCTGAACACTTTAAAAAAAAATAAAAGGAAAGGAAAGTGCAGTGGGGGGCCCTGGTGCATCTTGTACTGGGAGGTGACATTGTCTGAGAGTTCTGGCCACTGAACCCAACCCTGACTAGGCCCAAGGTGCTACAGTCAGTGTGCAATTGTAGGGACCGCAGATCCCTCTGAGAGAATCTCTCCTCTCAAGGAATGGCTCAGCAGAGCTCCAGCCCTGGTCATCTCCTGGAGGAGGAAAGTGGACCTTATTCCTTCCCCAGTTCAGGACTTCCATGCAGATTGGCCACAGTAAGGTGAATCGAGCCGAGAAGATGGCTTGATTTACACATGAACCTCCCCAAGGGGAGGTAGAGAGGCTCTTGGGTAAAGAGGGGCAAGTCTGTGTTTTTTGGTGCATTAGCCACTTTGAAAAATCGATTAAAAAACACCCCTCGTTTCGGGTCAGACTGCAAAAGAAACATTTTCAGTGAATAAAAAAAGTTGAAAAAAAGTCATTCCGGGTCAAACAAAATGTTTCCTTTAGGGACCGAGCATTTTAAAATGGTCCTTTATTTAAAACAATCTCCTGTTGCGATTTTTGGGTTTGAATATTTCTTTTCGTTTCAAAATCTCTTGATTTTTTTTTTTTTTAAATACAAGACGTTTTGAAATGAAAAGAAATGTTCATACCCCGAAAATCACCATAGGAGATTGTTTTTATAAAATGTTGGGGTGTTTTTGTGCAAAATGAACAATTCGGTGAAATTGACGACCAAATTTTTGTAAACACCTTGTTTTAAAGGCTTTCCTGATGCGCTATAAGGGGCGCACTTACCACTGGATCGGCCTGCGGCGGGAAGGAAGCCAGCCCTGGAAATGGGTGGATGGGACAGAATTCAACAACATGTGAGTCCCGCTTTCTTTCTATGAAGTTTCTCCATGTTAGTTCACCGGCGCTAAATTTGTCCAACAGGCTGCTAAACATGCACCTTGGTATGGACCTTGGCTTTGACTTGGATTCTGACTCCTGTCTGACCCCTGGAACCTCAACACGGACCCTGATTTCCTCTTTCTCCCACGGCTCCCATTTTGGCCCTTGTTAAAATTCCCCCTCTGGGTGGGGAGGGAGGAGCTTTGTGGTGGTCCAGGACAGGGAAATCCCTTCAGAAATCTGGTCTGTCTCTGCCTTCGACTCTCTCTGCCTCTGCCTAGCACTGACTGGCTCTCCCCCGTCGTCTCCCGTTTGCAGGTTTGAAGTGAAGGGAGGAGGAAGCTGCGCGTATCTGAACGACGTGGCCGTCATCTCCTCGAGGTGCCAGACGGAGAAGAACTGGGTCTGTAGCAAACCCAGCCTGCATCTGAAGAAGGATTAGAATGGGATGGAACAGAAGAGGCCTTAAAACAGTGAGGCTCATCCTCGCTGAAGGCAGCAGACAGAGTAGGCCCATGACAATCACCGAGTTGCTTTCCCTGCTACACTCGCTGTGCTGTTGGCATGTAAACGACACCCTTCATCCCACATGTAGCTTGCCGCACCATTTATACTGCCTCAGTGCTTCATTTGTTATGACTAGGGTGACCAGATGACAAGAACAAAATATTGGAACACATTGGTGCGGGGGGAGGGGGGCAAGAGCAGTCACAGGCTCACCACCCCCACCCCACTGGAGCCATGGGGGAACTAAATATCGGGACATCTGATCACCCTAGTAATGACAGAGCTGCCGGGGCCCAAGCCATTTATTTATTTTTTTATATCCATAACTGCTGCAGCAAGCCCAGAGATGCCTTGGCAATGAATTGCCTCTGAATGTGCCCCAGGGCCTTAATCAGAGGCAGTGGAGTTTGTGGTGGAGCATAAGACTGTTCAGATTGGTCCAGACCAAAGGTCCATCCAGCCCAGTGTCCTGTCTTCCAACAGTGGCCAATGCCAGGTGCTTCAGAGGGAATGAACAGAACAGGGCAACTCTCGAGCAATCCGTCCTCTGTCATCCACTCCCAGCTTCTGACAAACAGAGGCTAGGGGCATTCAGAGCTAATCTAAGCTAGAGTTGCTACAGCGGCCCAACTAATTGTTGGGGGCACAGAACTCCTCCAGCCCTGGTGCTGCGGTGGCAGGGAAAGCGAGCTCCTCCTGGCTCCAGCGTGGCAGGGAGGAGAGCGAGCTCCTGCCAGAGCCGGGACAGGGAGGGAGAGAGGGACGAGCAAGCTCCTGTCAGAGCCAGAATGTGTAGCACCCAAAAAGACGTTCAAGTTCTGCGCACACCCCTGCCTGCGCCTGGTGATAGCTTTGTCAGGGAAAGGAGCTCTCTCGCCAACGTAGTGCTGTCCACACCAGCACTTAGGCTGGTGTAACGTACATTGCTCAGGGGGTTGTTTTTTTCACAGCCTGAGTGACATATGTTATACCGACGTAAGTGCTAGTGTGCACAAGCCCTCAGAGCATGGGAGTGCATCCCTGACTCTCTTGGCTAACAGCCATTGATGGACGTATCCTCCAGGAACTTACCTACTTCATTTTGAACCCTGTTATAGTTTTGGCCATCACAACATCCTCTGGCAAGGAGTTCCACAGGTTGAAGGTGCGTTGTGATAGCCAGATCTCCTCTGTCTAAAATTTCTGCACCTGATAAGAAAGTTCAGACATCTGTTAATTTCCCCAGCCACATAATCCTCCTTCAGCACTGACTGTGGCCCCATGTGGTTTACACCATCTACCCAAAGCGACCCCTACCCCCCAAAACATACACAAACGTCAGAAGAACAAATTCCTGGGAGATTACTGGAAGACCCTTAAATGAGGATTGGGCCTACACAATCACCTAGTCATTTGTTATTGTGACCTTTGTTTATATATTTGCAAATGATGTTAACGCCAGCCCCCTGCATTTAAAAATTAGTCAAGTCTCCAAAATCACAAGATTATTGTAAATAATCATGAGATTTTTTAAAACTAAATCATGGGTTTTATTCGTTTTCTGAGCCTCTGGGCCTTTTAGTTTCTAGACTTTTCTCCATAAGCACAAGAGGTAGAAACTTAGGGCCAGAGGCGAATTAACACACAGGTCCACAGGGCCCATGCCAGAAGCAGGAGCACCGGAATCTGTGTAGAAGTCGGGGGGGGGCCACTGGTGCCAGAACTGTGACCCTGCCCCTGCTCCGCCTCTTCCTCCAAGGCCCCGCCCCACTGGCCAGACCAGAAGCCAAACCCAGGCCATGGTAAAGAGCCATCCAGGGAGTCAGGCCGCTGTGGGGAGCACCAGACCTACCACTGCCCTGTGGTGGAGTTTGGGGGCCCCAAGAGCAGCCCCCAGCCCATGTCCCCACCCCCCTGAGATGAGCCGCCCAGGGCAGGTGGAAGGTCCAGGGCTCCCTACAGCGGCCTGGGCTCCCTGGATGGCTCTTACCACAGCCTGGCTCTGGCTTCTGGCCAGGGGGTGGGGCCTCATGGAGGGAGGAGGAGAAGGGGGCGGTGCCCAGTGGCAAGGGAGCTGTGGGGGAGGAGTCCAAATATTCTTTGTGCCCAGGGCCCCAATAAATCTTAATCCGCCTCTGCTTAGGGCTTGTACACACTACCACTTATGTTGGCATAACTTACGTCACTCAGGGGTGTGAACAAGCGAGCCCCTTGAGTGATGTAAATTACACCAACTTAAGCCCCAGTGTGCACAGCGCTGTGTTGGCCGGAGTGCTTTTCCCATTGAGGTGGGTTTATTATGCCAGCAGGAGAGCTCTCTCATCGCCAGAGAGCGTCTTCACCAGACGCAATGCAGCACCACAGCTGTGCAACGCTAGCCCTTAGTGAAAGACGAGTTGCTCACAGGATTCCAGGAGCTGGGATTTGCAATCAAATGAGGAGCGCTGGCAGCATCGAAATTTTAGGGGAGCATGGTAAAGTTGGGAGGGTGCTATGACTCAGGGGCTGTGCTACTCAGAATAGTCTGATTATATGGCAGTGGATTATTGGATTCATCCTTTTATTTGTTCTTTCTCAGCCATCCTACAGTGGGGAGGTTGAACTTGGCAGGGGGGTCCCCATTGCACCCTTCTTTTAGCCTTGGCTTATTGAATTGGCAATTTTATTACATAACCTTACACCCATCATCATTATATAGACAGGGTAGGCCCACTGCTTAGTGAAGAGGGAGAAACAGTAACAGGAAACTTGGAAATGGCAGAGATGCTTAATGACTTCTTTGTTTCGGTCTTCACCGAGAAGTCTGAAGGAATGCCTAACATAGTGAATGCTAATGGGAAGGGGGTAGGTTTAGCGGATAAAATAAAAAAAGAACAAGTTAAAAATCACTTAGAAAAGTTAGATGCCTGCAAGTCACCAGGGCCTGATGAAATGCATCCTAGAATACTCAAGGAGCTAATAGAGGAGGTATCTGAGCCTCTAGCTATTATCTTTGGAAAATCATGGGAGACGGGAGAGATTCCAGAAGACTGGAAAAGGGCAAATATAGTGCCCATCTATAAAAAGGGAAATAAAAACAACCCAGGAAACTACAGACCAGTTAGTTTAACTTCTGTGCCAGGGAAGATAATGGAGCAAGTAATTAAGGAAATCATCTGCAAACACTTGGAAGGTGGTAAGGTGATAGGGAACAGCCAGCATGGATTTGTGAAGAACAAATCATGTCAAACCAATCTGATAGCTTTCTTCGATAGGATAACGAGTCTTGTGGATAAGGGAGAAGCTGTGGATGTGGTATACCTAGACTTTAGTAAGGCATTTGATACAGTCTTGCATGATATTCTTATTGATAAACTGCGCAAATACAATTTAGATGGGGCTACTATAAGGTGGGTGCATAACTGGCTGGATAACCGTACTCAGAGAGTTGTTATTAATGGTTCCCAATCCTGCTGGAAAGGCGTAACGAGTGGGGTACCGCAGGGGTCTGTTTTGGGACCTGCTCTGTTCAATATCTTCATCAACGACTTAGATATTGGCATAGAAAGTATGCTTATTAAGTTTGCGGATGATACCAAACTGGGAGGGATTGCAACTGCTTTGGAGGACAGGGTCATAATTCAAAATGATCTGGACAAATTGGAGAAATGGGCTGAGGTAAACAGGATGAAGTTTAACAAAGACAAATGCAAAGTGCTCCACTTAGGAAGGAAAAATCAGTTTCACACATACAGAATGGGAAGAGACTGTCTAGGAAGGAGTACGTCAGAAAGGGATCTAGGGGTTATAGTGGACCACAAGCTAAATATGAGTCAACAGTGTGATGCTGTTGCAAAAAAAGCAAACATGATTCTGGGATGTATTAACAGGTGTGTTGTGAGCAAGACACGAGACATCATTCTTCCGCTCTACTCTGCTCTGGTTAGGCCTCAGCTGGAGTATTGTGTCCAGTTCTGGGCGCCGCATTTTAAAAAAGATGTGGAGAAATTGGAAAGGGTCCAGAGAAGAGCAACAAGAATGATTAAAGGTCTAGAGAACATGACCTATGAAGGAAGGCTGAAAGAATTGGGTTTGTTTAGTTTGGAAAAGAGAAGACTGAGAGGGGACATGATAGCAGTTTTCAGGTATATAAAAGGGTGTCATAAGGAGGAGGGAGAAAACTTGTTCACCTTAGCCTCTAAGGATAGAACCAGAAACAATGGGTTTAAACTGCAGCAAGGGAAGTTTAGGTTGGACATTAGGAAAAAGTTCCTAACTGTCAGGGTGGTTAAACACTGGAACAAATTGCCTAGGGAGGTTGTGGAATCTCCATCTCCGGAGATATTTAAGAGTAGGTTAGATAAATGTCTATCAGGGATGGTCTCGACAGTATTTGGTCCTGCCATGCGGGCAGGGGACTGGACTCGATGACCTCTCAAGGTCCCTTCCAGTCCTTGAATCTATGAATAAAATATAGCCATGTTATTGTGTAGGCTGTGAGCATGCAAGCATTTAAGCACAGACTTCGTGATAAACTACAAACATACTTATGTACTGCAAACTCTTTGGGGCAGGGATGGGCTCCCTGTGTGTCTGGGCAGTGCCCGACAAAACAGGACCCTGATCTCAGCTGGAGCCATAATCTTAATGTATGATGTTAATTAATAAATAAAAATTTGGAAAGCAACATGACGTTATCACAAACGTTTCTTTCCCCATAGAAGTGACCGTGCTTCGCATCCAGGACACACAGATGAGTCTGCAACAAGGAAGAGGCGCTGCAGCCTGTAAAGGGTTAACTGGTCATATGGCTAGTTGGGGCAGCATATAAAAGGAAGCTGAGTTAAAGGGGAAGGAAGTGGGGGTGGAAGTGGAGGTTCCCTGGGAATGGGGGCAGGGAGACAGGAGGGGAATTGTGAAGGGAGGTGCTGAAACTTAGCGGTGGGAGAAGAGCGCTTCAGGCTGGAAAGGTTGGTCCCTAGCTGCTCCCAGGCCCGTTCCAGCCCTTCAGGTCCTGTTCTTGCCCTCCACCTCCCAGGAGTGCGCCAGTTATGCAGACTCACAATATTTCCATTGCGGGGGCACTAGCTCCCTGGCTTTGCCAGCCCTGGGGGGAGGGGTGTGTCCTCTTCATTCCTGGGGGGCTGGAGTGGGGAAAACCTCTGGGAATTATGGCCCAGCGGGTGGATTTGCTTTTCTTTAGTGGACAATAAAACCATTGATGTCAAAGGCCCAGATGTACTAGGGTTACCACATGTCCGGCTTTTTGGTCCCCAAATCCCTGTCTGGGGGGAACTGCCAAAAAGCCGAAAATGTCCGGGAAAAAAGGGAGGCTAGGCTCTCCGAATTTGTGTGGGCCGCCCGCTGTCACATCATCTCGGTGCGACACTCGGCTCCTGCCCGGGACATGCTGGGGGCTGTAGTCTGGCCGGGCCTCGCGCTCCAGGGAGAGCCAGGAAAGGGGAGCGGCCAAAAACAACTACCAGCGGCCCCTGCGACGCGACCGACCTGCCCCTGTGAGGCAGCAAGCCTCCGGGGGAGGGGCCCTGTCCTTTGGGTGGGGGGTGTCTCTGGGCGCTGCTTGGCAGCCAGGGCCGGGCTAGGGGGCGCCCCCGGGGGGGTTGCGGTACCACCTGGCAGCTTGCTGGGGGAGCCGGCACTGTCCGGATTTGCATCCCCCTGGGGTTGGAGCTGCGCCTCCGGCCCCAGACACCAGTCATGGAGCGGCTGGCGAACCTGGGGCATGAGAGGAGCCGCTAGTCAGGTTGAGCTGTCTGGAGGATGTTGTTGGGGTGTGTCTGCGGAGCAGGATCCCGCCCTTCCCCGTCCCGTGTCTCTGTTTACTTTCCTGAATGGAACTGGTGAAAATCAATCGGGCTGCTGCGTGCCCTGTGAGTCCTGTCCACAAACCATGACCCAGGAGAAACGTTACCCAGGTCTTGCACCTTCATATCTTGTGAGGCGAGGCAAAGGTCAGGCTCCTAGCCACGCACCCCACTCGTGATACACAGCCATAAAAATACTTTATGCTTGTAGAGCTCCTGCAGCGTGAGCATCACAAAGCGGCAAGTGGAAAATCATAAATGGGTGGAAACAGATCGAGTGTAAGGCCTTGGTGGCGCAGGAAAATTCTCTCATTTTAACAGTACCCGTATAATGAAAGTGGGACAACTTCCTGGCATGGACTTGGGATCAAAGTGCTTGTACCAGTATAGAATTACAGCCACACTTGGGGTTGTACTGGGATAACTAAATTGGTTTAAAAAAAAACTATACCCCTAACCAAAATAGTTACCCTGGCACAAAATCTGTGTGTAGAGCAGGCCTTAGTGACAGGCCCAGGGTCACCGAATGAGGCAGTGGGATAGTCAGAAATGCAGTGCCAGAAATCCTGTACACTAACAGCTGTCCTTCAGTTTTAGCAAAATAGCTACTATTGTTTCCATTCTGTCCATCCAAAAATCTGCAATTCAGTGGATTTCAACTATATTAAGGCTCTCCGAATTTGTGGGGGGGGGGGGTCGCCCGCTGTGACATCATCTCGGTGCGAGTTGTTAGTTTTGCTGCAGCCACTCGCACTTGGGGTCCCCCGAGCGTCTTTTGCCGGAGCACTACCGGCTTCACGGTTTGCAAGTTACTGTACCAAATAATGACAGGTTTCAGAGTAGCAGCCGTGTTAGTCTGTATCCGCAAAAAGAAGAACAGGAGTGGGCTGTAGTCCACGAAAGCTTATGCTCTAATAAATTTGTTAGTCTCTAAGGTGCCACAAGTACTCCTGTTCTTCTTTGTACCAAATAACTAAACCAGAGAACTGTATTTAAGCGGTGAATGTGCTTTGACACAAATACTAAATAGAACCATGGTTACTACCTGGCCCTAGCAGAATCCCTTCTCCTTGACCATCATGATGCTATTCCTACCTCACCATTATTCCTAATAATCAATATTAATTTTCACTGCATTCTCCATGGTTTAGCTTTATTTTCTTGTTTAGAATAAGGTCCCAATCTTAACTGCTTATTTGTAGCATTACCACCATCATCATCATTACTATTTGTATTACCATGGATTCTTAAATAAAAACATCTCATATAGATAGCCATGTCTCCCTCACTAGCAGCTTGTTTTGCTCACAGACTTTTCTCTGTTTCACCCTCACTTTGTAGGTTTTACAAACGTTTTACAGTTTATGAAGCACTTAGCAACCCCCAACCAAGAACAGAGCGGGAGGGAGAAGGGGGAATGTGGGGTGCTCAGAGGAGGGGGCAGAGTTGGGGTGGGGACTTTGGGGAAGGGGTTGGAATGGGGGTGGGGAGGGGGCAGAGGCAGGGATGGGGAAGAGGCGGAGTTGGGGCGGGGCCAGGGCCCCCGTAGAGTGTCCTCTTTTTTCAGTGTTGAAATATGGTAACCCTAAGATGTACATCAGCTGGGGTTCCGGTCCCTTTGACTTCAATGGAGCTATGGCTGATTCACACTCTGGTCCCAGATGTGCAGCCATCTGATATTACATTTATAAGTAAACGTACTGTAGATATTTCAGAGACTGAAGACTCTTTACTTTCCAGATCAATCATGCCGCAGTCTATAGCAGGAAAGCTGCTTTCTGGCAGAGCCATTTGAATTCACTGCTGCAGACGTCAAAATTAACCGTATTCCTTTTTAACGCTCCACAGCTGTTGTTTTCAGCCTGTCTTAATCCTGGGACCCTGTGGAATGAAGCAGAAAGTCCCTGTCAGTTTGTTTTGACTGATTAAAGAGAGCCTGTAGCAGCTCTTCCTCGTGGGGTGTCAGGTTGTAGTTTCTTCTTTCATCTCCATATTCCCCCCGCCCCCAGCTCCATTGTGAGAAATGGGTTGGTCAGTTGGAGTCCTGGAGAACCCGTGTCCATGTTACCAAATCTTAAGAAAACCAATTGACCCTATTATGGGTGAAACTTGGGTGTTCAGGCCACAAAAGCCGAGCCGTCCCCCATGCTTATGCTGTGGTTCTCTCTCCCGCTAGTGGCTGCATGACAGATATTAGGAGTCTGAGACCGACTTTAAACTAATCTACATGCGTCCTTTAGCCCCCGCAAGTGACTTGTGCTTTTCAGACACACAGGCCATGAGTTCAATACCTGCAACGCCCCAGGAATGTTGACTTGCAGAAGCAATTAAAGTACATGCCTAGTTGATGCTAGCAGAACAAGACCCTTTATTTATACAGCCAGGAATACACCCTCAGCACTGGGTTAGCCCCAAATACATGCTAGCCCGGCTTGCATCCTGCCACCTACCTTTTATTTCTTCCCAGGTCACCTGTCCCATCGATGTCAGCAGCTACACAGCTAAGTAACCACTATAGAGCTGTCAAATCTTAGGAACGAAAAAGTGAAGTCCAGGGATTTCCTTATACGCACCCCCAACTCCTCCATACCCCCTCCCCCAGTGGTCAACTAGTTTTGTAGTGTGGCCAATTTAGTCGTTTTCCAACCCCCGGTACATTCGAACACCCCCTCTGATTTCAAGTCCTGGGGAAATCCCTGGAGAAGTCTCCAAATTTTCTGTGAAACAACATTTTTCATCCTTTCGACTCTTATGTTCTATTACACTAGCAGCAGTCGCACGGCTGTGGGAATTGGGCCAAGTAATCCAGCAGCTGGGGCCTCTTAGTCCAAAGTAAAAGGATCCCCAGGCAGACTTGCAGCAAGGTGTGAATGACGACGAATATCCTTATTTCAGTTCCTGTGTAGACAGGCCCTGGGGTGTTAACTGAAGTGGTCAGGGCTCGAGCAGCAGGGCTGTAACTTCACTTTCAGGACCAGATTGTGTCTCTTAGGCACAGAGCTACACAGGGTGTGCTGCAGAGCTGACTGTCCCGGGGGGGCACCAAGATGCATTATGTCTTAGCAAGAGCTCCCAATACCTATGGGGAACGTTCAGGGCCGGCTCCAGGCACCAGCTTACCAAACACGTGCTTGGGGCGGCCACACCAGAGAGGGGCGGCACCTCCGGCTCTTCCGCGGCAATTTGGCTGGTAGGGGGTCCCTCACTCCCGCTCGGAGTGAAGGACCTCCCGCCAAAGTGCCGCAGATCGCGATCGCGGCTTTTTTGTTTGTTTGTTTTTTGTTTTTAGGGGGTGGGTGGCTGCTTGGGGTGGCAAAAACCCTAGAGCCGGCCCTGGGAACGTTCCCCCTGCATCACCTTTTAGGAAGATGCAGCAAGCTCTCTCCTCTTCGGCTGGCCAGCTCCGCCTCCTTCATTGTGGCTACAGCCCTGAGGGGTGCTGGCGGGAGCAGTGGTACTCGGGAACAGGAGAGCCTTATGCCTGGCTTCTGTGCAGGGGACCACAAGCGGTGGAAGGCAAAGGTTGGTTGATCGTTTCTTCTCTGTCCCTTCCCTTCCCTTGTGCATCTGTCAAGCCTTTAGTCCAAAGAGCAATAGGTGAGTTCTGCAAATTGTGTGCACACCCACTGGGCACCCCAGAGCTTTCATTTACCTGTGTAAAGGAATGTTTGCACATGGAGATTGAGGAACGTCCATTCATGAGCATCAGCATCAGAACTACATGCACAGTACCCATTTATGCAGGTAAATATGGACACGGAAATAGCGTCTTTCTGAATTTGGTGGTGGCAGATCTGGTCAGGCTCCCCCTGCTGGCGGCTCACCAGATTACTATGAGAGGATCCAAAGGGATAGCCATGTTAGTCTCAGGGGGTAGCCGTGTTAGTCTGTATCTACAAAAACAACAAGGAGTCTGGTGGCACCTTAAAGACTAACAGATTTATTTGGGCATAAATATACTCACACATGAAAAGATGGGAGTTGTTAGCATTGACCTTCCACTTGGTAAGGCAACTCCCATCTTTTCATGCGCTGTGTATTTATACCTTCCTACTGTAATTTCCACTCCATGCATCTGATGAAGTGGGGTTCTAGCCCACAAAAGCTTAGGCCCAAATAAATTTGTTAGTCTCTAAGGTGCCACAGGACTCCTTGTTGTTTTTGTGAGAGGATCCAGGCCCTGAATCCCCCACTGTGCTTTAAGCTTCCCTGGGTCTCAGCAGGCCATACGCGCCGATTCTGTGGGTGCTTTGAGGCTGGAGCACCCAAGGGGAAAAATTAGTGGGTGCTCTGCACCCACCGGCAGCCAAGCTCCCCTCACCTCCTTCTCCTCCTCCTCCTCCTCCTCTGAGCGCGCTGCATCCCTACTCCTCCGCCTGCCTCCCAGCAATCCCCCCCCCCCCATAGCCGCCGCAAAACAGCTGTTTGGCAGCATTAGCATGCTCCGGCAGTGGGGGGAGGAGCGGGAACATGGTGCGCTCAAGGGAGGAAGTGGGGAAGAGGCAGGTCCAGAGTTGGGATTTGGGGAAGGAATTGAAAGGTTGACAGGGAGAGGGCGGAGTTGGGGCAGGGACAGGGCCGGCTCCAGCTTTTTTGCCGCCCCAAAGATAAAGCCGATCAGTGGCACTTCGGCTCAATCGCGCCGCTTCATTCTTCGCTCCCTCTTTTCCTCTTCGAAGGCACTTCGGCAGCAGCTCAAAGAGGAAGAGAGGGACTGAGGGACCCGCCGCCAAATTGCCGCTGAAGACCTGGACGTGCCGCCCCTTTCCATTGGCCGCCCCAAGCACCTGCTTCCTTCGCTGGTGGCTGGAGATGGCCCTGGGCGGGGACTTTGGGGAAGGTTTGGAATGGGGGCGGGGAAGGGGTGGGAAGAGGTAGGGCAGGGGCGGGGCCTCATGGAAGGGGGGGTCGGGGCGGGGACTGAGTGGGGGGTCGAGCACCCGGGGGAAAGAGGGGAAGTCGGTGCCTATGCAGCAGGCTGCAGGTCTGTTGTCTCCCTGGGTCTCGCTGGCTCATTTCCTGGGCACCTGCACTCTCAGTCTGCCACCCCTGCTTGGAAATGGAGCCCCTCAGCCCCCCCGCCCTAGCAACCCGCAACTAGCGCGAGCAGTTTAAACACACCCTCTGCCAGTATTGCACCAACGGTCTGAGCCTCCAGTCCCAGGTGACTGTGTAACATTCTCAGAGGACACAGGGCAGTTGTAGGGTTGCCAACTCTCCCGGACCGGAAGCCATTTTGCAGCAACAGCGTCCCTATTTGCATCAATGTCCGGGAGAGTTGGCAACTCTAGGCACTTGTGAAGTGTGAAATGCACAGACAGGCTTGGCACAGAATTCGAACGGCACTAGTGCCCTCTGCTTCAGACAAAGCACAAGCCAGAACAGATCATTTAGCAAACAACCAGCACGCCATGCCCTTCACTAGCTCCCCCTTCCCTCGGGAATCCTTGCGGGGTCTGTGCTATGGAAGGCGGGGGTCCCTCTGCCCCATCAGCTGATAGAAATCATAGAGCTGGAAGGGACTTTGAGAGTGCGCGCACACACACACACACACACGCACACACACTCGCTCTCTCTCTCTGTGCTGAGGCAAGCAAGAGCAATCACACAGAATGGCTGATGAGGATGAGAGGTCAGCTCCTGCCCTTTCATAACCTTCCAGACCCTCTGTCTTATAAGCTTAACATGTAAGAATGTGATTCCAACCCCTCCCCAACAGGTGACCTCATTGCTGGGCAACCTCTCCTCTGCTGAACTAGTTCCTCAGGGCAGGGACCAGCCTCTTGTCCAGAGCAAGTATACGTCCGTGGTCAGGCACTTAAGTGATTGACCCTCTTTTGCATGTCCTTTGTCCCCCCCCACCACCATGCCTTGGATTTCCAGTTCAACCTGGAGGCAAACCCACAAAAAGATGACAACTAGCTCCCCGCAACCCCCCATTTAAAATGCAGTTTGCAGCTTGGTAAAGATACCGGGAATGTGCCTAATCTTGCTCAAAGTCCTAAATTGGACAGACGGATTCCACGAAATGTCACCGATGCAAGGCTTAAGTAAGCTGCCGTTTCAGAAGTGGGCAGGCTTAGATTATCACAGCACCTGAGTCACAGGTGAAATCCATTCCAGTGACCTACATTGTGTCGCTCAACTGCTACGAGTCCCAGAGGAGCTGGTGTGGGACACGCCGCATGGTCTGAACCAGCAAATTACATGGCATGGCATTTTCTAAGCATGAAATAGTAAAACTCAGGAGACACTCACAGTTCTTCGTGGACAGGGGCACCGTCCAGCCAGGTCCACTTCCTTTGTGTAGAGTTAAATGTTAATCCAATCCAAACAGCATGGTCAGCTGGTAGGACAGGCTGCAGGGAATTCTGCAATAGAAGTGGCTGGGTGAATGTATTGCTCTAGAAGTCTTTTATGTCTGCCCCAGCGTTAGCAGCACATGGAATTAGACAGACCCCGAGATGCTGCAGTGCAGAAAAACCTAATGGCAATAAACCAGCACAACACACTGTGCTGGACAAAGTCGCTCGACTTCTCTGGGCCTCAGTTTCCCCTTTGTGAAATGGGGATAATGAGCCTTTGTTTGACCGTCTGATCTATTTGGATAGTAAATTCTTTGGCTCAGGGACCATGTTTACCGATGGGCACAGCCAGCTCCCCATGGAATGAGGCCCCCATCCTCCCTGGGCCCACTAGTTGTGCTCCCTGAATGGAAATAGATAATGATGAGGAGGATGATGGTGACATTATTATTCATAATAGATCTGGAATCGTAGCTCTCTGAGCTGCTGACCTGTAAACAAAATATCTGTAACTCACTGGTGGGGTTGGAACCACATTCTTACCAGTTACCTTTTCATGGAGGTGCCCAGCAGGTCCTTAGATAATTATTGTTATTTGTGCCTTGGTAGAATTTGGGAACACAGGACTGGTCAGACGAGATCAGACCCTGGTCCATCTAGCCGAGTGCCCTGTCTCTCACAATGGCCGGCACTGGCTGTTTCAGAGGAAGGCGTAAGAACTCTGCAATAGCAGACACAGGACGATCTCACCCCACCCTGGTTCCCATCCTGATCTCTAGTAGATCGATTCTAGGTCTCTAACAGATCAATGGCTTCAGCCCTGCAGCGGGAGGTTTACTGTCCTGTACAAAGCTCTTCCAGCATTAACTGAGATCTCTGGGTATTTATTATCCACATTAGCTTCCAATCTCTTTTTGACTTTTATTTTTGAGCCCCAATCAATTACCTGGACCCCATTGTGCTAGGTCATGGGGTGGTTCTCGAAGTGTGGGTCAGGCGGGACCCCAAAGTGGGTTGCGACCCCATTTTAATGACTTGCTGTGGCCCGAGGGCTTCAGCCCGCAGAAGCCGTGCTCAGGCTCTGGCCCTCCCTATCTGCCTGGGGAGGGTGCACTTGGGCTTTATCTCCATCCCCACTCCCCCACCCGGGGGCATGTAGTAATTTTCGTTGTCAGAAGGGGGTCACGGTGCAATGAAGTTTGAGACCCGCTGTATAGAGACACGTAACAAAGAGAACAGAGACGTGATGAATGGCTCTCTCTGTGCCCCGACATAAAATGTACGTTACCATCTGTTCCCGATCCTGGATCACCAGCATTTGAGATCCCTTCCTTGAACAGTCGTCGTGGCTCTTGCTCCAGCTGTCAGCCTCGTTCGAAAGCCAGTAGCACTTGTCCCCGTGCAGCACCCAGTCCCTGGGGCAGAGTTTGCACCTGGAGCCACCTGCAGCGGGCAGTGGGAAGAGGTGGAGATCATTAATGCTTCTGCAGTTTCTGAACACTGAGGGATTCTTTCAACTGCAGAGTCAGAGAAATCTCCTAGAGCTAATCCCTGCAGCCTTTCCTGGGGGCTGGCCTGTTCTCCCCTCCTGGCTAACCCACCCTCCTCCCAATTCCCTGAGCTGAAATCGGGTAATTTGTCAGTAAACCACTGCCGAGAAAGCATTAAAGACACAGCGCACTGCAGCAGAGGAAACAGAACAAGTCTTTAGTGCCTGGTGCTGCCAAATGGCAGGGATATGTTGAATAGGCCAGCGTGACACCCCCCATATCAGTCCTCAACAGCAATAGAACCACAGAGCTTGAACGCTAAAAGCACACCTCACTTGGACTAAAGAAGCAGCTCCCTTGGCTAGTAGCAGTAGTAGACTCCTATCCTTATATGTGGAACAGCCACTAGAGAGAGACACCCATAGCTCATAGTTCAGAAGTGGGATTTCATAACCTTCCAGACCCTCTGTCTTATAAGCTTAATAAGCTCACCGAACCAGTGAGTTATGCCAGTGAATGCAGTTGGGGCTCACACAGCACAGCGGTGAGTGGGTCAGGCAGCAGTCCCTTTGCGATGCAGGTGTGAAGTGGGTCACAGTGAACTGCAGTTACCTGCTGAGCTTATCTGGGCCGGATCACACAGACTCTGCTTTAGACGAGAAAACAAGTCCTCCAAGCTGGCGTTGTGTTCTCCTCCACTTCCGGTTTGCTGAGTGACACCGTCGCTTTCCGCGGGGTTTCCTTTCGGACAGGGGCTCTGACAAACTTTGTAACAACATCCTGTAAAAGATAGTCCGGGATGGGAACATTGAGAGCACAGGGCTGTGATAGATCAGTGATAGAGGAGTGACACTGGCTTAGTTGACACACAGACTTGCGCAGTTTAACGTAATCAGTTTTTAAATTAGTGTAAAAGGCTTAAGAGTTGCTTATCTTGATTATGATTACATCTCTTTTAACACGATGTGGCCCCTATTGTGCGCGCAATTATACTGACACAGGAGTGTTTGTATCAGTTAATTCACAGCAATGTTAACACTTTTATATTGGTAGAACTACATCCACATTAGGGCTTACACTGGTTCAGTACATTGGGTCCAAATATAACCCCAGACTCATCAGTGAAAAGGCACAGGTGAAAAATGGCCAAAGCCCACAATCTGTTTCCCTAGAAGCCATTTATTTCACTCGATCACTGCATCAGTTACATCAGGGCACTCAGAGCAATTGGTTCAGGCTCTTTTCAGACTCAGGCAGTTATCCCTGCATTGATTATACCTGAGGCACTTCCCTTTCTCAGAGCAATTGGCTCTTTTGTAGACTAATTATACAGCTTTAACTGTTAGAATTGCAACGTCTGCTGTCATTAAATAATTATTGTCTGCCCACTGTTGTCCTACCACCCCATAATTGCCCACAAATGTGAACATTTAAATAGATACAAATACAAAAATCTTAAAACCCATAATTTTGAAAGTTTAACTTGATAAAAATAGAAAAAAGTGTTTAAAAATAAACACTGATATTCTTTGTTGAAATTATAAAAAAAATAATTTCAATCTGCCAAGCCTAGTTATACTGGTGCTTAGCTAGGGTGTTAGAACCCTAGAAATCTACCTACAACAGATTGGATTTCATAGATTTAAAAGATTAGTTGGGATCCCGGACACTTACCCCAGGCGCCCAGTGCAACCACTAACGTCTGTATGATACAACAGGCCCCCAAAGCTCCTAGGGCGATTTTGTAACAACGGGCACTCGTAGGAGACCCTGGAAGATGAAAGATTTAGTGAAACATCATCGCTAATTAGTTAACTCCAGCAAAGTGCTTTGAATAGGAAAGATGCTAAAGCAGCAGTAAATGTTATTATCGGCCCTGAATCTTAGTTCCAAAATTCTCCCTGAGGCCAACCAGCATGTTGCCAGATGACACTGGAGATTGGGGTTTAATTCCTTGCCGGGCCACAGATTCCTTGCTTCATCCCAGGCAACTTCACTCAATCTCAGACACTGCGGTGATGAGCGCGGGGTTGGAACCGAGTAGAATCTCGGGTCTCATTGTCCACTATCCTCTCTTAGGCTGTAAATACTTTAGGGGCGGGACTTCTTTCTGGTTATGTCTGTACAGCACCTGGCACAAAAAGGTCCCGATCATGGATGGGGTCTCTAGGCACTATTGAAAAAGAAAGATGAAATAATAACAACAATAATAAATGCTACTGTCAGCTCCAGCGGCAGGTCGGTAAGACTGTCATTTTAAATTGAGATTTAAAAAATTAGTCTGCAAAATTATTTCAGCGGGAAATACTGGAAATCTGCAAACCTAACTCGGACCTGAAAAGAGGATTTCTTCAATACCAGAATAATAATTGCACATCTAGCACCAGCAATACCAGAGTCCAGACTCAAGTAACAATTTTTTCAGACTGCCTCTTTCTACTCCAAAGTATTGTCTGTACAGTCAGGGGAGATGCCCAAGGTCACAGATCCAGGATTAGAACCCAGATCTTTCACTCGCTAGACTACACAGCCTCTCATCTCCAGGGAAAATGCTTTCTACTCGTTCCTTCCTTGAAATCTCTGGAATAAAAACCCAGATCTCAATGGCGGAATGTCTCAAACTGAAGACATTCTATGTCAATACCTGGGCCTCCATCTGGAGACGGACAGGCTGAGTTTCCCCTCTTCGGCCGGAGGTTCAATACTGTGTAACCTTCGTCATCCTCCATCTTCCCCAAACTCAACGGAACTGCATCTTCATCAAGCAAACAGACCAAAATGAGAACTAAGTGCCCACAAGAGTGAAACTGACCCACTGCAGCCTTTACGAGAAGTTCTCACAGCTTCTTGGCCCTGTGAGACCACACAGGAAATTTAGATTTGTGGGTTGAAACATGCTGCCCAATTCTCAGGTCCAGCTGAGTGGAGCTCTCGTGTCGGACGTATTCAGTGCCCCTTGTTTGTGGTTCAGAAACATTTTTGAACAGAAAGTGGCTTTTTTTCTAGTTGCAAAACTTCATGGGAAATGTTCATTTCTTTGAAAGTGTTTGCGGTTATTTGACAAAAAAAGGCGCTTTTCTGCTTTTTTCTTCCCCTTTCTCTCTCTTGTTTTATCTTTTTACCATTTTACCTCTGAAAAAGGAGGAAAAAAGAGAAGGGGAGAAAGCTAGAGAAAGCGGGAGTGGAACTAAAACTTTTTTTCCCCTCTTATAAAAAATATTATTATTATTTTGTAAAAAGACCTGGAAAAAACACGCCACCTTTGTACTCCACGGCCCCAGAGCCTGCCTTCCCAAGTGGTTTGCACTGGGCCAGCTACGGCCCTGTAATCGGGGTGTTTCTCCAGTACAGAAACTAGGGGTCACCCAATGAAATTAATGAGCAGCAGGTTTAAAACAAACAAAAGGATGTATTCCTTCACACAACGCACTGTTAACCCATGGAACTCCTTGCCAGAGGATGTTGTGAAGGCCAAGACTATAACAGGGTTCAAAAAAGAAGTAGATAAGTTTATGGAGGGTAGGTCCATCAATGGCTATTAGCCAGGAGAGGCAGGAATGGTGTCCCTAGCCTCTGTTTGCCAGAAGCTGGGAATGAGCGACAAGGGATGGATCACTTGATGATTCCCTGTTCTGTTCATTCCCTCTGGGACACCTTGCATTGGCCACTGTCAGAAGACATGATACTGGACTAGATGGACCTTGGGTCTGACCCAGTCTGGCCATTCTTATGTTCAGGTAAAGCCTCAAACCAGGTAGTGATTGTGGTCCAAGGCGCCATTATATCAGCTGGGGTTCACCAGATGCAGCATCTCTTGGGCCACATCTCCCCTGCCCTGGATCACCCTCAATGTCAAGGGGAATATAGAGACATCTACGCCAGCTCTGCCTATGGCACTGTTAGGAGTATCTCACAGTCTCTATTGTATGTCTCCTCACAACATCCCTGTGATGTAAGGCAATGCCATTATCTCCATTTTACAGATTGGGAATGGAGACACAGAAGCTAAGTGACTCGCCCAAGGTTCCACAGGAAGCTTGTGTCAGAACAGGGAACTGAACACCGGTTCCTGAAGTTCTACACTAACAACTTTATTACCGGACCATTCTTCCTCTATGCCAGCCACTGGCTCCCCCACAACAAGGTTTCCTCAGCTGCACAGTGAGGGCAACTTGATGGACCCTTTGCGCTGTTGCAGTGGCACAAAGGGGCCATCTAGGGGGCTGAGAATCTGGCTCAGGTGATATAGTCCTATGGACGTATGAATATGAGGCTGGAGATCTCAGCTCTTTCAGATGCAGGACGATTATAAGGCAGATAAAAAAAATAAATGTAACCCCAGCCTTGTCAGGAACAAGTGAAAAATAGCCCAAGCCCACAATCTATTTCCACAGAACCTGTTTATTTCACTAGGTCACTGCATCAGTTGCATCAGGGGCCAGGCAGTTCCTGCTTCAGAGCGATTAGTTCAGGCTCTTTGCAAACTCAGGCAGGTATCCCTGCATCAGTTACACTGGAGGCACTTCTCCCTCTCAGAGCAGTTATCTCAGGCTCTTGCAGACTCAGGCAGACATGTCTCAGGCCACCTTTCTAAGCTTTTCTTCCCAACCATGAGAGTTCGAGATCTGCTTTAAAAAAAATGAAGGCTGAGATTCTGCTGTAATCACATGACTCCAGAAGCTGGGGCCCTAATCTTGGGCCCGTAGTTCCTAGGTCTTAATAATCCCCAATGGGTCATCCAGTTATCTCTCATATCTCCTCTGATCCAGCCCTCCCACCCTTCTTTCTCACTCGTTGTCCCATCCTGGGGCCCTATGTAGATCTCCCTCCCACAACAACATCCGTGGCCTATACCATAAGTGCCGACTTACTCAGATCCCAGGGGATGCTCGCCCCCCGCTCTGCCCTAGGCCCCGCACCCACTCCACCCCTTCTCCCAAGCCCCCACCCTGTCCCACCTCTTCCCACCCCTGCCCCACCTCTTTCTTCCCCCTCCCCCTGCATCTTCCTGCCCCTGCTCCTCCCCCTTCAGCACCTCCTGAACACCACTGAACATCTGATCCAAGGCAGGTGGGAGGCGCTGGGGGGAGGGGGAGGCACTGATCTGTGGGGCTGCTGGAGGGTGCTAAGCACCCACTATTTTATCAGAGCACCCATGAAGTCAGCGCCTATGGCCTATACCGCAATGGTTCTGTTTACCAAGAGGACGCAGAGTGCAGGGGGCCCTTTGCAAGGTGATTCTGAAACCAGAGCACTTTTTTGACACTTTTTGCAAACAGGCAGAACAACGGTGGCTTGAGATCACACAGGAAAAGAGTCAGTTGCTGGTCACTGCTGCATCTCATCACCTCGGCGGCTTCTGCGGTGCAGATTTTCCATTAGACAAACAGGCCTGAAGCCGGAGAATTCGGGCCTGCCCTAAAAATAAATCCCTCCTGCTTAAAACAAAATCTGCCAGTTCACATGCATCTGAGGGTGTGGGGGGACCATGGGTTTCAGCAATACGTGGGACTAGTTCTATTCCATATAGGTTCTTATACCTTGCTCACCACCACAGCATCTGAGCACCTTCCAGTCGTGCATTAAGCAACGTGACTAACATCCGTCACACGTTTGTTCTCTCATCCTGTCCTTAGGGGGAAATGTGTGTGCAGTGGAGTCATGTATTTAATTTAGAGAAGGCAGCTCAAAGAAGTGCTCCTTGCCCTTGGAGCAGAAGGTGGGTGGCTTGGGAAGGTCCTTAGTTCTTGGGAGAATTCACGGCAGGCTGGAGACAGTTTCTGTCTCCTGCACAGGTGAGCGTTCCCCTTATTTTAGAGTCCGATTGGGCTGGAAGTCCAAAGTTATCCCCCATTGTTTTCACCCCAGAGGTTTAGATCCATTTGGAGATCCTGGGCCCAGGCCATGGAGCGCCTTGAAGATCAGGACCAGAAATGGCTTTGGCTTCCTAGAAGAATGGATCCAACTTTGTCAGTGAGGCACAGAGGAATCTGATCTTTAGGCTTTAAGGTGTGTTTGTGAATGAACTGAATGCTCCTAAGATAGGAGTGCCTCCTGGATCTGGCATAGTCTGCTGCTGGCCTGGGGTGTTTCAGACAATGATTGAATAGATTTGTAGATTTCAAGGCCAGAAGGGACCCTCATGACCATCTGGTCTGATCTCCTGGATCATAAGCACTGACTCCGTGGGTGCTCCAGGGTGGGGCCCAGGGCAGAGCTGGGGTTGAGCATTCCCCAGGAAATGACAAAGTTGGCACCTGTATCCTGGATGTTATTAATTATCTATTGGCCCGTAGCACCTAGGAGCTTTAGTCATGAACCAGGCCCCCATTGTGCTAGGGGTGGTGCATTATTAGGTATATTATGGTAGCCTAGGTGTATTACGGTAGCACCTAGGAGCCCCAGGGTATGTCTACACTGCAAAAAGAGACCTGCGGCTGTAAGTCTCAGAGCCCAGATTCACAGTGCTCGAGGTACAGGGTTAAAAATAGCAGTGTGGGTGTTCGTGCTCAGGCTGTAACAACCTGGGGTCTCAGAGCCTGGATTCCGTCCTGAGCCCGACGGTCTGCACGGCTATTTTTAGCCAGTCGTGCAAGCCCGAGTCAGTTGATCTAGGCTCTGTGACTCACTGGCGCTGTTTTTGTGTTTGCTGTGTACACATACCGCCAGTCGTGGAGAAGGGCCAGTTGTGTTAAGTGCTGTACAAACACAGATCAAAAAGATGGCTCCTGCCTCAAAGAGCTGAGAATCGAAGTGTAAGACAAGAGACAACTGATGGATACAGACAGACAGACGGGAGCACAAGGAAACAATGTGACGCTACACGTCAGCATGACAGGCAGGGGTCCGAGTGCACTAGCAGCATTCCCGCATCAAGCCCATAACTTGTGCAAATATTAGCAGGCACTGAGAAGGGAAGACTTAACAAACAATAATGTTTAGGGCTGTTTATTTGCCTTCTGGCGTTGGAGCGTTTAGGCATCACATCTTTAAGCTTTTCTATCCAGTCATAAGGGCTAGAAAATTAGGGTTTTTTTTCCAAATGAGAGTTGAGTTTCTTGAGGGGTAACATGACTCCAGGAGTTGGGGCTTTAAGAAACACACCAAATATTGCACAATTAATTCATGAATTGGCAACACTGAGTATCTAAAATGTTATAGATTCTTAGATTATCAGGCCAGAGTGGGCTACCAGGAGCATCTAGTCTGACGTCCTACATCTCTCAGACCGTAAGATTTCCCCAAAATAATTCCTATTTGATTACAGCATTTTACAAGAACCATCCAGTCCTGATTTAAAAATCACCAGCGATGGAGAATCCACCATAGCCCTTTGGTAAATAGATCCAGTGTTAAAATTGTATACCTTATTTTCAGTCTGAATTTGTAAAGTTTCAACTTCCAACCATTGGATATTGTTTTGAGGGAGGTTGGGTGAAACTTCATTGAAACTGCTGGGCACAATAGCTGCCCTCCATTCGGGATACATGTAAGAAGCAATTAAGCTTCTTCTTGGAATGAGATAGCTGAAACAATAGGAGCCACCACCCAAAACACAGGCCACATGCAAGGCCTCTCAGAAACTGAGCTATGTGTGTGGATGGGTTTTGGTGAGCGTTGGCTGATGGAGAGATGTGTCTGGGAGCAGGAACATGCAGAAGCAGACAGCAACAGCAGGACTGGAAATGTGTCCCTGAAAGCAAGCAAAGTGAGAGAGCTCTTTGGGCAGAGTGAGGGCCAAAAAGAGGCTTGGAACTGTGCATTAAGAAACTTCCTCCTGTTGTTTGATTCTTGTTGTGTTCTGGGAAAACAGGACATCATGAACAGTCTATGTAAATACAGAGGATAGAATCAAAGACATCCCTTGCTCTTCACCAGTCTCTCTTAACCGAAACAACCTGCAAGGCCTTGAATATTGGGTAACCACTCGGACTAAAAAGGCTAACAATCTCATCTGATTTGGCCGATTCCCCTACCGAGATTATTTAGCTCTGTTTTAGCATTTCTATGGAAAACAGTGTAAAAACTATCGCTGTTTTCTATCTCCTTACCAGAAAAGGTCAAAACCACAGATATCCGGCTGGTAGCTGAGTTGCTGCTCAGAGGAGGAGGCTGGGTTTGCTGCAATGGATGAAAAATTCAGCTCCTGTTTTTTGTTCATCTGTTTTTGCAACCAACTGGTCAATAATCAGTCAAGAGGTTGGCAAGCTGTTCTGAGGAAAGGTGGTCTCCAGTGGTTAGCGCATGAGCCTGGAACGGGGACAACCAGTGTTCAAGTCCTTTCTCTGCTATGGTAACTCATTTGGTGTCTCTGTGCCTCAAGGTCCCCAGTTGTGAAATAGGGCTCATAGTATATCCCAGTTTCAGAGGGGCATAAAATGATTATGAGAGGCTCAGATACTATAGTGATGGGACCATTAAGATACACAGATGGGACGCTGCAGATCATTTACCCATTGGGGATGTCCTGGGAACCTGATCATTTAACTTTCTGGCTGTTACGACCAGAAATTTGCATCCCAAGTTAAAGTCACCACCTCATAATGCAGCAGGGGGCATTGCCATAGAGAAGGGGAAAGGAGAATTCACCAATGCTATTCCATCTATACCCACCAATGCAAGAATTTGACGCTTCCAATTCTGTGGGGGAAAAGGGTAGGTGGCCACGTCTAGATTCAAGATGGCCGCCCCCACTGGCGCTAATTCCCACTGAAAACTTTATCGCCGCATCCATTTCTTGCCTCTTCACCATTCCGAGCTGCTTCTGCCAACACAGCATAGGGCACGCCAGCCAACTCGTCAGTGTGTTTATCGTAACCCCAGTCGCCCAAGTTCCTCAGGGTCTGTAGCATTTAAAGTTCACCTTGGTTGAGAATGTTCAGCCAGCAACCTTAATTTATGAGGGAAGACCACAGAGCAGCAATAAGAAGAACAGGAGTACTTGTGGCACCTTAGAGACTAACAAATTTATTAGAGCATAAGCTTTCGTGGGCTACAGCCCACTTCTTCGGATGCATATAGAATGGAACATATATTGAGGAGATATATATACACACATACAGAGAGCATAAACAGGTGGGAGTTGTCTTAAAATTCAGCCCCCCCCCCCACCTCCCCGAATGACGCTACTTCCTGATGTTGGGTGTGTTGGCTGGCTTACTTCATACATAAATAGACACTTGTCCTTGCATAACACTATTGGCTGGGTGGTTTTGCCTCCTCCGGTACATGCCATGGCTGGGGACGTAGTGTATGCTGATTTAAACCTTGCTGGGGCCAGGCTATCACCTTCATCTAAAGCTCACAGTAAGTAGGGGTTGCTGTCAAAATTGGGAGGATTTTAGTTGGGATCCCAGTTTTCTAATAGCTGGTGAGTGCGAAGAGACATTTGGAGTAGCAGTAGACTCTTGTAACTCTTTTGGGAAAGATACAGGGTAACAAAAGTACTTAAGGGACATTGGGCTAGATTTTTAAAGCTAAGGGAATTTTCAAAAGCACCTGGACTCCTGCCGCCCATTAATTTCAATGGGTCTTAAAAGCACCTAGTTGCTTTTGAATATCCCACTAGGCTCCTGAATACCTTTAAAAATTTGGTCCTTAGAGACCAAAGTCTTGTTGATTTTTAATTCGATTTAGATGCCTCTCTCTCTTAGGCACTATTGAAAACTTCACCCAGTTTATTTGCAGGCTACTTGTAGGTTTGTTGTTTCTCTCTCATAGACAGTCTCTGTTTGTTCGTTCTGTGTTGTTTTCCTGCATCTCAGATAGAAGTGATCTAGGCGGAGGGTGCATGTTTTGCTCTTTGGGTGTGGAAAACTTGACCATTGAGTTGGTCGGCTTGATGTAGTTTCTGGAAGGAAAGCTGGCCTTGTGCCTAAGACACTGGAGTAGGACTTGAGAAGAAACCAGTGTTCTCCCACAGACTCCCTGTACAACCTGCGCAAGGCACTTATGGTAAAGTTTTCAAAAATGCCAATAAATCGGATTTTCAAAGTGACTTAGGAGCCAAGTCCCACAATAAGGCTTAAGCTCCTAAGTCACTTTGAAAGTCAACAGGACTTGGACTCCAAAGCCATTTAGGCTCCTGCAAAAACTTTTACCCTTCATCTCTCTCTGCCTCAGTTTCTTCATCTGTAAAATGGGAGGGATTGACAAGACATAATGGTCAAGACATAACAGGTAGATGAGAAAGAAGCAGGTTGGGGATGGGGTAGTAACATTACTACGGGGTAGTAATAAAGACACTATAGGATTTAAACAGAGTAACTGATACTATGTGGGTAATTGAAACTGCAACCAATGGGGGCTATGTAAGCACCTCGTTAGCCAGGTTTATAGTCGTTGTGTGAGCTCTCAGAAGACAAAATAATCAGGTAACCACCCAATTTCCTCACATTTAATCAAGCAGGGAATCTCCAAGAATCCCCTCAGTGCCCGCGCTGGCATGGGGTCGTTCTGAAGGTCGGGTGCGCCGGGGTCATCGTCCTGCTGGTGATGGTAGCCGGGCTGAGTGCTTGGGGTGAGTCGCTCCAGGCCATTTATTCAGCTGTGTGAGTCTCCTGCAGGCAAAATGCACCACATTGAAGTCAATGGGGCTACTCGTTTGAGTAAAGGCACGTCTGTTTGTAAAGATCAAAGCCCCTAACGTTATTTTAACAGAGGATTTTTTTGTAGGGACAATGACTGCGTGCCATGTGTGTGATGCAGTGGCTGTCGCCCAGAGGTCTTTTCTTATGTTCAGCAGTAACACAAGGAACTGACAGGCCCATATCCTGTCAGATATGAGCTGAAGTAAGTTAGCATAAGTATAGTCGAGTAGAGTCGGCCTGTGGCGCTTGGCATGGATGAATGGGGAACTAGGAACAGCGTGCACAATAGCCGGAGTTGGAACCTAACAGAACACTGAAGTGATACTGGGCTGGGATATTTTAGGATAGACTCATGGGCAGATGTCCAACCACAAACTTGCTTGAGCAACAGGGGACGTATAGGATAATGAGTTAAATGGCGTTAATAGGTTAAACTATAGCATAAGGGCACCCCAATATTATGAGGGTGAGGAAGTTAGAGTTGGACATGGAAGGCTGGCTGATAGTGCTCCGGCCCTACGTGGTGGGGCCACTCACCTCTCGTGAGCACCCATGCCAGCCGGGTGTGTATGCACCTGCACTCTCTGTTTCACATTACCCGTGGTAGCTTCTCACGACGCGCTCTGTAACGTCTCAGTCTGGTGCCCTGTCTCTGGGCTCAGTGAGTCTAACAGGGCCTATCGCAGTACCTTGATTAGCCTTGGCTTCTCCTGGGCTAACTTCCAGTGGTACCTGCTCTGTTACGGAGAGTGCACCAGGACCCCTGCCTGGTGACTCTTTGCTCTGTAGTGAGCCCTCCTGACCCCAGCTTTCCAGCTGAGTCACTAGTTAAGTGGTGCCACAGGACTCTCTGTTGGTAGTTAAGTGGGGTTAACACAATTCAATTAAATGCTGACACCTCCCTGTGCCTCAGTTTCCCCTCTATTGTGTGATCTTGAGCATCTAATTTCCCCTCTTTCTGCCTCCCTTCCCCTCCTATCCTCTGTCTGTCTGGTCTATTTACTGTCAGGTGTTCGAGGCAGAGGCTGTGTCTGCATTGCCTAGCACAGCAGAGTGCCACTCTCCCTCCAAGTGCTACTGTAACACAAATAATGCATTTTCTTGTTCAGCTGGAAATCCAGTCTGTCTGCCAGGTGAACTGCGTGATAGGTCCTCATCCCCAACAGCGGGGCAAAGTGTTACACGGACCAGGCGCAGCTGTGGGCTTGACGCATTAATCTCGCATCGTCTGCTATAATGAAGGAGGCTTTCTCCAGAGCAGATCAAAACATTTTTAATACAGAAAGGACTTTTTCAAACCCAATTTTTTTCCCCTTCTTTAAAAACTTATGGATGAAATTGAAAACAAAACAAAAAATAGCCTTTTTTCTCCCCATTTTTGGGTTGTTTGGGTTCCCCCCCCCTTTTATTCTTTTTCATTTATCCATTTGCTGATTCTTTTCATGACATTTTTCAGATTATTTTTTCTGCCGTTTTTCATTTATCATTTTTATCCTGGTGTTTTCCATCTTTCCTCTTTAACCTTTTTTCTTTCCTTTTTCCAATCCCTCTCAAATAATGCCCTGGGTTGTTGTGGGTTTTGGGGTTGTTGTTTTTTGTATTTTTTGTTTCTTTTCACTTTGCAACTTTGGAAAACGTACGGGGTGGCAAATGGAAAAATGAGAAAACGATGGCCAGGGTTCATTTTGTCGCATTCTGTGGCAAAATGGGGGAAAAGGCAAAAGAGGGAAGGAGAAAAAATGATAAAAAAAAATGGGAGGACAATAAAAATTTGAAAAGAAACATTTTCATGGAAAACATTCAAAAAATGAAAAATTGTTTCATTTGGAAACCTGAAGAACAAATCTAACTTTGATGTTGGGTTTTTTTTTTTTTCATTTTTCAACCAGCTGCTTTCTCTCCAATCCTCTTTTCTTTCAGCTCCCTGTAAATCTACAGGGATAAGCTGTGCACCTTTATACCAGCATCACTATATCCACACTGGGGAGTTTGAACCACTTTAACTAGGGCAGTTTCTAACCCAGTATAACAACTGCATGTAGAGTGACACTATGTTCCCCACTACTGAGCAACTTTAATTTAGAAGAGTACTCCTAGCCCAGTTTTTCGAAGGGGAAACTGAGGCCTAGAGGGACTGAATCACAGAATCATAGAATATCAGGGTTGGAAGAGACCTCAGGAGGTCATCTAGTCCAACCCCCTGCTCAAAGCAGGACCAAGACCAACTAAATCATCCCAGCCAGGGCTTTGTCAAGCTGGGCCTTAAAAACCTCTAAGGAAGGAGATTCCACCACCTCCCTAGGTAACCCGTTCCAGTGCTTCACCACCCTCCTAGTGAAAGTGTTTCCTAATATCCAACCAAGACCTCCCGCACTGCAACTTGAGACCATTGCTCCTTATTCTGTCATCTGCCACCACTGGGAACAGTCTAGATCCATCCTCTTTGGAACCGCCCTTCAGGTAGTTGAAGGCTGCTATCAAATCCACCCCTCATTCTTCTCTTCTGGAGACTAAACAATCCCAGTTCCCTCAGCCTCTCCTCGTAAGTCATGTGCCCCAGCCCCCTAATCATTTTCGTTGCCCTCCACTAAACTCTCTCCAATTTGTCCACATCCTTTCTGTAGTGGGGAGACCAAAACTGGACGCAATACTCCAGGTCTGGCCTCACCAGTGCCGAATAGAGAGGAATAATCACTTCCCTCGATCTGCTGGCAATGCTCCTACTAATACAGCCCAATATGTGTTGGCCTTCTTGGCAACA
Organism: Malaclemys terrapin pileata; assembly: GCF_027887155.1. Taxonomy (NCBI): domain Eukaryota; kingdom Metazoa; phylum Chordata; order Testudines; family Emydidae; genus Malaclemys; species Malaclemys terrapin. The sequence goes on along the minus strand of NC_071517.1, from coordinate 43,705,810 downwards.
AGGGCACCCTGCTGACTCATATCCAGCTTCTCATCCACGGTAATCCCCAGGTCCTTTTCTGCAGAACTGCCGCTTAGCCAGTCGGTCCCCAGCTTGTAGCAGTGCATGGGCACAGTGACTGGCGCAGTGTCATGACCTGCACATATTGTCAAAGAGGAAGTCTGCGGTAGAGGAAAGAAACAAACCCAGCTGAGCCACCTTGAGTACCAGTTGTGCCACCTTTCCTCTTCGGAAGCCAGTGTAATTATTTTAGGTCTAATCTCTGGTGAACACTCTTATTTCAGTTTCAGTGGTAGCCGTGTTAGTCTGTATCAGCACAAAAAAAAAAAAAAAAACCACAAGGACTCCTTGTGGCACCTTAGAGACTAACAAATGTATTTGATTATTGTTTAACAAATTTATTTATTTATTGCCCAAATAAAGTTGTTAGTCTCTAAAGCGCCACAAGGACTCTTCATTTTTTTTTTTTACTCTTATTTCAGACTCAAAGTTGCTAAAGTCGATTTAGCTTCATTCAGTTTGCTCCTGACATAAACGAAATTGACTTTGTCCACTTTGTGTGGACTCTGTTATTTCGGAATGAAAGTCGCTAAGGTCAATTTAGTTAATGTTGGTATCAACTTGAATGGCGCTAAATCGACTTTAGCCACTTCAGTTTTGAAATAAGAGAGCCCCCGCAGAGATACGAACTGAAATAACTACATCAGTTTTAACTGGAGCCTTTAGTTAGTTCAGTGCAAGTCTATCTGCAGACCAGGCCAGAGTCACTGATCTATCACATCCCACACTCTGAGTCTCCTAAGCAATAAGCAGTAACAATCCTTCCCACCAACGCTGTTCTGAAGTTTTTCAGGGCTTCTCAAATAAAACGGAGGAAAGATCAGCCTTGAAGAGCGACAGTGTCACACCGAGAACCGGAAGTGGAGGAGAACACAACGCCAGCCTGCAGGACTTGTTTTCTCGTCTGAAGCAGAGTCTGTGTGATCCGGCCGAGATAAACTCAGCAGGTAACCTCAGTTCCCTGTGACCCACTTCACACCTGGATCTAAGGGACTGCTGTCTGGTCCATTCACCGCTGTGCTGCGGGGGGATGTTTTCCCTGCCATCTACATCCACTGTGCCGGCATAACTCAATGGTTCAATGTAAACTATGCGCGTCTGTCTAATGGCTGGAGAGACAAGGTGGGGGAGGTGATATCTTTTATTGGACCAACTTCTGTTGGTGAAAGACACAAGCTTTTGGGCTACACCGAGCTCTTCCTCAGGGCTGAGAAAGGACTCTTGAGAGCATGTCGACAGTGCAATAAAACACCCGGGGCTCAGGGCTGCCCAGGGTGGGGGCAAGTGGGGCAATTTGCCCCAGGCCCTGGGCCCCCACGAGAGTTTTCGGGGCCCCTGGAGCGGGGTCCTTCACTCACTCTGGGGGCCCCGGAAAATTCTTGCGGGGCCCAGGCCCCCGGAGCTTCTTCCGCTCCAGGTCTTCGGCGGCAATTTGGCGGCGGGGGGTCCTTCCGCACTGGGACCTGCTGCCAAAGTGCCCTGAAGACCCATGGCGGGGGGTCCTTCCGCCCCAGGACCCGCCGCCGAAGTGCCGGGTCTTCGGCGGCAATTCGGTGGCGGGGGGCCCCCGCCACCGAAGACCCCAGGCTCCCTGAATCCTCTGGGTGGCCCTGCCGGGGCTGGCCCATGTTAGCTGACTTGAGCTTGTGCGGCTCAGGCTGTGGGGCTATAAAATTACGGTGTAGACATCCGGGCTCGAGTCAGCTGGCACGGGTCGGCCGTGGGTGTTTTATTGCAGCGTAGACATCCCCAGAGTGTCACAGCTAAATGCCTGGCAGAACAGATTGTTTAGCACAAGTAAACACATATTGTAAGCAGGGGCGGCTCTATGTATTTTGCCACCCCAAGCACGGCAGTCAAGCGGCTATCGGTGGCGCCCCTGCGGGCGGTCCGCTGGTAACGCGGATTCGGTGGCATGCCTGTGCGAGGTCCGCCAGTCCCGCGCCTTGGGCATACTCGCCGCCGAATTGCCGCCAAAACCGCAGGACCAGCGGACCTCCTGCAGCCATGCCACCGAAGGCAGCCTGACTACCGCCCTGCCGGCGACCGGCAGGCCGCCCCCCACGGCTTGTTGCCCCAGGCACGCGCTTGGTGCGGTGGTGCCTGGAGTCACCCCTGATTGTAAGAGACCGTTCAAGGTGAAGTGGTTGGTTCACACCTCTGCAGTCACAGGACAAAAAAGAGTTACAGCTGCTTGTAATAAACCATAAATCCAGTGTCTTTATTAAGACCATGATTTTTGGTATCGAGCCAGGCTTTGAATTTAAGCTCCCAGGCTCGTCTTTTGAAGGTGTCATGCAGGTTTCCTTTGAGGACAAGGACAGAGAGGGCAGATACAGAGCGCTCGCTCGGTGAAAAGCGTTCGCTGACAGGTGATGTGGTGTTTTTGTCTTTTATCACTTTCCTGTGTGAGTGCATTTGAGAGCGTAGTGATTTTGTGGTTTCACCCATTCTTTTGAATGGGGCGTGTAGTGCACTGGAGGAGACACCCCACATGTTGTGATAGGCCTGGGCAGGACTCCTGGATCTTGACAAGTGAGTTGTGTGGGTGTCGATCATCCTAGCAGTGGAGATGTGGCTGCAGGTTTTGCGTCTGTTGTTATGACAAGGTCTCTAGGGGTTGGTCCATAAAAAAGTCACCTCCTGCTACCAGGGGAGGGCTGTGATGGAGCTGCAAAGCTGGGGACTACAACTCCCATGAGCCTCCTCACCTCTGTATGTCCCATTCCTCCTGGCCAAGCAGGGACTATATGTCATCCCTCATAATGCACTGCTCCTACCCCTGCCCAGGGAAGGGGAAAGGGTCTGACCCAGGAAGTGGCCAGGTTCTGTGTGAACAGGGGGAGCCACGTGGCAGCAGGAGAGAAGCCCCAGGAACTGCGGCTGAGCCACATGTGGAACAAGTTGTGATGGTCGGATGGGGGGAGGTTTGTGTGGGGCTTACGGGGGAGCCGCGGGCTGGGCAGGGAACTGGTGCAAAGGGGCTTCAGTGAAAGACACTAACTGAGTCTGGCTTGGGAACCCGCAAATGGTTGTTTGCTGGAGTAGAGACTGGAGCGGAGCGGACAGCCCAGGCACTGGGGATGAAGACCCTGCCTCTGAACTGGACGGCCCCAGGGACCCAACCAGGGTCTGCTATTGCTCCCTTTGAACTGTAACCACAGGTGCTGATGTAACCCAGACACCTCCTGGGTGTGGTGTTCTGTCCCAGCGAGTGGCACCGAGACCACTTAGAGCGAGAGAAAGAGATCAAATGAGTCTGCTTGACAGCCTTAGCTGAGAGCCCCCCTGGCTTTTAGATCATGTGGTTGAGGCTCATGCACTAAGCTTCAGAGGTCCCTGGTTCGATCCTGCCCGCCGACAACTGGGGTGTGTCAGCGTTACACTGACTCTCATTTTTCCGGGTGGATGTGCCACCCCAGGCTCTGCCCCGAGGCCCCGCCCCCACTCCACCTCTTACTGCCCCTCCTCTACAACTTCCCCTGAGGCCCCGCCCCCATTCTACCTCTTCCCACTCCACTCCTCCCCTTCCCCTAAGGCCCCGCCCACACTCCCCCTCTTCCCACCCCCGCTCTGCTCCCTCCCCCGAGCTCCTCACACAGCTGTGTCTGCTTTTGCCCTGGAGCACTCCGGGGGTCAGCGCCTATGACTGTCACTGTTTAAACCTCTGCACCGAGGCGATCTGCAACCTCTCCCCTTCCTGCCAGCCCTAGTCAGAAACCCTTTCCCTGAGCCATGTGCCTGAGTGGTTATTGGCACCCACCCGGGCTACCCCCTACATGGCCAGACAGCCGAAGTGCCTACAGTGCTTGCCTCCGAGATGCGATACATCGGGCGCGCTACCGGCACCCTAAGAGTTTGTGGGCCAGAGTCACCCCAGCACTTCCAGACCTACTTTAGCTCAAGTAGCGTGTGCTCCTGGTGCTGAAGGGCTGGGGTTCAGTTCCTCTTGAAGACCCATGTCAGGGTGTTACACTGGCCTATTCAACAGGGGAGGCGGCTTCCCCGCACTTCCTCCATCCCATCCAGCAGCAACCCGGCTCTGAGGATTTTGGCAGGTCCCCAGCAGCAGCTGCGCTGGGCCCTTCGTTCGGAGACATCCCCATTTCAGCTCAGGGAATTGGGAGGAGGGCGGGTTAGCCAGGAGGGGAGAACAGGCCGGCCAGCCCACAGGAAAGGCTGCAGGGACCAGCTCTGGGAGATTTGTCTGACTCCACGGTTAACTGCAGCAAAAGAATTCCCCAGTGTTCAGTAACTTCAGAAGCACTAATGATCTCCACCTCTTCCCACTGCCCCCTGCAGGTGGCTCCGGGTGCAAACTCTGCCCCGGGAACTGGGTGCTGCACGGGGACAAGTGCTACTGGCTTTCGAACGAGGCTGGCACCTGGAGCAAGAGCCACGACGACTGTTCAAGGAAGGGATCTCAAATGCTGGTGATCCAGGATCAGGAACAGATGGTAACGTACATTTTATGTCAGGGCACAGAGAGAGCCATTCATCACGTCTCTGTTCTCTTTGTTACGTGTCTCTATACAGCGGCTCTCAAACTGCATTGCACCGTGACCCCCTTCTGACAACGAAAATTACTACATGCCCCCGGGTGGGGGAGTGGAGATGGAGTTGGAACCCAAGTCCCTCCGCCCTGGGCAGATACGGGGGGTGGAGTCCCAGGACCGCTGCCCCAGGCTGAAGCCCTCGGGCCACAGCAAGTCATTAAAATGGGGTCGCAACCCACTTTGGGGTCCCGCCTGACCCACAGTTCGAGAACCACTGCATGACCTAGCACAATGGGGCCCAGGTAATTGATTGGGGCTCAAAAATAAAAGTCAAAAAGAGATTGGAAGCTAATGTGGATAATAAATATCCAGAGATCTCAGTTAATGCTGGAAGAGCTTTGTACAGGACAGTAAACCTCCCGCTGCAGGGCTGAAGCCATTGATCTGTTAGAGACCTAGAATCGATCTATTAGAGATCAGGATGGGAACCAGGGTGGGGTGAGATCGTCCTGTGTCTGCTGCTGCGGGGGACTTACGCTTTCCTCTGAAGCAGCCAGTGCCGGCCATTGTGGGAGACAGGGCACTGGGCTAGATGGACCCTGGGTCTGATCCCGTCTGGCCAGTCCTGTGTTCCTAAATTCTACCAGAGCACAAATAACAATAATTATCTAAGGACCTGCCGGGCACCTCCATGAAAAGGTAACTGGTAAGAATGTGGTTCCAACCCCAGCAGTGAGTGACAGACATTTTGTTTACAGGTCAGCAGCTCAGAGAGATATATTATGAATCTAGATCTATTATGAATAATAATGTCATCATCATTATCTATTTCCATTCAGGGAGCACAACTAGTGGGCCCACGGAGGATGGGGGCCTCATTCTGTGGGAACTGGCTGTGCCCGTCGGGAGACAGGGTCCTTGAGCCAAAGTATTTACAATCCAAATAGACCAGATGGTCAAATATGGGCTCATTATCCCCATTTCACAAAGGGGAAACTGAGGCCCAGAGAAGTCGAGCGACTTTGTCCAGCATAGCGTGTTGTGCTGGTTTATTGCCGTTAGGTTTTTCTGCACTGCAGCATCTCGGGGTCTGTCTAATTCCATGTGCTGCTAACGCTGGGGCAGACATAAAAGACTTCTAGAGCAATACATTCACCCAGCTGCTTCTATTGCAGGATTCCCTGCAGCCTGTCCTACCAGCTGACAATGCTGTTTGGATTGGCTTAACATATAACTTGACACAAAGGAAGTGGACCTGGCTGGACGGTGCCTCTTTCCATGGAAAACTGTGAGTGTCTCCTGAGTTTTACTATTTCATGCTTAGAAAATGCCCTGCCATGTAATTTGCTGGTTCAGACCATGCGGAGTGTCCCACACCAGCTCCTCTGGGACTCGTAGCAGTTGAGAGACACAATGTAGGTCACTGGAACGGATTTCACGTGTAGGGTGACCAGATGTCCCGATTTTATAGGGACAGTCCCGATATTTGGGGCTTTTTCTTAAATAGGCTCCTATTACCCCCCCACCTCCTGTCCCGATTTTTCACACTTGCTGTCTGGTCACCCTATTCACGTGTCACTCAGCTGTCAGGATAATCTAAGCCTGCTTTAGATGCCCACTCCTCAAACCACAGCTTACTTAAACCTTGCCCCAGTGATGCTTTGTGGAATCCGTCTGTCCAATTTAGTACTTTGAGCAAGATTATGCACGTTCCCGGCATCTTTACCAAGCTGCAAACTGCAGGTTTTTTTAAGGGTGGGGAGAGCTAGTTGTTGTCTTTTTGTGTGTTTGCCTCCAGGTTGAACTGGAAATCCAAGGCATGGCGGGAGGGTGTGGCAGAGGACTAGCAAAAGAGGGTCAATCACTTAAGTGCCTGACCACTGAAATATACTTGCTCTAGACAAAAGGCTGGTCCCTGCCCCGAGGAACTAGTTCAGCAGGGGAGAAGTTGCCCAGCAATGAGGTCACCTGTTGGGGAGGGGTTGGAATCACATTCTTACATATTAAGCTTATAAGGGTCTGGAAGGTTATGAAAGGACAGGAGCTGACCTCTCATTCTCATCAGCCATTCTGTGTGCTTGCTCTTGCTTGACTCAGCACAGGGGGTGTGCATATGTGTGTGTGTGCGCACGCGTGCTCTCAAAGTCTCTTCCAGCTGTACAGGTCTATGATTTCTACAGCTGAAGCTGACAGCAGCTGCACGTAGGAGTCTGATGGGGCAGAGGGACCCCCCGCCTTCCAAAGCACAGACCCCACAAGGATTCCCAAGGGAAGGGGGAGCTAGTGAAGGGCATGGCGTGCTGGTTGTTTTCCAAATGATCTGTTCTCGCTTATGCTTTGTCTGAAGCAGAGGGCACTAGTGCCGTTCGAATTCTGTGCAAAGCCTGTCTGTGCATTTCACACTTCACAACTGCCTATGGTTGCCAACTCTCCCAGACATTGACATAAATGGGGATGCCGTTGCCGCAAGATGGCATCCAGTCCGGGAGAGTTGACAACCCTACAACTGCCCGTGTCCCCTGAGAATGTTAAACAGTCACCCGGGACTGGAGGCTCAGACCGTTGGTGCAATACTGGCTGAGGGTGTGTTTAAACTACTCGCGCTAGCTGCAGGTTGCTAGGGCGGGGGGGCTGAAGGGCTCCCTTTCTAAGAACTGGTGGCAGACTGAGGGTGGGTTTGCTCCAGTCCCGGAGCACCCACGGAGTCGGCACCTATGGCCTGCTGAGACCCAGGGAAGCTGAAAGCACCGTCTCACAGCAATCTGGTGAGCCGCCAGCAGGGGGAGCCCAAATTGAGAAAGACACTATTTGCACGTCCATATTTACCTGCAATGGGGACCTGGGCATGCAGTTCTGCTGCTCTCTAACGAGTGTTCCTCAATCTCCATGTGCAAACACCCCTTTACACAGGTAAATAAAGGCTCTGGGGTGCCCAGTGGGTGTGAACACAATTTGCAGAACTCGCCTGTTGCTCTCCAGACTAACGGGTTGACAGATGCACAAAGGAAGGGAAGGGACAGAGAAGAAACAACTAACCAACCTTCACCTTCCGCCCCTTGTGGTCCCCTGCACAGAAGCTAGGCATAATGGCTCTCCTATTCCTGAGTACCACTGCTCCCGCCAGCACCCCTCAGGGCTGAAGCCACAATGAAGGAGGCGGAGCTGGCCAGGCAAAGAGGAGAGAGCTTGCTGCATCTTCCAAAAGGTGGTGCAGGGGTAACGCTCCCTATAGGTATTGGGAGCTCTTGCTTGCAATCTGTACCCAGTCAGGGTACAAAAGCCTCGCTGTCACCCATACTTATGGTGTGACTCTAGTGGCTGCATGACAGATATTAGGAGACTGCCACTGACTTTAAACTAATCTAGCTGTGTCCTTTAGCTCCCGCGAGTGACTTGTGCTTTTTCAGACACACAGGGCATGAGTTCAATACCTGCACCCCACCCAGGACTGTTGCATTGCAGAAGCAATTCAAATACATGCCTAGTGGATGCTAATAGATCAATATATTTAAACAGTCAGGAAAACAGCCTCAGCACAAGGTTAGACCCACATACATTCTAGCCCGGCTTACGTCCTGCCAGCTACCTTTTACTTCCTCCCAAGTCACCTGTCCCATCCATGTCAGCGGCTATTTGCTAAACAACCACTATAGGGCTGTCAAAGCTTAGGAACAAGAACGCGAAGTTTCTGTGAAACAAAATTTTCTGTGAAACTGTGAAATTCACTGAATTTTCTTTTAAACAATTTTTTTCATCCTTTCAACTCTTATTTTATATTATACTAGTAGCAGCTGTGGCAATTGGGCCAAGTAATTCAGCATCTGTGCCCTTTCCCTCGTGCAGCCAATGGCACAGTTGCATTCAAATTAGCTGTAGAATAATCATGGTGATTGGCCATCGTCATCTCTGATATCACAATGGCCTAGGACTCTTGGCAGGACATAGACACATGCCTTGCTGTCCCAGGGTGTAATTTGTAAAGTCATAATTTCTGAGAACAGAAAATTTGGACTGTAGCCACGAACAAACCTCAGCGAGGGTTGAACTGGACGACATTCAGCAATGCCCCTCTGCCATGTACATTGGCCAAACCGGACAGTCTCTACGCAAAAGAAGAAATGGACACAAATCTGACATCAGGAATCATAACATTCAAAAACTAGTAGAACACTTCAACCTCTCTAACCACTCAGTGACAGACTTGAAGGTGGCAATTTTGCAACAAAAAAAACAACAACGTCAAAAACAGACTCCAAAGAGAGACTGCTGAACTTGAATTAATATGCAAATTAGATACAATTAACTTAGGTTTGAACAGAGACTGGGACTGGTTGGGTCATTACACTAATTTAATCTAGGTTTCAGAGTAGCAGCCGTGTTAGTCTGTATCCGCAAAAAGAAGAACAGGAGTACTTGTGGCACCTTAGAGACTAACAAATTTATGTTAGTCTCTAAGGTGCCACAAGTACTCCCATTCTGACCAAAAAGAGCTCTTAGCCTTGCATGTAGCTGTCTCCATCACTGCACAGATACTCCACAGATATCCAGGCTTTAGCGTGAAAACAGACCATCCTGGAGCCTTATGATATAGATTGTGAGTGCTAATGCTAGTGCAAAATTAAAGTCAAAACAAAAGGCAAAATGAAAGGAAAAATACAAAGCAAAACATTTCAACCTTAGCAAAATATCAAGAATCTCAACGAAATCGATACATTCCCACGGGACATTTCAATTCAGTCCTAGCAGTTTTTTCCAATGGGAAAATGGTCCCTTGGAAAAATTTTGATCTGCTCCTCATAATAAGCCGTATCGCTGATTTTGCAGAAACACTAATAAAGCACGTCTGAGCAGGCAACAGCCTCATTTGTGAATTAACAGAGGAATTTCAGTAACAATGTTCCTTTGGGCTTCTTTGCCTGGTAACTAGAACTCAAAGGACTCAAAAACAGAGCAGTATTTTACCGATTTAAGCTAAATTCAAGGAGGGCCCTCTTAGTCCTCAATAAAAGGGTCCCCAGGCAGACTTGCAGCAAGGTGTGAATGACAACGAATATCCTTATTTCCGTGCCAGTTCCTGTGTAGACAGGCCCTGAGTTGTTAACTGAAGTGGTCAGGGCTCGAGCAGCAGGGCTGTAACTTCACTTTCAGGACCAGATTGTGTCTCTCAGGCACCGAGCTACATGGGGTGAGCTGCAGAGCTGACTGCCCCGGGGGGGTGGGGTGGGGGGCACCAAGACGGGCGTAATGGCGTCGTGTTGCTTAAGGTTTGGTAACATGGACACGGGTTCTCCAGGACCCAACTGACCAACCCATTTCCCACAATGGGGATGGGGGGGGGGGAAATACAGAGATGAAAGAAGGAACCACAACCTGACACCCCACGAGGAAGAGCTGCTACCGGCTCTTTAATCAACAGAAACAAACTGACAGGGACTTTCTGCTTCATTCCACAGGCGACTCCCAGGATTACGTCAGGATGGAGAGAGCGACTGTGGAGCGTTAAAAAAGACAAAGTTTGAATTTGACGTCTGCAGCAGTGAATTAAAATGGCTCTGCCAGAAAGTAGCTTTCCTGCTATAGACTGCGGCACGACTGATCGGGACAGGAAAAGGCCTTCAGTGTCTGAAACATCTACAGTATTTTCAGCTTTACTTATAAATGTCATGTCAGAAGCTGGGGCCAGAGCCCTGCTGGCGTGAATCAGCCATAGCTCCCCTGGAGACAAGGGGGCCAGACCCCCAGCTGGTGGACATCTGCGCCTTTGACGTCAACCTTCAACGGTTTTATTGTCCACTAAAGAAAAGCAAATCCACCCGCTGGGCCACAATGGCCACAGGTTTTCCGCACTCCAGTCCCCCAGGAATAAAGAGGACACACCCCTCCCCCCAGGGCTGGCAAAGCTGGGGAGCTAGTGCCCCCGCAATGGAAATATTGCAACCTTGCACAGCGGGCGCACAGCTTGGGGCGTGGGGGGCAAGAGTGGGACCAAGGAGGCTGGAACGGGCCTGGGAACAGGTAGGGACCAACCTTCCCAGCCTGGAGCCCCCTCCCCCCAAATGCTAAGTCTCAGAACCTCCCTTCATGATTCCTTCCTGTCTCCCTGCCCCCATTCCCAGGGAACCTCCACTTCCACCCCCACTTCGTTCCCCTTTAACCAGCTTCCTTTAATATGCTGCCCCAACTAGCCATGTGACCAGTTAACCCTTTACAGGCTGCAGCGCCTTTTCCTTGTTGCAGACCCCGTCTGTGTGTCCTGGCTCGATGCGAAGCACGGTCACTTCTATGGGGAAATAAACTTGTGAAAACATTGTGTTGCTTTCCTGCTTTGTATTTATTTACTGGTAATATTGTGAAGTGGGATAGAGGCCCTGAGTCCAGGGTCCCGTTGTGCTGGCTGCCGGGCCGCCGAGAGCGGGTTCAGGCCCTGGTGAAAAAAATTTTTCGGGCCCCCCAGCAAGGGTGGACCGGCTAAACAGGGCTGATGAGGCGGGGGGGGGGGGGGGGGGGGGAAGCCAGGTCCTGGGTCCCGTTCCGGACCGCCAGGCCCCGGTAATTTGTACCGGCTTCCCTCCCCCTCTTGTTGGCCCTAGTGCCAGGCGCTGCACAGACACAGAGAGAGAGAGAGTCCCTGCCACAGCTGAAATCAGGGCCTAGGGTTGCCAACTCTGACTGAAAATATCCTGGGAGATTCTCCCCCACCCCCCCATGTGACGTAATGTCATTTTCTTAAAATATCCTATTAAAATCCTGCATTGCTTTCAATAGTCACCAGGAGATCAATGCTGATTCCGGGAGACTCCAGGCCAATCGTGGACGGCTGGCAACCCTATCAGGGTCACGGTGTGCCAGGCGCTGCACAGACACCCAGTAAGAGACAGTCCCTGCCCCATAGCCCTCTCACTCTGTCTGTGCAGCGCCCGGCCCAAATCCCTGGATCTCAGCGAGGGCAGAGTCTGTGTGTGAACTTCTTGTCCTACGTTCAGTGGTCATGGAGAACAATTGATCTCCATTATGTTATCGTTATCGGATTACCATTGGCTTTATACAGGACATTAACTCTCCCGCTGCAGGGCTTAAGCCATTAATCTATCTCAGAGAGCTAGACTCTATTATAGATCAGGATGAGAACTCATGTGGGTTCTTCCTCTGTGGCAGCTGGTACTGGCCACTGTCAGAGACAGGGAGACTGGAGGGACCTCAGGTCTGATCCAGTCTGGCAATTCCTACGTTCCTAAATTCTAGCAGAGTATGAAGAACAATAATTATGCAGGCAGCCATCATGTGTCTCCTTAATGAGCTAATACACAAGTTCCAACCCCAGCGCTGTTTTGCTTAACGGTCAGCAGCTTAGAGCGCTAAGATTCTATTAACAACAATGCCACAATACTACTGTATGTGTGCAGGGGGCTGGACTAGACGACCTCTCGAGGTCCCTTCCAGTCCTACGACTCTATGTATATTATGACTGCACAGCAAATGGGTCAAATTAGGCTGGGGATCCCATTCTGTTGGGAGCCGGCTGCACGTATAGCGAGATGCTGTCCTTGAGCCAAAGAATGTACAATCTAAAGAGACACGGTGCTCAAAAGGAGGCTCATAATCCTCATTTTACAAGCGAAGGGACTTTCTCCAGTACGTTGTGTTCGGTTGTTTCATTGCCATTAGGTTTTCCTGCACTGCCACATCTAGGGCTGTGTCTAATATTTCTGCTCCAACGTTAGCAGCACAGAAGAGAATTCTAGGGCAGTACATTCCCCCAGAGGCCTCTGTTGCACTTTCTAGGGTAACATACAAACTATCACAGAAGCTGACATTCCACTTTGGATTGGGTTAACCTTTAACCCTTCAGCGAGGAAATGGACCAGGGTGGACAGCACCCCCATAATTGAAGAACTGGGAGTGTTTCCCCATTGTTCGTGTTGATGTTTGGAAAATGCCTTGCTGTGTAATTTGTTCATTCAGAGCATGCAAAGCATCATACACCCTCTCCTCTCTTAGGAGCTGAAGATCATGATGTGTGTGATCAGGGCGTGGTTTAGGGATCCCCTGCCTACGGGCCTCAGTTCAGGTGGGGTTGGGGCACCTGGGCCCTCCCACTCCACCAGGTTCTGACCCAGGGCTCTGTGAGACCGGTTCAGCTGTTCACCTGTCTCCGTCTAGCTTCAGCCTTCAGTCAGCTCCCCTAGACCTCTTCCTACCTCAGTCCGTACCCTACCTGGCCACCGCCTGCCTCTGGGGGAGGTGTCACCTTCAGAGCTTCCTGTCGCTGGATGTAGTCGGCTCGATGCAGACGCAGCTGCCGTCCTTCCCTGCAGCTCCCAGGGAACGTCCTCCTCCCTGGCTTGCCAGCCTCTGACTGAGCTACCTGGCTGGCTTTTAAACCCCGCCTCCAACCCGAGCATGCTCAGCAAGGGTTTAGGGGTGGGGCCTCCTTAGCCCATAGCTGTTCATTGACCCCCTCCTGTCCAGTGAGGGGTTAAACACCTTGTCACACCATGTCACTGGATAGGCCTTTTCTATCACACTAATACAGCACAAGTAGTATTTGCATAACTCACGCCCTGCCTTGTGGAAAACCCCGATGTGTTCATCTTCATCCTCACCTCATCACCACCACCAGTGGCCATCCTCCTGCCTTCTCCCCCTCTCTTTCCACATCCTGGCCTGCACCACGGCATGCAGCTTTTATAATGTGTTAAGTGGCACCCACTGGGGTTCACACATATTGATGAAGGTTTCAGCCCCCTTTCCTTATTTGAACGCCCACACCCCTTTACTTTTGGGAGGACCCATTTTTCACAAGCCAACTTATTTGTTCCTCTGATACTCATTAACACTGATGTCACCTTATCACCATAGTAACCTTAAGGAAGTCGCTAACGTTTCACCCCAGCTACCAATGGGCATCTTGTGATCTCTCCTAAACATTGTTATCCAAATCCGCACAAACAGAAAAAGAAAGAGAAAGGAGAGGAAAAAAGCAGAAAAGCACTTCTTTGGGGGTGTAACAGGGTGCAGACTCACTGGCGGGGCGCCCCCTACTGGTCGTCCTGGGAATTACCTCGTCCAGCTCAGGAGCGCCCCCTGCTGGCCAGTGTCTCTCCTGCCTCGGGCCCCCATGTCCCTCCTGGACCCCGGTACCCTCCCAGGGGAACCTCGCCCTCCCCATACCCACCTTGCCTCAGTGACTACTGCCAGTCATCATCTAGCCCCCTCTCACCGGGGCAAACTGCAGTCTGTCATGGCCACTCATCATTGGCAAGGGGGTTGGACCGGCTGCCTCTGCCTATCCCCGGGCTGCACCTCTGCAGCCCCAATACCACCTTAGGCCTCAGCCTGGGAGGTCGCCAGGCGCGCTCCCCAGCTCAGCCTGCCCCTTCCCCAGCACTGCTCTGTTGAAGGTACCCTGTGCAGGCAGCCAGGCCCTTCTCACTCCAAGGCTAGAGTGAGACTGACCTGGCTCCTCACTCACGCCCTTTTATCTGCACCCGCTGTGCCCTGATTGAGCGGGTGGCCAGTCTCCCTCAGCTGCTCTCCCTCCTTTCCTAATAGGAGCGAGGTAACCACCCCGCTATAGGGGGCCAAAAACCAGCAAACGTATTCAAAGAAATGAACATTTTAATGAAGATTTTCATCTAGAAAAAAAAGACCTTTTCTGTTCCAAAATGTTTCTGAATGAAAAAACAGCAGCACCAAGTATTTCTGTCACCAGAGCGCCACTCAGCTGGACCTGAGAATTGGGCCGTATGTTTCCACTCGTGCATCTAAATTTCCTGTGTGGTTTCACAGTCCCGAGAAGCTGCCAGGACTTCTCGTAAAGGCTGCAGCGGGTCAGTTTCACTCTTGTGGGCACTTAGTTCTCATTTCGATCTGTTTGTTTGAAGATACAGCTCCGCTGAGTTTGGGGAAGATGGAGGACGACGAAGGTTACACGGTACTGAACCTCCGGCCGAAGAGGGGAAACTCAGCCTGTCTGTCTCCAGATGGACGCCAAGGTATTGACATAGAATGTCTTCAGTTTGAGACATACCGCCATTGAAATCTGGGTTTTTATGCCAAAGATTTCAAGGAGGGGGCGAGAGGAAAGCATTTTCCCTGGGCATGAGAAGCCATGTGGTCTAGCAGGTAGGAGATGTGGGTTCTAATCCTGGTTCTGAGACCTTGGGCATCTCCTTTCCCCCTCCGACCATTTGTCTGTCTTGTTTCTTTATAAGCTCTTTGGGGAAGGGAAGGTCTCTTACTAGCAACGTGTACAGGGCGCAGCACAATTAGAGCCCCAATTTCAGTCGGAACCTCTTGGTGTAATTATATTACTAACATAACATACAGCTGCAGTGTTAGTGATGACGGAGTTTAGTGCCACAGGCTGTGTGGACAATACACTGGAGTAGCGAGAGGCCCAGTCTGAAAAATTCTTACTTGAATCTGGACTCTGGTATTGCCGGTGCTAGATGTGCAGTTATTATTCTGGTATTGAAGAAATCCTCTTCTCAGGCAGGTTAGGTTTGCAGATTTCCAGTATTTCCCGCTGAAAGAATTTTGCAGACTATTGTTTAAAACCTCCATTTAAATTACAATCTCACCGACCAGCCGCTGGAGCTGACAATGGTATTTCTTATTGTTATTAGTTTGTCTTTGTTTTACAATAGCACCTAGAGACGCCATCCATGATCGGGACCTTTATGTGCTAGGTGATGTACAGATATATAACCAGAAACAGTCTCTCCCCTAAAGAATTTACAGCCTAAAGAGAGGATTATTTTCCCTCTCCAGATAGGGGGAAATGAGACACAGGAGATTCGACTCTATTCCAATCCCACACTCATCACCGCAGTATCTGAGATTGAGTGAAGTTGCCCAGAGTGAGACAAGGAATCTGTGTCCCTGGCCCAGCAAGGAATTAAACCCCGATCCACAGTGTTTTAACCACAAGACCAGGCGTCCTCTGGTAACACGCTGATTGTCTGCAGGGGGAATTTTGGAACTAAGATTCAGGGCCGATAATAACATTTACTCCTGGCCTAGCATCTTTCCTATTCAGAGCCCTTTGCTGGAGTTAATTAATGATGATGTTTCACTAAATCTTTCATCTTCCAGAGTCTCCTCCGAGTCCCCGTTGTTACAAAATCGCCCTAGGAGCTTTGGGGGCCTGGTGTATCATTCTGATGTTAGCGGGGATTGCACTGGGTGCCTGGGGTAAGTGTCTGGGATCCCAACCATTTTTTAAAATCGATCAAATGCAGTCTGTTTTAGATAGATTTCTAGAGTGCTATCACCTTCGCTAAGTAACAGTCTAACTAGGTTTGGCAGATTTCAATTGATGTTTATAATTTCGACGGATAATATTGATGTTTATTTTTAAGCATTTTTTAAATTTTTCTCAAGTAAAATTTTCACAGTTGTGAAAAATTATGGGTATTAAGCTTTTCGTATTTATATCTAAATGTTCACAGTTGTGGGGAATTATGGGGTGGTAGGACAACAGTGGGGTCAGACGATAATTATTTAATGACAGCAGACGTTGTGATTCTAAAAGTGAAAGCTTTATAACAGTTCACAGAAATACTCAGTATCACATGTCAAAATATACAAGTAAAATTAGATTATTATCCATAAATAGTTTTTCATTAATTTGTGTGTATTTGGTGAAGTCAACGTTTACCAATAAAAATCAAATTCTTCCAAGCCTATGTACTACAATGTTTTCTCTAACTCAATTAATTGTGCCAGGCGCTGCACAGACACACAGGGAGAGACAGTCCCTGCCCCAGCTGAGATCAGGGCCCCGTTGTGCCGGGCGCTCCACAGACACACAGCGAGAGACAGTCCCTGCCCCAGCTGAGATCAGGGCCCCGTTGTGCCGGGCACTGCACAGACACACAGCGAGAGACAGTCCCTGCCCCAGCTGAGATCAGGGCCCCGTTGTGCCGGGCACTGCACAGACACACAGCGAGAGACAGTCCCTACCCCTGCTGAGATCAGAGCCTTGTTGCGCTGGGCCCTGCACAGACGCACAGTGAAAGTCAGTCCCTGCCCCAGCTGAGATCAGGGCCCCAGTGTGCCAGGCGCTGCACAGACACACAGCGAGAGACAGTCCCTGCCCCGAACAATTCACCATCTCGATAGACAAGACAAAGGAAGGCTCTGTACTCCCACATCACAGGTGGTAAACTGAGGCACAGGCGGCACACAGAGATGCAGTGACTTGCCCACAGTCACAGACTGCGTCTGTGGCAGAACTAGGAATTGAAGCCACACCTCCATCCACGACCTTAACCACAAGACCCACCCTACCTCTGTCAAACACTCATCAACTTCATTGGAAATGTTGCCTGAACATGAGCCGCAAACCACCCTTCCTTTCTTTTTGTCCCCCCAGCTTTATCCTCTCCAAACATCCAAAAGGAAAACCCCGTACACTAGCCCTTGAGAGTTTCAATTTGATATTTAAGCTGGAGCTAGCAATCATCCAAGGCAGGAGAACCATAGATTCCCCCCCACTAAAATATTTAATGTCTGGTCTTCTCCCTCCGCCCTTCTGCCTAACAGACCCCGAGCCACATTGTCTGATGCTTTATTACAGTCAGACACTGCCAGGCAATTTCCTAACCCCAGCTCTGCTGGTCTCTAAGTTTTCCAGGGGCGAGCTCATGAAGACCAGGCTGGAGCAGCAGGGAATGCATCCCTGGAGGAGCTGGTGTCTCACTTGAGGCGGCGTCTGTGTGACTCAGCACCCGGCAGCGCTGCAGGTAACCTCACCTCCTTCGGACGCGGGGTTGCTATGCACATTTCACACCACCGGGAAGAAATGTCTGCACATCTCACTTCCCTTGGTAGGGTCATCAGTGGGCTTTGAACCCCAGGTCCTATAGCACAGACTTCTACTGGGTGAGCTAAAGGAGTAACTCCACTAGCTGGCAGTAGTAGAAAGTTAGGACCAGTCCTATTTAACATATTCATTCATGATCTGGAAAAAAGGGTAAAAAGTGAGGTGGCAAAATTTGCAGATGATGAAAATTATTAAAGATAGTTAAGACCCAGGCAGACTGTGAAGAGCTACAAAAAGATCTCTCAAAACTGGGTGCTGGGCAACAAAATGGCAGATGAAATTTAATGTTGATAAATGCAAAGTAATGCACATTGGAAAACATAATCCCAACTATACATATAAAATGATGGTGTCTAAATGAGCTGTTACCACTCAAGGAAGATCTTGGAGTCATTGTGGATAGTTCTCTGAAAACATCCACTCGATGTGCAGTGGCAGTCAAAAAAGCAAACAGAATGCTGGGAATAATTAAGAAAGGGATAGATAATAGGTAGAAAATATCATCTTGCTTCTATATAAATCCATGGTACACCCCCATCTTGAATACTGCGTGCAGATGTGGTCGCCCCATCTCAAAAAAGATATATTGGAATTGGAAAAGGTTCAGAAAAGGGCAACAAAAATGATTAGGGGTATGGAACAGATCCGTATGAGGAGAGATTAATAAGACTGGGACTTTTCAGTTTGGAAAAGAGATGACTAACAGGAGATATGATTGAGGTCTATAAAATCATGACTGGTGTAGAGAAAGCAAATAAGGAAGTGTTGTTTACTCCTCCTCACAACACAAGAACCAGGGGTCCCCCAATGAAATGAATAGGCAGCAGGTTTAAAACAAACAAAAGGAAGTATTTCTTCACACAATGCACAGTCAACCTGTGGAACTCCTTGCCAGAGGATGTTGTGAAGGCCAAGACCATAACAGGGTTCAAAAAAGAACTAGAGAAATTCATGGAGGATAGGTCCATCAATGGCTATTAGTCAGGATGGGCAGGGATGTTGTCCCTAGCCTCTGTTTGCCAGAAGCTGGGAATGAGTGACAGGGGATGGATCGCTAGATGATTATCTGTTCTGTTCATTTCCTCTGGGGCACCTGGCATTAGCCTCTGTCGAAGACAGGACACTGGGCTAGATGGACCTTTGATCTGATCCAGTCTGGTCATTCTTCTGTTCTAATGTTAAAGTTATTCTCCTTTCTGTGGACTAGCTACTGGAGGGGAATGCGGCACACACTTTGCTAGCATAAAGTAACTGGTTTCCACTGGGAGGTTCAAAGTTCAGACCGATTCCTTGGAATATTTCTGTTGACATTTGGCTGCGTCTAGATTTGGCACCTACCCTGATTGGAGAGGAGGAAAGGTGGCGTGTCCAGCAGAAATATGCCATAGGCCCATAACTGTATCTTCCTCCACCAGCCCCCGGTCATTTCTGCTTGGTGCGGCCTGACCGTTAAGAGTAATAACACATTCTTGGGGCCAGCTTTGTGGGTCAGCTGAGACATCTAGTGGTCACTCAGGGTATTTCTCAGCCTTTACTCACATTTTTCCGGTTTTTAGCTAGGTCCCAACCAGAAGCCACCTGCTATCCCAGCCCTGCATCCCCCATCTCCTCCAACTCTGCCAATGTCCCTCAGTCCCAAACTGCAGATCCCTGCTCTCCCAGCCTGAGCTTCCCCCCAGAATCCTCAACTCCGCTGATGAAGTCCCTGCTTTTATGTCTCTTTCCAGGTGGCTCCGGGTGCAAAGTCTGCCCCCGGGACTGGCTGCCCCACAGGGACAAATGCTATTGGGTCTCTAAAGAGAGTAAGTTCTGGAGTGAGAGCTTTAAAGACTGTGAAATGAGGACGTCTCAGATGCTGGTCATCCAGGACAGGGAGGAGATGGTAAAGAAACTAAGCTGGGGGGTTAACTTTGCCTGGGGAGGTTTTGTTATGGTTTACCGTCGATGTTGCTAACACAGCGGATGAGGGTGAATTTCAGAGATGGAATATTTGGTTTAACAAGTTGGGCTGGACTGTCCCATGTCGCCAAACATCCTTAACGGAAAATTCCATGTACCTGATCCCCAGCTGATTTAAATCTGTGTATCTCCACTGCAGGCAGTAGGGACAGCCTTACCGAGGAAGGGGCTTGTGGGTAAGTGGGAGGGGCACAGGACGTGGTCTTGCTCCAGGCTGTTGGTCTCAAGAGCCATAGGAAAATTTCACTGACTCTTCCTCCCCACATGCACCTGCTTCCACTCTCAGGAGCGAGTATGGCCTATCCCTGTGCTTTCCTCTATCTAGAGGGCTCAGAGATGGGAATCTGTTGGAGTTAAGGCTGATCCTATTGTAGTGTGTGGATGCCAGCGTATGGTGCTGTGTAAAGTCACTGCTCCACCACTGCATCCAGCTACATCTTTCCAGTCCCATAGGGCTCTCAATGACTTGGGGTTCCCATTGGGCACGAGGAGAACACAAGAAACCAGAGAATTATATTCACCCTGATGCATCTGTCTCACACTTGGCAGGAGCTGATACAGAACATTACTCAAGGGACAAGCCTTGTTTGGATTGGACTCACCATTAAATCGCCAGAGAAGAAATGGACCTGGGTGGACACTTCCCCATTAGATCAAAGTCTGTGAGTGTTTGTAAGTGGTTACTGGTTTACATGAGGTCGAAAAGTTGTAGCTGTGTTGGTCCCAGGATTTGAGAGAGATAAGGTGGGTGAGGTAATATCTTTTACAGGACCAATTTCTCTTGGTGAAAGGTCTTCTTCATCCTCAAGAATTAGCAATTGCTAAACTCATTCCTTTTTATGCCTCTACCTCCCCCTCATGGATGCAGGAGGAATGCAACAGAACTAGGCAAAAACTTTCTGCCAAAACTTTTTTGGGGGGAAAAAATAGAGATTCAGTGACACCGAAATGTTCTGCAAATTCATGTAGGCTCCACCCAATTGTTCATTTCAGAAAATCAATCGATTGATTGATGGATCAAAGCGTTCTATTGAGACATTTTCAAAACACTGGGGAAGGGTAAACAATGAAGAGGAGAGGTCACTGATTCAGAGCGATCTAGATCGCTTGTTCAACGGGGCGCAAGCAAACAATCTGCGTTTTAGTTCGGCTAAACGTAAATGTACACATCTAGGAACAAAGAACTCAGGCCCTACTTACAGGATGGGGGACTCTACCCCGGGAAGCAGGGACTCTGGAAAAGATTTGGGGGTTGTGGTGGATAATCAGCTGAATATGAGCTTGACGCTGTGGCCAAGAGTTCAAGCTCTGCTGGGATGCATAAACAGGGGACTCTCAAGTAGGAGTCGAGAGGTTGTTTTACCTCTGGATTTGGCCCTGCGCGAGAGTGGCTGGAATCCTGTGTCCAGTTCTGGTGTCCACAGTTCAGGAAGGATGTTGATAAATTGGAGAGGGTACAGAGAATAAATGGTTAGAATACCTAGCTTATAGTGCGAGACTCAAAGAGCTCCATCTATTTAGCTTAACAAAGAGAAGGTTAAGGGGTGACTTGATTACTGTCTATACGTATCTACATGGGGAACAAATATTTAATAATCGGATCTTCAATCTAGCAGAGAGAGGTATAACATGATCCTGTGGTTTGAAGCTGAACCTAGACAAATTCAGACTGGAAATAAGGTGTAAATTTTTACTAGTGAGAATAATTAACCACTGGAACAATTTACCAAGGGTCTTGGTGGATTCTCCATCACTGGCAATTTTTAAATGACGATTGGATGCTTTTCTAAAAAGCTGCTCTAGGAATTATTTTGGGGCAGGTCTCTGGCCTGTGTTTTATAGGAGGTCAGACTAGGTGATCACAATGGTACTTTCTGACCGTGGAATCTATGAAAACAAAATATATCAATTTTTCGGATTGAAATTACTTTTCATTTAAAAATTGCCTTTAACTTTATGTTTTTAAAATTGAAAAAAAGTCTTAAAATGGTCAAAATCGAAACAGAACATTTCGATTTTGTCAAAATGTTGAGTTGGATCCCAAATGAATTTTATTTTATGATTCGCCAAAAATCTCAACAAGTTTTGGTTTTGGTCCAGCAAGAAACAATTTTTTTGCGTGTGGACTAAATTGCCAACAAACCGGAAAATCATTATTCACCCACCGCCAATTGCAGCCACATTTGGAGCCATAATCTTGACATGATCAGTTGTAAGATATTTAGTGACCGAACATGGCGATATTCTGAACAAAACAAACCCTCAACCGTGCTTGTCGCTGATTCCATCGCTTCACACTGACTCCAGACACATTTTAGACTTCAGAGTGACAAACAGGTGACGCTCCTGAAATCTTCTTATATCGGTAGTGATAAATCACATTTTAAATCACAGATCTTTTGCAGGTTCCCAGTAACTGGCTCTGCTGAAGGAAACAGCTGTGGGATGATCAGAAGGAATCGGATTAATTCTGAATCTTGCAACACTGAATTCAAGTGGATTTGTCAGATGGGAGCCATCCTGCTATAAACCTGGTGGTCCGTTCTTGGAAAAAAATGAAAGCTTTGTATTTTAGTCTATGGGCAGTGATGAGTTTTACGAGTTGGAGTTATACATTTGAGAGAGAGAAGGTGGGTGAGGTAATATCTTTTACTGGACCAATTTCTGTTGGTGAAAGGTCTTCTTCATCCTCAATGAAAATTTTGATGAAATTAATCTGTTCCAGCAAAACATTTTAAATTTTGTCAAATCAGCATTTTCTGGGGGAAAACTCCAGTGAGTGGTAGACTGAGAGGTAACTCCAGGAAAAGCAACCAGGGAGTCAATGCTCTGTAACAGAGCAAAGACGCACCTAAAGGTAGGCCAAAGGGGACTGAGAACTGAGCCCAGAAGGTGGGCTAAAGAGGAGCCCAAAAGGAGCAGAAGAACCTTTCGTTGGCTTGAACTTTTGTTATCCAGGAAGGGGTTAAATTTGTGTAGTGACTTCGCTGCAAGACGGAATGAAATTGCCAACAGAGACCCCGTGCAGAAGGCCAAGACGACTTGCCTCAGAGGTGGAAACTGACTCTGAGGCAGGGTTCACCTGCAGAGGCACACTCCACCAGAAGGGCGCATGATGGGGCAGCCATGCCCTGTGACAGCCTGTTTCTTAAAGCCCCAGCTCCTGGACTCATGTGATCATAGGATGATCTCAGCTTGAATTAAAATAAAAGCAAGTCTCTAGTCCAGTGGAGGGCAACCTGTGGCCCACAGGCCACACGTGGCCCAGCAGGATAATCTGCTGGCGGGCCATGAGACATTTTGTTCACATTGACCATCCGCAGGCACCGCAGGACTGTTTTGACTCCTGATTTGTGAACACTTGGGCTTGGCGATAGTGGCTAACAGACTATTGTGAATGCAATCCTGCTTTATTCTTGATTATTGTGTTGATCTAAAGGTCCATATGATCACTCTTTTTTTGTAGTAGTACTATAGTAATGCCTCGGTCATGGACTAGGACCCCACTGTGCTAGGGGCTGTACAAACACAGCACACAAAGATGGTCCATACCCCAAAGAGCATATAAACAGAGGGTGAAGTTCCGGCCCCCTTGACATTAACAGCGAAAGTCCCATTGACCCCACTGGGGCTAGGATTTAATTCTGAACCCTACATTCATGACAACACACTGCTCACGCTTTTGATCCAATTTCTTTTATGGGCTCGTAGCCTGGAATTGCTGGGGCTCAGAGGTCACAGAAACGAGCCAGGTGTAAATACTTAGGGCAGTGGGGTAATACGCATCTGCTCAGCCATTACTGCCTTCATAAATAACCAAGATAAAAAACATTTCAAGGAGCATATATAGGTGCGCACAAACCCCCTTCCCAGGAGGGTCAGTAAAGGGCTGGACAAGGTGATGGGGGGATGGTGCGAAAGTCATAGAGGGCAGGATAGGGAGGGGACAGGGGCCGTGTGGGTCAGAGGGGCAGCATGGGAAGAGGACGGGGGCCTCATGGCGGTCACGGAAGGCAGGACGGGAAAGGGACGGAAGAACTACATGGGTGTCCACAAAGGGCAGCATCTGTGCCCCGCAGAACTTTTATCCCTGGAGATGCTGTACAAAATCGAGAACCCAGCTTAACTCTCAGATCCCAGAAGCGAGCTTGTGGTGCTGGCAGCTAAAGGGGGTGCGGGTGGGGGTAGGGAGGAACCCCAGCAGCATCTGTTTACTTGTAAAATGAGCCCATCTGATCTGGAGACACCAAGAGATGATAAATCAGTACTCCTAAGGTGCAGTTTTTTGCTCTTGGTTTTCAGAGTCGATCTGTGATTTAAGTCCTTCATTTCTGGCATCCCCCCTGCATGTCCGTGTTACTTTCCCTTCATCTATTACGCATACGGTTTGTTGCAGATCCAGCTTCTCACGGTGTAGCACCTTGAAGAGCTGACTGCAGTCTCCGTCAGAAATGCGCAGTTTGCATCTCCTCTGACTTCAAACCTGGAAAGAACAGCAAGATGTGGCTTGTAAGCGCCCCTCATGGCCCTGCCTCAGTTTCCCTCCGAGGTTCCTGGAAATCAGCCACTCAGCACAAAAGTCTTTAAAACCGTATCGCCCTCTTCTTGGGGTCTAATGTATTGAACATAGTCCGGCTCCCAAAGTCAGCCTCCTTTCACCCACCTCTCTAGGTTCAGGGTTTCCACAGTGCTGCTACCTGGGACTGTGTGGTTCAAGTCGGCCTCTCCAGCCTGCACACACACTTCCTTTTAGACCAGGGTTTCACGGCCCTCTTTCCAGGGACCAGATGCTGGCTGAGTGCTTTTTTCCAGCAGCTCAGCCTCTGATTCACCCAAAGCCTCGCCCTTATCGTCTGATTGGGTCACATGATCGCCATTTTCCCCACCCACGAGAGTTGACTGCGTCACAGGTGGGATTGAGACCCATGTCCCCTTAAAGGGCCAGCCACCCAGCGATTTGGCCAAAGCATTATTCTACGACGCAGGCCCCGATCACACACAGAGCCTGTGGCAAAGCCAGGCATGGAAATCAGACCTCCTAAGTTCCGGCTTTAAACACAGCCCAGCCTGACTCAGCGTTCCAGATGAACAAAGAAACTCACAGGTTGTTGAATTTGGTGCCATTTGTCCATTTCCAGTGATGATCAGAGCCCCTCTGGAGACCAATCCACGGATCTGTGGTGCCTTTATATCGCAGTATGAAATCCTTACGGTGATAAAGAAGCAAAGAGGAAGCGCGTTATGTACAACGGCCTTCAGTGACTGCACACAGCATCATTCCACCCCACTCTTGTAGAAGAAGACTATAGTTCCATCACTCTATCTAGGCCCATTCCTGAGCATAACGTGGTTTGGTTTTGTGGGAAATGTCACAATGTCGCAAAGATCCAGCCTTCCTTCAGTCGCTCATTTTATTCCAAAGCGGTGTTGCAGGCTCCTCAGCCATGTCACCAGATGGACAAAAGTAACCCAGCGCGCCGTGCTCTCAAACTCTCCAGCAACATGCAAAGGGGACTGTTTCCTGACCCTAGCTGGTGCCACATCCGCGGCCACCCCAAAGATCTGTGGGTTCGCAGGACTGAACAAGATCTGGGAACTTCACCACACAACACCTGGTGCGACACCAGCCACCACGGGCACTCAGACTGGCGCAACGGTCCTTAGTAGACTATGTGTGTTTGATGATGATCACTATGATGACTGTACGTCTACATTTTAGAGCAGGGGAAAATGGAAGTTCCATTTGGTGGGAAATTCTGAATTTTGGTTTTGTCCCAAATCAGGACAAAAAGCTGAAAGTTCAAAATTCTTCATGGAATGAAATATTTCATTTTGGGAAAATCGGACTGTTTCATTTCAGCCTTATCAAATTGATTCATTCTGATAATTTTTCATCAACAACTGTCTAAATTGACAAATTCTATAAAAATATTTTGATTCCCCAGCATTTCCCAATTGTTCTGTTTGACAATTTTTGACCTGCGCTAGTATATTTTTATAATGCACCATAGACGTGCCTTAGTGCTTTGCAAAATCAATTAGTCATTAGCGTTCATCCCAAGGCGCTATTTGGATTATAAAATCTTTGCAGCAGAGATTGTCTCTCACTGTCTGTGTGTCTGTGCAGCGCCCGGCACAACGGGGCCCTGAGCTCAGCTGGGGCAGGGACTGTCTCTCCCTGTGTGTCTGTGCAGCACCCGGCACAACAGGGCCCTGATCTCAGCTGGGGCAGGGACTGTCTCTCCCTGTGTGTCTGTGCAGCACCCGGCACAACGGGGCCCTGATCTCAGCTGGTGCAGGGACTGACTCTCCCTGTGTGTCTGTGCAGCGCCCGGCACAACGGGGCCCTGATCTCAGCTGGGGCAGGGACTGTCTCTCATGGTGTCTGGGCAGCGCCTGGCACAATGGAGCCCTTATCTCTGTGGGGGGCCTCTAGACACTAATAAATAATAATAGTGTTTTTCAGACAAAATAGACCACTTGGGATCAACTTGCGACAGGAAGTCAAAATGCTTTTTGTCGGGAACACGTGGCAATGACTACCCTGCCGGATCCAATGCCACGCACAGATGGAGCTCCTCTTAAAAACACTTTGTAGCAGCCACCATTCTTCTGCCCAGCAGCAGCCCTTGCTCAGTTTAGCTACTGCCCACCAAAGGAAGGAGTGGCCGTGTAGATTATTATGTACATGCACATGGGAGAGGAAACTGGAACAACCTGGCTTGTTTAGCAGGCCTGAGAGGGGATTTGATTGCTCCCTATAAATACATCATGGGATAAAACACCCGGGAAGGAGAAAAAGCTATTGACGCTCAAAGCAAATGTTGGCACAAGAACAAATGGGGACAAACTGGCCATGAATAAATTCAGGCTGGAAATTAGAAGTTGCTACTCATCAAGGGGGAGAGGTGACCAATAGGAGGAGGCAAGGAAACACCTAACTCATTTGAAGATGGAGCTTGATAAGTTTATTAACAAATGGGGTTGCCTGAGATAGCAGGTCCTGGACTCAATGACCCTTCCTGTTTTGTGTCCTTATACTGAGAGACACCCATTGCCCCAAGAGCTCACAGACAAGACAGACAATGGTGAGGATTATTAACCCCATTTTAGAGAGATCAAGATTTTCAAATGAAACTAGTGATTTTTGGGTGCCCGTCATGAGAAGCCTTAAAGGGCTCTGATTTTTAGAGGACAGGAGTTTAGCAATTTCTCCAAATCAGGCCCACTGAAGCCATCTGATATTGGGCAACCAAAAATTACTCGTCACTTTGAAAAATCTTGGCAATAGGCTTATAATGGGAACTGCCTTTCAACTTACACTCTCAGATCTCAGCCATGACAACACAGATGCCAGTTTTGAATCTAGCCGCTGAAACTTCCATGTTATTTAGCATCTTTACCACTACATGGACCAGAGGCTGTTATGAGTTTCAGGGCTGGAACCCTGGAATGAGTCAGCCACTAGCATTCCAAACCTAGAACCCTGGAATGAGTCAATCACTAGCATTCCAAACCCAGAACGAGTCAGCCACTAGCATTCCAAAACTGGAACCCTGGAATAAGTCAGTCACTAGCATTCCAAACCCAGAACCCCAGAATGAGACAGTCATGAGCATTCCAATTCCGGAACTCCAGAATGAATCAGTCACTAGCATTCCAAACCTAGAACCCTGGAATGAGTCAGTCACTAGCATTCCAAACCTAGAACTCTGGAATGAGTCAGTCACTAGCATTCCAAACCTAGAACTCTGGAATGAGTCAGTCACTATCATTGCAATCCCAGTCTATTGAAATTGCCATATAGAACAAGAAATCAGTTTCTTCCTTACCAGGTCCTGCCGGGCGTCAATCACAGCCAGGGAGGCACCGAGGGAAGAGCAATTATTCTGGCTGTAGGTCCAGTTCCCTTCAGCCTCTGAGAAATAGTAGCATTTCCCTCTGTACCCGATCCAGCCATCCACACATGAGGAGGTGGAACGGCTCACTGGACATGAGGCAGAGTTGGAGAGTGGACATGACTGCTGGGTTTTAAATCCCATCACTGGAAAGGAGAAAGAAAGAAACTGATTCTCTCCTGCCCCACTGCTCTGTGTCACAGGGGCACGAATCAAAAGAAGACCCCCCCAAATTTAGGCTTCAAAGACTCTTCAGTGTCTGGTTGCTGGCTGGAGGGCATCTGATAGGAAAGATCAAAAGTGATATCATCTCTGTGCTTGGTTTCCCCTTCTTTAAATGGGAGATGATAATTGGAGCCGGTCGGGAATTTTTTAACAAAACGCGTTTTCAATTGGAAAATGCCAATTTGTCAAAACTGAAACTTTTCACCAAAACAGATCAGTTTTGTTGGGAAGGCTTCTCAGGTCCAGGGGGGATTATTGATCAAAACAAGACAGAGACACACCCCAGAGTAGCCCATTGGTTAGGGCACTTTCACAGGCTTGCTGACCCCTTTAAGGGGAGTCTAGGCCCAAGCTACTGGTGAGGAGCTAAATTAAGGGGAATGAGCCTATCTAGGCAGTGAATGGAATAACAAGCACGTAGACCTGATAAAAAGCCATCGAGGGCTCTGCTCAGGGTGAAGAACTCCAGAGACACCAAGTCAGGATTGGGAAATACAAACGCCAAAGACAAGGGCTGTGCAACCCCCTGAGCCCAAGGGGAGAGACTTTATTTCAAGTTTCTTTGGATGTAATGAAGTAGAACCGCAGCTGGGAAATTTTGCCTCATACCCTTTTGGACTGCGTGGAGTTCTCAAGAGGCCCTGAGAGCCGGGAAACCGAGACAAGGTACCTGCAAGGCCACGCCTTGCTTCTACGGGCACCGATCTGGGAGGTGGGAAACATGGGTTCAAGTCTTTGCTGAGAATCAGGCAGACCTGGAAGTTGAACCTGGCTCCCTACCCTGGTTACTGAGTCAGTCTCTGTCTGAGGAGGAGAAAAATTCTAAACACTCAACATTTCTCATGGAAATTCAGTCCTGTCTCCAGGCCAGCTCTATTCATGAGGCAAATGGGGATAATAATGCGGCTCTAACTCAAAGGGGTGGGGGAATGCTGTTATGATGAGGGCTAGACAGGTAGAAACTGAGAAGACAGAATGCAGGTTTGTAACAGCCCCATGCAGAGAACAAATACCAAGCTAAGTTAAAGGCTGTTTACTCACCTGCCCAAGAAATGAGAAGTGCAGCTAGGAGGAGGAATTCAGCTACAATTCTAATCCTGCATCTGAGAAATCTGATACATGTAGATTTGCCCTCTGGAAGAGAAAAAGCCAATAGTATCCAAACATCTAATGGAGCTAGCCATGCAGCAGACTTGCCCGAAACAAACTGCTTTAGTTTGCAGTTACAGTTGCCGTACAACATCCCCCACCTCTTCTAAAAAGGGGAATGAGAAGTTAAAGATCTAGACAGGCTTCCACTGGGTGATATTTATTGCTGATCTAATCTTGATAGCCGCCAACCTCTTGCCATCTCCACGGCTAAAGCAGGGTCTGGTTGATTTCAGACATCTTTCAGGATCCCTTAGTCAAGGGGTTGTCCAACTTTGGTCTGACGGCCCTTGCTGGTTGTCTGCAGAGAGCCGGCTGGTCACATGTCACTGATTCCTCTTCCGTGTTTCCAGCTACTACATTGCATGTGGTTAAGGCACTAGAATGGGACTCAGGACAATGGACACAATTCTCAGCTCTACTACTGAGTCCCTATGAGTCCTTGGAACAGTCACTTATCCTTTGTGCTTTCGCTCCCCAGCTGTAAAATAGGCAGCTAGAAGTACAAAGAAGGGATCTATTTTATCAAATACCTGAGACTGAAGCCTATGTGACTACTAACCTGCTGAAAATTAAGCATTAATTTAAGTGTTAGCAGGATCGGGGCCTTCAGACCAAAAACAAAAGGCACAATAAGGTTTCCTTCAACCTGAACCATATACTCTATTCTCTACCAGATTCACTGGGTTAAAATAAGGGTGCAGAGTTGTGCCAATTTCACTCAGCTGTGTGATTTTAAACCAGTACAGTAAAACTAGCACAAAAGGTGGTGTGACTGCTTTTACTTCAGTTTCAGAGTATCTTATTTCTTAGAATCATAGAAATGTCGGGCTGGAAGGGACCTGAAGAAGTCATCAAGTCCAGCCCCCTGCGCTGAGGCAGGACCAAGTAAACCTAGACCAGCCCTGATAAGTGTTTCTCCGATCTGTTTCCCTTGGATTCCCTTGGAAGCCTATTCCAGAATATAAGGACGGCCATACTGGGTCAGACCAAAAGTACATCTAGCCCAGTATCCTGTCTTCCCACAGTGGCCAATGCCAGGTGCCCCAGAGGGAATGAACAGAACAGGGAATCGTCAAGTGATCCATCCCTTGTTGCCCATTCCCAGCTTCTGGCAAACAAGAGGCTAGATTCATAGATTCTAGGACTGGAAGGGACCTCGAGAGGTCATCAAGTCCAGTCCCCTGCCCGCATGGCAGGACCAAATACTGTCTAGACCACCCCTGATAGACATTTATCTAATCTACTCTTAAATATCTCCAGAGATGGAGATTCCACAACCTCCCTAGGCAATTTATTCCAGTGTTTAACCACCCTGACAGTTAGGAACTTTTTCCTAATGTCCAACCTAGACCTCCCTTGCTGCAGTTTAAGCCCGTTGCTTCTTGTTCTATCCTTAGAGGCTAAGGTGAACAAGTTTTCTCCCTCCTCCTTATGACACCCTTCTAGATACCTGAAAACTGCTATCATGTCCCCTCTCAGTCTTCTCTTTTCCAAACTAAACAAACCCAATTCTTTCAGCCTTCCTTTACAGGTCATGTTCTCAAGACCTTTAATCATTCTTGTTGCTCTTCTCTGGACCCTTTCCAATTTCTCCACATCTTTCTTGAAATGCGGCGCCCAGAACTGGACACAATACTCCAGCTGAGGCCTAACCAGAGCAGAGTAGAGCAGAAGAATGACTTCTTGTGTCTTGCTCACAACACACCTGTTAATACATCCCAGAATCCTGTTTGCTTTTTTTGCAACAGCATCACACTGTTGACTCATTCCACTGTTGGACACCATTCCTGCCCATCCTGGCTAATAGCCATTGATGGACCTATCCTCCACAAACATAACTACCCTAGAGTTAGAAAGTTTTTTCTAACATTTAACCTAAATCTCCCTTGCTGCAGATTAGACCCATTACTTTGATCCTGCCTTCAGTGGCCATGGAAAACAATTTATCACAGTCTTTATAACGTATCTGAAGTGAGGACTATTATCAGGTCCCCTCTCAGTCTTCTTTTACAGGCGCTAGTTCTAGAGGTTTAGCACAAGCTGTAGCAGTTTGTGCTTTCAGCTCTGCAGGTCCTTGGTTCGATCCCCGGAGTGTTGGCCAAGATAGCAGCCACCACATGTAGACAAGGCCTCAGGCTTATAAATGGGCTATAACCTTAAGCTTTGGAATTGCCTATCAAATGCCTCCACAATATCAGCAGTTGAGCTGCCCTGGATCAAGAGATGTTTCACTCTATGGGTCATAGTATTAGAACAGGGGTCGGCAGCCTTCGGCACGCAGCCCATCATGGTAATCCCGCACCATTTCCCGCAGCTCCCATTGGCCAGGAACAGCGAACCACGGCCACTGGGAGCTGTGCCTGCGGATGGTAAATGAAAACAAAATGTCTCGCGGCCCGCCAGCGGATTACCCTGATGGGCCATGTGCTGAAGGTTTCTGACCCCTGCATTAGAAGATAAGTCTGGCTATTCAGATGTTCCTGGTGTTTCTGCCTAGGTTAAATTTCAAGGGCTGTTGCTTGGAGTATCTTGGCACCTCTGGCTGGTCCTGCTTCCAGGTGCATTCAGCACCCGCAGCTCACACAATGGAAGCCGTGGGTTCTCAGAACCTCTGAAAAATCGGCTATTCAAACCTTCCCAGACACTCAGGGTCTAATCCTTTACAACACGCATCACTCCCCACGTCCCCAAAAAGAAAGAGGAAGGAATGGCCATCAGATTACCCTTTTCAATCGAGTTGTAACGTTGCACCTTTTCAGAATGAGAATTAGTTTTCTCCATCTTTCCTGGGAAGCGAGCTGTCCGTGTGTCCCAACCAACTCTTTCACTGATATAGAATTACTCCCGATCAGCTGTGACAGTCCTGGCTCCAGGTTCTTTTCTTCCTAAGGTTTCTCCACTTGAGTTATAGTCTGCTCTGTTCTTATACCAGAGGATAAAAGAAAACAGACAAGAGTTCACTGGATGAAATTAATTTAAACTTTCAAGACAAATAAATTGAAATACTTTAGGCAGCATAGAATCATAAGGAGCTGGAAGGAACCTCAAGAGGTCATCTAGTCCATCCCTGCATGCTGAGGCAGGAATAAGTAAACCTAGACCATCCCAACAGGTGTTTCTCTAATCTATTCTTAAATACCTGGAGTTCCACAACCTCCGTTGGTAACCTGTTTCAGTGCTTAACTATCATTAGAATTAGAAAGTTTATCCTAATAGTCAACCTAACTCTCCCTTGCTGCCAATTGTGTCTATTCTTGTCCTACCTCTGGAAGGCCTGGAGACCAATCGATCACCATCCTCTTTATAATAATCTTTTACGTATTTGAAGACTCTTAGCAAGTCCCTCCTCAGCCTTCTGTTCTCTAGACTAAACATGCCTAATTCTTTCAACATTTCCTCATACGTCATGTTTTCTAAGCCTCGGATCTTTTTTGTTGCTCTCCTCTGGATTCTCTCCAATCTTTCTGAAAGTGTGGTGCCCAAAACTGGACATAATACTCCAGCTGAGGCCCCACCAGTGCTGAGTAGAGCGGAACAATGACCTCCCATGTCTGTCTTACAACCTTCCTGTTAATACACCCCAGAACTGCATGTTGTTAATACATCCCAGCATGGAGTCAATCTGTTGGCCGCATTGCCACAATTAGCCAAAGGAGAATTCGGGGGCTGAGTTTAAAGAAAAATGGATTTGTTCTACCAGCAACAATATTTAGTCTTAGTGAGCATTTACTAGCGCTGTTGTAATTGAGGTCGCAAACCTGTTTCCATTCTAATCACCCTTCCCTGCCAATTTTCAGTCACTCATAACTTCTGAAATATTCATCACAGGTGCTGAAATTTTCCTTTACCCCCAAAATCTGTATTTGGGAAGGAAAAGTGTGTTTTGGGCAATGGGAGGATGGACATCTGAGTTGTTCTTCAAGGTCCAGATCTTCAAGGGTATTTAGGTGCTTAACTCATATTGATTTCAGTGGGAGTTAGTTAGAGGTTGGAAAATGGAAGCCCAAGCTAACGGAAGTTAGGGGCCTAACCTGCTTTTGAAAATACCACTAGGCACCTATCTGCATTTGTAGGTGTCTAAATACCTTTCAAAATCTCTCACTCATGGTGCTGGTGTCATTTTTGAACATTTTGCTCTACCTGATGGGTCCAAGGGCACACCTGGAGTTTATGGCAGAGTCAAGAATTGAACCTCAGGTCTTTTGAGTCCCAGTCTTAGCCACAAGACTAGTCTTCATCTTATAATACCTGGCTCTTACCTTCAGAAGATCTCAAAGCACTCCGATATCACTACTGCCATTGTACAGAGGGGGAAACTAAGGCACTGAGTGAAGTGACTGACTTGTGGTCACCCAGCAGAGCCAGGAATAGAACCCGGGTCTTGCAAATGTCAGGCTAGTTCACTGCTCGCAAGGCCACAGTGCCCCGTCCCTCTCAGGCGGAACTCTTTCTCCCCAAACCAGTGTTTTCTCTTGGTTGCTCGTTAGTACTAAGCTTACCAGTTTACCAACATTGCCCTATCACCGGGCTGCAATGTTGGAAATCTCCACTGTGTGTCAGCATTACTCGCAGCTATGTATCCCTTGTTAATCAAGAATGCACCAGAATGTTCTGGATAGTTACATGAAATTTATAAGGTCGGTCGAATATTTACCATCAGAACTTTTTCCCTCACAGAAACTGGATTTTTGACTAAACAAAATTATCCGCCACCCCCAAATCTATAGTTGTCTAACCGTCCCCCACCCAAAACTTCCTCTCACCCAGCTCTTCTTTGGATGTTACACCAACTTTCCCACCTTATCACCCGCCCTCCTCTGCATTTCTCTCTCAGAACTCTTCTTTTCACTCCATTCCTTGCCTCCCTGGGCCAGGCCTCTGCCTTCCCCTCAGACCCCCTCCCCACTAGTCTCCTAATATCAGAATCATAACTCACCCTGTTTCCTGCAGCATCAACTCTGAATCCAAAGGAACTGCTCAACTGGGAGAGAATTGTGCAACTGACGTTCAGTCTCACGTTGGTAACTGGGCAAAACATCCTAATTGGGGGAGGAGTTGACATGAATGTAAGCCAGTGAGAAAGCCGTGAGAGAGCATTCGACAAGATAGCAACCTGCCACCAAATCAGGAATCTATTGTAGTGGTAAATGTACCCCCTTGCCCTTTTGGGAGCACAAGAGAAGGAACTGCCAGCCACAGATCCTGAAACTGAAAGAGACTTTCTGAGCTTGAGCGACATTGGACTAGAAACGCTGATTGAAAACCACAGGAACCACCTACAGCTAGAGGTGGGCAAATAACAAATTTTTGATTCGCTGGCAATTCTTAAAAACACTGGGGGAAAAATTTATAGATTCCAAGGGCAGAAGGGACCAATCTGATTATCTACTCTGACCTCCTGTGTAAGACAGGCTAGAGAACCTCCAGAAAGTAATTCCTTTTGTTTCAGGTCAGTTTGTTTCAATGTTGAACTTTTTAAAAACATTTGATTGATGTTCTTTAAAAAAAAAAAAAAAAAAACTACAGGGACCCAAAACAAACAAGTTTCAAACCAAACAAATCAAAGTGTGTCCTTTTGAAAAACTGTCAAAATGATTTGTTTTGGAATTTTTGTTTCCCCACCCACCCAATTAAAACAATTCAGTGAAATCAACACAAAGTCACAAAATGTTTCAGGGGAAGCAAATCTGTATTTTTCAGAGTAGATAAAAATCATTTTTTTTTTTAATAAAAAAAATCGGATTTGGAAATCCAGGTTGGGAATATTTGAATGAAGTTCCTCTACCTGTGGGTAAGATAGGCATTATATTTCATTTAACTATTTTAGTTAAAAACAATTTTAACAAAAACAAACCTGATTTTAAAAAACTTGAATTAAAAAATTCATATGCTTGTTTTGTTAAAATATTATGTTTGCTGTTGAAGAAAAAAAAAATCCAGAATACATAATGTTGTTGTTTTAGTTAAATAAAACAATTTAAATGTCTGTCTGGTGATGTTCTCCTCCTAATACAGTCTGGCAAGAAAATCTTCCAAATATTAATGATTAACCTGTTGAATTTTAGATAGTTCACCTCCCAATGACTTCATAAATATCGGCTTCAATTACCTTTGGTAAATGAAATAACCAAACAATCATTCACTTTTTGTTATAGCTGTACAACTCATCTGAAAAGTTTTCAGAATAAATGACTGTTTAAAAATGTATAGTTGTGTACCTTCTAAAAATGAAACCTACATCTATCTCTGAGTTGTGAAGAAAGTGTATTCAGGTTATAACAACCAACAAGAATGCACTTTTATGTAGAAATCCATGATTAAATCGAGTCTTCCTGACCAGTGATTTAAATCAATTTGATTTAAATCAAATCCACCCTGGTATTTTTCAATGAAAAAAGCTGACCCTTAAAAGCACAGCTTTGCAGTTATTAGCTTATTCCACCCTGCATGAGCAAAACACCAGTAAAAGCACCGTTTGGCTCATATCACTGCATCTATGCACCCCGAACCGACAGCTATGCCGGCAAAGGTCTGTACTGTAAACATGACTCTTGTCTACACAGAAAATTTTTCCGTTATATCAGTACAGTTAAACTGATACAGATATAATTTCTGTTGTGGATACTCTTATTCCAAAATAAGGCCTGGTGTACTCTTCACAGCCGCCGACTTTCTTCTTTCCCGGTGGGTGCCCCGAGGCCTTGCCCCCACTCCGCCCCTTCCCCCAAGGCCCCACCACTGCTCTGCCTCTTCCCGCCTCTGCCCCTCCCCTGAGACCCCCATCTCTACCCCACCTCTTCCTGCCCCACTCTGCCCCCTCCCTGAGTGTGCCCTGCCTAGGGATGTAACTAGTGGTTTAAAAAAGTAGATGTTTAAACTATTAAAATTGTACCGGTTAAACGTTTAACTGTTAGGCTCTGCTGCCGCCCTGCGCGCCCAGGATCCTGGCTGCCCCCTGCATGCCTGGGGCTCTGCTGCTGCCCTCCGCCCAGGGTCCCAGCTGCCAGCTCCGCGCCCAGGGCTCCGCTGCTGCCCCATGCCTGGGTATTCCGCTCGCTGCTGGCCCCGTGCTGGGGACTCCATTGCTGGCCCTGCACCCAGGGTCACGGCCGCCATCCCATGCAGAGCCCTGGGGGCAGGGCTGGCAGCCTGGACCCGGGTGTGGGGCGGCAGCTGAGACCCATGGCCGACAGTTGGGACCTTGGGAGTGGGGCAGCTGGGATCCTGGTGTGTGGGGAGCAGAAGCCTGGATCTGTGGCACAGGGCTGGCAGCAGAATCCCGCAGTGGAGTTTAAATGTTAACCAGAATACCTTACCGATAAGACTGATGCTTACCGGTTAACTGGCTTTTACATCCCTAACCCCGCCCTCGCTCCCCTCCACCCCCCCCCCCCAGCGCCTCCTGGCTCCCATCCGCCACCGAACAGCTGATCGGTGGGTGGCTGTTGAGCACCCACTATATTTTTCCATGGGCCGGAGCACCCCCAGAGTCAGCCCCTATGGTACCCTTAAAACGTAAGGTACCTCTACACTACAGCAGCTACAGGAGCACAGCTATGGCTAGGGTGACCAGATGTTCCGATTTTATAGGGACAGTCCTGATGTTTGGGGCTTTTTCTTATAGAGGCGCAAATTACCCCCACCCCCTGTCCCGATTTTTCACACTTGCTATCTGGTCAGCCTAGCTATGGCATTGCAGCTGTACCTCGGTACTGCAGACGCTTCCTACAACAACACAAGGGGTTTTTCCATCAATGTAGGTAGGCCTCTCCAACAAGGAGTAGCTAGATCGACAAGAGAACTCTTCCACCGACCTCGCTGCGTCTATAGCGGGGGCTCGATCGACCTAGCTACATCACAACAGGGCGTGACATTTTATACATTCCTGTGCAATACAACTAGGTCGACCTAATTTTTATGTGTAGAGCAGGGCTGGGGCACCTTTATACCCTGCGCTGCTTGTGACGCTGTAGAAAAGAAACACAATTCCTGTTTACAAAAATTTAACGTGTCACCACTGTTACACAAGTGTGATAAATTTTATACAAGGTACACCATGTAAGGTATACTTCTAGGCTAGGGTCCCCACCCTCGGGTGCTGGCATCACTGCAGCATGCAACCGTGAAACCGCAGCCTAAATGCATTTCCGTGTATCCGTTTGGTGCGAGATGTCGCTAGTCATGTATCACTTCTGGAAGGCTCTGCAAATACCAGTGATCCCAAGGGATAAAAACCTGGATAGAATGTTGTAACAAAAGCCTGTGTCCTAACATACTTCCTACCTGTCTGCTATGCAAATCCAAGTTTCAGAAGCCGCTTTGTTTGTTTAGATAAATTCCAAGAGAGATTTGTTGGCCGCGCCCTCACAGACACACAAGTCCATGAAAAAAAGAGCCAGTTGAATCCTACAGTAGAGCTGAGTGAATGGATTTATTTTTGTTGTTTTGTTGTTGTTTAGGGACTGCCCCCTCTTATGTCCCTTCACGCCATGTTCCAGCAGGGTGGCTGCCTTCTCGTTCCCTCTGTTCTATCTCATCTATTCCTGTCTCCTTTCTGTCACAGACCAGGGCACCGGCAATCATGCCTCGTGGTCGGAGCTGGAGTCAGCATCAAGGGTCAGAGCTAGATTC
This sequence comes from Malaclemys terrapin pileata, assembly GCF_027887155.1. Lineage (NCBI taxonomy): Eukaryota > Metazoa > Chordata > Testudines > Emydidae > Malaclemys > Malaclemys terrapin. The sequence continues at coordinate 43,668,560 of NC_071517.1, read as the reverse complement.
AGGAACCAAGCCGGGGAGCAGGTCTGAAGCGTACCGGAGCGGGGCTGGGAACAATGCAGACACAGGCGGGATCACAGGTACAGGCTTAAATATTGAGCAAGTCCTGGTCTGGTGCTGCACAGCTGGGCTTGGCTCTGTTCAGTTCTCCAGTGCTTAGAGCAGGGATTCTCACAAGAAACTTTTTGGTGGCCTCAGAGTGCGGCCACTAACTCTTGCTGGTGGCTGCTCCGACAATTTTTCCTAAAATACCTCATTAACTTTAAGAAAAAGAAATAAATATGCACACGTACATGTCCAAATCATTGTAATTTATTTATGTAGGGTTTTTTTTTTGCAGACTCAGTAATAAAAATAATGTACAGTTGTCTCTATCCTTTGCTGGACCTAAACAGAATAGAAACACAAGGTGCTTTGTACCTTCGTGTCTTTTTTCTTATTGTTTCTTTTGCCTTTTTTTTTGGTTGCTTTTTTAAAAGACTTGCTAGCTGGTAAGTCTGTTGTGAAAAGTGATATTAACAAACATACAAATATCACTTTTCACAGCAGATTTACTCAGTCCCGGCAAACCCAGAGACAAATTAAGCCCTGGATGGGGAAGTGATTACGCAGGCAGCGGGACGATGGGCCACTGGGGGAGGCAACAGGGGCCAGGGTGATTGGGGAGGGTGAACTCAGGGCCAGAGCCCATCACCTCGCAGCCAGGGAATGGAGCCCAAAGCCCCATGGGTGGAGCCTGCCACCCACCACCCCAGGGAACGTGGCCGACCGTCTGCTCCTCCAGATTTTCTCTCTTCAGAGGCAGCCAGGGCCCAACCACTGCCGGCAGCTCCAAGGGAGGGGCTGCTGCTTTACCCCGCCCCACCCACAACCACCCAGGAGGCTGTGGCTGCAAGAAAAGCCCACAGTGGCCGCATTTGAGAAACACTGGCTTAGAGAATTAACCTCACTTCTTCAACACCATTTTTTTCTCTCCACACTGGAAAGAAAAACCAGCATGTTACACTACACTTGGGCCACAACCACGTTTACAAGTTATTTTTGCAGTGTGGGGAGAAGGACTATCATGTTTACTTTATACTCTTCGCAGTCTTGCATTGAATCTACATTTGCCTGTCTCTGTTCCAGTCTCTATACAGCCAGTGGAATTCCTTACAGGATTCTCGTAGTCCGTGACAGGAGCCAGGCACCTGTATTAAGCAAACAGTCAGACTAGAAACCAATCAATATCAGCACCCAAAAACACCTACTGCGGGGACATCCTCACGGAAGAATATCACTTGTAACGGCCAGATAATGCAATCGCTCACTATCACTCTCAGTGGTTTGAGCATTGGCCTGCTAAACCCAGGGTTGGAAGTTCAATCCTTGAGGGGGCCGCTTAGGGATTTGGGGCAAAATCAGTACCTGGGCCTGCTAGTGAAGGCAGGGGGCTGGACTTGATGACCTTTCAAGGTCCCTTCCAGTTCTAGGAGATAGGATATCTCCATTAATTTATTTAAAACAACTATTTTAATCCAGACTACAACATACAACCACAGGCCCTCCAGTTGTTAAATTGCACTGCGGCTACAGTATAACTAGCACAATTATTGTTTTCAGAAGTTGGCAGCATGACAAGGAAGGAAACGTTGTGGTTTTCTTTGACTGGTGTCAAATAAGCAACAGGATGACTGTGGTTTCAGAGATGCCTGGATGACGCCTCATTCTTTATCAGCCTTACAAAGAGCACAGTAAAAAAAAAAAAAGGGGGGGGGGGAAATCTAGAGAACAATTCCCTATTCTGAAATTTTTCTCAATCAAAAAAACTTTTTTGGTTTGTCATCTGAATGTAAGATCAGCCTTTAAACAACTGACACTCCAATCCTGCAATGAGTTCTTTGTGGGCGGAATCCCACACCGCACAGAAGTTCGCTGATTTCTGTGAGGAGCTCTGCAGGCATAAGGGTCTACTGAAGTACTACAGGATCGGAACTTAAAAAGTAAAAACAAAACGCCCACATAAGCTTCAAGAAAGCAAATGACCTCAGCGGATCAATGTCGTAATCATACAAGAGTTTAGAAATAAACCAAATCCAAACTCTACACAAACCCTTTTGCAAGACATAATGCATTCCGTTTCATTTGGCACGAGGGGCTTGGAGGTCTCAGTTGTATTTCAAGCCATTTATCAAATCACAGTGGCATCTCACCCAACTTCCTTTTTTCCTTCAGTTTGTTGATTTAAGAGTTTGTGTGTGTGTGTGAGAGAGCAACAGCGAGATTTTGTTTGAATGAACCCACACTTAGTGGTTTTACTAACACGTGTTTCAGTGAATCCACACTTTATGGTTTTACTAACACCACGTGTTTAAATGAATCCATTTAGTGGTTTTACTTACTAACACCACGTGTTTAAAAAACATGAAAACAAACATTTGTCCTTCGGTTCATTTGGAACCACAAACTTCTCCTTCTCCCCCTGCTTCTCGTTCCTCTTTCTGGGGTTTCCTTTCCACCCAGCACAGAGTGCTGCGTGTGTTTGGATTCCCTCTCTGTCCCAGCTGACGATGGGGAGGTGGCTGGGGGTTGGGAAGAGTCTCCTTTTTTGGAAGATCCTGAGTAAGTAGAACCTGGCTTTTGACGAAAGGTTATAAAAACTAGGCACGTTTAGTCTTGAGAAAAGATGGAGTGGTGCCTGATAACAGTTTGCAAATATGTTAAGGGTTGTTATAAAGAGGACGGTGATCAACTGTTCTCCATGTCCACTGGAGGTAGGTTAAGGAATCGGCCTACTCTGCAGCAAGGGAGATGTACATTGGATATTCAAAGCAATTTTCTAACTCTAAGGGTAGTTAAGCTCTGGAACAGGTTACCAAGGGAGGCTGTAGAATCCCCGTCATTGGAGGTTTTTAAGAAGAGGTTGGACAAACACCTGTCAGGGATGGTCTAGGTTTGCCTGGTCCTGCCTCAGGCTGGGGGAATGGACTAGGTGATGTCTCAAAATCACTTTCAGCCCTACATTTCTATGATTCTATGTCACACTATGGCCTTGTCTTCACCAGGAAAAAAGGTTTTACCACGATGTTGGCTAACATATGGTAAAATCCGAGTGTGGACAAGACAGTTGTTAGGTTTTAGAATGGTAGCTGTGTTAGTCTGCACAGTATCAGCAAAAACAAGGAGTCCTTGTGGCACCTTAAAGACTAACAAATTTATTTGGGCATAAGCTTTCGTGGACTAAAACCCACTTCATCAGATGCATGGAGTGGAAAATACAGTAGCAGGTATATATTCACAGTACATGAAAAGATAGGAGTTGCCTTACCAAGTTGGGGGGTCAGCGCTAACGAGACAATTCAATTAGCAGTAGAATACCAAGGGAGGAAAAATCACTTTTGCAGTGGTAATGAGCATGGCCCATTTCAAACAGTTGACAAGAAGGTGGGAGTAACAGTAGAAATTAATATGGGGAAATTAGTTTTTGTAAAGATAGTTGTCACACGCATTAATAAGTCACGCATTTCCCCCAGGCTGTTAGTGTGTGTGAAAACCACAAACTGCCCACGTAGGATTTTACCACGTTAGCAAACATAATAAAAAAATATATATATATAACGTTGTTTCATGCTCCTTACAAACTAGAGGCTGGTTATGAAATGAGTCACTTTGACTTCCAACATGTTAGTGATTTGTGACTCGGGGTTTTTTTTTGGTGGTTTTGTGGTGTAAACAAAGTATTGAAATGACTGGGCTGTCTTCTAAGTGAGAAATGTTGGTCGTTTACAACATAGGCACCCACTTCGCCTCTAGCTGGGGGATGCTCAACACCCCCCATTTGCCCCAGGCCCTGCTCCCACTCCATCCTTTCCCCCAAGCCCCTGTCCCCGCCTCCCTCCCGGAGCCTCCTGAACGCTGTGAAACAGCTGTTTGCGGCGGGCAGGAGGCGCTGGGAGGTGGAGGAGTTGATTAGCAGGAGCCGCGGATGGGCAAGAGGCACGGGGGTGCAGGGCGGAGAAGCGTGGCTGCTGGTGGGTGCTGAGCACCCACTCATTTTTCTCTGGAGCACCCATGGAATCGGTGTCTATGGTTTACAACAAAGGGCATGTCACAAGCGCCGATGGACTCAAACAAGCATCTTAATGCTGCATTTCTTGGTTTTCGTAAGTTGATGTTCTAGGAAGGCAGCAGATACTGCCAGACAGCTTCAACTCTGCACTAACTAAATTGCTTTTGAATTTTAATAGCCACTAGGTATTTGTAAAGTGCACAGCACAAGACCCTGAGCTCAGCTGGGGCATCTCTGTGTGCCATCATTATATAAACGGTAAATCTTCATTCACGACCCAGCACAGCTGTGTTAAAGCAGTGGTTCTCAACCCAGGGTACATGTACCCTTGGGGGTATGCAGAGATCTTCCAGGGGGCACATCAACTCATCTAGCTATTTGCCTAGTTTTACAACAGGCTACATAAAAACACTAGTGAAGTCAGTACAAACTACAATTTCATACAGACAATGACTTGTTTATACTGCTCTATATGCTATACGCTGAAATGTAAATACAATATGTATCTTCCAATTGATACATTTTTATAATGATAGGGTAAAAATGAGAAAGGCAAGTATCATCCGAAGAAGTGAGGTTTTTACTCACGAAAGCTTATGCCCAAATAAATCTGTTAGTCTTTAAAGTGCCACCAGACTCCTTGTTGTTTTAATGAGAAGGGCAGACATTTTTCAGTAATAGTGGCTGTATCACTTCTACATTTTGATGTCTGATGTTGTAAGCAAGCCGTTTTTAAGTGAGGTGAAACTTGGGGGTACCCAAGACAAATCAAGACTCCTGAAACAGGGTACAGTAGTCTGGAAAGGTGAGAGCCCCTGTGCTAAAGAAGAACCTCCCTTAACCCCACGCCCACTCAACCAGCTCCTGCTCTGTTCGCTTTGCGAGACACACAAACTGTTAGGGGAAAAAAAGTTTCGTGGTGATGCAATGCGGGTGAATCACAGATCAGAAACGACCAAGGGCTTAAAGGGAGAAGCGGCAGCCCAAGCTGCGGCCAGTGTGTCTCAGGCGGGCGAGCAGCCGGGAGCCAGGCGGGGCGAGTGACAGCCCCACACAACGGGCCCGATCCGGCCGGGGGCATCTGCAGTTACTTTGAACCTCTAGAAGCGGAGCCGCCCCTGGATCCATGACTAGGCCGGGGGGGCCCCCACGGACCGACCCCCCCCCGGTCCGGCTCTGACTGGGGAGGTGAGAGGGGGGCGCTGTGTAGGGAGCCCCCTGATGGGGGAGCTACGGGGGGGCTGTGCACGAGGGTGACTCCTAGGCGCCCCCCCCCGCCCGGATCCTGGGGCGGGGGGAGGGAACTGGGGCACCGAACACGGGGCGCACTGGCCATCGGGGGAGGGGCACCCCGCCGGGGGGGCGGCATGAGCCTGATGGGGGCGGGGCTCTATGGGGCTCCCCCGGCTGGGGGGAGGGGGGGACAACGGGGTGGGGGGGCAGCTCCTCGGACAACACGGGATCCGGGCGGGGGGGGGGGGGGGTTGCGCAGCCGGAGACCCCTGAACGGATCCTCCCCTCGGACACGAGCGAAGCACCAGCACCACTCGGCGCTAGCGGAAAAGCTAAAATGGCGGCAGTACGGCGAGCCGGAGGGGACACGCCGCTCGTGGTACCGCCAAAGCGCATGCGCAGAAGAAAGGGCGGGGGTGCGAGCGAAGCGCGTCCTGTCCCCGCCCCTTCGAGTCGGCTCGGGGGCGTCCCATAAAGGGGGGGGGGGGGGTCAGTGCGGGTCTCCGGCTGCTGGTGGTGGGAGGTCAATGGTGGCTTCCCAAGGGGGGAGGGCTGTTATGGGGGCCTCTGAAGTGGGGGCGGTTAGTGAGGGATTCCCAAGGGGGGGGGGGGCTGCTAGTGGAGGGTCAATGGAGGAATCCCGGGTGGAAGGGGTTAATGGGGCTGCTAATAGGAGCCCATGGAGGAATGGGGGGCTGCTAATGGGGGAGTCTAAGTGGGGGGTGCTGCTAATAGGCCTCAGTGGAGGAGTCCCCAAACCACCTTAGCTACGTTAACAGATGCAGTCTTCTGTGGACGTAGCATCTACGCCGGGTGTTCTGTTGGCATCGCTATGTTGGTCTGGGATGTTTGGTCCCCCCCCACGCTTCTTGTCAATGTCGCTATGCCAATATCACTTTCAAGTGCAGACCCAGGCCTGGTCCCCATTACAGAGTTAGGTCCGCTTAACTATGACGCTCAAGGCTGTGCAAAATTTCATGCCCCTGCAATGTCGTTAAGCCGACCTAAGCTCACTAGGTGGATGGAAGAATTCTTCTGTCGACCCAGCTACCATCTCTGGGAGACGTGAATTTACTACAGAGACAGAAGAGCCCCTTCCATCGCTGTAGGAAGTGCCTGCACTACACTGTGCTACATCTGTAGAGTTTCAACTGTAGACAGACCCCAAGGCTTAGATTGCAAACTCTTTGTGGCGGGGGCTGTCTTTTTTCTTCTGTGTTTGTACAGTGGGATCCTGGTCAATGATTATACAAGGAGAAAACAGCTTGGGAGAGTCTCCCTGTTTGTGAGACATCTGTCTCCCTGAGCATAGGGCCGGTGGCATGTGGCTCCCTTGTATGAGTGATGATTAGCAAGTGTCATAGAAATGTTTCCGTTTCGACTTTAATTTATAGTATAATTTGTGTACTATAACATCTGACATTTTGAAACAAAAACATTATTTCAAAATTAAAAATTGAAACAAAAACACGACCTCCTCCAAAAAAATCATTTTGATTTTTTTCCTAAACAACCTTTTGTTGAAATTGACGCGGTCCTGCAGCACATTTTGATTTTGTCAAATCAATTTTATCTGATGGAAAATTCTTCCGTCGGAAAGTTTTCAACCAGCTCTGATTACTTGTATAACAATAGCCTAAGAACTAAATTGTGGACAAGCCATCAAATAAACCAGTGCAGAGACTTCTGTGGGCAGCTGTTTGACTTTAAAGCACAATGGGGTTAACTGAATTGTAATCATTGGTATTGTGCAATGCTGAATGTGGACAAGGCCTTTCCCTGGTAAGAGAGTGGTGTAAATTGCTTATTGCACCAATGCAGCAGGTTTCTTAGGGGTTTGCAAGTGTAGCTACACTAGTGCAAATGTCTCTAATGTAGACAGGGCCTTATTCTGGAGGTGGCGGCTGTGACACTAGTTCACTGTCTTAGCTCTAATCGTGGTAGGTGGCAGGCAGCCGGGGTGCTGTCAAAACAGTGTGGGAGGGAGAGCACTGGATTACATGCAAGACATGAACTCCCCAACCTAATATTAAAGTAGCATCCAGAGCTGGGGTGCAACCAGGGCTGGCTGGGGCTCGAACCCTCCAGAGCCCCTGGCCACAAAGGGCTACAGCCTCTGGTCCCTCCTCTGGCTGGGTGGCTGAGAACCCCAGGCTGGGAGGAGCCCGAGGCTGATGGGGGTCTCACACACACTCTGCCTCGCCTCATCACATGCGCTGCCCCATAGAATTGCCCCCACTGAAATCAGCACCCTTAGGTCCCTGTCAGGAAAATGCTGATTACGCCCCTGATCCAGGCCAGATTTAAACACAGTAAATGATTTTCTGCTTCCTTCAAATTCCCTCTGCAGTTTCTTGTGCATGTAGGCAGTTAACAGTTTATGATAAGATTTATTTGCCCCTGTAGCAATGTGCCACTAACCAGCTGCCCCAGGAATGCCTGCATTCAGTGACTGGCTGAAGAAATCCTTGTCCTTAGTGTGCAGCAAGGTTTCTAAGATATTTTTAGATTGAAGGTGCCAATGCACCTGCTAAAAGCCCCGACTGTTTGTTTTGATCACCGTGTGGCAATGAATGACAAAACCCAAATGTCCTGACTCTTAAATCTTGGATTTTAGGTCTTCAAATGATGGCGGTTCCTCTTCTAAACTCAGCTGCAGCCTGAGAGAGAGCTGAGCAGAGCCCAGTGTTCATAGACCATGCAGCTCACTCAGAGAAGAGAGCCTGAGAATTCTGCTGAGGACCTTCTTAATAACAATAGGGATCGAGAGAGGGCAGGAAATCCAGGTAACCAAAGCCTCACTGCTCAGGTACAGGGTGGTGGTAGAGACAAATGTAAGACCCATCTACACTGTAAGAATAGCCACGTTTAGTCACAGATCTGAAACGTGGTTGTGGCTCTTCTGTGTTAAACAAAACTCTTCTTGACAGTGGACAGGACAAACATGTTTTAGTCTAGGTGTCTGGCAGGATTAGAAGAGGGTTTATGGCATGGTTAACCTGCTTTTTTTCACCCTCTGTCCACACTAACCATAACACAGGAGAGACGTAACCTTGTTTAAATACTGAGGTTGCCTTTTCAAAGGAGGATGCAGCATTTGCATGTGCAGTCAGGCGTCTCTGATCACCCCCAAACCCTCTCCTATGTGTTGTTACCTCATTTTGTACCTGCAACTCTATGCACAGCTGTGGGAATGCTGTGGGTTATTAAGTAGGTTCACGTACATTTCTGGGCTGGATCATATATTGCACCTGTTCATGATGGTTTGGCCCTGGTGCCCTTTCCTTTCCCTCTTTACGGCCAAAGACGGAAGTGGGTGTGGTTAATCCACCCAAGGCATTGCAAACCCAGGATTCCGCATTTGCACATACAAAAGAGGAATTTGGTTCACTTAGGGAATGTCTCTACTGCATAGTGCACCTGAGTCTGTGTACTCGGGCGTGCAAGCCTATGCTTTCCAACTCGCCTGTGAGCATCCGTACTGCATCGGTATGCACATCTCATACCTGCCTTGTGTCCTGGCAGCTGCATCCATACTGGGGATGCACTGACACCTGTCAGACATGGTGGATTCTGGGGGCGCGTCCCAGGGTTCTTAGTGCCCGGCTAGCTAGAGCAGTTCTAGGGCTTGGTTCGTGGTGTATTATGGGAGAACATCTCTGTCCGTCCTGCGACACGCTGGTTGATAGGCATCTTCTCTGCTTTTTTAACAAACTAGGCGGAACTGTGTTTCAAACCAAGTCGTCCGTGTGGAAACGAAGGGTTAACTGCAGGGCGACTGTATTTGAGCCAGCAGGTTGCTTCTAGCTCATGGGAGACAAGTGGGAAGATGGGAGACAGAAGGACAGGAACACGTAGACCCCGGGAATTGTGGGATAGCTTTGGCAGACTGTCTGAACACAAGCTAGGCCATGGGAACTTTGGCTACATCAGCAGCAAAGTTGGCAGGGTTGGGTGCACACTGTAGTGGAACGTAGGTTGGTATTCACACCGCTGGGCGAGCCAGCCAATCCCTGTTGTGAGGCGTGTGTCTTTCGCTTACAGGAATCTTAGGTTTGGCTTACAGCACTAGTCTCTCTAGAAAAATTTTTGGACAAATGGTGATTTTGAATGCTCCCTTGAATGCATGGCTGTTTATAGAACAACTTAGGTGCCTTGTGTTGAAGGTGCTATAGAGGAGGAATGTACCGGTTCATAGATTCGAATGTCAGAAGAGATCATTGTGTCATTTAGTCTGACCGCCTGTATAGCATAGGCCTGAGAACTTCCCCGAAAAAATGTCTAGAGCAGATTTGTTAGAAAAACATCCAGTCTTGAGTTAAAAATGGCCAGTGATGGAGAAACCATCATGATTCTTGGTAAATCATTCCAATGGTTAATTACTCTCCCTAGTAAAAATATATGCCTTCTTTCCAGCCTGACTTTGTCTACCCTCAATTTCCAGCCCTTGGATCGTGTTGTACCGTTCTCTGCGAGACTGAAGAGCCCGTTATTAATTATTTGTTCCCCATGTTTACCAAGTGATCTAGATCGCTCTGAATCAGTGACCTGCCCTCTTCCTTCAGAGAGATCTGGAGCGCTTCGTAAGCTAGGGGCAAGCTAACAGTAGGTGTTTGAACACAGCTCAAAGTCAGCGTGTACATCTGGGAACAAAGAACGCAGGCCATACTTACTGGATGGGGGACTCTCTCCTGGGAAGTAGGGACTCTGGAAAAGCTTGGCGGTCATGGTGGATAAACAGCTGAATGTGGACTCGCCATGCGATGTTGTGGCCAAAAGGACTAGTACAATCCTGAGCTGCATAAACAAGGGAATCTCAAGTAGGAGACGAGAGGTTATTTTCTCTCTGTTTGATATCGTCTATCAGACTGTAATGGCTGCAGTCCCTGTAATCTGGAATGGGGACATTTTCCATCCTGTAGCAATTTCTCTGCTCTTTAGGGACAATAATACCAAATGTATACTGCTTCTCCTCCTAAGGCAGTCACATTTCCAGCACCTCTCCGCCCCATGGCTTGGCTCAGAGCATCCTGACTTAATGTAGGGCCACTAGGTTTGTGGGCTCAGTGTCTGAGAGAGTCTGATCTCTTGGGTTGGGGGCACAGGCAGGGCAGAGGGAAGAGACTGCAGAATGAGACACATTCCCCTCCCCTGTTAGTTGGGGGCCAGGCAGCCCTGGGGTACTCGGGATCACAGCTCCAGAGAGCCCGGAGCGGAACAATGAGCGTAAGGGAGAGGAAGCAGGAGCCGTTTAACTGAATGCCCTGTCTGGCAGCTGACATGCTGGTATTAATAACTCTGGGTCCTCCCATCCACCTCCTCCAGGAGACCAGACAGCTTTCTCTCTTTCAGGTGGCCAGCGTTGGACCAAGCCCTGGAAACGTTGTACACGTAAATTCCTATGTATCCTCTTGACCATTGCTGGCATCGGCATCGTGGCTTTGTCAGGTGAGAGTTCAGCGCTCCCTGCTCCTTTCTGGTTTCCATTCGGCCCAGGAGCGGCCGCAATCGCACGTTTTTCTCTCTTCTTGCCTCAGATAGTTGGGCCACATGGTGGATTTATACAAGATTCTTGCTCCAACTGCCCTTAACATGACTGCTTATTTGCCCTTCAAACCATCCCTGTGATATGATTCATGGGCGCCAGTTGCCCTGAAAGGGTGAGAATTTCAATGAGGTCTTTAGTTTTGTTACTTGGTCAACTTTTATTTGATGCAATATCCAATAAAGAGGCCTCTAAATGAGAGGTGGAATGAGTTAAAACAATGGTGGACAACCCATCAGGATAATTGGATTGCGGGCCAGGAGACATTGTGCTGATGTTGACTGTCCGCAGGCACCGCCCCCCCGCAGCTCCCAGTGGCCGTGGTTCTCTGTTCCCAGCCAATGGGAGCTGTGGGAAGCGGTGGCCAGCACGTCCCTGCGGCCCCTTTGCCTGCAGGCGCTGCTTCCCGCAGCTCCCATTGGCTGGGAACAGAGAACCGCGGCCACTGGGAACTGCGGGGGGCGGTGCCTGCGGAGGTCAATATTAGCACAATGACTCGCGGCCCGTAATGAGATTACCCTGATGGGCCCCAGGTTGCCCTCCACTGACCTAAAACCTTTCTCCGAGCCAGTCAGTGCAAAGTTTTGTGACGAGGCTCTGGTGCCATCTTGTGGCTGGACTTTATCTAGTGTTTTTTTTTTTTTTTTAATAATGAAGGTTACCTGCATGTATTAAACACAGTGGCGTAGCCAGCTTTTAAGAGGAGGGGGATCAAACCTAAAAAAGGCGCCCCCCTTGGCTCCTCCTCCGGCCACGCCCCCCGGCTCCTCCTCCGGCCGCTCCATGCCCCCTCCCCTTGGCTGGCTCCTCCGGCCGCACCGCCCTTCCCCTCCCCCCCCATGGCTCCTCCGGCCACCAGCCTGCGCCGCCAGCCTGCGCCCCCCTCCCTCGCTCCTCCGGCCGCAGCTGCCGGGCCACAGCCAGCCTGCGCCCCCCTCCCTCGCTCCTCCAGCCATGGCTGCTGGCCTGCCACCAGCCTGCGTCCCCCCACCGCCAGCCTGCGCCCCCCCCACCGCCAGCCTGCGCCCGCCTCCCTCCTTCGCTCCTCCGGCCGCGGCTGCCAGGCCACAGCCAACCTGCGCCCCCTCGCTCCTCCGGCCGCGCCCCCCCTCGCTCCACCGGCCGCTTTTGGAAAGGTGCCGCTTTTGCAAAGTGTGCTGAGGGGAAGCGGCTGCTTCCTCTGCACCCCGCTAGCTACGCTACTGATTCAACAATGTTGATAAGTGCAAAGTAATGCACATTAGAAAAAACCCATACCAAATGATGGGTCTAAATTAGCTGTTGCCACCCAAGAAAGAGATCGTGGAGTCATCTTGGATAGTTCTCTGAAAACATCCGTTCAGTGTGTAGCGACAGTCAAATAAACTAACAGAATATTAGGAACCATTAGGAAAGAGATAGATAAGAGGACAGAAAATATCATAAATGGCACTAAGTAAATCTGTGGTACACCCACGCCTTGAACACGGTGCGCAGTTCTGCTCACCTCAACTCAAAAAAGCTATATTCGAATTGGAAAAGGTGCAGAGAACGGTGACAAAAATGATTAGGGGAATGGAACAGCTTCCGTACGAGGAGAAATAAAAAAGCTTGGGACTGTTCAACTTAGAAAAGAGACAGCTAAGGGGGGAGATGAGAGAGGTCTGTAAAATCATGACGGGTGTGGAGAAAGTCTCATTTACCCCTTCCCATAACACAAGAACTAGGGGTGACCTGATGAAATAAGCAACAGAGGGTCCTGTGGCACCTTTAAGACTAACAGATGTATTGGAGCATAAGCTTTTGTGGGTGAATGTCCACTTCGTCTGACAAAGTGGGCATTCACCCACGAAAGCTTATGTGAAGTGGGCATTCACCCACGAAATATACAGATCTGAGTGCTGGGCACAGGATGGGCTGGGTTAATCTTGGGGAAAGCGTGTGTGTGAAATTCTTACTGCTGCGTGTAATTGCACAGGAACAAATGGGTCTCTGTCACCCTGTGTCTGTTACTGTCTCTCTTTTCCCCCAGGGGTAGTACTGAAACTTCATTTTGATCCTCCACGCTCCCCTGCTGTCCCTTGGTGCCCTGACGGCTGGGTCGGGTACCTGGGGAAATGTTACTATTTCTCAGAGGCCGAAGGAAACTGGACCTTCAGCCAGAGCAACTGCTCCTCCTTCGGCGCCTCCCTGGCTACGATCGACACCCTGCCTGAAAAGGTGAGACGCCTCCAGACTACAAAATGGGCCTGGATCAGGGACCTGAACTTGGGTCTCTTCCCAGGTGTGTGCACTAACCCACCTCACTGACTCTTGGCCCCAGCGACTGTTCAGGTGTCAACGTGGAACAGCTTCAGCAGGAGAGAGTGAGAAGGACCCACCCAGAAATAACGTCTTCCTTTTTCTTTTACAAAAAGGCTTTCATGCTGCGCTATAAAGGCCTTTCCGAGCACTGGATCGGCCTGCGGAGGGAAGAGGGCGAGCCGTGGAAATGGGTGAATGGTGCAGAATTCAACAACCTGTGAGTCTTCTCTCTTTCTAAGTGTTGGGACGCATGTGACTCGAATAAGCATTGAATCTGGACCAGTCTAAGCTTGGTTGGAAGACAAAACACCAATAATCTTTTTCTGGCATTAAAAAGACTGGACATGGTATTTTGGAACTCCTATTCGGTGCGGGATTAGAGGGTGATACATTGTTTAATGGAGCTGGCTTTGAGGGGATCTTAGGTCTTCTGTACGTTGGCGTTTGTTTGCACTGTTGTAGCAACGTTATTGGCTGATGTCCCCCGTGTAACTGACCTGGGCCAAGATACCTTTTATTAGTAGTACTAGTAGTATTGATGTTGTCATTATGGTAGCACCCAGAGGCCCCAACTGAGATCAGGGCCCTGTTGTGCCAGGCACTGCACGGACACACAGGGAGAGACAGTCCCTGCTCCAGCTGAGATCAGGGCCCCGTTGTGCTGGGCGCTACACAGACACACAGCGAGAGACAGTCCCTGCTCCAGCTGAGATCAGGGCTCCGTTGTGCCAGGCGCTGAACAGACACACAGGGAGAGACAGTCCCTGCCCCAGCTGAGATCAGGGGCCCGTCGTGCCGGGCGCTACACAGACACACAGGGAGAGACAGTCCCTGCCCCAGCTGAGATCAGGGCCCCGTTGTGCCAGGCGCTGCACGGACACACAGGGAGAGACCGTCCTTGCCCCAGCTGAGATCAGGGCCCCGTTGTGCTGGCGCTGCACAGACACACAGGGAGAGACAGTCCCTGCCCCAGCTGAGATCAGGGCCCCGTTGTGCTGGGCGCTGCACAGACACACAGGGAGAGACAGTCCCTGCCCCAGCTGAGATCAAGGCCCCGTTGTGCTGGGTGCTGCACAGACACACAGGGAGAGACAGTCCCTGTCCCAGCTGAGATCAGGGCCCCGTTGTGCTGGCGCTGCACAGACACACAGGGAGAGACAGTCCCTGTCCCAGCTGAGATCAGGGCCCCGTTGTGCTGGGCACTGCACAGACACACAGGGAGACAGTCTCTACCCCAAAGAGTTCACAGTCTAACTAGACAAGACAGACCAAGGGTTGGGGGCAACAGAGGTACAATCAGACTAAATAGCGTGATGGGCTGGAAACATCCTACCTATGGTCTGATCTCCATCCGGCCTGACGTTTTGCCTGCATTAGGGACAAACCAGTGCTAACCCCAGGGCTGCATGCTCCACATGGGAGGACATCATGAAATGAACAGAATTTGATATTAAAACAAATCACAAGGGGATGCTGGGCCCAGATGCAGCAGGGGGGAGAGCAATGGAGAGCGGGGTAATTAAGGCCCCGTTGCTACTTGCTTTCATCTGCTGCGCTACCCAGAATGCGGAGCCGGGACTCACGGCCCCACGGCACTTGTGTTGCAGGTTTGAAATCCGAGCCCACGGCAACTGTGCCTATCTGAACGACAAGGCTGTCGGCTCCTCGTGGTGCCACACGCTGCGCAACTGGATCTGCGCCCAACGCGATGCGCACACGAAGGGCTAGGGAAAAGCCGACGGGCCGCGGCGCGCGGTGCCTGACGTGCGTGGGACTGGTCAGGCCAGGCTTGTCGGACTTGCGATCTGCTTTTGCTGCTGCGCTATCCGCATATATTGCAACGGAAGGAGCCCAGTCATTGCCGCGGTCATCTGCGCTGCTGTAACGTGACAGCACCACCTGCAGGGCGCCGATAAGATGGCTGGCGAGTTCCAGACTCCGGGCTACCGTTGAATGAAGCGTTTCCTTGCTGCTGAAGGGCTGCTCCAGGAGAAGAGCAATGCAGAGCTGACTCTTCCGTGCTACGTTGGGTGCTGGTGGCCGGGGCGCAAATGGTGCCGCTGAGTGACTTGCTGCTGATCCCTTCTCTGAGGATATTTATATCACAGGGGCACTCGGAGGCTCCAGTCAAGGTCAGGGGCCCCATTTTGCTGGCTGCTGTCCAAACAAACTTCAGTAAGACTCGTCCACCACCCCAGAGAACCTCACAGCCACAAACGGGATGCCAGGGAAAAGGGATACGACATCCGAGCAGAATGGCTGGGGCTTCCTACTGCCGCATGCTTAAATGCAGCCCTCGTCTGTATTTATTTCTTAATGTGTTTGTGTCCGACCCAGCAGAGTCTGATCTCTCCTTTCTAGAGGTGATGGGCTGATGAATCTCATCAGGAATTCGTTCCCGAAAGGGGTATCCACTCATTTAAAAGCCTTTAGACAGATGCTTTTGAAACTCCCATCCAAGTGTCTTAGAACCTGGAGGTAATCTCTTTTATTGGACCAACTTAGACTATAAGAACGGCCCGTACTGGGTCAGACCAATGGTCCATCTAGCCCTGTATCCTGTCTTCCGACAGTGGCCAATGTCAGGTGCTTCAGAGGGAAAGAGCAGAACAGGCAATCATCAAGTGATCCGTCCCGTCACCCAATAACTTCTTTAAGCTTTGCTTCCTTTTTCTTCATATTGTAGAGTTTCCATAGAGACAGCAAAATTCGGTATCTTCCCTTGTCGCGTGTCCCATGTCGGTCCCAGGATAAAAGATATTCCCTCCCCCACCTTGTCTCTCTCGGAAGCTTTAGTCTCATTGACAGCGACAGAAGGAATTTTGCCGTGGGTGTATTTGATCCACCTCTGAGAGAATTCTTCTGTCAAGCTACATCTACAGTCCATCGTACTACGGTGCACAGGGTGTGACATTTTTCCTAGCCCTGAGCGATGCAGCTGGGTCGATCCGATTGTTAGGTGCAAACCCAGCCTTACCCCCATTCTGCAGTGGTGTAAAGGAGCTGTTTAAGGAAACGGAGGGAATCAGGCCCCAGGGCGTTCGCAATAAGGCCGAGACCAAACTGTGAAAAGTCAAGAGTCAGGGCTTAGTTTCGCCATCCGTCATCTCAGCCCGCCTCCCACAAGCTACCTAGCTTGGGAGAGACTTTGGGGGCCTTTCCCTGTTTTGCCCTGGCTCAGTATTCTGTATACTTGAGAAACACTGCTGCTTAAACCTTTGTCTGTGTATAAGTAAGGTTTTGTACTCTCTTTTGCACTTTGTGTAAATAAATGACCTCACTGCTGGGTCTACGGTTTTGTTCTGTCTTCTTCCCTGCGTCACTTCAGCGCCTCCTCGGTGCCAGGAGGGCTGTGTCCAGGTGGAAGGAAGGAAAGGGGATTTTCTAGCAGCTGGCCAACTAATTTGGTGGGGGGAGGAGTCTGAGTTGCCTGATCAACTGCAGAAGCAGCCAGCGCCACCCAGCCTTCCCCTCCTCACCTGGGGTGGAATCTGGAGCGTGGGGTGGTTCCGAGCGGTCCTTAGCAATGGGTTCGGAGGGGGCTTAGGTGACGGGGAGGGGTGGGACGAGAAATAGATGTTAAAGATAGTGACTGTGGTAACGAGGGCTCTGTATTAGGTACCTTAGATTTAAAAAAAAAAAATAGATTTATGTTGGACCTTTCTAACTGTCAGGGTAATTAAGCACTGGAACAAATTACGTAGGGAGATGGTGGCGTTTCTATCATTGGAGGTTTTTAAGAGCAGATTAGAGGAACACCTTCCAGGGATGGTCTAGATAATACTTAGTCCTGCCTCGGTGCAAGGGACTGGACTAGATGATCTATCGAGGTCCCTTCCAGTCCTACATTTCTGTGATTCTCTCCCTGCCTCCATTTCCCCTTCCATCTCTACAATAATGGTGATCACTTGCCTTTTGCAAAGCACTGAGATCTGCGCAAGAAGGGCACTACATGCTAAGGATGATGGTTATTGGGGGTTGTCACGGATCCACACACCCAGTGCTTTAGAACAGTCCCTGGGAGGACCCCTTCAGGGTGCCAGACCCCCTTAGGGTCTCACTCTGTCACCAGGGTAAACCCTTTGGCTTCACCACCTCCTTGGACTGAACCTCGAAGTCTCCAGCCCCCCTGCTTCACAGTGTGAGCTCCCTTCAGTGAGGCCACCTGAGATGGGCCTCTGAAGGAGACGTGTACCCCCAAACGGAGCCATGCAGCCCTCCTTCAGCATCGGCTGTGACTCCCGGCCAGCGTGGTAAAAGCAGGAAGGTTTATTAGCTGTCTGGAACACCGTGTAGAGAGTCCTTGGTTAACATAGAGGAAAAAAAAGTTACAGCAAGGTCCATTCTGGTTGGCCCAGAGCCCCAGCCAAAGCAGTGTGTCCCCTCCTAGCTCCCACTCTGTCCTCTTTGGTCAAGATCTCAGGCCAGTCCCACCAGGTCCCTTCTGGGTCCTTTGTTGTCCAGGTGCTCAAACACGGCTGGCTTCCTGCGGAGGGATGGGCCATCCAGGGTTGTTCATAGCTTGGTAGCAAATGTCCCGGGTGTTGGCTTTGCCATTGTCTTCATGGACTTCCAGTGACATGGGACCCACACTCAAGACCGGCGTCAGCCACCCCTGCCTGAGTGTAACCAGCCCTTTTCTACCTCCTAGGTGACGACGCAGCATACAGGGGAAACTGAGGCACGCACAGGTGTCATACAAAAATATTACAGAAAATTCCCACTCTGTCACAGGGGTGAGCTGGACCTTTCAGAGGACTAGGAGTAGGGTGACCAGATAAGTGTGAAAAATCGGGAAAGGGAGTGGGGGGCGATAGGAGCCTATATAAGAAAAAGCCCCAAATATTGGGTCTGTCCCTATAAAATCGGGACATCTGGTCACCCTAACTATGAAGAGCATCTGGCTCTCTCCCATCAGCTTTTTAGTGAGTGTCATTCGCTGGCCTTTGTTATGCAGGAGGTCAGAGTAGACAATCAGAATGGCCTTTCTATCTAGGAATCTATTATTTCTAAGGGTACCGCCTCCCTACTGTCATTGCTTAGATCAGGACGGCTTCTTTCTGACAAATCCACTTAAATTCAGCGCTGCACATTTCCGAACGCATCTGATTCCCCTTTATCACCCCACAGCTGTTTCTCACAGCTGGACCAGATACCGGAAACCTGTGGAACAAAGGGCCGGGGGGAGGAGAAATAATCCGTGTTAGTGTCTAGACTTCTCAAACAAAGGTCCAGAGAAGCGTCTCTTTGTATTAAATCTACTGGCCTGCTCAGCTGTAGGTATTCCATTATCTGCGTTTTTCCCTGCAAGGTTATAAATGTCCCAAACCTCCCACCACGTCTGGTCTCCATGCGACTGCTGGGGACTGAACTCACCAGTCTAGCCTAGAGGCGGCGGTGGGAAAACGTGTTGGAAGAAAGCTTGCCAGGCTCTCTGCTGAGTATGGCTCTTTGTCTCCTCCTAGTGGTTGGGCCACAAAAGTGCCCAAAGTCCAGTCCTTTCTCTCAAGCAGTCGTGTGCATGCTTTCAGACCTGGCAGTCCCGTGATCGGCCTGAGAATCAAGGGGAAGTTGCCTACCTAATAACATTCAGCATCGCCTTTAATTCCTGATAGGAGGGGACTTGACTTATTGTTAGAAGAAGCTAGAAAATTGAATTTCCATTTCATGGGATATTCCAAAAATATCAGGAGGTTTGTTGGTGATTTTTTTTGCTGTTGTTCTCAATCAGAACAAAACATTGAAATTTACAGCAAAATGAGGTTTCCAAAAATTTTGTTTTGGAAACATCTAAACAGACCTTATCGCAATGTTTCAATCAGGTCAAAATCTTTCCACTGTTATGTTGTAATGTAATATACAATGTAATCAAATAGATGACGCTGAAATAAACTGTTGCGATCGTTTTCCATCAAAAATTGAGAAAAACCGACAGTGTCACAGGCAACGTGTCAATTTCATGGAATCGGTGTTTTCTGAGACCTGGTTTTCATCTAAAAACTTCAGTCGACCTAACTACATCTCTCAGGGCTGTGAAAAATGTTGCGCCCTGTGCCACATCGTTAGGTTGACTTCCCTCTAGCTGTAGATGCAGCTAGGTTGATGGAAGAATGCCTCCATCAACCCAGCTACTGCCTTGTGGAGAGGTGGACTACCTACAGCAACGGAAAAACCCCTTTGGTTGCTGTAGGAAGTGCCTACGTTTGGTGCTACAGCGTCACACCTGCTGCACTGTAGCTGTTGTAGCGTAGATGTTCCTAGAGGGAAAGCTGTTCCGTTGGGAATTTTTCTCCCCGACTCTCTGTATTATGTGTGTTCTAGTAATGCTTAGGCCTGGTCTACACTGGGGGGAGGTGATCGACCTAAGATACGCAACTTCAGCTACGAAAATAGCATAGCTGAAGTTGATGTATCTTAGTTCAACTTAGAACTTCCCGTCCTCATGGCGCGGGATCGACGGCCGCCACTCCCCCGTCAACTCCGCTTCCGCCTCTCGCCGCGGTGGAGTTCCGGAGTCGACGGCAGAGATCGATCCCCAATAGATCTATCCCTACCCGCCGATCCGGCGGCTAGTGAAGACGTACCCTTAGAGGCCCCAACCAGTATCAGGACTCCATTGTGCTGGGCGTTTTATCTATACACTTAGCAAGAGGCAGTTCTTTCCTCCAGAGGCCTGCAATCTAAATACACAAAGCAGCCAAAGAATAATTATTCCTTATGACAGCTGGGGAGTGGAGGTCCAGAGAGTTTAAGTGACTTGGCCGAGGTCACGCAGGGAGTCTATTCCTAAATCCAGATCGCCTGAGCCCCAGTTCAAGGCCAGCCTTTCTCTCTGACTCTGCAAACATCCACAGTTACTTAATGCTAAGCTTTCCTCAAGACACACATGAAATATTTAACAGCAAGAAACACTCACAGATTTTGGTTTAAGATGGAGCCGTCCA
Organism: Malaclemys terrapin pileata; assembly: GCF_027887155.1. Taxonomy (NCBI): domain Eukaryota; kingdom Metazoa; phylum Chordata; order Testudines; family Emydidae; genus Malaclemys; species Malaclemys terrapin. The sequence goes on along the minus strand of NC_071517.1, from coordinate 43,648,510 downwards.
CCCAGGTCCATTTCTCCTCTGGGGATGTAACATTAAGCCCAATCCAAATGGGATATTTCCCTTGTGTGATGTTCTGTATGAATTCCTGTGGAGAAAAGCAGGAGCATGAATTTAGCCTGGGGCAAAAGCAGTCGTTCTAAAGGACACCAGGGAACTTCATCCACAGTCTCCAAAGAGGCCTTCAGTTGGACCCAAAACAAACAAGGGGATTTTTTCCCCCTATAGACCCGGCATATAACACTTGTTAGGACGCTAACTGCTAGGCCTCAAAATTTAATTTTAAACAAGGAATCGTCATTGAGCGGGTGTGTTTCCAATGGCGTCCCACAGGGACTGGTTCTTGGCCTTAAGCTATTGAACATTTTTACCAAGGACCTGGAAGAAAAAATAAAATCATCACTGATAAAGTTTACAGCGGACACAACAATTGGGGTGCAGTAAATAATGAAGAGGACAGGTCAAGGATACAGAGCGAGCTGGATTTCTTGGTAAAATGGGCGCAAGCCAACAATATGTGTTTTTAATATGGCTAAATGTATATAGCTAAGAACAAAGACTGCAGGATGGGGCCTCTACCCTGGGACGCCGTGACGCTGAAAAAGATTTAGGGGTCACGGTGGATAATCAGCTGAACATGAGTTCCTAGTGGGACGCTGTGGCCAAAAGAGCTAATGTGATTCTGGGATGCTTAAACAGGAGAATATTGAATGGAGCAGAGAGGTTCTTTTACCTCTCAGTTTGGCCCTGGTGTGGCCGCTGCTGGAATCCTGTGTCCAGTTCTAGTGCCCACAGTTCAGGAAGGATCTTGCTAAATTGCAGAGGGGTCAGAGAAGAGCCGTGAGAATGGATTAAAGGATTTGAAAACCAGTGATAGACTCAAGGAGCTCAATCTATGTAGCTTAACGAAGAGAAGGTTAAGGGATGACTCGATCAGTCTGTAAGTACCTACATGAGAAACAGATATTAAATAATGGGCTCTTCGGTCTAGCAGACAAAGGTAGAACGCGATCCAAGGGCTGGAAGTGGAAGCTAGACAAACTCACACTGGAAATAAGATGTACATTTTTAAGAGTGAGGGTAATTAACCATTGGAACAATTTACCAAGGGTCGTTGTAGATTCTCAGTCACTGACCATTTTTCAACCCAGATTTAAAACGAGAGGTATTTTTCACATGCCTATGCAACATAACTAGGCTGACCTAAGTTTTAGGTGTAGTTTGCACCCTTTATTGTTCACATTACCATCTCATCCTGGTCCTGGATCACCAGGATGTGAGACCTCTTCCTTGGACAGTCATCACGGCTCCCATTCCAGTCCTTATTCCCTTTAGAGAACCAGTAGCACTTTCCTCTGTGCGACAGCCAGTCCATGGGGCAGAGTCTGCACTCGGAGCCTCCACCTGGGGGAAAGGGCCACGGCATTAATGGGGCTGAAAACACTTCATGGTTCAGCACTTTCCATGCAGCGGGTTCAGGCACTTGACTGCGAGTCAGGGGATCTGGCTTCAATGCTGAGCTCTGCCGTACACTCTACTGTGTGACCTGGGAAAAGTCATGGTGACCTGTTGTGCCTTGGTTTCCCCATCTGTCATATAAGGATAGTACTACTTTGTTCATCTGTCTTGTAAGTTCTTTGGGGCAGGAACTGTCTCACTGTGTCTGTGCAGCGCCCGGCACAACGAGCCCTGATCTCAGCTGGGGCAGGGACTGTCTCTCCCTGTGTGTCTGTGCAGCGCCCGGCACAACGGGCCCTGATCTCAGCTGGGACAGGGACTGTCTCTCGCTGTGTGTCTGTGCAGTGCCCGGCACAACGAGGCCCTAATCTCGGCTGGGGCAGGGACTGTCTCGCCGTGTGTCTGTGCAGTGCCCGGCACAATGGGGCCCTGATCTCAGCTGGGGCAGGGATTGTCTCTGGCTGGGTGTGTGGCATGATGGGTAGACACCTGATGTTCCTTCATGCCATGTCCCAGCACAGCCTCTGCCTTCTTCCTCACTCTGTTCTAGCCCATCCCTTCCCCTCTCACTCTCTTGTGATTTCCCCCCCGTGGTACTATATATACCGAGAGCTACCCTGACTGGCCACGAGGTGTCACTGCTGCTCCCCACAGCCCCATCTGAAAATGCTTGTGGTTAACAGCACTCCTGGTACCCAGTGCAGAGAAGCTCTGGAGGACGGGTGGGTGCAGAGAAGCTCTGGAGGACAGGTGGGTGCAGAGAAGCTCTGGAGGACGGGTGGGTGCAGAGAAGCTCTGGAGCACAGGTGGGTGGGTGGTGGTACATGTGGGCGGAGGAGCAGGAAGGGACTTTTCTAGCAGGAGCTCTGATAGATGCACAAGAGCAGGCTAAGGAGCTAGACAGGCGGACAGCTCAGGCAGGGAAGGAGCTGCGGTTACCTGCGCTGCTGGGTGTTTGCAGCTCGCACAGATTCTGTCTCAGATGAGCGAGGACGTCCGCTGGGCTGCTGCTGCGGCCTTCTGCGCTGTTTAAGCTGCTCCGCCCGGAATCACGGTCTGCAGGGGTGTTTGGGGGTGTTCCCGTCTGTCCTTCATGAGGGCCGCCCTGGAAAACTTCCCCACACAGCAGCCATGTGAACAGAGGTTAGAGAACTGTCTGGCGTGTGTGTAATAAAGTACTGAGTAATATGGATCCCAGTCAGTCATTTAGGAGAAAGAAACTGAACTGTTAAAAACCCAGAGGCAAGTTCTATTCTGTTCCTATTTAAATACAAAAGTGAAACAGGCATGTATCAATTTGTACATCCCCCTTTCCTATTACATGTAGTAATCTCTTAGTGCTTTCACATTTCTCTTGCCTGCTTTTGTCTATTTCTAGCTGGCCCTGTAGTTCTTTTATTTTGAATGATTTTCCCTGGGCTCAATTTGCCTCTGCCTCATTCGTTTCTTTCTTTGGCATCAGCATCTTTGCTTATGTTATCAGTAGAACGGGTCTGAAAAACCTGACGGAACAGTTTTCTGTGGGAAAATGCAGTTTTATCAAAATGGAAACATTTTGCAGGAATTTGTCTGTTTCAATGAAATTTTTGATGAGGAAAAAATCGAAATGAATTGTTTTGACATTCTCATTTTGTTTCAAAATGTTTTACTAAGGTAAAAAAATTATTGTGACTTTATCATTTCATTTATTCATTTCATTCCAACTTTTATATTGTAGTAAATATTAAGTTTCATATATTACATTTTATATTTAATATCCAGTGTATTGTATCTGTTATTATTATTATTATAATGTTTCAACATAATCAAACCAACTTGATAGTTCCCAGCCAAAAAAAATTGGAATTTTTATCCAGTGGGAAATTTCAAAATTTTGGCTTTTCATTCCAATTTAGAATGAATACAAATTTCAAATTGTCAGAATTTCCCACAGAACCAAAATTACAATTTCCAGCCAACTCTAATTATCAGCGATAGCAGCCCAGTTCTGGGAATATGGTCTGTTACGTCAATTTGTTCATCCATAACTATTGGGGTCTGTAGCGTTCAGCATAAGAACATTGTAAAGACTTAAGGCAGTTTTTTCCAAAAATGGGGGACATGGACAGACCACTGAGTTGGTCTCCAGAGCTTCTTCTAAGTCAGTGTCTAGCTATTATTGTTGTGGGGGCAACCCTAAAAATGTTGACCAAAGTGTAACTGATCCAGCAACTTCTTCCTGAGTCTGCCGAGAGCCTGAAACAATAGCCCTGGTATGTGAACTGCCCCATCCGTTTTAACAGATGCTGACTTACAGTCTATGAGTCTCAGGCCAGAAGGGACCATCATGGTCGTCTAGTCTGGCCTCCTACACATTGCAGTCCACAGAATTTGTATACTAATTATGATACTTTAAATGTCAACATTGTTAGCTGTTTCACTGTGCAACATCGCATGTGAGAAAGGAGAAGGAAGATGGTATTTCGAAGAGACTCCAGCTGATAGGACCAGAAGCAGGGACTGCTGCAGTGAGGGGAGGAGAATAACTGGGGAATAGCAGTCTAGGAATGGGGACTAAGAGGCTAGGTGGCAGTTACAGTGGATCATAAATGGAATATGAGTCAACAATGTGATGCAGTTGCAAGAAAGGCTACTATCATCCTGGGGTGTATTAACGGGAGTGTCATATGTACAATACAGGAGGTGATTGTCCCGCTCTACTCAGCACTGGTGAGGCCTCACCTGGAAGACTGTGTCCAATTCTGGGTGCCACACTTTAGGACACATGTGGATGATGTGGACAAATTGGAGAGCAACAAAAATGATCAACGATTTAGAAAATCTGACCTGAGAGGTAAGGCTAAAAAACCTGGGCCTGCTTAACCCTGAGAAAAGAAAACTGAGCAGGGACCTGACAACAGTCTTCAAATATGTTCAGCACTGTTATAAAGAGGAGGGTGGTCAATTGTTCTCCATGACCACTGAAGGCAGGACGAGAAGTAATGGGCTGAATCTGGTGATTCGGGTTCAATATTAGGAAGAACGTTCTAACTGTGAGAGAAGTTAAACTCTGGACCAGGCTTCCAAGAGAGGTTGTGGAGTCCTCATCACTGGAGGTGTATAAGGACAGGTTGGACAAACGCCTGTCAGGGATGGTCTGGGTGTATTTGGTCCTGCCTCATTGCAGAGGGCTGGACTTGATGACGCTTATTCCCCAGTTTGTAGCTGTGCATTTGATTTTGTTCTTCCTAAGTAAAGCAATGTGCACTTGTCTTTATTGAATTTCATCATGTCGATTTCAGACCAATTCTCCAATTTCTGAAGGTCGTTTTGAATTCTGATCCTGAACTCCAAAGTGCTGGCAACCCCTCTCAGCGTGGTGTCATCTGCAAAATTTATAAGCTCACTCTCCACTCCATTGTCCAGAGTCGCTAATTACTTCTGAAAAGTGTGGTCTAGGGTCTCCCAGGGGAGGAAAAACACTCTTAAAACTGTAGGAAAATGGGATTGTAAATAGATCTGGTCAAAAATTTTCTTTTTTATTAAAAAATTCAAAAATATAAAAACTATCTGTTTTCACACTAGACATATTTTGTTTTATAAAATTTGTCCTGGTATTTGGAAACCACAGAGTCTCTTGTGTGAGACACAATGGGACAGTATCAGGAATTGACAGGCACATTCATCGTATCAAGGAGTCGGATTAAAAACATCTTGTACCAGCATATTACAACCTGCGACAATCAAAATCTACCCAGTGGCAAACTGAAAACTGAAATAATTTTGACAAATGGAAAAAAGCCCAACAATTTTTTCACAAACAGAACAAAGCACTGAAATTTTTTCAGTGAAATTGTTTGTACGACTGACATGTTGTCGGAACCAAAAAATTGTTTCCAGATATACAAGATTTTTTTTTTAATGAAAAAAATTGTTCACAAACTTTTGACCAGCTTTAATTGTAAATGATCTGACAGTCAAGAGAACCCAGTAGCAGTGATACTTTTAGCTTGTTTTTCTGTTTTTAAATTGACTAGTTTTAATGGTGATGGTCTCTTTAAGGAACCTAATCAGGAAACCACTGAAGCACATCTTTAATTTTAAAAGTGTCCCTATCTGCTTACCTGAACTGGGGCCTGCCCATTTCCTGCTTGGGGGCCATTTCTTCCTGACGTTACTAATGCTGTGGTATATGAATATAGGACAGCAGTTCTCAAACTGTAACCCATGATGAACCAGAGAGCACTTGGTGGTAGTAAAAGCTGGCCACATAGGGCTAAATCTCTTTGCTTTTACCTGCTAAATTACTTTATACAATAGCAACAATTACATTATTTTCCTAATGTTACTCTTTCCACGCAAGCAATAGCTGTCATTGGCACAGGGATTATAAGAGATTATAAGATTGTAAGAGATTATGTTGTGTGCACCAGGGAATCTGTAATCCCCGCTTCCCGCAGCTTCCATTGGCTGAGAACGGCGAACCGTGGCCACAGGGAGCTGCGGGCGGCCGTGCCTGCGGACGGTCAATGTAACCAAACTGTCTCACGGCCAACGAGCAGATTACCCTGATGGGCCGCGCGGCCCGTGGGCTGCAGGTTGCCCACCACTGGTCCACGCTGTGGTGCGCAGCTACATGTGTCAGGGAACGGTTCTGGCCGGGAGGAAGCGGTCGGGTGGGGCTTGGTAGCAGGGAATTGCCAGAGACTTTCCCCACTGCTGGAGTCTCCCTCTGCAACGGGAAAGACTCCACAGCAGGGAGCTGCCGGAGCCTTTCACCGCTGACTTCCCATTGCCAGAGTCTTTCCTCACTTCTGAATCTTCCCCTGTGGCGGGGAAAGACTCTGGCAGTGGGACACTACACTGTAAAACAGAAGTGTAGCTGGGAGAGACACTGCTTGGCGAGTAGAGAGCTGTGTAGGGTGCATAGCTGAGTGTGTACCCACAGGGTTCAGTGTATCTTAACTCTGTTCCCCTAAGCAGGGCCTCACCAGCTACACTGCCATTTATACCCAAGTTGGGGGGCATGTGGTGTATGTGCTCTGCACACTGCCAAAAAGAGTGTGCAATGTAGATGGATCTTCACAGGCGGACTGTGCAATGGAAAAAATTGAGAATCCCGGTCAATAAATAGAAAATAGCTAAGCTGAATTCCTAAGGCATAAGAAATTTCACCACCTGCGTATTTACAAAACAGACGAGATCCAGACACTTACCCAGGATAGTCAGAATGATCACGGCTACTGTCAGAATGATGCAAACAGCCCCCAAAATCCCTAGCATGCGTTTAAAGCGCTGGGAACTCAAAGGAGAATCTGTAAAACATGCAAAGTTTGGTGAGACGCCTTCAACCTTATCTTTGCCTTTTAAAATCTGGTCTCACATGATGTCATTAGGCATCGTTAGATAATATCCATAATGCAATACAAACTGAACTTTCTCATCCAACCCTACGTGCAGTAATTTACAGCACAGTTGCACAGCCAGTCTTGGCTTGATTTTTTTTTTAAGCCTCAATGAAATCTACTAAAGTCAAGTGAAGAAAATGCTGCAGCAATTTTTCAAGTTATGGGTGAAGATTTTCAAAAGTGGCAAGTGATTCTGGGTGCTCAAATTTAGAGACCTTAAAGGGGCCTGATTTTCAGCAAGCACTGAGCTCCCGCCCGCTGAACCCTCTGCAGTTTATCAAGATCCTTCTTGAATTGTAGATACCAGAACAGTATTCTAGTAGCAGTCACATCAATGCCACATACAGAGGTAAAAAAAACCCTCTCTACGCCTACTCAATATTCTCCTGTTTATGGCTCCAAGAATCACCTTCGTGTTTGGTTGGAGCCCCACACTGGGAGCTCACGTTCAGCTGGTGGGGAATTTGCCAACAAACATGTTTTTGTTGGAAAATGCCGATTCATCAAAACTTCTCATGGAAGTGTATCAGTTCCAGCAAAGTTTGTTGAGGTTCAGGGGTGGTTATGGCATCCCCTGGGATGTAGGGGAGCCAGGCTCATGTCCCTGCTATATCCAGGGATCTTATTTTTGTTCTACTGCAGAATTAAAACAATTGTCGAGACAGCTACATTTTTCAAAAAATGGAATTCCTGTTGTCCAGCCAGCCCTAAAAATAAGATTTTCAAAAGTGACAAGTGATTCTAGGTGCTCAAATTTAGAGACCTTTGAAAATCAGAGCCTATGGGAATTGAATGTCCAAATCCCATTTATTTTGATTTGATTTGGGTGTCCAAATCTCTTAGGCAGCATTGAAAATCTCAACCGTAAAGTGCAAATATCCATTTCTGAACAGGAACAGGGAATGTCTGGTCACGGGGTCAAAGAAAAGCCTGTCTGACACACATCAGAATAATGGCGCTCTGCACTTATGCTCTTCACTCATTCTCGCCCTGCGACATGCTCATGAAGCAAAACTTTCTAACGTCCGTACCTTGGATCCTCCCTGGTGACGGGCGGGTGGTGGTTTTCTCTTGGGGTCGGAGGTTTAATACCGTGTAACCTTCTTCATCCTCCATCTTCCAGGCTTGCCCAGAAAATGACGAGAAGAGAAGAAAACAATGACCCTCCACAGACTCGCCCTGTCCAACTGAGGGCTCAAGGCTGCAGAGGAAGCGCTAGCCCTATCTCGAGCTGTCAAACCACAGAGTCGACTCAGATGCAAGAGGCCGGCCAACCTGCTAGCGAGCTGCACAACTTGGCACTTTGAAAAGGCAAGAGGATTAGAGCCTGGGTCAGAACATAACACTCAGTAGAGGAGCATGTAAAGGGAGCAATCACAGGGCAAAACTGGACCCAATGCTCTAAAATAAGTCACAGGGAAGTTGCAAGCTGCAGGCAAGATCGAGAACTGCCAAGGCACTGGGGGGTTATTCTTCAGTCCGTCCCCATGCCCTGCTGTGCCCATCAGTGATGAGAAACACATCTCTAAACATGCAATAAACAATGTCACAGGCCCAGTCCCCTGGTGGTGTTAATTGGTATAGCTCTTCTGAAGTCAACGAAGCTTCACTGATTCACCCCAGCTGGGGAATCTGGCCCCATTGAGTCCAATGGAGCTATGGCCCATTGACACCAGCTGGGGGATCTGCCCCCCAAAAACGTTGGTTTGAAAACACAATGATGAACATGACCGTCTTAGACCCAGATCTTGCAAACACGGAAGCATTTGCTTAGCACAGGTGAGTTGTTTGCCGTGACTGCTTGGGCTGTGAGCTCTTTGGGGCTGTCTTCTACTGATGTTTCTTTGGACAGCACCCAGCACAATGGAGCCAGATTATGACTGGGCCATAATGCAAGGAGTCAGTAGGGCTAGTTATGTGCATAAAGTTAGCCACGTGCATAAACGTTTGCAGGACTGGGGCCTCTTAAGGAACGTTGCGTTTGCTACAATTGCACAGTAAATTTGAAAAGATCGGTATGATTCACAGACACTATGTATCTTGCCAAAGTTCATTATGGGTTTTGGATGGGGATGACTTTCCTAAATGACTGATCTATCTTTCGTGTGGTGTATTAGTAACCTAACCACTGGCTACATGCATTGGGTGAGTTTTTCAAAGTTGCCTAGAATGTGTTTAAAACCCCTGATGGGTTTGAATATTGCAACCATAATGTTCAGATAATGCTTCCATGCAGGGCTGTATCTGGGGCGAACGGAGCGGCCACCCAGGGCACAAAGCTGCAAGGATGGAAAATTGGGGTGGAAAAATGATGGGGGGAAAATGGTAGGGGTGCAAATATGCTTCCTCACCCAGGGTGCTAAAATGCAAAGTTACAGCTCTGCTTCCGCGTTGGTCAGGACGGAGGGGCACCGGCAGAGCTGTGTGCGTAAGGGAGGCCCAGGGCTGGGGTAGCAGGAGACTGGAGGTTACAATTGAGGGGCTCTGACAGAGCTGGGCATGGAGGGAATCCCAGGGCTGGAGCAGTAGGGGGTTGTGGGCTGGGAATGGAGGCATTGGCAGAGCTGTGGGGGGAGCTGATGGGTGGGATAACAGGGGGGTTGTGGATCGAGACTGAGGGGCACCAGCAGAGCTGGGGATGGGTGGGGGTGAGCCCAGGGCTGAGATGGCATGGGGGAGGGCTGTGGGTCAGGAGTACCTAATGGATTCAGATACTTTTGAAAATCCCACTAGGCCCCTCTCTGCATCTTTAGGTACCTAAACCCCTTTGGAAATCTGCCCCCTCCATCCCGTTGACTTGCAATGAACTGCAGGCTCCTGGGTCACTTTTGAAAAGGGGACCGTGGCTCTGAAGTGGCTCGGGCAGTGTCTTTGCCCCCGTTAGAACCACAGCATGACGAGAGTTCGAGTCTCTGCAGGGAGGAAACAGGGGTGGGCGCAGGATGTGGTCACTCTGTTGCTGAGGCTCCTGTGGCAGAGTTTCTAGTAGGTTCTGCAGGGAAGGTCAATAAATACCAGGCCTAGAACTGCGGGACGTGAGGATGTTCTAAAAACCGTGGGACGTGAGGATGTTCTAAGAAGAATCTCTTGTTTCAACACTTCGTACGGCAAGTGACACTGTGTCACTCCTCTGGACGGAGCGCGGTGCATCCCTTGTGAGCCATCCTCCTACTTCCTCTGCTTCAGGACTCCCTGAAACCTTCCCCAAAGTCAGAGTCTCTGTGTGCCCCCCATTCCCTCCTCCCCCATACTCTGTGCACCCCCCTGCCTTCTGCCAAAGGGTCAACCTCCGTGTCACAAAGGGACTCTGTATTCTCCCTCATTCCCTCCCACACCCCATGCCAGCGCTACCCCCACATTTTCCCTCTATTCTCCAGCATCCCCAAATCTCCTCCCCATGTCAGGAGCTCTGCATGCCACCCAACCCCCCAGGCCAAAAGCTGTGTATGCCCTTCATTCCCCCTTCTCTCCCATAGCAGGGCCCCCTTCTTCCCTCTGCCAGGCGTTCTGTGTACACTCTTTCCCCCCACTATTGTTATTTCTTGGCCAACAGTCACCAATAATCCTGCAGGTCATTGCCTTGCATGAGGCTAGAAGTGGAGAATTTGGTGCCAAACTGCCCAGAAAACTCATTGATTATTATTTTTTTTTGTCTTAAACTTCATTCAAAACCAGCTAAGCAATCATACCATTGCCGTCTACCCCAGCCCTTGAAATCAAGGAAATGAATAGTTAAAGACCCTGCCAATCCTAACTTGCCCACATAACAGAGACGTTGATGTTACAAAGAACAGAGAAATGCATATTGCATCATGACACCCTTCACTCTGACCCCTGGATTTGCAATTTGAATACTGTTTCTGTAGTGCGGGCGATTCCGCCCGCCATTACACTCAATGTAATTTTGACTATACGCGATTTTCGCTTTAGGCACTGACTGCGGAACGTAACCCCAGCGTAAGATGAGACAGACCTGTATTCCAATTTAAAGGAAAATATAAAAACTTGGCTAGACGGGCTCTAGGGTCCCGGCCCCAGAGAGCTGACAATCTCAGAGACAATAGATAGATACAGATCGCCGGGGGAGCACAAGGAAGCGGTGACACAAGAGTGGTCAGCACGCTCGGCCGTGGTCGCAGCACACCAGCAGACTGACCATTGTCAAGTTTGCTGTGGGCATCACGGCACAAGAGAGTTTGGAGGAGAGACTTGAAGGTGGCTAATGAGTTCGTTTTGCAGATTTTTACAGGGAGCTCTTCTAGGGCTTCGTTTGTTAAAAGAAGAGGGACTGGGTGCTGAAGCAGTTGATGATGGTGCCCTCTGCCAAGCGTGAGCTCGCACACGCCGGACGTGCAAGGTCACGCCTTGCACGCCACGGGCAGAGGACGTGCCAGGGCTAAGCGCTGAGCTTCTCCCAAAGGTGGGGGAAAGCCTCGAGGGGGTTGTGTGAAAATACAACAAGTGGGCAACAGAGGATCACAGGTGGAAGTTTTGCAACATCCCAAATGGGACACAGGGGTTGAGAAACACGAGGGTCTCTGTGAGGCTCCCAGTGCCCAAAGCTAAGGGGCAGGAGGAAAGCAAGTCGTCCCCTCAAAGCCAGCCAGCCAAAGAGCTCCTGGGATGTTTCCTTCTCAGCTGGGCAGCCAATGGGAACTGTTGGCTGCAAATACCCAGCGCTGCACAGACAGTAAAGAAGGGAAAGGCTGCAGCAGTCATGGGAGAGCAGGTGCTTTGCCCCCATCTGCACTGCGGGCGCTGGCCCTGGGATGCAGGTGAGAACTGATTTAGTGTGGGTGTGTGGATGGTAATGTGGCTATCTGGGCATGGAGATTAGGGGTGTGTGTGGAGGGTAGTGTAGCTATTTGGGGGTGGAGATTAGGTAGATAGGGATTTGTGTGTGTGTGTGTGTTAGTTTATGGCTATTGGGGGTTGGAGGTCAGGTATGTGGAGGGTAGCATGGCTATTTGGGAATGGAGATGGGGGTGTGTGTGGGAGAAGCTAGGGACTGGATTGTTATAAGAACCCCTCCTGCCATCCACCCCCCACTGTATTCTTTTGCTCACGTGTAGTTCTCATATTCCTCCCTCCCGCATTTCACTCCCCTCCTCCCCTGTGTCCCTTTGATAGTCTTGGTGCGGGAGCCTCATTTCCCTCCCCTCCAAGGGATGCAGCAAACTGGCAGGGACCTGGAAGGATTAAACTTTTCCCAGGATGAAGCCCGGGGGGGAGGACCGTGAGGAGCCATCCTGCCTTGTTCTCTAGACCAGAGGTTCTCAAACTGGGGGGTGCAGAATGTATGGAGGGGGAGGGCGAGAGAAGGGGGGGGGGACGTATTGCGCACATGTTATCCCCAGCAGGGAAAAACTAGCAAAGCTGATTCCTCCAGACACATCAGCTCCTCCGGTGGCGCGGTGCGTGTGACTCTGATGGCGCTGTGCATTGGGATGGATTTCTGTTCCGTTTGCAGAGCGTTAGACACGGTCCCGGCCGTCTGGACAGTAATCCCTGTGCTGCGATGCAGCCGCGGCCCGTTTGACTCTAGGTCTGGACCCCAGTCGCAGCTTTGCCTTTGCTCTTGTTACAACAGCTCGTTGGCTCTGTTCGAATCAACGCCTTGCTGGGCTGAATAGCTAGGGCCTTGTCTACACTACGAGAGTAGTTCGATTTTACTTAAATCGAATTTTTGGAATCGATATTGCAAAGTCGAACGTGTGTGTCCACACTAAGGACAGTAATTCGACTTTGTGAGTCCACACTAACGGGGAAAGCGTCGACATTGGAAGTGGTGCACTGTGGTCAGCTATCCCACAGTTCCCGGAGTCCCCGCTGCCCATTGGAATTCTGGGTGGAGCCGCAAATGCCTTCTGGGTAAAAAAAAGGTGTCCAGGGTGCTTTTGGGTAACTGTCGTCATCCGTCCATCACTCCCGCCCTCCCTCCCTGAAAGCGCCGGCGGGAAATCAGTTCGCGCACTTTTCTAGTCAGTGACAGCGCGGACGCCACAGCACTGCGAGCATGGAGCCTGCTGCAACCATCACTGCAGTTGTGGCCGCTCTCAACGCCTCGCAACTTATCATACACCTTTCCCTGAGGCAGATGCAGAAAAGTCAGGCGAGGAGGCTACGTCAACGCGGTGATGGCCTGAAGTCTGAGAGTAGCACAGACCTCTCAGAAAGCAGGGGACCCAGCGCCGAGAACATCACGGTGGCAATGGGTCATGTTGATGCCGTCGAAAGGAGATTCTGGGCACGGGAAACAAGCACTGAGTGGTGGGACCGCATAGTGCTGCAGGTCTGGGATGAATCCCAGTGGCTGCGAAACTTTCGCATGCGGAAGGGAACTTTCCTGGAACTTTGTGAGTTGCTGTCCCCTGCCCTGAAGCGCAATGACACCCGGATGCGAGCAGCCCTGACTGTCCAGAAGCGAGTGGCCATAGCCCTGTGGAAGCTTGCAACGCCAGACAGCTACCGGTCAGTCGCGAACCAGTTTGGGGTGGGCAAATCTACCGTGGGGGTTGTTGTGATGCAAGTAGCCAAGGCAATCGTTGATGTACTGCTGCCAAAGGTAGTCACCCTGGGAAACGTGGAGGCGATCATAGATGGCTTCGCAGCGATGGGATTCCCAAACTGCGGTGGGGCCATAGATGGAACTCACATCCCTATCCTGGCACCGGAACACCAGGCCAGCCAGTACATTAACAGAAAGGGCTACTTTTCCATGGTGCTGCAAGCACTGGTGGACCACAGGGGACGTTTTACCAACATCTACGTGGGATGGCCGGGCAAGGTTCATGACGCTCGTGTTTTCAGGAACTCTGGTCTGTTTAGACGGCTGCAGCAAGGTATTTACTTCCCGGACCACAAAATAACTCTTGGGGATGTGGAGATGCCTATAGTCATCCTCGGGGACCCAGCCTACCCGCTAATGCCCTGGCTCATGAAGCCCTATACTGGCGCCCTGGACACTGAAAAAGAACTCTTCAACTACCGGCTGAGCAAGTGCAGAATGGTGGTGGAGTGTGCTTTTGGCCGTCTCAAGGGGAGATAGAGAAGCTTACTGACTCGCTGTGATCTCAGCGAAACCAATATCCCCATTGTTATTGCAGCTTGCTGTGTGCTCCACAATCTCTGTGAGAGCAAGGGGGAGACCTTTATGGCGGGGTGGGAGGTTGAGGAAAATAGCCTGGCTGCTGATTACTCACAGCCAGACAGCCGGGCGATTAGAAGAGACCAGCGGGAAGCGCTGTGCATCCGGGAGGCTTTGAAAGCAAAGTTCCTGAGTGAGCAGGGTAACCTGTGACTTTAAAGTTTGTGTATTGAGAAGCTAAACCTGCCCCCATTTCTTTGCCCAGTTAATGTTGACTATCCTATCCAGTTACATACCCCCTTCACCCCACTTCCAACACACATTTCAAAATAAAAATAGTTCTACTTTGTTAAAGCACACCGTTTTCTTTAATACTGTATTCGCGGGAATTTTTTAAAACTGGGACGCAGACTGTGGTGCGGAGCGGGTGTACTGTAGTGGCGCGAATGCAGCTTCTAAACTCAAGGATTGACAGGCTCCGCTGCGGTGGGATGGTTGTTTCAACGGAGCCTGTCACCCCTCCTGATAGGGACTGTGTGTATGGGGGGGTCTATGTGACTTTGTGGCAGGGGGAGGACGGTTACAGATCCCCTGCTGTGTGGCTCTGTGATCCTGCCTAAGGACCGCCGCTTAAGATCTGTAACTGCCCTCCCCCGCCACAAAGTCACAGAGCAACCCACCCCCCACCACATAACATGAAAACAACCTCCCAGACTAACCAGGGTAACTAGTCACTGCATCACTGCACTATGTATGTGCCCTGCTGCTGTGCCTGCCCCCGACTATATACCCTGCCAAAGGTGACTGTCCTGTCGAATTACCAACCCCCTTTCCCTCCCTCCTGCAAAAGAACATGATGGAAACAGTAGTTAACAGAAACGTATTTTTTATTATCAACCAAACATGGAACTGGGAAAGTGAAACTTGGACGGGGGCTTGTGTCAGGCGGGAAGGAAAGAACTTGTCAAATTTTGGGGAATGAGAGCCTTCTGCTGCTCGAGCTCTCTGCAGGGGTGGAGTGAGAGTTAGCAGGGACTCTGCCGCCTCTCCTTCTGTGCACTTTGGGTGAGGGGAGTATGGGACTTGGTGGCGGGGGAGGGCGGTTAGAGATGGACTGCAGCGGGGCTCTGTCCTCCTGCCTCCGTTCCTGCAGAACATCCACAAGGCGCCGGAGCGTGTCCGTTTGCTCCCTCATTAGTCCAAGCAGGGTTTGAGTCGCCTGCTGGTCTTCCTGACGCCACCTCTCCTCCCGATCCATGTTGGCTTGGTGCATTCGGGTCAAGTTCTCCCGCCACTGGGTCTGCTGTGCTGCCTGGGCTCTGGAGCAGGCTATAAGCTCCGAGAACATGTCCTCCCGTGTCCTCTTCTTCTTATGCCTAATCCGCGCTAGCCTCTGGGAGTGTGATGACAGGCTAGGTTGTGAGACAGTCGCAGATGGGGCTGTGGGAATGGGAAAAAGGGAGTGAATTCCTCAGAAAGATAAATGTAGTTGTGAACAAAGAACATAGTCTTTCTCTGTTAACAAGACCATGCACAGCACCTCTCACATGCGCACTCAGCACAAGGTCGAATTCTCGGCCTTCGCATTCAGTGCCTGGGGTCTTCTACAGCACATTTGAGAAGCCTCTCAGGAGAACGGAATTTCTGTTGCAGGCAGACATGGTAAGCCGTAGACTTGTGGCAGCTTAAAACTTTAATATTAGCAATGGCCTCATTTCACATTGAAATCAATGTCAGTCCCTGCTGCCAGCAATTCGGCAAGCAGGAAGTCTGCTCCTGTCCCACACCCTCGCGGCTGTCCCCGGGAACGATCCCTTTCGGCTGCCCCTCTCCCGCCTCCACCGCGTGGCTGCAAACCAGCGGTTACAGTTCTGTAAAGGAACGGCAAAGCAGTCCCAACACTAACATTCCCCTACCTCATTCAAAGCAGGTCATCATGAGCGACATCACCCTCATGAGGATCTCTGACAGCGAGAAAGAGAGAATGCTCCGGGAAAGCCTGCAAAGACCAGGGCCGTATGCCGCCATGCTGTGCAGAGCAATGATTCCAGAGTACTTGATAGTCTCGTGGCGTGGCAACGTGTCCTACTACGGAGGACCCAATAAGGCCGCTCTCCCCAAGAACCTAATGCAGCGGATTTCCAATTACCTCCAGGAGAGCTTCCTCGAGATGTCACAGGAGGATTTCTGCTCCATCCCCGGACATATAGACCGCATTTTACTGTAGCTGCTGTAGCAGTGACTAACCAGTAGAGCGGCTTGGGCAGGACAATCATGCAAAACCGGACATTGCTAGATTTTTTTTCAATAGTTGCACTGCCCATGACTGAACCGTTAAGCTAATCAAACTAATCATGAGAAACCCATTTTTTAAATTGTTAATATTCCTGTTCTGTTACAAATAAATGTTTAGATTTTTACAACACTTACTGGCTGATCCTTCCCCAGATTCTGTGTCCGGGGTAACGGCTGGGGAGGGTTGGTAGGGGATCTCTGTAAGGGTGATGAAGAGATCCTGGCTGTCGGGGAAATCAGCGTTGTGAGCGCTGTCGACTGCCTCGTCCTCCTCATCTCCTTCCTCATCTTCCCCGTCCGCTAACATGTCCGAGGATCCAGCCGTGGACACTATCCCATCCTCAGAGTCCACGGTCACTGGTGGGGTAGTGGTGGCGGCCGCACCGAGGATGGAATGCAGTGCCTCGTAGAAACGGGATGTCTGGGGATGGGATCCGGAGCGTCCGTTTGCCTCTTTGGTCTTCTGGTAGCCTTGTCTCAGCTCCTTGATTTTCACGCGGCACTGCGTTACATCCCGGCTGTATCCTCTCTCTGCCATGTCTTTAGAGATCTTCTCGTAGATCTTTGCATTCCGTCTTTTGGATCGCAGCTCGGAAAGCACGGACTCATCGCCCCACACAGCGATGAGATCCAAGACTTCCCGATCAGTCCATGCTGGGGCCCTCTTTCTATTCTGAGATTGCACGGCCATCACTGCTGGAGAGCTCTGCATCGTTGCCAGTGCTGCTGAGCTCGCCACGATGTCCAGACAGGAAATGAGATTCAAACTGGCCAGACAGGAAAAGGAATTCAAATTCAAATTTTCCCGGGGCTTTTCCTGTGTGGCAGTTCAGAGCATCCGAGCTCGTACTGCTGTCCAGAGCGTCAACAGAGTGGTGCACTGTGGGATAGCTCCCGGAGCTATTAGCGTCGATTTCCATCCACACCTAGCGTAATTCGACATGGCCATGTCGAATTTAGCGCTACTCCCCTCGTCGGGGAGGAGTACAGAAGTCGAATTAAAGAGACCTCTATGTCGAACTAAATACCTTTGCGGTGTGGACGGGTGCAGGGTTAATTCGATGTAACGGCGCTAACTTCGACATAAACGCCTAGTGTAGACCAGGCCTAGGGAGAGTTGTGTGTTTGTGTCGGTATAGGTACGTGTGTGACGTCACGGAGGGGACACAAACTACGCCAGACACACAGAATGGGGGTGCGATCACAGACATTTGAGAACCGCTCCTCTCGATGGGGTCTTGGGGGGAGGGGTTCCCCTCTAACTCCACACAGTCCTCGCTGCTGTGTCTGATGCTGGCTACAAGCTGAGGAATGGGATTATCAGGATGAACTGACCTACTGAGGCAGAGCTGGGTGTGTGCGTGAAGTCCCCCTCCTTTCAGGGGGATCGGGGAGCTGGGAGAGCAGGGGACAGCGGGTCGGGATTACAGGGCACTGGCAGAGGGGGCCGGGCTATGGGTTTGGGATTGAAGGGCATTGACAAAGTTGGGGGGAGGAGGAGGAGGGCAAACCCAGGGCTGGGGTAACAGGACGGCTCTGGGTCAGGATTGAGGGGCATTGACAGAGGGAGATCCCCGGGCTGGCATAACAGGGGACTGTGGGGCACCAGCAGAGCTGTGGGGTGGTGGTAGGGAAAGCCCAGGGCTGGGATAGCGGTGGGGGGAGGGGGACTATGGGTCGGGGTTGAAGGGCACTGACCGAGGGAAAGTCCAGGGCTGGGACAGTAGGGAGATTGAGGGGCTATTGGCATAGCTGGGATGGGGGATTGACAGAGATTAGTAACAATGTCCTGACTAGTCAGGGTCTTTCCTCTCTCTATCACTGTTCTTTTTAGAAAATTCCCAGACCGTGACGGAGTGTGACTCTGACTCAGATAATTATCCCATTTTCTCGGTGAAACTGACCCAACCCCCACAGTTCAGTCCCATAGATTCTTTAGAGGATGTTTTGTCTTTCTCTTGAGGCTCGGCTCAGAGGCAGGCTCTGTTGGTCCCAGCAGAAGATAACCTGGTGAGTGAGCTCCCTTCGGCACCATCCCTGGGGTTTGGGGGTTGTAGCAGGAGCAGCTGCTGTAGTTAAACTTACAAACCAGTTGCCATCAGAACCTCCTGCTTCCAGATGCCCGGAGCTGTGTAGCTTTCCCAGAGCAGGGATGTGGCAATGCCTGAGCGGGATGCTTCGCACCAGAGACTGGTTGAGTTTCATCCTGAGCTTGTTGCTGGGATCGTGTCTAATTGACGGACAGGGAGTCTCTGGTCTGTAGGGGATGGATCGGTCATTCCGGTCTCTCTCCATGAGTAGGTGAGAGACATGATCCGAAATTAACGGCTGGTCTCATGGCTAAGAGAGAAGAGAGTCTGTGTGAGCGGTGCTGCTGGCCGAGAGGGTAGAACATAGAGCCTGTCTCTTGGGTGGGTTGTGACATCTCCAGGTGTGTGTTGAAAGGGGGGATTTGAAGCCGCTTTATCCCCGGTGTTGTTTCGGGTTGGAGGAGGTACATGAAACAGTCACACTTCTTAGCTAATGATTCTATCTATAAACGGTTAATAAATTATGAGTAAATGCTAGAAGCAGGTTACAGAGCTGTGTAATAGCGCTACAGAGATGACTAGATGCACAGCAGTAAATGATTAGTATTGTTTCACTTTTCCCTTGTACTCCCCCTCCGTCTGCCTGCACCCGCCCATTGTCTTGTTTCATACTTACATTAGAAACATGGACCATCCTTGTTCTGTGTTTGTCCAGCACTGGCACAAGGGGATCTTGGTCCATGGCTGCGACTCCTACCTGCTGCTGCAATTTAAATAATAATAAAGATGCCACGGGGCTTATCTACGTAAGAAAGTTGAACTGAAATCAGATTAAAAATTACTTCAGTTTAACTAAACTGGAACATGCTTTTAACTGCTCTTTTTAGAGTTTGAGTGGCTCGTTTCAGTTTGTCTCAGATCAGATTGAAAAAGGTTTAAGCTACCGTAATGAACTGTCCTTAAACTCCAAACAAGTGTCCATGTGGGGTGGGGGTAAAAGGGGGGGGGTGTTAACCAAACCAGTTTAGAAACCGACTTAAGTTAGGTGCAACTTTGGGTTGGTCTCCACTGGAGAGTTAGGTCGCTGTAGCTATTTTGCTCAGAGGTCTGAAAAATTCACCCCCCGGAGATACATAGTTAAACCAACCTCAGTTCAGGTGTAGACAGCCCTACGTCAACAGGAGAATACTTCCGCTGACCTAGTTACCACCTCGCGGAGAGGTGGATTATCTACAGTTAGGGAAGAACCCCTTGCGTTGCTATGGTGCCAATACAGCAGCTGCGCCACTGTAGTGTTTCTAGTGTAGACGTACCCTGTCTCATGTAGACAAGGACTTAATTACATCTGTGCAACTCAGGATATAGACCAGCAGTCAGCCTCTGGAGCCGATTCTGGTTTGTGTTCCCACAGGGCAGGATCCCTGGAATTTGGATCTCTGCTGCTTTCATTGGTGGGTTTTCTGTACGTTGTGACTCTGTCTCCAGGGTCCTGTTTTGCATGTGGTGGCTGCCGGGTTTCTTTTTTGATGTTGCCACGTTACACACATCTGGCAGGTCAGTGTGCGTTGTGGGGGTTCTGATTTTTGTTCTAAATAGTCAGTGATTGTCAGGTTAATTACTGCTAAGGGGCTTCCTCCTGGCTGCTCTGGGGATTAGCTCTTTCCAGGTCCGACATTCCCTTCTGCCGCTGCTTGTGCACCTTGCCCCCTCTCTCCCTCACTCTCTGAGATACCCGGTGCTCTCTCTCCCTGGCTCGGCCCTCCGGCCAGGTCACTGTTCCCAGGACATCGAAGTCTTTGCCTGAGACAGTTTCTCTGGAGCAGGGGTGGGCCACACCTGGGTATGGAAATTGTATGGCGGGCCATAAATGCTCATGAAATTGGGGGTTGGGGTGCGGGAGGGGGTGAGGGCTTTGGCTGGGGGTGTGGGTTCTGGGGTGAGGCTGGGACCAAGGGGTTCGGCGGGTGGGAGGGGGATCAGGGCTGGGGCAAGGGGTTGCGGTTCGAGGTGAGTGAGGGCTCCAGCTGGGGGTGCGGGCTCTGGGGTGAGGCCAGGAATGAGGGGTTGGGAGTGCAGGAGGGTGCTGCGGGCTGGGACCGAGGGGTTCGGAGGGCAGGAGGGGGATCAGGGCTGGGGCAGAGGGTTGGGGCGCAGGAGGGGGTCAGGGGTGCAGGCTCCGGGCAGCGCTTACCTCAAGCAGCTCCTGGAAGCAGCGGCATATCCTCCCTCCAGCTCTTATGCAGAGACGCGGCCAGGCAGCTCTGCGTGCTGCCCCATCCGCAGGTGCCGCCCCCACAGCTCCCATTGGCCATGGTTCCCGGCCAATGGGAGCTGTGGGGACAGTGTGCGGAGCCCCCTGGCTGCTCCTACCCGTAGGAAGCAGAGGGGGGACATGCAGCTGCTTCCGGGAGCCACGCGGAGCCCCGGCATGCACGGAGCGAGCCCCCACCCCACTCCCCTGCTGGAGCTTGAGGGCCAGATTAAAATGTCTGAAGGGCCGGATGCAGCCCCCGGGCCATAATTTGCCCACCTCTGCTCTGGAGCCTTCTAATTCATTGCCCAGACAGTGCCAGTTCCCCAGTGGCTGGGAGGGGAACCCGGGCCCACCCTCTACTCTGGTGTGGCCTATCCACTTACTTGCCCCCTTCCCAGCCTCATGACCCCCCTTCTGGGCTGACGTGGGGAGAGCACCCCACCACAAGGCCTTGGTCCTGTGAGGAGCGTTGCCTGTCCAGAACTGGCTGGAGAATTGGGGTTTCTGACTCTGACACGTTGCACCTCAGCTGGATGGAAACCAGACTTAGCTCTGTGTCTTCCCCGTTCGCCTCTGCAACACCCAGCCTGGGGCCAGGGATGGGGACCTCCACCTGCCTGGGTGTGTGTGAAGAACTCCAGGAGCTGTAGGAGAAGCAGAGGTTGGGATGGGTGGGGCAGGGCATATGCAGGGAGGCAGCACTGATCTAGGGGGCAGGGCAGATGAGGGGGCAGCGCTGATCGAAGAGCTGAAGGGGGCAGGGTGGATGTGGGGAGCAGCATTGATTTGGGGGCAGGGCAAATGTTGGGGGCGAGGGAGCTGCACTGATCTCGGGGCCTGGGGGGCAGAACTGATGGGGGGCTGGGAGGAGCGGGTTGAATTGTAGGTTGGTGGGTAGGATTAATTGCTGGGCAGGGGCTGGGCGGATGTGAGCTGAGAGCGCCACGTGGCGAAGGGTTACATAGAAACAAAGCAGGAATCTGAAATTAGAATCAAAGGAGCCTGGATTTTTTGGACGGGGCTTTTCTGTTGAAAGGAGCGAGGGCAGCGCGCGGGGTTTATGATGTCAATTGTTAGAGATCGGCACATGCACTCCCCTTTCCTCCCCCAGACTAGTCACTACCATGTGGATGGGTCCGAGTGACAAGGAAACCACACGACCCGCCCACACCGCCTGAGGGAGACAGATTTTCCCTGCTTGTCACATCGGCAAAAATTGTTCTCTTTTTCCCAACCCACCTCGGAGCTGGGCCACACGATTGGTTGAGAGTGAATCCGGATACCGTTACTATCCGCACACAGAGGCAATTTCAAAAGGATTCTAAAGCCGGTTTGGGTTAAATTCCTTCCACTCGTGCTGAGCTGCGAAAGAAACCGAGCGGGGGTTAACCCGAAGCACGAAGGGGCACACGGATGTTTAGCGTTTCTGGCAGGTAAACACCTTGTAACCAGCTTTAGTGTCTCACTGTAACGGGACTTACTGCAAACATCTCATCTGTGTGAACCCTCCTAGGCACGGCCCGAACCCAGAACAAAACCACAGTCCCGCCCCCAGGGCTTTCCGATCAGTGGCCGTGAGACTCGGGTCTGTCCCGGGGCATCGTCCCCCCGCGCCCCGCCTCGCCCCGTGTGAACGCGTTTCCCCAGCCGAGGGGCGCACACGGGGCTCTGACAGCCCGATCGCTGCAGCGGGAGCATCGCTCGGAAGCGCGGGGCCGCGAGCCGCGGTGCGGGCGTCTGTGTCCGGCCCCGCAAGTGGCGGGCCCCGGGTCTCTGGGAGCGGGGCGGGGCGGGGACGGGACAGCGGCATTGGAGAAGCGCAGGGGGGTGACCGGGCGCGCCCAGGGGGGAACTGGGGCCTGGCAGAGCTGCAGGCAGGAGCGGCTGCGGCTGGAGCGACAGTTCCGGGGATTTTAGCAAAACGCCCCCGCGGCCGCCGGGCCCCGCGCCCGTATCCCGGGGGTTCACCCGCTTCGGGGAGCTGGGGGCGCAGAGAGAATTCGTGTTTCCCGCCCCCCCGCACTCTGATTGGAGGAGAGCTCGCTCCGCCCCCGGCTTTCCCTTCCCTGCCGCTGAGAGCGGGTCCCGGTCAGGCAGCACCGGAGCGTCTCCTCTCCAGCCAGGTTGCGAGAGCCGCGCGCCAGGTGAGAGCGCCGGGGGAGAGTGCCCAGGTTGGCGGGGGTCTGAGCCATAACCGGGCTGCTCAGGCTGGGGTGGGAGCTGGGCCCGGACCCCGCCGGGCTGGGTCCGGGTCCGGGTCCCATGGAGCCCGCAGACAAGCAGAGCTCCCGGGACACGGGGGGATCCTCCTTCCTTCTGCTGCACCGGGCGCCCGCAGGTGGGGGGCTGGTGTGTGTGTTTGGGGGTGGGGGGAGGGAGCGATTTGGCCCGGATGCTGCGAGGGAGCCCCGTGTAGATGCAGACTGGAGAGCGGGTGGCGGGTGCATTCGGGCTGGAACTGGGGGCGTCGCTGCCCCCCCCCCCCTTGAAGTGGTTCCCATCCCAGCCAGGTATCAGGGGGTAGCCGTGTTAGTCTGTATCTACAAAAACAACAAGGAGTCTGGTAAAAAGCAACAGAGGGTCTTGTGGCACCTTTAAGACTAACAGATTTATTTGGGCATAAGCTTTCGTGTGTAAAAAGGTTTTTACCCACGAAAGCTTATGCTCCAATACATCTGTTAGTCTTAAAGGTGCCACAAGACCCTCTGTTGCTTTTTACCAGACTCCTTGTTGTTTTTATCCCAGCCAGGGTTTGCTGTTTGGTTCAATTGCTCTCAGTGCCCCTGGGCGGGTGGGGTTGGGAGATCACGGGGGCTCTCAGCTCTGAGGCTGGGGTCCCTGTGCAGTGAGGTGGGTTGCAGGGGTGCCATGAGGGACGGTATGGGGGATGGGAGAGCATCAACTTGGCAAGTGGCTGCCCTTAAGGGGGCCCCCCCCCAGGAGGTGGTGGGGACCTACTGAGTCATAGGGGGAGGGATAGCTCAGTGGTTTGAGCATTGGCCTGCTAAACCCAGGGTTGTGAGTTCAACCCTTGAGGGGGCCACTTGGGGATCTGGGGCAAAATCAGTACTTGGTCCTGCTAGTGAAGGCAGGGGGCTGGACTTGATGACCTTTCAAGGTCCCTTCCAGTTCTAGGAGATGGGATATCTCCATTAATTTAATTTAATTTATTTATTTATAGTGCGGATGCTCTGGGGTAGCCCCGGGTGAATCGGGTGTTGGGGGGGGGGGGTGAGTTGGTGAGACTGAGAGTCATGGCCTGGGGTCTGTGGGGAAACCACAAAGTGGTTTCAATAAAAAGTGTCCCAGACAAGCTTTGGCCCCCAATCTATTGTCAGGACAGACAACAAGGGAATCTTCTCCTCATCCCGCAGGAATAGTCTGCCCCTTGGCACAAAAATCCTGTATAAACCCTCATCCAGCACATGGACACTGCTGGGTCCAGATATCCCCCCCCCCTCCCCCTCCCTGACGCTATCATGTTAATAGAGAACAAGTGTTGTGCTGGTCTGAGACCATCAGAAAGGGGGTGGGGGAGGGGGAAGGGCGCAGAACATCACAAAAAGCAACATCCCCATAGCAGGATCCAGCCAACTTCTGGCCGTGACCCTCCTGCCAATTCTCCTGTCTCATGGGATAAGAAATATGACCACACGCAGTGCGCCCTCCAGCGCCAGACCCTGGCTCTCGTTGGCCGTATCCAGCTGTCTTATATTTCAACCACGTGTATGAGACTCCAAAGAGGCTGTTTGTTCTATTGCATTCAGTGGCAACAGGCTGGGGGGGGGGGGGGGAAGAGATCTTATTTAACAATAATAATACAAAGTGGTGGGGATTTTTTAATCCCAAACTAAAATTTACAATTGCAAATTTCCTTCTGGAAAGTTTTGTAAAAATGACACTTTCCTACCCCAACCCCCCCCCCCCCAAAAACAAAAATACATTAATTTTGGACCATTTCGATCATTTTTTGGCTGGGAAACACAGTGATCAAAAATATGTCAAGCCGTTCTACTGGAGTGGGTGTTTGGGCCAGTGGGCTGTGCATTGAGGGAAGTCGTCTCTGCAGCTGTCGTCTCTGGGTTGTGTTTTCCTGGGGGAGCGCTCCTTGCCCTAAGGGAAGGGCTGTCGGGGGGGGGGTGAGGGGGGTTGTGCATTTTGAAAGCAGCTTTTGAGTAAGCTAGTAAGGAGTTAAGAGAAGTCACTGCATGTGTGGCCTCTTTCCAGTTTATTTGCTCCCTTGTCTACACTGGCACTTACAGCGCTGCAACTTTCTGTGAAACCGCACCTCCCCGATGGATGCTATTCCCCTTGTGGAAGTGGGGTGTTTTTTTTTTTTATATATAGCACTGGGACACGTCTCTGCCAGGGTTGGTGCCACGACTACACAGCCACGTTAAAGCAAAAGATTGTTACTGCTCATAGAAAGTTCTCTTTTTAGAATCTGGCCACATATTTCCTTTCCAGTCCTGGGAATTGCAGCTGTGTAGAAGAACTTAATAGCTAGTTAGTGGATGGGAGGGGGGCATGAGATGAGAAGACTCAGTAGCATTGTTGAAGGCAATGTGTGTGTGTGTGGGGGAGGGGGCTGGGAATGCATGGGGGGGCGGGGGTTGTATGCAGGGGGCTCCCGTGTTGAAGAGAATAGGGCTGTGCACAGGGCAAGGGTCCGAAGTGGGGAGCTTAGTCCCACTACGCGGAGGCATGTTTAAAGGCTACATGACACACTGAGGCAGCACTGATGGGGAAACTGAGGCAGGAGTGCAAGGAAAGCCTGGTGCTTTGGGTCTGGTGTCCTTCCCTGCTGTGCCCCTTTCTGGGCACCAGGTCTCCCCAAAACAATCCTCCTAGCCCCAAAGCTCCCCCCACAGCCTCCCTTCCCTTTCCCACCAGAAGTGTGTGTGTGCGGGGAAGGAGAGAACTGGCTGTGTGAGGGCATGAGGGGAGGGAATATGAGGGGACTAGGGCAGGCCTGGTGGGGAGAAGGGCTGTGCTTGGAGAAAGTGCTGGGATACTATGCAAAGGGAGAATCTGCACCTGGGGAGCCCAGTTAAAGCCCCCATATGCTCCTGCCTCAGTTTCCCCTGCCAGTACGTCTGAGGCAGCCATGTCTTGGGGAGCAGTTTCAACCTAGCATGTGGCCTCAGAACCTTTTAAAGAGAGGGGAAAGTCCGGTCTAGTAATCTACCAATGGGAACTTCCCATGCCCCATGTCCCAGGTCTATAGCAGCGATGACTCCACGACCCACCTAGTGGATCCACAGAAACTGCCCTTTACATGTTCCGGCTGTTCCCTCTTGCATTGCAGAACAGCCAGGTTGGGAGCCAGGAATCTCTCCAGCCCACCAGGACTGAATCCGGTAGCGAGAAAGCGAGGAGTCCGGCGTGTGCCCACATGTCCCGTCGAGACGGGAGAAAGGAATGGATCCCGCTGGGTCTGTGGCTTCTCCTGATATCCCTGGAAACCCCGAGAGCAGAGCGGAGCCAGGTAACTGAAGCCTGGTTCTGACCACTTAAATGGTGTCTCTAGTGTCATCGTTTGTAAAGCCAAAAGGGACCAGTGTGATCACCGGTTCTGACACCCACCCTCTGCCCACCCCATCCCCACTGCCGCACAGCACAGGCCATTGAATCTCACCCACTGCATCCAGCCCACACCTGCTGGGGGGAAGTTAGCGCTTGTAAAAAAAAAAAAGTGCAAACCTCTGGCTCTGTACAGATGGGGCTCTGCAAATACCAAAGAGCGAGTGTAGGAGGAGTCTCACCTTTCAGAGACTGTAACACCTGTGGGGGTGGGGGAAATTGCTGGGCCATCTGCTTTGCATTAAACTCGACTGTGGAAAATGCTGGCTAAGGACATGTGGGGAGACTGAAACTGTTCTCTCAGCCCCAGAGGGCCTGGTGCCCTGGGTTTATTCCCTCTGGGTAAGCAGTTTGCCCAGATGCCAGGCCATCCAGCTCCCCCCAAATCAGGAGGTTGTTCAGGAGTGTGTGTGTGCGTGTAGGGTTAGGGGCATGGGGAGAGCAGGGTCCCTGGTGTCAGATGTGAGACCTTGCATCCACCCGCCCCATTGCAAGCCTTAAGAAGCTGGTCTGCCTCCAGCAAGCTACAGCTAGATGCTCATCAAACCCTCTCTTATCCCTTTCGACTTTAGCGACTTGCCAAAAATGTGGTGTCTTGCAGTTATGAGGAGAAACAGACAGTGGGGTCTGGTCCCCTTTCATATAGTCTGGCTTATTTACAAAGTACAAAGTTGTGTTACCCCAAAGATGGGAGGAGTCAAATGATGGGAGACAGTTTCCTTGCTCATAGTTCCCAGCCTCTTTCAGCCAGCACTGTGCCCAAAAGCGCTCTCAAGGTTTCTTCTCAGGATCCCATTGCCAGTGCTTCTGTGTCTGGCTTTCTGGCTGCCTGCTCCCTCAGCTTCTCTGGTGTTTTCTTTTTTCTGTCTTGTGCACACGTACACACACACATCTACTCACAAACAATACCCAGGCAAGCCCCTCTCCTACATAGCTCAAACTCCCGAGTAGCCCACGTGTGCCTCTGTGTTCGGATAGGGGCTTTGTAGTTTCATAAAGGAGCTTAGCTATAAGAAAGAATTATTGTAAAGGAAGGGTGGTGGTTACACCCAGCAGCTTCAACAACAACACAACAACCACCTATAACACGATAAAGTCTCTTTGGGAGTCTGCTGAGCCTACCAAGGCTGCTTGTTAGTGATGGTTGTCACAGGACAAGCCAGGCCCGTGTTGCCAAGGTGTTAGAAGAAGCCCGCCCCCAGGTGCCTGTCAGAGGTGGGTATGCCCCACCCAGGATGGGGTCACATGGGTTGAGCCCCTGTACTCCGTTACCGTTGCTGTCATTCCTGTTCCGGTGGCAGGTCGCTCTGTACGATGTCTCCAGGGTCAGCCTTGGTTTTTCCTTGATGCTTTTCAATTAGACTTATTATGGTTGGAGACAACATCTGTCACTCCCTGATATGTGGGACGTTGCAATGGAAAATAACCTGTGTCACATCTAGTTCACAGTCTCCCCACTCCAGGGAATCCGCTCAGGTTTGTGGAGGGGTGTGTGCTGTAGGGATAGGGTTGGGTTTTTGTTGTTGTGTTTTTCTGTTGGGGATTTTGTACCACACCCAAAGCCGTGGTCCCTGGTTTTTAGGATCTAAGGCATAAATTAGCAAAACAGGATGTTTTCACTGAGATAGGTGTGGAAATTGTCAGTTAAGCTGTTTTTTAACCTAAAATAACTGAAACAGTCATTGTATTTCCCACTTCACTAGCTCAAAGCTCGCATGAGTTATGTTTTCCAGTGGCACACAAACAGAGTTAGGTAACCAGGGTAGGTGGCAAGGAGACTAAGGTGTATTTTTTAGGGCTGGGCTGCATGGAAAACATATAGGGAATAACTTCCCACGTGGACATTCTTATTCTGCAGTAAGTGGCTTTTTTGGTTTAGCTTTAACTCCTTGATTTAAATTTCCCATATAGACAAGCCTTTATACTCCAGTGGATGGCGACCGGTGGTCTGAAGTTTGTGGCTGTCTCCCTGGGTAGGAAGAGTGGGGTAAAACTGGATTGGAGGAGACTTCTGGGTGTCAGACAAAATCTGCCCTCTGCGCTCCTAGTTGGCTTTAGATGAGCAGGCAAAGACCAGAGCCACCTAAGGGATGATCTGAAGCACCATGAAGGGGCCTGATGCTCATTAGGACTGGAATTTGGGAAAGAAATAAAAAGAACCTAAGACAATTGCCTGGGGAGGTTGTAGAATCTCCATCACTGGAGATTTTTAAGAGCAGGTTAGACAAACACCTGTCAGGGATGGTCTATATTGCTTAGTCCTGCCATGAGTGCAGGGGCCTGGACTAGATGATCTCTTGAGGTCCCTTCCAATCCTATTATTCTGTGAAAAGAGACAGACACCGCAAGCCACCAAAAAGCAAAGCCCAGCACCGCCCCTCTGGACCCTTTTGTGACTTGTACTCTCAGCCCACGCCCGGTTACTGGACTTGGCAGAGTTTTCCAGGCTCTTTTAGCCCAATCGTCTTAACTCAAAAATTCAACCACCTCAGGGAGCCTGAAATATGTCAACAACCTTTCAGTTTTCCCAGCATGCTTAGCGGGACTTGGGCTAAGTGACTTCAAGCCCCTCCTCCAAATTCCAAGCTAATACGCCATGTTCCAGAGGCCTCCAATCCATTGGGGTCTTTTTCACTCTCTCCTAGAGGCAGAAGCCACTGAAACAGAGGCTGTTCATGGTGATAATCCCCAGCTCTGACAGCACTTGTCATCAGGAGATCTCAGAGCACTTTACCAGGGGAAGCCAGTATCGCTCTCCCTGTGTCAGAGAGGGAAACTGAGTCCCAGAGAGGGGACATGACTTGCCCAAAGTCAGGCAGTAGCAGAGTTGAGAACAGAACCCAGACCCCCAGTATCCCAGGGCAGTGAGCCGACTTAAACAGGTTGCCCCTAGTGAAGCATGGGGGATGGGCGGGTGTAGGCCCCTGCCCACAGCCTAAGGGGAGGAGCACTGAACCCAGGCTTTCAGCTAGTCACTGGGGGATAACAAATGAAAAAACAGGGATGGGAGTGAGGGTCACAGATTGAAAATCAGGGATTCAGAGGGGGGCACCGAGAAAAGAACCCAGGACAGCGTCCATTGCTCCTCACTGGTGTCCTGGGACCCGGTGGACATGGTGCAGAGGAACTCTGTCCAGAGACATGGCTTCAGGAAGCAGCAGGTTGCAGGTGGGGTGACATGCTGAGATTTTAAAGGCCTGCCAGAGAGCTAGATTTCCTCCATTGTGCCCCCTCCCTACAATTCCCTTCTCCATTCCCCTCCCCCCTGACCGCTTTTTTCCTGCTCCACTCCATCCGCCCCCCCAATTCCATGCTCTCCCCCGGAGACCCCTCCAGAAGAGCAAACATCTGTGTGCACCTGAGCAGGGCTGCAGAAGTGGGGTGCAGGGGCTGGAAAGGGGCTCTAGTGGGGGGCAGCCAAGCAGGGAGCTGCCCTGAATTTCACCATCCAGCAGATGAAGCCAAAACCCACCTTTCACCACCTCACTGTCAAGTCAGGATCTGGGGTTTTTTTTAATTTTTTTTTTTTTAAGTTTCTAACTCGTGACAGTTGCCAAATAAAACTAACTCGAATGATTTGAATAGTAGTTTAAGAGGAGAGAGGAGGGGAATTTATTAGCTGCCCACTGATTGCAAATGTACTGTAAGTGCCCTATTCTGACTGACAGTAATCAGTGTTTGGGGTTTTTAATTGGGTTTTTTTAAGTGATTAATTTGCTAAATCAAAACAGGTCACTGCTCTTAACATGTAAACTAGGATGGTCACCACCCAGACTTGGCAGAGAGCCAACACAACGCGAGGGGGGAACTGAAAGCCACGTGGGTGCAAGTGTGCGTGTCGACCAGTCCCCGACTCTGCAAATGCCCCAGCTTCTGTTTAAGGGACTGTCCATGCTGCAGCCGGGGGCGTGTCTGCAGACCTGAGCCAGCTTTGCTTTAGTGAGTGGCACCAAAAACAGCAGCGGGGCAGTGGCCCGGCTTTCAGCCTGGGCGGTGTGAGCCCCTCCAACCCCCCACGTATGTACCAAAGCCTGCACTGACGCTGCTACGCTGCCAGTTTTTAGTGACGCTCGCTAGATCCAGGCTGGCTCGGGCACGTCCACCCGAGCTGCAGTCACAGCTGCCGACTGCAGTGTAGACGTCACCTGGTCCCCTCCACGCCGAGTTCCGGCTGATGCTGGAGGAGGGTGACTGAGCAGCGGGAGGGATGGAGGGCAGGGAGGATGCAGCGGCAGGTGGGGGAAGGGGTCAGCAGCCAGAGGATGAGCCATGGTTAGGACGGGAAGGGGTCAGCTGTGGGTGGGAGAAATGGAGGGCAGGAAGCGGCAGTGGTGGGAAGGGAGGGGAGGAAGCAGCGGGGTGAGACAGGAAACCAGCAGTAATGGGGAAGGGTGTATGGGAGGGGAAGGGGCCAGCAATGGGAGGGAGGGGGGATGATGGAGCCGCAGTGGTGGGGAGTGGGCTGTGGCTGTGGGGGAAGCAGGGGGCTGCAGTGCTCAGTGGAGGAGGATTCAGACCGTTAGCAGCCAGGAAGGGGATGTGGTAGGAACAGTAGTGTCGTAGTGTGTCGTAAATCCGCTGTCGTGCATGGAAAATGAGGGCAGCTGGCATTTGCCTCATGGAGACTCTGAACAGCGTCAATGCCGGCTGCTTCCTTTTGGCATTAAGTCTTTCCATGGCAGGCGGCTGAGTGACGCAGACTGGAAACCCCTGAGCAGCGTGACTGGCGTGTAAAGTGATCTCAGGATGTCACACGGTCCCCGGGGCCGATGTCCTACAGGAGCGTTGGAGCAGTTCCTCACTTCCGACTCAGTATTTGCAGCATCTCGGTCCCTGTGTGGATGTCGACGCAGGCGGCGGTTAGCTGGGCTCTGGGGCTGTGTCACTCGGACAGCCTGGGAAAGCAGGGAAGAGCTGAGATACGGCAGCCCCTTGACCGCCCTGGAGAGCCAGGCAGCGAAGGGGAACCGGCTCGCTGGAGCGTCCCTGGCTGGAGAGAGGCTGCGGCTTGCACAGGGGGGGTTGTATTTTCAGTGTTGGCTGTAAATGGACAGGCCCTGTGGGGGAGCAGCAGGGAGCTGATCACGGTTAGGAGCAGGGCAGCCGGTTTGCACTCGCAGCTGCTGTATCCTGTGCCTGCATCCGGGATCAAGGCCGTGCCCTGGGGGATGGGGGGACTTGGCAATAGCCCCTTGTCTCCCTTTATTCTCCTGCCTTCCCTGTCCTCTTCCTTCTGTTGGTGAGGGTGAGATTTCACAGGTGCATCCACCCCAATGGGCTCCTACAGGCCTGAACCACCAGCTGGGATTCTGACTGGGGTGTGTGTGGGGGGGGAGATATATCCTGGGGGGCCTCATACTGCACCCCCATTTGAAGATCTGCCCATCTCTCTCCCTTCACCACCTCATGTTCCTTTTTCCTGCTGTTCTTTGAGGCCAGTTTTTCCCTGTACGTGTGTGGACACAGATGGTCCTGCCTCAGGTTTCCCGTTCCCACATGTTACGAACCCCCCTGTGTGATCCCCACCATCCTGCACAGCTGCTGGGCTGGGACTGCAGCTCCCTCAGCTCAGTGCGCACACCTGAGTCTTTGTCGCTGTGACTCACATTGACTGGGGGGATTTTTCCCATTCACCCCGGCACTGACTGCTGGGGGAAGGGTGGTCTAGTGGTTTGGGGGCTAGGCCAGGCGTTGGAAGATCTGGGTTTGATTCCCTGTGTGACCCTGGACAAGTGTTAATCTCTCTCTGCCTCAGTTTCCCATCTGTACAATGGTCAGACCAGTAATTCCCTCTCTCACAAGGCTGCTGGGCGGGTAAATTCATTAACAGGCTGTGAGGTGTTCACATATTGTGGAGATGGGGGCCAGAGAAGATCTTACCTAGATAGGACAGGAGATTTTTTTTATATGTTGGGGGGCTGATCTACTTCCCCCAGACCTCAGGCCTCCTCTCCCCCAGGGGCTGCCTGGGTTCATTCCGTCCATATCTGAGATCATCATGAATCATCAGTGAGCAAAGATTCAAAAATCCTTCAGAGGAAATGAGTAAAGCTGGTGGGAACATTTTCCATCAAAATATGTAGCTTCATTGAAGCTAAAATGTTTTGCATAGTTGTATTGATTTTGATGGGAAGGTTTCTGAGGTCCACAGCTCTCTGGTCACTTCTGAAGAGAGAGAGGAGCATATGTCTACACTGCGGGGAAAAAGTGTATCCTCAACCCGGATTAGCTCACTTGGGTGAAAATAGCAGCGAAGACACAGCAACTCGGGCTAGCAGCTCACATTAAAGCCTGAAATGGAGTCTCGGGTTGAACTGGGGGGGGGGGAGGGGGGCTAACCCCAGTTGTCTTAAAGGTCTTTGCTGCCATTTTAATACAGAGTAGCCAACCCGACTTCAGAACATCCCTTTTTCTTTGCAGTGTGGACGTACACAGAAAAAGGCTCTTTTGAAAAATTTGTGGTTTGAACTAAAACATATGAGAACTAATTCCCAAACTGAGAAAACTATCACAAAAAGGAATTGGCATCAGCTCGCCAGCCTAAGATAGGTTTCTTGTGTGAAGAAAAATACTCATTACTGTCTCTAGAGTAGCCCAGCCTCTTGGGCATAGCTAGGCATGCAAGCTTAGTGTCTGGGAGAGGGCACAGGCTGGGTAGGGGGCACAGACTGCCAAGTGAGGGTGAGTCCCACACTCCTATCCCTTCTTCCATGTTAGCTTGGAGCCAGTCGCCCTTGGGACATTGTGTGTGTCAGCTCTGGGAGAGTCTGGGAAGGAGCAAAGAGTGGTATTAACAGCCCCATTCATCATGTGGCACAGGTCTGGCAGCTGGGTTAAGTAAGCCACCATCTCTGCAGTCATCCCTCATGCAATCAATGAAACTGTTCCATGCAAATTGAGAATACAGTAAGGATGGTGATTGGTTGAGTTACCTCTGACATCACAATAGTCTAGGCCAGGGGTTCGCGACCTTTTTCTTTCCGAGGCTGTGTCTACACTGCCCCTTTCGGCGCTAAAACTTCAGTCGTTCAGGGATGTGGAAAAAACAAACAAATCCTGAGCAACAAAAGTTTTAGTGCTGAAAAGTGCCAGTATAGACAGCGCTTTATTGTCAGGAGCCACGCCTCATTCAGGGTGGTTATTTTTTATCGCCAGGAGAGCTCGCCCCCCGGCGATAAAGTGTGACTACACTGCCCACACTGCAGCGCTGCCGCGGCCGTGCTCTAACACGGGCAGTGTAGACATGCCCTGAGGCCTCCCCAACATGCTATAAAAACTCCATGGCCCACAAGTGTTAAAGCCAGGGCTGGCGTTAGAGGGTAGCAAGCAGGGTGGCTGCCCGGGCCCCAAACCACAGGGGTCCCCTAGGCCACGTTGCTCAGGTTTCAGCTTCAGCCCCAGGTGGCAGGGCTCAGGGCCACAGGCCTCAGCCCTGCACAGCGGCGTTTCGGCTTTCGGCCCTGGGTCCCAGCAAGTGTAACACTGGCCATGCTTGGCGGACTCCTGAAACCTGCTTGCGCCTCCCAGGGGGCCCCGTACCATTGGTTGAGAACTGCTGGTCTAGGCTTTGAGCATGGCATAGATCTATCCCTTACTGTAGCTGCACACTGCATGGGTGTAAGCTGTAAAGTCTGAATGGCTGAGAACTTAAAAATTGGGCGGTAACAGGCCGGGGATGTCAGTGGTGAATGAACCTGGTGATATTCTGAACAAAAAGAGCTTTCGGCCATTTTAGTAGCTACTTCCATTGCTTCCCAGTGACTCTGCAGACATTGTAGGCTCCAGAGCGACACAGACAGACTGACACTGCTGGGGTCCTATTCCATAGATAGATAACGGCAGCTGTTCAGCACAATGCTCCTTGCACCAACGCAGCTCAGACCCTGGTGCAGCTACTGACTCTGGGTACCCCACTCTCAGGAGAATTAAGGGCTTTTTCTCTTTCAGGGAATGTCTCTAGCTGCAAGCTCAGGAAACATGCTGCATGTACAGTCGCAGTGAGCGTTGTACTTGTCATTCTGATTGTTGCTGTTGTTGTTCTGGCAGGTGAGTGGCTGATCCCAGTGTCTGTGTGTTCCATTTACATGGAGCTGGCCACGTTGCTCAGGGCTGTGAAAAATTCCGTGCCCGGAGCACCACAGTTAGGTCAACCCAACCCCCGGTGTAGACATGGCTGGATCGACAGAAGGGTCCTTCCATCGACCTAGCTACCGCCTCTCTGAGAGGTGGATTAACTACCGCGATGGGAAAAACCCTTCTGTTGATGTAGGAAGTTTCTACGCTCCGGCACTACTGTGGAATGGCTGCAGCAACATAGCAGTGCCATTGTCGTGCAGACATACCCAGAGTCACAGGCTGTCTCCTCTCGGGCATCAGCCGTGGGGGCCAGGAACACATCTCCAGGAGGGAGAGTCTGAAGTCTTGTTTGCAATGACAAAACTGGCCCTTTAAACTGTCTTCCTGGGCAAGTGTGTATCATTGCAATGAAAGGAAGAAACGTCAGTTCCTGAGATAATACAAACAGGAAAGGAATTTCTCCTCCAAAGAGCGTACAGTCTCGCGGATGTCTGCGCTACGGAGACTACACTGACATAGCTGTGTTGCTCTGGCTATGCCGGCATAACACCATAGTATAGACTCAGCCTACGCGGACAAAGATTTTTCCTTCGGTGTTGGAACACCGCCTCCCTGAGCAATGGTACCCACGTCAACACCAGCCTTCTTCCGTCAGCATAGCTGCGTCTAAACTAGAGGTTATGTCGGTTTGGCTATGTCACTCGGGTGTGTGTGTGTGTGTATTTTTTCATACCCCTGACCTATCTCTTAAGCATAGACCAACCCGCAGTAGACGAAACAAACTGTTACCGAGGGCAGGAGAAAGAGAAACAGTGAATAAAGTGGCCTTATGGAGACCGTTAGGTGGATGTGGCCAAAGCTCTTATAAGTTTTAATGCATACGGAAATGTGGCTCTGTAGATATTACTAAACATTGTACAACCACATCATAATAGTTAGTAGCTGTTATCCAGAGGAGCTGTATTTCTGCCAAATTCACCGTTGTGAAAAACACGTCACGGACTGTGAAATCTGGTCTTTTGTGTACTTTTACTCTATGCTTTAAAAGTACCCTATACTATATGGTAAAAGTATACAGAAGAACACAGCGTTTTTCAAACTGGGGGTCCCAAGCCAAAAGGAGGTTGTAAGCCTATTGTGGGGGGGTGGTCACGGAATTGCCACCCTTACTTCTGTGCTGCACCTGGCCAGCAGCCGCTGATCTCCGGCCACCCAGCTCTGAAGGCAGCGCAGAAGTAAGAGTGGCCAGTAGCATAATCTCCCTACAATAGCCTTGTTAACCCCTTTTGGGTCGGGACCAAGGCCGGCTCCAGCTTTTTTGCCGCTCCAAGCAGTGAAGAAAAAAGCCACACAAAAAAAAAGCCGCGATCGGCGGCAGCTCTACCGCGCCGCTTCATTCTTTGGTGGCAATTCGACGGCCGGTCCTTCTCTCCGAGAGGAACTGAGGGACCTGCCGCCGAAGACCCGGACGTGCTGCCCCTTCCCATTGGCCATTCCAAGCACCTGCTTCCTGCGCTGGTGCCTGGAGTCGGCCCCAGTTGGGAACCCCAGTTTGTGAAACGCTGAGTCTTAAGGACTTTACGTGTTTATATTTTGCCATTTTTAAATACATATTCATGTTTTGTTGCAACACCGTGAAATATAAGATTTAAATATCTGAAACCGTGAAATTCAAGATTTTTAAAATGCCGTGACCATGAAATTTAGGGAAATGAATTGTGAATTTGGTAGGGCCCTAATCATAACTGATACACATAAAAAGGAAGGAGCAGGAAACCAGGGTTAAGGTTGCACTTTGGAGCCTTTCCTCATTTCTGTCTGGTGGGTATTTGCATCTGCGGGAGCAGGGGAGGGAAAGGATGGGCTCTGACCCTTCTGTTGCTCTCTCAATTTCAGTGCTGGTACTTAAAGCACAGCCCCAATTCATGGCCTGGTGCCCGGACAGCTGGATCGGATACCGAGGGAAATGCTACTATTTCTCTGAGGCTGAAGAGAACTGGAACAACAGCCGGAGCAACTGCTCTGTACTTGGCGCTTCCCTGGCTGTGATTGACAGCGAGCAGGACCTGGTGAGAAGGAAAACAGACCCATTCTGGGGGCAATAGGCTATGCTAGAGTTATGGTCAAGGTCTTCAAGGCGCTCCGTGGCCTAGGCCCAGGGTGTCTATAAGAGCCTAAAGCTCCAGGATGAAGACCTTGGTTGACATCTCTGCTCCTCTGGCACCATTTAAGGGCAAAACTTCTCAGTGAGGGAGATGAAGTTTCCTTGGTGACTGGTCCTCGCTTGGGGAATGGACTGCCCCAGGAACTAAGGACTGTCCAGAACCTCACCACCTTCTGCTCCGAGAGTGAGGTGCACTTTGAGCAGTCTTCTCGGATATCCATGTAACCCACTGGTGAGCGTGTCACTGGTTACACTCTGTGCTCATCCACAGAGGATCTGTGCTGACTGGAGAGGGTTGCTCCGTTAGCTCCAGCTGGCGTGACTTGGGCTTTTTCATTATGGAGGTTCCTAGTGTGTCAGCCAAGATGGCCGCCTTCCCATAAACACGTAGCGTATGCACTTCAAATAACAAAACCCTACCAAAACAAACTGCTCCACTACACACACACGACTCTCCCCCTTGGGAGAGAGAACGAATCACATGTAACGGGTTAATCACGTCACTTAATTCATGAGTGGAAGATGCTCAACTACAAGGGTGATGGGGTAAGACCCCATGTAGAATAGTGTAGGCACATGCGATGATGCATATTGTTAAAATTGCCTACGCCACTGGTCCCCAAACTATGGGGTGTGGTCTCCCCCAGGGAGGCGCAGAGGAATGTTTGGGGGGGGGGGCGCGTCTGGCAGGGCCCGAGCCAGCCCCCATAGGGGGCAGGGAGGGAGCCACAGCCCAGCTCTGGCCCTAGCTGCAGCTCCTCTCCATCTACCAACCTAGCTCTGGCCCCCCAGCCACAGCTCTGCCCACCCCAGCTCCAGCCCCAGCTGCAGCACTGCCACCCCCTCCCTCAGGCCAGCTCCTCCCCCATCCCCAGCTCCGCCTTCCGCTCAAGCTCCTCTTCTGACCGATTCCGCTACTGGTAAGTGGGGACATGACAGGAAAAGTTTGGGCACCACTGGTCTGAGCATTTCCATTTTTCAGTTGCTTATAACTGTGCCCCGGGTTTTCCTTTTGTGTTCTTTGCAGGGGGTTTTCTCTGAACTTTACTCTCTCAAGGGGAGGTTTTTTCCTGAAAGTTTCAGCAAATCCACTTGATTATTTCTCTCGTGGTAGCACCTAGGAACTCCAGCCCAGAATTTTTCAGTGAATTTACAAGTTGCCAAAAACTTGCCCAGCTCTAACTGGAAATAAGTCAAAGTTCCCAAGTGCCACCTCAACTCTGGTTTTCCTTCTCCTTCCCTTTGGTGTGGATCAGTTATGATCCAATCTTTAGTTATGTGGCCCCCTGCTGTGTTTTCCGCAGGACCCCTGCCTCATTCAGCGCCCAAAGAATGGGGCAAGGCTGTGTGATGAATTCGTCTGGGGTCCGCAGCTTCCGGCCACGTTCGCTGCACTGGTTGTACGGGGCGCTGTGGCTGAGGCGGGGCTGAAGGGATGGTCTGAGGTTAAGGCACTAAAGTGGAACCCAGGAGCTGTAGTTTCAGTTCCACACTTTGCTTTAACTAACTCAGGAACATTTCTGTATAACATGACTCTGTCCTGCCCGGAGCCCTGTGAGCAGCGCACGGGGAATCGAACTCTTTCCTTTTTTTGTGTTACAGGTTTTCATGATGCGATACAAAGGCGCCTCCGAGCACTGGATCGGCCTCAGGAGAGAGCAGGAGGAACAGCCCTGGAAATGGGTGAATGGCTCTGATTTCAACAGCTTGTGAGTCCTTTTTCTGTCTGTTTCGGTTCTGAACACTAGGTTGTGGGACTGAATTCAGATGGAGCCAACGTTCACCATGTAAACCCCGAAATACTGGCGGGGAGTGAGGGAAATCTGTATTGTCTCCGGGATTTGGGGCTCACTCCCGCTGCTGAGACATGGATCAAGCGAAGCAAGGGATGCTGCGCTGTTAGGGGGATGGTAACACTCGGGTTGTTGAGAACTTTTCATTGAAACTGTTTATTGGTGGAAAATTGGGGTTTTGATAAGATTTTTTCATAAAATGTCTTTTAATGGAAAAATTTGACTTTTTTTAATCAAACCATCCCCTCCTCCCCCCACCCCCCAAAAAAACCCACAACGACCAAAAACTGAAATATTTCAGTCCAAAGTGCTGCCCATATACCTCATAGGAGTTGTTGTTTGGTTTCCTCATATTCCCAATCTCCCCCTTTATGGGCTGAGTTCCCCAACTGGACTACAACTCCCATGGTGCAGCATGGCCAAGGGACTCCATGATGCAACACCTCCCCTCGCCAAGCGAGATCTGGGGCACCATGGGAGATGTAGTTTGGACATGGAGCTCGGCCTATAGCAAAGAATGGGAGTATGAGGCAGTTGCACAGCATCTCCCATGATGTATTGCCTCCTCTTGACCAGTAGTGCGACCATAGTGCACTCTGGGAGATGTAGTTTGAATGGGGAACCTGGTCTCTAGAGGAAAAGGGGAGCACGAAGCACCATGGCAGTTTTTCCAAATTGAAATATTTTAAGTTGTGATTTTTTTGGAGGGGGGGTCAAACTTATCTGGGCCGAATCAACCCACCTCATCTCCTCTGACTCAGACTCCAGTCCCTGGGGAGCTGCAGGCCCGATGCCTTTGGGGAGTCGGAGGCTAGAGAAAAGGGGTGATACCTGGTCCGGGGCTGAACGTTTGACACCCATGTCTTAGACTGAGACAACGTCAAAAAGGGGGAACAGAGTTTGCATGTGTGTCAGCGGCCACCTGTCTCCACAGACAGCGGAGTCCTTTGAGATTCAAGGGAAAGCAAAAGGCACCACAGTGAGTCAGTTCCACCACAGCTAACAGACTTCACGGTTTGAGTTATTCACACAACAGCAACTGTCAGTATGAAAGGGGCCGCAGAGAAACCCTCGTGAGTGGAGACTGACTCCCCTGCTCACTGCCATCCGGGGCCACCTTCAGGAATTGGGTTCCTCAGTGCAGCCCGGCTAGGCCAGGTCCTACATGAGCCTGTCACGTAGCCAGGAGCACAGGAAGGCCCAGGCTGGTTCTGACCCAAGGTCCATCTAGACCCGTTGCCTGTCTTTGCCAGTGGCCAGTGCCAGCTGCACCAGAGGAAGGTGTAAGAACTAGAGCTGTCGGTATGAGCGATTTTGCCATTCGCTGGCTGAACTGAAAATTGGGAGCAGAAGAACCTGGATCAACCAGAAAGAAACATTTTCAGTTTTCTGGGCAAAACAAAAGAGCCAAAGTTTTTACTTTCACGTCAAATGAATTTTCTTTTGTTCAACCCGAAATGAAATGTTTCCTTTCAGTTTCAGGCATTTTTAAACTGCCGCTTTTTTTTTCTTTAAATTAAAAGCAAAGGAAATTTGTAAGCACCAGGCACAAACCCAATGGTGGTGTCCGTCCTCTGTCCCCTGACCCCCGTACTCCCTAGCCCCTGGTTAGGGCACTCGACCTGGGTCTCCTGTATCCCAAATCAAGTCCTCGCCCTGTCTGATTCGGAGTAGGGACTTGAACCTGCGCTTTCCTCATCCCAGATAAGCAGGCTAATGACCCGGTGGCTATCGGGTTTACCACTCCTCTTTCTCCAGTTTTGTGAAGGGCTCACAAGTCCCCTTGTCAGTCTGGCCTAAAGAAAAAATTAATTTAGGCCCAAATGTTTCAGGCGACCTAAAATTGCATTTTTCGGTGACTAAACTCTTCATCTGAAACACGTCCCCTGGCTCTAGTTAGAAAATCCTTCCCACACGCACCTGCAATAGTAGAGGTGAGCTCATTTGGCCCCCCTCACACATGAGGGAGAGATACAGTGATCCAGACTGGAGGTGTTAGATCAGCAGTTCCCAAACTGGGGGTCGCGCCATCAGCAGACGGGGTTGCAGTGACCCCTAGTGTGCAGAGGGTGCCACTTTGCTCCACCCGGCACCGCCTCACCTCTACGGTTCCTGTGAGGGCACCGTGCGCAGAGGACTCCATTTTGCTCTACAAAGTAGCATCCTCCACACGGCATGACTTTGCATGACCTAGGCATGAGGTCACGTTGTGGGGCGGATGCCATTTTGTAGAGCAAAATGGCGTCCTCTGTGTGGCATGACTCAAAATGGTGCACAGGAGACAACGCTCTGCCATAGATGCCGACTTACTTAGATCCCGGGGGTGCTCGACCACTGCTCTGCCCCAGGCCCTGCCCCCGCACACTCCTTGCTCCTCCCCCCAGCCCACCTCTTCCTGCCCTGCCCCATTCCAGCCCCTCCCATGCCTCTTCCTGCCACTGCTCTTCCCCCTCCCTCCAGTGCATCCTGCATGCTGATGAACAGCTGATCCGTGGTGGGTGGGAGGCGCGGGAGCTGATCTACGGGGTGGCCGGCGGGCAGGAGGCGCTGCAGGGGAGAGCGAGGTGCTGATCTGCAGGTGGCTGGTGGGGGCTGAGCACCCACTATTTTTTTTTTCCCCCCCATGTGTGCTCCAGCCCCAGAGCACCCACCGAGTCAGTGCCTATGCGCTGGGTGGAGGACGCCATTTTGCTCTACACAATGGCGCCCTCCTTGCTGCCTGGGGTCCTGGGAGGAAATAATTCATTAACATGGGGTCCTGCTGGCAAAGAGTTTGGGAGCCCCTGCGTCAGGCGCATTCTCCCACTGGCAGTAACAGGACAGGCCCAGCTGCTGGCTGACGATGGCTTTATCGTTTGTTGCAGGTTCCCGATAAGAGGAGGAGGTAACTGCGCGTACCTGAATGACCACGGCGTCAGCGCTTCAAGGTGCATCACCGAGAGACACTGGGTCTGCAACAAACCTGATGCGTATACAAGCCAGAAAAACGCGACGCAGAGGATAAGGAGCTGACAAAGGCTCACAACGGGCTACTAGAGAAACTGCCTCTTGCACAACTCATCTACAGCCAAGTTTATAAACAAGGGCTGAGGAATAAAATAGCAAAATTTGCACTGGACGCTGGATTATTAGGTTAATTAAACTGAAAAACAACAGGAGGAACTTCAGCAGGATCTGGCCACGTGAGAAGAACGGGCCACCCACCGGCAAATGAAACAGTGTGACAAATACACAGAGGGTCCAGTGGAGGAACAACTGAGGGTTGCTCAGCCATCTTCCTAGCTACTAACATCACCACAACAGCTCAGGAGAAGGAGCCAGGGTGACGTGCTGACCCCATTAAAATCTATGCACATTTTCCCATTCAATTCAGTGAGGCCAGCATCTCACCCAGGGGTGTCATCATAGATCACCCAGCGCTGACCTCGGCTGAGTGTGCAGCAGCTGATGACAAAGCAAACGAGATGTTGGGGTATATAAGGAACGCACGAGGTGACAATACAGAAAATGCTCGGATGTCATTATATGAATCAAAGGGACACCCTGATGGGGAACACTGTGTGCAGTACGGGTCACCCATCTCCAAAAGGACACTGCAGAACTAGAGGAGGTTCAGACACCGGTAAGAAGAATGATGGGAGACCAGGTGGGACTTTCGTCAGAGAATAAGGGGACGTGAACAAGGGAGATTAGGGTGCTGCTATTCAATCCATCTCTTGCTACAAGACCAATGGGGCCGCATAACAGAATTGAAAAATCAACAAATTTGAAACTGATCGAAGGACCATGTTTTCCCACAACGCACAGTTAGCCTGCGGAACTCACTGCTACAGGGTGTGATTGAAGCCAAGAGCTTGGCAGGATTTATTTTTAAAAGGACTGGGACATTGGATACTGTTGTTCACACAAGAGAGGAAATGGACAGGAGTTTGGGAAGGGATCCAAACCTTCCTTCTTCAGGGCATGAACCACCATCTAAGTAGTGAAGATCAGGAGGAACCTTCTTCTGAAGCTGCTGGGGCGGGCCCCAAACGCACTACAGCTCTGAATTAGTCTGGCAGTTACTATGTAAATTGCCTCTACCCAGTGACCTCATCCTTTGATAACCGATGGCACTTCCTGAGCCAAAGACGAGTCCTGCTGCTTTTAGAAATGAATTGAGCCTTAGTTTTGCTTCCTGGGGCAGGACCCGGCTGGGCCGTGTGGATTTTTGTCGAGCAGTGCGGCTGGATAGCAGCAGATCTCCAAGATGTCCTGAACCGACCTTCCAGCCCTGGGGCTCCTTTTCAGTGGAGCAATTTCCCAGCTGGAGCTGCCCAGTGCTTGGGAAGGAGCATTTAAGAGCGTGCTCCTAGGCTGTATGGAATTGTATCCACATGGAATTGCTTCGTTTGATCTCATTTATCTTATTTATTATTAGGATGACAGTTCTCAATAGCTGATAAGTCGGCTGCTAGCTGCTATTAAAACAACCTGCTCTCCTTCTCCAAAAGGGGGTGCGGACAGGGGGCTCTGACACTATTAATACAGCCCAAAGAAGTGGGAAACCGGCTTGACTGAACTCGGCCAGTTCTCTCCTGATCAGAGCTTAAATCCCTTGGACAAATGACCCAACCATGAAAACGCCATAGGTCGCAGTGTCAGGAATGTCTCCCAGCTGCGATGCTACTTTTACACCCGTCCTGACTGGGCCAGTTTGAAACTGATGTGAGGAGGATTAGACAAAGCAGAGCAGCTAAAGGACTAAGGGAACGATCTTGATTTAAAAATCCATTTAAACCCAGGCTCGGTAATTAAAAACATAACACGAATGCAGTCACAAAACCAAAACAGCCCCACACTCCACATCCAGCAACTTGTCAGGAAATCTTGTCACAGATTGAATCAGTCCCCGCCAGGGCCGCCCAGGGTGGGGGCAAGTGGGGCAATTTGCCCTGGGCCCCGTGAGCATCTCTTTCCTGGCTAGAGGCGCCTCACCCGGCGGCAGTCCAGGACTTCGGTGGCGGGGGGGGCCCTTCAATTGCTCCGGGTCTGCAGCAGCATTTTGGCTGCGGGGGGCCCTTCAGTGCTGCCGCAGACGCGGAGCGCCGCCCGGTGAGTACAAGCGCCGCAGTGGGTGGTGCCTTTTTTTAGGTCCGCTCCCCCGCTTTGCCCCAGGCCCCTGAATCCTCGGGGTGGCTCTGGTCCCCGCCACTCCTCACCTCCCTTAAAGCAGCTGTTCCCCTCCACCCCC
Source organism: Malaclemys terrapin pileata (assembly GCF_027887155.1). NCBI lineage: Eukaryota > Metazoa > Chordata > Testudines > Emydidae > Malaclemys > Malaclemys terrapin. Next base: position 43,605,153 of record NC_071517.1, on the reverse strand, counting down.
AATGCCAGCTCACACCGATGGGGCTTTGCAGCATAGCCCAGTTTGATTCAGCCTATTTCACAGCTTGGGGGCGTGAAGGAGCGAATTCCAGACACAAAGGATGGAGGAATAGCTGGACTTGAAGCAGCCCTGACTGAGGCAGAAGTAGATGAGTGATCCTAAGAGCAATGGGGCTTAGGGGTTTTCCATGTACTGCTGTCGGCACTGGAGTAGGAAACTCCCCAAAGGCCTGTATGAAACTGCCACCCCCAAATTCTCCAAGTCCCCAGAAGGCACATGGTTTGGTAGCCTCCAAAATTCCCGCACTAGCACCACATCGACTAGTCTGGTGCGAATCCCATGGGCAAGAACCTGTTCCTTTTAAGACAGTTGAGTTACCAGAAGCCCAGTTCAGTCTCTGTTCTCATCTGGCCCTGATGCTTTAGTAGCTGAACGCCGCCCAGTCATTAAGGGATCTTCTCATCAGAGCAGGTGGGGAGTCAGGGGCTGGGACTAGATGACCTTTTGAGGTCCCTTCCAGGCCCACAATTCTATGACATGTTAATCTCAGTAACAAAGCACAAGGTGAATTAATTGACTTGCCTAAGATCACAGAGGAAATCTAAAACTGCGAATTGCATCCAAGTCTTCCTACTCCCCGTCTAATGCCCGTTCCACTAGACCATTCAGAATGAAGCAGTGACTGTGCCTTGCTAAGGGTCACAAGAGACCCCTACATTTTAAGATGCCCCATGACAATTGACAAGGCAGCGGGGAATCCTCAGACTGGCCCAGGGAACGACTTGTTACTCATGACCTAGAAGAGAACATAAACCAGCCACACAACAGTTTGCACATGGAGCAATGTACCAAGGCTCGTGGTGGATTCTCCATCACTGACAATTTTTAAATCAAGATTGGATGTTTTTTGAAAAGATTTGCTCTAGGGCTTGTGATGGGGGACGTTCTCTGGCCTATGTTATCCAGGAGGTCAGACAAGCTGATCACAATTGTCCCTTCTGGCCTTGCAATCTATGAACCTTAGTCCTGACTTAAAATCTGAACTCCAGAGAACCTGGCTGTCTAGAGCCACACAACACAACTGCATTAAACGTCTTAACGGTGGAATTTTTAAAAGCACCACAGTTACTTGAGTTGTGCTGGAAAATAGAGGTAGTTGGGTATTTTTCGACAAGCTGTTTTTCACTGAAAAATGCCAAGTTGTCAAAAATTAGATGGTTAGGAAAACAGGGTTGGTTTCACTGAATCTCTTGACTCCAAATTTATTGGAGGAAAAATATTTTCAAGTTTTTTTTAAACAAAATGTTTTGACATATTCAAACCAGAATGTTTTGGGGCTTTTGAGCCGGAACAACGTTTTCAGGAATGTTAAACGTGAAAAAAGTCACAATCAAAACATTTTTAAATTATCGAAGCCAACGGTTTCATTGGATGCAGAATGAATTTTTTGGTTCGGTTTATTGACTCTTGACAATTTTCTAGAGTTTGACTCTTCATCTTGATTTGGGACGGGATAAAATTTTGAAATCTCCCAAATTCTCATGGATGGGAAAGGAGTTTCCCACCTAGCTCCACTCCAAAGCCACACAGACGCTTTTGAAAATCACATCCTCTGGGCCCACTTGTGTAGAACGAAGCATCTCCAAGCTCTGCCTATACACCAGCTCAGCTGAGTCTCCAGGGTTGGCAACTCCTGCAATTTTTTGGCACTGGATTTGTTGCTTTTCGGCAAACCCCGGTTCTTGGAATGAGCTGATCTGAGATCCTCCGCTTTCTGCTGTGTTATTTTTTTAAGCAAGTTTCTAGCCCCCAGTTTCATGGCGTAAAGCTTAAAATTGTGACTCAAGTTCTCCTGAAAGACTCACAAACCAGAAGGCAACGAGAAAGAACCCAACATTTTTAAAACACATTTCATTTCTTTCATGATTTTTGTACATCTGGAGTTGACAGTAGTGGGTCTCGGGCTGTCATAGACTTGTAGATTCCAAGACCAGAAGGGATCTCTGTGAGAATCTCAGCTGACCTGTATAACACAAGCCGTAGGACTGCCCTGGATTAATCCCTGTTCGAACCAGAGCAGATCTTCTAGAAAAACATCCAATCTTGATATTAAAAATTGCCCGTGATGGAGAATCCACCACGACCCTTTGTAAATTGTTCCAATGGTTAATTATCCTCAGTTAGAAATTTACACTATTTCTAGACAGAGTCTGTTACCTGTTTACATGTATTTATTGCACTATCTACTCGTTTGATTACAAGGTGTAAGAAGTAGGTAACAAGCTTACTAGTATGCAAATGTTAGTTAGTGTTCATATCCTTTATCTGTAGTCCTACATGTGTCTTTGCCTCACTGTATATTCCTGGGTATTTCCATTAGTTGCCTCTTTGAAATTAAATACAATTTAATCCTCTTGTTCAAAATGGACTGGGGAGTTGTGAATAAAGCAGATTTCACTGTCACACTGACTCCACTTGGACTGCCTCTGCACCTCTGTCATTATCATAATTGGGCTGAACCATTTTTTGCCTTTGCTCAGACTTCACCAAAAAAAATTCACCTTTAGGCAAGAGCTCAGACATGACAGTTTTCAGCCCAAAAGGAAGAGTTCAGTAGGTGGTGAGCTCGAGGAGTCAGTGATCTTCTCATGAACTCCGTCAACAAAAATGAACTCTGCCCATTCTGCATGCCACAATGAGAAGCCACTCTCAGGAGCTGGTGCACATGTTCAAAAGGTGATGATGTCATGTATGGTCCCTGGATTTAGATAAAACAAGTTTATTATAGAAAACTATATTTTAAGTGATTACAAGTACTGAGGCATAAAAGTCAGAATTGGTTACAAAGAAAGTAAAAAGATAAACCACCTGCTAATACTTAACTCAACAAGCTAAATGAACTTAAAAGCAAAACATTTCTCTCACCATAAGCTTCCAGCAGTCTGGCTGGATTGCTTCAGCCAGGACCACCCACACTGTCCAATGATGCTTCCTTTGTCTTTCAAACATTGTAGCTGTGAGGAGGGGAGAGAAGTAATTTGTGTTGTGTGTGTTCTCTATTTTTTTTAAACAATTCTCCCTTCTTTGAGGATTATCTCCAGCTGGGGTTCAGGCGACAGCCAGTCTGTTTACACAGGACGTCCAGCTATTTCCGTTGCCAATATGTAAAGTTCTTGCTCACATCCTTCTTCCTGCCAAAGAGTGGCCGCTTAACTAGGTGATAGTCCATGATAGTTCATTTGATTATGCTGATATCTGCCTGGGGCACCAGTGTGTCTTTTTCTCTGAAGAACAGGTTTGGGCTGGATTTTCTAACTCTGGAATATGTCACAGCAATGCTATACAGTAGAATCTTATACATATACAAACAATGATACTGCAAATGTTTTACCCAGACAATAATGTTCAGCAGATTACGAGTTCTCAAATGATACCTCACAAGGCATACTTTGTACAAAAATTATCGTTAGCTTGTAAAAAGGATGAACATAGGGGTACAGTCTGTCCCACCCACGATTAAGCTGGCTGCACCAGATCAATAATCATCCTGTGACTCTCTCAGACTCCTGGAACAAAGCCATACACTGTGGTCATGGACATTCAGCACTATGGACCTCCGCCATCTAAATGTATTGTTGTTGTTGTCAATGTCTGCCTGGAAAATCCAGAGCCCAGCCAGCTTCCAGGTATTATTATGTATATTAGTATAAACCCAGAGACCCCAGTAAAGGGCTGGGTCCCATTGGGCCGGGCGCTGCACAGACACACAGTGAGACAATCCCTGCCCCAGCTGAGATCAGGGTTCCATTGTGCTGAGTTGCACAGACACATGGAGACACAACCACAGTCCCATCCTCCTGCATACGCACCCACATATGAGCTTTCTAATTCCCAAAAGGTTAACATGCTTTGAGCTGTAGATAACACAGAGCTGTGTTGCAATTGGACTTTATTTTCCCATTTAATGCTAGTTTATGGCATTACATTTTCCCATTTGTATAGAGAAAGGCAAGTCCTGTTGTGTTTGTGAGAGCAGTGACATCTGGTGGCTATGCCAGGTACTACAATGTATAAAATGCAGTAAAATAAGTTTTTATTTGCTAATTTGCTGCGTTGTGATGTAAAGGGCTTGGCAGTTAAAAAAATTTTTGTTTTGCTCTTTTAGATCAGTAATATCAATTTTTATAATTGTTAAGTTTTATTTGGTCAATATTTTTGAAAACGTAAGTTGGTTTGTTTGGGCATTTTTGACCAGAAAAATCCCCCTTTTCTCAACAGCAATATTTTTCATTTAGAATAATCTCTTTTTAAACTTTACCACTATTTTTACCGAATTTTCCCTTGAACATTTGTTGTTTATCGCTTTCCTTTTGTAAACTAATTTTTTAAAAAATATGAAATAATTAAATAAAAATGCACCATGTGACTAAGCTGCCAAAAAACATTAAAATATCCTTATTGTGAAAATGAAAGATGATAAACTGCACAAAATGACAATTGATTAAAAATGGGAAATGAAGAGCAGTGGTTAGGAATTACAAATGATGCAAAATTCACAAGAATACGAGAAATGCGTCGGCGTGGTTAGCAATGTTCTGATTTGTTTGGTCAGAAAAAGCCAACTCATTAAAATGGAAACTGTTCAAGAGCCATTGTCAGCTTTCATGAAACACCTGATTTGAAGAACATTGGGTTAAAAAAGTTCCAAGGTTGTCAAGGAGATGCTGAAGGAGGAATAGTCAGAAAAGCAGGAGAAGACCCGGGAGAGCAGAGGAGATGGCAGAGAGACCAGATCCAGGAGAACAAGGATGTGAAAGTGTCCCTCCCACTCAGCTAGGTGGAGAACAAGGGAACTGAAGTATTGGGCGAGAGAGGCAGAAAGCAGAAGGGGGAGGGGGGGGTGAAGAGAAGGGCGTGAAGGAGCCAGGGAATCAATGATGGTGGAAGGGGATACAGGGGGAGGAAGAGGCGTGTTCTTGCTGGACCAGAGTCAGTGATGCAGTGTTTACATCCATGAGATGTGCCTTTGCCCTTGGGCCTGATTTGCACATGCATTTACCCGAGTTGAAGACACAAATAGCTAGTTTGAGGATGCACGTATGTCTCCACAGGCACATCCGCTCCTGGAAGTCTGGCCCGAAGACTGAAACCCAAGGCAGTGTACTGGTCTGTTACAGGAATGAATGTCTCTAATGCCACTGTTTATAGCGACATGGCTTCCTTCTCGCAAATCCATTTGAATTCAGCACTGCAGGTTTCAGAGTGAATCCGATTCCCTTTTATCACCCCGCAGCTGTTCACGTCAGCAGGACCCGTTACTGGGAACCTGTAAAACAGGAGAAAGGAAGTCAATGAGCCAAATTCAGACCCTCAGTAACTCTGCTGAAATCAATGGAGTTGATTACATCAGGGACAAATTTGTCCTTAATGTGCTTAGATTAAATGAAAGGAACCTAGAGTAGTTGGGTCTTCGTTCTAATCCAATGGGCAGTTTGAATTCTTTCCTGAGCTCTGTGTAGCACATGCTAGCACAGGGTAGCTCTTTGTCCCCATCTAGTGGCTACACCATAGATAGAGGTTTATGAAGCTGCTACTGGAACTAAGCAAATACTTGATTTTTTTTCAGTTTTGGCGCTAAACTGACGAAAAAAATTGTTTGGTTCAAACCAAAACTGATTTTTTCCCCCTAGGTTTCTCTTTCTGGAATGAAAAACTAAACAGGAAAAAAAAACATTACGAGTCAAAAAACATCCCTACATTAAATGAAATGCATATATATATTATGTTTTGTTTTGGAAACTTTTACATCTTTTTTTAATACACCGCTAAATTTTGAAACAAAGCATCATTTCCAAATGAAAAGTTTCAACACTGCATTTCAAACAGTCAAGTAAACCATTTTATCTTTTTGGTGGGGAAAAATTGGCAGCCAAAATTATTTGCTAATTTGAGATGACTTCACAAATAGTTTAATTGCCCCCCAAAATACATTATTTTTTCCAATGAATTTACTGGTCACTGACAAAAATTCACCGTTGTAGTTGCCAGAGTCTCTGCATTCACAGAGCAGGCCCTGGAGCTGAAGCAATCTTGCAGTTTGGGTTGTTTAGATACACGGCTACATGTGTTCAAGGCCTATGAATAGCTAAACCAGAGGGGGCCATTACATATGCTTAAAAAAAAAAAAAAAAAAAAACAACCACCAGGCAACACTCACAGAGTTTGGTCTAACACGGAGCTGTCCACCCAGGTCCAGTTCTTCTCTGCAGATGTAACACTGAGCCCGAGCCAGACATGATATTTACCATGTGTGACGTTCTGTATGAACTCCTGTTGGGTGAAGACAAAGGGTGAGTACAACCTGCTAGACCTTGAGGATTCTTTGCTTCAGCCAGCAAACTTGACAGACTGTTCTCAAAACAGGCACTTGAGTATTTAGGACTTGTCTACACTAGAATTTCTTTTGTTCTTATAAAGTCCCAGCATTTCTACCATCTGTGTAGCAGCACCAGTGGGAGCGCTCATGTAAACGGGGCTCAGGGCTAGATGGCACAGGGTGGGAGTGCCAAGTGTCTAGGGGAATTAGGAGCAGAAGTAACAGTGACAGTCACTTGTCACCCCATTGACAGGGACTTATGCTCCTAACTCCCTTTTGAGCTTCTGAAAATCACACCCAGAGCGGTTAATATACCTCTCTGCCTCCTGCCCTGCTGTTCCTGTGCTGATGGGGAAGGGGCATCCATCAGCATGAGGCAGGAGGAGGAATAAGCAGAGGCAGTGGGGACAGACGGGGTCGGGGCTCTCCCGGCTTTCCCATCCCCCCCGTTGTTGGGGAACAAAGCGTGTGGGAGCTACGCCAGCCGTTATGCCGCATTAGCATCCTCAGGAAGAAATTTCCTTCACCTCTTCACATCTGGGACCATGTAAACAGTGACCCCCTCCAGCAGAAGTCTCACCCCCTCTGTTTTACTTTACCATCCCCTCCTGGTCTTGGATCACTAGCTTTCGAGAGCTCTTCGCGGAGCAGTCATCACAGCTCTCCTTCCAGTTTTTGCTGTCTTTGGAAAACCAGTAACACTTTCCCCTGTGTGACAGCCAGTCCATGGGGCAGAGTTTGCAGCCGGAGCCGTCTGGAGAGAGATGTGGCGAGACACAGCAGTAATGATTGTTTGCCCCAGGGAACGTGCTTACAACAGCTCAGAGAGGGAACAAATCCCACTGAGTCAGGCACTATCGGTGATCCCATCCGGAGCCTCTCTCAATGTTTAACAATGAGACCTGGTCAGAACATTTTCCTCAAAACTGTTCCAGTAGAAAAGCTGTTTCAACAAAATGCTCTCATGAAACTGTGTCAATTTTGACACATTCTCACAGAAAAAGAAGTTCCAGAATAATAAGGTTTTTTATTGTGGAAAATGTTCTGTTCCGAACATTTCAAAATTTCACTTTGAATTTTATTTTATGGATTCTTTGTATAGGATTGGTGTTATTTTTACATTGTTTCATGACGTGTCATAATACGTTGAAAGATTCTGTGGTTTAATTTTATAATTCATTAAGGGCAGTTGCTACTTGGTGCTGATCAAAACTAATGTTGATAAACTGCAGAGGGTTCAGAGAAGAGCCACGAGAATGATTGAAGGATTAGAAAACCTGTTGTACAGCGAGAGACTCAAAGCGCTAGAGCCATTTAGCTGAACAAAGAGAAGGATCAGGGGTGACTTGATCACAGTCTGTAATTATCTATGTGGGAAACAAATATTTCATAATGGGCTCTTTGGTCAAGCGGAGAAGTATAACGTGATCCAATGGCTGGAAGTTGAAGCTAGACAAATTCAGATTAGAAATAAGGTGTACATTTTTACCAGTGAGGGTACTTAACCATTGCAACAACTTACCAAGGGGCGTGGTGGATTCTCCATCACTGACAATTTTTAAATCAAGATGGGATGTTTTTTGGAAAGATCTGCTCTAGGAATTATTTTGGGCAGTTCTCTGGCCTGTGTCCTACAGGAGGTCAGACTAGCTCAGTGGTTCTCAAACTTCATTGCACTGCGACCCCCTTCTGACAACAAAAATTACTACACGACCCCAGGGGTGGGACCAAAGCCTGAGCCCTTCCCAGCCTCACTGCCCTTGGGGGTGGGGGCACAAAGCCTGAGACCCATCACCCAGGGCTGAAATCCTCAGGCTTTGGCCCCGGGCAGTGGGGTTTGGCCTTCGGCCCTGGGCCCCAGCAAGTCTAACGCCAGCCCTGGCAACCCCATTACAATGGGGTTGCGACCACTTCAGGGTTCGGACCCCCAGTTTGAGAACCGCTGGACTAGATGATGACAATGGTCCCTTCTGGCCTTGGAATCTACGAATCTATGCTTGAAACATCTGGTCGACTTTTCTTTTCTAGATCAACACGTCTCCGGTTTGTGTTGTAATGAAACAGTCTGGCACTTTGGGTCAAACTCTTTTCACTGCATGGCAAGGAGGAGACACTTTGATCTCTGTGTCAAACTCTTTCATTGTTTAATTATGACACAAAGTGGCACAGTTTCAACAGGAGAGATTTCCCCTACAGGACTCAATAGCCCAGGGTTGGGGGCACTCCCTTGTGAGAGCTGGGTGCAATCCCCAGGTCCAGATCAGGCAGAATTCAAGCCTGGATTTCCCACGTCTGGGCGGAGGGCTGTAGCTAGTGGGTATAATAGAGACGCGCTACCAGCCAAAATCCTGCTCTGTGCAGCCCCAGCTGTCCTTGATGTTAGACGCCTACAGAGTTAAGTGGCCGCTGGGAGGGGGTGCTGAGGATCCCAGCAGTATCGAAACATTGGACTTAGGCTCCTCAAGTGGCAGTTAATCATCCAAGTCCCTTTGTGGATCTAGCCCCAGGGTCCTCACTCAGCGTCACCCACTGTCACTATCGCTGCATCCTCGAGCGTCACCCAGAACCACCCAGGCATTGTCAGCCACAGGCATCAGCCAGAACTAGCTCGGCACACCCAGCCTCAGCCATACACGGCTACCTCCGTGCTGCCCCTGATCTCCGCTCCTCCCGCAGGCCAGAGCAAAACCGGCATGACGCCCTCAGCCTGACAAAACAGAGCCACTTGCTTCCCAAACGCACGGGCCGTGTGACAGGCAGACGTGCTGCTGGTGTTACAAGAGAGCGTCTGAGGTCACTGCTCAGGTTTCTGTGTGAGAGTTGGGTGAAGTTGGATGCCTAGTGCTTCCTGGTACCCGTTGGAGGTGGGAGTGAAGGCCTTAGAGAGCACTGGAGTGTGTTACTGACAGTGCCGTAGCAACATGACTGTGCCTTTGGGGGGATGGCTACGGGGTACCCTGATGAAATCTGAACTATCACTAAATAGGGTCTTTGGGGAGTTCATTGAACTAGTATCTTAGACCAACCTGACCTGCTCACTAGAGCCCGGGGGGAATTCAGCACATAGTAAATTTGCCAAATAATGCATTATTTTGCACTCAAGCTGTTCAAAATTTTGGGTTGAATTCCACAAATCGTTTTGGCCCCAACTTTGGGTTTTTTTCTGGAAAAAGACAAAATGGTTCATTTCAGCCATAACAAAAGGTGTCATTTCGACTTCTCATTTTGAAACAGTATTTCAACTTCCAGTCTGGCTTTTCTAAAAATAAATTTTAAAAGGGAAAAATACCCCTGAAAAATGTAAAAAAAAAAAGTTTTAGGTTGTCAAAATGAAGCCACAATGAAGGTTTTTCATTTTTTTCAATACATTGAAAATTTTCCAAAAATAAAATAAAATATCCAGTTTTGGTTTGAACTGAACTGTATTTTTTCTCCCCCCTGCCTCCCTTAATCCTTTTTTTTGGTTCAGCCCCTGAAATGAAAAATCAATTATTTGCTCAGCTATTCCCTCACCCTGACAATTGCCCAGACTGACCACTGGAGGTCACTGTGCCCCACAATCCCCACAGAGACGTGTCTGCCATTGGTGCTAGTTGGCCAGCAAATATTGTCCAAATAAGATCACAAACGTATTTGCTTGTCTGTCTGTAGCCAGCACTTCCTCCCTTCCCCTGATGCCACCAGACTAGGAATTCAGGCACCCAATGTCTGCCCTACCTCCAGCCGCTGCTAGGACTGGGGAGGCTTGGAAAGAAATTTCCTTCCTCTGAGCCTACTTGGATGGGGCAGGTTGGATATGGCCGTGTCTCCTACCCCTGGCCAGAGCTTTCTCTGATGGCCTGGCCTCTGCTGGGATCTGGTGCCAAATGCTAATATCCATGTTTCTGCTCCACCTCCATGATCCACCTCTGGCCTCCCTCCCATTGGTGGGGATGGGGAAAAATGCCCCAGGCTCATCTTCTCCTGGCCTGAGGTTGGAGGAAAGACTCTCCCAGCAGCACCACTTCTCACAGACTCATAGAAATGTCGGACTGGACGGGACCTTGAGAGGTCATAAAGTCCAGTCTCCTGCGCTGAGCACGACCACGTAAACCTAAACCGTGCCTGACAGGTGTTTGTCCAAACTGATCTTAAAAACCTCCAATGACGGGGACTCCACAATCTTCCTTGGAAGCCTGTTCCAGAGCTCAGTTACCCTCAGAGTTAGAAAGTTCTTCCCAATATCTAACCTGAATCTCCCTTGCTGCAGATGAAGCCCGTTACTTCTTGTCCTGCCTTCAGTGGCCATGGAGAACAACTGATCCCCGTTGTCTTTATAACAGTCCTTAACGTATTTGTTATGCTTGGAGGAAATATGGGAGAAGATCCCCTTCTTGCCTCCCCCATTCACAGTGCCCCCCCTCTGTCCTCACTGAGTGAGAGAAAATCTCCAGGGCCCCCCCGAGGACTGGAATGGGAGGAGGAAAGAGGCTAGCAGGCTGATCTGCCCATGGCCTGCCTCCTTCAAACAGGCTCCCCTCTGCCTGTGCGGTGCATGGAACATGCCGAGGGGCTCAGAGCCACAGTGAGATGCGGTTACCTGCTGAGGGGCTCTGGGCTGAGTGACACAGACCCTGCTTCAGGCGAGACACCAAGTCCTCCAGGCTCCTGTTGCATTCTCTGCCGGGGGAGTGTCTCTGGGCAACACTGCCATTCTCGGGGACCGATGAGACTGCGCCAGTGTCCGTCTGAAGGGAGCGGCCCTGGAAAACTTCCAAGCAGCAGACAAGTGAGTGGTTGTTACTGTTATGGCTTCAGGAGCTCGGGTTGTGCACTTTAGGGGTCACTAATGTAGAAGCTCCCAGGGGCCCCTGGGGTCCCAGGGCTTTCCCAAGGTCCTTTGTGCTGCACAGCAGCTGCCCCTAAGGAGGGCTAATGGCCAGGGCACCTGTCCAGACCATACAGTCCTAGGGGAGCGGCTTGGACTATGGGGGTTTCCCTAGGGCCAAAGCAGGAACAAGGAACAGGGTGAGAGTGCAAGAGCCACAGAGGATACCTGCTTCTTGGTGACTGGCACTGGGGCTTCTGCAAGGGGGTGTTGCCAGGGAGCAGTTTATGACCAGGAACCAAGATATCTATCTACAGTATCCCCATGCACACCCTCCCTACCCATCTATCTATCCCCACGCACACCCTCCCTCCCTTATCTATCTATCCCCATCCACCCTATCTATCATCTAGTAAATAAACAAATTGCACTAGAAAATACCCTGGGATCTGCATTACCAATCTCTCCTCCACACAGGAAACTGACCTGCCAGACCCTGAAATCTGCCAGCGGCCAGCAAAGGGGTAAGGAATTGGAATGATCACCACTATTTAGGGATCTGAACAGTGAGAATGTGATGATGTGAAAAATCACCAAGGAGCATCTGTTGACCCTGGTAGGGACAGAGGTGATGGGAGTGTGGCAGGAAGGAAGGAAGAGCTTTGTTCCTGATGAATATTCTAATCCATTCCATGTTTTCCTTCATATTGTGATGTTGAAAGTTCTCATCCAGGGGGTGTTTGACCCAAGGACAATCACTGCCTAATGAAAGCCAGTGGGAGCCAAGCAACCTCCTTTAACCTCAACAAAAGGAGCAATTAAGCCCCCTTATATGGCAGAGACAGCTGCAGACAGCGGAGGTTACCACCCACTGCAACAGGCCACGTGGCAGATCAGAGCTAAGCCAGGTGAGTGGAGAGGTTTCCTGGTTGGAAACACAGGGGCTAGGTTATTGGTTGTAGCCTGTGTGTGTTGGAGGGAAGAAGCCAGGAGAAGCAGTTGTGAGCATGAGAGGAAGCACAGGGACAGAACTTCTTGGGCACAGCACTCAGTGGGGAGGCAGGCTTGGGGATTTCTGAGCAAGAAGACTTCCTGCTGTTTGTTTCTCCTGTGATCAGAGAAACAGGACTTTGTGCATGTTTTTTGTAAATAAACAAGATGACACTAAGAACAGACCTGACTCATACTGATTTCTCCGAATGGCAACAGCCCTGCAAGGCCATGAACAGCAGCGAACCATTCGGACCAAAGGGGCAATGATATTTGACAAAGATGACGTTTCCACCCAACTGGATGACCTGAGTTTCAGGAACCAACTCAGACTGGACAACACTTTGCCCTGGCCATGATGATGCATCCAGTCATCTGCTGCCAAGTGGAGCAAAATTTCGAGGGAACTATGCCGGGACAGGAGAATTGGGGCTACGTCACTGAAGAGTTAGTTAGCGAACGGATTCTCCATTTCCAACATTTAGACATTTGTTTTCATTCTGAATTGGAATGAAAAGTCAAAATTTTGACCTTTCCCACAAAATGAAAACTCTAGAAAAAAAAATTCTGTTCAAAAACATTGAACCAGTTGTTTCGATAATGTCAAAAGGTTTCACTGTGATAAGGTAAAGAGGCATTTCGTTACGACAAGTCAAAACATTTTCATATCATATTCAATGTGATGTTAAATGTGTAACATTCGGAACTATAAATATATCATTAACATTTTGCTTTTTATAGACTATAAATGTAGAAACAAAATGAATCAAAATGGGAAAGTCAAAACAAAACTTTGTACCTTGTCAAAATGAAACATTTTGACCTTACTGAAACAAAATAAGTCAAAACGAAACACGTTTACCTCATCAAAACAAAACATTTTAACATTATTGAAACTCAATGAGAAAATTTGAAGATTTGTTTGGATGTTTTTCTGGTGACAATTGTATAGACAGTGACACATTCCCCCGAAACTTTCTTTCTGATGAAACTGCATTTTCCAATGGAAAACCGTCCCGTTGAAAATTTCCCAACCAGCTGCAGTCACTAGGGACCCGTTCCAATGAACAGCAGGCCTTGAGCTACTCACCCTGAATGCCCAGTGCAATTATCGCTGTAGCCAGGATCACGTTGCCAGCCAAAGCAATCCACAGAATGGACCCGTGCCGGCGTGCAAATCCCCGGAGATCTGTGAGATGCAATATTTAGTGAAGCGCTTTCTGTAGCTACTTCAGGACGTGTTAAACAAAGAGGCATATGTGCTTATCTACACTGCAAACAAAAACACGCAGTGCCCAATCGCAGAGCCTGAATCGATTGACTCGGGGTCATGGGGCTTGGGCTGCGGGATCAAAAACAACAGTGTAGATGCTCTGGCTGGAACTCAGGCTCTGAGACCCTCACAGGATTTCAGAGCCTGGGGTCCAGTCCAAATCTGGACGTCTACACTGCAATTTTTAGACCTGCAGCCTGAATCACTTGGTCTGGGCTCTGACACTCAGTGCCAGTGGTGTTTCTTTGCAGTGTAGACATACTCCTGACATTAAAAGGCAGTGTGCTACTGGAGCCAGTTGTAAAGCTGTCAGATAGGGATACACTAGTCTTAGGAGTTCCCCATTGACTGGCTGGCCAGAGTGTTCAACTGTTATTTCTGGAGCAATGTGAAACTATTGAAAAAGTAGATCAGATTTGAGCAGTGATTTTAATCTTTCTGTCCCTGCTGCAGTCCTGTCCAATCAGCCCATGAGAAAAGCCGCCAGCCCCAGGAGTGATTGGGGGCTATAGACCAAATGGACATATAATGGGTCATTTGAATTGTATCTAAACATACTGTTCCTGTCTTGTGCTCAGCGTCCTGCTTGTTGGCTTAGCCCCTGCTTTCAGCGCTGGGCCACGAAGCAGAACCCTTCAACATCTGTTCAGACCCCTCGTGTCCTTCTCTTTGCTATGTGCTGGCGTGACTTGCGAACGCTGGTGATGTTGAACATCACTTGGTTCAGAGGTGAGATCTGTGCTGGCAAGTATGATAGGTACCCCTCGGGCTGCGCCTCCTACACAGTCATCGGGGTAAATTCGTTGTGAGGTTTTGACAGTTTCTGGTGGTGTGAACCCTGATGGAAATTCTGCTGTGGGAACAGGTGGCAGCTGCACAAAACATCCTCCCCCACCAATGCGAAGGGTTGAGTATGTACACACACACACACACACACACACACACACACAATGGGCTTAGCTGGCAGGGAGAGATACACTTTAGAATTCCCTGCACCAACAGTGATGAATTTGGCCCATTGTTTGCCCTATAATTAACGTGCTCCGGATTTTCTTTGAGCCTTTGAGTTGGGAGACCTAAACAGTTTCTAAATCCAGTGACATTTCACTTGCTAGTAAAAGGGAAGAGAAACATTTCTCGTCAGCCGGTTCAGCTGTGAACACATCTAATGGCAGCCACTGGGATAACCTCACTTTGTCCTTCTGTCCCTTCCACCCTTCTATACAACTTCCATCCATCCCCGCCCCCGTCGGCCTCCCTAGCTAGTTTCATTTGCAGCCCCAAAGCCTGTCTCTGCTGCGCTCGCCCTGCATCACCTTGTTCTGGCTTCTGATTCTCATCTCCGTGGCACTCCCAGAATTCAGAACGAGAAGTGAGAGCAGAACCTGGGCCTGAGTCCGAAAACTGCAGTGGGGTCACCGGGTTTACACTGGGCTCACCAACATCAGGAACTGGGCTCCTCCCTCCAAATCCAATAATCAAATGCTGCTCACTGAGTCTCCCAGGGTGTTCGTGCTCTATTGCCACCCTGAACTTACCCCTTCCTTCTTTTCTCACTCCCAGCTAATGTGAATCAGCCAGAGCTCCATGGGAGTCAGTGGGCCAGATCCCCAGCGGTGGTATCACTGTAACTTACTGAAATCCCCCAGAAGATGGATAAAAGCTGCTATTACATTTTACTGCCCTGGCATGTGAGTGTAAAGGTTGTTCCCAGCTGCAAAGATTCCAGTAATATTTATACACTCATGGGGCTGTAAAGAGAAACCAAGTGTTCTGTGTTATGCCAAAGACTGGCAGATACTGGGACAAGCTTTTCCTAGGGCGCTGAGCGGCGCCTGGTAGCTAGAGAATTGTTCGCTGAACTCTGCCAGCTAAACTTTAACAAATACATGTGTGGAAAGCGGAATCCCAAAATTAGGGGGAGAATAAAATCAAATACACTTACCGTGGTGCTTAAGGGGAGAGGGTTGGCTGGTGGGGGACCCGTCTTCCAGAACGTTTATATCAGCGTAGATAATTTCCTCAGTCATGGTCCAGACAGCAAAAGAAGGCAGCACCCAGCAAGGGACGCTGTGTGGAAGGGCAGCCGCTGAGATGTACGTGCAATCCAAAGCGAGCAGTGCCTCCAAAATCAGGAAGTAGCACCTGTCAGGGGCTAGTGAATTTCCTTCCTATCTCAGCGCTGGGGTTTTCCTTCATTAGCAGGTCTCACATCCTTACCCAAGAGCAATTGACACCAGAGGCAGGGGCAGTCCAAGCACCTCTGGGGCGCTGACAGAAAGCTGTCCTGTTGGGCAGCGAGCCCCTGACATGAGAAATTCTGCCTTCAAAATGGCCGGGACAATAAAGCGTTCAACGGTTCAGTGGCAGTTTCCTGCTGGAGTCGGCCATCTTGAATCCAGACACGTTGCCCTTTCTTTCTTATCCAACTACAGAAGCAGTTTCTCCTCCCTTGGTGTTCACACCTCAACTGCTAGCAGAGCACCTCACCCTCCCTGCTTGAACTAATCTCGTTATCTCCATACTGATTTATACCTGCCTCTGGAGATTTCCATTACTTGCATCTGAAGAAGTGAGGTTCTTACCCACGAAAGCTTATGCTCCCAATACTTCTGTTAGTCTCAAAGGTGCCACAGGACCCTCTGTTGCTTTTTACAGATTCAGACTAACATGGCTACCCCTCTGATACTTTCTTTCCCAAGGAGTTTGGCCTGGCCAGGCCCATGCGTTGATGCTCCCACGTCTACACAACTGGTGCGGTCGATGGACGCTGGGCGTGAATCCCCCTTTCACGGGAGCGGTTGCTCTGCTGCAGCGAGGTGAACTTGAGTGTGAGTCACAGCCGTGTAGAAGCAGGTGTTAAATCACCGGGTTCCCACAAGCAGCGGGGGCTGAGTTTTGAGGGGTCCTTCTCGCCTTTATACGCCCCCGAGGGCCCTGCAGCCGTCCCCGCTCATGTCAGCATTGTGACAGGCGACTCGATGGCCACCCAAAAACAGCGGGGGTGGAAGTTCAAGTTAAGTTTCTGTTACACCCAACCCAGCCACCGCTCTGCTGCCGCTGGGCCAAAGTGTGGCTTGGACGTGAAGAGGCCAACGACTGGGCCCGTCCTGTGGGGAGAACAATCGTTATTTCATTTCCCCCCCCCCCGAGCCCTGGCACTTGGCGCTCTCCAGAAACGAGCCAGGCCCCTGCCTGCCAGCACTGGCCTCGTACGCTCAGCTCTGAGACACCAAGTGAGGGTCGCCCACAGGCCCAGGCAAGAGGAAGGATGAGGGTAACACTAACAGGTTCTCACGGTTGTTCAGTGTATGTGTGAAGGTCGTTGCTTATGCAGATGACAGCCCAGTGAGCTGTTAGGAAGGCTTAGAATGAGGCATGGGTGGCGACCTAGTGACAGGGTTTGGCAACCATGCCCCAGGCATAAGGGGCAGCATGGGAGATGGTATATTTGGGGCCACTCACCTCCCTGCTAACTCAGTGTCCCAAATTTACCCTGCTGTGGGAGCGGCTCATGTTCACAACTACGGGCCTCGGCCAACCCCTTCTCTGCTCAGCTCCTGGACCTGCCCGCACCCGGGTGCTGCTGGAGACCCCTCCACAGCTCTCGAGGAGAGGGGAGTGTGGACGAAACGAGCAAGAAAAGACAAGAAGGATGGAAAGGCAGGAAGGAGAGAGAGCAAAGACGACTCCAGACTCATTGGTGATCCGCTGTTCCGTTTCCAGCCTGCAGGGGAGCCCCAGTTTGCGACAAGCGTGCTTGGGAAGGGGGTGCCCCAGAAATGGGAGTGTCCCGGAACAAGAAGAACTCTGGAGCGCAGCACAAGCTCATCAATCCGTGCAGACCGCGTTCGCTCCACAGGGGTAGGTAACTCCCTGGGAAAGAAAACTACGCGCAGAACATGAATGGCGTCACCAGCTCTCCCAGTGGCAGGACCGGACTGAGGCGCACTGGCAGAAATGTGGGTGAGATGACCCAAGGCTGAGGCATCGGGGGCCCTGTGCATTGGGATTGATGGGCGTGGCAAAGCTACATTTGTATGGGAGAAGCTAGCGTGGCATCTGCCAGCTCCCTAGACTTGGCTCTACTCAGGCCCTGAGTGAATTCACTCACATGAACATTTTAAGAATAAAATGCAGATTCTTTCAGAGGCAGCACTGCCAGTCACTGGCCAACAGGAACTGTGGCATCGACAGCCCTGATTCTCTCGCTTATCAGCCAAAACTCATTCTGCTTTCCATGGGAGGAAAGGCGCTGATCCAGGACACAAGGGATCGAGGTACCCACCTCTGCCACAGGCTCTCTTTGTGCCCTTGGGTGAGACACTTAAAGTGGGCTGTTTCCCTTTAAGAACATAAGAACGACCATCTGGGTCAAACCAAAGGTCCATCTGGCCCAGTATCCGGTCTTCCGACAGTGGCCAATGCCAGGTGCCCCAGAGGGAATGGGCAGAACAGGTAATCAAGTGATCCATCCCCTGTCGCCCATTTCCAGCTTCTGGCAAACAGAGGCTAGGGACAGCATCCCTGCCCTTTGATGGGCCTATCCTCCATGAACTTATTTAGTTCTTTTTTGAACTTGTTATAGACTTGGCCTTCTCAACATCCTCTGGCAAGGAGTTCCATGGGTTGACTCTGGCAGCATCAGAAAAAACCCCACAACCTTCGTGCCTCAGTTTCTCTTCTGTAGACTGGTCCTCCTGTTGAGAGAAAGTGTGGCCTGGTGGCTACTGGAGAGGGAATCAGGAGGCCTCAGTTCTGCCAGCTGGGTGACGTTGGGCGCCGCTCTGTGACTCAGTTTCCCCATCTGTAAAATATGGATAACAACACTGGCGTTCCTTTGTGAAGCGCTTGGTGCTCTATGGATGAAAAGTGCTAGCTAGGAGCTAGGGATTATCATCAGTCTATCTGAGGGGCTCAGATAGTACAGTGAGGAGGGACTGAGTCTGTTCTTGCACCTTTGGCCTGGCAATATGCCTCCATACTAGTCATTTACCTAGTGCTAAAATCAGGCAGTATTTTTAGAACAGACTCAACTACTCTGCTTCAAGGCCTGTTTCTATGCAGGTATTGGTCAGTGAGAGCTGCAATCTGACTGGAAATTACCTTACCACACATGTTGCACAACAGCGATCAACCCCGGCTAACCCACAAATAACCTTATGGGTTTGCTTTTTTAACTCCTGTGTGGGCTCTGCGCACCATTCTTCTGCTTGCCATAGGTGATGAAAGATGTTGTCTCTCAGATCTAGCTTGTGATGGCAGCCCCCTGTCTTGCACCCTCTTGATATGTGGACCCGCCTCAGAATGTTGTTACACAGTGTCCTCACTCGACAGCCGCCCCTAGGGGTGAAGACTGGTGCTGGAAAATGGTTTTCTTTTTCCTCTGTGGAAACGTCAGGTTGGTGAAAAAAAAAAAAAAAAAAATCAAACCCCGAAATATTTAAGAGAGTCCCAAATGTCACTGCAGTGCCTCAAGGGGCCTGTAGTTCCCCAAACTTCATTGATTGCAAAACCAGAAGGGACCACTGATCATCTATACCTCAGGTATAGCAAACACCATGGAACTTCCCCACAATCATTCTGATCTGAACTAGAACAGGTCTTTTAGGACTAGTCTACACTAGAAGCACTACAGCAGTGCAGCTGTATGTATGCTCTCCCGTCGGCATAATAAAACCACCTCCACGAGAGGCAGTAGCTATGCCGGTGGGAGAAGCACTGTCATACACGGGTGCTTAGGGCTGGTGTAATTTACATCATTCGGGGCGGGGGGGTGGCTTATTCACAGCCCTGAGCAACATAAATTATACTGACATAACCTGTAGTGTAGACAAGCCCTTAGAAAAACATCCAATCTTGATTTAAAAATTGGTAGTGATGGAGAATCCACCACAGTCCGTGCTAAATTGTTCCAATGATTAATTACACTCACTGTTAAATATCTTGCACCTTATTTCCAGTCTGAATTTGTCTAGCTTCAACTTCCAACCACGGGATCTTGTTAGATCTTTTTGCCTGCTAGATTGAAAAGCCCATCATCAAATATTTTCCCCCAGGTAGATACTCACAACCTTCTATTTGTTAAGCTAAATAGATTGACCTCCTTAATATGACCCAGTTGCAACTATGTGGATGAAACCAGACAGACAATCACTACGTTCTTCAATGAACTCACAGGAAAAATGATAAAAAACAAAACACCCTGTCACCTGTGAATGAACACTTTTCACAGAAGAATCACTCCATATCTGACCTCTCAGTGCTCCTCCTCAAAGGAATCCTGCACAACACCTTCAAAAACTGAGCCTAGGAGCTTAAATTCATTGCTCTGCTAGGCTATGTCTACACTACCGCAGTAAGCTGACCTAAATTATGCTACTCCAGCTATGTGAATAATGTAGCTGGAGTCGACGTAGCTTAGGTTGACTTACTGTGGTGTCTACACCGCACTGGGTAGACGGGAGACATTCTCTCATTGATTTACCTTATTCTTCTCATTCGGGGTGGAGTACTGGGGTCAACTGTAGAGCGATCTGCAGTCGATTTGGCGGGTCTTCACTAGACCTGCTAACTCGACCCCTGGTGCATCGATCACCAAAGCGTCGATCTGGCTGTAGTGTAGACATAGCCTAGACGCTAAAAATCCTGGACTGAACAGAGACAGCGGATTTATGATTTATTACAACAATCGGTAACCCGCTAACCCCACAACTGCCTTTTTGTCCTGTGACTGCAGAGGTGTTAATGGGCCATTCCACCTTGAATGGTCCCTTTCAATGTGTGCTAACTAGTTATGCTACTTACAGGCAACAAAATGACAGATGAAATTCAATGTTGGTAAATGCAAAGTAATGCCTATTGGGAAACATAATCCCAACTATACATACAAAATTATGGGGTCTAAATGAGCTGTTACCACTCAAGAAAGATCTTGGAGTCATTGTGGATAGGTCTCTGAAAACAGCCACTCAATGTGCAGCGGCAGTCAAAAAAGCTAACAGAATGTTTGGAATCCTTAGGAAAGAAATAGAGAATAAGACAGAAAATATCACATTGCCTCTATATAAATCCATGGTATGCCCATATCTTGAATACTGTGCAGATCTGGTCACCCCATCTCAAAAAGATATACTGGAATTGGAAAAGGTTCAGAAAATGGCAGCAAAAATTATCAGGCGCATGGAACAGCTTCCATATAAGGAGAGATTAATAAGATTGGGACTTTTCAGCTTGGAAAAGAGACGACTAAGAGAGGATATGATAGAAGTCTATAAAATCATGACTGGTGGAGAAAGTAAATAAGGAAGTTTTATATGCTCCTTCTCATAACACAAGAACTAGGGGTCACCAAATGAAATTAATAGGCAGCAGGCTTAAAACAAACAAACAAAAGAAACACTATTTCACTAGGAGGGTGGTGAAGCACTCGAATGCGTTACCTAGGGAGGTGGTGGAGTCTCCTTCCTTGGAGATTTTTAAGGCCCGGCTTGACAAAGCCCTTCCTGGGATGATTTAGTTGGGAATTGGTCCTGCTTTGAGCAGGGGGTTGGACTAGATGACCTCTTGAGGTCCCTTCCAACCCTGATATTCTATGATTCTATGATTCTAAATATTTCTTCACACAACACACAGTTGACCTGTGTTAGTCTTTGCCGGAAGATGTTGTGAAGGCCAGTAGCGTAGCTAGGGGGGTTCAGGGGAAGCAGCCGCTTCCCCTCAGTACATTTTTCAAAAGCGGTGCCTGCCGGGCTGCTGCTGGGCTCCTGCAGGCAAGGGTGGGGGGCAGCACAGTTGGACTCCGGAGGAGCCATGGCGGGGGGGGGGGGGGGAGGCGGGCGCCGCCAGAGGAGCGAACGAGCCGGCTCCTCGGCCATCGCACCCCACACTCAGCGCGGCCCCAACATCGCCGCCGCGGCCACCTCCTGCGGCGGCTCAGGGCTCGGCGGCCGAGCGCTCCGCAGCTGGTGGGCAGATCCCCTCTCCCTGGCAGCTTCCGGGCCGAGGGAAGCAGGAAGCTGCCGGGGAGAGGGGATCTGCCCACCAGCTGTGGAGCGCTCGGCTGCCGAGCCCTGAACCGCCGCAGGAGGCGGCCGCGCTGAGAGTGGGGTGCAGCTGAACCGCCGCTCCTTCGGCCACGCCCGCCGCCCCCCCAAATGGCTCCTCTGGAGTCTGGCCATGCTGCCCCCCACCCTTGCCTGCAGGAGCCCAGCGGCGGCCCAGCAGCTCCACTTTTGAAAAGAAATGCTGGGCTGCCCGGGTGAGGGAACTAGGAAGCTGCCGGGGAGAGGGGATTTGCCCACCAGCTGCTGCCTGCCCCACTGCTCCGCTCCCCCCAGCCCCAGGGAGAAGCGAGCAGCGCCCACCCGCCACCCCTTCCCCTGCACCCCCCCCCCATGAGCCCCTCCGAGGGGGCGCAGCATGGCCGCAGCATGGCTGGAGGAGCCAAGGGGGGGGGCACAGAGCGGCCGGAGGAGGAGCCAAGGGGGGGCGCCTTTTTTATGGTTGCTCCCCCTGCACTGAGAAGCTGGATATGCCACTGGTGAAGGCCCAGACTATAACAGGGTTCAAAAAGGAACTAGATAAGTTCATGGAGGATGGGTCCATCAATGGCTATTAGCCTGGATAGGCAGGGATGCAAAACCCTGCTCTGAAGTGTCGCTGGCCTCTTTTTGCCAGAAACTGGGAATGAGTGACAGAGGATGGATCACTTGATGATTCCCTGTTCTGTTCATTCCCTCTAAAGCAACCTGGCATTGGCCACTGTCAGAAGACAGGATACTGAGCTAGATGGACCTTTGGTCTGACCCAGTATGGCCACTCTTACGTTCTTAATCTGTTGCATCGTGCGTTTTGCTGGGAGAACCTCTCCTAGCCCTGAAGAAGGGGTGCCTCAAAAGCTTGTCTCTCCCCCACCAGAAGTTGTTCCAATAAAAAATATCAGCTCACCCAGCTTGTCTCTGTCACTCTCAGGCAGGTTTTCTAATCCTTTAATCTTTCTTCTGAATCTTCTCTGACCCCTCTGCAAGGTATCAACGCCCTTCGGGAATTGTGGGCGCCAGCACTGGACACAGGATTCCAGCAGCAACAGCACCAGTGCCGAATCCAGAGGTAAAACCATCTTCTACTCCTACTCACGATTCCCCTGTTTATGCATCCAGGCATCACAGCGGGAGCTCGCATTCAGCTCCCCAGGACTTTTTCAGAGTTCCAGGCTAGAGCCCCCAGCCTATCGGCATGGCCTGATTTCTTTGTTCCTACCCGGATGGCTTTACATTTTTGAAGCATCATCATTAAGGGATTGAGCGGCAGGTTGGAATAGGACATTCCCTTTGATCTCTAAGCCCTGTGGTACGTGGGCAGTGTTAATATTAGCACTACAGGCAGCCTGTAAATTGTATCAGCATTTGAATATAGGCTAGATGCAGGAAGCAGTGGGTGTATCACTACTGCTACCGCTGCCTGTCATACTAACTAATATTGTCTCATTTTCTTGTAAACCTCCCCCCTCCCCCAATCTGTCTGTATCCCCCTCTTATCGCTTGTCTTAGAATCAGAAGGGACCCCAAGGGTTATCTAGTCCAGCGGCTCTCAACCTTTCCCGACTACTGTACCCCCTGTCCGGAGACTGATTTGTCTTGTGTGCCCCCAAGTTTCACCTCACTCAAAAACAACTTGCTTACAAAACCAGCCAAAACAATACAAAAAAGTGTCACAGCCACTGTGACTGAAAAATTGCTGCCGTTCTCATTTTTACCATGTAGAATGATAAAATAAATCGATTGGAATATAAATATTGTACTGACATTTCAATGTGTAGCCTATAGAGCAGTATAAACAAGTCATGGTGTGAAATTTTAGTTTGTACGGACGTTGCTGGTGCTTTTTATGTAGCCTGTTGTAAAAGTAGGCAAATATCTAGAGGAGTTGATGTGCCCCCTGGAAGACCTCTGCGTACCCCCAGGGGTATGTGTACCCCTATGTGGCAATGCGGAACTCACCCCTGCAGCACCTCCTGCTGGTCTCTTCCAGGGATTAGCTCTGCCAGCCTTGGAGCGCCCTCTGCAGGCCGGTGTCTCCCTACTGCTTGGCCCCCCATGTCCCTTCCTGGACTCCGGTGCCCCATTATCTGGGGTGTTGCTCTCTGCCATACACCCCTCAGTCTCAAGGTCTCCCCTCCCCAGGGAACCCCCACCCCCTATCCCCACCCCACCTCAGTGGTAGGTTACTGCCAGTCACTAACTAGCCCCCTCTCCCTGGGGCAGACTGCAGTATAAGCCACTCATCACAGGCAAGGGGCGTTTGGATCTGCTGCCTTTCTCCACAACCCAGTACCTCTATGGGGCCTTGGACAAGGCCCTGCAGCTTGGGGAGTTGCCAGCCTGGAGCTCTCCAGCCCCTCTGGCCTTTCCCCAGCCCTGCCTTACTCTAGGTACCCTGAGCTTCCCAGCAGCCAGGCCCAGGCCCAGGCCCAGGCCCCTGCCCCTCGCTCTCTCTCTGAAAGCAGAAAGAAACTGTATGTCTGTTTGTGGCTTCCCTGGCCTTTATAGGGCCAGCTGGGTCCGGTTGCGGTATGGCCACAGCTGAGGCTGCCTCCCCAATCAGCCCAGCCTAAGGCTCCCAGCCCCAGTCCTCTCCAAGGGCTGTTGTTAACCCTTCCAGGCAGGAGTGGGTGACCACCCTGCTACACCCTAGTTGAGACCCACTGAACTAGTCCTGCCAAGAAAGCTGCAGGATTTGTTGTGTCTATTCCATCCAAGACGGATTGTCAGCTTTTGGGGGCAGGGACTGTCTTTTCACTCTTCATTTGTACAGAGTTTAGTACAACAGTGTCCTGGGACATGTCCCTACGATGATGCTAAATAATAATAACAAATCTCTGGCAGTGGAGCCTAGTGGGTCAAGCACAGGACTGGGACTCAGGAGACCTGGGTTCCATTCCCTGCTCTGCCACTGGCCTGCTGGGTGACCTTGGGCACGTCACACCTCTCTGTGCCTCAGTTTCTTCATCTGTAAAATAAGGATACTGCCTGCGTTTGTAAAGTGCTTTGAGCTCTGCTGCTGCAACGCACTAGAGAAGAGTGAGGTGTTATTCTCCAGGAGGTCTGACTCAGTACTGCCAACCTCAAACGTCCAAAAATCCTGAGTCAGACACTAAAACAATCTCAGGAGATCGGTTACGATTCGTTAATAAAGTCGCCGCGTTCATCTCGCCCAAAGCAGGAGTCCAGACTCTTAGCTGGCAGCGTTTGCTTTGATTAAAGACAGGCAGCAGGGCTGGAAGATCAAGGGAAGTTGCTCTCAGGGCTTGTTTACACAGTGAGATGATACGCGCTTACGGGGGTGTGACTTCTGAAGCTCACTAAATCGCTAACTAGTCCACGTAGGCCCTGCAGGTGCACGCTAGTTTCCGTGGTGTGTTTTAAGGTTGTGTTGACTACATTAAAGCACACTAGGGAACCTTTAATGCACCAGCCGGGCCTACACAGATCAGTTAGTGCGTTACACGTTAGCAGGGGCGGCGGGCATCACAGGCCGGGGGAGGCTGAGCTTCCCCAACCAGCACACGAGGCCCCGCCCATGCTCCACCCCCTGGCCCCATCTTCCCTGCTTCTAGTTCCCGCTCTTCCCCCGTGGCCAGGCCAGGGCTGGGGGCAGAGCTGGGGCAGACTGGCCTGCAGTCAGGACTCTGGGCGGCTGGTGCTGGTGCTTGCATCCCCTGGCGATGGGGGCTGCATCACCCTCCTGGCACTCTGTGCTGGGGCGTACCGCCCTCCTGGTGCTCCGGGACTGCGCCACCTGCCCGGCGCTGTGGGGTTAGGGGGGCTGGGTCTGGAATCGCACCACCTGCCCAGGGCTGGGGCCTCGCCGACCACCTGGTGCTCCAGGACTGGGGGTGCTCATTTTGATATTTCGATTTGAAATGACTTTTTGTTTAAAAATGTCTCAGTGTTATAAAAATAATGTGAAACCCCCTTAAAATAGCTCAGAATCAAAACAATTGTTTTCATTATTATTATTATTTGGAACTGTCCCAGAACCCAAAACTCAGTTATTCCCCCAGCTCTATTCCTAGGTCACTTAGGTGCTTCTTGAAAATTCCACCCACTTAATAAAGATCTAGTCAGGGCTTAATTTGTAATGAAAGAGGTGCCGGGGCTCAAGCAATTTTTTTACATCCATAACTGATGCAGCAAGTCCAGAGGTGCCGGGCTCTGAACTGCCGAGCCTAGAGGTGCCGGGCTCCAAACTGCCAGGCCCAGAGGTGCCGGGCTCCGAACTGCCAAGCCCAGAGGTGCCGGGCTCTGAACTTCCAGGCCCAGAGGTGCCGGGCTCTGAACTTCCAGGCCCAGAGGTGCCGGGCTCTGAACTGCCAAGCCCAGAGGCGCCGGGGCTATGGACTGCCAAGCCCAGAGGTGCCGGGCTCCGAACTGCCAGGCCCAGAGGTGCCGGGGCTATGGACTGCCAGGCCCGGAGGTGCCGGGCTCCGAACTGCCAAGCCCAGAGGCGCCGGGGCTATGGACTGCCGAGCCTAGAGGTGCTGGGCTCCGAATTGCCAAGCCCAGAGGTGCTGGGCTATGAACTGCTTGGCCCAGAGGCGCCGGGGCTATGGACTGCCGAGCCTAGAGGTGCCGGGGCTCTGAACTGCCAAGCCCAGAGGTGCCGGGGCTCTGAACTGCCGAGCCTGGAGGTGCCGGGCTCTGAACTGCCAGGCCCAGAGGCGCCGGGGCTATGAACTGCCAGGCCCAGAGATGCCAGGGCTCAGCCCTGGCACAAATTAAGCCCTGGTTTTAGGGTCATTTTTGTCCTGCAGTCAATCTTTCAATTCATTTTTGTCTTCCACCTCACAAAACCAACTCTACTCCATTTTACAGAGCTGAGAGGTCCAGTTTAACAGCAGTAGCTCTCGCTCTTTCTGTCACCCTACGTGTGTGGCCATCCTTTGAGCTTCCTGTGTGGTTTCAGTCAGAACCTTTGAGGAGCTCTGTGGGCTCCAGCCCTAAACCGAACCAGGCATGTGACCAGTCGGAGCTGTTTGCTTTTCCTGTTCTTAAATCTTTTAGAAAAGAAAAGAAAAGAAAAGAAAAGAAAAGAAAAGAAAAGAAAAGAAAAGAAAAGAAAAGAAAAGACAAGACTCTGGGTGAGCTTTGGATGGTGCAGGATGAAGAACGATTCATGGTGATGAATTTCTGATGGATGAGGAAGAACCCAAAACACCTGTCTCAAGGTGAGACCCTAGGGCAGAGGTCCCCAAACTGTGGGGCAAGGCCCCCTAGGGAGGTGGGGAGGAACGTTCCAGGGGGTGGTGGCAGGGCCTAGGCCAGCACCCACAGGGGGCAGGGAGGGAGCAGCACCCACCCCTGCTCCACTCCCGCCTCTGCTCCGGCCCTGCCCCCAGCCACATGCCTGGCCCTGCGTCCAGCCTCAGCCCTTGAACCGCAGCCCGGCCATGCCCTTGGCTCCAGCCCCACCCCTAGCCTCGGCCCTTAGCCACGGCTCTGTTCCCAGCCCCAGGCCTGCCCCCAGATGTGGCCCCAGCCTCAGACCCCTTATCCCTGTCTGTGTCTCCCCCACCCCAGGAGCTGCAGCCCCGCTCGGGGGAGTGGGGCACAGACAGGGGTAAGGGGAGGGTGCAACCCTGGAAAATGTGGGGACCACTGCCCTAAGGACTAATTTCAACCCACTTCACGGTGTTTTTAGTAGCAGTGCAGGAACGTTCTGAAGGGGTGTGGAAATCTTTCTCTGAGGGTATGTCTACACTACAGCTGGACGTGTAAATCCAGTTCAAGTAGACATACCTGAGCTAGCATCAATCAAGCTAGGGCACTAAAAGTAGAAGTTGTAATAACTGTGACCACACATTTAGCCTAATTTATCCACAGCTGTAAAAAGTTTATAAAATGTCACAATAACCTGTAACAACAAATGATGGGTAAAGGTACACAAGAGGAAAAGAAAGCCTAAATTAGTCCAAACAAAAAGGCCTCCTGATATAATTCAAGGCATAGACACAGACTTCCCCTCTACCTAGGGGATGCTTGACCCCCTCCCCAGACCCTGCCCCCACTCTACCCCTTCCCTGAAGACCCCACCCTGCCTGTTTCCGCCCCAGGCCCTGCCCCCACTCCACCCCTTCCCCCAAATCCCAACACTCGCCTCTTCCCATCCAGATCCGTCCCTCCCCCGATCACACCCCATCCCCGCTCCTTCCCCTCGCCCGCAGAGAGAGGGAGCCAGGGGACATGACAACCTTCACCAGCTCTGGCTAAATCCTGAATACCACCTGGGATACAAGACTTTGTCATCCCCTTTTCCCCCTGTGCCCTTTTCCTTCCTTACCTTTTTTCTTTCCTCTCCCCTCCCTCTTCTGTTGCTTTCTGTGTAAGATCCCCCAGCTGGTGTCAATTGGCCGTAGCTTCATTGGGGTCAATGTGGCCAGATCCCCCAGCTGGTGTCAACTGTCCGTAGCTGCGTTGGACTCAATGGGGCCAGATCCAGCTGGTATGAATCAATGAAGCTTCGTTGACTTCAGAAGAGCTATACCAATTTCCACCACCAGGGGACTGGGCCCGTGACGTTGTTTATTGCATGTTTAGAGATGTGTTTCTTATCGCTGAGAGGCGCAGCAGGGCGTGGGGATGGACTCAAGAATAACCCCCCAGTGCCTTGGCTGTTCTCGATCCTGCCTGTAGCTTGCAACTTCCCTGCGACTTATTTCAGGGCAGGAGGTTCAGTTTTGCCCTGTGATTGCTCCCTTTACGTGCTCCCCCACATAGCGTTATGTTCTGAGCCACATTCTAATCCTCTTGCCCTTTCACAGTGCCAGGCCCTGCAGCTCGCTAGCAGGTTGGCCGGCCTCTTGCATCTGAGTCACCTCTGTGGTTTGACAGCTCGAGGTGGGGCTAGCGCTTCCTCTGCAGCCTTGAGCCCGCAGTCAGACAGGGTGAGTCTGTGGAGGGTCGTTGGTTTCTTCTCTTCTCATCATTTTCTGGGCAAGCCTGGAAGATGGAGGATGAAGAAGGTTACACGGTATTAAACTTCCGACGCCAGGAGAAAACCACCACCAGCCCGTCACCCGGGAGGATCCAAGGTATGGACGTTAGAAAGTTTTGCTTCATGAGCATGTCGCAGGGAGAGAATGAGTGAAGAGCACAAGTGCAGAGCACCATTATTCTGATGTGTCAGACAGGCTTTTCTTTGACCCCGTGACCAGACCTTCCCTGTTCCTGTTCAGAAATGGATATTTGCACTTGAAGGTTGAGATTTTCAACGCTGCCTAAGAGATGTGGACACCCAGATGGAATCAAAATCAATGGGATTTGGACATTCAATTCCCATAGGCTCTGTTTTCAAAGGTCTCTACATTTGAGCACCCAGAATCACCTGTCCCTTTTTAAAATCTTATTTTTAGGGCTGGCTGGAAACAGGAATTCCATTTTGTGAAAAATGTAGCTGTCTCGACATTTGTTTTAATTCTGCAGCAGAACAAAAATAAGATCCTTGGATATAGCAGGGACATGAGCCTGGCTCCCCTACATCCCAGGGGAAATGCCATAACCACCCCTGAACCTGAACAAACTTTGCTGGAACTGATACACTTCCATGAGAAGTTTTGATGAATCGGCATTTTCCAACAAAAACAGTTTTGTAGACAAATTCCCGACCAGCTGAACGTGAGCTCCCAGTGTGGGGCTCCAACCGAACGCTAATGTGATTCTTGGAGCCATAAACAGGAGAATATTGAGTAGGAGTAGAGTGGGGTTTTTTACCTCTGTATGTGGCATTGATGTGACTGCTGCTAGAATACTGTGTCCAGTTCCGATATCTACAATTCAAGAAGGATCTTGATAAACTGCAGAGAGTTCAGCGGGCGGGAGCTCAGTGCTTTCTGAAAATCAGGCCCCTTTAAGGTCTCTAAATTTGAGCACCCAGAATCACTTGCCACTTTTGAAAATCTTCACCCATAACTTGAAAAATTGCTGCAGCATTTTCTTCACTTGACTTTAGTAGATTTCATTGAGGCTTAAAAAAAAAAAAAAAAAAAAAAATCAAGCCAAGACTGGCTATCATAGATTTAATCATAGAGTCAGAAGGACCTCAGGAGGTCATCTAGTCCAATCCCCTACTCAAAGCAGGACCAATCCCCAAATAGATTTTTGCCCCAGATCCCTAAACGGCCCCCTCATGGATTGAGCTCACCATCCTGGGTTTAGTAGGCCAATGCTCAAACCATTGAGCTATCCCTCCCCCCTATGCAACTTTACTGTAAATTACCACATGTAGGGATGGATAAGAAAGTTCAGTTTGTATTGCATTATGGATATTATCTAACAATGCCTAATGACATAACATGAGAACAGATTTTAAAAGGCAAAGATAAGGTTGAAGGAGTCTCACCAAACTTTGCGTGTTTTACAGATTCTCCTTTGAGTTCCCAGCGCTGTAAACACATGCTAGGGATTTTGGGAGCTGTTTGCATCATTCTGACAGTAGCCGTGATCATTCTGACTATCCTGGGTAAGTGTCTGGATCCCGTCTGTTTTGTAAATACGCAGGTGGTGAAATTTCTTATGCCTTAGTAATTCAGCTTAGCTATTTTCTATTTATTGACCGGGATTCTCAATTTTTTCCATTGCACAGTCCGCCTGTGAAGATCCATCTACATTGCACACTCTTTTTGGCAGTGTGCAGAGCACATACACCATATGTCCCCCCCAACTTGGGTGTAAATGGCAGTGTAGATGGTGAGGCCCTGCTTACGTGAATAGGGTTAAGATACACTGAACACTGTGGGTACGTACTCAGATATGCACCCTACACAGCTCTCTACTCACCCAAGCAGTGTCTCTCCCAGCTACACTTCTATTTTACAGTGTAGTGTCCCACTGCCAGAGTCTTTCCCCGCCAAAGGGGAAGCTTCAGAAGTGAGGAAAGACTCTGGCAATGGGAAGTCAGCGGTGAAAGGCTCCAGCAGCTCCCTGCATTGGAGCCTTTACCCGTTGCAGGGAAAGACTCCAGCAGTGGGGAAAGTCTCTGGCAATTCCCTGTTACCGAGCCTCACCTCACTGCCTCTCCCGGCCAGAACCTTTCCCTGACACATGTAGCTGTGCACCACAGCGTGGACCAGTGGTGGGCAACCTGCAGCCCACGGGCCATACGCAGCCCATCAGGGTAATCTGCTGGTGGGCCGCGAGACAGTTAGTTTACATTGGCCACGTCTACACTACCCGCCAGATTGGCGGGTAGTAATCAATCTATCGGGGATCGATTTATCACGTCTCATCTAGACGCGATAAATCGATCCCCGAATCGACGCCCGTACTCCACCTCGGCAGGAGGAGTAAATGGAGTCGACGGGGGAGCCGTGGCGATCGACTTGCCACCGTGAGGACGGCCAGATAAGTTGAACTAAGATACTTGGACTTCAGCTACGCAAATAGCTATGTGGCCAGCTTTTACTACCAACAAGTGCTCTCTGGTTCATCATGGGTTACAGTTTGAGAACTGCTGTCCTATACTCAGATACCACAGCATTAGTAACGTCAGGAAGAAAAGGCCCCTGAGCAGGAAATGGACAGGCCCCAGTTCAGGTAAACACATATGTTCGTTTTTAAAATTAAGGATGTGCTTCAGTGGTTTCCTGATTAGGGTCCTTAAAGAGACCATCACCGTTAAATCTAGTCAATTTAAAAACAGAAAAACAAGCTAAAAGTATCACTGCTACTGGGTTCTCTTGACTGTCAGATCATTTACAATTAAAGCTGGTCAAAATCCACTGTGTAGATTTTGATTGGCGCAGGTTGTAATATGTTGGCACAAGGTGTTTTTAATCTGACTCCTTGATACAATGAATGTGCTGGTCAATTCTTGATACTCTCCTGTTGTGTCTCACACAAGAGGCTCTGTGGTTTTCAAAACCCAGGAAAAATGTATAAAACAAAATATGTCTAGTGTGAAAACAGATAGTTTTTATATTTTTGAAATTTTTAATAAAAAAGAAAATTTTCGACCAGCTCTATTTACAATCCCATTTTCCTACATTTTTAAGAGTGTTTTTCCTCCCCTGTGAGGCCCTAGACCACACTTTTCAGAAGTAATTAGTGAATTTGGGCAATGGAGTGGAGCGTCTGCTGATAAATTTTGCAGATGACACCACACTGAGAGGGGTTGAAAGCACTTTGGAGACAGCATCAGAATTCAAAACGACCTTGACAAATTGGAGAATTGGTCTGAAATTGACATGATGAAATTCAGTAAAGACAAGTTTCAGAGTAGCAGCCGTGTTAGTCTGTATCCGCAAAAAGAACAGGAGTACTTGTGGCACCTTAGAGACTTATGCTTATGCTCAAATTTGTTAGTCTCTAAGGTACCACACGTACTCCTGTTCTTTTTAGTAAAGACAAGTGCACATTGCTTTATTTAGGAAGAAAAAATCAAATGCACAGCTACAAACTGGGGAATAAGTATCAAGTCCAGCCCTCTGCAATGAGGCAGGACCAAATACACCTAGACCATCCCTGACAGGTGTTTATCCAACCCAGGGCCGGCTCCAGCATTTCTGCCGCCCCAAGCAAAAAAAAAAAAAAAAAAAGCCGCGATCGGCGGCGGCAGTTCAGCGGCAGGTCCTTCGCTCCTAGAGGGAGTGAGGGACCGGCCGCCCCCGAATTGCCGCAGGTGCCGCCCTTCTCCCTTGGCCACCCCGAGCACCTGCTTGTTAAGCTGGTGCTTGGAGCCGGTCCTGATCCAACCTGTCCTTAAACTCCTCCAGTGATGAGGATTTCACAACCTCTCTTGGAAGCCTGGTCCAGAGTTTAATTTCTCTCACAGTTAGAAAGTTCTTCCTAATATTGAACCCGAATCGCCCTTGCTACAGATTCAGCCCATTACTTCTCCTCCTGCCTTCAGTGGATATGGAGAACAATTGATCACCCTCCCAGGGGTTTTCCTAGACCCCCCGTGAATTTCCCCAACACTCGTCCCCCCCACCCTTACATGCAGTGTTGCCAATTTAGTTGTTGGTTGGAAATTTTAATTGAAATTCAAACATTAATACTCACTTTAAAAGTTACACAGTATATGAGAAAACATTTGTACCTGAGAAAGCACAATGGGTTTGAAAAGTCTGAACAAAGACCAGCTTCCTCACACAGCTGTTATTTATGACAATGTCGGCACATTCGTTTTGGCTATATAGGCCTACCTTATAATTTAAAATGATGATTTGGAAGCAAGGTCTGACTGAGCTCTCCCCTGACAGCTAGTGATGAGCCGGGGAGGGGTGAAGGCTTCAGACCAGATTGTATTTACATGAACACACCTACTCTGCCGAGGTATCCAGCAGACAGAGCTGTGCTGCACAAGCGATCGATTTTGGCTGGTGTTGGGTTACAAATCACTTGAAGTATTAAATGTGGGGTCATGAAATGTTGTTCTCCTGATTGTCTGAGTAAAGGGCAGCAGAACTTTACTTAGCCTGACTGAATGAGGGGGTCTCCCTCAGTGCTTAATTTGTGCTGCGCCCCGGCACCTCCAGGCTCGGCATTTCAGAGCCCTGGAACCTCTGGGCTGGTCACATCAGTTATGATAGTAACAAACTTGCTTGAGCACCAGCACCACTTTCGTTACAAATTAAGCTCTGGTCACTCTCAACTGAACTGCATTCGCTAAGCAGGAGGTTTGGATGCCAGATCCTAGCACAGAGAGAGAGGGTGGGGCACAGGTGTTTTGCTTGGTGCTGTGGGCTCTGCCTAAGAGTCAGGGGCACTATTTGACCTGCCCCTCTCTCCTGTTTAGAGAGAGATGATTAGGCTTCATAGTGAGTTTTTTGGTTTGTTAAGTGACCACTAGAGCTGAAATCACTGATAACCAGGTCCAAGTGCTTAGACCTGCTGCAGGACAGCACTTCTGTGGAAGAGACGGCCCAGCCTGCACTAACACCGAGGTTCCCCCACTGAGAGCTGAAATCACTGAGTACTGGTGGAACCTCGAGGGACCGACTCAGAGGTCACAATGGCAGGTGGCAGCAGAAGATGACAGTGCAGGGCCATTGGAGACGGAGCGGTAGAGTGAACGGCGGCACAACAAACAACAACAGCCAGAGCATTGGATTATGTTTTAGTAACTTTGCTCCAGGATGCTAGATTTGTGACTGGGAAACTTAGATAAATATACATTTCCTAGTAGGCCAAGATTTTGAAATGCATTATTTGCCAAGGTCATTATCTCACTTAGTCGCTATCTCAAGAGGTCATTATCTTGAAGAGTTTATGTACTAAACTTTTTGATTATTATAATTATTTTTTATATAAGAATGGCATATTGGGTCAGACCAATGGTCCATTTATCCCAGTATCCTGTCTTCCGACAGTGACGATTCCATGTGCTGCAGTGGGAATGAACAGAACAGGGAATCATCGAGCGATCCATCCCCTGTTGTCCACTCCCAGCTTCTGGCGAACAGAGACTAGGGACACTCAGAGCATGATGTTGCATCCCTGCCCATCCTGGCTACTAGCCATTGATGGACCCATCCTCCATGAACTTATCTAGTTCTTTTTTGAACCCTGTTATAATTTTGGCTTTCACAACATCCCTGGCAAAAAGTTCCACGGGTGACTGTGCGTTGTGTAGAGAAATATTTGCTGCCTATTCATTTCATTGGGTGACCCCTGCTTCTTGTGTTAAATGTGAAGGGGTAAATAACACTTCCTTATTCATTTTCTCCACAATGGCCAAGATTTTATAAGCCTCTAGCATATCCCCTCTTAGTCGGCTCTTTTCAAAAGCTGAAAAGTCCCAGTCTTTTTAATCTCTCCTCATATGGAATCTGTTCCATGCCCCTAAGCATTTTTGTTGCCCTTCTCTGAACCTTTTCCAATTCCAATATATCTTTTTTGAGATGAGGTGACCAGAACTGCACGCAGTATTCGAGATGTGGGCATGTCATGGATTTATATAGTAAAAGTGGAGGCGCTTGGTTTGCCAGACTGATTAGCTAAGCCAATACTGACAACCTATATGAAAAGGCTGCAAAACACCCTGCCTCTGGACTGCGTCAGCATGCAGAAAGCTTTATAAGCCAGTCACTGGCAAAGCCAATTTTAGAAGAACTTAATGAGGCTGTTAAGAATGCTGGAGACATAACTCAGTTTATGTGAACCAACATGGCTATTGCACCATATTTTCTATTTAAGTGTAAGCAGAGTCAGGATGAGCTCTCCCTGACATCTGGTGGTGAATTATGGCGAGTGTGGAAAAGAACTCCAGGGGCTGATCTTGTTTGCATAGGCACACCCACTCGCCTGGCATGAAACAACAGCAACTGAAAGTGGTTACTTTGGATGGGGTGGGATCCCCAGTTTCTCTGTTATTGGGGCAGGAGGAATAAAGTGTTGTTACCCTGATTATGTGAATCAAGGACAATGAAACTGTTTTATGACAGAGGGTCTCACCATCACCTAAATAGCTCTCGCTAGACAAGGGACATGGGTTCCACAACCCAGTAAATTGAGAGAAGTTGGGGACAAGTATTTGTACCTGGGGTCCCTCCCTCTTTGAGAGCCTGAAACACCAATTGCTCCTCTCTCTCCACTGTTGAATGTCAGAGCTAACTTCGGCCCTGGGGAAACCCCCATAGTCCAAGCTGCTCCCCTAGGACTGCATGGTCTGGACAGGTGTCCTGGCCATTAGCCCTCCTTAGGGGCAGCTGCTGTGCAGCACAAGGGACCTCAGAAAAGCCCTGGGACCTTATACATCAGTGACTCCTAAAGTGCACAACCCAAGCTCCTGTGGCCATAACAGTAACAACAACTCACTTGTCTGCTGCTTGGAAGTTTTCCAGGGCCGCTCCCTGCAGATGGACACTGGCGCAGTCTCATCGGTCCCTGAGAGCAGTGGTGTCTCCCAGAGACACTCCCCCGGCAGAGAATGCAACAGGAGCCTGGAGGACTTGGTGTCTCGCCTGAAGCAGAGTCTGTGTCACTCAGCCCAGAGCCCCTCAGCAGGTAACCGCATCTCGCTGTGGCTCTGAGCCCCTCAGTATGTTCCATGCATCGCACAGGCGGAGTGGGGCCTGTTTGAAGAAGGCAGGCCATGGGCAGACCAGCCTGCTAGCCTCTTTCCTCCTCCCATTCCAGTCCTCGGGGGGGGGCCTGGAGATTTTCTCTCACTCAGTGAGGACAGAGGCCGGGCACTGTGGATGGGGGAGGCAAGAAGGGGATCTTCTCCCATATTTCCTCCAAGGATAACAAATACGTTAAGGGCTGTTATAAAGACAATGGGGATCAGTTGTTCTCCATGGCCACTGAAGGCAGGACGAGAAGTAACAGGCTTCATCTGCAGCAAGGGAGATTCAGGTTAGATATTGGGAAGAACTTTCTAACTCTGAGGGTAATTGAGCTCTGGAACAGGCTTCCAAGGAAGATTGTGGAATCCCGTCATTGGAGGTTTTTAAGATCAGTTTGGACAAACACCTGTCAGGCACGGTTTAGGTTTACTTGGTCCTGCCTCAGCGAAGGGGGCTGGGCTTTATGACCTCTCAAGGTCCCGTCCAGCCCGACATTTCTATGAGTCTGTGAGAAGTGGTGCTGCTGAGAGAGTCTCCTTCCTCCAACCTCAGGCTAGGAGAAGATGAACCTGGGGCATCTTTCCCCATCCCCACCAATGGGAGGGAGGCCGGGGGGGATCAGGAAGGTTGAGCAGAAACATGGATATGGATATTAGCATCTGGGACCAGATCCCAGCAGAGGCCAGGCCATCAGAGAAAGCCCTGGCCAGGGGTAGGAGACACGGCCATATCCGACCTCCCCCATCCAAGTGGGCTCAGAGGAAGGAAATTTCTTTCCAAGCCTCCCCAGTCCTAGCAGTGGCTGGAGGAAGGGCAGACATTGGGTGCTTGAATTCCTAGTCTGGTGGCATCAGGGGAAGGGGGGAAGTGCTGGCTACGGACAGAAAAACAAATACTTTTGTGATCTAACTTGGACAATGTTTGCCGGCCAACTAGCACCAATGGCAGACACGTCTCCATGGGGATTGTGGGGCACAGTGACCTCCAGTGGTCAGTGAGGGCAATTGAGCAGAATTGCTGAGCGAATAATGGATTTTTTGGTTCAGGCGTTGAACCAAAAAAAGGGGCAAAGGGAGGCGGGGGGAGAAAAAATAAACAACAGTTCAGTTCAAACCAAAACTGGATTTTTTTGGAAAATTTTCAATGTATTGGAAAAAATGAAAAACTTCATTTTGGCTTCATTTTGTCAACCTAAAACTTTTTTTTTTTTTTACATTTTTCAGAGGTCTTTCACCCTTTTAAAATGTATTTATTTTTATAATAGCCAGACTGGAAGTTGAAATACTGTTTCAAAAATGAGAGATCAAAATGACACATTTTGATATGGCTGAAATGAACCATTTTGTCTTTTTCCAGGGAAAAAAAACAAAGTTGGGGCCAAAACGATATGTGGAATTCAACCCAATATTGTGAATAGCTTGAGTGCAAAAAAAATGTATTTTTTGGCAAATTTACTATGTGCTGAATTCCCCCCGGGCTCTAGTGAGCAGGTCAGGTTGGTCTAAGATACTAGTTCAATGAACTCCCCAAAGACCGTATTTAGTGATAGTTCAAATTTCATCAGGGTACCCCGTAGCCATCCCCCCAAAGGCACAGTCATGTTGCTACGGCACTGTCAGTAACACACTCCAGTGCTCTCTAAGGCCTTCACTCCCACCTCCAACGGGTACCAGAAAGCACTAGGCATCCAACTTCACCCAACTCTCACACAGAAACCTGAGCAGTGACCTCAGACACTCTCTGGTAACACCAGCAGCACGTCTGCCTGTCACACGGCCCGTGCGTTTGGGAAGCAAGTGGCTCTGTTTTGTCAGGCTGAGGGCGTCATGCTGGTTTTGCTCTGGCCTGCGGGAGAAGCGGAGATCAGGGGCAGCGCGGAGGTAGCTGTGTATGGCTGAGTGTGCCGAGCTAGTTCTGGCTGATGCCTGTGGCTGACAATGCCCGGGTGGTTCTGGGTGACGCTCGAGGGTGCAGCGATAGTGACAGTGGGTGACGCTGAGTGAGGACCCTGGGGCTAGATCCACAAAGGGACTTGGATGATTAACTGCCACTTGAGGAGCCTAAGTCCAACATTTCGATACTGCTGGATAAGAATCCATAAAATAAAATTCAAAGTGAAATTTTGAAAATAAAAAACAATAAAAAAACTTGTTATTCTGGAACTTCTTTTTCTGTGAGAATATGTGTCAAAACTGACACGGTTTTATAAGAACATTTTGTTGAAACAGCTTTTCTACTGGAAAACAGTTTTGAAGAAAATGTTCTGACCAGATCTCCTTGTTAAACATAGAGAAAAGCTCCGGATGGGATCACCGATAGTGCTGATATAAAATTATTCTACTTAACTGCCAGGGGGCAAATTTGTCACGTACACACAGGGTCAGCTATAGGTTGTGTCCGTCTCTCCTTATTCCTCAGCTGGAACGGACAGGAATTTCTACGACAGTGCCTAACCCTCTCTGAGCTGTTGTAAGCACGTTCCCTGGGACCAAGAATCATTACTGCTGTGTCTCGCCACATCTCTCTCCAGACGGCTCCGGCTGCAAATTCTGCCCTATGGACTGGCTGTCACACAGGGGAAAGTGTTACTGGTTTTCCAAAGACAGCAAAAACTGGAAGGAGAGCTGTGATGACTGCTCCGCGAAGAGCTCTCGAAAGCTAGTGATCCAAGACCAGGAGGAGATGGTAAAGTAAAACAGAGGGGGCGAGACTTCTGCTGGAGGGGGTCACTGCTTACATGGTCCCAGATGTGAAGAGGCGAAGGACATTTCTTCCTGAGGATGCTAATGCGGCATAACGGCTGGCGTTGCTCCCACACGCTTTGCTCCCCATCAACAGGGGGATGGGAGAGCCCCAACCCCATCTGTCCCCACTGCCTCTGCTTATTCCTCCTCCTGCCTCATGCTGATGGATGCCCCTTCCCCATCAGCATCCAAGCACGGGAACAGCCGGGCAGGAGGCAGAGAGGTATATTAACCGCTCTGGGTGTGATTTTCAGAAGCTCAAAAGGGAGTTAGGAGCATAAGTCCCTGTCAATGGGGTGACAAGTGACTGTCACTGTTGCTTCTGCTCCTAATTCCCCTAGACACTTGGCACTCCCACCCTGTGTCATCTAGCCCTAGCAGGTTGTACTCACCCTCTGTCTTCACCCCACAGGAGTTCATACAGAACGTCACACATGGTAAATATCATGTCTGGCTCGGGCTCAGTGTTACATCTGCAGAGAAGAACTGGATGTGGGTGGACAGCTCCGTGTTAGACCAAACTCTGTGAGTGTTGCCTGGTGGTTGCTATTTTTTTTTAAGCATATGTCATGGCCCCCTCTGGTTTAGCTATTCATAGGCCTTGAACACATGTAGCCGTGTATCTAAACAACCCAAACAGCAAGATTGCTTCAGCTCCAGGCCCTGCTCTGTGAATGCAGAGACTCTAGCAACTACAACGGTGAATTTTTGTCAGTGACCAGTAAATTCATTGGAAAAAATAATGTATTTTGGGGGGCAATTAAACTATTTGTGAAGTCATCTCAAATTAGCAAATAGTTTTGGCTGCCAATTTTTCCCCACCAAAAAGATAAAATGGTTTGCCTGACTGTTTGAAATGCAGTGTTGAAACTTTTCATTTGGAAATGATGCTTTGTTTCAAAATTTAGCGGTGTATTAAAAAAGATGTAAAAATTCCCAAAACAAAACATAATATATATATGCATTTCATTTAATGTAGGGATGTTTTTTGTCTCGTAATGTTTTTTTTTCCTGTTTAGTTTTTCATTCCAGAAAGAGAAACCTAGGGGAAAAAATCAGTTTTGGTTTGAACCAAACAATTTTTTTCGTCAGTTTAGCGCCAAAACTGAAAAAAAATCAAGTATTTGCTTAGCTCCAGTAGCAGCTTCATAAACCTCTATCTATGGTGTAGCCACTAGATGGGGACAAAGAGCTACCCTGTGCTAGCATGTGTTACACAGAGCTCAGGAAAGAATTCAAACTGCCCATTGGATTAGAACGAAGACCCAACTACTCTAGGTTCCTTTCATTTAATCTAAGCACATTAAGGACAAATTTGTCCCTGATGTAATCAACTCCATTGATTTCAGCAGAGTTACTGAGGGTCTGAATTTGGCTCATTGACTTCCTTTCTCCTGTTTTACAGGTTCCCAGTAACGGGTCCTGCTGACGTGTACAGCTGCGGGGTGATAAAAGGGAATCGGATTCACTCTGAAACCTGCAGTGCTGAATTCAAATGGATTTGCGAGAAGGAAGCCATGCCGCTATAAACAGTGGCATTAGAGACACTCATTCCTGTAACAGACCAGTACACTGCCTTGGGTTTCAGTCTTCGGGCCAGACTTCCAGGAGCGGATGTGCCTGTGGAGACGTACGTGCATCCTCAAACTAGCTATTTGTGTCTTCAACTTGGGTAAATGCATGTGCAAATCAGGCCCAAGGGCAAAGGCACATCTCATGGATGTAAACACTGCATCACTGACTCGGGTCCAGCAAGAACACACCTCTTCCTCCCCCTGTATCCCCTTCCACCATCATTGATTCCCTGGCTCCTTCACGCCCTTCTCTTCACACCCCCCCCCCACCTTCTGTTTTCTGCCTCTCACGCCCAATACTTCAGTTCCCTTGTTCTCCACCTAGCTGAGTGGGAGGGACACTTTCACATCCTTGTTCTCCTGGATCTGGTCTCTCTGCCATCTCCTCTGCTCTCCCGGGTCTTCTCCTGCTTTTCTGACTATTCCTCCTTCAGCATCTCCTTGACAACCTTGGAACTTTTTTAACCCAATGTTCTTCAAATCAGGTGGTTCATGAAAGCTGACAATGGCTCTTGAACAGTTTCCGTTTTAATGAGTTGGCTTTTTCTGACCAAACAAATCAGAACATTGCTAACCACGCCGACGCGGTTCTCGTATTCTTGTGACTTTTGCATCATTTGTGATTTCGAACCACTGCTCTTCATTTCCCTTTTTTAATCAATTGTCATTTTGTGCAGTTTATCATCTTTCATTTTCACAATAAGGATATTTTAATGTTTTTGGCAGCTTAGTCACATGGTGCATTTTTATTTAATTATTTCATATTTTTTAAAAAATTAGTTTACAAAAGGAAAGTGATAAACAACAAATGTTCAAGGGAAAATTTGCTAACAATAATGGTAAAGTTTAAAAAGAAATTTTAAATGAAAAATACTGATGTTGAGAAAAGGGCAATTTGATCAAAAATATTCCCCAAACAAACCAACTTATGTTTTCAAAAATATTGACCAAATAAAACTTGTTAAAAGTATAAAAATTGATATTATTGATCTAAGAAGGGGAGGGGGAGAGACTGCCAAGCCCTTTACACCACAAAGCAGCAAATTAGCAAATAAAAAAGACTTATTTTACT
Organism: Malaclemys terrapin pileata; assembly: GCF_027887155.1. Lineage (NCBI taxonomy): Eukaryota > Metazoa > Chordata > Testudines > Emydidae > Malaclemys > Malaclemys terrapin. Next base: position 43,564,251 of record NC_071517.1, on the reverse strand, counting down.
GCATTTTCTATAGTGTAGTACCTGGCATGGCCACCGGATGTCACTGCTCTCACAAACACAACAGGACTTGCATTTCTCTATACAAATGGGAAAATGTATTGCCATAAACTAGCATTACATGGGAAAATAAAGTCCAATTGCAACACAGCTCTGTGTTATCTACAGCTCAAAGCATGTTAACCTTTTGGGAATTAGAAAGCTCATATGTGGGTGCTGTATGCAGGAGGATGGGACTGTGGTTGTGTCTTCGTGTGTCTGTGCAACCCAGCACAATGGGACCCTGATCTCAGCTGGGGCAGGAACTGTCTCACTGTGTGTCTGTGCAGCGCCCGGCACAATGGGACCCTGATCTCAGCTGGAGCAGGGACTGTCTCACTGTGTGTCTGTGCAGCGCCCGGCACAATGGGACCCAGACCTTTACTGGGGTCTGTGGGTTTATACTAATATACATAATAATACCTGGAAGCTGGCTGGGCTCTGGATTTTCCAGGCAGACACTGATCACAACAACAATACATTTAGATGGCGGAGGTCCATAGTGCTGAATGTCCATGACCACAGTGTATGGCTTTGTTCCAGGAGTCTGAGAGAGTCACAGGATGATTATTGATCTGGTGCAGCCAGATAGGACAGACTGTACCCCTATGTTCATCCTTTCTACAAGCTAATGATAATTTTTGTACAAAGTATGCCTTGTAAGGTATCATTTGAGAACTCGTAATCTGCTGAACATTATTGTCTGGGTAAAATATTTGCAGTATCATTGTTTGTATATGTATAAGATTCTACTGTATAGCATTGCTGTGACATATTCCAGAGTTAGAAAATCCAGCCCAAACCTGTTCTTCAGACAGAAAGACACACTGGTGCCCCAGGCAGATATCAGCATAATCAAATGAACTATCATGGACTATCACCTAGTTAAGCGGCCACTCTTTGGCAGGAAGAAGGATGTGAGCAAGAACTTTACATATTGGCAACGGAAACAGTTGGACGTCCTGTGTAAACAGACTGGCTGTCCTCTGAACCCCAGCTGGAGATAATCCTCAAAGAAGGGAGAATTGTTTAAAAATAGAGAACGCACCCAACACAAATTACTTCTCTCCCCTCCTCACAGCTACAATGTTTGAAAGACAAAGGAAGCATCATTGAACAGTGTGGGAGGTCCTGGCTGAAGCAATCCAGCCAGACTGCTGGAAGCTTATGGTGAGAGAAATGTTTTTGCTTTTAAGTTCATTTAGCTTGTTGAGTTAAGTATTAGCAGGTGGTTTATCTTTTTACTTTCTTTGTAACCAATGCTGACTTTTATGCCTCATTACTTGTAATCACTTAAAATATAGTTTTCTATAATAAACTTGTTTTATCTAAACCCAGGGATCATGCATGACATGATCACCTTTTGAACATGTGCACCAGCTCCTGAGAGTGGCTTCTCATTCTGGCACGCGGAATGGGCAGAGTTCATTTTTGTTGACGGAGTTCATGAGAAGATCACTGACTCCTCGAGCTCATCACCTACTGAACTCTTCCTTTATGGGCTGAAAACTGTCATGTCTGAGCTCTTGCCTAAAGGTGAATTTTGTTTTGGTGAAGTCTAAGCAAAGGCAAAAAATGGTTCAGCCCAATTATGATAATGACAGAGGTGCAGAGGCAGTCCAAGTGGAGTCAGTCTGACAGTGAAATCTGCTTTATTCACAACTCCTCAGTCCATTTTGAACAAGAGGATTAAATTGTATTTAATTTCAAAGAGGCAACTAATGGAAATACCCATGAACATACAGTGCGGCAAAGACACATGTAGGACTACAGATAAAGGATATGAACAGTAACTAACATTTGCATACTAGTAAGCTTGTTACCTACTTCTTATACCTTGTAATCAAACGAGTATATAGTGCAATAAATACGTGTAAACAGGTAACAGACTGTCTAGAAATAGTGTAAATTTCTAACTGAGGATAATTAAGCATTGGAACAATTTACAAAGGGTCGTGGTGGATTCTCCATCACGGGCAATTTTTAATATCAAGATTGGATGTTTTTCTAGAAGATCTGCTCTGGTTCGAACAGGGATTAATGCAGGGCAGTCCTACGGCTTGTGTTATACAGGTCAGCTGAGATTCTCACAGAGATCCCTTCTGGTCTTGGAATCTACAAGTCTATGACAGCCCGAGACCCACTACTGTCAACTCCAGATGTACAAAAATCATGAAAGAAATGAAATGTGCTTAAAAAATGTTGGGTTCTTTCTTGTTGCCCTCTGGTTTGTGAGTCTTTCGGGAGAACTTGAGTCACAATTTTAAGCTTTACGCCATGAAACGGTGGGCTAGAAACTTGCTTATAAAAATATCACAGCAGAAAGCTGAGGATCTCAGATCAGCTCATTCAAAGAACTGGGGTTTGCCGAAAAGCAACAAATCCAGTGCCAAAAAATTGCAGGAGTTGCCAACCCTGGAGACTCAGCTGAGCTGGTGTATAGGCAGAGCTTGGAGATGCTTCGTTCTACACAAGTGGGCCCAGAGGATGTGATTTTCAAAAGCGTCTGGGTGGCTTTGGAGTGGAGCTAGGTGGGAAACTCCTTTCCCATCCATGACAATTTGGGAGATTTCAAAATTTTATCCCATCCCAAATCAAGATGAAGAGTCAAACTCTAGAAAATTGTCAAGAGTCAATAAACCAAACCAAAAATTCATTCTGCATCCAATGAAACCGTTGGCTTCAATAATTTCAAAATGTTTTGATTGTGACTTTTTTCACGTTTAACACATTCCTGAAAACGTTGTTCCGGCTCAAAAGCCCCAAAACGTTCTGGTTTGAATGTGTCAAAACATTTTGTTTAAAAAATTTGAAAATATTTTTCCTCCAATAAATTTGGAGTCAAGAGATTCACTGAAACCAACCCTGTTTTCCTAACTGTCTAATTTTTGACAACTTGGCATTTTTCAGTGAAAAACAGCTTGTCGAAAAATACCCACCTACCTCTATGTTCCAGCACAACTCAAGTAACTGTGGTGCTTTTAAAAATTCCACCATTAAGACGTTTAATGCAGGTCGTTCCCTGGGCCAGTCTGAGGATTCCCCGATGCCTTGTCAATTGTCTAGGGGCATCTTAAAATGTAGGGGTCTCTTGTGACCCTTAGTAAGGCACAGTCACTGCTTCATTCTGAATGGTCTAGTGGAACGGGCATTAGACGGGGAATAGGAAGACTTGGGTGCAATTCGCAGTTTTAGATTTCCTCTGTGATCTTAGGCAAGTCAATTAATTCACCTTGTGCTTTGTTACCGAGATTAACATGTCATAGAATTGTGGGCCTGGAAGAGACCTCAAAAGGTCATCTAGTCCCAGCCCCTGACTCCCCACCTGCTCTGATGAGAAGATCCCTTAATGACTGGGCGGCGTTCAGCTACTAAAGCGTCAGGGCCAGATGCGAACATAGACTCAACTGGGCTTCTGGTAACTCAACTGTCTTAAAAGAAACAGCTTCTCGCCCATGGGATTCGCACCAGACTAGTTGATGTGGTGCTAGTGTGGGAATTTTGGAGGCTACCAAACCATGTGTCTTCTGGGGACTTGGAGAATTTGGGGGTGGCAGTTTCATACAGGCCTTTGGGGAGTTTCCTACTCCAGTGCCAACAGCAGTACTTGGAAAACCCCTAAGCCCCATTGCTCTTAGGATCACTCATCTACTTCTGCCTCAGTCAGGGCTGCTTCAAGTCCAGCTATTCCTCCATCCTTTGTGTCTGGAATTCGCTCCTTCCTGCCCCCAAGCTGTGAAATAGGCTGAATCAAACTCGGGCTATGCTGCAAAGCCCCATCGGTGTGAGCTGGCATTGAGGGTGGAGAGGAACAGCTGATTTAAGGGAGGTGAGGAGTGGCGGGGACCAGAGCCGCCCCGAGGATTCAGGGGGCCTGGGGCAAAGCGGGGGAGCGGACCTAAAAAAAGGTGCCACCCACTGCGGCGCTTGTACTCACCGGGCGGCGCTCCGCATCTTCGGCAGCACTGAAGGGCCCCCCTGCAGCCAAAATGCTGCCGCAGACCCGGAGCAATTGAAGGGCCCCCCCCCGCCACCGAAGTCCTGGACTGCCACCGGGTGAGGCGCCTCTAGCCAGGAAAGAGATGCTCGCGGGGCCCAGGGCAAATTGCCCCACTTGCCCCACCTCTGGGCAGCCCTGGCGGGGACTGATTCAATCTGTGACAGGATTTCCTGACGAGTTGCTGGATGTGGAGTGTGGGGCTGTTTTGGTTTTGTGACTGCATTCGTGTTATGTTTTTAATTACCGAGCCTGGGTTTAAATGGATTTTTACATTAAGTTCGTTCCCTTAGTCCTTTAGCTGCTCTGCTTTGTCTAATCCTCCTCATCAGTTTCAAACTGGCCCAGTCAGGACGGGTGTAAAAGTAGCATCGCAGCTGGGAGACATTCCTGACACTGCGACCTATGGCGTTTTCATGGTTGGGTCATTTGTCCAAGGGATTTAAGCTCTGATCAGGAGAGAACTGGCCGAGTTCAGTCAAGCCGGTTTCCCAGTTCTCTGGGCTGTATTAATAGTGTCAGAGCCCCCTTTCCATACCGCCTTTTGGAGAAGGAGAGCAGGAGAGAAGGTTGTTTTAATAGCAGCTAGCAGCCGACTTATCAGCTATTGAGAACTGTCATCCTAATAATAAATAAGATAAATGAGATCAAACGAAGCAATTCCATACAGCCTAGGAGCGCTCTCTTAAATGCTCCTTCCCAAGCACTGGGCAGCTCGAGCAGGGAAATTGCTCCACTGAAAAGGAGCCCCAGGGCTGGAAGGTCGGTTCAGGACATCTTGGAGATCTGCTGCTATCCAGCCGCACTGCTCGGCAAAAATCCACACGGCCCAGCCGGGTCCTGCCCCAGGAAGCAAAACTAAGGCTGAATTCATTTCTAAAAGCAGCAGGACTCGTCTTTGGCTCAGGAAGAGCCATCGGTTATCAAAGGACGAGGTCACTGGGTAGAGGCAATTTACATAGTAACTGCCAGACTAATTCAGAGCTGTAGTGCGTTTGGGGCCCGCCCCAGCAGCTTCAGAAGACAGGTCAAGAGACATCTTAGTGGACAGTGTCGGAATAACCAACCAAATGGAGAAATTTCCTCCTGATCTTCATTACTTAGATGGTGGTTCATGCCCTGAAGAAGGAAGGTTTGGATCCCTTCCCAAACTCCTGTCCATTTCCTCTCTTGTGTGAACAACAGTATCCAATGTCCCAGTCCTTTTAAAAACAAATCCTGCCAAGCTCTTGGCTTCAATGACACCCTGTAGCAGTGAGTTCCGCAGGCTAACTGTGTGTTGTAGGAAAACATGGTCCTTCGATCAGTTTCAAATTTGCTGATTTTTTCAATTCTGTTATGCGGCCCCATTGGTCTTGTAGCAAGAGATGGATTGAAAAGCAGCTCCCCAATCTACCTTCCCCCTCCCAGTTTTGTTTTTCTCCCCTTGTTCACGTCCCCTTATTCTCTGACAAGAACAGCTCCAATCTCGGCACACAAAAGTCCCACGTGACCTCCCATCATTCTTGTTACCAGTCTCTGAATCTCCTCTAGTTCTGCAGCGTCCTTTGAGATGGGTGACTGTACTGCACACGGTGTTCCCCATCAGGGTGTCCCTTTGATTCATATGACATCAGAGAATTTTCTGTATTATCACCCTGTACATTCCTTATATACCCCAACATCTCGTTTGCTTTGTCATCAGCTGCTGCACACTCAGCCGAGGTCAGCGCTGGGTGATCTACAATGACACCCCTGGGGGAGATGCTGGCCTCACTGAATTGAATGGGAAAATGTGCATAGATTTTAATGGGGTCAGCACGTCACCCCGGCTCCTTCTCCTGAGCTGTTGTGGTGATGTTAGTAGCTAGGAAGATGGCTGAGCAACCCTCAGTTGTTCCTCCACTGGACCCTCTGTGTATTTGTCACACTGTTTCATTTGCCGGTGAGTGGCCTGTTCCTCTCACGTGGCCAGATCCTGCTGAAGTTCCTCCTGTTGTTTTTCAGTTTAATTAACCTAATAATCCAGCGTCCAGTGCAAATTTTGCTATTTTATTCCTCAGCCCTTGTTTATAAACTTGGCTGTAGACGAGTTGTGCAAGAGGCAGTTTCTCTAGTAGCCCGTTGTGAGCCTTTGTCAGCTCCTTATCCTCTGCGTCGCGTTTTTCTGGCTTGTATACGCATCAGGTTTGTTGCAGACCCAGTTTCTCTCGGTGATGCACCTTGAAGCGCTGACGCTGTTGTCATTCAGGTACGCGCAGTTACCTCCTCCTCTTATCGGGAACCTGCAACAAACGATAAAGCCATCGTCAGCCAGCAGCTGGGCCTGTCCTGTTACTGCCAGTGGGAGAATGCGCCTGACGCAGGGGCTCCCAAACTCTTTGCCAGCAGGACCCCATGTTAATGAATTATTTCCTCCCAGGACCCCAGGCAGCATGGAGGGCGCCATTGTGTAGAGCAAAATGGCGTCCTCCACCCAGCGCATAGGCACTGACTCGGTGGGTGCTCTGGGGCTGGAGCACACATGGGGGGGGGGGAAATAGTGGGTGCTCAGCCCCCACCAGCCACCTGCAGATCAGCACCTCGCTCTCCCCTGCAGCGCCTCCTGCCCGCCGGTGCCCCGTGGATCAGCTCCAGCGCCTCCCACCCACCACGGATCAGCTGTTCATCAGCATGCAGGATGCACTGGAGGGAGGGGGAAGAGCAGTGGCAGGAAGAGGTAGGGGAGGGGCTGGAATGGGGCAGGGCACGAAGAGGCAGGCTGGGGGTTTGGGGGAAGGGTTGAGCAGGGCCAGGGCCAGGGCGTGGGGCACAGCAGGGGCAGGAAGAAATATGGGTGGGGAGAGTTGGAGGCAGGGGAGGAGCGGGGGCAGGGCCTGGGGCAAAGCAGTGGTCGAGCACCCCCGGGATCTAAGTAAGTCGGCATCTATGGCGGAGCGTGGTCTCCTGTGCACCATTTTGTGCAGAGTCACGCCGCACAGAGGACGCCATTTTGCTCTACAAAATGGCATCCGCCCCACAACGTGACCTCATGCCTAGGTCATGCAAAGTCATGCTGTGTGGAGGATGCTACTTTGTTGAGCAAAATGGAGTCCTCCGCACACGGTGCCCTCGCGGGAACCGTACATGCGAGGTGGTGCCAGGTGGAGCAAAGTGGCACCCTCTGCACACTAGGGGTGACTGCCACCCCGTCTGTTGATGGTGCGACCCCCAGTTTGGGAACAGCTGATCTAACACCTCCAGTCTGGATCACTGTATCTCTCCCTCATGTGTGAGGGGGGCCAAATGAGCTCACCTCTACTATTGCAGGTGCGTGTGGGAAGGATTTTCTAGCTAGAGCCAGGGGACGTGTTTCAGATGAAGAGTTTAGTCACCGAAAAATGCAATTTTAGGTCGCCTGAAACATTTGGGCCTAAATTAATTTTTTCTTCAGGCTAGACTGACAAGGGGACTTGGGTGCCCTTCACAAAACTGGAGAAAGAGGAGTGGTAAACCCGATAGCCACCGGGTCATTAGCCTGCTTATCTGGGATGAGGAAAGCGCAGGTTCAAGTCCCTACTCCTAATCAGGCAGGGTGAGGACTTGATTTGGGATACAGGAGACCCAGGTTGAGTGCCCTAACCAGGGGCTAGGGAGTACGGGGGTCAGGGGACGGAGGACGGACACCACCATTGGGTTTGTGCCTGGTGCTTACAAATTTCCTTTGCTTTTAATTAAAAAAAAAAAAAAGAAGAAGAAGCAAAAAGTGGTTTAAAAATGCCTGAAACTGAAAGGAAACATTTTGTTTCGGGTTGAACAAAAATGTTTCATTTGACGTGAAAGTAAAAATGTTGGCTCTTTGTTTTGACCAGAAAACTGAAAATGTTTCATTTCTGGTTGACCACTCTCAATTTTCAGTTCAGCCAGCGAACGGCAATATCGCTCATTCCGACAGCTCTAGTTCTTACACCTTCCTCTGGGGCAGCTGGCGCTGGCCACTGGCAGAGACAAGAGATTGGGCCAAATGGACCTTAGGTCAGAACCAGCCTGGGCCTTCCTATGCTCCTGGGTATGTGACAAGCTCATGTAGGACCTGGCCTAGCTGGGCTGCACCGAGGAACCCAATTCCTGAAGGTGGCCCCATGTGGCAGTGAGCAGGGGAGTCAGTCTCCACTCAGGAGGGTTTGTCTGTGGCCCCTTTCGTACTGACTCTCACTGCGGTGTGAATAACTCAAACCGTGAGGTCTGTTAGGGTTACCATATTTCCACAAACAAAAAAGAGGACACTGGGGGGTGGAGGGGGAAGCCCCGCCCTAGCCCCGCCCCGCCCCATCCACTCCCTCCCACTTCCCACCCCCTGACTGCTCCCCTCAGAACCCCAACCCCCCCTGCTTCTTGTCCCCTGACTGCCCCCTGCTGAGAACCCCCTACCCTAACTGCCCCCCAGGACCCTACCTGTCCCCTGACTGCCCTGACCCTTATCCACTCGCATGGGTGGCAGGGTTGTAGAAATTTTGGTGGTGCCCAGAACCCCCCACCCCACCTGCCTAAGGCTCTGGGAGGGGGGTTGGGTGGGGGGGGAGGAGGTCTGGGTTCAGGTCCTGGGCTGGGGATTAGGGTGCAGGAGGGGTGCAGGTTCTGGGATAGAGTTTGAGTGCTGGGTGCAGGCTCCGGGCTGGGGCAGGGGGTGGGTGTGCAGGAGGGGGTGAGGGGTGCAGGCTCTGGGATGGAGTTTGGGGGTGAGAGGCGGTGCAAAGGGAGGGGGTGCAGGCTTTAGGAGGAAGTTTGAGGGCAGGAGGGGGTGTGTGGGAAGAGGGAGGGGGATTGGGAGGGAGTTTGGGGATAGGAGGGGATGCAGGGGTGAGGGCTGTGGGTCTGGGGATGAGGGGTTCATGATGCAGGAGGGGGCTCAGGGATGGAGCAGAGGATTAGGGTGTGTGGGGATGAGGGCTGGGGCTGGGGGGTTTGGGGTGTTGGAGAGGCTCAGGGCTAGGGTGGAAGGGCAGGGTAAGGGCAGCCTGTCTTCCCATTAATGGATGGGGGCACTAGGACCCGGGGGCAGCAGACAGCAGTTGCTGCTGGCTCTGGCAGTACACGCAGACAAGGGAGAGGCAGACAGGGAGGGGGAACCCGCGGAGGGGGGGTGGCAGGTGGAGGCTGGGGACCCATGCAACACTGCCCCGCTCCCTGACTGCCCCCCCGGACTCCTCTTACCATTCTGGCTCCACGTGGGTCGGTTTGTGTGTTACACAGGACTACAGACAGAGGGAGGGGGGAGCAGGGGAGGGCTCTGGCTGCTGGAGGCCAATGGGAGTGGGTCAATCGGCCTAGCCGCCCAATCAGCAGCCACACTCTGCATGGAAGGGAGGGAGGGAGGCGAGGGAGAAAAAAAACCTGGACATTTTAACCTTGTTACCAATTCCTCCCGGACGGCTATTTAGAGACGCAAAAGCCGGACATGTCCGGGGAAATACGGACGGATAGTAACCCTAGGTCTGTTAGCTGTGGTGGAACTGACACACTCTGGTGCCTTTTGCTTTCCCTTGAATCTCAAAGGACTCCACCATCTGTGGAGACTTTGTATTCAGTCATCCTGACGCACATGTAAACTCTGCTCCTTCTTTTTGATGTTGTTTCAGTCTAAGACATGGGTGATAAACGTACAGCCCCGGACCAGGTATCACCCCTTTCCTTCAGCCTCCAACTCCCTCTAGACTCTCCAAAGCAACTGGCCTGCAGCTCTCCAGGGACTGGAGTCTGAGTGGGAGGAGCTGAGGTGAGTGGATTCGGCCCGGACAAGTTTGACAACAAAAAAATCACAACTTAAAATATTCAATTTGGAAAGGCTGCCGTGGGGCCTCATGTGAGCTGTAGTTCAGGTGCCTTGTGCTCCCCTTCTCTTCTATAGACCAGGTTCCCCGTTCAGACTACATATCACAGAGTGCACCATGGTCTCACTACTGGTCAAGAAGAGGCAATACATCATGGGAGATGCAGTGGAACTGCCTCATACTCCCATTCTTCTCTATAAGCCGAGCTCCATGTTCAAACTACATTTCCCATGGTGCCCCGTATCTCTACTGGTGAGGGGAGGTGGTGCATCATGGAGTCCCTTGGCCATCCTGCACCATGGGACATGTAGTCCGGTTCAGGAGCCCAGCCCATAAAGGGGAAGATTGGGGATCTGAGGAAACCAAGCTACAACTCCCATGAGGTATATGGGCAGCATTTTGGGCTGAAATATTTCAGTTTTCGGTGGTGTGAGGGGCTTGGGGGGGGGAAGAGGTTGATAAAAAAGTCAAAATTTTCCATGAAAAGACATTTTGTGAGAAGATTTTAATCAAAACCCCAATTTTCCATGATAAAACAGCTTCAATGGAAAGTTCTCAACAACCCTAGTGTTAGCATCCCCCTAACAGCGCAGCATCCCTTGCTTCGCTTGATCCATGTCTCAGCAGTGGGAGTGAGCCCCAAATCCCGGAGACAATACAGATTTCCCTCACTCCCCGCCAGTATTTCGGGGTTTACATGGTGAACGTTGGCTCCATCTGAATTCAGTCCCACAACCTAGTGTTCAGAACCGAAACAGACAGAAAAAGGACTCACAAGTTGTTGAAAACAGAGCCATTCACCCATTTCCAGCGCTGTCCCTCCTGCTCTCTCCTGAGGCCGATCCAGTGCTCGGAGATGCCTTTGTATCGCAGCATGAAAGCCTGTAACAGAGAAAAAGGAAAGAGTTTGATTCCACGTGTGCTGCTCACAGGGCTCCGGGCAGCACAGAGTCACGTTATACAGACATGTTCCTGAGTTAGTTAAAGCAGAGGCTGTAATTTAAACTACAGCTCCTGGGTTCCACTTCAGTGCCTTAACCTCAGACCATCCCTTCAGCCCCGCCTCAGTCACAGCGCCCCGTACAACCAGTGCAGCGAACGTGGCCGGAAGCTGCGGACCCCAGAGGAATTCATCACACACCCCTGCCCCATTCTCTTGGCGCTGAATGAGGCAGGGGTCCTGCGGAAAACACAGCAGGGGGCCACAGAACTAAAGATTGGATCATAACTGATCCACACCAAAGGGAAGGAGAAGGAAAACCAGAGTTAAGGTGGCACTTGGGAGCTTTGACTTATTTCCAGTTAGAGCTGGGCAAGTTTTTGGCAACTTGTAAATTCACTGAAAATTTCTGGGCTGGAGATCCTAGGTGCTACCACGAGAGAAATAATCAAGTGGATTTGCTGAAACTTTCAGGAAAAAACCTCCCCTTGAGAGAGTAAAGTTTAGACAACCCCTCCCTCCCTCCCCTGAAAGAACACAAAAGGAAAACCTGGGGGCAGTTATGAGCAACTGAAAAATGGAAATGCTCAGACCAGTGGTGCCCAAACGTTTCCTGTCGTGTCCCCACTTACCAGTAACGGAATCGGTCAGAAGAGGAGCTTGAGCGGAAGGCGGAGCTGGGGCTGGGGGAGAAGCTGGGGCTAGAGGCAGAGTTGGGGGAGGGGTGGAGCTGCAGATGGGACCGAAGCTGGGCTGGGGGTGGAGCTGGCCTGGGGGCGGAGAGGGAATGAGGGCAGAGCTAGGCTGAGGGCAGAGCTGCATCTGGGGCTGGAGCAGGGGGTGGGACACAGCTGGGGCTGTGGGGTCCGAACTAGGGTGGGAGGCACAGAGGAGCTGCGGCTGGGGCCAGAGCTGAGCTGTGGGTGGGGCTCCCTCCCCACCCCCTATGGGGGCTGGCTCGGACCCCGCCATATGCCCCTCCCCAATTGTTCCTCCGCGCCTCCCTAGGGGAGGCCACACCCCATAGTTTGGGGACCAATGGCTTAGGCAATTTTAACAATATGCATCATCGCATGTGCCTACATTATCCTACGTGGGGTCTTACCCCATCCCCCTTGTAGTTGAGCATCTTCCACTCATGAATTAAGTGACGTGATTAACCCGTTACATGTGATTCGTTCTCTCTCCCAAGGGGGAGAGTCATGTGTGTGTAGTGGAGCAGTTTGTTTTGGTAGGGTTTTGTTATTTGAAGTGCATACACTACATGTTTATGGGAAGGCGGCCATCTTGGCTGACACACTGGGAACCTCCATAATGAAAAAGCCCAAGTCACGCCAGCTGGAGCTAATGAAGCAACCCTCTCCAGTCAGCACAGATCCTCTGTGGACGAGCACAGAGTGTAACCAGTGACATGCTCACCAGTTGTTTACACTGATATCCAGTGGTGAGCTGGAGCCGGTTCCCACCAGTTCGCAGGAACTGGTTGTAAATTTAGAAGTCCTTTTAGAACCGGTTGTCCCGCACAGGGCAACTGATTCTAAAAGGGCTTTTAAATTTAACAACTGGCAAAGCTCCGGCATCTGTCCGCCCCTGGCCCCAGCTCACCTCCCCCTCCTCCCCTGAACGCTCCGCCCCCTTCTCCTCCCCCTCCCCTGCTTCCCGCGAATCAGATGTTCACGCGGGAAGCCTGGAAACAAGCAGCGGGAGGTAAGCTGGGGCAGGGCGGCGGCGCAAGGAGGGCTCCAGGGAGGCGCGGCGTGGCCCAGTCCGGCTCCGGCCAAGCGGCTCCCTCCGGCCTGGCCCCGCGGCTCCCTCTGGCACGGCCCCGCGGCTCCCTCTGGCCCGGCCCCGCGGCTCCAGCCCGGGCGGCGTGGCTCCGACCCGGGCCCGGGCCCCGACTCTGGCTGGGCGGTGTGGCTCTGGTGGGGGTAAGCGGCATGGTAAGAGTCCGGGGCTGGGGGGGGATTGGATAAGGCAGGGGCAGGGAGTCCCAGGGACAGAGAGTGGGTGGGGGGGGTTAGATCGGGCAGAGGTTCTGGGGGGGCAGTCAGGGGATGGGGAATGGGGTGGTGGTTGGGTAGGCATGGCAGTTCCGGGGGTCTGTCGGGGTGGTGGTGGATGGGGTCAGGGCAGTCAGGGGACAGGGAGCAGGGCAAGTTGGGTAGGGAGTGGGGTCCTGCGAGGCACTTAGGGTGGGGGGTCTTGGGAAGGAGCGGTCAGGGGACAAGGAGCGGGATGGTAGTGATGGGTTAAGGTTTCTGAGGAGGGCAGTCAGGGGCAGGACATGGGTGGGGGTTGGATGCGGGGGTGAGAGATGTACTCACCGGGTGGTTCCGTACCGGGTCTTCGGCGGCGGGTCCTTCACCCACCGGAGCCGTGCCACTGAAGACCCGGTAGGGAACTGGTTCCTAAGATTTTGGCAGCTCATCACTGCTGATATTCGAGAAGACTGCTCAAAGTGCACCTCACTCTTGGAGCAGAAGGTGGTGAGGTTTTGGACGGGCCTTAGTTCCTGGGAGAGTCCATTCCCCAAGCTAGGACCAGCCAACGAGGAAGCTGCATCTCCCTCACTGAGAAGTTTTGCCCTTAAATGGTGCTAGGGGAGCAGATATGTCAACCAAGGTCTTCATCCTGGAGCCTTAGGCTCTTTTAGACACCCAGGGCCTATGCCACGGAGCGCCTAGAAGACCTTGAGCATAACTCTAGAATAGCCTATTGCCCCCAGAATGGGTCCGTTTTTCTTCTCACCAGGTCCTGCTCGCTGTCAATCATAGCCAGGGAGGCGCTGAGTGCAGAGCAGAGTCTCTGGCTGTTGTTCCAGTTCTCTTGAGCCTCGGAGAAATAGTAGCATTTCCCTCGGTATCCGATCCAACCGTCTGGGCACCAGGCCATGCACTGGGGCTGTGCTTTAAGTACCTGCACTGAAATTGAGAGAGCAACAGAAGGGTCAGAGCCCATCCTTTCCCTCCCCTGCTCCCCCAGATGCAAATACCCACCAGATGAAAATGAGGAAAGGCTCCAAAGTGCGACCTTAACCTGTGGTTTGTCCCATGCTTGGGGGTTACCAGAAATACAGCTCCTCTGGATGACTACAAGTAACTAACTATTATGATGTGGTTGTACAATGTTTAGTAATATCTACAGAGCCACATTTCCGTATGCGTTAAAACGTGTAAGAGCTTTGGACACATCCAGCTAATCATCTCCGTAAGGCCACTTTATTCACTGTTTCTCTTTCTCCTGCCCTCGGTCTCAGTTTGTTTAGTCTATTGAGGGTTGGTCTACACTTAAGAGTTAGGTTGACATAGCTACCTCGGTCAGGGGTGTGAAAAAACACACACACACCCCCCGAGTGACATAGCTAAACCGACATAACCTCTAGTGTAGACGCAGCTATGCTGACGGAAGAAGGCTGGTGTTGACGTGGGTAACATTGCTCAGGGAGGTGGTGTTCCAACACCGAAGGAAAAATCTTTGTCAGCGTAGGCTGCGTCTATACTATGGCGTTATGCCAGCATAGCCAGAGTGACGCAGCTATGCCAGTGTAGTCTCCGTAGCGCAGACATCCCCGAGACTGTACGCTCTTTGGAGGAGAAATTCCTTTCCTGTTGGTATTATCTCAGGAACTGACGTTTCTTCCTTTCATTACAATGATACATACTTACCCAGGAAGACAGTTTAAAGGGCCAGTTTTGTCATCACAAACAAGGCTCAAGAAGGGAGCAGGAGGGAGAGTCTGAAGATGTGTTCCTGGCCCCCACGGCTGATAACCAAGAGGAGACAGCCTGTGACTCTGGGTATGTCTGCACGACAATGGCACTGCTACACAGCTACAGCCGTGCCATGATAGTGCTGGAGCGTAGAAACTTCCTACATCAACAGAAGGGTTTTTCCCATCGCTGTAGTTAATCCACCTCTCCGAGAGGCGGTAGCTAGGTCGATGGAAGGACCCTTCTGTTGATCCAGCCGGGGGCTGGGTTGACCTAACTGTGGTGCTCCGGGCATGGAATTTTTCACAGCCCTGAGCAGCGTGGCCAGCTCCATGTAAATGGAACACACAGACACTGGGATCAGCCACTCACCTGCCAGAACAACAACAGCAACAATCAGAATGACAAGTACAACGCTCACTGCGACTGTACATGCAGCATGTTTCCTGAGCCTGCAGCTATGGCCGTTACCTGAAAGAGAAAAAGCCCTTAATTCTCCTGAGAGTGGGGTACCCAGAGTCAGTAGCTGCACCAGGGTCTGAGCTGCGTTGGTGCAAGAAGCATTGTGCTGAATGGCTGCCGTTATCTATCTATGGAATAGGACCCCAGCAGTGTCAGTCTGTCTGTGTCGCTCTGGAGCCTACAATGTCTGCAGAGTCACTGGGAAGCAATGGAAGTAGCTACTAATATGGCCGAAAGCTCTTTTTGTTCGGAATATCACCAGGTTCATTCACCACTGACATCCCCGGCCTGTTACCGCCCAATTTTTAAGTTCTCAGCCATTCAGACTTTACAGATTACACCCATGCAGTGTGCAGCTACAGTAAGGGATAGATCTATGCCATGCCCAGAGCCTAGACCAGCGGTTCTCAACCAGGGATACGGGGCCCCTGGGGGACACAAGCAGGTTTCAGGGGTCCGCCAAGCACGGCCAGTGTTACACTTGCTGGGACCCAGGGCAGAAAGCCGAAACGCCGCTGTGCAGGGCTGAGGCCTGTGGCCCTGAGCCCTGCCACCTGGGGCTGAAGCTGAAACCTGAGCAACGTGGCCTGGGGGACCCCTGTGGTTTGGGGCCCGGGCAGCCACCCTGCTTGCTACCCTCTAACGCCAGCCCTGGCTTTTATATGCAGAAAAACAGTTGTTGTGGCACTGGTGGGCCATGGAGTTTTTATAGCATGTTGTGGGGGGGGGCCTCAGGGAATGTCTAAACTGCCCACGTTAGAGCTGTCTATACTGGCACTTTTCAGCACTAATATTTTTGTCACTTGGGGGGGGGGGGGGGTTTCACACCTCTGAATGACTAAAGTTTTAGCGCTGAAAGGGGCAGTGTAGACACAGCCTCCGAAAGAAAAAGGTTGAGAACCCCTGGCCTAGACCATTGTGATGTCAGAGGTAACGCAGCCAATCAACATCTTTACTCTAGACCCAATTTGCATGCAACAATTTCATTGGTTGCATGAGGGATGACTGCACAGATAGTGGCTTACTTAGCCCAGCTGCCAGACCTGTGCCACATGATGAATGGGGCTGTTTAATTCCACTCTTTGCTCCTTACCAGACTCTCCCAGAGCTGGCACACAGAATGTCCCAAGGGTGACTGGCTCCAAGCTAACATGGAAGAAGGGAAAGGAGTGTGGGACTCACCCTCACTTGGCAGTCTGTGCCCCCTGCCCAGCCTGTGCCCTCTCCCAGACACTAAGTCTGCATGCCTAGCTATGCCCAAGAGACTGGGCTGTTCCAGAGTATCTGTCTTCACACACACAAGAAACCTACCCACAAATTTTTCTAAAGTACTTTTTTTTTTCTCCCCAGTGTAGACCTACAGAGGAAAAAAAAGGGTGTTCTGAACTCAGGACAGCTAACCTGTATTAGCTAACTTGGGTTAAAAAGGCAGTAAAGACCTTTAAAGCAACTGGGGTTAGTCCCCCAAGTTAGGCTTTAATGTGAGCTGCTAGCCCGAGTTGCCGAGTCTTCACTGCTATTTTCACGCAAGAGAGCTAATGCGGGTCACCCACCCCAGTTGAGAACACACCTTTTCCCGCAGTGTAGACATATGTTCCCCTCTCTCTCTTCAGAAGTGACCAGAGAGTCGTGGACCTCAGAAACCTTCCTGTCAAAATTGATACAACTGCGCAAAACATTTTCGCTGATATGAAACCACATACTGTGATGGAAAATGTTCCCACCAGCTTTCCTCATTTCCTCTGAAGGATTTTTGAATCTTCGCTCACTAATGATTCATGATGATCTCAGATATGGACGGAATGAACCCAGCAGCCCATGGGGGAGAGGAGTCCTGTGGTCTGGGGGAACTAGATCAGCCCCCAACATAAAAGAATCTCCTGTCCTATCTAGGTAAGGTCTTTTCTGGCCCCCATCTCCACAATATGTGAACACCTCACAGCCTGTTAATGAATTTACCCGCCCAGCAGCCTTGTGAGAGAGGGAATTACTGGTCTCACCATTGTACAGATGGGAAACTGAGGCAAAGAGAGATTAACACTTGCCCAGGGTCACACAGGGACTCAAACCCAGATCTTCCAACGCCTGGCCTAGCCCCCAAACCACTAGACCACCCTTCCCCCCAGCAGTCAGTGCCGGGGTGAATGGGAAAAATCCCCCCAGTCAATGTGACTCACAGCGACAAAGACTCAGGTGTGTGCACTGAGCTGAGGGAGCTGCAGTCCCACCCAGCAGCTGGGCAGGACGGTGGGGTTCACACAGGGGGGTTCATAACACGTGGGAACCGGAAACCTGAGGCAGGACCATCTGTGTCCACACACGTACAGGGAAAAACTGGCCCCAAAGAACAGCAGGAAAAAGGAACATGAGGTGGTGAAGGGAGAGAGACAGGGCAGATCTTCAAATGGGGGTGCAGTATGAGTCCCCCCCAGGATATATCTCCCCCCCCCACACACACCACAGTCAGAATCCCAGCTGGTGGTTCAAGCCTGTAGGAGCCCATTGGGGTGGATGCACCTGTGAAATCTCACCCTCACCAACAGAAGGAAGGGGACAGGGAAGGCAGGAGAATAAAGGGAGACAAGGGGCTATTGTCATCTCCCAGGACACGGCCTTGATCCCGGATGCAGGCACAGGATACAGCAGCTGCGAGTGCAAACCGGCTGCCCTGCTCATAACCGTGATCAGCTCCCTGCTGCTCCCCCACAGGGTCTGGCCATTTACAGCCAACACTGAAAATACAACCCCCCCTGTGCAAGCCGCAGCCTCTCTCCAGCCAGGGACGCTCCAGCGAGCCGGTTCCCCTTCGCTGCCTGGCTCTCCAGGGCGGTCAAGGGGCTGCCGTATCTCAGCTCTTCCCCGCTTTCCCAGGCTGTCCGAGTGACACAGCCCCAGAGCCCAGCTAACCGCCGCCTGCGTCAACATCCACACAGGGACCGAGATGCTGCAAATACTGAGTCGGAAGCGAGGAACTCGTCAAACGCTCCTGTAGGACATCGGCCCCGGGGACCGTGTGACAACCTGTGATCACTTTACATACCAGTGATGCTGCTCAGGGGTTCCCAGACTCTATTGCTCACAGGTTGAGAGCGCCGGAAGGAAGCAAAAGGAAGCAGCCGGCATCGACGCTGTTCAGAGTCTCCATAAAGCGAATGCCGGCTGCCCTCATTTTCCATGCATGACAGCGGATTTACGACACACTGCAACGCTACTGTTCTTACCACATCCCCTTCCTGGCTGCTCACGGTCTGAATCCTCCTCCACTGAGCACTGCAGCCCCCTGCTTTCCCCACAGCCACAGCCCACTCCCCACCACTGCGGCTCCATCATCCCCCCCCCCATTGCTGGCCCCTTCCCCTCCCATACACCCTTCCCCGTTACTGCTGGTTTCCTGTCTCACCCCGCTGCTTCCTCCCCTCCCTTCCCACCGCTGCCGCTTCCTGCCCTCCATTTCTCCCACCCACAGCTGACCCCTTCCCGTCCTAATCATGGCTCATCCTCTGGCTGCTGACCCCTTCCCCCACCTGCCGCTGCATCCTCCCTGCCCTCCATCCCTCCCGCTGCTCAGTCACCCTCCTCCAGCGTCAGCCGGAACTCGGCGTGGAGGGGACCAGGTGACGTCTACACTGCAGTCAGCAGCTGTGACTGCAGCTCGGGTGGACGTGCCCGAGCCAGCCTGGATCTAGCGAGCGTCACTAAAAACTGGCAGCGAAGCAGTGTCAGTGCAGGCTTTGGTACATACGTGGGGGGTCGGAGGGGCTCACACCGCCCAGGCTGAAAGCCGGGCCACTGCCCCGCTACTGTTTTTAGTGCCACTCACTAAAGCAAAGCTGGCTCAGGTCTGCAGACACGCCCCCGGCTGCAGCATGGACAGTCCCTTAAACAGAAGCTGGGGCATTTGCAGAGTCGGGGACTGGTCGACACGCACACTTGCACCCACGTGGCTTTCAGTCCCCCCCCTCCCCACCCGCGTTGTGTTGGCTCTCTGCCAAGTCTGGGCGGTGACCATCCTAGTGTAGATGTTAAGAGCAGTGACCTGTTTCAATTTAGCAAATTAATCACTTAAAAAGAACCCCCAAACACTGATTACCGTCAGTCAGAATAGGGCACTTACAGTACATTTGCAATCAGCGGGCGGGTAATCAATTCCCCTCCTCTCTCCTCTTAAACTACTATTCAAATCATTCAAATTAGTTTTATTTGGCGACGGTCACGAGTTAGAAACTTTAAAAAAAAAAATTAAAAAAATCGCAGATCCTGACTTGACAGTGAGGTGGTGAAAGGTCGGTTTTGGCTTCATCTGCTAGATGGTGAAATTCAGGGCAACTCCCTGCTTGGCTGCCCCCCACTAGAGCCCCTTTCCAGCCCCTGCACCCCACTTCTGCAGTCCTGCTCAGGCGCACACAGATGTTTGCTCTTCTGGAGGGGTCTGCAGAGGAGAGCATGGAATTGGGGGGGTGGATGGAGTGGAGCAGGAAAAAAGCGGTCAGAGGGGGAGGGGAATGGAGAAGGGAATTGTAGGGACGGGGCACAATGGAGGAAATCTAGCTCTCTGGCAGGCCTTTAAAATCTCAGCATGTCACCCCACCTGCAACCTGCTCCCTCCTGAAGCCACGTCTCTGGACAGAGACCCTCTGTGCCGTGTCCACTGGCTCCCAGGACACCAGTGAGGAGCAACGGACGCTGTCCTGGGTATTTTTCTCGGTGCCCCCCTCTGAATCCCTGATTTTCAATCTGTGACCCTCACTCCCATCCCTGTTTTTTCATTTGTTGTCCCCCAGTGACTAGCTGAAAGCCTGGGTTCAGTGCTCCTCCCCTTAGGCTGTGGGCAGGGGCCTACACCCGCCCATCCCCCATGCTTCACTAGGGGCAACCTGTTTAAGTCGGCTCACTGCCCTGGGATACTGGGGTCCTGGGTTCTGTTCTCAACTCTGCTACTGCCTGACTTTGGGCAAGTCATGTCCCCTCTCTGGGACTCAGTTTCCCTCTCTGACATAGGGAGAGCGATACTGGCTTCCCCTGGTAAAGTGCTCTGAGATCTCCTGAGGACAAGTGCTGTCAGAGCTGGGGATTATCACCATGAACAGCCTCTGTTTCAGTGGCTCCTGCCTCTAGGAGAGAGTGAAAAAGACCCCAATGGATTGGAGGCCTCTGGAACATGGCGTATTAGCGTGGAATTTGGAGGAGGGGCTTGAAGTCACTTAGCCCAAGTCCCGCTAAGCATGCTGGGAAAACTGAAAGGCTGTTGACATATTTCAGGCTCCCTGAGGTGGTTGAATTTTCGAGTTAAGACAATTGGGCTAAAAGAGCCTGGTAAACTCTGCCAAGTCCAGTAACCGGGCGTGGGCTGAGAGTACAAGTCACAAAAGAGTCCAGAGGGGCGGTGCTGGGCTTTGCTTTTTGGTGGCTTGCGGTGTCTGTCTCTTTTCACAGAATAATAGGATTGGAAGGGACCTCAAGAGATCATCTAGTCCAGGCCCCTGCACTCATGGCAGGACTAAGCAATATAGACCATCCCTGACAGGTGTTTGTCTAACCTGCTCTTAAAAATCTCCAGTGACGGAGATTCTACAACCTCCCCAGGCAATTGTCTTAGGTTCTTTTTATTTCTTTCCCAAATTCCAGTCCTAATGAGCATCAGGCCCCTTCATGGTGCTTCAGATCATCCCTTAGGTGGCTCTGGTCTTTGCCTGCTCATCTAAAGCCAACTAGGAGCGCAGAGGGCAGATTTTGTCTGACACCCAGAAGTCTCCTCCAATCCGGTTTTACCCCACTCTTCCTACCCAGGGAGACAGCCACAAACTTCAGACCACCGGTCGCCATCCACTGGAGTATAAAGGCTTGTCTATATGGGAAAGTGATCCCAGTATAAGCCCAGGTGGAAATTTAAACCAAGGAGTTAAAGCTAAACCAAAAAAGCCACTTACTGCAGAATAAGAATGTCCACGTGGGAAGTTATTCCCTGTATGTTTCCCATGCATACCAGCCCTAAAAAACACACCTTAGTCTCCTTGCCACCTACCCTGGTTACCTAACTCTGTCTGTGTGCCACTGGAAAACATAACTCATGCGAGCTTTGAGATAGTGAAGTGGGAAATACAATGACTGTTTCAGTCATTTTAAGTTAAAAAACAGCTTAACTGACAATTTCCACACCTATTCTTAGTGAAAACATCCTGTTTTGCTAATTTACACCTTAGATCCTAAAAACCATGGACCACGACTCTGGGTGTGGTACAAAATCCCCAACAGAAAAACACAACAACAAAAACCTAACCCTATCCCTACAGCACACACCCCTCCACAAACCTGAGCGGGTTCCCTGGAGTGCTGTATAGAGAGGGGAGACTGTGGACTAGATGTGACACAGGTTATTTTCCATTGCAACGTCCCACATATCAGGGAGTGACAGACGTTGTCTCCAACCATAATAAGTCTCATTGAAAAGCATCAAGGAAAAACCAAGGCTGACCCTGGAGACATCGTACAGAGTGACCTGCCACCGGAACAGGAATGACAGCAACGGTAACGGGGTACAGGGGGTCAAGCCCAAATGCTGCATGTGAACCCGTCCTGGGTGGGGCATACCTGCCTCTGACAGACACCTGGGGACGGGCTTCTTCTAACACCTTGGCAACACGGGCCTGGCTTGTCCTGTGACAACCATCACTAACAAGCAGCCTTGGTAGGCTCAGCAGACTCCCAAAGAGACTTTATCGTGTTGTAGGTGGTTGTTGTGTTGTTGTTGAAGCTGCTGGGTGTAACCATCACCCTTCCTTTACAATAATTCTTTCTTATAGCTAAGCTCCTTTATGAAACTACAAAGCCCCTATCCGAACACAGAGGCACACGTGGGCTACTCGGGAGTTTGAGCTATGTAGGAGAGGGGCTTGCCTGGGTGGTGTGTGTGTGTGTGTGTGTGTGCGTGCAAGACAGAGAAGAAAAAACACCAGAGAAGCTGAGGGAGCAGGCAGCCAGAAAGCCAGACACAGAAGCACTGGCAATGGAATCCTGAGAAGAAACCTGGAGAGCGCTTTTGGGCACAGTGCTGGCTGAAAGAGGCTGGGAACTATGAGCAAGGAAACTGTCTCCCATCATTTGACTCCTCCCGTCTTTGGGGTAACACAACTTTGTACTTTGTAAATAAGCCAGACTATATGAAAGGGGACCAGACCCCACTGTCTGTTTCTCCTCGTAACTGCAAGACACCACATTTTTGGCAAGTCGCTCAAGTCGAAAGGGATAAGAGAGGGTTTGATGAGCATCTAGCTGTAGCTTGCTGGGGGCAGACCAGTTTCTTAAGGCTTGCAATGGGGCGGGTGGATGCAAGGTCTCACATCTGACAC
The DNA here is from genome assembly GCF_027887155.1 of Malaclemys terrapin pileata. Lineage (NCBI taxonomy): Eukaryota > Metazoa > Chordata > Testudines > Emydidae > Malaclemys > Malaclemys terrapin. The sequence goes on along the minus strand of NC_071517.1, from coordinate 43,541,971 downwards.
CAGGGACCCTGCTCTCCCCATGCCCCTAACCCCACATGCACACACACACTCCTGAACAACCTCCTGATCTGGGGGGAGCTGGATGGCCTGGCATCCGGGCAAACTGCTTATCCTCGGGGAATAAACCCAGGCCACCAGGCCCTCTGGGGCTGAGAGAACGGTTTCTGTCTCCCCACGTGTCCTTAGCCAGCATTTTCCACAGTCCTGTTTAAGGCACAGCCAACACCCCAGCAATCTCCCCACCCCCACTGGTATTACAGTCACAGGCACTGAAAGGTGAGACTCCTCCTACACTCGCTCTTTGGTATTTGCAGAGCCCCATCTGTACAGAGCCAGAGGTTTGCACTTTTTTTTTTTTTTTTTTTTTTACAAGCGCTAACTTCCCCCCAGCAGGTGTGGGCTGGAAGCAGGGGGCAGTGGGTGAGATTCAATGGCCTGTGCTGTGCAGCAGTGGGGATGGGGTGGACGGAGGGTGGGTGTCAGAACAGGTGATCACACTGGTCCCTTTTGGCTTTACAAACGATGACACTAGAGACACCATTTAAGTGCTCAGAACCAGGCTTCAGTTACCTGGCTCCGCTCCGCTCTCGGGGTTTCCAGGGATATCAGGAGAAGCCACAGACCCAGCGGGATCCATTCTTTTCTCTCGTCTCAGCGGGACACGTGGGCACACGCCGGACTCCTCGCTTTCTCGCTACCGGATTCAGCCCTGGTGGGCTGGAGAGATTCCTGGCTCCCGACGTGGCTGTTCTGCAATACAAGAGGGAAGAGCCGAAACACGTAAAGGGCAGTTTCTGTGGATCCACTAGGTGGGTCGTGGAGTCATCGCTGCTATAGACCTGGGACATGGGAAGTTCCCATTGGTAGATTACTAGACCTGACTTTCCCCGCTCTTTAAAAGGTTCTGAGGCCACATGCTAGGTTGAAACTGCTCCCCAAGACACGGCTGCCTCAGACACACTGGCAGGGGAAACTGAGGCAGGAGCATATGGGGGGCTTTAACTGGGCTCCCCAGGTGCAGATTCTCCCTTTGCATAGTATCCCAGCACTTTCTCCAAGCACAGCCCTTCTCCCCACCAGGCCTGCCCTAGCCCCCTCATATTCCCTCCCCTCATGCCCTCACACAGCCAGTTCTCTCCTTCCCCCCCCCACACACACTTCTGGTGGGAAAGGGAAGGAAGGCTGTGGGGGGGGGGAGCTTTGGGGCTAGGAGGATTGTTTTGGGGAGACCTGGTGCCCAGAAAGGGGCACAGCAGGGAAGGACACCAGACCCAAAGCACCAGGCTTTCCTTGCACTCCTGCCACAGTTTCCCCATCAGTGCTGCCTCAGTGTGTCATGTAGCCTTTAAGCATGCCTCCGCGTAGTGGGACTAAGCTCCCCACTTCGGACCCTTGCCCTGTGCACAGCCCTATTCTCTTCAACACGGGAGCCGCCTGCACACAACCCCCGCCCCCCCATGCATTCCCAGCCCCCTCCCCCACACACACACATTGCCTTCAACAATGCTACTGAGTCTTCTCATCTCATGCCCCCCTCCCATCCACTAACTAGCTATTAAGTTCTTCTACACAGCTGCAATTCCCAGGACTGGAAAGGAAATATGTGGCCAGATTCTAAAAAGAGAATCTTCTATGAGCAGTAACAATCTTTTGCTTTAATGTGGCTGTGTAGTCGTGGCACCAACCCTGGCAGAGACGTGTCCCAGTGCTATCTATCTCTCTCTATATATATATTAAAAAAAAAACACTTCCACAAGGGGAATAGCATCCATCGGGGAGGTGCGTTTTCACAGAAAGTTGCAGCGCTGTAAGTGCCAGTGTAGACAAGGGAGCAAATAAACTGGAAAGAGGCCACACATGCAGTGACTTCTCTTAACTCCTTACTGGCTTACTCAAAAGCTACTTTCAAAATGCACAACCCCCCTCACCCGCCCCCCGACAGCCCTTCCCTTAGGGCAAGGAGAGCTCCCCCAGGAAAACACAACCCAGAGACGACAGCTGCAGAGACGACTTCCCTCAATGCACAGCCCACTGGCCCAAACACCCACTCCAGTAGAACGGCTTGACATATTTTTGATCACTGTGTTTCCCAGCCAAAAAATGATCGAAATGGTCCAAAATTAATGTATTTTTGTTTTTTGGGGGGGGGGGGGGTTGGGGTAGGAAAGTGTCATTTTTACAAAACTTTCCAGAAGGAAATTTGCAATTGTAAATTTTAGTTTGGGATTAAAAAATCACCACCACTTTGTATTATTATTGTTAAATAAGATCTCTTCCCCCCCCCCCCCCCCCCGCATTTGTTGCCACTGAATGCAATAGAACAAACAGCCTCTTTGGAGTCTCATACACGTGGTTGAAATATAAGACAGCTGGATACAGCCAACGAGAGCCAGGGTCTGGCGCTGGAGGGTGCACTGCGTGCGGTCATATTTCTTATCCCATGAGACAGGAGAATTGGCAGGAGGTTCACGGCCAGAAGTTGGCTGGATCCTGCTATGGGGATGTTGCTTTTTGTGATGTTCTGCGCCCTTCCCCCTCCCCCACCCCCTTTCTGATGGTCTCAGACCAGCACAACACTTGTTCTCTATTAACAGGATAGCGTCAGGGAGGGGGATGTGGGGATCTGGACCCAGCAGTGTCCATGTGCTGGATGAGGGTTTATACAGGATTTTTGTGCCAAGAGGCAGACTATTCCTGCGGGATGAGGAGAAGATTCCCTTGTTGTCGGTCCTGACAATAGATTGGGGGCCAAAGCTTGTCTGGGACACTTTTTATTGAAACCACTTTGTGGTTTCCCCGCAGACCCCAGGCCATGACTCACAGTCTCACCAACTCACCCCCCCACAACACCCGCTACCCCAGAGCATCCGCACTATGACTCAGTAGGTCCCCACCACCTCCTGGGGGGCCCCCTTAAGGGCAGCCACTTGCCAAGTCGATGCTCTCCCGTCCCCCATACTGTCCCTCATGGCACCCCTGCAACCCACCTCACTGCACAGGGACCCCAGCCTCAGAGTTGAGAGCCCCGTGATCTCCCCACCCCACCCGCCCAGGGGCGCTGAGAGCAATTGAACCAAACAGCAAACCCTGGCTGGGATAAAAACAACAAGGAGTCTGGTAAAAAGCAACAGAGGGTCTTGTGGCACCTTTAAGACTAACAGATGTATTGGAGCATAAGCTTTCCTGGGTAAAAACCTTTTTACACACGAAAGCTTACGCCCAAATAAATCTGTTAGTCTTTAAGGTGCCACCAGACTCCTTGTTGTTTTTGTAGATACAGACTAACACGGCTACCCCCCACCCCATACCTGGCTGGGATGGGAACCACTTCAAGGGCGGGGGGGGGGGCCAGCGGCGCACCCAGTTCCAGCCCGAATGCACCCGCCACCCACTCTCCAGTCTGCATCTACACGGGGCTCCCTCGCAGCATCCGGGCCAAATCGCTCCCTCCCCCCACCCCCAAACACACACACCAGCCCCCCACCTGCGGGCGCCCGGTGCAGCAGAAGGAAGGAGGATCCCCCCCGTGTCCCGGGAGCTCTGCTTGTCCGCAGGCTCCATGAGACCCGGCCCCAGCCCGGCGGGGTCCTGGCCCTAGCTGCCTGCCCCCAGCCTGAGCAGCCCGGTTATGGCTCAGACCCCCGCCAACCTGGGCACTCTCCCCCGGCGCTCTCACCTGGCGCGCGGCTCTCGCAACCTGGCTGGAGAGGAGACGCTCCGGTGCTGCCTGACCGGGACCCGCTCTCAGCGGCAGGGAAGGGAAAGCCGGGGGGCGGAGCGAGCTCTCCTCCAATCAGAGTGCGGGGGGCGGGAAACACGAATTCTCTCTGCGCCCCCAGCTCCCCGAAGCGGGTGAACCCCCGGGATACGGGCGCGGGGCCCGGCGGCCGCGGGGGCGTTTTGCTAAAATCCCCGGAACTGTCGCTCCAGCCGCAGCCGCTCCTGCCTGCAGCTCTGCCAGGCCCCAGTTCCCCCCTGGGCGCGCCCGGTCACCCCCCTGCGCTTCTCCAATGCCGCTGTCCCGTCCCCGCCCCGCTCCCAGAGACCCGGGGCCCGCCACTTGCGGGGCCGGACACAGACGCCCGCACCGCGGCTCGCGGCCCCGCGCTTCCGAGCGATGCTCCCGCTGCAGCGATCGGGCTGTCAGAGCCCCGTGTGCGCCCCTCGGCTGGGGAAACGCGTTCACACGGGGCGAGGGGGGCGCGGGGGGACGATGCCCCGGGACAGACCCGAGTCTCACGGCCACTGATCGGAAAGCCCTGGGGGCGGGACTGTGGTTTTGTTCTGGGTTCGGGCAGTGCCTAGGAGGGTTCACACAGATGAGATGTTTGCAGCGAGACCCATTACAATGAGACACTAGAGCTGGTTACAAGGTATTTACCTGCCAGAAACGCTAAACATCCGTGTGCCCCTTTGTGCTTCGGGTTAACCCCCGCTCGGTTTCGTTCGCAGCTCAGCACGAGTGGAAGGAATTTAACCCAAACCGGCTTTAGAATCCCTTTGAAATTGCCTCTGTGTGCAGATAATAACGCGTATCCGGATTAGGGTGACCAGATGTCCCGATTTTATAGGGACAGTCCTGATATTTGGGGCTTAGTCTTATATAGCTGCCAATTACCCCCCACCCCCTGTCTTGATTTTTCACACTTGCTATCTAGTCACACTAATCCGGATTCACTCTCAACCAATCGTGTGGCCCAGCTCCGAGGTGGGTTGGGAATAAGAGAACAATTGCTGCCGATGTGACAAGCAGGGAAATTCTGCCACCCTCAGGCGGTGTGGGCGGCTCGATCCTAAATTTGTCACTCGGACCCATCCACATTGTAGTGACTAGGCTGGGGGAGGAAAGGGGAGCGCATGTGCCGATCTCTAACAAACTGACATCATAAATCCCGCGCGCTGCCCTCGCTCCTTTCAACAGAAAAGCCCCGTCCAAAAAATCCAGGCTCCTTTGATTCTAATTTCAGATTCCTGCTTTGTTTCTATGTAACCCTTCGTCACGTGGCGCTCTCAGCTCACATCCGCCCAGCCCCTGCCCAGCAATTAATCCTACCCACCAACCTACAAATCAACCCGCTCCTCCCAGCTCCCTATCAGTTCTGCCCCGAGATCAGTGCAGCTCCCTCGCCCCCAACATTTGCCGTGCCCCCAAATCTATCCTGCCCCCCACATCCACCCTGCCCCTTCAGCCCCTAGATCAGTGCTGCCCCCTCATCTGCCCTGCCCCCCAAGATCAGTGCTGCCTCCCCTGCATATGCCCTGCCCCCACAGCCCCTAGATTAGTGCTGCCCCTCACATATGCCCGGCCCCACCCATCCCAACCTCTGCTTCTCCTACACCTCCTGGAGTTCTTCATACACACCCAGGCAGGTGGGGGGACTGCAACAGGGTCCCCATCCCCGGCCCCAGTCTGGGTGCTGCAGAGGGGAACAGGGAGGACTGTGGACATTAGAGAGGGAAGGGAGGAAACCTAGTGGAGAGGGTGTAGGAAAAGGCTGAGGAAAGGGCAGCAAGGTTTAAGATGGTGCACACCTCCTTGCTGCTGATTAGAGGTTCCCTGAGCTGGAATCTGGAGGAGAGGGTGGGTCCGGGTTCCCCTGCCTGCCACTGGGGAAGTGGCACTGCCTGGGCAATGAATTAGAAGGCTCCAGAGCAAAAGTGGGCAAACTATGGCCCGGGGGCCACATCCGGCCCTTCAGACATTTTAATCCGGCCCTCAAGCTCCAGCCAGGGAGCAGGGTGGGGGCTTGCCCTGGTTCACGCATGCTGGGGCTCCACATGGCTCCCGGAAGCAGCGGCACATCCCCCCTCTGTCTCCTACGGGGAGGGGCAGCTGGGGGCTCCACACACTGCCCCCTCAGCTCCCATTGGCCGGCAACCGCAGCCAATGGGTGCTGCAGGGGCAGCGCACGTGGACGGGGCAGCACGCAGAGCCTTCTGGCCTTGCCTCTGCATAGGAGCCGGAGGGAGGACATGCCACTGCTTCCAGGAGCTGTTTGAGGTAAGCGCAGCCCACCCCCTCCTGCGCCCCAACCCCCTGCCCCAGCCCTGCTCCCACGCCCACCCTCTGAACCCCTCAGTCCCAGCCCGGAGCAGCCTCCTGCACCCCAACCCCTCATCCTCAACCCCACCCCAGAGCCTGCACCCCCAGCTGAAGCCCTCGCCCCCTCCCACACCCCAACCCCCAATTTTGTGAGCATTCATGGCCCGCCATACAATTTCCATACCCAGGTGTGGCCCACCCCAGCTCCATAGGAACTATCTCAGGCAAAGACTTCGATGTCCCGGGAACAGTGCCCTGGCCGGAGGGCCGAGCCAGGAAGGGAGAGCACCCGGTATCTCAGAGAGTGAGGGAGAGAGGGGGCAAGGTGCACAAGCAGCGGCAGAAGGGAACATCGGACCTGGAAAGAGCTAATCCCCAGAGCAGCCAGGAGGAAGCCCCTTAGCAGTAATTAACCTGACAATCGCTGACTATTTAGAACAGAAATCAGAACCCCCACAACGCACACTGACCTGCCAGATGTGTGTAACATGGGCAACATCAAAAAAGAAACCCGGCAGCCACCACATGCAAAACAGGACCCTGGAGACAGAGTCACAATGTACAGAAAACCCACCAATGAAAGCAGCAGAGATCCAAATTCCAGGGGTCCTGCCCTGTGAGAACACAAGCCAGAATCGGCTCCAGAGGCTGACTGCTTGTCTGTATTCCAGGGCTTTGGAGCTGTGCTCCGGCTCCGCTCCAGCTCCAGGCAAAAACTTGCAGCTCCACTGCTCTGGAGCTGCTCCAGGCTCCGCTCCAAAGCCCTCCTATGTTCTGAGTTGCACAGATGTAACTAAATCCTTGCCTACATGAGACAGGGTACGTCTACACTGCAGTGGTGCAGCTGCTGTATTGGCACTATAGCAATGGAAGTGGTTCTTCTGTAGCTGTAGAGAATCCACCTCCCCGAGAGGTGGTAGCTAGGGTATTCTCCTGTTGACATAGGGCTGTCTACACCTGAAGTAAGGTTGGCTTAACTACGTATCTCTGGGGGGTGAATTTTTCACACCTCTGAGCGAAATAGCTACATCGACTTAATTCTCTAGTGGAGACCAACCCAAAGTTGCACCTATCTTAAATCGCTTTTTAAACTGATTTGGTTAACACACAACTCCAACCCCACCCCACATGGACACTGGTTTGGAGTTTAAGGACAGTTCATTCCGGTTTAGCTTAAATTTATTCCTAACTGACCTGAGACAAACTGGAACAAGCCACTCAAACTCTAAAAAGAGCAAGTAAAAACGTGTTTTAGTTTAGTTAACCTGGAGTCATTTTTAATCCGATTTCAGTTGAACTTTCTCACGTAGATAAGCCCCACGGCATCTTTATTATTATTTAAATTGCAGCAGCAGGTAGGAGTCGCAGCCATGGACCAAGATCCCCTTGTGCCAGGTGCTGGACAAACACAGAACAAGGATGGTCCATGTTTCTAATTTAAGTATGAAACAAGACAATGGGCGGGTGCAGGCAGACGGCCGGGGAGTACAAAGGAAAAGTGAAACAATACTAGTCATTTACTGCTGTGCATCTAGTCATCTCTGTACCGCTATTACACAGCTCTGTAACCTGCTTCTAGCATTTACTCATAATTTATTAACCGTTTATAGATAGAATCATTAGCTAAGAAGTGTGACTGTTTCATGTACCTCCTCCAACCCGAAACAACACTGGGGATAAAGCGGCTTCAAATCCCCCCTTTCAACACACACCTGGAGATGTCACAACCCACCCAAGAGACAGGCTCTATGTTCTACCCTCTCGGCCAGCAGCACCGCTCACAGAGACTCTCTTCTCTATTAGCCATGAGACCAGCCGTTAATTTCGGATCGTATCTCTCACCTACTCATGGAGAGAGACCGGAATGACCGATCCATCTCCTACAGACCAGAGACTCCCTGTCCGTCAATTAGACACGATCCCAGCAGCAAGCTCAGGATGAAACTCAACCAGTCTCTGGTACGAAGCGTCCCGCTCAGGCATTGCCACATCCCTGCCCTGGGAAAGCTACACAGCTCCGGGCATCTGGAAGCAGGAGGTTCTGATGGCAACTGGTTTGTAAGTTTAACTACAGCAGCTGCTCCTGCTACCACCCCCAAACCCCAGGGATGATGCTGAAGGGAGCTCACTCACCAGGTTATCTTCTGCTGGGACCAACAGAGCCTGCCTCTGAGCCGAGCCTCAAGAGAAAGACGAAACATCCTCTAAAGAATCAATGGGACTGAACTGTGGGGGTTGGGTCAGTTTCACTGGGAAAATGGGATAATTATCTAAGTCAGAGTCACACTCCGTCAGGCAGCCAAGCCACACGGGCTGGGAATTGTCTAAAAAGAACAGCGATAGAGAGGAAAGACCCTGACTAGTCAGGACATTGTTACTAATCTCTGTCAATCCCCCATCCCAGCTGTGCTAATAGCCCCTCAATCTCCCTACTGTCCCAGCCCTGGACTTTCCCTCGGTCAGTGCCCTTCAACCCCGACCCATAGTCCCCCTCCCCCCACCGCTATCCCAGCCCTGGGCTTTCCCCACCACCACCCCACAGCTCTGCTGGTGCCCCACAGTCCCCTGTTATGCCAGCTCTGGGATCTCCCTCTGTCAATGCCCCTCAATCCTGACCCAGAGCCGTCCTGTTACCCCAGCCCTGGGTTTGCCCTCCTCCTCCTCCCCCCAACTTTGTCAATGCCCTTCAATCCCAAACCCATAGCCCGGCCCCCTCTGCCAATGCCCTGTAATCCCGACCCGCTGTCCCCTGCTCTGCCAACTCCGCGATCCCCCCCCCCAAGGAGGGGGACTTCACGCACACACCCAGCTCTGCCTCAGTAGATCAATTCATCCTGATAATCCCATTCCTCAGCTTGTAGCCAGCATCAGACACAGCAGCGAGGACTGGGTGGAGTTAGAGGGGAACCCCTCCCCCCAAGACCCCATCGAGAGGAGCGGTTCTCAAATGTCTGTGATCGCACCCCCATTCCGTGTGTCTGGAGTAGTTTGTGTCCCCTCCGTGACGTCACACACGTACCTATACCGACACAAACACACAACTCTCCTTAGGGTATGTCTACACTACGAAATTAGTTCGAATTTATAGAAGCCGGTTTTATTGAAATCGGTTGTATACAGCCGATTGTGTATGTCCACACAATAAAATGCTCTAGGTGCTCTAGTCGGCAGACCGCGTCCACAGTACGAGGCTAGCGTCGACTTCCGGAGCATTGCACTATGGGTAGCTATCCCACAGCTATCCCACAGTTCCCGCAGTCTCCGCCGCCCCTTGGAATTCTGGGTTGAGATCCCAATGCCCGGATGATGCAAAACAGTGTCGCGGGCGGTTCTGGGTACATGTCGTCAGGCCCCTCCCTCCCCCGTCACAGCAACGGCAGACAATAGATTCGCGCCTTTTTACCTGGGTTACCTGGGTTACCTGTGCAGACAACATGGAGCCCGCTCAGCACAGCTGAGCTCACCGTCACCATATGTCCTCTGGGTGCCGGCAGACGTGGGACTGCATTGCTACACAGCAGCAGCTGCTAACTGCCTTTTGGCGGTAGACGGTGCAGTAGACTGGTAGCCTTCATCGGCGATCTGGGTGCTGGCAGCCGTGGGGCTTGCCTTTTGGCAGTAGATGGTGTATTACGACTGTTAACCGGCCTATTACAAGTCGGGTCATCGTACGTTAGCAGAGTCTTCCCTGAGCAGCAGCTCGTGCAATAGGCCTGAAGACCATCGTCATACACCGCCCCGTATTTGCTGCCAAGCACCCAGAAAGATGCCGAGGGCTATCAGTCACGCTGCACCGTCGTCTTAAGATGTAAAAAATAGATTTGCTCTGTATTCATTTGCTTCCCCCTCCCTCCGTCAAATCAACGGCCTGCTAAACCCAGGGTTTTCAGTTTAATCTTTGGGGGGGACCAGTCTGTGACAGTTGTTTGTGTCTCTCCCTGATGCACAGCCACCGTTCTTTATTTTAATTCCCTGTGCCTGTACGCCATGTCGTCACTCGGCCCCCCTCCCTCCTTCCCCTAGGCCGTCAGATACTACGTTTGCGCCACAGCTCGAGCCGAGAAGCGGTTCGCACCTTTTCTTTGAATTCTGGGTTGAGATCCCAATGCCCGGATGATGCAAAACAGTGTCGCGGGCGGTTCTGGGTACATGTCGTCAGGCCCCTCCCCCCTCCGTCAGAGCAACGGCAGACAATAGATTCGCGCCTTTTTACCTGGGTTACCTGTGCAGACAACATACCACGGCAAGCATGGAGCCCGCTCAGCTCAGCTGAGCTCACCGTCACCATATGTCCTCTGGGTGCCGGCAGACGTGGGACTGCATTGCTACACAGCAGCAGCTGCTAACTGCCTTTTGGCGGTAGGCGGTGTAGCATGAGTGATAGCCGTGGGGCTGGCAGCCGTAGGGCTGCATTGCACCAGCCCCTTGCAGGCGATGGTATATTATGACTGGTACCCGTCGTCGTCGTACTGGAGTGGCTGTCAATCATGGCCACCTGGGCAGACATGCTACTGTCTCGATGATGACGGTTACCAGTCATAATATACTATTTTCTGCCAATTGCCCAATATTGTCTGCTAAGCACCCAGAAGAGGCCGAGGGCGATGCTGGGTGCTGGCGGACGTGGGGCTGGCAGACGTGGGGCTGCATTGCTACACAGCAGCAGCCCCTTGCCTTTTGGCAGATGATGGCATATTATGATTGGTATCCATCATCATCGTACTGGTATGGCTGTCACTCATGCTGCAGCGTCGGCTGCCACCTTAAGATGTAAAAAATAGATTTGTTCTGTGTTCATTTGCTTCCCCTTCCTCCGTGAAATCAACGGCCTGCTAAGCCCAGGGTTTCCAGTTTAATCTTTGGGGGGACCATTCTGTGTGACAGTTGTTTGTGTTTCTCCCTGTTCCTGTACCTGTACGCCATGTCGTCACTCGGCCCTCCCTCCGTCCCGCCCTCCTTCTCCTGGTCCATCAGATACTACTTTCGCGCCTTTTTTCTGACCAGGCGCCATAGCTAGCACTGGGATCATGGAGCCCACTCAGATCACCGCGGCAATTATGAGCACTATGAACACCACGCGCATTGTCCTGGAGTATATGCAGAGCCAGAACATGCCAAGGCGAAACCCGGACCAGGCGAGGAGGCGATTGCAGCGCGGCGACGAGAGTGATGAGGAAATTGACATGGCCATAGACCTCTCACAAGGCACAGGCCCCAGCAATGTGGAAATCATGGTGTTACTGGGGCAGGTTGATACCGTGGAACGCCGATTCTGGGCCCGGGAAACAAGCACAGACTGGTGGGACCGCATCGTGCTGCAGGTATGGGATGATTCCCAGTGGCTGCGAAACTTTCGCATGCGTAAGGGCACTTTCATGGAACTTTGTGACTTGCTTTCCCCTGCCCTGAAACGCCAGGATACCAAGATGAGAGCAGCCCTCACAGTTGAGAAGCGAGTGGCTATAGCCCTGTGGAAGCTTGCAACGCCAGACAGCTACCGGTCAGTCGGGAATCAATTTGGAGTGGGCAAATCTACTGTGGGGGCTGCTGTGATCCAATTTGCCAGGGCAATGAAAGACCTGGTGATAGCAAGGGTAGTGACTCTGGGCAACGTGCAGTCAATAGTGGATGGTTTTGCTGAAATGGGATTCCCAAACTGTGGCGGGGCCATAGACGGAACCCATATCCCTATCTTGTCACCGGAGCACCAAGCCACCGACTACGTAAACCGCAAGGGGTACTTTTCAATGCTGCTGCAAGCCCTGGTGGATCACAAGGGACGTTTCACCAACATCAACGTGGGATGGCCGGGAAAGGTACATGATGCTCGCGTCTTCAGGAACTCTGCTCTGTTTCGAAAGCTGGAGGAAGGGACTTTCTTCCCGGACCAGAAAGTGACCATTGGGGATGTTGAAATGCCTATCGTGATCCTTGGGGACCCAGCCTACCCCTTAATGCCATGGCTCATGAAGCCATACACAGGCAGCCTGGACAGGAGTCAGGACCTGTTCAACTACAGGCTGAGCAAGTGCCGAATGGTGGTGGAATGTGCATTTGGACGTTTAAAAGCGCGCTGGCGCAGCTTACTGACTCGCTCAGACCTCAGCGAAAAGAATATCCCCATTGTTATTGCTGCTTGCTGTGCGCTCCACAATATCTGTGAGAGTAAGGGGGAGACATTTATGGCGGGGTGGGAGGTTGAGGCAACTCGCCTGGCCGCTGATTACGCGCAGCCAGACACCAGGGCGGTTAGAGGAGCACAGCAGGGCGCGGTGCGCATCAGAGAAGCTTTGAAAACGAGTTTTGTGACTGGCCAGGCTACTGTGTGAAACTTCTGTTTGTTTCTCCTTGATGAACCCTCCAACCCCCCCCCCCGACCCGGTTCACTCTACTTCCCTGTAAACCAACCAACCCACCCCACCCCACCCTCCCCTCCCCTCCCGCTTGCAGAGGCAATAAAGTCATTGTTTTTTCACATTCATGCATTCTTTATTAGTTCCTTACAGAGGTAGGGGGATAATTGCCAAGGTAGCTGGGATGGGTGGGGGAGGAGGGATGGAAAAGGACACACTGCATTTTAAAACTTTAACTCTTATTGAAGCCCAGCCTTCTGATGCTTGGGCGATCATCTGGGGTGGAGTGACTGGGTGGACGGAGGCCCCCCCACCGTGTTCTTGGGCGTCTGGGTGAGGAGGCTATGGAACTTGGGGAGGAGGGCTGTTGGTTACACAGGGGCTGTAGCGGCGGTCTCTGCTCCTGCTGCCTTTCCTGCAACTCAACCATACGCTCGAGCTCCTGCTGCCTTTCCTGCAACTCAACCATACGCTCGAGCATATCACTTTGATGCTCCAGCAGACGGAGCATTGCCTCTTGCCGTCTGTCTGCAAGCTGACGCCACCTATCGTCTTCAGCCCGCCACCTCTCCTCTCGTTCATGTTGGGCTTTTCTCATCTCCGACATTGACTGCCTCCACGCATTCTGCTGTGCTCTATCAGCGTGGGAGGACATCTGCAGCTCCGTGAACATCTCGTCCCTCGTCTTACGTTTTCTCTTTCTAATGTTCACAAGCCTCTGCGAAGGAGAAACATTTGCAGCTGGTGGAGGAGAAGGGAGAGGTGGTTAAAAAAGACACATTTTAGGGAACAATGGGTACACTCTTTCATTACAAGGTCGCATATTTCGGCTTGCAGGCAGCCATCGTAGGCCACAGTGTTTTGGCTTATTTAACCTTCTTAACATGCGGGAAAGGTTGCAAACAGCAGCGCATTTCCCATATCAAGGATGAATTGGGTTGTCCATTTAAAATGGGGTTTCAATGTAAAAGGAGGGGGCTGCGGTTTCCCGGTTAACATGCGGCACAAACACAAGTAAACCCCCCCCTCCCCCCCCACACACACACACGATTCTCTGGGATGATCACTTCACCCCCCCCCCCCCCCCCACCGCGTGGTTAACAGCGGGGAACATTTCTGGTCCGAATAGCAGGAACGGGCGCCTCTGAATGTCCCCCTTAATAAAATCACCCCATTTCAACCAGGAGAGCTTTCTGGAGATGTCCCTGGAGGATTTCCGCTCCATCCCCATACACGTTAACAGACTTGCTTGCTTTTTTTTTGTAATGTTTACAAATATTTACAAAGTTACACTCACCAGAGGTCTCCTGTGTGCCCTGAGGGTCTTGGGTGAGTTCGGGGGTTACTGGTTCCAGGTCCAGTGTCACAAACATATCCTGGCTGTTGGGGAAACCGGTTTCTCCGCTTCCTTGCTGCTGTGAGCTACCTACAGTACCTCCATCGTCATCTTCCTCGTTCCCCGAACCGTCTTCCCTGTGTATTTCTCCAGTGAGAGAGTCATAGCACACGGTTGGGGTAGTGGTGGCTGCACCCCCTAGGATCGCATGCAGCTCCGCGTAGTAGCGGCAAGTTTGCGGCTCTGCCCCGGACCTTCCGTTTGCTTCTCTGGCTTTGTGGTAGGCTTGCCGTAGCTCCTTAATTTTCACGCGGCACTGCTGTGTGTCCCTGTTATGGCCTCGGTCCTTCATGGCCTTGGAGATCTTTTCTAATACTTTTCCATTTCTTTTACTGCTACGGAGTTCAGCTATCACTGCTTCATCTCCCCATATGGCGAGCAGATCTCGTACCTCCCGTTCGGTCCATGCTGGAGCTCTTTTGCGATCCTGGGAGGACTCCATGACGGTTACCTGTGCTGATGAGCTCTGCGTGGTCACCTGTGCTCTCCACGCTGGGCAAACAGGAAATGAAATTCAAACCTTCGCGGGTCTTTTCCTGTCTACCTGGTCAGTGCATCTGAGTTGAGAGCACTGTCCAGAGCGGTCACAATGAAGCACTGTGGGATAGCTCCCGGAGGCCAATAACATCGAATTCCGTCCACACTACCCCAATTCCGACCCGCAAAGGCCGGTTTTATCGCTAATCCCCTCGTCGGAGGTGGTGTAAAGAAACCGGTTTAAAGGGCCCTTTAAGTCGAAAGAAAGGGCCTCGTTGTGTGGACGTGTCCAGGCTTAATTCGGTTTAACGCTGCTAAAGTCGACCTAAACCCGTAGTGTAGACCTGGCCTTAGAGTCAAACGGGCCGCGGCTGCATCGCAGCACAGGGATTACTGTCCAGACGGCCGGGGCCATGTATAACGCTCTGCAAACGGGACAGAAATCCATCCCAATGCACAGCGCCGTCAGAGTCACACGGACCGCGCCACCGGAGGAGCTGACACGTCTGGAGGAATCAGCTTTGCTAGTTTTTCCCTGCTGGGGATAACATGTGCGCGATACGTCCCTCCCCCCCTTCTCTCGCCCTCCCGCTCCATACATTCTGCACCCCCCAGTTTGAGAACCTCTGGTCTAGAGAACAAGGCAAGATGACTCCTCATGGTCCTTCCCCCCCCCGGGCTTCATCCTGGGAAAAGTTTAATCCTTCCAGGTCCCTGCCAGTTTGCTGCATCCCTTGGAGGGGAGGGAAATGAGGCTCCCGCACCTAGACTATCAAAGGGACACAGGGGAGGAGGGGAGTCAAATGGGGGGAGGGAGGAACATGAGAACTACACGTGAGCAAAAGAATATAGTGGGGGGTGGATGGCAGGAGGGGTTCTTATAACAATCCACTCCCGAGCTTCTCCCCCACACCTACCCATCTCCATTCCCAAATAGCCACGCTACCCTCCACATACCTGATCTCCAACCCCCAATAGCCATAAACTAACACACACACACACAAATCCCTATCTACCTAATCTCCACCCCCAAATAGCTACACTACCCTCCACACACACCCCTAATCTCCATGCCCAGATAGCCACATTACCACCCACACACCCACACTAAATCAGTTCTCACCTGCATCCCAGGGCCAGCAGCCGCAGTGCAGGTGGGGGCAAAGCACCTGCTCTCCCATGACTGCTGCAGCCTTTCCCTTCTTTACTGTCTGTGCAGCGCTGGGTGTTTGAAGCCAACAGTTCCCATTGGCTGCCCAGCTGAGAAGGAAACATCCCAGGAGCTCTTTGGCTGGCTGGCTTTGAGGGGACGACTTGCTTTCCTCCTGCCCCTTAGCTTTGGGCACTGGGAGCCTCACAGAGACTCTCGTGTTTCTCAACCCCTGTGTCCCATTTGGGATGTTGCAAAACTTCCGCCTGTGATCCTCTGTTGCCCACTTGTTGCATTTTCACACAAACCCCTCGAGGCTTTCCCCCACCTTTGGGAGGAGCTCAGCGCTTAGCCCTGGCACGTCCTCTGCCCGTGGCGTGCAAGGCATGACCTCGCACGTCTGGCGTGTGCGAGCTCACACTTGGCAGAGGGCACCATCATCAACTGCTTCAGCACCCAGTCCCTCTTCTTTTAACAAACGAAGCCCTAGAAGAGCTCCCTGTAAAAATCTGCAAAACGAACTCAGTATCCACCTTCAAGTCTCTCCTTCAAACTCTCTTGTGCCGTGATGCCCACAGCAAACTTGACAATGGTCAGTCTGCTGGTGTGCTGCGACCACGGTCGAGCGTGCTGACCACTCTTGTGTCACTGTTTCCTTGTGCTCCCCCGGCGATCTGTATCTATCTATTGTCTCTGAGATTGTCAGCTCTCTGGGGCAGAGACCCTAGAGCCCGTCTAGCCAAGTTTTTATATTTTCCTTTAAATTGGAATACAGGTCTGTCTCATCTTACGCTGGGGTTACTTTCCGCAGTCAGCGCCTAAAGCGAAAATCGCGTATAGTCAAAATTACATTGAGTGTAATGGCGGGCGGAATCGCCCGCACTACAGAAACAGTATTTAAATTGTTATTTTTCTCTCTCTTTTTTTTTTTTTTTTTTGGTTTTGTTTTTGCCGACCGCGTAAAGCTGAAATCGCGCATGTTAAATGCGCCTAAGATGCGACAGACCTGTAAATACAAGATACCGAAATAGAGATCACCAAAATCCATGGGGAAAAATGCAAATCCAGGGGTCAGAGTGAAGGGTGTCGTGATGCAATATGCATTTCTCTGTTCTTTGTAACAGCAACGTCTCTGTTATGTGGGCAAGTTAGGATTGGCAGGGTCCTTAACTATTCATTTCCTTGATTTCAAGGGCTGGGGTAGACGGCAATGGTATGATTGCTTAGCTGGTTTTGAATGAAGTTTAAGACAAAAAAAATAATAATCAATGAGTTTTCTGGGCAGTTTGGCACCAAATTCTCCACTTCTAGCCTCATGCAAGGCAATGACCTGCAGGACTATTGGTGACTGTTGGCCAAGAAATAACAATAGTGGGGGGAAAGAGTGTACACAGAACGCCTGGCAGAGGGAAGAAGGGGGCCCTGCTATGGAAGAGAAGGGGGAATGAAGGGCGTACACAGGTTCTGGCCTGGGGGGTTGGGTGGCAGGCAGAGCCCCTGGCATGGGGAGGAGAATTGGGGATGCTGGAGAATAGAGGGAAAATGCGGGGGCAGTGCTGGCATGGGGTGTGGGAGGGAATGAGGGAGAACACAGAGTCCCTTTGTGATGCGGAGTAGACCCCCTTGGCAGAAGGCAGGGGGGTGCACAGAGTATGGGGGAGGGGAGAATGGGGGGCACACAGAGACCCTGACTTTGGGGAAGGTTTCAGGGAGTCCTGAAGTAGAGGAAGTAGGAGGATGGCTCACAAGGGATGCACCGCGCTCCGTCCAGAGGAATGACACAGTGTCACTTGCCGTACAAAATGTTGAAACAAGAGATTCTTCTTAGAACATCCTCACGTCCTACGGTTTTTAGAATATCCTTATGTCCCGCAGTTCTAGGCCTGGTATTTATTGGCCTTCCCTGCAGAACCTACTAGAAACTCTGTCACAGGAGCCTCAGCAACAGAGTGACCACATCCTGCGCCTACCCCTGTTTCCTCCCTGCAGAGACTCGAACTCTCGTCATGCTGTGGTTCTAACGGGGGCAAAGACACTGCCCGAGCCACTTCAGAGCCACGGTCCCCTTTTCCAAAGTGACCCAGGAGCCTGCAAGTCAACGGGATGGAGGGGGCAGATTTCCAAAGGGGTTTAGATACTTAAAGATGCAGAGAGGGGCCTAGTGAGGTTTTCAAAAGTATCTAAATCCATTAGGTACTCCTGACCCACAGCTCTCCCCCATGCCATCTCAGCCCTGGGCTCACCCCCCCCCCCCGTCCCCAGCTCTGCTGGTGCCCCTCAGTCTCGATCCACAACCCCCCTGTTATCCCACCCATCAGCTCCCCCCACAGCTCTGCCAATGCCCCCATTCCCAGCCCACAACCCCCTACTGCTCCAGCCCTGGGATTCCCTCCATGCCCAGCTCTGTCAGAGCCCCTCAATTGTAACCTCCAGTCTCCTGCTACCGCAGCCCTGGGCCTCCCTTATGCACACAGCTCTGCCGGTGCCCCTCCGCCTGACCAACGCGGAAGCAGAGCTGTAACTTTGAATTTTAGCACCCTGGGTGAGGAAGCATATTTGCACCCCTACCATTTCCCCCCCATCATTTTTCCACCCCAATTTTCCATCCTTGCAGCTTTGTGCCCTGGGTGGCCGCTCTGTTTGCCCCAGATACAGCCCTGCATGGAAGCATTATCTGAACATTATGGTTGCAATATTCAAACCCATCAAGGGTTTTAAACACATTCTAGGCAACTTTGAAAAACTCACCCAATGCATGTAGCCAGTGGTTAGGTTACTAATACACCACACGAAAGATAGATCAGTCATTTAGCAAAGTCTTCCCCATCCAAAACCCAAAATGAACTTTGGCAAGATACATAGTGTCCGGGAATCGTACCGATCTTTTCAAATCCACTGCGCAATTGTAGGAAACGCAACGTTCCTTAAGAGGCCCCAGTCCTGCAAACGTTTATGCACGTGGCTAACTTTAAGCACATAACTAGCCCTACTGACTCTTTGCGTTATGGCCCAGTCATAATCTGGCTCCATTGTGTTGGGTGCTGTCCAAAGAAACATCAGTAGAAGACAGCCACAAAGAGCTCACAGTCCAAGCAGTCACGGCAAACAACTCACATGTGCTAAGCAAATGCTTCCGTGTTTGCAAGATCAGGGTCTAACACCGTCACGTTCATCACTGTGTTTTCAAACCAACATTTCTGGGGGGCAGATCCCCCAGCTGGTGTCAATCGGCTGTATCTCCATTGGACTCAATGGGGCCAGAACCCCCAGCTGGGGTGAATCAGTGAAGCTTCGTTAACTTCAGAAGAGCTATACCAATTTCCACCACCAGGGGACTGGGCCTGTGACATTGTTTATTGCATGTTTAGAGATGTGTTTCTTATCACTGATGGGCACAGCAGGGCGTGGGGACGGACTGAAGAATAACCCCTCAGTGCCTTGTCTGCTCTCGGTTCTGCCTGCAGCTTGCAAATTCCCTGCGCCTTATTTCAGAGCATTGAGTCCAGTTTTGCCCTGTGATTGCTCCCTTTACATGCTCCTCTACTGAGTGTTATGTTCTGACCCAGGCTCTAATCCTCTTGCCTTTTCAAAGTGCCAAGCTGTGCAGCTCGCTAGCAGGTTGGCCGGCCTCTTGCATCTGAGCAGATCTTGTGGTTTGACAGCTCGAGGTGGGGCTAGCGCTTCCTCTGCAGCCTTGAGACCTCAGTTGGACAGGGCGAGTCTGTGGAGGGTCATTTGTTTCTTCTCTTCTCGTCGTTTTCTGGGCAAGCCTGGAAGATGCAGGATGAAGAAGGTTACATGGTATTAAACCGCCGACGCCAGGAGAAAACCACCACCCGCCCGTCACCTGGGAGGATCCAAGGTACGGACGTTAGAAAGTTTTGCTTCATGAGCATGTCGCAGGGAGAGAATGAGTGAAGAGCACAAGTGCAGAGCGCCATTATTCTGATGTGTCAGACAGGCTTTTCTTTGACCCCGTGACCAGACCTTCCCTGTTCCTGTTCAGAAATGGATATTTGCACTTGAAGGTTGAGATTTTCAATGCTGCCTAAGAGATTTGGACACCCAAATCAAATCAAAATAAATGGGATTTGGACATTCAATTCCCATAGGCTCTGATTTTCAAAGGTCTCTACATTTGAGCACCCAGAATCACTTGTCGCTTTTGAAAATCTTATTTTTAGGGCTGGCTGGACAACAGGAATTCCATTTTTTGAAAAATGTAGCTGTCTCGACAATTGTTTTAATTCTGCAGCAGAACAAAAATAAGATCCCTGGATATAGCAGGGACATGAGCCTGGCTCCCCTACATACCAGGGGAAATGCCATAAGCACCCCTGAACCTGAACAAACTTTGCTGGAACTGATACACTTCCATGAGAAGTTTTGATGAATCGGCATTTTCCAACAAAAACATGTTTGTTGGCAAATTCCCGACCAGCTGAACGTGAGCTCACAGTGTGGGGCTGCAACCGAACACGAAGGTGATTCTTGGAGCCATAAACAGGAGAATATTGAGTAGGAGTAGAGAGGGTTTTTTTACCTCTGTATGTGGCATTGATGTGACTGCTGCTAGAATACTGTTCTGGTATCTACAATTCAAGAAGGATCTTGATAAACTGCAGAGAGTTCAGCGGGCGGGAGCTCAGTGCTTTCTGAAAATCAGGCCCTTTTAAGGTCTCTAAATTTGAGCACCCAGAATCACTTGCCACTTTTGAAAATCTTCACCCATAACTTGAAAAATTTCTGCAGCATTTTCTTCATTTGACATTAGTAGATTTCATTGAGGCTTAAAAAAAAATCAAGTCAAGACTGGCTGTGCAACTGTGCTGTAAATTACTGCACGTAGGGTTGGATGAGAAAGTTCAGTTTGTATTGCATTATGGATATTATCTAACAATGCCTAATGACATCACGTGAGACCAGATTTTAAAAGGCAAAGATAAGGTTGAAGGCGTCTCACCAAACTTTGCATGTTTTACAGATTCTCCTTTGAGTTCCCAGCGCTGTAAACTCATGCTAGGGATTTGGGGGGCTGTTTGCATCATTCTGACATTAGCCGTGATCATTCTGACTATCCTGGGTAAGTGTCTGGATCCCGTCTGTTTTGTCAATACGCAGGTGGTGAAGTTTCTTATGCCTTAGGAATTCAGCTTAGCTATTTCCTATTCATCGACCGGGGATTCTCAAATTTTCCCATGGCGCAGTCTGCCTGTGAAGGTCCATCTACACTGCACACCCTTTTTGGCCGTGTTCAGAGCACATACACTACATGCCCCCCCAACTTGGGTATAAGTGGCAGTGTAGATGGTGAGGCCCTGCTTAGGGGAACAGAGTTAAGATACACTGAACCCTGTGGGTACGCACTCAGATATGCACCCTACACAGCTCTCTACTCACCCAAGCAGTGTCTCTCCCATCTACACTTCTGTTTTACAGTGTAGTGTCCCACTGCCAGAGTCTTTCCCCGCCAAAGGGGAAGATTCAGAAGTGGGGAAAGACGCTGGCAATGGGAAGTCAGCGGTGAAAGGCTCCGTCAGCTCCCTGCTGTGGTGTCTTTCCCGTTGCAGAGGGAGACTCCAGCAGTGGGGAGTCTCTGGCAATTCCCTGCTACCGAGCCCCATACGACCGCTTCCTCCCTGCCAGAACCGTTCCCCGACACATGTAGCTGTGCACCACAGCATGGACCAGTGGTGGGCAACCTGCAGCCCACGGGCCGCGCGGCCCATCAGGGTAATCTGCTCGTTGGCCGCGAGACAGTTTGTTTACATTGACCGTCTGCAGGCACGGCCGCCCGCAGCTCCCTGTGGCCACGGTTCGCCGTTCCCAGCCAATGGAAGCTGCGGGAAGCGGGGATTACAGATTCCCTGGTGCACACAACATAATCTCTTACAATCTTATAATCTCTTATAATCCCTGTGCCAATGACAGCTATTGCTTGCGTGGAAAGAGTAACATTAGGAAAATAATGTAATTGTTGCTATTGTATAAAGTAATTTAGCAGGTAAAAGCAAAGAGATTTAGCCCTATGTGGCCAGCTTTTACTACCACCAAGTGCTCTCTGGTTCATCATGGGTTACAGTTTGAGAACTGCTGTCCTATATTCATATACCACAGCATTAGTAACGTCAGGAAGAAATGGCCCCCGAGCAGGAAATGGGCAGGCCCCAGTTCACGTAAGCAGATAGGGACACTTTTAAAATTAAAGATGTGCTTCAGTGGTTTCCTGATTAGGTTCCTTAAAGAGACCATCACCATTAAAACTAGTCAATTTAAAAAAAAGAAAAACAAGCTAAAAGTATCACTGCTACTGGGTTCTCTTGACTGTCAGATCATTTACAATTAAAGCTGGTCGAAAGTTTGTGAACAATTTTTTTCATTCAAAAAAAAATCTTGTATATCTGGAAACAATTTTTTGGTTCCGACAACTTGTCAGTCGTACAAACAATTTCACTGAAAAATTTTCAGTGCTTTGTTCTATTTGTGAAAAAATTGTTGGGCTTTTTTCCATTTGTCAAAATTATTTCAGTTTTCAGTTTGCCACTGGGTAGATTTTGATTGTCGCAGGTTGTAATATGTTGGTACAAGATGTTTTTAATCCGACTCCTTGATACGATGAATGTGCCTGTCAATTCCTGATACTGTCCCATTGTGTCTCACACAAGAGGCTCTGTGGTTTCCAAACACCAGGACAAATTTTATAAAACAAAATATGTCTAGTGTGAAAACAGATAGTTTTTATATTTTTGAAATTTTTAATAAAAAAGAAAATTTTCAACCAGCTCTATTTACAATCCCATTTTCCTACAGTTTGAAGAGTGGTTTTCCTCCCCTGGGAGACCCTAGACCACACTTTTCAGAAGTAATTAGCGACTCTGGACAATGGAGTGAACAGTGAGCTTATAAATTTTGCAGATGACACCACGCTGAGAGGGGTTGCCAGCACTTTGGAGTTCAGGATCAGAATTCAAAACGACCTTCAGAAATTGGAGAATTGGTCTGAAATCGACATGATGAAATTCAATAAAGACAAGTGCACATTGCTTTACTTAGGAAGAAAAAAATCAAATGCACAGCTACAAACTGGGGAATAAGCGTCATCAAGTCCAGCCCTCTGCAATGAGGCAGGACCAAATACACCCAGACCATCCCTGACAGGCGTTTGTCCAACCTGTCCTTAAACACCTCCAGTGATGAGGACTCCACAACCTCTCTTGGAAGCCTGGTCCAGAGTTTAACTTCTCTCACAGTTAGAAAGTTCTTCCTAATATTGAACCCGAATCACCAGATTCAGCCCATTACTTCTCCTCCTGCCTTCAGTGGTCATGGAGAACAATTGACCACTCTCCTCTTTATAACAGTCCTGAACATATTTGAAGACTGTTGTCAGGTCCCTGCTCAGTCTTCTTTTCCCAGGGTTAAGCAGGCCCAGGTTTTTTAGCCTTACCTCTCAGGTCAGATTTTCTAAATCATTGATCATTTTTGTTGCTCTCCTCTGGGCTCTCTCCAATTTGTCCACATTATCCACATGTGTCCTAAAGTGTGGCACCCAGAATTGGACACAGTCTTCCAGGTGAGGCCTCACCAGTGCCGAATAGAGCGGGACAATCACCTCCTGTATTGTACATACGACACTCCTGTTAATACACCCCAGGATGATAGTAGCCTTTCTTGCAACTGCATCACATTGTTGACTCATATTCCATTTATGATCCACTGTAACTGCCACCTAGCCTCTTATTCCCCATTCCTACACTCTATTCCCTAGTTATTCTCCTCCCCTCACTGCAGCAGTCCCTGCTTCTGGTCCTATTGGCTGGAGTCTCTTCGAAATACCATCTTCCTTCTCCTTTCTCACATGCGATGTTGCACAGTGAAACAGCTAACAATGTTGACATTTAAAGTATCATAATTAGTATACAAATTCTGTGGACTGCAATGTGTAGGAGGCCAGACTAGATGACCATGATGGTCCCTTCTGGCCTGAGACTCATAGACTGTATGTCAGCATCTGTTAAAACGGATGGGGCAGTTCACATACCAGGGCTATTGTTTCAGGCTCTCTGCAGACTCAGGCAGAAGTTGCTGGATCAGTTACACTTTGGTCAACATTTTTAGGGTTGCCCCCACAACAATAATAGCTAGACACTGACTTAGAAGAAGCTCTGGAGACCAACTCAGTGGTCTGTCCATGTCCCCCATTTTTGGAAAAAACTGCCTTAAGTCTTTACAATGTTCTTATGCTGAACGCTACAGACGACAATAGTTATGGATGAACAAACTGACCTAATAGACCATATTCCCAGAACTGGGCTGCTATCGCTGATAATTAGAGTTGGCTGGAAATTGTAATTTTGGTTCTGTGGGAAATTCTGACAATTTGAAATTTGTATTCATTCTAAATTGGAATGAAAAGCCAAAATTTTGAAATTTCCCACTGGATAAAAATTCCTATTTTTTTTGGCTGGGAATTATCAAGTTGGTTTGATTATGTTGAAACATTATAATAATAATAATAACAACAGATACAATACACTGGATATTAAATATAAAATGTAATATATGAAAATTAATATTTACTACAATATAAAAGTTGGAATGAAATGAATAAATGAAATGATAAAGTCACAATAATTTTTTTACCTTAGTGAAACATTTTGAAACAAAATGAGAATGTCAAAACAATTCATTTAGAGTTTTTTCCTCATCAAAAATTGTCAAAACAGACAAATTCCTGCAAAATGTTTCCATTTTGATAAAACCGCATTTTCCCACAGAAAACTGTTCCGTCAGGTTTTTCAGACCCGTTCTACTGATAACATAAGCAAAGATGTTGATGCCAAAGAAAGAAACGAATGAGGCAGAGGCAAATTGAGCCCAGGGAAAATCATTCAAAATAAAAGAACTACAGGACCAGCTGGAAATAGACAAAAGCAGGCAAGAGAAATGTGAAAGCGCTGAGAGATTACTACATGTAATAGGAAATGGGGGTGTACAAATTGATACATGCCTGTTTCACTTTTGTATTTAAATAGGAACAGAATAGAATTTGCCTCTGGATTTTTAACAGTTCAGTTTCTTTCTCCTAAATGACTGGCTGGGATCCATATTACTCAGTACTTTATTACACACAGATGCTAGACAGTTCTCTAACCTCTGTTCACACGGATGCTGTGTGGGGAAGTTTTCCAGGGCGGCTCTCACGAAGGCCAGACGGGAACACCCCCAAACACCCCTGCGGACCGTGATTCCGGGCGGAGCAGCTTAAACAGCGCAGAAGGCCGCAGCAGCAGCCCAGCGGACGTCCTCGCTCATCTGAGACAGAATCTGTGCGAGCTGCAAACACCCAGCAGCGCAGGTAACCGCAGCTCCTTCCCTGCCTGAGCTGTCCGCCTGTCTAGCTCCTTAGCCTGCTCTTGTGCATCTATCAGAGCTCCTGCTAGAAAAGTCCCTTCCTGCTCCTCCGCCCACATGTACCACCACCCACCCACCTGTCCTCCAGAGCTTCTCTGCACTAGGTACCAGGAGTGCTGTTAACCACAGCATTTCAGATGGGGCTATGGGGAGCAGCAGTGACACCTAGTGGCCAGTCAGGGTAGCTCTCGGTATATATAGTATCACGGGGGGAAAGCACAAGAGAGTGAGAGGGGAAGGGATGGGCTAGAACAGAGTGAGGAAGAAGGCAGAGGCTGTGCTGGGACATGGCATGAAGGAACATCAGGTGTCTACCCATCATGCCACACACCCAGAGAGTGACAGTCCCTGCCCCAGCTGAGATCAGGGCCCCATTGTGCCAGGTGCTGCACAGACACACAGCAAGAGACAGTTCCTGCCGCAGATGAGATCAGGACCCCATTGTGCCGGGCGCTGCACAGACACACAGCAAGAGACAGTCCCTGCCGCAGATGAGATCAGGGCCTCATTGTGCCGGGCACTGCACAGACACACAGGGAGAGACAGTCCCTGCCCCAGCTGAGATCAGGGCCCGTTGTGCCGGGCGCTGCACAGACACACAGGGAGAGACATATTCATAACATAACTGTCTCTCCCTGATGCCAAAGAAAGAAACGAATGAGGCAGAGGCAAATTGAGCCCAGGGAAAATCATTCAAAATAAAAGAACTACAGGGCCAGCTAGAAATAGACAAAAGCAAGCAAGAGAAATGTGAAAGCGCTAAGAGATTACTACATGTAATAGGAAAGCGGGATGTAAAGCATGCATCCGAAGAAGTGGGCTGTAGTCCACGAAAGCTTATGCTCTAATAAATTTGTTAGTTTCTAAGGTGCCACAAGTACTCCTGTTCTTTTTGCGGATACAGACTAACACGGCTGCTACTCTGAAACCTGTCAGTATATACAGTACCACGGGGGTGAAAAAAGCACAGAAGAGAGTGACGGACAGTCCCTGCCCCAGCTGAGATCAGGGCCCCGTTGTGCCAAGAGCTACACAGACACACAGGGAGAGACAGTCCCTGCCCCAGCTGAGATCAGGGCCCCGTTGTGCCAAGAGCTACACAGACACACAGGGAGAGACAGTCCCTGCCCCAGCTGAGATCAGGCCCCGTTGTGACGGGTGCTGCACAGACACACAGCGAGAGATAGTCCCATTGACTTTTCCTTGCTATTTGTTCCTGTTTGTATTGTGGGCTGTTTCTTCTTCAGGATACATCATCCATTTGAATGGACCATATTTTCCTGTAGTTATTTTAAAAAGACTCGACAAACAATATTTTTATTTTAAAAAATATTTATTTTAAATAAATAAAAAAGACTTAAAGAAATCGCTTTAGAAAACAACTCCCTTTGTCATATAATTATAATAAATAATAATACCCAGCTCCTATATGGCTAATCTCAAAGCTAAGGGACCCAACAAGGACATCCATGAGTCATTCTTAAACTAACTACCACTCTGAGCCTGTGATCGGAATGTTAAATTAGGGCCAAACCCCACTGAAATCATGGTGTGAGAGGGTCTTTTGGAGGAAAAGTTCATCTAATTTCCCTTCTTTACTGTCTCCAGTAGTTGCCGAATGCTGACCCCATAGGACATTACTGGGAGAGGGCTGGAGATGCTCACCTTCATGGGAGACATTAATCCCTCCCCCATAGTCATTGCTGGATACCCAGTACTGTTACAGAAACTGCCCTTTGAAAGAAACCTTACACTGGGCTCCCTTCTGCCCTATGTGTGTTGTGGTGAGGGATGCATTTGAGTGTTGTGTAACTATGTTGTGGAGCATTCCTTTGTGGGGTGAGGGGCGGAGCAGTACTTTAAAGTCATGTTTTAGACCTCCTGAAGTGTGATTTACAATATGGAATAATTAAGGAGATGCCTCAGAAGAGTCCGTTGAGGAAGAAATCTCAGCAGGAAACTGGCTACAATCCACTGTCAGCTCCTGTCAAGGAAGCAAAAACATCTGTTCAGTGAGTGGTATGTTTTTATAGCTATACAGAAAGAGCAATCTGAAACTTTGTGCCTGGATTACATTAAAAGAAATGATAAAAATAAGAACTAAATAAAGTCTCTAGGAGAGAGCACAGTGTGTGTGTGTCTCTCTCTCTGTAACAGTCTGCGACATCTCTGAGAACCAAAGTGGCAGTTTGCGGCATGAGGTGCATAGCCATTTAAAAGTTTCAGTGCACAGAAAATAAAATTATCCATGGGTTTATTACAATGAACAAGTAGTTAAAGCGAAGCTGCAACTGAGAATTAAAAGGTGCTATCAATTTGAAAAGCACATTTCCATATGGAAATTTGGTGTTTATTAGTATTACAAGTAATCTTTAAAGCCACGTCTACACTCAGATTTCTGCCTCTTCCTCCCAAGGCCTGCCACTCACATGGGTGGAGGGGAGGGAGGGGTGGAGAGGAGCGAGTGGGGGCATGGCCTCAGGGCAGAGCACAGGTGGGAACAGGGGCCACAGTCAGGGCACCGGGGCCCCTTCTGATTGTGGGCCTGGCCCCAGTGGCGCCATTGTAAACCTGGTGCTGGACACACCCCCTCTCACTGGCATCTCTCATTGGCTAGTTCAGGCGAGGAGACCCCCTAGCCGGCTGGCTATTGTGGATACCAGGTGCCTATCTCTCCCCATTCACCTAGGACCACATGGCATAAAAAAGTGGCCAGGCCATTAACATCTTTTGTGCAGCTATTCTGCAGCTGAAAGGAACCTTAGAAAGGTTCATCTGCCCCTGGGAGAGGGATTTAACCCATCACAATTATCTGAGTTTGCTGTGTCCTCTTTCTATGAAGACTTTCTTCTTGCATGCTCATGTACAAGTGACTCACCATTGCCATAACAACGGCCAATAAAAACCTCCTGACATGCCTTGATGCTGTGATTGGATGAAATTCATCTGGTGGTTTTCTTGATATGTTCGTGTTCTGACTCCCAGCTGGTCTTGGGAATGTCGCTCTCAATTGGAAGAGTTTAGGACAGTTACCCTGTGGGGGTGACACTGACGCTTTTTTGGGCCCTTCACACTCCTCTCTGCTGAGCAGCTCTGAGCTCCCAGGTAAGACGTGACTCTTGTATCATGCAGAGGTATTGAATTAGTGCCATAGTCAGAGGATATTGCAGAGATGGGTAACAAGATCAAACCCTAAGATAGATAATATGGTGGAGCACTGTGAGGAGGAAAGAAATGGGAGTGCGTGACTCTACTCTCTCTCTCTATTTCTTTCTCCATTCTGTATCAGGGAAGTACGTTAGGCCTCAGTTCTGAAATGTAACATGTGGGATTTCCCACACGGAGCAGGGGAGAGGGCATTGAAGGGGTGTGTGTGTAATTTAGATTGCAAGATTTTTGGAGACTTTAATTTTTCTGTAAAGTCCCATGTACATCTGTCTAAGCAACCAGACTAATCGATACAAGCCCTTTTCAAGGTAAGGTTGCCTACATCAGTGGTTCTCAACCAGGGGTACGCAGACCCCTGGGGGTACGCAGGGATCTTCCAGGGGGTACATCAGCTCATGTAGGTATTTGCCTCGTTTTACAACAGGCTCCATAAAAAGCACTAGCGAAGTCAGTACAAACTAACATTTCAAACAGACGTTGACTTGTTTATACTGCTCTATAGACTATCTGCTGAAATCGAAGTGCAATATTTATATTCCAGTTGATTTCTTTTATAATTCTATAGTAACAATGAGAAAGGCAGCAATTTTTCAGTCATAGTGGCTGTGCCACTTTTGTATTTTTATGTCTGCTTTTGTAAGCAAATGGATTTTAAGTGAAGTGAAACATGGGGGTACGCAAGACAAATCAGACTCCTGAAGGGGGTTCAGCAGTCTGGAAAGCTTGAGATCTACTGGCCTACATCATGTTGGTGATTAGGGAGAGGGGGAGGGTGGTGAAAGAAAATAAAAATGAAAGGGAAATCATAGAAGCCTAGAAGATTAGGGTTGGAAGAGACTTCAGGAGGTCATCTAGTCCAACCCCCTGCTCAAAGCAGGACCAATCTCCAACTAAACCATCCCAGCTTTGTCAAACCAGGCCTTAAAAACCTCTGTCATAGAAATTCCTGTCCGTTCCAGCTGAGGACTAAGGAGAGACGGACACAGCTAGCCACGCAAGGAGCCCCGGGAGGGGCGATCTGTTTATTTCAATTGCAATTGGGTTCGAGCTCATAAGTCAGCAAGAACAAAGAAAACACTTACACCAAAGCATTCTATGCAGTTGCTTATGATAATCTGTCGCTCTATGATTGGCCAAAATTTGCCATCATTACCATACATAATTAGCAAGCTACATGTATCTGCCCCTCATATGACCCCTTATTGTTCATCTACTTGCCCCCTCCTTGCGTTATTTTGCAAACCAAGCAGTTAGTTATGTACAGGACGCAGGCACAGAAAGGTCCATTGTCTGCAGGTTTGGAGTTTGGCTACATTTCCTCTCGAAGGAACTTCCTGAGTGAAGATATAGCTGACGCTGCATGTTTCACATGTGTAGGTGAAAAATTTGCCCCCTGGCAGTTAAGTAGAATAATTTTATATCACCTCTAAGGATGGAGATTCCACCACCTCCCTAGGTGGCCCATATGACACGTTATCCTGGGTGTCCTTGTCAAGTGGACGCATGATGTTGCGTCAGCTTGGAGGAAGGAAAGAGAATGCGGCCAAGAGGAGAGATGTGTCCAAAAGGAATCTGTATCCTCCAGCAGATCCCCTAGCCAGCCAAGTTGAAGCGTGCATGTGTGTTCCTTGCACATTTCAATTTCCCTTCTGTGACTGCTCCTCTCTTTCCCTCAATTTTTCATTTCTCCTCCCCATGATTAACCTTTCTTTCCCCTCCCTCTCTCTGAGTCTCCCCCTTCTCCTCCTCTCCTTTCCAACCCTTTCTATCCCCAACGCACCTTTCTCAACCTGTCTCCAGTTTCACCATGTGCTCCCCACTCCCCTCGCTCACCAGAGGAGGAGTAAAAATGCGCCTTGTGGCTCAGCGTGGCTGAGAGCAGGGATTGAAATGGATTGAAACAGGAGAGGGGAGCCCCTCAGCACACCAGCCTCAGAGGAGAGGCGGCTGTGAAGGGGCCCACACACTCTGCCTTGGAAAACAACCAGCCTGTGAAATCTACCGATCAGAACCCCCAACACCAAGGCAACTGTCTTGAACTCATCCACGGAAATGGATCTCGGGCTGTAGCATCCCTGCCATCACAACTACCTCCTGCCTACACGGCTCCGGAACTGACTCTCCCATCGCATTAGAATCTGGGAGGGGCCTGCACCGCTCGAAATGGACGACATTTTTCTTCCTTTCGGAGAAAAGTGCAGATTCAGCAACACCAAAATGGTTTATGAATGATGATTAACAATAATAATAACATTAATAATGAATGGGGCGCATGTAGGCTTCTTTTATTCTCCTTTCACACACACACCTCCAAATGTTAATCCACTTTTGCTCCAAATTTGGAAAAATTTACCCTGAGCCAGCCCTGATGTGGAAAAGTTGAGACGGACGGTGAAAGTCTCAGACAGTGATTTAACAGGTGATTATAATGGAAACACTTAGGCAGCCTTAATCGCAGCTATTGCCGGTGCTGTGCTGTCGCAAACCGACGGGAGATCCTGACTATGGGAGAAAGCTCAGGGCCAGCATTGCATACACCTGTCTCTTATGACGCGGGTGTACAATACTTAGGTTGTTAGGATGCTGATCTCAGTCATTGCCTGTAGGTGGTACTATAAGACACTCGATAACAGAAGCTAGCTCTGCCCCCTTTGAATAATGTACACTTCCTTGCAGCAAGTCGATACTGATTGCAGCCAGAAGATACAGGAAAACAATGTGCCCCACTTGCTACATGGATCAATCAGAGAATGGAGGAGAGACAGCTAAGGCACTTCCTAACCCTGCAGGCTCACAGACAAAAACCAGACCAGGTAAGTGAAGCTTCGCTCACATTGGACAAATGGAAGAATCATAAAGAATTATGGAAAGAATTGCTGTGTTTACAAGCTTACCAATGCGCCTTTAATCGAAAGGTTCACAGCGTTCCGGTACTTCTGATCATTGTACTTTTATCAGGCGTACCAGAACGCTGTTCTCCTCCCAACAAAAGTACCAGAACTGGTGTGACTCGGGCCCTGTTCTTGTCGGATCCTATTTATTAACCATCGGAGGTTGTGGGAGGACAAGAAAGAGCTACACAGATGCTCAGTAGTGTGTCTCCTTCACACTTCTTAGAAGACAGTGTAAATTACCACACTAATTGTTACATAACATAACATTACAGGCCAGCCCTATGTACTCTGTGGTGAACTGGATTTAAATTTTGCTTCGGTGTTCCTGGATTCTGTTGCATCTGGTGGAAATTCTCTGGTGGCGTCAGATAAATTAAAAATGTGAGCTCTTATGAGATTAAATATGAAAAAGATAATGCCATCAGTCAATGGTGGATTACCACATGGGCCCACGGGGCTGGAGAAGCGCTTGCTCCGCACCATGGCCCCAGGGCAACATCAGGGGCACAGAGCTTCTCCAGTCTCATGGCCACAGTGGGGGCACAGAAAGGAGCAAGGAGGGGGCGGGGCCACGGAGAAAGGAGTGGAATGAGGTGGTGCCATGGGCGGTGTGGAAGGGATGAGCGGGTCCGTGGCTCTGGTGCCGGGGCCCCTGCACTTGCTCCAGCCTAGGGCCCAGGAGACCTTAATCTGCCTCTGCAATCAGTGCAGCATCTCCTGTGCTATTTAATCTGACTAGCTCTGGTCAATTTTTTTAAATAAAACTTTTATTGAAGTTTTTAGCAAACATTTTAATTTAATGTTTTTCATCTTAGGGAGGGCATTTCAAACCCTGCAAATTGAAAACAATTTCACAACTGTTGTGAAATTATTCATTTTCCAATCAGCTCTAATTATAATAAATTAAGCTTATTTTACTCTGTTCTTACATTTTCTGTACATGTTACATTATGATGTATAGGTTTCAGAGTTAACACCCCATAGTGATGAATTGGGTAGTTGCCCTCTCTCAGAGCTCTTGTTTCAGGCTCTCTCAGACTCAGGCAGATACTGCTGCATCAGTTGCACTCACGTCACCATTTCAAGCTGTTCTTTGCAATCACAAGGACTAGAAACATGTATTTTTAAATTAAAAGTCAGCTTCTGTAGCACAATTATGCAGCAAGGTATGAATCCTGCAGCCATAGAATTGTAGAATACACAGGGCTCTGGCTACAGTGCACAATATTACATTCCCCAGGATTTACTAGCAAGTACAGTTTATAACAGATAGTGATTGCAAAACAATACTTGGCCACTGGGGGCTTGGCTGCAGGACATTGTTGATAAATGTGGTTCCTCTTTCTCTCCTAAAGCAGCCTCAAGAACATGAATGTGTTTTTCTTTTTCAGATGAATCTCACTTCTGGCTTTTCCGTATCCTCCGGAAATACAGATTAATCACGGTCCTGTTTCTGGTTTTTCTCATTATTGCTATTATTGTTTTGGCAGGTGAGATGACAGCAATTCCTAATTGAGTTTTTGGTGTTTGTTTTCCCTTCACAGCCAGAATCATGGAAGATGCACAATCCAGCCTCCCCAACCTTTGTAGTTCTGCTGGTGTTGAACCAGCATGCGATAGGAAAGCAAAGAGCCCGAAGTCTGACATTTCTGCTTTGCTTTATCCCTCTGGCTGAAACTAGTTGTTTCACCCCCATCAAAATAATTCTTACAGCCTTCTGGCTGAGAATCTCTAGGGCCTCTCTGCTTTGGAGTGGGGACTTGAAATTTGACAGGGGAGTTGGCTTTAGGTATGTCTACACAGCACAAATAACCCAGGTGATTGGCCCCCAGGTCGGAACACCCAGGCTAGCTTTGCCCAGGTGCAGGCGTCCCCACAGCAAAGCCCTACCTGAGTTACTGTGTCCTCACTAGTTGTGTGCTTCCCATGTCTCCCTAGGACTTCTCATGGTTCTTTGTGCTGAGACCCTCTGGGATTCCTTCCCAGTCACTTGTGGGAGAACTTCTCTGTCCTTCAGGGGGCGTTGTGGGGAAGGCCTTGGACGACAATCAGCACTTGAATGATTTTTATAGATTCATTCACTTGAGCGATTTAGCCTGCGTCCTCCCTACAAAGTTGGTGGGTTCCAGCCGGAGTTAAACCGGAGCCTAGATCCTAACCCATACCCCAGCCAGGTCAGCCAGTGTGCGCTTAAATCACCTCCAAACACGTCATTGTTTTTTCCTGCATGGACGGGAGCTAAAATCTGGGGAAGAGCCTGGGTTAACAGTTCGGTAAAGACATACCCTTTGTGTCAAGGGCGTGCCGCTGGCGGGTCCCATGAAAAGCCACCCACATTTGGGGAAGTTATAAGCCTTTGAGAAAATTCCATTCATACGTGCTCAATAGAGATTTGTTAGCAGCTGGGATTTTGAGTGGCCTCCTGGCCTTAACTTTTGAGTGTTGGACTTTGCAAATGTAACCTTCTTTCCATGTCGTTTTTTGTCTGTATTAGACTGTAGATTCCTCTGGGAAACAGCCGGGTCTTAATTCTTACATGTTACATTCCATGCACACCTCCGTCCATATCTAACTAATCATAAATGGGGCATGACAATGGAGATTTTCCTAGAACGTGTAAAATTGATAGTGGTTTAGGGGCATTTTCCATCCCTGAATAGTCACATTTGCGGATAGGAAGGCCGGAGCCCTGGGTGCAAAAATCCATGCCTCTGTCTGCACTTCCCATAACTGCGCATATAAATAGGTTCTCAGCACCTGAGATCGTCGTTTAGATGCCTACCTGGCATTTAGGATGCAGATATCTCACGTGAAGTCTAAATGTGATTTCAGGCCACCTCATAGCAGCCTCTGTTGGTCAAACAACACTCCCAGCCTCAGTTTCCCTCCCCAAGGTGGGCGTTCTTAGTTTGCCAGACACCAGTCAGTGCTGGAAATGTGGCTGGTCCCTCCGGCTAAGTTACAAACAAACATAACCCCCTTCCAGGGTAACAAAAGTCCAGCTAAAATTCCCACCCTCCAGGGTGAGTTCCCAGTTCCTTCTGGGTTACCTTTCCGTCTCTCTGAGATGGAGCACTTGCCCGCCCAGGCTGAAGTAACAGCCTCCTGCAGACCCCTGGCTCAGAGCCTTCCACAGGCTCCTACCCACTCTCTGTGGTTCCACTCTCGACTGATTTATTTCAGCCCCCTTAGTCCCACCCCCTCTGGCTGGGAAGCACAGAATTACATATGGCACAGATCAGGCAGGCCCCATCTCTCCTTAAAGGCCTAGTCCCCTGGTGACGATATTATTCCACAGTATTGGCATGCCCGTTTCATAAAACCCTGCCATCAGCCTGAGGTTCTTGTGTCTGATTGCCAGCTTCCAGCTACGTTGCACATTAAGCTGTTCACCTCCATTGCTTGCTAATGTGTTATGACGGAATTTATACTGGGGGTCTGGGGCCTGACTTTGCTCCCGTTGACATCAACGGCAAAGCTTCTGTAGCCTTTCATGATGCAGCATCAAAGCTTCATGGCAGAGCTATTCTGGTTAAACTCCGGTGTCGATCTCATAGCTAACAATATAAGCACCCCGCTGCAGGTGGGATATTTGAACCTGCCAATAGTTCCGAGTAAAATACAAAGAAGGGCAATAAAAATGATCAGGGGAATAGAACAGCTTCCTTATGAGGAGAGATTAACAAGACTGGGACTATATAGCTTAGAAAAGAGACAACTACATGGGGAGATGATAGAGGTCTATAAAATCATGAATGGCATGGAGCAAGTGAATAGGGAAGTGTTATTTACTTCTTCCCATAACACACGCACTAGGGGTCACCCAATGAAATTAACAGGCAGCAGGTTTAAAACAAACAAAAGGAAGTACTTCTTCACCCAACGCACAGTCAACCTGTGGAACTCCTTGCCAGAGGATGTTGTGAAGGCCATAAGTATAACCGGGTTCAAAAAAGAATTAGATAAGTTCAAGGAGGATGGGTCCATCGATGGCTATTAGCCAAGAGGGTCAGGGATGCATCCCCATGCTCTGGGTTTCCTCCAGCTGCTAGAAGCTGGATCACTCAATAATTGCCCTGTTCTGTTCATTCCCTCTGAAGCATCTGGCAGCAGCCACTGTCAGAGACAGGACACTGAGCTACATGGATCATTGTTCTGACCCACTATGGCTGTTCTTATGTTCTTGTCACCCAAGTGTAGACTCGGCACACAACCTTTGGGCCACTTACGTCCTATTTTGAGAACTTAAGTGGGTGGCGGGTATAATCCTTGTACGCAGGCTCTCAGCCCAAGGTGGAATATCACTCTTTGACTCTGAATCCTGTACAGAGAGGGGATGGGAAAGATCCTCACTGTTGTGTTAATTTTGTTTTCAGTGGTTAGCAGTAGGCCCTGCCCAAATCATGCCCCTACCACATGTCCAGTCGATTGGATTGGGTCCCAAGGGAAAACATACCCATGGAAATGCTACTATTTCTCAAAAGTCGATGGGGATTGGAACACCAGCCAGAGAAACTGCTCTTTGCTCGGTGCCTCCCTGGCTACAGTTGACACCCGGGAGGAAAAGGTGAGAAACTCTGCGATCCGAATAGTCCGGGCTTGGCAATAAGTGCAGAGCTGCTGCGCGGAACTTTGTAGTTAAACCTGAGGAATATTTTATGCTAGGGCTCCGCAACTCTAGAACGAGGAGATGCCTCGGTACCAAGTCTCATGATGAGAAGCCAAAATAAGGCCCTGATCTGACAGTGCGCTCCAGGCAGATAGATTCCTGCACTCCCAGAGGCAGGGGGCTGCCCAAGCTGTGTCTATTCTAGTCCAGTCTACAGAGATTCTTATGCCACACTGATCGCTGTAGTATCTGAGCAGAATGATGGGCTTAATAATATTCTTATTAATATAGTCTTAATAATATAATAATAGCCTTTTTTGCCCACAGGATCACACTGTTGACTCATTTTAATTTGTGCTCAACTGTTTAGCCTCTTATGAGCTCAGTGGTTTGAGCATTGGCCTGCTAAACCGAGGGTTGTGAGTTCAGGCCTTGAGAGGGCCACTTAGGGATCTGGGGCAAAATCAGTACTTGGTCCTGCTAGTGAAAG
Source organism: Malaclemys terrapin pileata (assembly GCF_027887155.1). NCBI lineage: Eukaryota > Metazoa > Chordata > Testudines > Emydidae > Malaclemys > Malaclemys terrapin. Next base: position 43,505,977 of record NC_071517.1, on the reverse strand, counting down.
CAGCGGGCTGGACTCAATGATTTTTTGGGATCCCTTCCAGTTCTATGAGACAGGTATGTCTCCATATATTATGGGATCAGGGCCTAAATATATATTTTTCAATGAGTACATCTGGGGCTAATTGGCATGTTAAAATTGTTCACGTGGCCTTACGTTCCAAGTATAAAAAAAGCGATTGGATTTTTTCCCCCAATCTTTGATATGTATTATTGGATAGGCTGGTCCTGTACACTAGTTACACGTGTGGAATGTGATGCAGACCTTTGTGTCTTTATTGCATCGTCTCCATTAGTGTCTCAGTAACATGCAATACACAATATTTGTTTTCACTTTTTTTTAATAAGGAGTTTATGCTGCACTATAAGGGACGCTCAGAAACCTGGATTGGCCTTACCAGGGAACAAGCAGACAAGCCCTGGAAATGGGTAAATGACACCCCATTCAATGACCAGTAAGTCCCTTTCGTTACATTCCCTTTCTATCATGGTCTAAGGTGACTAACGTGCGGGGAGATATTTTCAGCTGGGGTGCATTGGAATAGCTCCATTGACTTCTGCAACTTAAGTGGAGTTATATGACTTACGCCAGCTGGGAATCTGCCCCACTGACGCCAACGGGGTTGTTTGTTTTTTAAATCCCATGGCCTTTGTGTTGCAGGTTTCCAATAAGGGGAGGAGGTGAATGCGCGTATCTGAACGACGACAAAGGTATCAGCAGCTCAAGGTGCAGCACAGGGAGACGCTGGGTCTGCAGCAGGCCAGCCTGATGCACAAAGCCACGGCAAAAGGCAATGCAAGGCCTTTGGAATGAGGGAGAATGATTAGTCATCATTTGGCTTTCTGAACTGGAGATATTGATCACTGTCGACTCACTGAGGACTGGTTCAAACCTGTGTTTCGATGGAAAACTGGGCTGGGAAATGTAGTTCTCATAGATTCTGAGGCCAGAAGGGACCACTGTGATCCCCACTCCTAGATGGGAGACTGCGGTGCATTGTGGGAGACATAGTCTGACCGAGAGGCCTGGCATGTAGAGGAGAATGGGAGCATGAGGAAACAGAACTACATCTCCCATGAGGTACCACAGCAACATTTCCAAATCAAAATATTTCAGTTTTGGCTAAAAAAATGGAAGTTTTCTACACAAACCCCCTCCCCTATATTCTGACCAGCTCTGGTCTCAACTAATGTTCCAAAGTGTCAGCATTAGGGCCTTCAGTAACGTAAAAGTTATTTTTCTGAATATTAATATAGTTTTCCATATGACCAGCTACAAAACCCATCAAAGAAAACACTATGTTCTTCCCTTCCTCTTGAAGCAATACCTCTCCTACCGGCTTCTCAACCTGGATGTGGCAAACAAGCTGTTACCAAAGGGCTGTAATCACGCTGCCTTTCCTGTAGTGTTCAATGAGAAGTCGGTCTTGATGTGGAAAAGATTGAGACCCCTTGATCTACCCACTGCATGAACAATTCACGAACAGGCATTCTCTTCTGAGTCAATAAAGGAAATGGGAGAGACACTCTGTGTATTGGACCTTATTTGCCAAGATGTGAGAGGTAGCTGTGGTTAGGTGACTAATATAGCAATAAGCCACCGAACAGTATGCACTGGTAGGCTACTGAACTGTCCTTCTGTGGGCCCCGTCCTCCGTTATTATTATCATGAGTCACTGTGTATTATGACTGTGCATAGAGACCTCAGCTGAGATCAGGGCCCCGTTGTGCCGGGCGCTGCAGAGACACACAGCGAGAGACAGCCCCTGCCCCAGAGAGCTTGAAATCTAAATATACAAAGGGAGTATCATTATCCCCCTTTTATGGGGATAATGGGTTGGGACAATGGAGGTCTCAGACAGGGAACAACCAGACAAGTGGACTTGCTGCCTCCTGACAGAGCTGATGTTCCAGGGGACAGTGCAGGGCACCTCAGAGACTAGTTGAACATTGTTAGTAACTGTGTGTTGGTTTCTTCTAGGTGTTACTAAATTTTGCTTAGAAGGAGAGATGTGGTACTGGGAGGGAGGGGCTGTGCCTGTAAGGGTTGAGCTTCCCAGACAGAGAGTGTCAGTGAGGCCATGGGAACCTCTTGTAGGTGTTGTTTTGCACAGTCAGTTTGATTCAGACTCAGAATAAAGCAGAGCTGATGCAAGCAACTTAAGCTCTGTGTGATTTCTGACCAGCTTGGGGACCATAGAATCATAGAATATCAGGGCTGGAAGGGACCTCAAGAGGTTCTAGTCCAACCCCCTGCTCAAAGCAGGACCAATCCCCAGACAGATTTTTACCCCAGTTCCCTAAATGGCCCCCTCAAGGATTGAACTCACAACCCTGGGTTTAGCAGGCCAATGCTCAAAGCACTCAGCTATCCCTCCCCGCATGTACACAACCACATTGGGATGTGCAATGGCTCATCATCAAACGGAGGATTTCTGCTTCCATGTGTCCGGATGGCTGACCCCTACCCTGCAAATACTCTTATCCTCCTGCCCTTTGCTTCTGCCTCATGCAAAGTTACAAATATCTGCTCCTCTCTGCCGTCTGCAATCTATGGCCCCTGTTGCCTTCCCATCCTGCCCTCAGTGACCCCTCTGCAGCCCTGGTGCCATCAGTGGATTTGCACAGCTGGAACTCACTGCCGTTTACTATATAATTCCAAGGCCGATGCATGAGCCTGAATTGAATCCAGCTCCCAGAGCTGGGCTCACTCCACAGAGAGGGGAAGGCACTAACAAGTTATCGGAGCCTCTGTAGTCAGGAGATGGGACTTGGATACCTACAGGGAGCAGATCTGCTGAGCGAAAAAGGACTGCTTTTATAGAGGCATTGCGCAGAGAGGAATTGCCTGCAAAGTGGCTAAGCCTGCTGCAGAAGCCGATTGTAGTAAAACAAACCCACTGGAGATATAGGTAGTTGCACCCTTCCCATTGTTCTTTCAGATCAATGCAGAAGCCAGCCGTACTTCAGCTCATGCACAGAGATCACAGAGTAGTTACAGGAAGGACTGAGCGCTGATAGCTGCTAATATCGTCAGTAACACCCGTTGGTAGCTATGCCACTGAATTACCGCAGGGCTCATTGATCAGAGAGAGTTTCCTGCTACAATCCATGAGTCAGTTTCTTATTCATACATTTGCCAAGATGTAAAACTGGTCTCTGTTATGTGGCTGTGAATCCTGATTGGTTGGTAATTGGGAACATAGGACTGTCCAGTCCAGATTGGATCAGAGGTCCAGGTACTCCAGAGGTCTCCAAACTGTGGGGTGCGCCCCCCTAGGGAACGTCGGGAAGGGGCCACAGCGGGGCCCAGGCCAGCTCCCATGGGGGGTGGGAAGGGAGTTCCACCCAGCGCCACTCTGCGCCCAGCTCTGCTCCGGTCCCTCCCCCCAACCGCAACCCTGATTCCTGTCCCCGTCCCTGACCCCATCCCCCAGTCTCGGTGCAGAGGCCCCGGCCCCACACCAGCCCTCAGCTTTGACCGCTTGCTGCAGCTCCGTTTTCGGCCCAAGGCTGAGGCTGGGGGTGAGGCCGGGAGCGGAGCCTCACCAGGCTGCCAACCCGGCTACTGGCTCCCAATACAGCCCGGCTGCAGCTCCGCCCCCGCTCCCAACCTCAGCCCCTGGCCGCAGCCCCGCTCCTGGCCCCAGATCCACCCGCAGCTGCAGCCCCAACCTCGGCCCCCTTATCCTTTTTAAAGAAAACGTAGCTTGATAGCATCCTGTCTGGCAAGAAATCACTTATCAATGGTTACAGAGGGTCCTGTGGCACCTTTAAGACTAACAGAAGTATTGGGAGCATAAGCTTTCGTGGGTAAGAACCTCACTTCTTCAGATGCCGCAAGTTTCTTCATGAGGTTGATTGATTTCCATTCCATACGGCTAAATGCAGTGCCTTGCATGGTGTCAAGTATCAGAGGGGTAGCCGTGTTAGTCTGAATCTGTAAAAAGCAACAGAGGGTCCTGTGGCACCTTTAAGACTAACAGAAGTATCTGAAGAAGTGAGGTTCTTACCCACGAAAGCTTATGGTCCCAATACTTCTGTTAGTCTTAAAGGTGCCACAGGACCCTCTGTTGCTTTTTACAGATTCAGACTAACACGGCTACCCCTCTGATACTTATCAATGGTTGTGGTTCTGAAACCCTCATTTCTGTATTGTTTTATCTTTATGGCCCCCACTTTTCTATTGTTAATCTGCCCGGTTCTCTAATTGTTTCTGTCTGCTGTGGAATTAATTTTGCTAGGTGTAAGTTAATGAGGGTAGTGGGATATAACTGGTTAGAGAATTATGTTACAATATGTTAGGATTGGTTAGTTAAATTTCAGTGAAATGATTGGTTAAGTATGATAGAGCTGAGAATATTACTATATAAACTGGGGTCAAACAGGAAGTGGGGGGAAGGGAAATTGGAATCACGTTTGCTAAGGGGGGGAATGGGAACAGGAAATAGGGAACAGGGAACAGAGTCACAGGCAAGGCTCTGTAGGATCAGAACTGGGAAGGGGGTCGCAGGGTAAATGCTCTGCGGTGTCAGAGCTGGGAAGGGAACACTGGGGAACAGACTCTATCACGTACAGATAAGCCCAACTGGTGTGAAGGACTTCGGAATATGCCTGTTTGGAAACTTACCCCAATAAACATCCATTGTCCGCGCTTCGGACTTCTGGTCTTCTGCTTTCTGTCTGTGTGACAAGAACCAGGGGAGAGGGTGAAGGGAAAACTCTCTAACATCCCACATTGGTTCTGTTTAAGAGGAGACTGTGGCAGGAGGGAGCCCTTCCTAAGCCGTCTCTGTCATGGGAGCACAACTGACACCTTTTGCGAGCAGCAGACCAAAGAGATCACACAGGAAAGGAAGGCTAAAGGTCGGTGACAACACAGGCAACGTTTGTTACGCTGTTGAGGCTTCTGAAGTAGAGACTTTCCAGTAAAGGAGACAGGCCTCAAGCCAAATCATACAAAACTAAAGCACTGTGCTGGCAAAGCTGAGGGCTAGTTTCCCCTCAGAGTAGAAAGGGGCAGTGCCTAATCAGGTGATTTTCTCGGTATGGTTTGTTTATTCACAGACGTACAAATGCCCGTGCCCAGGACTTAGCAGCTATTCTTCAGCTCTCTGACGATCTGGCAACATACTAGCTAATTAGTGACCTCAGTTGGATGTAATGGGGCGTAATTAGAAACCGAGCCCAGTTGTGGTGGCGGAGCAGACAGAGCACTACTTAACTAGGGCTGGGGACTCAGCAGAGGAGGAAGATCGTGGAGAAAGGAACAAAGCAGGTTCCTCTCTGGGAAGAGCCTGAGGAAGTCAAGTGGAGAGACCCACCTGGAGCAGCATCGGCTCCTGAGGGGTAGCCCTGAGCAAGACCCTACATCAGGGAAGAGAAGAGAGGCCCAGGAGGGGTGGGAAACCAGTTCATGTGGAATTTTGGACTCCCAATGGGGAAAAAGCCTGGGAAATCAGTGCCTTGACAAGAGTGAGGAGAACCGAGAGAAGCCCAGGAGGGTGGAAGGACCTTTTGTGTACGTCAACTGGGACACTGAGTACCCCAGAAGCGGAGTGAACCACTGCGTGACTCCGCTGGAGGAGAACACTCTGAGGGTGAGTAGGGAGAAGATGCAGGCTGAGAAAGGCCATTGCACATCTGTGGGAAAGCCCAGTAGGGGCACCAGAGAGGAGGGCCCCATGCAACACTAGGGCCAGAGACAAAGGGGCACCCACAAAGCAGAGACATGCTCTTCCAGTCCTGTTTCTTGAACAGAAGAAGTTGCAAATGGTTCACAGGCAACTCTTGCAGAAACACCAGCTAAGGGTATGTCTACACTGCAAAAAGAGGTGTGTCTTTTAACTCACATTAGCTAACTTGGATTAAAATAGCGGTAAAGACACAGCAACTTGGGTTTTAACTCAGGGTTAGCAGCTCAAATTCCACCCCTGGCTCCTCTATAGGCTTTAATTTGAGCTGCCTCCCAAGTTAAAAGCCGAGTTGATGTGTCTTCACTGCTATTTTAATCTGAGTTAGGTAACCCAGTTTAACACACCTTTTATTTTTCAGTGTAGACCTACGCTAAAGCCCTGTCACCAAGGAGCAGCTTCACTGCAAAGTCAGCTGAACTTATAACTCAAATGCCTCCCTAACTTGAGTCCTGTCTGCACACAAAAGCCTTTAATTCAAATGCAATGTTGCTTGTAGCTCACGTTGTTGTCCCATCAGACAGTACAACTTGAGTGAGCACAACTCATCAGCTGCTAACACAGCTGCTCTGTAGCGTGGATGCAGGCTAGCACAACTTCAGTGCCACTAGTCCTCCAATGCCTTCCCACAATTCCCCAGTGTGCCCCAAAAGGACAGACAAGTTCTCCAACAATTCACTGGGAAAGAATTCCTAGAGCGGCTCCGCTCACTGGAGAGCTGTAGGATTGTATCCCGAGAAGTGCTAGCACCACATTCAGGTGCGAACAGAGCTATTGTGGACAGGGCAACATGAGTGTTATTTTTGCAGCATGAGCATTCTCACTGGAGCTAGGCTAACTCAAAGGTAGAGCTCTGCAGCTGACCGGTTTCTCAGTTTGCAGGCACTCCTGAAATATTAGGAAAAGGATTAGTTTCAGATCAACCCAAAATGAAATGTTTTCAAATTTTTCAGCATACTAAAAATTCAGAAAAAAATCATTTGGGGTCAAAGAAAAATGGTTCATTTCATGCCCAATGAAAATGTTTTGTTTTGATTTTGAGCTTTTGAGGGAGGTTGTGGAATCCCCATTACTGGAAGTTTTTAAGAACAACTTAAACAAAGTCACTTCCCTGAGATAGCCTTACCAGACAGCCTTCCTACAGCTAAACAGGTGATTGTGCATATCCAATCTAGTTTTGCTAGACATGGTGTATCTGACATAGTGATGTCTGACAATGGGCCCCAGTTTCAATGGGCATGAGTTTAAACAGTTCACAGTGATGTACAGGTTTCAACATGTAACACAGTGTTCGGTTATGTAAGGATACCATTTGGCATAGCTGAAACCCCTGCAGTGTTTCAGAAAAAAAACAGTGACACTGAGAAGGTCACATTGGTCGTGGTGGAAATCAACTCCACATGAGCTCTCAGTGTGACGCTGTGGCTAAGAAGGTCAAAGACATCCTTGGATGTATAAGGAGGGGCATATCAAGTAGGAATAGGTGTTACATCTGTATGCAACATTAGTGAGACCCTTACTGGTCTATCCAGCTGTGACATCAACTCTGAAGCTCCTGGCAGGGTTGCCTGGGAGGATTGAACCTGGAATCCTGTGAAGCCTGAGCTAAAGGGCTGCTTTGTTAGCCCTGAGGCAGTCGCAGACTCATAAACCTCTAAACCTGGTTCAGCCACTAGAGGGAGACATGGAGGCACGCTGGGTTAACCTGCTTTGCACTTAATTTAGCTAGTGAAAAATTTTCTGTCAAAATGTTACTTTTTCCGATGGAAAATGGATTATGTGCAAAACAGACATTTTCTTTCCAAAAAATCATTTTAATTCAAACTATTTGGAATTTCATTGAAAAACAAATCTAAAATTCAGTTTAAAACCAAAAAATGTTAGTTTTTTCAGATTTTTTTCTTTGTTTTTATTAACAGATCCATTCTTTTATAACAGAAATCTTATAACTTAAATAGAGATTCTTAGTGTTATACACAAATACACATTTATAAACTGGCCTATGTAAGTCCCTAGAGCTGCATTGACAAGACCTGCTACCAGTCACTTTCCTCAACTTTGTGACCTTGATCACATATTGTGGTTGATGCTTTTCTACTCTTTGTCTTCCTCGTCTATCTTTTCAGTTGTTAGCATCAGTTAAAGTCTTTCATCTCACATTTAGGTCCAAATTTCTGTTTTTCTTGCATTTTAGTTGTGTAACCTATGTATTAGCTGTCCTATCAAAATGCTGCATAATGTTAAACTTCAAACACACACACACACACACACACACACAAACACACACGAAGAAAAATATCAATAAAGATAAAAAATGTCTCATTTTCACTACTTTTTTTCCTGGAGAGGGAGGGGGGACATTGCTGAACAGTTCTATGTAAAATATTAGCTCAAAAGTGTATGTTTTGCCCTCAGGGTGGGCTCCAGGCACCAGTCTGGCAAGCAGGTGCTTGGGGCGGCCGCTCCGGAGAGCGGCGGCACGTCCAGATATTTGGCGGCAATTCGGCGGACGGTCCCTCACTCCTGCTCGGAGCAAAGGACCTTCCACCGAATTGCCGCCACAGATCACAATCGCGGCCTTTTATTTATTTATTTATTTTTGGCTGCTTGGGGCGGCCAAAACTCTGGAGCCGGCCCTGTTTGCCCTCTGTGTTTGAAAAGCTGTAACAGCTATAGGTATTTTGTTTACATACATTCAAACAATCTCTTTTCCACCATGCCTATAGTTCTTAATTTCTTTCTCCTTCTGATATTGTTTCTGGTGGTGAGTTTCTGGCCTTTATGAATTGGTTGTGTTTGCCAGGTCATGCTGTGAGAATGGACACACTCTCCTTGAAAATAATATTTGGTTTCACTTAAAATGGTTTGTAAAACTCCCCTGTGAAAAAACCACTTTGATTTAAAGAAATCTGTTCCCGTTGCAGCAGCCGCTCTGAACGCTCCAGAGACAAGAAACACTTCTTGCTACATACAAACTGGAAAACGCTTTGACAACAACATTACAATTGGCATTTGGCAGATTACGTATTTGCACTTTTTAACCCCTGTCAAGCATTTGGAGGATATAGTGGTTTGTGCAACTGAAGCGACAAAATATTAAGACTATTCTGTGTCTGACCACCACAGAGGTGGGTCGAGTTATTTTCCGCATAGGTTTGGTACATGTTCAGGTCAAAGCCACACATATCTGGGTAGCAGCTAAGCAGAGATGGGGGCTGAGTTTGTTGCAATGGAACAAAAATTCAACTTCCGCAGCGCATATATATATACATATATCTGTAAACAACCAGCCACTCAACATTGTTTGTGTGCATTTTGGTAGCATCTACAGAACACAACTGAAATCAGGCCTCCATTGCGCTGCACACTGTGTAGGAAGAGGGCCTGAAACATAAACCTTTGAATCAGAGGCCTGGTATGAGGCCTGAGGCCTGGGCTAAAGTAGTGGTCCAAGCTTTGATGATATAAAGTAAAGTAAGGTTGTGAGCAAGAGGCAGGCTCTGCTCACAGAATCTGGCAAGAACAGGGCTGATAGTGCAGAAACACACATTCCTGAGAGGTACTAGGCACAATGCACTTATGAAAGAACATTCCAGAAGGGTGGTACCAGAACACCTTGATACCAAAATGGAGTCTCAAAGAGAGTGTCTTTGGCCAGCCGAAGGGCTAGTGAAAAGTCCGGCCATTAACTGAGCTGCATCTATTGTCACGGGCATACACGCATTGAGTATACTTGTAGCAAGTATAAGACACCTATACAGTGCTTCATGGACAATAAACCAGGCCGGGTGCCTTCATACCTTAACGGATCTTGTGGTCATTGGGCGGTTCGCTCGAGGTCTTCTGTATCAGCTGTCTGCGCAGAGCTGGGACGGCACACAGAAAGAACACACACACACACAGCCAAATATCTGACAACACACACTGTACAAATACATAGTAAGAGACAGCCTGTGCCCCAAAAAGCTTCCAATCTAAATGGGAAGGAGAAATGAAGGACTGAGGCCCAGAGATTTGCCCAAAGTCCCTTACTGAGTGTGTGTCACAGAGCTGGGATTTGAACCCCCAGCTCACAAGTTGTACCTTATCCACAAGAGCATCCTTGCTCACTAAGGTTTTCAGAGCTTGTGCAAGGTAGCCTACATACACTCCAACTCTATACCTGCGGGCCTGGTCCCTGTGCATTGGGAACTTTATGGAACTATGCATCCGAAGAAAGGGGTATTCACCCATGAAAGCTCATGCTCCAATACGTCTGTTAGTCTATAAGGTGCCGCAGGACTCTTTGCTGCTTTTACAGATCCAGACTAACACGGCTACCCCTTTGATCTGTGGAACTTGTGCACAAATCCCTGAGTCTGAAGTTAAACTCCCCCATAGCAAAATGCAGCATGACAGCCTCTGGGACAGAGACAGGAAAAAAGAAATCAGCCGTGATGTGCCATCTACCCAACGCCGTCTCTTTTCACAGGGAGCATCAGTACAAGAGCTTGACTATCCCAAATCTGTTGGAGAGGGAGAGGGGACAGGTCTGGATTGGGCTGCTCCCAGCAGGTCTGGGAAATACCCCTTGTAATTTCATTTCCACGCTCTTTCTCAATTTTTATGCAGCAAAAAATGTTGGGCCCCCTCTAGCTCGCAGAGCTGCTGTTTACAGGAAAGCATGGGGGCGTCTGGAAGCCAATCAATTCAACGCCTCCCAGCTCTGCAAGTGCAAATGCCTTGATTAAAACTACGCTATCAGTTCAGTCCTTAGCCTTAAACAGCGAAGGAAATCCACAGAGTGGTGATAAGAAAGAAATTCAACGGCTTCTGATTGATAACACTTCCTGGCTTTGGATGGGTTGTTCATTTTGTTTTATGCATAATAGGTGGTTCTCCTTCTTCACAGCTTGCTTACTGGTGTGCTCTCTTCTCGGACTGTACACGCCATGGCGGGGGAGGTCGTCTATGCTGATTTAAACATCCCGGGAGCCCGCTTACCTGCTTCAGCTCAACCCCACAGTGAGTGTGCTCTTACTTCCTACTTTGGTGCTAAGATTGGGGTTTTCAGCTGCATCTCCCGGTTTCTGACCGGAGACGAGTGTACAGAGATAGGGTCCAGCACAGAGGCACTAGTTTGTGTAATATAGAGTCATAGAAACGTAGGAGTAGAAGGGACCTTGCTGGGTCATGTGGTCCATCCCCCCGTGCTGGACAGGACCAAATCTGGGCCTTGGGCCTAGCCCAGTACATGACTGTTTATTAGTTGATCCGTATAGTATATTTTAAACTTTGTACTGTGTCCATCTAAATGTCTCCCAAGCCACTTCAGAGCTAATTGTAGCCCTAGCACAGAAAGACAAGCAGAGAATAGTTTTGTCAGGGTATCCTTACGGCTTAGTTTAGTTTATTATTTACAGACTTGGGGTGGGAACAAGTTAACGCTGTAGGTGTCAATGTTTCCTGCCGAGTGTCTCTAGAATAATGGGGTAGGTGGAGGCTGGCACGGATTCACAGGGTCTAGTCTGTGCCCCTTCAGCGTCCCAAACCCCCAGGGTTCACATAGTGCCACAGCGGTCCATGGACCCCAAGACTGGGTCTTCGGGCACCAGTGATCCATGGGTCCCTGCCACAAATCCAGCCAAGCCAGACCCCTGTGGGTGGCTTGTTCTGTACCCCTCCTCCAAGGGTACAATGCACTCAGGGAGAATTTACAGTGATGCAGGCAGCCTTTTCAGAACAAGGTAACCTGCCTATAGACTCTGAATGTCCTTGGGTTGGCAAAGAAGCAAAAGTTACACCATCATCCATCCTGGCCAAGCCAGTGCTATGAACCAGCCAAGCTGCAATGGATTTCATCTCTGGCTCTCTCTCTCTGTCCCTTTGTCCTCCCCAGGGGAGAGCTTCTCAGTCCCTGCATAGGGAAGTCTCTATTCCAGCCACCCAGCACCATTTTCCCTTTTGTTCTTCAGCTCTGTTTACATGTCTCACCTAATGAAGTTTCCTGCTCTTAGGCATTGATGGTTCAGTCCTTGGGACTTCTGTCTGAACCTTCTGTTGATCTGGGTTGGTTTCAGCCAGTGCATTAAGGACCCAATTCATTCCAGCCAGGAAGCAAGGTGACACACACATCTGTGTCTCCTGCACTTTTCCAGGAGCAATGTTAATTCCTCTCCTGCCCGACACGTAGGTGGCAATGCAAAGTTCAGAGGAAAACTGAGGCACACATAGGAATCATGAAAATATTACAAATTTTCCCCACTTTGTCACAGAAGGGATGAAAAAAGGCTTCCGTGGTTGAGTTTGGAGAAGAATGAGCGAGAATGAGCATTGAGATTCGGGATGCTCAGAGAGCGAATTTAAATGTATTATTTCAGAAAGCAGGGCAAAGACTCTGCTCTCATTTAAACCAGTGTAAACGCAGACTAACTAGTTCTGGAGTCACTGTAGGTTGACACCACAGTCACTGAGATCAGGATCCAACCCTGACTACATTGACTGCAGTGGGGTCACTTCGGATTTACACCAGAGCAGTGAGATCAGAATTTAGCCCTGAATCCTTCAGGTAAGAAGGTTACATTTGCAACAGAGACATTTCACTGTGCTAACAGAGAATGACATGGGCTAATGGAGATGGACCATCTTTCCTTTAGAAGAAGTGGCTGAGAGAACAGCCCAGTGGTTCTCAAATATTTTCCTTTTTGAAGACTGATCTATTCGGTCCCCACCCAGTCCCAGTTCAGCACTTCCACACTTGGTTACATGAACCATTAATCATAGAATCGTAGAGTCGTAGGTTTGGAAGGGACCTTGAGCGGTCCATCTAGTCCAGTCCCCTGCACTCATGGCAGGACCAGCACCTTTTATAACATCCCTGACAGGTGTTTGTCTAACCTGCTCTTAAAAATCTCCAATGATGGAGATTCCACAACCTCCCTAGGCAATTTATTCCAGTGCTTAACCACCCTGACAGTAAGTTTTTTCCTAATGTCCAACCTAAACCGCCCTTTCTGCCATTTAAGCCCATTGCTGCTTCTCCTATCCTCAGAGGTAAAGGAGAACAATTGTTCTCCCTCCTCCTTGTGATAACCTTTTAGGTACTTGAAAACTGTTATCATGTCCCCTCTCAGTCTTCTCTTTTCCAGACTAAACAAACCCAGTTCTTTCAATCTTCCCTCATAGCTCATGTTTTCCAGACCTTTCATCATTTTTGTTGCTCTTCTCTGGACTCTCTCCAATTTGTCCACATCTTTCCTGAAATGTGGCGCCCGGAACTGAACACAATACTCCAGCTGAGGCCATATCTGCATGGAGTAGAGTGGCAGAATTACTTCTTATGTCTTGCTTACAACACTCCTGCTAATGCAGCCCAGCACAATGTTAGGATTGGGGGTTTTTTGTTGTTTGTTTGTTTTTTTGCAACAGTGCTAAACTGCTTACTGATGCTAGGTCTGAAATAAGTAAAAATCTTTGGATTTTACCTGGAGCTTTTCACCCCTAGATCTCAAAGTGCTTTACAATGGTCAGTATCGTTATCCCTGTTTGACACATGAGGAAACAGAGGCACGGAGCAAGAAAATGACTTGCCCGGCATCACCCAGGTGGTCAGTGCGGTAGCTGGGAAAGAACCGTGGTTTCCTGCATCCCGCTCCACCGATCCATCCACTAGGCCGATAAAACAAAATGAAAGTGACCTTGGTTTAAAGCCACCCCCTCCATGTTCTCCCTCAGCAGTTGATTTCCCCTCCCGGGGCCAGGGCGTTACATTTATTCACTCTGATATTTTCTCCAGCTGCCGGCAGCCCTCAGAGCTCTGATCTCATTTAATTAGTTATGTCACCATTCAATGTTGGTGTCGTCTGCTGATTTGATGTACAATGTTAGCTGTGATAAGGGCACAGGCAGAGCTGTTTAGTTTTGGTGTTCGTTGCCATAATCTTGTTTTCTGGACTGTTAAATGTAAGACGTGTGGCTGGGGTGTGAAGGGATTTGAGAGGAAGGATCTTAAAAAGCAGGAGACACCCTCTGTTGTCTCTCTTGCGAAGACTCAATTTTTGCTCTTTGTGGTTTTCTTTGGTCTCGGATAAAAACCTTACCCCTTTGGCTGAGAGAGAGCCGTATTCACAGCCTGCCAGGCCAGCTTTCCTCTGCCTGGGCTGGGTGGGCCCAAAGAAACAGCTGTCTTGCCTCTGTCCCCCTCCAGGGAGTCACACAGACCAACACCTCGATTCAGCTGCTTCTCACTAGGGTGGCCAGCCCTCCAGGATTGTCTTGCAGTCTCCAGGAATTACAGATTAAATCTTAGGTCATGTGATGAAACCTCCAGGAATACGTCCAACCAAAATTGGCAACTCTAGGGGTGCCAGAATGGGGTGGGGCGACAGGGGAGGGAGCAGAGAGGAGTGAATGGGGGACAGGGTCTTGGGAGGAAGAGGCAGTGCAGGAGTGGGGGCCCAGGGGAAGACGCAACCAGGGCCGGTGCTACCATTAAGGCAAACTATGCAGTTGCCTAGGGCGCCAAGATTTGGGGGTGCCAAAAAGCAGTGCCCCCAATTTTTTTTTTACAGCGTTCCTGGGCCGCTCCACTTCTCCCGCCTCCCAGGCTTGCAGCGCCAATCAGCTGTTTGGCGCCGCAAGCCTGGGAGGGGAGGAGAATTAGAGCGGGGGCGGCATGCTCAGGGAGGAGGCGGAGCAGAGGTGAGGTGGGGTGGGGAGCTGCCGCACAGCTCCCTGGGGGGGAGCTGCCGCGGGGGGGCGCCTCAGGGCAGAGGGGGGGCGGGGAGCTGCCGCAGGGCTGGTGGGGGGGGGCGCAAGGTGGAAGTTTCGCCTAGGGCATGAAACTTCCTTGCACCGGCCCTGGACGTAACATGCTGCTGGCTGGTCACAGGCTCACGCCAAGGTTCAGGGACAGACAAGTTCTTCCACAATACATTGCAGAACAATTGCTATTGTTTTACTACTTCATGATAATATTAGGGGGTGCATAATTCTACCTAGACAGTTTCAGGGAGGCTCTTAAAATGGACATTCACCTGACGGACAGCTGGATCCTAGCCCCCAGAATCATGATTCATTTATCATTCGATGAGCCAAGGAGGGTGGTCTGGTGGCTAAGATGCTGGGCTGTGATTCTAAAGATCTGAGCTTGCTCTGACGTAGACTTCCTGTGTGATCATGGCCAAGCCACTCCAATCTCTCTGGACCTGAGTTCCCAGCTGTAAAATCAAGGTGTCAGTACTTCTCTATTACATAGGAGTGCTGCGAGCAGTTGTGGGGAGCGTATCTGCTGGTGCAGTATACATTGGTGCGCCATCCTCTTGCAGGGGTTTCTGGACAAGCTTTAAAAGAGAATAACGAGGAGTCTGGTGGCACCTTAAAGACTAACCGATTTATTTGGGCATAAGCTTTTGTGGGTAAAAACCCACTTCTTCAGATGCAGTCTCCATGCATCTGAAGAAGTGGGTTTTCCACGTAGGAAAGCTTATGCCCAATTAAATCGGTTAGTCTTTAAGGTGCCACCTTGTTGTTTTTGTAGATACAGACTAACATGGCTGCCCCTCTGAGACTTGTTTAAAAGAGAAGGTAAATCATCAAGTAATTGCAATATTTCCTTTTTTATTATTATTTCCCCAAATACTGAATTGGCCAGATTTCCATCAGTGTCCGCACTGGCATCAACTTGTCTTGAAGATCGGAGCCGCTGGGTACGTTGTCCTGCTGATGACAGTCATAGTGCTGAGTGTTTGGGGTAAGTCACTCCACACCAGTTATTCCCTTGCAAGCATATCACAGGCAGTCAGATCACAGTAATACCTATCGTTAAGGCATTTCTATTACAAGGGTTCTTATAATTTCCCACAGTTTTCACATTTTGAGCTAATTTTTCCCCTGTTCATTCTTAGCAATATTTTTAAAAAAAGTTTGAGCAAAAGTAGCTCAGACGTTCTTGGATATGACAAAAGTGGGGAGGGGAAAATAGGCTTGTGACATTTATTTTTAACACCTCTGACAGCTTAACAGGGAGTTTGCCGTAGAAATGAGTTGGGGAACCAGAGAACCAGCTCCCCTAGGAATTGGGCAGCCCAGAAATGAGGCATTATATTTTGTTGCAATTTATGGTTTTATTTTTAAAATTGGTTAAAAGAGCTACTCGTCTAAGCAGCAGTTGTTTTTGATGGCCTAGAAAAAAGATTTCTGGCTAACACAAGACGTTGAAACGAACTTGCTGTTGTCGTTAGTATTCAGGGCTTCTCTGATTTTCTTGCTCAATGTGTCAAACGGTTTCATAACATCAAACAGGGGACACATCCAACAAGGAAATAAGATAAGCGCTCAGGCTGTTTAAGACAGCCGGTAGCTGCTGCTTTTTAATAATTTTACAAAGAAAATGAAATGAAAAGAAATTGAAAAATAGAACCAAATATAAAAACTCAATAAAAAATGTAATGATAAACAATACAAATAAAAATTTGATTTCAAAATTTTGAAATATTTCAGCATTTCTTTTTGAAATTTTCCAATGCACTTGTTTTGATTTTTTTCCCTAAATGATATTTTTTTAAAAAATTTCCACTCCACAGAAAATTGAGAAATTTCTACTTTTTGTTCCAAACAATTTTGGAATGAAAATGTCATCATAATGCAGTGGCACAGAAATTTGAATGTCGATCCACTCTACTCATCAGTTTGGGGGAGACATTTAAAAGTTCTAGGCCTTGAACATATGGGTCACCAACGTTCCTTTCTGTGGTTCCTTAACATTTTGATTTGGGGACAGTCTAAGGATTTGTTGTTGCTGTTTTTTAATAGTTCAGTGTGCATGCGCAGTGATTTTTGTTATAGTAGGAGGATGGTTTTTAATAGCAGATCTGCTCCCTTAGCACTTTGCTTGCAGATAGAATTTAAATGGAATTTCTCCAATGCCGACATGGAGGGTTTCCCCAGTTTAACTAAAGGTGTGAATTTAAACCAATTTAGTTAAACCGACACAACCCCAGTTGTTGACCCTCTTATTTTGGCTTAATTTGATTGGGAGCAGATTTAAGCAAAACTGAAATAAGGGCACTGCTAGGAGTGTTAGTGATGATCATGTAGTATTCAGGCTGGTATATTTGCCTGAGGTAGGCGTCGAGGCAGTCTTCAAGTGTACGCTTGTATATTACACTCCCACTCTATCCAGCAACACTTTAGCTCTCTCGCGTATCTCTTTTCACCCCGTCTGCGTGTGGGCAGATGTAACACACGGCGTCTTTGTTCTTTGTTCACACATATTAGTAAGAATATAAAAATATCAAAAGGCAAATGGGCAAGCAACTCAAGACCCCACATTCTATCTCAGGCAAATATACAGGCCGAATACTACACTATCATCACTAGCACTCCTAACAGGCATCCCCACTAATTAAACCAGTGCTCGTTTGTGTGTGGACAAGGCTTGTATAATCCGTAAGCATTGCATTGGCTCTACACATGCATGTGTGAGAAGGCTAAGGAACATTTCATTTCTGATGTGAAGCTGCACTTGGGGTAAGGTAGAGGTTCGAAGGAGCCCACCTCAATCTCCGTGATCAGTGAACGCAGGTAATGAATTACATAGGGCTGTTTAGAAGTTCAGCTCCTTTTAATGCTCAAAATTGTGCACACAAAGAGGCAGGGCTCCGCCACGGTGCCCATTTTGTGCAAGGTGGAAGAAAATAGTAAGTATCCCATCACGGAATGGCTTTGGTACAGTTCAGGGGGGAGTTGCTATTTTTTTTTTAACTCAGGCAATGCCATAGAAAGATTACAAGGACCTTATTGAGGTGGCTAAGTCAAGCAGTTAGGAACTAGGACACGCCAGCGATGCCTGTGCAAAACCTGAATTCAGCCCCCCTTGTGTGTTGGCATCCTGATAATTACATGAGCATGCGCTGGTTTTTTTCCATGGAACCCCCCGCCTCAGACAGTGCACAGGATGGGCAGTGCTCACAGCACCTGTTGTAAAGGTGCAGGTCCAGAAATCAGAAGAGGTTATGCAAATGATGCAATGCCCTGATTTGCATACTTCTTCGCTCTCCTCAATGATTTCCATCCTTTCTAACTGGCCCCTCCTTGCTTAAATTCCCCCCTCTGTCTCTGACTGGGGGCTGGTTGTGGACGGGGGCGGGGGGTTTCTAAGGAGAGAGTCCTGGAAAACCCCTAGGAGTCCCTATGTTTTCAGATCCTAGAGCGGTTTTCCAATGTTGTAACCATAGAGACTTTGCCTAGAGCAGGGGTGGGCAAACTTTTTGGCCTGAGGGCCACATCGGGGGTGCGAAACTGTATGGAGGGCCGGGTAGGGAAGGCTGTGTCCCTCAAACATCCTGGCCCCTGCCCCCTATCTGCCCCCTCCCACTTCCCGCCCCCTGACTGGCCCCCTCAGAACCCCCAACCCATCCAACACCCTCTGCCCCTTATCCAAACCCCACACACACACACACACCACGCTCTCTGCCCACTTACCATGCCGCTCAGAGCAGCAGGAGCTCATAGCCCCGCCGCCTGGCCAGAGCTAGCCACACCGCCGTGCTGCCCGGCAGGAGCGGCGGGCCAGAGCACTGGTGGCGCAGCAAGGTGAGGCTGCAGGGGACGGGGGACAGCGGGACAAGGGACGGGGGTTAGCCTCCCTGGCTGGGAGTTCAAGGGCTGGGCAGGACAGTCTCGCGGGCCCGATGTGGCCTGCAGGCCGTAGTTTGCCAACCTCTAGCCTAGAGCGCCTCCCACATAAATATCCATTCACCCAGGTCCCTGGCTCAGTGAAAGTGGGAGATAGAAGCAGGCACTGAGGAGGTGGTGCCTGAAATCAGGGGTGCTCCAGCCAATCTAGGAAACTGAATGGCTCCGGTGCTGAGTGCAAGAGGCAGCTTGTGCAATATGCAGCCCCTTGCTTCTCACACGCTGCCCACCATCCAACCCCTTCTATGAATCAAAGTCAACCCTGCATCCCTGCTGCAGTCACCATCCAACCTGTGCACTGAATGAGGCCAGGGTTCTGTGTGGACAGCCTGCGTATCATACTAACGCAGATGCACCAGGGGGGCAGAGGTGATGAAGTTGCACTAGCAAGCTTTGCTGAGACATTTGCCTAACTTGAGCGCTGCCCGCTGCAACCTCCATGGTCGTTGAACATAGAAAAAGCCAGGGAATTGTAGGAATTTTCTTGCTCGTTTTCATGCCGTTACACTTGCCAACAAACAACTTGATCATTCTCAACAGCAGGACAAAATGAAAAGGACGGGATCCCAGTGCATGAATTCACCTGAGCTGCTCAGGAAGGCCTTACCTTTGTTACACAGACAGGAAAAGTGAGAAGGCGCTGAACGCTGGTAGCGAAGGAGACGCCCAGTCCATCTGTTTCTTTCAGTCCCCTCATCTCTTTCCCTAGCGTAGTCACTAGCGCTACTGAATGAGGTGTAATTTACAGGCCCGCATTCGTAATGGTTTAAAGCACAACCAGCAATGCTCATTCACCTGGATGTTGTGCTGAAGTTTTTCAGGGCTCCTCAGGGAATGGACTGGCCCCTGAAGGTGAGGCGGCCTCCGAGAGACTCAGAAATGAAAGTAAATGCGTCGCCAGCCAGGAGAAATGGTCTTCCCTGAAACAGTACCTGTGTGACCCACCCCAAATCAGCGCAACAGGTAACGTCACAGCCGCTGACTTCCATTTTTCTGGGTAGGTGCATCTTCAGTGGGTTGTTATTTAACCTGTTTTTCTCCATGCTGTTTGTGGGACTTGCTTTTAGCCATTCGCTCCCAGCCCCAAAGCCCCTGTGCTGGTAATACAGCCTGTTGGGAAATGGAAATTTCTGTTCGGTGGGAAATTCCAACCGTTTGGATTTTTTTTTTCCTCATCAGCCTCAGAACCAAGAGCTGAATTCTTGACATTTCCTGGGAAATGAAAATTCCAAACAATTTTGATCCAGGACCATTGCAATATTTCAGTTTGATAATGTCAATCCCCTCGCCCCCTCCCCCGAGGTCCCACCCTTGCTCTCTCTCTTCCTGTCCCCCTCCACCCTCTCCCTGTTGCCCCCATCCACTCACCATTCTCCACCCTCCTCCAAGCCCCTCCCTGACCTGCCAAACAGCTGATCAGCAGTTACAGTAGGTGCTACAGTAATACAAACAACTCATTAATGACTGCTCTTTCCAATTCCCCCTCCAGAGGGCGCCAGGTGCGAACTTTGCCCCAGGGACTGGCTGCCGTACAAGGGAAAATGTTACTGGGTGTCTAAAGAAAATAGAATGTGGAACAGTAGCCGTGACGACTGCTTAACGAAGAGCTCTCGTTTACTGGTGGCCCGGGACCAGGAGGAGATGGTAAAGTTAATTTTCTTGCAGGATATTGGAGCACTGCTCCGTAATAAACCACTGTGGGAAAATGTAGTTCCAACCCCACCGGTAAGCCAGCAGATATTTTGTTTGAAGGTCAGCGGCTCGGAGGGCCAAGATCCCAGGTGCGGTATGTAGGGTTGCCAATTTCTGTAATATTTAAAAACCTTACACTCCTGCAGGAGTGCTGGAATCTCCCTGCCCCACCTCTTCCCCCGAGGCCCCGCCCCTGCCCCATCTCTTCCTCTAGGGCCCAACCCCTTCCTCTGAGGCCCCACCCCCATCCACACCTCTTCCCCCATATCCCCTATTGCTCGCTACTTTTCCCCTCCCACCCTCCTGCCCGGGTCAGGAGGGACTGGGCTGCAGAGCCGGCACTGGGAGCTGCAGCCGCCTAATGATGGTAGGAGGCAGCCCCACTTGAATAGGGGCTGGCATGGATGATGATCCGGTGCCTCCTTGCCTCCCTGGTTCACAGTAACCAGACTTTGGTTGTCCAGTCGGTAGATCTGACCGGACACTGTAAGATCCCCTTTTCGACCAGATTGTCCAGTCAAAAACCAGGCACCTGGCCACCCTAACAGTATGTTGTGTTGTGTTGGATTTTTATGGCCCTTGGATTGTCAACACTGAAGCAGACTTCAGAGAATTAAAGCACCATTTATTCACCCAGATGCCTGTCTTGTACACTTTACAGAATTACATACAGACGATCACAACCGAGAAAAATTCTCTTTGGATTGGATTAAACTTTAAATCTCATGAGAGGACGTGGATTTGGGTAGATGGCGCCCCCTTCAATGGAGACCTGTGAGTTTCCTAATGTTTTTACTATTTATGTTTGCAAACAATCTTACTGCCTCATTTGCGGATTCAGAAGCCAAAAATGTGACACTTCACCTCCTTTGAAATTATTACCGTATGGGAAAGCCCAAGCATTCAAAACCCCAAGTCAGGTCCCCAAAATGGCGAGATTTGCTTAAAAATCATGAACTATGTTTTTAAAAAAAATGCATTTAGGGTTCTTTGTCTTCGTCTTTTGGTTTTCAGGGTCATGTTTTCAATAAAAAGGAAGGGTAGAAACTTTGTTTTTTAAAAGGCAAGCTGAGATTCTCCCATAATCACCTGACTCCAAGAGCTGGGACTTAAAGAAAAGCACAAAATAGCATGAGACTTGCAGTAAAACTGCAAGCGTTCATAGTGCTGCAGAAGGGAAGGTCACAACATGTGTCAATGGATAGGTTTGGGGGTTTGTGTGTATTTCAGATCTCGCGATAACCAGAGAGCCAAGTTCAACATAACTAGATGTTCGGGTGAGAGCAAGGCATCTCTTCTAAAACAGTTTGGTTTGAGTCACACTTGCAGATTCTAGGAATTTCAATTAAAACCCTGGTCATCCGGACCTGAAAGATATCCCTTCCCAGGTGATCAAGGACGGGCGTCTGTGTGCAGCTAACGAGGCCTAGAGTGTACTTGAAAGTTGTAACAGTATCACTGCATCAGTTACGGGAGGTGAATTTTTACTGATATAATTACACCATTATAAGCTGTACTGTGGACACAGTTAGGTGCCTTAAACCAGGACAGTGTATTCCAAAACAGGAGTAGCTATGCCAATATACGCACTTTTATTCCTGTAGGTACATCTACACTTAAAATGCTACCTTCAGTGTAGCCACTACCTACGCCGACAGGAGGGGGTTCTCCCGTCAGCATAGTTAATCCACGTCCCCAAGAGATGGTGGGCAGGTGGACAGAAGAATTGTTTTCTCAACCTAGCGCTGTCTACACCAGGAGTTAGGTCAGGATAGCTACGGTTCTCGGGAGTGTGGATTGTTCACACCCCTGTTAGAATTAGGTCTACTGAGATAAGTCCCTAGTGTAGGCCAGCATCTAGGCTCCTAACTCCCATGGATTTCAGTATTTAAATAGAAGGGATTAGGGCTCTAACTTCCATTGAAATCAGTGATAGTTCGGAGCCTAACTACTTTTGAGGATCTAGGTCTGAGTGACTTGACAAAGGCCATGCAGGGAAATCTGTGGCAGAGGCTAGAACCAAGTGCTGATCTCCTGGAGCCCAGCCCAGTGCATTAACAATAAGGCCAGCCTTCCCTTTGAAATGGGGGGAAAAAAGGAAGTGACAGCTTCCTGCCCCATGGCACTGCTACAGACCCAACTCCCTGCAAAGTCTAAACACATGGGCAATGATTGGTTCTTTGATTCTGCAGTGCAGGGAGACCCGGTGGAAGGGACTGCGGGGTGTTAAAAAGAAACTGGATTGCATCGGAAACCTGCAGCGCTGAATTAAAATGGATCTGCCAGAAAGACGCGCTCCTGATCTAAGCAAGGCCGTTGCAGAACTGACAGAGAAAAAGCCTTCCGTCTGGGTCTGCCCCATGAAGATTATTGTAAAGGCTATGTAGCTTCCTTTGTTCCACTCTTGAATGCCTCTGGGGCCGGATCCCAGCTGATGTAAATTGGCGTGGCCTCGTTGGCAGAGCTGTGGGGCAGTTTACACGAGATGGGGACGCTGCTGACACTGAGGCGGCCCCTGATGGTTGATTCACTGCTCTGGCTGCATGTTCTCATGCACTGCCCTTTCCCCACCCCGCTTCTCTCTCTCGCTGAGATTCGTGGTGGGGACTGGATCCTGCCACCGACCGGGGTTGTTTAAGCACGGTGCTCACTAATCGCCTCTGAGCAGGTTTAGGTGGTATTCCGCGTACTGTAGTAGGAAGAGGCCCTGAAACATAAGCCCATGCATCAGAGGTCTAGTATAAGGCCTGAGGCCTGGGCTAAAGTGGTCAAAACTTTGCTGACATGAAGCAAAATCAGGTTTTAAGCAAGAGGCGGGCCCTGCTCACAGAATTTGGCAAGCACAGAGCACTCACGCAAACACATTCCAGGGTGGTACCAGAACACCTCGATACCAGCACATTGCCTGCAGATAACAGGAACACACTGACAAAGTCAGATAACAACATGATGAACAGAGATGTTTCGATCAAACCAACACCGGGTGGATATGGCAGTGGGTGGCACTGGGATACATCAGAAGTGATATGTAACTTGTTTGTATCTGTGTATAAAGATGTATGTCAGAGACTGTCTTTGTCCAGGCTAGGGGATAGCGGAAAGTCCCACCTCTAGCTGAGCCAGTCCATCACAACGGGCATACATGTGTTAGGGTACCTGTAATGACTGAGCCAGGGCATTAGGATTGTGCTTTATTGACAATAAACCTGACCAAGTGCCTTCGCATCTTAATGGATTTTGTGGTCATTGAGCGGTTCGCTCGAGGTTGGCTGTACCAGCAGTCTGCGCAGAGCTGGGATGGCACACAGAGAGAACACACACATGCCGCCAAACATCTAACCCAACCACACATCTACGATGGTGCTCAGTGTCAGTTGTGGATCCCCTCAACCTCCCCGTCGTTTTTGGCACTCACCCTCTTCAGGTGCGTTTAACTGCAGACACCGATCCTGCATCCCTTTAAAAAAATAGATTGTCTGAAAAGTCTCCCATCACCACCGACGTGTTTTGCCGCGTCAGCTCAGTTCGATGGTCTGTCCAGCCTGGGATCCTCTCTCTGACAGCAGCCACTGCCCCAGAAGAATGACTAAACCTCCTATAGGAATGGTTATTCCAAACTGTTCCATTCTGGGGGCCGTTTCTCTCTAGCCCCAACAGCTTGGGGAAGCTGTGAGCTCTGAAGCAGGAGGGTTTGGATCCTGTGTAACTTTTTCTAAGCAGCGAAAGTTCCTTGTTGCAGCATCGTCTGCCCAATCTGGTTTCGGGCAAGCTGCTGCCTCAGTTTCCCCTCTCTCCGGTGAGAATCTCCCGACCTTCCAGCCTGGCTTGGTTGTTGCAGGGACCTGGCCCTCCAGCTAAGTCGTAAACGAAAAGTCCCCCCGCATGTCTCCGAGGCCATGAACAAACACAAAAGAATCTGCTACTCTAGCCCCAAGCTCTCCTCTGTCTTCTTTCCTCTAATTCATCTGCTCATTCACTGAGCAAAGCTCTGAGTCTTTCCCAGACTCTCCCATAGCCCCTCCTGGGGTTCTTAGAGTCTCTACCAAGCACCAATCCCCAGGACTTACTACCTGGAGTCTCCCATCTACTGCTCCGCAAGCTTCTGTCCTCTCTCCACCCCGCGCCGAGCCTGTGACTTTGTTTATTTTCTCCACCTGGGGATGCAAGCTAAGTGGAATAGGTGGGGCTGGGACCCATCTCCACTTAAAGGGCCAGTCATCCTATGATGGTCCCATTCTCCAGCTAAATGTCCAGTCGTCTTTTGAATCCTGCTGAGCTCATGGCCTCAATAACATCTTGTGGCCATGAGTTCCACAGGATACTTAAGCAGTGTGTCAATAAAAGATTTCTTTCCCTCTGTTTTAAATGTGCTGCCTTTCCATTTCATTGGCTGCCCTCTCGATTTGATTTATTTTTTATTTGGAATAGATGCCTACGGATCAGCTATGCATTACAAATGAGACAAAGACAGTTTGCATATTAATTTAGAAGGGTTTATTAGACAACAGCAATTGGGGGGGGGGTCTTACAACAAGAAGACGGAGCTGGTTGTTCCCTTGAGTGTCACTGTTTATCGTCCCTTCCAGACTGTTCTCTTTTCGTTTCCCATATCGATCAGGTTTGGCACAGATCCAGTTCTTTTCCGTCTCACAGCTTGACGAGCTGACGCCTACATCATTCAGATACGCACAGGCTCCTCCTCCCCTTACTTCGAACCTGCAACCAGAAGCCGCGGAGCTAGAATCAGTCCGTAGCCAAGGCTTGTCGGTCACACCCACAGAGAGGCATAAACTTGCAAGGATTTTGTTAAACTGGGGGCAGCCCCCTGCGTGGATGGATGCTGTTATTCCGGTTAAAGAGCGTTTTATTTTGGTTTAGCTTATACCAATTCTGACTGATGCTAAACTGAAAGAAGAATGTCCACATTGCCTTACCTAAACTGGTTTAAAGTCACACTTTGAGTTTAACTCTGTATGCCAACCAGCCCAGAGAGAGACAGTGGAATTCCTCACACCAAAGCAGAGTCCTAGAGGAAGTGTCTAACCTGTTCTTAAAAACCTTCAGTGACAGGGATTTCACAACCTTCAGTAACCTGTTCCAGGGCATAACTACCCTGTCAGGAATGGTCTAGGTGCAGGGGACTGGACTAGATAACCTGTTTTGAGGCCTAATATTGCCTAAGGAGCAGCAGAATGTGGGATACGATTGCGCTAGGTGCTGTACAGCACAGAGTCACTGACGTGTCCTGTCTCAGAGCGCTGACACTCGATGTAGACCTGACAGACACAGGGTGGGGGAAGGGGTGGAACACACAGGCAGCGTGAACAATCAGATGGGGGCAAAGGACATGTTAGTGCCATGATTTTTATTTATATTATTTGGTGAGTTAGTTAGCAGGGGCTCAGCTAAGAGGGAAGGGGGGAGGGAGACAGGGCAGAGCAGAAGAAGGGCCGGGGTGGCGTGATGTGCCTGTGAGTACGTCTACACTGCAAATCAAGATGTCACTGTAACACCAGTGGGCATACCTGCACTAACCTTAATCTAGCTAGCGCGGGTAACAATCGCAGTGCCCAGGTGGCAGCCTGGACGTCAGTGCGGGCTAGCCACAGGAGCACATAGCCCGGAGGCCGGGTGTGTGTGCACTCAGGTTGCTTGCCCGTGCTGCCATACCTATCCCACGCCACAATAACACCTTCATCTGGAGTGGAGACAGACCCTGCGACAGAGCGGGGTAGAGAGAGGGGTTGGAGCAAACTATGAGAGATGAAATCCTGGATGCACTGGGCCAGAGAGGCAGGTAAGGCTGCCAGCATGGTTTTGCTTTTCCACCCTAACCTAAAGACCTAAAATACTGTATTCCTGTTAACCAAAACACGTTGGCTTTCTCTGCACACAGCTGCTGGCTGCATCGCTCCCTCAAGGGGTGAAGTCTTTAAGCCAGGGCTCGTGCTGTTTTGGACCCAGCTAAACGAGCTACAGTGAAAAAACCAGGGTGCTGATGCCAGTTTCAGGAGAGTGGGGCCACGGGGTTCACCCCCGTAACAAACTAAACCCACAGGAGGTAGAAATACCGATTTTTCACTGGTTTTGACCCATGTACGTTTGTCCGGTTGATCTCTGTGGTTGATCTCTCTGCACTCAGCACTTCTAACGCCGGTGACTTAATATGGAGAAATTTTATAGCTGGAAACAAACTCACCGGTTGTCAAATTCGGTGCCGTTGGGCCACTTCCATGACTGGCTGGGCTCCCTTCTGAGGCCTATCCAATGGTAAACGCTGCCTTTGTACCGCAGAAGGAACGTCTTCAAAACAAACAAAGGAAAAGCTTCTGTCTTTTTGTTTATTTATAAGCATTTCCATAGTGCTCATCCCCTGAGCACTAAGCGCAGTGAGCACCTCTGGGACTCTCCCTTCTCTGTTCAGTTCTAGCTTCTGCTGCACACAAGGCTGAGCAACACCCAGTCTTAATGCTTGCCCAGAATTGAAGCTTTTTTTAAAAAAAAAAAACACTGAGCTTCCCAAGACCACTCCTCTCCTCCAGTTCATAGGAGGACGGACAGATGCTGCTTTATGTTCTGGGCTGTTGTGCCATTTAGGTTTGTGTTGTGCCGCTGGACACCCCAGCTACATGAAAACCTAAGACAGACCCCAGAGACAGTTATCGGTCTCTGAGCTTAAGCTGAAGTTCTGCTTTACAGGTCTTGTACATTGTGGGTGTCGGAGCATGTCTTGTGGCAGATATCGCAACCCCCTGCAGTATCTTTGGGGACCACTCTATTGCATTACGAATGGTTTACGTTGGATGCCCGCCCATCATGTCTACCAGCCTCGACAGAATCTATAATGTGGGGGGAAAAATAGCAGTGGGAGTGGGGGGCATTTTAAAAAAGAAAAACTTTTTAGGCCACCTTCCTCTATTATCACAAAGCAAAATAGGGTGCAAGCCCCAGTGTCTTTGCTTTAGGGGGATTGTGAGGGGCTGGACTAGGCCCAAAGGCCCCCTGCTGGAGACCTCAGGCTCTGCCACGCCCATCCCAGGAAAGGAGCAGCGGAGAGGCCCTACAAGCAGGCTAGAGTGGCTGCAGGGGAAGCAGCCAATCAAGGCCCAGGAGGGCCATATAAAAGGAGCTGCAGAGCAGACCAGCAGTTAGTTGTTGCTGGAAGCTGGAAAAGAAGTGACTGCATCCCTGGCTGGCTGCTAGAACGGAGCCAAAGACAGTTGGCTCGCAGAGCCTGGGGGAGCGATGAAGGAGCTCCTAACTGGCTGCGGACACTGAGTAGGGACTGAGCCGGTAGAGAGCTGTAAGATAGTGTCTCCGGGGAGGAAATCCTGGGGATACAGCCCCCTAGCAGGGTTGGACTGGTTTAAAGGACACAGACACACCCAACCAGAGGGGGTGCTCGCAAGAGGTGGGTGCCAACTCTGTTACGGGGATATTGGAGGGAAAGCACGTTGCTCTGTGTAGTGGCTGGGGGTGCTGGAAAACAAGGCTTGTAAAGGGGAACAGCTCGCTCTCTACAATGCCCAAGAGCCGGGCAAAATCAGGCCGTCTCTTCAGCCAGCCTCTCCTCCCGTTGGCCCATCCATACAGAACCGCTGGCTGTGCTGAGCTGGGCGGGGAATGAAACCCCTTCCATCTCCAGGAGATGAGCAGGGCTGGAGCTGTGGTTCCCCACTGAATTCCTGCCATGCGGCGCTCAGAGAAAGAGCCGGGGCAGGCTGCCAATGAGCAATTTCAATCACGCACTGGCTGCAAAGCCCCAGCGCCAGCCAGGGACCTGGGAAAGATCATTCACTCTTCCCTCCCGGCCTGGGACACACGGGGGCCCCTCAGGCTTCAGAGCCTGGGCCTGTCATGCCAAGGCCAGTCTAGTGCGCGCACAAAACACCCGAGTCTCTCACCATCTCCAAGCCGCCGTCAAGCCCCGCCAGGGAGGCGCCCTGTGAAGAGCAGTAGCTCTGGCTGGCGGTCCAATTCCTTTCATCCTCGGAGAAGAAGTAGCACTGTCTTTCGTAGCCAACCCAGCCATCCGGACATGATGGGACGTCCGTGTAATCCAAACACGGCCTAGTGGTTCTGACTGAAACGGGGAACATAACACAGGGTAAGAGGCTGTCCCCTCCTCATCTCTGTATCCAAGGGGAACAAGTAGAATAATCCCCTTAGACCAAGGCCTCAGAGAATCCCCTCAGCAGCTCTGGCAATTGCTTGGATGCAGTGGTTGGCCGTGACATTTTCAGTAAGGCAATTCCACACTCGCATGCAGGACATGACCTCACCTTCCAAACATTTAACAAATGGGGGGGAAGGGGGCGCCGAAGATGCTCCTCGCTTGGGACGCCGTTAGGTCTAGGGCCAGCCCTGGTCCAGCCCCCTTCCCATTTTTCAACAAGCATTAAAAAAGAAGTAGGAGGCAACTACAGGAGCTAAGACCCGGGAAGCCGTTTGGCTAAGCTTTCCCTAGTGCTGCAGCGCTAAGCTGGCTCCCCCAAACCTCAAGTCGCAAGGATGTCAGTTACGGCCTGGAAACGTGCGCTCGAGCCCGCTCCAGATCCAAACAGAAAACACAAAGAGTGAATCCATAAGAGCTGCGCGCTCACCTGCCAGGGTAGCTGTGGTCGCGATTAAACCCGAGAGGACGAGGAAGACTGTGACTGCTGCGACGACTGTAAATGTTCTAGTTTTCCTGAATCCGTAACCTGAAAGAGACCAACATATTAACACTCCTGGGGCTGCTACAGGGGGGAGGGATCTGAGTTATTTATTTACCGTGGGAGTCAGAGGAGAGTTTGACACCCCAGTCAAGCTGCAGGGTAGATCAGAATCCGTAGCTATCTTTGATCCACCCTGCTGTGAATATGGGGTCACGAATTTCCTCCCAGGCTTTTCGACAGCCCTGATCACTGCAGTGACTCAGTGGGAGATTTAAACAAGTGCTACTTAGAGACCTGCATGGGACAGGCCAACCTGCTCCCTGCAAAGCTAGGCTTTTGCTTTCGTGTCTCAGCAAAACAAACTGGGCTATTCAGCCCTGAATCAGAGGGGGCGAGAACCAGGGCCATGGTCCCAAACAGGGGTGCAGTTGTCAGGCCCACAAATTGCCCCTGTACCCCCGTTACACTACACAGCCATAAGCGCCCGGCTGCAGGGAAAAATTTAGCTGTAGCTGCAAAGCAAGTGGCGGTGCTCACAGGACGCCGACAGGGTGATCAGATCCCTGCTGTGTTCACGGGCAGGCGTTTGGGCTGCTGCATCCATGGAAAATATGGCTTCATCTGCGTAAGCCGCAGTGTTTCTCCCAGGCAGAGGGGCTCCACCTACCTGATTCCTTTCCTCGCTCTTGGTCTCCATTGCTATTAAGAGGCATGTCCAGCTGTTGTTCCTTACAGATCCCCAGGCCATTGTACATCCTTTGTCTTTTTGTCTCATTCTCTATTAAAAAAAAAAATCACAATTCTGCTTGAACCTGCTATAGTCACAGTAACAGAGAAGATGATGTAACTGAATGATTAGAGGGGAAAATTCTCTATGGTGTGTTTCCTTTGTGCATTGGACAGCAGCTTGTGTTGTTATTATTTGGTATCTGCATTACATTAGTGCCCCTTTGTGCTCCACGCTGCACACACAAATAACTAAAAGCTGTTCTCTGCCCCAAAAAGTTTACAATCTAAGGGCAGGTCTATGCTTAAAATGCTGCGTTGCGCTGCTGTAGCAGTTTAATGAAGACGCTCTAAGCCAATAGGTGAGAGCTCTCCAGTCAGCCAATAGGATACTTACTCCACCTCCCCGAGAGGCGGGAGATATGTTAACAGGAGCAGTTCTCCCATTGATATAGCGCTGTTTACACTGGGGGTAGGTCGGTATAACTACATCACTCAGCAATGTAATTATACCAATCTATGGCTGTAGTGTAGAACTGACCTAAAGCCCCTAATCCTGCAAACACTTATGCCTATTTAACGTCACACACTGAGCAGTCTCACTGAAGCCAGTGGGGCCACTCGCAGCACATAAAGCTAAGCATGTGCATTCATTTTGGCAGGATCAGAGCCCACCTATAAGACAGGAGCCAGCAGGTGAATCCAACGACGAGATGGGAGGAGCCCTGAACTGATTCTATGACTGTAACTAGTACATCGTCGGTTCCATCGGTTCCCCTGTATATTCAGTCAAGTTCCTGTTTTGTTTCATGTGTGTCTTTCACTCAGCAAAAAGGGAGCGAAAAACCAGCTAATGAGAAAAAGACATTTGATTGTAAAAAAACCTGGCAGGGAGACTCCGGGTTAAGTGCAGAAAACCGCAGTGATTTTATCTTATTTATTAAAACTGATTTGGTTTCAGGTTGACTGTATCTAGGGAACCTTAAGTTTTTCACCCTTCCAGATTTGTTTCATACCAGACAATACGTTGCTGCCAGGGGCCAAGATCGGGAATTGCAGGGGGTAATGTCAGTTATGGGGAAGTGAAGGGATCACCCTAAAACAGTGTTTCTCAACCACGGGGTTGCAAGCCCCGGGGGGTCACGGGCAGAGCCATCCCTTGGGTAGGGCGAATCGGGGCAACCGCTCCGGACCCCATGCTTTGGGGGCTCTGTGGGCTGGTGCAATTGGCCAGAACGGTCGGTCCCAGAAGGTGAATCTGTCACTTCCACAGGGCCCACCATCTTGTTGGCAGTTAGCGGAGACAGCGCCCGGCTCGGTCGCCCGTGTTTTGATGCAGTGAGTACCCGCCCGGCCGGAGCCCTGAGCCACCGTGGCGCTATGGCCAACAATAGCGCCACGGTAGGCGCCGGCACTACCAGCAGCAGCAGGCGGCCCAGCACCAGGCCGGATCCATCCCACCGGCCCAGCCACCAATCACAGGGTGACTAGATAGCAAGTGTGAAAAAACAGGACAGGGGGTGGGGGGTAATAGGCGCCTATATAAGAAAAAGTCCCAAAAAACGGGACTGTCCCTTTAAAAATGGGACACCTGGTCACCCTACCAATGCAGAGCAGGGCCCCTAAGCCGGTGAGGGTTGATTTGTCCCAGGCCCTGCACCGCCCTAGGGACGGCCCTGGTTGCGGGATGGGCTTAGGAGGTCACAGGTGCAGGGTCAGTGTTAGGGGGTGGCACGCTGGGCAATTGCCCATGGCCCCCTCCACAAGGGGGCCCCACGAAACTAAGTTACATGCTTCCACCCTGGGCGGTGGGGCTCTGGGCTGAAGCCGAAGGCCGAGCCCCACGGCCCAGGCCGGAAACATGTAACTTAACTTCACGGGGCCCTGGGCAATGGCCCTGCTTGCCACCCCTAATGCCAGCCCTGAGTCGTATTCATAATTTACTTAATGATATTTAAGGGAGGGGGTCACCATTTTTCCAAGTCTTAATTTAAGGGAGAGGGTCACAATTTTATTTTAAGTCCAAAGGGCATCACCGATAGGGTTACCATTCGTCCGGATTTACCCGGACATGTCCTCCTTTTTGTGCTAAAAATAGCGTCCGGGGGGAATTTGTAAATCACTCAAAATGTCCGGGATTTCCCCCCTCCCCCAGCAGAGCAGAGCGAGCGGCTGGGAGGGCTGCAGGAAAGTCCCGGGCTGGACTCCGGAGCAGCTGTAGAGGAGCTCCTCCTCCCTTCCTCCCTCCCTCCCTCCCTGCATTCTGAGCCGGCAGCTCCTCCTCCCCGGCAGCCCAGTGTCCCGGTCCGGCAGCACTGTGCGGGGGCAGGGACCGGGTTGTGGGTTGCGCTGGGGAGCGCAGCCACGTGTCCGGCTCGCACAGAGCCCAACACCCTGTTCTGAGCAGCAGGGTAAGGGGGCCAGGGGGCAGGAGAAGGGGCAGGGAGGTTCTGGAGGGGGCAGTCAAGAAACGGGGGGGGGTCGGGAGTTCGGGGGGGGCTTTTTGGGGGGAGTGGAGAAAGTTTTGGGCAGTCAGGGTACAGGTAGGGGGTAGGGTCTTGGGGGGCAGTTGGGGGGGGTCTTAGGAAGGGGCAGTTAGGGGATAAGGAACAGGGAGGCTTAGGTAGGGGGTGGGGTTCTGGAGGGCAGTTAGGAGCAGGGGTCCCAGGAGGGGGCAGTCAGGGGACAAGGAGCGGGGGGGGTGGGGGGTTGGGAGTTCTGGGGGGGAGCTATCAGGGAGCAGGAGTGGGGAGAGGGATCGGAGCAGTCAGGGGACAGGGAGCAGAGGGGTTTAGATGGGTTGGGAGTTCTGGGGGGGGGCTGTCAGGGGGCAGGAGTGGGGAGAGGGATAGGAGCAGTCAGGGGACAGGGAGCAGAGGGGTTTAGATGGGTTGGGTGTTCTGGGGGGGGCTGTCAGGGGGTGGGGAGTGGTTGGATGGGGCGTGGGAGTCCCAGGGGTCTGTCTGGGGTGGGGGTGTGGATAAGGGTTGGGGCAGTCAGGGGACAAGAGGCAGGGAGGCTTAGATAGGGGGTGGAGTCCTGGGGGGCAGTTAGGGGCAGGGGTCCCAGGAGGGGGCAGTCAGGGGACAAGGAATGGGGGGAGGGTTGGGGGTTCTGGGGGGGGGGGGGAAGTGGGAGGGGCTAGGGCGGGGCTCCTCCCATCCTCTTTTTTGCTTGCTGAAATATGGTAACCCTAATCACCGATACAAAAAGGCTGAGAAACACTCCCCTAAAGCAAAGATCATTTCAATAGCAGTACGTGTTTCGAAATACTTTCACTTTTACTACTGATCTGAATCGCAAGCAATGCAAGGGGTCCCTCCCCCGTCCCCCGGTCTTCTCTTTGGTCTGAAACTGGTCGCAGTCCCCAAAAGAGGCTCAGTTTAGTAACCAGACCTGGCTCGTTCCTATTCTTGGTGTCAATTCTGCCTAGTACACCCGTGTGCGTTTAGATCATCCCCTCCCCCAACCCGTCTCTCCCTGCCCCTCTCCCAACCCCTGTCTCTCCCCTCTCTGTCCCTCCCCGCCCCTCAGCTAAATCACCCCTAGGCTTTGGAATATGATTCAAATCCCCCTCTCCCCACTCCCTAAATAATGAACAAGTATCAGAACCAGGCGCCTGCTCCCCACTTCGCCCTGATCCCGGAGAAGTGAACTCACCGAGTCCGGGGACGGAAAGAGAAAGAACATTGTGGTTACTGAACTTTATGTGGGGAAACTCCACCCCTGTGCTGGCGTATGGCCAAAAAAGCAGCAGCAATGGGTGGAGTGGAGTTGCCTGCTGGGGAGGGGAGACAGACAGCAATGTTATTTGTGGGGAGAAAGGGACAGCAGTGGAGCGAAGCGCAAAGCTGGTGCTGTGAGTAGGGAACTGGCCGGACACCTGGATTTGGGTCCCAGCTCTGTCCCAGACTCCCTGTGTGACCATTAGCCCTCTATAAGGACAACAGCCCTGCCCTGCCTTGCAGGGTAAATACAATAAAGATTGTGAGATGCCGACAGTGGCAAGAAAAGTACTATAGATGGAGAACTGCGTGGAGGATCAGGGGTTGTCTAAGAAGGAATGTTGTGACACAGTCTCATCCTTACTTGTTGGGAACAACGCAGTTCAGTGAGGAAACCTAATGGGGGGAAAAGCAATTTTCAATTCTCTGTTCCAAAAATACCAACACAAATCCTGCATCAGGGCAAAATCAGGAGCTACGGCAGATGCAGAGCGCATGCTTATCACAGAGCACCGAGGCCCTGGCTGAGATCAGGGCATCACTGTGGAAGGTGCTGAGGTCGTGCAAAGCGAGAGGCGCTCTCTTCTCCAAAGAGCTTACAATCCAAACACAACATCGTCTCTTGGCAATGACTGCAAGTAGCAGATCCCCTCGTAGATTCCAAAGCCAGGAGGGACCATTGTAATCATCTAGTCTGACCTCTTGGATAACGCAGGCCAAAGACCTGCTCCGAAAATAATCCCTAGAGCCGAGCTTTTAGAACAACATCCAAGCTGGATTTAAAAACTGTCAGTGATGGAGACGCCCACAGGACCCTTGGTAAATTGTTCCAGTGGTTAATTACGCTCACTGTTAACAAATGTCCTGTTATTTCCAGTCTGAATTTGTCTAGGCTCAACTTCCAGCCATTGGATCATGTCACACCTTTCCCTGCTCAATTGAAGCTCATTGTTATATATTTATTCCCCATGTAGGTACTGATAGACTGTAATCAAGTCACCCCTTAACCTTCCCTTTGTTAAGCTAAATAGATTGAGCTCTTCTATAAGGCAGGTTTTTGAATCCTTCAGTGATTCTCATGGTTCTCTGAACCTTCTCCAATCTATCAACAACCTCCCTCAATTGTGGGCACCAGAACTGGACACAGGACTCCTGCAGCAGTCACACCACTGCCGAACAAAGAGGTAAAATAATCTTCTGCTCCTACTCGAGATTCCCCTGTTTATATCTCCCAGAATCATAGAATCATAGAATATCAGGGTTGGAAGGGACCTCAGGAGGTTCTAGTCCAACCCACTGCTCAAAGCAGGACCAATCCCCAACTAATTGGGGGGGAGGGATAGCTCAGTGGTTTGAGCATTGGCCTGCTAAACCCAGGGTTGTGAGTTCAATCCTTGAGGGGGGCACTTAGGGATCTGGGGCAAAATCAGTACTTGGTCCTGCTAGTGAAGGCAGGGGGCTGGACTCAATGACCTTTCAAGGTCCCTTCCAGTTCTAGGAGATAGGATATCTCCATTAATTTATTTAATTTAATTCATCCCAGCCAGGGCTTTGTCAAGCCAGGCCTTAAAAACCCTTAAGGAAGGAGATTCCACCACCTCCCTAGGTAACCCATTCCAGTGCTTCACCACCCTCCTAGTGAAAAAGTTTTTCCTAATATACAGTGTCATACTGGGAGCTCATGTTGGCTGATTATCCACCATGACCTCCAAATCTTTTTTCAGAGTCCCTGCTTCTCAGGGTAGAATTCCCCATCCTGTACGTATGGCCTGCATGCTTTTCCCAGGGATATGACTTTATCTTTGGCCGTATTAAAATGTACATTGTTTCTTTCATCCAGTTTACCAAGCAACCCAGCCGCTCTCTATCAGTGACCCGTCCTCTTCATTGCTTACCACTCCCCCAGTGTTTGTGTCACCTCCAAACTTTGTGAATGAGGATGTTATGTTTTCTTCCAGGTCACTGATAAAATTGTTAAATAGTGTAGGGCCAAGAACCGATCCTGCAGGACCCCACAGGAAACAGATATGATTGGTGACAATTCCCCATTTACAATTACATTCTGAGACCTGGTGGAGGAGGTAATATCTTTTGTTGGACCAATCTCTGTTGGTGGAAGAGACAAACTTTCGAGCTGCACAGAGCTCTTCTCCAGGTGAAGGAGTTGGTCCAATAGAAGATCTGTCCTCTCCCATCTTGTCCTCTCACCTCCTGGGGCCAACCCGGCTACAGCAATGCTGCAAACAACTTGATATTTTTGTCCATCGATCCAGACAGGTGTCTCAGAGGGCTCCAGTGAAAGGAAAGAACTTATCCCGCAAAGCAACATTGATTCGTTTCAGATACTGTGCTTTTGAGTGCTACAGAAAATCTCAACACAGACAGATTAAACCCTACAGCTCTCCCAGAATAAGAAAGAGACAGGAGGCCAGCAATCAACCCCACTCCTGCCAAAGGAGAGTGAAAAAGAAATTTACAAGGATGGTGGATGGGTAGAAATATTCCGGGCATTAAGAAGTCTGGCTTTAGAAATAAACTATTAGGGGCCATAGCGCGGAGTCAAGAGGAAAGCTAGAGAGGATCAGTGTGGAAAAGCACAAAAGAGGAAAGAACCAGGACAGACCAAACCCTACACACCGGGGTAAACCCTTTACAGGATGCCGAGAACGAGGAGGTATAAAATCAGTGCCCTCTCCCTTTCACTGCAGTTATGCCAGTGAGCCAGTCTCTGAAGGACCCCAATGGAAAGATGAACGGAATACAGCTATTTACCCTTAGGGGTGCCTCTCTCTTCCTGCAATCCCATTGTTCACTCACTGCAATCATTCCCTGTCGGGAAATGCAAGGCGAGCTAGTGTTTAAAGGTTGGGGTAAGAGGGGCGGTTGTGCAGAAACCCAGGCCGTGGGATCTCCCCAAGCAGGAACCTGAAATGCAACATGAAATGTATAGTGGGAGTCGGAGCAGCATATGGCGATGAGTTTATGATACAGGGTGGAGGAGGAACAAGGAAGGGACGGAATTCCATCCAGCTGGCTGTTACTGATTGGCAGGATAAAGTACAACGTGTCTAAGTTTCCACCCCCAGCCACCCCAGTCTTTCATCCTGTTTTCTGATGGAGAAATGAAGGGGGGGGGGGAAGAGAGAAGAAAGGGGAGAGGAAAGGGAAAAAAAACAAAAATCAAAACCCGAGATTTTTTTTTTCTGTTTTCAAAAACCAGAACAAAGTGAAAAATGTTATTTCAGGCTGAACCACAATGTCAAAAATCAAAGAACGCTGGCAGGATCGAAACGGCTCACAGGAAATTGGATTTGGTTGAAGAGGCATTTTTTGTCCAAGAAAAAGCTCTGCTCCCAATGTACTTTATAAAGGTGGGTCGGTACCAGTATTTAATAGCAGAGAAACTGAGTCACAAGAGAGGGGAAGTGACTTACCCAATGTGCCACAGGGAGTCAGAACTGGGGACAGAACCCAGCCCCACCCCACCCCATTCTAGCCTCTAGACCTCACTCCCCTTCCAGAGCTGGAGCTAGAACCCAGGAGTCCTGACTCCCATCTCCCCCTGCTCTAACCACTAGACCCCACTCCCCTCCTAGACCTGGAGCTATAACCCAGGAGTCTTAGCTTCCAGCCCCCCTGCTGTAACTACTAGACAACTGACAGAAACTACCAGGTGGGATTGCTAGTGATAGAGATGTTGTAAGGAGCAGAGTGTGGGAAGGATTTGAGTATGTAAAACACTACACAGGATAATTATTGTGCACCCAGATGAATCCGTCCTATAATAACAGTGGATCCCTTCTCTGCACCCCCACACATTCCCCCCCTAAAGAGGAGAGCATTGCTGAACCAAACATCCAGAAGGAGCGAGTCCCACACCGAGGAGCATTGCCATGACACCACCAGCTTCACCGGCTAACCTGAGGCCCGCTGGTGGGACCCATAAAAGATGGGTGAGGTTAGAGCCAGATGATGGCCAAGGAACAGGTCTTGGTGACGGTGGGACCAGCTAAGTCAAAGCTCAAGGCAGCTCAGTTCCACCTCTTCTGCCTAGCCAGTGTCTCTGCTCTGGGACCCAGATCCAGACCCCAAGGAAGTCAATCACTGATGTCAATGGGCTTTGAACCAAGACCTGCCTGATTCATGGATGTTAAGGCCAGGAGGGACCATCCGATCATGTAGCCTGACCTGGATATCACAGGCTAGAGAACTCCACCTCGTTATCTGCCTAGTGAGCCTAGTAACTTGTATTTGATTAACGCATCTTCCCAAAAGGCATCCAGGCTTGGGTTGAAGACATCAAGCGATGGAGAATCCACCGCTTTCCTTGGCTGCTTGTTCCAGTGCGTAGAGACTGTCCGGTTTGGCCAGTGTACATGGCAGAGGAGCATTGCTGGCACATGATGGCATATATCACATTGGTAGATGTGCAGGTGAACGAGCCCCTGATGGTATGGCTGATATGATCACAGGACCTAATCACATCACATCTCTACTGTCGTGGTCAAAGACACCCACGCAGTGATTTTAGTTCAAAGACTCAAGCCTGAGGCCAGTTTATTGACATACATACCAGTGCACTGGGGTGCAGTCCGAAGACTGACACCCGAGGACCGTTCGCAGGCGGGCTTTTTTTTCGTCAAACCGCAAGCAAAGTACAAACAATACGTCATGAGTTAAGAAATTAGGGTTGGGGTTAGTCCCTCCCCCAAACCGCGAGTTAAGAAAGTAGGGTCGGGGTCAGTCCCCCCTCCTCCCCCCTGGTACCTTCCTCATTAATTTTCCGAGAAGTGGGTGTTTATTTGTGGGTA
This sequence comes from Malaclemys terrapin pileata, assembly GCF_027887155.1. Lineage (NCBI taxonomy): Eukaryota > Metazoa > Chordata > Testudines > Emydidae > Malaclemys > Malaclemys terrapin. The sequence goes on along the minus strand of NC_071517.1, from coordinate 43,468,002 downwards.
GAGGGGCACTTGGTGGTTTTCCCCAGGGGTGGTACTTGGCACCAGTTTGAGTACATTTCTCAAGACACATGTTATTTTCCGGGGTCTTTTGGTTAAAGATTAAGGGGGGGGGGTTCCATGGGACGCCTAAAGAGAATCTATGATTGGCTATTTTTGCAGATAGCTGGAATCACGGAGTGGGTCACAGATCACCCAAGGGAGAAGCTGCATGAGTTAAGAAATTGCATTTAGCTCAAGTTACCTATTGCTTCACACAAGCGGTTATTATATTTCATCAGCCATGAACAGATTTCATTAGTGCTGCTGCTGGAGCTTTTTATTTTTTCCCTCCTTGCCCCCCCGCCTCTGGTCATGACCCTTGACCGAGTTTGGCAGGGAATTGTGCAGTCTAGTCTAATTCAGGCCCTGGCCTGTACTGCTTTGTGTAAGGGTAGTTAGAATAACAGATCTCTGGTGGAGGGTTTATTTTGGGGCCTCAGATTCACAGCTCTGGCTATTAAAAAGAAGGCCCCCCTGCTCTATTTCCCCACACCACACAAAAGAATTAATGGACACAAATCTGACATCAGGAATCATAATACTCAAAAACCAGTGGGAGAACACTTTAACCTGTCTGGTCATTCAGTGACAGACCTGCGGGTGGCTATTTTACAACAGAAAAACTTCAAAAACAGACTCCAACGAGAGACTGCTGAGCTGGAATTGATATGCAAACTAGACACAATCAACTCAGGATTGAATAAGGACTGGGAATGGCTGAGCCCTTACAAACATTGAATCTATCTCCCCTTGTAAGTATTCTCACACTTCTTATCAAACTGTCTGTACCGGGCTAGCTTGATTATCACTTCAAAAGTTTTTTTTCTCTTACTTAATTGGTCTCTCAGAGTTGGTAAGACAACTCCCACCTGTTCATGCTCTCTGTATGTGTGTATATATATCTCCTCAATATTTATTCCACTCTATATGCATCCAAAGAAGTGGGCTGTAGCCCATGAAAGCTTATGCTCTAATAAATTTGTTAGTCTCTAAGGTGCCACAAGTACTCCTGTTCTTTTTGCGGATACAGACTAACACGGCTGCTACTCTGAAACCTATATCCTAACACTGCAGAAACAGTCTTACCACAAGTGACTCAGGCCTTGGCTACACTTGCAAGTTACAGCACTGTAAAGCCTCTTCCAGCGCAGTAACTCACTCCCTGTCCACACTGGCAGGGCACTTGCAGCGCTGTATCTCCCTGGTTACACCGCTGCAGGCACTCCACATCTCCGAGAGGAATAACAGCTGCAGCGAAGTGGTTACGACTCACGGGTGTGAGTGTAAACGCTTGCAGCGCTGTACTAATCACCTTGTCAAGTGGCCAATCCTCTCCATTGTTGTGACCGGCTGCAGGAATGCAGAAGTGCCGGTTTCAAAGCTCGTACCACAGAGAAAAGCAAACAGTTTGCTGTTTGCTTTGCGTGAGTAAATGAATGAGTCGGGGGCCAGGAGTTCGGAACTTGCAAAATAGAGAGCTGACACACTCCAAAAAGCACTCTCTCTCCCCCCTCACTCCCTGTCACAATCCACCCCACCCCCCCGTTTTGAAAAGCACGTTGCAGCCACATGAATGCTGGGATAGCTGCCCATAATGCACCACTCCCAACACAGCTGCAAATGTTGCAAGTGTGGCCACACCACTGCGCTGGCAGCTGGCAGTGTGGACAGACTGCAGCGCTTTCCCTACTCAGCTGTACGAAGACAGGTTTACCTCACAGCGCTGTAGAGCTGCAAGTGTAGCCAAGGCCTTCAGCTCTGTGCAGAAACAGTTTCACCACAAGTGACTTCAGCTCTCAGTGAGCCATTTAACATAACAAAAGTGGCTCCTAATGAAACCTATTTAGGTCTATTCTTTAAACAGTGAGTGGGATGGGGGAACAGGTTAAACCAGCCTAGGAAAGACCTTCCAGAGTATGCAGCCTCCCTTTTTCTTTCACAGAGCTTGGGCCATTCAAACCCTTGTTTTAACCCTCTTTAAACTGAAAGTGACTCCCTCCTTTGGGACAGGTTAGGCACAGTCCTTCTTTTCTGTATTCCCACAATAATTACAGACACTGGTAACCATAATTTCACTATTCCCATATTCAGTACGAACATAATTTGTGACCCAACACCAACCAAGTTGATTACCATGAGCAAAACACCTCTCCATCAGCTGAATATCTAGCAAATCTAAGCAAAGCAGGAGCAAACTGTATTGACATAAATCCACCCAGGGTCTCTTCCCCCCCTCCCAGCTAGATGTCAGGGAAACATTCATTCAGACCCTGCTTACATCTAATAAAAAGGAGGCAGAAAAGTTTGAGCTGGCTCTCCTCGGAGGGATGCTCCCTTAAGAGCTGTTTAAAATAAAAACCTGGGGAAATATCGGGCTTATTGGTGTGCTAAAGAGATGGCTGCGTTATAAAACAAACAACCAACATTAGAAATGAACTCTAAACCGTTGCTTTTCAACCTTTTTTCATTTACAGACCCCTACAAAACTTCCAGTGTAGGTGTGGACTGCTTTAGAAATCTTAGACCCCTACGGGTCCACGGACCACAGGCTAAAAACCACTGTTCTACGGTAATGACAACCTTCTGTAGACCCCATAGACATAGTTAGACATAGTTGTCTCTCCAAATGCAGCGGGGTGAGCGTGGCAGGGGGGTTATGGGGGCAGTACGGGGGTTGGAATATTGGAGTCTCTCACACAGGCCCGAGTCACGGTGATAACCTGTTGAGTCAGACGCCCAGCTCTGTGCTGGGAGCTTTGTTTGCCTAGCCCGTAAGGATACCTATTAAAATGCTGATGGTAGGCATTTCTTGGAAACCTTTCCACTCTGGCGCTGATTGGCTGTCCGTGGCAATGTTCAGTCCCAGGTCTGATTGATTGGTGATGATTTGATTTGCCAAGGCTCACAGCCCAGTGCCCAAAGAAGTATCTGTGCCTACATCTGGGATGAAGGAGCCGCCCCTCTCCTGGGATCACACCAGCACCTACAGCAGTCCCTTAAACAGCAACAGACTCAGCCGTGCAAACCGAGCCAGGTAACTGCATCCCTGATGTAGTACACGCCGTGCATCGACTACGAGAAAGGGACCGAGAGACTTGGTCTGTTGGACCATATGAACTGGAACCATAAACTCACTGAACGTTAAATCTCACCAAATGAGGGTCAATCCATCCTCATCATCGTATCCACTCATTATACTCCATACCTGAACGTAGCCATTATATGAGCAACATATCCTCATATCTCAATGTCTGTACTTTGACCCATCAACCTTTTCCCCCCAATTGGGGATATTGCAGATTTATTCCTTACGCCACCGGATCTTAAACCGAACTTGGCACCCCTTGATAATTTGTACGTTATTCCCTGACAACCAGAAACTTCTATGCTTAAACTCTGTACCGTTCACTTTTTTTTAAACATCATCTTAATAACATTTGTAACTCAGGGAGTTGTCCCATGCTGGTTTTGATCACAGCTATCTTGTCTCCATTGATAGGTGCCTGTCTCATCTTTAGAGTCGACAATCTGCCCTTCTCTGACATTTCAATAGAGGCATATTGCAGCCTCCTGGCGCCCTTGCTTCTATCTCCAGTTCCTCCCTATGCCATCTGGTTCAGGGATGGCCTTCACACTTATCTCTTGATACACACATTCCTCATTCACACACAAAACAGAATTAATTTACAGAAAACATTTTGAACAGGAACATCAAGTTGCAACGCAAAAGAAAAACAATCATTGCCTTCTTTTACTTATTTTAAAATGCTAAACCTACAACAAATTGGTGACCCTCAAAGGTCTGTCTCTGCCTTGAAATCAGCAGGGACACAGATTCTGGCTAATGTATCTCTACCAATGGCCCATTAGGCCATTCCTTTCTGCTATTCAAAAAGGGTGGCTGGCAGGATATGATCAAATCATACACCAATACATTTAATACATGCTACATTATTATTCTTTATCCTACATTCTAAATTATATAAAGTACAAACATAAAATCCTACTACTACATATCCCCCTTTTGACCCTTCAAGAACAATTCTTGAGTTGGTCAAAAGGGGGATATGTAGTAGTAGGATTTTACGTTTGTATTTTATATAATTTAGAATGAAGGATAAAGAATGACAGGTGTTTGACAGGTGTTTGTCTAACCCGGTCTTAAAAATCTCCAATGACGGAGACTCCACAACCTCCCTTGGCAATTTATTCCAGTGCTTAACCACCCTGACAGTTAGGAAGTTTTTCCTAATGTCCAACCTAAACCTCCCTTGCTGCAATTTAAGCCCATTGTTTCTTGTCCTGGCCTCAGTAGGTAAGGAGACAATTTATCACCCTTTTCTTTGTAACAACCTTTCATGCACTCAGGGGCGTGGGGGGGGAGGGGAGGGAGCAGGGACACATCCCCCCAATAATTGGCAGGAGCACAGAAAGTGCCCCTCCAAAAGTGGTGGAATTTAAACTCCTGTGCACGCTTCTGTATGTACTTGAAAACAGTTATCATGTCCCCTCAGTCTTCTCTTCTCCAGACTCAACAAACCCAGTTTTTTCAATCTTCCCTCATAGCTCATGTTTTCCAGACCTTTCATCATTTTTGTTGCTCTTCTCTGGACTCTCTTCAATTTGTCCACGTCTTTCCTGAAATGTGGCGCCCAGAACTGGACACAATACTCCAGTTGAGGTCTAATCGGCACGGAGTGGAGCGGAAGAATTACTTCTCGTATCTTGCTTACCACATGTTTCCTTTTTGCAGAAGTGTGACACTGTTGACTCATATTTAGCTTGTGGTCCACTATGACCCCCACATCCCTTTCCACAGTACTCCTTCCTAGGCAGTCATTCCCCATTCTGTATGTGTGCAACTGATCGTTCCTTCCTAAGTGCAGGACTTTGCATTTTGTCTCTTGCTGTTGTAACATCCTGATTCATCCCTCCCCTCTCCCTGCTGACAGCGAGCCGTGCCCCCTCCGGGGTGCAGCCCACCCTGATGTGCCCAGCCTGTTGTGCAGAGGGATGATCTGAGCCTTTGCACTGCAGAAACTGTCTGGAAAAGATCCAGTAGATGAGCCCCTCCCCCTCCAGTGTGGTTTGCACTGTGTCTCTGGGTGAAAAAGTTCTTCCACCCTCGTGTGCACTGTGCCAGGGCTCGGAACTGCCCCTTCAGCCCAGTGCTGTTTCGATATAACTGCCGAGTGCTCAGGGCTGGCAGCCCATCACAGGCCGTAGCAAACACACGCTCTGGAACTCTGCGAGATGTAACTTCCCCTCGCCAGGCCCAGAGGTGCCAGGGCTCTGAACTAGGGTTACCATACGTCCGGTTTTTGCTGGACATGTCCAGCTTTTTGGTAATCAAACCCCCGTCCAGGAGGAATTTCCAAAAAGCTGAACACGTCCGGGAAAAATACTCGCAGTTTGCCGGCATCCCTGGCTTACTTTAGAGCGGGCTCCGGCGACTGCTGCTGCTCCCTGACTCCTCAGCTCTGTAAGAGCGGAGCTGCACGAGCGCTACCGGCTTTGGGCAGCCCCCATACCTCTGGACCCTGCACCCCCAGCCAGGCGCTTCCCCTCCCGGGCTCCGGGGGCACAGGGTCCAGAGCAGGGCCGGCTTTAGGCTGATTCAGCCGATTCGGCTGAATTGGGCCCCGTGCTAAGAGGGCCCCGCGCCGCAGCTCTCCACCCCGCCCCCAGCTCACTTCCCCCTCCTCCCTTCCCCTGAACGCTCCGTCTCCTGCTCCTCCCCCTCCCCTGCTTCCCGCGAATCGGAGGTTCGCGGGAAGTCTGAAAAGAAGCAGGGGTGGGCAGGCAGCACCAGGTAAGCTGGGGTGGCGGGGGGGCGCCAGAAGGGCTCCAGGGAGGCGTGGCACAGTCCGGCCCCGGTTCTGGCCAAGCGCGCTGGCTCCAGCGGCTCTGGCCTGGCTTGGGTCCAGCCCAGCCCCTGTAGCACAGTTTGGGTCTGGCCCGGCACGGCCCCCGCGGCACGGCGCGGGTCTGGCCCGGCACGGCCCCTGCGGCGCGGCTCGGGTCCAGCCCGGCCCCCGTGGCTCTGGGCCGGACCCAAGCCTGGTGATCCCGGCCGGAGTGCGGCTCGATTCCTGGGGGCGGGGCTTGCGGCAAGCCCCGATCCCAGGAATCAGGCCCCGCTCTTGCTAAAGCCGGCCCTGGTCCAGAGGCATGGGGGCTGCCCGAAGCCGGTAGCACTCGGGCAGCTCAGCTCTTACAGAGCTGAGGAGTCAGGGAGCAGCACGCAGCAACCGCTGCCGGAGCCCAGGAGGGGAAGTGCCCGGCCGGGGGTGCAGGGTCCGGAGGTCTGGGGGCTGCCCGAAGCCAGTAGCGCTCAGGCAGCTGTTTCGCATGCCTGGGAGGGAGGAGGGGGAATGCGGGGCGCTCAGGGGAGGGGGCGGAGTTGGGGCAGGGAGTTTGGGGAAGGGGTGGAGTTGGGGCAAGGAAGGGGCGGAGTTGGGGCAGGGCCGGTCGGGGAAGGGGCGGAGTTGGGGTGGAGGCGGGGGAAGGGGCGGGGCCAGGGCCCCGTGGAGTGTCCTCTTTTTTTAATTTTTAAATATGGTAACCCTACTCCGAACGGCCGGGCCCAGAGGTGCCGGGGCTCAGCCCTGGCAAGCAATGGCACAAATTAAGCACTGGAGCGGGGGCGTGGGGAGGGAAACCCAGCCCAGTAGTGACCAGGGGAGAAGGGGGAGACCCAGGCCTACAGAAACCCAGGGGGAAATGGGGGGCAGGGCACACCCATTCCCAGAGACACCTGGGGGCATTGGGGGTGCATGGGGGTGGGAGAAGACCCAGCCCTAGAAACCCCCAGGGAGCAGCAGGTGGAAAATGGGGGGTGGAGGGAGATGCACCCCCACAGACACCCAGGAGAGTGGGGGGGAGAAGGGTGGGGCAGGGGGAGACCCACCCCCACAGAAACCCAGGACCGGGGGCAGTGGTGGGAGAAGCGGTGGCAGGGAGACACCCAGGTCAGGCGGGAGAGGACGCAAAGCCAGGGGCTCTGCAGCTGCCTGGAAGGGACTCTGCCACGGCTGGCTAGAGCCGTTTTTCATAGCCAGCAAGAGGGAGCCGAGCTGATCCAAGTCCAGCACCCACCGGTCCCTGGTGAAAGGCGAGATGGAAGAGGGAGCAGAGCCCCCTGAGGAGAAACAGACCTTGGAGCAGCTCCTTAAGGGAAACAGAGACTTGGAGAGTGGAGGAGAACCAGCAATCGGAGCTTCCCTGCTTAGGAACAGGCTGGAGAGAGATGCAGCGATGCAGAATTTCAGTGGTGGGTGTAACTGCTCCCCGCCCCCCATGCAGCAGGGACCTAATTGCTCCAATGGACTCAGCTCGTACCTGCAGCGAGTGCTCTCTTGTGTGGCCCTTGCATGTGAGTTTTTAGGACACACATGTCGTATCCCCTTGAACATTTGGCGCACGTCTCCCTCGGTCACTCCTGGCACGGTTCTTTCCTTCTGTTTGTTTGTAAGGGTCAGATCCTCTTTCCCGTGTGTGAGCAGCAGGCAGGCTGAGTGGTGTACACACCTAACACACGCAGAGCCCTGTCTCTGTGCAGGGCAAGGAGCAGGTGTAGCTGCTGTGGCCACAGCGCATTCATTTGTGTTTTGCCAGTGCACTTATCGTGCCATCAGAAATGTGGCTCTGGGTGCTGGGCACGAGTATTGCTAAGACTGAACTCCCACAGGGGGTTCCCTGGATTCACTCTCCCTGGACCAGAGACTCTCTTCCAAAATTCCCTCCAACCTTCTGTTATTAATCATGACAGCCCTGGATATTTATGTTAACCATATAAATGCCTAAATTCTTGTTCTCAATTTCCTGTGGCAGTGAGTTCCACAGTCTAATTATACGTTGGCTGGAAAAATGGTTCTTTTCCCACCTTTTTAATCTCATTGAATGTCTATTTGTTCTTGTGTTAGGAAACAAGGAGGACACTGGAAAGGAGCTAACTACGCCTTTAAGGGACAGGCAGGAGGCTACAGCTGGGACAGCCTGGGGTGTAATCAAGGAGGCCCTGCCCCCCCCCCCCCCCCCCCCCCAGGCCTGGGCTTCATAAAGGGAGCTGGAGGAGAGCAGAAGCCATGTAGGCTGTAGTGGGCTCTTTCAAGCTTTAGAGACCAGCCTGAGACTTGGTTTTATGGGGGTTAACTTGGGATCCCTGACTCATGGTCCTGAGGTGAGGACCGTATGAGCTGTGTATTGTAATTGCTCCTGTCCTGAAGCCTTACTAAAAAGGGACATGCTGTTTTGTTAATTAGTGTTGGCTTTGCCTTGCCCTGGGCTGTTAAAGTAAATGTACTGCTGCCAATCAAGGGAAATTAAGGAGGGGTGCACCCAGAGTTCCACACTAGGCCACAAGGGGGTGTGCAAGGACTGCCCACACCTTCGGCCCATCAGAAGCTCCTAATGTACTTTCCCTGTTCCATCCATTATTGTATAGACCAGTGGGTCTCAATCAGGGATACGTATTATGCCCCTGGGGATACGCAGAGGCCTTCCAGGGGGCACATCAACTCATCTAGGGACTTGCCTAGTTTTACAACAGGCTACAGAAAAAGCACCAGCATTTAATACAATGATTTGTTTATACTGCTCTATAGGCCATACACTGAAAGGTAAGTACAATATTTGTATTCTAACATTGATTTTGTAATTATATGGTAAAAATGAGACCGTCAAACCCCTTCCCCCAACCCAGGAACTCTAAACTTTGCCAGGGATTGCCCAGAGGTGAGTTTCTTTGCAGTGAAGTGGTTAAATTTCAGGGAGGGGCTGCAAGTGGTTTTATTTAACCCTCTCCCTGCTGCTTTACCCGGCAAAAGAAACCTGGATCAAGGTCTAAATGATCCTTGGATGCAAAACCCTCAGCGTTAAGGCCAGCAGGTCACCCGCAGTCAGGGGGGCTGGTTCCCCCTAGTGGCCATTCTGTGGAATTGACTGAATTACACACCACTCTTAAACCTCTTCCTCCCTCTCCTGTTGCATAAAACATGTAACTAGCAGCCTTGTGCCCAGGGTAACTCGCTGCCACAGGCTGTTACTGAAGCCCAGAGCTCAGCAGGATTCAGAAAAGGATGGGACCTTGACATGGATAATGAGACCATCCAGAGTTCTCCTGGAGAGGGTTCAGTGCTCAGGGGTACGAACCCTCCTGCTTCAGGCCGTGAGCCAGCCACTGACTGAGAGAAGTGTCCTCTTGACCCCTCCGGGCAGGTTATTCTCTCTGAATCAGGATACAAATAGAAGGAATATGAACCCTCCTGTTTTGGGGCCTAGCCACCCTGACTGCATTTTGGAGGAAACGTTCTCTGGAGCAGGCTCTCTCACCACTGCCCATGAGATAGGGTCGCCGGACAACTGGTTTTTGACCAGAATGTCTTGTTGAAAAGGGTCCCTGGCGGCTCCAGTCAGCACCCTGACTAGGCCATTAAAAGTCCGGTCGATGGCGCAGTGGGGCTAAGGCAGGCTCCCTGCCTGCCCTGGCTCCGTGAGGCTCCTGGAAGTGACCAGCATGTCCCTGCGGCCCCTAGGGAAGCTCAGCGCTTTGCCCCCGCCCCGAGCGACAGCAGGAACCGCAGCCAATGGGAACTGCGGGGGCGGTGCCTGTGGGCACAGGCCGTATGCACCGCACAGAGCTGCCTGGCCACGCCTCCACCTAGGGGCTGGACGTGGCAGCCACTTCCAGGAGCCTTAACTGTACTATGCCACCAATCAGGAGCTGCCTGAGGAAAGCACCGCCTGGCCGAAGTCTGCACCCCGAACCTCCTGCCCCAGGTCAGAAACCCCTCCCGCACCCTAACTGCCTCCCAGAGCCTGCACCCCAAACCCCCTGCCCCAGGTCAGAACCCCCTCCTGCACCCTAACTGCCTCCCAGAGCCTGCACCCCAAACCCCCTGCCCCAGCCCAGAGCCCCTTCCAGTAGGGTGACCAGACAGCAAGTGTGAAAAATCAGGATGGGGGTGAGGGGGTAATAGGAGCCTATATTAGAAAAAGACCCAAAAATCAGGACTGTCCCTAGAAAATCGGGACATCTGCTCACCCTACCCTCCAGCACCCTGAACTCCTCATTTCTGGCCCCACCCCGCTGCCCGCACCCCCAGCTGGAGCCTGCACCCCGTCCCGCATCCCCAGCCCAGTGAAAGTGAGTGAGGGTGGGGGAGAGCAAGCGACAGAGGGAGGGGGGCTGGAATGAGTGGGGCCTCACGGGTGGGGCCTCAGGACAGGGGGCAGGGCAAGGGTGTCCGTGGCTGAGTTGGGGTCGGGGGAGGGGCGCCTCAGCAGGTCCCGGCCAGGTGGGTTCCCTGAGCACCTGCATGGTGCTAAATAGGCCGCTGCGCGGGCGCACAGCTTACAGAGAATTTAGATCAGCCAGCAGCCCCCTTCCCCTCCTCCCCCAGGACACAGATGTACCAGTGAGGCTGCACCCACCCCTGACAGTGCAGGGGCTGGGCCTGCCCCAGAAACACCCTGGGGTCCTGCCCCTCTGCGCCGGGTGTGGGGCTCAGCCCAGCAGGATCCAAGCATGGAGTGTGTGGGGGGGGATCCAGAGGTTTCTGTGTCGGACAATCTGGGTGCGGGCAGCTCAGGGGAGGGTCTGGGTGTAAGAGGGAGCTGGATGCACAGGGACTCATTGGGGGGGTTCTGGATGCAGGGGCAATGGGACTCTGCAGGGGCTCCAGGTGAAGGTGCTTGGGGCCCATCAGGATGGTCCAGGTGCCGGGGGGTAGGGTTCATTGGGGTGGGGCTCGTTGGGGTGCAGGACTGGGTGTCTGGATGTGGGGGGAGCTCAGTGGGGGGGATCTGGGTGTGGGAGTCTGAGGCACAGCTGGGGGATCTGGGGATGGAGGGGTCTGGATGCACAGGGATTGGGCGGAAGTGGGAGCAGCTCCCTGTACAGTGATCCCTCCCCCTGTGGCTGGGGGGCAGGAAGCGGGAGTTGGGGGTGTGTGTGGCACTTCCTGCGGCCAGGGGACATTTCTGGGGGTGGATCTGACCTGCCCCAGCTCCTCTGAGAAAGAGGCTGTTCTGTGCAAGGTAGAGGAAAGTGCAAGGTAGAGTTGAGTCTTCCCCAGCCGGGACTAGCACCTGGTGCAAGGTAGGATGCACTGGCTGGGGTGTCCCCAGCCCTGCCCCCCACTCCTGTGGTGATTTACCTCTCTGCCAGCTGCTCTGGGCACCTGACACGACACACCTGCGCTGCTGGGGAGAGGCGTGTGACCGCTTTTGCAGCTTCCCTTTGCTTCCCTGTCATTTTTCTGTGGGAAAGCGAAAATTCTGCGGGGGACATGAATGTGGCAGTGCAGTTGGTGCAGAATTCCTCCAGGAGTATTAGTGCCAGAACAATCGAAGTCTCCACAGCAGTTGGCTGTGCTTGAATCCGTTCCACGTGTGCTTATCTCTTTCACACGTGGGTGCGACTGTAACACAGTGATTAACTGCATTTGGACTCAGGCTATAGCTTCAGGCTCATGCCTGTGGTAGGAGCTTTGCTTCTCCATGAAAGTGAGTGCGAAACCACATAGGAAGTAAAGACACACGACAGGCCTGACAGGCAGGATGAGAGCCAGACACACCTCGTGGTGACCCCATAGCTAAGCTTCTAATGAACTACATCCTGTGATCAACTCCATCTTGTCAGGCTGCTCCATCTGTTTCAGAGAGGCTGCTTTCCCCTGGAAGTTTCCCATGCACGTTCTCTAGCCAGAGGAGATCTCTTGTCTGCACATGCAAAGTTTGAGCTCGATGGCTGTGACTTGCCCATGGTCGCACAGGGAGTCTGAGGCAGATCTGGGAACTGAGCCCACATCTGCTGAGTCCCAGCCCAGTGCCTTAACCCCAAGGCCAGTCTTTCTCTCTCAATCTCTCCGGGTTGAGTTTAGCTTTGTAAATCCATCAGTGTCTCCACCCATTGGGTAACTGACTCTACAAGGTTCAAGGCAGGAGCAGATCAGCTGCTCGTCCTCACGTGACGGTGCTGCACGGCCCTGCCCTGCCCACGTCTCCGTCCCTAGCTCCGCCCCCTTTCCAGTGCTTGGGCTGCACTCCCAGGATCGCAGGGATTGGCAGACCGGGGGTCCCTCTACCCCCTCTCCTGTCTGTGACACTGGCCAGCACCAGAGGAAGGAACAAGACACTCTGCAGTTCTAGGATAACCTGTCCCCAGGGGAGGTCCCTCCTAACCCCACTCCACCACCTCCTCCCTCCTTGATCCTTCATCTTCTCCCCCTTGGGCCTACAGGGTTTTGTTCATGCAACCCCCAGTGTCTGGATTGGCCTCTCTCTCCCAGGGATCAAAGGATCCTCTCAATCCACCTTCAAACCTCACTTCGCTGGGCCAGCTCCCATCACCGCCCTTTGTTCTGCTGCTACCAGCTCCTCCCCCGGGGCCTCACCTCAGTCTCGGGTTTAATGACCTGCCCTGTCATGCTACACAACACTGGTTTGGCATCTTCCTGTCGTTACTCTTCGTCCATCCCCACGCCCATTCCCTGCAGCCCTGCATGTACCAAGAGTGGGTGAGGCTGGTCTTTGGGACACAGGCAGAGCCCAGGGAGAGGGAGGTGAAAGCAGCGAATGGCAGCACCTAGCACGGACAGGAAGTGCTGATCTGAGCTAGCCCGCAGCACCAGAGGATGCTGATGGTGTGAACAACCCGCCTGGGTACTATGCAATTTCTTGATCAAAGGCAATTTCCTGTGAGAGCCCCTGCTCATGTGTTTGCTGAAGTGGCTACAAAAATTTCCAGCGAGCTCTCTGGCTGGCTGCAGTCCTTCCTACTGTCGAACTGCCTGCACTAATTCCCAAAACCTCTCTACTGACCTGTCGGATTGTAGCAGCACGAGTTGGTCAAACAACATTCTAGCAAATGAACGCAGGTCACTGATATGTAAACACTGAGGGAAAATCCTCACCCCACAACACAACCTTAACTCTGCCCTCTTTGAGCCCTGCCCCAGCCTGCCACTAAGACACATACCAGCACTCTGCTTTCAGATATGCTACAGGACACGCTGAGCACAAAGCCAGTGAGTGCGGTAGGACAGAGAACTTTGGGGGTGTGGTGGATGATCAGCTGAACACGAGCGCCCAGTGCGACACTGTGACCAAAAGGGCTATTGTGATCCTGGGGTGTATAAACAGGGGAATCTCGAGTAGGAGCCGGGTGGTTATTTTACCTCTGGATTTGGCCCTGCTGTGACGGCTGCTGGAATCCTGTGTCCAGTTCTGGCGCCCGCAATCCAGGATGATTCAAGGATTGGAAAACGCGGGCGGGTGCATGTGACAAGCACCAGCAGGAACTGATCCAGGTAGCTTCAGAGCCAGAAGTGTGAACCTCTCTACAGTGTGAACAAGAGAGTCAGGGACTGTACGTGGGGCTGTGACAGACCCACATCCTCTGCAGATCCAGCACAGCTGAGGCTATGGAACAGTGATTTATACAGGTCCATACATCCCCTCCCACTGCTGCCCCCAATGCTCTGGGGGGGTTTCAGCGTTTCCCAGAATGCACTGCTTCTGGGGGCTGAGCTGAGAAGAGCAGGATCAGTACCCAGAGGACATCGCAGTGGAAACGGTTTAGGACGCCGCTAGTGCGGACGCAGGGCGAACGTGCATCAGTTTGAAACCCGGTTCAGCACGACTAGCCACGGGGCCCTGACCCATTTGTATTCAAAGTCATTCTGTCCAACCAGTGCAGCTCTCCAGCACAGTCCAGGGGAGGGTGGAGAGAGATGTAGCTAAGACCACACATGCGCTTGGTACCTGCATTTCCTGTGTGGTTTCCCTTGAAGAACGGTCAGTGCTCGGGAAAGCCCTGAGCTGCACAGACCAAGTCTGATGGCGAGTTAATGGGGGGCCTCCTTTCCCCCCTCTGAGCACCTGCTGGGAAATCAAACCAGGGACGCACTTGGCCAATGGAGGACGAAGAGGGCTACACGGTATTAAACCTCCGGCCGAAAGAGAGACAACCAGGCCGCCCCCCGGGAGCTGGGCCCCAAGGTAAGTGACTGAGCATTCTCCCAGGGCATCTACTTTCACAACGCAGCAATTACAGGGTGGGGCTGGGGCTTCAAAGAGACCCAAGGGAGCTGAAATTTACTAGGAGAGTTGGGCGGCCAACTCCACTGGACGGCTCTGACAGTCCCAACCAGGGCCTTTGCATGCCGCATGTCAGAAGAGATGAGTGAAAGTGTCTCAGGGGGAGTGGATGACTCCCTGGGAGTAAGAGTGGCAGAATCTGGCCCTTAATACTGTATTTCCAATGTCACAGCTAAGGACTTGACTCAGCAAATACTTACTCCTTGGTGTAGGGTTCACTACGCTGCATAGCACCGTTCAGGGCCTAAACTTCAAACGATAACTAACATTTCTCACAAGCTGATGTTGACTCAGTGGAGCTCCAGCAGTGACTCCATAGAGACATTAAGCAGAAGGCAGTTTTCAGCACAAGCCTGATTCTGAGTGAACTTCACCTCCCCTTGTAACTTTCGTAGAGGTTGGGAAATCTCTGTTTAGCCCGAATTGTAGGTATGCATGTTGTAGCTGTGTTGGTACCAGGATATGAGATAGACAAGGTGAGTAATGTCTTTTATTGGACCAACTTTGGTTGGTGGAAGAGACAAACTTTCCAGTCACACGGCGCTTTCCTTCAGGTCTGTATAGCTCGAAAGTGTGTCTCTTCCACCAAATAAAGTTGAGCCAGTAAGAACATAAGAACGGCCATACTGGGTCAGACCAAAGGTCCATCTAGCCCAGTATCCTGTCTTCCAACAGTGGCCAACACCAGGTGTCCCAGAAGGAATGGACAGAACAGGGAATCATCAAGTGATCTGATAAAGGATATTATCTCATCCCCTTTGTCTCCCTGAAATATGTGTGTCTTTCTGAGGCTAGGGGAGGATTTTCATTGAAAAGTTTGGGATAAATTGACAAGCTGTATTTTCAATTCAAAGGCGGATGAAAAGGAGTTGTGTTTTCTCCACGCAGAATTCCATATAGTTTGTTCTGTAAAATCCATAATAGTTTTATTCTTTAGTGAGAAAACGGTTCTTGTGGCTAAGACATTCACCTGCTGCTGGGTTCAATTCCCAGCTGTACCACTGGCTCCCTGGGCAACTTGGGGCCAATCACTGTAACTCCATGCCTCAGTTTCCCCTGCTGCAGCATGGGGATGAAAACAAAGGCCCTTATTTTTAAAAAATATTTCCTGGGAATTTATCAGTGTTTATTCTAAAAAAAATTTAAATGGGTTCAAATCGGTAAAAACTGAAAACAAGAGGCAGTGGGTGGCTCAGAGGGGGGCTTGGTCTATTGGGGGCCCAGGGAAAGGGGGATACTCATGATGTAGCAGTCTGGTAGTCTCCACTATCGAGATACTGCTCATCTTGTTCCCCCACGGCTCAGGGGAAGCGGACAGGGCCAATGTGAAGGGCTGGGGTGAGGAGGGGAATAGAAGGCTGCATACTGAGTACTGGCCCTCCTGCCAGACAGAGCTTCCTCCCAATCCGGGCCCTTCAGCACAGCCCCATCTGCTCCCTGGGCCGTGCTGAAGGGGTGAGGTCAGGAGGGGGCTCTTTGCGGAGACGGGAGAGGTTCTGTGTGGCTGGTCTTGGCTGCCAGGACCAGGCTCCCTGCCCATCTCGCTCTCCACGGCAGAGAGACCCGGCTGCTTCCCCTGTCAGATGGAACCTGCGCAGGAGAAGTAGATGGGACTGCGCTGAAGGGCCAGGGTCTGGCGGAGTGTTCAGCACTTAATGTGTGCGGTCTTCTCTCCCCGCCCACACACATCCTCCCGCGTCCTTCAATTTACGTTTCAGTTCTTCTACTTCTGCAAAAAATTCTTGGGGCCCAAAAAAAGCCAAATTCGGGTGGAAAATCAGTACAACCTGAATCCTGGCTTTTCAAAACTTGGGAAACTTTCAGAGAAAAATGAGTAAATACTGAAAATGAAGGGGATCCTTGCGTAAGAATCATAATCCTTTCTTTGCCTAGTCTATTCAGATCACATGCTCTCGTATTGTGTTCGTGTTGGTGTGTAGCGCAATGATGTTCAAATAGCCTACTGATGGGTGAACTATAAGAATCCGAATGGGCTCCTGATATTGGCTGGCTCTTACTGTAACATTAGTAATTAACTAATAACCTGGGTGTCAATAAAAATTCAAACCAACACGTCCAACTTTTATGAATTATGGACTCCAATTTTAAGAGGTAGTTGAAAAGGAATACGTTTGGGGCAGGTCTCTGGCCTGGGTTACACAGCAGGTCAGATCGCAGTGGTGTCCCTCCAGGCCTTGAAATCTACTAATCCAGAAGTTACTCAAAGTCAGATGATTTGATGCTGGGAGCACTGTGACTTCTGCCAGGGCAATTATAAGCGTTGCTGGAAGGCCCAAGACTAAACAAGCTTCATTTAAAGTAGAGCTGGTTGAAAATGCTACACATTTTTTTTTTTTACAAAATTCTTTGAAGTTTTTGTTTGCCGGTTTGAAGCTGAATTATGTTTCTAATTTTTAAAAATTGTCATCAAAATATTGAATTGAAATTTTTTAACTTTTTTTTTATTTCCCCCTCTTGTTTTTTCTTTCCTTTTCCCATTTTGCCACTGAAAAGGGGACCCCACCCCTTTTCAATGGTAACATGTGAAGAAAAAAGGATGGAGGGAAGGAAGTGGGGGGGAGGGTGAAGGGAAGGAAAAAATAAACATTTTCCCTTTCATCAAAAAAACATTTTTGAAGCAACACATTTTGCCAACATTTTCATTTAAAATTTGTAAAAAAAAAAAAAGATGATTTGAACAAAAATTCCTACCATCTCTAGTTCAAAGTGAAAAGTAAACCTCGATACTGTTCGTATGGAAGACAGCCTTGAAAATTTGGAATTGCCAATTCTACATAAGCCAGAGTGGCTTTCTATACAAGTTGTTCACAGCATACACAAAAAGAACTTAGATAAAAACATATCTACTCTTGCTGGAAGGTTGCAATGTAATATAACTTTATTTTGTAGACTTCAGAATGAGAATGCACAAGAACCAAAAACAGAGAGAGACAAAGCAGGCTGCTCCCTAAGACACACCAGCACAGCTCACTCCACCTTACTCAAGCCTGGTTCTCTGCAGACTGACTGTAATGGCACATTTCCCTACAGCACCCACTAGCCTGCAAGCAGGACCAGGAAAACCCCTGAGGATTTAAAGGGGTAGTTTGTAATTTTAACACAGTTTTCCACATATCACAACTGGGATGGCTGAAGCACAGATTTGCTGTGTAGCCACATGGGCAAATACCCATCATCACCGCCTTTATGTAACACTGTCAGTGAGTCAGAGTGACTGTTAATTTGTTATCTGGCTGATAGTAGGTGGTATTATTGTTTGCAGTGGTGGATAGCCATGTTGGTCCCAGGATATTGGAGTGACAAGGTGGGTGAGGTGATACCTCTTATTGGACCAACTTTTCTTGGTGGAAGAGATAAGCTCTGAAGAAGAGCTCGGTGTTTCTGAAAAGCTTGTCTCTCACCAACAGAATTTGGTCCATTAAACGATGTTACCTCCCCTTCCTCTCGTAGGTATCGTTAGAGTTTGCATCTGCTTCCCTGTACATTATTCTGGTTATCCCCATACAGCTGAAACGGCTGCTCCTGATATTACCTGGATACTGCATGGACTCCACAGCAGAGTCTCATGTCTCACTGTTATCCCTTCCCCTGGATGTTGACTGTGCTTCAAATATTGACAGTTGCAGATTTCCGTCAGTGTCCCCACTGGATTCGAATTGCTCTAGGGGTCGGATGGGCTGGGAATATTGTCCTGCTGGCAGCTGTGATAGCGCTGGGGCTGCGGGGTGAGTAGTTCCAGGACATGTATCCCTTTGCACAGGTATGTAACAGTGCGCCATGAATTCTCCTTCCTCCACAATGCCATCAAGCTTCCACTTCAGCTTCCAGTGTGTCTGTGATTAAAACTCCAGGCACATCCTCGTCGTCAGGTGTATCCAGCTCTGATGTCCATGCGAGTCCTGGGACCTGCCTAGACCATGTCGCTGTTAAACGTGTAGGGAAAAGGGGACTGCACCTTGCAATGTGTGATGAAAAAGAGTCTCGTTTGTTCTCTGTCTCACTCCAGCTCTCTAACCCTACCCTAGATTCAACAGATACAGTACTTAGTGGGTTTAACACTAGGGTTTGTAACACCTGGCCAGGTTTTCCCAGGATCGTCCCTTTAAATCTGTCCAGGTGCTCAGTACACACTGCCAGCTGTCTAGTTATACGGGCTCAGGATCATCCCAGATGTCCCAGGTTTTTGTTCCTCACAGGTGACAACCCCATTAAACACTCAGTTTTCTCCAACCCCTCTTGTCATTGACGCTGGTGCTGTTTTGAAGTTTTCCAGTTACAAGTCCCTTGTGAAGAATGGACCAGAGCAGCAGTGAATACCCTGCATCGCGATGGGGCCAGTCACAGACCCACCAATGGAACTAAGTGCGACACTGGCCTGGAGGATTTCCTGTCTCGCTTGAAACAATTTCTGTGTGAACCTTCCTACAGCAGCTCACCAGGTAACCTCAGTTCATTCGGTACCAGTGCGGCTTCCTGCATTGCAGTGACATCTAGTGGTGAGTTTGTAATTTAGGGTGCACAGAACAGGTAACTTCAATATATGCAGTAAATATTCCGTTGCTTATGAATCTTGCATCCCAAGGGTTAAGAGATCCCCTAATCCCTTTCCTGTATCCCATTTTATACACACCAGTGTCCGGCAGGGGAAAGAGATTGCCCTATGGCGTAGCTATCTCTCTACCATAAAACATCTGGCAACAATATGCAGCCATCTCTGGGGAGAAACCTTCTGGCTTCTTAGCAGCACACAGCAACACTGTACACAACAGCTAAGGAGCAGAAATGTCCAACTGAAATTTCAGGGGGGAATTAAGGGACGGGAAAGATGTAGCTACCCAAACCGGTAAAGCAACGTCACTGTTCAAAAGAGGCAATGAGATGTAATAACCTCGTTTTGATTTCACCATCTGAAAGACTGGAAGAGCTGATGAGATCAAAACACAGAGGTGCTAATTTTCAGTGCCCCAAGCCGTACTGCTGCGTTTGGAATGGCAGCAGCTGAGAGCCCAGAAACAAGTTACTTTTCTAACAAGAGTTGAACTCCATGAACTAGATTTTCTTTATTTCTCAAAGAACAGCCTTCCCATAACTCATCCGAAAGATGTGAGATGAGAGGGTCTGTAGAGAGCCCTCAGTGAGAAATGTGGCTTTGCTGTGCCAGGAAAGAATTGTTTAAGAAATAAGTGTAAGTTACTGATTGGAAACATCATCATGAGCAGGCAAAAAATGTGATCTTCATTAATGTTTAGCATTTAGATCCCCTTCCACTGGAGCATCACAAAGTGCTTTACAGTCTCAGTAGATTCAGCTTCCCAACCCCTAGAGGTCATTATCCCATTTTCACTGCAGGGGAAACGGAGGCACACACCGATGAAGTGACTTGCCCAAGGTTAAGCAATGGATCAGTGTCAGAGCTGGGATTAGAACCAACCTTGCCCAGTTCCCAAGACCTCTGCTTGGACAGAGGTCCAAACTAGGCCAGTGCTGCCTTTTCTCCTGATTTTATGGGTGTAGCTATCCAGGGACATGCATGAATAAATGTATATGTATCTCCACACAACCCTCAATTGTCAGGGTGTTTCCTGCACACCAGCAGATCATCACTCTCCAGCATGCTTCCCCACCACCTACCTTTAAGATGCACCAGAAGAAGGGAATGGCAACCTTTTTGCTGGACAGCTCTAGTTTCAGATTCTGCATGATCTTTGGGTGGACGGGGGAGATTGCATTCATCGACAGTCCATAACTTGGATTTACATACATCCTCAATCTAATGATTTCCACGTTCAGATAAAAGCACCAAATCCCCACACCGTTCCACCCATGAACTGCCATTATCCAGTACCAGGGGGCTGGCGGACACCTTTACCAATGCACCTCCACCCTGGGCTGTAGTGCGTCCTGCCATGTGAATACTGGGCCTGACCTTAAACAAAACTAGAGAGAAATGGCCTTGATGGAATTGGACTGGTCCTGCTTTGAGCAGGGGGTTGGACTAGATGACCTCTTGAGGTCCCTTCCAACCCATATATTCTATTCTATGATTCATTGAATGTTGAAAATGAAGATTCTATACAGACATCTCTGTCTTCATTCCCCACTCCAGAGGGCTCCAGGTGCAGACTCTGCCCCACGGAATGGCTCATGCATGAGGGAAAATGTTACTGGGCATCTAAAGAGAGTCGAATTTGGCACAAGAGCCATGATGATTGCTCAGCAAAGAGTTCTCGCCTCCTGGTGATCCAGGATCAAAAGGAGATGGTAAAGTAAAAGGAAATTTACATCAACTTCAGCCGGGGTAATGGGTCACTAATTAAAATATCATTGCCCCTATTTCTAACAGCGCAGCTGCTCCTCTGCCAAGCAGAAGCAGCATGCCAGGGCCTTGTTGGGTGATTTCCAGTGCAGGAGAAGTCAACGACATGGAGTCTGGGACTACTTGCTATATTCACACATAAACACCAGTCCTGGAACAGAGATGGTCAAACAGCATGCCGGGCAATCCTTTCTCCCGGGCATCTAAGCCCAACCCCAATGGCCAGTTCCCAGTGAGCACCTCTGCCTCCAGAATTGACCTGTCTTTCGAAGGAAGTAGCTTTGGTTCAGGTTCAAGAGGAAGAAGTGCTGACTGTTTCTCCTGATAGCCACTGAAGATCAAGAGCATGTGTCCAAAGGGAGTATGCAGGGAATTCTAGCAACTTATGGCATGTTCACCCATTCCCTTCTACTTTACAGGATTTCATATCCAGTGTTACACAGGACACAAATCCAGTTTGGCTGGGACTCACCATGACCTCCCCAGAGTGGAAGTGGACCTGGCTGGACAACTCCCTTCTAGATCAAACACTGTGAGAGTTTGCAGGGGATTACTATTTTCTATTAGCTGAGGGGGAAATAGTTCAATTTTCTGATTTGACAGGGACAAAAAGTGGTACGCTACCTCCTCTGTCACTAAGAGGAATTGAAGGTCATGACACAGGTCAGTAGGAAGGTAATTTTCTCTAAGGTATTACTATGTATTTGGCCCTATTTGAGTTGGTGCAAATCTGCCGGAGCTCCATTGGAGTCAATGGGGCCAGACCCCCAGTTGGTATGAATCAGTTGTACCTGTAGTTAATTCCGCCAGATCCCCAGCTGGTGTGAATTGCCCATAGCTCCACTGACTGAGGGACTGGTGACCCACTGTGCTAGGCATTGTACACACACCTATAACAAACAGGGTCCCTCCCCCACAGAGCTCTCACCATATAGGTATATGACTTAGTTGCGGGTTTCACCTATTACTTGGCTAACTATGGGTCTAAGATCTTTCTTCTGCAGCTATCACGGGGGTACTTAGAGAGTGAGGCGGATAAGTCTTGCACTCACTGTAGGAAAGGGGAACAACACTTGCTACGATTGACTAACTTCACCTTGTTACCTGCCATCCAGCCAGTTACGAAACAGAAGCTGACCAGAGCTTTCTTTGGTTGCAAGTTAGACAGGCCAGATTCTCTGGGCATGTGTATCCAGTACCCTCACAAAATGTCACGTCTCTGTGTCTGTAAAAAGCGACAAAGAGTCCTGTGGCACCTTATAGACTAACAGATGTATTGGAGCACAAGCTTTCATCAGACGCATCTCTGTGTCTGCAACTCAGCTGTTAGCTCACATAACGGGTGACCTAGATTCTCTGGCTCTGATCTTGCCATTGGACTCGGAGTTATTCAGTCTGCTTGTGGACCAGCCCATACGCCCACGCTTCACGGCGGTGCTGATTGTGGTAACCAGTCTCTGCAAAACTCCCTTATACGTCCATGTATTTTCTACGCTTTTGCCTGTAACACATTTCCAAGTGGGCAAGAACCGCCCACGCCTTTCCTCACCCCGTGATGGCAAACAAACCCTAGACTCCTTTCAGCTGCATAATCCAAAATGCCTCTGCATCATTCGATAACCTGCTTCCACAAGGTACACAAATGTTCTCCTATTTCAGGATTTTAAGAGAACACACCCATTAATGTGACTAGATCATGCATTCAGAACATGAAGGGGCCTGCATTTGAGTTTACCTTCTGCTCCCAGCACACAGCGTCTCTGTGTCAAAGTACTATCTGATCAAAGCTTGAAATGTTCAGGATTTCCACCCCCGCACCGCCTCCCTTGCTCAACCTCTGCTCAGGCACAGTGGAAAGGGCGGGGTAGCACTCAGGGAGGCAGTCGCTGACCCCAAAGTAACTTAAAGCTGAAGGGGGGGAAAGGGAGATGGAAAAAATCGAATGTGTCTTTAAACTTCAATTCCAGCTGGCTCAGCCACCAAATCTGACCTTGATGCTGGAATCTCTGGGTGCTGTTCTGTGGCCTTGATGATCACAATGGGTCTTTCTGGACACCGAAATGCAGAGTAGATGATCCTAACGGTCTGTTAATCTAAGATAGGACTACAAACACTAAAATACCTTAATTGTCTGGTTCTTGCATGGTGTCACTACAGGGCAGTGTTAAGGTTGTTTCATTTGCCAACTCTGTATTTCCATGCCTGAACAGGCCTTTTAAATATAACCTTAATTGTGGATTTCCTGGGTTTAGAACACTGATTTTGGGGATAATTGCAAATCCCTCTAATATATTTCACTCTAAATTACTGATGTGTGTACTCAACCTTCACTCCACCTTAACCTGGTCATTTATGTCTGGGAATTATTACACATTTGTTGCTATTATTACTCCTGGGGAATTCTGTGCCAAAAAATAAAAAAATTCTATACACAATGTTTTAAAATTCTGCACATTTTGTCAAAATAACACAATATAAGCGTGGCCATTTCAATTATTTTGGTAATTTATTTCAAAATACCTGTCAGCAAGTATGTCTGTAACAATACAGACAACAAAAGAGATTCAGGAAATGTTTTTTGACAAATTAATTCCTTACTAAGCATATTTATACAGAACTTTGAGTAATAACTAATTTAAACTACAATACATAAATGTATTTCCCGCACCCCTCAGAAGTAGTGCAAAGGCTTGGGGGAGTCAGGGGGTAACAGAGTCGCTGAGGGAGAGGGAAGGAGCCTGGAGTGAACCTGGAGGGCTGTGGGGTGGAGAAGTATGAATCAATTTTTTGGGAGGGGAGGGGAGAAATTGTTAGAGAGTTGGGGAGTCTCCCCCATGAAGACTCTGGGTGACCCCTAGCCTCTCCCATTCAGTCAGGCACATCTGCCCCTGTCTGTGTCCCCATGTGGCCCTGCACCCCTACTCCCATTCAGCCCCAGCTCAATGTTGTCACCCCACTAGCTCCTGTGCCCCTGCCCGTCTGTTCCCCCACTAGCCCTTCTGAACCCCAGTCTGTGTGACTTCCCAGCAGCCCCAGGCTGTCCACCCCTCTCCCCTCTATACCCTGTGCCTCCTCACCTGGCCCCACATGAAAGGCACCAGAGGAAGGCAGCCTCTGCCCCTTCCTCTCCACAGCTAGGTACTCCAGCCCTGAGCTGCTGCCTTCTCTTCTGGTGCCACAGCAGCCCCTGCTGGATGAAAGGTGTGATTGCAGCACCTTCCTGTCAGAATATATTACTCTGTGGGGGGGAAAAGTCTGCGGGCGATATGAATTCTGTGCGTACGCAGTGGTGCAGAATCCCTCCTGGAGTAAATTATCCTCAGATGGTGAGTGGGTTTTTTTTGAACTAACAGCTAGGATAAGAGAGGACAGATGAAGTTAGAAACTTAGCTTAGCCACCATCATTTTAGGCCTGACTCTGGGCTGAAGGTTCTTTCTGGTTGCAGAAATACAAGGTCTTTAAAAAGACATCTGCATCCTCTGTGCATTTGTATTAAGAGCGCTGATTGCTGTAGCTTTAACACATGACTTACACCCACAACCAGGTCAGCCGGAGTAACTGTTTTGGTAATGTAGACAAGTGTTTTCTGCTGAGACATGCCTGCTCATCACATATCCCCTAGGACACCATAGGAAAAATAGAGGGGAAGGAAGAAAGAAACAGGCATCACAATGTGTGTTCTTGAAGTGAAAGAGCTGTTATAGATTTGTTTAATACATTCAAATTGCACAAATTATGAATTTCTCCTTTGGTCTACAGGTTCCCAGTAGTTGGCCCTGGTGAAAGAAACAGCTGTGGAGTGATAAAAGGGAAGCAGATTCATTCTGAAACCTGCAATGCTGTTGTTAAATGGATTTGTGAGAAGGAAGCTCTCTTGGTGTAATCAAAGGCATGAATGACCCCCTATATGTAGAAATGAAGCAGAAAGAAGGTTTAGTTGTAATCTGTCACTGGTTCAATAGTTTAAGGGATTGTTGTTCTTTTTCTTTTCAAAGCTGGAATAAAAAAGTTCAAAAGAAAAATGTTGCACTCAATGGAAGTTAGGAGCCTCAAGAACTTTGAGGACTGGGGCCTTAATTGCTAGCTCCACTTCTATTTCTCCGGCCCAACAGGAGCTGGGGTTGACTCCCTGAAAAGTCTCTCACCACATACAGGTGGGTGTGCACAGTTGTGAAAAGTTTCATTTTGAAAGTTTGCCTAATGAAGATGGAGACTGCCAGAGCATTTAGCACTTCCTGTTGCATTTCTTTGAGTCCGGTGTTGGAAATAATTTCCCCAATAAATTTAAGGTTACCCTGACGCACTTTCCATGCACACTCGCCTTTATTAGTCCCAAAGGCCATTGGTGTGGGTTACCTCAGTACAAATCTAAGCGTATACACCCATAGTCTAGGCCCTAGCACCTTTGCTGTTTAAGCACTGGCCAAAATATTTACAGTAGGTTCAGGCCCAGGAGGTATCTTCCCATCATGGCCTGACACCATAGGTGCTAGAACTAGGGGTGCTGCTCGCAGCCCTGGCTTGAATTGGTTTTCGTTGCTTGGTTCAATGGCTCCCATACAAATTGTTCCAGCTCCCCTCCCTGACTCCATAGGGGGTACGGAAGAGCTCTGCTGAAGTACCCCTAGAAAACCTTGTTTGTTTAATACACTATAACAAACAAGTGATGTCATTGCTGGTTATTGGACCTTAGCTGATGCACTTTAGGGCCGTACTCTGCTTTCTTCTAGGTTTTCTCCCTTATCTTACTTTGCTATATTTTTTCCTAAGGATTAGGCTACGCATTTCTAGCCAATTATTTACTGCACCCTGTGCGCCATTAACTAGTGGTTCTTTATTTCCCAAATCTTAAATAAGATAACGCTGGTATTCTGAAGGGCCACTCCAAGTTTAACACAAGCAATCCTTTCATCTGGGTTCATTCTTTTTAGTCACATGCTTTGGGTCTATTGCTAGTGCTAATATCCAAACTCAATTAATAACCATACTTCACTCAGACCCAACTTGGGCCTATATTCCTACATCAGAGGCTTCAAAAATATGCATTTGTAGTTACACAGAATATTGGGTTGTGGCTATAACTCAAGGGATGTTAGCAACCAAAAAATCCTTCCTTCCTAGAGTGTTTGAGCTCTAGCCTGCCCAGGATCTAAAAAAAGAAGAAACCAGGGAGTAGTGCTGAACAGAAAGAATGAATCAGCAACTAGAGGAGGACTGGATCAGTGATCAAACCCTGCTCCTCAAATAAGGCAGATGAGGATGAACCAAAATGGCCGTGTGCTGTACTGCTGGGGATGTGCCATCTGAGAAAGTCTGCTCATACCGTTCTCCCAGGGCCAGTGTTAAACCCCAGGTAAATCACAAGGCTAAATAAACCTTTAAAAGTTTGTGGCCAAGTTCCTCAAAACGACAGAACTTTTGACAAGGAAAAACACATACTAGATAATGAAAACGTAAGGCAGATTGGATGCCAGCATAGTATAAAATGGTTACTAACAGGAGCCCAAAGGCTTGAGTGAGAAGTGAAGCCCTGGTGTGGTAGCACTGCATAAACCAGGGGCGTAGCCACGGGTGGGCCTGAGTGGGCCATGGCCCACCCACTTACCATCCAGGCCCCCCCAAATGCTCCCAGGCGGGCAGACAGAGTGGGCTCCCCCATGGGCTGAGTGGGGCAAGTCCCCATGCCCTGGGGAGAGTGCCAGCTGTGCAGGCAGAGTGGGGCAAGCCCCCAATCCTGCCCAGAGGGAGTGCCAGGTGGGAGGATAGGGCCAGCCCCCAGCCACCATTTTCCCAGCAGGAGTGTGTGTGGGGACTGCAGGGGGTGGGGACCCCCCCCCCCCATTGGGCCTGGACCAGGCCCCACAAAACCATAAGCCCCATGGGGGGGAAGGCAGCTCACATCATTGCCCACCCACCTGAAAGCTGGGCCCACCCCATTTTCCTAGTCTAGCTACACCACTGGCATAAACAGAAAGGAAACGATCCCTGTCCAGAAGGGCTTACAATCTAAAGACACAGCCAGACGAAGGTGAGCAAATGAATCTGCTGAAGAACAGGTAGTGCTTTATTAGAGGGACAGTAGCATTTGTTTAGTTGGGTTAGAGGTAGAGAAAAGGAAGAAGCATAAAAGAATAATCATAGCTAGTGGTCTATAAAATCCAGCCTACTGATCAGAGCTAGGAAAGTGTTATAGAAGATGAGCTCTGGACAACCAGAGATGCTGGCTGGGAAGGCTAGCAGAGGTCAATGTCACACTAGGTTACTAGATCATCTGGGTAGGGTGCAGCTAACGTCATGAAGGGCCTTCCTGAAGCCTGAATGGGTTAGAAGGGGGCTTGCTGAACACCGAATGTCTTTATCCCTAAAATTACTAACATTTAGTCCAGGGACTTGAGATGTGGTAGGAGCCAAATCTTAATGGTGTCTCAATGACAATTCAGGGCTGACTCCACACTATGTTAATCACACGGGGTTCTCTGTCTTGCCTTAGGGGACACCATGATTAAAAACAAACAAAAGTCATCAGAAATAACATTGTTTTATTAAACAAAAACCAAACAAAGACACATCCCATTGGTGCTTCAGTGACAATCTCTGCTCTAAGTTTGTAGATGAGCAAAAGAAGTTAACTGAAGGCTAGGCGTGTTTGGTTTATCATAAATAAACAGTAAAATTTAAATTTATAATATATGCAAACTTTAAGCTCATTTACCTTTGCACATTTATAAAGTCTTATAAAGCCAAAGAAAGCAATTACATTCAGTTACTTAAAAGAAGCCACTCAAAGAGCTGCCTTGAGACAAGTTTAATATTTTTTGCCTAATATTCAAATTAAATCTGCTATTTCTCTCCCTTTAGCACGGTTAGTGTAGGTCTCCTCTCCAGGAGCACAATCTCAGCCATTTTAGGGTTGAATAGCAGTGCAATATCCCATTAAAATAATCCCAAGGGGGAAAAAAAAAAAATACAAAATTTAGTTCCTCGGCAGTGCTTTGGCAAACTCACCTGTCATGCAAGAAGCTTAGTGGGGGAGGTGTCTAAAGTAGTGTTGTAGGGTTAGGGTTACCATATTTCAGCAAGCAAAAAAGAGGACGGGAGGAGCCCCGCCCTAGCCCCTCCCACTTCCCGCCCCCCCAGAACCCCCAACCCTCCCCCCGTTCCTTGTCCCCTGACTGCCCCCTCCTGGGACCCCTGCCCCTAACTGCCCCCCAGGACTCCACCCCCTATCTAAGCCTCCCTGCCTCTTGTCCCCTGACTGCCCCAACCCTTATCCACACCCCCACCCCCAGACAGACCCCGGGGACTCCCACGCCCCATCCAACCACTCCCCACCCCCAGACAGCCCCCCCCAGAACTCCCAACCCATCTAAACCCCTCTGCTCCCTGTCCCCTGACTGCTCCGATCCCTCTCCCCACTCCTGCCCCCTGACAGCTCCCCCCAGAACTCCCAGCCCCCCACCCCCCTGCTCCTTGTCCCCTGACTGCCCCCTCCTGGGACCCCCTGCTCCTAACTGCCCTCCAGAACCCCACCCCCTACCTAAGCCTCCCTGTTCCTTGTCCCCTAACTGCCCCCTCCTAAGACCCCCCCAACTGCCCCCCAGGACCCTACCCCCTACCTGTACCCTGACTGCCCAAAACTTTCTCCACTCCCCCCCTAAAGCCCCCCCCTGAACTCCCGACCCCCCCCCCATTTCTTGACTGCCCCCTCCAGAACCTCCCTGCCCCTTCTCCTGCCCCCTGGCCCCCTTACCCTGCCGCTCAGAACAGGGTGTTGGGCTCTGTGCGAGCCGGACACGTGGCTGCGCTCCCCAGCACAACACACAACCCGGTCCCTGGCCCTGCACAGTGCTGCCGGACCGGGCTGCAGGGGAGAGCGCAGGGGAGAGCTGCCGGCTCAGAATGCAGGGCGGATCCGGCTCCTCTACAGCTGCTCCGGAGTCCAGCCCGGGACTTTCCTGCAGCCCTCCCAGCCGCTCGCTCTGCTCTGCCGGGGGAGGGGGGAAATCCTGGACATTTTGAGTGCTTTACAAATTCCCCCCGACGCTATTTTTAGCACAAAAAGGAGGACATGTCCGGGTAAATCCGGACGAATGGTAACCCTATGTAGGGTGGAAGGCTGTAGGGTGGCTTCTTTGTTTTGTCTTCCTGATGCTGTTTGCTTACGTGAAAGAGACGAGGTGAACTGGCTGAGATGAGTTGAGACAGGAGCAGAGAATGTTTGCTTAATGGGGAGAGATTTACATTCTTCTCCTTTCCTAGTGTCAGTGGAGGCTGCTCTGGGGCACCCCTGCCCAGGCAGGCCAGCAGCATCTGCTCTCCAGCAGCCCAGTTCTCCAGGCAGAGTGGTAGCTGCTATTTGGTGGCTAAAGCAAGCTTTGGGGTGGCTATAGCCCCTGCAAGTCTGCCCTCCTCCCCCCCAGTGCCACCCCTGCTTAAGACCTTCATGACCGGCTACTGGGGCCAACTCTGTTTGCATATGCAATAGGGTGCTAAGGTCTTTGCTCTTGTGCAGGGCGCGCTCAAAACAGGTTTGGAGTCTAGTGTTTTAACTCTTGTAAGTAGTCCATTTTCTGGGATAGGCCTTTAGTTTTATTAGGGCTTGATAGGAGTTTAAATTCTGCTTCAGCTACATAAAAAGTAAAGGTGTTTGGATTTAAGAAGTAAGTCTTTATTAAAAAAACAAAAACAAAAAAACCCCACAGGATTCTTATAAAAAGTCTTTAGCTTAAACTGGTTTTCAAAACCAGCTTCGACTCTTCTTAACAATTCTTGGGGAGATAATTAATTACGCAATTAACAACAGTACTTGATACTGAAATGGCTTCTTTCAATAAGTAACTAGTGATCACATAAATAAGGCAAGGTCATATAATACGTAGAACATCTTACTAAAGTGGCGATAGTACATAGAGCTTCAGAGTTATGAACCCCAGAGTTACAAACGGACTGGTCAACCACACATACCTCATTGGGAACCCGAAGTACACAATCAGGCAGGAGCAGAAACCAACCCCCCTCCCCCCCAAACACTGCAAATACAGTACAGTGTTAAATGTAAACTACTAAAAAAAGGGAAAGTTTTAAAAAAAAAGATTTGACAAGGGAAGGAAACTGTTTCTGTGCTGGTTTCATTTAAATTAAGATGGATAAAAGCAGCATAATTCTTCTTGTGCCTTCCACTTTGAGGAGAAAGCAGAAAAATTTCCTAAAAATGCCCTTCATTAACCTGAATATTTCATTTAATAAAATATATATATATATATATATATATAAATAAATAAAAGCTGTTCTCCAAAGTGCTATGTATTTAACAATACTTTTCCTCAAATTTGAAATAAAGGGACTAGCTTAATATTACATTAAAATAAATTATTATGAATAGCACCAAGGTTTATTGCCTACACTTCTGTTTGCTGATGAGGTAAAGAAGAACCCAGTGTAGAAACTCAGCAGGGACTGTTGTGGTCAAAGCAATGAACAATGATCATCATAGTAACAGCCTTCTGAATAGACTTGAGATGAAGAAGGCTACTACAGTCAAAGCCAGGGAAGGGAAGGCTGCAGTAGCCAGTATGTGAAACGATGAGGGCTTGGATGAGTTTCGGCCATGTGGACAGAGAGGAAAGGTCAGAGTTTAGAGAGGAGTATGACACAAGTGGCAAGGTTTAGAAGTTGTCTGCATGGGCAAGTCCAGTGAGAGGGCGAAGTCACAGATGATACCCAGGTTATGAGCCTGATTGGTGTGGCGAAAGGGGGAGAACGGAGTTCAGTTTTGGCCCTGTTGAGTTTAAAAATGAGTGAACAGCCATCAAGAGATGGTAGAAAAGCTGAGATAAGAAAATAGATGGAGGGAAGAGACGGAATTTGGTGTTTGTGGCTAGGAGCACTTAAGTATACAGGAGAAGAGAA
This sequence comes from Malaclemys terrapin pileata, assembly GCF_027887155.1. Lineage (NCBI taxonomy): Eukaryota > Metazoa > Chordata > Testudines > Emydidae > Malaclemys > Malaclemys terrapin. The sequence goes on along the minus strand of NC_071517.1, from coordinate 43,437,613 downwards.
GGGAGCCAAGGACAAAGACTTGAGGGATACCCACAGAAATGGGGAAAGGAAGACCCACCAAATGAGACACGACGAGTGATCAGAGAGGTTGGAGGAGAACCATGACAGGCCAGAACCAAGGAAGATAAAACATGAAGCAGTAGGGACTGGTCAGTGATGTCAAAAGCCACCCAGAGGTCAAAGGAGACGAAGATGGAGAACAAGTCCTGGCCAAGGTGGTGTCACTAGAGACTTCCATGGACTGTAAAGACCAGAAGCCACACTAGAGAAGGTCAAGAACAGAATTGAAAGAAAAAGTGCAGACAGCACAACAATTTGCAGTTGTCAAGCCAGCAATTAGAATACAGCTCTGGAGGGGATGGACCACCCTGCAGTATTCCCTAGACACCCCTCTACCACAGAAAGCTCAGGTAATACTTCATCACAAAGACAGCTGAAAAGTTTAAGGGTCACCATTGTCCACAAGAATGTTGGAAAGAGTTCCAAGAAGAGCCACGAGAATGATTTAAGGTCTGGAAAACCTGCCTTATCGTGAGAGACCAGCAGCCCAATCTATTCAATTCAATCCAAGAGAGGAGTCAAAGGGAATAGGATTATGACCTATTAGTACCTCCACCTTGAGGAGATTTCTGATAGCAGGGGGCTCTCTGATCTAGCAACTGAAGGTAGAGCAAGCTCTAAAGGCTGGGAACCGAAGCTGGACAAATTCAGACTAGAAATAAAGTGTGAATTAATACAGATTTTAACAATGAGCTGATTAACCATTTGAACAACTTGCCTAGGAATGTGGTGAATTCTCCATCTCTTGGGGTCTTTAAATCAAGATTAGATTGGTCTTTCTAGAAGAGAGATGCTACAATTCAAACAGAAGTTATAGGCCTTGATGCAGGAGTCAGTGGCCGAGGTTCTCCAGGAGGTCCGACTAGATGATCATAATGGAAAAATAAAATAAATAATAATAATAATAATAAAAGCTATGAATGGGTAAAAGTATCACAAAACATACACTGGTCCCACTACAGGGAATGGTAGAGGATAGATCAGTGGATCAAAAAGTACCAATATTCCAAACAGAGCAAGTTGTGGGGAGGAACAGACCGAAAACCTTCCCAGAATCAGAGGACGGTTGGCACTTCCCCTCCTTAAGGCACTGATAATACCCATCAACAAGAGCACCACAGTTTAGCTATGTTAAGCAACAAGGGTGAGAAGAAATGACTACTTACTCGAACTGTGGTTCTTTGAGATGTGATGCAGACGTATATTCCAAGTAGGTGTGTGTGTGCGCACCTTGCAAGCTGGAGACTTTTGCCTAGCAGTGCCCGTAGAGGAGTGGCACTTGCACCTCGTGCCTGTAGCCCCTCCCTGGCTATATGAGGCAGTGCCACCCCGACCCTCCTCTGTTCCTTCTCGCTGAATGCTCAGGGGAAGAGACGCCAATGCAGAGGGGTTGGGGAACACAGGCAGTCCTCAATGTTTATAAATGGACATCCTGTTTCAACTTTACGACACCGGTTACAACGTTACGACTCTCGATCCAACATTGTTCCTATGGGAAATTCAAGTTACGTTTTTGACTTAAGATGCAATTTTCAGGAACCAATGGTGTCGTAAGTTAGAGGACTGCCTGTACATATCTGTATCGCAACCTGAAGAACCACAGTTACAGTAAGTAACCATTTCTTCTTCAAGTAGATGCAGATGTGTATTTCAAGGTGACTAGTCAGCAGTAATTTCATCCAGAGGCAAGACCTCTATGAGGGAGGAGCCTCCCACTGGTGGCCACAAGGTGGCCACTGGTATGGATAAGGCATCAGTGGCAAGTAGGTGCCGGACCAGGGACCCCTATCCTGGCCTCGAGGCGTGTGCCAACCCAGGTAGCTGTAGTGGTCCACCGGTGGCCCCCAGACTCCCTCAGGTGAAGTGGAGTGGGGGGGATAAGGAGCCTGACTCTGAAGCAGAGGAGTCCTGGGACCTCAGAAACATGGGAAGAGCAACTCCAGAGGGAGCCAACAGGTGATCTGACCCATCCGTAGCCCAGAACGAAAAAGCAGTCGGTACGACTGGTACCGAAAAGGTCGGTGCCATAGGCAAAAATCAGTCCTGATGCAAATGATGGTACCAGAGCGCCCACATGCTTCACCACTGAGGACGATGACAAGCTCCATGGGACCATCTGCAGCACCTACTGCATTGGTGCTGAGGAAGGGCCCCATGTAACACACAGAGTAGCACCAGGAACCCCCATATTCACCGTCATATAATTATGCTATGTTTTGTACAAAGTATGCCTCGTGAGGTATCATTCTAAAAGTCTTGATCTGTTGAACTTTAATATCCTGTTTTATTGTATGTGAAGTTATGAACTATTGCTGTATGTGTTACTGAAATGTGCTGTGAGCTCGGGAACACCCACAACCAGCCTTTCAGGTACAACAATGGAGTAGTCAGATAGCAGTTAATGGCTCATCAACACCCATCAAGGAAAGAATCCACTATCCCAGAGATTGTATGCAATAGAGACTATTTGACCAATGGGACTGCCTGATCCCCATGTCACAGGAAAAGATCTTTCCAACAAGGTGGAAGAAAACATAAAAGAGGGATGTGACATCATCACTTGGTCTCTCTCCCCTCCCCCCACCCAATTCAACTTGACAACAGCATCACAGTGTGAGAGGGACCCCAGGTTGGTGGGACAGAGGGCTCAGTGCTCCCACAGTCCAGGTTGCACCCTGGGGACCCTGTCACACCAAGTACTGAAGAACCTTGTACTGTCTCTGGTACCATGTCCATGCCGAGCCCTGGAGGGAGGATATCATGGTGCGGAGCTAATCCTTTGGGAGCACACTCTGACTGAGAGGCCCTTGTGGGGCGGCAGCCTTGCGAACTCTTGGACCAGGAAGGAGGATGGGACTGAAAGGCAGAGTAGATCCGCCACAGCCTGGTGTGCTGACATCACCGATACTGTTTGTACTGGCATCGTTCCCGTTGGTACTGGATTCAATGCATGCCTGGAGGCCGGAACCAGAGTTGACAGTTTGGGGCATCTGCCCTCTCTACCCTGTACCAAGGGAGGGTCAGAAGCACCCGCATCATCCCGCACGTCAGAGCCAGCACCGTGCAGGTCCACGCTCTTATTAGGGGAGGCAGAAGAATTGTTCTGGACTTGGAACACTCCTGACTGGTCTTATGAGACCTCTTCTGTGGTGCCCATGCTGGAGAAAGGCTCCTGTGTCTCTTCGGAGAGGTCCCTGCCCTGGAACAGGAGGCAGTAGCACCTTCCGAGCCAGAGGGCGAGCTGCTGCCCAAGGAAGACCTCGGCACCGGGTCAGGCCTTGTGGCCTACTCAGGCAGGGGCTGCTTAAGGAGAAGGTCCCGTGCCACCCAAGTCCGCTTCTTGAATGATCTGCAGATTGAACACCACACCTTATAGTGGGCTTCACCAAAGCAGAGCAAGCACCGTGTGTGGTGGTCGCGGTTGGGAATCGCCACTCCACATGAAGAGCAATGCTTGAATCCCGGTAAAGACATCACCAGGGAGCACTACCACCGACACCAATACTACACTAAAACTTTTAGCAACTATATACAACAGAGCAGGCTAAGATACAAATTCACAAGGTTATAAATACAACAAGTGCACAAGACTAACTCCAGCCAATGGGCTGTAAGAAGGAACTGACGGGGGGGTTGGGACAGCGCTGCCTCATATAGCCTGAGGAGGGTCTACAGGCACAAGCACCACCTCTCTATGGATGCTGATAGGCAAGAGTCTTTGCCTCCGGGGCACACGCAGATCTACTTGGAATACACGTCTGCATCTACTCAAAGAACCACGTCATGTGTCTTCTGCAAATCCAGAAACATCAAGGACAACCTGGTCCCACACCTGGAGAGCAAGAGCATGAAAACTCTCGGACAAAAGGCACTTCCAGCGAGACTAGAGGGGTTGATTTAAGAGGAAAGATTAAATGAGAACTGGCCTAAAATCATCACTGGTGTAGTATCAGTATTGTACCTGAGGCCTGAATCAGGACCAAGGCCCCATTGTGCTGGGCACTGCACCTGCAGCAAGACAAGGAACGGCAAGTAGCTAACCATCTAATTGTATAACAAAAGTGCAATGAGTGCGTTTAATAAATAGGAGGAAGAATTGAGAGGAGGAGAAGGGTAAGAGTGGGAGGAAGTTAAACTAATTGGTTATATTAATGCAGTCACTGGGTTCTTGGATTTGATCTGAGGTAACGGATGGTCTACTTAATACTGTATTTATAAAAGATTGTCAGACACAGAGTTGGACGGGTGCTCATGCGTTGCAGCACAGTAAAAATCCAAATAAGTGAAAAGAAAAAAATAAGGTCAGGGGTTACCCAAACTCATGAATGCCCAGTTTGATCGGTCAAAAAAATGTATATGAAGATGTATCTAATCCGCTGCTTACTTCCATTTAAACAAATTATTGCTATTTTGAACTCCAGTTTCCTTTCCCTTTAGTTCGGCCTTCACATTACAAATCAGTGATGAGGTAAACCCAGCGTCTCCAGAAAACAGCCACCTATAAGCATGCGCCTAAGGGGAAGAGGCTTGACCTAGAGCGGGACATGGGGAAAAACACCAGAGATTGTGTACACTTGGGGTATAAGCAGGAGACCTGAGTAAAGAGGGTTAGTTAATTTCAGGAAAGTTTCCCTAGAAAGCGACAGCTCTGTTCCACTTTCAGTCAAGCTATAAAGAACATGGAAACCCAACTGTTGAGGTATTTACGATCAGAACCAGGACAGACCCTGGGGGAACAGACTGTAGGGAATAAATACTCATCCTGCTTTGTCTGCAGGTGCTGGGACTTCAAGTTTTTCCAGATCACATTTCGATGATTCTCAAACTTTCATATCCCGGGCTGTGCAGTTCCCTTTCCCATCGTATACGCATCATGTTTGCTGCAAATCCAGTTTGTGAGTGAGGAGCACCTTGAAGAGCCAACAAATCCATCACTCAGATAAGCACAGTGTCCGCCTCCTCTAATTTCAAACCTGCAACACAGAAGCCAGGAGCTACAGTCAGGCAGGGGCTGGGCATTGCCTGCAGTGTCCTAGAAGAAGACATGTGCTCCATGTTAATGCAACATCTCAATTAGCCATCAAGCCCCCATTGTACAGGGAGCAAAGAGGCCCATTGCAATTCCTCCCTGGCGGAAAGGGAGCAAATGGGGAAGAGGGAATTAAACAGAGCCAGTTTGGGGTTAACAGGGCAGAGGGGCAGCCCCAGCTTTTATTCCAGGTAGATGTTTTTATCCCAATTCCTGGTCATTTCTGCCCCCAGCTGGGACCTGTGATTGGCTCTTGCAGGCCCAATTTCCAGCCAGAGTGCCCCAAAGGAAGGATTCCAGGAACCGTTCCCAAGTGGCATTGAACACAGAGCCCACACACACGCTCACTAGGACTTCCCCAGCAGGGATGCTTCTTAGACCAGCAGCTCTCAACCTTTCCAGACTCTATACCCCTTTCAGGAGTCTGATTTGTCTGGCATACCCCAAGTTTCACCTCACTGCAAAACTACTTGGCTTACAAAATCAGACAAAAATACAAAAAAAGTGTCCCAGCCACTGTTACTGAAAAATTGCAACTTTCTAATTTTTATCATATAATTATAAAATCAATTAGAATATAAATATTGTACTTGCATGTCAGTGTATAGTCTATAAAGCAGTATAAACAAGTCGCTGTCTGTAGGAAATTTTAGTGACTGACTTTGCTAGTGCTTTTCATGTAGCCTGTTATAAAACTAGGCAAATATCTAGATGAGTTGATGTACCGCAAGGGAACGTGTACCCCTGGTTGAGAACCACTGTCTTAGAGCACTGAGAATCTGTTTCAACCCAAGGCGTGCCAGGACAGATGGCTTTGTTACCGAGCTAAGGCCTGCTGTCCTATTCGGCTCCTTTTATCACAGCCACCACCATGCCCAACAGATGTCAAAGCCACCACCCCAGGAGTAAGAGTTCCATGCTCCACCCGGCACCTTCACACACTATCCCAAGTGTCGGATGAGTCCAGAGAGAGACCCTGACAGAGCTCAGGGACCACTCACAGAGCCTCCAGCTTCACAACTGGTTCCATGGAGGGCTGGTTAGGATGCTTGTTATCCCTAAGACTGTCTTCAGGGTGTTAGTATTACTGGGGTGGTTTCAGAACCCAAAGCAGTGGTAACTGAACTGTTTCACACCACGCGGTGTCAGGAACAAGCCAATAGGAACACAGCAATTTTGTCTGATGAAAGAAGAGCACGCTTACTTGTATTAATAACTGCTATTTGTTAGCTATTAAGCGCGCGCACACACACACACACAGAGTTTAGGACACCCCAGATATAGTTACCCACAGTCTGAGATGGTTTTAAGTAATCACCAGCCGGACTTCCAGGGGCCCTCCTTCCATCCCGCTGACAGGGATTAAGATGTCAGATCCTTTCCCGGAGAATAAAATACCTCAGAGCAGTCCAAGGAAGCTTCTTTTAATGCATCAGCACAATAACCTCCACTGGGTTGGGTCACCAATTTTCCCAATTTCAACAAACTACTTATTATTATAAAACATTTTTAGCCTTGACAATATATTAGGGGCACCTAAAACCACGGTCGCTATTTACTTACTCTTTTCCATAAGTTTTTATTTTATTCTTCCATTTTAATTAACAAACTGCAAATATGCAGCTGTCTGAGCTGGTCTCAAAGGCCTAAGATTATTCCTCGCTAGGTGATGTTTGGTTATCAGCTGGCAGTGGCTGCACATATAAAATGGCCGACTGCAGTGCTGCCAAGTTCTGGGATACACGCAGGAATGTCAAATTCCAGGGCAACGTTAGTATATAGAGGGACTCACTGGTTGTTGAATTCGGTGCCATTGGCCCATTTCCAGGGCTGGTCCTGGTCCTGCTTCCTCCAGAGGCCGAGCCAATGGTCAAGTTTGCCTTTACAGCGCAGCAGGAACGTCTTTATTAGAAATACAAAAACAAAGGGACAGTATGAATGAGACCCTGAGATCATGGTACTGAACCTCACCCACCCCAGAGGGCTCTGCACAACAGGGAATCTAAAGGCTTGTGGTACAGTTTTTTCAAAGGGGAATGCCCACTCACATTCCAGGAGGCTCAGGTGTTCAAAGGATGAGCATTCACCCTCTCCATTCACACCTCTCCCCCCCCCCCAAACAATTTCCTGTAGGGGAGGGAAAGCTGCATGGTTCAACATGGGTATAAGCTCTAGTCCCTCTCTGCAAGGCCACTCCGTACTTTGTATCCTCTCCCCATCACTGGAGTGGGGCTAGGAGGACAGAGCCGGGCCGGGAGCAGAGCCGTGACCCTTTGCAGAGCCCAGTGGGGGTATACACGGGCATAAAGCAGGCATCCTGCTCAGCTAGAAAGTCCTCCCACCCAGAGCATGGCAGCAGAGCAGTGCCAGGTTCACAATCCCTGCCTGACACACAACCAGCCCCCCAGCCAGGCTTCGGCTGACCCAGCCCAACCCAACGGAAGTGCTTCTCCTGCCTGGAGCTATGAAGAAAGGACAATCGCATACTGAGCGCAGCTGGACTTTCATTCCCTTTGGCCTCCCAGCAGGAAAGGGACCAGAGCTCCTTCTGGAACTACAGAGGCTGGGCCCTACCCCGGTGCAGCCATGTCTGTCCTGCCAAGCCCAGTCTAGGTCATTATCAAGCATCCGTGCAGGTCTCTCTCACCTTTTCCTGCTCGCTGTCAATCACAGCCAGGGAGGCACCAAGCGCAGAGCAGTTGCTCCGGCTGTTGTTCCAGTTCTCTTTGGCCTCGGAGAAATAGTAGCATTTCCCTTGGTATCCGATCCAACCGTCTGGGCACCAGGGGCCAGCAGGGGGACCCAGAGAGAGGACCACAGCGGAGCCACGATGGATTGAATATAGACTTGCTATTACTGAAAATGAGAAAGTAACGTACTAAGCGCTTGTCCCTTCCTGCATCCAGGGGGAACAAGCCCTTCATATCCAGGCCTCAGAGGTTCCTGACCCTTCTGCCAGAGGCTCAGAACTTGTGCCCCAGTGGTGAATTCAGTGAGGCTATAACCGACCCAGTGCCCTGCACAGAGAGCTAGGCCCAAACTCTGACTTAAAGCAGGAGGATGTCAAAACCCAGTTAAAGATGGGAGTTCAGAATCATCAGCTGGGATGGCTACCCCTGGGGTGGGGCAGGCTGGTTCTCTTCAGGAAAGAAGACAGCCCCTTCTGCCCATAACCCCCCCCAAAACACACATACACAAAAATTCCCTCTCCGAAGCGGTGTTCTGATCCCAAAAGGGGAAGTGCCAGAAAATCCAGGAAGTCCATGAGGGACTTCCACGTAAAATCATCAGCAATAGTGGAGGCGCCCAGATACTGCAGTGATGGGCAGCAAGATAAAGATCCTTTGAAACTTGACTCTTCGTTTAGGTTCTCAGCCACAGCCCTTTGCTAAAAAAAGGCTTTTGCACCAAATAATAAAGCACACTGTAGTTGGTACTGCCTCTCCCGACAGCAAGCTCGGCTTGGGACGGATTAAGACTCTCACCGCATCATCTCCCAGTGAAAGGGTGAAGCCGGTAGAAAGGCAAGGCCAACAGTCTCATCATAACCTTCAGAGGGGTGGCACAACTGCTGCACAGCTGGGCATGGGGTCTGAATTCAGTCCAGTAAGCCCAATATAGCTCCAGAGAGAGCCGGTATTTCACAACAGGGAGTTGAAAGTTTTCTCTTTAAAGCTGAGATGGAGAGAATGAGAGACTGTGATGGCTAAAGGGAGGAAACAGGACACAGAAACCTGGCCAGGGAGGGCTGGGACTCACCTGAGAGAGCTACCAGAGCTGTTACCACCAGAACTCCTAGAGCAATTATGATCACCAAGGCACAGACTGGGGTGGTGATTTTATTTGCTAGGCATTTGCAGAATGTGGAGTTGGCTCGATCACCTGAAAAAGAAAAGCCATTAATGGCCCTGGGTACTGCTCGGGGGGGCGGAGGGGGGCAGCATTAGTTACAATCAAGCCTGGTCTACACTGAGGAAATTTACAAGATCAGAAGGGACCACCATGGTCATCTCATAGACTTTAAGGTCAGAAGGGACCATTATGATCAGCTAGTCTGACCTCCTGCACAACGCAGGCCACAGAATCTCACCCACCCACTCCTGTAACAAATCCCTAACCCAGGCCTGAGTTACTGAAGTCCTCAAATTGTGGTTTAAAGACCTCAAGGTGCAGAGAATCTGCCAGCAAGTGCCCCGTGCCCCACGCTGCAGAGGAAGGCGAAAAACCTCCAGGGCCTCTGCCAATCTGCCCTGGAGGAAAATTCCTTCCCGACCCCAAATATGGCGATCAGTTAAACCCTGAGCATGTGGGCAAGACTCACCAGCCAGCACCCAGGAAAGAATTCTCTGTAGTAACTCAGATCCCACCCCATCTAACATCCCATCACAGACCATTGGGCATATTTACCTGCTAATAATCAAAGATCAATTAATTGCCAAAATTAGGCTATCCCATCATACCAGCCCCTCCATAAACTTATCAAGCTTAGTCTTGAAGCCAGATATGTCTTTTGCCCCCACTGCTCCGCTTGGAAGGCTGTTCTAGAACTTCACTCCTCTAATGGTTAGAAACCTTAGTCTAATTTCAAGTCTAAACTTCCTAATGTCCAGTTTATATCCATTTGTTCCTGTGTCCACATTGGTACTAAGCTTGAATAATTCCTCTCCCTACCTGATATTTATCCCTCTGATATATTTATAAAGAGCAATCATATCTCCCCTCAGCCTTCTTTTGGTTAGGCTAAACAAGCCAAGCTCTTTGAGTCTCCTTTCAGAAGACAGGTTTTCCATTCCTCGGATCATCCTAGTAGCCTCTCTCTGTACCTGTTCCAGTTTGAATTCATCCTTCTTAAACATGGGAGACCAGAACTGCACACAGTATTCCAGATGAGGTCTCACCAGTGCCTTGTATAACGGTACTAACACCTCCTTATCTCTACTGGAAATACCTCGCCTGATGCATCCCAAGACCACATTAGCTTTTTTCACGGCCATATCACATAGGATGACTATGAGCTGCCAGTGATCAACCACTACTCAGAGGTCCTTCTCCTCCTCTGTTACTTCCAACTGATGCGTACCCAGCTTATAACAAAAATTCTTGTTATGAATCCCTAAATGCATGACCTTGCACTGTTAAATTTCATTCTATTACTATTACTCCAGTTTACAAGGTCATCCAGATCTTCCGGTATGATATCCCGGTCCTTCTCTGTATTGGCAATACCTCCCAGCTTTGTGTCATCTGCAAACTTTATTAGCACATTCCCACTTTTTGTGCCAAGGTCAGTAATAAAAAGATTGCCCCCAAAACCGATCCCTGAGGAACTCCACTAGTAACCTCCCTCCAGTCTGACAGTTCACCTTTCAGTATGACCCATTGTAGTCTCCCCTTTAACCAGTTCCTTATCCACCTTTCAATTTTCATATTGATCCCCATCTTTTCCAATTTAACTAATAATTCCCCACGTGGAACCGTATCAAACGCCTTACTGAAATCGAGGTAAATTAGATCCACTGCGTTTCCTTTGTCTAAAAAAATCTGTTTCCTTCTCAAAGAAGATCAGGTTGCTTTGGCACGATCTACTTTTTGTAAAACCATGTTGTATTTTGTCCCAATTACCATTGATCTCAATGTCTTGAACTACTTTCTCCTTCAATTCCCCCACCCAAGACCTTGCATACTATAGATGTCAAACTAACAGGTCTGTAATTACCCAGATCACTTTCCCCCCCCTTTCTTAAAAATAGGAACTATGTTAGCAATTCTCCAATCATATGGTACAACCCCTGAGTTTACAGATTTATTAAAAATTCTTGCTAATAGGCTTGCAATTTCATGCACCAGTTCCTTTAATATTCTTGGATGAAGATTATCTGGGCCTCCCGATTTAGTCCCATTAAGCTGTTCGAGTTTGGCTTCTACCTCAGATGTGGTAATATCTATCTCCATGTCCTCATTCCCATTTGTCATCCTGCCATTATCCCTAAGCTCCTCATCAGGCTCATTAAAGACTGAGGCAGAGTATTTGTTTAGATATTGGGCCATGCCTAGATTATCCTTAACCTCCACTCCATCCTCAGTGTTTAGTGGTCCCACTTCTTCTTTCTTTGTTTTCTTCTTATTTATATGGTTATAGAACCTTTTACTATTGGTTTTAATTCCCTTTGCAAGGTCCAACTCTACATGGCTTTTGGCCTCTCTCACTTTATCCCTACATGTTCTGACCTCAGTAAGGTAGCCTTCCTTGCTGATCACTCCCATCTTCCACTCCTTGTAGGCTTTCTGCTTTTATTAATCACCTCTCTAAGATGCTTGCTCATCCAGCATGGTCTACAACTCTTGCCTATGAATTTTTTCTCCTTTCTTGGGATGCAGGCTTCTGATAGTTTCGGCAACTCTGATTTGAAGTAATTCCAGGCCTGCTCCACCTTTAGATCCACAAGTTCTTCAGTCGAATCCACTTCTCTAACTAACTTCCTTAATTTTTTAAAAAGTTAGCGCTTTTGAAATCAAAAACCCTTGTCACAGATCTATTTTTGTTTATTCTTCCATTTAGTTTGGAACTAAATTAGCTCATGATTACTCGAACCAAGGTTGTCCCCTACAACCATTTCTTCTATGAGGTCCCTCACTACCCACCAAAACCAAATCTAAAATGGCATCCCCTCTTGTTGGTTCAGCAACTACTTGGTGAAGGAATCCATCAGCTATCGCATCCAGGAAAATCTGAACCCGATTACTAGCACTTATCCTCCAGTCTATATCTGGGAAGTTGAAGTCTCCCATGATCACACAATTCCCATTAGTATTTACTTCATTAAAAACACTAAATCGGATCCTGGCGGTCTGTAGCACACCATCTCAGGGGAGGTGCTAGTAGCTCTCTTTCCCAATGTGATTTTTGCCCAGACAGACTCAGTCTTCTCCATTCCATCCCTTCTTATTTCTTTACAGTCTACCTGGACCTCCTACACAGCTTCTATCTGCTTTGCTTTCAGAAAGGGTAAGTTACAATGATGAAATAGCTATGGTTGAGCTTTGTCCACCCTACAGATCCCCACTGGCCCATCCATCACCAGCTCAACTAAAAACCAACAGTTGAACCCGTGGGAGTTTTTCTTGGTTTTGCCCCAGCACACTAATGGCTACAAAGTCAGTGCCGTGGCAGGAGGAAGGATTTAGCAATACGCTCCCTGCTCTGTAGCAGGATACGTAGGGCTATTTCATTACTTAAATTACACTCATGTGCAGAGTCAACCGTCAGGATCAAGATCTGCTGTGATCAGTGCTTTACAAACACATGGGAAGATACGGTTTCTTGCCCAGACAGTTTACAATCTGAGAAGACAAATTCTTAGGAGGAGAGGGATACCAAAATATATCTCAGTATTTTTTCTTCACCCTTTACCCTCCCCAAACCACCTGCTCATTGGGATTTTATTTGAAGACTTCACAAAAATGAGTCTGGACAAAGGACCTTATAGAGGATGTCAGGTAATCATGGATCAGTTCCACTTCATCACCACCTCTCTTCCTCCTTCCTACAGTCTTCTAGGGCTGTTACCCAGAGTACATCAGAGGTCACAAGGGCATACAGTGGAGCAGGAATGGGAAATGTGTCTGTGTCGCAGACATACCCTCTCTCTGCAGCCCCCGGAGAATCTCTCAGGCACTGTACCCAGCTCCCTGCATTAGACCAGGTTGCTCCAAGTCCAGTCAGAGGGTCTGGCCATATGATTTCCTGACCCTGCCTTGGGGAAGGCAACGTATCAGAGATCAGCACCTTCTGAGGGGCTGCATACAACAGTAGCTGCAGGTTAGGGATGTAAACAGTAGGTAAAAAAGAAACTTTAACAGATTGAAGTTCAGTCAGTTAAACATTTAACGGGAAACTAGGGGGTGCTGTGGGCCCCCCACACACACACATCTGGGGTCCCCACTCCCCCCACACCCAGGGTCCAGGCTGCTGGCCCCACACCTGGTTAATTTTTTTACCCACTACTTACAACCCTAACCTGCAGCTACTGTGCATGGGGCCAACAGCCAGGACCCCCAGCACATGCAGGGCTGCAGCCGGACCCCAGGCGTGTTGGAAGAGGGGGGCGGGGGGAGCAGAGGAGTTTAATCATTAACTGGACCTGAGAAGCATCAAGCTTATTGGTTAAACTTTTACATCCCTACTGCAGGTCCAAGCTGGGAAACTGCCTGGGAGAGTCTAGCAGAGGGATCAGGTCCCCTACGAGAAGCAGGATTCAGAGGAGGCACCACACCAATAAAATTACAGATCTGCCTATAAAAGTCCCGGTCCCTCTCCCTGTCCTGTATCCACACAACGGCGCTCTGATTACTTGGATCCTCTTCTGGGTCTCCACTGTGACGTTCCTCCAGCTGCAGTTTCTGCTCCATGGGATCCTTTCCTTTCTTCGTCTCCCCAGTCATCATGGAGCACTGGGGTTCCCGTGCTGGGCTGTGATCAGTTTCCTCTCACTGGCTGCAGGGAAGGCCCCAGAATCAGTATCAGCAGGTGTCCCAGCAGTCAATACCTTCCCACCCCACCAACCCACCCTAGAGCACCTCCAGAGAGCCAGGGTGATGCAAAAGGCAGGCACTGGGGTGGGGAGGGAGACACCGCACTTCCACAGGCTAAGCATGCCCAGCTCCTGGAGGACAGGTGAGAGGAAAAGCAGTGCACGGGTTATGTGCAGTGCTGTTGTAGCTGTGTTAGTCCCCGGATCCCTGTTATGGTCAGCCAGTAAAGGTCACTGTTCCCCTCCCTTCCGATGATAATGAGGGTGAAAGACCTAGAGACCAGGGAGTGGAAGGGGGTCTCTGCCCTGGCAGTGAGAGGGGGAAAGAGAAGGGTGTTGCAGAGTGGGATTTTTTGCATGGGGGTGCCAGCCTACTCCCCTGGGGTGGGGGAGCTAAGGTGGGCTAGACACAAAATTGAGGGGAGCTGTGCCCCCCTCGCCATGAGGCCCTCAGGGAGCAGCAACCATGGGGGCCGGGGCCCAGAAGGCCAGACTGGAGCAGGTCAGTCCAGGCTACTGTGGGAACCCCCAGACTCTCCACCTAGGCTGTGCACCCTGGTGAGTGGGGACATGGGCTAGGGCTCCTCTCAGACCTCCTGGCCCCTCACCTGGGCTTACTTTTCTGCTGGGGCTGGGTGCCAGGTGTAATGTCAAAAACACTACTAACACTGACATCTATGTATGCTTCTTTTTTGTTATCCTGTCACAATTTGCTACTTCTCCTCCTTTCTCGCTAGTCCACAGATAGCAAATTCTGATGGATGGCGTGATGGGGCACTGACCCTGAGGGGCTAGATAGATTGCTGCAGTAGGCCACAGCAGCAAGTGGATGGACTAGAAATTAGAGGTTCCCCCAGAAGTGTGGAGAAAGCGGAGCAGGGCACAGCCAGAGGGCCATGCCCAGAAGAGGATGCCATGAACCAGGGAGCAATGCAGGTCCCAGAGGTGGAGTAGAAGTGATGAGGGGCTAGATGGGTGACTAGAGAAAGGTCCACTGGTGAACAAAAGCTAATTCCCAGCATGGCCAGCAGGAGGCGCTGTGGTGACGAGTCCCACCCCATTACAGATGGGTATACCTGTCAGTTTTCTACCTCTCTCCCTTCCTGTTCTGTTGTCCGAGGTAGCAAACTTTGACATGGTATCACAATTTGCTAGCCTCTCACCTGTCCTATTCTCTGCTCCATGGATAGCGAATTCTGACAGATGGGGCGGGGTTATGCCCATCACAATTTGCTACCTTTCCCATCCTCTGGTCCAGGGGTAGGAAATTGTCACAGGGCATCCACCAAGGGAATAAATGTGTGCTATTCAAAAAATAAGTGCTGTTGATTAATTGCAGTTAACTCACAATTAACTCAAACAAAATTAATTGCAGCTTTAACTGCACTGTTAAACAATACCAATTGGAATTTATTAAATATTTGTGGATGTTGTTCTACATTGTCAAATATATTAACATAAGAGCAGCCGTACTGGGTCAGACCAAAGGCCAACCTAGCCCAGTGTCCTGTCTTCTGACAGTGGCCAATGCCAGGTGCCCCAGAGGGAATGAACAGAGGGGATGGATCACTTGATTACCTGTTGCTCATTTCCAGCTTCTGGCAAACATCCCTGCCCATGCTGGCTAATAGCCATTGATGGACCTATCCTCCATGAATTTATCTAATTCTTTTTTGAACCCTGTTATAGTCTTGGCCTTCACAACATCCTCTGGCAAACAGTTCCACAGGTTGACTGTGTGTTGTGTGAAGAAATACTTCCTTTTGTTTGTTTTAAACCTGCTGCCTATTCATTTCATTTGGTGGCCCCTAGTTCTGGTGTTATGAGAGAATAAATAGCACTTCCTTATTTACTTTCTCTATACCAGTCATGATTTTATAGACCTCTGTCAAATCCCCCTTAATCACCTCTTTTCCAAGCTGAAAAGTCTCAGTCTCATTAGTCTCTCCTCATACAGCAGCCCTTCCATACCCCTAACCATTTTTGTTGCCCTTTTCATATTTATTTCAATTATAACAGAATACAAAATGTACAGTGCTCACTTTATATTTGTAATAAAAATATTTGCATTGTAAAAATGATAAATAAAAAAATAGTATTTTTCAATTCACCTCATACCAGTACTATAGTGCAGTATCTGTATCATGAGAATGTAACTTACAAATGTAGATTTGTTACATAACTGTACAAAAAAAAAAAAAAAACCACACACCCCCCCCACAGCACACAATGTAAAATGTTAGAACCTTCAAGTCCACTCAGACCTAATTCTTGTTCAGCCAATCACTAAGACAAACAAGGTTGGTTACAATTTGAAGCAGATAATGCTGCCTGCTTCTTTACAATGTCACCTGAAAGTGAGAACAGGCCTTTGCATGGCACTGCTGTAGCTGGTGTTGCAAGATATTTACATGCTAGATGCACTAAAGATTCATATGCCCCTTCATGCTTCGGCCACCATTCCAGAGGACATGTTTCCATTCTGATGATGCTCATTAAAAAAAAGTGTTTAATTAAATTTGTGATTGAACTCCTTGGGGGAGAATTTGTCTCCTGTTCTGTGTTTTACCCACATTCTGCCATATATTTCATGTTATAGCAGATTCAGATGATGACCCAGCACATGTTCGTTTTAAGAACACTTTCACTGCAGATTTGACAAAATGCAAAAGGTACCAATGTGAGATTTCTAAAGATGCTACAGCACTCGACCCAAATTTTAAGAATCTGAAGTACCTTCCAAAATCTGAGAGGGATGAGGTGTGGAGCATGCTTTCAGAAGTCTTAAAAGAGCAACACTCCGATGTGGAAACTGTATAACCAATGCACCAAAAGAGAACCAATCTTCTGCTGGTGGCATTTGACTCAGATGATAATGAACATGCATCGGTCTGCACTGCTTTGAATCGTTGTCGAGCGGAACCCGTCATCAGCATGGACGCATGTCCTCTGGAATGGTGGTTGAAGCATGAAGGGGCATATGAATCTTTAGCGCACCTGGCATGTAAATAGCTTGCGACGCCAACTACCACGCTGCCATGCCAATGCCTCTTCTCACTTTCAGGTGACATTGTAAACAAGAAAGGGGCAGCATTATCTCCTGCTAATGTAAACAAACTTGATTTCCAGTGATTAGCTGGCTGAAGGAGGAGGACTGAATGGACTCGTAGGCTCTAAAATTGTAGATTTTTTTTTTAAATGAAAGGTTTTTGTACATAATTCTACATTTGTGAGTTCAACTTTCATGATAAAAAGACTGCACTACAGTACTTATTATTACCTAATGCACTGTTAAAAAAAAAAAAGTATTTGTAATAAGAACATAACATAAGAACGGCCGCACTGGGTCAGACCAAAGGTCCATCTAGCCCAGTGTCCTGTCTGCCGACAGTGGCCAACACCAGGTACCCCAGAGGGAGTGAACCTAACCTAAATAATATAAAGTAAGCACTGTACACTTTGAACTGTGTTGTAATTGAAATCAATTCATAGATTCATAGATTCATAGATTCTAGGGCTGGAAGGGACCTCGAGAGGTCATCGAGTCCAGTCCCCTGCCCGCATGGCAGGACCAAATACTGCCTAGACCATCCCTAATAGACATTTATCTAACCTACTCTTAAATATCTCCAGAGACGGAGATTCCACAACCTCCCTAGGCAATTTATTCCAGTGTTTAACCACCCTGACAGTTAGGAACTTTTTCCTAATGTCCAACCTAAACCTCCCTTGCTGCAGTTTAAACCCATTGTTTCTGGTTCTATCCTTAGAGGCTAAGGTGAACAAGTTCTCTCCCTCCTCCGTATGACACCCTTTTATATACCTGAAAAATATTTAAAAATGTAGAAAACATCCAATATTTAAATGTCATTCTATTTAATCGTGTTTAATTGCACAATTAATTTGAAACACAGATGTCATTGCTAAAACTATTTTAGCAACTATTTACTTAAATATATTTAATGATTATTTGCTATTAAAATATAAATTAAATAGCACAATGACCTCTATCGGCACAATGCTGAAAAAGGGTGAGTGCTAAGAGCAATACTTTTTAAAGAGTAAACAAAAGGAGAAAAACTATTTAATAGAATTACAAGGAAGGGAGCGCACTTCAGGGAATCACAGCTGCAGATAAGACAAATTTGCAAACTGCTAGGGGACTATACGCAGACATATAAACGGATAAGGGATTATTTAAAATACCCAAAATGTGAGGCACAGTTTTTGGGCATGTAGGTAAAATATTCCATTGAATCCAGTCTCCTGTAGCACATCAGTCCATTATATCAGAGGGAGAGGAGCTGCCCTGTGCCTTTAAACACGCAGCATCCTGTGAGAGGGGAACTAAAACAGCCCCTCTACTCCACACTCTGTTTTTTGCAAATACGGCAGGTGGTTCATCCCATTGTGCATCGGGGTAACTGTTACCCCCTCTGCCCCTCCCTGTGGGGGGGTTTTGCCCTCTGCCACCATCTGGCAGCCCCTCACCACTGGGCTTAACCTGGCTCCTACCCACCCCGAACCTCTCAACCCTCTCCTGCCCGGCCTCCAGCTGTTTACCCCCCCCCCCCACACACACACACACACACACCCAACCAATCAGTTTCCGCTCCCTGCTCAGACCTGGCCCATCCTCCCTCCAATTTGCTTCCTGTAAGCCCCTGATTTTAAACCCAAGTAAAGGTAGAGGCTTTTTAATCCGATGTTACTGACGTAGGCTCAGTACAAGCCAAGCAGCAAGTTCTGTCTGATTGCCGGGTGCTACAGAGTGGGGGGGTAAGGCAAATTTGGGGCTGGCTCTAGCCCCCCCAACTACAAGGTCCCCCCCCCACCGCCATCCCTGCCCTGTTACAGGGCTCCACGTTCCCAAGCGCATCCCCTGGGTCGCTTCCTACCCTCTGCGGCACCTCGTCCCCTTTGGTCCAGGCGATCAGCTGGCTTCCCGCAGGGCGTTCGGCCTCGGCGGCGTGGAGTCCCGGCGGCTTCTTAGCAGAGCCCGCTGCACACAAGCGCTCGCTTCCCTAGCCAGCCCCAACTGAGCTGAGCGCCCTTCTGAGCCGCTGCCTTTTGCATGCTCCCTCCAGCAAGGCGGGGCCTCTAGTCACCAGTGCAAATACAGACACGGACATCCGAGGGCGGGATCGCGGCTTTCTAGCTGCGTAGAAACTTTCGGCCTATTCCTTGCAGCAGATGGTGGGAGATCCTCAAAGTTTCACAGGCATGGGCCACCCCCACCTTGTGCCACGGGCCTCAGTCCTGCCTGTAGCACCAGCTGGGGACTCATGGAGGGGAGCCGCCAGGGCACTCCAGCGCCCAGTTCCCCCACCGGTCACACCCCCTGAGCCCAGCTCCTCCCTGCCCCCATTCCCCACCAACACCGGCTCAGCTAACGCCTCTCCCGGCACTGACAGCTCCCCTGTGGGTGCTGAACGCAGGCACCTGAGCAAGGCGCCTTCTCCCAGCCCTATGGGTAGGGGGTTAAAGGCACTGAGTCCAGGTGCCCACCCATTCTCTGCAGCCCCCTGGAGGAGTCTTAAAGGGACAGATTCTAGCAAACCCTCCCCCCCCCACACACACCAGCAAAGGGGATAGAGCAAGGAGTTGAAGGGAGGGACAGAGTCCAGTTGCAGGACTTAATTTGTAATGAAAGAGGTGCAAGGGCCCAAGCAGCTTTTTTACATTCATAACTGATGCAGCAAGCCCAGAAGTACAGGGACTATGAACTGCCAACACTAGAGAAGAGTAAGGGGTGTTTGAAAGCAGCCTTCAACTACCTGAAGGGCGGTTCCAAAGAGGATGGATCTAGACTGTTCCCAGTGGTGGCAGATGACAGAACAAGGAGCAATGGTCCCAAGTTGCAGTGGGGGAGGTCTAGGTTGGATATTAGGAAACACTATTTCACTAGGAGGGTGGTGAAGCACTGGAATTGGTTCCCTAGGGAGGTGGTGGAATCTCCTTCCTTAGAAAGAAGAACAGGAGTACTTGTGGCACCTTAGAGACTAACAAATTTATTAGAGCATAAGCTTTCGTGGACTACAGCGCACTTAAGGCCCAGCTTGACAAAGCCCTGGCTGCAATGATTTAGTTGGGAATTGGTCCTGCTTTGAGCAGGGGGTTGGACTAGAACCTCCTGAGGTCCCTTCCAACCCTGATATTCTATGATTCTATGCCAGGGCTCAAATTAATCACTGTCCATCTGCCTTTTCCCTCCCCCAGCCCCAAGAGTTAACAGGGACAGAATCCAGCTGCTCCATCCACCCCCGATCTCCATCCATGGGGCTACTGCCCTAGATGTTAAAGGGGTAGAATCCAGCTGCCTTTTCCCATCCCCAGCCATGGCTGGGGGAAAGACGGACTCCCCATGTCAATAGAGGTCAGGAGCCCGAATACCTTGGTTGATCTGGGCCTGGGAGAGGGGTCCAGGAGGAGCCTAGAGCGTGGAGTGTGTGTGTCGGGCTGAGAGTGATGGATGGGTGACAATTGTACCAGGGCACAAGCTCAGCAGGCCACCCAAAACGTCTGTAACTGGGGTGGAATGGAAGGGGGTGGGGTTCCAGCAAACATGATGTACCTCAGATTTCTCTAGACAGGCCTGCAGAGTGTGCATATATGTGTGTTGGGAGGAGATGTGACCTGATTTCATATTTTTGCAACTGCATTCATGTTTTCCTTAACTGTGGCTTCACAGCAGGAGGAATTCCCTCCCTACCGGGAGTGAATACAAGCTGGCTCAAGCTGGGTGAAGCCAGTTTTTGGCCCCACCCTCCTACACTCCTGCTGCCTAATAAGAAATCCAGTCTAGCTGCTCCCAGAGCATGAAAAAAAACCCTGAAAACTGCCCCCAAGGCAAGTTCCTTCCTGATGCTCCTTGGGTTGGATCGTGCCCTGAAGCATGAGGGTTTATAGCCCTTCTCAAATTTTTTTAGTGATTACTAAAAAAAACTTCAGGATCTAACTCTGGATACTCACCTCACCCATATAAAAGTCCAATTATTCTGTGAATCTTGCCAAATTCTTGGCCTTAACAACATTGTGGGGCAATGAATTCCACAGGCTAATTATGCATTATGTGGCAGAGTATTTCCTTTTAGAACATCATCTGCTTTTCATCTAATCTTTTATTCCAGGTTGATTTTTTAAACTCTGAACCATAGTTTATTCCTTTTCTGCACAGCTGTGTTCATGGCACACACCTATGGACCCAGCTACGTTCCTCCTTCAGTCTCACAAGCCTCAGAGGGAATGATTCCTACCATCAATCCCGCATGGGGCTAACAGTGCTGCTCTCGCTCAAGGGGCAGGGACTGGCTTTGTGTTCTGGGTTTGTACAGCACCTAGCACAATGGGGGCCTGCTCCATGCATGGGGTTCCTAGGAGCTGATGTAATAGAAAATAATAATAATAAATAAGGGGACAGAAAAGTTTGATTGGATTCTCTCCTAAGCAGCTGGGAAATATCAGGCTTATTAATGTGCTAAAGAGACTGTGATGGCTTCATTATACAAATTAAAAAAAATGCTTTCAGAATGAACCCCGGGGTATTAAAAGGGAGGTGAATGACTTAGAAAAGTGCTGTAATTTTCACTCAGTGGCATGCAGTGGGAGTGTGGTACGGTGCCACAAAAACTGCATACACTCATCTTTTCATGTGCTGTGTGTTTATACCTGCCTCTGTATTTTCCACTCTGTGCATCTGATGAAGTGGGTTTTAGCCCACGAAAGCTTATGCCCAAATAAATGTGTTAGTCTCTAAGGTGCCACAAGGACTTCTAGTTGTTTTTGCTGATGCAGACTAACACGCTACCACTCTGAAACTATACACTAGACTGTTAGACACTAACTCAGACATTGCTAGAACAGGAGTCACCTTTTATTTAAAAGGAGGTGCTTGTTTCTCACGAGAAGGGTTAAACAAGAAAGAGACTCAAAATCAGTCTCTGAAATGTAACCCTTTCAGGGCCTTGAAGGAGACGCAGTTGGGTCACTTATAAATTAGTATGAGTATTATGGTAGCACCTAGAGCATAGCTCTTGAGATCAGGGCTACATTGTGCCAAGCGCTGCACAGAGACACAGTGAGGACACACACATCCCACTCCCCACCCCCCCAAGATCAGGGACCCCTTATGCCAGGCTGGGGAGCTGGTCCCCTGGCCTCCAAACCCCTCCACAAATGAGTTGCCAGTGTGTTGCCCGGTGGAGCTGATCTTTTTTGTTTCTTGTTTCAATTCAGTTCCTCCTATGGGCGGGGGGAGGGGTGGGAAATGAACAATTCATGAAATGGAGTCTGGCTGATCTTTGAAGACAGTGAGAGAAAACTCAAACCCTGTAACCTCCATTTCTGGGTGGGATCTGGGGGTCCCAGCTCAGAGCCAGGGGGCACAGGGGGAGGAGGGGATGGTGGTGCTGGTAACAATGTAGACAGAGTATTCGGGAAGGTTTCTGGCTGTAACAACCATAGCACAAAATGTCCACTGGAAAGTGACAGTGACACAGGAACCGAAGGACGACACAACACATTGTTCATCACAGAGAGCAGCGTGCACACACCCCCACACACTTGTTCATCACAGACTGCAGGGTTCCCCCTGAAAGCCTCTTATCCCCACACCCAGAGAATGGGCTCCATCCATGCAGAGCAGACTCAGGAAAGGGGGTGGGGAGAGATTTCCATTAGGAGTGGAGAGGAAGGAGGGAGGATTGAGAAAACCAGGCAATGAAGCAATGAACCAGGGTGGGCAGCAGAATAGGGCAGAGGCTGGGGTGAAATATAGAAACACTGACTGCACCCCAGGATCAGTGAGGTGGGGGGGCAAGGCACCCCAGAGTGACTGTGCTCTGGGATCAGTGCACATGTGTGGGGGACTGTGCACTTCCACTGGCTGTACCCCAGAATCAGGGCAAGTGGGGGGCAGTGCTGCACCCCCACAGTCACTGCACCCCAAGGTCACTGTGTAAGGAGGCTGGTGCTTTTGAACTGTTGACATGAGCACTGGAATGTAACAAGGGCTTGAAGGCTCTGACCAGAGCAGTTACTTGTGTTAATACTAAAGTACTGTAGCTTCAAATATCCGAGGGGTAGCCGTGTTAGTCTGAATCTGTAAAAAGCAACAGAGGGTCCTGTGGCACCTTTCAGACTAACAGAAGTTTAAGACTTCTGTTAGTCTGAAAGGTGCCACAGGACCCTCTGTAGCTTCAAAGTTCAGTCTGGATTGTACAATGCAATGTGTGTGTGACTCATACCACTGCCTGCAATAACCACTGAGAGAGAGAGCCCTTGGCTGCCTGCCAAGCTTTGGCAGAGTAAAACCCGCTCAGTAGAGAAAGACAGCCTCACACTGAGATCTGCTGATAAACACGAGCCAATGAATGTCCATAAATGCACACCTTGAATGTAAGCTTCTTCTTCCAAGCCATGCTGCGCTGTTACCCCCAATAACTGGGCTGCCAGCCAACTAACAAGTCTCTGCTAGGAGCTTTTGTGGTTGGGAGGATAAAAGTGACTCAAGACTGTTTCACAGTGACTGCTTTGTGCTCTCTGTAATTCCCCTTTGCTTTTCCCCTTCTAAAGCTCCAACCAGAGACAACGATCAAACCCCACCTTGACCACCCCACATCTCTCTCCTCTGTGGGGCAGAGCAAGCAACCCATCAACCAGGACATGGGAGAGATGAGCCCTGCACAGATAGCACAGTGATTGGAGAAATTCATCCTGCAGATACTGTCCCCCCACCCCCCCCCCAAAAAAAAAATCAGTGAGGATTTGGAAGAGGAATATTTTGCAGAGACATCACCTGATGGGATACACCCTGCAGACAGCAGATGGGAATAATGCCCCCCAGAGAGTCAGTGCCGGCAGTGGTGATGGGGCAGGGCAGGAGAATGGATCCAGCAGTGGGTGCCCAACAGCACAGGCAGAGGGGCAGGGAAATCACCCCAGAGTCTGAACCCAGGCCCAAGGCAGAGCCCAAAAGCAACTGATCCCTGAATTACAGGATGGGCCTGTGACCCATATCCCCTGCCCTGAGTCTGGGAGAACCGCTCGCTGAGCTCTTTGCTGGCTGGGTCGATAGCAACATTTGGCAGGCAGCTGAAGAAAATTCACAGGCCCCTCCCCCAGACCCAGCTCTGCCCATTCACCCTCCAACCCCCTTCCCCTGCTCTGTGCGTTCATCTCCCCCCCCAACCTCATAGGCACCTTCCCCATCCCTACCTGTCCCCCATAGCTCTGCTGATACGCTCCTCCGCTCTGTGCACCCCAGCTCTGCACGTCTCCAACCTCTTGTTCGCCAACAACATAAAAAACTGATGTATTTAGTCCAAATATAAACTATACATCCATTCAAACTTGGTGCCACGCTTCCTCATGGGAGTTGTAGTTCAGTTGCCTTGTGCTCCCATTGTTTTTTATGGGCTAGGCTCTGTTGCCAGACTACATTTCCCATGATGCAGCATGGTCTCGCCTCTTGGTGAGGGGAAGTGCGTCACTGGAGGTGTAATTCAGCTGCAGAGTCAAAACTGTAGGAAACCAAACTACATGGGGCGAGCGTGGTCGCATACTTCATAGCTTGTAAAGATCAAGCTCATTGCATGCACCGGGGGACTCCTGGTATTTCCCCTTCTCCCATAACAGGGTCCACCAATGTTTTTTTCTAGCCCCCATTTACCCCTCACCCATTCCAGGGTTTCTCCCTTCCCCTCCCATGGCAGTAGCTCTGTGTCTTCCCCCATTCCCTCCCTGTTGTGATTGTGGGAATTTTGGTAACATTTTTATGAACCTTATGCAGGCATCAGTTTCCTTATGTGCTTTGTCCTGCCATACACAGAGCGTAAAAGGGAAGGAACAAGATGTTTGACTTACAGTCACCTGGTTGGAGACTGGAATAATTCATGGGAACGGACTAGAGCCTACACATGTTAATGGACAATCCAGAAGTGTCAATGGGCTAAGAGCAGGACACACATAAACACAGCCTGGTTGGAGCTGGAAAACAAAGAGAGGAGGTGCCAGGTGACTGTTGCTTAAGGTTGTTGGCAGGAACAGAGCAGGGAGCCAGGCCAGAGAGATACTTGCAGATGAATCTCAGAGAATGAGAGCACGGCTTCTCCATGGCGCCCACCCACTAGCGTAGCTAGGGGGGATCAGGGAGGGCGGCCGCTCCCCTGAGCACTCACTCGGCGCTTCCCAGCACGTCCGGGTCTTCGGCGGCACTCACTTCGGGCTCCGCTGCATGCATCTTGTGGTGGCGGTGGCTCCTGCGGCCGGTGCTTCTCCTGCTCCCCCTGTCCTTGCTTTGCAGCTCAGCCTGGCCCCGGGGAGCAGAGCCTGATCTCTGCCAACCTGCCGCTGCGGGCGGATCACAGCCTTGCTGCTGGGCTCCAACTTTTATTTCTTGTTCGGGGGGGAGGGGGCGGCTCCTGCCCAGCCACACACACCCCGTGCTTTGCTGCTGCCGCCGTGTTTTGCATGGATACACCATGGCCATGCTGGTTTGCAGGGTGCACCGCCTGCTCAGAGCCCCGCATAAGGTACAGGGTGGGTGTGGGGGCGGTGTTAGAAACCTTCCCTACCCTGTTGGGGGGGGGGAGGGTACAGAGAAACCTACCCCAGTGTTGTGGGGAGGAGAGAAGGAAGAATTAAACAGGGTCTGCAGCAGAGGGGCTTCACCATCTCCTCTGTTAGAGCAATGGAGCACACACTTCCTTAGCCAAGACTGCATTGGTGTATCTATTACAAACCCCTGGAGTTGAGCAAAATATTATTTGCCATGTTTTCCCTTGAGAAACTTCCCTGTTCTCACAGGTTCATGAAACTTTTGCCAGGTGGCCTGGAAGAGAGTAGCCATGCGTGTGAGAGAGAGAGCGCCTTTACCCTCACACAGTGCTTTACAAACACGATTTACTCAGGTCATTTACATCATGACCTGCTGGATTACAGGGTGAGAGTCAGCAAGTGGGGGTGGGCAGGGAATGTGCGCACACACGTGTCTGCATTCACAGCACCATGGTCATGGAAGACGGTTAGTGTGCGGCCATATAGCACATCCTGGGCATTCGCTAAACAGAACAATCGCCATCTCCACTGCAGCTTGGCAAGCAGATCGGTTACCCTCATACTGAACAGAGATACACAGTCCGTTGGCTCAAAAATTCACTGAATTGAATCCTTTAATGACTGGATGTGGAGGGGGAAATTCCTGGGAAGGCCGCAGAGGCAAGTGCTCTTACTTGTGGGGTACCTACTGCAACGTCTCCTCTCCTGGTCTTAGAACCTGGCTACGCCACTGCACCCACCAATACGGGCTCAGACTTAAGCTGATCTTTCCTGAGTCCTAAGGACTCTCTGGTGCTGGACTTTGCTCTGAGAAGTTGCCTCGCTCCCTAGGAAGGAAAAGCCTCTCCCAGGTGTCTGATCTCAGTTTGACTCGCTGTTTACAGACATGCTGAGAAACGGGGTGCTGGAGCCCGAATGCCAGGCCAGGAGTCGATGAGGCTGCGTGGCCCTGCCCTTGTGGAAAGCATGAGCCCTGCCCCTGGGCTCCGGCAGCCTGAGGGGGTTACACCCAGGAAAACGTTTAAAAGCCAGAGCGTAGCAAGGCTGGGACACCCGCATGCCAGGGGCCCTGTGTGTCTGCCCTTCCCCCATGACAGGTTCAACCAGTCTCCCTCCACAGGGGTTCTGTGTCACCCCCCACATTCTCCCCTCGCACCATTCTCCTCCCCATGGCAAGGGTGTGTGTGTGTGTCCCCCACCAGCTCCCCAATTTCCCTCCAGCAGTGGTTCTATGTACCCCCATTCCTCCTCTCCTTGTACCAGGTTTTGCCATTCTTTCCCCCATGGCAGGGCTGTGTGTGGCCCCATTCCCCTTCCCACCCCATGCCTGGGTCCCCCAATCTCCCCCCCTAAAGGGGTTCTGTTTGTCCCATTCCCTTGCCCCCCATGCCAGCAGCTCTGTGTGGTCTCCCTTCCCCTATATCAGGCTTCCCATTCTCCCCTGATATGAGGGGCTCTGTGTGCGTCCCCAAGCCTCCTGTTACCCCCTCCCCCACCAAAATAGGGTCCTCCAATCTCTCTTCTAGCAGGGGTTCTTCTGTGTCCCCTCCCCATCATGGGTTTATGTCCTGGCCTTTAAACAGTTTCCTGGGAGTATCCCATTAGTGCCAGGGATGACAGAGACTTCCTAAAAGTGTGGAGGGGAACAAGGCCCCACCCCCTCTTTGGCCCCACCCTGACCCTACTTGGCATGGCCAAGCTAAAAACTGGAGCCAGGCAGGGAAGCCTGGGCCCCTCCTTCTGCCTGGGTTGGGGGAGGGGAGAGGCTGAGAGCAGCTCCTGGCCCGTGTCCCTGTTACCTGGGCACTCCGCCCAGGCCAGGTGGAGGAGCCTCGACATCGCTACTGCCTCCGGGTGCAGGACATGCTGCAGCAGCGCAGCCATGCCAAGCACTGGGGTGTTTTCAGTGTGCACAAGCCCCAGGGGAGAAACAAACTCTCAGAACAGGGGGAAGAGAGAGAAACAAGGGAGGTGGGAGGAGACCAGACACCTCCGCTCAGCGACTCAGCGCAGACACGCACTATGGGGACGTCGCTGTAGTTAATACACCTTCGGGAGAAGTGGTAGCTCGGCTGGCAGGAGAATTCTTCCATTGACCTCGCGCTGTCTGGGCTGCACTAACCACATTCCTGGGGGGGGGCGGGGGGAGGTGTGGATTTTTCACATCCCTGAGTGACACAGCTGGGTCGACATAACTTTTCATTGCAGAGCGGGTGTCAGAGCAGGACCAGGGCAGGAGGAGCAGAGCAGAGGGGGGAGAAACCGACTCTCAGAGCAGGGCTAGGACAGGGAGGATTGGAGCAGAGAGGGAGGAGCAGGCACAGGGCAGAGACACAGCAGGGAGGGGGGAGGAACAGACTCACGGGTCGGGGTGTCTCCTCATTACTTATGTGACCCTTCTGCCGGTCTGAGTTGGCAGCAACAAGGACCGGGTTCAGTATCTAGGGGTCCGTTTCAATAACACAATGCAAAACCGGCTCGAGCCCCCACCCAGTGACCTGGGACAATTACATACCACCCCCTGGGCACCTCTAGGAGGCAATACTTCCCCTCTCCAAGCACGGAGTCTGAGTGTAGCAAAATCCTTTTAATAAAGGGGGAAACCAATGCAGCATTATGTTGGGAAAACACCACAAACAGGGTTCATAGCAGAAACCATGAGCAAAGAGCTGCTGTGGGCTTACGCTAGGCAGGTGGGTGTGCCCATGCAAACAAGATCAGCCCCTGAACTTCTTTGGCACAACTCGCCACAATTCACCACCAGATGTCAGGGTAGAGCTCATCCCAACTCTGCTTACAATTATGAAGGACTGTCAGGGTCTACCGCACTAAGGGAGCATGACCAGGTAACTCCTGAGCTCTTACCCAGGTGCTTTTCTCTGCGCTCCTTCTTCCCGCCTCCCCAGGGTGCGTGGGGCGCTCGGTGCTCACAAGCTGCTGGCACACATGGCTCCCAGGGGTACTAGACATCACCGCTGGGACATCCGCTCTCCATGGACCTGACTGACCGCCACAGGCTGCGGCTGCTTCCCCAGCCCCGCTGCAAGGCAGACCGGGGAATGATAAACCCCTGGAGATCTGGGTCAGGTCTGACTCTTTGACAGTGGTGGTTGGGGGATCTGGAGGAGACCTGCTGCTCCTCAAAATTTCACAGACTTTGCAGTGACCCCCCCCCCCCCCTTCCTTGTGCCACGGGGATTAGTCCAGCCTCTAGCTCCAACTGGGGACTCATTGAGGGGAGCCGCCAGGGCATTCCAGCCCCCCCCCCCCGAGCCCAGCTCCTCCCTGCCCCCATTCTAATGTCTAATGTCTCTCCCGGCACTGACAACTCCCCTGTGGGTGCTGAATGCAGGCACCTGAGCAAGGCGCCTTCTCCCAGCCCAAGGGGCTGCAGCCCTAAGGGTAGGGGGTTAAAGGGATCGAGTCCTGGTGCTTCCCCTGTCCCCAACCATGGGGCTGCAGTTCTGGAGGGGACTGACAGGGACAGATTCCAGCCAACCCGCCCCACAAACACAGACCTGCAAAGGAGGTGCAGCAAGTTGAAGGGACAGAGTCCAGCTGCCTTTTCCCATCCTCAGCAGGTGCGGCCCCAGGGGCTACAGGGACTGACACCAGCTGCCCCACAAACGCAGCTGCAGCCCCAGGGTTGACTGGGGTGCAAAGCGCGCACCCAACTGCTGCCTCCCCTGGTCCAGCCAGCGGCTGCCCTGCGCTCGGTACCACATGGACCCACTTCTCCTCTCGCGAAGGCTATGCCAGTCATTCAAGAGACTTACGCCGCCCTGCAGTCCCTGCCCGCCTGTCTAGCACCCCATTCGGCTCTGCAGCACCCTGTGAGCTGTGCGAGAATAGGCCATGCCCCTTTCTCCAATGGGGGGGAAGGGGCATCAGTGAGTCACCCACTCCAGGAGTTAGGCCAGGCAGCTCTGTACCCATAGGGGCTGGGGTAGAAACATAGATTATTAAGGTTGAAAGGGACCTCAGGAGGTCAGCTAGTCCAGCCCCCTCCTCAAAGCAGGACCAATCCCCAACTAAATCCCCAAATGGCCCCCTCAAGGATTGAATTTACAACCCTGGGATTAGCAGGCCAATGCTCAAACCACTGAGCTATCCCTCCCCTTGTATGACTCTGTCATAGAGACAGAGTCCCATGTCAATAGCAGTCAGGAGCCCAAATACCTTTGTTGATCTGGGAGAGAGGGGCTTAGGAGGAGCCTGGTGATGGCTGAGCCCCATTGTGCCGCGTTGCACAGACACACAGGGAGAGACAGGCCCTGCCCCAGCTGAGATCAGGGCCCTGTTGGGCCGGGCGCTGCACAGACACACAGAGAGAGACAGTCCCTGCCCCCGCTGAGATCAGGGCCTTGTTGTGCCGGGTGCTGCACGGACACACAGCAAGAGACAGTCCCTGCCCCCGCTGAGATCAGGGCCTTGTTGTGCCAGGTGCTGCACAGACACACAGCGAGAGACAGTCCCTGCCCCAGCTGAGATCAGGTCCCGTTGTGCCGGGCGCTGCACAGACACACAGGGAGAGACAGTCCCTGCCCAGCTGAGATCAGGGCCCCGTTGTGCCGGGTGCTGCACAGACACACAACGAGAGACAGTCCCTGCCCCCGCTGAGATCAGGGCCCCATTGTGCCGGGCGCTGCACAGACACACAGTGAGGGACAGTCCCTGTCCCCAAGAACTGAACATCTAACGCAGGGGTCGGCAACCTTTCAGAAGTGGTGTGCCAAGTTCACTGTAATTTAAGGTTTCGCGTGCCAGTAATACATTTTAATATTTTTAGAAGGTCTCTCTCTCTATAAATCTATATTATATAAATAAACTATTGTTGTATTTAAAGTAAATAGGGTTTTTAAAATATTTAAGAAGCTTCATTTAAAATAAAATTAAAATGCAGATCTTATCAGTTTAGTGTGATCCTTGCCCTCGCTTTTCCTTGCTGAGTTTTCCAATGTGGGCTACAGAAGGGGTGGCTGAAGAGCCCTGGGTTGAGGCCAGGAGCAGAGCCCCGGGATGGCTGCTGGTACCCCAGGCTGGCAGTGGGCTGAGTGGGGCCGGCGGCTGGAACCCCAGACCAGCAGCGGGATGAGCCGCTCAGCCCACCGCCGGCTCCGCTCAGTCCGCTGCTGGTCTGGGCTTCCAGCAGGGGTGAAAGTAACTTAAATTTCTTACAGGTACTGTCGTATTGCAACCCCCCTTGGGGAGAGGAGCTCAGGGGCTGGGGATGTGTGTGGGGGGGCACTCAGGGCAGGGGGTTGGAGTGGGGGGGGCTCAGGGCAGGGGGTGGGGATGTGGATGATGCAGGAGTCAGCGTTGGGTGGCATGAGGGGCTCAGGGCAGGGGGTTGGGGGGAGGTGTAGGGGGGAAGTCCTGGGGGGGCGGGGACTTGGGGCTGGCCTGGGACAGTCCCGGTTGCAGCCAGGTTACCTGGATGGTGGATGGTCCATGCCCAACGCTGTTCCTGTTCCTGCCAAGGGAGCTGTGGGCCAGCTGTGTGGGGGCACTGCATCTGCAGGCAAATGGGGGGCAGTGGCAGAAGACCCCCGGCCTACCGCTCCCTTCCCCTTCCCCCCCAGGGGTTGCAGCTGTGCACGCTGCAGGGACGGCTCGTGCCTGCACTGCCCTGGTATCCAGCCACAGTGGCAAGAGAGGGGCAGCAGGACAGGGTGGGACCCGGACACCTCCACCGCACATCTTGCCGGCTCCTATCACTTGCCTGACTGCCTGCTGCTTAGTCCGGTGCACGGGGCCACCGGTGTATCAGCACAAACTGCTCTCGCTCCCGTTTCGCCATGGACAGGCGGTAGCAAGTTAACAGTTTACCAAACTGCTACGTTGCATGGCAGAAACCGCACCCAGTTGCAAAAGGGGAGGGTTGCGTTTTGTGCTGATACACCTGCCCCTAGCCAGCTGGGGTCCCAGTTACGCTGGGATAAGTGAGAGCAGAAGGGGCCCTGTACTTTGCATGCCCGATAGCCGTGTGAATCAGGGACTCATGCCAGGACTCCATGCGCTGCTGTTGGGCAAGGAGCAGGATCCCATCCAGGGGGGGCATGACAATCTGGCCATGCTCAAGGAGATGTGACCGGGATGGGAGGGGCACAGAAGCATCAGCTGTAGGGGGGTCAGGGGAATTGGGTGAGGAGGGGATCTGTGAGGGGTTGCCAGGGGACTGGGGTGCAGGGATCTAGGAAAGGAGGGGTGCTGGCGGGAATGGGGGGGCTAGATGGGGAAGGGCTGCCAAGGTGACGGGTGTGGGAGGGAAGGGGTGCTGGGGAACTGGTGCAGGGATCTAGGAGGGCTGTGTGCAGGGTGGTGGGGGATGTGCTGGAATGTAGGGGGAGGGCGGGGGATGGGGGTCCAGGAAGGCAGGGGGTGCGGCAGGCTGCGCAATGGCTGCGAGTGAGAGGAAGGGAATGGGGAGCCGGGAAGGGGCCCTGGCTGGAGCTGACTTTCTGCTCTGCACCACAACCCGACATCGGGACAGCTGGGCGTGAGACAAAGCCACGCCCCTGAGTGACAATGGACCGAACCCCCCCCCCGGGAGAGGGAGACTATTTCCATTCCCGAAGGGAAAACGGGACCCCCTGAGCCCCGCCCCGCACGTGGGGCTTTCCCGAGCCCGGCCTGACCCCGCGCGAGCCTGGCATCGCCGCTTGCCCCCCCCCCCCCCCCGCACTATTTGACACAAGTGGGGATTTGCCTCGTGGCTCTGAGCAGCCACCGGCCCCGGGCGGGGCTCCCTCATTGAAACGGGCCAGCGCCGCAGAGCGCGGAGAGGGGCGGAGCAGAGCGCAGCGCAGCGCAGCGCGAGCCCGTGACCGGCCGAGAGATTCGGGCGCAGCGGAGCGGAGCCTGCACCGCGCCGCGGACGGGGTCGGTGGAGACCGAGCGGAGTCTCCGTCTCGGGACCGCAACCTCCGGGGGGCGATCGCTGGGCATCAAAGCGTCCCCGCCCGGCCCGTCGTGCAGCCCCGCCCGCGCCGCGCACCGGGGACCAGCCCAGTATAAAAGCATCGCCTGACAGCAGCTGCTGCCCGCCCGGAGCCCGCGGGACACCGGGTAAGAGGCGCCGGTTCGAGGCCGGCCCTGGCCGGAGGGACCGCAGGACCGCGCGGGGCAGAGTCCCGGGAAGCCGCCGTTAGACACGTCCTGGCGCGGGGTTAAGAGCCGCTTGTGAAGCGGAGGCGCCGCAGTGCCCGAGGTCCCCCCGCGTGTGGGGTTGGCTGGGCAGGGAGACCCCCGTGTGGTGGCGAGGCCCCTACCTGCCCCCACGTGTGTTGGGGTGTCTGGGCCCTAATCATAGAATCTCCGGGTTGGAAGGGACCTCAGGAGGTTCTAGTCCCACCCCCTGCTCAAAGCTAGGACCAATCCCCAACTAAATCATCCCAGCCAGGGCTTTGTCAAGCCGGGCCTTAAAAACCTCTAAGGATGGAGATTCCACCACCTCCCTAGGGAACCCGTTCCAGTGCTTCACCACCCTCCTAGTGACATCGTGTTTCCTAATATCCAACCTGGACCTCCCCCACTGCAACGTGAGACCATTGCTCCTTGTTCTGTCATCTGCCACCACTGAGAACAGCCGAGCTCCATCCTCTTTGGAACCCCCCTTCAGGTAGTTGAAGGCTGCTATCAAATCCCCCCCACACTCTTCTCTTCTGCAGACTGAACAATCCCAGTTCCCTCAGCCTCTCCTCATAAGTCATGTGCTCCAGCCCCCTAATCATTTTGGTTGGGGTAGCTGGGCAGTGAGGCCTCCACCCCCCCACCTGTGCGTTGGGGTGGCTGGCAGGGCCGGCTCCAGGCACCAGCTTGTCAAGCAGGTGCTTGGGGCGGCCGCTCCGGAGAGGGGCGGCACATCCGGGTATTCGGTGGCAATTCAGCGCACGGTCCCTCACTCCGCCTCGGAGCGAAGGACCTCCAGCTGAATTGCCGCCGCAAATCGCGATCGCGGCTTTTTTTTTTTTTTTTTTTTTGGCTGCTTGGGGTGGCCAAAACCCTGGAGCCGGCCCTGGTGGCTGGGCAGTGAAACCTCTGCCCCTGCCTGCGTGGGGATGGCTGGGCAGTGAGATCTGCTCCCCCCCCCCCGGTGCGTTGGGGTGGCTGGGCAGTGATCCCCTCGCCCCGTCGTGTGCCGTGATGGGAAACGCCCCGGGGCTGGGCACCGCAGTTCCCTCCCTCCAGTGCTTGCCGGGCGGCTGCCCCCTTTACTCTGCTCGCTCCTAATTCTGGGGGGGGGGCTCGTCTCTTTCTAGAGTTGCCAATTAATGGAAGAAAACAGAACATCCCTGCCGGCTTGCCCCGCCCCTTCCCCAAGGCCCCGCCCCCTGCTCACTCCCTCCTCCTCACTCCTTTTCACCGGGGTGGGACAGTGGGTTGGGGTGGGGTTGGGGGGGTGAGGGGTCTGGCTGGGGGTGCAGGCTCTGGGTGGGGCTGGGAATGAGGGGTTTGGGGTGAAGGATGGGGCTCAAGGCTGCTGCTGAGGGTTCAGTGTGTGGAAGGGGGCTCAGGACTTGGGTTGGGGTTGGGGTGCAGGCTCTAGGTGGGGGTGCGGGCTGGGAATAAGGGAGCTTTGGTCTGGGACAGGTTGGGGTGTGGGAGGGGCCGCAGGATGCGGGCTCAGGGCTGGGGATTGGGGTATGGGGGTGTGAGGGCTCTGGCTGGGGGTGCGGGCTCAGGGATGGGGCTGGTGATGGGTTTGGGGTGCAGGAGGGGGCTCAGGGATGGGGGTTGGAGTGCGGGGGGGGTTGGGGTTTGAGCTGTGGGAGCAACTGACCTCAGGTGGCTCCCCGGGAAGCGGCGACTTGTCCCTCTGGCTCCTAGATGCAGGGGCAGCCAGGGGAGCTCTGTGCGCTGCCCCTGTCTGCCGGCGCCGCCCCCACTGCTCCCATTGGTCGTGGTTCCTGGTCAATGTGAGTTGTGGAGCCAGTGCTCGGGGTGGTGCATGTGCCCACAGGTAGGGGTAGCGCGAGGAGCCTCCCTGGCTGCCGCTGTGCCTCGGAGCCGGAGGGACATGTCGCCGGCTCCTGGAGCTGTGTGGGGCTGGCTGCTGTGGCCAATTGGACTTTTGCCACCAGGGTCCCTTTTTGACCGGGCAAACCAGTCACCTGGCAACCCGATCTCTTCCCCCTCCTCCCCCTTCCAGACAGGTGGGTTCCATAGCAGATCATTTCTCTGAAGCTCGTGGAGGAGCCAATGGGGCTTAAGGGGGTTTAAACTTCATGGCACCGTCTCTGACAGGGGTTTGGGCTGCTGGGCAGGGAACGAGAAACCACAAATCGCCCCCCAACCCTGTCCTCTCCTGCTGGGTCCATCTCGACTTTCAGATCGTTTGGAGAGTCCGGAGCAGGGAGGGAGCCGGGTCCAGGACCAGGACCTCCGCCCCGGCTCGGCTTCGTTGCTGCTGAATTGGACCCAGTCACACAGAGAGGAGCCGACCCCAGCCCAGCGCCTGCAGCAGCGTCTGTAGCCTGAGTGTCGCTGAGAGACAATGGAGTCAGCAGCTCAGGACAGTGAGAGCCAACAGGCACTGCGGGGGAGCATTAATAGCGGTGGACACCAGAAGAGTGGCGGGAAGCCAGGTAATGGGGCGTCGCTGCCTGGGAACAGGCTGGAGAGAGACACTGAGGCTGCCCCACATGGGGCCATGTTTTCAGTGGCAGCAGCCAGTGCCCAGCAACCCCCGTCTGTGGGCGGCAGGGGCTGGATCTCCCCCAGGGGCTCTCAGGGCACCGATCCCTGGCTCACAGCTGCTGTCTGGTGCGCTTGGCAGTGGCCGTGGGGCTGTGCAGGGCCCTCCTGGGCTGGGTGTGTCAGACCCCCTGTGACAGCCCTGGCCCAGCTCTGCCTGGTTCCTTCTCCCCCCTTCTGCTGTGTATGGCCAGTGTGAGACCCCAGTGTGCAGGGACAGGCGTACTCGGCAGTGTGGGCCCAACCAGCGCTCTGCGGGGGGCAGAGCGGGGGTGGGGATGAGGGGGGCAGCTTGAGCTCCTGTCCCCCGAACATGTGAGTCCTTGTCTCTGTGCCCCTGAGCTCACCAGGCCCCGTGACAGCCTGGCTGGGGGTGCCTAGGGAGGGCACTGGACTGAGGGGAAAGAGGGACTGTTCTGCCAGCCCCAGCCTGCCTGACCCTCCGGCCTCCTCTCCCAGAGCGTCTGACGGGAGGAGCAATCAAAAGAACGGTGCATGTTCTAGGGCA
This sequence comes from Malaclemys terrapin pileata, assembly GCF_027887155.1. Lineage (NCBI taxonomy): Eukaryota > Metazoa > Chordata > Testudines > Emydidae > Malaclemys > Malaclemys terrapin. Next base: position 43,402,233 of record NC_071517.1, on the reverse strand, counting down.
GCTCCAGCCCTGGTGCTGTCAGTGAGACGTGTCCTCGCGGCCCGGCCTGACGGGTCTTTGTGTTTCAGAACCTCGTCGTAACCGCAAGAAAAATGTAATCGCCCTCGCAGTCGCCCTCACAGTTGTGTCCTTGGGTCTCATCAGCGCGGTTATTGTCCAAGCAGGTGAGTTCTCAGCCCTCCCTCCCCCCTCTCTGCACATCCCATTCCCCTTGGAGCCACCACAGACACAGTCTTTCCTCCCGGCCTGTCTGGCTTCTGCCCTGGGACAGAGGATTCCTGGGGGATGTTCCTCCATGACCCTCCTCTTGCTCCCTCCCAGACTCGTGCACCTGGGCACGCTCTTTGTCAGGACTGAAATTCGTTCCCCCAGCAAATCTCTGAGCACTTGGGGTCTAAGTCACTACTGCCGGGCCCCAAGCACAGTCACTGGTACCCCCGTGCAGAGTGGGGGTGATTGACAGGAGAAGGTGCAGGGCAGCGATGAGCTGGGCCCTCTGCCTGCAGCGTGTCGCCCTGAGGTACCAGCCTGGCCTTCCTGCAGCCCCGGGTCGTGCCCAGGGCCGGGCTGGCAAGTGCTGGCATGTCACTGACATGAGCTGTAGAATGCAGCACAGACACTGCCATTAACGCCGTGTGAAACCCACCAGTTAGTGACCTCGGCAGTGCAGGGTCCCGTAGCGCTATTGACTCCCCCACCTGCACAGACAGCGTGTGTTAGCGCAGAGGGCGGCTGTTTGTGGTGAACGTGAGCCCGGCTGTATCCCCAATAGTCTGGGGCGGGGGGGGGGGGGGCTGTGAGACTGTCAGGGGTGGGATTTATCTATTGCTCTGGGATCTGATCACTGCGCCTCAGGAGGGTTTAGCATAGGGTTACCATACGTCCTCTTTTTCCCGGACATGTCCGGCTTTTCGGCAGTCAAACCCCCGTCCGGGGGGAATTGCCAAAAAGCCGAACATGTCCGGGAAAATGGCGGCTCTGCTCCTCCCCTGACTCCTCGGCTCTGTTTAAGAGCCGGGCTGCCCGAGCGCAACCGGCTTCAGGCAGCCCCGTGCCTCCAGACCCTGCGCCGCCGGAGCCCGGGAGGGGAAGTGCCCGGCTGGGGGCGCAGGGTCTGGAGCACGGGGGCTGCCCGAAGCCAGTAGCACTCGGGCAGCCCGGCTCTTAAACAGAGCCAAAGAGGAGCAGAGCCTCCAGCCGCGGCGGCTCTGCTCCTCCCCGACTCTTCGGCTCTGTTTAAGAGCTTGGCTGCCCGAGCGCTACCGGCTTCGGGCAGCCCCCGTGCCTCCGGACCCTGCGCCGCCGGAGCCCGGGAGGGGAAGTGCCCGGCCGGGGGCGCAGGGTCCGGAGGCATAGGGGCTGCCCAAAGCCCGAGCGCTACCGGCTTCACGGTTTGCTGGGCAGCCTCCAGACCCTGCGCCCCCCGCTGGGCGCTTCCCCTCCTGGTCTCCAGCTGCGCTGGGGAAGCGCTGGCCGGGGGCGCAGGGTCTGGGGGCTGCCTGGCAAACCCTGAAGCCGGTAGCACTGGGGCAGCCCTTTCCCCCTGGCTGGGAGTGGGAGGGAGGAGGGGGCGGAGTTGGGGTGGGGAAGGGGCTGAGTTGGGGTGGGGCTAGGAGTGGGGAAATGGGCGGGGCCAGGGCCCGTGGAGGGTCCTCTTTTTTTATTTATGAGATATGGTAACCCTAGTTTAGTAGCTGGCAGAGGGGGGTGAATCCAGGTCTGTTTGCATTGGGAATCCTCTGTGCAATGTAATGACATTAATGTAATTGATGCAACTGCTAACACAGATGCACTGCAGTGGTGCAGAAAGGGGCTTTCCCTGGTGCTGTTCATGGCAGTAAGTTACCAGAGCAGGACACGCTGCTCCAGAGCATCTGTGCGAGGGGTTTGCACAGATGTATCTGCCTCACCATCCTTACACTGGTGCCAACTGCCCCGCTACAGGCGGGCCATGAGTCCCAGCTCCCTGCTGGACTGGCTGGCTATTGGAATGGGCAGCATTGGCTCACCCAGCGTAAGGTGAGATCTGTGATGTTGGGGTTCCCCAGGGAGCCCCCAGAACACAGTGGGGTCAGATGGTGGCTATGGCACCAATCAGAGGCTCCCAGAAGTGAAAGGCTCCTTGCTGTGCCCTGTCCCTCCTAGGCAGTATTGGAAGGATCTCACAGGCCTGGCAGCCTTTCTCCTCGGGGGGCCTGTGTATTTCCTGTACAGGGTGTGAAATGTGAAATTGTGCCGCACACAACTGAGTTGCTCCCTGAAATGAGTGACACAAATCACACACTGAGCAGGACTATATAGCATTACATGCACTGACTGCCCTGCTCCGTTCCGTGCGTGAGCACTAGTGTGTACGGCACACTGCACCCATTACAGCTCCAGGGAGATACATGCCTGGCGCGTGACTTGCTCATTCTTTGATCACCGCTGCCTCAGCTGCTAATGTTCTTCCAAATCCCAGCCACAGGGGAAGGCTTAAAAACCAGCTGCAGAGCTACTGCGGTGCAGAATGAGAAACAAAAAAAAAGTGACTGGAGGGATTTGAGTCAGACTCCTTCCTGCGGCAAAAATAAAATCACACAGCAGGGCACAGATTATCCAAGTTCTTGGAATGTATTGGAGACAATTTTTTAATTCAGAAGGTGAAGATAGTAGGGAAGAGACTGTTCTAGATTTGATTTTGACAGATAGGGAGGAACTGTTTGAGAATTTGAAAGTGGAAGGTAGCTTTGGTGAACAATCATGAAACGATAGAGTTCATGATTCTCAGGATTGGTAGGAGGGAAAACAGCAGGATAAAGATAATGGATTTCAAGAAGGCAGACTTTAGCAAACCCAGACTTGCTTCCCATGGGATCTTTCCTAAGGGGAAAACCGGTTCAAGAGAGTTGACAGTTTTTCAGAGACACATTATTAAGGGCACAAGAGCAAACTATCCCACTGCGTAGGAAAGATAGGAAATATGGCAAGCGACCACCCTGACTTAACCAGCAGATCTTCAATGATCTGAAACTCCAAAAAGAGTCCTACAAAAAGTGGAAACAAGGTCAAATTATAAAGAATGAATATAAACAACTAACACAAGTATGTAGGGACAAAATTAGAAAGGAAAAGGCACAAAATGAGATTAAACTAGTTAGCGACACAAAGGATAACAAAAAACATTCTACAAACGCATTAGAAGCAAGAGGAAGACCAAGGACAGTGTAGGTCCATAATTCAATGAGTTGGGGTGAGGGGAGCAATAAACAGAAAATGTCTAAATGGCAGAAGTGATAAATGACCTTTTTGTTTCAGTTTTCACCAAAAAGGTTAGTAGCGATTGGACGTCTAACATAGTGAATGCCAGTGAAAATGAGGTAGGTGCAAAGGCTAAAATAGGGAAAGAACAAGCTTTAAAAACTACTTAGACAAGTTAGATGTCTTCAAGTCACCAGGGCCTGATGAAATGCATCCTAGAATACTCAAGGAGCTGACTGAGGAAATACGTGAACCATTAGCGATTATCTTTGAAAATTCATGGAAGATGGGAGATTCCAGAAAACTGGAAAAGGGGAAATACAGTGCCCATCTATAAAAAGGGAAATAAGGACCACCTAGGGAATTACAGATCAGTCAGTACCCAGAAAGATAATGGAGCAAATAATTCTGTAATCGGTTTGCAAACACGTAGAAGTTAATAATGTGATAAGTAACAGTCACCATGGATTTGTCAAGAACAAATCATGTCAAACCAACCTGATAGCTTTCTTTGACAGGTAACAGGCCATGTGGATGGGGGTGGAAGTGGTAGGTGTGGTATATCTTGACTTTAGTAAAGCTTTTGATATTGTCTTGCATGACCTCACAAACAAACTAGGGAAATACAATCTAGATGGAACTACTATAAGATGGGTGCGTAAGTTGTTGGAAAACCATTCCCAGGGGCTCATCTCCCTGTGTTCTCCTCATGGCCGGACGGCAGGTCCCTCTCACACCACGTGTTATTGTCTCATTTTCAGTGCTGAGACCTAAGCTTCTGTCAGATGATCCGGGCCCCCCTGCTGGCCCTGCATGCCCGGAGGGCTGGGTCGGGTACCGAAAGAAATGCTACTATTTCTCCGAGACTGAAGGGAACTGGACCTACAGCCAGAGCCACTGCTCTTCCCTCGGCGCCTCCCTGGCTGGGATCGACAGTGAGCAGGAAAAGGTGAGTGACTCTGTGATTGAGATACACTGCCCTTGGCACAGCCGTTGCTGCAGTAGGACCTGGGCTCTGCCCCCGGCAGGGCGAGGAGCAGCTCTGAGCCCTCTCGTGGTGGGAGGACGGAGCGAATGAACTTCCAGCAGCTGAATCCCAGCCCTGGCCAGACCCAGGGCTCCCCTACGGTCACCCCCAAACTCTAGAGCTCACCCACGCTCAGCAGTCCCCACCCTTCCATAGGAGACAGCCCCTCTCTAGGGCTGGGCTGGCTCGGGCATCTCCTGGCCTGTGGCTGCCTGGAGTGGGACGGAGAACACGGCCAGTGCTCCTGTTTTGGGGGTGGGAAAGGAGCGGCCAGCTGAGAATGAGGGGGTTCCTCTCACACTGGTTGAGAATGTAGAGCCGTGACTCAACCTTTCCAGAGCACTGTACCCCTTTCAGGAGACTGATGTGTCTTGTGTCCCCCCAATTTCACCTCACTTAAAAACGACTTGCTTACAAAATCAGACATAAAAATACAAAAGTGTCACAACCACGATCACTGAAAAATCGCTGCCTTTTTCATTGTTACCATATAATTATCAAATAAATCAACTGGAATAGAAATATTGAAAATACATGTCAGTGCACAGTACATAGAGCAGTATAAACTAGTCAGTGTTGGTATGAAATGTTAGTTTGTGCTGACTTCACTAGTGCTTTTCATGTAGCCTTGTGTAAAACTAGGCAAATCTCTAGATGAGTTGATGTGCCCCCTGGAAGACCCCTGTGAAGGACATAAATCCACACCGTGTAGAGGTCAAGCATAGGAGTTTATTATGCACAGCGCTGGCGGAGTGTCACCTGGCTTATTAGGCTCAGAGACCCTGTCAATCAATTGATTACAATGAAATATATAGATTTTCCATGGGCGGTGGAAAGTGACGGGGTAGGCAGTCCCACACCCCGAGATAGGTTTTGCAGCAAGACAAGATAGCACATTAGCCAATGGTTAACAGGTTACATAATGTCTCCGCCCGTGGTCTCAAGTTAGCAAGTTAACATTTAGTTAATACTTTGAAAAAATGTTATTAGTATAAAATATATATGTTGAATTCTAATTTGGGGTCCATAGGAATGGAGCAACTCCTTTGATTGTCCAATAGGTACATTCCTAGGGGTTAAAGCAAAGAAACAGTGGAAGTATATGACAATAAAGATTGTCTCCTTTATGCCTTAAGGCAGGGCATTGGTCCCTGGGAAGGGAGGTGGAAGGATGCCATATTTTATACTGACGTGCCAACTTTTCATAAACTCAGGGTTGGATCTGTGGGAAGAACATTTGCCTACAGAAGAGACTAACACAATAGGAACAGGGTGTGACGAAGTGGGACTGTTCTTAATGTTTCCTCTGAATACTGTGTGCCTCAGTTTCCCCTATGCATTTCTTAAGTCTCTAGGTGGTGGGGAAAGGCCAGTGTGCATAAATCACTGACACTCTGTCTCCCTGGCAACAAATAGCCAGGGCCCTTCCCCCCCTGCAAGGAAATAGCTAAAGGTGAACAAAGAGATCAGGTGACCTCCTGGCCCAGGAAAGAGACAAAGCCCAGAGAAGGAGGGGCTGGAGGGGGTTTCAGAGTTGGAGCTAGCTGGGGACGAGGAGTGAGGGCAGACGTGGGTGTCTGGCTCTCTGAACCCCAGAATGGACCCGGCCGAGGGGTCCCGTTCGCTGCTGTACCTACAAGCTCTGTTTTAGACCGTGTTCCTGTCATCTAATAAACCTCTGTTTTACTGGCTGGCTGAGAGGCACATCTGACTGGGAAGTGGGGGCGCGTGCAGGTCTTCTGGCTTCCCCAGGACCTCGCCTGGGCGGACTCGCTGTGGGAGCGCACGGAGGGGCATATCCTGAATGCTCTCAGGAGAGACCCAGGAGGTGAAGCCATGTGAGCTTCTTGCCCTGAAGACAGTCTGCTCCAAGGGAGAAGAGGCTCCCCAGAGTCCTGACTGGCTTTGTGGGGAGCAGTTCCAGAGCATCGCCCGGGGACTCCGTGACACAAGGATCCTTTGTTCAATTTGAAACATTGGATGAAACATAATTATTCAGTTATTGCTTCAACATCTGGAATTTCTACTGACCAAGCCTATCTTAGCAAAGGCAATGTTATCTTGTTTACCCCAGCTTTCTCTTAGCTGATCACTATTTGCTAGGCCTCTAGTGCCTTGACCATACTCTGGACTTTGGGTCTGGAAAAGAGCTGGCACAATCCATATACCAGGTTGTTATATCAAATGCACATGGATTTTAACCCTTCACCCTGTGTACCCCGAGGGATACACGTATCCCTGGTTGAGAACCACTGATGTAGAGGGTCTTCTCACACTTCCCCCTTCTTGGCGGAGGATGGGGATTAGGCAGGCTCCTCTCAACATTGACCCCTCCCACTTCAGATTGACCCCTCCCCTCCCTTGACTCACTCCCTCCCTCATACCTTGCTGTGGTGAGCGGCGGCTGCTCTGTGAGAAGAGACGTCTCTGCAGAGAGCTTAGACCCAGCAGCTGTCCCCAGCTAGGGTGACCAGATAGCAAGTGTCAAAAATCGGGACAGGAGTTGCGGGATAATAGGCGCCTACCTGAGAAAAAAACGCAAAAACTGGGACTGTCCCTATAAAATCGGGACATCTGGTCACCCTACCCCCAGCCAGGGGAACTTGGGGTGCAGGTGACTGGGAGCACAGGGGCGGGGCTGCCGTGTGCGGTGGGAGGGTTAATTCTGCCTGGAGACCTTGTGCTTTGCAAGAGGGAGGGGGAAATCCAGCGTCCTTCTGAAAATAAACTGAGCGCCTTCAATGTGTGACTGGGATTCTCTGCAGCACGGAGCCCTGGGGGGTTGGGGCGGGGGAAGCACCAGTGCTGGGCCTGATACCTGCCGTCCCTCGGCTTTCTTTAAGGCGTTCCTGCTGCGCCATAAGGGTGTCCATGAGCACTGGATCGGCCTCCGGAGGGAGCAGGGACAGCCCTGGAAATGGGCCAACGGCACCGAATTCAACCACCTGTGAGTGTGTCACCCTCTGTACTAATTCCCTGGGCTTGGGGTTTCTGGTGTCTGAGCTGTTTGAGTTCAGGTGGATCCACCATTCAGTGATAGTGAAACGACCAGCCATGACCCTGGTCCGTTCGCGCCCTGCGTGTACCAGAGAGCGATGGGAGCCGGCGTGTCCCGGAACTCTCGGCTCCTCCCCGCAGCGCGGTGCTGGGCCGGAGACAGAGCCTGCCATAGCCAGAGGTGCCCTCGCAGCGCGCTGGGATTTCAGCTGGGACACTCTGTATCCTTCCTCAGCCCTCGTCTGCAAGGTCCCGGGGGTGGGGGGACGCAGGCAGCAGGGAGCTCAGGTTAACATGGCTGCTAGAGAGGGCACCCTTGCTGTGCCCAGCACTGCATTGCAGGTGCGGGTCCTGCTCCCGTTCCTGGGATGGACCCCCAACCTACCTGGAGACGGACTGGGGGAGGGGGAGACCCCAGCCTGCCCAAAGAGTGGTGCTGGCCCCCCTCGCAGACGACTGTGGCGTATGTGACCCTGTCACTAGCCGGGATGGGAACGTGGGGAGCCCCATGTGGGGGTTTGCCTTGATCCCGCCCTTCACCTCGGTCTGAAGTGCTGCCTCCAGCGCTAACATGAGGCACTGCAAGAGCTGATGTCATCTCACAACGTCGCTGGGTTTGTGCTGCAGTCCCTGTGCTGCTGCCATTTCGCTCCAGCCTCCCCGGTGCATCTGTCCTGACCGGCCTCTGCCCTGACGGGACGATGGAAACTGTCCAGGGAGCCCCCATCTAGCTCTTCCACCTGGTGGGTTACAGCTGCTCCCTGCCGTGCAGACGCCTCTGGAGTCTCTGCCCCGGGGCAGCTCGGCTGGGTTGTTCTGGGGAGTCTGGACCTGCAGGGGCCTGTCCTAACCCAGGCTGGGTGGGAGTGAGCTGAGAGTGGGATTAAATTGTCTACCCATCTTAAAGGCTTCATGGCGACCAGTCAGACTTCTTAGGACCCCCACCCCTGTTCTATTGTCCCTGTCTGCTAGAGTCGTGATGGGCGTGGAGCCTGTCACTTGTGCTGTTTGGGAATCCTGAATAGAGTCAGGCCAATATTTATTTTCCAGCAAATGGTAACTTTGCTGAAAAATGCATTTTGGGGACACGGTAACTATTTGCGAATTCAGCAAATAGCTTAGCTGTGGGAAAACATTCATTTAAAAAAATGATAAAGTAGTTTGTTTCGGCCATTTCCAATCTAAACCTTTTGACTTTTTGTTTTGAACTGATGTTTTGTTTTTGAAATGTAGCTATTTCTCTTAAAAAACCCCAGAAGGTGAAAAACACTCAAAATTGAAATGAAAAACTTGGGTTTGGGTTAAATGAAATGTTTTGTTTGATGCAACACAATTTTTTTTTCTGTGTTTCATTTTGTTTTCTTGACCTGAAATGAATGGTTTTCATTTTAGTGAGGAGGGGGAAACAAAAATCAGTTCTGGTTTGAACCAAACTCTATTTCAGTTTGGCCCCCGAGCTGAAGAATGAATGATTTGCTCCGCTCTGCTCCTGAGGGGCTGTGAGTAGCTGCTCCGCACTCAGGCCTGCACTGTGGAGAACGGCGCCCCCTGGCTGTGACTGGTGTGAAATGCCCGGGCTCTGCCTGACCCCAGCTCCCTGGCTTCTGTGTTGCAGGTTTGTGATCAGAGGAGGAGATGACTGCGCGTATCTGAATGGCGGGAATGAAGTCAGCAGCTCACAGTGCTACATGGAAAGACTGTGGATCTGTAGCAAACCGGAGGTGTATGTGATGGGAAAAGGGACTGCACTGGAAGGGAGCTCAAAATAAGTCTCTGAGGGCTTGTCTACATTACCTGCAGGATTGACAGGCAGCAATCGATCCAGCGGGGGTCGATTTATCACATCTAGTCTAGACGCAATAAATCGACTTCCGAGCGCTCTGCCGTCGACTTGGTACTCCACCTGAGCGAGAGGCGCAGGTGGAGTTGAAGGGAGAGCGTCAGCTGTTGACCCACTGCAGTGAAGACACCGCGGTGACTAGATCTACGTACGTCGACTTCAGCTACGCTATTCACATAGCTGAAGTTGTGTAACTTAGATCGATCCGCCCTCCAGTGTAGACCAGGCCCTAGAAATTACACCGATACAACTCACACTTAAATGAACCATGTCCCCATTCGTCAGCCTGGCCAACCTCAAGATCTCAAAATCAGGCAGTGGGGCCCTCAAGCAACAAGTGTGTGTAGTTTAAACCGTGGATTCTTTGTATGTGCTTAGGGTGACCAAATGTCCTGATTTTATTGGGACAGTCCTGATTTTTGGGTCTTTTTCTTGTATAGGCTCCTATTACCCCCACCCCCTGTCCCGATTTTTCACATTTGCTGTCTGGTCACCCTATATGTGCTTCTGCTTTAAACTGAGGGTCACAATGTCAAGCTTTTCTCTGCAGCTGAGAGGGAGTGATCTTATGAGAAGGAGTCTCAGCCACACGCTGGGGAAATGAGGGAAGGGGAGGCCTTGTTAGTTTAGACTCCAGAACAGCATTTCTCAAACGTGGCCACCAGCCGATAGAGCCTCCAAAGCGCCTCGACAATCACTGAGATGTTAAGTATTAAAGTTGCCTTGTAAATGCCATAAATCATAATGCACCCTCCCTTCTAAATAGTATGGTCCAGGTAGAGCTGAACTACATAGGTGTTGCTCTCTTTCAAGTCACCAAGCGTATTCATTGGCTAATCACTGTGCTTACATCTCATGTTACTGTAGCTCCGTAAGCGGCTATTAGCCATCTGACTGCGTGGTGTTTGGGTAGGTTGCGATTGTTCAGGGGGGAGGTGAAAGAGTTAAAAATGCGAATGGGGATCAGAAAGTATTTCGAATAATCTAGTGCCAGCAAATGACCCTGAATGTGACAGAGAGAAAAATGAACATTTCAGCACTGGGGGAAGAGCAGTTTCTTGTTTCTGAAGCATCCGATTCCATTCCTGAGCAAGTTGCAGTGTGCGCTGTTTGTAAGAGAGAAATTCATCACATTGAAATGTATGTAGTGCAACGTCCCTATAGCACTCATGCCGGGGAAGTTGAACAAAATTACCACGGTGAGTTTCAGAGGCGCAAGCTGTTAAATGATGCAAAAACCAAGCTCAAAAGACAACAGCAACGGCTCAGAGATTTTGTTGTTACTATTATCATTATTATTACTGGGTTGGATTCATTTTTGTAGTTGTCTGTGAAAGAAATTTTGGACATATTGGCAGATATGTTCTTTAATTATGATTTGGACTATTATGTAAAGCATTTTAAAATGTAGTTCAGAATTGTTGTACAGCCATGCACCTTTTACTAAAAAAGCAAAAGAACAACACAAAAGACAAGAACGTGCAAAACACTTGTTTGTTTTTGTGTTGAGATCCAGTAAAGAATAGACACAACTGTACCTTGTATTTATTATTGAGTTTGGGGAAAAAACCCTATGTAAATATGCACATGTAATGTATTTATTTGTTTTTCCTACAGTTAATTAAGTATTGTCCGAGCCGCATTCTGAGGATGCTAGAAATTTGGGAGAACGCCGGCTCGAGAAAGTGTTATGGTTTTGTTTTCTATGTAACCATTACTTCACAGTATTTATTCACTCTCGCTTGCATTTCTGTTCTTTGATGATAAGCTCATTCTTGTTTTCTGTATATATAGATTTATATCTAAGTGCTGTGTTCTAAATAGAGTGGTTGGTTTGAACTGAATCTTACGCGCTGCTGTGGACTGCGCCTGTGGGAATAGGGAGTCACAGTTCTGCATGTGCTCAGTGGAACAGGGGCTGAGCACTCCAAGGGGACGCTCAGGCCTCGGGGGGCTGGTGGGTGCCTGTCGCTAACCTGTACAGAGCGAGTGAGGCCTACAGGGGGCTGGAAGGTCGGGCTTGCGCTGCCAGGGGTAGGTGGTTGCAGAGAGCTGACCCATGGCAGGCATGGACAAGGGTCCCCCAAAGGTGCCTCATATGCCTGCTATGAATCGCTCAAATGGGCACCCGTACCATGCTCATTCCATCCCTGCGCCCCCAGGTACAACCCGCACCAGGCATTTTACTGGGGCGAGGAGAACAAGTGCGTCGCTGCCCTTCTGTTCCATTCCTGCTGCTTGCACGGAGCTAGGCTCCTGCAATGGTTTTCAGTGTTTGCTACTTTAAGTGAGTTTGGTGTGCAAGTGGATGGGAGGGGGAAGGGAAAAGGGAGTCAGAAAGTTGTATCCAGAGGGTTTTAGGAAATCATCAACCTCCATAGTCACATGAAAGCCGTAGCAAATAAAGTATGTGAACTACCACCCTACACTGCCTCACGTTCCCCCACGTGTGTCAGCCTGCGCTGCAAGGATGGGGGTGCACAAGACGTCTCTATTTACCTTGCTCGGCTGGACCCAACCCCAGTGATAATAGGGGGATTTCTGGTTGGCTGTACTGGGCCTGCAACCCAGCAGTGACTTGAGCCCACTCCAGGTGAAAAGTCTCACCCGTAGTCTCACAAAGAGGGTGCAGGCCCCATCAAGCCATACTGCGGTCGGCGTTAGCACCGCTCACCACAGGGCACTGGGCAGCAGGAGGTTCAGTTACTCAGTTGGTTTTAAGAGCCATGGCAGGAGAGGGGAGGTAGGAGCCCCTTAAAACTATATTGGGCACAGACAGGCTCTGGAGAAGTTTGATTTGCCCCATGGCCCTGTCCCCCAAGGCCTCATCCTCGCTCCACCTTTTTCTGCCCCCGCTCCGACCTTCGCCCCAGCTCCTCCCACCCACTGTTGAACAGCTGATTGGCTGGTGGGTGCTGAGCACCCACTAGTGTTTTTCTGGGGATGCTCCAGCCCTGGAGCACCCAGGGAGTCAGCACCTATGGCAGGTGCGTAAGAGTAAGTGACGTGTGTGTGTGTGTGTGTGTGTGTGAGACAGAGAAAGAGAGAGAGAAGTTAGATAATTGCTCTATTGATAAACACAAGAGTTAAAAATGAGTCAGGCCTCAAAACCGTGAGACCCACTTAAACATCACGAGACTTAAAAATACTAAAGGCCGAGTCCTTTTTATTTATCTGCTGGTTTGTGAGCCTTTGGCGGTCATAGTTTCTAGCGTTCTCTGCACGGGTTAACGACTTCTTTTTGTCCTCCCTCCCTAAGAAAACCATGAGGACTGAGATTCTGGCCTACGCACAGGACTCTAGGAGCTGGGGCTTTAAGAAAAACACCAAATATCATGAGACATAAAAGGGGAGACTGGGTAGAAAGTTACAGCTGGTTTAGGGAAAGTGCAACTCCCCTTATCCACCTAGGAATCCGAAGGAAGCAGATGAGGACTGTGAGTGGAGCGTATCTGAGTCCCCCGGCCTCCTGGGGTAATGCGGATTATACTCTGCCACTGCCTCCCAGCTCTGCCTAAAGCCGCAGTCTAGCCCCATAGGAGATTAAAGCCGGGTACTTCACATTACAAATCCGGATCCTTAGTCCTGTTATATCGCAACAGCTGCTTTTTGGCAGATCCATTTGAGTTCAGCATCACACGTCTCAGACTGAATCCGGCTGCCTCTCAGCATCCACAGCTGTTCCCTGCAGTAGAGCCCAAGACCTGAAAGCTGCAGGAATGAGAAACAGCCCCTGTCATTGTGCTTCCCTTTAACCAGAGAAGGCCCCACCAGCAGCCACTGCTCCTCAACCTTCACTCTACTGGGAAACTTGGCTCCAGCATCATCCATAATTTTCCAATAGAGCCCCAGCTGACCAAAGACACTGCAGGATGGGAGGTGAGTTTGGTTGTCTCTCGCAAGGAACAAACTGGGCTGAATCACAATGGGTCAGCCCCCTAGTGCTTTTTCTTTGGAAGCTGCCATCTCCTGTGCCAGCATTTCAGCTTTCCTTTAGAAACAAAGTCTGGATTTGAAGAAAACCTGCCCAATGTGACCCAACTGTAACCAGTGCGGCAAGTCTGCCTGAGTCTGCAGAGAGCCTGAAACAATCGCTCTGGGAGAGCAAACTGCCACAGGCGTCGCAGTGGGATGTTAACTCAGCTCCCCATTACAGAGAAATGAAATGTCAACACTGTTTGTATGGGAGAAAGGAGAGGGATCTACCCCATTTACTGGGAGCAGCGACTGATTTTGGCCCCACAAATGGCCAGTGCCTGAGAGCTACCACCACCTTTTCCCCCAGCAGTCTGACCCTGGGAGTCAAAAGGTGTTAAACCCAGGCGCTCAGCTCAGCCCACAGGGGCTGGATTAAAGCAATGCAGGGCCATAGGGAGAACCTCCCATGGGGGGTCCCCCGTGACCACGCTACCAGCAACCACTGTACTGCTGGCCCCCACCTGGTAGCCTAGCAGTTGTGGGAGCAGCAGCAGCATTCTTACATGTCATGTCCTTCAACTCCCCACGCTCTCAGAGGAAGCAGGTTCCAGGGCTTTGGGCACTAGCCTGCGAGACCTGGGTTCAATTCCTGCTCTGCCACAGACCCCCTGTGTGATGTGGAGTAAGTCACTTAGTCTCCCCAGGCCTCCATTTCCCCATCTGTCCAGTGGGGATAACAGCCCTGGCCTGCCTCACAGGGGTGTTGTGAGGATAAATTCACTGATGATTGTGAGGCGCTCAGGGACTGCAGTGCCGGAGGCAGGTAAGTACCTTACACAGATAGACGTACATTTAAAATGAGCAGGTTCTACAAGGGGAGCTTTCCCAAGCGTATAGCAAACACCAGGTAACACTCACAGTGTTTGATCTAAGCGAGAACCGTCCAGCCAGGTCCATTTCCCCTCTGGGGGTGTCATTCTTAAGTCCAATCCAGACCTGATTTGCACCTTGTACAACATCCTGTATAGAATCCCGTGAAGTGCAAAGCAGAGGGGAGGGGGGTGAATGTGCCGTAACAGGCTAGAGCTCCCTTAGTGCTCCTGTTTAATACCCACTCTTTGCTTTGGTGGCTCTGCCCATAACACAGGAGGAGAACCCATCAGCCCCTGAGCTAATTCACCCTCGCTCCTGGGCGGGCAGAGTCCCAGCGCAGGGGTGGGAAATGTGGCTCTCTCTCTCTGCAGGCGTGGTAATGCCAGCACCAGTCCTTGGTGTCACAGCGTGAGCTGGCCCTTCAGGGAGTCCTGGGTTCAGCCTCACCTGTGACCAGGTGCCCCTGGACTGGGAGGTTCAGGTGAGACAAGCAGGTGGCCAGGAACCAGGCCTGGTGGGGCTACGAGGGCAGCCTGAGGTCAGTCAGGGCAGGGAGAGATTTGATGGAGTACGAGAGTTGTGTGAGAAGCCCTACACAGAGGCTCTGCTTAGCTCTCAGACAGGACTAGCTGGGAAGTCTGGGGTGGAAGAAGATCTGTGTTGTTCTGAACTGTATGTTAATCAGCCAGACTCCCCGAAGGGGAGAAAACACCCCAGTGTGGGGTTTGATTAACTGGGGGGAAAGGAGAAATGAGGCAGAGGGGTAGAGCCAGGCTGGATAAACCTGCTGCTCTGGGACTGTAACTAGTGACACACGTCTCTCTCCAGCTGGAGTTTGATGAGCCTGTATTTTATGTTACCATTTCCTTCTGGTTCTGGATCACGAGCATTTGAGCGCTCTTCCACAAGCAGTCATCACGGCTCCGACTCCAGTCTTTACGCTCCTTAAACAGCCAGTAGCACTTGTTCCCACGCAGCAGCCAGTCCCTGGGGCAGAGTTTGCACCTGGAGCCCTCTGGGAGGGGGAAATGGGAGCAGAGGTGTCATTAATACTGAACATTCAAACTGTGGCAGGCTGAAAAGAGAAGGTTATTCACCCTGTGCAGTAACTGAGGTTCTTCGAGATGTGTCCCCCTGTGGGTGCTCCACTTCAGGTGTTGATGCCCCTTGATCAGAGAATTTCAGCAGCAATGCCCGTCTGGGTCACCCATGCACCGTTCCCATCTCGCGGCGCCATTGGTGCCTCATCCAGCACGCGCAACCTGACCCCTTCACATCCTTACTGTAGAGTCTGTAAATTGAACTCTGAAGTAGACGGGAGGAGGGAGGGTAGTGGAGCACTCACAGGGACACATTTCAAAGAACCTCAGTTACTGCACAGGGTGAGTAACCTCCTCTTCTTCTCTGAGTGATGTCTCTATGGGTGCTCCACTTCAGGTGACTGTAGAACAGCGCCCCACTGTGGATGGAAGGGTCTTCAGAGTTGTCTGAGGAATTGAGGATAACACTGCTAGACCTTGCAGTAGCCCAGTGTTCAGGGTCTCATGCACTGCTTAGTGTTTTATGAAAGGATGTTCAGAGGCCCAGGTGGCAACTTTACATATGTCTATGAGGGGTACATTGCTTAAAAAGGCTACTAAAGTTGCCATTGATCTGGTAGAATGAGTTCTGATCCCTGATGGGGGTTGCAAGTTCTTTTGTCGGTAACAGAGGTGAATGCACCCAATGCACTAAGCCACTAAGAATGCTACCTTCATTGATAGGTGTGTCAGGGAACACGTCACTAATTGTTCAAACAGAAGTCCGGTTCCATGCTGGAGTGCGCGTATTTCGGGGTAAATGTTCTGAATGCCCGAAAGGAAGTGTTTGGTGATTGGATGCACAAATATTGATGCCCCTGTCAATCTTATGATGATAGATGGTAATTGCGAAAAGATGGACTTTGATCGAGCTCATAGATGGTCCCAAGCCCTTTAGCCGTAAGATGTAGTCCAATAGGAAGGGTAAAGATGCGGAAACTGTGGTATCATGTTTGTCCTTACCTTCAAAAATGGAAGAGATTCTCCATATGGTGTAAGTCCTGCACGTGATTGACCTCCTACTGTCCATTAATATGTGTTTAACCTGTTCCGAGCAGACTAATTCTCCACAATGGAACCATGGAGGAGCCACAAGTTCAAGTGAAGTTTCTCCAGGTCCATACAGAGTGGGAGAATGCGTGGTGCGCATATCGCCATCCGCATCAGGTAGGAGAACCAAGTCTGTCTGGGCCATGTCTACTCCTGGGGGAATTCTGCACCAAAAAATTAAAAATTCTGCACACAACATTTCAAAATTCTGCATATTTTATTTGTCAAAATAACACAATGTAATCATGCCAGTTAAAATTATTTTGGTAATTTATTTCTAAATATCTGTCAGCAAGTAGGTCTTAACAAAATATATTCTGGTAATTTTTTTTAACAGATTCCTTACTAGGCATATTAATACAGAACTTTCTGTAATTCATTTAAATGACAATACAGAACTGTATTTCCTGCACCTGTCAGAAGCAGTGCAAAGGCTTGGGGGAGTCAGGAGTAACGGAGGAGCTGAGGGAGAGGGAAGGAGCCTGGAGTGAACCTGGAGGGTGTTGGCTGTGGGTGGGAGGTTTTTCTTTGGGGGTGGGGGGGATTTTTAGGGTGTTGGGAAACCTCCCCCATGCAGACCCTGGCTGACCCCAAGCCTCTCCCATTCAATCAGGCATGTCTACCCCTGTCCCCACTCCCCTCATCCACATGGGTCTCTGCAGTCCCCCTCCCCCATCCCCAGGCTCAACGCTGTCACCCCACTAGCTCCTGGGCCGATGCCCCAGGCTGTCCCCTCCACTAGCCATTCTGAACCCCAGTCTGTGACCCTCCAGCAGCCCCCTGTGCCCCACTCTGTCCTAACCTGGCTCCACAAGCAGGGTGCTGTGATGAACTTCTACTCCTGGGCCTGGGGGAGTTCTGCAGCACAAGGCATAGAATTTTGTATTTTCCAGCATAAAATACATTTTCACTATGAAGTGCTGCACGTCCTCTTTCGCCCACCAGAGGCCGCTGTGGCGCTAGAACAGCCGGCATGAACGCAGCGGGCTGTTCTGGCTCCACAGCGGCCTCTGGTGGGCATAAGGCAGAACTGCAGCACTTCTTAGGCAAAATGTTTTTTATGCGGGAAAATACAAAATTATGGAGACAAATGAATTCAGGAGTAATCATGTCGGGACTATCAGCATCACTTTTGCTTTGTTGGTAGTATTTTACGTATTACCTGCGATAGCATTGGTGGAAACGCATATAGAAGTGGTGCCTGCCATTTGAGGAGGAAGGCATCCCCCAGTAATCAGGGTCCCAGACCTGTTCTCAAGCAAAATTGTGGACATTTGTGGTTTTGTGATGTTGCGAGGATGTTGATGGATGGATGGCCCCATTATTGAAATGTTTGTAGGACCACGTCATTCAGTTCCCATTCGTGATCGTGGCAGAATTCTCTGCTCAATGTGTTTGCTGTAGTGTTTTGGCAGCCCAGACGGTAGGAGGCTGAGATGTTAATATTTTGGCCGATGCACCAATTCCACAGTTGCATGGCTTCAGTACTCAGGGAGTGAGATTGGGCTCCTCTCTGTCAATTTATATAAAACATGCACACGATGTCTCATTCCTTAGCAGCGGGAGGAAGTGGAAGCACGCGTTGTGAATTGCATGGAGTTCTTCGAGTGCTTGTTCACTTTAAGCCGCTGCTCCCTTTCTTTAAGAATTCTAGCACAGAACTCACAGCAGATCTTATAGCGATCCTTTTGGTGACCCTCCCCTAGGCACCGTAAACACGAGGAGTGTGGATCACTCTTCGGCATGCACTTTGCGCAGACCACACAGTTTTTAAACCCCAGAGACCACAGCATACTACAGCTCCTGGGAGTCAAAATGGGGAGGACCCCAACAACTCTAATCAATAACAACTAAGATAAACATTATACAAAGAACTGTTGAATGCACTTGCTAAGCAAGGGCTATGAGAAGTTCCAGCCTACCGTCACTGGCAGTAAGAAGGAACTGAGGGGGTGGTGGGTTGGCAGGGCTCCATATTGAGCGCCATGAAGCCACGACTCCAGGGGGTGCCTGAACCGACCCGACAGATGCTGCTATGGGAAAAATCTTCTGGCCACCGTTCACGTGCGTGCGCACACACCTGGTTGGAATGGACATGAACAACACATCTCGAAGAACAACAGTTACAAGAAGGTGAGTAACCATTTTTTCTAGCCGGTTTACGTGCAACATTGTTTTGGCGGGTGACAATTGGCTGTGAACCATGTGAGACGGGCTCCCCAGCCTATTAAGGAGGCGTTGTTTGTGAGCATCATCGAGGGCGGATCCTGCATGAAAGGAATTCCCAAGCACATGTTTTTGGGTTGCATCCACCGAAGTAGAGAAACTTTGACCTTGGTCAGTATTCTGAGGTGCCCGTTTAGGCCATGTTTGTGTGGTTTGTAGATGGTCCCGAGCCAACCCTGGAGGCAGTACATGTGGAGACACGCATGTTATACCACAAATGTGGTTGCGGCCATGTGGCCTAAGAGCTGAAGGTATGATATGTGTGGACTGTTCATAACTGAAGAGATTAGGTTGGTCATAGTAACAAACGTGTCCCTTGGTAATGATGCTTTGGCTTCTATGAAGTTGAGATAGGCCCCGATGAAGTCCAACTGTTGAACAGGGTTTAAGGTTGACTTTTGTGCATTTATCTGTAACCCCCGACTCTGGAAAAGGTTGATCATCTTGTGAGTAACATCAAAGGCATCTCACAGAGTGGGAGCTTTTAATAGACAATCAATCATTCACGTAGGGGAATATTATTACCCCTTGCTTGCGCAGGTGTGCCACTACGACTGCAAGAATTTTGGAGAAGACTCAAGGTGCTGTAGTCAGTCCGAAAGGTAGGACTTTGTATTGGTTGTGGTCTGTTCCCAGGGTAAACCTGAGGAACCTCCTGTGAGCAGGATGTATTGTGATATGGAAATAGGCTGAGAACCAGTGCCCCCTTTCCAGTGCTGGTATTATTGTTGGCAGTGTTACCATCCTGAACCATTGGACCGTCATGAATTTGCTGAGCTTTCTGAGATCTAGAATGGGTCTCCTTCCTCCATTTTTCTTTTGGGATAAGAAATAATGGGAGTAGAAACCCTTCCCCCTGTGTTGTGGAGGAACTTGTTCCATGGTGCCTAGGTGTAGAAGATGGTTAACTTCTTGTCGTAGAAGGTGCTCTGAGACGGGTCCCTGAAGAGGGATGGTGAGGGGAGGGTGGGTGGGAGGGATGGAGTAGCCCAGGCATATAATTTCTAGGGCTCATTTGACCATAGTGATGGATGCCCATGCTGGATAGAAAGGGCGCAAATGGTGACCAAACTGGGAGCTAGTCAGTGATTTCAGCACTGTCGGGTAGGGGAGTATGACGGTGCCACCCATAAGGCTTTATGGAAATATGCAGTTCACAGCAAGGGGCTGGAGGGGGTATGCCCCGATTCCACCCCCTTTCCCAAGGCCCTACCCCCGCCTCTTCTCCACTTCCTCCTCTCTCTCCTGAAAGTTATTAAATGTTCAACGCCAAGGAACAGATGGGGTAGAGGAGTGAATTTTCCACGGCCTCCCTCACAAAATATATCACCGCTTTGCCTTTAGTAATTATCCTTTTGAGGGGAAAACCGGGCATTTCTCTCTTTTTGCAAAGTCCTGTGATCTCTTTCAGCTAAAGAAAACTTGTGAGTGCTGGTGATGCAATAGCTCTTTATCTTTCTCCCCATTATAGCAGTGGGGGATGAGTAAAGGTGGGGGTGCAGTGTTAAGGCCCCCGTGACCCCCAATGCCTGCACACTTCAGGGGACAGCAGCTCCTGTTGGAAGGGGCATTTCCCTCACTAGCGTTAAGCTGCCCCATGCTCCCAGGACTTTAGAGGGACAGCGTGGCTGCTACTCTAGCCCAGGCTGGAGCTGGGAGGAAGGCCACGGGTTCTCCTGTGCAAGGTCCCTCGCCCCCATTAGGAGTTGGAGCAAGGACAGGGCACCAGGGGCAAGGAGTGGGGAAGTGGGAGGGGGAGCTGAGGAGGAGATGGGGCCCCAGGCCGGGCAGGGGCCGCAGCGGGAGGAGGACGGGGAGGAAGGTCTGGGAAAAAGGGGCAGGCTGTAAAAAAAATAATTTCCTTCCGGAGAAGCAGACTCACCCTGCCCGGAGTCCAGGCAGCGGTGGCTGCTGCCCTCCCCCCCCCCCATAAACAGCTGATCGGGAGTAGGGAGAGAGAGAGGAGGAGGGGTGAGTAAGAGGCGGGGGAGGGAGAGCTTTGCTGCCGTGCAACAGCAGGACAGAGCCCCGGGCACAGCAACACCAAGCTTCCCGGAGAAGAGAGGCCATGCCGGGGTCCCTTTGGAGCGTGGGCCCGGTGCCCCCAAAGCTGCAGACTTAACTGAAAACAGCTCAGCAAGTACTCCTGTCTCCAGCACCCAGACACCCAGCTCCCAATGGGATCCAAACCCCAAATAAATCCGTTTTACTCTGTATAAAGCTTATACAGGGTAAACTCATAAAATGTCCGTCCTCTAGAACACTGATAGATATGCACAGCTGTTTGCTCCCCCAGGTATTAATCACTTATTTTGGGTTAGTTAATAAACAAAAGTGATTTTATTAACTATAAAAAGTAGGATTTAAGTTTTTTCAAGTAGTAAAATTACAAAGTAATTTACGAAGAACAAAGTAAATTACCAAGCAAAATAAAACAAAATACATAAGTTTAAGCCTAATACATTAAAAAACTGATCTTAGGTAATATCTCACCCTCAGAAATGTTCCAGTAAGCTTCCTTCACAGACTAGACTCCTTCTTAGTCTGGGCCCAACACTTTCCCCTGGTACAGTCCTTGTTTAGTTTCAGCAGGCATCTTAGGTGAAAAGCCGGGGATTTCACATGACTGAGCACCTTTGTTCTGTTCCACCCCCTTTTATAGCTTTGGCCCAAGGCAGGAATCCTTTCTCTCTCTCTCTGGGTTCTCACCCCGCCTTCCAAATGGAAAAGTACCAGATTTAAGATGGATTCCAGTAGTAGGTGACATGGTCACATGTCCTGTGAGACCACCTTCTTCATTACCTTCATTACATAGGAAGGCTTGCAGGTAAACAAATCCATTCACAGTTCATTGATTCTGAAGCACCCTGAATGGCTTCCACTTAATACATTTACATCAGTAATACAAGTTTATATCTTATTCTCCTAACTCCAGACATAGAAATAATACATGCAAACAAATAGGATGAACACACTCAGTAGATCATAAGCTTTGTAATGATGCCTTACAGGAGACCTTTTGGATAAGGCATATTCCCGGTACATCATATTCACACTTACAAAGATATTTTTATAAAGCATATGGAGTGCAACATTACACTAGCTACTGCCTCTCAGGGAGGTGGAGTACCCACACCGACAGGCGAATCCCTCCCATGAGCCTAAGTAGTGTCTATACTGAAGAGCTACAGTGGTGCAACTGTGCCGCTGTAGCGTTTAAGTGTAAACATACACTGTCTCATCAACAGAAGTTGGTCCAGTAACAGATATCTCCTCCCCCATCTTGTCTCTCTAAGATCCTGGGACCAACATGGCTACAACACTGCATAGAATAAAAAGAACTCTAGTCCCAACATGACCACATAGGTGGATCAACAAAAAACAAACAAAACATGTAAGTGCAATCAGGTTTCTACAACCAGCTTTAAAAGCTGAGATATAATACCATGGAGAGCCTCTGAAGCTTACCTAGTCATCCAGAGGCAGTAGCACCAAGGACCCCAGTCATGGAGCAGGGCCCCACGGTGAAATGACACTAGCGTGTGTTATAATATAACCTAGGAAGACTGAAGCAATGATACTTGCCAAGGCAACCGATACATATTTAAAGACTATAATAATAAATAAAAACATTTTAAACCCTCCCCCCACCCACCCACACACACTAGCTTTCTTAATTGGCTATGCCGTGCTGGTAGTGTCAATGCCCCAATGCTTTACATCATTGATTAGACGGGCTTGATCATGAAGAAAACATCCCCCCAGTATGTTACACCAATATGATGCTGAAAGGGAATGATCTTAGCCAATCAGAGGACAGTGAGGCTGTACCATTTTCAACTCATAACAGTCTTTTCCTCCCTCCCCAGTTCCCTGCACTTGGTTTGGGTTAGTCACCATCCAGTTATTCCAAGGCCTGGTCTACACTACAGGGCGAGGTCAACATAAGCTACCTAGCTGGGAAATGTCTTCACTTAAATTTGGCTCCTGCCAACATAAGTGCCTCTCTACACCTCCCCGAGTCGCGTAAAGTCACAGTCGATGTAATCAGATCAACGCAGCGGCAGTGTAGACACTGCATTGCTTACGCTGACTGTTACTGGCCTCCAGGAGCCGTCCCACAATGCCCCCCCGACAATACAAGCGAACCTGGGGTGAGGATGTGGACTGCTGACACAAGGAGCCAAGCAAGCGCACACCCCAGCAATTTACTAATTGCGGTGGCTGTACGTTGACATACATTAAGTTGACATAAATTTGTAGTGTAGACATGGCCAAAGAGATGAGCCTGGCTGAACTGTAGAGAGACGGGAGAATGGGGTAGAAAGGAGGAGCAGGGGAAGGGAAAAGAAACATGCCAACCAGCAGTTTCACGGCACGTTACAGTTTTGTAGTGCCTTCCCTCATCTCACTTCAAATTTGACAGTAGTGAGAAGGGGGTTGATACACAGAGGTCACGATAAACCCTGAACTTGTAACATCTGTTTTACTAATGGGGGCAGGGGGATAGGGGATGATCAGGGGGGAGGAACTGCCCCCTAAAACTGAGGCTACCCCCCCAAAAAAAAACCACCCTCATGCTCATCTTCAGCCAATGCTGCTTGCTTTGATTAAACTGAGCAAAGGGTCAATTTCAGGCTGGATCACAGGAAATACTGCCTCGCTGGGACGAGTCTATTAGGCTGTGAACTGTCTCCCAAGGGAAGGGATGGGAGCTCAATCACTGGGGTCATTTACAGCCAAGATTAGACAAAACCTAGGAGAATAAAAAACCCATTCTGCACCATCTGCTGGTAGTAAGAGTGAACCACCAGATGTGGCCCAATATGGCTTTTCCAAGTCTAATTTATGGGATTCACTTAAATTTGCAATTTCTCTCCCATTGCACGGCCCTTTCCCCTTGTATAGGCGTCTGGTTTGCTGCAGATCCAGTATCTCGTCATAATGCACCGTGAGCTGCTGACGCCTTTCTCGTCATTCAGATACGCGCAGTCGCCGCCTCCTCTTATCGGAAACCTGCAACACAAGAACCAGGGCGCTAGAGGTTACATGTGTCTGTCATTATCAGAGACACTCCTGACTGTGTCTCTTAGGGGAGCTACTGCACACACAGACCTTGTCTGTGCAGACTGGAACAGACCCTCCTGCTTTCCTCTCCCTGCAACAGAATCCACAACTGCCTCCTCCCTGGCAGGTGGGAATACCAAGAGGG
Source organism: Malaclemys terrapin pileata (assembly GCF_027887155.1). NCBI lineage: Eukaryota > Metazoa > Chordata > Testudines > Emydidae > Malaclemys > Malaclemys terrapin. The sequence continues at coordinate 43,378,771 of NC_071517.1, read as the reverse complement.
CCACAGAAAGTAACCAGCGTGGAGCATCAGGACAGCAGCAGGAGAAGGGGGGTGGGAATGAAAGAAGACAATCATCCCGTTCCCGTTTAATCCTCTCTTCTGGGTAGCTGGTTTCCTCCCTCACCCCCAGTTGCTGCTCATCCTCCCACCCACCTGTGAGCAGCGCTGACACCAAGCGGGAAACAGCCGGGTGCAAGTCACCCAAGGAGGAGGCTTTCTAAGGAGCTGAGAGAGCCTGTAACAAACGCCGAGACCTGACAGCACAGGCTGGATTATTCACAAGCCAAGATTTGTCTCTAGCACCTGAGTATCCAAAGCACCCGACGAGCCCCGAATTAGGACGCTGCTGCCCAGGTTTCTTTTTCAAATATACAGAGAGAGAAACTCACCAGTGGTTGAATTCGCTGCCGTTGGCCCATTTCCAGGGCTGGCCCAGCTCCTGCTCCCTCCGGAGGCCGATCCAGTGCTCAGGGTTGCCTTTATAGCGCAGCATGAAAGCCTTGAATAGAGGCACATACAACAGGAACAGCACATATTAGATTCCCGATTCATAGGAGATGAATCTCATCTGCCTCGGCGCACTCTGCGCAACAAGGGAGTCGAAGCTCTTGTTGTGTGCGCCAGCGTACGTGTGTGAGAGAGAGATTTTAGACAGGGGCAGAGGGAAGGGGAAATCTTCCCCTCACGTTTACATGGGACGGAATTCAGATGGTCCCCGTCCATACAGTTTCCCCTCTCTCTCATCTTCCAGTTCGCTCTGCCCCGTTTTCCCTGAGGCCTAAACAAGACTTAGGTGCCAGCCCACATGGGGATACTCTTACGGACTTAAACTATACTGATATACGTGATTTCTAAACGGATTCAACAATGCACCACCTGAAACCAGTGGGATGTACTTGGCATGGCTAAGCCATGCTTCCGCTTCCTGTGCTGCCCCAGCTACACTGCTATTTGCACTCATGCTGCCGTCAGCAGGAGGGACTGAATCTGGGACTCTGAACCTTAGTGTATGAGTCTCTACTGCCCGAGCTAAAAGCCACATGGCTCTTGGCTAAGGCTGCAGCAGACTCCGCAATTTGGGCTAGGTGCCACTAGAGGGGGACAGAGCGCCACAGCCACCAGGCCTGGCTTATACTAGCACCAGTGTGTCCGTGAGGAGGGGAATCACACCCCCAGCTCGTAGTGTAGACACAGCCCGTGACAGAGCAGGGCTCCTCTCCACACAGGAGAAGCTGAGCCTGTCTGTCCTGTCAGGGCCAATCTATTGCTGCTATAAAGCATCTGTGTCTCTCTCACCATTTCCGGCTCACTGTCGATCCCAGCCAGGGAGGCGCCGAGGGAGGAGCAGTTGCTCCGGCTGTAGGTCCAGTTCCCTTCGGCCTCTGAGAAATAGTAACATTTCCCTCCGTACCCGACCCAGCCGTCTGAGCAACAGCGGGCACCAAGCGGTCCAGGATCTGCCACTGGTGGGTTACAGCCACATACTGAAAGTAAGAAAAAGATACAAGTCTGAGACTGTTTCCTTCCCAACCCCACATCAATATCTGATGGGAATGGAGGGGACTAATTCCCTCAGGTCCAGGCTTCAGAGGCTCCTTAAGTCTCTGCTAGTTGCCTAGTGAGTACCAGGGAAGAAACAGGACATTAGAAATCAAGCCACTGAGAGGTTTAAGTGCCTCTGATTTCAGTGACTAATCTGGGGGCTGAATGCAGTAAGGATGCAGACAAGAGGCAGCCCACAACTAGTGTTCAGCAAAGACAGCTCTAGACCCAGAGGCAGCATTAAGGTAGCTGCAAGGGGACAGGACCAAACTGCCTGCAGACGGAGAATATTGAAACTTGATAGAAGTTCAATTTTGGAATGATCAGCTGGGACAGTAGGTCTGCTAGTTTTGCTCTTTGCTTTATTCTTCCAGGAAATGCACTGAGATGGAGGCGGGATGAGATTCCCCTCTAGGGACAAACACGGACCCACTGAACTGGGCGGGGGGCGTTTTCCCCATAGAATCTCACTGCTGCACTAGTGATGCAGTCACAGTCAATTTTACGATGAGTTGGTCTGTTGGAGCAGGTGAATGAAATCTTGTCTACACAGGAAAGGTTTTTTGGAAGCTAAGGTGTGAGTTTAAACCACTGTACCTATATAGGTATAACCCTCACCTGGAGACACTTATTCCCTTTTAAAAGTGGCTTTTTTCAGTTTGACCTATACAGCAGAACCTCAGAGTTGCGAACACCTCGGGAACAGAGGCTGTTCGTAACTCTGAAACGTTATGGTAATCCTTGCCAAAGTTTACAACTAAGCATTGACTTAATATAGCTTTGAAACTTCACTATACAGAAGAAAAATGCTGCTTTCCCTTTATTTTGTTAGTAGTTTTCCTTTAACACAGCACTGCAATGTATTTGGTTTTTGGGTTTTGTTTTTTTGTCCCTGCTGATGGCTGATTGCGTACTTCCAGTTCCCAATGAGATGTGTGATTGACTAGTCAGTTCGTAGCTCCGGTGTTTGTAATTCTGAGATTCTCCTGCTCTCCCAAGCATCATGAGCTAAACTGAAAAGAGGCCACTCTAAATCAGGGACAGGAAGTGGCCACAGGGTGGCACCAGAATCTCAAAAATGGTGTAGCCTGGTGTAACCGCTGGCTCTGTGAACAGTTTCAACTCAATTTTCCTCTCACTGCAATGTATCGTATCTATTTCAGTGCTGTGTAAAAGCAGCAATGGGGGCGCCCATCACCACCACCACGGATATTTTAGCTTTTTATATTTTGGAGAGGGGAGGGGAGAGGAAGGAGTTTGATTCAAATTCTTTGACATGACGTTGCAGAGTGTTACATTCTAACACATTCTTGTGCGCTTTGTTCTGCCCCAATTTAAAACAGCTGATCTTTGAACAGGTGGCTTGTATTGAGTGACAAACTGTCAGGGGTTAGTGAGACACCCTCAAACTTAAAATAATCACCCTTCTCTCTGAAAATTTTGGACCTACTATTGTTACAAGTAACTCCCAAAGCGACTGTATCAGAGAGGGGAACAACAAATATTTCTCTTTAGTTTTTCAACTTCTTGAGTGTGCACCTGACAACACTGAGGCTCTTTTTATAGCGTCAATGGGATTTCTGCTCCTTAAGGCACTTTTGAAAATCCCACTCTTTTGTGCATCGTTGATGTCATAGTTTTGCCTGTTTGTATGGGTCTTTTCATGCAGCAACAGCAATGACAAGAAAATATTAGTTCAGACCCACAAATATTGGCAAAGAGACTCAGGGGTGGGACCTAAACTAATTTAAAAAAACCTGGTTCGGGTTTAGAAGAAATGTCAGGACAGATTTTTAAAGGTACTGAAGCATCTAACTCCCACTGAAACCAGTAAGTTAGGCGCCCAAAGTCTGGCCTTTCTATAAATCTGGGAGCAATAATTTTGTGATTAAGGATCTGACTGAAACTCCCTGTGAGACCTTGGGCAGCTCATTTCTCTGGGCCTCAGCTCCCCACCTGTAACATGGGGGAAGGGAGTGAGGAAAACACCATTAATGCATGTGCGGCACTCTAATAACTACGGTGATGAGGGCCACAGGAGAACCTAAATAGACAGAACCTGTTTTTACCTGACTGCTGAAGCCACAGAGGAAGTAGAGATCATGTGACTTCAGCACCAGGGCCGGCTCCAGACACCAGCCGAGCAAGCTCGTGCTTGGGGCGGCAGATTTCAAAGGGCGGCATCCCATCTAATCCTTTTTTTTTTTTTTTTTTGGTTTTGTTTTGCGCTTCACCGCTTTGGCCGCCCCTGCAGGTTTTTTCTTTTTTGGTTTATTGCTCCCGCCGCCCTGTAGTGGGTGGAGGAGGGGAGCGCCCTGCATCCAGCCTGGTAGGGCAGCCCGCATCCTTCCCTGCCTGCCGAACGGAGCGGCGCGGAGCCCTCCCAGCAGGCGGCGCAGGGGGAGGGGCCACGTGGCAAGCTCCCCGCTTAAGGAAGCCCTGGCTGCCCCCCTTCGCTTCCCCCCCCCCGCCCGCCGCTCCAGCTGGGGGCAGGTTTGTTTCCCCCCCCCCCCTTTGCTGCTCCAGCCGGCTGGGCGTTTTTTGCTTTGGGTGGCAAAAAAGCCAGAGTCGGCACTGTTCAGCACCAGCAGGGTTGAATGGCAGACGCAGACACAGACAGGGTGTGAGTGAAGGCTGAGAACTCACCTGCCAGAGCTGTTGCTAAAACAATGATTAAAACAGCGACGACTAGGACTAAGCAGATAACAGAGCATCTTAAGGTGCAGCCAAATCCATTCCCTGAAAGAGAGAAAGCCATGAATGTCCTGAGGCTGCCAGAGGGACCAGAGTTATTAGCAATGTTGGATTTCTAAGGGCTTGCCTACACATTTAGTTCACAGCCCCTTCCCAGTCTGAGAAACAAAGGATTTTTATTTGCAGCTTCAATACAGCTGGGTTTGTATAAGTCACCGGAAGAGACACCAGGATATCCCACTCCCAGAGCAAACGATTCTGGAACAAACCCATTTGTTTTCCTAACGGTTCTTTCTCAGGCCACTTCTAGATTTAGTTAGAGGAGAGCAAAGCCGTGAAGGTATTAGAGGTACAGCGGGAAGATCCTCTTTCCCCACACTGGAGCCAAGAATCTGAGCTGCCAATCAGGCCCTCCAGGCTAAGGCTTAACCTTCCTGGACTTGGATTGGGACTAGAAACAACGTCCTCCCTCTAGATTTCCTGCTTTCCGTGTTTCAAGAAACACAATTCTTTGGTGATCAGATCAGATTTAAATGAGAAATAGCATGAGCATTTCTCCAGAAGGGTAAATCCGGGTAGCCCTGAGTTGGGAGAATTGTTGGTGGTCTTCCATTCCACTCTGCATAACACCCTTTGCAAATACCCTACCCCCAGTGCTTTGACCCACGCTTCAGAAGATACAACAGATGCCCTGGCAAATGCATTTTCATGCGTGTTATGGTAGGCCATAGAGATCCAGAACTCCCTGCACAGTTAATACACTATCCCCATATCACTGTCCCCGTGCACACATTTTGTGGCTGTGGCTCACACATTTGAAAATCTGGCCCTCAAAACAAACTGAAGGAAAGAGAAAGTGGAGTAAGGAAAGGGAGAGAGAGTGCAAGGGAGACATGGATCAACTTTTCAAGCAAATGGGGGCATAATACATGCACCCGCAAATATTTACGCGTGCCAACCGTATGCTGATGTGGCCACGTTTCTACATAGGAAACAGCAAATCAGGAAACTGGATCATAGGAACCCACTGAGATGAGCAGGTCTCTGCTCCCCACGCTTAGGAGGGATGGGCAGTTGGGGCCACAACTGAGATGTGGCCCCATCTGGGTAGGCCCAGTGTCTCTCCCCGAGCTGCTTCCCCACCAATGAGACTGTTTACCTGGCTTCCTTCCTTTGTTGAGGTCTCCGTTGCGGTTAAGGGGCTGCTCTGACTGCTGGAAGTCCTCAGTGGGACTCTCTACCTGACCCATCTCTCCTCTCTCAGGGAGACACCAGGGAGCATCTACTCCCTCTCCCTGCCTGGATGTGGCAGTGTTTTACTCAGCAGCAGTGGAGTGGCTTCTCTCCTGATTGACCTGGAATCCAAGACCACCATACGAAGAGTCAGCGGCTTGTCTGTGGTTTGGCAGCCCCCTGTTCATTGCCACAAACACAGAGATACAAGCAATGCAATGAACACCCTCACATGTCATCAACTCTGTGCAACAAATCCCCATCCTTCTCTCTCACCCCAGGATTGCTGCCTCTCACCTGGGTGTGCCATCATAGAAATGTAGGACTGGAAGGGACCTTGATAGGTCATCTAGTCCAGTCCCCTGCACTCAGGGTAGGACTAAGTATTATCTAGAACATCCCTGACAGGTGTTTGTCTAACCTGCTCTTAAACACCTCCAATGCTGGAGACTCCACAACCCCCCTAGGCAATTTATTCCAGTGCTTAACCACCCTGACAGGAAGTTTTTCCTAATGTCCAGCCTAAACCTCCCTTGCTGCAATTTAAGTCCATTGCTTCTTGTCCTATCCTCAGAGGTTACGGAGAACAATTTATCACCCGCCTCTTTAAAACAACCTTCTACGTACTAGAAGACTGTTATAATGCCCCCCGACCTGAGTCTTCTCTTCTCCAGAAAAGTGTTTGGAGGAATCGGGGGGGGGGGGGGTGTTAGTATAATGAGGATGAGGGTCCATGTGGCAAGATTTGTGCTTGGGGCAAGTGCACATAGCGCTCTCTGTATGGAGGGGAAATGGATCTAGTGCCCAGTGCCCTCCCCCCATACTGACACCTCTTCCCCCCCCCCACAGGATGTGGAGTAGGCACACAGACATACATATAGAGCTTTGGTACCCACGCTCCTCCTCCTCCCCTGGCACTGATGGCTTTGTGACGCTAGGAGCATGGGGCGGGGCACACATAGCTCCCAACCCTCCCTGCACCAGGTAGCTGTAGCTGTGTGTTTGCAAGGCCTGGCGTGAACTCACAAAGAGCTTTCCACACAGGCTGAGAGGAGGGGCTCAGTCCTCAGTCTCCCTGAGACACACAGCTGTCTGCCTGGAAGATAGTTTTGGTACCCAGCAACACACTCCCTAGGACTCCAGAGGCTGTGGGTTGGCAGAGAGAGGAGGGTATGTGCACTCAGAGGCTGGGGGGAAGAGGCTCAGTGCCCCAGGCCCCACCCCCATACACTCTGACGTCATTGTTGGGTGGGGTTTGTTTATTTCTCTCTGTGTAGGATACCAACAGCCACCAGAAGAGGGTAACTGCAAGTTCTGTTCTCAGCTGATTTTCTAACTGCGCAATAACTTTCAGCCTATTATAAGAGGGGTAGCAGTGTTATAGTCCGGATCTGTGAAAAGCAACAGAGGGTCCTGTGGCACCTTATAGACTAACAGATGTATTGGAGCATAAGCTTTCGTGGGTGAATGCCCACTTCGTCAGATGCAGGACTCTGTTGCTTTTTTCAGCCTATTGTAGACCTCAAAATGTCAAACTTTGCAGCGAACTCCCCCCCCCCCCCACCCACCTTTCCTTGTGCTACGGGGATTAATCCTGCCTGTAGCACCAGCTGGGGACTCATGGAGGGAAGCCGCCAGGGCACTCCAGCGCCCAGTTCCCCCACCGGTTACACCCCCTGAGCCCAGCTCCTCCCTGCCCCCATGCCCCACCAACACCGGCTCAGCTAGTGTCGCTCCCGGCACTGACAACTCCCCTGTGGGTGCTGAACGCAGGCACCTGAGCAAGGCGCCTTCTCCCAGCACAGGGGGCTGCAGCCCTAAGGGTAGGGGGTTAAAGGGATCGAGTCCTGGTGCTTCCCCTGTCCCCAGCCCTGGGGCTGCACTCTTCGAGGGGACTGACAGGGACAGATTCCAGCCAACCCTCCCTACACACGCACACACCACAAAAGGGATGGAACAAGGAGTGGAAGGGGCTGCCCTTCCTCCCCCCATCTCCATCCATGGGGCTACAGCCCCAGATGTTAAAGGGGCAGACTCCAGCTGCCTTTTCCCACCCCCAGCGGGTGCAGTCCCAGGGGCTAGTCCAGAACCCACCACCCGAGCCACAGGGGGTGCAGCCCAAGGGACTGACACCAGGCAGCTGCCCCACAAACGCAGCTAAAGTCCCGGGATGCAAAGCGCATCCCGCTGCCGCCTCCCCAGTCCTCCCCGGTCCAGCCAGCGGCTGCTCTGCGCTCGGCACCGCACGGACTCGTTTCTCCCCCCGCTAGGGTTACCATATCTCATAAATAAAAAAAGAGGACCCTCCACGGGCCATGGCCCCGCCCATTTCCCCACCCTAGCCCCGCCCCAACTCCGCCCCTTCCCCCACCCTAACTCCGCCCCCTCCTCCCTCCCACTCCCAGCCAGGGGGAAAGGGCTGCCCCAGTGCTACCAGCATCACGGTTTCCCGGGCAGCCCCCAGACCCTGCGCCCCCAGCCGGCGCTTCCCCAGCGCAGCTGGTGCCCGGGAGGGGAAGCGCCCAGCCGGGGGCGCAGGGTCTGGAGGCTGCCCAGCAAACCGTGAAGCCGGTAGCGCTCGGGCTTTGGGCAGCCCCCATGCCTCCGGACCCTGTGCCCCCAGCCGGGCACTTCCCCTCCGGGGCTCCGGCAGCTCTGCGTAACTTACACTGTATAAGTTACACAGAGCCGAAGAGGAGCAGAGCCCCCGCAGCTGGAGGCTCTGCTCCTCTTAGGCTCTGTTTAAGAGCTGAGCTGCCCCAGCGCTACCGGCTTTGGGCAGCCCCCGTGCCTCCGGACCCTGCGCCGCCGGAGCCCGGGAGGGGAAGTGCCCAGCTGGGGGCACAGGGTCCGGAGGCAAGGGGGCTGCCCGAAGCCGGTAGCTCTCGGGCAGCCCGGCTCTTAAACAGAGCCTCCAGCGGCTGGGGCTCTGTGTAACTGACACTGTGTCAGTTACACAGAGCCCCGGGGGCTGGAGGCTTCAGCCGCCCCCGCTCTATTTAAGAGCCGGGCTGCCCGAGCACTACCGGCTTCGGGCAGCCCCGTGCCTCCAGACCCTGCGCCCCCAGCCGGGCACTTCCCCTCCCGGGCTCTGGCGGCGCAGGGTCTCCAGGCACGGGGCTGCCCGAAGCCGGGAGCGTTCAGGCAGCCGGGCTCTTAAACAGAGCCGCCATTTTCCCGGACATGTTCCGCTTTTTGGCAATTCCCCCCGGACGGGGGTTTGACTGCCGAAAAGCCGGACATGTCCGGGAAAAAGAGGACGTATGGTAACCCTACCCTAGAGAAGAGACACATGGGGGAGTCGGTCCAGGGAAACTGACTCACTCCCAGAGCCAGGACATGCCGGGGGGGCAGGGAGAGTCCCAGCCCCACAGACCCCCCGAGGCAGGGGATATTGGGGGGAGGGGATGAGGGGAGAAGGGGGCAGGGAGAGATCCAGCCCCATAGACCCGTGAGGGACAGGGTGATGGGGTCAGGAGGGGAGAAGATGGGGCTGGCAGTGACCCAGCCCGGGGTGCAGGGGAAACAGGGCGGGTTGGAGGGAACTGGGAAGAGAAGAGACACATGGGGGGGGTGACACGTTGCTGACGGGGAAACTGACTCACTCCGAGTACATGGGGGTGGGGTGGAGGCAGATCACACTGGTCCCAGGGTAATTTCTGGGGGTGCTGATTCCCCACTGGGCTGGGGACCGAGCTACCGATGGGCTCAGCTCTGGGCTGAGGAGACCTGGGGTGGGGCAGATCCAGGGGCTGTGTGTGTGTCAGGGGGGGAGCTGGAACTGGGGGTGCAGCAGCAGCCCCTGGCTTGAAGAGGTTTCTGGTATATACAGGATTTACAACTGGCTCTTGTTGGCTCTTGCAATGGCTCTCAGCCGCCCCCCTGTAGAAATTGTTCTAGCACCACTGACCTGAGGTCAACTTTTAATGCACTTTGCAGCCCCACTCAGGGCCTGCCTGGCTCTCCTAGAGCAGGCGAGTGCCCAGCTCTCCTGTGGCAGGTCTGGGGAAAGCTCGGTACAGATACTAACCGCGCCGGGGAGCCCGGACGAATATTGGTTGGACAGAGGAGCCTGGGGCAGTTTTATCAGAGAGCAAAAAGTGAATCCAGAACACAGCCCTGGAGCTGCAGTGCTAGGGGTGTGGGCTTGGGTCTCCTGTACAGTCTCCCTGCACCCCCTCGTGGCATAACAAGTTCCCTGCATAGAAGCATAGTTGTGGGAACTGGGGGTGCAGAGGGTGAAAAGTTCCAGGTGCTGTGAGAACGAAGCTGGCATTATGCCATGATTCTTGAGAATCCCGAGCTGAGCTGCACCCGTGGGGTGTGAGCGGGAATTGCGCTTTTTAACATTACTTTTGAACACACATGGTTACAGTTTCGTTAGCATGCTTTCAGCATCCCCACTATAAACAGTGATTGGGCACCACTGCACGGACGTGCCGGCTGCAGACACTGCCTGGCCTCTGGCCTGCTGCCCTTTCTGTATCATAAATCCAGTGTAGGGGGGCGAAGAGAAGAGAAGGATCAGGGCGTAGAATTCAGGGCTTGCCTACAGGGAGACACTCAGCAAAATTAATTTTGATTAGCAAAAGGTGTGACTTTAAAGTGGAGTAGTTAAATGGCATTGAACCCCAAACTAACCCCATAGAATAATTGACCTTACTTAGAGCAGTAGAGCACAAAGCTATTTCTTTACAGTTTATGGGAGAAAGCTAAATATTCTACAGGCCACACCCCTCTTAACATGAGAGCTTTGGGGAGGTTGCAGAGAGGTCCCCTGTATCCTCTACTATGACCAGAACTATCTACAGAAGTGAGGTAACAAACTTTCTACAACTCTGCAGGATGTTGTGGGCCCCACCTTATAACTTTTAGCTCAGTGGTCAGTGCACTTATCTGGGACCTAGGAGATCCAGGTTCAGTTCCTTCCCCCTCTGCCAGAAGGAAAGAGGATTTGAACAGGAGTCTCCCATGTCTCAGAAGGTGCTGTAACCACTGGGATATGGGATATTCTGATCTGGGGCTCCCCCAAATTCTCCTGTTGAAGCTGTTCTCCTGTGGATAAACCAATGAAAGAGTGATTGGAGCAGGTGGACTAGACCCAGGGTCTCCTACAAAGTGGATGCCCTGACCTCTGGCCCAATGACTATTTAAGCCAGGGGTCTCAAACTCAGTTTACCTTAGGGCAAGTGCCAGTCCTCAAATCCTCCCAGCAAGCCAATCATGTCACTGAAGAAGGGGGAGGACTCCTGCAGCTGTAGCTTTTTCTGTCTTATTAGTGGCCAAGATATCCCCACTCCATCCATTTTTTCACTACATTTAACTTTCTGGAGGGGGAATCACTCAAATTTAATTTTCTGTGAGATGACAAGGGGAAGATAAGCCAGAAGGAGCAGTATTTTATATCTTTCTTTTCCCCTGGGGAAGTAAAAATGGGACCAAGGGCCACAGAATGGGGCAGCAGCAACAGGGACCAGAGCTACATAATTCTGCAGTTTACAATATTGCATCTGGCTTTGGCCCACGGTCCAACTATTTACCCTTGATTTTTATGTTCTTCTTTTCTGATTTGGATTCCTTCCTCTTCTCCTGAAGACTGTATAGAATACACTGGCTTTTGATCCATCTCTTCTTGGACAAAATCTTTTTACAGCCAAGTAAATGACTATTGCAGCAATAATCAGAATGGGGAATAGAGCCCATAAAGCTGGATCTGAAATCAAGTCAAACAGAACAGAAGTCAGGTGAAACCATTTGGAGAACAGGTATATACACACAGCCACCTCTGCCTTCATTTGGTTGGAAGGCTGCAAAATGCCAGGATTTATGTGGATTAACATGGCTCCATAACGAATCTTATTGTGCAATATGATGGGGACAGGGAGGAGTTCCTGCTGGATTTTCAGTTAGCTAGTGATCAGCCTTGGCTTTGGAGTCAGAGGATGAACAGCACTTCAATTTAGCTGATGTCACTGCACTTCAGAGAAGACCTTCTTCGAATCCAAGGTAGTTGCTTCTAACATCCTGCAGCAGAGACGTTCCACAGGTTGCTTTTATTTAAAAAGTACACTGTAAAATTGAGATCAGAGCAGATCAATATCTACCCCTGGAGTCAATATCGGAGGAAGGGGGGGGCCATGAGGGACTTGCTGACAGGAGACAGGTGCTGGGCAAAAGTGAGAGCAGTGAGCATAGCTGGAGGGATTTTAAAAAAAATATCCTTAATGTCTTTGCAAGATTGCCTGTGACTAGCCATTGAATCTGAGGGCAGCCTGCAGAGATCGAGGGATCAGAAGGCCAAGGTGGGAAGAAGGAAGACAGTTTTGGGATTAAGCTTCTGGTCTAAAACTTGAGAGACCAAGGTTCAATTCCTGGCTCTGCCACAGCCTCCCTGTGGCAATTCAGGCCAGTCACTCAATCTCTCTGGGCCTTAGTTCCCCATCTGCACACTGGGGACAATCCTCCCTTTCCTCTGCCCCTTCTTTGGTCTTTTACACTTGTGAGCTCTTCGGGGAGCTCGCTCTTCCGATGTGTTTGTTCAGTGCCAAGCACAAGGGGCCGTGATTTCAGCTGGGGCCTCTAGCCACTGCTATAATACAGATAATTTAATGGGGGTGGGGTATTTCCTGGGTCTCAGACATTTTGAGTTCTGCTGAACTGAATGTTCTGGAACACCACAAGTGATCACTGGGCAACCTTAACTATGTCAATTAAGTTTTTTTGCCATTTAAGTTTAGTGTTTTGAACAGAGAAACGTTGGTAGGAGTTAGGGGTCATTTAGGCAGCTGTAGTTACCATGTAGATGTGCAGTTCAGATGCTCCTGCACCCGGAAAATGATCATACCTAGCTCTTACTTTTCATCAGTAGATCTTGAAGAGAAAATTATCCCCATTGCACAAGTGGGGAAACTGAGGCCCACCAAATTTCAACACAACCCAGGTTTGCATGCAGATTTTAGAGCACTTTGTTGTTTAAAGGACCATTCTAAGTTTTTCTCAATCCTCATTATAGCAGGGCTGGTGCGTTGCTATAATCCTGTATTAGATTAATCATCAGCAACTATTTTGCTATATCCAGCTCTCCAGCACAGGATAATGCTGAAAACGGGGGACATCTTAGGAAGGATAGAGGGAAGAAGCTCCACATGTCCATGTGCAGCACTGGTGGCTCAGGTGTGAAGTGGTTCATTCATCTCAATGAGCTGTTCTCAGTGGAATGAGAACATGCTATGGAGATAAACACAGCCTGAAACAATAGTTCTGAGACGTGCCCTGCTCCCGGGGATATTCCCATCCCACCTCCCCAGGGTTGGAGAGCCTGTGATCTGCAGCGGGAATGTCAGTTCTGTACACCTCAGTGTGTGTCAGCAGTGTGTTCTTGGTGCATGCTCCCAGCGTGCATGTTCTCAGTGCCACACCCACAGAAGCAGGGTTTCCCCCAGATCCTGGCTCACATGAGGAGGCCAGGGAAGAGGGCCAGGTTCCATAGCTGGGTACGAAACCCACCGATCCCAGCTCACCTGAAGATAGGGAGAAGAGCTCAACCTCCTCTTCCCCTTCCCTCCCCCCAGCATGCAAAGCAGGGTTGGGCTGATAAGTTCTCCACCTACCTAATGCCAGGTTCCCCTTCCACTCCCTCTAACCCCATCTCCTCACCTGAGCTCCCCAGCCCTTCTCTTCCCCCACATTCATCCATCTTCCTCCCCTCACTGCAAACCCAAACCTCTCTCACCTCCACTTCTCCACCCACAGTTCCCTTTCCCAGCAAGCATTCACATGTCTATTTTTTTCTAAAAATATACTCTGGGGGGCGGTATTTTGGGAAATGCAATCAGAAAGGTTTTAAAGCAATATACATTCAGTTTTCTCCAGACATCTGCCTGAGATGAGACTTGAACTGACACTGGTTGGGTGGGTCAAGTTCAAAGAACTACTGCTTATCCAGCTACAGTGAAGGTTTAAAGGCTACAAACTCTGTAGATGTCTCTCTCCACATCCTCAGTGTAATCTGTTTAGTTTGGGCCTTTGCCTATCTAGAGAGCTAAACTCTTTCTTGCATATCATTTTCAATGTTGCTCCCCCAAAGAGGTACACGTGCCATACACTGGCTGGGGTAAATGTTGATAGATGAAGACCATTTGGGCCACATTCAGAACCATGGTTTGATCCCCAGGTCTTGGCATTCAATCAGTAAGGTTAACAGATTCTACCAACATTTAAGAAAAACTGGGGTTTTTTTTTTTCAGGGGGCTTTATTTCAAGAACCCTTTCCTCAACCCCAAACTTGTATCACTAACTCTAGCCAGCACTTCCCAAGAGGGACACCAAAGTTCAAGGCAATCTGAGTAACCATGCTGATTTTAGAGCACTTACGAGTCAAGCTTTAAATAGAAAGCTAGTCTTAACTTTATTATAGTAGACCTGGTGGTCCAATATGACAGCACTAATGAAAGACTCCTAAGGATAGGAATTGGAGGTATGAGGGAGTCAAAGTCCCCTTAGCACTCACTGAATTAGAGTGGGAAGGATTAAAGCATACTTTGAAGATTGGGGTACTTAAGAATTTGCCAGCTAATATGATGGTTGGAAATGACACATCACTGCCCAAAAGCTGTTAATACTGTAACTTGTAGCCAGAGGGAGCATGTCGCTAGGTAACCAGAGGTGAGCTCTGAGGAGCAGGAGGCAAGGGAAGGGGGAAAGGAGTCCTCTGCCCCCTTATCAGCAGAAAATAGCAATGTCTCTCCAGGAGAGGGGGAGGAATTGTCAAACAGAGCTCACAAGGGAGAGGCCCCGCCACTCCCCCAGATCTAATGTGCACACGCATCAGGGAAGAATGTTGGGCTGACAGGCCCCCTTGGTACAAGCCACCAGGTTCCTATTCCCAATGTCAGTCCACTTCCATTAGCCCTAACGTGAGCTCCCCAACCCCTCTCTTTCCCTTCCGTCCCCTGGCTGCAGCCCCAAACCTCTGTCACCAAAATGCCCTGACGGGGCCACTATATCAGTGGTAATTAAGGCTATGTCTACACTAGTACTTTTGTCGGGGTTGTGACCTGACCCTCCCAGACTCACATAAGTGTCACCGACTGAATCATCGATGTGGACAGTGCTAGAGATGAGTTTTAGGAGAGCTCTAGGAAAGAATAAGTGCTTACGGGCTGCAGGAGCTTGGTTCCCGGGTATAACCGATGGAGGTTCCGTAGGAGCTGGAAGACAGAGGAGATCGGGGTGAGGATTTAAAGCACCTTGCAGGAAAGGGAAGTGCTGCAGACTCTCCCAATTGCCACAAGGCTTCTTCCAGGAATGTCCATACAGCAGGCAGCTATTCTCAATACAGTGCAGCCCCTCAACTGATCACTGCTCTTAGCCACACACCAGCAGCATTCTGCCCCATCCCAGGGGTGGGAGTTGGGTGCAGCTGGTGATGTGTCATTTGCCAGCACATGCTCCATCAAAGCCTTCATACCCACTGCTAATCTGTGGCATTCATGGCTCTGTGTGTGCAAAGTGCCTCACAATCACTAACCTGCCACATGAAGTTAGGGCTCTAGCAGCGTGGAGAACTGAAAAATGAGAAACCACCTCCCCAGGGAATCAGCTCACGTGCTGGTGCAAATAGCACCCACCCATCTCCACCCATCCATGGCCAGTGACCCTAGAGACACTTGGGGTCATCTGGGGGATCAATGTGGAACTTACCCCTCGCTGTCAGGTTGATGAGAGCCACACATTTCTCAGACAGGACTAAGGTAACCATATAAACTCCTTGTAACACTCTGCTTGCGTTCATCACTGTGAACTGCTCCTGGGATACAGTGAGCTGATCTGTGAAGGGGCGTTTCCCAGAATGAGACTTTCCATTATAGACAAGAACTAATTCCCAGGTGGAACTGGAGGAGTTCCATTTGTACACGTCCATCATCTTTGATGTGTTCAATGCAATAACCACAGTGTCTCCTTCAGACGCTGCCCTGGAGATATTGTGACAGTCTTTCAGATCTAGAGAAGACCAGAATAGATTTAGTTTGGCTCAGGGAGGCCTGTTCATGTCAGACACTAAAAAGGGGTGGCAGCAGGTAGTGTTCAGGGAACCCCAGACCACACACCGTGTTCTTGGACATAGCTATTCCTTCTGCCTTCCTTCCTTGCCCTCAAGCTCTACCACCCTGGGCCTTTCTGTCCCTTGGAGGCAGCTCTCAAGATGGACCCCATGTCACTTTTCTTCTTGTGAGTGTATGAGGCTGTTGAGCAGACTAGCAAAGAGACATGGGTTGTGGTTTCAGTCGATCACCCATAGCCTTATATCTTATATCCAACCAGAACAGTCAATTGTACTGGTCATTGTTTGGACAAGACTGGAGACCGAGAGCTGACTGGCTGTGACTTAAACTGGATGAGACTGAGGTGATGTTGGTTGGGAAAAGCCTCTGGAAAATATGGAAGTAGTGAGGGTGTCCAGGTCGGTGTGCATTTGATGCTTAAGTTTGCCATCTGAGGCAGGGGACATCTTGTCAGACTCCCAGTTCTTGCTGAAGATCAGGTGGCAGGAAGGGTAAGGTTTGCTCTATTGCTGATTTACAGACAGGATTTTAAACTGTTTCTTTGTTATCCTCCATGCCTTTGTCACCTTGAGACTAGACTGTCCCAACACTCTCTGCTTGGAGCCTTAAAACCACGTGAAAATTTAAGGTGGTGCAGAATTTAGCAGCCCACTTGGCGAGCTTTTGTTTCGTTTGGGGGATGGGGAACACATTAAAACTCCTCCTCTACAATCTGTGCTAGCTTCCTATCAGCTTCCTGGTTGATTAAGGTGTTGGTTTTGACTTATAAAGACCTAAATGGGCTGTGACCTGCCTAAGAAACTGTCTCTCTGCTGTATTGCTGTAATGTGGGCAGTGGGGGCACCTGAGCTGGAGTTTCTTGAGCATAAATCGGGACTGTCTGCAGTGTTTTGTTAGCTGCAAGCCTTGAGAATTCTCTTTCCCCCCCACATCCTGGTCTCTAACCGCCCAAGTCTGTTAGTCGTTGATTAGGGCATGCTGTAGGGTGTATCTGTTCTCTCTAGCCTCGGGGGGGGGGGTGTCAGGCTGACTACTAGGGGGATTCTGCTGAGTGGGGTAAATGAACAGTTTTGTTGGTGTTCTGATCAGGTGATAGACTCTAGTCTAGAGTTTCTGTTGAAGTATTTTTAAAAACAGATTGAAGCTCTGGGAAGCCCTTCTCAGATGGGTTGTTCTTTGTAAAAGCATTTACTGATATTTCTACTAAGGGATCTAAAGGTGATCCTGGGAATCACACTGATAAATTTCAGATCTTATGCTCACCATCCCCCTGTTAATCTTTGAAGTTTCAATCTCACTTTCCTATTTGTAAATATTTTTCTTATCACTGAGGCCCCCAGGGCATCTGCAGGATAAAGTTGTACTTGTTTAAAAGTGGATTTAAATTACACATGCTCCTCTTCCTCCCAACACACTAGTTTTCACCAGAGCCATCCTCACCTCCAGGCTGCCCGTCCACCCAAACTCTGATACCTCCCCTGGGGTGGCTGCTTCTGCCTCCCTACCTCTCCTACATGTCCTCTCACTGGGGATGGCACAAGTCTCACACCCACCCCCAGTCCTCACTACTGATCTAAGGAACCCCTGTCCCACACTTGCTACAGCCTCTACACCCCTTTATCACCATCCCTATGGACCCAGAATCCTCCAGGTCCCTCCTCCCCACAATGGCTGTAGTGCCCTCCCCACAACACTGCCCCAACCCCCCTTGCTCCAATCCTCCCACTTTGGCTACAGTCACCTCAGCACAAGCCTGCTCCCTATGGTCCCCACCACAAGCTCCCCTGCAATGGCTGTAGAAGGTGGGGGGGGTCCCTCTTGGCAACCCCTCACCCACAGCACCTCCCTAAGCAACAACCCCTCAGACTCTCCAATGCCATGCATCCCCCCCCCCAAAAAAAAAACCCTCTCCCTTGCAATGGCCATGGTGCCATCCAGCCCCCCCACATAGCCTTCAGTGTCACCATTCACAGCCCCTCCTCAAGGGCTGTGGTGCTACTGTCCAGCCCTCTGCCAGTCACTATCACCCTGGTGCAACCTCGCAGTGGCCACTGGATCCCAGACCTTGACACCCCTGCCCCCGGGAAACTGGCTGTGGCACCACGGGGCCCCGCTTGCTATAGAGCCCACCCCACACCCCCAAAAGCCCACCAGACAAGTCTGAGACCCACCAGGAGACACATTAAAGAGCCACTTGCAGCTTGTGCCTCAGTCTGAGTTATCACTGCTCTAATGTATTATAATATTGCTAAATGTGCTCTAATGCGCTATGTAAAATCAAGTCTTTATGGGGTTAGTTTGGGGTTCAAGGCCATTTAACTAATCCATTTTAAAGTCACACCTTTTGCTAATCAAAACACTAATTTTGCTGAGTGTCCCCCTGTAGGCAAGCCCTGAATTCTACACCCTGATCCTTCTCTTCACCCCCCTACACTGGATTTATGATACAGAAAGGGCAGCAGGCCAGAGGCCAGGCAGTGTCTGCAGCCGGCACGTCCGTGCAGTGGTGCCCAATCACTGTTTATAGTGGGGATGCTGAAAGCATGCTAACGAAACTGTAACCATGTGTGTTCAAAAGTAATATTAAAAAGCGCAATTCCCGCTCACACCCCACGGGTGCAGCTCAGCTCGGGATTCTCAAGAATCATGGCATAATGCCAGCTTCGTTCTCACAGCACCTGGAACTTTTCACCCTCTGCACCCCCAGTTCCCACAACTATGCTTCTATGCAGGGAACTTGTTATGCCACGAGGGGGTGCAGGGAGACTGTACAGGAGACCCAAGCCCACACCCCTAGCACTGCAGCTCCAGGGCTGTGTTCTGGATTCACTTTCTGCTCTCTGATAAAACTGCCCCAGGCTCCTCTGTCCAACCAATATTCGTCCGGGCTCCCCGGCGCGGTTAGTATCTGTACCGAGCTTCCACCAGACCTGCCCCAGGAGAGCTGGGCACTCGCCTGCTCTAGGAGAGCCAGGCAGGCTCTGAGTGGGGCTGCAAAGTGCATTAAAAGTTGACCTCAGGCCAGCGGTGCTAGAACAATTTCTACGGGGGGGGGGGCTGAGAGCCATTGCAAGAGCCAGTTGTAAATCCTGTATAGAACAGAAACCTCTTCAAGCCAGGGGCTGCTGCACCCCCAGTTCCAGCTCCCCCGCCTGACACACACACAGCCCTGGATCTGCCCCATCCCGGCATGTCCTGGCTCTGGGAGTGAGTCAGTTTCCCTGGACCGACTCCCCCATGTATCTCTTCTCTCCCCCAGCTCCCCCCCACCCCATTTCCCCCGCCCCCGGCTGGGTCTCCGCCAACCCCCTTCTCCCGACCCCAAATACCCCCGTGTCTCTGGGGCCGGGTCTCCCCCCCCCAGACCCGCGCCCCCCTTGCCCCGCCCCGGGGGTAACAGACACTCACCGGCCTGCGCCCGCTGCTCTGCCGGCGGCGCGGGGGGCAGATGGGAGAAGAGGGACAACGTGCAATGTCTGCGAGAGAGCTCGGGGCGGGGCCAAACATGCAAATTCCGTTCAGTCGCGGCCTCGGATTGGGTGACAGGCGCTGCGGGGGGCGGGCCGGGGGATGGGGCAGCTGCAGCCGCACCCTCTATGCATCCGAAGAAGTGAGGTTTATACTCACGAAAGCTTATGCCCAAATAAATCTGTTAGTCTTTAAGGTGCCACCAGACTCTTTGTTGTTTTTGTAGATACAGACTAACACGGCTACCCCCTGATCCTTAACTCTGCTGTTTCCGAGCAGCGCTGAGTGACTCAGAAGTGGAGGTTTGTTGATGGTAAATGTACACGCTGAAATCCCCGTTCAGCTGGAGCCGCCTTCGCTGGAAGTAGGGTGACCAGATGTCCCGATTTTATAGGGACAGTCCCGATTTTTGGGTCTTTTTCTTATATAGGCTCCTATTACCCCCACCCCGTCCTGATTTTTCACACTTGCTGTCTGGTCACCCTAGCTGGAAGTCTGAATTTCACATTGAGATCACTTAACGCGGAACCAGTCACAGTGTAGGACCCCGGTGAGGGACAGGCCCGGCTCCAGCTGTTTTGCTGCAGGTCGGCGGCGGGTCCTTCGCTCGAGGGACTGAGGGACGAGCCGCCCCTTCCCCTGGGCCCCCTTCGCTGGTGCCTGGAGCCGGGCTGGCGAGCGGCGTCTGTCCCAGGGACATAATATTATCAACCGACCCCCCCCCCCATGCTGGTCTCTTCACCTTCTAATGATCGGTTATGGGTGGAAAGTGCTCTCAACTGTAACCCCTTCCCCCAAGTTATTGACTATGGATCTAAAATCCCTGCGAGTCAGCTGTGCTCTCCAGTGATCAACCATTGCTCCAAAATCCCCTCCACTGCTGACACGTCTGTCATAGGTTCAGATATTGACCTGAGATCCCTCCGATTCCGTCACTGTTTTGTTTAATGATCAAATATTGATCAAAAGGCTCCTCAGATGTTGACACGTCTCAAATTTTCAAACATTTCTCTAAAATCCCTTCAGCTGTCGACACTCATCTATTTTTGAATGTTGATCTCAAATCCATTCTGATTTTGCCTCCTTTCCCCTCTAATTCTCAAATACAGATGAAAATATCCCCTCGGTCTGGGGGTCTCCCCTCATATTAAACTGCAGGCACTTCTGGTTTTGGAGGAAAACAGTTGGCCTGAACTATTGCCCCACATCATGGACAGACGATGTGGTGAGGGTTAAACCCCCTATGAATAACTGTCACTTCAGATTAAATGCCTTTTCTCTCCAATGGTCAATTATTGATAAAATATCCATTCAGATTTGGCCTCTTTTCCCTCTGATTTTCAAATAGGGGTTGCAAACTCCTTCAGATTTTAAGAGCCTAAAAACGGCCATACTGGGTAGACCAATTGTCCATCTAACCCAGTATCCCGTCTTCCGACAGAGGCCAGTATTAAGGCTTCATTTTAACAGCATTGCTTGTTCCCTTTCCCTTTTGCTGTAGAGTCTTTTTATAAAGAACCGACCTCCCCCGTTTGACAGTCTTTATATGATATTAAAGAAGCTAATAACTATCCTCTTTTGGAAGAACAACAGGAAAGGTTAGTTGAGAGAGGCTGGAGCTACTGCTAAAGTCTGAGCGGCTCCTTCCTAAAAGACAAAACAATAAAACACACACAAGGTAAAAATAAAGAACAGCAATGAGAGAAAATGCAGCTTTTGTCTTTGGTGTTACCTCTCACATGTGACCTCTGTTGGAGAAACACAGACACAGGTCTTATTAGCCACTCCAAGACCTGGTAAATTTGAACCAGCGTTGTGCTGGGATCGGGCATTGATTTTAGCTGCCTCTTTCTTGTCACAGGCTTACAGCAGTGTTGCAAAATACACAGTTTTCGCTGGCTAAGGCAGACTCCATATTAAACAGAAGGCAAAAGAAGAGGGATGGGAAAGAAAAGACGTGAGGTGGGGAAGTAAAAGGACGCACATGGAGGTGGGGAGACAAAATCTCGCATTGCAGTTTAGGAATTAGCCGGAGACGTACATTTAGCCATGTCATCTTGGTCCCTCTCTCCAGGCCACTGGTCTGGACATCTCTCAGGAACAGGACAGCAAAAGCCCAAGGAGGTTCTGGTGGATCCCCAGGGGCTCAGGAGACGGTGTGATGGTGAAGCTTGCTCCTTACTGTTCTCCTGTCTTTGTCAGCCAACGTTGCTGTTGTTTTTCCTCCTAAAGTCTTTTCTTTTAAGGAGCCCCAAAGGGAAGGGTGGGAGCATATCTCATCTCCTCATTATTTTGTCCACTAGTTAGGTCCAATGAACTAGGTTTACCATATTTTCATTTTAAAAAAGGAGGATACTCCATGGGGCTCTGGCCCCACCCCAACTCTGCCCCCTCCCCTGAATGCTCCGCCCACTGCTCCTCCCCCTCCCCTGCTTCCCCTGAATCAGATGTTCCGGGGAAGCCTGAAACAGGGAGGCAGCAGGTAAGCTGGGGCTGCGGCGGGGCGGCCCAGGCCAAGAGGCTCTGGCCCCGGCATCTCCCACTCGGCTCGGGCCCTGGGGCGCCAGCCCCCGGCCCAACACCCCCGGCCAAGCACCGCCAGCCCCGGTTCCCGGCCCCCAGCTGAGCACCCCGGGCCAGCGCCGGCCCCCGGCCGAGCACCGCCGGCCCCGCTCCAGCGCCGGCCCAACACCCCCGCCCGAGCACCCCGGGCCAGCGCCGGCCCCCGGCCGAGGACCGCCGGCCCCGGGCCAGCGCCGGCCGAGCACCGCCGGCCCTGCACCGGCTCCCGGCCCCACACCGCCGGCCCCGTACCAGCTCCCGGCCCCTCACTCCTGGCCCTGGCCCCCGGCCGAGCACCACCGGGCCCTCCCTATTTTCCTGGATATGTCCGGCTTTTTGGGATTTCCCCCCAGACGGGGATTTGAGGCCCAAAAAGCTGGACATGTCCGGGAAAATCCGGACGTATGGTAACCCTAAATGAACCAAAAGTGGTGTGTCAGAAATTAGTTTCTGGCCCCACATGTCTTGTTTACCAGGCATGATCTTAGCACAGTCCTTGAGTTACAGCGGTAGGCCTTTTTGTTTACACTACAGCTGTTTGTCTTTCTTTTACACCTTTACCCATCAACATTTATAGTTATAGGATATTGTAACACTTTTATCCGTTTCCCCCCAGTTAGGCTTACAAATGGGGTAGTCCTACCAGGCCCCAATCATCACTGTGGGACTCAAATGTGAACACCAGTTTACCTACCCTGAGAAAATGCATCGCTTTAGAAAATGGGTTGACTAACACAATTCTAAATAGGACTTGGATGCTTTTGAAATTCTCACCCCAAGTTACTCAGTAGCACAAGTTCCACTGAAACTCAGTGAGTCTTAAGTCTCTTTGGTACTTTTGCAAATCATAGCGTTAGTACACCGCTACCCCGATATAACGTGACCTGATATAACACGAATTTGGATATAACGCGGTAAAGCAGAGCTCCGGGGGGGGGGGGGGGGGGCTGCACACTCCAGCGGATCAAAGCAAGTTCGATATAGTGCGGTTTCACGTATAATGCAGTAAGATTTTTTTTGGCTCCTGAGGACAGCGTTGTATCGAGGTAGAGGTGTACCTCGTATAGAGACTAACAACTGTATTTAAAAATGTCTGAGCTGGTTCTGCCCAATTACCAGCGAGCATGATTTTAAACAGGACTGTCCATGTCTGTGCTAGCTGCATGGTTGTGTTTAGTTTTATGTTAGTTAAAGCACGTTTTGGTTTTTTCGTTTTTTTTTTACCCATGATGTCTTTTCTCACTGTGGACAAACCCAAGGGGGTAATTTGGCCCAGTACATAGGGTGAGTTTTGTTGAAGGTAAAAAAAGACTAAAAGCAGCATTTTCTCACTCCTGACAAAGTTGGCCTCTAAGCGCATAGAGGCCCAGTGTAGAGGGCCTCTCTGCCCTTCACACAGCTCCCCCAGACAAACAGAGATGGCTGGAGTGATGCTCCCCAGCCCCTCTTTATAACTATCTCTATGGCTTTGTGGATGGGTCATGGCTGCAGCTCCCAGGGGAGAGGCTGGCTGGGTCCTCCAGGGTCATAGAGAGTAGGATGCTGGAGGCTGCAGGAGTGTGTTTCATGGGGCATGTCTCAGGGACAGAGTATGAGGCCCAGTTCTTGGCTCAGAGTTGTGAACAAAGCAGGGAGTCCCTTGAATCCCATCCAGAAGAACAGGTGGATTGTCTCCCGGTGAAAGAGGCCGGAAGTAAAGTGAACATTTGGTCCCAAGTATTAGCATCAAAAAATGCCGCCTGTCTCCCTTCATAGTCCAGATAAACCTGGATCTTGGTGGAGTTGCAGCTCAGGGTGAGAGGGATCTGCGCAGGGGAAGTGAGATCCCAGTACTGGCCCCTGCTCCACTCCACAGCCCTCCTCCCCTCCTCTGGGTTAAAGCTGATGCATCCCTTCCTGCTCACAGACTCCCTCCCCCTGGATCAGCACCAGCTCCCAGTAATGCCTCCGTGAGTTGAATCAGTCACAGCCCAGCACACAGGCAGCAGACACAACTCTCTGGGGATTGTCAGGCAGAGATCGGATGAGCTGGGGGTGAGCTGTGTCTGGATCTAGAGCAGTGGTTCCCAAACTGGGGTTCGTGAGCCCTGAGGGTTTGCGAAATGTTACAGGGGTTCTGCGGAAAAAATTCCCTAATGGCGGACAGAGCTGTCCCTAGGGAGCCCGGACAGCACAGGGCCAGCAGCCCGGAGCCCCTGGACTTCCAAGAGCTAAGCAGATCAAAGCAAGCATCTCTATCACACTGAGGAGATTTAAACTTCAAGACTCCTTATCAGAAATGGAAAGGGAGGGGGATATTTTTTGCTGTTTTTAAAATGAAATAGGCAGCTAGTCTTGTTTTTAAAATTATTATGAAGAACAAGTTTAAGCTTTATTGTAACGTGCGGTGTTTGTCTGGACTGCTCAAGACCTGAATGCTTGTGTAGGAGGAACTCTTTGAGTTGGCTTCTTAAAACCGTGCTGGTTCACATCTGATACTCCTTGATGAAACATAGGAGCCTTGTCGTATAACAGGCTTATTCAAAGTGATACAAGCTACGAAAGTGAGAGCTTGGAAGAGTGTTGCCATTTTTATAATGTAATAAAATACTGTAATGATAAATAATAAATCGTGTGTAATAAGCATGTCATAAAAACAAATGTTATGTTTCCAAGATCACTGCTTTTATCATTTATACTCAGGTAAAGGAGAAAATCCCTGGGAATATTCATTTTTAGGAGGGGGATCACGAAATTTGACATTTTAGTGAAAGGGGTTCACCGGCTGTTAACGTTTGGGAACCACCGATCTAGAGTCGCACTCACTGCAGAAAGGTACCCGACCGCTAGGGGGCGAGCTGAGCCCTCGGAGGAGGGTTTGATTGTGCCAGTGACAGACTCTGCTCTAGCTGGAGAGGGAATCAGGCAACTTCCACCTTTCCGGCTCTGAATGGGGAGCGGCTCTGAGATGGCAGCAGAGCGCAGGGGAGTCACTGCTCTGGCACAGACGGGTCAGGGACAGAGTGAAAGGATCAATCCACAATTGAGACTTAGCATCTTTCCCCTTCTGCATCCACGGCTCCCCACAGAGGGGGACAAGATCTTCAGTATCACAGGGGCAGTCCCAGTAGATTATAGCAGCATTGTTGGGGTCCACTAGGCATAGCTACCAGGTAACTCGGGAGAGTGGAAGGCCACAAGTGCCGATGAAGCTCTTTTGCTCTGGGTCTGTGAACCACAGTGACTCCATCTTGGGAACTCTCACCTACTTCTATGCTAACTGCTTACATGCTCTGAAGTAGGTTGAAGCAGAAATGTAATGTCAGCTTTTTAGCAGATGGCTGCAGTTTCACTCACACTAGCAGAAATAATAGAGATAAGAAGCAGGGTAGTTAGTTTGCAGACGTCTAACTCAAGGTCGCAAAGATTGAGAAAATTTTCTCACAAGCTTCTGTAGAGCTTATTGTAACAGTTGTCTGGATGGGAGGGGTAAGGGGGAACAGCCAGACAAAGAGATGTATGCAAACAGTTTGAAGTATAAAAGGTAAAAGTTGTTTGTATTTGTTGCACTGGATTTGAGACATGCTGGTCTCCTAGTGCCATTTCAGAGCTCTGAAATAAACTTGGCTTGCTTTCTCCCCTCGGTGTCTTTATTGGTGCCAAGCACACCGGGCGACGGACCATTGTTGTCCCCTCGAGCCCTTTAGGGCAGGCAACAGCATCAAACTCCCCCTGTGCAAAATTCAGAGTTTACAAAGCCAGAAGAAGGGACCTCTGTGCTCACCTAGTTTGACCTCTCGTCAGTGGTGCAAGTAGAAATAATTTCTTACCGGTACTGCCCTCATGGGAGGGACATGGGCAGAGGTGAGCTCAGGGCTGGGATAGCAGAGGGCTGTGGGTTGGGATTGGGCGGTACTGGCAGAGCTGGGGGGAGGCCAAGGCTGGGGTAGCAGGGGGCTGTGGGTTGGGATTGGGCAGTACTGGCAGAGCTGGGGGGAGGCCAAGGCTGGGATAGCAGAGGGCTGTGGGTTGGGATTGAGGGGCACTGACAGAGCTGGGGGGAGTTGGGGCCAGCCGGGGGTTGGGCTAGCAGGGGCTGTGGGTCGGGGTTGAGGGGCACCAGCAGAGCTGTGCATGGGAGGAGGGTCTCTGCAGACACCCCGCATTCTCCCCCTTGCAGAGGAAGTCGCGGCGCTATTACCCCACCTGCCTGGCCATTAACTTGTCCTCAGGAATCTCTGGCACCACCACGGACACCCACAACCAGGGCTTCATTGTGGTAGAGACCAATTACAGGGTCTATGGGTATACAGGTCAGAGGTCAAGGGCCAGGGGTCGCCCCCATGGATAGTCTCTGACCCCCGATCCCCTCCTCACATGGGGAGTGCGGGGTAAATGAGAGCAGCAGCTGCTGCCTAACAGGCCAGAATCATGGGAGCCAAGGGGGAGGGGTGAGAGCACCTTTAACCTCAGCTAGTCACTGCTGTGCTACTGAATCCAAATCAATCAACGAAGAGCCTCTAAACCCTGATGCTAATAGCTCAGCAGCCCCCATCTCTGTGTCGGCTTGTACAGAACTCGGCTTGTTGTGAGTCTCTAACTCAGTGATACTCAGAGCTCAGTGATTCCGGAGCCCAATTAGCCACCAGCATCACCCGAAAGAGCCACAGACGTGGGAATGACGGGGAATATTTAGTTGATAATTATTCTCAGTGCAAATAATTTAATAACTTCATTGGTTAATAACATAGATTGGTTAATAATTAAATCACGGTGTTTTAATATCATGTGCTGCAAAGATTCACAGGAGAGACACATTAAAGCGCCATTTGTGGCTTGCACCTCAGTCTGAGTTATCACTGCTCTAGTTTATATTCTGTTTCTAAATATTTGGGTTTGTTTGTTTTTTTCTCCTATCACATGAGCTCCTTTGTCGTCTTGTGACCCGAAGAATTTCTGGTTTCTTGGCTTGTCGTCAGGACTTCTCCTTGGTGGAGCATTTTGCCTCACTCCTGCACCCCAGTGCTATCTTCACGTCCCCACCGACGAGGACCGCTTACTTCCCAAATATTGACGCAGGTTACCATACTATCATCTTTGAAATTCCACCCTGCTGGAATTTGTACTAAACTAAGAGTACGTCTATACTTACCTCCGGATCCCGCGGTAAGCAATCGATCTTCTGGGATCGATCCAGGAAGTGCTCGCCGTGACGCCGGTACTCCTGCTCCGCGAGAGGAGTACGTGGAGTCGACGGGGGAGCCTGCCTGCCGCGTCTGGACCCGCGGTAAGTTCAAACTAAGATACTTCGACTTCAGCTACGTTATTCACGTAGCTGAAGTTGCGTATCTTAGTTTGAAGTGGGGGGTTAGTATGGACCAGCCCATAGATGTGTGCATTTGTCCAGCTAGACACACATGCCATTGATATCAATGGGAATAGTCACCGCGTTTAAGTTAAGCACTAGTTCAATTTTTTTTTTTTCTGGATAAAGGCCTTAATTTACAAGGCAGTATTAGAATAATTGATTCACTGTTGCTTCTACCAAAGAATCCCTCTCTCCCCCAATGTCAATATATTCCTATAATATTTTTATCAGTTTGGACTTCCAGTGATAAATAATCTTTTGTTTATCCTTTACATAGAAACTCTTCCTCCTTATCACGTCTTTAGCGAATTTCCCCATCCTGCAAACACTGAAGCACGTATCTCTTCAATTCTTTTTCTTAATTGTGTGTATTATATTAGTACCCAAGAGCCCCAAGTCATGTGCACTGTGCAAAAAGAGAGCTCTGCCCCATACAGCTTAGTTACTTCCTTACGTACATTATTTTTCTACTGCAATGTTTATTACTAATTGGATACATTATTTTCCTAACATTTTCTCTGTGCTAAAATATTTTTGTTCAGACGTATTTATAAAGGGCGTCCTTCATTCTCATAAGTGTCCTTTTCTCTAACAAAGCTAATAAAGATGTTTTTATTTTTAACAATAAAGTTACTTGTGTGCCTTGGTGTCAAAGCAAATTCTATTCCTCTACCACAGTATTAAAAAAAAAAAAATAAAGGGGGAGGCCCCCACATAATTCCAATCCAGATCAATTCTGGTCACAGTATCACACTTCCACAATATGGACCACAGGCTATAGACATCCTCAGTCGCTAATATTCATGAGTGCCTGTACTTCAGTGTCAGTTGCATTTTTCCGTCCCTGAGGTTTGATTGAAATCAGCACAAAGCAATCAGTTTCTACCGACAGCCCGACTCTTGCAGCCTGAAGCTCTGACTCTGATGCTAAAGCACAATTATTTTTAAGAGATTAACCGTGACACTGCTACTCTGTGTGGCTACCAAGGCTCCTTTCACCATTAGAGATATTTGCATACAAATGTCTACAGACCCCAGCTAGGGTCTGATCTACACTAGTTATACTGCTCTAGCTATGGTAGTTAGGGGTGTGATTTCCCCCCACCAATATAGTTATACACCACAGCCCCAATGTGGATGAAGCTGTACCAGGATAAAGGTGCCTCACACCAGTAAAACTTGTTTCCCTTCCAGTGGAAAGAACAGACACCAGCACAGGCACTTTTAAATGGGTAGAACTGTGTCTGCACCAGTATAAACTGGCAAATCTTTCTAAGCTACACCAGGCCTGTGTGGCTTTTGTGGGGATGCTGTCGAAAACTAAAGCATATTAAGCTTAAAGAATTCACATAAGCTTTAAAACTGCAATACTTTGTTTTTCGGGCATCTGGGTTTTTTGACCAAATCAAAATTTCCCACAGAAAGTAAATGGCTGAAGATAAAATTCATTTCACTGACAACCTAATTTTCCAGTCAAAAATTTTTTAGGGTGAAACTTTCTCGCCCGTCCCCATTGACACTGTTAGGCCCACAAGTTAGACCGTAAGAAAAGCAAAAGGTAAGCGACAGACACGGATTAATAGAAAATGATCGCTCCCTTGCATCCCTTTAGGGGGTGTAACCTTTCCTTCATCCATGTTTTGCCATCCTTTCCCTAACAGCTGATGGCAGGATTCCAGGAGTCCATGCCTGGAAGTCCCCCCAATCACCAGGGCCTTGACTTGTCTGAAAAAGTTTTGTGCAGTCCAGACACTATGTATGTAACTAGTCCAAGTACCCATCAATCGAAAGCCTGCTTTCCAACAACAAGTTCAACCAAAGCCTCTACGTACAGCTGTTTCGGTCAGCGTGATGGGTCAAGGAAATAAGGACGTCCTAACATTTCACGGGAACTGGCCATAGACTTTACACAATTAGCGTCTCCTGCAGTAGACTCCGTGTGGCCGAGGAGGGACTAGAACACCAGAGTCCTGTGCCTTCACCCCAAACCTCCCTTCCCTGCTAAGGGGGGCAGACAATGGCCTTGTCAGCATTCCCATCCCCTCACCAAACTTTCTCCTTTTTCTCCGGCCACAAAAGTCCCTCTTTAGACCTGAGGCGAGGCAAGCGCTGGCCTCCAGTGGGGGACAGAGGCGCTAAGAACAGGCTCCCCCAGCCGAGATGTTTGTTGGGGTGAGAGTTTTAGATTCTGCGTTGGCTTTTCTGTGGCCCGAACCCGTCCACCAGGGGGTGCCCTTCAGCGTCTAACAGCCTGGACTTGTTGATATCCCCCTGGGTGCAGGGAAATTCAAGTCAGGGCTCCCCTGCTACACCACACCTGCCTGTAGGGGGCACCCTGTGTCAGCCAGGAATGACGACACCCCACCAGCCAGCAAATACAAAACTTTCAAATGGTAGCTTTATTCAGTTCTCTCTCAACAGTTACAAAAAACTATTTACAGGTGTTGGGCTGGATTCTCCTGTTCCCCCCCCGTGTAAATCCAGAGACCCCCCCTGGAGCCAGGGCTGGATGCTGAGTGCGGTGTCAATCCAGGGCAGCCCATCGATGGCAGTAGAGCCAGGGCTGGATTCTGATCCGGTCGGCCAGTGTGAATCCGGTCACTCCAGTTCCGTGCATAGAGTTGCCACTGGAGCAAATCAGGTGTGACTTCAATTTAGTTACTTCAGATTTACACCAGCTGAGAGGGGAATCAGCCTCACTAATGCCAGTGAGGTTATTCATTTACACCCATCGGCAAAAGCAGGGTCAGTCGCTTTGTGTCTGTCCACTGGCCTAGGGCAGGATGGGAGCTGGCGCCCCCTAGGGGAGAAAGGCCCCAGAGGAATCTCCTCTGGCTGCTGGAAAGCATCAAGGGGTGGGAGGGCATGAGGAGCATAACCCAGCCCTGGATCCCCCCACAGACGTCAAGGTGCAGAAGACCCACACATCTTGGAAGGTGCATCCAACTCCACCCCCATCCAGGGGTTCTGGGGTGATCAGCAAAGTAGCCCCTCAAAAACTGATGCAGAGGGATGGGACCAGTTAGCCCCCACAGGGGGGAAGGGGGGCATGTCATCATGGAACCCCTTCGCTGCTGGAAAGAGATCTGCCAAAGGAGAGATCCAGTTTGGGGGAAAGGGCGTGCAGGGGTGAGGGGGAGGCACTGTAATTTAATCCCTTCCCTGGTGGAGATGCACTGAGCTTCCTGAGGTAACCGCTGGACACTCAGTGCAGCAGGATCCCCCCCTGCACCAGATGTCGGGGAGCGGCAGCCCAGTCCTCAGGGCCGGGCGCGGGGTCCCCTCAGGAGCTCTGCTTCTGCCTCTTCCAGAAGCGCTTGACGTCGGAGTGGCCGGCGGGCGTCACCACCATGAGGCGCTTGGCGGGGTTCTCGAAGACCAGCACGCCCAGGTCCCGGGCGTGGTTCCGCAGCAGCTCAAAGTCCACCTGGGACAGGAACTGGTTGTACAGCACGCCTGTACGGGGGGAAAAAAGAGGAAGGGATGGAAGGAAAAGTGGGAGACATGGAGAGATGGAAGGAGAGGGAATGGGGCCAAGGGGGAAGGGATGATGGAAGGAAGGAATAGTGGGAGACATGGAAGAAGAGGGGGAGACAAGAGAGGGAATAGGGCAGAAAAGAGGAATGATGGATGGATAAAGGGGGGAAAAGGGTGGAGTGGGAGATGAGGATGGAGAGGAGGAGAGATGAATGGAGGAGGAAGAGGAGGCCGAGAAGAGGGTGAGGACAGACAGATGGATAAGTAGGAGGGGAAAAGGGAGGGAGGGAAGGATGGAGGGAGAATGAGGCGGGGAAGATGAATGATGGATAAGTGGGATGGAGGAGGGAGATGAAAGGGGGAATGGGGCAGAGAATTGTATAGAGGACAGATGGGTAAGTGGAATGGAGGGAGGGAAAGGAGAGGAGAATGGGGCAGAGAGGGAGGAAAAAACCCATCAGACTCCATCAGGGCACCATCCCTTCCCCTGCTGCTGGCCCCCCCAGTGTCCAGCCCTTCCCCCAAGACACTCACCCTCAGAGAAGCGCAGCCGGTCGCGCTCCAGCTCCCAGAGCCGGATCTGATCCGTGATGGTCGGAGGCAGCACTGGGGTCTGTGGGGGGAGCAGGCGAGGAGTCACTCAGCAGCTACTGGTCCCACAATCAACCCCCAGCTCCCAAGGATAGAGACCATCTAGGCACCCATAGGGCCCTGATCTCTATGGTATCTGCCCCTCCCCTCTGTCCACTGGGTCTCTGGACCCTCCCCTGTCTCTAACCCCCATCCTTCACCTGCCCTGCTCCGTCAATGAGCTCTGTCTTCTAGCTCAGCCCCTTTCATCTCTGCCCCGGCTAGTTCACTCCAGCCCCTAGGAGTTAGGGAAATATTGTCACCTGTGGGGACCCAGGAGTCCTGGCTCCCACCTCCCACCCCCACCCTGCTCTAACCCACTAGACTCCACTTTGTTCCCCGAGCTGGGGATAGAACCCAGGAATCCTGACTCCCAGCCCCCCCAGCTCTAGCCCACTTGACCCCATTCCGTTCCCCGAGCTGGGGATAGAACCCAGGAATCCTGACTCCCAGCCCCCCGAGCTCCTCACCTGTCTCAGCATCACAGGGTGTGCCCTGGTCCGTAGGAAGTGGATGATCTGCAGGCAGAGGGGACATTGTAACCGGCCGGCGCCCCCTAGCAGCCACCCACAGCCTGTCCCTCCCCCCAGGGCTGGGGTACAACCCCGCCTTGGATGATCCTTCCCCGTAACCAGACTGTCTCGTCGGAGGGGTGAGCGTGGGTCCATATGATGCCTCAGAGACACCCCTCACCCTTCTCTAACTACTAAACACCACTCCCTTTCCAGAGCTGGGGACAAAACCCAGGAGTCCTGGCTCCCAGTGGGGGTGCAGAGAAAGGGGCTGGGCTATCCAAAGCAGGAAATGTTTGATCCGTTTCTCCCCCCAAGGGGCAAGCTGGGAGGCCCGTTGCTTGGGTTCGGGGCGATCCCGTCCCAGGTCGGAGCCCTCACCGGGTCTCTGTGATCCCCGTCCCCTGTCCCCGGCTCTCACCTGCTCGGCCGTGATGCCGTTGGCGATGGCCTGCTGGACGCTCTCGCGGGTCACGTGGGCCACCACCAGGTTGGGGAAGCGATACTGCATCTCAGAGAACAGTGCGATGAGCGCGATCTGCAGCTCCGAGTCTGGGGCGGGGCGGGGAGGGGAGTGGCAGTGGATAGGAGACAATCAATCAGGTTGTGGTCTTATCTAGGGAAGCCCCGCCCCGTGGAGGTGTGGCCAGCACCATCCCATGGAATCAGTGCCCCCCAAGGAGTCATCATCCTTCGCAGCATACGGGGGATCCCACCCATAGATCTCCCTGCATTTACACACTGGGGTCAGGATCACTGACCCTGTGTTGGGGGGGGGGGAACTGAGGCACGGGAAAGGGCATGTGCCCCTCAAGGTCACAGAGATCTGGGAACGGAACCCAGGAGTCCTAACTCCCAGCCCCTGTCTGCTCTGACTCATTAGACCCCACTCCCCGCCCAGAACTGGGGATAGAACCCAGGAGTCCTGACTGTCCCCCCTCCCCCCCATGATTCCGGCCTGTGAGGCAGCAGCTGCTGTTCTCATTTACTCCCACACTCCCCATGTCCTGGCCATGGGCTCCGAAGGAAGCTGCAGTGAGGAGGGGATAGGGGGTCGGAGACTAGCCAGGTGGGTGACCCCCGGCCCTTGACCTCTGACCTGTGTACGCATAGACCCTGTAATTGGTCTCTACGACGACGAAGCCCTGGTTGTGGGTGTCCGTGGTGGTGCCGGAGATTCCTGAGGACAAGTTAATGGCCAGGCGGGTGGGGTAATAGCGCCGCGACTTCCTCTGCAAGGGGGGGAACGCAGGGTGTCTGCAGAGACCCTCAACCCTGACCCGCAGCTCCCCCCAGTGCCCTTCAACCCCGACCCACAGCCCCCGAATCCCTCCCAATTCCCCACAGCTCTGCTGGTGCCCCTCAACCCCGACCCGCAGCCCCCTGCTATCCCAGCCCCAACCTCCCCGCACCTCCCCACAGCTCTGCTGGTGCCCCTCAACCCCGACCCACAGCCCCTGCTAGCCCAACCCCCAGCTTCCCCTAGTGCCCCTCAACCCCGACCCACAGCCTCCAGATTCCCCCCAACTCCCCACAGCTCTGCTGGTGCCCCTCAACCCCGACCCACAGCCCCTGCTAGCCCAACCCCCAGCTTCCCCTAATGCCCCTCAACCCTGACCCACAGCCTCCAGATTCCCCCCAACTCCCCACAGCTCTGCTGGTGCTCCTGAACCCTGACCCGGAGCCCCTACTAGCCCAGCCCCCACCTCCCGCCAACTCCACACAGCTCTGTTAGTGCCACTCAATCCCAACCCACAACCCCCTGCTAGCCCAGCCCTGGGCTCCTCCCACAGCTCTGCCGGTGCCCCCAAATCATGACCCACAGCCCCTCACTAGCCCAGCCCCCGCCTCCCCCAACCCTACCTCTGCCAGTGCCCCCCAATTCCAACCCACAGCCCCCTGCTAGCCCAGCCCTGGGGTCCCCCCACCCAGCTCTGCCGGTGCCCCTCAGTCCTTCTCTACATACCTTCCTCTGGAAGACCAGACCAAATTCCCGAAGGTGTTGAAGAAAATTGAGCAGCGAGTCACTCATTCCCTCCACCGAGTAATCCTGGGAGGGGGCGAAAGCGAAGACGCTTTGTTTCCAGACTTAAGGAAGCCCCAGTGAGGCTCCCATATTATCAATCCCCTGAGAATCGCTCCCCACAGCTCTACTCTGTCTGATCCTACATGTTCCCAGCCAGGGGGCTCCCAGCCCTGCCCCCTTGGGGGGACGATTTCACAGCCCACAACCCATCCGGATTCTGCCCCCACAGCCTGAAATTGACCAGTAGGGTCAATTTCACGCAGCTCCCCTTAACTCCCCTCCTCTCCTCTCAGCAGCAGCAATGTCCCGGTAGATGTTTTCTACCATGTGTTGCAGGAGCAAAAGGAAGGAGGGTCTAGTGGTTCGGGCACTGCGCTGGAGATCTGGTCTCAATTCCCTGACTCCCTGCGTGACTTGGAGCAAGCTGCTTCATTGCTATGTGCCTCAGTTTCCCCAGCTGCGCAATGGGCGCGATACCCTTTCCCTGTGAGGCTCTCCGACGCTATGATTGTAAAAGGGAACGAACAGCCAGCAGGTCTCCCATGGAGAGGTTCATGATAGAACCTACTGTGTTTTCCTTCTGCCTTCTTCAGCTGATCCAAACCCCAGTTAAATCAGTTTGCTCAAGAGGAGGGGCCTGGGAGCCAGGACTCCTGGGATCTATCCCCGGCTCTGGGAGGGGAGTGGGGTGTAGTGATTAGAGCAGGAGGTTCCCCGCCTACCTTGCCAAGGGTGGAGAAGCTGAGCTGGAAGAGGAAGGACAGGATCTCCACTAGGTCCATGCCCCGGGTCTGCAGGGGAGACAACGAGGGATTAAAACAGCCTGGGGGGGCACGGATGCAAGAGGCAGAGCTGCTGTGAAGTGGGGAGGTAGTTTGGGGGGGATAGTGGGGGGAGAAGGGGATTACTCCAGCAGCAGAGGGGGAGGCAGTGGGGGGCTCTAGGGCCTGGGGGGAGACACAAAGGGGGCAGGCACTGGGGCAGGCGGGAGATCTCACCTCAGCGGACTGCAGGTACTGCAGCATGAAGTACCAGAGCTGGGAGGACGTGTCCAGCAGCAGGAACTGGAAGCCGGCGGAGGTGATGCAGGGGGGCTCTCCGGGTTCGCTGCTGAAGGGGGGCGGGGGAGACAGGGATCAGGACTCAGCACCCCCCGCAACTACAGGCTGGGTCACTAAAGCAGCCACTAGGGGGCAGAGGAGAGCTGGGGGGGTCCCTGGCCTGTCCAGCCCTCGGCCTCCCTCCTTAAGCGGCCGGAGAGGGGGGCTGGTTGCAGGGAAAAGGCCCCATGTCCCATTCTCCCCGCCAAGCCAGCCAGTGCCCAGCCCTGGGGCTGGATCGAAGCCGGCGCCCCCTAGAGGGGAAAGGCCCCGTGTCCCCACTCACCTCTTCATCAGCCCGGCTTGGCTGAGGAGCTGGGCGAGATCCTGGCTGACCGCGGCGCTGGGGGAGCCCACCATGAAATGCAGGATCACCTGGGCCAGCAGGAGATGGACACATGGACGGGTCAGCAACCAGAAACGCTCCAGACACGCACCCCATTTGCAGGTGCTGCCCTTTTCTGCCACCAGAGGGCCTCTCAACCCTGTTCCACTAGGCCAGGGGTGGGCAAACTACAGCCCACGGGCTGGATCCGGCCCCTGAGGGCTTTGGATCCGGGCTGCGGGATTGCCAACCCTGTGGCACTGCTGGCCTCGCGCTGCTCCCAGAAGTGGCCGCACCACCTCCCTCCCCTGAAGCTCCCATTGGCCGGGAATGGGGAACTGCGGCCAATGGGAGCTTCAGGGGAGGTACCCACAGTTAAGAGCAGCGCACGGAGCTCTCTGTCCCCCTATGCCCCCCAGGGGCCGTAGGGACATGGTGCCGGCTGCTTCCCAGCCTGCCCTGGCCCTGGCGCACGCCACTGCTGCGCCAGGCCAGAGCCCGAACCCCTCCTGCACCCCAACCCCCTGCCCTAAGTCCCCTGCCACACCTCGCACCCCCAACCCCCTGCCCTGAACCCCCTCATATACCCCGCACCCTCCTCTGTCCCAACCCCTTGCCCTGAGCCCCTTCCTGCACACCGTACTCACCCCACACTCCCTCCCGCACCCCAACCCCCTGCCCCGGCCCTGCATACAATTTCCCCACCCAGATGTGGCCCTCGGGCCAAAACGTTTGCCCACCCCTGGACTAGTCAATGGCAAAAATCCCTCCTGAACCCATTGCCACGTCGCCATGCGGTTGTTCCCCAGCCGCCCCACTCCAGAAGTGGCTGCATTTCCGCACAAGGTGAGCAATCCCTGTGCAGTGCTGTGATGCGGCTGTTCTCCAGCGGCCCCACCCCAGAGGTGGCTGCATCTCAGTGTGTGGGTGAAAGGATGTGAAGTACGCAAAGTGCTTTGGGATACTTTGTACTGGCGGTGTTAGGGAAATGTTTATGGCACCCACTTGAGTCAATTGGGGTCTATGGTTAGTACAGGGGGGGCTTGAAGCCAGGACTCCTGGGTTCTATCCCCAGCTCTCGGAGAGGGGTGGAATCTAGCAGGTTAGAGCACAGGGATCTGGGGGTCAGAACTCCTGGGTTCTATCTCCAGCTCTCGGAGGGGGGTGGAGTTTAGTGGTTAGAACAGGGTAGTGGCTGAGAGCCTGGACTCCTGGGTTCTCGTGGGGTCAGCACAGGGGGTTTACCAGCACTCACCTCCCATCTCTCCTCGGCATATTTATCCAGCGACGGGACGTCCCGCGCGTGCTTGTCTGGCCCCAGCTGGCTGGTGTCATCGGACCAGGCCTTGCCCCTAGAACCGGGGGCAAGACACAAAATGGATTCGCCAGGGTCAGAACAGGCCACCTGATGGAGCTGTGATCAAATAGGCACCGGCTCTTTAGACCCGCGCCGTTGGAGTTACCCAGCCTGGCATGAACACAAGCCTTCTGCTGACTTCACTCAGCAGCAGCGCCACTCAGCAGACACAGGTGTGAACTGCAGGTGAATTTTCTATGGCAACTCGCCCCAGGTTACACAGCAAGGCAGTGGTACAACTGAGGATAGAACCCAGGAGTCCTGACTCCCAGCCCCGCCTGCTCTAACCCACTAGACCCCCCTACCCCCAACCTGAGGTATGCATAGAACCCAGGAGTCCTGGTTCCCCAACCCTTCCCCCCAACTCTACCTACTGGACTACAGTAAATGACTCTAATTGGCATAGAGACCAGATCTAATTAAGTAACTATTCTGATCTCAGTGATCCAGCAGGACTCCTGGGTTCTATCCCCAGCTCTGGGAGGGAAGTGGGGTCCAGTGGGTTAGAGCAGGGGGGCTGGGAGCCAGGACTCCTGGGTTCTATTCCCAGTCCTGACAATGATTTGTATTGTCATGAGTGGATCCTGTCCCCTCTCTGTGCCTCAGTTTCCCCCTCCAGACAGTGAGGCTAGTGACTGCCCTTTGGGGGCGCTGTGCTGCTCACGGCTGGGGTTTCCAGAGGGAATCAGGTATCCAGCACTGGCAATCCAAGGGGTCAATCAATAGAAGGCAGGCACCTAACTGCCTTAGGAACTCCCAGCCCCCCTGCGCAGGGCACCTTGGCATCCATGAGGCTGCTCCGCCCTGCCCCCATCCCCAGCTTCTCACCCGCCCAGCAAGGCGAT
The DNA here is from genome assembly GCF_027887155.1 of Malaclemys terrapin pileata. Classification (NCBI taxonomy): domain Eukaryota; kingdom Metazoa; phylum Chordata; order Testudines; family Emydidae; genus Malaclemys; species Malaclemys terrapin. The sequence continues at coordinate 43,341,589 of NC_071517.1, read as the reverse complement.
GCGCAGGTTCTCCTTGAAGATGGGGTTCAGGACCAGCCCCTGCAGACCCCCTGGCAGCAGCTGGGTGTGCCAGAGCCGCAGCCCCAGCAGCACGTCGGAGCTCTCCTCCTGCTCCCTGCGGAGGGACCAAAGCGCGAGTGAGCCGAGAGCCTGCAGCCACCTCCAGGCTGCAGGGCAGGGGCTGGGACCCCAGCAGGGGGGTCAGGAAGGGATCTGGCAGCATGGGGTGACCACAAACAGTGAGATGCATTATGGGAAGTTTATGACCTCCTCTGGCACTGGTCACTCGATCGGGGAACTGGCTGACCCATGGGATATGGGGCCGTTCTCCTTTAGGCTCCAATCCTGCTCCAGGGCAGGGGACTGGCTGGCCTTGGGGGGCAAGGAATAGGACACAGGCCTTTCCCCTTTAGGGGTGTTGACTCCAATCCAGGGCAGGGGGACTGGCTGGCTCAGGGAGGTGGGGAATGGGCCTTTCTCCTCTAGGTGGCGCCAGCCCTGATCAGCCCCTGGCCAGGGGGACTGGGGAGTGGTGACCCCAGATCAGTATTCAAAGTTCCATCTACCCCACCCAGGCCACCTCAATGGCCCTCCAGCCCCCGAACTCACTTGACGTATTCCTTCTTTACCCACAATGCCACAGCAGCCTGGGGGAGGGGCTGCTCCAGGAAGAGCATCCGCATCACATAGTTCTTGGCCAATCCCGGCAGCTCACTGCAAAATACAAAGCACAAGGACAGGCCCCCAGGGGCGCTCGACAGGACAGCTTGACTAGGGTGCACCTGGGCTAGACACGCCCACGGGTCTGACCTCATCTGGCATGGCAGGGAGGCAGCATACCGGGCTAGATGGGCCCAGGGGTCTGGTCTGGAGTGGTAGGGGAGCAGGTGAGATACCAGGCTAGATGGGCCCATGGGTCTGGTCTGGAACAGTAGGGGAGCAGGCGGGATACCGTGCTAGATGGGCCCAGAGGTCTGGTCTGGAGTGGTACGGGAGCCGGCGGGATACCGGGCTAGATGGGCCCAGAGGTCTGGTGCAGGGTGACAGGATACCAGGCTAGATCCAGGCCGACAATTCCTCCATCTCTCAGAATTAGCCAACGATTATTGATATCTGACCTAAGAAACGTCCCCAGTCCCCACCCCTGTATGGGAACCCCAGGCTAGAACAGACCCCATCCAGCCCGAACTCCACTCTCAGGGCCAAGACACCCCCTAGTGGACAGTGCTGGAACAATCCTCCCAGTCTGCCCCTTCGCCTCCTCAGACCCAGCCATCCCGCCGGGGGGCCGGGAGGGTGTGTGTGTGAGCCCACGCACCGGAACACAGCCAGGCAGGTGGCGGGGTGGTTGTAGAGCCGATCCAGGATTCCCGGGCTCAGCCCCCGCAGGAATTCGTGCAGGTTCTTGCATTTCAGCTGCACCCTTTGCAGCTTCATCACGGAGTCCATCACCTGGAAGGCAGATCAGGCATGAGCCGGGATCCCGGAAACCCATTTGCCAGGGAAAAATGCACAACTACCCCCTTGGTTGATTTTTGAATACGCTTTAAATGGACACAACCGGACAGACTCTGAGAAACTGCTTCCGGCGTCGAGAGGTTACCCAAGGGCATACAGGGGTTCAGGTTTTAACGAAGCTCAAATGTCACTTCAGCCTCCTGACGTGAGGAATTAAAGTTATGAAAAGATGCTGAAAAATTAAAAATCCCCCTAAGGACCGTGCCACTGAGCTCGGCAAGGACAAATTTCACGGTGATGGAAACTGCAAGGCTGCAGATGGCGTTCGAAGGCAGACCATTGTAGAACACACAGAAAGCGCTGAACATAAAAGGAACAAAAACGAGGCTGAACCCGCCGGGCCATCGACAACAGGAAGGAAACTGCACTGTGAGTGGATCATTCCAGGGTTTTACAACTGTAAATATATCAATAAAACGCGGTGTTCAACGCATACCTAGATATACTGTGGCTCGGGAAACTAAAGTTCAACGTTCCACTGTAATCACAGAAAAACGCCGATTTTTAGGGGAGTTTTTTAAATCGGAGAACGTTGGTGTTTTTATTACAGAAAACTAGGATCCTTGATCATGACAAAGGGGTCTGTGCCAGGTAACCCACCGTTACCCGCCGTGTACTCCGTCTCCCTCTAGTGGCAGAACCCCAGAGAGGTTTTCCAACTCCCCCAGCATCTCTGTGGTCTGGGATCTGCTCCCTAGCTGGGGTGTGACATTAGCTTGGCTCCACTCCCTTGTGATTTGTGACTATAGGCTAATCAGCACCAGGCACGAGTGGATATTTAGCACCGGCACTTGATGTTGGGAGCTTCAGCTGATAAGCTCCTAGGCCTGATTTCTAAAAGGAGTGTTGTTATATGCATTACGGTAGCACCCAGACGGGCGGAGCCCAATTGCGTTAGGTGCTGTACACACACACAAACGGCTCCAAAGAGCTGACAATCTAGGGGCACTGGTTTGTTATTATTTATTATCTGTAGTCCGGTAGCACCTAGGAGCCCAAACATAAACCAGACTCTACAGTGCCAGGCGCTGCACGAACATAGAAGAAAAAGACGGTCTCTGCCCCATGGAGCCGACAATCTAAGCATAAGAGAAGAAACAGACAGGCAGGGAGCACATGGGAACAATGAGACAGCGTCACTCAGCAGCTGTAGCGCACCAGCAGCCAAATGATTATAGGTGTGACAAAGTGGGCATATTCCATGGTCTTGATTAAGTCAACGTTTGTGCCTCAGTTTCCCTCTATACTTTGCACTGCTGCCGAACGGGGGCAAAAGGGTTACGTCTGCTCTTGGGGCAGAACAGGACACACAAGGAACGTGTGTCGTCTGGCTGTCTGGGGCGGACTGAAGGGGTCGTTAAAGGCTGACCCAGATCAGTGGAAAACCCAAGATGATGATGGAAGCCACGACAGGGAGGGGGACGAGGAGCCGGCTTTCGGGAGAGGCCGGGTTGCTCTCACCTGGGACTGGGAGAAGGACTGGATTGGAGTTCACAGCAGCCTGGCCAGATGGATTATGTCTTAACCTTCATTGACTAGAAATCCTTAGGTTAGGACTGGTGCAATCACTAAACCCTGCTCCAGTTCGAAAAGGCTGCCAGGTATCCCTGCAAACACGGGCTGGAGTGCACTGGTCCCTAGAGAGGGTACAAGTCTCTACCAGGAGTCTAGCTGGGCAGAGCTCACAGGATGAAGCAGGACGACTAGAGCCCAGAGGTTCAGTCTCAGAGGAAGAGTTGGACCCCTTTGGGGTCTGGCCCATTGACAGGCTTCCTCCAAGGGCCTGGGTAAAAGCTGGGGGCGTATCACTGACACGGTGGATCTGCGGCAGCAGGGGTCACGCCCGAGGAGAGCGTGAAGAAGGGCTATGAAGGCGGACGACAGGGGAGCTCTGTGGACGTAGATGGAGCGCTCCTCCCCAGCGCAAGGGGCAGTGGGGGAGGAAGCACAAAGGGGCCGGTCCGAAAACGTACCAAGCAATGGAGGCTTGGATCGAGGGCTGACCGGAGGCCAGAGCTGAGATCTCCATGGGGAATGAGATTAGGTGGGGCTAGGCCGGGGTTCTCACAACACATTTTTTGGTGGCCTCGGAATGCGGCCACCAACTCTTGCTGGTGGCCCCTCTGACAATTTTTCCTAAAATACTTAAATAACTTTAGGAAAAACAAATACATATGCACAGATACACATCCAAATCATGGTAATTTATTTATGTAGGAAATTTTTTTGCACACTCAATAATAAAAATAATGTACAGTTGGCTCTATTCTCTACTGGACCTACACAGAACAGAAACACGAATAAGGTGTTTTGCACATTCTTGTCTTTTTGTGCTGTTTCTTTTGTTTTGTTTTGGTTGCCTTTTTTTTTTTAAATAAAGACTTGCTAGCTAGTAAGTCTGTTCCTATGAAAAGTGCTGTATGTTTGTTAATACCCCTCTCCATAGCAGCAGACTTGCTAGCTAGCCTGGAGGCTGTGAAAAGCGCTATTAACAAACATACAAATATCAATTCTCGCAGCAGACTTACCCAGCCCTGGATGGGGAGGTGGGCAGGGAGACAGCAGGGGACAGGGGAGATGGATGGGGGGCTGGAAAGGCAGCAGGGGGGTGAGCCAAAGGTTGGCACCCGCTGCCCCGCAGCCAGGGTCCAGGGCTGGAGCCCGAAGCCCCATGACCAGAGCCTGCTGCCCGCCACCTCAGGGCTGGAGCCCAAAACCTGAACGTCACCACTCCTGGGCAGGTGGGGAACTCACCAGTTGCAGGCTCCCTTGGCGTTTGTGGCTCCAGAGAGGGGCAGGGCCCAACCCCTGCTGGTGGCCCTGGGGGAAGGCCCAACACTTTGCACCCGCTAGTCACCGCCCAGCAGGCTGTGGCCGCAAGAAAAGCCCCAGGGGGGGCCGCATTTGAGAAACGGGAGCTAGGCGGTGAATGGCATTGGAGGTGAGGCAGCGAGGCCTAGTGGACAGACACTCCAGAGAACTAAGTTCTAGTCCTGGCTCTGTCACGGGACCTTGGGCAGGCCACCACTTTGTGCCTCAGTTTCCCCCAACCAGAAAAATGGGGATTGTTGTAGAGCAGGGGTCGGCAACCTTTCAGAAGTGGTGTGCCGAGTCTTCATTGATTCACTCCGATTTAAGGTTTTGTGTACCAGTCATACATTGTAACATTTTTAGAAGCTCTCTTTCTATAAGTCTATAATATAGAACTAAACTATTGTTGTATGTAATGTAAATAAGGTTTTTAAAATGTTTAAGACGCTTCATTTAAAAATTAAATTAAAATGCACAGCCCCCCGGACCGGTGGCCAGGACCCGGACAGTGTGAGTGCCACTGAAAATCAGCTCGTGTGCCGCCTTCGACACACGTGCCATAGGTTGCCTACCCCTGTCGTAGAGTCATAGAAATCTAGGGCCGGAAGGGACTTCAGGAGGTCATCCAGCCTAGCCCCCTAGGACACTGACCTCCTTTGTACAAGGCCTTGAGATCTGCGTAAGGGATCCCTCCCCCCAATTCCCTCCTTCTACAGCAAAGTGCCCCCTCTTCCCCCCCACAAACACCTTACCAACCCCCCAATTCACTCCTGCCCCCCCAGTTTCCAAGCCATCCAAACCCCCCAACCCAACACCACAACTGGGAGGGAGGCTGCTGATGATGATCCACCCCCAGCCCCCCAGGTATCCCCCCCCCATTACCTAGCAGTGCCCCCATCCACCTCAGGGGTTCCCCATTCTGCCCCCTCACTTCCCTAGAAATCGCCCCACTGCCCCACCCTGCTACTAGAGGGGAGTCCTCTCTGCCCCCATCTATATCTCTAGGGTCTGCCCTTCCCTCCCCTCAACCTCCCCCTCCCCCTCCCCACTGGACTCCCCTCTTTGCCCCCACCAGGACTCCCTCCCTGCCCCCCAACTCCCCCCCCCGGGGTTCCCCTCTCTCCCCCAGCCCAGGGGAACCCACCTGCTCTCACGCCTGGGCAGCTGCCCCGGAGATAAAAGGCCGCGGGCTCCCTCCAGTCCCCCGCCCGCGGCTCCATGCGCAGCCACCCACCCCCGACCAGATCAGCTCAGCCCTCCAGCGTCCCATCATGCACCTCACCCCCCCCCCATCATGTGGTGATGGGGAGGAAATGAGCAAAGCGCCTGGGCCCCGCCTTTCTCCGCTGATTGGCGGGTGCGGGTGACGTCACAATCGCCGGGTAGGGGGTTGCGGGGCTCGAAGTTGCAACGTGAGGACGAGGGGTGAGAGCGGGAGGGGCCGGGGTCTGGTGGGTTAGAGCAGGGGGCGGGAGCCAGGACTCCTGGGTTCTCCGCGGGGCGGGGCTGGGAGCCAGGACTCCTGGGTTCTCTCCCCAGCGCGGGAGCCAGGACTCCTGGGTTCTCTTCGGGACGGGGCGGGGCTGGGAGCCAGGACTCCTGGGTTCTCTCCCCAGCGCGGGAAGGGGAGTGGGGATCCAGGCCACTGGAGGCAGATGGCACCGGTCCCTGTGTCTCAAGTCCTGTGCCCTTATCTTTGCCCTGCAGGTCCCCTCCCCAGCACCATGTCACCCCCGTGCCAGCACCGGTGTGGGGTGTGAGCTGCCAGGAGACAGGGACTCCCCCACCATCCAGCTGGCAATCAGAACCACCCACGCCTGGACATGGCACCAAACTGGATCCGATCCGGCACCGGTCGGACTCTGAGCTCCCTCCGCCAGCTGCTGCTCCAGGCTGGGCCCCGGCACGTCCCCTGCGGGCGGAGAACCTCCTCCCAGGCTAGCAAATCCGACCCCGAGGGGCTGGGGCGGAAAATGACCCAGCTCAAGAACAAGGCAGAGAAGCGGAGGAGGCAGCGTGAGAGGTTGGAGTCCATTGAAGCCGCAGTGGCCCGGAGGCAGGAGGTAAGGGGCGCTCTCCCCTGGCAGTCAGTGCTGACCCCAATGACCTGTCTCTAGTGAAACTAAACAGCCCCTTTTAACTCCAAGAGAGGACGTTATTTTTCCTTTTCTGTGACCCTACTTTGCAGAGTTGCTGTGTGCCATCTATGCAGCAGCCCCACCCCAGAAGTGGCTGCATTTCAGCACTGTGAGAGAAATCCCTGTACACCGTTGCTGTGGACTGTTTTCCCCTAGCAGCTCCACCCCAGAGGCGGCTGCATTTCAGTGCTACAAGATCAATCCCTGTGCAGTGTTGCTGGGGGCTTTTACCCAGCTGCCTCACCCAAGAGGTGGCTGCATTTCAGTTCAGACTGACCTCCCCTATAAATCTCCTCTGTGATAAATGACACAGGTTAAATATCTATTATTCTGTAGTATGGCAGGTCTAATATGCGATTGTCCCCAGTATGGAGCCTGGTTCACATACCAGCATCTTCGTGGGTGTGTTTGGTTTTTCCCCAGGTACCTCAGGGGCAGGCTAAGGCGTGGACTCCGAAAGACGTGGTTCTGTACAACATCCCAACGGCCGCCGGTCAGAAGAAAGGTATGATGGGAAAATGTAACCCCTCATGGATCCCTCTGCTCCACAGCTGGCGTGAGAGTGTTCTGTGCAGGGTCCATCTGTCCGAAGCCTCGCTGTGTCTCTCCAGCCCGTAGGCCAGGCACTGCCCCCGCCTCTATAGAGACTTTGTTAGGGGCCTCTCTGTTCGTGGCTAACCGTATGCTGGGTCTCTCCCTAGACACTTCCGTGCCCCTGCCGGCCTCTTACAGCCCCCGCTACGTGGAAGCCGCGTGGTATGGGTGGTGGGAGAAGGAAGGATTCTTCAAACCTGAATATCAGGTAAAAACATCCGATGGAATCAGAGTCCTACCCTTGACATGGGTGGTGATAGGGCTCAAAGCTGCACTTGGGGGTGCTGTGTTGCAGAGAGCAGGGCGGGGGGCTCAGCAGGGGGCACTCTCTCCTTACAGTGTTGACCCCAATGCCCCTAGGGGGTGCTGTGCTGCAGGGAGTGGGGCGGGGAGGTCAGCAGGGGGCGCTGTGCTGGTTAAAACACCCTCTCTGTGTCTCAGAGCCAGCAGCCCCATGGGAAACCAGAAATCTTCTCCCTCTGCATCCCCCCGCCCAACGTCACGGGGTCCTTGCACCTGGGCCATGCCCTCACGGTAGCCATCGAGGACTCGCTGGTGCGATGGTGAGTAGGGGCTCGGAGGGGTGGGGAATGGGCTATGGGGCCTTTCCCCTCTGGCCCCAGGGCGGGCTGTGGCACACAGGGCCTGGCTGGTGACGTTCCGACTTGTGTTGCAGGCGCAGAATGCAGGGCTTCCAGGTGCTGTGGGTGCCGGGATCGGATCATGCCGGAATCGCCACTCAGGTGAGACCAGAGGGGAGAGGGCGCATCTACACTGCTGGGGCTCCAGCACCTCCCCGAGCAGCCGCAGAGAGGGTGATGGAAGCATTCATCCGCTGGCTTGGCTGCGTCTGCATGAGGGGTCAGATCGGCAGAGCTACAGCGCTCCGGGGCTTGGGATTTTCACACCCCTGAGTGATGGAGCTAGGTCAGCCGAAATTCTAAGTGTAGGTCGGGCTATGGTGGGTGTGTGCTGGAGGGAATCAACGCTGCGCGTGGCGCTGAATTGCAGCCGCTTCTGGGCTGAGGCAGCGGGGGGGAACAGCCAACAGCAACGCTGAGCAGGGATGGCTCTTGTAGCACTGAAATGCAGCCGCCTCTGGGGTAGGGCAGCTGGGGGTCTCGTGCTGCATGTGTGTGTTCCTGCTCTGTGTGTGTCTCCCTCCCTCTGGTGACTCTCCCATCTCCCCCGGCAGGCAGTGGTGGAGCGCAAGCTCTGGAAGGAGCAGGGCGCCCTGCGGCAGGACCTGACGCGAGGGGAATTCCTGGCCGAGGTCTGGAAATGGAAAGAGGAGTGAGTGCGGCTGTGGCGTCGCCGGCCTGAGTCAGTGCTGGGCTTGGTGGGGGCAATAGGGGGCGCTGGGCTACAGAGAGCGAGACAGGGGCTCAGTGGGAGGTGCTGGTCCCTGGCAGTCAGTGCTGGCTCCAGTGCCCCTGTTTGGCACTAGGGGGCGCTGTGCTGCAGGGAGCCAGGCTGGCACTGTCCCCTGGCAGTCAGTGCTGTAAATCAATGTTTCTTTCTCTGCCCAGGAAAGGGGATGAGATTTTCCGACAGCTCAAGGCTCTGGGGGCATCTCTGGATTGGGACCGACTCTGCTTCACCATGGACGCTGTGAGTGTCTGACGTTCAAACATGTGACTGTGGCCCAGGACTCCTGGGTTCTCTCCCCAGCTCTGGGAGGGGAGTGGGATCTAATGGTTAGAACAGGGATGGCTGGGGGTCAGGACTCCTGGGTTCTCTCCCCAGCTCTGGGAGGGGGGTGGGGTTTCTCTGGTTGGTCCTGGGATATGCCCATGCGAATGCCATTCCCTTCGCCCACACAGGGGTTCTCAGCGGCCGTGGCAGAGGGGTTCATGCGATTGCACGAGGACGGGCTGGTGTACCGCGACCGGCGCCTGGTGAATTGGTCGTGCGCCCTGCGCTCCGCCATCTCCGACGTGGAGGTGAGTGTGTGGTCTGGGATGCAGCACTGGGGATTGGGGGTGGGTTGTATCTTGGAGGGCTGTAGTTGGAGGAAAGCAGTGTGGTTCTTTCCCCCCCCCACCCCCGCTTCCCCCCGAGTCTCGTGACACAGTCTCTCTCTGGCAGGTAGAGACCCGGCAGCTCCAGGGTCGGACTGTGCTCCCTGTGCCCGGCTGCCCGGAACCGGTGCCCTTTGGAGTGATGTTCACCTTTGCCTACAAAGTGGATGGACAGGAGGGTGAGTTCCCAAGCTCTGTACAGGTGGGGACAGCAGGTGCTCCCCAGCTACCCCACCCTAGAGGTGGCTGTATCTCAGTGCTGGGTGAGCAATCCACATGCTATATTGCTGTGGGGCTGTTCCCCAGCTGCCCCACCCCAGAGGTGGCTGCATTTCAGCGCTGGGTGAGCGATCCCTGTGCTGTGTCGCTGTGTGACTCTTCCCCAGCGGCCCCACCCCAGAGGTGGCTGTTTTTTTGTTTGTTTTTTCATGGTAATAATCCAGCCCCATAAAGTCACCCTCTTTCTGTCTCTCCCTTGCCCTGTCTCTGTGTCGGGGGAAGACGAGGAGCTCCCTGTGGCCACCACCCGCCCGGAGACGATGCTGGGGGACATGGCTGTGGCCGTCCATCCCGACGACCCACGGTTCACGGTAAGGGGCGGAGAGGAGGGGTGTCTGGGATGAAGGGGACAGGGTGTCTCGCAGGTGTAGAGGTCATCTCCATGGAGACAGGGTGGAGCCACTTTGGGGCAGAGGAGAATAAGTTGTCTCCTTGGAGAAGGGGGCAGGGTTTTGGGGGAAGGCGGCGTCCTCTCCATGATGACAGGGATTGGGTCTCATGGGGCAGAAGGGTGAAGTCATCTCCATGGAGACAGACTGGTGTCTCCTGCGAGACAGGGGAAGGGTCTCTTTGGGGGAAGAAGGGGGCTCATGGCTGTGGAAAAGGGGGTGTGGTCTCATGGGGAGGAAGGCAGAGTCATCACTATGGAGATAAAGTTCATTGTCATGGAGGCTGTCATCTCTGGGGTCGGGGCAGGCTCTCTGGAAGAGAAGGGAGGGTCATTGCCATGGAGTTGGGAGGTGGGGTATCCATGGAGTTTAAAATGGGGGATCACTGGAAGTGTCTGGGCATAATGGATCTTGGCTTTGCTTCTCCCTTTTTATTTTGACAGCACCTGCACGGCAAGCGGCTCCAGCACCCATTCACTGGGCACCTCCTGGCCATCATCACGGACCCCCTGGTGGAGCGAGACCTGGGCACAGGTAAGCACCAGGCCCCTCAGCCCTATCAGGTCTCTGAGTCGGGCACAGGCTGGACAGTGGCTGTATTGGTGTCACTAGTGGGATCCAGGTCTTAGAGGTTCTTTCCTCTACACCGTGCTCCCTGCAGGAGCCGTGAAGGTGACGCCGGCGCACAGCCATGCCGACTACGAACTGGGCAAGCACCATGGGCTGCCCCTGGTCTCTGTGATCGGGGAGGATGGGGCCATGACAGCTGAGTGTGGAGACTGGCTCCAGGTAATGACACCCCTCAGTCCTGACCCACAATCCCCTGCTGTCCCAGCCCTGGACTCCCTCCCCCCCCCCCCCCAGCTCTGCTTGTGCCCCTCAGTCCCAACCCACAGCCCCTCTGCTTTACTCTACTGCTCTGTTCCTTTCTAGGGCTTGAATCGCTTTGTGGCTCGTGAGAAAGTGGTGTCTGCTTTGAAGGAGAGAGGCCTGTACCGGGGTATGAAGGATCATGCCATGGCGCTGCCCCTCTGCAGGTAGTACACCCCCTTGCCGATGGAGGATGGAGCTGGGGAGTGAAGGGGGTTCAGTAGGGGGCGCTCTCCCCTTGCTGTCAGTGTTAGCCCCAATGCCCCAGTGTGGCGCAAGGGGGTGCTATGCTGTTGGGAGCGGGTAGGAAGTTCCAGGATATTACAAATAAATCTATTTCTCTTTTCATCCTACAGTCGCTCCGGAGACGTGGTTGAGAACCTGCTGAAGAGCCAGTGGTTTCTCCGGTGTGAGGAAATGGCCCAGAGAGCCCTGGAGGTGAGGGGTCCCCTAATGGCAGCTCCCGCATGGACACCGCTCAGCACAGGGAGTCCTGACTCCCAGCCTTCCCCTGCTTTAACCACTAGTTCACCTGACTTTGATTTAAGCCGTGATGGTGCCTCCATATTGGACTGCATAAATCACTGAAGCATAGGCTGTAAGAGTTAATCTTGCTCTGGATGGGTCTTACATAAGAATCTCCTGATGGTGTTTGGTGGCAGGAGTGGGATACAGGATTCTCTCCTGAGAACTTTCCTAGTTCTGGGGGCTGTAGTGCAGCTTGGTCTGTCTGCCCTCTTGGAGGTTCTGCTGTCCAAGCCAGGTTTGCTTATCAGTCTCTGTCTCGCCCCTCAGGCTGTGGAGTCAGGGCGTCTGAAACTCACCCCGAAATTTCATGAGAAGAACTGGAGGACGTGGCTGTCCAACATCAGGTGAGGGGAGTTCTGCACCGCACTATCATTAGACCCCCTTCCCCCCTCCAGAGCTGCAGATAGAACTCAGGCATCCTGGTGTCCAGCCCTACCTGCTGTAACCCACTAGACCCCATTTCTCTCCCAGCGTGGGGATAGAACCCAGGAGTCCTGACTGACTGTGAGCAACCCAATAATAACAAACTGGCATGTCAACAATTCAATGGGGAAGGCTGGCTCCTTAGCTCAATCTGGAATGGCTCTCTATCGCCCCTTGTGGCTAACTGGGGAACTGGCATTAAACAAAATAATCTTATTGGCTTTATTATTTGCTTTATTGTAGCGATTGGTGCATTTCCCGACAGCTGTGGTGGGGCCATCAGATTCCAGCCTATCAGGTCTCTGTCTCAGGGTCATGTGACTTAGGCAAGGTGAGCTATTTGCTTATCTGGAATGTTATTGGCTGTGGGGGGAAGCTCCTGGCTATGCCAGCCCCAGCCTCTCCCAGCAGGGGTCGCTGAGGGGAGTGGAGCAGGGACGCTGGCTGTTGGGGGAGCTCTTAGCTACTCAACAGGGGGCACTTTAGCTAGCTAACTTGCATCTCTTGTCACGCGTTTATTAACAGGATGGGAGTGATGCATTGTGGGTTGTGGGCAGGACAGAGGCAGAAGCCCGCAGAAAAGCATCAGGGATTTTGAAGAAACCGGAAGAGGAAATGGAGCTGGTGAGAGGTAAAGAGAAGGGGTTTCTAGGGGATGACTCTGGCAAGAAAGGAGGGGGTAAAGCCTCAAGTAACAAATGGGGCAAAGCCCTAGAGCTTCTCACTCCCCCCGTGCACTCACTTTTCACCCCTATCTGCTTCAGGACCTACTTTTGGTGTCTAAAGTGGGATACACAAAATGTCAACTATTTGCGTAGGCTGTTACCCAGAATACTTGGCTTATGCCAGAGCAGGCCTTGGTGTCCCCATTCCAGAATGGGGAGGGATGCCCTGTATTGTTGGGGGTGCTCCTGAGGGCAAATAACCCCGGAGTTGTTTTTCTGTAGTGACCCCAACTTGTTTCAGACCCAGGGAAATTGGGGTAGTGCCCTACTCTAAGGGAGGCAGACGAGACCATGCAGAGATAAAGGAAAATACCCAATCCTGTGGAAGTCATTTATTATTGTAGGGTCCCCAGCGTGCTGCCTCCTTGGCTAACCTACCAAGCAGCTCATCGGCCGATGCTCTGTTTGTGTCTCCAGATGCTGATGTCCTGGATACCTGGTTCTCTTCTGCTCTCTTCCCCTTCGCCGCGCTGGGCTGGCCCCGTAAGGTGAGTGACACAGAGAGCAAAGGGGACAGGTGGGACGCCGGACTGGATGGACCCATTGCTCACTCCTTCTCTTCCTCCCGCGCAGGTTGGAGACCTCCGGGAATTCTATCCCAACAGCCTCTTGGAGACGGGCAGCGACCTGCTTTTCTTCTGGGTGGCTCGGATGGTGATGCTGGGGGAGCAGCTGACTGGAGAGCTGCCGTTCTCCCAGGTGTGCGAGGCAGGGGGGGCTTAGGGGGCTGTGGGTTGGGATCGAGGGCGCCGGCAGAGCTGTGGTGGGGGGACCCAGGGTTGGGATAACTGGGTCTGCGGTTCTCTCTCTTTCCAGGTTTTCCTGCACTCCCTGGTACGTGATGCCCACGGCCGGAAGATGAGTAAATCTCTGGGGAATGTCGTAGACCCACTGGACGTCATTCACGGGGCCTCGCTGCAGGTACCACGCCCCCCTCCCTCCCTGAGAGACCCTACGACAACAAACTGGCCCCTGCAGCATTGCAACAGAGCCACAGACAGACCCTGCAACAATAAACTGGGCCCTGCGTCTCTTCCCCGACACCGAGAGACCCTACAATAACAAACTGGACCCTGCATCCCACCCCCAGAGAGACCCTGCAATGACAAACAGGGCCTTGCACTCCCCCCCCCCATCTCTTTCCCCCTCACCCTGCCAAGAGAGACCCTACAATAACTAGCCCCTGCATATCTCTCCTCGCCACCCCAGTGAAACACTACCATTCCAAAAAAACCCCCTAAACAACACAACCTCCGTGATCCAGGCACCCCTACAATAACAAACTGGCCTGCACTCACCGGAGACCCTACAAAAACACATCCCTCCCCGTCATGCCTGCCCCTGATGAGGCTCTCTCCTCGTTGCAGGATTTGCAGGGGAGGCTGCAAGATGGGAACCTGGACCCCCAAGAGGTGGCCATCGCTATGGAGGGACAGGTGGGTCCTTCCCCTCCCTTGTCCTGCCCCACTGACCCCCTTCCCCCATTCCCTTCAGTCAGCTCCTCCCCTTCATATCATCACCCTTCCATTCCAGAGACGAGACTTCCCCCAGGGGATCCCCGAATGCGGCACCGACGCCCTGAGATTCGCGCTGTGCTCCCATCGGGTCCAAGGTGAGAGCAGGTGCCTTTCCCCTCTACGGGGCACTGGCTCTGATCCAACCCCAGGGCAGGGCACTGGCTGGCTTGGGGGCTGGGATCGGGGCCTTTCCCCACTTCTCTACATTGCCCCCAGGGGACGACATTAACCTGGATGTGGCCATGGTGCTGAGCTCCCGGCACTTCTGCAACAAGGTGTGGAACGCCGTCCGATTCACTCTGGGGGCCCTGGGAGAGGGGTTTGCCCCGCAGACCCCGGAGGAGGTAATGGGGTGTTTCGGGGGTGGGGAGGAGTTATGAGCAGCATTGGTTCTCTCTGCTGGCTGTGGGTGGAACTGCAGGGGGCAGTATAATGGGGAGGAGGGGGCACTGGGTACCAATGGCTCCTTCTGCTGGGCGCCTGTGGTATTGCAGGGGGTAGTATAATGAGTGACCAGAATGTATCTGACATGCTCTGTTGGGGACAAGGTGCATAGCAGGGAAGTGGGGAAATACTGGGTCTATGTGGTGCCCTCTGCTGGGCTTGGGTGGTATTGCAGGGAGGCAGCAATGAGCCCCAGAGATTTCTGTAACTAGGGCTGGAGTCAATCCTCCATACCCCTCCAGGTCTGCCCCAGCTCCCCCATGGACCGATGGATCCTTAGTCGTCTCTACCACACTGCAGCGGACTGCAGCCAGCGGTTCGGGGAGTATGAGCTGCATTTGGTCACATCCACCATCCACCACTTCTGGCTGCACAACTTCTGCGACGTCTACTTGGTGAGTGTCAGTTCTCCTCTGGCCTGGGTGGGAATCCTGCCCTCCCGGCTCTGTGTGGGGAGTTTTGTTGAATCTCGCCCTAGCCCCTGTTTCTTCCAGTTTATAAAAATATATGCTCAAGAAGAAGCAGATCAGGATTGAGGGGCCTGCGGCTCAGGATTGAGGGGTACAGGTAGACCTGGGGGAAGGGGGGGTACCAAATGAGATATCCCAGTGTCTTGGTCCCATCTACAACCCTCCCTTGTTTATCCTTCCACCCTACCTATCCAACCCATCATCCAGTCTTCCACCCAACTTTGTAACATACCCAACCCAATGTAGCCATCCAACCGTCCGCCCAACCCAATGTAGCCATCCAACTGTCCGCCCAGTCCAACCCAACGTAGCCATCCAACCGTCCGTCCAATCGTCAGCCCAACCCAACGGAGCCGTCCAACCGTCTGTCCAGCCCAGCCCAGCCCACCCCAACGTAGCCATCCAACCGTCCGTCCAACCCAGCCCAACCCAACGTAGCCATCCAACCATCCGTTCAACATAGCTCAATCCATCATGTCCAACCAGCAGGGCCGGCTCCAAGTTTTTTACCACCCCAAGCAAAAAAAATGTCCCGCGCCCCCCAGCCCTGCCCCAACTCCGCCCCTTCCCCGCCTCATTCCAACCCCTTCCCCAAATCCCCGGCCCCACCTCCTCCCCTGGGCGCGCCGCATTTCCCCTCCTACCCCTTCCTCCCGTCCCAGGCAAGCCTGGGAGGGAGGGGGGAGAAGCAGAGTGGCAGCGGCGTGCTCAGGGGAGCAGGTGGCAGTGGAGCGGAGGTGAGCTGGGGGGGGGAGCGGTTCCTCTGCAGCCCCCGCCCCCCCCCCCAGGTTACTTCCTGCGGCCCTCCCCGCGCCCCCCACTGCCGCAGCTCACCTCCACTCAGGGCCGGCTCCCGGCTTTTTGTGCCCCAAGGGAAAAAAAAAAAGGAGCACGAGTGCCGCCCCTTAAGTGCCACCCCAAGCACGTGCTTGGAGTGCTGGTGCCTAGAGCCAGCCCTGCCAGCCATCATGTCCAGTCCAACCCAACCCATCTAACCCAATGTAACTAACCCATCCATCCAACACAACCTATCCACCTAAGCTGTCATCACCCTGCTATACGGCCTCTCCCTCCCTTGGCAGGAGTCGGTGAAGCCTGTGCTGCAGAGCAGGGATCAATCCCGGATCCTGCAGACCCACCAGACCCTCCTTAGCTGCGCCGACCTGGGCCTGCGCCTCCTCTCGCCCTTCATGCCCTACCTGACGGAGGAGCTGTGGCAGCGGCTCCCCAAGCCGGACGCGGACTCCGCTCCCAGCATCTGCGTGGCCGGATACCCCAGTGCTGGGCAGCTGGTGGGTGAGCTCTGGGCGCCGAACGGGAAGGGGTGGCTCAGTGCAGAGGGGGTTGGGCTGGGACCTGCGGGATCTGAGTTCAGTTCCCAGCCCTGCCACTGCCTGCCTGTGTCATCATGGGCAAGTCACTGAATCTTTCTGGGCCTCTGTAAAACAGGAATAATAATAATAATTAACTCTCCCCTTGTCTAGTAGACAGTGAGCTCTGTGGGGCAGGGACTGTTTCTCCCTGTGTGTCTGTGCAGCGCCCGGCACAACAGGGCCCCGATCTTAGCTGGGGCTTTTCTATGTTACTGTAACACAATAATGAACAACAGCATCACAAGTGAGGGTCACTGGTTTGTTACTGTAGCTTTGATTATAAACCCATGGTCTTTGCTAGCAGTAGATTGACAGAGATGGTAGTAGGGGGTGGGGAGGTTGTTACTGTAGGGTTGCTCATGAACAGTAGGACCTGGGGGAAGCAGCCTTAGGCAGCGCTGCTCCCTGGTGGGGCATGTCAGAAACCACTGAATTCCCTTCCCTTCGCTCCAGGCCCACTGGTGTCGCCCCGCAGATGAGGACGACTTCCTGCTGGCGCAGGAAGTGGTGCGTGTGGCGCGCGCCCTGAGGGTGACCTACCGGCTGACGAGAGCCCGGCCGCCCGGTGAGCAGAGGGATCCCTGCCCATAGGGGCAGGAGGGAGTCCATGCCCCATGGCCTCTGTGCTGAGCTTGTCAATGACGGGCACTGGCTAGTGCCACCTGGGCTGGGTGTTTAGGAACCCGGCTAAATTGCCTTGTCCCTACAGGACATGGGAGGGTGCAGCCCATTGGGGACTGCAGTTCCCAGCACGCACTGGGAGAGCAGCCTCACCCCATTGGCTGCCACCCTGGCTCTAGCACCATCATGTTCACCTGATGCGATAGGTGTGGCCTGTGGGGGGGACTACAATTCCCAGAATGCACTGGGAGGGGAGCCTTTGCTCCATTGGTTCTAGCCTTATCTTGTGTGGTTGCCCCATATGGGTAAGATGGTGGCTGTGCCCCACTGCGGGAGACTGCAATTCCCCAGCATGCACTGGGAGGGTAACCTTACCACATTGGCTGCCAACCTGGCTCTAGCCCTGTTTGGTCCCTCCAACATGGCGGGTATGGCCAATTAGCACTACAATTCCCAGCATATAGTGGGAGGGCTGCCCTGCCCCATTGGCTTATGGGCTCTCTCTCTCTGTCCCTGCAGTCTACGTGATGTGCTCAGAGCCAGCTGCCCACAGGGTGTACGAGGAGTACAGAGAGCCCCTGCAAACCCTGTCCCTGGCCGGCTCTCTGGAGCTCTGCCCCTCCTCCAAGGGTGCGGAGCCTCCTGTGGGCTGGGTGTGGGGGAGAGTGAACGACCACACTGAGATCTATATGGACCTACAGGTAAGAGCCAGATGCAAACATCAGACATCAGGGCAGGTTGGGATGGAGGGCAGGGGGTCAGGAAGAACACTGGATAGTGTTGTTCAGTGAGGTGCATTGTGGGAGAGTTTATGGCTTCCTCTGGCCGCTGCAACAGGTGGGATACTGGGCTAGATGGGCCCGTGGCTCTGATCTGGGGTGGCAGAGGGCAGGGAAGGATCCCAGACTAGACGGGTCCCTGGGACCTTGCGTATGGTGATGGGTTAGCGGAGGCAGGGGAGCAGTGTTCAGAGATCAGGGGCCCATTGGGGAGAAGGTGCAGGGCCAGTCAGGAATGTCCTCATGGGGAGGCAACTCAGGCTCCAGTTCCCATTGCCTAGAGGGTTAACTAGGCTCTTGGCTTGAGGTTGCACCACATCTCTCGAGGAAATTATTTCCCTAGCGGGACTGTGGCTCTATTGCCACAATGGGGCATACTCCGGGATTGAACCTGGGATCTGAAAACCCATCCTCGAACCCTTCGGCTAAAGGACTCCTCCCCCCACACCACTAAACTGTGTGGTGTCGGCAGCAGAATGCTATACCCAGTGTCACCTCTAGAGGGTGACATGATCACACATTTAACCAGGATGTCCGTCCTATCCCCGGAAGAGTCTGTTATACCCAGTGTCACCACTAGAGGGTGACATGATCACACATTTAACCAGGATGTCCGTCCTATCCCCGGAAGGGTCTGTTATACCCAGTGTCACCACTAAAGGGTGACAAGATTGCACACCTTTAACGCTTGTATTAATCTACACCTGGCTGTTTCATACCATCCTTTCCTGACAATCCCAGGGGCTGGTTGACCCCGAGGCGGAGCTCCCCAGGCTAGCGGCCCGTAAGAAGAAGCTGGAGCGGCAGATCTTGGAGCTCACGGCACGGACCCAGGCATCTGGCTACCAGGAGAAGGTCTCACCGAGAGCCCAGGCAGAGCGTCAGCAGAAGGTGATGGGCGGCAGTGGCTGGTGGGGTTTATGTCTGGTTGAAATGCTTTTAAAATATTTATTCAGTGGGGTAAAAAAGCCCTTTTCCTGCATTCACATTTTCACCTTTTTTATTATTATTTTGTGAATATTTTTTTTGGGGGGGGGGGGGGTTGAATTTTTTAAAGGAAAACATTTTTCCTGAAAATTTTGCTTATTTTTAATCAAAACTTTCTCTTTTTTTTTTTCAATTTTCCCTGAGTTTCAAAAGTCACCTTTTTTTTTTTTTTTTTTTTAAAACCATTTGTTTTTAAATATTTCCAGTGAATTTGTTTTAACCCCACCCTGTGATTTCAACTGACTCAGATTAATAAAAGAAACCAGTGGAGACATTTCTTAGGAAATGAGAAACGAACACATTCGATTTTAAACCAGGCAACAAGGGCAAGAAAAACCTTTTTTGATTTTTTTCAAAATTTCTTGGGGAAACGTTTTTTCTTTTGTATGTATGAGAGAGAGAGAGAGAGAGAGAGGCTTGGTCCAGCTGCTAGGGTGTGTGTGTGTGTGTGTGTGTGTGTGTACATACACATATTTTCCCATGTGTATGTGTGAATATGTAAGTGTATTTTCCCTTACAGCACTAGAGGGGAGTGTATGATGCCCATTTTAGCCACTGGGGGTGACATTGAGAGAGAATTTGGAGGGGTGTCCATGTGCCCATGTACAAATGATAGGTGAATTTGGAGGTTGGGTGGTTATGGGTGTGTGTGTATTGATCCCTGTGATGGGTAAATTTGGAGGTGCGGTGAATATTGGGGGTGGTGTATTGATCCCCGTGATGGGTGAATTTGGAGGTGCGGTGAATATGGGGGGGGGGGGTTGTATTGATCCCAGTGACAGGTGAATTTGGAGGTGGGGGGATGTCCGGGTTGGGAGGGGGCATGTCGGCGATGGAGGACGTGACTACGTTGATCAGATCTGGATTCCCCTCTCCCTCCCCCCGGTAGATTTCCTCTCTCCGGACGGAGCTGGAGCAGCTGAATCAGGCCCTGGAGAGCTTCGGCCTCATGTCAGCAGGGCTGGGAACGCCTCCGTCAGCCGATGAGTGAGTCACCTCTGGGCAAACTGGATCCGTCGCTGCTGGATGTGGAAGGGACCCAGGCGATCGGGCAGCCAGAGGCCGGGCTCTAATGCTGAGGATCGATGTGACTGAGATGCGAAGAGTCTTGAAGGCCTGTAGGGGGCCAGCTGCAGGGGGTCACTCGTGCTGCAGAGCACCAGAGTGCAGGTGCAGACTGCTCTGCCCTGGCCACCAGGGGTCTCACTCGCGCCACGGATGGCACAAACAAGCCAATTTCTAAGGGGCAGAGGACACTGCCCTGTCTGAGTGCATGGAACACCCCTTGTCCCCCTCTAACCTAAGGGCAGGGCTCACTTACCTCCAGGGGGCGCTGTGACCCTCAGGCTCTGCCCCACCCTCATGAGGGTAATTCAGACTGAACGGCCTCTGGACTTGGATTTCCCGCAGGAACCAGCTTCTGTTTGTCAAACCAGGCGCATCCCCGTGGGCAGATGTCACAGACCTGTAGCCCGTTCATCTCTAATGGCGCTGGCTTTTATGGAAATGAGGCGGGGCCCGTAGCCTTCTGGGAAAACGAGCCAGTGGGTCTGTGGGGAAGGTGGGTCACCCATTAAAACTGATGGGGAACTAACCTGCTCTGTGACGTCAGAGCTGCTTTTATAGCGTCGCCTGAAGACAAGCCTGTGTGTGTGTGTGTTGTGGTTGTCGCCTGGGCTCTTGATTGTGTATGTATTATATTGAGGACTTAAGAATTCCCAGTTAACACTCTGAAGTTTGGTAGGTTCTCGGCCCTGGGTCAGTAGAATTGCTGTTCACGTGGGAACCCTGCCATGCAGGGCTGGAACACTCATGCTTAGAAAAAAACCTTCTATATTTGGAATTGTTTTAACACACTTCACCAAGTGACAAACGTTCTCGCCCAGCAAGGGTGACGGAGATTAAACCGAATGTGTGGCTGAGCGTCTATCTACTCTCACCAATCTGGCAGAACAACCTGAAATATTAGTCATTATCGTCCTCCTCCTCATCATCATCAGCGGTCGGCATGCCGGCATCTCCCACCCGCTGCTTGTGCTAAGGCGTTTTGGGTCTTATGCCTTGATGAGTTGAGCTAAGCTATTGTCTGACAAGCCTTGAGGTGCATTGGTTCATGGTTGTTCTGCCTTAACTTACACGGATGCCTGACTAGCAAATGCCTCTATCATATTGCCCCTATCTAAATCCATGGTGCTCCCACAGCTTGAATACCGAGGGCAGATGTAGTCGCCCCATTTCAAAACAGGTATCTTGGAATTGGAAAAGGTTCAGAAAAGGGCAACAAAAATGATTGGGGGTATGGAACAGCTTCCATATGCGTCGAAATTGATAAGACTGGGACTTTTCAGCTTGGAAAAGAGACGACTAAGGGGGGATGTGATAGAGATCTAGAAAATCAGAACTGGTGTGGAGAAAGTAAATAAGGATGTGTTATTTACTCCTTCACAGAACACACGAACCAGGGGTCACCCAATGAAATTAATAGGCAGCAGGTTTAAAACAAACAAAAGGCAGTATTTCTTCACACAACGCACAGTCAACCTGCGGAACTCCTTTGCAGAAGATGTTGTGAAGGCCAAGACTATCACAGGGTTCAAAAAAGAACTAGATAAGTTCATGGAGGATGAGTCCATCAATGGCTATTAGGCAGGATGGGCAGGGATGGTGTCCCTAGCCTCTGTTTGCCAGAAGCTGGGAATGGGCGACAGGGGATGGATCACTTGATGATTCCCTGTTCTGTTCATTCCCTCTGGGGCACCTGGCATTGGCCACTGTCAGAAGACAGGACACTGGGCTAGATGGACCTTTGGTCTGACCCAGTGTGGACGTTCTTATGCCTAGACCTGCAGGCTACGGTGTGCGTGGAGCGGGGGGCTACCTCTTCAGACAGCATGATATAACTATTGTAGTGTGTGAACGGGGGGGGGGGGGGGGGGGTGTCTCTTTGTGTTGCCACCTAGCAACTGCCCCTCTGTATAGTACTAGACCTACCACGAGGAGAGGATCCCCATTAGGTCAGACAGAGACGCGGGAGTTCAGGCTTGGAAGAATCCGGATTCTAAGCCTGGCTCCCCAGCCCAAGGTTGTTACCGATGGGGAAAGTGAGGCACAGAGCGGCTAAGGGATGTGCCCACGGTCACACAGGGAGTCGGTGGAAGAGCCGGGGCTTGAACCTGGGTCTCTGGAGTCTCAGCCTAGCAGAGGAATTGAATTGCGCTGGGTAAATAGGTGTGAGCTGGAGAAGTAATATTAAGTGTTAGTGGGCTAATAGGACAGGGATGGGTTTGGAATTAAAGCACTGGCGTGGGATTCAGGAGATCTAGGTTCAATTCCTACCTCTGACACTGTGTGTCTGTCACTGCAAGTCACTGCATTGCTCTGGCCTCAATTTCCCCTCCCACTCTGCCTCTTTGTGGCAGGGACTGTCTCTCCCTGTGTCTGTGCAGTGCCTGGCACAATGGGGCCCTGATCTCAGCTGGGGCCTCTGGGTGCTACCGTAATACACATAAGAATATTGGATGAAATTGATCCCTCTTTCGACACAGTATATCCTCCTGGCGATGGTCTTTCCAGACCAGCTCCAAGGCCCCTTGGCAGGGAGTGTTGTGGGGGCAGTGCCCAGGCTGACTCAACTCTGAGAATATACTCGGCGGTGCTCATCTGGGGGTCGGCTCTTGGCACTTACAGAGAGGCAATGAGTTAATTAGAAATGCAACAGCCAGATTCACGAGAGCGGATTCAGGACTCCTGGGTTCTGGGCTCCACTCTGGGAGGGGAGTGGGGATCTGTTGGGTGAGGGCAGGGGATTTGAGGGCTATGAGATCCAGCCACTGGCTTATGACGTGGCGGGAAGCAGAGTTGCTAATGATCGTGTTTGAAACTCTGATCAGTAGACTGGAGAAATTGACCTGGATATCTATTGTGGAGCAGTTCCCTGAATCAACAGTAATCTGGAACAAAAATCACTTTATACTGGAATAATTACAGTGCTCAAACTCCTACTAATCCAACCATTAGAATACCACACACACACACACGCACACACCACTGATGCGCTAACCCAGTGGTTCTCAACCTATTTATCATTGTGGGCCGCATGTGTTACCTGGGCCACAGGTTGAGAACTACAGCGTGCCCCCCTCAATCTCCCCCACAGACCCCTATGCCTGGCGCCTCCGGCCTAGAGACCCCTGCACAGCGTGGGGCCAGGAGCAGAGCCTTGGGCGGGGGATTGGGTGGCAGGGACCCCGGAACCTGCTGTTTGGGGCCGAGCAGCAGTCCAGATCTTTAGCACACAGCTGGGCTGCAGCTGTGTGCTAATTGGGAGAACCGCTGCTCTAACCACTCCCCTCCCAGAGCTGGACACCTCTCCCCCCACCCTGCTCTTGGTTTATCCCTATTAATTTAAACAGGCTGATTTGCAGACACCTCCTCCACCTGCCAGATTCCAGGAAGTGGGTGGGCCTGAAGGAGCTCAGCCCTCTTGTAAGTTTCTGTTTCTCTTACCAGCCATGGCCGCTGTTCACCCCGGGAAAGCTCTGGAAGATGACCTGGCCTGTCCCATCTGCTTGGATTCCTTCCAAGACCCCATACTCTTGAACTGTGGGCACAATTTCTGCCAGGCCTGCATCACCCGGGTCTGGGACGGACTGGAAGAAAACTTTTCCTGTCCCAAGTGCGGGAAGAGATTCCAGGAGAGGCATTTGCACCCAAACCCCCTGCTGGGGAAGGTGGTGGAGAGAGCCAGGCAGCTGGGGTGGGGGGCAGAGGGCAGCATGTGCCAGAAGCACAAGGAGAGGCTCATTCTGTTCTGCAAGGAGGATCAGGCCCTGATCTGCGTGGTGTGTGACAGATCCAAGGAGCACCGAGCTCACAGGGTGGTTCCCATCGAGGAGGCAGCTCAGGAGTACAAGGTAACTGGCTCTAACACAGGGCACTTGGAGCAGAGCGGTGGGGCTGGGAGGGGAGAGGCCTCCATGGATGGCGAGGAGGGGCAGTGCGGGGGTAGAACCCAGGAGTCCTGGCTCCCACAGCCTGGAACCAGTAATAGAACCAAGGAGCTGTCCTAGTTGTGCTCTAAGCACATACCCCCCTGTCAAGGAGCTGGGGCTAGAACCCAGGAGTCCTGACTCCCAGCACCCCCCTGTGCTAACCACTGGGCCCCACTCCTCTCCCAGAGCTGGGCACAGAACCCAGGAGTCCTGAATCCTCTCTCTGTGAGCCAGACCCTGATTTCCTACTCCCAGTTCAGCCTTCCCCACAAGCCATCCTTCCACCGTTGTTGACAGGGCCAATTTCAAAGGCACCTGCAGATTCTGAAAAATGAGAGCACCAGCCAGGAGGCCTTCACCGTCAGCGAAGGGAGGAGGCTGGAGACGCTGCTGGTAAGTTCTCTTTCCCCATCCTTGGGGTTCCCCTGCACTTTGCCAATGCAACACCCTTGCAGAGTGTCTCTCACATCCCCCTCTAATGGCTGGTCCCCATAGAAGGCAATAGCCTACTACTGCCAGAGCTACAGAGTCAGTCTCTCTCTCTGGCCCAATGACTATTTATGCCAGAGGTTCTCAAACTGTGGTCCATGAGCGCCATTCAGGTGGTCCGCAGATAGTTCCCTCTAAGGAGCATGCCTGGGCGGCCGCACACAAGTCAATGAAGGGCCACCCACCTAATTAGTATAGTTGTGCAGGCGTGGTGGCTCCACTAATTAGGTGCCTGGACCCTGGAGAAGACGCACATGTAAGGTGAGGTGGTTTCCTTGGGCGGAATAGGGGATAGGTGGAAGGGGACAGTGGATTGAGAAGAGGGGGTGGGGGGAATTTGGGACGTGCTGGGCTGCGGTGGCTAGAGAAAGAGGCGACTTTCCCCAGCGCCAGGGCTGCGGCTTCCGGGGAGAGACCCCACTCCTTCCCAGTCCGAGCTCGAGGGCTGCTGCAGTGGGGGAGAGAGGGAGAGGCCCCCCCCTTCTTCCCAGCCCCAGCTCAGGGACTGCCATGGTGGGAGAGAGAGATGTCCATTTAACATCTGGGCTACTGGTTCTTCTGGGAGTGTAGACCTCTCACTTGGACCAGAAGTTCCTGCACCTGTGGAAGTTTAGTCAAAACAGAAGTTCCCACAGAACATTTTGGGTGTGACAAATCAGTATTTTCTGATGGAAAAACAGGGTTGTTGAAAAATTTCTGAGCAGCTCTACTCTAGGGGCTGGTCCTGCTAAAGGATAACAGCTCTACTACTGCTGCTAGGTAATGGAGTTACTCCCTTCGCTCATGTGATCCGCGCAGTGGGATCCCAGTTTTGAAGATAGGTCATTATAAAGACTGGATATCTCAATGGGTCCCACCCTCTAGTGGCTGGTCCTTTGTAGAGGAGAACAGCTCTACTACTGCTGCCAGTTAACCCAGTTTTCTATCAAAAAACACGTTGGATGCTTGCACACCTCTGTCCATCTGCTCCTCCCTCCCTTGTATATTACCATGTCCTGCTCCCACACATCCCATGCTGCCCCTTCACATGGGAATACCACGCCCTCGCTCTCTGTGGTTCCCAAAGCTGCGCATCCCAACCTGCCCCCTCTCTCCCTGCCTGCCACAGGCTCACACCAAGGCCGAGAAGCAGCGAGTGGTGTCCACCTTCCAGCATCTGTATCGGCGGCTGCAGGAAAAGGAGCGCCTCCTGCTGAAGGGGCTGGGTAACGTGGCCCAGGATGTGAAGCAGCTGCGGCAGGAGAACATCAGCCGGCTCCACCAGAGGGCGACTCTGCTGCATGGACTGGTAGCCGAGCTAGAGGGGAAGTGCCGGCTGCCGGATGCTGAGCTCCTCAAGGTGAGGGGGAGAGAGAGAGGCCGCCAACTTGCCACCCCTCTCCACCATCCCATGCTGCCAGCGCTCCTCTTGCTCGCTGGACTTATCAGAGAATCGCCCTCTGCTCCCAGCAGTGAAGGGGCTCTGACACGCGGCCGAACAGTGCCAGTTTACATCCGACAGGGGGTGGCCTGGGAATCCCTGACTCCTTCCTAACCATAGTCCACAATACTCCGGCTCCCACTCCAGAAATACACCCCCTGCCTTCCCTTCCAGCCCCTGGGCCACCAAGCCCCAGTTCGTGGCTGGAGAGCTGATGGTCTCTTCTTTCTCTCCCACCTAGGACGCCGAAAGCACCTTGAACAAGTAGGAGCCTCCTTCGTGCCCTCTGTTCTCGGGGAGGGGGCGGGGGGAGAGGCCTCCCCGTCCCAGCTGTGAATATTGCTGCTTCTGCACCGGTGGCAGAGTGGCCTAGAAGCCCCATTTGGCTTTAGCTTGTGCACCCACATATAGAAGGGCATGGGTGGGGGCTGCACCGGTGGCAGTAGCGGAAGGGGATGGGGGTTGTGTTTGGGGTCCCTGGGGAACTCACCGAGGGAAAGGAGGGGCATGCAAGGAGGCATTGAGGGGTGGGGAGGAAGGGGATGGGGGGCCACATGGGGATCACCCAGGGCAAAGCAGGAAGGGGACAGGGGGCCACAGTGGGAATGGGGGGCATATGGGGGCTGCCAGGTGTGGGGCAGAAATGGGGGGAGCTGTGCTGGGGTCACTCAAGAGTGGGAACAGGGTCACACGTGGGTCACCAAGGGGTAGGAAAGGGATGGGAGGGCTGTATGGGGAGTGGCTGTGTGGGGGTCACCGAGGGGCAGAGCGGGGAAGGGACGGGCCACATGGGGGGCTGCACAGGTGTAACCAAGGGGCGGGGAGAGGAGGGACAGGAGCTGCACAGGTGCCTGTTTGTCCCTGCCAAACTTTTCTCCTTGGTCAGTGGCTAGATGCCAAGGACTCAGCTTGACTCTCAGATCTCAGGGGAAGTTTTGGGCGTTGGCAAATAGACGCAGCGTCCTACTGCAAGTCAGCTGTGCCCGCTGGATCCAGCGTTGCTGAGAGATGCTCCCCCTGGCACACTTAACATGCACACGGTGCCCTTAATACAGAGTCCCTCCGGTGCGTGCCTGTTTGTTTCCCGTAGGTATAAAAAGATGACGCTGCCCGAATTGGCGTCTGCGCCCATGGCTGAACTCGAGGAGAGCCTCAGGCATCACTCCCGCAAGAGGAGAGCTCTCCAGGATGAGATGTGGGAGAGTCAGGGTAAGCAGTGGCACTGTTGTTGTTGTTGTTACTTTTATTTACGTAGGGTCACTCCGGGGTAGGACGTGTAAGGACGTCCCTGCCCCAAAGTGCTTCCAATCTAAATGATTAATTATTTGTAGTGTAATTGAGTCTCTGCTGAGCAGTAGGAGATTTGGCGGGCTTCCTGTCATAGGCACATTGGTTCTGCCAGTGGGTGCCCCACACCAGCTCTGCCCCCTCCCCCAAGGCCCTGCCCCCACTCCACCTCTTCCTGCCCTTGCTCCCCCCCCTCCCCCGACTCCTTCCCCTGAGCACCTCATGCCCGCTGCTGGCTCCTTTCTGCCCCTTCCTGCCTTAAGGGCAGTGAAGGGGGGAGGGGCAGAGAGGAGCATGGGGTGGGGCAGCCCCACTCAAGAGCTGATTGGCGGTGCAGCTGCTGAAGAGCTGATGGGGGTGCAGGGCCAGATGTTGAACAGCTGATTGTACTCCTGGGGGAACTCTGCGCCAAAAAATTACAAATTCTGCGCACAGTATTTTAAAATTCTGCATATTTTGTTTGTCAAAATAACACAATATCATCATGCCAGTTTCAATCCTTTGTGCTCATTTATTTCAAAATACCAGTCTGCAGGTATGTCTGTAACAATACAGAGAACAAAAAGATTCAGAAAATGTATTTTTGACAAATAGATTCCTTACTAGGCGTATTAATACAGAACTCGGAGTAATAATTCATTTACACTACAATAGAGAACAGTATTTCCCGCACCCTTCAGATCCAGTGCAACGGCTTGGGGGAGTCAGGGGTAACGGAGGAGCTGAGGGAGAGGGAAGTAAATTGCTGTGAACGAGTCTGGGTGTGAACTTGGAGAGTTTGAGGGTGTGGGTGGGAAAAGTACGGAATAGGTTTTTTGGGAGGGGCGGGGAGGGATTGTTGGGGAGCTTCCTCCAAGCAAACCCTGGCTGACCCATAGAAATTTCCAGAGGCAGGTATAAATATGCAGGCAAGAATCAGTCTGGAGATAATGAGGTTAGTTCAATCAGGGAGGGTGAGGTCCTCTGCTAGCAGTTGAGGTGTGAACACCCAGGGAGGAGGAACTGCTTCTGTAGTTGGATAGCCATTCACAGTCTCTATTTAATCCGGATCTGATGCTGTCAAATTTGCAAATGAACTGGAGCTCAGCAGTTTCTCTTTGGAGTCTGGTCCTGAAGTTTTTTTGCTGTAAGATGGCTACCTTTACATCTGCTATTGTGTGGCCAGGGAGGTTGAAGTGTTCTCCTACAGGTTTTTGTATATTGCCATTCCTGATATCTGACTTGTGTCCATTTATCCTCTTGCGTAGTGACTGTCCAGTTTGGCCAATGTACATGGCAGAGGGGCATTGCTGGCATATGATGGCATATATCACATTGGTGAACGTGCAGGTGAATGAACTGGTGATGTTGTAGCTGATCTGGTTTAAGCTGAGGACTGTAGGTGATGGCCAGTGGAGTTCTGTTGGTTTCTTTCTTGGGCTTGTCTTGTAACAGGAGGTTTCTGGGTATACGTCTGGCTCTGTTGATTTGTTTCCTTATTTCCTTGTGTGGGTATCGTAGTTTTGAGACTGCTTGGTGAAGATCTTGTAGGTGTTGGTCTCTGTCTGAGGGGTTGGAGCAGATGTGGTTGTACCTCAGCGCTTGGCTGTAGACGATGGATCGTGTGGTGTGTCCGGGGTGGAAGCTGGAGGCATGAAGGTAGGTGTAGCGGTCGGTGGGTTTTCGGTATAGGGTGGTGTTAACGTGACCATCGCTTATTTGTACTGTGGTGTCTAGGAAGTGGACCTCCTGTGTAGATTGGTCCAGGCTGAGGTTGATGGTGGGGTGGAAGCTGTTGAAATTGTGGTGGAATTCTTCCAGGGTCTCCTTCCCATGGGTCCAGATGATGAAGATGTCATCAATGCAGCGTAGGTAGAGAAGGGGTGTGAGTGGACAAGAGCTGAAGAAGCGTTGTTCCAGGTCAGCCATAAAAATGTTGGCATATTGTAGGGCCATGCGGGTGCCCATGGTGGTGCCACTGGTCTGGAGGTATATATTGTCACCAAATTTGAAATAATTGTGCGTGAAGATAGTCACAGAGCTCAGCAACAAGTTGTGCTGTGTCATCATCAGGGATACTGTTCCTGACAGCTTGTATTCCATCTGTGTGTGGGATGTTTGTGTAGAGAGCCTCTACATCCATGGTGGCTAGGATGGTGTTTTCTGGGAGGTCACCAATGCATTGTAATTTTCTCAGGAAATCAGTGGTGTCACGGAGATAGCTGGGCGTGCTGGTGGCGTAGGGTCTGAGCAGAGAGTCCACATATCTGGATAGTCCTTTAGTGAGTGTGCCAATTCCAGAGATGATGAGGCATCCAGGATTTCCAGTTTTGTGGATATTGGGTAGTAGATAGAATAACCCCGGTCGGGGCTCTAAGGGTATGTTGATTTGTTCCTGTGTTAGTGTAGGGAGTGTCCTGAGTAGATGGTGCAGTTTCTTAGTGTATTCCTCAGTGGGATCTGAGGAAAGTGGCCTGTGGAATTTGGTATTGGAGAGTTGTCTGGCAGCCTCCTTCTGGTAGTCAGACCTGTTCATGATGACAACAGCACTGGCCCTGAAAGGAAAGGGGGGGTGTTGTGTTGTATATGGACTGTTTCTGAATGGCACGAGGGCTGCTATGCTCTATATGGACTAGCTCTGAAGGAGGAGGGGCTGTTATGCTGTATAAGGACTGGCTCTGAAGGGAAGGGGACTGTTGTGTTGTACATGGACTTACTCTAATTCTCTCCTGCCCTTCCAGAGATCCTGACCCTGGATGCCGCCTCCGCTCACCCTGGCCTGGTGGTGTCCCCAGACCGGCACAGCGTGTGGCATGGGAACAGCGGGGGCTGCCCGCCCAGCGACCACCGCAGATTCTTCCCGGCCTCCTGCATCCTGGGCTCTGAGGGCTTCTCCTCAGGCCGGCACCGCTGGGAGGTGGAGGTGGGGGACAAGGACGGCTGGGCGGTGGGGGTGGCGCGGGAGTCCGTGAGCAGGAGGGACCCCAGGGAGCTGCAGCCCCAGCACGGGGTGTGGGCTGTGGAGCTGGGCCAGTACCAGCTCCCTCCCGTGTACCCCTGGTCACCAGCGGCAGTCCCGAGCCGAAGGCCCCACAGGATCCAGGTTTGTCTGGACTACGAAGGGGGACGGGTGTCGTTCTACGACGCCGAGAACCTGACCCCACTGTTCACTTTCACGGCCTCCTTCACCGAGACACTCTTCCCCTTCTTCTGGCTCTGGGCCCCCAGCGCCCGCATCACGCTGTGCCCCCGCGGGAGACAGAAAACCCACCCTGCCAGGACCATGGCCTGATTGCTAGGTAACAGGGATGCATCCCATACACCCGGCCCCACCAGTCAGGTTGCTAGACGATGGGCTAGGAACTCTTCAGAGCATGGTTTTGTATCCCTGCCCATCCTGGCTCATAGCCATCGATGGACCTGTCCTCCATGAACTTAACTAGTTCTTAATTGAACCCTGTGATAGTCTTGGCCTTCACAACATCCTCTGGCAAAGAGTTCCAAGGTTGACTGGGCGTTGTGTGAAGAAATACTGCCTTTTGTTTGTTTTTAAAACTGCTGCTGTCTGTTAATTTCATGGGGTGACCCCTCATTCTTCTGTGATGTACATATGCATATTTATCACTCCTAAATCCTAATCAAACTTTTATTTCTGTGACCCTACAACTTGCATATAATTGATGTATGCTAAGTAGATTTAACAATGTATGAATCATAACATCACCCAGCACAATAAATGGATAATAAAAGGAACTAATGGGCTACAAACCCCCCATACCTGACCCCACCTGGTAACAGGGACACAGCCCATAACCCCAGCCCTATCTGTGACCCATGTGTGGCAGAGGGCAGGAGGGGGTAGGAGTTCCTGGGCCGCTGTGGGTCTGTTCTCTGCATCCTAGCTCACCAGAAGATGCCGTGTAAGGTCTCTACAGAAAGCCGGCGTCACACTGCTCCTCGTAAGCACTGCGAGATGCCTGACGCGGCAGGAGCTGTGGGTGCAACCTGGACATCTCCCCACCCCCCTCCCCCCCCCATGGGCAGTGGGTGTCGCAGGCCAGGGGATGCAGAGCCTCCCCAAACAGCCAGGCGTGACCCTACCCACGCTCCACCCTGAACCCCGTTCCTGCTTCCCACTCTTCCCCTGTTGCCCCAGCCCAGGCTGTTTCTCTTTCCCAAAGCAGGCGGGGGCTGGGGCTAGGGTGGGCCGGCCAGCCGCCCGGGACTTGGAGCAGCTGGGCTAGTGATTGGGCTGCCCGGCGCTGAGGCCGCCCGGCGCTCCAGGGCTGGGTGTGGTCGGGTGGCCCAGCTGGAGCGGGGAGGCTGGTGGCTGGGGCCGTCCGGGACTCTGGGCGGCTGGGGCAAGGCTCCTCGCGCCGCAATGGGTGGGGAGGGGCTCCAGCAGGCGGGAGGGGGGAGGCCTCAGGCAGAAGGGGCAGGGCCAGGGGCTAGCCTCCCCAAACAGGAGGTTCATGCGCCCCATTCTCTAGGGCTGTGAGGTGGGGCGGGCGGCCACCAGAAGCTGACAAACGCCGCCCGCCTGAGAGAAATTGGTTTGGCTGTCAGTCTGTCTATGTGTGAACTGCAGGTGGCTCCCAGCGAGAGGGACTGGACGGGAAGAAAGACAGACGCAAGGAGGACAGAGACACACACTGCATCCTCACCGCCCAATGGAGGGTCCCAGCCGGCCTGGCTGTTAAACGCTGGGAGAACTTGGGGGGAGACGACCCTCCTGCCTAATGCAGTTGAAGTCTAGGCTTCGGGTGGCGGGGTCTGGCTTGGTTTTATATGGACCCCTTTCTGTCCGCTATTTCCCCCTTCGAACCTGCCCTCGGTCTTCAAGACACCTTGCTTCCACTGTGACCAAGCTCAACACTTATATGGACCTAACCCCTGGTGTAGACAGCGCTATGTTGAGGGTAAGGGCTTCTCTGGGGGAGAGATGCCTCTCGCGGAGGTGGCGGGAGAAGCCCTCCCTTCGGGATAGGTAGAGTCTTCACTAAGCACTGCAGCGGTGCAGCTGCAGAATCTGTGTGTCAACAAGTGCCTAGAGATAACCTAGTTCTTCCACCTCGATGCCTGTCACTGTAGTAATTGATCACCTCTTTATTATTACTGTTTATGTTACCGTGGCACCTAGATGACCTATCAGTAATCAGGGCCCCGTTGTGCCGGGCGCTGCACAGACACACAGCGAGAGACAGTCCCTGCCCCAGCTGAGATCAGGGCCCCGTTGTGCTGGGCGCTGCACAGACACACAGGGAGAGAGAGTCCCTGCCCCAGCTGAGATCAGGGCCCCGTTGTGCTGGCGCTGCACAGACACACAGTGAGACAGTCCCTGCCCCAGCTGAGATCAGGGCCCCGTTGTGCCGGGCGCTGCACAGACACACAGCGAGAGACAGTCCCTGCCCCAGCTGAGATCAGGGCCCCGTTGTGCCGGGCGCTGCACAGACACACAGGGAGAGACAGTCCCTTCTCCAAACTACTCACAGTGTAAATAGACAAATGAGGGATTAACGCCACCATTTTTAGGTGGGGAAGCAGGCCCGGAGAGATCCAGTGACTTGCCCATGGTCACAGAGGGAGTCTGTGGCAAATTTGGGATTGGATTTCAGGGATCCTGAGTCCTAGAGCTGTGAGATAACTCTCCACACCCAGCTGTGGGGAGAGAACCCAGGAGTCCTGACTCCCAGCCCCTCCTCACCCTGCTGTAACCTGGAGACCCCCCCTCCCCTTCCTGAGCCTACACCAGAACCCAGGAATTCTGTCTCCCAGCCTTCATTTTCCAAAGACACTTGCATTAAGCGGGAAGCCCCACCTCTGCTGTTTGCAGTATAGAGCCTATGACAAACAGCTGCGTACATTTCCCATTCTATCCTGCAGGTGGCAGCACTAAGCAAAGTTTCAGAGTAGCAAAGTGTTTCAACTGGGCTGGGACATCAATGGAAATCCTGCGGTGCCAGCATTAGGAAGTGGTAATGCCCTCTAGAGGGCAGATGGACGTATGGCAGGGAATTTAGCCCCTTCTGTATGGACAGGGACTGGGCCAGTTTGGTGGGTGGCAGCAGGGAACTGGGAACGGTTATTCCACGCTGCAAGGTCCATTAATATCAAAGGCAGCTTGATCTGGGTTAAATGAGCCCTGGGCAAGGGGAAGAGCCCGTGGCAAGGAACTCACCGCTTTCCTGTATTACAGCTTGTTGCCAAAGAGGCCCTGACCCAGAGCAGGATGGGCTGAGTAGAGCTTTACAGGACTCATTTGCCCAGTACTCAGATGCAGCCACCTCTGGGCTGGGGCAACTGGCTGCCAGCCACACAAGGATTGCTCACCCAGCGCTGAGATGCAGCCACCTCTGGGCTGGGGCAACTGGGTAACAGCTGCACAGAACGCGCTGTTCTGGCAATGAAATGCAGCTGCCCCTGGGGGTGGCTTAGCTGGCTAACAGCTGCATAGTGATGCTGCTGAGGGATCGCTCAGGCAGGGCTGAAATGCAGCCACCTCTGGGGAAAGAGTCACACAGCAACACAGCGCAGTCAGCCAGCCCTGATATGGAACCACCTCTGGAATGGGGCAGGCGGACAGCAGCCGCACAGCAACACTGCATGGGGATCACTTACCCAGCACTGAGATGCAGCCACCTCTGGGGTGTGGCAGCTGGATAACGGCCACACAGCAGCATGGATTGTAGTCTTGGTAACAAAGTGCAGCTGCTTCTAGGGTAGGACACGACAGCATTATGTTAATGCACTTGGGACCGTGTCTGCACACATGCAGTACGTTCACCAGCAGGATTCGAACCTTCGACCTATTGCTTGAGCCACAGGCATATAATAAGGGCCGGATTTCCAAAGCTATTTAGGCACCTAAAGATGCAGATGTCCCCCAGCGCAGTGGTTTTCAAACTGCGGGTCGCGACCCAGTAGTGGGTCACGGAAGGTCAGGCACTGGGTCGCGGCGGCTCTGGCCATTAAAAGTCCCGTCGGTGCTGCCAGGCTAAGGCAGGCTAGTCCCTATCTGTTCTGACACCGCACTGTGCCCCGGAAGCAGCCAGCAGCAGGTCCGGCTCCTAGGTGGGGGGGCCATGAGGCTCCACGCGCTGCCCCCACCCCGAGCACCGGTCCGCACTCCCATTGGCTGGGAAGGCTGCCTTAGCACCCCTGCTGTGCTGCTCACGGGGAGCCGCTGGAGGTAAGCCATCGCCCCAATCCCCTGTCCCAGCCCTGAGCCCCCCCAATCCAGAACCCCTTCCTGCACCCAAACCTGTCATCCCCAACCCCATCCCAGCGTCTGCACTCCCAGCCCAGAGCCCTGACCCCCTCCCATCCCAGCCCAGAGCCCCTTCCCACACCCTGAACCCCTCATTGCCAGCCTCACCCCACAGCCCTCACCCCTGCACCCCAAACCTCTGCCCAGCCCTGAGCCCCTCCTACACCCCAAACCCCTCATCCCCAGCTCCGTTGGGTCACGGGCATCAACCATTTTCTTCACTGCCCTAGAGAGGGCGTTTCAAAAGCAGTGTTGTAATTGCTGGGGACCACCACCAGGGGGCGACGCGCTCTCACAGGTGTGTCACAGCCATGCCGCAGTTACTCCTGTAGCCATCAGAGCCAGTATGTGGCCAGGAGACCCGAGCTAAAAGCAGGGGGGGCTGGAACAATTTGTACAGTGGGGGGTGCTGAGCGCCACTGAACCAAACTGCAAACCCTGTATGTGATGGACACTACTTAAAGCCAGGGGGTGCAGCAGCCCCCCTCGATCCAGCACCTATGGCAGGGACATGCGCAAGGGGGGGTGGAGCTCCAGTCAGTGGGGGCACAGAACTGTGCACACCCCTGACCGGTGGTTAAAAGCAGCAACCCAGTAATGCCCCTCCCCGCGCATGTGGCTGATCTGTGACTGCTAGCCGCAAACATCCCCCAGCGCTCCGTGATGGGACACTAGCTGGGGAGGGCTCTGAGTTACTACACACAATTCTTTCCCAGGCGTCTGGCTGGTGGGTCTCGCCCACATGCTCAGGGACTAACTGATCGCCAGATTTGGGCTCAAGAAGGAATTTTCCCCAAGTCAGATTGGCAGGGACCCTGGGTTTTTTTTTGCCTCCCTCTGCAGTATTGGGCACGGGTCCCTCGCAGGTTTAAACCAGTGTCAGTGGTGGATTCTCTGTAACCTGAAGTCTTTAAATCATGATTCGAGGACCAGTAACTCAGCCAGAGGTTAGGGTGGGCGTGATTCGGTGACCTGGGATGGGCCAGAGGTTCGACTGGATGATCACGATGGTCTCTTCTGGCCTTAAAGTCTGTGAGTCTTTTTTTAATAGACTATCAGGGTTGGAAGGGACCTCAGGAGGGGCTCACAGCAACTGGGGAGCTGCTCTGAAATGAACACGACACCCCAGCCCCACATGCTGTATGGCTCTCCCATCCAAGCTTCAAGCAGGCCTGGTAGTGCTTAGCTGAGAGGAAGCAATTGCAACTGAGGGAAGGAGAGGCCACCTTTGTTAATAAATACCTTGATGATGATGGTAATTGGCTAATTAAGGGATTAGTCAGGGCAGTTCTAGCCTGGGTTTATGTCATTTTTACTGCTACAGGAAGATTAATGCCAATGGCAACCACAAATATCCTGGATAACAGCGTGATGATGGACTTTGCTGGGGGGTAGGGAATGGGTTATGCGGCTTTCCCCTCCAGGGGGCACCGGCTCTGCTCCTGCCCGAAATGGGTATTGGCTGGCTCAGGAGAGTGGGGAATGAGATACAGGGTCTTCAGCCTTGCGAGGGTGCGAACTCTGATCTAGCCCCATATCACAGGGCCTGGAGAGCTCAGGGGGGTGGGGAAGGAGAGATGGGTCTTTTCTCTTCTAGAGGGCGCCAGTTCCAATTTGGCCCATGGACACTAGCAGTCAGTCATTGCTGTGGCGGGAAGGTTCGGTGACCTGTGTGACATGAGCTGCAAGTTCTCAGCACCGACAGGACGAGAGCAGCATTTCTGTGCAGCTAGTACATAGCTGTTGCAACACATGCCAGAAGTGGCTGGATGAGCCATACTTTTGCTGCGCAGCTATGAAATACGTGCTGTGCCCCACCCCAGAAGTGGCTGCATCTCAGGGTCCAGTGAGGGATTCCTCTGTAGTGTAGCTGTGCGGCTGTTACCCAGCTGCCCCGCCCTCAGAGGTGGCTGCATTTCAAAGATTGGCAGATGACCCTGTGCAGCATTGCTGTGCGGCTGCTAAACCGCTGTCCCACCCCAGAGATGGCTGCATCTCAGTGCCGGCTGAGCGATCTCTGTGTACTGCGGCTGTTCAACAGCGGCCGCGTCCGACCCCAGAGGTGGCTGCCCCTCGGCAGTGGGCGAGTGATCTCTGTGTAGTGCGGCTGTTAAGCAGCGCCACACCCCAGAGACAGCTGCATTTCTGCTATGAGATGAGAGAAGGAGCATTGATTCAAACCTGAAACTATAAAGAGCCAGAAGACAAGCACCAGCTTATTCTACCTTCGTGTCCAGGCAGGTTTCCACCCCACAGGGAGGGAAATGGCATTTT
Organism: Malaclemys terrapin pileata; assembly: GCF_027887155.1. Taxonomy (NCBI): domain Eukaryota; kingdom Metazoa; phylum Chordata; order Testudines; family Emydidae; genus Malaclemys; species Malaclemys terrapin. The sequence goes on along the minus strand of NC_071517.1, from coordinate 43,305,395 downwards.
AATTTGTTTGCTTTGTTGGGGACATTTTGCTCGCCTTCCAGCATCACCTGGTTGGTTTATGTGTAACTACCCCAGTATAACAATTTTTAGCAGGGACACACCTGTGTGGCGTGGCCGAATGTTCCTCCATCCTATACAATCTCTAGTCAAGTCGTTCTCTCTCCAAGAGTCAGCAGCTAGTGAAAAGTACAGCGAGCCGCACAGTGCAATTCTCCTGCTGGTACTGCGCCGCCGAGAGACAGCGAGTCCCCCGTGCTAAGTGCCTGGAAGGACTGGCCCTGACCCAAAGCCCAAAAACTCAGTAGAAAGGCCCCCATTGGTGTGCAGGGGCCAGGGATCCAGCCGGGTCTGGGGCAGCCGCTCTTGCTTTCCCCACCCGTGAATGGGGAGAAGGGTGTCGAATTGCTCCCCTGCAGGGCTGTTGGGGGGGACGCCATTCATTGGGGTTTGTGTAGACAGACAGGGGGATTCTCCTCTCGTGCTGTCTGGTGCAACACCATTGAATCTGCCATGAAGCACAGCTCTAGCCATCCAGCCAGAGCGCCCTCTGTCTATCTATCCACGCCATGACTTCCTTTAGCTATAGCTCCCTCCATCCGTCTATCCATCGCTCTTCCATCCATTCATCCCTCTATCCATCCATCCATCTGCCCATAGCTCCTCCCTCTATCCATCCATCCATCCATCCATAGCTCCCTCCATCCGTCTACCCATCGCTCTTCCATCCATTCATCCATCTATCCATCCATCCCTCTGCCATAGCTCCTCCCTCTATCCATCCATCCATCCATAGCTCCCTCCATCCGTCTACCCATCGCTCTTCCATCCATTCCTCCATCTATCCATCCTTTCATCTGCCCATAGCTCCTCCCTCTATCCACCCATCCATCCATAGCTCCCTCCATCCATCTACCCATCGCTCTTCCATCCATTCATCCCTCTATCCATCCATCCCTCTGCCCATAGCTCCTCCCTCTATCCACCCATCCATCCATAGCTCCCTCCATCCGTCTACCATAGCTCAGTCCCTCCCTCCAGCCATCCACAGCTCCCTCAATCCATAGCTCTATCTATCCATCCATCTCTCCACAGGTCCCTTTCCAGAGCACCTTATCCATCCACCCATCCATCCATAGTTTCCTCCATCCATCTACCCATAGAGCCTCCCTCTATCCATCTATCCATTCCTCCCTCTGTCTATCCCCTCCCTCCTTCCCTCTATCTAGCCAACCATCTACTCTTAGATCCCCCCAGTCCTCTATCTATCCATCCATCCACAGCTCCTGCTATCTATCTATCCCCTTCATGGCTCTCTCTCCCTCCATCTTTCCATCCATCTCTCCACTGCAACACTATCCATCCATCCAGAATTCATTCTCTCTCTCCCCATATACTCCCTCTATCTATCTATCTATCTATCTATCTATTTATCTATCTATCTATCTATCTATCTATCTATCCCTGTACACCCCCTCTATCTATCTATCTAGGCCCTTCATAGTTCCCTCTATCTATAGCTCCCTCTATCCATCCATAGCGCTCTCTCCTTCCCTAGATCTCTCTCTCCTGTCCCCTGCATGCTGGGTTGTCTGTCTGCTCGTTTTTCTCTAGCACCCATCACTGTACTCTCTGTCGTTGGCATTGTGGTAGGGCCGGGGGGAAAGCAGCCATGCACGGTGTGTTGACTGAGAAGAGAAGGGTGCTGGCTTTCTCCCCTGACCTGGAGGAGCAGGTTGGGGCCTGAACCGTAGACTGCCCCCAGGGATAACATACCCAGCTCAGCCCATGCTAAAAGCCCAGCTTGCCCAGCACTCCAGAAAGGTGCTCGTGAGCTCCAAGGTGTTCACACAAACAAATCCCTGTGTCCACACAGCGTCTGAGGCTGGAGCACAGGCCTGGGAGTGAGGGATTCTGGAGTTGCACACCCCAGCGACTCACTACATGGCCTCAGGGGAGGGATCCTGACTCCCAGCCCCCCCACTCTAACTATTAGACCCCACTCTCCTCCCAGAGCCAGGGATAGAACCCAGGAGTCCTGAGTCCCAGCTCCCCGTGCTCTAACCACTAGACCCCACTCCCCTCCCAGAGCCAGGGATAGAACCCAGGAGTCCTGAGTCCCAGCCCCCCCTGCTCTAACCTCTAGCCCCCACTCCCCTTCCAGAGCCAGGGATAGAACCCAGGAGTCCTGAGTCCCAGCCCCCCCCTGCTCTAACCACTAGACCCCACTCTCCTCCCAGAGCCAGGGATAGAACCCAGGAGTCCTAAGTCCCAGCTCCCCGTGCTCTAACCACTAGACCCCACTCCCCTCCCAGAGTTGGGGAATAGAACCCAGGAGTCCTGGCTCCTAGCCCCCCTGATCTAACCCACAAGACCATACTCCTCTCCCAGATCTGGGGAGAGAACCCAGGAGTCCTGACTCTGAGTCCCCACCCCATCACCTACTCCCTCTCCTTGCCAGGTACCGACTTTGCCCGGGGCTGGCTGTCAGTTCAGCTGGCCCCATCACCGATATCATTCACTCCAAAAAGGAGAGGGTTATTTCTTCCGTCCTTGACGGGGACATTGGGACAAAAAGCAGGATCCTGGAGATAATTGGTTTAACGTCCCCCTGACGAGCAAGTTTGATTTAAATAGTAACGAGGCAGGCACAATCGACTGGCTTCTAGTGACACAGCACATAGACTGCCCTACTTCCCCAGCTCCGCTGGACTGAACGCCGGAGGGAAACGGAAAGTATCTATCTCCAGATCTTAATGTTATCTGTCACTGTCCCTCCATCTATGTATCCCCTCTGTTCCTATCCATCTGTCTGTCTGTCCAAGCCCCCTAGGCCCTGCTAGACTCCTGGCTGTCTGTCTAATCACCCTGGATCCAAATATACTTTTGTCTGTCTGATCCCCCGCTAGAGCTGAGTATACTTTGTCTGGTTGTCTGTCCCCCTAGATCCTAATATACTTTGGTCTGTCTGTCTAAGCCCCCTTTCTTCCCCCCGATCCGAATATACTTGTGTCTGTCTGTCCGTTCCCCCTGGATCCTAATTTAACCGAGCTAGCTATCCATCTTTTCATTCCACTTAGATCCCATCTATCTATCTATCTATCTATCTATCTATCTATCTATCCCCATACACCCCCCTCTATCTTTCTATCTATCACACACCCAATCTATCTTATCCTAACTTTTTTATCTATCTTATCTTCCTTATCTAACTTCCTTATCTATCTTATCTTAACTTCCTTATTATTTAAAATTAAAAATCGAGTATATAATCCAACTCTTCCATTCTGTATTTGTGTATGCACACATGCTCTTAAGACGCACTGTATGGGGCGAAACTTTCCCCTTTTCTGGGATTCACCATTATTGCTAATTTAAATAACAAATACAATATAAATCTCCTCCCATTTACTGGCATTGTCTGCTCCTGGGCTTTTATTTATTTTTCCCTGCTGGGCCACTATGCCACTGCCCCTAGATTTCTCTCTGCCAGAGAGAGTCCTTCCAATCCTGTTATTATACTCCTGCTTGGAGGTAATGAATCGATAACTAATAGAACCCCCCTGGTCTGATACCAGGGTGAATCAGCGAGAAAGAGCTACGCAGCTCTATGCAGAGTTCTGTATGACCCAGGCATTTTGCCCTTCATACGTTCCTACAGCTCTTCATTATTGGTGGTTTGAAATTAGTAGGACCGGTTAAAATATTTCATATACAAAGAAGTTTTTATGATCTAAAGATTGCTCTTTTTGTAAACAATTTTTTTCACGCAAAATCTTCAACACTTTGTTTTTCACTAGAAAAAAATTCACTTTTTTTTAAATCAAAAGTGTTTTCTCCTAACATTTGAAAGAAAACAGCATCAGTAATCACATCAGTAATCAGCCATCAGTAATAGCCCTTTTAAAGCCAGTGATCAACTTAAAAAGTGGTCTATTTTGAAACCATTTAATAATGTGCTAAAAGGAAAAATTGGTCCATTTTGAAACTTTTTCAATGACAACTTCAGGACATCAAAATGGTAATGAAAGTTATTTTTTATTTTTAGTTGTTTACTAGCCCTAGAAGTTAGTAGCATGTTAATTCAATTCCTGGTCACAAATTTTCCGTCTGAACTGTTTTTTAAATAGAAAATTGAGTTTTAATTTTTTATTACATTTTATAGATATTTATAAACAAATGCAAACAAACTTTACCTAAACCTCTCATAATATATAAACTTCTCCTAATGTGTTAACTGTTTGCTGCCTAACCTTCACTGTATTTGAAATGGTTGATTAAATACAATGTGAAAGGTTTGAGACTATTTCTGTTACAGTATACAATTCTTTCCCTGGTGGTTAAGCTCAAGATGTCTATGCTCCAATTTGTGACTGTTGGTTGCTTTTTGGATTTCTATTTTTGTAGCACGAGTCCTTTAGCAATTATTAGTGTTCTGCTGAGACGACGTTTTGAAAACTGAGTTTTCGATTAAAAGAATTTTTTTTTTTGGCCAAAAGTGTCTTTTTTCTGCAGATTTCGGATTTTTCACCAAAAATACCAAACTCCTGAAAATGGAAAGATTTTGGCCCAAAACTGTAATATTTCTGTATTTGAATTTGTGCCGAAAAGTGGGTATTTTCCATGTAAAAATGTTTCCTAACCAGCTCTAGAGCTGAGGCCAACCCCAACGCTGGCAGGACTAATCAGCACCCATGGTTGGGATATGGTACAAGAATGTTTCCCACCGTGACCTGACTTCTTCTGGATTTTGTTGTTGTTCTGCTGCAGCCCCATCACTTCTGAGCAAGGTCTGACTCACAGGACGATGGACACAGCCAGTAGATTGGAGAGATATGTCCATGCTGGGAGAGACAGCCTTCCCCATGGTGTGAACATGGCAGTGAGCTTTGGGGATGGTGCTACGGCTGATGGGACCACTGCCTTTGGGGACCTCACTGCTAAGCCCAGGGAGACCACCTCCCATGGGGACCCCACAGCCCCTGGGGATGGTACAATCATACCGGGAGATGCAGACACTGCCATGCTCCAACCAGAAGACAATGATGCTTCCAGTGCCACTGTAAACACTGCCACCATCACCGTCACCCCCGGAGACGATGACAGCGCCAGCGCAGTCGGATGCATCAGCTCCATCCCTGGAGACGATAACTCTGCCCCTGGAGATGGAGACATCAGCACTGTCCTTGGAGACGGAGATGCCACCATCGCCCCCGGAGACGATGACAGCTCCAGCACCAACAGAAGCATCAGTCCCATCCCTAGAGATGCTGCTGCCGCCCCCACCAATGGAGACCCAGCCATCACCCTCGGAGACACAGCCATCGTCCCTGGAGATGCCACTGTCGCCCCCGGAGACACAGCCATTGCCTCTGGAGATGCCACCATTGTTCCTGAAGACTCCACCCTCACCCCTGGAGACTCCACCATCACCCCTGGAGACACCACTGTCGCCCCTGGAGATGGCACCATCGCCCCCAGAGACGCTACTGTCACCCCTGGAGACACAGCCATTGCTCCTGGTGGTGATGATGTCACCGTCCCTGGAGACACCAGCCCCAGCCCCAGATACGCTGCCCCTGTAGATGTCACCACCGCTGAAAGGGAAACCACCGCTGGAGACCTCACCAGCACTGCAGCTCCTGGAGACACCATCACCTCTCCCTCTGGGGCCACCCCTACACCTGGAGAGACGGTTATCTCTAGAGAGACTACCGTCCCCGGTGAGACCAGCATCCTTATCCAGGCAGCCACCCCTGGTATGGCTGACCTCTTTTGCAGCAGCAATATCCCAGCTGAGCCGACCACTCCCAGCCAGCCCAGCCCTCCGGGGCAGCCTGGCACCCCTAGGGACAGCGGCATCCCCAGGGAGACCACCACCTCTGCTGTGGCCATCTGCCCTGCAGCCAGCGTGACCCAGGGTTGGATCACTCCCTTTGGGGGCACAGAGACCCCAGGCTGGGGCACCACCCCAGCAGCCGAGGGCACTCAAGGGAGCCCCACTGTTCCCAGAGAGACCAGCACAGCCCCTGGAGATGCCACCGGCACCGGAGACACCACGGCTGTCACCATTATCTTGAGAGACACCACTGCTTCCACCGCCCTTGGCGACAACACCACCGTTCCTGGAGGAGATGCCGACACCATCATTGCCTGCCCTGGAGATGCTGCTAATGCCCCCGGAGATGCTGCCAATTCTCCCCGAGACTCCAACACCTCCATTGCCACCCCTCAGGACACCACCGCCTCTGGAGACGCCGGTGCTGCTGCCCCTGGAGATGCCAGCACCACCACCACTGAAGCTGGAGACACAGGAGCTACCACCACTGCCCCTGGAGACAACACCACCACTGCCATCCTCGGAGACACCACAGCCCCTGGAGACGCCATTACCCCTAGAGACACCATCATCCCTGAAGACAGCATAGTCCCTGGAGATTTCACGATCAACACCACAAACCCTGGAGATGGTACCATCCCTAGAGACCCCATCACCAACATCAGCACTGCCCCTGGAGATGCTACAGTCTCTGGAGATACCATCACCACCACCACTGCCACCCCTGGAGATGCTGAAGTCCCTGAAGACTTCAAAATCCCTGGAGAAACCACCACCACCATCAACACCTGTGGAGACACCATAAACCCTGGAGATACCACCACCACTGCTGCTTCCCCCGCAGATACCACACACCCTGGAGACACCACCACCACCACCATCCCTGGAGACACCACACACCCTGGGGACACCACCACTGCTGCCCCTGGAGATGTGGCAGTCCCTGGAGACACCACCACTGCCGCCCTTGGAGATGTGGCAGTCCCTAGAGATGCCACCACCATCACTGCCACTTCTGAAGATGCGGCAGTCTCTGGAGACTCCATCATCACCACCAACACTGCCCCTGGAGACACCATCACCGCTGCCCCTGGAGACATCATCACCATCACCATCACTGCTGCCCCTGGAGATGCTGAAGTCCCTGGAGACACCACCACTGTCACCCCTGGAGACAACGACGCCCCTGGAGACACCACCACCTCCTTCCCTGGAAACACCACCACCATCACCACCACTGCCGAATATGCGGCAGTCTTTGGAGACCCCATCACCACTGCCAACACCACCCCTGGAGACACCATCACTGCTGCCCCTGGAGATGCTGCAGTCCCTGGAGACACCACCACTGCCCCTGGAGACGCTGAAATCCCTGGAGACACCACCACTGCTGCTGCCCCTGGAGATGCTGCAATCCCTGAAGACACCATCACCGCCCCTGGAGACGCTGAAATCACTGGAGACACCGCCACCACTATCACCTCTGGAGATGCTGCAATCCCTGCAGATACCACCACTGCCCCTGGAGACGCTGAAATCCCTGGAGACACCACCACTGCTGCTGCCCCTGGAGATGCTGCAATCCCTGAAGACACCATCACCGCCCCTGGAGACGCTGAAATCACTGGAGACACCGCCACCACTATTACCCCTGGAGATGCTGCAATCCCTGGAGACACCACCACCACCACCGCTGCCCCTGTAGATGCTGTAATTCCTGGAGACACCACCACCACCACTGCCCTTGGAGATGCTGCAATCCTTGAAGACACCACCACCACCACTGCCCCTAGAGACACTGAAATCCCTGGAGACACCACCACTGTCGCTGCCCCCGGAGATGCTGCAGTCCCTGAAGACACCATCACCGCCCCTGGAGATGCTGAAATCACTGGAGATACCACCACTGCCTCTGGAGATGCAGCAGTCCCTGGAGACACCACCACTACCACTGCCACCCCTCGAGACAGCACAGGCTCTGAAGATGCTGCCACCACTGCTGCTTCCAGAGACCCTGTGGTTCCTAGAGTTGTCACCACCACCACTGACCCTGGAGACGTCATCACCACTACCATATCTGGAGACACTGATGCCCCTGGATATGACAATGACTCTGCTGACACACTTGAAGACACCACCATCACCTCCACCTCTGTAGATACCACAGTTCCTAGAGTCATCGGCACCACTGCTGCCCATGGAGACACCCCCATGGATCCCAGAGACACCACCACCGCCATGCCTGGAGATGCTACAGTCCCTGGAGACACCACCAGTGCCGCCCCTGTAGATAGCACAGTCCCTGAAGACATCAGCACCACTGCTGCCCATGGACACACCCACACACTCCCTGGAGACACCACCACCAATGGCCCTGGAGGTGCCACCGTCTCTGGAGATGCGACTGCCACCACAGATGATGCTGGTGATGCAACTATCCCTGGAGATGTCCCAATCCCTGGAGATGTTCCTGCCACCACAGACGGCGCCAGAGATGCCACTGATACCCGTGGAGACACTGCTGCTGCTGCCCTTGGCAATTATGGGGATGCTGCCCGTGGAGACGACACTGTGGCCACCACCCCTGGAGATGACCATGATGCCCCACGAGACACCAGGGCCCCTGGAGAGTTCACCACCTCCGGTAAGCAGCAGCAAAGCCCAAAAGCCCGCTGCCCTAGGGGAAGAGAGGGAGGGAAATCAATTGCCCTCTGCCCCAGTGCCACGATAGCTACTGTCTCCCGGGAGATGCCCTGTTGCTATGGTGACGGGCACCACTGTAGGGATTTAACTGGGTGGGGAAGCCATGCATGAGCCCGAGGGCAGCCCAGCCCCTGGCCAGAGCACTGGTAGCTCGGCTTCCACCCATCTGGGGAAGGAGCCTCTCACCCATTCTGCTGTCTCCTTCTGCAGCCCCCCGGACCCCCTGGCCGTACCGGTCCATGGGGCTCATCAGCTTGGTCTGTCTCTTCATCACCGTGGGCCTGCTTACCGGGATTGTCGCGGTAAGGGCCACGCGGGGCCACTGGATGCTTCGGAAGCCAGCCTGGCCCTCAGTGTCTGGATCTGGGGAATGCCCCGTCTGGCTACCCCAGCTCCCAAGCTTCCAGCTGACTCCTGGGTTCTGTTCCCAGCTCTGGGAGGGGAGTGGGGTCTGTTGGTTAAAGCAGGGGGGTGCTGGGAGTCAGGACACCTGGGTTCTATCCCCAGCTCTAGGAGGAGAATGGGGTCTGGTGGTTAAAGCAGGGGGGTGCTGGGAATCAGGACACCTGGGTTCTATCCCCAGCTCTGGGAGGGAAGTGGGATCTAGTGGTTAGAGCAGCGGGGTGCTGGGAGTCAGGACACCTGCGTTCTATCCCCAGTTCTGGGCAGGGAGTAGAGTCTAGTCTTGGTTACCCAGGCTGTACCACTGACATCCTTGTGTCTCTTGCAGGTTGTCTGCTATGTGACAGTCATTACCATCAGCTCTGCCACCTTAACGGAGTCAGTGGCGAGTTCATTCCCTTGAGGTCCTTCTCTGTGGTGGGTACTCCCAAGATCCCCAATGTGCCATCTCGGGAGGGCGGCGGGGGACTTGGGGTGAGATGCCCACATGGGCTGTAATGGAATATGAGGAAGACACTCATCTAGCCGCTCCCTCTTTAATAGCATAGGTAATCAGTTTCCAGAGAGCATTGTCCTAGGGAAGACTGCAGCATCGCGGTGTGTCAGGAACTGGACGAAGGAGACTGGAAAGTATATGGGACCGGTCCATCTAATCGCAAATGCCACCTCTGGTCCCTACAGAATCGGAGCAATGGTCCATTTAATCTGGGGTCCCACCATCTGCCCTTGCCTGTTTAGATTAATGGCCCAACTAATGCCACCTCTGGTGCATATGGGAGCAGACCGATGGGTTCATCCTTCATTGGATAGGAACAACAGGCCCCCTCTAGCCCAATACTGAGTCCTGCCTCTGCCAGAGCAGACTATCACTGCAACTAGTCGTATATCTGATGTGCAGCATTGCTTTGCGGCTGTTAAGTGACTTCCACGAACCCATCCCAGAGGTGGCTGCAGTTAAGCGCCGGGCGAGCGAGCCCCATGCCACGTCGTTGTGCGGGTTTTACCCAGCTGTCCCACCCCAGAAGCAGCCGCAATTCCGCGCTAGGCGTGCGGGCTTCATAGCAGTTTGTTTGTCAAACTTTTGAGCTGAACCCCTCGTTGTAAATAATCAGTAATAAGAAGTTCTTTTCTTACCAGTTCCCCTAGGGAACTACGGTTCTGTTAGCTGGCTGCTTCTTGCATAATACAAACCATCACAGCGCTCAAAAACCCCTCGCCTCTCTGGTTCTCTTAATGCTTAGAATAAAGAGGTTTCCTCTGGGCTGCCAAGGTTTAAGGCTAAAGGCGTTCGAAGTCAGCGTATGAGTTTTATGCCCACTTCTGCCCACTAGAAGGAGGGCGCCTCTGAGATCCCCTGAAGCGAGTTCTGCAAAATTAGGTTAGCATGAGACCGGCTGGAACCCCACAAGCAGCTCCAGGGTTTTCAGTGTATTTGCACAGACACTGGGAACAAGGCTGGCCAGAATGAGGGCTAGTGGTTAGAGTGGGGTGGGGGGGGCTAGGAGCCAGGACTCCTGCGTTCTATCCCCAGCTCTGGGAGGGGAGTGGGGACTAGTGGTTAGAGCGGGGGGGGGCTGGGAGCCAGGACTCCTGGGTTCTATCCCCAGCTCTGGGAGGGGAGCAGGGTCTAGTGGTTAGAGCAGGTGGGGGCTAGGAGGCAGATTCCACTCCCTGGTTTATTGCCGAGTTTAAAAATCACACACGGCGCGAAAGGAAAACGCAGCTGTGAATGGCCAGTCTTGGAACGATCCCCACAGAGTCCTGATGAAAGCGTGGCTCCTGCGCGACTCCCTCCAGAAGCCGGACTCTCTGTTTAGAAATGCACTCGAACCGTCAAGATTTTTGCTTCCGCTCCGGCTGAGCTCACAAAGGGGTTATAAAAAGCGTGCGGTTCCCTTTGCCAGTTACCCGGCCTGGCCTGTAATTAAACCAGTCACTGTGTCTGGCAGGACCCAGCACCATTAACTCTTAAGGGACAATGTGACCTTACTTGGTCTGACTCTGTATGTATGTGTAGCGGGGGAGAGGTTAGCACTGACTGCCAGGGGAGAGCGCCCCCTACTGAGCCCGCTCCATGCAGCACAGAGCCCCCCCCCCTCGACTCTGCTCCCTGCAGCACAGCGCCCCCTAGTGCTGTACTGGGGCATTGGGGTCAGCGCTGATTGCCGGGGAGAGCGTCCCATAATGAGCCCACTCCATGCAGGACAGCGCCCCCTAGCACCACAATGGAGCACTGGGGTCAGCACTGACTGTGAGGGGAAGTGCCACCTCTAGGCCCCATCCATCCTGCCCCCTAGCGCTGTACTAGGACACTGCAAGAAGCACCAACTGTGAGGGAAGAGCGCCCCCTGCTGATCCCCACCCTGCTCCCTGCAGCACAGCGCCCCCAGTGCTGCACCGGGGCATTGGGGTCAATGCTGACTGCCAGGGTAGAGCGAGCCCCTTGCTGGGCCATCCCCAACCCACTTCTTGCAGCACAGTGCCCCCTAGCGCTGCACTGAGGCACTGCGGCCAGTACTGGCTGCCAGGGGAGAGCAACCCCCCTGCTGAGCCTCACCCCTGCCCCACTCCGTGCAGCACAGGTAGCACACCCGTCCTCCCGGGGGATAGCATGCAGGAGGGAGAGGGCAGATGCACGTGTGGTAGCCTGCGATGCGCTGGCCATTGCACTGGGCGTGGTAGCCACGCTGGGTGTCCTGGGGCCATTGGTGGAGAACTCGGGAGGCGGGGACGGAGCATCACCCGCTCCCTAGTTGTCTCGCGCCCTGTGTGACTTTCATAGCAAGCCCCAGACGGGATCAGACCCATGGTCCACGTAGCCCAATCACCTCTCCGATAGCTTGCCAGTGTCAGTTGCTTAAACGGAAGGGGCACTGCACGCCCCCTTGTGGTAATTTGTGGAATAACCAGCTCATAAGGGAGACATTTCCTCCTGACCCCTAATAACTAGCAGCTGAGGGAGTTAATTCATTATTATCATTTCATATGATTCATTTTTTTTATTTTTGTAGCCACGCATAATTGTCTTTGTTCTCATTCTCTGTGTCAATGTCCACGTGTACTGTTGTCTCCTGCAAAGCGCTTGGCCCCAGTGCAATCGTGCAACAGTGAGTTCCACAGGTTCACCAGGACGGCTGCGAACAAAGAATTTCCCATGCCGGTGGCCTCTTGCATGCAGGGAATCTCAAAAGCACTTCCCAAAAAGGAATTCAGCCCAGGGAGAGGTGAGAGTGGTTGTTGTTATCTTGGTTTTGCAGGTGGGGAAACTGAGGCCCAGAGCACTGGAGTGACATGGCATGGCCAAACCAGAACAAAAGAGTCTGCAATCACAGCCCCCCACTGCTCTAACCATTTATCCACTTCCCCTCACAGACTCAGCAATAGAACCCAGGAGTCCTGGCTCCCAGCCCCCCTGCTGTAACCCCCAGACCCTACTCCCCTCCCAGAGCTGAAAATAGAACCCAGGAGTCCTGACTCCCAGCCCCCCACTCTAACCACTAGACCACCTTGGTGGAGTAACACCAGGGTAGCTGAGAGGAGACTGGGACCTTACATTCCGCCTTTATCCCATGCATCACATTCGTTACTCCCCCCTGTCTCCGTCCTAACCTGTCCTGCGCTAAACACCCACGTGGCCTGAGAAAGGCCAAGATCAGAGGCTCCATCCTTGCCATTTCTGGACAAAAATAAACTGCTTCAGAGGGAGTTGTTCCGGTCCGCACCCTCAAACCTGAAACGCTACAGCACTGCACCCTATAATAAACTGTCATCTCCCACCATGACGGTGTGACTTATAGGATGAGGCAGGACAGTACTTAAACTGCCAGCAACCAGGACGTGCCTGGCAGATGCCTGAGGATTTGAAGCATTCGGCTAAGTACAGCGTTCAACATGCAGTGGTGGCGAGACTCACCCCAGGCTGTGTTCAGGCTAATCCCGGTGCTGATTTTAGTTCTACGCTTCCCAGGTAAGGGTGGGTTTTGTTCACCCTCCAATGCAGCGTGTCCCAAAGTTCTGAACCTCTCTGCTTTGCTGGCCAAGATCTTCAGCTTTCATTTCAGACACAAAGGAAGTTTCCAGCTGTTATAGTTGGGGAGATAACCTTGAAAACGCGCCCGGAGCGTAACCGACGTCTGACTGAGTTTGCAGAGAGCCTGAGCCCATCGCTCTGGGGTGGGGGGGAGGGAACTGCCCTGTGCATCTGAATGGCTGCTGATTCGGATGCCAAGGATGATCATTTAAATCTCAGCATTGCTCGTTATTTCTCTGCTCTTGCCAGACGGGAGAGAGAGGATAACAACACGAAGGCCGACACAATCTGCTCTGAGTGGCAGCTTGTTTTCAGTAGGGTCTTTAGAAAACATGGCGGCTGTAGTGGGGCCATGACTGCATTCCTTTCTTTGATTCAGGGAGCTCAGCTTTTTAGAGTCTGGAAATCACTGCTCTGCTGGCAGACGAGATGGTGCTGAAGTGAACCCGGAGGGAATCGGGTCACTGGGCTTAGTGCTGGACTCGCTGGGAAGAATTCCCCGGCCAGTGAGAGGCAGGACGCCTATTGGGTAGAGCCTAGGGACCCTAGTCATGGACCAGAAGCCCGTTGTGCTAATACTGAGCACTTACAGACACGTCGCTTCATCTCCCTGTGAGTCAGTCCCCACCTGTCAAATGGGGATAATATTAATTCCCTTCTTTGTTATCGTTATTATTAAATATCCGGTCTACTTAATTTGTAAGATCTTTTGGGCAGGGACTGTCTCTTGCTGTGTGTCTGTGCAGCGCCCGGTGCAACGGGGCTCTGATCTCAGCTGGGACAGGGCCTGTCTCTCCCTGTGTGTCTGTGCAGCGCCCGGCACAACGGGGCCCTGATCTCAGCTGGGGCAGGGACTGTCTCTCACTGTGTGTCTGTGCAGCACCCGGCACAACGGGGCCCTGATCTCAGCTGGGGCAGGGACTGTCTCTCCCTGTGTGTCTGTGCAGCACCCGGCACAACGGGGCCCTGATCTCAGCTGGGGCAGGGACTGTCTCTCCCTGTGTGTCTGTGCAGCGCCCAGCACAACGGGGCCCTGATATTTGTTTGGGTGATGTCATGATTTGTCTGAGGTCATGCACTGAAAATAAAACCTGGCTCACCTATGTCCCACTGCTTTAAAGATAAGATCAATTTGCCCTAATTCAGCCCTGCCTTTATTCTTTGGAAGAGGAAACCCAGGACTGTGGATCACACCCAACCCTCTGTTTAGCTGTTTATCTTCATGACAGTTAGAAACAGATCATCACACGGAGCGTCATCCAGGGCAGGAAAGCCGTGCAAGCAATTACCCCAGAAACCAGGCAACCCGTGATTCACAGAGCAGGACACCACCTGGGAATTACGACCAGAATTAGCTTCCCAGTGTAGGAAGCGTAGGGGCAGGGAACTGTCTCTATGTGCAGTGTTTGGACAGCACCTAGCGCCCCGGGGTCCTGGGCTGTGAGGGGGGCTCCTGGGGACTATGATAATACAAATCAAGACTAATAATAGGCCCAGCTGTGACTGCTCCAGGCCTGGCTCTGAGCTCCAGTGAAAGACGCAGCACCCGTCAATCATCCCGTTTTCTCCCCTATAGGCTGTGAAATCTAGACCAGAAACCCAACGGGAAGCTGGAACCAGCCCCAGGTTCCCAAGGCCGGGATAGTCGAGCTCTGCAATACGCAGAAAATAAGGGGGGGAGATGGGCTGCTGCAGGGAGCAGGGTACGGGCGCTCTCCCCTCAGTCAGTGCTGGCGCCAATGCTCCAGTGCGGCACTAGGGGGCACCATGCTGCCGGGCGCTGTCCCCTTGCAGTCAGGGCTTGCCCCAGGGCCCCTTACAACAGGCAGAAAGTGAGTTACAGATGGGCAAAGAGTCCCGCCTACAGTCACACAAATCCTGCTCTAACCCACCAGCCCCACACACCGTCCCAGGGCTGGGGATAGAACCCAGGAGTCCTGACTCTCAGCTCCCCCTGCTCTAACCCACCAGCCCCACATCCCCTCCCAGGGCTGGGAATAGAACCCAGGAGTCCTGACTCTCCTGCTCTAACCCACTAGACCCCACTTCCCTCCCAGAGCTGGGGATAGAACTCAGGAGTCCTGACTCCCAATCCCCCTTTCTCTAACCACTAGACCCCACTCCTTTCCCACAGCAGAGAATAGAACCCAGGAGTCCGGCTACCCACCCCCACCCCTGTTCTAACCCCTGAACAATAACACTAAGATGAAGGGATGATGCCATAAGGGGGACCCCGGAGATGGTCGCGTAGGGGCACTGGGGGTTCAGATGCCCAGACGGAAGATCGAGCCCTCCCAACGATTTTCCGCACGTCCCCGGTGAGTGGCCTAGTCGCTGTAGGGGCAGCCGCGCTCCAGCCCCGGGCAGATTTCAGTATTTCTACAAGGGGAGACACAGCTCCAGTGGGCAGAGCCAAGACCAGCCGGGCCGGCAGGGCACTGACCCAGCAGGAGGGAGGGGCGTGCACTGGTGGGGACTCCGGCAGGGAGGAGGAGGCTGTATTTACATGAGCCACTCTCGTTATCTTCCCCGTCTAGCACATTCCCAGGAAGACATCCCAGGAGTTACGACCAGTGCTGAGACCCCCCCGACCGGAACCGCCACGTCCCCTCCCCAGTGCACCGCGACCGGAACCACCACGTCCCTTCCCCTGGGCACCGTAACTGGAACCGCCACGTCCCCTCCACAGGGCACCGCAACCGGAACCACCACCTCCCCTCCACAGGGCACCGCAACCGGAGACACCATGTCCCCTCCCCAGGGCATCATGACCAGAGATGCCACATCCCATCCACAGGGTACCACGACCGGAGCCGCCACTTCCCCTCCCCAGTTCATCATGACCGGAGCCGCCACATCCCCTCTCCAGGGCACTGTGACTGGAGCCACCATGTCCCCTCCCCTAGGCACCGTGACCGGAACCACAACCTCCCCTCCACAGGGCACCACAATCGGAGCCACCACCTCCCCTCCACAGGGCACCGTGACCAGAGACACCACGTCCCCTCCCCTGGGCACCGTGACCGGAACCACAACCTCCCCTCCACAGGGCACCACGACCGGAGCCACCACCTCCCCTCCACAGGGCACCATGACCAGAGACACCACGTCCCCTCCCCCGGGCACCGTGACCGGAGCTGCCATGTCCCTTCCCCTGGGCACCATGACTGGAACTGCCACCTCCCCTCCCCAGGGCACCATGACTGGAGATGCCACGTCCCCTCCCCTGGGCACCATGACCGGAGCCACAACCTCCCCTCCACAGGGCACCACGACTGGAGCCGCCACCTGCCCTCCCCAGGGCACCGCGACCGGAGCCACCATGTCCTCTCCCCAGGGCACCATGACTGGAGCCGCCACATCCCCTCACCAGGGCACCACAACCGGAGATGCCACGTCCCGTCCACAGGGCACCACAACCGGAGCCACTGCCTCCCCTGCCGACTCCACTTCGACTGCTCCGGCTCTCACCCCTCGAGACGTCGCTACATCTGCAGTTGCCACCAGGACCCCCTCAGCTCGCAGCACCCCTGATGCCAGCACATCCCTAGCCCCCAGAACCGCAGCTCCACCCAGCACCAGTACGGTGACAGCCTGGGCACGATTAGGAAGCATACGGTGACATGACAGAGACAGGGCACAGCCTCCCACCGCAGCTGCCCTCCCTATGGTGGGGTGTGGAGCCCCGTCCCGTCTCTCAGACACGGCCTCACCCACATCACCCGGGCCCTCCCAGAGCCGCTCAGCTCAGACACAGAAGTTGCTGGGTGGAGCAATGGTGAAAATGGCCTTTGCGGCTTCGTCAAACAGCTGCTGTGAATCGGCCACAGCTCCATTGAGTCAATGGGACCAGATCCCACCTGGTGTGAATCCGCCACAGCTCCATGGAGTCAATGGGGCCAGAGTGACCCCCATTGACATCAACGGAGTCAGGGCTGGATTCTGACCTTAGTGACTCAGCTATAAATCCAGAGTGATGCCTGTTGACATCAATGGAGTTGGGACCAGATTCTGAGCTCAGTGACTCCGCTGTATATCCAGAGTAACGTCAGCGTGCCGCCACTGAGGTCAATCGTGTTACTCTGGGTATACACTGGAGAACTGAGATAAAGAAGCCGGGGCTTAAAGAGGTTGGTTTTGAACTACATCTTGAAACCCCTGGCCAGCCCGCAGACTATCTTTAAAAAGAAGGACTCCGGCACCCTAGGGGAAGGGTCCACAAATAGAGTTCACAGTATATGTTACTGCACTACTAGAACGGGTGAGTACTGTGTTTTTAACTGGGCAGCTGGTTCTATACACGCCTATCATGAATAGGATTCGAACCTTGGCCTGCCAGCAACACAGCCCCATGTTACCGTTTGTGCTAAAGGAACCACTTCATCAGCAGTTGGCAGTCGTAGACTGTTATCCTGTAATGGGTGAGTTGCCAGTAGGTGCCGTGACTCACATCTTAACAATCTGTTTCCTTTTCTCTTGCTGAGCTGTGATTACAGAGCAACTGTCGCTGGCTTCGCTATACAAAATCGGCCCTTTCTCTCTGTTTTTCCCAGCCCCGGCCGCCAGCGGTCTGCCATATTGGGCCATCATCCTCATCTGTCTGGCTGCTGTGTTTGTCCTCCTCGTCCTGCTCTGCCTCCTGTGTGTTGTGAGTATCTGAGCTGCAGTGGGGGGTGGGATTCATACTGTAAGGTCTTCAGGGCAAAGACTGTCACCCCAGGTATGTTTGTACAGCCCCTAGCACAAATGGGGCCTGATGGGGCTGAGATTTCTAGGGGCTACCGCAATGTTAAATATGAGAATGATAATCCCCACCCAGTTGTTCAACTGCTAAGGGCTGGGTTCTGATGTAAATTAGATTAAGGTAAGTCCAGAGGGACCCCACCACAGCCAAAATTCTGATCTTGGTGACTCCGGTGTGAATCTGGAGTGACTCCACTGATGTCAATGGAGTCAAAGCTGGATTGTGATCTCAGTAACCCTGTATTATTCCAGAGTGACCCTGATGTCAATGGAGTCAGGGATGGATTCTGATCGGAGTGACCCCAGTGTGAATCTGGAGTGACTCCACTCAGGTCAATGGAGTCAGGGCTGGATTCAGAGTTCAGTGACCCTGTATGAATCTGGAGTGACTCCACTCAGGTCAATGGAGTCAGGGATGGATTCACAGCTCAGTGACCCCAGTGTGAATCTGGAGTGACTCCTCTGAGGTCAATGGAGTCAGGGCTGGATTCTGATCTAGGTTACACCAAAATTCACTGACTCTAATGGCGATATTACATTTTATTGCATTATAGTTGGCATAAAGGACAGATTATGGCCCATAATCACTGTCTTTATAGACCAGGGTGGAGTATTGATTTTAGTTTCACCTGTGTAAATACACTAATTTCTTTGGAGCCACTCCAGATTTGCACTGGGGTAACTGAGATCAGAATCTGCCCCTGACTCCATTGATTGCAGTGGGGTCACTCCAGATTTATACCATGAGATCAAAGTCCAGTCCCTGACTCCATTGACACCAGTGGGGTCACTCCAGATTCACATCAGGGTCACTGTCATCAGAATCCAGCCCTGACTCTATTGACATTAGTGGAGTCACTCCAGATTCACACTGGAGTCACTCAGATTAGCATCCAGCCCTGACTCCATTGACTTCCTTCACCCCTGGCCCCATTAAAGAACCACGTCTCCCCTTCTTGTTTCAGATCCCAGGATGCCTGCTGAGGAGACGCACCCAACCAGCCAGTTACTTTCTTCACAGCAGACACAGGGCGACTGACTCTGGCATAGAGCTAGAGAGTTCATGAGGAACTAGAGACGCAGGAGAGAGGAGGAAGGGGGAGCCCTGGGGAAAGAGAGAGGGGTGAGTGGCGATGCAGAGACCTGCTGACCCTGCACATGGGAATCAACTCTGAGCTCCCTCCCCCTCCCCGCGCCAAAGACTCATTTCTCCAGTTATGGGGGCCAACATATTTAAAGACACGCACCTCCCATTCAGATCAATCAGGGTTTGGTGTCTAAAGCCCTTATGTACTAGAGATTACAGGTTGGGGAGTAAAATGAACGGGCGTTACGCAGCCAAATCCCTTAGAGATTGGGATTAGTGACTACGGATTGAAAGTAAGGGGTAATACGTGTTTAAATCCCTTACACATTAGGGATTAGAAATTCAGGATTAAAATGAATGAGTATCATGTGTCTAGATTCCTTAAAAATTGGAAAAGGGGACAAGTGAATAAAATTAATGGGATTATGTGTCCAAATCCCTTAGACACGAGGAACTAAAATTAATGGGCATTATGCATCCAAAAATGGCAGATATTAGGGAGTGAAATTAGCGGTGTTATGTGTCCAAATCCCTTAGATATTAGGGATTGAAATCAATGGGTGTTATGTGTCTAGATCTCTCAGAGATTGGGATTAGATATTAGGGATTGAAATTAATGGTTATGCATCTAAACCCCTTAGAGATTAGAGTTTATATATTAGGTATGATAGATTAGAGATTTATGGCAATTATGTGTCTAAATCCTTTAGTGATTAGAGATTAGCAATTAAGAATGAGTGATTAAAAGTAATAGGATGATGTGTCTAGACACCCTGGAGATCAGCAATTAGAGCTAGGCAATTTAAAATTAATGGGTTCATGTATCTAAACTCTTTCGAGATTAGACATTAATAATTAGGTCTGAGCAATGAAAATGAATGGGCATTATGTGTCTCAATCCCTTGGCCATCTATGAAAATCTCAACCTCGTATGTTCGTCAAGCAGGGAGATATTTATCTATGCAGCAACTGCAGGAATTGTAGGAATGCCAGGCAATGATGTAGAATGTTAAACATTCGGGGCGGTATCGCCTAGCGGGTTAGAGCAGGTGGGTTGGGAGCCAGGACTCCTGGGTTCTCTCCCCAGTTCTGGGTAGGGAGTATTAGCTAAAGTCAAGCACGTTATTAATTAGCTTCTCCTTATGTGAAACGGGTATCGGACTTACCTACTTCACAAGGGAGCTGTAAGGATTCTTAATGGAATGAGTGTTTGTAAAGCTCTCTGAGTGCCAAGGAAAGGAATTTATCCGAGGACAAAGGATTACGCAGGAGAGTTTGTTGGCCCCAGGCTCATCATGGCATTTCGTGGGTGCTCCTGTAAGCCCCCCGGGAGCAATGCTGAACTGAAAAATGGGGGATCGGACCCACCTACAGGACACCAGCGACTTTGCAGGGAAGAAAATTGCATGATCTTTGTTGCAAAGGACAGACACGCAGCCAGGATCGAACTTGCAACCCACAGCACCAGTGATGCAAAGGAACCGCTCTGTGCACGTGCAACATGTTGGTTACAGGACAGCAGCAGTCTGGGAACGTGTTGCTTTATTCAGCTTCAGATCAGTGTCAGGGGAGAGGTGAGGGAACCACCCCCTAGCTAAAGAGGACATAAGGGAGGGGTGGAGCATGGACCATCCCATAATGCTCTGGGTAACCTGAGTAATCCTACGGTGACCACTTTAATACTCCTAACACTTGCGCTGAAAGAGTAATTCTCTTGGGTGGGTGAGCTATAGGGAGAGACATGTTCACATGCGCTAACCCAGCGGAGCAGGTTTACGTTACAGCGGCTTGTTTGGCGGCGAAGGCTGTGGGCTGGGAATCGGGAAATCTCCCTGTGTTACCTTGGGCACATCAATTCATATCTCTGGGCCTCAGTTCCTCCATTTATAAAACGGGTGTGTGTGTGTGTGAATAATTCTGTCTCTTTAGACTGTAAACTCTTTGGGGCAGGGAACTGTCTCTCTCTGTATCTGTGCAGCGCCCAGCACAACAGGGACCTGATCTCAACTGGGGCAGGGACTGTCTCTCCCTGTGTGTCTGTGCAGCGCCCAGGGGAGACTCCAGACATCAGCGCACCAAGCGCGTGCCTGGGGCAACAAGCCAAGGGGGGGCGGCCTGCCGGTCCCTGCGAAGGTGGCAGTCAGGGAGCCTTCGGCAGCGTGCCTGCGGGAGGTCTGCCGGTCCCGCGGCTTCAGCAGCAATTCGGCGGCAGGGACGCCGAAGCCGCAGGACCGGCGGACCTCCCGCAGGCATGCCGCCAAATCCGCGTTACCGGCGGACCTCCCGCAGGCGTGCCACTGAAAGCCACCTGACTGCCGTACTTGTGGCGGCAAAATACATAGAGCAGCCCCTGGCAGCGCCCGGCACAATGTGACCCCAGTCTTGGTTGAGGCCTGTAGACATCACCATAACACACGTTCTTTTTCTCTAAAACGTGGGTGATCAGATCATTACAGACAACCGCGCCTTTAAACGTGACACGGATGGGACATTTTTGGATTTTAATGGAATGAGAAGTCACTAAAGAGACCCAAACCACTCTGAGAAAGACGGTGTGCAAAAATGAACATTCCAAGGCAGATTCTAAAATGGTGCAAATCAAATCCCTAATCTCTACTCCCTAGTTTAATCCATAACCCATAATGTATACTGTATGTCTCTAATCCTTCTACTCTTCCATCTCTAATCCCTGCTATTTAATATATAATCCCTCATTTTTAATCTCTGAGCCATAGTATCTCCCATCTAATCCTTTACCTTAAAGCCCTCTACCTTTCTAACTCTAAACACGTCTAATCTCTCATCCCGTAACACTTATTCCTAATCTTTCACCTCTAATACCCAATCTCCCCAGGGTGCCCTTTGGCCTGCAGCACTGCAGGGAATCTCCCACCCAGCCTTAGCCCTGAGCCTTTCAGCTCCCTAAAACAGGCCCAGTGAGGGCCTCCCCAGAAGGCGACGTTATGGCCATCATCCGCAATCCCTGCATCGGGGGGGGTCTTCCCCCATCTGGACCTGGCCGTTGCTGTGGTCCTTGTACCAGCCACGCATGGAGAGGAGTCAGGGTAAATATCTCACCTTAATCTCTAAATTCTAATGCCTACATTTTAGTATTGGATCCCAAAGCTCTACTTTATATAACCTAATAGATATTTATATATAATCTAATCTCTAAGCCCCAATCCCTACCTCCTAACCTATCACATTTAGGGCCAATGCCAAAACCCACTGAAATGAACGGGAACCTTTCTGTTGGCTTTTGGATCGGTTTAGAAGCCCCTCATCATGGCAGCTGGTGCCGGGGGTGGCTGGCGTTACGGACTCCATCATCAAGACGGGGATCCGGAGGGGCTGGCATTACTCCATCATCTAGTTTTGGATTTGGAGGAAGTCCAAGAATATTTCTGACATTGGGACAGTCTCAGGAACGACTCCCGCAAGGGAAAGGGTTGATGGGGTCAGCTTGCCCCCAGCACCGGAGCTGCTAATCTGGTGTGACTGGGAAGTCAATGCAGTCGGGCCTGGATTCTGACCTGAGTGACCCCTATGTAAATCCAGAGTGACTCCCCTCCCACCCATTTATACTGGAGTGGAGTTTGGGGCACGTTGCCAGATTTCCCTCCTCTAAGGGAAAGAGCTCTGTGAGATGAAAAAAGGACGGAGGGGAATCCTGTTAGAGACAGAGGCTGAGCAGAGGGGAGCTGATGCCCCGTTAGACAGAAGGAATTGGAAGGGTTTGGTCTAGGATTAGGGATTTTTTGGCTGGGTTTTAGTTTCTATTCCCTCTGTTTATTACTCTCCTGCACAGATTAGAACCTGCTGTCTTCACGTCTCTTTCATATCACACGCATGCACACACACACCCCTATACTGCCCTCTCCCCTACCTGGCTCCCAACCGTCATGCTCACGGTACCTTAAAGAGCAAGGTCTCTGAAATCCAGGTACTCACAGGCCCCTCCCGTGACCAAAATAGCCCCTGGTCCGCGGATTGAGTGGGTGTGGGTGGGGCCCAGGCATCTCATTGCAGAATTGAGCAGCATCGACTTTGTCGCCTTCTGGCCGCGTGCCAGGGCTGGGCGAAAGCCAGCTGCCTTCACGATTCATTCAGAAATAATTAGTCATGGGCTACGCCACTTGCAGGGCCTTTATATTCTCTCTCTTCCCCGCTCTGGCTCTGTCTCGGCCCCGCTTTGTTTATCCCATTGCCATGCCAATAAAATATTTGGATTTGAATTGGTCTGAGTCACACGCACACACACACGCATTTATCTGTAATTATACCCCTATAACTTAACCCTGTGTTCCTACCTCCCCGCCCATGGGTTTAACAGCTGAGCCTTTCAAATATGAAGTTAGAAGCCCAACTCTCCGTGAAAATCAATACATTTAATTCCTTTTGGATCCTTTAAAAACGCGCAGGTATACAAGTACACTGACATGTAATTATCCTGTAATCAAACACAAAGGAAAAGGCAGAGAGTGATGCAAAAAGGAAGGAAGAATTAAACTGATCAAGAAAGAAAGAATTAATCTGATTAAAAAGAAGCTACCGCTGACAGTAACCTAATCTCTCAGTAACTTGATTCACCTTGTTTTTAAGCCATATTTTTATTTATAGTAACTAAACGGAGACTGTTCATTTCAAGTTATATATTAACACACACACACATTTCCTGATCTAAGTCACTTAAAGGATTAAAACTGAGAACAATTAAAAATCTAATTGATTCCTTCTTATATCCCCTGTTTGTTTGTTTTTTCATTTTTCTTTGGCCTGGTCTACACTATGATTTAAGGTCGAATTTAGCAGCGTTACCTCGATTTAACCCTGCACCCATCCACATGACTAAGCCCTTTTTTTCAACTTAAAGGGCTCTTAAAATCGATTTCTTTACTCCACCCCTGACGAGGGGATTGGCGCTGAAATCGGCCTTGCCGGGTCGAATTTGGGGTAGTGTGGACGGAATTCAACGGTATTGGCCTCCGGGTACTATCCCAGAGTGCTCCATTGTGACCACTCTGGACAGCACTCTCAACTCAGATGCACTGGCCAGGTAGACTGGAAAAGCCCTGCGAACGTTTGAATTTCATTTCCTGTTTGGCCTGCATGGCGAGCTGATCAGCACAGGTGACCATGCAGAGCTCATCAGCAGAGGTGACCATGGAGTCCCAGAATCACAAAAGAGTTCTAGCATGGACCGAACGGGAGGTACGGGATCTGATTGCTGTATGGGGAGACGAATCCGTGCTGTCCGAACTCCGTTCCAATAAACGAAATGCCAAAACATTTGAAAAAATCTCCAAGGGCATGAAGGACAGAGGATATAACAGGGACTCACAGCAGTGCTGCGTGAAAATTAAGGAGCTCAGGCAAGCCTACCAAAAAACCAGAGGGGCAAACGGCCACTCCAGGTCACAGCCCCAAACATGCCGCTTCTATGATGAGCTGCATGCCATGCTAGGGGGTGTAGCCACCACTACCCCAACCCTGTGCTTTGACTCCGTCAATGGAGTAGGACGCAACACAGAAGTGGGTTTTGGGGATGAGGAAGATAATGTTGAGGAGGCTGAAGATAGCTCACAGCAAGGAAGCGGAGAAACCGGTTTCCCGAACAGCCAGGATCTGTTTCTCACCCTGGACCTGGAGCCAGTAACCCCTGAACCCACCCAAGGTGGGCTCCCGGACACTGAAGGTGGAGAAGGGACCTCTGGTGAGTGTACCTTTGTAAATATTACACATGATTTAAAAGCAAGCATGTTTAATGATTCATTTACCCTGGCATTCGCGGCCAGTACAGCTACTGGAAAAGTCTGTTAACGTGTCTGGGGAATGGAGCAGAAATCCTCCAGGAACATCTCCAGAAAGCTCTCCTGGATGTACTCCCAAAGCCTTTGCAAAAGGTTTCTGGGGAGGGCAGCCTTATTCCATCCTCCATGCCAGTAGCACATAGTCTGGAATCATTGCACAACAAAGCATTGCAGCTATGGTCCCGGTGTTTGCTGGCATTCAAACAACATCTGTTCTTTATCTCTCTGTGTTATCCTCAGGAGAGTGATATCATTCATGTTGAAATAGGGTGGTTTTATTAAGCGGACATTCAGAGATGCCCGTTCCTGCTGGGCTGTTTGCCTGTGGCTCAACAGAAATGTTCCCCGCTGTTAGCCACGCAGTGGGGGGATGGGTGAAGCCATCATCCCAGAGAATTGGGTGTGCGGGGGAGGGTTAGTTGGGTTTGTGCTGCACGTTAACCCAGAAACCGCAGCCCCTCCTTTTAAACTGTCAACCCATGTTAAATGGCCAACCCAACGGCTGCTTGGTATGGGAAATGAGGGCGCAGCTGTTTGAAACCATTCCCACATGTTATGAAGGTTAAAGAAGCCAAAAGACTGTGGCTTACCATGGCTGCCTGCAAGCCGAATTCTGTTGCCTGGCCCTGCGTGAGTGATCTCTCACACCAAACCAGCAGGCCCTCCCCTCCCTCAATAAGAGGCAAAATGCAACCTTGTAACGAAAGCACATGTGCTATGTAATGTTAACAGCAAGGTTTACCGTGAAAGAGTGTACCCATTGTTCTATAAAATGTGTCTTTTTAACTACCACTCTCCCTTTTTTTTCCTCCACCAGCTGCATATGTTTCTCCTTCCCAGAGGCTAGCGAAGATTAGAAGGTGAAAAAAAATGCACTCGTGATGAAATGTTCTCTGAGCTCATGCTATCCTCCCACACTGACAGAGCACAGCAGAATGTGTGGAGGCAGACAATGTCAGAGTGCAGGAAAAAGCACAATATGAACGCGAGGAGAGGTGGCGGGCTGAAGATGATAGGTGGTGTCAGCTTGCTGACAGAAGGCAGGAGTCAATGCTCAGGCTGCTGGAGGATCAAACTCATATGCTCCAGTGTATGGTTGAGCTGCAGGAAAGGCAGCTGGAGCACAGACCATCGCTATAGCCCCTGTGTAACCAACCGCCCTCCTCCCCAAGTTCCATAGCCTCCTCACCCAGACGCTCAAGAACGCGATGGGGGGGCCTCCGGCCACCCAGCCACTCCACCCCAGAGGATTGCCCAAGCAACAGAAGGCTGGCCTTCAATAAGTTTTAAAGTTTTTAAGTTTTAAAGTTTTACAGTGCAGTGTGGCCTTGTCCTTCCCTCCTCCCCCACCCCTCCCGGTGCTTTCCTTCTCCCCCACCCCACCCGGTGCTTTCCTCCTCCCCCACCCCACCCGGTGCTTTCCTCCCGGGCTACCTTGGCAGTTATCCCCCTATTTGTGTGATGAATAAATAAAGAATGCATGAATGTGAAGCAACAATGACTTTATTGCCTCTGCAAGCGGTGATCGGGGGTAGGGGGAGAGAGCGGTTAGATTACAAGGAAGTAGAGTGAATCAAGGGGAGGGGGTTCATCAAGGAGAAACAAACAGAACTTTCACACCGTAACCTGGGCAGCCATGAAACTGGTTTTCAAAGCTTCTGTGATGCGCACCACGCCATCCTGTACTCTTCTAACTGCCCTGGTGTCTGGCTGCACGTAATCAGCGGCCAGGTGATTTGCCTCAACCTCCCACCCTGCCATGAATGTCTCCCCCTTGCTCTCACAGATATTGTAGAGCGCACAGCAAGCAGTAATAACAATGGGAATATCGATTTCGCTGAGGTCTATCCGAGTCAGTAAACTGCGCCAGCACGCTTTTAAACGTCCAAATGCACATTCTACCACCATTCTGCACTTGCTCAGCCTATAGTTGAACAGGTCCTGACTACTGTCCAGGCTGCCTGTGTACGGCTTCATGAGCCATGGCATTAAGGGGTAGGTTGGGTCCCCAAGGATCACGATAGGCATTTCAACATCCCCAACGGTTATTTTCTGGTCTGGGAAGAAAGTTCCTTCCTGCAGCTTTTGAAACAGACCAGAGTTCCTGAAGACGCGAGCATCATATACCTTTCCCGGCTATCCCACGTTGATGTTGGTGAAACGTCCCTTGTGATCCACCAGTGCTTGCAGCAGCATTGAAAAGTATCCCTTGCAGTTTATGTACTCACTGGCTTGGTGCTCCGGTGCCAAGATAGGGATATGGGTTCCGTCTATCACCCCACCACAGTTAGGGAATCCCATTGCAGCAAAGCCATCCACTATGGCCTGCACATTTCCCAAAGTCACTACCCTTGATATCAGCAGCTCTTTGATTGCGATGGCTACTTGGATCACAGCAGACCCCACAGTAGATTTGCCCACTCCAAATTGATGCCCAACTGACCGGTAGCTGTCTGGTGTTGCAAGCTTCCACAGGGCTATCGCCACTTGCTTCTCAACTATGAGGGCTGCTCTCATCTTGGTATTCTGGTGCTTCAGGGTAGGGGAAAGCAAGTCACAAAGTTCCATGAAAGTGCCCTTACGCATGCAAAAGTTTCGCAGCCACTGGGAATCGTCCCACACCTGCAACACTATGCAGTCCCACCAGTCTGTGCTTGTTTCCCGGGCCCAGAATTGGCATTCCATGGCATGAACCTGCCCCATTAACACCATGATGTGCACATTGCCGGGGCCTGTACTTTGTGAGGGGTCTACGTCCATGTCCTCATCACTCTCATCACCGCGCTGCCGTCGCCTCCTTGGCTGGTTTTGCTTTGGCAGGTTCTGGTGCTGCACATACTGCAGGATAATGCGCCTGGTGTTTACAGTGCTCATAATTGCTGTGGTGATCTGAGTGGGCTCCATGCTTGCCGTGCTATGGCGTCTGCACTGAAAAAAGGCACAAAACGATTGTCTGCCGTTGCTCTGACGGAGGGAGGGGCGACTGACGACATGGCTTACAGGGTTGGCTTACAGGGAATTAAAATCAACAAAGGGAGTGGCTTTGCATCAAGGAGAAACACAAACAACTGTCACACAGAATGGCCCTCTCAAGGATTGAATTCAAAACCCTGGGTTTAGCAGGCCATTGATTTCATGGAGGGAAGGGGGAGCAAATGAATACAAAACAAATCTGGTCTATTTCTTGTTTTGATCCACTCCATCTCTCTTATACATCTTAGGTTGGCAGCAGACGGTGCAGTACGACTGCTAGCCATCGTCATCTCCTGGGTTGCTCGCCAGAAGACAGTGCAGTACGACTGCCGGCAGGACTGAGTCTCCAGGAGACAAAACTTAAAAAGGGAATGACCTGGCTGAGTCACTCCCATGTCTGCCCAGGTGCCCCTGACCGACCTCACCAAGTTCGTCTAAAAGAGCACCCAGGAGTACGACGATGATGGCTACTAGTTGTAATGCACCGTCTGCTGCCAAAAGGCAATGAGCTGGCGCTGTGTAGCAATGCAGTCCCACTCCCACATCTGCCAGCACCCAGGAGACATACGGTGACGGTCAGCTGTGCGGGCTCCATGCTTGCCATGGTATGGCGTCTGCACAGGTAACCCAGGAAAAAAGGCGTGAAACGATTGTCTGCCGTTGCTTTCACAGAGGAAGGGAGGGAGGGAGAGGGGGACCTGACGACATGTACCCAGAACAACCCGCGACACTGTTTTTGCCCCATCAGGCATTGAGATCTCAACCCAGAATTCCAATGGGCAGCAGAGACTGCTGGAACTATGGATAGCTACTCACAGGTACCCACAGTGCAACGCTCTGGAAGTCGACGCTAGCCTCGGTACTGTGGACGCAGTCCGACGACTTAATGCGCTTAGAGCATTTTGTGTGGGGGGACACACAATCGACTGTATAAAAACGATTTCTAAAAAAACGACTTCTATACATTCGACCTAATTTCGTAGTGTAGACATCCCCTTTGTTTCATTCAGACTGGACGGTGAAAACAGACTAGCCACTCAGATCCAGCTCTTCAGTGGGAGGAAATCGAGGTAGGTTTGGGGCTACTCTGCTCATTCACACCAGCTGAGGATATGGCCTGAAGAGTCAAATTCTCCATTGCGTGACTCTATTTTGATTGCAGGACATTGAGATGAACGGAGTTATGCAGCACAGATATGGAGCAATGCATTGATGGATAACCACCTGAATTTCTAGTCAGTTTCATTTTAACCCTTGGTCAATTTCAGTTTTAACCCCCTTGTCAATAAGAGATTTGAGGCCAAATTTTCAAAGGCATTTTGATCCCTAAAGGGATGCCTAGTAGGACAAGTGCTTAAATACCCCTTGAAAATCTGGCCCGTTGATTTCCAGCTAGCTGCTAGCAGGTCTGGGCTAGTCATGGGAAAAGCGATACCTAGACTTTTGCAAATGCTCAATTCAGTTTTCTCTTTGATCCACATTGCATTCCTGAGAGCCAAGTTTGGCTTATGCAAAAGTTTTGCAGAAGAAAAATATGTTTGGGCCCATGGGCAGCGCGTGAACCGCTGGCTGGGGGAGGCTAGCCCCCAGCCTGGCCCCTTTCATCTGAGGCCCTGCTTTTGCCATCCCACCCCACCCCCGCTGGAGCCCAGAGTTCCCCCACACCACAACTACCTACCCTGAGCCCTGCTTCAGGCTAGCCCCACCAGCCCCAAAGGAGCACCAGGAGGCATGTGGCCACAGCCTCCCCAGCCCCAGAGCGCCGGGAAGGCGGGAAGCACAGGGCCCCAGCTCCCCCAGTCCCGGAGCGCCGGCCCTGGCCAGAGCACAGGGGGACTGGAGGAGCCACACGCATGCAGAGCGGTGGTAAGCAGGAGGGGGGGCCTGGGCACAGCGGAGCATGGGCAGGACCACGCCTGGCTGTTTGGGGGAGGCACAGCCTCCCCCAACCTATGGGACCCACCGCACATGTTTGGGCCCGCCACTGAGGTCCGTATAGCACTAGAACATTACACATATCTGGTAACTAATCACATATCTGGTGACTAATTGTTTCAAAAGGAAGCAGTTTATAAAGGTCAGATCATTCAAATCAGGGGACAGAAATAGTTGCAGGTGACGTAAAAATACACGCCTAGCTGTTATCCTAGCTATGCATATCTTCACTTTTCAATTTATCCATCCATCCATCATCTCGCTGTTTGTAGTATCTAGCTATCCAAGCACATGTGCCCTGCGTATCTAACTAAAACACTTAGTCAAATACTGCTCATTCTTTCCCCCGGCCTTTTTGTACACCAGCACACTACACCTGATCTCTACCAAACCAGCGGGGCATAAAAAAAATAAATCATTCTGTTTCTCTTCAGTGTTATCATAATCACTTCCACTCCCTTTCCCTGATAAGGATTTTTGTATGCCTTCATCACTGAGTGCCTGACCAAGCAGCTCAGGGATGTTAATAACGTAAGTTACTGTTTCTAGCCCTGCCCCTTAGGTACACTCTGCGGTATTGGGGGAAAGATCAGCATGACACTGAAGTGGAGGAATACCAAAAAGGTGTGTTCTGATTACATGCCGTTAGAAAGCGTCATCTTCAGAATGACGTCTGCAGGGGCTTAATGAGAGATCAGAAAGCCTTTAAAAAGCAGAGCTGTCCCCCAAATGCCAACAATCTCGCTTTCGACTGCACCACGATGGGTCGTGCACGGACGGCTCCCAGCGTTCCTTTGTGGATTTTCTTGGGGTTCATGTTTTTTTCTCTCCCCGTGACAGGTAAGGGCTTGCGGCGTTCCTTAATAGTAAGAACGAGCCAGATCGTCAGCTGAAGTCGATTTATGCCTGGTGGGGACCAGGCTTGATTGACTCCAATGGAGATATGGCCAATTCACACCAGATAGGGATCTGGCCCCATTGACTCGGGTTGAGGTATGTCTGATTCACACTTGCTGGGGAATCTAGTCCAGTAATGAGACTTCAGGCTATATGGGGTCTTTGAGCTGAGCTTCACAAAATGGATCATTATTATTATCCATACTGTATAGAATGGAGAACTGAGGCACAGAGAGGACACATGACCAGACCAGTGGCAGAGATAGGAGTAGAACCCACCAGGAGTCCTGGCTCCCTAGTCCCCGCTCTAACTCCTACCTACGAGACCCGAAGCACTGAGATAGAGGATGGTCTTATGGCGAAGGCATTGGTCTGAACTGGGGTCAATTCCCCGTCCGTAACATGGAGATAATTCTCCTTCCTTCGTCTGTTTTGTCTCTTTAGATTCAGGGCAGTATCTCTCCTACCTATCTGCCTGTGGGTTTAACAGCTGAGACTTTCAAATCTAAAGTTAGGAGCCCAACTTTCAGTGAAAGTCAATATGTTTGGATCCTTTAAAAATGCCCAGGGGATGCTATAATACACATGCTAACCACAGACTTTCTTTCACAGGCTAACTTGCCCTAGAGTTGACAATAGCCCCCACCACTCCCAGCCCCACTTCCTAGGTTTATTGAGGCGAGAGATAAGCCCCAGGGGCTCACATCGGTGCTTGAGTTAGATCTAGATCCGAATTTTGGAACCCTTTAAGGTTCCAGGGTTGTTTGGATCTGGGGTTTTACTAAAGTGACCCATTAAATCTCGGAGGAGTGAAGTTGAACGAGATTTATGAAAAGATCCACATTTCCCAATGAGTGGCCACAACGGACACGGTTAGTTTTACAATGATGTTCTTGTGGGTAACATACAGGAGTGGGAATCACAACTCCTGGCTTCCGTTCCCAGCTCCAGGAGGAGAATAGGATCTAGTGGTTAGAGCGGGGGCGGGGGGATCTAGTCTCAGATTCAAGGCTGAAAGTTATCAATTCCTGCCTTCTGCTGCTGTTCTCTATGAACTTGGCCAAGGTAATTCTCCCCTTTTCCCCCCCACCATGGAATATGGGGCTAATTATACTTACTCGCCTCACCAGGGGCTTGTGCAGAGGAATGCATTTGTAAAAAACGTTGATAACTTTGGATGGGGAGGCGGGGAAATAGACACCACAAAGGATTATTTAATCCACTGGGTTTGAAACTGAATGAATTTCTATAATCTGATGACTAATTCCTCCGTCACGCAGTTTAAACTGCTTATATATTTTTGTTAGAATTTCACCCATGACTGGTCAGTAAATAAAGGCTCTGTTTCTAATCCCTTGGTTTACTGCCAGTTCTTGTATTGCCACAGCACCTGCCAATCCCAGCTGAGATCAGGACCCCGCTGTGCCGGGCGCTGCACAGACACACAGGGAGAGACAGTCCCTGCCCCAGCTGAGATCAGGGCTCTGTTGTGCCGGGCGCTGCACAGACACACACGGAGAGACAGTCCCTGCCCCAGCTGAGATCAGGGCTCTGTTGTGCCAGGCGCTGCACAGACACACAGGGAGAGACAGTCCCTGCCCCAGCTGAGATCAGGGCCCCGTTGTGCTGGGCGCTGCACAGACACGCAGGGAGAGACAGGCCCTGCCTTGAAGAGGTCACAGTCTATTCCAGTGCAGGAGAGCAGCAGCCAAGAAATGTGCTATTGATGGCGCTGTCAGCAATAGGGAGGTGTCGAGCAACGAAGGCGCTTTCCCCCTTCATTTCTGCTCTGTCTGCTTGTCCGGCGTGGGTAGTGGGCTGCGTGTCCTGCACAGTCACTGCACATGGGCTCTGGATGTGTTCTGGGTGGAGACGTCTCCTTGTGACTGGAAATACCCCTCAGCCCCATCAGCAGGGCAGGGCCAGGGTGGAATCAGGAGGATGCTGATGTAGGGAGGCAGCTGCTGGGTCTTCTACAAGGACTGGACTTGTGACTGTGCAATGTAGGCAGCACAGGGTCCAGGCAGAGGCCTTAGCTCAGGAGCAGAGCCATCAGTAGCGAGCTCCACTGCAACCACTACAGGGCGACACCAAGCACCACCGGGAGAGCGACCGGCGTTACCCGGCTGCTGTATAAACTGCTGCTCTTCTTCCTTTCCCCAGGGGCAACTTCTGCCACGACAGGTATGAGTCAGAGCACATCCAGCATCACCGCTGCCGAGGCCACCACGACCTCCAACTCTGCTGCCACCGTGAGCCCCAGCTCCGCTCCCACGGAGACCCCCAACACCGCTGGCACCGCAAACCCCAGCTCTGTGGCCACCACGACCTCCAACTCTGCTGCCACTGTGAGCCCCAGCTCCGCTCCCACGGAGATTCCCAGCTCCACTCCCAGTGCAACCCCCAGCTCCCCCCTCACTGTGAACCCCACCTCTGCTGCCGCCTCGAACCCCAGCTCTGCTACGAATACGGCGCCCACCTCCCCTGACACATCAATCCCCAGCTCCCCTGACTCTTCAACCCCCAGCTCCACTGCCACCTCGACCCCCAGCTCCCATACCACTGAGACCTCCAGCTCTGCTACCACCTCGACCCCCAGCTCCCATTCCACTGAGACCTCCAGCTCTGCTGCCACCTCGACCCCCAGCTCCCATTCCACTGAGACCTCCACCTCCGCTGCCATCTCGACCCCCAGCTCCCATTCCACTGAGACCTCCACCTCGGCTGCCACCTCGACCCCCAGCTCCCCTCCCACTGTGAACCCCAGCTCCACTGCCACCTCGAACCTCGCCTCCCCGGCAGTCTCAACCACCAGCACTCCTGACACCTCAACCTCCACCTCTACTCCTACTGTAAGCCCCACCTCTACTCCCACTGAGATCCCCAGCTCCTTTCCCAATGCGACCCCCAGCTCCCCACCCACTGTGAACCCCACTTCTGCTGCTGCCTTGAACCCCAGCTCTGCTGCAACTACAACCCCCAGCTCCCCTGACACTTCAACCCACAGCTCCCCTGCCGCCTCAACGGCCAGCTCCCCTGATACCTCGACCCCCAGCTCCTCTCCCACTGAGACCTCCAGCTCCACTGCCACCTCGACCCCCAGCTCCTCTCCCACTGAGACCTCCAGCTCCACTGCCACCTCGACCCCCAGTTCCCCTCTCACCGAGATATCCAGCTCCACTGCCACCTCGACCCCCAGCACACCAGATACTTCGACCCCCAGCTCCTCTCCCACCACAACCGACAATTCCACTCCCACCTCTACCCCCAGTTCCACCCCCACCACAACCGACAACTCCACCCCAATCAGTGCCACAACCCTCAGCTCCACCCCCACCACAACCCCCAGCTCCACCACCACTACGACTGACAACTCCACTCCCACCACAACCTCCAGCTCCATCCCCACCACAACCAACTCCACTCCCATCTCAACCCCCAGCAACACCCCCACCACGATCGACAACTCCACTCCCTCCTCAACCCCCAGCAACACCCCCACCACGACCGACAACCCCACTCCCTCCTCAACCCCCAGCACCAATCCAACCACGACCGACAACTCCACTCCCATCTCAACCTCCAGCTCCACTCCCACCACGACCGACAACTCCACTCCTATCTCAACCCTCAGCTCCACTCCCACCACGATCCCCACCTCCACTCCCATCTCAACCCCCAGCAACACCCCAACCACGACCGACAACTCCACCCCAACCAGTGCCACAACCCTCAGCTCCACTCCCACCACAAGTTCCACTTCCATTCTCACAATGACCCCCAGCTCCACCCCCACGACCGACAACTTCACCCCCACCTCAACGCCCAGCTCCAGCCCCACCACAACCGACAACTCCACCCCAACCAGTGCCACAACCCTCAGCTCCTCTCCCACCACGACCCCCACCTCCACTCCCATCTCAACCTCCAGCTCCACTCCCACTACGACCGACAACTTCACTCCCTCCTCAACCCCCAGCAACACCCCCACCATGACCGACAACTCCACCCCAACCAGTGCCACAACCCTCAGCTCCACTCCCACCACAAGTCCCAACTCCACTTTCACGATGACCCCCAGCTCCTCTACTACATCCACCCCCAGTTTCAGTCCCACAACAATCCCCAGCTCCTCTGCCACATCAACCCCCAGCTCCATCCCCACCACAACTGACAATTCCACCCCCACCTCAGCCCCCAGCTCCACCCCCACCACAACCGACAACTCCACTCCCACCACAACCCCCAGCTCCATTCCCACCACAACCAACCCCACTCCCTCCTCAACCCCCAGCACCAATCCAACCACGACCGACAACTCCACTCCCATCTCAACCTCTAGCTCCACTCCCACCACGACTGACAACTCCACTCCCTCCTCAACCCCCAGCAACACCCCCACCACGACCGACAACCCCACTCCCTCCTCAACCCCCAGCACCAATCCAACCACGACCGACAACTCCACTCCCACCTCAGCCCCCAGCTCCACCCCCACCACAAACGACAACTCCACTCCCACCACAACCCCCAGCTCCACACCCGCCACGACTGACAACTCCATTCCAACCTCAACCCCCAGCTCCATCCCCACCACAACCAACTCCACTCCCACCTCAACCCCCAGCACCACCCCCACCACAACCAACAACTCCACTCCAACCAGTGTCACAACCCTCAGCTCCACTCCCACCACAAGTCCTAGCTCCACTCTCACAATGACCCTCAGCTCCACCACCACGACCGACAATTCAACTCCCACCTCAACCCCCAGCTCCATCCGCTCCACAACCGACAACTCCACTCCCACCTCAACCCCCAGCTCCACTCCCACTACGACTGACAACTCCACTCCCACCTCAACCCCCAGCTCCATTCCCACCACGACCGACAACTCCACTGCCTCCTCAACCCCCAGCAAAACCCCCACCACGACCGACAACTCCACTCCTATCTCAACCCTCAGCTCCACTCCCACCATGATCCCCACCTCCACTCCCATCTCAACCTCCAGTTCCACTCCCACCACGACTGACAACTCCACTCCCTCCTCAACACCCAGCTCTACTCCCACCACGATCGACAACTCCACTCCCTCCTCAACCCCCAGCAACAACCCCCCCACGACCGACAACCCCACTCCCTCCTCAACCCCCAGCACAAATCCAACCACGACCAACAACTCCACTCCCACCACAACCCCCAGCAACACCCCCACCACAACCGACAACTCCACTCCTATCTCAACCCTCAGCTCCACTCCCACCACGATCGACAACTCCACTCCCTCCTCAACCCCCAGCAACACCCCCACCACGACCGACAACCCCACTCCCTCCTCAACCCCCAGCACCAATCCAACCACGACCGACAACTCCACTCCCACCTCAGCCCCCAGCTCCACCCCAACCACAACCGACAACTCCACTCCCACCACAACCCCAAGCACCACCCCCACCACAACCGACAACCCCACTCCCTCCTCAACCCCCAGCACCAATCCAACCACGACCGACAACTCCACTCCCATCTCAACCTCTAGCTCCACTCCCACCACGATCGACAACTCCACTCCCTCCTCAACCCCCAGCAACACCCCCACCACGACCGACAACCCCACTCCCTCCTCAACCCCCAGCACCAATCCAACCACGACCGACAACTCCACTCCCACCTCAGCCCCCAGCTCCACCCCCACCACAAACGACAACTCCACTCCCACCACAACCCCCAGCTCCACACCCGCCACGACTGACAACTCCACTCCCACCTCAACCCCCAGCTCCATCCCCACCACAACCAACTCATCTCCCACCTCAACCCCCAGCACCACCCCCACCACAACCGACAACTCCACTCCAACCAGTGCCACAACCCTCAGCTCCACTCCCACCACAAGTCCTAGCTCCACTCTCACAATGACCCTCAGTTCCACCACCACGACCGACAATTCAACTCCCACCTCAACCCCCAGCTCCATCCGCTCCACACCCGACAACTCCACTCCCACCTCAACCCTCACCTCCACTCCCACTACGACTGACAACTCCACTCCCATCTCAACCTCCAGTTCCACTCCCACCACGACCGACAACCCCACTCCCTCCTCAACCCCCAGCACCAATCCATCCACGACCAACAACTCCACTCCCACCTCAACCCCCATCTCCAGCCCCACCACGAGGGACAACTCCACTCCCACCTCAACCCCCAGCTCCACTCCCACCACGATCCCCACCTCCACTCCCAACTCAACCCCCAGCTCCATCCCCACCACGACCGACAACTCCACTCCCACCTCAACCCCCAGCTCTATTCCCACCATGACCGACAACTCCACTCCCTCCTCAACCCCCAGCTCCACTCCCACCTCAACCCCCAGCAACACCCCCACCATGACCGACAACTACACTCCCTCCTCAACCCCCAGCTCCACTCCCACCTCAACCCCCAGCAACACCCCCACCACGACCGACAACTCCACCCCAACAAGTGCCACAACACGCAGCTCCACTCCCACCACAAGTCCCAACTCCACTTTCACGATGACCCCCAACTCCTCTGCTACATCCACCCCCAGTTTCACTCCAACCACAACCCCCAGCTCCACATCCACCACGACTGACAACTTCACTCCCACCTCAACCAGCAGCTCCATCCCCACCACAACCAACAACTCCACTCCAAGCAGTGCCACAACCCTCAGCTCCACTCCCACCACAAGTCCTAGTTCCACTCTCACAATGACCCTCAGCTCCACCACCACGACCGACAATTCAACTCCCACATCAACCCCCAGCTCCATCCGCTCCACAACCGACAACTCCACTCCCACCTCAACCCTCAGCTCCACTCCCACTACGATTGACAACTCCACTCCCACCTCAACCCCCAGCTCCACCCCCACCACAACCGACAACTCCACTCCCTCCTCAACCCCCAGCACCAACCCAACCACGACCGACAACTCCACTCCCATCTCAACCCCCAGCTCCAGCCCCACCACGAGTGACAACTCCACTCCCACCTCAACCCCCAGCTCCACTCCCACCACGATCCCCACCTCC
Source organism: Malaclemys terrapin pileata (assembly GCF_027887155.1). Lineage (NCBI taxonomy): Eukaryota > Metazoa > Chordata > Testudines > Emydidae > Malaclemys > Malaclemys terrapin. Next base: position 43,267,912 of record NC_071517.1, on the reverse strand, counting down.
ACTCCCAACTCAACCCCGAGCACCACTCCCACCACAACCGACAACTCCACCCCAACCAGTGCCACAACCCTCAGCTCCACTCCCACCACAAGTCCTAGTTCCACTCTCACAATGACCCTCAGCTCCACCACCACGACCGACAATTCAACTCCCACATCAACCCCCAGCTCCATCCGCTCCACAACCGACAACTCCACTCCCACCTCAACCCTCAGCTCCACTCCCAATACGATTGACAACTCCACTCCCACCTCAACCCCCAGCTCCACCCCCACCACAAACGACAACTCCACTCCCTCCTCTACCCCCAGCACCAACCCTTCCACGACCGACAACTCCACTCCCATCTCAACCCCCAGCTCCAGCCCCACCACGAGTGACAACTCCACTCCCACCTCAACCCCCAGCTCCACTCCCACCACGATCCCCACCTCCACTCCCAACTCAACCCCGAGCACCACTCCCACCACAACCGACAACTCCACCCCAACCAGTGCCACAACCCTCAGCTCCACTCCCACCATAAGTCCCAGCTCCAGTCTCACAATGACCCCCACCTCCTCTGCTACATCCATCCCCAGTTTCACTCCCACAACAACCCCCATCTCCTCTGCCACATCAACCCCCAGCTCCACCCTCACCACAACTGACAATTCCACCCCCACCTCAGCCCCCAGCTCCACCCCCACCACAACCGACAACTCCACTCTCACCACAATCCCCAGCTCCACACCCACCATGACTGACAACTCCACTCCCACCTCAACCCCCAGCTCCATCCCCACCACAACCAACTCCACTCCCACCTCAACCCCCAGCAACACCCCCACCACGACCGACCACTCCACTCCCTCCTCAACCCCCACCACGACCAACAACTCCACTCCCACCTCAACCCCCACCACGACCGACAACTCCACTCCCACCTCAACCCCCACCTTGACTCCCACCTCAACCCCCAGCTCCGCTGCGATCATGACCCCCAGCCCCACTCCGACCATAACCGCCAGCTCATCTGCCACCTCAACCCCCATCTCATCTGACACTTCAACCCCCAGCTCCCCTGCTGCCTCGACCCCCAGCTCTGCTGTCACCTCAACCCCCAGCTCCACTGCCACCTCAACCCCCATCTCATCTGACACTTCAACCCCCAGCTCCACTGCTACCATGACTCCCAGCTCTGCTGGCACCTCAACCCCTAGCTTCACTGCTACCATGACCGCCAGCTCCACTGTCACCATGACCCCCAGCTCTGCTGCCACCTCGACCCCCAGCTCCGCTGCCACCTCGACCCCCAGCTCTGCTGCCACCTCGACCCCCAGCTCCGCTGCCACCATGACCCACAGCTCTGCTGCCACCTCGACCCCCAGCTCTGCTGCCGTCTCAACCCCCAGCTCCACCCCCACCACGACTGACAATTCCACCCCCACTTCAGCCCCCACCACGACCGACAACTCCACTCCCACCTCAACCCCCATCTTGACTCCCACAACGACCCCCAACTCCACTGCGATCATGACCCCCAGCCCCACTCCTACAATGACCGGCAGCTCCACCCCCACCACGACCGACAACTCCACTCCCACCAGACCCCCCAACTCCACTCCCACCTCAACCCCCAGCTCCGCTGCGATCATGACCCCCAGCCCCACTCCGACCATGACTGCCAGCTCATCTGCCACCTCAACCCCCATCTCATCTGACACTTCAACCCCCAGCTCCCCTGCTGCCTCGACCCCCAGCTCCACTGTCACCTCGCCCCCCGGCTCTGCTGCCGTCTCAACCCGCAGCTCCGCTGCCACCTCAACCCCCAGCTCATCTGACAGTTCAACCCCCAGCTCCCCTGCTGCCTCGACCCCCAGCTCCACTGCCACCTCAATCCCTAGCTCCACTGTTACCATGACCCCCAGCTCCGCTGCCACCTCGACCCCCAGCTCCGCTGCTACCTCAACCCCCAGCTCCGCTGCCACCTCGACCCCCAGCTCCGCTGCCACCTCAATCCCTAGCTCCACTGTTACCATGACCCCCAGCTCCGCTGCCACCTCAACCCCCAGCTCCGCTGCTACCTCGACCCCCAGCTCCGCTGCTACCTCAACCCCCAGCTCCGCTGCCACCTCGACCCCCAGCTCCGCTGCCACCTCAATCCCTAGCTCCACTGTTACCATGACCGCCAGCTCCGCTGCCACCTCGACCCCCAGCTCCGCTGCTACCTCGACCCCCAGCTCCGCTGCCACCTCAACCCCCAGCTCCACTGTCACCTCGACCCCCAGCTCCGCTGCCACCATGACCGCCAGCTCCGCTGCCACCTCGACCCCCAGCTCCGCTGCCACCTCGACCCCCAGCTCCGCTGCCACCATGACCCCCAGCTCTGCTGCCACCTCGACCTCCAGCTCCACTTCCAGAGCTACCAGCTCTGCTACAATCTCTCCACAATCTACAGTCACTACATCCAAGAATACTGGGCATCCTACCTCTTCTGGGTCTCCTGCAGTTACACCCACCCCCGCTGTCATCAGCTCTGCAAGTTCACCTAGCTCCAGCGCTTCTAGCGTCCCAGCCTCATCTGCTCCCACCTTGGGTATGTTTACTTCGTATTCCATGTGTTCAGGTGGCCCCGAAGGGCTCCCAGCTGAGCTCAGGGCTCCCAGCTGAGCTCAGGGCTCCCATGTGCCAGGTGCTGTACATCCAACCCAGCAATACCAACCCTGAAACCACCTACCAAAGTAGCACATAGATCTGCACGCCCGGGCTTCCACAAGTAGCACCCGCCAGGTTGAATGCTCATGGGTCTGGGGGGAAGGGGTTTTGATGCACCAAGGGGGTCATTGATGGAGGGGCACGGAAGGTGGGTGGTGCACTCTCTTCCTATGAGATGGCCCTACTTTGACGAAACTTGGTGAGTTTCTTACTCCGGGACACTTCCCAGGTAGCTGTGCCTAGATAGGGGCTGAGCAGCCGTCCTACACCGTTCACCTCCATGATCAAGCCTTGTTGGGAATGGGAGACAAGGGATGGATCACTTGAGGATTACCTGTTCTGTTCATTCCCTCTGAAGCATCTGGCACTGGCCATTGTCAGAAGACAGGATACTGGGCTAGATGGACCTTTGGTCTGACCCAGTCTGGCCGCGCTTATCTTCTTATAACTTGTGGCCATTTTTATCCACCAGGTTCCATCCCAACTAGTGGAGATACGACTTCTTCTGGCCCACCGAGGACTGGACCAGCCACCTCTCCCAGTCTACCAGAATCCACGACACCTTCAGGGTCTGGCGCTACCGCCTCATCTTTTGGGCCCGTTTCTGTCACCTCACAGACCACAGGTGAGGTTATTTGCTTGTTGAATAGCAGGACTGGTCAAAGGAATTCTGTTGAGCTGTTTTGGCTGATGGGCAACGGGGGGCTTTGACCCAATGAACGTTTTCACGGAAAAGGGCCACTTGCTGCGAAAATTGTTCAGATTTCATCAGCAAATTGCAAATCAAAGCTTTTCAGCTGAAAAACAAAAAGGTCCCAGGGTTTGTCTTACAATTTGGCCGGCACTTGCTTAGATTTTTTTATCTGCGAGCGGTTTAGAGCTGAAATATTTCGCTTTTTTTTCTTCCAGTTTTGGACCGATTTTTGCTGTGTTTCATTTTCAGTTTAAAAATGTGTAGTTATTAGCCGACCTTTTTGTGGGGTTGGCTTAACATTTGAGGGGGTTTGGTCAAACAATTTCCCATGTTTAATTTTTCAGTTAACGCAATATTTTCAGTGGAAAGTTTTGATGATGATGATTTGGGGGGGGGCTGTTTCTTTTCATTGAAATGCTCCACGGAAAAAGAAATCCCTTTTCTGACCCCCTGTATTAAAGAGGGAAGGGGTTTGTGCCAGTGGATCAGGACTGGGATTCAGGTGCCCTGGGCTCCAGTCCTGGCTCTACTACCGGCTCTCTGCCTCAGTTTCCCCCTGTAAAATAAGGATATGACACTGACCTCCTTTGTGGAGCTCTTTGCGATCTACTGATGAGAAAAGCTCTCTAAATTAGATTCCTGCTATTATTATTTCTTTGAATTACAGTACAACCTAGAGGCTTTTTTTGGTTAAAAAACTCCCATTTGTTGCACTAAATACACAAAAATAATATTTAAAATAAAACAGACAATTTTATCATACACATTTCTGATGTGGGAAAAAAGCCCCCAGCCATTTCCCCACCAAAATAAAAATGTCAAGCCGCTCTATGAGCCCCATTTCGCAAACGGGAAAACTGAGGCCTAGAAAGACAAGGAGACTTGCCCAATGTCACGCAGAAAGAGACCCCGGGCTGAGCCAGGAACTGAATCTCGAGTCCCAGACTGTTTTAGAGAGTAGAATCGTTCCCAGAAGCTGCATTCAGACGGGGTCTCATCTAATTGATGAGGCCAGCCTGATGCTCAGAGAACTAAAATGAATCATGCCCGATGAAGCTGGCAACCCGAGGAGGAAATGTAACAGGATTTGGGAGGCCAATCCACTCTGATCTCGCATGGCTCTTTGTCCCCCTCTAATGGTGACACTATGGCTCGATTTGTGAGTCTGCTAATGCCCCTGAACTAATGCGCTTGAACATTTTACGGCCAGAAAGGCCAGTGAGATCATGGATAACACAAGCCTTCTGCAGCAAACCACAACTTCCGTGGGGGCCGGAGCGCATTATGCAGGGTGCACTAGTGTCTCAAAGCGCTCTAAAATCCACCTGCCTGCTCAGCCGGTCTTGAAATTTGCTGGGCCTCATCAGGGCACCGGGTAGGACGCCTGGTTCAAATTTGCTCAAGGGGTCCCAGTGCCTGAGTTGTCTTGAAAGTTGCTGCGGCTTATCCAAGCGTGATCCTGTGGCTGAAGCACGAGGCTCTAATGCTTGGATCAGAGACGGCCGCACAGGTGACAGAACGGGCTCAGGGGGTTGGGTAGGCCCGTACACAGGTGGCTAACCCAAGCCACCATGGCCACGATGGTTTTAGCATGCCAGCTCCCCTTTACTTGACCACCAGGGGGAGCTGTGCGCCCTCAACACCCCTTGACTGTAAAGATGGCCCATTATGTTTTCACCCTGGCCTGACCATCCGCCCCCTCCCTCATCTCGTTTCCTGCAGCCTCTCCGGATAGCAGCGCCCTCCCCTACTGGGCCATTATCCTCATCTGCCTGGCCGCGCTGAGTCTGCTGAGCTTCTGCTCCCTGGTAAGGATCCCGGTGAGAAGGTGCCGGGCTGCAGGGCAGGGCGTAGATGGGGGCAGGCCGCAGTGTGGCAGCCCAGTCCTCTCCACCTTGAGCTAAAAGGCGTGTGGCTGCGGTAGTAGGTTGTTATCCTCTATGCTGGGCAGCTGCTACAGGGCAATATGGCAACCACTTTGGGGGTGCATGGCAAAAGGTGATGTAAGAAATACCACCCTGTGTGTGGGTGGGACAGCCACCCACCTGCATACAGTACAGGACTCCTGGGTTCTAGTCCCAACTCTGGGAGAGGCGTGGGATCTAGGGGGGAGTCAGGACTCCTGGGTTGTATCCCCAGTGCTGGGAGGGCCATACTGTTTAGAGCACGGGGGTTGGGGGTCAGGACTCCTTGGTTCTCTCCCCAGCTCTGGGAGGGAAGTGGTGTCTAGTGGTTAGAGCAGGGGGGCTGGGAGTCATGATTCCTGGGTTCTCGCCCCAGCTTTGGGAGGGAAGTGGTGTTTAGTGGTTAGAACACACATACACGCACACATACACAAACACATATTCTCTGTATCTCTTTCCCCTGCCATTCACCCTCCATCTCTGTCTCCTGCAGCTGGCGTTTTTCCTAAAGTCGAGGCTGGCTGGTGCCACCTCCTACTCCGTCCAGAAGGCTCATCAGTTCCTCCAGAACCGGACCTGATGCGATCACAGCTGAGGGAAGAATGGGCCATCCAAAACCTCCGACTACAGCCACCCATAAGGGGGCTGCTCCGATCCGGCACACCAGGGCTAACCCAGAGCCACTATAGTCAGTATTGAGCCGAGAAAGCCAGTATTAATCCTTAGCTGCCAGATGAACATATGCTGCCTTCTGGGGGGCAGCGGTGGGATGGCGCTTTGGTCCCCTTCCGGGGGCAGGGAACACAGATCGGTGGAATCTGCACCGAGAACCCAGGCATCCTATGTTCTGTTACATCCATTAGGTGGAACCCAGAAGAAAGGAACAGAGAAAATAAAAAGGAGATGAATGACTATCGAATGGGCTGGATGGTGGTGGGATTGTCCAGTGGTTAGTGCATAGGACTCCTGGCTTCTATCCCCAATTGTTGGAGTGAAGTGGGGTCTAGTAGGTTAAGCAGAGGGAGCTGGGAGCCAGGACACCTGGGTTCTATTCCTCTGACTGCACAGCATCCATTTAACAAATATTTTCTTTGCTGGTCTGCACTGCTGTATTTGGCTGCCTTAGACTGTGACCTCTTCATGGCAGGGCCTGTCTCTCTCTGTGTGTCTGTGCAGCGCCCGGCACAACGGGGCCCTGATCTCAGCTGGGGCAGGGACTGTCTCTCCCTGTGTGTCTGTGCAGCGCCCGGCACAACGGGGCCCTGATCTCAGCTGGGGCAGGGACTGTCTCTCACTGTGTGTCTGGGCAGCGCCCGGCACAACGGGGCCCTGATCTCAGCTGGGGCAGGGCCTGTCTCTCCCTGTGTGTCTGTGCAGCGCCCGGCACAACGGGGCCCTGATCTCAGCTGGGGCAGGGCCTGTCTCTCCCTGTGTGTGTCTGTGCAGCACCCAGCACAACGGGGCCCTGATCTCAGCTGGAGCAGGGACTGTCTCTCGCTGTGTGTCTGTGCAGCGCCCGGCACAACGGGGCCCTGATCTCAGCTGGGGCAGGGACTGTCTCTCCCTGTGTGTCTGTGCAGCGCCTGGCACAACGGGGCCCTGATCCTGAGTAGGAACTGATACTCTGCCATTCTCTCCCTATCAGAATCACTGAGGCTTGAATCAATATACTGGAAGTTTTGTCCCTGGTGAAAATATGTACATTGGCCAGGGGTGACAGTTGTAAATTTTGTATCAAAGGTTTTATTGTAAGATTGTGTATTTTACTCTTGTTTCAAGTTTGCACATTTGCACCGCGCTGGGTTATTTAACCCTGCCTCTGTCTGTACCTCATGTATTTATCTATGGATTGTTATTCTATATATTTAGATATGTAATAAATATAAAATATTTCACCCGTGCCGTTCCATTAAATTATATTATCTCTTCCCAGTACGTCACTTTATTACTGGCTCATACCAAGGGACGCCATCTAGGCTGTATCCCCACCCCAACTCCATGCTCAGCACGGTTCAGACCAACGGGCCCCCACCTAGTCTGTATCCCCACCCCAGCTCCATGCTCACCACGGTTCAGACCAACGGGCCCCCACCTAGAGTGTATCCCCACCCCAACTCCATGCTCACCACGGTTCAGACCAACGGGCCCCCACCTAGAGTGTATCCCCACCCCAACTCCATGCTCACCATGGTTCAGACCAACGGGCCCCCACCTAGAGTGTATCCCCACCCCAGCTCCATTTTCACCACGGTTCAGACCAACGGGCCCCCACCTAGTCTGTATCCCCACCCCAGCTCCATTTTCACCACGGTTCAGACCAATGGGCCCCCACCTAGTCTGTATCCCCACCCCAGCTCCATTTTCACCACGGTTCAGACCAACGGGCCCCCACCTAGTCTGTATCCCCACCCCAGCTCCATTTTCACCACGGTTCAGACCAACGGGCCCCCACCTAGTCTGTATCCCCACCCCAGCTCCATTTTCACCATGGTTCAGACCAACGGGCCCCCACCTAGTCTGTATCCCCACCCCAGCTCCATTTTCACCATGGTTCAGACCAACGGGCCCCCACCTAGTCTGTATCCCCACCCCAGCTCCATTTTCACCACGGTTCAGACCAATGGGCCCCCACCTAGTCTGTATCCCCACCCCAACTCCATGCTCAGCACGGTTCAGACCAACGGGCCCCCACCTAGTCTGTATCCCCACCCCAACTCCATGCTCACCACGGTTCAGACCAACGGGCCCCCACCTAGAGTGTATCCCCACCCCAGCTCCATTTTCACCACGGTTCAGACCAACGGGCCCCCACCTAGTCTGTATCCCCACCCCAGCTCCATTTTCACCATGGTTCAGACCAACGGGCCCCCACCTAGAGTGTATCCCCACCCCAGCTCCATTTTCACCATGGTTCAGACCAATGGGCCCCCACCTAGTCTGGTATCCCCACCCAACTCCATGCTCACCATGGTTCAGACCAACGGGCCCCCACCTAGTCTGGTATCTCCACCCCAACTCCATGCTCAGCACGGTTCAGACCAACGGGCCCCCACCTAGTCTGTATCCCCACCCCAACTCCATGCTCACCACGGTTCAGACCAACGGGCCCCCACCTAGAGTGTATCCCCACCCCAGCTCCATTTTCACCACGGTTCAGACCAACGGGCCCCCACCTAGTCTGTATCCCCACCCCAGCTCCATTTTCACCATGGTTCAGACCAACGGGCCCCCACCTAGAGTGTATCCCCACCCCAGCTCCATTTTCACCATGGTTCAGACCAATGGGCCCCCACCTAGTCTGGTATCCCCACCCAACTCCATGCTCACCATGGTTCAGACCAACGGGCCCCCACCTAGTCTGGTATCTCCACCCCAACTCCATGCTCAGCACGGTTCAGACCAACGGGCCCCCACCTAGTCTGTATCCCCACCCCAGCTCCATTTTCACCACGGTTCAGACCAACAGGCCCCCACCTAGTCTGGTATCCCCACCCAACTCCAAGCCCACCCTGGGTCAGACCAATGGACCCCCACCTAGACTGGTATCCCCACCCTGACTCCATGCTCACCATGGTTCAGACCAACGGGCCCATCTAACCCCCTCTCCCCGCACCCAACCCATGCTACACAATGGAAATAATCGTTAACATGGGCTTCCATGCGCTGCAATGCCACAGGTGGCCACTAGGTATCAGCCCTGCCCCCGTGCACATAGCCTGGCTCTTGGGCTAAGCAGGGAAATCAGACACTAGGATAGCAGGGCCTGCATCTCTGGGGAAAGCTAAAGCTGCCCCCACGGCCTGTTCCTGGATCCCAGGCTCTGCTGGGGGCAGAAGAAAGAGGGCTACAGGGGTCCCCACTTTTATCACGCTCGAGTCAGGCTCCAAAAAAAATCACCATTTTTTTATTTTAAGGCTAATATACGTGGGAGGGATGTTTTTTTCTGTGACTGTTGGGCTCTCAGCCCTGAGGGGTCATGTTTGCCACCTTTACTCCACAACGGTTGGGGCTAGAGGTTTACCTTGTTTCCAAAAAATGAGAATTGAGCACCTCATCTACTCCCGTGACTCCAGGAGCTGGGGCTTCAGGGTGGAGGGGAAGCCATGCACAAATCACAAGTGTTTTCAACACTGGAGCCCAGGTCGCCTGCTCTCTCTGGCACTGCGGAGCCCGGGCAATGGAGGGCAAAGAAAGAAACGGATGGGCCTATTGATCTGATTTGGGGCAGCAGGGACCAGGCAGGATACCGGGCTAGATGGGCCCGTGGGTCTGAAACTGACATTTCTGGGCTCGGCCCAACGCGGGGAGCGCTCGCGCCGGGTGGGACTGGCTGATAATCCCAGGGGAAATATGCAACCCGGCCGAATCGTGCAAGGGCCGCTCAGGGACCGGATCATCCGGTGCGTATAGTGCTGGGGACCCGGCCCATCCCCAGTGCTCCTGCAGGGCCCCTCTGGTGCACCCCTTAAGCCAGCCCATCTGGAAAGACAGGACAGTAGCCCCGAGGCACCTCCCCAGCCTGTCCTGCTCACCGATTGATTCTTCCTGCTGGCTCTGAGCCAGAGCCAGCCTGGTTCCTTATACATTAGGGTTACCATATTTCAACAATCAAAAAATAGGACGGGAGGAGCCCCGCCCTAGCCCCGCCCCTGTCCTGCCCTAGCCCCGCCCCTTCCACTCCCTCCCACTTCCCGCCCCCCTCAGAACCCCCAACCCTCCCCCCCACTCCTTGTCCCCTGACTGCCCCCTCCTGGGACCCCTGCCCCTAACTGCCCCCCAGGACTCCACCCCCTACCTAAGCCTCCCTGCCTCTTGTACCCTGACTGCCCCCTCCTGAGACCCTCCCCCCATCCTAACTGGCCCCCTAGGCAGGGCCGGCTTTAGCAAGAGCGGGGCCCGATTCCTGGGGGCGTGGCTTGCCGCAAGCCCTGCCCCCAGGAATCGGGCCCCACTCCGGCCGGAGCTCCAGCCGGGGTCGTGGGGCTTGGGTCTGGCCCGGAGCCACTCAGCCAGGGCCGGGCTGGAGCTGAGCCGGGGGGCCAGGCCCAAGCCGGGCCAGACCCGGAGCCGAGCCGTGGGGGCCAGGCCGGACCCGGAGCCGCTCAGCCGGAGCCGGGCTCGAGCCGCGGGGCCTGGGCCGGAGCCGAGCCGAGCAGGCCAGACCGGCGCCCCGGGGCCAGAGCTGCTGGGGCCGGAGGTGCTCGGCCGGGGCTGGACTGGGCCGGGCCGCGCCGCGCCTCCCCGGAGCCCTTCTCACACCCCCCACCACCCCAGCTTACCTGGTGCTGCCTGCCCGCCCCTGCTTCTTTTCAGACTTCCTGCGAACCTCTGATTCGCGGGAAGCAGGGGAGGGGGCGGAGCGAACAGGGGAGGGGAGGAGGGGGAAGTGAGCTGGGGGCGGGGTGGAGAGTTGCGGCGCGGGGCCCTCTTGGCACGGGGCCCAATTCAGCCGAATTGGCTGAATCGGCCTAAAGCCGGCCCTGCCCCTAGGACTCTACCCCCTACCTGTCCCCTGACTGCCCCAACCCTTATCCACACCCCCATCCCCAGACAGACACCAGGGACTCCCACGCCCCATCCAACCACTCCCCACCCCCTGACAGCCTCCCTCCCAGAAGTCCCAACCCATCTAAACCCCTCTGCTCCCTGTCCCCTGACTGCCCCTCCTGGGAACCCTGCTCCTAACTGCCCTCCAGAACCCCACCCCCTACCTAAGCCTCCCTGATCCTTGTCCCCTAACTGCCCCCTCCTGAGACCCCCCCCACCCTAACTGCCCCCCTAGGACCGTACCCCCTACCTGTACCCTGACTGCCCAAAACCTTACACCCCCAACCCCCAGACAGCCCCCCCCAAACTCCCAACCCATCCAACCCTGCTCCCTGTCTCTTGACTGCCCCCTCCAGAACCTCCCTGCCCCTTCTCCGACCCCCTGACCCCCTTACTGTGCCGCTCAGAACAGAGTGCTGCAGAGTGCCCCAGACCCAGGTCAATATACAAATCAGATCTTACCCATAAATCACGCTGTTTCCAATCCTTTAGAATCTAAAATCTAAAGGTTTATTCATAAGAGGAAAAAGATATAGATGAGAGCTCGAATTGGTTAAATGGAATCAATTACATACAGTAATGGCAAAGTTCTTGGTTCAGGCTTGTAGCAGAGATAGAATAAACTGCAGGTTCAAAATCAAGTCTCTGGAGTACATCCCCTGCTGGGATGGGTCCTCAGTCCTTTGTTCAGAGCTTCGGTTTGTAGCAAAGTCCCTCCAGAGGTAAGAAGCAGGATTGAAGACAAGATGGAGACGAGGCATCAGCCTTTTATAGTCTTTTCCAGGTGTAAGAACACCTCTTTGTTCTTACTGTGGAAAATTACAGCAAAATGGAGTCTGGAGTCACATGGGCAAGTTCCTGAGTTACAAGGCATATTTGCCTTTTCTCCATAGGTCAATTGTATAGCCGATGGTCCTTAATGGGCCCCGTGCCAAGAGGGCCCCGCGGTAGAGCTGACACCAACTTGTCTGGGATGTCTCCCAGAAGCATAGCATAAGTTTGAAATACAGACAGTACAGAGCCAATATTCACAACTTTTAACTACAAAATTGAGACACACATATAGACAGCATAATCATAACCAGCAAACCCTAACTTCATTTGACCCCCTTTTTACAAGATTTGGTGCCACTACAGGACTTTGGTTGCAACCATGTTCTATATGGTCCCAGATTATATCAATAACGTCACACCCTGTCAATGCCCCTCACTCCCCACCTGCAGCCCCCCTGCCATTCCAGTCCTGTGTTACCATATCTCCCCCTAGTGGCTGCACAGGAGAGGGGATAAAAGACATTCTCTAGCAGTGCCAGTCGGCAGCTGCATTTCAGCGCCGGATGAAGCTGCGTGGCTGTTCCCCAGCTGCGCCGCCCCAGAGGTGGCCGCATTTCAGCCCCGGCTGAAGCGATTGCTGTATATACCAATGTTGGGATCCCTGCCAGCATCTGTCACCGGTGTTAATCCAGCTGGAAATGGAGATGACACATTCCGATACCATATTCTTTTGGCCGTTTCCTCCTCTTTCAGGTGTCTGCGGGGAATCGGGAAAGACACACCTTAGAGAAGACACATGTGGGGGGAATGTAGGCAGGGCTATCTCAGGAACTCACCGCGTCGTTCCAGAGCCCTTACAAATACAGCGGGGCTGCCAGCCGGCCGGGACAGAACCCAGGGGCACAGAACATCCCGAGGGAAGCCGATCTCTGGCCTCCCCCCGCCCGCCCGCCCTGGAACAATGCTACTGTGCTTCTTTGTTTTGTGGCTGCACTTAGCAGGTAGGTCACTCAGGTGCCAGGCTAGGGTGGGTGAGATGGGGCAAGGTGGCCAGCGGGGAGGATAATTAATTCCATCCTGCTGTCAGGAGTGTACTGAAGGTGGGGACCGTAAGGCACAAATCGGGGTAGGATTGGGTCACAGAGAGAGAGCACAGAAGAGAACCCAGGCATCCTGACTGCCAGGCTCACACCCCTCCTCTAGCAACTGGACCCAGGTGTCCTGACTCCCAGCCCCCCTTCTCTAACCCACTAGATCCCACTTCCCTCCCAGAGCCAGGGAAAGAACCCAGGAGTCCTGAAACCCAGCCCTTTCCCCTTCCCCACCCCGCCAGCTCTAACCCACTAGACCCCACTCCCCTCCCAGAGCCAGGGAAAGAACCCAGGAGTCCTGACTCCCAGCCCTCCCCCCCCCCGGCTCCAACCCACTAGACCCCACTCCCCTCCCAGAGCTAGGAACAGAGTCCAGGACTCCTGGACTCCAAGCCCCATCCTCTCCTATATCCACTGCCCCACCTGCCTGCCCCCAGAGAATAGAACCCAGGAGTCCTGGCTGGAATCTAAACACTCCCGAAGCAATGGGATGAGATTGGATACGTTTCCAGGCTGGATCAGACATTTCCCAAGAGGGCAGAAGGTCTGTTAGCGTGTGGAGTTTTCTCCCCAAGGGAAACTTCAAACAACAGTAGGAACCCTGGAGAACAGACTGCAGAGGATGGTGATGTATTGGCCAGGGGCTGCATGAAATGGTGACATATCCAGTCACTCCTTTCTATGTAACAGAGAGTCCTGTGGCACCTTTACTCACTTCGTCAGACGCAGTCACCCACAAAAGCTTATGCTCCAATACATCTGTTAGTCTTAAAGGTGCCACAGGACTCTCTGTTGCTTTTTACAGATCCAGACTAACACGGCTACCCCTCTGATCCTTTCTATGTGTCACTCCAGGGTGGGAAGGGAGGGAGGGGCAGGAATTTATGACATTCCCCTGCACCAGGAACTTCACCCTGCACCTGATTCTAGAAGCCTCTTGCATCTGGGTGAAGGCTGAAGCTATGACCCAGAAGAGCGCGGCAAGTTGTGGTATTGATCTAAGCAACATTCAGTGAATTCCTGCTACTCCCTTCTCACGAGCCTAGAGAGACTCGTGGAAACAAGCAACAGGAAACTAAACAGTGACCTGCCCAGTGACTTGAGACGATCGGAATTATTATGATCCAAGAGTTTCTCCCATCAAAGAGGGATTTCGTCAAACAGAATTTAATGGGGAAAGTGTCATCTGAGATTCTTTTCTCCCCAATGCTTTGATGGGAAAATTCAAAGTGAAAGAAAAGCGGGAATGGTTTTGTGTCTGTTCCAACTGAACTTTTAGTTTTGTTTCCATTTTTGAAAAAACAAAACACCAAATAGTTTTTTCATGGGCAGGGAGTAAAAAGAAAAGAAAAGAGGAATTCCCTCACCAGTTCCAAAAGTGAAAGTCAAAAACCAAAACCAAAGTGATCAATTGCAATATGAAAGGGAACAATTTATTTTACTGTGATGAAAAACATTTGGGTTTGATTTTTCATTGAAAAAACAGAATGCCCAAAAACAGAATTAAAAATATTTCAACTCTGATTTGCTGCCCCTCATGGCCCCATTCTCCTCTATGGACTGGGCTCCCCATACAGACTTCATCTCCCATGATGCACTGCAGCCAGGATGGACGAGCTTGGGAGCTCATGGGAGTTGTAGTCCCCCCAAGGAGCCCAGCCTATAAAACAGGGGCATGAAGCACCTGAACTACGACCCACATGAGGCATTCCGGCGCCATTTCAGAATCAAAATATTTCAGGTTTTTGGGGCAAAAAAGTTGAAATCACCCTCCAAAAAGCTCCCATTTTCCCAACCAGCTTGAGTCTCCCCAGCCCTGCGCAGTAACACCTTCCCAATGGGATGTCCCTCTCTTTTTAGCCACCAGCACCACTGCACCAGCCAACCTCACCACAGCACCGCTGACAGTTACTGATGGCCCCACAGCAACCATACAAGTCACCAACAGCACCATGGCACCAAATGAGCTCACCTTCACCACCCAGACGCCTCCGGCCATCACCACCAACACCACCGCACCAGGAACATCTAACGTCACTGTGTCACCACCAGCAGTCACCAGCAATGCTGCCACATCCGCCACGACCAACACCAACCCCTCCTGGGCAGGAGACAGTGCCACCCCCATATCGGCAGCGGGAACGGATTCCACTGCACCAGGTACTGAGAAGAAACCCCTCTCCTTTGTCCCCAGAGCTGGATGCAATCGGAGGCTCTAATGTTCCCCCGACTGATCATTCTGCGAGTCCCCCATGGGTCCCCCCCCAGCTCTATGTCCAATCCTCAGAGGATGTAAAGCTGTTACAGCCCCAGCTAGGAAAATTCTTAGACCAAAAACCTCATTAAGTTTCTCTATAAGTGGCATCCATTGGCATACTAATAAGGTGCCTCACAACCTTTAATGTATTTCCCTGTGAGGTGGAGCAGTGCTATTCTCCCTATTTTATAGATGGGGAAACTGAGGCACAGATTCAGCGACCCGCTCAAGGTCACGGCGGAAGGCTGTGGCGGAGCAGGGAATGGCACAGGGGTTTCTCAGAGTCTAAGCTAGTGTCCGGACCACTAGACCCAGAGTTAAGGAGATTCTTATTCATCTGTTAAATGAGAGCACGGAGGCTTACCAACATTTCTTGAGAGTCTAGTTAGTGCTAAGGTTAAACTACAAGGTTTGGATGATGCGATTTAAGAAAAACAGCCTTAACCTTGGCCCCTGCAAAACTCCCTGGCTCCCTTTGCCTTGCTGAAATGGCAGGTTCCTCCAGAGGTTATCAGGCATATCTCATATTTGGAGGCAAAAACAAAAAACCAACAAGTTTTGTTTTGTTTTGTTTTCAATAACCCCAGATTTATTTTGTTTAGATGAAAAGCCATAAAACAAAAATCATCTTCCAATGAGCAGACTCACCACTGGACCTCCCCCTGCCTGCTGGGCATGGCATAGCAGGTTCTCTCAACTAGCTCAAATTGCTTTTGCAATCTTGCAAAACAGTTGCCCAGCATCTCCAGAGAACAAAGAACTTTCTATTCCTATCAGTTCCTGAACAGGGGGAAAGAACATGTAAAACTCCTGAGGGAGGAGTTCTCTGCCTTTAGGTATTATCCGAGGTTATAGACAGGTATGGTGACTCACAGACTGTGACTGCAAGAACTCTGGGTAGAATGCTTATGCAAATGAAGCAGCACCATGGCTGTTCTTCCCCCTGCTCACCAACAGATGGCAGCAGAGAGCTGCTTGACCTGTAGAACTACAGGCTGCAGATTATTGGTTGTTATTATTATAATAACCATTATTTAATTGTAATAATGTTTATTATATATAATAAAATATTAATAATTATTAATGTGTTAATTATTATTACTAATTATTGGTCCACAGATCTTTCAGTCTGTTTTGTAGACTCGTCAAGCCCAATCCTTCCAAAGTCATGAGATTTTAAAATCAAAGATGTCGGGTTCTTTCTAGGCTACATCTACACAACGAGCTAGGGATGTGATTTCCCTGCCTGTGCACACGTACTCGTGTATGCACAAGTATAAATAGCAGCATAGCCAGGTTTGCACGGGTAGCAGCTGTGGGTTTATACTTGGCACAGCTCAGCCATGCCTCTGGTACCGCTACCCTGGCTACACTGCAATTCACACTCGTGCTAGTTAAGTGAGAACCAGCACAAGTATGTGTGCACAAGTGTGTGTGGGGGTGGGGAATCACACCCCTAGCTTGTAGTGTAGACACAATCTTATTGTCTTCTGGCATTGGAGCCTTTAGAATTCACGTATTCCAGCATTTCTCCACAATTGCAAGGACTCCAAGTTGACTTCTTTTTAAATTAAGACCAAGCATCTCCCATAATCACATGACTCCAGGAGCTGGGCATTTAAGAAAAATAGCAAATATCATGAGACTTGTCAATGACATCATGAGAGTTGGAGACAGCGCATTGTTAAAACTAGAGTGGAAATTACCCCTTCCGAATTTACCCCTCAGAATTAGCTCCAGTTGGAAAGTTTTCCACACTAATTCATTTTTGAAAGAAAATTATGTTTTCAACAGAAAGATTTTTCTTTTTTCTGAAAAGCGTCTCTGTGGAAAATTGATGATTTTTTTGGGGGGGTCAAAAAACTAAACTGAAAACTGAATTTTTTCATGCTGGGGCAAAAATCTGAAATATTTTGTTTCTAAAAAGTGATTGTGGTCCCTTGTAGATTTGCAGTTTGGGTGCCTCATGGTTCCATTCTCCTCTATGGACTGGCCTTCATGTATGACTACATCTCCCATGATGAACTGCAGTCATGATGGGAGACCACTTTGCCTCATGGGAGTTGTAGTCCAACCAGGGAGCCCAGCATATTGAGGAGAATGGGGGACATGAAGCACCTGAACTACAATTCCCAGAACCATCCCAGCACCATTTCAGAATCTAAACATTTCAAAAAAATTTCCCCCCAAAACCCTGAAGTTTCCATGCAAAAATCCTCCCATTTTCCCAGCCAGCTCTAGTCTCCACAGCCCGGGCTCTCTGGCTCAGTAACATCTTCCCAATGGGATGTCCTTCTCTCTTCAGCCTCTGGTACCGCTGCATCAGCCAACCACACCATGGCAACCAACGGCCCCATGGCAACCATACAAGTCACCACCAGTTCCACGATACCGGATGAGGTCACCAACAGCAGCAAGATGCCTCCAGCCATCACCACCAACACCACCGTGCCAGGAGTGTCCAATAGCACCACGGCACCACCAACAGCCACTGGTAATGCCATCACGCCCATATTGATCAACACCAATCCTTTCAAGGTAGAAATCAATGCTATCACCATACCCACAGCAGAAACAGACTCCACTGTGCCACGTACAGACAGCCATCTGCCTCCTTTGTCTCCAAAGCGAGAGGTAATCGGTGTCTGTAAGGTTTTCCCAATACATCATTTTGTAGGTCCCACATGTAACGTACAGGTGAGCTTTTTGCTAGGGGTCTCTCCGCTCTGTGTAGGATCCTCAGTAGATACGGGACTCTTAAAGCCACCTCTCCGGAGCATTGTCTCTTTAGTTCAAGCTATAGCAATGCATGCTTTGGGGATCCCCGGTTCAAGCCTCGGTGTGTCAGCCGAGATGGCGAGCGCCACCCCACAACTCAATCTTCTCAGTCTACATTTCCCAAGTGATTTTCAGGGGAATGGGCAACAGGGGATGGATCACTTGCTAGTTACCTGTTCTGTTCATTCCCTCTGGAGCACCCGGCACTGGCGATTGTTGTAAGACAGGACACTGGGCTAGCATTCTGTGAACTCAAGTTGGACCCCCCAGAAAAATTGTGGCACCCCAAATTACTCATCACTTCTGAAAATGTAGGCCGTCACCCCACCCAGACACATACTTGGTCCCATTGCCAATTCTCCACCATCAGGGAATTTACTCACAGTCTGATGAGTGGATGGTAGAAAGACATCCGGCCTCATGAATGCAGTACACAGCCATCTTCATTAACCATTCCACGCATTGTTGGTTTTAACACATCATTTTAAAAAAAGCCTAAGGAAATTGCAATACAAAAAAAAAATGGTTAGGAGATGAGTGATGGCTGTCAGTACCAAGCAGTTAAATTCGAAGAGATTATAAAAGTAGTGATTGTTAAAAAAATTCCTTTAAAAAAAAAAACTAAGGAAACTCCTGGACAACATCTTTGCAAGGACAAGACTTAAGGCGACAAATATTCCTTAACTCCGCTACAGAGGCAATGTTGCCTACTGGATAGAACACTGAATTCCAGAGCCAAGAACAGAACCCAGGAGTCCTGATTCCCAGCCCTTTCCCCTCCACCCCAGCTCTAACCCACTAGGCCCCATTCCCCTCCCCTCCCAGAGCTAGGAACAGAGTCCAGGACTTCAAGTCCCATCCTCTCCTATATCCACTGCCACAACCTCCTGCCCCCAGAGAATTAAACCCAGGAGTCCAGGCTGGAATCTAAACACTCCCGAAGCAATGGGATGTGATTGGATAAGTTTCCCGGCTGGATCAGACATTTCCCAACGGGGCGGGAGATCTATTAGCGTGTGGAGTTTTCTCCCCAAGGGAAACTCCAAACAACAATAGGAACCCTGGAGAACAGACTGCAGGGGATGATGGTGATGTATTGGCCAGGGACTGCGGTGACATATCCTGTCACTCCTTTCTATGTGTCACTCCAGGGTGGAAAGGGAGGGAGGGGCAGGAATTTATGACCTTCCCATGCACCAGGAACCTCACCTTGCTAAGGCTGATTCTTGAAGCCTCTTGCATCTGGGTGAAGGCTGAAGCTATGACCCAGAAGAGCGCGGCAAGTTGTGGTATTGATCTAAGCAACATTCAGTGAATTCCTGCTACTCCCTTCTCAGAAGCCTAGAGAGACTCGTGGAAATAAGTGACAGGAAACCAAACAGTGACCTGCCCAGTGACTTGAGACGATCGGAATTATTATGATCCAAAAGTTTCTCCCCTCAAAGAGGGATTTCGTCAATCGGAATTTGATGGTGAAAGTGTCATCTGAGATTCTTTTCCCCCCAATGCTTTGATGGGAAAATTCAAAGTGAAAGGAAAGAGGAAATGGTTTGGTGTCTGTTCCAACTGAATTTTTAGTTTTGTTTCCATTTTTGAAAAAACAAAACACCAAATAGTTTTTTCATGGGCAGGGAGTAAAAAAAAATTAAAAAAAGAGAGAGGAATCACCTCGCCAGTTCCAAAAGTGAAAGTCAAAAACCAAAACCAAAGTGATCAATTGCAATATGAAAGGGAACAATTTATTTTACTGTGATGAAAAACATTTGGGTTTAATTTTTCATTGAAAAAACAGAATTAAAAATATTTCAACTCTGATTAGCTGCTACGTCTCGTGGAAGTTGTAGTTTGGCCCCCTCATGGCCCCATTCTCCTCTATGGACTGGGCTCCCCATACAGACTTCATCTCCCATGATGCACTGCAGCCAGGATGGGCGAGCTTGGGAGCTCATGGGAGTTGTAGTCCCCGCAAGGAGCCCAGCGTATAGAGGAAAATAGGGGCATGAAGCACCTGAACTATGACCCACATGAGGCATTTCAGAATCAAAATATTTCAGGTTTTTGGGGCAAAAAAGTTGAAATCACTCTCCAAAAAGCTCCCATTTTCCCAACCAGCTTGAGTCTCCCCAGCCCTGCGCAGTAACACCTTCCCAATGGGATGTCCCTCTCTTTTTAGCCACCAGCACCACTGCACCAGCCAACCTCACCACAGCACCGCTGACAGTTACTGATGGCCCCACAGCAACCATACAAGTCACCAACAGCTCCATAGCACCAAATGAGGTCACCTTCACCACCCAGACAGAGCCGGCTATCACCACCAACACCACCGCACCAGGAATGTCTAACGTCACCATGTCGTCACCAGCAGTGACCAGCAACGCTGCCAGATCCGCCCCGACCAACACCAACCCCTCCTGGGCAGGAGACAGTGCCACCACCGTATCGGCAGCAGGAACGGGCTCCACTACACCAGGTACTGAGAAGAAACCCCTCTCCTTTGTCTCCAGAGCTGGATGCAATCAGAGGCACTAATGTTCCCCCGACTGATCATTCTGTGGGACCCCCATGGGTCCCTCTCCCAGCTCTATGTCCCATCCTCAGAGGATGTAAAGCTGTTACAGCCCCAGCTAGGAAAATTCTTAGACCAAAAACCTCATTAAGTTTCTCTATGAGTGGCATCCATTGGCATACTAATGAGGTGCCTCACAACCTTTAATGTATTTCCCTGTGAGGTGGAGCAGTGCTATTCTCCCTATTTTACAGATGGGGAAACTGAGGCACAGACTCAGCGACTTGCTCAAGATCACGGAGGAAGGCTGTGGCGGAGCAGGGAATGGCACAGGGGTTTCTCAGAGTCTAAGCTAGTGTCCGGACCACTAGACCCAGAGTTAAGGAGATTCTTATTCATCTGTTAAATGAGAGCACGGAGGCTTACCAACATTTCTTGAGAGTCTAGTTAGTGCTAAGGTTAAACTACAAGGTTTGGATGATGCGATTTAAGAAAAACAGCCTTAACCTTGGCCCCTGCAAAACTCCCTGGCTCCCTTTGCCTTGCTGAAATGGCAGGTTCCTCCAGAGGTTATCAGGCATATCTCATATTTGGAGGCAAAAACAAAAAACCAACAAGTTTTGTTTTGTTTTGTTTTCAATAACCCCAGATTTATTTTGTTTAGATGAAAAGCCATAAAACAAAAATCATCTTCCAATGAGCAGACTCACCACTGGACCTCCCCCTGCCTGCTGGGCATGGCATAGCAGGTTCTCTCAACTAGCTCAAATTGCTTTTGCAATCTTGCAAAACAGTTGCCCAGCATCTCCAGAGAACAAAGAACTTTCTATTCCTATCAGTTCCTGAACAGGGGGAAAGAACATGTAAAACTCCTGAGGGAGGAGTTCTCTGCCTTTAGGTATTATCCGAGGTTATAGACAGGTATGGTGACTCACAGACTGTGACTGCAAGAACTCTGGGTAGAATGCTTATGCAAATGAAGCAGCACCATGGCTGTTCTTCCCCCTGCTCACCAACAGATGGCAGCAGAGAGCTGCTTGACCTGTAGAACTACAGGCTGCAGATTATTGGTTGTTATTATTATAATAACCATTATTTAATTGTAATAATGTTTATTATATATAATAAAATATTAATAATTATTAATGTGTTAATTATTATTACTAATTATTGGTCCACAGATCTTTCAGTCTGTTTTGTAGACTCGTCAAGCCCAATCCTTCCAAAGTCATGAGATTTTAAAATCAAAGATGTCGGGTTCTTTCTAGGCTACATCTACACAACAAGCTAGGGATGTGATTTCCCTGCCTGTGCACACGTACTCATGTATGCACGAGTATAAATAGCAGCATAGCCAGGTTTGCACGGGTAGCAACTGTGGGTTTATACTCGGCACAGCTCAGCCATGCCTCTGGTACCGCTACCCTGGCTACACTGCAATTCACACTCGTGCTAGTTAAGTGAGAACCAGCACAAGTATGTGTGCACAAGTGTGTGTGGGGGTGGGGAATCACACCCCTAACTTGTAGTGTAGACACTGTCTTATTGTCTTCTGGCATTGGAGCCTTTAGAATTCACGTATTCCAGCATTTCTCCACAATTGCAAGGACTGCAAGTTGACTTCTTTTTAAATTAAGGCCAAGCATCTCCCATAATCACATGATTCCAGGAGCTGGGCATTTAAGAAAAATAGCAAATATCATGAGACTTGTCAATGACATCATGAGAGTTGGAGACAGCGCATTGTTAAAACTCCAGTGGAAATTACCCCTTCCGAATTTACCCCTCAGAATTAGCTCCAGCTGGAAAGTTTTCCACGGTAATTCATTTTTTAAAGAAAATTATGTTTTCAACAGAAAGATTTTTCTTTTTTGTAAAAAGTGTCTCTGTGGAAAATTGATGTTTGTTTGTTTTTTTGTCAAAAAACTGAACTGAAAACTGAAATTTTTCATGCTGGGGCAAAATTCTGAAATATTTTCTTTCTAAAAAGTCATGGTGGTAGATTTTCAGTTTGGGTGCCTCATGGTTCCATTCTCCTCTATGGACTGGCCTTCATGTATGACTACATCTCCCATGATGAACTGCAGTCATGATGGGAGACCACTTTGCCTCATGGGAGTTGTAGTCCAACCAGGGAGCCCAGCATATTGAGAAGAATGGGGGGCATGAAGGACCTGAACTACAATTCCCAGAACCATCCCAGCACCATTTCAGAATCTAAACATTTCAAAAAATTTTCCCCAAAAAACCCTGAAGTTTCCATGCGAAAATCCTCCCATTTTCCCAGCCAGCCCTAGTCTCCACAGCCCGGGCTCTCTGGCTCAGTAACATCTTCCCAATGGGATGTCCTTCTCTCTTCAGCCTCTGGTACCGCTGCATCAGCCAACCACACCATGGCAACCAACGGCCCCATGGCAACCATACAAGTCACCACCAGTTCCACGATACCGGATGAGGTCACCAACAGCAGCAAGATGCCTCCAGCCATCACCACCAACACCACCGTGCCAGGAGTGTCCAATAGCACCACGGCACCACCAACAGTCACTGGTAATGCCATCATGCCCATATTGACCAACACCAGCCTTTGCAAGGTAGAAATCAATGCTATCACCATACCCATAGCAGAAACAGACTCCACTGTGCCACGTACAGACAGCCATCTGCCTCCTTTGTCTCCAAAGCGGGAGGTAATCGGTGTCTGTAAGGTTTTCCCAATACATCATTTTGTAGGTCCCACATGTAATGTACAGGTAAGCTGTTGCTAGGGGTCTCCCCACTCTGGGTAGGATCCTCAGTAGATACAGGACTCTTAAAGTCACCTCTCCGGAGCATTGTTTCTTTAGCTCAAGCTATAGCAGTGCATGCTTTGGAGATCCCCGGTTCAAGCCTCGGTGTGTCAGCCAAGATGGCGAGCGCCACCCCACAACTCAATCTTCTCAGTCTACATTTCCCAAGTGATTTTCAGGGGAATGGGCAACAGGGGATGGATCACTTGATGATTCCCTGTTCTGTTCATTCCCTCTGGGACACCTGGCACTGGCCACTGTCAGAAGACAGGACACGGGGCTCATCACTTCCCCCCAAGCCTCAGTTTCCCCAACTATAAAATGATACAGCCTCCCTTGTAAAGTACTTTGAAATCTACTGATTAAAGCACTATAAAAGTGCTAGATTTTATTATTATAAAAGCACTGGTGCTGCTATTTTTTTTAAAGGTTTATCATTTAAAACAAACGAAGGAAATTCTGAAACCAAAAACTTCATTAAAATAACAGTTAAGGGTTATAGATATTGCTTGACTTAATTTGACCATTGAGGATATTAAACATTTTTGAGAACCTACTTAAGGTTAAAACCCCCAAATATGTTAAATTAATCATATTTCAAACACATTGTTAACTATGGCCAGCCCCCATCACCATTCCCTCCTCCCTGTATTAGCAGGTCCCTCTGTGGGGACCAGGAATATGGGGCGTCTCTCTAATTGTCTTCCCCCCTGTAGGTACAGCCTCCGCCACGCAAGAGCCAGGAAAGCAACCGCTGGAATTCTGGGGCATTATCCTGATCTCGCTCGCGGTGGCTGCTGTCACTATTATAGGCTGCACGGGATGTTTCTTCTTTTTCAGGGTAAAGCTCTCGGGGAAGGGGAGGAGGCATAGGCTGAGTTTGGGGCACCCCTCGTGGCAGTGAGGACTTCTGGGGCCTGAGGGCAGATGATCACTGGCTCTCCAGCTAAACCCCAAGTGTCACTGAGCCATCACTGGCTGGTGGACTAGGATGACCTGACCCCCACAGAAAGGGGGGAAGGGGAAAGGACACTAGGGAGAAAGGAGGAGCACTTATGAAAGGGGGATAGCACCCTTCAGCTGACCCTCCTCTGCACCCAAAGTCTCTTGCCCCATAATTAGGGCCCTACCAAATTCACGGTCCATTCTGGTCAATTTCACGGCCTTAGGATTTGAAAATTAGTCAATTTCACATTTTGAGATGTTTATGTCTGAAATGTCATGGTGTTGTAACTGTGGGGGTCCTGACCCAAAAGGGGCTGCGGGTGGGGGGCACCCTGGAGCTTCCTGGAACCGCAGGATGTTCCCGGAGATGGAGGTGGGTCTGAATGAATTAGATCAGGTTTATATAGACCCCCCAATATGCCCCGCCCCCTTCCAGCAGCCTCTGAGAGGATTGGTTAATTGGAGTCAGCTGCTTGGGTTTGGGAGGTTTTTCCCCCCTTCCCCATGTAAGTTCCCGTTGTCTCCTCCCCACCATCCAATTGCCCAGTAGCCCTGAGACGAGGGCTGCAGGTGGGAGCTCTGGTGGCCGATTGTCCTGGAGTCTCCAGGAATTAAAGTTGCAACTGAATTAAGGATTAGATCCTGTGATGAAACCTCCAGGAATACGTCCCGCCAAAACTGGCGACCCCTAGTGGGAGCCAGTAGAGCAGGCAGTTGAGGACCCAGGGGTAGATCCCCCTTAGTGATGATAGCACTAGATGGGGGACATTGATCTGAACGGGTATCAGAAGGGAGTGGGGAGATACCACGATACATAGGCCCATGGGTCGGCTCGGATGCAGTGGGGGGAGATACCAGGCTGTTTTGGGGCGGCCCCAGGCCTCTTCCTAGGCTAATAATGACAATTCCTCCTCCCTATTCCAGAGACGTCTCCTCTAAGCCCAGCTGTCCACAGTCCGTCTGCCCCATTCCGACCTCCATCCAGCGTCTCCCCCCACCTCCATTCGAGACAGCCTCGAAAGAAGGAACGCGGTGAAGTAACAGCCTTCCCCTATATGGGGAGAGGACATCTCCTAAGGGGTTCGCCCCCCAGCTGCATGACCATCCAGGGCCGACCAGATGTGGCCTCCGGGGTGCAGACCCCTGATCTTTATTTTAAGCCAAAGGAAATCCATAACCACAGGCACAAATCCAGATCATCCCGGAGCTGGGGATGGAACCCAGAAGTCTTGACTTCCAGCTCCCTCCCCATCTTGCTCTAACCCCTAAGGCTCCACTCACTCCCCTTCCACAGACAGGGATAGAACCCAGGTGTCCTGACTCCCAGCCCCACCCCCTCTAACCATTAGATCCCACTCTCCTCCCAGAGCCCCAAGGAGAGAACCCAGGATCCCAATAGGAATGAAAGCCAGAGTATGTGGGCGCCCAGCTGCCCCCAGGATACCCTCTGGGCCCCACCTTGTGGAGAATCTCCTTCAGCTAGCGCCCCCTGCAGTGGGACTGGGATCCCACGGGTCCCGCAGGACCCACTCCTATAATAGCGATCGCAAGTAAAATGTACTTTGTGGTGGGCGGGGCTGGGTGGGGGGAAAAAAAAAACCCGGCCAGACTGCGGTAATTTGCGGGGAAACACTCAATCTCTCGTCAGTTTACCAAGAGGAGCTAAGGCCTATCCGGATGTTACAGCAGAACAATAAAAGTGGCCTAAAATGAATAGATACCAACAATTATTTAATTAATAGAGGCCAGCAATTGTCTGAATTCTGGGTGTAGATAGACATGTATAGATAGATATAATATATTAACCAACCTTCTTTGCTTGTTTGCTTGTTTTGGTAGCTTGGGGGGAATCAGGATTTGCAGGATCTAAGATTTTTGCAGGCGGGAACGGGATACAAATGCAAGAAACGGTGTGGGAGCGGGTGGGAATGGCTCCTGCGGGGTGGGACGGGAGTGGGTAGTCCCACGCAGGGCTCTACCCGCAGCCACCGCAGTCTGCGGCAGTTCCGGTGGTGTCCAGCAGGGCGGGGACATGACACAGGGTCTCTCTCAGCCCTGGCCTGGCTTAAGGAGCCCTGAATATGGTGTGGAAGTGTTTTCTCCCCAGCCCACATGCTGCAGGTGGCCATTTTTGCTGCATTCAGCTGTGTCGCCAGGCTAAGGAACTATATTTGTCGGGATTAGCCCGGCTATTGCACAGGGCTGCATACGTCTCTGGCACACTGCAGATAATGACAGCCTGGGGCTGATATCATGCTAGCACCCAGATCTCTCGCATGGGCAGAAAGTGAATGACCCCCAGACACTGAATGATATAAGCTTTGCCCAGGGCTGAAGTGCAGCCACCTCTGGGGTGGAGCATAGTGGCAGTATAACACTTGCACAGGGATCATTCAGCCAGTGCTGAAATGCAGCTGCCTCTGGGGGTGTAACATAGTAGTAGTATAACAGACACAGGGCCGGCTCCAGGCACCAGGCACCCAAGCACATGCTTGGGGTGGCACCTGGTAAGGGGCGGTAGGGGGAGCGCAGCGTGGCGTGGCATTCCGCGGGCAGGGGGCACTCCGGCGGCGCGGCGCTCGGCGGGGGGGCGGTGCTCGGGGGCGGGGCTCAGGTGGCGCTCGGCGGGGGCGGGCTCCGGCGGCGCGGCGCTCGGCGGGGAGGGGCAGCGCGGGGCTCGGGGCTCAGCGGGGGGGTTCCGGCGGTGCTCTGCACGGGGGGCGGTGCGGGCGCGGCGCTGGAGGGGGGTTCCAGCGGCGCTTGGCAGGGGGCGGGCTCCGGCGGCACGGGGCTCAGCGGGGGGTTCCGGTGGCGCTCGGCACGGGGGGGGGTGGGCTCCGGCGCGTGGCGCTCAGTGGGGGGTGGCGCGGGGGGGGGGGTTTCCGGCGGCGCTTGGCGGGGGGGCTCAGGGGCGGCGCTTTTTTTTGCTGCTTGGGGCAGCAAAAAAGCTAGAGCCGGCCCTGAACAGACACACCACAATGCACTACAGGGATCATTCACCTACCGCTAACATGCAGCTGACTCTGGGATGGAACACAGTAACAGTATAACAGACACACCACAATGCACTACACGGATCATTCAGCCAGTGCTGAAATGAAGCTGCCTCTGGAGAGGAACATGGTAGCAGTATAACAGCTGCAAAGCTGTGTTGCACAGTCACTTACTCAGCACTGAAACGCAGCCAGCTCTGGGGTGGAGCCCAGCAGCAATTTAACAGTGCATAGGAACGCTACTAAAGAGGTAATGAGTTGATAAGATGTTTAATAGTCCAAACAATTGTGTTTAATAATCTATGACCCAGATAAAGAACAAATTAAAATTCCAGACAGAAAATGTGGACCAACGCCTCGCCCTACTTGGGATTTAGCCAGGACAGCGGCGTTCACACCCTGACTTTAATGAAAAGTGCCGGGGAATGTTTAATCTTCAGAACTGATCAGAAACTCCGCTTCAGAGCACAACTAAAAGGCAAATACATGAGCAGTGACTGTGAAGGATGAGTGCCCCTCCCCGCCCCCGCCCCGGCTGCTCCGTGAAGTATTGTACGGGGCCATGGAGTCAGCACTGACTGCAAGGGGAGTGCGCCCCCTACTGAGCCCTGCTCCTTGTCTCTGGCACTAATCCAGCTCTGTGACCTCTGACCCCTACGCAGCACAAGCTGGCTTCTGTCCCTGGCTGGGCCAAGGCTGTTGGAACCGCTTCGGCAGAGGGTTATGTAAAAGCCCAAGGCTGTCTCCTTTAACTCCATAGAGGGGAAAACACTTGATTATATTAAATTTCCCTTCGGGTGCCGATTCACCCCCCAGAAGTCAAAGTGCTTTAATACATTCATCCGCGCCACACCCCACACGGAAAAATCGTTACCCTAATTTCACAAAGGGGAAACTGGTGCACAGACCTCGCCCTGACCAAGTTCAGACTCAGAGTGAATGGCGGGATTAGAACCCAGGAGTCCTGATGCCCAGCCCCCACCCTACTCTAACCCCTAAACTCCACTCCCCTCCCAGAGCAGGGGCTAGAACCCAGGAGTCCTGACTCCCAGCACCCCCGATGCCAACCACTAGACCCCACTCCCGTCCCAGACAGCACACAGACCCCTCCAAGCTCCTCTCCCCAGCACCGCATTAACATCAGACCAGGTGCCACAATTCTCATGCAAACACTTTAATGAGGGCTTATTTCAAACAACAGAAGGGGAAACCAGACCCTGCCCCCGAGTAACATGGCAGCCCTACTGCTGGGCAATGGGTGGGTCGCTACGGTGGGCACATCAATGACGCCACAGATGGTGCAAGGTAACATGGGCACCGCTTCTGCAGGGCTGGAGATGGGGGTAAAGCAGGGGGCAGGGAAGATATGGGGGAGAGGAGGGAACAAACACGAGTCCCTGTGAAATGGGGGCAGACACAGTGATGGGGGAGAAGGGAGGATAGATAGGTAGATAGGTAGATAGATAGGCGGTTGGCTATGGAAGCAGAGGGACAGACAGACAAGCCTACTGGTGCCTAGGGAGACATACAGATGGACAAATACTTCACCAGTGCATTGGAGGACACCCCAGTCTAGTGCTTCCACCGGTGGACACTGATCCTCTGGTCCGTTGCCTCCAAAGCTCGGTCCTGATCCAAGCCTCACCCTGAGGCACCCAACCCCTTCGGAGCCCCCTGGGGGCAGAGGACTGGAAGCAAGGAGAAGGGGCTGCTGGGTGGGGTCAGGTCTGGCATGAGAGGCGCTGGTGGGTCTGGAAATGGGGCAGGCCCTCGGAAGGGCTAGAGAGGTCTGGGCAGAGGAGGAAGCTAGTCAGCCTCCGGGGGCTGCTCGGGGGGCTTTCCCGCATCGTCCCACTCAGGCAGTGGTGGCCAGGGGGCGATTGGCATGCCAGGCCCAGGCGGGTATGGGTCGTCGGGCAGCGGTGGCTTGGGTGGCGTGGGCAGGGGCCAAGGATCCTCAGGCCTCCTAGGTTTCGGTGGCTGCGACGGACCGGCCGGAGATCCGGGGTGGCCAGGCTCAGGTGGCACCGCAGGCCCCGCCGGCCAAGGCTTCCCCGGCACGAGCGGCCCATGCGGCAGAGGATGGGGAGGCTTGGGAGGTCCGACAGGCCAAGGCTGGGGTGGCACCGGGGTCAGCGGATCGTCAGGCTTCGGCATCGGAGGGACACCAGGTGCAGGCTCCTTGGGAGGGTCAGAGCCCCGGCGGGGGTGGGACATGCTGAGGTCTCACAATGGGGGCGGTGCCTGGAGAAGTCGGAAGGGGAGAATGTTATCCAGGTGAAGCTCAAACCAGCTGAGACCTTCCTCTGCCCCTCCTGGCTGGGGACATCACCACAGCCAGGAGACCCCTAACAGCTGTCACCAGCCGACACTGATGGCTGCGCTTATCCACCGACCCTGACTCCAGCTATCCATCATCCCTACATCCTTCTACCCACCCATCCTCCCCTAGCTCCAGCTATCGATCGTCCATCTATCCATCCACACTGGCCTATGTCAGCATATCCACCCTCCCTCCCCTAGCTCTATCCATCTACCCACCCATCCTCCCCTAGCTCCAGCTATCGATCGTCCATCTATCCATCCACACTGGCCTATGTCAGCATATCCACCCTCCCTCCCCTAGCTCTATCCATCTACCCACCCATCCTCCCCTAGCTCCAGCTATCGATCGTCCATCTATCCATCCACACTGGCCTATGTCAGCATATCCACCCTCCCTCCCCTAGCTCTATCCATCTACCCACCCACCCTCCCCTAGCTCCAGCTATCCATTGTCCATCTATCCATCCACACTGGCCTACATCCATCTACCCACCCACCCTCCCCTAGCTCCAGCTATCCATCGTCCATCTATCCATCCACACTGGCCTACATCCATCTACCCACCCACCCTCCCCTAGCTCCAGCTATCCATCGTCCATCTATCCATCCACACTGGCCTACGTCAGCATATCCACCCTCCCTCCCCTAGCTCTATCCATCTACCCACCCACTCTCCCCTAGCTCCAGCTATCCATCGTCCATCTATCCATCCACACTGGCCTACATCAGCATATCCACCCTCCCTCCCCCAGCTCCATCCATCTACCCACCCTGCCCTACATCCATCTACCCACACACCCTCCCCTAGCTCCAGCTATCCATCGTCCATGTATCCATCCACACTGGCCTACGTCAGCATATCCACCCTCCCTCCCCTAGCTCTATCCATCTACCCACCCACCCTCCCCTAGCTCCAGCTATCCATCGTCCATCTATCCATCCACACTGGCCTGCATCAATCTATATGCCCTCCCTCCCATAGATCCATCCATCTACCCACACTACCCTACATCCATGTAGCCACCCTCCCTTTCCTAGATCCATCTAGCTAGCTAACCACACATCCCTAGATCCCTCTGTCCATCATCAGTCTATCCACTCACCCGTCCCTAGATCCATCTGTCCTTCCATCCAGCCACACCTAGATCTATCTAGTTTATCTGTCTATCTTCCCTTCTCTCTCTCTGTCCCCAGACAGCATGATGGCAGCATGGACAGACAGATCTATGCTCCACCAGCTGTCCATGCATCAGTCTGTGCTCCGCATTGTCCATCTCTGCCCACATCTATCTGTTGTGGAAGCAGAGAAAGAACTGTCATGCATTGCATCCCCTTCCTGTCAGTTCTTTCTCTGCTTCCACACTGTCCATCGATATCTGTTCACCTTTATCTATTTTTTTGGTCCAACTACGCTCCACTGAATCCGTGCCCAGCTCTGTTTATCTCGTCTCCCCTCTATCCGTCCGGCTTCAGTTCTAGCCAGCCATCCAGCCATGTGTGCTCTCTACAGCTCTCACTAACACCCGCTATCTCTATTCATGATCCCTTCTCTCTGTCTCTCCACGGCCAGCTCTGTCTGTGTGTCTCTGGTCCACACTCCCCACCCGCCTTGTCATCTGTCCCAGAATGTGCTCCGCAGGCCAGGGCCGATAAAGCGTCCAGGTGCTCAGGACTCGAGTAAGATGATTTCCCCAGATGACCCTGCAAAGGGAGGTGTGAGGGCAGCTCAGGGATGCCATCCCCATGCAAGCTTTGATCTAGCTGGCACAGCAAAAAGGAGCCCTGGCTGGACGAGCCCCCTCAGGACTCTGGGGTCACTGAAGCCCACGTGGCCACTTCCGCACTGGTAGTTTTAGCCATGCTGCTAGATCAAAGCCAGCATGGGTATGCCTTCCTCCGCTGCAGTCACGCTGACTGGTGTGTAGACATGTATTGGAAATAGAACCCAGGAGTCCTGACTCACAGCCTTCCCTGCCCTACCCACTAGACCCCACATCCCTCCCAGAGCTAGAACCCAGGAGTCCTGACTCCCAGCCCTCCCTGCTCTACCCACTAGACCCCACATCCCTCCCAGAGCTAGAACCCAGGAGTCCTGACTCTCAGTCCTCCCTGCTCTACCCACTAGACCCCACACCCAGGGCCGGCGCTTCCACTAGGCGACCCTAGGCAGTCGCCTAGGGCGGCAGAATTTGGGGGACGGCATTTTGCCACCCTCGGCGGAAATTCGGCGGCGGGGGGTTCTTCCACTCCGGGTCTTCGGCGGAAATTCGGCTGCGGGTCCTTCACTCGCTCCGGGACCCGCCACCCAAGTGCCCCGGAGACGCGGGGCGGAAGGACCCCCACCACCGAATGCTCAGAGGAGGAGCATT
Organism: Malaclemys terrapin pileata; assembly: GCF_027887155.1. NCBI lineage: Eukaryota > Metazoa > Chordata > Testudines > Emydidae > Malaclemys > Malaclemys terrapin. The sequence goes on along the minus strand of NC_071517.1, from coordinate 43,236,240 downwards.
GCCACCTAGGGCAGCAAAAACCCTGGCGCCGCTCCTGCCCACACCCCTCCCCACACCCCTAGAACCCAGGAGTTCTGACTCCCAGCCCCTGCTGCTCTAGACCCTGCTCCCCTCCCAGATAACCACCTCCTCGTACCACCCCCTTCCTAGCTCGGTGCCTGGCCAATGAGGCAGCGCTGTACCTGGCAGAAGGGAGCCAATGGGGCAGGAGCCGCCCTGTCTCTGAGGCACGCAGGGGCCTGGCAGGCAGTGGAAGCCGTCAGGGAGCCGCCAGCTTTTATACCAGTCCGAGGAGCAGAGGAACCGGACAAGCTGGTGTTCCCCAGGCCGGCCCCGTCCCGGGGCTGCCCCGGCACAACGGCCCAGTGCCGAGCTCCTAGTGGCAGCAAAGCCAGGAGGGAGAGTCACCCCACCCCTTACAACATCTCAGGACGAAGCACCAAGGGCTGAGTCACCTAAATGGGTCCAGGGCAGGGGGGGAGCCGCTAAACCTTCCCCATGCAGCTGGGAGGAGGAGAAAGTCAGCAGCCCCGGTGGGAGGGGAATGGGGTCTAGTGGTTAGCGCAGGGGCTGGGCGGCAGGACTCCTGGGTTCTATCCCTGGCTCTGGAAGGGGAGTGGGGTCTAGTGGTTAGAGCAGGCAGGGGCGCTAGGACTCCTGGTTCCTATTCTTAGCTCAGGGAGAGGAATGGTGTCTAGTGGGTTACACCCGGGCATGGTGTCAGGACGGCTGCGTTTTAGTCAGGCATTGCACAGCATGTCAGCTGGTTGCAACAGCCAGGATGACTTCAGCAGGACAGAAGCCAGGAGTTTCGACTCCCCTGGCTCAGCCCTCAGCGAGGAACCGCAAGTGTGCAACTTGTACCAAAGTAGCTGACCCCTCCCAGCGGGCACTTGGTGCTTCGGGACACCCGGAGCACGCTGGTACCGCTCTGAAGCCAGGAAACCTGGCTACCAGCTTCCCCCACCCCCGCTCTAACCAACAGACCCCACTGCCTTCCCAGAGCTGGGGACAGAACCCAGGAGTCCTGGCGCCCCGTCACTCTAACCACTAGACCCCGCTTCCCTTCCAGAACCATTCCTTGAACCTTCCCTTTTCGTGATGGAGGAGCTTTTGTTCTGTCACCTAACGTCCCTTTGGGCTCCGTGGGGTGGAGCAAGGGGAAAAGCCCAGTAACAAAGGAAGGGGAATAGATACCAGTGGAGGGGTGTATGCCCAGCTCTGGGAGGGGTGTGGGGGTGTAGTGGATAGAGCAGGCAGTGGCTGGGAATCAGGACTCCTGGGTTCTCTTTCTGACGCGTGGGGGTTGGGGTCCAGGGCTTAGAGCCAAGGATTCCCAGTTCCACCAGTGCATTCTGGGTCTGGCGCTGACAGCGGGCTCTTTTGTGGGATTTCTGATCTCCGGGTTCCTCATTTCTTTGCGGAGTTAAGGCAGAGCCATCCCAAACTCGATCTTCTCACCCCTGGAAACCCGCAGCCGGTAAAGCCAATGCTTGCGAAACCCCTGCTTGCAAACCGACTTACAGTGCTGGAGACATAAGCCCGGACCGGCCACAGGGCTCCTCCACCCGCAATAGGTTTAACCACAACCTCCCCTAATCTGGGAACGATCAATGGAAAAGCCTCAGTTGCAATGCCTCCTCCTGCGGCCACGGGGCAGCACAGCTCGCCCCCTCCCCACCACCTCTCAGCAGCATCGGGGCGTGGAAGGGGCTGGGGTTGCAAACTGGAGCTCCCCCCAGCCCTGAGGAATTAAGAGGGGGAGAACGAGCCACTCGGGATCCCCCGCTCCCTTTGGGACAGACCATTCTGTTTTCTGATTCCCTTATCTCTGTATGGAGCCCAATAACTTGGGTCTCAGATCTGTTCATTTCTACCCACCAAGCAGCCCTCTGGCACCTCGTACCTGTACAATTTTTAGTGCGTTTCTTAAAACGCCAGCTCCTGGAATCAGGGTAAAAAACCTGAGACACTCAGCCGTTATTTTTAAAAGACGTAAGTCGCTGGCCCTCGTGGTTCAAGAGAAAAGCCTGCGAATGGGAGGAAAGTGCAGCTTGTAGACAAAGAAAAAGAGCCCAACTTTTATTATTATTATTCTTAACCTCACAATTTCTTCTGCCCATCTCATGATTTTTGGAAAGGGTCTGGCTCATGATTTTTGAACGCTTGAATTTGGCAAAACTGCCTGTGGGCCCTGCACCCTAACCGATGCCAGACAAATCTGCTAATTAGGGGGTCTCCGTCCAGCTGGAATGGAACAGCCATCCCACTTCTGACACCAGTGTAATTATTATAGCTGCTCAGGGTAATGGAACATCAGATCTCTAAGGCAGTGGTTCTCAACCAGGACTACACATACCCCTGGGGGTACACAGAGGTCTTCCAAGGAGTGCATCAATTCATCTAGATATTTGCCTAGTTTTATAACAGGCTACAGAAAAAGCACTAGCGAAGTCAGTACAAACTAAAATTTCATAGAGACAATGACTTGCTTATGCTGCTCTATAGGATATACACTGGAATGTAAGCGCAATATTTATATTCCAGTTGATTTATTTTATAATTACATGCTAACAATGAGAAAGGCAGCCAGTTCTCAGCAATAGTGGCTTTGACACTTTTGTATTTTCATGCCTGGTTTTGTGAGCAAGTCGTTTTTAAGTGAGGTAAAACTTGGGGGGTACTCGAGACAAATCAGCCTCCTGAAAGGGGGACAGTCATCTGGAAAGGTTGAGAGCCACTGATCTAAGGCAGACGTCGCAGATGGACCATGACTTGGCAGCAAGCTCTGTAGGCTCTTCTGCTGCCAGGCCTTCTAGGTTCGAGTCTCCAAGAACCACATGTCCAAAGAAAAGGGGCATGGCACTTGTGCTGGCTGGGGGAAAGCTGCTAACCCAAGTTCTTGGGGTCAGTACAGGGGTGAGTGGGTGGAATTCTCTGCTGTGTGCTATAGAGGAGATCAGAGTACATGATCTAACAGCCCCTGCTGGTCTTCTACAAATCTATGACATACTGAGGGACAATTCCTATTTGGGGCCTTCTGCGGGGGCCGGTCCAATGGAGGGTTCGTGCCCAGTGCTAGGGGTTCCCTGTCTCTCTGTCCCAGGCCAATAGGCCTGGATCAGTGCATGGTACATGTCCTCCTGCTTCCCCACCAGCCCTGCTACCCTGCAGACCTGGCCTCGGTGACAACGTCCGCTGTCCACAGTTTTCTGCTGCTTTCAGCTTCCTAGCTGCTCCCGCTTTGCAGTGTGCCCAAGCCAGAGTGGGGTGGTGACTTCCTGGGGCCAGCAGGGGGCAGCACACTCTCAGGTTCCCCATCGCTCTGGGTTCTCTGTGTATCGCTCGTCATGCAGTGCGTTCCAGCTAGGGTGACCCGACAGCAAGTGTGAAAAATTGGGACATGGGGTAGGGCGTAATAGGTGCCTGTATAAGACAAAGCCCCAAATATTGGGACTATCCCTATAAAATTGGGACATCTGGTCACCCTAGTCCCAGCCCAGACTAGGGGAACGCCAAAATGGCTCATCTGTCTCCATTATAGGTTCACCCCCACTCTGTGGGGCAGAGTCTGGGGGGTCGGGTGACACCCAGTGGATCTGTCCCTTTGCCCAAGCAGAGTTCTCTCCACCATCACGCTGGTCCATGTTGGTCACATCTCCAGCTGAATCCGGATCTGGGCAGGAGGGGCAGGGCCAGGGGCTAGCCTCCCCGAATGGGTGATTCACGCGCCGCCCATGCAAATTAGCAATCAACATCACCCAAACGAGCCACCAGGCGTGTAAGAGCTTCAGGAGACACATGAAAGAGCCATAAACCTCAGTCTATCACATCTCTAGACTGATCCTTAATGCACACCTACCCGCAGTGTGAATGGCTCCCAATAGCTAGGGCTGCTTCTCGTGACGGTCGTGCTTTCCAGCTGCTTCATTGCGTGACTCGTTAACGTGATGGGTCGGTAATTACTACCTTCTTGCACATCCCCTCTACGCTCGAAGATGGAGACCCGTGTTCCCTTCCTCTAGTCGTCGGGCGTTTTTCCAGTTTAGAGGATTAAGTTAAAGACATTTTCATCATCACCACCACTCCCTAGTGTCCTCATGCTTGAAATGTCTCAACCGGGACGCTGTCCGGTCCTACTGCATCCTCGCATCTCAGCGTCTTCGGTTCTGTCTGAGTCTCCACCAGCTTCTGCGTGCTTCCCTCAATGGATTCCTCCAACCAGACCTGCCGTGGGCAGAAGCTGCAACTTAGACTGGGCCTGCAGTGCGGGCTGCAGCGGGCAGCATGCACAGAGGTGCCTCCCCCTCCCAGCCCATCGGGTTCAGGAGTAAGGGCAGGCATGTGGGGATCATGCCGTCACCTTGGCAGGCAATTAAGAGATCATGGGGCTGGCCAAACCCCGCCTGCACCGCAGGGTTATTTGGCTAATTTCGGGTTATTATGCAAGTAGCTGTTTGTCTGGTTTTCCCAAGTAAGTGGATTTGCGTGTTTCACCTTCCCACGGGCTCCTGAGGGCTTTGCAGTCATCTCACCATGAGCTGTATAAGAGCTGAGAATTGTTATGTGGCAAGCTGAATGGAGTCGGTGTCACACTGCCCCCTGCTGGGTGGAGTCTGATTTGCTGCACGTGCATTGTAAGGAAAAGTTTCCCTGCTCCATGCACTTGGACCTGGTAACTCCCAGCTCCAATCCACCATTCCCCACGCCCCTCCCCATGGTGGGCATCCATCCCAGGGCACGGGCTATGTTGAAAGCATGAACAGAGTCCATTTTATGAATTTGCCGAGGTGGCAGCTTGATTTTAAAGCTCTGCGCTAACAAACTAGATTTACCACTTCGTTACGTGTTATGGCCAATATTGGAATGGAGGCTAATCGGATAAGCCCTTTGTGTCTGAGTCCAGGGGCATTAGCTTACTAATACAATGTTCGTAACTCTGAACAAAACGTTACGGTTGGTCTTTCAAAAGTTTACAACTAAACATTGACTTAACACAGCTTTGAACCTTTACTGTGCCGAAGAAAAATGCTGCTTTCCCTTTATTTTTTTAGTAGTTTACATCGAACACAGCACTGTCCTGTATTCGCTTTTATTTTTTTTTGTCGCTCTGTTGCTGCCTGATTTCATACTTCCGGTTCCAAATGATGTGTGTGGTTGACCGGTCAGTTCGTAACTCTGATGTGGTAACTCTGAGGTTCTCCTGTACTTTTAACATATTTATCACACTTCTGGGATTACACCAAGGAGTAAGGATAGAGGCTCCTCTATGTGTGGGTTCTGATATTTGAACAGTTTGGTATGGAAGGGAGAAATTTAAAATATCAAAAGCAATTGATTAAAGTTATTATTTTTAATCTCTCTTAAGCCGGCTTGCTGGGCATAGAAAGGAGAGCATGTATATACCATCAGTTAGTTAAAATCCAAGGTGTCGTTACTTGAGATCTTGTTTAAAAGTGTAGATTCAACAAGATTACTAATACAAGAACCGAAAGAATACGGTCTCTGAAATGAAATCTTGCCACTTTTTCTTAGTCCCGTAACCCTGGAGGAGGGACCAGGTCACCAAACTGGTCTGAAAGTGAGAGGAAACCTGAGTTTATATGCCCTGTTTCAGGTCCCTTGGCGAGGCAGTCATCTTTTACTGGCCAGCCAGTGCTCAGGTTTCAACTCTCATTTTTCTGCTGCTTCTGCCAGTATCCAGCAGATGGTGCCTAGGGTTACCATATTTTGAGTGTCCAAAAAGAGGACACTCCACAGGGCCCCAGCCCTGCCCCCAGCCACGCCCACGCCCCAACTCCACCCCTTCCCCAAAGTCCCCGCCCCAACTCCGCCCCCTCCCCTGTTTCCCATGAACATTTGATTTGCGGGAAGCCTGAAGCAGGTAAACTGGGGGGGGGGGACTCAGCCCAGTCTGCCTCCCCCCCCCACCAAGCGGCTCCCTCCGGCAGCCGGCCCCGGCCCCAGCCCCAGCCACAGCCACAGCGTCTCCAGCCTGGCTCGGCTCGGGCCCTGGGGTACTGGCCCCGGGCCAGCCCCCGGCCGAGCATCCCCAGGCCAGCACCGCCGGCCCCCGGCCCGGCCCCAGCCCCCGGCCCAGCACCGCTGGCCCCGGCCCCTGGCCCAGCACCCCCGGGCCCCGGGCCAGCCCCCAGCCGAGCACCCCCGGCCCAGCCCCCGGCCCAGCCCCCAGCGGCGCCAGCCCCTCCCTATTTTCCCGGACATGTTCAGCTTTTTGGGATTTCCCCCGAGACGGGGATTTGACGCCCAAAAAGCTGGACATGTCCAGGAAAATCCGGACGTACGGTAACCCTAATGGTGCCCATTTATAACAGATAACTGCTGCTTTCAGTCAGAGACTTTAATGCATTTCATGGCTTGTATATTTCACTATTAGTCTTAACTGGGTCTCCTCTCTGCCCTTTAAGCAATTTCTCTTAATATTCCAGAGTCAGACCTGGTTCGGTGCTACTATCTTTCACGATGACCCAGGAGTTCCCGATGTCAGATTCTTTTTCCTTCTGGTGCCATACAATTCAGAGCACTTCTATAGTGCAACCATCATTTAGACAAACAAACAAACATTCCTTTATAGTTCTTAGTCCTCACAGTCTCTGATTTGTATCTAATCCCTTCCCCTTCAAATCTTTCAGGGCTCATCATGGGATATGAGGTGGCTTGAAGGAGTAGATTTTTACTGGTAAACGTTGCTTTCACCCCACACGCACAAACCAATTTCCATCCATAATGATCGAAATTAGGCAAAATAAGAAAAGATCCTGCTTGGGAACATATTAGAGTTTGATGGAGGGAAATTCACTGGGTATATTTTGACGTGTGATGGTGACAATTTGTGTCTTAATGGTTGTAACGCTTTAACTTTTTTGAACCCCAATGGCTACTGTCATTAAGGAATTGTTGTCTCACCGGCCTCCCATAATTTCCTACAATGGTGAAAGTGTAAATCGATAAAAATCTAAAAAAATGCATAAATGCTGGAGTACCACTTGAAATTATAAAAAATACATAAAAATCAAATTCGGCCAAGGGTAGGTATGAGTCATTCCATTAGTGAAACAAGGCAAACTATGCCCATATAGGGAACTGTAGGTCTGATTCACAAGGTAGACAAGTTAGGGTTTGGGGAGAAATCTAGTTGTTCTGGATTTCCTGGGGTGACAGGCAGTTTGCCCCATTTGACTGTCAGTTTGCTGGGTCTCACCACAAGTCATTTTTAGTTGGTTTAACTGCTACAGCTTCCATGGTCTTCGAGTCCCACATAGGTAGAGTGACCCAATAGCATGTGTGAAAAATCGAGATGGGGGGGGGGAGTAGTAGGTGCCTATAAAAGAGAAAGCCCCCAATAGCGGGACTGTCCCTATAAAACCAGGACATCTGGTCACACTACGAGCCAATTGGGCACAGGAAAAGGTGCGGTTATTCTCGTCTGTCAATTGGGAGGGCTTCTCTATAGCTGCTGGCCCGTGGGCTGGATCTGGCCCGCTGGATGATTCTGTCTGGCCCCTGAATGACTCCATCCCACAGCCGACCTGCTCTACAAAATGTAGGGTTACCATATTTCAGCGAGCAAAAAAGAGGACGGGAGGAGCCCCGCCCTAGCCCCGCCCCTGCCCCTCCCACTTCCCACCCCCCCTGACCTCCCAACCCTCCCCCCGTTCCTTGTCCCCTGACTACCCCCTCCTGGGACCCCTGCCCCTAACTGCCCCCCAGGACTATCTAAGCCTCCCTGCCTCTTGTCCCCTGACTGCCCCAACCTTTATCCACACCCCCACCCCCAGACAGACCCCTGGGACTCCCACGCCCCATCCAACCACTCCCCACCCCCTGACAGCCCCCCCCCAGAACTCCCAACCCATCTAAACCCCTCTGCTCCCTGTCGCCTGACTGCTCCGATCCCTCTCCGCACTCCTGCCCCCTGACAGCCCCCCCCCAGAACTCCCAACCCATCTAAACCCCTCTGCTCCCTGTCCCCTGACTGCTCCGATCCCTCTCCCCACCCCTGCCCCCTGACAGCTCCCCCCCAGAACTCCCAGCCCCCTACCCCCCGCTCCTTGTCCCCTGACTGCCCCCTCCTGGGACCCCTGCTCCTAACTGCCCTCCAGAACCCCACCCCCTACCTAAGACTCCCTGTTCCTTGTCCCCTAACTGCCCCCTCCTAAGACACCCCCCCCAACTGCCCACCAGGACCCTACCCCCTACCTGTACCCTGACTGCCCAAAACTTTCTCCACTCCCCGCAAAAAGCCCCCCCCCAGTTTCTTGACTGCCCCCTCCAGAACCTCCCTGCCCCTTCTCCTGCTCCCCTTACCCTGCTGCTCAGAACAGGGTGTTGGGCTCTGTGCGAGCCGGACACGTGGCTGAGCTCCCCAGCACAACAAAACCCGGTCCCTGGCCCTGCACAACAAAACCCGGTCCCTGGTCCGGACCGGGTTGCAGGGGAGAGCTGCCCTTGTATCAGCACAAAGTGCTCTCGCTCCCGTTTTGCTACCCTGCATGGCAGAAACCGCTCCCAGTTGCAAAAGGGGAGGGCTGCACTTTGTGCTGAGACACTTGCTCAGAATGCAGGGCGGAGCTCCTCTCCAGCTGCTCCGGAGTCCAGCCCGGGACTTTCCTGCAGCCCTCCCAGCCGCTCCGGGGGAGGGGGGAAATCCCGGACATTGTGAGTGCTTTACAAATTCCCCCCGGACGCTATTTTTAGCACAAAAAGGAGGACATGTCCGGGTAAATCCGGACGAATGGTAACCCTACAAAATGGCATCCTCGTGGCATGACCTCACATTTGAGGTCACACCACAGCTATGGAAGACGCCATTTTGTTTCTGTCTGGGGCCACAACTGGGCCCACATCACTGAAAAGGTTGGACCGTCCTATTTCTGACCCCCTGTATGACCCAGGCCACAGAATTGTACCCAGTTATTCCTGCATGGAGCCTAATACCTTGTACAGGTGACCTTCCACCAGCTGTAGTGAAATACCCCTTCGCTTTAGGCATATGCCTGAGTGGTTATGAGCCTTCAGTGTCTGTATGGCAATTTGGGGAATCTGTATGAATTGCATGTGATATGATGCGCTCTCTGTATGTATCTTCAATAGGCTACAAACCCCACTTTGATTGTAAGGCTGGTCTGTGACTTCCTGATGGGTTTTACCTCCATCTTGGACTAATATTCCCAAGAGGCAGTGGCACTACAGGGTTTACAATGGAGGGTCATTAGACTTGGATGATCATCTGTTCAAATGGAGCACCTTCTGACAAAGAGATGGCTGCTACCGAGGGCAAACCAGGTTTTTCAACTCTGAACTCTAGGGGCAGAGGTAACTAAGCCACGGATCCCCTGATGGGGGACTTTGAGCCCCAGAAGAGGCTGATATAGGGGGTTATCTGCAAAGGGGATTGGAGGAGAGAGTCCAGGAGCTGCAGGAGAAGGTCCCTGGATACACCAGAGGACTCCCACCCAAGCCCAGAGCATGCACCAAAGGGGTGAGTAAAGTGTTTCCCTGCCTCAGCTGTAGATGACTGTGTTGGTTTTTTGGTCTGGATCAACATATCTCCTGTGCTTTGTAAAGTAAAGAGTAACTATGTTTAGAAACCTTTGCCAGTCCTGTGTGCTTGTTTGCTTTCACTATCAGGTGTCCCCGAAGAGGTGAGCTGTAAACCCAGAGCACCCAGAAGGTTGGAGCTCCGGGAGAAAGGATATGCTTAACATATTGAGCGGTCTGGGGGAGTCAGGATAGGTTCTGGGGACCTAGGGCAGCTGGGTCACATAGTCCCATGTCCATGAAGAGGTAACAGATAGAGTCTTGTCCACAAAATGTTCCAGAAAGCCCAAGGAGAGACAGAATGCGGCATCTGACTCAGACAAAAGGAAGCTTACAGCACATTGGTTTAATGTGGTGGGACCCAGTGAATAGCCTAGTGAGTGTCCAGCAGGGGGAGCTCTGGTGTACCCCGGCGCTGAGCAGCTGTAATAATTACACTGGTGTGAGCGGTGGGATGAGTATCACATTCCAGCTGGGACACGACGCCCGCTGTGGAATTTGTCCAGCTGAGGCTATGGTCAGGGCCATCCCTAGCCATACGCAGAATATGCAGCTGCGTAGGGCACCATGAAATTTGGGGCACCAAATTGCTCCAGATTTCATAGTGCCCTAGGCAGCTGCGTGCCGCATACGTGGCAGCACCAGCTCCGGCAGCCAGCCCTAGCCCCTGGCCGGCCCCCCCATGGGCTGTGCCCACTGCAAGGGGCAGGGCCATCCCTAGGGGTGGGGTGGGATGGGGTGGGGCGGGGCCCAGGACAACGCCCTCCGTCCCGCCTCTTAGTCTTCCCCCCTGCTCCGCCCCTGGCATGCCCCGGCCCATCCCCATCTCACCTCTTCCCCCAGCGACCCCGCATTCACCGGCAGTGGCGGGAAGTGGAGCAACCCGGCCCCAGCCCACTCCACTCTGCCAGCTCCCAGCCGCGTCGCTCCGCTTCCCACTGCCAGTGAGTGCGGGGGGCGGTCCTTTCGCCAATGCCCCCCAACCGAGCGAAACAGCCAGGGCTGGGGCGGGGGAAGCAGAGCGGGCTGGGGCTGGGTCACTCCACTTCCCGCAGCCGGTGAGTGCGGGGTGAGGGGTGGACCCTTTCCTCTAAGCCCCTGAGTGACACTTCTGGGGCGGGGGGAGCAGAGCGGGCTGGGGCCAAATCGTTCCATTTCCTGCTGCCGGCGCCAGGCCCCCCGCTAATCCCCTGGGCCACTCTGGGCCTGTGGGGCCCCCCAAAGCAACCCCCCACAGCTCCTGCCCCCCAGGCCTTGAGCGCAGCCCAGACCCTGTGCGCAGGTGCTCGGGCTGCATAGTAGGTGCTAACATCAAGCATTCCAAAATCATGAACCAGGCCCCTAAAAATCACGAGATTGGCTTAAAAAAAAACAAGATTTTTTTTTAAATTGGGCTCTTTTTCATTGCCTTCTGGTTGGTGAGCCGTTAGCATGCACTGGCCTCACATTTCCAAGCTGTTCTCTGCAAGCACGAGGGCCAGAAACTGACTTCTTCCTGCAAGGAAGCAGAGATCTCTTTATTCCAGGATCCGGGGCGCTAAGAAATACACTAAAAATTACACGGATACGAGGCGCCAGAGGGCTGCTCGATGGGTAGAAATGCACAAGATAGACAACAAACGTCAAACCCAAATTATTGGGCTCCAGGCAGATAACTAGGTGGAATTCTCCAGCCTGTATAGAGGAGGTTAGACTAGGTTAGTTAAAAGTCGCTCTGGCCTTAAAAATGATGACCTCCAGGTACAGGCATTAAGGCCGGGGGCAGGGAATCAGAAGGCAGAAGGATCTGTCCCAAAGGAAACGGGGGGATCTGGAGTGGTACGTCCCTCTCTCTTAAATCCTCAGAGCTGGGATGCTTTGCAAACACAGCTCCTTCCACTGGTCCTGCTGACAGGTGAAAGGGATGGGGAGGGATCTGTTGCCCCCTGGCTGCAGGAGGAAGCATTGCACGTGAGTTCCTTCCCAGGTTGAGGGTTGTTCCCGTGAAATGGATTCCAGTGGGAAGAGCCCTGCTGACAGTCCATCTCCTGGAAGGGCCCGACTCAGCTCATGTCAGCGTAAGTCTGCAAATGAGGGTTTCCCTAGCATCAGCTCTGCTGGCCGTTTGCACCAGCGGGGATGAGGTCAGCACTGGCTGAACTAGCAAGTGCTTCTTGGGCTGAAACGCTCCGCGTTCTGGCTGATTTTACCTTGACTCAGCAAAGAAATGAGGAGCTAGGAAATTCCACAAAAGACCCTGCACTCCATGCCGGGGCTCTAGACTGGTGATGCTGGCAAACCAGGTGAGCCCTGACAAATTCATTGCTGGAAACCGGCCTGTTTCAGTCTGGCTGCGATGCGTATTCAACGTATAACAATGGGTTTAGTGATTAGATGTGATGAAATGCTTGCAAGTTGCTACCTGCACTAATCTCACTTGGAACAGCTTCATCGCATACTATGAGGTAATATTTAAGTTTTTGATTTATATCGGTAAAAAAATGCCCTGAAACTGTCAATCTTCCAGAAGGGATTGGTTGCTGCTCATTAAGAAGGCTGTCAAAACTAAAATGGGCTATTGTGGAACATCACAGTACAAAGACTTCGTTAATTGTGCCTTTGCACTCCTAAAGAGGCCTTGTGCAAAAGGGCCCATCCCATCAGCTTGAATTCTGGAAGGAGGAAATAAAGAAAGTGAACAAGAGAAATTTGCATCTCTTTTGCTGTTTGGACTCTCATAAGGTCAGAGCTTCGAAACAGAAGCAGAGATCCCCAAGGTCAACATGGGTCAATCCTAAAAGACATTCAGAACTTGGTTTTGGTTTTGTATCCCTGCCCATCCTGGCTAATAGCCATTGATGGTCTTGTCCTCCATGAACTTGTGTAGTTCTTTTTTGAACGCTGTTATAGTTTTGGCCTTTACAACATCCTCTGGCAAAGAGTTCCACAGGTTGACTGAGCATTATGTGAAGAAATACTTCCTTTGGTTTGTTTTAAACCTGCTGCCTATTAATTTTATTTGGTGACCCCTAGTTCTTGTGTTATGAGATGAGGAAATAACGCTTCCTTATTTACTTTCTCCACACCAGTCACGATTTTATAGACCGGTCATATCCCCCCTTAGTTGTCTCTTTTCCAAGTTGAAATGTCCCAGTCTTATTAATCTCTCCTCACATGGAAGCTGTTTCATGTCATTTTTGTTGCCCTTCTCTGTACTTCTTCCAATTCCAATATATCTTTTTGAAGATGGGGCGACCAGATCTGCACGCAGTATTCAAGATGTGGGTGTACCATGGATTTATATAGAGGCAACATGATATTTTCTATCTTGTTCTCTATCCCTTTCCTAATGATTCCCGACATTCTGTTCGCTTTTTTGACCGCTGCTGCACATTGAGTGGATGTTTCCAGAGAACGATCCACAATGAGTCCAAGAGCTGACAGATTACTACAACTCTGTCACCTTTTAGTACCACGCACAAACTGTAACTCATTGGTGTATAGAAGTTTGCTTTGCTTTCACCTTGTAATAATTTGCTCATTTTGTTTCTTAGTTAGTTTTCTATCGGTCTGGCTATAAGTGTTGTCTTTGATGTGAGATTTGAGGTACAGATTGACCTGGGGTAAGTGACTGGTCTCTTGGGACCGGGAGCAACCTGAATCTTTTGTGATCTTTGGTGTACAGCAACCAACTAGCACTCAGACCGGCTTGCCTGAATGGCAAGAGAGCCCAAGGGGACTGTCTGGGACTCCGTGGTAAGACTGCTATAGTCCTTCATTTGTTACTGGGTTTGTGAAGTCTAATCATAGACTGTACCACCGGTTTGGGGTGTCTGCCCTGCTATTGGACAGTCTGCCCTGAGGTTGGCACTCATGGTCGCAGACCACTCCAGACAGGGCTCCTAACTCCCGCAGGGTTCAGTGGAAGTTAGGAGCCTCAATACCTCTGGAGCTAGACCTAGGTACATCGGGAGACCCAGAAAGCACTGGTGGAACTGTGAACCCAGGAGTCCTGATTCCCAGGCTCTAAGCACTGGACCCCAACCCCACAAGGCAGCAAGAGAACCCAGGAGTCCTGACTCCCAGCCCTCCCTGCTCTAACCACTAGACCCCATTCCCCTCCTAGAGCGGGGAATAGACCCAGGAGCCCTGACTCCCAGCCCCCTCTGCTCTAACCACTACACACTACTCCCCTCCCACCAGGGCTGCTGATTCTCCCCTCCTCCCAGATGCACATGGGAGGTTTGGCTGCTTTCCCCTTGCCTCTCACTCAGACTTTGGTGCTCTGTCCTGACATGATGGAAGGGGGTGGTTCTCCCTTCTGGTTGTGCTGGCCACTGCCCCCGGGGCAGTGAAAGCACTGGGCCCTAGGACTCCTGGATTCTAGTCCCAGCTGTGGCAGGGGAGTGGGGTCTAGTGGTTAGAGCAGGACTGGGGCTGAGGATTCTTGGGCTCTATTCCCACTGATGCTGTTTCACCTGGGAGAAGTGACCTAAGCCGAGTCTCCCCTTACAAAAGGGCTGAGCTCGCTGAGTTCCCTCGTCCTGGGGTTCGGGAACGTCAGCGAATGAATTTGGGTCCTGAGCTCTTTGGTGCTTTATCGGCCCCGCCCTGAACATCTTGTTCTGGCACAGACAGAGCGGAGAGAGCGTAGGTGGCTGGACAGAGCTGGGTGGATGGATAGACAGAGCTGTAGACAGACGGATGTGCAGAGAGGAGCCTAGATAGATGGAGCTGGGTGTAGATACAGCAGAGCATAGACAGATGGATAAATATACAAAGGTGAACACAGATGGACAGCGATAGATCTGGGCATAGATAGAGTGGAGCACAGACAAATGAATGGACAACTGCTGGAGCATTGATCTATCTATTCTCCCACGTGTCCATCTATGCTCTAATATATCTATCCCTGTTTCCCTTTTGGCCGTGGCAACTAGTCAAAGTTTGGGGACCTCCGAATGTTCCAGCTGGGAGGGGAAATTGGTGATAGCCAGACATTTCTTTGATGCAGGTTTGGTTATATACAAAGTCCTGTGTCTCTGAACACAGTGGCAATCCTGTAGCAGGCAATAGCTTCTTTAGCTCACAGCCCTCTTTTCAGCCTGCACCTCTGACCCACAGACCTCGCCGTAGGTTTCTTCCAGGGTCAGACACCATGCTCCTTCAGGGTGGCAGCTCGCTCTCTGGATCTCTGCATTCTGCCTTCCCGTACACATGTGCACACACCTATCCAAAACAATACTCAGCAAAAACTCCTGGGTAGGTTTCCCCACTCCTTTTGTCCTAGGCTTTAGAGTTATGTTAATTGAAGGGCGCATTGCACACCTTTCAATCTCTCTCTGGAGGTACAATCGCATCTGCTCCAACCCCTCAGACAGAGACCAACACCTACAAGATCTTCACCAAGCATTCTCAAAACTACGATACCCACACAAGGAAATAAAGACACAAATCAGCAGAGCCAGACGTGTACCCAGAAGCCTCCTGCTACAAGACAGGCCCAAAAGAGAAACCAACAGAACTCCCCTGGCCATCACCTACAGTCCTCAGCTTAAACCTCTCCAACGCATCATCAGTGATCTACAACCCATCCTGGACAATGATCCCTCACTTTCACAGACCTTGGGAGGCAGGCCAGTCCTCGCCCACAGACAACCTGCCAACCTTAAGCATATCCTCACCAGCAACCACGCACCACACCATAACAACTCTAACTCAGGAACCAACCCATGCAACAAACCTCGATGCCAACTCTGCCCACATCTCTACACCAGCAACACCATCACAGGACCTAACCAAATCAGCTACATCATCACCGGCTCATTCACCTGCACGTCCACCAATGTTATATATGCCATCATGTGCCAGCAATGCCCCTCTGCTATGTACATTGGCCAAACTGGACAGTCACTACGCAAGAGGATAAATGGACACAAGTCAGATATCAGGAATGGCAATATACAAAAACCTGTAGGAGAACACTTCAACCTCCCTGGCCACACAATAGCAGATGTAAAGGTAGCCATCTTACAGCAAAAAAACTTCAGGACCAGACTCCAAAGAGAAACTGCTGAGCTCCAGTTCATTTGCAAATTTGACACCATCAGATCAGGATTAAACAAAGACTGTGAATGGCTAGCCAACTACAGAAGCACTCCTCCCTTGGTGTTCACACCTCAACTGCTAGCAGAGCACCTCACCCTCCCTGATTGAACTAACCTCGTTATCTCCACACTGATATATACCTGCCTCTGGAAATTTCCATTACTTGCATCTGAAGAAGTGAGGTTCTTACCCACGAAAGCTTATGCTCCCAATACTTCTGTTAGTCTTAAAGGTGCCACAGGACCCTCTGTTGCTTTTTACAGATTCAGACTAACACGGCTACCCCTCTGATACTTTCAATCTCAGTGAGGTTTTAACTCAGTCCATACCAAGATTTCACCCTCCAACTCATCCCAAGGAGGGCTAAAGCAGTGATGCCCATTAACCCACCCCAAACAGAAAGACAAGAAATAACTGAACAATTTACAAATGATACACAGTAAACTAGAATAGCAGACGAAGAGAGACAAGGTGGGTGAGGTAACATCTTTTATTGGGCCAACCTTTGTTGGTATTACAGCAGAATGATAACTTTAACTTTCTGTTTAAAGCTTGGCTGTTCTAAGTGCTCTAGAATCCATAAAGTTCATTGGAGTGTCTTCAAATGTGGTTTGCCTCTTGGGGACACAGGGTTCCCAAATTTGGGGGTTTGATCACAGGGTTCCCGAGATACAGCCCCGGGGGGGAAAAACCACTTTTCTTTTGCTCACATTCTGGAAAAATGTTTTTTCTGCACACAAGATAGAGATCAAACCAAGCCTCAGATAATTGCACCAGGGTCTCCAATGCCCAAACCCACTGGCTGGCTCAATTCCACATCCAGATGGCCCCTTTCCACTGTGAGCTGTGATCTTTTGATTTCCTTCTGGAGCTGAATTTTGAGCTCCTTAAGTCTTTGTCGCAGTTCATCGCTGTGTGCTTGGTCTCCACTATATTTCATGGAAAAAATTCAGGGTTATGGCAGGCCATTTTTCATTTCTGCAAGCACCTTCTTCATTTGTTCTGTGTTGGTTCAACAGGAATACCAGATCACCCCTGGGTAACTGAATCCCACTGCTCACACCAATGTTGCTTCCTTTTGAGCCAGAGTTCAGAACCCTGGGGATGTCCCAGCTGGGAGGAGAAATGAGTGAGGCAATCTTGTTTATTTACAAGGAATGTACAACTTTCTGTGGCTCTGGTCACAGAACTAATCAAAGAGCAGGAAACAGCTTCTTTTGCTTTCAGCCTGCACTCCTTGCCCCAAAAAATCTCTCCCCACTTTTCTTCCAGGATCAGACACCATGGCTTCAGGCTGCCTTCTCTCTGGTCCTCCATGTGCTACCTTCCTTCTCTCACACACACACTCTCTCTTTACCTTACAGTTATATTAATTGAAGGGTGCATTCACACCCATCAATCTCAGTGAGGTTTTCACTCAATCTGTAACCTGGCTCATAACACTCCCATCTTGTATAGATAGATAGATCTGGGCAAAAGTGGATGGCTCTAGGGGAGGGTGACTGGCTGTGCAAATAAACTCTGGAGGCATTGTCAGCTGGTGATGCCTGTTATGGGGCTTCCTGGCCACAGTGGTGCCCCTAACAAGGAACAGGTGGGCGATGTCTCAGCTGGTTTGAGATGCATCTGAGTAATTATTTTCCACTTTTGGCTTCTCCAGGCACCACACCAAAAAGAGGCTTCAGTACGTACAATGCCTGTCTGGTCCCTGACACTCAGGGAGAGCCCACACCCAGCACGTCTCCAGTACCTAAGCCTAACAACCTGTTGACAGCAGTATTGTTCAATACTAGATGTTCTTTCCTATTAACCAAATACTTTATTTTTGCAGTGCTGGGGTGGGGGTCACTACCCAATGCCAGGCCTCTCATTAACTGCTAAGGGTGACCCTCTGTCTGAAGGGTATCTCTTTCCTAACCCATTTTCCCTTTGAAAAATACAGTTATGTGAACTATTTCACATTGCTCCAGAACGCAGAGCACATATGAACCCCAACCACACAGGTTAAATGGCTGTGCAGAAATGCACCGGGGCAAAATTATAATTTATGCAAATCAATCCCAGCACACCTAGCTGTTCCCCCTCTCACCTGCAGAGGGCGGAAAGAGTTTCTTTCTCCCGCTGAAGGGAACAGTCCAGTTTGTGTGGATTACAGTAGCACCTAGAGGCCTTGTATCTGTGTTTGTGTGTGTATGTGTGTACACAGAGTTTCACTCAAAATTACTGCACATTTCAAGGCCATCCCTTCCCCACACCACAGTTTGCAGATCCCAGGCCTGGCGGGGCTCTAACACTCTCACTGTTAGTGTCAAATATGCACACCCTGGCTAAGCCTGTGTGGTCACCTCTTTGTCAGGGGCCGCTTAAGTACGGAACAGCTGGGGTCAATACATTTGATGGGGGAAAGGTGGCCCCTATGGACAGCTATCTCACCCTGTCTCAAAATGCATAGGCGAGGGCTAGGTCATACGAATATAAGAACGGCCATATTGGGTCAGACCAATGGTCAGTCTAGCCCAGTGTCCTGTCTTTCAACAGTGGCCAATGCCAGGTGCTCCAGGGGATAGACACAGAACAGGCATTCGTGGAGTGATCCGTCCTGTCATCCATTTCCAGGTTCTGGCAAACAGAGACTAGGGACGAACAGGACATGGGGTTGCATTCCTGACCATCTTTGCTAATAGCCATTGATGTTCCTGTCCTCCAGGAACTTATATCATTCATTTTTGAACCATGTTATAGTCTTGGCCTTCACAACATCCCCTGGCAAGGAGTTCCACGGGTTAACTGTGCGTTGTGTGAAGAAATACTTCTTTTTGTTTGTTTTAAACCTGCTGCCTATTCATTTTAGACCTGCAACCTATTAAATAGAGACACTTGCCAGGCTGGGTGGCAGAAAGGGGACACCCATCTCTAGGGGACCCCGGCCCTGATCGAGACCCAGGTCGGAGGGACTGGCTGGCTCAAGGAGTTGCATAATAGGATATAGGGCACTTCACATCTCTAGGGGACAGCAGGTCTAATCTGGCATCAGGACAGGAGGGCTGACTGGTGTAAGGGGTTGGGGAACGAAATAGGGGTCCTTGCCCCTCCAGGGGGCGCTAGCTCCAGTGTGGGCCAACTGGCATTGGGCGAAGCTCCCAGGGACAGGTGCTCCCCACCCCCAGAGGCCATTGTGTTCTAGGGAAGGCCGGTCTGGCCCCAGATTCACCCATAGCAACAACAGGAGCCGCGTCTATGGTTCAGGTCTTTTATTGAGAGCACATTTAATGAGATGTTACCCAGGAAACCCTCAGACACTGGCACCAGATCTACAGCGGACTCATGGTACGCCACTCCTCTGTGCCAAATCCTGGCTGGGCGCTCAGAGGCACCAGGGAGTCACTGAAGGGGGAAACTGAGGCACCGAGCATGGGCTGGGGAGGGAGGGAGTGGCAAAGCTAGGGATGGAACCCAGAAGTCTTGGCTCTAGCAGATTCTGCAGAGGGAGACAGGACCATGTAGCTTCTGGGGAGGGCAGCGGAGGAGCTGAGATTTCTTGTAAGACCTGGACCAGGGACTAATAACTAGCCCTCAATCCCCTATCAGAGGTAGGGAAAGAACCCAAGCGTCCTGATTCCCGCCCTTGCCCCCATTCTAATCCACTAGACCCACCCCCCAGTCCTCTCCCAGAGCTGGGGATAGAACTCAGGAGTCCTGGCTCCCAGCTTCCACTACCCTAACCCGCTAGCTAGACCCTATTTGCCTCCCAAAGCTGGGGACAGAACCTAGGAGTCCTGACTCCCAGCCCCATTAGCAGATCTCTTCATCGGGAGATGAAAAAAGCTCATCGGGGACCGGCTGGACAGAGCTAGCCAGCTCTGATGCCCGGGGCTGGATGGACACGGGGAGCTCCAGACGAGGCGGCTGGGCAGTCAAGGGGATTTTAGGTACCACGGGCGGGATGGAGACAGGCAGCTCCAGTGCTGCTGCCCTGGGAGAAGCGGATGTTTTAGGCGCTGATGCTGAGCCAGTCGTGGGCTTCTCCGGCTGCCCTGTTGGCCCAGGAGTGGACGTCTCATTTTTTGGATCTAGCAGATTCCGCAGGGCAGGCAGCCAGGACCATATGGCAGCCGGGGAGGGCAGCGTAGGAGTTGGGATTCCTTGTAGGACCCGGACTAGGGGCTCAAAGAATTCCATCACCTCCTCCTCCGAGGAATTAGGCTCCGGATCGTCGGCCTGTCGCCGGGACCGACCCAGGGTTCCCCCTTCGGGAAGCTGAAAGCTCCTGGGCGTCACACCTAGAGAGACCACAAGGGGGAGACAACGTTGTCTGATAAGATTGTATGGCCCAACTCTTCAAGGGTATTTAGATTATTAACATCATGTTTGGGGCAGCGTCTATCTATGATTCTGTGTTTGTACAGCTTCTGGCACGATGGGCCCAGCTCCCAGTGTGGTGTTGTGGCCCAAAGAGCTAACGCAACCCTGGGATGCATAAACAGGGGAATCTCGAGTAGGAGCCGAGAGGTTATTTTACCTCTGTATTTGGCACTGGGGCGACCGCTGCTGGGATCCTGGGCCCAGTTCTGGTGCCCACAATCCAAGAAGGATGTTGATAAATTGCAGTGGGGTCAGAGAAGAGCCACGAGAATGATTAAGGGTTTAGAAAACCTGCCTCGCAGCGATAGACTCAAAGAGCTCCATCTATTTAGCTTAACAAAGAGACGGCGAAGGGGTGAGTTAATCGCAGTCTGTGGGGGACAAATATTTAATTCCTGGGCTCTTCAGCCTAGCAGAGAAAGATCTAACACGATCCGATGGCTGGACGTTGAAGCTAGACAGAATCAGACGGGGAATACGGCGTAAATTTTTAACAGTGTGAGTAATTAACCATGAGAACCATGCACCAAGGGTCGTGGTGGATTCTCTATCACTGACAATTTGTATCGCAAGAGGCGTAGCCAATAGGTGCAGGTATTTGCTAGGTAAGGCATAGGGATGCATCCCCTGCTCTGGAGAGTTACCAATGGGATGTTTTTTTTTCTAACAGATCCGCTCTAGGAATTATCTGGGGGCAGTTCTCTGGTCTGGGTTATCCAGGCGGTCAGACGAGATGATTACAATGGTCCTTTCTGACCTGGGAATCTATGAATCTACAAACCTTGGCTGGGCCTTAGGCTCTACCCTAATAAATGTGTGTGTTAATAATAACATTCCAGACCAGCCAAGCCTTAATGTCCTTGCCACGCTTGTTCTCTCCCGACCACTCCTGCTTTCCAAGGTTTCTCCCGCCAATGGAATTATTTCCCTAGCTGTATTAGCTGCCTCAAATCCCCCTCAGTGATTCCCCCTGCTGAATTCCTTTGGGTTATCTTCCCTTGCTGGTATTAATGTCTCCTCCCGGTCCCGTCACAGTGGCATGGCTATTTACCTTCCTTCCTGCATCCGGATCGGGGAAGGAGATATCAAACTGGGCCCCACCTGCCCCCACCCCTGAGATATACTTCACTACGCAACACCTGCTGTTGGAGACATTCCCTCCAGCCACATGGCGCTGACTCTGCCAATGGGAACGAGCGCTGATAAACGCTCTCCTTAAATCCTGCTCCTGAGACACCCCAAGATTATCTCACCCCTCTTCACCACCCCACAGCCCACTCCCCAGAGTCCGTGCCCTCTACCTAATGTTTGTACCCCACTGACATCCCAGATGTCCTGGCCGGCTAGGTACCTCCCAGCACACGAACCTACCTCCCAAAATATCCCTCCCTGTGGTGCATCACCCCAAAATACACCCCACCCAGTTGCTCAACTAGTATTTGTCTCCTAGACACAATATTTCTCCCGGGTCAGCCCCTCCCAGCTCCCTTGCTAGTAACTGAATACAGGACACCCCCCCCCCAAAATATGCCCCCCATCACTGTAGCTATTTATCCAGTGCCAGCAGGCCAGTGACACCCCAAAATATCCCAGGCTCTTCACCCACACACACACAAACACACAGAGCCGCTGACCCAGTTTTTCCATCTTGCTGGCAATGCAAAACATCATTCATTGCCAACTGGCGCACTGATCAGTGTCTGGCACACCAGAATATCCCGGCATGTTAGAATAGTGGACTCCTGATTTGCAGTCCCTCTGGCTCTAACCACTAGACCCCACTCCCCACCCAGAGCAGGGGATGAACCCAGGAGTCCTGGCTCCCAGTCCCCCCTCCCCCGCTCTAATCAATCTCCTCCCAATGACACCCTGAAATATCCATCTCTGTTCAGCCACCTGCCTAATCAGCAGTGCCCCCCCCCAAATAACTGTGCCCAGGGATCCCCCCAAATCTGCCCTTCCCTCAGGCAGGTACCTACCTGGCAGGTGCAGGCACAGTACCAGTAGGATGGTTAATTTCAGCCCAAGTGGGACCCATCCCTGCTGGACCTTCATCTCGCCAGGCTTTGGGGGAGCAAGGTAGCTGTAGATATCCCAGGGATGCTGTGCAGCGCGGCCAGAGGTGGCTGCAGCCTTGCTCAAGGGGATGGCTTTTATCCCCAGCTGCACGGGGCAGGGCCACGGGTTCCCAGGCTGGGGCGTGTAGGGAGCTGCTGCTGGGAAAGTCTCCCTGTTTCGACAGAGCCGAACAGGATGTTGGGGGAGCTGCCTCCTACAGGCAGGCAATGTGTCAAGAGGGGATAGGGGTGATGAAACTGCCACAGAAAACAGGGCCACCGCGTTCTCACCACTACACCCTGCTTCCCTCCCAGAGTTGGGGATGGAACCCTGGAATCCTGGCTCCCAGCCCCCCCAGCTCTAACCACTACACCCCATTCCCCTTTCAGAGCAGGGATAGAACCCAGCATTTTTGTCTGCCAACGTCTACCCGTCTACTGTAAGCACTGAAAAAACTCAGGGGCAGGAGGTCATGATTGATTATAAATGGGAGCACTGTGTGGGGAGGGGTGGACAGGAATTGGGAATGGGGTCTAGTGGTTACAGCGAAGGTCTGGGTGTCAGGACTCCTGGGTTCAGTTTGCAGCTCTGGGATGGGAGTGGGGTTTAGTGGTTAGGGCAAGGAGGGGCTGGGAGTCAGGACTGCTGGGTTCCGGCTGGCGGAGGGGAGGGGAGATCAGTTGTCGCAGGGGGCCAGGGGATCAAAACCCTGTTCCTAGCCCCGGGGGAGTGAGACGCAGGATGCCTGGGTTCTCTTTCTGACACAGGGAAGAGACAAGGCAATCGGGACACAGAGAAAGAATTGGGCTAAAGGACTCCGAGTGCCTCCATCTCTGTCGCTACAGGGCAGGGTCTGTTTACAGCGTGTTACACGTGAGAGTTATTATTGTTAATACTAATGAATAATAACTGTAACTATGGGCGTTGACTAGGCATCATCAGCTTTACGTAACATGCATAGGGAAATTAAGTCCAACAAGGGGAAGCGCCTGACCCAATGTCATCCAGTGAGCCCAGGAAGAGAACCCAGGCGTCCTGTCTCTCAGCCCCCGCCACACTAACCCACTAGACCCCGCTCCCCTCCCAGACTCATCAATAGAAGCCAGGAGTCCTGGCTCCTAGTCATGAGGCAATAGCCCTGTGGCATCTCCTGCAGTTCACCCGGGTGTTGTCCTGTGAGCCACTCCCCCGGCTTTCTGGATCTGCAGCAGAAGATGGGAGTGAGGTGAGAGGGCCCCAGGCAACCACCTACGTTCCCATCCCTGCTGTCCCATGCAAGCTTCATAATAAGGCTCAGGTAAGCGTGGATTGGGATGAGTTCCGGCATGTCTACAGGCTTGGGCAGCTCGGCAAGGCGGTTACAGCCAAGGACAGACGAGAACTCCACTTGGCCAAGGAGCGGCCTCTCCCCCAGGTGCTTTCCAGAGTCCAGCTGCTCCTCTCCATTCCCACCAGCTAAAACCCCTTGCTGAAGGTCTGGCCGCCTCTCAGCTACCTCACCATCCTCCCATTCGCTCTCCCTAGCTCTCAGCCCACCTGCTGGTCCATGAACCCAGCTGGATCCACCCTGGTCACACCCCATAAAGGTGCCAGCCCTGGGCTTCCCCACTTCCCTGGTGGGAGAATTGTAGCTAGCCCCCATCCATGGACTCTGTGTTCTACTTTCATTCATTCACACTACGGACGTATCTTGGGTCAGCTCCGGCTGGCCTCTGCTAACCCATATTCTTGGCCCATTCTCACCATCCAAGCTGCATCTGCCGCTGGCATCACTCCAGATTATCCACACTGGGGTCACTAAGATCAGAATCGAATTCCGTTGGTGTGAATGGGGTCACTCCGGATTTACACCATGATCACTAAAATCAGAATCGAATTCTGTTGGTGTGAATGGGGTCACTCCGGATTTACACCATGATCACTAAAATCAGAATCTAATTCCATTGGGAATCATTAGGAAAGGGATAGATAATAGGACAGAAAATATCATGTTGCCTCTATATAAACCCATGGTACGCCCACATCTTGAATATTGCGAACAGGTGTGGTCACCTCATCTCCAAAAAGATATATTGGAATTGGAAAAGGTCAGGAAAAGGGCAACAAAAATGATTAGGGGTATAGAACAGCTTCCGTATGAGGTGAGATTAATAAAATAGGGACTTTTTAGCTTGGAAAAGAGATGACTAAGGGGGGATATGACAGAGGTCTATAAAATCGTGAGTGGCATGGAGGAAGTAAATAAAAAAGTGTTATTTACTCTTTCTCCCAACACAAGAACTAGGGGTCACCAAATGAAATGAATAGGCAGCAGGTTTAAAACGAACAAATGCAAGTATTTCTTCACACAACACACAGTCAACCTGTGGAACTCTATGCCAGAGGATGTTGCGAAGGCCAAAACTATAACAGGATTCAAAAGAGAACTAGATAAATTTCTGGAAGACAGGCCCATCAATGGCTATTAGACAGGATGGGCAGGGATGGTGGCCCTAGCCTCTGTTTGCCAGAAGCTGGGAATGGGCGACGGGGGATGGATCACTTGATGATTCCCTGTTCTGTTCATTCCCTCTGGGGCACCTGGCATTGGCCACTGTCAGAAGACAGGATACTGGGCTAGATAAACCTTTGGTCTGACCCTGTATTGCCATTTTTATGTTTTTATGTTGGTGTCAATGGGGTCACTCCAGATTCACACCGGGGCCACTGAAATCAGAATCTCATCCTAGTGTTGTACCTACACAGAGTCACTGCTACCGGGGAATTGACTATATAACAGGACTAAAGCCTATTTCCTAACAGGTCTTGGCATCCGGAGCATGTCTGATCCTACCAACACACACAATTGATGGCATTGTTTGAGTGAGGGAAATTACAGCCACGGATCCAGGTCCTTAGTTCCTATAAGTTGTACAGCTCCATTGAAGTCAATTCACACCAGCTGGGAATAGGGATTCGTTGACCCTTACGGAGCTATGGCCAATTCACACTAGCTGGGAATCTGGATTCATTGACTCCAATGGAGCTAAGCCCCATTCACACCAGCTGGGGCTATGGCCCCATTGACTTCAGGCTGCTAGTAACATTGGTTGTGGATGCGAGTCCTGCAGAGGAGGGCTCTGTTTATTTTTTCTTCAGGGAAAAAGATGGTTTAATGGTTATAGATACTTGTCCCCAGGGCCCCGGTACTGCCGACTCGCAGACGACACAGAGGGCACCTAGGATTCTACAGGGACTCCCTGCATCAGATGTATGCATAACACTTCACCGACTGATGGCACATGGGGTCTCCCCGAGAGCCAGAAGCCGCCTGGTTATCTGAATCCTTGTGAGATATCCGTACGGACCATATTGAAGGAGTCAAGTATCAGGGGGTAGCCGTGTTAGTCTGTATCTACAAAAACAACAAGGAGTCTGGTGGCACCTTAAAGACTAACAGATTTATTTGGGCATAAGCTTTCGTGAGTAAAAACCTCACTTCTTCGGATGCAACCGAAGTTGCTCCTTGTTGTGTTCATATTGAAGGAGTTATAAATCAAGACTGAAAATTATGTTCTTATAGTCGTGGGGTTCAAAAAGGTCACCAGAAAGTGACCTTCCTTGGAAGTGTTCCTTCCAGGCAGGAAATTACAGACACCTCGTTCCCTGGCTGGTCACGTGTGTATCCTGATTCTATCATGTATGTCAGGTTGCATACTGATGTAGGGGTAGAATGAAAGCTTGTGAAATCTACAAGAGAGGAAACTTACAGGATAAAACAAACAGCAGAGCAAAGACAGACAAAGGGTTGGTCTGGTGTATCTTGGGGTGCAAGTAAACCTCCAGGGTCCTTCAGCGAGGAGGCAAGCTGAGAGCATGTTTGTCTCATGAAGGGGCGGTCGCAGCAGCTGCAGGGATTTGGGGTCAACGTTACTCTACCAGACAGAAGAGTATCTAATTCATTCAGCCTAGGTTGTAGAATGCACGTTTTGATTTTATTTTCTATGGAACCATTTGTTCCCACGACTTCTAACTTGCTACTCCTTGAATCTCTGGGTTATACTTATACTGGATTCCACTATCAACACTGTGACAGGTTCGGTCACAGAGACCCCCTTGGGACTGTCACCTGATGTGCTGAAATTACCTCTGAGCCCATCTTCCCTGCCAGCTTGGGACTCCAGAACCCTGCCTTGTTGAGCCAGACACGCTTGCCTGCTGCAACACAGACTCAGAGTCTGAACCACACCCCCAAAGGTGCAGGCTTTAACCAAAAACTGCTCAGCAGGTCACCTATCTCCAGCACCCAGAGACCCAGCTCCCAGTGGGATCCAAACCCCAAATAAATCCGTTTTACTTTGTATAAAGCTCATACAGGGTAAACTCATAAATTGTCCGCCCTCTATAACACTGACTGAGAGATATGCACAGCTGTTTGCCCCCCCAGATATTAATCACTTACTCTGGATTTATCAATAAACAAAAGTGATTTTATTAAGTATAAAAGGTAGGATTTAAGTGGTTCCAAGTAATAACAGTAATTTACCAAGCAAAATAAAACAAAGCACGCAAGTCTAAGCCTAATACATTAAGAAACTGATTACAGGTAAATCTCATCCTCAGAGATGTTCCAATAACTTCCTTCACAGACTAGACTCCTTCCTGGTCTGGGCCCAGTCCTTTCCCCGGAACAGTCCTTGTTAGTTCCAGCAGGCATTTTAGGTGGTAAGCAGGGGTTTTCTTGTGACTGGGACCCCCTTTGTCCTGTTCCACCCCCTTTTATAGCTTTGGCACAAGGCGGGAATCTTTTGTCTCTCTGGGTCCTCACCCCTCCTTCTAAATGGAAAAGTATCAGATTTAAGATGGATTCCAGCATCATGTGACCTGGTCACATGTGCTGTGAGACCTCATTCTTCATTACCCCTGGGCTGGCACACACGTACACAGGAAGGTTTGCAAGTAAACAGAGCCATTTACAACCAATTGTCCTAGTCAATGGGAGCCATCAAGATTCTAAACCACCATTAATGGCCCACACTTTACATAATTACAATAGGACCTCGGAGTTATACTTCTTATTTCTAGCTTCAGATACAAAAATGATACATGCATACAAATAGGAGGAATATATTCAGTAGGTTATAACCTTTGTTATGATACCTTACAGGAGACCTTTTGCATGAAGCATATTCCAGTTACATCATATTTACACTCATAAGCATATTTCCATAAAACGTCACAAACACGTCTCAGTGCTGTGCGTGAAGCGGAGCCGTGAGCGGAGGGTCAGCTGGGATGCGGCGAATCTGTGAATATCACGTGTGCCCAACGGCCGGACGCTCCCAGAGGACACTAACCTGCCGTGCCAGTCGCTAACCCGCAGAGCGATGGCAAAGCCTAGAAGGGAGCTCTTGTGTCGCTCGTCGCAGGTGGAGCTGGGGAGTTGACCTCTGGCAAGGCACAGACAAGATTTCCTCACGCTCAGGTAGCAAGGTGCCTCACAGCCTTGGGAGGGGAATGGGTGTCACAGATCCAGCAAGGTATCCCCTGCCAGCTGCCCACCAGACTGCTGTGAAAGGACCCAGACGCTAGGTTCCCTAGGTATTTGAAGAGTCCAGCCACTGTCCCAGTCTTGGCATAGACCCTTAGTCTAGATCTTCCTCCTGAGATCTGGAACCTGCTATCCAGCTGTCTAGCTCCTGGGCTGAGAGCTGGCCCTTCAGACTCCACCCACCGCACCATCGCTGAAACAAACCTTCTCCTGGGACTCTATCCGGGGGCATTCTGGGTTACCCTTTAGGACTCTTCGGTAGCACGTGGCACCTGTGAAGCAGACAACGCACACAGGGGCATGTTGCACAGAGTCTAACATCGTTGTTCTTTTATACTCTAGTCACACAAAGCACAAGCAAGGAGATCATACAGAACACAACCACCGTCCTGACCCCAGAGCCCTTCACTAGCTCCCCCATCCCTTGGGAGCTCCTGGGGACCATATGGGCTCAGGAAGGGTCTCCTGGATCATCTGGGCTGCTACATCCTGGGGTGCTTCTCCGTCCTGGAGTCTCCTTCCCGGGTTTGGCTTCTTTCCTGTCCAGTGCTTCCCGGCCATGTGTGTTTCCTGATTCAAACCCTCCGCTGACCTTTGTCCTGTGTTTCATACCATAGGCGCCGACTCTGGGTGCTCCAGGGCTGGAGGAAGACTGACTCACAGGCCAGGAGGGCGTGATGGATATGTCACGCCCCGAGGGGGATCCATGAGACAGCATTTTTCATACTATCACTGCACAGTAGCATCATCATTGCAACCAGAATTCATACGTTCTACTGCCAGAACTCTGGAATCGTCCCAGTGGGACCTACTTAGCAGCGTGTGTGTGGTGAGCATTAGGACTCCGGGGTTCACGCTGGACTCTGCCACTGACTAGGGGTGTGATTTGGGCGACCGGCTTAGCCCTGGACGACAGTGCAAAGTTACAGCAGCAACGCTACATTTGTCGGGGCTGTGAAACAAACACCCCCCTGGCTGACGTAGGTATGCCAAAGTGACCCCAGTGCAGACGCAGCTATCACAACAGAGGAGGGCTTCCGTCCACAGATAACTTCGTTAGGGGAGCTGGGGCTCCTACCCCAGCAGAAAAACCCCTTCTGTAGGCGTAGGCTGCGTCTGCCCCCATGGGGCTGTGCTGGCACAGCTGTGATATGGGTAGAGAAGGTGTACCCTTAACCTCTTTGTGCCTAAATTCCCCATGTGTAAAAGCAAGATTATATTACCTCTCTCTTTTGTCTATTTTGGCTGTGAGCTCTTTGTGTGTCTTGTTGTATGTCTGTGCAGCGCCCAGCACAACAGGGCCCTGATCTCAGCTGGGGCAGGGACTGTCTGTGTGTCTGTGCAGTGCCCGGCACAACGGGGCCCTGATCTCAGCTGGGGCAGGGACTGTCTCTCGCTGTGTGTCTGTGCAGCGCCCGGCACAACGGGGCCCCCATCTCAGTAAGGCTCCTAATAAAGAATCATTGAAATACAGGGA
Source organism: Malaclemys terrapin pileata (assembly GCF_027887155.1). NCBI lineage: Eukaryota > Metazoa > Chordata > Testudines > Emydidae > Malaclemys > Malaclemys terrapin. The sequence goes on along the minus strand of NC_071517.1, from coordinate 43,207,165 downwards.
AAGAAGGGACCTCAAGAGGTCCCCTCATCCAGCCCCTGCGCTGAGGCAGGACCAAGTAAACCCTGACCATCCCTGACAGGTGTTTGTCCAACCTGTTTGAAAAAACCTCCGATGACGGGGCTTCCACAACCTCCCTTGTTCTGGAGCTTAACTCCCCTGAGAGTTAGAGAGTTTTTCCAAATATCGAACCTAAATCTCCCTTGCTGCAGATTAGGCCTGTCGCATCTTGTCCTGCCCTCGGTGGACATGGAGAACAATCGATCACCGTCCGCTTTATAACAGCCCTTCAGATAGTCCCTCGGTCTTCTTTTCTCAAGTTGAAACATACCCAGTTTTTTCACTTTTCCTCACAGGGCAGGTTTTCTAAACCTTTTCTCCTTTTTGTTGCTCTCCCCAGGACTCTCTCCAGCTTGTCCACATCTTTCTTGAAGTGTGGTGCCCAAAACTGGACCCAGTACTCCAGCTGGGGCCTCACCCGTGCCAAGTAGAAGGGGACAATATCCTCCCGGGTTTCACATACAACCTTTCTGTTAATGCACCCCAGAAAGATCTTAGCCTTTTTCACAGCGGCATCACAAAAGACTCATGTTCAGTTTGTGATCCACTCTAACCCCCAGATCCTTTTCAGCCGTACTGCCGCCTAGTCCATTATGCCCCGTTTTGTTCTTGAGCCTTTGATTTTTCCCTTTGCACTTGTCTTTATTGAATTTCATCTTGTTGATTTCAGAGCAATTCTCCAATTGATCACGGTCATCTTCAGTTCTAATCCTGGTCGCCAAAGTGGTTGCCACCCCTCCCAGCTTGGCAAATTTTATAAGACATCCACTCCACTCCACTATCCAAGTCATTAATGAAAATATTGACTAGTACCAGACCCAGGACTGATCCCTGTAGGACCCCACTAGACAGCTGATAAATAAATAACACATAATAATAAAGGGGGGAGAGGGAATACAGAGCTCGCCTAAAAAGATCTATAACAGCCTCGTGTTCTTGTGTAGCACCGGTTATTTTCCATAATCAAAAACCTGGATTCTAATCCCGTTCTCCCGGATATGGCACTTCCTCAACCTGTGACTCAGTTTCTCCATTCCAGAGGTGGGTTCATGATTGCGGTAAAACCCACTGGATGTTTCCTGCGGAATGAAAGTCACACAGCCCAAGGAGATGATGCAATTCTCAGGGGCAGGTTTACGAAAGCGGTGAGCGCTCACGCTGGAATGTAGCTCTTCTAGTTCATGCACTGGCCTGGGACTGAGAAGATCTAGGGGCAGTTTCCAGCTCCGTTTCAGACTCGCGGTGTGACCTTGGGCAAGTCACTGTGTCTCTCGCCCCGTGCCTCGGTTTTCCCATCTGTGCAAAGGCAATCGTAACCCTTCATTTGTAATGACAGCCAGCTCTCGAAGAGCGCAGGGACTCCCGGTATTTTACAAAGGAGGTAAATAGCCTCCCCCTCTTGTCAAAGATGGGGAAGTTGAGGCACAGAGAGGAGAAGTGACTTGGTGAAGGTCCTCAAGCAAGCCCAGGGCCAGGCCAGCAATAGAATACAGGTGTCCTGAGTCCCCACCCAGTTTTCTGGCCCCTATGCCGCACTGCTTAGACCATGAGCTTTTTTGGACTGGGACCAGGGCCATCCTTAGGATTTATGGGGCCCTACGCAGTATTATTAAACTGGTGCCCCTACGCCAGCACATTCAGCTCTGTGAATACGGCCTCTGCCTTCTGCCTAGTAAGGAGACTGCAGCGAGCTGGGTGTGTGGGAGCTGACCTGCTCTTACCTGCTGTCCTGGTCATAGGGGTGGGCTCTGTGGGTGGGTGCTCTGGGACTGGAGCACCCACGGGGAAAATGTAGTGGGTGTGGAGCACCCACTGGCACCAAACTCCCACCCCCCTGCCCCCGCACCTCTTGCTTGCCAGCGGCCCCGTGCTTACCGACTCCTCCCACTCCCTCCCGGTGCTTCTGGACACCACAAACAGCTGATTCACAGCGTTCCAGCTCCAGGAGGGAGGGAGAGGAGCGGGGATAGGGTGTGCTCTGGGGAGGAGGCGCGGAAGAGGTGGGGTGGGGGTAGAATAGGAGCGGGAAGAGGCGGGGCGAGGGCTTAGGGGAAGGGGTGGAGTGGGGGGCGGGGCCTACAGCAGAGGGAGAGGCCGAGCACCCCCTGGCAAGATGAGAAGCCGGCACCTATGGTCCGAGAGGTGCCCTAAATTTTCAGGTGCCCTACGCAGCTGCATATGCCTAAGGGTGGCCCTGACTGGGACTGTCTCTTGCTGTGTGTCTGTGCAGCGCCCAGCACAACGGGGCCCTGATCTCAGCTGGGGCTGGGACTGTCTCTCCCTGTGTGTCTGTGCAGCGCCCAGCACAACGGGGCCCTGATCTCAGCTGGGGCTGGGACTGTCTCTCGCTGTGTGTCTGTGCAGCCGTTGTCAGTCACTGTCAGAGACCGGACTAGGTGGACCTCACAGCTGGGGATTTCTCTGTTCCTGTCTCAAAATCCCACGACAGCCGCAGTGTCCGTCTCCTGACACCCCCGCCCCGACTTGGTAGTGACTCAGTCAGTTTCCCTGCCCCTGAAGCTAGTAGCCAGGCTTAAAAATCAGGCCCACGCCCGCCTCAAACCCAAATCGGCATTTTTCAGCACAAAAAAGGTGGGGTTGGCCATTTCCTCCCAGCCCCCGCGTTAACCCACCCTCCTGAGTGCTTCGTACCCCTGGGGGGAAATAAATCCTGTTTTGTTTGGAAGATGCTGACTCTGCGTCTCTGCAAACATAGGCGCCAACTTTCCCGGCACCGGTGGGTGCTCGCGCGCCCCCCCGCCCCGACTCCACCCTTTCCCCGCCCCCATTCCAACCCCTTCCCCAAAGTCCCTGCCCCAACTCTGCCCCCTCCGTGCCTCTATTGGACCCTTTCCCCAAATCCCCGCCCCCTCCCTGTCCCTATTGGATCCCTTCCCCAAATCCCCGCCCCAGCCCCACCTCTTCCCCGAGCGCGCCGCATTCCTCCTCTTTCCCCTTCCCTCCCAGTGCTTGCCGTGCGAAACAGCTGTTTCACGGCACAAGCGCTGGGAGCGAGGGGGGAAAACCGGGCATGCGGTGCGCTCAGGGGAGGAGGCGGAGGTGAGCTGGGGCAAGGGGGCAGGGTGGGGAGCTGTCGGTGGGTGCAGAGCACCCACCAATTTTTCCCCGTGGGTGCTCCAGCCCCGGAGCCCCCACAGAGGCTGCGCCTATGTCTGCGAACATGTGCTGTCACGGGCTCCAGCAGGGGAACGCCCCAAACCCTCTGTTATTAGCACAATTGCAGCCCCTTGGGCTGGTGTGAAGCCTCGAGATCCAGCCAGAAAACAGCTGGGCCAAGTGGTTCCGCCCGGGTCGCCCGATGGCAGCCGCGTGGCCCCAGCCAGTGCAGGTTTGTAACATGCTGGGAGACAGCGATTCAGGACTGTGCTGGTGGAAGGAGCAGAGGGACCGGTCGCTCAGGCTAGGAGCAGGGCGGATATTTGGTTGTGAATCGGGGACGGGGGCGAGACAAATAGTTTTGCGCAGAGATGGGTCGGCCTGTCGTGTGTGTGTGTGTGTCTGGCCCCTGCTTGAGGGAATCAGACCTGCTCTGTGCACGTGACGGACTGAATTAATGAATCCCCGCGTTAGGGTCACGGATCAGCCACACTGGTGGCATTGCTCCTTTTCCTCACACGCGTCTTTTCTGTGATCTAGGAGCATGCTCCGGCACTCACATCTCTTGGGAGGCAGCACAATCTGGTGGTAGGAGACGGGAGAGTCAGGACTCCTGGGTTCTCTCCCCAGCTCTGGGAGGGGAGCGGGGTCTAGTGGGTTAGAGCAGGGAGGGCTGGGAGTCAGAACTCCTGGGTTCTCTCCCAGAGGGGAGTGGGGTCCAGTGGTTACAGCCGGGGGGGCTGGGAGTCACCTCCATTGACCCCTGACAGCTGAACATCTCTCTCACGAGTCTGCTCATCTCCCCACAAACCCTTAACCCACCCCACTGCTCTGAAATCCCATTGCCCATTCTCGCTTCCCAGGGTGATGAATCTGCAAAGCGAGTGACTACATCTCCCATCAGCCCCTCCCTACTGCACGTCCCCCTTCCCCTGCCCAGGTAAGAGGAAAGGTCCTTAGCCAGGGGGTGGCCGGGCTCTATTGGGGGGTGGGAGCCCCAGGAAGCGTGGGCAGAGCTGCCCGTGGAACAGCCGCCTCCACCCCCAGCGATCACAGCTGGTGCCGATCTGCGTAGGGTTTGTAGGGGAGCTGCAGCGGCTGGGCAGGGAGCCAGTACAGGGGGTTCAAGGACAGCCACTAAGAAAACCTGGCTGGGAAACCCGCAAGTGCTTATTTGCAGGAATAGAGACTTGACTGGACACCCCAGGCACTAGGCCTTGTGGCCATCTGGTGCAGGGCAGCCTCTAACCCTAACAAGCGCCCCCCAGGGGCAGTGCGGTGCATTGCAGCCTGCAACCCGAACAGAAGCGTGGGTGGGTCGAAGGATGATCAGCATCAGAGCATCAGTGTCCCACGTGCGTTCTCTGCAGCGCTCTAAGCGTCTTCCTCGTTCCCCTGCTGGAGTCATTGGAGGCCGCATCATGGCAGGATGACATGCCCCATTGATGTCTCTGGGGCAGGGCTGGCCTCAGGGGTGGGCGCCAGCCGAGGGCACCATGGTCAAGAGACAAGGCGCGGGGTGCAAGGCCGCCGAAGGGAGCTCAGGGCAATGGGAGGGGAGGCAGCAGGGGCTGGGAAGTGGGGCAGAGAAGGCAGCGGGGGCCAGGGCAATGGGGGGATGGTTGGGGAGCCTGGGGAGACAGCAGGGGTGATGGGGCGGGTGGGGAGACCGGGGCAGGGGCGCCGGAACAGGGGGAGCCAAGGGGCCATGGCCCGTCCACTTTTCGCAACGGGCCCCGCCCCTACCTCTCCTCTTCCCCCCGAGGCCTTGCCCCCAGGTGTGGGGAGCCGTGGACCCTCCACCTGCCCTGGGTGGTGGGCCTGGGGGGTGGGGACATGGGCTGGGACTGGGGCTACTCTCAGGCTCTTCCCAGCCTTGGCAGGTGGAGAGGCCCAGGCTCCCTGGCCCAGCTCTGGCTTCTGTCTTGGCCGGGGGCGTGGCCCCAGGGGAAAGGGGGCAGAGGCGGGGAGGAAGGGGGAACACGCTCAGTGAAGAGGCGGGGCCGGGGCGGGGATTTGGGGAAGGGATCCAATAGGGGCAGGGATGGGGCGGAGTTGGGGCAGGGACTTTGGGGAAGGGGTTGGAATGGGGGCGGGGATAGGGTGGAGTCGGGGCAGGGCGGAGGGCACGAGCACCCACCGGCGCCGGGGAAAGTTGGAGCCTGTGCACCCCAGTCGTGTTCCCAAACTAACGATCGCCTGTTCCACACTGCGGCCATCCCACCTCCCTCCTCCTACCCCCCCTTCCAAATCAAGCCCCCGCGACACAGGCAGCCCTCAGAAAACTCGCGTCCCCTTTTGCCTGGGGTGAGCTCAGCCCTGGTTGGACATTGGAGACTTAGATGTTTCTGTCTCCCACGAGAGACATAGGGCCTGCGGGGGTGGTGAGGTGAGCCGGGAGGAATCTCTGGGAGGGCGTCCTGGTTTATCTGACACTGGAGTGTCAGATGAGGTGATTGTTCCGCCCGCCGGCCCAGCCCATCTGAGAATTATAGAATCATAGGACTGGAAGGGACCTCAAGAGGTCATCTGGTCCAGTCCCCGGCACTCATGGCAGGACTAAGTATTATCTAGACCATCCCTGACAGGTGTTTGTCCAACCTGCTCTTAAAAATCTCCAATAATGGAGATTCCACAACTTCCCTGGGCAATTTATTCCAGTGCCTAACCACCCTGGCAGTTAGGAAGTTTTTCCTAATGTCCAACCTAAACTGCCCTTGCTGCAAATTAAGCCCACTGCTTCTTGGCCTATCCTCAGAGGTTAAGGAGAACAATTGTTCTCCCACCTCCTTGTAACAACCATTTATATACTTAAAAACTGTGATCATGTCCCCTCTCAGTCTTCCTTTCTCCAGACTAAACAAACCCAATGTTTTCAATCTTCCCTCATAGGTCATGTTTTCTAGACCTTTCATCATTTTTGTTGCTCTTCTCTGGATTTTCTCCAGTTTGGCCACATCTTTCTGGAAATGTGGCACCCAGAATTGGACACAATACTCCAGTTGAGGCTTAATTTGCATGGTGTAGAGGGGAAGAATTACGGCTTGTGTCTTGCTTGCAACACACCTGCTAATATACATCCCAGAATGATGTTTGCTTTTTTTGCAACTGTGTTACATCTTGGTGCCAACGCTGCCTATAATCTCACCTGGAGAGGAGAAGGGGCAGCGACTCCAGTCCAGCCCCAGGGTGGAGGGAGCGGCTGGCTCATGGGACTGGGACAGGGAGCCTTTCCCCTCTAGGGGGCACTGGCTCCAATCTGGTCCCAGGGTGGGGGACTGGATGGCTCAGGGGGCCAGGGACTGGAACATGGATCCTTTCCCCTCTAGGGAGCACCAGTTCCAATCTGGTTTTCACCCCCGTAGGTGAAATAAGTGAGTGGCTTCTCAGCGCTGTTCCTTGCAGATGCTCACATCAGAAGGGACCTGCTGGCAGCGTCCGTCAAGCGTCATGGATGGGCCCTGGCGACCGAGCGCCTCTCTGCCCCCAGCAGGCAATGCTTGGAAGCGAGGACAGGGGGAGTGTGCACTGCTGCTGGCCGTCCAGTCCCTGCTCTGAGCTCCCAACGCTGCCTGGCTCCTGCCCCGAACTCGCTCTGAAGGGAGGAATTAAGCGAAATGACCTTACAGAGCAAGGATTTTATTGGAAGCATTTACAGCACCAGAAGCGAGGAGCAGAGAGAGACGCAGACGTCCTCCCCACCCCCATCCAGGCATCCCAGCAATACAAAGGCCCTGAGATCACAGACCATATGGGAAGGAGAAGTGGTTGGGGGGGAGGGGTGAAGCGATCCAGGCTGGGTGGGGGGAGATCAGGGAAATGGGGGTGGGGAATTTACACAGGGAGGGCTATAAGCGCTGACCCCCATCCACAGCTAAGCGCTGAGCAAAAGGTTTTGGAACACAACGGGGAAACTGAGGCACAAAGCGATGGAGTGGCCCAGTCAGGGGCATGTCGTAAGATGACAAGAGAGTGGGAGATAGAACCCAGGAGTACAGACTCCCAGCCCCCCCGCTCTAACCACTAGACCCCACTCCCCTCATAGAGCTGGGATTGAACCCAGGAGTCCTGGCCCCCATTCTCCCTCCCACTCTAACCACTAGCCCCTACTCACAGAACCAGGACAGAACCCAGGAGTCCTGATCCCCATTCCCACCCTGCTCTAACCACTAGACCCCATTCCTCCCAAAGCTGGGATAGAAGCCCCCATTGTCTTGCTCCAATGACTAGACCCCCACTCCCCGACAAGAGCTTGGGATAGAACCCAGGAGTCCTGACCTGCCTCCCACTCTAACCACTAGACCCCACTCTTCTCCTGCAGCTGGGGATAGTACCCAGGAGTCCTGAGTCCCATTCCCTTGCTCTCACACCTAAACCATACCCCCCAGAGCTGGGGACAGAACCCAGGCATTCTGCCCTCCTCCTGCCTTAGCTGCTAACCCTCACCAGCTCGCTTCTCACGCCCTGTGGACTAAGGGCTGTTGGGCAGCATGGGATTGGAAGAGCCTGGCATGGGCACATCTCCTGTTCCCGCTCCCCCTCCAACAGCATTGTCAACGGAGACCCCGGGCATGGACGACACCCCCTGTCCAGCATGGTTGGGCAGCTCTGAAAGGCTCGGCACATAGGGGATGCTGGGCTCCTTGTACTGTGGGCGCGGGAACCTACCCACCCCCTGCCCCAGCTGGGCATTCCCGGCGTAGCTCACCGGGCCCCTAAAGGGGACCCGTATGTGCCCTGCGGTTCTGACTTCGTCATGGAGACCTGGCACGAAGGGGATGCTGGGGTTCTTATAGACTGGCGGGATGTGCCCGAACGGCCTGACGGAGCCAACCCCATAGCCAGCACCCGGCATCCCATACTGTGGCGGGGAGCCCCCCACTGAGATATCCGGCCTGGCTCCTTCATAGGCTCCGGGGCCATTTATTCCATACGATCCGGGTCCAGGTTGTTCAGATGACCCAGTTCCGGCTGCTTCGTTTGATGCACATCCAGTTCCTCCGTAGGATCCGGCCCCAGTTCCTGTATAGGCTCCGGGCCCATCTATCCCGTATGATCCGGGCCCAGGTCCTCCATACGATCCAGAATCGGTTCCTCCATAGGCCCCAGGCCCATCTATCCCGTATGATCCGGGCCCAGGTCCTCCATACGATCCAGAATCGGTTCCTCCGTAGGCCCCAGGCTCGTTACCAATCCCCTGCCCCTGCGGGCGGACCTGGGGCTGCAGGATCCCCGCCGGCTGACTGTAGGGGTCCATGCCAACTGGCAGTGGTTCCAGCGCTGGCTCCTCCTGCCGTGGGATGCACTTGGACGCCGAGCCTAGGAGGGAGGTGGAGAGATTATTCACTGGCACAACCCTTGGTTAAAACAGCGTTCAGTCTCCCCGGTGGTCTTGTGCCCTTCCACAGCGGCGAATTCAGCTGCACTCACGCTTCTTAAAATCAGGAAATACAGAGTTAAGATAAATATGCCCCACAACCTTAACTCTGCCCCCCTGGAGCTGGCAAGAGCCTCCGGGGATTATCTGCATGCACCCCACTGCATTCGGAATATTGAATGGTGGAGGGATTCGATGGAGCAGCTCGGTAGAGCTGCGATTGTGAAATGAGGAGATCTGGGGGGGGGGGCTGTGAGCCCCTTTCCACGACTCCAGTGTGTGTGAGCAAAGGAAGAGGTGCACCAGCCTCCTTCATGTCAGCGCTGTGTTGGGTAGGGTTGTGTCGGCACAGGTGTGATCCTAACAAACCCCCAGAGCTAACTGGGTTACACGAATAGCCTGATCTTGACACACACATTCTGGTCCACCAAAGAACACCAGGTGAGATCTTAAATGACAGCTGGCATCACGCTGGTGATTAATATCGTTATGAAATGTCTGTACAGCTCCTACGTGAGGCGTTACATCTGTCTACTGAAAATCTGTTCCGACCGTCTGTATCGAGGCAGGGTGGACAAAGAGGTTTTCTGCTGGGCAAATTTCTCTTGGTCGGCATGTAAACGAAGCATTGTAAGCCAACCCATTTACATGTCAATTCAGCCAAGGAGATGTGAAATCAACAGGCAGGCAGCACACCGTAGAATAAGCTACGGGGGAAAGGGAGGGTGTTCCTGACTCTAAGGACAGATGACAAACCTTGGGGGCTATAAAAGGAAGACAAGGAAGACACCCCTTTATCCGGCACCTAAGAAATCAGCAGGCAGTGCGGTTACATTCATGAAAACGGGATTGCAACCAACCTTGGGTGACAGGCTGCGTCGTCTGGGGTGAGATCACTTTCCAAGTTAGCCTGCTAAGTGAAGGCTAGTCTCTAGACAGGGTGTTATGTTTTATATGCACCCTGTTTTGCTTCCATTGTCCTTTCCCGCTATCATTGCACCTTCGATAATAAAATTCTTGCTGTCGTCACTATAAATGTATCTCAGTGCTGTGGTATGATGCCAGGAGTTGAATCACACCAGCTCCCCTTGAGGGCAGAGGACCTGGTATGACAGTGAGTGTTCACCAGAGAGGATCCACCAAACTGCAAGGCAATCCACATAACCCTGCATGTTTTAGAAGAGTCTGCCTTTAAAGGGAAAGTTGATCTCAACCTTAATTAGAGCAGGGTTGGTGCTGTGCTATAATATTGTCTGTCTCCTATTAATTGGTGCAGGGGATAGGGGGCTACCACTAGGGGCAATGTAATAGGTCCTGATTCCCAGTCCACTGAAGTCAATGAGGAAGGGGACGTCTTTCCACTGACTTCAATAGACCCCCAACCCCCTTACTGCAAAGGTAATCCCTACTGTGTGTCCCCACCTGGGCACCCTGTGACAGCACTGCACCTTTCATGGAAGAGGAGTAGGGTCTAGCAGTTAGAGCAGAGGGGCTGGGAGCCAGAACTCCTGGGTTCTATTCCCAGCTCTGGGAGGGGAGTAAAGTCTAGTGGTTAGAGCAGTGGGAGGGGGAGATGGGAGTCAGGATTCCTGGGCTCTATTCCCAGTTTCTGGATCCTGGCTCATGAGGAGAGGCTGGCAGTGAGCAAAATTACCAGGCACATACTGGGTGTGTGTGTGAGAGAGAGAGACCTTTTGAAGTCACTGGGTGTTGAGGAGTTTTATGATTATTAGGCTGAAGATCAAAACAGTCATAAAAACTAGACAACCTGGAATTAATAACCCCCCGCCTGCCTCTCTCTGACTCACTCCCGCACTTTATAAACAAACTAATAGGGACAGGCTGACTCCATCAGGAATTTCTGCTCAGGTCAAGGGCTGATCTGTCCCCTCTGCTTCCAGGATCCTTCCCTGAGTCCCATGGGTGCTCCCCACCCTGCCCGCCTGCCCCTCTGCTAGGATCCCTCCTGCATCCCCCATCCTGGCCTACGCTCCCCACTCCACCCCACCCATCTCCCCCTCTGCTGGGATCCCTCACCAAATCCACCCCTCTCCGGCCTGCTCTCCCTATGCCACACACACCCCTTTTTGGGCTCCCTCCCCGATTCGCCCCCAGCCTGCGCCCCCCACACCACCCGCCTCCCCCTCTGCTAGGATCCCTCTGGTCAGGCTGCATTCTCTACACTTCCCCCACTGCAGCCTCCCGCCTGCCTTGTTCTCCCCAACCAACACCCTCCTCACCCCCCCCCCGCCATCTGTCCATCTGTGACATCACAGCCAGGATGGCTGATGACATCACAGCCGGCACTGATATCACAGCCAGCGGCAGCACCTCCAAGACATGAAAGCCAAAGGAGCAGTGGACGACCTTTAACCCCCAGGGAGGCTCAGGACCTACCTGGGAGATGGAGACACAGAACCAGGAGGATCATGGGAGTCACGCCAAGGGGCGGCTGTCCGCCGCCGCAAACCATCCTGGAGGCCTTTAGGGAGCAGCAGTGGCTGACCTCGTCTCTGCTGGCTGGAGTAAAGTGAGCTGCACTATCCCAGCTCCAAGCTGTGGGATTTATACCACTTTCTGCCAACCCCCGCCTCTCACCTGGGACTGGGGCTGGGCGGGGTCACCCAGGAGCTCCCACACAGGATACTCGCCCAGCGCCGTCACTGCAATGCTGTTAACTCTTGGGAAACCAGACAGCTACGGGGTGCACGGAGTTGGGAACCAGGTGTGGTGTGGCAGGGGATTGGGGAGGGATCCGGGCCGCAGGGGAGGAGGGTGGCATGGGGAAGGGGAAGCTGGGAGGGGTCTCAGCAGTGCAGGAGGCAAGTGAAATGGGGAGCCCAGGCTGGAGAGGGGAATCAGGGAGAGCTCCCAGCAGTGGGGGAGGTGGGTGACGTGGGGGGACTGGGAGAGGGTCGGGGAGGGTCTTTGCAGCGGGGGGACAGGCAGGGTGGGGAACACAGGCTGGGAAGGAAGGGATCAGGGAGGGATTCTGGCAGGGGGGGCTGATGGGTGACAGGGGGTATGTGGGGATCGAGGAGGGGAAATGGGTGAGTGCCGTGGGATGGGGCGGGGGGAATCAGAGGATTTTGGTAGTGGGGGCAACATGGAGAGCATGGGATGGGGAGGAACTGGGGAGATCAGGAGCTGGGAGACATCTGGGGCTTACACATGAGGGGAGGGGGGAGCTAGAAGGGGGGAGCACTGTGGAGTTAACCCCTTAAAGCCTGGTGAGCCGCATTCTGAGTGGAGGATGGGATGGAAACTCAGGGGAGATGGGGCTGACTGAGGCAGGGCAAAATGGACCAGATGCCTCCTGCACAGGACCAGCCTGGTTATAAACGGGACTGGGGTTAGCTAAACAAAACAATCATGTCATTAGATCTAGTCTCTATTCAGTGTTTTCTTACCCCCAATTTAGCGGAGGGAAGTGTGAGCTAGTGAGGAGAGCAGCTGCATCAGGACACCTGGGTATTATCCCCAGCTCTGAGAGGGGAGAGGGGTCTAATGGGTCAGCACAGAGGGGGCTAGGAGCCAGGACTCCTGGGTTCTATCCTTGGCTTTGCCACTCCTCCTCCATTTCTTTGGCTGTAAAATAAGGCCAGTGACCTATGTGCTGTTCCAGGATTTAATTAACAGCTGTTTTGAATGGGCTTGGAGATCATTAGATGAAAAAAGCTAGAGTGTTATTAATTACACCAACTAATTATTAGTATTACCTGATATAATTATAAATTATGCCGCACAGTCCTTTCAGCATCATCGTTTAATACTGGCGCTACTCCTTAATGAGTAGCAATGGCAAAATAATATCAGTGCTATTATATCAGGGCCCCATGGTGCCAGGTGCTGCACAGACACACAGGGAGAGACAGTCCCTGCACCAGCTGAGATCAGGGCCCCGTTGTGCCGGGTGCTGCACAGACACACAGGGAGAGACAGTCCCTGCCCCAGCTGAGATCAGGGCCCTGTTGTGCCGGGCGCTGCACAGACACACAGGGAGAGACAGTCCCTGCCCTAGCTGAGATCAGGGCCCTGTTGTGCCAGGTGCTGCACAGACACAGAGAGAGAGACAGTCCCTGTCACAAAGACCCTTCAGTCTACATAGACAAGAGAAGGATCATTATTACAGGTAGGAAACTGAGGCTCAAAAAGATACAGTGACTTGCTCTAGATCACTCCCCGGAGTCGGTGGCACAGCCAGGAACTGAACCCAGATCTCCTGAGGCCTACCGCAGTGATTTAAGCTTAAGGACACCCAGTCAGGAATGAGGCCCCCTTTGTCCTAGGCACTGAACACCTAACGCTGGGCAATGACAGGGCCCCGTCTCCAGGAGGGGTAATTCACAGTGGGGTAGATTAGCATGGACAGGGGATAAACCAGCCCCCCTAGGGGCAGGGGAGGGAGCGTCAGGGGTGCCCCTCATGCTGTGGGGAGGGGTGGTGGGATGTGTGACCCAAGGACTTCCAGATGCCAAGTGGCAGCAGACATAGAGGTACATAGGGGTTACCCGCTCCCCAGGAGAATGTCACGCAATTCTCTAATGAAAGCCTGTGTCGCACTGGCCATCAGAACCACTGTGGAGATGTACGTATGGAGAACAGGTGAGGAGTGATGTATATACGCCGGAAATGACGTTCTCTAGGCCAACGGCTCTCAACAGAAGTGTCACAGCCACTATTACTGAAAATTGGTGACTTTCTCCTTTTTACCATAGAATTATAAAATAAACCGATGGGAATATAAATATTGTCCTTCCATTTCAGCGTATAGTCTATAGAGCAGTGGAAACAAGCCATTGTCTGTATGAAATTTTTGTCTGTGCTGACTTTACTAGTGCTTTTTATTTAGCCTTTTATAAAACTAGGCACGTATCTAGATGAGTCGCTGTGCCCCCTGGAAGACCTCTGCGTACCCCCAGGGGGACGCGTACCCCTGATTGAGAACCACTCCAGAGATTCTGATAATGGGAGGGCACAATCTCAGAACATACAGACATGAATAAAATCCTCAGGTCAGTTTCATAGTAGAGATGGTGAGCTTTAGAGTTGCCCTGAATTCTTTCAGCATTAGGCCATAGGTTCAGTCCAATGTCCAATATCAGGGAGATCCAGATGAGACTGGAGTCCTCAGTCTTGCGACTCAAACTTCCCCTGAGGAAGCATAAGCAAATCTGAGATGAAAGGAGCAGGTCCCAAAAGCTCTCTATACATGTGAGTTCAATCCTTGAGGGAGCCATTTAGGGATCTGGGGCAAAAATCTGTCTGGGGATTGGGCCTGCTTTGAGCAGGGGGTTGGACTAGATGACCTCCTGAGGTCCCTTCCAACCCTGATATTCTATAATTTTCGGGGCTGCCTCTTGACCGCATGCAGTCCTTGGGTGAACAACAGTGTCTCTGAAGTGCCCTTCTATTTCCTAACCCCACTGGTATTTAGCTTCATGGATTAACATGAGGCAATTGCCTGTCTCCCATCATTTGCAGGAGAGTTGCTATACACTTCCAAGAGAAATCAAGACAATGCTCTCACTATGTTCACAGTTGATCTAAATGTTAACATCTCCTTTTGATCTCTGAATTAACAGAATACAGCGATAGACAGGATCGGTTGGTTACCCTGTTAACCCCTAACAATATATATGTAAACACACAAAAACACAAACGTTATCTATTAATATGTCTCTAAAGGTTGAATCTGGGTCAATTAGCCTGCAAGTTATGTAACCTTTTCTGGCCCTGTGTCACAGTCACAAACAAAAATAAAATACACTTTCTAATGGCTAAGGCGTAACTTAACAAGCTACAGGTTTGGTTCAAGGTTGATTTCTTACTGATCTTTTGTTCCCAGAAACTTTGCCCCACCCCACCCCCTTGGCTGAAGCACCCAAGAGTTTGCTAGAGCTCTGACCCCCGTCCAGCGATGGATAACTTTGGGGTTCTCCGCCTCTCCCATTGTACTCCACTATAAAGCATCTCTCTCAAAGTTTATTGTTCCTGCTTCAAGAGGCGGGTGCCGGCTCCATCCCCAGTCGAGATCGTTATGTGGTCACCTTTCCCCACGCGCTCTCCTGATGGTTTCGTTGACTGTTGTCTCTGCCTGGTGACCAGGCTGGTCAGACGAGCAAATACACCCTCCTTGGTGATCCGGACGTGGTGAGTCCCCAACTATCGCTTGTGAGCTTTGATGCTTGTTTGCCACGTATGTACATTGTAATCCCATTGTCACGGCTTCATTTGTATTCAAGACCCAGACAGACCTGTTTTCCACTTGGTTCAAATACAGACTTTAAAAGATCCATCACTCCACACATAGGGGACGCAGGGATCACATGCCCCCCCCCGCCCAGATTTCTACCAGGGTGGGAGTGAGGTGAGGGGGACGCGCCTGGGAAAGGCACCCAAGCACTCCCCCTGAGCCCCACTAGGTGGCGCCTAGAGCAGGGAAGCGAGACCGGCCTGGCAGCATTGGGAGCGCGGGGAAGCCGGATGAATCCGTCCCTTCCTCGCCGGCAGCCGCCGTTACCTGCTCAGGTACGAGTCTGGACTAGCCTGCCTGGGGTGCACAGAAGGGCGCTGGGGAATCAGTCGGGGCAATGTGGGGGAAGCAGCAGGGTGGTGGGGATGGGGTGGGGAGTCCAGGGAGGCAGCAGAGGCCAGGAGCGATGGGTGGGGGAGGCAAGCGGGGGATCCAATGAGTTGGGGTACACTCACCAAGCCAGCTGAAATCCACCGCTGGATACCAGGAAGCCCCTTGCCCTCCGGCCTTGGGAAATTCTTAGGGTCACAGAGGTGTGACCCCCAGAACCCATTCAGGCCAGCTGGCCAAGGGGTTACAGGAATAACCCAATTCTGATATGTCCATTCTGGATCGCCAAAGAATATCATGGGAGGTCTTCAGTGAAAGCTGGGGTCACCCATTAGCATTGGGAAATGCACGTCCAGGCACTATGAAAGGAGTTAGGTAGGAATACACTGAACATATGTTTTTAAACTCTACATCAACAAAGGAGACCCGGGGTATGAAATGTATCTCTCTCTCTTGGGATGTTAATTAAGCATCAGACGCTAAACCAATGGAAGCCCTTTTACAATCGAAGGCAAAATGGTAACGAAGGGACGTGAAAGCAGCACACGGGGCAAATCCAGCCCTGGGTGGTTATCCTGTACAAACGATGAACCGTAGGGGGTATGGGTAGGAGGCAAAGAAGATACCCCCACGCCCTGTACCTAGACGTAAACGGGCTGTGCGTTTACAGTCACGAAAACGGGATCTCAGCCAGCCGTGGTTTGAAAACACTGCAGAGCACCCTGGGTGAGAGAAACTTCTTTAGATGGAAGGTTAACCTGGCAGGGTTTAGTCTCTAGAAAGCCTGGTGTGATATTGTTTGAGAGGCAACCATTTGTTTCCAATGGGCTCACGCATCCTCTCCTGTATCTCTAGACCAGGTCGCCAAACAGTGGGGCGTGCGTGCCCCCTTAAGGGGGCCTGGAGGAATGTTCAGGGAGGACGCGGCGGGGCCCCGGGCCAGTCCCCATGAGGGGCAGGATGGGAGCACCACCCAGCCCCACTCCGCCCCAGCTCTACTCCAGCTCAGCTCCTGGCTCCCGGCTGCAGCTCCACTCCCAGCACCACCCCCGGCCTTGCCCCCGGCCTTGGCCCCTGACTGCAGCTTCGTTCCCAGCCCTGCCCCCAGCCTCGGTCCCCGGCTGCAGCTTCGTTCCCAGCCTCGGCCCCCTTACCCCATCCGTGCCCCCCACTTAGGGTTACCATACGTCCGGATTTTCCCGGACATGTCCGGCTTTTTGGGCTCCAAATCCCCGTCCGGGGGGAAATCCCAAAAAGCCGGACATGTCCGGGAAAATCGGGACATGCGGGCGGCGGTGCTGGGCCGGGGGCGCCCAGCGCCGGGGGTGCCGGGGACCAGGGGGGCTGAGTGCCGGGGGTGCCGGGGGCCGGCGGGGCTGAGTGTCCTCCTTTTGGAGGCTCAAAATATAGTAACCCTACCCCCACTCAAAGCTGTGGCCCTGCTCCCAGCCCCAGCAGGGGAGTCTCATGGGGGAGAGGGGTGGAGGAGAGGAGGGACGCGATGAGCGATGGGAACCTCCAGAGAGGGGGGGTGGAGTGGAGGAGAGGAGGGAGACTCACCAGGCAGTGGCTGGTGGTGGGGACCTCGGGGAAGGGATGGAGCAGGGAGGGGAAGAGGCAGAGGGCAGGCGGGGCCACAGGTGCTGACTTTCTGATTTCCCCAGGGGTGCTCCACCCCTGCTTTGCCCCAGGCCTCACCCCCACTCCACCCCTTCCCCAAAGGGCCCACCCTCACTCCACCTCTTCCCACCCCCACTCCGCCCCCACCCTGCCTCTTCCCGCCCAGTTCCACCCCTTCCCCGAGTGCACCCCACCCTCACTCCTCCTCTTCCTGCTCCCGCTCCTCCCCCTCCCCCCTCAGCGCCTCCTGCCCGCCGCTGAACAGCTGATCAGCCGCTGGCGGGAGGCACTGGGGAGAGGCGGGAGGAGATGACCAGAGAGGCCGCTGGTGGGTTCTGAGTACCCACTGTTTTTTTCCGTGGGTGCTCCAGCCCCAGAGCACCCCCAGAGTCAGCATCTACGGGCAGGGCCACCACGGCCCAGGCATCCGGCAGTGGGACAGCGGTGGCTGCACCGTATTATATCCACCGCCCATGATTGAGGAACTGAGACTTTTCCGTTAGGTACAGGCAGGCTGGTCCAAAGGGCTGGAGAGAGCAGAGAAGGAAAAGGAAATCGAGCCGGAGGGCGGGAAGTGGGCAGCCCTAAAAGCCACACACCAGAGAGCCCTGGAGGCCGGGAAGCAAAAGTTGGAAGCTGAGAAGCAGAAACAGGTGGCAGAAATAGCGACGCGTCGGAGAGCCGAGTGTTCCGCCTATGCCAGGACCACATGGCGGGGACAAACCGTGACCTAGTTACAGAGCAAGGGATGGTGCTGACGCCGATCTGACCGCCTTTGAAAGGATCTGCAGCGTCCAGAACATCCCCGAGGGATGGAGCCTGGCTGTTTTGCTCGCCCAGCCGGTGGCTAAAGCGTTACAGGGGTGTAATGACATGGCTGTAAGTGAAACTGTGATAGGATGTTTTCAAATTCCCTGTTAAAGAGGTTTCGTGTTACACCGGGGGCCATACCTCCTCGAATTCTTTGAGGTCTGCATCGAAGAAGTGTGAGCAGCTGCGTGGGAGAAGGCTCCTGAATCAGCAGAAACAGCGGCAGATTGCTGACATGTACGTACAAGCAACGCTATGCAGGGAGCGCAAGCCGGAAAGAGAAGGGCAAAAACCTGGAGTAGGAGTGGGTCCCCGGTTAGTGCCTGGGAATAAGGAACGGGGTGGGGGAGAACAGTCCACACCTCCCCAGTAAACCCTAATTATCAGGCCTGTAATGGGGTACCCTCGCCACTGGGGCGTCTCCCTGCGACTAGGTCTGGGGAGCAGCTCTCTCCTCGTCTGGCATCCCCATGCTGCTCTTTCCCTGGGCTTCGTTCTACTCTGCCTTCCTTCCACAGACTTTCTTGCCGGCAACGCCTCTGGGTGAACCCTTCCCACAGGCTAGGAGCCAAGGACTTTTGCTCCCCCCGGGTTTCCTCCTACCTACCTCTCCGTACCCGGAGAGTGACTGTAGACTGTCCCTGCTGCCCCCTTCTGCTGCAAACTTCCTGGCTTTATACAAGCGCAGCCTGTTTCATCATCCGTTAGCCTGTATCAGGCCCTGGCTCTCCCCCCAGGATGCGGCCTATATGGTTAATAGGCCCTGTCTGAGCCACCTTAACCCCTTCAGGGCTAGTGTGGGGTGAACACCTCATCCCAGGACCCCAGCCCAAGAGAGGGCCCCGGAAAGTGTTACTCATGTGGTCCCCTTGAGCAGCGTACGAGGCTCCCACATTCAATCCCCGATCCACCTAGGTTAACCTAACTACCTTGGAGTCAAAGACTTCAGGGGTTGGCAGAGGGAGCTGTGGCTAACTTTGCCACCTCTGACCTCTGGGAGGGAGACAGAGAGTTTAATAAAAATGGGCTAAGGCCGGTGAGACACCTATGCTCTCGGATCTCCCTAGGCAGGAGAGCTGTGATTCAGGAGAGCAGCGCGCTCCCTGGAGAAGAGGTGAGCCTGCTAGCTTAAGACCTGGTTAAAACCATGGTGCCATTAGCCTGCATCAGACAGCAACGGGAAGGTTTAAATAGCTTCAAAGTGGGTATTCTTGAGACTTTGCCAGCTGTAGCCAGGGGGGCGCCGTGGTCAAGAGGCAAGGAGCAGGGCGGGCCTGGGGCGCGAGGCTGCGGAAAGGAGCTCGGGGCCATGGGGAGGGGATGCAGTGGGGCCTGGGGGTGATGGAGGGGAGCCCAAGGATGCAGCGGGGGCAGGGACGATGGGGGAATGGATGAGAAGGCAGCCCTTCCTTGGACAGGGCTGTGTGAGTTGATCTGGGGGTGGGTGAGGTTCCTAGGGTATCCCTGATGTATCCCCATGTGTCAGGAGAGGGTGGGGAATCTTGAAGGGAGTCCCAAGTAGTGGGGGACTTGGGGGTAACACTCTGGGGGGATCAGCAAGCAGGGGGGTTGATGGGGAATCTCTGGAGGGGGTCCCCAGTGCGAGGGGATCTCTGGGCAGAGGGGGCCCTAAGGATGTCCCCATAAGGAAGTTAGGAGCGGCATGGGATCCCAGAGAGGGGCAGTGGGTGGGGCCTGGGGTGAGATGCCTGGCTCCCCCCTAGAGGAGAGGGAAGGATGGAGAATGTCAGGGGGGAAGGGCTTTTTTGGAGGGATCAAAAGGGAAACCCCGCCCACTGGGGGTGGGGGAGCCCAGAAAGAGGAGGGAGATTCCCTCTGGGGCTTGGGCAGCCTAGGGAACAGGGATTTCCGGGGGAAGCCCTTCTCTGAAGGCAGGTCACTGAATCACTGGAGGGGGGGGGGGGGAAATCCCCGGGAAGCCTCTCCCCCTAGAGGCGGGTCACTGGGGAGGGGGATCCCGACGAAGCCCCTCCCCCTAGAGGCGGGTCACTGGGGAGGGGGATCCCGGCGAAGCCCCTCCCCCTAGAGGCGGGTCACTGGGGAGGGGGATCCCGGCGAAGCCCCTCCCCCTAGAGGCGGGTCACTGGGGAGGTTCCCGGGGGAAGCCCCTCCCTGGGCCGGGGCGGGACTCTCCGGTCGGCGGGAGAAGCGGAGTCCCCGCCCCGGCTCCCTGCGCGCCATGGCGGCCCAGCTGCTGCTGATGGTCCCGGCCCTGGGCAGCTTCCTCTTCACCTTCGGCACCGGCGTGGAGCTGATCCGCTTCGCCTCGCTGCGCGCCGTGCTGCCCGGCGGGGGGCGGCCGGGTGCGTGGGGCCGGGCCGGGGGGACCCGGGGCGGAAGGGGGGAGGAGGGAGGGACCAGGGGATGGAGCTGGGAGGAGAGACCTAGGGAGAGACTTGGGGGTGGGGAAGGGAGACCAGATCTAGGGGGGACCCAGAGGAGACCCTGGGAAGGGAGGGGGAGCCCTAGGGAAGGCCCTGGGACGGAGGGGGCTGGTAGGACAGACCTGGGGGGAGATTGAGGGGAGGGGGCTGGGAAGAGAGACCTAGAGGGAGGTGGAGCCCTAGAGAAGAGCCAGGGCGGGAGGGGGTTAGGAGGGGAGACCCAGAGGGAAGCCCCAGGGGGGTGGATCCTGGGGGAAGCCCATCCCAATCGGGGTTGGGAGGGGCCGAGCGGGAGGGGGAGTGAGTTTGGGGCGGTTAAGGGGGGAATGGTGAGGAGCCGGGATTGGGGGGAGCTATGAGGGGAGGGCGGTCAGGGTGGGACCCGAGCCCTGCTGGGGATCAGGCCAAGGTTGGGAGCTGGGGGGGCAAAGAGGGAACTGGGTGCGGGAGGGGGAGCAGTGCCCTAGGGGGGAGCCAAATGGGTGATGCCTCACTGGGTACATTCTGCCCCCCTTAATCCCCCTCTCCCCCTTTGCAGAGGCCACCCCCAGCGTGGAGTGGGGGGGCGCCCTGCGGGACCCCCGGGTGCTGCGGCCCCTGGCCGTGGACCTGGGCCTGGTGGCGCTCTTTGTGCTGCAGCACAGCCTCATGGCCACCGCGCCGGTCAAGCGCTGGACCACCAGCTGCTTTGGGGTGCTGCAGAGATCCTTCTACGTCTTCTGCACCGCCCTGGCCCTCCAGGTACCGCCGGGGGCTGCGGGTCGGGAGTGAGGGGCACCAGCAGAGCTGTGGGGGAGCCCAGGGCTGGGCTAGCAGGGGGATGGGGGAAGCCCAAGGCTGGGCTAGCAGGGGGCTGCGGGTCAGGGCTGGGGGGGGAGCTCAGGGCTGGGCTAGTAGGGGGCTGGGGGGAGCCCAAGGCTGGGATAGCAGGGGGCTGTGGGTCAGGGCTGGGAGGTGTTGGCAGAATTATTTCTAATGGGACTCCCCCACAGCTGCTGATACGGTACTGGCAACCCGTCCGGCACGGCCCCCTGCTCTGGAACGCCTGCACAGAGCCCTGGGACACCTGGGTCCCGCTCATCTGCTTCATCCTGCACTTCATCGCCTGGCTGGTTATCTTCAGCGTCATCCTCATCTTCGACTATGCTGAGCTTATGGGAGTCAAACAGGTACCTCGGTCTCCTTGCAACCCGGGCCGAGGGATTGCCTGGCTTGGGGGATGGGGAATGGGACACGGGCCTTTTCCCTTTAGGGGGCACCGGCTCTGATCCAGCCCCAGGCTGGGGAACTGGCTCTAGCTCAAAGGGGTGGGGAATGGGTTATGGGGCCTTTTCCCCCCTAGGGGGCGCCGGTTCTGATCCAGCCCCTAGGGAGGTGGGGAATGAGACACGGGGCTTTTCCCCTCTAGGGGGTGCCAGCTCCCATCCAGCCCCAGATCTGGGGGAGTGTCTCAACTCTGCCCTTAACCTCTCCCCCTGCCCCCCAGGTTTATTACCACTGTCTGGGCATGGGGGACCCGCTGGCGCTGAAGTCCGTGCGGGCTGTGCGGCTCTATTCTCACCTTCGCCACCCCGTCTACCTGGAGTTCCTGCTGGTGCTGTGGGCCGTGCCCTGCCTGTCTCTGGATCGCCTCCTGCTGGCTGGCCTGTTCACCACCTACCTGAGCTGCGGGCACAGCCTGGACCAGCAGGACTACCTCTACCTGCGTGCCCAGCTCGACAAGAAGTTCCTGGTCTTCTCCCGCGAGGAGGCGGCCTACGGGGACCTGCTTGCCCGCAATGGCCCCGCGCCTGGCAAGGAGAGCTGAGGGGCCGGGGTCTCTGCCATGCACTGATGCCCTTAGGTCAAAAACCCTGCACTAGTTACTGTAGGATTATCACTTCTGAGTGCCTAGCATCTGCAGCAGCTTGCAAAACCAACCCTGTCCCTGCTCTAACCACTAGGCTCCACGCCCTCCCAGACAGGGGCAGTAGAGCCCAGGAGTCCTGGCTCCCAGCTCCCCCTGCTCTAGCCATTAGATCCCAGTCTCCTCTCCTGGGGTTTTAAGTTCTATTCCCAGCTCTGGGAAGGGGGTGGGGTCTCGTGGTTAGAGCAGGGTGGGAGTGAGAGTCAGGACTCCTGGGTTCTATCCCCAGCTGTGGGAGGGGAGTGGGGTCTAGTGGTCAGAGGGTTGGGTTGGGGCTTGGAGTCAGGACCCCTGGGTTTTATCCGGCTGCTTTACTCAGTGTGTTTTGTTTCCATCCGCAGTTGTGACTGCAAAAAGATTCTCTGAAAATGTTTTTTTAAAAACAAAATGAGGATAAATCTGTGCTTAAGTTAGTAACACACTGAGGGGGAAGCCTTATCTGGGACCGGCCAATTCAGGGGTGTGGTAAATGGGACATGGGGCCTTTCCCCTCTAGGGGGCGCCACCTCCGATCCGGCCCCAGAGCAGGGGAACTGGCTGGCTCAGGGGATTGAGTCGCGGGATACGGGGCCTTTCCCCCCTTGGGGTGCCAGTTCCGATTCCATTCGCTGGTAACCAAAAGCCATTCCCACCTACCAGCCATTCTGCGCCCTATGAATCAAACTGTCAGAGATCCCAGCCCCAACCATCCACTTCAGGCACCTCTCCGCCCCCTTGCTGGCGTCCTCAGCAGTTATCAGAGGGCTGAATTGAGACACATTAGTGATGGGGGCTGAGGGGGCGGCTTGTTCTGTCCCCAGAACCCCGGTCTTTGGGTCTCAGCGGGGGGAGATTTTAACTGGACTTAGAGCTGGATCCATGGGAAGATCTCGCTGGGCTTTGGAGCAATGCTGAGACACTCAGTCTCCAAGTCTTTTGTTTTGATGGTTTCCCTGTTCTGATGCAGGAGGCTGGGACCCCTCTGGGCTGGGCATGAAACTGGGAGTCAGGACTCCTGGGTTCTCTTCCTGGCTCTGGGAGGGGACCCCAGCCTTACACCAATGCCTTAACCAGGAGCCTTTATTTTTAAGCGCTGGTTTGGTTGTGTTTTGTTTGTTTGTTTTTTAATGTGGTGTTCTTAGCCCGAAGCTGATAAAGTATTTTTGTATCTTGGATTTTTGTGCGATCTGAGAAAACAATATTTTTAAAAAAATAAAAAAAGTCGCTGCTTCTTTTACACACTTCTCTGCCTCCTGGGTTGTACCCCCAGCTCTGGGAGGGGAATGGGGTCTAATGGTTAGAGCAGGGGGGCTTGGAGCCAGGCCTCCTAGGTTCTACCCCCATCTCTGGGAGAAGAGGGGAGGGGGTCTAGTGGTTAGAGCAATGGGCGGTTGGGAGTCAGGACTCCTGGATTCCTTTCCCAGTTCAGCCACTCTCCACTTGATATGACAAGTCACTTGTCTTTTAATTCTGTGTCCCTAACTGTGAAACAGATGGTGCTGTTTGGGGGGAGGGATAGCTCAATGGTTTGAGCATTGGCCTGCTAAATCCAGGGTTGTGAGTTCAATCCTTGAGGGGGGCCATTTGGGGATTTAGTTGGGGATTGGCCCTGCTTTGAGCAGGGGGTTGGACTAAATGACCTCCTGATGTCCCTTTCAACCCTAAGAATCTATCTATAAGTCTGAGGCACCCTATTCTATTCATGCTTCTCGTCTTGGCTGGTGGGAGCTCGGCAGTGCAGGGAAGAGAACAGCTCCTCCTACTCCAGAAACACCATCCTGCAGCTAAAGGAAAAGAGTCACTACTCTGCAAATGGACAAGCAAGCAGTTATGATGCTGCCTGTTAGGGGATGGTGTTGGTACATGCACCCTCGCCATGGCATTGCATGACATCTCCCCAGCAGGGGGCAGTGTGCTAAGTGCACACTAGTCATTTCATTATACCACATCTCTCCAGTAGGGAGTGGTGTTGGTACAGGCACACTAGCCATAGCATTTCACTCTCTCTCCACTAGGGGGCGGTGTCGGTACAGGAACACTAGCCATAACAGAGGGTCCTGTGGCACCTTTGAGACTAACAGAAGTATTGGGAGCATAAGCTTTCGTGGGTAAGAACCTCACTTCTTCAGATGCAAGTAATGGAAATTTCCAGAGGCAGGTATAAATCAGTATGGAGATAACGAGGTTAGTTCAATCAGGGAGGGTGAGGTGCTCTGCTAGCAGTTGAGGTGTGAACACCAGGGGAGGAGAAACTGCTTCTGTAGTTGGCTAGCCATTCACAGTCTTTGTTTAATCCTGATCTGATGGTGTCAAATTTGCAAATGAACTGGAGCTCAGCTGTTTCTCTTTGGAGTCTGGTCCTGAAGTTTTTTTGCTGTAAGATGGCTACCTTTACATCTGCTATTGTGTGGCCAGGGAGGTTGAAGTGTTCTCCTACAGGTTTTTGTATATTGCCATTCCTGATATCTGACTTGTGTCCATTTATCCTCTTGCGTAGTGACTGTCCAGTTTGGCCAATGTACATAGCAGAGGGGCATTGCCGGTACATGATGGCATATATAACATTGGTGGATGTGCAGGTGAATGAGCCAGTGATGTAGCTGATCTGGTTAGGTCCAGTTGTGGTGTTGCTGGTGTAGAGATGTGGGCAGAGTTGGCATCGAGGTTTGTTGCATGGGTTGGTTCCTGAGTTAGAGTTGTTATGGTGCGGTGCGTGGTTGCTGGTGACCAGCTCATTCATCTGAAGAAGTGAGGTTCTTACCCATGAAAGCTTATGCTCCCAAAACTTCTGTTAGTCTTAAAAGTGCCCCAGGAGACTTTGTTTCTTTTTACAGATTCAGACTAACACGGCTACCCCTCTGATACTTGACTAGCCATAGCATTTCACTCTCCACTAGGGGGTGGTGTTGGTACAGGCACACTAGCCATAGCATTTCACTCTCTCTCTCCACTAGGGGGCGGTGGTGATACAGGAACACTAGCCATAGCATTTCACTGTCTTACCACTAGGGGGCGGTGGTGATACAGGCGTACGAGCCATAGCATTTCACTGTCTCACCACTAGGGGGCGGTGTCGGACAGGAGCACTAGCCATAGCATTTCACTCTCCACTAGGGGGCAGTGTTGATACAGTCGCACTAGCTATGTCATTTCACTGTCTCACCACCAGGGGGTGTTGTCGGTACAGGCGCGCTAGCCATTGGATTGCATCTCTGCATTAGAGAAGCAGGGTTGATGTAGGGCAGTGGTTTTCAGCGGACCCCTGGGGTTCCACAGACTATGTTTAAGATTCCAAGGGGGTCTACACACAATTTTTAGGGGGGTCGCAAATTAAAAAAAAAAAGTTGAACCCCACTGCTCCATGGCACTGCTTCCATTCCCCGCCAGGAGCCAGGTGGGGGCTGACGTCTGCACCCCAAGGTTGCTCTTAGCCAGGCAGGCAGGGGGGTGGATGCTGGGCTGGCTGGGGAGAATCCAGCCCGTGTTCCAAGGGCCGATGCAGGGGGTGCGGCTATGACGTAGGTCTACCGGCATGTGTGCGTCACGCATTCCTGCTGGATTAAAGGGAGCAGACAGCGGGGGGGGGGAGGAGGGGGGCCTTAGCTAAGGCTCTTGTCTGAGCCTGAAGGGTCAGGCGGGGCTAGCACCGGAACAAGGGTGCTGCAGGGAGCAGGGTGGGGGCTCGAAAAGGGGCACTGTCCCCTGGCACTCAGCGCTGTTCCCAATGCCCTAGTGCAGCACGAGGGGGCGCTGTGCTGGAGGAAGTTGGTAAACGGCCCTTGGTCCTTTTCCCAAGAGGTGGGGTGGTAACCCCGTTGTCCTAATTCCCACGCAACTTATTCTCGTCCCTGGCCCTAAACCCCACCGCGCTTTGCAACTTTAACTGGCCACAGGAGGCCCCCCCTCCTAAAGTGCGGTGCAGCTCCGCTGTTCCTCACCTGCCCCACCCCAGAGGTGGCTGCATCTCTGCGCTGGGGGAGTGAGCCCCATGCAGCGTCGCTGCGAGGCTGTTCCCCAGCTGCCCCTCCCCAGAGGTGGCTGCATGCCAGTGGAAGGGCTTGGGGTTGTTTATTTTACCCAGCAACTAGGTTTACACAACTGACTTGCTTTTGGTGGGTTCTCTTGAAAGAGGCGCCCTTCGCCTCACCTAGCGAGGTTGGCTCCTGCCTCTCGTTGTCCCCGTTAAGTCCCCGAGACCTTGAGCCGGTCTATGGAGGAACCTAGGGAAGGGAACCAGAAGGTGCAGTCCCTCAAAAAGACCACTAGAGGGTGGTGGTGTATTAAAAATCACTCCAGGTGTTGAGCGACCCTACCAAAATAAACCAGTGTCCTTCCCAGGGCTAGCGGGTGAGCCTAGAATAATGAGCAACCCCCGGTATGCCTGAGAGACCCTACAATAACAAACTGGTCGGCACAGCAGCGCCAGTGTTTGATAGTTACCCTACAACAACAAATCAGCAAGCAGCCACAGGAAACCCTACAATAACCAACCTTCCTGGACCGCCCTTGTGGATGCAAGGGGCCCCACAATAACAAACTGCCATGGGTCCTCCTAGTGCTCGCCAGCTGTCCTGCAATAATCAACTGGCCCACCCAGCCCCAGAGGGGAGGAGACCCTACAATAACAACCCCCTGGGAACTCAGGCTGGAAGAGCATAGTTCTGGAGGGGGATTAGGTGGTGCTGGGTGGGCCAGGACTGGGTGTGTGGGGGGAGCCCAGACTGGAGCCAGCTGCTTTAGAGAGCTGAACAAGGATGCACCCCGATCTGCTGCAATCCTGCACCCCCAAGCCCTGACAGCCCAAATCTTGCCCCCCTAAAGCCCCCACCTGCAACAATCTGTACCCCTAGATCCACTGAGAAATTGCTTGAAATCCCCTGCGTGCTCAGAGGTTCCGGGGATCAAGCCGAAATCCTCAAATCATTGTCGTCGTCCCCCCATAGCCCCATGCAAATAGGTGGACACCCCAGATCAAAGCCTGCCTC
Organism: Malaclemys terrapin pileata; assembly: GCF_027887155.1. Taxonomy (NCBI): domain Eukaryota; kingdom Metazoa; phylum Chordata; order Testudines; family Emydidae; genus Malaclemys; species Malaclemys terrapin. The sequence goes on along the minus strand of NC_071517.1, from coordinate 43,180,323 downwards.
CTAACCTATCTGAGCCTCTAGAGAGCCTGGGGGCTCCCCACAAAGAACCGCCCATCCCAGCCCTACCCCCTGATACCCTCAACCCACACACCTCCCCATCCCAGACCCCCCCCCTGATCCCCCCACCCCGCACACCCTCCCCATCCCAGACCCAACCCCTGATCCCCCTCCACCCCACACACCCTCCCCATCCCAGCCCTACCCCCTGATCCCCCCACCCCACACACCCTCCCCATCCCACCCCCTGATCCCCCCACCCCACACACCCTCCTCATCCCAGGCCTATCCCCTGACCCCCCACACCCCGACCCACCCCGACAGCCTGACCCCACCCCTTCCCCCACAGACTCCCTCAATGCCCCCTCTCCTGAGAGCCCGCCCCCAACCCCATAACCTCCCCCTTCCCCCATCTGTCCAGATCCGACCCTTCCCCCCACACTCCACCCCCCCCACTCTGCTACCAAAGCCCCTCCCCTCGCATTGTGTCCTCGTCCCCTTCTGTTTATACACAAAGACACCCCCCAGCTCTCCCCCGCCCCTCCACCACCCCCCCGCCCCATCTCTCTCTTCTCCCGGGCTTTGGGGGGGATGATCCAGGCGGGGATTACGGCTCTGCCGGGTTCAGCGGCTGGGCCAGCAGCGATTTCTCCCTGGGGCCCCGCTGCCTCCTGCCAGCGCTTCCCCGGCCCGGCCCCCCCAGCGGGGCAGCGGATCGGCCCCCCGCCCCCCAAGGAAAGGCTCGAAGGAGGGCGCCGCCAGACTGGGGGAGGGGAGCCGCATGTGGCCGTGAGAAGCCGCCGCTGAGAGCCGGGAAAGTCCCCCGGACGCCTGGGTCCCTCCGAGGTGTCGATCTCCTCCCCCCCACACACAAACACGTTGTGATCCTTGCCCGAATGCCGGGGTCCCACTGATCCCCCCCCCCCCCCCCGCAATCCGCCGCTGACAATAGGAGCCTGCGAGCTCCTTGCCCGGACGCCTGGGTCCTACCGAGATTTCTCCCTCCCCGCCCCCGCCCCCGCCCCCCCCATCCGCCGCTGACAATAGGAGCCTGAGATCTCTTTGCCCGGACGCCTGGGTCCCCACGGCGCTGGATCGTCGCTGACAAAAGGCAGTTTGGAACCTTCCCCTCCCCCCACGCCTCGCCCGGACGCCTGGGTTCTGAGGAGCCCGCGGAGAATTCGGACCCTCCTGCGCCGAAAGGAGCCGCCTTTTCGCCGGCCGGACGCCTGGGTTCCGCTACTTTCCTCCGCGGTAATTATTCTCCCCCTCCCTATGCTGATTGACAGGCTTAATTCCAGCCCCCTCCCCCATCCGGACGCCTGGGTCCCATAGCCCAGCTAGCCTGAGCCATCGAGGTTTGGAGTCCAGGGTAATTTCCATCCACCCCCACCAAAAAGCCCCCCTCCCCCCGACGCACCCGGCTGTGCCCGGACACCTGGGTTCCTCTGAGCCACCAAGATTTGATCTCTCTCTGGGGTAATATAGATCTCTTCCCTCCAAGATTTACCGTCCCCTCCCCGGACTCCTGGGGTCCATGGGGGTCCGGGATTCCCAGCCGCGTGCGGGGCTGTCAGCCGGGCGGGTGGGGCGAGCAGTGCCCGCCCCCTCCGGAAATCGCCAGGCTGACACAGGCGGAACTTTGGGGATTTTTTTCATCTTTTCTTTTTTTTTTTTTTTCCTCTCTTTCTCTTCCTCCCAGAGCAGGGGCGGGGGAGAGCAGGGAGCCCCTTGATTCCTCTGCCGGCTCCGCTATCCCTCCTTCCCTGCCTCTCCCGCCTCCCCCAGCTCTCTCTCCATCCCTCCTTTCTCCCACTTCCTCATTCCTTCTTTCCTCAGCCCCTTCTCTCCTTCTTCCATTCTTTCTCCCTCCTTCCTTCCCGTTAGTCCTCCTTCCCTGACTCTCTATCCCTCCCTTCCTCCGGCCTTACCTTTCTCCTCGTAAACCATTCCTCCATTTCTGCCCCCTTTCTCTCTCTCCTCCTCCTCCTCTTAAACTCTCCTTCCTTCCCTGGCACTCTCTCTATCCCTCCTTTTCATCCTCTTAAACTATCCCTCCCCTTTTCCTCCACCTTTCCTTCCCTGACCCTCTCTCTATCCCTCTCTTTCGTCCTCTTAAACTATCCCTCCATTCCTCCTTTTCTTCCATCCCTGACACTTTCTCTATCCCTCCCTTTCATCCTCTCAAACTATCCTCCATCCCTTCTTCCCTGCCCCCCCTTGCCCCCGTCCCCACTTCCCTCCCTGCTCCCCGCAGCCCCGGGGTGAGGATGGCGTCGGCTCCGGCGCCAGCCCTGCCGGAGTGGAAGCTGCAGCTGCTGGAGAGGAAGCGGAAGGAAGAGGAAGAGGCGCGGCGCAGAGAGCGGGAGCAGCAGGACCGCATGGCCAAGATGCCAGCCTGGAAGCGGGAGATCATCGAACGCCGCCGTGCCAAGCAGGGCTCCGGGACCTCCTTCTCGGACCCGGAGGGCGGTGGCGGTGGAGCAGGGCCCCCCTTGGCTGTGGCGGGGCCGCCCGGACCCGAGATGGGCCAGAAGGAGAGCACCGTGCTGCAGGAGAAGATTGGCCCAGTGCACCAGAACCCCTTCATCCAGCTGGAGAAGAGGCGCAAGGAGACGGCGGCGCCAGAGGCCGAGGCGGCCAGCGCCAAGGCCAAACAGTTGATGGAGCTCTACAGCCAGCGCCCTGGGGTGAGGACCCTACGGGCCGACAACGTCATCATCATTGAGTCGGTGCCGGGAGCAGCGCCACTGGGGGCCGAGCGGCAGGGGGAGGCCAAATCCGGCAGCGTGGAATCCCTGAACGAGCTGCTGGCCCGGCGCGGCGGGAGCGTGACCGAGATCCGGGCCGGCGAAGTCTTCATCGTCAAATCGGCCCTCAGCCGCAGCGTGGAAGACCTCAACTCCTTCGGCCAAAGCCGCGGCGAGGCCGATTGCCGGCCGGGGCTCCCGGAGCAACGCCGCGGGCGTGTCAGCAAGCTGCTAAGCCGCTTCGGCCAGGAGGACCCACCCCCGCGACCGCTCAGGTCCCTCAGCACCGAGAACCTCGCCGATGGTTCCTACGAACGCCCCCTGGCAGCAAGGAAACCGCCCGGCTCGGCCCAGCACCGTAGTGGCACACCCAGCCCTCCCCGCGACCTGCCGGGCCTGACCCCCTCGCCGCCTCCCTTCACCGTGGTTTCCTACCGCAGCCAGTTCAAAGCCAGGTCCGAGGCCTGGCCAGAGAGCCCACCGCGGCGCTCGCCCACCGGCAAAGCATGGGGCAGGGAGGCCGCCTCGCCAGAGAGGGGAGCCAGGCATGATGGTGGCAGCCCTGGCACAATGGTGCCGGGCCCTCGGAGCAGGGAGGCCAATTCACCGGACAGGGGAGCCTGGCACAGTGGAAGCACATTGGCTGTGGTGCCAGGGCCTCAAGGCACAGAGGCCGCCTCGCCAGAAACGGGAGCTAGGAGTGATGGCAGTGCCATGGCCCCAGGACTGCGAGGCAGGGAAGCCGCCTCACCGGAGAGGGGAGCCAGGCCTGGTGGCGGTGCATTGGCGGTGGGGCCGGGCCTACAAGCCAGAGAAGCCGCTTCACTGGAGATGGGAGCCAGGCCTGGTGGCGGTGCATTGGCGGTGGGGCCGGGCCTACAAGCCAGAGAAGCTGCCTCACCAGAGAGGGGAGCCAGGCTTGGTGGCGGTGCATTGGCGTTGGGGCCGGGCCTACAAGCCAGAGAAGCCGCTTCACTGGAGACAGGAGCCAGGCCTGGTGGCAGTGCATTGGCAGTGGGGCCGGGCCTACAAGCCAGAGAAGCCGCCTCACCGGAGAGGCGTGACGCTGGTGGCGGTGGCTCAGGTGCGGTGATACTGGGCTCGCTGGGCAGAGACATCACCTCTCTGGACAGAGGTGGCAGGGGGGACAATGGAGACGCCTCAGCCTCAGGCCTGCCCGTCGACACCATATTGGATGCCGAGGCCCAGGCCAAAGCCGTGGCCAGCCTGCGCCTCCATTCGCGCAACTCCTTCGTGGTGGTGCCGCGCCGGGCGGCCGCCTCCCCTCCCCCAGACCCCGGCGAGGCTCGGCAGGAAATCAGCACTTCTCCTCCAAAGGCTGCCGCTGCTCCGGCCTCCACTTCCTCCTCCTCCTCCCCCAGCCGTGAGCAGCTTCCCCTCCCGGCCAGCGCCGAGGAGCCGGCCGAGGGGGAGGCCATGAGGCGCGGGGGCCGGGGGCCCCGGGAGCTGGGGGGCCCCTCCGCCCTGCCCCACCCAGCCGTGCAGCGCCGGAGCGGCAACACCATCACCATCAATCCCCGCAAGGCGCCGGTGCCAGCTGTGGAGAATGGCGTCGAGGGCGAGGGGGGCCTCGCGGCGCCCGAGAAGGCGGTCGGCGCCCCACTGAAGAAGCGCTACCCCACGGCGGAGGAGATCCAGGTGATTGGGGGCTACCTGTCCCTGTCGAAATCCTGCCTGGCCAAGAACGACCCCCACCGCAAAAAGGTACCGGCGCGCTCCTCACTCCCTCCTTTGCTCGCCCTCTTGCGTTCCTCCTATCCCTGCTCTCTTTCGTTTTCTCTGCTTCGTGCTCTCACTTTTCACTCTCCCTCCTCTCGCCATTTTTATCCTTTCTTTCTTTCTTTCTTTCTTTCTTTCACACCCTCTCTCGGCTGTTTCATTCTTTCTCGGCCTCAGTGTCTCTCATTCTTTCCCTTTTTAATCTTCCTTTTTTTTGCTCTCCTTCATTCCTCCTTTCTTTCTCTCTCCTCTGCTCATTCGTTCACTCTTTTCTTCATTCTCTCTTCCTTTTGCTTCTCTCCCGCTTTCCCCTCCCTCTTGTCATCCCTCACTGTCTCTCCTCCCCTCATTCCTTCTCCTCCTCCTTCAGGTGCCTAACACAGGGTTGAACGTGGCGACGCCAACCCCAGGCGTGGGGCTGTTAGCCATGGTTGACCTCTGACCTCCCGCCCGGGCCCAGCTCCCGTTGGGCAGCGTCTCTGGCCCTCGTGGGCCAGGGATATAGAGCACGTGGTGGAGGCCGGGGTTGTCATAGGATCCACAAGGATGTGGTCCAGGAACGTCCCCACCCTGTTCTCCTGGTGCTAGAGCAGGAAAGGCAGGGGGATGGACTGTGGAAATAGGGTTGTTGATTCCAATTCCTCCAGGTTTGGATGGGAGCCGGCGCCCCCTATAGGGGAAAGGTCCCATATCCCATTCCCCACCCCTCTGAGCCAGCTGGTTCCTTTTGGAGTAACCTGGCTTGAGTTTGTAGCTGGCTTATGGGGGCTGGGGGGAGTAGGATATGGGACCTTTCCCCTATAGGGGATTCCAGCTTCAATCTGGCCCCAGGGCAAGGGCACTGGCTGGCTTGGGGAGGGAGAGGAATGGGATATGGGGTCCTTCCCCTCTTGTGGGGCACTGGCTCTGATCTGGCCACAGGGTGGACGATTGGCTGGCTCAGGGGTATGGGGAATGGCTCACGGGACCTCTCCTCTCTAGAGACGCGGGGCTCTGATCCAGCCCCACCCTGTCACTCCCATTCCACAGCCCCAATGTGAAATGAGTTTGTTCGGCCCCAGCCCACTTCTCTGTTGGCCGAAAGTCGCTGGCAGCCTCAGTAGAGAGGCTGAGGGCTGGACGGGCCTTGAAGCCCCCTCTTTCTTTCTCACTGGGGACCCAGTGGCAGGGGCAGGTGGGGAGGGGGGCACCGGAAGGGAACGGGGTGATCCACAAAAGTCTTTTCACACATGTGACCCATGCCAGGCTCTGGGGTTGTCCTTGGCCAGATGCGGCTCTGGTGTGCACAGTGGCTGGTCTGTTCTTTGCCTCATAAGGGGATCATTTAGCAGGGACAGTCGCTAGGCAAGAGGCATCCCTGGCTAAACTTTGTGGCTGAACGTCAACGGCATTTTTGCAGCCGGAGTCTCTGCCCAGCTTCCTGGCACTAAAAATGCCCCCTGGTGCTATGAATCTGTGCCCGGGGGGCAGCCCCACTGGCACTGGCTACGGAGCGCAAGGAGGCAGCTGGAAAAATCTTTCTACCCCATAATGCTCATTAAAGAAAAAAACTTGAGGATCCTGGAGTAACTGCTTTGAAGTACTAGAGTATTTGAGAGGAACAGATCACAATACCATCTTGTACTGGTATTATATAGGAAATAAATATAGTATGTGAGCAATATGGGGTCTACTGTAGTAGTATCATACAGTAAAAATACTAGACTAATGGACCATAATATGTTAGACTGCTCAAAATTACTACAGACTACTAGAGTACTTGAGCGTAACAGATCACACTACTTTAAAATTGCTCTAGTATTATATAGTAAATATGGTAACATTTTAGAGTAAGGGGCTATAGTACTGTTGGATTGCAGCTCAAACATACTGCAGACTATTAGAGTACTCGAGAGTAACAAATCACAATACAATCACATTACTCTGGTATTCTATAGTGAATACGTTAAATACCAAAGCAAGGGGCTATAATAATGTTAGATGCACCATTGCGCAAAGACACTGCAAACTCCTAGAGTACTCGAGAATAATAACATCACATTACGAAGAAGTGGGCTGTAGTCCACGAAAGCTTATGCTCTAATAAATTTGTTAGTCTCTAAGGTGCCACAAGTACTCCTGTTCTTCTTTTTGCGGATACAGACTAACACGGCTGCTACTCTGAAACCTATCACACTACTGTTAACTTGCTGGAGCATTGCTCAAAATTACTTCAAAAACACTGAAGTACTTTGGAGTAACAGGTTACCGCATTGCTAAATCACCATATTATATAGTAAATACCATAAAGGTCAAGAGTATTCTGCAGTGATAAGCTGTACGACTGTTCAATTGCTGCAGTATTGCTCAAATTACTACAGAGTGCTAGAGTAACATCACAGTATTGTTAAATTGCCCTGGAGTTACTCAACTTTACTGCAAAATACTAGAGTATTCCAGAGTAACAGATGACAATATGGCTAAATTATTTTACGGTTCCATAGTAAATACAGTAAAATGGCGCTGTTAAATTACTATAGCATTGCATTAAATCACTGTAAAAGCAACAGTGTTGTTGTAGCCAGATCAGTCCCAGGATATTAGAGGGACAAGGTGGATGAGGTAATATCTTGTATTGGTCTAATTTGTCTCGCTCACCAATAGAAGTTGGTCCAATAAAATATATTACCTCCCCCACCTTACCTCTGTAAAGCACCAGGGTATTCTAGATGAATAGACTGTTAAATTACTGCAGTAATGTCCCAAATTACTGCGAAGCGCTAGAATATCCTACAGGGTGATGTCAAGATACTGTTAAAATACTGCAGTATTCTATAGTAAGTGCTTCCGAATGTTATGGTGTTCCAGTGAATAGATCAAAATACTGTTAAATGTTTTCAGTATTGCATAGCAATTACTTAAAAAAATACTTTAAAGTACTGGAAGGGTGGGAAAGTAATAGGTCTCAATATTGTTAAAATACTACAGTGTTCTATGGTAAGTACTCAAAAATACTGAGAACAAATTGAGTGTAGTCTACGGTATCAGATCACCATAGTATTAAATGACTACAGTACTCTCTATGGTAATGCTTGCCAGATAGATACTGCTTTGCTCTAAAGTAGTCAATATACGTTTTAAAAATAGGATAGTATTTTAGCTAGTCTGTCTGTTTATCATCCATCTCCCTGTGCTCGTGTCTCTCACTTTCTCTTTCTCTCTCTCTCTTGAATCCACATAAGCAACTATCTATCCATCTAATCACCATATGCATCTGTCTATCCCTCTCTCTAATGCATGCATCCATCCATCCCCTATAGGCATCATCCAATCTCCATACATCCCCCTCCATCCATCCAGTCCCCATACATCCCTCTCTGCCCATCCAGTCCCCATATCATCCATCTCTCTACCTCATCCCCATATGTGTTTGTTTCTTTATCTAACTCCCGACCTTGCCCCTTTCATTGCCACAAACCCAGGTGCTCTAGGGGTGGGCACCCCCATGGTGACCAAGCCAAGATAACCCCCTCCTACTTCCTCGCTCCCATGCCACGTGTTGCCTCGGCCCTTTAATGCTCTAGTCTAGCACCCCCCGATGCTGGTCTGCTCTAGAATCCTGGGCTCCATTTCCTACGCTGACTTCGACAGAGCGACCTCCATTGACAGGGTCTGGACCTCGGTGTTTATGGCTCCAGCATCCCGTTGTGCTGCATTACTGCAGGGACTGTTACAGAATACGGTGGGGAGTGTTACTCTAAATTGCTCTCGTGGTTTTCACTCTAGACTACTGTGATCAGCCACAACCCTGCAATGGAGCTCAGTACTGGTACTTTCAGCACCAGGGCCTTATCTGTATCTCTAGAATACTCTGGCAACAGTTGTTCTAGAACACTCTGGTGCTTATTGTTACTCTAGAAGTGTGTGGTGACTGATGCTCCAGAATATCCCAGTGGTTAATTACTCCACAAAACAGTGCCGGAACAGAGCGGTGATTGCTACTCCAGCGGTAACAACTGTTCTTGAACACAGGCTGTGATGTTCTAGAAAACAGCGGCACATACCGTTCTAGAATGCATTGGCAGTAATTGTTGGTCTAGAATGCAGGGCCTGTTGCACTGGAATGCATAGGAGGGGCCTGTTGCTCTAAATCAGAGTGGAAGCTCTAGAATATGGGGCAAGGCAGCTGAGCACTCAAGAACGCACTATGTGTCATACTGGTGTGCAGCGGAGGAAGGGGGTTGCTCTAGAATGCATTGAACAGATAGCAAGTTGCCGCTTCAGAGCATGTGGTGAAGGCAGGCTGCCACTCTAGAATGCTGTTGATGTCACTCTGGAATGACGTAGAGAGGGCCTGTCGCTCTATAATGTAGTGGCTGTTGCTCTAGAAAGCTTTGGAGGTGTCTGGTCCTGTAAAACACACTGGAAGGATGGCAGCCTGCATCTCTAGAACATGAGAGGGGCAGGCTGTTGCTCTGGAATATAGTGGAGGGCGCTGTTTCTCTGGCATGCGGTGATTGGGCGGAGAGTTAAAGCTCTGGAACATAGGATTGGGGGCTGTCACTCTAGAACATGGGAGCTAGCATGGTGGAGCACAGTGGAGGGGCCTGTTGCTCTAGAATGCAGTGAAGGGAGGCAAGTTGATGCTCTAGAACATGGGGTTGTGGGGCATGTTGCTCTAAAATGCAGTGAAGGGAGGTGAGCGGAAGCTCTAGAACATGGGGGTGGGGGTTGTCTCTCTAGGTTACAGGACCTGGCACGTGGGAGTGCAGTGAAGGGGCTTGTTGCTGTGAAATGCAGTGAAAGAGAGGTGTTGAAGCTCTAGAAGATGAGGCTGGGGCTGGCACACTAGAACGCAGGCACTAGCACTCGGAGCACAATGGAGAGGCCTGTCGCTCTAAAAGGGTGTGAAGGGAGGTGAGCTGAAGATCTAAAACACGGGGCCATGGGGGCTGTCACTCTAGAATGCAGTGGTGGGATGTGAGCTGAAGCTCTAGAACATGGAGTTGTGGACATCAAGAACATGGAGGCCTGTTGCTCTAGAATGCAGCAAAGAGGGGTTAGTTGCAGCTCTAGAACATGGTGCTGTGGAGAAGCCTGTCACTCTAGCATGCAGCAAAGGGAGACGAGTTGCAGCTCTAGACCATGGGATTGTGGGGGCCCTGCCACTCTAGAATGCAGCGGGGGCGCCTGTCGCTCTAGGACCTTCCAGCGTCTTTACTGAGCCAAGTCAGGTCGCCGTCCCCAGGCTAAGCTCCCTCTGCCTCAGGCCCGGCGCCATCCTTCTGCACGGTCCTTTCGTGACCCCCTCGAGGGCAGATTCCTGCTTCGGGTTTTCATCACAAACAGACCTTTCACCACAAATGGCTCTTTATCTTCCGGAGGGTCTGGAGCAGCCGGGCGGCTGGGATCTCCGCCCGGCTTATCCCTCCCACGCAGGCAGGGGCCGTTCAGCCTGGAGAGATGGGGCCAGCTTGCTTGCTTGCTTTGTCTCTCCCTCCTTTGCTCTCTGCCCTGAGGCTGAGCCCTCACTCCACCCAGCAGAGGAAGCCCTGCTGACATCAGCTGCTGAGGGCCATGCACTCAACTTCTGCCTCTCTGTGCCCTGATCTGCGGAGGGGGGGGGGGTGAGGGGAGACCACTAGGGCTAGCAGCTTAGAGATGGCCATGGGGCCCCCTCCAGCCACGGGAGGGAAAGACTAAGTCCAGCCAGCTCAGCTAGGCTAAGGGGGAATGTGGTGACATCTCTGATGGGGGAGAGGACAGGCTTAGAGGGGTGTGATGGGGAGGATTGGGAGGGGTATCCCCAGCTCTGGGAGGGACATGGGGTCTAGTGGGTTAGAGCAGGGGGCGCTGGGAGCCAGGACTCTTGGGTTCTGTCCCCAGTTCTGAGAGGGGAGTGGGGTCTAGTGGGTTAGAGCTGCGGGGGTAGGATGGGTGTCAGAACTCCTGGGTTCTATCCCCAGCTCTAGGAGGGGAGTGGGGTCTAGTGGATTGAGGGGCTGGGAGCCAGGACTCCTGGGTTCTATTTCTGGCTGTGGGAGGGGAGTGGGGTCTAGTGGCTAGGGCTGAACAGGAGGACAGTAAGAGATTTCAATTCACTGTATATAAATCTGTTTATCTATCCACCCCTTCTCTCCCACAATATTTCTCTAACCATCCATCTATCTGTGTTCTTTCTTTCCTGGACTGCACCTCCCCCCGCCTTCCCCCCAATAGCTGATTCAGGACCATAGTCCCTGCCACGCCCTGTTCCCCATTCTCATGGAGGCCTATAGCCCTTGGTCAGTGACTGTGGCTCAGGCCTAGTGACATGGGCCTTGTTCCTCTCCCCATAGTGGGGATTCCGGGGCTGCTCTTTGTCTTTCCCAGGCATGCTCCGAGAGCTGGGGGAGGGGGGCATGGGGTGAGTGTGCAGGGGATCCCTCCCTGCTGAGCTCAGAGCTGGGGAGTCACTCAGACAGGGCTCCAGGGCACATTCTCATTTGGGCGTCATCTCCCCGCCCGCCTACAGCCTCTCCTGCCTGCTGAAATGCAGCTGCCTCTGGTGAGGGAGGGATGTTTCCCGAGCAGTTAGAGAACACGGGGAGGGGGGGGGATGGCAGGCAGGACTCCTGGGTTCTTTCCCCAGCTCTGGGAGGGGAGGGGAGTGGATTAGAACAGTAGGGTCTGGGACGTCAGGACTCCTGGGTTCTATCCCTGGCTCTGGGAGAGGAGTGCAAGACGCAGAGAGAGAGAAAGGAAAAAGCGAGCATGTGCCTGAGAGGAAGACACAGGCCCCCAGAGACTGTGTGTGAGAGAGCGACAGCCGCAGACAGTCTGTCTGTGTGTTTGGGGGAAAGGGGAAGCCGCTGTCTGTGCAGAAGGACCCAGGGACCAGGTCTGGGCTGGGTCCCAGCCCAGCACTACAGCCCTAGGCTCACCCAGGGTGTAGAGGCCAGGACAACAGAGCAACTCCTGCAGCCTCCAGGATGCTGATTTGCGGGGGGTGGGGGGCTAGGGGAAGGAGTGGGTGTGGAGGGGTAAAAGTGGGAGAAGGAAGGAGTATGAATGGGCAAGGGATGTCGTGGGGAAGGAAGGGGTGTGATGGGGGAGGGATGAGACGGGGAGGGTGAAAGGGGGCAGGCAGGGTGTGATGGCGAGAAAGGGGTGTGATGGGGGAGGGGTGAAAGGGGTATGCAGGGTGTGATGGGGGAGGGGACCAGGCCCTGCCGGCCTCCCATTGGTACAAGCCACCAGCAGGTTTTTCCAGAGGAAGTCATTAAAAGCACTGAGGTCAGCGTTGACGAGGTTGCCATGGTCACTGTAGATGGGGGGGGGGCACTTTAACCCTTCATCTTCCCCAGAGCTGTTGCCCCTATAATCCCACTCCAAGGCTTCCCAAGAGCGGCTGCAGGTGCCCCCTCACCCCCAGCCTCAGCTCCCGCCTAGAGCCACGCGCCCTGCATGGAACTTGGCTTCATTTCGCTCTCGTAATCATGGAAGCCTTGCTCCAGGGACTGGGACACGGGGCCTTTCCCCTCTAGGGGGCGCCGGCTCCCATCCAGCCCCAGGGGGCAGGGACTGGGACACGGGGCCTTTCCCCTCTAGGGGGCGCCGGCTCCCATCCAGCCCCAGGGGGCAGGGACTGGGACATGGGGCCTTTCCCCTCTAGGGGACGCCGGCTCCCATCCGGTCCCAGGGGCAGGGACTGGGATACGGGGCCTTTCCCCTCTAGGGGGCAACAGCTCCCATCCGGCCCCAGGGGGCAGGGACTGGGACATGGGGCCTTTCCCCTCTAGGGGACGCCGGCTCCCATCCGGTCCCAGGGGCAGGGACTGGGGCACGGGGCCTTTCCCCTCTAGGGGGCAACAGCTCCCATCCAGCCCCAGGGGGCAGGGACTGGGACACGGGGCCTTTCCCCTCTAGGGGGCGCCGGCTCCCATCCGGTCCCGGGGGCAGGGACTGGGATACGGGGCCTTTCCCCTCTAGGGGGCAACAGCTCCCATCCGGTCCCAGGGGGCAGGGACTGGGGCACGGGGCCTTTCCCCTCTAGGGGGACTGGTTCTGGAGTTGATCATTCCCATCTGGATGTAACAAGTAGTTTGATCTCAGCCCAGCCCCCAGCAGGGCATGTGCCCCCATCCCAACCCGCCCCTGCCCCTCCCCCATGCTGCCAGCCTCAGCAGGGAAACCGAGGGCTGAAGTGGCCCCAGAGCCCCAACTCCCCTCTGCCCCCTAGAGGGGATCCCTTCAGGGGCAGGGCTGCAGCCCCCAGGCAGGGAGCAAGGTGTGTTTGCATGGGAGGAGCTTAACTGGGCTGCCCCGCACCCGCTCTGGGCATTACCCAGAGGGCCCTGGGGCTGCCCCGTCTTCCCGCAGTGCTGCAGCCCTGTCGAAAACAGGAAGCGGGGAACGTGTGGGAGCGTGTGGGACGGAAAAGGGCGGGGAGATCGAGGCCTGTGTCAGCCGAAGCCCCGGGCAGCCTGCACCCGCTCAGGAAGTGGTTATTGCAGTGCAGAGCGAAAGCAGCAGCTGGTGGGGGCGGGGCTGGGAGTCAGGACTCCTGGGTCCCATCGGCAGTTCTGGGAGGGGAGGGGAGTCTAGTGGTTAGAGCGCATTTGGGGGTGGGGGGGCTGGGAGTCAGGACTCCTGGGCAGTGCTGGGTTTACAATGGCTCCAGTGACTCCATGGAGCCAGGCCCATGCTCAGAAGGGGCCCCGGCCTGCTCCGCTTGCACTGTGCCCTGAGACCCCACCAGCCTGCTGGCTCCCCCCTCCCCCCTGCCCCCGCCCCACTTGCTTCTCTCAGCCTGCCCGCCAGCCGGCCTAGGGCTCCTCTCCACTCCCTGGCCCCATCCGCTGGTTTCTCTCTGCCCCCTGGCCAGACCCCAGCGCACCTCCGGCTCCAGGCAGTCTCTGCTTCCCACCACCTGTGGGGCCCCACCTGTCTCCCCAGGGCTGTGCCACCTGAGACTGGTGCAGAAGCCTGGCCAGTGTCGGTCAGGTGTGTGTGTAGAGGGAACAGTGTGGGGGGCTTGGCTGGGCTGCTCCAGGCAAGTAGGTCCTGAGGGATCCTGGCTAGGGCAGGCCCTGGCCTGGCTGATCGCACCACTCCCAAGGGGCCGGAGCGATTCCCCGCCCTGGGACCAGCCCTGGCTGCACTGCTGACAGACACAGTCACCTCCCAGCAGGGCTGGTGAGGCAGGGCGTGGGGGAGGGGGTCTCTGGAGGGCCTGGTGTGGGTGCTGTGCTGTGAGGGGGTGAGGAAGATCTCTGTGTGTTGGGGCACTAGGGAGTGGGGGTTCTGTGGAGGGGGGCGGTGGGCAGGGGTGGTGGTGTGCAGGGCGCTGTGCATTTGTGGCATGGTCTGGGTGGAGCCCTGGGCATAGCAGGTCTGGGGCTCTTTGGCCATAGGAAATCGGGGGGTGGTGGTGGTGTGTGTTCTGGTGTTGGGTGGGGGGGCTGGGTGGGGCGGCATTGGCCCAACCCCAAGGGGAAGGGGCATGCTGGCAGCGCAGGGCTGGATGGGCCACTGTGCATCTGGCAACTGCCGGTTTGTAAATAGTGTCCGTGCACTGGGCTGGGAAGAGCGGGGCCGTCCCTGCCATGCCATGCTCCTGGCTGGCCCCTCACTCCAGGAACCGACCGCCCCCCCCCCACCACGCCATGCTCCATTGCCCCCAGGGGAGCCACAAATATGTTTGGCGCCAGGCCCACAAAACGTTAATCCGGCCCTGCCTGGGTCCCATCCCCAGCTCTGGGAAGAGAGTGGGGTCTAGTGGTTAGAGTGCGGTGGGGGAGGACGGTGGGGCTGGGAGTCAGGACTCCTGGGTCCCATCCCCAGCTTTGCCATCAACCCTTTCTTGTGCCTGAGTCGTCCCACCGCTCCACCCACCAAACACATGTGATTAACCCTTTCCCGTCCACTTTGACACCTTACGAACCGGGCCAGAACAGGATAAAGGGCGCTCAGTGGATATTATGGGATAAGTAAAGGACTGTGGAGCCGCAAATCCAGCCCTTCAGGCCGCCCCCCAGCACCGTGAGCCCAGCCTGCGTTAATGCCATTTGGTATAAGAGCTTTAGAGGCAATTCCCCAAATAGCCCCAGTCTTATCTGAGCTAATGCCGATCTGGCCGGGGCCCAGAGGTCCTGCCTGGGCTATTGAGGGACAGAAACAGCGCCCAGCCTGCCTCTCCAATTGGAACCGCTGCCCCCTAGAGGGGGAAGGCCCCATTGCCCGTTCCCCATGCCCCTGAGCCAGCCAGTCGCCCCAAACCGGGACCAGCTCCTCTTAGCGGGATGGGAGCTGTCAGCAGAAAAGTGGAGAATGGCTTGAGGACTCCTGGAGGGAGGGGACTAGCACCAAGGGAGACGCGAGGGACTCCTACACCCCCCACCCACTCAGTAGAGATGGTGGGGGGTGGTTGGAACGGATGATGAAGGGGTAAATATGGCTCACCCACTTGGGAATAACAAGGGCTGGGAATCCAGTCAGGGATCCCTGCCCAGGACCACTCCAGCGCCACCTAAGACAGGCTGGGGTTGCTTATCCCTTCTTTTACTTCAAGTCTCTGAGAGGGTCAGGAATGCAAGCTGGACTGAGGCTCTGGCCGGGGCGGGAGGGGGGCAGTTCTGTTCCTAGTGGATAGAGCCCTGGAGTGGGACTCGGGGTCCCTGGTCTCTATTCCTGGCTTGGCCACTGGCCTGGCGGGTTGCCCTCGGCTAGTCCTTCATTTCTCTGTGTCTCGGGTACACTGAGGATGGGGAGATAGAGAGATCTATAGATAGATCTCGTGATGGTGGATTGAGCCGAGGATAGGGAGATAGAGAGAGATATGACAGTGGATAGACGAGTGGATGGGTGGAGCTGAGGATAGATAGATAGATAGATAGATAGATAGATAGATAGATAGATAAAGCTGAGGATGGATGGATAGATAGTTGATGGGTGGGTGGATGGATGGAGTTGAGAACAGATATTTAGTTAGATGTGTCGATGAATAAATTGATGTGTGGAGCTAAGGATGGATGGACAGATAGATCTGATGATGGAGGGATGGAAGGGTACCGCTGTGAATGGATGGATAGAGCTGAGGCTAGATCCGATGACGGATGGATAGATAGAGCTGAGGGTAGACAGAGACATATAGGTAGATCTGATAATGGAGGGATGGAAATGTAGATGCAGCTGAGGATGGAGAGATAGAAAGAGCTGGATGGATGGATAAAGCCGACGATGATCTGACAATGGATAGATGGATAGAGCTAATGATGGATGGATAGACAGAACTATGGATGAATAGAGGGACGCTTGGATATAGATAGTGTGGTCAGACATCTAGCTGGTGTGTTTTGCCATCTATTCTCCCCAGCAGGCCAGACAATCTCTCTCTGGCACAGCAGTCTCTTGGCTGGGGTCTGTGCTTCACAGAGACATTGAGGGGTCTGGTCAGGGAAGGGGCACCGGACGGTCTCCGACACAGCACTCCACAGGATCTGGAGCTCAGGAGAGCCTGTGAGATAGTGCCCTGGGCTTCAAACTACAGCTCAAAGGGGCCACCAAGAGTCCAGCCTATCTCTCTAGCCTTCCTCAGCTCTCGGGCAGAGAGAAAGGGCTGTGAGGAAAGCAACAGGGAGTCTGGATGCGGGGGGGAGGGCAGCCAGGGGTGAAGGTTCCTCCAGGCAAGTGATCTGGAGAAAGCATTGGAGATGCCGATGGATCTAAAGCGATGGTGGCATGGAGGGTCGGTGGGCCATATCTGGATATTCAGGGCCATTTCTGGAGGGTCATGGGTCCATCAGGAGAGAGAGGGCGATTTCTGGAGGGCTGTGGGATCCAGTCTGGAGGGATGTGGGCTATGTCTAAAGGGCCTTGGGCTGTGTCTGGAGATTCATGGCCGTTTCTGGAAGGTTGTTGGCCCAGGCTGGAGATAGATGGCCATTTCTAAAGGGCTGTGGGATCCAGTCTGGAGGGATGTGGGTCAAGTCTAGAGGGTCTTAGGTCGTAGCTGGAGATTCATGGCCTTTTCTGGAGAGCCGTGGGCCCAGTCCAGAAGGTCGTGAGCCAAGTTTGGAGATTTGAGGCCATTTCTGGAGGGTCATACCTCAGGGCCTTGGGGTGGGGTTCGGTTTCTGCTCCCCCCTTCGGGGCTCTGGGGGCAGGCGGGAGGGGCAGACACCCTGATGGAGGTGGTGCCAGACACCGGAGCGGAGTTGGGAGGCTCCCAGCGCAGCTGTGCGGAGTTGGACGGCAGCTGGATTCCCGGCCTCCCCTCCCCCTCCTGGCCAAACCAGGCCTGTTCGCTCCTTATTTAGGAGCCAGGCAGCGGAGCGAGTGACTCAGGCACATTCCAGAGCTGGGGGGGCGGGCGGGTGGGGCCCGGCAGCTGGGTGTGGGGGGGCAAGGAGAGAGAATGGGGGAGTGTGAGAGAGACTGAGGAGGAGAGATGAAGCCAGAGAGTGGGGAGGGAAAGGGAGGGATGTGAGAGTCACAAGGGAGGAGCCGCAGAAAGATGCAGAGAGACATATTTCATTTCTCCCTTTTCTCACTCCCTTCTTCCTCCTCTCTTTCTCTCGCTGACTGTCTTTTTCGTTCCATCGCTCAGTCTCTCCCCTCCCTTTCCCTTCATTTCTCCTCCTCCTCCACCACCTCTTCTATCTTTTCAGTCTCTGTAGGACTCTGACATGTTCCCCCTGCTTCCATTCTCTTATTCTGTTCTTTCTTGGACCCTTCCCGTTCATCCACTCCTCAGCCCCATTTCCTCTCTCCTTTCTTCTGTTTCATTCCCCTGTTCCTTCCTCTCACAGATTTTCTCCTTCTGTTCTTTTCTTGGCTCCTGCTTTTTCTGTCCTTCATTCCTCTTTTCCTCCTGTCTCATTCCCCTCTTCCTTTCTCTGCCTCCCTCCCTGATTTCCTCCTTCTCTTTTCTTTGCCCCTCCACCCCCATTAGTCTCACATTCCCTCTCTTCCCCTCCTCTGCTTCTCTCTCCTCCGCTCCCCAGTTTTCTCCTTCTGTTCTTCTCTATCAGGACTTTCCTCTCCTCCCCTCCCCCATGGCCTTGCTCCCTCTTTTCCTCCCATGCCGCTGTCACTCCCGTCCTGGATTTCCAGGTTCCTGTCTTTCCCATGCAATCTTTCATCTCCCCTCGCACATTCCCTTCTTTTCCATGCTGGTGTTCCCTCTCTCAGCCTGGCCCTGGCCTTTCACTTGCCTCTCTACCTCTCCTCTGGCCCTTCTTCCATCCCTCACTACCTCCAGTGAGCATCCATAACGCTGTTATGGCCCTGATCCTCACCCTCAATTCCCCCGGACTGGCCTCGTGACCCCTCTCCCCCAGCTCGTTAATAGACTTCAGTTAATTGCGATTAGCGGGGGATTAATTCCCATGGGAACCAATTCGGGAACAGATAAGATCAAAGATACGCACACACCCCATGTCACCAAACAGAGTGGGGGAGGGGTGCCTGGGCTAAAACTAGAACCATGCTAAGCAGGAGGGGTTGGGGCCGGGCTGGGCGGGACACCACTGGAAATTGGGATGGGGCTATCAGTGCTGCCCCCAATACCCCAGTGCGCCACTAGGGGGCGCTGTCCTGCAGGGAGCAGGATGGGGGCTCGGTAGGTGGCACTGTCCTGTCGCAGTTGGTGCTGCCCCCAATACCCCAGTGCGGCACTAGGGGGCGCTGTCCTGCAGGGAGCTGGCTAGGGGCTCAGTAGGTGGCGCTGTCCTGTCGCAGTCGGTGCTGACCCCAATACCCCAGTGCGGCACTAGGGGGCGCTGTCCTGCAAGGAGCAGGATGGGGACTTGGTAGGTGGCACTGTTGCTGGTGCTCTCACCCCAATACCCGAGGGCAGCCACTTTTGGATTGCATAGAAAATTGAAGTCCTGACCAGGCCCAGTCATTAAATCTCCCCTGGCACTTTCCTCCCAAGTTGGGGCGTGAACCCCGGTGTCCTGGCCAGATCCCCCCCCCCCCCGCCCACGTCCATTCTGCCTTCCTGAAATCCCCCTGCCCCTGTCCCGTGGTTACACACAATTGGACCCAGGATTACGCTTCGCCTCCCACTTTATGCCACTGTGTGGTGCCGCTGTGTGGCTGTTCCCCCGCTGCCCCACCCCAGAGGTGGCTGCATCCCAGTGCTGTATGCAGGGCTCCCCCTCCCTGCTCCATCCTCTGCACTATTTGTGGCCCAGCCTAGCTGCAGGTCAAGGGTAGATGCTCTTGCCCTTGGGGAATCGTCTTTCTCTGCAGGAGGGACGTCTAATCTCATTTCCTGCAGGGTTTATCTCCTGCCAGGGCTCTGTGCCCAGCTGGGGTGCGGGCGGGGCAGCTTCCTGGCTGCCCTCCACCAGAGGCTTAGCCAAAGTGGGACTGCCATGGCCACACTGTCCTCAGAGGGTCCCCAGAGAGCTGCTGCCTGGGAGGTCTGTTATTGTAGGGTCTCTTGACATTATTTGGACTGCGTGCTGTGGTTTGTTATTGTAGGGTCTCTTGACGTTACTTGGATTGCATGCTGTGATTTGTTATTGTAGGGTCTCTTGGCATTACCTGGACTGTGTGCTGTGGTTTGTTATTGTAAGGTCACTTGGCAGTGGGGATATGTGCACGCTGGTTTGTTATTTTAGGGTCTCTTTTAGTTGCTAAGACTGTGTGTGGTGGTTTATTATTGTAGGGTCTTTTAGCACTGGGGATATGAACACAGATTTGTTATTGTAAGGCATCGAGTCAGCAGTGGGAATCGGCATGCAGTGTTGTTATAGGGTCTCTTGTCAAGAGTTCAGGCTGTGTGTCGTTTGTTATTATAGGGTCTTTTGGTATGGAAGATGCACACACTGTTTTGTTATTGTAAGGTCTCAGGTCAGCACTGGGGGTGCAGACAGTGGTTTGACATTGTAGAGTCCCAGCTGTAGGGCTGTGTGCCACGGTTTGTTATTGTAGGGTCTTTCAGCCCTGGGGATAGGCACAGGGGTTACTGAAGAGTCTTTGAGTGGGCGCTGGGATCCAGCACACTAGTCATTATTTTAGGATCTCTCAGGTGCACTGGGGAGCCATCCACTGGTTTGTTATTGTAGGGTCTCTTTGTGCTATGGACTCACCCACTGGTGCAGGGTCTAAGACCATGGGCACTGATAAGTTACTGTAGAGTCACACTTAAACAGGGGGTGGGGACATAAAGCTAATCCAGTGTGGTGGGGGCAGTGGCGGGATACCGGGCTAGATGGGCCTGTTAGTCTGATCCTTCTCTCCCTTCCCCTGCAGTTGAAGATCTCGTTCAGTGAGAGCCAGCTGGAGCGCACCTTCCAGTACCCGTCCGAGGGGTCCCTGCTGGAGGAATTTGGGCCCCCCGAGGAGTCGGACGCACCGGCCTGTGCCAACCCCCACGGGGAGGACGACGAGGAAGAGGAGGAGCTGCTGCTACTCCATCGCGGCCTGCCGGGTGTGCTCAGGACCAAATCCCTCATCGTGGGTGAGTCTCAGCGAGCACTAGGGGGCGCTGTGTGGCGGGGAGCGGGGTAAGAGGCTCAGTTGGGGGCGCTCTCCCCTGGCAGTCAGTGCTGGCCCCAATGCCCCAGCACGGCACTAGGGGGCGCTGTGCGGCAGGGAGCGGCTTGGGTGATGAAACATGCTGGGAAAATGCTTATGAAACAGCTGCTGCCGGTTCCCCACCCCTGGGAAAACCTCTTGCTTTGCTAGCCATGGGCATTGGGGCTCCATCTAGTGGCCAGATGGGGGAAACTCAAGGGTGTCGGCCCACTGGCCTCCAGCAAGCCGGGGCACAGATGCATCCTGCCCTTTCCAATTCAGAAGGCCAGGCACATGCCCCTCCCTCTCCTCCAACATCCATCAGGCACGGCTGCTATGCTTACAACTCCCAGCTCTGGGAGGGAGGGGTCTAGTGGGTTAGAGCAGGGACTGCTGGGTTCTGTTCCCCTGTCTGTCCCTGCTAGGTTTCCCCCTCTCCCGTTTCCTATTCATCTCCCCTTCTCTCTCTTCTGGCAGATGAATCCTGCAGGCGGTAACCCCGCAGAACCCCCCCCTCATGGTGGGGGGACGGGGCGGGTACAGAAGGTGCCCTGCCACGACTGGGTCCCGACCGGCCCCTTCTCTTTCGTCTTCCAGTAAAATCCCAGCAAGAACAAAGGACTGGAGGGAGGTTGGCTCCAGTCCCCCTGGCTGTGTCTAGGCCAGAGCAGCCACCCTCCCGTTTGACTGCTCCCCTAAGGTCCAGCAGGGGGGATGAGACCAACAGAAAAACAGCATTGAGAGAGCCTTCAGGAACAAACCCACTGCAGCCAGCAGGGGGCACTCTGCACCACCCGGACTGTGCTGGGAGAGCCCATTTCCACTGGAGCGCTCTGCATCACGTGGACTGTGCTGGGAGAGCCCATTCTCACTGCAGCCAGCGGGGGGGGTGTGGCTCTCTGAACCATGTGGACTGTGCTGGGAAAGCCCATTCTCACTGCAGCCAGCGAGGGGCGCTCTAAACCCCATGGACTTTATTGCCACCGAGAGGTCACCTGGCCTACCTTCAGCCAAAGGTTAAAGATCACATCCCCTCCTGAAGATGGGTATGGGTGGGGGGTGGCAAAGAAAACCAACCCCCCCACCATACACACATGCATTTTTTGTAACTCTTGAATCCTTTTTCTAGGGGACATCATCCAGAAGGGAGAACTTTTGTTTCCCAATTTTTACTTCCTAATAATGCTGCCGGGGTGGTCAGAGTTAAGGGGATTGTAGTTTAGGAGGGGGTAGGGGTGGGGTTTATTGGGGAGGGGAGGGGTCACTTTGTTACTTGATAGGGTCCAGTCATAATTGCAGAGGACTGGATCACTATCGGAGGGCAGGGCAATCTGTGACTGGGGTGGAGCCAGTTGAGATTCAGGCGGAGCCAGTCAGTATTTGGAGAGTGGGGCAAATTGCTACTTTGCAGGGGTGGGTGGGCCATTTGCAAGTGTTCTGGAGCTAGTTACAGATGGGGCCGTGTTTATGTACTTCAGGCAGGACTAGTTGTGTTTGGGGAGGAGTGGGGCAGTATGTGGTTTAGGGGTGGGAGGTGGAGCCAACCAGGAATTGGGGAGGGACCAGCTGTGACTGGAGGTGGGGGGGGAGGAGGTGACTGAAGCGGAGGGTGGGCCAACGTTGTGACTTCCTGTTTTAGCCATCCCACTTCCTGTGTAGATGGAGCAATTTCACCACCTTTCATGGGTGGGAGGGAGGTCGTGTCATTCAGAGCTTCTGATGGGCAGGAGTGAGAATGGAGGGACAGTGGAATTGGATGTGTGGGGACAAGAATGAGGATGGAGGGAATGAGGAATGGGATGAGTGTGGGGGGGATGGATGGATGAATGAGCCCCTCCTCTGTGAGTTTAGTTCGTTCTTGTTATTATTAATTCATTTTCTTTGCACTGGGGGGAGCAGCCGCATCCTCGCCCGGGAACGAGGGTGCGAGCGAATGAACAAGTGTGGCAGGCTCCTCCCCCCACCCAGGGAGCAGGGGCAGATGTGTGGTCACAGGGGAGTGGGGCTAAATGAGGCATCAGGCCCCCCCCATTTAACTCCCATCCTGCTCTGTGCAGGAGGCACTGATGCTGCATCTGAGCACTGGCAGGGGGAGGGGGCCGCATCCGGCCAGTTCCAATAGTGTTTTTTTTATATATATTATAATAATAAAACAGAAAGATGTTGCACGTGAAGCTGCCCTCCTGTCATCTATGGCCCACACGGTCTGGGATGGGTAGGTGCTGCCAGGACCTGGTTCCCACGTGCCCCCTGGGAGTGAGGTGTGGGTGCTGCCAGGACCTGGCTCCCATGTGCTCCCTGGAGGTGAGGGTGGGTGCTGCCAGGACCTGGCTCCCACGTGCCCCCTGGGAGTGAGGTGTGGGTGCTGCCAGGACCTCCCATGCACCCCTTAGGGATGAGGGTTGGCACTGTCAGATCCTGTGCGCCCCCTTGTGGTCAAGCTCTGCTCTGTGGGCAGCCTAACTCCCATTCCCCATCTCGCTCCCTCTACTGGTGAGGCATTGACGATGCAGGAGCCCCCGCTCTTGTCCCGCCTGCTCACCCCCAGCAGTCATTGCACTGTGGAAGACAATGTACCCCCACGCCCCCTAGTGGTGGGGGTGCTGCTCTGCCTCCCATTCCATGTCTCCCTGACTCCCAGCAGTCAGAGCTCTGCACTGGATTGCTGCAGCCCCCGCATTGAAATCCCTGCTAGCGTTGCAAAGATCAAATCCTACAAGGCCGGTCAACCTCTCAGCCGCCTCTGTAGCGACCCATCAAAGAACAGCACTGAGACGGGCCTATGATGAGAATGAGTCTTTGCTGATTGCCGGAGTTAAGCTGGAGACAATGAACTAATATGTGGGAAGTCAACTCATATGCCTGGAAATAGAGATAAGAGCCAGGTCTGTAAAAACTGTGAAGATCCTACTTTGGAAGGCATCTCACACACTGTTAAATATGGTACGGAGCCAGTTAGGGAGACACATCGTATTCCTGGAAACATGGTAAAGTGCCTAGTGAAGAATGTGACTAACAGGCCTAGAAATAGGGTTGACTCATGGCCAGAAATAAGAAAGAATCAGACAGGGAGCTGATTTGTCTGTATATATGGTAAAACGCCTAGTCAGGAAGTTGACTCATACGCTAGTAAATACAGTACAATGTCAACTGAGGAACCAGCTTCAAAGGAGGGAAGCAGGAAGCTGACTCATACTCAGTTAATTATGGTTAACGAGCTGAATGTGGTGGATACACATCTAGTTACAGTAAGGAACCAAATGAGGGCAGCAGCGCCTAATTGTAATAATGTTGGCTACTGCAAGGGTAGTCGGTTGGGGTAAAGACCTTAATGAGAGGTGACACGTCTATAGTTATAATTACGGTGAGGGCTTGAGTACAGCTGCAGCTCATATAACAATTAAGATTCAGAACAGAACCAGGGCTGCTGCTCTTACACGGGTTATATGGTACAGACCATAGACTGGAGTTGTGGCTAGTAAGCTGGTGATTATAGTGAAGAGTCAAGTTGAGGGTGCAGCCTGCACCCGAATTCTTATGGTACAGGTCCCAATAGGAGCTGAGGCTCATATATTAGTAATTATGGTAGAGGATTGACTCAAAGCGGGGACCATACATTGGCCACTACAGTACTGGCCCTTGGTGCTGTGGCATGTACCCTGGTGCAAACCCCATTCGGGATGTAACCTGTCCTTTGTTAATTATGGTACAGATCCATGCTAGAGCCCATACATGGTTAATTATGGTACAGACCCGAACTGGTGTTGCAGTTTAAATTACAGTAATTACAGTGCAGACCAAAATTGCACCTGTGGATCATAGATCGCTAATTATAGTACATTCCTAACTTGGGTTTGTGACTTATATACCTGTACTTACGGTAAAGACCTGGAGTCTCCATGCGGCGCCTCCCCACCAAATTACTATGAGGACCCAAACTGGGCTGTGCTCGTGGCTGCAGTTGGTATGATGATAATTACAGTAAAATGCCCAACCCTGGGGTGGGGTGCATACATCCATAATGACAGTACAAGGTGAAAGTGGGGGTGGGGCACAAGCTCCTGTAATTACAGGAAACAGACAGGTGGCGGGGTGCATCTCACACCGTGCGATTTCGGTAGGGAGCCTGGTGGCTTATATCCCTGTAATTACGGTAGCGAAACCAGCTGGAGAATGAGCAATTGGTATTCCTGTAATTACAGGAATCTCAGGAGTCCGCCTGAGAAGAAACAACTCATATTTCCGTCATTACTGTAAGGAGTCGGCCGCAAAAGAAGAGGCTCATGTTCCTGTAATTACGACCAGAGCTCTTTGCTTGCGGTTGCTATTCTATTCGTTACGGTACCGGCGGGACTTAGGGTTAGATATCTGCTGTCCATATACCACTCATTACGGTAAAGGGCGGAGCGCAGTTGCCTCATTCCGGCTCAGCGCTGGCGCACTGTACAGACCCCTCCCCCCTCGCCCCGGAAGTGGTTGGTCCGGTGGGGGGGGGGTCACGTGACCCGGAAGCGGCCAGCGGGAGGTACGGTGGCCCGGGCGGGCGGAGGATGGCGGCGCTGGAGCGGTGGGTGTCGGGGGAGCTGCACGCGCTGCTGGGGCTGAGCGAGCGGCACGTGGTCGGGTTCCTGCTCGGCCTGGCCCGGCGCAGCCGCAGCCCCGACGAGCTGCTGAATCGCCTGGAGGAGACGGAGACTCTGCGCGTGAGCGAGCCGGCCGTGCGCGCCTTCGCCCAGCGCCTCTGGGAACAGGTGGGCGGGGCTAGTGGGGACGGAGGGGCGCTGAGGGGGCGGGTCCAACTGAAGTAGGCGGGGCTAGTGGAGCTGAGGGGAGGGGCCACAATGGAGATGTGGGGCTGAGGGGGGCGGGGCCACAATGGAGGTGTGGAGCTGAGGGGGCGGGGTCACAATGGAGGTGTGGAGCTGAGGGGGCGGGGTCACA
Organism: Malaclemys terrapin pileata; assembly: GCF_027887155.1. Taxonomy (NCBI): domain Eukaryota; kingdom Metazoa; phylum Chordata; order Testudines; family Emydidae; genus Malaclemys; species Malaclemys terrapin. The sequence continues at coordinate 43,155,406 of NC_071517.1, read as the reverse complement.
ATGGAGGGGTGGGGCTGAGGGGAGGGGTCACAATGGAGGGGTGGGGCTGAGGGGAGGGGTCACAATGGAGGGGTGGGGCTGAGGGGAGGGGCTAGTGGGTTTGAGGGGGAGGGGCTGAGTGGGGTGCGACTGAGGGGAGAGTGTCACATTGGAGGGGGAGGGGCCAGTGGGGTTGAGGGGAGGGTCACGCTGGAGGGGCTAACTGGAGTTGAAGGGGGCCTCAGGCAAGGGGCTGAAGGGACTGGGGAGACGAGGGACACGTGGAGTGCCTAGGGGAGGGAGTGGGGTTAGTGGGGCTGAAGGAGAAGGGCCTGTGAACAAAGAGAGCAGGAGCAGAGGGGATGAGGGAGAAGCCAAGGGGGAGTGTCCTGTGAGCTTAGTGGGCGGGGCCTATGGGGGAGTGGGCGGGGCTTGTGGAAAGACGGGGTAGGGTTAGCTGTAGGAGTGAGGCCTCACTGTGGAAGTGGAGGGAGGGAGAGGAGGATGTAGGGAGGAGTTACCGGGGTGAGGACCATGTGGGAAGGGGAAGGATTATCAGGGAAGGGGTGAAAGTGGGAGGAGCCTTTGTGAAGGGGGAGGAGCTAGCTGCAGGGGAGGGACCTGTGCACTAACAGGAGGAGCTTTATGGAGGAGGCTGGGGGTCAGGGAGGGCGTGCTGGCCGTGCGCTGTTTCTAATCCCCATTTTTCCCCCAACTCCCAGATCCCACGTTCGGCCCCCCAGGAGCGTCCGGCCCGGGTGGCCGAGCGGGAGGCCCTGGCCCTGCAGCAGAAGAACCGCTCGTACCAGCTGCTGGAGGACAGCGAGGAGGAGGAGGGGGATGGGAGGGCTGCCCCGGGCTCCAAGCGCCGGCCCGAGCAGGGGAAGCACAAAAAGCGGCGCAAACACCTGCGCCGGAAGCAGGAGGAGGCGTCGGAGGAAGAGAACGAAGCTGAGCGGGAGCCGTGAGTGTAGCCTCCACGGGATCCCAGGGGGTGGAGCGGGGGGACAGTCCTCGCACTGGGGGTCCCTGGAGCTGGCTAATGCCCTGACTGTGGTCTCTCACCCTTCCCCGGGTGCAGGGAGCCATCCTTGGAGGGGAAAGACTCAGAGGACGAATGGGACCGCAGCGAGCGAGAGCGTCTGCAGGACCTGGAGGAGCGCGACGCCTTCGCTGAACGGGTCAAGCGCAAGGATAAGGAGAAGACCAGGAACATCCTGGAGCGTTCGGACAAGAAGGTCAGAGACTGTCCCTGCGGCCAGCATCCGTCCCCCACCCCACTCCTTCAGCTGGGTCCCTTCCTGAGCCCTTCCCGTATGTCCTACAATTGGGATCCCTCTCTAACCCCCTACCTCCCTCTGTCAGGATGCCTCCCTGGGATTCCTGTCTGTTCTGAACGTCCCCCTCCACTGCCACAGTCTTGGGATCCCACCTTGGACCCACCCCACCCGCTGCCAGGATCCTATCCCAGGATTCCACCCCTCCTCCCCCACATTGTTAGGATGCCTTCCTGAGTCCCCGATGCCAGCTGCCTCTCCCGTGTTGTGCTCTTACTGCTGGATTTCTTCCCTGAAGGGGTGATTGTGAACCCCACAAGCGCTGGAGGGAGCAGAGCCAGAGGGCAGGGATTTGTGGGGAAGAGGAGAAAATTCCAAGTTTATAAGCAAGTTCGGGAGCCCCTCCTGGAAATTCCTGGACCCTTCCCGCTAGGGAGTCTGTCTGCAGCCCGGGCTACTTCATTGGGGGGCCAGCTGGGGTCTGCTTTAGGGGAGGGGAAGGACTGTCTACACAACCTGATCAGTGTCTCTCCCCCCTCCTGTTGTTGGACGCAGGCCTACGAAGAGGCACAGAAGCGACTGAAGATGGCAGAAGAGGACAAGAAAACTATGGTGAGAGCTTTGTATTTCTCCACCCGTATTTCTGTCTCGCCTCCTGGCTGATTGGAGCTGTACAGACCCATCTAGCCCAGTATCCAGGCCCTAACTCCCTACTGGGGATAGAACCCAGGAGTCCGGACTCCCTGCTCCCCTCCCAGAACTGGGGAATAGAACCCAGGAGTCTTGACTCAAGCTCCCTCTGCTCTAACCTATTAGACCCCACTCCCCTCATAGAGCTGGGGCAAGAACCCAGGGGTCCTGGCTTCCCAGCCAGTGCCCTCAGCCCCTCTCCATCCCCCCCAGATCCCAGAGCTGCGGAAGAAGTCGCGCCGGGAGTACCTGGCCAAGCGGGAGCGGGACAAGCTGGAGGACCTGGAGGCGGAGATTGTGGACGAGGAGCACTTGTTCTCGGAGCTGGAGCTGACGACGGCCGAGCAGCGGGAGCTGGAGTACAAGCGCCGGGTGCGCGACCTGGCCAAGGACTACAAGCGGGCGGGCGAGCAGGAGAAGCTGGAGAAGAGCAGCCGCTACTACATGCCCGAGGAAAGCCGTGGCAAGGTACCCGCTGCGGGGAGTGAGGGGGAAGCTGTGGGAAGGTACCCAACATGGGGGGGGGGGGCGCTCTCTGAGGGAGAGCATGGCAGGGGAGCACTCTGGGGGAGCTGTGGCAAGGTACCTTCTGTGGGGTTGGGTAAGGCCGGAGGTGGCAGTCTTCCTGGTAGTACCCTGCATAGGGGCCAGTGAAGCATGTGATCTGCAGGGTGTAGCCCTGTAGAAAGATGGGGCAGGTGTCCTTGCCCAGGGGCTGGAGAGATGGAAGGAGGGGGACAACAGGGGCATGGGAGTCCCTGCAGCAGGAGACGGAAGCGTGACCCACTTAAGAACGCCCGCTGGGGGTGAAGGAAGGGGGTTAGGACCCGGCAAGGTGACGGGTCCGTGCCCTATGAGTGTTCCCTGGGGTGGTCCCCTTGTTAGGAGAAAGGAGGGTTGGCATTAGCAGCATGGCTGGCTGGGCCAGCATCATACCGGGGTGGGGAACATCTCCCCCTTGGGGCTGGTTGTACTGAACTGTGGGGGGTCCCCCCCCGGGGAAGGGCCAGTTTCGGGCTGGCGAAAGGGGCAGGATTGTGGTGGGGACTCAAATCTGGACCCCCTGCAGCTTGGGCTGTGACCCCTCCTGCCCTGCCGTCTCCCCTGCTCCAGTCTTGGGGTGACCCGCAGCCCACGCGCAGCCGGGGTTGATGTCAGACTTTCCCCAGAGCTGGGCTGTCCCTTGCCCTGCCCCCGCGGCGTCCCCTGTGCCGTGACTCAACCCCCTCCCCCCCCGGCAGAAGATCCCCGACCGCTATGAGGAGCCAGTGGCAGACGAGCGCGCCACGCCGCGGGATGAGCAGCGGCGCTGGGAGGAGGATCACATTGGGGCGGCTGCCCTGCGCTTCGGGGCCCGCGACGCCGGCCAGCGCCACCCCGGCAAGGACTATGAGTTTGTGCTGGAGGAGGACGAGATGATCCACTTCGTCAGCGCTGTGCATATGCAGGGCACAGCCCAGGGCAAGGTGAGAAATGGGGGCTGGGTCCTTCCCCTGTAGGGGGCGCCAGCTCTGATCCGGCCCTAGGGCAGGGGACTGGCTGGCTCGGGGGGTGGGGAATGGGACGTAGGGCCCTTCGCCGCTAGGGGGCATCAGCTCCAATCTAGCCCAGCTGGGGGGATTGGCTGGCTTGGGGGTGGGGCATAGGATGATCATTCCCATCTAGATGTAATAAGTCACCAGGTCTCAGCCCAGCCCCCAGCAGGGCAGCCGTCCCATTCCCAAAGCCCTTCCCTCCACCCATTGTCCGAGCAAGGGAAGCTGAGAGCTAAACAGGCCATGGTGCCGAGCTCCCCTCTGCCCCCTAGAGGGGGATCCCTGCTGGGGCAGCGCTGAGGAGGTCCACGGGCAGAGGACGCTGTATGGGGTGAGCAAAAAGGGAACAGTCCCCATTGGGTGAAATGATGGCCTTCCCAGCCCCCTCTCTCACCCCAACCTGCATCTCCTGGTCCTCTCTGGCACCGGGAGAACCGAGAACTCTATGGGTTTGACTCCCGTCTGGAGATCCAGCGGCTGTTCCCCCAGCCCGGGTGGAGGGACGGGTGGCTGAGCCGATGATGTCCCATCCCCCTGCTCAGGAGGAGAAGTCGGAGCTGTCAGAGGCGGCGCGGAGGAAGCTGTCCATGCAGGAGGTGCGGCGCAGCCTGCCCGTCTACCCCTACCGCCAGGACCTGCTGGCGGCCATCGCCGAGCACCAGATCCTCATCATCGAGGGGGAGACGGGCTCCGGAAAGACCACGCAGATCCCCCAGTACCTGTACGAGGAGGTAACGGCGTGGCAGGATGGGGCTGAGAGGGGTGGGGGGACTCTTCTCTCCTAGTTAGTGCTGACCCCAGTGCTAAGGGGCGCTGTGCTGCAGGGAGCAGGCTGGGAGGCTCAGTAGGGGGCGCTGTTTCCCCACGATCAGTGCTGGCTGCAATGCAGTGGGGTGGCACTAGGTGGCATTGTGCCGCAGGGAGTGGGGTGGGAAGTCCAGCAGGGGGTGTTCTCCCCTCACAGTCAGTGCTGACCCCAGCTGCACCCCTACCCAGAGGTGGCTGCATCTCCGCACTGGGCGAGCGATCCCTGTGCAGCGTGACGGTGAGGCTGTTATCAGGCTGCCCCACCCTAGAAAAAGCTGCATTTCTGCTCTGGCAGCTGCTCCCGGGGAATTTCCATCCAGTCCCTGGATCGTCTCATTTCCTTTGTTAGGGCTACACGGAGAAGGGGATGAAGATTGGCTGCACCCAACCCAGACGAGTGGCGGCCATGAGCGTCGCGGCCAGAGTCTCTCAGGAAATGGGAGTTAAGCTTGGTAACGAGGTATGTGACTGGTGGGTTCGTTATCCCCTTCCCTGCTTGCCTGAGCCAGAAGCAGCCCCCTTAGAAAGGACAGGCCCCATGTCCTTTCTCCCACCCCCTTGGCTAGCGAGTCCCCTTGCCCTGGGCCTGGATCAGAGCCAGTGCCCCCTAGATGGGAAGGGTCCTGTGTCCCAGTCCTCACTCCCCTGAGCCAACTAGTCCCCCTGCCCTCAGACCAGCTGGGAGCTAATGCCCCATGGAGGGAAAAGGCCCTTGTTGCTTTCCTTGTGACAAAATTAACTGGGTCCATTCCTGTGCCCCCTCCACCTCCACCCACCAGAGATGTGGGAGGTCTCCTTGTTTCTCTTCGGCTCCCCCGTGTGGTCAAAGCCGGGCCTCCACTGGAGCTGACTGCAGGCAGAAGCAGCTCACTGTAAAACAGTGCCCCGAGCGGGACCGTGGAGTGCTCTCATTGGCCGACGGGTGCCAGCCAGGCTGCGTTCGTATTGGCGGATGGTTTTGCGGTAGCTCGGGCTAATCCTTCCTGCCTGGCAGGTGGGCTACAGCATCCGCTTTGAGGACTGCACGTCGGAGCGCACGCTGCTCAAGTACATGACGGACGGCATGCTGCTGCGGGAGTTCCTGACCGAGCCCGACCTCTCCAGCTACAGGTGAGCCTCGCTGGGGGGCGGCACGGGGCAGGGCTGGGATGCTCTCCCCCGGCAGTCGGTACTGGCACCAATACCCCAATGTGGTGCTAGGGGGTGCTGTGTTGCAGGGAGCAGGGCCGTTCCTGACGCACTCACACACACACACCCTCTCCCCCTCGCGCAGCGTGATCATCATAGACGAGGCCCATGAGCGCACCCTCCACACCGACATCCTGTTTGGCCTGATCAAGGACATCGCCCGGTTCCGCCCGGCGCTCAAGGTGCTGATTGCCAGTGCCACCCTGGACACCGAGCGCTTCTCCACCTTCTTCGACGACGCACCCATCTTCCGCATCCCCGGGCGCCGCTTCCCTGTGGACATCTTCTACACCAAGGTCTGGGGGGGGGAAGATGGGGGGGCCCCTCGAGGGCAGAATGGGGGGCAGCATGGTGTGATCGCTGGCCGTGGGAAGGTGGGGGGTGGGGTGTTTTGGCAGGATCGTTGTGGGTGGAGGAGTTCTGGGGAAGAATAGAGAAGATTGTGGCCAGGAGGGGGAGGTATGTGGGGGGAGTATTGTGGGGAGGCGTGGCCAGGAGGGGGCAGTGTGGAGGGGACCCAGGTGGAGGGGTGGTGTGGGGAGAGTATTTTTTCGGGGGGAGGAGGGGAAGCATGACCCAAGGGAAGGCATGGGGTTCCGGGGAGTGGGGGGGAGGAGGTGTGGGTAGGATGGGGCAGCATGACCAGGAGGAGGTGGGTCGGAAACTTGACGTGGCCAGCAGGGGGCGACATGGAGAGATCTGTGAGAGCAGGGTGTGGGGCATACATGAGACAGGCAGCCAGGGGGCGGAGCAAGTCCGAGAGGAGGGCTCCAGGGGCCGGTTGGAGGGGGAACAGGGTGGGGCCTGGGAAGCAGCGTCTGAACGTTGAGGGAGGGGGGCGAGAAAGGCTCCAGTCACGCCGTGGGGCAGGGAGTGGCGGGAGCTGAGCTCTGACCCCGGTCTTACCCCTCTCTAGGCCCCCGAGGCCGATTACCTGGAGGCCTGCGTGGTGTCGGTGCTGCAGATTCATGTCACCCAGGCGCCTGGCGACATCCTGGTCTTCCTCACCGGCCAGGTAAGTGCCTGACCCCGCCCCTTACAGGGCCTGGCCACACCCCCTGCAGTGTCTGACCCTCACCCCACCTTTGGCTCCGCCCCCTGCAGGAGGAGATCGAGGCCTGCTGCGAGATGCTGCAGGAACGCTGCCGCCGCCTGGGCTCCAAGATCCCCGAGCTGCTGGTGCTGCCCATCTACGCCAACCTGCCCTCCGACATGCAGGCCAAGATCTTCGAGCCCACCCCGCCTGGGGCCCGGAAGGTGAGGTGTGGGGTGGGGAGGGGCTTCAAGATCCAGGGGTGGGGCTTGGAGGTGTCGGGATGCAGGAGAGGTGCTTACACCTCTGGGGCGGGACTTCAGGGGGATAGATGGGCTTGGGCGTGGCCTATGGGGAGGGGTTTGAGGTGGAGGGAGGGGCTGTGAGCTCTGGGGCATGGCTTCAGGAGTAGCTGATTTAGTGAGCTGGGAGCATGGCTTTGGGGGTAGATGGGCTTGTGGGAGGAGCTTAGAGGTCCGGGGGTGTGGTTTTGTGGGTAGATTGCTTAGAGGATGGGATTTAGCTTTCTGGGGGCATGACTTCAAGGATAGCTCAGTTTATGGGAGGGGCTTTGTGGGCATGGCTTCATGGGGTAGATGGCTGAGTGGGCAGGGCTTACAGCTCCGGAGGTGTGGCTTCAGGGGTAGGTGGCTGGGGAAGGGATGGGATGAAAGAAGTTTGTATGTGTGGTTGGGGCAGCAAGGGAGGAGTTTTTGAAGGGGCGGGACTATGAAGAGGCGGAGCTGTGGAGGGGGCGGTGCTTAGGTGCATACACTCCTCCCCCACAGTCCCTGCTCAGCAGCTGTGACTGACTGAGGACCAGGGGACCAGCCAGGCCACCACACGGGGGGACCCCAGGGTGTCTCCTATGGGCCAGGGCTGGCTGACTCCTTCCCCTCCACCAGCTGATGAGGTGTCTCCCCACCCCTCGCAGGTCGTCGTGGCGACTAACATCGCAGAGACCTCGCTGACTATTGATGGGATCATCTACGTCATCGACCCGGGGTTCTGCAAGCAAAAGAGCTACAACGCCCGCACCGGCATGGAGTCCCTGATCGTCACACCCTGCTCCCGGGTATGGGACCCACTGCCCTTGGGGTACAGCGCCCACCCCAACCACCCCCCTTGGGGTACAGCTCCCGCCCCGGGCTGGAGTCCCTGATTGTCACACCCTGCTCCTGGGTATGGGACCCCCCCCACCACTGCCCTTGGGGTACAGCGCCTGCCCCGACCCCCTGCCTCCCAACCACCGCCATCAGAGTACAGTGCCTATCCCGGCCTGGAGTCCCTGATCGTCACACCCTGCTCCCGGGTACGGGGACTTCTCCACAGCCCCAACACCCGCTCCAGATACAGGACATCCCCCTCTCCTCCCCATTTCCCATGTTATGACGATAGGGCCCAGGTTACAGGGTTTCACGTGGGGTCAGAGGGTCCTGTATCTCCCCGCACATGCCCCCATCTCACACCCATCTCCCCCTCCCCAGGCCTCCGCCAACCAGCGGGCCGGGCGTGCCGGGCGCGTGGCTGCTGGGAAATGCTTCCGCCTCTACACTGCCTGGGCCTACAAGAACGAGATGGAGGAGACCACGGTGCCGGAGATCCAGAGGACCAACCTGGGCAACGTGGTGCTGCTGCTCAAGAGTTTGGGTGAGCAGGGGGCCTGCCTGGGACGGGGGGGGTGGGGGGGTGGAGTTTGCCGGGGGGGGGGGGGGGGGGGGGGAGGTCCCAGTGGGGTGCAGCCGAGCTCCACTGCCTGACCCCAAGGAGGATAAAAATCATATTTGTTTTAAGCAGCTCAGTTTTATTTAAATGAACTACGGGTTGATTTTCAAAAATCACCTATTTAACATTGCATGTGCAAGGCTGACCACCTGGGTTAAGGCCTCAGCGTTCTCTCAACTGCTGCTTTGATGAATGTATATTCTGTTACTAGCCACGCAGCGCACACTGGTTGAATTGTTAAAGTACGTCACGCCACTGCCTTCATGGCAGTCACTGGCTAAGCACCTGAGGGTGCTGAAGTGCTAAGCCAGCTGTAACCTCTTCTACAGGGGCAGAGAGAAGCTTGTCATCATTTCATTTGAACAAATAGGTTAGTTCTCAGTGCAAATCACGTTTAAATAAACGTTTATTTTTGATGGCTCCAGCACCTTTCGGTCAGCTTTACAACTTTACAATGCTGGTTTTTAGGCCAAAATCCAATTCCAATTTCCATCCCAAAACGCCACTTGAGACACATCACGGGTAAACAGTTCATCAACCGGAGACCCATCCTTTGCTATTTTCTAACATCATAAACAATGTAAAAATGAAGAATGCCCATAGAAGCGAAGCCTCTAATTGCTTAGATAAAGGTGTATCCATCTACTGTGTCCTGGCTAGCAAAAAGAAGCGTCTGGTTACTGCGAAGGCTAGCTGGAGCTGCAGACTGGCATGTTCTAACAGTTCTCCACCAGTGAGGATCAATCTGGCTTTAGGCAAATAACTATAAAGTACCAATGCAAAACAAGAGGCAGAGCGGTGATTTCAAATGAGGTTTCCTGCTTGCTGATTTAAATCCCGCCACCTTGCCTGCCCCCTCTCTCTCGCAGGCATCAACGACCTCATCCACTTTGACTTCATGGACCCGCCACCCCATGAGACCCTGGTGCTGGCCCTGGAGCAGCTATATGCCCTGGGCGCGCTCAACCACCTTGGGGAGCTCACCAAGGTAAGGGGGAGGTCCTCCCGTGGCAAAAGTAGGGAGTCTCTGTGCTGCTAGGGGCACCTTTGCTTGTTGAGACCCAGGACTCCCCTGCTGGGACACCCCCATGCTCCAGGGCAGGATCTGAGCCTCATGCCTGGGGGTCAGGAAGGAATCTTCACACACACCCTTCCCTCTGTGGGATAACACTGACCAGTGAGTCGTAGCATGGGGAGGGCTTTGCTGTCTTGGGGAGAGAAGGGCAGAGCTAGATGGGCCTATGGGTCTGATCCAGGGTGGCCAGCAGACGGGATAGCGGGCTAGATGGGCCCAAGGAGTGATCAGAAGGTGGGGGAACGAGTCTCTGACGTCTCTCTCTCTCCTAGCTGGGCCGGAAGATGGCAGAGCTGCCCGTGGACCCCATGCTGTCCAAGATGATCCTGGCCTCAGAGCAGTGAGTCCCCCTTTCTTCTTCAAAAGCTCTAGTGCCCCCATCCCCGGCTCCTCTCTCACCTCCACCCAGGCTCAGCTGCTGGGCTGCAGCCCGCCCCGGGCTCACCAGCTGCCTTTACCCCTGAAGGGTCATGTTTCCCAAGCCCTGTTCTGGTCAGCTCTCCAGGGGCGGGCTTCCCCGCTCTCTAACGCTGCCTCCCCCCGGGGCTCCGCAGGTACAAGTGCTCAGAGCAGATCCTCTCCATTGCGGCCATGCTGTCTGTCAACAACTCCATCTTCTACCGGCCCAAGGACAAGGTGGTGCACGCGGACAACGCCCGCATGAACTTCTTCCTGCCCGGCGGGGACCACCTGGTGTTGCTCAACGTCTACACCCAGGTGAGGGGGCAGGGAAGGGACACGGGGCCTTCCCCTCCCTCCCCCCATGGGATGGGGGCGGTGCCCATTCTGATCCATCCTAAGGGGAGAGTAGGGCCGCAGCCGGGCTCGGCGCCCTTCCCTGCTGCGCTCCCCGCCAGGGGGCGGGGGGAGGCCTTTTTGCCTAGGGCAGCAAAAAAGCCAGAGCCGGCCCTGGGGACCAAGCCCCTTTCCCCCTAGGTGGGACCAATTCCCCTCCAGCCCCATGGTCCAGGGAACTGGCTGGCACCGGGGGTAGGGAATGGGGAACACTGGGTGTGCTTGCTCCAATCCAGCCCCAGGATGGAGGGGAATGTGATATTCCAGCCCCTGCCCTGCGGACTAGGTTACAGTACAGGGTCTCCAAGCTGCCCTAGCCAGCTGGGTAAAGCCTGCAGGGAGCCCAGGCTCACAGCTGGCTCTGACCCCTGCCCCACCCCCAGTGGGTGGAGAGCGCTTTCTCCATGCAGTGGTGCTACGAGAACTTCATCCAGTTCCGCTCCATGAGGCGGGCGCGGGACGTGCGGGAGCAGCTGGAGGGGCTGATGGAGCGCATCGAGGTGGACCTCACCTCCAGCGAGGGAGACTACGTTCCCATCCGCAAGGTAACCCCCGCCCCCATCGCCCTGCCCTATCCCCCACCTTCCCGCCCCTTGCTGCCCAACCCCCCACCTTCCTGCCCCTCACTGACCCTCCCTGCTCTCCCTCCCAGGCTATCACCGCTGGCTTCTTCTACCACACGGCCCGCCTGACCCGCACCGGCTACAAGACAGTCAAGCACCAGCAGACGGTCTTCGTCCACCCCAACAGCTGCCTCTTCGAGGAGCAGCCCCGCTGGCTCATCTACCACGAGCTGGTCTTCACCACCAAAGAGTTCATGAGACAGGTACGCCCGCCGGCGGCAGCGGGACATGCTGGGACTCCCGTCTCCGGGCAGGTAGCCCAAAGCATTGTGGGATGCTTCCTCCCATGCAGCGTAGGCCTAGAGGGGAGGGGCTTATAGCCCTGGTACAATGGTGCCAAGGAGAGACCCTGGGCAGCAGGGCTTGGGTACAGCTTCCGCCAGCTGGGAAGCCAGCCCTGTACTTAGTACTGCTGCACTGCACCCTCCAGCCACCAGAAGGCCCCCTTCCTGTTGTCCTCCCTGAGAAGGGGTAGCCCCTGGTGTGGCACCTCTGATCCGTGTTAACCCCTTCCCCTTCCTTCTGGGGGGCAGAGATAGACTTCATTAGCATAAAAGGGGTGGAGCTTTTAGGCCCAGATTTATTTAAAGGGCTAGTCCTGGCATTTTGGACCACTGCCCAGCTCCCTCTTGTTGTACGCTCATCTACTAGGAGGTGCTGCACCAAAGGGGGCACTTGCTGACCCCTTGTCTCCCTCCTGCAGGTCATAGAGATCGACAGCACGTGGCTGCTGGAGGTGGCCCCTCATTACTACAAGGCGAAGGAGCTGGAGGACGCCTCTGCGAAGAAGCTGCCCAAGAAAGTGGGCAAGACACGGGAGGAGCTGGGCTAGAGGCCCTGGAGGCCAAAGCCGGCCCCTCAGGACTGGGTTATTTTGGGGGAGGCTACCCCTTTTCTATGGACTCTGTACAGCTGTATAGCGTGTTCTGGCCAAGGAGGGCAGCAGAAACAAAGCGATTTTTAAATTAAGCCGACCTGGTCTCCTCCCCTCCTCAGGCTGACGGCTGCAGAGCCGGGCCACCCTTGGGAGACCATCTGGCTCCCTGGTGTGGGTGTAAGTGCAAGGGGACTTCCAGCTTTTAATAGACACCCTCCCTGGGCTGCCCTGTCACCCGCGACAGCTGAGCCCTGTGCTTGCCCTGGAGTCTCCTGCTGCCTCATTGCCCCACTGGTGGGTTCTCTCCCCCCATGGCCCTGGAATTCACCAGAGGGCAGCTGATGTCAGTGCCCCGGGATTGCTTGGAGTTGGCTACTGCCTAGGTCGTGGCTTCATCGCTGCTGGGGGTTGTTTGTAATTGCTGAGCGTGGGGGTGGGAATCAGGACTCCTGGGCTCTGAGGGGGGTGGGGTCAAGGGGTTAGAGCAGCACCAACACAGCTGTAAGGCACCTGGCAGGGGGTTGCCAGGAGGGAGTGAGTGCTCTCCGCAGTCAACCCTTTTCTCTCACCCCTACGGCTGGGAAGGGAGGACTAAGCTGGAAGCAGCTAGGGAAGACCCCACGAGGGGAGGAACAGTCCTAGGAAGTTGCCTCATCTCTGGGGCCAGCAGGGAGCATTGCTTTGTGCTAGGATTAAACAGCCCCTATTGCTGCCTCCTCCACACCCCCCAGGGCTGAGGCATGAGCGCCCCATGTGCTTCCTCTGCCATAAGCCCTCCCTACATGTTGAATTCCAGCTTCCCTATGCCTCCAACGCAGGTGGTCTCTCCAGGCCTAGACGCCCCCCAGCTCCCTGCCGTCCCAGAGCCACTGGCCCCAGCCCAGCCATTTCTCCACAGGGCTTTATTATGTACAGTTAAGTTACAAGTGGTTCTTTACAGTGCTTGGCAGGGAGGGGGCAGGGCACAGACCATGCAGCAGAGCCGGCGGGCCAGGCTTTGTGCGTTGAGGCGACGACAGCTCACAAGAGTCACAACATCCGGGGCTGGCTCAGCTGTCCCTGTAGCCCACTGGCGCCCCCTGCTGTTTGCCAGCCAGGACAGATAAGAGCAGCTGCAGAGAGGGTTTGTGCTCCAACAGGCCCAGGCCAACCAGCGTGGCCACCAGCAGCTTCTTCACCTTGACCACAGGTGGTGGGGATGGCATCAGCTACATGGAGGGGGAGAGGGGCAGGCGTTAAACACTGGGGCAGCTGCTTTCACGGGTCATCTGCCAGGACCCCACACAGTAGTGCCCTGGCTCCACTCCAGGAGACAGAAGAGCTACCTGCCCCAGCAGTGGTACGGCCCACCCTGGCACTCACCTTGTCTATCCGGTGACAGCGGATCAGCCCTCTGGAGTCCAAGAAGAAAGTGGAATAGGCGTCATAGGTCCTGGAAGGGGAGTATAATAAAGGACAGTCAAATCTAGTGTAAGGCTTATGGGGGAGGTTTGGGGCCTGGTTGGGGGGGTGGGGAGGGGAGCACTGCTAGCCCCCCAGGCAGGGTGTCTCTAAGGCAGCTGTTCTCAAACTTTTGTGATCATGCCTCCCCCCCCCTCCCTTTGAGTCTTTCCCCCTCCACCACACTAATACATATACGGATACATGCAGCGACACTTCACTTGAATCAGTTTCAGCTTCTTTGTCACTTGAGGGTTTCGTATCTGTGGCACAACATTCCGTTGCAATAAGAGCAAGCACAAACCTGCAATTGTGGCCTGTGCCGACAATTAAACGTGCACGCCGCCTTGTAGCAAACAAGTTAACGTACGGATGGCAGTGACTTTGTATGAACAGAAATCTGGCAGAATGCACAGTGCCAGCTGAGGGCCTGATATGTCTGGAGCAGTGGTTCTCAACCTATTCACCACTGTGGGCTGCATCCAATACTACCCGTATGGCCCTGAGCATGTCACGTGGGCCACGGCTTTGTGGGCCACAACTTGAGAACCACTGAAGGGGCTTTGCTAGTTATTCACTGCTGTGGGTAAAATATGTGCAGTAAGGCTTTTTTCCCCCCCCATAGCTCTTCCCCGCCTCCCAGAAGGGCCTGCCCCCCACTTTGAGAACCTCTGCTCTAAGGGCCAAAGGGGGGAAGGATGCTGGGACTTACTCCAGGGGAATACCAAATCTTAGGGCTTCAAGTAGTTCAGAGGCAGTGGCTCTGGGAGGCAGAGAAAACACCCCCACACACACACTGGGAGCAGCTGGGGAAGACCCCATTGGGGGAGGAGCAGTCCTAGGGGCTAGGAAGTTCCCCCATCTCTGAGGGCAGCAGGGGCATTGCTTTGTGCTGAAGTTAAACAGTCCCTAGCCCTGGCTCAGGGAGGTCACGGCCCTGGAAAGCCCAGCAGGGAAGGAAAAAGGGCAACTCCCAGGAGTGGCTGCACAGCTCATCAGAACAAAAAGACAGGAGCAGCGAACATCTGTACAAGACGGTGAGGGAGGGTGGGTGCGGGGTGCCAGGCCGGGCTCTCACCTGTACAGCTCTTTCTTTTCCCTCTTGTAGAAGCGCAGCAAGAGGACGTGGAAGGGGATCCCTATGATGCGCCAGCGGGCCTGGATGCTACAGTTCTCAGGGTGCTGCGTCAGCTTCAGCACCTCTAGCCGCATGTTGGCAAAGTAGTTCCAGGCCACAAGGCGGCACAGGGTCAGCGCCAGCTGGTACATGACTCGGCCCCTGGTGGGGGGGAAGGAGGGGACAGCCCTCAGGCTAAGGCTGGGGCCTCCAGATTGAGGGGATCCCAATGTGGCACCCACCCCCAGGCCAGGTGAAGAATGGGCCGGTCCAAACCCTCCCAGCCCTTGGGGAAAGAATGGGCCTGTCCCACCTGCTCCCAGGATGAGAGTGGGATAAGCCCACCCCTTCTGAGGGGGGCATGGTCATCTCCCCCCACCCCAACAACCCTCGCCAATGGGAGGAATTGAGTCAATCCTCCCTCCCAAGGGAAAGTGGGCCAGTCCCACCACTCCCCCAGGGCAAGAGTAGTGGCACAGCCCCTAAGCTTCACACCCCCCATGGGAAGAGTGGGCTGATCCCACCTGCCACCCCCCCAGAAGACAAGTGGCTTGATCCACTGCCCCTGCCCCCGCCCCGGCACTGACTGAGTCCTCAGGTGCAGGATCTCGTTGACAAACTCCACGTCCTGGGAGTAGATCCCATAGTCAGGTATCTTCAGCAAGAAATTCGGCAGCTACAGGAGAAGGAGGAGAGCGAAGGCTCAGTAAGGGAAGAGGGACCATGGGAAGGCACCAGGCTGGGAGCCAGGAGAGCTGGGTTCAAGTCCCGGCTCAGCCACTGACTCCTTGGGCTGTTGCGCAAGACATGAATCGCTGGGCATCAGTTCCCTGGAACATGAGGAGAATAATCCTCCCTTTGTCTAGGTACAGTGTGAGCTCTTCAATGCAGGGCCTGTCCCTCCCTGTGCCTCTGCGCAGCATCCGGCACAACAGGCCCTGATCTCAGCAGGGGCAGGGACTGTCTCTCTCCCTGTGTGTCTGTGCAGCGCCCGGCACAACGGGCATTGCACAGGTGGCCCTCTAGGTGTTACTGTAATACAAGTGATCATGCCATGCTCACACCCTGGCAGGAGCCCCTCACTCAGCAAGATAACCCCTGCTGGCTGGTTCAGGGGTTGCACTGACAGTTAAGATCCCTCAGTGGCACATGGGGCCTGTGTATAAGAAAGCCACCCTCTCCACTGGCCCTAGCCAACCCCCTCATTAGCAGCCTCAACAGACAGGCCAGGGATGGTGTGCGCTCTCCTCTGCCCCCTACAGGGCGTGTGTTGAAGTGCAGTGCTGAAGCAGATTGGCAGGGGATGCTGCATGCGGGGGTATGCCCTGCCCCACTGCCCGTTCTGCCCCAACAATGGATTCCCTTTACCCCCAGGAGGGAAGGGTGGAGTACAAGGCTCCCATCAGTTCCTCATTCAGGTTGAGCTCAGAGGCTCCTTGCAGCTGTGTGACCCCTCAAAGCTGCCGGTAGGTCGCTCTGGAGAGCCCAGAGGGCAGGAAGGCTCGGCTGTGTAAGGAGGAACAGAAATAAGAGCCGCCCTATAGGCCTGGGGCTGGCAGACGCTAGCAGGAAAAGTGTTCAGCAGAGATGGGATCCAGGCAGGGAAGAGAATCCGGGCAGCGGGCATGGGGAAATGAGGGACGGAGAAGCCAGGCATACAGCCAGGGGAGAAGGGGGAAATGAGGGGTCGAGAATCCAGACAGCCCACCCAAGGGAAAGGCAGGGGACCCAGGCACCCGGGCCGTGGCGTACCTCATGCTGCAGCTTCTCGTACATGACAGCCAGGTGCTTCTCCATGTTGGGGTCGTGGTTCCCGGGTGAGCCAGAGGTGGCACTGGTGGCTGTACCGGCAGTGGCCTGGAAGTGCGTCCAGCAGGGCTTGCCGTAAAACAGGCTGTACAGAGAGTCCAGGGAGGCGCTGTCCAGGCCGGTGCCCTCACGCACGGTGATGTCATCCTCCCGCTGCCCATCCACTGTGGTGACAGAGGCCTCCATGCCCTCCAGAGGGGAGAGGGCAGCGAGCTGGCGGGGGCACCCCTGCTCCAGACCCTGCAGCAGCTCACGCAGGCTCAGCTTCTGCTCTGATGAACTCGGGAAGGTACCACCCACCAGGCTGGCCCCTGGCGGGGGCAACAGGAGGGTCCTGACAGCTTCCACCTGCTGCTCTACCAGTGACAAGTGGAACTGCAGGGCCATGGGTGGGCCCAGTGCCTGGGGGGCCTTCTCCCAGCAGGAGGCCAGGTCCTGGAAGGGAGAAGCAATTAGAGGGACTGACACCACTCAGAGATTCTGCTGGGGTCCTTACAAGGGAAAGGCCCCATCTCCCAGTGCCCCCTGACCTGTGGGCAGATTGGAGCCAGCACCCCCTAGAGGGGAAAGGCTCCATATCCCATTTCCCCACCCCTAAAATAGCCAATCCCCTACAGACCAATCTCACGTACACCCCTGATGAACCCTCCCCAAAATCCTGGGATGGAGTTGACACATAACCAGGCGGAAAGAGTGAAAAGATTTATACTTTTAGCGCTCTCTAGAGCTGATCCTAATCTACATAGGCATGGATTTGCACAGCCCTGCTCCCCACATTCCCAGTCAAACCACAGACCTTACCCCTCAACCCTGCACTCAAAGTCACCACCACTGCCCCTCCACTCCTGTGGTCTTATGCCCCACCTCATTCACCCTACAGTGCCAGCCCCTGCACCCACCACAGACCCCAGCCCTGCATCCCCTAATGTCTGCAGTCCTCTGCACCCCCAGGCCCCAACCATGCATTCTGCATCCCTTACCACATGCAACACCTGACCTTAGCCTCTACACCAGGGGTCTCAAACACGCGGCCCGTGGGCCATATGCAGCCCGCCAAGCTCCCCATGCCCCCCGGCCCCTCTGCCTACCCTGTGGCGCCACGAGCCCCGCACCGCTCCCTGAAGCGGCTGGAACTATGGCCCTGCAGCCCCAGGCAGGGCGGGGTAGAGGACTCTGTGCTCTCTCTTCCAGGCACCGCTCCCCACAGCTCCCATTGGCCAGGAACAGGGAACCGCGGCCAATGGGAGCTTTGAGGGAGGTACCTGGAGGAGCAGCAAGAGCAGCACATGGTGCCGTACCCCCCCTCTAGCCCCCCCCCCAGGACTCCAGCTGCTTCCTGGAGCAGAGCAGAGCAAAGCGGGACCAGGGAGCTTGCCCTGGCCACAGTGTGCGGCGCTCCGGCCGGTCGGGGAGACCGGGGCCCCAGCCGGGCTCGCCGCCCTCCCCCGGCGCTCCGGCCAGTCGGGGAGAGCAGGGCCGCAGCCAGGCTCGGCCCCCTTCCCTGCTGCGCTCCCCGCCAGGGGGCGGCTTTTTTGCCTAGGGCAGCAAAAAAGCCAGAACCCCTCATGCACCCCAACCCCCTGCCCTGAGCCCCCTGCCATACCCTGCACCCCTGTCCTGAACCCCCTGCCACACCCTGCACGCTGACCCCCTGTCCTGAACCCCGTGCTGCACCCCACACCCCAACTCCCTGCCCTGAGCCTCCTGCACTCCCTGCCCTGAGCCCCCTGCTGCACCCTGCACCCCTCCTGCACCTCAACTCCCTGCCCTGAGCCCCTGCCACACCCCGCACCCCTCCTGCACCCCCTGGGGGCAGGGAAGGGGCAGAGTTGGGGTGAGGACTTTGGGAAAGGGATTGGAATGGGGGCAGGGAAAAGGCGGGGCAAGGGTGTGGCCTCATGGAAGGGGTGGAGTAGGGGCGGGGACAGGGGCAGTTGTCAGTGATATGGCCCTCGTGGTCATTTGCGTTTGAGATCCCTGCTCTACACCCTGCCGTCCACCCAGGTCCCAGCTTCTGCACTCTGCAGTCCCCTGCACTCCCCAACCTCTGCATCCCTCAGCCCATGCACACACCCCAGACCCTGCACCTCTCCAAGACCATGCAACCCCCCCAGTCCTCTACAGCCCCTCAGACCAAGCACCCTCCAAACCCCCAGATCCCAGCCTCTGCACCCCTCCAGCCCCCAACTTCCGCATCCTGCAGTCCCCCACACTACCAGTTTCCAGTCATGCATCCTGTATCCCACAGCCCATGCACCCTCCGGAGACCCTGCCCCAGGACCCCGCCCAGGACAACCCAGCCCTGACCTGCGCCCCCACCTCACCCCAGCATGGCAGCCCCGCCCCTCTGTCTTTGGCCCCGCCCCTCTGTCTTTGGCCCCGCCCCCTGACCTCGGCCCGTCCCTGGACCCGCCCCGCCCGTCACTCACTTGCTGCCGCGCCCGGTAGCAGCAGCGCGGGGACTCGCCCGGTCGCCACCGGGCCCCGCCCCAGCGGCAGCGCGGCCCCCACCAGCGGGCGGCGGGGCCCAGGAACCCGGCCACGGCCCGGCTCTGCTGGTACATGACGGACACGCGGGGCGGCCCGGGCTGCTCGCTCGCTCCGCTCAGCCGGCGAGACCACTGCGCACGCGCCGCCGCCACCAACGGGCGCGGCGCACAGGCGCACTGAAAAGCCCGAGCGTCCGGGAAGGTGCCATGCGCACGCGTCGCCCCTCCCACTCAGTGGTCTGTCGGCACTACGCACGCGCCGGTGGGAGGAGAGCACTTCGTCCTCGCGCCGGGAAGGTGACCGTCCGGCGACCAGAGAGCGCATGCGCACTCGGGGGGGGGCTGATTAAAAAAATAAAAGCCGTTGGCTGTCCAGCTGGCGCCTGCGCAGATCAGGACATGCGCACTAAGGAAGCTGGGCGTCCAAAAGATTTGCGCGTCCGCACTGACACCTCCCTGGCGCAAGAAAGGAGGAAAGTGCGGGCTTGTACGCATGCGCATTAGAGAATGTTCACAGGACTTCAGCTAGGAGGAGGGGCTTAAACCACGCAGGGGCGAAGCTTGCCCATGATAGGGGAGGGGACATATTGATGGGAGGGGCTTAACTCGGTCAGGGGGCGGGGCCACATTTGAGGGAGGGGCTTATCCCATACAGGGGAGGGGCTTAACTCGTGATGGGCGGGACTTCATTGGAGGGAGGAGGAGCCTTAATTGGCTGCTGCGGCAGATCTGATTCGATCCTTCCCCCAGGTCTCCCTGTGGGTGGCATGGGACTTGACTCCCATCCATGTGTGGTCCCCCTCCCTGCTGCCTCCCTCCCTGAGGAGGGGCCCCCTCTGGGAACAAGACTCCCACTCATCATTATAATAATTAATGGATTCTTCATATATTGTGGTGTCCTCCTGGGTTTCCTTTCCTAACCCATGCCCTGCCTGTGCCAGGCGCTGTACAAACACATGGCCTCAAACCCCCACCAAGGAGGAGGTTTAAAATAATTGCAGGATGCGGCCCTAACAGTTGCTTCTTTCTATCTAAAGAAGAACAGGAGTACTTGTGGCACCTTAGAGACTAACAAATTTATTAGAGCATAAGCTTTCGTGGGCTACAGCCCACTTCTTCGGATGCATATAGAATGGAACATATATTGAGGAGATATATATACACACATACAGAGAGCATAAACAGGTGGGAGTTGTCTTACCAACTCTGAGAGGCCAATTAAGTAAGAGAAAAAAACTTTTGAAGTGATAATCAAGCTAGCCGAGTACAGACAGTTTGATAAGAAGTGTGAGAATACTTACAAGGGGGGATAGATTCAATGTTTGTAATGGCTCAGCCATTCCCAGTCCTTATTCAAACCGGAGTTGATTGTGTCTAGTTTGCATATCAATTCTAGCTCAGCAGTCTCTCATTGGAGTCTGTTTTTGAAGTTTTTCTGTTGTAATATAGCCACCCGCAGGTCTGTCATCAGAGATCTACAACCTATCCTGAAAGATGATCCTTTACTCTCACAGATCTTGGGAGACAGACCTGTCCTCGCTTACAGACAACCCCCCAACCTAAAGCAAATACTCACCAGCAACCACACATCACTGAACAAAACCACTAACCCAGGAACCTATCCTTGTAACAAACCCCGATGCCAACTCTGTCCACATATTTATTCAAGTGACATCATCATAGGACCTAATCACATCAGCCATACCATCAGGGGCTCGTTCACCTGCACATCTACCAATGTGATATATGCCATCATGTGCCAGCAATGCCCCTCTGCCATGTACATTGGCCAAACCGGACAGTCTCTACGCAAAAGAATTAATGGACACAAATCTGACACCAGGAATCAAAATACTCAAAAACCAGTGGGAGAACACTTTAACCTGTCTGGTCATTCAATGACAGACCTGCGGGTGGCTATATTACAACAGAAAAACTTCAAAAACAGACTCCAACGAGAGACTGCTGAGCTGGAATTGATATGCAAACTAGACACAATCAACTCTGGTTTGAATAAGGACTGGGAATGGCTGAGCCATTACAAACATTGAATCTATCTCCCCTTGTAAGTACTCTCACACTTCTTATCAAACTGTCTGTACCGGGCTATCTTGATTATCACTTCAAAAGTTTTTTTCTCTTAATTAATTGGCCTCTCTGAGTTGGTAAGACAACTCCCACCTGTTTATGCTCTCTGTATGTGTGTATATATATCTCCTCAATATATGTTCCATTCTATATGCATCCGAAGAAGTGGGCTGTAGTCCACGAAAGCTTATGCTCTAATAAATTTGTTAGTCTCTAAGGTGCCACAAGTACTCCTGTTCTTCTTTTTGCGGATACAGACTAACACGGCTGCTACTCTGAAACCGTTCTTTCTGTCTGCAGACCACAGACAGAACCCCCAGCACCACAGCTCACGCTCCTATCCCTCCACCCTGCCGTCCTGCCCCTCAACTCCCCACAGAGCCATGGGAACAGCCAGGTGCCTTCTGTGTTGTGACAGTTGCATATATCAGACTGATCACCATCATCTTGCACTCCCTGTCCCAGCCCCCCAGACTGGCTGTTGCATCGTAGACTTGGATTGCGAGCTCTTTGGGGTAGGGGCTGTCTTTCCATCATGTGTTTGTGCAACCTGGCCTGATGGGGTGACACCACAATACAATTAATAAACAATAATAACACTGGAGTTGGCACACACACACACACACACACACGGTCTCAGGCCCTCCAGCATGGAGCATCAGGGACACACACACATACCACATGACATGTGTGACAAAGTGGGGGATTTTCTTAAGAGTTTTGCATGAATACTGTGTGGGTCTCAGTTTCCCTGTGTCCTGTGTGTGTAACGAGGTGGCGGGAGAGGGAGTTTGTTGTTACAGAGGATCAGCTGTGACCTCGCCTAGCAGTCGAGACCCTGGACAACTGCCTGGAGATGGGAGACCCTAGCAACTGGTGACCAGGAGGCCCACCCCAGCTTGGCAATCAGCCATTTCTGGCCAGTGGGAGGACAAAGGGCTGAGGAGAGAGGACCCCGGTGCTTGACCCACTGCTTCCAGCCAGTGGGGAACAAACGATGGAAGAGAGGAGGCCCAGGTGAGCTGGTTATCTGGGACCAAAGACAAAGGACAGGGGAGGAGCTGTTGGGGGAGATGATATAGGACGATGGGCTGAAACGAGGAGGCTTCTGGGCTGTGGAGAGAGCAGGCAGAGCCCACCTGGATGCAGGAGAGACCTAGATGTACTGTGCTGAGGGAGGTTAGGCCTGAGGCTCTGAGAGTTTTCTATGCTGTGTTCAGGCGCTCAATAAACCCTCCTGTTTTATGCTGGCTGAGAGTCACGGCAGGCTAGATATCGGGGTTGCCTTATTCCTTCTGGTTGTGGAGGCCCCAGGGGTCCAGAGCAAGTAGACTCCCTGAGGGGGCGCACGGCAAGAGACAGGCATGCTGAAGGCTCAGAGGGACACGGTTCCAGGAGGCGGAGGGGCTTACGGCTTAACGCCCAAGAGAGAGTGGACTCCCAAGAAGGACTGTCACCCTGTAGGGGCTTCCTCCCAGGGACCGTACGCAGCTGAGAAAGAGCACGAGTCCTGTGAATCCGTGACTTGTTTTTTTTTTTAAAAAGAGCTGATTTCTGACATGAAATTCTTTTTTTAATGGCACGCTTGCCCGTAAATCATGGCGTCATCCGATAATACAGATATCTATTAAAATACCAAATACCTGAAAATGACCAAAATAGTTAGCGAAAAACCTAAAAAATGCACAAAATCCCAGGCCTCTAAAAAAGTGCTCCTTGGCACAGAACGCCACCCGACCCCCGTGCTGAAGAAATCCATCGATACCATCTTCTAACTCAAATCATGTGTCAAGTGCCTGTTCAAAGCCACTCTTGAAGACTCTGCCAGGATTTTTGCCAGATCCCATTCTCAAGATCCTGCCGTAATTGCTTTAAGCAAACCGTTATGATGCTGCAAGCAAGTGAGCACACGCTTCATGAAGTCAATGGGTGCTTGTGCTTAAGGTTAATAACAAGATCTCGCTCTCTTCATGGGGGAGTTGCAGATCCATCTGTTCGCTGGTTTGTTTATTTCATTCTCTTTAAAAGGCCCGACACCCTGCCGCTCTTAAAACCATCGTACAAGTGCAGAGGCCAGAACCGGCAGGATGGGAAACGTAAACCCCCCGTAGCACCAAATAACCAGGATATGCAAACAATCGATTGGGGCTTGGCCTTTTCCATACTGGGATCCCACTCCTCTCTGCCTGGACTCCCCAGCACCATGGAAAGGGGCAGTGGCTCCCTGCTATCTGGTATGGGTCACAGCCCTGATCTTGAGTACCTTCCATTGACCCCACCCTCTGCATCTCTGGCTCCACCCCTCTCCATTGATGTTAACTCTAATGCCCCAGCAAGGAGCAGCCAGGAAGTGGGGGCCTGGGAGGCGGGGCATAGAGAAGCTTAGAGATTGAGATGGAGAAAGACATGAATGATGGTGTCTAGATGAGGGATGAAAGACAGAGAGCAGGGAGGCAGGGGGATCTCCTCCCCACAGATGTCCCACCCCCATAGGAATGTATCTAGGATAGGGCAGTTGGGTGCTCTGCTATGACCCATGGCAGCATTTGACCCAGAACTAGTTGGAAAATGAGGGGGTGGGGGAGAGGGGCAGGTCCCCGTGAAAACATTCAATCTTTCAGCAAAAATTCAAATAGGAAACATTTAGTCTGAAAAGTGAAATATTTTGATTTAAACAAGCTGTTACAGTGCCTCATGGGAGTTGTAGTTCGGGTGTCTTCAGTCCAGGTTCCCAGGTTGGACTACATCTCCCATTATACACCAGTCTCTCAGGGAAGAGAGGCAGATGCATCATGGGAGTTGCAGTTCAGAAGGGTTATTCTGCTGTAGGCTGGGCCTCCACTGTAGATCTATCTGATGATGTACCATGAATAAGGCTATGTTTTGGTCATGGGTATTTTTAGTAGAAGTCATGGACAGGTCACGGGTAGTAAACAAAAATACATGCCCGTGGCCTGTCCATGAGTTGTACTATATGCCCCTAACTAAAACTTGGGCCAGGGTGCCACGGGTGCTCCGGGGACCAGGGCGGCCGGAGGTGCTGGAGGGATGGTCTGGGACCCCCACAGGTGCTGGGGGTGGTGGGTGGCAGTACACGGCCTAGGACCCCCGCTGGTGCTGGGTGGGCTTGGAGGGACTGGCAGCCTCCCTACCCAGCTCCGCGCAGCTCCCCGGAAGCAGCCGGCATGTCCTGCATCTCCTAGAGGGAGGGAAGGCTAGGTGAGCTCCGTGCACTGCCCCTGCCACGAGATCTGGCTCTGCAGCTCCCATTGGCCGGGAACCGCAGCCAGTGGGAGCTGCGGAGGTGGTGCCTGCAAGCAGGGGCAGCGCACAGAGCCCCCTGGCCCCTCCACCTAGGAGCCAAAGGGACATGAGACCCCCTCCCACAGCCAAAATGTTCGGGCAGCCCCTGAGTCAGTTGCACCGGCCGCTGCAAAAGTAATGGAATCTGTGACCTCCGTGACTGTGACAGACATGCAGCCTTAACTGTGAGCTCTTCGAGAGGGGAGGCGGTTGCATCATGGGAGCCCCTGGTCATGCTGCATAATGGGAATCGTAGTTCAGGTGTCTCATGCCCCCAAATTCTTCCCTAGGCTGGGCTTCCTAGAGGGGCTACATCTCCCATGATTCACCACAGTCTCTTGGTGAGGAGAGGCAGATGCATCATGGGAGACATAGTCCAGCCAGGGAGCCTGGCCCATAGTCGACCATGGGGACAGGAGTAAACTGAACTACAACTCCCATAAGGCTCTGTGGCGGCCTTGCAGAATTGAAATATTTTCGTTTTTTTGAGGTGTGGGGGCGGGAATGGAAATTCCCCACAAGGAGCAGTTGCTTTTCACGGAACAATTCCATCTCATCGAAAACCCAATTTCCCATCCAAACACGGGTTTAGAGAGAACGTATCCCACTGCCCAGCTCCCTGATGTCTCCAGCTCTGCGCCCTCCACGCAGTGACCCCTCCCTGGCTCCTCTCTCCCTGCCAACTACCCCCAGTGCTAACGAGAGTGAAAACACCGCGGGGGGGGGGGGGGGAGTGCGGGGGAGGACACTGGTGCCTGGTCTTGGGGCCTCCTTTTCTCTCCCCAAAACCTCATGTGACAGCCCCTCCCAAACTTTCCAGACCAAAGCCACCAGGGGCTGGGATGGACCAGGTGGAATTTCAGGGGAATCCTTCCAGCCAGTAGACAATCAAGCTTATACTGGGATACCAAGCGACATGGGCCCATTGGTCCCGGCAGGGAGGAGGCAGGATACCAGGCTAGATGGGCCCATTGGTCTGTCTGGTGCAATAGACAGGAGCCAGGATACCCGACTAGATGGGCCTGTTGGCCTGGGTCTCTGCTGGCTTAGTGCTAGCTGCCCCCCTGCTCACCAGGGCCTGGTGTTGCGATATTCCTGCTTGTAGCGGATCCATTGGGCGTCCCGTGACACTCCCGCTACTGTCCAAGATAGCTGCTTCCCCCATGGCACTCTGGCTCGGTCATTCCACCTGCTGTCGAGCCGTGGAGGGAGGCAGTCCACAGGATCTCCTCGGCCTGAGGGCTTTGACTCCGAGGCCTTCCGGATGCCTGGGTCTTTAGTCCTGTCCGTCAGGGCCGGCTCGGTGGGAGGGGAGGTGCCCTCAGAGTGACGGACCGCCTCACCTGGCTGGGGTAGGAGGGCTGGATGTGATGGGTCCTGGCTGGTGATTATTGTGCTGTCCAACCTGACAGAGAGAGAGGGAGGCACCAGTCAGTGTCCCCTCGAGTACTGCTAGAGTGTGTGTGTGTGTAGGTGGGGGGTGATGTGGGAAGCACAGGCCAAGGGCGGTGGATCAGGGGGAGGGGAGGGCTCCCAGCAACGAGGGAGGCGGGCCGTGTAAGGAACAAAAGCCAAAGGAGGAGGGATCACGGAGGAGTCCCAGAAGTTGGGGATGCTGGTGTCATGGGGAGCACAGGGAGGGATCCTAGCAGAGGGGAGGCAGGTGGTGTGGGGAACGCAGGTTGGAGGCGGGTCATGGAGGGGTCCCAGAAGCGGAGGGATAGCATGGGGAGAGCAGGTTGTGGAGTTGGGGGTGTCCTGGAGGGGTCCCAGAGGCGGGCAGCGGAAGCAGGAATCTTACCGGCCTTCTGAGTCCTGGAGTCTCCTTAGTGGCTCTCGGCTGCTCTCTGGGTCAACGAGGAAAATGGGGAGTGAGCAGCAATTCTTGTAACTTCCCTGATAGTGGCTCCCAATCCCCCCACCTCCTACCCTAGCCGCCTCGGGACTGCAGGGAGTGGGGTCAGTAGCTCTGCTGGCCCCAATGTTCCAGTATGCCCCTAGGGGGCGCTGTGCTGCAGGGAGCAGGGAGGACGTGGGGGTCTCAGTACACCTGGCAGTCAGTGCTGACCCCAATGCCGAGTGTAGCAGGGTGTGGGGTGGCGGCTCAGTAAGAAACCAGTGAAGATTTGGCAGCACTCTGGCAGGCTCCAAGGGGCTGGGACAGGACCCCCTGAACTACCAGGCTCTGGGGGCAGCTGCAGCCTGTGTGCTGCGCTTCGAGGTGGGTGGCTCAGAGCAGCGAGATTCCCACCTGCCAGGATGCCAAGGGCCGATCCCAGTCCGGACACACACCCCCCCGCCCACAGTAAGAGTTGGAAACCCCGTCCCGGTTCAGTGTGGCATCCTGCACCTGCCCCACTCACCCTCTCTCCTCTCAGCGCCACCGGCCACCCCCTCAGGCAACGGGGCAGGGTTCCCGTAGCGGCTGTAGGAACTCCGCTGAGCCACCAGGCCGTCCTGCCCCACAGCGCTCCCCCTGGAGGAGAGAGGGGAGGAGACGGCGAGGGTGAGGAGGATGAGGTGGAAGGTGAGGGACGGGGGGATGCCAGGCTGGGAGGGGGGGAGGCCAGACATGGCATGGGAGCACAGACAATGTGATGGAATGGAATTAAGGTGGGGGGCTCAGCAGGGGGCGCTCTCCCCTCCCAGGCGGTACTGACCCCATGGCCCACACCGTGCTGAAGGGAACGGGGTGGCAGCTCAGCCTGGGGCACTCCTCCTTGGCACTCAGCGCTGATGCCCTTGTTCCTGACAACCCTCGTGATCTTGAAAGACCTCCTTTGCACAGGGCCCTGTCCGAATCCCAACTCCGACACCTGCATTTCACCTCCCTGCCTTTCCCCCTACAAGATCCACTGACCCACTTCACTTCCTGTCCTAAGTGGCTGCACAGAGTCCCTGTGCAGCTGTTTCCCAGCTGCCCCACCCCAGAGGTGGCTGCATTTCAGCGCTGGGTGAGTGACACCCGTGCAGCATTGCTGTGGGGCTGTTCCCTAGCTGCCCCACCCCAGAGGTGGCTGCATTTCAGCGCTGGGTGAGTGACACCCGTGCAGCATTGCTGTGGGGCTGTTCCCTAGCTGCCCCATCCCAGAGGTGGCTGCATTTCAGCACTGGGTGAGTGACACCCGTGCAGCATTGCTGTGGGGCTGTTCCCTAGCTGCCCCACCCCAGAGGTGGCTGCATTTCAGCACTGGGTGAGTGACACCCGTGCAGCATTGCTGTGGGGCTGTTCCCTAGCTGCCCCACCCCAGAGGTGGCTGCATTTCAGCAAAGGTGGAAATCACTCTGGGATCCTTGGAGGTGGAAGATGGTAGCCATGTTAGGGATCAGTCTACTGGCCTGAGAGGATCCCAGCTGACACAAAGCAGCGAAGGCAGCGCCTGGCAAAGCCATCCTGGATTATACTCCAGACCTGGGCAGCATCAAGGGGTCCTGTGCAGTCCTCCAGGTGGGGTTCAATCAAACTGCTGCACTTAGCTTATTATTCAGGGCACCCAGCAGCTGGTGAACGGGGCTGGCTAGGCAACCACTAGTGGTTCTGTACCCCCAGACAGACCCGCCCCCACCCCTAGCAATGTGCTACATACCTGCAGGGACCGACAAGAGTCAATCCACTGATCCCACTCCCCTCCCAGAGCCAGGGATAGAACCCAGGAGTCTTGGCTCCCAGCACCCCCCCCCCAACCACTAGACCCCACTCCCCTCCTGACAGCACAGCCCCAGGAGATGGTTCCAGAGCCGAGACGGGCAGAACAGTGCAGCTGCCCTCAGCCTCCGTGGTGCAACAATAAACGACAAAGGCGTCCGTGGAAGGTTTTGAATAATAATTAAAAAAATCTCCAAACTTTATTGAAATGTAAACAAAAGCTCATGTTCCCGCTAACGACCGAAGGCAGCTCAGAGCCCTGGGTGGCTGGGAGGGGACAAACGGGGCCAGAGATCAGAGAGACACTGTCAACCCAGTGAGCTAGCGATGCGCTGGAAGGCTGGTGGACAAGGCCCTGGGCTGGGAACCAGGAGCTCTGGGCTCAGTTCCTAGCTCTGCCAATGTGCGGGTGTGACCTTTGGCAAGTCCTGGAGGTGCAGATCCTCCCAGGCATCTAAGTAGGTAACAGCTAGTGAGTTCAATGGGCATTGTGAAGAAGTGGGGACTTTCAATAGTATTTGTATGGAGGCCTGTGTGTGCCTCAGTTTCCCCTGCATGTGGCACTGGTACCCAGTGGAGGAACAGATTTAAGTTTGCTCTCAGAGTAGGCTAAGAGACATAGGTGGGGGTCCCCTCCCTGCCTGGGTGGAACCAAGAGCCCTTAAGGAACTGGTGGAAACTGACCCAGATTAACAAGGGGGCCAGTGAGGGAGGACTGAGCTCCAGGGCTTCATGGATTTCCCCGCCCCTCTGCCAGGAAGCTGAACAAAAAGCCCAGAACAAACGAGCGAGAGGTGGGGGAGGAGTACTGGCTTCGGGAGGAAGCTGGGAGCGGAGGAAGGAGGTCGGCTTGAGAGAGACAGCGCCTGACCATGGAGTTCACTGTGCTTGAACTTCTTTCCTCCACGCTGACCTAAGAACCTCCAGCTGCCGTGTGCCGGGTGACTAACCAACGGTTACGTTGTTTGGAAGAAGCTGCCGCTGTCACGGTATTGATGGGGAGCACTGAGTACGGGGAAACTGAGGCATGTATATGTCTCATATAACTACTATAGAACATTCCCACTTCATCACAGGTATCTACAAACCGTTGAGGATCTAGGCATGAATTTCTCTGGCCTCAGTTTCCCCATCTGTAAAATGGGGAGAACAATCCTTCCCTTATCTGCCTGGTCTGATTGTCAGTTCTTTGAGGCAGGGCACAACGGGGCCCTGATCTCAGCTGGTGCAGGGACTGTCTCTCGCTGTGTGCCTGTGCAGTGCTTGGCGCACTGGGGCCCAGATCTCAGCTGGGGCAGGGACTGTCTCTCGCTGTGTGTCCGTGCAGCGCCCGGCACAATGGGGCCCTGATCTCAGCTGCAGCAGGGACTGTCTCTCCCTGTATGTCTGTGCAGCGCCTGGCACAAAGGGGCCCTGATCTCAGCTGGGCCTCCAGGTTCTAATATAATTTAAAAATAAGTGCACCAGATTGGGGTCAGGGAGGATTTAGAACCAAAGTTTTCCAGTGTTAATAATTATTAACTAATTAACACTTTCATTAAGCCTCATGACGTACCTGGGAGATGGGGCCCTAATTTTATCCTCATTTACAGATGGGGAAACTGAGGCACAGAGCGGGGAAAGGACTTGCCCAGTTTCACATTGTGAGTCTGTGAAGAGACTCAGGGATCTCTACTCGCAGCCTTCCTGCTTTAACGCACTAGGCCCCTCCGCTCCCTAGTACCAAGGAGTCCTGGCTCTCAAACCCCCCTACTCTAATCCACTGGACTCTTCTGCACACGAACAGCTGTGATGCCTTCAGGGGAACTGGGGCAAAAGCAACTGAGAAGTCATTAACAGTGGTTCCTTTGGGGGCATCCTCCATAGCTCCCTACCATGGATCTGTCAGCTGAAGGGACCCCTCGGAGGGATCTGGCCGTAGACAGTGGATCCCTCTGGAGGTTCTAGCCATTGGCAATTTGTAGACAACTTTTTTAGGAGGCATTTGTAATGGAGCCATATGGCAGCCCAGCCAACCAGGAAGCTGGGGGCGGGCTCTATTTGTTGGATTTAGCAATGGGCAACATGTAGCGGATCGCCTTTGGAGGACGCAGGAGCCTGTCGGTCTTGGGTGTTGCTAAGGTGGGCCCCTTTTCAGATCCACCAATCAAAGAATCTGAGTTTGGTTTCAGTAGTTGGCAGCATGAAGCACATCCCTTTCTAACCCACTCAAGAGAATGCAGAAGCAGATCTTATTCTGGAGACAGCTACTGGTGATCTGCACTGGATCTCTTTTAGATCCAGCCACTGGGAAACAAGGAAGGAGTCATATTTTGAAGCCAGCAACTGGTAATCAGCAGCAGATCCCTTTTAGATCCAGCAACACCACAAGACAAAGGGACTTTATTTCAGAGTCTTCTGTTGGTGGGCAAGAGTGGATCTTTTTAAATCTACCGACTGCAAATCACATGGGATCTCATTTTAAAACCAGGAATTGGTGACCTGCAGCAGATCCCTTTTAGATCCACCAATTAAGAAACATAACCAGTAAGGTGATCAGCAGTAATCATTTAAATCCAGCAAGCATGAACCACAAGGGGCACCTTGCTCTAGACTCCACCCACATTGGATCCCACTTAGATCCACCGAAAAACATAAGGGGAGCCTATTTCTGATTATGAGGTTAGCATTTGGTGATCCCTTTTAGATTCAGCCACTCAGAAAAATAAAGGGATCCCTTTCTCAAGTCAGCAAATTAGTGGATTGCTTTTAGATCCACCCACTAAGGAACACACATGGATTCTATCCTTAAGTAAGCCATTGGTGATCTGCAAGGGGACCTGGTTCTAGAGTGGATTGAGGAGACCTAGTTTGAGTCCCCTGGCAAGCTAGAGTGGATCCCACTTAGAACCCAAGACAAACAAGGGGGTCCTATTTCTGAGTCTGCAGTTGCCAATTTTCAGTGGATCCTTCGCTTTAAATCCACCTACAAACAAAAGGGGGAGGATCTGATCAGGCACCAAGCAGCGGATCCCATTTTGAGATCTGGCACGGGAGGAACGATCAGAACCAGATTTCCCACTGTAAACCTCTGAGAGTTTTGGATCCAAAGTACAACATACGCATATTTAAAAAAAAGGGGGCGGGGGAGAGCTACTGTGCTAACGGGACCGGATCCCTCTTCGGAGGGTGTTTTAGGATCATTCCATAGAAAAACAAGCAGCCCAGGAAAAACACCCACTGAGCCCCGGAAATAACCCGGCGTCTGCGCCAGCCCCCCCAAGCGCATAAAAAAGGGCCGGGGAGGCGCGATGGGGCTGAACCCCCGCCCCTTGCCGAGATCTCAAGACACAAATGGACGACCAAGCCGGGACAGGGGTGGGGGACACAGCGGCGACGTCAATGGCTGGTGTTTTCCGAGCGGGTGAGGGAGCTGGGATGGGGAGGATGGGGCAGAGAGAAAGACAGAGAGAAGACAGGTTAGATCCCAGGCAGGCTGGGGAAAATGTGACCTAGGAAGATCCCTTCCCCCCCACCCAAAAAGAGATGGCTAGTGACTTCCGGTTCTTATCCCGCTATTGTGCGGTTCTGGAGGTGCAGTGGGAATGACTAGAGGCGCCAGGCGTTGCTTCTGCTGGGCCAAATTCAACCGTGCTGGAAAAAGTGGGAATAACCCCCCCCCAACCGGCTGGAAAGCAGGGGGCAAGCGGCAAAGCTGGGTGACTAGCCCAGAGCTGAAACTGGCTGGCAGTGATGTCAAGTGAGAGCAGCTCAGAGCACGGCTTGCGCTGATCCAGACCTGGACATGCAACGCCCGAGTGTGCAAAAGTTAGTGCAGCTTGCATGGATCCAGCCGTGGGTGCAAACCGTGAGCGTACAAAACAAGTGGGGGTTGCACTGAGCTGGCCCCGGCCATGCAAAGGGTGAACCCGCAAAATCAGTGCAGTCCACATGGATCCAACACGCTGAGCAGGCAAAGTGCGAGTGTGCAAAAGCAGAGTAGTTCGCAGGGACCCAACACTATTATGTGCAACACAAGCATGCAAAAGCTGATGCAGATCCAACCCAGTGTGCAAAGCACAAATGTGGAAAAGCGGTGTGGCTCACACTGGTCCAACGTGCTGGTGTGCAAAGGGTGAGTGTGCAAAACTACTTGGTTTGCACAGATCCAACATCTGCGCGTGCCAAATCAATGCATCTCGCACACATCCAGCATCTGAATGTGCAACAGGTGAGCATGCAAAATCAGTGAGGTATGCAGAGATCCAACATGTGTGGCTCCCACAAATCCAACATCTGAGCTGCAAAGGGTGAGCAAGCAAAATCAGAGCACTTGGCATGGATGCAACATGGTGGTGTGCAACACGAGTGTGCAAAATCAGCGCAGCTGACACGGATCCAACCTGGCATGCAAAATCAGTGTGGCTTGCACAGATCCCACAGCACAGCGTGCAACACGAGTGCAACTTGTGCTGATGCAGCACTCGGCGTGAACATGCGAAAGAAGGTCTCCTTGCACCGATCCGGCACTCATACAAAACTAGTGTGACAGAGACCCACCCAGGACTCAGTGGGAACATGCAAAACTAGTGCACCTTGCACCGATGTGGGAGTTGCCGTGAATGGGAAAGCCAGTGCAGCTGGCACCAATCTAGCACTCGATGCAGACGTGCGAAAGCAGGGGAAACAGCACCAGTTCGACACCTCACCAGTGTAAATCGAGGGCAATCTGCACTGACTTGGTATCAGAGCGAACACGCAACGCTAGTGGGTGGGGAGCCGGGCCTCAGCGGGAGCGTCTACAGCCCAGGGAAGGGGATAAGTTTGACATGGGCGTGCAAACCAAGGGCTGGCAGTGTGTGTAAAATAAGGCCAACTCCCCCCAAGACAGCACTTGGGGTGGGTGTGCAAGACGTGCAGGATCAGGATAAGCGTGCAAAGCGGGTGGTCCAGCCAGGACTCGCCAAATGACGCGACTGCTGCTTCCACCTCCCTGGTGCTGAGCGACTCCCCCACATTCACAGCCCCACTGAGTCTGACCCAGAGCAGGGAGGCCCCACATCCAGTCTGCAGCTGCCCCCTCCGGGTAACTGGGGGAGGAGACAGAGCTGAGCAGCCGTGGGTTAGCGCAGTTCAAAACACAGGGCCAGGAGAATGAGGAGGAGGGGCACTGTCCCCCTTACTGCCCCTCCCCTATGGTTCTTGGCTGAGTCAGAAGAGGCCACCCTGCACCCACATCCCCCAAATTGCCAGGACAAGATGTCAACCAGCAGCCCAGATCCAAGATCTGTAGGATCAGAGTTCTAGATTCTCAAGATCTCATGGGATTGGATGCCGTCCAAAAGCCCAGCGACCCAGATCTCCGGAACCGGGCACCACCTGGCAGCTCAGACCCCAAATCCCCGGGAGCAGGCGCTGACAAGCAGCCAAGAGCCCCGCTAATGGAAGCCACCCATAATTGGATGCCGCCCCTCTCCCTGCAACCAGACGCCACCCAAATCTGAATGACCCAACACTGCCCAGCGGCCTAGATCCCTGTGACCAGGCACTGCCCAGCAGGATGTCCTCCATAAAAGGGCCCACGCTCCTAGGTACAAGGTCAGCTGGGTCCATCAGGGTTAGAGCAGCAACATCCCCCGCCCCGTACCTGGTTCTCCGTCTCTGGGCGGCCGGCTCACCCTGCTCGCCGTTGAGCAGGTGGTGGGCGGCTGCGTGTGGGGGGCAGAGGCGCAGGTTCCGCAGCAGCTCCTGCTCGTTGAGGAAGGGCTTGAGGCAGGTGCGAACCGGCGAGTTCCCCAGGCTGCTGGAGCGGTTCAGCGAATGCGACTGGTTGAAGGGCCAGGGTGGCTCCACCTCCTCCTTCAGGACTGAAGGGAGACGCCCAGGATCAGACCCTCCAGCCCTGCTTCATACCCCCCACCCCTCTTCCTAACCCAGATACAGCCTGGGGCCCCTCGGGATCCTGGATTAACGAAGTGGGAGGGGGTGAACCTTGCAGAGTCATAGAGTTCTGGGGCCTCCTGTTGCTAGAGAAGCCCAGGACGTGTGACATAAGGGCATGTTAAGAAAGAGGGGCCCAGGTTGTTCTCCAGCTCTCAGCCCCTCTTGTCTAGAGATGGCCCAGTGGTGAGGGTGCTTGTCTAGGCCTAGGCAGACCCAGGATCTATTCCTGTCTCTGCCCCAGGCTCCCTGAATGATCTTGGGAAAGTCACTTAGCCTCCCTGTGTGCCTCAGTTTCCCCATTTGCAGAAGGCAGATAATAGCAGGGCCCTGCTTCCCAGGGCTACTGTGAGGTGCTCAGATCCTATGGTGATGGGGGCCAGATAGGATTGATAGAACATAATACCCACAGTCCCGTCCATCTGCCCCTGCCGTGTGGTGATAGCCATGGGATGAACCCCTCCAGCTAGCAGTGGGGGGCGGGGTCTAGTCTGTCCTCTCTGCAAAGTGGAGGGCAGGGATCTGCCCTCCCCCATCAGGGGGGAGGTGGGCTCCCCCCCAACAGCTGTGGGAGTGGCTCCTGGAGAGGGCAGTGTGGTTGACGGCTGATTGGTGGGTGAAGTGGGATTATTGTGCATGGCAGTAAAGAACCCTCCGGGGTATGCGCTGGGTGAGGGAGGCAAAGGGGGAAGCAGAAGGGGAGCGGACAGTGCAGGAGCTAGGCTGGGGGCAGAAGGGAAAGGGGAATCATTCTAGCCTCCCCCATTCCAGTCAAAGCAAACGGGGGAAGGGAGGGACATACTGAAAACCAGACGTACCAGCAGCCTCATTTTGGGGGGCCCCCTGTCACGGCCCTGCTGAGTCCAGGCGCCCCTGTGTGGTGACACTAGGCAGTGCAGGCTGGGTTAGTCAGGCTAGGGGCCCACAGGGTCCAGCAGCCTCAAACCCCCCTTTGATGTTCATTACAACCACGTGCTGCCTCTTCTCAGCCACTAGGGGCGCCACAGCAAACCTCCTGGGATTGTTTGGGAACAGTGGGGCACATCCTAGGTGGGGATACTCCTGAGCCAGCCAGTCCCCCATCCACAAGCTGGATCACAGCCAGCGCCCCCTATCCCGTTCCCCACCCCCTGAGCCAACCAGACTGCTCCGCCCCTCTCCCCGGGCCTGGATCAGAGTGGGCACCCCCTAAGAGAGGAATGGCCCTGTATCTCATTTCCCACCCCCTTTAGCCAGCCAGTCCCCCATCCACAGGCTGGATCAGAGCAGCGCCCCATAGAGGGGAAAGGCCCTATGTCCCATTCCCTGCCCCCCACCCTGGGCCGCCGCATCGGGTCTCTTACACTCTCGGTCTGTTAGAGAGTAGGGTTTTATCTCCTCCTCGGCACGTTTTGAAGGCAACTTCCTCACCGGAGCTGCAGGGAGAGGGTGAGAAAGGTCAGTCCAGAAAGGCGGAGGCCAGAAGGGGTAACTCCCACGTCCCAGAACTGGAGGTTTCAAACCCATCCTGGGCTCACCAGACGGCTCAAGGGCCAGCCGAGGCCTCTGCTGGCAGACTTGGCTTTCCCGCGGAGCACTCCAAACTAGGCCGTGATCACTCCTGGCCTAACTTCGATTGCCCGGTCTTTGGGGCAGGGCCCATCGCTTTGGTTGGGTCAGTACAGCGCCAAGCACAATGGGGTCCTGGGCTGTACCTGGGCTAGTAAGCGCTACCACAACAAACGCACCCCGGGGTCCTGGCCAAATTCACCATGGCTGATTGCATTGTACTGCCTCTCTAAGCAGCGCACCCTGTGGGTTTCCTTTCCTTTCCAAAACGTGCGCTGTTGCTGTTCGCCGTTAAATGGATGCTGCTCCCCATCCAAGGTGGCTGCATCTCAGCACTAGCTGACTGATCCCTGGGCCGTGTCACTGTGCATCTGTTCTCCAACTACCCCAGCCCAGAGGTGGCTGCATTTCACCCCTGGATGAGCGATCCTGGTGCAGCATCACTGTGCAGCTGTTCCCTCCCTGCCCCACCCCAGAGGTGGTTGCATCTCAGCATCTGACGAGCAATCCCTGTGCGGTGCTAATGTGCGGCTGTTACCCAGCTGCCCCACCATGGAAGAAAGGGGCTGCCCTACAAAGCAGCGTGTAGGGCACCCACGCACCCCTGAACGGGATGCAGCCTCAAGGGGCATTAGCATTTCTGCCAGGAGGGATCCAACTCGAGCCGAACTGGCTGAGCAGAAGGAACAGTCGTCGCTATTATATCTGCATTCCCCTAGCACTCAGTCACCGCTCAGGACCACGCTGTGCTGGGAGCCGTCCAAACCCAGAACACAGAGACGCTCCCTGTCCTCAGAGATGCTCGGGCCAACTTTTCCAAGAGCAGCCTCTGACTGTAGCCTCCCTTGCAGGTTTGGGCCCCTACCACCTAGCATCCACTTCCTAGAGTCTAAGGGCAGAAGGGACACTTGTAATCTGAGCTCCTGGATAAGCCAGGCCACAGAACGGCTTTGGATTGATTCCTGGTTGAACCAGAGCAGATCTTTTAGGGGGGGTGAAAAAGACCCATTCTTGATTTTAAAATCTTCAGTGATGGAGAATACAGCTGGGCCAGCAGTTAATGCCCTTCACTAGTAAAAATGTACCTGTCTCAATCTTCCAGCCATTGGATCTTGTTAGACCTCTGTCTGCTAGACCAGCGTTTCTCAAACTGGGGGTCCCAACCCAAAAGGGGGTCTCAAGGATATTGTAGGGCAGTCACGAGATCACACAAATTATAGGGTTACCATACATCTGGGTTTTCCCAGATATCACCTCCTTTTTGGTCCTCTGACCTCCGTCTGGGTGGATTTTTGAAATACGAACAAAAGTCCATAATTTTCTCTTGCTCGTCCTTTTTCCTTGTCTTCAGAGCCGGGTGCCCAGCCAGGAGCTGTCGTTCTCCGGCCGCCCAGTTATGAAGGCAGCATTGCCATCAGCAGCAGCGCAGAAGTAAGGGTGGCATTACCATACCATGCCACCCTTACTGCTGTGCTGCTACACGGTGGCAGTGCCGGCTTCAGAGCTGGGTGGCCAGAAAGTGACTGCAGCTGGCCGGGCACTCAGCTCTGAAGGCAGCGCCTCCATCAGCAGCAGCGCAGAAGTAAGGGGGGCATAGTACAGTTACTTAACTCTGTAGGGATTTGCACTGATGTTGCACAAGCAATGTCTGGTACCAAGAGTGAGGGGGGTCAGCACAGCCTGAAATATTTTCAATGGGGGGCCCAGCAAAAAAAGTTTGAGAACCCCTATGCTAGACTGAAGAGCCCCCTACTATCAGTTTTCTCTTCCCCCTGCAGGTACCGCTAGACAGTGATCAAATACGGTGACCAGATGTCCCAAGATTAGGGGCTTTGTCTTAAATAGGCAACTCTACCCTCCGCCCCTTGAAAAAAAAAAAAGTGTCCCGATTTTTTACGCTTGCCATCTGGTCAACCTAGGATCGTCACCCCTTCACCTTCTCTGTGCCCAGCTAAACTGAGTTGCCCGAGGATCCACACTTCCCACTGTCTACGAGTGGCATTGTGGGTGATCAGCACCTCTGAGAGCCAGGCCAGAGGTGTCTGGAGTCGGGCAGCCCACGACCGACGGGCTGGAAATGGTGACCTGTGGGTGTTTCCGGTGGGAGATGGCAGCTGTCCCGAGCTCCCCGCTTGGTGTGGGTGGGAGACAAAGGACTCTCTTTGTTCCAGCGGGGTGGGGTTTTGAAAACACAAGGGAATGGAAATCGCGTGACTGGGATAAAAGCGGCTAGATACAGACGCTGATTCAATCGGTCTCTGCAAGTCCCCGGCTCGGAACGTCGCAGGGCGAACTGCAGGGCTCGATCCCACATGCTGCCTTTCAATGACAGTTTTCAACCCCGGCACAGGATGGATTTGGTTCGGCAGGGCGTGGTGTGGTTGAGTTGCCTCAAGGGGGCGACAGACTGCTGCTGCATTGGCCAGCCTGCTCCCAATGCTGCTATAGGTTAGGACTCAGAGCATGGTACTGGGTGAATGATGGGACAGTGGAAGTCTAGACCTCCATGCCCCTATGTGGCACTAGGGGGCACTGTGGTGCAGGGAGCTGGGTGGGGGCTCAGTAGGGGTCAGTAAGTGCTGACCCATAGGGGGCAGTGTTCTTTCAAGGTGCTGATCACTCACATTCAAGCAGTACTCACTCTTCATTCATCTCCTCCTAGTCCCACTTCCACTAGCTTCCCTACACTTTTAGGAAAAATTCTTCTTCACTTCCTGTCCCAAACAGCTGCTAGTCACTGTATTCATCACATCTGGCCCTATGCTCTGGATGGATATTAAACAGCTGCTATGTCCCACCCCCAAGGCAGGTCAGTGGTAGGTGAGCGGTCCTTGTGTCGCTGCACGACTGTTATCCAATTGCCACACCCCAGAGGTGGTGGCATTTCAGCCCTGGTTAAGCCATCTCTGGGTGGCACTGTTGTGTGGCTGTTAATCAGCTGCCCCACCCCAAAAGTGGCTGCATTTCAGTACTAGGCTGAGGAGCTCTGTGAAATCTTGCTGCCTGGTTGTTAAGGAGCTGCCGCAGCCCACCCCAGATGTA
The DNA here is from genome assembly GCF_027887155.1 of Malaclemys terrapin pileata. Classification (NCBI taxonomy): domain Eukaryota; kingdom Metazoa; phylum Chordata; order Testudines; family Emydidae; genus Malaclemys; species Malaclemys terrapin. The sequence goes on along the minus strand of NC_071517.1, from coordinate 43,117,401 downwards.
GCTGCATTACAGCTGTGGTTGCAATAACGCTTGCATTAGGTGACAGCCTATCATTCTGCACAGAGGTGAATGCGCTATGTAGACCGCAACGAGCTGTAATGTGCCACTTGCTCTGCACACAGAGGTGCTGAAGCGGCGGCAGGGAAGCTGGCAGGATGGGGTCAGATCAGCCAAGGTTCAGGGGGGCTTCACAGGACAGAGGAGGAGAAGGGGCGTCTGTGTGAGGCTTAGGGCTAGATGCAGGGGAGGAGACACTCAGGGGGCGGTTCATGTTCCGTACTGCATTGATGCTGCTTAGAGAGAACGCCACCCCCAGGGCGACAGGAGGCCTGGCAGCATGGGGGCCAGGAACTTCAGGCAGGGAGGATCTAGGCGAGACAGGCCCAAGCAGGGGGGAAATAGAGCGATGTTAAGTTCCAGAGGCATTCGGTAACGCTGCCCCCTGCCCCTCCACCGCAGCTCTGGGATGATCAGCAGCGGGAGGAGGACACGAAGGCAGCACAAAGGGTTAAATCCCACCGCCTCCGGGTGATATGAATGAAGTCAGCATGAGCCTGTGGAACTCAGACACAGGAGAGAGCGGAGGCCTGGAGTTTAACAGGATTCAAACAGGCAGGGTTGTCTAAGGGTTAGTGCAGTGGACCAGGTCACAGGACACCTGGGTTCTATTCCTAGCACTGCCACCTGGCCTGCTGGGTGAGTCACTTCGCTGCTCTGTGCCTCAGTTTCCCATTCTGCCCTTTGTCCGGGTGAGAAGCAGGATACAGCCGAGGTCTTGTTCCTTCCCACCAAGCCTAGCCCTAGCTTCCTTGGGGGGACTATAACTCCCAGAATGCACCTGGCCTTAAAGGGGCCACACCACAATTTTTGTTTGCCTTTTGATCGTCACCCAGAGTAGCTGGCTGGGAAGGGGGTGAAGAGCACTTCCCCCATTGGCTTCAGGCCTGAAACCCCACAGGGCAGTGGAGAGACAGGACCCACCAGGCAGAAAGCAGGACTGAGTGGTGCTGTTATCGCTCCGATTGGGGGATTTGCTGCCCCCAGGGGCTGCCACTTGCCCTCCAGATTTGTGGGCTTAGCCCCTGGTCTAAACCCCAGACCTCTGGGGTAGCCCTGCCTACGCAATGGGGTAGCAGGACCAACGCTGACCCCCTAGGGACAGGCTGGGTTTTGCAGCTGCCATCAAAGCAGCCCCCAGCTGGCGCCGGTCTGTGCAGGGTACGGGCTGCATGGCGGGGAAGCGCTCCATGCTGATGGAGGAGGGCCACCCACGGCCAGGCCACTCACCATGCTGGTCAGCAAAGAAGCCCTCGAAGATCACAAAGTTGTTCACCTGCGAGAAGCGAAGGCCATGGACAGTGAGAAACTCCTGCCTCTGATGCCTCCTGCCCCCACTCCCCCGCCCGGCGCCAGCCCCCAACACCCCAGCACCAGCCACCTTCCCCAGCCCGGCCAACCCTGCCTGCTGCCAGCCCCCACCCCGCCCCACCACCAGCCCCTCCCCAAACTCCCTGCCGACCACATTGCACCCCAGCACCAGTCCCCGCTCCTCTCTCCTCTGCCCCCTTTCTCCCCAGTGCCAGCCTCCCCCGCCCCCATTCCCCTAGCACCACCCCCCCCGGATACCCTCATACACCTGCCCTTCGCCAGCCTCCCCCTTGCCCTGCCCAGTCATGCTCAGGCCCCTCCTGCTCCAGGAGGACAAACGTGGCCTGAAGCCACATCCAAGCCCAGGAGCGGGGCAGGGACCTGAGAATCAGACCTGAGAATATGGCCCTCCAATGGGGCAAGAGCCTTCTCCGCTGCAGCTCCCCGGCATGGCTGGCAGCTGAGAGAGCAGCTGCTCCTAATAAATCACTCAGTACATGCCCCCCGCCAACCCCTGGGCACAATGGGGTGTGTCCATCCCCCACCCTCCAGAGGATGGTGGGAAGAGCTAGAGGGCGCGACTCACCTGGGGGATGGTCCCCTGCAGGTTGTAGTGCTTGCGGAGGAAGCAGAGGAGTTTCTCCGAGGGGCGGTCCACGGCCAGCTGGTGGGGCTGCACTCGCTCGCGCTGACAGCCGGATGGACCGAGAGGAGATGCAGCCGCGGATTAGTCAAGGCCACAGGGTCAAGATTAAACACACCCACGGTGCAAGCAACATCTTCAGCTAGGGTACTGGCTGGCTCAGGGGGTGGGGAATGAGTAGGGCCCTACCAAATTCATGGCCATGAAAAACATGTCACGGACCGTGAAATCTGGTCTCCCCCCGTGAAATCTGTATAGTACAGGATACAAAAGGCCAGATTTCATGGGGGAGGCCGGCGTTTCCCAAATTGCACGTCCTGGCTCTGCCTTCGGAGCTGGGCTCCCGGCCAGCAGCTGCTGCTCTCTGGCTGCCCAGCTCTGAAGGCAGCGTTGCCGCCAGCAGCAGCGGAGAAGTAAGGGTAGTAGTACTGCAACCCCCCCTACAATAACCTTGTGACCGGACCCTCCCGCCCCAATCACTTTGGCTCAGGACCCCTACAATTACAGCACTGTGAAATTTCGGATTTAAATATCTGAAATGAAATTTTGATTTTTAAAATCCTATGACCGTGAAATTGACCAAAACGGACTACTAGGACAGGGGGCATGCTGGGAAACCGTTCAGGTAACTGGCATTAGGAGAGGGAATTTGGCTAATAGAGAAGCGTGAAGCCTGAGATGGCGTCTTTATTTTCTGCGGAGCTCGTCTGCGTTGGCTTTCCCTCACTATTTCCCATTTGGCTCTGCGATTTCTCTATTCAATCAACTTTTTCCTTTATTTCTCCCCCAAGCCGGTCTCTAGGGTGCAGCCTGTGCAACAAAGGGAACTGATAACTGGGGGCAGATTTCACCCCTTTGGGGGGGGGGGGAGGGGGAACCAGAGGGGAAAGGTCCAAGTGTGGGGTAATTCAGAATTCAGGGAGACAGGTTTTGGGGGGACTTGGGTCACCCTGCAAGGAGTAACTAGGTAGGTGGAAGCCAGGGTGAGACCTTTGTGCCTGGAATCAGAGCTCTGAGCCATAGCACAGAACACGACAGCACCCAAATTTACACGGCAAGTGGTGCCAGACCCTCTTACTGGTCTGGGTGATCCCCAAACCCTCCCACCCGGTGTGGCAGGGAGGCGGGAAAGGGGTGAGAGGGACCCTCCCAGACAGAGCAATTCCCTTGGGCCCCGGCTCTCACCTGCAGCATGCACTGGAAGAGCTCCTTCCCGTAGCCGTGCCTCTGCAGTGACTCGTGGATATAGAAGTCCAGCACGCACAGCGGCTCCACCTCATTGTGAGCCCCATGGCGATCCTGGCGGGGAGGGGGAAGAGGCGAGAGAATATTGAATAACCAGGGGGGCCCCAGAATAGGTGACCTCCCCTGAAAGGTCAGAGAACTCAGGAGTCCTGGCTCCCGGATACCCCCTAACCCATTAGAACCCAATCCCCTCCCAGAGCCAGGGATAGAACCCAGGAGTCCTGATTAAAGCTGGGTGCAGGGTCCAATTAGAAATGCGGGGCCTGATTCAAATACCCGGCGGCGGTCCGGGGCTTCAGCGGCACTTTGGCGACGGGGGGTCCACTATGGGTCTTCTGTGGCACCAAAGGACCCCCCGCTGCCGAAATGCCGCCGAAGACCTCCAGAGCAAACCCCCCCCCGCTGCTGAAATGCCGCCAAAGACCCCCGGAGTGGGCCGCCGCCGGGTGAGTAAAAAAAAAAAAGAAATTAAAAAGGCGCCTAAGGCGCAGGGCCCTGGCACGGGGCCCGATTCCGGGGAATCGGCCTAAAGCCGGCCCTGGCTGGGTGAACCTTTTCCAACAGAGATTTTTCCCCTGATACTGAAATAGATCCAAGTAACAAGGATCACAGTGGAACACAAAAGGCCAGTTAGACAGCACAGCACTGGGGCCAGCACGGACTGTAAGGGGACAGCGCCCCCTACTGAGCCATCCACCCCGCTCCCTGCAGCACGGCACCCCCTAGTGTCGCTCTAGAGCATTGGGTTAGCGCTGACTGAGGGGGAGAGCGCCCCCTATTGGGTCTCTAGTTCAGAGCTGCATTACAGCAACTCACCAGCAGGAAGAGCTTCTTGTAGCCGACCTTGAGGAAGCCGATTATGGCCCCTTTCCCCGCTCTGCAATGGGGGAGGAAAAGAGGGGACATTAGCGACAGCACCAAGTTGGGAGAGAGGAGACACACACTGATGGGATGCCGAGATTGTCCTGTCTGTGCATGAAGTTCCTCTGGTCTCTATGGTACTAGCTGCATAGGGACAGAGGAGCCAGGGACAGGTGAGCTAGGGTCCCATTTACTCTTCCAATATCTATGGTATGGTGAATGTAGAGGGGGAGGGAATGAGGACCTGTGAAACTCACTGCTGCAGGATATTACCCTGTCAAAGAGCTGAATGAGGCATGCAGGGGAGCAGACACTGGTGTAGACATATCCAATTCTCAGGCTTCAGGACAGGGGTTGATGCCCACCTGAGGAAGGGGGTGGGTGTCAAGAAGGAATCTCTCATCATCTGAGAGTATTGCCCAGTAGAGTGCGTTGGGGGAAGTTTATAACTTTCTCAGAAGTACCCAGCACTGGCTACTGTGAGGGGCAGAACCAAAGGGTTCATTGTGCTGATCAGGATACTGGGCTAGATGGGCCCGTGGGTCTGATGCAGGAAGGCGGGATACTGGGCTAGATTGTGCCAATGGTCTGATCTGGGGAGACAGGATACCAGGCTAGATGGGCCCATGGGTCTGATCTGGGGAGGCCAGCTAATAAGCCAGAATGGCCCACTGGTCTGATGCAGAATGACGTGCCCTTCTCCACAGGGCCAGCTCGGGAACCAAACCCGGGTCGCAGGGGGACTCACGTCTTCACTTCATTGTCCTTCAGGATGTAGAGAACGTGGTGGTTTGTCTGCATCCGTGAGGCGCTGGTGATTGGGACCGGCAGGTTCTGGGCCTAGAAACAGATTTGGGGTGAGCTGGAGCAGAGGGCAAAGCTGTGCTGGGGAGGAGAACTACCACAGCTCAGCCCTGGATCAAAGCCAGCCTGTACCCTGCCCTGGGGCCACGTCGGAGTCAGCGTGCCCTAGAGGGGAAAGCCCCACTGTCCCATTCCCCACCCTCCTGAGCTCACCCATTTTCTAGCTCGCTGATGAGCCTTCATCTTCAAATAACAGGAGGGGAATAAACGAGGGGCGGGTTAAACAAGGGTGGGAGAGCTCACATCTGGCTGATCCTGGTATCCCTATTTCCCCCCACCCCAGAGTCTGATCCCATCCCACCTCCCATTAACCCCTCGGTTTCCAAACCCTGCCTTACCTTGGCCGAGGCCTTGCCCATCTCGTCTATGATGGTCATGAGCTGCTGCTGCAGATCCACCCTGAGCAGAGGAGGCCAGAGAGCAAAGGAGTTAGGACTCGCTGGAGTCCGACCTACCCATAGAAGGAGGGGCTGTGCCCAACCTTTGCTGAGGGAAAGGGGTCTGTGCCCTAAATGTCACAGGGGGAGGGGAGACTGCAGGAGGTCAGTCTGTGTCTGAGATGCATTCACATGGAAAAACATCAGCTGGACAACACCCTATTGTTCTCCAGCTACCAGTCCCCTCTGCTTAACCACTCTCCCCCCAGAGCTGGAATAGAACCCAGGAGCCCTGGCTCCCAGCCCCCTCATGACCCCACTGGACCCTACCCCCTCCCAGACCTGGGGGTAGAACCCAGGGGGCCATAATGCCCTGGCCACCTGCTCTATCCACCAGCCCACCCCCTCAGTCCTTTAACATAAAATCCCCACAATATAAGCCACAATGGAAGGGCCTCGGGGGATCATGAGGGACTCTCACAACCCACTGTACAGTACTCTGGCACAATCCATTAGGCAGCGCAGACATGAAGCAGCAGCAGAGCGGAAAGATTTAATCGGCTGTATGTTGGTGACAGGCTCCCAGCCTCACCACTGCAAAAACTGTCTACCAGCGTCTGAAGGGAGGAGGATTCTTTAGGGGATGTCGAGCTAGGAGGGATTGGTGGGGGAGCTCTGCAACTGGGTGTCAGGGCCCATCCCCTAGCGCTGTCTGGGCAGATCTTTGAGCCTATGCAAGTCTCTCTCCAAGGGAGGAGGGCGGAGTCTGAGCACTGGAAAATTTTGTACCTCTGTCTGGACAAAGGCCTGGGGAATAGGATGTAGGGATCAACGCTGCCCAGCCCGTCTGGAGCTGGAGTTGATGGGATCCAACAAAGTTTTGCCTTCTGCTGAATTCTGTTACTCCTTCCCCCGCCATTTACAACTAAACACCAAGATCTGTTCTAGCCCACTAGACCCCACTCCCCTCCCAGAGCCAGGGCTAGAACCCAGGAATCCTGATCTCCAGCTCCCCCCGCCCCCCCGCTCTAACCACTAGACCCCACTCCCCTCCCAGAGCCAGGGCTAGAACCCAGGAATCCTGACCTCCAGCTCCCCCCACCCTGCTCTAACCACTAGACTTCACTCCCCACCCAGAGCTAGAACCCAGGAGTCCTGACTCCCAGCCCCACCCCTCGCTCTAACCCACTAGACCCCACTCCCCTTCTTGAGCTGGGAATGGAACCCAGGAGTGCCCCACACACCCCAATCTCCAGCCTATGTTTCTCAGTCCTTCACTGGGAGGGGCCAGGCTCTTCCGTAGCCAGGGCTACATCACTCCAGGGACACCGTGGCATGGATACATGGCACTGCTGTGCAGATACGTGGCCGCCTGGAGATGCAAGGCCCGTGGCTCACTGGTGGAACTGTGGGTTGTAGGTTACAATATGTGGGGCTCTGGCCCTTCCTCTACCTCCGCCCCATAGTTGAGAAGTCAGCAAAACACTCCAGAGGCCATTTAAGCAAGTGACTTCATGAGGAAGTGGTGGCAATTACCCAGCATGCTCCACAGGCAAGGGGTGGCAGATTATTCCCAGCACAGGTAGTGGAATTTACCCAGCATGCTCCTTTTACCCAGCTGCACCAAGGTCCAATCACATGAGCAGTTATTACCCATCATTCCTCAGGACAAGGGTGCCTAATACCCATCATATCTGGGGGCAAGGATGAGGGGTAGCTATTACCCATCACGCCCCAGGGCAGAGAATAGCTATTACCCATCATCCTGGAGTCTGGGTGATATCCAGAAATAACTTTGCCTCCTATAGCCCGAAAACACCACTTTGGAAGGCTCCAGAGGAAGCAAATGGGGGGAAATGCCAATGATCCTAAAGGACCCAGGCTCTCCAAAACAACTCCCTCCTGGTGCCACCCTCGACTGGACGCTCTGGGGTGCTCTAAATCAAGCAAAAGCCACCCTGGCAAAGCCTGGGGACAGGCTGACCATGGGGAAGCTGAGGACTGACCCCAATTGTGCATGTGGAGAGCGCTGAGGCAAACCCTCACCTACTGCCTGGTGCAGGGCCCCCATCTACATCCCTACTCCGGTGCCATTAGTCGGGATAAGTGACAACACCACATCCTGGCTGCAGTTTTGGGGCAGTGGTGACAGGCATCTCCTTCCCACCACACACTAGGGAAGGTGCACCCTGGGACAGGGGTGATGGGCACCCATTACCTATGGGATTCTCTGGATACCAATCATGCCCTGAGGCAGGAGACACCCCTCCAATACCCATCGTGCCCTGGGGCAGGGGTGATGGGCATGTTACCCATGGTGCTCTGGGGCAGGGTCCCCCCTTACCCATGGTGCCCTAGGGCAGGGGTGATGGGCATGTTACCCATGGTGCCCTAGGGCAGGGTCCCCCCCTTACCCAAGGTGCCCTAGGGCAAGGGTGATGGGCATGTTACCCATGGTGCTCTGGGGCAGGGTCCCCACCTTACCCAAGGTGCCCTAGGGCAAGGGTGATGGGCACGTTACCCATGGTGCTCTGGGGCAGGGTCCCCCCCTTACCCAAGGTGCCCTAGGGCAAGGGTGATAGGCACGTTACCCATGGTGCTCTGGGGCAGGGTCCCCCCCTTACCCAAGGTGCCCTAGGGCAAGGGTGATGGGCATGTTACCCATGGTGCCCTAGGGCAGGGTCCCCCCCTTACCCATGGTGCCCTAGGGCAGGGGTGATGGGCACGTTACCCATGGTGCCCTAGGGCAGGGGTGATGGGCACGTTACCCATGGTGCCCTAGGGCAGGGTCCCCCCCTTACCCATGGTGCCCTAGGGCAGGGGTGATGGGCACGTTACCCATGGTGCCCTAGGGCAGGGGTGATGGGCACGTTACCCATGGTGCCCTAGCCCCCCCCCCATGCCAGTTGTCATCACCCCGGAGCGGCCCCGCGCGGGGCGGCCAGGCCGTTGCCATGGTTACCTATGGGCCGCGGTGTAGCCGGGCCCCCTGCGGCCCGGCGGCTGGAGGTGCTGGTCCACCGCCGTGACCCGCTCCCCGAGCAGCGCGTCCACATCGAAGTGGAACTCCATAGCCCGCCGGCATCCGGGTCCTGCTGCTCGCCCCCCGCCCCGCCTCGTCCTTCGGCGCGCGGCTTCCGCCTAGCAACGCGCGCACCGCCCCCTAGCGACACCCCGCTTCCGTGGCAACCGTCCCGCGCCTGGTCCCGCCCCTAGCAACCAGGCCGCCCTAGCAACCACGGCCTTGAGCTTGCCCCGCCCCCTCTCTCATTCTGCTCCCTCCCCCGCAAAATGGGCCATGGGCGCCTCTCACCCCTGCCCCTCCCTGTCCTAGAGCCCTGCCCCAGGGCATGATGGGTAAATGGCTGCCCCCTGCCCCAAGGCATGATAGTAATGGGAGGGCTCCTGCCCCAGGCCATGATGGGTAATAGCTGCTCCTTGTCCTAGAGCATGATGGGTAATGAGTGCCCATCACCCCTGCCCCAGACTATGATGGGTAAGGGGTGCTCATTTCTGCTCCAGGGCATCATGGGTGATAAGATCCCAGTAGCTGTCCCCCACATCCAGGTCTGCCCAATACTGGGGAGCACCCAAAGCCTCACCACCCTCAAACTAGGGGATTCACCTAATCTGCTTCCCATGGGCTGCCCTCCAAATAGAGGGATCCACCAATTTATGATCAGCAATACAGGGGACTTCCCCCACCCCAGCCTCACCCTCCTAATTAGAGGACCCATTTAATCTGGCTCAAATAAGGAACTATCTCTGCCTCCTCCAATGGATGGGACACCCCAATCTGGTCTCCATCCTAATAAATAAGTCCTTCTGCTCCCTGAAGCTGCCTAACCTACGATAGGGACCCCCAGGATTGTCCCCCTCAGTCTGCCTTCCCCCTCACTCCATAGAACTCCCCCATCTGGTCCCCCCATTATACAAGACTCCCCCAAGACAATGGCTCTCCCATCATAGGGGACCCCAAGGACTATCCCCTACCATAAGCACCTCCCCCAACCTGCCACCTCCCCATAAGGACCCCCTTACAGCCTAGTCCCCCAATATTGGAGAGCCACTTATAACAGTCTGACATCCCCTCAAATGATAAGACAGCCTTAGTCTGGATCTCCCAGGGGAAGGGTCCCCTCAGTCTGTCTCCCCCATAATAAGACTGGTCCCTCAGTAACAGACCCCACACTCCCACACCCTGGTCTGTTTCATCCAAAGGTGTAGTATAGAGGTGACCCATCCAATATTGGGGGACACCTCCACCTCCGGGCTTGTCCCCAGTCACCAGGATGAGGGAGGAATATTCCACCCCCCACAATTAAAGAGGGGGACACCTCCTGTCAACCAGGGTGAGTGGGGAAGGGGAAGAGGCAACTGTGGGGACCTCCCCTCCCTCCCACAGATGGATTCCCCCACTTCACACTAGGCTGCAGTGGCCAGGGCATGGGGAGTATCATGGCAACACCATAGCCCCCATCCTTAAAGAGAGCATACCCTCATATCAGGTTGCAAAAGGGAGCTCAGTACCACAGAATGGAAACCTCTATAACCCCTCCCCCCCATCACCACCACCAAAAAAGGCTTGTCTGACCCACTCCTATTTTATATTCCCGCCATCACTGTAGTATCTGGGAGCCCAGCTGCCTGGGGTTTACGGGGCATCTGGCATGGTAAGGGGGAACCCTGAGAAAAGGGGTTCCCTAGCCCACTGAGGGGGTCTGCAGGCTGGGGAATTGATATTGGGGTTCAATTCCCAACTCTGATACAGACTCCCTGGGCAAGGGAGTCTGTATCAGCCTTGTACCTCTATAAGCCTCAGGTTCCCTAACTGTAAAATGGGGGTGAGCCTTCCTCTACCTCTTCTGTTCAGCTTGCAACAGCTTTCAGGCAGAGACTGTCTCTCGCTGTGTGTCTGTGCAGCACCCAGCCCAATGGGCCCCTGATCTCAGTTGGGGATAGGTGCCCTGTAGGCAGGCTCACAGGCAGGCGGGTGCTTTGTGCGTCTGATCAAGTGGGTCCATTGTGAGTGAGTTGCATGTCTGCAATTGTCCAAGTGTGGCTGTTCTGGTGTGTTCCTGGGACTGGGTGGGCTGCACTGTAGGTTGGTCAGGGAGTAGACATGCTAATCTGCTATGTCACCAGCTGGGCTGAAGTTTCCGCTATGGCCTGTCACTGCTCTGCTCCCCTTCCCCCCACAGGCCTTCATCTGCCAGACCTGTTCCAGCTTCCGGCTGCTACCATGGGGCATCTGGGGAAGAGAGGGTGAGAGCACAGGATCAGAGTGTCCCCAGCCAGCATGGGCCCCAGCTGGCTCTCCTGGAAGAGCCTGACCATACATCCCAGAGAGGTGTGAAAATAGGTTTAAGCTGGGGCCAGATTGGAGCTGGCACCCCCTAGAGGTGAAAGGCCCCGTGTCCCATTCCCCACCCCCATAGCCAGCCAGTTCCTCTGGATGGGAGCTTGTGCCCACTAAAGGGGAAAAGGCCCCATGTCCCATTCCCAATCCAGCTCAGCATTCCCAGCACAGGGTGAATAACCACAGGGAGTCACTGCTGGCAGCTTCCAGTTTATTCCCCACTGAAGGCTTGGACAAGTCATGGCCGGGAGCTGGGCAGCTCCAGCGCTATCCCTGCAGGGGTGGGGACTAGGGCTGGCTTGTCAGGTGAGGCCGAAGGCTCAAGCTCCCCCAGGAGTGGCCCATCCCCCATGCCCCAGGACACTCCATCCAGTCCTGCCCTGGGCCCTCATGCCGGGCCAGTCTCCTCCTTCAGATAGTTCTTGTATATCCTGCGGATCCTGGCAATGTCCTTTTCGGGCGGCTGCTGCCACTCGTACCAGGGGTACCAAGGTGCCTGGCTCTGCAGGGAGGGGGCGGGGGGCGTCTTGGTCACAGCCTGGTGCTGGTTGCTGTAGTCCTCTCCCTGCAGCGTCACCAAGGGGATGCGGAAGCTCAAGAGCCCTGCGGGGGAGGGAGGAAAGGCAGCTGGTGAGCAAGACAGGGGTCAATCCCCATCCACAGCCCCACTCCCCACCGCCCAGCTCTGCCGGTGCCCCTCAATCCCAACCCGCAGCTCCCTGCTATTCCCACTTGGTCATATCCAGCTCCCTACTCACCATGGTCACGAGCTTGGTCAATCGCCTGGGTCAAGCGTTTATGCTGCTTCATGCAGACGCCTGCAGCGGAAGGAGAGGGGAGCGTGTCTCAGAGGATGAAGAAACTGTGGGGTTTGGGGAGCTGATTCTGGGGCAGATTGATCCTGAGGCTCCTTTTCTGTTTCTAAAAGGGACAGGCAGGGCCCCAGGGGACAAAGAGGGTTTCCCAGGATGGGGCATCTCCATCTCCCTGGGAAACAGGCTGCACGGGACGATGCTGCCCCATGGGTCGATGGGACCAGATGGGAAATGTCATCTCCTTGGTCAGTTTCATCCTTCTCTCCCCCTGCCCCCAACAATCCCCCTCCCACCCACCTCCTGGCACCCCCCACACAAAGACTATCCCCTGGCCTCTTGGGCTATTCTCCCTCACCTCTGCACTACCCCAGCCTTCTCACTGCCTCTGCTTCCTCTCCCTTGGGGTCCCCCCCAGAACCAGGCAGATGGCTCCCCGCCCACCCCTTTGGTCTAACTGGGAAAGTGGTTCCCTGTGGCAGACTCCAAGCCCCCCTGGGCCGGGGGGCAATGTACCTGTGCGGGTGGGATGGAAGGTGACACCCGTGTGGGAGCAGACAAACTGCTCCAGGAGCTTCACGTTCTGTGGGGGGAGAGAGGCAGAGATGGAGCTGTGAGCAGCAGGAGCAGGGACAGGTGGGAAAGGGGTTGGCACCGCAGAGAGGATGCCAGGCTGCTGGGGGACACCAGGTTCCCCAAAGAGCCCGGGGGGGGGGGGGGGGGGAGAGGAGGGACCATACAGGCAGGGCTGGCCTGAGGGAAGAAGTGGGGATCACAGATTCAGGGCAGAAGGAATCATACAGCCAGGGCAGGCCTTATGAAGGGGGTTACAGAGCTGGGGTAGAGGGTCATAGAGCTGTGCCCAGGGAGCCCAGACCACACGTGTGTTTTCTCTCCAGGTCGAGGGGTGGGGGGGGTCACAGGCCCGGCCGGGGGGTCGCGAGTGGCCAGAAGGGCCTGAGTTGGGCTCAGCCCCTTACCCTGTAGTCCACGTGGAGTTTCTGGTCTCGGCAGATGGGGCAGGGGTTCCCCACAGTCGTCTTTCCTCTCTGGGGAACCAAACAGGACTGTCAGAGCTGAGCCGCCTCTCCACCCTGCTCACACCCCAGCCAGTAGTGGTCCCCATGTACCACAAAGCAGGGCCCACGGTGAGCCAGACCCATGGGCCCATCTAGCCCGGTATCCGGTCTCTGACAGCCGTTAGCACCAGGTGAAGGTGCAAACAACCCCTAGAGGTCAGATATGGAATAGCCTGTCTCCATAGAATGGCCTTCCTGACCTTCCTCATGCCCGAAGCATCTGTCCCTTGCTATTATAATTATCCCAAGCTCTTCCCGAGGGCTTTACATCTGGAGATCGCGAAGCGCTTTGCTGTCTTTAGCCCCATTTTATACATGAGGAAACTGAGGCAGAAAAGAGCAGCCACTTGTCCATGGTCACCCAGCAGAGGCAGGCACAGCAGCCCCTCTCCAGGGGCTGGGTATCCTCACCAGCTGTGCTCTCAAATTCCACTAGACTCTTCTCCAGCCCCCCCTGTCCTGGTCCCTTTTCGACACTCGCTGGGGATGATTCCGACCCCTGTAGACCAGCTGCTAACGGATCTAAGTTCTCTGGGTCCTGCTGACCTTCAAACTCCTCCTTTGTTTGATGTCACCTGCCATTTACCTTCCCATGCCTCTCATCAAACCACCCCTTTCTGATCTGCTATGGATCTCACCAAGGCTAGCAAGACCATTGGTCTTTTCACTCTCCTCCCACTTTTATACCCCCCACCCTCTGCTCTAACCATTAGAGACCCTACTCCCCGTCCAGAACCAAGGAGTCCTGCTCCCAGGCCCTCTGCTCTAACCACTAGATCAGTGGTCCCCAAACTTTTTCTGTCGCCCCCGCCTTACCTGTAATGGAACCTGTCAGCCACCTGTCCACAAGGGAATTGTGGGGCTGTGGCTGAGAGTGAAGCCCAAGCTGCAGCTAGGGGCAGGGCTGGAGCAGAGCTGGATGGCGCTTTCTCTTCACCCTTCCCCCCACTGTGGGGGATGACCTTGCTGCTTCCCCCTCCCCCCGAAGGTTTCTCCGTGCCCCCCAGGGGGGTGCACCCCACAGTTTCAGGATCACTGCACTAGATCCACACTTTCTTCCTGGATCGCAGACAAAATCCAGGAGTCGACTCCCAGCCCCCTTGCTCTAATCATTAGACCCCACTCTCCTCCCAGAGCAAGGGATAGAACTCAGGAGTCCTGGCTCCCAGGGCCCCTGCTCTAACCACCAGACTAAGGAACTCTTTCTTTGCTGGCATCTCTCCGACCCGCCTTGCTGAAGACAGCTCATGCCATACAGTGGGGTCTGGGTGTCCACTGGCTCCCCCATGTGTCTCCTGGAGTCTGGACAGCTGACAGGTGTGCCAGTCATTGGCCCCAAACCCTGCCCATGCTGAGGGGCAGGGCAAGGTGTGGGGCTGTACTCACTATGCAGGTCTTGCGGGTCTTCTGAGGGGGGATGGATCCCTTGTGGTTACGTCGATAGCCGAACCAGACGGGCTTGTCGCCGTATCTCTCGATGTACTCTGCAAGGGGGGAGGGGAGAGTTAGCCATTCCCAAGTGGGGTTCACGCCGAGGATCCTAGAGAACATGAGTGAGTGCAGCCTCTGTTGCATCAGACCCCCCGTACGGATGGGGAAACTGAGTCACAGTGGGAGGAGGATGGCCAATGTTCATACTGAGAGTCTGGTCCAGAGATGGAATCCCAGGTGTCCTGACTCCCAGCCCGCCCCGCTCTAATCCACTGGACTCTCCTTCCCTCCCAGGGCAGGGGATAGAACCCAAGAATCCTGGATCCCAGGTCCGCTTCCCACCTCACTCTAACCCCTAGACCACTTCCAGGAATCCTGAGCCCCTCACAAGGTCGCCCTTGGTGCTGCCAGCCTGTGAAGCAGCAGGTCCAAGGCCTAGCACCAACCCCTTTGCAGCTCCTGTCCAGATACCTTCCGTCTCTAGATACTCCCAGGGTTTCTCCTTAAAGCGCGATTCGGTGTCAAAGGCGACTGGCTCTGCTGAGGCGACTGGGTCCGTCTCTGTGCTGAACACCCGGAGCAGCGGGCGCTGGAGCCGCAGGAGCGAGGCAGCAGGAGCAGCCTAAGAAAGGCCAAGTCAGGAAAGGAGAGAAAGGATCAGACCACCCCAATGAGTGGCTGTCTCTACCGCGTCTAGGATATTAGATAAGGATCAATGAAATGCAGCCACCTCTGGGGTGGGGCAGCTAGGGAACAGCAGCAGCACAGCAACATGGCACGGGGGGAGAGGGGGTTAACTCACCCATCACAGAAATGCAGCCACCTCTGGGGTGAGGTGGCTGGGGAATAGCCACACAGCAACACCGCATAGGGGAGGGGAGAATCACTCACCCATCACTGAAAACAGCACCGATTGGGCTTTGCGGGCACAATGGTTTGCCCCAGTGCTCTTGCCTGAATTCTTCCCTCCACTCTGCAGAGGTTCATTATTGTGCTTCACCCAGAGAAGGCTGCATTTCAGCGGAGCCCAATGCCACTCTGTGATGAAACAGCAGGGCTAGTGCATTTGAAAGAGTTTATCCTTGGGGCTGGAAGATGCTAGCATGATCTTTATAGCAAGCAACTTTAACGATATTTTTTGCATTTAATTTCCCGACTACTTTTAAGGAAAAAGCAAACAATCACAGAGTAAGGACAAATGGATTTGCTGTCTGCAGCTGCCCTGTCCCAAATGCTGGACACTGCATGGAAACAGCAGCAGGAAACTGTGTCTAAGGTGGGTGGCCCCGTGGGCTCGTGCCTCAAAGCCAAAATAACCTGCAGGCTCCCACAATGACAGGGCGCTGAGATCCCACGTGACACAGCGATGCCGCGCAATGGAGTAACACCACGCCAGGGGAACCTCATATCCCGCTGCAATCCCGATCTGGTGAGGACCAGCAATCAAGTTGGCAGGCTGTCTCAGCCCCGGATAACCGTGTTGTGTTATGTTGACGTGCATGACCACAGCACTCCAGGGCGATGTCATGGCAGGGGAACTCTGGGAAGACCAATAATGTCACGTCTCTCCCTGACCCACCCTTGTGGAGTCACAGCAGGACAACGCCACATCACATCATGTTGTCCAATGCTACACAGCTCCAAGACAGCATGATACCCACAGTGTCACACTGCCACCCATTAGCATGATAATCTTACAGCATGGCAGCCATGATGTCACGCCGCCACCTCGTGGCACGATATCCTAACAGCACAGCAGCCATGATGTCACACCGCCTTGCTCCTGGCATGATGACCTCATAGCACAGCAGCCATGATGTCACACTGCCCCCACCCCCAGGGGGTGATGACCTCATAGCACTGTAATCATGATGCCACGCTGCCCTTTCATGGCATGATGACATCATAGCTAGTGATTTTGGTGCAGGGCAGCCTGACATCACACTCCACCCACCCTGGCACAATGAGATCACAGTGGACATTTCCGGTACAGCATAATGACGTCACCCCCACAAAGTGATACGTGCAATGACATCACAGCCCATGGCCCCGGCCAGCCCCCTTAGCCCCGCTCCTCACCTGGGCCCAGAAGAGCCTCGGGAGCAGAGCCAGCCCAGGCAGGCTGCCCGCGGCCATTCTCAGTAACATGGTGCCCCTGGAAGCCGCCATCTTGCGGTACGGTGATCTGTGCGCATGCGTGGTGACTAACAAATCAAAGCTGCCTTGGCAGCAGCCATCTTCTTCCACGTGACCACCGCGTTGGTGCGGTCACGCCTTTACTTGTTAGTTTATTTTTTTTAACGCCACACCTGACTCGATAACTCGCTACCGCGTGGGCTCGTCGGTTCGAAAGAAATGTTGTAAGGATTAATAGTTTTCGTTTGAAAAGGGCGGGATGATCACTGCGCATGCGCTGACCCACTCTGTTGGCGCACCTGCGCACACCTCGGAGCGGAATAAAAACTGCGCCACAAGCTGAAGACAATACCGGGCGTTGGCCGCGCATGCGCACAACCTTCAGGACGACAGCTAAGGGGAAATCAGCCGACCAGACCCCCGCGCATGCGCGGTATAGAGAGTCTCGTGACACTTCCGCAAGGGCGTTGCCTGCCAGCCAAGCCCGGTCACCCCGCCTTTCCCCTTCGCGCACGCGCGCTGGGGCCCCTTCCTAACTGCGTCACAACCGTCGCCGATTTTAAAATTGATTTTCGAGCTTGGATCCCGCTCGCCCATCGAGAGCGGACCCCGGCGGTGTGTTTCGCTAGCGGTTTTAAATCGGTTCTCGAGTAACCGGCCGTTGGGTAAGAGGGAGGAGGGGGAGCGGAGAGGACGGAAGCTTTGTTCTCGCGCCGCAGCGCCAGCCGCAGGGGGGCGGGGCCGGAGGGGGGCGGGGCCACATATAAAAAGCGCCACTCGCGCGGTGTGCGGCCATTCTGGGGTCTGGTTAGAGGTGAGTACTGAGCTCTTAGGAGCGCTAGGCTGCGGTACAGGGCGGGGGCGGGGGGAGGAGTGGTTTGGGGGGCTGCTGTTAGCCCTTCTGAATGACCTTGATCATTAATAACTTCTGCTGCTAATTAACCCCCTGGGTCTGAGGCAGGGAACTGGGGCTTTTAATTGAAACTGGGCTTCATCTGAACCAGGAAACTTCCCCCCCCCCCCTCCAGGGGTGGTTCCCCGATAATCCCCATTTTCGTTCCCAGACCCACCCACCCCTATTGGTCCCACAGATTTGCAACAATTTATAACAGGCCAGATCCCAGCGGTTTAAAAGCAAATCTGAAAAATTACGTTTTTGCCAAATTTTGTATTTTTGTGGTTAAAAATTTGAGGGGGGGGGTGCCTTTTGTGTCTAAAAATGCTCATTGCGGTGTTTTTTTTCCCTTTTCTTCTGTTCTAGGTTGGTTTGGTCTTGAGACTGGCGTCGAATTTGCTACGAGAAAGAGAAAAATCCCCCCCCACTTGGTCCTTGGAAGACACAAAAAAGCAGCCACCATATTTTCGACCGTCCTTGGGAAGCCGTTCAAATTCTTTGTGACCTGAAGGAAACTGCCACTTAAACATACCAAAAGACCAAACAAAAAATAATTAGCAACAACCTGTCCTGATCCTTTTTTTTTAAATCTAGCAACTTTTTGCATCTCTTTATCTCGACAAACCACCAAAAATCCCCAAAAAGTTGCTGTATTTTTTTAAAACCATGACCAAAAACAAATCAATTATTTTTTTTCTTTAAAATACACCACTTTAATCAAACAAAAAATTAACAAACTTTGAAGCGCTGTCGACGAGAAAAATTATTGGATAGTAAGTGTCGAATTTTCAACCAACTGACCAAAAAAAAAATTTCCTCCTCTGTACCAAAAAGAATTAACGCCAGGAAGAAACCAAAAATGTGTATATAATTGAGAGGAAAGTAGGCTTTGTTTCAAGATGGTTAACCCTTAAACGTCAGGCATTTTGCAAAATATGAATGCATATTTATAAGGAGTACGATGGTCTCTTAGACAAATCCATCGTCTCCACGAATATGAAGGGTTAATGAGCTCCCATACAAAAGATGGCGGTGACTGAGCCATAAAGTATCGCTTCTTTGTGTGGGAGACAAGGAAAATGAGCAATCTGTACATAAAGATTGCAGGGTAAGGCTATAAGTGGCAAGGGAAGCAAGAAAGATCTATGGCATTAGACAATGATGGGTTGGTTTAAAAAAATAGTTAACCTTACAGTGATCTGTCAAATCCATTTCTATATTTTTAAATTCAATGTAATTGTTAGTTTTTTTTGGTGTGATTTTATTTTTTTAGAACCCGGAGAACCACTTTAATAATGTATTTGCATATATATGTAGTAGCTGGGGAGAAAGGGCAATCTTTAAGAATTGGGTGGCAATCTAGAAATAAAGATTGCAAGAGTTGGTTTAAAAAAAAAAACTTTCAAATTTTGTTAAAATTCAGTAACTTATTTTTTAAAAGATCAACATGAAATTTGATAACAATTAGACTCCAATTATAACAAAATCTAATGTGCTTTTAAAAATGTGATTCTCGCTTTCTATTTTCCCCTCCCTACTAAAGATGGCGAAGCTGTTTTGTCTCCTTGTCTTTGTTCCTGGCAAGCAGCATATTTTTTTTTGTTTTTGGTTTTTGCAGGTTGATCCCATTTTTACCCCCCCTTTTTTTGCCCCTCCCATACTTTGGAGGGGGACAAATTCGCCCCCCCCCCATGATGATGGGGAGATTCTGTAGTGAATCTTCGGCTCACATTAACAAGAATTGGATTCCCCCTTTGTATTTTTAATAGGTGTAGCATTGTAGGATTGAGATTATAGGATACAAAGCGGGGTGTGTGTGTGTATATATAGATATGGTGGGGGCTGTATTGTTATATGAATTCCCTCTTAATAGATACTGAAGCCTTTTTGTTTGTGTTTTTTTTTTTTTCCCCTCCCCTCTCCCTTGTGCTTCTAAAATGGCGTCTGCCTCATTTTGTCTCTTCCTGTACAAAAGCGAGAACCCATGGGCAGGGAGGTGATGTAACGAGCTCTGAGCAAACTCCTCCCACCGACTGGCTTGCGTTTGGAGGCATGGGATGGAGGGAATGAGATGCGGGCGGGGGGGAAGAAGGAGGGGAATGCACCGAGCGCGCGTCCCCCACCCCCCCCTTTCCCCTTTCTAAACTGTTCTAACCAAATTCCGCTCCTGGCTGTTTCATCTACAGGAATTCTCTAGGTACAAGTTAATATATGAGTACAAAGTATGATCCTAAGTCCACCAGGCTTCTTTCTTTTTATAGGTTTCAACATAACCCCTGAGTTTGGACCTCCTCTCTCTTGTCTGTCTTATCTGGCTGTATTTGTAACTTACATTGGTTTCTATCCAGCTTCCATGCTCAGTAAAGCAGACGGTCTGCTTTGTCTCCCTCCTACTCTGGGATTTCACTGGTACCTTTTTTTAGACTTTCCGAAGGGAAGTGGGGGAGCATTCCTTTTGATCAGTTAATGTAATCTGATTTGTTATAACAGATGTGAAATGCTATCACTGGACTCCAAAGGTGCTGTACATAACCCACAAATCTGTTGTCAAGGATATTCTGGGGGTGGGAGGGGTGCGTGCATTTTCTCCAGCCACACACACCCCAAGTGTCTTGTTGGGCAGGGGAAAGGTAAAAAGTCTTGTATTCAATTAATTTGCCACATTCCACAGTGCCATAGTTCCTGTACAATGTACTAGGAAAAGAAGTGATCATTAGGAAAAAAGGGAAGCCCTCATCAAAGGGAGGGGAACAGCCACAAATCACGGGTAAGCAAACCTTTCTGGTATTAATTACATTTCACAACCTTCATTTCTGTTCCAGACCACTTTGCTTATTTCTTTTTGATTCTTCTTCCATTGTCAACTCCGCGCAGTGACAGCAACTGATGCATGCAGAGGCTATAAGGATATTTTGAGTCTTGATTTAAGAGCTTGCCAATCTGTTAAGACAACTACAAATTTAATTTTTTGAGACTTTGCATTAGAGAGATCTGGTTTCTTTTACCAGAGCCAACCCATTGGATCTGCATGAGCGTCCGATAGCTTTTAACCAAGGAGAGGCTGCTTTTGTGACTGAGAGGTTTTTTTTTAACTGCTGGATTTTTTTCTGGACTGTTTCTAACATGAAATGGGACTTCACAAGGCAGATTTTTCAAACCCAGCAGGTGAAATACCTGCTGCAGTGTCCAGTGGTAGCATTTCATGCAATGTAAAGCAATTCAGCATTTTAGTCTCATGGGGACTGAACACTATACAGCCTGTAGTGGCCTGATCTTGAAGCATTGAGCTGCA
Source organism: Malaclemys terrapin pileata (assembly GCF_027887155.1). Lineage (NCBI taxonomy): Eukaryota > Metazoa > Chordata > Testudines > Emydidae > Malaclemys > Malaclemys terrapin. The sequence goes on along the minus strand of NC_071517.1, from coordinate 43,097,039 downwards.
ATCCTGTTGAAGTCATTAAGAGTTGGCCTGGGTGCTAAGTTTCTCTCAGGCTTGGGTCTTAGCTGCTGTATGTATAGTGCAGGTAGGATGAGGTAAGTTGTATGCAAGCAGCAAATTTAGCAAAGGCCTTGTAGAGATTGTGCCAGATGGGTGGGTCCGCTTAAGGCTGGCACGGTGGGACCATTCGCTGTGTTGCAGTTGTGTGCACTTCTAAATTTCCAAGCGCACAGAAGACTAATGGAGATGAAATATGCTAAATGAGGAAAATAACAAAAGATCCAACCAGAGAGGTTGATGAAAGCAGCAATGGCTCTTGCAGCCTCTTAATAGGAATAGAAAATCTATTTAATTTTTTGAGAAAAACATTCAGTGAGGGGAAACTTTTTTTTTTTAACCAAACACTAGGAAATAGACCAGAATCCATTCAGACATTTAAATGGACAAAATCAATTACGTGAGGGTAAATGTGGGTGAACACACAGTGGGGACTGTCAGTCAGGTAATAGGCCTGCTAAAACTTTCTCTTGCCAGAAGCCTAAATGATTGCCAAACTAGATGTTTATTCTATGCAGCCAGTGATCTTTATCTAAAGAGAGATCAATAAAGGTTTGGCTAAAGATGGCTTTTAAAAGTATTTTAATACCACACTTTTTAAAAAATCCCAATACATGAAGCTTTTGTACCTTAGTAGCTCTTGACAGGTGTTAAGAGCACCTGATGTTTACTGAAAAAGGAGTACAGCTTCTGCTAACAGGATTTTTGTTCTAGAAGTCCTCTGCTCCTGCTGTCTTTCTTCCCTCACCTTCCTGAAGTTATAATCTCATGGTCTTACTCATGTGGGTGAAGATACGAGATGGGGTTGGAGAAGTAAGACACTGAGATGCTAAAGGGACAAAGATACTGTGCAGAAGCTGAACCCTTTGCTGTAGCCTAGTAACCTTGACAGTCACTGGCAGGTTCTCTGTCATATTTGAAGCCTCAGTTATGCTGAGACCATATGTGGACAACATATTGTAAAGATCTGACTTGAGGTAGCTTGGCCTCTTGGTGAAACTCAGTTTAGTGTTTAGACCCCCCAGGGAAAATAATTCAGGTGTGAAGAAATCAATAGGTCTCTGAACACATGGGGGTCCAAATATTTAAATTTAAATATCTGGCTGAATTTAATTTTTGTTTTAACTCTGCTGTAGTCACTTCAGTGACTATTTTGTCCTTTCAAAGGGAAGGGGAGTAAGTACTGTGGTTTTTTAGAAACATAGAAACAAACTAATCCTAGTTTCCTTGCCATAGGTGGAAGGGGAGGATTATCCTGTTAGAGCACAACGCTGGGAGTCAGGACTCCTGGTCTGTGCCTGGATTTGGGAAAGAGTGTAGATAGTGCCAGAGGATTTGGTGCTTGGGGCTCATGGGTCGGGTGTCTCTTTTGATGGGAGTGTGGTAGTTAGGAAAAGGGACGGGGGAGGGGGGGGTCTTTAGGAGTCCGGACTCCTGGATTCTAACCCTCTGGCACTGAAATGGAGACATAAGCAGATAAAGAAAAAGCCACTAGCTCGTTTTCCCCTTACCCAAAACTACTGGGGACTGAAGTGGGAAAACACCGTGAGGCTTACTTTGTTGTTGCTAGAGTGCTTTGAGAGCCTCAGAAGGTGTTACAGAAGGGTTATTCCATCAGGATGGTTTTAATCATGATTTAACGAACAGCTGTTTTTGTAACATTACAGTAATTGGCAGTCTTCAGTCACTCCCCAGTGTTAGGGATTAGAATACCAAGTCTTAAAAATCCTTTGTGATATATATATTAATAGGATTATAGGCTATGAAGATGTCTGTCTTCATTGGAATAAAATCCTGATTTCTATCTCTAAACTGTAAGTACAAAACAACTCTCCCGGTGGTCTCCAGTCACATGGGATCTAACTTCTCAGCTGTACTGGAACGCTACTTGCGGAGGGGTTTAAATCCTAATAGATCAGTAGCTGTGCTTTGCTTGTGGTATGTCATCTGTCCTCTGTATCTTTCTATCCCATCCAGACCCTCAAGGCTCTCTATCTGTGCCATGTCCATAGCTGCTTGTAGCCCCTCTGGATACGCTTACTTCAGTAAATCCCATCACCCATAGCATTCAGAAATTGACCCAGTCTGTGCAGGATTCCTTTGTCTTTGGAGGCGGGAGCGCACAGCTGTCTTTCTCTTAAATTGGCACAGCCGTGTAGTTTTGATGCTCTTTACGTCAATACTGACTGGCTAGATCTTGGCAGTGGATAAATATAAGTCTCTCTGAAGAGAGTCCCTTTTGTATGACCCACTGCTTAAAATCCGCTCCCTATGTCCTCCTTGGCTTATTATTGCCCATAGGCGCTCTCATTAGCACTGGGAGAAATTAACTAGATCCCTTGCAAAGGGGTGAACAACAATTTCAAATCTAACTGGATTAAAAACTTTTCCATCTTTTTCACTCTAGGCTCTCAAGAGATGGAGTTTAAAATACAAGGCTGAAATCGTAACATCTAAAAATGCCTTTATCTGTGTTTAACGTCAGCTCAAACCCAAAGGATATTTTGAAATCTGTCATGGGAAAAAGTTTGGTTACTTCCTCTATTTCTCACAAAGGAGCAAGCTAGTTCATATTTTGTTTCTATTCAATTTCACTTCTGGTTCTCTGCCCTTAAAGCTGCGATGTTTGGGTTGCAAATTGGTGGTTGTTGCATTTTGCTGAACTTGTAAATTTTAGTCTGCTTAAAAAATGTCTTTGTTCTTGTATCCTTTTAAGTGATAGTTAACCAGTTCAATGATTCATGTTCTAGGATAACTTTTTTTTTGGCTAAAGTGTGTACCTAATGCTGCTCTTCCCCCTTACCAGCTTGACCTGTAATGATTTTTTTTTTCAGAAGGAAGTAATCTATTGACGCTCATACATTGACTGTACCTTGTAATTGATCATGCTATTTGTGTATTTACAGAAACTGCCTTTAATGTTGGGTAGAAATATGTAAGAATATTGCTTAAAAGTTCACATCACTGGAAGCGTTTCTTGCACCATATAAACTGTAGGCCTGATGTTCAGACTCACTGACTTCAGTTGGGATCCTAGATAGTCAGGATTTCTGAACATCCATATTAGGATTTGGCATTGAAAGCTGATATTTATCACACACTCGGTTCTGCAAATACCACAAATTGGTTTCTGCCCTGCTTCAGGACTAGTTCAGCAAATGTTGTCGATGTTTTATTGTTCAACCAGGATTAGAATTAATGCTTGGGAGACTTAAGCCACTCACAGTTGAATCACTACTTTTTTTGGTTAAATTCAGAGTGCAGCTCTACTCAGAGAAGCAACTCTGTAAAAAGGCATTGTGTGGCTTTTTGTCCCAGAACTCTAGATCCTGTTTAGTCAACTGGCAAATAAAATTGGCTTTCTGCCAGCCCTGCAAATTCAGGCTGGGATTCAGTTGTTAAGTTAGGTTCAGTCTTGTTTTCATCAGGAATAGATTGTACAAATTAAGTTCTGCCTTCATTTAACCTGATTTCAGTAAGCTTACCCACATGTGAGTGCAGTTACACTGTAACTCATGGGTGAGCCTAAAATAGAATGTGGCACACTCCCTTAAAGCCTTTTTGGTTCTCTAGGGCTAACAGGGATCAAATGTGTTATTATTAAAGTTAGCAGATCTGACTAATATACACACAGGAATCAGAGAAGATGCCTTTAGTCACTTTAAAGAGTAGGGCCATGCCTCAAAGGGTTTTAGACTAGATCACCCATTCCTTTCAGTGGAGGTGAACACCTAAGACATCCTAGCCAAATTCTTACCTGTTCAGGTAATTGTGCTTACCTTTGATTAGCATTGTGTGCCATAAACAGCTACAATGTACCACCCCAGAGGTGACTGCATTTCAGGAGCTGGAGTGAAGTGACTGAGCTGTAGCTTGTTTTTTGTGGGTAGCTGCTGTCTGAGAGCAATGTTTGTCCTAAGCCTGCTCCTTCCTATGTCTGGCAGTGGAGTCTAAAGTCAAGTTTGGTTATTTCCATGGCCAACAGCAGGCCAAATTTTCCAACCAAAAATTCCTTAATTGTAGAAAGCCTAATCTATTGCTCAGTGCCCAGAACATGTGCAGATCTGAGCATTCAAATGCAATGATTAGTGTTACTTTTAAAACTAAGACACTAATGCCAGAGTATGACTAATACCATGGGATCTGTTTGGGGCGATAGGATGAAAATGGTAACTAGGCAACCATTTTCCATTATGTAAATTTCATATGAGGCATTTCTTCTCCATGAAGCAGGGGTATATTGACCACACAAGTTTTGGTTTCTCTTCAGCCATTGACACTGCTTTCAAATCAAATGCCCCTGTTGGGGAGGAATGGACGGAGACATGCTGCTCGTGATGTGAACTTCTAGGGTGCATGCAAAAAAGAGAAACTCTGGGCAAAGTCATGAACATTTTATCTGTTTTTCTAAAGCTTTGCCAGGAGTTTCTGCTAAAACTGTTGACCTAAGATTGCAATTTCCTCAAGATAACAATAGAAAAACTGTTTTCCTATAAAAGCAACTTAAAACTGTTCTTTAAAGTGTTTCTCTTCTGAAGCATATTTCTAAAATGGCATCTTGTCAAATCACAGATATGCCTTTCTCATCTAGCGCTTTTCATCAGTAGATCTCAAGTGCTTCACAACATTCATAGTCTCTCAACACTTCTGTGAGGTAGAGCAGTGCTATTATCCCTGTTTTACACATGGAGCATGAGGCCTAAGGTCACACAGGAAATCTAGTGGAGTGGGGAATTGCACAGAATTGGGAACCTTAGGTTCTAGTGCTCTAACACTGCGCCCATATTAAGATGTCTGATTGCAGAGCCAGATTTGTTGAGCTCTTGAGACTGAGGACAGAATCAGACCAGCAGAATCTCTCTAATGGAGATGCACAAGCGATTTTAAAAAAAAAAAGTTGCTTATCTGATCCTGGGTTGGGTTTGTAAGGAACCAGGTAGCAAAAACCTTCCTACGTGTATAACCTGACATGCTTGATTTGGGATCATGGACCCACACAATGCCATTTCCTAGCAGCTTTTCAGAGTGGAACGCTATTTCCTTTATACCTGGGCTGGTTGACGCTGCAATAATCCATGTTCAGAGTTTGTAACTTTGACATGTTGCTTCAAGCCCCTTCCAGTTAACTGTGGGTCAAGCTATTGGCCCAGAGAGTGGGATCAAACTAGACCTGTAGTTGGCTAAAAGTGGACTTCAGTCTAAATTAGGCTTAAATGTGTAACTGAAACCTTAAATATGCTTTTTGATGTTTTCAGAGGTGAACTCAAAGGTCTTGCTGGGGTTCTCAAACTGGGGGTGGTGACCCCTCAGGAGGTTATTAGGTGCAGGTCATGAGCTGTCAGCCTCCACCCCCTGCTTCACCTCCAGCATTTATAAGAGTGTTAAATGTAAAAAGTGTTTTTAATTTAAAAGTGGGGTCACACTCGGGCCTGCTGTGTGAAAGGGGTCACAGTACAAAAGTTTGAGAACCGCTGATGAAGGCTTGAGTTTAGGATAGGGGGTCAGTCATTTTAGGAGAAAAAATGCCATCTGGTTTGAGGCACAGGACTCCTGGGTTCTAGTTTAGTCTCTTGAGCACTCCTGGGTTCTATTCCTGGCTTGAAGACAGACTTCCTGTGTGACCTTGGGTAGATCATATATATATAGATCTTTATATTTTTGTCTATAAAATGGGAATATTAATTTGGTTCCCTAAAGACACTTTTTCTCCCCCACTTTATATCTAGTTCTTAAAATGCCAGAAACTCCAGGCTTCTCTCCTGGGTGAAGGGACATAAGCGCTATAAACAGGTTTAGACTTTCTATTCAAGTGTTAATACCTTGTCTATCACTGTGGTAGGAGTGCATATTGAACATTACTTCAAATGTAAGCTGTAGGGACCAATCCTGAAGAAGGAGCCTTCCATCTGACTTCCAATTTCTAACCACTGGCTTCACTCCACTTGCTTATTGTACACCCCTGTCTAGGTGGAATGCCAAGAAATCTGGAGTTTGGATTTCTCTGATGCTTAGAGGGGGGGGTATCTTGTCAAAGTATGAGATTTATGTTTAAGTTCTTACCAAGCCAGTTAACTCTTAACAAAACCTTTGCAGTTTGCCTTTTTAACAGATGTTCAAGTTATCTTTAAAGAGACTTGAGCCAAACTTGCCATTAATCTTTTTTAAAAAAAAAGCTTTTAGTAAGTTTCCATGAGTGCTATAAATTCCAGTAAGAGCAAGCATCTCTATCTGTACCATAGGCAACCCCAAATGTGTCAAGCTTTAGCAGTGTGCCAAAGTGAAATTGAATAGAAACACGTCTTACTGCTTGAGCTGAGAAATATTGGAAGTAAATAGCAGAAACAGTAAAGAAGAGAGCTAGAATTTTTTTAACTTTCTTTTGATTTTAGTCTTATTCAGGCAGGGAAGGGGTTGATACCACAGGAAATTTCTTTTAAATTGTCTAGAAACCGGTGATCTAATGTTTGCTCACAGTTGCCGAGGCTATGGTGTCTTAGTCTTTCCTCTGGTGTCCTTTAGTCAAGTACTGCACTTATCAGAATAGTTGCATATGCTAATACACAGCTGTTGCAGCCTGTCATCTGTGCATATATCTGATGGGTGTGTAGTCTTTATTAATAGAACTTAAAATCTTTGCTGGGAACCCTGAGCAATGGAAACTCCCACTCTTCTTTACTATGCCCGGTAGCGCCTTGGGGAATTCACATGCTCGCAGACCTTCCTGCAGCCTCAAGGCAACAAAGTGGAATCCTTATTTGTTATCTTGGTCAATTCTGTGTATTGGTCCTTATTCTGCCAATGAAGCAAAGGGATCTCTTATTTGTAGATCTGTCTAGACTTATAACTGTCTTATGTCTGTATGATTCTATCTCCTACTCTCTCGTAATCATAGTGCCTGGTCTTCCAGCATGGAGTACGATCAGGGCATCAGGTGGGATTTCCCTACTGGGATGAAATTGCCATGGCTAAGTTCTCCTGTGTACATAACTCTGTGTTTGATCTCTTGTGTGGATGGTGACAGGTGTCGGATTGGCAGCCCTGGAGACTGAAGTCCTCTCTTCACCAGCAAAGCATGTCCAAGCCTGGCAGCGGCACTGCGAGCTTTTTTCCCCTGCCGAAGCGCATTTACCTTGCGTGTGGAGGAGGCCACCTCTGGGGGGTGAGAGGGGAATTCAGTCTCCATGGCCTGTCCCGCTCTCCGCCGAGGGCTGCAGGCACAGAGACTTCTCGGCATGGATGCCTTGCAACTGGACTGACACCCCGTACCCCCCAAACTGATTCCCCCCCAAGCTACCGAACAACCGTCAGCTGGTAACAACTTTCCATCGCTCCCTACTGTCTAGTTTTGCTCCCACTAAACTCCTCTGCCCAGTAAGTGATGGTGGATCTCTGCAGTTAACTTGGAGAGAGACTTTATTGGGGAGGAGTTCACACCAGACCTTGGAAGAGCTGGCTGTGGTTGGATATTTTTCCCCTCCTGCTCGGAGAAAGGACTTTGCTGAAAAGGCAGCGACGAGGGGATCTCTTCCTTCAATGTTGAATCCAGTCTCGATCAGCCTGCCACAGTCAACAAAGTTCTGGAACTCAGCCATGCTGCCCATCTGTGTGTGTGTGTAAATTCTCCCTCCTCGCGCCAACCCCTCTGCTCCCCTAAGCAAAGCTGCATTGGCAGCCTACACACAGCCCCGCTTGTTTCAGTGCTGGGTCTCGGTGTCTATGCCTCACGCAATGTGTGTGTAACTTACCAATGGGGAGTATGTTGCCTTAGTGTCACCAGTTACCATCGACACTAATCATTCCTCGCTGTACAGCACGGGGACTGTTTACGCCTAGGCAGCTACACTACACTTTCACCCCACCCTCTGAATAAGGGTAACATACAAAGGCAGATCTGTTGCGTGTTGCTGAAGCAGACCCAGCCAGTGCATCTCTAAGCAATGTCCCAGCCCTGGTCCTGCTTGTCCACTTCTGTTGTAGTTTAACCTGTATTGTGTTACAAGCTTCCCAGATAGGCAGTAGCGTAAGGGTGCATTAATCTATCCACTGCTCTATACTGCAAGCAGTTTTCATTCCAAGGGGTGAGTGCAGTGTCTCCTAGTGGGAACCCCTCTGTGTTCCCTGGGGCAAGAATTAAGGGGTGGCTGTTGCCACCATTAAGGAAGGCCGAGCTGCTTAACCTCGGCTGCTGCATCCTAGTCACCTGTAAACTGCCATTCCTGTCTGCACCAAAACTCAAGCCTGTACTAAGGGGAAGTAGTGTCTGCTCTGTCACTGCTCAATTAGTCAGTTGTTGCTTATGCATGCTCCACCTTTAAGAGGGACAGCAATAGTGTATTTATGCTTCCCCTCTTCTCCCCACCCCGCCCCCCCAGACTGGGTTGACTGACACAAAATAGCCTGACTTTAAGCCAGTGATTCCTGGTCTGTGCAGTCCTCAAATCCCATTTTCTCTTCTGTAGCGTAGGAGCCTGTGACAGAAATACTACAGTGCCCGAGACTGGGCTCTGGCCCTCATGGTGGGGGTAGGAGGAATGTCTGCCTTGCTTGCTAATCAAGCCCTTTAAAGGGCCGTGGCCAAGACAGTTTCTCCAGTTAGTCTCTTCAGACTGACACTTCTACCTTGCTCCCACGGTGTGGCTGTTCTTGCACTAGGGTCTGAGACAATTTAACTAGCCTGGTCAATTTCACTTTCCCAGTCTGTTTAATTTCTCAGTTCTAGGCAGGGCATGCAATGCCTGGGAGAGGTGTGTGTATATCTATGGGTGAAGGTGTCTCTCTTCAATGAAATTAACAAGATTTATGAAAACACTTAAACAGGACAATTTTTAAAATCAAATTTTGGGTGATAAAGCCTTTCCAATGGCCTTTTAACTCAGCTCAGTCTTATCTGAATCTCCCACTAATTGAACTGAATTTTTTGCTGGCATCAACTCATGCACTTCAGACACACTGTTTACTGTTAGGATATCTACCTTAACCCCTTTACATGCCAGGGATTCACACCATCGTTGGTCTCATTGGGTCTGAACGACCTAACGGAAATGGTGGTGTGATGATGTGTAACATTCATCCTGGCAAACAGGATAATTTATCCATGCATGACTTACTTTGCATCATCCTGACTTTGGGGAGAGAGTCAACTTTGTATGGGCCGTTTGCCAGTTCCCCTTGAACATTGTTTTCCCAGCATCTACCCTGAAAGATCTGGTGTAACGTACAGAGAAGAGAGCTCTGTCTGGACCCAACCCTTTTCCCTTAATATATATACTTTTTTCCTCCTCCTGGCAAACCTAAGAACCAGTTGAACAATAAAGCCAAACAGATTAGATTACCCTACCATGGTTGTTGAAACTAATCAGCTTGTTTCAGGGTGCCTTCCGTATCGGGATGCCGTGAAGAATTGCATGAAGGAACAACTTGGCAGAGTGTTTTCCCATTGCTTTGCTATTGTGTCCTCTGCATTTCTTGTGTGGATCTGTGGCATTTTTGCTGTTTTAAACATGTACCTGTAACTTGGTGCATTACATTTCCTAAAAACCAAATAAACTTGTTATTTATTTACAATTTGTAACTTGTGGATGTTGGAAGTGTTATGGAGGGAAATTAATAATAAAAAAAAGTTAATCTTTTTTTTAATGGCATAGCCCAAAATACTTCCTGTTGATTATTTTTATGTCTGGGGTTTTTTTTGTTTTGTTCCAATCCAGGCCTCTCTATTTTAAAAAGAACATTTCTTTAGTAACACAGACGGTTTACTTCTGCAATGGCTCTTTCTAACAAATGAGATTCCAACACAACCCACTGCCCTCACTCAAGTAGAACCTTTTTCTTTAGTATGTAGGTAATCCAATTTAGACTGAAACTTTCAGCTGCTGATGTATTTTAGGCCCCATTCTCATAAACAACATTGCATCTCAAGTCAATATTAGCTTTGGTTATCTCTCTAAACCACTGAATATTACAAGGTTTAGACCCACACCTCTCTTCTGATCAAGGTCTACTTGGATATAAATTCCTTAGTGTGCAATAACTCCTAAACTAAAAATTAGTCTCCGAAAAACATCAGCATTCTCCTCTGTGGTTTGTCTAAAAAGAGAATATCGACTTGAAAACACTATTATGTGTTTGTTCACATTTCAATAAATGGTATCTTGCCATAAACTTGTTAGTCTCAAGGTGGTTGAGTGGGAACATTACTAGAAAGCCCTTAGTGAAGATACTCCCTGCTCTGGATTTTCCCCAATTGGCTGTCCCTTTGTCCTATTTATTTCCTAAAAGCTTGGGGGATATTTGATCATAGAGGAGACAGATTGGTAAAGAATAAACCTCAAGTTCAGATCCATCCTGGTTAAGGCCCTAGGTAGATACATAGATATGTGCGTATGTAACTGCGAGTGTGCGGTTAGGGGAAAGAATTCTAGTTTTCAAATGCTGGGAACTGATGATCTTTGCCAAGTGGGTTCTCTCTTGACTGGTGGCAACAATAGGATAATACTTTGTACTTGTATAGTAGCTGTACCCTTCCTGATCAAGTTTTGATTCCACTTATCAGTGCAATGATATCTCTCTGCTCTTTGCTGAGAGTAACCCCCCCCTTTTTTTTTTCTTTCTTTCTTGCTTCAGAACTGTCCATCATGGGCTCTGGACCAATCGATCCTCATGAACTCCTAAAAGGATTAGATTGCTTCCTGGGGAGAGATGGAGAAGTCAAAAATACAGAAGGGGTCACCAAGATTTTCAAGTAAGTCTCCAGTTTAAATGTGTGGTTTGAAGGATTTTTAGCATGGCAGGACACAACATGGCAAAACCTCAGTTTCCCAGAGCAGAAGTAAGCAGCTTGTGCTGTGAGAAAATGACCCATCAGAGCAAAGATGTTTGTTTGTTTTAAAGTAGCAGCCGTGTTAGTCTGTATCCGCAAAAAGAACAGGAGTACTTGTGGCACCTTAGAGACTAACAAATTTATTAGAGCATAAGCTTTTGTGGGCCACAAGTACTCTTGTTCGTTTTAAGTCCTTTCCTTTCCTATTCTTATTTATTAAATGCTGATCTGCTTGTATGATGGCTAGCATTAAAGTTGTTGGGGGTTTTTAAGGCAGTTTAGGGGGTTTAGTCATGCAGAGGCCAGATTCTCAGCTGGTGTGCATCAAAGTAGCTCCACTGTAGTCAATGGAGCTGCCCTGGTTTAAACCACCTGGGGAATCTGGCCCCATTGACTCCAGTGGAACCACAGCTGACTTGCACCAAGTGGGGAGTTGGCCTTGGGTGCCATCATCTTCAATGGAAGTTGTGCATCCAAATCCCCTAGGCTGCTTTGGAAACATCAGCCTTGCCTCTCTTGTAACTCCATCCCCTTCTTTCAGAAATGCATCCAGTCCTCTTCCTAAATGTTATTGGATCCTGGATCTCAGTGAAAGTCCCTTCCGCAGGTTGCTTGAAGGCATTTCAGTGTATTCCAAGCACGCCTAGCATTCATTCCCAAAGCTCTCCCACAACTGCCTTGTTCTTCAGGGTGTGGACGAGGCATTGGGCAGCTCTAACTGCGCTATAAAATATTTAACCCCCAACCCCCTCAAAAACCCCTCTCCAATTATAGGGAGGTGTGTGACGTTTGCAGAACATTTTAATCTTGGGCTAGATCCTCAACTGGAGTAAATTAGTGAGGCTCCCGAATTTAATGAGAATCCCATCCACTCTGAGCCAGCTGTTGCCCCTGGCTGGGGCTGGATTAGAGCCAGTGCCCACTGGAGCAGAAAAGCCTCATTCCCATCCCCTCTCAGCCAGTCAGTCCCCCACCAACGGGGGGCCAGATTGGAGCCAGTGCACCACAGAAGGGAAAGAAGCCATATGCTGTTCCCACATGAGTCCTGTTAATCCTTCTTCTTGGCCCCCAAGCCTACGGAGTCTGATTTCATGGCAGTTTTTTTTGCCATGTGCTCTGATCTCTCTGTACTGCATCAGCTCAGCTTCTCTTTCGTCTCTCCCTTCCTGATTGCAGTTTAATGAAAGACGCACAGAAAATGGTCAGTCGCTGCATCTACCTGAACATCCTGTTGCAGACCCGGGCGCAAGACATCCTGGCGAAGTAAGAGTCGTGGAGGGTTCCATACAGAGAGTGGGGCCTGGGAGTCGGGTTATCCCTAGCTCTGGGAGGGAAGTGGGGTCTAGTGGGTTAGAGAAGGGGGAGCTGGGAGTCAGGACTCCGGGGTTCTCTCCTCAGCTCTGCCACTCACTGCATGACCATGGTTGGGTGTCTTTTTTCCTCTGAGCTGCAAAGTGATTTCTCAGGAAGGTTATGGGGTTTTAATGACCCATCTCTGGCAGGTGCTTGGAGATCAATCCTGGGCTGTGAGGAGTAGGCAGAGATGGTACAAAGTTCAGCTGTAGCCCATGGCGGGGGAAAGGTATGACACCAGCACTGACTGGCTCCACTCTCATCCCAGGTTCATCCGCGTTGGGGGTTACAAACTTCTCAACACTTGGCTCACCAGCTCCAAGGCATCCAGCAACGTGCCCCTGCTGCAGCAGATCTTGCTCACGCTGCAGCACCTGCCCCTCACTGTGGATCACCTGAAGCAAGTGAGTAAAGCTGCTGGCGCCCTCCCTTCGCAGTCAGTGCTGACCCGGTGGCCCAGTGCGGCGCTAGGGGGCTCCATGCTGCAGGGAACAAGGTGGGGACACTGTCCCTTGCGGTCAATGCTGACCTGAACTCTCTGATCTCTTCCAGAACAACACAGCGAAACTGGTGAAGCAGCTGAGCAAGTCGAGCGAGGACGAAGGTAAGAAACCGCCCTGTTGCGTGCATGTGCACCGTGCCTCCTCCTGTCTGCTGGAGCTCGGTGCGAGCTGCCCTGCTGTAACATCTGTCCTCTCTCCCCTTCCAGAGCTCCGCAGACTGGCCTCCATCCTCGTCAGCGACTGGATGGGCGTCATCCGCTCCCAGAGCAGCGCGCAGCCTGCGGGTGAGTCCCGCCCCTGAAACACGTGTAGGAGACCTTGATTGAAATGATGGGGCCCCAGACATCCTAGCCCGGGCCCCTTGGCCCACTAATGGGCACTTCCCCCTCCCCGCAGCATCCTGGGTCTGGCCTCTCTTGCCATGGGATCCCTGCCACTCTACTGCTCAGTGGCTCCTCCCATAATACACTTCTCGCGGCCAGACGTGGGCAGGCTGCAGGCTATTCCCTGGAGCCTGAGGGTGGAGGAGCTGTTGTGGTGGCATCTTCCTTTGGGATTTGAACCCCCCAGGAGCCTAACCCTCCCCTCCCCTTCCCTGCAGAGCGAGACAAGAAAAAGCGGAAGGAGGAGAGTAAGGGCAAAGCACCTGTCCAGGAGAAGCCTCAGGAGGCCAAGGCGGAAGCCAAGGCTGAGGAGACGCCGGAGAAGAAAAAAGAGAAGCCAAAATCGCCACGCACCACGGCGCCCAGCCATGCCAAGTTCCGCTCCACTGGTGGGTACTGGGAGGGGCATCTCTCAACTCCCGAGGGGAGTAATCGGCCTAATCAAGGGCAGCAAACTAAGAGACCTTGGGTGGGATTCTGTATGGCTGTTCCCCAGTTGTCGCACCCCAGAGGTGGCTGCATCTCAGGGCAACTGCTGGTCACTGTGCAGCTGTTCCCCAGCAGCCCAACCCCACAGGTGGCATTTCTGTATTTCTCCACTGGGTGACCGATCCCAGCATAAAAATCCTTTGGGATCCTTGCAGATGAGGTACTATGGAAATGTATGGGGCTTATCCCCTTGCGGTATTCTGCTAACCTGAGCTCCACTTTGCTGTAGGGTTGGAATTGGAGACTCCCTCACTGGTTCCTCTGAAGAAGAACCCCAACGCTGTAGTGGTGTCTGAAAAATACAACCTGAAGCCGATGCCGATAAAGAGACAGAGGTAGGTCTGAGCATTCCCCCCTGCTCTGCGGAAAGCGTCCAGACCTTGCGCCTGTGGCTTCCTCTGTCTGCCTCACCTTTACACTCCGTTCCTCAGTCCTGAGAAGCACTCTGTGTGGAACTAGGAGGCAGGACTCCTGGGCTCTATCCCTGGCTCTTGGGAGGGGAGTGGGGTCTAGTGTTTAGAGCGGTGGGGGCTGGGAGGCAGGACTGAGTGCTGATGGGATTTGCCCGAGGCCGTGTGTGTGGTACAGGCCCAGCATTGGTAACCTTCCCCAAGCCCCCCCTGCTTGCCCCTTCAGCCCCCTGCTAAGCACCTCTAGGGTTGTGCTGTGCTTTCTGTGCTCTTCATGCCATATCGCAATGTGATCTGGGCTTGCCCGCTCCTTGCTCAGGGCAGCATCTGATCCCTTTCCTGGGCCGTGGCCTCAGCGTCTCAGTACCATGTCTGCTTTTCCCTCTCACAGCACGTCCGCCCCCTCTGGAGACAATCCACCAGTAGAGAAGAAATACAAACCTCTGAACACCACCCCCAACAGCACAAAGGAAATCAAAGTCAAGATCATCCCTGCGCAACGTGAGTACATTGAGGCCCCGATAGTCAGGATGCCTGGGTTCGGTCCTCAGCAGTGGGCGGGGAGTGGAGTCTAGTTGTTGAGAGTTGCAGGGGTGGGGCTGAGAGTCAGGACTCCTGGGTTCTTATCCCTGGCTCTGGGAGGGGAGTTGGGGTGTAGCATGGCGGAGGGGCAGGATAACACATGAAGTTGCAGGTGCTTGGAGCTTTCAGTTTGCGTAACCTCTTTCATTCCCCCCTCTCTGCAGCAATGGAGGGCTTGGGCTTCCTCGATGCCCTTAACTCTGCTCCCATCCCGGGGATCAAGATCAAAAAGAAAAAGAAAGTCTTGTCTCCTACAGCAGCCAAGGTACAAACGCCTCAAGATGGGGAATGGGGGCTGGTGGGTTAGAGTGGGGGGCTGGGAGGAGGACCCCTGGGTTCTGATGTCAGCAATGAGAGGGGAGTGCGGTCTGGGGCAGGGGCTGGGAGTTACTGGTTCACTTCCCATTACACTGATCCCACACTTCTCTCTGTGTCCCAGGCGAGCCCGTTTGAAGGGAAGCCAGCACCAGAAGCGAGCACTGCTAAACCATCCTCACCAGAGCCCGCTACTGCATCCGAGCCGATGGAGGTGGATCGGCCCGGTACCCCTGTGCCGGCAGTAGAGGTCCCAGAGCTGATGGAGACCGGTAAGGATGGGGAAGGCGTTGGAGCCGACGGGTTCTATTGTGCTAACCCTGGGTGGGTGGTAGGTGTCAGCCCAACATCCTGGCTGTGTTGGATTAGACCTGATGTTGCCACCCAGGAGGCCATAAAACCCCATAATGCATGTGGCCAGGTGTGCCATGCCAGCTGGGATACAGCTGCCTTGGCCGGGGTGGAGGTAGCCCCTGTGTCAACTGTGGGGCTGCGAGGACTGTCTTCACTTGGGGGTCCTGGGTTGGGCTCAGGAGGCATTGGCGCCGGTTGTTAGATCCAGGCTCCGTGGGTGGGTGTTTGTCTGATCGCTGAGCCGTTCTGTGTCCCGTCCCCGCAGCCTCGTCCGAGCAGAACTCAGACGCCAAGCCGTCCGAGAGCGCTGCTGACTCCACGCGGCTCACCAAGAAGGGCAAGAAGAAGAAGACAGTGACTTGGCCTGAAGAGAGCAAGCTGCGGGAGTACTTCTACTTCGAGCTGGACGAGACTGAGCGAGGTGAGTACTGGGGTGGGGGCCTTTCTCTCTGGGGTCACCCGCTCCCACCCGGCACTTGGGGTATGGGACATGGGGCCTTTCCCTCTGGGGGTGCCTGCTCTGCTCCAGCACCAGGGGACTACCTGGCTTCTGCAGGTGGGAAAAGGGATACAAGGCTTTTGAACTCCTATTATGGAGTGGGGGTGTCGCACCCTTCCCATCGGCTGGACGGCAGAGGCCTGTCTGTCCCCTGACTAAACCCCTCCCCGTTTCTTCTCCTCCCCCGGCAGTCAACGTGAACAAGATCAAGGACTTTGGCGAGGCAGCCAAGCGGGAGATGCTGAAGGATCGGCACGCCTTCGAGACGGCACGTCGGCTCAGCCACGATGCCATGGAAGAGAAGGTGCCCTGGGTTTACCCCAAGCTCATCGACCTGCCTAGCCCCCTGGTGCAGCCGGGCAGCGGCAGCCGCGAGAAGTTCACCCAGGCCGAGAGGGAGAAGGGCATCCTGCAGGAGATCTTCCTCTCCAAGGAGAGGTGGGTGTGGCCCTGGGGGGCAGGGCAAGGGGTTGGAAGAGTACTGGGGGTTCAGGCCGGGGCGCCATTTCCCAGTTGCACAATGTAGGCTCTTTGTCCCCCCTTCTAATGGTTGCACTGTGCAACAGCCAGTGTGTTAAATTTAAGGCTGCCTACCTGAATCCAGCATGGCTCTGTCCCTCTCTAGCGGCATATGAGCCGGTTGCTGCCTCTGAACCTGTCGACCTGGTTGTTCGACTGTTTTCAGCTCCAGAGGTCCCAGCAGATGACCCCACCAGGGGCCTCTCCAGGTTGCTGGGCACCAGGATGCCCCTCTGACCCTTCTGTCTTTGCTTCCCATGGCTGGTAGATGCTGGGTGGATGTGTGGACCAGGCCTGTGAGGCCGTGCTGGGAGCTAAGGGGTGGGGGAGTGGGGAGGCATTAGGCTGTGCTGAGAGCCCCATCAATGGGGGGCTATGACCACATGTCTCGGTGCTGATTTGTGACCAGCATCTCTCCTCTCCGCAGCGTTCCAGACAGTCCCCATGAACCCGACCCGGAGTCTTACGAACCCCTGCCGCCCAAACTCATCCCACTCGACGAGGTACGTCTGGCTCAGGGCCCCGGGTTCTCTACCCTGCTTTGGGGGACAGAAGGAAGGGGCCTGTTGGGGTAGAGCAGGGGGATTGGTAGTCAGGACTCCTGGGTTCACTCCTCACTGTGGAAGGGGTCTAGGGGTTAGAGCAGAGGGTTCATTTCCCAGCTCCCTGGGGACCCCTCCCCGCTCTGTGTGTCTCTGTCTCCCCTGTATAAACAGGGATGGGCTAGAGAGAGGCAAAGGCCCGGGAACCTGAGTGCCCAGCCGCGACCCCCAGCCCCTGAGGCTGGGGCGTCCTCCCTGCCCTCAGCCCATCCTGACTCCAGTGTCTCCTCTGTCCCCTCTCTCAGGAATGCACCATGGACGAGGCCGCCTACCAGGAAGGACTCGACCCGGCCGCCGCCTCGCAGTCTCCCGACGGAGCCGGGGCCTCCAAGCTGCCCCCAGTGCTGGCCAACCTGATGGGGAGCATGGGGGCCGGCAAGAGCCCTCAGGGCCCCAACCCCAGCTCCTCCATGAACGTGCAGGAGATCCTCACCTCCATCATGGTAATTGGAGCTGCTGCGTAGCCTGACTGACCCTATAGGCTCCCCGTAGTGGGAGGGTCCAGCACCAAAAGGGTAAATGCTGCACTGCCCTGTGGGTGGGGCCTCCTTGGCCCATCTTCCCCCAGAGCAGACCATCACTTCCCCCCCCCTGCCACCCCACTACTGCTGGAGCGGACCATTGGCCTGCCTCCAGCTTGGTTGAAGGTCCAGCATTTTAGCGGGAAGGGGAAACTCGGACAGTGCACCAGCTGAGGAATAGTTGGGGTGGGGGGATGCATGGGAGAGTGGGACTCTTTCCCATCACTCCATTCCCCCAAAGCGGTTGGGTCAAGCCAGCCCCTGGCCCCAGCTAGAGGGGTTAGTGGACTAGCACAGCGCCCTAGAGTTAGAGGTCAGAGAGAGCTGAGGGGGTATAGTGTGAGTGGGGGAGAGGAGGGACACTGTCTAACCCTGCTCCACCTCCCCCCTCTTCCCTACACAGGGCGGGCCCAACAACCACAAGACGGAGGAGCTAATGAAGCAGCCGGATTACTCGGACAAAATCAAACACTTGCTTGGCAACCTCCAGACACAGCCCCCAGGGCCCTCAGGAGGTAAGAGACCTGTGGGGGGCACTGACCCTGTTCCCACCTCCCGCTCCTAGGAGAAAATCATGTCCTGCCGGTCGCCTTCTGGGTTCTGTTTCTTTGCCTTGTCTGTCTGTCTTGATGGGGCGCCTGGGACTTAGAACCATCTGCTCCTTCAGCTCTAGGGGCTCTGGCAGGCACGTAATCCGAAGGACGTGACCTTGCTCGGTTCGAAAGGCTGGGGCCAGGGGAGAGCTGGTGCACCCAGCATCTTGATGACGTTGTGGGTGTGCGAGTGCATGTCTGTGTGATTTCCTGCTCTGGGGGTTCCAGGGGAGGTGGCCATGTAAACATATTCTGGGTTAGGATCGGAGGTTGCTGTGAAGGGATGGGAAGTGGATCCCCCTATTCCTCTCTTTCTCCTCCTCCCCCCCCCATTGTAACCCCGTTGGCTGTATTTGACCCCTCTGCTCTCTTGTCTTCCAGTGCCCCACGGGCTGCTGGGCCCAGGGCCTCTCGCCAATGGATTCCCACCTGGACCAAAGAACATGCAGCATTTCCCTCCCGGGGGGCCAGGACCTATGCCTGGTAAGCAGGGAGCTACCATCTTCTGGGGGTGGGGCGGGACTGTCAGACTTTCAGCTGGAGTGTGCCAGAGTCAGTAGGGCCTGCTAACCCCAGTGCAGTGCTAGGAGGTGCTGTGTTGCGGGGAGTGGGGTAGAGGCTCAGTATGGGACACTGCCCTTGCAGTCAGTGCTGGCGCCAATTCCCCAGTGCGGTGCTAGGGGGCGCTGTGCTGCAGGATGGGGGGCTCAGTAAGGGGCACTGTGTGTCATGGAGCAGGGTTGGCGTTCGGCAGCAGGTGTTTTTCTGCCCTGCGTGCTCAGACGAGGGGTCTCTAACCTTTATGCCTCTCTCTTTCTCCCCTAGGTCCCCATGGTGGCCCTGGGGGTCCCAACATGCCCCCAGGTCCCGGCATGCCTGGCGGGCCCAGGATGATGGGTCCTCCCCCTCCCCAGCGAGGCGAGTTCTGGGATCCCCCTGACGGCGGCATGCGGGGAAACCCCCACGGGGGTATGCGAGGGGGTGGCCCTGGCCCGGGGCCTGGCCCAGGCCCTTTCCACCGGGGGCGAGGCGGAGAGCCCCCCTTCCGAGGGCGAGGAGGAGGTGGGCGCAGTGGCGGCCCCCCCAATGGCAGAGGCGGGCCCCCTAACAACGGCATGGGTGGAGGAGGTGGCCACGGCGGTGGCGGCCACGGCGGAGGTCACGGCGGCCATGGTGGAGGCCACGGCAGGGGCCACGGCGGCCATGGTGGAGGCCACGGAGGCGGCGGCGGCCATGGTGGAGGCCACGGAGGCGGCGGTCATGGCGGTGGCCACGGAGGAGATCACGGCAGAGGCCACCCAGGGGATCATGGCCGGGGTCATGGTGGAGGCCACGGAGGAGGTAATTGCAGGGGGCTTGGCATGCCCTCTAGGGGGAGCAGAGGGCCATGGCTTTGGAATGGCCCTGCCCCTATGTGGGAGGGGCCTGTGAGTGCTCCCTCCCCTCCCCCGTTTTTATCCAGCAGGTGGCGAGGGCCAATGGGGGAGACCCAGCATGCATTGCACCCATTCGATCCTGCGGGCCCTGCTCCTTGGGGGCGGGGCCCAGAGCGGCAGAGACCCCCTATGGGCCTGTGAGAACAAGGGAGACGGTTTCAGCTGCAGCATTGCATGCTGGGAGCTGTAGTTAGCTCCTGGTGGCCCAGTTACGGTGAAGCATTGCATGCTGGGAGCTTTAATCTATGCTCCTGGCAGTCTGGGTTAGGGTGGAGTGTTGCATGCTAGGAGCTGTAGTGTCTCCCCCATCCCCTGGCCTGCTCTGCCACCTCTCTGGCCGTGCCCCACCGCTGTGGCTGACCTGCGCCCCGTTTTCTCTCACGCAGACATGTCGAGCCGCCCCGTGTGTCGCCACTTCATGTTGAAAGGCAGCTGCAGGTACGAGAACAACTGTGCCTTCTATCATCCCGGAGTGAACGGGCCGCCCCTGCCGTAGCGCCTGGGGCCCTCCCCCCACCCTGCCGACGCCCCGTGAAACCGCCCAACACAGCCGCCCCCGCTTCATGGACTCTGGGGTGCCTGCTGTCGGACTTGGGCTGCATCCACCACTTATGGCTTCTGTGAGGCCTTGTAACGCCCAGGGGAGGGAAGGAGCAACCCCCCCTGACGGCTGCTGCTACTGAGGAACCACTGCGAGGGGAATTCCCCCCGCCACTCCGCTCCCTCCTGTGTTGTTTCAACCTGATGGAGGCGCTGATGGGACCTGACTCCGCGCCCCCCCCCCCCCCCCCCGACTTTTTGCAAGCACAAGAGCTGCCGCCTGCTCTGGGACCTGGGGGCAAGGGGAGCAAAGCAAGTTGTTACCACTGTGTTTATCTCTGTGGAACCAGCAAAGGTGTAAAGGGGGGGTTGCCAGGCTGCCCCACCCAGCTCCGGGCTGTGATCTGTTTGCGCATTTGCCTGCTGCAGACCTACTCTGAAGACATTTTGCCTGGGGAGCCTTGGCCCTGAGGAGCAGCCGGCCACACTGCTCGGCTCCCCCAGAAATACTGCCCTCCTCGGGTACGTGGTCCGGAGACTTCTCCATCTGGCAGCAGCAGGATACCAATCCTTCGGTTGGGGAGGAAAGAGGTCCCTTAACCACTGCCCCCCACCCACTGAGCAAAGGGGGTGCTTAACTCCACCTCCTCAATGGGGTTATCCCACCACATGAGTGAGAACAAGTGGGATCAGAGCTCCTCCCCTTGCTGTAAATACCCATCCCCACCCCGCCGACTGCGGACACGCGACTCCCCTTGGTGCTAGTGAGTCGTTGGGGGGGAGGGGGGGGGGCGTGAAGCTGTTTTCTGTGAAAACGGACTGACTTTATTGCTGTTGGCATCTGGGGGCTTGGTTTGTTTCCTTTCCATTGTTTTATTTTTTTACGGTCTCTCCCTGAGACATGGACTGTCCTCCCCACCCACCCACCCCCCCCCACTGGTGCAGCCTCCCCCTTTTGTTTTGTATATTTTGTACATTAGTAATAAACATGGTGATTAAAAAATGGATCATCTAATTTAACCTTGGTGTCTGTGCTGGCTGTGTGGGGAAGGGGCCATCTCTGTGTCTGTACAGCCAACGCCCCGTGAAACACTCTACTGTGGCTGGAGCCCGTGAGCACTGCCGCAGTACAGAGATACACAGCAGGGCGGCACCTGTCTCTGATCGCTTCATTTCGTCACTGAAATAGGAATGAGCCAAATCCCTGTCAGATGCTCAGGGGAGACATTTCCTCGTTCCTACAGTCCTGCTGATGGCTGGGACGCAGCAGGGTCCTGGGAGTTGGACTCAGATTCCACTGGCTAGAATCCCTCAATCCACCCTGACTTGGTACAGCGCTTGGAACGCTGGGATACCTACCCAGTGTGCAATGCAAGCAAAACTGGTAAAGTTGCCCAACGCTTCCCTTTATAAGCCCGTGTGTTCAGTTGCTTATAACTTTGCTATGCATCATCCATTTGGGTTGAAACTTCCAACACTGCGTGTCTGCCTTGGGTTGAATATTTGGGAGAAATTTCAATCGTTTCCAAGAATGAGGCTAAGGAAAAGCACCTTATTTTACGCAAGCTAAAAGGTTCTGGTGACCCTGTCTTTGAGAAGTTCTGGTCTCCCCGTGTTTCAGAGCAGGGACTCAAAACTGGGCAGGGGCGTAACCTGTGTGGCAAGGCTGATGTGCTTTTAGCCATCCCTGGGAAAATTTTGCCTACATCTGGTCACATCATAATCCTTTGAAAAATTGTGCTTTGCACAGGCTCAGCGGAGACGCTTTAGATTTTAGCTGCTAAGTTCTCCAACGATCCTGTGTGTGCTCCAGCCTCGGGCTGAGCTACGCTTCCCCTGTGCTTGCAGCTCTGGGAAGGCTGCTGGGCTCAGGCCTGGGAGCGGAGAGCAGGCAGCCGCTCTGTGCCCCTCCGCTGGGCCCAAGCAGTGTGGAGAAGAAACCTGCCTGGTTGGAGACAGGGGCTGAGAACCAGTCTGAAGGAGGAGGGCAGATTGGTCTAATGGGTGCTTATGCGTGGGGAGGAAGAAAGGGACAGGAATGTGGGTGGAGGGCATGCTGACTGGAGGAGACTGACCATAGAAGAAGGGGCAGAAAGTGTCATGCTGAGGGGTTGCTGGGTGGGTGGGGGCAAGAATATGCAGAGGAGTGTGCCCGCTATGACACACTCCCCTCCAGGCCGGGAATCATAGAGCCGAGATCCAGAGGCTCACTATACTATCAGCAACTAGCTCTGAAACCCACCTGCAAAGCATCTCCTGGCCTTCTGGTGCTAGGCTATAGAGAGGATGACAACCTACTACTGGTATCAGTTACTCTAATAGCTCAAGTGGCAGAGGGCTGGGTGGGGGACCTAAAAGCTCCATTCTTGCTAGGTGTCAGTATGATGCCACAGGATGGAATTTGTTTTTTCAGTTTGCTTTTTAAAAAGGGGCCCAGTGCAGTCATTGTAGCAGGAAGTGCTCACCACCCCTCCCCCCAGCATGGGTTGCTCTAAGAAATTGCAGGCTGTTGGGGGTCAGAGTCTGAGGTTTAATCCTTTCCCTCCTGGGCAGCAGGATTCTGTGTTGTTGCTTCCCCCCAGCAGGCTGGAAGCCAGCATAGAGGGACTGGCAATGAGTGATCAGAACGAGCACCAGCCCATGCTAGTGGAACAGTGCACCTGATTGGCCCTTGCCAGCCCTTTTATGGCTGCAGAGAAGCTTCCACAGGTGCCTTGAGCCACAACAGCTGCTTGTACAATGGCCAACAGATTCATGCTCTGCTGTCCCCCTTTCCAATCACCTCAGTGATCTGTTTCCCCAGCAACCATCAGTAGGTTTCAGAGTTTTCACAAGTGGACCAGGCAGGACAGCGGTACAGTGCTGAATGAGCAAATCTCCTATACCGACCATTCAACTTGCCAGTTGTTAATCCTGAAACCTACTGTTGACAGTGCAACTGGTAAATGGGACTTGATGGGCTGCTGCCAGGGCCTGTAATAAACAGGTCTGAGATGAACAGCTCAGCCCCCTCACCTTGTTCACAGCAGGGGGTGTTGAGTCTGAAACTGACCAACGATGACTTGGCCATCCTTAACTACCTTGCAGTGAATCATGTTCACTGTCAGGGCCTGGATGGGGTCAGGGGGAAAACGGACCCCAAAACAAGGTCACTTCCAGCCTTGACTCATCCTTGCCATCTCTAGCACCTAGAGACCCTGCTGCAGTCACCTTCAGCTCTGTTTTCCCCACCCCATGCAGCATCAGCTCAATGGGATGTATTAGAATCAAGTGCCAGCCAGGGTCCAGCCTGTGCTAAAGGAGAGCAGCTGAAGGAACAGACACGCTCCCAACAGACGCAGGGTAACAGAAGGATGCAACAAGGGAGGGCTGAATCAGCCTGGCAGAGTTGAACATGGGGACAGCGGCTCTGAGAGCACCAGGCTACTGTGCTGGCAGGGGGAAGCAGGTGGGGGACAAGGGGGTGTCTACACTTGCCCCAGCCTGGGCTCAGCTCCCACGGACTGCTTCACTTAAGGCCATGGTTCCCAACCAGGGAGACGCACCCCTGTGGGTGCACTCAGGTCTTCCATGGGGTACGTCAACTCATCTAGATATTGGCCTAGTTTTACAACAGGCTCAATAAAAAAGCACTAGGCAAGTGAGTACAAACTAAACTTTCAGACAATGAGTTTGCACTGCACTGTAAGAACAATATTTATATTTAATTTATAATTATATGGTACAAATATGAGAGCAATTTTTCAGTACTAGTGGCTGTGACACTTGCATCTGATTTTGTGAGCAAGCCATTTTTAAGTGAGATGAAACTGAGGGGTACAGTAGCCTGGAACGGTGGAGAGCCCCTGATTTAGGGAGCAGGATACAGGGGCCTTTCTGCACTGGCAGGCTGGGCTCTGCTCCAGCCAGCTGAGAATCGGGCCGCTGATTTTACCCTAATTAAGGCCCCTGTAGGCAGCAAGTTCATTAGACTACACCATAGCAACCCTGTGGACTGGAAAAGGTCTGAAAGGGGAGAGCCCACCCCCCGGCTTAGCCCAAACCAACAGGCCTGGAATTCTAAGCTCAGGCCTGGTTAAGAACAACACTGTCAAGCCAGAGCTCCATGACCATATACCAGTATGTCAGAAACTAGGCCCAACTGGGGTATGAAATGAGGTGGGTGGGCTAAGCCTATGCCACCCCCCCCCCCCATTCCTTTTGGGGATTCTTAAAGAGACTCGAGGGAGAAAAATTGGCTACTGTCTGGCAGCCTTCCCCACCGGCTTCTGGGACCCTGGGCCCACCTTCACCTGAGCAGAGCAGGTCTAAGAGGACCCAAAGGACCCCTCCGCTTGCTGCAGCAAAATCCCAACCCCCCACATGGGACATGACTTAGTCCCCCAACCGACGTGTCTTTTTCCTTCCTCATCAACACTGCTGTGAGCCTGCAGCCAGAGAGGTGGCCTGAACTGCCCATTGCTGGCACAAGTTTGCCAGGTGGTGGAGCTGCTGATCAAACCCCCCACTGGGCCCATGCTGCTGTGGAACCTGAGGTTGCAAGCGAGAGAGAGGTGCGAGTGCCAAACCCTGCACCCCGTTCTACATGGTTCAGCCTTTCCCTCTCTGTGGCAGTAACACAGATGGACCCATCCCAGTCAACCTTTTGCCCCATGTTTGTCACGAGTTGTGGGGGCTCAGCCCAGCCTCCAGCAGGGCAGGCGCCCCCTTCCCACCAGCCACGTGGGCAGAAATGTCCCCAGCTCCCCTCTGCCCCCTTGAAGGAGTGAGTGGGCCAGACAGACACCCTCTGCTCCCAACCTCGCCGGCCATAATGAATCCCCACCCCCCGCACAATCAAAGCCACCACCAGCCACTTTTTTCCTTCCTGTTTTAATTGAATCCTGTCACACAGAAACAGAAGGCGGCTCAAACCATCTTCGGAGCAGCTGGGGGGGTGAGAAGAGTCCAGCAATGGGGCACAGTCCCCTCCCCACCTGGCCCAAAATAGACCAACCATCCTCTCCCTCCCCCTTCATATAAATAACCAGTGGCCCTTCCCAGAAAGGAAGTGGGTGGCAAAAAAAAGAGCACCCCACCTTCACAGGTTTAGCCCCACCCCATCATTATAGCCACGCCTCCTCCGCTATCCAGCTGCTCAAAAGTCCTGCTGCAAAGGGGCAGGCTGGTGAATGTAGAGTCCATCATGGGGGGGAGGAGCTTTGGGAGGCTCCGCCCACCTCACTCGCGGGGCCGGTTGATGATGACCTCGCCCAGAGCCTCCAGCACCTCGCGCTTGTAGTCATCGAAGTCGCCGTCAATCTGCTCGACGCTCTGGTCCTCCACCACCCATAGCTGGCAATTGGTCTCCGTGATCAGCCGGGCGTCGTGGCTCACAATGATGACGGCTGCAAGGGGAAGGGGGGGTTAGGGGAGCAGGGGGATCCCCCATTCCAAGAGGTGGGAGATACCATCCCACAGACAGGGGAGATGGGGCATATGTTTGAGGGTATCGCCCAGGAAAATGCATGCTGGGTAGTTTGTGCAGGCCCTTTTGTGGGGTGGTGTCACTCGGTGAGGGCCATTATAGGAAGTGGTTTTTATCCCTAAATAACCAACCTCCTCCCCTCGGAACAGACCAATAGGGCCCATCCAACCTCGTATTCCCTCCCTTCCCCGCGGAGCAGACCAATGGACCCATCCTGCCCAGAATTCCCAACCCAGTCCCAGCCCCGGACCAGACCAACAGATTCTTCTGGCCCAGAATTCCCTCTCCCCACCCTTGGACCAGACCAATGGGCCGTTCCAGCCTGGAATTCCCTCCCCACCAGGCCAACGGGCCCATCCAGCCCAGTCCAAGCGCCCGCTGGCATCACTCACCCCCTTTGTACTCATTGATGGCATCAGCCAGGGCATCGATGGACTCGATATCCAGGTTATTGGTAGGTTCGTCCTGGGGAAGAGACAATGGGCTGAGATGGCGAAGGGGCAGATCCCAGAGAGAACCCAGGAGTCCGGACTCCCAGCACCCCCCTGTTCTAACCCAGTGGACCCCACTCCTCTCCCAGAGTCGGGGATAGAACCCAGGAGTCCTGGCTCCCAGCCCCCGATTCTAACCTATGGGGCCTGGTGCTCTCCAGGGCCCTGTCCCACCCCTTGCCCCAGAGACACTCACCAGAATGAGGACGTCGGGCTCCCTGCAGGCCAGCTCTGCAAACACCACACGAGCCTTCTGGCCTCCTGGGGGGAAGGGAGAGAGTGGGGCAGGGTGAGGGATGAGACAGGGGAACCCTCTCCCCACTTGTCTGCATCATCCCTCACCTTGGACAGCCAAGCCCTTCCCACCTCCAACCTAAGCTGCTGGGTGCCCTCCCCCATCCCATGCCCCCCACCTCTCCTGGTTGCCCAGACCCTGGCCCTCTCCCCTCCCCCAACATAAGCCCCGGCCTCAACCCCCACCTCCCCTGGGTGCCCCCCCACTTCTCCAGACCCTGCCGCTTACTCTGTATACTCAACCCCAAGCCTTCCCTAGACCCCCCCACCAAGGTCCCCCCAGCCCTGCCCCCTCCCCGAGGCCCCGCCCCCGGTACCGGAGAGCTTGCAGATCTGGATGGTGTGGGCGTGGCTCTCAAGGCCAAAACGCCCCAGGCACTTGCGGGCGTCCTGGTAGGGCAGGTTGAAGTTGCGCTGCAGGTACTCGGTCGCCGTCTCCTGCATGTTCAGCTGGTCGGCGTATTGCTGGTTAAAGAAGCCGATTTTCTACGGGGAGAGAGAAAGGGGCAGTCACCACCCAAAGCACCGCCCCCTTGCTGCTGGTTCCCACTCCCTGTCGCACCCCGGCTCTGCTGGTACTCCTCAATTGCATTCTGCAGATCCCTGCTATCCCAGCCCTGGTCTCCTATCCCAACCTGCAGCTCCCTGCTATCCCAGCCCTGGGTGCCCCCCAGCTCTGCCAGTGCCCCCCAATCCTGATTTGCAGTCCTCTGCAATCCCAGTCATGGGCTCCCCTACCCACACAAACCTCAGCATTTGAGTCCCGTCATTACTTACTAGTCTGTGGTTTTTCCTCATCTCCCCTCTTGTCTGAAAGGAGAAGAGAAAGGGGTTAATGGATACTACTTTCCTCTGCCCTCTAGTGTGTTAACAGCACACAGCAAGCCCTCGCCCAGCACTGAAATGCAGCCACCTCTGGGGTGGGGCAGCTGGGGAAGAGCTGCACAGCAGTTTAGGACAGGAGGGAAGGGGAATCCTGTCCCCAATTGAAGACACACAGAGGCAGAACAGAATTGGACGAGTTTGGCTTGAGTCTGGATTCGGGGGTTTCGGGAAGGGCCCCTTACCGGTGTGAGCTTCCCCGTCAACAACAGCAGCAGTGTGCTCTTCCCTACGCCGTTCGGACCCACGATGCAGACTGAGAGGCAGAGAGAGAGCAGCCATCAGTGACTCAACCAGACCAGGAGGGCGGTGGGTTAGCACGGGGGCTCTGCTGGGACTGATTCATTAGCATTGGACTCCCCACTACCCACCCCACGACTGTGTGTGGGAGCTTGTTATTGTAGGGTCTCTCGAGGGTGCTATGAGGGCCGCTTCGTTAACGTCAGATCTCTTGGGATGCTACAGGGTCTGCACGGGCTGGTTTGTTATTTTAAGGTCTCTCAGAGGTGCTAGGGGGGTTGTGCAGACTGACTATTACTGTAGAGTCTTTCCTGGGGCTGAACAGTCCAATTCATTGTCGTAGGGGTGTTGGGGCTGTGTGCAGGTTTGTTATTGTGGGGTCTCAGGAGCACTGTGGCTGCACTGACTAGTTCATCATCATCGAGTTGCTGGGTGAGGTTATTATAGGGTCTTGCCCACAGGTGCAGCCTGTACACCCTGGTTTGTAGCGTCGTTGGGGCTGCAGGCAAAGGGAGTTTTGGGGCTGTGCGCAGGTCAGTTTGTTATTGTAGGGTCTCTCAAACACCGGCCGGTCACTTACTTCTAGACTCCATGTCTATCCCAAAATCCAGACTCTTGAACAGCAGCTGCTGTCCCTCGTAGCCAAACACGACACCTGCAGAGAAGGGGCAGGGAGGAGGGTGAGGGGTGCGGGCGCACAACTGCTGGACAGTGCTCCAGGGGGACCTGCCCATAATGCACCACTCAGCTCTGGGGCCCCTGGGAAACCGGGGTCGGAAAGAAAACTCCTCAGCATCCTGTATCCCCAGAGGATGAAAAGGAAGCGCTCACCCGGTGCTGAAATGCAGCCACCTCTGGGGTGGGGTGGCTGGAGAACAGGCGCACCGCAATGTCACCCAACAGTTTGGGGCAGGAAGTGAAGGGGAATCCGGTGTTCAATTGTGGCCACAGGGAGGCAGAATGGACGTGGGTTGTGGGGAGGGGATTTGGCCAGGACAGCAGGGTTCACGCCCCAGGGGAGTTCTAATAATGCCACAGCGCCCCCTAGCGTCATGCTGGGGCATTGTGGTCAGCCCTGTGACGGGAGAGCACCCCTGCAAAGGCCCCCCCCGACGCTGTGTGGGGACATACCGTGCAGGCCCAGAATCGGGGGGCTGAGTGACGGCGGGTTGGGGAAGGTGAATTTCACCGTGTATTCCCTGGGCCTCTTCAGCAGCTCGGGGGCCTCGTTAGCTTCTTCATCCAGGTTCTTCTTGCGGCATTTCTGCTGCTTTCGTGTCAGGGCCTCCTTGGTTTGCTTCTCCTGGAGACGAACAGAGCAACAGACCAATGAACCCATCCAGCCCAGTACCCCGCCTCCCTCCCTGTCACCCCAGATCAAACCCGTGTGCCCATCTAATCCAGCTCATCAGATCAGGAGGCCCATCTAGCTTGGTACCCCCCAGCTCCAGACTCCAAGGCAGTACAATCCACCACACTGTACCTCAAAGGGCAGTACAGCCCCATGGCAAGGAAGGGCTAATTTTCATGTGACACCCAGGTGGGGCTCAGCTGCCACCCCTCAGCGTGAGGGGTGAGCGTTAACCGCATTGTTGTTGGGAAAGAGATTCTTAATTCAGTAAAATCCTGCAGCAGTGAGTTCCCTGGGTCAACATGATGGGGCTAAATTCAAAGTAGGAAAGCTGGATTGAAGCCAGTGGCCTCCTAGAGGGGAAAGGCCCCATATCCTATTCCCCAACCTGCAAACCAGCCAGTCCCCACTGCCCTGGGGCTGGATCTCAGGACTGACCGCCTGTTTCGTCGACTTCCCGCCAGCCTTGAGGTCTTTCAGTTTCTTCTCCTGTTTCTCGTACTGCTTGAGCAGCTCTTTCTGCTTCTGCTGGTACATCTTCTTGAAGGTCACTGCAGCAGAGAGGGGGTGAGGGGTTGTAGTTAAGGCGCTGCTCTGGAACCGGGGGAGAGGGGGGAGATCCGGCTTTGACTTCCCTCTCGGCCACCAAAGCAGAGACAGGGAAATGCCACTTCCCCTCCCTGCCCCGCTTCCTGCCTGAGGGATTGAACTTGGGACCCTCTGGATGTAAACAAAGTGATCTCAACTCCTAGAACTAGAGGATGAGGCCTGTGGAGGAAGCTCACCATTCAGGCTAGTCAAAAATTTCCCTCTTTTTTGGGGTGAAAACGGGGTTTTCAGCCAATAGAAAAGTTGGGGTTCTCACATGCCCCTTTGGCACCTCATGGGATTTGTAGTTCAGACACCTCATGCTCTCATTCTCTGCTCTGGGCTGAGCTCCCTGGCTGGACTACATCTCCCATGAAGTACTATGACACAGGGCTCTCGTGATGCAATTTGGCAGCTCAGTGGGAGGGATGCATCATAGGAAACAGTTTGGCCAAGGAGCCCAGTCCATAGGGATGAATGGGGGTATGGGGCAACTGAACTACAACTCCCATGATGCACCATCAACCCACAAAACCTACCCCTGGAAGGAGACCTAGGGGCAAATCAGCCTCCAGATGGGTTCAGATCTCTGGGTGACCCAACCCCCCGCTTAATCCCCACCCTGGGCAGATCAGTCCCCGCAATTGCCCCAGTCCCCATTCATATAGTTCCCCTACCTCCTCTTCCTCCCCCTCACTGTAGTTGCCCCAGCTGCTCCCCCAACTCACTGTAGTTGCCCCGGTAGTAGAAGAGTTTTTGCATGTCCAGGTGGATGATGTCAGTGCAGACGTCATCCAGGAAGCCTTGGTCGTGGGAGACGATGAGGAGAGTCTTCTTCCATGTCTGCAGGTAGCTGGGGAGGTGAACGGGGGACAGGCAGAGGAGAATCAGACGGACGGACCCTGATCCGCGGCTCGGAGGGACACCCCTGCCACGGGGGAGGGGACAGAGCTAGAACACCCAACGTACACCCCACGGTGGGATGTTGGGCAGCCTGACTTAGCCCAGCAGTGGGGGGAAATCTACAAATGGGGGCTCTCTCCTCTGACACCCCCCCCCCAAACATTGGGCCCCATGCACCCTCCCTGTCGCCCCACCAGGGGGGAATCCCAGCCAGTCCAAATCCTGGTCCTCTGCTGAGACCCCTGCCCCATAGGGGAAACCCCCAGAGCCCAAACCCTGCTCCTTATTCAAACCCCAGCCCTGACCCCCAGAATCCAAACATCACCCCCCACAGTCCAAATCCTGCCCTGTCCCCAATAAGGGAATTTCCTGCCATCCCCCAATCCTGATCGTCCCCTGCCACAATAGGAAACCCCTCCCCCAACACAGCTTATAACCCACTCGACTCCTGCCCCCATCCCGCCCCCCCATCTACCTCTGACAGCCAGCGAGACCCCTAGCCCCACCACAAGGGGCTGAGCAGAATTCCCCCACCCAGAGTCCCAGTTGTGTGAGATTCCTGGGGTCCACCCCCGTTCAGTCGCTGCTCGCTGAATGGGCTCCCCCCGAGTGGTGGCAGCTGCTGATCTGAGCCGTGGGGCCCCAGCACCGAGGGGAAGGGTTTCTCCAGGGCTGGGCACTCACTTGTTGAGCCAGATGACGGCGTTGAGATCCAGGTGGTTGGTGGGTTCGTCCAGCATCAGCAACGTCGGCTCCATGAACAAGGCCCTGAAGGAGATGGGGTGGGTGAGCGGTGCCCCCTAGTGGCTCCTTGCAGGACTGCCCCAGGGCGAGGAGACTGGCCAGATTAGGGGGAGCAGGGAATGGGACACAGGGCCTTTCCCCTCTAGGGGGCCCCGGTTCCAGATTGGATCATTCCCATCTGGGTGTAAAGAGCTATCAGGTCTCAGGCCAGCCACCAGCAGCCCCAGTGTGTGTGTGTGGGTGATGTGTGACACCCCCCCTCCGCCAATCGATCTACTGCATGGACTCACCCAGGTCAGCACATGTGGGATCCCAGACCCATTATGCTGCCCCCACCCCCGCCAGCCTCACCTGGCCAGAGAGACTCTCATGCGCCAGCCGCCCGAGAACTTCTTGGTCTGCCGGTTCTGCATCTCAGGGTTGAAGCCCAGACCAGCCAGGATGCGCCGGGCTTTGGCCTCCGCTGCGGCCGCCCCCATGGCCCGGAGCTCCTCATACACCTGCGGAGAGGGAGACGGGCGGATTCACCAGGAAGCCTTCGCTTCCTCCTGATGCTAGAGCCTCCTCCTCTACATCCCCTGGCCCCCTCCATTTCCCCCCTCCCCAGACCCCTCAACTGCCCCCATGCTTTACCCCCTTGCCCACTCTCTGCTTCCCCACACTACTACAAACCTCCTTCATCCCCCTGCACGCCTGCCCCCCCTTCGCCCCCCGCCCCCCCAGCTATCTCCTTTCCCCCACCGCCCAGTACCTTTTCCAACTGCTCAGCCACGCTGTCGTCCCCTTTCTCCAACAGAGCTTGCAGCCGCTTCTCCTCCTCCAGCAGCTTCAGCCGCTTGGTGTCGGCCTTGAGCACCGCCTGGACTGCGGGGGTCTCATCCGCTATCACCTCTGGGGGTGGGGAGGTAGGGGCGGAAGAGGACTCAGTGAGTGCAAGGTTCCCTGCTCTAACCACTAGGCCCCACTCCCTCCTCCCAGAGGCAGGGAGAGAATCCTCGAGTCCTGGCTCCCAGCCTCCCCTCCTCTAACTAGGCCCCACTCCTCTCCCAGAACCGGGGAAAGAACCCAGGAGTCCTAGCTCCCCATAGCCCCTGCTTACCTTGCTCACACAGCAGCACGTCAATGTTAGGGGGGATGCTCAGGGCCCGGTTTGCGATGTGCTTCAGCAAGGTGGTTTTGCCCTTCCTACAAAGGGGGAGGGAAAGAAAGGGTGAAGCCGGGAGGGAAGAAGCAAAGGGGAGGCTGCAGCACAGCGCCCCCTAGCGTCACACGGGGGTAGCCCTAACTGCGAGGGAAGAGCGTCCCCGGGAGGGATCCACCCATGTACCTACCCGTTGGGTCCCACCAGGCCGTACCGGCGCCCGGCCACAATGTACAGGTCCGCATTGACGAAGAGCTCCTTGCCGTGAGCTGAGATGCTGAATTTCTCCAGCTGCAACCGCACAGGAGAGAGATCAGGACAAGATAGTACGACCCTCCCCCTGCCAGATGTGTCAAATGGTATGACCTATCATTGGGGGAGTCATCCCCCCCAGAGGACCCCTGCCATCTCATGGTATGACCCTCACTCCACCTAATGGTCCCCATGACCACCTCTTGGTACAACCCATTTCCTCTCCCATTGTGCAACGCCCCCTTCAGATGGCATAACCCACTCCCTGCAATCCCAGATAATCTGACCCACTCCCTCTCCCATATAACTGTGCCACTCACTCTATATCCTTGCCAGATGGTATAATCCACTCTATGTCCTCCACTGCCACCACCAATGGCCCCGCCACCTCATGGTACAACCTACCCCCCCCCCCCCGTCCACTCCTTCACACCCCCATCAGGTGGTGTGATCCACTCCCATCCCCCTCTTACCACATGGTTCAACTCAATCTCCCACCCAACCCCTGCAGCATGGCACAACCCAGACCCACCAATGGAGGGAAGGGAGGGGCTTAACCCCTTCCATACTGTTGCTGGTCCTCCTTGTAGTGGGAAATACCAACTCCATCAACATGGGAGGGGAGAGGGGGAGAAGGAGAGGGAAAAGAAGGGGGTGGAATTATGGGACATTAACCCCTTCCACGTGGCTGCTGAAGGGAAGAAATGGGAAGGCATCACAGCGGGAAACGCCAACTGCTGACCGTGTGTGCGTGTGCGTATGCAATCAAATAAACTCGGGGGTGGGGGAAGTACCTTGATATCGGAGGCATTCTCCAGCATGGCCTGGCGCGAGGACATCTCCGCCTGAGACACCGAGAAGTCGTTCTCTGCCGCGTTGGCCGCCTTCAGCGTTGCCACCTGCCGCTCGAACTCCAGCTGCGGGAGAGCCTGAGGTGATGCCCCGGCCAAGGGACCTTCTCTTCCCCTCCCCTCCAGCCAAGGGACCGTCCCGGCCAGTACCCAGCCTGCCTGGGGGCCATCACGCCCAGCTAGGTGGGTGCCCCAGTGGGGAGCCTATCGGGCCAGGCCTCGCTCTGGGGGTGGGGGACTCCCACAAAATGGAGCCACATTAGTTAACAGCCTCTCCTCCCCCCGCAAGCAATTCCTATGATGCGTCAGTACCAACCGGATGGCTGCAAAGGATTCTGGGAACACTGGCATGTGAACAAGAAGTGCAGCTATAGACAGCTGGGAGCCACCCCACTGGAGGGGGTGATCACCACACACAGGGGTTGGAGGAGCCTGTTTGGCAGAAGCTCCGCCCCCTCCAGGAAGGTTCCTCCCACCCAGAGCTCACCTGCTTCTTGAGCTTCTTTTTCTCTTTCTTGCTGAGATGAGCATAGGGGTCATCGTCCTTCTTCTCCCCCTCGTCGTCCTCATCCTCCTCCGACTGCTGTACCAACCATAGGAGGCTTGTTACCAATAACACCTTCCGCCCAGAGCCAGGGATAGAACCCAAAAGTCCGGGTGCCCAGCATCCCACCCAACCACTAGACCCCACTCCCCTCCTAGAGCCAGGGATAGAACCCAGGAGTCCTGGGTCCCAGTTCCACAGCCTCATCCCCTTCTGATATGCCTCAGCCCTACTTCTGCAGCGATTCCCTTCCAGGGGGCAGAGGGGAGGTCGGCTCCATGGCCGTTCACCCTGGGCCTCTCTGCTGAGGTTGCCCGTGCGGGACTGGGGGCCAGCTGGATGCTGGGAGATGAGCTGAGAACCCACCAAGTTGTCTCACACCTGGGCCAGCCCAATTAATGCGGCTTGGTTTGAGCAGAGCAAACCCACCCCCGCCGCCGAGAGGATTGTCTTACGGGCTCGCTGCCTCGCTTGGGCTTCTCCTTGCTCTTCTCTGGCTCCTCCTCATCTTCCTCCAACTCCTCCTCCTCGGACTCCAGAGCAGCAAATTTATTCTGCAGCAGAACAGAAGCCAGCTCATCCAACCACACTGAGCAGGGACTGCTCTCCCAGCGCCAAAATGCAGCCAGCTCTGGGGTGGGGCAGCTGGGTACTGGCCACAGCGATATTGCACAGAGACTCTTTGTGCAGCATAGCGCCCCCCTAGTGCCGCATTGGGGCTAGCACTGACTATGAGGGGAGAATGCTCCCTACTGAGCCCACCACCTGGTCCCTGCAGTACAGCGCCCCCTAGTGTCCACCAGTAGCAGGGAGCCCCCCCATGAACACTCACTTGGGCTGGTTGATTCTTTTTTCCTTTTGTTTTTTTCCCAGCTTCACCGGATTCCGTCTGTTTATTCACAGTCTGGAAGGAAGATTGTGAAGGAGTTCAGGACATTCAGCTAACCAGTATCCCGCCCCCCTTCCTCCCCAGGACCCCAGATCACCCCAATAAACCCATCCAGCCCGGTATCACACCTCTCTGCCTGGATCAGACGAAAGGGCCCATCTAGCCTGGTATGCTGGCCTCCCTTTGCACTGCGCCACATCAGACCGATGGGGTCAATTCCGGAGTAATCATTGGAAGCCAACCCCCATAATGCGGGGCTGGTGATGGGGATAGAACCCAGGAGTCCTGATTCCCAGACCCTCCTGCTCTAACCACTAGACCCCACTCCCCTCCCAGAGCTGGGGCTAAAACCCAGGAGTCCTGATTTCCAGTCCCCCCGACTCCAAGCCCCTCCTACTCTAACCACTAGACACTCCTCTCTCCCAGCACTGGGGATAGAACCCAGGAGTCCTGGCTCCCAGCCCCACGTGCTCTAACCCACTAGACGCCACATGCCCAGTACTCCTCTTGCCCACCTTGCTTGCTTTGCCTTTGGGTTCCTCTTCACTCTCCTCCTCTTCCTCGCTCTGGGCCAGAACAGCAAAGCCTGATCCTCCTCCCTGGGAGCCGTGGGAGAAACAAGAGCATTTAGAGACAGCAGGGTTGGATGAAGTCAACCTCAGTTCCTAACACCAGATACATGTTGTGCAGCACAACGCCCCCTAGTGCAGCGCTGGGGCATTGGGCCAGCACTGGCTGCGAGGGGGGAGTGCCCCCTACGGAACCCCCATCCTGCTCCCTGCAGCACAGCGCCCCCTAGTGCAGCCTTGGGGAACTGGTTTCCACTCGCCAATCCCGCTGAATCTTGTAAATGCCAGCTTCGCACCTGCTGCCTCCCTTTGTTCTTCTCGTTTTTCCTGCTCTTCCTCTTTTTATCGTCCTCTTCTTCCTGCTGAGAGCACAGAGCAAATCCTGGCCCGGTGAGACGCGGCGTCTCTGAGTGTATCTGACCCAGCCCAGCATCCCCGTCCCACTGCCCCGATTAGACCCCTGGCCAGCGGAGCCAAAACTCATAATGCAGCTGGTTGGCTAAGCTATTCTGCCACATGGGACTCCCAGCCTCCCCCGCTTTAACCCACTGGACCCCAATTCCCTCCAAGAGCTGGAGATAGAACCCAGGAGTCCTGGCTCCCAGCCCCCCTCCCCCCCGGCCCTGCTCTCCTCTCAGAGCTCGGAATAGAACCCAGGCATCCTGGCTCCCATCCCCCACTGCTCCCCACTTCCCTCCCAGAGCTGGGCTAGAACCCAGGAGTCTTGACTCCAATCCATGCCAGACCCAGCCATGACCGTCCCGGTTAAGACCAGTGGGAACCACGCAACATGGGGGCAATGGGAGACTGACCTGTTTTCCCTTTGGCTTGTCGTCCTTTGTCAACTTCTTCCCTGGCTGCTTCTCCTCTTTGTCATCAGGTGGGGCCTGCAGAAGGCAACATGTCAGCCCCACAACTTGGCACTGGAAGAGTTACCCCACCCCCAGGGGAGGAGCGACCCCCACAGTCTAATCCCCTGGGCCCCGGCCAAGCCTGGTACGGAACATCTCCAGCACCAGGGGTTCCCGGACCGTCCCTTGGCGGGGAGGGGATGATCTCCCAGGCTGTTGGGAGGGGCTATTCCCTCATTTCCTTGTCCTCCAATAGATCTGGGAATCCAGGAGTTCTGCCTTCCAGCCTCCCTATTCTAACCACTAGCCCCCCCCTCTCCCCCCGGAGCTAGGGATAGATAGAACCCACAAGTCCTGATTCCCAGCCCTCCCTGCTCTAACCACTAGGCCCCACTCCCCTCAGAGCTGGGGATAGAACCCAAGAGTCCTGACCCCCCCCCCCCCCCACACACACACACACGCACTGCTCTAACCCACTAGAAGATGTCCCCACTCCCGCTCTGTGCTAGATTTTGTCCAAGCGACCTAACCTTGTTGATCTTGTTCTTGTTGGGTTTGGCAGGTCTTGGCGTCTCTTCTTCTTCCTCCTCCTCCTCTTCTTCCTCACTCTGCTCCTGGCTCAGGGCGGCAAACACATTTCCTCCCTAGGGGAAGGTAAAGCCAAGGTCGTTAGCAAAGAGTGGACATCTCCTCTCTCCCCATCACCAGCCCTGCCCCAGAAACCCAGGGCAGGATCACCCCCCTACAACCTATTCCTCAAGTAGATGCCCCATCAGGTCCCATCTCAACCAGGGCAGCCCGTTCCCCAGCGCACTCTGAGTCTACACAGCAACCCCTAGGGCTCCTTCCAGCCCACCCCCAGTTACAGCCCATTCCCTTGTGTAGGGCCCCTTGCAGCCCAAGTCTAGATTGCTCTCCTGAGCCCTATGGCTCCTTTCAGCCTAGAGTCTCACCTTCTTCTTCTTGCCACCTTTGGTGATGGGAACAGTCGCTGGAAAGGAAACGAGAGAAGGACTTTAGGGATCGATGGAACGCAGACGCAACCACTCCCTCCATGGGGAGCTAGCCCCATAGAAATCTTGGTCCTCCAGCACCTTGGGAGATCTGGGATGGGAGGGCTTCCTGGTGGGTTATCATCTTTTAGCTCCCTGCTGACGCATGTGGGGCTGGGCTCTCCTGGCGTAGGGGCTGGAGCCAAGGGGCTAGTGCAATGGGGCAGGGGCTAGGAAAAGGCAGGCCATGGAGAAGAGAGGCCTGTGCTTCTCATC
Organism: Malaclemys terrapin pileata; assembly: GCF_027887155.1. Lineage (NCBI taxonomy): Eukaryota > Metazoa > Chordata > Testudines > Emydidae > Malaclemys > Malaclemys terrapin. The sequence continues at coordinate 43,059,742 of NC_071517.1, read as the reverse complement.
CCATGGGGCAGGTCTCAGGAGGGATTGGAGAGGGCCCCCCTCTGGGCTCACTGGCAGAATGGTGCCGCTTTTTATACCCCAGAGATGGCGCCACAGCCGCTGTCTACCTGCCCCCCTGCACCAGGCGTTACCCACCACGTTAACCCCTCACACACCAAAAACAATCACCATATTCCAGGGCATGGAAGTGTGGCAAGTTGAGCTCCTGCCAGCTGTCCAGATTAATTACTTGGGGGGTATGGAACCCAGGAGTCCTGACCTCCAGGTCCCACCCCCACCCTAACAGTTAGCGCTCACTCCCTTACCAGACCTGGGAATGGAACCCAGGAGAACTGGCCCCCAGCCTCATCCTGTCTCACCTTCCTCATCCTCATCGCTGCCCGGAGCCGACAGCTTCTTCAGCTTCTCGATCAGCTGGTGCTCTTCCTCATCCTCCTCTGCCTCCTTCTTCTTCTTGTCTTTCTTCTTTTCTCGTTTCTTTTTCTGTTGTTGAAGCTGGGGTGGGGGAGACAGAGATGAGACGTGGGGGGGTCATATCTCCCTTGCACGCAGCCCATGAGAATCTTGGGGCGGGGGAGCCCTGGTTAAGCAAGGCATCCCTTTCTAGCAGCATAGTTATTGTAGGTTCTACAATAACATCCAGCAGCCCCCCGGGGGAGTTCCTTTAGCTCAGTGGTTCTCAAACTTTTGTACCGGTGACCCCTTTCACATAGCAAGCCTCTGAGTGCGACCCCCCTTATAAATTAAAAACACGTGTTTAAATATTTAACACCATTATAAATCCTGGATGCAAAGCGGGGTTTGGGGTGGAGGCTGACAGCTCGCGGCCTCCCCATATAATAACCTAGCGACTCCCCACGTAATAACCTTGTGATCCCCTGAGGGGTCCCGACCCCCAGTTTGAGAACCCCTGCTTCAGCTGCTCACCTGTTGCTGCTGCTGCTCCTTCTCTTTAATGACAGCCTGCTGCTCGCTGACTTGTTTTTCTTCCACGGCCAACTCTTCAAAGAACTGGGGAGGGCAGCAGGGATAGATTAGAGCTCTGCTTCCTACCCCCTCCTACCCCCCAGGAGTCTCCCTGCCCCTAGTGGTGAGGGAAGGGCACTCTAGCTGGTGACCATTCCCCATTTCACTCCCCCCACTCCCAGCAATGGGAGATTGCACTGTGCTATGGGAGATCCAGCCACCTTCCTTTGCCTGTCCCCTAGCAGTGAGATCTGAGAGACACAGCTACTCGTCCCCATTTTTAGTACTTACAAACCCCAGCTGAGATCATGGCTAGATGCTGCCCAGACACACAGCGAGAGACAGTCCCTGCCTCAGCTAAGATCAGGGCCCCGTTGTGCCAAGCGCTGCCCAGACACACAATGAAAGACAGTCCATATAACTAGCTATATGGTGGGAGGAGATATTAAGGCACAAAGAGAAGTGATTTAACTCAAGTCACACAGCAGGGCGGGTGTAGAACCGAGGTCTCCTGAGTTAAAGCCCAATGCCCTGCCCACTAGGCTCCTGTACCAGAGCTCACACCTCCCCCAGCATGGCCTGGCTCAGTCCCACTTCTTACCGACTTCTTGGTCTTTTTGTCCTTCTTGCCCTTCTTCACCACTTTGTCTGAAACAAGTCAGGAGAGATTAATCCAGGCAGGTGGGAGAGAACCCAGGAGTCCTAGTTCCCAGCCCCTCCGCTCTAATCCATTAGACCCCACTCCCGACAGTGAGCTGGGAATAGAACCCAGGAGTCCTGGCTCCCAGATCTCTCTATCCACAGCCACTCCCTCCACTGCACAGGCCCGGCTGGGTCCCACCTGGGGCAGTTCTTGTGGGTGAATGTGTGGGCACCTCTTGTCCTCCACCCCCACCTTAGTCCAGATCAGCCTTGGCTGAGCCTAGTTCATCCCATTGCTCCCTCCTTCTGAACCTGGTTCACTTCAAAAGTTTTTTTTCCTCTTACTTAACTGGCCTCTCAGAGTTGGTAAGACAACTCCCACCTTTCCATGCTCTCTGTACGTGTATATATATCTCCTCAATATACGTTCTGAAGTTTATTCTATGCATCCGAAGAAGTGGGCTGTAGCCCATGAAAGCTTACGCTCAAATAAATTTGTTAGGCTCCAAGGTGCCACAAGTACTCCTGTTCTTTTTGCGGATACAGACGAACACGGCTGCTACTCTGAAATTAATGATTCACCCCAGTGTCTCACCTGGTTCAGACCCAACCCCCCTCCCCCCAAATAATCCAGCTTCAGTTCCAGCTCAGCTCTTCCCCATCTAGCCCAGCCCCAGGACTCCTCCTCCCACCAGTCTCTTCCCCATTAACCTCCTTTCCACTCCCCCCCCCCCCACACTTCCCTCCAGGGTCTCTTCCCCCACATCTCATCCCCCACTTTAGCCAGCTTAGGGTCCAGCCCCCTCTCCCCCTGCTTTGGCCCAATTCAGTCCCTCAGCTTTTATGCCACTCCAGCCCAGCCCTCCTTGGCCAGGTTCTAACCCCCCCCCGTCCCATCCAGTACTGTCCCGCCCCCCCACCCCCCAACCCAGTCCTACCCAGTACTTCCGCCCCCGGCACTCCCCCCACCCCCCAACCCAGTCCCCCCGGGTTCTCTGTCATCCCCCCACCCCCCCGATTCTCTGTGCCCCTCCCGGTCCAACCACCCCCCGCCCCAATCCCACCCGGCCCTGTGTACCCCCCATGGACCAGCTCCCCCCTGGTTCTCTGCCCCCGGTTCTCAGTCTCCCTCCGCCTCCGGTCCAACCACCCCCTGCCCCAATCCCACCCGGCCCTGTGTATCCCCCCCCCCCCCCCCGGCCCAGGCCGGCCTGCTCACCTGCGGCCTCCCCAACCTTCTGCTCCCCATCCCCGATCCACTCTTCCTGCGGCGGCCGCGGCGGCTGCTTCCCCCCCTTCGGCATGGCCGGTCACCGCGCCCAGCGCTCACATGCAGTCCCGGCCAGCAGCTGGGAAACCTCACCACTGCGCCTGCGCGGGGCGGCCCAGCCTGACCATCGAGTGCCGGAAGCGCCCAGCCCAGAGTGGCTTCCGCGGCACCATAGAGAGCCGCGGAGCAGTAGAGACGCACTGTTGTGTGGCTAGATAAGCCCCTTAACACCAGTGATGTGGTTCAGTCCTCTATGGAAGCGGGGGCTGCTGATTGGGGGCAGGGAGTCCCCCAAGCCAGGCCCAGCCTAGGGGTCCCTCCCTGTCCTGCCAAACACAGGGGGAAGCTCATAGGGCAGGCAGCACCCCAAGGCCCCACCGCATGACTGTCGCACCAAAGCCAACGCCACCATGTTACCCCCATCTGTTCCCCGCACTGGGAGCTGGGAGCCAGGACTCCTGGGTTCTGTCCCCAGCTCTGGGAGGTGGGGTGGGGGGCTGGGAGCCAGGACTCCTGTCCTTGCAGTGCTGTCTGCAGGTGCTAGGCTGGGCCAGGTGATTTAGGGGGAGGAACCACGAAAGCGCAGCCGGGAGCAAGCGCTAGGGGGGCAACAGGGACAGGAGAGAGGGTCAACGGTTGAATATCAGGGATCTGGAGGAGGGATGCCAGGCAGAGAACCGCCGACAATGCCCGCCGCTCCTTAAAGGCGTCTAAAGAGACGCTGGATGCTGCCCAGAGGAACTCCATCCCAGGGAGGCCACATACCCAGGCAGGCCTCTTTTTAAAAGGTTCATCCCTCATCCAGTATGGGGACCGCGGTGTCAGCTGGGGGAATGTGATTCCACCCCCTCTGGCTCTTAAAGAGCACGCCACCCTCCCCACATGTGGCGTGACCTCGCAGGCACTGTCATGCCAGCAGGAATGGGACAGCATGCTCCTAAAAATGGTCCATTCTGCCACCCAGTGTGGCATGACCTCGCATGTGCCATCATGCTGGCGGGGCTGGGATGATCCTGGGAATAGAATCCATGAATCCTGGTCAAACATATGAAGTATCCTACCCTCTCTTCACAAAACTAACTGGTTGAAACATGAGACAAGGTAACATATAGTATTGGACCAACTTCTGTTGGTGAAAAATGGTCTGATTTGGACATTAAATGTTCCCAGAGCCCCAAAGAAACTGATGTGCTATCCAGCTGCCGCAGAATCAGGGTAGACAAATCTACTTAGGTTATAGTTATCATCTGTCAATTAACAAGAGAAAAACGTATACATAATGTAAAGTTTGACATGTCCAGTGGGTTCGGAGGGGGTGGCGAGGGGCTGGGAATCAGGACTCCTGGGTTCTGTCCCAGTTCTGGTTGGTCAGTGAGGTTTAGTGTGTTAGAGCACGGAGACTAGGAGTCAGGTGCCAGGACTCCTGGGTTCCATCTCTAATCCACTCTCCCTCCTGTTCTCTTATCTTGAGTAGTTCAGCCCAGTTGCTCCCATACACCTAGACTGAAAGATTTATCATTGTCTCTGTGTTTCCTCCTCCTGAGCCTAAATGGGAAGGGATGGGATGGTTGAAATCCCTCCCCCTTTCAAAATGGTTCAACCCAGTCCTAGCACACCCACCCCCAGCAACAGAATGGTTCATCCACATCTCTGCCCTGTAAATAATTCCGCCCACTGCACCGACCTTTAACAAAAATGGTAGAGCCCAGTGTTTCCCCTCTAATGGTACAACCCAGTCTTACTGCCCCCAGATCTGAATGGTTTATCCCAGCCTCCTACCACTCTGATATCCCCCCCAGCTAAATGGTTTAGCCCAGACTAGTCCTCTCCCTTCTCATTCTGCCTCCCCATATCTTTTAATGGTTTATTCTGTCTCCCCGCTCTATTGGGATCTATATGGTTTCTTCTCCCCCCCCCCATTCAGTGGTTTCTCCCAGTTGCCGAGTGGGTTATTCCTTCCCTCAGCGGTTGCTCCCAAATTTCACACCCCCACACACAGACACCCAGCTCTCGGTGGTTTATGCTGTCCCACGCTCCAAGTGGTTTATTCCCCCTTTCCTCAGTGGTTTCTCCAAGTTTCCTCTCCCCCCGTCTCAGTGGTTTATTCCTCCTTCCGCCATGGTTTCTCCCAGATTTCTCCCGCCCGGGTTCTCGGTGGTTTCTTCCAGTCACAGTGGTTTGCTCCGCCCCCCTCCCCCTCGGGCCTGCAGAGTGGTTCTTCCCGCTTCCCTCCCGGTGCTGCGGGACGGCGGCCGGGCCGGGACATGCCCCGCAAGAGGCCGTTTAGCGCCAAGCAGAAGAAGAAGCAGCTGCAGGACAAGAGGGAGCGGAAACGGGGTGAGGAGGGGGCCACGGCCACCAACATCGGGGCACCGACCCCTCCCCCCGCCAACATCTGGGCACCGACCCCTCCCCCCGCCAACATCTGGGCACCGACCCCTCCCCCCGCCAACATCTGGGCACTGACCTTCCCCCTCCCTTCACAAGCATCTGGGCACCGACCCCCTCCCCCACCACCAGCAACATCTGGGCATTGACCTTCCCTCTCCCCCCACTAACATCTGGGCACCAAACCCCTTCCCAATATTTGGAGACTGACCCATTGCCCACCCCCACCCCCCCGTTCCCAACAGCTGGGGAGTGAACATTTTCCTTACAAAAAATACATCTCCCGACCCCAATATTGGGGGAACCCCCCCCATCCCAAAACATCTGGGCACTGACCTTTCCTTCTCCCCACCCCAACATCTGGGGGCTGACTCAATCCTGGCACTTGAAATTGCCTAGGGCCCCTGGAGCATGGTGGGGGTGGGGGATTTAATGTGGGGGAGTTAGGCAGACGAGAGGCCTTGGAGTATCCCAGCGCCCTATAGAAATTTAGACAACCTCCCTGGGCACAAAGGCCCTCTCTCCGAGCAAAACAATTGGGTGCTCTCCCCCAGTGCTGCGCTGTGGCAATCAGGCACCAATCTAGCAAGCCCCCAGTTCAGCTTAACATCTGGGGGTAGCCAGTCCTGGAGTTGCAAGCCCTGCCCTGGGCATGTCCCATTCCCCCCCTCTCCCGCATAAGTCTGACTCTGGGCTCAGTCCCCTGGGGAGAGAGCCCATGCAGCCTGGTGCCTGTTCTTAAAGCATTGAAGACAGTAAACAAGGGAAATTGCTAGGCAAAAACTCAGCGAGAGCCTGTTCTCTAATTTATAGCTATGTTAAAGTGGTATCAACTGGGGCTGGATCAGAGCTGGCACCCCTAGAGGGGAAAGGCCCTATATCCCCAAACTGAGATGCACCATTGGACTTTGAGCACCTAGACAATAAACCAAGGCAATTCCCAGGCAAAACCGAGCTGTGTTAAAGCCCTGTTACCCAGAATTCAGCTGGCAGCCGGTCAAGAGCACAATGTGCAGGACTCTCTCATCTGTGCTTTGCCAAGGAGCTTAACTCTGGCATGTGGCGCCAGCCCTGGCACCCTCCGAGGTCTTCACAAGGGGGGCCATGGATCAGTGTGGCCAGGGCGTCTGTTCAGAAGGGCAGCTGTGGTTGCCTAAGGTATTTCCAGCCGCTGTTGTCATTTGAGTGTTGGGTTCAGTGCTATGGGGCACTGTGCTGCAGGGAGCGGGATGGGAGCTCAGTAGGGGCGCTCTCCCGTTGCAGTCAGTGTGACCCCAATATGGCACATGGGAGTGCTGTGCTGCAGGGAGTGGTACAGGGGGCCCCCACACTGTGCCATGCCACGGGCTTGCCTCTGACCCAGGGCTGGGTGGACGGTGGTGCCCTGCGCTAGGGAGTCCTGACTGTTGAGGTTGAGGTAGGCTGCAAGCCAGCGTTCCTCGGCCCTGCCTCACAAACTGGCTGGGAGCGGCTGATAAGGAGCCCCACCCTGGCCACACTAATCTCCTCCCCCAACTTTAGTTCGGCCCCTGGGTGACCCTCGGCTCTGCTGCTGACTTCCACTCGAGGCGCCTCAAAAATTCCTGCCTGCGGCGATCCTTCGCTCAACTCCAGCGCCTGCCCAGAGTCACACTGTGGTAGAGCCGAGGATAGAACCCAGGAGTCCGGGCTCCCAGCCCCCACCCTGCTCTAACCCACTAGACACGCCTCCCATTTCATGAGGAATGATGCCATCCCCTCTGCAGTCTCTGAGGGGGATGGAGTCTCGCGTGGGAGGGAGACTGCAACCAGCCCCCACCTCTGTTGCCGCAGACACTTGATACGCTGCAAGTGTCCCCGGCTCTGAGCAGCCCTGTTGCAGCGTCATGGGCCCTGCAGGGCTGCATTGCAGAGCCTGGGTCTGACCTTGGGGCCTTGATCTGTGGAGGTGCATTATGCTGCCTTGGGCCAGCGCGCAGCCAGCGCCTCCTAGTGGGGACAGGGCCCTGACTCTGCCCTCTCTGTGCCCCAGGTCTGCCTGATGGCGTGAGGTCGAGCTCCAACAGCCGGAGTGGCAGCCATGAGCGGCGGGAGGACCACACAGACACGTCGGACAGCGAGTCCCTGTCCCTGCAGGTCCGGAAACTCAACCAGCAGCCAGCAGTCCGCAGGCTGGGGGACCGCAGCTATGACCCCAACAGGTAATGAGGGGCGGTGATCGGGGGGAAACTGAGGCACGGAGCCGGTCACACAGAGCGTATTTGGCAGAATCAGGTGTAGAACCCAAGGGTCCTGATTTCCCAGCTCCTTTGCTCTAACCATTAGATTCTGCTCCCTTAGACCCCATTCCCCTTCCAGAGCTGGGAATAGAACCCAGGAGTCCTGGCTCCCCCACCCCCACTCCCTCTTGCTCTGTTACCCCTGTTGTTAGCTGCAGTGGGATGAATTTAGGCCAACCTGCCGCTCCAGGGTTGGCTCTGAAGTCTGTCCCCTCCTGGGCAGGTCTAGCCTTGCTGCTGGACGGGGGGTTATAGTGGAGGGAGAGAGCGGTTTACCTCGGCGGATCCGGCTGTACCGAAGGGCCCTATGGCCTGTGAGACCCTATGCAACGAGTCCAGCCATGGCAGATCAGCTGGGGAGAGGGGGCTGCGTCGGGGGTCTCCCTGCTGGGTCGGGGAGAGCTCCCCCCAACACACACAGCGCCCCTGTTCATGGGCCTCAGCCCTGCCCCTGCAGGGATCTGCCCCTAGGGGACAGGGAGGAGCTGGGACTCTGTGGCCGGTTTAGCCCTCAGTTTCCCTGATGAGGCTGCCAGCATGGGGGCTGGTCAGTGCTGGCATGTGGCGTGGGGACAGGGCGCCTGCACTACGGGTGGCTGGGCTGAGACCCCACAATGCGTTACACTCAGACAGGAATGATCAGATCGGAGCTGGCGCCCCCTAGAGGGGAAAGATCCCATGTCTCATTCTCCCCTGAGCCACCAGTCCCCCTACACTGGGATCGGACGGGAGCTGGCGCCCCATGGAGAGGAAAGGCCCCATGTGCCATTCTCCACCCCCATGACCCAGCCAGTCTCCCCTGGCTAGCGCTAGATCAAGCCAGTGAGACCAACTGTCTGAGACACCTCTCATCAGATCTGAAGCTAAGCAGGGTCGGCTTGGGTCCGGATGCAGGTGGGAGACCTGGATTGGCATCTTGGCAGCGCTGGGAGCCCCCATTGGGGAGGAGAACTGGGACAACTAGGATCTCTGCCCCCAGGTCTCCCAGCTGGCCTGATGCTCTGTAACTTCCCCCCGCTGCCAGGTACCGGCTTCACTTTGAGCGCGAGAGCCGGGAGGAGCTGGAGCGGCGCAAGAAGGTGGCTCAGGAGAAGATCCTGGAGCCTGTCCCAGAGAGCGAGAAGGAGCTGGACATACAGGACGTCTACAGATCCGGCTCCGGTGAGCAAGGGGCTGCGGTGGGGAGGGACATCGCCGGAGGGGCCAGGACCCTCCTGAATTTTTCCCCTCCCTCTTGGCTCCGTCTGTGCAAACATCCTATGGCGGGGAGTTCCCCAGGCTGCCCTCTTCCTGCTGACGCCTTGCTTTCTGAGGAACTTGGATCTGGCTGACGTGTGGGCACAACGGGTCATGGCAGTGGTGGGAATATTGGCTGAGGACCATGTATGGGTGATGGAATCCTGGTTCCCGGGGGCCGGCTCGCATTCACTGGGGTTGCTGGAGGGCCCTTTCGCAGCTTCTCAAGATTGGGATCCCTCCGTACTGACCGCTTCTCTCCCCCGCCCCACCCCTCCAGTGCTGGATTTCCCCAAGCGCCCCCCCTGGAGCTACCAGATGAGCAAGGAGCAGCTGCTGGTGCGGGAGGAGAAGTGTTTCCGGGACTATCTGGAGGGAATCTACAGCACCTACCAGCCCAACCAGCTAAGCTACTTCGAGCATAACCTGGAGGTGAGCGGGGACGTAGGGCCTTTCCCCTCCGGGGGATGCTGGCGCCGATCCAGCCCTAGGGCGGGAGACTGGCTGGCTCGGGGGCACGGGGAATGGGACATGGGGCCTATCCCCTCTAGGAGGCCCCAGCTCTGATCCAGCCCCAGGGTAAGGGGACTGGCTGACTCGGGGGCTTTCCCCTCTCCGCTTGCCTTGCAGACCTGGCGTCAGCTGTGGCGGGTGCTGGAGATGTCAGACATCATCCTGCTGATCACAGACGTCCGTCATCCGGTAAGGGCCCCTCCCCTGCCTGGGATCCCAGGGCAAGGGGGCAGGGACAGCTTGTGGGGAGGGGGGGGTTGAAGAGCCTCACTCCCAGCCGCTGGGGTCCTGCTGTGGGGGTAGTTCAGGAGCCCTGTTCACAGGCAGCCCCCACAGGACACAGGAGATTGGAGCAATTGCCCCAGGGGCTCTTGGGGGTCCCATACAAATTGTGGGGGGAGCCCTGAGGTCTCCCTTCTCTCTTGGCATCTGGACGTGACCCAGTGGGTCATTGGGTCCCTTCCTGTGTCCCAGCGTTACAGGGTATCAAACCAGGATACCGCTCCCTTCCCCACGTCTGTAAAGCCCCTGCGTGATCTCTGTTTCCCTCCCTCAACTGCCAGCGTCCTGGCCTAAAGCTGCTGCCATCCCAGCTCCTGAAAGTAACGGGATTGAAGGGGGCAGCATGGATGGGGCGGTGACCACTGCTGACCACTACAACCTCCCAGAGCTGGTCACAGAACCCAGGAGTCCTGGTTCCCATCTCCTCTCCCGCCTCCCCTGGCTCTAACCTACTACACACCACTCCCCTTCCAGAGCTGGGGACAGAATCCAGGAGTCCTGGCTCCTACCCCCCCCCCCCCCCCCCCCACACACACACACACTCACTCTAACCACTAGACCCCACTCCCCTCCCAGAGCTGGGGATAGAACCCAGGAGTCCTGACTCCCAGCGCCGCCTCTCTAACCCACTGGAGCCCACTCCCTTGGCTCAGCCGTCCCTGTCTCCGCCCCCAGGTCATTAATTTCTCCCCTGCGCTGTACGACTTTGTGACCAAAGAGATGAGGAAGAACCTGATTCTGGTGCTGAACAAGATCGACCTGGCGCCGCCGGCGCTGGTTGTGGCCTGGAAGCACTACTTCCAGACCCGCTTCCCCCAGGTGCACGTCGTCTGCTTCACCTCCTACCCCCAGCAAAGCCAGGATCCCAGCACAGGTAACGCCTCCGCTCAGGGGCGCCGGCCCCAGCACGGGGGAGTGGCTGTCTCGGGATGGGATACGGGGCTGTTCCCCGCTAGGGGGCGCCATGTCTGATCCGGCCACAGGGCTGGGATCTGGCTGACTCAGGGTTTGGGGAATGGGACTCTGGGCCTTCCCCCTGTAGGGGGCGCCGGCTCTGATCTGGCCGCAGATGAATTAGTGCCTGGATATTGGGATGTGACATTGGAAAACTTTAATACTGAGCTGGGAAATAGAACCCAGGAGTCCTGTCTCCCAGTCCCCCTGCTTTAACCACTAGACCCCACTCCCCTCCCCCGTCAGGGATAGAACCCAGGAGTCCTGGCCCCTAGTCTAACCTCTGGCTTCTCCCTGTTCGTGTGTCAGTGTTTAAGAAGCGGCGGAAGCGGAGGAAGGGCAGGAGCACGGCCATGGGACCAGAGCAGCTGCTCCATGCTTGCGAGACCATCACTGCTGGGAAAGGTGAGGACCATTTATAACATCCCCTTAGGGTCATTACTGTCTTATCCCCTACCCTGCTCCACAGCTTCTCCTGGTGCCACATGGGGGTCAGCACTGCAAGGGGAGAGCCTGCCCCCTGCAGCACGGCACCCCCAGAGCCATCTCCCATCTACACATTGAGCAGAGCAGACCCTGCTTAGCTTCCTGAACACTTGCCCAGCCCTAGGGCACGTGCTACAGAATCATTGGTTGGCCTCTCTTTGACCCTTTTGCCCTCCCCAGTGGACCTGAGCAGCTGGAAGGAGAAGATCGAGCGGGACGCGGCCAGCGCCCACCTGCCCGCCGAGGACTCGGATGAGGACGACGACGACGACGAAGGGGCGGCTGTGGTGGTGGAACACCAGACTGACGTGGCCATGGATGTCGGGGTTCCTTCCCAGGAGCTCTACAAGGACGGCGTTCTGACCGTGGGCTGTGTGGGTGAGAGCATTCTGCACTGGAGGGGGGAAAGGGGGTCATTCTCCTGATCTGCTGCTTGGGGCCCCTTTGGACTGCGAGGATTAGGGGGCAGTAGCTGGAGTGGCTGGATAATGGGTGCATGGGAAGGGGTGACTGGGTGGAGGACGAGGGATCTCCATGAGGTTTTTGAGGGGACATCTGAGGGGGACGGTGTCCGGGCAGGTGGGAAAATGGGGGGTGGTTGCTGTGGAAGGGAGTTTGAGGAAAGGGGTGGTGCAGGATGTGGAGGGGGGTGGTTGGTTGGGGGGCAGTGAATGAAGGGGAGACACAGGGTGTCTTGCGGGCGGGTGGGGAGAAGGGAGCGTGCAGTGGGGGTGGCTGGTGATTTGGGGACAAAAGGGGGGTTGGGGGGCTGGATCGGACTTGGGGAGGACCTTGGGGGGTGGCTTTTTCTGGGTGGGGACTTGGGGGGGCTCTGTCCACATTGTGACCCTGCCCCTTCCCCCAGGGTTCCCCAACGTGGGCAAATCGTCGCTGATGAATGGGCTGGTAGGGCACAAGGTGGTGAGTGTGTCCCGGACGCCCGGCCACACCAAGTACTTCCAGACCTACTTCCTGACCCCCACCGTGCGCCTCTGCGACTGCCCCGGCCTCATCTTCCCCTCCCTGGTGCACAGGGAGCTACAGGTACTGCCCCACAGCTGGCTTGGGGGGGGGGGGGGTGGAGAGTTTAGTGGTTAGAGCGGGGGGGGTCTGGGAGTCAGGACTCCAGGATTCTACCCCAGCTCTGGGAGGGGAGTGGGATCTCGTGGTTAGAGGAGAGGGGCTGAGAGCCAGGACTCCTGGGTTCCGTTCTCTTCCCCTTGCCATACATTAATTTCCCCCCATGTAATATTGGGATAACTTATGCCAAATCCCTGGTCATGGCGGCAGTGAGACATCTTCCCCCTGCTGGCGGATGCTGGCATTACACCCACGCTGCTTCCTGTCTCTCCTTGCAGATCCTGTCTGGCATCTACCCCATCTCCCAGATCCAGGAGCCCTACAACGCCGTGGGATACCTGGCTGGCCGCATCCCCATCCAAGCCCTGCTCAAGCTGCGCCACCCCAATGCCGAGGAGGGCAAGCCCGAGACCCGGTGGTGCGCCTGGGACATCTGTGAAGGTGAATGGGGTCTGAGCGCTAGAGGGGCACCATGCTGCAGGGAGCGGCACAGCAGCTGAATAAGGTGCACTCTCCCCTGGCAGTCAGTGTGACACTAGGGGGCGCTGTGCTGCAGGGTGTGGGACGGGGGCTCAGTAGGGGGCGCTCTCCCGTGGCAGTCAGTGTTGGCCCCAGTGCGACACTAGGGGGCGCTGTTCTGCAGGGAGCAGGATGGGGGCGCTCTCCCCTGGCAGTCAGTGTTGGCCCCAGTGCGACACTAGGGGGCGCTGTGCTGCAGGGAGCAGGATGGGGGCTCAGTAGGGGCGCTCTCCCCTGGCAGTCAGTGTTGGCCCCAGTGCGGCACTAGGGGGCACTGTGCTGCAGGGAGCAGGATGGGGGCTCAGTAGGGGCGCTCTCCCCGGCAGTCAGTGCTGGCCCCAGTGCGGCACTAGGGGGTTCTGTGGTCCGTGTTGACCCCATCTCGCCCTCTTTCCCCAGCCTGGGCCGAGAAGCGCGGTTATAAGACGGCCAAAGCGGCTCGTAACGACGTGTACCGAGCTGCCAACAGCATCCTGCGGCTGGCGGTGGACGGACGCCTCTGCCTCTGTCTGCGGCCTCCCGGCTACTCCACTCAGAAAGGTACTGGGATGGGGAGGGGACTGCCCTCCCAGGGCATTGTGGGTATTTACCCAGCATCCCTCTGGGAGTCTGGGCAGGAGGACCAGATCCTACCGATCCAATGGAAGGTTGCCTATAATAGCCACGGGAGGGGGAGTAGCCAATGGCAAGTCCTGTTGGGCTAGTGATATTTCTACCCCGCTTGCCCCCCTCAGGGAAAGGCAGGAATGGCTGGGAATTCACCCCAGTGACTCGGCACCATCCTCTATGACAGAATTTTAACCTCAGCCCCTGAGCAAAAGGCTGATGAGTTTTTAAGGCTCGTTTATCCTGATATCCAACCTATTCAGAATTCTAAAATCCTTCCCTCGCCACCTCGGCGATTATTGATGCTGTTGATATTTGAGAGCAAGATCCAACGGCTGGAAGTTGACGCCAGACGGATTCAGGGTGGAAAGACCTACGTTTTGAACAGTGAGGGGCATTGGGGCAATTTACCAAGGGCTGTGGTGGGTCACGGGCAGCTTTTAAATCAACATTGGATGTTTTCAAAGGGCTGCTCTGGTTCACGCGCTTAAACCAGGGCCTGTGTTCTGCAGGAGGTCAGGCGAGAGGATGTTGGCCTGGGAATTCGTTAATGAAGTTAGCGAGCAATGATTTTCCCCAAGGAGTAGTTTAGGAACAGTTCATAAACTCGCTGATGGGCCATGTGCTGAAGACAGTTACATCAGTAGTTACTCATTGCTAACGAGTCTTCGCTCCTTTGAATTAAAAATAAGTTTACGAATGATAATCAGTAGTAGTTAACAGTGCCTGCTTTCTTCGTTCTCGCCACAGAAGTGTGCTGTATAAATATGTTACCGTTCATGTACTCGTGTGTTATGGTGAGCGTGTGTGTGCACTTATAGAAAATCTAAGAGATGAGTGAAAATCAGAATTACCATTAGGCAGGAGATTCTGATATTTTGCCTTTTTTTTTTCTTTTTATATTGAATCAGGTTGAAAAATCAAAAAATTTTTGCAGATGGTTTTGGGGTCTAGTGGTTACAGCAGAGGGTCTGGGTGTCAGGACTCCTGGGTTCTATCCCCAGCTGTGGGAGGGGAGTGGGGGTCTCATGGGTTAGAGCAGGGGGTCTGGGAGTCAGGAACCCTGGGTTCTAGTCCTGGCTCTGGGAGGAGAGTGGGGTCTAGTGGTTAGAGCATGGTGGTTTACCCTCGCAGCCCACCCCTGACCATCCGTCTGTCCCCCTCAGCTATGTGGGAGCACCATCCCGAGACAGCAGAGATCGCCGCCCTGCAGGAGGCTCACCGCAAGCACAGCCGGCGCAGTTCAGAGGAAGAGGAGGAGGAGGAAGAGGAGATATCCAGCTCTGGGGAGGAGGAGGATGAGGAGAAGGACCGTGATGCCGATGAGGAAGAGGAGGAGGAGGAGGAAGAACCAGCTGCCTCCAGTGGAGGAGGGAGCAGCGCCCCAGCCCAGGCCCCACCCAGGAGGGTGCTGAAGGGGAAACTCTCAAGCCGGAACTTGTTTGCTTTGCTGGGGGAGGACGAATGTTAGTGGCTCCCCCTGTTGGACAGATTGAGAAAAGGGGGGAGGAGGCCTGGCTACAGGCTCCACCCCCTGCCCCTGTTACAGGCTCCGCCCCCTGCCCTGGCTGAGCTCCGCCCCCCCCATTCTCCATGTTCATTCCAATGCTCTATAGCCTCTGTATATGAATAAAAGTGATGTTTATTTCCAGACCCCGCCTCCGTCATTGGCCAGGACACTGGTCTCCCTCCCCAGCCATTGGTCCAGCTATCCTGGGATCTCCACCGCCCGGCTGCATCACACCAATGGGCTCATCTAGCCTAGTAGCCCGCCCCTTCAGATAAGATCCATGGGTCCATGTAGCTCAATATCCCAGCCTGGTCCTTGCTGCCCTGGCTCAGAGCAGTGGTCTCTGCTCGGGCCTGTTCATTTTGGATCATTTCTATCCATCAAAAAGGCTTGTTCCTTTTAGTCTTCAAACCTTGGTTTTGCTGCAGAAGCATCCTGCTCCCCATTTACCTGTGGAACTCCCTACCACAGTATTCTCGCCCATACTGCTCATGGAAGTAGAGCTGTTTATTTTTCCAGGAGTTTCTTCCGCTCGCCTCAGGGCATCCTCCCAGTCTGCCCTGGGGCAACTGTTGAACTTCAGCCTGCTGGTTGTGTTTATTGTGCGGCTTTGACACATCCAGCAAATCACCAAGAGGGCTTAGTATTAGATGTATTAGGGCAACACATAGAGGCCACAGCTGAGATGAGGGCCCCGTTGTGCCAGGTGCTGCACAGACACACAGGGAGAGACAGTCCCTGCCCCATCTGAGATCAGGGCCCCGTTGTGCCAGGCGCTGCACAGACACACAGGGAGAGAGTCTCCCTGCCCCAGCAGAGATCAGGGCCCCGTTGCGCCAGGCACTGCACAGACACACGGAGAGACAGGCCCTGCCCCAGCTGAGATCAGAAAAACTTTACAAAGAAAAAAAAAGTCTGTTAAATCTCCACTGCAGTGTAAACTAAGGGGAACCTGCACCGCCCCAGGGTCATTCTCGGATCTGATGGAACAGACAGGAGTGAGGTGGAGACAGCAAACTGGGGGAAATGCACCATGAAGCAGAGAGCCACTCCCACGTGCAAGCAAATGCTGGCTTTGCTGAAGTATCTGCTCCCGAGGTGGAAGCGAGGACCGATCGCTGGGGCTCTGTTTGGGCAGCATTGCAACCCCTTTCCCCTCGGGCAAACTGGTCACCTGGACTCACCACCCCTGCCCCTTGTCTTGTTCGAAATACTTTTTTGTGAGTGCCCTGACAGCAGCCCAAAGCAGGGGCGCTGGAATTACTGGCCTTAAGTGCGAGCGACTGGCGTGGTGGGCCTCAGGGCGAAGAGGCAGCCTCAGGGTGGGGTCTCGGGGGGATGGGATGGCATGAGGGGGTGGGGCCATGGTTCGGGTGCCCATGGCCTCCCCACTTTTAGGGACCTTCCGTTGCCCCTGGCCCAACGGCCGCATCCAAAGCGCTCATAAATTTGCATCAGCTTTTTTTTTAAATCAGCAAGTCAATGCAGATGCCCGTGATCTTCGCCGGTGCTTGGATCTTCCCCGTCAGTTCTGAGATGCAGCCACCTCTGGGGTGGGGCAGCTGGGGAAACAGTTGCATGATGACGCTGCATAGGCATCACTCATCCAGCACTGAGATGCAGCCACTTCTGGGGTGGAAGGCAGCAGCTATTTAACTACCACAGTTTAGGACAAGAAGGGATGGGGGAATCCTCCTAACTCCAATGACAACCACAGGATGAATTCCAGGGATGGCAATACATATTTGCCTCAGCTGGGATCGAGCCAATACAATGCAGTTAATCCAGGCTTGCAAAAAAAAGGAACCAGCCGTATACAATATTATCTGAAATTAGGCAAAGTACAAGTGCCCCCTACTGAGCCCTCGCCCCACTCCCTGCAACACAGCGCCCCCTTGGGGTCAGCGCTGGCTGCCCGAGCAGAGCGCCCCCTGCTGGAGGGAGGGGGAATGGCCAGCAGAGGGCCAGGGCTGTGCTGAGTCTCGGCTGGGGAGCAGGGGGGACCCGAGGGAGCAGGTGCAGGAGGAAGGGGTGTCCCCCCCCGCCCCATGGTGTGTGGCAGAGCCAGGCAGGCTGGGGAACTACATTTCCCAGAGGCCTTTGCTACTGCTGCAGCTACGTCAGCTGGGGGGGCGGGGGCTGGGCAGGAAGAGGCTGCCGCTGCTGGTGTCTCCATGTGACAGGTCCGGGGCAAACGGGGGAGGGGGGGAACAAAAGGGGCTGGCGGGGTACTGCTGTGAAGGGGATCTAGGGGGGCTGGAGGAAGAAGGGTGGGGGGCTGTGAGAGGAAGGGGATCTGGGGAGGGGGCTGGCAGGGGAAGCGATAAGGGTTTGGGGAAGGGGCTGGCGAGTTGCAGGGGAGGGAGATGTGGGGAGGGGGCTGGCAGGGGAAGCGATAAGGGTTTGGGGAAGGGGCTGGCGATTTGCAGGGGAGGGAGATGTGGGGAGGGGGCTGGCAGGGGAAGCGATAAGGGTTTGGGGAAGGGGCTGGCGAGTTGCAGGGGAGGGAGATGTGGGGAGGGGGCTGGCAGGGGAAGCGATAAGGGGCTGGGGATTTGCAGGGGAGGGAGATGTGGGGAGGGGCTGGCAGGGGAAGCGATAAGGGTTTGGGGAAGGGGCTGGCGAGTTGCAGGGGAGGGAGATGTGGGGAGGGGGCTGGCAGGGGAAGCGATAGGGGTCTGGGGAAGGAGCTGGGATGGGGGTTTCACGAGGAGGTGGGGGATGTTCTGTTGGGGGTGATCTGGGGGGGAGCAGGTGTAACCTTACAAGGGTGTGTGTGTGGGGGGAAAGGGGGTAGCAGGGCCCATTCTGGTATGGGGGGGCTGTTGTCCCTCCTGGAAGAATAACAAAGCCCGGGAGCCCCCTGTCTTTTGGGGACAGATCCCAGCTCTGTGTGTGGTGGGGAGTCACTAGAAATGGGGTGGTGGTGGGGGGGGCGTGGATTGTGAAAACGCCCCCACCTGGGGTAATTGCTGAAGGCAGCATGGAGCCAGCTGGGGGAGGGGCAGCTAACAGCCCCTTAGGGGACTAGCTGCCCCCCCCTCAAGTATTTTCCCCTATTCCAGATCTGCCCCCCCACAGCAATGTCGGCCCAGGTGAAGGATAAAGAGGCTTTCCAAAGGCTTAGCTTCCTCTACCAGGTGAGGGTGGTGCCCCCTAGTGCTGGGGTCCCAGCGGGAACGGGGGTTACACATCCCCAAGTGCAGGGGTACTCAAATTGGGGGTTGCCCCTCAGGGGGTCGTGAGGTTATTACATAGGGGGTCATGAGCTATCAGCCTCCACCCCAAACCCGCTTTGCATCCAGCATTTCTAATGGTGTTAAATATATTTAAAAGTGTTTTTAACTTATAAGGGGGCTCACACTCAGAGGCTTGTTATGTGAAAGGGGTCACCAGTACAAAAGTTTGAGAACCCCTGCCTAAGAGAGACCCTGGGAGCAATTCCCCCTAGTCCCAGGGCTAGGGGTCTCTGTGGGGCCCGGGGAGGGGGGATTTCTGGGGCTCCCCCCAGGATTCCTGAATAGAGCGTGGGGCAAAGAGGGTTGGTGTGTCTGTGTGTGGGGTGGGGGCGGGGAGGATTGGAGGAAGATGGGATTGGGGCAACTGGAAGGGAAGGGGGATCGGTAGGGCAAGGGGGTCACGTGGAGGTGGGGCAGTGATATGGGACTGGGGGAGGGGAGGTTGGATGGAGATGGGGCTGGGGGAGGGGGGAATCGGTGGGAGGGAGGACTGGTGGGGGGGATGGGGTTGGGGGATCAGTGAGACTGGGGAGGGGGGGGATCAGTGGGGCTGGGGGGAGCGACATGGGGAGGGGGGATCAGTAGGATAACATGGGCGAGGAGGTAATGGTGGGGTGACATGGGGCTGGGGGGAGATCAATGGGGAGGGGAGAGCCATGTGGGGCTCAGGGAGGGATTGGGGGTGACATGGAGCAGGGGGAGATGTGGGGCTGTTCCCCTCACTCTGCATCTCTTTTCCCCCTGCCCACCCCGCAGGCGGCTCACTGTGTCCTCGCCCACAACCCCAAGAACCAGGAGCTGGCGCGATTCTACTGCCACGCGCAGCGCACCATCAGCCGCAGGCTCGTGCTGAGACAGTGAGTGTCGGGACATGGGGCCTTTCCCCTCTAGGGAGTGCTGGCTCCCATCTGGCCCCAGGAGGTGGGGACTGGGCCATGGGGCCTTTCCCCTCTAGAGGCCCATCTCCCCAGGCCCAGCCCCTGTCTGTGTTTTCTCCCCTCCGCCAGGGACCCCTCGGTGAAGAGAACCATCTGCAAATCCTGCTCCTCCCTCCTGGTCCCTGGTGTCAGCTCCACGGTGCGCCAGAGAAGTGAGTGCCGCCCTCTAGTGGGGAGGGATCAGTACTGCTCTGGGAGCCCAGATTCCTGGGTTCTTTCCCCAGCTCTGGGAGGGGAGTGGGGTCTAGTGGTTAGAGCAGGGGGGCTGGGAGTCAGGACCCTGGGAGACCAGTGGGGTTAGGTGACAAAGCCTCTCCCTGTGCATGCCTGTCTGTGCCCGGTCCCTGACTCCCTGCCCCTCCCCCTTCCCCCCAGGGCGCCGCGGCCGGCGCTGGTCAGTCGTACGGTGTCTCTGCTGCGGCCAGACCAAGCGCTTCCCAAGCAACCCCGCGTACAAGCTGTGGGCGGAGCAGCCTGAGGCTCTGCTGGAGAGCCAGCCCCAAGCTGGTGAGAGGGGGCAGCATCCAAAGGGTTAATGGGGGCGGTGTGGGGCTGCAGCCCCTGAGTGGAGGAGTGGGGCACCTGGAGGCAGGGCTCAGCAGGGAGGATGGGGTGGGGTGTTGCCCGGCTCTGGATTGTTTTGTCACTGTGTGTGTGTGTGTGGGGGGGAGGCTGGATTGATCTGGGAGGGATTGGTCAGAGAGGGGTATGGATGGCGGGGGGGAGCCGGGATTGGTCTGGGGGATGAAGCTCGCATCAGTTGGGGGGGGTTGGAGGGAGGAGGAGCTGGGGGGGTTGGTCAGAGCTGGGATTGGTGTGGGGGAAGGGGCTGGGATCGGTCCATGGGGCATTTGTGGTGGTGGTGGGGAAGCTGGGAT
The DNA here is from genome assembly GCF_027887155.1 of Malaclemys terrapin pileata. NCBI lineage: Eukaryota > Metazoa > Chordata > Testudines > Emydidae > Malaclemys > Malaclemys terrapin. The sequence continues at coordinate 43,039,977 of NC_071517.1, read as the reverse complement.
CGGCCAGGAAGGGATCGAGTCGGGGAGGAGCTGGGGTTGTTCTGAGAGGGGTATGGATTGGGGGGGGAACTGGGATTGGTATGGGGAGAAGATGGGATTGGACTGGGGGGGGACTTTGGGGAGGGGACTCTGGGATCAACCTGGGAGGGGATCTGGGGGTGGGGGAGGAGCTGGGGTTGGTGTGTGGGGGGGTTAGCCGTGTAGGGGGGAATATCAGGATCAAGGGGGGGGGGGGAGAATTTGAGGGCAGGGAAGCAGTGGGAATTTCCTGCATCTCCATCTCATCTCTTCCCCTCCAGACCAGAAACCTGCAGCCCCCCAGGATCCCCCGAAGGAGCCCTCAGCACAGAAGGCCAAAACCCCCAGTGTGATCTCCGGTCTCCAGAGCCGCTCCCCCCCGCAGGGGACTGCAGAGGCTGGGACCCGGGTGGGGAAAGGGGGCCCAAGCAGGAGGTGACCCCCGGGGATGGCCGTGAGCAGGGGCCAGTGGCTTGGGGCCTGATCCCAGTGCGGGGTGGCAAGGACAGGCCTGGGGCAGGTTTTAGGAGACTCCGTTCGTAAGAGAGGTGCCAAGACTGATTTGAAAAGGGAGAGGAAGAGAAATGACCCCCTCGAAACTATCTACTCCTGGGGCACTGGCTGGCTCAGGGGGTGGGGAATGGGATACGGGGCCTTTCCCCTCTGTGGGGCACCAGCTCCCACCTGGCCCCAGGGCAGGGGACTGGCTGGCTCAGTGGGGCAAGGAACGGGACGTGGGGCCTTTCCCCACTCGGGGGTGCCAGCTCCGATCCAGCCCCAGAGCAGGGGACTGGCTGGCTCAGGGGGTGGGGAACGAGACATGGGGCCTCTAGGGGGCGTCGGTTCTGATTCGGTGGTTTTTTTGGGACCCTTGTCTATTTATAAACGTACAATCAAATTGCATCTCCGTGTGCATTTTTAGAAGCACGTTTCCTGACTCAGCATCTTTTACTGGCTTAAAACAAGCTGGTGGGAGGGCGTGACCGTAATGGACCATACCCCTCTAGGATTACGTGTAGGGGAAGGGGGGAATACAATGGAGGGGACTCCCGGGGGGGCGGTTCAAGGACGGAGGGACTATATGGTCCTGGCTAGACTTGATGGGGGGCTAGTGGGAGAAACAGTCTACCGTTACCAGTGGGAATACTAGGGACTGGGACGTCCCATGAGAAGCGTTTGCTCCCCTGGCTGGTTGGCCGTGGCACTTCTTGCTTGGCCCCAGTTCGCTTTCCGGTTTGGGCCGTCAGCTGGCTGGGGTGTTACCGGCACAAAATTCTCTGTTACACACTGTAGGGCACCCACCTTTACCCAGTTCCTCGGGCTCAAGGCGCAATCCTCTTAATTTAGGCACCCACCCTTACCTGGTCCTAGGGCTCCAGGTGAAAGGCACCTAGCTTTACCCCTCCATGGGCTCTGGGCTCTACTCCTCCAAGGGCTCTGGGCTAACACCCTTTCCGAGTGGGCTCAGGGCTTAATCTTTTGCAGGTTTATGGGGTCTTTTACCAGTGATATCCTAAGTAACCTCTATTTATTAACAATCACCAAAAACCAGACTGCACACGCTACACATACGGTGCTCACCACTCCCAAGAAGACAAATGAACTTTTCCTGATGGCCAGTCAGGATCAGGTAGGGTGACCAGACAGCAAGTGTAAAAAATCAGGACAGGGTGTGGGGGGTAATAGAAGCCTATATAAGAAAAAGCCCCCAAAATCAGGACTGGCCCTATAAAATCGGGACATCTGGTCACCCTAGGATCAGGTCCATCTGGGGGACTCCAGTTTCTGCACTGCGTCATTGGCAGAGCGTTGAGGTCTCACAGCTCTGATCTTTGGGGCTGTGTCCTGGAGCTGGTTCCCCAAGAATTTTCTTTTGGACCCCAGTTTATATAGTGAAACTTGAGCCCTGCTTAGTTATATCTTAACCAATCAATATACTAACATTTTACTAACCAATCCTAACAAAATGCTCTCACCAATCCTACCCCACCACCTTCATTAATTTACACCTAGCAAAATTAATGAAGTAATAGACAGAAATAATCAAAGAACCGGACAGAACTCATCCAGACAAACAATGGGGAAGTGGGGATCATAAAGACAAAACAATAAAGAAATGAGGATTCCACAACTATTGATAAGTGGTTTCTTGTCAGACAGAATGCCATCAAACAAAGTTTTCTTTAACCATCTTAAGATCTGTTTCTTTGTCTGGCAATAGTAGGTGCCATTAGGACGGGGTCTCCTTAACAGCCTGATATTACATCGTTTTAATGTAATTTAGATGGAATGTGAGGATGTGACTTCCTGCTTCTCCGCTGCTCTTTTAATCTGGCTGCAAACGAAGGCTTTAGGCCTTGCAATATGGCTGCAGACAAAGGCCTTATCCTTTCAGGGTCTTTTCTCCTTAGGCAGGGCTGGGGTCCTCTCACGTGGCGGTGCTGCGGCACTGCAGGTGGGAAGCTGAAGGCGGGGAGCAGAAAGCAACAGAGCAAGGGAAGAGAAAACCATACAGGAGTTTACGTGGCTGTGTGGTGCTGGATGTTTTAGTAACCCTAACACTCGGCTGGGACGAAAATCCCTTAATCTGGTTTGCTCCCGGGGTCCCGGAAGCTGAGATAAGGGGAGATGGCCAGGTGGGGGTGAATATATGAGCTGGGGGATGAGAATGATTCTTTTTAAGCAACCCCCCAAAAAGGAGTACAGGTGGGGGCAGTTTCTCCTCATTATTTTGGTCACCAGTTAAATCCATTTCCGGAAGGCCACGTTCGCAGAGGTAACTTTGTTCCCACATTTACTTGTTTGTTAAGTATGACCTCACCACAGTCAGTGATTTGCATGAGTAGGGCCCCTGCTGTCTGGACTGATTCAATTTTTGTGTCTGGTTTTTCTTGCACCTGTTCCTAACATGTGCGTTTCTTGAAAAACAGCTAGACTTATATTTCATGGTCAATTCTCTGCCGAGCAAACCATCCTAGGTTAGTGTGACCTCTGATAAACTTTCCCAGACATCTCACAATTAAACTTACAACTGGGGTACATTTTTTAGGTCCCGTGATCACAACAGACCCCAAAGATGCTTAATTCAAGAAGGTCCCCCAAGGATATGCAGCATGTTGTCACAAACTCTGCCCTCCTCCCAGAGTCAGGAAGAGAACACAGGAGCTGGGAATAGAACCCAGGAGTCCTGGCCCTCAGCACCCCCTGCTCTAACCTACTAGCCCCCACTCTCCTCCCAGAGCTGGAGATAGAATCCAGGAGTCTTGACTCCCAACCCTCCCTGCTCTAACCCACTAGACCCCACTACCCTTCCTTCCCCTCCCAGAGCAACTGATTGAGCATGGGGTCCAGGAGGGAGGGGGCTGTGTTTTCATGAACCCTTTTTCCAGGTGAGGCCAGCACTAAAAAAGGAACACAAAAGGGCCAGAGTCCCTAGAGAATGTTTGTGTAGGGTCACCCGTGACACTCACACGCGTGTGCGTGTGATTTGTGTGTGTGTCAGAGGGAGTGAGACTGGGAAATACACAAGCCGTGCCCCCACCTAATTCAGGGTGGTTCAGAGCAGTGTTCTGGCCCCCTTGATCCTGCCCCATGCCCACCTGGGGATGACACGTTTCAGTCCCGGCCAAGCGGCAGATCCATGGCAGGCTGCCTGGTCTGTTTGGTACCCATCCTCTGTCCTGCCCGCAAGGAAGTTTGCTAACCCCGGACAATAAAGCAGGCAGGGGGGTGGGGGCTCTCCCCACACAGTCAGTGCTGGCCCCCAGGCCACAGCAGGGGGCTGCCTGCTCCTTCACTCTCTGCTGGGCCCGGGCCTGCCTCCAATGACCACACCGTGGAGTTCACCACCAGCAGCCCCAGCTGGGGCAAGCGCCTCCCGGCTGGCTCCAACAACAGGGCCGGCCTTCCTGGGTGTCCCCTAGGCTGAGCCCCAAAGTGCTTCCCCACCAGCCCTGGAGCCGTGTCCTGGAGGCCGGCGCCTACCATAACGCCTGCCTCCAGCCAGAGGAGGATATAGGTGTTTTTAGTTGTGTGGACAGGGCCAACTGGGCATCCAATGGTGCCACCACCCAAGACCTGCCTCTTCCTCAAAGGCTGGGTGCCGCATCCCGGCTCCCACCCTGGTCTGAATCCCCCAGTCGGTCTCCCTGGACGCCAACAACCGGTGCATCCCAGCCGTCCCTGAGAACAGGCTCGCGGCCTCCGCAAGCTACCGGCTGAGGAAGCCCTGGGGAACGCCGGCCTGTGGGATCCGCGCTGGCTGCAGGAGAACACGGCCGCCTTGGGTGGAGACCTGGCCCGTTCCATACACTCCAGCCAGAGTGCTGGGGGCCCCTCTATTGGCTTCCTCACGGCACCCACCATCTGGGCGTGAGTGAGGCCGGAGGAGCCTGGGGTGAATGCCCCGGCGCTGGGCTGACAAGGATTTTAGGGGCAGTACAAATGCCAGCCGGAGCTGGGCCAGGCTGTTGCTTATAAAGGATTTGATGTTGGCTTGGAAACATGTTAACGCTCCGACAGCTTTGGGTTCAGCACTGACTGGGTGCAGAGTGCGCCCCCTACTGAGCCCCCCTGGCACTGCACTGGGGCAGGGGGAGTGTGCCCCATACTGACCCCTCCCCCCTGCAGCACAGCACCCCCTAGCATCGCCCTGAGGCAGTGCAGGAGTCTCCTTCCACGATCAGCGCACCCCCAGGTGCAGGCTGCGCTCATGCCAAGGGGCCGGTGCACCCAGCTGCCCACAGGTTTTGTCGGAGTGTGTGTGTGTCCCATCCACGCAGCCGCCTGCCTCGCCCGGGCTTAGCTGGCAGGCCCAGGCCGCCCTGCGCCAGCTGCTGCTCCAGCCACACGCGGGAGAACTAAACAGCCCAATGGGGGGGGGGGGAATCCTGCAGCCCCCTCCCCCCCCGGCCTCGGCACGGCTCACCCCACGCCCCACCCTGCGGGGTATCCCCTTCCCCACACGCCCAAGGTGATGGCCCCACAGGGCAGGGATGGAGCATCTGCTGCGGATTCATTAACCAGGCGCCTGCTAATGAGCAGGTGAGGGAATCAAAGGAGTGAGTTCTCCACTCCCCCCCCTCCCCGATCCCCAAGCCTCTCCTTCCCCCAGATGAACCCTGAATGTATTAAAGAACATTGGGCCTGCTGGCATGAGAGATGTTTTGTGAATGCTACCCATGCAGAGGGGAGGGATGTGGGGACACAGGGGGATTATTCAGATGGGGTACAGCTCTGACTGCAGCCCCGCCCCCCCACTCTCCCACCCTGGGCTTGCTCCCTGCCCACCAACAAGCTATGCCAATGACCCACAAGCCTGACCCTTAGGTCACCTGCTATTTCAGCCCTGGGCGCCCCATCCCCTCCACGGCTCTATTGAGACCCCCTCAGTCCTGCTACCCCTTCAGAACAATGGGCTCAGGCTCGCTGCAGACTCAGGCAGTGTTGCTGCTTCGGGCACACTTGGGGCAGCTTCCCCCCCATCAGAGTGATGGGCTCAGCTCTCTGCTTGCCCCAGCATGTCTCTGAAATGTGTTGTGGGGAGCGCAGCAGAGCCGCGGGATCCTATTTTGAACAGAGATGAACAGACTCCTGGATGGCGGGTGGGGCGCCCTGCTGGCATCGCAAGAGGGCGGAGCTAGGTTGGTGGGCGGGGCTTGGCTTGTGGGCAGGGCTAATGAACATCTTCGCCTACCTCTTGTCTTTTTCCATTTCAAGCCCAAGACACAGCTGGAACCCTGACCCCTCAAGTGTAAAATGTCCCGTCCCTTCCCCCCAAAGGGGGCTTCCCCTCTGGCGCCACCAAAATCCAGCTGTGGGTGGAACTGGCTGTGGGATTTCCCCTTCGCCTCCTGTTACCCTGCTGTTCCACCCTAGAGCCAGCCGCATCTTAGCAGCAGCGAGCGAGCCCAAGGCAGCTGTGCTGTGCGGCTGGGCCCCAGCTGCCCCACCCCAGAAGCGGCTGCATTTCACAGTGAGCCTGTGACCCTGCTACCGTACCCCAGAGGTGCCGAATTGGGTCTCTGAGCCCATGGACCCTGCCCTGGGATCCCTCCAGCCACCTTGAACCTGGGCCCTATGTGTGCACAGCCCAGCGAGCTTGCTGCTGCCAGGGTAAATAAACTGTGCCCTGGCTGGTGCTGTCAGCACCAGAGACGAGAGCCGCTTGGCTCCAGCATCAGCAGATCTCCTCCATCGTGCTGAGCTGGGATCTGCAGTAGGAGCCACAGAGCCGTGCCTGCAGCAGGTGAGTCTGTGTAGCTGGGGGGGGGGGGTGTCCCTCGGGCTCCGCGATGGGCAGAGCGTGGTCAAGGGGTGACTGGTGTCAGGGGAGCTGGAACTGGGAACTCGACTGGTAGCGTCCCAGCTAATACCCCTTCCACAGACCCCATGCTGAGAGCTGGGGATGGAACCCAGGAGTCCTGATGCCCAGACCCCACTCCCTTCCCCGAGCTGGGGAGAGAACCCAGGAGTCCTGACTCGCAGCCCGCTCTGTTCTAACCCATTAGACCCCACTCCCCTCCCAGAGCTGGGGCTAGAACCCAGGAGTCCTATCAATCAGGAATCAAGACTCCTGGGTTCTCTCTCCAGCTCTGGGAAGGGAGTGGGGTCTAGTGGATTAGTGGGAGGGCTGGGAGCTGGGACGCCTGGGTTCTCTCTCCAGCTCCGGGAGGGGCAGGGGCGGCTCTATGCTTTTTGCCGCCCCAAGCACGGCAGGCAGGCGGCTTTCGGCGGTGCGCCTGCGGGAGGTCTGCTGGTAACGCGGACTCGGCGGCATGCCTGCGGGAGGTCCGCCGGTCCCGCGCCTTCGGCGTACCCACTGCCAAATTGCCGCTGAAGCTGTGGGACCAGCGGACCTCCCGCAGGCGCACCGCCGAAAGCCACCTGCCTGCTGCCCTCACAGCGACCTGCAGGCTGCCCGGCCCCCCCACGGCTTGCCACCCCAGGCACGCGCTTGCTGCACTGGTGCCTGGAGCTGCCCCTGGGGAGGGTGGCATGTGGATTTTTGTCCCAGCCTTTCAGCATTTCCCCCTGGCATTAAGGGGCCTCTTGTTGCAGAGGGAAATGGGCCAAAGGGCAAAGTGATACAGATCTGAGAGCTCAGCGGAGAGCTGGAGCCAGGGGCGGGGTGGGGGTGACTGTCCGGAGACTGTGTTTACCAAAAAGGAGCCAGGCTTCCTGCTCGCATGGGGGTTTAAATAGGTTGGGCTGCAGCAGAGCAACTCCCCCAGCAGGGGAAGGGCCCCACATCCCATTCCCCACTCCCCGAAACAGCCATTCCCCCGTGACCTGGGGTTGGATTGGAACCAGCGCCCCCTAGAGGGGAAAGGTCCCAGTTCCTTGTAACTCCCTCTAGGGGGGTTTCCCTTCCAGCTGTCATGATGCTGGGACTCCTCCCTGCGCTCCCCTGCCTGCTCCTCCTCTCCCTGCCGGGCTTCAGCTCTGGCTCCGATGACGACGGCACCGTGGTGCTCACCACCAGCGGCCCCATCCGGGGCAAGCGCCTCCTGGCCGGCTCCAGCACAGTGACGGCCTTCCTGGGCATCCCCTACGCCGAGCCCCCCATGGGGGCCTTACGCTTCCAGAAACCACTTCCCCACCAGCCCTGGAGCCACGTCCTGGAGACCACCAGCTTTGGCAACGCCTGCCATCAGCCGCTGCTTACTGGTTACCCTGATGCCTATATGTGGACACCCAAAACGCCGCAGTCCGAGGACTGCCTCTTCCTCAACGTCTGGGTGCCCCATCCCCGGCCCCCCGCGCCGGCCCCCGTCCTTGTCTGGATCCACGGTGGGGGGTTCTTCGTAGGTGCAGCCTCCTTGGAGCTCCAAGATGGGCGCTTCTTAGCCGCCACCGAGAATGTGATCGTGGCCTCCATGAACTACCGGCTGGGGGCGCTGGGCTTCCTGTCCCTGCCTCCGGCCGCCCCGGGGAATGCCGGCCTGTGGGACCAGCGCCTGGCGCTGCGCTGGCTGCGGGACAACGTGGCCGTCTTCGGCGGGGACCCAGCTCGTTTGATGCTCTTCGGCCAGAGTGCTGGGGCTGCCTCGGTCGGCTTCCACCTCCTGTCCCCGGGGAGCCGGCCCCTCTTCACCCGCGCCGCGCTGCAGAGCGGTGCCACCACCTCTCCCTTGGCCTGGTTTAGCCCAGAAATGGCCAAGGAGATAGGCCGAGCACTGGGCCGTGACCTGGGCTGCACCGATTTCAATGACACCGCCCTGGTGGGCTGCCTGCAGGGGAAGGAGCTGGGAGACTTTGGGAAACGCATTATGTCCATGCCTGGGTCCGTGCCGACCGTAGACGGGGATTTCCTCCCCGATGAGCCACTGAGACTCCTGGAGGCCGGGCACAGCCAGCCTATACCCCTCCTGGCCGGTGTCACAGCCAACGAAGGCTCCTACCTAATCATCACTGCCCTTAACTTCACCAGGGTGAACGCCAGCCACGTGAGCTGGGAGGAGCTGCTGGAGGTGCTGAGGGTGACAATGCCGGGGCTGCCATGGGAGGGCGTCCAGGCGGCAGCGGAGCGGTACAACCAGAAGGGGCAGGGCTCGGCGTGGTACCACCGCACCATGGCTCACATCATCAGTGACTATCATGTGGTGTGCCCCATAGCCAAGACGGCTGGGCAGATGGCGGAGGCCGGCAGTCCCGTGTATGCCTACACCTTCACCCACCGCCCCAGTGGCTTGTCTTCCCCCAAATGGATGGGGGTGCCACATGGCTCTGAGGTGCCCTACCTGTTTGGGACCCTGGCATCCGTGGGGGGAGCCAACCACACGCACACGGAGGCCGAGGTGGCACTGAGCCGCAGAGTGATGCGCTACTGGGCAGAGTTTGCCAGAAGTGGGTAAGGGAACTCCTAAGAAGTCGCAACCCTGAGTGCCAATCGGCCTGGATCTACCTGCACTTTCAGCTTTGCTCCACAAACTTGCATTCAAATTTGGTGTCCCCAGGACAGGTGGAATCCAGTCCTATCACTAATTACTAGACCATAACACTCCTGTTTATTTCTTTTCCCCCAACCCCAATAGCTGCCATACTAAATAAAACAACAAAGTTTCCCCTCTGAAATCTGACAATAACTTGGTCCCGACTAGCCAACCTGGGCCCATTGACTCCCAGGTTACGGTGAGCCATGTTTCCCAATCACTAATATCCCCCGGCTCTAAGCCTTTCCACCTCATTCATGTCCCTGCGGTCACACAGCCAATGTGAGACAGATTGTGAGCGTGGAAGCTGGGGAAAGCCCCAATTATGCAGCTGGGGGGTACTACATGACGTTTGGGATATCTATGCAAATTACACCTGCCAGCTGATCCTGAGCCCTTCCCACTTCCCCATCGGAGCCAGAGAACTGTATATCAGATCAACCTGGCAGCTGGCATGACAGCAGCCAGCACTTCCCCACTTCACCACCAGATGGCAGCCTGTGACTTCAGCCCGTGAAGAACAACATGGCAGGGTGGCCATTTTGGAAGAGGGCAAAACTGGGTTGTTTGGCTCTTGATCCTTCCTAGCCCGTGGGAAGCCTTAGTGAGACCTGGCTGGAGACTGTGGGTGGCTGGCTATGTCCCTGTCCCTCTCTGCTGCCACTTGCTGTAGTGAAGGTCACCTGATCAGGGCATCCTCCTGTCTGCCCCCTTGTGGCTGGAATTCATTCCCTTCCCCCCCCCCTATGTTGACCATAGTTGCATTTCCCCCCAGGAACCCCACAGGGGCAGGAGGCAGCGGGGAGCAGTGGCCTCGTTACAATGCCACAGAGAAGAATTTTTTCCGTATCGGAACGGAGCCGCCCCAGGTGGAGGGGACGTCGCCCGCCCGGCTCTGTGGCGTCTTGACACCATTGGTCCCAAACTATCAGCGGCTCAAGGGTGAGTGTCACAATTTGGGGCACAATCCGGAGCAGTGAGGGGCTGTGTCACCCAGTACCTGAGCTAGCCAGTCCCCCCAGCCTGGGGATGGATTGGAGCCGGTGCCCCCCAGAGGGAAAAGGACTACATAATATGCTCCCATCAGCCAGTTTCCGCTTTCCATAGAGACGGGGGATATTCTGGCCTCCAGGCAAAATCTGGGGGGAGCCCTCCCATCCATGGGCCTCTGGCATTCACATGCCTGGACTGCCACTTGACTGTAGGCCCGGCTTTTTAGTGATGGGACAGTAACCTCCATACCTCTCTCTTAGCCCAGCCCAAAGGAACTGCTGAACCAGCAGGGGAGACAGAACGTCTGGAGGACTGAGCACCATGGAGAAACACAGGATCTTCAGCAGGAAAAGCCCAGACCCCCTCCGCCATCTCAGCTATGGGAGTTAGGTCCAGATTCTCATGGGTATTTAGGTGTCGAATGGGAATTCGTTACCTAAATAGCTTTGAGGATCTTGGCCTAACTCTCCCAGCTGGGCGTCGGTAGCATTTTTGTTGTAGTAATGCTGGCCGGCCACTAGATGGAGACAAGATCCGGCACACTCATCCCTCTTCCTACGGTAGCATCCCTACAGTGATACCTTTATGTGCAGTATATAAATTGGCCACTAGATGTCACTGTGGAGGGGAAGCTGTCCCCTGGTCAACAGTGGAGACAAAGGAGGGTTGCGACTGCATTTTGAAATCTCTGCTTGCCAGTGCATCAAGTTAATAGCCGAAGTTAGCTGGCTCAAAGCCCTGCTTTGTCGGTGCAATAAATTCGTTAGACTACAACAGTGCTAACTCATTGCTGCTTTACCAGGGCATTACCAGCATTAGCTCACAACACTGAACTAATTTTCTTTTTCACAAGTGAGGCTCACAACAGGTTTTAGGCAAAACAAATCCAAGCATAACTTAAGGGGTCAGCCCAATGGTCCAGCTAGCCCAGTATCCCGTCTTCTGACAATGGCTGGCGCCAGATGTTTCCGAAGCACAGGCAGACCAGGGCAATTAGTGAGTGATCCATCTCCTGTTGTCCAGTCCCACCATCTGGCAGTCAGTGGTTTAGGGGCACCCAGATCATGGGGTTGCGTCCCTGACCATCTTGGCTAATAGCCATTGATGGACCGATCCTCCATGAACTTATCTAATTATTTTTAAACCCAATTATACTTCTGGCCTTCACAACATCCTCTGGCAATGAGTTCCACAGGTTGACTGTGCGTTGTGTGAAGAAATACTGCCTTTTGTTTGTTTTAAACCTGCTGCCTATTCATTTCATTGGATGATTCCTGGTTCTTGTGTTATGTAAAGGAGTAAATCATTCCTTATTCACTTTCCCCACACCATTTAAGATTTTATAGACGGCCCTCATATCCCTCCTCCCTTGTCTCTGGCTAAGCTGAACAGTCCCAGTCTTTTGAAATCTCTCTTCTTATGGAAGCCGTTCCACACTCCTCATCATTTTTGTTGACTTTCTCTGTACCTTTTCCAGTTCTCATATCTTTTTGGAGAGGGGGTGACCAGAACTGCACACAGTATTCAAGCTGTGAGTGTACCACGGATTTATAGAGTTGCATTATATTTTTTTGTCTTATTATCTGTCCCTTTCCTAACGATTCCAAATATTGTGTTGGCTTTTTTAAACTACTACTGCACACTGAGCAGATGGTTGCAGAAACCTCTCTACAATAACTCTAAGACCTCTTTCTTGAGAGATAACAGCTAATTTAGACCCTCTCATGTTAGCTATAGAGTCAGGAATGTTTTTCAGTATTTATTATTTCTAGATTCATTTTTTTCACTGTACATTATTGAGCCCCTCCTTTAAAACATTCCTATTATTAATAAAACTACAAAACAAGCCCCCTAATACACCATTAGTTGGGTTTCACTATCCAACACGGGCCCACTCATTCCCAGGTTAGGGTGGGCCTTTTTCACCATTCACCAGTTCTCACGTGTTCTCCCGCTTGCTGCCGCATTCGTATCCTTGCAGTCACATGGCGAAGGTGACAAAGATCATGACCACTTTATCTGACTATATTGTCCCCAGGCTCTACAGATGGATAGAACTGTACATCCCCATAACAAGTTTATTAATCACAGTGAATCAGTGAACATGGGCAGGTTTCACACCAGGAGCGTGAGTGGAGGAAGAGTGGATGGGGGGAAGATCAGGAGGAGGAAGGGAAGAAGGGAGGGGGAAGGACAGATGAAGGAAGAGGAGAAGAGAAGAGAAGAGAAGAGAGGGATGAATGAAGAGAAGGAGGATGGGTGGGAAGAAGGCGGAGGGAGGATGGGGAGAGAGGAATGGGTGAATGGTGGAGAGAAGAAAGGAGGGAAGAAGATGGCTGGAGAACTGCGGGAGGGGGAGGAGGGATGGGGACCAGGACTGAGGACAGGCAGGGACGGAGGCGGGTGGCAGGCGGCAGGCCAGACTCAGTGCCCTCCCTTGCCAGGGGGCAGCGGGACCCACTCATTGCAGAAGGAGGCGTGGGAGCAGCAAGTGATGTTGATGTGGTACTCGGGGACCATCAACTCCTTCACCATCCCGCAGCGGCTGGGATTCATGATGCAGCCCTGGAGGAGGAACTGCACCTCACCTCCTGCAGGGGGCAACAGAGAGGCAGAGCTCAGAACCACGCCACCCCAAAGCACGGATGGGATCAGAAACCAGGCCATCCCGACCCCCAGGCCGCTCAGCTGCTCCATCACCGGCTGAGCCCACATTGCAGTTCTGAGCCTGACCACAAGGGGTCAGGCCAGAGCCAAGCAGCAGCTTGCCCAGAAAGGAGTACGGCTCAGTACTGGTGGGGGCATTTGGGACAGAGAGAACCCGGTACAGCCCCTGCCCCCCACTCACTATAGCTGATGTTGACAGTCATGCATGGATGCCCGGCCTTAGGGGTGCACTCAGAGACTCCGGGGAGGCAACCGATGTAGGGCTCGTTCAGGGCGCATTGTCTGCAACGCAGATTGCTGCCTGCAGGGGGCGAGCAAGGGGAGATGCAATGAGAGATGGGCACAAACACCCCCCCAACCACCATCCCCGCAGGCAGCCCACCCTAACCACTAGACCCCATTCCCCTCCCCAAGCCATGGATAGAACCCAGGAGTCCTGACTCCCAGCCCCCCCCACTCCAAGCATTATACACTGCGAAGTGACACCACTTTTCCCCATCCGAGGTTCTGTCAGTTTGACTGGGTTACCCCAGACGTCTCCATAGCCGAGCAGAGATCTGGTGGGTTGCTGACCCGAGACGTGGCAGAGAAGTGGCCTGTGCGTGACTGAGAAAACCTGGGGCTGTGGTTCAGGCTCTTTCAGCGGCACTGCGGGGGTTGCTCACCCCAGGCAGGGCCGGCTCTAGGCACCAGCGCTCCAAGCATGTGCTTGGGGCAGCACTTTCCAAGGGGCGGCACTCCAGCCCCCATCCCGCCCCCCCCCGCCTTATTTTTTCTTGGGGCACAAAAAGCCGGAGCCGGCCCTGAACCAAGCTGTTCCCTGTCACTGAGGCTTTCAGGCTGCGCTGGAACTGACGCTGCAGTTCTGGCTGCAGTCGCTAGATGGCGCTCATGGCAGCCGGAGTCGCACAGGCTGGACGGCAGGTCAGGCTGCCCGGCCGCTGGAGAGCCGGAGCGTCATCCCCGGAGCTGAGCCCGGCTGCGGCGGCGAGAGGGGCTCAGCTCCGGGGGATGATGCTCCGGCTCTCCAGCGGCCGGGCAGCCTGACCTGCAGCCCAGCCTGGGGGTGAGGAGCCGGGGAGGGGGAAGGGGTCCTGCTGCTGCTCGGAGTCTCCCCAGGGCGGCGCGGCGTTTCCCCGCCCGAGGGGGCTGTGCAGGCGCCGCCGGGCTGGGCAGGGGGCGGATCCCGGCTCGCGCGCTGACAGGGCGAGTGGCTGGGCAGCCCGAGCTGCCGCCGCCCCCTCCTGCCCCCGGACCCAGCCCGCCGCGCACCTCCCCCGCCTCAGCCCTGCACTGCCTGCCCTGGGCGGGGAGAGGCAGAGCCCGGCTCCGAGTGGGGCAGCGGGGGATACTGCCCTGCCGGGGGATCCCCGCGGCTCGGGCACCTGGGGGTCAGTGTCTGTCCTCTCGGCTCTGCCTGCAGGGGGCTGGGGAAGCAGCTGTCAGCACCTGCCCCTCTCAGCCCTTGCACCCCCCATCCCACTCGCAGCCCCTCCACTTGTACCTCATCCATCGCTCCTTCGCTGCACCCCTTCCCCTTGTACGCTCCCTTCACCCGCACCTCTCCCCTTGTACCCTCCCCCAGCCCTCTCCTCCCGCACCTCCCCCCTTCCCCTGTACCTCTTCTCCTGCAACCCTCCTGATACCCCCTCTCCTCCTCCACCCTCCTCCACGAGTACATCACACCCTGCCTCTCTGCCAGTGTAGAGCCCCCAAGCACCCCCACACCCGCTCCTCTGCCTGAACCCTCTTTACTAGCTCCCCATCCCTTTCTGGGTACAAGGTTTGTGGGTTAGTCCCTATGCCTTCCATGTGCATTTGGAGCACTAAAGATGGGGTTGTGGGGGCGAGATTTATACTAAAGTGAAATAAAAATAGGAGAAACGGTTTGATCCCCACTGCAAGTGTAAACGGGGATTGCTGTGGTGAACGAGGAGGTCATGTTGGGGGGGCGGGGAGCTCAGGGCTGGGGCAGCAGCGGGTGCGGGGGAAAGAGCCCAGGGCTGGGGCGTCAGGGGGTGCAGGTGGGCACTGGTGGGGGGGGGGGAAGAGCCCAGGGCTGGGGTGGGGGGCAGCCAAATTTTTTTTTTGCTTGGGGCGGCAAAAAACCTAGAGCTGGCCCTGTTTCCAGGCCTCGGGGCCTGTCAATGGCACATGAGCCCCAGTGCACTTACTTTTGCCAGGACCCTGGGCGGGCTGCCTATGGGACTGGGTTATCGGCCGGCAGGTATGGAAAATCAAGCCACCCCACGAACCTAGCCATTTTATCACCACTCCCCATGATTTCACTGCTCAACACGTCTGGGTGGAAATCGGAACCTTGTGGTCCTTATGGCCCTTGGAACCCACACAGTTGTTTTGTCTCCATAAGTTATACCCTAGGGAATTACTGAATATCTTTGATACAGTTTGTTGGGAAGGAGAAGCAGTAGGTAAGGCCCCAGGAGGAGAACTCCTATTTAGCAAAAAGGATGGTTGCGCCCTGCCATCAAATCCCCACACCCCTCTTCCCTTTCACCTTAACTTAACCACTACCCAGGGTAGTTGCTTTATCACATGGCCTGTTAATCCCCAAATCTACATAACCCTCCACCCAGCCATCCCCCTTACTTTCGATTGGACTTCCCTCATCCCGAACCGCTTCCTAAATTTGACTTTTCTGATCTCCCTCCTCTCCACCATATCTCACCTCCAAGACCAAATACACCGAATAGAGGTTGAATACAACAGAGAGGCCAAAGCATTCCAAACTGCCTACCGGGGGGGGTACCCTATGTTCTTCCCACGACGTTTTGTGTTTTGCCTCTAAAGAAATTGCCCAAGCCACGCCCAGCCTCTTCACATCCTCATTCTTAAAAATACTAGCTGGTCCAATTCTTGCAATCTGTTGCGTTTTATTAATCGCCACCCTTTGTTGCCTGTGCAGGGTGTGTCGTTCACCCCAGCTACAGGTTCAATCACCACCCCAAGCCCTTCTTTTTCCCATCGATACCCCCAACACAACACTATACTTTACTAGAGACCCAGAAGTTAGTCACCTTAGTGTCCGCCCCGCCGGTACTGCCAGTCTCGTGTCCACTGATCCCCTTTTACAAGAAACTAAGCCTAAATACTGCACTATGGCCTCTTTAGCAAATTATAATGATGATGCCTACATGGCATCAGAGGAGGGAAATTGTGGGGAAAAAGAACTAGGTGGCCTTCTTTATGACAGCCAAAGTAACACCGAAGGCCCAAATTCAGGCCCTCTGACAGAGGCTGACTATATAGACGGCCTTTACATAGAACAGTACAGGCCAAGGCCTGAACAAAACTAAGCTGTGCAATTCCCTGCCAAATACGGTCATGGGCCATGACCAGAGGAGGGAGGGGACGGAAGCCATGCGAAAGGCCTTAGCAACATGATAAGCGCTTGTTGATGAAAAACATGATAACTGCTTGTTTATGAAAAACATGATAACCACTTGTTGACGAAACATAATAACGGCTTACATGCAGAAATTGCTTCTAGTAAAGGCCAACTTCTCCTATAGTTCCAGCTATCTGCCAACCAGCTAATCATATATCATCTTTGGGCGTCCCGTAATAAACCCCTACGACCCCGGAAAAAACAATATGTACCCTGACGAGAACAACACTCCAACTGGTGCCAAGTACCACCCATGTCAGAAACCACCAAGAAATCCCCCACCCAATAGGCACCCAATTCTCGTAAATAATGAGGAAGCTGCCGGGAAAAAGGGACAGACCCCAACCCTTATTTTCGCGCTGTGCTGGGTGTGGTAGTTTTCGGACTGCTACCCCAACGCGTTGGTATGGTTTGCAATAAACTGGCCTCAGGCTTGAGTCTGTGAACTAAAATCAATGCGTGGGTGACTTTTTCCACGACAAGTGTTTAGAGGGGGAGGCTGGGTTTCAGGACTCCTGGGTTCTATCGTTGGCTCTGGGAGGGGAGTGGGGTCTAGTGGTTAGTGGGGGAGGCTGGGTGTCAGGACTATTGAGATCTATTTTAGGTGCTCAGGGGAGACAGGCGTCCGCTGCCTCTGGAGCCGCTCAGGCCTGTGTCACCCCAGAGTGGAGTTCCCCGAGCTGCCCAGCGGCACTTACCTCCCAGCACGAGGCAGAACAGGGCAGACGCTGCGAGGAGCAGAGCGTGGGCCATGCTGGGCTCCTCTGGGTCGGGTAGGCACAGGCTCAGGGAAGCACAGAGCTCTGAGCTGGGACTGACGCAGACTCCTGACTCCAGGGCTTGGGGCTGTTTTTATCCTCCTGTGCTGGTGACCAGCTGTGCAGGGAGCATCGCCTGAGGCGGCTAGAGGGACAGAGCAGACCCATTTTGAAGTAACCACCCACACCAAGAACAGTCCCTGCAGGGAGGTGACTAGTCTCCAGGAATAGATTCATCAGGGCAGGGCAGGGGAGTGGGGGGCTGGGTGCCAGGACTCCTGGGTTCTATCCACAGCTCCTAGAGGGGGTGAGGTCTAGTGGGTTAGAGCTTTAGACGGGCCAGGGTCTGGATTTTACATTTCATCTTCAGTGCAGTGGACTCCTACACCGCACTGGAGCATTGGGGTCAACCCTGACTGTGTGGGAAAAGCGGTCCCTTCTGAGCCCCCACCCTGCTCCCTGCAGCACAGCGCCCCCTAGTGCCACACTAGGGGAACTGCCTCCCCCATATTCGCAAACAGCCTCCCGCACAGATCAAGCCGAACCCATTAACAGTGAGATCAAAGTGTTTGTCCTTATTAGCGTGGGTTCATCAGGGTCCATCCCACCTCTGCATAGGGTAGTTATAGCTCACATGGTGAGGTTACATATCCGAAACACGTTTCACAGTCAATGCAACTAGTTTACAAATGGGGATAAGGTCTTACACAAATCAGTCATAAGTCCAGGACTAGAACCCAGGAGTCTGGCTCCCAGCCTCCCCTGCTTTAACCTACTAGACCCCACTCCCCTCCCAGAGCAGGGGATAGAACCCAGGAGTCCTGACTAGAGCTGACTGGAATGTCTCATCCAAACCTCTCTCCATCAGAAAGTGCTGCTTCTCTGAAAGAGACACGTTCCGCAGAACCCTCCTCGTTTTGTTAATGTTTCAGGAAGGTAGTTCAGGTCCTGGATGGAGTATCTGGTTGACACCAGAAAGAGAGAGAGTGAGAGAGCTGCACACCTGATTGAGAGCAAAGATTTGAAACTGGGTCATCCACATCACAGCCATGTGCCCTACTGAACTTCCCACTGGAACCGAGCCCCATCCCAAACCTCCGCCCGTTCCTCTCCACGGGCAAGGTCTAGTTCTTCAGCCGGGCCTTCTCTAACAAACACACAGCAGCAGGTAGATTTGAAGTTGCTACTGAAACAAGACACTCCACAGCATCCTTCCTCCTCTGGGTAGAGGACAAGAGACCAAACCCCACGTGATGGATGCGTAGACACCTGGCTTAACGCACTATTGGGAGACGCTCAGATACTACAGTGATGAGGATGGTATCAAAACTTCTACAGACTCGAACCACTTGGTTCTCTTGGTGTGGGGCTGGCTCTTCCTGTCTGGTTCTGAGCACAAATTCCACGATGAATCTGAATTAGCTTCCCCACGAAAGCTTAATGGAAACAGACCTTTTGTTCCAATTTCAACCCTAACCCTAATTGAAATGCAAATGAGGCTTGCTCTATACCAGCTGTTTCCCTTTGCCACCAACAGGTGGCAGCAGAGTGCCTTCTGCTACAGAGCCCTGGCCCATCTGGGGTTCTCAAGTAGTTCTGGGCTACTCTTCTGTTCACAAACAGGAATCAAGAGCAAGAGGTCTTCTCTCTAGGGCTTCAGGCTGTTCACTGACCAGCATTAATCCTGATTCCCAGTACTCCCTAGCTCTAACTGCTAGACCAACGTTTCCTCTCATTTTTTCCATCCATGTGTGGAATGAATTTTGTGATGTGCACCGTATCGAGGTAATGTGCAGATGTGCGCCACCATTAGAGATACAATATATATATTTTTAAAACTTACCATAGGAATAATTAATCCAGCCAGGACAGGAGGTTAGGCATTTGCACTCACTACTCAATGAATTAAATTTAAACGCAAGAGAGAAATAAAAATTATGAAATGCACAGACCAAAAACTAAAATAACACACTTTGAAAGACGTATCAAGAAGTAACAACACTACCACCACAAGTATGTGTTGGGAGGCGAGTGTGAAAGACGGAGTGTGTATGTGTGTGTGACAGAGAGGCGTGTTGCCCCTTTAAGTACGCTGCCCTTTCAGCTGCCAGCAAGCTCCCTGCGTCTCGTCCCCCTGCTCTGTGGAGATGGGGTACAGGGCAGGGGAACACCCTGACATCAGCACCCTTATCCCCTCCGCCGCTCTGCACAGCAAGCAGGAGGCTCCCGGGAGCAGCTCCAAGGCAGAGGTTGGGAGCAGCACATGGCAGTGGGGGGAGGGACCCCTGAACTGCGCAGCACTTGATAGCCTCCTGAGTGGCCACCCAGCCGTGCAGCTTACAGGGAACTTACCACTAAATCCCACTGCCCTCCCAGAGCCTGTGACAGAACCCAGGAGTCCTGACTCCCAGCCCCCCCTCGAACCCACTTAGACCCCACTTCCCTCCTTGCTGGTGCTCAGTGCACATGAGGAAGAGCCGTACACACCAAGGAGTCTAAGAAAATCGATGGTTTATTGATGACAAATTGCAGGCCATTATACGATACAAGCCACAGAGACAGGTTCTTGCCCGGCCAGCTGGGACAGACCGCAGTGCAGACAATTGCCCCCACATTCCAGGGGAGCAGAGGCGGCTTCTTTGTACCCACCCCCAATGGGGACAGGAGCAGGGAGTGCGCCCCCCACCACAGAACACCCCCTGCTGACGAGTCACAGCACCACCCCTGCAGGGATCCCCCTACGGGGACAGGGAGGAGCTGGGGCCCATTCAGCCTTTGGCATCCCTGCTGAGGTGACTGGCACTGGGGTGTTCAGGGCAGGTAGGGATAAAGGCACCTTCTCTGCTGAGACCCACCAGCTCATTACACACATGGGTGCACCAAGTGGGACGCACTTCCGCCCTGCACGGAGATAGGGTCGGATACAGATGCCCCCTAGAGGGGAAAGGTCCCATGTTCCATTCCCCCCTCCCCTCCCCTCAGCCAGCTACCCACCCAAACTAATGGGGAAAGGCTCTGCGTCCCATCCTGCCCTGCCCTGTGCCAGCCAGTCCCTGTCCTGGGCCACTAGTTACACACACAGCTAGTTAATGCATTACAAGCGGTGCCCCTCTCACCCCTCCTTCACACACAGCTACTCAAATATGGAGCATTTCGAGGTGCTGCCCTGCCCCTCTCTGCCTGGGGCAGAAAAGCATCTCCCCAATGAGGCTCTGACCCCTCCTGGGCATGAATGAATCCTTGATACTACCCCATCCGCCGCGAGTCTGAATCAGAGCCCTCCGCCCCAGCTCCTGCAAAATCTCCACTCCTAAAGAGCTGCCCTGCCCCACCCCAGAGGTGGCTGCATCTCAGTGCTGGGTGAGCACATCCTTTGCTGATTTGCTGGGCAGCTGTTACCCAGAGGTGGCTGCATTTCAGGAAGTCTCACCTGAGTCTGAGCCAGACTGTTTAGATTGGAAGCTTTTTAAGGCAAGGAGTATCTCTGATTACACGTGGGCACACAGCGCACAGCACAACGTGGTCCTGCCTGATCCCAGTTGGGAACTAGCTACTACTGAAATACAAATAATCATCAGCTCTTGCATAACCCAGGCGAGAGTATTCCACTGCATAGTGATCAGGCTTGGCCGTATGTTCTCGAAACACTAACCGAGTCTTGCTAAAGACTCCCAGCGCTAGACACCCTCCCTTGGGAAGCGGCTCCAAGAGTTAATCGCCCGTTCTGTGGAAAATCTGCACCTTGCCTCCACTCGGAATCTGTCTCGCTTCAACTCCCGGCTGTCGGCTCCCATGTGGCTGCTGTCAGCTGGACTGAAAAGCCCTTGGGTGGCAAAAACCTTTGCCTGGGTCAGCATTTATTCAAAGGGCTGAACCCAAACTCAAAGGGGGACAGATCTGGAGCGGCCTGTGATAATTTAAGTAGCTCACCATGTGGTATCCAGGGCGTAGTGTTTACTGTCCGCAAATAAGCTCCTACCACTGAGAGTTTCGCCTGTAGGCCGGTTGCTGTTCTAAAATCTGTTTCTCTCTTGCTGTGCTTTGTTCCTACTGTTAACAACACACAATCCTTTGGTTTCAGGTCAAGGTGCCCAAAAGACTGAACCTCGGGGGCCAACTTCCATACAGCTCTGCCAGAGAAGCAGAGCTGATACTTGGGGTGCCGTAGCCCGGGAAGCGGGCTAAGAGTGGGAAAATAGGGGAATCCCACCCCAGGAAAGGGAAGGGCTTGAGGGCCGGTGGGGATGCGCTCAGCTCAGAAAAGGAGCGAGAGATGCAGTTAGTCCTGGAAAGGCAAAGGAGATTTCCGACCTGTAAACACGGGCAACATCAACACACCCAGTTACCCTTGTATTGAGTCCAAAAACTTTAGACTAAAGCATTTCAATCCTCAGGGGACTTAACTGTTAAGTGCCAAAAACGGAGATCACGCGAGACCAATATGCCACCACTCGGCAGTGGCAGGGAACATGAGGTCTGCGTTCTCATCCAAACAGCCCCTTGTGGAAAGTCCTATTTAATTCCCCTCAGGGCCACTTCTTGAGCCAATCAGGGCTGAAAGATTGGCTCTTCTAATCTCACAGCTGACATCTGAAAACGATACACGAGTCAGGGAAGAAACCAGCTTGCTTGAGAATGAAAACCTCGCATGTGCCACAGATACAACTCAGAGAGAAGAGACAGGGCCAGTTTTGACAGTCAATTTCCAACCGTAACTGCGCGGTGACATAGTTTTTTGGGTGCCCCAGCCTTTTCCTTGCTTTAATGGAGTTCTTCATTGGCCAGAAGTTATTTCCTCGCTTTTTCTTTTCTCCAAAAGACACACACGCAATTATTTACTGTTAAAAATAGATAGGGTGCAGAGCAGCACAGATATGGATGCACCTGATGGGTTATTAAAGAGCGAGTTGCAGAGGGCAAAGAAAGCATGGAGATGCATTTTCAAAGCTACCGCAGTGGGGTGGAATGGGAGGGGCTGGGAACCGTGCAAGATCTCCCGGCATTCCTGGAGTGGAGGCTACTGGGTAAAATTCACCCTCTCATTGAGGAAGCCGAGGGGAGTTCCGCCTCTGTAGCCTATTCACTCATCGGCGTCTCCTGTTTAACACAGGTTAGAACAGATTATCGGGTGGGTCCAACGACTTCCATCCCTGCCACAAACAAATCCCAGTCGGCGGTGAGGAATTGTAACGGGCCTTCCCCAGAGAGTTCACCCCAGAGCGAGGGGGAGGACTCAGCCCAAAGGGACAGGAGTTGGTCAGTCCTAAACATTTCCTCTGGCCTAGACAAGGGTGACAGGTGATTTCCCAAGAAGATACGCCACTATCAAGAGACCGAGAGGTCGTGCCCCCTCAAGCAACGTGGAACACTGAGAAACAAAGCTCAACATGCTCCTTTTCTGGGTACCAATTCATCCATCTAGTCTGCTACCCCGCCTCTCTGCCGGCACCAGATCAGGCTGACTGTGGTACCAGTATGTCCTCCTAGAGCTGGGCACAAAACCCAGGAGTCCTGACTCCCGGCCCCTCCGCTCTACTAGACACATCACTTCCCTCCCAGAGCTGGGAATGAAACCAGGAGTCCTGACTCCCCAGACCTAATCGACTGGACCTCACCCTGCCTGCTCTGCTCCAGAAGGCGAATAAACTTGGGTCGTACAAGGCCAAGGATTCTCTCCCTCGAGTCCACTCCCTCTCCCAAGGACTCACCTTGGACAATCCAATGTGATGCATCTTCACGGGAGCTGGGTGGAAACAACACAGTTCCGCCCTTCCTCCCCCCACCCCACAAAATCAGGAGACGAGTGCGAGAGGAGCCGAGAATTAAAGTGACTCAGGGACTGAGAACCCAGCCAGACAAGCACGGATCTGTCCCCTTGAGTCCATTCTGGAGGGGGAGCTAGGGCCACATCACGGAGGGAACAGAGTGATTATGAGGGAGGGGCCACCCCATAAATCTGTTGAATCCCCGTTTATGCAATGCCCTCAGAATGAACTGCCGACACCCCCATAGTCCTTCGCAGCCTGTCTCCCCCAATTCTAATCAGAAACCCCCCTCCTCTTCCTCTCCCGTTGCAGTCCATAGTGACTTATTACCATCGACACACTCAAGAGAGATCCCCATGGGTTTAACTTAGTGGGGGAAATCTACTAGTCCCTGGGTCCAGATTCTCCTGAACAGCAGGGTCCCCCCACTCCTGGATGGGGGCAGGGAGGTAGCACCCGCCCAAGGAGGGAACCCAGGGTCTTGTCCTTTGGGACTGCACTGGAGTCTGATGTCCGTGCTGAGCTGGCCCACATTGGGGGAGAGATGAGGGTGGTGGGGGTCCTCCCACACAGCCTGGAAAGGCAGCGGTGTCAGAGAGCTGTGAGATCCCCCCATGCCTGGTCCATGTGGAGGGCAGAAACGGGATCTAGCCGCCTCCATCACTCCCTGTCCAGGAAGGCTGGCTGGACGGCGGAGGGGGGAAATGGAACGGAGCAGTTCCTTCATGGCTGGTTCCAGCGTGCATGGCAGGGGCCTGCAAACCCCAATGCATGAGGGTTGGACTAAATCAGGGCATGGCCAGCGAGGTGTCCCCCACCCCAGTCTGTGGGGAGGGATGGGGCCTTCGGTAATCCATGTCCGGCCCCGCCCCGGCTCTCCCGGTCCACAAACAGGCAGGGTCTCCAGGAGAGCAGTAAGAGCCACGGTGCTCATCACAGTCATGGCATGCGGATGAACAGCAGAAACCAGACCCACGCCTTCTGCCTAGCCCGTCTACAAGGAGGCTGGCGCGAGCGGCCTCAGGCCCCGTCACTCCCAGTCCGTGGGGGTGCGGATGACGAGGGGGGCGGCGTTCTTGCGTCCGGCGCGGATGCCCGGGTAGAAGAGGGGCCAGATCTTCTCGGTGAAGGTGTCCGTGAAGGTGTAGATGTGGGAGCGGTCGGTCACGTTGTAGAAGGACACCCGCCCGGCCTCGTAGTCCAGGAAAACGCCCACCCGCTTGGGCTTGATGGGGACGTGCAGTGGAGTGAAGGGGGTGGTGGTGGCCGCATACTTGTCACCGTTCCACAGCCGCACTCGCCAGTAGCCCGTCTCGGGCAGGGCCATGAGTTCGCCCTTGCGGCTCACCGAGTCCTTGCAGACGCCCAGGGCCCAGTGCGTCTTGTCGCCCACCTCCACCTCCCAGTAGTGGCGGCCCGAGGTGAAGCCCTCGGTTGCCAGGACGCAGGGGTAGATGGTGAAGCGGCGCGGGGTGTCGGGAAGGTCCCGCAACCGCGTGTCCACGAACTTCACGCTCTTGCGGTCCTCGGACAGCACCAGGTTGGGGTGGGCCGTCTCAGGGTCCAGGGTCACGTCTCCTGGAGGGGGAGAGGGGTCGGGCGGTCAGTCCTTTGCCCCACCCCATATTGCCCTCGCGGTCGCCCCACACCCAACCATCAACCCCACTGCCACCCCTTCCCGAATCCCCCCCTCCAAACCGAACCCCCATTCACTCCTCACCCAACCCCACTGCCACCCCTTTCCAAATCCCCCCATGCCAGCCCCACACCCTCTCCCAACCGAGCCCCTCACTCACCTTGCCACACCCTTCCCAATTAACACCCCACTCACCCAAACCCAACCACCAACCCCACTGCCGCGCCCTTCCCGAATCCCCCCCGTGCCAGCCCCACGCCCCTTCCCACCAACCTCTCCACTCCCCCTTCCCAACCACCAACCCCACTGCCACCCCCTTCCCGAATCCCCCCCGTGCCAGCCACCCCCAACTGAACCCCCGCTCATCCCCTCCCAAACCCCCTCTGTGCCAGCCCCACCCTTCCTACAAACCGACCCAGAGCCGGCAGGGTTTCCAAGCCCTGTATGTTCTCTGGTGAACAGGGTGGGAGAGGGACCAGCCCCCCAGGGCCAGGGAAGGAGGGGACCCCAGCCAGGGCAGAACTCTCAGCAGCCCCACTCACCGATCAGTCTCTTGATGATCTTGCGCAAGACAAAGTACTGCCGGGGGAAGCTGCAGAAATTCTTCTCCAGCTCAATGGGGACCGAGGCCAGTTCCATGGTCTGCACCGTCTCACACCTGAAGGGGGCGACACATAGCTAGCACCACATCAGCTGGGTCTGAGCTCCCAGGACAGGGGCCCCTGGGGCCAGAGCCCCGGCCTACCCTATCCAAGGTACCTGTCTGCCCCAGTCACTGTTGTATCCGAGAGCTGCATGGCCTGTAACGGAGTTATCTTCTCGGCATTCTGAGAGGAAGGGCAGGGCTGTTAACACGGAGCATTTCAGAGACACTTATCCTGCCTCACAAACCCTGCCTGTGCCCGAGACACAGGGCTAGGCAGGGGAAACTGAGGCAAAGAGAAGCCAAACAATGGGCTGAGCCAGCAGCAGAATCTAGGCGTCCTGACTGAGTCCCTCTTCCCCTGCTCTAACCACTAGACTTCCCTCCCCTCCCAGAGTTCAGGATAGAACCCAGGAGTCCTGGCTCCCAGCCCCCCCGCGCTAAGCTACTAGACCCCACTCTGATATTCTGGTCCAAGACACGGGCTGGCTCAGTTGTTTGTCTTTTCCTGCAGCTCTGACCCACCCCTAGGCCCCTGTCCTGTTCAGATCCTTTTCCCTTTGAGTGCAGGGGGTTGGGCGGTGCTGTCGTCAGCTCCCGGGGCGAGGGCCGGGGAATGGAGGCCTTACCTTTCCAGGGTGCTCTTTATGTCCTGCAGGGAGAGAAAAGAAGCGGATCAAGGGAGGTTCCAGGAATCGGTCAGGCAGTATCTGGGCTGCCCAAACCCCAGGGCGGGACAGGTCTCCCACAGCCTCTTCCCAGAGAGATGCCCCATCAAGGCCCATCCACCACCTATTCCAGGATCATCTCCTACGTCCTATCCCCCAATGCTTTGCCCATCAGAGCTGAAGATGCCCCAAATCAGGGTCCATCTCGCCCAGTTCCAAAAGGCGGCCAGAGTTGGCCCCCTACAGCCAGTTCCCCAGCGTTCTGGCCCATCCTGGTTTGAGACGTCCCCAGCAAGCAACAGGCCTCCCAGACCTTCCCCCGGCATGGGAGTCTCCTTGATGGGCAGTGGCTCAACCACAGAGCTCGTGGCTCAGCAGCGGACGGCCTTGACTCTTTGCACATCTGCACATGATGGCATCTCAGGGGCCGGTTTTCCCCCAACACGTTGAGGAAGCCTGGGAGATACGAAGGTCTCCTCTGGATCCGGCCAGAGCTCCAGTCGGAGCCCTGCAAAGATCCTCAGTGGGGCACCTCTAAGGAGCAGAGCAGACCAAGGAGTTGGGAAGTAGCTCTTGAGAGAGAGGTCCCTAAACCTCCCTCCTCCCAACACAGTCATGCTGACCCATCCAAGTAGGACCTCCTGATGGCCAAAGCCTGGTCTACACTTGTAGAATAGCTAGGCTGGTTGGGGGTGTATGTGACTTTACTGACAGAGTTATACCGGGACGAGGTGGAGACTAACTTATTTCACTTTGTTGAAGTGGAATAAGCTACCCTGGTGCGAGCACTTGCAAGCCAGTAGAACGGTCTCTGCGCTAGGGGCAGACAAGGCTGAAGGAGGTGGTCGGTCCCTTGGCAGGAAGCTCCAAGGCAGAGGTGGCTAAATGTCCTTGTTATGGATTCTCCAGGAAGCCAGCCTGGTATCTGAGAAGCAAGCTCAGAATAGGCCCTGGAAGAAACGCTTGGGACAGGATGGAAATTCTGGGTGCCTCCTTGGACGGAGCCGGAGCTCCATCCATATCCGCATGGAGATGTCCAACAGTGCCCCTCCATGGGCTCGGGAGACTCCTGGGTGGGAGCTTCAGGGATCAGATGGGAATTCTGGCTGCTACTTCCACCCTTAAGAGTTGGAAGTGGCTTGGGAGGAAGCTCTTGAGGACAGAGGCCCCCTCAACTCCCCCGCTCTGGAAACTCCAGACAGAGGTGCCATATTGAGCATCTCTGGAGGAAGCTCTGTGGGTAGGATGGAAATCCGTGTGCTTGCCCAGGGATTCAGCCACGTCTCGCTGGGTACCAACCTAAGGGCCAGGAAAAGAGGATGCCCCTTAGGGCTCCTCACCTTGAGCATCTCAATGCCCGACTGCAGGCACTTCTCCTCGATCTCGGTGATGATCTGGTTGAGGGAGAGGCGCTGGTCCGACAGCTGGGCCACGTTGTCCTTCAGCTTCTGCAGGATCTCCTTCTCCTCCTCCTCCAGCCGCCGGAGCAGCACCTGCTGCTCCTCCTCCAGGAATTGGTGCAGCTCCTCGAACTCGCTCACAATCAGCTGCCGACGGCTCTCCACCTTTCTCTGCAGTGGCAGGGAGAAGGGAGGACCAAGCTGGAGTCAGGCACGGGGAAAGTCAGGATGGGCACTGCCCCACGGGGCAAGGGATGAGCACAGGTCTCCCCCAGATCTGGCCACAGAGAGGCAGAACAGGGGGTCTCCCCAGATCTGGCTACAGAGGAAGGGAGCAGAGGGTTTCAGGATGGGGGGGGGGGGTTCCCCAGACCTGGGGATCCCAGGTGATGGTGTTGGTTGTGAGGGATGTCTCCACAGAGCTGAACAGAGAGGAGCTGAGTGTAGTGGGAACCTGGGTGGGGGCTCTCTATAGGTGGGCAGAGACAGTTATCCTCTTTGCAGAGCGTATATGTAGATTGCTCCACAGGCTGTCAAAATGCAGCCACCTCTGGGGCAGGGCGCGGTAGCTGTGACACCACAAGGCAAAGCCGCAGGATAGCGTGGGGGAGGATGCAAAAGGGAGCCTCGTATCCACCTGAAACCAGACTGCAGGAGGCTCAGCGAGGCAGAACAGAGCCGCCCGAGTTGGGATTTGGACCCCAGGGTCAGTGCTCTGATTCCTGAGATAAGTGACAGGAGATCTTCACTCATCTCACACAAGCAGGGTTTCCGACATGTCTAGGGGGCACTGTGCTGCTGGAAGTGCCATCTCCGAGTGTCAGGCTGGGGCATTGAGAGCCAGCACTGACTGCGAGGGGAGAACGCCCCCCCACTGAGGCCTCCCGCAGGTCTCCCATCCAAGCCGGGACCCTGCCCAACCCAGCTCCGCAACTCATGGCCGGATCAGCGCATCTGACGGATGACCCAGCCACACGTTACAGAGCAAACCCCTGAGCCCCTGCCACCTGCCTTCAGCTCTCCGGGTTTCTTCTCCTCCTGGGATTTGCAGTGGGCAATGTCCTGCAGCTTCCGCTCCAGCGGCTCCAGACACTGCTGCAGTTTCTCCTGGGAGGACAAAGAACATTTAACAAGCTGGATCCGGCCACAAGATTCAGGCTCAAAGCAACAGTAACCAGACGGTCAGTTCCCTGGCATTTAGATGGGCCAGGGATGGCACTATGGCATGGGAAAGGGCTTACGGCTGCTGGGAGGCACAGTCAAGGCCAGAGGAGAACCCAGTCCCCTACGGACAGTCCAGTCTCAGTCCTCCCTCATCTAACCACTAGGGTCTACTCTCCTCACAGAGCTGGGCACAGAACCCAGAAGTCCTGGCTCCCAGCCCCCACTCACTAGATCCCACTGGTGCTGTGCTCCCCTGTGTGCATCACTAGGACTTCTGGGGGCATATCCCCTGGATCTCAGCACTGCGGCAATCTGAGCTGGTTCTTTCCCAGTGAATTGTAGGAGAACTTGTCTGTCCTTCTGGGGACACAGGCGGCATTGTGGGAAGGCACTGGAGGACGACCAGCTCTGCATCCTCATTGGATGAGGGTGAGTGAAAGCAAATGAGGGGGGTGGGTTAGAACCCGGGCTAGCTCTGCAGTGAAGACAGATGCTAGAGGGACCCCGGGAGACCTTCTCCAGCTCATGGACTGTAGAGCACCGGCCCTGGGGAAAGGGCCGGGTGTCATCGCTTGGGCAGCCTCCCACCTTGTACTCCAGGGAGGCGTCGTCCAGGGGCACCACGGTATGGGAGCGGTGGTCGTGGGAGATCTCGCACACCAGGCAGACGGCCTCCTGGTCCTCCTTGCAGAAGAGGTTGAGCACCTCGTTGTGCTTCCCGCACAAGCTCTCGTCCCGCACCTTGCGCTTGGTGGCCTGCAGCTGCTTGGCGATCTCCACCATGTTGCCCAGCTGCCGGTTGGGCTTGAGGGTGCGGTGGCGGAAGGTCTTGCGGCAGACGGGGCAGGGGAAGTCCCGATTCAGCTCCTCCCACCAGCGGGTGATGCAGACCCGGCAGAAGTTGTGGCCGCAGTCAATGATGACGGGGTCCTTCAGGTACTCCAGGCAGACGGAGCAGCTGGCCTCCACCTGCAGGTTCTCCAGGGGGTTGGTGGTAGCCATGGTACCTGCGAGACAAGGGAGAATCACTGTGTGGGAATGGGGTATGGGGCCTTTCCCCTCCAAGGGGAGCCAGCTCTGATCCGGCCCCCGCACGGAGGGACTGACTGGCTTGGGGGTGTGTTGAATGGGACATGGGGTCTTTCCCCTCTAGGATGTGACTCAGATCCAGCCCCAGGGCAGAGGGACTGACTGGCTCAGGATGTGTGTGGAATGGGACATGTGCCCTTTCACCAAACAGTCGGGAGGAGAGAGAAGATCCTACTCACTTTTTGGTTTCACTCCACAAGAATGGGTTGGGCATTCGCAGCAGGCTGCAGTGACAAGCCAGCAGCCGATTCCAACACACTCCGTGGATCTCTCTGTGGCTCTGGGCAAGCGGCGCCCTCTCCCACAATCCGGGCAGCGGTGAGCTGAGGGCACAGAGTGCGGAAACATGGATGTTGTATGGGAAACAATTCCATTACAAGGAGCTCAAACATCACATGATTGTCAAGGGCCCCTGGAGCACTCCTGTGTTATACACGTGATCAGCTCTGAGGCACCACCCCAGAAGTGGCAGAAGCTGATGCTCCCATCCCCCAGTTGAGGAGGAGATAAAGTTGGGCACTGTTGCTCCTTTGTGATGCACAGTGAAGGCCTGAAAGGGCTAAACTAATTTCTTCCCCTTGCCTTCCAACCCACAATTAGAAATTCAAGTCCTGTCTACCCTGGAAGTCTCAATGGAAGACTGGAGAACTAGTCAGATTTTATCACAGATACAAAGCAAGTCAAACCTGATCCACCTAAAAGAGAGATTTATACCCAGACTGCTTTAGAAACATCTTGGGGGTTTTACTGACACCTACTTATGAACATAGGAAAGTGGATCAGGGGGTCTTTTATCTCAATATCCCATCTCCAACCGGACCGAGCATGAGATGCTTCAGAGGAAGACACAAGAGACCCTCCCCTAGTGGCCAATGATGGGATAACATGTTCCTAGGTGAGTTAAGTGGTGGAGAGGATGGGAGGAGCTGTGTGCGTCTGTGAGAGAAGCAGCAGAAAGAGCAGAGAAGCTAACAGAGAAGGCAGCAAGAATAAACCATCATATGGACCCACGGAAAGGAGGCCCTTGAAGAATTCCACCTGGACTTCAACAATTTCCACCCCACCATCAACCTCAGCCTGGACCAATCCACACAAGAGATCCACTTCCTGGACACTACAGTGCAAATAAGTGATGGTCACAAACATCGCCCTATACCGGAAACCTACTGACCGCTATACGAACCTACAGGCCTCCAGCTTCCATCCAAGACACATCACACGATCCATTGTCTACAGCCAAGCCCCAAGATACAACTGAATTTGTTCCAACCCCTCAGACAGAGACAAACACCTACAAGATCTTTATCAAGCATTCGTAAAACTATAATACCCACCTGGGGAAGTGAGGAAACAAATTGACAGAGCAAGATGGGTACCCAGAAATCACCTACTATAGGACAGGCCCAACAAGGACAATAACAGAACACCACTGGCCATCACATACAGCCCCCAGCTAAAACCTCTCCAGCGCATTATCCACGATCTACAACCTATCCTGGAAAATGATCCCTCACTCTCACAGACCTTGGGAGGCAGGCCAGTCCTTGCTTACAGACAATCCCCCAACCTGAAGCAAATACTCACCAGCAACTACACACCACACCACAGAAACACCAACCCAGGAACCTATCCCTGTAGCAAACTTCGTTGCCTAGTCTGTCCCCATATCTACTCTGGCGACACCATCAGAGGACCCAACCACATCAGCCACACCATCAAGGGCTCATTCACCTGCACATCCACTAATGTTATATATGCCATCATGTGCCAGCAATGCCCCTCTGCCATGTACATTGGCCAAACCGGACAGTCCCTCTGCAAAAGAATAAATGGACACAAATCGGACATCAGGAATGATAACATACATAAGCCAGTAAGTGAACACTTCAATCTCCCTGGTCATTCTATTACAGATTTAAAAGTCACTATCATTGAACAAAAAACCTTCAGAAACAGACTTCAAAGAGAAACAGCAGAACTAAAATTCATTTGCAAATTTAACACCATTAATCTGGGCTTGAATAGGGACTGGGAGTGGCTGGCTCATTACAGAAGCAGCTTTTCCTCTCCTGGAATGGACACCTCCTCATCGATTATTGGGAGTGGACCACATCCACCCTGATTGAATTGGCCCTGTCAACACTGGTTCTCCACTTGCGAAGTAACTCCCTGCTCTCCATGTGTCAGTATATAATGCCTGCATCTGTAACTTTCACTCTATGCATCTGAAGAAGTGAGGTTTTTACCCACGAAAGCTTATGCCCAAATAAATCTGTTAGTCTTTAAGGTGCCACCAGACTCCTTGTTGCCTTGGCCAACAGTCCTCCAAGTCCTTTCATTGTGAGGCCAGACCAGAGCTGGCGTCTCCTAGAGGCAAAGGGCCTGTATCCTGTGAGCCAGCCAGTCTCCCTCACCAAGTTGACATCCCTACCACAGTGAGACCTCCACAGCTACTTTGAGTCCACCAACCGGCTCAATACTGAGGCTGGGGTTTCCAAGACAGCATAAGCGAGGTGGTAGCCAAATCCTACTGAATTTCACTCCCTTACGCTCCTCTGGAAACCCCAAGTGTTTGATGGAGATCCACCAGACCATCAATGTGAATGTCCCCCCGTTCGCCATTTTAAAGCCCTCAGTCCAGTCCCACTACAGCTCCCCTCTTCCCAAACTAAAATCATTGTGTGAACGTCATTCTAACGTCCTGCTTCCCTCCGGGGGGCTCCAGTGGCTGATCCGACTTGGCATCCACCTCTGGGCACCTGTGGGATTGTTCCCCCTCGGATGGCGCTCTCAATTAGCTGTCAAGAGAGGATTTGATTGCCTCACTCTCCAACAATCGCCTAGGGTGGAGTGAATTTTCTTAGGTTCCCTTCACATCAACAGACCAATCAAAGCGCTGGAGGCCCGGGAATTGCCAGACTGGATTGGTCAAAGCGTTTGAAGGCTGGCGTGTTGCAAGGTATCAGAACAGTAGTAGGAAGACAGAGCCTGAAGCTTGAGCATGGGGCAAGACCAGCGGCTTGAACCAAAGCCAGAAAAAGATAAGCTATGAGCAAAAGTCAGGCCCTGTCCAAAAGCAGAGGCTTGCCGGCAAGTTCCGGTACATAAACTTGGCACAAGTACGCTGGCATTGCTAAAACACACTGACTATATGAACACATTCCAGCAGGCCAGCACAGGGACACCACAGCCTGGCACAAGACGGTTTGACAGAAGTGATGAAGGGGGGTGTTTTGTCTGGAACATGAGGAATAAAGTACAAAGATGGGTGGTGAATAGGGATGTTTTGTCTGAAGCAGGAGGAGAAAGGTACAAGGGGAGGTAACAAACATGTCATGAAACACCACCTAAGTTGTTTATCCCAGATTGTTTGTCTCAGACGTTGAGGTACCTCGCCGTAACCCTTTGTCTGGCCCAGGGGGCAGTGGAAAGCCCTGCCACTGATGAGCTGGTCCATTGTCACGGGCGTACATGAAGTAATGTTCCTGTAGAGCGTATGGAGTTCTAGAACCCTGCTTTGTTGGCAATAAACCTGGCCGAGCGCCTTCGCCACTAAACCAAGTCTGTGGTCTTTCCAGGCAGGTCAATGGAAGTCTGCTGTGCCGTCTACCTGGCCAGAGCCAGTACCTAGCACGCAGCGAGAACAGACACGCAGCCAACAACTGACAACACTGGTGACCCCGACTGCTGATTTGGTAAGTAGGCGAGCTGCCTTCTGTAGGAATCACAATCTAACATGGCAGAAAACCCCCGAGCTAGGGAATCCCCTTATCCCCTCTGTAGCGGGGCAATCACCCCGCTCCGGCTCGGAAAGGGTTAAAAGCCAGCCCTTGGAGAGGGCTGAGCCTGAAAGCAGCCGAGGGTGGCTGATTGGGTTGGCAGTCCCAGGTGTGGCCACACCCAATTAGGGTCTGGCTGGCCCTGATAAAAGGGCTGGGAGCTAGGCAGGGGAAGTCTCACAGCAGTGGTGGAGTGGGAAGGCCCTGGTTGATGGCTAGAGAAGGGTATCTCAAATAGAGCCGTGCTGGGGAAAGACAGGCAGAGCTGGGGAGCTCTGGCCAGGCGAGTCCCCAGGCTGAGGCCGTGCTAAAAGGGCCTGTGGTGGTTCTGAGGCTGCAGCGGGGCGGCCAGACCAGGAAAAGGCAGCAGGTCCAAATCTACTTGCCAATGATGAGCGGCCATTTCAGACTACAGTTTGCCCCTGAGAAAAGGGGCTAGATGAAGACTGGTGGTTGGTCACTGAGGCAAGGTGAGCTTAGGGGGATTGGGGTTCCCAGGGAGGGGAGGACTCCTGAGTGTGGGGTACTGCCAGGGGGCAGTGCCCGAGCAAAGGGGCACCACGGGTCGGGAGGGATGTGGGGCCTGAACTAAAGTGTGGTGGAGAAAAGGGAGAAGCAGGCGGCAGCAAGGGAGACACTGGCCAGCAGAAGGCGCTGTGAAGCTGGAAGAGCCAATTCTCAGACCAATCAGCAGGAGGCACTGTGCCGGTGAGCGCTCTGCCTTCCTACACCCTCCCTTCCAATCCCCAGAGTTATATGAAGTATGGACGCGCTGGGTGGCCAGCAAAGGAGATCCACATGAGTTCAAAAAAGACAGTGGGGAAACGTGGCCTGGAATATGTAAAGCGATGGCAGAGACCAAGGCTTGAAAAAATATGACCACGGCTGTTAAATAGTTAAGACGACATGCCCCAGAACCGGTGGGGCAAGCAGCAGAAACCAAAAAAGAGTGAAAAGAAGCTACAAAAGCAACAGAGCAGGCTGGAAAGCACAGGAACAGAACAGAAAATTGGAAACAGCTGTAGAAAATCTGCAAACAAGAAAAGTGCCATCCCCTCGTTATAAACCTTGTGGGCGACAACGGGCTTCAGGTACTTAGATAGTGCTTGAAGAATTGGGCCAGAAATGGAAAAAGGTGCTCCAAGCAAAATTAAAAGCTGAAACCCGGAAAGATTGGAACGGGTGCCGCATGGAAGACATTGGGAATGACTGAGGGTACTTCTATACTTACCCGCTGGTTCGGCGGCAAGCAATCTATCTTCTGGGATCGATTAATCACGTCTTGTCTAGACGCGATCAATCGATCCCGGAAGTGCTCGTCGTCGATGCCGGTAATCCTGCTCCGCGAAAGGAGTAGGCGGAGTTGACGGGGGAGCCTGCCTGCCTGCCGCGTGTGGACCCGCGGTAAGTACCTTTAAGTTCGAACTAAGATACTTCGACTTCAGCTACGTTATTCACGTAGCTGAAGTTGCGTATCTTAGTTCGAACTGGGGGCTTAGTGTGGACCAGCCCTAAGTGCGTGCACAGGAGGAAAAAGTAGCAAACAATCCGTTCACTGCATTGGTAAATCAGGAGAAAACAGTAGGGTAAACAGAGCACCTTAAAACAATGTTTTTCAAACCGGGGGTTGCGACCCACTATTGGGTCGTGGCATGTAAGGCGCCAAGTCGCCTTGCTCTGGTCAGCACCGCCAACCGGGACATTAAAAGTCCTGTCGGCAGCGCTGCCGAGCTAAGACAGGCTAGTGCCTACCTTTTGCGACACTGCACTGTGCCCTGGAAGTGACCAGCAGCGGGTCCGGCCCCTAGGCAGGAGGCTACGGGGCTCCACACGCTGCCCCTGCCCCGAGCACCGGCTCCGTACTCCCATTGGCCGGTAACTGAGGGGGGTGGTGCCTGTGGGCGCGCTTCTGCCTAGGAGCCAGACCTGCTGCTGGCTGCTTCCGGGGCGCAGTGCGGTTCGCGGTGCCAGGACAGGCGGGAAGCCTACCTCTGCACCCCAGCTGCGCCGCTGATTGGGAGTCTGCACCCCAAACCCGTGCCCCAATCCCCAGCCCTGAGCCCCCCCAAACCTAGAACCCCTTCCTGCACCCCAAACCCCTCCTCCTGGGCCCCACCCCAGGGCCTGCACCCCCAGCCCAAAGCCCTGACCCCCTCCCGCACCCCGACCCCCTGCCACAGCCCAGAGCCCCCTCCCACACGCTGAACCCCCCTTTCCCAGTCCCACCCCGGAGCCCTCACCACTCCCACCCCAACCCTCTGCCCCAGCTCCGTTGGGTCGCAGGCATCAACAATTTTCTTCAACTGGGTCCCCAGAAAAAAAGTTTGAAAACCACTGCCGTAAGCGACATGATCGCCGGGGAGTGGATACAAAAGAATTTCAAAGTGAAAAACCGAGAGGATGAGGGTTAACAACTGGAATCGAAGCATTAACGCATGGAGTTGCCCAGAAATGGTTCATTGAAGCAGAGAAAGGCGCCCATCTGGCAGGCAGACAGAAGCAACAGACACTGGGGGAACAAATTCAGGTTTTGTAAGAGCAGATAAAGATCCCCATTCTCCTCTCAGAGCCAGGATAAACCCCTCCACTGAGCCCCACTCCTCGTTCACAGCCAATGATGTAATCTTCTCTTTCAAATATTTGTACATACCCGGTAGTTTTCCTTTATATCCTCTGTTTGCTAAACTTGCTGCTGCTGCCTGTACTTTAAAATGACCTCACAGAATTAATTGATCTCTCTTGGTTCAGGTCAGGTCTCCCTCCCTTCCTAGGTTGCTCTTCCCCCACCCTCCCTCTGCCTCTCTTCACTTCTGCCCTCTCTTTGTTTTAAAAGTTATAGTTATTACAGAAACCTCCGTTGCTGAAAGGGAGGAAGCAATTGAAAACAAAACAAAGAGAAAACAAGGTAAAAACTGTATTCTAAATAAGCCCAGCGAATTAATTATTTTAACCCTTCAGGAATGCAACAGCTGGAATTACTCCTAACTTTCTTAAAAATATCGTTGCCAAGCAACAGAAATGCAGATTCTGCTTCTAATCCTAACCACTGACTAATATTTGAAACATGGGTTTTCCTTATTTCCATATAGCAGAGTTTTTAAAATAAAATACAAAAGTAATGAAAAATGCCTAACAAAGTGGGCAAATATACATTTTTATCAATTCTTATTAAAAGTTTAAAAAATATAACTTGCTTATTTAGATGTTTAACTTCTGTTTACCTGTTTGCAACATGCATTGCTTTAATATTAAATGGAGATATACCTATCTCATAGAGCTGGAAGGGACCTTGAAAGGTTGAGTCCAGTCCCCTGCCTTCACAGCAGGACCAAGTACCATCCCTGACAGATTTTTGCCCCAGTTCTCTAAATGGCCCCCTCAAGGATTGAACTCACAACCCTAGGTTTAGCAGCCCAATGGTCAAACCATTGAGCTACCCCTCTTAACACCTTAGCTTGTATAGTTATGAATACAATTCCGGCACCATTCACCTTTAATTGTAAGTTTGTCCTGTATGTCACGTATGCTGTCCTGTGCTGTGTTTTGTTTTAATTTTGTTGCAACAAAAGTCAATTTGATACTTTTTTTTATTATAAGTGGTATCACACTATTTTAATATTATGGTGGGATAACCATCATAATACCAATTTTTTTTGCAAAGCTCAAAAAGGCCTCAGTTTTAAATATATGTACATATATTGATGCCCCAACAAATAATGCAACTGCAAACAAAAAGAATTATCTTTTATTAATCATAGATATTCAAAGGAAAAAATGTAAGAAGAAACCTCAACATTAATGTAAAGGTAGTCTTAACATAATGTCAATTTCTTATTGGGTTTTTATAAACTGTTTTCACCATTATTAAATATTGCAATATAGTTATAAGAATGCCATAGCATAAATGTCAAAAAAATATAATATACACCACGGCTGGATATGTTGCAAAGCATTAAAGCTAACGAAACAATTTCACCAGTTTCCACCTGTCTCCCTCAAATATTACCAAGCATCATGAAAGTTTTATACCCTGCACAGACCTGCATTTAAAATTCATTTTGGTTTAATTTTTATACTTTTTATACTTTTATTCTTTTATATTATACTAAAGGGAAGTAGTGGTTAGTAAAGTTTGTGCTTTCAAACAGTTAAAGGTGGAATTGGGATCGCAAGCAAATTAACTTTATAAAACTTGGTAAAAATTCTGTTACTAACTTTTGCTAAAACAGAGTGCTTAGCAGGGGAGAGCCGTACACCTCACAGAAGATTGCGAGCACCCATTTTAGCAGTCAAGCATTATATTATGAAAAAATTGGTAATGCACACATTAAGTAAAAAAGGAATGTCCATGCAACAGCAGCAAAAGTATCTAAAACAGGTCTATTTGTGCTAAAGAATTGGGAAAAACATAACACAAGCATTGCTTGTGTTATAAAAGACTTGGTCCCTATTACAGTGTAAAAAAATGAAGTTAATCTGTGTATTAAATTTGGGTTACTGAAAACAAGAGAAATGTACAAGCAAACAAGCCAAATCTTTACTATGTTACCCAACTTGAGCTGTTTAAGGATGCATCCCACAGACCAAAGATTCCAGAAGATATCAATGCACAGTGAAGAAACCCCCAGGCATCAAGAAAGAAAAACAAAGTGCTTTATAAATAACAGACTGGTCAAGTACACCTCAGTCTACCATATATGGACAATTAAGTAGGCAATCAGCTAGAATCAACAAAGTGGACCAGGTCTAATGGTCATGTAACTGTATCTTTCTGAGAAAAGTGAATTCATGTGCCTGTGGTTTTATTGTGTAAAAGCAACTGTATTATTGCCATATACTTTGTTAATTGATAATACTAGCATCTTATCAGGAATGTGCACAAGACTTTAGGGTTGGGTAAGAGACTTTTCAGCAGTCTGGAATCTCTTAAAATAGGATACTCCAAAAGCTATGGAATCATGGGTTGCATTTCGAGATTGTTTGACTCTGGAGATCAATTTGGAACAGGACAAACCATTAACTATTTTGACCACCAGGCAGCAGAAACTGTTTCTGAACCTGTAATTCATGATATTAAGGGCCTAGCTACTGAAGAAACAGTACACCACTGATAATGTGCATGATGTTGCTAAATCTTTTAAGCAAACACAAGTAAAAATTAAACTAATGGCAGCAAACAATATGAAGGCAAGAAAAAAAAAAAACCCAAATTGGTAAAGAAATTATTTATACTGCTTATGAGAGTTACATAGTAACCTCCATAACCAACTCATTAGGGAACACAAAAGAAAAAAAAGAGAGAAAATTGCCTAACCTTATTAGTAATTCACAGCTAACTAGCTTTGTGCTCAGTGTATAACAAAAACAATGAACTGGAAATACGTCAAGTCATATGGACAAATTCCCTGTTAGCACCAGTCATAATTTGGGGTCAATGACGCTTCCTCCTAACAGATGCACATGTTATTTAATACAATCTTGTTCCAATATTAAATCCCTGACACAGCAATACTTGATAAATTTATTACTGTCCATTAAATACGTTATCTGGAAGAGAGCATTTACAAGAAACAACTGGATTTACATCAACTACTGGTGTACCATGCAGCAAGGCAAACCTACAGAGCATTGCACCGTGGTTTGTTATGCCAGGAACGTTGTTGATATCACAACTCCAGTGTGTAGTCACAATAATTCAGGACAAACGAATGGTACAGAAAAGCGAGCCGCTCCTGTTTCCTGCCCAGTGAAACTTACTGCTGGATGTCACCATTGGGGAAGGGTAACCTATAACAGTACTGTATAGTAACTGATTACAAAAAATGTACACCTCTACCCCGATATAACACGAATTCGGATATAACGCGGTAAAGCAGTGCTCCGGGGGGCGGGGTTGTGTGCTCTGGCGGATCAAAGCAAGTTCGATATAACGCAGTTTCACCTATAATGCGGTAAGATTTTTTGGCTCCCGAGGACAGCGTTATATCGGGGTAGAGGTGTATATACGAAGACCTCACTTGTGATGTCACTACTCCAAATTTCTGTTTTATTCCTCATACACATAGCACTGTGGGACACATTGTAATAATGCCTAAAACTATATCCCTTAACCAAAGTCCCAGACCTAACATTCCCAGGCCCACTACAGGGGACTAAGGACACTGCAAATGAAAATCTAATCAAGGGGATGTGCAGGCCAAAGGACAGAAAGGGCATGAATGTGTGGATGGTAATGTAAGGTGGACATGTAACAACCTTTAGCCCTCTGGGTCATCCGACGTTCATGCATTATGCTTTTCTGGGATGGTGGGTAAACATCCTCCCCGGAAAAAGCTAAAAGGAGGGGAACTATAGTAGGAAGACAGAGCCTGAAGCATGGGCCTGGTGAAAGACCTGAGGCCTGAACCAAAGTCAGAAAAAGTTATGCTATGAGCAAAAGTCAGGCCCTGTCAAAAAGCAGATGCTTGCCGGCAAATTCACTGTCCGGTACATAAACTCGGCACAGGTATGGTTGGCACTGCTAAAACACACTGAATATGTAAACATATTCCAGCAGGCCAGCACAGGGACACCCCAGCTGGGCACAAGATGGTTTGACGGAAGGGGGTGTTTTGTCTGGAACATGAGGAATAAAGTACAAAGATGGGTGGTGAATAGGGATGTTTGTTTGAAACATCAGGAGAAAGGTACAAGGGGAGGTAACAAACATGTCATGAAACACGTAAAGTGATACGCCGGTTCCTTATCCCAGATTGTTTGTCTGTCTATAAAAGTTGAGGTACCTCACCTTAACCCTTTGTCCGGCCTAGGGGGCAGTGGTAAGACCCGCCACTGACTGAGCTGGTCCTTTGTCATGGGTGTACGTATAGTAGTATTCCTGTAGAGTCTATGGGGTGCTAGTACCATGCTTTGTCGGCAATACACCTGGCCAAGCACCTGAGTCTGTGGTCTTTTTGGGCAGTTCGATGGAGGTCTGCTCTGCCGTCTACCTGGCCAGAGTCGGTACAGCACATAGAGAGAACACACGCAGCGAACAACTGACAACAAGAACTAGATCTCAGTTACCACCCAAAGACACTGAAATCAAACTCTTTGTCCATACATTGACTAGTGAACCGTGGGAATCTTGGAACAGCTATCCCCAAATGCCCAGAGCCCAGGAGATTGCTTTTTGGATTGCATTAATACGAGTGTCCCATGTAAGACATGGAAGGTGATTGTCCTGCTCGACTCGGCACTGGTGAGGCCTCAGATGGAGTACTGTGTATAATTCTGGGCACACTTTGGGAATGAAGTGGACAAGTTGGAAGAGAAAACAATAAAGGGTTCAGAAAACCTGGCCTATAAGGAGAGGTTAAAAAAACTCAGCCTGTTTAGTCTTGAGAAGAGAAAACAGAAGGGGGACCTGCTAATAGTTTTCAAATGTTAAGGACTGTTATAAAGATAAATGTGATCAATTGTTCTCCATGTTCACTGAAGAAAGGACAAGAAGTAATGGACTTAGTCTGCTTCAAGGGAGATTTAGGTTAGATACTAGAAACCTGAATTCGGAGGGCAGTTAAGTTCTGGAATAGGCCTCCAAAGGAGGTTGTGGAGTCCCCATGACTGGAAGTTTCTAAGGCCAGGTTGGATAAACCCCTGTCAGGGATGGTCTAGGAGGTTTACTTGGTCCTGCCTCAGCACAGGGGGCTGGACTTGATGATTTTTTGAGTTCCCTTCCAGCCCTACACTTATGAGTGAGTCTCACTAACATTATTTCCCTTGGAGATAGCCTATTAAGAATAAAGGTGGCATAGTACAAACGCTACACAAGAGGCCCCTGCGTGCTCACAATTTCCCGCTTACATTAAGGCCTTAGGGGGAAGTTTGTTATTATTTATTATGCTAATACCTAGAGATCAGGGACCCTGGTCTCAAAGAGATCATAAGAGTCAGTCCCAGACTTGAAGAGTTCATAGTCTAACTAGATAGGATGGGAGGTGGAAATGAAGGAACAGCCAGGGAATCTGACTTGTCCAAAGTCAGCGGCAGAGCCAGGAGCAGGAGACTCGAGTTCTGATTCCCAGTCCAGTGCTCTACCCATTGGACTATGCTTCCTATCCAAGGTGTAATTCACGATACGCTTTTCTACCTCCACAGCACAGATTTTGAAGCCACCAGGGAAGGACAAAATTAACTGGGTTTCTGCTCACTCTTAAAACTGCTTCTTTATGAAGAAGGCAGCCTGCAAAGGGAGTTAGTGGGGTAAATTAAAATAATTTTATTTAGAAATCCTGATCTTATTTACCCCATTTTTTTCCTCACAAGAGACTATTAATGGCAGAAAGGTTTACACTAAGTGACAAATCTTTACCACAGAACTTCCCTCCTACCTGTTGACTGGGCATTTGAGTTAAGTGGGGGTTACCAGAACAGATTTATTTTTTAAAGTGATTTCTGTTTAATTGAGTGCAGGCCTGCATGGCACTTGTGGTGGAGACTGGGGGGCCTCCGCAGTTGCTGGGGAAGAACTAGCGAGGTGGACTCACTATATTGGGAAGAAGAACCAGGAATACTTAGGGCAGTGGTTCTCAATTAGGGGTATGCAGAGATCTTCCATCAACTCATCTCAATATTTGCCTAGTTTTGCAACAGGCTACATAAAAAGCACTAGCAAGGTCAGTACAAACTAAAATATCATACAGACAGTGACTTGTTTATACTGCTCTATAGACTGTACATTGAAATGTAAGTACAATATTTATAGTCCAATTGATTTATGGTAAAAATAAGAAAGTCAACAATTTTTCAGTACTAGGGGCTGTGACACTTCCGTATTTTCATGTCTGATTTTGTGAGCAAGTCGTTGTTAAGTGAGGTGTAACTTGGGAGCAGGCAAGAGAAATCAGACTCCTGAAAGGGGTACAGTGGTCTGGAGAGGTTGAGACGGACTGCCCTAGGGATGCTATTTCTCTGCATGGCAATTAGTGTGTGGGGGAAGGACAGGGAGGTGGGGGATGAATTATTACAGTTGATCTCTGGGGCTGTGTGAAAGAGCAGAGGTGGAACTGGTAAGCTGGCGATGGAGGGCGGGGGGGCATCATTTCTTTGGAAGCAGTGAATCCGTGACTCCCCCAGTGCTCGGCTGACGCCTGCTGCCCTGCTGGAGGGGGGTGTTTCTGGGGGAGTCTCTGCCCTGATTGTGGGGTGGGGGGTTATCTCCCATGAATGTGAGGCAGTGGGAGGGGTCTCTCCTGGGATGGGGGGAGGGGCTCTCTCGCTCCTGGAACCCAGGGAGGGGCGGGGCTGTCTGTGTGTGCGAGGGGGGGGGCGCCTCTCCTGGGCCCGGGGGTGTCTCCCCCCCCCAGTGGGTGGGAGCGGCAGTCGGATGCGGGGTCTCTCCGGGGCGGGGCGGGTCCCCGCTGACGGGGGGGTGTCTCTCTCCCCGCGGTTGGGGGGAGGGATAATGACGGTGGGTCTCACAGAAACCCCCCCGCACTCACCTCCGCCCGCCTCCTCCTCCCGGT
The DNA here is from genome assembly GCF_027887155.1 of Malaclemys terrapin pileata. Taxonomy (NCBI): domain Eukaryota; kingdom Metazoa; phylum Chordata; order Testudines; family Emydidae; genus Malaclemys; species Malaclemys terrapin. Next base: position 42,997,549 of record NC_071517.1, on the reverse strand, counting down.
GGGGGCACAGGAGCCGAGGGCCGCCCCGGTCTGGGCCCAGGGCGGAAGTGACGACACAGAGGCTAAGGCCGCCCCTAGCGGAAACTGTACGGAGGTGAGGGAGGCGGGGTGCCGGGTTTCCGGCCACAGAGCGGAAGTCCCTGCGCCGACGTTTCACAGGGCTCTTCGCCCTCACCGGAAGTGACGCCAGCCAGCGGCTTCCAGAAGTTGACATTCGAAGGCAGGAAGTGGGTTTGCCCCGACCAGAAATGGCCGCGCCTTCTATATGGAGCGTACCAAACTCATACCCTCTCTGTGGAATGTACCAAATTCATCCCCCCGTTTGTGGAATGTACCAAAGTCATACCCTCTTTGTGGAATGTACCAAATTCATCCCCCCCGTTTGTGGAATGTACCAAAGTCATACCCTCTCTGTGGAATGTACCAAATTCATCCCCCCGTTTGTGGAATGTACCAAAGTCATACCCTCTCTGTGGAATGTACCAAATTCATCCCCCCGTTTGTGGAATGTACCAAAGTCATACCCTCTCTGAGGAATGTGAATGTACCAAATTCATAGCCGCTCTTTTGTGGCATGTACCAAATTCATACCCCTTTTTGTAGCATACCAAATTCATAGCCTCCATCCCCGTTTGTGGAATGTACCAAATTCATTACCCCCCCCCACTTTTGTGGAACGTACCAATTTCATATCCACCCTTTGTAGAGCATCCCAAATTCATAGCCACCCCTTTGTGGACTGTACCAAATTCATACCTCCACCTTTGTGAAATATAGCAAATTCACACAGCTCTTTGTGGAATGTACCAAATTCATACCCCCTTTGTGGAATGTACCAAATTCATATCTCCCTCTTTGTGGAATGTACCAATTTCATGCCCACCTCTTTGTGGAATGTACCAAATGAATACCCCCTTTGTGGAATGTACCAAATGCATATTCCCCCTCCCTGCATGTGGAGCGTACCAAGCAGGGCTGGCTCCAGGCACCAGCTTAACAAGCAGGTGCTTGGGGCGGCCAAGGGAGAGGGGCGGCACCTGCGGCAATTCGGGGGCGGCAGATCCCTCACTCCCTCTAGGAGCGTGAGACCTGCCGCTGAACTGCCGCCGCCCATCGCGGCTTTTTTTGTTTTGTTTTATGGAGCCGGCCCTGGTACCAAGCTGACTTCCCTCCTTCCCACTGCCGTGTCCCCTCCCGCGTGGGTGTGGGTGTTGTCAGAGCTCACGATGCCCCCGATTGAAATGAACCTCACGGACACCAGGGCTCTGGACTCAGCTGTATTGACCCTGCTGGGGGGCTGGAAGCGACAGTTGGGCGGCGCGAGCGCCCAGTTTGCACCATCACCGCCCCCCCACCCTGGGGGCGCCGCAGGCCGGAGCCGGGGCCCCTATTCGTTGCAGTGGTCGCCGCTGGAGCAGCACTTGTACTCGGCGTGACGCCCGGTCTCCGGGTCGTCCCACGTCAGGCCGCACTTCTTGTTATCCGCCTGGATGCAGCCCAGCATCTTCTGCTCCACCTGGCTGCCTGCAAGGGGGGGGGCAGAGAGAGCAGGGGTGAGCCAGCGGCTCCCATCTCGCCTGCACCAGCGAGTTGAGCTGCCTTAGCTTCCCCCGGTGGGATGAAAGGGACACAAGCCCGCCCCCCGTGGCTATGGGGAGGGTGACACAGAATGGGCGGCCCGCGTCGGGTGGGGGACTGTGCCTCCGAGGGCTGAGCTTCCCAGACAGAGAGACCCGGTGGGATGCTGCCTTCAAAGCTCTTGGCATTGTGCAGCCAGTTGCAGCAGGGCCCCGAAGAAACCAGAGCCCTTGCTTACGCATTGAGTGATCACATAAGGACGGCCACACTGGGTCAGAGCAATGGTCCATCCAGCCCAGTGTCCTGTCTTCCGACAGTGGCCAATGCCAGGGGCTTCAGAGGGAATGAACAGAACAGGGCAATTATTGAGTGATCCAGCCCCTGTCATCCACTCCCAGCTCCTGGCAGTCAGAGGTTAAGGGTCACCCAGAGTATGACCATAAGAACGGCCATATTGGGTCAGCCCAATGGTCCATCTAGCCCAGTCTCCTGTCTTCCTATAGTGTCTGGCAGCAGATGCTTCAGAGGCAATGACCAGAACAGGACGATTATCAAGTGATCCATCCTCAGTCCCAGCTTTTAGCCATCAGAGGTTCAGAGCATGGGGTGAACAACACAGCCTGTGTTATGTACAGGTTTGGAAAGACTCTATTGTTATCGGTAAATGTCCGTTTCACCACCCACACATAAACCGACAAAATACATTTCTAATGATAAGTGAAATTTTTAGACAGTCAAAGTAAGAAAAATGCTGCTTACAAACTTATCAGAGTTTGCTTTAAGGCTATTTCCATTATACGTTTCGAGATGTGATGTTGACAATTTGTGTTTTATGGGTTATAAAAGCTTTAGCTTTTCAAATCTCAACAACTACTGTCAGGAAATAATGATTGTCCGCCCCCTCCCTTATTGTCCGAAACCCCTCCAATTTCCTGCAACTGCGAAAATTTAAATCGATAAAAATTAGGAAAAAAATGTTGAAAACCCCAAATTTTGCACAACTGTGAAAATTTAAATAGATATAAAGATGCTTAAAAATAAACATTGATATTATGTGTCAAAATGATAAAAAAATAAAAATTGAAGTCTGCCAAGCTTAGCTATACAGGAGTCAGCCTAGATGAAAGTGTGTGTGTGTGTGTGTGTGTGTGTGTGTGTTAGTGAAACCATAATTCTCTCATTGAGGTGGACTCCCAGGGAATGTGTCTGAGTAACTGAGGGGCTCGGTAGAGCAGAGACACTGGTTTCGGGGCCTAGGCAGATGACCTGCAGGGTCCCCACTGCACACATGCGTGTAGGAGATGGGGTGCACCTGGGAGTGTGCCTGAGAGAGCCAGAGCGGGAAGAAATGATCAGTCACTGCCCGGCCTCAGGAAGCTTAGCAGCATGTGGGGTTCAGTGGTTGGATCCTATCCCGTGCGGAGAGCTGGGTGGGATCAAGGTGTGCTAGTGTGTGCAGGAGGAAGGGAGGTTATTGGAGTGGGGGAGAAAGATCACAGTGTCCCCTAGGTGGCATGGAACAGTGGAGGTGCTGATTGGCTGGAGGCAAAGGAGGTGGAGCCATGGGGGTCCTATAAAGAATGGCCGGGGGGGATGGGATGCAGCTTAAAGCTATGCCATGGGCTGTGGTCCAGATAATGCAAGCCATGTCTTGGAAGGATGGGGGTGGCGGGTCTACGGCCTCTAGGTGGGTGCGGCAAACAGAGGGGGCAGGGCCAGCTCAGACACCGATGGGCCAGCAATGGAAGGTGAGAGGCCAGTAATAACCCAAGGAGGAAAGGGGTGTGGTTATTGGTTTTGAGTGGGTGTGGCCAACGCTGTAGGTGGAGCTAACCACCTCCGCTCAGATGTGGGTGGGGGATATGGTGAAGGGTGTGAAGTAGGGGGGAGTAAGAGTTTTAGACGTGAGTGGGGGGAGGCTCTTGCCTCTGGACGGGTGCCAGCAGAGCCCCTAGCGGAGAAAGGAGACAAGGGCAGCCGAACACCTGGGTCCTTACCGTAGGAGATGGTGACGGAGAGGCAGGCTGCCTTGGGCGGCTGGGAGTTGCAGCTCATTTTTGGGGGCATGCAGGGCATCCCCGGCTGCAAGGAACTGCAGAGCCGGCAGCGCAGGGCGTCAGCTGTGGAGGGACATGAGAGATGAGCCCCCAGCAGGCTGTGGCCGCCCAACCCATCACCCGGGCATCCCCCCAAAGGAGTGCTCCCCAGCCACGCTCGCCACTGGCAGCCCCTACTGCAACCTCTGGGGCTTGGCTCAGGGAGGGGAGTGGGATCTAGTAGTTACAGCAGGGGAAGCTGGGAGCCAGGACTCCTGGGTTCTATCCCCAGCTCTAGAGGGAAGACGAGGTCTAGTGGGTTAGAGCACAGGGGCTGGGTGTTAGGACCTCCTGGGTTCTAGCTCCAGCTATAGGAGGAGAAAGGGGTCCCCCACAGCAGAAGCAGCTCAGGGTCTGTATAGTTCACACAGTAGTGGAATTCCCCCCACAGCCCGAGACAGCACTTACCCCCTAGCATGAGGCAGAGCAGGGCAGAAGCTGCGAGAAGCAGAGCCCGGGCCATGCTGGGCTCCTCTGGGTCAAGGCAGGTGCTGGGTCCGGGGAGTGGAGAGCTCTCAGCTGGTGGAGATGCAGACTCCTGGCTGATCGCAGGGGGGCTCGGGGCTGGCTTTATCCTCCCACAATCTCCTGAGGGCCAACGCCCACAGATCACTCATGGGGGTGGAGGACAGCAAGACTGGACTCACTGGACTATGGCTGATGTCCAAGGAGATTGCCAGGTGGACTCCCACACAAAGAACAGCCGCTGCCCAGAAGCAACACCCCCGCTCCCTCCACCAGGGATACATTCAGTAGGGGGGCTGGGAGTCAGGACTCCTGAGTTTTCTCTCTGACTGAGAGTGGAGTGGGGTCTAGTAGGCTGGGGTTGGGGAGGTTGGGAGCTGGGACTCCTGGGTTCTATCCCTGGCTCTGGGAGGGGAGTGGAGTTTAGTGGTTAGAGGTGGGGAAGCTGGGAGTCAGGACTCCTGGGTTCTATCCCTGGCTCTGTTAGGGGAGTGAACTTTAGTGGTTAGAGGTGGGGGAGCTGGGAGTCAGGACTCCTGGGTTCTATCCCTGGCTCTGGGAGGGGAGTGGAGTTTAGTGGTTAGAGGTGGGGGAGCTGGGAGCCAGGACTCCTGGGTTCTATTCCCCCGGCTCTGGGAGGGGAGTGGGATGTAGTGGTTAGAGCACGGGACACGCGGAATCAGGATTCTGGGTTCTAGTCCTAGGCCTACCATTGGTTTTTGGCAAGACTTTTATCCTCGTTTGTAAACAAAATTGCATCAGCCATGAAATATGTTTCCGATATGTAACCCCACCCTCTGAGATCTGCTGTAGGAATTATTGTGGGGGGCAGTTCTCTGCCTTGTGTTACACAGGGGGTCAGACTGGATGATCACAATGCCTCTTTCTGGCCTTGGAATACATGAATCTATGAAGCTATAAATACCCCGTGCGGAGGTGGGATGGATCCTGACAAACTGGCGTAAATAAGGACACTTTGTTCTCACAGTTAATGGGTTCGGCTTGATCTGTTCCTGAGGGAATTAGGACACTGCCTCCCTCATATTTACCTGCTACTGAGTCAGTGGCAACTCTGGGGTGGCGCTAGGGGGCGCTGTGTTACAGGGATTGGGGTAGGGGCTCAGTAGGGGGCGCTCTCCCTTCGCTGGCAGTGCTGACCCTGGTGCCTGGAGATAAAATGTAAAATAAAGACCCTGAATACACCAGATCCATCCCTGGTCCTATCCGCTAGACTCACTCCCCCTCCAGAGCTAGGGAGAGAACCCAGGAGCCTGGGTTTCCAGGCCCCCACTGAATCTAGCTGTGGAGACTGATCCGTGCCCAGCAGTGATTGTTCTCTGTGTGGGCAGTTCCTATGAAATGGCTCTGCCCTGTCCCTCCAGCCAGCGCCCCCCGGGCGATGCTCCCTGCATGGCTGGCCACGGCACAGAAGGATAATGCCAGTCCCCAGCCACCCTGTGATCAGTCAGGAGTGTGTGTCTTTCCCATCTAAGACCTCTGTACTCCCTGCCCTGGCTCAGAGAAGCCCAGCATGCCTAGGGTCTGACTCCCAGCCCCCTGCTCTTACCACTAGACCCCACTCCTCTCTCAGAGCTGGGGATAGAAACCCAGGAGTCCTGGCTCCCGGACCCCCCTTGATCTTACCACTAGACCCCACTCCTCTCCCAGAGCTGGGATAGTTCCCAGCAGTCCTAACTCCCAGCCTCTCCCCCCTGGCTCTAACCCCCTAGACCCCACTCCCCTTCCAGAGCTGGGAAAAGAACCCAGAAGTCCTGATTCCCAGCTCCACCACTCCCCTTTGAGAGTCAACAATAGGACCCAGGAGTTTTCACTCCCAGCCCCCTTTCCTGTGGGGAGGACAAGTGAGTGTTGAAGATGCTGAAATCAGCCCCCTGGTGTTGTGTCTGTGTCCTTCTAATGTGCGGACTCAGATGCACGCATACAGCTGCCCTGGAAATGACCGTGTCAATTAGTATCTCTGGTGGAGGGGGAGCTCTTCTTGGAGGACTCAGAGGTGTGGATGGGGATCGCCGGTCTCCGCCTGCCATGCTAGGGGTTACACGCTTAACGCAGGCAGCTTTTAGCAGGGGCTTGTCAACCTGGGGTGAGCAACCCGCGGTGCCGCTGAAAGAGGATGAATCACAGCCTCGGGTCCTCTCAGTCACGCACAGGCACTTCCCTGGCACGTCTCAGGTCAGCAACCCACCAGATCTCTGCTCGGCCATGGAGACGTCTGGGGTAACCCAGTCAAACTGACAGAACCTCAGATGGGGAAAAGTGGTGTCACTTCGCAATGTATAATGATGTGGGGGGCTGGGAGCCAGGACTCCTGGGTTCAATCCATGGCTTGGGGACGAGAGTGGGGCCCACTGAGTTGGAGGGGGCTGGAAGTCAGGACTCCTGGGTTCAATCCATGGCTTGGGGACAAGAGTGGGGCCTACTGGGTTGGAAGGGGGTGGGAGTCAGGACTCCTGGGTTCTTCTATCTCATTTGGTGACGCACATAATAAATAATAATAACAACAGAAGGCGTTTATTAAAGAAAGCAGCTACTGACCCAAACAGGCTTCTACACAGCTCTCGGTCTAGAGTGGTCTTCCTTGTTTACCAGGGACACCACATTGGCTGGAGCGATATGCTGCACACAGCGACATCTAATGGCTGAATGACATACTGCTAGGAAACATGCCTGGAAAGGTCGTCAATGCTAAGTGAATAGGATGATATCCCCATCTAGTGGCCAGATTAATTACTACAGCAGCCGTCTACTGACTCCCAGCTGGGGGAATTACTCCCTTTGCTCAGCTGGTGGTAGGCGTCTGGGATTTGATGCTGCAGGTCCTGGCTTCCTCTATGGGGCTCAGTTCTCCTTCTCTTCCTCATGTTCCTTCTTCCTTGAGGGGTCAGCAGTTCTGTGGGTCTCAGCTGGGGGAAGAAACGCAGATGTCATTCTGCCACTGAAAAGGCCCAAACAACCACAAACTGGGCTTGAGTTTGGGGCTGCCCCACAGCACGTGGGTTCTGGGGACCTCAGGGGATGGGAGAGCTCCCCACAGGTGTCTGCCCTTCTAGGAGGCGCGAGGATCATCCCATGTTCACATGAAAAGTGGCAAATGGGACACAAGGCGTTTTCCCCTCTAGGGGATGCCAGCTGTAATCCATCCTCAGATCGAGGGGACTGGCTGGCTCAGGAGGGCAGGGAATGGCACAGAGGGAATTTTTCCTATAGGATGTGCCAGCTCCAATCTGGCCCCAGGATGGGGGCACTGGCTGCTTCAGGGGGACGGGGAATGTGATACGAGGCCTTTCCCCTCCAGCGCTGCAATCCTCTTACCCTACTGATGCTCACCTGTGGGGCTCGGCGTCTCTTTGAGCAGCGATGCCAAGAAGCCGCAGTGCTGGGTGGGAGATGTCCCCTTGGCCTGGGGCAGCTCTGTGTTGATGCGGACGAAGTTCTGCTCCTTGGAGTTGTAGAGGGGCCACTGCTCCTTGCTGCCCTCTGACCCTGTGGGGTTCCTGGGGGGAAATTGAACACGTCCCGTGGAAGTTAGAACTGGACCTGGGGGGGGATGGGAATGTGCTCCAACGGGAGTCTGACACCCAGATGCAGGAGTCATTGGGAGTCAATCTGCAAAATCTGGCTCCTTTCCAAAATGGCCACCCTCAGTTAAGATGGCTGCCACCCCCTGTTCTTCTCAAAAGGACTAATACTCAGGGTGCCATTGTTCTCCATGAGACTGAAGCCATATGCTGCCCTCAGTGAAGATGGCTTTCCTTTTGTGCTCTCAGACATAGAATAGGCAGTGTGGGGAACAGAGCAACATAGCGGGAGAGGGAAGGATACTGTGGTGGTGGGGAAACATGGGGCCACAGACCTGGGTGGGAAGGAGGCTGAAGCCAGAGTTTGCCCTCAGTTAAGATGTCCATTGTCTCTTGTTCTTCCAAACAAGAGAAAGCCATGTGTTTCCCTAACTAAAAATGGCCACTTCCTTCTAATGTTCTCAATGGGATTGAAGCCACAGGTGGTGGTGGTGATACTATCAGGGTTTTCTGGGTTTGTAGCTTTGTTTTGGTCAGGGCTGGCCTGGGAAAGAGGAGCCAGCCAGGGGCTGTTATCTAAGCTACTTGTTTTCCTGCAGGAGCGTGTTCGTGTTCGTGTTGTTGTGTTTTCAAAATATCCATGTGAAAGAGGAAGAGGACTGTTACTAACTATGAATCATCATGTTTAAAATTTTGCCCCTCTCATAAAAATTTAGCTCTCCCTCCAGCCAGGAGTATAAGTTGGACATATTGTGACCTATATTTAAGAAGGAACTCTTCTGAGACTTGGCTGCCAGACCACGTTGTGGACAACTGGCTCAAGGGGGACACTCGCTGTGCTGGTTTGATCACCGGGGCTGCGTTTTGGGCTGTTAGGGGCACGAGAGGATTCTGGGGGATTCACTTACCCGCTCCTGGCAAACTCTGCCCAGTACCGCATCACCCTGCATCTCAGCCCGGTCTCGGCCTCCGTGAGAGTGTAGTTGGCACCCCATATGAATGCTAGGGTCCCGAAGAGGTAGGGCACCTCAGAGCCATGTGGCACCCCCATCCACTCAGGTAAAGACAAGCCAGGAATGCGGTGAGTGAAGTAGTAGGTGTACACAGGACTGCCGGCCTCCGCCTCTCGCCCAGCTACCTCGGCTACCGGGCACACAAAGAGGCGGTCACCGGTGGTTTGGTCCATGGCCCATAAATACCGTGCCTCATCCTGCCTCTCCTGGCTGTACCGCCGTGCCACGATCTGCACGGCCTCTTCTGGGGCCCCTGGCATTCCCAGCCTCACCACCTGCAGCAGCTCTTCCCAGCCGATGTGGCTGGTGTTCTCCAGGCTGAAGTCAAGAGGATTGAATTTTAACATGTAGGCACCTTCGTTGGAGGTGAACCCAGCCAGGATTGGCATAGGCTGGCTGTGCCCGGCCCTCAGCAGCCTTGGTGGTGTGTCAGGGAGAAAATCCCCATCTGGTGTCGGCAGAAAGGGCAGCCCCAGCAGGTCCTTGTGGCGCAAGACGGAGAACTCGTGTTTGGGGAACTCCCTGGGTTCCTTCCCCTGCAGGCAGCCCACCAGGGCCGTGTCATCGCTATCAGTGCAGCCCAGCAGCTGGCCCAGCCTCCGGCCTCTCTCCTTGGCTTCCTCGAGGGAAATCCAAGCCCACGGTGCGGTGGCGGCTCCGCTCTGCAGCGCGGCGCGGGTGAAGAGGGCCCGGCTCCCCGCAGAGAGGAGGTGGAAGCTGACTGAGGAACCACCGGCGCTCTGGCCGAAGAGCAGGAAACGAGCCGGGTCTCCACCGAAGGCAGCCGCGTTGTCCCGCAGCCAGCGCAGCGCCAAGCGCTGGTCCCACAGGCCGGCATTCCCTGGGGCGGCCGGGGGCAGAGACAGGAAGCCCAGCGCCCCCAGCCGGTAGTTCATGGAGGCCACGATCACGTTCTCAGTGGCGGCTAAGAAGCGCCCGTCATACATGTCGAGGGAGGCTGCCCCTGTGAAGAACCCCCCTCCATGGATCCAGATGAGGACGGGGGCCGTCCCGTTTGGCTGGGGATGGGGCACCCAGACGTTGAGGAAGAGGCAGTCCTCGGACTGCGGTCTTTTCGGTGTCCAGACATTAGCCTCAGGGTGACCAGTAAGCAAAGGCTGGTGGCAGGCATTGCTGAAGCCGGTGGCCTCCAGGACGTGGCTCCAGGGCTGGTGGGGAAGTGGTTTCTGGAAGCGCAAGACCCCCACGGGGGGCTCGGCATAGGGGATGCCCAGGAAGGCCGTCACTGTGCCGGAGCTGGCCAGGAGGCGCTTGCCCCGGATGGGGCCGCTGGTGGTGAGCACCACGGTGCTGTCGTCATCGGAGCCAGAGCTGGAGCCCGGCAGGGACAGGAGGAGCAGGCAGGGGAGGAGTCCCAGCATCGCGGCAGCTGGAAGGGAAACCCCCCAGAGGGAGTTACAGGGGAAGAGCTATAGGGCCTTTCCCCTTCAGCCATTGCCAGTCCTGATCTGATCCAAGCCCTCCACCAACCGATGGGGGCAGATAGTTTCCTTTGCTGTCCTTGTTCCCCTTTAGCAAATACAGGCCCACCGGTCATTCGCCCTAGCGTGCTGAGTCTTTTGCTGAGCTCACCCTGGTACGTCCTTCACCCCACTGCGGGTGAGAGCGCCCTTCCTGCCCTGGGAGAACGAGTCAGGACGGGAGGGCAACCGTCGCATTCCCCCACCCCCTACTGGTAGAACCCCGGAGTCCTGGCTCCCAGCTCCCCCACTTCTAACAACTAGATGCCCCTCCCCTCCCGGAGGTGGGGATAAAACCCAGGAGTCCTGACTCCCAGCCCCCTCTGCTCTAACCCATGAGACCCCACTCCCCTTCCAGAGCTGGGGATAGAACCCAGGAGTCCGGGGCATGGTCATCTCTCACAGTGGCTTCACGAATTGTACCCCTGAGCCCAGCAGCTGTGGGACCCGAGATACCAAGGCAGCAGAGAGCAGAGAAACCAGACAAAGTAGAGGGAATGGGGGGACAGCGACAAACAGGTGATCCAGACCTGGGCAGGAAGCTGCAGGATCTGTGTGGACGGGCACAGGATCTAGTGAGTTGGGGGGGTCAGGAATCCTGGGTTCTAGCCCCAACTCTGGCAGGGGAGTGGGGCCTAGTGGGTTAGAGCAGAGGGGCTGGGAGTCAGAACTGGAGAGGCAGGTTTGGAGCATCGAACCCCCATTGGAAATGCATCTTGTGGGAGCAACGGGAAATATAGAATCCAGGCCCAAGGTGGAGGAGTGGCTGGGTTGGGGGGCAGGGAATGGGACACAGGATCTTTCCTCTCCATGGGGGCACTGGTTGCGGTCTGCCCCCAGTCTGGTGAAGGGGACATGGGGCCTTTCCCTTCCAGGGGATGCTGGCTCTGATCCAGGCCCAGATCCCCCTGCCCCTGTCTCTGTATATTGGGGTAGAAAGAAGACTCCCCCCTTCCCCCCATGTGTGTGGGGTGACTGTCATGTGCACTGCCAGCTGGCCGGGGAAGGAACGTGTCCCTGTGCTTTGTATTGTATAAGGGCCTGCAACTGTCATCAAGAAACCACCGATTTTCTTGGGCACCCTGGAGAATACGGTTCTTACTTGCTGTCCATTGAGCAGGCAGTGGGGTCTAGAGGGTTGGAGCAGGGGGGGCTGGGAGCCAGGACTCCTGGGTTCTATCCCCAGCTCTTGGTGTGGGGTCTGAGAACTGGTGTATTGGATGGGTAATTCGCAGGGCAGATCCAATATCCAGCCCTTGACCCCGCATCGTTCCCTCCCTTGACCCCTCTCTCCCCCTCTCGGAGCTGGGGGGCCAGCGGCAGCACAGACTTACCTGTCCGTCTCCCCAGTGCAGTTGCAGCTTTGTGGCTCTCACTGTGGCTCACGGTTCAGCAAACGGGGGACGATGGATCTGACTGGATGGCTCCAACCCCGAGACTAACAGCCCCCGTGGTTTATTGATCCTGAGAGCAGTGACCTTGCTGAGCTCAGCACATGCATGGGGGAGGGAGGCATGGGCTGGGGGAGGGGGGCATGGGCCGGCTGGAGGGAATCCAGGGCAGGGGCCAAAGGCTTCGATACGCAGCGGAAAGGCTCCCCTGGCTGAAATGCAGCCACCTCTGGGGTGGGACAGCGGATAACATCCATCCAGCAGCGCCGCACCGGCATCGCTCCCTCAGCGCCGAGATGCAGCGACCTCTGGGGTGGGGCACAGCAGCCCACGGGAAGGTAACCTAATGGTTTAGGAGTCAGGGGATTGCATAGGAGCTGAGAAGGCAGAGTTCATCTCCCATGTCTTACTGGGGGTGAGGGAAGCGTCGGGGGTTCATTGATGCTGGAGAGGGGGCAAGCCTCATTGGAAAGACCTTGGGGAAATATATTTTCTGCCCCAGGCAGTACATGGCAGAGCAGCTGCCCCACCGCCAGCTGAGGTGAAGGATTGACTTCCTGCTCCAGCGGCTGGGGGGAAGGATGGGGGAGAGGGTTAGGGCTTGAAAGGTTTCAACCAAGCTGTGTGTAACTAGTGCACGTGTGAGTTGATGTCTGCACTGGAGAGCCAGGTTTGGTGCTTCAAACCCTGCTTGGAAATGCATCTCGTGGGAGCAACGGCAAATATAGAATCTAGACCCTGGGGGGTGGGGAATGGGACATGAGGCCTTTCCCCTCCAGGGGATTCTCGTTCTGATCTAGGCTGTTGTCCCCCTGCCCCTGTCTTTGTATATTGGGATACAAAGAAACCTCCACCACCTCCCTGGCGTGTGTGGGGTGACAACTGGCCAGGTAGGAACTGTCTCTGTGGCTTGTATTGTATAATGGCCTGCAACTTGTCATCAATAAAGCACTGATTTTTGAGATCCCTGAGTGTGTACGGCTCTTCTTCACAGTCCACTGAGCACCAGCATAGACAGGAGTGGGGTCTAGGGGTTAAAGCAGAGGGCTGAGACCCAGGACTCCTGGGTTCTATTCCCAGCTTTGGGAGGGGAGTGGGATCTGGTGATTAGAGCAGGGCAGGCTGGGAGCCAGGATTCCTGGGTTCCATTTCTGGCTCTGGGTGGGGAGTGTGATCTCTGGGCTTCATCAACTGTCTGTTGAAACCCCAGAGCATCATTCACCTCCCCATGTAATCTGTGCCCCCCGTTATCTGGACACGGACCTCCCTGCCCCCAACACACACACACACATACGCTCTCTCGCTCTCTCCCCACTGCTTAGGAGCAGCTAACCAATCTTGCACTCCGGGGTAGTGTCTGTAGACTGAATATGCTTTAATGCACGGGGAGGCTACAGGGGGCGGTTTAGTCCGGCGACGACTGAGAGGTTTATCAGTGCGATTAATAAATCAGCAGCTGCCGCAGGCGCTAACAGGAACTGGATGCTGTCATCTGCACGGAGGGTCGGGTCCCGCCCCGGCAGGGGAATTGTAATTGCTCAGCTCCTCATGTGTCACTTCCCGGGCCCCACACATCCTGGGTCTGCTCCTGCAGGATACATAGCGAGTGGGGTTAACAGCAGTGGGGATAAACTCAGCCTGGGCAGGGTTTGGTGTGGTTGAAAGTGGGGTGGGAAACCTAGGTGCTGGAAGGCAGGGGCTCAGTAGGGGGTGCTGTCCCCTGGCAGTCAGTGCTGCCCTAGTGTGGCACTAGGGGGCGCTGTGCTGCAGGGAGCAGGTTGGGGGCTCAGTAGGGGGCGCTCTCCCCTCACAGTCCTTTCCGACTGCAATGCTACATTGTAGTAGTAGGGGACACTGTGCTGCTGGAGTTCCCGTGTTTCCCAGCATCTGTGACCCCCAGGGTCCAACATGCAAGGTTCTGTTCTGCCTCCCATAAGAGGCCCGTGGCACATAGGTTTCTCAGTGTCTACCGGTTTCTCCTTCACTCCCTTGTTACACAGCAGCTGCGTCGCTCCCCAGAACCCAGCTGCGTTTCATTCTTTCAACGCCTTCTATCACTTCCTTGCCCTTACTGGCCACCAGCCCCCATCCCCCTCTGTCTTTGGATCCATCCTGCCATGCTGACACAGAGCTGGTCTCAGCTGGCAAAGGTTTTACTGGTCTGTAACAGCCACTTCTGAGAGGCCTGACAAACTCACTACACCTGACACCCCGCTTTCACGGTATTTAGCCATAAACTCCGTCATGTGAAGCTTCTGTTGTACCGAGCCCCGTAATCATTGCGAGATGTACGTACGGGGGATGTTTAAGGAGCTGTGCTTAAGTACTGAAAATATGTTTTAGAGACCAAGGAAAAAGCAGAGTTCTGCTGGACAAAGGATGGCTTATTCGCCTGTCTACCTCGGTGCTCGTGTAAATGAAGTTCCATTTACATACGGCATCCATATGAGGATGTGAAGTTAACACAGGAGAAAAGACACAGGCGAATGAACCAATGAAAAGGGGGGGGGGGCATCCTCACGCTGGGGACAAAATCATGCTTTTGGGGGGATATAAAGAGAAGAAAAAGGACAAAGAGGAAGCACCACTAGGTGGCGCTGGTACATAGTCTTCCAAAGTTCTTTAGTGTGCAAGCAAGTTTTGACTCTTCAGAAGACATGCTGTGGAGGTGTAATTGTAACATCCCATGTTCCCATGGGGTGAGGGGAATCGGATATGAGGCCCTTCCCCTTTGGGGGGCGCTAGCTCTGATCCAGGTCCAGTGTGGAGTGGGGACTGGCTGGCTCATGGGGGGGCATGCGGCCTTTCCCCTCTAGAGTTGCTGTCCTCTCACCCCACTGCTGCTCACCTGTGGCGTTCTGCTGCGCTCTGGTCAGCCATGCCAAGAACCTGCAGTGCCGGGCAGGGGATCGCCCCTTGACCTGGGGCGGCTCCATGCCGATGCGGAAGAATTTCTGTTCCCTGGGGTCATAGTGAGGCCACTGGTCCCTGCTGTTCCCTGCCCCTATGGGATTCCTGGGGGGAAACACGCCCCACACGGGGAGGTGAATGATGCTCTGGGATTTCAACAGACAGTTGATGAAGCCCAGGGATCACACTCCCCACCCAGAGCCAGGCCTGGGCAGGGATGGGAACATGCTCTGCTGGAGTCTGACATCCCAGACCAAGGGGTCATTAAACTTGCAAAGTCTAGCCCTTTTCCAAAATGGCTACCATCCCTTGTTGTTCCCCATCAGAGTGAAGCCGCAGGCTGCCCTCAGTTAAGATGGTGGCTGCCTCTAATTCTCCTCACATGGGGTAACGCCACAGGTTGCCCTTTATAAAGATGGAGCGGCGAACAGCAGAGGCTAACAGCGGGAGTTTGCCTGGGAGCTGTCCGAGAGGAGGTACGCTAAGTGCTGCATTAGGGGGGCTGTGTTGCTGGGCCTTGAGTGGGCCTGACTGGTATATAAGGGCAGTCAGCAGCGAACCAGCTGAGCGGCGAACAGCAGAGGCTAACAGCGGGAGTTTGCCTGGGAGCTGTCCGAGAGGAGGTACGCTAAGTGCTGCATTAGGGGGGCTGTGTTGCTGGGCCTTGAGTGGGCCTGACTGGTATATAAGGGCAGTCAGCAGCGAACCAGCTGAGCGGCGAACAGCAGAGGCTAACAGCGGGAGTTTGCCTGGGAGCTGTCCGAGAGGAGGTACGCTAAGTGCTGCATTAGGGGGGCTGTGTTGGTGAGTATCTGAGTGTCTGCTGCTGGGACAGTTGGTCAGTTTGACCGTGTGCTTGATTGCTTGCTTGTTTGTTTGAAAAGTGTGAATTGGGAGTGCTTTGTTCCAGCTGGGCCTTGAGTGGGCCTGACTGGTATATAAGGGCAGTCAGCAGCGAACCAGCTGAGCGGCGAACAGCAGAGGCTAACAGCGGGAGTTTGCCTGGGAGCTGTCCGAGAGGAGGTACGCTAAGTGCTGCATTAGGGGGGCTGTGTTGGTGAGTATCTGAGTGTCTGCTGCTGGGACAGTTGGTCAGTTTGACCGTGTGCTTGATTGCTTGCTTGTTTGTTTGAAAAGTGTGAATTGGGAGTGCTTTGTTCCAGCTGGGCCTTGAGTGGGCCTGACTGGTATATAAGGGCAGTCAGCAGCGAACCAGCTGAGCGGCGAACAGCAGAGGCTAACAGCGGGAGTTTGCCTGGGAGCTGTCCGAGAGGAGGTACGCTAAGTGCTGCATTAGGGGGGCTGTGTTGGTGAGTATCTGAGTGTCTGCTGCTGGGACAGTTGGTCAGTTTGACCGTGTGCTTGATTGCTTGCTTGTTTGTTTGAAAAGTGTGAATTGGGAGTGCTTTGTTCCAGCTGGGCCTTGAGTGGGCCTGACTGGTATATAAGGGCAGTCAGCAGCGAACCAGCTGAGCGGCGAACAGCAGAGGCTAACAGCGGGAGTTTGCCTGGGAGCTGTCCGAGAGGAGGTACGCTAAGTGCTGCATTAGGGGGGCTGTGTTGGTGAGTATCTGAGTGTCTGCTGCTGGGACAGTTGGTCAGTTTGACCGTGTGCTTGATTGCTTGCTTGTTTGTTTGAAAAGTGTGAATTGGGAGTGCTTTGTTCCAGCTGGGCCTTGAGTGGGCCTGACTGGTATATAAGGGCAGTCAGCAGCGAACCAGCTGAGCGGCGAACAGCAGAGGCTAACAGCGGGAGTTTGCCTGGGAGCTGTCCGAGAGGAGGTACGCTAAGTGCTGCATTAGGGGGGCTGTGTTGGTGAGTATCTGAGTGTCTGCTGCTGGGACAGTTGGTCAGTTTGACCGTGTGCTTGATTGCTTGCTTGTTTGTTTGAAAAGTGTGAATTGGGAGTGCTTTGTTCCAGCTGGGCCTTGAGTGGGCCTGACTGGTATATAAGGGCAGTCAGCAGCGAACCAGCTGAGCGGCGAACAGCAGAGGCTAACAGCGGGAGTTTGCCTGGGAGCTGTCCGAGAGGAGGTACGCTAAGTGCTGCATTAGGGGGGCTGTGTTGGTGAGTATCTGAGTGTCTGCTGCTGGGACAGTTGGTCAGTTTGACCGTGTGCTTGATTGCTTGCTTGTTTGTTTGAAAAGTGTGAATTGGGAGTGCTTTGTTCCAGCTGGGCCTTGAGTGGGCCTGACTGGTATATAAGGGCAGTCAGCAGCGAACCAGCTGAGCGGCGAACAGCAGAGGCTAACAGCGGGAGTTTGCCTGGGAGCTGTCCGAGAGGAGGTACGCTAAGTGCTGCATTAGGGGGGCTGTGTTGGTGAGTATCTGAGTGTCTGCTGCTGGGACAGTTGGTCAGTTTGACCGTGTGCTTGATTGCTTGCTTGTTTGTTTGAAAAGTGTGAATTGGGAGTGCTTTGTTCCAGCTGGGCCTTGAGTGGGCCTGACTGGTATATAAGGGCAGTCAGCAGCGAACCAGCTGAGTGGCGAACAGCAGAGGCTAACAGCGGGAGTTTGCCTGGGAGTTCGCCTAGGGAGAGCGCACTGAGGCTTTCATCTGCAGGTTTCTCCGAGTCGTTCCTGCAACAGTTGAGGAAGTTCTTAAGAGGACGGTGATATGGAAGGTGAGCGATCAGCTGTTGTAACCTGCACAGGTTGTGCCATGTTTGTCTTTCTTCCGCAGGACAGAAGCGACTTTGTCTGCACAAAGTGCAAGCTGGTCTCCATATTGGAGGAGAAGGTTCGAGGGCTGGAGAAACAAGTATCAACTCTGCGTTGCATAAGGGAAAATGAAGATTTCCTGGACAGACGTCAGGAGATGCTTCTACGGCCACAATGTTCTGAAGATTCAGAGCAGGCGCAGCAGGGACAGAAGGATTGTGAGGAGGTTTGGCAGCATGTGACCTCCAGAAGAAGAAAGAGGAGCGTCCATGCACCAGCAATGGAGATACAGGTGAGGAATCGTTTCCATGTTCTCTCTACAGGTGCTAATGCGGAGAGTGGACTAGATGGCCCATCTGAGGGAAGGGAGCAGAAGGAGACTCCACCGATTGGAAGGCAAAAGATGCACTGTCCTAGGGATGGGGGTTCCACGACCACCACTCCCAAGAGGAGGAGGAGGGTGGTGGTGGTCGGGGACTCCCTCCTCAGGGGGACTGAGTCATCTATCTGCCGCCCTGACCGGGAAAACCGAGAGGTCTGCTGCTTGCCAGGAGCTAGGATACACGATGTGACGGAGAGACTGCCGAGACTCATCAAGCCCTCGGATCGCTACCCCTTCCTGCTTCTCCACGTGGGCACCAATGATACTGCCAAGAATGACCTTGAGCGGATCACTGCAGACTACGTGGCTCTGGGAAGAAGGATAAAGGAGTTTGAGGCGCAAGTGGTGTTCTCGTCCATCCTCCCTGTGCAAGGAAAAGGCCGGGGTAGAGACCGTCGAATCGTGGAAGTCAACGAATGGCTACGCAGGTGGTGTCGGAGAGAAGGCTTTGGATTCTTCGACCATGGGATGGTGTTCCAAGAAGAAGGAGTGCTAGGCAGAGACGGGCTCCACCTAACGAAGAGAGGGAAGAGCATCTTCGCCAGCAGGCTGGCTAACCTAGTGAGGAGGGCTTTAAACTAGGTTCACCGGGGGAAGGAGACCAAAGCCCTGAGGTAAGTGGGGAAATGGGATCCTGGGAGGAAGCACAAGCAGGAGAGCGCAAGAGGGGAGGACTCCTGTCTCATGCTGAGAAAGAGGGACGATCGTTGAGTTATCTTAAGTGCCTATACACAAATGCAAGAAGCCTGGGAAACAAGCAGGGAGAACTGGAAGTCCTGGCACAGTCAGGGAACTATGATGTGATTGGAATAACAGAGACTTGGTGGGATAACTCACATGACTGGAGTACGGTCATGGATGGATATAAACTGTTCAGGAAGGACAGGCAGGGCAGAAAAGGTGGGGGAGTTGCGTTGTATGTAAGAAAGGAGTATGACTGCTCAGAGCTCCGGTATGATACTGCAGAAAAACCTGAGAGTCTCTGGATAAAGTTGAGAAGTGTGAGCAACAAGGGTGATGTCGTGGTTGGAGTCTGCTATAGACCACCAGACCAGGGGGATGAGGTGGACGAGGCTTTCTTCTGGCAACTAGCAGAAGTTGCTAGATCACAGGCCCTGGTTCTCATGGGAGACTTTAATCACCCTGATATCTGCTGGGAGAGCAATACAGCGGTGCACAGGCAATCCAGGAAATTTTTGGAAAGTGTAGGGGACAATTTCCTGGTGCAAGTGCTGGAGGAACCAACTAGGGGCAAAGCTTTTCTTGACCTGCTGCTCACAAACAGGGAAGAACTAGTAGGGGAAGCAAAAGTGGATGGGAACCTGGGAGGCAGTGACCATGAGATGGTCGAGTTCAGGATCCTGACACAAGGAAGAAAGGAGAGCAGCAGAATACGGACCCTGGACTTCAGAAAAGCAGACTTTGACTCCCTCAGGGAACAGATGGGCAGGATCCCCTGGGAGAATAACATGAAGGGCAAAGGGGTCCAGGAGAGCTGGCTGTATTTTAAAGAATCCTTATTGAGGTTGCAGGAACAAACCATCCCGATGTGTAGAAAGAATAGTAAATATGGCAGGCGACCAGCTTGGCTAAACAGTGAAATCCTTGCTGATCTTAAACGCAAAAAAGAGGCTTATAAGGAGTGGAAGATTGGACAAATGACCAGGGAGGAGTATAAAAATATTGCTCAGGCGTGCAGGAGTGAAATCAGGAAGGCCAAATCACACTTGGAGTTGCAGTTAGCAAGAGATGTTAAGAGTAACAAGAAGGGTTTCTTCAGGTATGTTAGCAACAAGAAGAAAATCAAGGAAAGTGTGGGCCCCTTACTGAATGAAGGAGGCAACCTAGTGACCGAGGATGTGGAAAAAGCTAATGTACTCAATGATTTTTTTGCCTCTGTCTTCACGCACAAGGTCAGCTCCCAGATTGCTGCACTGGGCAGTACAGCATGGGGAGAAGGTGACCAACCCTCTGTGGAGAAAGAAGTGGTTCGGGACTATTTAGAAAAACTGGACGTGCACAAGTCCATGGGGCCGGATGCGCTGCATCCGAGGGTGCTAAAGGAGTTGGCGGGTGAGATTGCAGAGCCATTAGCCATTATTTTTGAAAACTCATGGCGATCGGGGGAGGTCCCAGATGACTGGAAAAAGGCTAATGTAGTGCCCATCTTTAAAAAAGGGAAGAAGGAGGATCCGGGGAACTACAGGCCAGTCAGCCTCACCTCAGTCCCTGGAAAAATCATGGAGCAGGTCCTCAAGGAATCAATTATGAAACATTTAGAGGAGAGGAAAGTGATCAGGAACAGTCAGCATGGATTCACGAAGGGGAAGTCGTGCCTGACTAACCTAATTGCCTTCTATGATGAGATAACTGGCTCTGTGGATGAGGGGAAAGCAGTGGATGTGTTATTTCTTGACTTTAGCAAAGCTTTTGATACTGTCTCCCACAGTATTCTTGCCACCAAGTTAAAGAAGTATGGGCTGGATGAATGGACTGTAAGGTGGATAGAAAGCTGGCTAGATCGTCGGGCTCAACGGGTAGTGATCAATGGCTCCATGTCTAGTTGGCAGCCGGTTTCAAGTGGAGTGCCCCAAGGGTCGGTCCTGGGGCCGGTTTTGTTTAATATCTTTATTAATGATCTGGAGGATGGTGTGGACTGCACTCTCAGCAAGTTTGCAGATGACACTAAACTAGGAGGCGTGGTAGATACACTAGAGGGTAGGGATCGGATACAGAGGGACCTAGACAAATTAGAGGATTGGGCAGAAAAAAACCTGATGAGGTTCAACAAGGACAAGTGCAGAGTCCTGCACTTAGGACGGAAGAATCCCATGCACTGCTACAGACTAGGGACCGAATGGCTAGGTAGCAGTTCTGCTGAAAAGGACCTAGGGGTCACAGTGGACGAGAAGCTGGATATGAGTCAACAGTGTGCTCTTGTTGCCAAGAAGGCTAACGGCATTTTGGGCTGTATAAGTAGGGGCATTGCCAGCAGATCGAGGAACGTGATCGTTCCCCTTTATTCGACATTGGTGAGGCCTCATCTGGAATACTGTGTCCAGTTTTGGTCCCCACACTACAAGAAGGATGTGGAAAAATTGGAAAGAGTCCAGCGGAGGGCAACAAAAATGATTAGGGGTCTGGAGCACATGACTTATGAGGAGAGGCTGAGAGAACTGGGATTGTTTAGTCTCCAGAAGAGAAGAATGAGGGGGGATTTGATAGCAGCCTTCAACTACCTGAAGGGGGGTTCCAAAGAGGATGGAGCTCGGCTGTTCTCAGTGGTGGCAGATGACAGAACAAGGAGCAATGGTCTCAAGTTGCAGTGGGGGAGGTCCAGGTTGGATATCAGGAAAAACTATTTCACTAGGAGGGTGGTGAAACACTGGAATGCGTTACCTAGGGAGGTGGTGGAGTCTCCTTCCTTGGAGGTTTTTAAGGCCCGGCTTGACAAAGCCCTGGCTGGGATGATTTAGCTGGGAATTGGTCCTGCTTTGAGCAGGGGGTTGGACTAGATGACCTCTTGAGGTCCCTTCCAACTCTGATATTCTATGATTCTATGATTCTATGATTCTATGGCTGCTATCTCCAGTTGTTCTCACGTTTGAAGCCACAGGCTGCCCTAAGTTATGATGGCTGCCATTGGCTTACAGCCCTTGCATAAAGTGAGACTGCTCCTAGGAACGATGGCATGGGTGGCGGGTATCATAGGCTGCGGGAGGCTGAACCTCCCCAAACAGCCAGGCGTGGCCCCGCCCATGCCCTGCCCCCAGTCTTTCCTCCCCACCCCCGCTTCCCACTCGGCATGGCTCCAGTCTCCCTGTGGGGTGGCTCCGGCTCAGGCCATGCCACCTGCTCTCCCGCCGCCCTGGGGTTGAGGGTGCTCCAGGCCTTGGGGGCACAAGCCTGGGGCGGGGGCCAGCAGCTGCGGTGGGGAGAGCTCTGGGCATTGGTGGGGGGTGCAGAAGGGGCAGGGCCTCGGGTGGAAGGGGCGGGGCTGGGGGCTAGCCTCCCCCAGCTGGCGGTTCACGTGCCACCCATGAATGATGGCCACTGTTTTCCGATATCTAAGCCCTAAAAGCTAGGCTGCCAGAGCGGACTGAGGAAGCTGTGCTGACCCAACTCCCAGTGTAGCTGCAGTTATGTTGGTGGAAGGAGGGCATAGGCGTCCACCTTCCCTCTTTTCTGTGGGTGCTCAATCCCCCGCTGGCCCCTAGCCCCGCCCCCACTCCACCCCTTCCATGAGGCCCCACCCCTGCCCCCATTCCAACCCCTTCCCCAAAGTCCCCACCCCAACTCCACCCCCTCCCTGGCCCTATTCCGACTCCTTCCCCGAATCGCCACCCCAGCCCCGCCTCTTCCCCGCCTCCTCCCGTAAGCGTGCCACCTTCCCGCTCCGCCCCCTCCCTCCTGGAGACTGCAAACAGCTGTTTGGCAGCGGCCGGGTGGGAAGTGCTGGGAGGTAGGCAGAGGAGCGGGGACCCGGCGCGCTCAGGGGAAGAGGCGGTGCTGGGGCGGGGAGTGAGGGGAGCTTGGCTGCTAGTGGGTGCAGAGCACTCACTAATTTTTCTCCGTGGGTGCTCCACAGAGTCGGTGCCTATGAAGGCTGGTGCTGGGAATGCAGCGATTGTGGTTTGGGGAGGCAGCGTTCATACACCGGTGGAAAATCCCCTTCCCTCAAGGTAGGCCATGTCTACACTATGGGGTGACTCCGGTCTAGCTATGGTGCTGTAGCCATGACCATATGGTCTTCGTAGCATAGACATCCCCTGAGTTTGTGTGGAACAGCTGGGAAAGGGCAGGCAGAATTCTGAGCTAAAAAACATGTTTCCTTTAATGAGAATGCATGTGGGATCACTGACATCCTGATGAGGGAAGAAGGGAATTATCCCTAACCAGGAATCAGGGGTCTCAGATTTTACATCCCCAAAGTAAGTTCAGCTCTAGGTCAGGGGCTTCAACCAAATAGATTAACTATTTTTCACAGGGACGCCTTCTTGCATGGCATTGAGCCGGGTCTTCCTGGATGTTGTGTTCACCTGGCCAAAGAGTTACAGCTTCTCTCATGGTCTGGCTCAGGGGCACAAGAGGATTGTGGGGGATTCCCTTACCCACTTCTGGCGAATTCCGCCCAGTACCGCATCACCCTGCGGCTCAGCCCCGCCTCGGCCTCCGTGTGCGTGTAGTTGGTGCCTCTCACGGATGCAAGGGTCCCAAACATGAAGAGCAGATCAGAGCTGTGTGGTACCCCCATCCACTCAGGTGAAGACAAGCCACTGCTGCGGTGGGTGAAGTAGTGGGCATACACGGGATTGCCAGCCTCCGCCTCTCGCCCAGCCACCTCGGCTACCGGGCACACAATGGCGTAGTCACCAATGATTTGTTCCATGGCCCATCGGTACTGTGCCTCCCCCTGCTTCTCCCCCTCCTGGATGTACCACCGTGCCACGGCCTGGGTGGCCTTTTCTGGTGCCCCTGGTGCTATGAGCCTCACCAGCTTCAGCAGCTCATGCCACCCGATGGAGCTGGCGTTCTCCAGTTTGACGCTGGGGACACTGCCACTTAGCAAGTAGGAGCCTTCGTTGGCAGTGATGCCGGTCAGGATGGGTATTATAGGCTGGTCATGCTGGGCCTGGAGTAGCCTTGGTGGTGTATCAGGGAGGAAATCCCCATCTGGTGTTGGCGCAAAGGTTATCCCCAACAGATCCGGGTACTGCCTTCCCCTGCAGGCAGCCCACCAGGGCCGTGTCATCGCTATCGATGCAGCCCAGCAGCTGGCCCAGCCTCCGGCCTCTCTCCTTGGCCTTCATGGGTGAAATCCAAGCCCATGGTACTGTCGGGGCTCCGCTCTGCATCGTGATGCGGGTGAAGAGGGGCCGGCTCCCTGGGGAGAGGAGGTGGAGGCCGACCGCCACAGCCCCAGCGCTCTGGCCAAAGAGCATCAAACGGGCCGGGTCCCCACCGAAGGCGGCTGCGTTGTCCCGCAGCCAGCGCAGCGCCAGGCGCTGGTCCCACAGGCCGGCGTTCCCCGGGGCAGCCGGGGGCAGAGACAGGAAGCCCAGCGCCCCCAGCTGGTAGTTCATGGAGGCCACGATCACCTTCTTGGTGGCGGCTAAGAAGCGGCCACTGTGGAGCTCCACAGAGGTTGCACCCATATAAACCCCCCCGCCGTGGATCCAGAGGAGGATGGGGGCCAGCACGGGAGGCCGTGGATGGGGCACCCAGACGTTGAGGAAGAGGCAGTCCTCAGACTGCGGCGTATTGACGAAGAAAATTTCGGCATCAGGGTAACCAGTAAGCGGAGGCTGGTGGCAGGCGTTGCCGAAGCCGGTGGCCTCCAGGACGTGGCTCCAGGGCTGGTGGGGAAGCGGTTTCTGGAAGCGCAAGGCCCCCATGGGGGGTCGGCGTAGGGGATGCCCAGGAAGGCCGTCACTGTGCTGGAGCCGGCCGAGAGGCGCTTGCCCCGGATGGGGCCGCTGGTGGTGAGCACCACGGTGCCATTGTCATCGGAGCCAGAGCTGGGGCCTGGCAGGGAGAGGAGGAGCAGGGAGGGGACCACGTGGAGAAGTCCCATCATGGCAGCAGCTGGAAGGGATGTGTTGGAGAACTGTGTAATGAATTGTGTTAGTCAAATGTATAGTCAATAATGCGAGCAGCATTAATATTATATATATAACAGTATACGAAAATAGACGGGAATTTTTGCTTTTGCATGCGATTTTGATAATACGGCACTTTTGACTTTGCTGCGACCGTTTGCACATCCAATAACTGTTTGTGTAAAACCCTTAAGCTGTTCAAATAGCAGGATGAAGCAGAGGGTCAAGAGGGAGCTGTTAACGCCAGCTGGGCACGAAGAAGCAAACCACAGAAACAGAGCAGGAAGAAGCATAACAACTGTTGGCAGGTCAGAACCCCTGGCTGGTGCGTGGATGTGTAAGAGCAAGGCAGAGATGGGCTGGGAGCCAGAATATTAGACCTCCCAGCTGGCAGCCATTTTGGACACCCAGTGATAGCTGGTCCTCCAGCTGCTAGAAGGGCTGGGAATCAGCAAGGGCCAATCGAGACCCAGCAGGCTGAAATTAAAGGACCTACTGGCTGCTAGCATGGCAGTTCTTGGAGTTAGTGGAGTGAGCCACAAGTTGAGTGTGGCCCAGGCTGGACCACCATCAGTGGCTGGTGTTCAGAGGGAGCCCTGCCGATTCAGTCCCCGAGAGGGGATTTAACTCTGAAGGTGTGATGGAATACGCCCCTGCATTCACTCCCTTCACGCTATTGCAATAACCTTGGTGCAAAATATGCCGTGTGAGGTATCATTTGAAAACGAATAATTCGCTGGTCAATAACGTCATGGTGAAATGTGTGTAGCAACATTCGGTGTAAAGTTATGAACATAAGCTGAAATCCGGTGTTTTTCAGACAAGTCTGGGGAGGGGGTAAACCTGTTTCTCAAGGACAAAGGACAAGGTGACACCCCAGCCAGGTGTCATCAAAGCTGATGGGCCATCACCTGTCAAGTGGCCATTCTTTGGTAAGGAAGTGGTGTGTGTGTGTGTGTGTGTGTGTGTGTGTGTGTGGTAGGAACAAACAGATCTAATCTTAGCAGGCAACAGCAGGAAACCTCCTTCCCCTACCCTCAGACTCCATGCCTCCTTGCTCTCAGTTGGAGAGAACTTTATCTAGGAGTTACGCTCAGAAAAATACATTTCAGAGGGTGATTGAACTATAAAAGCGAGGGGCAAAACCACTCCCAATGCTATCTCTCCCTACCCATCTCTCTCTTTTCATCTAAGAAGACAAAAGAAACAGCTGTCAGGCTTTGGGAACAGATCCTGGCCTGAGAGTCTGGCCAGCAATATACTGAATACAGGGACTTCACCTTGACCCAAGGCTAGTTTGTTGAGTTTAGAAAAAATAATAGGAATACTTGTGGCACCTTAGAGACTAACAAATTTATTTGAGCATGAGCTTTTGTGGGCTACAGCCTACTTCATCCGATGCATAGAATGGAACATATTGTGAGGAGATATATATATACATACAGAGAGCATGAAAAGGTGGGAGTTGTCTTACCAATTCTAAGAGGCTAATTAAGTAAGAGAAAAAACTTTTGTAGTGATAATCAAGATAGCCCATTACAGACAGTTGGACAAGAGGTGTGAGAATACTTAACATGGTGAAATAGATTCAATGTTTGTAATGGCTCAGCCATTCCCAGTCTCTATTCAAGCCTAAGTTGATTGTACCTAGTTGTAAGATCTAGTTGGTAGGACAACTCCCACCTTTTCATGAAGTAGGCTGTAGCCCACGAAAGCTTATGCTCAAATAAATTTGTTAGTCTCCAAGGTGCCACAAGTACGCCTGTTCTTTTTCTTGCGGATACAGACTAACACGGCTGCTACTGTGAAACCTGAGTTTAGGAAGTGTCTTATCTTTGTTTTTCTTGTAGCCATTCCTGACTTCATGCCTCATCACTTAAAATCTGTTTCTTTGTAGTTAGATAAACTTGTTTTATTCTTTAATTGAAACTCACCCAGTGTTGTGGATCGTTCGGGTAACTCCCTTTAAGGTAGCAGATCCCCTTAGAGAAGCAACAGATCTAAAATAAAAATAAATAAATTAACGAAGATAGCCTATCTCCTAGAACTGGAAGGGACCTTGAAAGGTCATCAAGTCCAGCCCCTTGCCTTTACTAGCAGGACCAAGTACTGATTTTGCCCCAGATCCCTAAGTGGCCCCCTCAAGGATTGAACTTACAACCCTGGGTTGAGCAGGCCAATACTCAAACCACTGAGCTATCCCTCCCCCTGAACTGTCCAGGAGAGGGTTGGACAGTGCAGAAAAACATGTTGGGGGGGGGGAGGGGAAATCCAGGACTAGGAGTGTGTTAGGGTCACTCTGCAAGTGGTAACCAAGGCTGGTGGAAGCCAGAGTGTGGCTGGTGTTTGCGGACAGGCTGCTGGGGTCAGAGTTGCTGGACCAGGGCTGTGGCTATACACGGACACTCAGGGTGTGACGTGCAAGGCCGGCTCTTGGCACCAGCAAACCAAGCATGTGCTTGGGGCGGCACATTTTCAGGGGCAGCATTCCAGCCATCTTTTTTTTTTTTGCTTCCGTCAGCAAAAGCCTAGAGCCGACCCTGGCAGCAGCAGAGCGTCATGCGCGGGAGCGCCCTTGGGCCACTGCAGTTTGTGCTGTGGGGGAGCAGCGGCTGGGCCGGGCAGGCTCTGAGTGGGGGACACTCGGGCTGGCGGCCGCCCTGCGGGGCACACGGAGCCGCCTGCAGGTGCCGCAGGGCGGCCGCCCCCCAGTGCCGCAGCCACGGCTGGGCGAAGTGGCCCGAGCCGCCTGGGGCCTGCGACAGGGCGGCCAGAAGCAGCAGCAGCAGCAGCAGTGGGGCCATAGAGGGCGGGGTGCTGCCGTGCGGGGCCTGTGTCCCGCTCTCCGGGGCTCCGCTCCCTCTGGGGTTACCCTGCCCCGGCTCCTCAGCCCCCTGCCGGGGCGGTCCCCTGGCTCTGCCCTCCCAGGTCCCGGCTGGTCCTGGAGGCGGGAGCCCTGGCTGGAGGGACCCTGGGCTAAGGCGTGGCCCGGGAGCCAGGGCCAGCTCTAGGCACCAGCGCTCCAAGCATGTGCTTGGGGCAGCACTTTCCAAGGGGCGGCACTCCAGCCCCCCCTTTTTTTTCCCTTGGGGCGCAAAAAGCCGGAGCCGGCCCTGAACCAAGCTGTTCCCTGTCACTGAGGCTTTCAGGCTGCGCTGGAACTGACGCTGCAGTTCGGGCTGCAGTCGCTAGATGGCGCTCATGGCAGCCGGAGTCGCACAGGCTGGACGGCAGGTCAGGCTGCCCGGCCGCTGGAGAGCCGGAGCGTCATCCCCGGAGCTGAGCCCGGCTGCGGCGGCGAGAGGGGCTCAGCTCCGGGGGATGATGCTCCGGCTCTCCAGCGGCCGGGCAGCCTGACCTGCAGCCCAGCCTGGGGGTGAGGAGCCGGGGAGGGGGGAGGGAAGTGGGGCCGGGATGCAGGGAGGGGGGAGGGGTCCTGCTGCTGCTCGGAGTCTCCCCAGGGCGGCGCGGCGTTTCCCCGCCCGAGGGGGCTGTGCAGGGGGCGCCGGGCTGGGCAGGGGGCGGATCCCGGCTCGCGCGCTGACAGGGCGAGTGGCTGGGCAGCCCGAGCTGCCAGGGAGCTGCCGCCGCCCCCTCCTGCCCCCGGACCCAGCCCGCCGCGCACCTCCCCCACTCAGCCCTGCGCTGCCTGCCCTGGGCGGGGAGAGGCAGAGCCCGGCTCCGAGCGGGGCAGCGGGGGATACTGCCCTGCCAGGGGACCCCCGCGGCTCGGGCACCTGGGGGTCAGTGTCTGTCCTCTCGGCTCTGCCTGCACGGGGCTGGGGAAGCAGCTGTCAGCGCCTGCCCCTCTTAGCCCTTGCACCCCCCATCCCGCTCGCAGCCCCTCCACTTGTACCTCCCCCATCACTCCTTCACCGCACCCCTTCCCCTTGTCCTCTCCCTTCACCCGCACCTCTCCCCTTGTACCCTCCCCCAGCCCTCTCCTCCCACACATCCCCCTTCCCCTGCACCTCTTCTCCCACAACCCTCCTGATACCCCCTCTCCTCCTCCACCCTCCTCCGTGAGTACATCACACCCTGCCTCTCTGCCAGTGTAGAGCCCCCAAGCACCCCACACCCGCTCCTCTGCCTGAACCCTCTTTACTAGCTCCCCATCCCTTTCCGGGTACAAGGTTGGAGGGTTAGTCCCTATGCCTTCCATGTGCATTTGGAGCACTAAAGATGGGGTTGTGGGGGCGAGATTTATACTAAAGTGAAATAAAAATAGGAGAAACGGTTTGATCCCCACTGCAAGTGTAAATGGGGTTTGCTGTGGTGAACAAGGAGGTCATGTTTGGTGGAGGGGAGCTCAGGGCTGCGGCAGCAGGGGTGCAGGTGGGTGGGGAAGAGAGAGCCCAGGGCTGGGGTGTCAGGGGGTGCGGATGGGGGAAGGTACTGGGGGGGGGAAGAGCCCAGGGCTGGGGTGGGGGGCAGCCAAATTTTTTTTTTGCTTGGGGCAGCAAAAAACCTAGAGCCGGCCCTGTGCAGACTAACACGGCTACCACTTTGAAACCTGTCAGGGGACACCGCCGCTGCCCAGCTCCCTGTAGCATCTGCAGACTTCTGGTGGTCTCCTTTTCAAATCCTACCCATGCTGCAGCCATCTTAGCTTGTGAGAGCCGCTCCAGGCGAGATCCTGGTTCTGACAGCATGTGGTTGAGTCATGAACATTAATGACAGCTCTGGGCATCTTTGTTCCTCCTGGGAGTGGAAATTGCCCTAAGGTCTTGGGCTGCTGCTTATCCTCATTTGGCAACTGGGGTTTTGTTTTTTCTAGTTGCTACCACTAGTCACAAGTTAGTCACTGTTGACCCAAGTTGGGTGAGTCATTGCAGAACGCGGACTTCATACTACTTTGGCTTGACAGAAGTCAATGTTTATTTCTTTATAATTTTGATGGATAATATCAAAGTATTTTTCAATTTTTATTAATTT
This sequence comes from Malaclemys terrapin pileata, assembly GCF_027887155.1. NCBI lineage: Eukaryota > Metazoa > Chordata > Testudines > Emydidae > Malaclemys > Malaclemys terrapin. The sequence goes on along the minus strand of NC_071517.1, from coordinate 42,968,497 downwards.
CAACTTTTGGGAAATTCTGGGGGCAGGTCAGACAATTATTTAATGGCAGGTGAGAGCCAATAAGTTAGTTTCATGAACTGTAAAAACATCAATTGTCAACCTCCCCCTCAAAAGATATAAAGTAAGGTTGCCGTGTCATTTTCCAGCGGGATTTTCCTTTCTTTGAGTATCTGTAAATTTCATGGATTATCAATGGAAATATTTTTCCGTTAGATTGTGTGCACAGTGAAATTGATGTTTAGTGACATGTAGCGATGTAGTCTAATCCTTCCAAGCCTAATATCACTATAGAAGATTTAGCAACAGAGGAGGGGAATTTCTGCTGGGTGGGATTGTGGGCAACTGGCAGAGCTGTCGAGGGGGGAAGCCCAGAGCTGGGAAATCTAGGGGCTGTGGGTCAGGACCTGTGGGGAGTGGAGAGAAGTGAGGGCTTGGATGGGGTGGGGACTGATGGTGATCAGCAGAACTGGGGGAGCGGGATGGAGCCCAGAGTAGAGTGACCAGACAGCAAATGTGAAAAATTGGGACAGGGACTGGGGGTAATAGGAGCCTATATAAGAAAAAGACCCAAAAATCTGGACCCTCCCTATAAAATCAGGACATCTGGTCACCCTAGCCCAGAGCTGTGATTGCAGGGGGATGCAGATTGGGATTGAGGGGCTTTGGAGGAGCTGTGGGGAGTAGGGGAGCCCAGGGCAGTGAGGGGATAGCTGGGGGCTTGTGAGTCAGGAGTGAATAGATATCAGGTGAATTTTTTTCCTGGGGATAATTTAATGCATCCTCATCCTGTTTGTTTTTCTGTTGATCCAAACAAGTCACATGTTGGGTTACCCGTTGGCTTGCGTGTGTGTGTGTGTGTGTGTGTGTGTGTGTGTGTGCTTTCCCTGCGCTGTGCAGATCTGTGCAGATAGCTGGTTTAGCAGATCTTGATAGCACTACCCAGCATTGTCAAGTGCCGAAGGTTGGAGCGTCATTAGTAATGCCGTTCAGGCCACTCGGTGCTTCTGGCCTTGAAGCTGCAATGTCATTCATAGGCAGTGCAGCATGTTCATTCAGCAGACCTCGATCTTGCTCATAAACAAAGACCACCGGCTCAGTCCGGTGACAAAGGTGCTCGTTAAAATGGACTCAGCTTAGTCAGTGGCGGCACATTCCTCTGCCCCTATGCTGGACAAAGGGTTAAGGCCGCGACATTTATAGGCTGAGGCAAAAAACGGGAATATACAATTTACGTATTTCATGACGTATTTCTGTTTCCTACCTCGCCGTGTTCCTGATATCTTGAACAAAAAATCTCTAGTCATTGTTCTGTGACACCATCTTATCTTGTACCGGATTGGGATGTCTCTGTACTAGCTGGAATATATTTACGTAAATGCCTAGTGCCTACAATATTACCAACAACATTGCCGAGTTCATGTACTGGACAGTGAACTTCTGACCATCTGCTTTAATACATGACCTGACTTTAGTTCACAGCCGCTGATTCAGGCCTCAGATGGTGCAGTAGGCCCAGTGCTCCTGCCTTTCTCCAGTACACCCTGTATAATTCCCCTCTGGGAAACTCCCACCCAGGGAGGGGGGTTCCTAGGCCTCAGAACTGGATCTATTTACACGGGGAAGCGGTTGTCAATCTGCGCTGGGGAGTTGTCTCTCCCTGGCCCAGTGTCTGCCAGTGACGCGGAGACGGCCAGTATGGCTGGGGCTCTGCTCCTTGCAGCTGCTGCCCTGTTGTGCCTTGGGTTGGCGTAGGTTGGAGGGAAGGGTGGCATGGCTCGGCCTATGCTGAGACTTGGGGACCTGTCTTGGCCCCTAGGGCCACCAGGGGGATTCTGCTGCAGGGTGTACCCCACAGGGCTGTGTTGGCTGTAGGGGGGCAGAGGGGAGGGGGTTGTCTGCTGCTCCTGGGGGTTTTCATCCCCCTCCCCCAGGGCTGGGGGGTGCAGCAGGGTCCCCCTCCCCGCCAGCCTGCACTGGGCAGCTCCAGGGGTTCTTCACCCCCAAAGTGCCCCTTCCCAAGCGGGTGCTGCAGGGGGGAGGAGCAGAGGCACCATTATGTCCCCATTGCTCACAGGAGGGGCAGGGGAGGAGGGGGCAGAGCTTCCCAGCTCCTTCTGCTCCACCCTTCACTCTCCCATGAGAACAGCTTCAGGCTGCAGCAGTTCTGATTGGTTGCACTGCCCTGGGAAGTGGGCAACTGGGGTGAGCAGCCAATCAGAGGAGTAAAATAATGTAAGGTCTGGAACTTCTTGGGACATCATCATGAGACAGGCTCCAGCCCCAGCTCAAAACCCATCCCCGGTGGAAAAACCGAGAGAGCCGGTGGCACGGCAAGGAGCCTATGCAGGGCTGAGCCGGCTAGGAGATGCCCTCAATGCCTGCTGTGACGGAGCCTGTCCTCACCACCTCCCCAGCTGACTGTGCGCGCTACAGCCACCTGCGCTGCACCTTTCAGGGAGTGATAGACCACAACATGGGGATGCAAAGCCACCGCTCCGACACCATCCACAACCACAGCTGCTGCAGCCACAAGGATTTCTGCAAGGAGACCCCTCCCTGTACAATCTTCCCTCGTGCCTCAGATGATGCCTTAAGCCTTCGTTCACAGCCCTCACCCTAATATTGATGACTGAACCCTACCACCCCATCCTTAAAACTGATACCTTAACCCTATGCCCACAGCCCTAACCCTAATACTGACACCTTAATCCTATGACCGTAAGACCCCAACCCTAATTCTGATGCCCTAAATCTATGACCATAGCCTTAACCTTAACACTGAAATCGTAACCCTATGTCCATAGCCCTATTGTAACACTGACACCTTAATCCTGTGCCGAAACCCTAACCCTAAAATGGAGACCGTAACCCTATGTCCATAACCCTAAACCTAAAACTGACACCTTAGCCCATGCCCATAGTGTGACATAGCACCCCATAATTCTTTATGGAAATATTCTTATGAATGTATATGACATAACTGGAATATGTTTTATGCTACATATGCCATGTAACATATCTCTGCAAAGGTTATGATCTACTGAATCTATTCATCCTATTTGTATGCATGTGTCATTTTTTTGTATTCGAAGTTATGAGTATTGGCTGTGTACTTGTTTGATTTTAAGTAGCCTTAGTAAGGCATTTGGACAGCTTCTTTAGAAAGGAATTTGCAAGTTAAGTGCCCAATCAAGAAACACTTAATGGACAATGGATCTTGGAAGGCTCCAATCCACATAAGAAGTCTACATGAGGACGTTCAAGGTAGTATGTGAACCATGCATGCTACCTGTAAGTTCTGAGTCATGCATGGACATGTGACTTGCCCACGTGACTCCAAAACTCCATCTTGTAGCTGGTATTCTACACGGGGGGGGGGGGGGGGAAAGGTGTCCACCCACAAGAGAAAATCTATTTAAACCCCTGGGAGATCCCTCCATTTTGTCTTCAGCTGGCTCAAGAGATAGCCTGTCCACCCCCAAGGATACCTGAGAGAAACTGGAACAAAGGACAGTATCTACAGGGGGTGTGAGTGATTGCTGGACCCAGACTAGAAGAAGGCTAGTCTGTAAAAGAAGCTTACTGGAACATTTCTGAGGGTGAGGTTTCATCTGTAATCACTTTCTTACTGTATTAGGCATAGGCTTGTATGTTTTATTTTGTTTGGTAATTTACTTTGTTCTGTCTGTCATTACTTGGAACCACTTAAATCCTACTTTTTGTATTTAATAAAATCACCTTTTACTTATTAATTAACCCAGAGTATGTATTAATGCTGGGGAGGGGGTGCAAACAGCTGTGCATATCTCTCTGTCAGTGCTATAGAGGGTGAACATTATATGAGTTTACCCCGCATAAGCTTTACACAGGGTAAAATGGATTTATTTGGGGTTTGGACCCCATTGGGAGTTGTGTTAGAGACAGGAACACTTCTTAAGCCGTTTTCAGTTAAGCCTGCAGCTTTTGGGGGACGTGGTTCAGACCTGGGTCTGTGTTTGCAGCAGGCAAGCGTGTCTGGCTCAAACAAGGCAAGTTTCTGGAGTCCCAAGCTGGCAGGGAAAACAGGTTAGAAGTAGTCTCAGCACATCAGTTGGCAGTTCCTAAGAGATTTTCTGTGATACAACCCGTCACACATAGCCCTAAAACCCTGACACCTTAGCACCCTGCCCATAACGCTAACCCTAACACCTTCATTCTATGCCCATAACCCTCCCTATACCAGAGCCTTATCCTCCTCCCCTGGTGGCATGACAGCAGTCCTCTCTATCTGGATAGTGTCCTCAGCCTTGGAAGTCTCCATATGAATACTGTCAATGAATTCCTCGTGTGCACAGATGCTCCTCAGCCTACCCACCTCCTCCTGTAGCTCTCCCACCTGCTTCCTGAGAAAGTCCACCAGCAGACGCCTCTCACACTGGATGGTCCCCCACACAGCCTGGCTTTCTGTGAGGGGGAAAATGCAGGCCACAGTCTCTGCAAATCCAGCCAGGATCTGGGTAGAGTCATCTGTGGTTAGTCTGTCTGTCTGGATACAGGCACAGGTGGAGGAGACAGGAGCAGTGTTGGCACTGGCGATGTGGCCCTTCCTAACCATAACAATTATATTATGACTTCCCTCCTAGGTCAGCCCTACTCGCTCATTAATCACACAAGGGGAGGGTGATCACAAGGCTGATTGAGGATGATCAAGGGAACAAAGGCTCAAACTGTCCCCAAACACACAATCCTAATTGACCCTGTAACTGAAATAACCTGAAAGAAAAACACAAACAGCCAAACAAACTCACTCACCCCAAGGTTAGTACTCGCACCTTGTTTGTTCAGCAGGGGGATCTCCTTCGCCCTCTCCCAAACTCCCCTGTTGGCGGTCCCCTTCTTGGGGTCCAGGTTGTTTCCAGCATAGGTGGGGGTGGAGAAAGGCCCCCTCATGCTGCAGCTGTTCCTTATGTTAGACCCTTGGCCCATGTGCCTGGTAGGCACTAGTGCAGGCATGTCCTGGTGGACTTTGCTGAGTCACTGTGCACAAGCAGCCCCCAAGTCACAGTGATCGAGCTGTTCCCACTGTGTGGTGCTTGCATAGTTGAGTCATACAGTGGATTAATGGGTGATCAACACCCACCCGGGCAGGGGTTTTTGTGTGTCACTAGCAAAATTATAGCGTATTTTAGTAACAAACATACAGCACAATCTCATAACTTTATACACACTAGTGATAGCCATATTTGGACAGAACAAGGGATTTCAGCGGATCGTGACCGTTCATATACCATGCTTTGTATGAAACATCACAACCATGTATGAATGATGACTATGGGGGTTCCAGGGTGTCGGTCTGAGGTACGGTGTGTCACACGCTCCCCAAAGCGCTTACCCTGAGCCCTACCACTGAGACCCCAAATGTATCCCCAACCCTAACCCCCCCCACTGCTAGTGCCTGAATCCTATCCCTTAATCCTGTCCCGCAACCCATACACTGACACCTAATTGTAACCCTATTATTCTTCTCTTATCCCATGACCCTATCACCCTACCACCTCACCCAGCCTCCCACCCTCTACATGCTGCCCCATCCCCACTAATGCTAACCAAGAACCCCACTATTTAACCCCACACCCAGTCCTACTCTATAAGCCTGTTGCCTCTCCTGTAACCCTAACTGCATCACCCTAACCCTGAACTTAACAGTTCCAGCCATCCAACCACTTAACTCTAATACCCAACCAGAACTGCCGAACTCCAGTTATTGACCCTAACATCCTAATTATAACTCTGCTCCCCAAATCTGACCACCTGACCCTAACTCTTAACTTTTAACCTTTAAACTTACCCCTAGCCACCCTACCTTACAAGCCTGTTGTCTCTCCTTCAGGCATAACCATCCTACCCTAATCCAGAACTTAACGGTTCCAGCCAACTCCATCACCCTAATACTTAACCCTAACACCCAATGGGACCTGGAACCCCTGAGCTCCAATTCCCGACCCTAACACCCTATTTATAACCTGGCTCCCCAGATCTGACTACCTGACTCTAACTCTTAAACCTGTAACCCTTAAACCTACTCCTAATCACCCTGACCCTCAGCTCTCCTCACAACCACAGCCGGCTTCAGACCCCAGATTTTAGGTCTGAGCCAACCCGAAGCCCAACCCCACTTCCTTCCTTGCCTATCCAGATTGTAAACCCAGCACGGCCTGGCCCAGCCCACCTGCAAAGTGCCACTCACCCCGCCGGAGCAGGAGAAATAATAATAGATACAGCAGTTAACGATGGAAGAAATGATGGTTCAGTGCTTCAACTGAGCTCTGAGTTGATCTGAGAGAACTGAGCCATGGGGAATGCTGGAAGTTGGGAGCTGGGCGGCTTGCCTTTCCAGGGGATGGCCGTTCTGCAAGAGTTGTGCCAATCTCATGTGCTCTGGGGGTCTGTGCTAGCAGCCCTGGTTACTGGGACAATGATTAGGTGGTTGAACATGGGCCTTTCCCCTCTAGGGGATGCTAGATCTGATGTGAGGAGGGGGAGGGAAGGGGGAACCAGCTGGTTCAGGGGATGGGGAAATGGACATGGGGGCCTTTACGCTCTCGAGGGCTCTGATTCCAGATTTTGTCATTCCCATCAGTGTGCACTGAGTTGTGGAGGCTCAGACCAACCCCCAGGTGGGCCAGAGCCCCTGTCCCAAACTCCACCAGCCGCCAAGCAGGGAGGCTGAGGGATGATTGGACTACAGAGTCCCTGCCTCTCAGAGGGGATCTGTGCAGGGATGGGGGTCATGGGGAGGGGGTGCTGTGTGCATGTGGAGCACTCTCCCTATCCCTATACCCACTTAGCCTCCTCCCCATACCCTGCCAGCTGGCTGAGAAAACATCTGTCTCTGAGGCTTGTATTGTATAATGGCCCACAAATGTCATCAATAAACCACCAATTTCCTTAGACTCCCTGGTGTGTACTCTTCTTCCTCACAGTCCACTGAGCACCATCAAGGAGGGGATTGGTGCTAGTGGGTTAGAGCACAGAGGGTGGGGGTCAGGATTCCTGGGTTCTCTCCCAAGGCCTGGGAGGGGAGTGGTCTCTAGTGGTTAGAGCAGAGGGGGGGCTGGGAGTTAGGACTCCTGGGTGTTATCCCCTGTCTGGGGACGAGAGGGGGGTCTAAGGGTTAGAGACGTGTGAGCTGGAAGTCAAGCCGCCTGGGTTCTATCTCAGATCTTGGAGGGCATTGAGGTCTAGTTGGTTAGACCGGGGAGGCTGGGAGTCAGGACTCCTGGGTTCCATATCTTTGGGTGCAGAGTGTGATCTCTGCACTTTGTCATTTGCCTCTGCAAACACCAGAGCAGCATTGACCCCCTATGTAGTCTTTGTTCCCCATTATCTCAACACAACTCCCATTGCGCCCACTCTCTCCTGCTCAGGAGCTAATCAACCTCACACACCAGGGTTCTGTCTCCTGACTGAAAATGCTTTAATGCACTGGAGGTGGAGGAATTGCTGAGGGAGGGTCAATCCGTGGATTCCCAGCTGGTTCATTAGCAGGATCCTCGTTAATGAATCGCAGGCACTAACAGGAACGGGATCCTGTGGTGTGCAGGGAGGGTTCAATTGTAATTGCTCAGCTCTTCATTCACGGCCCCCCGGGCTGGGCACGTCTGCTCCTGTGGGACACACAGCGAGTGGGGTTAACAGCAGCGGGGATGAGCTCAGACTAGGCGGGGGTTGGTCTACTTGTAAACAGGAGGGGAGACCTGCAGGGGAAACCAGGTGCTGCACAGGCTCAGTATGGGACGCTCACCCCTTACGGTCAGTGCTAATCTCCATGCACTGGGGGTGCTTTTTTGCAAAGAGCGGCATGGGGGGGGGGGTCAGGAGAGGGCTGTCCTCCCACATTTAGTGCCCCCCAGTGCTGTATTCTAGCAGTAGGGGATGCTGTTCTGCTGGAGTTCCCATGTTTCCCAGCATCTGTAACCCCAGGGTCCAACATGCAAGGTTCTGTTCTGCCTTCCATAAGAAGCCCCTTGGCACACAGGATTCCCAGTGGCTATTGGCTTCTCCTTGAATCCCTGTCTTACACAGTTACCCAGAGGCTGCATCCCTCCCAAGAGCCAGCTGCATGTCATTCTTTCACTGCTGCCTTTCTCTTCCGTGTCATTACAGGCCACTTACCCTCAGCCCAGAGGGTCCTTGGATCTTTCCCTCAATCCCCACCTCCCTTCTGGGAATCCCTCTGTCTGAGCTCATTCCTCCTCCCCTGAAATGGGGGCTACATGGGGAGACCTTGGAGAGGAAGCATGGTTGTCATCCTCCTACCCAGAGGGGTTGAGCAACAGAAGATGGGGTAGAACCTGGGGCTGCCCCAGAGCAGATGGGATCTGGAGTTCCCAGGATATGCAAGTTCTACCCCAGACAGGAGAATGGAGCATCTCTTGGAGACCAGAAGCTCCCATGGAAATGAGAATGTGAGCTGGGATCTTTTGCTTCTAGAGGGGAGCCATCTCCAATCCAGCCCAAGGGTGGCTGAGAGGGGTGGGGAGAGACGGGGCCTTTCCCCTCTAGGGCTGCCATCCTCTCATCCTGCTGATGCTCACCTGGGGCCTTTGGTTTCTCTGACAGCAGTGATGCCAAGAATTCACAGCACGAGGCAGGTGATGCTTTCTCAGCTTCGGGTGGCTTCAGGCTGAGGCGCTCAAAGTTCTGCTTTGCGGGATCGTAGGTGGGCCACAGCTGCTCACTGCCCTCCCCCACCATGGGTTTCCTGCATGGAAAATGAACATGCCCCACTAAGGTTAGTACTGTGGCTTGGTGGGGACAGGAACCTGCCCCAACTGGTGTCTAACATCCCAGATGCAGGGATGATTATGAGCCAACTTGAAAAGTTTGGCCTCTTTCCAAAATGGCTGCCATCCCATGTTGCTGCAAATGAGAGTGAAGCCAGAGGCTGCCCTCAGTTAAGATGGGTGCTGCCTCCCGGTCTTTTCATATGGGGTGATGCTACAGGTTGCCCTTTATAAACACGGCCACTTTTTTCCATTCTTCTCCATGAGATTAAAGCCACAGGCGGCCCTAAGTAATAATGGCTGCCATTGGCCTGTGACCCTTTATAAAATGAGACTTCCCCAGGGAAGATGGCCACTGTTTTCCATTGTTTGCAATGGGACTGAAGCCAGGCTTCCCTCAGAGAAGATGGGCATCCTTTGTGCTTGCAGACAGGAAAGGGCAGTGTGGGGAGCAGAGCAACATGCGGGGTGAAGGGGGCATGGATAGGGAATGTGGGTGCATAGATAGGAGGATCTGAACTGGAAGGGAGTGTCAAGTTTTGCTCTTACTTAAGATGGTGTCTCTCACTTGTCCTTTCAACTAGGATGCTGCCCTTGCAAAAAATGGCCATCATATCTCACTGTGATCAAGGAGACTGAAGCCACAAGCTGCCCTGAGTCAGCTGCCATTTGCCTACAGCCCTTGCACATGGCAGCCAGGTTGTCCCTAGGACAGATGGCCACCACCCACCATTGTTCTTAAGGAGGCAGAAGCCACAGGCTGCCCTCAAGGAAGATGGCCTCCCTGAACATGAAGACTGGCAACTAGCAGGGACGTTGCCTGTAGGAAAGATGTTGGAGGCAGCCTGCTGGTAGCTGTAATTTGCAGACCTCCCAGGTGCTCTATGCAGTGCCCAAAGCGGCACAGTCAGGGATTTCCCCATGTTTGATGCTCACAGCCTGTGTCACATTGGTTGTGGGACTGCGGGGATGTGAACAGGGTCTGTGTGAGAACACATGGGGGAGGGGTGAGAGAGTGGCCCTCCTTAGAGTCATAGATTCCAGGACCAGAAGAGACCATTGTCATCATCTAGTATAACCTCCTGTATAACACAAGCCACAGGAGTTCCCAAAATAATTCCTAGATCAGTGGTTCCCAAATTTGTTCCGCCGCTTGTGCAGGGAAAGCCCCTGGCGAGCCGGGCTGGTTTGTTTACCTGCCGCATCCGCAGGTTCGGGTGATTGTGGTTCCCAGTGCCCGCGGTTTGCTGCTCCAGGCCAATGGGAGCTGCTGGAAGTGGCACGGGCTAAGGGACATGTTTTTTCCCCAGATTTATTTATTGAACGCTTCTGCCTTTTCTGCATTACCATTTCCATCTAGTAATGGACCAATTCTATTGTGAGGATTCTTTTTGTTCCTAATATCATCAAAGAACCCCTTATTGTCCTAAATGCTGCTGGCCATAGATTTCGCCATGTGCCTCTTTGCTTCCCTTATCAATTTTCTACAGTTCCTAATGTCTGATTTATACTCATTACTATAAACTTCTCCTTTCTTCCATTTGTGGTATATTATGTTTTTGTTTTTCACAGCTGCCATCCCTTCCCTAATCTGGGAAGAAATTAGCCCACGCTGGGTGATTAGGACCAGAATGAGGAATATTGATGAGGATTTTTTTGGGGGGTTGCTTGCTTATTTTTGTTGCAAGGGATCATGTCTTTTTATCTATGCTCTACTGTATGCTTAACAGTTGCATTGCCACAGTTTTCTTAAGCAGAGACTGCCACAGCTATGCTGACCTAGTCCATAGGAAAGCTGTATTTATGTTGATGGAAAGATGCTTTTGTCAATGTAGCTCCCATTTTTGGGGAAGGTGATTCTTCCCAACTACTGAAGCAACCCCGTTTGCTGCTGCAGGCTGTACTGACATGATGAGCTGACGTAGCCAGGGCTGTATAGTGTTTGTAGCATAAACATCCCCTGAGTTTTGTGGCAGGGCTGGGAAAGGGCAGGCAGAGCTTTGAGATCATTCACTACTAGCTGAAAACCTTGTTTCCTTGAATGAGAGTGGGTGTGTTCATAGGACCAGTGACATCCTGATGTGGAAAGCAGGGAATTATCCCTAACCTGTAACCAGGGGGCTCGGATTATATGTCCCTGAAATAAGTTCAGCTCTAGGTCAGGAGCTTCACCCAAATAGATTATCTGTTTTTCAAAGAGACCCCTTCTTTGCCATGGCATTGAGCCGGGTGTTCCTGGATGTTGCGGACACCTGGCCAAAGAGTTACAGTTGCTCCCATGGTCTGGATCGGGGAGACAAGAGGATTGTGGGGGATTTCCTTACCCGCTCCAGGTGTACACTGAAAGGTAATGCATTGCCCTGCGAATCAGCGCTACCTCAGCCTCTGTGTGGTTGGATCCTACCACGGATGCCAGGGTCCCGAACTCATAGGGCATCTCAGAGCCCTGTGGCACCTCCATCCATTCAGGTGCAGACAAGCCGCTGCTACGGTGGGCGAAGTGGTAGGCATACACGGGATTTCCAGCCTCTGTCTGAAGGAAATACATTCTGCTGCAGTTATGCCTTTCACCCACCAGGGGCCGCTGTGCCACCAAAACAGAGAGCAGCCAGTCCCGGGCCAGCCCCAGCTGTGGATAGGGAGGAGAAGAGGTTGCCTTCCACACAGTACCATGCTGGTGGGGCCAGGTCGGAAGGCACAGGATATGGGGGGGGAGGGGTGGACAGTGAGGGGCACATGAGGCTGCTGGGGGGGGTCACAGAGTGGGGTTCATAAGGGCTAGTGGGGGGACTGATTGGGGGTCTGAAACACATGGGGACATGGGTCAGAGAGGGGCTGAGGGGGAGTGCAGGGCAACCTGGGGACAGGGGCAGGAGGGTGCAGGGACACATGGAGGAAGGGGGTGGTTGAGTGGAAGCACAGGGCCACATGTGGAAGGGGTGGCTGAGTGGAGGTAGAAGAACACACGTGTGTGTGTGTGTGTAGGTCCACATGGGGACAGTGGCAGATGTGCCTGACTGAATGAGAGAGGCTATGGGTCAGCCAGGGTCTGCCTGGGGGAGGCTCCCTAACAATCCCTCCCTGCCCCCCCAAAAACCTGGTCTATACTTCTCCCACCCACACCCAACAACCCTCCAAGTTCACACCCAGTCTCCTTCCCAGCAATTACTTCCCTCTCCCTCTGACCTCCGTGACCCCTGACTCCCCCAAGCCTTTGCACTGCTTCTGAGGGGGCTGAGAAATACATCTCTGTATTGTAGTGTAAATGAATTATTACTCAGAGTTGTGTATTAATATGCCTAGTAAGGAATAGATTTGTCAAAAAACATTTCCTGAATCTCTTTTGTTGTCTGTATTGCTACATACATACCTGCCTTCAGGTATTTTGAAAGAAATTACCAAAATAATTGAAACAGGTGTGATTATATTGTGTTATTTTGCCAAATAAAATTTGCAGAATTTTAAAATATTTTGCACTGAATTATTAGTTTTTTGGTGCAGAATTTTTAATTTTTGGTGCAGAATTCCCCAGGAGTAAAGGGGAGAGCACCCCCCAGTGAGCCTCCCCCCACTCACTGCAGCACAGCGCCCCCAACAGCATGCTAGGGTATTGGGGTTAGCACTGACTTCGAGGGGAGAGCACCTCCTACCAAGCCCTGCTCCCTACCACCTAGTGCCTCCTAGCACCAGGCTGGGACATTTGGGTCAGCATTGACTGCAAAGGGAGAGGACCTCCTATTGAGTGTCCCCATTCCTTCTGAACAGTGCCCTTTAGTGCCCTGCTGGGGCATGGAGAACAGCACCGACTGTCAGGGAAGAGCGTCCCTTCATGTAGCATCTGCAGACTTTTGGAGGTTTCCATTTGAAATTCTGCCCATGCTGCAACCTTCTTAGCTTGTGAGAACTGCTCCAGGCGAGATCCTGGTTCTGACATTATGTGGTTGAATTATGATCATTGTTGACTGCTCTGGAAATGTTCGTTCCTCTTGAGGGATGGGTCTGAAATTGCCCTAAGGTCCCTGGGTTCCTTCTCATAGTCACTCGGCACTAGGGTTTTGTTATTTCTAGTTGCCTCCGTTGGTCACAGTTGACCTAAGTTGCGTGAGTCATGAAGAACGCTGAGTACACATTACTTAGTCTTGGCAAAACTCAGTGTTTATTTCTTTATAATTTTGAGTGATATTATTCATGTTCATTTTAAGCCCTTTCTTCAATATTTATTCATTTAAACTTTAGGGAAAGGTGGGGATGGGTCAGACAGTTATTTAATGTCAATTTAGCTCGAAAAAGACTAAGTTCAAGTTTTATAAACTGTTACAACACAAATTGTTGTATCTCAAAAGATACAAAGTAAATAGCTTTAAACAAAACTCTACTATGTTTCCAAGCAGCATTTTCCTTACTTTGCCCATCTGTACATTTCAATTATTACTGATGGAAATATTTTTTGTCACTTTGTGCATGCTCAGTGAAATCGATGTTTAGCAACTTTTATCGATATATTTGAACCCTTCCAAGCCTAATATCACTGCACTACCTTGAGGATAGATATCTGGGGTAACAACAGGGGAGGGAAACTTCTGCTGGGTGGGACTGAGGGGAATCAGCAGTGCTGTGGGATGAAGGGAGCCCAGAGCTGGGATAGCAGCGACATGGGAGGGGGGGAGGGGGGTCAAGATTGAGGGGAATTGGCAGAGCTGTGGGGAGTGGGGGGAGCTGAGGGCTGTGAGGGGATAGCAGGGGGCTGCGGGTCTGGAGTGAGTAGATATTAGGTGAGTTATTTCCTGGGGCTAATTTACTTTATCCCCATCCCTTTTCCTGAGGAAAGGTTAAAAACACGGGGCATTTTTATTCTTGAGAAGTGAAGACTGAGGGGGAACCCAATAACAGTCTTCCAATATGGTCAGGGCTGTTATAAAGAGGACAGTGACCAATTGTTCTCCATGTCCACTGAAGGTAGGACAAGGAGTAATGGGCTTAATCTGCAGCAAGGGTGTTTAGGTTAGATAATGGGAAAAACTTTCCATCTCTAGGAGTAGTTAAGTTCTGGAATAGGTTTCCAAAGGCCAGCCTGGAGTCCCTATCTTTGGAAGTTTTTAAAAATAAGTTGGACGAACACCTATCAGGAATGGTCTAGGTTCACTTGGTCCTGCCACAGTGCAGGGGCCTGCACTCGATGACTTCTCAAGGTCCCTTCCAGCCCCACATTTTTATAAGTCTATGATTAACCCATTCTGGATAAGAACCCTTTTTAACACCAATAAGGACCCAGAAAAATCAGTTCTGAAGGCGTGCAAGGGACCAAAAGGATCCACATAAGACAACCAACTTAGAATAACACTATGCCACGGGAAATCTCTTCCAATCCTAACTTCAAGTTCCCGTTCTGGGCAATAAGCACCTTTGTTGATAGAATGGCACAGAACGCTCGGTTCCAAAGAGACACCGGACCAAAATGATACACAAAATACAACAAACTGAGAATAACGCTATGCCATAGAAAACTGCTTCTGAACATACCGTCAATTGCCTGCCTCGTCAATAAACAGCTTTATTGATAAAATCGCCAAGGGCACTCTGTTCTGAAGTGGTACAGAGGGCAAAAATGATACACATAACACACTAAGAATGACACTATCCTGCAGAAAATCTCTTCCAATCCCACCCAGAAGTGCCCATTTCCAGCTCTAAACCGCTTTGTGAATAAGCCTTCAGAACCGAGCATTCTGGGTGGTTTTATTAATAAGGCTATTTACGGAGCGAAGCACTTTATTGAAGGTGGGTTCTGCAGAGGTTTTTTGTAGTGCGGAGTTGTTCTCAGAAAGGTGTATTATGTCTATCTTTTTAGTCACTAGAGGCTCTTTGGAACCAAGTATCCATGTCGGTATTATCAATAAAGCTATTTATTGCCTGGCACCAGCAAGTGAAGGTGTTTAGAAGAGGTTTTCTGTAGCGTAGCGTTGTTCTCAGTTAGTTGTGCTGTGTGTGTTATTCTGGTCTCCTGAGTGGCTTCAGAACCAAGTGCTCTGCGTCTTTTTGGTGTTAAAATGGTTCTGTCCCAGAACGGGTCAAGGACAGCAAGTTATACGTCTGTTCTCTTTAGTAAACTATTGTTCTTGAGTGTCCCTATTGGTTAAAATGCCACTCTGGCTCATTCCGACTTTTCCACGGTCAACAAGGAAAGCGCCAGCAGCTTGTTTGGATCAACAGGAGAACAAACACAATGGGGATAAATGAAATTAGCCACAGGGAAAATGCCAGCAGACATCTACTCATTCCTGAACTGGAGCCCACTGCTATCCCAATGCTAAGATACCCCAACTGCCCACAGCTCTATTGATGATGTTCAATCCCCACCCACAGCCCCCTGCTATCCCTGCCCTGGGCTCTTCTCCCACAGCTCTGCTAGTGCCCCTCAGTCATGACCTCCAGCCCTCTGCTATACTAGCCCTGTGCTCCCCCCTTTAGCAACTCTGCTGGTGCCCCTATATCCCACCCTGCATCACCCCCCTCCCTGCTGCTACTCCAGATATCTATGCTAAATCTCTTGTAGTGTTATTAGGCTTTCAAGGATTAGAATATATTGGCAAATATTGCTAAACATTGGTTTCACTGTGCATGCACAACTGGATGAAAACATATTTCCATCAATAATAATTGAGATTTACAGATAGGTGAAGTAAGGAATATGCTGCTTACTTTGTATCTTTTGAGTTTTATTAGATTCTGAAATGTTACATTTTTGTATCTCACCTGTCATTAAATAACTGTCTGCCCCCCAAGCCTCATAATTTCACAGAACTGTGAAAATTTAAATTTATAAAAATTGAAAAACAGTCTGAAAAATGAACATTGATATTACCCACCTGAAATTATAGAGCAACAAACATTGAGTTCTGCCAAGCCTAAGTAATATTTACTCAGTGTTCTGATGTAACTCTCCCAACTTAGGTCAATTGTGACCAATGTTGGCAACTAGAAATAACAAAACCTCTCTTGGCAAGTGAGTATGAGAAGAAACCCAGGGCCCTTAGGGCAATTTCAAATCCATCCCCCGAGAGGAATGAACATTACTTGAGCTGTCAGTAATGATCTTGACCCAACCACATGTTCTCAGAGCCGGGATCTCTCACAAGCACAGCTGGTTCTGGCAAGGGCAGGATGTCTAAACGAGACCTCAGAAGGTCAGCAGGTGCTACCGGGGGCAAGGTAGGGGGGAAGTCTCACCTGACAGTCAGTGCTTATTCTGATACCCCAATGATGAATAAAGGGGGTCTGTGATACAGGCAGCAGGGTGGGAATCTCAGTAGGGGGCAGTCTTCCCTGGCAGTGAGTCCTGGTTCGAAAGCCCTAGTGTAGTGCTAGGGATTGTTGTGCTGCAGGGAGTGGGGTGGGAGCTCACTAGGGGGTGCTCCCCTTGCAGTCACTGCAGACCCCAATGCCCCACTCTGTCATTGTACATCCCCTGGCACTTTCTCTCCTCAGTGAGGTATGAACCCTGTTTTCCTGGGAAAATATCACCTTCAGCAAGTCTATTCTTCCCCCTCCTCTAAAATCCACTGGTGCTTTGTTTGGACACAGGATCCTTCTGCAATGAAAGTTTTTGAGACATTGGGATGAACCAGTATGGGTGCTGTAGGAAGGGTAAGTTTCAGCTGATTGAATGCATGCTGGGCCTCAGGAGACCAATGGAACTGGGCATTTTTCTGGAGGAGAGTGGTCAATTTCAATTTGTTTTGAAAAGTTCAGGATAAATCATTGATAAAAGTTGGCAAATACCAGGAAGCGTTGCAGGTCGCATACTTTCTGGGGGGGGGGAGGAGAGGGGGGGAGGGGCCGTGGTGGGTCAGCCAATCTTGGAAAGCTTGGGTCCATCTGGATCCTTTCTGCAGATAAGATGAAGCTCAAGAACTCTGGGGAGGCCTGATTAAAGGCACACTTGCTAGCTTGGTGTAAAGGCCATGTTACCATAAGTCATTGGTCCCCAATGTGGTGCCCGCGGGCACCATGGCACCTGCTGGGGCATCTATGTGCACCCACCTACTGACAAGGGAGCGCCCCGCCGCTGAGGAGCACAGCCACCAGACAAGCAGCCGCCGAAATGCCACTGAGAAGCAGCACCGCCAAGAAGCATCGCCACCGAAATGCCGCTGCTTCTCAGCGGCATTTTGGCAACGACGCTTCTTGGCATTGCTGCTTCTCGGCGGCATTTCAGCGGCTGCTTGTCCGGTGGCTGCGCTCCTCAGCGGCATTTCGGCGGCTAGTCGTCTGGTGCCCACCACACTGAAAGGTTGGGGACCACTGCCATAAGTATTCCAGGACCATTTGGACATGAGCAGGGTAGTCGGAGAAAATCAATATGTTGTCTAGGTAGACTACTACATACTGGTCCAATATCTCTCAGGACATATTGTTTATGAAGTGTTGGAAAGTGGCCGGGGCATTGGTCAACCCGAAAGGCATTACGAGATATTCATAGTGTCCATAGAATATTTGGAAGGCAATCTTCCCACTTGTACCCTTTCCTGATTTGCACAAGGTTTTATGCCTGCCAGAGGGCCAACTAATTGAAAATACAGACATCCCCCATGTGATCCAGCAACTCAGGAATTGGGGTAGTGGGTAACAATTCTTGATAGTTCTCTGATTCAATGCATGGTAATCAATGCTGAGTTTGGGACTGCCTTCTTTTTTCTTGCCAAAAAGTCTTGTTGTGCCAGCTGGTGAGATTGATTTGTGGATGAACCCTTGGGCCACGTTCTACTGCAGGTACTTCTGGAGTGCTGTGAGCTCGGATTCTGACATGGCATATGTTCTTCTAAAGTGTATTTTTCCTCCCAGATGCAGTTCTTTTGGGCACTCATAGTCCTGGTGTGGAGATGGAGTTTCCACATTCTTTTTTCCAAAAAGACCAGTGTAGTCTTGGCATTTGCAGGGGAATCATAGCATATCAGGGTTGGAAGGGATCTCAGGAGGTCATCTAGTCCAACCCCCTGCTCAAAGCAGGACCAATCCCCAGACAGATTTTTGCCGCAGATCCCTAAATGGCCCCTTCAGGGATTAAACTCACAATCTTGGGTTTAGTAGGCCAATGCTCAAGCCACTGAGCTATCCCTCCCCCGAAGTTCAGATATAGTTTCATCAGAAGGTTTTGCCTGGATAGCTGCTCCCATCTGATGTTTTTTACGTCCAGATGCTGGCACACTAGCCCTGGGTTGCCAACTGTACTGTCTCCAAAATTCTGTTGAGAAACAGGCTTCCTGTGCTTGCCACCAAATTAACAGATTGTGGAGGGCCAGCTATGAGATGCCGAGGATGAGGGGAAAATGTGGTGAATGGATCACACCTAATTGTAACATTTCTGTGTGCCCGTGAATCATGGCCTCCAGGGGAGCTTTTTCCTCCGTTCCTGGACCAGAAGACAAGGGGGAACATTCAATAGTCTCTATATGGTCAGGAGTGGCCTTGGGTTGCAGGGGAATCTGCAAAATCTGGGCTGCCTCTGCATTGATGAAGCTGTTTGCTGTCCTCGAGATAATGAGGGCTGATGTAACCCTTCTGCCAGGCCAAGTTGATAGCAGCAAGGGCCGGGTTCAGTACATAGGGGTCCCTTCCCAACAGCGTGACACAGAACCAGCTCGAGCCCCCACCCAGTGACCTGGGAAAATCTTACACAAACCCCTAGGCACCTCGAAGAGGCAATATTTCCCCTCTCGCAAGCACAGAGCCTCGGTGTAGCAGAAAATGTTTAATAACATGAGGTAAACGACATAGCATTAAATTGGGAAAACACCACAACTAGAGTTCATAGACCAAACCATGAGCGAAGACCCACCCCAGCAAATTGGGCCGTGTCCTCTCCCGTTGGTTCTTGAAACCAGCAACCCAAGAATCACCAAAGTCCCAAAAGTCCAACAACCCCCCAAAGTCTCTGTCCCTGGTCAGTGCAGCCCCAGAGTTCAAAAGGGGGGTGTGTGAGCAGGGTGTTAAGGGGCACCTTACGTGATCCGAGGCCAACCGGCTGCTTCTCCATGGGGTTCCACCGCAGCCTTCACCACGAACTGCTCCACTCCACCCGCAGTCCCACTCCTGCCGTCCCACGAACTGCTCTGGCAGCTGCTCCGCTCCGCTCCGCTCACCGACCTGTGAGCCGCACCGCTCCGCTCACCAACCTGTGAGCCACTCCGCTCCGCTCCAGCCGTCCCTTGGGCCGCTCCCACAAGGTTCTGCTCTGCTAGCTGCTCCTCCAGCCGCTCCGCTCACCGACCTGTGAGCCGCTCCACTCCGCTAAGCTAAGTTAGCTTCAGGCTCCCCCACTAGTTAACACAGCCTCAGTGATCTCAGCTCTTAAATAGCTTTAGCTCTTTTGTGATTTCAGCTAGTAGTAGGGGAGCCCCAGTGCTGGTGCACTATTGGCCCAAAGTGAACTCAGCTCAGCAGTCTGTAACTAGACTCCTAAGGGAATCAAAGTTAGCTCTGACATTCAACAGTGGAGAGAGGAGGAGGTGCAATTGGTGTTTCAGGCCCACGAAAGGGACCCACACCACCAGGTACCAATACCTTCCCCCAACCTCTCTCAATTCACTGGGTTTGGTAACCCATGCCCCTTGACAAGCAAATGCTACTTAGGTAATGGTGAATGACTCACTCAGTCCTTCTGTCATACAACAGTTCCACTGGCCTTGATTCACAGAATCAGGGTAACAAAACTTTATTCTTCCTGCCCCAATAACAGAGAAACTGGGGATCCCACACCAGCCAAAGTAACCACTTTGAGTTGCTGTTGTTTCATGCCAGGCGAGTGGGTGTGCCTATGCAAACAAGATCAGCCCCTGGAGTTCTTCTCCACACTCACCATAATTCACCACCAGATGTCAGGGAGAGCTCATCCTGACTCTGCTTACACTGATAAGGTGGGATTTTGCAGGGACACCCCGGCTATGTGAAACTGGATGTTCACGTGCAAGTGGGGATCTCTCGTGCGGGGCTCTGGATGAGTTCCAGTCAAGATCAAAGTGTGGGGAAGTTCTTTTCCTTAGAGCCCAGAGCTGGGATTGCAGAATGTGTGAGTAAGGATTGAGGGCTGCTGTGGGCAGCCCAGGGCTGTCAGGGGATAGCCGGGAGCTGTGGCTCAGGAGTGAGTAGGTGTTAGGTGAGTTTTTTCTGAGGCAAATTTGATTTATTTCCATCCTGTTTGTTTTCCTGTTGGTCCAAATAAGCTACTGGCTCTTTCTCTGTATGATCACCCTCTGGGAAATTCCTGCCTACTGGGTTCCCAGGCCTCAGAACTGGATCTGACACTTCTGGGTGCTATTTACCCCGGGAAGCTGTTGTCTCTTTGCGCTGGGGAATTGTGTCTCCCTAGCTCAGCGTCGGCTAGTGACCTGGAGAAGCCCAGCATGGCCCGGGCTCTGCTCCTCACAGCCGCTGGCCTGCTGTGCCTCGTACTGGGGGGAAAGTCCTGGGGAGGGGTGGCACCACTCAGCCCATACAGAGACTCGGGGACAGCTTTGGCTGGCTCGGCCCCTGGGGCCGGGAGGGGGATTCTGCTGCAGCAAGTATCACACAGGGCTGAGCTGGCTGCAGGAGGCACAAAGGAGGGGGCTGTGCGCAGATGGGCCCCACCTCTCTCCCTCCCCGCATATCTCTATCTCCCCCCATCTCGTCCATCTCTCTGATTCCCCTTTCATGTGCATTTGGATGCTATGGCAGAGGGCTGGCAGTGCAGGGAATGCACCATCACAATCCCCCAGGTTGGCTCTGTGCCGAAGGGGGAAACCTGCACAGCCAAGGAGGGCCAGATCTGCACCATCATCACAGTCATTCAGTGTGAGTCTGAGACACCTTATGGGCCTTCATTTACACACAAACTCCCATGGTCATCACATCAGCAGGGAGAGAACCCAGGACCTTTGGCACCACAGCAGAGAGCTGTCATTTGGACTGAAGAGATAGCTCTGTTACCTGGCAGCTGTGGTAGGCCTGTTATCCGATAGGGGACCACTGCTACAGGACGTGTGTGTGCGTGTGTGTGTGTGTGTGCGCAATGCCCATTCCAGTCGCTAGCAGGGGAATTACACTGAACTCATGCATCAGTCCCCATTCCAGCCCTGCACTATCACACAGTGTTTCGGTTGGATGGAAGGAGGATGCCTCTGCCCCGATGTGACATTGGCCAGGATATAATCTGGACTGGTGAATAGCTGTGTCCCCTCAATCCTCTGACCTGAGGTGCTTTTTGCACTGCTTTGCTGTGTAAGCTTCCACTCCTGGTCTGCTCACACACAGCCTCCAGCATGTAAATTAAACCTAGTTTTAGCATGTGAGTGGTATGGCCAGCCACTCATGAATTACACTGCAGAACAACACCTGCAAATTCCCTGTCCTAGACTTTCTGCCAGGAATGTACATCTTGTACGGTCCTGTCCTCTCCTGGAAAATACAAGCTCCTATTAAGTCTGTCATTGTATGAAAAGAGAATGATGTGCACAAATCCTGTTATCTCAAATGGAATTTCCCAAACTCTTCAATCCAAACATTCTGCTTTCGATAAAACAGTAAAATAAGTTTATTAACTACAGAAAGATCAATTTTCAGTGACCCAAGAAAATAAGAAAATAAAAGCAAAACACAACTAATGCCCAACTTAACAAGCTAAGTGAATTCAAAGCTCAAAGCTCGCTCACCAGTCTTCCTGGCTGAATCTCTTTCAGTCAGGATCTCTGCCCCAGTCTAGTGCTGCTTCCTTTGTTCTCCAGGTGTTGATGCCATGGATAGAGAGAAAGGGAGTGATGACTTTGGACAGTTCCTCTCCTTTCTTATAGTTCCTTCTCTTCTTTGTGAGTCAACTCCAGCTAAGGGTCAGGAGGCAGGAAGTCTATGTGGATGGGAACCCCCAACCTGTTTCTTTCTCAAGATGTAGATTTTTCGCCATCACCCTCTTTCCAGCCAAAGAATGGCAATTTACCCAAGTGATGGCCCATTTGAACTTAGCTGAGGCATTGGTTAGCGCTTTGTCTCTGGAGAGCTGGTTTATGACTGCTCTCTAGATTTAGAATATGTTTTAGTAACACCATATGGTAGGATCTTATAACATTACATACAGTGTTGCCACATATTTTACCAGGACAACAATGATAAGAAAATTATGAGTTTTGAAATGACACCTCATAAGAACATAAGAACAGCCATAGTGGATCAGACCAAAGGTCCATCTAGCCCAGTATCCTGTCTTCCGACTGTGGCCAATGCCAGATGCCCCAGAGGGAATGAACAGAACAGGGAATCATCAAGTGATCCATCCCCTGTCACCCATTCCCAGCTTCTGGCAAACAGAGGCTAGGGAGACCATCCCTGCCCATCCTGGCTAATAGCCACTGATGGACCTATCCTCCATGAACTTATCTAGTTCTTTTTTGAACCCTGTTATAGTCACAAGGCATACTTTGTACACGATTTATCATAGTCCTATGAAAGGGGTAAACATAAGAGTACGTAGTGTCACAGCTGGGTCCCAGGGTGGCAGGTGCCCTAGGTGTCTCATCCAGATTATTTTAGAACAGGTGATGCTGTGTAGATGAATATTGGTGGATGGATTAAGGTTAGGGTTGAGGTTAGAGGTGGAGCTGGTGACAAGGCAAGTAGCCGGTTCAGGGCTGGGCCGTCTAGGAGATATTGTCAATGCCTGGGACTGAATTTGTCCGTGCCACCTCTGCAACTGGCTGTGTGCACTACAGCCACCTGTGCTGCACATTTCAGGGAGTGATGGAGTCTTACATGATGATGCAAAGTTATGGCTCCAACGCTGTCTATAACCCCAATTACTGCAGGAACAAGAATTTCTGCAACAAAATGCCTTTTTCGCACAGGAGCCCCCAATGCCTCAGCTCACGTCCCAGCACTGACACATTAACCCTATGCCCATAGCCATAACCCTAATACTGATACCTTAACCCTATGCCCATAGCCCTAAACCTAATACTGACATCTTAACCCTATGCCTATAGCCCTAACCCCAACACTAACATTGTAACCTTATGTCCATAGCCCTAACCCTAGCATTTACGTTAACCCTATGCCCATAACCCTAACCCTAATTCTGGCACCTTAACCCTATCCCCATAGCCCTGATACTGAAACTGTAACACTGCCCCGGTAGCTTTAACAGTTATACTCCATCCATACCCCTTACAATACAAACCTATCCTTAACCCACCCCACGGCTAGTGCCCGAATCCTATCGCTTGATCCTGTCCCTCAACCCTTATACTAACACCTTAAGTCTCAGCCTAGTATGCGCCTCTTATACAATAACCTATGACCCTATTACCTTACCCAACGTCCCAGCCCTCTCCCTCTGGGTGTGAGGCTGGGAACAGACATGCTGGGGTTATGCAGCAAGAATATGCTGCTGAGAGAAGAGCTGAGAACAGGAACACTTGATGCACAGTCTGAGAAATGGGGGGCTGGAAGGAACCCCCCAAAGTCATCCAGTCCAGCAGCTCCCTGCAGTGAGGCAGGGCCTAGTAAACCTAGACCTCCCAGCCAAGGGTTTGTCCAACCTAGCCTTAAGCACCCACATAGCCCAGCCTCTCCAGTGCTGGGAAGAGGGACGGGAACGACGGTGGCATGGAGGGAGGGAGCAGCTCACATATTTTGTCACTGGCTGTGTTCATCTCCCCGGGGTGAGGACATCTCACTGAGATACTAATGCCAGCACACACCTGTCTGAGCCTGCTACACTTTCCACATCCTCCCGTGCTGAGGAGTTGTGCCTAGCAGAGACGTGGCTGCTGGTTAATTTCATACAGTGGGATAGCGGAGCTCTGTAGTGGCCCTGGAGAGGGTGGAGAATTGGACTCAGTGGCCCTGTGATCTGTCCTTTCCTTGGCCATGCTTCTGCTGGCTGATGCTGGGTCAATCATGTCCCCTTTCTGTGCGACAATGGGGCAGGACGAGCACACCACCTGGGAGAAGGAAAGCTCGAATTTCAAAAAAGAGGGTCAGGCCGGGTGGCTAGTTTGCAATAGTTATGTCAATCCCACATGCTCTAGGGGTCTGCACCACCAGCTCCAGCTTCCAGGACAATGATTAGGTGGTGGGATATGGCCCTTTCCCCCTAGGGGTGGCTGGTCCTGACCCAGCCCCAGAGTGAGTCGGGGACTGGCTGGCTCAGGGGATGAGGAAAGAGATATGGGACCTTTATCCTGTTGGGGGCTCTGGTTCCAGATTTTGTCATTCCCATCAGTGCGCAGTGAGTTGTGGAGGCTCAGCCTGTTGCCCCAGAATTTGACATTCCTGCGTGTACCCCAGAATTTTATAGTACTGCAGTCAGCCCCTCTTGTGTGTTCAACCACTGCCAGCTGAAAATGAAACATCCCATAGCTAGGAAAATCTTAGGCCTTTGTGAGGCAAGGCTAAAGAACTGCATGCTTGCAGTTTGCTAATCCGAACGGGAGGATGGGACAGAAATTTAACGGATTATAAGTATGGAAGAGAGTGAGTGAAGAATTCCTTGGCTGTAAGTGCCCTTGGCATATGGTTGTTATGACTAGAAATACTAGAAATGTTTTGAGATAACGAGTAGTTTGTTGAAATGAGAATTGGTGATGTAGTAGAGGTTACTATGCTGACCCTCTAGGGATCACTGGCTCCGTGCTTTCTTTAAAGTTAGCTATAAAAGATTAGACAAAAGGATTTGCTTTGGAGCAGTCTGAGGAAGTTTTCTCTGGGCAAGGACCTGATGTCTAAGCTCTCCAGCAGTAAGAAGAAAGAGAGCGCCCGTCAGAAGCCTGGCTGCTGATTCCACCAAATCATTTCATCATGCTAGGTAAATATAAATGTTTTGAAATGCTCTAAACATATTGTGACTATGTGTATGTGTGTGTGTGTGTGTGTGTGTGTGCACACTCCTGCTTGTGTCAATTATCTATCAGACAGATGAGCTGTGCTCCCACTGATTTATTCCTGAAACCACCTGGAAAGAAACAGGTAAGTTACCACGGCTTTGGGTTCTGAGAAACAGAGCGTAACAAGCCCAGCCCCCCAGGTGGGCAGGTGCCCCTATCCCAAACTTCGCCAGTCCTAGAGCAGGTGGGCTGAGAGCTGATTGGACCACATATTCCCGGCTCCACAGAAGGGATCTGTGCAGGGATGTGGGTTGTGGGGACGGGGCACTGTGTGCGTGTGGGGAGCTCTCCCTGTGCCTCCTCTCCTCCCCATCTGGGGGGGCAATTGTCATCTGCGCTGCCAGCTAGCTGGTTATAAATCTGTCTCTGTTGCCTGTATCCTATAATTGCCAATTTCCCGACACTTCCTGGTACATATGGCTCTTCCTCACTGACCACTCGCTACGGGGGGCAGGCGGTGGAGTGGATTAGAGCAGGGGGCTTGGAGCCAGGACTCCTGGGTTGTAGCCCAGCTCGGAGAGGGGAGTGGGGTCTAGTGCGTTAGAGGGGGGCGGTCGGGCAGTCTGGACTCCTGGGTTCTCATTTGGGCTCTGGATACACCGTGTGATCTGTAGGCTTTGTCATCTGCCTCTTCAAACCCCAGAGCATCATTTACCTCCCCGTATAACCTTTGTTCCCCGTTATCTCACCACTTAACTTCCACACCCCCCCAAGACACTCACACACTCTCTCTGTCCCCCCTACTCAGGAGCAGCTAATCAACCTCACAGACCAGGATATTGTCTACACACTAAATATGCTTTAATGCACTGGAGGTGGAGGAGTTGCAGAGGGAGGGTCAATCCGTGGGTTCCCAGGAGGTTTATTAGCAGGCTCCTTGTTACTGAATGAGCAGGCGCTATCGGGCACTGGATGCTCTTGGCTGCAGGGAGGGTTTCTTCAGGGGATTGTAATTGCTCAGCTCTTCATTCACAGCCCCCCGGGCTGGTCACGTCCGGACCCTGCTTCTGCGGGACACACAGCAAGTGAGGTTAAGAGCAGCGGGGATGAGCTCAGACTATGCGTGTCTGGTCTAGTTCCAAATGGGAAGGGAGACTTGCAGGGGAAACCAGGCGCTGCACAGGTTCAGTGTGGGGTACTTTCCCCTTATGGTCAGTGCTAATCCCTGTGCACAGGGGGCGCTTTGCTGCAAAGAGCGGCGTGGGGGGCTCAGCAGGAGACTATCCCCGCAGTCAGTGCTTTCCCCCCTCCCGCCACAGTGCTATATTCTACCAGTAGGGGATGCTGTGCTGGTGGAGTTCCCGTGTTTCGTAGCATCTGTGACTCCGGGTGTCCAACGTGCAAGGCTCTGTTCTGCGACCCATAAGAGGTCCCCTGGCACACAGGATTCCCAGTGGCTACTGGATTCTCCTTCGCTCCCTGTGCTGCGCCCCTCCCCAGAGCCAGTTGTGTTTCTTTCTTTCATTGCCTCTTTTCTCTTCAGTGACTTTACAGGCCACCTGCCCCCAGTCCCCTCTGTCACTGGATCCATTCCTCCATCCCCACTCACCCTGCTGGGAATCCCTCTCTGAGCTCAAGCCCCCTCAGCTGGAATGGGGGCACTTGGGGTTGGGCTGGTACAGGAAACACGGGCGTCATCATCCTACCCAGTGAAGATGGGTCAGAACCTGTGGCTCCCTGCAGCAGATGGGTTGTGGAGTCCTCAGGGGATGTGAGATCCCCCCCAGGCAGGAGAATGGGGAACCTCTAGGAGGCCAGGAGATCCCATGGAAATGGGAATGTGATCTGGGGTCCTTCCCCTTTGTGGGGCGCCAGCTCCAATCCAACCCCAGGAGTGAGGGGGGAGTGGCTGGCTCAGAGGGAGGGGGAACACCAGACCGTTCCTCTCTAGGGATGCTGTCCGCTCACCCTGCTGATGCTCACCTGTGGGGCTCGGCTTCTTTGCGAGCAGCGATGCTAAGAGGCTGCAGCGTTGCCTGAGGGGCATCTCCTTAATCTGGGCCGAATTTATTTTGACGTGGAAGATGTTTTGCTTTTTGGGGTCATAGTGGGTCCACTTCCTTCCCCTGCCCTCATCCCCTGTAAGCATCCTGAGGAGAAATTAAGCACACCACATAGAGGTTAGTACCTGGGCTTGGAAAGGCTGAGAACTTGCTCCTTACAAAGTGTGACATCCTGGAGGCAGGGGTCATTAGGAGCCAATTTGCAAAGTTTGGCTCCTTTCCAAAATGGCTGCCATCCCCTGTTGCTTCCAAAAAGTATGAAGACACAGGCTGCCCAAAGTTAAGATGGCTGCTTCCGCCTGTTCTACACATATGGGGTGATGCTACAGGTTTCCCTTTATAAAGATGGCTGCTATTTCCCATTGATCTTGATGACATTGAAGCCACAGGCTGCCATGAGTCATGATGGCTACCATTGGCCTATGGCCCTTTCCAAAGATAGACCCCCCCTAGGAAAGATGTCCACTGCTTCCCATTGTTTGGACTGGGACTGAAGCCATATTTCCCTCAGGGAATATGGACTTCCTTTGTGCTCAGAGACATTGGAAGGGGCAGAGTGGGGAACTGAACAATATGTGTGTGTCGGAGGTGGGGGGGGGACAGGGAAGGCCACTGAAGTGTTAGGGATTATGGGGGCACCAATAGGAGGCTATAAACAGAAAGGTTGTCTGAAGCCACCATTTGCCTTCATTTGAGATGGCCTCACTCACTTGTACTAACTTTAGTAGCTTCTATGTAACATATGGAATAGAAAAAGTGTTATCATACCCATGCAATGAGACTATAGTATCTGGTTTTTCCCCAAATACAGAGGAGAATTATTTATTGAACAATTCTGCCTTACGATTGATAATTCTGCCATTTCCAGCTAGTAATGGACCAATCTCATAGTCAAAATTCTAGTTTCCTAATATATTGAAAGAACTCCTTATTGTCCTTAACTCTGCTGGCCATAGATTTCTCTATGTGTCTCTCTGCTTCTCTTCTCAATTTTCTACAATTCCTAATGTCTGATTTATATTCATTAGTATCAGCTTCCCCTTTCTTCTATGTGTTGGATATTATCTTTTTAATTTTCACAGCTGTCTCCTTCACTTCCATAATTTGGGAGTGAACGGATCCAAACTGGGTGGTTAAGATGAAAACGGGGAATGTTTGAATTTTAAAGATTGCTTTTGGAGTCTTGCTTGCTTGTTTTGGGTGGAAGGGAGTATCGATTGGTAGCTAAGGCCAGGTGTAGGCTTCAATGTTAAATTGCCACAGTTATCTCAGTTAGAGATGTGGAAAAAGCCACACACCTGACTGCCACATCTGTGTGACCTAGCCCCTAGGGTAGCTGTAGTTATGTGAATGGAAAGACGCTATTGTTAATTTCACTTCTGATCTTTGGGCAGGTGATGTTCCTCCACTGCTGGAGCAACGCCATTTGCTGCTGCAGGCTGTACTGACATGATGAGCTGACATAGCCAGGCCTGTATACAGACGTGAAAGTAATCCAGTCCAGTCGGTCCGGCATACCGGCAAGAGTCAGTATGCAGTGCCGGACCGCACCGGCTTCCGCAGCGGGGATTTAAAGGGGAGCCCAGATTAATTATTTTCCAAAGGGACCTGTTCTTTGCCATGGCATTGAGCCTGCTCTTCCTCGACGTTGTGTTCCCCTGGCCAAAGAGTGACAGCTGCTGTCATGGTCTGGCTCAGGGGATCAGAGGATAGTGGGGGATTCCCTTACCCGGTCCTGGCGAACTCCGCAGTCCATTGCATCATCGTGCGGCTCAGCACTTCCTCAGCCTCTGTGTGTGTAGAGTTGGCTCCTGCCAGGGACCACAGAGTTCCGAACTGGTAGGGGAGCTCAGAGCCATGTGGCACCCCTGTCCATTCTGCTGTAGACAATCCACTGGGGCGCTGGTCAAAGCTGTAGGCAAACACGGGATTGCCGGCCTCTGTTTCTCGCCTAGCCACCTCGGCTACTGGGCACACAACGATGTAGTCACCAACAATTTGTTCCATGGCCCATCGATACTGTGCCTCGCCCTGCTTCTCCCCCTCCTGGCTGTACCACCGAGCCACAGCCTGGACGGCCTCTTCTGGTGCCCCTGGCACCATCAGCTTCAACACCTGCAGCAGCTCCTCCATACCGACGTTGCTGGCGTTCTGCAGCTGTAAGGTGGGGGCAGGAAAGAGTAGCAGGTAGGAGCCTTCGTTGGCAGTGAAACCAGCTGCGATGGGTATAGGCTGGCTCTGCTTAGCCTGCAGGAGTCTTGATGGTGAATCAGGCAGGAAATCCCCATCTGTTGTTGGAACAAAGGGCAGCCCCAGCAGCTCCCTGTGGCGCAAGACGGAGAACTCGTGGTTGGGGAACTCCCCTGCTTCCTTCCCCTGCAGGCAGCCCACCAAGGCCGTGTCATCGCTATCGGTGCAGCCCAGCAGCTGGCCCAGCCTCTGGCCTCTCTCCTTGGCCTCCTCAAGCGAACTCGAACCCAAGGGTCCTGTGGGGGATCCGCTCTGCAGCACGGCGCGGGTGAAGAGGGGCCGGCTCCCCGGGGAGAGGAGGTGGAAGCCGACTGACGCAGCCCCAGAGCCATGGCCGGAAAGCATCACGTGGGCTGGATCCCCACCAAAGGCGGCTGCATTATCCCGCAGCCAGCGCAGTGCCAGGCGCTGGTCCCACAGGCCGGCGTTCCCCGGGGCGGCCGGGGGCAGGGACAGGAAGCCCAGCGCCCCCAGCCGGTAGTTCATGGAGGCCACGATAATTTTCCCGGTTGCAGCTAAAAAGCGCCCATCATAGATCTCAAGGGAGGCTGCCCCGGTGAAGAACCCCCCGCCATGGATCCAGATGAGGATGGGGGCTGGTGCAGGGGGCCGGGGATGGGGCACCCAGACATTGAGGAAGAGACAGTCCTCAGACTGCGGCGTTGTGGGTGTCAATAATTTGGCCTCAGGGTAAGTAGGAAGCGGAGGCTGGTGGCAGACATTGCCGAAGATGGTGGTTTCCAGGATTTGGCTCCAGGGCTGGTGGGGAAGCGGTTTCTGGAAGCGCAAGGCCCCCACGGGGGGCTGGGCATAGGGGATGCCCAGGAAGGCCGTCACTGTGCTGGAGCCAGCCTGGAGGCGCTTGCCCCGGATGGGGCCACTGGTGGTGAGCACCACAGTGCCGTCGTCATCGGAGCCAGAGTTGAAGCCCGGCAGGGAGAGGAGGAGCAGGCAGGGGAGCGCAGGGAGGAGTCCCAGCATTGCAGCAGCTGGAAGGGAAACCCCCCCCCCCAGGAGGGAGTTATAGGAAACGGGATCTGGGGTTTTTCCCTTCTAGAGGGCACTGGCTCCCTTCCAGTCAGAACCACCTAAATCCAGACAGCAGGAGGTAGCTCCCTACATCAGCTTAGATCCCCGTTAAGAAATACAGCCCCCTGCTCTTTTCTGTTCATGCTCCAGCTCCCTGCTGAGCTCCCTGATCAGCATCAACCATAAGAACATAAGAACAGCCACACTAGGTCAGACCAAAGGTCCATCTGGCCCAGTGTCCTGTCTTCCCACAGTGGCCAATGCCAGGTGCCCCAGAGGGAATGAACAGAACAGGTGATCATCAAGTGATCTATCCCCTGTCGCCCACTCCCAGATTCTAGCAAACAGAGCCTAGGGACACCGTCCCTGCCCATCCTGGCTAATAGTCATTGGTGGATCTGTCTTCCATGAACTTATCTAGTTCTTTTTTGATCCTTGTTATAGTGTTGGCCTTCACAACGTCCTCTGGCAAAGAGTTCCACCAGCTGACACTATCTCTAAGAGGGCAGTGGGGTCTAGTGGACTAGAGCGGGGGAGTAGAGGGGGGCTGGGAGTCTGTACTCCTGGTTTCCCTCCCCAGCTGTAAGAGTGGGGTCTGTGGAAATGGTAGTAGATGGGTAATGATTTAGATTGATCCCAATTCCCGCTGTTCTTCCACTTCATTCACTCTCTGGACCCCTCTGTCCCTAGCTCTGAGGCAGTGGGGCCCTGGGTAGCACAGACTCACCTGCCCTTCTCCTGGGCACACTCACAGTCGTGTCTCTCGGTTCAGCACGAAGGTGAACGGGGGATGCTGGAGCAAACGGGAAGCCTCCAATGCTAAGAATAACAGCCAGGGAGCAACCACTGGGGCTTATTTATCCTCAAATCTGTGTCCTCATGAGGCTGTGCACACACAGGGGTAGGGGGATCTGGGCCGGCCGGGTGGGACTGTTGGGGAGGAGCCAAGGTGTTTGGAAACAGACACCCAGTTGGGTAAACAGCATAAGAGCTTTAGGGACAGAACGGGCGTGATTGCTCAACTGCAGCCACCTCTGGGGTGGGGCAGGTGGGTACCAGGAAGTGAATCAGGAATCCTGTGTCCAAAGAAAATATAAGTGGATTTTAGATGATGGGGCAGAATGGAATAACTGAAGAGAGTGTTTGCCCAGGTGACTCGGG
Organism: Malaclemys terrapin pileata; assembly: GCF_027887155.1. Taxonomy (NCBI): domain Eukaryota; kingdom Metazoa; phylum Chordata; order Testudines; family Emydidae; genus Malaclemys; species Malaclemys terrapin. The sequence goes on along the minus strand of NC_071517.1, from coordinate 42,937,381 downwards.
AAACATACCCCAGTGATGAGAGAAAGTGCTTGGGGATGTTTAGTGAGAAGCAGAGCCAATGAGTTGGTTGTTTCTAATGTGAAATCCAGGATCCATTGCAGCACAGCACTGTGCTGGGGCATTTGGGTCAGCCCCGACTCCAAGGGGTACTCCTGGGGAATTCTGTGCCACTGTAACATGCAGAATTCATGTGCCACGCAGAATTTTTTTCCCCACAGAAAATACATTCTGCTGGGGTATTTGGGTCAGCATTGACTGCAAGGGGACTGTGCCCTCTAGTAAGTTCCCACCTTGCTCCTTGTAGCTCAGCGCTCCCCAACACCATGGTAGAGCAGCACCACTCCTTCTGCACAGCACCCCTTAGTGCCACACTGGGACATTGGGGACAGCACTGACTGTATGGGAAAAGCATCCCTCCTTAACCCCTGTAGCATCTGCAGAATTTTGGTAGTTGCTTTTTGAAATCCTGCCCATGCTGCAGCCCTCTTAGCTTGTGAGAGCCACTCCAGGTGAGATCCTGGTTCTGACAACATATGGTTGGGTCATGAACATTATTGACACTCGGGGCATGTTTGTTCCTCCTGAAATTGCCTATGGTCCCTGGGTTGCTTCTCACAGTCACTTACCAATGGGCCTTTTGTTGTTTCTAGTTGCCAGCATTGGTCACAGGTTGGTCACTATTTACCTAAGTTGGGTGAGTGACTGCAGAACACTGAGCGCCTATTACTTAGGCGTGTCAGAACTCAATGTTTATGCTTTATAATTTTGATGGATATGTAGGGCGGTTCGGCTGGAGCTCGTACCCCTCCGGGGTGGCGGGGAGCCAGACCGCGTCGCTACTTTGGTCAGGGGTGTCGGGGAATTAGCCTGGCTTGTGGCGAACGGTCAGTAGCTCAGGCCCTCAGGGAGGAGTTCAGCAAACAGGTTAAGTATTAGCAGGCCCAGGCCCTGGGTCAGGGCAGGTCAGCAAACAGTGAGTGGCTCAGGCCCTCAGGCAGGAGATGAGCAAACAGGTTCAATATTAGCAGGCCCAGGCCCTGGGTCAGGGCGGGGCAACAAACAGTCAGTAGCTCAGGCCCTCAGGCAGGGGCTTAGCAAACGGTTGAACAGCAAACCCCAGGTTCCTGGCTCTGAGCAGCCGAGGAGACGGGGAGACTGCCAGCTGCCAGGTGGGTGGCAGGGGGACACAGGCCCACCCACTCCATTGCGTCCCAGCCCGGGGCCCTAGCAGTGGCAGAAGGCCCGCTGCTGTGTCAGTGGGGATCCTGACTGCCCCCGGGCTACTTCCTACCTCCCTCTTTAGAGGTACTTGGATCCGGATGGCATCCTACACGGAGTCACACACCATGGGCTCCTCGGGGTAGCTGGCGAGCGGTTGGTTTGGCAGCGTCTATGGGCTCGGGGCAGCATCACGCGTTGGCTGGTCTGGCCAGTCCTCGGGTTGCCCGCCGATCGCCGTGGTCTCCCCACTGGGAGCTACGCCACAGACATCTGGTCTCTCCGGTGGCAGAGTTTCAAGTGAGCTCTGGGTTCGGGCTTTTATACTTCCTGTCCTGCGCCTTGACCTCTGAGGGGTGGGTGCAGGGTTTGCTGGCTCTGTCCACTTTGGTGTCCAGAGAGGCTCATCCCCTCTGGGGGTGGCGGGGAGCCATACCCCCCTTAAGTCTGGCTTCCTCTCCTCGTGGCTGGACTCTTCCATACCTCCCAGGAATGACAGGAAGTCAGCATTAGCGTGGTCCTTGCCTGCCCTATGGTGAATTGTAAAGGCATAGAGCTGGAATGCCAGGTACCATTGCTGTATTCTCATATTATTGTCTTTCATTTTATTCATCCACTGAAGTGGGGCGTGGTCTGTGACTAGGGTGAACGGGGCTCCAAGCACGTAGTAATGTAGGGCATCACAAGCCCATTTCACTGCCAGGGCCGCCTTCTCCATCACCGCGTAGTTCTTCTCCTGCGGAAACAATTTCCAGCTAATATATAAAACCGGATGGTCTTCCCCATCTATCTCTTGGGACAGGACGGCGCCCAGTCCTATCTCTGAGGCGTCCGTTCGGAGGACGAAGTCCCAGTTGAAATTTGGGCTTTAGAGGACCAGTTCACAGCAGAGCCTTGTTTTGAGTTCCTGAAAGGCGTCTTCGCATTCCTGGGTCCAAATCACACATCGAGGGCTGTCCTTGGTTAAAAGGCTGGTCAAGGGCGCGGCGACAGACGCGAAATGGTGAATAAAATGCCAATAATAGCCGGCGAGCCCCAAGTATTGTCGCACCTGATGCTTTGTGGTGGGAGGGGGGCAGGCTGCCAGGGCCTGGACCTTTCCCACGACGGGCTTCACTTGTCCGTTCCCTATAGTGTAGCCCAGATAAGTAGCCTCTTGCCATCCAATGCGGCATTTTTTTGGGGTGGGCTGTCAACCCGTCCACCCGCAGGGATCTCAGGACTGCAGCTACCCGTACCAAATGATCCTCCCAGTGGCGGCTGTAGACGATCATATTGTCCAAGTAGGCAGCCGCATAGTCTCGCTGGGGTTGGAGGACACGGTCCATCAGCCGCTGAAACCTGGAAGAGGCTCCATGGAGGCCGAAGGGCCTCCGGGTGAATTGGTTCAGACCTCTTGGGGTGGCAAACGTGGTCTTCTCCATCCAAGCGGGGTCAAGGGGGATCTGCCAGTAGCCCTTGCTGAGGTCAAGTGTGGTGAGGAAGCGAGCTTCCCCTAGTCGGACAAGCAGATCATCTACGCGCGGCATAGGATATGCGTCAAATTCGGAAATGGCGTTGACGCGTCGGAAGTCCATTCGGGCTTGGGTACTAGCACTGTCGGACTACGCCATTCACTCTGTGAAGATTCAATTATGCCCAGCTCTAGCATGGCTTGTACCTCTTCCTCAACGACCTACTGCATGCGGTCCGGCAAGGGTCTGGTCGTTTCTCGGATCACTACCCCAAGTACTGTCTGAATGGAATGATAGACCAGGGTTGTGTAGCCTGGCTGGCCGGTGAAGGTTCACGGGAACACCTGCAGGAGGCACCAGGTTTACTTGAGTTGTTCGTCCCTGAGGGTCTCCGCAAGCACGGGCCCCTCGGTGTTCTGGGTCAGGGTGGCATGGGGGCCCAGTTCTGGCTCCGGCGGGTAGGGGTTAATTCATAAGCCCTCACGCTCCCATCAGGGCTTCAGGAGGTTGACATGGTACCACTGGGTTTTCTTATGTCGGTCCGGTTGGTTGACATCATAGGTGACGGGCCCCACCTTCCGGACCACGTCGTAGGGGCCCTGCCAGCGGGACAGTAGCTTGGACCCGCTCGAGGGCAGGAGAAGCAGGACCCATTCCCCAGTGTTAGTCGTGGCTCTGCCTGTCTCGGTTATAGGTTGGGGCTTGAGCCCTGATCCATGAAAATCTCCCGGGGCAGGCCTACACGAGCAAACACATACTGAAATCGCACGGTGCTTTTCAGGAGGGGCCCCACCAGGTCCATGGTCACGTGTTCGAAGGGCGTTTCGACGATGGGCATGGGAACCAACAGGGCCTTGGGTGTCCGCGGGGGTGCGGCTAGCTGGCACTCTGAGCAGGAGTTACAATAGTTCCTTACTTCCTGATGCACGCTGGGCCAGAAGAAGCGTGTCAGTATCCGGGCGAGAGTCTTCTCGTGGCCCAAGTGCCCAGCAGCCAGGATGTCGTGGGCAAGATTCATTACTGCCCGCCGGTGACCTGAGTAGTTGGCTCTGGGGTTCTCCAGTGTGCGGGTCCCGTTCTACCCGATAGAACCGATCCTGTCGCAGTTCGAAGTGTGGCCACTGCTTCGCCCGGTGCGGGTCAATGTCGGCCCCATCGACCGTGGCTAGTCGCTCGTAAGTGTGACTGAGGCTGGGATCTGCCCTTTGGTTACGACAAAAGTCAGTGTGAAGCAGGGGTTCAGCAGCAGCTTCTGGAGGGGAGTCCTCTGGTTCTTCTTCCGGTCTGTTGGGGTCTGGTGCCTCCTCCCCCTCTGACTGGGTCTCAGGGAGGCTCCCTTCCAGTACTGGGGTAGTTGCGGACCTCTCGTCGGCATTGGAGCGGAGGATTTCCAGGAAAATTGGCCAGTCCCACCCCAGGATCACCGGGTAGGCGAGCCAAGGAACCAGGTCGACCATCAATCGTGTGACCCCATCCACGGTCAGTCGGACTTGCGCACTGGGGTAGGGTCGTAGGTTGCCATGAATGCATTGTAGACGGATCGCCCCCAGGCGTGGGTCAGCCTGGAGGCCTAGGCTTTGGCAAACCAGTGTCTGGCCACAGCCTGAGTCAATTAGGGCCACTGTTAGGCAATCCTCGACAACCACTTGCACAGTAATCTTGGCGCCTTGTGAGAGTCGGGCGCGGGCTTCTCCCGTGCAGAACTGTCTGAAGATAACAAGGAGTCTGGTGCCACCTTAAAGACTAACAGATTTAGTGTGCCACCAGACTCCTTGTTGTTTTTGTAGATACAGACTAACATGGCTACCCCCTGATACTTGTCCAAAGATACAATCCATCTCGGTGCAGTCTTGCTGCAAATGGCCATATTTCCCACAGGAAAAACAGGGTCCGATATCCGAGAGCCCAGGCCGGGACACTGTTCCCGCCTGGCCCCTGGGGGGGCTTCGGTTGGTCCCTCGGGCATCTGGTTGAGGTGCCGGGGCTTGTCAAACCTGGACCTCGGCAGGTCGGAGTTGGGGCTCTGGGCCCCGTGACGGATTTCATGGTTTGCTCCTGGTGGCCCCCCTTTTCTTTGGGTTAGGGCGCTCTGGTCCTGGCAGGGCAGCTCGAGTGATTGGTCCCACTGGTGCTTCGGTGGCGAGGAAATCCTCCGTCAGTGTGGTGGCAGCAGTTAAGGTCGTAGGCCGATGGCGGAGGACCCAGGCCCTTCCTCACAATGGGAGTATATGGACAAATTGCTCCAGAATAATTTGTTCAATGAGCTCATCCAGGGTTCGCCCTTCAAGTTGTAGCCACCACTTCCAGGCTTCCCTCAACTCTTGGGCTGCCATCCAGGGTCGGGCCCTGTAGGGTAGACCAAGCTCCGGAACCACTGTTGGAAGGTCTCTGGGTTAACGTCCAGGGCATCTAAGATTGCCGCCTTTACCCAAGTGTAATCCCATGCCACGTCCGTAGACATGCCCCGATATACGGTTTGGGCGGTTCTGGTCAGATATGGGGCCAAAATGTAGCCCATTGGTCTTTGGCCCAGCCTGCGACGAACGCCACCCTTTCAAAAGTTACCAGAAAATCTTGTGGGTCGTCGTTGGGGCCCATCTTTGTCAACCGGATGGGAGGGGCCAGGCTGGGGGGTCCAGTGGCACCCGCAGGCTGGGGCTCCGCAGGATGGGGCAGCAAGGTCACCAACTGCTGCAGGCATTGCTGCTGGTGGTCTCAGTTCAGGCGTCCCAGCTCCAAAATCAGCTGTTGCTGTTGGGTCCCGAGCTGCTGGACCAGCTGCTGCTGCTGCTGCTGGAGCTGGGCGGCCTGCTGCTGTTGTTGGCTTTCCGCTAAAAACTTAATAAGCTTGACCATATCCATGGTTGCTCGGGCACATTCCACCGCAGATCCCTTCTCACAAGGATCAGGGGATTGCTGCCCACAATCTCCACCACGTGTAGGGCGGTTCGGCCGGGGCTTCTCCCTCTCCGGGGCGGTGGGGAGCCAGACAGCCTCGCTACTGTAAGCAGAGTCAGGATGAGCTCTACCCTGACATCTGGTGGTGAATTGTGGCGAGTTGTGGAAAAGAACTTCAGGGGCTGATCTTGTTTGCATGGGCACACCCACCCCACCTAGCATGAGCCCACAGCAGCCCAAATGGTCACTTTGGCTGCTGTGGGATTCCCAGTTTCTCTGTTATTGGGGCAGGAAGAATAAAGTGTTGTTACCCTGATTATGTGAATCAAGGACAATGAAACTGTTTTATTGCAGAGGGACTCGCCATCAACTAAGTAGCACTCTCTAGACAAAGGACATGGGTTCCAAAACCTAGTGAATTGTGTGTGTGTGTGTGTGTGTGTGTGGGGACAGGTATTTGTATGTGATGGACCTGAAATACCAAGTGCACCTTCTTCTCTCTCTACTGTGGAATATCAGTAGGAGTCTAGTTACAGCCTGCTGAGCTGAATTCATATTGGGCCAATGGTGTACTAGCACTGAGGCTCCCCTACTATAAGTTGAATTCACTAAGAGCTGAAATTACTGAGTGTTGTGGGGGGTCCTGAAGCTATATTACTGAGCGGTTGGAGGAGTGGAGCAGTTTGCGGGATGACTGGAACGGCTCAAGGGACAGGTGGTGGAGCGGATCAGTTCATGGAACGGCTCGAGCGGCTCGCGGGATGGCTGGTGGAGGGGAGCGGCTGGTGGAGTGGCTTGTGGTGAAGGCTGCAGCAGAAGGCCATGGAGAGACGGGGCAGTCGGCCTTGGATGACGTAAGGTGCCCCTTAACACCGCTATATCCCCCCCCCCCCCCCGGGCTGGGAGGTAAAACTCTGCAGATAAACTTTTGAACTCTGGGGCTGCACTGACCAGGGACAGAGACTTTTGGGTTGTTGGACTTTTGGGTGATCTTTTGGGTTGCTGGACTTAAGACCCTGAGGGGAAAAGGACACTGCCAAACTTCCTTGGGGGTGGGTCTTTTGCTCATGGTTTGTGTTAGGAATCCTGTTTCTGGTGTTTCCCCAACATAATGCCGCATTGTTTCCCTCCTTCATTAAAAGGATTTTGCTACACTCAGACTCCGTGCTTGTAAGAGGGGAAGTATTGCCTCTTAGATGCACCCGGCGGGTGGTATGTAATTGTCCCACTGGGTGGGGGCTCGAGCCGCTGTTGCATTGTGTTATTGAAATGGAACCCCTAGTTACTGAACTCGGCCCTCGTTGCTGCCAACTCAGACTGGCAGAAGGGTTACACTACTTTGGTCAGTTGTGTCAGGGAACTAGCTTGGCTGGGCGGCAAACAGTCAGCAGCTCTGGCCCTCTGGCGGGGGCTGAGCAAACAGGTTCAATATTAGCAGGCCCAGGCCCTGGGTCAGGGCGGGTCAACAAACAGTCAGTAGCTCAGGCCCTCAGGCAGGGGCTGAGCAAACAGTTGAACAGCAAACCCTAGGCTCCTGGGGAGAGGGGGAGACTGCCACCTACCAGGTGGGTGGCATGGGGGACGCAGGCCCACCCACTCTACTGTGTCCCAGCTTGGGGCCCTAGCAGCACCAGAAGACCCGCCGCTGTGTCAGTGGGGATCCTGACCGCAGCACACTGACATAGGCTCTGGCAGTGTTGCAGCCAGACTAGGGTCGGCTGCCCCCGGGCTACTTCCTACCTCCCGCTCTAGAGGTATCTGGGTCTGGACGGTGTCCTCCATGGGGTCACACACCAAGGGCGGTAGCTGGGAGCGGTTGGTTTGGCAGATCCTCGGGGTAACTGGCAAACGGCAGGCCTGGCAGTTCCTCAGGTTAATGGGCGAGCGATAGGAATGGCAGCGTCTCTGGGCTCGTGCTAGCATCAGGCGTTGGCTGGTCTGGCCAGTCCTTGGGTCGGCCGTCGATCGCCGTGGTCTCCCCACTGGGAGCAACGCCACAGGAGTGTGATCTCTCCAGTGGCTGAGTTTCAAGTGAGCTCTGGGGTCGGGCTTTTATACTTCCTGTCCTGCGCCTTGACCTCTGAGGGGCGGGTGCAGGGTTTGCTGGCGCTGCCCACTTTGGTGTTCAGAGAGGCTCGTCCTCCTCCGGGGCGTTGGGAGACAGACCACATCACTACAGGATAATATCGATGTTTAGTTTGAAGCCTTTTTCCAATTTTTATTAATTTCAACTTTCAGGAAATTGTGGGGCAGGGTCAGACAATTATTTAAGGACAGTTTAGACTGAAAAAGATAGCATTGAGCTGTGGTTCAGGAGTGAGTAAGGACATAAGAAGATAAGAACAGCCATACTGGGTCAGACCAAAGGTCCAACTAGCCCAGAATCCTGTCTTCCAACAGAGGCCAATACCAAGTGCCCCAGAGGGAATGAACAGAACAGGGAATCATCAAGTGATCCATCCCATCGCCCGCTCCCAGCTTTTGGCAAACAGAAGCTAGGGACTCCATCCCTGCCCATCCTGGCTAATAGCCATTGATGGACCTACCCTCCTTGAATTTATCTAGTGCTTTTTTGAACCCTGTTATAGTCTTGGCCTTCACAATATCCCCTGGAAAAGAATTCCACAGGTTTACTGTGCGTTGTGTGAAGCAATACATCCTTTTCTTTGTTTTAAACCTGCTGCCTATTAATTTCATTGGGTGACCCAAGATAAGTAGATGTCAGCTGAGGTTTTCCCTGTGGCTAATTTCATTTATCCCCATCTTCTTTGTTCTCCTGTTGATAGGGTGACCAGATGGGATGAAGAAAATATCGGGACACATGGGGCGGGGAGTTCCGCCGGCAGAGCAAAAAGAAAAACAGAGGAGTCCCAGTCGGGATGCAGGACAAACGCCTAAATATCTTGACAGTCCTGATTTTATCGGGACATCTGGTCACCCTACCTGTTGATCCAAACAAGCTGCTGGCGCTTTCCTTATTGACCGTGGAAAAGTTTGAATGAGCCAGAGTGGCATTTTAACCAATAAAATTGGTGCAAAACCCAGCATCTACTGATAGAGACACTCCTGAAGAATAGTTGACAAATGAGAACAGACGTATAACATGCTGTCCGTGACCCGTTCTGGGCCAGAACCATTTTAACTCCAAAAAGACCCAGAGCACTTGGTTCTGAAGCCGCTCAGGAGATCAAAATGACACACACAGCACAACTAACTGAGAACAACGCTACGCTACAGAAAACCTCTTCTAAACACCTTCACTTGCTGACGCCAGGCTATAAATAGCTTTATTGATAATACCGACATGGATACTAGGTTCCGAAAAGGCTCCAGTGACTAAAATGATGGGCATGATACAACTATCTGAGAAGAACTCTATACTACAAAAAACTCTGCAGAATTCACCTTCAGGTGCCTGCTCCAGTCAGTAAATAGCCTTATTAATAAAAGCACCTCAATGCTTGGTTCTGAAGCTTTATTTATAAAGCTGTTCTAGGTCTAATATGGGCACTTGTAGGTGGATTTGGAAGTGATTTTCTGTAGGATTGTGTCATTCTTAATTAGTGTGTTATGTGTATCATTTTTATCCTCTGTACCACTTCAGAACAGAGTGCCCTTGGCGATTTTATCAATAAAGCTGTTTATTGACGAGGCTGGCAATTGATGGTAGGTTTCGAAGCAGTTTTCTATGGCATAGAGTTATTCTCAGTTTGTTGTATTATGTGAATCATTTTGGTCCCCTGTGCCTGTTTGGAACCGAGCATTCTGTGCCCTTCTATCAACAAAGGTGCTTATTGCCCAGAACGGGAACTTGAAGTTGGGTTTGGAAGCGATTTTCTGTGGCATAGTGTTATTCTATGTTGGTTGTCTTATGTGGATCCTTGAGGTCCCCAGTACGTCTTTGGAACCGATTGTTCTGGGTCCTTATTGGTGTTAATAATGGTTCTGGTCCAGAATGGGTTAATCATAGACTTATAGAAATGTGAGGCTGGAAGGGACCTTGAGAAGTCATCAAGTGCAGGCCCCTGCACTGTGGCAGGACCAAGTGAACCTAGACCATCCCTGACTGGGGTTTGTCCAACTTGTTTTTAAAAGCTTCCAATGATGGGGACTCCATGACCTCACTTGGAAGCTTAACTACTCCTAGAGTTGGAAAGTTTTTCCTAATATCTAACCTAAATCACTCTTGCTGAAGATTAATCCCATTACTGCTTGTCCTACCTTCAGTGGGCATGGAGAATAATTGGTCACTGTCCTCTTTATAACAGCCCTGAACATATTGGAAGACGGTTATCAGGTCCCCCCTTGGTCTTCACTTCTGAAGACTAAACATTTTTTTAACCTTTCCTCATAGGTCAAGTTTTCTAAACCTTTTATCATCTTTGTTGCTGTCCTCTGGCCTCTCTCCAGTTTGTGCACATCTTTCCTAAAGTGCAGACCCCAGAACTGGACAGAGTACTCCAGCGGGGGCCTCACCAGTGCTGAGTGGAGCAGTACGATTGTCTCCTGTGTCTTACATTCAGCTCTCCTGTCAATACGCCCCAGAATCATATTATTCTTGTTTGCAGCTGCATCACATTGACGACTCATATTCAGTTCGTGGTCCGCTATAACCCCCAGATTCTTTTCGACCATACTATCACCTAGCCAGTTATTCCCCATTTTGTAGTTGTGCGTTTGACTTTTCCTTTCTAAGTGAAATCCTCTGCACTTGTCTTTATTTAATTTCGTCTTGTTGCATTCAGACCAGTTCTCCAGTTTGTCAAGGTCATTTTGAATTTTAAACCTGTCCTCTAAAGTGCTTGCAACCCCTCCCAGCTTGGTGTTATCTGTAAAGTTTACAAGCATACTCTCTACTCCATTACGCCATAAATGAAAATATTGAATAACGCCAGATCCGGGACTGACTCTTGCAGGACCCCACTAGATACATCCTGCTAATATGACAGCAAGCCATTGTTAACTACTCTTTGAATATGGTCTTTCAACCAATTGTTTTGCCACCTTATAATAATTTCATCTAGACCACATTTCCCTAGTTTTCTTACAGAATGTCATGCAGAACTGTGTCAAAGCCTTACTAAAATTGAGGTATATCACTTCTACTGCTTCCCCCACCCCATCCACAAAGTCAGTAACCCTATCAAAGAAGAAAATTAAGTTGGTTTGTCATGATTTGTTCTTGACAAATTAATGGTGGCTATTCCTTATAACCTTTTTATCCTCCAGGTGCTTACAAATTGATTGTTTAATGATGTGTTCCAGTATCTTTCCAGATGTTGAAGTTAGGCTGATGGGTCTGTAATTCCCCAGGTCCCCCTTCCCCTTTTGAAAGATATGTTCTATGTTTGCCCACCTCCAGTGTTCTGGGACCTCCTCCAAGAGTTCTCAAAGATAATTGCTAACTGCTCAGATATTGCTTCAGCTAGGTTCTTAAGTACTTTTGCCAACTTGAATACATCTTTTAAAATATTCTTTAACCTGTTCTTTCCCTATTTTGGCTTGCACTCCTTTCCCTGGTTGTTAATATTAATTGTGTCCAGTATCTGGTCATCATTAACCTTTTTAGTGAAGACTGAAGCAAAATAGGCATTAAACACCTCAGCCTTCTTGGTATCTTCGGTTATTGGTTCTCCTTCCCCGTTAAGTAGAGGACCTACATGTTCCTTTGTCTTTCTTTTGCTCCTAATATATTTAAAGAACCTCTTCTTATTGCCTTGGATGTCACTTGCTAAGTGTAACTCATTTTGTCCCTTAGCCTTTCTGATTTTATCCCTACATGCTTGTGTTGTTCTTGTGTAGTCCCCCTTAGCAATTCATCCATGTTTTCACTTTTCGTAGGTTTCCCTTTTGATTTTCAGGTCATTAACGAGTTCCTGATTGAGCCAAATTGGCCTCCTAGTATTCTTCCTCTCCTTTTCATCAGAATAGTTTGCAGTTGTGCCATTAATGTTGTCTCCTTGAGGAGCTGCCAGCTCTCCTGGACTCCTTTTTCCCTGGTTGTTGTTAATAACCGCACGTTATAGGTCTGTTCTCCTTAGTAAGTCATTGTTCTTGAGCGTCTCTAACAGACTTCATGGGGTTTTGCAACAATTTTATTGATCAAAGGCTGTTGCCAGGGCCGACTTTAAGCCGATTCGGCTGATTTCCCGGAATGGGGCCCCGCGCCTAAGAGGGCCCCGCAACGTCCAGGGCTGCCGGCGGAGCGGGAAAAAAAAACAACGAATCCTGCTTCTCCCCCCTCCCTCCAGCGCTTGCGCCGCCATACAGCTGATCAGCGCAAACCTGGGAGGGAAGGGGGAGGGGACATTGCTATCATCTGCCAAAATTATAAAGAAATCACTAGTGAGTTCTGTCAAGCCTAACTAATATGCGCTCGGCGTTCTGCTGTAACTCTCCCAACGTAGGTCAATTGTGATCAACTTGTGACCAATGCAGGCAACTAGAAATAACAAAACCTGTATTGGCAAGTGAGTATGAGAAGTAACCCGGGGAACTTAGGGCAATTTCAAGGCCACCCCCCCAGGAGGAACAAACATGCCCAGAGGTGTCAATAATGATCTTGGCCCGACCACATGTTCTGAGAGCCAGGATCTCCCCTGGAGCGGTTCTCACAAGCGCAGCTGGTTCCAGCAAGGGCAGGATGTCTAAATGAGACCTCAGAAAGTCAGCAGATGCTTCAGGGAGCAGGGTAGGGGGGATCACTCCTGACAGTCAGTGCTGATCCAATGAGGAACAAGGGGCCGCTCTGATGCAGGGAGCAGGTGGGAAGTTCAGTAGAGGGTGCTCTTCCCTGGCTGTGAGTGTTGGCTCCAATGCCCCAGTGTGGCGCTAGAGGGTGCTGTGATGTGGGAAGGGAGGTGGGAGTACAATAGGGGGATCTCCGTCTCAATCAGGGCTGACCCCAATACCCCAGCACGGCGCTGTGCTGCAGTGAGTGCCGGCTTGCATATGAGAAATAGCCAAATCACTGGCTCTGCTCTGAAATCCCTTAGCACTTTCTCCCCTAGTTGGGGTTTGAACCCTGGTTTCCTGGCTGAATATCTCCTTTAGATGTTCCATTCATTTCCTGGTACCCAGCTGCCCCACCCCAAAGGTGGCTGCCTCTCAGTGCGGGGCAAATGAATCGGAACGGCCAGTATATGGTTGTTATCGGCTGCCCCACGCCAGATGTTCAACGACTGCAGCCCTTCTGTTCCCAGACATCTCAGGCTATTTACCTAACTGATGTCTGTTTCCAAAGCCCTTGGCTCCTATCCAACAGTCCCACCTGTGTGGTCCAGATCCCCCTCCACCTGTGTGTGCAGAGCCCCGTGAGGTCACAGATTTGAGGATAAATAAGCCCCCGGTGGCTGCTCCCTGGCTGTTATTCTCAGCATCTGAGGCATCCACCTCGACTCCCGCAACAACTGGTCCCTGTTATGAGGCACAGCGAGACCCACAAAGCTGCAAGTGTGCCAAGGCGAAGGGCAGGTGAGTCTGGGCTACCCGAGGCCCCACTGGCTCCGAGACTTGGACAGAGGGGGGCGGAAGGGAGAGAAGGAAGTGGAATAACAATTAGAATTGGAATCACTCTTGGTAATTACCCACTTAATACCCTCTCCACAGATCCCATTCTCAGAGCTGGGCATAGAATCCAGGAGTCCTGTTCCCTGTCCCCTGCTCTAACCCACTAGACCCCACTCCCCTTCCAGAGTTGGGGATCAAACCCAAGAGTCCTGGTCCCCGGCCCCCCTGCTCTAACCCACTAGATCCCTCTCCTGTCCCAGAGCCAGGGACAGCAAGGGAAGGAGCATTTGATCTACCTTCTCTACCTGCGGTTGTTTCCTCCTGGCTATGCTGTGGATTCTCACTACTGAGCTCATTGCCTGCCTCTTCCCAGCACCCAACAGGCCCAAACCGACAGGGATCCCCGAGAGAGTATCTGCCCAAGGAGATCCCGGGGTCACAGCTGCTGGGCTCAGAGATACAATTCTGGCAGATGCTGTGAAAGGCAACCTCAAGCACTAGGACACCTGGGTTCTATTCCCAGCTCTGGGAGGGGAGTGGGGTCCAGTGGTTAGAGTGGTGGGTACTGGGAGTCAGGACTCCTGGGCTCTATCCCTGGTTCTTGGAGGAGCGCGGGATCTAGTGGGTTAGAACAAAGGGAGTCAGGACATTGGGCTTCCCTCTAGCTCTAGGATGGGAGTGGGTGGTTAGAGCAGTTGGGACTGGGAGACAGGATTTCCAGGTTAGAGCGGGGTGGGAGCTGGCTTCTATCCCCAGTTGTGGGAAAGGATGTTATGGTCACCCCACAACCTCTTCCACTCCGTTCCCCAAGAACTCAGTTCCACTCCAGCCTGGTTGCTCTGGTCCCTGTATTTGGCACACAGCAAAGCTACGCTCAGTTGATCAGACTCAAGCGTAGAGGGCAGGTGGAGGGCGTACCCCACACCCACAGTTACACAGCAAACCTCTTCCTTTGTAGACATTTACATGTTACATTCATTACACATTGCATCACCCGTTTTGGGATTGGCTTGGTTGCTTCGTAGGAACCAATCCCTGTACAGCATGCTCAATCCATGCACTGTTATTGGATGACTTACTCTTTACCTCATCTTATGATCCAGGCATCTCTTACCCATCGTTATTGTGTCCATTGTAGATGGTTCCCTGGGGGTTCCCCCTTATTTTAGCTCAGACAGACATTCTGCTTCCAGCCTGCTGATTTATTTACCTCCCTAATCCTGTCTCCCAAGAGATGAGGCTTCACCCATGTCCAATTATTCATGACAAGCCAGGCCTACAGGGGAGTGGCGTCTAGCAGTTAGAGCAAGGGGCTGGGAGGCAGGACTCCTGGGTTTTATCCCCAGCTCTGGGAGGGGAGTGAGGCCTAGTGGGTTAGAGCAGGAGGCCTGGGAGTCAGGGCTGACACAGATCTGGGACTGAGAGGACAGGGGGTGACTGACCCGATGCTGTATTTTCTAAAGGGGATCAAGGCTGATATAGGGAGCTCCCACCTGCTGTCTGGATTTAGGTGGCTGGGACTGAATGGGAGCCAGCGCCCCCTAGAGGGGAAAGACCCCGTATCCCGTTCCCTGTAACTCCCTCTGAGGGGGTTTCCCTTCCAGCTGCCGTGATGCTGGGACTCCTCCCCGCGCTCCCCTGCCTGCTCCTCCTCTCCCTGCCGGGCTTCAGCTCTGGCTCCGATGATGACGGTACTGAGGTGCTCACCACCAGTGGCCCCATCTGGGGCAAGCGCCTCCCAGCCGGCTCCAGCACAGTGACGGCCTTCCTGGGCATCCCCTAGGCCGAGCCCCCCGTGGGGGCCTTGCGCTTCCAGAAACCGCTTCCCCACCAGCCCTGGAGCCACGTCCTGGAGACCACCAGCTTTGGCAACACCTGCCACCAGCCTCCACTTCCTAGTTACCCTGATGCCTATGTAACCCTTCTGCCCATCTAAGTTGGCAGCAACAAGGGCCGGGTTCTGTATCTAGGGGTTCCGTTTCAATAACGCAATGCAAAACCGGCTCGAGCCCCCACCCAGTGACCTGGGACAATTACATACCACCCCCTGGGCGCCTCTAAGAGGCAATACTTCCCCTCTCGCAAGCACGGAGTCTGAGTGTAGCAGAAAATGTTTAATAACATGAGGTAAACAACGTCAGCATTAAATTGGAAAAACACCACAAACAGGATTCATAACAAACCATGAGCAAAAAAACCCACCCCAGCAAATTGGGCTGTGTCCTTTCCCTTTGATTCTTGAATCCAGCAACCCAAAAATCACCCAGAGTCCCCAAAGTCCAACACACCCCAAAGTCTCTTGGGACCAGCAACCACCCAAAGTCCCAAAAGTCCAACAACCCCCAAAGTCTCTGTCCCTGGTCAGTGCAGCCCCAGAGTAAAAGGGGGGCACACAGGGTGTCAAGGGGCACCTTACGTGATCTGAGGCCAGCCGTCTCTCCATGGGGTTCCGCCGCAGCCTTCACTACGAAGCTGCTCCGCTCTGTGACCTGCTCCAGCCGTCCCCACAAACAGCTCTGCTCGCCATTCCTTGGGCTGCTCGCTGCTCCTCCAGCCGTCCCCACAAACAGCTCTGCTCGCCATTCCTTGGGCCGCTCGCTGCTCCTCCAGCCATCCCCACAAACAGCTCTGCTCGCCATTCCTTGGGCCGCTCGCTGCTCCTCCAGCCGTCCCCACAAACAGCTCTGCTCGCCATTCCTTGGGCTGCTCGCTGCTCCTCCAGTTGTCCCCACAAATTGCTCCGCCAGCTGCTTAGCTTCAGGCTTCCCCACTAGTTAACACAGCACTTAATAACTTTAACTCTTTTGTGATTTCAGCTCAGAGTAGGGGAGCCCCAGTGCTGGTGCACCATTGGCCCACAATGAATTCAACTCAGCAACCTGTAACTAGAGTCCTAATAGGATCAAAGTTAGCTCTGACATTCAACAGTGGAGAGAGAAGATAGTGCAATTGGTGTTTCACACCCTCATAGGGCACCCATACCATCAAACACAAATACTTACCCCCATCCTCTCTCAATTCACTGGGTTTTGTAACCCATGCCCCTTGTCAAGCAACGGGTAATGGTGAAGGACTCACTCAGTCCTTCTGTCATACAACAGTTCCACTGACCTTGATTCACAGAATCAGGGTAACAAAACTTTATTCTTCCTGCCCCAATAACAGAGAAACTGGGGATCCCACACCAGCCAAAGTAACCACTTTGAGTTGCTGTTGTCTCATGCCAGGTGAGTGGGTGTGCCTATGCAAACAAGATCAGCCCGTGGAGTTCTTTTCCACACTCGCCATAATTCACCACCAGATGTCAGGGTAGAGCTCATCCTGACTCTGCTTACATCTATATGTGGAAATCCAAAATACCACAGTCCGAGAACTGCCTCTTCCTCTACGTTTGGGTGCCCCATCCCCGGCCCCGTGAGCCGGCCGCCATTCTCGTCTGGATCCATGGCATGGTTTTTGTCTCTGGTTCAGCCTCCCTTGATGTCTATGATGGGCGCTTCTTAGCCGCCACTGAGAATGTGATCGTGGCCTCCATGAACTACCGGCTGGGGGCGCTGGGCTTACTGTCCCTGCCCCCGGCCGCCCAGGGGAACGCTGGCCTGTGGGACCAGCGCCTGGCGCTGCACTGGCTGCGGGACAACATGGCCGCCTTCGGTGGGGACCCAGCTCGTTTGATGCTCTTCGGCCAGATCGCCGGCGGTTCCTCAGTCGGCTTCCACCTCCTCTCCCCAGGGAGCCGGCCCCTCTTCACCCGCGCCGCACTGCAAAGCGGAGCCCCGACAGCACTGTGGGTTTGGAGTTCCCTCGAGGAGGCCCAGGAGAGAGGCCGGAGGCTGGGCCAGCTGCTGGGCTGCACCAATAGCGATGACACGGCCCTGGTGGGCTGCCTGCAGGGGAAGGAACCCGGGGAGTTCCACAAACACAAGTTCTCCGTCTTGCGCCACAAGAAGCAGCTGGGGTTTCCCTTTGTGCCGACACCAGATGAGGATTTTCTCCCTGATACACCACCAAGACTCCTGCAGGCTAAGCAGAGCCAGCTATGCCCGTCCTGATCGGCATCAACGCCAACAAAGGCTCCTACATATTATACTTTGCTGCCTCTAGCCTCAACCTGGAGAATGCCAGCTCCATCGGCTGGGAGCAGCTGCTGCAGGTGGTGAGGCTGATAGTGCCAGAGGCACTGGAAGAGTCTGTCTTGGCCGTGGAGGGGCAGGGGCAGGGTGAAGCGCGGTACCGATGGGCCATGGATCAAATCCTTGGTGACTACTTCGTTGTGTGTCCGGTAGCTGAGATGGCTGGGCGAGAGGTGGAGACCGGCAGTCCTGTGTATGCCTACGACTTCACCCACCGCAGCAGCGGCTTGTCTATGCCCGAATGGACGGGGGTGCCGCACGGCTCTGAGCTGCCCTACCTGTTCGGGACCCTGGCATCTGTGGGAGGAGCCAACTACACGCACACGGAGGCCGAGGCGGGGCTGAGCCGCAGGGTGATGCGGTACTGGGCGGAGTTCATAGATTCATAGATTCATAGATTATAGGACTGGAAGGGACCTCGAGAGGTCATTGAGTCCAGTCCCCTGCCCGCATGGCAGGACCAAATACTGCCTAGACCATCCCTAATAGACATTTATCTAACCTACTCTTAAATATCTCCAGAGACGGAGATTCCACAACCTCCCTAGGCAATTTGTTCCAGTGTTTAACCACCCTGACAGTTAGGAACTTTTTCCTAATGTCCAATCTAGACCTCCCTTGCTGCAGTTTAAACCCATTGTTTCTGGTTCTATCCTTAGAGGCTAAGGTGAACAAGTTCTCTCCCTCCTCCTTATGACACCCTTTTATATACCTGAAAACTGCTATCATGTCCCCTCTCAGTCTTCTCTTTTCCAAACTAAACAAACCCAATTCTTTCAGCCTTCCTTCATAGGTCATGTTCTCAAGACCTTTAATCATTCTTGTTGCTCTTCTTTGGACCCTTTCCAGTTTCTCCACATCTTTTTTAAAATGCGGCGCCCAGAACTGGACACAATACTCCAGCTGAGGCCTAACCAGAGCAGAGTAGAGCGGAAGAATGACTTCTCGTGTCTTGCTCACAACACACCTGTTAATGCATCCCAGAATCATGTTTGCTTTTTTTGCAACAGCATCACACTGTTGACTCATATTTAGCTTGTGGTCCACTATAACCCCTAGATCCCTTTCTGCCGTACTCCTTCCTAGACAGTCTTTTCCCATTCTGTATGTGTGAAATTGATTTTTCCTTCCTAAGTGGAGCACTTTGCATTTGTCTTTGTTAAACTTCATCCTGTTTAACTCAGACCATTTCTCCAATTTGTCCAGATCATTTTGAATTATGACCCTGTTCTCCAAAGTAGTTGCAATCCCTCCCAGTTTGGTATCATCCGCAAACTTAATAAGCGTACTTTCTATGCCAATATCTAAGTCGTTGATGAAGATATTGAACAGAGCCGGTCCCAAAACAGACCCCTGCGGTACCCCACTCGTTACGCCTTTCCAGCAGGATTGGGAACCATTAATAACAACTCTCTGAGTACGATTATCCAGCCAGTTCACCAGAAGCGGGTAAGGGAATCCCCCAGAATCCTCTTGTGCCCCTGAGCCAGACCATGAGAGCAGCTGTAAGTCTTTGGCCAGGTGTCCACAACATGCAGGAAGACCTGGCTCAATGCCATGGCGAAGGAAGGTCCCTTTGAAAAATAGATAATCTCTTTGGTTGAAGCCCCTGACCTAGAGCTGAGTTTACTTCAGGGAGGTAAAATCTGAGCCCCTTGGTTCTAGGTTAGGGATAATTCCCTTCTTCCCTCACCAGGATGTCGGTGATCCCATGAACACACCCATCCTCATTCAAGGAAACATGTTTTTTAGCTAGTAGCCAATAATCTCAAAGCTCTGCCTGCCCTTGCCCGGTCACACAAACTCAGGGGATGTCTGTGCTACAAACACTGTACAGGCCTGGCTACGTCAGCTCATCATATCAGTACAGCCTGCAGCAGCAAAAGGGGTTGCTCCATCACCTGCCCAAAAATCAGGAGCTACGTTGACAAAAAGCATCTTTCCATCAACATAACTACAGCTACCCTAGGGGTTAGATCAGATCAGCAATGGCAGTCAGGTGTGTGGTTTTTTCACATCTCTGACTGAGATAACTGCGGCACTGTAACTTTTAAGCATACACCGTGGGATAGATAAGAAGACATACTCCCTTGCACTAAAAATAAGCGAGCAAAACCTCAAACAAATGTCTTCAACGTTCCCCATTGTAGTCCTAACTATGCCGCTTGGAACCATTGATTCTCAGATTAGGGAAGTGAAGGCAGTTGGGAACATTTAAAAAATAATATCCAATACATGGCAAAAAGGGAAGGTTGATAGTAATGAATATAAATCAGACATGAGGAATTGTAAAAATCTGATAAGGGAAGCAAAGAGACACATGGAGAAATCTATGGCCAGCAGAGTTGGGGACAATAAGGAGTTATTTGAATATATTAGGAACAAAAAGAATCCAGACAATGGGATTGGTCCATTCATTATTAGGTGGAAACAGCAGAATTATCAATAGTAATATAGAAAAGGTAGACGTGTTCAATAAATAATTCTGTTCTGTATTTGGGGAAAAAACAGATGATATAATCTTATTGCATGGGGATGATAACACTCTTTCTATTCCACTAGAGTCTTGGGAGGATGTTAAACAGAGGCCACTAAACTTAGACATTTCTAAATCAGCAGGGCCAGATAACTTACACCCAAGTGTGTTAAAAGAGCTGGTGAGGAGCTTGCTGGCCTGTCTACGTTGATTTTCAGTACATCTTGGAGCAGCGGGAAAGTTCCAGAAGATTGGATGATAGCAAATGTTGGGCCCATTTATAAAAAGGGTAAATGGGATGAACTGGGTAAGCATAGGGCTGTAGTAAAATGGCAGCCAACTCAGGGCAGCTTGTGGCAACAATTTCATTGAGCGCAGTGGGAGATGGTGGCCATTTTTGGTTAGGGCAGCATGTGACATCATCCTATTTAAAAGGACAAGTGAGAGGAGCCATCTTAAGTGAGGGCAAATGGTGGCTTCAGACTGCTTTCCAGTTTAGACCCTCCTATCTGTGCTCCCATGATCACTAACATGCCGTGTCCTTCTCTGTCACCCTGACCCATATTTTTCAAATCACCACACTGTCCCTTCCTATGTCTGTCAGCCCATGTTCCCTGAGGGAAACCTGGTTTCAGTCCTGTTGGAAACAGTGGGAAACAGTGGCCGTCTTTCCTAGGGGCAGTCTTTCTTTAGAAAGGGCTGTAGGCCAATGGCAGCCATCATGACTCCTGGCAGCCTGTGGCTTCAATGTCATCAAGATCAATGGGAGGTAGCCGCCATCTTTATAAAGGGCAACCTGTAGCGTCACCCCATATAAGGAGAACAAGTGGAAGCAACCATCTTAACTGAGGGCAGCCTCTGGCTTCACTCTCATTGGGAACAATAGGGGACGGCAGCCATTTTGGAAAGGGGCCAAACTTTGCAAATTGGCTCCTAATGACCCCTGCCTACAGGAGACAGACTCTGGCCAGAGCACATTCCCGTCCCTGCCAAGCCCGGGTACCAACTGTGTGTGCTCCATTGAATTTCTCCCTAGGATCCCCACAGGGGTGGGGAGCAAGAGAGAGCAGTGGCCCCTCTACAACCCCATAAAACAGAACTTCTTCCGCATCGGACTAGAGTCATCTGAGGTTGCGGAGATGCCCCCCAAGCAACGCTGCAGCATCTTGGCATCACTGCTGGCAGAGAAGCCGAGCCCCACAGATGAGCATCAGTGGGGTGAGAGACAGCAACCCTAGAGTGGAAAGGCCCCATGTCCCCTTCCCTCTGAGCCAGGCAATCCCCCCACCCCTGGGCTGGATAGGAGCTGGGGGTACCACTAGGACCCCGGAACACATTCCCATCTCCATGGGATTTTCTGGCCTCCTAGAGATGCCCCATTTTCCTGCCTGGGGTAGATCTCTCATCCCCTGGGAACTCCAGAACCCATCTGCTGTGGGAAGCCACAGGTTCTGACCCATCTTCACTTGCTCGGCCCCTGCGGGAGGACAATGTCACCAGTGTTTCCTGTATCAGCCCAACCCCATGTGTCCCCGTTCCAGGGGAGAAGGCTTGAGCTCAGAGGGGGATTCCCAGCAGGGTGAGTGGTGGTGGAGGGATGGATCCAATGACAAAGGGGGCTGAGGGCAGGTGGACCGTAATGGCATGGAAGAGAAAGGCAGCAATGAAGCAGAGAAACACAGCTGGCTCTGGGGAGGGGTGTGGCCGCTGTGTAACTGTGTAGCACAGGGAGTGAAGGAGAATCCAATATCCACTGGGACTCCTGTGTGCCAGGGGCCTCTTCTGGGAGGCAGAACAGACCCTTGCACATTGGACACCGGGGTTCACAGTTGCTGGGAGACACGGGAACTCCACAGCATCCCCTACTGCTACAATGTAGCACTGGGGGGGGGAGCACTGACTGTGTGGGGACAGCCCCCTTCTGAGCCCCCCATGCCACTCTCTGCAGCATAGCGCTCCTAGGGCAGGGGGATTAGCACTGACTGTAGGGGGTGAGTGTCCCATACAGAGCCCATGCAGCACCTCTCCCCTCCCATTTGCAAGTAGACCAAACCCTGCATAGTCTGAGCTCATCCCCGCGGCTGTTAACCCCACTCACTGTGTGTCCTGCAGGAGCAGACCCAGGACGTGCCCAGCCCAGGGGGCTGTGAATTCAGAGCTGAGCAATTACAATCCCCTGACGGGGGGAACCCTCCTTGCAGACAAGAGCATCCAGTTCCTGTTAACGCCTGTCGATTCATTAACGAGGATCCGGCTAATAACCCACCTGGGAACCCACGGATTGACCCTCCCTCAGCAACTCCTCCACCTCCAGTGCATTAAAGCATATTCAGGGGATGGCTCACTTGCTGATTCCCTGTTCTGTTTATTCCCTCTGGGGCACCTGGCATTGGCCAGTGTCAGAAGACAGGACACTGGGCTAGATGGACCTTTGGTCTGACCCAGTGTGGCCGTTCTTCTGTTCTTATGTTTAATCTGGAGACAGAACCTGGTGTGTGAGGTTGATTAGCTGCTCCTGAGCAGGGACGACAGTGTGTGTGTATGTGTGTAAGAGCTCTGTGTGTGCTTTGTATATATATGCAGGGGCGGAAGTTGTGAAGCTTTGTGCTGGGGAACTCACCCACGAGGCTCTATCCCTGGGACCTGAGGCAGAGATCCCCTCCCTCTGCCCCATCCTGGGAGTTAACAGGGACCTGTGCAATGCAGGTGCTGTTAACGTGTGGTACTCCTTGCTGCAAGATATTGCCCTTAAGGCTCATGCTCCTGCCCTCTCACACACGCTGTGGCTGATTCATGCTTTCCACCCAGCTCCCCTCTGCCACTAATTCTCTCCCCCACCGCACTCCCAGGTGAGCCCCCAGTCCCACTCTGTGCCCTTGGTTGGCCTGGCCTGCTCCCAGCTGTTCCTGGCTTTGCTGAGGGTAGTGCTGCTGAATGGGATGTACTGAGGCTGAGGGAGGGCATCTGGAATGTACTTGCCCCAGGCAAGGGGATGGGAGAGATCTGGGGTACTATCCCCTCCAGGGCACCGCTGACCCCAATGGCACCAGGGGGCGCTGTGCTGCAGGGAGTGGGGTGGGAGGCTCAGTAGGGGGCACTCTCCCATTGCAGTCAGTACTGACCCCAATGGCACCAGGGGGCGCTGTGCTGCAGGGACTCAGTAGGGGGCACTCTCTCATTGCAGTTTGTACTGACCCCAATGGCACCAGGGGGCGCTGTGCTGCAGGGACTCAGTAGGGGGCACTCTCCCATTGCAGTTTGTACTGACCCCAATGCCACAAGGGGGCGCTGGGATGCAGGGAGCGCTACAGTAAACATCACCAAGAAGCAATGGCCAGATTCAAGCCCCCTGAGGGCCTTTATTCAGCACAGAGAGGCGAGCAGTTGATGGGTGGACTGATCCCCTCCCCTCTTAGGGTGTGGAGACCTGAACCTCCTTCTTGTGGGGGTCGTACCACACCAGCAGGATCGGGTGGGTGTTTCCCATCCTGAACTCCACCCAGCACCCGTCGCTCTGCAAGATAAGCCTGCCGCCCTGCCACATCCAGACACTCTGACCGCTCTCCAGCAGCTCCATGGCCCGGCTGAAGCAGGCAGCCAGCCCCTCCGTCACCAGCCCCTTCTCCTCCAGCTGGTTCTTCTTCCTCAGCACATCGGTCTGGCTCAGGCCTTCGCTGCATTCAACCACGTCTTCCATGGGGCGCTCTCCCCGGGGGCTGCGGCGTCTCGGGCGGGGGCCGTGCGTCCTCTGCTGAGTTCGGCTCTGGTGATCAATTTGCTCCCAGGTTCTGGGGCCAGATCAGCTGTTTGATCCCCTCCCCCTAGGTGACAAGGTGGGAAATATATGGGTTTTGGCTCCCATAGGCCCATCTAGCCCGGTATCCTGCCTCCCACATCATACCCATTAGCCCATCTAGCCCGGTATTCCCCCACCTCCTTTTTGCCCCGATCAGAACCAGGGGGACATCCACCCCCACCCCCCTCACACCACCCTGATATCCTCCCCCATCACCATCCTGGGTCAGATCCATAGGCCCATCTAGCCCGGTATCCCGCCTCCCTAGATCAGCCCAATTGACCCATCTAGCAAGCGACGGAAAGCCAAGCTCCCAAGAGAGCCGATGCCTGCTAGCCAGAGGGTGATGCTAGACGTGCAGGGCCAGTTTGCTGCCTTGTGTACATTGCCGCCTCCCTCTGCAGCCTCAGGGGCGGGTCCCTCGCAGGTTTAAACTAGGGTTACCATACGTCCGGATTTTCCCGGACATGTCCGGCTTTTGGGGGCTCAAATCCCCGTCCGGGGGGAAATCCCCAAAAGCCGGGCATGTCCGGGAAAATCGGGAGGCTCGGCCGGGGCCTCTTTGTGCGGGGCCGGGGGCATGGTGCCCGGCCGGGAGCCGGGCCGGGGGCCAGGCCGGGCCAGGGTCGCAGTGCCGGGCCGGTCCGGGCCCACGGGGCCGGGCCCGGGGGGCTGGGAGCCGGGAGCCGGGCCCGCGGGGCTGGGAGCCGGGAGCCGGGCCGGGGTCGGGGAGCCGGGAGCCGGGCCGGGGTCGGGGAGCCGGGCCGCGGGGCTGGGAGCCGGGCCGGGGTCGGGGAGCCGGGAGCCGGGCCGCGGGGCTGGGAGCCGGGCCGGGGTTGGGGAGCCGGGCCGGGAGCCGGGAGCCGGGCCGGGGTCGGGGAGCCGGGCCGCGGGGCTGGGAGCCGGGCCGGGGTCGGGGAGCCGGGCCGGGGTCGGGGAGCCGGGCCCGCGGGGCTGGGAGCCGGGCCGGGGTCGGGGAGCCGGGCCCGCGGGGCTGGGAGCCGGGAGCCGGGCCGGGGTCGGGGAGCCGGGCCGCGGGGCTGGGAGCCGGGAGCCGGGAGCCGGGTCGGGGAGCCGGGAGCCGGGCCGCGGGGCTGGGAGCCGGGAGCCGGGCCGCGGGACTGGGAGCCGGGAGCCGGGCCGGGGTCGGGGAGCCGGGAGCCGGGCCGGGGTCGGGGAGCCGGGCCGCGGGGCTGGGAGCCGGGCCGGGGTCGGGGAGCCGGGAGCCGGGCCGCGGGGCTGGGAGCCGGGCCGGGGTTGGGGAGCCGGGCCGGGAGCCGGGAGCCGGGCCGGGGTCGGGGAGCCGGGCCGCGGGGCTGGGAGCCGGGCCGGGGTCGGGGAGCCGGGCCGGGGTCGGGGAGCCGGGCCCGCGGGGCTGGGAGCCGGGCCGGGGTCGGGGAGCCGGGCCCGCGGGGCTGGGAGCCGGGAGCCGGGCCGGGGTCGGGGAGCCGGGAGCCGGGCCGGGGTCGGGGAGCCGGGCCGCGGGGCTGGGAGCCGGGAGCCGGGAGCCGGGTCGGGGAGCCGGGAGCCGGGCCGCGGGGCTGGGAGCCGGGAGCCGGGCCGCGGGACTGGGAGCCGGGAGCCGGGCCGGGGTCGGGGAGCCGGGAGCCGGGCCGCGGGGCTGGGAGCCGGGCCGGGGTCGGGGAGCCGGGCCGGGGCTGGGAGCTGGGAGCCGGGCCGCGGGGCTGGGAGCCGGGGGGTGCGCCGGGGGTGGTCGGCCAGGGCCCGAGCCGACCCAGGCTGGAGCCGCCGGGGGCCAGCCTGGGCCGCGCCGCGCCTCCTTCTCCCTCCCCCGCCCCTTACCTTACCTTACCTGCTTCAGGCTTCAAGCAGGGGAGGGGGCGGAGACTTTGGGAGGGGGCGGAGTTGGGGCGGGGGCGTGGGCGGGGCTGGGGGCGGGGCCGGCCCCCCCGGGAGTGTCCTCCATTAGGAGGCACAAAATATGGTAACCCTATTTAAACCCGTGTCAGTGGTGGATTCTCTGCCACTTGAAGCCTGTCAGTCATGATTTGAGGATGCCAGGAACTGAGCCAAAGATTAGAGTCTATCACAGGAGTGGGTGGGGGAGGTTCTGTGGCCTGCGACGGGCAGGCGGTCCGACTAGATGATCAGGACCCAGGCTGTGGCCCCGCCCCTGCTCCATGCTTGGGCCTGTGTCCTGGAGTTTGGGCCGGTGCTCAGACTGGCCTGTAGCCCGGGGGTCAGAGCGGCTGGGGCCTCAGGTGGAAGGGACAGGGACAGGGCCTAGCCTCCCCAAAATGGGGGTTCACATGCCGCCCGTGCCTTCTGACCTTAAAGTCTATGAGTCCAAGGTCAGTGGGTCCGGGGCAATTTACTCCCATGGGGGATCTGTCCCGTAGCCTTTACGCGGTCGGTGATAGAGAAATTGAGAGGAGTCAGGCGGGAGGCAGCTGAAGAGGTGCAAAGTCAGATGATGCGTCCCATTCCCCCAACAGCTCTGGTCCCTCTGTGACGCTCAGCAGGGCTCCTCGCCCGTGGATGCCAGCTCCTCCCCCCATACCCTAGTCCAGTCTCCCCAAGGCTGGGACGCCAGCTTATCTGCCTCACGTACACAGCTCCCAGCTACTATTAACTTTCAGCTCCCAAGGACTTTGTCCTTGGCTCCAGCGCAAGCAGGATGGAGCAACACCCCCTCCACACACACACACACACACACACATATATCTTTAGTATCAGAGGGGTAGCCATGTTAGTCTGGATCTGTAAAAAGCAACAGAGGGTCCTGTGGCACCTTTAAGACTAACCAATACATCTGTTAGTCTTAAAGGTTGCTTTACACAGGTCTGTGTCGCTTTCCCTTGAAACTGTCAACTGAGCATGAGAAACTGTGTTTCTCTCTCTCTCTCTCTCTCTCACACACACACACACAGTGGATAAACAGGATTGTTTCCATGCTCCAGAAGGGGAAACTGAGGCACAGAGCAGGGAGAAGAACCCTGTACCCCTCCCAGAGCTGGGGCTAGAACCCAGGAGTCCTAGCTCTCAACCCCCACTGCTCTAACCCACTCGCCTTCCAGAGCTGGAGACAGAACCCAGGAGTCCTGGCTTCCAGTCCCCTCCCGCTCTAACCACTAGACCCCACTCCCCTCCCAGAGCTGGGCACAGAAGGCAGGAGTCCTGGTTCCCAGCCCTCACTAGTCCAACCCAGGAGAGAATATTTACTCCTTCTCATTATTTACTCCTTCTCCTAACACAAGAACATGGGGTCACCCAATGAAATTAATAGGCAGCAGGCTTAAAACAAACAAAAGGCAGTATTTCTTCGCACAACGCACAGTCAACCTGTGGAACTCCTTGCCAGGGGATGTTGTGAAGGACAAGACTATAACAGGGTTCAAAAAAGAGCAAGATAAATTCATGGAGGATAGATCCATCAATGGCTATTAGCCAGGATGGGCAGGGATGGTGTCCCTAGCCTCTGTTTGCCAGAAGCTGGGAATGGGCGACGGGATGGATCACTGGATGATTCCCTGTTCTGTTCATTCCCTCGGGGGCACCTGGCATTGGCCACTGTTGGAAGACAGGATACTGGGCTAGATGGACCTTTGGTCTAACCCAGTCTTGCTGTTCTTATCTTCTTATGTTCTTCCTCACTCCTGAACCACAGCTCAATGCTATCCCAGTGCTAACATCCCCCCACTCTCCACAGCTCTATTAATGCTGTTCTATCCTGATCAACAGCCCACTGCTATCCCTGCCCTGGGCTCCCCACACAGCTCTTCTGGTGCTAATTAATAAATAACTTTTATGGTTAAGCTGGTTGCTTCCCTCTCTCTCTCTTGCTGAACTTTACTCTTTTGTGTTTTTAGCTTCCCCATTTACTCTGTTGCAACGCTTCTTTTACCTAAGCTAAAGATCCCTGCAGCACCCAAAAATACTGTGGGGTTTGCTCATCGAGTGGGTTAATACCAGTCCAATTGGGCTGTGAGAGTGGGGATAGGGACGTGCTGAACCTGTGGCATATGAGAGTGGCAGCTTGAAAGTGCTGCTTGGCCCAACCCACTGAGTCCAGGGGCATATATGGGAGCGGGGGCGGCTTGACAGTGCTGATTGACCCGGTGCACTCAGACTTGCTCTGTTTTGTGTGTGTGTGTGTGTGTGTCTGTCTCATCTGATTCTGGGGCTGGAGGAACCCAGCCCTGGGGAATGTAGGTCCTGCAGGATAGCTCTATTGGGACGGGACTTGCAGAAGGGAGAAGTAGAGCTCCATATGAACACACAAGTCTCACAAGCAGTACATTGATAGAATTCCGTGCTTTAACTAACCAGTATCCTCTGCTTCCCCGGCTCTCTCCTCACCTGGGATTTCTGGTTTTTAATGTCTGGGATGGTTTCCCCTCCCTCCAGGATTGCTGTGGCACAAATTTCAGAGGCACCTATCGGCTGCAACCAATATCAGCACGAGATGATCCCTGCCCTGAAAACCCTACAGTCTAAATGGACGCAGGCAGGTTCATTCTCCCCATTTTACAGACACATACCGACTTGGGCAAGGTCACCCCAGTGGTGGATTACTGCATGGGCCCACGGGGCCGCAGCCAATTCGGGGCCCCGGGAAAAATCTCTCCCCTAGCCGGCCCGTGGCTGGAGGAGCTCATTCCGCACTGCGGCCCCAGGGCCATGGTGGGGGCACAGAGCTTCTTCAGTGTGGAAGCTGCGAGGGGGCACGGGGGGGACGGCGGAAAGGAGCGAGTGGAAGAGGGAAGAGGCAGAATGGGGTGTGGCCATGGACGGGGCCACAGGTGGAAGGAGCAGAATGGGGTGGGCCCTGCAGGTAGAAGGGGCAAGACTGTGGGTGGGGCTGCAAGCAGAAGGAACGGAATAGGGGCGTGACCACAGGTGGAAGGGAAGGAGCCATACTTCTGGCCTTCTGCCGCAGGGCCGCCCTCCAAGTGCGTCTCTGCAGTGGAGCCTGATTCTTCGCCCTGGGAGGGGAAGGTAGCGGATCTGAAATGCTCGGCAGAACAAGGAGAAAGGAGCGAGATCTGGGTTGCAGGGTGTTTATTCTGCCATGGTGCTAGGAGGCGCAGGTCAGAAGCCTCAGCGCGAGGCTCCCATGCGGTGTTTCCGCACAGTGCTGGTGTGGGGGTCATACCAGACCAGCATTGTCTGCTTGATCTGGCCAGCGCGGAGCTCCAGCCACTTCCCGTCACTCTGCAGGATGAGCCGGATGTTGGTCCAGGGCTCCACAGGCCGCTTCTGTACCATTTCCATCGTCTGGCTGAAGCAGGCGGCCAGCCCCTCTGTCATGTGCCATAGCCTCTCGGCCTTGTTCTTCAGTTGCAGCAGCTCCAGCGCGTTCAGGCCCTTGGTGCACACCCTGGCCACTGTGCCGCTCCCCTCTGGGAGAGCTTCCTCGTGCTGCATGAGTGGGTGTGGTGGGGGCAGCGCCTCCTGCAGGGAGAGAGCGTGAAGAGCAGGAGCTGAGGACATGCCGAGGGTCTGACCCCCACCCAGCATGGGATCAACCACACATGACCTGGCCTCTGTGATTGCACACAGCGCCCCCAGCTGGTGCTCCTCACTCTGCGCCTGCAATGGATTTGCCCTCCAGGGGGCAGAGGTGAGTTTAGTCTCCAGGGTCTGTCCAGTCCCAAATCCCGCCCCACCTGCACTGGGCTCCCATGAATGGTGGCTCCACTCCTGGCAGCATCTGGGGCTGTTCTCCCCGGGGATCAGGTCACCGTGTTGTTCTCCAGTACACGAACCAGAGAGAGAAAGAGAGATGCAGAAACAGAGAATGTACCAGAGACCCCGTCCCCTATGCCCCCCTGCCAGACCTGGGGATTGCCCCCAAGAGTCCTGACTTCCAACCTCTCTCCCGCAATTTTAAGTACTAGACCCCACTCCTCTCCCAGAGCTGGGGCTAGAACCCAGGTGTCCTGGCTCCCAGCCCCTCCCCCCTGCTCTGACCTCTAGCCTCCAGTCCTAGGGGCACCCACCTGCAGCACTCAGCTAACTTGGGGTTGGCTCATGCATGTGGATGCCAGCTCCTTCCCCAGGGCCTGGGGAGAGCCCACATCGGTCACCCTACCCCAGCCCCCAGGGGCTGGAACACCAATGTATCTAGCTCAATTTCATCCAGCTCGGACACCTCTCCCCAGCTGCGGTTGACGTGGGACTCACAGCTGGCTGACTCTGGGGCCTTCAGCTGAGCAGAGTAGGGGAGATGGTTACAAGGTTCTGTGACTCAGTTTTGTTTAAGGGAAGGGAAAGGCGCGGCTGTCTCTGTAAACAGAAGTTGGGGCTGGAGCTGTGGGGAGAGGTCAGAAGGTCACTCCTCTAATCTAAGGGTTGGCCCTAGTGGTTGGCTTATGAGGCTGGGAGTCCAGACTCCTGGGTTGTATCCCTAGCTCTGGGAGGGAAGTGGGGTCTAGTGGGTTAAAGCGGTGGAGCTAAGAGCCAGAACTCCTGGGTTCTATCCCTAGCTCTGGGGGGGAAAGTGGGGTATAGTGGGTTAAAGAGGTGGAGCTAAGAGCCAGAACTCCTGGGTTCTATCCCTAGCTCTGGGAGGGAAGTGGGGTCTAGGGGGTTAAAGCGGTGGCGCTAAGAGCCAGAACTCCTGGGTTCTATCCCTAGCTCTGGGAGGGAAGTGGGGTCTAGTGGGTTAAAGCGGGGGGTTAAACCATTGCTATTGGTTCTTTCACAATAGCACATTTCCTCTCACACCCATTTTTCTTCGCAGCACGCGCGCCTCTCTTCCAATCTCTCCCCTTCCTTACTGCCCCTCCCTGCCTCCCATCTCAAGCGGTAATGGAAAAGCTAGAAGCTGATTGGATGACTGGGAACCAATGGGATCCCCCTTTTCGGGCTGCTCAAGCACCCAGGCCCGCATATGACATCTCAAATATCACCTAAAGCTTGGGAATGGAGACCTCACTCAGGCTCTGTGGAACTGTCCACGACAAGAGGACATCTGCTCCAAGTAGGAAATGGGGCTTCCTCGGGGGGCTGGTCCCAGACTGTGGAACGGGCTCTCCCAGGAAGTAAGGTCCATCCCAAACCACACCCCCTTCTGCGCCAGGGGCCAGGTGCCTTTCTTTGACCTGTCTTCTCTGCAAGATGTGTATTTAAAGGGAGTGTGCGCCCCTCTTAGTCAGTGATGACTCCAATGCCCCAAGGCACTGCTGGGGCACTGTGCTGCAGGGAATGGGGTGGGATGCGCAGTAAGGGGCACTTGCGCCTCAAAGTCAGTGCTAACCCCAATTCCCTAGAACAGTGCTGGGGGCACTGAGCTGCAGGTGGTAGGAGGCTCAGTAGGGGGCACTCTCCCCTCACACTCAGTGCTGACCACAAAACCCTAGAACAGTGCTAGGGGATGGTGGGCTGCGTGGAGAAGGGGCCCTCTCCCCTTGTGACAGACTGTACCCCTGTATTCACCCCATGCACACTATTATAATAATCTTTGTACAAAGTATGCTTTGTGAGGTATCATTTGAAAACTCATAATTTGCTGGACATTATTGTTGTGGTAAAATAGACGTGGCAACACCATATAAGAACCTAAGAATGGCATACTGGGTCAGACTAACGGTCCATCTAGCCCAGTATCCTGTCTTCCAACAGTGGCCAATGCCAGGTGCCCCAGAGGGAATGAACAGAACAGAGAATCATCCAGTGATCCATCCACTATCTCCCATTCCCAGCTTCTGGCAAACAGAGGCTAGGGACACCATCCCTGCCCATCCTGGCTAATAGCGATTGATGGACTCATCCTCCATGAACTTATCTAGTTCTTTTTTGAACTCTGTTATAGTCTTGTCCTTCACAACATCCTCTGGCAAAGAGTTCCACAGGTTGACTGTGCATTGTGTGAAAAAAATACTTCCTTTTGTTTGTTTTAAACTTGCTACCTATTCATTTCATTTGGTGACTCCTGGTTCTTTTGTTATGAGGAGTAAATAACACTTCCTAATTTACTTCCTCTACACCAGTCCTGATTTTATAGACCCCAATCATATCCCCCCTTAGTCGTCTCTTATATATGAAATTATAAGACGCCCCTGTATGGTTTTGTTAACACATGTTCCAAACCATGGCCCTGCCAAGACAGAAGTTGGAAAACAGGTCTGCCCTAAACAAAGGGAGGTGTGAGCTGCTTAATTTGCATTTAAACAGCAAACAGAGTTATGAAGCAGGAATGGGTAGAAAAGGAACCACAAGCAGATGAGAAAGAACAGCAGAAAACATCCTTTCTTGGTCACTCTCTGTCTCCTATATCTCACCTGGAAATGTTTTCTAAGAGGGGGCCGACGCTATGAAAATGAGGGACAAACACCCCAAGGCGCCCCTCCTCCTTCCTCTCTCTCTCTCTCTCTCTCTCTCTCTCTGTCCATTGATTCACTACACCGGAAGGAACAAAGGAAGCACCCATAGAACATAGACCTAAGAAGTTTGGCCAATAAGACTGTTGAGAGCAGGTGGTGAGAAAAACTTTGCTTCAAATTTAACAACGTTTGTTAAGTGAGGCATTTAGTTGAGTTTTAGCTGCATTTTTCTTGTAACCCTTTCTGACTTCTATGCCTCATGACTTCTACTCACTTAAAATCTCTCTCTTTGTAGTTAATAAACTTGTTGTATTGTTTTATCTAATCCAGCTTGGTGGAATTCATGGACTTTATGTAAACTTGTATTGTCCAGGAGAGAGCTGGGAAGTACCGGACATACATTTCTGGGGGGAAATCTAAGGCTAAGGGTGTGTTGGGGTCACCCTGCAGTACAACCCAGGCTGGTCAGAGCCACAATGTAACCCGAGTGTGTCTGGCAGGCTGCAGTTACACACACACATTCAGGGTGTGGCTTGTTTGTGAGCAGCCTAGGTGGGAGCTCCTTCTGTAAGGCATTGTACGGCACCCAAGGGTTCAGAGCAAGGGTGCCACAGCTGCTCATTAGTCTGGATTGTACCCTGGGTATGTCACACCCATCACTGTCGATGCTGACTCCAGGGGGGCTAGGGGGCGCTGTGCTGCAGGGAGCCCTACAATAAATACCACCCAGAAGCCGATTCCAGTTGGGAGGTGCCACAGGCATTTATTTAGGGCCAGCAAGGAGAGGGACCATCCAGCGTGATTGCTTCCCAACCTAGGACGGGAAGGAGACTTCAACCTCCTTTTTGTGCCGGTTGTACCACACCAACAGGTGCTGGCTGGCGTCTCCTGTGCGGAACTCCAGCCAGCGCCCGTCTCCCTGGACGATGACCCTGGCGTCATTCCAGAGCCAGTACTTCTTGGGGTCCTGCTGGGCCACCAGATCTATAGCTTGGCTGAGGCAGGCAGCTAAACCCTCTGTCATTAGCCCCTTCTCCTCCAGCTCATTCTTCTTCCTGAGGACGTCTAGGGGGGTCACTTCCTCTCCACATTCAACGGTGAATTCCATGTTGAGGTCAAAGGTTCCTTTACAGCCGGCACAGATATTCCCCGACCGCCCGGTTGGAGGCTGCCAAGAACTGAAATAAACCGATGCATTGTGTGTGGGGAAATCACCATGGATTAAGGGTGGGGGTGGGGGTGGAGTCCTACTTTGCTTTAGCATCTCAGCTTTCATGCAAAAGAAAAAAGTTCGTTTCTAGCCTTCGCGGCAGCCAAGAAAACATCCCAAACGTGGAGTCGGTGTAACTGACGCAGTGATGCCTGAGTCTGCAGACAGCCTGGGTCAGTCGCTCCGAGAGGCTGCCGCCTTCACCACGGTGGAATGTTGACTCTAAACCCTA
Source organism: Malaclemys terrapin pileata (assembly GCF_027887155.1). NCBI lineage: Eukaryota > Metazoa > Chordata > Testudines > Emydidae > Malaclemys > Malaclemys terrapin. The sequence continues at coordinate 42,904,167 of NC_071517.1, read as the reverse complement.
GTGACCACCCTTCAAACGTCAGCTTTGCCGGTGGTGATCAAAGCATGTAAGAACAGAGAGGAACTAGCGTTGTCTGACGATCCACACTTCCCTCTGCAAGCAGCAGTTTGTGCTGGTGTTGTGCGTGGGTGGGGTTTTGGTTGTGGGTGGAGCCTGGGAAATACCACTATCCATTTGTGGGGAGAAAGGGTGTGAAGGGACAGCACTTTGATAAGGAATCCTATTATCCTCCTATTTCTTGTATTCTCTATACCTGCAACACTGCCTACAGACCCCATCCCACTTATTTGACTAAGCACTGTACATGCATAGAGTGTATATCTCTAACTATTAGAACCCAATCCAGTCCCTGAGCTGGAGATAGAACCCAGGAATCCGGACTCCCAGCTCCCACCCCCCACGCTCTAACCAATGGATACCACTCCCCTCCCAGAGCTGGGGATAAAACCCAGGAGTCCTGACTCCCAGTCCCCCCTGCTTTAACCAATAGACCTCACTCCCCTCCCAGAGCCAGGAAGAAAACACACACACACACACACACACACACACACACACACACACACACAACCTTTCCCCAGCCTCACAGCTCAGTGTTGCCTGGTGTTATCTGTACCCAGTTACTGGGGCGGGAAGCAGGGTGACTCTTGGAAATCCCACAGTTGGGGTGGGAAGATCGTACAGCAGAGGAAGAGAGAAAGGCTGTGGGGTGGAGGGCAGACAGGGGATGGGAGCGTGGAAATTCTCACATTTGGGGGTGAAGGAGGAAAGGTAACTTTCTCAGGGGAGTTGGGAGGGGGCCGGAGAGATGCGGGATGGGGGGAGGGACAGGGTACAAGCCCCACCTACCAGCTCCTTCGCTGCCGGGAAACCTCCGCACGAAGCCACGAAGAAATGGCGTCTGTTGCTCTGTCTGCTTAGCCTGTGGTTTTCTGCCAGTGACGCAGCACCTGTGACAGGCCGGGGCAGGCCCTGGAACATGTGGATGGGGTGATGTTTAGCCAGACGCCATTGAGTAACTGGGCAGGGTGCGGAGCCAGACGATAAGGGTACAACTGATCTGGGCGTGAGCCCGAACTTTTCTCGGGGCCCCCAGAAATGAAAGGCCAGCCCAGCCCCCTGTTGTCCGCTCCATGTGCCAGGGGCATTCGTTGACCTGCCTTCTCTAATAATAGCACAGTGCAATATGTAGATCAGTGGGAAGGGGGTGTGTGCTCCTGGAGCTCCATTCCTCCACCGTCCCCCAACTCTATCTATTTCCCTGCTGCTCACCAGATCTTCCCCCAGTGTCACCCTTGTCATAACTATAGAGGGAAGGGTAACAGCTGTCCTGTGTACAGTACTATAAAATCCCTCCTGGCCAGAGACTCCAAAATCCTTTTACCTGTAAAGGGTTAAGAAGCTCAGGTAACCTGGCTGACACCTGACCCAAAGGACCAATAAGGGGACAAGATACTTTCAAATCTTGGAGGGGGGGAGGGTTTTGTTTGTGCTCTTTGTTTGGGAGTTCGTTCGCTCTCGGGACTGAGAGGGACCAGACATCAATCCAGGTTCTCCACATCTTTCTAAACAAGTCTCTCCTATTTCAACCTTGTAAGTAAACAGCCAGGCAAAGCGTGTTAGTTTTCCTTTGTTTTCTCAACATGTAAATGTACCTTTTACTAGAGTGTTTATCTTTGTTTGCTGTACTTTGAACCTGAGACTAGAGGGGGGTCCTCTAAGCTCTTTAAGTTTGATTACCCTGTAAAGTTATTTTCCATACTGATTTTACAGAGATGATTTTTACCTTTTTCTTTAATTAAAAGCCTTCTTTTTAAGAACCTGATTGATTTTTCCTTGTTTTTAGATCCAAGGGGGTTGGATCTGTATTCACCAGGGAATTGGTGAAAGGTTTCTCAAGGCTTCCCAGGGAAGGGAATCCATTTGGGAATGGTGGCAGCGGACCAGAACTAAGCTGGTAGTTAAGCTTAGAAGTTTTCATGCAGGCCCCCACATTTGTACCCTAAAGTTCAAAGTGGGGATACAGCCTTGACAACCTTTATTCCCCCCTCCCTGTTTTCCAGCATCCCCCCTGCTCACCCCAATGCTAGGGGCTCATTGTTCCCCATCCCCCCTCGCGCCCCATGCCACAGGCTCCGTCTGCCCCCATCCCCCCTCACCTCCATGCCACGGGGTCTGTGTGCCCTGCCATCGCCCCTCCCCCCAATGCCCAGGGATCTGTCTGCCCTGCATGCTTCATACCAGAGTCCCCCATTTTCCCCCCACCAGGGGTGCTGTGTACTGCACTCCCCCTCATCCCATAGCAGGGTACCCCATTATCCCCTGCATGCCAGAGGCTGAGTGACCTCCTGCTTTGCTGCCACACCCATGATTTGTCTGGATGATAAATCATTCAGGGTGCCAACATGTTTATCTCCACTGGGAGGCTGGGCAAGGGTGTGTTTAAGCTGGACGGCGTCGGCTGTTTGCTCTGGCACAGGTGCGTGATGCTGGGGCTGTGTTAAACCCGGGCGTGGCAGAATTCGATGTTTCATTTTTACATTTTTGAATTTTGATAGGGAAAGAAAAAGGGTTTTATTTTTTAACCCACTCTTCCCAATTTTGATGGATTTTAATTTAAGTTCCTGCAGGGAGTCAGTGGCCAGGACAACCCCTCCCCCAAACGCGGGGGAGGCCACCCCGCTGCTGAGTTGCCCCCCTCCTCGCAGGCCTGGCCCGGGGGGGGTGGGGGTGGCACTCTGTACCTCAAAGCAGCACCCTGGAACCCCCATATTCACTCCTGTCATAGAATTCTGTCCTATTTCATACAAAGCATGTCATGTAAGATAGTGATTCTCAACCAGGGGCTCTTCCAGGGGTTACAGCAACTCATCTGGATATTTGCTGAGTTTTACAAGCGGCTAAATATAACGCACCGGCAAAGTCAGTACAAATGAACATTTCGGACAGACCATGACTTGTTTATACGGCTCTATATGCTACACACTGAAAGGGGAGTACAATATTTACCTTCCAATTGCAGGATTTTATAAATATATGGGAACAATGAGAAGCTCAGGTAACCTGGCTGACACCAGGGCCAGTGGGAAGGATGCTGGGAATGACCCTGGGGCTGGAGCAGGGAGAGTCCTGCAGTGGGGGAAGAGAGACAGAAGGGGGCACAGGAAGAGGAGACAGGGACAGAGGGGGCAGGATCCAGACCGGGGAGGAGGTGGGACAGGGGAAATCCCCACATCTGGGGGAGAAGGAGGAAAGGTATTTTTCTTAGTGGGAGGAGAGTATAGGAGAGAAGCAGGATGGTGGGGGGGGGTTAGGGGGTACGAACTCCCAGACCTACCAGCTCCGCCGCTGCTCCTGGGTCCCTGCTCTGCAGCCTAGCAGCAAGGAGAGAAGAGGTTGGCTTTTCCCTCTGCTTAGCTTTCGATTTCCTTTCCTCCTTGTGACATGCCGCCCAAATGGGAAAGGGAGGGGCAGAGATGCAGCCAGACTTTCTAAGCATGACAAACCAATTAGCCAGGGTGAGTCAGACCCCCTTAGGAGACTCACCTCCTCTTCTAAAGGGACTCCTGGGTTCTCTCCCCAGCTCTGGGAGGGGAGTGGTGTGGGTCTGGTGTTTAGAAGCAGGGGAGGGCTGGGATTCAGGACTCCTGGGTTCTATCCCCAGAGCTGGGAAAGGAGTGGGGTCTAGTGATTAGAGCGGAGGGGAGCCAGGACTCCTGGGTTCTATTCCTATTTCTGGGAGGCTGTTTATCCCACACTGGGGGAGGATGTGTTGGGGATGGGGACCAGATCTGAATGGGTGGGGGGGGGGTGTGAGTGTGACTCAGTGGCTGGGTTGACACTGGGTTTGTGGGGTGTGTGGCCCCAGTTGTTAATTGGGTAGCTGCATCTCCCTCCGGCACTGCCCAGCCCCCTGGGTTGGTGGTTGAGAGCAGACCTGGCCCCAGAGCCCCAGCTCCCTTCGGACCCCTAGAGGGGATCCCTGCAGGTGCAAGGCTGAAGTCCATGTGTGTATGAGCCTGTGTGTCTAGGGTCAGCCCCCAGTGTGGGGGCAGCTGGGCAAGTTCCTCTTGGCCAAACAGCGCCCACTGCTGGTACGCCTCAGCCCTGCACCTGCAGCAACTCCCCGGCCTACCGTCAGACCTCCCCTTACTGTGAGAGTGGGGCCCACAACTGGCTCTTAAAAAGAATCAGTCTCTAGCGAAATGTGGTGGGAGCCAAATCTTAACAACTGCCTCTGCATCTCAGTTTGGGATGTGACCCCCCCTCTCTCCCCCCACACTGTTTCTGTCCCATGGGTCTCTTCTCCGCATGTCTTAGCAGACAGCACAGTTAGACAAGCAAACAACTCACCGTTCCTAACAACTACTTTATTATTAAAGAAATGAAAAATATATGAAACAAAACCCAAACAGTAAACAACAGTCCCGATCTCCGCTCTCCGATTCTCCCCGGGGGAGCGTTTTCAACAGATTGCGTAACCTGGAGACACTCCGAAAAAAACAAATCCAAAACCACATTTCAAATGGATTAGCTGAACCTCATTAAATCCCTGTGTGGACGCTCTTATTCAGAATTAAAGTGAATCTTAATCCACTTCGGAAGCGAATTAAACTAATCTGAAGTAATTGAAATGAGATGAACGTGAGGGCAGGGATCACTAGCAGGAGGGTCTCTGCCGATTGAAGTTACTAAAACACAGGATTGGGGACTTCAATGGCAGAGTCCTGGGAAGGGTTTTGTGGCCTGCAGCATGCAGGGGGTCAGACCAGATGATCATAATGGTCCCTTCTGACCTTAAAGTCTATGAGTCTATGACAAGGTTTGGACCAACTCCTGCAGAAGAGTTCTGTGTGGTTTTAAAGCGTGTCTCTTTCACCAACAGAAGTTGGTCCAATAAAAGATATCCCCTCCCCCACCTGGTCTCTCTAACATCCTAGGACCCACACGGCTACAACAACCTTGCAAAGGATGAAACAAATGTCTCATTCCACCCCTATATTTTATACTATGATCCACATGCCTACTGCATTATTTCCCATGTATTTGTTGTTAACGTTTTCCTGAAGACTTAAGAGGGGGAAAAAAATTCAACCTCATTTTGGAAAAAATCCCACGCTTTTAAATACTGTTTGCCCAGCACTGTCGACCCTAAAAAGACAATAATTACAGGGGGAGTTTTTAAAAACCAATGTAGCAAATGCAGAAATATAATTTTAATGACGAATTGATAGCACAATGGTTCATTGTCCCTGGCGTTCCATTTTGGAGCTAAGAAATATTAATATAAATATTTCTGTACTCAATTGGCGTCTCGTATTAGTAACCAGTAACAACCTAATGCCCTGGCTAGAGTTGTACATAAAATGTCTCCCTAGTCACATAACAAGGGTGTCAGGCAGCTACCAGATGAGGGTAGCTTTGATTTGAGATCCAAACATTTTAAAATGTACATCTCAAAAGGAGTTTATACCATTTTAAGCATTTGATGGTCTGGGCATTAGTTCATAGCTCTGATCCTACATCTTGAGCTCAGGGCTGGATTAACCTTGGGTGGGCGTGGTGCCCTGTCCGTGGCTCCGCCTCCTGCTCCACCCACATTCTGCCCCGAGGCCACGCCCCCACTCGGCCTCTTCCCCCTGAGGCCTGCCCACCGCTCGCACAAGTGGGAGGGGGCGCAGAGGAGCAAGTGGCAGGTGGGGCCTCAGGAGGAAGAAGCCAAATGGGTGCAGGGCCTCGGGGTGGAGTGTGGGTGGAACAGGATGCGGGGCCACAGTCTGGGTGCCGGGGCCCCTTCTGAGTATGGGCCTGGCGCCATTGTAAAGCCGGTACTGCTAGAGCGTCCCTCTTCTTTGGAATATCCCAAATAAAGATAACCTCAAAATCCTGTCTACACTCAACTGGTGTCTTCTTTGAGAAAATTCTCTTCCTGGTTGTTGGCCTTGTGACCAAATGGTCCCTGGAGTTACAACTAGGGTGACCAGATGTCCTGATTTTATAGGGACAGTCCCGATTTTTGGGTCTTTTTCTTATATAGGCTCCTATTACCTCCCACCCCCGTCCCAATTTTTCACATTTGCTGTCTGGTCACCCTAGTTACAACCTACCATGCGCTGTGCATTTACAATGTGCAATTGGAGACCCCTCTCAAATATTCTATCCAAAGCATGAATCACAATCACGGTCACATATAGACATCTTTCAAAACATAGCCTCAAAGAAAACAGTATGGAAGGTTAAAACAAAAGAGAAGTTACAAAGATGGTGGAATTGATTATGGGATGAAGAAAATTGCACGGCTGGAACTTGACCCCTAAACTCCTAGAAATCCGTTGGCGAGTCATTTCTATCCCCCAACACATTGCGAAAACTTCCCAGCAGGCACTGCACCGGACCATAGGCGCCAACTTCTCCTGGCGCTGGTGGGTGCTGGTGCCTCCCCGCCCCGGCCCTGCCCCCATTCCAACCCCTTCCCCAAAGTCCCCGCCCCAACTCCGCCCCCTCCCTGCCCGATTGGACGCCTTCCCCAAATCCCCGCCCCAGCCCCTCCTCTTCCCCTGAGCGTGCCACATTCCCGCTCCTCTCCCCCCCCACAGCTTGTTACGCCACGAAACAGCTGTTTCACGGTGGCAAGCGCTGGGAGGAGAAGCGGGGATGGTGCGCTCAGGGGAGGAGGCAGAGGGCAGAGGCGAGCTAGGGCGGGGGGCCGGGCTGGGGAGCTGCTGGTGGGGGCAGAGAACGCACCAATTTTCCCCTGAGCACCCCGCATTCCCCCTCCTGCCCCCCGGCTGCTGCTGTGCTGGGGAAGTTGCTTCGGCCCCCGCCGCGGTGGAGAGCGGCGGGAGCCAGGAAAGTTGGAGCCCGGGGAGGAGGCGGCTGCGCGCTCGGATGCCGCCCGCCGTCTCTGTGCCCCTGCAGCTCGGGGGAGTTGTTAGTTTTGCTGCAGCCACTCCACTCGCACTCGGGGTCCCCCGAGCGTCTTTTGCCTGAGTGCGAGTGGAGTGGCTACAGCAAAACTAACAACTCCCCCGATCTGCAGGGGCACAGAGGCGGCGGGCGGCATCTGAGTGTACAGCCGCCTCCTCCCCGGGCTCCAGCTGCCGCAGCGCTGGAGAAGTTGCTTCGGCCCCAGCACCCGGTGGAGAGCGGCGGGAGCCGGGAAAGTTGGAGCCTGGGGAGGAGGCGGTCCCCTTACCATGCCTCCCTATTTTCCCGGCCATGTCCGGCTTTTTGGAAATTCCTCCAGGACGGGGATTTGAGGACCAAAAAGCCGGACATGTCCGGGAAAATCCGGATGTATGGTAACCCTACATTTATCACACTCCCTTCTAGAACTGGGACTAGAACACAACGGGGGTGGCAGAAACTTCCTAAAGGTGTGAGGGGGCCACTGGTGGTGCCCGAACCATGGCCCTGCCTCCGCCCCTTCCCCTTGAGGCCCTGCCCCTTCCCCCTGAGGCCCCACCCCGGGATACCCCTTCTCCCTGAGGTCCCGCCCACACACCACCCCTTCCCATGAGGCCTCCCCACACCACCCCTTATCCCTGACCCCCCCAGCCTCGCATCACCCCTTCCTCCGAGGCCCTGCTCCCATCCCCCTTCTTGCCCCCCAAAACCCTGCCCCCTGCTCACTCTGCCCCTCCCCGGACGGTAAAAAGTGGGAGGGCCATGGCCCCCTGTTCTGGTGCCCCTGGAACCCAGGTGTCCTGCTACCAGAGCTCTAGCTGCTGGAGCATGCTGCCCCCTAGTGGTACACACACCACATGCGGACACTCACATCCCACGCCGCTGAGCCAGGGAGCTGAGTTAAGGAAGTTCTTCCAACTTGGATGCATACAGTGGTGGTCCGATTAGTGCAACCAGATAGCAAAGTGTGAAAAATCAGGACACTTTTTTCCCCCCAAGGGATGGGGTACAGGTGCATATATAAGACAAAGCCCCGAATATCAGGATGTCTGGTTACCCTAGATCCGATTGTGTTACAGTTTATTCATATGACACCAATACAGCAGCTGCTACTTATTAAAAGAAATCAATAGAATCCCCCATAAACAAACCTCAGTAGACAGATTTCCACCCTCCCCGTATACACCCATTGTTTTAAAACCCTTACAACTAGAGCCCATTGCTGCTCAGGGACCCCCCCACCCCTCAGCAGAAATCCAGCTCTTCAGAGTGGCTGGAGAAAGCACAGACCAGTGGAGAGAGACAGACTGGGATCCAGTGTAGACAGAATTACAGGCGGTGGGGAGTCTATGACCTCACTTCTAACGGCTGGGGTTCTGGGCACACGATGGAATATTGTAGGACCAACCTGTGCTGGATGAACCCACAGCCTCTGCCCCAAGGAGCTCACAGTCTAAACAGACAAAGGGAGAGAGGGGAAACTGAGGCATAGGGCAGTGTACGTGTCTTGTCCGGGTCTCCTGATTTACAGGCCAGTCCCTGACGTGCTAGGCCGCACCGTTCTCTAATAGGCAACAATTCAAATGCCCAGAGAAAGCGGAGTTCAGTGATCCAATTGCTAGTGGGACCGGATAGGGCAGTGTTAACCCCTTCTCTGCCAGCCCAGCTGAGGCTTTTATCCCCCTGGGCATGTTTGTGGGACTGAATGGGACACAGACAGTCTCTGACATCCCTACCCAGGACAGGTGACCAGCTGTGTTCAGTGACGGGACCCAGCCTGGATTCGGGTCCCACTAAGGGGCGTCATCTCCCCCCCACTTTAAACGCTGTTATAGTCCTAGCTTTCACAACCTCCTGAGGCAAGGAGTTCCACAGGTTGACTGTGCACTGCGTGAAGAAGAACTTCCTTTTATTTGTTTTAAACCTGCTGCCTATTAATTTCATTTGGTGACCCCTAGTTCTTCTATTATGGGAATAAGTCAATAACTTTTCTTTATCTACTTTCTCCACATCACTCATGATTTTATATACCTCTAGCATATCCCCCCTTAGTCTCCTCTTTTCTAAGCTGAAGAGTCCTAGCCTCTTTAATCTCGCCTCATATGGGACCCGTTCCAAACCCCTAATCATTTTAGTTGCCCTTCTCCGAACCTTTTCTAGTGCCAGTGTATCTTTTTTGGGATGAGGAGACCCCATCTGTACGCGGTATTCCAGTATTCCATGGGGACAGAGCCAGACTCAAAGCTTTAAATCAAGAGGTAGCAGCTACTCATGCTTTTAACTCTGGCTGTCTCTGGTTCAAACCCAGCATTTCGACCAGCTCCCGCCTCCCTCCTCCTGCCCCCTTTCCTCCTGACTGCAGCAGGAACCATTAAAGGGATCAGGGTCTCGCTTCCTTCTCCCCATTTCAGCCTCTTGTCTCCCAGACTCGACTCCCAACGTCGGCACCGGTGAAAATCCTGGATCCTGCTTTGAAACGTGCCCTGACACAGCAGGTCTAAGAATCGCTCAGCTAATGGGGAACGTGTTCTGGCTAACAGGGAATGGTATAAACGCGACACTCCGGCTAATGGGGGACGATGTAAATGTGGCACCAAGGCCCGAATGCTCCTGGGACTTCGAGCCCTTTGCCTGTGAGCCCTTGCAGGAAGCCATCCCGAAATGCGCCCTTATCCTGCAGCAGTGAGTCCCACAGGTCCGTTCTGCCTCCCATTTCCAGGGTTCTCCATTTCAACCTTTGCAGCCTGGTCTCCTCTCCTCCGGAGAGCCTGAGTGCTGGGTGCTGCCTGCTGAGAAGCGGCACCTCTGCCTTTCCCCACCTTCTGTCCAGTGCCTCCTTTGAAACAACCACTGGGTCATGGATTGTTCTGTGCGACAAGTTTCTCTCTCGAGCCTTTATTTCATCCACGGACGAGCGGGAGGCGGCCCTGACACCTGCCCGGTGGAGGGGAGATAGAGACAGGGGAGAGGGCCTGCGTGAGGGTGGACGTCAGGGGTCGATGTGGGGTAGGGAAAGTGACAGCACATCCCCTGTCTCCCTCCCTCCCCCTGCTGCTGCCCATCCAACTCGGATGAGAGGAGGAGATCCCGCTTCATGGCGTGCCGGCCGCCAGGGGGTCGCTGATAAGCGGCAGGGGGCAGCCGAACACGTGTGATGGAGGAGTGTTATCCCCGGTTAGCGCGTGGATTGGATCTCTTAGCCCTAATACGGATTGAATTCAAAGGGGTTCCTCTCCTAGGCGGACTCCTTGTTATCTCGTCCCTGGCAGACACCTTCCCCCTTAGTTGCACCTTTGGCAGGAGGGTTCCTGGGGTTGGTTTCCCTGTTGTCTCATTAGGGTCCCTTCCTGGTGGTCGTGTTCCCCCTTACTCAGCCCCTTGGGAGGAGGGTTTCTCTCCGGGGTGGTTCCTCTGATGCCGGTAGAGATGGGAGCTACGGCCAAAGCATTTCCCACAGTCGGCGCACTGGAAAGGCTTTTCACCGGTGTGGACGCGCCGGTGCCGCTCCCAGTGGGAGCTCCAGGCGAAGCCCTTCCCACAGTCAGCACAGCGGAAGGGTTTCCCCCCAGCGGCGTGGAGCCGCCGGTGCCTGGCCAGCGCCGGTGCCTGGCTGAAGCTTTTCCCACAGTCCCCGCACCGGTAGGGTTTCTCCGCCGCATGGGAAGGCTGGTGCCGGTCGAGGTCTGTGATGCAGCTGAAACTTTTCCCGCAGTCGCCGCAGCGGTGGGAGGCGTCCTCTTTGCCGGCCCGGTGCTTGGCCGGCGCCGAGCTGTCCCCAAAGCTCTTCCGCTGGCCTGCGTGCACCCGCCTGTGTTTCACCAGGTGGGCGCTCTGGCTGAAGGCCTCCCCGCACTCCCCGCAGGTGTGGGGCCGCTCGCCGGTGTGCACGTGCCGGTGCCGCTCCAGGTGCGAGCTCCAGGTGAAGGCTTTCCCGCAGTCGCCGCACCGGAAGGGTCTGTCGCCCCGGCGATGCTTGGCCAGCGCTGCGCTCTGTGGGCACCGGTGGGGCTGACCCGCCGTGTGGAGGAGGCGCCGGTGTCTGTCCAGCTGGGAGGCTCGAGGGAAGTTTTTCCCGCAGTCGGGGCAGGGATGGGAGGAGTTCTCCCTCAGGGGGCTCGTCTGGGCTGAGCTCTCCCCACCACTGGGTTGCCTCTCCGTGTGGCTTTTCCGGTGCCTCACCAGCGCCGCGCTCCGAGCAAAACTTTTCCCGCAGTCGCCGCACCGATGGGGTCTCTCTGCCGCCGGGCGTTTCACAGCCAGGCGGCGTCTCCCCCCGCTGGCATGGCACCCCCGGTGTTTGGCCAGCGCCGAGCTGTCCCCAAAGCTCTTCCCGCAGTCCGGGCACCCATAGGGCCTCTCGCCTGTGTGCACCCGCTTGTGTTTCACCAGGTGGGCACTTTGGCTGAAAGCCTCCCCGCACTCCCCGCAGGTGTGGGGCCGCTCGCCGGTGTGGACGCGCCGGTGCCGCTCCAGGTGGGAGCTCCAGGCAAAGCCTTTCCCGCAGTCCCCGCACCGGAAGGGTTTGTCGCCCCGGTGGCTCCGGCGGTGCCGGGCCAGAGCAGCGCTGCGGGGGAAGCTCTCCCCACACTCGGGGCAGCGGTGGGGCTGGCGGGGGGCGGCGTGGGCCCGCTGGTGCTTGTGGAAGAAGGCGCTGCTGTTGAAGGCCTTGCCGCAGTCCGGGCACTCCAGGGGCTTCCCGCCGGCGTGGGCCCGCTGGTGCCGGTAGAGGTGGGAGCTGCGCCCGAAACATTTACCACAGTCGGCGCACTGGAAGGGCCGCTCGCCGGTGTGCAGCCGCCGGTGCCGAGCGTAGTGCGAGCCCCAGTCGAAGCCCTTCCCACAGTCGGCGCATTGGAAGGGCTTGATCCCAGTGTGGAGGCGCAGGTGGGTGGCCAGGTGGGAGCTCACCCGGAAGCGCTCCCCGCACTCCGAGCAGCGGTAACGCTTCCCGCCGGGGGCCTGGGGCCGGCGTCGCGGGCCGGGCTCCTGCCCCTGCCCCGCGTGGGACTGCTGGTGCGTAAGGAGGGCGGAGCTCTCGATGAAGCTCTCCCCACACTCCGGGCACGGGTAGGAGCCCTGCCCCGTGTGGGATCTCTGGTGGGTAAGGAGGGCGGAGCTCTCCGTAAAGCTCTCCCCACACTCTGGGCACAGGGAGGGCTCCTCTCCCGCAGGACGTTGCCTGCTACCGTCCACGCTGAGCCTGGCTTCGGGGCTCTCCCCCGATCGGCCTCTCCGCGGGGCTGCCCCATCCCGGACTTTCTTGAAGCCTCCGTTGCACGGAGCTTCTCTGCCCCGTCTCTTCCCCGGCGGCTTTCCCTGCTGGCCTCCGGACCTGCCAGCTTTGCCCCCTTTGGGATTGCGGGCCACCTTCCCCCGGCTGCTTTCCGATGATGCCGTCTCGGGGCCTCCTGGCCGCGGAGCCTCCCTCTCGGTCTCGCTCGCGGTCCCTGGGATAAGGAGAGAGTCCAGACGTAAGCCATGCTGTGTGCCGGGGGAAAGAGGCGGGCAAGTGGACACTGGGGTGAACCAAACCCACAGAGGGCCCGGGCTGGACGTCTCTGGCCTGGGCTACGCGGGAGGCCAGACGAGAGGGTCAGGATGGTCCCTTCTGAACTCCCCTCTGCCCTGCCCACCGAGCCCTTCCCCAGGGAGGAGAGAAGAGGGGACCCTTCGTGCTTCTCTCTCCTGCCTGAGCCGCCAGAGGGCAGGCAGAGGGAGGGGGCGGCCAGGCAGGAGCGGCCCCGTCCTCCAGGAGGAGACGACTGGAGGGTCGCAGGCTTTGCTGCTCCTGTCGGCCGGGCTCCCTGCACGCCCAAGGGGCTCCTGGCCTCTCTCTACCTCCATTGCAGGGACTCCCCATCCCCTGTCCTCACTCCTCCCTTTCCCCCATACTCCGTTTCCACTATGCCAGAGATTGGCAAACTACCGCCTGCGGGACCCTCCTGCCCGGCCCCTGAGCTCCTGGTGCAGTAGGGCTAGCCCCCGGCCCCTCCCCTGCTGTTCCCCTTCCCCGCAGCCTCGGCTTGCTCGCCCCGCCACCGGCGCAACGCTCTGGGTGGCACGGCTGTGAGCTCCTGGGGCAGCACAGCTGCAGAGCCCGGCCTGATCCGGTCTCTGTGCTGCGTGGCTGGCTCCAGCCGGGCGGCACGGCTGTAGCACCGCCAGCCACCGATGCTCCAGGCAGTGCGGTAAGGGGGCAGGGAGAAGGGGGGGTTGGATAGAGGGCAGAGGAGTTCGGAGTGGTGGTCAGGGGGCCGGGGCGTGGATAGGGGTCGGAGGGGGAACAGGGGGTCGAATGGGGGCAGGGATCCCGGGGGGGGGGGGCACTCAGGAAGGAGAGGGGGTCTTGGATGGGGCAGCAGGGGGCAGTCAGGGGCAGGTTCCCAGCAGGGGAATCCGGGCAGGGGTCCCGGGGAGGCTGCCAGTGAACGGGGGAGTTGGATGGGGCAGGAGTCCCGGGGTGGGGGGCAGAAAGAAGGTTAGGGGCCGGGCCATGACCCCCTCCCCTAACCAGCCCTCCATTCGATTTATGAAACCCGATGCGGCCCTCAGGTCAAAAAGTTTGCCCGCCCCTGCACTATGCCAAGGGCTCTGTGTGCACCCCCAATCTCGCTGTGCCCCCTTTTCTAGGGGCTGTGAATGCCCCTCTCCTTTCTGTCTGGGAAAGAAGTCATCCTGGGGGCCACTGGGAGGATGGGCAGAGAGGAGACCAGGCAGTAAGTTAGGCTAGAAAGTGCCCACGGCACCATCAACCAGCGGCTTGATCTACAGACAACTGCAGAGGTGCTGGAATCTGTGGCTGGGCTCCACAGCTGGCAGGGGCTCCGTGTGCGTGCCCTTTCCCCCTCCCCCCCCCGGTGCTCCCCCCATTTTCGGTTGTCTGATTTTCCCCAAAGTCGATCGAGTTCTGACCGCTCGTGCCGAGAACATGCCCTGAAACTTTGGAATTGAGCGGACGTGGCGTCCCAAAGTTGTTGCAAACGCCATCGTGTTGAGTGGAAGGGCCCCAAAAAGCTTGGCCCTCAAGCCAAGGTGCTGAGCCGGAACTGGGAGAGCTCCCGGGGGGCTTCCTCAGGAAAGCCAGCTCCTGACTTTGCTCCCAGATGGTTTCTGAAGTGGTCCAACGGGTTTCCTCACCTGGGCTGGCGCCTCTTGGGAGGTCCCTTCCCCCAGAGCCCTGGAGATCCGGGGAGACCCACGGCTCTTCCCCTTGCTCCAGCCGGGAGATCACATCCGGTTTAGGGATGGGATATTCTGCGCACGGGTAGGGGGATAAAAGAGGGAAGAGATTAGGGTTTGTCAAGCCATTGGCCTGGCAGCCTCCTCTCACCCAGCGTGGGCTTTCCCAGTCCCACCCCACCCCTGGCCTGTCTCTCCTGCCTTCTCACCAGCTGGGCCTGGGGCAGTGTGTGAGCATGTCTCCCCCTATTGGCTGGCCCCGGTACTACTACTGGGTTGATCGCTCGGGATTTCCTGAGGCAAGCTGTGTTCCTTAGATGGGTGAGCAGGGCACCTATGGCCCCTGCCGCACGCAGCTGCCCTATCTGTGAAGCACGCTGGGTATGGCTCCATGGCCCATATGCAGCACCCCGGGGTCAGCCAGCGTTAAGGAGGGGGGAATCCTGAGCGCAGGGCTTTAAGGACACAAGTTGTCCAGTTAATATGAAGGGGTGAATTGTCCTCGGTACTCAGGAGGCACAGGGCAAATCACCTGCTGGTGGCCGCATTTGAAGATGGCAGAGTTCAAGATGCTCAGCAGTTCTGCTATATAGCACCTGTTACTATTATGTGTGTTACAGGGCCCCGTTGTGCCGGCCGCTGCACAGACACGGAGAGAGACAGTCCCTGTCCCAGCTGAGATCAGAGCCCCATTGTGCCGGGCGCTGCACAGACACTGAGGGAGAGACAGTCCCTGCCCCAGCTGAGATCAGGGCCCTGTTGGGCCGGGCGCTGCACAGACACCGAGAGAGACAGTCCCTGTCCCAGCTAAGATCAGGACCCCGCTGTGCCGGGCGCTGCACAGACACACAGCGAGAGACAGTCCCTGCCCAAGCTGAGATCAGGGCCCCGTTGTGCCAGGCGCTGCACAGACACAAACCGAGTCAGTTACTTCCCACAAGAGTTTACAAACTAAATAGACAAGCAAGGATCATTATACCTGTTTTACAGACAGGAAAATGGAGGCCCAGAGAGATGCAGTGACTTGGCCATGGTCACACAGGAAGGTGGTGGCAGAGTTGGAAATGAACCCAACACTCTTAAATCCCAACCCATAGCCCTAGCCACCAATTCACCCCCTTTCTCTAATTGGTGAGCTCTATTTGCAGTTCTGTGCAAGCCGGCTGAGCCGGGCAGCCTTGGTAATCGAACCTGCTTCTCCTTAAAACCAAACCACAACCTCGGAAATGACACGAAAACAAAAAACTTTGTGAATCCAGCACTAAAGCTGCGCCATGACGCGCTCACAAGCCAGGCCGGGGCAGAGCCGCGGTTTTGCTTTATTCTATTCAAGGCTTTATGGAACCTCCATGGCCCTGGTGCTTGAGCGCCCGGTTGAAGCCAGCCCTTAACTCCACCCCTTTGTGCCCATGAATGAAGCTACAAGTCTTGAATGAACTGAGCTGGTCGAAACATTTTCATTGGAAAAGGGGTTCTGTCAAAATTGACATTTTCCCCATTGGATTTCAATGGAATTTTTCCAAAATGTCCTACGAGGTAGAGCTGGATTCTGATCTGTTACCCCCGAGGTGACACAAAAGCAAATATTATTACTAATTAATCCTTGCAGTATTCACCCAACATAAGCATGGCCAAACCGGGGCACTGCAATGGTCCATCTAGCCCATATCTATCTCGGACGGTGGCCAGTACCAGAGTTGCAGGGGGACAAGACAAAACTCCTACTGATTTCAAAGGTGCTTTGTGAGAACTGTGGGACTCCGGTCACTAGGGCCAGGGCCGGCTTCAGGCCGATTCAGCCGATTCGGCTGAATTGGGCCCCGCGCTAAGAGGGCCCCGTGCCACAGCTCTCCACCCCACCCCCAGCTCACTTCCCCGTCCTCCCATCCCCTGAACGCTCCGCCCCCTGCTCCTCCCCCGCCCCTGCTTCCCGCAAATCAGAGGTTCGCGGGAAGTCTGAAAAGAAGCAGGGGTGGGCAGGCAGCACCTGGTAAGCGGAGTCAGGGGTGTGGGACGGGGACGTGAGAAGCGCTCCGGGGAGGCGCGGCCCAGTCCGGCCCTGGTCGAACACCTCCGGCCCCGGGGCGCCGGCCCCAGTTCTGGCCAAGCGCACCGGCCCGGCCCGCTTGGCTCGGCTCCGGCCTGGCCCCCCAGCCTGGCCCGGCTCGGGTCCGGCCCCCCGGCCCGGCTTGGGTCTGGTCCGGCTCAGGTTCGGCTCGGGCCCGGCCCCCCGGCTCAGCTCCAGCCCGGCCCCAGCTGAGCGGCTCCAGGCCAGACCCAAGCCCCACGACCCCGGCTGGAGCTCCGGCCGGAGCGCAGCCTGATTCCCGGGGGCGGGGCTTGCAGCAAGCCACGCCCCCAGGAATCGGGCCCCGCTCTTGCTAAAGCCGGCCCTTACTAGGGCAGAGCTGTGCTTTGCATCCCAGGAGCACAGAGGTCCATGAGAAGCAAAGAGTAACTTAGAGCCGCCTAGGAGCTGCTCTTCCTCACGCTGACCAGCACTGTGCACAGCCCCAGGGTATGGGCAACTTCCCATAACCGAAGGCAGACAGTTCCTTACTGAGGGACATCAGGGTCTCGTAGCTCTCCTGCATGACATCTCTGTACAGGGCCCTCTGCCGAGGATCTAGGAAGAGCCACTTCTCCATCGGGAACACGCAGCCGGCTCCTTTAAAGCACCTGAAAGAACAAGAGAGCCCCGCTCAGCACCTGCTGTTCCTGGGGCGATCCCAGCCTTCCCCAAAACCCCCTACGCCGTTCCCAGGAGTGCTGATTGCAGGCCTCTTGTGTCCCAGGTTAGACTCCCCCTCCTGAACGGAACTGGGTGCTTTGGGGAGCTGCTCCCCCGTGCCACAGATGCGGAAATTTCCGCCTCCTCCAGTTTTTGTCTCTTCCTGATAATAAGGTCTCAGATGAGCCGAGTCCCAGAAAGTTTGTACCCAAAAGAGTGGGAGGAGCGGGGTGACTGGAGAGCAGAACTGGTTTAAGTCCATGTCACACCCCGATCTCTTCCCTGCCCCCCAACCCCCGCTCTCTCCCTGCGAACAGATGGACTGGGCCAGGCTGGGAAAACGCAGGGTTGCTTTATCCCAGCGCAGACCCGGCCCCTCCCAACAGCACTAAACCCACCCAGTGACAGAGTCTCGGAACCAAATGCTAGCAAAGAGCAGAGTCAATGGGGCCGCTTTGGGGGACACCCCCACACACACACACTGTCCCCCAGGACTCAGGCGAGACAGGACCTGGCTTTTCCTCTCCTGGCTCCGCACCTGGGTGGGTCCCAGGAAAGTCAGCTCTGCCCAGGGATGGATTTGGCCAAGGCTGGGAGCCCGGAACCTCCTTCCCCACTTATTGCTCCTGTTGCCCCTCCCGCTCTCCCCCACCCCTTTTCTGTCTCCTTCCCCCTCTGCCTGGGAGACTGTCCTGTTCCCGGGGGGGTTCGCTCTCCAAGCGCTGGATCAGCTGCTGAGAGCCGGGGGGAGGCTTCAGGGACGGCAGCAGCTCTGGGACTCGCAGACCCCCGCCCCTCCGGGAGCCGAGCTGGGGCGAGCAGGGGCCCTGGGTGCAGAGTCACTTTCCTGCCCGGCCCCGACCCTTTCCCCCGGGTCCCCCCCATCACCTGCAGGCTCCGGCTCGGGGGCTGGGGCGGGCAGAGCCCGGGGCTGGTTGCAGCCGCCGCAGACGGTCCCCACCCGGGCTGGGCTCAGCGCTACGGAAGCAGCAGCCGCTAACCTGGGAAGTTCAGCCCCCTGATCTGCTGATCACAGGAAACACACGGCCGGGGGAGGGGGAGAGCGCTGCCGCCTCCCGTCCCTGAGCCATACCCAGAGCCCTCTAGCGGGGACAGCGCCGAGCACCCCCTTCCCAAGCTCCCATCGGTGCTGGACTAGGGGGCGGCTGCCGCCTCCCCCCGCTTGAAGCGGTTCCCAGCATCTGCAGGGTTTGCAGTTTGGTTCAATGGCTCTCAGCCCCCCCCCCCCATCCCATGCAAACTGTTCCTGCTCCCCTGTAGGACTGAAAGTCTCTATCCAGGGAAAATAGGGCCCGGCTGGGGCCAACCCTCGGCCCAGCAACCCCATGGGGAGGAGAGACACCCCCCGCACCCCATGCTCTGTCACAAGTTGCTACCCTGCCTCCAGCTGCTTGACCCCCCCCTTCCCCGGCCAGTCAACTTCCGCCCCCTGGCCACTCGCCTCCTCCACTTTGCCCCCTTTTAGCCCCTGTAAAAAGCGGTCCGAAGAATCTGATGCCAAGTAAGGGCAGGGTGAGGGCAGCGGCTTCAGCAGATGTTACTGAGCATGCGCAGTTCGTGTGAGCATGCTCAGTACACACCCTAAGTAGCAAATGATGTCAGATAGCAATTTGGGACACTACATCCCGAGTAGCTAATTCTCTTTTCGACCGAGCGCCGGCCAGGCTGGGGCTTAGGTCGGTTTAACGACGTCGCTCAGGGGAGTGGATTTTTCACACCCCTAAGTTATATCGACCAATTTCCTAGCGTAGATCAGCCCTATGTCTACCCTCCACATTAACCCCAGGCTCTGACCCAGGGTTAAGTCCAAGCCCCCTTTTCTGTCCACACACAAATTAGTCTGACTCGGCTTAGCAAGCACTCTGGACCCAGGTCCTAGGACCTCGCTGTGGGGGTGGGTGAGAGCCGAAGTACCACTGTGACGCAGCTCCAAGCTCTGTCATTTTGCAGTGTGGACGCGGCTCAAGCCGCAAATCTGAGTCAGAAGGCCTGCGTGTTGCCATTAGCAGGGCAGGGAGACCCGGGTCTGGCAATTGTAAGGCCAGGTTTACAATGCAGTGCGGACGCTCCAAGCCTGGGTGCCACCAGTCCACAAGCAAGTCCATAAACACCAAGTCCACAAGCCCAGGCTTAATGCGCCGTGTAGACGTAACCCAGCCTACTGCTGTCAACACCGGGGGCTAGGTCAGGAGAACTGCGTTGCTCAGGGAGGTGGATTTTTCACACCCTTGAGCGAAGTATCTGGGTCAACCAGGCCTAAAGCTAATGAGCGGCAAAGGGTTACACTGAGACTGAGCATGTGCAGACAGAGGAGCCTACAGGACGTAGGAGTTTTAATTGCAGCTGCAAGAGGGTTTCAAGTGTAGACAAGCCCTAGGTGTCCCCAAAATCCATGTGCCTACCCAGATTGTCCTGCAATTTGCTGTGCCTTCTGGGGGCCCCTGGAGAGGGTTGGTGACTCAAATTTCAGGTCATTTGAGCATGAGATTACTGAGATACTGCCCCCCCCAATCAAAACAAATCCACTTTTCTTCAAGGTCACAGATTCTACCAACACACCTGTGCATACCTGGCTTCTTGAACTGCTACTGGCTTAATGGGACAGGAAGTGGAGGGTGAGCTGGAAATGGAGGCAGAGGGGGCTATATGTTGTGGGGGGAAAGGGGAGGAGAAAGACGCAGCACAGCACTCTTCACTCACATGCTTAGTGATCAGTGACAGGAGCGGCGGAAGTGCCCTAAAAATGGGGGGCCACATGCATCCGAACCATGGCCCCATGTGCTTCACCGTCCCCCCCTGAGGCCCCACCCCCGCACTGCCTCTTCTCCCTGGTCCCCAACCCTCACATGGCCCATTCCTCTCCCAGGCCCCCTGCCTTTGCACCACCCCTTCTGCCCCAGACCATGCCCCTGCACTGCCTCTTCCCCTGAGGCGCCCCCACGTCACTCGCCCTTATGGACAGTAAAAAGTGGGAGGGCCATGGCCTCCTAGCCCCCCACCCCCCGTTCCAGTGCCCTGGTTAGTGATCCAAATGTGGGGTCATTTGAGCAAGAGATTGAGGTGGGCTTGGAAGGATTAGAGGTTCGTCTGTAAATATCAGTGAATGTCGATTTCACGGCCCATGCACAAACTAGGGTGACCAGATGTCCCGATTTTATAGGGACAGTCCTGATTTTTGGGTCTTTTTCTTATATAGGCTCCTCTTATCCCCCACCCCCGTGCCGATTTTTCACATTTGCTGTCTGGTCACCCTAGCACAAACCCATGAACCAACCTTCCCATGGATAACAACCGAAACGTACCGCAAGGCAAAGTAAGAAACATGCCGCTTGGCAGCTTAGTCGAGTTTGATTTAGGGTCATTTATTTGGCATATTACAACGTGGGATGGTGACGGCTGGTCCTAAAACTTGAACTTTTTGAATCTTGGTGTCATTCCACAATGAAAACCTGCCCCCTCTCCATTGTCTGATCCTCTGCAACCGTGAAAATTTAAAGAGAGGAAACTGCTTAAAAATAAACACGGGGAATTATCCGTTGAAATTGTAAACCAATAAAAACCCAGTGCTGCCAAGCCTGGATTAAGAAGTGTGGTGCACTTCCGTGCTGAATAATTACACAGCACCCAGATCTGTCTATTGGTCCACTGATCCCCTAGACGAGTCTAGCCCCGCATGCAGGCCCGGCTCCAGGCACCAGCTTACCAAGAGAGAGGTGGTACGTCCAGCTGTTCGGTGGCAATTCGGTGGACGGTCCCTCACTCCTGCTCGGAGCGAAGGACCTTCCGCCGAATTGCCGCCGCAGATCACGATCGCGGCTTTTTTTGTTTTTTTTTTGTTTGGCTGATGGGGGCGGCCAAAACCCTGGAGCCGGCCCTGCCCGCATGTCCCCAGCCATCCATTGCCACTCATATATACCTGAGCTAATTATAACGCTGCCTGATCATTACCTATCTCCCTGTGCGCCCGCTGTCCCTCTCATGTAGGCCAGCGGGTCTCAAACTTCATTGCACCGTGACCCCACTGCTGACAACAAAAATTACTACATGAACCCAGGAGGGGGGATCAAAGCCCGAGCCCATCCCAGCCCCGCTGCGCCGGCTGGCGGGAGTGGGGGGGGCAAAGCTGAAGTCTGCCCTGGGGGATGGGGCTCAGGCTTTGGCCCTAGGCCCTAACAAGTCTAACACCAGCCTTGGCGACCTCATTTAAAGGGTCTTTTAATGTTTGAGAGCCCCTGATCTAGGCCAATGTGACGCTCTGCGTAGCTCCCCAGCCGGGACGCAGGGCTCTGGGTAAGCTGGGAAGCCTGTCTCTCTCCCCAACAGCAGGTGGTCCAGCCAAAGCTCTCTCCTCCCGCACCTGGGCTACCATCCAGCCATGGCATCTCTAGGGCCCACCCAAGGGGGAGGTCCCTGGGGGTGCTTTCCCGACAGACAGAGCCGCTGGCTTTGCCCCTGTTGGCGGCGATCTTGGGGCGAGGTTTCCGCAGCTGTCCCCACTAGAGGGCTCTGGTGAATGGCTCAGGGCTGGGAGCCTCTCTCGGTCTCTCTCTCTCCCCGGGTTTCCTGTGAGCTGCGGCGGAACTTCCCGGGCTAGAAGGGAGCTGCGGGAGCCGGAGAAACCCCTCCGCAAAGCCCGGGTGGGGACTCTCCCTGCAGGGGATTGAGACGGGAGAGACGCTGGAAGTGGCAGCGGGAGCAAGCAGTGGGGAGGGAGGTTCCCAGCTCCCAGCCCTGCCCGGATCCCCATCGCTGCAGCGTCCCTGGGCAGACTGACTCTCCTGGGCTCAAGGTAAGGAGCAGAGAGAGGAGAAGCCAGTTGCTGCCCCTGCTACTGAGTCCCCGGGGAGTCTGGGGGGCAGGGGACAATGTCAGGGGGCTTCCCCCATAGGCGCTGGAAATAGGGGTGCTGCTGCCGCACCCCCTGACTTGAAGGGGTTCCCATCATCTGAAGGTTTGGTGTTTGCTTCAATGACTTTCAGCTCCCCCCCTCCCCCCCCACACACACTGTACAAATTGGTCCCGCACCCCTGTAGGGCTGAAAGTCGCTATCCAGGGAAAATAGGGCCCAGCTGGGGCCAGCCCTTGGCCCAGCAACCCCATGTGGAGGAGAGACACCCCTTGCCCCCCATACTCGGGGGCACAAGGCTGCAGGCCACATGAGCGGCAGGTAGGGGCCACCTAGTTGCCAGCCTCTTGGGGAGGTGGAATTATTATACGGACATGGGATTACCACCTTTGAAATGCCCCCCCCCCAAAGAATCCAGCACGCAGCCCCCACGAGGCAACTCCACAACCCCCACCCCCCTTCAACGGTCACTTATGTGACTCATGCCTCGGGCCCTACCAAATTCATGGTCCATTTTGGTCAATTTCACGGTCATAGGGTTTTGAACATCGTAAATGTAGTGATTTCAGCTATTTCAATCTGAAATTTCACGGTGGTGGAATTGTAGGGGTCCTGACCCAAAAAGGAGCTGTATGTGTGTGGGGGGGGTGTCACAAGGTTATTGGAGGGGGGGTGTGGTACTGCTACCCTTACTTTGGGGCAGCTGCTGGCAGGGTGCTGCCTTAAGAGCTAGGTGCCCAGCCAGCAGCCGCCGCTTCCTGGCCACCCAGCTCTGAAAGCAGCAGTGCAAAAGTAAGTGTGGCAATACCGCAACCCCCCTAAAATAACCTTGCGACACCCCTCCCCCCCCCCGCAACTCCCTTTTGGGTCAGGACCCCCAGTTTGAAAAATGCCGATCTCCGCCGTGAAATCTGTATCGTATAGGGTAAAAGCACACAAGAGACCAGATTTCACAGTTTGTGATGCGTTTTTCATGGCCGTGAATTTAGTAGGGCCCTACTCATACCCTCTCGCACACACCTCTGCGGTGCGCTTGTGTATGGATGGGCAGACACCTGCTGTATTTTCCACAGTTTGGATCTGTTATTGCTTAAACTGCGGAAAATACAGATGGGAACATTGCAGCACCTTTGGGCTAGCCACTGTGAAAAGTTTCTGTGTCCTGCTAGTGTATTGTGAGACTAAAATGAAAATCTTTAGCCCCATGTAAAAAAAACCCCAAACCTGGCAGATTAAATTATTTTTTTGGCAACTATCAAATCCATAAAAAAACTGGCCAGGCCAGTCAAAATTGAGCCTGGTGATAACTCTATACCAACAGAAGAGTTCTCTCTCCCGTCGGCACAGAGTGCCTTCACCGGACTAGCCCTCCGAGAACTTTCTACAGCTGCAGTTGGACTTTCTCTGCCCTATGCTGGCTGGCTGGCTGTTTGCTCCAATCCTCCCACTTCCCTCCCGCCTGATCTACACTTAAAAAATGTCACTCCCTCTGCACCATAGTGAGGTTGACCTAACTCCCGGTGCGGACGCGGCTAGGTCGACGGAAGGATTCATCTGCCGACCTAGCTACCGCCTCTCGGAGAGATGGAGGGACGACAGTGATGGGGAAAAAAACAAAACAAAAACAATGTTCCAGCAATGTAGGAAGCGGCAGCCTAGCTACAATGCCATAGCTGGATGCAGTGTAGCCGTACTAGGGACGTAAATATTGGTTTAAAAAGTTAACCAGTTAAACTATTAAAATTATATCATTTAACCGGTTAACCGTTAACTGAGGTAGCTCTGGGGGGAGGCCTAGCATGGGGGGGGCTGGGGGCTCGCTCCGACCTGGCCGGGGCTGGGGTCCTGCCAGTGCGACTGGGGCTGGGGCCCCGCCAGTGCGGCCGATGCCGGGGCTGCTCCAGCCAGCGCGGCCGGGGCTGTGATCCCTCCCGCCAGCCTGGCGTGGGGCCGCCGGGGTTAACGGTGAAGGTTGGTTAACCGGTAAGCCTAATGCTTACTGGTTAACCTTTTATATACCCAAGCCATGCACACAGTCTCTTCATCTCCGCATCGCTCCACGTCTCTCTATTCCTCGCCACCTCCCCTCCCCTTCCCTTTCCATTGAGACGATCCCCGTCTAACTGACCCCTCCTCTGCAAAAAAAAAAAACCCAGCAACCCACCATGGCACTAGCGTTCAATTTGCCACCACCACGTTGTTCGCTCCGCTTGTGTGTTGTACCCCTTCTGCACACTGTGTCTGTCTGGTCTTTTTAGACAGGAAGGTTTATGGGGTAGTGAGTAGCTTTTGGTTCTGTGGTTGGACAGCACCTAACACGGGGGTCGGGGGGGCGGTCCATGTCTGGAGTTCCCAGGTGCTATGATAATAATAATAAATAACAGGTGGATTTATTTCAGAGCATTTGAAGCTAAACCTCTTGGCCTTTGTTTTGAGCAGGGACTGTGGAGATGGGGAGAACCACTTTTGCCATTTTAAAAATGTTGTCAGAGTTTGATCAATTCAAATTTTACATTTGACAGAGAGAATTTTTAGGTCAGGCGCTTTCCTCTTCGTCGTCTGGTGAAAATCTGTTTGGACGCAGATTTGTTATGAGAGTTAAGTGAATGTCTCTTGTGCGGGAACACAGATTATTTCCCCCTTTGATAAGGTTTGTTTCCTCGCGGAAGAGCTGAGCCCGGTAATGCGCACACATTTGTTTGGGACTATGTGAACGGTCCCATTAATGTTTAATTTAATGAGAGAGTTTGAAAATATCGTAGTCCTGGTGTGGGAGCGGCGTTGTGCTGGAATAAAAAGACAAAGGCCGGGATGTTTAAATTCGGGAGCCTAAATTTAGGCTCCTGAATCCATATTCAGGCACCTGGGTAAGTGGCCTATTATCAAAAGTTCTGGGCACTCAGAACTGAAATCCAGCAACGCCCGCTCGGGACCTGTAAAAACCAGGATTCTTATTCAGGATATGACTTGAGGAGGCGAACTTTAGGATGGTATTTTTAAAAATCACGTCTTGCGCGTTACATCCGAGTCTTGAGGTTCCGCCTGGAGGGAGCGCGCAAAGGGGAAATCGGTGCAAAATGGACTACAGCTGCTGCTGAAATGTCCCCATTTGCGCTTCTCGCCTGACAGGCTGCAGGATAACGTCCGTGTTTTGCTCCAGGTTGTTCCATTCTCCCAGAGGGCAGGAAAAGGGAATGGCTGCAGCAAAGGCAGTGACCTTCGAGGAGGTGGCTGTGTATTTCACCGCGGAAGAGTGGGCTCTGCTGGACCCCGCTCAGAGAGCCCTCTACAGGGACGTCATGCGGGAGAATTATGAGAATGTGACCTGGCTGGGTAAGTCACCATGGGCATTTCCCATCTACTGCAGGTCCTCGCTGGCGAACATAGGGCTGGGATCTTCCCAGCATCCTCTGTGTAACGAGGAAACCGGGAATCCGTAACCAGCCCTGATCTCTCCTGTTCTCTCTTCCCCGGGGCAGGATTTCCCATCCCTAAACCTGACCTGATCTCCCACATGGAGCGAGGGGAACAGCTGTGGATGCACCAAGCAGGTATTCCTCCCTTCCCCCATCCTCTGTACTGTGGTATCGATGCTGAAGCTCGCGAGTTTCCAGCTGTGGGGAGGAGTTTGGGGAAGATTCAGCTACTGACTGTTCAGATGATGCAAAAGCTTCTGCCTGTGTGACAAACCCAGCGCAGGGAGTGACTCATGCTGGGTTCTCTCCTTCCCCCAGCAGGTGATGGGACGGCCAGTGAGAACGAGGAGGAGAATCCCCAGCAGAGAGGCCCTGAGTTGGCAGAACCACACGGGATGTTCTCAGGAAGGTCCCAGGGGAACGTTTGCCAGGGAGAGGCTAGCGAGCGTCAGGGCAGGTCGGAGGAGCAGTGGGGAAACCTGCCCGTGCAGAGAGAGGGTAAATCCTCTCCTGAAGAGGGATGTTTCAAGAAACTCAAACAGCTCCTGGACCTTAAGGGGAAGCAGAACAGAGGGACGGGAAATGCAGGCGCTGAATGTGGGCAGGGCTCACGGGAGATGCTCTGTGCGGGAACCCCCCGGGAAGACGCATGCCACAGATGTGGGGGAAGCCTCCAGCAGAGCTCGGTGCCTCCAGAACATCCGAGCAGGACCGCCCATCGATGTCTCCACTGTGGGAAAAGCTTCCGCTGGAGATCACATCTTCTGAGACATCAGACGGTGCACAAGGGTGGGAAAAGCTCCAGCCCCAGCGCAGCCCGCGCCATCCAGCAGAGAATCCTCTCGGGGCAGAAACCCTGCCAGTGCCCCAACTGCGGGAGACGCTTTGAGCGGAGGTCGACCCTCATGGCACATCAGAGGCTCCACACAGGAGAGAGACCCTACAAATGCCCCGAATGCGGGAAAGGCTTCATGCAGCAGTCACATCTGACGCGGCACCGGGGGATCCACGCTGGGGTCAAGCCCTGTGTCTGTGCTGACTGCGGGAAGAGCTTCGTCAAGACCTGGAACCTGACCAAACACCAGCCCTGCCACTTGGGGCAGAGACCCCGTCAAAGTGTTGAGGGTAGGGGAAGCGTCCGTCTGCGCTCACACCTGTCTCACCAGGAGGGAGCTGACGGCACAGCCCTGCTAGAGCACGTCACAGCAGAGAGACCCTACCGCTGCCTCGACTGCGGCAGGATGTTTAGCCAGAGCACGGACCTGCTGGTCCACCAGAGTAACCACATGGGTGAGCAACCCTACCTGTGTCCCGACTGCGGGAAGGGCTTCAGCCGGCGCTCCAGCCTCACGGCTCACCGGAGAGTCCACACGGGCGAGCGTCCCTACCCGTGTCCTGACTGCGGGAAGGGCTTCAGACGGCGCTCCAGCCTCACGGCTCACCGGAGAGTCCACACGGGCGAGCGTCCCTACCCGTGTCCCGACTGCGGGAAGGGCTTCACAACCAAAACGGCCCTGAGCACTCACCACCGGAGCCACACGGGCGAGAGACCCTACAAATGCGCCGAGTGTGGGAAGAGCTTCAGCCAGAAGGTGCATCTGGTGCAGCATGAGAGGACCCACCTGCAAGGCAGACCCTACAAATGCACTAAGTGTGGGAAAAACTTCAGCCAGAATGCCTACCTGGCCAAGCACAGCCGGATCCACTGCGGGGAACGGCCCTGCGTCTGCATGTACTGCGGGAAGGACTTCGGCGATGCCTCTGCCCTGCTCCAACACCAGCGCACGCACACGGGGGAGAGGCCCTACCAGTGCACCGAGTGCGGGAAAAGCTTCAGACGGCGGGCGCACCTGATTCAGCACCAGAGGACGCACTCTGGGGAAAAGCCCTACGTCTGTGCTGACTGCGGGAGACGATTCACAGAGAGCTCCACCTTGATCAAGCACCGGCGGATCCACACCGGGGAGAGACCCTACAAATGCGAGGCGTGTGGGAAAAGCTTCCGCCAGCACTCCAATCTGGCCCAGCATGCCTGGGTCCACTCAGGAGAGAGACCCAGCCTAGACCACAGGGGCAGCCTTATGGATGGCATGGCCCCGCTGGAGTGCCACGCAGCAGAGAGACCCTACCGCTGCCTTGACTGTGGAAGGACTTTCAGCCGGAGCACGGACCTGCTGGCCCACCAGAGTAACCAAACGGGTGAGCAGCCTTACAAGTGCCCGGTCTGCGGGAAGGGCTTCTGTGTTCGCTTCAACCTGATGGTGCACCGGAGAGTCCACACGGGCGAGCGACCCTACACATGCCCCGACTGCGGGAAGGGCTTCAGCCAGAACTCCAGCCTCACGGCTCACCAGAGAGTCCACACGGGCGAGCGACCCTACCCATGTCCTGACTGCGGGAAGCGCTTCAGCTGGAGCTCCCACCTCAAATCGCACCGGAGAGTCCACACGGGCAAGCGACCCTACCCATGTCCCGACTGCGGGAAGGGCTTCAGCCGGAGCTCCCACCTCAAATCGCACCGGAGAGTCCACACGGGCGAGCGACCCTACCCGTGTCCCGACTGCGGGAAGGGCTTCAGCCGGAGGTCCAATCTCACAGCTCACCAGAGAGTCCACACTGGGCCAGCTGATTAAGGGCTGGGCAATACCCTTGGATACAGGTGAGACAATTACGGCGACGACCTATGAAATCCCGGACAAACCTTCCTGAATTTCGGTTTAACACCTCCGGGGTTCATGCAAATGGAGTTAAAAATGCAAATGTTTCTGTGCTACAGTGGATTGTTTGGAATCCATTGTCAAGGAGACAGGATTAATACAACTGCTGGGACGTACGCGGCACTTGGAAGGAACTTTTTGCAATGGGTGTAAAGTGGATTTTCTAGGAAATCCCTGTGGGTGAGGGGAATGCACGCCACCCTTTGGATGGTAAGCCCTGGGGAGAGAAACCAGTTGTCTGCTAATTACCTGCACCTGGAAACTCCCGCTCAGCAACCCCTGGACTGCATAAAGGGTGAGCTAAACATGTCAGAAGGGAGCTGAAGCTATGATGAGCTTGAAGGCACGAGACCCCTTTGGTGGGGCTCTGAAGGCCTTCTCCTACCAGAGCCCACATGAGGGTCGGGGTCAAATCTGGAGAGCTTATTCGCAAGCGTGTAGGCTCTGTGATTGGTTTGACTGTTTCCTCTGCAGTGGAATAAAATAGGCTTACACAGGAAGTGCTGTGTGGTACCTTTATAACTGGGCAATTCCATTGGGTACAATCCCGGAGGGGGAAAGCAAGCGGGCCCGTTTAGGCAACATGGGTGGCGGGTGGAGCCCCCCTCTGCTCCTTCCGCCCACGGCCCGAGTGTTCCCACCCCCCCGCCTGGAGGAGCCAAGTCCCCTCCCTGCTCAGAGGAGCCCCGGGCCAGCCAGAGCCCCCGCAGCTGCGCCGCACCTCCCTGGACCCCAAGCTGCCCTGTGGGAAAAGCTCTTGTCTCTTCTCTTCTGGAAGAAGAACCTGAGCTTTTGATATGCGCCATGTAGGTTCCTGGGGCAGCTGAGGCGGTATGTGTTACTCAGCTTCTGGGGTTCATCAGTAATCTCTCTTGAGTCAGGGAGATGACTGATGAATCCAGGAAGCTGAATAGCACATACCTGCGCCTCCTTGGGCCACCCCATAACCTGCATGGGGCATAATAATAAGCAAAACCTTCCCCTGCCAAAGCCTGTACCTGGTGTTCGGCGGCAGCAGCCTCCCCTGACGTATTATACGCACTGCCCATGTTAGGCCATCTGTCTATTCTGGGAATTACACAGTGAAGGCAGGGAAGTGTTTGGCCTGGGAACCCAGGCTCGGACTTTTGGTTTTGCCGGTGAGTGCTTCTCTCTGCCACTCCCAGCCCGTGTGAGCAGTGGGCGGGGCCTGCAGGGGAAGAGGCTGAGCGGGGCGGGGCCTCAGGGGAAGGGATGGGGCAGGGCAGGACCTTGGGACGGAGCCTCGGGGGAAGGGGCAGAGCAGGGGCGGGGCCTCAGGAGAAGGGGGCAGAACAGGGGCGGAGCGCCAGGGCCCACAAAAGATTAATCCGGCCCTGTGGGTGCTGAGGCACCCCCTATTTTTTTTTGGGGGGGGGGGTGCTTGAGTCTTGGAGCACCCACAGAGTCAGCACCTATGCCTGGGAACATCCCAGTCAGAAGGGAGAGAGACGCGGACCCAACACAGGTGCTGGCCACAGAGGGGATGGGGGCGGAAGGTTGAAAGCGGGTGCCCTCGCCAAACTGCTAAGGGGCAAGAGAGGTGCAGTTCATAGAATATCAGGGTCGGAAGGGACCTCAGGAGGTCATCTAGTCCAATCCCCTGCTCAAAGCAGAACCAATCCCCAGACAGATTTTTACCCCAGTTCTCTAAATGGCCCTCTCAAGGATTGAACTCACAATCCTGGGTTTAGCAGGCCAATGCTCAAACCACTGAGCTATCCCTACCCCTGAGCTGTGACCACTGGCTCTTTGACTGCTGTCCCTTTGGGAGTGGGGGCTGTTTGTGCCTGTACAGCACCTAGCGCACTAGGGTGCTACTCCATCAGAGGGGCTCCTCGGTGCTCTAATTAACTTCTCTGGGAGGTGGCGGGCGGCAGTAAGGATCAGGGAGGGGATGGATAACCAAGCGGGGAAGATGGGACATCACACTGAGGACTAAGCAGCAGGGTCCGGCGGTCAGGGCGTTGGGTTGGGCCCAGGACAGCTGGGCTCTGTTCCTGTTCTGTTGCTGACCTCCATGATGTCCAGGTGGGCCATTAATTAGCTGAGCACAGCGTGGTCTAACGTTTGACTGGATGGCATTTGTCTGTCTATGGGAATGGCAGGGGGGTGGGGAGCTACAGAGACCCGGGATAGGGGGGTGTATACAGATTTCCTGGCACGGGGGAATGAGGGTACACAAACCACTGAGCATGAGGAGGATGGGAGCTCATGGGGGAGCTTGGAGCTATGCAAGGAGCCTGCAGTGGGTGCTTTTCACTTGGCCTAGAGGAGCAACGAAACATGCAACCAAATGGATCCCTAGTGCCGACCCCCCTTCCGTCTACACACACATATCTGGGGCTCAGACCTTGGGTCCTAGGGCCCTGCAGGGCTGGAAGGGCCAAACCCAGCCAGGATCCAGGGTTCAAGACTCCGATCCCAGAGAGACTTTCCCAGAGGCCCTGTTTCAGCCCAATCCGGGCCCATTGGGGTGACCCCTCTTCCTTCAGGGCACACGACTCCGGGAGTGTGAGGACCCCAATGACCCATCGCCCCCCGCAACTCGCAGCCCAGAGCCCGGCCTGTTTCAGGCAGAACCAAGCCCATGGGGCCACCCCAGCCACCCGCCATTCTAAGAGGATGGAAAAGCATGGCCCCACGGGGGAGGTGGGAGACACTGCGACCCCACTACTCAAGGAAATCCCGGGATCAGAGTTTAGCGGGAGTTAATAAATCAGCTGTTGTGGTTACAGGGTGTCATCATGTTAACCCCTTCTCTGCTAGGGTGAACAGATGTCCCGATTTTATAGGGACAGTCCCTATATTTGGGGCTTTTTTTTATATGGGCTCCTATTACCCCCTACCCCCATCCCGATTTGTCACACTTGCTGTCTGGTCACCCTATTCTCTGCTGGCAGCCGCTCCCCCAGGAAAAGGCTGGTTTCTGCAGGGTCGGGGCTGATCCCAGCTGAGACTAATTATCCTCTGGGGGGGGGGGTGCATGGTGGAGGGGGGCAGTCTGTCATCCCCATGCAGGGCAAGGCAGGTAAGGGGATGTCCAGTGGGGTGACAGCGTCCTCTTCACACTCTGGCTTCAGTGCTGCTGTCTGGGGCGGGACATCTGGATTCCCAGCCCTTCGGGTGGGACTTGTCTCATGCAGGTTCCTTCCTGGGTATGGTTAGTTGAGGGGGCCGATTCAAATGTAACTGTGCAGTCAATCCAACCCATCCCACCCAGGAGCGAGCCGGGTGAGGTTCCACCTCGTGACACACAAGCCCGGGTAGTCCCCATCCCTGCTGGGCTAGGCCCCTGCTTACGGTGGCTGTATCAGTCAGTGGAACCCCCTGGGGGGGTCATTGGCAACCAGCCCCCTGAATTTCTCCCTGGAGGGGAGAAAATTCTCTTAATTGTGCTTGGTCTCCTGCCACCCCTCGCAAGTGTGGGAAAGTTCCCAGGGTTGATCTGCAAAGCTTCCGGCTCGCCCTGGCTCACGCCTCTCCTCTGCCGTGGTGGAGACAGGTGAATGCAGCCTTGCAGCTGTGAGCTCTGCTGAGGACCGTGCACATCCCATTAGATTTCCCCACCTCCCATCCAACCTGGTTTGCCTCATCCATCTGTTACCCCTTGTCTTTGACCTGTAAGCTCTTTGACTGTCAGCCACTAAGGACCTCAAGATACAGATTGTGGCGCATCAAGGACTGCGTTGGGAGGGCAAGCTAGCACTTCAGGTGGGGTGGGGGCTCTAGGGAAGCTTGCAGTCAGAGTCAGGCCAGAGAAAGCCAGCTTAGCGCAAGGGTGAGTTGTTCCTCGCTGTCTCAGAGAGCAGCCTGCTTTGTCTCTCTCTGGTTTTGGTTTGTTGTGTGTGAGCCATACTGAATTCTTCGAAATGAAGTTGTGTTACATGGCAACCTTCCACTGAGAGGATTTATGCTTTTATTGAACGTCTCGGCGTGTATGCCCAGAATATAACACAGAGAAGTGCCTAAGTCCCATTGAAATCAAGAGGGGAGACCGTGGTGTATCATGGGCGAGGCAGGCTGACCAGGGAGACAGGCCTAGAAAGGAGAATGGGAGCATGATGAGGCACCGCAGCAAAGATTTCCATTGTTGGCCAAAATGTTTTGGCATTAGAAATTTCCCTGAAAAGTTAAAAGTTTCCATGGAGGGGGAAAAAACCCCCAAAAGAAAACCCCATTTTCCAACCTGCTCTTCTGAAGACTGATTGACGTGGAGTCTCCAGTGCACCACGAGGTCAGTTCTCTGGTTGAAGCCGCTGCCTCAGTTGGGGCATGTATTGCGTCCAGGGCCGGCTCTAGGCACCAGCCCTCCAAGCACGTGCTTGGGGCGGCACTTTCTAAGAGGCGGCATTCCGGCCTCCCTTTTTTATTTTTATTTTTTTTGCTTGGGGCGGCATTGCTGGGAGCTGGCCCTGGCCCAGCCACTCGCCCTGCCAGCGGGAGCTGGGATCCGCGCCCCCTGCCCAGCCCGGCGGCGCCCTGTACAGCGCTGCCCTGGGGAGACTCGGCGCGGCAGCAGGACCCCATCTCCCTCCCTGCATCCCGGGCGCCGCTTCCCTTCCTCCCCCCCGACTCCGGGAGCCCCTCTCTCAGCTGCTGCAGCCCGGGCTGCGGCGGTGGCTAGAGGGGCTCCCGGAGTGTGTGAGGAGCGCGGAGGGAGAGAAGCGGCGCCCCCTGGAGCCGAGCCCGGGCTGCGGTGGAGGCGAGAGGGGCTCCCAGAGTCAGGGCCGCCGGGGGGGGGGGGCACGTGGGGCAATTTGCCCCAGGCCCCGGGTATGTCCAAGGCTTCCCCCGCCTCCGTCTTCCCCCATCCCCCGGCATCTCAGCCAGTAAGTGGGCGGGGCTGCAAGCTGCGGCCGAGCGGCGGGAACTCAGGCCCCGCTGGAGACACTAGGCGGCTGCAGCGATGTTTGGGAGAGGGGTAAGGGGCCGGGGCACCCTCGACCCCATCCCCCACAGCCCTGACCCCCAGCGCCGAGCCCAGCCTCTCTGAGCCGGTCACCCCCCGACCCCATCTCCCCACAGCTCTGAGCCCAGCCCCTGTGAGCCGGGTCCCCCCAACCCAGAGCCCAGCTCCCCCCGCAGCCCTGGGCAACAGCAGCACCACCCCCAGGCAGCGACAGCCCATTGGCACCACCCATCACCATCACCCAGCAACAGCCCATTATGTAATTGCAAATGAATACATCCCATTAAAGCATTTCATGTTTTCAAATGCTGGATTTAGCGTATTTTCAAATTATTACAAATTAATTTTTGAATCTATTTCACTGGTTATTTTTTACATTTCCAAATACATGTTACTATAGTATTGCAACTTTTTTTTATGGAAAGGGCCCCCGAAATTGCTTTGCCCCAGGCCCCCTGAATTCTCTGGGCAGCCCTGCCCAGAGTGTGTGAGGAGCCGGGGAGGGAGGGAAGTGGGGTCCCCTGGAGCCGAGCCCGGGCTGTCGTGGCGGTGAGAGGGGCTCCTGGAGTGTGTGAAGAGGTGAGTGGCCGCTGGGCTCGTCGGTGCTGAGCAGGTAGCCCCCCATCCGGAGATCCTCGCCTTCCCGCCTGCCGGGGCTGGGCCAGGGCGCGGTGAGGCTGAAGAGCAGCAGGTCCGGGGGGCTCTCCAGGTCCTCGGCTGCCAGCATGTCAGGGGTGAGGGCGGTGAGCACAAACTGATCCACCTTGGCCACCAGCAGCGCCGCAAAGCCCAGGGAGGGGCCGTGTTCTCCGCGCCGCCCGGCAGCCGCACTGCCACCTGGAAGTACTCCCACTCCATGCCGCCTACAGCTCCACCCGCATGGGGACAGAGTCATGGCTGGGCCAGGGCTTGGCCGCCGTGTGCTGGTAGCGGATCCCACGTTTGGCGGGGAGCCCAGTGCTGGGGTGGCAGGAGGTGCAGGGGGGGAAGAGAGAGCCCAGTGCTGGGGCGGCAGGGGGTGTGGGTGGGGGGGGCCACTGGTGGGCTGGGGGGGCAGCCAAAAATTTTTTTGCTTGGGGCAGCAAAAAACCTAGAGCCGGCCCTGATTGCGTCGCTTGCCAGCATGGACTCTCCTATGCATCGCAAGGTTGAAACGTAGGCTGAAGCTCTTCCCGCAGTACGAGCACCCGTAGGGCTGCTCGTCCATGTGGCCACACTGGTGGGAGAGCAGGTTGGCGCGTCTGCTGAAGGTCCTGCCGCAGTCGAGGCAGCGGTAGGGTCTCTCTGCCGCCCGGTGTTTTGGCAGGGCTGTGCCTTTGCAGCGCGGCCCCTCCTCTGGGGCCGGAGAGCGCTGGGCCAGGTCGGAGTGTTTCCCGCCCTTGTGGTGTTTGTCGGGCCTCTCTCCCGTGTGGCCCCTCTGGTGCTCGATCAGGGCCAAGGCGTCGCTGAATCTTTTCCCAGAGCTGGTGCAGACACGCGGCTTTTCCCCGCAATGGGCTCTCCCGGGCTGCTCCAGGGGTGCCTGCCAGCCGAAGCTTTTCCCGCAGTCGGGTCGCTCCCCCTCATGGGCCCTCTGATGCACAGTGAGTTTGGCTCTCCGGTTGAAGCCCATTCCACAGTCAGGACACAAAAAGGGGCGCTTGCCCGTGTGGACCCTCCGGTGCAATGCAAGGTTAAAACGTAGGCTGAATCCTTTCCCGCAGTCCGGGCACGCATAGGGACTCTCTCCCGGGTGGAATTGCCGGTGCTTCGTCCGGGCCGAGCTCTCGGCAAAGCGTTTCCTGGATTCTGGACGCGGGAAAGGTTTCCTCTGCAGGTCAGGGCATTTGTAGGGCCTCTCTCCCGTGTGGAGCCTCTGATGTGCCATGGGGGTCGACCTCCGAACAAAGCTTCTCCTGCAGTCGGGGCACTGGCAGGGTTTCTGCTCTGAGCGGATTCTCTGCTGGATGGTGAGGGCTGCGCTCTGATGTTGTGGAGGCACCGAGTTCTGCTGGGGGCTTTCCCCGCATCTATGGGATGCCTCTTCCAGGTGGGTTCCCAGACGGAGCATCTCTCCTGAGCCCTGCCCACATTCAGCGCCTGCTTTTCCCGTCCCTCTCTTCTGCTTCCCCTTAAGGTCCAGGAGCTGTTTGAGTTTCTTGAAACATCCCTCTTCAGGAGAGGATTTACCCTCTCTCTGCACGGGCAGGTTTCCCCACTGCTCCTCCGACCTGCCCTGACGCTCGCTAGCCTCTCCCTGGCAAACGTTCCCCTGGGACCTTCCTGAGAACGTCCAGTGTGGTTCTGCCAACTCAGGGCCCCCCTGCTGAGGATTCTCCTCCTCGTTCTCACTGGCCGTCCCATCACCTGCTGGGGGAAGGAGAGAACCCAGCATGAGTCACTCCCTGCGCTGGGTTTGTCACACAGGCAGAAGCTTTTGCATCATCTGAACAGTCAGTAGCTGAATCTTCCCCAAACTCCTCCCCACAGCTGGAAACTCGTGAGCTTCAGCATCGATACCACAGTACAGAGGATGGGGGAAGGGAGGGAATACCTGCTTGGTGCATCCACAGCTGTTCCCCTCGCTCCATGTGGGAGATCAGGTCAGGTTTAGGGATGGGAAATCCTGCCCCGGGGAAGAGAGAACAG
This sequence comes from Malaclemys terrapin pileata, assembly GCF_027887155.1. Lineage (NCBI taxonomy): Eukaryota > Metazoa > Chordata > Testudines > Emydidae > Malaclemys > Malaclemys terrapin. The sequence continues at coordinate 42,868,796 of NC_071517.1, read as the reverse complement.
GAGAGATCAGGGCTGGTTACGGATTCCCGGTTTCCTTGTTACACAGAGGATGCTGGGAAGATCCCAGCCCTATGTTCGCCAGCGAGGACCTGCGACCCGAGTAGATGGGAAATGCCCATGGTGACTTACCCAGCCAGGTCACATTCTCATAATTCTCCCGCATGACGTCCCTGTAGAGGGCTCTCTGAGCGGGGTCCAGCAGAGCCCACTCTTCCGCGGTGAAATACACAGCCACCTCCTCGAAGGTCACTGCCTTTGCTGCAGCCGTTCCCTTTTCCTGCCCTCTGGGAGGACGGAACAACCTGGAGCAAAACACGGACGTTCTCCTGCAGCCTGTCAGGCGAAAAGTGCAAATGGGGATGTTTCAGCAGCAGCTCTAGTCCATTTTGCACCGATTTCCCCTTTGTGCGCTCCCTCCAGGCAGAACCTCAAGACTCCTTTGTTTGGATGTAATGCACGAGACGTGATTTTTTAAAATACCATCCTAAAGTTTACCTCCTTGAGCCATATCCTGAATAAGAATCCTGGTTTGTACAAGTCCCGAGCGGGCGTCGCTGGATTTCAGTTCTGAGTGCCCAGAACTTTTGATAATAGGCCACTTACCCAGGTGCCTGAATATGGATTCAGGAGCCTAAATTTAGGCTCCCGAATTTAAACATCCCGGCCTTTGTCTTTTTATTCCAGCACAACGCCGCTTCCACACCAGGACTGCGATATTTTCAAACTCTCTCATTAAATTAAACATTAATGGGACCGTTCACACAGTCCCAAACAAATGTGTGCGCGTTACCGGGCTCAGCTCCTCCGCGAGGAAACAAACCTTATCAAAGGGGGAAATAATCCGTGTTCCCGCACAAGAGACATTCACTCAACTCTCATAACAAATCTGCGTCCAAACAGATTTTCACCAGACGACGAAGAGGAAAGCGCCTGACCTAGGAATTCTCTCTCCGTCAAATGTAAAATTTCCAGCCCCAAAGGTGCTGGAATTGGTCAAACTCTGACAACACTTTTTAAATGGCAAAACGTGATTCTCCCCATCTCCACGGCCCCTGCTCAAAACAAAGGCCAAGAGGTTTCGCCTGCATGTGGGACCCTTGACACGCTTAGAATCAGTCTGTATGTGAGTGTTCACGGAACTGACCCCTAAGTAAGGAAACAATTCTGATCAAAGGGGGAAAAAATTTCAGTGTGTCTGCCCAACAATCTTTTATTCAGTTCTGACAGCAAAGCTACAGCAGAACAGGTGTTTATGAGCCTACAAAGAGAAGGTGTCTGACTTGGTAATTCTCTTCCTGCCAACCGTAAAATTTTTTGTCCCAAGGTGACGGAAGTGTTGAAAAACTGACACAGGTTATAACTTGACCCGCCACCCCGGCCGCTTCTCAGGAAAAGGCTCAGAGGTTTTATCCTCAAACTTTGCCAAACTAAATTCACCCCCTGGGCAGAGACTTTCAGCCCGAAACATGAACCTAAGCAGTAGCACTGTGTGGGGCGTAAAACAGTGGCTCTCAACCTTTCCAGACGACTGTCCCCCTTTCAGGAGTCTGATTTGCCTTGTGCACCCTAAGTTTCACCTCACTGAAAAATGACTTGCTTACAAAATCAGACATAAAAATACAAATGTGTCAGCATGCTAGTACTGAAAACAATGCTTTCTCATTTCTACCATGTCATTATAAAATGAATTGATTGGAATATAAATATTGTTCTTACATTTCAGTGTATAGTCTATAGAGCAGGATAAACAAGTACATTGTCTGTCGGCAATTTTAGTTTGCACTGACTTTGCTAGTGCTTTTGATGTAGCCTGTTGTAAAACTAGGCAAATCTCTAGAGGAGTTGATGTCCCCCCTGGAAGATCTGAGTACCCCCACGGCAGGGGAGGCACGTACCCCGGTTGAGAGCCACTGTTGTAAGCAACTGGACAATTGGCTTCACAATTTCAGCCCAACCCTACCTGTCGGTGCCGCTGTGCACTCCAGCTAACGCAGATTCCAAGGAGTGGCTGTGGAGGAATTCCTTTCCCTGAGACCCGTCTGTGACTAATGAGAGGCAGAACTGGTTTGTCCTCTCTCTGCACCGACACCTTGTCCCCAGGAAAGCCAATCAGGCCAGGGATGACGCAGGGAGCAGATCTGGGCGGGCCGGGCAGCTGGGAACCACGCTCTCCACTTATTTATTACTTCTGCTGCCAGGTCCGCTCTCTCTCCCTTTCCCCTCTGGCTGGGAGATATGATCCCTGGCTTATGCCCATGGGGCGTTTGCTCTCCTGTAGCCAAGACCCAGAGTGGGTCAGGGAGGGCAGCAGCTCTGGGACTTGCAGAGGGGGGAGCAGAGATGGGGCTGTTGGTGCAGAGTCACTTTCCTGCCTGGCCCCAGCCCTTCCCCCCGGGTCTCCCTCTCACCTGCAGGAGTTGTTCCAGGGCTGCCCTAGGAGGCCAATTCCCCACTCTTGGCTGGGCCCGGAGGTAGCGCTCCTTCAGCCTCTCCCTAGCTGTACCAGCCCTGTCCAACCCAGGAAGTTCCGTCATCTCTTGATCAGATCACAGCAGGAAACTCGTGGCCAAGGGAGAGAGAGAGGAAGTAGCCCAGCCTTGCTTTGAGCTGTAACCCAGAGCCCTCTAGTGGGGGCAGATCTGGAAACCCTCTTCCCTGGCTCCTCCTAGGGGTGACCAGATGTCCTGGTTTTATAGGGAAAGTCCCAATCATAGGCGTGCGCAGCACATTTCATTAGGGTGTGCACCCAGGGAGTCCTGCCCTAGCCCCGCCTCCATCCATTCCCTCCTACTTCCCACCCCCTGACTGCCCCCCTCAGAGCCCCCAACCCCCCCTGCTCCTTGTCCCCTGACAACCACCTCCTGGGACCCCTGCCCCCCAGAACCCCACCCCCTATGTAAGCCTCCCTGTTCCTTGTCCCCTGACTGCCCCCTAGGATCCTACCCCCTACCTGTCCCCTGACTGCCCCGACCCTTATCCACACTCCTGCCCCCAGACAGGCCCCCGGGACTCCCATGCTTATCCAACCGCTCCCTGCCCCCTGACAGGACCCCCAGAACTCCCAACCCATACAACCCCCCGCGCTCCCTGCCTGCCCCAATCCATCTCCACACCCCTGCCTCCTGACAGCCCCCCCAGAACTCCTGACTCATCCAACCCTCCTCCCAGCTCCTTGTCCCCTGACCACCTCATCCAGAGACACCCCCCCCCCCAGGACCCTCCTTGCTCCCTGCCCGCCCTGACCCCTATCCATCCCCCACCCCGACAGACCCCGGGACTCCCATGCCCCATCCAACCCCCCCTGCTCCCTGACTGCCCTCTCCAGAGACCGCCCACTCCTAACCACCACCACCCCGGGATCCCACCCCCTATCCAACCCACCCTGCTCCCTGTCCCCTGACTGCCCCCACCCCTTATCCAACCAGGGCCGGCTCCAGGTTTTCTGCCGCCCCAAGCGGCAAAAAAAAAAAAAAGCCACGGCGGCATAATTGCGCCGCTCCACTCTTCAGTGGCAATTCGGCAGCAGGTCCTTCGCTCCGAGAGGGACTTGCTGCCGAATTGCCACTGAAGACCCAGACATGCCACCCCAATAGCGGCCGGAGTGCCGCCCCTTAGTATCTGCCCCCTACCTGCCTAAGGCTCTGGGATGGAGTTTGGGTGGGGGAGGGGGTCTGAGGTGCAGGCTCTGGGATGGAGTTTGGGTGCTGGGTGCAGGCTCTGGGCTGGGGCAGGAGATCGGTGTGCAGGAGGGGGTGAGGGCTGCAGGCTCTGGGCTGGGGGTGGAGGCGTAGGAGGGGGTGAGGGGTGCAGGCTCTGGGACGGAGTTTGGGTGCAGGTTCTGGGCTAGGGGTGGAGGCGTAGGAGGGGGTGAGGGGTGCAGGCTCTGGGAGGGAGTTTGAAAGTGGGAGGGGTGCAGAGGGAGGGGGTGCAGGCTCTGGGAGGGAGTTTGGGGGGCAAGAGGGGGTGTGTGGGAAGGGGGAGGGGGTGCATGCTCTGGGAGGGAGTTTGGGGGATGCAGGGGTGAGGGCTGTGGTGCTGAGGATGAGGGGTTCATGATGCAGGAGGGGGGCTCAGGGCTGGGACAGAGGATTAGGGTGCATGAGGGCTGGGGCTGGGGTTGAGGGGTTTGGGGCGTTGGAGAGGCTCAGGGCTAAGGCGGATGGGCAGGGTAAGGGCAGCCTGTCCTGCCACTGGGAATGGGGGGCACTAGGACCCTGGGCCTGTCCTGCCATTGGGAATGGGGGGCACTAGGACCCTGGGGCAGTTGAGCAGGAATGTGCTACACCAGTAGCACAGGCAGGCACTGGAGAGGCCTCACACTGCTTTCTTTCAGGCAGGGACGCTCAGGGGTTTGGGAGGGAGACCCGTGGGGGGGAGAGGGGGGGGGGCAGCCGGGGGCCGGCGGCTTGCTGCTGCAGGGAGAGTGGAGCCATTTGCCCACCCCTGCGTTAGGGTGTGCCCAGGGCTGCCCAGAGGATTCAGGAGGCCTGGGGCAAAGCAATTTCGGGGGCCCCTTCCATAAAAAAAAGTTGCAATACTATAGAATTCTATATTCTCGTGGGGGCCCTGTGGGGCCTGGGGCAAACTGCCCCACTTGCCCCCCCCCCACAGGTGGCCCTGGGTGTTCCTGTGCACACCCAGCACTTCCCGTGCGCACGCCCATGGTCCCAATATTTGGGGCTTTGTCTTATACAGGTGCCTATTACCCCACCCCGTCCCCATTTTTCACACTTGCTATCTGCTCACCCCATCCCCTCCCCGGGACAGACCCACGACCCAGAAGGGATCCGTCCATGAGCATTAACAGCTCCGTGCCCCCGGTGTTGAAAGTTGACTTCCTTTCAACACAGATGTGGTCCCAGCCCCTGCCCCGGAGCCAGCCTGCAGGTGCAAACTCTCAGATTGCTGCAACTCCTGACTCGGGGAGGCCCATGTGGTGCAGGTGTCGTCACCCACCTGTTCCATTCGCAAATCATCTCCTGGGTTAGTGCGTTCACCCTGTTAACACCCACGGAGCCACCGCCGTAGCCTCCTGCAAAACCCTCCTTAAGCCTCTCATGTGCCCTGGGACCTGCGAAATGCTTGACAGCAATGAGGCTGCAGGTGTGCGGAGACCACAGCCTATCGTGCTAAGCAGCGGCATTCCCGTGGGCTCCCTGGTCTGCCTGTCACGGATACGGATACAGAGATCAAGAGTAGCCAGTGTTAGGATGGTTCTGGCTAAGAAATAGGGTGACCATATTTTCCCAAAGGGAAAACTGGACACCCCCTGGGGTCTGTCCGAGGGCCCTCTCCCCCCTGTGTGCAGGGCTGGTCTGAGCACCCTGTCAACCCCTGCATGTGGGGCTGGCCCGAGGCCCCCTCTCCCTCTCCCCACGTGCAGGGCCAGCCTGAGACCCCCCTGTCGCCTGCCAGCACGTGGGGCCATCCCATCTCAAGCCGCTTTCCTTAGCCCTCCCTGCCACATGAGGGTGGTGCTGCCGCTTGCCCCCCCCCCCCCGCCATGTTCCTCCGCACCCCGCTAGGGCTTGCACCCCATTTTTTTTGGCCAAACTGTGCATTTGTCCCGTTCGTTCTTGTCAACTGATGACAAGTGCCAAGTTTTGCCCCCCCAAAAGTGTCAAGATGGCTGGGACAGGGCCTCTATTAGAGACCGAGCTGACAGGCAATGGAAAAGAGCAGTTTATTCTTGGTATTACCTCACATCTGCTACTGCAGGTTTCTGAGTCCTTCCTCTGACCCATCTGGGACCGGCCACTAGCAGAGACTGAACTAGGACCTCAAGGCTGAGCCCATCTGGCGATGCCTGTGCCCCTCATAGAAAAAGCATCACCTGTTGGCTCATACTGGCCGTGTCATTCAGAGGTGGCTTCAATACAGTCCCTACTTCCACAGCATTAGGGTTTTTTTGTCTGCAGCTCCAAAGCTGTCCCCACCAGAGGGCTCTGGCTGTGCTAAGGGCAGGCGGCTCCCTCGCTCCTTGTCTCTCTTTCTCCTCGGTTCAGCACAAGTTTCCTGGCTGAGACGGATGCAGCTGCGGCTGAGTAGCTGCTGCCCCCTCAGTGGGGTGTGGACCAGGGGGAGACCTTCATCCAAGCCCCCTCTGTGCCCACCCCAGGTGGGGACTTTCTCCGGTGGCTGGAACCAGCCCCCTGGGGCTCCCTGGACTCTGCCGACACCAGCTTCTGAGCCGGCGCCTGCAGGTGATGGGGAGACCTGGGGGAAAGGGCCGGGGCTGGGCAGGAAAGTGATGCCCCATCTCACCCCCCCCCCATTTCTGCTTTCCATGTCTCTGCCAGTCCCAGAGCTACGGCCGTCACCGACAGACATTCCCGGTCCCGCCAGCGAAGAGCCATAGGAATGGGTCAGCTGGTGCTTAATTTGTGCCAGGGCTGAGCCCTGGCACCTCTGGGCCTGGCAGTTCAGAGCCCCGACACCTCCAGTCCTGGCAGTTCAGAGCCCTGACACGGCACCTCCGGGCCTGGCAGTTCAGAGCCCTGACACCTCTGGGCCTGGCAGTTCAGAGCCCCGACACCTCCAGTCCTGGCAGTTCAGAGCCCTGACATGGCACCTCTGGGCCTGGTGGTTCAGAGCCCCGGCACCTCTGGGCCTGGCAGTTCAGAGCGCCGGCACCTCTGGGCCTGGCAGTTCAGAGCCCCGACACCTCCAGTCCTGGCAGTTCAGAGCCCTGACACGGCACCTCCGGGCCTGGCAGTTCAGAGCCCTGACACCTCTGGGCCTGGCAGTTCAGAGCCCCGACACCTCCAGTCCTGGCAGTTCAGAGCCCTGACACGGCACCTCTGGGCCTGGCAGTTCAGAGCGCCGGCACCTCTGGGCAGGGCCGGCTTTAGGCCAATTCCACCAATTCCCCCGAATCGGGCCCCGCGCTTAAGAGGGCCCCGCATCCAGTGGCAGGGCCGCCCAGAGTGGGGGGCAAGTGGCAGAGAATCCCTTCCCTGGCTAGAGGCACCTTTTTAATTTTTACTCACCCGGCGGCGCTCCAGGTCTTTGGCAGCGGGTCCTTCACTCGCTCCGTGTCTTTGGCGGCGGGTCCTTCAGTGCCGCCGAAGACTCGGAGCGAGTGAAGGACCCGCCGCCAAAGACTAGGAGCGCGGCCCGGTGAGTACAAGCCCCATGTGTTTTTTTTACGTGTTTGTTTTTTTTTTTTTTTTTTAGTCATCCCCGTTGGGGCCCCATCGAAACTGTTCGAATCGGGCCCCGCACTTCCTAAAGCTGGCCCTGCCTCTGGGCCTGGCAGTTCACAGCCCTGACACGGCATCTCTGGGCCTGGCAGTTCAGAGCCCCGGTACCTCTGGGCCTGGCAGTTCAGAGCGCCGGCACCTCTGGGCCTGGCAGTTCAGAGCCCTGACACGGCATCTCTGGGCCTGGCAGTTCAGAGCCCCGACACCTCCAGTCCTGGCAGTTCAGAGCCCCGGCACCTCTGGGCCTGGCAGTTCAGAGCCCCGGCGCCTCTGGGCCTGGCAGTTCATAGCCCCGACACCTCCAGTCCTGGCAGTTCAGAGCCCCGGCGCCTCTGGGCCTGGCAGTTCAGAGCCCCGGCACCTCTGGGCTTGCCACGGCAGTTATGCATGTAAAAAAATTGTTTGAGCCCCGACACCTCTTTCATTACAAATTAGCCTCTCAGGCCAAGGGGGAGGAGAGACCAGAGCAGAGCCATAAATGGGGAGAGAGGTTCCCAACTCCTAGATCCATTCACTTGGTTCTTTCTCTTTCTCTAAATCCTTATTGATCCATGATGCCGGATCCATCGCTCTAATTATTTTCCATAGATTCTAGTCCACTAATTTATCAATGTACCATCCCTCTAGAGCAGTGGATCTCAACCTGTTTACCATTGTGGGCTGCATATACAGCTGTCTGTATGTTACGTTAAGTGGGCCCCATCCACACAATAGATATACTACCTGTATGGCCCTGAGGATGGCACATGGGCCAAAGCTGTGTGCTGATTGGCTGCCAGCAGCCCACAGGTTGAGACCCACTGCTCTTGAGGGATTATCTCCTCAGTGTCTAAGCACTGCACATCAGGTGACCAGCTAGAAAGTGTGAAGAATTGGGACGGGAATGTGTGGGTAATAGATGCCTGTATAAGAGAAAAAAAAAACCCAAATTGGGACTGTCCCTATAAAATCGGGACATCTGGTTACCCTACCTGCACAGATGCATAAAGCATCAATGAGAAAATGTGTCCTTTTTTTCTCTCCTCCTAATGCCCAGTGGCGAGGGAGATAGTAAGCCACTGTCTGAATTATTTGTGCTACAGTAAATAAGGTTCTGTTGTGGGAGGCACTGCACAAACTCCAACCGTACTCCCGCGAAGACTCTAGCCCCAGCATCTGTTAACTCAGGCGAGGTGTGAGCATTGAAATCTATGGAAATCTGCTGAGTTTATTTACACGAGTCTTTCCAGGATCAGGGCCAGAGTTTGTACAGTGCCTGGCGTACGGGCCCCTCCGATGTTGTGTGGCGCAAATCGTTGCCCCAGTGAGTTTGCAATCGGAGAGGAAGGCAGGCAGGAGACAGATGAATGGAGGCCGTGGAGCAGGCCGGGTCACAGGTACAGGCAGAGAGTTGTGTCACATGTGGCTAGATGGTTTTGTCAAAGAGATGATTTTTCAAAGAGCTCTAAAATCCACACGGGTGCTCAGGCTGTCTTGAAAATTGCTGTGCATCATGAGGGCTGAGGGTAGGGTTAGCGGTGAGAATTTGGGGACATTTGATCCAGCGGTTCCTGAGATTAGGGGGAGCAGAGAGAGGAGGAGAATTAGGACACAAGAGGAAGGGTGGCCCAGTGGTTACAGCACCAGTTTGGGGCTCAGGAGTTCCCTGCTCCGTCATAGGCTGCATGTGACTTTGGGAATTAGATGGTAAATTCCTTTACAAATCTTGCCCACCTCCCAGGGATGTAGCAATGATAAATACACAGGGCTTAAATTCTCCCTGAGTATTTCCCAGAGCCCCAGGGCTTCGGCTCCATGGAAGGTACTGGGACTCCCATGGGTTTGAAAATAATTACCAGAGCTCTGTTCCAGTCAGCTCCAGCTGAATTTAAGTCCTGACAATGCATTAACAGTTGTGAAGTGCTTATATACTAGGCTCATGGGACACTATTAATAGCTAAGAGTCACTCCGAATGCTGGGGGAAGAAGGGAAGTTGCAGAGGAGTGGAATCAAATCACTATAACTTTTGTGCAGCCCCTGATTTTTCAACCTGATTTCTCCAAACTTTTCCTCAGATGCAGGGATCAATTCTGCGTCGCCACTGATAGAAAAGAAGGGGGGGATAGATACATGGCCAGGTGGCAACTTGTACTAGGAATGCACCTGCCTTGGAACATCATCTTGTCATTGCAGGTGTTGTCCTTTGAGGGTTCTTGTCAAGAAAACTCTTGGTCCAATGCATGATCTGGAGAGATCCCTCAGCAGGGAGTACCCTGCCCCAAGCTCCCCTAAGCTTGTCTTAGGGCACGGTTAGAACATGATCTTGGACTATTTTGTAGTCAGTGCAGACAGGGACAAGATGTGATCAGTATCAGGTCAGCAGGCTGTGGTTAAGGGTTTGTCTACATGAGGAATTTGACCAGAATAAATACCCCAGAATAGCTTCCTGTGTGGACATGCTTATCCTGGAAGAATTAGCTGGTATACTTCTTCCAGTGTAGACTAGGCCTACGTATAAGACGAGAGACAGACGAACACAAGGAAACAATGAGGCAAAAGCAGTCAGCATGATAGGTGGTGTTCTCAGCACACCAGCAGCCTAAACCATGTCAAGTTTGTAGCCTGGGAAGTGCCCATAAGGGACAGCCTTTACAACCATGTTAATAATGTTGTGCTAATTAGCAATCAATTAACTAACTAATATAGACAAGTCCTTTACACAGGTTGGGCCTGTGTAGCAGTAGGGGCCTGATTCTGATCTCAACTGCACTGATGTAAATTGGGGATATGTCTAGACTACGTCGTCGTAGCTACCCAGGCATAACCCTGTAGCGTAGACGCAGCTTGTAACAACGGAAGGGGGTTTTCTGTCAGTGTAGGAACCCCCCACCTGATGCATTCTTCCAATGATAGCTGTGTCTACACAGGGCCTTAGGTTGGCATGGGTTTTTTTTTCCACACCCCTGACCGGCATAGCTACACCAAACTAACTCTTAAGTGTAGCCCAGACCTTGGAGTGGTTCCATTGAAGTTGGCGTAAAGAGAGAAGCAAATCGTGGCATTCGAGTATTGGGGGTGGGGGGCAAATCCTTTTTAATAACCTGAGGCAATGTCTCCAATGCAAAAGAGTTGTGTTCTTAATTTGGATTCACTCCTAATTTCACATGACCTTGAAAATTCAGTTAGAACCCAACCACCTCTCTCTGTCTGTGATACTTTTGGGTTAACTGGGTAGCTATATGCTGTTCTACACTTCGAGAACACAAAAGGGAAACCAGTTTTCCAGCATGACCCTAATCAAACATAGCTTGTTTACCATTCCTAGGGGTAACAGCAACGGAGAACATCCTGTTCCTAAAGCCTGGGGTGCAACTTGAACTGCTAACCACAGTCAAAAGCCGAGTTGCTGTGTTTGCACTGCTGTTTTAACCTGAGTTAAGAACACATCTCCTGCTTTGTTCTGAGGACACACCCAGGGAGAGCAGTAGGCCAGGCTTCTAGGGCTCTCTGGTCAGTCTCAGGGGGGTTAGAAATGGCCAAGAGATTTAATCCTTGTGCTAGGCTGAATCACTAACTCCCGACTGTGTGTGGAGATCGCTGAATCCCTTACATGGACCATTGCACATCAGCTTCCACATGCTGGGCTTTGCGAAAGGGCATCTCCATGGGTGTTTCCTATTTGCTTCATGTTACATATCCTCTCTGGCAAACATAGGGGCAAGGTTTAAAATCCCAGCACCTGTGTAACAGGGACTCCAGGAATCTGTAACCAACCCTGATCTCGCCTGTTCTCTCTCCCCTGAGCAGGATTCCCCATCCTTAAACCTGACCTGCATGGCGTCAGGGGAAGAGCTGTGGGCACTGGATCTCCAGGGGAGGCACCAGCCCAGGTGAAGAACCAGTTAAACCAGCTCAGAGACCATCTGGGAGAGAAGCCCAGCGCTGGGATTCGCATTGAGCCCTTGTGAGCTTTTCCAGGTCTGCCCTTCTCAGGTAGCTCATCACCGAACTGGAAGGGACCTCGAGAGGTCATCTAGTCCAATCCCCTGCACTCACAGCAGGACTAAGTATTATCTAGACCATCCCTGAGAGGTGTTGCGAACACCTGTCCTAGTTTCAGGGCAAATGTTGCCTGGGGCTTTTTACCCTTTCTGCCTGAAAGCAGCTACCAACCCTCGCTCTGCCTATTGAGATAGGAAGGGAAGCAAAGCAGGATGGGTCCCCTCTGGTGAAGGACTGGGGGATGGTTTTGTCCAGGTTCCCCACTACATTATCTTGGTATAATAGATTCTAAAGCCAGAAGGGATCATCTAACCTGACCTGCATAGCACGGGGCAGAGAATTCCACATAGGAATTGTTTTTTTTTCGCCCTCTTCCTCCCCTGGTTGGGGGGGGAATGTCTTATGTGTGGATTTTCTCCATAAACCAGGGATGGCAACATGTGCGAATGAGAAGGCAAATCTACCGTGGGGAAGCCCTGAGTCCGCAGAAGCCGAGAAAGCAGAGGGGCACATTTGCCCAAGAGAAGCCAGTGAGAGTCAGGGTGGGTGGGAGAAAGAGGAGGAAGGAAATCTTCCAGGGGGGAGAGAGGATAAATCTTTTCCCCAAGGAGGAGACGTAAGGCAACTCTGGGTGCAGCAGAGAGAAGGGGAAGGTGATGGGTCCAGGGAAGGATTCACGGAGAGTGCCCAACCTGATGCCCAGTGGAGCACCCACAAGGGAGAGAAATGCCACCAGTGCCCTGACTGTGGGAAAAGCTTCAACCGCAGCTCGACCCTTAGTGCCCACCAGAGGATCCACACCGGGGAGCGTCCCTACATATGCCCGGACTGTGGGAGAGGCTTCACGCAACTGGCTCACCTGACCCAGCATCGGGGGACACACTCGGGAGAGGAACCCTATCGCTGCGCCGACTGTGGGAAGGGCTTTGGGGTCAGCTCCCGCCTGGTGGCGCATCAGAGGAGCCACACGGGCGAGCGCCCCTACAAATGTCCCGAATGCGGGAAGAGCTTCCGGGTCAGCTCAGTCCTGGTGGTGCATCAGCGGATCCACTCCGGCGAGAGACCCTATAAATGCACTGATTGCGGGAAGAGCTTTAATGTCAGCTCCAACCTCATTAAACATCGGAGGATCCACACGGGGCAGAAGCCCTACAAATGCACCGAGTGCGAGAGGAGCTTCAATGAGAGCTCAGCCCTGATTGCCCACCAGCGGCTGCACAAAGGGGAGCGACCCTACAAATGCCCTGACTGCGGGAAGAGCTTCAACGTCAGCTCCAACCTCCTGGAGCATCAGGGCACCCACAGGGGCCAGAAACCCTACAAATGCCCCGACTGTGGGAAAGGATTTGCCCGCAGCGCCCACCTCTCACAGCACAGCCGGACTCACACGGGTGAGCGACCCTACAAATGCGCCGAATGTGGGAAAGGATTTGCTGTGAGGTCCCATCTGGCCCAGCACTGCCGGGTCCACACTGGGGAGAGACCCTACAAGTGTGCTGACTGCGGGAAGGGCTTCACGGCCCGTTCGTCCCTGACCACCCATTCCCGGACTCATACAGGAGAGCGACCCTATAAATGCCCTGAGTGTGGGAAAAGCTTCAATCAGAACTCGCACTTGGCTCAGCACTGGAGAACCCACTCAGGAGAACGACCCTATCACTGCCCTGACTGCGGGAGAAGCTTTGGGGACAGCTCTGCCCTCATTAAACATCAGAGAATCCACCTGCAAAAGAAACCTTGTTAATGCCACCCCGCAGTTACTGGAAGAGCTTTGCTTGGAACTCAGCGCTTATTACTAGAACGGGGCAGGTAAGGGCTTTTTCAGGGAGCTGGGAATTCAAAAAGAAAAAAAAAAAAATCATGTTGAGTTGATCCCAAGAAGTGTTCCAACATTTGTTGGGGGGGATGGAAAAGTTGAAAATAAAAAGCATTTCAAGTTGAACTCTTGTGCTACATGAAACATTTCATTAGGATTTTGAGTGGCTTTACCATCTCTTTTAAAATTAAATTGAAACATTTCAAACCCCAAAATAATTGATTTGAAAAGGTTGAATATTCTGGCTTTCAGATTTTTTTTTTTTTTTGACAGGAGCAGCTGAAACAATTCAATGAAACAAACATTTGCAAAACATTTTGAAGTTAGTGGAGCTGCATTTTTCCCCCACACAGAAAAGAAGTTTCCAACACAATTTTTTGCTCAGGTCAGCTTATTCCACTTCAGAGCATCCATACGGGGATAACCCGGACTGAGGGGAGTAATATCGGTGACATTCAGCTCCTCCCACTGGGAGCAGACCACCTCTAGCTGATCCGTGACTCTGGTCTGGCCGCTGAGACCTTGCTGCAGGCCTGTAGGCTGAGCATAGGACAGGGAAGAGGAAACACCTGCAACCTTGGTTGTTCCCTCCTCTGGGACTCAAGATCCCTCTCCTCCCCAGGCGAGATTCATTCCCTGGGCTGCCCACACTGGTATCAGAGAGATGGGTAAGAAATTAGGTCCAATTCCATCCCCAGCACTGCCTCCCCACTGCAGAAATTTCCAGGTCTCATTCTTCCTTCAGGCAACCTTAAAACTGAAGGTGCCCTAGGCTCCCTCCCTTAGCAGGAGCCATTTCTTGGGGTGAGGGACTCACCTGCTTTACTAATCGCACCCACCATCACCACCAGCTAGCCCTAGCTCTTCCCCCATCCCGGGTCTTCTCAGGGCACGTCTACACAGCCGCTAAACACCCAACTCAGGCTCATGGGACTGGTTCACTGCTGTGTAGCCTCCTGGGCTCAGGCTGGGGTGTGAGCTCTGGGACCCTCCCACTCATCAGGGTCCTAGAGCCCAGGCTCCATCCTGGGCCCAGAAGTCTACACAGCAATGAAACAGCCCCGCAGTCCAAACCAGCTGGCACAGGCCAGCCATGGGTGTTAAGCTGCTGTGTAGAAGTACCCGCAGAAGTCTGGACCTCTAGTTTGACCTGTCACTTTGCTGCATGGGGGGGCGGGGTGCGAAATGGTGAAGGGGGGGCTGGCTAATACAGAGTGTAGCATGATTAATTTGTGATTGGCCTCAGCAGTAGAAATACAGAACTGGGGTTTCCACCTGTCCAGAATCTTTTGCTGGGGGAAAGGACAAGTGAAATGAAGTGGAAGGCACTCTACTCCTACATTTATGATACAAGAACCTGAATAGGGGTACATCTACACTACAGTGGGGAGTCGATTTAAGATACGCAAATTCAGCTACGTGAATAGCGTAGCTGAATTCGACGTATTGCAGCCGACTTACCCCGTTGTGAGGACGGCGGCAAAATCGACTTCTGCCGCTTTTTGTCGGCGGCGCTTACTACCACCTCCGCTGGTGGAGTTAGAGCGCCGATTCGGGGATCGATTGTCGCGTCCCATAAATTGATCCCCGAGAGGTCGATTTCTACCCGCCGATTCAGGCGGGTAGTATAGACCAGACCTTTGATAGAATTGAAAGCCAGAATTTGACAGAGATTGAAGATTGGGATGGCTCAGTGTATGGCTTTTCTACAGCTGGAGTTATTCCAGAACAGCTATGCTTGAATTACTTCGTGTGTGGACATGCTGAATCTGGAATAAGAGCACCTTGTTCTGGTTTAGTTTAATCCACTTTCAAGGGGGATTTGAATTAGCTTAATCCATGTTGGAAGTAGATTAAACTAAACCCAAAAAAGGTACTCGTCTTCTGGAATAAGTGTCCACACAGAGCTATTCGGGATCAGCTATTACATTTTAAAATCCACTTACCTTATGCCAGAGTAACTATCACATGTAGACAAAATCTTCGGGTAGGTCTATACTTACCTCCGGGTCTGGCGGTAAGCAATCGATCTTCTGGTATCGATTCATCACGTCTTGTCTAGACACGATAAATCGATCCCAGAAGTGCTCGCCGTCGACGCCGGTACTCCTGCTCTGCGAGAGGAGTACGCGGAGTCGACGGGGGAGCCTGCCTGCCGCGTCTGGACCCACGGTAAGTTCGAATTAAGGTACTTCGACTTCAACTACGTTATTCACGTAGCTGAAGTTGCGTATCTTAGTTCGAAGTGGGGGGGTTAGTGTGGACCAGGCCTTAGAGGCAAAGAATAAGAGGGAACGTGATAAGAATCTATAGAAATATGACTAAAATAGAGAAGGGAGAGAGCAGGTGAGCAAGGGGACACGGAGGGCAGGTCTACATTTAAAACATTGCACGCATGCAGCTGTAGCGTTCAGTGAAGCTGCTCCAACGCCAATAGGAGAGTGAGCTGCTGTTGATATAGTTAACTCACCTCCCTAAGAGGTGGTAGCTATGTGAATGGGAGACGCTCTTCCATCGATAATAGCACTGTCCATACACGGGGTTAGGTCAGTATAACTATGTTACTCAGCATGGATTTTTCATACCCCTGAGCAATGTCGTTGTACTGATATAGGTCTGTAGAGTAGACTAGATGTCAGGGCTGGTCTACATGAACCAGTTAATTCACAGTCAGGGGTGTGTATGAATGTACCCCACACTAACCTGCTAGGAACTCTCTCCATGTAGACCTTGCTGATGTGCATTAAGTTTGTTAATGGATTTTCAACTAGTCCTCTTTGAAACAGGACTAATCAAAGCCCATTAACTACTAATTTACATCAGCAGGGTCCACATAGACACAGTCCATGGCAGGTTAGCATGGGGTAGATTCACACACACCCCTTACTGTGCACTAAATATTAATGCTCTCAGTAAAATTAAAATGTAGGAAATCCAAAACTGATCAAAGGAAATACTTCTAATCATATGTGAAAAACTGTGGAACTCATTGTCACAGGAAGTAATTCAGGCCAAAACTTAGCAAGAGTCCCATCTCATCCTTTAGGTTAGGGGTCAGCATACATTGCCTGTGAATTACAGCCAAGAGCTTTCGTTCCAGTGTCCCTATTCCCATATTACAGAACGGGGGTGACTTGTCCAAGGTTATGCAGCAAGTCACTGGAAGACCTGGCTCTGCCAGTCCTGGATCATATCTACTGGACAATTCTGTTTTCATGAAGCTTCTTAACTCTTCACTGGCTACACACAAAAAATTATGCACCAGGGCTCAGTGCTTAGACTACAGAACTTAAAAAAAAAAAAAAAAAACACGCAGTTTTCAGCAGTTATGTTTAGCTGGACTTTTTGCCTTTAGGGTTTGTCTGGACAGGAAGTTACACTGGTATCACTGCCAGTATGGACACTTATTCTGGTATAACAGTGTCCACACAGGGATTTATACCAATTTAACTATACTGGTTTAAATTCACACCTTACCTTATAGTGCCATAGCTTCCCAAGCAAGCAAATCTTGAGTGTCACATACCCCAACTGATGCCACGACTACATTTACCCAGACTCTCCCCCGTCAGTGGCAGTGGGGTTACCTCCTGTTTATAGGAATTGCAGAACAGCAGGGGCTGTTGCACCCCAAGAATCTACTTTGCTTGCTATGAAGCACAAGAGAGAAATCACAAATGACTCAATTCCCCCCCTAATCAGCTGAACGTTTACTAAGGTGCAGTGAACATGATCATAGTCCAATTTAGTTATGCAAATGTAAAACAAAGACCACTTTCTGTCCAAAAGCATCAGAACAGCAGAAAGGGAATAAATACATTCAGATAAATAGAAGAGTGCAGACTTTCCTGCCAGGCAACCCTCCTCCTCCCTCCCCTCAGACCCACCCATCCCAAACTTTCTCTTGGAGAAACCAGAGACTTGGGGCTTCTCTGAAACAAGCCTTTTTTTTTTTTTATAAAAACAGGTGTTCTTAAGACACTGGGGCAGATCTTCAGCTAGTACAGGCTATCAGAGCTACATTAAGCCATGAAAATTTACACCAGCTGATCTGTACCACTAGACCTCATTAAATATGGTTTACTAATAAAGCAATCAATTTATCTCATACATTTTATTGTTCTAAATTCATCACCTACTTCTATCCCTGGCCTAATATCAATGGACGAGCAGGTTTTACAAATTCCCAAAACATCAGTTATTGGCCAAGGAATTTTAAGTAGTATTTGACCTGCTATAAACAGTTCAGGTTACCAGGAGCAGAGTAGGTATTAGTGGAAATACAGACTAAAACATGTAGTAGCAGTGAAATTCAGTGTTACACTGGTGTATGCCAAAACTGCTTGAACTGATTTATTGTCAAACAAAAAGAAAGAATCCATCCTTCCAATCCAGAATAGTTGAATATTCCAACTCCATAAGCATTTCAGGTGCATCTACATTCCACGCCTGAATGCTAAAAAACTGAACAGAGCCCCAAATCAAATTAAGATTAACGGCCAATGCTGTCTTTTCAGTTATGCATCTGTAGAGATCTTTACGCGAATATGAAAGTGGTGGATAGAACTGGAATGTGCACAAATCCCTAGTGTTATTTGTTCTTAATAGGAGACTAAAAGTTTCCTTTATTATAAATACAACCACAATCTGCAGAAGTTCATGAGACGATAAATATATTTGTTCCTTTAATGCAGCCCATTGTTTCTTCACTGCGCATCAGGATATTTAGACAGAAGCAGCATTCCAAGAGACCAGATCAGTTGATGCCAATGTGAGGGGGAAGAATAATCTACCCAGTTAGGGAATGGTTTTGTTTTGGGGACAACAAGCTTTGTTAGGGAACCCATCAATAGCTTGGCAACTAGGGAAAAGGAGACGCGACTGACTCCGAAGCACTACAACTTAGAGGCTTCCAAGTCTACCAATGCAGAGAATGGAGATTTCAGCATTTCTGAGACCTGCACATGGCTTAAAAAGGAACCGATTAATCTGTTAAGGTAAGTGCTTTTGCAAAATCATTACATCTTAGCTGCCTCACTCCCATAAGAACTAAATGGGAGTTGGATGGTTAACTTCTCTAGATGTTTCACAAAATCTCAACCCTCACACACAGATTGAAAAGTCCATAAAGAACTATGATACCCCAGATCAATGGCCATGGGGGCTGCAGTGAAATGTGGAACAGGGCAGTTAGTTTTGTACCTGACCCGGGGCAAGTCAGGAGCGCCTTCAAGTCCACTTGTCTTCACCCAATTCATTTAGCTCTTGGGTGAATCTAGTGATCAGCCCCATCTCTTGCTCTATATTACGGATCCTCTGCTCCACAGCGCCCATGCTTTGCACCAGCTCAGCCATCAGCGACCTCATTGCCTCCTGGTTTTTCACAATAGTTTCTAAACAAAAAAGAAGAACACTCCTATCGAATAGAACACAAGTTTCCCCTTCGCTAAAGAAAATAACAGTAACATATTGTACTCTCAGCGAAAGAAACACATACACCTTGTAGAGCTCATTGGAAAATAGGCTCCTCCCTCCTTCAAAATGTTGACAAATACAGTCAAGAACCAAACTATTTTGATTTAGAAATGCTGCTAGTGCCTCACGGGAGTTGAACTTCAGTTTCCTCATATCCCCATTCTCCTTTATCAGCCAAGCTAATTTTCCCATTATGCACTACAGCACGGGACTCCTATGATGGAAGACTAGTGCATCATGGGGAAAAAGTAGTTTGGCCAGAGATCCTGGCCCACGCTGATCATAATCCTCTCAGCTGGTAGTCACTTATTTCCATTCCTTTTTGCCCCACCACCAATCGTATCTTCTACTTAATTTGAAAGCACCTAGAGGCAGGAACCATCTTTTTGTTGTTTGTATAGCAACTAGCAAATAATCGTAGGGTCATAATCAGTGCCTCTAGTCTAGGGACTACAGACAGAGAGTGAGTTCTCACTTTGCTTTCAGCAGACAGGAGTAGCTGCACTTCCTCTCCCTCCTTCCATTAACCTGAACCCCTTTAAACAGCGCAAATTCAGTTTTTGTGCAGCTCACCTAGTGCCAACATGCCCATCTCTTGGTTCATGTCCTGCTGGATGGTAGAGGGAGCCTCCAACGCAAACACCTCCTCCCATTGCTGGGGTGCAGGAGTGGTTGCTTGGGTAAGTTCCTCTTGGGACTTGCTTTTATCATCTTCCTGTTTAGCAGATCTGTGGGCTGCAAGGACACCCAAGCAGAGACACTTGTTAGAGAATCCACAGCAGTCAAAACAAGATTCCTACAGCAGCCAAAACTGTTTTTTGAAGGAGCAACTACTACAGAGCAAATCACATACTGAAGAGTATTGTACCTTTGAGTGCCCCAGACTCTCCATTGTTAAGATGCTGAGCTGTTAATTCCTCCCAGTTCTCCCGGGCTGCAACATAAACTCAGATTTTTCTCCCACACAAAAAATTCTATATTCTATCTAGGTAGGATCCCTCATGGACCATTTTAATCAAAAGTGCAACTTCCAGCACTATATGCTTCTAGTACAAACAGAAACCTCTGCAAAGCAAAAATAGGAGACAGAAATAAGGTACTAAACTCCTAAGCACCAGCCATACCAAGCCACAGAGCTGGAACAGCTCTTGTTCCCCAATCTCCATCCCACAGCTCAGAACCTACAGTCCCCGATTGTCTACCTCAGTGGTTCTTAAACTTTGGGTCATGACTCCATTTTAAGGGGGGTCACCAGAGCTGACTTAGGCTTGCTGGGGCACAGGGGCAAAGCCCAATCCCCACCACTAGGGTTGCCAATTTTGGTTGGATATATTCCTGGAGATTTCATCACATGACAATCTTTAATTAAAGATTCATCTTTAATTCCTGGAGACTCCAGGCCAATCCTAGTGGATTAGCAACCCTACCCACTGCCCCAGGCCAAAGCAGAAGCCTGAGGGTTTCAGCCCTAGGCAGTAGGGTTCAGTTTATAGGCACCCTGGGGCTGAAGCCCTGGGACTTTGTCCCATCCCCCACGGCAGCAGAGCTCAGGTGGGCTCAGGCTTCAGTCCCCTCTCTTGGGGGGGTCACAGAAATGTTTGTTGTCAGAAAAGGGTTGTGGTGCAATGAAGTTCAAGAACCCCTGGTCTACCATCAATACGTTTGTATTTAGTACCTGGAAAGTACTATAATGAAATCCCACCTAGGCCATAAATCCCTAGGAACAGAAAGATTAGGATTTTTCTTTACAAAACAATGTTAAAGAACAGAAAAAAAACTTTTCTAGTAAAAAAAAAAAGTAAACCAAGAGAAACAGAATTAAGATCATTGGTGTCTGGTGAAGGGCAGATCCTAACTGCAAACAAATAAAAGGCCAGAAAGAACCAAAGAAAGATTAAAGAAGCTAAACCTGAGAGGACAATCTATTTAGAGTTGTATTGAAGAGCAGAATAAAGAGGACGCCTTTTACATGCAGGAAGTAGTAACGCTTACCAAACTACGTTTTCTTTAAGACTCCCATAGCAATCTAGACAGCCCTACCCTACTAAACTACCTCGATTGCGGACTTCATTGTACCTTAATCCCCAGGAGAAAAGAACCGTAATTTATCCCGACCCCCTTTAAGTACCTGGGCACCGCTCTGCACCCCCACTCCTCAGCGGTTTCAGCCTGAGCTCACCCAGCCTAACCAATAGGGACGAGCTCGCCCCAATCTTCTCCGGCTGCAGCGCCTGGTCGCCTTCGGGCTCTGCCGTTAATTCTTCCTGCAACGCGGCTCGCAGCTCGACACCCGCAGCCACCGCGCTGCGGGCAATAGCCGCCAGCCACTCCCCTACCGCGGCCAAGCGACCCCGCTGCTCCCCGCTCATCCTAATTACTGCGCTCACTACCCCCGCCACCGGGGCTTTATATAAAGCGGAGCCGGACGCCACCGAATCAACCTGCTCTTCGCCAGACCTCAGCGGAGCAGTTTTCACACAGGTCCGCTCCAACTAACATTCTAACCTCCCCATGTTAATAGCAGCGTCTAGTCCACCTTCATCAGTTCTGTTCTCATCCACCTGTTTCCCCCCCAGTGCGTTTTTAGCCTAGCCGGATTAGTTCCCTTTTCAGTCACGTCATCTGCTCACAAACTTCTCTAGCTCTGCTCCCAGACCAAACAAACCTGGGCCTCTTCAGTTTCCCCTTGCCACCCAGCAAACCCCCTGGAAATTCAGGTAACCTTATTTGCTGCTTTTACAGATCCAGACTAACAGGGCTACCCCTCTGATACTTATTTGCGGAGTGGCTTCATGTTTATTGGGGGTATTGGTAGGAAAGAAATGTGAGCTACCCAAAATTAATCCCCTAAATTATTCTACCAAATATGCTTTAGGAATTATTCTAGAAGAATACTCTGGCCTATGGTATACAGGATGTCAGATTGGATTGTCACAATGGTCCCTTCTGGCCAGAGAAGCTATGGATCTGTATTTATTTGTAGGGGAATACACACAGGTATAGCTTTGCACACCTCACATCTGTACTTGATGTCATAGTTTGATACCCTACGATGGCATCTTATTCTCATCCGGAATCAAAAATCTGAGCTAACATCAAGTTAAAGTTGTTCCATGTTAAAAAAAAACCTCGGCAGCCAATTAAAACCCTAGAGATTTAAAACAATGGCATGGAAGGATGAAAAGAAAAGCAGCTAAACAATGAAATATCCAAATGGCTCAGAGTCACTCAAATCAAATATCGCATATTGGATGTTGAAACTAGGAAGCCACCTTAACCCTGACCTCAGCAGGAGAAAAATTGACTCTGATCTTAGTAATTCAAAGGGGAGAAAAGAAAAACAATCTTAGCTCTGGCCTCAGAATGTCCAAGAGGAGATAAAAAACAGAACCTTTACTCAAATGAGTTAAGGATTTGTTTTTCCTTATGAAACTTTTCTCATTCTCTAATTGAAATCAAATGAATACTATCATTGATTATTTATATTATTCTAGTGCCTGTGAACCTCAGTCACAGACCATGACCAGCTGTGCCAGGCACCATACAAAACACAGACCAGACAATGCCTGCCTCAAGGAGTTTACAATCTAAGTCTGAAGTCTTGACTTTTTGGGAGACTCCTACACCCCATCTAAGGCCCATTGTGACTTGTGTTTTTTCAGAACAGAGGACTCCGGACTCTGGGAATGTTGGAAACTTAAGCGCTACTTTATTACAGCTAGTGAAAAGCAAGGAACAAAATGAAAGAACCCTTCTGCCCACCCCGAATGCACTGATCCCAATCCAGGCGGCTGCATTTACAGGGGAAAGATATCAGAGTCCATGGCTGATTCTAGGTCCCGTCACGCCAAACAATAAAGAATCTTAAATTACAAGCAAACAGAACAATGAATCCAGTTCTAAAAGTAAATGACCCAGCCCCAGGAAATTCCAGGATCGGGGTTTAATGGGAGGTAAGGAATCAGTTGTTACAGGATATTGTAATGTTAACTCCTTCTCTGCTGGCAGCCGATCTCCCAGGCAGGGGACGGGTTCCAGCAGGGCCTCTGTCTCCAATTCCAGTTCTGTCCCCTTGGTGCTAGTGTACCTGTGGGGGTGAGTGTGAGTGGACAACAGCTGGGCTGTCAGGCCTTTCTGCCTGTGGCTTGAGTGGAGGGGATTGGCCTGGATTCTGATGCGACCTGGACTATTATCTCTCCCGGCTTCCTTCTCAGGTCAGATTCGCCCTCTTGAGGAACTGGGGGGAGACACCCCCCTTTACTCCTTCTGCAGCGTCATTTGTAGCCACAGAGATCAGCACCTGCCGCCCCAGATATTTCTGGCTTCTCACCCATGCAGCGAGTTCTCAGACACGGCTTCCCAAGACCAAACCCGGCCGTGTCCCAAATCCAGCCTCTCCCTCTCTCCTCCTTTCACTCCTATCTCATGTTGCTAATGGGATCGGGGTCTCACTTCCTTCCCCCGTGTGGGTCTCTGCCTCCCATGCTCGATTGTCAGTGTTGGTGTCGGCAAAAATCCTGGAGTCTCCTGTGAAACCTCCCTGAATCAGAAATGTGAATAATCATCTGCCTAACAGTGCAAATGTGACACCACCGGGGGCTATTGGGGAACAGTATAATGTACCATTCAGGCTGGGAGGCTGTTGGGGAATCATATAAAAGTGGCACTCAGGTTGGGGGCGGGGGCGGGCTGGTTGATGGGAATGGTATAAGTGTGACACCCAGAGGAGCTATATGAATGTGATGCTCAACTGAGTGTGGAGATGAGATTCTTCCTTCCCACAATGCTCAGTCAGAGGCCGACTCTTCTCAGCCCTGCCAGCACCCCGATCGCCTGCACACCCCCTGCACCCATCAACCATCCCCACCCAGTTCCCCAAACACAAGTCCCCACCTCTGCCAGCCCCCCAAATAGGTTGGTCACCTTTCTAATGGCTGGTAACCGGAGTCCTGAATCCCCATCCCTCTGCTTCTTCCTCAAGGCCCTTCCCCCTTCTCCGCCTCTTCCCCCGAGGCCCCGCCCCTTCTCCGCCTCTTCCCCCAAGGCCCTGCCCCTTCTCCACCTCTTCCCCTGAGGCCCCGCCCCCTTCTCTACCTCTTCCCTTGAGGCCTTGCCCCTTCACCTCTTTCCTTGAGGTCCCACACCCCTGCTCTGCCTCTTCCCTGTTCCCCCCCATTAAAAAAAATGGACATCAGGGCTTGTCAAATGGCACCCGGACACAGAAGCCAAAACCCAGACTGTCTGGGTGAAAACCACATGGGTGGCAACCCTACCCCCCAAGCACTCAATCCTGCCCCCTCCCAGCACCTCGTCCTCACCTCCTCCTTTGTGCTCCAGGTGCTTAATTCGCCCCCCTCCCCTGCTAATTCTCATCCCCCCCACACCTCCCCGATACTCAAGTGACCTCCTCCCCTCTGGTTCCCATCCCCCTCAGGCGTGAGATCTGGGGGTGAGCCTGGTGCTCTCGGGGGTGACACATCCTCAGGCCAGTGGTGGCCGCGGGACAGGGCACGGGTGGGTGCGTGCGTGGCGGGAGACCACCTCTCGTTGGTCAGACCGTATCCCTGCCCTGTGGGGCGGCTGGGTTAGCGCCCGACAGCTGCCAGGAGCACCCACTGTCTGTCCTAGAGAGGCGGGCCTGCTGCCTGTCCCCTGTTCTGGGAAGGGGGCGGGGGGCCACTGGCCCCAGTAAACAGCTCCGGAGAAGGACGGGAGGCTGGTTAGGAAGTAGGCGGCAGCTGGGGCCAGGCCTCCTGGGGCAGGGCGGACACCCAGCCTGAGCTACCGTCCCCCAGCCGCCACGGGGTGGGAGCCACGTCCGGGGCAGGGAAGGCTTTCATGCCCCATCCCCGCAGCCCCCCGGCAGTGTGGGGGAAGGGCACGGCTGCCGCTGTGGCGTCCTCCGCCCAGGCCGGGGGCTGGCTGCTCCTCCTCTCCCCTTCCCCCCACCAGGTTGGCAGGAGGGAGAGGGCAGCCTCGGCGGCGGCGGCAGGGCCTCTCTGTGGTTTGGCCGGGCCAGAGGGGGCGGAGTCTTTCTCCGCCTCAGCCCCGCCCCCTCCCTTAAAGGGCCGGTGTTGGGAGGCGGCAGCGTGGGCGCGCTGGTGGCGGTTGCGGTGGGAGCTGCGGCTGAAGGCCTTGCCACAGTCGGGACACTTGTACGGCTTCTCGCCCGTGTGGACGCGCCGGTGCCGCTCCAGGTGGGAGATGAAGCCGAAGCTCTTGCCGCAGACGCCGCAGGGGTAGGGTTTTTCGCCCCGGTGGGCCCGCTGGTGGGCCAGCAGCTGGGCCCCCGCCGCGAACCGCTTCCCGCAGTCTTTGCAGCGGTGGGGCCGGCCGCCAGAGTGGACCCGCTGGTGCTGGGCCAGGGTGGAACTGACGGCAAAGGCCTTGCCGCACTCGTCGCATTTGTAGGGCCGCTCGCCGGTGTGGACGCGCCGGTGCCGCTCCAGGTGGGAGCTGACGCTGAAGCCTTTCCCACAGTCCCCGCACTCGTAGGGCCGCTCGCCGGTGTGGATGCGCCGGTGCCGCTCCAGGTGGGAGCTCCAAGCGAAGCCCTTCCCGCAGTCCCCGCACTGGAAGGGCTTTCCGGCGGCATGGGATTTCTGGTGCTTGGCCAGCGCCGCCGGCTCACCGTAGCCCTTCCCGCACTCGGGGCAGCGGTGCGGCTTGTCGCCTGCATGGACGCGCTGGTGCCGGTCCAGGTGGGAGCTGACGCTGAAGGCCTTCCCGCAGTCGCCGCAGCGGTACGGCCGCTCCCCGGTGTGGATGCGCCGGTGCTTGATGAGGGCCGAGCACCAGCCAAAGCATTTGCCGCACTCGCCGCACTGGAAGGGCCGCTCGCCGGTATGAATCCGCTGGTGCTTCACCAACGAAGAGCTCTGTCCGAAGCCCTTCCCGCACTCAGGGCACTTGTGGGGTTTATCCGTGCAGCCCGAAGGCGCCGGAGCAGGCTCCGGTACGGCGGCCGGCGGCAGAACGCGCCGGCGCCCGCAGTCGGCACACTTGGTGGGATCCCTCCCGCTGCCAGCAGGCACGGCCTGGAGCTGGGCAACGGTGGCGGCACTGAGATGGTAGCTCTTCCCGCAGTCGGCGCATTTCCGCGGCTTCTCCCCGGTGTGGACGCGCCGGTGCCGGTAGAGGTGGGAGCTGCGGCTGAAGCTCTTCCCGCAGTCGTCGCACTGGAAGGGCCGCTCCCCGGTGTGGACGCGCCGGTGCCGCTCCAGGTGGGAGGTGAAGCCAAAGGCTTTGCCACACTCAGGGCATTGGAAAGGTTTTTCCCCCCGGTGCTTCCGCTGGTGGGCCAGGAGGGCAGCGCCCAGCCCGAAAGCTTTGCCGCAGTCCTGGCACCGGTGGGGCTTGTCGGCGGCGTGGACCCGGCGGTGCTGGGTCAGGGTGGAGCTGACGGTGAAGCGCTTGCCGCACTCCTCGCATTTGTAGGGCCGCTCGCCAGTGTGGACGCGCCGGTGCCGCTCCAGGTGGGAGCTGACGCTGAAGCCTTTCCCGCAGTCCCCGCACTCGTAGGGCCGCTCGCCGGTGTGGATGCGCCGGTGCCGCTCCAGGTGGGAGCTCCAGTTGAAGCCCTTCCCGCAGTCCCCGCACTGGAAGGGCTTCCCAGCTGCGTGGGACTTCTGGTGCCGGGCCAGCGCCGCCGGCTCGCCGAAGCTCTTCTCGCACTCGGAGCACTTGTGGGGCTTGTCGGTGGCGTGGAGGCGCTGGTGCCGGATCAGGTTGGACCGCTGGCTGAAGGTCTTCCCGCATTCGGCGCAGCGGAATGCCTTGTCCACCCCCGTGGGCGCTGGCGGCTGCTTGAGGACTCCTGTCTGGCCGGCAGGTTTGTCCTGATTCTTCCCCTCCAAGTTCTGCAGTTTCCCATCCGGCCCTGGGCTGGGATTCTTCACCTCCTCTTTGTCCGATGATGTCTCCTGCAGCTCTGTTTTCCCAGGAGATCCTGGTGGCTGCTCCTCCTCTTCCTCTTCCTCCTCTTCTTCCTCCTCCTCCTCCTCCTCTTCACTCCCTGATCCTTCACCTGCAGGGAAAGAGAATCCAGATGTGAGTCACGAGGGAGGAGGGTCTCCCCACTGCAGCACGTTGTACCAGGGGGTGAAATGATGCTAACCCTAAGGGTGTGAAAGGAATCATCGTCATTCCCTGTACTGGGGGGTGCAGTGTGGTAGAACCTAGAGAAACTGAGAGAGATCAGGGCCCCGTTGTGCCAGGCGCTGCACAGACACACAGCGAGAGACAGTCCCTGCCCCTAAAAGCTCACAGTCTAAATATTTCACTTATATATGGCTTTCTCCTGGGCTTTACTCCTGCTCACCTGGACTGCTGCTTCTTGGGATCTCCCTGTCCTCAGAGGCCTGGAGATCTGGGACCCACGGTTCTTCCCCTCGTTCCATCCAAGAGAGCAGGTCAGGCTTAGAAATTGGAAATCCCGCTGGCAGGAGGAGAGAAGAGGACAGATTAAGTGTTGATGGGATACTAATCAGTCTGGGTGGATTGTTTTACAGTAGCACATAGAGGCTCTAACTGAGATCATCAGGGCCCCATTATGCTGGACGCTGCACAGACACACAGGGAGAGACAGTCCCTGCCCCAGCTGAGATCAGGGCCCCGTTGTGCCGGACGCTGCACAGACACACAGGGAGAGACAGTCCCTGCCCCAGCTGAGATCAGGGTCCAGTGGTGCCGGGCGCTGCACAGACACACAGGGAGAGACAGTCCCTGCCCCAGCTGAGATCAGGGCCCCATTGTGCCGGGCGCTGCATAGACACACAGGGAGAGACAGTTCCTGTCCCCAGGTGAGATCAGGGCCCCGTTGTGCCGGACGCTGCACAGACACACAGGGAGAGACAGTCCCTGCCCCAGCTGAGATCAGGGTCCAGTGGTGCCGGGCGCTGCACAGACACACAGGGAGAGACAGTCCCTGCCCCAGCTGAGATCAGTGCCCCGTTGTGCCGGGCGCTGCACAGACACACAGGGAGAGACAGTTCCTGTCCCCAGCTGAGATCAGGGCCCCGTCATGCCGGGCGCTGCACAGACACACCGGGAGAGACAGTCCCTGCCCCAGCTGAGATCAGGGCTCTGTTGCGCCAGGTGCTGCACAGACACACAGGGAGAGACAGTCCCTGCCCCAGCTGAGATCAGGGCCCCGTTGTGCTGGGCGCTGCACAGACACACAGGGAGAGACAGTCCCTGCCCCAGCTGAGATCAGGGCCCCGTTGCGCCGGGCGCTGCACAGACACACAGGGAGAGACATGAATTGACTCCAGCACATGGTCCGTGATTAAGAAAGGGGCTGGACCATCTCCACGACATGCATTTGACACCCTGACCTAGGTAGACGGATCGGAAAGACACGAAGGGAAAATGCTACAAACTCAGTATCTTTCCCCTAACTCCCTTTCAAAGCCCTAGGTGGTGGATTATCATTGTGGGCCCAAATCCTGTGGGATCTGGACACAGGAATCCGTCAGGGTTTTTGGAAATTCCAGCCTGAATTATTTAGCTGGGCGAAAGCCTTCCCCATGGAAGCCCTTCAGCCAACAGATCCAGAACAAAATCCCCTTGGCTTCAAATAGCAAGAGCCACTGGTCATTCTATTTCTGAGACAACCACAACCTGGCATCCCTTAAAGGGACCTGGGTGGGCACAGGGCGGCTGGTGAATAACAGATGTTTTGGTTCACGGCATGTTCCAAAGAAATTGAGGGGGAGCGGGGGGGACATTGTTTTGAGTGGAACCAAAAATGATTTCCTTTTTTTTTTTTTGAAATTTTGGGGAAACCAAAAATGTAAAAAACCCCAGACGCAACATTTCCTTTTGACAAAACGCCAACCGTTGTGTTTGGATTTTCACCGTTCTGGAACAGTTTTTCCTGGCTCGTCGGTTCCCTTAAAGAAAAGGAGACGTTTGAAACAAAATGTCCTCTCGAAGCGGAAAATTGGACTGTTTCTTTTGAGAAAAGGTCAAAACGCTTCAATTTTCCAGAATTTTTTTTTAGAGTTTTATTCGACCGCAACAGGCACCATTTCGCACAACGCTTCGGGGTCGCTGCAACTGTAGTTTTCGTCCACAAAAAGGTTCCTCCAAAACATTTAATCCACCTCTGCTCGGGGCTTCCAGGCCTTGAGAGGTGGCTCAAATAGGGCCCCCCCCCCTCCTGAGTCACTCACGGCTTTTGCAAATCTCTCGTCGCCTCCAACTCGCAGGGACTTACCCGACACCAGCTCCCTGCGGTGGGATTCGGCCATCGCGGTGATCCGCGGCATGCTGATGGCCATCTCTTCTGCTAACAAGAAACGGATGAGACGGCGATTAGATGCACCGCAGGCTGGGACGGTCTTGCCTGGGACAACCACCAGCCCAGCTCCCCTTCCCTTAGCAAAAGCAGCGCAAGGCGAAAGAAGACAGATCAAGAGTGCAAGATCTGCTCCATAACCGTTGACTTTCCATTGACTTCAGATCTCTCTTACGGGGCTCCCTATTGCCACAGTATCTGAGTTCCTTTCAGTGTCTAATTAGGCTTTGGGAGAATTCAATTTTTGTTTCGGTATCATTTGGACGGAGACCATCCATGTTTATTTTTAAGCATTTTTGAAAATTATCATCAATTTCAGTGCTCACCGTTGTGGGAAATTATGGGGGGCGACCCTTGATAATAATTCTCTAATGACGGTAGACGTTGCGATTCAGAAAGTTAAAGCTTTATAATGGTTAACACACAACTGGTCAACCTCACATCAGATCTTGCTCTAGGAATTATTTCGGGGAAGTTCTCTGGCCTGTATTAGACAGGAGGTCAGACAAAATGGATACAATGGTCCCGTCTGGCCTAGGAATTTTACAAAGTAAATTGCCTTAAATCAAACTCTACTAAGTTCTCCAGCAGCATTTTCCTTGCTTTGTCCAGCCATGAATTTTGACAATTATCACTGGAAATAATCTGTTTGCCGGAAGTTGGAAATAGGCAACAGGGGATGGCTCGCTTGATGATTCCCTGTTCTGTTCATTCCCTCTGGGGCACCTGGCATTGGCCACTGTCGGAAGACAGGATACTGGGCTAGATGGACCTTTGGTCTGACCCAGTATGGCCATTCTTATGTTCTTATGAAATAGTTTTTCCTTGCTTTGTGCATGTGCGATGAAATTGATGTTTCCCGCCATTCACCAATAGCAGTCGAATCCTGTCTGTAACATATTGTCCTCCATACAGGTAGAGCCCTGCCAAATTCACGGTCCATTTTCATTCATTTCACGGCCATAGCATTTTTAAAATCTTGAATGTCACGGTTTCAGATATTTAAATCTTAAATTTCACGGTGCTGTAACAAAACATGAATAGGTATTTAAAAACGGCAAAATATAAACACGCAAAGCCCTTAACACTCAGCGTTTCTCAAACTCAGGGTCCCAACCCAAAAGGGGGTCGGAT
This sequence comes from Malaclemys terrapin pileata, assembly GCF_027887155.1. Lineage (NCBI taxonomy): Eukaryota > Metazoa > Chordata > Testudines > Emydidae > Malaclemys > Malaclemys terrapin. Next base: position 42,838,887 of record NC_071517.1, on the reverse strand, counting down.
AGCTATTGTAGGGGGGTTACGGTATTGCCACCCTTACTTCTGTGCTGCTTTCAGAGCTGGGCGGCCGGAGAGCAGCGGCTGCTGGCCGGGTGCCCAGCTCTGAAGGCAGCGCTGCCGCCAGCAGCAGCGCAGAAGTAAGGGTGGCAATACCGTGACACCCCTACAATAGCTTTTCGACCCCCTTTTGGGTTGGGACCCCCAGTTTGAGAAACGTTGTGTACTTTTGTATACTTTTACCCTATAGGATAGAGTAAAAGCACACAAAAGGCCAGATGTCATGGTCCGTGACACGTTTTTCATGGCCGTGAATTTGGTAGGGCCCTAAATATAGGGCAGAGCTGTTACCCCCATGTTACAGACCAGAATCTGAGGCCCAGAAACACTAAGGGTGCGTCTACACAGCAAGCGGCAGTCTGCGGCACTGAGTCCCAGAGCCCGGGCTGACAGACTCTGCTCCGGCGCTGAAAATAGCCATGTAGACGTTCAGGTCGGAGCTCGGGCTCTGAAGCTAAGGGATGGGGGCGGGCTGTCATTGGCTGTGTAGATGTTCCCTAAGTGACTTACCCAAGATCACGCACACACAGTCCGTGGCAGAGCAGGGAATCGAAGGCTGGTCTCCCCCACCCGACGCAAAGACCCTCACCACTGCACCAGGCTTGCTCAAACAGCAAGAGCTCATGGCATGTCTACATTACACCATCAATCTGGACCCTGGCTTGTGAACAGGGTGTTTCCAAGTCCGTGCTTGAGCATCTGCACTGCATTGTAAATCTGGGCTTTTAACTGCTAGCCCCGGGTCTCACAGCCAGGGCTACGCGTCCACACTGCACTCGGGTTTGCAGCTTGAGCTGTGTCCACACTGCAAAACGACAGGGCTTGGACTTGAGCCACAGCGGGACTCGGCCTCTCACCCATCTAAGTCCTGAGTGCTCGCCGACCCGAGTCAGAATGATTTGTGGGCAGACAGAAGAGGGGCTTGGGCTGAAACCAGAGTCAGAGCCCAGGCTTAATGAGCAGTGTAGACACACCCTAAAAGAACTCCGCAGGGGAAAGATCTCTGGCTTGGATTCTCCAGGTGCAGAGACAAGGGGAAATCTGTAAGGAGGCAGGGCTGGGAAAAACTGAGCAGATACTTGCTAGCCAGAGGTGCAAACCTGCTAGCCACTGTGAAGGAGAAGTATCTACAGCCCTTCTGCCCCCACTGAAGTCTCTAGGGAGGTTAGCAACTTGGCTGTTTCTGAATGTCCCTCGGGGAGAAGACGGGTGTGTGGTGTGGAAAACGGTCTCTCTCTCTGTCTCTCATGAGATCTCTAGGGGCTGATCTTCTCCCTGCAAAAATCCAAGGCGCTCACGTTCCTTCAGGCCTATCAGACAAACCACTAAGCGAGGGAGAGTGAATCCTTACCCAGAGATATCAGCGTCTCATAATTCTCCTGCATGGCGTCCCTGCGGAGGGCTCTCCGCCAGTCCGCTGCACCCTGCAGAGAGGCGCAGACTCCTCATGGAAAGCCACCAGCTCCTGGGGAAAAAAATAAGCATCCCTCACTCAGTGCCAGCTGCTCCCTGGAAAATCCCACCAGCTCAGGGTGCAGGCTGGCTGCTGTGCTCTGGAATCCGGCGGCGGTTCCTGAAATCAGCAATTCCCCAGTTTTGGGGGGGACTAGGGCTCCGTCCCCACTCAAGCCAGGTGGCCACCAGAATTTCCGTTTCAAGAGAAATCCTGGGATTTTGAAATTGGCTTTCATTCCGCAAGGAGAAAAATGTCCAAATGGCCTGTTAAAAAACACCAACAAAAATCGCCCTCTGTCGGGGCAACCAAAATGTTTTATTTCAATAAAACTGCAATGTTTCATTTTGATGTGGGCTTTTTAAAATGGTACATTCTATTGTACTTTATAATAGAACAGAAAACAAAATAAACTTGGGGAAAAATTCAGTCCTTTTGAAATGAAATTTTTGCAGAAATCGACACGTTCCTGCAGAATGGTTTGACGTTGAAGAAATGGCGTTTTCTGGTGGGAAAACGTTCTCTTGGAAATTTTTTTGGAACTACTCTGTTCCCATCCTCCGACTCTGGGATGTCTAGCCCAGGAGAACATGAGGTGGGGTTTCTGTCTCCCTCTAGTGACTGCACTGTGCAACAGCCAATGCCTTAAACAGTATATATTGCAGGCTAACTACAGGTGATTTTGCTCCATCCCCCTTACTAGCTTCACCGTGTCCACCACAGATTATGAGCTACAGAAACTGGGTCTTTCGGTTTACGCCGTCAGATCCAGTTGTCCAGACTTCAATCCTTGTAATATTATATGCACATTTTTATACAGTGTGGAAGGATGACCGACATAAGCCGATGGTTGGGAAGGGATCGAACTCTGAATCCTTCGGGACATACACTAACCCCTGGCTAAGAGGGTTAGGGAGGGATCTGAATCCACCATTGTCTGCTAGGCCAGTAGTTTTCAGCTGGTAGTCCGGAGATCCCTGGGACTTCGCAGACTATGTTTAAGGAGTCCGCGAAAGGTTGTCGTTACCATAGGCCACTGGTTCTCAACCTGTGCTCCGCAGACCCCCTGGGGTCCGCAGGTCTAAGATTTCCAAAGGGATCCACGCCTGCATTCGAAATTTTGTAAAGATCCTCAAATGAAGAAAAGGGTCGAGAACCCACTGCGCTAGGCCGCCAGAAAGGCCCCTGCTCAGCCTGGCAATTCCTTGTCTGTTCCTTGCTGGATGTTTTCAAGACCCCCCCCCCCCCATGGAGGGATAGTTCAGTGGCTTGCACATTGGCCTGCTAAACCCAGGGTTGTGAGTTCAATCCTTGAGGGGGCCATTTAGGGAACTGGGGTAAAAAGCTGTCTGCGGATTGGTCCTGCTTTGAGCAGGGGGTTGGACTAGATGACCTCCTGAGGTCCTTCCAACCCTGATATTCTCTGATTCTGACAACACTGGGTATCTTTCTTCCAGTGCAGATCTGGCCCCTCCCAACAGGACTAAACCCACCGGGACCCCGTGCCAAGCAACAGTGTCTCCGAGCCAAATGCTAGGAAAGGGGCTGTTTGGGGGGGATTTTCCCTGACACTGTCCCTTCCCCCCAGATTGGGCAGGAACTGGCTTTTCCTCTCTCAGCTCCACAGCTTGTCCCCAGGAAAGTCAAGTCTCCCTGGGGTGATGCCAATGGATCGGGGCAGATTTGGTGGGTGGGGGCTGAGAGCCTCTTGCCCCCTTTCTGACTCCGACCCCCCTTTTCTGCCCCCCCCCCCACGTTTTCTGTCTCCATCCCCCCCTGCCTGGGAGACTTGGCCTCTGATTCCTGGGCGGGTTTGCTCCCTCCCCTTTCCTGCCCGGCCCCAGCGCTTCCCCCGGGTCTCCCCATCACCTGCAAGCTCCGGCTCAGGGGCTGGTGTTGGCAGAGCCCGGGGCTGGTTCCAGCCCCCGGAGAAAGTCCCCCGCCAGGGCTGGGCGCGGAGGGGGCTCGGATCCAGGTCTCTCCCCCGGTCAGCAGCGGCTCAACCCCCGGCTGGCTCCCGGAACTGCAGCTGCATCCGTCTCGCCCAGGAAACTCAACCCCCGGAGGTAGCAGCGAGTGCAAGGAAGAAACGCAGCAGCCCGTGCAATAAGCAGGGCCCTCTAGTGGGGACAGCCAAGGGGGACCCCCCCCCCCGACCCCATCCCCAGGCTCCCCAACCCCGGGGACAGAGCTGCCAGCCAGGCACGAGCCCAGTGCCTGGAGCTTTCACCACACGACGTGATCTTTCATGAGCCACGAATCTTTAAATCCTGGAGACTCCAGGGCCATCCTGGAAGGGTTGGGGCATCCCACACCGCAGCCTCCCCCGGGGCCCCGTCGCCCCCCGGCCGCAGAGAGCAACTGGGGGAAAGGGCAGTCGCTCCCCCTGGGGTCCCGGCCACAGCCAGGGCGAAGAGAGGTCCAAGCGCTGCGTCACGCCGGCAAATCTTCGGGCCCACTTTGGGGCCTCGTTCGAGGGCTTCTCCGCCCGCCCAGAGGTTCCTGCCTCCGGAGACGCCCGCCAGGGCTCGCTCGGCGCTTATAGCGTCAGAGAAACGCAGGGCCGGGAGACCGGGAGACGTCAGCCCTTAATACGCTGGAACAGTGGTTCTCAACCAGGGGCCCGGGGCCTGCTTGGGGGGCTGTGAGCAGGTTTCCAGGGGGCCACCAAGCAGGGCTGGCATTAGATTCGCTGGGGCCCAGGGCAGAGAGCTGAAACCCCACCGCCTGGGGCCAGTACCGGGTTTACAATGGCACCAGTGGTGCCATGGAGCCAGGCCCATGCTCAGAAGGGGTCCCAGGCCTGCTCTGCTTGCACTGGGCCGAGACCCTGCCAGCCCGCTTGCTCCCTCCCCCACCCCCACTTACTCCTCTCGACTGGCCAGCCAAGGGCTCCTCTCTGCTCCCTGGCCGGACCCCAGCGCATCTCCGGCTCTGGGCAGTCTCTGCTTCCCACCACCTGTGCGGCCCCACCTGTCTCCCTGGAGCTGAGCCACCTGGGACTGGTGCAGAAGCCTGGTCAGGCTCGGTCAGTTGGAGGGGGGCAGTGTGGGGGGCTTGGCTGGGCTGCTGCAGGCAAGTGGGTCCTGAGGGAGCCTGGCCGGGGCAGGCCCTGGCCTGGCTGATCGCACCACTCCCAAGGGGCCGGAGCGATTCCCGGCCCCAGGACCAGCACTGGCTGCACTGCCCACAGACACAGCCACCTCCCAGCAGGGCCGGTGAGTGCGGCCGGGAGGCAAGGCGTGGGGGAGGGGGTCTCTGTGGGGCCTGTGTGTGGGGGTGCTGGGGTGTGAGGGAGGGGGGAAGATCTGTGTGTGGGGGGGCACTAGGGAGTGGGGGTTCTGTGGAGGGTGCTGGGCAGTTGTGGTGAGGCAGTGGGCAGAGGGGCACTGGGCAGGGGTGGTGTAGTGCAGGGTGCTGTGAATTTGTGAGAGGGTCTGAGGGCGATGCTGGGCATAGTGGGTCTGGGGGGGCTCTGGCCATAGGGAGTTGCAGGGCCGCTGTTGGGCAGGGGTGGGGGCTGTGTGGCATAGCATGGGCCCACCTCCAAGGGCAAGGGGCGCGCTGGTAGCACAGGGCCGGGTGGGCCACTGTGCATCTGGCAACTGCCAGTTTGTCCTCACACTGGGCTGGGCAGAGCGGGGAGGCCCACACCATGCCATGCCCCATTGCTACCGGCCGGCCCCTCATTCTGGGGACCGACCTGTCTGCGCCAGCTCCATTGTCCCCAAGGGAGACCACAAATATATTTGGCGCTGGGCCCACAAAAGGTGAATCTGGCCCCGCCTCGGGGCTGAAACTCGGGGCCCTGAGCCCCGCCACCTGGGCTGAAGCCGAAGCCAGAAAGAAAAAGGTTGAGAACCCCTGCACTGGAAGGCTGTAAACACGCCCAGGTTTTTTTTAACCTTTCCTTCTAGGGCAGGTTTTCTAAACCTCTGATGCTGTTTGTTGCTCTCTTCTGGATCCTCTCCAATTTGTCCACATCTTTCTTAAAGCACGGTGCCCAGAACTGGACACCGGATTCCAGCGGAGGCCTCCCCAATGCGGAGCAGAGCAGGACAACGACCTCCCATGTCTTACGTACGACACTCCGGTTAATACACCCCAGAAGGATATTAGCCTTCCTCAAAGCTGCCGTCACATTGTTTTCGGATCATATTGAATTTGCGATCCACTAGAACCCCCAGCTCCTTTTCAGCAGTACGGCTGCCTAGCCAGCTAGTCCCCCACTTTGTAGCTGTGCATTTGATTTTTCCTTCCTAAGCGTAGCATTTTGCACTTGTCTTTATTGAATTTAATCTTGCTGATTTCAGGCCAATTCTCCCCTTTGTCAAGGTCCTGTGATTTAAAACAGGTTTATAACAAACAAAAGGCAGTATTTCTTCACACAATGCACTGTCAACCTGTGGAACTCTTTGCCAGAGGATGTTGTGAAGGCCAAGACTATAACAGGGTTCAAAAAAGAACTAGATTAGTTCATGGAGGATAGGTCCATCAATGGCTATTAGCCGGGATGGGCAGGGATGGTGTCTCTAGTCTCTGTTTGCCAGAAGCTAGGAATGGGCAACAGGGGATGGATCACTTGATGATTCCCTGTTCTGTTCATTCCCTCTGGGGCATCTGGCATTGGCCACAGTCGGAAGACAGGATACTGGGCTAGATGGACCTTTGGTCTGACCCAGTGTGGCCGTTCTTATGTTAATATAATATAATATAATATAATATAATTAATATATAATATAAATGAACAGAATGTTTTTATTGGCCTGAAACAATTTTTCCATTCGGCAGGAAATGTTGAAATGTTTTTGTTTGTTTTCATTTCAGAACAGAAACAAATGTCAAAATCGCGGCATTTCCCCTGGAATGGAAAATTGGGTTCCCACCCAGCTTTATTCAACAGCCAGCCCCTTCTATTGCATTATGCATTGCAGCCACTAGGGGGTGTCGCTTTCACATGTATTCACCAGTGTATCACAGAGATGAACGAATTTGGGGAGAAATTGGGACGGAAATCCCCCACCAACCACGGCCCAAGTTGGGCTCTGGGTTTGGGTTAGTTCGGATGAGCTCTGATCAGCATATGAGAGATTCCTTTTATAAGAAATCCCACAGCATGGGTTATCAACGTTGTTTGAACCTACGATCATTAGCAATGCGGCACTGACCTCTGCCAGTCCAGCTAAAGGCTGGGCTCCGTTAGGCGGCAGTAGTAATATGCCATTATCCTGTATGTGTAGCCATCACTAGCGGAGGGCGATGCAGCACAAGTGTGTTTTTGACAATGTCTTACACTGGAAATTCTGTCTGGTGTCCCCACCGCCCCCGTTTCTCCCTCCTCCACCTACAGAACCGTTCGGAAGTATGTCAGAACAATTGGCCTGGCATTGAACCGTTACTCTGACAGGAATGGCGAGGCCCGGTACCTGGTGAATAACGTCTGGGCCAGGGTCAGCGAAGTGGAGAGGAACCCGGATGTTCTGGGCCATCCTGTGCGACTCTCAGAGCGAGGGAAATCCTCCGTGGAGCTGTTCTACGAGGCTCTGAGAGATGCGAGGCCTTCGCCCCGTTATACAACACAGTGCTGCCCCATTCTCCGGGTCTCTGATGTACTCCCTTTTCCTGCTATCTGAGCACCCCTGGGAGGTCGGGCAGTGCCATTATCCAGAAGTGAAACAGAGAGGCTTAAGTGACTTGCCCAAGGTCATCTGTGGCGGAGCAGGAATTGAACCCTCATCCCCAGACGTAACTGTAAACGGAATGATCATTGCACGGGGGTATTTCCAATGAGGTCCTGCTGGGATTGGTTCTTGGGCCTACTATAATTTAAGACTTTTATCAACGACCTGGAAGAAAACATAAAATCATCATGGATCAGGTTTACAGATGACACAAACATTGGGGGGGTGGTAAATAATGAAGAGAGGTCACTGACACGGAGCGATTTGGTAGACTGGGCCCAAGCAAACAATATCTATTTTAATACAGCTAAATGTAGACATCTAGAAACAGGGATGCAGGCCGTACTTACAGGGTGGGGGACTCTAACCCGGGAAGCATGGACTGAAAAAGATGAAGGGGTCGTGGTGGATAACCAGTTGAACACAAGTTCCCGGTGCGACGCTATGGCGAAAAGGGGTAATGTGATCCTAGGATACGTAAACAGGGAAATCTTGAGGAGAGTTCTATCTCCAGTGCTGGGAGGGGGGTGGGATCTACTGGTTGGTGCAGGGGTCAGGGGCAGGGCTGGGAGCCAGGACTCCTCAGCTCTCTATCTAGCTCTGGGAGGGGAGGGGAGTCTAATGGGTTAGAGCAGGGGTGGGGTGGGGTGGGAGGGGCTAGGAGGCAGGACTCCTGGGTCATACTCCCAAAGCTGTCATTCAATTAACATCTCAGCTTCCCCATCCTGAGCCCTTTCCTCCCTGGTAGGGCTGCACCGTGCTAATTGGCTTAATGAGCATTTGTAAAACTATGGGCGATCCCAAGATCAAAAGGTCCCATAGCAGCGCAAGGTGTTATTATTATTAATCAGCATAATTGCTCCCTGAACCGCATGAGCGTCGGGTGTGGGACACCTGGCAGCCCGGGAGGCGAAGACAGGATGGACGTGCAGTCCCGAGCCGGAGACACGGCCCTGTGACCGCCGCCAGGGCCATCCCGGTCTGTTGGGCCCATCTTTCTGGTTCCTCTAGGGCTCCATTGATTTCCTCTGGACCCTTACGGAAGATGGCGCTGGGCGGGGAAGGAGGCTGAAGAGAATAAAAACCACCTGATGCTTAAGTGGGAACGAGGCCAGATGGCCCCAGGCCTGCTATTGTTAGAAGGAGACTTGGGGTAATTTACGTACCTTCAGTGTTTAGGGTCCAGTGCGTGGATAGTTCATTATTTTTTGTCGAGGTCCAAATTTTTTTGATCAAGGTACAGGCAAGGGCCAGGCTCCAGAGAAAATAATACAAAAACAACAACAAAAATGGTACTAATGGTAAATAAAAAGATTTTGCCATCCGTTCTAAAGCATCTGACGGTCTGGATTTGGCCCACAGTCTGCCAACTTACTACCCCTGGTCTAGTGTTATGTGTGTTACAGTAGCGCTTAGACCGGGCTATACGTGGGGAGTGGGGTCTAGTGGTTGGGGGGCTGGGAGTCAGGACTGGGGGTTCTATCCTCAGGGCACTGCACGGACCCTGACCGAGATCAGGGCCCCCGTTGGGCTTGGCACTGCACAGACCTTGGCTGAAACCAGCAGCCCCCAAACCTTTTGTTTTCATCACACACAAAAACAAACAAATTAACCCCCCCAAAAAAAACAACTTCAACAAAAACCCTCAACTTTTTAGTCCCCCTAAAATTTTTTTGTAGCTGCTGAAAAACTAAACAACGGTCTGCATTTGGGTTTTCAATTTAGACGTTTCGATGAAATCAGACATTGCCCTCTTGTGTGGCAAACTGCCCCCCTTTGCCCCACCCCCCCGTTTTCGACTCACTCTGCAGCAGACATGCAGGGCCGCCCAGAGGATTCAGGGGGCCTGGGGCAAAGCAATTTTGGGGGCCCCTTCCATAAAAAAAAAGGTGCAATACCATAGAATACTATATTCTCGTGGGAGCCCCTGTGGGGCCCGGGGCCTGGGGCAAATTGCCCCACTTGCCTCCCCCCTCTGGGCGGCCCTGCAGACATGACCCTTCTGGAGCGGGGAGATAGCCAGAGGGCCTTGGTCTTGGGGCGGGGTCTGATTTGTCACTCTACTACTTTACTGAGATGGGCTCAGTCTTCGGGTAGCTCCGTGATGCAAACTGGGTGTAAAGCCGCAGATGGCAGGGGCAGGGGGGGGAGCAGACCAGATAGCAAATGTGACAAATCGGGACACTTTTGGGGGGTGGAGGGAGGGGAAGTTGTGTATATAAGACAAAGCCCCTAATATCGGGGCAGTCCTAATAATATCGGGATGTCAGGTCACGGGGAGGCGGGGGGAATCTCCCCAGAGCAGGGTAAAGGTCCCAGGCAGGGGTCCCCTCCAAACTGGTTGGCGAGGGCTGGTCACGTCTGAAAGCCGCTTGTGTGTGTCGGTCGGTCGGAAGAATTCAAGGAACGCATGGGGTGCTGTCGGGATGGAATGTCCTGAACCAGACGCCCTCGCGACCTTCGTCACCCTCCGGGACTGATTACGAAATCGGCCCTGGTACCGCCTAGCATGTTACAACATCCCCGCTGGATGCCTGGCGCTGGGTGCTGCTAATGAGGAAAGACAGGGTTGGGTCGAGGGGGGCGGCTTTCCCCTCTAGGGGACGCTGGCTCTGTTCTGGCCCCAGGGCAGGGCGACTGGCTGGCAGGGGGAGTGAGGGAGATGGGATGGGGGTCTTTCCCCTCTAGGGAGCGCTGGCTCTGTTCTGGCCCTAGGGCAGGGCGACTGGCTGGCAGGGGGAGTGAGGGAGACGGGATGGGGGTCTTTCCCCTCTAGGGGGCGCTGGCTCTGTTCTGGCCCCAGGGCAGGGCGACTGGCTGGCAGGGGGAGTGAGGGAGATGGGATGGGGGTCTTTCCCCTCTAGGGAGCGCTGGCTCTATCTGTATCAGCAAATGTGTGTGTGTTGCTGTCTCGCACGCTCATGTGCACACACTGACACAATCACTGCAGGTGTCTCTGTGTATTGTGGTCGCTGTGTGTGTCATTGTGTCTGTGCCAGCATGTCTATGTGTAGTGGCAGATCCCTGCCCAGTGTGTGTGGCTAGTGCGCTCTGTCTCTTTGTGGGAATGTGTGTTTATGTGTGCACCAGCGTGGCTGCGTATTGCCATCTCAGTGCCAATGTGTGTTGTTATTTGTGTGTGTGTGTCAGTGTGTGCGTTGCTGTGTGTGTGTGTCAGTGTGTGCATTGCTGTGTGTGTATTGCTCTGTGTGTCAGTGGGTGCATTCCTGTGTGTGTCAGTATGTGTGTGTCAGTGTGTGCGTTACTCTGTGTGTGTTAGTGTGTGTCAGTTTGCGCATTGCTCTCTGTGTGTCATTGTGTGTGTCTCAGTATATGCGTTGCTGTGTGTGTCAGTGTGTGTGTTGCTCTGTGTGTGTGTCAGTGTGTGTATCAGTGTGTGAGTTTTTGTGTGTCAGTCAGTATGTGCATTGCTCTGTGTGTGTGTCAGTGTGTGCATTGCTCTGTGTGTGTCAGTGTGTGTCAGTGTGTGCACTGCTGTGTGTGTATTGCTCTGTGTCAGTGTGTACGTTGCTCTGTATGTCAGTGTGTGTGTCAGTGTGTGCATTGCTGTGTGTGTATTGCTCTGTCAGTGTGCGTGTTGCTGTGTGTGTCAGTTTGTGCATTGCTGTGTGTGTCAGTGTGTTCACTGCTCTGTGTGGCTGTCAGTGTGGGTGTCAGTGTGTGCATTGCTGTGTGCACTGCTCTGTGTGTGTGTCAGTGTGTGCACTGCTCTGTGTGCGTCAGTGTGTGCGTTGCTCTGTGTGTGTGTCAGTGTATGTGTGTGCCAGTGTATGCGTTGCTCTGTGTGTGTGTGAGCATTGCCACCTCTGTGCGTTGCTGTCTCAGTGTGTGTCTTGTTGCCTGTGTGTGGCAGCGACACCGGGTGTGTTGCCATCCCTCTGCCAGCGTCTGCGCATGCGCTGCTCTGGCTCTGGCGCGGCGCACGTATTACTCTGCCTGTGTTTGCATCCAACTCCCCCTTCCTCACCGCGCCCCCCCTGCCCCCTTCCCGCTGGAGTCCGGGTCTCCGCGCAGCCACTTCAACAAAATAAAAACCTGCTCTCTCCTTCGAGCCGGAATCGAACCAGCGACCTAAGGATGACTCTGTCAGCGTTCTACAGTCCTCCGCTCTACCAGCTGAGCTATCGAAGGGAGTTGCTTGGGGCCCTGAGTCACGCCTCTTAGTGGCGATGCCTGGCAGGGCTGGGCAGGAGAGGCTGTGTCTGGGTCCTAGGTCTGCAGGTGTAAGAGAGCCCCAGCCTGTCACTCCCTTCTGCTTAGCAAACCACCGGTCAGAAGGGGTGTCTGGGCGTGTGTGTCACCATCTGTTTCTCTCTCTCATCCGGTCTGTCTCCTTCGCTCTATTTCCTCTGCCCTTCGCTCTCTAGGGTGACCAGAGAGCAAGTGTGAAAAATCAGGACACTTTTTTTCTGTGTGTGTGTGTGGGGGGGGGGGTATAGTTGCAAATATAAGACAAAGCCCCTGATATGGGCACGTCTGGGCACCCTACTCTCGTTCTGCCTGTTTCAATCTCTCTTTCACCAGCTTCCACCTGCTGAGGGACCGGACACCTTTTCGACCTCGCTTTGTAATCTGGCTGCATTGGGTGCATCTGTCAGGAGGTGGAGTTGTGGGGACTGGATGCGGTGCGCCCAGTGCATTTCTCTGTCGAGTTCATCCTTTCGGTGGGAGCGTTTTCCATTGCAGACCCCTCAATCGTTTCGAATAAAGGGGCGGGGACCCCTTTGGAAATCTTAGACACCGTCCACAGGCGGCAGATTGAAAACCACAGTTCTATGGTCATGACAACCGTCCGCAGACCCCTTAGACATTACTGGGGTCCCCTTAGACATGACCAGGGTCCGCGGACGACAGGTTGAAAATGGATCATGTCTAAATTGTGCCACTGGGTGTGTGTTAAACGGGATTCAATGGGGAAGGACGGTGTTTGTTTGCCACATCTTGTTCTGGGAAAGATGTTCTTTTTATACAATCATAGGACAACGGGAAGGGACCTCGAGAGGTCATCTAGTCCAGTCCCCTGCACTCAAGGCAGGACTAAGTATTATCTAGACCATACCTGGCAGGTGTTTGTCTAACGTGCTCTTAAAAATCTCCATTGATGGAGATTCCGCAACCTCCCTAGGCAATTTATTCCAGTGCTTAACCACCCTGACAGTTAGGAAGTTTTTCCTAATGTCCAACCTAAACTGCCCTTGCTGCAATTTAAGCCCATTGCTTCTTGTCTTATACTCAGAGGTTAAGGAGAACAATTTACCTCCCTCCTCCTTGTAACAACCATGTATGTACTTGAAAACTATGATCATTTTCTTTCTTTCTCTCTGCCTCCTTCCATCTTCCCTGCCTGCACCCTGCCGCTCCAGTATCTAGCGTCACACCCTCTGTAGCTCGGTGGGTGTTTCTCTTTCGCCAGCCTTCTCTGTCTGCCTTTATGTCTCGCGAGGGATGGACGGAAGAAAGAGAGACAGATGAGGAGGAAGAGGAGCAGGATCTGAGCAAAAAGCCAGGCAGAGAAAAGAGGTTAGTACCAAGGTAGACAGGCAGACACCACTAAGAAGAGCGACATAAGCAACCATGCCTATTCCTTCGATAGCTCAGCTGGTAGAGCGGAGGACTGTAGAATACTAACAGAGTCATCCTTAGGTCGCTGGTTCGATTCCGGCTCGAAGGACAGGACTTTTTCCTGCCTGTTTTGAATATGATATCATCTAAGAGTGTCGGGATCAAGGGAGGGCAATAGCCCCTCTGTCAAAGGATGGATGTGTTTCTCTTCCCATATCTCCCTGCTTTCTGGACGCCTCCCAAGTCACTCCCTCAACTTCAGGTGCTCGCGTTAGATGGGAAGATCTTTGCTGTCTGGGCAGCGCCCGGCACAATGGGGCCCTGATCTCAGCTGGGGCAGGGACTGTCTCTCCCTTTGTGTCTGTGCAGCGCCCAGCACAACGGGCCCTGATCTCACCTGAAATAGCAGCTGGCCCTAATAGGGACAAAATTTAGGGTAATAACCTATCTCTCTGTGCATGTGCATCTTTAAAATTTGTCTCCCAAGACTGGATTATGAAGAACAGACAATGGTTGGAGCAAGGGGGCAGGGGCTGGATGTCAGGGCAGCTGGGTTTTATTCCCAGCTCTGGCAGGAGAGTGAGGAAAGGTCTCATGACTAGAGCTGGTGGGGGGTTGGGTGTCAGGACTCCTGGGTTCTATCCTCAGTTCTAGCAGGGGCAAGCTGGTCTAGTGCTTAGAGCATGGTGGCAAATGGGCGTCAGGACTCTTGGGTTCTACTTACCCTCCTCACTGTTTAACCAGCAGCTAGACATCCGTGACTCAGTTTCTCCTTCGGTACAGTGGGGCAAATGCTTCCCTCCCTCTTGGGGAATGTCATTAACAAGCGTCTGCCGAGAGCAGGTGCCTTTCACAAGCTCTGCCTCGCTGTCAAGCTTTGATCTGTCTCTTCCTCTCCAGAGTTGGCTGGAGCTTGCTGGATTCTCCCCAGCTCTTTGCCCGGCATGGCATTTCCTGGCCTGGAGGCTCGGCCCTTTCACTAGTTACAGTGGTGACCTCTGGGCTCTTTGTCCTGCCTGTGCCCCTGACAGCCATTGTACATTGGGGCCAGGCCTAGCCCGTCCCCAAGATCAGAGCAGCGCCTCTCCGCTGCGCGGGGCAGCATCATGGTAAGCCTCTTTTCACTGGGGAAACTGAGGCACCGGACCTTGCCTAAAGTCACACAGGGAGTTAGCGGCACAGCCAAAGATAGACCCCGGGAGTCCTGACTCCCAACCCCCTGCCAGTTCTATCCCACTAGATCGCACTCCCTTCTCAGGGCTAGGCACAGAACCCAGGAGTCCTGACTCCCAGCCTCCCCTGCTCTAACCCACTAGACCCCACTCCCCTCCCCGAGTCGGGGAGTAAACCCAAGAATCCTGGCTCCCAACCCCCCCGAGATCACAACACCTTTGCAGAACCAGTCAAACCCACACGCTGCCTGTGCCGCATTCCTGCCAGGGAGAGAAGCTGGCAGAGTGGAAGAACCAGACAGTTACGCAAGGGGATGTTTACCTGGAGCCTCTCCAGCCCCTAGGGGATGCTCCTCCCTCTCCGCCCACACCCTGCATAAAGGGGAAGGAGTTGCCCGAGCAAAGAGAAAGGAGCCATGGAAGGCCGGGGACCGGTGGCAGAGTTGCAGCGCTCCATCATCTGCCCTATCTGCAGGGGTCCCTTCAAGGACCCGGTGCTGCTGGACTGTGACCACAGCTACTGCCGAGCCTGCATCACGGGCCAGTGGGAGCGGGAGGGGGCGGGGGTGCTGTCCTGCCCCCAATGCCAGCAGGTCTTCGAGCGGCGCAGCCTGCGCACCCATGTCAAACTGGCCGTGGAGGTCAAGATCGCCCAGAACCTCAACGCCAAGACGGCCCAGGAGGCCAAGCCCCGTCGGCGGCGCGGCGGTTGGATCCCAGTGTCAGTCATGCCAGAGGGGCAGGTAGGTGGCTGGTTAACCCGTGGGATGCCCTGCTGCAGGATTCTAATCTGTGCACGGGAGGGTGGCCCGGGAGACAAAGCACCAGGCTGGGCCACAGGACCCCTGGGCTCTTTTTCTGGCTCTGCCAGTGGCTTTGGGCACTTCAGTCTCCCGAGCCTCAGTTTCCCCAGCTCTAAAATGGAACTAATGATCCTGACCTCCTTTGTGAAGCGCTTTGAACTCTGAAGATGAAAAGCACACGCGCAAGGGGTTATTATAATATAGGCTCCAGCGCAGCTCTCATTGCTGGGGAGCGGAGCGCCTACCCATCGTGCATGACACAACGCACTGACACATCTGTCACCAGGTGTTCATTCTCCCAGCCACTCCACCACAGGGGAGACGCTTGTGCAGGGGAGTGTCTTGTTTTGGTAGGGTTGCTTTGTTGTTTTCTTGAATAATACAGGCTTGGAGAGACTGGGGGACCCAGGGATGGAGGGTATGAGGGGTCCACAGAGACGCTGCTGTGGAGGGTAGGGGGAGAATGGGAGACTCTGGCTTGGGGGAGGGGGAAGGGGGGACACGCAGAACTCCTGGTGTGGGCGGGGGGGAGACGTGATTCATTGATTCCAAGGTCAGAAGGAGTCATTGTGATCATCTGGTCTGAGCTTCTGTAGAGTGCAGGCCGGAGAACTGTCCCCCAATAATTCCTGGGGGGCAGGGAGGGGGAATGGGGGGGCACACAGCACCCTTGCCATGGGGGGGGAGAAGGAAAGTGGAGGGAGAATTGGAAGCCCTTGGAATGGGGGGCAGGCAATACCTTTGCCATGGGGGCAGGGAGAAAGGGGTGCCAAGAACTTCTGTTTGGGGGGGAGATGGGAAGCATCTGGTATGGGGACACACACAGCTCCTATCATGTGGGGAGAAATGGAGGCATAAAAAGCCCTTGCCATGGGGGTGGGAAATGGGGGAACAGATGCCCCCAGAGCCACCGATATGCGGGGGACACAACTGGAAACCTTGCTATGGGGAAAGGGATCCTAAAGCTCCCCTCCATGGGGTTACTGGTATGGAAGAGGAGGAGGCACCCAGAGACCCTGGGAGGGGGAACACAGAGAATTTGAGGTGAGAAGCTAAGAGCCCCTGCCTGGGGCCTGATCCGGGTGCAACGAGCCAATGCTGGGGATTGAACCGAGAACCTTCGGGGCTAAAGATAGGAGCTGCGTCCCCTGCCAGGGCTGTAACAGTTACCAGCCCAACCCCTGGTTTGGACAGCAAGGAGACACCCTCCCATGCTGAGCAGTGGGGCTGGGTTTTAAGCCATCCTGGCTCCAGCTCGTGACCCTCCTCCAGTTCCACCCATCCCCGCCCCCATGCTGTGGTTCTGCCTGGAGGTCTCACACCTCCCCCCCCCCCCCCCGCATCGTGCCGGGCGCTGCACAAAGCAAATAGCAGCTCCCAGGTTCCCCAGGGGCTGGTCTTGCACTGTGTGTGTGTGGGGGGGATTTCGACAGCTCCCTCTGAGGCACCCACCACACGGCCGCTAACAGACGCTGAATGGGCCCCGTTGGTCTGATGTGGATGACAGGGAGCCGGGATACCGAGCTAGATGGGCTGATTCCCATGCAGGGTGTCCATTATGTGGCGGGCAGACTGGAAAGGTTACGGGTCTGTTATTTCAGTGCTGCCTACTCACAGGACCCCTTTAACTGCCTCCTACGGTAACCCAGCAACCACCCCGGTCCCTATTTTACTGGTGGGGAAACAGAAATATAGTCGGGGGGGGGCGGGGGCTGACTCATCCAAAATCCTGACTGCCCCGCCCGACCCCCTTCATTTCTAACCCAGCGGCTCTCAACCAGGGGTACGCCGAGGTCTTCCAGGGGGGACATCAGCTCCTCCAGACATAAGCCTAGTTTTACAACAGGCTGCATAAAAAACATTAGAGACATCAGGCCAAACTAAAGTTTCAGACAGACCGTGACTAGTTTATCCTGCTCTATAGACTATGCACTGAAATGGAAGTACAGGATTTCTATTCCCCTTGATTTCATTTAGAATGATCTGGTAACAAGGAGAACATCAGCATTCACAGGGGCTGTGACACTTGTCGTTTTAGGTCTGATTTTGTGAGCATGTTGTTTTGAAGTGAGGGGAGACTTGGGGGTACACCAGACAAATCAGCCTCCTGAAAGGGGGACAGTAGCCTGGAAAGGTTGAGAGCCACTGGGCTAGTGCAAAAGGCTCTAGTTGTGGTTTCCATTTGGGTACTGGGGCTCCTCCCACCAAGCCATCTAGCCTTAAAGGTCATGGTGGAAAGTGCCAGCCAATCACAATGGGACAGTGCCACCATTAGACCCCACTGCCTACCCAGAGCTGGGGATAGAACCCAGGAGTCCTGGCTCCCAGCCCCCACTCATTTCAACCTGCTAACCCCCGCTCCTCTCCCAGAGCTGGGGCTAGAACCCAGGAGTCCTGGCTCGCAGCCTTCCCCTGCTGCAAGTACTTGACTGCACATGCAGCTGGGCTTGGTGCCCACGTGCTGTTTACCTGGTGGTGGCAGCGGGCCAGGCCAAGGTGCGGAATGTAAACACAGGCCGCGCCCTGGGGCCCTGTCCTCGTGAATTAGTCAGCAGCCCCCCGGGCACGTGGGAATCCTGTCACCAGCCACCGCGACCCGCCCGCGGAACCGTCCCGGCTTGTCCCACTGCATCCTTCCCCGGCTCATCACAGACCTTGGCTCACCGCACGCACGAGCCGTTCCAGCCCCACTCACCCTCTTGGAATTTACGAGCCGGCCACGTCAATATCTCCTCCTGGCACCAGCCAACCTGGGCACGCCAGCTTCAACCACGTGCCGTGGGCAGCTTGGGCCGGGCCCAGCAAAGCCAGCACCTCTTGCTCAGCCAAGCTTTCTCCTCGCCCCCTTCCCCTGCGGGCTCATTTCCCCTCCATCTTCTTCCTGATCCTGTTCCGGGGCACGGAGCCTGATTGGACCCAGCACCACACACTGTTACCGCCTGGGTCTATGGTGTCCAGATAGCAAGTGTGAAAAATCAGGACAGGGGTAGGGGGTAATGGGCACCTATAGAAGACAAAGCCCCCATGGGCAGCACGTGAACCTCCCCTTTGGGGCGGTTAGCCCTCCAGCCCCTCCCCTTCCACCTCAGACCTCACCCCTTCCACCCAAGGCCCCACCCCTACCCCACCGCTTCTGGCCCCCCTTGACTACTGGATCCCCCCTCCACTACGGCCAGAGGAGCCTGCCCCGAGCCCTGGGCCAGCTGCTCCGAACCCTGGCTGGCCTGCCCGCCTCTAGTCCCAGGCCGCTGGCCGGTCTGACCCCTGGCCCAAATCCCTGGCCGGTGGCTGGTCCGAGCCACTGGCAAGCCAAGTACCGAGCTTTAAGTGTCCGACCCGAGCTGAGACCCCACCAGCTTCAGGAGAGAGCAGCCATTTTAGCACTTTTGAAAAGTTAAAAAAAATTGTTCCAGGTTGGGTGGAAACCGAAAGTTTTTGAAATGTTCAGTGAAGCGAAAAGTGTGTGTGTGTGTGGGGGGGGGAATCATTTTGAGGCGAGCAAAACATTGTGTTTCAATTATGACCCTTTTAAAACTATTTTCGAATGTTATTAAAAATAAAAGGAAAGACACTTAAGAAGTGAAAAGTTGTTTCCTACCAAAAAAAGTGAAACATTTTGGGTTTTTTTGGGGGGGGGTGGGGGGATTTTTTTTCTAAAATAAATAGTTCAGCGAAACTGACACAAATTTTGTGGGGGAAAACGCTTGTTTTTCTTTCAAAACAAACAATTCAGCGAAATTGACATGAATTTTGACTTTAGTTTCCAAAATGAAGAATTTGGCAAAACAGATGCAAATCCACGACACAGTAGTTTGCCAAATCTGCATTTTTTTTTTACTCAAAAAAGTTTCTACCGAAAAATATCCCCCAGCTCTGTCCAACAGCTCCTGTCCCGTGGCCGATGGCCAACTCTACCCTGAGTCTAATGACGTCTCTCTCTGTCTTCTCTCCACCAGGGTGTCGGGAAAATCTGCAGATAGTGAGCGCCCCTTTCTTCTGCATGGTGTAAGTTGGTGGGCACAGGGCCTGGCACGGATGGCACTATCACCTGCCCCCAAGGCCCCAATCTATGATTTTCCCCAGGTGTGAGCATGGCAGGGAGGAATGGCCACAATCCAAGTGCAACCTCCATGGGGGGACGTCCGGCCTTTGAGAATAGGGCGTGGAGCTTAATAGGGGAGGCGGCACCAACAGCTGATGGTCCCAGGGTCAGTGATGGAGCGTGGCGAGAGTGGCACAAGAAATGCCTGTGCTGCGGGGAGTGGGACAGAAGTGCAGTAGGGGGCGCTTTCCTCTCCCACTCAGTGCAGACCCCAATTCCCCAGTGCGGCACTAGGGGGCGCCTGATGCCGTTCGGCCATAAAGTCGCTCAGGGTTATTAAAATTGCTTTCCCCTCAAAGCCGGGCCACTGATACTGAATTCCAGCCCGTTTAATTCCACCGCCATAAATTCTCCCAGCTGTTGCCGTTACATCCTTCTGCGCTCCCTGTCCTAAATTGCTGCGCCGCTCTTAACCAGCGGCAGCGCCCCCACCCCAGAAGTAGCTGCATCTCAGCTCTGGGTGAGTGATCCCTGTGGAGTGTCATGGTGCAGCTACCGCCCACCCCAGAGATGGCTGCATCTCCATGCTGGTGAATGACCCCAAGGAAGCATTTCGGTGCGGCTGTTCTCACCCACCGACCCACCCAGGGGTGGCTGCATCTCAGCCCTGGGTGAACGATTCCTTGCTGTGGGGCTGTTCCCCAACTGCCCCACCCCAGAGGTGGCTGCATCTCAGCGCTGGGCTAGTGTCCCTAGCATAACAAGCCTATAGATCCCTTGGGGGTGATTATCATCCATACCCTCCCTCTCTCTCTGCAGCTAACGTGATGCCGGACCCTCCCCAAACCGTCCACTCTGACCTGAGCCTCTCGGACAATATCAGGACCGTCCACCTGGGCTTTGGAGACCAGCCCTGGCTCCCAGACAACCCCTGAGAGATTCAATGTGCTCCCAAGCCATGCCAGGCAGCCAGGGTGTCTCCTCCAGCCACATGCAGCAGAGCTCAGGCGCGGCACATACAGTGACCCCCTGCGGATAGGCCTCAGCCTCGTGCCCACAGGGGTCCCCCCTCCGGGGGACAGGGACAAGCTGAATGTCGATGGACCAGCCCTGGGGACAGATGCAGAAATGTCTCCCCCTAAGAACAAAAGTGGGACCCACTGGCCCATCTTATGGAGCACAGCTGGGAAGAACCATCTGGGGCTAATGATCAAAGCTGGCGCCCCCTAGTAGGGAAAGGCCCCGTGTCCCATTTTCCCCCCACCCCCCGAGCCAGCTGGTCTCCCTGTCCTGGACCAGATTGGATCCTGGGACAAGAGTAGAGCCAATGCCCCATAGAGGGGAAAGGTTCCATGTCCCATTCCCTGCCCCCCGAGCCAGCCAGCCCCCCAACCCTGGGCCAGATCAGAGCCATAGACGGGAAAGGCCCTGTATCCCAATCCCCGAACCAGCCAGTCCCCCCAGCTTGGGGCCAGATGAGGTCGGCCTGTATCCCATTCCCCTACCCCACTGATTATTTTCATGCCGTCCGCTCTCTCGTCTCACCAAAGTTTTCCCTGCCGCTCTCCGCTGCAGCTGTGTTGTATTCTTGTGTGGCTGCCCCTGGAGTTTGTATTTAGTCCAGTGCAGGCCTCTATTGTGATGATTTTTTTTTTTTTTGAGCACAAGAGGAAAAAATAAACTCCTCTGGGAAACATGGGCCAGCCAGTCCTTCGCTCTTCGGTTTTCTTTTGAAGACCAACCCCTCTATGCCTGCGGGCAAGAGAATTTCCTCACCTGGCACGTGCCATCTGGCTCACCCAAGATATCCTGGGAGGTGTTAAATGAAAGCACGGGTCACACTGGTCATTAATAGCGGCGTGAGGTATTGGCACAGATACTGGCTGAGACATTTCCGATGACTGCTGAAAGTCTGTCCCAACCGGTAGCCAGGCAGAGCTCAAAAAACAAGTTTCTGCCAGCCAATGCCTGCAAACTCACCTCTCTCTGCAGTCAGCCAACACAATGAGCGCTCCTTTTACATCCAAAGGCCACAGGGAGAGGTGGCACTGGAGAATGGACTAGGGGCCGACAATGAACTTTGGGGGATATTAGAGGATGCCACCCCCTTACCATGCACCTGGGAAATAATTGAGCAGTGAGATTAGTCATGAAAAAACAGAATCATCCTGAAACTTGGGCAAAAGCCCTTTGCGGCAAGGGAAGCGTGACGGGTCGGTTTCGTTTAGTCCCTAGACAGCACGTTACGATTTTGTTTACTATATAGTTGGGCAGATTCATTTGCTGTATTCACTGGCTCTTGGATCTCACACAACTAGGGTGACCAGATGTCCCGATTTTATAGGGACAGTCCCGATTTTTGGGTCTTTTTCTTATATAGGCTCCTATTACCCCCCACCCCCATCCCAATTTTTTACATTTGCTGTCTGGTCACCCTACACACAACTGGCTGTTTTCACTATCAACATCCCTCAGTGCCGCGGTACGGAGTTGAGTGCTGGAGTTGAATCAGACAAGCTGGTGCGTGTGCCATCCCCAGACGAAGACAGCGGGCCTGGGATTGCTGCAAGCGGTTAAGGGCTGCAGGGGAACATTGCAACGGGCATGGGGGGTTGAGTGCCCCCCCCATTGGCCTGCCAGGGGTGAGGAGGGAGAGGGGCTCTGTCCTTCTCTCCCTGCACCTCTCCCCCGGCACGATCGGCCACGCTCTCTGGAAGCCCGACGGGGAACGGGACGGAGCTGCTTCTGCCTGAGAGAGCCTGGCTGGGAGGTAGCTGGGGCCCGTTCCCTGCCCTGGCTGGGCTCCTGGGGACAGGGTGGTTTTGTCCATGTGGCTCTGAGGTTAAACCTCTTTGTGCATCAGTGGGGATACCAGACAGCCAGCTAAGCTTGTCGCGTGTTTGGAGGTTCACAAGCCTTTAGCCCTCCCGCTAGCAGCTTTCCGTCAGGGCCGGCGCCTCAGCGGTGTTCAGGCCCCTAACTCTCATTGGGTTCAGTGGGAGAGAGGGGCCCAAAACTCTTTAGGCTCTGGACCTAAGTATTTACAGTTACGGGTGAGTCACTCACGAGAGAGCCAGCTGAGGCTGAGAGAGAGGAAATGACTAACTAAATGGAACCCAGGCATCCTGGCTCCCAGCCCCACCCCTGCTCTAATCCATTAGACCCCACTCCCCTCCCAGAGCCAGGAATAGAAACTAGGTGTCCTGGCTCCCAGCCCCCCCGCTCTAACCCACTACACCCTACTCCCCTCCCCGAGCAAGAGAACCCAGGAGTCCTGCCTCTCTCTGACCTCCCCAACCGCTTGGCAAATCAAACTCTTGGAGAAGAATTCCTCCATAAAAGGCAATTCTTTGCTGTACGCACAGAATCCTGTCCTTGGGGGCTGGCTCATGCCAGGATAATGACAGCTTTCCTCTTCCAGACTGTTTTTCCTGGGAGTTCCCCTCAGCCCGGCTGCAGGAAGATGGGCAGCCCCGCCTGGCTTGTTCCCATTATCCCAGCCTTGGGCCTGTACCAGCAGGAGCTGAGATGAGAGGGGCTGGGACGAAGCCAGGTCTGGGGCAGGGCTCCAGCTCCTTCCAGCTAGCGTTGGGAGTCCTCTCCGGGTCCCAGGTGCGGAACAACGATCCAGGAGCCCCTGCTGCTCCAGGAGGAAAGCGGCCGCTCCTTCGCACTCCCCCCAGCGCCCAAGCCGCTGACCCAGCCCCAAGAAGCTGGCGTACGGGGCAGGCACTAGAGGGCGACAAAGTCAACGTGGTGGAGAATGACCCCTGCCCCAGTGCATTGTGGGAGCCTGCCTCAGTTATCCCCGTCCGTGCCATGGCTGGACACAATGGCTCTCAGAGCCAGTGGGCACCTGACAGCTCCAGTCCTGGGGCAGCATCTCCCTCTGCACCTTACCACTTCCCAAACAAGGAGTCAGTTCCCGGGAGCACAGTCTCCCCAGGTGGGGCCCAGCAGGCCTTGCTCGGCTACCCACCGGCCATACAGAGGGGACTGCCAAGGGGGTGGAGTGGGGACACCCAGACCCGCGCTGCCCTTGTCTTTCTGGAATCGCCAGTGGGTCAGGTCTGGCCGTCCCTGTGCGCCGGCTGCCGGCTCAGCTTTCAGCATCAGGCTCTGATACTTAGCCCGGTCTGCTTTAACCCACTAGACACCACTCCCCTCCTGGAGCTGAGGATAGAACCCAGGAGTCCTGCCTCCCGGTCCCCCCTCTCTCACCCACTAGAGTCCACCCCCCTCCACAGTAGAACCCAGGAGTCCTGACTCCCAGCCCTCCACCCAGCCACTGAATAAAGAGCAGACGGAAACACTCCTGTTCAGCACTGCCCCTAACCCCCACTCTGCCTGGAGAGGGCGCTGTTCTGCTTCAGGCTGTAGTTATTTAATGAAGAGAAACCGCAGCCCTTAGTGCCTATGACAAAAGTCCCACAGCTGCTGCTCACGCGTCAGGGCCTCGGCCCACGGCATCTGTCTCTCTGAAGAGTCCTCGTGGTTGCAGAGAGGCTGTGTGAGCCAGCTGCTGTGCCCCCACCCCAGAGGCAGCTGCCTTTCAGGGCAGGGTGAGCAACTCCTCTGGCATACTGCTGCCTGGTTGTCACCCAGCTGCCATCCCCCACCCCAGAGGTGGCTGCATTTCCGCATTGCCCATCGACCACTGCACCGAGTTGCCGTTACAGAGCGGCTTTGCTCCACGTCAGAGGTGGCTGCATTTCCACTGCAGATGTATGATCTGCTGGAGGCCTTTGGATTGAGAATAGAGGACTATTAGCAGCGACATCCTGACTTTCGGGGACACCGTGTCTAACCATCAGAGCTAGCAGAAAGTTCAAGTAGAGGCAGCCCCGAACACAGCTGCTCATCAGGGAAAGAAGAGATACAGAGATGGGAGGGTTAAGTGAGGCATTTACGAGTTCGAAAAGGGCTAAATGAAAACATGCTGCTCTGACTCCGAGACGCACTCCCCTCCCAGAACTGGCTAAAGAACCCAGGAGTTCTAGCTCCCAGCCTCCACCCCCTGTGCCCTCTAGATCTCACTCCCCTCCCAGAACTGGGAAAAGAACCCAGGAGTCCTAGATCCCAACTTCCATGCTCTAACCACAAGACCTCACTCCCGGCTCTGGGAGAGTACACCCAGAGCCACTGCACACGTGACAGCAGCCTCTAAGGAAAGGAAATACCACCACATACGAGACACAGTGGAGCTGCGGAACTCATTGCTGCAGGACTATTTCACTGGGACAGATATTTATTGAAGGTAAACCACAGAGCGTGGGTATGTAGAAATCAAGCGTCAAGTTCATGCCCATAACGAGGTATACAGAAAGCTTTCGAGGTGAGGGGTTTAGTTGGACTGGAACGGGGGGGACCGATGATATTTTCTAAATTAATAAGAAAAATTAACAGGATGTCCACATCTTGTCTTTCCGGTTTTGCTGGAGGTTACCTCGAAGGAACCAGGAGGCAGATCAGGAGAGGTCGCAAGGGAAGGGGATTTAGGAACAGGGACTCTTTCACAAAGACCGTTTTTCTCCCAGCTGTTTTGGGGGTGTTTGAGATAAAGGCGAAGAAAGAGCGTTCGATTGAACACAAATCAACGGCACGCGTTTGTCTTCCGGGGTATCCGCCATGCTGTAAGCACACCAGTTCTTTAGTCACCTAGAGAGACTTCCAGGGCAGACGACACCTAGATTTCTAGCGTTAAGAAGAAATCAAGCAGGAAAAAAACAACACCTTTTCCAGGTAAAATCCGACAAGCCTCCTTTATACATCAGGAAGAAGCGTGGAAGAAAACAAGGCCACAGCCAGAGATTGTTTGTCCTCTTACCAGGACACTGTAAACGTTTTATGATCAACACCATTTGCGGCTATGAAAGGGAAAACAAGGGTGATTAAAGCTTCTATTTCAGGGCCTTGGCAGAGCTGTGTGTGTGATGGGGGCGGACGGATAGTAGTAGGTGAGGACTGAGGGGCACTGGCAGAGCTGTGGGGGAGGGAGGGAGAAGCCAAGGGCTGAGGTAGCAGGGGGCTGTGGGTCGGGAGTGAGGGGCACCGGCAGGGCTGGGGGAGGGAGGGGCTGTGCTGGCAGGGAGCTGTAGGTTGGGAGTGAGGGGCACCGGTGGGGGGAGGGGTTGGGCTGGCAGGGGGCTATGGGTCAGGAGTGAGGGGCACCGGTGGGGCGGGGGGGGGGGAGGGGATGGGCTGCCAGGGGGCTACAGGTCAGGAGTGAGGGGCATTAGTGGGGCTGGGGGGAGGAGGGGCTGGACTGTCAGGGGGCTGCAGGTCGGGAGTGAGGGGCACCGGCAGGGCTGTGGGAGGGAGGGGCTGTGCTGGCAGGGGGCTGTGGGTCAGGAGTGAGGGGCACCGGTGGGGGGAGGGGATGGGCTGCCAGGGGGCTACAGGTCAGGAGTGAGGGGCACCAGGAGATCTGGGGGGAGGGGCTGGACTGGCAGGGGGCTACGGGTCAGGAGTGAGGGACACTGGTGAGGCTGGGGGGAGGGAGGAGGGGCTGGGCTGGCAGGGGCTACAGGTCGGGAGTGAGGGGCACCGGCACGGCTGGGGGCGCTGTGCTGGCAAGGGGCTGCGGTTCGGGAGCGAGTGGCTGTGCTGGCAGGGGGGTGCGGTTCAGGAGTGAGGGACACTGGCAGAGCTGAGGGGAGAAGCCCAGGGCTGGGCTAGCAGGGGGCAGCACGTCAGGAGCAGGGGGCACCGGCAGAGCCGCGCCCCCCCCAGCGCAGAAAGCAGCAGGCCGCGGCCGCTCGTGGTCACTGACACAGACGTTTAATGGAGAAGCACAGAGACGCAGCCGGCCCGTCGCTTGGTACATTCCACGCCGGGGCACCGGGCGGGACCGACGGACGACAGCAGCTCGCAGGCCACGAGGCTCACGGACAGACGGACACGCCCGCGTCCCCGGGTCAGTCCGGCGGGGTGGGGGGGCTCAGTGCTGCATGGCTGCAGCGTGGTCCTGGCCCGGCGGCTCGGCCTTGCGGGGGCTGCCCCTGCCCCCCCCGGAGCCGCCGCCCCCTCGGCCCCCGTGCTCCCCCTTCCTGTGGCCCCGGATGCAGTGGGCGTTGCCGCAGCCCTCGTCCTCCTCGTCCTCGCTCTCCGTGGAGCTCTCGCCAAAGGCCCGCGGCTTCTCGTAGATGCAGCAGCCTGGGCGGGGCGGTTACATGGAGATGGGGGGGTGATAGGGGGAGGGGAAGTTAGAGGGGCCACAGTGGAGGAATAAAGGGGTGGGGGAGCGAGGGGCATGATGCCGGGGCAGGAGGGGGAGGGTGGAGAGAGACAGAGGGAGTCAGAAGCCCCCCAGCTGTCAGCCTGCACCCAGCCCTGTGGCCTGGCCGAGGGGGGAGGCCTCTCAGAGCTGAGGCCGGAATACCTGGGGGGTCCTTCACTGACCTCTCCCGCGCACCCCCGTTAAGCCCCAAGTGGCCATGTCCCTCTGCAAAACAGCTGAGCCCAGCGAGTCGCCGGCTCCGTGCCTGCCTCAGGGAGGGGAAGTCGTCACCCCGGGTCCTGCTAACGGAGTAAGTCTGGCGGGGGGGGAGGAAGAGGGGAGGGATCAGCCAGAATGGGGCACCGGGCCTTTCTCTTCCCATCGGGCCCCAGGGTGGGGGACTGGCTGGCTCGGGGGCGGGGTGAGGAGTGGGACACAGGGCCTTTCCCCTCCAGGGGGTGCTGGTTCCGATTCGGCCCCAGGGCAGGGGACTGGCTGGCTCAGGGGGTGGGATCCAGCAGCACTGCTGAGGTGAAGAGGTTTGTGTTGAGCATGTGGAAGCAGGAAGGGGAGGGATGGAGAACCCAGGAGTCCTGACTCCCAGCCTCCCCCTCTCTAACCACCAGCCCCCACTGCCCTCCCCATTCGAAGTGATGTGGCTAAAGGCCCTGTACCCGGATGCGGGGAGTCTCGGAAGGGGGGAGCCGTGGCTACTCACATTTGGACGACCTACGGCCCAAGTGCTCGTTGTCCACCGTGTCGCTCGACCATTCCACCTTCTTATCCGGCTTTCGCTTCCTCAGCTTGATGGTCAGGCTGCGGTTCTCCTACCAGGGGGACAGGGTGCGGGGTGGAGAGAGAGCGGGGGGATCAGACCATGGCCGGTCACAGATGACCCACGGAGAAAGACCTTGGCTGGATTAGTAGGGAGAGACCTGAGATGGCAGGGGGCACCATGCTGCAGGGAGTGGGGTGGGGAGCTCAGTAGGGGGCACTCTGCCCTGGCAGGCAGGGCAGGCCCCAGTGCGGCACTAGGGGGCGCTGTGCTGCAGGGAGTGGGGCGGGGGGCTCAGTAGGGGGTGCTCTACCCTGGCAGGCAGGGCAGGCCCCAGGGCAGCACTAGGGGGTGCCGAGTTGCAGGGAGCAGGACAGGGGCCCAGTAGGGGGCACTCTTCTATGACAGTGAGGCAAACCCTCTCACAAGGCCCCTGGGAGTCCGACTGTTGCCTGGCTCCACGGCATGTCCCTTCCACCACCGCCTTCGGAACCACGCCGGACTTCCTGGGGACCACACCCTGCGGTTGCCGGGGCTCCCACGCCCTGCTGTTTCCATGGCTACTGTGCCCTGTTCCGGCTGTGGCGGTCACCAGGGTTACCACATTCCGTGGCTGCCAGGGTTCCCTGTGTCCCTCGCCCTGGGCTAACTGATGTGCACCACAAGAGCCACACCCTGCTGCCGCTGCCATAGCTACAACAGACAATCGTCACCGTGATGGCCACCATGAGCGTCGCCATGGGTACCACACCCCATTCCTACTGGGATAGTTGCCCCACTCCCACTTCCTGCAGTCGCCATAACAATTGCCGTGTCACCGTGGGCACCATGCCCTCCTGTCACTGGGATGGTTGCTGTGGCAACCGCCGCCCCCCCTTTCACAGCAACGGTTGCTGTGACTCCCACAGCCTGCGGTTACCGTGGCTTCCCTGGCATCACGGTCGCTGTGACAACCAATGCCGTGGCGCCCACGATGGGTACAGCGCTCACGGAAGCGCCCAACGGGGGCACATGCAGGTGGGGCAGGGGGCCAGTTTGGGGGCCTCTGAATGAATTTTTTAAACTAACACGCCCCACTGCTAGTTAATACTCGGCATCTAAAAGAGAACTGGGGCTGTTTAATCAAAACCGGATTTGATTTTAATGCTGAAAATCCAAGCCACCCGAAAATGAGTGGTTTCCCCTCAAATCCTCATTTCCCCCCCACAATCCCCCTCCCCCCACGATCCCACAGACTTGCAAAGTCTCCAAGCCCAAATCCCCATGATTTTATATTAATTCTCCCCATGTTCCTGTGACTTTATATTTAAACCCCCCAAACAAACAAAATACAAAAAAAAACCCACCCCACATCCCTCTGATTCTACATTTAAAAACCCCCTTAAATTAAAAACCCAATTTCCCATGATTTTAACCCCACAAAATAAGCCCCCATATCCATGTGATTTTATATTAAATCCCCAAAGCTAAAAAAAAAGCCACTAATCCCCATGATTTTATACTAAGCACCCCCAGTTTTAAATAAAACTTACACATCCCCGCCCCCAATTTATAAAACCTCTAAAGCCCCGTGATTTTCTATTAGCCCCACACATTTTTAATCTCTCAAATTCCTGTGATTTTACAATCACCCCCATCCCCAAATTAAAACAGACCGACAGGCAACCACCGCTTTTCAAACCTGCAGGATTTTATTTTATTTTTTGTTTTAAAACCCAATTCCTGCGGTTGTGAATGTTATTCCCCCCGCCCCCATTTACAAAACCCACAAACCCTGAGTTTATGTTAAACGCATCAAAAATATTTATAAACCCCCAAATACTTGGGATTATGTATTAAATCCTCCTCAAAATGTACAACCCCCCCAAATCCCTGAAATTTTATATTAACCCCTAAAATTACAAAAAACAAACACCCCCCAAATCCAGGGATTTTATATTTTTTAAAAACCCAAATTTACAAAAAAACCCAAATCCCTGAGATTTGATATTTACCCTCCTGCAATGTTATAAACCCGCCCAAAGCCCCCAGAATTTTAAATTAACCCCCCAAATCTATACACCCCCCACACACACATTCCTGGGATTTTACATTCCTCCCCCCACGATTTTTTTTTATAATCTGCCCCAAATCCCTGGGATTTTATAATAACTTCTGCAAAATTTAAAACCCCAAATCCTTGGATTTTACAATAACCCCCCCAACTATCCCCCCCCCATCCGGGGATTTTATCTCGACACCCCCCGGGCCGGATCCCGGTATTTTCCCGCCCCCCCCCGGGCCCCGATCCCGCTCACCGGCTCAATGGTGACGGTCTCGGTCACAGTGGCGCTGGCTGCCCTCCCACCGGCCGTCGCTGTCGCAGTCGCCGTCGCCTCCGCCATGGCGCTGCCCGGCCCCCGCCCTCCGCGGCGCCGGTTGCCGGGGGGAAGAGTCTGCGCCGCGCACCGCCCTGCCTCGCTCCCCCTGCGGCTGCCCCGGCTCTCCCAACAGCCCGCGGCGAGCGACCGCCCGGCTCCCACCACCGGCCGCACGCCACTTCCGGTCACCAGCCCACTACTTCCCGCTTCCGGGTGCGAGTACCGGAACACAGTCCCCCACCCCCTGCTCCTCTGGAAGGGAGGGAATTCTCGGCGCGGCACTTCCGCCGTACGGGGGCGCGGCGCGCATGCGCGGCCAGAAAAAGAGGGCGGGAGAGAATTCTAGTCCGAGTCACGTCCAAGGCAGGGAGGGGCTGGTGGGAGGCCCCCCCGGGGCGGCAGCCTGAGCTGTCACGTGATGGGTCTCACGGCGGGGGGCGGCATACTCTGAGGGTCATTAAGGGGAAGTCAGTAGGACCATGGGGGGCATGTGGGGGTTACAGGGGAAGGAGGGTGAAGTGGGGGGGCTCAGTAGGACTATGGGGGTGCAATGGGACTATGGGGGTACAGGGGAAGGGGGTGCAATGGGGGGCTCAGTAGGACTATGGGGGTGCAGTGGGACTATGGGGGTACAGGGGAAGGGGGTGCAGTGGGGGCTCAGTAGGACTATGGGGTGCAGTGAGACTATGGGGTACAGGGGAAGGGGGTGCAGTGGGGGCTCAGTGGGACTATGGGGGTACAGGGGAAGGGGGATGTAGTGAGGGGCTCAGTGGGACTATGGGGGTACAGGGGAAGGGGGATGTAGTAGGGGGCTCAGTGGGTCTGTGTGGTATAGTGGAAGGGAAACACTGCTGGGGTCAGTGGCACTATGGGGGCACAGGTGGAAGGCACAGGGGAAGTGGGGGGCTCAGTGGGAACATCAGGTGCACATGGGGAGAAGAGGGATACCGGGGGGGGGGTCAGTGGGCCCAATGGGGGGACCAGTGCTGAGTGGGGGAACATATGGGGAAAGGAGGGCTCAGTGGGGGGTAAAGACTGAGAAGGGCACAGGAGGAAGGGGTTTGCAGTTAGAGTGAGGAGGCCATGGTGGATCACAAAGGGGAGGGGGGCTCAATGGAGCAAGGCCTCTGTGGGGGGCATGTGGGGAAAGGGGGGCTTAGTGGGGGGAATCAAGCCTGAGGGGGGCTAGGGCATACAGCTGGGGGGGGCAGGAACTGAGTGGAGTGGCCATAGGGGAAGCTAGGGAGGAAAGAGGCACAGTGGGGAGAGCAAAAAGGGTGGGGCTCAATAGGGGTTGTGAGGGGACAATGACTGAGGGGCATAGGGGGAAGCATAAATACAGTTGGGGGCAGGGCTTGAAAGGCCCTGGGGGTCTCAGTGGGGCAGCCAGGGGCAGGGCCAGGCTCTGCCAGCTTCAGCACTAGAGACAGTAGCGGGTCAGGGGCTGGCAGGAAGGTGCAGTCAGTGTTTTAACAGGGAACTCAGGACACCTGGGTTCAATTCATGCCTCTGCCCCTGACTCCATGTGGGACCTTAGGCAAGTCCTTTCACTTCCCTGTGCCTGTTCCCCCTCCCACCAATTGGCTGTGATTTGGGGCAGGGACTGTCTCTCACTGTGTGTCTGTGCAGCACCTGGGACTAGGGGGCCCCCCATATCTGTGATTCTAGACCCAGGAGGAGAGAGAGAGATGCGTGGTTCATGTACAAAATAAGATTTTATTTACTTCTCCTAGGAGGATGGGGTTGTAGACTTGCCCAGAAATATGCACCCAGGACTCCCCAGCTAGTCTGTCCTCCACAGCCCACGATCCTGAAAGAGGGGAGCAAACCCCCCCGTCTCCCCCCACAAAGCACAATACACCAACAGGCTCTCCCCTGAGAACGCAGCAGCTGGGGTCCAGCGTGGGAACTGCCAGAGCAGCCTTAAATAGCCTTGAGCTCTCCACAAATGGCTCTACACCCCCTGGGGCTGAGGACTTGAGGTTCCCCTAGGGGATGGGAAAGGGGGATGTGGTATCCCCCATGGTTACACCCTTTGGAGTCACCTCTGCAGGGCCAGAGTTGTGTTCACGCCCCTCCTTTGCTTCACTGGGCTGCAGGCACCAGTGGCGGTGAACGCTGGGTGGGGGTGGCTGTCAGTCCATAGGTCGACCTGAGCCTGAGCCAAGAAAACAATCTCGTTAGGAGGTGAGGCAAGTTGTTCTGGGTAAAGGAGGGGTAGGTGTTACATCTAGTCTTCTCTTGTCCATGGCCCTCTGCCCCTGTGCTGCTCCATTCATGAGTCTTCCTTCTCCTGGAACCTGCGCACAACAAAAGCCAAGCGTCAATCCTTTGCAGAAGCTTTTCCTTTTGTATTTCTTTTCTGATCTGTGGAACTCACTGCTGCAGGATGCTGCTAAAGTCACAGGGAGACCAGAGACACTGCTGTGAGAAAGCTTCCCTCCCCTCCAGTATCCCTAATCTCTCTGGGGATGGAGATCCCCCATAAACTGCTCTTTGGAGGTGACCGGGGGTTCCATTTAAGAGGAGAAAGAGGATGCCAGCCCCACCCCGACCCACTTTACTCCTTTTCTCCACTTAGGTTGATGAGTTACGTCACACTACAGGCAGGGCATGTGGCTAAGAAGGGCAACTCCACGCAGGAAGCCAGGAGAGACTCAAATGAGGGCAGCAGGACTACACAAACTGCCCCACACTGGAAAATTAGATCT
This sequence comes from Malaclemys terrapin pileata, assembly GCF_027887155.1. Taxonomy (NCBI): domain Eukaryota; kingdom Metazoa; phylum Chordata; order Testudines; family Emydidae; genus Malaclemys; species Malaclemys terrapin. The sequence goes on along the minus strand of NC_071517.1, from coordinate 42,807,034 downwards.
ACTCGGCTATGTCGCCCAGATACCGCCCCGAGCAGAACAGTTAAGCTGACTTAAGTCCCAGTGTAGACAGCGCTTGACTGATGGATGAATTCTTCCGTTCAACTAGCTACCACCTCTCGGGGAGGTGGATTACCTGCGCCGATGGGAGAACCCCTCCTGCAGCGTAGGCAGTGTCTACACTACATATTTCAAGTGTAGACAAGTCCAAAGACTCTCCCAAGCTCCCAAGGACGGAAAGGCTGCAGGGAGCAGCAGCCACCTAGGAAGGACGAAGGTGAAGGATGTGTCTGCCAGAGGGAAGCCTTAGCCGGGATGGGAGAAGAACCCTGCACAGAGTTGGGATTTAGCTGGGCAGGGCTGTGCGGGGCAGTTCTTGCATTTCCCTGTGCACTTCGTGAATAAATCCAGACCACACAAGAAGCCTCCGTCCAAGTTCTTAGGCCGCTTTGGTTTTTAATTGGTAAATCTTAGGTTGCCCCGTACACACCCAATCCGACGTCAGCCAACGCACAGATGTTAGGTTAGTGTGCACCACGTTATACCAAGGCCTGGCTTAGCGTGAGTGAACAGCACTCTGGGAAAAATCTAAGCTACATCCCACAATACCCTGCAGTAATACCACCCAGATAGGAAAATCAAGATACATGCCTTGTGTGTCTTAGTGCAAGCCAGGGAGGCCCCTTCACAGGCCGGTACCTGGAATGCCAGTATCCACAACAAAGATAAGGAAAGGTACAGAACAAAAGGAACTGGGACAAACAGGTGGGTTGGATTTTACTGAAGAGTTTTGTAACGTATCGAATCATCCTATAAATATGACTAGCTGAAATGCTTGGGAGCACATTGTGTACACCTTGTACAGCAAGAAAGTACAGTTAATGATTTTTTTTCTGGGCATTTCCTTTGGGGTTTTTTTTTTGGGGGGGGGAGGGAGGGGCTGGGCTAACCGTGATGTCTCATTTTAAGGGAACAACCTGGATCGGTTTAGCTGATGAGGAAATACAGCGAGATCTAGGTGACCTGGGGACGGGTCTCCTCCCCTGCGGGCAATAACTCCCCAGTCTTTCTCCTCGCACGAGAGCAGTAGGGAAGGGACAGCGCCTTACTTGCACTGGCCACAGGTATAGAAGACAGTCTGTCCTTCATCCGCTGATCTCATCTGCCGGGTGTGGTAGACCATGCCCTCGTGACCACACTGGGGGCACTTCCTGTCGATCTGAAAGGATCACCAAGGCCGAGTCAAATCCATGGAATGAAGATTCCCTTCCACCCCCCCAAAAAAAATCCTCCACTGGGATAAAAGGGAAATAAGTCAAGGTCAGGTGCTAATGTACCGGTGGGACTTCCCGCTGCAGGATGTTAGGAGACTCTTGATGTGTGTTTTCCTTCCCTCCTGTCCACAGAAATCCCCACTCACCATGGGTCCCTTGACCTCCTGCCCATCGTCCATGATCATCAGAGCCACGGAGCCCAGGTGGTTGAACTCGACACAGGACTGGACCACCTTCCCTTCAAAATCTGTGCAGGGAGAGGAAGAGAGTTATTGAGCGATGTGTGTGTCAGAGAGAGGAACTAATGCACTTTAGAGACTTGCCTCTCAGAGGGCCAGCACTCGACCTCACTCCCTTCCCAGAGCTGGGGATAGAACCCAAGAGTCCTGACTTCTAGCCTGCCCTGCTCTAACACACTGTCGTCCCCCCCCCGAGGGATTTCACTAGTGGACAGAGAGGAATTCAGTTCCCCTAGATAAATGCCAGTACGTGTGTGTGGGGGGGGTGATGCTGCCGCCCTCACCTCGTACATCGATGGAGAAGGAGCAGCGCACGCACGTCACCTTGTCCTGGACGCCTGGCAGAGGCAGGATGGTCCCACACTCTGGGCAGAAATCCAGGTCCGACTGGAAGCAGGAGTTGCCCAGCTCCATGGCTGCCTGCGAGAAAAGCCACTGGATTAGCTGGGCTGCCAGCGGCACCCTGACCAGCGCTGCTCTGAGCTACTGCAGGTCCCAGCCGGGGCCCCCCGCACCGGGACAGGTGGGGGGAGGAGTGGGGCCTTTGCACGAGAGGCCAAATCAGGGCATGTTTATCTGCATCAATTTACACCCCTCCAGCACCCATGAAAACTCCCACCCCTCCCAGGTGCCCCTAGTGCCTCCAATAACCACACCTGCAACCCTCCCTCCACCCAGCCCCCTCACCCTAACCCTCCCCCGCCCCCTCTCACCCCCACCCATCCCTGCCCCCTTACCCCAACCCTCCGTCACCCAGTCCCCTCTCACCCCAACCCTCCCCCGCCCCCTCTCACCCCCACCCATCCCTGCCCCCTTACCCCAACCCTCCGCCACCCAGTCCCCTCTCACCTCAACCCTCCCCCGCCCCCTCTCACCCCCACCCATCCCTGCCCCCTTACCCCAACCCTCCGCCACCCAGTCCCCTCTCACCTCAACCCTCCCCCGCCCCCTCTCACCCCCACCCATCCCTGCCCCCTTACCCCAACCCTCCGCCACCCAGTCCCCTCTCACCTCAACCCTCCCCCGCCCCCTCTCACCCCAACCCTCCGCCACCCAACCCTTCCCCACCCATCCCTGCCCCCTCTTACCCCCACCCCCTTACCCCAACCCTCCGCCACCCAGTCCCCAGCCCTCCGGGGGACCCCTCAATAAATCTTCCACCCCTGATTATTTGCCCCCAGCAACCCCCGGTGCCTCCTTAAAAAGGGCTGGTCCCTGTCCCTTAATCAATTCTCCTTGTGCCCCCCCCACTCACCCCCAGCTGCGCTGCTTCCTCTCTGCCTCCGGCCCCCCACGTGTCTGAGAGTTTGGAGCAGACAACTGCAGCCCTGCGTAAGATAGAGCGTCCCCTAGTCCTCCAGAGGAGTAGAGGGGAGGCGGGAGGCAGAGTGTCACCCCCAGGAACTTTGGCTCAGCAGCCAATGGAAAACAGCTGGCAGCCCAGCCCCGCCCCCCCAGCTCTCCCAGTGCCCCTCACTCCCGATCTGCAGCCCCTGCCAGCCCAGCCCCTCCCTCCCAGCTCTCCTGGTGCCCCTCACTCCTGACCTGCAGCCCCTGCCAGCCCAGCCCCTCCCCCACAGCTCTGCCTCACTCCTCATCCGCAGCCTCCTGCTAGCCAAGCTGATGGCTCCCAGGTTTCCTAGTGCCTCTCAGTGCTGTCCCAGGCACCAGCTGCTATTCCCAGCCCTGTCTGCAAGCCCAGGTTGAAGCCTCTGCAGTTAATCCAGCACTAGGAGAGATGCAAGGCTCCATGTCCTATTCTCCAGCCTCTCATCTGGGGCCAGCTCAGAACTAAAGCCTAGAGGGGAAAGGTAGAACCCAGGAGTCCTGACTCCCAGCCCCTCCCTTCCGCCTCCCCTAACCACTAGGCTCCTCTGGCTTCCCAGAGCCAGGAATAGAACCCAGGAGTCCTGGCTCCAAGCCCCCCCTGCTCTAACCACTAAACCCAACTCCCCTCCCAGAGCTGGGGATAGAACCCAGGAGTCCTGACTCCTTGCCTTCTTCCTCTTAACTGGACTGCATTACCTCTTATGTGGAGGAATCTGCTGAAAATCTTGAGCCCTCACACTGCCAGGCGGAGATCAATGATCAGCATAAGACGTGTTTACAGGGCCCATATATTAGGAATCCCCAGGCTGGATCAGCCAAGGGGTTCACCTAGCCCAATAGCTTGTCTCTGGGCAGTGGCCAGCACCAGGTGGTTCAGGGAAAGGGGTGAGACACCCTCTAATATTCTTTACATGGTGCTTCATTGGGCTTGGATCAGCAACATCCCTCGTCCCAAAGAGCTAAGGCCCCGATCCTGCAAAGACTTAAACGCGCTTAACTTCAGGCACACAAGTTTGACTTTGATGGGGGACAGTTGAGCCCCATGTTAAGTCTCTGCAGGATCCGGGCCTCAAACAAGTGAGTGAGAATAGTAGGGTTGGTGGTTGTGTGGCAGAATTCTTTTCGCCCAGACGCTAGGGTGATGGGCATTCGTCTAAAGCCCTAAGCCAGGGTAGAGCCTTGGGTCCCTGGAGTGGGAGGGTTTGTGGTCACTAGGAAGGAAGGGGAGGTGGATTTCATAGAGAGAGGCTGCTTCCGGCTTGAGCCCTTATCATAGAATCATAGAAACTTAGGGTTGGAAGAGACCTCAGGAGGTCATCTAGTCCAACCCCCTGCTCAAAGCAGGACCAATCCCCAATTAAATCATCCCAGCCAGGGCTTTGTCAAGCCTGACCTTAAAAACCTCGAAGGATGGAGATTCCACCACCTCCCTAGGTAACCCATTCCAGTGCTTCACCACCCTCCTAGGGAAATAGTGTTTCCTTATATCCAACTAGACCTTCCCCACTGCAACTTGAGACCATTGCTCCTTGTTCTGTCGTCTTCCACCACTGAGAACAGCCGAGCTCCATCCTCTTTGGAACCCCCCTTCAGGTAGTTGAAGGCTCCTATCAAATCCCCCCTCACTCTTCTCTTCTGCAGACTAAACAAGCCCAGTTCCCTCAGCCTCTCCTCATAAGTCATGTGCCCCAGCCCCCTAATCATTTTCATTGGACTCTCTCCAATTTGTCCACATCCTTTCTGTAGTGGGGGGCCCAAAACTGGACGCAATACTCCAGGTATGGCCTCACCACTTCTGAATAGAGAGGAATAATCACGTCCCTGGATCTGCTGGCCTGGCAATGCTCCTGTTAATGCAGCCCAATATGCCATTGGCCTTCTTGGCAGCAAGGGCACACTGCTGACTCATATCCAGCTTCTCATCCACTGTAATCCCCAGGTCCTTTTCTGCAGAAGTGCCACTTAGTCAGTCAGTCCCCAGCCTGTAGCAGTGCCTGGGATTCTTCCGTCCTAAGTGCAGGACTCTGCACTTGTCCTTGTTAAACCTCATCAGATTTCTTTTGGCCCAATCCTCCAATTTGTCTAGGTCCCTCTGGACCCTATCCCTACCCTCCAGCATATCTACCTCTCCCCCCACCTTAGTGTCATCTGTGAACTTGCTGAGGGTGCAGTCCATCCCATCACCCAGATCATTAATAACCCTTATTGCTTGCAAAGGGTTTCTGGGGAGTGTGTTCCTATTGAAAGATTGATTGATGATCGGTTAATTAACCAGCACCATTAGCCAGCGCTTGTTGCTACTTGTATCCGAATAGCTCGTTAGTGGAGCTAATAGACTCCTAACGGTGAACTGATCTTCTGTTCAGTCACTGTCAGTGCAATAGAGCTGTAGCAGCCCTGATTCTCTGGGACTGGTCCTGCATTTGGGAGCAGGTTAAGGGAGCTAAACCACCTTTGCGATCCCTCCTCTCCCGGGCCCCGAGTCTTCTTGTGCCTCTTCTCCACAGCAGCTGCTGGGCCCCGGATTTTTCCCAGGTGGCTACGAATGGAGGGGAGGGCCTGGGCCGGAGGCGGGAGCGGGCGCAGAGCACGGGTCGCAGGGGGCGGCCAGGGTGAAGCTGCAGCGCTGCTGATATTCAGCGCCCTTGCAAAGCCCCAGAGGGGCCACGGAAGCAGAGGTGCAACTGTATCTGGATCTCAGCCTTGCGCCAAGCTCCGTGATGACTGGCTCCGGGGCTCACAAGCTGCCTCCCCGCTGTCCCTTTGTCTGTGAGCCACAATCGTTGTGGGGACCCATCTCAAGGGCCTCTCGGTTAGGAATCCCCAGGTTCTGGCCCGTCGAGCCGACCCTCCCATGGGGCCGAGGTGCGTCGTGGTCCGTTTGTGGTTACGTCGTTGCAGGATCGGGGCGGAGGATCCAATGCGATAAGAGAACGAGACGCATTGGAGCGTCGGGAGACAGGCTGAGGGCTGTTCCCAGGTGCGCTGAGTTTTTCATAGGCCTGCTGGGAAGCAGGGAATGGCCGCAGCGCATTGGCCATGCCCTCCCTGTACCCAGCCCCATCTATCTCACTGCTTGCCTCCAGCCCACCCCTGTGCCTAGGTGGAGGATGGGACCTGGGTAGAATGGAGTCCAACTGGGGCATGTGCCTCAGTTTCCCATCTGTCACATCATAGAATCATAAGACTGGAAGGGACCCAAGAGGTCATCTAGTCCAGTCCCCTGCACTCATGGCAGGACTAAGTATTATGTAGACCATCCCTGACAGGTGTTTGTTCAACCTGCTCTTAAAAATCTCCAGTGATGGAGATTCCACAACCTCCCTAGGCAATTTATTCCAGTACTTAACCACCCTGAGAGGAAGTTTTTCCTAATGTCCAACCTAAACCTCCCTTGCTGCAATTTAAGCCCATTGCTTCCTGTCCTATCCTCCTCAGAGGTTAAGAAGAACAACCTTGTAACAGCCTTTTATGTATTTGAAAATTGTTATCATACCCCTTCTCAGTCTTCACTTTTCCAGACTAAACAAACCAATTTTTTGTCAATCTTCCCTCATAGGTCATGTTTTCTAGACCTTTCATCATTTCATCAATGACCTGGGGCAGATGGGTATGGGGCAATGGAATAAATGGACAATGACCTAGTGTAGAAGGCTATGAGGCACTGGAGTAACTGGACAATGCCTTGGTGTAGAAGGGTATTTAGTACTGGAGAAACTCCACAATGGACTGGTGCAGAAGGGGATGGGGTACTAGAGTAACTGGAGAATGACCTGCTGCAGAAGGTTATGGGGTACTGAAGTATATCCTGGTGCAGAAGCATGTGGGACACTGGAGTAACTGGAGAATGATCCGGCGCAGAAGGGTATGGAGCTCTGAAGTAACTGAACAATGACCTGGGCACAAAAGGGTATGGGGTACTGGAGTATCTGCACAATAATCTGGTGCAGAAGGGTATGGGACACTGGAGTAACTGAACAGTGACCTGCTGTAGAAGAGTATGGGGTACTGGAGTAACTGTAGCAGGATCTGGTGCAGAAGGGTATGGGTAGTGGAATAACTGACATTGACCTGGTGCAGAAGGGTATTGGGGTCTGAAGTAACTGGACAACGGCCTGGTGCAGAAGGGTTTGGAGGTATTGGAGTAACAGCACAAAAACCTGGTATAGAAGAGTAGGAGGTACTGGAGGAAATGGAGAATGACCTGCTACCGACGGGTATGGGGTATTGGAGTAACTTGACTTTGACCTGGGCACAGAAGTGTATGGGGTACTGGAGTAACAGGACAATGCCCTGGTGCAGAAGGATATGGGACACTGGGATAACAGCACAATAACCTGGTGCAGAAGAGTAGGGGGTACTGGAGAATGGCCTGGCACAGAAGGGTCTGGGGCACTGGAGTAACTGGAGAATGACCTGGCGCAGAACGGTCTGGGGTACTGGAGTAACTGGAGAATGACCTGGCGCAGAAGGGTCTGGGGCACTGGAGTAACTGGAGAATGTCCTGGCGCAGAAGGGTCTGGGGCACTGGAGTAACTGGAGAATGGCCTGGCGCAGAAGGGTCTGGGGCACTGGAGTCACCAGCCAATGGCCTGGCACAGAAGGGTCTGGGGCACTGGAGTAACTGGAGAATGGCCTGGCGCAGATGGGTCTGGGGCACTGGAGTCACCAGCCAATGGCCTGGCGCAGATGGGTCTGGGGCACTGGAGTCACCAGCCAATGGCCTGGCGCAGAAGGGTCTGGGGCACTGGAGTAACTGGAGAATGACCTGGCGCAGAAGGGTCTGGGGCACTGGAGTAACTGGAGAATGACCTGGCGCAGAAGGGTCTGGGGCACTGGAGTAACTGGAGAATGTCCTGGCGCAGAAGGGTCTGGGGCACTGGAGTAACTGGAGAATGGCCTGGCGCAGAAGGGTCTGGGGCACTGGAGTCACCAGCCAATGGCATGGCGCAGATGGGTCTGGGGCACTGGAGTAACTGGAGAATGGCCTGGCGCAGAAGGGTCTGGGGCACTGGAGTAACTGGAGAATGGCCTGGCGCAGAAGGGTCTGGGGCACTGGAGTCACCAGCCAATGGCCTGGCACAGACGGGTCTGGGGCACTGGAGTAACTGGACAATGGCCTGGCGCAGAAGGGTCTGGGGCACTGGAGTCACCAGCCAATGGCCTGGCACAGAAGGGTCTGGGGCACTGGAGTCACCAGCCAATGGCCTGGCGCAGATGGGTCTGGGGCACTGGAGTAACTGGAGAATGTCCTGGCGCAGAAGGGTCTGGGGCACTGGAGTAACTGGAGAATGGCCTGGCGCAAAAGGGTCTGGGGCACTGGAGTCACCAGCCAATGGCCTGGCACAGAAGGGTCTGGGGCACTGGAGTAACTGGAGAATGGCCTGGCGCAGATGGGTCTGGGGCACTGGAGTCACCAGCCAATGGCCTGGCGCAGATGGGTCTGGGGCACTGGAGTCACCAGCCAATGGCCTGGCGCAGAAGGGTCTGGGGCACTGGAGTAACTGGAGAATGGCCTGGCGCAGAAGGGTCTGGGGCACTGGAGTCACTGGCCAATGACCTAGCGCAGAAGGGTCTGGGGCACTGGAGTAACTGGAGAATGGCCTGGCGCAGAAGGGTCTGGGGCACTGGAGTCACCAGCCAATGGCCTGGCGCAGAAGGGTCTGGGGCACTGGAGTCACCAGCCAATGGCCTGGCGCAGAAGGGTCTGGGGCACCGGTCTGGCTGGCCTATGATCTGATGCCGAGAGATCCAGCCCCTGCCTGTGACAGAGGAAAGTTTGGGCATGGCTCAGTGCCAATTGTCCCGTTTAGACTCAGTGCCCCGAGACATCACATCCCAGGGCTCCTCATTAGGCTTTGGGATGCGTCGCGCTGGGCCTTGTTAGCGTCTCCACTCCTGCTTCCAGCTGGAGGATCCAGCCATTGGGGCTCTGGGGGTTATTAAAAACACGTTCTGTTTGTGGTGCAGCCTCTGACGAGGCCCCTGGCGGGGCCATTAAAAAGTTTCCTGTTCGAGATTCAGAAGGGAATCTAAAAGTGAGTCCAAAGGGAGCCGAACACGAGCGAGTCCCACGTGCAGCAGGAGAGCTTTTGTGTTAATTTGAGTGGAATACGGGGACCCAGAGACTCACAGGTGTTAGCATGACCCTGCCAGTTGTACAACTCTAAGCAGTCAACCATGGTTCGGGGTTTTGAGGACGGAGACCTCAATCCCCTGGGCACAGCACGGGAAAATTCATGCCATGGTTGGAAATGTATTGAGTCAGACACACCGGAGGGAAAATAATTTCAACTCAAGATATGCATCAGTTTGAATCTGCCATTGGCTGGTGAGGCGAAACTAACGTAACCCAAACTTTTCCAAGGGCCTTTTTCAGAGAGGATATTGATTAGACTCTTTTACTTTGTCAAACAATCTCTGGTAGGGGGAAAGAAAGGGTTGGAGATCAGTTGACGGCTGTGACTGGTGATTCCCTTTCCTGCCTTTAACAAAGCAGAAGGATACAAGAGGAGAAGAGAGACCATAGCGGGGCAGTCCAGCTTTTCTTCATCTCAGGTGGCTGGTCAGTCTTACACAGATATGACTCCCATGGGGTTGGGCACCTAAATGTCTTTGAGGATCTGACCCAAAGTGTCAAACATCTAAGGGTACAGCTGCGTCTCAGAGCTCAGGTCTATGCACTTGGGCTCGGACTAAAAATACCTGTGGAAACATGCGGCCTCGGGTTCTGAGTCTTGCTGCTGTGGGTGTCTACTTGGCATGTAGACATACCCTGACAGCTGTCTAGATCCTAATGCTGGGACCTGGCTATCCGCTCAGTCCCCTCCTATTCCACTGGGCTGATCTACCCTTCACTTAGCCTTCTGGCCTAGGTAGCTACATTGCAACCAATACAGAGAGCGCTGTGAATGAAATCTAGATGGGGACACATTTATTAACTCAGGCGCTCAGGGTTCGAGTGGGAGAGGCGAGGACGGCAGGGCAAAGTCAGTGGTGCCAGTTCAGCCCGGCGACATTAGAGCATAAAGGGAAGATTTATCACAGGCGACCATGGGCGGAGAGTCAGGAAATCCAGCGTCCCATTAGCCTGGTGACCCCGAGACCTGGACGCGGCTCCTCAAAGGCATTGAGGCTCTTAACTTCCATCGAAATCAATGGATAGCGCCCCGCATGTCCTATGAGTCAGGTAGGGCTCATAATCTCCGTTTGCTGGCTGAGCTCAACCTGATGGCATTTCCCTGTCCCTGTCCTTTCTGAACACGGCTCCCGGTCGACTCCAAGACGTCAGGGGATGTTCTGGGCATCGCTGGGCAGAAGCCGATTCGTTTGGGGGAAATTCGGAAAACCAGAAGGGGAGAAACGGGGGATACGTTTAGCACAGTCACAGCTTCAAGCACCTCTTCAGTTGTCTAGAGAGCAAAGAATTGGTTGGTGACACCCACTAATGCTTCCCAGCCTGACCATGTGGACCCCCTGAATGAATTGTCTCCCAGACAGAAAGAACAGAAATAATAATGGTGGAGGAAGTTGGGCACACAGAGCCAAGGGGAGGGGGGAATGACAGGCAGTGCAGAACAGGGGTGTGCAGAGCCCCAGGGATACAGGGAGAATGGGGGAGCCTGAAATGTGGGGAGGAGGTAACGGGGGAGACACAGAGCCCCTGGCGTGAGTTGCAGGGAGTCCCTGAAACAGGGGGAGAGGAGAGGGGTACACACAGGGAGCTTGTGGGAGGGAACGGAGGGAGCCCCTGGTGGGAGCAAGGACCTCAGCCTGCACAAGCCGTGAAGTGTGTCAATGCCTAGGACAGAGGAGGAAACTGAGGTGCAGAGTGGTTAAGTGACTCGCCCAAGGTCAGACAGCAACTCTGTGGCAGGGCCAGGTTTAGCGTCCAGGACGAATATGCTGCTTTAACTCATTAGACCCCACTCCCACCCCCCAGAGCTGGGATAGAACCTGGCTCCCAGCCCACTAGACTCCACTCCCCTCCCCATTGACTAGGGTCTAGCAGCAGGCCAGCTCTTCTATAGGTCAATTGTTCCTGTGTGTTTAGTGCTGCGGGACAGGGGTTCTAGTCCTAGCTCCCCAGAAGTGGGTGTAGATGGGATTCCAGTTCCTGACTGATCAGTGGGGATTCCCTGGGCGGCTTTGCCACTGCCATTCACCCCCTGGTTTGTGTAGGGCTACCATATGTCCGGATTTCCCTGGACAGGTCCGGCTTTTCGATCTATAAATAGCCATCGGGGGGGGGGGGGGGGGATGCCATCCGGGTCGGCTATTTATAGATCAAAAAGCGGCGCTTCTCAGCTCCCCCCCCATCCCCTGCAGCCTTAGCACGCCCCCGGCCCCGCAGCTGTCTTCCCCCATCTCCCCTCCCCTGAACGCTCCGTCCCTCTGCTCCTCCCCCTCCCCTGCTTCCCGCGAAGATCTGGATCAGGCATGGGAATCCCAGGGGTCTGTCTGGGGGCGGGGGTGTGAATATGGGGTGGGGGTGTGGATAAGGGTGGGGGCAGTCAGGGGACAGGTAGGGTCCTAGGGGGGCAGTTAGGGTGGGGGGTTCTCAGGAGGGGGCAGTCAGAGGACAAGAAGCAGGGAGGCTTAGATGGGGGTGGAGTCCTAGGGGGCAGTTAGTGGCAGGGGTCCCAGGAGGGGGCAGTCAGGGGACAAGGAGTGGGGGGGGGTTGGGGGTTCTGAGGGGGGCAGTCAGGGGGTGGAAAGTGGGAGGGAGTGGATGGGGGTGGGGCAGGGCAGGGATGGGGCTAGAGCGGGGCTCCTCCCCACCCGTGTCCTCTTTTTTGATTGTGCAAATATGGTAACCCTAGGTTTGTGGGAAAATCACAGGACAAGTGTGCGACTCGTTGCCTGGCAGGTTCTGTGCTCGGGGAGGCAGCTCCTCCTTATCCAAGCGCCCAACCCATTGCGCCCAATCCTCAGTGCAGATCAGAGAAGACACTCGAGCCCTTCGTCTGAGCCTCGATCTCTTCTCTCAGAAGCACCAGGTCCTTCGTGAGGTCCCACTGCTCCTCCTCCGAGCTGACCGGCCGGTACCCAAAGACCTCCATGGCCGGCTTGCAGATCTCCTGCACTTCCTGCACCTGGTGGAAGCTAAGCTGGTGCCTCCATGCCTGTGAGACCTTGCTGGCATCCCTCCGCACTGGGAGGACCTCGGGGTCCTGAGGCCCAGACCAGTGGGTGATGTTGTGCACCCAGGCCTCGAGCCGGGGGGAGGAGGCCAAGCCGGTATAGTGGTACCACTTGGCCACCTGACCCATTGGATCCCGGACCAGGTCTTCGTAGCGTGTCAGGAGGTAGCGTCCACGCAGGGCAGGAGGTGGGTGGCGCAAGGTGGCCAGGTACATGCCGGCTTGGCTGTGGCAGACTTTGCGCATGACCAGGCGGGCGTTGGGCGTGGCATTGTGGGCCCGACTGATGAGCAGGTCTTCCAGGTAGAGCGAGATATGCTGGCGGGAGGCGTAGACGGCCCGGGGGTCCCGCACCAGGTGGATGATGCGGAGGTCGAGGGCCGGGTCGGCCAAGAGCGGGTAAAGCGCCTCCAGTTGGAAGAACCTGACGACCTTCAGCGCCACATGGCTGTAGGTGATGCAGGCCTCTGCCGCCTTCCCGAAGGGGCTGGGGTCGCAGTAGGCCTGGCACTCCACCGGCCTCACGATGTCCCCGCGCTGGAAGGCCTCGCAGGCGGGCGGGGAGCAGAGGGCCCGACTCATGGGCCACATGAAGATCTGGGACTCCCAGTGGGGCTGATGCACAAAGTCCTGCAGCGCGGCCATCTCACACCGGAAGAGGGCGTGGAGCAGGTTCCGAGCGGGCCCCTGCAGCAGCTCCGGGCTGCCTCCGGGCAGGTGGTACCAGACATGCTTGGCTGGCTCCATCAGGTAGAAGACGTCGGGGTGCTGGCTGAAGAGTTGGCCGGCGAAGGTGGAGCCCGAGCGCCAGCTGGAGAGGAGGAGTATGTGGGTCCTGCCGGGAGGAGGTGGCACGGCGCCGTGCCAGCAGCCCAGCCAGAGAAGCAGGAGCGTGGACGAGAGCAGGAGCAGCAGGCGCTGGGTGGTGACTCTGGTGAACATCCTGCCCTGGTGGCGGAACCTACCGCAGACAGAACGAGGCTTAGTAGGGGCACATCCCCTCATCCCTCTCCTCCCCCAGAAGCCTCTTGGGCAGAGCCCTGTGTTGTCATGTAATGGACACCACCTTGGCCGATGCACAGGGGACTGACTGGGGAACCTCCGTACATAAGAACATAGGAACGGCCATACTGAGTCAAACCAAAGGTCCATCTAGCCTGGTGTCCTGTCTTCTGACAGTTGCCAGTGCCAGGTGCCCCAGAGGGAATGAACAGCACGGGCGCCCATCAAGTGATCCATCCCCTGCCGCCCAATAGGTCCAATAGGGGCAGGGAGGGGGCAGAGTTGGGGCGGGGACTTTGGGGAAGGGGTTGGAATGGGGGTGGGACGGGGTCGGGGGCGGTGGGGAGCGAGCACCCACTGGCACCGGGGAAAGTTGGTGCCTATGACTTCAACCCCACTGCCAGAGATGGTTGCGTCGACTCCTGCCCCTGTGGTCGAGTCCGGACCCTTCTCGCTCGCCCAGGCCGAGCCGACAGCTACACCTCCTGTCGACCCTGGAGGTGTTTGAGGCTGCACGGGGTCTGCTCCAGCTCATGGCACCGTTCCCCCCCACCTAGCCGGGAGAGGTCGCCGGCACCAGTCGCTTCCCCGGCACCGTCAAGGGGAACGCCCGCAATGATGGCCTCGCGGTCTCCATCCCCGGTGCACCGCTCCCCTGAGCCAGAACAGGGTCAGTAGCCTCATTGGTCCCCAAGCCCTCGGTGTGGGCCCTCGGCACCTCGCAGTACCACTCCTCCCTCGTCCTCCTTTTTGGAGACCTTGGAGTCAGACTCCTATCGATCTCATTGGAGCAGAAATAGACTGTCCAGATCATCACAAGACCGGCATCGTGGCCCGCGCAGTGGCAGTCCCCAGCATAAATGGCTTTTGGACTCCCTGGGCCTTCACCAAGGCCAAGGGCGGAGCCACGGGTTGCATTCCAGGGTGGCAGCGGTAGCCTCAGCCACTTTCGTACCGCTTCCGGCATTGTCGGCATTGGCAGGATCGGGGGTAGCTCCATTGCTCTCTGTTGCCACCATCGCAACCCCTGTGGCACCGGCGGCAGCTACGCCAGTCCCAGAGGTAACAGCGCTGATGTCCTTGGCACCGACAGCTCCAACACCATTGGTTCTGGATTGAACAACTTCGCCAGCGGCGGCCTCTGCAACGATGTATACAGCTCCGGCACCGAGGGCAATGGCACCATCCACGTCAGCTCCAGCCCCGGATACCCAAGCGCTGCGGGACCCCTTGGGCATGGAGGGAAGAGAGCGGTCACCCCTTGCGGCGGTCTCTTCCTCCTCCTCTCCAGATGAAGCGCTGGCAGGCACTTTGGTAGCCCTGGCCCTGGAGGACAACAGGGTCCTACAGCAATTGCTGAGGAGGGTTTCCCAGGGCCTGGGCATTCAGGCGGAGGAGGTAGTGGAGGACGCAGATCCAATGGTGGACATCCTCGCCCGCTCCTGACCGGCACGTATTGCCCTACCCCTCATAAAGACCATTGCCGACACCACAAAAACCTTATGGCAGACCCCGGCTTCGTTGCCCCCTACATCTAAACGCAATGAAAGATGCTATTTTGTGCCGTCCAGGGGCTATGAGCACTTGTATACTCATCCTCCACCAGATTCCTTGGTCATGGATGCTGCTAACCAACGTGAGTGCCAGAGCTACCAAGGCCCCTTCCCCAAAGCAGAGCTGGTGCCGCAGGACTCCTGTGCCGATTCTTGGCCCTGGTGGAGGAGGGCAAGCTCATTTCCCGAGCTTCTTTGCAGGCCGCTCTGGATGGGGCTGATGCGTCCACTCGGATGATGTCTACGGGGATTGCCATGAGAAGGAGCTCCTGGCTCCAGGTATCAGGTCTGCCATACGAGGTCCAGCAGACCATTCCGCATCTCCCCTTTGAGGGTGTGGGACTCGATTTTCTGAAAAATCGGATAAAAGGCTACATAGCTTAAAAGTCTTGCGAGCCACCCTCAAATCGCTGGGCCTCCACACTCCCGCCACACAGCAGAGGCATGTTAGGCCGCAACCTCCTCCGTGGTTCTACCAACCACACAACCGGCAGGACGGCTCACGGAGGAGAAACAGTAGCGGCAGGAAGAGGCCGCACCCATCCTCAGGCCAGGGCTCTGGACTGTCCCAACTTTCATCCGGACAGAAGCAGGCCTTTTGAAGGGGCAAACAAGGACAGTGCACCAGCACTTGGACTGGATCCAACCTGCCTTACCTTCTCCTCCCGACTATCCCCTTTCTACCCTGCATGGGCCAGTATCATGTCAGACTGCTGGGTGCTCTGCATGGTAGAGAGGGGATACTCCTTCCAATTCTCTGCCCTCCCGCCCTTCCACCCCACTTCCTCATCCCTCTTCAGGAACCCTTCTCACGAGCAGCTCCCGCACTCGCTCCTATTGCTTGGGGCAGTGGAAGAGGTACCTCAGGAGCTGAAGAGCAAGGGCTTCTATTCCTGGTATTTCCTAATAACGAAAGCCAAAGGTGGGCTGAGGCAAAAGTGCCAGCAGTTTTGCTCCTTCCTGAATCACAGCTCAAGCTCCATCGCAGATGCGTTCCTCCTCCCATGGGGAGGCCGCCTTCTCTACGCGTTCCCACCCATCCCTCTCGTTCACAAGGTGCTTCTCAAGATACGGAGGGAACAAGCTTTGGTGATATTGATAGCTCCAGTCTGGCCCCGCCAACAGTGATACACATCTCTCCTGGAAATGTCCATGGAAGCCCCAGTTCCCTTGCCGCTTGTTGGTTTGTTTTGTGCCAATTTTCAAGGGTTCAACTTATTGTCCTGCTTCCAGATGGGAGAAAGTTTCAAAATCGAAAAAAATGTCATGAAATGGGAAAACGGTTTCCTACCCATCTCTGTTCTCCAGTGTGTGCGTGCCCTGCTCGAGGTGGCATTGGTCTGTGTGAGTTATGTGAGTGGAGTAGACACTGAATTCCTACCCAAATGCCCCTCACTTTACAGCGGTTCTCAGCCTTTCCAGGCTACTGTCCCCCTTCCAGGAGGCTGATTTGTCTGGCGTACCCCAAGTGTCACCTCACTTAAAAATGACTTGCTCACAGAATCAGAGTTAAAAACACAGAAGTGTCACAGCCACTGTTACTGAAAAAGTGCTGACTTTCTTGTTTTTACCATATAATTATTAAGTAAATCAACTGGAATATAAACATTCATAGAATATCAGGGTTGGAAGGGACCTCAGGAGGTCATCTAATCCAACCCCCTGCTCAAAGCAGGACCAATCCCCAGACAGATTTTTACCCCAGATCCCTAAATGGCCCCCTCAAGGATTGAGCTCACAACCCTGAGTTTAGCAGGCCAATGCTCAAACCACTGAGCTATCCCTCCCCCATTGTACTATATTTCAGTGTATAGTCTATAGAGCAGTATAAATAAGTCATTGTCTGTGTAAGGGGTCGGACTCACCCCTGCGGCGCCTCGTCTGGTCGTCTGGGGAATCAGCTCGGTCCAGCCCGGAGCGCCCTCTGCAGGCTGGTGATTCACCTTGTCCTTTGCACTGGCCCCCGTGTCCCTCCCAGGACTCTGGTGCCCCTTGCTCTGGGTGTTGCCCCCTGGCAGTACCCACACTCACTGGGTCTCCCCTCCCAGGGGAACCCCCATCCACTAACCTCTACCTCGCCTCAGGATAAGGCCACTGCCAGCCACCAACTAGCCCCCGCTCTCTGGGGCCGACTGCAGTATCAGCCACTCATCACAGGCAAGGAGGGTTTGGACCTGCTGCCTTGGCCTACATCTGGGTTGCCCTCTGCAGCCCCCAGGACCCCGTAGCCTTCTCCTAGGCCACAGCCTGGGGCTTTCCAGGCTGGAGCTCTCCAGCCCTGCTCCATTCAGGTACCCTGTGTCTAGCTCCCTGCAGCCAGGCCCTTCCCTCTCTAAGTGGAGAGAGAGAGTCCATCTGACCGCCTGGCTCCCCAGCCTTTATAGGGCCAGCTGGGGCCTGATGGGGCGTGGCCCAGCTGTGGCTGTTTCCCCAATCAGCCCAGTAGTTGCTTCTCCCTGTAACAGCCTTCTCCCAGGGCTGTTCCAACCCCCACAGGGCAGGAGCGGGTGTCCACCCCGCTACAGTCTGTATGAGATTTTAGTTTGTACTGAGTTTGCTAGGGCTTTTTATGTAAATATGGAGATATACCTATCTCATAGAACTCTAAGAGACCCTGAAAGGTCATTGAGTCCAGCCCCCTACCTTCACTAGCAGGACCAAGTACTGATTTTGCCCTAGATTCTTAAATGGCCCCCTCAAGGACCGAACTCACAACCCTGGGTTTAGGAGGGCAATGCTCAAACCACTGAACACTCGTACAGAAGCTGCTCAAGTCAGACATTTAAAAATCAGCAGGTCCAGATCACTTGCATCCAAAAGTTTTAAAAGAGCTGGCTGAGGAACTCACTGGACTGCTAATGTTAATGTTCAATAAGTCTTGGAGCACTGAGGACGTTCCAGAAGACTGAAGACAGCTAATTTTTAATTGTGCCAATTTTTAAAAAGGGTAAACAGGCTGACCCAGCAAATTATAGGTCTGTCAGCCCGACATCAATCCTGGGCAGCCTAATGGAGCCGCTGATAAAGGACTTGACTAATAAAGAATTAAAGGACGGTAGGTAATTCATGCAAATCAACATTGGTTTATGAAAAATAAATCCTGTCAAACACACTGGACATCTTTTTTTTCATGTGATTATGAGTTTGGTTGATAAAGATATTAGTGGTGATGTAATATAATTAGATGTCTGCAAGGCGTTTGACTTGGTACCACATGACATTTTGATTAAAAAACTAGAATGATATCAAATGAACATGGGACATGTTAAACGGATTAAAAATCGTCTCACTGCTAGGTCTCAAAATGTCATTGGAAATGGGAAATCATCATCAAGTGTGTGAGTGTTTTCAGTGGGCTCCCGCTGGGGTCAGTTCTTGACTTTAGGCTATTTACTATTTTTATCAATGACCTGGAAGAAGAAAACATTATATCATCACCCATAAAGTCTGCAGATGACGCAAAAACTGGGAGAGTGGTCAATAAGGACAAGGACAGGTCAGTGATTTGGATCATTTGGTAAGCTTGGGTGCAAGCAGACAGCCTGTGATTTAATACGGCTAAATGTAAATGTACGGGTAAGCAGAGTCAGGATGAGCTCTACCCTGACATCTGGAGGTGAATTATGGCGAGTGTGGAAAAGAACTCCAGGGGGTGATCTGGTTTGCATAGGCACACCCACTCGCCTGGCATGAAACAACAGCAACTCAAAGTGGTTACTTTGGCTGGTGTGGGATCCCCAGTTTTCTCTGTTATTGGGGCAGGAAGAATAAAGTGTTGTTACCCTGATTCTGTGAATCAAGGCCAGTGGAACTGTTGTATGACAGAAGGACTGAGTGAGTCCTTCACCATTACCTAAGTAGCACTTGCTTGACAAGGGGGATGGGTTACAAAACCCAGTGACTAGAGAGAGGATGAGGACAGGTATTTGTACTTGATATGGGCTCTCTCTGAGTGTTTGGAACACCAATTGCGCCATCTCCTCTCTCCACTGTTGAATGTCAGAGCTAACTTTGATTCCATTAGGAGTCTAGTTACAGGCTGCTGAGCTGAATTCACTTTGGGCCGATGGTGCAGTAGCACTGGGGCTCCCCTACTATGAGCTGAAATCACAAAAGAGCTGAAATCACAAAAGAGCTAAAGTTATTAAGAGCTGAGATCACTGAGGCTGTGTTAACTAGTGGGGGAGCCTGAAGCTATATTGCTAAGCGGCTGGCGGAGCAGCTAGCAGAGTGGAGCTGAGCGGCTCACAGGTTGGTGAGCAGAGCGGAGCGGCTGGAGGAGCAGCTAGCAGAGCAGAGCGGAGCCTTGTGGGAGCGGCCCAAGGGATGGCTGAAGGGGAGCAGAGCTGAGCGGCTCACAGGTTGGTGAGCAGAGCGGAGCAGCTGCCAGAGCAGTTTGTGGGACGGCAGGAGCAGCTCACGGGACATCTGGTGGAGTGGAGCGGCTCGTGGTGAAGGCTGCGGTGGAACCCCACGGAGAGGCAGCCGGTCGGCCTCGGATCACGTAAGGTGCCCCTTAACACCCGGTGGGCCCCCCCCTTGAACTCTGGGGCTGCACTGACCAGGGACAGAGACTCTGGGGGGTTGTTGGACTTTTGGGACTTTGGTGATTCTTGGGTTGCTGGTTTCAAGAACCAACGGGAAAGGACACAGCCCAATTTGCTGGGGTGGGTTTTTTGCTCATGGTTTGTTATGAATCCTGTTTGTGGTGTTTTTCCAATTTAATGCTGATGTCGTTTACCTCATGTTATTAAACATTTTCTGTTACACTCAGACTCCGTGCTTGCGAGAGGGGAAGTATTGCCTCTTAGAGGTGCCCAGGGGGTGGTATGTAATTGTCCCAGGTCACTGGGTGGGGGCTCGAGCCGGTTTTGCATTGCGTTATTGAAACGGAACCCCTAGATACAGAACCCGGCCCTTGTTGCTGCCAACTTAGATGGGCAGAAGGGTTACATACGCATCTAGGAACAAAGAACGTAGGCCATAGTTACAGGACGGGGGAGGACTCTATCCTGGGAAGCAGTGACTGTGAAAAAGATTTGGGGGTTGTGACAGATAATCAGTTCAACATGAGCTCCTAGTGCGATAAACAGGAATCTCAAGTAGGAGCAGAGATGTTATTTTACCTCTCGATTTGGCATTAGTGCGACCGCTGCTGGAATCCTGTGTCCAGTTCTGGTGTCCACAAGGCAAGAAGGATGTTGGTCAATTGGAGAGGGGTCAGAGAAGAGCCATAAGAGGGATTAAAGGATTAGAAAGCCTGCCTGATAGTGATAGACTCAAAGAGCTCCATCTATGTCCTTTACCAAAGAGAAGGTGAAGGGGTGACTTCATCACAGTCCGTAACTGCCTACATGGGGAACAAAGATTTAATCACGAGCTCTTCAATCTGGCAGAGAAAGGTCTAATATGCTCCAATGGCTGGAAGCTGAAGTGAGACAAAATCCAAGTGGAAATAAGGTGTAAATGTATAACAGTGAGCGGAATTAACCACTGGAGCAATTTACCAAAGGTGGCGGCGGATTCTCCATCACTGACCATTTTTATATCAAGATGGGATGTTTTTCTAAAAGATCTGCTCTAGGAATTATTTGGGGGCAGTTCTCTGGGTTGTGTGACACAGGAGGGCGGATGAAATGCTCACCGTGGTATCATCTGGCCTGGGAATCCATGAATTCCCTCTAGGGGGCGTTGTCTCCGATCCAGCCCCAGGGCAGGGGGAATGCTTGGCTCAGTGGGGCATGGAGTGGGAGATGGGGCCTTTCCCCTCTAGCAGGCATTAGGTGTGCTCAAGAAAGACCACAGGGAGGGTGGCCAACCCTCCAGGATTGTCCTGGAGTCTTAGGAAGTAAAAATCGATCTTGAATTTAAGATAAATGTTGTGTGAAAATCTCCAAGAATACATCCCACCAAAATTGGCAACTCTAACTGCAGGGGTTGGAGTTACTGCTGCCGGCGCTAGGGCCCTGCAAACGTGGACTTTGAACAGATAATGCTCAGGGCTTAGAGGTTTGCCTCCTTACAACCGTCCACAAACAGTGCCACATCAAACTCCCCCAGAGAGCTAAACCAGGGAGTCCTGTCCCGCTTCCTGCCCATGCCTCATTCCCAACCAGCTGTTCAAAAGGGGGAAATGGGTGAGGGAGGGGCCATGACTTTAACTACAAGTGGCGTGAGTTGGAACGGTTCTCAGCAGCCGCATGACGTCTCCCAGATTGTGCCGCCCGCAGCGAAGACAGGTCCCAGGATTACCGGCCCTGGAGCAGAAATGCAGGGGCAAACGGCGATCCACCACCATAGCCCACCCATCACTGCTGCCAACTCTCAAAGCCCTTGGCAGATGATAATGAACGAGGCCTTCCCACCAGAGTGGAGGGCTGCGTTGGCTGAAGGGATAGATGCAGTTGTGGCTAAGTCACAAGACAGGGAGTCAGGACTCCTGGTTCCAGCCGTCGCGCCGAGTGGGGTCTAGGAGGTTAGAGCAGGTGTGGCTGAACCTCTGGATCCTGGGTTCCCTCCCCAGGTCTGAGCGGGATCTTGTGGTTAGAGCAAGGTGGGCTGGGTGTTACAAAACTGGGACACCACTGGCCCAAGGTCACACAGCCAATCTAGGAATAGAACCCAGGTGTCCTGATTCCTGGCTCTAACCTCTAGACCCCACTCTCCTCCTAGACAAGAGAATAGAACCCAAGAGCCCTGACTCCCAGCCACCCCGCTTTAGCCCACTAGACCTCACTCCCCTCCCAGAGCTGGGGATAGAACCCAGGAGTCCTGATCCCCTCCACTCTAGCCACCTAGGTTGTAGTCCCTGGGGGGCTCGGAGCAACCCCTGCAAAGGGTAGGGTGACCAGACAGCAAGTGTGAAAAATCGGGACAGGGGGTGGGGGGTAATAGGAGCCTATATAAGAAAAAGACCCAAAAATTGGGACTGTCCCTATAAAATCGGGACATCTGGTCACCCTAGCAGAGGGTCTGACTAGACCATGGGATGAGGTTCTCCCACTGTCCCCTGCTCGGCTCTCCATGCCATTCAGCAGCAGAGAAGCAGCCCTGGTCCCTGCCCCAGGGGAAGAAGGGGGTGCGTCTTACTTTGTCAGGGTGCTGTCAGCTCCACTCCTCTTTCAGCTCCTTCCAGCCTCTTCTCTGGAGTGACAGTGACTCTGCACCTTCATGTGTAAACAGTGGGTGGATCCAGGGTGGCCAGAGGAGGCTGGTGGAGCAGGAGCAGCCAGTCTGCCCCAGGCCTTGATACTGCGATGAACCAATCCCAGCAGAATCCCAATGGATAGACAGTGTTAGCTAGGGATGGGATGGGAAGGGAGTTGACTTGAGTGGGTTAGAGAAGTGGGGGCTGGGAGTCAGGACTCCTGGGGTCTATCCCCAGCTCTGGGAGGGAAGAGGCAGGGGGCTAGCAGCCAGGACTCCTGGGTTCTAACCCTAGCCCTGGGAGGGAAGTGGGGTCTAGTAGGTTAGAGCAGGAGGGGGTGGGAGCCCAGAACCCTGGGTCTCTTCTTAGCTCTGGGAGGGGACTGGAGTCTAGTGGGTCAGAGCAGTAGAGGTTGGGAGTCTAGGACCGTGGATTCAGCTCTGGTGCTGGGCCAAACATACTCTTCCAATTTTTTAAAGCACGTGTGTATGCAAGGCCCACTCGGCCCTGGAATTTATTTCACTCGCATTAATACGGTGTCAAGAATTGGGGTAGTCGTGTTAGTCTGTATCCACAAAAACAACAAGGAGTCTGGTGGCACCTTAAAGACTAACAGATTTATTTGGGCATAAGCTTTAGTGGGTAAAAAACCTCACTTCTGCAGATGCATGGAGTGAAAATGGCAGATGCAGGCATTATATAATGACACATAAAGAGAAGGGAGTTACCTCACAAGCTGAGAACCAGTGTTGATAGGGCCAATTTGATCAGGGTGGATGTAGTCCACTCCCAATAACAGATGAGGAGGTGTCAATTCCAGGAGAGGCAAAGATGCTTCTGTAATGAGCCAGCCACTCCCAGTCCCTATTCAAGCCCAAATTAATGGTGTTAAATTTGCAAATGAATTTTAGTTCTGCTGTTTCTCTTTGAAGTCTGTTTCTGAAGTTTTTTTGTTCAAGTATAGCTACTTTTAAATCTGTTATAGAATGTCCAGGGAGATTGAAGTGTTCACTTACTGGCTTTTGTATGTTACCATTCCTGATGTCCGATTTGTGTCCATTTATTCTTTTGCGGAGGGACTGTCCGGTTTGGCCAATGTACATGGCAGAGGGGCATTGCTGGCACATGATGGCATATATCACATTAGTAGACGTGCAGGTGAATGAGCCCTTGATGGTGTGGCTGATGTGGTTGGGTCCTTTGATGGTGTCACTAGAGTAGATATGGGGACAGAGTAGGCAACGAGATTTGCTACAGGGATTGGTTCCTGGGTTGGTGTTTCTGTGGTGTGGTGTGTAGTTGCTGATGAGTATTTGCTTCAGGTTGGGGGCTGTCTGTAAGCGAGGACTGGCCTGTCTCCCAAGGTCTGTGAGAATGAGGGATCGTTTTCCAGGATAGGTTGTAGATCATTGATAACGTGCTGGAGAGGTTTTAGTTGGAGGCTGTACGTGATGGCCAGTGGTGTTCAAAGAGAAACAGAAGAACTAAAATTCATTTGCAAATTTAACACCATTAATTTGGGCGTGAATAGGGACTGGGAGTGGCTGCCTCATTACAGAAGCAGCTTTGCCTCTCCTGGAATTGACACCTCCTCATCTATTATTGGGAGTGGACCACATCCACCCTGATCCAATCATCCCTGTCACTGGTTCTCCACTTGTGAGGTAACTCCCTGCTCTCCATGTGTCATTATATAATGCCTGCATCTGTAACTTTCACTCTATGTATCCGAAGAAGTGAGGTTTTTACCCACAAAAGCTTATGCCCAAATAAATCTGTTAGTCTTTAAGGTGCCACCGGACTCCTTGTTGTTTTTATCAATATGGTGGACCACCAATAAGCGTTTGAGAGCTGTAAACGCCCTGCAACGAGGGAGAGGAGCATGTTGGGTGACACATGAGCAAGTGTCTTGGATGAGATGGAGCGAGGGGTCATTTCAGCCAGAGGATCAGGGAACATTCCCTAATGGGGAGGGGTCTGTGAGCCAGGGGAGTTGTCTCCTGGCAGGAGGGGCTGGTGATGGACCATCTCTTGGGACACTTAAATCAAGGGCTGGGCTCCTGGGTTCTGTTCACAACTCAGTCCTACCTT
Organism: Malaclemys terrapin pileata; assembly: GCF_027887155.1. Taxonomy (NCBI): domain Eukaryota; kingdom Metazoa; phylum Chordata; order Testudines; family Emydidae; genus Malaclemys; species Malaclemys terrapin. The sequence continues at coordinate 42,783,259 of NC_071517.1, read as the reverse complement.
TCACCCAAGTCTCCCCTTTCCCTTACAGTTTCTCTCTCTGGTGCAGAACCTCTGTGGATGTAAACTGGAGCTGTACTGTGGGAGTACCTAGAGACCCCACAGGAGATCAGGGCCCCGTTGTGCCGGGCACTGCACAGACACACAGCAAGAGACAGTCCCTGCCCCAGCTGAGATCAGGGCCCCATTGTGCTGGGCGCTGCACAGACACACACAGGGAGAGACAGGCCCTGCCCCAGCTGAGATCAGGGCCCCGTTGTGCTGGGCACTGCACAGACACACACAGGGAGAGACAGGCCCTGCCCCAGCTGAGATCAGGGCCCCGTTGTGCCGGGCGCTGCACAGACACACAGGGAGAGACAGGCCCTGCCCCAGCTGAGATCATGGCCCCATTCCCTTTTCTTGAAGAGTGGTATCATTTGATGTTTTTCTGTCACTCCTCCAGCTGCTCCCTAGCTCTCTGTGACTTTGCAGAAACACTTGCCAGAGATCCAGTGGATTTATGAACCGCTGCCGTCCACTGTGCTGATGAGGGATTTGTTATTACAACTTTCTTTTTCTTTTCTTGCTAAAAACAAGAACAGTTTCAAAGAACAGCTGAGTTGTGCAGCCATGTGAGAACCAGCACTGACTTTGTCTTTCTAGCCATGGTCTGTCTCTCTTTAGATTTCTCTTCTCCCCTTCTCCTCCCTTCCAAATTTGATATGTGTGGATGGGATAATTTATTTGTATTAATGCAAAAAAAAAAAAAAAGTTTAAAATGTAGAATTGCCAAGAGAAGGGACTGAATGAGGATGTGATGAATGCCAGATACATACAGTGCTTGGTATCACACTGATGGGTGCGATAGATAGATAGATAGATTAGATAAAGATGGGGTGTATGGGGATAGATAGAGGGGGGGTGGATAGATGGATAGATAGATAGATAGAAAGGGGGTGTGGTGGATAGATAGATAGATGTGTATGGGGAGGATAGATTAGATAGATAGGGGGTGTGGTGGATAGATAGAGAGGGGGTGTGGTGGATAGATAGAGAGGGGGTGTATGGGGATAGATAGAGAGAGAGGATGTGTGTGTGGTGGATAGATAGATAGATAGAGAGGGGGTGTGGTGGATAGATAGAGAGAGGGTGTGGTAGATAGATAGATGGGGGGTGTGGTGGATGGATAGATAGATAAATAGATAGATAGATAGATAGGGGTGTATGGGGAGGATAGATAGATAGATAGATGGGGTGTGGTAGATAGATAGATAGGGGGTGTGGTGGATAGATAGAGAGGGGGTGTGGTAGATAGATAGATAGGGGGTGTGGTGGATGGATAGATAGGGGTGTATGGGGAGGATAGATAGATAGATAGATGGGGTGTGGTAGATAGATAGATAGGGGGTGTGGTGGATGGATAGATAGATGTGTATGGGGAGGATAGATTAGATAGATAGGGGGTGTGGTGGATAGATAGAGAGGGGGTGTGGTGGATAGATAGAGAGGGGGTGTGGTAGATAGATAGATGGGGGGTGTGGTGGATGGATAGATAGATAAATAGATAGATAGATAGGGGTGTATGGGGAGGATAGATAGATAGATAGATGGGGTGTGGTAGATAGATAGAGATGGGTGTATGGGGCGGATAGATAGATAGATGGGGGTGTGGTGGATAGATAGATAGAGGGGGTGGTGGTGGATAGATAGATAGATAGATACTGAAGCATGTTTGAGGTCAAAAACACCCACAAGCAACAGTCAAAAGGCCAAGCAATGTTACTGGCTTATTGAGGAAACGCACACAAGCACAAGGATTACCCTAGGAACTGTGTGCAATAGAAATCTCTCAGAGATAGCACTACACACTGGGAACTGTTTGACCCAGGTCACAGCAAAAGAGCTTTCCAGCAAGTGGGAAGAGGAAATAAAAGGGGGACAATGACATCATGATGGTACCTCACTCTCCCTACAATGAAACACCTGAGGAACAAAGACTGAACTGTGGGAAGTGATGGTCCCAGGCTAAAGGGGTTTCTAGCCTGTTTTTGAAGTTTTTCTGTTGTAATATAGCCACCCGCAGGTCTGTCATTGAATGACCAGACAGGTTAAAGTGTTCTCCCACTGGTTTTTGAGTATTATGATTCCTGATGTCAGATTTGTGTCCATTGTCTGTAAGCGAGGACAACCCCCCAACCTAAAGCAAATACTCACCAGCAACCACACATCACTGAACAAAACCACTAACCCAGGAACCTCTCCTTGTAACAAAGCCCGATGCCAACTCTGTCCACATATCTATTCAAGTGACATCATCATAGGACCTAATCACATCAGCCATACCATCAGGGGCTCGTTCACCTGCACATCTACCAATGTGATATATGCCATCATGTGCCAGCAATGCCCCTCTGCCATGTACATTGGCCAAACCGGACAGTCTCTACGCAAAAGAATTAATGGACACAAATCTGACATCAGGAATCATAATACTCAAAAACCAGTGGGAGAACACTTTAACCTGTCTGGTCATTCAATGACAGACCTGCGGGTGGCTATATTACAACAGAAAAACTTCAAAAACAGACTCCAACGAGAGACTGCTGAGCTGGAATTGATATGCAAACTAGACACAATCAACTCCGGTTTGAATAAGGACTGGGAATGGCTGAGCCATTACAAACATTGATTCTATCTCCCCTTGTAAGTACTCTCACACTTCTTATCAAACTGTCTGTACTGGGCTAGCTTGATTATCACTTCAAAAGTTTTTTTTTTTCTCTTACTTAATTGGTCTCTCAGAATTGGTAAGACAACTCCCACCTGTTTATGCTCTCTGTATGTGTGTGTATATATATATCTCCTCAATATTTATTCCACTCTGTATGCATCCAAAGAAGTGGGCTGTAGCCCACGAAAGCTTATGCTCTAATAAATTTGTTAGTCTCTAAGGTGCCACAAGTACTCCTGTTCTTTTTGCGGATACAGACTAACACAGCTGCTACTCTGAAATAAGTCTTTAGTCCATTGCCATTTTTGGTTGTTTTTTTTTTGCTTGTAATGGTTCATGTAAAGGTGCCGATACTGTCGCCAAATTAGGCAGAAACTTACCATAGTCATTGAGCAGTCTTAAGAACATAAGAATCGCCATACTGGGTCCGACCAAAGGTCCATATAGCCCAGTATCCTGTCTCCTGACAGTGGCCAGTGCCAGGTGCCCCAGAGGGAATGAACAGAACAGGTAATCATCAAGTGATCCCTCCCCTGTCGCCCATTCCCAGCTTCTGGCAATCAGAGGCTAGGGACACCATCCCTGCCCATCCTGGCTAATAGCCATTGATGGACTTATCCTCCATGAATTTATCTAGTTCTTTTTTGAACCCTGTTATAGTTTTGGCCTTCGCAAGAATGAACATAACTGTGACAGGTTCTCTGTCGGTGACTCTTGAAGAAGCCACTTTCTCTGGTGATTTCCATAAGCCCATGGCATCAATTACATGACCAAAGTATTCAAATGAAGGTATGAAAAACACACATTTGTCTCAACATATTCTCAGGATGTGCTCTTCCAAATGTTGCAAGGCAGCATTCAAATTTCAGAGATGATCTTCGTAATCCTGTCCTGTAACAAGGATGTCATCCAAATATCACTGAAATCTGTTCAGTCCCTTCAGGGTCTCATCCGTGACTTTCTAGAGCAGGGCAGATACCAATGTGATACTGAAAGACAAACCTGTTAGAGCAAAATAGGTCTTTTGGCATGTTTATTGTGAGATATTTGCGAGATGTTGGATCAATCTCCATTTGTCAGTGTGCACTGAGCCAGTCCAGTTTACTGGAACATTGTCCTTCACTAAGAGTAGCAAACAAACCTTCAGGACGAGGTAGCGGATACTGGTCTGGACATAAAACTGGATTCAGTGTCACTTTGAAATCTCCACAGATTCGATGGAGCCATCCTTCTCGATCACTGGTACAACAGGTGTAGCCAGTGACAAGACTCAACTGTTCATCAAAAGGTCTACATCAGCCTTCACCAGAGGCTTTAGTGTCAACGGCACAGCTCTGGGTTGGTAATATTTTGGCTGGCTGTCAGATGTAATAGTGAGCTTCGCTGACATATTGCTTATCCGTCCAAATTCTTTTTCGAAAACTTTGGGGCGTTTGGCCAGTATTTCTTGAAGGTTTCTAGGTGTTTTTGTGATCACCTTGATCTTGGTCCAATTCACCTTGAGCTTCTCAAGCCAAGTTCTGACACGTAATGATGGATACTTTCCTTTGGTCACATGCAAAGGTAAAGCAACTGATTGTCCACTTAGTTGAACTTTCACCTGGAGTACCCCTTTTGGGACTAATTTTTCTTCAGTATAAATCTGCAGAACCATGAAGGTTTCTTCCAGAGGAACTTGCGACAAGCGCTGCTGATAGGTAGACACAGACATCAGTGAAGTGGCAGCTCCAGAATCAAGCTCCATTCTTGTAGGAGCTCCCTCGATCAAGGGTGTGACCCAGATGCCATCTCTTACTCCAGCTTCTAACACATGCAGGGCTAGATCTTGCTCATTGTCACTAGAGCTCTTGCCTTGCTCCACATTTCGAATTCCCGACTTCCGTCTTTTCTTAGGTTCAGTCTTCACAGGTGTCTTCTTGGAGGGACGGTTGCTCCATGTTGCTGGTTGTTGAACTGAACGACAGGTCATGAGGATGAGTTCTTTCTTCTGGCACCTTCATCTCAGTGCAGGCTGCAAGCTGTCTGTCTCTGCCTGCTTAGCAGGCCAGCCAAGGTGGCTTTTTCCCCTCTCATTGCTCCATCCATTTCCAGTAGCTCCAGCAGCAGTCTCCTCCTTCTGATTATTTGTATTAGTCCACTTCGCCTCTCTTGCTGACTGACCCACGCTGCCCCTGCAGCAAAAGCAGCTGTCTGCCATCGTGAGTTGCTCGGTGAAATTCTTTTCTTTTTACTCTTTCCTCTGCTTGGTCAGGCAATGGGACCGGTGGACACTTGTGCTAGAAGATTTCTCCTTGTCGATGTTATATTTAGAGGAATAAATACCAGGAAGGGAGAGGAATTATTTAAGTTAAGCACCAAGTGGACACAAAAACAAATGGATATAAACTGGCCATCGACACGTTTCGGCTTGAAATTAGGTTTCTAACCACCAGAGGTGTGAAGTTCTGGACCAGCCTTCCAAGGGGAGCAGTGGGGGGCAAAAAACCTAACTGGCTTCAAGACTAAGCTTGATAAGTTTATGGAGGGGGGTGGTATGATGGGATAGCCTAACAAGGGCATGTGGCCGATCTGCGACTGCTAGCAGGAAATATCTCCAACAGCCTGTGATGGGACACTAGTTACTGTAGTGGCTCTGAGTTACTACAGTAATTCTTTCTCAGGTGCCTGGATGGTGGGTCTCGCCCACATAATCAGGGTCTAACTTATCACCAGATTTGGGGTCGGGAAGGAACTTTCCCCCAGGTCAGAGTGGCAGAGACCCCTGGGGGGGGATGTCACCTGCCTCTGCAGCATTGGTCATGGGTCACTTGCAGGTTTAAACTTGAGTCAATGGTGGATTTTCTGTAACTTGAAGTCTTTAAACCATGATTTGAGGTCTTCAGTAACACAGCCAGAGGTTAGGGGTCTATCACAGGAGTGGATGGGTGAGGTTCTGTGGCCTGCGATGTGCAGGAGGTCAGACTAGGTGATCATGATGGTCCCTACTGGCCTTAAAGTCTCTGAGTCTATGAGACCCAGCAGAGAAGGAGAGAGAGAGATGGGAGAGCTGATTTAAACACTGCTCAAACAGAAACTTAACAAAAGTGAGACTCTGGTCTGAGTACAGCCTGCCTGACCCTTTAGAGGGGCCGGACACCAGAAGGGGAACCCAAGGAGCATGCGACTGGGATAAGATGGGGAGAGGGGTCGTTTTCGCCAGAGCACCAGGGAATGTTCCCTAATGGCGAGGAAGTCTGTGAGCCATGGGGAATCGTCTCCTGCTAGGAAAGGCTGGGTAAGCCATCGGTGGTGGGGTGTGCTTGCCCCGCCCTGGGCAGGAAGTGGTTAACCCCATACTCTGGGCAGAGGTTAACTCCACACCATCCTGAAGGAGAGGGTGGCCATCTTGACTCTGGCCCTTAGGTTACACCGCCCTGAGGGAGAGGGCAGCCATATTGATTCTGGCCCTTAGGCCACCCCACTCTGAAGGAAAGAACGGCTATATTGACTCTGTTCATTAGTCCATACCGCCCTGAGGGAGACAGCAGACACATAGACTTTGGCTGCTAGGTCCTACTGTCCTGAGGCTGAGGGGAGTCAGGGGAGACTTGCCCCGCGACACCATCTTATTGGACACTTAAACCAAGGGCTTGGCTGAGAGCAGGAGAAAAGCCCTGGGAGGAACAATCCTCCAGTGACCCTGGAGTAACTTGCTTCGGTGTATGTGTGCGGACAGGCCCTGTGTCTCGTCCCCTACCCCCCTGAGCCAACCAATCGGAGACCCGAGCCAAGCCAATGCCCCCAAGAGGGGATAGGCCCCATGTCCGATCCCCTGCCATCATCAGCCAGCTAGCCCTGCAACTTGGGGCCCCCTCAAGCGGAAGGGTCTGAATCTCATTCCCCACCCCCTTGAGCCAGCCACCTTGGCACTCCAGCTGTAAGCAGAGCCGTTCGTATTGACTCTGTAACCATTCCAAGTGGTTAAAGACAGAAAACTTTTTAATGGCCCTCATGGGCCCGCCACGGGGCTCATCAGAGGATGTGTCACAAATAGTAAGTGTCTCTGATGAGATGCAGTGTCCCCTGTCGCCACCCTACCCCCGACCCAGCCAGGAGCAGGAGCCGAGACGCTATCGACGCATTCTGGCACCTAACAAGGAGCCCTGGGATGCCGACGCTCCCCACCTTGGCCTTGTCTCCGCAAGGCAAACTCGGCACCGAGCCACTCCCGATCTCTCCTCTGTCGCAGGCAGGGGCTCACTCTCTCTAAGCAGAAACACCCCGGCGTCCCGGGAGGGGACAGAGTAGCGAGTCCAGTGTCACCCCAGTGGGGCTGGCCGGAGGGAGATAATGCCTGCCCTGGATTGAAACAAGGGGCATTCAGGGCCAGCGTGCTGCCCTCCTGCCTGTGGCAAACAGATCGCCAGCCAGTCAGTCCAGTACGTCACACCCCTCTGCTCTAGATCAGTGACCAGCTGGTCCACCGGCCCATACCCTGAAACATCTAGTCCATGTCCCAGATCCCTCCATACTGGCTCAGACCCTGGGCCTATGTACTCCAGCATCCCACCTCCCCCCATTGTCCCCGTAAATCCATAGCCTCACGGACCCTGTCCCCATAATAACGAACAGTCATTTTGCTTCCCCACTGCAGATGTTAGAGCACTTTACAAAGAGGGGGGAATGGCGTCTCCGAGGGGAGCGGCAGGGCCAGGAACAGAGCCCTGATCTCCAACCGGACACCCTACCCACGAGACCAGGGGTAGGCAACCTATGCCACGCGTGCCAAAGGCGGCACGCGAGCTGATTTTCAGTGGCACTCACACTGCCCGGGTCCTGGCTACCGGTCTGGGGAGCTCTGTATTTTAATTTAATTTTAAACATTTTAAAAACCTTATTTACTTTACATATAACAATAGTTTACTTATATATTACAGACTTATAGAAAGAGACCTTCTAAAAACGTTAAAATGTATTACTGGCATGCGAAACCTTAAATTCGAGTGAATAAATGAAGACTCGGCACACCGCTTCTGAACGGTTGCCGACCCCTGACCTAGACCATGCTGCCCGGCCAGAGGGACAGGCCTCCTGAACTCCATCCAGTGGCTCAGTGTTCACAGTTTCCAGGGACCCCGTACACATTCCTCTCCCGCTTTGTCGGGAGGGCTGGTGATTTTCCGACACTCGGAGGTGGTCCTCATAGTTCCCCTGGGTGGTTAGTGAAGGGAAGGCTGGGAGCGTGGGTACTGCAACAAAGAGATGCCCTGACTTGAAGGACTGATCGGGATCAATAGTAGAGTAATGAACACATCCCATGAGTCCCGACACATAGGTCACCTCCTCCCTTGCTCTAACCCCCTGGACCCCTCTCCGCTCCCAGTAATAGGGATAGAACCCAGGAGTCTGGGCTCCCAGCTCCTCCTTCTCTAACCCACTAGACCCAACTCCCCTCCCAGTGACAGGGAGAGAGCCCAGGAGTCCGGGCTCCCAGCTCTGACTGCCAGACTGTGCTCTGCTTTCAGCGCATTCTGAGAACTGTCCTGGCTCGACTCACTCCCCCACTTAAAGGGACAGTCTCTGCTCCAGGGTTCTGCGGGCCGCAGGGCCTGGACTGCGTTCACACTCCCAGAGACAAGCCCTGGGGTCGAGCGGAGCCGTTGGCGCAGATGGGGCCATGTCCTAAAGGGAGGGGAGTGATCCTGGTGGCGGGCGGGGGGTAAGTGGTCACTTCCCCAGCACCCATCCCCCCATGTTGTCTCTCACGGCCCCTTTGGGGCATGGGGTCCCTGGGGCTCTACAGACATCGCCAGCCGAGTCCCAGCCCTTTGGGGAGGCTGCAGGGAGGCCTCCCCCCTCCTGATTCCGATGCCCATAAAAGACCTAAGTGTCTCCCCCACTAACGGCCCTAGAGTCGGGGACCGGCTCCTTAGCTGTGCAGGGAGGAGCCTTGACAGGGCTGCACTGAGGAGCTACGCCAGCCCAGGCACATGGAGATATCATCCCCATGAGCCCAGAGCCACCACCAGGGCGGGGTTAGGGCAGCGATCAGGGACAGAAGCTGTGGAGCCATCCCTCCTACCAGCCTCTCGCCATCTTATTCCCTCCAGCATTCTGCCACTTTCTCCTGCTCTGTCTCCCTCCGTTCGTCCGTCTCTCCCCCTCCGCATCCTTCCACCCCACCGTCTCTCTGCATCTCTCTCTGCTTTTCCTGCCGGTTATTTCTGTGCTTATCCACCCTTCTCTGTATCCTTCTATCCATTCTCTTCTCCCTCTCTTTCTCTATATCCATCTCTCTCTCTCTGTCTCTTCCTCTCTTTCCCTGCCCGTCCACATCTAGCATCCATCGCTCCAGCCACAATAAGTGTGTGTGTGTGTGTGCGTGCGTCTCCCTCTCCCCAGGTCTCTCCCCCAGCCCTCTCTGGGGTTTCTCTTGCTCCATCACTGTGATGTCTGGGTTCCTAGGAGCCCCTTCCAGCTGAGACAGGCTCAGGGCAGCTGTGCTGGGGGAGTCTTTCCTTCCTCCAGGTCCCTCGTTCACACACCAAGTGGCCCTGGCTTCTGGGATGGGGCGGCGGCAGCCCGTGATCCTGCGACCCTGGCTCTGAGCATCCAGTTTGCCCCATTCCCCTCCTCTTGAGACCCCCCAGGGCCTCAGCAGCATGTGGGGCAACCCCCTGCAGCCTCTGCACTTCCAGAGCTAGACGCGGACAGTGCTGCCCCATAGCAGGGGGACGGGGTTAGCTGGTCCCACTTAGACATTCAGTGCCAAAGCTTGGACCTGCCTCATATCCCAGGGCCTCACTGGAGTGGGGGCTCAGCGCAGAGGAGCAGGGACTCCAGACTCTGCCCTGGCATCAGAGCACCTGAGCTGCCCGGAGCTGCCCGGGCAGGGAGGGATCTGGGGAGAACCGAGGTAGAGGTGAATGAAGGTGAGTCCAGGGGGAAGGGGGTTTGAAATAGATGGAATACGGGAAGGGGACGGGAACCGCAGAATGAATGGAGAGAGAGAGAGACGTTATTGATCAGGGTTAATCTATAATGAGGGGGACGGGCTAATGGATGGATTGAGGATAATATGGTGCTATACAGATAGATTAATCAGATTTAGTGAAGATCCCCCCACAAATCTGGCTTGGTACAAGCAAGGGCCTGTTGATGGTACAGAGACTGTGGCCCCAGTCCTGCATGTAGATCCACTGGCACCAGTGGCTGTGGCTACAGTGTCTTGCTGGAGGCCAGGGGGTTTGCAGATCTCATTGGAAGGCCAGGACTGGTTTTAATTTGTAACCCATCCTCGCTGCTTTTCTCCTAAAGTATCAGGGGGTAGCCGTGTTAGTCTGTATCTACAAAAACAACAAGGAGTCTGGTGGCACCTTAAAGACTAACAGATTTATTTGGGCATAAGCTTTTGTGGGTAAAAACCTCACTTCTTCAGATGCATCCGAAGAAGTGAGGTTTTTACCCACGAAAGCTTATGCCCAAATAAATCTGTTAGTCTTTAAGGTGCCACCAGACTCCTTGTTGGTTTTCTCCTAAAGTTTCCTTGCTTTCCTGCTGACTTTCGCTGGGGCACATCCCCAGTGAGTGCAAACTGGAGCTATATAATGCTTGAACAGAGAAGTCCCCATCTTGATCAGGGCACTTTTTGTGGCAGGCGCTGCACAGACCCACAGCGAGAGACAGTCCTTGCCCCAGCTGAGATCAGGGCCCCGTTGTGCCGGGCGCTGCACAGACTCACAGTCTGTGCCCCTATGTAGGGAGGCAAGAAAATAAAGAGGGGAGAAATGAAGAATTATTATTCACACTTTAGAGAATGGGTATAGAGATGAAGTGACTTGTCCAGGGTCACCCAGGCAGCATGTGACAGGTAGGGGGACCAGATGTCCTGATTTTCTAGGGACATTCCTGGTATTTGGGGCTTTGTCTTATATAGGCACCTCTTACCTCCCACCCCTGGCCTGATTTTTCACACTTGTTAGCTGGTCACCCTAGTAACAGATCTCCACAAGGTCAAGTACATGGACTATCTCTCCCCATCCCCTTTCAACTGCTTGCCTTTTGCTCTTTAGACTCTTCCCTTGTCATCATGCCACCAGTTCTCCCATCCTCCCAAAGCCATCTCCATTGAGTTAGGGCCCGCAGGTAGATTGAGCAGAGAGCATTGGCTGGGTTCAGTCTTATTCCCTTTCCTGGAAGAGCAGTCTCGCTTGAGGCTGTTTTCCCATCACTCCTCCAGTCCTTCCCAGCTCATCCTGACTTTTCAGAAACCAGGGAGCCAGTGCATTTATTAACTGACTGCTATCAAATGTCCGCCTGGTTGTTGTAGCCGTGTTGGTCCCAGGATATGAGCGAGGCAAGGTGCGGGAGGTGATATCTTTGATTGAACCAACTTCTGTTGGAGGAAGGGACAAGCTTTCAAGCTTTTCTCCAGACCAGAGGAAGAGTTCTGTGTCGCTCAAAAGCCGGTCCCATCCACCAACAAGAATTGGTCCAAAACAAGATATTACCTCATCTACTTTGTCTCTCTGCTGTCAAATATGCTGATGAGGTCTTTGTCCATTTCAGCTTTCCCCTACTTTATTTTTCTTGCTAAAAACAGTTTTAAAAGAACAGAGCAGATGGTGGAGCCATCTGACCACCATCATGGACATCCTTCTGGCCCTGGTCTGTCTCTCTTTAGATTTCTCTTCTCCTCCTTTTCTCCCTTCCAAGGTTTATCTGGAGGGATGCCATTATTTATTTGGAGGTATAAAAGACTCAGGAGGTACCTATGCTACTGTCTGGAAGTCCAATATGTTTGTAAAATTCTTAGCCCTTTTGGATAACACGGATAGAGTTGGAGGAGGGAATACTGGGCTAGATGGACCTTTGGTCTGACCCAGTCTGGCCATTCTTATGTTCTTATGTTCCAAATCCACTCTCTGTGCAGGTGCCTCCCTCCTATATCCTCAGCTGGCCTGACCATGCAGGACTCCTGGTGGCCACGTTTGTGTACAGATTTGGAATATACTGAATTATTCCCTGGTTTTAGTCACTATTTACTTCTTGTCAACACCTCCTGTGGATACCAATGATAAGAACATAAGAACTGCCATACTGGGTCAGACCAAAGGTCCATCTAGCCCAGTATTCCCTCCTTCAACTCTATCCGTGTTATCCAAAAGGGCTAAGAATTTTACAAACATATTGGACTTCCAGACAGTAGCATAGGTACCTCCTGAGTCTTTTATACCTCCAAATAAATAATGGTATCCTGTCTTCCGACAGTGGCCATTGCCAGATGCTCCAGAGGGAATGAACAAACCAGGTAATCATTAAGTGATCCATCCCCCGTCGCCCATTCCCAGCTTCTGGCAAACAGAGCTAAGGTCACCATCCTGCCCATCCTGGCTAATAGCCATTGATGGACCTATACGCCAGCAACTTACCGAGTTCTTTTTTGTGATGCTCATAAATCCACCATTCCAGCCCCTCCAAATCCTTTCTCAATGTGTATCTAGGCACTTCTGAATCTTCACTTCCCCTGGCTGCCCAGGATTCATGAGGACCAAACCAAAATACCTGCTGAAGAACCCATCTGTGGGCTGGTCTACACTGAGTGGGGGGATCGATCCAAGATGCACAACTTCAGCTACGCGAATAGCGTAGCTGAAGTCGAAGTACCTTGGATCGAATTACCTGGGATCCAGACGGCGCGGGATCGACGGCCGCGGCTCCCCCGTTGACTGCGCTTACCGCCGCTCGCTCTGGTGGAGTTCCGGAGTCAACGGTGAGCGCGTTCGGGGATCGATATATCGTGTCTTAACGAGACGCGATATATCAATCCCGGATAAATCGATTGCTACCCGCCGATATGGCGGGTAGTGAAGACGTACCCTGTGGCACCAATTGTTTGAAAAACCACCATCCCAGTCCCTTCTGAATGCACTTTCCTTTTGTATAGCTGGCCCCCTGAACAATCATCTGTCTCCACCAGCCAGAACTCCTGGCTATCAAACTGTAGATATACAGCATAGCTAGCCACTCTCTGTTTTGAGCGGATGAACCATTGCTTCTCTAAAATACTTGCTCTGGATACCACCACTGCCTCCAGTGCGACCTGGGAGCCCACTGCTGTTACCACTACTCACAAACCCGTCATTCCAGCCTCTCGCCAATCTACTCTCTCCACTAGCCCCAGGATTCATGGTTCCCAAATGAAATTCCCTACTGTTAAAACAGATGGTTCCTAATCCACCATCCTCATCTCACCCCAATCCATTCTCTTAGTATTTGCCGAATCCCCAAATCCTCATTTCCCCCGACCAGCCTGGAGTCATAGAGACAAGTCTCTCTTACAGCTTTGGAACATGCCTAAGTTACGAGGCCAGGTCTACACTGCAAACTTTTGCTGGTATAGTAATGTCAGTTACGGGGAGTGATTTTTAGCGACATTTCTATACTGGCAAAAGCCCTAGTGTAAACACAGTCAGAGCAGCATAAAAGTGTATCACCCTGCTGGCACCAATGCTAACATAGATCTCACTACTGCTACCAATACTCACAAACCTACCATCCCAGCCCTTCCCATATCTACTCAATCAGTATAAATAGCTATCTACCCCTTCCAGGATTCACGGTCACCATCCCAAAACACCCACTTCTGTTCCCACTCCTATGATCAATTCTTACAAATCTCCTTAATGCAGGTTATTTTCCAGATGGGTTACAGCGAAGTGGCCTGGGAAGAGGGAAACCAAAGCTCCTTGGGGGAATTCATCCTGCTAGGGGTGTCTGACCGGCCGCAATTGGAGCTGCTGCTTTTTGTGCTCATCTTAATCTTCTATGTCATGACACTGCTGGGAAACACCACCATCATCGTGGTCTCATGGCTGGACCCGTCTCCACACGCCCATGTATTTCTTCCTCAGCAACCTCTCCTTCCTGGACCTTTGCTTCACTACCAGTCTTGGCCCCCAGATGCTGGTGAACTTCCGCAGCGCCCGCAAGTCCATCCCTTGGGCCGGCTGCATGGCCCAGCTCTACATCTCCCTCTCGCTGGGCTCCACCGAGTGCCTCCTGCTGGTCATCATGGCCTACGACCGCTACGTCGCCGTCTGCCAGCCGCTGCGCTACACAGCCATCATGAGCCGCCGCCTCTGCCTGCAGATGATGGTTACCGCCTGGCTGAGCGGCTTCGGCAACGGACTGGTGAAGATAGTGCTGATTCTGCGGCTGCCCCGGTGTGGGAGGAATCAGATCAACCACTTCTTCTGCGAGGTGCCGGCCCTGCTCAAGCTGGCCTGCGCCGACACCTCCACCAACATGGCCGAGCTCCTCGCCAGCGGTGTGTTTTTACTGCTGCTGCCGCTGGGCCTCATCCTGGTTTCCTACGGCTACATCGGCACCGCCGTGCTGAGGATGCGTTCAGCCGAGGGCAGGCGCAAGGCCTTCAACACCTGCACCTCCCACCTGGCCGTGGTGTCGCTTTTGTACGGCATGGCCATCTACATGTACCTGCTGCCCCCGTCCCAGGACCAGGGCAAGCTCGTCTCACTCTTCTACACCATGGTGACCCCCATGCTCAACCCCTTGATCTACACACTGAGGAACAAGGAGGTGCACGGGGCCCTGCGGAGAGTGCTGGGGAGGAACCCGACCTCTCAGGGGACCTGATCTGGGGCCGCAGTTGGGCATGGAATCATCTGTGTCTCCTTTGGGTTCTGTAGCATCTTCCGTGCCCACATGGACCTCTCTGCTCTCTGCCCACTTCCACTTTTCCCAACTCTCCTGCCTTCTCCCACTCCAAAGAAACAACCTGCCCTCCCCAATCCATACAAGTCCTCTGCCCTCCTCCAACCCTGCTCTTGGGGCACGTCTACACTTACAACACTGCATCATCACAGCTGTACTGCTTTGATGAAGACTCTCTACGCCAACAGGAGAGAGCACTCGCATCGGTGTAGTTAACCCACCTCCCTGAGAGGTGGTAACTATGTTGATAGAAGCTCTCCTCCCGACATAACACTGTCTATGGGGGGGTTAGGTTGGCATAACTGTGTCACTCAAGGGTGTGGATTTTTTCACCTCCCTGAGTGATGTAGTTATACCGATATAGGTCTGTAGTGTAGACCAGACTTTGGAGTTCTGAGGTTACACCGGAATATCAGCTTTCATGAAAAATAAAACATTTCTTACCCCCATGGTTGGGTACTACCCCTGGAAAAGATGACCCCATAGCTAGAGAGGAAGACAAGCTAGCCCTTCCTCCGCTCGGGTCTCTGCTCCTCTGGAGGCCTAGAAACTGCGTCAAAGCGGTTACCCAAAATCACCAGTCACTTGTGTAAATCTTGGTCTGCGCGTCTCAGCTGAGGGAGTTGCTTTTTTGGCTCAATCTTCCCTCTATGCTCTGATGTCTCTGGGTTGAATTGGCCGTCCCTGACTTTGCTCTGTAGTGGTGGATCTCACCTCTCCCACCTGAAGGCTGAATGCCTGAGTTAATAACTATGCCCCAGCTACCTTTCATTCTCTGGGCTCTCTGCATTGACTGACATTTAGATAGCTCGACCTGCAGGCTAAGGGGCTAGATATACAGATAGAGCAGAGGTCGGCAACCTTTCAGAAGTGGTGTACCGAGTCTTCATTTATTCACTCTGATGTAAGGTTTCGCGTGCCAGTAATACATTTTAACGGTTTTAGAAGGTCTCTTTCTATACGTCTATAATATATGAAGGGTTAAAATCCATGTGCATGTTATATAAGAACCTGGTATATGAATTATGCCAGCCACACATACAGAGGGCATAAACAGGTGGGAGTTGTCTTACCAACTCTGAGAGGCCAATTAATTAAGAGCAAAAAAAGCATAAACAGGTGGGAGTTGTCTTACCAACTCTGAGAGGCCAATTAATTAAGAGCAAAAAAACTTTTGAAGTGATAATCAAGCTAGCCCAGTACAGACAGTTAAGAATTGTGAGAATACTTACAAGGGGAGATAGATTCAATGTTTGTAATGGCTCAGCCATTCCCAGTCCTTATTCAAACCGGAGTTGATTGTGTCTAGTTTGCATATCAATTCTAGCTCAGCAGTCTCTCGTTGGAGTCTGTTTTTGAAGTTTTTCTGTTGTAATATAGCCACCCGCAGGTCTGTCACCGAATGACCAGACAGGTTAAAGTGTTCTCCCACTGGTTTTTGAGTATTTTGATTCCTGATGTCAGATTTGTGTATTGTAATGGATTTTTTACCTTTAGTCCTTTTGGTATGATGTCCATCTGCTTGCATTTGGAAAGGAAGATGATGTCTGTCTGTATCTGTACGAGTTTTTTCATGAGGTTGATGAAAGCTTATGCTCTAATAAATTTGTTAGTCTCTAAGGTGCCACAAGTACTCCTGTTCTTCTTTTTGCGGATACAGACTAACACGGCTGCTACTCTGAAACCTGTCATTATGCAAGGCACTGCATTTAGCCGTATGGAATGGAAATCCATCAACCTCATGAAAAAACTCGTACAGATACAGACAGACATCATCTTCCTTTCCAAATGCAAGCAGATGGACATCATACCAAAAGGACTAAAGGTAAAAAATCCATTACAATACACAAATCTGACATCAGGAATCAAAATACTCAAAAACCAGTGGGAGAACACTTTAACCTGTCTGGTCATTCAGTGACAGACCTGCGGGTGGCTATATTACAACAGAAAAACTTCAAAAACAGTCTCTAAGGTGCCACAAGTACTCCTGTTCTTCTTTTTGCGGATACAGACTAACACGGCTGCTACTCTGAAACCTAGCTAATAGTGATCAGCTAAGAGAAAGCTGGGGTAAACAAAATAACATTGCCTTTGCTAAGATCTGCTTGGTCAGTAGAAATGCCAGATGTTGAAGCAATAACTGAATAATTATGACAGGTTTTAGAGATATGTCCACATATCTATTCAAGTGACATCATCATAGGACCTAATCACATCAGCCATACCATCAGGGGCTCGTTCACCTGCACATCTACCAATGTGATCTATGCCATCATGTGCCAGCAATGCCCCTCTGCCATGTACATTGGCCAAACCGGACAGTCTCTACGCAAAAGGATTAATGGACACAAATCTGACATCAGGAATCAAAATACTCAAAAACCAGTGGGAGAACACTTTAACCTGTCTGGTCATTCAGTGACAGACCTGCGGGTGGCTATATTACAACAGAAAAACTTCAAAAACAGACTCCAAAGAGAGACTGCAGAGCTAGAATTGATATGCAAACTAGACACAATCAACTCCGGTTTGAATAAGGACTGGGAATGGCTGAGCCATTACAAACATTGAATCTATCTCCCCTTGTAAGTATTCTCACACTTCTTAACTGTCTGTACTGGGCTAGCTTGATTATCACTTCAAAAGTTTTTTTCTCTTAATTAATTGGCCTCTCAGAGTTGGTAAGACAACTCCCACCTGTTCATGCTCTCTGTACGTGTGTATATATATCTCCTCAATATATGTTCCATTCTATATGCATCCGAAGAAGTGGGCTGTAGTCCACGAAAGCTTATGCTCTAATAAATTTGTTAGTCTCTAAGGTGCCACAAGTACTCCTGAATAATTATGTTTCATCCAATGTTTCAAATTGAACAAAGAATCCCTGTTCCTATTGTGTTTCTCCTGAAGGGAAAACAGTCTTCCCACAGATCCAACCTTGAGTTTATGAAATATTGGCACATGTCACTATAATGATATGGCACCCTTCCACCTCCCTTCCAAGGGACCAAGGCCCTGCCTTAAGACATAAAGGAGACAATCTCTATTTCCATATGCTTTCACTGTTTCTTTGCTTTAACCCCTAGGAATGTATCTGGTGGACAATCAAAGGAGTTGCTCCATTCCTGTGGACCCCAAAATCAGAATTCAACATATATATTTTATACTAATAACATTTTATCAAAGTATTAATCAAATGTTAATTTGCTAACTTGAGACCATGGGCGGAGACATTGTGTAACCTTTTAACCATTGGCTATTGTGCTATCTTGTCTTGCTGCAAAACCTATCCCGGGGTTTGGAACTGCCTACCCCGTCACCTTCCCCCGCCCATGGAAAATCTATATATTTCATTGTAATCAATTGATTGACAGTGTCTCTGAGCTTAATAAGCCAGGTGACACTCCACCAGCGCTGTGTGTAATAAACCCCTATGCTTTGACCTCTACACGGTGTGGATTTATGTCCTTCAATATATAACTAAACTATTGTTGTATGTAAAGTAAATAAGGTTTTTCAAATGTTTAAGAAGCTTCATTTAAAATTAAATTAAAATGCAGAGCCCCCCGGACCGGTGGCCAGGACCTGGGCAGTGTGAGTGCCACTGAAAATCAGCTCGCGTGCCGCCTTCGGTACGTGTGCCAGAGGTTGCCTACTCCTGAGATAGAGGTTAGAGAGGCGAGGCCGGTGAGGCAATAACTTTTATTGGACCAACTTCTGTTGGTGAGAGAGACAAGCTGTCGAACTACATGAAGAAGTTGGTCCAATAAAAGATATTACCTCACCCACCTTGTGTCTCTAATATCCTGTGACCAACATGGCTACAACAGCTCTGCGATAGATAGATAGATAGATAGATAGATAGATAGATGAGGTGTGTGGGGATAGATAGATACATAGATACATAGATAGATAGATAGACAGCATTAGGATTTAAACAGATAGGTAGTGACTTAGTTTATTTTTAGGCCTGGAAAGTGCCCAGTTATCTGCCCAGCACAAACACCTAAACGGAACAGAATGCTAAGCTATAGACCAGCATTTTTCAAACTGGGGGTCCCGACCCAAAAGGGGGGCACAAGGTTATTGTAGGGGGGTCATGAGATCCCCTTTTTCCTTGCTTTAAGACGCGGGCAGCTGGAGAGAGGCAGCTCTGGCCGGCTGCCCAGCTCTGAAGGCAGCACCACCACCAGCAGCAGGTCAGAAATAAGGGTACGTCTACACTACCTGCCGGATTGGTGGGTAGCGATCGATCTATCGGGGATCGATTTATCGCGTGTAGTGTAGACGCGATAAATCGATCTCCGATTGCTCTCCCGTCGACTGCTGAACTCCAGCTCGGCGAGAGGTGGAAGCAAAGTTGATGGGGGAGCCGCGGCCGTCGATCCCGCGCCGCGAGGACGCGAACTAAGGAATTCTAAGTCGATCTAAGATACGTCGACTTCAGCTACGCTATTCTCGTAGCTAAGTTGCGTATCTTAGATTGATCCCCCGCCCTCCACCCCCGAGACCAGGCCTAAGAATGGAGTACGGTTACTTAGCTCTGGAGGGATCTGCACTGATGTTGGGAAAGCGATGTCTGGTACCAAGTGTGTGTGTGGGGGGGTCATCACAGCCTGAAATATTTTCAAGGTGGGGCCCAGAAAACAAGTTTGAGAATCCCTGATATAAACACATGTCTCAGCCAGTCCCCTCGACTTGGGGCTGGGCCGGAGCCCCCTAGAGGAAAAAAGGCCCCATATCCCATCCCTAGATCATGGCTGAGCTCATGGTTTTGAAAACATCTGGGCATGAGGAGATTCAGCACTCCTGACTGATGGTTTTATCCCTGATTTACACGGGAGGTGAGGGAGGAAAAGTTCACTGGCACAGAACAGCGTGACCGTGTTTCTGTAGAGGTGTCATTCCCTAAGGTGTAAGTGAATCACGGACTGACAGGGGTTAGTAAGACATTTCTCAGCTGTCCATGAGGCGAGTGTTGACACGTCCCCTGAAGCTTCAGCGTTGGAGGGGGGCTGGAAGGACCTGGGTGGGATCCGGCCTGGGGACTGGTATGTTCCTGTTAGATGTCTTTGTGCTGCGCTCCTCCCCAGCATGTGGAACGCACCCTGAGGTTGGGTCCCCCTTGACACCCTTTGATTGACTTCTCAACCTGGCACAGAAAAAAATGTTAATGACCTGCCTGGCCCCTTTGGGCTCGTCAATGCCATTGTGTCACAAACAGCAAGTGTCTTTAATGAGACCCAGAGTCCCCTCTCGACGCATCAGCTGTGAGTGGGAGCCAACATGCTAACAATGTCCGGTGCGCTGCACCCCGATGCCTAATGAGGTGCCCTGGGGCGACAGCACCCAGCCCCTGGGCCGTAGCTCCTCAGGGGGCGGTTGGCACAAGGCAGCTCACAGATCTTCCTCTGTTGCAGGAGGGGCTGGGTCTCTCTGCACGGAGCTGCCATGGAACTGATTGAGGTGGCACAGTGGAGAGTCCAGGCTCACCAGCTAAGGGCGGGGATAGAAAGGAGAGAGGCTTGATTGAAATCACAGAAATGACCCATCAGGGTAATTGTCCTGCCCTCTGCCTATGCCAGACAGATCACTGGCCAGTGAGTCCAGTTACCCCATGTCTCCCTGCCCGAGATCACTGGCCAGCTAGTCAGGGCTTGGGCTGGGGTCACAACGCCAGCGATGGGTCTGAGGGCTGGGAAATGAGACCTGGGGTTTAGGGGAGCCCTCGGGACAGATGGGGCTGTGACTAGAGTGGGGGTTGTGGCCCCAATGCTGGTGCATTGCTCAGGGGCGGGGGTCACTCCTCCCCAGGCCACTCTCCCCTAGATGGCGTTGCTGGAGGAGTCTCCTGGCCAATTGGGTGCACGGGGCCCTGGGGCATTGCAAACCTCACCAGCCAAGTCCCAGCCCCTTGGGAGGCTTCAGGGAGTCACATCTCCCGCCCCCTTCCTGGTTCCAACGTCCATAAGGGCCCTGCCTGCTCCATCCCCTTCACATACAGCCCAATGCACTCAGAGACAGCTATCATGAGCTGCACAAGCAGGAGCCTCCCACAATCACAGAGACACAGGGCCCTTCTCAGCTGTGCTTCGGAGCTGGGGCAGCCCAGGCGTAATGTGACACCAGGGCTGGGGTAGGTCAGGGAGCAGGGACACAGCCTGGGGATCCTACCTCCTTCCAGCCATCCACTGTACTTCTCCAGATCTATCCAGCTCTCTGGGTCTCTCCCCAACTCGCTATCCTTCTGCTCATCTGTCTCTCTTTCTCTCCGTCTCTATCCTTCTATCCATCTACACCTCCACCCTCCAGCCTTCTATCCATCCATCTCTCTGCTCTTCTATCTGTCTCTTTATTGCTCCTTTTATCCATCCTTCTCTCTGCCTTTCTTTCTGTCCTAACAATTCACCTCTCTCATCCCCCTGACCCCCATCTATCCTCTCCTCTCTCAGACTCTCCCTCTCTTTTCACATCTGTGCACGTCTGGCATCCACACTCTCTCTCCATTCCTCTCCTTCTATCCATCTCTCTCCTCCCCATCTCTGGGATTTCTTTCGTTCTGTCACTGTGGTCTCTGGGCTTCTAGGAGACTCTGTCAGCTGAGAGAGGCTCAGGGTATCCCTCCTAGCCTGAGGCAACCTGCCCGCAGGAACTTCACTCACACAGTGACCGGGCTTGTTTCCTGGCAGGCAGAGGGAGTACCCTGTGACCATGCAACACTGGCTCTGAGCATCCAGTTTGCCACATTCCCTTCCTTTTGAGACCAACCCCAAGGCCCCATCAGTGTGTGTGGGTGGGGGGGGCAAAACCTGCAGCCTCTGGGCTTCCAGAGCCAGATGTGGACGGTGCTGACCCACGGCAGGGGGCAAACTTAGCTGGTCTCCCTGACCCCAGAGCATCCTTAGACATTCAGCTCCACAGCTCGGGGCTGCCTCGTCCCAGGGACTGGGGGCTCAGTGCAGGGGAGCAGGGACTCCAGACTCTGCCCTGGCATCGGAGCATCTGAGCCGCCCGGAGCTGCTCGGGCAGGAGGAACCTGGGGAGAGCAGAGCCGGAGGTGAATGGAGGTGAGTCCGGGCTTTTTTCCACCACTCGTTCCTGCTTATTACTGGGGAGGGGCCAGGAGCTGGAGAGCATGTGGGCTGGTTAGATTTCTTAGCTCTGTGCGATGGTTCTGACAAAACTTCCCTGCCTCCTAGGGGTGATGTGAGGAGAAACCCACTAGAGATTGTTAGGTGCTGAGATACTGTTTATATTGTAGTCCCTGTCAGTCGCAGAGAGAAGTACATAAACATAATAGATTCATGTGAAAGTGGCAGTAGAATCCTAGACAAGTAGGGCTTGAGGGTACCTCCAGAGGTCATCTGCGCCATACCCCCACACTGAGGCAGGAATAAATTTACCTAGACCATACTTGACCAGTGTTTGTCCAACCTCTTCTTAAAACCCTCCCTGGACGGCATGGCATTCCGGGCTGCAATTCAGACTAATGAGGGGTTGGGTCACCCCTGCCCTGCTACCTTGGCTGCCTCACAATCTTTTGTTGTTGTAGCTTCCAACCTGGGTCGCTCACAAGCAGCCTGCCAGGATGCAGGTCACACCCTGAGTGTCTGTGTATAGCCACAGCCCTGGTCCAGCAACTCTGACCCCAGCAGCCTGTCTGCAAACACCAGCCACACTCTGGCTTCCTACAGCCTTGGTTACCACTTGCAGGGTTACAGCAACAAACTCCCAGTTCCAAATTCCCCCCCAAGACTTGGGTTCTGCACTGCCCGGCCCCTTCCCGGACAGCTCAGATATTGTAGGTCCATTGCCTCTCTAAGGAGATCAATATCCAACAGTTTGCTACTTTAAATGGAGTTACCCACACAATTCAGTTTGAATGCAGTTTGGATTATGGACTAAAACATGTTTAACTACGAAGAGACAGGTTTCATGTGAGTACAAGTATAAGACATTCAAGTCAGAAATGGTTACAGGAGAAGTAAAGGGAAAACACTTCCTAGTACTAAAATTAACAAACTAGACTTGGCTCCAGGTGAAATCCCTTCCACATGTTTCCAGTAACATTGCTGAGCCAATTCCTAGACCAGGATCTGCTCCCAAAGTCCAAACGTTGTTTCTTTTGTCTTCTTAGGGGAAAGAGCGAGAGATGGATAGGGAGAGATAGCTTGGGGTGTTTCTCCCCCTCACTTTTATAATCCAGTCACCCTTTGATATGCATTTTCTTGAGGGTTCTGCCTAGATAAAGTTCATTCCTGCTGCAAGGATGGAGAGAAGGAGACTAATGGTGAAGGAGATGCCATGCTGTTGTTGCTTCAATGGAGATCGGGTTGTTCCTGCCCCGTTTCCTTGCCAAAGACTGGCCACTTGATAAGTGATTGCCCATCGCCTTTGATGACACCTGGCTAGACTCCTTTGTGTTTAAGAAACTGATTTCCCCAGACTTGTCTGGTAAACGTATTTCCGACCTAATGGACATGGAGAACAATTGATCACCATCCTCTTTATGACAAATTTTCACATAGTTGAAGACTGTTACCAGGTTCCCCTTCAACCTTCTCTCCTCTAGACTAAACATGCCCAGTTTTTTCATTAATAAGAGGGGCAATTTGGGATCATAGTTAGAAGCCCCAGTCGCGACCAGGATCTGTACAAATACAGAATAAAAGCAATGAAACAAAACAGCCTCTGTCCCAAAGACCTTATCATCTAAGCATCCATTTATCTATCACATCCTATTGCTCCCACCAACTGCCACAGATCCAGTTTTCTAGGACACTTTAATTTCCTGTTATATGGATCCTCCTTTGTCACTAACTGCCACAGAACCACTTTTCTGCGACAAAGCCATTCCTGGCAGAAGGATCCTACCTGCCACCCAACTGGCCCAGATTTTCGATGACAAAGTCACAAGCGGGCATGGTTCATTCAGAGCAAATGGGGCTGCCCCTGAATGTGTCTCCTTTGTGTATGGCTGTTGGGGCTCCTTTCATCCTTATCTTTGTCCCTACTCCCTGCAGGAGGAAAGAGGGAACGGGAGCTCTCAGTGGGAATTCATCCTATTGGGGGTCTCTGACCAACCACGCCTGGAGATGCTGCTTTTCGTGGTGTTCCTGGTCTTGTACGTCCTGAACCTGGTGGGGAACCTGGCCATCATTGTGGTGTTGTGGCAGGAACCCTGTCTCCACACCCCTATGTATTTCTTCCTCAGCAACCTCTCTTTCCTGGACCTTTGCTACACCACCAGCACCGTTCCTCAGATGCTGGTGAACTTCCGCAGCACCCACAAGTCCATCACCTGGGCTGGCTGCGTGGCCCAGCTCTACATCTTCCTCTCGCTGGGCTGCACCGAGTGCCTCCTGCTGGCTGTCATGGCCTACGACCGCTACGTCGCCATCTGCCAGCCACTGCACTACACAATTGTCATGAGCCGCCGCCTCTGTCTGCAAATGGCGGCCACCGTCTGGTTGAGCGGCTTCAGCAACTCCATGCTGCAGACCGTCCTGACTGTGCGGCTGCCCCGGTGTGGGCGGAACCGGGTCGACCACTTCTTCTGCGAGGTGCCGACCCTGCTCAAACTGGCCTGCGTTGACACCTCCACTATCGAGGCTGAGCTTTTTGCTGTCAGTGCGATCTTCCTGCTGGTGCCGCTGGGCCTCATCCTGGTCTCCTATGGCTACATTGTCGCCGCCGTGCTGAGGATTCGCTCAGCCCAGGGCAGGCTCAAGGCCTTCAACACCTGCGCCTCCCACCTGGCCGTGGTGTCGCTCTTCTATGGCACGGCCATTTTCATGTATCTACAGCCTCCATCCAGCTACTCCCAGGACCGGGGCAAGATGGTCTCCCTCTTCTATGGCATCATCGCCCCCATGCTGAACTCACTGATCTACACGCTGAGGAACAAGGATGTGCACGGGGCCCTAAGGAGGGTGCTGGGGAGGCTATTGGGGAGTAAGAGGACATGAGCCAGAGAAATGAGTCGGGACTGGCTGACTTGGTTCTCTATGGGGCAGCAGCTCCGATCCAGCCTCAGGCCAGGGGGACTGGCTGGCTCAGGGGGCCAGGCAATGGACGATGGAGCCTTTCCCATCTAGGAGGTCTGCATTTTAAGGTCTCTGTTCATGTCTGCACATGGCGCTGGGGCTGGGAAACCAGAGGTCACTCACCATGAGCCCCAGAAGGCAGAAGAGCATGTAAAGGCCTGGTGGGCAGCGTTGGGCACCTGGCTCTGAATGGAAGAGTGGGAGCAACGTGGGCATTTGAGAGTCATCTCTCTGCACCAGATCCAGCCAGCACAGACCACATCCCTGCCCCCCCAATATAAAATACCTCAGATTCTCTCTTATTGAATATTGATCTAACCCCCCCCCCACCACCACCAATGTTGCCCCTTTTCTATTTAATTCTCTGGTATGGATAGTCTGGGAGCTTCTTCCCCCTTCTCAAGTTAAACTGCAGCTACTTCGGCATTTGGAGGGAAACAGCTGGCACCGATCATTGCTCCAAATTGTGAATGGGATCAATGAAGGTGTTAAACTCATTAGAATCAACTTTCCCCTCTGATTTTGCCTCTTTTCTCTCTAATGACCAAATATTGATCTAAAATCTCCTCAGATTTTGCCTTTTTTTCTCTAATTACCAAATATTGATCTAAAATCCCCTGAGATTTTCTCTTTATTGACTATCGATAGAAATGTCCCTCCATTTTGGGACTCCTCAAGTCAGGCACCTTTCCCGCTAAATTATGGAATATTGATCTAAAATCCCCCCAGATTTGACCATTTTCTTCTTTAATTGCTGAATATGGGGAAAAAAACCTCTCTCACTTTGGGGTCTTTTTCCCTCCTCCCATTTTAAATTGCAGCCACATCTGCTTTTGGAGGGAACCAGCTGGCTTGAGTTCTTGTCTCACATGGTGGATGAAGAAAAGGAGGATGTTAACTCCCCTCTGATGAAATTTCTCTTCAGATTTGACCCCTTTACTCATTCATTCTCAAGCAGAGATCTCGCACCTTCTCAGATGTTGTCCCTTTTCTCTCAGCTGTTCAAGGTTCATATGAAATGGCTGCAGTTTTGGGCATTCCCCCCTCCATTTTATGCTGCAAGAAATTCTCCTGGTCTTGGGAAGAAGTGATTAAACCAAATCTTTACCCCATGGGGTGAATGACTGGGGGAAGGAGGTTAAACATCCCAATGAACAACTTTCCCCTCCTGTAGCAGAATCAAATTGTTTTCTCTTGTGTAAATCAAAACCAGTGTGTTTGCTGATTTGAGTGACTTGCGCAATTCTATATTCAGATATTAAAGAGCTGTGTCCTTATTCAGCAAGACAGAGACTAGGGAAGAGATGAGATTAAGGCCTGGTCTATCATGGAGGATAGGTCCATCAATCGCTATTAGCCAAGATGGCCAGGGATGCAACCCCAACCATGCTTTGAGTGTCCCTAGCCTTTGATTGCCAGAAACTGGGAATGGACAATAGGGAATGGATCACTTGATGATTGCCCTGTTCTGTTCATTCCCTCTGAAGCAGCTGGCATTGGTCACTGATAGAAGACAAGATCCTGGGCTAGGTGGACCATTGGTCTGACCCAGTATGGGCGTTGTTAT
The DNA here is from genome assembly GCF_027887155.1 of Malaclemys terrapin pileata. NCBI lineage: Eukaryota > Metazoa > Chordata > Testudines > Emydidae > Malaclemys > Malaclemys terrapin. Next base: position 42,757,218 of record NC_071517.1, on the reverse strand, counting down.
GTTCTTACGTACTAAAAATTAGATTGACCTAGCTACATTGCTCAGGGATGTGAAAATGTTTTTGCCTTGAGCACTGTAGTTAGCTCAACCTAACTCCCAGTGTAGACATGGCTAGGTCGAAGGAAGAATTCTTCTGTCAACCTAGCGACCGCCTCTCAGAAAGGTGAATTAATTACATCAATGAAAAAACTCCTTCCATCGATGTAGGAAGAGTCTACAGAGACCAGCTCTGTGCCAGGGATGGCCACTAACAGAGCCGTCCTTAGGATTTATGGGGCTCTACACAGTACTATTAAACTGGTGCCTCTATGCCTGACTGGGTACACAGACAACACCCCTGCCCGCGGACCCCCAGAAGAACCACCCCGCCCATTGCTGACACACACTGAGCTTCATATGCAGCAGACACTGCGGCAATCCTGGCTCACAATCCCGGGGGGGAGGGATGAGACAGGAAAGCTGAGAGTCACAGTTACGCACCCAGACCCCCCTACCCTCTCCATCACGTAGAATGCGCCACGCCGGCGCATTCGGCTCTGTGAATACGGCCCCTGCCTAAGGAGACTGCAGAACGCGCTGAATGGGCAGGAGCCAACCCGCTCTTCCCTGCTGTCCTGGTAGTGCCCCAAATTTTCGGGTGCCCTACGCTGCCGCGTATGCTGCGTACCCCTAACGACGGCCCTGGCCACTAATCTCTGAGGCTTGCAGAGCAGGATCTTAGAGCATGGGAATTTGTGCCTCTTTCTTGTTGTAAAGACTCTTAATATTTGCCCAAATAATCTTCTTTAAACAGCGGCTCCGGAGAAAATAAGGTCCCTGCCCAAGAAAGAGGTTCGCAAAGGATGTTCGGCTGATGTGTAACTTTGTAGAAGAAGGGAATTTGAAGCCAGTGGGAGTCTGGACGCCTGGCTTCTGTTCTCAGCTCTGGGAAGGGAATGGGTCTAGTGGGTCAGCGCAGAGAGGAGACTGGGAGTCAAGGTTGATCTCTGGCTCTAGGCAAAAAAAAATATTTGTTTGTATGTAGTTAATTATAAAGTAATGAATGATAATAAAATAGTGACTGCAATCAAACAGTGATGACCATAAAATAAAATAAAACATCCGTGGGCAGGCAGACTGAGCGAGACAGCGACACGAGGCGCTAGTGGGGCCATAAAGGGGCAGCTGGGGAGATTGTCAATATCGCTTCAGTTTAACAGGTGTATCACCAGGCTTGACCGAATTCAAACTTTATGTTTTGATAATTTCGATGTTTATTTTTAAGCATTTTTTAATGGTATCGATTTACATCGTTGCAGTTGTGGGAATTAAGCAGGATCAGCAACAAGGATTAGACAATAATTATTTTATGAGTTAATAGGCGTTGAGATTCAAAAAAGTTAAAGCTTTATCGGCGTTAACACACATTGTCCCCATCACATGTCTAAATATACAATGGAAATATCCGTATATCAAACTGGAAAAAATTCTCAAGCAGCCTTTCTCTTGGGTTGCCTGTCTGTTAATGTTGATTACTACTGATGTGGAAATGTGTTTTGTGAGGCTGTGTGTGTGCACGGTGAAATCGACATTTAGCGCCTCAAGTCCATCGCTTGGGCCGGCTGCGTGGCCCAGCTCTACATCTCCCTCTCGCTGGGCTCCACCGAGTGCCTCCTGCTGGCCGTCATGGCCTATGACCGCTACGTCGCCGTCTGCCAGCCGCTGCGCTACACGGCCATCATGAGCCGCCGCCTCTGCCTGCAGATGATGGTTACCGCCTGGCTGAGCGGCTTCGGCAACGGACTGGTGAAGACGATGCTGACTCTGCGGCTGCCCCGGTGTGGGAGGAATCGGATTGACCACTTCTTCTGCGAGGTGCCGGCCCTGCTCAAGCTGGCCTGCGCCGACACCTCCACCAACATGGCCGAGCTCCTCGCCAGCGGTGTGTTTTTACTGCTGCTGCCGCTGGGCCTCATCCTGGTTTCCTATGGCTACATCGGCACCGCCGTGCTGAGGATGCGTTCGGTCGAGGGCAGGCTGCTGGAGGGTCCCATTGGAAAATGAAAGGGTTTGAGGGGGAAGGGCAGGCTCAGAGTCAGTCTGCCCTGGCAGTGGAGAGGGGGGCACTAGGACCCTGCGGCAGCAGTTGTTGCAGGGAAGCAGAATGGAGGAGACAAAGACAGACAGTGGGGTTACCATATTTTAAGTGTCCAAAAAGAGGACACTCCACGGGGCCCGGCCCCACCCCAACTCCGCCCCCAGCCCCGCCCCTTCCCGGCCCCGCCCCAACTCCGCTGCTTCCCGCGAACATTTGATTCGCGGGAAGCCTGAAGCCTGAAGCAGGCAGGCAGCAGGTAAGCTGGGGCTGGGGCGCGCGAGGAGGCGCGGCCCAGTCCGGCTCCCCCGGCCAAGCGGCTCCCTCTGGTGGCCGCCCAGCCGGCCCAGGCCAAGAGGCTCTGGCCCCGGCATCTCCCACCTGGCTCGGCTCGGGCTCTGGGGTGCCGGCTCCCGGCCCCCGGCTGAGCACTGCCGGTTCCGGCCCCGGCCCGGCCCCCGGCCGAGCACTGCTGACCCCGGGCCGGCCCCCAGCCGCTGGCCCCGCACCGCCGGCCCCGTCCCCCAGCCGAGCACTGCCGGCCCTGGCCTGGCCCCGGCCCCCGGCCAAGCACCACCGGTCCCTCCCTCCCTATTTTCCCGGACACGTCCGGCTTTTTGGGATTTCCTCCCGGACGGGGATTTGAGGCCCAAAAAGCCGGACATGTCCAGGAAAATCCGGACGTATGGTAACCCTAACAGACAGGCTCTGCTTCCGGACAGAGACTGGGGGGGGGGGGGCGTGAAAGGCGAGTGAGGGGGAGCAAGTCGGGGCCAGGGGACACTCGGGGAAGGCGTGGGGGAGCTGCAGGTGGGGCCGGGGGGACAAACGGCCCAAGTATTGCTGGAGCTGGGTCCTTGGCTCTGAATATTGCTGGTGCCCGAGCACCATGTGGATCGGCTTTTAGGCGCCCCCCAACCACTAGGCGCCCTAGGCGGCCGCCTAGTTTGCCTAAATGGTTGCACCGGCCCTGACAGTGAGGGAGGGGCCAGGGCTAGCCTCCCCGGCCGGGAACTCAAGGGCCGGGCAGGACGGGCAGGGCCGTAGTTTGCCCACCCCTGGTCTAGAGGGATCTGCACTCAGGGCCGGCTCCAGCATTTCTGCCGCCCCAAGCGAAAAAAAAGCCGCGATCGGCGGCGGCAGTGCAGCGGCAGGTCCTTCACTCCTAGAGGACGTGAGGGACCTGCTGCCCCCGAATTGCTGCAGGTGCCGCCCCTCTCCGTTGGCCGCCCCAAGCATCTGCTTGTTAAGCTGGTGCCTGGAGCCAGCCCTGTCTGCACTGATGTTGGGAAAGCGATGTCTGGTACCAAGTGTGTGTGGGAGGAGGGGGGGGAGGGGGTCATCACAGCCTGAAATATTTTCAAGGGGGGGCCCAGCCAAAAAAGTTTGAGAACCCCTGATATACACACATGTCTCAGCCAGTGCCCTCTACTTGGGGCTGGGCCGGAGCCCCCTAGAGGAAAAAAGGCCCCATATCCCATCCCTAGATCACGGCTGAGCTCATGGCTTTGAAAACATCTGGGCATGAGGAGATTCAGCACTCCTGACTGATGGTTTTATCCCTGATTTACACGGGAGGTGAGGGAGGAAAAGTTCAGTGGCACAGAACAGCGTGACTGTGTTTTTGTAGAGGTGTCAGTCCCTAAGGTGTAAGTGAATCACGGACTGACAGGGGTTAGTAAGACATTTCTCAGCTGTCCATGAGGTGAGTGTTGACACGTCCCCTGAAGCTGGGCCAGCATTGAAGGGGGGATGGAAGGACCCAGGTGGGATCCAGCCTCGGGACTGGTATGTTCCTGTTAGATGTCTTTGTGCTGCGCTCCTCCCCAGCATGTGGAACGCACCCTGAGGTTGGGTCCCCCTTGACACCCTTTGATTGACTTCTCAACCTGGCACAGAAAAATATGTTAATGACCTGCCTGGCCCCTCCATGGGCTTGTCAGCATCATTGTGTCACAAACAGCAAGTGTCTTTAATGAGACCCAGAGTCCCCTCTCAACGCATCAGCTGCAAGTGGGAGCCAACATGCTAACAATGCCCAGTGCGCTGCACCCCGATGCCTAATGAGGTGCCCTGGGGCAACAACACCCAGCCCCTGGGCCCTAGCTCCTCAGTGGGCGCTCGGCACCAGGCAGCTCCCAGACCTTCCTCTCAGGGCCGGCTCTAGGTTTTTTGCCGCCCCAAGCAAAAAAAAAATTTGGCTGCCCCCCACCCCAGCCCTGGGCTCTTTCCCCCCCACCAGTGCCCTCCCCCACCCGCACCCCCTGCTGCCCCAGCCCTCAGCTTTCCCCCGCAAACATGACCTCCTTGTTCACCACAGCAAACCCCATTTACACTTGCAGTGGGGATCAAACCGTTTCTCCTATTTTTATTTCACTTTAGTATAAATCTCGCCCCCACAACCCCATCTTTAGTGCTCCAAATGCACATGGAAGACATAGGGACTAACCCTCCAACCTTGTACCCGGAAAGGGATGGGGAGCTAGTAAAGAGGGTTCAGGCAGAGGAGCGGGTGTGGGGTGCTTGGGGGCTCTACACTGGCAGAGAGGTGGGGTGTGATGTACTCACGGAGGAGGGTGGAGGAGGAGAGGGGGTATCAGGAGGGTTGTGGGAGAAGAGGTGCAGGGGAAGGGGGAGGTGCAGGAGGAGAGGGCTGGGGGAGGGTACAAGGGGAGAGGTGCGGGTGAAGGGAGAGTACAAGGGGAAGGGGTGCGGCGAAGGAGCGATGGGGGGAGGTACAAGTGGAGGGGCTGTGAGCGGGATGGGGGGTGCAAGGGCTGAGAGGGGCAGGTGCTGACAGCTGCTTCCCCAGCCCCGTGCAGGCAGAGCCGAGAAGACAGACACTGACCCCCAGGTGTCTGAGCCGCGGGGGTCCCCCGGCAGGGCAGTATCCCCCGCTGCCCCGCTCGGAGCCGGGCTCTGCCTCTCCCCGCCCAGGGCAGGCAGCGCGGGGCTGAGGCGGGGGAGGTGCGCGGCGGGCTGGGTCCGGGGGCAGGAGGTGGCGGCGGCAGCTCCCTGGCAGCTCGGGCTGCCCAGCCACTCGCCCTGTCAGCGCGCGAGCCGGGATCCGCCCCCTGCCCAGCCCGGCGGCGCCTGCACAGCCCCCTCGGGCGGGGAAACGCCGCGCCGCCCTGGGGAGACTCCGAGCAGCAGCAGGACCCCTCCCCCCTCCCCGGCTCCTCACTCCCAGGCTGGGCTGCAGGTCAGGCTGCCCGGCCGCTGGAGAGCCGGAGCATCATCCCCCGGAGCTGAGCCCCTCTCGCCGCCGCAGCCGGGCTCAGCTCCGGGGATGACGCTCCGGCTCTCCAGCGGCCGGGCAGCCTGACCTGCCGTCCAGCCTGTGCGACTCCGGCTGCCATGAGCGCCATCTAGCGACTGCAGCCAGAACTGCAGCGTCAGTTCCAGCGCAGCCTGAAAGCCTCAGTGACAGGGAACAGCTTGGTTCAGGGCCGGCTCCGGCTTTTTGTGCCCCAAGGAAAAAAAAATGGGGGGGGGGGGCTGGAGTGCCGCCCCTTGGAAAGTGCTGCCCCAAGCACATGCTTGGAGTGCTGGTGCCAAGAGCCGGCCCTCTGTTGCAGGAGGGGCTGGGTCTCTCTGCACGGAGCTGCCACGGAACTGATTGAGGTGACACAGCGGAGAGTCCAGGCTCACCAGCTAAGGGCGGGGACAGAAAGGAGAGAGGCTTGACTGAGATCAGAGAAATGACCCATCGGGGCAAGTGTCCTGCCCTCTGCCTATGCCAGACAGATCACTGGCCAGCGAGTCCGGTTACCCCATGTCTCCCTGCCCTAGATCACTGGCCAGCTAGTCCAGTGCCCAATACCCACCTGCCCCAGATCACTGGCCAGCTAGTCCAGTGCCCCATGCCCCAGATCATTAGCCAGCTAATCCTTTTCCGCTGCAATGAATGAGGCCATTGGCCCTTTTAGCCCCGTAGTCCACTCCCTCCACACAAATTCACAGGTTCACAAACCGTTCCCCACAATAAGAGATCAGCTTTCCTCTCCACTTCCTGCTGGAGAACACCTGATGAAGGAATATGCAAATATTCTGCTCTCCCTTGCACACATGGGGAAACTGAGGCTCAGTGCACAGCAGATACTTGCCCAAAGTCAGTGGTGGAAATAGGAATAGAACTGAGTGGCCCTCATTCCCAATGCAGTAGCCAAACCAGTGGACCACACTGCCTTGCAGAAGGAAGGAAATGTTTATTGGACTCAGGCCTGGACTATCCAATGTGTACTAGCTGCACTTGCATGGGGCCCCTGCAATTCCATGGACCAGGTCGCAACATCACTCATTCAAATTTGGCCCGTCCAACCCACCCCGCGTCACCTCTGTCACAATGGAGGGTTTGGCGCGGGGTCATGCGAGTGAGGGCTGGGTGGTGGGAGGGAGCGGAGTCGGGTGGCCGAGGTCGGGACAAGCTGATTTCTTTCGGGATGGGAGCCGACTGCTGAGCCAGGGGGTGCACTGGTGAGTGGTCAGGAAGGGCCTGGTGGAGGTGGGTGAGGTGCTGCTGGTGAGTTTTGGGGTGGGTTGGGGAGGTGCGGGGGCAGGGCTGGGGGTGACGGGAATGCTGGGAGTTGGGATGAGTTGGGGAGAATGGGGGTGTTGGAGAGAAGGGGTGAGGGGCTGGGATTTTGCAGACTGTGCCCAGGGGGACTGAGGTGTGGGGGGCTGCAGTGAGCCGGGTGTATGTCAGGGCTGCCGGGATATGTATGGGGAAGGAGGGGAGTTTGGAGGGTATGTCTGAGGGGAGGGATATGTGTTGGGTGGGATGGGAGGGACATCCGGGGGTCTGTGTGGAGTGGGGGCCTTTTGCTGTCTAGTTTATGGAAGGTGGGGGGACTCTCAAATTCCACAGTGCACAGAGCCCCTATAGTCTTTAATCCAGGCCTGCCTGGACTCCAACCCAAACAGCCCTTAGCTGAGGTTCAGCCTATTCTCACTTTCCCCGGACTCCACACACACATTCCTCTTCCACTGCTGGTAGTTTTCACACACCTCTAAATGGTCCTCCAGGTTCCCATACATGTTAGCGAAGGAAATTCTGGGTGCCTGAGGGTGCCTTGACCCCACCCGCCCACTGCTGTGCCTGATATTAAGTCACCGAGTATTGCTCGGAATTGAAGAGAACCCAGGAGTCCTGCCTCCCAGCTCCCTGCTCTAACCCACTCCCCTCCCAGAGGTGGGAAGAGAACCCCGGTGTCCTGGGGGTCGCAGCTGTGAATTCCAGAGGTCACTGCTGTGCACTAACCCCAGCATCCTGCCCTCAACGCTGACTCGCTCTGAAAACTGTCTCAGCTCGACTCACCCCATGGGAAGGGACAATCCCGGCTCCATGACTGTGGGCCACAGTGCTTGGGCTGGGGTCACAACGCCAGCGATGGGTCTGAGGGCTGGGAGACGAGAGCTGGGGTACAGGGGAGCCCTTGGCACAGATGGGGCTGTGACTAGAGCGGGGGTTGTGGCCCCAATCCTGGTGCAGTGCTCAGGGGCTGGGGTCACTCCTCCCCACACCACTCTACCCTAGATGGACAATTGGGCGCACGGGGCCCTGGGGCATCACAAACCTCACCAGCCAAGTCCCAGCCCCTTGGGAGGATTTAGGGAGTCACATCTCCCGCCCCCTTCCCGGCTCCAAGTCACATCTCCCTTGATAAGGGCCCTGCCTTCTCCCTCCCCTTCACCCATGGCCCCATGCACTCAGAGACAGCTATCATCAGCTGCACAAGGAGGAACCTCCCACAGTCACAGAGACACAGGGCCCTTCTCAGCTGTGCTTCCGAGCTGGGGCAGCCCAGGCGTAATGTGACACCAGGGCTGGGGTAGGTCAGGGAGCAGGGACACAGCCTGGGGATCCTACCTCCTTCCAGCCATCCACTGTACTTCTCCAGATCTATCCAGCTCTCTGGGTCTCTCCCCAACTCGCTATCCTTCTGCTCGTCTGTCTCTCTTTCTCTCCGTCTCTATCCTTCTATCCATCTACCTCTCCACCCTCCAGCCTTTTATCCATCCACCTCTCTGCAGATCTCTCTGCTCTTCTATCCATCTCTTTATTGCTCCTTTTATCCATCCTTCTCTCTGTCTCTCTTTCTGTTCTAACAATTCACCTCTCATCCATCCTCTCCTCTCTCGGACTCTCCCTCTCTTTTCCTGTCCGTGCACGTCTGGCATCCATCAGTCCATCCACACTCTCTCTCCATTCCTCTCCCTCTATCCATCTCTCTGTCTCCTCCCCATCTCTGGGATGTCTTTCGTTCCATCACTGTGGTCTCTGGGTTTCTAGGAGACCCTGTCAGCTGAGAGAGGCTCCCAGCCTGGGGTAACCTGCCTCCAGGTACTTCTCTCACACACCGAGCGGGCTTCGTTCCTGGGATGGGGGTGTTACCCTGTGACCATGGAACACTGGCTCTGAGTGTCCAGTTTGCCACATTCCCTTCCTTTTGAGACCCACCCCAGGGCCCTAGCAGTGTGTGGGGGGGGGGGGGGGCAACACTTGCAGCCTCTGGGCTTTCAGAGCCAGCTGTGGATGGCAGGGGGCAAACTTAGCTGGTCTCCCTGACCCCAGAGCATCCTTAGACATTCAGCTCCACAGCTCGGGGATGCCTCATCCCAGGGACTGGGGGCTCAGTGCAGGGGAGCAGGGACTCCAGACTCCGCCCTGGCATCGGAGCATCTGAGCCGCCTGGAGCTGCCCGGGCAGGAGGAACCTGGGGAGAGCAGAGCCGGAGGTGAATGGAGGTGAGTCCGGGCTTTTTTCCACCACTCGTTCATGCTTATTACTGGGGAGGGTCCAGGAGCTGGAGAGCATGTGGGCTGGTTAGATTTCTTAGCTCGTAGATGGGTCTGATAAAACTTCCCTGCCTCCCAGTGGTGATGTGAGGATAAACCCACTAGAGATTGTTAGGTGCTGAGATACTGTGGTGCTGGGGGGCAGACAAGTGCCATCGATTGGTAGATTTGGTTAGGGTTGGAATCTGTCTTATCCAGGGTCTCCTAACCCACAAACATGCAGGGAGAACTTTGCACAGGTGAGTAGTTAATCACCTGGGCGAGGGTCTGCAGGACGGTGTTTGTAAAGTGCCGTGTAAACCTGTTGTCCTGTGAGGGGCCCTGATCCTGCAAAGATCTATGCACGTGCTTAATATAAGCCCACGGGCAACCCCACTGTAAGTGGTTTGGGTAAAGGAGATTAGGGCCGGTAGGAAGCATGGGCCACATTTACAAAGGGATTTAGGTGCCCGCAAGTGCAGATGGGTGCTAGGTGCCTAACTCCTATTGGGACCAAAGGAGTTAGAAAATCTTTTGCAAAATCACACTTGTTTCTTATCTGCATATTTAGCCCTATATGAGTCCATAATCCCCCTGAATAGCAGTGGGATTTGGGTGCATCATTCCTTAAAGTTGCTTTGGAAGCCCCCGCTCTTACTGCTCGTAGGATCAGGGTCTACCTTTTCATTAGTGGTACTGGGATTATTTTATTCTCGCCCTGAGTGTTTAGATCGTGGTCCCTGTCAGTCGCAGAGAGAAGTACATAAACATAAGAAATTCACGTTAAAGTGGCAGTAGAATCCTAGACATGTAGGGCTTGAGGGTACCTCCAGAGGTCATCTGAGCCATACCCCCACACTGAGACAGGAATGAGATTACCTAGACCATACTTGACCAGTATTTGTCCAACCTCTTCTTAAAACCCTCCCTGGACGGCATGGCATTCCGGGCTGCAATCCAGACTAATGAGGGGTTGGGTCACCCCTGCCCTGCTACCTTGGCTGCCTCACAATCTTTTGTTGTTGTAGCTTCCAACCTGGGTCACTCACAAGCAGCCTGCCAGCATGCAGGTCACACCCTGAGTGTCTGTGTATAGCCACGGCCCTGGTCCAGCAACTCTGACCCCAGCCGCCTGTCTGCAAACACCAACCACACTATGGCTTCCTGGAGCCTTGGTTACCACTTGCAGGGTGACTACAAGAAATTCCCAGGTCCAAATTCCCGCCGAAGACTTGGGTTCTGCACTGCCCGGCCCCTTCCTGGACAGCTCAGATATTGTAGGTCCGTTGCCTCTCTAAGGAGATCAATATCCAACAGTTTGCTACTTTAAATGGAGTTACCCCCACAATTCAGTTTAACTGCAGTTTGGATTATGGAATAAAACGTGTTTAACTACGAAGAGACAGGTTTCAAGTGAGTAAAAGTATAAGACATTCAAGTCAGAAATGGTTACAGGAGAAGTAAAGGGAAAACACTTCCTAGTACTAAAATTAACAAACTAGATTTGGCTCAAGGTGAATTCCCTTTCACATGTTCCCAGTAACATTGCTGAGCCAATTCTCAGATCAAGATCTGCTCCCAAAGTCCAAACGCTGTTTCTTTTGTCTTCTTAGGGGAAAGAGCGAGAGATGGATAGGGAGAGATCCCTTGGGGTTTTTCTCCCCCTCACTTTTATAGTCCAGTCACCCGTTGATATGCATTTTCTTGAGGGTTCTGCCTAGCTAAAGTTCATTCCTGCTGCAAGGATGGAGAAAAGGAGTCTAATGGTGAAGGAGATGCCATGCTGTTGTTTGCTTCAATGCAGATCGGGTTGTTCCTGCCCCACTTCCTTGCCAAAGACTGGCCACTTGATAAGTGATTGCCCATCGCCTTTGATGATACCTGGCTAGACTCCTTTGTGTTTAAGAAACTGATTTACCCAGACTTGTCTTGTAAACATATTTCCGACCTAATGGACATGGATAGGGTTACCATTCGTCCGGATTTACCCGGACATGTCCTCCTTTTTGTGCTAAAAATAGCGTCCGGGGGGAATTTGTAAAGCACTCACAATGTCCGGGATTTCCCCCTCCCCCGGCACAGCAGAGTGAGCGGCTGGGAGGGCTGCAGGAAAGTCCCGGGCTGGACTCCGGAGCAGCTGGAGAGGAGCTCCGCCCTGCATTCTGAGCAAGTGTCTCAGCACAAAGTGCAGCCCTCCCCTTTTGCAACTGGGAGCGGTTTCTGCCATGCAGGGTAGCAAAACGGGAGCGAGAGCACTTTGTGCTGATACAAGGGCAGCTCTCCCCTGCAACCCGGTCCGGACCTGGGACCGGGTTTTGTTGTGCAGGGCCAGGGACCGGGTTTTGTTGTGCTGGGGAGCTCAGCCACGTGTCCGGCTCGCACAGAGCCCAACACCCTGTTCTGAGCAGCAGGGTAAGGGGGGCAGGAGAAGGGGCAGGGAGGTTCTGGAGGGGGCAGTCAAGAAACGGGGGGGGAGCTTTTGGGGGGGAGTGGAGAAAGTTTTGGGCAGTCAGGGTACAGGTAGGGGGTAGAGTCCTGGTGGGCAGTTGGGGGGGGGTCTTAGGAGGGGGCAGTTAGGGGACAAGGAACAGGGAGTCTTAGGTAGGGGGTGGGGTTCTGGAGGGCAGTTAGGAGCAGGGGTCCCAGGAGGGGGCAGTCAGGGGACAAGGAGCGGGGGGGGTAGGGGGCTGGGAGTTCTGGGGGGGAGCTGTCAGGGGGCAGGAGTGGGGAGAGGGATCGGAGCAGTCAGGGGACAGGGAGCAGAGGGGTTTAGATGAGTTGGGAGTTCTGGGGGGGGGCTGTCAGGGGGCAGGAGTGCGGAGAGGGATCGGAGCAGTCAGGGGACAGGGAGCAGAGGGGTTTAGATGGGTTGGGAGTTCTGGGGGGGGGCTGTCAGGGGGTGGGGAGTGGTTGGATGGGGCGTGGGAGTCCCAGGGGTCTGTCTGGGGGTGGGGGTGTGGATAAAGGTTGGGGCAGTCAGGGGACAAGAGGCAGGGAGGCTTAGATAGTCCTGGGGGGCAGTTAGGGGCAGGGGTCCCAGGAGGGGGTAGTCAGGGGACAAGGAACGGGGGGAGGGTTGGGAGGTCAGGGGGGGCGGGAAGTGGGAGGGGCAGGGGCGGGGCTAGGGCGGGGCTCCTCCCGTCCTCTTTTTTGCTCGCTGAAATATGGTAACCCTAGACATGGAGAACAATTGATCACCATCCTCTTTACGACAAATTTTCACATAGTTGAAGACGGTTACCAGGTTCCCCTTCAGCCTTCTCTCTAGACTAAACATGCCCAGTTCTTTCACCCATAAGAGGGGCAGAGGACAGTTAGCGCTGCAAATTTGGGATCATAGGTTGGAGCCCCAGTCGCGACCAGGATCTGTACAAATACAGAATAAAAGGAACAAAACAAAACAGCCTCTGTCCCAAAGACCTTATAATCTAAGCATCCATTTATCTATCACATCCTATTGCTCCCACCAACTGCCACAGATCCAGTTTTCTAGGACACTTTAATTCCCTGATGTATGGATCTTCCTTTGTCACTAAGTGCCACAGAAACACAAAGCATTTCCCTGGCAGAAGGATCCTACCTGCCACCCAATTGGGCCAGATTTTCGATGACAAAGTCACAAGCGGGCGTGGTTCATTCAGAGCAAATGGGGCTGTCCTTGAATGTGTCTCCTTTGTGTATGGCTGTTGGGGTTCCTTTCATCCTTATCTTTGTCCCTTCTCGCTGCAGGAGGAAAGAGGGAACGGGAGCTCTCGGTGGGAGTTCATCCTAATGGGGATCTCTGACCAACCACACCTGGAGATGCTGCTTTTCGTGGTCTTTCTGGTCTTGTACGTCCTGAACCTGGTGGGGAACCTGGCCATCATTGTGGTCTTGTGGCTGGAACCCTGTCTCCACACCCCTATGTATTTCTTCCTCAGCAACCTCTCTTTCCTGGACCTTTGCTACACCACCAGCACCGTTCCTCAGATGCTGGTGAACATGTGCAGCAAGCACAAGTCCATCACCTGGGCCGGCTGTGTGGCCCAGCTCTACGTCTCCCTCTCGCTGGGCTGCACCGAGTGCCTCCTGCTGGCCGTCATGGCCTACGACCGCTACGTCGCCATCTGCCAGCCACTGCGCTACACAATCGTCATGAGCCGCCGCCTCTGCCTGCAGATGGCAGCCACCATCTGGTTGAGCGGCTTCAGCAACTCCATGCTGCAGACCGTCCTGACCGTGCGGCTGCCCCGGTGTGGGCAGAACCGGGTCAACCACTTCTTCTGCGAGATGCCGGCCCTGCTCAAACTGGCCTGTGTCGACACCTCCAGTACCGAGGCCGAGGCTTTTGCTGTCAGTGTGATCTTCCTGCTGGTGCCGCTGGGCCTCATCCTGGTCTCCTACAGCTACATCGTCGCTGCCGTTCTGAGGATTCGCTCGGCCCAGGGCAGGCTCAAGGCCTTCAACACCTGCGCCTCCCACCTGGCTGTGGTGTCGCTCTTCTACGGCACGGCCATTTTCACGTATCTACAGCCTCCATCCAGCTACTCCCAGGACCGGAGCAACATGGTCTCCCTCTTCTATGGCGTCATCGCCCCCATGCTGAACTCACTGATCTACACGCTGAGGAACAAGGATGTGCACGGGGCCCTAAGGAGGGTGCTGGGGAGGCTATTCGGGAGTAAGAAGACATGAGCCAGAGAAATGAATTGTGATTGGTTGGCTTGGTTGTCTATGGGGCAGCAGTTCTGATGCAGCCTCAGGCCAGGGGGACTGGCTGGCTCAGGGGGCCAGACAATAGAGCCTTTCCGATCTAGGAGGTCTGCATTTTAATCTGCCTGTTCATGTCCACACATGGCGCGGGTACTGGGAGACCAGAGGTCACTCACCATGAGCCCCAGAAGGCAGAAGAGCATTTCAAGGCTTGGTGGACAGTGTGGGGCACCTGGCTTTGAATGGAGGAGGTGGAGCGACGTGGGCATTTGAGAGTCATCTCTCTGCACCAGATCCAGCCAGCACAGACCACATCCCTGCCCCCCCAATATAAAATACCTTGGATTCTCTTTTATTGAATATTGATCTAACCCCCCGCCCCACCACCACCAATGTTGCCCCTTTTCTATTTAATTCTCTGGTATGGATCGTCTGGGAGCTTCTTCCCCCTTCTCAAGTTAAACTGCAGCTACTTCGGCATTTGGAGGGAAACAGCTGGCACCGATCATTGCTCCAAATTGTGGATGGGATCAATGAAGGTGTTAAACTCATTAGAATCAACTTTCCCCTCGGATTTTGCCTCTGTTCTCTCTAATTACCAAATATTGATCTAAAATCCCCTCAGATTTTCTCTTTATTGGCTATTGATAGAAATTTCCCTCCATTTTCCGACTCCTCAAGTCGGGTACTGTTCCTGCTAAATTATGGAATATTGATCTACAATCCCCCCAGATTTGGCCATTTTTCTCTTTAACTGCTGAATATGGGGAAATAAACTCTTTCACTTTGGGGTCTTCCCCCCCCCCATTTTAAATTGCAGCCACATCTGCTTTTGGAGGGAACCAGCTGACTTGTAGTTCTCGTCCCACATGCTGGATGAAGAAAAGGAGGATGTTAGATGTGGGGGTTCCCCCCTCCATTTTATGCTGCAAGAAATTCTCCTGGTCTTGGGAAGAAGTGATTAAACCAAATCTTTACCCCATGGGGTGAATGACTGCGGGAAGGAGGTTAAACATCTCAATGAACAACTTTCCCCTTGTGTAGGAGAATCAAATTCTTTTCTCTTGTGGAAATCAAAACCAGTGTGTTTGCTGATTCGAGTGACTTGTGCAATTCTGAACATACATCGAGGCTAGAAACCTTCACCCCTCCAGCTGGTAATTGACCTGACAGAGGCCGTCCATCACAGTTGGCCACATGAACGCTATCTCTGAGCTGTCCATCTTCAGCTTCCGCCCACTCCCAGTTGCCATGAAATCTTCATATTCAGGGTCCAGCCTCCATTCCCGTCTCTCCTGCTAAAGCGGAAAACCCAAAGGGACTGTGGAGTTGTAGCGTGGGCAGCAATGCATCTTGGGAAAGAGGGCATAGATATGAAAGAGCTGCATCCTTTCCAGCAAGACAGAGACCAGGGAAGCGATGAGATTAATTCCTGGTCTATCATGGAGGATAGGTCCATCAATCGCTATTAGCCAAGATGGCCAGGAACGCAACCCCAACCATGCTTTGAGTGTTCCTAGCCTTTGATTGTCAGAAGCTGGGAGTGAACAACAGAGAATGGGAGTCAGGGTCGATCCCTGGCTCTAGGCAAAAAAAATATTTTGTTTGTATGTAATTAATTCTAAAGCAATGAATGATAATAAAATAATGACTGCAATCAAACAATGATGACCATAAAATAAAATAAAACATCCATGGGCAGGCAGACTGAGCGAGACAGCGCCCCGAGGCGCTAGTGGAGCCACCAAGGGGCAGCTGGGCATGGAACCATCTTTGCATCCCTTGGGATCTGTAGCATCTTCCGTGCCCACATGGACCTTTCTGCTCTCTGCTCACTTCCACCTTTCCCAACTCTCCTGCCTTCTCCCACCCCAAAGAAACAACCTGCCCACCCCAATCCATACAAGTCCCCTGCCCTCCTCCAACCCCACACATATCCCAGCAGCCCTGACATACACATGGCTCGCCACAGCCCCCAGCACTTCAGTCCCCCTGGGCTAGCTTGATAGAGAGATAGTATTAGGATTTAGACAGATAGGTAGTGACTTCGTTTATTTTTAAGTTTGGAAAGTGCCCAGTTTTCTGCCCAGCACAGACACCTAAATGGAACAGAAGGCTAAGGTATAGACCAGCATTTTTCAAACTGGGGGTCCCGACCCAAAAGGGCGGTGCAAGGCTATTGTAGGGGGGTCATGAGCTCCCCTTTTTCCTTGCCTTCAGACCTGGGCAGCTGGAGAGAGGCAGCTCTGGCTGGCTGCCCAGCTCTGAAGGCAGCGCCACCATCAGCAGCAGCGCAGAAGTAAGGGTGGCATAGTACGGTTACTTAGCTCTAGAGCAGATGTGGCCCACGGGCAGTAGATTGCCCACCCCTGCTCTAGAGGGATCTGCACTGATGTTGGGAAAGCGAAGTCTGGTACCAAGTGTGTGTGTGGGGGGGTCATCACAGCCTGAAATATTTTCAACGTGGGGCCCAGCCAAAAAAGTTTGAGAACCCCTGATATACACACATGTCTCAGCCAGTGCCCTCTACTTGGGGCTGGGCCGGAGCCCCCTAGAGGAAAAAAGGCCCCATATCCCATCCCTAGATCATGGCTGAGCTCATGGTTTTGAAAACGTCTGGGCATGAGGAGATTCAGCACTCCTGACTGATGGTTTTATCCCTGATTTACACGGGAGGTGAGGGAGGAAAAGTTCAGTGGCACAGAACAGCGTGACCGTGTTTCTGTAGAGGTGTCATTCCCTAAGGTGTAAGTGAATCACGGACTGACAGGGGTTAGTAAGACATTTCTCAGCTGTCCATGAGATGTGTGTTGACACGTCCCCTGAAGATGGGCCAGCGTCGTAGGGGGGCTGAAAGTACTCGTGTGGGATCCAGCCTGGGGACTGGTACGTTCCTGTTAGATGTCTTTGTGCTGCGCTCCTCGCCAGCATGTGGAACGCACCCTGAGGTTGGGTCTCTCTTGACACCCTTTGATTGACTTCTCAACCTTCACGGAAAAAAATGTTAATGACCTGCCTGGCCCCTCTGTGGGCTCGTCAGAGTCATTGTGTCACAAACAGCAAGTGTCTTTAATGAGACCCAGAGTCCCCTCTCGACGCAACAATGCCCGTTGCGCTGCACCCCGATGCCTAATGAGGTGCCCTGGGGCAACAGCACCCAGCCCCTGGGCCCTAGCTCCTCAGGGGGCGGTCGGCACCAGGCAGATTCCAGACCTTCGTCTGCTTCGGGGAGGTGCTGGGTCTCTCTGCATGGACGTGCCACGGAACTGATTGAGGTGACACAGCGGAGAGTCCAGGCTCACCAGCTAAGGGCAGGGACAGAAAGGAGAGAGGCTTGACTGAGATCAGAGAAATGACCCATCGGGGAAAGTGTCCTGCCCTCTGCCTCTGCCAGACAGATCACTGGCCAGCTAGTCAGGTACCCCATGTCTCCCTGCCCCTGATCATTGGCCAGCTAGTCCAATGCCTCACACCCCCTGCCCCAGATCACTGGCCAGTTTTTCCAGTGCCCCATGCTCCCCTACCCCAGATCACTGGCCAGCTAATCCTTTTCCTCTGCAACGAATGAGGCCATTGGCCCTTCTAGCCCCGTAGTTCACTCCCTCCATCCTCCACACAAATTCACAGGCTCACAAACCCCTCCCCACAATAACAGATCAGATTTCCTCTCCACTCCCTGCTGGAGAGCACCTGATGAAGGAATATGCAAATATTCTACTCTCCCTTGCACACATGGGGAAACTGAGGCTCAGCGCCCAGATGATACTTGCCCAAAGTCAGTGGTGGAAGTAGGAATAGAACTGAGTGGCCCTCATTCCCAATCCAGTAGCCAAATCACTAGACCACACTGCCTTGCAGAAGGAAGGAAATGTTTATTGGACTCAGGCCTGGACTAGCCAATGTGCACTAGCTGCACTTGCATGGGGCCCCTGCAATTCCATGCACCAGGTCGCAACATCACTCACTCAAATTCAGCCTGTCCAACCCACCCCGCGTCACCTCTGTCACAATGGAGGGTTTGGCGCGGGATCGTGTGAGTGAGGGCTGGGTGGTGGGAGGGAGCGGAGTTGGGTGGCCAAGGTCGGGACAAGCTGATTTAATTCGGGATGGGAACCGACTGCCAAGCCAGGGATGTGCCGGTGAGTGGCTAGGAGGGGCCCAGTGGCAGTGGGTAAGGTGCTGGGCGTGAGTTTTGGGGTGAGTTGGGGAGGTGCGGGGGAAGTGTTCCACGGGGCACAGAACCCCCTAATTCTTTAATCCAGGCCTGCCTGGACTCCAACCCAAACAGCCCTTAGCTGAGTTTCAGCCTATTCTCACTTTCCCCGGACTCCACACATACATTCCTCTTCCACTGCTGGTAGTTTTCACACACCTCTAAATGGTCCTCCCAGTTCCCATACATGTTAGTGAAGGGAATTCTGGGTGCCTGGGGGTGCCTTGACCCCACCCACCCACTGCTGTGCCTGATATTAAGTCACTGAGTATTGCTCGGAATTGAAGAGAACCCAGGAGTCCTGCCTCCCAGCTCCCTGCTCTAACCCACTCCCCTCCCAGAGGTGGGAAGAGAACCCAGGCGTCCGGGGGGTCGCAGCTGTGACTTCCAGAGGTCACTGCTGTGCACTAACCCCAGCATCCTGCACTCAGCGCTGACTCGCTCTGAAAACTGTCTCAGCTCGACTCACCCCATGGGAAGGGACAATCCCGGCTCCATGACTGTGGGCCACAGTGCTTGGGCTGGGGTCACAACGCCAGCGATGGGTCTGAGGGCTGGGAGATGAGACCTGGGGTACAGGGGAGCCCTCGGTACAGATGGGGCTGTGACTAGCGTGGGGGTTGTGGCCCCAATTCTGGTGCATTGCTCAGGGGCTGGGGTCACTCCTCCCCAGGCCACTCTCCCCTAGACGGCGTTGCTGGAGCAGTCTCCTGCCCAACTGGGTGCACGGGGCCCTGGGGCATCGCAAACCGCACCAGCCAAGTCCCAGCCCCTTGGGAGGATTTAGGGAGTCACATCTCCCGCCCCCTTCCCGGCTCCAACATCCATAAGGGCCCTGCCTGCTCCCTCCCGTTCACCCATGGCCCCATGCACTCAGGGACAGCTATCATCAGCTGCACAAGCAGGAGCCTCCCACAGTCACAGAGACACAGGGCCCTTCTCAGCTGTGCTTCGGAGCTGGGGCAGCCCAGGCGTAATGTGACACCAGGGCTGGGGTAGGTCAGGGAGCAGGGACACAGCCTGGGATCCTACCTCCTTCCAGCCATCCACTGTACTTCTCCAGATCTATCCAGCTCTCTGGGTCTCTCCCCAACTCGCTATCCTTCTGCTCGTCTGTCTCTCTTTCTCTCCGTCTCTATCCTTCTATCCATCTACACCTCCAGCCTTCTATCCATCCACCTCTCTGCAGATCTCTCTGCTCTTCTACCCATCTCTTTATTGCTCCTTTTATTCATCCTTCTCTCTGTCTCTCTTTCTGTCCTAACAATTCACCTCTCATCCATCCTCTCCTCTCTCGGACTCTCCCTCTCTTTTCCTGTCCGTGCACGTCTGGCATCCATCAGTCCATCCACACTCTCTCTCCATTCCTCTCCCTCTCTCCATCTCTCTCGCTCCTCCCCATCTCTGGGATTTCTTTCGTTCTATCACTGTGGTCTCTGGGCTTCTAGTAGACCCTGCCAGCTGAGAGAGGCTGAGGGTATCCCTCCTAGCCTGAGGCAACCTGCCCGCAGGAACTTCACTCACACAGTGACCGGGCTTGTTTCCTGGTAGGCAGAGGGGGTACCCTGTGACCATGCAACACTGGCTCTGAGCATCCAGTTTGCCACATTCCCTTCCTTTTGAGACCCACCCCAGGGCCCCATCAGTGTGTGTGTGGGGGGGGGGGAGCAAAACCTGCAGCCTCTGGGCTTCCAGAGCTAGATGTGGACGGTGCTGACCCACGGCAGGGGGCAAACTTAGCTGGTCTCCCTGCCCCTGGAGCACCCTTAGACATTCAGCTCCACAGCTCGGGGCTGCCTTGTCCCAGGGACTAGGGGCTCAGTGCAGGGGAGCAGGGACTCCAGACTCTGCCCTGGCATCGGAGCATCTGAGCCACCCGGAGCTGCCCGGGCAGGAGGAACCTGGGGAGAGCAGAGCCGGAGGTGAATGGAGGTGAGTCCGGGTTTTTTTCCACCACTCGTTCCTGCTTATTACTGGGGAGGGTCCAGGAGCTGGGGAGCATGTGGGCTGGTTAGATTTCTTAGCTCTGTCCGATGGGTCTGATAAAACTTCCCTGCCTCCCAGGGGTGATGTGAGGAGAAACCCACTAGAGATTGTTAGGTGCTGAGATACTGTGGTGCTGGGGGGCAGACAAGTGCCATCGATTGGTAGATTTGGTTAGGGTTGGAATCTGTCTTATCCAGGGTCCCCTAACCCACAAACATGCAGGGATAACTTTGCACAGGTGAGTAGTTAATCACTTGGGCGAGGGTCTGCAGGATGGTGTTTGTAAAGTGCCGTGTAAACCTGTTGTCCTGTGAGGGGCCCTGATCCTGTAAAGATCTACGCACGTGCTTAATATAAGCCCACGGGCAACCCCACTGTAAGTGGTTTGGGTAAAGGAGATTAGGGCTGGTAGGAAGCATGGGCCACATTTACAAAGGGATTTAGGTGCCTGCAAGTGCAGATGGGTGCTAAGTGCCTAACTCCTATTGGGACCAAAGGAGTTAGAAAATCTTTTGGAAAATCCCACTTGTTGCCTATCTCCATATTTAGTCCTACATGAGTCCGTAATCCCACTGAATATCAGTGGGATTTGGGTGCATCATTCCTTAAAGTTGCTTTGGAAGCCCCAGCTCTAACTGCTCGTAGGATCAGGGTCTACATCAGGGGTCGGCAACCTTTCAGAAGTGCTGTGCCGAGTCTTCATTTATTCACTCTAATTGAAGGTTTTGCGTGCCAGTAATACATTTTAATGTTTTTAGAAGGTCTCTTTCTATAAGTCTATAATATAGAACTAAACTATTGTTGTATGTAAAGTAAATAAGGTTTTTAAAATATTTAAGAAGTTTCATTTAAAATTAAATTAAAATGCAGAGCCCACCAGACTGGTGACCAGGACCCAGGCAGTGTGAGTGCCACCGAAAATCAGCTCACGTGCCACCTTCGACACGCGTGCCATGGGTTGCCTACCCCTGGTCTACCTTATAATTAGTGGTGCTGGGATTATTTTATTCTCGCCCTGAGTGTTTAGATGGTAGTCCCTGTCAGTCACAGAGAGAAGTACTTAATCGTAATAGATTCATGTTAAAGTGGCAGTAGAATCCTAGACAAGTAGGGCTTGAGGGTACCTCCAGAGGTCATCTGAGCCATACCCCCACACTGAGGCAGGAATAAGATTACCTAGACCATACTTGACCAGTATTTGTCCAACCTCTTCTTAAAACCGTCCCAGGACGGCATGGCATTCCGGGCTGCAATCCAGACTAATGCGGGGTTGGGTCACCCCTGCCCTGCTACCTTGGCTGGCTCACAATGTTTTGTTGTTGTAGCTTCCAACCTGGATTGCTCACAAGCAGCCTGACAACATTCAGGTCACACCCTGCGTGTCTGTGTACAGCCACAGCCCTGGTCCAGCAACTCTGACCCCAGCAGCCTGTCCGCAAACACCAGCCACACTATGGCTTCCTGGAGCCTTGGTTACCACTTGCAGGGTGACCACAAGAAACTCCCAGTCCCAAATTCCCCCCCAAGACTTGGGTACTGCACTGCCGGCCTTCCTGGACAGTTCAGATATTGTACGTCCGTTGCCTCTCTAAGGAGATCAATATCCAACGGTTTGCTACGTTAAATGAAGTTACCCACACAATTCAGTTTAAATGCAGTTTGGATTATGGAATAAAACATGTTTATTTAACTACAAAGAGTTAGGTTTCAAGTGAGTACAAGTATAAGACATTCAAGTCAGAAATGGTTACAGGAGAAGTAAAGGGAAAACACTTCCTAATACTAAAATTAATAAACTAGACTTGGCTCAAGGTGAAATCCCTTCCACATGTTCCCAGTAACATTGCTGAGCCAATTCCCAGACCAGGATCTGCTCCTAAAGTCCAAAAGCTGTTTCTTTTGTCTTCTTAGAGGAAAGAGAGAGAGATGGATAGGGAGAGATACCTTGGGGTTTTTCTACCCCTTACTTTTATAGTCCAGTCACCCGCTGATATGCATTTTCTTGAGGGTTCTGCCTAGCTAAAGTTCATTCCTGCTGCAAGGATGGAGAGAAGGAGACTAATGGTGAAGGAGATGCCATGCTGTTGTTGCTTCAATGCAGATCGGGTTGTTCCTGCCCCGTTTCCTTGCCAAAGACTGGCCACTTGATAAGTGATTGCCCATCGCCTTTGATGACACCTGGCTAGACTCCTTTATGTTTAAGAAACTGATTTACCCAGACTTGTCTGGTAAACGTATTTCCGACCTAATGGACCTGGAGAACAATTGATCACCATCCTCTTTATGACAACTTTTCACATATTTGAAGACTGTTACCAGGTCCCCCTTCAACCTTCTCTCCTCTAGACTAAACATGCCCAGTTCTTTCACCCATAAGAGGGGCAGAGGGCAGCTAACAGTGCAAATTTGGGATCATAGTTAGGAGCGCCAGTCACGATCAGGATCTGTACAAATACAGAATAAAAGGAACAAAACAAAACAGACTCTGTACCAAAGACCTTATAATCTAAGCATCCATTTATCAATCACGTCCTTACCACCGTCCCTGATATATGGATTGTCCTTTGTCACTAAGTGCCACAGAACCACTTTTCTGCGACAAAGCATTTCCCTCGCAGAAAGATCCTACCTACCACCCAACTGGGCCAGATTTTCTCTGACAAAATCCCAAGTGGGCGTGGTTCATTCAGAGCAAACGGGGCTGCCCTTGAATGTGTCTCCCTTGTATATGGCTCTTGGGTCTCCATTTGTTCTTATCTTTGTCCCTTCTCCCTGCAGGAGGAAAGAGGGAACGGGAGTTCCCAGTGGGAGTTCATCCTACTGGGGGTCTCTGACCAACCACGCCTGGAGATGCTGCTTTTCGTAGTCTTTCTGGTCTTGTACATCATGAACCTGGTGGGAAACCTGGCCATCATTGTGGTCTTGTGGCTGGAACCCTGTCTCCACACCCCTATGTATTTCTTCCTCAGCAACCTCTCTTTCCTGGACCTTTGCTATACAACCAGCACCGTTCCTCAGATGCTGGTGAACTTCCGCAGCACCCACAAGTCCATCACCTGGGCCGGCTGCGTGGCCCAGCTCTACGTCTTCCTCTCACTGGGCTGCACCGAGTGCCTCCTTCTGGCCGTCATGGCCTACGACCGCTACGTCGCCATCTGCCAGCCGCTGCGCTACACAATCATCATGAGCCGCCGCCTCTGCCTGCAGATGGCGACCACCGTCTGGTTGAGCGGCTTCAGCAACTCCATGCTGCAGACCATCCTGACCGTGCGGCTGCCCCGGTGTGGGCGGAACCGGGTCGACCACTTCTTCTGTGAGATGCCGGCCCTGCTCAAACTGGCCTGTGTCGACACCTCCAGTACTGAGGCCGAGGCTTTTGCTGTCAGTGTGATCTTCCTGCTGGTGCCGCTGGGCCTCATCCTGGTCTCCTACAGCTACATCGTCATCGCCGTGCTGAGAATTCGCTCGGCCCAGGGCAGGCTCAAGGCCTTCAACACCTGCGCCTCCCACCTGGCCGTGGTGTCGCTCTTCTATGGCACGGCCATTTTCATGTATCTACAGCCTCCATCCAGCTACTCTCAGGACCGGGGCAAGATGGTCTCCCTCTTCTATGGCATCATCGCCCCCATGCTGAACTCACTGATCTACACGCTGAGGAACAAGGATGTGCACAGGGCCCTAAGGAGGGTGCTGGGGAGGCTATTCGGGAGTAAGAGGACATGAGCCAGAGAAATGAATTGTGATTGGTTTGCTTGGTTGTCTATGGGGCAGCAGTTCTGATCCAGCCTCAGGCCAGGGGGACTGGCTGGCTCAGGGGGCCAGGCAATGGAGCCTTTCCCATCTAGGAGGTCTGCATTTTAATCTGTCTGTTTATGTCCACACATGGCGCTGGGACTGGGAGACCAGAGGTTACTCACCATGAGCCCCAGAAGGCAGCAGAGCATTTCAAGGCCTGGTGGACAGTGTGGGGCACCTGGCTCTGAATGGAGGAGATGGAGTGATGTGGGCATTTGAGATTCATCTCTCTGCACCAGATCCAGCCAGCACAGACCATACCCCTGCCCCTCCCCCATATAATATACCTCAGATTCTCTTTTATTCAATATTGATCTAAAAAAACCCTCCAATGTTGCCCCTTTTCTATTTAATTCTCTGATATGGATAGTCTGGGGGCTTCTTCCCCCTTCTCAAGTTAAACTGCAGCTACTTGGGCATTTGTAGGGAAACTGCTGGTTCCGGTCATTGCTCCAAATTGTGGATGGGGTTAATGAAGGTGTTAAACTCATTAGAATCAACTTTCCCCTCAGATTTTCCTCTTTTTTTCTCTAATTACCAAATATTGATGTAAAATCCCCTCAGATTTTCTCTTTATTGGCTATTGATAGAAATTTCCCTCCATTTTCCGACTCCTCAAGTCGGGCACTGTTCCTGCTAAATTATGGAATATTGATCTACAATCCCCCCCAGATTTGGCCATTTTTCTCTTTAATTACTGAATATGGGGAAATAAACTCTCTCACTTCGGGGTCTTTTTCCCCCCTCCCATTTTAAATTGCCGCCACATCTGCTTTTGGAGAGAACCAGCTGGCTTGACTTCTCATCCCACATGGTGGATGAAGAAAAGGAGGATGTTAACCCCCCTCTGAGCTACTTTCTTCTCAGATTTGACCCTTTACTCATACATTCTCAAACAGAGATCTCGCACCCTCTCAAATATTTTCCCTTTTCTCTAAGCTGTTGAAAGTTCATATGAAATGGCTGCAGATTTGGAGTTCTCCCCTCCATTTTATGCTGCAAAAATTCTCCTGGTCTTGGGAAGAAGTGATTAGGCCAAATCATTATCGCATGGGGTGAATGACTGGAGGAAGGAGGCTAAACATCCCAATGAACAACTCTCCCCTTCTGTGGAGAATCAAATTCTTTTCTCTTGTGTAAATCAAAACCAGTGTGTTTGCTGATTCGAGTGACTTGCACAATTCTATATTCAGATATTAAAGAGCTGCATTTTTATTCAGCAAGACAGAGACCAGGGAAGAGATGAGATTAAGGCCTGGTCTATCATGGAGGATAGGTCCATCAATCGCTATTAGCCAAGATGGCCAGCGATGCAACCCCAACCATGCTTTGAATATCCCTAGCCTTTGATTGCCAGAAACTGTGAATGGACAACAGGGAATAGATCATTTGATGATTGCCCTGTTATGTTCATTCCCTCTGAAGCACCTGGCATTGGCCACAGATAAAAGACAAGATACTGGGCTAGGTGGACCATTGGTCTGACCCAGTATGGGCATTGTTATGTTCTTATGTACTAAAAATTAGATTGACCTAGCTACATTACTCAGGGATGTGAAAATGTTTTTGCCCTGAGCACTGCAGTTATCTCAATCTAACCCCCGGTGCAGACACGGCTAGGTCGAAGGAAGAATTCTTCTGTCAACCTAGCTACCGCCTCTCAGAGAAGTGAATTAATGACATCAATGGAAAAACCCCTTCCATCGATGTAGGAAGGGTCTACAGAGACCAGCTCTGTGCCAGGGATGGCCACTAATCTCTGAGTCTTGTGGAGCAGGATCTTAGAGCATGGGAATTTGTGACTCTTTCTTGTTGCGATGACTTTTAATATTTGCCTGAATATTCTTCTTTAAACAGCAGCTCCGGAGAAAATAAAGTCCCTGTCCAAGAAAGAGCTTCGCAAAGGATGTTTGCCTGATGTGTAACCTTGTACTATTTGTTAAAGGGCTTGAGGATCATTTGGGCTGAAAGGGGCTGTACATCATTCTCAGTGGCTCCATTCAAGATGTAGCAGGAAGGCGGCAATGTCCAGTGGTTAGAGAGGGTCTGCTGATGAAGGGAAGGTAGAAGAAGGGAATTTGAAGCCAGTGGGAGTCTGGACTCCTGGCTTCTGTTCTCAGCTCTGGGAAGGGAATGGGTCTAGTGGGTCAGCGCAGAGAGGAGACTGGGAGTCTGGGTGGATCCCTGGCTCTAGGCAAAAAAAAATATTTTGTCTGTATGTAATTAATTATAAAGCAATGAATGATAATAAAATAGTGACTGCAATAAAGCAATGATGACCATAAAATAAAATAAAACATCCATGGGCAGGCAGACTGAGCGAGACAGCGACACGAGGGGCTAGCGGGGCCACTAGGGGGCAGCTGGGGAGATTGTCCATATCGCTGCAGTTTAACAGGTGTATCACCAGGCGTGGCAGAATTCCAGTTTTATGTTTTTCTAACTTCAACGTTTATTTTTAAGCATTTTTTAATTTTAATCATTTAAATCGTTGGTGTTGCAGGAATTAAGCAGGATCGGCAAGAAATTAGATCTGTTGGCTTCTTTTGCTTTGCCTTCCAGTTTCTGCGATTCAGATCGCACTCCTATAACAACTATGTCCCAGCCGCATTTCATTCTCTGGGCTGTCTGTATTGACTGAACTTTAGGTAGCTCAACCCTCAGGCTAAGGGTCTAGATCAGAGGTGGGCAAACTACGGCCCACGGGCCACATCTGGCCCGGGGGATCATCCTGCCCGGCCCTCGAGCTCCCGGCCAGGGCGGCTAGCCTCCAGCCCGTCCCCTGCTGTCCCGCTCCCCCACAGCCGCGTGCTGCGCCGCCACCGCTCTGGCCCTCCACTCCTGCTGGGCAGCGTGGCTGGCTCCGGTGTGGCTGCGAGCTCCTGCTATTTTGAGCAGCATGGTAAAGGGGCAGGGAGCAGGGGGGTTTGGATAACGGGCAGGGGATTCTGGGGGGCAGTCAGGGGACAGGGAGCGGGGGGGTTGTATAAGGGGTTGGGTCTCGCAGGGGCGGTTAGGAGTGGGGGGTCCCGGGAGGGGGCGATCAGGGGACAAGGAGAAGGGGCGTTGGATGGGTCAGAGGTTCTGATGGGGACAGTCAGGGGGCGGATGGGGGCGGGGCCAGGCTGTTTGGGGAGGCACAGCCTTCCCTACCCAGACCACCATACAGTTTCGCACCCCGATGTGGCCCTCGGGCCAAAAAGTTTGCCCACCCCTGGTCTAGATAACGAATAGAGGTTAGAGAGATGAGGTCGTTGAGGCAATATCTTTTATTGGATCAACTTCTGTTGGTGAAAGACAAGGTGCCGAACTACAAGCAGGGCCAGCTCCAGGCACCAGCGCAGCAGGCAGGTGCTTCGGACGGCCAACGGAAAGGGGCGGCATGTCCGGGTCTTTGGCGGCAACTCGGTGCGAGTCCCTCGGTAGAGCTGCCGCCGAAGTGCTGCCGATCGTGGCTTTTCTTTTTTTTTTTTTTGTGCAGCTTGGGGCGGCAAAAACGCTGGAGCCGGCCCTGACTACATGAAGAAGTTGATCCAATAAAAGATATTACCTCAGCCACCTTGTCTCTCTAATATCTTGCACCCAACATGGCTACAACAACCCTGTGATAGATAGATAGATAGATAGATAGATAGATAGATAGATAGATAGATAGATAGATAGATAGCATTAGGATTTAGACAGATAGGTGGTGACCTAGTTTATTTTTAAGTCTGGAAAGTTCCCAGTTATCTGCCCAGCACAGACACCTACATGGAACAGAATGCTAAGCTATAGACCAGCATTTTTCAAACTGGGGGTCCGGACGCAAAAGGGGGTCACAAGGGAATTGTAGGGGGGTCATGAGATCCCCTTTTTCCTTGCCTTAAAACGCGGGCAGCTGGAGAGAGGAAGCTCTGGCCAGCTGCCCAGCTCTGAAGGCAGGGCCACCATCAGCAGCAGCGCAGAAGTAAGAGTGGTGTACGGTTAGTTAGCTCCATAGGGCTCTGCACTGATGTTGGGAAAGCGATGTCTAGTACCAAGAGTGGCAGGAGGGGGTGTGTGTGTGTCATCACAGCCTGAAATATTTTCAAAGGGGGGCCCAGCAAAAAAAGTTTGAGAACCCCTGATATAGAATCATAGAATATCTGGATTGGAAGGGACCTCAGGAGGTCCTCTAGTCCAACACCCTGCTAAAAGCAGGACCAATTCCCAACTAAATCACTAAATATAGACACATGTCTCAGCCAGTCCCCTCGACTTGGGTCTGGTCTAGAGCCCCCAGGGGAAAAAAGGCCCCATATCCCATCCCTAGATCATCGCTGAGTTCATGGTTTTGAAAACGTCTGGGCATGAGGAGATTCAGCACCATTCCGTGATGGTTTTATCCCTGATTGACACTAGAGGTGAGGGAGGAAAAGTTCACTGGCACAGGACAGCGTGACCGTGTTTCTGTAGAGGTGTCATTCCCTAAGCTGTAAGTGAATCACGGACTGACAGGGGTTAGTAAGACATTTCTCAGCTGTCCATGTGGCGTGTGTTGACACGTCCCCTGAAGCTGGGCCAGCGTTGGAGGGGGGATGGAAGGACCCGGGTGGGATCCAGCCTGGGGACTGGTACGTTCCTGTTAGATGTCTTTGTGCTGCGCTCCTCCCCAGCATGTGGAACGCACCCTGAGGTTGGGTCTCTCTTGACGCCCTTTGATTCACTTCTCAATCTGGCACAGAAAAAAATGTTAATGACCTGCCTGGCTCCTCCATGGGCTTGTCAGCCTCATTGTGTCACAAACAGCAAGTGTCTTTAATGAGACCCAGAGTCCCCTCTCGACGCATCAGCTGCGAGTGGGAGCCAACATGCTAACAATACCCGGTGCGCTGCACCCCGATGCCTAATGAGGTGCCCTGGGACAACAGCACCCAGCCCCTGGGCCCTAGCTCCTCAGGGGGCGGTCGGCACCAGGCAGGTCCCAGATCTTCCTCTGTTGCAGGAGGGGCTGGGTCTCTCTGCACGGAGCTGCCACGGAACTGATTGAGGTGACACAGCAGAGAGTCCAGGCTCACCAGCTAAGGGCGGGGACAGAAAGGAGAGAGGCTTGACTGAGATCAGAGAAATAACCCCTCGGGGCAAGTGTCCTGCCCTCTGCCTATGCCAGACAGATCACTGGCCAGTGAGTCCAGTTGCCTCATGTCTCCCTGCCCTAGATCACTGGCCAGCTAGTCCAGTTCCCCCATGTCTCCCTGCCCTAGATCACTGGCCAGCTAGTCCAATGCCTCACATCCCCCTGCCCCAGATCACTGGCCAGCTAGTCCAGTGCCCCATACCCCCCTGCCCCAGATCATTGGCCAGCTAATCCTTTTCCTCTGCAATGAATGAGGCCATTGGCCCTTTTAGCCCTGTAGTCCACTCCCTCCACCCCTGCCCCCAAATTCACCGGCTCACAAAACCCTCCCCACAATAACAGATCAGATTTTCTCTCCACTCCCTGCTGGAGAGCACCTGATGAAGGAATATGCAAATATTCTGCTCTGCCTTGCACACATAGGGAAACTGAGGCTCAGTGCACAGATGATACTTGCCCAAAGTCAGTGGTGGAAATAGGAATAGAACTGAGTGGCCCTCATTCCCAGTATAGTGGCCAAACCACTAGACCACACTGCCTTGCAGAAGGAAGGAAACGTTTATTGGACTCAGACCTGGACTAGCCAATGTGCACTAGCTGCACTTGAATGGGGCCCCTGCAATTCCATGCACCAGGTCGCAACATCACTCACTCAAATTTGGCCCGTCCAACCCCCCCCCCGCGTCGCCTCTGTCACAATGGAGGCTTTGGCGCGGGATCGTGCGAGTGAGGGCTGGGTGGTGGGAGGGAGCAGATTTGGGTGGCCAGGGTCGAGAGAAGCTGATTTCATTCGGGATGGGAGCTAACTGCTGAGCCAGGGGGTGCGCTGGTGAGTGGCTAGGAAGGGCCCAGTGGTGGTGGGTAAGGTGCTGGGGGTGAGTTTTGGGGTGAGTTGGGGAAGTGCGGGGGCAGGTCTGTGGGTGACGGGACTGCTGGGAGTTGGGATGAGTTGGGGAGAATGGGGGTGCTGGGGAGAAGGGGTTGGGGGCTGGGATTTTGCAGACTGTACCCAGGGGGACTGAGGTGTGGGGGGCTGCGGCGAGCCGGGTGTATGTCAGGGCTGCTGGGATATGTATGGGGAAGGAGGGGAATTTGGGGGTATGTCTGAGGGGAGGGACATGTGTTGGGTGGGATGGGAGGGACATCCGGGGGTCTGTGTGGGGTGGGGGCCTTTTGCTGTCTAGTTTATGGAAGGTGGGGGGACTCTCAAATTCCACAGTGCACAGAGCCCCTATTGTCTTTAATCCAGGCCTGCCTGGACTCCAACCCAAACAGCCCTTAGCTGAGGTTCAGCCTATTCTCACTTTCCCCGGACTCCACACACACATTCCTCTTCCACTGCTGGTAGTTTTCACACACCTCTAAATGCTTAGCGAAGGGAATTCTGGGTGCCTTAGGGTGCCTTGACCCCACCCACCCACTTCTGTGCCTGATATTAAGTCACCGAGTATTGCTCGGAAACGAAGAGAACCCAGGAGTCCTGCCTCCCTGCTCCCTTGTCTAATCCACTCCCCTCCCAGAGGTGGAAAGAGAACCCAGGCATCCGGGGGGTCGCAGCTGTGACTTCCAGAGGTCACTGCTATGCACTAACCCCAGCATCCAGCATTCAGCGCTGACTCGCTCTGAGAACTGTCTCAGCTCGACTCACCCCATGGGAAGGGACAATCCCTGCTCCATGACTCTGTGGACCACAGGGCTTGGGCTGGGGTCACAATGCCAGCGATGGGTCTGAGGGCTGGGAGACGAGACCACGGGTTTAGGGGAGCCCTCGGTACAGATGGGGCTGTGACTAGCGTGGGGGTTGTGGCCCCAATCCTGGTGCAGTGCTCAGGGGCTGGGGTCACTCCTCCCAGGCCATTCTACCCTAGACGGCGTTGCTAGAGCAGTCTCCTGGACAGTTGGGTACATGGGGCCCTGGGGCATCGCAAACCGCACCAGCCAAGTCCCAGCCCCTTGGGAGGTTTCAGGGAGTCACATCTCCCGCCCCCTTCCCGGCTCCAAAGTCCATAAGGGCCCTGCCTGCTCCCTCCCGTTCACATACGGCCCCATGCACTCAGGGACAGCTATCATCAGCTGCACAAGCAGGAGCCTCCCACAGTCACAGAGACACAGGGCCCTTCTCAGCTGTGCTTCGGAGCTGGGGCAGCCCAGGCGTAATGTGACACCAGGGCTGGGGTAGGTCAGGGAGCAGGGACACAGCCTGGGATCCTACCTCCTTCCAGCCATCCACTGTACTTCTCCAGATCTATCCAGCTCTCTGGGTCTCTCTCCCCAACTCACTATCCTTCTGATTGTCCGCCTCTCTTTCTCTCCGTCTCTATCCTTCTATCCATCTACACCTCCAGCCTTCTATCCATCCACCTCTCTGCAGATCTCTCTGCTCTTCTATCCATCTCTTTATTGCTCCTTTTATCCATCCTTCTCTCTGTCTCTCTTTCTGTCCTAACAATTCACCTCTCATCCATCCTCTCCTCTCTCGGACTCTCCCTCTCTTTTCCTGTTCATGCACGTCTGGCATCCATCAGTCCATCCACACTCTCTCTCCATTCCTCTCCCTCTATCCATCTCTCTGTCTCCTCCCCATCTCTGGGATTTCTTTCGATCTATCACTGTGGTCTCTGGGCTTCTAGGAGACCCTGCCAGCTGAGAGACGCTCCCTCCCAGCCTGGGGCAACCTGCCACCAGGTATTTCACTCACACACCAAGCGGGCTTGTTTCCTGGGATGAGGGGGTACCCTGTGACCATTGAACACTGGCTCTGAGCATCCAGTTTGCCACATTCTACTGCTTTTGAGACCCACCCCAAGGCTCCGGCACTGTGGGGGGTGGCACCACCTGCAGCCTATGCGCTTCCAGAGCCGGATGTGGATGGTGCTGACCCACGACAGGGGGCAAACTTAGCTGGTCTCTCTGCCCCCAGAATATCCTTAGACATTCAGCTTCATAGCTCGGGGCTGCCTCGTCCCAGGGACTGGGGGGCTCAGTGCAGGGGAGCAGAGACTCCAGACTCTGCCCTGGCATCGGAGCATCTGAGCCGCCTGGAGCTGCCTGGGCAGGGGAGGACTGGGCAGAGCAGAGCGGGAACTGAATGGAGGTGAGTCCGGGGTTTTTTCCACCACTCGTTCATGCTTATTACTGGGGAGGGGCCAGGAGCTGGGGAGCATGTGGGCTGGTTAGATTTCTTAGCTCTGTGCGATGGGTCTGATAAAACTTCCCTGCCTCCCAGGGGTGATGTGAGGATAAACCCACTGGAGATTGTTAGGTGCTGAGATACTGTGGTGCTGGGGGGCAGACAAGTGCCATCGATTGGTAGATTTGGTTAAGGTTGGAATTTGTCTTATCAAGGGTCTCCTAACCCACAAACATGCAGGGAGAACTTTGCACAGGTGAGTAATCACCTGGGCGAGGGTCTGCAGGACGGTGTTTGTAAAGTGCCGTGTAAACCTGTTGTCCTGTGAGGGGCCCTGATCCTGCAAAGATCTATGCACGTGCTTAACATAAGCCCACGGGCAACCCCACTGTAAGTGGTTTGGGTAAAGGAGATTAGGGCTGGTAGGAAGCATGGGCCACATTTACAAAAGGATTTAGGTGCCTGCAAGTGCAGATGGGTGCTAGGTGCCTAACTCCTATAGGGACCAAAGGAGTTAGAAAATCTTTTGGAAAATCCCACTTGTTTCTTATCTGCATATTTAGCCCTATATGAGTCCATAATCCCCCTGAATATCAGTGGGGTTTGGGTGCATCATTCCTTAAAGCTGCTTTGGAAACCCCAGCTCTAACTGCTCATAGGATTCTGGGGTGCAATCCAGACTAATGGGGGGCTGGGTCACTCCTGCCCTGCTACCTTGGCTGCCTCACAATGTTTTGTTGTTGTAGCTTCCAACCTGGGTCGCTCACAAGCAGCCTGACAGCATGCAAATCACACCATGAGTGTCTGTGTATAGCCACAGCCCTGGTCCAGCAACTCTGACCCCAGCAGCCTGTCTGCAAACGCCAGCCACACTCTGGCTTCCTGCAGCCTTGGTTACAACTTGCAGGGTGACCACAAGAAACCCCCAGTCCCAAATTCCCCCCAAGACTTGGGTTCTGCACTGCCCGGCCCCTTCCTGGACATTTCAGATATTGTAGGTCCGTTGCCTCTCTAAGGAGATCAATATCCAACCGTTTGCTACTTTAAATGGAGTTACCCCCACAATTCAGTTTAAATGCAGTTTGGATTATGGACTAAAACATGTTTATTTAACTATGAAGAGACAGGTTTCATGTGAGTACAAGTATAAGACACTCAAGTCAGAAATGGTTACAGGAGAAGTAAAGGGAAAACACTTCCTAGTACTAAAATGAACAAACTAGACTTGGCTCCAGGTGAAATCCCTTCCACATGTTCCCAGTAACATTGCTGAGCCAATTCTTAGACCAGGATCTGCTCCCAAAGTCCAAACACTGTTTCTTTTGTCTTCTTAGGGGAAAGAGAGAGAGAGATGGATAGGGAGAGATCCCTTGGGGTGTTTCTCCCCCTCACTTTTATAGTCCAGTCTCCCTTTGATATGCATTTTCTTGAGGGTTCTGCCTAGCTAAAGTTCATTCCTGCTGCAAGGATGGAGAAAAGGAGTCTAATGGTGAAGGAGATGCCATTCTGTTGTTTGCTTCAATGCAGATCGGGTTGTTCCTGCCCCACTTCCTTGCCAAAGACTGGCCACTTGATAAGTGATTGCCCATCGCCTTTGATGACACCTGGCCAGATTCCTTTGTGTTTAAGAAACTGATTTACCCAGACTTGTCTGTTAAACGTATTTCCGACCTAATGGACATGGAGAACAATTGATCACCATCCTCTTTATGACAAGTTTTCACATAGTTTCCCCTTCAACCTTCTCTCCTCTAGACTAAACATACCCAGTTCTTTCACCCATAAGAGGGGCAGAGGACAATTAGCACTGCAAATTTGGGTTCATAGTTAGGAGCCCCAGTTGCGACCAGGATCTGTACAAATACAGAATAAAAGGAACAAAACAAAACAGCCTCTGTCCCAAAGACCTTATAATCTAAGCATCTATTTATCTATCACATTGTATTGCTCCCATCAACTGCCACAGATCCAGTTTTCTAGGACACTTTAATTCCCTGATATATGGATCTTCCTTCGTCACTAACTGCCGCAGAACCACTTTTCTGCGACAAAGCATTTCCCTGGCAGAAGGATCCTACCTGCCACCCAATTGGCCCAGATTTTCGATGACAAAGTCACAAGCGGGCGTGGTTCATTCAGAGCAAATCGAGCTGTCCATAAATGTGTCTCCTTTGTGCATGACTGTTGGGGCTCCTTTTCCCCTAATCTTTGTCCCTTCTCGCTGCAGGAGGAAAGAGGGAATGGGAGTTCCCAGTTTGAGTTCATCCTATTGGGGGTCTCTGACCAACCACGCCTGGAGATGCTGCTTTTCGTGGTGTTCCTGGTCTTGTACATCCTGAACCTGGTGGGGAACCTGACCATCATTGTGGTCTTGTGGCTGGAACCCTGTCTCCACACCCCTATGTATTTCTTCCTCAGCAACCTCTCTTTCCTGGACCTTTGCTACACCACCAGCACCATTCCTCAGATGCTGGTGAACTTTCGCAGCACCCACAAGTCCATCACCTGGGCCGGCTGCGTGGCCCAGCTCTACGTCTTCCTCTCACTGGGCTGCACCGAGTGCCTCCTCCTGGTCGTCATGGCCTACGACCGCTACGTCGCCATCTGCCAGCCGCTGCGCTACACAATTGTCATGAGCCGCCGCCTCTGCATGCAGATGGCGGCCACCGTCTGGTTGAGCGGCTTCGGCAACTCCATCCTGCAGACCGTCCTGACCGTGCGGCTGCCCCGGTGTGGGAGGAACCGGATCGACCACTTCTTCTGCGAGGTTCCGGCCCTGCTCAAACTGGCCTGTGTTGACACCTCCGCTAACGAGGCCGAGGCTTTTGCTGTCAGTGTGATCTTCCTGCTGGTGCCGCTAGTCCTCATCCTAGTCTCCTACAGCTACATCGTCGCTGCTGTGCTTAGGATTCGCTCGGCCCAGGGCAGGCTCAAGGCCTTCAACACCTGTGCCTCCCACCTGGCCGTGGTGTCGCTCTTCTACGGCACGGCCATTTTCATGTATCTACAACCTCCGTCCAGCTACTCCCAGGACCGGGGCAAGATGGTCTCCCTCTTCTATGGCATCATCGCCCCCATGCTGAACTCGCTGATCTACACCCTGAGGAACAAGGATGTGCACGGGGCCCTAAGGAGGGTGCTGGGGAGGTTATTCGGGAGTAAGAGGACATGAGCCAGAGAAATGAATTGTGACTGGTTGGCTTGGTTGTCTATGGGGCAGCAGTTCTGATCCAGCCTCAGGCCAGGGGGACTGGCTGGCTCAGGGGGCCAGGCAATGGATAATGGAGCCTTTCCCATCTAGGAGGTCTGCATTTTAATCTGTCTGTTCATGTCCACACATGGCGCTGGGACTGGGAAACCAGAGGTCACTCACCATGAGCCCCAGAAGGCAGCAGAGCATTTCAAGGCCTGGTGGACAGTGTTGGGCACCTGGCTCTGAATGGAGGAGATGAAATGATGTGGGCATTTGAGATTCATCTCTCTGCACCAGATCCAGCCAGCACAGACCATATCCCTACCCCCCTCTATATAATATACCTCAGATTCAATTCAATATTGATCTAAAAAAAACCCTCCAATGTTGCCCCTTTTCTATTTAATTCTCTGGTATGGATAGTCTGGGGGCTTCTTCCCCCTTCTCAAGTTAAACTGCAGCTACTTCGGCATTTGTAGGGAAACTGCTGGTTCCGGTCATTGCTCCAAATTGTGGATGGGATTAATGAAGGTATTAAACTCATTTGAATCAACTTTCCCTTCAGATTTTTCCTCTTTTCTCTCAATTACCAAATAGTGATCTAAAATCCCCTCAGATTTTCTCTTTATTGACTATTGATAGAAATTTCTCTCAATTTATGGACTCCTCAAGTTGGGCACCTTTCCCACTAAATTATAGAATATTGATCTAAAATCCCCCCAGATTTGGCCATTTTTTTCTTTAATTGCTGAATACAGGGAAAGAAACTCTCCCACTTTAGGGTCTTTTTCCCACCTCCCATTTTAAGTTGAAGCCACATCTGCTTTTGGAGGGAACCAGCTGGCTTGAGTTCTTGACCCACATGGTGGATGAAGAAAAGGAGGATGTTAACCCCCCTCTGATCTACTTTCTTCTCAGATTTGACCCCTTTACTCACTCAGTCTCAAACAGAGATCTCGCACCCTCTCAAATGTTATCCCTTTTCTCTCAGCTGTTGAAGGTTCATATGAAATGTCTACAGATTTGGGGGTTCCCCCCTCCATTTTATGCTGCAAGAAATTCTCCTGGTCTGGGGAAGAAGTGATTAGGCCAAATCATTACCCCATGGGGTGAATGACTGGGGGAAGGAGGTTAAACATCTCAATGAACAAATTTCCCCTCCTGTAGGAGAATCAAATTCTTTTCTCTTGTGTAAATCAAAACCAGTGTGTTTGCTGATTTGAGTGACTTGCGCAATTCTTAACATACATCAAGGCTAGAAACCTTCATCTCTCCAGCTGGTAACTGACCTGACAGAGGCTGTCCATCACAGTTGCCCACATGAACGCCATCTCTGAGCTGTCCATCTTCAGCTTCCGCCCACTCCCAATTGCCATGAAATCTTCATATTCTGGTTCCAACCTCCCCTCCCATCTCTCCTGCTAAAGCAAAAAGCCCAAAGGGACTGTGGAGTTGTAGCGTGGGCAGCAATGCGTCTTGGGAAAGTGGGCATAGATATTAAAGAGCTGTGTCCTTTCCAGCAAGACAGAGACCAGGGAAGCGATGAGATTAAGTCCTGGTCTATCATGGAAGATAGGTCCGTCAATCGCTATTAGCCAAGATGGCCAGGGATGCAACCCCAACCATGCTTTGAATGTCCCTAGCCTTTGATTGCCAGAAACTGTGAATGGACAACAGGGAATGGATCACTTGATGATTGCCCTGTTCTGTTCATTCCCTCTGAACCACTGATAAAAGACAAGATACTGGGCTAGGTGGACCATTGGTCTGACCCAGTGTGGGCATTGTTATGTTCTTATGTACTAAAAATTAGATTGACCTAGCTACATTGCTCAGGGATGTCAAAATGTTTTTGCCCTGAGCACTGTAGTTAGCTCAACCTAACCCCCGGTGTAGACACGTCTAGGCCGAAGGAAGAATTCTTCTGTCAACCTAGCTACCGCCTCTCAGAGAAGTGAATTAATGACATCAATGGAAAAACCCCTTCCATCGATGTAGGAAGATTCTACAGAGACCAGCTCTGTGCCAGGGATGACTACTAATCTCTGAGTCTTGTGGAGCAGGCTCTTAGAGCATGGGAATTTGTGTCTCTTTCTTGTTGCGATGACTTTTAATATTTGCCTGAATAATCTTCTTTAAACAGCAGCTCTGGAGAAAATAAAGTCCCTGCCCAAGAAAGAGCTTCGCAAAGGATGTTTGCCTGATGTGTAACCTTGTACTATTTCTTAAAAGTCTTGAGGGGTCAGCGCAGAGAGGAGACTGGGAGTCAGGGTCTATCCCTGGCACTAGGCAAAAAAAAAATGATTTTGTTTCTATGTAATTAATTATAAAGCACTGAATGATAATAAAATAATGACTGCAATCAAACAATGATGACCATAAAATAAAAATAAAACATACGTGGGCAGGCAGACTGAGCGAGACAGCGACACGAGGCGCTAGCGGATCCACAACGGGGCAGCTGGAGAGATTGTCAATATCGCTCCAGTTTAACAGGTGTATCACCAGGCTTGTCAGAATTCCAGTTTTATGTTTTTATAATTTCAATGTTTATTTTTAGGCATTTTTTAATGTTATCAATTTACATCGTTGCAGTTGTGGGAATTAATCAGGATCAGCAACAAGGGGATTAGACAATAATTATTTAATGAGTTAATAGGCGTTGAGATTCAAAAACGTTAAAGCTTTATCAGCATTAAAACATATTGTCCCCATCACATGTCTAAATATACAATGGAAATATCCGTATATCAAACTGGAATAAATTCTCAAGCAGGCTTTTTCTTGGGTTGCCTGTCTGTTAATGTTGATTACTACTGATGTGGAAATGTTTTTTTGGGGCTGTGTGTGTGCACGGTGAAATCGACGTTTACTGATCAAAACTTAATCCTTCCAAGTCCAATGTATAATAGGGAGGGTTCATTTGGCTCCCAACTAATGCCACATACAGATACCCCCCAACTTACGCAATCGTTCCGTTCCGGAAAGCCTTGCGTAACTTGAATTTTGCATAAGTTGGAAACG
Source organism: Malaclemys terrapin pileata (assembly GCF_027887155.1). NCBI lineage: Eukaryota > Metazoa > Chordata > Testudines > Emydidae > Malaclemys > Malaclemys terrapin. The sequence goes on along the minus strand of NC_071517.1, from coordinate 42,719,236 downwards.
TATACACATACGTTACGCAAAAATTTCCGCAACTCGAAAATCCTATTTCTGGCTTATGGAACTTTTTCCGTAAGTGCAAATTTGCGTAAGTTGGGTCTTGCTAACGCTGTGAACGTCTGTACCTCCACACATGTGTGGACATGTGTGCACATGGGTGCAGGCAGGGATATAGGCCAGGTGTTTAATTTTTCTCCAGTACAGACAGGAACATCTGTGGGAGATCCAGGGGTCTGGGAACAATGGGGGGTGGGCTGAGGAGACTGGAAGCAAGGGGTTGACCCAAAAGGGAGGGGCAGGAAGCAAGGGGCGGGGCCAGGGAATAGGGAGAGAAACCAGGAGGGCGTGGCCAAGGAGGGGTAGAGGGTGAGAGGGCCATGAAACAGGGGGCGGGCCAAGGGGTTGGAAGCAGGAGGAGGGGCCATGGGAGCTGGGAAGGAGAAATGGGGAGGAACCATTATTCAGTCCCTTAGGTTCGCAGTGAGCCTCACCTCACACCCCCGCTGGGGCCTAGTTTGGTTTCTCCCTCCCGATCCCACAGCCCAACAGAAAAGGTTCTCTTCACCCCTCCTCCCTCGGGCCGTACCACAGCCCCCAGTAGAGGGGAATCTGGAGGAAAGATACCAACTCTCAGCGCTTCGCCCTCCCGGCCACACCAACGTGATAGGCACGGCGGGGAAAGAGGTGTAACAGCACTGCAAGACGGGAGATGGAATCCTCCTCTTCCTCCCTGCAGGACTATTCAGCCCCCCCATGTGGGATTGGATTGTTCCAAACCCCTCCCCAGGTGGGAAATTGGGCGCGTCCATTCTGTCTACTGGGGGAGACATTGATAGTTACATCAAATCCGTCTGAGAAAGGTGTTTGGGAGGTGAATCCCATAGAGAGAAAGGGGAGCGTTATGAGATGGAGCCTCAGCCTGGGGGTAATTTTAACCACAATGGAAGGAGGGTTCTCGTTCCCCCCCGCTTCCGATCCGAATGGTTTGCTCCGCAGGAAACTCAGATCCGGCTGCGCCGCCACGGTCGAGCCGTTGGGGTGGGCGGAGGGGGCGGGGTTTCGCATGTGGGCGTGTCCAATAAATGGGGGGGGGTCTTACTGGGGGCATGGCCCGAGGAAAATTCGGAAGGGGGCTTGACTCCCGGCCGGGCGCGGGGGAAGGAAGGGGGCGTGGTCAGCCTAAAACGTGGGGCGGGGCGGGGCTAGGCTGGGGCGCCGCTGGGCGGGTCGAGCGGTTGCTATGGGTTCGCTTCCGGCGCTGGCAGGCGGAAGTGGCTGGAACCTGGTGGTGATGCTGCTGTTGCTGAGGCGGCTCTGGGTCAGTGGGGAAGGGGCGGGGGGTGGGAGGCAGGAGCAGCCTCGCGTCCCCGCGTGTTTCCAGGCGGAGCGGGAAGGAGCTGTCCCCATGTCGCCAGGCGGGGGGGTGGGAGGAGCTGCCCCCCATATCTCCAGGCGGGAGGAGTAAGGAGCTGCCCCCCATAGCCTCAGGAGGGAGGGGGGAGGAGCTGTCCCCCATAGCCTCAGGAGGGCGGAGGAGCTGCCCCCCATATCTCCAGGAGGGAGGGGGGAGGAGCTGCCCCCCATAGCCTCAGGAGGGCGGAGGAGCTGCCCCCCATATCTCCAGGAGGGAGGGGGGAGGAGCTGCCCCCCATAGCCTCAGGAGGGGGGAGGAGCTGCCCCCCATATCTCCAGGCGGGAGGGGGGAGGAGCTGCCCCCCATATCTCTGGGGAGGGGGAAAGAGCTGCCCCCCATATCTCCCATATCTCTAGGGGGGAGGCACTCCCCCCCACCCCATATCTCCAGGGCGGGTGGGCAGAGAGGGACTGGGTAACTCAAGGATGAATAAATATACTATTATGTGGGGGGGAAGAGAGAGGTTTCCAATGGGGTGAAGGTGCCGTCGGGCTGGAGCTCTGTATTAGGGTGAATGTCCCATGGGATTGGAGGGGTTATTGGGGTGAACATCCTTTGGGAGCAGAGTGAGGGAAAAGATTCTGCAGGGTGGACAGGGCAGAGCGAATGTACCATGGGGCATGTACAGGAGATGAGACCACGTGGAAATCCCACAGGAGCAGTGGGGAAGCGGCATATTGGGTGGATGTGAGTAGAGAGGGGACATTGGTCAGATATAGTACAGGAGGGTAGGTGGAGACAACATACCATGGGAGCAGTGGGGGAGGGACACCTTTGGGGAGGGGCATATTGGGCAAACATCTCACAAGAGAGGAAGTGAAGATTTTGGGAGGATATATGATTGGAGCATAGTTGGGGAGGCATTATTGGGTGGATATACCACAAGAGAGGAAATGGAGCTATCCATAGGAGCAGAGTGTGGGTGGGATAATAGGTGGATATATTCCAGGAGAGGAGGAGGTTGATGTGACTGTAATAGGATTGAAGGGCCCTGGCTGTGTGATAGATGCTGTTAACATTGGGACTACAGAGCAGGAAACTTAACCTTGTCCTGAGAAGCAGGTTTTTGTGTGAGGGGGCAGAGCCAGGGAAGCAGGTCTCAGTGATACTCATCCTCTGTTACCCGTCCTGAGTAGTAGGGGAATAAAGGCAATATGGAGGCTGAGCCTGTTGGCATTAATACTAAAGAGCGGGGGTGGAAGCCAGGGTCTAATACACTTGTGTGTCTGTTACACAGAGCCAAGAAGGAATTGAAAGGAGACGAGGATGGCACTCCGTACCCACTTCCCGGATACGAGACTAGCTGGCTGGGATCTGGCGGGACTTTAGGAGATGGGACACCAGGGCTTTGGTTTGTCCCTGAAACTGGTGGTGCGCCAACTTGTGCCTGGGGAGTGAGAGCTCACCAGGAGACACGGATGAGCAGAGAGCTGCCGGACGGTAACAGCGATGAGGCGACGTGACCTGTGGGCAAGCTGCAGCAGCGCTGATCGGGAGCGGTGAAAACCAGACTCTTGTATACGCTGCTGCCCTCCTGCCCAGAGACCCAAGGGGCTCTAATGGCTTGATTCTCTGGGAGTCTTGAAAGACACTTGAGGAGAGACGGGGAGTTATTTCAAAGCCTGGAGAGACCAGTACAGAACTTGTCCGCTCCTTTCAGTGGCGGAAACTTGGGGTGTGTTTATTAGCTTTGAACCAGGATAGGGGGAGCTGTGTGGCCCATTCAGGAGGTGGAGAGGCCCTTTCCTGCTGTTCCTCCTGCATTGAGTCCTCAAGTGAGGTCCTGAAAGGGGGAGGGGGGAGCCCAGATACCCCCCTCCCCCAGGAGAGAACCAGAGGCCAGGAGTCCACCAGCAACACTGAGCCGACACCAATCAGGTGAGATTTATTTATAATGTGCCTTTCAAAATTGGGAGAGAAGCTAGGCTTTCCTGCTGTTCTTTCCATTGTCCTCTTGTTTCTGTTGCCCACTGAAAGACGGTTTCCTTCTGCCTTGAGTCCATCCTGCAGAGGAAGTGACTGGGAAAAAGAATGCATGTTGGAGGGTAAAGAAATCGCATTGGATGGTTAATCGGTGGAACTCATTGGCACAGGATTTTGAGGTACACCTCTACCTTGTTATAACGCTGTCCTCGGGAACCAAAAAATCTTACCGTGTTATAGGTGAAACCGCATTATATCGAACTTGCTTTGATCCACTGGAGTGCGCAGCTCCACCCCCTCGGAGCACTGCTTTACCGCATTATATCCGAATATGTGTTATATCGGGTAGAGGTGTAGTTCAGTATGAGGCCAATAGCTTGGTAAACTAAAAGGCTGGGACTCTTCTGTGAATACATATAGTGCCTCTGGGATAGGGCTACAATGGTGATGGTTTGAGGTGTAAGATGATCAATAGCTGTGGGTTACCAACCAACATCCTTCCTGCCATGGGATCACACTGTGTGTGATGCCTTTGGAGCATCTGGTGCTGGCTGGCATGTGACAGTGGAACAGATGCTTCTGTTCCCTTAGAGGTGGTCCCATTGAGGTGATGGGGGGGGGTTGGATGCTGGATTAGATTGGGACCAGTGGTCTGATCTGGCATGGTAGGGTGTGGATACTGGATTAGATAATAACAATAACACCTGCCTCTTACCTAGCGCTTTTCATCAGTAGATCTCAAAACGCTTTACAAAGGAGGTCAGGATCGTTATGTCCATTTTACTGATGGGGAAACTGAGGCACGGAGCAGTGAGGTGATTTGCACTCAGGAGGCCAGTTGCAGAACTGGGAATGGAGTAGATGGATTACTGGAGTCCACAGGCCCAGTGGTCTGATCTGGTGGGGGTGAGGAAAAGATATTGGATTAAATGGGCCCAGTGGTTTGATCTGGCAGGGGTAGGATGGGGTGGGGCATACCAGGCTAGATGGGGCTTATCCAGCATGGCAGGGAGGTCCAGTTCCTACATTCTTGATCGCCGATGAGCCTGCTGACTGTCCCATCAGCGGCACCATGAGCCCTGATACTGGTCCCTTGCCTTCTAATGGTGACCATCTCCCCCATCCCTTCTTCATAGGTTGCTTGATGCATAACTGGGTGACTTGGAGCAGCGCTCTCTCTGGGCTTTGCCTCCCCAGAGGGTCCAGCAGCACTTTGGGACCAATGCTTTGATGACCACATTGGGGTGGAATCCTCTGCAGTATCTGCCCCTTTCCGGCAAGGCGGGAGTTAAACCCGAGTATTGCTCCCAAGAGGGGGTGGTTTTTTCATCAGATGTGCTGGGCTGAGGGGCATCTGTACTCCTGAACTGGCAGAAGAGCAACCTATTCCCGCCCACTTCCACCTTCTCCCTGCCACCGGTGTGTCTGGGCCTTTTAGTGCTGAGAGGGAAGTTAAAGGCGACTCTTTCAGTTCTTAGCCTCCTTGTTACAGTGAAAATCATTCTCATCTGACCTGCAGAGTCCTGCTAGGAACGCAGCTGAGAACGCACATACTTGGTTTATGCACAGACCAGCTGAGAGTCATTTTCAGTGCAACTGGTGCCCTAGAAGGGAAAAGCCAGGTATCCCATTCCCTGCCCTCTCTGAGCCAGCCAGTGCCCCTGACCTGGGGTGTGACTGGAACCAGCTCCTCCTAGAGGGGAAAGGCCCCATATCCCATTCCCCAATGCCCCTGAGCCCCCTGTAATAAGAATACCCAACTTCTATGAGCGAGACAAGGTGGGCGAGGTAATAACTTTTCTTGGATCAGCTTCTGTTAGTGAGAGCGCCAAGGTTTTGAGCTCCACAGAGCTCTTCTTTCATATTTTGGGAGCAACATGGCTACAGCAACACTGCAAATAACGGTGATTTTAGCACTTATCAGGAGATCTCAGCACTTTTACAAAGGAAGGCTGTATCGTTATTCCCTATTTTACAGTTGGGAAAACTGAGGCATAGAGCAGGGAAGGGACTTACCCAAGTCCAGAAGGCCCCATTCCCTGAGCCTGCCAATCCTCTTCGACCTGGGGGTCTCTTCGAAGTAAAAATCCCTGTAATCCCATTCTCTGAGCCAGCCCCTCAGTGACATGGGGCTGGATTGAATTTGACCCTGCTGGAGTATTTGTAACAAGGGATGGCTGTAGGCTCCAGAACTCTGGTACCAGTCCCGCTTATAAACATCCTTTTGGTGTTCTCTGTTTAGAGACAACGATCATTGGCAGGCAGGCTGGGGGCTGATGGGTGTTTACAGCTGTTAGGAGGGAGGGATAGCTCAGTGGTTTGAGCATTGGCCTGCTAAATGCAGGGTTGTGAGTTCAATCCTTGAGGGAGCCATTTAGGGATCTGGAGCAAAAAAAATAAATAGTTGGGGATTGGTCCTGCTTTGAGCAGGGGGTTGGACTAGATGACCTCCTGAGGTCCCTTTCAACCCTGATATTCTATGTGTATACCCCAGTGTCCTATCTCTTCCCAATACCAGAAAAAAGCCAAGACATGTTTTTTTGTTTGTTTGTTTGTTCTGGACTGCAAACTTGAACGCAACCCATCTTCAGCGAGCGAGTGACAGCACTTTCCTGTACGCTGCTAGTTAGCCGGCAGCTAGATATTGTCTTTGCTCTTGGGTCCATCTCTATCCCATGCTCAATCCCTGCCCCTCATCTCCCCTCTATCTGGCTCTGGGGCCCCAAGCTTTAACAGGGCCCGAAGGTGCTCAGTGCAACTGAAAATGAAGTTGCTGTGCCCTGACATGGTGTGTTTTGGTCGGGGGGACCTATTTTCATTTACATCAACACATTTCTTCAGTGTTAACACTACTGCTTATGTCAGTGTCCCCAGCACATTAGTAAGGGTTTGTCTACACTGCAGTCATAGGGTGTGGAGTGGACAGAGCTGAGCGAGCCTTGATCTAACTAGTTCGGGTCCCGGAGTGATACAGCTGCACAAGTAACTACCCAGGGTTCCAGATGGGCTTGTGTAGTCAGGGCTGGCACTGCTTCACGGCTCTGGTACCTGAGCGTAGCTAAACTAAAGCAAGCTCAAGTACGTCTACATGAGCTGCAATCGCACCCTGCGATTGAAGTGTAGACGTACAGAGGCAGCTACCTAAGGAGTCTTACAAAAGGAGGTGGACAGATCAGACAGCATAAAGTTAACCTGTGAAGGAAAAACAAGTTGGTTGAATTTAATTTTAAAGAAGTGGCAGGTCTAGACTGTTCGTAATTCAGGTGATTCTTTTGTGCCTCCCTGAAAATCCAACCTCTCCACAGTTTCAACCAATTATAGGATTCTTTTCCACTTCATGTATTTTTGTTTTGTGTTTGTACAGCCCCTAGCACGCTGGGGTCCTGATCCATGACTGAGGTACTATGATAATAGAAATTACTACTACTAGCAATTATTGTTTGTTATGTTGTGCGCTGTTAAACAGCTGCCATGCCACACCCCAGAGGTGGCTGCACTTCAGCACGGGGTGAAATGTTTTGTGTATCAGTTACAATCCTTTGGGTTCTCTCGCTGAGGAGCCCGATGTAGTTGCTGAGCCAGCTCCGTCCTTTAGGATGACGGGCCCTATATAAACGCCAGTTTGTTTATTTCTATTAGGGTAGCGCCTGGAGGGCCCATTGTGCTGGGTTCCGCACATACACAGAGCGTGAGCGCTTGGGAGGCTTGTGGGGGAAACTGGGGCTTGGCAAGATACAGGGCCTTGCCCAAGCTCCGAGAGTCAGTGGCAGAACTGAGAATTGAACCCTGGTCTCCGGAGTCCCAGCCTTAACCACACAGGCTCTTCTGCGGTGTTCAGTCGCTCTTGACTGGGATGTTCCTTGTGCTCTCTGAGCACTTTGGCAGCTAGACGCTAAACACACTTAGCATATCACGACCGCGGCAAGGACAATTCGCTTAAATTATTATCTCAAAAGGCTTGAGTGAGTTCCTGTTCCTCCATCTGTTGTTTAAAAGGGAGACGCTTTCAGCCGAGGTTGGCTAATAAATGGAGGCAGTGAGATGGAGAGGGGGTCGGCGGGGAGGCTCTCCCAGATGATGGGAACTGTAGAGGGGAAGGTGCTTGTGTCCACAGGGGGGGCGATCGTGGGAAAGGGCAGGGAGGAGGTGGATGCTAGCTGAAGAGAGTAAAGAGACTAGATCTGCTGCTCCCCCATACCGCCCTTCCCCTCTCTCCCGCCCTCCCCCCTCCCGGTGCTCTGGCTCCCCTCACACACACACAGCTCTACTGGGGCCCCTCAATCCTGACTCTCAGCCCCCCTGCTATTCCAGCGCTGGGCTCCCCTCTCCGGTACTACAAATCCATGGTGGTCCTGTACTTGGGGAGGCGGGTGGGGGATGAATCTGAATTGAATCTTGACATGGATGGGAAGCCAGAGCAGGGGTTGCTGTGAGACACACGGCCAGTCTGCAGTTCCTGGTCCCATGTGCAGTTCTCGGTTTTTGTGGCAGAGCTGGGGGGAGGGCAGCCGAGGGCTGGGATAGCAGGGAGCTGCAGTCAGGATTGAGGGGCATTAGTAGAGTTGTGTGTGGGAGAGTCCAAGGCTGGGATACTCCAGAATTGGAGACGTTCTCAGCCCCCAACCCAGTGATGGTGCTGCTCTCTAAACTAGAGGTGGCTGCATTTCAGAGGTGGCATGGGTGAGAGAAGCTAGTGTGTTAGAGCAGTGGGGACTGGGAGTCAGGACTCCTGGGTTCTGGGAGGGGAGTGGGGTCTAGTGGCTAGTGTGAGGGGCAGGAGTCAGGGTTTGGAGTTGAGACCTATGTTCCTAATCCTGTCAGTCTCCCTGTGGGACCTTGGCCAAGTCACGGACTCTGTGTGCCTCAGTTTCCCCCTCCATACAATGCATGGTAGTGCAACGTGCCTGCCTTAGTAAAGTGCTTTGAGTTCAAGGGATGAAAAGTGTGATTGATTACACAGTCCTATCATCACTAGGGGCCAGAGTGCAGCTGCCCTTCCCCATCTTCTGAGACTGGGAGGCTGAGCTGATGACAACCTCACCCGCATCTCTTCTCTGTAACCAGTTAGTGACGGAGTCAACTCTGGAAGTGGCTTTTGTCTGCATGCCACGTGGCGGATCCTTGGTTAGCAGCACTGGCAGGAATCCTGGCAAGGGTTGGCACTTGGTGCGATCAGCTGGCCACTCTTACTTGGGTGTGTAGACCAGTTCACGCCCCGATGCTGCTGGTATAACCAGGTAGGCTGGTTCTCCTTCCTCCGAGCTCTGTAGGACATCCCAGAGTGCATCACTCCATGCGCCTCCAGCGGGCTGAAGCACCGTGGGATAGCTGACTAGATTTCAGAATGCACCAGTACACTGGCAGGCAATTCCCAGCCAAACCCAGACGTGTGCCTGGTTAGGCTGTAATATAGTCTTCTGTGGCTAGGTCCCAAGGGTGCATGAGGGGGAGTCCAGCCTCTCTCATACACTGGTCAGAAGATAGGAACTACCAACATCTTGGGAGATGCTTTTGCCGCTGGATCCCTGGTCTCCCCACTGCCCTGGGCTGGCGGTGTATCTCTGTCACTAGGCTCCCCAGGAAGAAAGACAGCGGGTGGCGCGGAAGGCGCTTGGTTATCGGATTCCCCTGGGCAGTCACAGAAGAGATTTCTCTCCCTGGATTGCGCTGGCTTATCTGAGCCTTGCCCCTGCCAATGTGCCACAGCCCAGTGCCCTTTTAGGGGCAGATGAGTGGTCAGTCTCTGTAAGCCCCTGACAACCTCTCCCCATTTCGTATGCGACTGACCCGTCTGCTCTGAATTAGATTGAGACCCACCAACTCGCTTCATGCAGGGTAGACTGGATGGAAATGACTTTTAGTCACTGCTGATCTGTAGCTAGATTGGAACCCGCCCGCCCTAAGGGGAGGACCTCTGAGCCAGCCAGCCAGTCCTACCTGGTCTTGGTTTGGAGTTATATCACAGCTAGTGCCCCCTAGTGGAGAAGGGGCCCATGTCCCAGCCATTCCCCCTGCCCTGGGGCCAGATCTGAGCCAACATCCTCTAGAGAGGAAAGGCCCTGTATCCCATCCCTGCCTCCCTGAGCCAACCCTGGGGCCGGATTGGAGCTGGGACCTCAGAGAGGCAATGCCCTGTATCCCGTTCCCTGAGCTAGCCAATCCCCACAATTCTTCCCCTTCGCTCTGTGAGTATTGGCTGTCGGTTTGGCAACAGGCGGGACCCAGCTGGAACCGATCAGGGCCATCTGCATGCTTGAAGTGTGTGTGAGCGGGGTTGTTTTCACTGCCCTCCACCAGGATTAGCCCTACCCTGGTGTAAGATCAGAGGTCGGGCTCCTGATTTTGTCTTGTCCAGAAGCTTATTCTCATTGGGGACTGACCTAGATTCGGACGAGTGTAACGGAGAGGAGAGTCCGGGAGAAGTTCAGGCCTCCAGCCTGCCATGTGCAGGGCTGGGCCGTGGCGACATCCCATCCCTCCTGTGGGGACCCTGTGTCTGTCACTGTCAACCACTGGGGCGTGACTACCTTATGCCAGCTGTTGAGGCTTCCCCTTAATTGGGAGATACTGGGCTGGGCAACTCCTGCCCAGCTCCTGGTCATCGGTGTTCTTGAGTGTCCCCACCCCTCTTCCTCCAGGAGTACTTAATGGTTTTATTAGATGGGGAAACTAAGGCACAGATTTGCGCCGTGACCGGTCCAGGATTCCAGTGGATGAATGGCAGAGCCACAAATCGAGCCTGGGCGACCTGACTCCCAGCCCCCCTGCTCTAACCACTAGACCCAACTCCCTTTCCAGAACTGGGACTAGAACCCAGGAGTCCTGCGTCCTGCTCCAACCACTAGACTCCGCTCCTAGAGCTGGCAGCAGAACCCAGGGGTGCTAATCCCCTCAGCCGGCTCCTCCTATGCTGGGGGCGGGGGGGGGAGCGATCAGCACAGAAGTGGGCCGGATGGGTTGCGAAGTTATTGTGGGGGGCCAGGGGATCTGCAGGAGCAAGTGGCCTTGGTTTTAACCCTTAGTGACCCGACCCCATGCACTTACAATATCTTTCCCTTCCCGGTCTGAATCCCGCCCCGTCCCTTTGGGTTGCTGACCTGATTGGCGCACAGGAGACGCCTTTCCCCTTATCCTGGGACCTGCTGTGCTGGCTGGTTTCCTGTTTGCCTCCTGTGCACCCCCTGCACCCCTCCCCCCTTCACAGAGAAGCCCCTCCCATCCTCTACTGCTCTGTGATGGCTGCCGGCTGTTTCCCATTAGAGAACAGGCAGCGGAGGAGGGGAGGACAGACTGTTCCTCACATCTCCGTGTGTTTACGTCTGGCTCTGATCTACCTTTGGAAGTGAAGTAGATCTGCAGACGGCAGGGCTCTGAGCCCTCCCCGTGGTGGGCAGAGACCAGGGCTAGCTCCCCATGCACGAACCACCAGCCCAATGGGGTTTGCCCTATAAGTGCCTCCCACGGGAGGTGGATAGGGGGAAGACAGGGAGGCCAAGGGCTTGAGGCTGCCAAAAAGCTACTGGGTGGGGATCGAACGAGTCCTGTGTATCTAAGGGTCCGTGTTTACTAACCCCCTGAGTTACCTCTGCAGTGATCAGGCGTGAGCAGCCCCACGGCAAAGCCCTACCCAGGTTACCGCTCTGATTCCTTCCCTGTGAATTGTGGGAGAACTTGTCCACCCTTCTGGGCGCACTGGGGAATTGTGGGAAAGCGTTGGAGGACTATCAGCGCTTGAATGGTTGTAGCCTGTGTCCTCACTGCAAAGTCAGCAGGCTGAGCGGAGATGGATCCTACACTCTAACCCACCTCCCCCACCCCCCCGCCAGGCCTCGTTAGTTCCTGGGTAGGAGCCTGGGCTAATTGCCGTGAAGAGAGACCCTGAAAGCGTGAAGCTCTACTGCCCGAGCTAAAGAACCTTATTAGCATGGAAGCAACAGCGGCGTCCTAAATCTCTATGTGGTCCGGCCACAGGAGGGGGCTAGAGAGCCCGTCTGCCTGCCCGGGTTACCCCAACCCGGGGGCTAGTGGTTGTGAACGGAACCCAGTTCCATTGAGGAATCGGGCTGAGAGTCTCCAGCTCGTTTCACGCATCCCTCTCTTCACGGGTGCATGCTGGGAAGCAAGCAGCCGTGGCATAAACCCCGAGAGAGCTCCAGTGGAGGAGAGAGACGGCGACCCACCGAGCAGGGGTGCATCCGTCCCGCCTCATCAGTGTCTTGAGCCAGTCCTGGCGCCGATGCGTAGGGCAGAGTGGAATCCGGCTGGCTTTTTCATCCGCTGTGCTGGCGGGATCAGGCCTGCCGATCCAAACGATAAAGGCTTGTCTCTCTCTCCCCGCAATTTCCCGTTTCTCCCCTGCTCCTGTAGCATTCACATGCCCCACACCAGAGGTGGCTGCATAGCACCCACACAGCAAGATGGCACGGGGATTGCTCCCTCTGCACTGAAACGCAGCCACCTCTGGACTAGGCATAGCAGCTGCTGCGCAGCCACACGTGAGCAAGACAAGAGGACAGGAAGTGAAATCCCCAGTTGAACCAGTGGGGGGAGCTTTAGAGAGGCAGCCGGAGTTGAGATTCAGTTGGGGCGCTGGAGGAAACGGCTTAATTGTTGGGCGCCGTTGGCGAATGATCACAAGTGATCAGGGCCTGTTTGCACCATCTCATGTGAAAAGAGAGAGCCCCCTGGCTGCACCACACCGGGTCACAGCGAATGGCACTGCCCAAGAGGGGAGGGGCGCTCCCTAGTGAGGCGCCCCCCCACCTCTCTAGGTGCCCTCTGCTGCCCCTAGATCGCCCTAGAGATCTCCCATCCAAATGCTGACCTGGCCTGGCTCTGTTCGCTTGAAATCTCCACTCTGAGGTGGAACAGCTATAAAAAATGTTTGCCTGTTAATAAACGGGGCAGATACACCTCCAATTTGCCACAGGGAACGCGCGCTTGTGTGTGTGTGTGAGATCAAGAAGGGTGTTGATGCAGGTCTCTTCCCCTCCATCCATCCCCCCTTCCTGTGACTGTAACTGTCTCCCCCTGGCTTTTTCCCTTGTGCTGTGATGGGAGGGAATCTGTCTTGGCCTGGGAAGGCCCGGGGTTGTGGGCACAGCACATATACCTGCTGAGATCCCTGGCTGGAGTCTGAACCCTGTGTTGTAATTCCTCCAGACTCCTGGGGTGGGTGAGTTGAGGACACAGCAGCTTGAATTCCTGGCTGCTTTCAAAGGCTGGGGGGGGGGGGGGGGGATGTTCTATTTAATTCCTTGTAAGGCCCATTTCCTGACCCCCCCCGCCCTCCCCTGAGCCAGCCATTTGCCCTCCAAGCTGGGGCTGGCTCCCCCAAAAGGGGAAACGTCCCCTTCCGCAACCCCTGGTGAGCCAGTCCTTCGCCCTGGAGCTGGATCAGAGCTGGTGCCCCCTAGATTAGAAAGACCCCCTCCCCCCCCCCCTCCCCCAACCTGGGGTCAGATCTGATCAGCTCCCTTTACCTCCTGAACCTCTGTCTCTGATTCCAAGGGGAGCAGCTGCCACAAGAACAGTTAATGGTTAACTCCCCTCTGTATGCAAACGTGGCATTAGAGATTAACTCAGTGGGGCTGTCTGGTGTTCAGGCTAATCAGTTGCAGGAAAGGGCTCTTTCCCCAGGCCGGCTCCCAAAGTTTGATCCTTGGCCTGTGACCCACTCTCCAATTTCTCACCCTGTCTCTGCTAGGCTCTGGGCCAGATTCTGCTGTGTTACCCCGCTGTGTAAGTGTGGAGTTCCCCTGCTGCTCTCAGTTCAGGCTGGGGTCACTGAAAGCAGGATCTGGCCCTGCCTCCATTGAGGGCAGTGGGCTAGCTTCTGATCTACCCAGGGGCAACAACGGAGATCAGAATCTGGCCCCCTTCACCTCTCTCTTCCTGTCTCCTCTCTGCAAAGATCCTGTCAGCCTTTGATTCTCCTGTTCACCTTTCGGCCAAATATGGGTGTGTGAGGCTTAAACTCTCCCTCCCTTTCAGACTTGGGGGGGGCCCTGACTTCCTGATCGAGAGGGCCGCCCCATAGCAACCTCTGACCCTGCCTTCCTTCCTCCTCTCCTAGCCTATATGGGAGGGCCACATTTCCTGGTACCGCTGAGGGGAGTGAAACCAGCCGAGCCAGCGAGAACTGTGTCGAAACTGCTGTGCGTTAAAACTTCAACAGGACACGGCTCGGTATGGTGCTGTCCCCTCTGCTCTGTACCATTGCCCAGAGCGGATCTGTTTGCTGTTTCTCCCCCCATCCCGCTCCCCCCTGCGGCTGGAAATCAGATACCGGCAGAGAGAGAGAGAGAAGCGATTAGAGAGGAGAGTTCATAATGCTGGACTTGGGTCATTTGCCTTGTTGAACAGCGACTGGTACAGAGAGGCAAGAGGTTGACACAGCCAGAGTCTATAACAAGTGGGGTCCTCGAGCCGGATGCGTGCCCGGACAGAGGGGAGACTGTCTCCTGAGCTAGAGCCTTGAAGCCAGGTTTGACATTCAGCTGAGGACCGAGAGGGGGTGAATGTGAAATCGACACAGCATCTGGAACCCAGAAGCCCGCCTGCCTTGTTATCCGAAGAGACAAGGGGTGTGGAGGGAAGCAGAGCCCCTCTCCAAGAGCTCGTGGTGATGGCGAGATAACAGCTACTCCGGTAGGAGGAGAACTTTTTATGGCTGAAACTTTTGCCCTTTCCAGGGAAGGGGAACAAAGAAACTTTTTAGAGACGGATCTAAAGCACTCATGACCTTCTATAAGCTATAATTTGTGATCAGGTGGGTGAGACCACGTCTGCTTCCGTGTGATTGTGATCATGTCAGCTGAGATCAGGGCTGCATTGTGCCAGTTGCTGCCTAGACACACACGGAGAGACAGTCCCTGCCCTGGGGAGTTTTCAGACAAGGCAGGAGGGTGGGGGACAGAATTATATCTCCAATATGCTTTCCAGGAAGAAGGAATATTTAGTGTGTTTTCTCTCCTGTCTCCTTGGCTGGTGTTTCCTTCCCATCCCAGGAGGGTTGGACAGTGCGAGGAAAATCTTTCTAGGCTCTGGAAAGCAGCCTGGCAAGGCAAGGGTCTGGAGGCCCCGGTGACAATATGGTCGATGCGTGGGTTTGTGTGGTGCTGTGGCGTGCTGTTCAAACAGCATTCCTGAGTCTGCCTGGTTCTGTATGACGCCCACCACGGTAGTTGTGCCGAGTCCCAGGGCCACAGCACATACGGGCAGTGTTATATTCTGGGTTGGCCGCTGCAGACTTATATGTGGTTGTTTTGTACTGAGTGGCTGGGGAAGCTAAAGCAGTGGGGAGGTGTTATCTGAATTCACTAGTGTTTGAGGGATGTCCATTTGTGTTATGCAGGAAGTCAGATGAGATGATCAGAATGAACCCTTCTGGCCGGAAGCAGAGGGGTTCTTATCAGGGTTAATGCTGGCCATGCCAGCACTACCGGTTGGAGGAAACAGCACCAACGGCAATGCAAAATCCCTCAAAAGGCCGGAGTTTCTGTAGTTCCTCTGGCTTTTCCCAGGCTCAGCAGGTTTCCGATCTAGCTTGGGGGCTGGTTTCCAGGAGAGTTGGTTTCTGGGTGGGGCTGGTTTCTGATCTAGTTTGAAGCTCTGTTCTTGCTGCTTAAAATTTGTTACAAGGTGGTTGGGCAAACTCTGTCCTTATCCCAGCGTGGATGTGGGGGTTGCTCTCTCTTGAGGGGGGAAGTTCCTTGTCGGTAGCCTGGCCTAGTATGGGGTGAGAGGTTGAACCCTGTAGATCCGGCGGATTTGAGGAATGTGGGTGTCGGACAAGGGGGAATGCTCCAGAAGAGAGACAGACAACCACAGGATCAGCCCAGGAGTTGTTAAGAAACTGGCTTGGGTGCAGTTCCCAGCTCTGCCACAAGCTCCCCATGTGACTGTGGACAAGTCACCGTGCCTCAGTTTCCCCATCTGTAAAACAAGGAGATAATCCTTCCTTTGTTCCTTGGGGCAGGGACCGTCTTGCTCTGTACGCACAGCCCCTAGTGCAAGCGGGCCACAATACACCGGTTATTAATTTGTATTGTCTAAGAGCCCAGGCCCCTGTTGCGCTAGGCACCGTGCAGACAGAACAGAAGGGCAGCCCCTACCTCAAACAGTCTAAGGGTAAGACAGGAGACCACCAGCTGGATCCAGATAGTGGGGGACCATGACCACCAGTGGTCTCCGAGGCCTCGTGGCAAAGCCTTGGCCCCTGCAGCGTTAGATCCGTTTTCTTTAACCACCCCACTCCTTTCCTGGCTCTGCATTTGATTTGCATAAACGGCAAAGGGGGAATGTGTGTTGTTTTGACCCAGAGTCAGTTAGTCAATGTGGCTTTGATTTCAGCAAGCCCTTCCCATCAGGGTGGGAGGAGGAGGGCTGGGCTGGGCTGCCAGTGCTGGCAGCCCACCCTTGAGGACTCATTACCCCCCCTTAACCCTTTGAGTGCAAGGTGGGGAGGGGATGATGCCGGAGACTCACCCATCCCTGCACCCTGTGCTGAGACCCGTCCTTATTTTCCTCCCTCCACTCTGGCTCTGCTGACCCAGTGCTTGCTCTTGCGCACCGTGAGCAGGGTCCGGATCCCAGAATGGGGAGGGGTTGGAAATTGGTAGCAGGAGGGGAAGGTTTCTGGGATTATGAGTCGCCTGGGGAGGGAATTTAGGGAGGGCTTTTGGCATTAGTGAAGACTGAGAATAGCAGGCTGGGTTGCTGCTCTCTGGTTTTACTCCCTCCAGCCTGTGGGACTCCCAGATGTGACTTTTGTTGAACAATGGAGGCAGCTGGAGGGGAAGTGAGAGAACCCACAGGAAAGCCAATGAGATTTTCCTGTCCTGGGGCTGCCCCCAACACCCTGGCTTCCGCTGATGCTTAGAACTGAGACTCCGACCTTCCAGGGTTGCCACGTATCCCTTGGTGCTTTCCTTGGGAGTCGGGGCCTAAATCCCAGAGGCCTGGCCAATTCCCAGCTGGGGGGAGGTGTTCCTTGATTCTGAAATGGTGCCCCCTTGCAGCTCACCACCCTGCTGTTTTCCCTTCCCCTCATGTCCTAAGCTAGAGAATGGTGTCCTGTTGCGGCTGTGTTCCTCCCCAGAGGCAGCTGCATTTCAGTGAGCGACTGATCTAATTCCTCTCTGTGGCTTGTAAAAGCTGGCGTGCTCTGAGATGCCTGGCAGGGCTCTTCACACAAGGGGTGGGAGCCAGACTTTGGGGTGGAGGAGGAGGAGGACAAAGAGACAGCCAAGCCAGGCCAGCCCATCCGCATATCAGCTGCCTCTTCAACCTATTGCCTCTGGCCTGTGGTCAGACTAGTTCGGTCACAGCCCTTAGGCCGTCACCTCTTGGTAAGTGCTTTTGAAACTGGCTTCCCTAGCCAGGTAAGTATTTGATTGTGGTGAGCTGGGTGAGACGTCACAAGAAGTGGAGGAGATTGGACCTGCTGGGCAGGGGTTCTGCTGCTGCTGGGTGGCTGGAGTAGACTTCTCTGAGCTCCCGTTACCTCTCCCTTTGCCCTGGCAAAGAGCGGCCCCTGTGTTGACCATGAGCTACCTACGTCCCAGCTCTCAAACCTAAACAGAGTGGTAGGAGGCTGGGACTGGCTGCAGACAGGGAGCATCTCTGGCTGCGCCGGTGTTGGCGAGGGGGGTGGCAGAACGGGATGTCCTCGGCCTCGTGAGGAGCTGCCAGTGGGATGTCTCCTGCGGCCAGAGCAGCGGTTAAAAGGTTAAGCCAAGCAGGGCCTTGGCCGAGAGGCCCATCGCTGCCTCTTGAGGTTGTGAAATCACAGTGGGAGTGACCCAGAAGTCAGGCCGGGTACCCACAATGCACAGCTCTCCCTTCCCCTGGCTCTGCGCCTAACCCAATTCCCGAGCCACGGGCCGTTCTGCTGAGGCTTTCCCACTTGTTGCCAAATACCCAACGTGACGTTTTAGCTCTTTAACAAACGAGCCTCAGCCCCGCAAAGCAATTAACCAGGCCTGGGGTTGGGTGACAAGGCCTGGGGCTGGCCCTGCATAACATGCTCCTTTGCCCCACAGCACAACCAGGGGGGGCTCTGTGCCGCTGCAGCGGGGGAGCTGTCCTGGTTCTTTCCTCAGCAACCTGGGCGGAGGAGGGGGGCTCTGAGATGCCCACCCTAACCGGGCTCAGTGTCCCCTCCCGCTCTGCCATTCGAGGGGCCATTCCTCCTCAGCCTGACCATAGAGTGCGCTGTGGGGGGCTATTCTGCCTAACCTGGAACATGTTCCATCCCCTTAGCCAGGCCATAGGGGGCGCTGTGCTGTCCACCCTCATTGGGTCAGTGTACCTCCCTCATTCTGGCACTAGGGGGCGCTGTGCCTAGGATGCACTGCATCACCCTCTGGGCCTGCACTAGGGGGCGCTGTGCCTAACCTGGGATGCACTCTGTCACGCTTTGGGCCTGCACTAGGGGGCGCTGTGCTGCTGTCCCTAGCCTGGCACATGCTCCCTGTCTCCACAGCTTGGCACTATGGGCTGCTTGGCCTGGCTAATCCAGTCCCCTCTGCTGTGTTCCTAGTTGGGCTGTTTAACCCCATGGCTGGCACATTAGCAACTGAATGGCCCAATGTCCGAGGACCTGGTCCCCCTTCTGCTTCCGCCTCCTGCATTCCCTGGGGGTGGAATTTAGCCCTGGACCCCCCCACTGCTAGCTAGGAGCCAGACTAGTGTCCTGCTCGCTCGCCCTCCTGCACCCGTGCTGGGCTAATGCGAGGAGAAGTTTTGCGCTGTCCTGAAACTCAACAGCTCTGTCTGGGAGCCACACCGGGAGCAGTAGCATGCAGAGGAAGGGGAGCTGATCTCGGAGGATTTAGAAAGAGCCTTTTCTCTGCACTGTCAGCAGCTCCCAAACCCGCCGGTTCAATCCTCCCGTGCCCTGGCGAGCCAGGTGGAAAAAATGCAACTTGCCGCTCCAGCTCGCGTGTCTGAGCCCAGCCGCTGCTTTAGAACAACTGTTAGCTTGTCTGCGAGGGACGCAGGGCCAGCCGTTGTGCTGGAGCGGGCCTCTCCGGCGGGAGATCGCCGCCCATCAGACCAGCGGGTCCTCTTGCCTCGCTGAAATCATCAGTGGGGCCCATCTATCCTAGTGTCTTCTTCACATACCCCCTCTCTGTGCTAGATCAGACCCCAGGGCTGGAGATGCTTCAAACCAGGACCGGGTAGAGCCTGGGATTTTCTGTTCTTCAGCCTCTGCGTCATGGTTTCTCCCCGCCCCCCTCCCCCGCCAAAATATTCCCAGCTGGCCTCACCCTATGCCTCTGCCCCCATCCCTTACGCCTCTGGGATTCCATGGGGCGCAGCCTAGTCTACCCCTCCCCAAGGATCCAAAGTGTGTGCGCCAGTGAATCCAACCGATGGACAGGCTTAAGCAGCAGTGGTGCGAATCTCCGCCCGAGTCCTGCCAAGCAGAGACAGATGGACACCCCGGTTCTTCCTCCCCAGGGGCCCTCCTTCCAGATCCTCCCTGGATCACAGCCGCCTGACTTTCCTGGCTCGGCAGCCAGATCTCGCCACCGTCATCCCAAGTCAATACTGATCAGTGAGCTCGGCTGGTCAAACAAGCCTTGTGTGTCTTGCCCTTGCGGCCCGGGCTAGGAGCCAAGCTGTGCAGGGTTGGGCTGGGGCGCTTGTTTGGATGGGAGACCTCTGAGGAAATCCCCCCCCTCCGGGGGATGTGGCTCAACAGATGGTGCTGGTCCCTCTAAGTCAGTGCTGATCCCAATGCCCCAGTGTGGCACTAGGGGTCACTGGGCTGCAAGCAGCCGGCTTGAGGTGCAAGTCAGTGCAGACCCCAGTGAAGTGCTGGGGGCGCTGTGCTGCAGGGAATGGGGTGGGGGCGTTGTCCCCTCGCAGACAGCGCTGGCCCTAGAGTTAATTCCAGATGCAAAATGTAATGTGGGTAATGATTTTTTTCCCTCCCTAAATCCCTCCCTGCTCTCGTTCTGAGCTATGGGATTCTCCTTCGTTTCCTGTCCCACTCACTTGCTGGGCAGCTGTTAAATGACTGCTCCACCCCATCCCAGAGGTGGCTGCATTTCAGCGCTGGGCGAGTGACCCCCGTGCTGCATCGCTGTGAGCTTGTTCCCCAGCTGCCCCACCCCAGAGGTGGCTGCGTTTCAGTGCTGGGGTGAACAGTCCCTGTGCGGCGCTGCTGCACGGCTGCTAAACAACTGCCCCGCCCCACCCCAGAGGTGGCTGCACTACGGAGAGGGATGGCTGCCTACCCAAACAGTAGTTTAGCCACATGCTGCCCAAATGGCCCTGAAGCAGGGAGTCGACCGTACCGTTGCCCTCCCTGGCGTCCTCCCCACTTGGGTTTGCAGCAGCCTGGTGGCGTGTGAACATGGCTGAGCCCAGCCTGTCGCCGTGTTAAATATAGGGCCGGGGCTCTCACCGGGGGGATTAATGAGGCTCCTGATGCAGCTACTAAGCAAGGGTGGGATTACGGGCTTAAGCCAGTGCTGTGCACAGCTCCCGCCCGTGGGACCAGCGGGGTCCGAGCTGAGGTTCGTGTAGCAGCTCTTGGGGAGGGAGGGGCCTGCCAGGGCATCTCTGCACACCAGCCACTGGGTGGGGAGGAGAGGGGATCTCTGATCCGGTGTGATTCCAGTCTTGGGCTTCATCAGCCGGTACACTCAGCTTCCCCTCCCAATGCACCCTCCTCCCCAGGCGCGGCGGGGGATTACCCTTTCTGCTCACACCTGGGGTTCCCAGGCCCTCCCCGCCCTGCAACTCCCCCACTCCACCCTATCTGGGAGGGGGCGTTTCTGCTGCTTGGCCTAAGGCCCCCCATCCTGTAGGACAACCAATTCCTGGAGTCAGGACGTGCAGGGGGAGCGTTGGCCTCTGCCCCTCCAGACAGCCGAGCCGATCACGAATTAGCTCAGCTAAAGGATAACCAAGGGGCAGGGAAGATATTTGGTGCAGGTAGTTGAAGGGGCTGATGCCGAAGGAGGGGAGAGAGGGGCCCGGGGGTATCCCTGGGAGGAATGTGGGGACATGAAGAATGGGGCAATATAGAGTAAATGTCAGGGAAAGAGTCTGGAGGGGAAGATGTATCCGGATGGGTAATCGGCTCCCTGAGGGATGGGCTGGGGGCCCCTTTGCTGGGGACTTGTAAAACCAGGAATGGACGGAGCCCTGGAGAATAGGGTGTAGGGGCTGGGCCCTGATGGGGCGTCTCCATCTCACTAGGGGATGGGCTGGATGGGGCGTCTCCATCTCACATGGGGATAGGCCCTGGTGGGGCGTCTCCATCTCACTGGGGGATGGGCTGGGTGGGCCCTGATGGGGCATCTCCATGTCACTGGGAAGAGGCTGTAGGGAACGATCCCACCCTGGCTCCCCAAGTGGCGCTGAACCTGATGGGCACCCGATGGAGCTGCTCCTCTGTCCTTACTGGCTGGAGGCCTGGAGGATAGTCTGGAGGGAGCAATCCAGCCCGGGGTCCCAGGTGGGGCTTGACCAGCAGCAATCGTGACCCATTGCCGATATGCACTTGTACTTCACTGACTCCCCTTTCTGCCCCCCTAGATCCATGGCTGTGGAGTGACACCTGAGGGATCGAGAGCACAAGCGAGCGGGGGGGCCTCTGTCTGTGAAGGATGCTGAAGAAGAGCAGCCTGGTTCTCTGGGGCGTGGTGCTGTTTGTGGCCTGGAACGCCCTGCTCCTTTTCTTCCTGTGGACCCGGCCCCCAGCCTTCGACGACCACAGCCACTTGACCGAGGAGGTCATCCGGCTGGCCCAGGACGCAGAGCTGGAGCTGGAGAACCAGAAGGACCTGCTGCGGCAGATCCACCGGTACAGCGCCCTCTGGAGCAAGAAGAGGAAGAAGGCGGAGGAGACGGGTCGGCTCCCGCCGCTCGCCGCCGCATCCAACACTGGGGCTTTGCCCACCACAGAGGCCGCCCCACACCGGTCCCAGGCCTCCCCGGATGCGGTCCTGCCCGTGGTGGTGATCGCCTGTGACCGCAGCACGGTCCGGCGGTGCCTCGACAAGCTGCTGCACTACCGGCCGTCCCGGGAGCGCTTCCCCATCATCGTGAGCCAGGACTGCGGGCACGAGGAGACGGCCCGGGTCATCGCCTCCTACGGCGAGGCCGTCATGCACATCAAGCAGCCGGACCTGAGCGACATCCCGGTGCCCACGGACCACCGCAAGTTCCAGGGCTACTACAAGATCGCCCGACACTACCGCTGGGCCCTGAGCCAGGTTTTCCGCACCTTCCAGTACCAGGCGGCCATTGTGGTAGAGGATGACCTGGAAGTGGCTCCAGATTTCTTCGAGTACTTCCAGGCGGCCTTCCCGCTCCTGCTGGCTGACCCCAGCCTCTGGTGCGTCTCGGCCTGGAACGACAATGGCAAGGAGCAGATGGTGGAGGCTGGCCGGCCGGAGCTGCTCTACCGTACAGACTTCTTCCCCGGCCTGGGTTGGCTGCTGCTGTCGGAGCTGTGGGACGAGCTGGAGCCCAAGTGGCCCAGAGCCTTCTGGGACGACTGGCTGAGGCAGCCGGAGCAGCGGCGCAGCCGCTCCTGCATTAGACCCGAGGTCTCCCGCACCATGACCTTCGGCCGCAAGGGCGTGAGCCACGGGCAGTTCTTCGACCAGTACCTGAAGTTCATCAAGCTCAACGACCGCTTTGTGCCTTTCACCCAGCTGGACCTCTCCTACCTCAAGAAGGAGGAGTATGAGCGCTCGTTCCTGCCCAAGGTCTACGACGCCCCCGAGCTGCGGGTGGAGGAGCTGCAGGGCAACCAGCGTCGGGAACTGGGCACCGTCCGCGTGCAGTACAGCAGCCGCGACTCCTTCAAGGCCTTCGCCAAGGCCCTGGGAGTTATGGATGATCTCAAGTCGGGGGTGCCCCGTGCCGGCTACCGCGGCATCGTCAGCTTTCTCTACCGTGGCCGGCGGGTCTACCTGGCGCCCCCTTCTGACTGGACGGGCTATGACCCCAGTTGGAGTTAGCACCGTCTCTCACTGGACATTGACCCTTGAGCATGTTGGACCCATAAAGATCATGGAGCGGGTGGGCGGGGTGTGTGTGTGTGGGGCAGGGACTCAGACCTTGTATTTTTGTTTTCTGAGTGGCATTCGAGTGCATTCCGGGGTGGGGCAAGGTGTGTGTGTGTGTGTTTGTGCACTTAATACGGGGGGAGGGGAGGGGGCAGGATTATTGTGATGCCCCGATGTGGGGGGGCAGGGGACTGGGATGGGGCATGCTGAGGCTTTCCCCACTGCCCTCCCCCTCTGCACCCCCAGTGCCTATCCCCTTTCTGACATTGTGATCTCCCCTCTACCGTTTCCCTGGTAGTTTCTCCATGGTGGGTGGGTGGGGTCAGAGCCAATGCTGAACCGAACTGACTGACCAGTGGCTACTTTCCCAGCCTCTGTGAGCTGCGGGGGAAGAATGGAGAGAGGGGGTTGACCACCTCATCCAGGGAGGGCCTAATGGTGATGCCAGGACCTGCTTAGGACCTTTGGCAGTTCCCACCTCGCCATCCTTAGTTGGGGACAGAGTGGGAGTGGGCAGGGGTCACCTCTGGCTATAGCTGGAAGGGAACATTGGAGATGACGGGGCACCCTTGATGGTCCTCAAGGGCCCATCGTTAGCTGTAGGGGAGTTGTGCAGGGGCAGGGAGCTTTATGTCAATGATGACCTCTTTGGTGTCTCCATCGGACCATCTCTAGCATGGTTGGAGCATCAGAACCTTCTCGTCCTTTGACCTGTGCAGTGGTCCCCAAGCAGCCCTCTAGGTCACAGGTGTGTGAGGAGTTGTCCTGGCTTCTCTCTATCCAGCAACCTTACGTCTCCCCAACATTCCTCTGTTTGCAGTGGGTGTTCCACCACGGCAGTCCCTTCACTTTGTCCTTCATTGCCGCTTTTCTACACTGTGCATGGAGGAAGCTTGTTACGGAGCTGGGGCTCTGCAATCTGGCTCGTGTCACTCTCCCTGGCGAGGAAGGGAGAGACCCGAGCTTGCAGCCTGCCTTAATCCTCAGCGGGGGCCTCCATCCTTTCCCGGGTTGAAGTTCGGTTCAAAGTTGGCTCAGTCCCTGCCTGATGGTGGCTGATTCCCCTGCTGCCATGGTTGAGAGGACCATTGATGTAGCAGTGGGGAGAGACATGAGATAGCACCATGGAGGAGAACCCCAGGGGTGGTGGGACACAAGAAAAGGGGCTCTCTGATAACGAGCCCTGCCTTATCTATGGGGGTAGAGCCCCCTCTCCAGTCTCTTAGAGGTGCTGCTAAGCTTTCAAGAGCCAGTTTGGGGAGGGAGAGTTACAGTTCAGACCTCATTTGGCCAAAACATAGACCACACCAAAGGGTAACTTTTCCCCCCACTGTATTATTTTTCTGTATTGTCCTGTTTTTGTTTTAAATCCCCTTATATCTTCCCCAGTCTGGGAGGTGAGCCAGGGGAGGAGGGATACCAAACCGCCCATTGGCATCCTACATCACCCATGAAATTGCTTGGTGCCCTAGGGCAAGTTTGGCAAAGGATGGGTGGGCGCAGAAGCTTCCTGCCATCCAGTCCCTGTTGGTGAGGTCAGGCAGAGAGGAGCTCCCATGTCAACAGCCAAGGAGGAGATGGTCGTTCCAAGAGAGTATTAAAGGGTCTGCAAATGTACTGTCTCCAAAGTGCCCCTTCCCTCCCAGCTCTGGTCGGCAATATCCAGAGCGCCTGAGGCTTCCTCAGAGTAGGGGTGCTTCAGTGTGTATGTAACTTTCCTCCCCTCCTTGGGCCAGGATGGGGGGAATCTATCTGAAGGAAGAATCTCTGGGAGAGGGAGGTCCATTTGTAGGTAGGATCTTCAATGGGATCCAGCCAGCTCTTCGGGGAGCCCTCCGGGTTGGGTCAGATCCCTGCCGTTCTCCTGGGCAGGAACTGGGAGCTGGGCAGGCTCTTCCATCCTGCCTTGCCTGCGGCAATTCAAGTGAGCCCAACCCCATTCCATTTGCTCTGGGCTGTGCCACCCTCACCACACGTGGCTCTGAGGTAGGGCTTGCTGCCCCGTGCTGCCGAGAAGCCTTAGACTCTGGTTGACTTCAAGGTGAGGAAGACGGTCCAGCGAAACGAAGCCCCTGACTACGTTGTGGCCGATGGAGCTCCCCTCGCGAACCCTCCCTGCTCCTGGCCGAAGCAGTGTGAGGTTCTGGTGGAGGGAGTTTTCCCTCTGTGGGTTTGCAAGAGAGGAGTAGATACAACCAGCTGTGGTGCTCTTACCCTCTTGGAGAGGATCCCATCCCCGCTCCCCTACCCCCAAACACTGAGGGTGCCTGGGCAGCCAGCTGCTCTGTTCAGCCTCGGACGGAGCGGGGTCTGTACTGAGGGGAGTTGGGATAGAAGCCCACCCTTTGTTCAAGGAGGTTGATTTAAATCAGTTTCCTTTTCTATAGCGGTTGCTCCCCCTACCATGGGGGTTGGGATTACTCCATGATTACCCTCTCTACCTGCTGCCCCCTTCCCCATGGAGGGGGGTGGTAAGAGGTTGAACCACATGCCTGGACCAGTCTTGAAGCCATTCCTAGTGGAAGGGGTGGAGGAGAGGAAGAAATTTTGAGCAGGGGGGCTAGGGTGGAGAGGGGGAGAGAAGCTGTTTTTATGTCCAAATGTCATTCTGCGAAAGCAAACTTTAAGGTGCAGAAACTATTTTCCAGAATAAAATAAAAGCCAGACTTTTTTCGGCTCGACACGTCATTGCTCTCCATCTCCCTGGAATTTGCTTGGCCCTAGGTTTGAATGTCCCAAGCACCAGCCCTTTCTACAGTCATTCTTCACTGACTGCCCCCTGAAATGGGGCAAATAAGAGAAGCACAGGCAATGCATGGCCAACGGGAATACTCTCTTGAGACAGACAAGTGTTAGTTATTGTTTGTGTTGAGTAGTGCCTGGGAGCCTCTCTCCTGGCTCAGGACTCTGCGGTGCTGGGTGCTGCACAAACACAAAGCAAAGGAATGCTCCCTGCTCCAGGAACTGATTCCCCTTCCCGCCCTCGGCCCCTCCCGCATGGAATCCTTGAAGGGCGTAGAACAAATTGTATTGTCGTTTATCTCTTAAATTGGGCCAACGTTCCCAGATGTAACTCCTGCTCCCTCCCTGTACCCCTGATGTTAGGACTATTTGTTTTACAGTAGCACATGGAGGCTATAGCTGAGATCAGGGCCCCGTTGTGCCGGGCGCTGCACAGACACACATGGGAGAGAGAATCCCTGTCCCAGCTGAGATCAGGGCCCCGTTGTGCCGGGCGCTGCACAGACACACAGGGAGAGACAGTCCCTGCCCCAGCTGAGATCAGGGCCCCGTTGTGCCGGGCGCTGCCCAGACACACAGCAAGAGATGGTCCCTGCCCCAGCTGAGATCAGGGCCCTGTTGTGCCCGGCTCTGCACAGACACACAGGAAGAGATAGTACCTGCCCCCAAACTAGGCAAACCAGCCAAAGGAAGGGTGGTGGTTGTCCCAAGTTTGCTGATGTACAGAATGATGGAGTGATTTGCACAAGGAGCCAGAAGTTGAACCCAGCCATCCTGAGCCCCTGTCTAGGGCCCGAATCACAGGCCCCTTCATTTCTTCCCCCTTCTCCTACTGGTTCCAGGGCCAATGGCCCCGGGGCAGGGGAGTGCCATGGGACTTGGCATGTCTGGCCTTGTACCCCCTGGTGACAAGTGTCTCCAGATCTGCTTCCTGCCCCAGCGGCTATGCTCTCCCTCGTCCTTTGAAGAACCAGAGAATCAGTGTATATACAGCCCCCCGGGCCATGCAAAGTCAGTCCATATAAAGTACGGCAGTCAATTAATAGCAGTTAACTCGAGCGATTAATTTGTTTTGCGTTATCTCGATTAAAAAATTACTTACAATGAATCAGTTTTAATCGCACTGTTAAAC
Organism: Malaclemys terrapin pileata; assembly: GCF_027887155.1. Classification (NCBI taxonomy): domain Eukaryota; kingdom Metazoa; phylum Chordata; order Testudines; family Emydidae; genus Malaclemys; species Malaclemys terrapin. Next base: position 42,692,988 of record NC_071517.1, on the reverse strand, counting down.
AATCATCGCAATAATACCAATTGAAATGTAGTATAAATATTTTGGGATGTTTTTCTACTTTTTCAAATATATTGATTTCAATTACAACACAGAATACAAAGTGTCCAGTGCTCACTTTATCTGATTACAAATATTTGCACTGTCGAAACGATAAACGACAGAAATAGTATGTTTCGATTCACCTCGTGCAAGCACTGCAGTGCGATCTCTTTATCGTGAAAGTGCAACTTACAAATGTAGAATTATTTTTCACATGACCGCACTCAAAAACAAAACAATGTAAAACTTTAGCGCCTACAAGTCCACTCAGTCCTACTTCTTGTTCAGCCAATCGCCAAGACAAACAAGTTTGTTTATATACACGGGAGATAATGCTGCCCGCTTCTTTTTGCAGCGTCACTTGAAAGTAAGAACAGGCGTTCGCATGGCACTTTTGTAGCCGGCATTGCAAGGTATTTATGCGCTAAACATTCACATATCCCTTCATAAGGTCCCAAAATCTTTATAACACATTTCCATTGGGATTCTATGATTGCGTAACAGTGCGAGTAAAACGGCGATGAATTTTTGAAATCTCGCGATTAATCGTGATTATTTTTTTCAATCGTTTGACAGCCGTAATATAAAGCGTAGCAGCCCTCAGCCACTGAGTCAGTCCATATGAAACTTCCAACTTCCTAGTCCTTAGGTTCTACTGCCACCTTGTGGCCATTCCCAGTCATTCTAGGACCTCAAATCCTCATTTGTCTTTTCTCTTCCATTCTCCTTCCCCCCTTTCCCCCCATCACAACAGTTTGAAACATGGGCGATGGGTGAACCACCTTTGAGGAGGCTAGCCCGCTGGCCCCGCCCCTTCCACCTACCCTGGGCGAGGAGCTGGGGTGCTCGAGATTAGCCCCTGGACCGTTTCCCTGCCCTCCGGGGCGCGCTGCCCAGGGCAGACGGAGGGTCTCGGGCTCCCCACAGCAGCCCAGGCTTCCTGGGTGGCTCTTACTGCAGCCCAGCTGTCTGGCTTGGCCAGGGAGTGGGGCTAGGGTGGCCAGACAGCAAGTGTGAAAAATCAGGACAGGGGTGGGGGGTAATAGGAGCCTATATAAGAAAAAGACCCCAAAATCGGGATTGTCCCTATAAAATCAGGACATCTGGTCACCCTAAGTGGGGCCTGGGGGGTGGACAGAGGAGGAGCAGGGCCTTGTGGAGGGGGGGGGGCGCTAAGGCCCACCTCAGCCCCGCCTACAGGGTACTGGCTGGCACCGTCCCTGAGCCCTGAGCACGTGGGGAAGCCGCGACAAATGCTGTCCCGGAGTCATTCAACCCAGGACCGGGACTTGAACTCTGCATTTCAGGACTGACCTTCACCCAGTTCAGGACCGACGTCCATGCTCATGGCAGGTCCCCTATCTTAGGGGTGAGGGAAGGGTATGTGGAGTCTCCATCTGAGCAGCCCGGGGGAGGCGTATTCATGTGCGCTATGGGACGACTTTTCAATGATCACGCATGCATTGGCAGAGGAACAGAGTCGGGTTGCCACCTTGGGCTACTAAAACCTGGGACATGCAGGCCCCCACACCAGGCCCAGCCCCTCACCCACCACAGCCACCAGCACTCAAGCTCCAGCCCCTCCTACTGTTGCTCCGAGTCCCAGGCCCCCTTGGGCCACTTGCCCCCTCATAAAGGTGGGGGGCCTAGGGGCAGCCTGGCCCTGTACTTCCCCAGCCTTCTGGCTACCACCCTCACCCGCATGGGCAGCCTTGGAAGGATTCGATTTTTACGGGTAAACATTGAATCGCCGCATGCACAACCCGAGGCAAAAATATTTCCTTCGCTAACCATCGAAATTTACGGACAGGCAAAGTAAGAAAAATTCTGCTTGAGAACCTCTGAGTTTGCTTTAAGGCTCCTGACTATGAAGGCTTTACCATGGACGGCTGACCGTTTGTGTTTTAACGCTTAGACAGCTTGAATGACAATTTAAATGGATGAACATTTGAAAAAGCCTTAAAATCCAGAATTTTGCACAAGAGTGAATGTTTAAATATATAAACTGCAGCCCTAGATCGGGATAACTACATCTCTCCGGGGTGTGAAAAACCCACAGTCAGTGGCGGATTATCCAATGGGCCCACGGGGCCTGTGCCCAGGGGCCCCGGCCAATTGGGGGGGCCCAGAAAAATGGGCACCCCAGCAGAAATCCACTGCAGGGCAGGGGAAGCCCGGAACTCTGGCAGAAGCTGCGGGGTGGGCAGGGGAAGCCCCGGGGCCCTGATCCAGGGCTCCAGCAGAAGCTAGGGTGACCAGATGTCCCAATTTTATAGGGACAGTCCCGATTTTTGGGTCTTTTGCTTATATAGTCTCCTATTACCCCCCACCCCCGTCCCGATTTTTCACACTTGCTGTTGGACACCCTAGCAGAAGCACCGGGAGGCCGGGGTGGGCAAAATCCCAGTGCCCCGACCCCAGGCCTTGGCAGAAGCGCGGGGTGCTGGGGGAAGCCCCGGTACCCGGACCCCAGCTCCGGCCCCGGGACTGGAGAAGCTCTCACTCCCTGCTGTGGCTCCCGGGTCCTGGTCGGGGGGGGACAGAGCTTCTCCGGTCTTGGGACTGCAGTGGGGTGGGGAGCAGAAAGGAGCCAACAGGTTGCAGGCCGCAGTGGGTGGGTGGGGGGCTGAAAAGGGGGCAGGGGCACAGGCAGAAGGGGTGGGAAGGGGCCCCCCACTTGCTCTGGCCCAGGGCCCCAGGAAACCTTAATCCACCTCTGCCCACAGCAGAAAATACCCCTGGAGAATGTAGGTGAGCACTGCTTAGAATTAAGATGATGATGCTATTGGGCGGAGGTAGGGTGACCAGACAGCAAGGGTGAAAAATCAGGACCGGGGGTGGGGGGTAATAGGAGCCTGTATAAGAAAAAGCCTCAAATATCGGGACTGTCCCTATAAAATCGGGATATCTGGTCACCCTAGGTGGAGGGGTGGGGAGGGGGTGCTAAGAAAACAGGCCTTTATTTTTTGAAGTACAATGTTTGCAACCCTGCCTAGGGCTTGCCTCTGCTTTATTCTTTCCCAGCCGCCACCAGAGGGCCCTGGCTGTGGGGATAGGAGGGCCCAGCTTTCTGTCTCTCTCCCTTTAATACTATTGAGCTTCCTGGGTCAGACCCATGCGCTGGGTTGCTGCCTCCTCCATTGTGATCTGGGAGCCTGCACCCAGCAGCAGCTGCTGAGCGGGGAGAGACCTTCATCCAGGTCCCCCCTGTGCTCAGCCCAGGTGGGGACTTTCTCCGGTGCCTGGAACCAGTCCCTGAGCCGGATCCTGCAGGTGATGGGGAGACTTGGGGGAAAGGGCTGGGGCCGGGGCCGGGCAGGAAAGTGACTCTGCCCTGGGGGCTGGACCTAGGGGTGCTGCTGCCGCACCCCCTGGCTTGAAAGGGTTCCCATCATAGCCAGGGTTTACAGCCCCCCACTGTACAAATTGTTCCCGCACCCCTGGGACCCGCTGCCCTTGGGGACCATGTTCCCCTTTACTTCTGCGCTTTTCTAGCATTGGGCTCAGAGACTCTATTACTGGGGGGAGGTTAGTCCCAGTGATGGGGCTGGGTTGGCCCTGGGATAAAGTGACCCCGAGTTTTCCCAGCCTGGCAGAGCCGGGGTAGCCAATTCTACATAGATATTTTTGGTCAAGGTCCAGATTTCTTGGTCGAGGCATCATTAAAGTCCAGAGTCCCATTTTTTCACACCACAATCACCAGAGGCTGATTAAGGTCTCCTGGGGATGCCGGGCCAGACCATTGTGGGGGGCGGCGGTGCCAGAACCGTGGCCTGCCCCACCCTTTCACCTGCGGCCCTGCCCACAGCCCCACCCTGTTCGGCCCCTTCCCCGTGGTCCCGCTGCCCCCACCCCCCGCTCGATCTTTACCCCCTCTCCCCGCTGTGGCGCTGAGACCAGAGAAGCTCTTCCCGTCTCGGGGCCGCAGTGGGGGAAGGTTTTTCCAGGGCCCCCAAATTGGCTGGGGAGGGGGTCGGGATTCCTGTCCCTGGACCCTGCTGAGGGCTCCATCTCCATCCCAGCCTCTGGCTAGTGGGTGTGTGATAACCGGGAAGGCCCCTGCCCTCCTCCATCCGCTGGGGGGGACAAGGAGCTCCCACCTTCTCCCCACCCTGAAGCTTCCCGGCAGCTCTGCGCAGGGTGAGGGTGGGATTCTGTTACTCAGTGCCTCCCCCACCCCCAGAGCTTCCATTTTATCGGCCTTCCTCCCCCATGAATAGCGGGATTGTGGCTGTGGCAGCAGGTGCTGAGTGGGGGACTCTCGTTGTTTCAGATGCCGGTGACCTTCGAGGAGGTGGCTGTGTATTTCACTCAGGGGGAGGGGGCTCCGCTGGACCCCGCTCAGAGAGCCCTCTACATGGACATCATGCAGGAGAACTACGAGACGGTGACCTCGCTGGGTAAGGGATTCCTGTCCCCTCGGTTATTAGAAGCTGCACTGTGGGGGTCTGTGATGTGGCCAGTTCACCTTCTTCTCAGGTTCTTCCCTGATCCATTAAATTTCAGGGGACTGGGTCCCATAATCCCAGATTCAGAGAGAGAAATTTTCATCCGCACGCCCCACCCTCATCAGCCATCTGCTTTTCCCCAGGGGTTCAGTGACCATGTTCCTGTCTGTTCAGATCCCATGTCCCCCCAGCGCATCACAGGGTCGTGTTAAAAGCAATGTTCTTTGTGACAAAGGCTCTACCCATGGATGGGACACCCTGATCTCATCTGATTTCACTCCTCTCTGACTTGACTTTCTCACTGTCGCCACAGCAGGTGGAGTTCAGAGACTCGACCGACTCTCTTAGAATCCCTAAACTCTTTGGAGCCGAAATTCGGCAGTGGGAGCTGGCTCTTCAGAAACTTCCAGCCATGTGTCTCTTGCTTCTCGGGCTCCAAGCCAAGGTGAAACTTGGCAACAGGGGCTGACTCTAAGCAGGAATCCTTAATTTCCTAGCTGCATAGCTTATAAGGTCAGACGGGACCTCTGTAATCAACTTGTCTGATACCCCGCTACACACAAGTCATAGCAGGGGCGGCAGATACTGCCTAATAGTGGGAGGACCACAAGGCCCCGCCTCCTTTGTGACCCCACCTCTGCCTTCTTCTTCCCCCCGAAGCCACGCCCCCTGGCCAAGTTGGAAGCTGGCCCCACCCCGACCCACTTCCCTGCCTCCCCAGACTCCCCGCCCATTGGAGGGTCCATGGCTCCGCCCAGCTGCCCGTATGGCTCTTACCCCGACCCGGTTCCTGCTTCTGGCTGGAGGGTGGGGCCTCGGGGGCCAAAGAGCCATAACCAGGCCATGGTAGGATCCGCTGGGGCAGCTGTGAAGAGCCGTGGGCCACCATCTGCCCTGGACAGCGGGCCCGGGGGCAGAGACACGGGCTGGAGGCTGCTCTCAGGGCCCCCCTGCCCCGGGCAGATGGAGGATCCCCGCCTCCCCAAAGCTGCCCTGGCTCCCGGGCCGCTCTTACCTGGGCTAGGCTCCAGCTTCCGGCCTGGCCGGGGGGCAGGGCCTTGGGGGGGGAAGAGGAGGGGCAGGGGCCTGGCCCTTGGAGAAAAGTGACTGGACCATGGCCCCTTCCCCCGCATCCCCCATTCTGACGCCCCTGGGCCATAGGACTTTCCTGAGTCACTTACTGTTTGAGTTAGAACAGAGCTTTCAGAACAACAACCTGGCTTGATTTAAAAATGTCCCGTTATGGAGAACCCGCACCACTCTTGGTAAGTTGTTGCAGTGGTTAATTCCCTTCACCGTTAAAATATTGCGCCGTTTTTCAAATCCTTTGATTGTTCTTAAGGCTCTTCTCTGAACTCGCTCCATATTATCCGTATTCTTGGACACCAGAACTGGACGCAATATTCTAGCCGAGGTCGCATTGTGGTAAATTCAGAGGTAAAATAACAACCTCTCTGCTCCTACTCGAGATTCCCCTGTTTATGCCTCCAAGCATCTCGTTAGTCCTTTTAGTCACTGCGTCGCGCTGGGAGCCCATGTTTAGCTGATTATCCACCATGACACCCAAATCGACGTCAGAATGACTGCCTCCTAGGATTGAGTCCCCCAGCCTTTAAGTATGGCCAATGTTCTCTGTTCCTAGATGTATACATTTACATTTAGCCGTGTTGAAACCCCTATTGTTTGCTTGGCGCCCAGTTCGCCAAGAGGTCCCAATCGCTCTGCGTCAGTGACCTGCTCTCTTAGTTCTTTACCACTCCCCCAGTTTTTGTGTCATCGGCAAACTTTATTAGTGATGATTTGATGTTTTCTTCCAGGTCGTTAATAAGGCCAAGAACTGACAGGAAACACGCTCACTTGATGGCGATTCCCTGTTTAAAATGTGGAGACCCATCAGTTAGCCAGCTTTAAAACCATTCATGTGTGCCATGTTCATTTGATATCATTCTAGTTTTTTAATCAAAATGTCATGTGGGCAGGGCCAGCTCTAGGTTTTTTGCTGCCCCAAGCAAAAAAATTTTTGGCTGCCTCCCTACCCCAGCCCTGGGCTCTCACCCCACCCCTACCAGTGCCCTCCCCCACCCGCACCCCCTGCCACCCCAACCCTGGGCTCTCTCTTCCCACCCGCACCCCCTGCCGCCCCAGCCCTGGGCTCCCCCACACCAGTGCTGACTCCACCCGTTCCCCCCTCGCCTCCAACCAGTCCGGCACTGGCAGGGTCGGGGTAAGCAGTGGGTCTCCCGGGCCGCGCCTCAGCCCAGGATCCCTCCAGCCAGGGCTCCCGCCTCCAGGTCCGGCGGGGACCCAGGAGGGCAGAGCTGGGGGACCGCCCCGGCAGGGGGCTGAGGAGCCGGGATAGGGTAGCCCCAGAGGGAGTCGAGCCCCAGAGAGTGGGACGCACCCAGTCCCTGGGTGGCTCAGCTGTGCCGCTGGGGGGCAGCCCCCAGCCCGAGTGTCCCCTGCTCGGAGCCTGCCCGGCCCAGCCACAAGGTGCGGGCGCTGCTCCCCCACGGCTGCTGCCAGGGCCGGCTCTAGGCTTTTGCCGTCCGAAGCAAAAAAAAAAAAAAAAAAAAGATGGCCGGAATGCCACCCCTGAAAATGTGCCGCCCCAAGCACGTGCCTGGTTTGCTGGTGCCTAGAGCCGGCCCTGCATGTGGTAGCAAGTCATGCGCCTTCCAGAAGTCTAAGTATAATTCCATCAACACTAGTACCTTTTCAACTAGGGTTGCCAACCTTCCAGGATTGTCCTGGAGGCTCCAGGAATTAAAGATTAATCTTTAATTGAAGATTATATCATGTGCTGAAACCTCCAGGAATACGTCCAACCAAAATTGGCAACCCTACTTTCAACCAAACATGTAATCTCGTCAAAGAAAGATATCAAGTTTGTTGGACGGGATCTATTTTCCATAAATACACGTTGATTGGCATTAATTATGTTACCCTTCTTTGATTCTTTATTAATCAAGTATTGTATCAGCCGCTCCATTATGTTGCCCAGGATTGATGTCAAACTGACAGGCCTATGATTACCTGAGTCATCCCATTTACCCTTTTTCAATGTTGGCACAACATTAGCTTTCTTCCAGTCTTCTGGAAATTCCTTGGTTTTCCAAGACTTATTGAAAATCAACATTTATGATCCAGTGAGCTCCTCAGCCAGTTCTTTTAAACTCTTGGATGCAAGTTATCTGGTCCTGCAGATTTAAAAATGTGTAACTTTAGTAGCTGCTGTTTAACATCCTCCTGAGATACTCATGAAATGGAAAGAGTATCATTATATAATAGACTACATTATCTGCCCCCTGTCCCCCCCCGCCAGGTATGGAACAGAAATATTTGTTGAGCACTTCTGCCTCATCTGCATTATTATAGAAAATTCTACCATGTCCCTCTTGCAGTACCATTGTTAGGATTCTTTTTTGTTCCTAATGGACTTAAAAAATTTCTTATTGTCCTTCACTCCGCTAGCCATAGAGTTTGTCTTTTGTCTCTTTGCTTTCCTTATCAATTTCCTACAATATCTAGTGTCTGATTAATATTAGTTACTATTAACTTCTCCTTTCTACCATTTTTTGTATATCTATATATTTAAATTTTTATAGCGGCATTCACTTTCTCTCTAAGCCAGTTCATTTTTTTTAACCAATACATCCTTCTTCCTGGATTGTGGGGTCATAGCTTTTTGAGCATCAAGTTCTTAAACAATTCCCAATTGTCATTCAAATTTTTCAGCTTAAATTCTTCCTCCCAGCTGATCTGGCTCATAATTGTCTTCAGATTTGCCAAACTGGATCAACTATATAAATGTGATCAAGTCGTGATCCCTGGTACCTAAGTTACCATTGATTTTTAGTTCTGTGGTTAGGTCCTGTTTGAGCGAGGTAATTGCCATCTATAATGTTTAGAGATTTCAAGGACATTTTAGCACTGGTGGCATGAGACCTCCAGCTTATATCACTCAAACTGAAGTCCCCCATGATCACACAGCTTTTTTCGCCCAATCCTTTATAGATAGGTTCTTAAGGAGCCGGTCATCCTGTTCCTTAGTGAAATTTGAGGGTCTGTAGCAGATACCAATTAATGCCCCATCTTGTGCTTTATCTGTTAGGACATTGATCCATAACCATTGAAGATCATTTTCTTCCAAGTCATCAGTGATGCCACTGGCTCCCCACTTTTGCCCACTTTGTCCTTCCTAGATAGGTTATAACCATTTATTTTAACCTTCCAGTCATGGGAATCGTCCCACCAGGGATCCGTAAGATGAGCGATTTATGCTCGGAAATGAGTCATTCCAATTCCTCTTGTTTCTTCCCCAGGTTCCTAACATTGGCGTATGGGCAATTCAAGAATTTCTTCTCTTCGTGTCCTTTGCGTCCTTGATTGATTTTGTTCCCACCATTTTGATTTTGTGCTGAGTGCTCTGAATGTTCCTCTTTTTACCCGGCCCTTTTGTTATTAGTTTAATGCCCTCCTAATTACCGTAGCCAGCCAGTCCCTGGGAAGATTGGTCCCTCTTCTACTGAGGCCTTCCAAACGATACAGCCCCCTCGTCACATAAAAGGTGGACCAATGTCCCCAAACCCCCAAACTCTCCGCCTTATGCCCTTTATCTAGCCAGTGATTCACTTCCAGAATCTATTGCCTTCTGTCTTCCTTTTCCCATGGGCCAGGAAGGATCTCAGAGAAGATCGCTTGGACATTCCTCTTCTTCTGCACTCTGAGTTCCCTGACATCATCTATTATCTGCAGGATATCCCATGATGCTGTGTATACCACAGTTGTTTTGTTCAGGCTAGAATATAGGAACTGCTCATTCCTGGTTATGGGCGGTGTTCCTTCCAGGGAGCTCACAGTGCAATTGGGCAGCTTCAGTATTTTGGATACCAATAAAGATTTATTACTAGAATTGGTCTGATAACTACAAAGCTGGGTGTGGGCAGGCGTGGGTTCATTAACATCTGGAGCAGAGATCCCCCATGATGCAGTGCTTCCCTGCTTTTCTGGTCCCAGAGTTCCATGCGGTTCTTGCCTTGGAATCTCTGGTCTCCAGTCTGTATGCTAATGGAGATGCCTCCCTGTCCCATCTTTGATGCAAATGAGGCTAGGGGAATTGCCTTAATCCTATCACCCTTGTCCGGAGGGGTTTAGGGGTGTCTTCCACGGCCTTTTCATTGCTTTTTGTAAGTCCTTCTTCTGACCGGCTTTGGTTCAAGCAGAGGCTGGGGAGGGTGGGTGTCCTTCGTGAGTCAGACAGGCTGGATACTGCACCCTGGTTCCCCAAGAACACAGAGCTGACAGGTAACAGATGAGGCAGAATAACCCAGTTGTAATGGCTCACGAAGCACCGGGGACCCACTTCAGAGAAGTTAAAACGACAGATGGGTTAGAAATGTTACCTGTCTCAATGTCCCCAGCAGTTATCCTCCTGTCTTCCCTCTCTTTGCAGTTCCCCTTTTGCCTGGCACAGGGAACGACTCGCGTCCGGATTCTCTCTCTGTCCCAGCAGCTGGCAAAATGGTGAGTGAGAACGGGGAGGAGAATCCACAGCAGGAAGGCCTTGGGCAAGTGGAACCATGTGGAGTGTTATCGGCGACATCAGAAAGGAACTTTCCCCAGCGTCACGGGGCAGAGAGGCAGCTGGGAAACCCGCCAAGGGAGAACGTTGTTCAATCCATTCACCGTGCGGGAGGATGCAGCGATCTCAAGGAAACCCCATCCCGGCCGAGACTCCACGCTGGAGAGAGAGACAACACATGCGTGGAGTGCGGGAAAAGCTTTCATTGGCGCTCGTACCTTATTAGACATCAGAGAACCCACACGGGGGAGAAATCCTATAAATGCCTCGACTGCGGGAAAAGTTTCAGTCAGAGCTCGCTTCTCATTAGACATCAGCGAACCCACACGGGAGAAAGACCCTATAAGTGCCTCGAATGTGGGAAAAGTTTTAGTGACAACTCGCACCTCATCGCTCATCACAGAATCCACACGGGCGAAAGGCCCTACAAATGCCTTGAGTGCGGGAAAAGTTTCATCCAGAGCTCCGTTCTTGTTGCCCATCAGAGAATCCACACGGGGGAAAGACCCTATAAATGCCCCGACTGTGGGGAAAGCTTCAGTCGGACCTCAGAGCTCATTGTGCATCACAGAATCCACACGGGCGAGGAACCCTACAAATGCCTGGATTGCGGGAAGACTTTCAATCGGAACTCCAACTTCGTGGTACATCAGCGACTGCACACGGGGGAGAGGCCCTGTAAATGCCGGCACTGTGGGAAACGCTTCAGGCAGAGCTCCAACCTGATTGCGCATCAGAGAATCCACACGGGAGAGAAGCCCTACAACTGCCGAGAATGTGGGAAAAGCTTCATTCAGAGCTCCCAGCTCATTACCCATCAGAGACTGCACAGGGGGGAGAAACCCTACAAATGCTCGGACTGTGGGAAAGGTTTCAACCTGAGCTCCAGCCTCATTAGACATCAGGGAATCCACACGGGAGAGAAACCCTATTACTGCCTTCACTGCGGGAAAAGCTTCGGCCAGAGCTCCCAGCTCATCGTGCACCAGAGAATCCACACGGCAGAAGCATCAGCCTGGGTCAGTTTGCGCCAGGCATCAGCAAATGCACCCAGGGAAGAGACCTCTTAAAGGTCGTTACCGTGGGAAAAGCTCCGAGCAGAGCTAACGCCATGTTGGACATCAGACTCTCCACCCAGGACTGAAATTTGGGGATCATGGGAGAAGGGTTAGAGAGGTGCTGTCCCATATCATTACCCCTCTGAGAAGCACTGATTTCCATAACATCCCACTGTAGGACACCTAAAAAATCTTCAAGCCCTAGGAATCTCCCCTCAAAGCCAGCCCCATTGGCCTGTGACAGTTCCGCTCGACTAGGAATTAGGCACAAGTAGCACATTTCTCCTGTCCCGGACCGAACCTCCAACGCATTTACTCATCTAGACCGACTGTGAGCGTCTCATTTCGCAATAGTCCCCACCGTTAGCCGAGTGATTGTCAGAGTCGCTGAGTTCTTCCTTTGGGGACCAGCGCTGGGTTTGCAATGGCACCATCTTGCTTGCTCTTCTCCACCCCTTCCCTCCATGTGAGTGGTGGGTGGGGCCCCAGGGCAGAGAGGCCAAGTGGGGGTGGGGCCTTGGGATGGAGAGCAGGTGGGCCTCGGGTGGGGGGAGGGAAGAAGAGGCCAAGCAGGGGCAGGGCCTCAAGGCAGAGAGACCAAGTGGGGGCAGGGCCTTGGGGCAGAACGCCGGCAGGGCTCGGGGGGGGGGGAAAGGCCAGGTGGGGGTGGGGCCTCAGGGGAAGAGGCCAGGTGGGGCAGGGCCTTGGGGAGGGAAGAGGCCAGGTGGGGGCGGGGCCTTGGGGAGGGAAGAGGCCAGGTGGGGGCGGGGCCTCGGGTGGAGTGGCAGACAGGACCACAGTCTGGGTGCTGGGGTCCCAAAAAGATGAATCCGACCCTGTTGGCAACAGATTGTCACATTCCTGGTTCTTCTCACTGTGCTGTAGGTTGTCCCGAAGAAGCTGCCAGCTCTGTTTGCTTATAGAATGAAAGAGGCGATTCTCAAAGAGCTGGAACAGGGGAGAGAAAAACATGGCGGTGAAGCCTCCATGTTACTTGGGGGGTAAGGGGGTGAGTTACAGCGATTCCCCTCCTTCGCCCGTCACCCTGGTGGTCTCCCCTCATGACAGCAGCAGCTGTCCAAGCCATGGAGAGTTTATCTCCCCCATTCTACCCTTACGCCTGTCACATGACTCAGTGATCTCAGCTCCCTGGGCTTGGGAATTGCTCTTTGAGATGCCATGATCCTATGTCATTGGAGCTGAAATTGTCACGATACTAGAGTATCCCAAATCCAATGTGATCCTTCTGGGCTTAAACCCCACTTCATTGATAGAGCAGCTTCCGGGCGTTTTCCTGCCACGCTCAGCTTGTTGGCAGGTGGGAAGGTTGGGTTTTTATAAGGTTTTTCATAATGCAAATTAATGCACATTGGACAACATAATCCCAACGATACGTATAAAACGGTGGGGTCTAAATTTGCTGTTCCCACTCAAGAAAGAGATCTTGGAGTCATTGTGGATAGTTTTGGGGGCAGGGGCAGTCAAAAAAGCAAACAGAATGTTGGGAATCATTAAGAAAGGGATAGATAATAAAACAGAAAATATCATATTGCCTCTATATAAATCCATGGTATGCCCATATCTTGAATACTGTGTGCCGATGTGGTCGCCCCATCTCTGAAAAGATATATTGGAATTGGAAAAGGTTCAGAAAAGGGCAACAAAAATGAGTAGGGGTATGGAACGGCTTCCATATGAGGAGAGATTAGTAAGACTGCGACTTTTCAGCTTGGAAAAGAGACAACTAAGGAGGGATACGATTGAGGTCTATGAAATCATGACTGGGGTGGGGAAAGTAAATAAGGAAGTGCTATTTACTCTTTGGCATAACACAAAAACTAGAGGTCACCAAATGAAATTAATTGGCAGCAGGTTTAAAACAAACAAAAGGCAGTATTTCTTCACACAACGCACAGTCAACCTGTGGAACTCCTTGCCAGAGCATATTGTGAAGGCCAAGACTATAACAAGGTTCAAGAAAGAACTAGATAGCCATTGATGGAGCTATCCTCCATGAACCTATTAGCCAGGATGGGCAGGGATTGTGTCCCTAGCCTCTGTTTGCCAGAAGCTGGGAATGGACAACAGGGGACGGATCCCTTGATGATTCCCTGTTCTGTTCATTCCCTCTGGGGCACCTGGCATTGGCCACTGTCAGAAGACAGGACATTGGGTTAGATGGACCTTTGGTCTGATCCAGTGTGGCCGCTCTTATGTTCTTACTTTGTTTTTCATTATGAGGCTGCAAACCTTTTGTAAATAATAGGGCTAAATGAGAAGGGGGCTCTGGGGGAAGTGGGTTTAGGCAGTTCACCGGAGAACACAGGCACATCCCTTTTCCTCTGCGTCAGATCGAACATGCTCTGCGATGTCAATGTGTGTGAACCTGAAATAGTTTTACAGCCCACCCTCAAAGTGTCAGGTTTTGTTTAGGTACTTGAAGGCCGTTTGGTCACATGCGTCGCGCTTCGTTTAGCCTGACGGGACGTAATGTCAACGCACTGGGGACTGCACGAGACGCGATTGATTTCCCGAATACCCTTTCTTTTATTCTGTTTCCACGCCCTTTTGTAGTGAGTTTTTAGTGTGGTTCGAGCAATGGTCGTTATAAGTAACCATGGGCACGAACGCTGGGGAGGGGGGACGGGGGCGGAGTGAGAGTCGCAGCCCGAGAGGCAGAGACTGAACCGGGGAAGGATGTTACTGCCTGACCCCGGCAATGCTGAGAAATACCGTCAGGACGGGGAGAGTGTGGGAGCTGGAATATACAGAGCTGGGGAGCCCAAGAACCAAGGCTGTTCTACAAGCAATGTCCTATGAGTGTCGGATGAGGACATCTCTGATTTCTATGTATGATGCCCCAAGGGAAGTTATGCAGGGGTGCGGGGGCGGGGGAGTATCCCGATTCCTGAGAGGAACAGGCTGAGAAGCCAACAGGCCTGAAGCCAGGCTGACCCCTATTACCGAAGCAGAGGGCAACAGAGCTGGTCACAGGTCACCCTCTCCCCATCTGCCGCAGCACCTGCGTGGGGGCAACGGAGACTCTCGTCCACGCTGGCCCCACACACACCAGGCATGTCCTGGGGTAAATAAAAGCTTCAGCTGGGATTGGAGATGCTGCCACTTCTGGACATAAGCCTTGTTCTCTAGCTCGGATTGAGTTGTGCTCGCTGGGTCTCTTGAAGCGTGTGTGGCTGTGACGGGATCCCGGCGTCTCTCACGCATTCTCTCCCGTTTTCTACCAGCTGCAAAATATTGCTCTGTTTTGGTGTGTGCGAGAGCCAGGGGCAGCAATTTGCCGGGCTGGGGCTGAAACGCACCGTGCCAAGCTGGGCGTTGGGCGGGATGGCTTTTATTTCTTGCTTTGGAACAATAAAGTAGAATTCAGTTTCTCAGACTCCTAGAGTCCTTTGGTTGAACAATGAGTGAAAAAATGGCCCGGAATGGAGGTGGAGGCTGGCGGGGGGGCTTTCGGAGCTGTTGTTTCCCCAAATAGAAATTGGGATACAAAGAAAGGTACAATAAAAGCTTTGTTATCCGGCATGTTGCAGGAATGGGGGGTGCTGGTAAGTCAAAAATTCTGGTTAACTAAGAGGAAGGGAGTTTGGGTGCAGGAGGGGGCTGGGGGTTGGGGTGTGGGAGAGGATGGGGGTGGGGCTCTGGGAGGGAGTTTGGGTGCAGGAGGGGGCTCGGGGCTGGGGGTTGGGGTGTGGGAGAGGATGGAGGTGGGGCTCTGGGAGGGAGTTTGGGTGCGGGAGGGGGCTCGGGGCTGGGGGTTGGGGCACCGGAGAGGATGGTGGGTGGGGCTCTGGGAGGGAGTTTGGGTGCGGGGGGGCAGGGGGTTGGGGTGCCGGATCCGGGCGGCGCTCACCTCGGGCAGCTCCCCACAAGCGGCAACATGTCCCTGCTGCTTCTAGGCAGAGGCGTGGCTACATTACTCCACGCACAGCCTCCACTCACAGGCGCCGCCCCCGCAGTTCCCATTGGCCATGGTTCCTGGCCAATGGGAGCTGCGGAGCCAGCGGGTGGGGCGGGGGCAGTGCACGGAGCCCCCATGGCCGTTCCTCCGCCTAGCAGCAGCAGGGAAATTTCGCCACTTCCAGGAGCCACACGGAGGCAGGTAGGGAGCTTGCTGGCCCCGCACCAACTGGACTATAAACTGGACTTTCAATGAAGATCAGAAATGCCAATTTCCAGTTGGTAAAGTGCCGGATAACGCCGCTTTTACTCTATTTTTGTAAACTGGAAAAAGTGTTCTACAGAGTTAACCCTCAGGGCTATTGTATGGAAAACCCGGCCTGAAGGTATTTTTTCTTTTTTTAATCTCGTTCCAATGTAGCTTCGGCCGTAGAGTTTCCGTGCGACACAAACATGGAATGCACACACAGCACCGACCGTAGTGTAAAGTGGAGCAAACCGTATTTGAAATATTCACAAATAAGGTCACCGATTCTGTGATTGTAGGTGACCGCGACGTCAGCCCCGGGCGGCGGGACTTGGCCTCCAGCTGTCAGCCCCGCGCTGGGAGGAGCGGCCTTCTGTGATTTATTTATTGCCCGGGACCTTCCCGTGATTTTTACTAAAAGTGCCCGTGTCAAAATCTCAGCCTTACTCGTGAATACATTTTAAAGAAAATCTACCATTGTTCCTTATACAGACTGCCCCCCACTCCCCACCCCGTTGCACATATTGCACAGGTTTTCAACACAACATTTGCAAGTCTCTACTTTGGCACAAACATGTCAGCGCGTTGCCCTCTGATCTTATTTCAGACACGTTTTCTCAGGCCTTTTCCTCCCTGCTGAAACCAAAGTGCCTTGTCCTCCGCTGTGTTTTTACTTTAGAATAGCACCTACACCTTAGTTACCCTGCGGTTAACAAACAAACAAACAAAAATCACCGTTCTTAGCAGGGAGGGAAAGACCCGGAGCTGGATTCACAAGGGGCCTGGGGCGCCATGAGGCCTAGGATCACGACGCCTAGTTTTTAGGCATGTAGAAAGTCTCGGGAACACCACTGCGCTGGAGTTAGGTGCACAGGGGAGAGAGAGGCACCGCAGAATGGGATCGACAAAAGCCAGCACGCCTGGTGGGGACCTGTTTCAGCCAGTCCATGGAAGATGCCAACCAGAGGGGTGTGTGCTAAGATCCACCCAGCACAGAGCTCAGTGCCTAAGTCCCCGCAACAGGTGGGCACCTAGCTCTACCTGGCGAGCTACAAACGGGAATCTTCTTCTGGAACCAGGCAAGGTAACTGCTTCTTGTGAGAACGAGCTAGGCGGGCACCTAACTATGCACAAAACAGCAGCAGGAGGAAGTGATGGTGCCCACCTTGTAACTTTTAGCCCAAGGAATAAACTCATGTTATACAAAAATTGAACAACATAAGAACAGCCACACTGGCTCAGACCAAAGGTCCATCTAGCCCTGTGTCCTGTCTTCTGACAGTGGCCAATGCCAGGTGCCCCAGAGGGAATGAACAGAAGAGGTGATCATCAAGTGATCCACCCCTTGTCACCCATTCCCAGTTTCTGGCAAACAGGCTAGGGACACCCTCCCTGCCCAGCCTGGCTAATAGCCATTGATGGACCTATCCTCCATGAACTTGTCTAGTTCTTTCTTGAACCCTGTTATAGTCTTGGCCATCGATGGACCTACCCTCCATGAAACTAAACTAAACATGGCAAACTAAATTACAATATTGCAATACAACATTCCACTAGAAACACTGTGATTTGTGATGGCTGAAGTTGCGAGCAACTATTCAGAGTTTCATTGCTTAGTTGCTATTAAAAATATACATATTAACTAGCACGGCGACATCTGTCTGCACCGTGTTAACGAAGGTGAATGATGAAGTGCTGAGAGTAATACAAATAATATTTTAAAATAAATAATGAAACTCCATTTGCAGTGGCTTACAGGAACGGGAGTCCAATAGGGTGGCCAACCCTCCAGGATTGTCCTGGAGTCGCCAGAAATTAAAGAGGAATCTTTAGTTAAAGATTACGTCATGCAATGACACCTCCAGGAATCCGTTCACCCAAACCTGGCAACCCTACAGTGCAATTCAAGCCATCAGAGAATGCTAAATAAGACAAATGTGTGACCTGGTGTGAGGTTTTATGCAGACACAGCTGATGAGGCTTTCAAACACCGAAAGTACGTATGACAATTATAATTTTTTTTAGGAGGTTGATGAGAGATAGTTCATTGAATCAAGTCTCTTTTAGCAGCTTCGTTCATCATACCTGCTAGATAAGAGCTGGCAATGGGCTGCACTGGTGCTGTTTTGAAAACATCCCTGGGGATCGGGCGCTGAGCTGTCCCAGTCTGGGGGAGGGGAAGAAAAAGCCCCTCTGCCCCCTATTTTTGAAACCACTACAGCTGGCTCCTCTCCCATACAGGGTTGGATTTAGGGGCAGACGACCAGCTAGGGTCCTGGGCTTGCGGGGGGCCGGGCATGCAGATTACAGATCCTAGCATGCAAATGTATCGTCTTATAAGACAGGGAGGAGTCAGCGTGCAAATGTATTGTCTTATAAGACAGGGAGGAGTCACGCGTGCAAATTGTGCATCGAAGTCGTGAAATGGGCTACAAAGGTCATAAAAATAAGGTATTCAAAAGTTTAACCAGTGGTGGGGGCGGGCACTTAAGACCCTCCTCGCCTGGGTTTTGCCCCCTCTGCCACTGCCTGGCAGTGCCTCTACCCTGACTCCTACCCCATGCCCCTGATTTTGCCCCCTCTCCTTCCCCTGCCTCCAGCTGTTTGCCCCACCTGTGCAGTCAGTTTGGGCCTGACACAGACTCTGCCCATCCCTGCCCCTCCGATCTGCCCCCTTTTAGCCCCTGAGACCAGCGGGAAGCTCATGGCCATCCCAAGGCAGGGCAGCAGCTTCCCCAGGGCTTCAGCAGGATTTACTGGGAATCCTCAGCCAAGGGGACCAGCCGTCCCGATCTTAGGGGCTTTAGGGCGACCAGACAGCAAGTGTGAAAAATCGGGACAGGGGGTGCGGGGTGATAGGAGCCTATATAAGAAAAAGACCCCAAAATCGGGACTGTCCCTATAAAATCAGGACATCTGGTCACCCTAAGGGGCTTTGTTTTATATAGGCAGCTATGTATCCCCGCCCTGAAAAGGACAACAGCTGATGAACCCTCCCCATCCCAGACCCAGGAGGGACCCTGCCAGATTCCTTCTCTCTGCCCTTTAAATACAAGGACCTGCCCAGGGAATCCCACCCCACAGCCCATGTCAAGAACCAGGTCCCCTGCAATGGCTACAGTAACGCTTGGTTAGTGGGTGAATTCCTGATTCCCTGCATTGGCCATTTGAAAGAGCCCAGAGCCTCCCTGGCTGCTGCAGCTGTGAGAGGTGAATATGGAGGAGTAACATTCCTGCTACTCCCACAAGAGACTCTCCCAGTGCCCCAGGACATCCCATACTGGGAAGACAGAGGTTCCCTTCCACAAGAGCCGAGGACCCCAGGCCAGAGAGGGCACTGGTTGGAGTGAAGGTAAGAAACAACACCCCTCCCCTTCAACAGGGAACCATGTTTCTGACTTACACCCTGTCTGCTGGGTTACCCCGACCCTGCTGGCTGAAGGTGCTGCAGAATCTAGCCACACCCTTAGTCTGTGCAAAATGTGTGTGTTGCAACCCTCCACCCCTCCACAGGGCCTGATCTACACCAGCTGGGGGTTTGGCTTGACAAAACCCCCATCTTAACACTCAGGGCTGATCTGAGCCATTATTTGCACTAACTGGCTTTGGGTTACCACAGGCAAAATGCCAGGCAAAACAGATCACAACCGACCCACAAGAGGTGCCGGGGCTCTGAACTGCCAGGCCCGGAGGCAGGGCCGGCTCTGGCTTTTTTGCTGCCCCAGGCAAAAAAGCCTCCCGCCGCCGTCCCCCCGGGGAGCGTGGCAGGGAAGGGCGCCGAGCCCGGCCGCGGCCCCGCTCTTCCCGGCCGGCCAGAGCGCCGGGGGGAGGGCGGCGAGCCTGGCCGGGGCACCCGTCTCCCCGGCCAGCCGGAGTGCCGGGGGGAGGGCGGAGAGCCTGGCTGCGGCCCCACTCTCCCAGGCCTGCCGGAGCGCCGGGGAGGGCGGCGAGCCCAGCCGCGGCCCCGCTCTCCCCGGGTGAGCGCCGCCCCCCTCCAGGTGCCGCCCCAAGCACATGCTTGGAGGGCTGGTGCCTGGAGCCGGCCCTGCCCAGAGGTGCCGGAATCCCTGGCCCAAATGAAGCCCTGCTTAGGATTCACTAGCCAGAGTCACTGCAAGGCCAGGGCCGGTGGGGAGGGGCTCCAGGGGGTCTGCTCCTCTTTCCTGGGGAGGGGGAAGGAGGGCGCCCAGGAAAGCTGGTTCTTTCGCTTTGCCACCAGAGGGCTCTGGGTCTGGCTCCGGGAGAGGCGGCCGGTGTCTGTCTCTCTCTGCTCAGGATATCAGCCACCTAGGAGTGAATTTCCTGGGTCAGGTGCTGCTCCCCGGCGGGGTCCGTGCGGGGCGAGACCGGCACTAACCCCCCTCCCGCCCCGGGCTCTGCCCGCCCCAGCCCCGAGCCGGAGCCTGCAGGTGATGGGGGGACCCGGGGGAAGGGCCGGAAAGTGACTCTGCACAAGAGGCCCCATCTGTGCTCCCCGCGTGTCTGCGAGTCCCGGAGCTCCCCCACCCCAGGGAGAGCCGCAGGCTCTGACTCCGGTGAGCGCTCACCGGAGTCGATCCGGATCCGATCCAGGCGGAAGAAGAGAGGGAAGGAGGCAGAAAAGAAGTAAGGGGGGTGGGGGCAAATTGGAAGCGGTTCAAAGTGCCCAGCCCAGATCCATTCACTGCAGCACCCCAGGCAGAGCTGACTTTCCTGGGACCGAAGTGAGGAGCCGGGAGAGGAAAAGCCAGGTCCTGGCCCACCTGAGTCCCCGGGGACTGCCAGGGTGGGATTCCCCCCAAAGCGGCCCCTTTGAGTCTGCTCTTTGCGGGATAAAGCGACCCCGGGGTCGGGGTGTGACATGGACTCAGGCCCCTTTTGCACCTCCCCAGTCCCCCTGGCAGGCTGCAGAATAACATGAGAACGGCCACACCGGGTCAGACCGAAGGTCCATCTAGCCCAGTGTCCTGTCTTCCGACAGTGGCCAAGGCCAGGTGCCCCAGAGGGAATGAACAGAACAGGTGATCATCAAGTGATCCCTCCCCTGTCGCCCATTCCCAGCTTCTAGCGATCAGAGGCTAGCTAGGGACACCCAGGGTTCGCTCCAGATTGTACCCACTAGCCCTCCTGGGAGATGGGCTGTGATGGTGCAGTCCGCTCAGGTTGGGGATTTCCAGGGAGCTGCTGCTGGGTTTGTACTAGAAGGGGAAGAGCAGGAAATGCAGTGGGGGGAGGACAGGGTGCGATAAACCTGCTGGGACCCTGTTGTTCACTTCTGGGGGCCTGATTTTCAAAACAGGCCCATTGGGATGGGGGGTGGAAACTCCCCCATTTCTGGAAAAACAGCCCCCCACAGCCGCCATGGACAGGCTGGGAAAATTGACCAGATACCCAGCCTGAGCGAGCTAGCCAGAGGGTGCTCTGGAATATGAAGGGGACACCCAGCGGTGAGGCCCGGGGGACAGGCCCCGTTCCTTCCAACCAGCTGCTGGGAATGGGGAGGGTGTTGGGATTCCTGTGGCTCTATCTCCCTGGTTAGTAGCTGTGTGATAAACGGGAAGGCCCCTGCCATCCTCCATGTGCTGAGTGGGACAAGGAGCTCTCTCTTTCTCCCCACTCACAGCAGCCTCCTGGCTGCTCTGAGCAGGGTGAGGGTGGGAGCCTGCTAGTCTGTCTTCCCAGAGCTCTGAGTTTTTAGTTTTTTGCCCTCTCTCCCTGTGACTAGTGGGATTGTGGCTGAGGCAGCAGGTGGCAAAGCTGGGGATTTTTGTTGTTTCAGGGCTTGGTGGCATTCGAGGAGGTGGCTGTGTATTTCACGCAGGGGCAGGGGACTCTGCTGGACCCCGCTCAGAGAGCCCTCTACAGGGACGTCATGCAGGAGAACTACGAGACGGTGACCTCGCTGGGTAAGAGATTCCTGTCCCCTCGGTTATTATTTCTGCTCAGGTTCTTCCCTAGTCTGTTAGATTTCAGGGGACTGGGTCCCAAGATCCCCAGATCCAGGGTGAGAGAGACTTTCATTTCCACACGTCCGTGTCTCCCTCCCCCCCCGCTTCCCCCCCCCCTGCGTAAGCTGGAAGATGTGTTGATTACTTATACTGTGTGTTTACACTCGAGGCTTCTGGGTGCTGGGTGCTTACCAAGCCCTCATGAAGGACAGTGTCTGCTCCGAGCTGCTCACAACCTAAGGCAGGGGTGGGCAAACTTTTTGGCCCAAGCGCCACAGCTGGGTATGGAAATTGTATGGCGGGCTGGAATGCTGAGGAAATTGGGGGTTGGGGTGCAGGGGGGGTGAGGGCTCTGGGGTGGGGGCTCTGGGGTGGGGCTTGGAATGAGGGGTTGGAAGTGCAGGAGGATGTTCCAGGCTGGAACCAAGGGGTTCGGAGGGTGGGAGGGGGATCAGGGCTGGGGGATGGGGTTGGGGTGCGGGAGGGGGTCAGGGGTGCAGGCCCTGGGTGGCACTTACCTCAAGGAGCTCCCAGAAGCAGTGGCATGTCCCCTCTCCGGCTCCTATGCAGAGGCACAGCCAGGCGGCTCTGCACGCTGCCCCGTCCACAGGCGCCGCCCCCGCAGCTCCCATTGGCCGTGGTTCCCAGCCGATACGAGCTGCAAGGGTGGCGCTTGGGGCGGGGCAGCGTGCAGAGCCGCCTGGCCGCGTCCCTGCATAGGAGCCGGAGAGGGGACATGCCGCTGCTTCTGGGAGCCACGCTGCTCCCCAGCTGGAGCGCTGAAGCAGTGCAAGACCCGGACCCCACTCCCCAGCAGGAGCTCAAGGGCCAGATTAAAACATACGAAGGGCCAGATGCAGCCCCTGGGCTGTAGTTTGCCCACCCCTGACCTAAGGCATCTAATAATTAAAACAACCTGCATTTGAGAAGAGACGCCTATGAGTCAACTGGCTAACCAGGTGCCAGTTGGACCCATGAGAACACTGAGTGCTCAGAGAGTTTACAAACATTAATGGTTCAGAATCTCTCAAATCCCGGCCGCTGTCAGTTCAGCATCCTTGATCCTCCTGGGCCGGGGGAAATGTCTCTCCCAGGTTTCTCAATCTCCCCAAAAGTTATTGTGTTGGGTTTGCTCTCTTTGCTGTTCCCCCTTTTTCCCAGCACAGGGAATAACTCACCTCCGGCTTCTCTCTGTCTCTCCATCCTTGCAGGTGATGGGGTGGCGGGTGAGACCAAACCTCAGCAGGAAGGTCTTGAGCAAATGGAATGACAGGGGGCGTTATCAGAAAGATCTGAAGGGAATGTTTGCTGGAGCTCTGTGCAGGGGAAAACCTGGGAGAGTCAGTGCGGGTCAAAGAGGCGGCAGGGAAATGAGCCTGGGAAAAAAGTGGGTGAACCAATTCATGGTGTGGGAGGAGGCCAGGAGCTCAAGGAACCCCCTGCCCAGCAGAGGGTCCCCATGAGAGAGAGAAAAAACACATGTGCCGAATGTGGGAAAAGCTTCCTTAAGAACGCACACCTTGTTGCGCACCGGAGGATCCACACGGGAGAAAAACCCTATCAGTGCCTTGAATGTGGGAAAAGCTTCAATCAGCGCTCCCACCTTGTGGCGCATCAGCGAATCCACACCAAAGAGAGACCCTATAAATGCGGCGAGTGTGGGACAAGCTTTGTTCACAGCTCCCACCTTATCGTGCATCAGAGGAACCACAAGGAAGAGAGACCTTATAAATGCCTCGAGTGCGGGAAAAGCTTCACTCAGAGCTCGAGCCTGAATGTGCATCAGAGAACCCACACGGGAGACGAACCCCATAAATGCCTCGACTGTGGGAAAAGCTTCGATTACCGATCGCACCTTATAGTGCATCAGAGGATCCACACGGGGGAGAAACCCCATAAATGCTTCGTCTGTGGCACAAGCTTCGTTCACAAATCAAACCTGAACGCACACCAGAGAATCCACAAGGGAGAGAGACCTTACGAATGCCTCAACTGTGGGAGAACGTTCCAATCCAGATCAAACCTTACCAGGCATCAGAAACAACACACAGGAGAGAAATCCTATACGTGCACTGAGTGTGGGGAGCGGTTTGTTGAGAACTACGGCCTTATTAAACATCAGAGAACCCACACGGGGGAAAACCCCTATAAATGCTTTGAATGTGGGAAAAGTTTCAACTGGAGCTCAAACCTGGTTGCACATCAGAGAACGCACACCGGCGAGAGACCGTATAAATGCTTGGACTGCGGGAAAAGCTTCAATCAGAACTCAAACCTCTTCCAACATCAGAGGATCCACAGGGGTGACAAACCCTATAAATGCTCGGACTGCGGGAAAAGTTTCATTCAGAGCTCCGTTCTTATTACGCACCGGCGAATCCACACGGGGGAGAGGCCGTATAGCTGCCTTGTCTGTGGGAAAAACTTCAACTGGAGCTCAGCGCTTACTGCGCATCAGAGGATTCACACCGGAGAAAAACCTTATGAATGCACCGGCTGTGGGAAAAGTTTCAGCCGGATCTCCACCCTTGCTAGACACCAGAGGCTGCACACTGGAGAGAATCCCTCGAATGTGGAAGAAGCATCAGCTGGGCTCTGATTGTCTCGTGCATCAGCAGCTCGACATAGGGAAGAGACCTCTTAAACACCCTTAGCAAGGAAAATCCTTCAGGTGGCGTGAATGCCATATTGGACATCAGAGACTCCTCCACACCGGAGGGAAAATTGTATCAGTGCCCAGGTTAGGGCTGGCTATCGTTTAAAAAACCCAACATTTCCTCATTCCCACACACATCAGGGGCATTTGTCTCCCAAGGATCCATCTGCCCATCGCTGGGGTGAGAACCCAGCAGCAGCAGCTGGTCAGTGACCCTCTGGCTCTGCCTGGTTGAAGCAAACCCCAGGCAGAGGAGGAGAAACCCCGATCAGCCCCTCCCCCCTGCTGCAGCCCTGGGTGCTGAGCCACAGGTGGGGGAAGGGAGAGAGAGAAACTCCGCCAGCCATTCCCTCTCCTTGGCTGAAGATCCCCCCTCTCCCTCCCCGTCCCAGCCAGGATCCCCCTGCCATGGAGATGAGTAGAAGGACATTTGGGCCAGGCCCCACCTTCACTCTAGACACCTGTCCCCAACCCTCATCTTCCTCTATCCCCTGGGCTGGGCTCCCCCACTTACCTGGAGCTGTTACCTGCAGGGGGAGTGACCCTGGGGGCTGGTAACTCCTCCCCTCCCCGAATCCCCCCAGGGGATCAACCGTTAAGGGACTGGGAGGGACGGGTGTTGGGCAGGGAACTGGGGGATTGAACTGTTGAGGCTGGGGGAGATGGGAGTGAAAGGGGGCTGGGGGCTGGGGTTATTGAACGGTTGGGGATCATGGGATAAGAGGGGAGGGGTGCGGTTAGGAAGGTCCTGTCTCCAGTCATTAACTCCTCTTCCCCTTTTCCGTGCCCACGTTCACAAATTCAGAGGGACTGATTTTCACTGGGCCTCTGGTGGGGGACTTTAAAAAGCCTAGAGTCTAGGAATCCCACCTCAGTCCTAGAAGCATCGAGCTCTGAGGGTCTGTCTGGGCTAGGAAAAGCGGCCCGGGTTAGCAAGCTTCTTTCCTGGTGACCTGGACCAAGCCTTTGCTTCTTTGCCTAGTCCTGAGTCATTCGGAGCCACTCATGTTCCTGGTTTCAGTTTCCAAGTTTCCCCTCCAGGGAGAGAGTGGCTCCGTCTCGGCTCTCTCCCGCTTCTCCTGAAGAGCAGTGGGGTGTTTTTTTTCCTTTGTGGGTTTTGTTTGTAAATATATTTATAACACCGAATGACACAGATTATAAAAGAGTTGGAGCGGGGATGGAAGGTAGGTTGTTTCAGACTCTGTGTTAGGAGAGGGAGAGGAGATGAACTAAAAGGATTCCTGTCCCGTTCCTCAAAGGTGTTATGGCTCCTAATTGAACTCAACCTGCCCCCATCAGCATCACGATTCCGCTCGCCACAGAAGGCTGTTGTCCAAACCCTGGAGAGTTTATCCTCTTCTTTAAGACTGTGTCTACACTACAAAGATAAGTCGACCTCCGTTAGGTCGACTTACAGCCACTGCGTGAATTACTGCCGTGGTGCACATTCACACTACCCTCCTTGGATCGGTGGTGTGCTTCCCCCGACTGAAGAGGGGCAGTGTGGGGGACTGACAACCAGGGCTCTCCGTCCCGTGCAGCTCCCCGCTGGGAGCCCAGCTGCCCTGCAGGGCTTCTTGCCTCCATGCTCCCAGCTGGGAGTAGGAGGGAAGCTGCCCGAGGCTTCTTGCCTCCGGGGGGGGCTCTACGCCCAGAGTCTGAGTGGCCTCTTGGGCCCAGAGCAGCTCTTTAACTCTCGCCTCACCAGTGTGGGGTTCATACTCCTTGTCACAGGCTGGCTGGTGCCTGGAGGAAGCGGGAGCAGCAATGTACCGGGCTGGGGCTGAAAGGCACCGTTCTGAGGTGAGCTCTGTGGGGTGTGGGGGATTTGGCTTTTTATTTCTTGCTTGTAGAATTTAATTTCTCAAACTCCCGGATTCCTTTGCCTTGACTAATGAATAAAAATGGCCCTTTAATGCAGAGGTTTTCAAATTGGGGGGTATACCATCCTGGGGAAGCAGAATGTATTCTGGAGGGGGGTGCGAGAAGCATTAGGGAAAAAAAAACCTTGCTGCCTACATTTTACCCACAGCCATGAATAACTAGCAACGCTCATTCCTCCCGACCTATCAGGTCCTCGGGTGGCGCTGTGCGTTTTGATTCTAGATCTCGCTTGTGCATTCTGACCGATTTCGGTTATGCTTGCAGAGCATTATACAAAGTCGTTACCGTAGATACGGTGCTGTGACGCAGCCTGTACATTTCATTGTAAGCATGGACCAAAATCCCAGTTTTGCGTTTGCTCTTGTTACAAGAGACCGTTGGCTTGTTTGTGCAACAGGAAAAAAAATAACTCAAGTGAAAAACAAAGAAGCCGGAATGGATTCAAGTGAAGCACCGCTGCCACATATGTAGGCGCCGACCCAGAAAAAAATAAGTAGGTGCTTAGCTCCCACCAACAGCCTGCTCCTCTCCCCCTCCCCCAGCACCTCCCACCCACCGTCGATCAGCTGTTCCAGGACATACAGGAGGCACCAGGAAGGAAGGGGAGGAGCAGGGACGGGATGTGCTCAGGGGAGGGAGCAGAAAGAGGTGGGGAAGAAGCGGGGTGGAGGATTGGGGGAAGGTGTGGCGTGGGTGTGGGAAGAGGCAGGGCAGGGGTGTGGGCTTGGGGGAAGGGTGGAGTGGGGATGGGGTTGAGCACCCCCCGGGGAAAATTGGAAGCCGGCGTCTGTGGCCACATGTCAGTCTATAGTAGAATCTCAGAGCTATGAACCCCCTGGGAACAGAGGTTGTTCGTAACTCTGAAATGTTCGTAACTCTGAACAAAACGTGGTTCTTTCTAAAGTTTACAGCTGAACGGTGACTTAATATAGCTTTGAAACTTTACTCTGCAGAAGAAAAATGCTGCTTTTAACCATCTTCATTTAAATGAAACAAGCACAGAAACAGTTTCCTTACCTTGTCAGATCTTTTTTTTTTTTTTAAACTTTCCCTTTATTTTTTTAGTAGTTTACATTGAGCCCAGCACTGTCCTGTATTTGCTTTTTTCTGATCTCTGCTGCTGCTTGATTGGGTACTTCCGGTTCCAAATGAGGCGTGTAGTGGACCGGTCCGTTTGTAACTCTGGGGTTCGTAACTTTGAGGTTCTACTGTATGTACCTGTGTGGCGGGCGGAGGGTAGGGGATGGCGTAAACCAGGGCTTTTCAAATTCCACAGTCCTCCGCTGCCACAACAACTGTTTTTCTGCACATCCAGTAGATTAAAAGCCAGGGCCCGTGTGAGAGGGGAGCAAGCAGAGCTCCCCAGGGCCCAACCCCACACGGGGCTGACGAAGCGAAGCGGCTCCAACTTCGGCTTTCAGCCCCGGGGGGCAGGGCTCAGACTTCAGCTTTCTGCCATGGGCCCATTAGTCTAACGCCGACCCTGTTCTCCGATTTATTTTTGCGGCCCCCCCCCCCCCGAAACCTGTTCGCGCCCCCACCCCCCCGCCTGGGTCTCGGACCCCTGGTTGAGAACCGCTGGTGTGAACTACAGACACACAGAACGGGGGTTCTGGAGCTGCCAGTTTCAGAAGCCCAACCAGGTCCCTGGATGTGTGCTTAAGAAGCTACCCCCAGACTCCCTCCCGCGTCCTGCTCTGGCTCCCAGTTTACCTGTGCCGAGGGGCTGACACTGGGGCTGTGCCACCCGGCACTCCGGAGCTGGGGCCGCGCTGCCTGCCTGCCCAGTGCCCCGGGGCTGGGGTCATGCCCAACACTCCAGGGCTGGGGCCACACCACCCGCTAGGGTGACCAGATGTCCCGATTTTATAGGGACAGTCCCGATTTTGGGGTCTTTTTCTTATATAGGCTCCTATTATCCCCCACTCCCATCCTGATTTTTCACGCTTGCTGTCTGGTCACCCTGCTGCCTGCCTGCCTGGTGCTCTGGGCCTGGGGCTATGCTGCTCGGTGCTCGGTGCTGCCGGCCCTCCCGGAGCTCTGGGGCTGGGGGCGCTAGCCTGGGGTGGGGGCTGGCAGCTGCGGTGAGGGCTCCAGCGGGGGGGGGGGAAGAAAGGGCGGGCCCTCAGGTGGAAGGGGTGGGGCTGGGAGTTAGTGTCACCGAGCTGGCAGTTCACACGCTGCCCATGTACCCCTAGGGGTACGCAGAGGTCTTCTGGGGGGAGGTGGGGGACATCAACTCATCTAGATATTTGCCTAGTATTACAACAGGCTCCATAAAAAGCACTAGCAAACTCAGTGCAAACTAAAATTTCAGACAGACAGTGACTTGTTTATACTGCTCTATAGACTATACACTGAAATGTAAGCACGTTGATTTCTTTTATAATTAGAGGGTATAAACGAGAAAGTCACCAATTGGTCAGTACTAGTGGCCGTGACACGTCTGTATTTTCCTGTTGGATTGTGTAAGCAAGTGGTTCTGAAGTGAGGTGAAACTTGGGGGCTCGCGAGGCAAAGCAGCCTCCTGGAAGGAGTGCGGTAGTCTGGAAAGGTTGAGAACCACTGGTGTAGACAGGCTGGTGCACCCCCCCCCCCAGAGGGCTCTGGTGATTGCAACCGGAGGGGAGCTCTAGTCCCTCTCGCCCGCCTCAGCATGTCAGGGCCTGAGCTTCCTGGGTCACACGCTGCAGCGTGAGCCTTGAGCTGAGAGGCAGAGACACTGCTGCTCCCCAGCGGGGTCTGTGTGGGGAGAGACGGGCACTAACCCTCCTCTGTGCCCAGCCCGGGTGGGGATTTTCTCTGGTGGCTGGAACCAGCCCTGGGTTCTGCCGACACCAGCTCCCGAGCCGAAGCCTGCAGGTGATGGGGAGAGACCTGGGGGAAAGGCCAAACTGGGGGGATCAGGCTGGGACAACAGCATGGAGGGACCATAAGGGGATGGGGGTTGTCCTTTGTCTCTCGGGTTTGCTTGTCAGGAAGGGAAAGGGTCAGAAAGAAGACAGTGATGGTGGGGAAAGGAGAGAGGGGAGGGCAGAGAGAGTGACCCAGAGGAGAAGGGAGAGTGTGTGATGTTACACAGACAAGGTGGGGGAGGTGATCTCTTTTGTTGGACTGACTTCAGCTGGTGAAAGAGACACGCTTCCGAGCTTACACAGAGCTTCCATACGAGGAGGGGTTAAAAAGACTGAGACTGTTCATCTTAGAAAAAGCTGACTGTAGAGATTATAAAATCGTGACTGGTCTGGAGACAATGAATAGAGAAACATTATTCACCTCTTCACGTCACACAAGAACTGGGGAAGGAGGGGTCACCCGTTGAACTGAATAGGCAGCAGGTTTAAAACAAACAAAAGGAAGTATTTTGCACAGTCAATCTGTGGAACTCCTTGCCAGAGGATGTTGTGAAGGCCAAAACTATAACAGGGTTCAAAACAGAACAAGATAATTTCAGGGAGGATAGGTCCATCAATGGTTATTAGCCAGGATGGGCAGGGATGCAACTCCATGCTCTGGGTGTCCCTAATCTCTGCTTGCCAGAAGCTGGGAATGGGTGACGGGATGGATCACTGGATGATTCCCTGTTCTGTTCATTCCCTCTGGGGCACCTGGCATTGGCCACTGTTGGAAGACAGGACACTGGGCTGGATGGACCATTGCTCTGATCCAATATGGCCAGTCTTGTGTTCTTTGTGGTTAAAGGTGATCTGTGTGCTAACCAGATTGGGGCTCAGTGAGACCCACATTTCCCCTGAATTCTGGAATTGCTCAGATGTGGTGCTGGAAAGAGATCACAGAACATCCAGACTAAGGGAGATGGGGCTTCACATTGAATGTAGGCCAGAGCTGGTGGGAGGAGTGAAAGGGCCACAAAGACCACCTGGCATGGGGTGTAAAGCAGAATTGGGGACACACAGCGTATGTCTACACTGCAACCCCAGGTCTTGGGCATCCACACTGCATTGTCAACCTGGGTTTACAATGGCCGGCCCAGGTGCACCTCTGAGCTTGCCATGTCAGTTATGAAAATAAAAAAATGGCTCGAGCCCCGGTCCCTCTTTCATTACAAATTAAGCCCTGCCTGCAGCATCCCTGGGTAGACTGACTTTCCTGGGAATGTGAGGAGCAGCGAGAGGAGAAGCCACTTCTTCCTTCCGCCAAAACCCCTTGCTGCTGGGCGGACACACTGCCCTTGGGGACTGTCCCAGGGGGCACAGGCGCCAACTTTTTTCTGCGCCGATGGGTGCTCGCACCCCCGGCCCGCCCCCAGCCTGACTCCACCTCTGCCGCAAAGTCCCCGCCCTAACTCCGCCCCCTTCCTGTCCCTATTGGACCCCTCCCCAAATCCGCGCCCCGGCCCCGCCTCCTCCCCCAAGCTGCTTTGCGGTGCAAGTGCTGGGAGGGAGGGGGGAGAAGCAGGATGCGGCAGCGCGCTCAGGGGAGGAGGTGGAGTGGAGGCCGGGTGGGGAGCTGCCGGTGGGTGCAGAGCACCCACCAATTTTTCCCCTGTGGGTGCTCCGGGCCCGGAGCACCCATGGAGTCGGCGCCTATGCCAGGGGGAATCCCCCAAAGTGGCTTCTTTGATGCTGCTCTTATCTAACAGCTGGCTCTGAGACGCTGTTCCTGGAAGGGTTTTCAAGTGTCTCGGTGCGGTTAGAGGGCCCGGGGCGACGCTGTCATAAAATGATTGAGGGTTTTCCCAGCCTGCCAGAGTCTGAATATCGGTCTGCAGGGAAAGAACCGGGCGGGGGGGGCCTCTTCCGGTCGGTCGCCCTTCTCGCTCCGCCAGGCTGCAGAATAACAGCCCTGGTTCTCCCCGGGAAATGGCTGCAACAGACCTCGTGCAGGTAGGGGATTTTAAGGGAGCTGCAGGATGGGTTTCTACTAGAGGGGGAGGGGCAGGAATTACGCAGAGCGAGGAAGGGGGAGGACAGGCTGGGCCTACCCTGCTGGGCCCTGGTTAATCTGGGGCTTGTTTTTTCAGAGGAGGCCCATTGGGCGGGAGGAATTCGCCCATTTCTGGAACAGGAAACAACCCCCCTGGGAAGGAAAACTTAACAGATCCCTGGTGCTGCAGCCTGAACCTACTACCCAGAGGCTGCTCTGGAATATGAAGGGGGCACCCAGCAGTGAGGCCCAGGGGAGAGGCCCCGTCCCCTCACTCCCAGCTGCTGGGAATGGGGAGGGGGTTGGGATTCCTGTCCCTGGGTCCTGCTCTGGGTCTCCATCTCCTGTGCCAGCCTCTGGCTAGTGGGTGTGTGATAAACAGGAAGGCTCCTGCTCTCCTCCCGTGGGAATGTGGCTGGGGCAGCAGGCGCTGAGTGGGGGACTCTTGTTGTTTCAGATGCCGGTGACCTTCGAGGAGGTGGCTGTGTATTTCACCCAGGGGCAGGGGGCTCTGCTGGACTCCGCTCAGAGAGCCCTCTACAGGGACGTCATGCAGGAGAACTATGAGACGGAGACCTCGCCGGGTAAGGGATTCCTGTCCCCTCAGTTATTGGAAGCTAGCGGAGGGGGGGTCTGTGATGTGGCTTGTGGTGCCTTAGATTTCAAGGCTCCAATGTCCCCAGATCCAGTGTGAGAGAGACTTTACTGTCTTTGCCTTCTTCCATGAGATCAGGGAGTCAGAAATACAATGGAGAGGATTATTCATTCCCATCCCAACGGCTTTCAAGGGGGCGGAAGCAGCGCGTTGACCTGCCTGTATTAATTGTCACTCACACACAGAAGCCCTGTCCCCCTCCCTTCCTGGGACTAGCTCCATCTGTGAGGAGGGCTCTGGAGACTGAGGAACAGGTGGGGGCCGAACATCAGCAAATCCCCTAGAATGCCCAGATCCTGGAAGCGCCCCCTCCAGACATCTGCCTCTCCCAAGGGGGCTCAGTGACCGTGTTCCTGTCCATTCAGAGTCCATGTCCCCCACAGCCCAGCACAGGGCCAGGTTAAAATCAAGGAATGTTCTTTGTAACACATCTGACCTCTTCCAATGCTTGACACACCCTGAGCATGGCTGATTCCCCCACCCGCCGCCCCCCTTCCCAAGCCTGACCTGATCTCCCGGCTGGAACGAGGGGAAGAGTCATGGGTCCTGGATACCCAGGCCTCTGAGGAAAGGGAGATCCCAAGAGACGCCCACGCTAGCGAGTTGTCAATGAAATTGATGCAGAAACCATCTGTGGAGTGAAGGGAGAAGCTGAGACTCCCACCAATGTGTTGTGAGCAAATTGTTCTAGTTCTGCCTCATCTCACCCACGTCAGGGCCGTATCCAGATTATAGAATCATAGGACTGGAAGGGCCCTTGAGAGGTCATCTACTCCAGTCCCCAGCACTCATGGCAGGACTAAGTATTATCTAGACCATCCCTGACAGGGCTTTGTCCAACCTGCTCTTGAAAATCTCCAATGATGGAGATTCCACAACCTCCCTAGGCAATTTATTCCAGTGCTTAACCAGCCTGACAGGAAGTTTTTCCTAATGTCCAACCTAAACCTCCCTTGCAGTAATTTACGTCTATTGCTTCTTGACCTATCCTCAGAAGTTAAGGGGAACAATTTTTCTCCCTCCTCCTTGTAACAACTTTTTACGTATTTGAAAACTGTTATTGTGTCTCCTCTCAGTCTTCTCTTCTCCAGACTAAACAAACCCAGTTTTTTCAATCTTCCCTCATGGGTCATGTTTTCTAGACCTTTCATCATTTTTGTTGCTCTCCTCTGGACTTTCACCAATTTGTCCACATCTTTCCTGAAGTGTGGCACCGTGAACTGAACACACTACTCCAGCTGAGGCCATATCAGTACGGAGTAGAACAGAAGAATTACTTCTCATGTCTTGCTTACAACTCTCCTGCTAATACATCCCAGCAAGATGTTTGCATATATCCTCGTGGTGGTTTTCATTCATGGTTCTCCACCCAGTGTTACCGACAGCTGGCATGAGCTTGCTATCTGGTACTCCACCATCCACCATAACTGGATTATTCCTCCTCATCTTCCAAGCATGCCTGGAGTCTCTTTGTAGTCTCCATGCCTGGAAGGTGAGAAAGAACAACCCGCTTGATCATGGAGCATCAGATGTCCACTTTAGAAACACAGGAATTACAGACAATTGGAATTTTACCTTTCTCGATCTCCCCAACAGTTACTGTGCTATGTTTCTCCTCTTTGATCTTCCCCTTTCTTTCGTTCCACCATGGCACAGCGAATAACCCGTCTTTGATTCTCTCTCCCTCTGTTTCCAGCAGGTGATGGGAGGATGAGTAAGAACAAGGAGGAGAATTCTCAGCAGGAAGCCGCTGAGAAAGTGGAACTGCACAAAACTTTATCAGGAAGATCCAAAGGGAATTTTTTCCAGAGTCATAAGCAGGGGAAAGCCTGGGAGATTCCACACAAGTCAGAGAGGTGGCAGGGAAACCAGCCAGGGAAGAAAGTGGATAAAACCACTAATTGTAAGGGAAATGGCAAGGACCTCGAGGAAACCGCAGCCCAGCAGAGAATCCACAGAGACGAGAGAAAAAACACATGCACCAAGTGTGGGAAAAGCTTCAGTCGTAGCTCAAACCTTGTTTCCCACTGGAGAATCCACACAGGAGAGAGGCCGTATAAATGTAGCGAGTGCGGGAAAAGCTTCAATCAGAGCTCTAACCTTATTTCCCATCAGAGAATTCACACGGGAGAGAGACCCTATAAATGTCTGGACTGTGGGGAAAACTTCAACCAGAGCTCAGACCTCATCACACATCAGAGACTGCACACGGGAGAGAAACCATATCAATGTATTATGTGTGGAAAAACCTTCAATCAGAGCTCAAATCTTATTTCACATCAGCGAATTCACACTCGAGAGAGATCCTATAAATGCTTGGAGTGTGCGGAAAGTTTTGACTGGAGCACCCAACTTCTTAGACATCAGATAATCCATACAGGAGACAGACCCTATAAATGCTTGGACTGTGGGAAAAGCTTTAGTGACAGCTCAGCCCTTATTACACATCAGTGAACCCACATGGGAGAGAGACCCTATAAATGCCTCGAGTGCGGGAAAAGCTTCAACCAGAGCTCCACCCTGATTAGACACAAGAGGACTCACACGGGAGAAAAGCCCTATAAATGCTCAGACTGCGGGAAAAGTTTCAATCAGAGCTCGAACCTAATTACGCATCAGAGACTCCACTTAGGAGAGAAACCTTGAACGTGGGTGATGCTTCAGTTGGAATTCAATCCCGTTCGCCAACAGCAAATTCAGACAGGGAAGAGAGCTCTTAAATGTCCTTAGCATGGAAAAGATTTCAGCTGGAGCAAACAACATAGTGGACATCAGCAACTCTAGCAGCAGTTGAACCTGAGTTGTCGGTGGCCCTCTGGTTCTGCCTGGTCTAAGCAAATCCCAGGCAGAGGAGAAGACCCGGGGAAGGTCCCAGAGCACCCACAGAAAAAAATGACTGGGTGCTTACCACCAACTGGCAGCACCTCCTGCCCACCAGCGACTCCACCGATCAACTCCTCCACCGCCCTCCAAGTGCCTCCTGCACGCCATGGATCAGCTGTTCCATGGTGTGCAGCAGGCACCGGGAGAGAGGAGGAGGAGCCAAGGACTGGGTGTGCTTGGGGGGAGAGAAGAGGCAGGGCGGGAGTGGGGGTTTGGGAGAAGGGGTGAGGTGTGGTTGGGGCCTGGGGTTGGGCACCCTCCAGGACAATTGGAAGCTGGTGCCTGTGATCGTTAGCATCACATGTCTTGTTCCCAGCTATTGTCACGTGGCTGGAGAGCATTTATTTCTTTGTACCTTTTTTTTTCTTTTATGAACCATAATTAGATTCTAAAACAAAGCTGGAGCATGGATAGAAAAATGAGTTCTTGCCGCTTCTGTATCACTTTGCGGGGGAAGGGCGGGAGGAGGAGCTGCCCTCTGGACTCAGCAGTTTTGTTTTCTGCTTGAACCTTGAGCATTTATCCCCCGATTCTACTCCTCCACCTCCCCAAGCGTCCCATGACCCAGCGTTCTCTGCTCTCCGTGCTTTTGCATCATGTGTTGATTTCTTTGAGCCTAAATCAGACTCACGAGGGCTGGAAATGAAAGTGTCACAGACCAGGAGGGGGAATTCCAATGAATCCCAAACCCCATGGGTGATCCTTCTCAGCTTAAGTCCCAGTTGCCATCTTGCAGTAAAGCAGCCTGCCGGATATTTTCCTGCCAAGCTCCGGTTGTGTGCAGATGGGAAGGTGGTTTTTTTCTTTCATGCTGATGATGCTAAAGTTCTGTAGATAACATCGCTAAATAATGAGGCATCAAGGGAAGGAAGTTTAGAAGAGAACACAGGGAAATCTGTTCTCCTGAATTTGGGTCAACTGCAGCATGCTCCAGAATTTCACATGATCTAAACCTGGAAGTGCATTATAACTCCCTGTATTCTGTTTTGTCACATACTTGGATATTAGTTTTTGTTTGACGGGGGGGGGGGGAGTTGCATAGTTTTTATTGTGGAAATTTATGAGACAAATGACTATTTGGCACAATATCCCTTCATTGTTTTTGCTTTTTCATCACTCTCTGCCATGAGATTTTAATATTGGTTGAACAGTTCATCCATTCATTATAAATAACTGATTTTCAAGTAACTGCTGACACAAACCCTGATGGGCACATGTGAAAGTCATGGAGAGGCAGAGCCTGAAAAGGGGAAAGGAAGGTAACTGCCTGATCCCAGGGGTGAGGTAATATCCCAGGTAGGAGTGGGAGAGCATGGGAGGTGGGGGATACAGAGCTAGGAAACTGCAGGGTTTGCTCCTGAGAGCCAGATGGCCAAGGCTGAGAACTGCGAACTCGCTGCACTGCAGCTAGAAAGAGACAGGAAGTATCTTATAAGGCTAGGTCTACACTACGGGGGGGGGGGGGGTGTCGACCTAAGATATGCAACTTCAGCTACATAAATAGCGTAGCTGAAGTTGCATATTTTAGGTCGACTTACCTGGCTGTGAGGACGATGGCAAGTTGACCGCTGCCGCGCCGCCGTCGACTCCGCTTCTGCCTCTTGCCGCGGTGGATTTCCAGAGTCGACAGCAGAGCCATCAGGGATCGATTTTATCGCGTCTTCACTAGACGCGATAAGTCGATCCCCAATAAATCGATTGCTACCGCCGATCCGGCGGGTAGTGAAGACGTGCCCTTAGAAGTTTTAAGTGACTTTGTCACGTTCTCCAAAGGGAATGACGGGGTGACCCCCGGATTCCTGAAAGAATGAGACTGAGCAGAGCCAAGAAAGAAGCCGGGGACGGCAACAGGCCAGGCCAGCCCTGAATTCAGGCTGGTCCCCATCACTGAGGCCCAGTGGGCAGTAAGGAGCCTGACAGCGCTGGTCACCCCTTCCCCAACAACCGTAGTGTCTTGCGTGGGGATAAAAGCTTCTGCTGGGATTGAAGATGCCGACGCTTCTGTAAATTCACTCCGTTCTCTGGATTTCCTGCTCCCGGAGCGTTTGTTCATGGACGGAAGCTCAGCATCGCTCACGGATTCTCTACACTTTCCCACCCTCTTTAAAAAGTTGCTGTCGCTGGCATCTGGGGGAAGCGGGAGCAGCAGGGTGCTGGGATGGGGCACCGGGCTGAGCTGGGCCCCGGGTGGTAGGTGGGCTTAGCTTTTATTTATTGCTTTGAAATAATAAAGTAGAATTTACGTTCGCAAACTCCCAGAGTCCTTTGCCACGGATAATGAATAAAAATGGCCTTTAAGGGACACAGCCCTGAGCCCCACGGACTGCAGATCAGGCAGCTGCCAACTCAGTGAGTTTTCAGGTTTGTCTCTAGGTGTGTAGGGAGAATCTCTTGGCTCAGAGGAAATCCCTTCCGGCAGTCATTTCCCAGGCACTGGCCTCCTGCAGGGGGAGTGCGGATCAGCCTGGGGAGCGGCCGTGGGGACAAATGATTGGGCGAACAAAGAGGGCTATTTGTGGGGGGGAGGCACAAATCCCGCCACTCTCTTTTTCCAACTCCAATGAAGTATGTCAGTGGAGGGGGGTGTTGCCCCTTTCCCTCCGTAAGCATCTGTGTTGTTAGCGCTTCCGGGCTCGCGGACGCAAAGGTCCCTTGGCGGACGACCCTGGTTCATGGAGTGCTTGTACCCCAATGCTGTGTTTGGAGCACCATTACTTTCTTCTTGGCGGCGGCAGGGTCCAACTAGGTTTCCAAAAATGGTGTCTGGAGGGTCTCTCTCCCACTGATAAGGTTTGTCATCGAGGGGTGTGCTGGCCCCCCAGAGCACAGCCCGACAGGGTGATGGTTGGAAAAAGGACGCCCCTCCGCCCTGCCCCCTCCCACCCACTCTACTCCGCTAGTTGCCCCCCGCTGCTCTGACCCACATGTGCTCCCCACGCATTGTTCCAATATGTGTCACTGCGCCACTCAGGCAGCGCCACCTGCTGGACCTGCTTGGGGCTGAGGGGGTGGAACCTGGAACCTCCAGAGCAGTTGAGAGGTGTTGCAGCGGCAATTTATGCCATGCCAGCCCAATGCCCAGCCCTGATGGAGGGTATCAGCGGGTGGGCGAGAAGGAGGGGGCCCGGCGTTTGAGTGTGACAACACAAGGGCTAAAGGAAGCCTGGGGGTGGGACAACGGGCAGGGACACCACATGGGGGGGTGTCCCCTCTCCTTTACTCTGGATCATCACCCTTACTCAGAGGACCGGGGTAGGAGACTGTCCGCGGTGGGGAGTGGGGGGCTGCCCACACCGTGGGGTAGTAGCCACCATTGGCGTTGTCAGATGGTAGACGAGGGGGGTAACCCAAGCAGGTTTGGTCACCAGCAGTGTCAGTGTCGGTGCCTACCTGGGTGGGGAGAGTGTTTCCCCTTCTTGCCAGGCCAAGGGGCAGCCCCTCAGGACACAGCAGAGGACACAGCTCGAGCCTACCCTGATGAGGCACCTGCCTGGCAGAGATACCAGCAGGGACAACACAAAGGACCCCTTGGGACTCACTTCCTCACTGTCATGGGTGACGGGAGAAGTTTCCCCCTGGGGAAGCTAGGCCCCTGCCCCGCCTCTTCTGGCCAACACCCTCCCTCTTCCCACCGAGGCCTCACTCCCACTCACTGCTCTCTGCCCCCCTCTCTGGGGGTGGGAGGAATGAGAGTTCGGTCGAGGCCATGGAGTGGGGGGCTGACAGCTCGGCCCCGGCCAGAGTCGAGTTCTCAGCCCCGGCCGGGACCACGGAAGAGC
This sequence comes from Malaclemys terrapin pileata, assembly GCF_027887155.1. NCBI lineage: Eukaryota > Metazoa > Chordata > Testudines > Emydidae > Malaclemys > Malaclemys terrapin. The sequence continues at coordinate 42,655,026 of NC_071517.1, read as the reverse complement.
TCTTGGCCATGGCCGGAGCTTCAAGCCCAGAACCTCTCCCTTGTTCTGCCCTTTCCCCCTGTGGCCCCGCCCATGGCCCCAACCCATTCCACTGCTCCCCTGAGGCCCCCCCCCCATTTCCACTATCTCCCCCCGCTGTCCCTGAGACTGAGCTCCTGCCTCGGGACCATGGTGGAGGGAGACTTTTTTGGGGCCCACAAATTGGCTGGGGCCCCTGGGCACGGGCCCCATGAGCCTGTGCAGTAATTCACCACTGCTTCCCCCTCCCCCCAGCTGGGTGCAATCACCGCAGAAGAGGACTTCCTGATGGGGCCCTTCCCCTTTTTGCTTTCCTTGGCCATTTCTGCTGGCAGCAGAGGTCTCACTGGTGGCAGTAGCGTCAGCAATAGCGTCCTTACCTGGACCAGCAGCTGGGAATGAGCGACAGGGGATGGATCACTTGATGATTCCCTGTTCTGTTCATCCCCCCTGGGGCACCTGGCACTGGCCACTGTCGGAAGTCAGGATACTGGGCTGGCTGGACCGTTGGTCTGACCCAGTATGGCCGCTCTTATGCTGCCACCGGTGTTGCAATAGGACCAGCGATGGTGGTGGTGACCACAGGGGAGAAAGCTGAGGGGTGCTGGGTGTTCCTCTCCCTCCGTCGCCTCCCCTTTCCCCATGAATGAAGCTGCTGGAGTGGAGGTGGGTCAGAGTCCACCATTAAGAAATGGAGGTGGGTCAGTGTCCACCACCAGGTGGATGGACCATCCATTGGTGGATAAAGTAGTGGGGCCAGGGAAAGTAGCCTAACGAATCCACCCCACTATCAGGTGATTGATAGATTCCAAAGCCAGAAGCAACCTTTGTGACCACCCAGCCTGACCTCCTGCATAGCACAGGCCAGAGACCTGCCCCAAAACAATTCTTAGGGCTGTCCTGTTAGAAAAATATCCAGTCTTGCTTTCAAATTGGCGAATCCACCATCCCCCATGGTAAATTCTTCCAATGTTTAGATAAGCTCACCATTATAAATGTGTGCCTTATCTCCAGTCTGATGGGAGAGGGAAATGCAACAGAAGGGGATCGGCACCTCTGGTTGCACTGTGGGAATGTGTGAAAGTGGAGGGGTGACATGAGAGGGGATCAACTGAAAGGGTCGGGGCTAGAACACCAGCGTGAGCTCACAAGCCAGATAAGGCATGGAGGGAAAGCCGGGAACTGCACAGGACTGTGGGAAAGACACTGGAGAACTGTGGGGAAATGTGGGAGGGGAGACCCAGCCCAAGGCGGCGGCGGGGGAGGGGGGGGTTCGCCCGGACAGAGTGGGGCAGCAGATAGGAGGGCTGGGAGGATGAATGCAAAACCCAAACTGCTGGGGAAAATTTAAGGAGAGGGAAACAGCCAAACAAAGGGCAAGAATAGGGCAGGATAAGGTTGGTAGCGTGAGCCACAATCTCGGAGCGAAAGCAGGACCATAGATAGGAATGGTGGGAAGAGTGGAAAGGGAATTGCAGACTGCTGCACCCCCACCCCCAAATAATGTTTATCATTGAAATACCATGAATTTCAAGACAATAAATTGGTTGTAAGGAGGTCAAAATAACAGTGTTCGGTCTGCTACAATTAAGGTTTAGCCCAGCTGTCTGTTGAAAGATCTGCTAGTATATGGGCTCTAAAATCCACCCGGTTACTTGCCTTGCCTTGAAATTTGGTGTGCATCACGGGGGCACTGGGTAGCATTAGTGAGCCAAATTTGGGGTCATCTCACCAATGGGTTACTAAGATACAGGCCCCACCCAAATCTTTGCTTTGGCCAGCACTGGATCCAGCAGTGTCCACTGGAAATTATCTGCAGCAAAGTGTGAAAAACTGCTCTCTGGCTTAATTTGCGACTTAGGGTGTACTCAGCTTACTCACATGAACTGAGCATGCTCAGGAACATCTGCTGAAGCCACTGCCCTTCACCCTGCCCTTACTTGGCATAAGATTCTATGTACTGCTTCTTACAGGGGTTAAAAGGGGGCAAAACAGAGGAGAGGGGTGGCCAGGGCCCAGGGGCAGAATTTGACTGGCTGGGGAGGGGGGGGGGTTAAGCAGCTGGAAGCAGGGTTAGAATAGGGGTTGAGGGGCAAAATCAGGGATGGGGGGGAGGAGCTGGGGTTAAGCCCAGGGGTGAGGCACTGCCAGAGGGTGGCAGAGGGCAAAACTCCGGCACAGGCAGGGCCAGAGGGGGAACCGTTACTCCAGTGGACTGAGACACCCGTGTTCGCAAAAATAGGGTGCGGGGGATGGGGGGGCAGAGGGGCTTTTTTATTTCCCCTCCCACAAAACAGCATCGTCTTCCCAGGTCTGGGTTTTAAAAGGCACAGGCATCCCAATGTCTAGCCACTGCCGCTCCTCTGTCTGATGTAACCAACTGAGGTGCTGCAGGAGACGTGATCCAGTGAAGTATCTGACATACATCCCCTCAGAAACAAAGAATCCCTTATCAGTGTAGCTGACTGCCTAAAGTCTCATCGCAGTTTACCAATTTGCCTTATCTGCAGCTGGGATTCCCTGAATTATGTTCCCGACCTTGTAATCCATTATTTTAAATATATATTACATCAGATCATCGTTTTTTTACACCACCTTACCTAGCAGGAACTGCTACTAGTAGCAAATAACGTCAGATGGCCGTTTTTCTCCCTACACCGGCACTCCAGGTTGGTTGTAGCGGTACTGAACGGCGGAGGAACTACTTGCTTGCAGCAGCTTGGCTGATATGATTGTGCTATGAAGAGATCTGGGGATCCATTTGAGGCAACTCCCAGAGTGGTGACTGCGAGCTGAGGAAGGCTGGGTCGGTGCCCCCTCCTGCGTGTGATCAAAGGAACGCACACGTACCTTGAGGGATCCAATACGCCTCATTTCAATACTTAGCCATGTAAGTTGCATCAGTAGCAGGGCACAGGGGGGGTCTTCTTGCCCGAAGGCTTGTCAGCAATTTGACCAGGCTGTAAGTGCTGCTACCTTAATTTGGATGGACTAAATAGGCCCCAAGAGTCAGCAGCGTTAGCATCACCGTGTCACGGTCCAACGTGAAGAGCTTTACAAGGTTTGGAATACAGAGACCTCGGCCTGCGTCGTTTCCATGGCAACAGCCACCGGTAAAAGATTTTTATAACCCCTTTTTTTTAAAAGATACAAAAAAAGAAGGGGCCGAAACCCCAGTTACCGTGCAAAGTGTTAAGTAACAATATCCCTTAGTCGCTGGGAGAAGAGTGTTTTATAAGGAAAATCCCCTTTAGACAAGGGAAACTCCCCCACCCCCCAAAAACCCTCCAGGCCCATAGAAAGGTCTGAACCCCCAGAATCTGCCAGCTCTTGAATCTACCCTCTGCAGTGCTCAAAGCAGAGCTTCCCACCTGCCTGCTGCATCCACCAAAGGCCATTTTTACCCATTATTCAAGTCAAAGGACTCTGGGAGTTTGGGAAACTAAATTTGACTTTATTATTCCCAAGCGGGAAATCAGAAGTCAAAGCCCCCTCCCCACCCAATGCCCAGCCCTGCTCGGCACGGTGCATTTTAACCCCAGCCCAGCCCTGCTCCCGCAGGCACCAGCAACAGAGTGACCTCTTATAGCGAGTAGAAGAGGAGAGAAGATCCGAGAGACGCCCAGGATCTGGTCACAAAAGCAAACTCTCTGCGAGCAGGAAACCCAGGAAGCAGCGTCTCCAATCCCAGCTGAGACATTTGTTGTGCATGGGGGGGATAGACAAGGTAGGGAAAGCTTCCGTCATTCCTGCCCCAAACTCCTGGCAATACAAGTGCCCCATTTTCCCTCTGCAGGCCAGCGATTTGCACACCCCAGCCCTTAGGCTCCCTTGGGGCAAAGCAGAGATGACCCGTGACTGCATCTATAGAAATCGTTAGCTCCCAGAGTTCTGTGCTGGCCCTGGGGCACAGGTGCCTCCGAGTTGTCTGCCCACCCCGCTTCATTACACTCAACTTCTGGACACCCGCAACGCGCACAGATTCACTGCAAAGCAACGCCCCTTCCCGTTCACTAGCTTCACCTCAGTTCAACGCTCTTCCTAGCACAAGGCATCTAGTTGGGTCTATAGCGTCACCAAATAGAAGTTTATTTGCTAGAACTTTACAGTGAAGATTCAGAGAGAAGCAAGTATAAGGATGGGAAACGTATGGTTACGATAAAGGGAATATATAAAAACGCCATCTCAGGACTATGCTTATTAACAAGTTTCTTTCCCATCTTCTCACCCAACGGTCAGTCTGTACAATGTTCGTCCAGAGCTGGAATCCACTTGGAGACACTCATGCTGGCAGACTCTCGCCTCCAGAATGGACACCGTCTTGGGCCTTCTTTCCCTTTCACACGGTGCCAGACCTGGTGTCTCTTTTGAGACCCAGGACATTTCGTTAACTCCAGTTTGTCCACTGTTCAAGGTCTTTTTCTTGGACGCTTTTGTGCTTTGTAAAGGCCCACGCCCGCGCCTTGTCTACACTTGGCTAGGTTGGGTGGAAAGATGTCAACTATTCTCACTCTAGGCTGAGTTGGCTCCGAGAGCCACCCCGCCCCAGGTGACCAGCTTCATCTCCAGGAGCAATATTCTATACCCTTAAAACATTTCCCATACGTACCTCCAGCAATAACCACGACAACCGCACACAACCCCCTTTGGTGAAGTATCGCGAAGATGGCGATCACAGAGAAACATTCCTGTCTGGGCACATTGAGGCAAGTCCCTGGGTATAAACTTGTAACGGTCTACCCGCATCTGTTTTCAAACTTAAGGCACTTGGGTCACAGCTCTTTGTTGCCTCTGGCCTCGGTGATGGGGCTCACCCTGGATTTTGGAAAGGACAGGCCTGCTGACTTCCCCACCTCTCTTCTCAGCTCCACTCAGCCTCCTGGGAATCAGGAGCAGGGCCGGCTCCAGGCACCAGCGCAGCCAGCAGGTGCTTGGGGCGGCCAACGGAAAGGGGCGGCACGTCCGGCTCTTCGGCGGCAAGTCCCTCAGTCCCTCTTGGAGGGAAGGACCTGCCGCCGAAGAAAGAAGCAGCGGCGGCAGAGCAACTGCAGAAATGCCGCCGATCGCGGCGCTTTTCTTCCCCCCGCCACTTGGAGCGGCAAAAACGCTGGAGTTGGCCTTGATCAGGAGACACCCCCATCATTTCCTTGGAGGGTTTTAGATTCACCTTCTTGTCTCGCTGGCCCCCATGCAGCGAATGCCGCCTCAGCTGTCTGGCTCTCAAAAGCAAACCCTGCGGGATTCTGGCTGCGTCTCTCTCCCCTCCCACCCTGCCCCATCCGACTGTATCTTACATCTCTGCCAGGGGTCAGACGTAACTTCCTGCCCCATTTCAGCCTCTGCCTTTCGGACAGCGACTCTCACATTCGCCCATCAGCGTTTGTGCCGACGACTGTTTATAGCGATCACTGTTCAAACAACGCTAACATCTCAGGGCAAAGGCTGGGGAAAGTGCCTAGGTGCTGGAACTTGGGCTGCTGGCTTGAAGTGGTTTCCATCATATACAGGGTTTATAAGCTGGTTCAATGGCTCTCAGCACCCCCTCAGTACAAAATTGTTCCAGCACCCCTGGGAAAACGGCAAAAAATAAAATAAGAAAGGGCTATACTGGCATCTGGTCAGTTGCCTCATGAAGCCCCCAGTAAATCTGCTCTACATCCTGTCACGTGACCAAATGACCAACAGGAAAGAGAGAATAGGCCACCCTATGGTACACTTCCATGTTCCTACCAAGTGAAATCCAGGACATGTTGCATTTGACTCAACTGCAGGAGAACTGCTTTACCTGAGTTCTCCTGTAAACTGCCTTATGCCTGTTTCACTTTGTGCCTCGTGTTTTGTATCAAAATTTTAGCACCATCGTAACGAAGGGGAGAAAGAAAGAAAGAAAGGAAAGAAACGCCACCGCCGCCGCCACAACAAAAAAAACCTTCCCACCTGCAAACAAAAGGAGCGTGGCTGGCAAACCCAACAGATGGAAACTGGGACTTAGGTTCAGAATGATCATACTGCGTCTGGGATTTCTTCCAATTCCCCACCCGGGTCTGTGACGCTTTCAGCTCCAGCCATCCTGATTTAGGATCAAAGTAATCAAAGCGCAATTCCTAAGCACGGAGACCTGAGAACACTGCTGTCTGCCACTTTGGGAAATACAGGGGTAGGAGAAAGGGAAGATAAATTCTCCATGGCATGGACAGAAGGTCCATGAAATTAAGGGGGGGGGGGAGATGATGAAATTAATAGGCATCAGGTTTAAAACAAACAAAAGGAAGTACTTCTTCACACAGCGCACAGTTAACCTGTGGAACTCATTGCCAAGTGATGTTGTGAAGGCCAAAACTATAACTGGGTTCAAAAAAGAATTAGATAAAAAGGATAGGTCCATCAATGGCTATTAGCCAAGATGGTCAGGGATGCAACTGCACGTTCTAGGTGTCCCTAAGCCTCTGACGGCCAGGAGCTGGGACTGGATGACTGGGGATGGATCACTCCATAATTTCCCCGTTCTGTTCATTCCCTCTGAAGCATCTGGCGTCAGCCATTGTCGGAAGACAGGATACTGGGCTAGCTGGTCCATCGGTCTGACCCAGCGTGGCCATTCTTAAGGTAAAACTGGGACGAGGGGAATGACGTGGTCATGGGGAAAGGTGAGAATCCCTCTGTCTCACCAGGTTGCCCTCAAGTAACACAAACCATTTTTCTATCCCTGCCCGAATCCATTTATAATCTATTCAGTTATGTCGTTCTGTTTTATTAAAAAACAAAGAAGCCTTTAGGACGACCCGAAGCAAGGTAAGAAGAACTGGGGATGAGGCACTGTGTCCCCGAAGCGGGAACTCGGTAACTAACAATCACCAGGCTAAACGAGAAGCTCGGTGTGGGTTGGGTCTGGATTAGAAAACGGGGTGAAAGTTTGGCCAGGGTCAGAAGGAAATGCGCTAGCTATCCCCGTCCACGCTTCCTAATCTAAGAGAACACTCAGAGGCCGAGGGTGGTGAAGCTGAGAGGGGATTCCTAGGCCTCTAGGCTTTTCTAGGGATCCTACAAAGGGTACTAGGGAAAGCAGGCCCTGTCGATTTTTCATTGCAGAAGGAGCAGGGCCGTGAACACTAGGGGAAATCATCTCCCTAACCCCATCTCTTCCACCTCCTCTTATCCCATGATCTCCAAATGCCTGATAGCCCCAGCACTCAGCTCCAATATTTAATACTCCAGCGCTATTCCCAAAACCTGTCCCCCTTGGTCTCTTAACCTTTGATCCCCCAGAGCCCAGCACCCTGGGGGATTCAGGGAGGGGAGGAGTTACCAGCCCCCCAGGGACACTCCCCCTGTAGGGAACAGCTCCAGGTAAGTGGGAGAGCCCAGCCCAGGGACTGGTGGAGGGTGGGGGATGGGGACAGGGGTCTAGAGTGAAGGTGGGGCCTGGCCTAAGTGTCCTTCTCCTCATCTCCATGCAGGAGGATCCCAGCTGGGAGGGTAAGGGAGAGGGGGGAGCTTCAGCCAGGCAGAGGGAGCATCTGGAGGAGTTTCTCTCTCTCCCTTCCCCCACCTGTGGCTCATCAGCTCAGCAGCCAGGGCTGCAGCAGGGAGGAGGGGCTGATCGGGGCTTCCCCTCCTCTGCCTGGGGTTTGCTTAGACCAGGCAGAGCCTGTAGGTCACTGGACCAGCTGATGCTGGATTCTCACCCCAGCGATGGGCAGCTGGACACTTGGGAGCCAAATGCCCCTGATGTGTGTGGGAACGAGGAAACAGATTTTTTATTTTTTTTTACACGGTAGCCAGCCCTAGTCAGGGCACTGGTAGAATCTCTCTCCTGTTGTCCAATAACTGCTTTGTCTAGGCTACGAAGTTTTCCCAGCATAGCCAAGAGTGTGGGGGGAACAATCACACACCCCCAGTCATGCTGGCAAAACTCTTGAATGCAGACGCAGCTACTGCTTCTGTGGGTTTAGCTAATCTCCTTCCGGGAGGCTTTTTAACTAGTTTGGCAGAAGATCTCTGTTGGCTTGCGCTGCTTATCCACTAGGTGACTCGGCCAGCCAAGCTATCCCGGCCAAGGCTCTGTAGGGTAGACAAGCCCGTTAACTCTGCGTGAAGTAGTTTCCACGCTCAGGATGTTTAAGAGGTATCTTCCCTGTATGGATTTACTGAGGCCTAATATAAATAGGAGTCCCAGTTGTAGCATCTCCTCCATTCAAGGTTTCTCTCCTGCGTGGAGTTTCTTGTGCACGCTAAGGTTTGATCTCCGATTGAAGCTTTTCCCGCAGTCGGGGCATTTATAGGGTTTCTCTCCCGTGTGGAGTCGCTGATGCACACTGAGGTTTGAGCGCTGACTGAAACTTTTCCCACACTCAGTGCATTTATAGGGTTTTTCTCCTGTGTGGAGCCGCTTGTGTCTGTTCAGGGTTGAGTTTTGATTGAAACTTTTCCCACAGTCCACACAGGTATAGGGCTTCTCTCCTGTGTGGGTTCGCTGATGTGAAATAAGGGATGAGCTGTCACTATAGCTTTTCCCACAGTCGGGGCATTTATAGGGTCTTTCTCCCGTGTGGAGCATCTGATGTTTCACAAGCTGCGTACTCCATCTGAATCTTTCCCCACAGTTGGGGCACTGATAGGGCGTCTCTCTCGTGTGGATTCTCTGGTGTAAGATAAGGGTTGAACTCCGCATGAAACATTTCCCACAGTCGAAGCATTTATAAGGGATCTCTCCTGTGTGCAGTCTCTGATGTGTAACAAGTTCTGAGCTCCACTTTAAGTTTTCCCCACAGTCCAAGCACGTATAATGTTTTTCTCTGGCGTGGGTTATCATGGATGTGTCTCCTGCATGGATTATTTTGTGCGTATTAAGCTGTGATCTCTGACCGAAACTTTTCCCACACTCAGTACATTTATAGGGTCTCTCTCCCGTGTGGATTATTGTGTGTGTATTCAGGTGCGATCTCTTACTGAAGCTTTTCCCACACTCGGTACATTTATAGGGTCTCTCTCCCGTGTGGATTCTCTGATGAGAAATGAGGTTTACTCTCTGAATGAAGCTTTTCCCACACTCAGTACATTTAAAGGGTCTCTCTCCTGTGTGGATTCTCTGATGGGCAATAAGGTTTGAACTACGACTGAAGCTTTTCCAACATTCAGTGCACGTGTACTTTCTCTCTTCTGTCTGGATTTTCTGCTGGGCTGTGGTTTCCTTGGGATTACTGCATCCTCTCCTACAATTAATGGCTTTACCCAGTTCTTTCCCTTTGTGCCTCTCTGACTTGTGCTGATTGCCCCAGACTTTTCCCTGTTCAGCGCTCAGGGAAAAATTCTCTTTGGATCTTCCTGATAACATCCTATTCGGTTCCTGTTGCTCAGGACTTTCTTGCTGTGGATTCTCTTCCTTGATCTCACGCACTGTACTTTCACCTGCTGAAATAGAGAATCCAGACAGGAGTCATTCTCTGTGCTGGGGGGAAAGGAAATAAAGGGGAACAGCAAAGGGGAAACACGACACAAGAACTGTTGGGAAGACTGAGAAAGGTAAAATGTATTAATCCATCTATAATTTTTCCTTCTCTGAAGTGGTTACAACTGGATTATTCCTCCTCGTTTTCCAAGCACGAAGGCTCTTTTTTGTCTTTAACCTCTCTTGTCTTCACAATGTAGGTGGATCGGGGCAGAGAACTGTCTGCCTCTCTGACTCCCCAGCCAACTTCCCCTTTGAGAAGACAAACTCTAAATGATGATGAATAATCATTAGCCATCTCCAGGCAGGATACGCTATCTACTTATTCATCTGTTATACCAAAGATAAAGTCCCTCATCCTCTACGTATGGCTAACAGTCTTTGCTCCTAGATGTATATATTTACATTTAGCTGTATTAAAACCCACATTGTTTGCTTGCACCCAGTTTACCAAGTGACCCAGATTGCTCTTTATCAGTGACCTGACCTCTTCGTTATTTACCAATCCCCCCAATTTGCGCGTCACCGGCAAACATTACCAGTGATGATTTTATGTTTTCTTCTAGGTCATTGAAAAAAAAAAAAAGTTATATAGCGTAGGGACAAGAACCGATGCCTGCAGGACCGCACTGGAAATAGATCCACTTGATGACAATTCCCTGTTTACAGTTACATTTCGAGATCTATCAGTTAGCCAGTTTTTAATCCATTTAACATGTGCCAGGTTAATTTTATACCATTGTCGTTTTTTAATCAAAATGACATGCAGTACCAAATTAAATGCCTTACAGAAGTCTAAGTATATCTTGATTTTAATAACGCTTTTGACATTTCCCTAGTTTGCTTATGAGAATGTCTTGTGGTTAGATGAAATTACTATCAGCTGGGTGCACAACTAGTTCAAAGACCGTACCCAAAGAGTAGTAATCAATGGTTTGCTGTCAAACTGGGAGGGCATATCTAGTGGGATCCCGCAGGAGTCAGTCATGGATCCAGTACCATTCAGTATTTTCATTAACAACTTGGATAATGGAGTGGAGTATATGCTTATCAGATCTGTAGGGGTTGCAAGCACTAGGAGGAGTTGCAAGCACTTTGGAGGACAGGATTAGAATTCCAAGCAACTTTGACAAGACGGAGAATGGGTTTGAAATCAACAAGGTGAAATTCAGTAAAGAAAAGAGCAAAGTGCTACACTTAGGAAGGAAAAATCAAATCCACAACTAGAAAATGGGGAATAATTGGCTGGGTGGTCGTACTGTTAAAAGGGATCTGGAGGTTATGGTGGAGCGCAAATTGAATATGAGCCAATGATGTGGCTGTGAAAAAGACTAATATGATTCTGGAGTGTGTGATCTGGAATGTTGTATGTAAGACACAAAGTAATTGTCCCGCTCTACTTGACACTAGTGAGTCCTCAGCTGGAATATTTTGTCCAGTTTTGGGCACCACGCGTGAAGATGGTGGACAGACTGGAAAAAGTCCAGAGGAGAGCAATAAAAATATGAGGTTTAGAAAACCTGACCTATGAGGAAAGGTAAAATAAACTGGGCATGTTTAGTCTTGAGAAAAGAAGACTGAGGGGGGACCTGATAACAGTCTTCCAATATGTTAAGGACTGTTATAAAGAGGACAATGACGAACAGTTCTCCATGTCCACTGAAAGTCAGAGAGTAAGTAATCAGCTTAATCTGTAGCAAGGGAAATTTTGGTTAGATATTAGGAAAAGTCTTTATAACTATAACAAGAACATAAAAATGGCCATACTGGGTCGGACAAAAAGGTCCATCTAGCCCAGTATCCTGTCTTTCGACAATGGCCAATGCCAGGTGACCTAGAGGGAATCAACAGAACAGGGAATCATCAAGTGATCCATCCCGTTACCCATTCCCAGCTTCTGGCAATCAGAGGCTAGGGACACCATCCCTGCCCATCCTGGCTAATAGCCATTGATGGACCTATCCTCCATGAACTTATCTAGTTCTTTTTTGAACCCTGTTATAATCTTGGCCTTCACAACACCCTCCACAAAGAGTTCCATAGGTTAACTGTGCGTTGTATGAAGAAATACTTCCTTTTGTTTGTTTTAAACCTGCTGCCTATTAATTTCATTTGGTGACCCCTAGTTCTTGTGTTACGAGGAGTAAATAACATTTCCTTGTTTACTTTCTCCACACCAGTCATGATTTTATAGACGACGTCTATCATATCCCCCTTAGTTGTCTCTTTTCCAAGCTGAAAAGTCCCAGTCTTATTAATCTCTCTTCATATGGGAGCCGTTCCATACCCCTAATCATTTTTATTGCTCTTTTCTGAACCTTTTCCAATATAAAATAGTTAAGTACTGGCATAGGCTTCTGAGGGAGGCTGTGGAATAACCCATCATTGGAAGTTTTTAATAACCGGTTAGATAAATACTTGTCAGGGATGGTCCAGGTATACTTAAGAACATAAGAACGGCCTTACTGGGTCAGATCAAAGGGCCATCTAGCCCAGTATCCTGTCTTTTGACAGTGGCCAATGCTGGGTGCTTCAGGGGGAATGAACAGAACAGGTAATCATCAAGTGATCCATCCCCTGTCCCTAGAGCAGGGGGCTCAACTAGATGACCTCTCGAGGTCCGTTCCAGCCCTACGTTTCTATGCGTCTCTGAATCCCTAGAACAGCCCAGATTGGTGGGCAGGTTCTAGATTTGCCCAGGAAGTCCACGAACTCTCCTAAATACTCATGCTCCAGAAGGAAAAAACCTGTGAGGTTCCAGGGCAGGGGACGCAGGTTCAGTAGGAATGGGAGTTTGGGGAACCTGGAACAGACCTTACCCCCATCCCCCATGATGATCAAAGATGCTGATCTGACACATGGAGGAATCTGAAAGACTTTGGGTATCTGAACCACTAATTTCTAATGACCTGCCTGAGGGGTCAATGATTTAGTTCTTATTTTTATGTATCTAATTTGCATCTGCTTAGTCAGTTGATCTAGAGACGGCACTTCAGCTCAAATTCTTTTAATCGTTAGAAGCCTTATGTTAGAGCCCTTCATAGGACTAGTGTAGACCCGCTGCCGTAATAGCGAGAGTGGGATTAAAAAGAGTCCCATGCAGGACTCCACCTTATGTCATGAGCTCCTCAGAGCAGATACTGTCCTTCACGAGGGCCTAGTAAGCAACCAGCACCCAGTGGGCACTCTAGTAAACAAACAGGAGAAGTATAGCTGGGGAAACCTGTTTGGTTGAATAGTTTATTCATTTGAAAATGCAGTTTAATTTGACCAGAAACTATTTGTGGACTTGTATCAAGTTCGGTGAATACTTTCAACCAACACCAAACACCTGAAATGTTGCAGAAATGGCTTAAACAGAACGATTCGCTACTACGAATGACAAGGAATAGTCACCGGGCCAGGAAAGGTGAGGGCGAATGAGTCTAGATACCAGTGGGGAGGGCATTCACGTAGGATGTGGGAGACCAGTGTTTCCGTCCCTCCTCCAATGACTGTTTTCTGATAAGTAGAGAAGCTTCGATGGGAGAGATTGAGTGAAGCCTACATCAGAAGATCCCACAGCCCAGTGATTACAGCACGTTTTCTGAAAGGCGGGAGACCCAAGTTCAAATCCCTTCTTCCCATCAGGCAGAGGGAGGAACTGAACTGGTGCTGGGCGAATACCCTAGTTCAGTGGTTCTCAAACTTCATTGCACCACGTCTGACACGCCACCCCACCACCCCCGGGCGGCAGGACAGTAGACTGAGCCCTGGGCAGGGAAACCGAAGCCGCAACCAAGCCCTGAGCGAGGGGGAGGGGGTGTGTGTGCGGGGGGGCTGAAGTCTGAGCCCTGCCTCCCAGAGCAGAAGTCCTCAGGCTTTGGCTTCAGCCCCAGGTGGCGGGGCTCGGGCTTCGCTCCAGTCCCGGGTCTAACATCTGCCCCGGTGACTCCATTAAAATGGGGTCGTGACCCACTTTGGGGTTATGACCCATCGTTTGAGAACCGCTGCCCTAGTCCCTGGGCTAAAGGTTGTCAGTTGTCCTCCCTTGCCCCACCCCCTCAGGTGTTTTGTTCAAGAAACAGCTTAGACACCTGAATCCAGGACAGGGGTTCCCGGCAGTGGATCACCAGCAGAAACAGACGTCTCCCTCCGGCCTAGGCGCCAAAGTCCCATCATAGGACACACCCCTCTCTCCTGAGCATCTCCCCCATTGGTTAATTTAGGCGGCTCCCCACCTAGCATGCTGGAGCGGAGGTGGGACGAGACGGAGACAGAGAGGCTGTTGGTGGCCTGGCCAGCTCCATCTGCTGCTACTACATTTTGAAGCTAGAGGGAGAGGTTAAAAAAGGGAGAGAGACTCTGTGCTTGGAAGATGAGGCGGAATAAGCCAATCGTTTGACGTAGCAGCTCCTGGCAGCCAAAATAGTCGGGCAGCTGTGAGCGATATCTGTCATCAGGATACGACACTTGCTGGCTACCACCCAGACCTGGATGAGATGAGGCAACACCTTTTGGGGTAGGGGGGTGTCACAGTTTTCTCCCCCCTTCGCTCAACAGGGGGTTTCTGTGTCCGAAACTGAAAACTCACCTGTGCGGGCGCCTCTCGGGATCTCCCCTTCCTCGGAGGCCTGGAGATCCGGGACCCACAGCTCTTCCCCTCGTTCCAGCTGGGTGATCAGCTCAGGTTTGGGAACGGGGTATCCTGCTCAGGGGGTGAAATCAGGCAAGATCAGCATGCGTCAGGCATTGGGAGAGTATTTGTCACAAAGCACATTCCCCTGATTTTAACCTGTGCTGGGGGGACGTGGAATCCAAACCAACTGCGGTGCCCAGTGATCGCTCAGTACTCACGGTGATTGTGAGAGCTCTGCTCTATTTCCACTCTGTGTGCATAACAACAAGAACTTCACTGCCCCTCGGTCCAGATTCTGTCTGGGAAGCTCAGCCCTTAAAGGCACAGCCCCTAATACCACACAGATGGGAACATGGCCTTCGAGGCTCCCTCGGTGAGGCACATCTTTGGGTGTGGAGGTGGTGTGGGGGAGTTGTGCCTGTGACACTGCTTCCACCCCTGGAAAGCTTGAGGGATGGGGGGTGAACGGGCATCCTCACTGCGTGGCTAGCTCCCCTGTCCCATGGGAGGGGTGCGCAGATAAAAGTCTCACACTGGATCAGGAGACTGGGAAATCTAACTGACCAGGAAAGAACCTGAGCAGAAAAACTGGGCACATCACAGACCCCCACAGCTTTTAATAACGGAGGGGACGGGAATCCCTTACCCAGCGAGGTCACCGTCTCGTAGTTCTCCTGCATGACGTCCCTGTAGAGGGCTCTCTGAGTGGGGTCCAGCAGAGCCCCCTGCCTCTCGGTAAAATACACAGCCACCTCCTCGAAGGTCACCGACCCCTGAAACAACAAGTGTCCCCCACTCAGCGCCTGCTGCCCCAGCCACAATCCTGCTAGTCACAGGGGAGGAGGGCCAATAAAATGGAAGCTCTGGGGGGTCACAAAGTAGCAGAATCCCACCCCCACCCTGCTCAGAGCAGCCAGGAGGCTTCAGGGTGGGGAGAAGATGAGAGCTCTTTGTCCCTCCCAGACGATGGAGGGGGGCAGGGGCCTTCCCGTTCATCACACACCTACTAGCCAGAGGCTGATACAGGAGATGGAGCCCCTCAGCAGGGTCCAGGGACAGGAATCCTGACCCCCTCCCCATTGGGGGTGAGGGGACGAGGCCTCTCCCCTGGGTGCCCACTTCGTATTCCAGAGCAGCCCTGGCTAGTAGGTCCAGGCTCCAGCACTGAGATTTTCTTAGCTCTGTCCCCACCCTGGGGAAATTCCCACTCCCTGACAACAGGGAGGTTCCCCGTCCCAGCAAGTTTTCACACCCTGCCCCTGCCCCCTTCTTCACCCTATTTCCTGTCCCGCTCCCAGACACCAACCCACCCACAGCTCCCTGAAAATCCCCTACCTGAGCTGGTATCACTGCAGCCATTTCCCTGCCCCGGGGCCCTGGGAGGATGGGACAAGCTGGTGGTTATTCTGCAGCCTGTTGGGGCGAGAGGGGCGATGGGGGAGGTCTCAGAAGGGGCTGGAATCCATTTCACATCCCCAACGCTCCCCGGGCTCCTTCCCGGCAGACAGATGCTCTGGCCCACTGGGTCACTTTACTCCAGCACAGACCCGGCCCCTCCTCCCAGGACCGAAACCACCGAGACTTTTAAACCCTCCCAGGAACAGAGACTTTGGCCCTAAGGCTAGAAAAGAGCAGAATCAACGGAGCCGCGTTTTGGAGCTTACACAGAGCCCAGACCTGAAGAGCTCACAAGCGTGTCTCTCTCACCAACAGAAGTTGGTCCAATAAAAGATATCACCTCCCTCACCTTGTCTCTCTAGATTTTTTTAAGGCCAGAAGGGAGTGATACAGCTCAGAGCAACGGCCCCTGTATTTTTCTCATAAGTGATCCAGCCAAGGCCCCAACTTTCAGGCTTTGCCTTTCTTGGGCGGGAACGTCCCTCTCCCCCTCCTGGGGACCATACCTGCTTGCACAGTCCCCTGACTATACTGTGATATCCCCAGCCAAAGACAGACCGCCTCGGCATCTCCTCTCGGAGACGGTACGCGACGTGACTGCCACAGGTATAACTTACCGCACGGCTGTTTCTGAGCAAGCAGATTTAGAAAACATTACAGAGAAAGCGTATTAAATACAATAAAAAGAACCTACACACATGGTAATAAGCTTACCAGAGATCGCCCCCTCTCTTCAGCAAGGGCTCTGGCTTTCAACTCCCACACAAGGCCTTTCATGAGAAGGTCATAAGAAGCCCATCACAGCTTCAACTCAGTCTTATGGGGCTGGCATTGGCACAGTCAACTTGTGGAACTCCTTACCTGAGGAGGTTGTGAAGGCTAGGACTATAACAGGACGGGTAAGGAATGGTGTCCCTAGCCTCTGTCTGTCAGAGGATGGAGATGGATGGCAGGAGAGAGATCACTTGATCATTGCCTGTTAGGTTCACACCCTCTGGGGCACCTGGCATTGGCCACTGTCGGTAGACAGGATACTGGGCTAGATGGACCTTTGGTCTGACCCGGTATGTTCTTATGGCTTCAGGAGGCCAAAGTCCTTCCAGTACTTTCCTAAGGATTGGGGCCCGGCCCTCCTAGAACCAGAGATCCTGCCCCTTTACTGGGACCTGAGCCAGTTTAAAACCAGGTTGTCTCACCAAAAAAATTTCCTTGTCTTTTGGGCCCTGGAGAATCCAGTTTTAGGTGACCCTCTCTCTAGGGGATGGTGTATCTCTGGAGACGTGTCCACCAGAGTGAATTTACTTAATCACCCCCCTGCTGTTATCCTATTTGCCCTTCCCATGGTGGAAGTTCATCCAATCCCTCAATAACACACAAACCATTGCGGTCTTAGTACAATGGACTCCAAAGGGAGGCACAGGAATGTGTCAAGGGAGGCAAGAGCTGTGTGTTTTTTAGGGGACTGGTTTTTTTGAAGACTCTGGCTGTCAGCCATGGTGACTGGGGCTCACACAAAAGGGTTGTGCACACCTGGGAAGCAGGGATAAAGGGTACAGCTGGGCTTTCCTACCCACCCCCACCCCCCTATTCCCTCACCGGGAGGCAGCCCAGACTTGGACTCTCCTTCCCTCCCCCCAAATCCCTCACCTGGAGGCAGCGGGGCACTGGCTGTCAGCCTTGGGGTGGCAGCAATGCAGAAGTAAGGGTGGCAATGGGGCGCTAAGTCTGCTGTAAAAAGTGATATAAACAAATATCAAACTTTTCATATGGCCACCCTTACTTCTGTGCTGCTGCTGGCGGCAGCGCTGCCTTCAGAGCTGGGCACCCGGCCAGCAGCCGCTGCTCTCCAGTCTGCCTTCAGAGCCGGGTGGCCGTATATGTACTTGGAGGGGGGTAAACAACGACAGACCAGAAGGGGGGCCTGGTCAAAAAAGTTGGAGAACCACTGATATAGTCTGATGTATAAAATCTACAACACAGGCCTAAGAATTTCATCCAGATACCCTAAGCATTGAGCCCAATAACTTTTGTTTGACTAAAGTGCATAGTCCAGAAAGGCCTCCAATCTCTTTGGAAGATATCAATAAAGGAAGAACCCACCTCCTTCCCTTGGTGGTTTGTTCCAATAATTAATGATTCTCCCGATTAAAAATGTGCCTTATTTCTAATCTGAATTTGTCTGGCTCCAGTGTCTAGTTACCACTTCTGGTTCTGCCTTTCTCCACTCAAAGTCCTTCCCAAGTTGGTATTTTCTCCCTGTGAAAGGATTTTTATACACTATCATCAACTCACCTCCCAGTCCTCTTTTTGCTAAAATAAATAGATCGAGCCCTTTAAGTCTCTCACTGTGCATTGTTTTCACGCCCCCTTCAATCAATGCTGTGGCTCTTCTCTGCACCCTCTCCAATTTTTCAGTATGCAGACCCTGGAAATGTACACAGCACTACAGTACCTGTCTCATCAAAGGCCATTGACAGAGGTAAAATCACCTCCTTCCTCTTATTCCTTTGCCACAGGAGCCCAATGGGAGCTCCCGTTCTTTGTCCGTCATGACCCCAAAATCCTTTGCAGAGTCACTGCTTTCCAAGATACAATCCCCCATCCTGAAGGTTTGGCCGACATTCGTTGGGCCTGATTTTCAAAAGTAGGTGCCTAAAACTGTAGCACTTAAGAGGCCCCATCATACATCAGGATGCCACAAACACATAAGAGTGGCACTACTGGGTCAGACCAATGGGCTATCTAGCCCAGTATCCTGTCTTCTGACAGTAGCCAATGCCAGGTGTTCCAGAGGGAATGAACAGAACAGGGAATCATCAAGTGATCCATCCCCTGTCGCTCATTCCCAGCTTCTGGCAAACAGAGGCTAGGGACACTATTCCTGCCCATCCTGGCTAATAGCCATTGATGGACCTATCCTCCAGGAACTTATCCAGTTCCTTTTTGAAACCTCTTATGGTCTTGGCCTTACCAACATCCTCTGGCAAGGAGTTCCACAGGTTGACTGTGCCTTGTGTGAAGAAATGCTTCCTTTTATTTGTTTTAAACCTGCTGCCTATTAATTTCATTTGGTGACCCCTAGTTCTTGTGTTATGAGAAGTAGTAAACAACACTTCCTTATCTACTTTCTCTAGACCAGTCATGATTTTATAGACCTCAATCATATCTCCCCTTAGCCGTCTCTTTTCCAAGCTGAAAAGTCCCAGTTTTATTAATCTCTCCTCATACAGAAGCAGTTCCATACCCCTAATAATTTTTGTTGCCCTTTTCTGAACCTTTTCCAATTCCAATATATCTTTTTTGAGATGGGGCGACCACATCTGCACACAGTATTCAAGATGTGGGCGTACCATGGATTTATATAGCGGCAACATGATATTTTCTGTCCTATTATCTATCCCTTTTATAATTATTCCCAGCATTCTGTTCACTTTTTTGACTGTCGCTGCATGTTGAGTGGATGTTTTCAGAGAACTATCCACAATGACTCCAAGATCTCTTTCTTGAGTGGTAACAGCTAATTTAGACCCCATCATTTTATATGTATAGTTGGGATTATGTTTTCCAATGTGCATTACTTTGCATTTATCAACATGAAATTTCATCTGCCATTTTGTTGCCCAGTCACCCAGTTTTGAGAGATCCTTTTGTAACTCTTTGCAGCCTTCCTGGGTCTTAACTGTCTTTAGTAATTTTGTATCATCTGCAAATTTTGCTGCCTCACTGTTTACCCCTATTTCCAGATCATTTATGAATATGTTGAATAGGACTGGTCCCAGAACAGACCCCTGGGGATACCACCATTTACCTCTCTCCATTCTGAAAACTGACCATTTATATCTACCCTTTGTTTCCTATCTTTTAACCAGTTACCAATCCGTGGCAGCTTACTTTGTGTAAGAGCCTTTGGGGAGTGACCTTGTCAAAGGCTTTCTGAAAATCTAAATACACGATATCCACATGCTTGTTGACCCCGCTCAATGAATTCTAGTAGATTGGTGAGACATGATTTCCCTTTACTAAAACCATGTTGACTCTTCCTCTTTCTGTTCATCTATGTCTGACAATATTGTTCATTATAGTTTCAACCAGTTTGCCCAGTACTGAAGTCAGGCTTACAGGCCTGTAATTGCCGGGATCACCTCTGGAGCCTTTTTAAAAATTGGCATCACATTAGCTATCCTCCAGTCATCTGGTACAGAAGCTGATTTAAATGATAGGTAACAGACTACAGTTAGTGGTTCTGCAATTTCACATTTGAGTTCCTTCACAACTCTTGGGTAAATACTATCTGGTCCTGGTGACATATTGTTGTTTAATTTATCAATTTGTTCCAAAACCTCCTCTAATGATACCTCAATCTGGGACAGTTCCTCAGATCTGTCACCTAAAAAGAATGGTTCAAGTTTGGAAATCTCCCTCACATCCTCAGCCATGAAGACCGATGCAAAGAATTCATTTAGTTTCTCCGCAATGGCCTTATTGTCCTTGAGTGCTCTTTTAGCATCTCGACCGTCCTGGCCCCACTGGTTGTTTAGCAGGCTTCCTGCTTCTGATGTACTTAAAAAATTTTTTGCTATTACTTTTTGAGTCTTTGGCTAACTGTTCCTCAAATTCTTTTTTGGCCTTCCTAATTGTACTTTTACACTTCATTTGCCAGTGTTTATGCTCCTTCTATTTTCCTCACTAGGATTTAACTTCCACTTTTTAAAGGATGCCTTTTTACCTCTCACTGCTTCTTTTACTTGGCTGTTTAGCCACGGTGGCTCTTGTTTGGTTCTCTTACTAGGTTTTCTAATTTGGGGTATACATTTACATTGAGTCTTTATTATGGGGTCTTTAAATGTTTCCACACAGCTTGCAGGGATTTCACTTTTGGCACTGTACCCATTAATTTCTGTTTAACTAACCTCCTCATTTTTGTGTAGTTCCCCTTTCTGAAATTAAATGCTACACTGAAATGGAAGTACAATATTTATATTGCAATCGATTTATTTTATAATTATATGGTTACAATGAGAAACTCACCAATTTTTCAGTTCTCGTACCCGAATAATTTAGTCTGATTTTAAGTGTTTTTTAAGTGAGGTGAAACTTGGGGGTACATCAGACAACTAGCCTGAAAAGCCGCTGGACTAGATGACTTTCTAAGCCTATGAGTTGCTGAGCCGGAAGTAACCCAAAGCTAGTTTGTACCAACTGTTGCTAAAAATAGA
Organism: Malaclemys terrapin pileata; assembly: GCF_027887155.1. Lineage (NCBI taxonomy): Eukaryota > Metazoa > Chordata > Testudines > Emydidae > Malaclemys > Malaclemys terrapin. Next base: position 42,634,328 of record NC_071517.1, on the reverse strand, counting down.
CACTGTATGTTTATACAGTGTTTTCAAACCGAGCTCCACACCCAGGGTAAAGCGGTGTGGCTCCAACAGGGCCCGATAACCGGCAGGCGTCAATCAGCTGTAACCGCACTGGAATCAATGAATCCAGATTCCAGCTGGTGTGAATCGGCCACAGCTCCACTCTGACCTGGTGGGAGCGACTCCGGTTTTTGCACGAGCCGAGGGTGCAGCTGCAGGCCGGAGGAGAGGGGGGTGCAATGCACGCACGCACACACACACACACACACACACACACGTTTTGCACAGGTTCCCAAGGGGCGCCTGGCAATGTGAACATCCACGCCTAGCAAATAAACGTGCCGCTAGCAGGAAAAAAAAGGAGGAAGGCGCAGGCATCAATCAACCCCACTGAGCGGATTTTTCAACCTCAAATCGCCAGCCAGCGGCTCAGGGGGGTGGGGCGGGTTAACCAAAGTCTGCAGGGGGAGGGTGTAACCTTGGTGGGGTGCAAAGGGAAGGTCTCTCTTACCTTCGCTCCCAGGGGTGTCCTCACTGGGGGCTGCTCAGCGGGGATCGTCCGGGGTCCCCCCTCCTTTGGTGGAAGTTCTGCTTCCCTAAGCGGGGGTGTCCCGGGCAGGTTGGGGTTTGCAAACTGGGGGAGCGGGGGGGGGGAAGGGATGCTACTCCTGGATATTCCCCTCGCCTGGCTGCAGCCAGAGCTCGGGGGGGTGGGGGGGCGCCCGGAGCAGCAGCCTGGGCCGTGGGGGCTCTTGCAAGGGACAATGCAGAGCTCCCACCAGGAGCAACAAAGCGTTACTGTGCAGAGCAAATCACTTCCTGCTCCTGCGTGACGCCCAGCCCCCGCTGCTCCCCGGCTCCCGGCAGGGTCCTAGCGACGGACCCATCGCATTGCAAGCCGCCCTGGACCCGAGCCTCCCGCCCCCGCCTCGCCTAGCCAGGGGCAGCCTCTCCCCGGCTGCTGCAGGGGACGCTCCTGCAAAGGGAGGATCTTCGGTGACCAGGGCTTCATTTGTGCCCTGGCACCTCTGGGCTCGGCAACATAGCCCCGGCACCTCTGGGCTTGCAGCGTCAGTTATGGATGTTAAAAAAAAATGACTTATAGATTCATAGATCCTAGGGCTGGAAGGGACCTCGAGAGGTCATCGAGTCCAGTCCCCTGCCCGCATGGCAGGACCAAATACTGTCTAGACCATCCCTGATAGACATTTATCTAACCTACTCTTAAATATCTCCAGAGACGGAGATTCCACAACCTCCCTAGGCAATTTATTCCAGTGTTTAACCACCCTGACAGTTAGGAACTTTTTCCTAGGAGCCCAGGGCTCCTCTTTCATTACAAATTAAGCCCTGTCCTTGACACCTGCAGCGCCTGCTCCCCTCTCTTGGGATGGCCAATAACAACAGGAAAGGGGGCAGATCGGATGTGGGCAAAATCTGGGCAGGGGCTAAACTGACTGCACCGGAAGAACCGACAGCTAGAGGTAGGGTGACCAGACAGCAAGTGTGAAAAATCGGGACAGGGGGTGGGGGGTAATAGGAGCCTATATAAGAAAAAGCCCCAAATATCGGGACTGTCCCTATAAAATCGGGACATCTGGTCACCCTAGCTGGAGGGAGTCAGGGTTGAGGCACTGCCAGACAGTGGCAGCAGAGAGGGGGAAAGCCCAGGATGGGGCAGGGCAGAGCGGTAAAAGTTACTCCCAAATGGGGCCAGCCAGCTGCAATGGTTGCAAAAATAGGGTCTGGGGATCATGTCCTCTGCCCCTGCTTCCCAGGGCTGTTTTCTTGAAGGCGCAGGACATCCCGTTCTCTAGACAGGGCGGCTCTTCCCGATCAGATACGCACATTTGTCTATGCATCCGAAGAAGTGGGCTGTAGTCCACGAAAGCTTATGCTCTAATAAATTTGTTAGTCTCTAAGGTGCCACAAGTACTCCTGTTCTTCTTTTTACATTTGTCTTTGCTGTTGTTCTGATTGCCTGGATTGAACGGCAACTGGAACGGGTACAGAGAAGGGCCACTAGGATGATCCGAGGAATGGAAAACCTGTCGTATGAAAGGAGACTCAAGGAGCTCGGTTTGTTTACCCTAACCAAAAGAAGGCTGAGGGGAGATATGATTGCTCTCTTTAAATATATCAGAGGGATAAATACCAGGGAGGGAGAGGAATTATTTCAGCTCCGTACTAATGTGGACACGAGAACGAATGGATATAAACTGGCCGTCGGGAAGTTTAGGCTTGAAATTAGACGAAGGTTTCTAACCATCAGAGGGGTGAAGTTCTGGAACAGCCTTCCGAGGGAAACAGTGGGGGCGAAAGACCTCTCTGGCTTTAAGATTAAGCTTGATAAGTTTATGGAGGGAATGGTTTGATGGGATAATGTGATTTTAGTCAATAGGTCAATAACGTGCCATCGCTGGTAATTAGTATCAATGGTCAATGCGGGTCTGGCTGGAGAATCTTGCCTGCATGCTCGGGGTTCTACTGATCGCCATATTTGGGGTCGGGAAGGAATTTTCCTCCAGGGTAGATTGGCAGAGGCCCTGGAGGTTTTTCGCCTTCCTCCGCAGCATGGGGCAGGGGTCGCTTGCTGGAGGATTCCCTGCGACTTGAAGTCTTTAAATCACGATCTGGGGACTTCCACAGCTGAGTAAAGGGAAAGTGGGTGGGTCAGCTTTTGTGGCCTGCATCATGCGGGAGGTCAGACTAGATGATCATAATGGTCCCTTCTGACCTTAAAGTCTATGAGTCTTTTTCCTGTAACCCACTGCAAATGGAGTTTTGCTCCTTTAAATCATTTACTTTTTAAAATGATATTTTTGGCCACTGCCAGAAGACAGGCCACTGGGCCAGATGGGCCATTGGGCTGACCCAGTATGGCCGTTCTTATTACTCTTCGCACTTCGTCATTTACCTTAATTAACATTGTGCAGACGGATGTCCTTGTGCTATTTAATTTATATTTTTAATAGTAAATCATTGAACATATTAATAGTTGCTAGTGGCTTCAGCCATCACAAATCACAGAGTTTCTGGTCTAATGCTTCCTGTTTATATTCTGACACTAGTTTTTAATTCTAAATGTTCTTTCTTTCTTTGGGATCATATGACTTCAAGGCTGACTGATTTCCTGTGTTGGTGTCAAAATTTCTTCAGTTACTTTTGATCTACCAAAAGGGATTGTCTTTGTCAACTGTTATTCGCTTCTCCATCCAGCACCCTAGTGCTTTTTCACATCACCACATGTGTGTAGAACTTGACTCCCAGATATTCACTAGACCAGCGGTGCTCAAACTTTAGCCACCCGAGGACCCCCATTATGATTTTAAACATTTTGGGGACCCCCAAGCCTCCCACTCAGCCCTTGCTCTGCCCCCTTCTCCGAGGCCCCGCCCCTGTTCACTCCATCCCCCCTCCCTCCGTCACTCTCCCCCACCTCACTCACTTTCACCAGGCTGAGGCAGGGAGGTTGGGTGCGGGAGGGGGGGCGGGATTTGGCAGGGAGGTTGGGTGTGGGGTGCAGCCTCTGGGAGGGAGTTTGGGTGCAGGGTGTGGGCTCTGGTTCGGGCACTGGTGGTACCCCCACTTTTAGGGAACTTCTGTCCCTCTCGGTAAGGGACCATTCAATCTAAAGTGGCCCATTAACACCTCTGTAGTCTGAGGACAAAAAGGGGCCTTAGCAGCTTATAGGTGGTTGTAATAAGCCATAACTCCAACAGAAGTTGGTCCAATAAAAGATATTGTCTCTTGTCTCTCTAATATCTTGCGACCCACACGGCTAGAACAACACTGTTTGCATTTCTATAACATTCAATTCTGTTTTGGACTTCCAGTAACATGTGCCTCCCCCTCCCCCTTTGTAACTGAAAATGTATTAAAAACCCCCCATCCAGTGCAAACACAGCCAGTCCTTTGTTGTCTACACATAGATGTTGATTGATTGTTCTACGGAATTGTTTGTACTTCTAATTGCAGATTTTAATTTCATAATCTTCTATGTGTGCTACATATTTTGCCATGATACATCGCAGGGATGTTCCTTATTATGACACGTTTAGTGTTTTGTCCGCCCAAAATCGAAGATTTTTTATAATGAATTATCCTGATACTCCTGGCATTGGTCAGGTGTGTGGGGGAATACCGCTGACCTCACCTAGTCTCAGGGCTGAAGCCCCCAGCCCCGGTGCCTCCTCACCCCCATAGGGCTAAAGCGGGGAGCAGTGCTGGGCTCACGCCATGAGCCTCAGCACCCCCCCCCCCTTGTGGGGCAGAAGTGGGGAGCAGCAGTGGGCTGAAGCCTGGAGCCCTGGTGCCCCCTGTAGGGCTGAAGTGGGGTGCGGTGCAGTGCTGAAGCCCTGAGCCCCGGCACATCCCCCCCTGGGGCTGAAGCCAGGAGCAGTGTGGGGCCTCAGCCCTGAGTCCCCCAACTCCCTGCAGCCAGGAGCAATGTGGGGCTGAAACCCTGAGCTCCCCCCGCCTCCCTGAAGCCAGGAGCGGCGGGGCTGAAGCCCCACTGCCACGGGCAGAAACCTTGAGCCCATGGGCAGAGTTGAGGGGGCAGAAGGGTGTTGCCACCCAAACTGCAGTGCCTTATCCAGAGTGGGGTAGTCCTGGGGGGAGCCCCCCCTTCCCCCACCTCCTCTTCTCCCTCAGCCCCTCTCAGGCCCTGCCCTCTGGCCAGATCCTAGGCAGGATGACAGAGCCAGGCAGTGAGGGGCAGCTGCTCCTCTGGCGGTGGTGCCCTGGAGTGGGCAGCTGTGGCATTCCCCCATCTGCTCCTCAGCTCCCAGCCTCCTTTGACTGCTCACGCAGCCGGTCAGAGCTGCCCGGGCAGCTCCGGGCCCAGCAGAGCCCTCGGGGAGTAGCCACCGGCACACAGCCCCAGACAGGTGGGTGGCCTGATGAGGTGAGTCAGGGGCTGGAGGTGGCCTTCCCTCCCTGGATCCTGCTGTGCAGAGCTGGCCCGAGCCCTGCCGGTCCTTGGCCCCCCAATAGAAGTCAAACTATGCCTATGCCCCAGGGTCCCACCCGTGGCCTGAAGAGTGTCCGTCCCCCCCCCGCCCGCGTCACTGGGCCCTGGAGTTTTTCTAGCATGTTGAGGGGAGCCTCAGAAAGAAAAAGGTTGAGAACCCCTGGTCTATGCCTAGTTCACTGATTGGTGAAACCAAGGCCACGTCTACACTACAACATTAAGTCGACCTAACTTATATTGGCAGACAGCCCCCGCGGTAATTCCATCGCTCGTGTCGGCAGTGCGCGTCCTCACCCGGAGCGCTTATATCCAATGCACTGTCAGTGTGGCACGGCTCCTGCCAGCCCGTGACAGTCGAAGTAAGCAACGCAGTGTCGACAGCCACATCGACCTTGACTCTGCACCGCTTGGGGAGGCGGTGTTACTAAATCGGTGTAGAGTGGGAGCCAAATAGGGTGACCAGGTGTCTGGTTTTTGACCGGAACACCCGGTGGAAAAGGGACCCTGGTGGCTTCAGTCAGCATTGCCAATCAGGCTGTTAAAAGTCTGGTCAGCGGTGCTGCATGACTAAAGCAGGCTAGTCCCTACCTGTCCTGGCACCGTGCTGCACCCCAGAAGCAGGCAGCAGGTCCGGCTCCTAGGTGTGTGTGGGGGTCTCCACACGCTGCCCCCCCCCAAGCACTGGCTCTGCACTCCCATTGTCCGGGAACTGTGGCCAATGGGAGCTGCGGGGGCAGTGCCCGTGGGCAAGAGAAGCGTGGAGAGCCACCTGCGTGCCTCCACCTAGGAGCCGGACCTGCTGGTCACTTCCAGGGCACAGTGTCAAGTCAGGACAGGCAGGAAGCCTGCCTTAGCCCCTTCCCCCCCCCACACACTGCGCTGCTGACCGGAAGCCACCCAAGGTAAGCCCACACCCCAACCATGCACCCCCCTAAACCCAGAGCCCCCTCCTGCACCCCAAACCCCTCATCCCCAGCCCCACCCCAGAGCCCGCACCCCCAGACGGAGCCCTCACCCCCTCCCGCACTCCAACCCGCTACCCCAGCCCAGTGAAAGCGAGTGAGGGTGGGGGTATGTGGTGAGCAGAGGACAGGGCCTCAGGGAAGGGGCGGAGCTAGGGTGTTCAGTTTTGTGCGATTAGAAAGTTGGCAACCCTAGAGCCAAATTGAAGTGAGGACACTTCCCCAGCTAGGTTGGCTCAAGGCAGCTTGCGTCGCACTAACCGTGTAGCGTACTTCTGGCCTAAGTTGCCTTGTCTGCACTTTGTTTTTGCAGTGGGAGGGCTAAAGCATGTTAGTTACCCCACGGTAAAAACAGACATTTTCTTAGTAGGATCCACTGTGTTTTTCACACATTGAGAAGTTGAATCCCTACTTCAAGTGCAAAAGTTATCAGCCTCTGAAGTTGCCAGTGTCTCATAAGAGCGACCACACTGGGTCAGACCAAAGGTCCATCTAGCCCAGTGTCCTGTCTTCCGACAATGGCCAATGCCAGGTGCCCCAGAGGGAATGAACAGAACAGGGAATCATCAAGTGAGCCATCCCCTGGCGTCCATTCCCAGCTTCTGGCAATCAGAGGGTAGGGACACCACCTTTCTGGGGGGTTTTCTATTCTGATGGGCAGCTCCTTCATGTCTCTCATGACATGTATGTACAGCATCTAGCACAACAGGGCACTGGTCTTGGGCGGGACCTGGAGGTGCAGCTCTAAGACAAATCATCATGTTCGTAAATGAAACGTGACACATATTCATGGGTGGTGGGTATCACAGGCCAGGGAAGGCTAAGACTCCCCAAACAGCCAGGCATGGCCCCGCCCATGGTCCTCCCCGAGGCCCCCTCATGGGTTCCCTGCTCTTCCCCCATGGGGCCAGCCAGCCAGCAGGCTGGGACTTGGGGCGGCTGGGGCACGGCTCCTCCCGCCACAGTGAAAGGCCTGGGGCCCTGGTGGGAAGGGTGTTGGAAGGGGCGGGGCCTCGGGCAGAAGGGGTGGGGCTGGGGGCTAGCCTCCTGGAACAGGTGGTTCACATGCTGCCCGTGCCCGTATTTCGTCGTCGGTAAAGAACCAACGGGGAACAAATTGTGGCACGAGGATCAGGCCTAATAAAATGTACACACACACACACACACACACACACACACACTCACCAGCTTCGGTGGGAAAAGCACACCTCAAAGAGGCTTCCTTGACAGTCTCTGAATCTATTCAAGGCCATTTCTACTCATAATTCAAGACCAAGGACACTGGGAGTTTGAGAAACTAAATTCTACTTTATATTTTCAAAGCAAGAAATAAAAAACTCCCCCCTGCCCCAACGCCCAGCTCAGCGCGGTGCATTTCAGCCCCAGCCCAGGACAGTGTTGTTCCCAGCTCCCGCGGGCCTCAGCAACACAACCAACATTTTACAGCGGGCAGAAAAGTGCAGAATCTCTGGGAGAGACGCCGGTATCTAGTCACAAATGCTCCAAGAACAGGAAACCCCAGGAAAGCGGTTTAATGGAAGCCAGAGAACGGGGTAAACTGACAGCAGCGTTGGAATCTCCAGTCCCAGCCGAGGCTTTTATCCCCGTGGGGACGCACCTGGTGGGTGGGGCAGAGACAGTCTCCCCCCACAGGATGCTGTGCTAGACGGGAAGGGGTGACCAGGTGGCCTGTCAGGTTGCTTGTCTCTCCAGCCTCGGAGATGGAGGTAGACCTGTCTTCAAGGCTAGTCAGACCTACTGATGTCCCCTGCTTCCTTCTCAGCTCTGCACAGCCTCGTCCTCTGAGGAATCAGATGACCCCCCTCCACATCGCTCAACTTGAAGCATCATTCGTTGCCTTTAGGATTCAGGGATGGCTTCACCCGCTGCTCAGATGGCATTTCCTGTCTCTCTTTTGCCCAGGTGCAGCGAGTTAACAGTTCTCAGCCTCAACTGTCTGGCTCTCCAGAGCAAACCTTACCGTTCCCCCTGTCTCCCGCCTCCCACCCTGACTGGATCCCCTGGCATTGCAGGGATCGATCAATAGCTTCCTTCTCCAGATCACTTGCTGCCCCTTGAACTGCGACCCTCACAATCACCCATCAGTGTGTACGTCGATACTTATTTATAATTGTCATTGTTCAACCACCACTAAGGTCACATGGCGAAGGGTGGGGAAGCAGTAAAAAACAAACGAGAAAGGACTATTCTGGCAAATGCTCATTTGTCAGAGGCAGGTATCCAATAAATCCGCTGTACATCCTACCAAGCCAAACTAATATCCAAGTGTGTGATCCAAGCGTCTTCAGGAAAGAGAGAAACCCCAAAGTACAAGCGATGAAAATCCAATTTCAAGTTCACATCAGTTGAAATCCAAGAGCATGTGGCATCTGACTGAAATACAGGAGACCAATTTTGCCCGTGTTCCTTTTGAAATTGGCTACACCTACTTCACTTTGTGCCTCATTGGTTGTATTATTTACAAAATTTTAGCACCATCATAATGAAAGGAAAACAAACAAACAAAAATCCCCCAAACTTGCTGTCTGCAACCAATCTGAACTTTGCAAGGAAAAAAGCCCAGAAGCCACTTTATCAACAGATGGAAACTGGGATTTCAATTCGGAAGGATCACACCGTGTCTGGGATTCAATTGCATTCCTCTTCCAGGTCTGTGACACTTTCATCTCCAGCAGGACCGGCTCTGGCTTTTTTGCCGCCCTAGGCAAAAAAGCCATCCGCTGCCGCCAGCTCCGCCCCCAGCGCGGCAGGAGAGGGCGTTGAGCCCAGCCGCAGGCCCGGAATCCCCGACCGACCGGAGCGCTGGGGGGAGGGAGGCGAGCCTGACGTGGCTCCGCTCTCCCCGACCGACCGGAGCACCGGGAGGAGGGCGGAGAGCCCGGCCGGGGTTCTCCGCTCTCCCCAGCGGCCAGAACGCCGGGGGGAGGGCAGAGAGCCCCCGGCGGCCAGAGCGCCGGGGGGAGGGTGGAGAGCCCGGCTGGGGCTCTCCGCTCTTCCCAGCGGTGAGCCCAGCTGGGGCTCTCCGCTCTCCCCGGCAGCCAGAGCACCGGGGGGAGGGCGGCGAACCCGGCCAGGGCTCTCCGCTCTCCCCGGCGGCCAGAGCACCGGGGGGAGGGCGGCGAACCCGGCCAGGGCTCTCCGCTCTCCCTGACCGGCTGGAGCACCGGGGGGAGGGCGGCGAGCTCGCTGCCGCTCTGCTCTCCCCGGCGCGGCCCCGCTCTCGGGCCGGAGCGCCCCGCTGCGCTGCCCCCCTCCAGGCGCCGCCCCAAGCACATGCTTGGTGGGCTGGTGCCTGGAGCCGGCCCTGATCTCCAGCTCTCAGGAGTCTGATTTAGGATCAAAAAAATCAAAGTGCCTGGAGATCCAACACTTTGGGAGGTGGAAGGGTGGAATGTGGGGAGGATAAACAATCCGTGAGCTAATAGGGGGGTGGGGGATCAACATGGTGATGGAGGGAATTTCTCTGACTCATCCCATCACCCTCCAGTAACCCACACGCTGAGTCAACACATTTTTCTGTCCCCGCTCCAGCTATTTTAGAATCTATTCAATTCTGCTTCATAAAATACAAAAGGTAGAAATATAAATGCTCCTTGGCACAAGCCAGAGCGAGGTAAGAATCACTTGGAATGACACAATCTGTCCCGACAAGGGGGAACTCGGTGCCTGTAACCATCACACCTCTAAAGGAGGTGCTGCTATAAATGAGATCATAGAATCATACAAAATTAGGTTTGGAAGAGACCTCAGGAGATCATCTAGTTCACCCCCCTGCTCAAAGCAGGACCTAATCCCAACTAAATCATCCCAGCCAGGACTTTGTCAAGTCAAGCCTTAAAAACCTCTAAGGAAGGAGATTCCACCACCTCCCTAGGTAACCCATTCCAGTGCTTTACCACCCTCCTAGTGAAATAGTTTTTCCTAATATTCAACCTAAATCTCCCCTACTGCAACTTGAGACCATTGCTCCTTGTTCTGTCATCTGCCACCACTGAGAACAGCCGGGCTCCATCCTCTTTGGAACCCCCTTCAGGTAGTTGAAAGCAGCTATCAAATCCCGCCTCACTTTTCTCTTCTGCAGACTAAACAACCCCAGTTCCCTCAGCCTCTCCTCATAAGTCATGTGCCCCAGCCCCCTCATCATTTTCATTGCTCTTCGCTGGACTCTCTCCAATTTGTCCACATTCTTTCTGTATTGGGGGTCCAAAACTGGATGCTATACTCCAGATGTGGCTTCACCAGTGCTGAATAGAAGGGAATAATCACTTCCCTGGATCTGCTGGCAACATTCCTACTAATGCAGCCCAATATGCCATTAGCCTTCTTGGCAACAAGGGCACACTGCTGACTCAAATCCAGCTTCTCGTCCACTGTAACCCTCAGATGTTCAGGCTCAGTCAGGAACACTGGCTGAAGTTTGACCTGGATCAGAGGGAAACGTGCTAGCTAACCCCAGTTGAACCCAGACCATATTTCCTAGCCTCGGAGGCTGATGCTGCCAGGGCTGAGGTGGGATTCCTAGGTCTCTAGCCTTTTCTAGGCCTCTTTCACGGGCTGTATGGAAATCAGTCCCTGTCAATGCCTGAGCGTGGAAGGGAGCAGAAGGGGTGAACAACAGGGAGCAGAATCTCTAAGCCCATCCCTTCGCTCCCCTCTTACTCCATCATCCTCAAATACTAGTGAGTGCCAGCCTAGAGCCCCATCTGGTTCCCATCTACACAAGCCCCAAACCTTCAGTCTTCCAGTTTCTGGGTCTCCTAATATTTCATTCCGCAGAACCCAGCACCCTGGGGGACTGGTAGAGGGGAGTGGACACATTGTCAGCTGTCAGGGACACGTCCCTTGCAGGGAACAGCTCCAGGTAGTGGAGTGGGAGTGGGCGGCAGGGGATGGATCACTTGATGAGCGCCCATGCTGTTCATTCCCTTCAGGGGCACCTGGAATTGGCCACTGTCGGAAGACAGGATACTGGGCTAGATGGATCTTTGGTCTGACCCAGTCTGGCTGTTGTTATATAGGCAAGTTGGGGAGCCCAGCCCAGGGGCTGGTGGAAGATGGGGGTGGGGACAGGTGTGTAGAGTGAAGGTGGGGCCTGGCCCAAGTGTCCTTCTCCTCATCTCCATGGCAGGGGGATCCCGGCTGGGAGGGGAAGGGAGAGGGGGGAACTTCAGCCAGGCAGAGGGAGCATCTGGAGGAGTTTCTCTCTCTCCCTTCCCCCAACTGTGGCCCATCAGCTCAGCAGGTCTGCCTGGGGTTTGCTTAGACCAGGCAGAGCCAGAAGGTCACCAATCAGCTCAGGTTTGGCCATTGCTGTGTCCTCACCCCAGCGATGGGCAGCTGGGTGCTTGGGAGCCAAATGCCACAGATACATGTGGGAATTAGGACAGTGGTTGGCACTTGTAGAATTTCCTGTGTGAAGTCTCTGAGGTCTGATATCAGCTTAGTCTACGCTACAAAGTTTTGCCAGCATAGCTATGAACATAAGAACATAAGCACGGCCACACGGGGTCAGACCAAAGGCCTATCTAGCCCAGTATCCTGTCTTCCAACAGTGGCCAGTGCCAGGTGCCCCCGAGGGAATGAACGGAAAAGAGAATCATCAAGTGATCCATCCCCTGTTGCCCATTCCCAGCTTCCGGAGGCTAGGGACACCCTCCCTGCCCATCCTGGCTAATAGCCATTGATGGATCTATGTTGGCGAGGAGTGTGAAAAAATCATACAGCCCCTAGACAACCTAGCTATCCTGGCGAAAAATCCCAGTGTAAGCACAGCTAGTGCTTCTGTGAGTTTAGCAAATGTCCTTCCAGGAATGTGGTTTAGCCATTTCAACAGATCTCCTTCTGTTGGCTTAAGCTGCGTCTCCAGAGATATACTGGCCAAGGCTCTGCAGTGTAGACAAGCCCATTAACTCTGAAGGATTTTCCAAGCTAAGGACATTTAAGAGGCATTTTCCCTGTATAGTTTGCCGATGGCTGGCACAATCAGACCCCGAGTTATAGCTGCTCTAGGGTGACCAGATAGCAAGTGTGAAAAATTGGGACAAGGAAGTGGGGTTAATAGGCACCTATATAAGACCAAACCCCCAAATATCATGACTGTGCCTATAAAATTGGGACATCTGGTCACCCTAAGCTGCTCCCACATTCAAGGTTTCTGGGCCATGTGAAGTCTCTGATGCGTAGTAAGGTTTGAGCTCTGATTGAAACGTTTCCCACAGTCGAGGCATTTATAGGGTTTCTCTCCGGTGTGGGTTCTCCTGTGCCTAATAAGGGTTGAGTTCTGATGGAAGCTTTTCCCACAGTCAAGGCATTTATAGGGTCTCTCCCCTGTGTGGATTCTCCGGTGTGAAATAAGGGTGGAGCTGTCGCTGAAACTTTTCCCACAGTCCAAGCATTTATACGGTTTCTCTCCTGTATGGAAGATCTGATGTTTAATAAGCTGTGAGCTCCAGTCAAAACTTTCCCCGCAGTCTAAGCATTTATAGGGTCTCTCTCTCGTGTGGATTCTCTGATGCGAAATGAGGTTTGAGCGGCAAATGAAACTTTTCCCACAGTCCGTGCACGTGTAGGGCCTCTCTCCCGTGTGCAGTCTCTGGTGCGTAATAAGATCTGAGCTCTGATTGAAGTTTTCCCCACAGTCGGGGCACTTGTAGGGCCGGTCTCCCGTGTGGAGTCTTTGATGCGTAATAAGGTTGGAGCTCTGATTGAAGCTTTTCCCGCACTCAATACACTTATAGGGTCTCTCTCCTGTGTGGATTCTACGATGAGAAATCAGATTGGAGGTTTGACTGAAGCTCTTCCCACACTCCGTGCATTTATAGGGTTTCTCTCCGGTGTGGGTTCTTCGATGAGAAATCAGATTTGAGCTCCGATTGAAGGTTTTCCCACACTCAGTGCATGTGTTTTTTCTCTCTTCCGCATGGATTCTCTTCTGGGCTGAGGTTTCCTTGAGGCTTTTATATCCTTCCTCACAATTAAGGGTCTTACCCACTCTTTTCCTCGGTTGGTTGCCCAGACGCTTCTTTGACTTGTGCTGTTTCCCCCAGTTTTTCCCCTGCTCGCAACTCTGGGGGAAATTCCCCTTGGATCTTTCTGATAAGGTCCCCTGAGATGCCACTTGCTCAGGACCTTCCCGCTGTAGATTCTCCTCCTTTTTGTCATTCTCCATCCCATCACCTGCTGGAATAAAGAGAAAGAATTCAGACATGAATCATTCCCCATGCTTGGGTGAAAGGAAAGAATGAGGAAGAGTGAAGAGGGGAAACACAACAAGTGTTGGGGAAATTGAGAAAGGTATAATTTACTGAACCATCTGTAATTGTTCCTTCTCTGAAGTGGGCACCAGGAGCTCCATGATCCATTATAACTGGGTTACATCTCCACATCATCCAAGCATAGAGGGGACGATGTGTGTGAAAGAGAGAGAAAGTAGTAGCAGAAGAAGAAGAGCCATAATTCTTGAAAGATGAGGAAGAATAACCCTGTTGTGGTCGATCACAGAGCAGGGGGATGAGATCCTACATCTGTTAGCCAGGGTGGATGGGTGGGAAGCCAGATGTGACATCCACCATGATGATACAACTGATTAGGCCACTCTGATGACTGCCTAGGAAGGAATACTGCGGAATGGGATCTGGAGGTCATAGAGGATCACAAGCTAAATAGGAGTTAACAGTGTAACCCTGTTGCAAAAAAAGCAAACATCATTCTGGGATGTATTAGCAGGAGTGCTGTAAGCAAGACACGAGAAGTAATTCTTCCGCTCTACTCCACGCTGATACAGACTCAACTGGAGTATTGTGTCCAGTTCTTGGCACCACATTTCAGGAAAGATGTGAACAAACTGGAGAAAGTCCAGAGAAGAGTAACAAAAATAATGAAAGGTCTGGAAAACATGACCTATGAGGGAAGATTGAAAAAATTGGGTTTGTTTAGTCTGGAGAAGAGCAGACAGAGAGGGGACATGATACCAGTTTTCAAGTACATAAAAGGTTGTTACAAGGAGGAGGGAGAAACACTGTTCTCCTTAAACTCTGAAGATAGGACAAGAAGCAATGGGCTTAAATTGCAGCAAGGGAGATTTAGGTTGGACATTAGGGAAAACTTCCTGTCAGGGTGGTTAAGCGCTGGAATAAATTGCCTAGGGAGGTTATGGAATCTCCATCACTGGAGATTTTTAAGAGCAGGTTAGACAAACACCTGTCAGGGATGGTCTAGATAATACTTAGTCCTGCTGTGAGTGCAGGTCCCTTCCCATCCTATGACATCTGCTGGCCACAGCCCTGACATGGATGAGATGAGGCAGAACTGGGAGAGCTCATTCACAACATGTTTATGGGAGTCCCCACTTTTTGCTTCACTCTCTGATGGCTTCTGTGTCAGTTTGATTGATTCCTCATCTGTTCGGGCACCTCTCGTGATTTCCCTTTCCTTAAAGCCCTGGAGATCTGGGACCCACGGCTCTTCCCCTCGTTCCAGCCGGCTGATCAGGCCAGGTTGGGGGATGGGGAATCCTGCTCAGGGGGTGAAATCAGACAAGATCAGGGTGTGTCACAAAGAACATTCCTTGATCTTAACTTGGTCCTGCTCTCGGCTCGGGGGACATGGAATCTGAATGGATGGGACCATGGTCAGGAGCAGCACAAGGTTCCTAAAAGTGGGGGGGACACTGGTGCCTGACCTGTGGCCCTGAGCCTGAGGCCCCGCCGAACCCCTGCCCTCGCATCATCCCCTTCTGCCCGAGCCCCCACTCTGCCTCTTCCCCCAAGACCCCGCCTCCCGCTTTTTCCTCTCCGCCCCCTCACCCTGTAGCTCACCCTATGTCTGGTAAAAAGAGGCAGGGCATAGCCCCCTGGCCACCTCTGTTCTGGTGCCCCTGGCCAGTCACTGAGCCCCCTTGGAACGGGAAGGGGAAGATGTGCCTTTGACAGATTTGGAGCCGCTCTGTAATAAGTTATGAATATTATATGTTCTCTTTTTCTGACAGTTGTAAGGGTAGTGGCTGCAAGACTACAAGGGGTTAATTCAAGAAAGGCTTGGTTGCAGGTACACAGGAAGACAGTGACTTCAGATAACCACCCTTTGCTCTCAAGATATGCTTGTGACAGAGTGCTGGAGGCTAACAAGTGATCACTTAGGCACCCATAGGTGCTGACTTTTGGTTTTCCCCAGGCATGCTCCTCCCTGAAGCCCTGCCCCCACTCTACCCCTCCCCTGCCCCCCCACCCTTGCTCGCCTCTTCCCGCCCTTGCTCCGCCCCTCCCCCGAGGCCCCCACCCACCCACCATTCACTGCTTTCAGCCCTCCCCCAAGTGCCTCCCCCGGCCTCTAAACAGCTGATTGGCGGCCCTGCTGAACAGCTGTGGCTGATGGATGGTGAGCACCCACTATTTTTTTTCCGTGGGTGCTCGAGTCCCAGCGCACCCACAGCGTTGGCGCCCATATAGGCACAGATTTGTTCCCCAGGAGAAGACTGATTGGGGACTATGCGGCTAATTAGCCGGTCAGTCTGGGGACTGATGAACCAATTAGCCATCCGTAGAGGGCTAGGAAAGAAGACACAGGAAGGACGTGGAGAGGGGCAGATGGGATGGTTTGTGGGGTTTAGATGAAACTCCATTTGGTTTTCAGGAGGCTGTTTGCAGTCACAGTATTCGCTAGTTCCTGAAGGGAAGAACCGTGGGCCTATTTCTAACCCCCAAGTGCCCAGAGCCCTGCCCAGGGATGGAGCTAGTCCCGGGAAGGGAGGGGAAGAGGGATTCTGTGTGTGAATGAGAATTCAGACAGGCAGGTCGGGACAGTTCTTCTGACACCTTGAGATCTGGAGGGGATGGAGCTAAATGAGCATCTCCACTGGGTTTCGGACTCCTCCATCCTATGGGAAGGGGTGTGGAGATCTGTCTCTCTCACTCTGGATCTGAGGAGTATCAGGCCCATGCCCCTGAAATTGAAGTGGCCAGGGAAGACCCTGAGAAGAAGCTGATCTGGCCACATCCCAAACCCCTCAGCTTCCAATAACCGAGGTGACAGGAACCCCTTACCCGGCAAGGTCACCGTCTCATAGTTCTCCTGCATGACGTCCCTGTGGAGGGCTCTCTGAGCGGGGTCCAGCAGAGCCCCCTGCCCCTGGGTGAAATACACAGCCACCTCCTCGAAGGTCACTGGCCCCTGAAACAACAAGAGACCCCAACTCAGCACCTGCTGCCCCAGCCACAATCCCACTAGTCACAGGGGAGGAGGGCCAATAAAATGGAAGCTCGGGGGGGAGGGGGAACAGTGTAGCAGAATCCCACCCCCACCCTGCTCAGAGCAGCCAGGAGGCTTCAGGGTGGGGAGAAAGAGAGAGCCCCTTGTCTCTCTCCCCCAAGCAGATGGTGGAGGGCAGGGGCCTTCCCGTTTATCACACACCTACTAGCCACAGGCTGATACAGGAAGTGGAGCCGGCGGAGAACTGGGAATACCAATCATATCATATTTCCTCTCATACACGAGCATCTCCACTTCCTCTTATTTATCACCTAGGCTCCTCGCATTAGAAGATATTCAGTTTTTTTTTTTTAAAGTGTTACTTATATGACTCTTTGCACTTGGATTTGTCATACCTATGATGACTTGAGGCTGGTTTACAAGCTTGGGTATTGGTACCATGATTGCCCTGTTATCCCCCTCCCATTTCCTGGTTAGTTTAAACCCCTCACGGTTGTTCTAGCAGCTCATCTGTCGCCCAGGAGTTCGGTGACCCTACCACTGAAAGAGAGGCTGTCAGAACCGTATGGCCTCCTCTCTCCATGGTCAGCGCTGTGACTGCTAGTGCGGATGCATGGGTGTGACTCAGTATCATATTGCCTCTGTATAAATCCATGGTACGCCTGCATCTGGAATACTGCGTGCAGATGTGGTCGCCCCATCCTCAAAAAGATATATTGGAATTGGAAAAGATTCAGAAAAGGGCAACAAAAATGATCAGGGGTATGGAATGGCTTCGGTCTGAGGAGAGATTAATAAGACTGAGGACTTTTCAGCTTGGAAAAGAGATGACTAAGGGGGGATAGGATAGAGGTCTATAAAATCACGACTGGTGTGGGGAAAGTAAATAAGGAAGTGTTATTTACTCCTTCGCAAACACAAAAACGAGGGGTCACCAAATGAAATTAATAGGCAGCAGGATTAAAACAACCAAGAGGAAGTATTTCTTCACAGAATGCAGTGTCAACCCATGGAACTCCTTGCCAGAAGATGTTGTGAAGGCCAAGACTATAACAGGGTTCAAAACAGAGCTAGATAATTTCAGGGAGGATAGGTCCATCAATGGCTATTAGCCAGAAGCTGAGAATGGGCAACAGGGAATGGATCACTTGATGATTCCCTGTTCTGTTCATTTCCTCTGAAGCACCTGGCATTGGCCATTGTTAGAAGACAGGACACTGGGCTAGATGGACGTTTGGTCTCACCCAGTATGGCCGTTCTTATGTTCCCCCCTCACTGTGCATTGTTACTGCTCGGGGAGGGGGAAGGGATTCGCATCCTTCTTGAAATAGGACACGCAATGCGGTGACTTGTGGAGGGAAGCCAAATAAGCATCAATGAACTATCAGAAACTAAAACCACTGGGGAATAATTAATGCAAATCCCTAGACTGATAAACGAGTGTAAAAATACCACCCTTACTGGTGAAAATTGCATACCTGGGGTTAACGAAACAAAGAACTGAGCATTGTAAAAAGGGGGAAGGGTTTGAAGGACTTTGAAACCTACCAGCGTCTCCATGTGGAAGGTGGGTGAGGGCTGATAAGACAGGCCTGCGTGTCAGCTGTTTGACAGTGCTGGGGAGTTCAGGTTAGGAGCTGCTTTCTGCTTAAAGGTGGAACTCTTCTAATCACTCTAAAATCTGCATGGGTATTCGGATTGTCTTGACATTTGCTGTGCGGCATGGAAAGGTGGGGGCGGCTTAGTGACCTACATTTAAGGTTGTTTGATTATATGGTTCCTGAGATACATCTCCCCCACCACCAATAAAAGTTTTTCTTAAGGTTCAGGGATTCTACCAACATTTTTTTTTTGCACAGCCTAGGGATCAAACCAGGGCTCTGCTCTGGCACAAAGGTCTCCTTCACTTGAGAGTTACTTCAGCAAGCGCATGACGTCCACTACCCCTTTGGGTCAGCAACGTTGAAAATTGTATTCACCAAAGAATGTCTAATAAGCACCTACCTAACCGCTCACACTAGGGAGATCAGATGTCCCGATTTTATAGGGACCGTCCCGATTTTTGGGTCTTTTTCTTATATAGGCTCCTATTACCCCCCACTCCCTGTCCCGATTTTTCACATTTGCTGTCTGGTTACCCTAGCTCACACGGCACATGCACACTGGCTTGTCCCAGCTCCTTCAGAACAGTTGTAACTGTCACGGGGATGTGTCACTTGGGGTGACCGGACACTTATATTGTCAGGTGCAGCCACCTCCTTATTGGATTACTGAATTAATAAACAATTAAGTAATTAGTAACTTCAATTTGTATCACATTCAGTCACGTTCATTTGATCAAATTTCTAAAAAAAAATAATCATCGGACTGATGTATTTTTAAATATTTTTTTGGCCTTTGAAGAAGGAATTGGGAGCCACAAATAAGGAGCTGGGAATAAGGAGCCAATTTTAGCCTCCTAACAGTTCTGCCAATTAAATACCTACCCCAGTGGCTCTCAACCTTTCCCGACTACTGTACCCCATTCAGGAGTCTGATTAGTCTGGCGTACCCCCAAGTTTCACCTCACTTAAAAACGACTTGCTCACAAAATCAGACATGAAAATACAAAAGGGTCACAGCCACTAATCCTGAAAAAATTGCTGACTGTCTCATTTTTACCATATAATTGTAAAATAAATCAATTGGAATAGAAACATTGTACTTCCGTGTCAGTCTATAGTCTATAGAGCAGTATCGACCAGTCATGGTCTGGGTGAGATTTTAGTTTGGACGGACTTCGCTAGTGCTTTTTATGGAGCCTGTTGTACCACTAGGCAAATATCTAGATGAGTTGAATTCCCCAATGGAAGGTGTCTACGTACCCTCAGGGGTACATGTACCCCCGTTTGAGAACCACTGGCCTAGCCCATGTGTTTGAAACCCTCTGGGCTTCAGCTTCTAGTCAGCTTTCCCATATGTGCCTGTGGACTTGGGTGCTAATTCCATTGTTTCAGCCACTCAATTACAATGCTTTCTTCAGCGTTATTCTGAATGGAAGACAGGGGCCAGGCCTGCCCCATAACAAGGTTTAGCCCAACCCATAACAGCATTTACACCTTAATCAATGCAAAGTCACCTCTTGATTTTCTTTTTGATAAGCTAACAGGTTAAACTCTTTAAGGGCAGGTCTACACTAAGAACGCTGCATAGACACCATTGCAGCACTTTAATGAAGATGCTTTAAGTGGACAGAAGAGAGCTCTCCCTTTGCCTTAGTTAACCCACTTCTGCAAGAGGTGGAAACAAAGAAGCTCTCCCACCGACATAGTGCTGTGTACATGGGGGCGATGTCGGTATAACCATGTTGATCGGGGGGATGGATTTTTCAGCCTCCGATTGACGTAGTTAAGAACATAAGAATGGCCATATTGGATCAGACCAATGGTCCATCTAGCCCAGTGTCCTGTCTTCCAACAGTGGCCAATGCCAGGTGCCCCAGAGGGAATGAACAGAACAGGGAATCATCAAGTGATCCATCCCCTGTTGCCCATTCCCAGCTTCTGGCAAACAGAGGCTAGGGACAGCATCCCTGCCCATCCTGACCAATAGCCATTGAGGGATCTATCCTCCATGAACTTACCAAATTCTTTTTTGAACCCTGTTGTAGTCTTGGCCTTCACAACATCCTCTGGCAAGGAGTTCCACAGGTTGACTGTGCATTATACCGACAGAGGTGTGTTGTGTAGACCAGACCTAAGACTTTTGCTATAAAGCACGTTCTCCGGCCCCTGAATCTTTTCTGCACGCCTTTCCAATTTTGCCAACATCCTTTTTAATATGTGGACACCAGAATGGCAGGCAGTATTCCAGTACCAGTCTCACCAATGTTGCAGAAAGG
Source organism: Malaclemys terrapin pileata (assembly GCF_027887155.1). Classification (NCBI taxonomy): domain Eukaryota; kingdom Metazoa; phylum Chordata; order Testudines; family Emydidae; genus Malaclemys; species Malaclemys terrapin. The sequence continues at coordinate 42,614,287 of NC_071517.1, read as the reverse complement.
TAAAATCACTTTTCTATTCCTACTCACTGCTATTTAAACATCCAAGGATCGCATTAGCCCTGTGTGCCACAGCATCACACTGGGAACTCATGTTGAGTTCCTTATCCACTACGACCCCTAAATCCATTCCAGAGTCACTGCTTTCCAGGAAACAGACCCCATTCTGTAGGTATGGCCTACACCAGTGGTTCTCAACCAGGGGCACACATACCCCTGGGGGCACCCAGAGGTCTTCCAGTGGTACATCAACTCATCTAGATCAGTGTTTCTCAACCTGAGGGTTCTGACCCCCAGGGGGGTCACAGGATGGATTTAGGGGGGTTGCAAGTGCAGGGCCGACATTAGAGGTGGCAAACAGGGCAATTGCCCAGGGCCCCACAAAGCTAAGTTACACGTTTCAGCTCCAGGTGGCAGGGCTCAGGCAAAATCCAGGAGCCAGAATGGGTAGGTATTGAGCTGAGGGGTGAAAACATCATCTATTATCTCTTATTGGATAAAATTATGTTGGTAAAAGAGACAGAGCTCTTCGTCAGCTCAGGCCCAGATTTAAGTTAAAGCGCTCTGCGTAAGTTCAAAAGCTTGTCTCTGTCACCAACACAAGTTGGCCCAAGAAACGATAGCCTCACCCACCTGGACTTATTGAGCTAGGCCCTATACAAACACAGAACAGACCTCTGCCCTTTGTGCCTTTGAAAATCACCCCCTAAAATCCTAGTGTAAACGAGGCCTTTAAAAATATAACAACAGGATAAAATAACATAACAAAAATGGTGAGCTAGCAGGCTTTGTCCCTTTGTAGTTTGCTTATAGAAAGAGATCTTGGCGTTGTGGATACTTCCCTGAAAACATCCACTCAATGTGCAGCGACAGTCAAAAAAGCAAACAGAATGTCGGGAATCATTAAGAAAGGGATAGATAATAGGACAGAAAATATCATGTTGCCTCTGTCTAAATCCATGGTGCGCCCACATCTTGAATACTGCGTGCCGATGTGGTCGTCCCATCTCAAAACAGATATATTGGAACTGGAAAAGGTTCGGAAAATGTCAACAAAAACGCTTGGGGGTATGGAACGGCTGGCGTATGAGGAGAGATTAATAAAACTGGGACTTTTCAGTTTAGAAATGAGATGAATAAGGGGGATAGGATAGATGTGTATACAGTCAGGAGTGGGTTGGAGAAAGTAAATAAGGACGTGTTATTTATTCCTTCTTATACACAAGAACTCAGGGTATGTCTATACCCAGCCGCTAGTTCGGCGGCTGGCAATCGAACTTCTGGGTTCGACTTATCGCGTCTAGTCTGGACGCGATAAGTCGAACCCGGAAGTGCACGCCGTCGACTGCGGTACTCCAGCTCGGCGAGAGGAGTACCGCGGAGTCGACGGGGGAGCCTGCCTGCCGCGTGTGGACCCAGGTAAGATCGAACTAAGGTACTTCGAACTTCAGCTACGTTATTCACGTAGCTGAAGTTGCGTACCTTAGTTCGATTTGGGGGGTTAGTGTAGACCAAGCCTTAGGGTCACCAAATGAAATTAATGGGCAGCAGGTTTTAAACAAACAAATGTAAATATTTCTTCCCACAAGGCACAGTCAACCTGTGGAACTCTTTGCCAGAGGATGTTGCGAAGGCCAAGACACTAATAGGGTTAATAGAAGAACTAGATAAATTCCCGGAGGATAGGTCCATCGGTGGCTATTAGCCAGGATGGGCGGGGATGCAAAACCAAAATCATATTCCACTTGGTCGGGCATTAGCTGACTCTGGAGGAGAGGAAAGCAGCTTTGTACAAATTGTTACGTTAATAAACACTGTTCATGCAGTGGGTTTTTTCCCAAGCCAGATCCCCAGCTCCTCTCCATCAGCTGCAGCTCCATTGACTTCCCCCGAGTTATGGAAATTCACCAGCTCCTGGAGTTTGCAAGGCACAGGCACATCGCACCCCTACAGTGCACAGGGATGTGCAAATTACACACACACACCGGCCTAACCCTCTTCCCCTTCCTCGCACACAGAGGCGCAGTGGCTGGGAAGGTTTCTTTTCCCCAGACTTACCAGGTGCTGTCCCTGCAGACAGAGGCTGCTCGGCTGGGATCCTCCCGGCTCTGGAGTCCCAGCTCGGCGCGGGGCGGGGGAAAGGGGATTGGGGACTCACTCACCCAGACCCCAACAACAAAGAGTTACTGTAGCGACCGGGGAGGGCAAGTCGCATCACTTCCTGCTGCCGGGCCAGCGTGACCCCCGCCCAGCTGGCGTCTGGGTCCTAGCGATAAACGTCCTCGCACCGCAGCCCGGAGGCGCTGGGACTAGGGGGGCCCGCACCCCCCCCCCGGCTTGAAGGGGTTTCCATCCTAGCCAGGGTTTGCAGTTTGGTTCAATGGCTCTCACCCCCCCAAGTGGTTCCAGTGCCCCTGCTGCAGATCCCCACGCTTCACCCTGCCCCAAGCCCCCCTGCCTTTTTGGGGGTGCGCCCCCCCGACACACACAGGCAGCCCCTCCCAGCAAATCCCCAGCCTCCTGCAGGGGACCTTAGTCCATGACTCAGAGGCTGGGGGTGATTTGCTGGATCCCCCCCCTCCCCGGGGGGGTCCTGCTTTGGGGGCCCATGTGCAGAACGGGGCTCTGGTTTTTTTTGCACAGAGAGGGACGCTGCGCTCGCTCTGTTTCTTCTTTATCTTCCTGGGTCAGACGCCGCCTCCTCCATTGTGAGCTGGGAGCCCGGACTGAACCGCTGCTGCTGCCGCCCCAGCCGGATCTGTGCTGGGGAGAGACCGGCATTAACCCCCCTCTGTGCCCAACCCAGGGGGTGACTTTCTCCGATGGCTGGAACCAGCCCCTGGGGCAGCCCCGGGCTCTGCCCACACCAGCCCCTGGACTGGAGCCTGCAGGTGATGGAGAGAGACCTGGGGAAAGGGCTGGAGCCAGTGAAAAACTGCTATCTGCTGTAATGTCCTACCAACACACTGCTATTGGACCTAATCGGTATGGGGTAGCAAACTGTAACCAGTAACAGTTTCTGATACATAAGGTTGTGCTTAGCTGCTGACTTGTCCTAATTTGCTAAAACTTGACAGTGGTGTGGGATGGAACCATAAAGTCTTTGGCTTCCAAACGACCCTGCCTGGTGCCCAGACGTATTGATACCTCTGAACAGAGAGAGGTCATTTAAACATCCTTTCTTTTGCAGCTTCGTTTCCTGTGTGGTGTCAAAACTAGAAACACAGATGGCATTGCTAAAAGGACTAGCACATACTCACTTGTGCATATTTTCAATGAGGCTTATGCAAATATAAATTAAATAGCACATCTGCACAAGAACAAAGCTAAATGATGAGGTGCTAAGAGTAGTTCAGGAAATCCAGCAGCAGATAAGACAAGTTGGTGAACTGCTCGGAGACTCTATGCAATCAGATACACTGATGAGCGATTCTTTGTTTCTAAGGGGTATAGGTAAAATGTTTCACTAAATCAAGTCTCCTGCAGTAGGTTATATCCGATAGAGAGGAGCTGCAGTGACTAGGCATTGGGATGCCTGTGCCTTTAAGAATCCAGCCCTGGGAAGCCCATGCTTCGAGGTGCTGTCTGTGGGAGGAGAAATAAAAAAGCCCCTCTGCTTCCCACCCTATTTTTGCAAACATGGGTGTCTCAGTCCACCGGGGTAACGGTTCCCCCTCTGCCTCTCCCTGTGCTGGGGTTTTACCCTCTGTCACCCTCTGGCAGCGCCTCTCCCCTGAGCTTAACCCCAGCTCCCCCCCCATCCCTGCTTCCAGCTGCTTGACCCCCCCTCCCCAGCCAGTCAATTTCCACTCCCAGGCCCTGGCCACTCCTCTTCACCGATTTGCCCCCTTTGCGCCTTTTTAACCCCCGTAAAAGCAGTCCGCAGAATCTTATGCCAAGTAATGGCAGGGTGAAGGGCAGTGGCTTCAGCAGATGTTACCGAGCATGCTCAGTTCATGTGAGCATGCTCAGTACACCCCCAAGTAGCAAATTAAGACAGAGAGAGCAGTTTTTCACACTACACCAATGGAAGCATTCTCCCATCCACCTAGCTGGGTCTATGCTGGGGGTTAGGCCCGTGTAATGTCTAGGGGTGTGGATTTTCCACACTGCACTGAGAGAAGTAGTTGTGTCAGTGGTGCCCAAACTTTTCAGGGTCATGCCCCCCCTTACCCCTGTCCACACAACCCCACTGAACTGGGACCAGGAGTGGGACCGTGGTTTGTGGGAGTGGGGATGATGCAGACAGGAGTAAGGGGGGGGGCAAGTTTGGGGGTGGAGCTGGGGACGGGGCTGGCTGGGTGGCACTCTCTCCCCCACTCCCTGTGGTGCCTCGACTGGGACAGGAATGGAGCCGTGGCCAGGGGTGGGCCCAGGCAGGGCCGGCTTTATGAACTGTGGGGCCTGATTCAAATACCTGGCGGCGGCGGTCCGGGGCTTCGGCAGCAGGGGGTCCGCTCCGAGTCTTCCGCGGCACCGAAGGACCCCCCACTGCCGAAATGCCGCCAAAGACCCGGAGTGGACCCCCTCCCCCCGCCACCAAAGACCCATCCCACCCACGCGGGTGCCGGGTGAGTAAAAAAAATTTAAAAATTAAAAAGGCGCCTAAGGTTCAGGGCCCCCTTGGGCGCGGGGCCTGATTCCCGGGAATCGGGTGAATCAGCCTAAAGCCGGCCCTGGGGCCAGGAGCAGACCCGCAGCCAAGCTGCGGTGGGGGCTGGCAGCCAGGCCTGCCATCAGGTGCGGAGCCAGGGATGGGGCTAGGCACAGGGCCAGGAGCTGGGGCTACAGTTGGGGGCGGAGCCACAGCAAAGCTGGGGGCGGGGCTGGATGGCACTCTCTCCCCGTCCCCCGAGAGCCCCATCACGCCCTGCCTGAACATTCCTCCCCCACAGTTTGGGGACCTCTGAGCTCTGTCAACCTATATTTTAAGTGTAGGCCAGTTAGGTTTAAAATGTGGGTTTAGTCCTGGTGGGTCTGCGCTGGAATAAAGCGACTCCGAGTTTTCCCAGCATGGCCAAGTCTAGAACGTTTATCTGCAGGAAAAGAAACCTGGGGGGGAACCCAGCTGCAAGACGGACTCACACCCCTCCTGAGGCCTTCCCCGTTGCCCTGACAGGCTGCATTACTATGATCACATTTGCTCCTGATCATCCCATCTGCTGTTTTAATTTTGAGGGAACAAACAAGCCCAGAGAGTCTTCGCCAGACCCTGTCCCTGAGCCTTGAACAGTTAAACATGATTTGGGGTCCTGAGTACAGAGATCTGGATTTGCTTCGGCCCGTGGCAAGCGACAGACAATTCATGCCAGACTTTGGGGAAATTATTCATTCAGATACGCAAAAAAAAAAAAGAATAAAAATGTAAAACGTCGTGAAGTCGAAACGGAGTGCTTATGCAAAATGAACTTAATCCAACCGCATTCCGTTCCCCGTTCCAGGGAGAGGATCCCGGTTAGAATCACTGATGCGGTCAAACAGTCCTTCTTGGCGGGGAAGAAAGGGTTCGTTCTGTGCCGGGAATGGTGGGAACTTTCCCTGCTTTTGACAAAACAGGCAGAGAGAAGTGGAGGAGAGAGGGGATAGGAACGGGGGATGATGGTGGTGGGGAAAATACAGCTTTTATAGCTGCTCTCAAGACACAAGTTCAACAACTGAGCTCCCAGTTGGGGTAGGCCAGCTAGACCCCATTTAGGACAACACATCCTCCCAGGGGACGAGGAAGTAAAATATTTGTCACACTCCATTGCAGCTGTGTTGTTTCTCCTCCCCTTCCGAGCACCGAGACGCCTCTCTTTGTCGTTAACCTCTCTCTCCAAGGTCATGACGTAGGGTTTGTCTATGCTAGAAGTGGCCGTAGACACTACCTACGCTGCTCCCATCGCTGTAGTTAATCCGCCTCGGCAAGAGGCAGTAGCTAGGTCAATGGAAGAATTCGTCCGTCGGCCTAGCACTGTCTACACAGGCACTTAGGTTGGTTTAACTACGTTGCTTGGTTGGATTCTTTCACGGGAAATAAAGTGTGAGCTTTGACTGAAGCTTTTCCCACACTCGATGCATGTGTTTTTTCTCTCTTCTGTGGGGATTCTGTGCTGGGCTGTGGTTTCCTTGAGGTCCCAACAACTTCCCCCAAATGTAGTGGATTTAATAACTTTCTGCCCTGGCTGCTTCCCCCGCTGCCTCTCTGACCTCTCCAAGAATCCAGGAAATGTTCTCTATGGAGCTTTCTAAAAATACGCCATGTGCTTCCCGTTTCCTTATGACCTTCCTGCTATGGATTTTCCCTCCCTTGTTCTCCCTTAACATCCCATCACCTGCTGGGATAGAGAGAGAATCCCGCCAGGAGTCACTGTCCGTGTCCTGCCTGGGGACAATGGAGATTCTTTCTCCCCCCTCTCACGGACATCAGGGATGTCCCCAAAAGAATAAAAGCCGCCCCTGGGACTGGAGATGCTGGCACTGCTGTGAATTCACCCCGTTCTCTGGGCCCCCCCTTAACCGGAGCTCCCTGGGTTTTGGGCTTGCGGAGCGTTTTCTTTTGGGACCGGATCCCGGCATGCCTCCTGGATTCTCGGCACTTTTCTCTCAGCTGTAAGAGGTGGCTCTGTTGCTGGTGCCAGTGGGAGCCGGGAACAGTGATGTGCTGGGCTGGGGCTGAAAGGCATCGGGCTTGGCTGGGGCTGGGGCTTCAACCTTTTTATTTCTATCTTTGGCACAATAAAGTAGAATTTAGTTTTGTCTCGAATCACCAGTAAAAATGGCTTGGAATGGATCCGGGGCCATCTGGGAAGCCTCTCTGGTTTGTTATTTCCCCAGCCATAGGCGCCGACTCTGTGGGTGCTCTGGGGCTGGAGCACCCACGGAAATAAATTGATGGGTGCTCAGCACCCACCAGCAGCTCCCCGTGGCCCCGCCCCACCCCCCTGCTCCAGCTCACCTTCACCTCCTCCGCGAGCGTGCCGCCGCGTCCTGCTTCTCCCCCCTCCTTCCCAGCACTTGTGCCGTGAAACAGCTGATTTGCAGGGCAGGGAGGGAGGGGGAAGGAGAGGGAACGCGGCGCGCTGGGGGAAGAGGCGGGGCCGGGATTTGGGGAAGGGATCCAATAGGGGTAGGGATGGGGTGGAGTTAGGGCAGGGACTTTGGAGTGGGGTTGGAATGGGGGCAGGGCCAGGGGCTGGGATGGGGTGGAGTTGGGGGGGGGGCAGGGGCTATTTTTGAAGCCTGGTGGAACAGCCAGGAGGAGAAAATGTTTTGGAGGATTTGTAGGGGAAGACACACATGATGTCACTTCCCTTCTCCACCCCCACCTCTGCCTCCTATGTCGCTGAAGGGCAAGATGCCAGGGGTACCGGAACGGGGGTGGAGGGTGTCTGGGGCCCCATCACTTTTTACCGTCTGTAAGGGCGAGCGACAGGGGAGAGGGAGTGGAGAGGAGCGAGTGGGGGGCAGGGTTTTGGGATGAAGAGGTGATATGGGGGCAGGGCCTTGGGTGAAGGGGTGGGGCAGGGTGAGGGTGGAGGTTCAGCGCAGGGGGCGGGGCCACCAGCAGTCCCTCCACTTTTAAGGAGCTTTGGCCGTTCCTGCAAGGAGCCCATTTGTTGTTTGGTTCAGTCCATATCTGTGGGCCCCCAGAGGATACAGGTTCCTTTGAGGAAGATCCCTTAGTTGTTGAGGGGTCATTGAAAAACTATTTGCAAATGCAGTTCTTCCTCAAAGCTGTATTCATAAGCACATAAGAATGGCCATATTGGGTCAGACCACAGGTCCATCTAGCCCAGGGCCCTGTCTTTCGACAGTGACCAATGCCAGGTGTCCCGGAGGGAATGAACAGCACCGGTGCTCATCGAGTGATCCATCCCCTGTCACCCAATCCCATCTTCTGGCAAACGGAGGCTAGGGACACCATCAATAACCATTGATGGATCTATCCTCCATGAGCTTTTCTAGTTCAATTTTGAATCCTGTTATGTCTTGGCCTTCACAACATCCTCTGGCAAGGAGTTCCACAGGTTGACTGTGCCTTGTGTGAAGAAATACTTCCTTTTGTTTGTTTTAAACCTGCTGCTTATTAATTTCATTGGGTGACCCCTAGTTCTTGTGTTACGAGAAGGAGTAAATAACACTTCCTTATTTACTTTCTCCACACCGGACATGATTTTATAGACCTCTATCATATCCCCCCTTAGTCATCGCACTGGATTTCCAGAAGCAGAGTGTTTGGATGGTCCATTAGCTTAACATGCATCTTTGTCTAGGGCTGTGAAGGCCCCTGAGTAGCTGTGTCAAAGCATGGCCCCAAAGGGTGGAAGTTGGCAAAGGGGCAGAGCCCCCCACTACATCGTCCTACACTACTCCAGTTCTCCGCTATATTCCCCCTCATTGCTCTGACCCCCCCCCCACTGTTCCAACACGCAACATCACTCCAACCTCCTCCCCGTCCTGTCCCGCCCAGCCTTCCCTGCATCACACCCCTTGCTCTGCTTACACCCCACCTAACTAAAAAACACCACAGCCACCACAGCAGGGAAATTCTTCGTCAGACTTTGTCTTACCAGATAAAGAAGAACTGCTCCCAAGAGATTGGTTCTTGGCCCGACGCTATTTAACATTTTTATCAGTGACGTGGAAGAAAACAGAAAATCATCACTGATTAGATTTGCCAATGACACAAAATTTGGGGGAGTGGTAATTAATGAAGTCATTAATTAATTAATGCCACTTGTACAGCGCAATCTGAATTGGATGCAAGCAAACAATCTGCATTTGAATATGGCTAACTGTAAATGGACACATCTAGGAACAAAGAATATGGGCCACACTTAGAGGATGGGAAACTCTATCCTGGGAAGCAGCGACTGTGAAAACGATTTGGGGCTTGTGGCGGATAATCAGCGGAACATGAGCTCCCAGTGTGACTCTGGCCAAAAGAGCTAATGGGATCCTGGGATGTATAAACAGGGGAATCTCAAGTAGGAGCAGAGAGGTTATTTTTACTTCTGTGTTTGGCACTGGTGTGACCGCTGCTGGAATCCTGTGCAGGGGCGGCTCCAGGCACAAGCGCAGCAAGCGCATGCCTGGGGCAGCAAGCTGTGGGGGGCAGCGTGCCAGTCGCTGTGAGGGCGGCAGTCAGGCAGCTTTCGGCGGCATGCCTGCGGCAGGTCCGCCGGTCCCGCGGCTTCGGTGGCAATTGGGCAGTAGGTACGCCGAAGGCGCGGGACCGGCAGATCACCCGCAGAAACGCCACTGAATCCACGTGACCAGCGGACCGCCCGCAGGCATGCTGCCAAAGGCCGTCTGACTGCCGTGCTTGGGGCGGCAAAACACATAGAGCCGCCCCTGATCCTGTGTCCAGTTCTGGTGCCCACAATTCAAGAAGGATGGTGATAAACTTGAGAGATTCAGAGAAGAGCCACAAGAATGATTAAAGGATTAGAAAACCTGCTTTATCGACTGTAGGAGCTCAATCTATTTAGCATAACAAAGAGAAGGCTCAGGGGTGGTTTGATCACAGTCTGTAAGTACCTACCTGGGGAACAAACATTTAATAATGGGCTTCAATCTAGCAGAGGAAGGTCTAACATGATTCAATGACTGGGAGTTGAAGCTAGACAAATTCAGACTGGAAATGCGGTGTAAATTTTAACAATGAGCGTTTTTGGGATAGCCTTCAAGATGTTCCCCAAGAACTCAGTTCGACTCCAGTTTTGTCACTCAAGTTCCTTTATTTGGCATACAGCAAAGCTATGCTGAGTTGATCAGACTCAAACACTGGGGGTGGGTACAGGGTATACCACACATCCAAAGTTACACTGAAACCACCTTTCTTTAGATACATTTACATATTACATTACATTCGGTATACCTCGCATCCCACTATACACTGCATAAGTGTGCTTTAACAGCAAAAAGCAACCCAGCATCAGTAAAATAAAGTAAATCAGTAAACATAAGGAGCGAAGCCCAATCATCAAAATTCCATTCCAAAGTGCCATCCACTTTCTGTTTTTTTAACAGTTTATGAATTATAAATAATGAAGCTACTTTAAAGGGGGCAGTGGGCATTCAAAAAAATGTCCAAACCGCCAACCATTCAAATCCTATCCAAAAGTTCTGCTTAACTGTACTGTAAAATAAATGTTACACTGGGTACATCTACACTACAGCGGGGAGTCGATTTAAGATACGCAAATTCAGCTACGTGAATAGCGTAGCTGAATTCGACGTATCACAGCCGACTTACCCCGCTGTGAGGATGGCGGCAAAATCGACTTTTGCGGCTTCCTGTCGACGGCGCTTACTCCCACCTCCGCTGGTGGAGTTAGAGCGTCGATTCGGGGATCGATTGTCGCGTCCCGACGAGACGCGATAAATCGATCCCCGAGAGGTCGATTTCTACCCGCCGATTCAGGCGGGTAATGTAGACCTAGCCTAGTAAAAACAAAAACTATACAGTAAAGGTTTGGAAACTAAAAAAAAAGCAAACTGAAATGTCTGAAACTAAAAACAAGTCCAAATAGTTTAGGGTTAAAGCCTATTAAAAAATATTTTACACAAAAATGTTCCGTTTATTTATGTGTCTGTGTTACTAAATTTTACCAATCTGCATAAAAAATGATGCCCACTAAAATTTGGTGAAGTATCATTAAAAACAGATAAAAACTTTCTAAACAAAAATATATACTTTAAAGTTTTAAAATATACTGCCAGAACATAAAACTGCCAAGGCAGGGAGGGGATGGTAGGCAAGCCAACACCCCCTAGGGTTACCATATTAAAACATTTAAAAAAGAGGACACTCCACGGGGCCCTGGCCCCACCCCTTCCCTGCCCCAACTCCGCCCCTTCCCGGCCCCGCCCCAACTCCACCCCCATTCCAACCCCTTCCCCAAAGTCCCCGCCCCAACTCCGCCCCCTCCCCTGAGTGCCCCGCATTCCCCCTCCTCCTCCCTCCCAGCCACGCGAAACAGCTGCCCAAGCGTTACCGGCTTCACGGTTTGCTGGGCAGCCCCCAGACCTCCAGACCCTGCGCTCCCAGCCGGGCGCTTCCCCAGCGCAGCCGGAGCCCGGGAGGGGAAGCGCCCGGCCGGGGGCGCAGGGTCTGGAGGTCTGGGGGCTGCCCAGCAAACCGTGAAGCCAGTAGCACTCGGGCAGCTCGGCTCTTCAGATCCACAGAGCTGAGGTGTCTGGGGGGAGCAGCAGCCGCTGCTGCCGGAGCCACTCTAAGGTAAGCAGGGGACAGGGATGCCGGCAAAGCATTTTCCCGGACATGTTCGGCTTTTTGGTAATTCCCCCAGGATGGGGATTTGAGGACCAAAAAGCCGGACATGTCCGGGAAAATCTGGACGTATGGTAACCCTAACACCCCCCCCCCCAAACTGTTCAAAATTAGTATGATACTCTAAAACCAAACCGACATAAATATGCTGTAAAAACATAACCAAGCATTTCAACAGAAAATACTGGAAGCAAAGTACTGGAGCCATTAAATAAGAAAAAAAACCTCCTTAATAAAGCTTTGTTATAATATACATAATGTTGTCATTGCTTTTAAAAAGTTATCAAATTAAGTCAATGTGTTCTAATAACATGTGCAAAAGACATGCTATACAAAGTAAAAGCAGCCTTAAGTAAAATGAAGCAAAAAACCTTGTCCTCTTTGGTCACCACAAATGTTAAAAATTTAAGACAATAAAAATGACAACAGTTGGTGCAAAATAAAATAATAATAATAATAATAATAATAAAGAAATCAACCAGGGTCTGATAGCAGGAAGTTAAATGTAAAACCACTGCAACTGATGTGGTATAAAAAAAAAGTTTCATTTCCCTAATCAAATACTGTTAGAAAACAACACAAAGTCTAAAAACTCCCAGACTTGTTCTGCTGTTTGCATCTGGGAAACTTACACAGGCAGGTGTAACATCTTACAGACAAAGTTGCAGGCACAAGGGTTTGCTTTGGGAAAAGAGGCTCCAAATTGCACAGCAGGGTTAAAACACTGAAATGTTAGTAATGTAAAAATTGCCTACGCTGGTGATAACAAACATTGTCTGGGGGCTAAAAAGGATCTCTTCTGGCATGGACTCAGGAAATGTTAATTGAATTGACCTATGTTCTGTTTCACACAAATTTCTTGTAGTAATGAAAGGAAATATATATATATTTACCAGGTTGTTTTTTTTATAATGAAATTAAAATAAAAGCAAAATTAAAATGACAAAAAACGCTTTAAAGGCAAAGCAAGTTTCTAATGTGGAATTACACCCTGGTGGGCTGTAGCAAAGAGGTAAACTTCCACCTCCTCGTTAGTACTTTAAACCTAGTATTAATGGTGGTTCAAATAATTACAGTTACTGTAGCCTTAAAATTGTGTTGCTAAGTAGTCCACTGCAAAAACCAAACACAAAAATCCTAAAATATAATGCAACTAAAACAAAGAACTAGATAGGTTCATGGAGGATAGGTCCATCAATGGCTATTAGCCAGGACAGGCAGGGATGGTGTCCCTAATCTCTTTTTGTGAGAAGCTGGGAATGGGTGATGGGGATGGATCACTTGATGATTCCCTGTTCTGTTCATTCCCTCTGCGGCACTTGGCATTGGCCACTGTCGGAAGACAGGACACTGGGCTAGATGGGCCTTTGGTCTGACCCAGTGTGGCCGTTCTTATGTAAAAGGCGAAAGATTTATATGATCTGAAGAGAAACCAAAAGAAAAAACAAAAGCAGTGGAACATAGGCCTGACTTGACATGAGTAATTGAACATGGGTCAGGCCTAATTTCTCAGGTGACAGGATTAGGGAGGTAAATAAATCAGCAGGTTGGAAGCAGAATGTTTGTACGAGCTAAAATAAGCGGGAACCCCCAGGGAACCATCTACAATGGACACAATAATGATGGGTAAGAGATGCCTGGATCATAAGATGAGGTAAAGAGTAAGTCATCCAATAACAGTGCATGGATTGAGCATGCTGTACAGGGATTGGTTCCTACGAAGCAACCAAGCCAATTCCAAAACGGGTGATGCAATGTGTAATGAATGTAACATGTAAATGTCTACAAAGGAAAAGGTTTGCTGTGTAACTGTGGGTGTGGGGTACGCCCTCCACCTGCCCTCTACGCTTTAGTCTGATCAACTCAGCAGAGCTTTACTGTGTGCCAAATACAGGAACCAAAGCGCCCAGACTGGAGTGGAACTGAGTTCTTGGGGAACCAAGTGCAACAGAAGTGGCTCTAAAGGCTTTGTAGGGAAAAATGCACAGGGGTGGTAGTTGTTACCACCTGACCTCCCGTTTGCATGGTTGGTTTGATTTTATTGGGCATGACTGCACTGAGTTCTGCTGCCAAAACTGTGTTTTATTATTGAATCAAGTACATTTAACACTTTAACGTATTGCTTTTTAAAAGACTTTCAAACATTGTTACTATTTTTAACTATTTTTTTTAACTCTGCAGTGTTAATTTGTGCAAAAACTTGTTGACTGTTTTTATTTAATTACTTATGTTTTTAAAGTGATACATTTTGTAGCCAATTTTTTTTGGCAACTTTAAGCTTATATATATATATATATATATATATATATATATTTTGCACTTCTTTTTTTAGCTTCATACACTTTGCCTGCAAAGCTGTCCTTACTAAATACAGTTTCTGAAGGACAACTGCTTTCTACCTTGGATCTAAGGCAACAGTTAAACATGTGGGGGTTTTTTTATAATTGTTATTTGGGAATTTTTTAATTTAGCTTTTTCCCCCCCTACAACTTTGATTTGCTTGTTATACTTTTTGCATTTATTTGGTAAGGTGGCACCTTGGGTTTGTGAAGTTTTAGCCACTAGAAATAATCCTTGTGAAACTGCAGCCTTGATTTGGGCTTTTTTTTCGCTTTACGAGAAAAACAACAAGAAGATCCTATTTTTTATGGCTGCAAATGGGTCCTACCTTTTAACATTGTATTGGCACTCAACACACTTCTCCTGTGCTTTGCCCAGCATTCTTTTACATAAGTCTAGAAAGTACCTTTCAAATATTGTTTCAACTTTTATTTTATTTGAAAACTGCTTTGCCGGGCTGCATGGCATGCACTTTATAGATCTCTTTTTTGCTCCTTCAGCCCATTCTTTTCTTCCTCAACATTTTTTACATAAGGGTTAATTCCTTTACTTCTCTACACTGGCTTTTATTTTTAGGATAACTCTCTGCAATAACAAGTTATTTGCCTTTTTTTTTTTTTTTGGTTGCGTTTGTTATTTAGCGCTATCCAGTGACGTTCCTTTTCCACCCAGACCCAGTTTCTCCCTAATACCTATCTGGGAGTCTATAGGGTCCACCTTTGCATTTAACTTAGTTCCCCAATGACCCGGAAATCTCTTCAAATTTAAGCCCTACCAATGCCATTGCTAAAGTGCTGGGTTGCGATCCTTGACAGTAAAGCTAGACGTGTAATAAACGATACCTTACCTGCTCCAGGTGAATGGATCCGATCCGAGTCGCTGCATCACTACAATGGAGTAGTCTTTGAAACCTCTTCCACTTGATTCCCCAAGAACTCAGTTCAACTCCTGTCTCATCACTCAGGTTTCTTTATTTGGCATAAAGCTATGCCAAGTTAATCAAACTCAAACGTGGGTACTGGGCATACCACACATCTGAAGTTACACAACCACGCTCCTGACTTTTCTTGCCATTGTCATCTTGTTCTTAGTAAACGTTTCCCTGGGTGTTCTCCTGATCTTAACTAGCTCAGACATTCTGTCTTTTAGCTTAGCGCAGGTCTACACTTAAACTGCTGTGCCGCACCCCTGGAGTGCTTTAATGAAGACGCTCTATGCTGACAGGAGACAGCTGGCCCATCGGCTTAGTTAATCCACCTCCATGAGAGGCGGTAGCGATGTTGGCAGAAACTCTCCAGCCAAAACAGCACTGTCTACACTGGTGATTAGGCTGGTATATAACTCAGGGGCGTGAATGATTCAACCCCAGGACCACGTAGTTATGACAAAGTAATTCTGTAGTGTGTAGACTTGCTGTTAGTGACCCATTTACTTATCTTAGCCCAAACATTCAATTTTCAGTCTACTGATCTAGTTACCTCCCTAATCTTGTCTTCCAAAAATTAAAGCCTCCCTAATGACTCATGTTCAAGCCAGGCCTACAAGAGTAACTAACCACTGGCCCAATTTACCAAGGACCATGACGGATTCTCCATCACTGAGAATTTTAAAATCAAGATTGGAGGGTTTTGCTAAAAGGTTCTTCTCCAGGAATTCTCTGGGGGAAGTTCTTTGGCTGGTGTAATACAGGAGGTAAGACAAGATGATTACAACGGTCTCTCCTGGCCTTGGAATCTATCAACCCCACTACCCAAATCCAGGGTGTAATTTGTGCCAGGGCTTGCCAGAGCTGAGCCCCGACACCGCTGAGCCTGGCAGTTCAGAGCCCCGGCACCTCTGGGCTTGTCGTGTCAGTTATTAAAGTAAAAACATGTCCTTGAGCCCCGACACCTCTTTCATTACAAATTAAGCACTGCCCAAGCCCCCCACATCCACGCCCCTCAATCACCAGCTCTAACCTTCTCCTGGTCACCCTGTGTCCTTGGTAAGTGTGGAGGGGCTATGGGGAGCTGGGAAGGCAGTGGGGTTGTGAGGGATGCCTGGAGGCCATAAAGGATACCTGGAGGCCATACCCAAATCACAGAAGGTTCCTGTGTATCTGGAGCACTCCAGATTTAGGCACCCAAATTGCAATTTTCGGCACCACTGTGATCCACCAAACCCCCGCCTGGCTGCCAATTAACACGCATCTAAACTCACCGGGCACCGAAATTTTTGCACTGGGTATGCACTCTGCTGCCTCAGGCAAGCACCAGGTGCCGGTCTCATACCTAAGCCTCAATATGATCTCCCAACCAGCCAAAGATGGGTGAGGCCCTCCCGGCCCAGTTGTATAGACTCTGCTCTTTAAAGCCCCAAAGGGTTCAAGGTGTTTATCAACTCTCTGTGTCCAGCATTAAACAGCAAGAGGTGGGTTCGGGGACAGTTTTAAACAGAGCCCTTAGTTTCACTCAGTGACTTGGCCAAAACTGAAAAGCGTCCATTCAAACTGAAAGTTTATTGATTAAACACAAGAAAAGAACAAGAAATCAAAACAGGCCAAAATTAAAGGCTATTAGCCAGGATGGGCAGGGATGGTGTCCCTAGCCTCTGATTGCCAGAAACTGGGAATGGGTGACAGGGGATGGATCACTTGATGATCACCTGTTGTGTTCATTCCCTCTGGGGCACCTGGCATTGGCCACTGTTGGAAGACAGGACACTGGGCTAGATGGACCTTTGGTCTGACCCAGTATGGCCGCTCTTACGTTTTTATGTATGGCCTTTATCTGGAAACTGCAGTCGAGTGATTACACAAAACAAATGTAGAGCTTATCGAAACCTCTCTGCTTTAGAGTCTCTTGTTTTCAGGGCAACCTTTCTTTGCTGAAAGGGAGATGGTTAATTTTAGTCTCAGTCCTGATTGGAATGGCATTCACGTATCCTGTTCTGAACAGAGATAGACAGGGTGGAGGAGAGACGGGACAGAGAAGATGGGTGAAATATGGCTTTTGTGGAGGTTTTTGGACTACTGGTTAGTTACAAGTGGATGCTTTGTCTGGCAAGTGAACCACAATACCAGTTGCGTGATCTGGTTAGTTATGAACTGGTCAGGGCTGTCATCTGATGGCATCCTTTCTCCTTCGGCAAGGCAGGTTTGGAGGATTGCAATATACTTGACTTCAGGATTTGACAAGAAGCCAAGAGAGCGAGGTAGGATGAGAGGAAAGAAACAGTGGGGCAGAAAACAACACAACAAAGGAAGGGAATACAATACAGGATCTCACGCACCTTCCTGGTGCCGGTAATTCTATCTCCCCACTGGTGGGCTGAGATCTGGACGTCACAATAATGAGATGACTTTCAGCACTCGCAGGTGAAAACAAAGTTCCCTAAAGAAGAGCAAGTCCTTCAGATGAGTCGAGATGAGATGAAGCACTGGCAGATCGGGGGATGAGCTGAGGGAAGATGAGCTGAGGCGAAGCAATCTGGGACGGGAGAAGAGAGCTCACACCACCTACTCCTACTCCAGAAGGGAAAAAAATTGGGAGGCAGAGTTCATCGCCCTCCTTATTTTGTCCACCAATTAGGCCTAATATCTGTCTCACCAATATTGGCTTATTAACTTCCGTCTCCACCTCTCCTGTTTTCACCCAGCATAATTTCAATACAGGCCTTGTATCGCATCAACTTGCCCTATGTTGTTTGGACTTACTTAATCTCTCTGGCTGCTTCTCTTGCATCTGCTCAGTAGTTTGAGCATTGGCCTGCTAAACCCAGGGGTGTGAGTTCAATCCTTGAGGGGGCCATTTAGGGATCTGGGGCAAAAATCTGTCTGGGGATTGGCCCTGCTTTGAGCAGCGGGTTGGACTAGATGACCTCCTGAGGTCGCTTCCAACCCTGATATTCTACGATTCTATGATCTGTTTAGAACATGTTCTATTGAAAATAACTTGACCTACTTTCCACAGTGAACTCCTAAGTAGGCAAGAGTTATAGGCCAATTGTCACAACAGCCGTATTCATGATCAGATCTCTCCTAACTGCACCCAAAACAGCTGTTGGGAGGGGCACGACTCTCTTATAACTTTTAGCCTAGAGCAGTTACCCAGGACGTGGGACACCCCAGGCCAATTCCCCCCTCTGCCTGGGTGGGGAAATGGTATTTGAGTAGGGATCTCCCACCTTTCAGTACAGCTACCCCAACACAGTGAGTAGGTGCAGATACTTTCCCCTGGATGCTGCCAGCTCCAGGGGGGAAGAGCTACGGTTGCATAGGCGTGTACCTTAACGCTGTATTGCCTGGTTTTCAGAAGGATTTTTCCCCTGAATTCTGCCTTCGGCAAGGGCACAAGTTATCACCAGGCAGCCTTAGCCTGTGTTAACAAAGTTTTTTGGCAGTGAATTTCCTAGCTTTTTGAACAGAAAAATATTGGAGGAGGGGTCATTTAGTGTGTTGATGTTTGCCCCAATATTAACAGCTGATACACTGCCGGGGCTAGAGAAGCACAAAAAGACCCAGGTTTTAAACAGAGCTTTACAGCAGTGAACCCCAAAGAATGACCCCCATTTTACAGATGGGCAGCTGAGGCACGGGGAGCTGACGGGCCTTGCCCAAGGTCACCCAGTGGGCCGGGGGCAGACCCAGGAATAGTTCCAGGCCGGTGGTTTCTCCACTAGGCCACACGGTCGTTATGTGATTCCTAAGTGCTCCGCCCGCACCCTGTGCATTTTGCGATCGTGGAATAGGGATAATGGTCGTGCTTTGAAATATGTGGAGTGCGTCGTTGCAAACAGGGCGGGGGAGAGAAATCACGGACATGGGCTAGGTCCCAAAATCTTGGCAGCTTTATGACATGCCTCAGACAGTAACTTTAAGCATGTGAGAGAAGGCTACTGTGTCTCCCGCCTCAAACAACATACACTTCCCCCCCACACACACACATACTGTTTTTAGCTCACTCTCCCCTTCCTGTCCCATTAAGCTATTAGTAGATAAGAAGCTACATGTGCACTGAAAAAGCGGGTAGCATAGGTGGTGGGTATAATATGTCTCCCCAGGCACAGCTGGTGTCGCCCTGCCACCTGGGCTGTGGTGGCCCCGCCTGTGCTCCGCCTCTTTCCGTCCCTGCTCCGCCCCTTCCCCGAGGTCCCCACACCCACCACTGCCTGGCTGAGTCCCTTCTCTCCTCCACACACACCCCCCACGAGGCCCCCACGGCCCACTGCGTCCCTGTGGGCAGTGGAGGCCTTGCAGGGGAGGAGAGGAGGAATGTGTGAACTAGAGCGGGGGAGGGGGCGGAGCAGAGGCAGGGCCTGGGGTGGAGTGTGGGCGGGGCCACGGACAGAAGAGGCGGGACAAGGAGCTAGCTCCCTGAACCTGAGCCCCAATGAGCTCTCCTCACTGCCCCCCATGTCCGCAGCACCTGTTCTCGGGGCATGCTCCAAGCACGCCTCTTATCTCCCCACCACAAGGGCCCAGTCCCCCTCGACCCAGCTCAGAGCCCTTCAGTCGAAGAGGGGATCCCCCCAAATCTTGGCTTACATGGGGGGGGAAGGAGCTCTGACCCCCCCATGGACAAGGCCCCTAATCCCATGAGTGGGGGCAGGGAGAGGGGCTCAGACACCCCCAAGAGACAACCCTCTCCCCAGATCCCATCTTATATAAGTGAGGCAGGGATGGGGGCAGAGACATCCCCAGAGGCGCAAGGGTCACATGAGGGGGAACAGGGAGGGGGAAATCAGACCCACCCCCTAGGGGGACATGGACCCCACATCCCTGCCCACATTCAAAGGTAGGGAGAGCGTCTCAGACCCCCTCCACTCCCCCTCCCTCAAGAAAGGCAGCCCCTATAGATCACGACACACATGGGAAGAGAGAATTTGATGCTGACAGACACCCCTGGCTCTAGTTCCCTCAATCCTCTGTCATTTTCCCCCCACATCCCCCTTCTCCTGGCCCCCCCGCACCTCTCCTTGGCCCTTCTCCCCATCCCTATCACTCATCCTCATTTCTCCTGTCCCATAATCCCTCCCTTCCCATGCTGCAGCCCTGAGCCATCAAACACCTTCATCAAACACACCCAGTCCACCGGGGACTACTGCACCAGCCTGTGACCTCAGTCAATGGTGTCGTCCCAGACGTCGTGGAGTGAAGTTCTCAGATCTGGCTCAATCCTGTGAAGCCACCAGTGTCCGGGGTGGCCCCGGGGGCGGCACCGGGGAGAGTCAAGGCACACACCCTGCTGGAGCTTTTTTCTCCATCGCGGCGAGACGGCCACCGTGGCCGCGCCGCTTTTTGATAGAACGAACGGCGGATGGAAGGCCAGATCGCTGCAGGATTGTCAGGTTTCGCACCAAGTCAAGCCACTTTATGCCTGTCTTCCCCATCCCTCCCCACTCAAAAATTCTCCTCCCTTCCCAGCAAGCATTCATATGTCTAATTTCTCCCCTCCCCCCCGCAAAATAATACCATTGTTTGCATTCCCCCACCCCCATAACATTTTCCCTTCTCAGGACATCAAGGAAGTTTCTTCCCTGTATGGATTTGCTGATTCCAAACCCAACCAAAGCCCCGACTGCAACCGCTCCCGCATTCAAGATTTCAACCTCGTGTGGACTTTCTGATGTTTAATCAGATGCGAGTTCTGACTAAAGCTTCTCCCACAGTCAAGGCATTTATAGGGTCTTTCCCCCGTGTGGATTCTCCGGTGCGTAACTAGGTTGGAGCTCAGATTGAAGCTTTTCCCACAATCCAGGCATTTGTAGGGTCTCTCTCCCGTGTGGGTTCTCTGGTGTCGAATACAGGTTGAGCTGTCACTAAACCCTTTCCCGCATTCTGGGCATTTATAGGGTTTCTGTCCCGAATGGATTCTTCGGTGCTTAATCAGGGCTGAGTTGTCGCTGAACATTTTCCCACACTCTGGGCACTGACAGTTTTTTTCTCCCGTGTGGATTTTTTGGTGTGTCGTCAGGTTGGAGCTCTGAATGAAACTCTTCCCACATTTGGTGCATTTGTGGGGTTTGTCTCCCGTGTGGATTCTCTGATGCACGACGAGGCTCGAGCTCCGATTGAAACTTTTCCCGCAGTCGAGGCATTTGTAGGGCCTCTCCCCCGTGTGCGTTCGCTGGTGCAGAATAAGGTTGGAGCTCTGATTGAAACTTTTCCCGCACTCCTGGCATTTATAGGGCTTCTCTGCCGAGTGGGGGAGCTGAGATCTACCAAGCTGTTTGCTCATATTGAATCTTTTCTCACATTCGGTGGGTGGAGGTTTTTTTTCTCTTGTATGGGGTCTCTGCTGCATTGAGGTTTCCAGGATGTCCTTTCCACCTCTACTAGAGCTAATGGCTTGACACCCTTTCTTCCCTGGCTGCTTTCCCTGCTGCCTTTCTGCCCTGTGCTGACTCTCAGAAGCTTTTCCCTGCTCGAGGCTTGATGCAATGTCTTCTTTGGAGCATCTGGATGATGCCCCATGGGGTTGTGCCTCCTTACAGCCTGCCTGCCGTGGATTCTCTTCCTCATCCTCTCTCACCATCCTGTCGCCCGCTGGAGTAAAGAGAGAGAACCCGGACAGGAGTCATCCCCTCTGCTGGGGTGAAAGGAAAGAAAGGGGCATAGCAAAGAAGAGAGACACAGCACAATAATGGTTGGGGAGAATGAGGGCTTGTCTACCCGCAGGATCGACGGGCAGCGATCGATCCAGCGGGGGTCGATTTATCGCGTCTAATCTAGACACGATAAATTGACCGCCGAGCGCTCTCCCGCGACTCCGGCACTCCACCGGAGTGAGAGGCGCAGGTGGAGTCGACGGGGGAGCGTCAGCAGTCGACTCACCGCAGTGAAGACACTGCGGTGAGTAGATCTAAGTATGTCGACTTCAGCTACGTTATTCACGTAGCTGAAGTTGTGTAACTTAGATCGATCCCCGCCCCCAGTGTAGACCAGACCCGAGAAAGGTAAAAAAATTGACCTCTGCACTTCAGAGAAGGAAAATTTACACAAAGGGGGCACGTGGAGCGCTCTGATCGATTACAACCAGGTTATTCCTCCTCATCTTTCAAACTTGGAGTGTCCTCTGTCCCCTCCCCACAAATCCACCCCATATTTCCTCTCTCTAGCTTCACAATATAGTGGTTGCAGGTGGACTGCACATGTGTGTGTGTACGTGTGTAATAGAAATGAAGGCTTATCCCACCTATCAGGGATGGTCTAGGTCCTGCCTCAGCCCAGGGGGCTGGACTTGATGACTTCTCGAGGTCCCCTCCAGCCCTACGTTTCTATGATTCCTTCCAGCAGCGGTGAGGCCCTGGGGAGCTACAGAAGCAGTCAGTTCTCTGAACAGCGCTGCCTGATGACACTACGGTGTGAAGCTAGAGAGAGAGAGAGGAACAACACAGCGATGACGAGGGAAGCCTGCATGCTTGGAAGAGGAAGTGGAATAACCCAGTGGTAACGGATCACGGAACAGCAGGTGCCCACAAGGGAGAAATAGGATTCTGCCATGCACATGCTCAGGGGGAAGTAAATTTGGGGAGGGAGATCCTGCCAGCTGTCTATCAGGATGGGTGAGGCGCTGTGAGTGACATGGTCAGGGGTAGGACTCTACCTAATTCACGGTCCGTTTTGGTCAATTTCACAGTCATAGGATTTTTAAAATGGTAAATGTCATGATTTCAGCTATTTCAATCTGAAATTTCACGGTGCTGTAATTGTAGGGGTCCTGACCCAAAAAGGCGCTGTAGGGGAGTTGCAAGGTTACTGTAGGAGGGGTGGGCCTCGGGTACTGCTGCCCTTACTTCAGCGCTGCTGCTGACGGTAGCGCTGCCTTCAGAGCCGGACAGCTGGAGAGCGGTGGCTGCTGGCCGGGATCCCAGCTCTGAAGGCAGAGCCACCGCCAGCAGCAGCAATACAGACGGCATGGTATGGTATTGACACCTTTACTTCTGCGCTACTGCTGGGCCCTCAGTCAGCAGCCGCCACTCTCCGGCTGCCCTGCTCTGAAGCCAGCAGCACAGAAGTAAGGGTGGCATGGTATGGTATTGCCACCCTTACTTCTGCGCTGCTGTTGGCGGGGTGCTGCCTTCAGAGCTGGGTGCCCAGCTAACAACCGCCACTCTCCAGCCACCCAGATCTGAACGCAGCGCAGAAGTAAGGGTGGCACAACTGCAGAGTCTCAATGCGTGGATGAGACGATGGTGTAGGGGGGAGGGGTTTAGATTTATTAGGAACTGGGGAAACTTTTGGGAAAGGGGGAACCTATACAGGAAGGATGGGGGAAAGCTGACAGGTGCAGAGGAGCACATGATTTGGACATCCCTTAAGGGAGGATCTATTAATAGAGAATCTCTATGTCCTAGTGAGGACAATAGGATGGAAAATGATAAAATACAGGCAGGGTCTGATCAGAAACAATAAAATAAGAAAGTCCCATTCAATTCCATCATGTAATGGCAGACAGCTAAAAGGAGACAAGTTTTTAAAGTGCTTATATACCACTGCTAGAAGTCTAAAGAATAAAATGGGTGAACTAGAGTGCCCTGTATTAAATGAGGATATTGATATAATAGGCATCACTGAAACTGGGTGGAATGAGGATAATCAATGGGATACACTTAAATGGCTTTTCTCCTGTGTGCAGTTTCATATGGTTGTTCAGTGCCCACTTCTCTGTGAAACTTCTGTCACACAAGTGACAGTAATTCCAGGGTACAAAATATATCAGAAGGACAGAACAGGTCGTGCTGGTGGGGGAGTGGCATTATATGTGAAAGAAAGCGTAGAATCAAATGAAGTAAAAATCGTAAATGAATCAAACTGTAGCATAGAATCGCTATGGAGAGAAATTCCATGCTCTAATAATAAGAATATAGCGGTAGGGATATATTACTGACCATCTAACCAAGGAGCATAAACACTGGCAAATGAAGTGTAAAAGTACAATTAGGAAGGCCAAAAAAGAATTTGAGGAACAGTTAGCCAAAGACTCCAAATAATAGCAATTTTAAAAAAAATATTTGAGAAGCAGGAAGCCTGCTAAACAACCAGTGGGGCCACTGGACGATGGAGAAACTAAATGAATTCTTTGCATCGGTCTTCACGGCTGAGAATGTGAGGGAGATTCCCAAACCTGAGCCATTCTTTTTAGATGACAGATCTGAGGAACTATCCAGGATTGAGGTATCATTAGAGGAGGTTTTGGAACAAATTAAACAGCAATAAGTCACCAGGACCAGATGGTATTCACCCAAGAGTTGTGAAGGAACTCAAATGTGAAATTGCAGAACTACTAACTGTAGTCTCTTAACCTATCATTTAAATCAACTTCTGTACCATGAAATCTGGTCTCCCACCATGAAATCTGGTCTTCTGTGTGCTTTTACCCTTTACTATACAGATTTAACAGGGGAGACCAGCCTTTCTTAAATTGGGGGTCCTGACCCATAAGGAAGATGCAGGGGGGCTCACAAGGTAATTTTTTTGGCGGGTCACGATATTAACAACATAAGAATGGGCCTACTGGGTCAGACCAAAGGTCCATCTAGCCCAGTAGCCTGTCTTCCAACAATGGCCAGTGCCAAGTGCCCCAAAGGGGATGAACAGAACAGGTAATCAACAGAGGCTAGGGGCACCATTCCTCCCCATCCTAGCTAATAACCATTGATGGACCTACCCTCCATGAAATTATCTAGTTATTTTTTGAACCCTGTTATGGTCTTGGCCTTCACAACATCCTCTGGCAAGGGGTTCCACAGGTTGACTGTGCATTGTGCGAAGAAATACTTGCTTTTATTTGTTTTAAACCTGCTGCCTATTAATTCCATTGTGGTACCCCTGGTTCTTGTGTTATGAGAAGTAGTAAACAACACTTCCTTATCTACTTTCTCTACGCCAGTCATGATTGTATAGACCTCAACCATATCTCCCCTTAGCCATCTCTTTTCCAAGCTAAAAAGTCCCAGTCTTATGAATCTCTCCTCATACAGAAGCCGTTCAATACCCCTAATCATTTTTGTTGCCCTTTTCTGAACCTTTTCCAATTCCAATACATCTTTTTTGAGATGGGGCGACCACATCAGCACACAGTGTTCAAGATGTGGGCATACCATGGATTTATATAGAGGCAACATGATATTTTCTGTCCCATTATCTATCCCTTTCTTAATTATTCCCAGCATTCTGTTCACTTTTTTGACTGTCGCTGCACATTGAGTGGATGTTTTCAGAGAACTTTCCACCATGACTCCAAGATCTCTTTTTTGAGTGGTAACAGCTAATTTAGACCCCATCATTTTATATGTATAGTTGGGATTATTCTTTCCAATGTGCATTACTTTACATTTATCAACATTACATTTCATCTGCCATTTTGTTGCCCAGTCACCCTGTTTTGAGAGATCCTTTTGTAGCTCTTCGCAATCTTAACTATCTTTAGTAATTTTGTATCATCTGCAAATTTTGCCACCTCACTATTTACCTCTTTTTCCAGATCATTTATGAATATGTTGATTAGGACTGGTCCCAGAACAGATCCCTGGGGGACACCACTATTTACCGGTCTCCATTCTGAAAACTGACCATTTATACCTACCCTTTGTTTCCTATCTTTTAACCAGTTACCAATTCATGAGAGCACCTTCCCTCTTATCCCGTGGCAGCTTACTTTGCATAACAGCCTTTGGTGAGGGACCTTGCCAAAGACTTTCTGAAAATCTAAGTACACTATATCCACTGGATCCCCTTGGCCCACAAGCTTGTTGACTCCCTCAAAGAATTCTAGTAGATTGGTGAGGCATGATTTCCCTTTACTAAAACCATGTTGGCTCTTCCTCAACAAATTATGTTCATCTATATGTCTGACAATATTGTTCTTTATTATCGTTTCAACCAGTTTGCCCAGTACTGAAGTCAGGCTTACAGGCCTGTAATTGCCGGGATCACCTGTGGAGCCCTTTTTAAAAATTGGCATCACATTAGCTATCCTCCAGTCATCTGGTACAGAAGCTGATTTAAATAATAGATTACAGACTACAATCAAAACAATGAGGAGTCCTTGTGGCACCTTAGAGACTAACAAGTTTATTTGGGCATAATCTTTCGTGGGCTAGAACCCACTTCATCAGATGTAGGGAGTGGAAAATACAGTATCAGGTATAAATACACAGCACATGAAAAGATGTGCCAGCAATGCCCCTCTCCCATGTACAATGGCCAAACTGGACAGTCTCTACGCAAAAGAATAAATGGACACAAATCTGACATCCTGAATTATAACATTCAAAAACCAGTAGGAGAGCACTTCAGTTTCCCTGGACACTCAATAACAGATCTAAAAGTGGCAATTCTTCAATAAAAAAACTTCAGAAACAGACTCCAACGTGAAACTGCAGAACTGGAATTAATTTGCAAACTGGACACCATCAAATTAGGCCTGAATAAAGACTGGAAGTGGTTGGGTCATTACAAAACCTAATTTCCCCCATACTAATTTCTCCCTACTATTACTCACACCTTCTTGTCAACTGTTTGAAATGGGCCACTCTCATTACCACTACAAAAGTGATTATTCCTCCCTTGGTATCCTACTGTTAATTGAATTGTCTGTTTAGACCAGGGGTCGGCAACCTTTCAGAAGCGGTGTGCCGAGTCTTCATTTATTCACTCTAATTTAAGGTTTCGCGTACCTGTAATACATTTGAATGTTTTTAGAAGGTCTCTTTCTAGAAGTCTATAATATATAACTAAATTATTGTTGTATGTAAAGTAAATATGGTTTTTAAAATGTTTAAGAAGCTTCATTTAAAATTAAATTAAAATGCAGAGCTCCCCTGACTGGTAGCCAGGACGCGGGCAGTGTGAGTGCCACTGAAAATCAGCTAGTGTGCCGCCTTTGGCACGCGTGCCATAGGTTGCCTACCCCTGCGTTAGACTGACCTCCCACTTGGTAAGGCAACTCCCATCTTTTCATGTATTTATACCTGCTACTGTTTTTTCCATTCCATGCATCTAATCAAGTGTGTTCTAACCCATGAAAACTTATGCCCAAATAAATTTGTTAGTCTCTAAGGTGCCACAAGGATTTCTGGTTGTTTTTGCTGATACAGACTAACACGGCTACCCCTCTGAAACCAGACTACAGTCAGTAGTTCTGCAATTTCACATTTGAGTTCCTTCACAACTCTTGGGTGAATCCCATCTGGTCCTGGTGACTTATTGCTGTTCAATTTATCAATTTGTTCCAAAACCTCCTCTAATGATACCTCAATCTGGGACAGTTCCTCAGATCTGTCACCTAAAAAGAATGGCTCAAGTTTGGGAATCTCCCTCACATCCTCAGCCATGAAGACCGATGCAAAGAATTCATTTAGTTTCTCCGCAACGGTCTTATCGTCCTTGAGTGCTCTTTTAGCACTCGACTGTCCAGTGGCCCCACTGGTTGTTTAGCAGGCTTCCTGCTTCTGATGTACTTAAAATTTTTGCTATTACTTTTTGAGTCTTTGGCTAACTGTTCCTCAAATTCTTTTTTGGCCTTCCTAATTGTACTTTTACACTTCATTTGCCAGTGTTTATGCTCCTTCTATTTTCCTCACTAGGATTTAACTTCCACTTTTTAAAGGATGCCTTTTTGCCTCTCACTGCTTTTTTTACTTTGTTGTTTAGCCACGGTGGCTCTTTTTTGGTTCTCTTACTACGTTTTTTAATTTGGGGTGTACATTTCAGTTGAGCCTCTATTATGGTGTCATTAAAAAGTTTCCACGCAGCTTGCCGAGATTTCACTTTTGGCACTGTACCCTTCAATTTCTGTTTAACTAACCTCCTCATTTTTGTGGAGTTCCCCTTTCTAAAATTAAATGCTCCAGTGTTGGGCTGCTGTGGTGTTTTTCCTGCCACGGGGTTATTAAATTTAATTATATTATGGTCACTATTACCAAGCGGTCCAGCTATATTCACCTCTTGGACCAGATCCTGTGCTCCACTTCGGACTAAATCCAGAATTGCCTCTCCTCTGGTGGGTTCCAGGCCCAGCTGCTCCAAGAAGCAGTCATTTAAGGTGTCAAGAAACTTTATCTCTGCATCCTGTCCTGAGATGACATGTACCAAGTCAATACGGGGATGATTGAAATCCCCCATTATTATTATTATTATTGAGTTTTTTTATTTTAATAGCCTCTCTAATCTCCGTGAGCATTTCACAGTAACTATCACCATCATGGTTAGATTGTCGGTAATATATCCCTACCACTATATTCTTATTATTAGAGCATGGAATTTCTCTCCATAGAGATTCTATGCTACAGCTTGATTCATTTACGATTTTTACTTCATTTGAGTCTACGCTTTCTTTCACATATAATGCCACTTCCCCACCAACACGATCTGTTCTGTCCTTCCGATATATTTTGTACCCTGGTATTACTGTATCTGATTGATTATCCTCATTCCACCAAGTTTCTGTGATGCCTATTATATGAATATCCTCATTTAATACGAGGCACTCGTTCACTCATTTTATTATTTAGACTTTTAGCAGTGGTATATAAGCACTTTAAAAACTTGTCTCCTTTTAGCTGTCTGCCATTACACCATGGAATTTAATGGGACTCTTTTTATTTGACTGTTTCTTATCAGACCCTGCCTATATTTTATCATTTTCTATCCTCTCATCCTCACTAGGACATAGAGATTCTCTATTCATATTTCCTCCCCTAAGGGATGTCCGAACCACGTGTTCCTCCACACCTGTTGGCTTTCCCCCAGCCCTTAGTTTAAAAACTGTTCTACAACCTTTTTAATGTTAAGTGCCAACAATCTGGTTCCATTTTGGTTTAGGTGGAGCCCATCCTTCCTGTATAGGCTCCCCCTCTCCCAAAAGTTTCCCCAGTTCCTAAGAAATCTAAGCCCCTCCTCCCTACACCATCGTCTCATCCACACATTGAGACTCTGCAGTTCTGCCTGCCTAGCTGGCCCTACACGTGGAACTGGGAGCATCTTAATGCTACCATGGAGGTCCTGGACTTCCATCTCTTACCTAGCAGCGTACGTTTGGCCTCCAGGACCTCTCTCCTATCCTTCCCTATGTCATTGCTACCTACATGTTCCACGACCACCGTCTCCTCCCCGGCACTACAGATAAGTCTATCTAGATGTTTTGAGAGATCCGCAACCTTTGCACCAGGCAGGCAAATCACCATGCAGTTCTCCTGATCATCACAAACCCAGCTATCTATGTTTCTCATTATCAAATCACTCATTACTAATACCTGTTTCTCCCCCAGAGAGGTATCCTCAGTGCGAGAGGATACCACAACATCGTCTGGAAGGAGGGTCCCAACTATGGGATTTTTCCTTCTGCTCCAGTTGGATGCTCTCCTTCCCTGGGACTTTCATCCTCCGCAACAGCACAGAAAGAAAGAGATCTTGGAGTCACTGTGGATAGTTCTCTGAAAACATCCACTCAATGTGCAGCGGCAGTCAAAAAAGCGAACAGAACGTTGGGAATAATTAAGAAATACTTCCTTTTGTTTGATTTAAACCCGCTGCCTATGAATTTCATTGGGTGACCCTGATTCTTGTGTTATGTGAAGGGGTAAATAACACGTCCTTATTCACCTTCTCCACACCAGCCATGATTTTATAGATTTCTATCATATCCCCCCCTTTAGCGGTCTCTTTTTCCAAGGTGAACAGTTACAGTCTTTTTAATCTCTCCTCATAAGGAAGCTGTTCCATACCTTAATTGTTCTGGTTGCTCTTCTCTGTACCCTTTCCAATTCTAATATAACTTTTTTGAGATGGGGTGACCAGAACTGCACACAGTAGTAAAACTCTGGATTTATATAGAGGCAATATGATATTTTCGGTCTTGATGCCTATTCATTTTCTAATGGTTCCTAACATTCTGTTTGCTTTTTTGACCGACGCTGCACATTGAGCAGATGTTTCCAGAGAACGAACCACAATGACTCCAAGATCTCTCTCTTGAGTGGTAACAGCTCATTTAGACCCCATCATTTTGTAAGTATAGTTGGGATTATGTTTCCAATATGCATTACTTTGCATTACGCAACATTTAATTTCATCTGCCATTTTGTTGCCCAGTCAGCCAGTTCGGAGAGATCCCCTTGTAACTCTTTGTAGTCAGCCTTGGAGTTAATGATCTTGAGTAATTCTGTATCATCTTCAAACTGCCACCTCACAGTTTACCTCTTTTTCTAGATCATTTATGAATATGTTGAATAGGACTGATCCTAGTACAGATCCCTGGGGGACACCACTATTTACCGCTCTCCATTCTGAAAACTGACCATTTATTCCTACCCTTTGTTTTTTATCTTTTAACCAGTTACTGCTCCATGAGAGGACCTTCCCTCTTATCCCTTGACAGCTTACTTTACTTAAGAGCCTTTGGTGAGGCACCTTGCAAAGGCTTTCTGAAAGTCCAAGTACTCTGTATCCACTGGGTCACCCTTGTCCACATGCTTGTTGACCCCCTCAAAGAATTCTAATAGATTGGTGAGACATGATTTCTGTTTACAAAAACCACGTTGACTCCTTCCCAACTAACCATGTTCATCTATGTGTCTGATAATTCTGTTCTTTACTATAGTTTTAACCAGTTTGTCCAATACTGAAGTTAGGCTTACCGGCCTGTAACTGTCAGGATCGCCTCTGGTGCCTTTTTTTAAAAAAAAAAAAAATCGGTGTTATATTAGCTATCCTCCAGTCATCTTGTACAGAAGCTGATTTAAATGATAGGTTACATACCACAATTAGTAGTTCTGCAATTTCACATTTGAGTTCCTTCAGAACTCTTGGGTGAATCCCATCTGGTCCTGGTGACTTATTATTGTTTAGTTTATCAATTTGTTCCCAAACCTCCTCTAATGACACCTCAGTCTGGGACAGTTCCTCAGATTTGTCACCTAAAAAGAATGGCTCGGGTTTGGGAATCTCCCTCACATCCTCTCAGTCATGAAGACGGATGCAAAGAATTCATTTAGCTTCTCCCCACAGCCTGGTCCTCCTTTAGCACCTCAATCGCCCTGTGGCCCCACTGACTGTTTGGCAGGTTTCCTGCTTCTGATGTACTCAAAAAGCTTTTTGTGTCTTTTGCTAGCGGCTCTTCAAAGTCTTTTTGGCCTGCCTAAATAAACGTTTACATCTGACCTGCCACCGTTTATGTTCCTTTCTGTTTTCCTCAGTTAGATTTGACTTCCAATTTTTAAAGGACGCCTTTTTGCCTCTTTTTTGTTGTTTAGCCAAGGTGGGTTTTTTTTTTTTTTGGTCCTCTTACAGTTTTTTAAATTAAATTTGGGCACACATTTAATTTGAGCCTCTGTTATCGTGGTTTTAAAAAGTTTCCATACAGCATGCATGCAATTCACTCTTGTGACAGTTCCTTTTATTTTCCGTTTAGCTAGCTTCCTCATTTTTGGGCAGTTCCTCTTTTTTTAAGCGAAATGCTACTGTGGTGGGCTTCTTTGGTATTTCCCTCCCAAGGATGTTTAAATTTAATTACATTATGGTTGCTGTTGCCAAGCAGTTCAACTATATTCACTTCTTGGACCAGATCCTCTGCACCACTTAGGACTAAATGAAGCATTGCCTCTCCTCTTGTGGGTTCTAGGACTAGCCACTCCCAAAAAGCCGTCGTTAATGGAGTCTGGAAATGTTATCTCCGTTCAGAGAGGACATGTACCCAGTCAGTACAAGGATCGTTAAAATCCCCCATTATTAGGGAGTCTTCTATTTTTGTAGCTTCTCTAATCTCTGTGAGCATTTCACAATCACCATCACCATCCTGGTCTGGTGGTTGGTAGTATATACCTGCTGCTATATATCTTCTTATTCAAGCATGGAATTTCTATCCATAGAGACAGAAATTGACTAACAAACTCTTATTGTATTACTGACGAGTAAACCCATGGGTGACATTCTCCACTTAAGAATCAGCGGACGGGGAAAGGCGAGGGCTGGCAAACTATGACGGGGCAACCAAAAAGAATAGCTGGGTGTCACCAACTGCTCCTGGTAGCAAGTTGTGCCAGCGAACAGTTTGTAAAACTAGAGTTAATGCCACTCCACAAACGATTTCCGACCAGAATTGGCTACTTTGCTGTTATGGAGCATGCTCCAGCGATCTGAATGCACGGAGTAACATGTGCTGAAGGTGCATCTGCTCACTGCTTTAAAGAGGAACAGAGGGGCTGGCTCGCAGGGGAGCGATGGGCAGAATTTGACCCGGGGATTGTAAACCAGATAGACACTACGTGGTGCTGGAGCTGGGGTTGAAATAGGGGGAGATGGGTTGCAAAGTGGTAGAGAGGAAAAACCCTAGAATACGAGGGGTTGCAGAGGGGATGAAAGTTACCACAAACAGGTGAAGTAGGGTGAGGGTGGTGGATGGGCTTTTATTCCTCTTTAGGTAGCACATCTCAGCCCCAACCCCCACAGCTGTGGTGTTGAAGTCACAATGGGCCCATAGATACAGCAGCTCTTCTCTATCTGAAATGAGGTCTCAAGCTGCCGAAGGAGGCTGGATTCGGTGAAGGGGTTTGCACATCCACCACCTTAACTAATTTTGGAATTCTTGTTCATGTCTTTGGTGTGAAAAGAATTCCTTGTTCGTTTATGCAGGTGTCACCTGCCTGCACAGAGCCTCATGGATCCCTCGCAAATCTGTCTTATCTGCTCTTCTGATTGTCTCAATGGTGATCCACTGCCCATGTAGATTCATTCCATTGATTTGTGTATTTATTTAAATGGTGGTTTTATGACTCCTTGTCCTTAGCCCACCAGTGTTTAGCTTGGTTAACAGCGTGCAGGTGGATGTCACGGTGCCACTTAATGGAGGGTTCACAGAAAAGGATCATTGAGGCTAGTCGCTAAGCAATCCCTTCATAAGAGTGTTTTGTAGTATAACGTGTCCTAGATTCTTATTCTGATCTGGTAATTTACCATTTTTATTTCAAAATTGCCGCTTTTCTTCTACTCCCCATTCCCATTTATACACCCAAGGATTACATTAGCTCCTTCTGTCACAGCATGCTGAGTTCCTTGCCCACTAGGACCCTTAAATCCATTCCAGAGTCACTGCTTTCCAAGACAGTCTCTCCCCCCACCTCTCCTCTGGTCTGTAGTTATGACCTCAATTCTTTGGGCTAGGTTTTCAAAGCTATCTAGGGTACCCAAAAATGCAGCTCCTATAAGCGCCACATGGATCAGGTTGCCACTGTGCTAGGACCTGTACAAACTCAAAACATGCCATTTGCGCCTTTGAAAATCTCCCCCTAAAATATTAGCGTAGACAAGGTCTTAATTCTTTTTTTTAACTCTTGATCTAACAGGCATTTTCCTTCTACAGTTTGTTTGTATTCCACTTTGTCTGACATTTGCTGCTTCTGAAGGAACTCAAAGCCAATTCGTACAAACAGTTACCCAAAAAAGTACTGTATGTTACTACAAATTGTTCAAGCCAGATCCCCATCTGGTGTCAATGGATCACAACTCCACCAGCATAAACGGGGCCAGATCCCCAGCTGGTGTCATAAGAACATAAAAATGACCCTACTGGGTCAGACAAAAAGGTCCATCTAGCACAGTATCCTGTCTTCCGACAGTGGCACGTGCCAGGTGTCCCAGAGGGAATGAACAGAAGAGGTAATCATCAAGTGATCCATCCCCCGTCGCTCATTGCCAACTTCTGGCAAACAGAGGTTAGGGACACCATCCCTGCCCATCCTGGCTAATAACCATTGATGGACCTCTCCTCCATGAAATTATCTAGTTCTTTTTTGAACCCTGTTATGGTCTTGGCTTTCCCAACATCCTCTGGCAAGGAGTTCCACGGGTTGACTGTGCGTTGTGTGAAGAAATACTTGCTTTTATTTGTTTTAAACCTGCTGCCTATTAATTTCATTTGGTGACCCCTAGTTCTTGTGTTATGAGAAGTAGTAAGCAACACTTCCTTATCTACTTTCTCTACGCCAGTCATGATTGTATAGACCTCAATCATATCTCCCCTTTAGCCGTCTCTTTTCTAAGCTGAAAAGTCCCATTATCTTATGTCTTATTAATAAGTCTTATTAATCTCTCCTCATACGGAAGCTGTTCAATACCCCTAATCATTTTTGTTGCCTTTTTCTGAACCTTTTCCAATTCTAATATACCTTTTTTGAGATGGGGTGACCACATCTGCACACAGTATTCAAGATGTGGGTGTACCATGGATTTATATAGAGGCAACATGATATTTTCTGTCCCATTATCCAACCCTTTCTTAATAATTCCCAGCATTCTGTTCACTTTTTTGACTGCCGCTGCACATTGAGTGGATGTTTTCAGAGAACTATCCACAATGACTCCAAGATCTCTTTCTTGAGTGGGAACAGCTCATTTAGACCCCATCATTTTATATGTATAGTTGGGATTATGCGTTCCAATGTGCATCAACGTTAAATTTCATCTGTCATTTTGTTGCCCAGTCACCCAGTTTTGAGAGATCCTTTTGTAGCTCTTCACAGTCTGCCTGGGACTTAACTATCTTTAGTAATTTTGTATCTGCAAATTTTGCCACTTCACTGTTTAGCCCTTTTTCCAGATCATTTATGAATATGTTGAATAGGACTGGTCCCAGAACGGACCTCTGGAGGACACCACTATTTATCTCTCTCCATTCTGAAAACTGACCATTTATACCTACCCTTTGTTTTCTATTAACAAGTTAACAATCCATGAGATCACCTTCCCTCTTATCCCATGGCAGCTTACTTTGCTTAAGAGCCTTTGGAGAGGCACCTTCCAAAGGCTTTCTGAAAGTCCAAGTACTCTGTATCCACTGGGTCACCCTTGTCCACATGCTTGTTGACCCCCTCAAAGAATTCTAGTAGATTGGAGAGGCATGATTTCTCTTTACTAAAACCATGTTGACTCATCTATGTCTGACAATATTGTTCTTGATTATAGTTTCAACCAGTTTGCCCGGTACTGAAGTCAGGCTTACAGGCCTGTAACTGCCAGGATCACTTCTGGACCCCTTTTTAAAAATTGGCATCACATTAGCTATCCTCCAGTCATCTGGTACAGAAGCTGATTTAAATGATAGACTACAGACTACAGTTAGGAGTTCTGCAATTTCACATTTGAGTTCCTTCACAACTCCTGGGAGAATCCCATCTGGTCCTGGTGACTTATTGCTGTTTAATTTATCAATTTGTTCCAAAACCTCCTCTAATGATACCTCAATCTGGGACAGTTCCTCAGATCTGTCACCTAAAATGAATGGCTCAGGTTTGGGAATCTCCCTCACTTCCTCAGCTGCAAAGAATTCATTTAGTTTCTCCACAATCAGGGCTGGCGGTCACTTAGGGCACTACAATTTGGGGGGCGGCGACCGCGGTGGTATTTCGGTGACGGGACCTTCCGCCGCCTCTGTGGGGGGCTGGCATTTCAAGGCGGGACCTTCCGCCGCCTAGGGCGGCAGAAAAACTGGCGGCGCTCCTGTCCACAATGGCCTTATCATCCTCGAGTGCTTCTTTAGCACCTTGATCATCCAGTGGCCCCACTGGTTGTTTAGCAGGCTTCCTGCTTCTGATGTACTTTTAAAAAATTTTGCTATTACTTTTTGAGTCTTTGGCTAACTGTTCCTCAAATTCTTTTTTGGCCTTCCTAATTGTATTTTTACACATAATTTGCCAGTGTTTATGCTCCTTCTATTTTCCTCACTAGGATTTAACTTCCACTTTTTAAAGGATGCCTTTTTGCCTCTCACTGCTTCTTCTTTGTTGTTTAGCCACCGTGGCTCTTTTTTGGTTCTCTTACTATGTTTTTTAATTTGGGGTGTACATTTCAGTTGAGCCTCTATTATGGTGTCTAAAAAGTTTCCACGCAGCTTGCAGAGATTTCACTTTTGGCACTGTACCCTTCAATTTCTGTTTAACTAACCTCCTCATTTTTGTGTAGTTCCCCTTTCTAAAATTAAATGCTCCAGTGTTGGGCTGCTGTGGTGTTTTTCCAGCCACAGGGTTATTAAATTTAATTATATTATGGTCACTATTACCAAGCAGTCCAGCTATATTCACCTCTTGGACCAGATCCTGTGCTCCACCTAGGACTAAATCCAGAATTGCCTCTCCTCTGGTGGGTTCCAGGAACAACTGCTCCAAGAAGCAGTTGTTTAAGGTGTCAAGAAACTATTTCTGCATCCCATCCTGAGGTGACATGTACCCAGTCAATATGGGGATAATTGAAATTCCCCATTATTATTATTTAGTTTTTTTATATCAATAGCTTCTCTAATCTCCCTGAGCATTTCACAGTCACTATCACCATTATGGTCAGGTGGTCAGTAATATATCCCTACTGCTATATTCTTCTTATTAGAGCATGGAATTATTATCCATAGAGATTCTATGGTACAGTTTGATTAATTTACAATTTTTACTTCATTTGATTCTACGCTTTCTTTCACATATAATGCCACTCCCCCACCAGCACGATCTGTTCTGTCCTTCCGATATATTTCGTACCCTGGTATTACTGTATCCCATTGATTATCCTCATTCCACCCAGTTTCTGTGATGCCTATTATATCAATATCCTCATTTAATACAGGGCACTCTAGTTCACCCATTTTATTCTTTAGACTTCTAGCAGTGTATATAAGCACTTTAAAAACTTGTCTCCTTTTAGCTGTCTGCCATTACACGATGGAATTGAATGGGACTCTTTTTTTTATTTGACAGTTTCTGATCAGACCCTGCCTGTGTCAGTGGATCACAGCTCCACCGAAATAAACGGGGCCAGATCCCCAGCTGGTTTCAATGGATCACAGCTCCATGGAATAAATGGGGCCAGATCCCCAGCTAGTGTCAATGGATCACTGCTCCACCGGGATAAATGGGGCCAGATCCCCAGCTGGTGTCAATGGATCACAGCTTCATCGGGATAAATGGGGCCAGTTCCTGAGCTGGTGTCAATGGATCACAGCTCCACTGGGATAAATGGGGCCAGATCCCGAGCTGGTGTCAATGGATCACAGCTCCACTGGGATAAATGGGGCCAGATCCCGAGCTGGTGTCAATGGATCACAGCTCCACTGAAATAAATGGGGCCAGATCCCGAGCTGGTGTCAATGGATCACAGCTCCATGGAATAAATGGGGCCAAATCCCCAGCTGGTGTCAATGGATCACAGCTCCATCGGGATAAATGGGGCCAGTTCCCGAGCTGGTGTCAATGGATCACAGCTCCACTGGGATAAGTGGGGCCAGATCCCGAGCTGGTGTCAATGGATCACAGCTCCACCGGGATAAATGGGGCCAGATCCCGAGCTGGTGTCAATGGATCACAGCTCCACCGGGATAAATGGGGCCAGATCCCCAGCTGGTGTCAATGGATCACAGCTCCACCGGGATAAATGGGGCCAGATCCCCAGCTGGTGTCAATGGATCACAGCTCCACCGGGATAAATGGGGCCAGATCCCCAGCTGGTGCATACTGACCACAGCACTTTTGACTTCCTGGAGCGACACTGATTTGATACCAGCTGAGGATTTGGCCCCGTTGGTTTTGCACCACACAAACACACATTTTGCACGGATTCCCCTAGTCCGCGCGAGGAGATGAACATTCACCCATAACAAAGGAGAACCATTAAATGCAATAAAATAAAGCACAAGAAATCAAGCTGAGCCGATCTTCCAAATTCAGATCCCCAGTCAACGGCTCCGGGGGCTGGGGTTGTTTAACCAGAGTCGGCAGAGCATTTAGCGAGCAGGGTCAGCTGCAGAGGGGGGGTCACTGGCAGGCATGGGATGGGCAAGTCTCTTACCTTGGCTCCAAGTGGAGCAGGCGCTGCTCAGTGGGAGGTGTTTTCCTCCTGGATCTGGGGTCCCAGCTCTTTGGGGGTGGGGGAGCCGGAAGATCGGCCTCTTGGGAAGCCGTAGGGCTGAGACTCCCGCGAGATGAACCTCTCCCCTCTGCGGCCGGGGCTCGGGGATCTGGCAAGGGGACGCCGCAGGGCGCCGGGCAGGCACACGGCAGCGCCCGGGAGTTACCCTGTAGCGAGTGAAATCCGCTTCCTGCTGCTGGGGCCGTGTGTGACCTCCCGTCCCCGCTCCCAGCCCAGCGCCTCCTGGGTCCTAGCGAGCCCTCGATTGCTTGGCCGCCACCTGCCTCTCGGGGGCGGGCAGCACCTCCCAGCATCGCGCCGCGTGGCCTGCGGTGGATTAGCAGGAAGGGGAGAAGGGGGATCAAAGGGAGGGGAGAGAGGGTGACACAGAGGTGAGAGGGGGGGATGTCTGCTTTGGGGGTGTGGTTAGAAAAATCTAACCCCATTTCTGCCCCCGGAGACAAGCTGTGGGGCTTCTTGAACAATACCAGGGGTGGGCAAACTTGTTGGCCCGAGGGCCACAGCTGGGTGTGGAAATTGTATGGCGGGCCATGAATGCTCATGACATTGGGGGTTGAGGTGCGGGCGGGGGTGAGGGCTCCGGCTGGGGGTGCGGGCTCTGGGGTGGGGCTGGGGATGAGGGTTTGGGGTGCGGGAGGGTGCTCCGGGCTGGGATCAAGGGGTTCAGAGGGCGAGAAGGGGATCAGGGCTGGGGCAGGGGGTTGGGGCACGGGAGTGGGTCAGGGTTGCAGGCTCTGGGCGGCGCTTACCTCAAGCAGCTCCCAGAAGCAGTGGCATGTTCCCCCTCTGAGTCCTGCGCAGCTCGGCAGCTCTGCACGCTGCCCTGATTGGCCGCGGTTCCTGACCCATGGGAACTGCGGGGCAGCGCTTGGGACAGGGGCAGTGTACGGAGCCCCCTGGCTGCCCCTACGCATTGGAACCAGAGCTGGGACATGCCACTGCTTCCAGGAGCCGCACGGAGTGGGGCAAGCCCCTGGCCCCACTCCCCGGCTGGACCACCACAGCAGGGCAAGCCCCGGACCCTGCTCCCCGGTGGGAGCTCGAGGACTGGATTAAAACATCTGGAGGGCCGGATGCGGTCCCCGGGCCGTAGTTTGCCCACCCCTGAACTACAGAGAGATGTGGAAATCTCCCCATAACATGCTAGTAGGCACATGGTTACTCCACCAGGTCTAAAAGGACTGAGGGGACCTGGTCATGTGTTAATGAGCCGTGCAGAGGGTGATTCTGTTATAATGAATCATAGCGTAGATAGGCCTGGCTTGACATGAGGCATTAAACACACAGGGGAAGGCCTTATTTTTTGCAACACAGGATGTGTGTGTGTGGGGGGGAGAATAGATTATTAGGCTGAAACAGAATGTTGGTGCTAACTCAAAGAAGTGACTAGGTGGGTCAGGTAAAGAGACGCAATGCCTGAGCGAGCTAAAGATCCGAGGGAGAACCCGTAGGGGACTATTTATTAGGAAAAAGATCATAGGAGTGTAAAAACAAGTAGGGCGAACACACGCAGCGCGTGGCCAGAGCGTGCGGTGCAGAGATTGGATATTTGCTAAGTAACGGCGCCAGTTTTAACATGGGCGATGCAACGTAGAGTGAAGGCAAAGAGATGGAGACATGTATATAAAGAGAGAGGGGTTGCCTGTAACTTTGGAGTCGCGCTGTCCTCTGTATTTACCTCCTGCATTTATATTTAATTAGCTCAGTGTAGCCTGGCTGGATGCTCAATAAAAAAAATACTTGAGGGACGAAGTCAGGAGTTGAACTGAGTTTTTGGGAAGCTGAGTGGAAAGAGATTTCAGAGGGAATTTCAGCTCAGTGGTGCTGGGACGCCCATCACGTAACTGATTTTGATAAAAAATCCCCTCCGATTATAATCCATTCTCTCTATTTATGCATTATGAGTATCTGCATAAATTGCTTATTTTCCCCTCTAGGTATCCACTATTGATATAAGACTTTTCCTGTCTAATCAATGAAAATATACCAATCTGAGATTTTCCCATTTTTTTCTTTTAAGGACCAAATACTGATATAAAAGCCTCACAACTGTCACTAATTTTTGCTGTCGAATGATCTAACGATACAAGATTCCCCCAAAGCAGCTCCTTTGATTCCGCTCTTTTCTTGCTTCCGGCTCATAGGCTCTGTCAGTGGGAGGGTTTCGTGGATTTAACCCTGGTAGGAGGGGCTGCATCTGCCATGTAATAAAGTGACCGAAAATTTTCCCTCATGCAAAGTCTAGGACATCTGTCTGCAGCAAAAACAAAACAAAAAACCACCGCAGGGGGTATCGGGGTGTGAAATGGACTCACACCCCTTCTGAAACTTTCCCTATCACCATTCTCAAGTCACCCTAACAGACTGAAGAATGACAACCACTTTTCACACCTGATCAGCGCCTCCTCCTGATGGAGGGACAGAAGTGGCTGTGGTGAAGTTGGCTCAGGTAGGGGATTTCCAGGGAGCTGCTGGTGGTTTTGTATGAGAGAGAGAGGGAGGGGCAGGAAACATGCAGGGTGAGGAAGGGAGGGAGGACAGGAGCTGACAGACTTCCTGGGAGGTGGCCAATCCGTTCTGGGGCATGACTTCCCCATTTCTGTAACGGAAAACAAACCTCCTGGGCAGGGTACACTGACCAGACTCCCTGTGCTGGAGCCTCAAGCTACTAGCTAGAGCAGTGGTCCCCAGACTGTGGGGCGCA
Source organism: Malaclemys terrapin pileata (assembly GCF_027887155.1). NCBI lineage: Eukaryota > Metazoa > Chordata > Testudines > Emydidae > Malaclemys > Malaclemys terrapin. Next base: position 42,574,084 of record NC_071517.1, on the reverse strand, counting down.
CCCCACTAAACGGGCATGGAGGAACATTCGAAGGGGGCGCGGTGGGGCCAGGGACGCCCCCACGGGGAGCAGGGACGGAGCGCCACCCAGCCCTGCTCCGCCCCTCAGCTCTGATCCAGCTTGTCTCCTGCCCTCGGCCCCTGGCCCCAGCTCCGGCTCGGCTCCCACCCCCGGCCCTTGGATCCACTCCTGGCCCCGGCCATGACTCCACGCCTGCCCCGGTCCTGATTCAGGCCCCACCTCTGGACCCCGGCTTCAGCCCAGCTCCCGCCCCAGCTCCACCTGCCCTCATTCCTTGTCCACGCTCATCCCCAGTTCTACCCCCAGCTCCGCCTTCACCCCAAACTCCCCTGCTGAGCCAACAGTGCAGGAATGGAGGAGGTGGGGACAGAGACAGATTCCATTACTGGTAAGGGCGGGCGTGACAGGAAAAGTTGGGGCCCCAAAAGTGCGCACACAGCCCACGGGTCTGGGACCCCTTCCCCAGCCTCATACCTGCACACAGCCCACAGGTACCCCTCCCCCCACTCCCATTCTCCTCTCTGATTATCAGGGAGGACCCAAAATCCCCTCAGATTTTGCCCTTTCCTTCATTATTGAATTCTCTCAGATTTTGTCATTTCCCCCTGTATTTCTGAAATATTGATCTAAAACCCACCTCGGATCTGAGGGGATTCCCCCTCCCTGCTTTTTTAACTGCGCCAACTTCTTGTTTTGGAGGGAAATTATTGCCCTGAGTCATTCCCCGGATGGGATGGAGGAGAGGAGAGTGCAGGGGACACGGGTGGGACTGAGGAGTGAGCACGGAGATGCGGCTGCCTCTGGGGTGGGACATAGGGCTAGATCCACAACGAGGACTCAGGGTACATCTTCACTGCAATCAAAGACCCCACCAGCCAGTCTCAGAGCCCAGAATGACTGGCCCAGACTGGCAGGGCTCATTGCTACAGGCTGAGCACAGCAGTGTAGATGTTGGAAAATAAAGGCTGCACAGAGGTGCCGACTTTCTAATTTCCCAATAATAATAATGGGGGATTTCAATTATCCCCATATTGACTGGGTACATGTCACCTCAGGATGGGATGCAGAGATAAAGTTTCTTGACACCTTAAAAGACTGCTGGTCCTGGAACCCACCAGAGGAGAGGCAATTCTTGATTTAGTCCTCAGTGGAGCATAGGATCTGGTCCAAGAGGTGAATATAGTTGGACTGTTTGGTAATAGTGACCATAATATAATTAAATTTAATATCCCTGTGTCTGGAAAAACACCACAGCAGCCCAACACTGGAGCATTCAATTTCAGAAAGGGGAACTGCACAAAAATGAGGAGGTTAGTTAACGGAAATTGAAGGGTACAGCGCCAAAAGTGAAATCTCTGCAAGCGGCGTGGAAACTTTTTAAAGACACCATAATAGAGGCTTAACATAAATGTACACCCCAAATATAAAAACGTAGTAAGAGAACCAAAAAAGAGCCACGGTGGCTAAACAACAAAGTAAAAGAAGCAGTGAGAGGCAAAAAGGCATCCTTTAAAAAGTGGAAGTTAAATCCTAGTGAGGAAAATAGAAGGAGCATAAACACTGACAAATGATGTGTAAAAATACAATTAGGAAGGCCAAAAAAGAATTTGAAGAACAGTTAGCCAAAGACTCAAAAAGTAATAGCAACATTTTTTAAAAGTACATCAGAAGCAGGAAGCCTGCTAAACAACCAGTGGGGCCACTGGACGATGGAGGTGCTAAAGGAGCACTCAAGGACAATGAGGCCATTGCGGAGAAACTAAATGAATTCTTTGCATCGGTCTTCACAGCTGAGAATGTGAGGGAGATTCCCAAACCTGAGCCATTCTTTTTAGGTGACAGATCTGAGGAACAGTCCCAGATTGAGGTATCATTAGAGGAGGTTTTGGAACAAATTGATAAATTAAACAGCAATAAGTCACCAGGACCAGATGGGATTCACCCAAGAGTTCTGAAGGAACTCAAATGTGAAATTGCAGAACTCCTAACTGTAGTCTGTAACCGATCATTTAAATCAGCTTCTGTACCAGATGATTGGAGGATAGCTAATGTGATGCCAATTTTTAAAAAGGGCTCCAGAGGTGATCCCGGCAATTACAGACCTGTAAGCCTGACTTCAGTACTGGGCAAACTGGTTGAAACTATAATCAAGAACAATATTATCAGACATATAGATGAACATCATTTGTTGAGGAAGAGTCAACATGGTTTTAGTAAAGGGAAATCATGCCTCACCAATCTACTAGAATTTTTTGAGGGAGTCAACAAGCATGTGGCCAAAGGGGATCCAGTGGATATACTGTACTTAGCTTTTCAGAAGGCCTTTGACAAGGTCCCTCACCAAGGGCTCTTACGCAAAGTAAGCTGCCACGGGATAAGGGGGAAGGTGCTCTCATGGATCGGCAACTGGTTAAAAGATAGGAAACAAAGGGTAGGTATAAATGGTCAGTTTTCAGAATGGAGAGAGGTAAATAGTGGTGTCCCCCAGGGGTCTGTTCTGAGACAAGTTCTATTCAACATATTCATAAATGATCTGGAAAAAGGGCTAAACAGTGAAGTGGCAAAATTTGCAGATGATACAAAATTACTAAAGATAGTTAAGTCCCAGGCAGACTGCGAAGAGCTACAAAAGGATCTCTCAAAACTGGTGACTGGGCAACAAAATGGCAGATGAAATTTATTTATGTTGATAAATGCAAAGTAATACACATTAGGAAGCATAATCCCAACTATACATATAAAATGATGGTGTCTAAATGAGCTGGATCCTGGGCTAGATGGACCCTTCGTCTGACCCAGTAGGGCCGTTCTTATGTTTTTAAGTTCCCCCTGCTCCAGCCCAGACCCTGGCCCCACTCCACCCCTTCCTCCAAGACCCCGCCCACCTCTTCCCACCCCAACTCCACCACTTCCCGTCCCCGCCTCTGAGCATGCCCCACCCTCGCTTTGCCTTTTCCTGTCCCCGCTCCTCTCCCTCCACCCCCCAGCTGCTCACCGGCAGTGGGGGGGAGGGGACTGATCTGCAGGTGGCACCCACTATTTTTTCTTTCTGGGGTGTGGATTTTTCACACCCCTGGGTGATGTAGTTATACCAAAGTAAGTAAGTAGTGTGGACCATGCATGAGATTCTACTCCCTGGATACATTCTCAGATGGTCATTAAACCTGAAAAGCCATTTGGTATTTAAAAAGTTGGCTAGCGCACAGAGCATGGCCTACCTGAGCAACCAACTCCAGTTAACTTCCTGACTGCAAGGAGAAAGTGAAATTGACAAGCACCTAGGAGATGGGCAGCCAGGAAGCTGGAAAATTTCATTTTGCTCCTGAAACTGTTTTTTGTTTGTTTGTTTGTTTGTTTTTTGGAGACCCCTTTGGTGAAAAAAATTGTGGTTTTTTTTACTTTTTGTCCAGATTCAGGATGAAACTATTTTCAAACCCACAAACTTTTCCACAGGAAAAGATTTTCCTGTTTCAGGCAGCTATCCCTGAGAACCAAAAGCTGCTAATGTGTGTGGGAACTAGGGAATAGATCCTTCATGGAGGATCTGTGGTCCACTATGGTGCAAGTCTGCTTGAAGCATTTTCCACTCCAAGGACATTTCAAAGGTGTCTCCCCTGTACGGATCTGCTGATGTCCCATGTGACCAGAGCCCCAGCTGAAAGTTCTACCACAGTCAAGGTTTCTTTTTTGTATGGAGTCTCTGATGTGTAATCAGGTTTGAGCTCTGATTGAAACTTTTCCCACAGTCCAGGCATTTATAGGGTCTCTCTCCAGTGTGGGTTCTGTAATGCGTAATAAGATGCGAGCTGCGACTGAAGCTTTTCCCACAGTCCAGGCATTTGTAGGGTCTCTCTCCCGTGTGGATAATCTGGTGTGTAATAAGGTTTGAGTTGTCATTAAACCTTTTCCCGCACTCGAGGCATTTATAGGGGTTCTCGCCCGTGTGGATTCTCTGATGTGCAAGGAGCCGTGAGAGTTGAAAGAAACTTTTCCCACAGTCGGAGCATTTAAAGGGTTTATCCCCAGTGTGGAGTCTCTGATGCACAATAAGAGCTGAACTGTCACTAAACTTTTTCCCGCACTCCAGGCATATAAAGGGTTTCTCTCCTGTGTGGGTTCTCTGATGTCTAACCAGGGTTGAGCTCCGATTGAAGCTTTTCCCACAGTCGAGGCATTTATGGGGTTTAACTCCCGTGTGGATTCTCCGATGGTTAATAAAGGCTGAGCCATCACTAAACATTTTCCCACACTCCGGGCACTTGTAGGGCCGCTCGCCCGTGTGGACTCTTTGGTGTGTAATAAGTTGGGAGCTCTGAATGAAGCTTTTCCCGCACTCCAGACATTTATAGGGCTTTTCTCCCGTGTGGAGTCTCTGATGCCTAACGAGGTGCTCTCGCTGATTAAAACGTCTCCCACACTCAAGGCATTTAAAAGGCCTGTCTCCGGTGTGGAGTCTCTGATGTGAAATAAGATTTGAGCTCCGGTTGAAGTTTTGCCCGCACTCGGAGCATGTGTTGTCTCTCACTCCTGATGGGATTCTCTGCTGGGCTGTGGTTTCCTTGGGGTCTTTGCAAACTCTCCCATGCTCAGTGGATTTACCCACTTTCTGCCCTGGATGGGTTCCCAGCTGCCTCTCTGGCTTGTGCCCATTTCCCCAGGTTTTTTGCCGCTCATGGGTAAAATTCCCTTCAGATCTTTCCAATGTTGTCTCACGTGGTTCCACTTGCTCAGGACCTTCCTGCTGTGGCTTCTCCTCCGTGTTTTCACTCACCATCCCATCACCTGCTGGGACGGACAGAGAGAGAGAGGATCCAGACAGGAGTCATTCCCAGTGCCAGAGAGAAACAACAGGAGAACAGCAAAGAGGTTTTAACAACACAATAGCTAGAGGAAATACTGAGAAATTCAATGGTGCCTCCACATCCCAGCCAAGCAGCAAGGGGGAAGTAAAGTCAGGGAGGGAACTCCTGCCAGCTGGCAGCCAGGGTGGGTGTGAAGCCGTGAGTGACACCCGCCAGGAGGACGTGACCCCTGCTGGCTACAGCCCTGACCTGGGTGAGATGAGGCAGAACTGGGGGCTCTCGCTCACAGCACATTTGTGGGAGTCCCAGCTTTTTTCCTTCACTCCCCGGGTGGTTTGTGCTCGTTTCATCGATTCCTCACCTGTGCGGCTGCCTCTCGGGCTCTCCCTTCCCTTGCAGGCCTGGAGATCCGGAACCCACGGCTCTTCCCCTCGCTCCAGCCGGGCGATCAGCTCAGGTTTGGGAAGGGGGAATCCTGCTTGGGGGGGGGGGGGGGGGGAATCAGGCGAGATCAGGGTGTTTCAGGCATTGGGAGAGGATTTGTCACAAAGAACAATCCCTGATCTTATCCTGACCCTGCGTTGGGCTGAGGGGATGGGGAATCTGAGTGGATGGGAACATGGTCACTGAGCCTCCAAGTCAAAGGCAGGGGATGTGCTCCTCTCTCAGTACGAGTTTCCAGGATCTGTGGACTCTGGGGGATTTGCTGGTCCACACACAGCTGTGCTGGTCAGGCCCTGCCTATTTCTCAACCTGCAGAGCCCGGCACCCTGCCCAGGGATGGAGCTAGTCCCAGGAAGGGAGGGGGACAGGGATTCTGTGTGTGAGTGAGAATTAATACAGGCAGGTCAACGCACTGCTTCCGCCCCTTTGAAAGCTGTGGGGATGGGAACGAATCATCATCTCCTTTACCTTGCTGACTCCCCTGTCCCATGGGAGTGGGGTGGAGAGGGACGTCTCTTTCCCATGGGGTCTGGTGACAACGGGGCTCATCTAATTGATTGAGAAAGACCAGAAATGGAAACATCACAGACCCCACGGCTTCTAATAGCAGAGGGGACGGGAATCCCTTACCCAGCGAGGTCACCGTCTCATAGTTCTCCTGCATGACGTCCCTGTAGAGGGCTCTCTGAGCGGGGTCCAGCAGAGCCCCCTGCCCCTGGGTGAAATACACAGCCACCTCCTCGAAGGTCACCAGCCCCTGGAACAACAAGAGTCCCCCACTCAGCACCTGCTGCCCCAGCCACAATCCCACTAGTCACGGGGGAGGCGGGCCGATAAAATGGAAGCTCGCGGGGGGGGGGGGGGCAGAGTAGCAGGATCCCAGCCTGCTCAGAGCAGCCAGGAGGCTTCAGAGTGGGGAGAAAGAGAGAGGGGAAGGACCAATGAAAGAGGGCAGGAGCTTCATGTCCATCACATACCTACTAGCCAGCGGCTGATACGGGAGACAGACCCCCCCCCCCGAAAAGGGTCCAGAAAGAGAAACCCCAGCAACCCCTCCCCTTTGCTAGGAGCTAGATATGAGGGACAAGGCATCTCTCCCTGGACCTCATTGTTGGCTGCCACTGGCTAGTAGGTTCCAGCTGCAGCACTGGGAATCTGGTAAATTTCTCCAGCCTCGTGCAGATGAGGGTGTTCCCTGTTGTAGAAACGGGGAGATTTCTACCCTCTCCCAATGGCCCCTGTTCTAAAAATCAAGGCCCAGACTGAACAGTTCCAGGAAGTGAATCACACCTGGTTCCCACCTGCACGTGTGTATTTTCTGCCCCTTCTTCTCTAGCAAAACCTTGCTGAAAATCCCCGACCTGCACCGAATCTGCTGCCATCATTTCCCTTCCTTGGGTTGATCTTCTGCAGCCCTGTTGGGGCAAGAAGGGTGTTTGGGGAGGTTTCACCGGGGGGCTTTCGTCCATTTCGCACTCTGATTCACCCCAGGCTCTTTCCCAACAGACAGACTTTCTAGAATCTGTGACGCTGGGAAAACACCAGCTCATTTTATTCCAGCCCTTCCCATGAGCATTAACCCCCCCTGTCCTCCCGAGACAGTTTTAAACCCTCTCAGTAACAGAGTCTCTGAGCCAAACTCTAGAAAAGAGGAAAATCAAAGGACTGGCCCTCCTTCATTGGTGGAACTGGAAAAGGTTCACAGAACCTTTGTTTCCCTTTTCACCAAGAAGGTTGGTGGCGCTTGGACGTCTAACATAGTGAATGTCAGTGAAAATGGGGTAGGATCAGAGGCTAAAATAGGGAAAGAACAAGTTAGATGTCTTCAAGTCACCAGGGCCTGATGAAATGCATCCTAGAATATTCAAGGAGCTGACTCAGACGATATCTGAGCCATTTGTGATTATCTTTGAAAAGTCATGGAGTACGGGAAAGATTCCAGAAGACTGGAAAAGGGCAGATATAGTGCCCAGCTATAAATAGCGAAATAAGGACAATCCGGGGAAATACAGACCAGTCAGCTTAGCTTGTGTACCCGGAAAGATAATGGAGCAAATAATTAAGCAACTGTGTAACACTATTGCAAAAAAAAAGTGAACACCATTCTGGGATGTATTAGCAGGAGTGTTGTAAGTAAGACACGAGAAGTCATTCTTCCGCTCTACTCTGCACTGATAAGGCCTCAACTGGAATACTGTGTCCAGTTCTGGGTGCCACATTTCAGGAAAGATGTGGACAAATTGGAGAAAATCCAGAGAAGAGCAACAAAAACGATTAAAGGTCTAGAAAACATGACGTATGAGGGAAGATTGAAAAAAAAAATAGGTTTGTTTAGTCTGGAGAAGAGAAGACTGAGAGGGGATATGATACCAGTTTTCAAGTATGGTTCTATGATAAGGGCAATGAAGATGATCAAGGGTGTGGAATGGCTTTCATATGATGAAAGACTAAAAAGATTAGGGCTGCTCACCTTAGAAAAGAGATGACTAAGGGGGATATGACAGAGGTCTATAAAGCCATGAATGGTGTGGAGAAAGTGAATAGAGGAGTGTTATTAACTCTTTCCCATGGTGCAAAAACCAGGGGTCACCCAATGAAACTGATAGGCAGCAGGTTTAATGCAAACAAGAGGAAGTACTTGTTACACAATGCACAATTAACCTGGGGAACTCCTTGCCAGAAGATGTAGTGAAGGCCAAGAAAGGGTTCAAAAAAGAACTGGAAAAGTTCATGGAGGACAGGTCCACCAATGGCTAGTAGCCAAGATGGTTAAGGATGCAACCCCATGCTTGAGGTAACACTAAACCTGTGGCTGCCAGAAGCCGGGAGGAGAAGACAGGGTGGGTTCTCATGCCCTCTGAAGCTCTGGTACTGGCCACTGCCAGAGACAGGATATCGGGCTAGATGGACCATTACTCTGCCCCAGTTTGGCCGCTCTTATGTTTTTACCCAATCATTAGAGAAGAAAAATTGGTGACTTTTGAGAAGATTTTATATCAGTGTTCAATAAATGAGACAGGAAACTCTGAAAAGACTGGTATCACCTGGCTCGTTAGCCAGGAAATGGCAAAAGCTGAGGTGGTTTTACATCACCAGTAGATAGTTAGAGGGAAACGGGAGGAGGGAGTAACGGGGAGGGCAGGGAAGAGTGTGTTTGGTGGGGAATAGTTAATCACTTAGAAAACCCTCACCCCTTTAGTGTCCCTGAGACAAACCGTGGGTCCCCTGGAATTCCACAGAGATGGGGAGATTTCCTTAGTATCAAAGAGCTGATGGGGACACGTTATAGATGACGGGGACACGTTATAGATGACAGGGCTAAAAGCACCGAATGAGAACCAAATGACATGCGGTCCTGTGTTCATGAAGGATGCAGCATGTGAATCTGTCATTAGAGATTGGATTCTGATGCCCACACATAAGGGGGCGGAATTAACGCGGCCTGACTGTGAGTGTTGGACTTTACAACCTTTCTCAAGTAATATCGCTCCACACTGGAGTCCACGCCGCCAGATCCCCAGCTGATGGGAATCCGGCCAGAGCTCCACTGACTTCCTTTACATCAGCTGAGCCTCTGATCAGTGTGTGTGTGTGTGACACATGCATTGCACACGGATTCCCCAGTTGCAAGTACAGATGGGCAAAATCAGTTGTGCAAAATAACACCACCAGCAGAAAAGTACAAAAAACCAGAGCTACAACAACATCCCAGCAGGCTGGGCCGATCACTTCAACTAAACTCCTCAGGGAACGGAACAGATAGTGTGACTGGAGTCTGCCAGCAGGATCAGTGTAACCTCTCACCCCCTTACCTTCCCTCCAAGCGGTGCCCTCACTGAGAGCAGGGGCTGCTCACTGGGGGTGGTCTTCCCGCCCAGGTTTGGGGTCGCCAGCTCTTTGTTTTGAGGTGGAAGGTCTGTCTTCCCTCCTGGCCAGGCTGGGGTCTTTGCACTGGGAAAGTCTCCTGGGGGGAGCAGCGGGAATGTTACTCCCCCTCTCTCAGGTGCAGCCGGGCCTCTGGGGTTACCCAGCAGCAGCCCCCCAAAGCTCGGGGATCTTGCAATAGGGACAGTGCCTGGAACCTGAAATTCATTCACACAGCAAGTGCAACCAGTGCAATTCGCTTCCTGCTGCCAGGGCTGCATGACCCCAGCCATGGCTCCATCCCCAGCTCCTCCTGGGTCCTAGCGATAAACCCACCGCCTTGCAGCCACCTGGCTCCAGGCCCCTACCTCTGCGTGGGCTTCAGATCCCCTAGACATGGGCAGCTTCTCCCAGTATTCAGGGAGATTCAAGCCCCGAAGCCTCCGTGTCCATGGGGGATGGAAGGGGGAGACTGCGAGTGAAAGGGGGGGATTTCTATAGGGACTTGTGATTGTCCCAGAGGCTCCCCAAAATCGAAGGGGATAGAGGGGTGCTGGGAGTCGGGCTGCTCGGAGCCATGAGCTGCAGGGGATGCATTTTCCAGGGACATGGACTTTGTGGCTGGGGCCTCGGGAGTGGGGGGGGGGTTCATCAGCTGTTGTCTGCAGAGGGCTCTGTTCTTGCCCAGAGTGGGGAACCCAGAGCCTCCACTCAGCAGCTGCTGCTACTCCAAGCTGTGGAGAAAACCCTCCTGAAATCTCCCTCTGTGCCCAGCCCCAATGGGATTTTCTCTGGTGGCTGGAACTAGCCCCCCTGGGCTCTGCTGAGATTTAACTCCCGTTCAGAGCCAAATCCACAAAGGTATTTAGGCACCTAACTCTCTGGTTTGTCTACGTAGACAGGTGCGAGCTGTCTCTAGTGGTGTGTATCCACAGTGCTTCCCGCTATGGGCCTTGGTGGGCGGCGTCTTTTCATGCTCCAGTAATAAAATCAACCACAAGACTCATCCGAATCCCATTTCAATGAACAGTCAGAGTCTAGAATGAATGGGGAGTTGGGGGGCGTGGATCAGCGTTCACGTCGCCGTACCCGAGCCGGGGAAGCTAATGATCCGACCAGCGGACCAAATTCGGGGATGAGTCCTGGTCACGTGCCGCCTGAGGCAGGTTGCGCCCAGGCTAAGAAGAATGAGGACCAGGTCTAATATCAACACCCAGAGAGACTCACAAACATAGAAACCGAAGGCACCAATCCTGTATACACTGACGCTGACCTGCTTCGCTTGACGGCTGCCAGCAACCCTGCGGATTTCAAAGTAAAATGTTCATGATGGCAGAGGCAGATGGGTGAGTAAATTTGTTGTGGCAGGAGCCCACCTCTGAGATCTGAGTCCCTTTCAGCCTGTTTGTCTGAATTTTATAATAGAAGGCCGTGCCCTCAGCCTGGGCTATCCCGATCGAATCTGGGCTTTTCTGGCCAATTGAACTAGCCCCCACTGGTAAGCTATACGGCCAACGCCCAAGGCTACTACAGGAACCTCAGTCTCTCTTGGTGGCACGGTCACTGTGCGAGGGGAGTAAGTGCTATATGGAGCGGGGGCGGGTTACACAAACTGAAGCAGTGGCCTATGGGGATCAGAGTAGCGGGGGGCGCCGCGTGATCCCTTTGTCGACCTTTGCCCTTCTGGGCTGGGCTCCTGAGCTCTCCCCAACTCACCCCTTGACGCTGAGCCTTTCTGGCACCAAGGGTCATCCGGACCCAGTGTTTTAGAACAGTGGTTTCCAAACTTTTTTTCTGGTGACACAGCTGAAGAAAATTGTTGATGCCCACCACCCAATGGAGCTGGGGATGAGGGGTTTGGGGTGTGGGAGGGGCTCAGGGCTGGGGCAGAGGGTTGGGACGTGGGCTTACCTCAGGCGGTTCCCAGTAAGCGGCGCAGCAGGGGTGCTAAGGCAGCTTGTCCTGGCACCGCAGACTGCGCTGCGTCCCGCAAGCGGCCAGCAGCAGGTCCGGCTCCTAGGTGGAAGCGCGCAAGTGGCTCTGCGCAGCTCTCGCCCGCAAGCACCGTCCCCCCAGCTCCCATTGGCCGGGAACTGGCCAATGGGAGTGCGGAGCTGGTGATCAGGTTGGGGGTAGCGCACAAAGCCCTGTGCCCCCCCTGGCCTAGGAGCCGTACCTGCTGCTGGCCACTTCTGGGGTGTAGCGCGGTGTCAGAAAGGTATGGACTAGCCTGCCTTAGCTGGGTAGTGCCGCCAACGGGACTTTTAATGGCCCAGTCGGTGGTGCTGACCAGAGCCACCGCGACCCAGTGCCTGACATGCCGCGACCCAGTACTGGGTCACGACCCGCAGTTTGAAAACCACTGTTTTAGAAAGCCCAGTTCGCTGGCAACAGCTTCGAGAAAGATCTGGTTTTACAAAAATGTAAGTTTCCTGTGCAGCATTGGGGTCATTCTCGCAGGGGCCTTTGCTCTCTGGGAGCTCAGAAGAACTGACAGAGCAGAACCATAAGGGAAGTTGTGGACCTTCCCCTCCAGTGACAGGTGATAGGGTCCTGCAAAGAGAAGTGGCAACATCTGTGATGCCTCCTACAAATAGCTCCCCTGTCCTCTTACCATTCCTCCCCATGGCTACTCCACCAGGCTTCAGAAACTGATTGACTCTCCTTCCGCAGAAGGCAGGTGACTGGGAAATGAAACCCAGAGGGGATTTCCCTATAGACAAGGGATTTTCCCCGCAGAAGTGTCTGAAGGCTGGGAGAGCCAGCATCAGCACTCCGTGGTGCTCGGCGCGGGGGGGAAATAGTGTCTCAAAGAAGCCTCCAGATAGCCGCGGAGTCTGTTAAAGGCCATTTGGACTCATTAGTCAAGCCAAAGGACACGGGGAGTTTGAGAAACTAAATTCCACGTTGTCATTTCAAACCAAGAAATAAAAGGTAACTCCCCACCCCGTCTGCCCGCAGACCAGTTCAGCATGGTGCGTTCCAGCCCCAGCCCCACACATGGCTGCCCCAGGCTCCTGCAGGCCCCAGTGACAGAGCGATATGAGAAAAGGGCAGCGATTCCATGAGAGATGCTGAGATCCTGCCATAAAAGCAAACGCCGCGAGAGCGGGAACTCAGGGAGCTCAGGTTAATGGGACTCGGACGACGGGGTGAATTTACAGCAGTGTCTGCATCTCCAAGCCAAGCTGAGGCGTTTATCCCCCTGGGGATGTCCCTGGTGAGTCGGGAAGGAAAGACTCTGTCATCCTCATACAAGACACTGTGGTAAATGGGGAGGGGTGAGCTGCTGGGCTCCTTCGGGCCTCGGTGATGGGGATCAGCTTGGCTTCAACTTAAGGCTGGCCAGGTCTGTGGACTTCCCTGGCTTCTGTCTCAGATCTGCCCAGCTTCGCCTTCTTTGGAGGACAGCTCCCTCCCTATTGCTCCCCTGGTGGCATCGTTCGCAATCCTTAAGAATTCAGGGACAGCTTCCCTTAGCACTCACACGCTATTTCTTGTCTCTCTCTGGCACTGGTGCAGCGAGTTCACAGTTCTCAGCTGTCTGGCTCTCAAGAGCAAACCCAGCAGCTTCCCCAGTTCTGTTCCCCTCCATCTCCCACATTCTCCCCTCCTGTCAGTATCTCACGCCACTGCAGGGGTCAGGCAGCAACTTCCTTCCCTGGATCAGTCTCTGCCCTTCGGACTGCGACTCTCGCAACCAACCATCCGTGTCTGTGCCCAATGCTACTTATAATCATCATTGTTCAAATGACACCACGTCTCATGGCCAAAAGGGTGGACATGGTAAAAATAAAACAAAACTAAAGCACTATTAAGGCAAAGTCTTACAAAGTCTCCAGTATAAATCTGAGCTCATGTCAAACCAAAACGAATATCCAAGTCTAGATTTACAAATTATATCGCTGTTTAGTCAGATATCCCTCACACACAGCTCGTAGGACTGCCTAAATTAATTCCTGGGTAAACTAGAGCATTGCGGGGTTGGGAGGGGGGAATCCAATCTTGATTTTGAAAATTGCCAATGATGGGGAATCCACCACAGTCCTTGGTAAATTGTTCCAGTGTTCTAAGTGCCTTCACTGTTAAAATATGGGGCAATTTTTCTATTCTAAATGTGTCTAACTTCAATTTCCACCCACTGGATCTTGTTAGATTTTTGTCTGCTAGATTGAAGAGCCCCGTATTATCAACTTCCTGCTACTCACCGAGGCACTTCCAGGGTCTGACCAACTTAATTTCCTCTTCAATAAGATAACTAGAATGAGAACTCCTTGAGTCTTTCAATATACAGCATGTTTTCCAGTCCTTTATTTAGTCTTGTGGCTCTTCTCTGACCCCTCTCCCAATTTCTCAACATCCTTCTTGAATTGTGGAGCCCAGAACTGGATAGAATATTCCAGCAGCGGTCACACCAGTGCCAAACACAGTGGAAATATAACCTGCCTACTCATACTTGCTATGACCATTTATTTATCCAAGGATCTCATTAGCCTTTTTCGCTACTACATAGCACAGGGAGCTCATAGAATCATTGGACTGGAAGAGACCTCGAGAGGTCCCTCATGGCAGAACCCTAGACCATCTCTGGATTATCATGTTCAGCAGATTATCCATCACAACCCCAAAATCGTTTTCAGAGTCATGGCTTCCGAGGATAGAGTGCCCCACCCTGTGAGCATGGCCCACGTTCTTTTTTCCGAGATGGTATTACATTGACATTGAGCCGTATTAAAACACATGTGTGTTAGGATATAGATATTCAGGCCTGTCTGCAAAGGTTTCCCTGTAGCAAACCTCGTTGCCTACTCTGTCCCCATATCTACTCTGGCAACACCATCAAAGGACCCAACCACATCAGCCACACCATCAGGGGCTCATTCACCTGCACATCCACTAATGTTATATATGCCATCATGTGCCAGCAATGCCCCTCTGCCATGTACATTGGCCAAACCGGACAGTCCCTCCGCAAAAGAATAAATGGACACAAATCGGACATCAGGAATGGTAACATACATAAGCCAGTAAGTGAACACTTCAATCTCCCTGGTCATTCTATTACAGATTTAAAAGTCACTATCATTGAACAAAAAAACTTCAGAAACAGACTTCAAAGAGAAACAGCAGAACTAAAATTCATTTGCAAATTCAACACCATTAATCTGGGCTTGAATAGGGACTGGGAGTGGCTGGCTCACTACAGAAGCAGCTTTTCCTCTCCTGGAATTGACACCTCCTCATCTATTATTGAGAGTGGACTACATCCACCCTGATTGAATTGGCCCTGTCAACACTGGTTCTCCACTTGTGAAGTTGGTTCCTGGGTTGGTGTTTCTGTGGTGTGGTGTGTAGTTGCTGGTGAGTATTTGCTTCAGGTTGGGGGGCTGTCTGTAAGCGAGGACTGGCCTGCCTCCCAAGGTCTGTGAGAGTGAGGGATCATTTTCCAGGATAGGTTGTAGATCGTGGATAATGCGCTGGAGAGGTTTTAGCTGGGGGCTGTATGTGATGGCCAGTGGTGTTCTGTTATTGTCCTTGTTGGGCCTGTCCTGTAGTGGGTGATTTCTGGGTACCTGTCTTGCTCTGTCAATCTGTTTCCTCACTTCCCCAGGTGGGTATTGTAGTTTTACGAATGCTTGATAAAGATCTTGTAGGTGTTTGTCTCTGTCTGAGGGGTTGGAGCAAATTCGGTTGTATCTTAGGGCTTGGCTGTAGACAATGGATCGTGTGATGTGTCTTGGATGGAAGCTGGAGGCCTGTAGGTTCGTATAGCGGTCAGTAGGTTTCCGGTATAGGGTGGTGTTTATGTGACCATCACTTATTTGTATTGAACCAACCTGCCAGCCCTGGATAGGATGGAAACCCCTCCAAGCCAGGGGGTGCGGTGCCCCCCCAGCACCCCTAGCTCCAGCGCCTATGCTGGGATCCCCCCCAAACCCCCATAGAAATCCCCCTTCTCAAAGGGATCTTGGGCTTTCCTGTTTTCTCTCCCCCAGGGAGCGGGGCCAAGCGGCGGCTGCGGCGCACTGGGTTTCTCTCTAGGACCCAGAAGGGAGCTGGGGCGGGGGCGATCGCTGGCTCCTGGCAGCAGGAAGTGAATTGCACTGGCTCCGGTAACCCTGTGTGGTTGTGTGAAGTCCTGGCTCCCGGCGTCGCCCCTCGCGAGACCCCAGACAGGCCCCTGCTGCTGCGGGGGGGTGGGACCCGAATCCTGGCTGCAGCAGAGGTGACTATATTGAGGATGGGAGGTGATCGCTTTTATTGGAGCAAGAGACCACAGGGTGACCAGACAGCAAATGTGAAAAATCGGGATTGGGTGGGGGCGGGGTGTAATAGGCACCTATATAAGAAAAAGACCCAAAATCAGGACTGTCCCTATAAAATCGGGACATCTGGTCACCCTACCACAGCCACACAGAGCTCTTCTGCAGGGCTGGGGAAGGGTCACAATGCAAGGGGGGGGAGGGCTTGGGTAGCATAAATGGTTAGCCCAGATTGTATTCAAGGTAGACTAGCCCATTAAGACCTCTGCAGGCATAGGACAAAAAGGGTTAGTGGGCTATAGATTGTCATAAATCCAGTGTCTCTGTTCCGTCCATGATTTGTAGTGTCTAGCAAAGTAATTAATTTAAGCTCCCAGGCTACATAAAAATGGCCGTACTGGGTCAGACCCAAGGTCCATCTAGCCCAGTGTCCTGTCTTCCGACAGTGGCCAATGCCGGGTGCCCCAGAGGGAATGAACAGAACAGGGAATCATCAAGTGATCCATCCCCTGTCGCCCATTCCCTGCTTCTGGCAAACAAAGACTAGGGACAGAGACACCATGATCAGGCCCCAGTAGGGTTTCCCCTTAGTCTCTCCGGGGATGGATTGTCAGGAAGGGAAGAGGTGAAAGCTCAGAGAGAGATGGAGGAAAAATGGAAGAGGGGGGTATCTGCTTGTGGGATGGTGGCCATTTTTAATTCAAAAAACCATAATGCAATATATTATCTGCCCTCTTCCCCTCCCCCAGCAAAAAATAAGCAGGGGGGTGTCCCCTTGAATTCCACAGAGAGGGGTAAATCTCCCCAGTTTTAACGTGCTGACAGGGAGGTGTTTGCGCCATCAGATACATCCAGTCTGAAAGGACTGAAGGAGGCAGGGTCCTGTGTTAATGAACAGTGCCGTGTGGGATCCTGTCTGTAGAGATTATATCCTAATGCACACACACATAAGGGGGAAGAATTAACATTGCCTGGACACCCTTGATTCTGACCCTGTATTACTAGAAGTGCTACACTTTGCAACCTGAATAATACTAAGAACACAAGAGCGGCCCACGGGGTCAGACCAAAGGTCCATCTAGCCCAGTGTCCTGTCTTCCGACAGTGGCCAATGCCAGGTGCCCCAGGGGGAATGAACAGAAAAGAGAATCATCAAGTGATTCATCCCCTGTCGCTCTTTTCCAGCTTCTGGCAAACAGAAACTAGGGACACCATCCCTGCCCATCCTGGCTAATAGCCATTGATGGAC
Organism: Malaclemys terrapin pileata; assembly: GCF_027887155.1. Lineage (NCBI taxonomy): Eukaryota > Metazoa > Chordata > Testudines > Emydidae > Malaclemys > Malaclemys terrapin. Next base: position 42,557,441 of record NC_071517.1, on the reverse strand, counting down.
CTATCCTCCATGAACTTATCTAGTTCTTTTTTGAACTCTCTTATAGTCTTGGCCTTCACAGCATCCTCTGGCAAGGAGTTCCACAGGTTGACTGTGTGTTGTATGAAGAAATACTGCTTTTGTTTATTTTAAACCTGCTGCCTGTTAATTTCATTTGGCGACCCCTAGTTCTTGGGTTATGAGAAGGAGTAAATAACACTTCCTTATTTACTTTCTCCACACCAGTCATGATTTTATAGACCTCAATCATATCCCCCCTCAGTCGTCTGTTTTCCAGCTTAAAAATTCTCAGTCTTATTAATCTCTCCTCATACGGAAGCTGTTCCACACCCCTAATCATTTTTGTTGTCCTTTTCTGAACCTTTTCCAATTCCAATATATCTTTTCTGAGATGGGGCGATGATTCCCTGTTCTGTTCATTCCCTCTGGGGCACCTGGCATTGGCTGCTGTTGGAAGACAGGATACTGGGCTAGATGCACCTTTGGTCTGATCTGTTATGGCCGTTCGTATTTGTTTTCCTAAATACCCAGATTTTGAGTCACTCCCCCCCTTGAAACTTCTGTTTGTTGGAGGGAATAAGTGAGTCTTTCCCATCACTGCCAATGGGACTGAAGCAACAGGCTGCTCCCAGCCAAGACTGTCTGAGATTCCCTACGTTCTGCACGGATGGCTGTCAAATCCCATTCTTTTCAATGAGGCTAAAGCCAGGCTGTTCCGTGTTTGGCATGAGATGGTGAAATAATGGGGGAGAGGTGGGGAACCAGAAGGAGGCTGGAGTATTTCAGGGGGATGGGGGAGCCAGACGGTATGGAGGGGGATGGATAGGGATGTGCGGGGTGCATTAGAAGGGGAGTAAGGGGGTGGGGAAGCGGGGATGCAGAAGGAGGGGGTGCAGGGGAAGTGGGGCAGGATTCTGACTGACAGGTGTAGGGGAAAAGGGCTGGCAGAGAGGGAAAATATGAGCAGTAGGATAGTGCAGCAGGGGAAATAAAGGAGAGAGATGTTCCTCGTTCCTGTAACCACCCAAGAGCCATTCCCTGCATTGTCCCTGGCAGACTGACTTCCCTGGGAACCAGGTGAGGTGCTGAGAGAGGAGAAGCCAGGTCCTGCCCCTGCTGGGTCCCCGGGGTGTTGGGGTGAAGCGCTGCCCGTGGGGACAATGTCAGGGCTGCTTTGATTCTGCTCCTTCCTAGCGTGTGGTTCAGAGACTCTGCTACTGGGAGGATTTCAAACGATCTCCGCGGGTTTCGTCCTGGTGGTCGGCGCTGGCTCCACGATGAAATAAAGTGACCCAGCGTTTGCCCGGAACTCAGAACGTCCGTTTGCAGGCAAAGACCCGGGAGGGAACTGGGGTGTGAAATGCACTGAAGCCTTTTCTGAACTATCCCCAATTGCCCTTCTCACCCTGGCAGGTGGTGGAATAACCACCCCGTGGCCATCACAATTGTCCCGACTTCCCAGGTGACAAGAAAGGACCATGACTACGGCAGAGCAAACTCAGGTAGGAGATTTTCAGGGAGTTACAGATGGGTTTGTACTAGACTGGGAGGGGCAGGAAATACACAGGAGGGATGGGGAGAGGGCGGGACAAACCCGCTTCTCGGACTTGTTCAGTCTAGGGTGGGAGTGGGATTCTGCTACTCTCTCCCCGCCCAGGAGCTTCCATTTTATTGGCCATCCTCGCCCAGGAATAGTGGGGTTGTGGCTGGGGCAGCAGGTTTTGAGTGGGGGATTCTTGTTGTTTCAGATGCCGGTGACCTTCGAGGAGGTGGCTGTGTATTTCACCCAGGGGCAGGGGGCTCTGCTGGACCCCGCTCAGAGAGCCCTCTACAGGGATGTCATGCAGGAGAATTACGAGGCTTTGATCTCTCTGGGTAAGGGAGTCCCGTCCCCTTGGTTATGAAAACCCGTAGGGACTCTGAGATGCTTTTTTGGCTTTTGCTCACGCTCTTCGCTGGTCGCTTAGATTTAGAGCAAGAAAAATGATGAAAGGTCTAGAGAACATGACCTATGAGGGAAGACTGAAAAAATTGGCTTTGTTTAGTCTGGAGAAGAGAAGACTGAGAGGAGACACGATAACAGTTTTCAGGTACATAGAAGGTTGTTACAAAGAGGAGGGAGAAGCATTGTTCTCCTTAACCTCTGAGGATAGGACGAGAAGCAGTGGGCTTAAATTGCAGCAAGTGAGGTTTAGGTTGGACATTAGGAAAAACTTCCTAACTGTCAGCGTGGTTAGGCACTGGAATAAATTGCTTAGGGAGGTTGTGGAATCTCCATTATTGGAGATTTTTAAGAGCAAGTTAGACAAACATCTGTCAGGGATGGTCTATACTTAGTCCTGCCATGAGTGCAGGGGACTGGACTAGATGACCTCTCGAGGTCCCGTCCAGTCCTATGATGCTATGATTTCAGAGGATTGGATCCCGTATTCCCCAGATCCGACGCTAGATAGAAATTCATCTCCGGATCTTCTTCCATAGAATGGGGGGGGCTCAGTAGCCCAATGGAGATGCTAATTCATCCCCTTGCAAAGGGGCAAAGTCTTGTATTTACCCGTCTGTATTAAGTCTCTTACACACAGTCTCCATTCCACTCCATTCCTGGGGCTAGCTCCCTCCGTGGGGAAGCTTTAGAAACAGGCAGGGGATTTAGATCTGAGTCAGCAGGTCCCACAGAGTGCACAGCTCCTGAAAACTCCCAACTGAGGGCGCAACACGTCCCGGTCTGCCTGTCCCAAGGGGGGGTCGGTCACCATGTTCCGGTCCCTTCACGTTCCACGTCCACGCAGCACAGCGCAGGGCAAGGTTAAGATCAGGGAATGTTCTTTGTAACAAATCCTCTCCCAATGCCTGACACACCCTGATCTTGCCTGATTTCACCCCCGCCCCAGCAGGATTTCCCCTTCCCAAACCTGAGCTGATCGCCCGGCTGGAACGAGGGGAAGAGCCGTGGGTGCCCGATCTCAACAGCTCTGCGGAAAGGGAGATCCACAGAGGTGCCCGTGCAGGTGAGTTATCAGTGAAACTGACATGGAAACCGTCTAGTGAGCGAAGGATAAAAGCCGAGACTCCCGAGACTGAGCTGTGAGCGAATCCCCCAGTTCTGTCTCATCTCACCCAGGGCAAGGTGGGAGTAGCAGGCGTCTCATGTTGGGCGATTCTCAAGACTTGCCACCCATCCTGACTGACAGCCGGCAGAGCTCCCTGCCTGGCTTTCATACTGTGTGCAGATGCGGTCGCCCCAGCTCAAAAAAGATATATTGGAATTGGAAAAGGTTCAGAAAAGGGCAACAAAAATGATCAAGGGTATGGAACAGCTTCCCTATGAGCAGCGATTAATAAGACTGGGACTTTTCAGCTTGGAAACGAGATGACTAAGGGGGGATGTGATAGAGGTCTATAAAATCACGACTGGTGTGGAGAAAGTAAATAAGGAAGCGTTATTTACTCCTTCTCATAACACAAGAACTAGGGGTCACCCAATGAAATTAATAGGCAGCAGGTTGAAAACAAACAAAAGGAAGTATTTCTTCAACAATGCACAGTCAATCTGTGAAACTCTCTGCCAGAGGATGTTGTGAAGGCCAAGACAATGACAGGGTTCAAAAAAGAACTAGATAAATACATGGAGGATAGGCCCATCAATGACTATTAGCCAGGATGGGCAGGGATGGTGTCCCTAGTCTCTGTTTGTCAGAAGCTGGGAATGGGCGACAGGGGATGGATCGCTTGATGATAACCTGTTTGTTCATTCCCTCGGGGGCACCTGGCATTGGCCACTGTCGGAAGACAGGACACTGGGTTAGATGGACCTTTGGTCTGACCCATTATGGCTGTTCTTATGTTCTTATGTTCTTTATTTCTCCCTGCACGTTTGGATGGGATGTGAAAGCAGAATTGTATTTTTCAATGTCTCCGACAGTTATTGTGTCATGTTTCCTCTCTCCGCTGTTCCCCTGTGTTTCCTTTCACTCCGCCATTGGGAATGACTCCTGTCTCTCTGTCTCAGCAGGTGATGAGACGGTGAGTCAGAATGAGGAGAATCCACAGCTGGAAGGTCCTAATCAGGTGGAACTGCATGAGATGTTCTCAGAGAGATCCAAAGGGAACATTTCCCAGAAGAGTGAGCAGGAAAAAACCTGGGAGAGTCAGTGCATGTCAGAAAGGCAGCTGGGAATCCAGCCAGGGAGGAAAGCAGACAGATCCATTTTTTGTGGGGGAGGATTCAAGGATCTTAAGGAAACCGCAGCCCAGCAGAGAATCCACCTGGGAGAGAGAAAAAACAGTTGCACTGCCTGTGGGAAAAGTTTCAGCCGGCACTCCAACTTTATTTCTCATCAGCGAATTCACACAGGAGAGAGACCCTATACGTGCTTGGAGTGTGGGAAAAGTTTCATTCAAAGCACACAGCTGATCAGGCATCAGAGAGTGCACACAGGAGAGAAGCCCTATAAATGCCTCCAATGTGGAAAAAGTTTCAATCAGAATTCACACCTCATTAGACATGAGAGACTGCACATGGGAGAGAAATTGTATAAATGCACCGAGTGTGGGAAAAGCTTCCATCGGAGTTCAGGTCTTACCTCGCATCAGAGAATCCACACCGGACAGACGCCCTTCAAATGCCTGGAGTGTGGGAAAAGTTTCGATTGGCGCTCACGGCTTATTGCGCATCAGAGAATTCACACAGGAGAGAGACCTTATAAGTGCCCGGAGTGTGGGAAATGTTTCATTCACAGCTCAGATCTTCTTTCCCATCAGAGAATCCACACAGGAGATAGACCCTATAAATGTCCCCAGTGTGGGAAAAGCTTCAATCACAGCTCAGATCTTCTTTCCCACCAGAGAAACCACACAGGAGAAAAACCCTACAAATGCCAGGACTGCGGGAAAAGTTTTAATCGGAGCGCTCACCTGTTTAGACACCAGAGACTGCACACGGGGCAGGAATCTTATAAATGCCCCAGCTGTGGGGAAAGCTTCAGTCAGCTCTCAGATCTTATTTCACATCAGAGAAGCCATACGAGTGAGAAATCCTATGAATGCCTCGACTGTGGGGAAAGGTTACGTGACAGGTCGGCCCTTAATAGACATCACCGAACCCACACAGGGGAGAAACCCCATAAATGCCTCGACTGTGGGGAAAGTTTTGATTGGAGCTCGAACCTCATTGTGCATCGGAGAATTCACACGGGAGAGAAACCCTATAAATGCCCAGAGTGCGGGAAAAGCTTCAATAGGAACTCGCACCTCATCCGACATCAGAGACTCCATGCGGGAGAGAAACCTTGAATGTGTCTGCAGGGGACTGATTTCTATAGCGCTCCATCGTGGGCAGCCTCGAAAAGCCTAGAAGTCTAAGAATCCCACCGCAGCCCAAGCAGCATCAGCCTCCAAGGGCTTGTCTAGACTTGGGAAGGGGGTTAGGGTTAGCCAGCACGACCCCGACTCCGACCAAACCTCCCCCACTGTTCCTAGTGTCGGCTGACTCGGAGTGTCTCATTTGTACGGTTCCCCCCTATTAGCCAAGTGATCGTGAGTCCCTGAGTTCCCCCTTCAGAGACAGATGGGCTTCTTCCCAGTCATTCTGAGGGTGCCCAATGCCGTTCTGAAGAACTGCCATTTTTTGGTACCTTTTTCCTTTTATAAAACGTAAGTGAGTAGAGAGCTGGAGCAGAGAGAGAAAAATGTGTTCTCACGGCCTCCGTGTTACTTAAAGCTGACAGGGTTAGCGGGGGAGTGGGGATTCTCTCCTTCTCCCCTCCATTGTCACAGTCCCCCTTGACGCAGAAGACATGAAGAATTTATCCTCCCCCGTTCTCCCGCTCCACTTCCCCCAGCGTCTCGTGCCACAGTGCTGTCAGCTCTCCATGCTCAGGAGTCACGCCTTGACTTGTTTGATCCCCGATCAGACCGACGAGGGCTGGACAGTCAGAGACCTGGAGGGAGAATTTGAAGGAATCCCCAAGCCAGTGTGGTTGTTCTGAGCTTAAATCCACGTGCCAAGCTGTTGGTAAAAGGCTAGATCCTCAAAGGGTCTTCGGCACGTTAAGTTCCTAAATCCAACACCTAGGCACTACTGAGAGCCTCAAAATCCTGGCTTGGCTACTGCCTAACCCTGCAGGTGCCTGCATTCCCTAGGGGTCTAAACTCCTGCCAGTAAAGTCCTCTGGGCATCTAAGTTTCAAGAGGTCATCTATGCCACCCCCCCTTGCTGAGGTCATCTACGCCATCCCCCCATACCAAGACCATTCCTGGCAGGTGTTTGTCCCCCATGTTCTTAAAAACCTCCAATGATGGGCATTCCATAACCTCCTTAGGGAAATTGTTCTAGTGCTTAACAGCCCTTAGAGTCAGCAAGTTTTTCCTAATAACTAACCTAAATCTCCCTTCATGCAAATTAAGTTGATTACATCTTGTCCTGCCTTCAGTGGCCATGGAGAAAAATTGATCATCATCCTCTTTATAACAGCCCGTAGCATATTGGAAGACTGTTATCAGGTCCCCCCTCAGCCTTTTCTTCTCTTGACTAACTTGATATAAATCCATGGTACGTCCACGTCTTGAATACTGTGTGCAGATGTGGTCGCCCCATCTCAAAAAAGATATATTGGAATTGGAAAAGGTTCAGAAGCTGGGAATGGGCGACAGGGGATGGATCACTTGATGATCACCTGTTCTGTTCATTCCCTCTGGGACACCTGGCATTGTCCACTATCAGAAGACAGGACACTGGGCTAGATGGACCATTGGTCTGACCCTGTATGGCCATTCTTATGTTCCCTATCTACTGGCCCGTTCCCATGCAACTATGAACTCTCTACTCAGAAACCCGACTGAGGAAGAGGCTGGAGTGTCTCAGCCTGGGAACCTGGCAAAAGGGGACAGAGACTATATTTAAAGGGGGTACCCCTTTGTGGGGAGGGGTCTGCCACTACATGGGCTTCAGAGAGAAGGCAGGAGAGGTTCTCCCTAGCCTGAATCACAGACAAAACCTTGAGGAGAGCAGAGAAAAGCAGAGGAGAGAGTGGGTGACGAGCCGGGAAATCCGTGAACAATTTACGAATGTTCTGAGGTTCTGAACTCTCCGTGCGCATCTGTGTCCTACTGCAAACCCCATTTTCAATTGCCAGGCTGATCGCTACCTTCCCACCGTCTTCCGAGCTCCACCCTGAACTGAATTCCATAAGGGTTGCTGCCATGGGGCTAACAATGAAGGGCGTTAACCTTTGACCACTCGCTATCCACACAGGTCCAGAGAGAGCAGCTAAGCAAGGCAAAGCCGTTTTTATAGGCCGATCAGGGGGGATTACTTGGCAACAAAGTCACCTGGCAAGCATCTGCGGTGGCCTGGGGAGAATGTCATTTGATTTGGGGAGGGGTAAACATAATAAAAGAGCAGGAGTTGCTTCTTCTTCAGGGCCATTTAGCTCAAGAGGAGGGGAAAGCCCAGCATGTAGGACCCTGCGGAGGCAGGGAAACTGCCTCCATACCTGAACACAGGTGGTCCCCTCCAAAGGCTCCCAAGGACAGGGTGAACTACCGAGGGGCACTGCGCTGAGAATGCTTGTTGTGTTCTGTATGATCATGTGTGCTTTAGCTGTTAAGCAAAAGAGCAATGGTGTTCCCTGTGCAAAGTGTATGTGTGTGTTACATGTAGGCGTGGAAGGACTAGATTTTTATCGTAAATGTTGATTTCACTGCACACACACAAATAGATGTAAAATAGTTCCATTGAAAACAACCTGAAATTGATGAATAGGCAAAGTAAGAAAAATGCTGTGTGAGAAACTTTAGAGTCCAAATCCAGGTATTTAGACCTTTTCGATTAGGCTTATTTCAAAAGCACTAGGGAATGAACCGTAAAAACAAGTACGATGGGTTGATGTAAGAATATGTATTCTGTATATTCTGATGTGTGATGCTGACAATTTGTGGTTTAATGGTTTATAAAAGTTTGAATTTTTTGACTCTCGACGCATACGGTCATTAAATAATTGTCGGACCTTTCAACTGTGACAATTATTCCTGCTACGGTGAAATTGCAGTTTTCCTGCAATTGTGAAAATTTTCAAAGATAAAAATCTAAAACAAAAACAAAAAAGCTTCAAAATAAACATTGCTATTATCTGGTGAAATCATGAAAAAGTAAAAATAAAATTCTGCCTAGAGTAGTTATATGCCTCACAACTACTACAGGGCCCCTTGAAGAGGTAGCTGAGAAGTATCACACCTTGGGGTGGATTTCTGGGTCAGGTTGTGTTTAACCAAAGAGGTGCGGGAGGTGGTCTGAAAGATCAGCATTGAGCCAAGGGGTTAGCAGCAGGACAGCGGGTTCTAGTTCTTGGGGGCGGGTGTGTGTGTGTGTGTGTGAAAGACACATGGTCTGTGACCTGACAGTGTGCCTCAGGAACCCAGGAGTGGGGCAGTGGCTGGATTCTGTTTAGGCTCCAGAGGCTTAAAACATCTGAGAACCCAGCTGGGTTCCCTCACAGCACTTTAGAGACCGAGCCCTCAACTTGGACCTCTGACCAAGGGATCACAGGACTTCTGCTATTTTGCAAAGATCTGTAGCTCTACATGATCATAATGATTATCATCAATTCTCATGCTTCAGGGCTTCAGCGGGTCACCTGGCAGGGGTCAGGAGGGAATTTATTCCCCTTGATGCACAATTGGCTTGATATTTTCTGTGTTCCCTGCCACCGCCACCTTCCTCTGAGGCATCAGAGATCAGTCATGGCTGGAGACGGGACACTGGACAGGGTGGATCAGTGCTCTCAGGTGGTACAAAAACTCCTTTCTAGATTATCTTGCTCAGGTGCTCAGGGTTATGCTGATTGCCAGATTTGGCATTGGAAGGGAATTTTTCTCCAGATTAAATTATCTGTGACCTGGGAAGAGAGGGAGGGGTTCATCTTCCTCTGTACCATAGAGCATGAATCGCCTGCTGGGATCACCTGGAAATATTGCACCAGTATCAGCAGCAATTTTTGAAGCAGTTTACATAGGCATGTTGATTTCAGTGCATTTTGAAAATTCAAAGCCGCTATTCTAGGGAGAACTGTATCTCTGGAACCCCTTCACCAAATGACTCCCCGTTTGCACCCCTCACTCATTAAACCAGGGCAACCCCGCTGGGGTCACTGGGCCACAATCTCCTCTCACACACCCTGTAGCAAATCAATGTAATCCTATTGAAGTCACTGTGATGGAATTGCCTCTCTTACCTCATTTCAATCAGGAGTCCCTGGACCGGTCAGCCGCAGAGTGAAGTTCCTGTGAGTGGTGAATCAGGGAGGAAAAGTCCCAGGGGCTCCTACAGCAATGTCTGACTATTGGAAAGGAAACAAGTAATATCAGAGATGGGAAGAGGGGAGGTGGGAGCAGCGGGGTGGGGGTGGTAATTCATTAAAAATCTAAATCCTATTACTGCCCGAGACAAACTAGCAGGTCCCACCGAATTCCACCGAGACGGGGGAATCTCCCCAGCAGTGAAGTGCAGTGATCTTAATGTACTGAACCCTGAGCTGGGCACCTTGATTCTGGCACGGCCTAGCTGGGTGTGCTCAAACCACTTGGATAATGGCCTTCAAATTTAGTAAAAAGATCAGGAGTATTTGTGGCACCTTAGAGACTAATGCATTTAGTACTCCTGTTCTTTTTCCGGATACCGACTAACACGGCTGCTGCTCTGAAACCTTCAAATTTAGTATTTCTCTGCGTACGATCAATATAAATCCCCTCCCATCTTCCTTCACTTCTGTCTTCTAGGTAATTATCTAGTAGACAGATATATAATATATTTGTTTAATTAATTAACAGATATAATGGAGACACCTCTGATGTCGCCTGTTTGCTTTCCAATAGTCAAGTATTGCTGTAGGACTCCTCAGGGTTTTTTTTTCCTTTTCTCACTTACTGACTTTAAATACAAAATCCCATCAGGTTTTGATTTATTGCCATCGATGTATGAATTATTTGCATGGATATTATTTCCCTCCTATAATATCTACTATTTACATTGAAAGTTTATTGAAGCACAGAAAATCTAGGAATTAAATCAAGCATTTATAGCGAAACTCTGGTTGAGTGATCATGCAAAACAAACTTAATTAGACTTTATTCAAATTTTTTTTTAGTTAAATATTAGGGGTTTTAATAAATGTTTATTAATACCCTTTCTTTGCTGGAAAGGAAAGGGTTCTTTTTACTTTTTGTTTTGATAGGTGAAGGGCATTTACTTGCTCTGTTGTTAACAAAAATACAGACACAAGGCAAAGGAGAGAGGGTAGAAAGGGCCAGTGTTTTCAGAACACTGGACTGCGGGTTAGTTACCAGTGCATGCTTCAGCTGGCAAATTGGGCAGAACACCTGTTGCTTGGACTCTGTTGTGATCAGAGACATTATTTGATTGAATTCTTCTTTTAGGTCAAAGCAGGTTTGGATGAATCATAGAATATCAGGGTTGGAAGGGACCTCAGGAGATCATCTAGTTCAACCCCCTGCTCAAAGCAGGACCAATCCCCCAGACAGCTTTTTACCCCAGTTCCCTAAATGGCCCCCCTCAAGGATTGAACTCACAACCCTGGATTTAGCAGGCCAATGTGCAAACCACTGAGCTCTCCTTGCCCCCTCCCACAGGAGAGTTGAGAATGAGAGACAGGATAGGAGGGAAGGGTGTGTGGGTCAGGGTGTGACCTCTCCCCTCTACCCCCCTCCTCCTTTCCATGCTCAGGGGCATGGAGGCTTCTGTGTGTGAATCCTCCGGAGGGGCAGCTCCTCTCCAGCAATGGCACAATGGGTGTATCGCTATCAGGGGGGCTGGAACAATTTGTACAGTGGGGGGGCTGAGAGCCGTTGAACCAAACGAAACCCTGGATAGGATGGCAACCCCTTCAAGCCGGGGGGGCAGTGGCCCCCCTAGTTCCAGCGCCTATGATCGCTAGGACCCAGGAGGAGCTGGGGATGGAGCCATGGCTGGAGTCATGCTGTCCCAGCAGCAGGAAGTGAATTGCACTGGCTACAGTGCGGCTTTGTAGCTGGGTGAATTCCAGGTTCCATTGTCCCTTTGCGAGATCCCCGAGCCCCGGCGGCTGGTGCTGGGAGCCCGGAGCCCTGGCTGCAGCCGGGAGAGGGGAATCTCCAGCAGGGCCCTTCCCGCTGCTCCAGGAGCTTCTCCCAGGGCAGAGCCCCCCTTCCCAGGCCCCAGCTCCCAGGGAGGGCACCGCTCGGAGGGAAGGTAAGAGAGACCTTCCCATTGCACCGTAACAGGGAACAATGTCTGCAGAGGGAGGGTCAGGAGGATCTTTCTGGCTGGCTGATCTCAGGCCTGTGTGCAACGTGCTGGGGATTTTAGTTAGTTGAGGGGGATGCTCAACTCCACCTGTTTTATTAATCGCCGCTCCTTTGGCGGGTGCTGCTGGTGGGTGTCCTTTGGCACCCTGGCATTTTCCCACCCTCGCTCGCAACTGGGGAATCCGTGTGTGTGGTAGGGTGACCAGACAGCAAGTGTGAAAAATCGGGACAGGATTAGGATCCTATATAAGAAAAAGACCCCAAAATCGGGACTGTCCCTATAAAATCGGGACATCTGGTCACCCTAGTGCGTGGCAGCCTTGCCAACCCTCCGGATTGTGCCCCGAGACTTGCGTGCTCACGGTTGTTTTCCTGAAAGCCCCTGCCCCTGGAGTCGAGTGGCGATGTGATGATTTCAGCCTTCATTCGGGAAGAAAAAGTAAGTAGCTAGCCCGCGTGGCTGGGGACCCCAGTGCACCCCGGCGGCTCGACAAGCAGAAAGCAAATAAAAATCCGTTATTTTGATACGAGCTCATGATTTTAAAGCCAATCGCATGATTTTTCGGGAGCCGGACTCATGATTTTTGAACATTTGGGGTTGGCAAGCCCTGCAGGTGAGATCCCCAACGGGTGCAAACAAAATCAATGGAGCTACAGTGGCTTCACACCAGCTAGGGATCTGGCTTGAAAAGTCCGTATTAACACGCCTATTTGAGTGCTGTCTTTGGGTTTCTTCAGAGTCAGCAAATGCCAGACAAAGTGGCATATATATATATATATATACATACCTCTACCCCGATATAACAAATTCGGATATAACGCGGTAAAGCAGCGCTCTGGGGGGCGGGGCTGCGTGCTCCAGCAGATCAGCGCGTCAGCGTGTCTGGCGCCGACACGCTGCTCTGAGCAGTGTGTTAAGGGGGCTGGGCCAGGGCCAAGGGGGTGGATAAGGGGCAGAGGGTCTCGGCGTGGGGGGGCTCAGGGGACAGGGAGCAGGGGGGGTTGGATGGTTCGGAAGGTCTGGGGGTGGGGCAGTCAGGGGATGGGGAATGGGGGCAATGGATAGGGTGTGGGAATCCCGGGGGGCCTGTCAGGGAACGGGGGTGTGGATGGGGAGCGGGGCAGTTAGGGGACAGGGAGCAGGGGGGTTGGGTGGGGTCCTGGGGGTGATTAGGGATGGGGGGGCTCTGGAGGGGGCAGTCAGGGGACAAGGAGTAGGGGGGCTTAGACGGGGGGGTCTTGGGCGGGGTGGTTAGGGGCCGGGGGTCTCTGGAGGGGGCAGTCAGGGGACAAGGAGCGGGGGTGGTTGGATGGGTCGGGGGTTCTGAGGGGTCAGGCAGGGGGCAGGAAGCAGGTGGGGGTCAGATAGGGGGCAGGGCCAGGCTGTTTGGGGAGGCACAGCCTTCCCTACCCGGCCCGCCATTCAATTTTGAACCCCGATGTGGCCCTCGGGCCAAAAGCAAGTTCGCTATAACGCGGTTTCACCTATAACGCGGTAAGATTTTTTGGCTCCCGAGGACCGCGTTATAGCGGGGTAGAGGTGTGTATGTAAGGCTTATATCAATATTGCCAGTAAGAGCTTCATTAGAAGAATGCTACCAAGGTAGCAAAGTCCAGCACTCACAGGTGGGCAGCGTCAGAATCAAGGGAGGACTCACAACCGTGTTAATTCTGCTCACATGTGTGTGGGCAGAACGGCCAGTCCAATACTGTGGGCCAGGACACAGTCCGGGGTGGGCCGCCCGTTTGCCCCACTCTTAGTAAGTCAAGCGCTTCGTAAATCTTTAACTCCACCTGACTCCTGTCATCTTGTTCAGTTTGGTACAAAATTGTGTTGGCCCTGTTTGAACCCCACATTTGACGGTCCATTGTTGTTGGGTTTTTTTGTAAGTGTAGTTTTACTAAAACCGTTCGGTTTCAAAGATCTGGTAGCATTTCTCGGCATGCAGACGGCTCGGGATTTCTCTCATTACAGTTGCTGGCATTAAAAGGAAAAGGAAACATGGACCTGGTGTATTTACAGCATCTGTAGTTTATATCAGCGGTCCCCAAACTTTTGAGTGTCATGGCCCCCCTTACCCATGTCTGTGCCCCGCCCCTGCCTCCCTCCAGAGCTGGGGCCAGGAGTGGGGCTGTGACTCTGGGGAGGGGGGGGGACACAGACAGGGGTAAGGGAGCCCAGACTGGGGCCACAGTTGGGGGTGGGTCTGGGACCAGGAGCAGGTCCGCAGCTACAGGCCGAGGCTGGGGGTGGGGGTGGGAGCGGAGCTGCGGCCGGGCTGCGGTGGGTGCCAGCAGCCAGGCCCGTGGCCAGGTGCAGTTCCACTCCCGGCCTCGCCCCCAGCCTCGGCCTTGGCCCAGGAACAGTGCCGTGGCCATCGGCTGAGGCTGGCGCGGGGCTGGGAGCGGAGCTGCCCCGAGGCTGGGGATGGGGCCAGGAGCCAGGGATGCGGCTGGAGGCAGGACCAGAGCAGAGCTGGGGGTGGGGAGAAGCTGGGTGGCGCTCCCTCCCTGTCCCTGTGGGGGCTGGCCCAGGCCCCGGTCACACCCCCCCAGGACGTTCCTCCACGTGTCCATAGGGGGGCACGCCCGACACTTTGGGGATCTCTGGTTTATATGGATGTAATCATTAAAATTAATACTTTTCCTCCAAAAGTGCTAATAGCTGGCCGCAGTGCCTATTGCAACTGCACAGGTAGGCTGCAGGGGGGGAAAGTTTGGGGACCCCTGCACTGTTCATTAACACAGGCCCTCTGTCATTTAGTGCTTTTAGACCTTTGGTCTGTGATGGGTTAAACACTTTAGTATTGGGGAGCTCTACCCAGCTGTCAGACACTGGGATGAAGGTGATCAGGCCTAATGGACTGAGCTGGGGCAGTCAGGCCTAGTGATCGGAGCCAAAATCAGGAGTCTGGGGCACAGGTGGAGCAAGGCTGGAGCAGGACTAGGAACAGGGCTGGAGCAAGGCTAAGGCGTGGGAAGTCTGTTGCCCCCCATCAGGCAGGAGACCATTCCAAGCCCTGGAGTGAGAATGAGCTGTGCTGTTCCTCCTGTGGGGTTATATATCCAGTCTGGGAGTCACATGACCAGTTTCTGGCTTGGGGATTGGCTGGAGCCTGGCATAGGAGGGACTCATCACCTCACATCATCTCTGTGGAATTCCAGGGGACCCCCCCCCCAGCTTGTCTCTGGGGCACTAATGGGGTTAGATTAACCATTCCCCACCAAACATCCTTCTTTTCCCCTCCAAATATCTATGTCACAAGGCAGGACTTCTCTGCCTCTCCCATGCTGTGCCACACCCAACCTCCTCTAAAGGGGATTATTTTCTTAAAACAGGGAAGTAAACAAACTCACTCCTGTGTCTCCGGTTCAGGGCCACCCGCACCAGGGATCTCTGGTGCCCCTGGTCTGGGCATCTTCCACTTTTACTTGCCTCTGCTCCCTTCCTGAAGCGATGCTCCTAGGTCTGCTTCTCTGAGTTCCTAGCTCTTTGCTCCTCAGAGACCCGCCACTGGAGTTGGCTCCTCTCCACTGTGGGGTCCTTTCCACCAGAAGCAGCCTGTCTCCATAAAACCAATCCAATTTAGCCTTTTCCTGTCTAATTGGCCAGGTTACATACGTTGCTTCAGAATTTCCTAATTTCATCATTTATTGAATCCTCCTGATATAAAATCTCTGCAAAAGTCACCAATTTTTCTTCTCTAGCAATTGGATAAGAACATAAGAGCGGCCAAACTGGGGCAGACCAATGGTCCATCTAGCCCAGTATCCTGTCTGTGACAGTTGCCAGTACCAGAGCTTTAGGGGGAGGGTACAGAACAGGGCAGAACAGATCCACTCTTGTCTTCTCCTCCCAGCTTCTGGCAGTCAGAGAATTAGGGTCACCCAGAGCATGGGGTTGCATTCCTGACCATCTTGGCTAATAGCCACTGGTGGACCTATCCTCCATGAACTTATCCAGTTCTTTTTTTGAACCAAATTCTACTTTGGGCCTTCACAACATCCCCTGGCGAGGAGTTCCACAGGTTAGTTGCACATCATGTGAAAAAGAATTCCTCCTGTTTGTATTAAACCAGAGCTGCTGCGCCACTGATACCCAGAGGCTCTCCTTCGCATTAGCGCTCGCAGGAGCCGATCTAGCTACTGGGAAAGCCAGTGCCCCCAGGAATGGACAGTAACCAAGTCTCCCAGCCAGAGGGAGAGGCGACATGAAATAGAAAGGGAGAGAAAGACTTAAAAGAGGCAGCAGGAGCAATAAATGGAGAGAGAGGTTCCCAACTCCCAAACCTGCCCTGCTCCATTGACTGCATGTGTCCCTGGGCAGAATTTCATGGGACCAAGGTGTGTGAGACTCTATGCCTATATCTAGCTGTGTGTTTCAACTGGCTGACCAGTTCAGCGCAGCTAAAAGATGCCATGTAATATGTCACTGGGAAGCCAAGAACTCACCGATCATTAATTTTGCAAGATGTGTATATGATCGACCCACAACGGAGTATATAGATCTGCTTGAAATTATGATGGGAAATGTGTTTAAAAGGCATGCCAGGGCCCAGGGGGAGTTGATAAACTGTTTTTTTCCAGAGACAAAGGAATGCGGATCTGCCTGCTTAAATGTGTCTCCCATGTACATGGAGCAAGGTGTGTCCAGAGACAAAGAAAAGCACATTTGCATGGCAGGCTGATGAAGGCATGAGGAGAGCAAAGTGTGTGTGTGTGTGTGTGTGTGTGTGATCACTTAACACAGGGGCTCTCAACCTTTGCAGCTTACTGTCCCCCTTTCAGGAGGCTGATTTGTCTTGTGTCCCCCAAGCTTCACCTCACTTAAAAATGACTTGCTTACAAAATTAGCCCTAAAAATCCAAAAGGTCACAGCCCCCAGTACTGAAAAATTGCTTCCTGTCTCATTTTGACCGTGTAATTATAAAAGAAATCAACTGGAATATAAATATTGTCCTTACATTTCAATGTATAGTCTATGGAGCAGTATAAACAAGTCAGTGTCTGTCTGAAATTTTAGTTTGTGCTGAGTTCACTGGTGCTTTTTCTGTAGCCTGTTGTAAACCTAGGCAACTATCTAGATGAGTTGATGTACCCCCTGGAAGACCTCTGCGTACCCCAGGGGTACACGTACGCCTGGTTGAGAACTACTCTTAATCTCAACAGGAGATGGAGGCTGCACCTTCCCGCCTCTTGAAGTGGAGTTAAGGAACTTTGTTCTGGGAGAGAGCAGGATGCTGCAGGGAGACAGTGTTGGGGAAATTTGGGAGTGGCGGGGATTTTGGGGGGTCATTCTGCCAACAGAACAGGCTCTGGCCTGTGTAGGTTTAGAAATAATTAGGGGTTCAATCGGGTGAGGAAAGCGGAATGGCCAACCCCAAATGTTCAAAAACCATGAGTCAGGCTCACCCAGAATCATGTGATTGGCTTTAAAATCATGAGGTCATGTAAAAATAAGAGATTTTTATTTGCCTTCTGCTTTTTGGGCCTTTCGGGTGCACTGGGGTCACACGTTGAAGCTTTCTCTACAGCCACGAGGGCTAGAAACTTGCCCTTTTCTTTAAGAATGAAAGCTGAAATGGTCACCTATTCACTTGACTCCAGGAGCAGGGGCTTTAAGGAAAACAATAATGATCATGAGACTCATGACAAAAGCCTGAGAGTTGGCAACACTGTGAAAGCCGGGATGTGACTGCAAGACTTGTTTGCTGGCTGCGAGTCACAACAACATAACATTTAAGGCATCCAGAGTTGCAGAGACAGGGTGACCCCTTATGGTCTGGGCTGAACCCCCAAATTGCCACAGTGAGGAGCAGAGAGAGGACAAGTCAGTTCCTGCCTCTTCCGAGTCCCCGTGCTGCTGGGGGGACTCTCGGCTCTTGTGGGGGGGAATCCTCCGAAGTGGGCCTGTTGATTCTGCTCTTTTCTAGCGTTTGTTACAGTGTCTTTGTAACAGGGAGGGTTTAAAACTCTCTGGGTGGGTTTAGTCCTGGTAGGAGGAGTCGGGTCTGCACTAGGATAAAGTGACCCAGCGTTTTCCCAGCACGGCAGAGTCTAAAATGTAGAGAAAGAGCCTTGTGGGGGGCGGGGGTGTGAAATAGATGAAAGCCCCTTTGGAAAGCTCCCCAGTCGCTCCTCTCGCCCCGACAGGCTGCAGAATAACGACCACGTCTCGCTCCAGATCGGCCCATCGGACCATGAAACAGGGACGGGAAACGGCGGGAGTGGAACCTGCTTGGGTAAGGGATTTGAAGAGAGGTCGCTGCTAAAGGAAGAGGGCAGAAAATAGCACATGTCAAGGGAGGACGGGGACAGTAGGTCATTGACATGCTGGGACGCCTCAGCCTGGGGCTGGAGTTTTAGATCAGGGCCATTGGAAGAGGGTAGAAGTTCCCCCGTTTCTACAACAGGGAACAACCCCCCTACCCAAGGCTGGAGAAATTTACCAGACTCCCAGTGCCGGAGCCAGAAACTTCTAGCCAGAAGCAGACAACGGTGAGGTACAGGTGAGATGTCCCATCCTGGAGACCCAGCTCCTGAGAAGGTGAGGGGTTGGGATTTCTCTCCCTGGACCTGTTTTGGGGGCGCCATTTCCTGTATCACCCTCTGGCTGGTAGGAATGTGACGAACATGAAGGTCCCTGCTCTCCTCCATCTGCTGGGATGGGAGGGACAAGGAGCGCTCACCTTCTCCCCACCCTGAAGCCTCCTGGCTGCTCTGAGCAGGGTGGGGGTAGGATTCTGCTATTCTGTCCCCCCCCAGAGCTTCCATTTTATTGGCCCTCCTCCCCTGTGACTAGCGGGATTGTGGCTGGGGCAGCAGGTGCTGAGTGGGGGACTCTTGTTGTTTCAGGGGCCAGTGACCTTCGAGGAGGTGGCTGTGTATTTCACCCAGGGGCAGGGGGCTCTGATGGACCCCGCTCAGAGAGCCCTCTACAGGGACGTCATGCAGGAGAACTACGAGACGGTGACCTCGCTGGGTAAGGGAATCCCGGCCCCTCGGTTATTAAAGCCACACGGTCCGTGAGGTGTTCAGTTCAGCTTCTGCTCAGGTTCTTTCCAGGTCGCTTAGATTTTAGGAGAATGGGCTGCACAAGTCCCCAGATCCAGTGAGACAGAGACTTTCAACTTCACACCCCTCCCATGTGATGGGGGAGGCAGAAACACAATGGAGATGCTAAATCGTCCCTATCCCCACAGCTTTCAAGGGGGGGGAGGAAGCTTATATTTGCCTGACTGTGTTTTTTCTCCCCGTCCCCATAGGCGCTGGAACTAGGGGTGCTGGCGGTGTCGCACCCCCTGGCTTGAAGTGGTTTCCATTATAGGTTTTACAGTTTGGTTCAATGGCTCTCAGCCCCCCCACTGTACAAATTGTCCCAGCCCCCCTGTCTGTCCCCCTCCCTTCCTGGGCCTAGCCCCTGGGCAGGGCTCTGGCCTCTGTAGGTTTAGAACTAGGCAGAGGCTTGACACCGGATCTGTGTCTGCATCATAAAGTCCCCCAGAGTGCACAGATCCTGGAAACTCCCACAGAACAGTCCGTTCCCTCAACAGACGCAGGGCCGGCTCCAGGTTTTTTGCTGCCCCAAGCAATACAATTTTTGGTTGCCCCCCCCTCCAGCCCTGGGCCCTCACCCCCCGCGCCCACCAGTGCCCTCTCCCACCCGCACCCCCTGCCGCCCCAGCCCTGGGTTCCCCCCCCACCAGTGCTGACTCTGCCCACGCCCCCCTCACCTCCAGCCGGTCTGGCGCTGGCAGGGTCGGGGTAAGCAGCGAGGCTCCCGGGCTGCGCCTCAGCCCAGGGTCCCTCCAGCCAGGACTCCCGCCTCCAGGAACGGCTGGGACCCGGGAGGGCAGAGCCGGGGAACCGCCCCGGCGGGGGGCTGAGGAGCCAGGGCAGGGCAGCCCCAGAGGGAGCGGAGCCCCGGAGAGCGGATGCGGGCCCTGCGCCCCCCGTGCATGACGCACTGCTGCTGCCAGGGCCGGCTCTAGGCTTTTGCCGCCTGAAGCAAAAAAAAAAAAAAAAAAGATAGCCAGAATGCCACCCCTGAAAATGTGCCGCCCCAAGCACGTGCCTGGTTTGCTGGTTTGCTGGTGCCTAGACTCGGCCCTGAACAGACGCCTGCCTCGCCCATCAGGCCTCAGTGACTGCGTTCCCAGTTGTTCAGATTCCAGCCCAGCGCGGGGCCAGGTTAAAATCAGGGATTGCTCTTTGTGACAAATACTCTCCCAATGCCTGACACGCCCTCATCTCGCCTGATTTCCCCTCCCCCCGCCCCATAGCAGGATTCCCCCTTCCCAAACCTGAGCTGATCGCCCGGCTGGAGCGAGGGGAAGAGCCGTGGGTCCCGGATCTCCAGGCCTGCGAGGAAAGGGAGAGCCCGAGAGGCGCCCGCACAGGTGAGGAATCGATGAAACGAGCACAAACCACCCGGGGAGTGAAGGAAAAAAGCTGGGACTCCCACAAATGTGCTGTGAGTGAGAGCCCCCAGTTCTGCCTCATCTCACCCAGGTCAGGGCTGTAGCCAGCAGGGGTCACGTCCTCTTGGCGGGTGTCACTCACGGCTTCACACCCACCCTGGCTGCCAGGAGTTCCCTCCCTGACTTTACTTCCCCCTTGCTGCTTGGCTGGGATGTGGAGGCAGCATTGAATTTATCAGTGTTTCCTCTAGTTATTGTGTTGTTAACCCTCTTCACTATTCTCCTGTCGTTTCTCTCTGGCACTGGGAATGACTCCTGTCTGGATCCTCTCTCTCTCTGTCCCAGCAGGCGATGGGATGGTGAGTGAAAACACGGAGGAGAAGCCACAGCAGGAAGGTCCTGAGCAAGTGGAACCACATGGGATGTTATTGGAAAGATCTGAAGAGGATTTTACCCATGAGCGGCGAAAAACCTGGGGAAATGGGCACAAGCCAGAGAGGCAGCTGGGAACCCATCCAGGGCAGAAAGTGGGTAAATCCACTGATCATGGGAGAGTTTGCAAAGACCCCAAGGAAACCACAGCCCAGCAGAGAATCCCATCAGGAGTGAGAGACAACACATGCTCCGAGTGCGGGAAAAGCTTCAACCGGAGCTCAAACCTTATTTCACATCAGAGACTCCACACCGGAGACAGGCCTTTTAAATGTCTTGAGTGTGGGAGACGTTTTAATCAGCGAGAGCACCTCGTTAGGCATCAGAGGCTCCACACGGGAGAAAAGCCCTATAAATGCCTGGAGTGCGGGAAAAGCTTCATTCAGAGCTCACATCTGATTAGACACCAAAGAGTCCACACAGGAGAGAGACCTTATATGTGCCCGGAGTGTGGGAAAATGTTTCGCGACGGCTCAGCCTTTATTAACCATCAGCGAATCCACACAGGAATTAAACCCCATAAATGCCTCGACTGCGGGAAAAGCTTCATTCAGAGCTCCCAACTTATTACACATCAAAGAGTCCACACGGGCGAGCGACCCTACAAGTGCCCGGAGTGTGGGAAAATGTTCGGTGACGGCTCAGTTCTTATTAACCATCGGAGAATCCACACGGGAGTTAAACCCCATAAATGCCTCGACTGTGGGAAAAGCTTCAATCGGAGCTCAACCCTGGTTAGACATCAGAGAACCCACACAGGTGAGAAACCCTTTATATGCCTGGAGTGCGGGAAAAAGTTTAGTGAAAGTTCAGCTCTTATTGTGCATCAGAGACTCCACACTGGGGATAAACCCTTTAAATGCTCCGACTGTGGGAAAAGTTTCATTCTGATCTCACGGCTCCTTGCACATCAGAGAATCCACACGGGCGAGAACCCCTATAAATGCCACGAGTGCGGGAAAAGGTTTAGTGACAACTCAAACCTGATCATGCATCAGATTAGCCACACAGGAGAGAGACCCTACAAATGCCTGGTCTGTGGGAAAAGCTTCAGTCACAGCTCCGATCTTATTAGACATCACAGAACCCACACTGGAGAGAGACCCTATAAATGCTTGGACTGTGGGAAAAGCTTCAGTCAGAACTCAAATCTTATTATACATCAAAGACTGCACAAAGGAAAAAAACCTTGACTATGGTGGAACTTTCCACTGGGGCTTTGAGCATACAGTGCATCAGCAAATCCACGCAGGGAAGACACCTTTAAATGACCTCAGAGTGGAAATGATTCCAGTGAAGCAAACAGCATATTGGATCTCAGAGATTCCACACAGGAGAGAAATTCTCCCTGTGGCCTTTTTTTTTTTTTTTATTAAGTATCTATTTCCGAGTTCCTGCACAGACTAGGGGCCTTTGGCTCTTAGGGAATATCTGCCCGGAACATGAACGTCTTTCCTGTGAAAATGTTTTTTTTTAAGAATATTTTTATGATCAATCAGGACAAAAGGTCAAAAAACTCAAAATTTTTCACCAAAAGGGATTGAAAGAAAGAAAGAAAGAAAGAAAATAAATTCACTTTCAGGAGGACTAAAATGGAATTATTCAGCTTCTTGACTGTCCACCTGCTAGGCTCTTGTTCATTTCACATTCTCCCTGCCCTCCGAAGGTGAAATTGAATTGGCTGCTCCTGTAGGCCATGGTCTGGGTGCTATCCAACTTTTTAAGAGCCAAATGGCTTTTCAGGTTTCCTGTCCATTTGAGAACATATCCAGGGAGTAGAATCTCATTTTGGCCACCTTTGGAAACTGAAAAGGTAGGTGTGGAAACTGAGGCTGGAAGAGTTGTAACAGGGATGAATTCCCCATTAGAAGAGAAGGGGGGAAGTTTGTCCCATTTAACAAACGCCAGAGAAACAACAAAAACAACAAGGAGTCTGGTGGCACCTTAAAGACTAACAGATTTATTTGGGCATAAGCTTTCGTGGGTAAAAACCTCACTTCTTCAGATGCATAGAGTGAAAGTTACAGATGCAGGCATTATATACTGACACATGGAGAGCAGGGAGTTACTTCACAAGTGGAGAACCAGTGTTGACAGGGCCAATTCAATCAGGGTGGATGTAGTCCGCTCCCAATAATAGATGAGGAGGTGTCAATTCCAGGAAAGGAAAAGCTGCTTCTGTAATGAGCCAGCCACTCCCAGTCCCTATTCAAGCCCAGATTAATGGTGTTAAATTTGCAAATGAATTTTAGTTCTGCTGTTTCTCTTTGAAGTCTGTTTCTGAAGTTTTTTTGTTCAATGATGGTGACTTTTAAATCTGTAATAGAATGACCAGGGAGATTGAAGTGTTCACTTACTGGGTTATGTATGTTACCATTCCTGATTTGTGTCCATTTATTCTTTTACGTAGAGACTGTCCGGTTTGGCCAATGTACATGGCAGAGGGGCATTGCTGGCACATGATGGCATATATCACAGTAGTGGATGTGCAGGTGAATGAGCCCTTGATGGTGTGGCTGATGTGGTTGGGTCCTCTGATGGTGTCGCCAGAGTAGATATGGGGACAGAGTAGAGAAACAACACTCCTCAAGAGCCATTGAAAGCAGCGTCTCCCAGGTGGCTGAAAGGAAAGCATGCGGGGAGAGCAAGGCTCACCGGAGATTTGGATGGCATATAGTTGATTTGGGTGGTGATGTGCAGATGTCCTGACTGTGTAAATGGTTACGCTTTTGTAAGTTGTTACGTTATTTCTTTCCGTTCTCTCTGGGCGATAAAGTCACTCCGGGTGGCACCCTTTTGAACTCAAAAATATTTGGTTGGGAGTGTGACTGATAGGGACGATGATGTGAAAATATCTTGAGAGGGAAAACAAAACACCGTGTAAATTGTTCAGTGTGTATAATTTGTAATTTGTGACATGATTTCTTTCTAGATGGGAGATCAGTCATTCACTGTGTTAACATCTTAGGCCTGGTGTGTCCTTAAAAGTTAGGTCGACGTAGTTACATCAGTCAGGGAGTGAAAAATCCACACCCCCTGCGCAATATAGCTAGACCGACCGAGCCCCCTGTGTAGATGCAACACCGTCGATGGAAGAACACTTCTGTTGACCTAGCTACTAACCCCTTCCATCAGTGTAGGTTGCATCTACACAATGGGGTTATACTGGTGCCAGTATGGTCTCTGTAGTGTAGACATACCCTCAAACTCCATCAGGACGATGGGCGGAGCTGGATGGGGGAGTGTTGTTATGCTGGCAAGTGTTAACGACTGACGTGAATCACAGACCTCCTTAAGGCTGGCGGCTGTGCTAACTACACCCCTCTTTCTGGCTACATGGAAGGAAGAATTAAGCCCCTTTATGTAATAGGAGGCCGCCGCTCAGAGCAGAAGGGCACATGGCAACGCCTGAGCAGAGATAAGCCGTGTGGACTAGGGGTTGTTTGGAGAGCTGCGTGTGCTAGAGAAGAAAAGCCAGCAGACAGCAGGAGAAGCAGTTATGAGAGTAGCTCGGAGAAGGAAAAGGGCCTGAATTTCCCAAAGGAGTTAGGCTCCTGGCTCCCTGGTTAGGTGCCAAATCCCAGTTTCGGGACCACTACGATGCACAAAACTCCTGCTCTAGCCCAGTGGGTTCCTAGTGTCACTTGGCATCTGAGTTTTTGCAGTAGAGTTTCGCTCAGTGCCTATCTTTCTGCCTTGTAGCATCATCGAGCAGTGCTGCCTAGAAGAGGTTAGACAGATCGGACCAGTTACGCAGCCCTGTTTAATACCATTAGTGGTAGGAAATGGGTCAGACAGAACGCTTTCTATGCAGACTGGTCCGAGCAGTCCGTCATGAACTAGTCTCAGAATGGCTGTGAATTTTTCTGGACAACCAAACTTACAAACTAGTCGCCATAGTCCAGGTCTGATTGTGTCAAGTGCTTTAGCCAGGTTGATGAAGACAGCGTGAAGGTCCTGTTGCTGTTCTCTGCATTTCTCTTGCATCTGATGAGCTACAAATACCATGTCACCCGTTGGCCTGAAACCACGTGGTGACTCTGATAGCATGTGATTCACAATCAAAGAGTACTTTGGCCAGCGGTGGAGAGTAACGAGATAACATGATAGTTACCACAGTTGGACTTTTCACCTTGCCTCTTGTATATGGTGACAATGGTGGTGTCTTTAAAATCTTGCAGTATATCTTCAGTATTTCATATATTGAGAGAGAGTCCAGGCAGTTGCCTTAGCAAGGTCTGGCCTCCATATTTGAATATTTCTGCAGGAACGCCATCAGATGCGCGGGATCCCTGAAGTTCTTCATGGCACTGATCACAGTGCTGACTTCGTCAAGGGACAGGGCTGCGTGCATGTTGTAATTACATGTCGGCTGACCCACTACTCTAATTAGTGCCTCACCTGTAACGTTAAATGGTGGGTTCAAAAGATCACTGAAATGCTGTTGCCATCTCTGAAGGATTTCTCCTTTGTCTGTGGTCGGTGCTAGGCCGTCCACACTCTTCTAAGGCACTGTGGGTCGTGTGTGTAGGACCATATACAGCTTTCAAAGCAACATAAAAGTCTTTGGTCTTTTGACAGGCGGCATAGCCCTGGATTTCATCTGCCTTGGCAGTCCACCACTGATCCTGCGTGTTTCCAAGCTTAGACCGGGTGCCCTGAGGCAGACTGCTGTATGTTATTACTGTGCCTACAGGGACATGGGATGCAAGAATTTGACAGTGCGTCTCATGTTGTTGAATGAGTAGCTGTTAGATGTCTGGGTCATTCTTGTTGAACCCATCTTGGTGACATCGTTTTGGCAAGAGTGGCTTGATATACGGTGTCTCAAAGAGTGGCCCATTTGCTATGTACATTAGATTCATAGATTCTAGGGCTGGAAGGGACCTCGAGAGGTCATCGAGTCCAGTCCCCTGCCCTCATGGGGCACTAATAGTGGGGTCGGACAGAGCTGCTCTGATGTTGTTGCAGAGCTGCGCCGGGTAGCTTCACCTGGTCATCGCTTTACATCGAGCGGTCTGATTGGTTTAGTTCAGTGTTTCTCAAATGCGGCCACCGTGGGGCTTTTCTTGCAGCCACAGCCTTCTGGGTGGTGATGGGGTGTGTGTGTGTGTAAAGCAGCAGCCCCTCCCCTGGGGCAGCCAGCAGTGGTTGGGCCCTGGCCACCTCTGGAGACAGAAAAGCTGGAGGAGCAGACAGCCAGTGTGTGTTCTCCATGTTCCCAGGGGTGGCGGGATTCAGCCCTGGGGTGGTGGGTGGCAGGCTCCACCCATGGGGCGTTGGGCTCCATTCCCTGGCTGTGAGGTGACGGGCTCTGGCCCCAAGCTCACCCTCCCCAATCACCGTGGCCCCTGCTGCCTCCCCCAGTGTCCCATCACCCTGCTGCCCCCGTAACCACTTCCCTATCCAGGGCTTAATTTGTCCCCTGGCTTGCTGGGTCTGTGTAACTCTGCTGTGAAAAGTGATATTTGTATGTTTGTTAATATCACTTCTCGCAGCAGACTTACTAGCTAGCAAGTCTTTTAAAAAAGCAACCAAAAAAAAAAAAAGCAAAAGAAACAATAAGAAAAAAGACAAAAACGTACAAAGCATCTTGTGTCAGAGTGGCCACCAGCAAGAGTTGGTGGCCAGACACTGAGGCCATCAAAAAATTTGTTGTGAGAACCCCCGATTTAGTTGATGACTTGCAATGCACTGGTCATATTACCAACAACAGTTTGGAGCCTATCGTGCCATGGTCTGTCCTGTAGATCTTATTGTTGGATGATGAAGTAGTCGATAAGATGCCATTGTTTGGATCTTGGGTGAATCCATGATGTTATCTTTTATGTCGGGTAGGTGGAGAAAGGTATCTGTGATCGCTAGTTGTCGTTTGATGCACTCACTGATTAGCAGAGATCCATTGCTATTCTCTTTCCAAGTCCCATGCTGTCCAAGAGTATGTTGCCAGGTTAGTCATTACTTCTATCCCTTGCATTGAGGTCCCCCATCATAATTCATTTATCTGACGCTGATGTAGACACAATGAGTTTGTCTCAGTCACCGAAGAGCTTTTCTTTCTCATTGTGGCTGAGGTAATATCTTTTATTGGACCAACTTCTGTTGATGAGAGCAAATGGCTCTTCTTCAGAGCTCTGTGCGGTTCAAAAGCTTGTCTCTCTCATCAGCAGAAGTTGGTCCGATATCACCTCCCTCACCTTGCCTCTCTAATATCCTGGGACCAACATGGTTACAAGTACATTGCATACTTCCTCATTGTTGACATTTGTCATGGTAGGAGCATAAGCACTGATGATGGTAGCGTACCGCTTATGTTTCAGTGGCAACCACAGAAACATAAAACAATCATTTATGCCTTTAGGTAGACTTTTGCTAGGGGTCTATAAAATCATGACTGGTGTGGAGAAAGTAAATAAGGAAGTGTTATTTACTCCTTCTCATAACACAAGAATTAGGGGGTCACCCAATGAAATTAATAAGCAACAGGTTTAAAACAAACAAAAGGAAGTGTTGTTTCACACTATGCATAGCCAACCTGTGGAACTCCTTGCCAGAGGATGTTTTGAAGGCTAAGACTATAACAGGGTTCAAAAAAGAACTAGATAAATTCATGGAGGATAGCTCCATTGATGGCTATTAGCCAGAATGGGCAAGGATAGTCTCTCTAGCCTCTGTTTGCCAGAAGCTGGGAATGGGCGACACGGGATGGATCACTTGATGATTCCCTGTTCTGTTCATTCCCTCTGGGGCACCTGGCATTGTCCACTGTTGGAAGACAAGATACTGGGCTAGATGGACCTTTGGTCTGACCCAGTATGGCCATTCTTATGTTTGGGCTTGGCAGCAAGGGAGTTGCTAATGGCAAAGCCAACACCGGCTCGTGATGGCTCAGAGGTTGGGCAGCCTTGTCAGAAGAACACGTGCCCTGCACCGATCTCCATGAGTTTCCCCTCATCAGCGAGTCTGGTTTCACTCAATGCGGCAATGTCAACCCTATACCTGGCCAGTTCTCTTGCAACATGGGCGGTGCCACTCTCAAGTTGGCTAGTGGAAGGGATTGTTGCACAGAGTCCTAGCATTCCACACATAGCTATTGTAACTGTGCGTTTGCTCATTTTCTGACCTCACAGCTGGTGACCTTCCTGAGTCATTGGTCTGGTCAGGTTCTGTGGAAGGAGACTTTTCTAGCCCCTTCTCCACATGGGGTGAGCAGTGTCATCCTTCTTAGGGCCACTCAGATGACCGAGATGTTGCCGAATGGTGCTGCTCCTGCCAGGTACATCACTAAGCGACCAATGTCATAGGCCTCTAACTATAACTCTCTGATCATTAATATTCTTGAGTGATGAATGGATGGGGTGTGTAGAAGAACTTGATAGATATGCGCTGCCCATGTGTTTTTAAAATGTATTTGGCAGGCAGGGCCTAAGCCACACCTGTTCCAGACACAGGAATGTGGCTTCCCCTGCTTGAACGTGTCCCCAATGTAAGTTAGACCACGTCTGACCAAAGACAAAGAAAAGCCAATTTGCATGCAAGGTAAACAGAGCCATCAGGCGAGCAAGCGGGGGACGATGCGTACTGAAAAATCTTAATCGGGGATGCAGACCGGGCCCTGAGAAAGCCTTCCTGCCTCTTGAAGCCGGGGCAATGAACTTTGAGAGAAGACGTTTCAAAGGTTTACTGCACTATAAAGAGAGGGGCAGAGGACCCCGAAGTTATCATTCACCCGAGGAAACAAGCCTTGGACTTTGTGGGGCTCCCGATGAAAAGCTAGTCAGCCATTGCTGGAACAGGAAGACTGGTGGGGAAACTACCTTGAACAAAGACGGTAACTTGTTAAGTTCGATCTTTGCTAGTTGAAAGCGTATCTTTGACTTTTGGTCGTTTGTAACCCTTTCTATCTTTATCCCTTATCCTTGGATTCACTGAATTAAATAAATAAACTTGTTTTACTTTTTTATCTAAACCAACCCAGTGTTGTGACTGCGTTGAAGCGATTGTTAACGCCAGGCAAGATAACCAGCTGTTGTTTCTCTTTCTTTAAAGGAGCAGCGAATGTCCTATCTTTTCTGTGAACGTACAGTGATGGGGCAGAGGTGGGTTAAGATTTATTGGGGCCCTGGGCACAAAGAACATTTCCCCGCCCCCACCTCCTGCCACAGGGCCCTGCCCCCTGCTCCTCCCAAGGCCCCACCTCCTGGCCTGGCCAGAAGCTGGGCAGGTCAGATGTTCCCAATCAATTGTGATCTGGGATCCCAGACTGAGCAGCTGCTGCTCCCCCAGCCGGGTCTGTGCCGGGGAGAAACCTTCATCAAAGCCCGCTCTGTGCCTAGGCCAGGTGGGGACTTTCTCCAGCGTCTGGAACCAGTCCCTTGGCGAAGCCCTGGGCTCTGCCGACACCAGCTCCTAAGCCGGAGCCTGCAGATGATGGAGAGATCTGGGGGAAAGGACTGTGGTGTGGCGCTTGCTCAGGTCAGGGATTTTCATGGAGCTCCTGGTGGGTTTGTCCGAGAGGGAAAGGGGCAGGAAATACAGAGGGGGAAGGAGGGAGGGGAACGGGATGTGTCAAACCTAAGGGGGATGAGCTCAGTTTGGGGTTGGTTTGTCAGAATAGGCCCATTGATTAGGGGTAGAAATTCCCCTATTTCTGGAACAGATAACAAGCCCCTTGGCCAGGGTTGACCAGACCAGACTCCCAGCGCTGGAGCCTGAACCTACTACCCAGAGGCTGCTCTGGAATATGAAGGGGGCACCCAGCAGTGAGGCCCAGGGGAGAGGCCCTGTCCCCTCACACCCAGCTGCTGGGAATGGGGAGGGGTTTGGGATTCCTGTCCCTGGACCTTGCTCCAAGACTCCATCTCCTGTACCAGCTTCTGGCTAGTGGGTGTGTGATAACGGGGAAGACCCCTCCCCCCTCCATCAGCTGTGAGGGACAAGGAGCTCCCACCTTCTCCCCACCTTGAAGCCTCCTGGCTGCTCTGAGGAGGGTGAGGGGTGGGATTTTGCTTCTCTGTCCCTCTCCCTCCCCCAGAGCTTCCATTGGCCCTCCTCCCTGATGACTAGTGGGATTGTGGCTGGGGCAGCAGGTGCTGAGTGGGGGAACTGATGTTTCAGATGCCAGTGACCTCCGAGGAGGTGGCTGTGTGTTTCACCCAGGGGTAGGGGGCTCTGCTGGACCCCGCTCAGTGAGCCCTCTACAGGGACGTCATGCAGGAGAACTACGAGATGGTGACCTCGCTGGATAAGGGATTCCCGTCCCCTTAGATACTGTGGGGTCTGTGATGAGCCCACTTCAGCTTATACTCAGGTTCATACCTAGTTTTAGGTTTACCTTTCAGAGGAATGGGCCCTATTGTCCCAGATCCAATGTGAGACTTCATCACAGCCCCACGTCCTTTTGTGGATGTGGGCCCGACCCCTTAGGCAGGAACTCAGCTCAGAGATTAGAATCACTTCAGCCTATTTAGCTTAAAAACAAAACCGGTAAATATAAGGACATGTCCGTAGGTGGGTCAAGGAGATTGCGCTTGGGATTTCTGATTCTTAAATGTACAAGACAGAGCAGGAAGCAGTCCAGGGAAGGAGCAGTGAGGGTTGGGAAAGTAAAAGCCCAGAGTGGCTGGGCTGAGGGTCCCTGGATTGGAATCCAGTGTAGAGGGTGGGCCCGGGTTCCCCTACCTGCCCCTGGGAGAGTGGCACAGACCAGGTCGTGGGGAGCAGCCTGCCTGGGATAGTTTGACTCAAAGGGCTTGCAGTACCCCAGAAGGGGGGATGTCTTTAATGTGACTTGGCCGCAGGGCTAAGCTATGAAGAGGAAAGCGCGACAGGTCCAGGAACACAAGAGGCAGCGGAGCGAGCGAGGGGAACGACAGACTGAGTAGCCGCGGGAAGGGGTGTCCAACCAGGTGGCAGAGTGAATTCCTCAGATGCGCCACAAGGAGGCACCGCTGAGCGGTGAGTGGAGCAGTCCCCATCGCAGCGGGGTTACACAAACAGCACAAGGAGTCAGTGTTCTACGTCGCCTCCCGTGACGGTCAGTGGGGTTACTTCTGATTTCATCAAGGGGGGAGTGAGCGGGGAATCCACGCCAGTGTCTCCAGCGAGGTTAGCCCGATTTAGACCCCGGTCAGTGAGAGCAGCACGGTTCCAGTGCATTTTCCTAGCTGGGAAGTCGGATGAGCCTACCACAGGACAGCATGAGGGTTGGTTGACTGGGTTTAAATTGACCCTGAACTCCCAAAGATTGTCCTGTGTGTGGCACAGGTGCTGTCTTTGAGTTGCCGGGAGGAGAGGGGTGCTCGACCCCTGCTCTGCCCCAGGCCCCGCCCCAATTCCTCCCCTTCCCCCCCAAGCCCCACCGCCTCTTCCAGCCCTGCCCTATTCCACGCCCCCCCCCTCCCGCCAGTGCCTCCTGCAGACAGCGGAATAGCTGATCTGCGGCAGGTGAGAGATACTGGGAGGGAGGGGGAGGAGCTGATCAGGGGGCCACCGGGAGGTGCTGGGCAGGGCCGGCTCTAGGCACCAGCAAACCAATCACGTGCTTGGGGCGGCACATTTTCACGGGCGGCATTCCGGCCATTTTTTTTTTTTGCTTCGGGTGGCAAAAGGCTAGAGCCGGCCCTGGCAGCGCGTCGTGCGCGGGGGCGCCCTGGGGCCGCTGCGGTTTGTGCCGCGGGGGAGCACTGCCGGCACCTTGTGGCTGGGCTGGGCAGGCTCCAAGCGGAGACACACGGGCTGGGGGCTGCCCTGCGGGGCACATGGAGCCGCCTGCAGGTGCCGCAGGGCAGCCTCCCCCCAGCGCCGCAGCCGGGACTGGGCAAAGTGGCCCGAGCCACCCGGGGACTGAGGCAGGGCAGCCAGAAGCAGCACTAGCAGCGGGGCCATAGAGGGCGGGGCGCTGCCGGGCAGGGCCTGCGTCCCACTCTCCAGGGCTCCGCTCCCTCTGGGGCTCCCCTGCCCCGGTTCCTCAGCCCCCTGCTGGGGCGGTCCCCCCGGCTCTGCCCTCCTGTATGCCTGAGATGT
This sequence comes from Malaclemys terrapin pileata, assembly GCF_027887155.1. Lineage (NCBI taxonomy): Eukaryota > Metazoa > Chordata > Testudines > Emydidae > Malaclemys > Malaclemys terrapin. Next base: position 42,526,266 of record NC_071517.1, on the reverse strand, counting down.
CTGTTTTCCCAGGGCACTCTCTTCCAAGCCGACTGGGCAATATTAGCACCTACTTAACAGGGTTTTACATACATACAACAGCTCTGAAGTTTAACTCTGTGTCCTACCTTGTGAAAAGAGCTCTGGCCTGGGTTGCACCAGAGAGAGCGAAGCTGAGGTGCGGGAAGAAAGGGAGCATAATAGAGTTATACGTAACATTGTGCGAATGACCCCAGACCTCATTACACCAGTGGGGCCGTTTACCTTTCTGGGTTGGTTTTTGTTCCATTTTGTGTAGCCCTGGCTGACAATGAAGTCGCCCCAAACCAGGTAGGACAAACTCTTGCTCAGAGACGCACTGTATGTCTGTAGAAATGATTCAAGGGTACGTCCACACTGCAATGAAAGACCCCTGACATGGCCAGACCTGACTCAGCTGGCGGGGCCACACAGGGCTCAGGTTGTGGGTCTATAAAATTGCAGTGCAGACGTTCGGGCTGGGGCCGGAGCCCCCTGGGGGAGGGTCTCAGATCTCAGGCTCCAGCCCAAGACCAAATGTCTACACAGTTCATTTTAGCCCCGCAGCCCAGGCCTAAGTGAGCTAACCCAGGCTCTGACTCAATGCCACAGGTTTTTTTTATCTCAGTGTAGACGTAACCCAAGCCACATCCCCAGCTGGTGTAAATTGGCCATAACTCCAGTGGAACCCGTGTGGCCAGATCCCAGCTGGTGGGAATCAGAGGGGAGGTTCTGGCCCATGGGACCTGCAACACACACAGTTTGCAGGCAGTCCCCAGCTGGGAGGGGGGATGTGAAAATTCACTCCTGACACAGCCCCGCCAGGGGCAGGGATGAATCAGCCACGCTGAGCTGATCATTCACACTCAAATCCCCAATCAGCGGCTCAGGGCAGAGCCAGCAGGATCAGGTCACCCAGTGGTTTTCCCTAGGAATTAAAATTCGGGGATGTGTTCGAATTTACGGGGGGAGGGGGGGTGGAATCAGGGCTGATGAGGGGTGAGACCGTGAGGGTGAAGGTGGGCTGTATGGCACCATAGTAAAAACTGAACAATGTTTCATGACCATTTTATTAGATTTAACTCATGTTTAAAATCATCACACAAATTACAGTTGGCTACTCAAGCCTTCTATGAAGCACTACATCTACATCCTTCTTGGTTTCTTGTTATAATTTTGCACAACTCTGTTAATGAACTTCTTGAATGCAACGTGTTCATCTTTGGTAGCTTCTTGTGTGTCCGGTACTTCCATTCCTTCAATTGATATGCTCAATAGTTCATTCACATGATCAGGCAGAAGGCGACGTCTTTCAGAACACAAAATTCTATTTAATGATGAAAAAGAACGTTCAGCCATAGCTGTTGTGACTTGGAGTAGCAAGAGATAAATTCCTCCTTCTTTCATCCCAGGAAACAGAACACAAAGATCGGGTCGAGCCACTAGCGATGATAAAAAAGAAGTTGAAGTCAAATCTTCATTCATTCCTCGTATGATATTCCACTCTGTGTTCAAATTCTCTATTCTGTCCTGATCACATGACAACCCCATTGCTGGTAGTGCCTCACTCCACTCAACTGTCGTTGTTTTATAGGACAGGCATCTGTAAAACCTACGTAGAGGTTGAGTAGAATCTAGAAGTCGCTGTTGTAGATTTTTAAGAATCAAGTCTGTGTATTTTTTCAGTTGTCTTAAACACTTCTTGTCCTCTTCACTTAAGGATTCAATATAAATGCCTTCATTAGTCAACTTCTGGACTGAAGTCTTTGCTTCTTCCATTACTTTTTTAACGGATTGCTCTCTGATTGATCCACATATAGCTTCTATTGCTGGACAAAGATCTACTACTGTTGTAGCAGATGCCTGGATGGCATTGTGTAATGACCCAAGTGGTTTCAACAGTAGACTTACAAGAGAGTGAATGGCAATAGTCTTCTCTGAACGTAGTAGCAAAAGTAATCCACCAGCCTCACTACTTAGATCCATCCCAGCTTGGTAGATACTTTCCAAAGCCAGTAATAACGGCTGGAGTAATTTTAAGACAACAGCCAAGGACCGCTCATGAGAAAGCCAGAGGGTTTCCCCAGGTTGGACTAATTTGAACTTCAGTCTCAGTGTATCTTCTATATTTTCCAAGATATTCAGTCTTTTTGGACTCTTGCTGAAAAAAGAATATAATGAAGACTTTACATTTATAACTTTTTAAATGTCTTTTGAAGATTCTGCAGCTCCTACTAGTGCTAGTTGGAGTAGATGGCCTCTGCAGTGTGTCTAGGAGAGATCAGGGTTACACTTTTCTCTGAGCAAAGCTTGTACTCCACCATGTCTTCCAGAGAAGTTTGCAGCGCCATCAAATGCACAAGCAGCCATCTGTTTGGGGTCCAGTTGACAAGCATTTAACTCTTCTAAGATGTGGATTGTAACAGATGCAGCCGATGTGTCTTCTAGAACTTGAACATCTGCCATTGCAGCAGCAGTAGATGCATTTCTAGGCTGGGGGCTCTGCCCTGGGAGAGGCTCCTGGGGAGCAGCGGGAAGGGCCCTGCTGGAGATTCCCCTCTCCCGGCTGCAGCCCGGGCTCCGGGCTCCCAGCACCAGCCGCGGGGGCGCGGGGATCTTGTAGGGAACCTGGAATCCACCAGCAACAAAGCGTTACGGTAGCGAGGGCAATTCACTTCCGTGCCCAGCTCCCTCCTGGGTCCTAGCGCTAGACCCGTTGCTCTGCAGCCCCTGCCCCTGGGGCAGCCCGGCCCAGCACCCGGCGGGGTTCAGACACGTGTAGGGCTGGAGGGGACCTCGACTGAGCATCCCCCGTCCCTAGGAGCCCAGCAGCGAATTGCGCGGGGCCCGGTTTGTGTTACAGTCAGAGCCTGCCCGGCTCGGCCTCTGTTTACCTTCCCGGGTCAGATCCTCCATTGGGAGCCGGGAGCCCGGGCGGAGCCGCTGCTGCTCCCCGGCGGGGTCCGTGCGGGGCGAGACCGGCACTAACCCCCCTCCCGCCCCGGGCTCTGCCCGCCCCAGCCCCCGAGCCGGAGCCTGCAGGTGATGGGGGGACCCGGGGGAAGGGCCGGGCCGGGGCCGGGCGGGAAAGTGACTCTGCACCAGCGGCCCCAGATCTCGCCGTCCCGGGCAGCTGCTCCCTGGCTGGGAAGCGCCTGGCGGAGGGACCGGAGCTGCGGCCCCAGCAGCGAGTCGCCGCCCGGGCTCTGCCCAGGATCTGCCCCGGGGCCAGCGGGGGGTTCAGGCGGGGGGAGAGCGGCTGGGGGGGGGGGGGCATGGGCGGGCCCCAGGGGGTCCCTGTTGTGTCCCTGGGACTGGGCTGTCAGGGAGGGGAGAGAAATGAGACTGAAATGGGGGCGGGGAGGGGGAGGTTATTGTTGATCTGCAAATGTAACCCCGCTACAAACCTCCGAGCCCCTCCCTCCCCGGAGACAGGCCCCTTCCTGCCCCAGCGATGGGTGAATCTCCCCAGCACTGAACTGCTGCTGGGCCCTGTTTGCTCCATCAGAGACACCTGCTCTGAACGGGGGCAGGATCCTGGTCTACTGAACAGCCTCCCCGTGACCCGCTCCCAGACTGTATCCTAATGCCCGTGTGCCAGGCAGCCTGAATAACCTGCTACTGGTGTAGTGTGGGGGGTTATAGTGAGATCAGTCTGCTCCAGTTTTGTTTCTCTTCTGTATAAATAGGCTTGGACAAATTAGATTTTTTTAGGGTAAACGTCACTTTCACCCTACACACAAACAGATGAAAAAGTATTTCCATGGATAATAATCAAAATGAACAGAGAGGCAAAGTAAGAAAAATAATGTTTGAGAACTTAGATTCATAGATCCTAGGGCTGGAAGGGACCTCGAGAGGTCATCGAGTCCAGTCCCTGCCCTCATGGCAGGACCAAATACTGTCTAGACCATCCCTGATAGACATTTATCTAACCTACTCTTAAATATCTCCAGAGATGGAGATTCCACAACCTCCCTAGGCAATTTATTCCAGTGTTTAACCACCCTGACAGTTAGGAACTTTTTCCTAATGTCCAACCTAAACCTCCCTTGCTGCAGTTTAAGCCCATTGCTTCTTGTTCTATCCTTAGAGGCTAAGGTGAACAAGTTTTCTCCCTCCTCCTTATCACACCCTTTTAGATACCTGAAAAGGGGCTATCACGTCCCCTCTCAGTCTTCTCTTTTTCAAACTAAGCAAACCCAGTTCTTTCAGCCTTCCTTCATAGGTCATGTTCTCAAACTTCTTAAAGTTTGATTTAAGGATAGTTACTTGGTATGTTTTGACATGTGATGCTGACAATGTGTGTCTTAATGGTTATAAAGCTTTAACTTTTTAATCCCAGTATCTACAGTCATGACATAATTATTGTCAGACTCACCCTGTAATTTCCTGCTACTGTGAAAACTTAATACAAATAAAACGGAAACCCTTAAAAATAAACATTGATATTATCTATTGACTTAGTTAAAAAGAAATCTTCCAGGTCTATATATAAATATAGCAATACAATCACCACTAGTCTAGTCCCTTTGCTCTCCATTAATAAAATACCGCTCTACAACCGTTCAGATTTTTTCCCTTTTTTCCACTTGCCAGATTTTAATATAAAATCCTCTCCAATTTTGTTCAATTTCTCTATTTATAGATTAATATATTATCTGCTCATTTATTTCTCTAAATACCCACTACTAAGAAAAATTAATTGACTTCTCCTTTCTAATTAACTTACACATGAATCATTTCCATATTTTCTCTTTCAGTTATCAAATAGTAATATAAAATCTCCTCAAAATTCACTGATGTTTGCACTCTAGTTTTTGAATGATGTAAGATTTCCTCAATTTGGGAGGAGAAATATTGCCCTGAGACATTGATTTGATTACAAGAAGAAATGATCAGGTACTCTAAAGACCTCTTGAATTCTAGCAGAGAAAAGCGTAACGAGAAAGAATGGCTGAAAGTGAAAGCCAGAGAAATACAAATGGAAAATTAGGGTGATTAACTACTGAAAAAACTAACAAGGGAAGCGGCGAATTTTCCATCTCTTAAATTCAGCACTGGATACCTTGGTACATGTGTTTTAATCCAACACAAGGGACTGGGCTCAATGCAGGAGTAGCTGGATGAATTGCACTGGCTTGTACCATACAGGAGGTCAGACTAGGTTTTCTAAATTCAGTGGTCTCTTCCAACTCTGGCCTTAAAAATCCATAACACCACATGGGGATTGGGTGGGTGGGAGATTAAACTCCCCTGCGATAAACTTTCCCCCTGATATCTGTGAATCAAGTTGTTTCCTCCATATTTAATGAGCCTCCCTCAGCTAAGGGACCAGTGTCTCCCAGATACTGATGGGAAAATAGCTGAGGGCTAGATGTGCAAAGGAATTTAGGCATTACAAGATCAGCATAGCAGCACCTAACGTTCAGATGCTTTGCCTCTGAGTGGCATTCACAGCCCTGAGTTAGTCTCCCTATATTATACCTGGGCAGAGCTAAAAATTGGATCCACAAAACACAGCATGCTGACTGGGGAGCTGCCTGAGCTAGCCAATAGGAAATGCCGAGGCGAGGGGTGGGTCATACGCCCCTGCCCCTCAAGGGACACAGGCAGCTATCGCTATTTGGTCACTCTCAGCTGTGAACCCTCTCCTGGAGTTAGGTGCACAAGGCTTTGGGGTTTTCCAGGGTACATCTCAGTCTCTCCCATTGAAGCTGTTCCACCATGTAGAAGTGGTTACATATGTGTTGGGTAAGAGAGAGGGAGACTGACTTCAGCCCTGGGGCAGGGCACTCACCTGGGTTTTAGGAGATCCAGGTTTCAGGCCCACTCCTCCAATGTCTATTTAGATCTTTCTGTTTGGGCTGACCCAGCCTGTCTCCTTTGCGTACCTTTTCCTAGCAACATTTATTGTTATCGGTGATTGTAACTGTGTATGAATTTTCATTCTCTGTGTGAAAATGGAGCTCCCCACAGGGGTAGGACTGCCCGATCCCAGTGACTACAACACATCCTGTGGGGGGATGGGAAACCCATTCAGAGAGGGGATTTTCAGGGGGCTGCTGGTGGGTTTGTGTTAGAAGGGCTAGAGCAAGAAATACACAGGGTGAGGGAGGTGGGGACAGGATGGGACAAGCCTGCTGGGACATCTTCAGTTTGTGGCATAATGTTCAGAACAGGCCCTTTTGGGGGATGGAATAAAAATTCCCCCATTTCTGGAATGGGAAAGAAACCAACAGGGCTGGGAAAATTGACTGGACTTTCAGTGCTGGAGCCTGAACCCACTAGACAGAGGCTGCTGTGAAATACAAATGGGGCACCCAGGGGTGAGGCCCCCGGGAGAGGCCCGGTCCCCTCACACCCAGCAGCTGGGAATGGGGAGGTGGTTGGGATTCCTGTCCCTGGACCCTGCTGAGGGGCTCCATCTCCTGTATCAGCCTCTGGCTAGCAGGTGTGTGATAAATGGAAAGGCCCCTGCCCTCCTCCATTGGCTGGGGGCGACAAGGGCCTCTCTCTTTCTCCCCTCCTGAAGCCTCCGGGCTGCTCTGAGCAGGGTGGGGGTGGGATTCTATATCTCTGATGCTTATTGTTTCAGATGCCAGTGACCTTCGAGGAGGTGGCTGTGTATTTCACCGAGGGGCAGGGGGCTTTGCTGGACCCCGCTCAGAGAGCCCTCTACAGGGACGTCATGCAGGAGAACTACGAGACGGTGACCTCGCTGGGTAAGGGAGTTGTGTTGCCTTGGTTATTGGAAGCCGGGGGGTCTGTGATGTGGCCAGTTTGATTCCTACTCAGGTTCTTCTCTGGTCACTTACGTTACGTCTACACAGCATCGGGGAGGTGGGATTCCCAGCTCAGGTAGTTACATCCACTAGTTCTGCTAGAGCTAGCGCCTAAAAATAGCCACGCAGATAGCGGCTAGGGCTAGATACCTGAGTACATGCCCAGGGTTAGAGCAGGGTTGTACTCAGGTGATTAGTCTGAGCCACAGCCCATGCTGCCTTGGCCACACTGCTATTATTTAACGCTCGTGCTTGTCCGTCTACCAAGCTGGGGATCACACCTCCCAGCAGCTGTGCAGCCAGACCCTGCGATTTCAGGGGAATGACCCCATAGTCCCCACAGCCCGTTTAAAACAGACTTTGATCTCCACTCCCCCAGCCATGGGATAGGAGAGTCAGAAACACAAGGGAGGCCTCATTCATCTCTATCCTGCATCCTTTGAGGTGGCAGAAGCATTGTCTTGTCCTGTCTGTATTCATTCATGTCTCTTCCCCTCCCTTCCTGGGACTAGCTCCATCCGTGGGGCAGATGTCACCCACCCACGCTGACTGAGACCTGGCAGGAGCTCCCCGCCCCCGGACTTTACAATTCCCTGGGTGTTTGGAAGGGATGTGGAGGCAGAATCCAATTTCTCTGTTGTGGGTCCCTGGTGCTCTGTGTTGTCTGTTAGAACTAGGTTATTTCTTCCAATCATGGAGGCTTTATGATTTTTTAAATTATATTTTTAAAACCTCTCTTTCTGGCTTCACCCTGTGGTGCCATTGTTGTACCTGGTGCAGTACACTGTGAAACTACAGAGGAGCTTCCATGCTTGGAAGATGAGGAGAAATATCCCAGTTCTAATGGATCCAGGCGCACCAGGGACCCACCTCAGAGAAGGAAAAATTACAGAGGGTTTAGTAAATGTTCCCTTTCTCAGTCTCCCAAGCAGTTATGTGTTTTTCCCCCTCTTTGCTGTTCCCCTTTCGTTCCTTTCTCCCCGGCACGGGGGATGACTCCTGTCTGGATTCGCTCTCTGTGTTCCAGGAGGTGCTGGAATGGTGAATGAGAAGGAGAATCCACAGCGGGAAGGTGGTGAGGACGTGGGTCTGCAGGGAATGGTATTGGGAAGATCCAAGGGGAATTTTTACCAGAATCATAAACCAGGAAAAACGTGCGAAAACCAGCGCAGGTCGGAGAGGCTGCTGGGATACGACCCAGGGAAGAAAACGTGTGAAACCATAAAGCATGGTGGAGATTGTGAGGATCTCAAGGAAACCACAGCCCAGCAGAGAATCCCCACAGAAGAGAGAAAAAACACATGCAGCGAGTGTGGGAAAAGTTTTATGCGGAGATCACATCTTATTTCCCATCAGAGGATCCACACTGGAGAGAAACCATATAAGTGCCTTGTCTGTGCGAAAGGTTTCAGTCAGACCGCAAACCTTATTTCCCATCAGAGGATCCACACGGGAGAGAAACCCTATAAATGTCTTGATTGTGGGAAAGGTTTCAATCAGGGTTCGCATCTTATTAGGCATGAGAGAACCCACACGGGCGAGCAACCTTATAAATGTCTTGACTGTGGGAAAGGTTTCATTCAGAGCTCACATCTTATTAGGCATGAGAGAACCCACACGGGTGAGAAACCGTATAAATGCCTGGAGTGCGGGAAAAGCTTTGTTCTGAGCTCAGATCTTATTTCACATCAGAGTAGCCACATGGGAGAAAAACCCTATAAATGCCTACACTGTGGGGAAAGTTTTGATTGGAACATGCAGCTTGTTAGACATCAGAAGCAGCACACGGGTGAGAAACCCTACAAATGCTTGGATTGCGGGAAAGCATTTAGTGACAGTTCTGCCCTTATTATTCATCAGAGAGTCCACACAGGAGAGAAACCCTATAAATGCCTCGACTGTGGGAGAAGATTCAATCGGAGCGCGCACCTTACTAGACACAAGAGAACCCACACGGGAGATAAACCCTATAAGTGTCCAGACTGTGGGAAAAGCTTCAATCAGAGCGCGTACCTCATTTCACATCAGAGAACTCACACAGGAGAGAAACCCTATAAATGCCTTGAGTGTGGGAAAAGATTCAGCTGGAGTTCCAATCTGATTTCACATCAAAGAACTCACACAGGAGAGAGACCGTATAAGTGCCTGGACTGTGGGAAAAGGTTTATTGACAACTCTGCCCGTATTAAACATCACAAAATCCATACAGGAGAGAAGCCCTATAAATGCCTCGACTGTGGGAAAAGTTTCAGTCGGAGATCAACTCATGTTCGACATCAGAGAATCCACACAGGAGAGAAACCTTGAATGTTGGAGACGCTTCAGCTGGGGTCAGCTTGTATCAGGCATTAGGAAATCCATACAGGGAATAGACCTCTTAAATATCTTTAACTTGGAAAATGTTTCAAGTGGAATTGACATTGGAGACTCCACACAGGAGAGAAATTCTATCAGTTCCATCACTAGGACTGGCTTTATTTTATTTTATTTTTTTTTTTTTTTAAATCCAATTCCCCTGCAGATGTCTTTGATTTCATTCATGCTAAATCAGACTCATGAGGGCTGGAGATTTAAGTGTCACAGACCTGGACGAGAAATTCAAATGAATCCCCCACACCCTGTGATCGTTCTGAGCTTAAATCCCAATGTACACATACTGGTATCTTTCCTACCAACCTCCGATTATTTGCAGACTGTAGTTTTGGTTTTCTCCTTTCATTAGGATGATGTTAAAACTTTTGTAACTAATGTGACCGTGTAAGAAGGCTCCAAACAGGGCAGGTGTAGAGAGTTCAGAGGAGAACATGGGTAGGTCCGTTCTCCTGATTTTGAATCATCTGAAACAAGCTCTGGGATGTTGATTATTATGAAACCGCGAGTGTCTTATAGTCCACCCTGTATTGTGACCTATTTGGAATCATAGAATATCAGGGTTGGAAGGGACCTTAGGAGGTCATCTAGGCCAACACCCTGCTCAAAGCAGGACCAATCTCAAGACAGATTTTTGCCCCAGATCCCTAAATGGCCCCCTCAAGGATTGAACTCACAACCCTGGGTTTAGCAGGCTAGTGCTCAAACCACTGAGCTATTTGCTGAAGGCCATTTGGTCACCTCGTAAGATATTAGTTTTGTTTTACAGGATGTAGTGCAGGTTTATTGGGGACGCCATAAGACAAATGACCACTTGCTAGAACACTGTCTTATTTTATTGGTACCATTTTATGACCCCTTGCCATGAGACCTTAGTGTTGTTTGAACAATGATTATTATACATCACCATCAGCGCAAACACCGATGGGGGCCAGTGTGAGAGTCGCAGGCCGAGAGGCAGAGACTGAAACAGGGAAGGAAGTTCCTGCTGGATCCCTGCAGTGATGGGAGATACGGTCGGGAGAGAGATAAAGGGCTGGGAAACTGCAGGGTTTTCTCTGGGGAGCCAGACAGAAAAGGCTGAGAATTGTTAACTTGCTGCACTATAGCCGGAGAGAGACAGGAACTAGTTTGTGATCACTGGGTGAAACTGTCCCTGAATCCTAAAGGGCTACAAATGACGCTGCTTGTGTGGAGTTGCTGGTTGCATCAGTGATTCCTGGGTGAACAAGGCTGAGCAGAGATAGGAAGGAAACTAGGGAAATCAACAGGCCTGGCCGGCCCTGAGGCCAGCTGACGTCCATCGCTGCGACTGGAGGGCAATGAGGAGTCTGTGAACCACGATGGTCACCGCTATCCCCCTCCACAGCATCCTTTATTGGGACGACGGAGACTCTCTCTGTCACACTCACCACATGCACGTCAAGGACGTCCCGTCCTCAGCCGGGATTGGCAATGCCGCACCGTTCTCCGGCTCCCGTTAACCCGAGCTCCCTGGCTTTCCTGCTCTCACAGCATTTGCTTCTCTGTGACTGAATCCCGGCGTCTCTAATGGATCCTTTTCTGCCTTTTTCTGCCCACTGTACAACGTTGCTACGTTGCTGATGCCTGCGGGAGCCGGGAGCAGCACCGGGCTGGGCTGGGGCTGAAATGCTTTGCGCTGAGCTGGGCTCTGGGTGTGAGGAGGAGATTTTAGCTTTTATTTTTGGCTTGGAAAGAATAAAGTCGAATTTAGTTTCTCAAACTCCTTTGTCGTGAGTCATGAGTAAAAATGGCCTTTAATGGACTCGGAGTGCACCTGGGAATCTTCTTTGAGGCTTTATTTCCCCAACCCTGAGCACCACAGACGGCACATCCTGGAGCAGCCAACTCTGTGGGCTCTTCGTGGCTAATAGCCATTGATGGACCTATCCTCCATGAACTTACCTCATTCCTTTTTGAACCCAGTTATAGTTTTGGCCTTCACAGCATCCCCTGGCAATGAGACTAATAAAGAAAAAAACAATACCGTCCTTATGGGGTTTACATACGATAGCCCTGCATTTGAACTCTGTAGAAGTGCTTTTCCAAATGACAACACTCCCTTTCTTTCTTTGTGTCCAGATTTCCAACCGAGCTTTCTCAATGGTAGCCAATTGTGATGGGCAATTACAACTTACGACCCCCTTACAACTTGCTACCCCCTGGATCGGGAGATGGGGAAAGGTGAGAGCTAGCAGATTGTGACAGGCGTACCTCCGTCCATCACAATTTGCTACGCTGGACCAGAGGCTGGAGAAAGGTAGAATAGCAACTGTGACAGGCAAACAGGCGTCATCACAATTCGCTACCTCTGGGCCAAGGATAGGGAAAGGCGAGAGGTAGCAAACTGTGACACACGACCCCCCACGTGTCACAATTTTCTACCCCCGGACCAGATGAGGAATGGTAGCAAACTGTGACAGGCAAACCCCCCATCCATCACATTTTGCTACACTTGGACACGGGAGGGTTGGGGGTGGGAGGAGGTGGTAACACGTTGTCACAGAGCAGCAGAAAAGAATACCCAGTAGATGTCAAAAGCAACAAAGAGTCCTGTGGCACCTTATAGATTAACAGACGTATTGGAGCATAAGCTTTCATGGGTGAATGCCCGCTTCGTCAGACTCAGACGCAGTAGATGTCAGCAACTGTGACCGGTAGCAAATTGTGATGGTAGCAGTTTGTAAAGTTACGCTGTCCTCCATCTGTGCAACAGCTCCCTGGAGACAACAGTTAATGAGCCCCTTGCCCGCACACTCACTTTTCTCCAACCCAGCAGGGGCAGAGTCAGCAATGCCTCCTCTCTGCCCTTTAACCGTAGAAACCTGCAGAGCGAGTCCCACCCACAGCCCATGACACTGAGATCCATGCCCCCTCACTCAGGTTAAACTGTCCCAAGCCCCTGAGCCGCTGGCTGGGGATTTGAGTGTGAATGATCAGCTCAGCTTGGCTGGTTCATCCCTGCCCCTGGCGGGGCTGTGTCAGGAGTAAATTTTCACATCCCCTCTCCCAGCTGGGGACTGCCTGCAAACTGTGTGTGTTGCAAGTCCCATGGGCCAGATCCTCCCCTCTGATTCCCACCAGCTGGGATCTGGCCGCACGGGTTCCACTGGAGTTATGGCCAATTTACACCAGCTGGGGATGTGGCTTGGGTTACGTCTACACTGAGATAAAAAAAACCCTGTGGCATTGAGTCAGAGCCTGGGTTAGCTCACTTAGGCCTGGGCTGCGGGGCTAAAATGAACTGTGTAGACATTTGGTTTTGGGCTGGAGCCTGAGATCTGAGACCCTCCCCCATGGGGCTCCAACCCCAGCCCGAATGTCTGCACTGCAATTTTATAGCCCCACAACCTGAGCCCTGTGTGGCCCCGCAGCTGAGCCAGGCCTGGCCATGTCAGGGGTCTTTCATTGCAGTGTGGAGGTACCTTGAATTGTTTGTACAAACATACAGTGCGTCTCTTAGCAAGTGTTTTAGGGTGACCAGATGTCCCGATTTTATAGGGACAGTCCTGATATTTGGGGTTTTTTCTTATATATGCACCTATTACCTCCCACTCCCTGTCCAGATTTTTCACACTTGCTATCTGGTCACCCTAAAGAGTTTGTCAGACCTGGTTTGGGGCGACTTCATTGTCAGCCAGAGCCACGCAAAGTGGAATAAAAACCAAGCCAGAAAGGTAAACGGCCCCGCTGGCGAATTGAGGTCTGGGGTCACTCACACAATATTACGTATAACTCTATTATGCTCCCTTTCTTCCCGCACCTCAGCTTCACTCTCTGGTGAAAGCCAGGCCAGAGCTCTTTTCACAAGGCAGGACACAGAGTTCAACTTCAGGGCTGTTGTATGTATGTAAAACCCTGTTAAGTAGGTGGTAATATTGCCCAGTCGGCTTGGAAGAGAGTCCCACAGAGTGCCCTGGGAAAAATAGACATCTCAGGCACACAGAAATTATTATAAATAGAACAACCCATTGTAGATAGGATTTGGAATACTGTGAATATCATTTAAAGAACAGCTGTTGGGCAGTAAATCTACAGGCGCGCAGTATAGAGACATCCCCATTTTGTTGCTATTACAGATATTCAAATATAAGGTTCCCACATGATATCGACCTTCCTGATCTTGAGCACGCACATTAAAACACTGTCCCCTCTGATCATCTCGCAGAGATGATTTCTCGGTCATTGTAGTGTGGCCATTGTATGTGCTGTGTGTGTCTCATTGAGTCATAGACTTTAAGGGCAGAAGGGACCATCATGATCATCTAGTCTGACCTCCCACACATTGGTTCTCTGGACTCAAGTCCCCTGGACCCTTCACAGCTTGAGAAGAACGGCAGCATCTCAACCCTTTCAAAATGCTTCTGAACCCCTTGACACTCTGGGGATCTCCACAGCCACAGCATTCCAGCCCGTGGGTTGATAACAGACTGGTCCTCACTGGCTGGTCAAATGGTATCTAAAGTGGTACAGCTCCCAGAAGCAGTGGCATGTCCTCCCTCTGGCTCCTACATATAGGGGCAGTTAAGGGGCTCGGCACGCTGCCCCCACCCCAAGCACCGCCCCCGCAGCTCCCATTGGCCAGGAACCACGGCCAATGGGAGCTGCAGAGACAGCGCCTTTGGACGGGGCAGCGTGCAGAATTGCCTGGCTGCGCCTCTGCGTAAGAGCCGGAGTGGGGACGTGCCGCTGCTTCTGGGAGCTACTTTGAGGTAAGCGCTGCTTGGAGCCTGCACCCCTGACCCCCTCCCATGCCCCAACCCCCTGCCCCCGCCCTGATCCCCCTCCTGCCCTCCAAACCCCTTGGTCCCAGCCCAGAGCACCCTCCTGAACCCCAAACCCGCATCCCCAACCCCACCCCAGAGCCCGCACCCCCAGCCGGAGCCCTCACCCACCCCAACCCCCAATTTCGTGAGCATTCGTGGCCCGCCATACAATTTCCATACCCAGATGTGGCCCTCGGGCCAAAATTTTTGCCCACCCCTGTCTTCTCCCCATATGAAGTGGCTATTAACGTACTGGAGGGCTTTGCTAGTAAGCGAAACTGGAATAGCACTCTGCACAGGCGCTGGGACTCCACCCCGCAGCAGGGCTGTTTCACCCCTTTATTTAAAACATTGCCCCATTGATCGATTCAGCTCTGGGATGGTGACTGGGGAGACCAGGGCTGGCATGGGCGGTGCGTATAATAGGCTGGGGAAGGCTTTGCCTCCCCAAACAGCCCCGAGCCGCTCCCCCTCCCTGCTGCTAGTTGGCCCTAGCCTAGGTGGGCTGCTCCTCTTCCGGGAAGCCTTCTGAGGTTGGGACTTGGGGTGGCTGGGGCCGCCCAGCGCTCTGCAGCTGGGGGTGGGGGCGCTGGGCTTCGGCGGGGGAAGGGGGACAGGAGGGGAAGGGCCTCAGGCAGAAAGGGTGGGCCGGGCCGGGGGCTAGCCTCCCCGAACCTGTGATTCACCCACCACCCATGAGGCCTGGGATTGCAAATGCAGTTCTGGTGCCTGCGTATTAAAAAGGCTGTTGAACAAGCAGGCTCCCAGCATACCCTGTTCTCAGCTCCTCCTCCAGTGAGTTGGGCCTTCCCCCAGATGCTGGATCACATGTAGGTCAGAGAGGGGGCTCAGACATGCACTGGAGGGGCAAGGACACCTGGGTCTCAGCACATACATGGAAGGAGATTATGTGGGACTGAGAGGTGCCCCTCTCCTGCACCTTCCCAGTGCCCCGCCTCTCTCCTCCCATTTCCCTCAACCCCATCCCCCTGGCCTTAGCCCCCCCAACCTCTGTCCCTTCCCCTACCACTGCACCCCATTTCCCCCTGCCCTCTCTGCAGCCCCAAACCCCTCTCCCCATTTCCTCCCACTCCTTTGCCTCCTTTCCCTCTCCTTGGCCAAAAAGCATTTTATTATCTATTTAAAAAGTCAAATATCCCCAGTGGCTGGTCAGGGCCGGCTCCAGCATTTCTGCCGCCCCAAGCAAAAAAAAAAAAAAAAAAAAGCCGCGATCGCGATTGGCGGCGGCAATTGGGGAAAAAAAAAAACCCCGCGATCGGCAGTTCAGCGGCAGGTCCTTCACTCCTAGAGGGAGTGAGGGACCTGCCGCCCCCGAATTGCCGCAGGTGCCGCCCCTCTCCCTTGGCCGCCCCAAGCACCTGCTTGTTAAGCTGGTGCCTGGAGCCAGGTGTAACGACACGAAACACAACCCTCCCATTTTGCTACTGGGTGCGGTTTCTGCCACGCAACGTGACAGTTTGTTAACTTGCTACCGCCAGTCCATGGGGTTGCGAATCAGGAGGGGATGGGGTATGTGGTCAAAAATGATCCCGATCTGCTTCCTGACCAGAGTGGCCCCTTTCATTGAATTTGTGAAAAGGGAGGTAAGGTTTGGGGTACAGAGAATGCCCCTGAGCCCAAGGTGAGACCACAGTGGCCCCTTTTCATTTTTTCCACTGGCTTCCTTCCTCCGTGCTTAGTTCCAATGACTTGGCTGCTCATGCACCTGTCACTGGTCCAGGGATGGTTGCAAAACGGGAGGGATGGGGTTGTGGTGGAAAACACTCCCGGTCTGCTTCCTCTGGGGGATGGTTGCAAAACGGGAGGGATGGGATTTGTCCCCCTTAATCCTTTTAACCCCTCCCCCCCAAAGAGGAGGCAGCAAATCGAAAGTAGAAGTAAGGGCAGAGAGAGGGCAGTGGCTACAACGAAGGTTACTGGGCATGCGCAGTTCGAGTGAGCATGCTCAGTACACCCAAAGTAGCAAAACGGGAGAGAGAGCTGTTTGTGCCGCTACACCGGCCCCCTGGGTGCAATGCAGCCCTTCAGAGTATGTCTGCACTGCAATTAAACACCTGTGTCTGGCCTGCCGGGCTGCAGACTAGCAGTGTAGACATGCAGGCTTTGACTGGAGCCCAGGTGGTGGGACTGTGCCTGGGGGGACAGTCCCAGATCCCGAGCTCCAGACTGAACCCAGATATCTACATGGCAATTTTTAGCCCCCCAGCCTGAGTCAGACCAGATGCCGCTGTTCCACGGGGCTTTTAGTCCAGTGTCGATGGACCTGAGACTCCCCGGTCACTTCGACACACCCTGTCCCGGGCTCCACCCCAAGGGCGCGCTGCCTCTGGTTCGCAGTGTCGCTCTCTTGGGGCCCGCAGCAGCTGCGAAGTCTGGGACTGACATGCTTTGCACGCCCCATCTAGCACAACAGTGCCCCTGTACCTCACCACCGCCGCAGGAACAGTTCCTGCCTGACAGCTGTTAGTTGGAGAGGGGGTCATGCCCTGGAGCATGAGAGTGTTTAATCTTATCAAACTTAACAAAAAAGAAATTCTTTTCTAATGTCATTCTGGCTCTCCTCATTAGCCATATAAACGTCAGATCCCTTTCTGGGTCTTTCAGGACTCTCTGCATCAGCAAGATCATGAGGCAGTGAGTTCCACAGGCAACTCCCAGGGTTGTTGTGAAACAGCATTCCCTCTACTCCATTTCATAGGGGCTCCCTGTCAGTTCCATTGCACATCCCCTTGGCCTTGCGCTGGGGATCCTGGAGGGGAAACTCTTTAAGCCCCTCACCTGCGCTCTCTGCTTTGTTTCCCAGCCTCGTGATGCTGTCCCTGTTCTCCGGCACAGAGAGCGAAAGAGAGAGGCTCGTGCGTGCCAACCAGTCCCTGCTCGACTCCCTGGAAGGATGCATCTTGGCCACCCACGCTCTGCTCCGCATCCTCAACCAGCACCTTGACACCAGCGTGTCCCTGGAACCGGTGGGGGGCAGCGTCGGCGTGGGGGAGAGCCTGGAGCGCCTGCTGCGGGCGGCGTGGGAGATGCACACCGCAGCAGAGCAGATGGACAGACATGTGCGGAAGAACACCAGCCGGGACCTGTACGCCCGCATGGCCTCTCCCCACACCTCACTGCAGAAGAAGGGGGCCATCGTCCGGGACTTCCACCAGGCCACCATGGGGATCTTCGGCAGCGTGGGTGGCCCCATGGTGGCCGTGCTACTGCAAAACGCCGGCCTCCCGGAGCGGCTGAAGGTGGCTCTGCGGGAGTTGGAGGCCTCCCCGGTCCTGCACCTGCCGATGGACGCCCTGCGCCAGAGCAGCGAGGAGATTGCCAGGGCTGTGTCCGCTTGTGCCACCCCTGGGGGCCCAACTGTGGAAACGGCTGCAGAGCCCCCCAAGAATGGCCCCTTCTCTGGGACCGGCGTGGTGCAGAGTCTGGGCGAATACCTGCCCGATGTCCTCACGGGGCATCGTGCTAGGAACGCCCTGGCAGCGGCCGCTGGGCACCTGGAGGAGGCGCTTCGGGCACTGGCACCGGCCTGCAAGTCTTTCCAGTTGGTGGCTGCCACAGCTGAGGTCTACATGGCCCTGATCATGGAGCAGCAGCCGGGAACGGGCGAGGGGCCGGGCGAGAATCCTGCCGGTGTCACCCATTGACCCGCACAGGCAGGGCCGTGACAGCGCCCCCTAGCCGCAGCTCACACTCGGGCAGGCTTTGCCCCGGGCTCTGCGCTGGTTAACGAGCCCGGCAGAGCCCAGCATGTGGGGCTGGCAGCCGGGAACCGCAGCTAATAAAGGGAACTGAGCAAAATGGCAGGCCTGAGTCTTACTGGTTTGTCCCGGCTGGCGTGCTGGCCCAACGGCCTTAGAACCAGACTCCCCTCCCGGCCCCTGGGGTAAATCAGGAGTGACTTGGGGAGAGAGGGGACAATGGGGCCAATTCCCCTCTCTGATGTAAATCAGGAGTAACTCCATTGATGTCAAAGGGCCAATTCCCTTTCACTCTAGTGTAAATCAGGAGTAACTTGGGGGCGGGGAGGGGGAGGGGGTCAATAACCTGAACCACAAATGAACTGGTTATGGTTATTTTTCCTGCAATTTTTTTTTGTGTGGGGGGCGTTTGCTGAAAAAACAAAATAATAAAAAAATTCATTTTCAAAACCCCTTTCTGGTAAAAATAAAAACCCAGGTGGTGGTTTGGGTTGAAAGTTTGTGGTTTGGGTTTTTTAAAAACTTCCTTTTTTAAAAAACAAAACAAAAAAGAATTGAAAACCTTAACCTGATTTTTCTTTGTTACTTCAGAACTGACACATTGGTCCCAGCTTTGGTTCCAGGGTTTTCCCGGGTTTTGCAAACTGCCTCATTTCATGTGCAAACAGGGAGCCCAGATCCCCCGATATCAGAGGCTTTGTCTGGGACCCCCCCCAGACCGGGCAGGACGCGGGGTGGGCCAGGGCTGGGTGTGAGTCAGAGCTCATTCCCCAGCAGGGGCTCTCAGCTCTTGGGGGGGCGGGGGTCAGGTCTGGGCGTTGACCCGGCCCGTGGTACTTTGGGCTGGGCTGGGTCAGAACCCACCCGCCCCCAGGGCCCCGGGGTGGAGCAGGGGGCTCCGGAGTCGCACTGCAGTGGAACCAGCAGCAGGGAACAGATGCTGGGGTCAGGGAGCCACAGGTCCAGTGCTCTGGGACAGTCGCTGGGGGGCTGTACAGTGGGCCAGCCCCCACTTAGGGTCTCGCTCTGTCGCCAGGGGAAGCCACTTGGCTTCACCACCTCCTGGGACCCAACCTCGGTGCTTGCAGCCCCCTCCCTCCAGCGACTCCGCCTGAGATGGACTTCTAAGGGAGATGTGTACCCCCAAAGGGGGCACTGCCCCCAGCATCTGCTGGGGCTCCCAGCCGGTGGGGGAAGGGCAGGCGGGTTTGTTAGGTGGCTGCAGCCAGCATGGCCAGTCCTCAGTCAACCAGAGAGCCGGAAGCTACAGCCTGGTCCATGGACAGCTCCGGGCCCCAGCCAAGTATGTCCGCCCTTGGCTCCCGCTCTTCTAGCTGACTTCCTGCAAGGGGTGGGGGGGGTCACCCTGGGTGTTAGTTGCTAGGTCGGCAATGTCCCGGCAGGTTGGCTTTGCCATTGTCTTCATGGACTCGCCAGCGACACGGGCCCCAAATCAAGACATCCAGGATCAGCCGCCCCTTGGTGGTAGCTTGCCTGAGAGAAAACAGCCCTTTCCAGCCCCTAGGGGCCAACGTGGCACATAGGGGAAACTGAGGCACAGACAGTCTTCATACAAAATAATGCAGACACTTCCCACTGCGCTATTCTGTGCAGGTGAAACCTGAGACTCACAGGAAATGCATGTGAGCAGAGCTCCCACGACTGCCAGCTGGCATGGACACAGCCACGGGACTGAGTAACTCCCCCGCCCCCATGTATCTTGGGTGTGGGGCAACACGCACACACACACACACACACACATACACACACACACACAGAGCAGGGCTCGTCCCCTCCAGCAGACACATGCACACACACATACAGCACCTCTATGTCCAAGGGGTTCCTATGTGCATCAGATAAGCCCCCAACCCCCCCTCCCAGAGATTCCCTCATGTGACTGGGGTATGTGCCCCAGCCTAAGTGGTGTCTAATGGTTAGAGCAGTGGGGGCTGGGAGCCAGGACACCTGGGTTCTGTCCTGGCTCTGGGAGGGGAGGGGAGTGGGGTCTAATGCTTAGAGTACGGGACTGTGCACCAGGACTCACTGCAGCCGGAGGGTTTTTGGCAGTTCTGCCAGGCTCATTACACATTTGCGGGCCCATCTGTCAATCCCTGCCCAGCCCACTCGCCCTATTGTGTGGCAATGACGAGGCACCAGGCACCTGATGGTTGCGGGAGGAGAGGGGAGGCCCAGGATCAGGACCCAAGCCCATGTTTCTACCTCTGGCTTGTTGGCTCTGGGCCATGGCCCAGCCTCTCACCTACATTCCCTGCCATTCCCCTGCGCTGGACCCACAGCTTGAAGTCTTGGGATTCCCCAGCCTGGCCCCAGGTGCTCCGTACGCTGGCTGGAGTCACCCTGGGGTAAATCAGGAGTAAAGCTATGGGGACCGATTCCCTTCTCCCTCACCTGGGGGTAAATCATTTCTGTAGTTCTTCTCAGAACCTCCCCAATTGTCCAATGTCCTGTTTGACGTGTGGCTCCCCCCCCCCAACCCCAGAGCTGGGCACAGTTTCCAGTCAGGGTCTCCCCCATGCTGTATCCAGAGGGGACCCCACCTCCCAGCCCCTACTCTCTAATCCCCTGCTTCTCCAGCCCAGGGCCGTGCTCCTCCTCTCACCCAGGGAGCTCTGTATGTCGCACAGCCAAAGGGCAATGAGCATTCTGCTGCTCAGTACGGAGAGAGAAGGAAACATTTGAAGCAGCGGCATGAGAGGGTCCAGGACTCCAGTAAAAAGTCAGGAAATGCACTGGCATGTGCCCGTCCAGTTCAGAGCTCGATTGGGCGCTATCAAGGGCCCTCAGCAAAGAGCCTGTCATGACACATGCCATTTAGCTGAGCCCTGGCGGGATCCTTATCAGGCAGGATAACTAGGGTGATTCTGCAGCTGGGAACAGTGAAGATCCTGCCAATGTCCCTAAAGGCCAGGATGTGACCTCAGATTATCTCAGGAGGACCAGTTTGGAGAAGATATGAGTGAAAACCCTGGAGAGGGGGATGTGCCTGGCCAGAGACTGGAAGTCCAGGTGGTTACTGCAACTCTCTAACCCCTCCCTCCCATTGTTTTCTAGATACATTGTACTTTCAACACTGAGGATTTTGTAGGTTATGGCCAAATCATTTATTGTCCTGGATATTATGCCATGCATTGCTGTGTGTGTGTCTGTGGGGTAGTGCAGACTCCACAACGTTTGCACAGCCTCCTCTACCTTCCCCTCCCCTCCACCAGCCTCTGTTGGGCACAATCCAAAGTGGATGAAGAGCATTGGGGGGAAAAGGTTTCTGAAAAGCCAACTTTGCTGTTTATCCAAGAGTTCAGAGTATGGGCTGTATGACTTGTGCTGAAGCCCACGGTCTGTAGCAAGTTCACAAAGAGAAATCAGTGCCCCTCTGTCCATTTCTCCGCAGGCAGGCAGGTGGGGGTGGAGGGGTTCAAACATCGCTTGGATCAATGCTCTCCATCCTAGCTCGGGCTTTGGTTGGTTTCCTTCATTTCCCCCCAGTCCTGGTAGCTTATTCTGGGAAGTTTCTCAGGCAGCATGAATTCTCAATGGCCTTTCGAGGAGAACTGGGAGTGCAAACCTGCTAGGGCCTCCATAATAGCCAGGTCCCTACCAAATTCAGGGCTCACTTTGACTAATTTAAAAACCCATGTTTCCATCTGAAATGTCGTGGTATTGTAACCATGGGGGTCCCGACCAAAATGGGAGAATAGGGGCGTTCAGAGGGGGTTGTAGGGGGGCCACAGCATTGCCACCCTCATTTGTGTGCTGCTTTCAGACCTGGGCTCCAAGGGCAGGAGCCAGCAACCTTTCTGAAGCTAGAGGAGGTTCCCAGATGTGCAGGTGGGTCCCTGCTGTTGGGAGCACCTCAGCTCCTACCATTTTCAGGGCATCCAGAAAAATGGACACCTGAGCCCCAGAAGGAACTGCAAGGGAAGCCCCGAGCCCCAGCTGCAGAGGCCGGGACGCTTGGAGTGCTGGTGCCGAGAGCCGCCGCTGCCCAGAGACGTGACTGGAGCAGAAGCTGCCAAGGCCAAAGCCCTGAGCCCAACGCCGGGCTGATGCAGCGCTCTCACTTCTGCATTGCCTCGGCAGGTGCATCTGATATCCCCACGGAGAGGAAGTCCTGTCCCCAGCCCGGCAGACAAACAGTTAGGAGGCCCCTACTGGGTTCTCTGGCTGGGGGGATCCCAGCAGGACAGGGAGATGGGATTTCACGGGGCAGGGCTAATTCGATCTAGCCAAGAAAGCCACAACAAGAACCAACAGCTGTCAGCTGCAGCCAGAGCAATTCAAATAAGAGGCAAGGCACCCATTTTTGACAGCGAGGGAGACTAGCCACTGGAACAAATTCCCCAGGGGAGAGCTGGAGTCTCTGTTTCCTGGTGTCCTACCATCACAACTGGTTGTCATTCTGAAAGGGGCCTTTTAGTGAGTTACAAGCAATTGGGCTTAATAGGGTGCTGAGAGTGTGACATTTCATAGCCCGTGAAATAGAGGCCAGATTAAGAGACTGAATTGTTTCACAACCGATGCCTCTATGAAAACTCAGTGTGGGGTGAGGAACAGACTCGGCTGTTTTACTGGGTGGCCTGGTTGCTCTCCAGAATCAATAATGAGCAAGTGGGGAGATCCGGGGTGCAGCTCAAACATCCAACCGGGCTGGCCGGGGGCAGGCATCAGGCCTGCCAGGGAATGGTGAGTGTGGCAATGACTTCACAAAGGCCTCTGGCAGGAACTCAGCCTATTGGGCAAAGATGATGAGGTGGCTGTGACCTCACAGAGCTCCCTTGACAACAGCCAGGCAGGGCAGGGATGTGGGGCAGGGGGAACCTCAGAGACCCCTGTAGCCTTGCTGCAGCAAGCCTCCATCTCGCGGTCTCTCTGTGAGGACCAAGAGACAGTTGGTGTTGAGATTCTTTTGGATATTTTTCCATTTCTGTGTGGATTTTTTGGAAAGAAATCGTCATCTGTGTAGAAGGTAAGAAAAAAGATAGGCTCTATGTACGAGATAGGGGACTCCGTCCTAGCAGATTCTCAGGTAGAGGTAGAGAGGTTCGATATCTCTGTACTGGGCACTGGCACAACGACTCCTGGAATATTGTGTCCATTTCTGGTGTCCACAATTTGAGACAGATGCTGATAAATCAGAGAGGGGTTCACAGAAGAGCCACAAGAATGATGAAAGGATTAGAAAACCTGCCCTGTGGTGACAGACAACAGGAGCTCAATCTAAGAGAAGGTTAAGCGGTGAGCCCATGGGAACAAATATTTACTAATGGGCTCTTCACTTTACCAGATAAAGGTTATGAGCAGACAATGGCTGGAAGTTGAAGCTAGACCAATACACACTGGAGTTCCAGACACCTGGACTTTTAAAATGTAAATTTAAAAACAGTTTGTTTCTTTAACAAACCTATCGGGGATCAGATTTGAAACTATGACAAGCTATGTTAAGGCCTGGAGTTGCTCTAGCCTACTAAACTCATTTAAATAAATACATATATGAAGGAGTCCATGTTTGCTGCCAAGTTTCAGAGGAAGGCAAATCACTGAACTGTTGGAAGTCATTGGCTAAGCACCTGGGGGTCCAGAAGTTGTTGAAATAGCCAGATTTTGGCAGCAATAGCTTCTTCTGCAGGTTACTCCAATTTAAAAACCTGATTGGGAGTTGAAAAAGGATGAAGGCTTCTATTCTTCTTGTAATATATGAATAAACACTAGAGAGAAGGAGATGTAAGCTACTACTTCGAAAATCTGGATGGACGATTATGACCAGGAACAATCAGTTCAATGCATTAACTAGAGATACGTCTTTACTCCGTTTGTTTGAAATGAAAAAAGAAATGTTTCAGTCAACCTTTTTGTTTTTATGTATCCTGCAAAACCAGCAAGTCAACATGTTTTAATGGTTACCTATTCATAGAATCATAGAAGACTAGGGATGGAACAGAGCTCAGGACGTCATCTAGTCCACCCTCCTGCTCAAAGCAGGACCAACCGCAAGTTAATCATCCCAGCCAGGGGTTTGTCAAGCTGAACTTTAAAAACTTGTACGGATGGAGATTCCAGCACCTCCCTAGGTAATGCCCCAAACAACAACAATCACTCATTGTCCTTTAGCGCACAAGGGCTCTAACACGCCTGACGTGCTCAAATCTCTCTCCTGCTAGGACTTAGAGAAATTTCTCCATCCCCATGATACAGAGAGAAAGAGAAAAGAAGTGACTTCTCTTTGGTCACACACCAAGGTCAGGTTAGAGCTAGAAAGAGAAGCATAAGAAAAAAGTTGTATCCAGATGTTTTGCATTTCAAACTAACTGATTTCTTGAACAAAGGAAATTTGATGTGTGGTTGGTGAACTGAAATGATACATTCTGGTCTCCACGTGTTTCTAGATGTTGTGTATTTGGTTGCCCTGGTAATAGCATCTTGTGTTGCTATGGCAACTGAGTTAGTTTATTAAGGGATAGGCCAGCCAGTTTTGCCTGGTTTGGTTAGTTCAGTGTGTGTAAATAAATGGTTGCTTTTTAAGGCTTACAGTTCTCTGGTCTCCAGTAATTTCTTCCTAAACCTGCTGCCCCCAAGGATACAACACTAGATTGATGAACTAGTAGATCCATCCCCTCACACCTCGTTTTTATGCAGAGATTGATGGAGGAAAACAAGTTTGCCTGTTTTGTGAACTCCCAATGGCTTTCTTGAATTTCAACAAACTAGTCGATTGAACTGAACTATTTGAATAAACTGCAATGAAGAACTGAAGGAAATATTTTCTACCCCTTTCAAGGAAGCTATTCCTGTCCAAAGCTGGGTTAGCTTTTCAGCTAACTTTGCTTCCAGGGCCTTAGCTATCACGTCAGTGGTGTGACTGCCTTAAAAACTTGGCAGTGAACATGTTCCACTTCATGTTATTTTTTCCTCTTCTATTTAAATTATTTAAGAGACTGTCATAAATTTCGCCCTTAATTTAAAATAAATGATTTTTTTCTTGTCTAGTTGGGACTTACAAATCTCTAAGGATGAAGATTCCACCACCTCCATAGGTCACACTCAGAGCCAGGGAGACTGGGAATAGAGCAAAACCGCCAATGAAAGCCAGGAGTCCAGACTCCCAACCCCCTGCCTCAGTCACACTCAGACCCAGGGAGACTGGGAATAGAGTCCTGCTGGCACTTCCCAGCTCTGGAAGGGAGTGTTCCTCTAGTGGCTAGTGCGGGAGCCTGGACAAAGGCTCCGTCCCCGACTCTATCCTTGACTCCCTCGGCGACCCTGAGGCAGTGGCTTCTCCTGCCAAGGCCTCTGTTTCCATCAGTGGGGCTGGGGACACTGCCCTAGAGCCCTTAGACCATCACGCTACAGGAATGTGCGTGAGGTACTAGGAGACCTGGAGATGGGAGGTGTCCTGCTGGCTGTAGGTCAGTGTTGTGAACCCCCAGTTGCTAGGCTGAATTTATCCATCGCCTGGCAATAAATCATCATCTTGTTTTCACAGCCACTTTCGATCTCCTGGCTTCTACCCCCTACCTGCTGGCAGGGCATTGGGCAGAACCCTTTCCGCCCACCTGGGTGCAGGAGATCGAGGAAGAGAGCATCTGCCATCCAACTCTTTCCCATCGAGAGCAAGTGAGTGGAGTTCTCCAGAGCCATCCCCAGTGTGGTGAGAATGGGCCAGCAATAGGGCTCCCAGCCCTTCCCTTGCAGGAGATTGTTCCCCACATTGAGAGTCTTTGGGAAGGGCAGAACCTGCCAGGTGCTGAACACCCACAACCGCAATCAGTGAAATCAGTGGGAACTGAGAGCGACTCCTGTCTCCTAGGATTGGCACCTTTTGAACGAACTTTCATTGGGGACTCTCCGGGTTCTGCTCTTTCTCTGGCCTGGGTGGGAGTGGGTCCTACTGGGGTGGAGGGAGCTGCTTGTCCAAACTAACGGAGAGCCCCATTGCTCTGAAAGGATGAGACTCTCCCAGTATCACAGGGCCCCATTGGTGAGGGGGAACATTGGGAGCTGCCTGTGCTGTGAGTTGCTGCCACTGTGTGTGGACGGCAGCCCCATGCCCTGGGGTGGGGTGTGCGGTGTGGGGGAGCGGAGGGGAGGTGGGCAGGGGAGCAGGCAGGCCCGTTAAGGAGAGGCTGCCTCGAGCCCAGACTCACGGCTGCTCCCCACTCGGTTCCAGAATGAAGCGGCTGAAGCAGATGCTGAGGCGGAAGGCTGGGGAGGTGGCTCCGGAGCCAGCAGGGAGCAGCGTCCGGCTTGCCCGGGAGGAGAGCGGCCCCTCTGTCCCCACGGGCGGGGAAGAGGCTTGTGGCCTGGCAAACCGGAGGAGCTCCCTGAACTGCTGGAGGAAGAGGAAAACACCAGCTCCCTTAGCAGACCCTGAGGCACCTTCTGGTCCCAAACGGAGGTGGCCCAGGGGGATGCGATGTCGGAGGGACCCAGGAGAGGGCGGGAGCCGGGCAAGGTGGCTCTGCGGCGTCCTTTGCAAGAAGCAGAGGAGCCAGGAGCCCAGCCCCAGTGCCTGGCAGGAGCCATCCACCAGCCTGGCCA
This sequence comes from Malaclemys terrapin pileata, assembly GCF_027887155.1. Classification (NCBI taxonomy): domain Eukaryota; kingdom Metazoa; phylum Chordata; order Testudines; family Emydidae; genus Malaclemys; species Malaclemys terrapin. The sequence goes on along the minus strand of NC_071517.1, from coordinate 42,500,052 downwards.
CGGAGGAGCCCCCAGCCGGACCAGAGCAGGAGCTAGGCCACTCTGGCACGGGGGCCAGGAGCTCCACCTACTCCCGAGGGGCCAGCAGCCCCTCCGTGGGGTCTGACAGCCCTGAGGGCGAAGGGTCCCTCTTTGCAGGTGAGGGGAGACCCAGGGGACAGGGGGAAGGACGGGGCGGTGGGGGACTAGTAACACCCTGTGCCCATTGGCTCACCAAGGCGCCAGGACTGAGCCACGGGAGCCCCACTGACTCCAGTGGGAGTGGCACAGCCACCCACCCTGCAGCAGGGGATGCTGGGCACAGTCGGGGGAGCTCCAGCCTCCCCTGATGATGTTGGGGGGGGGGGCTGACGGCCAGGGGGCCCTGAGGCTGATGGGGCTGAGAGCGTCTCTGGGAGGGGCAGGGTGGGACCCAATGCCATGGGGTTCCTTGTTGAGGATGGGGGACATTGAGCCATTTCTCTGCACTGCATTCCCACAGCAGCAGCATAAATGATCCTTTCTCCTTCTCTCCCTGGTGCAGAGACCCCCAGTGCCCAGCTGGAGGAGGAGGAGGAAGAGGACTTGTCCCCTGAAGAAGACACCAGGAGGGTCATCCAGGGGCACCTCCAGGGCAGAGCTGAGGTACAAAAATCCCCCAGCTGCGCTGCCCCCACGTCTGTCCTGCCCCTTGTTCCATCCCCACCCACACAGGGGGGTCTTGTCCCAGAGAATCCCTCACCCCCAATGGGGGGCACTTCTCCCCTGTTACCTGGCACCCCAAAGTGGGGGCATTTGTCTCACACAGGCCAAGGTGTCCGCTCCCCGCAGACACTGTCCCGCTTACAACCCCAGTTTGCGCAGGGCGACACTGGGTTCGGGAAGCGGGGCGGCTTTCCCTGTCCAAACCCATGCGGTTCCTGAGGCCTGGAGCTGCTCTAGGTAGTATAGGGAGGTACCAAACCTAACCGTCTCTCTCTCCCCCCCACCCCACTCCTAGTTGCTGGAGGACAGGGCCAAACAGCTCCGCTTCCTCCATGCTGTCCCACGTCTGTGCTTCTTGGCACAGCAGCAGGGGCGGGACACCCTGGAACCACAAATCTCAAAAGTGGCCCTCGTGGAGAGCATTGCGGTGAGTGGGACCCCGTGCCTGGCCCCTGGGGCGAGGGACCCAGATATGGGAGGAAGAGTTAGTGTGGCTGGAGTGGGGAGCAGACGACAGTGGTTCCTGGGGCTGAGGGCTGGGGAGCAGGGAAGGGGGAAATTCTGACACCGATCGGGAGCTGGCAGTGGGGGAATTGTAAGGCCGGAGGGGAGTGGAGGGGAGGAAGGAATTGGGTGGGAGAGGGGGAAGGAAGTTTGATGGATGGGCGGAATGAGGGGCCCAGCTGGTTGGGGGTGGGGGTGACACTGGCTGTTTCTGCAGAGCACTTTGGTCTCCTCCCTGGGAAGCGCCTGTGGGTCTGCGGGGCCTGAGTCTCACATGCGATTTTATCTTCTTGGGGTCTCTCAGGAGCTGATTGAAAATCTGCCCCTGGTGCCAGAGCCAACCTCCGTCATCTCCAGCTCCATGGCCGCGGTTTGCAGCCTCAGGTACCAGGACCCTCCCATCCAGCTGCCCTAACCCTGGTGCTGATCGGGTCCAGAGCCGGGAGTCCCAGATCCTCTCTGGCCTAGATTACCCCCAGCTGTGGCTGTTCACGTCCCCCAGCAGAAGAGGTGGGAACTTCCCCTCTTTCCTGGCTGGGGGGTGATTTCTCTCCCATAACGTTAGAGTGGCCGTAGGGAGGGGATCACTGCGGGGGAGGGGGGTCATGTCCCTGTCAGTGCTAGCGCCACTCCGGTGCTGCCAAGTATAACACGGGCTCCTCTCTCCTGCCAGCAAACTGAAGCCGCCGCTTGCCCTGGAGCTGGAGTCACGCCTCCTGCAGGCTCTTCTTTATAGCGTATTTGCCATGGGCACTGGGCAGGATGGCATCCACTTCCAGGTAGGTCATGATCCTACTTCTCCGTCCCAGGAGCAGGAGCCGCCTCTGGTCCCTGCTCCCTCGGTTTGATGGAGCTGCTGAGAATAGGGGAGGGGTGAGCAGAGCTGGGAACAGGCCCAGGCAGGGCGGAGGGGGGGACAACACAAACTCTCAGGAAGGGGCCCTTCCCTCCAGGGGGGGATTGTGTTACCCCTCTGTGGCTGAACCCAGCCTTCCCTCTCCTCATTCTCTGCTCTGCTGCCTGGACTCTCCCGGGGATCCTACCTCCCACCCATTGCGGTTTGGCTGTTCCATAGTCTGCTGGGTACCAGGCCCTGCGCAGAGAACTGCTAAGAGCAAGGATTGAAGAGGCAGCAGGCATCCAGCCATGAACTCTTTCTAAGTGTCCCTGGAGTGATGGGAATGGCAGAGGCCAGGATGTGCCTTTTGGGTCTGGCCAGCCCTCCCCCGAGACCCCCCCTGGTCCCGTGACTGGTGTAGCCCCATGTGCCACGACTGACGGGTGCTCCGTCTTCTTGCAGGCTCTGTACAACACCTATTTAGAGGGCCTGGACACCATGCTCAGGTGCCTGCTCACCGAGACCCCCACCACAGACAAGCTGCAGCACCTCTTGGAGGTGAGTAGAATGGGAGGGTCTGGGGTGGAATTTCCCCTGAACCCCGTGGGAGGGCTGCAAAGGAGAGACTAGAAGAGTCACGTTTCCATTGTGTCCTCCCAGCTTGGACCCAAGCGGCCACACGTTCCCAGAGCTGTCAGTGCAGTGCCATGTTGGGACCCTTACGCCTCACGGGGCGGGGGCGCGGGGGAGCAGGGGAAGGAGCTGGGAGTGTCAGCCAGAGCTCTGCATGGCAGCATTACGCACTAACAGTGAGCACCAGGCCTGGCTGGGGACTGAGAGACTGAAACCCCTGTGAGATGCAGGACATGGGCCTCTGAGAAAAGTCTCTGGCTCCTTTCTAGGGAGACCCTGAGATACAGGAGGAGCCTCAGGGAATCAACTCTTCTGTCCTAAGGACACTGCAGTCCCCGGAGGCATTGTCCTCAAGGCCGCTCCATCCATCCTACCAAGGCCTTTGCAGCCGGGGTCTAGGGTCCAGGGCATGTTCCTTGATCTTGACGTGCTGTTCATGGATCAGGAGTTCAGAGCAAATAGACCAGCCCCAAGACCGAACATTGTCCCAGCCTGGAGAGACAATGAGCTTGTGCCCAGCAAGACGTGGGCAGAGTCATGAACCCCCACATGAGGAGTCAGCTATTCCCCCCTGAGCACAGGGTCTCAGCCCCATGGGAGGGGGAGAGGCTCGTTTGTAGAGCATGTACGCCTGCCCGCTGACCCTCCCCTGTCTCCTTCTCCCGCAGCACGTCCATTTCTGGCTCCAGTCCGAAAACACCCAGGAGAGAGTTAGAGCCATACGGTGCAGCGCTGCCCTGCTCCAATTCGCCACCTCCCTGCCTGGATTTGACGTAAGTGACCTTTGACCCCAGCATCCTGCGGAGTCAGGACTTGAGTCAAGTTCCTCATCCCCTGGCTAATTGGTCCGCCCTGGGTCCGTGAGGGACTGCGTTCCACAGGCCACGGGCTGGCAGGGTCGTGCCTGGCCTCAGGGCCCTTGTTATTCTGGAGCAGCCTGGCAGCGAGTGCTCATAGAGGGCCCTTGCCCTGGTCCCTTTGCTTCAAGCTCCTTTAGGGTCAGAGAGAAAGAGGGCTCTAGTTCCTCTCCCTCAGCGCCTCCTACAGATGGATGGGAGCAGAGCTCTGGCCCAGAGGAGCTGGGGAGCTGAAGGGAGAATGTTGATGGAGTCCCCTCTTCTCCTCCCACCAGACCTCCTCCGATTTCCCTAAGGCGGGCAACTTTGTCCTGCAGCTGGGTCTGTACATCTCGGACCCAGCCAACGACATCAGCCAGCAAGCCAGGAGCGGGATATGTTGGCTGCAGAGGCTCCTGCTGCAGAGGAGGGGTAAGAAACCCAGCTGGGCAATGGGACCCCATAGAAGTGAGTCCCTTGGCGACTAGCTCCAGCTGGCCATTGGGACACCAATAGAACTAAGGCCTCTTCTGTTAGACCAACTGCAGCAGGGCAGAGGGACCTCAATGGAAACAAGGCCCCTGTTTTGGGCCCCCCGCTTGCTGGCCAAGGGACCCTACAGAAAGAAGCCCCCTCCTCTGAGACCAACCCCAGCTTAGATGATGTCTCACACTCATCTCCCTAATTCAGGGAGAGAGGAAGGGGACGAACATGCCAGGGAAATTGGCTGCTTTACCTCAGAGCCTGGCTCCGTCCCCCAGCCCAGGGAAATCAGCCCGCCCAGGGGGCAGCCAGCCGGTGAGGGGACAGGAACGGAGCTATTGAGACACATGGAGGGAAAGAGCCCACCATGAGGGCAGGGGCAGGGACCACAGGAGAAGGACACAAAGCTTGTAGGATGTCACCAGTTGGGTAGCTAGGGCCAGATCCTGACTTCAGTGGGTGGGGTGGGGGGTTTCTCAGTATTAGACACCACTGTTAACAGACACCCACTCCCAGAGCACAATGACCATAAGGGACCATAATTGCTGTGATGAATGAGAGAAATCCCCCTTCAGATACTTAACCGCCTGGTCAATTGGGTGCCACGACGACCCTGGCCAGTGTTCACCCAGCAAAGGGAACAGAAGGAAACAGGCACTAAAACCGGATGCCAAACCTCCCCAATGGGTGTGTCTTTCTTCCCCAGGGTTGAACATCCAAGAGGCGAGCGATCTGTGGCCCCAGGACGGGCTCCAGGACACCGAGCGCCTGGCCTACAGCAATATGGCCAGGGTGGGGGAGGTAAGGACTCTCCGCCGGTGCATTGCAGCAGCTCAGGTGTGGCGCTGTCTCCCCCTGCAGTGAATGTGTTATGGAGAGGGAGGGATAGCTCGGTGGTTTGAGCACTGGCCTGCTAAACCCAGGGTTATGAGTTCAATCCTTGAGGGGGCCATTTAGGGATCTGGGGCAAAAATCTGTTGGATGATTTAGTTGGTGTTGGCCCTGCTTTGAGCAGGGGGTTGGACTAGATGACCTCCTGAGGTCCTTTCCAACCCTGATATTCTATGATACTTATTTCCAGCTGACAGTGTTCGGCTGCAAGAGGCCGAGGACTCTGGGTTGGAGCCTTGCTAAGGGTCCAGGCTTGTGGGTGTTCCATGGATCTATGTCTATGTGGCATACAAGGGATCCCCTGGGAGGTTGAGTTAATGGAGGATTGTATCTCCAGGGATCCGGCTCCGCTCACTCTCCCTGGCTGACAGCCTGGTGTGTGAGAGGGGAGCCCCTGGGTCAGAGAGTTGGGAAGCTCACACCAGCTATCGCCGGACCAGATCCTCGTTGGAGTCCCTGCACCCTGTGGAAGCACAGGCTGGGTGTGGGGTTTGCTCAGCATCATGGCCAGTCAGGGAACAGAACTTGCCCCTGCGCTAGGCGTTGGGGTGAGGGACACCGAGCCCCTTTCTTGGGCTGAGTCACTGCACCATGACGCTCGTGGGAATGTCAGTGGGGTGTTTCCTCTAGTGGGTGAGCTGCAGGAGATATCGCTGCTGGGAGCAGTAGGGATCCTTTGTTGTCTGTGTGAGCTGGTTCCAGAGTGCGCAGACACATTCCCAGCATGTCATGGCACCTGCGGTGAATCCTGCTCCAGAAAGAGCTATTCTTCAGTGCCTGCAACCTCTTACTGATGGGGGTTCCTTGGTCCATGGGACCCCAAAGTTTGGCTGCCCCAGGACTCTTATTCACCTTGTGAGATACTAGAGGGATTTGGAGCCTGGTTCCGGGCAACTGACAAGGGCTGTTGTGGTGCTGTTGATTTTAGGTCTTTGGACAGATCTTTTCAGAAGGCCAGAGAAGATCTTTCCTCCAGGCGGCGCTTCTGGCCATACATGAGCCCCAGATCCGTGTCAGCCAGGCTGGGCTGGTGCTACCGTACTCCATCCTGGGGGAAGCTGGCCAGCTGATAGGGATGAGGTAACCAAAGAAGGATCAATTGGGGAGGGAGCCCCAGGGCCTTTCACCGCCAGGCCATTGAAAGTCATTCCCATCCCATCCCCATGCGCTGACCTGGGAGCAAGGAGAGGATGAACCCAGGCAGGTGCCATTGGTTGGTGCCAGCTTGTCCCCTGAGCAGCTCAAAGCAGGGCAGACCCAGCTCTCCAGCAGGGCTATTTCCTAACATTCATCACATCAACACGACACGCTGCCATTGCTCATACTAGGGGCTGCCAATTCCCCATGCGACCTCTGTGAGCCTTTCCCACCCCTCAGGGCCTCAAGCCGGTTCCTAGGGCTCTGGGATCATGTTATCCCAGCCACCCCCTGCTCTGGGAGAGCTGGAGGAGTCAGTCAGCAGAGGCTGCTCAAGTGCCCCATTCCCCAGAGCCACTGTCCATGGTGTCATCTTAACAACAGGGGCATCCGTTGGGGAAAGGTGTCCACGTCCTCTCACCTCCCGGCACTACTGCCCAGAGCCTCCCAGCCCCTCAGGTGGAGGAGGCGAGGGTGGCTGAGGGGATTCTGGGGAACAGAGCTGAACCCCCAGCTGGGTTTGGAGGTAGAACAGCTCTCACGGGGGGACTGAGAGGAATGGGGGCAGGAGTTCATTCCACAATGGTGGGAGTGGGGTTGGAAGTCACTAGAGAGGAGACAAGATTTCGTCTCAGGGGTTGGGTGGGGGAATCCGTCCCTCCGACGAGGGGAGGGGTGGGGTGGAAATTCTGCCGGTTCCCGTTGCCGTTAATGCCCTTTGTTGCCATGGGTGTCTAGTCTCTGAGTGATTCTTGTTCCCTTTCAGCAGGAGGATGTTACAGCAACTATCATGGCGCACCTGTTCTACATCCGGTGCTTGCGCCAGGTGCCCAAAGCACTGCAGGGGCTGTGCGCAGTGGGACACCTTTGAAGTCCCCTCTTCCCCCTCACATGACCAGAAGCTCCCACGCCCTGCCGCAGGTACTGCTCTGTCTCACTGGGCCTGGGGGAGAAGGGCTAGGGAGAGTGGACATAAACCCCACAGCACTGAGAGAAACCCAGGCCGAGCAGCTCGCTTTCACCGCCATGCCCCTCCCCGAGCCCTGGAGCTGGGGCCAGGCCAGTTACGGTCCCTGCCCCCATACCCAGAAGCCAGTTTCGGAAGCATCAGGCTGTCAGGGCCGTGGGGCTGGCCCAGAAATGAGAGCATCCGCAGAGCCAGGGGTTATCCTCAGGAACCATTGCAGTCTGGGAGCCGGGGCCCGACATGGAGCTCCTCCCCTGCCATCACTGCTCAGACCTTCCCATGGCCCATGTCACCCCATCGCGGTGAATGTCTGACCATCCCCCACCTGGGGCCCAAGCCACCCAGCCGGTATCTGAACCCTTCCCAGCCAGGAATGAAACTCCCCCCTAGCACCTTCGGGCAAGGAAAGCTCCTCCCCATGTGGCAGATGGGGTCTGAGACACAGAGGAAGGGCTGTGCTCCTGGTCACACACTCCTGGGGGTAGATCTGGGAACTGGACTGGGTCCCAGGCTGGTCCCTTTCCCCCAGGGGCACCTTCGCTTTCTGCCCTTTATTCTCCACTCCTGCTAGGGGGGTCTCTGAGCGTGAAAGGAACCAGGAGGGTGATGGGGTCCTGGCACAATGCCGGGGTGGGAGCTCCCCTTGGCTTGGACCCCAGGGTCAGAGACATCTTTGTCATCTTGGTCTCTTTCATTTATTCCTAGGAAGGGAGTCTCCCAATGAGGGGTCTCTAGAGCTCCAGCTGGGCAGTGCCTAGGAGAACCTGTAAATCATCCTGGTTCCTGCCTGCATGCACCACCCTGCCCTGCCCTGCCCTCTGGTTCCTCACTATTGGCTTGACCCTTGGCTCCGGTCTCTGGTTATGACTTCGGCATGACCCTTCTTGGCTCCAGATGTTGGCTACCCACCCTGGTTCCGTATTCTCCTTGCCCTTCTCTAGTCCTGCACCAGGCCCCCCACCGACCCGCTCCAGAATTGCCTTCTCCTCCTGATCTTCCCCAAGCACTCGGACTTTGACTACCCGGCTTTGACCCTCGGCCTGTATCTGGACTCTGGCTTGACATTGACTTGGCTGATCTTTGGTCTCTGACTACCCGGCTACGACCTGTGGCATGGACTTAGGCACTGTCTCTGCTTCTGCTTCGTCGATGGACTCTGATCTCGGTTTTGACCCTGGTGTGTTCCTGGACCTTGATTCTAACACCACTCTTAGCCTAGGCACAATCCTGCACCTCCCTGCGACCTACGCTTCAACCACTGGGCCTAATTATCAGACGCAGCACGTGACATTAGGTGGTGCAACTTTTTGCAGAAAAGCAGGCTCTCCACAAGTGAGTGGCCCATAGGCAACAGGGACACACCACACCAGGTGTGAACAATGACCTCACTACATGAGCCTGGCCCGATGCTGCCCCTACTGGAATTGTGCAATGGAAATGACTGAAAATGTTGGAGTTCCTTTAACCAGCTTCCGCCCCTGGACCTACTCCACCATTCTTGACTCAGACACCCGGCATTCCTGATAAATACCCGGATTTAATGGGTACCTTTGAAAGAAATGGGGACTCGTTACCTCTGCACCGGGACTATGGCTGCCCTATTGACCTACAGCCTTGGTTGAAAGTTGCCTTCCCCAGTATTTACACATTGTTGGAACCAGAATTAGTGGCTCTCCCTGCGTACAGTCCTGAAAACCGGTCCTAAGAGTTTATGAGCAAATATGCGTTTCCCACGGGTGCCCAGGCCCTTTCTGGGAAGAAGAAATGTGGGACTCTACTACGCCTCTCTTTAGACAATCAGCCCCTGAGAAAAGTGATCGTTTGGAACCATTACCCCCTGCTGTGAATCCCACGACTGTTGGCTCACAGGAAATCTGCAAAGTTGTTCATCAAACTTCATCTGCGAGGATTTCCAATCTAACACTCATTTGGGCAGGGGACAAATGGAAACCAGATTTCAAAGCACACTATGGACATTTTAACTGTCTGATTGGCCATTGGAGCGAACTAACGGTCCCCTGGCCTTGCAACACGTCATCAGTGATGTATCTGGGGACATTATGGATCCACACAGTGCCATCTATTCAGGTGACAGACTTCTCTTTCTGGAGAACCCAGAGCAGCACGCGCACCACACCCGAACCTGGAGAGGTTTCGGCAGCATGGTCTCAACACGGAATTGGAAAAGCGTACCTCCAGCCAACTCTCCTCAGAGGTTTTGGGGTACATCCTCTCCCCAGAAGGTGTTACGATTAATCCAAATAAAGTGGAAGCCATTCCTAGATGGGATGAAGTTTGAAGTCCTCAAGAAGAGCAGCGCTGCCTAGACTTCACCTGCTTTACTGCTGCTTCCGCCCAGGGTTCTCAGAGCCAGTAACCCCCACCAGAGCTCTCCTCCACATAACGGCCACAATCGTTTGGTCACCCAAGTTCCAACAAGCCCGCAAACAGCTCAGAATTGCCTTCTCCACTGCACCTATTCGGAGGCTCAGCATTCATCATGGAAGTAGACGCATCTACTATGACCACCAGGGCCTGCTTCATTTGGTGGTGCCAGATGTGCGCTGAAATTCAGACTTAGCTTGACTGACGTGACTTCTGTGCTTTCACCAAGGCACCATGCACCAAACCTCTTGGCATCTCAGGCCTCTGGAGACCCTGCCCTGGCCACGGGCAACCATTGCCAGGAATTTCACTGATTCAAATGGCCACAGGATGGAACTGACTCTCATAGATCACCTGACCACGATGGCGCGCTTCATCCCCTTGTGAACGTGTAGCGTCGATTGAGAGGACAGATCAGTTCCGAGTTTGCAAAGGCCAATGACACCTTTCTTTTGCTCAATGTAGCTTTTCCACTGATTTCATGCCATGCTACGAACGGCCTCTCCGAACTTCCCAGCTATCGACCTGGGTCACCGTCAAGAAGAAGGAAGGGAGCCCCTCGAGGACACTAGGAAGGAGTTCAGATAGTGTCCGGACTGCTGATGACAAGAGGGAAGCCATTTGCTGACGGGAGGTACAAAGTCCCTGCCAGTCACTGAATCCCTAAGTCCCATCTGTTGCAGCAGTTCCTGACCCATCCCCCTTGGCTGACCTTCTGATCCCATCCTCCTCCCCTGGGTCTAAGGAGCAAACTCTGGGTCTCTTCCCTCACTCTGCACAATCCAGGCCCATAGTGTCCGAGCCCCTCACAGACAATGGGACTCTCCTCCCTTCTCCTCCTTGTGGGGGGACTAGTACCCCCGTTTTACAGACAGAGAATGAAGGTGATGAAGTGACCTCTCCAAGGTCACACCTAGCAATGTGGGGGAGAGCTGGGAACTGGAGTGGGTTCTACAGGAGTGCCCCCTCCACAAGGGCAGCTTCACTTTCTGCCCTTCGTCCTCTCCTCCCCTCTTGGCCTGACTTTGAAGGGGGCTCTGACAGGGAAATGAGCAGGGGTTTCCTCCCCCCTCTGTCTTCCAGGTTCTGGGATCTGTCCATGTCGCCTACAGCAATGCAGCCTGCAGCTGTCCCGGCTTGGGGAGCCATAACCTCATCCTGTGAAATCGAGAAGTACTGGCTCTCACTGATGTGTAGATGGAAAACCACACACCCCACCCGGAGGTAGAAGCCACCCATTGCCAGGTTGTCCCGAGGAGCCATGATTCCTCCAGGAGCTGGGGAAGGGCACAGTGATCAGTTTGTCAGAGGTAGGGGAAGATCGTGTAAGGAGAAGGGCTAGGAGAGGAGGAGCATGAGCTAGGCTCTGTATTTGGGCTTGGCAGGGATCAAGAGAAGGGACAGGGGCTGTTTGAGGGCGATGGTGAGGTACAAGGGGTGTCGGAGGTGAGAGCAAGGCCTGAAAAGTTCAGCTACATTAGATCAATTGTGCCGAAAATCACCGGTTGAGGTGACTGAACGCTCTGAACTAGGGCTGGCCAAAATCCTCCTCCTCAGATGTAGGGTGACCAGACAGCAAGTGTGAAAAATCGGGATGGGGGTGGGGGGTAATAGGAGCCTATATAAGAAAAAGACCCAAAAATCAGGACTGTCCCTATAAAATCAGGACATCTGGTCACCCTACTCAGATGGGACCATCCCAAAAGTCTGCAGAAGCTCAGCCTCTGAGGTGAACGTTGTGGCCCAAACGTCTCTCTGCTCTGTACCTCATAGGATTCCCACCGGCTGTTCCAATACAGGAGGAAAACTATGCCACCGAAGTCTCACAGCACTGGTGCAGTGAAGTGCCACTGAAACCTGCTGTGATGCGCAGACCTTGCCCTGGCTGTCCGCACAGGGCTGAACTTCACCACTTCAGAGGGTAAGGAAATAATTGGCTGAAGGGCTTTTTCTGTTCGGATGTGGTTCTGGTGGGAAAGAACCAGGGGCATTGTTAACCTGTATTGCGCCCAGGACTGGTGCTTCAATGATGCCGAGAAGTGCTGATGCATTGGATTTTCCCCCCCGCTTTTAATCTACTCTCTTCCTCTCTTTTAACGGGTATTCTAAGGGCACCCGGTGCTTCATGTGGGCATTCTTGGGTGGGCAGATTGCATCAGACCTGCACCGGAATAAAGAACAGTGAATGAAATATGCAGACACTAAAGTTCTGCAGCCAAATTCTCAGAAACTTTCCTCTTCGCTGTAGAATCAGGATTTTGTTATGAATTGATTTTTTTTCAGGTGCTAAGCAGATGCTACCCTGTCATAAGAGGAAACAGAAGCAAAAACGGAAAGAATGTTACTTAAACCGATGATCAGATGCAGAGAGTGGAAACACGGCAAAGCGAACAAATGAATACTGTGAGTAAATAACCTGAAAGCAAATGGGGAAGAAAACCTCCTCTGGATAACTGTGGCTCTTGGGACAAAAATCAGGTTCCTGGTACGTAGCCTGGCTGAGATCATCCCTTTTCCCTGGATCCCAGACCTGGGATTTAGATGTCATTCTCTGTGTGGTGTCCTGATTTTATTCCTAGGGAAAAGATCCCCAAAAGAGGTCTAAGGATCCTGGACGCTAGTGCCTGCAAGAAGCTTCAGCCACCTTCACAGGTAGAAGTCACTGTCTTTCCTACAATGCCACTAGTGCCCTTTCTGCTCTCCAGGTCTGCTCCCTGCAGCAGGACAGAGACACACACCCCTTAACTCCCCGAGTCCTGGTTTCCTGCCATTCAAGGGGCTGGGGGCTTCCATTGCCCCCATCCCCGCCATCAGAGACTCTCCCTAGAGCAGGGAAGAAATCTGTTCTTCCCTTAGAACCAGTCTGCTCAGTAAATCCACCCACACTGACCTCATCTTGGCTGCTTTGTTTATCCGAGATTAGTGGTATCTTTGGAAAACCCTTAGCGTGGGGGGGAGTGAGGTGGAACAGGGGATAGAGGAGCTCCAGCAGATTCCCCTGAAGAACACCACCCTGTCTTTCTCTGGTCAGGCTCAGACTTGCCGTCCATTAGGAGGTGAAGACTGGATGGGAGCTGCTGGATCGACCTTGCTATGCCATGTCCTTGTGTGGATGAAGGACCTACATCTCAGGGATGGCCAGCAGCAGATGTAAGAATGTGTCCAAGAATAGTCTGAACAACCTACACTGATAGGTAAGTAAAGTCATGGCCACATGTAGACACCACAGGAATTGGGGGGGATTGAACCAGGATCCTTCAGCACAAGCTCCACTCACTCATTGTCAACCAATCCAGTTCCACCCACTAGACCATGCCCCCTTCCAGAGTCACAGAACCCAGGAGCCCGGATTCTCAGACCCGGGCCTCACATCACAAGGCCAAACCTCCTTCCATTATAGGCGCTGTAGAAGGGATCATTGGCAAAAACCCCTCCACATTCCCCCGTCAGCGACTGCAGCCACAGGTGACCAGTGGAAGAGCAGAGATCTCCGCTGTGGGAACCCGAGGGGCTGCGCATTTGGGTTTCACAGGGAAGGCCTCTGGCAGCCACTGACAGAGTGTTCCTGGGAGGAGATTTTCCATCTCTAACAAAGGGTTTCTGTTCCCCCAGATCTCAGGCGCTCAGCAGAATGCGGGAGAGCCGAGTACTGATGAGCTAGAGGGGTCCCAGGAGTCGCTGTGCAGCCGGTGCCGTGTCTGCAGTCACCATGGGCCAAATCCTGCGCTCCAGACAACCCAGGCTAAGGCTCCCTGGATTGCCAAGGGGACTTTGGCTTGGGGAATCGGTTGCTGGTGCCTGTGTCCACAACTGGGATGTTGTCATGAGGCTACTCAATGGTCCATGAAGAGCACGGGGAGAATGGGCATTAAAGAGCGAGGCTGGGACCTCTGCGGAGCTGCTGCAGTCGAGCATCCACGGGCAGAAGAGAGACGATGGGAAACTCGCTTCGATGGCTGGCTACAGCCGCAGCAGCTGTCTCATAAAGCTCTGCTCACGCTCCAGCCAACAGAGGCAGGACAAAGAGCCACCCAGGGAGAGCCTGCGTTGCAATTCGCAATACGCGGTTTTTCAGTGGATTCTGCTGCCCTGACAGTCTGTTTCCTGTAATGTGCACATCCGGCCTCCTGGCTGACCTCAATGGGGGTTAGGTTCTCCGTGCCCACAGGACAGGCCTGGCCTTACCATGAGGCGTACGGAGGCGGCCGCCTCAGGTGCCCGGCTGTGGGGTGGGGGCGCCACTAGGACCCAGAGTGTAGAAAATTGTGTCTGCTGCGGGTGCCTATGTATTCTCTCTGCTCGAGCTGCACAGAGATGGTGGAGTGCTGTGCTGGAGGACACGAGACATAACAGGCAGGCAGGAGAAAAGGTGAGAGGGAGTAACAGAAAGCAGCAGGAGTTGCAGGGAGAGAGAGGAGGAGGAGCCTCTTATGTACCTCTCTAGCACCCCTAGGACCCTGGATTGATTAACACCAGCTTCTCAGGGGGCTTCCTGTTTCCTGCTGCTTCCCTGAACCCACCTGAGAACAGGCAGTCAACTGAAATAGTAGGAGCCAGTTAGGCCCTTAAGATGCTGATATCTTCCCTAACTCAGACCCTGCTACCAGCCTGCTGATTTGTCCCCTTCAATTGAGTGTTGAGAGCCACTCTAGCTGGCACAGAACAGCAGTCCTAGTGAAAGAAGAAAACGCCCCTCTGGGGCAGCATTCAGAAAAAGAAAGAAAGCAAAGGAAGCTTTTCTATCTAAGCAGGAAGGAGCTCTCCTGAGATACATAGACACAAATGTTCCCGGTGAGCCTTCTGGCCCCAGTGAGGATGTGAGTGGTGAGGAGATGCCTGATCTTCCACTTAGTCAGAGTGCAGGTGACCTAGCAGCTACTGCAGCATCCATATCTCCATCTCAAATGGATGTAACCATGCACATTCCTGAAGAAAAGTGTAGATCAGAGAAGAGTGTGGTGGAGGCGCAAGAAACAGCTGCTGCTGAGTTTAGTTCCTTAAATCTAGATGATCCAGGACTGTGGACCCACTTGAGCAGTAGCCTGAGGGACTTCCTTGTACTGCATGGGCCACAGCAAGTGAAAAACTTCATGTTCCTCAAAGACAATGAAAATAGTAGCTTCCATCCAACACATTACTGGTGTGAAATCCCCAATGGTGACAAAGTGAAGAGGCCATGGCTTATGTACTCAAAAACCTAGAATGCTGCATACTGTTTTTGTTGCAAACTCTTCCAGTCTAATGTTCCAGCCACATTGGGTTCTACAGGAACAAAGGACTGGAAAAATCTGGCTAGAAATCTGGCATGCCATGAGAAGGCAGCAAATCACCAGAGAGCATTCCATAGGTGGAAAGAGCTTGAGATGAGAATAAGGTTAAAGACCACCATAGATGATCAGCATCAAGAGAAGATTGCATCAGAGTCTCTTCACTGGCAAAATGTTCTGAAAAGGCTCGTTGCCATTGTGAGAATGCTTGCTACCCAAAACCTAGCACTGTGTGGCACTTCAGATCAGCTGCATGTGCCATACAATGGAAACATCCTTAAAATTGTGGAGCTGATGGCTGAGTTTGACGCTGTACTCCAGGAGCATCTAAGAAGAGTCACCACCCAAGAAATGGACACACCCCAGGACCTCGGAAAAACAATTCAAAATGACATCATACCGTTACTGGCAACAAAAGTCAAACAGAAGATTGTGGCAAATCTGAAGTCAGCAAGACATTACTCTGTTATTCTGGACTGCACACCTGACATCAGCCATATGGATCAAACGACTTTAATGGTGCATGTTGTAACAACAACAGAACCTAGTGAAAATGTCCCTGCAATGGTGACTGTCAGAGAGCATTTTCTAGAATTTATTGACAGGTTTCAGAGTAGTAGCCATGTTAGTCTGTATCCGCAAAAAGAACAGGAGTACTTGTGGCACCTTAGAGACTAACAAATTTATTAGAGCATAAGCTTTCATGGGCTACAGCCCACTTCTTCGGATGCATAGAATGGAACACACAGAAAGAAGATAACAAGGAGTCTGGTGGCACCTTAAAGACTAACAGATTTATTTGGGCATAAGCTTTCGTGAGTAAAAACCTCACTTCTTCGGATGCATAGAGTGAAAGTTACAGATGCAGGCATTAGATACTGACACATGGAGAGCAGGGAGTTACTTCGCAAGTGGAGAACCAGTGTTGACAGGGCCAATTCAATCAGGGTGGATGTAGTCCACTCCCAATAATAGATGAGGAGGTGTCAATTCCAGGAAAGGAAAAGCTGCTTCTGTAATGAGCCAGCCACTCCCAGTCCCTATTCAAGCCCAGATTAATGGTGTTGAATTTGCAAATGAATTTTAGTTCTGCTGTTTCTCTTTGAAGTCTGTTTCTGAAGTTTTTTTGTTCAATGATAGTGACTTTTAAATCTGTAATAGAATGACCAGGGAGATTGAAGTGTTCACTTACTGGCTTATGTATGTTACAATTCCTGATGTCCGATTTGTGTCCATTTATTCTTTTGCGGAGGGACTATCCGGTTTGGCCAATGTACATGGCAGAGGGGCATTGCTGGCACATGATGGCATATATAACATTAGTGGATGTGCAGGTGAATGAGCCCTTGATGGTGTGGCTGATGTGGTTGGGTCCTCTGATGCTGTTGCCAGAGTAGATATGGGGACAGAGTAGGCAACGAGGTTTGCTACAGGGATAGGTTCCTGGGTTGGTGTTTCTGTGGTGTGGTGTGTGGTTGCTGGTGAGTATTTGCTTCAGGTTGTCTGTAAGCGAGGACTGGCCTGCCTCCCAAGGTCTGTGAGAGTGAGGGATCATTTTCCAGGATAGGTTGTAGATCGTGGATAATGCGCTGGAGAGGTTTTAGCTGGGGGCTGTATGTGATGGCCAGTGGTGTTCTGTTATTGTCCTTGTTGGGCCTGTCCTGTAGTAGGTGATTTCTGGGTACCCGTCTTGCTCTGTCAATCTGTTTCCTCACTTCCCCAGGTGGGTATTGTAGTTTTACGAATGCTTGATAAAGATCTTGTAGGTGTTTGTCTCTGTCTGAGGGGTTGGAGCAAATTCGGTTGTATCTTAGGGCTTGGCTGTAGACAATGGATCGTGTGATGTGTCTTGGATGGAAGCTGGAGGCATGTAGGTACGTATAGCGGTCAGTAGGTTTCCGGTATAGGATGGTGTTTATGTGACCATCACTTATTTGTACTGTAGTGTCCAGGAAGTGGATCTCTTGTGTGGACTGGTCCAGGCTGAGGTTGATGGTGGGGTGGAAATTGTTGAAGTCGAGGTGGAATTCTTCAAGGGCCTCCTTTCCGTGGGTCCATATGATGAAGATGTCATCAATGTAGCGCAAGTAGAGGAGGGGCACTAGGGGACGAGAGCTGAGGAAGCGTTGTTCTAAGTCAGCCATAAAAATGTTGGCATACTGTGGGGCCATGCGGGTACCCATAGCAGTGCCACTGACTTGAAGGTATAAGTTGTCCCCAAATCTGAAGTGGTTGTGGGTGAGGACAAAGTCACAAAGCTCAGCCACTAGGCTTGCTGTGGCCTCATCAGGGATACTGTTCCTAACAGCTTGTAGACCATCCTCATGTGGAATATTGGTATAAAGGCTGAAATTGTGGACAAACAACATCACTTGTCCCATAACCTCAGCCGTACAGAACACAATGCCATCGACAGTCTCAGAAACAACTCTGACATTATCATCAAAGGGGCTGATAAAGGAGGTGCTGTAGTCATAATGAACAGGTCGGATTATGAACAGGAGGCTGCCAGGTAACTCTCCAAGACCACATTCTACAGGCCACTATCCTCTGATCCCACTGAGGAATACCAAAAGAAACTACACCATCTGCTCAAGAAATTCCCAGCTACAGTACGGGAACAAATCTACATGGACACACCCCCAGAACCCCAACCAGGGGTATTCTATCTGCTACCCAAGATCCATAAACCCGGAAACCCTGGACGCCCCATCATCTCAGGCATTGGCACTCTTACAGCAGGATTATCTGGCTATTTGGACTCTCTCCTCAGACCCTACGCTACCAACACTCCCAGCTATCTTCGAGACACCACCGACTTCCTGAGGAAACTACAATGCATTGATGTTCTTCCTGAAAACACCATCCTGGCCACAATGGATGTAGAAGCACTTTATACCAATATTCCACATGAGGATGGACTACAAGCTGTCAGGAACAGTATCCCTGATGAGGCCACAGCAAGCCTGGTGGCTGAGCTTTGTGACTTTGTCCTCACCCACAACCACTTCAGATTTGGGGACAACTTATACCTTCAAGTCAATGGCACTGCTATGGGTACCCGCATGGCCCCACAGTATGCCAACATTTTTATGGCTGACTTAGAACAACGCTTCCTCAGCTCTCGTCCCCTCATGCCCCTCCTCTACTTGCGCTACATTGATGACATCTTCATCATATGGACCCACGGAAAGGAGGCCCTTGAAGAATTCCACCTGGACTTCAACAATTTCCACCCCACCATCAACCTCAGCCTGGACCAGTCCACACAAGAGATCCACTTCCTGGACACTACAGTACAAATAAGTGATGGTCACATAAACACCATCCTATACCGGAAACCTACTGACCGCTATACGTACCTATATGTCTCCAGCTTCCATCCAAGACACATCACACGATCCATTGTCTACAGCCAAGCCCTAAGATACAACCGCATTTGCTCCAACCCCTCAGACAGAGACAAACACCTACAAGATCTTTATCAAGCATTCGTAAAACTACAATACCCACCTGGGGAAGTGAGGAAACAGATTGACAGAGCAAGACGGGTACCCAGAAATCACCTACTACAGGACAGGCCCAACAAGGACAATAACAGAACACCACTGGCCATCACATACAGCCCCCAGCTAAAACCTCTCCAGCGCATTATCCACGATCTACAACCTATCCTGGAAAATGATCCCTCACTCTCACAGACCTTGGGAGGCAGGCCAGTCCTCGCTTACAGACAACCCCCCAACCTGAAGCAAATACTCACCAGCAACCACACACCACACCACAGAAACACCAACCCAGGAACCTATCCCTGTAGCAAACCTCGTTGCCTACTCTGTCCCCATATCTACTCTGGCAACAGCATCAGAGGACCCAACCACATCAGCCACACCATCAAGGGCTCATTCACCTGCACATCCACTAATGTTATATATGCCATCATGTGCCAGCAATGCCCCTCTGCCATGTACATTGGCCAAACCGGACAGTCCCTCCACAAAAGAATAAATGGACACATATCGGACATCAGGAATTGTAACATACATAAGCCAGTAAGTGAACACTTCAATCTCCCTGGTCATTCTATTACAGATTTAAAAGTCACTATCATTGAACAAAAAAACTTCAGAAACAGACTTCAAAGAGAAACAGCAGAACTAAAATTCATTTGCAAATTCAACACCATTAATCTGGGCTTGAATAGGGACTGGGAGTGGCTGGCTCATTACAGAAGCAGCTTTTCCTCTCCTGGAATTGACACCTCCTCATCTATTATTGGGAGTGGACTACATCCACCCTGATTGAATTGGCCCTGTCAACACTGGTTCTCCACTTGCGAAGTAACTCCCTGCTCTCCATGTGTCAGTATATAATGCCTGCATCTGTAACTTTCACTCTATGCATCCGAAGAAGTGAGGTTTTTACTCACGAAAGCTTATGCCCAAATAAATCTGTTAGTCTTTAAGGTGCCACCAGACTCCTTGTTGTTTTTGTAGATACAGACTAACACGGCTACCCCCTGATACTTGACAGAAAGAAGATATTTATACATACAGACAGGGCCGGCTTTAGGTTTTTTGCTGCCACAAGCAAAAAAAATTTTTGGCTGCCCCCCCACCCCAGCCCTGAGCTCTACCCCTCCCCTCCTCCCCCAACTGCACCCTCCTGCCGCCCCAGCCCTGGGTCACTGGTAACTCGCTCCCACGGCAGGTCATTCAGCAGGAATTTTGGATGTGCACAGAACACAGACAGGATTGGTTCCCATATGGTTACAGAACTGCAGTAAAGTGGAACCATTTTCAGCTTGTGTGACTGGAGGATATCTGGATGCATATTATAAGACTGTCCTACATAAATGAGGAAAAGTTGAGGTGCCTTTGTCATTCTTTTGTTCCATTCTTTCTTTCTATGGGGAATTTGCCAATGCAATATCACTGTCTTCCTTTTAAACAAATAAAACTAAAACTTAAAAAAAGGGCAATGGCTGTTGAAAATAGCAATTCCAGTCCTAATAACCACTGGGAAGAATTTCTTGCTCAATTTATTCTCCTTTTTCTACAGGAAGTTACAGTGGATCAGTAGATTTGATTTGGGGGAAATGAAGTAACAGCTGCCCAAATTGAGCTTGATCACTCCTGAATTTTGAGGTGTTCAGATCTGGAAGGCAGGTGCTAGATTCCCTTTCTGAATATTAGCTAAATCTGGAAAGGAAAAGTCAATTTCTGCTTCCATGGCTCAGAAGTGGAAATCCTCCTAAATGCCTGGTACTGTATCTAAAGCTGCCCAGGTCCAGAGCCTCCCCTCCCTTACTTTTCATTTTAAATTCTAGTGTGATCCACATACCTCCCTTGCTAGGCTTCAGATAGAGAGGTGCACCGTCCATTTAGTCCCCCCCAATTCCTTCTTTGGGGGAGAGCCCAGGACTGGGGCAGCAGGAGGTGGGGGTGGGGGGAGAGCCCTGGGCTGGCGAAGCAGGGGAGTGCAGGTGGGGGCCAGAGCTGGGGTGGCAGGGGGTGTGGGCGGGGGCTGGAGCTGGGACAGCTGGGGATGCGGGGGGGAGGAGGGTAAGAGTGCAGGGCTGGGGCAGCAAGAGGTGTGGGCGGGGGAGAGCCCAGGCAGGAGGTGCGGATGGCGACCAGAGCTGGGGCAGCTGGGGATGTGGGGGGGGAGTAGGGGGGTAAGAGCCCAGGGCTGGAGTGGCAGAGGGTGCAGGTGGGGGGAGAGCCCAGGGCTGGGGCAGCAGGGGAGTGCAGGTGGGGGCCAGAGCTGGGGCGGCAGGGGGTGTGGGCAGGGGAGAGTCCAGGGCTGGGGCAATACAGGGGAGCGGGGGGAGCCCAGGGCTGGGGGGCGGAAAAAACCTAGAGCTGGCTCTGTTCCTACCATTCACAGCAAGCTGCAGGTTTCAGTTCCATACTCCTTCCCCCACCCTTTCCTGTTGCTGGTGGCCAAGGGAATGCTGGGAAATGTAGTTCTTTCCCTGCTCCAGGGCTGGATCTATAGGCAGGGAGCTAACCAAGGAACTACAGCTCCCAGGGCCCCTTGTTGGTTCTCAGCTCCCATGCTGGATTCTTGCGCCCCTTGGAAATCTGCCGCCCCAAGCAACTGCTTGCTTTGCTGGTGCCTAGAGCCGGCCCTGGGAACAAGGCACTTGCTCCACAGGGACAGCCCCGCGCCCATCCTGTAAACCAAAAAACCTGAGTCTGGAGCATCCAGCCTCCCAGAGGAGCTGGTCTGGAGCTCTCCTCCCTCCTTAGCAGGTGGTACGCTGCCTAGGGTTACCATACGTCCGGATTTTCCCGGACATGTCCGGCTTTTTGGGCTCCAAATCCCTGTCCAGGGGGAAATCCCAAAATGCCGGACATGTCCGGGAAAATCGGACATGCGGTGCCGGGCCGGTGGAGCGGGGCCTGGCCGGGCCGGGGGCTCGGGGGCTCGGGTGCCGGGCCGGGGGCTTGGGGGCTCGGGGGCTGGGCCGGGCCGGGGGCTCGGGTGCCGGGCCGGGGGCTCGGCCGGCGGTGTCGGGGGCGTCGGGGGCTCGGCCGGCGGTGTCAGGGGCTCGGCCGGCGGTGTCGGGGGCTCGGGTGCCGGGCCGGGGGCTCGGCCGGCGGTGCCGGGCCGGGGGCTCGGGTGCCGGGCCGGGGGCTCAGGGGCTCGGGTGCCAGGCCGGGGGCTCGGGGGCTCGGCCGGGGACTCGGGGGCTCGGCCGGCGGTGTCGGGGGCTCGGGGGCTCGGCCGGCGGTGTTGGGGGCTCGGGGGCTCGGGTGCCGGGCTGCGGGCTCGGGGGCTCGGGTGCTGGGCCGGGGGCTCGGGGGCTCAGGTGCCTGCCCGAGGGCTCGGCCGGCGGTGCCGGGGGCTTGGGGGCTCGGGTGCCGGGCCGGGGGCTCGGGGGCTCGGCCGGGGGCTCGGGGGCTCGGCCGGCGGTGCCGGGCCGGGGGCTCGGGGGACGGGCCAGGCCAGGGGCTCAGGGGACGGGCCGGGGCTGGGCTGGGGACCTGCGGTGCCGGGGGTGGCCCGCGCCTCCTCCCCCCACACCCCACCTTACCTGCTTCAGGCTTCCCGCGACTCAAATGTTCGCGGGAAGCAGGGGAGGGGGCGGAGACTTTGGGGAGGGGGTGGGGTTGGGGAGGGGGCGGGGCTGGGCCCCTTTAGTGTCCTCCTTTCGGAGGCACTAAATATGGTAACCCTAACGCTGCCAGCCCCCCTTCCCTGGGAATGCTGCCTCTCGTCCGGCTGGGTCTCTACCCAGTCAACCCTCTGTGGGTTTGGTCTGCTCAGTCTGTCCCTGAGCCTGAGGCACTGGGCCCGTATGTGGCCTCTTTGGCCACAGTGATAGCAGCCCATGTCTCGTGGGTCCCCTCGAGCGGGTCAGACGGACCTGACGCTGGATGTTCCCCTTTGGTGGGGGTTTTCCGTATTTCCCCGCTGGGAGGTCCCATGGTGACTCTCTCTCTGCTTTGTGGCGGGCCTGCTCCTTTGGGATTCCTCCCTGTTATCCCCTGCCCGACTGTTCACAAACTCGTCGGCCAGCTGGCCTGCGTGCTGCGGGTTCTCTGGTTTTTGGTCCATCAACCATCACCTCAGGTCGGATGGGTACTGCTCATACACGTGCTCCAGTACGAATAGGTCAAGCAAGTCTTTAGTTTGGGCCCCAGCTGTCCACTTGCGGGCATACCCCTGCGCCCTTGGCCAGTTGTAGGTATGTGACCTCACGGGTTTTACGCTGACTCCGGAACCTTTTCCGGTACATCTCAGGAGTCAGCTCAAACTCGCTGAGCAGGGCCTTTTTGAACAGTTCGTAGTCCCCTGTCTCCGCCCCTTTCAGTCGGCTGTACACCTCCCTGGCTGTGGAGTCCAGTGAGGGGATGAGAAACTGGAGCCTGTCTGCAGGGTCAACCTGGAGCAGCTCGCAGGTATTCTCAAAGGTCAGGAGGGTATCCATGTCCTCCCCCTCCTTACGCTGGGCCAGGAAGCACTTATCAAAGCTCTTTGCAGTCCTGGGTCCCCCCTCGCTCACCGCAGCCGGGGCCCCACTGCTCCTCAGCCTGGCCAGTTCCAGCTCATGCTGACGTTGGCCCCGCTCATGCTGACGTTGTTTCTCCTCCTGCTGACGTTGTTTCTCCTCCTCTTCCTGCTCATGTTGACGTTGTTCCTCCTTCTCTTCCCACTCCTGCTTCAGTTCTTGCTGCCTTAACTCGAGCTCTTTCAGTCTCAGCTCCCTGTCATATTCCAGTCGCATCCGCTCCCGGGATGGGGAGCTCCACCGGGACGATCCCCTGCTGGCCGCCGGGATCAGGGTGCCCTCGGTATTCACTGGGCTTCCCCCAACCCCTCCCCTAGGTATAGGTAGGCAGGGTCTCAGGATGTCCTCGGCAGCACTCTGACCCCTCCCAGCCAGGTCAGGCCCCGGGGCCCACGCTGCATCCACCAGGCGGCTTCCCTCAGGGACAGAGTGAAAAGGAGACGAGGAGAGAGATTGCAGGGAGTTGCCGGCGGGGCAGGGCGTGTGGGCAGAAGAGGGGAGAGGAGCAAGTACACTGTGGGGCTGCTCAGAACAGCTGCTCTCCCCTGGGGCCACCAGCCTGTTCCTCAGGAGGCCCTAGCGCGTTCGCTGCTCGCTCACTGAACCAGACAAAGACACCCCCCACCCCGCTCTTTTCCCTTCCCAGCCAGGCTCCCCACAGCCATCCCCAGCCCGGTTCCTCCTTCACCCACCGCTCCCTGAAGTCCCGTGCCCAGCTCTACCCCCAACCTCGGCTCCCCCACTCTCTGCCTAACCTCCGGGTATCCCCCCCGCTCTGTTCCCAGCCTTCCTGGCCCCCCAGCCCAGCTCCCCCCAGCCTGGTTTCTCCTCTGCTCCCCACTTCCTGAAGTCCTGTGCCCGGCTCTACCCCCCAAGCTCAGCTCCCCCACTCTCTTCCCAGCTTCCGGGTACCCCCCCACTCTGTTCTCAGACTTGCCCGGCTCCCCCTGCTCACTCACACGCAAACTTTTGCTCCTAGCCCCATGATGCCCTGCCCGAGCCAGAGCCCGCAGGCCGGCTGAGGAGTGAGTGGGCAGAGGGGAGGGGCCAGGGCGTCCAGTCGGGGAGAAGCCTGCCGGCCCAATGCAGGGGAGTGGCCGGAGAGGAGCCTGAGTCACAGCCAGCGAGGGTGGTACCCCAAATTTTCAGGTGCCCCAGGCAGCCGCGTATGCTGTGAATGGCTAAGGACGGCCCTGCCTCTGAGTATGTGCAGTGATTTGCTGTCACTTTGTGGGGGTGGGAGTGGGGTTGTCACAGTCATATTTTCAAAGTGGGCCCCACCCAAAAACAGTTGGAGACCCCTGCTCTAGAATGGGTTTACTGCCCTTTAGGACAGTAACATTTTCCATCTGGTTCCCTAGGCCGGAGTGTCTCAGCTCACCACTGTCCCAGAGTCCCCCCTGCTATCTAGTCTCAGATTCAGAGAAGAGGCCCTGCATTTAAACACCTGACAGGCTCTAGCAAAGGCTGGGGAAGTTACTGTCTTTGAGCTCTGCTCTAGCTCAACTCCCAGATCTGGGCTGAAGCAGAAAACCCTGAGGTAGGTTCTCCAGCCTGGGCCGGGCACAGAGTTGGCCGGAAAGCTTTCGATAGAACAGTTTTCCATTGGAAAAGGCCGTTTTGTCAAAATTAAAATGTTTCGGGGGGGACGTGTCGGTTTTGGTGGGGAAACGTCTCAATGAATTATTTTGACATTCTCGTTCTGGGTGCTATTCCTGGCCTTCTGGCTGAGTCCCTTTCTGTGACTCAGTTTCCCCCTGCATACAGTCGGCGTATTGATACTGACCTTTCTGAGGCACTTTGAGATCTACAGATGAAAAATATCAGCCAGAGAGGAAGGATGGCCCAGTGGTTCTTGGGCACTAGTCTGTGACTTGGGAAACTCAGGCAAGTCTCTGCTACACTACAGAATTCCTGTATGAGCTGGGGCAAGTCACTTTAGGCACCTAGCTTCCCTTGAAATCAGTGACGTTGCCTGAGTCTGCAGAGAGCCTGAGCCAATTGCTCTGAAATCAATGGAAGTTACGTGCTTAAATACCTGTGAATGTCTAGGCTTCAGTTTCCCCATCTGTAGAATGGGGGTAATAGCACGGCCCTATCCCGAGATGTGGTGGGAGGATAAAGACATTAATGAAGCCTGAAGCGCTTTGAGCTCTACTAATGAAAAGCACTGTGTAAGAGCTAGAGATCATTTATTGTGCTGGCTTTAATGATGCTGGGCTAAGTCACGCTAGATGGGATCTGATCCCCACGGCCTTATTTTTACAAGTAATGGTAACTTGCAGCTTGGTCTGGAGTCATCTGAGCGGCTGATTCTCCTCCGGCTACGGCAGCGTGCAGCTGATCTTTATGATGGTTTTGTTATACTCATGGGAGGCTGGCTTGAACTCGCTCACCAGCTTCTCGAGCTCCTGAATCTTTGCCTCCAGTTGGTCTCGCTCTACAGCGCCCAGGATCGCGCTGAGAATCAAGTCGACACCCACGCCCAGTATCATGCCAGCCACGGCGCCTATCACAGAGGCACCGATCTTGGCCAAGACCATGGTCGTTTGGGTCAGGACTCTGCTCACCACCTGCGATAATGCCAGCTTGAGGAAGATCCCCATGGCCACGGTCCCAGCGAGGCCGCTCACCGCCGTGGCCACAGAGCGCAGAATCTGCATCTTCTTGGCATCAGGCTCCTGGAAATCATGAAGCTTTCGGTAGAGATCTGGCTCCAGTTCGCTCTTCAACCTTGCATCGATGGCCTGCAGCGTGTCTTGGATGGACTCTATGGCTGCGAGGAGTATGTCGCAGTTCTCCCGGACGGTGCCGTTCCTGTTCATCTTAATGGGGTGCAACTTGAACCGACAGTGTGTGTTTAAGACTCCAATCAGCTCGTTGGTGGTATCAAAATTGAGCTCTACGCAGTTGATCAGCTCCTGGTGTAACCCCACCACCTTCTCCCGCCTCGCTGGGTTGTCTGGGTACAGGATATCGCTCCAGGACGTTCTCGGGAGAGCTGCCAGGAGAGGAAGAGGAAGGAGGCGTTAGCAGCGCTCCCCACTGCCCCCCCCCCCCGCGCAAATCACAGACTTAGCCAGTGCAGAGACTCAGATGTCATTAAAACAAAAAAGTCTCAGGGCTCCGATCCCCAAAGGTCTTTAGGTGCCTAATTCCCGTCAATCCGTGGGAGTTCTGCGCCTAAACACCTTGGAGGTTCTAGGGAGGAAGGACTCGGCTAGTGGGTCCCGCACCCCCGACTGTGGGGCAGAAGCTGCCGTTTCTGGCTGTCTGCAAATTAACCCATGAAATAATTTGCACAAAACGCCAGGCCTGGAGCTGGTCGCAGCTGGGCAGCTTTGTTCTGGCTTCAAGGGGCACCTGGGGATAGTTTCATTTTTCGCCTCCTCCCCAGAGCTGGGCGCAGTCTCCAGTCAGGGTCTCCCGCTATCCAAAGGGGATCCCACCTCCCGGCTCCCACTCTCTATTCACCCGTTTCCCCAGCCCAGGGTCGCGCTCACCCGCTTGGCCACAGCATCCCGTGGGGGGCTCACAGGCAGCTGGTTCCACAGGACACCTGGGTCCTTCCCAGAGCTGCAGCTCGCCAGGGTCCCCCTTTGGAAAGCAGAACTCCCACCCCCATCGGTTACAGACGGGGCAGCTCCCCCCTCTCACAGCGACCCCCCCCCGCAGCCTGTGGGTGACCGATGTTCTTTGCCCCTAGACATGGCACCTTGCCAGGGGCTGCATGAAACCCCCGTTGTTGGAGGAGCCCAGTTCGCCAAGCGATCCGGGGGGCTCTCACTGCACGACCCCTGCTCCGATTCGTGCCTCCGCCGATGGGGCGAGTTACCTGCTCGCTGGGTGGGGGGGAAGCCGAGGGGCCGTTCGCCTGGGCACAGGTCAGCTCGGGTCCGCGGGCAGCAGCCTGGGCTCTCCGGAGAGGATCCCTTTGCTGTGACGCTCCCCGCACGCCGGAGCGGGGACTCTCGCCTTTCTAGGAGGCTGGTCCTTGCTGTCACTTCCCAGTCAGCCGCCGAGATCCCATTGGCAGACCCGGAGCCCAGCTATGGTCAGGAGCGTGGTGCCAGTGGATGTCACATGGGCCTTCAAGTGGCTGCTTCTGGGACTCATCTGCTGCATCCTGCCTGTGGCTTCCAGTTCCCGGCCTGGGTTCCAGGACCTCGAGTCTGGCTGGTTTCCAAGCCCCAGTTTTCTCCTCAGTCACGAGGGGCAGAAAGATCCAGGATCTAATCAATCCATGAGCCAGCGAGCCCGGCCGGGCCCCCGCTGCGAGCGCCTGCTGCTGGCCCTGCCTGGGGGAATTGCCACCCCGCGGTTTGGCTTGTGCCAACTTTCCCTTTCTCCCCCGCCCAGTTCGAGCTGGCTGCGGAGGGCTGGGCCAGGCATGTGTCGATTTCGACCCAGTCGGTTTCGACGCGGGACACGGCTCGGGGTTGAGTCCTTTCACTTCGGCCTTTATACGCCACCAAACAGCCCTTTAAATCCCACCCCCCGGGATACGGACCAGCTGAGAGCAGCCAGCGCATTGCACCCTTAGCTACAAGAACCTGCTTCCAGCGGCGGGGACGCAAACTTTTATGGCTGGGCCGGGCCCCCTTTGAAAGTATTTCAGGCTGTGACGACCCCACCACATCCCCCACAAGTGTTAGCAAATCGCTGGGTAGAGAGGAGAACTGAGTGAAGCCTCTAATCGCCATCCCTGCATCAACGGCGCTGAAGCCCCAGTGGGCATCGCTGGCGCCCTCCACCCCGCTGCCTGCCTGGTCTCTTGAGCTGGGCTGGTAGGAGCCTGCCTTGGCTTCAGCTCTGTCCTGGTCTCTCTGGCCTGGGTGCAAACTGTCCTCCTACGGCCCTGCTTCGTTCGCACTTCCGCTGCTGAGCTGCAATACAATGAAACCTCGTCCTGCCCGAGCGGTGGGGCGCTGCTGCCCGTGCTCCTGTGCTGCTGCCGGTGTAACGACACGACACACAACCCTCCCGTTTTGCTACTGGAGAATGAGGAGAGGGAAGGCTGGGTTCAGCCACAGAGGGGTAACACAATCCTCTCAGGGGACTTTGTACCTCCCGTCAGCAAATGGCTTCCCTCTTGTCATCAGCAGTCCGGACACTATCTGAACTCCTTCCTAGTGTCCTCGAGGGGCTCCCTTCGTTCTTCTTGACGGTGACCCAGGTCGATAGCTGGGAAGTTCAGAGAGGCCGTTCGTAGCGTGGCATGAAATCAGTGGGAAAGCTACATTGAGCAAAAGAAAGGTGTCATTGGCCTTTGCAAACTCGGAACTGATCTGTCCACTCAATCGACGCTACAAGTTCACAAGCGGATGAAGCGCGCCATCGTGGTCAGGTGATCTATGAGAGTCAGTTCCATCCTGTGGCCATTTGAATCAGTGAAATTCCTGGCAATGGTTGCCCATGGCCAGGGCAGGGTCTCCAGAGGCCTGAGATGCCAAGAGGTTTGGTGCGTGGTGCCTTGGTGAAAGCACAGAAGTCAAGCTAAGTCTGAATTTCAGCGCACATCTGGCACCACCAAATGAAGCGGGCCCTGGTGGTCATAGTAGATGCGTCTACTTCCATGATGAATGCTGAGCCTCCGAATAGGTGCAGTGGGGAAGGCAATTCTGAGCTGTTTGTGGGCTTGTTGGAACTTGGGTGACCAAACGAATGTGGCCGTTATGTGGAGGAGAGCTCTGGTGGGGGTTACTGGCTCTGAGAACCCTGGGCGGAAGCAGCAGTAAAGTGGGTGAAGTCTAGGCAGCGCTGCTCTTCTTGAGGACTTCAAACTTCGTCCCATCGATGAATGGCTTCCACTTTATTTGGATCAATCGTAACACCTTCTGGGGAGAGGATGTACCCCAAAACCTCTGAGGAGAGTTGGCTAGAGGTACGCTTTTCCAATTCCGTGTTGAGACCATGCTGCCGAAACCTCTCCAGGTTCGGGTGTGGTGCGCGTGCTGCTCTGGGTTCTCCAGAAAGAGAAGTCTGTCACCTGAATAGATGGCACTGTGTGGATCCACAATGTCCCCAGATACATCACTGATGACGTGTTGCAAGGCCAGGGGACCGTTAGTTCGCTCCAATGGCCAATCAGACAGTTAAAATGTCCATAGTGTGCTTTGAAATCTGGTTTCCATTTGTCCCCTGCCCAAATGAGTGTTAGATTGGAAATCCTCGCAGATGAAGTTTGATGAACAACTTTGCAGATTTCCTGTGAGCCAACAGTCGTGGGATTCACAGCAGGGGGTAATGGTTCCAAACGATCACTTTTCTCAGGGGCTGATTGTCTAAAGAGAGGCGTAGTAGAGTCCCACATTTCTTCTTCCCAGAAAGGGCCTGGGCACCCGTGGGAAACGCATATTTGGTCATAAACTCTTAGGACCGGTTTTCAGGACTGTACGCAGGGAGAGCCACTAATTCTGGTTCCAACAATGTGTAAATACTGGGGAAGGCAACTTTCAACCAAGGCTGTAGGTCAATAGGGCAGCCATAGTCCCGGTGCAGAGGTAATGAGTCCCCATTTCTTTCAAAGATACCCGTGTAATCCGGGCATTTATCAGGAATGCCGGGTGTCTGAGTCAAGAATGGTGGAGTAGGTCCAGGGGCGGAAGCTGGTTAAAGGAACTCCAACATTTTCAGTCATTTCCATTGCACAATTCCACTAGGGGCAGCATCGGGCCAGGCTCATGCAGTGAGGTCATTGTTCACACCTGGTGCGGTGTTTCCCTGTTGCCTATGGGCCACTCACTTGTGGAGAGCCTGCTTTTCTGCAAAAAGTTGCACCACCTAATGTCACGTGCTGCGTCTGATAATTAGGCCCAGTGGTTGGAGCGTAGGTCGCAGGGAGGTGCAGGATTGTGCCTAGGCTAAGAGTGGTGTTAGAATCAAGGTCCAGGAACACACCAGGGTCAAAACCGAGATCAGAGTCCATCGACGAAGCAGAAGCAGAGACAGTGCCTAAGTCCATGCCAGAGGTCGTAGCCGGGTAGTCAGAGACCAAAGATCAGCCAAGTCAATGTCAAGCCAGAGTCCTGATACAGGCCGAGGGTCAAAGCCGGGTAGTCAAAGT
Organism: Malaclemys terrapin pileata; assembly: GCF_027887155.1. NCBI lineage: Eukaryota > Metazoa > Chordata > Testudines > Emydidae > Malaclemys > Malaclemys terrapin. The sequence goes on along the minus strand of NC_071517.1, from coordinate 42,470,341 downwards.
CCGAGTGCTTGGGGAAGATCAGGAGGAGAAGACAATGCCGGAGCGGGTTGGTGGGGGGCCTGGAGCAGGACTAGAGAAGGGCAAGGAGAATACGGAACCAGGGTGGGTAGCCAACATCTGGAGCCAAGGAGGGTCACGCCGAAGTCATAACCAGAGACCGGAGCCAAGCGTCAAGCCAGAGTCAATAGCGAGGAACCGGAGGGCAGGGCAGGGCAGGGTGGTGCATGCAGGCGGGAACCAGGATGATTTACAGGTCATCCAAGGCACTGCCCAGCTGGAGCTCTAGAGACCCCTCATTGGGGGACTCCCTTCCTAGGAATAAAAGAAAGAGAGCAAGATGACAAAGATGTCTCTGACCCTGGGGTCCAAGCCAAGGGGAGCTCCCACTCCGGCATAGTGCCAGGACCCCATCACCCTCCTAGTTCCTTTCACACTCAGAGACCCCCTAGCAGGAGGGGAGAATAAAGGGCAGAAAGCGAAGGTGCCCCTGGGGGAAAGGGACCAGCCTGGGACCCAGTCCAGTTCCCATATCTATCCCCAGGAGTATGTGACCAGGAGCACAGCCCTTCCTCTGTGTCTCAGACCCCACCTGCCAGACGGGGAGAAGGTTTCCTTGCCCCAAGGTGCTAGGGGAGAGTTTCATTCCTGGCTGGGAAGGGTTCAGATACCGGTTGGGTGGCTTGGGCCCCAGGTGGGGGATGGTCAGACATTCACCGCGATGGGGTGACACTGGCCATGGGAAGCTCTGAGCAATGACGGTAGGGGAGGAGCTCCACGTCGGGCCACCCCTCCCAGACTGCAATGGTTCCTGAGGATAACCCCTGGCTCTGCGGATGCTCTCATTTCTGGGCCAGCCCCACGGCCCTGACAGCCTGATGCTTCCGAAACTGGCCTCTGGGTATGGGGGCAGGGACCGTAACTGGCCTGGCCCCAGCTCCAGGGCTCGGGGAGGGGCATGGCGGTGAAAGCGAGCTGCTCGGCCTGGGTTTCTCTCAGTGCTGTGGGGTTTATGTCCACCCTTCCCAGCCCTTCTCCCCCAGGCCTAGTGAGACAGAGCAGTACCTGCGGCAGGGCGTGGGAGCTTCTGGTCATGCAAGCGGGGAGAGGGGACTTCAAAGGTGTCCCACTGTGCACAGCCCCTGCAGTGATTTGGGCACCTGGCGCAAGCACCGGATGTAGAACAGGTGCGCCATGATAGTTGCTGTAACATCCTCCTGCTGAAAGGGAACAAGAATCACTCAGAGACTAGACACCCATGGCAACAAAGGGCATTAACGGCAACGGGAACCGGCAGAATTTCCACCCCACCCCTCCCCTCGTCGGAGGGACGGATTCCCCCACGCAACCCCCGAGACGAAATCTTGTCTCCTCTCTAGTGACTTCCAACCCCACTCCCACCATTGTGGAATGAACTCCTGCCCCCATTCCTCTCAGTCCCCCCGTGAGAGCTGTTCTACCTCCAAACCCAGCTGGGGGTTCAGCTCTGCTCCCCAGAATCCCCTCAGCCACCCTCGCCTCCTCCACCTGAGGGGCTGGGAGGCTCTGGGCAGTAGTGCCGGGAGGTGAGAGGACGTGGACACCTTTCCCCAACGGACGCCCCTGTTGTTAAGATGACACCATGGACAGTGGCTCTGGGGAATGGGGCACTTGAGCAGCCTCTGCTGACTGACTCCTCCAGCTCTCCCAGAGCAGGGGGTGGCTGGGAGAACACGATCCCAGAGCCCTAGGAACCGGCTTGAGGCCCTGAGGGGTGGGAAAGGCTCACAGAGGTCGCATGGGGAATTGGCAGCCCCAAGTATGAGCAATGGCAGCGTGTTGTGTTGATGTGATGAATGTTAGGAAATAGCCTTGCTGGAGAGCTGGGTCTGCCCTGCTTTGAGCTGCTCAGGGGACAAGCTGGCACCAACCAATGGAACCTGCCTGGGTTCATCCTCTCCTTGCTCCCAGGTCAGCGCATGGGGATGGGATAGGAATGACTTTCAATGGCCTGGTGGTGAAAGGCTCTGGGGCTCCCTCTCCAATTGATCCTTCTTTGGTTACCTCATCCCCTATCAGCTGGCCAGCTTCCCCCAGGATGGAGTACGTCAGCACCAGCCCAGCCTGGCTGACACGCATCTGGGGTTAATGTATGGCCAGAAGCGCCGCCTGGAGGAAAGATCTTCTCTGGCCTTCTGAAAAGATCTTTCCAAAGACCTAAAACCAACAGCACCACAACAGCCCTTGTCAGTTGCCCAGAACCAGGCTCCAAATCCCTCTAGTATCTCACAAGGTGAATAAGAGTCCCGGGGCAGCCAAACTTTGGGGTCCCATGGACCAAGGAACCCCACCAGTAAGAGGTTGCAGGCACTGAGGAATAGCTCTTTCTGGAGCAGGATTCACCGCAGGTGCCATGACATGCTGGGAATGTGTCTGCGCACTCTGGAACCAGCTCACACAGACAACAAAGGATCCCTACTGCTCCCAACAGCGATATCTCCTGCATCTCACCCACTGGAGGAAACACCCCACTGACATTCCCACGAGCGTCATGGTGCAGTGACTCAGCCCAAGAACGGCCCTGACTCGCCATGATGCTGGGCAAACCCCACACCCAGCCTGTGCTTCCACAGGGTGCAGGGACTCCAACGAGGATCTGGTCCGGCGATAGCTGGTGTGAGCTTCCCAACTCTCTGACCCAGGGGCTCCCCTCTCAGACACAGGCTGTCAGCCAGGGAGAGTGAGCGGAGCCGGATCCCTGGAGATACAATCCTCCATTAACTCAACCTCTCAGGGAATCCCTTGTATGCCACGTAGACATAGATCCATGGAACACACACAAGCCTGGACCCTTAGCAAGGCTCCAACCCAGAGTCCTCGGCCTCTTGCAGCCGAACACTGTCAGCTGGAAATAAGTATCATAGAATATCAGCGTTGGAAAGGACCTCAGCAGGTCATCTAGTCCAACCCCCTGCTCAAAGCAGGGCCAACACCAACTAAATCATCCAACAGATTTTTGCCCCGATCCCTAAATGGCCCCCTCAAGGATTGAACGCATAACCCTGGGTTTAGCAGGCCAGTGCTCAAACCACCGAGCTATCCCTCCCTCTCCATAACACATTCACTGCAGGGGGAGACAGCGCCACACCTGAGCTGCTGCAATGCACCGGCGGAGAGTCCTTACCTCCCCCACCCTGGCCATATTGCTGTAGGCCAGGCGCTCGGTGTCCTGGAGCCCGTCCCGGTACCACAGATCGCTCACCTCTTGGATGTTCAACCCTGGGGAAGAAAGACACACCCATTGGGGAGGTTTGGCATCCGGTTTTAGTGCCTGTTTCCTTCTGTTCCCTTTGCTGGGTGAACACTGGCCAGGGACGTCGTGGCACCCAATGGACCAGGCGGTTAAGTATCTGAAGGGGGATTTCTCTCATTCATCACAGCAATTATGGTCCCTTATGGGCATAGTGCTCTGGGAGTGGGTGTCTGTTAACAGTGGTGTCTAATACTGAGAAACCCCCCACCCCACCCACTGAAGTCAGGATCTGGCCCTAGCTACCCAACTGGTGACATCCTACAAGCTTTGTGTCCTTCTCCTGTGGTCCCTGCCCCTGCCCTCATGGTGGGCTCTTTCCCTCCATGTGTCTCAATAGCTCCGTTCCTGTCCCCTCACCGGCTGGCTGCCCCCTGGGTGGGCTGATTTCCCTGGGCTGGGGGACAGAGCCAGGCTCTGAGGTAAAGCAGCCAATTTCCCTGGCATGTTCGTCCCCTTCCTCTCTCCCTGAATTAGGGAGATGAGTTTGAGACATCATCTAAGCTGGGGTTGGTCTGAGAGGAGGGGGCTTCTTTCTGTAGGGTCCCTTGGCCAGCAAGCGGGGGGCCCAAAACAGGGGCCTTGTTTCCATTGAGGTCCCTCTGCCCTGCTGCAGTTGGTCTAACAGAAGAGGCCTTAGTTCTATTGGTGTCCCAATGGCCAGCTGGAGCTAGTCGCCAAGGGACTCACTTCTATGGGGTCCCATTGCCCAGCTGGGTTTCTTACCCCTCCTCTGCAGCAGGAGCCTCTGCAGCCAACATATCCCGCTCCTGGCTTGCTGGCTGATGTCGTTGGCTGGGTCCGAGATGTACAGACCCAGCTGCAATACAAAGTTGCCCGCCTTAGGGAAATCGGAGGAGGTCTGGTGGGAGGAGAAGAGGGGACTCCATCAACATTCTCCCTTCAGCTCCCCAGCTCCTCTGGGCCAGAGCTCTGCTCCCATCCATCTGTAGGAGGCGCTGAGGGAGAGGAACTAGAGCCCTCTTTCTCTCTGACCCTAAAGGAGCTTGAAGCAAAGGGACCAGGGCAAGGGCCCTCTATGAGCACTCGCTGCCAGGCTGCTCCAAAATAACAAGGGCCCTGAGGCCAGGCACGACCCTGCCAGCCCGTGGCCTGTGGAACGCAGTCCCTCGTGGACCCAGGGCCGACCAATTAGCCAGGGGATGAGGAACTTGACTCAAGTCCTGACTCCGCAGGATGCTGGGGTCAAAGGTCACTTACGTCAAATCCCGGCAGGGAGGTGGCGAATTGGAGCAGGGCAGCGCTGCACCGTATGGCTCTAACTCTCTCCTGGGTGTTTTCGTACTGGAGCCAGAAATGGACGTGCTGCGGGAGAAGGAGGCAGGGGAGGGTCAGCGGGCAGGCGTACATGCTCTACAAACGAGCCTTTCCCCTCCCATGGGGCTGAGACCCTGTGCTCAGGGGGGAATAGCTGACTCCTCATGTGGGGGTTCATGACTCTGCCCACGTCTTGCTGGGCACAAGCTCATTGTCTCTCCAGGCTGGGACAATGTTCGGTCTTGGGGCTGGTCTATTTGCTCTGAACTCCTGATCCATGAACAGCACGTCAGGATCAAGGCACATGCCCTGGACCCCAGACCCCGGCTGCAAAGGCCTTGGTAGGATGGATGGAGCGGCCGTGAGGACAATGCCTCCGGGGACTGCAGTGTCCCTAGGACAGAAGAGCTGATTCCCTGGGGCTCCTCCTGTATCTCAGGGTCTCCCTAGAAAGGAGCCAGAGACTTTTCTCAGAGGCCCATGTCCTGCATCTCACAGGGGTTTCAGTCTCTCAGTCCCCAGCCAGGCCTGGTGCTCACTGTTAGTGCGTAATGCTGCCATGCAGAGCTCTGGCTGACACTCCCAGCTCCTTCCCCTGCTCCCCCGCGCCCCCGCCCCGTGAGGCGTAAGGGTCCCAACATGGCACTGCACTGACAGCTCTGGGAACGTGTGGCCGCTTGGGTCCAAGCTGGGAGGACACAATGGAAACGTGACTCTTCTAGTCTCTCCTTTGCAGCCCTCCCACGGGGTTCAGGGGAAATTCCACCCCAGACCCTCCCATTCTACTCACCTCCAAGAGGTGCTGCAGCTTGTCTGTGGTGGGGGTCTCGGTGAGCAGGCACCTGAGCATGGTGTCCAGGCCCTCTAAATAGGTGTTGTACAGAGCCTGCAAGAAGACGGAGCACCCGTCAGTCGTGGCACATGGGGCTACACCAGTCACGGGACCAGGGGGGGTCTCGGGGGAGGGCTGGCCAGACCCAAAAGGCACATCCTGGCCTCTGCCATTCCCATCACTCCAGGGACACTTAAAAAGAGTTCATGGCTGGATGCCTGCTGCCTCTTCAATCCTTGCTCTTAGCAGTTCTCTGCGCAGGGCCTGGTACCCAGCAGACTATGGAACAGCCAAACCGCAATGGGTGGGAGGTAGGATCCCCGGGAGAGTCCAGGCAGCAGAGCAGAGAATGAGGAGAGGGAAGGCTGGGTTCAGCCACAGAGGGGTAACACAATCCCCCCTGGAGGGAAGGGGCCCTCCCTGAGAGTTTGTGTTGTCCCCCCTCCGCCCTGCCTGGGCCTGTTCCCAGCTCTGCTCACCCCTCCCCTATTCTCAGCAGCTCCATCAAACCGAGGGAGCAGGGACCAGAGGTAATTCCTGCTCCTGGGACGGAGAAGTAGGATCATGACCTACCTGGAAGTGGATGCCATCCTGCCCAGTGCCCATGGCAAATACGCTATAAAGAAGAGCCTGCAGGAGGCGTAACTCCAGCTCCAGGGCAAGCGGCGGCTTCAGTTTGCTGGCAGGAGAGAGGAGCCCGTGTTATACTTGGCAGCACCGGAGTGGCGCTAGCACTGACAGGGACATGACCCCCCTCCCCCGCAGTGATCCCCTCCCTACGGCCACTCTAACGTTATGGGAGTGAAATCACCCCCCAGCCAGGAAAGAGGGGAAGTTCCCACCTCTTCTGCTGGGGGACGTGAACAGCCACAGCTGGGGGTAATCTAGGCCAGAGAGGATCTGGGACTCCCGGCTCTGGACCCGATCAGCACCAGGGTTAGGGCAGCTGGATGGGAGGGTCCTGGTACCTGAGGCTGCAAACCGCGGCCATGGAGCTGGAGATGACGGAGGTTGGCTCTGGCACCAGGGGCAGATTTTCAATCAGCTCCTGAGAGACCCGAAGAAGATAAAATCGCATGTGAGACTCAGGCCCCGCAGACCCACAGGCGCTTCCCAGGGAGGAGACCAAAGTGCTCTGCAGAAACAGCCAGTGTCACCCCCACCCCCAACCAGCTGGGCCCCTCATTCCGCCCATCCGCCAAACTTCCTTCCCCCTCTCCCACCCAATTCCTTCCTCCCCTCCCCTCCCCTCCCCTCCCCTCCCCTCCCCTCCGGCCTTACAATTCCCCCACTGCCAGCTCCCGATCGGTGTCAGAATTTCCCCCTTCCCTGCTCCCCAGCCCTCAGCCCCAGGAACCACTGTCGTCTGCTCCCCACTCCAGCCCCACTAACTCTTCTTCCCATATCTGGGTCCCTCGCCCCAGGGGCCAGGCACGGGGTCCCACTCACCGCAATGCTCTCCACGAGGGCCGCTTTTGAGATGTGCGGCTCCAGGGTGTCCCGCCCCTGCTGCTGTGCCAAGAAGCACAGACGTGGGACAGCATGGAGGAAGCGGAGCTGTTTGGCCCTGTCCTCCAGCAACTAGGAGTGGGGTGGGGGAGAGAGAGAGACGGTTAGGTAGGGACCTCCCCATACCACCTAGAGCAGCTCCAGGCCTCAGGATCCTAAAACCAGTGTCGCCCTGCGCAGACTGGGGTTGTAAGCGGGACAGTGTCTGCGGGGAGCGGACACCTTGGCCTGTGTGAGACAAATGCCCCCACTTTGGGGTGCCAGGTAACAGGGGAGAAGTGCCCCCCATTGGGGGTGAGGGATTCTCTGGGACAAGACCCCCCTGCGTGGGTGGGGATGGAACAAGGGGCAGGACAGACGCGGGGGCAGCGCAGCTGGGGGATTTTTGTACCTCAGCTCTGCCCTGGAGGTGCCCCTGGATGACCCTCCTGGTGTCTTCTTCAGGGGACAAGTCCTCTTCCTCCTCCTCCTCCAGCTGGGCACTGGGGGTCTCTGCACCAGGGAGAGAAGGAGAAAGGGTCATTTATGCTGCTGCTGTCGGAATGCAGTGCAGAGAAATGGCTCAATGTCCCCCATCCTCAACAAGGAACCCCATGGCATAGAGGGCCCCACCCTGCCCCTCCCAGAGACGCCCTCAGCCCCATCAGCCTCAGGGCCCCCTGGCCGTCAGCCCCCCCCCCAACATCACCAGGGGAGGCTGGAGCTCCCCCGACTGTGCCCAGCATCCCCTGCCGCAGGGTGGGTGGCTGTGCCACTCCCACTGGTGTCAGTGGGGCTCCCGTGGCTCAGTCCTGGCGCCTTGGTGAGCCAATGGGCACAGGGTGTTACTAGTCCCCCACCGCCCCGTCCTTCTCCCTGTCCTCTGGGTCTCCCCTCACCTGCAAAGAGGGACCCTTCGCCCTCAGGGCTGTCAGACCCCACGGAGGGGCTGCTGGACCCTCGGGAGTAGGTGGAGCTCCTGGCCCCCGTGCCAAAGTCGCCCAGCTCCTGCTCTGGGCCGGCTGGGGGCTCCTCCATGGCCAGGCTGGTGGATGGCTCCTGCCGGGCACTGGGGCTGGGCTCCCGGCTCCTCTGCTTCCTGTAAAGGAAGCCGCAGAGCCACCTTGCCCGGCTCCCGCCCTCTCCTGGGTCCCTCTGACATAGCATCACCCTGGGCCACCTCCATATGGGACCAGAAGGTGCCTCAGGGTCTGCTAAGAGAGCTGGTGTTTTCCTCTTCCTCCAGCAGTTCAGGGAGCTCCTCCGGTTTGCCAGGCCACAAGCCTCTTCCCCACCCATGGGGACAGAGGGGCCGCTCTTCTCCCGGGCAAGCCGGACACTGCTCCCTGCTGGCTCCGGAGCCACCTCCCCAGCCTTCCGCCTCAGCATCTGCTTCAGCCACATTCTGGAACCGAGTGGGGAGCAGCCGTGAGTCTGGGATCAAGGCAGCCTCTCATTAACGGGCCTGCCTGCTCCCCTGCCCACCTCCCCTCCGCTCCCCCACACCGCACACCCCACCCCAGGGCATGGGGCTGCCGTCCACACACAGTGGCAGCAACTCACAGCACAGGCAGCTCCCAACATTCCCCCTCACCAATGGGGCCCTGTGATACTGGGAGAGCTCTGGCCGCCGGGGGCTCTCCGCCCTCCTCCCACCGCTCCGGCCACAGGGGAGACCGGAGAGCCCCCTCCAGGCTCGCTGCCCTCCTCCCAGCGCTCCGGCCACCGAGGACAGCGGAGAGCCCCGGCCGGGCTCGCCGCCCTCCCCGCGGAGCTCCGGCCGTTCAGGAAGAGCAGAGAGCCCCGGCCGGGCTCGCCACCCTCCCAGCGGTGCTCCGGCCGGTCGGGGAGAGCGCAGAGCCCTGGCCATCGGGGGCTGTCCGCCCTCCTCCCGGTGCTCCAGCCCCTGGGGAGAGCGAAGAGCCCCGGCCGGGCTCGCCGCCCTCCCCGCGGCGCTCCGGCCGGTCGGGGAGAGCGGAGAGCCCCGGCCGGGCTCGCCGCCCTCTCCCCGGCGCTCCGGCCGGTCGGGGAGAGCAGAGAGCTCTGGCCACCGGGGGCTCTCCGCCCTCCTCCCGGCGCTTCGGTCGCCGGGGAGAGTGGAGAGCCCCGGCCGGGCTCGCCGCCCTCCCCGCGGCGCTCTGGCTGGTAGGGGAGAGCGGAGAGCTCTGTCCGCCGGGGGCTCTCCGCCCTCCTCCCGGCGCTCCGGCCGGTCGGGGAGAGCAGAGAGCTCTGGCCACCGGGGGCTCTCCGCCCTCCTCCCGGCGCTTCGGTCGCCGGGGAGAGTGGAGAGCCCCGGCCGAACTCGCTGCCCTCCCCGCGGCGCTCCGGCCAGTCGGGGAGAGCGGAGAGCTCTGGCCGCCGGGGGCTCTCCGCACTCCTCCCGGCGCTTCGGCCGCCGGGGAGAGCAGAGAGCCCCGGCCGGGCTCGCCGCCCTCCTCCCGGCGCTCCGGCCACTGGGGAGAGTGGAGAGTTCTGGCCACCGGGGGCTCTCTGCCCTCTTCCCGGCGCTCCGGCCAGTCGGGGAGAGCGGAGAGCCCCGGCCGGACTCGCCGTCCTCCCCGCGGCGCTCTGGCCGGTCGGGGAGAGCGGAGAGCTCTGTCCGCCGGGGGCTCTCCGCCCTCCTCCCGGCGCTCCGGCCGGTCGGGGAGAGCAGAGAGCTCTGGCCACCGGGGGCTCTCCGCCCTCCTCCCGGCGCTTCGGTCGCCGGGGAGAGCGGAGAGCCCCAGCCGGGCTCGCTGCCCTCCCCGTGGCGCTCCGGCCGGTCAGGGAGAGCAGAGAGCTCTGGCCGCCGGGGGCTCTCTGCCCTCCTCCCGGCGCTTCGGTCGCCGGGGAGAGTGGAGAGCCCCGGCCGGGCTCGCTGCCCTCCCCGCGGCGCTCCGGCCAGTCGGGGAGAGCAGAGAGCTCTGGCCACCGGGGGCTCTCCGCCCTCCCCGCGGCGCTCTGGCCGGTCGGGGAGAGCGGAGAGCTCTGTCCGCCAGGGGCTCTCCGCCCTCCTCCCGGCGCTCCGGCCGGTCGGGAAGAGCAGAGAGCTCTGTCCGCCAGGGGCTCTCCGCCCTCCTCCCGGCGCTCCGGCCGGTCGGGAAGAGCAGAGAGCTCTGGCCGCCGGGGGCTCTCCGCACTCCTCCCAGCGCTTCGGCCGCCGGGGAGAGCAGAGAGCCCCGGCCGGGCTCGCCACCCTCCTCCCGGCGCTCCGGCCACTGGGGAGAGTGGAGAGTTCTGGCCACCGGGGGCTCTCTGCCCTCTTCCCGGCGCTCCGGCCAGTCGGGGAGAGCGGAGAGCCCCGGCCGGACTCGCCGTCCTCCCCGCGGCGCTCTGGCCGGTCGGGGAGAGCGGAGAGCTCTGTCCGCCGGGGGCTCTCCGCCCTCCTCCCGGCGCTCCGGCCGGTCGGGGAGAGCAGAGAGCTCTGGCCACCGGGGGCTCTCCGCCCTCCTCCCGGCGCTTCGGTCGCCGGGGAGAGCGGAGAGCCCCAGCCGGGCTCGCTGCCCTCCCCGTGGCGCTCCGGCCGGTCAGGGAGAGCAGAGAGCTCTGGCCGCCGGGGGCTCTCTGCCCTCCTCCCGGCGCTTCGGCCGCCCGGGAGAGCGGAGAGCCCCGGCCAGGCTCACCGCCCTCCCCGCAGCGCTATGGCCGGTCAGGGAGAGGGGAGAGCCCCGGCTGGGCTCACCGCCCTCCCCGCGGCGCTCCGGCCGGTCGGGGAGAGCAGAGAGCTCTGGCCACCGGGGGCTCTCCGCCCTCCTCCCGGCGCTTCGGTCGCCGGGGAGAGCGGAGAGCCCCAGCCGGGCTCGCTGCCCTCCCCGTGGCGCTCCGGCCGGTCAGGGAGAGCAGAGAGCTGTGGCCCCCGGGGGCTCTCCGCCCTCCTCCCGGCGCTTCGGCCGCCCGGGAGAGCGGAGAGCCCCGGCCAGGCTCACCGCCCTCCCCGCAGCGCTATGGCCGGTCAGGGAGAGGGGAGAGCCCCGGCCGGGCTCACCGCCCTCCCCGCGGCGCTCCGGCCGGTCGGGGAGAGCAGAGAGCTCTCGCCGCCGGGGGCTCTCCGCCCTCCTCGCAGCGCTCCGGCCGGTCGGGGAGAGCAGAGAGCTCTGGCCGCCGGGGGCTCTCCGCCCTCCTCGTGGCGCTCTGGCCGCCGGGGAGAGCGAAGAGCCCCGGCCGGGCTTGCCGCCCTCCCCCCGGCGCTCCGGCCGGTCGGGGAGAGCGGAGAGCACCGTCCGGGCTCGCTGCCCTCCCCGCGGCGCTCCGGCCGGTTGGGGAGAGCGGAGAGCTCTGGCCGCCAGGGGCTCTCCGCCCTCCTCCCGGCGCTTCGGCCGCCCGGGAGAGCGGAGAGTCCCGGCCAGGCTCACCGCCCTCCCCGCAGTGCTACGGCCGGTCAGGGAGAGCAGAGAGCCCCAGCCGGGCTCGCTGCCCTCCCCGCGGCGCTCCGGCCGGTCGGGGAGAGCAGAGAGCTCTGGCTGCTGGGGGCTCTCCACCCTCCTCCCGGCGCTTCGGCCGCCGGGGAGAGCAGAGAGCCCCGGCCGGGCTCTCCACCCTCCCCGCGGTGCTCTGGCCGGTCGGGGAGAGCGGAGAGCTCTGTCCGCCGGGGGCTCTCCGCCCTCCTCCCGGCGCTCCGGCCGGTCGGGGAGAGCAGAGAGCTCTGGCCGCCGGGGGCTCTTCGCCCTCCTCCCGGCGCTCTGGCCGCCGGGGAGAGCGAAGAGCCCCGGCCGGGCTTGCTGCCCTCCCCCCGGCGGTCCGGCCGGTCGGGGAGAGCGGAGAGCCCCGTCCGGGCTCGCTGCCCTCCCCGCGGCGCTCCGGCCGGTCGGGGAGAGCGGAGAGCTCTGGCCGCCGGGGGCTCTCTGCCCTCTTCCCGGCGCTTCGGCCGCCTGGGAGAGCGGAGAGCCCCGGCCGGGCTCGCTGCCCTCCCCGCAGTACTCCGGCCGGTCGGGGAGAGCGGAGAGCCCCGTCCGGGCTTGCTGCCCTCCCCGCGGCGCTCCGGCCGGTCGGGGAGAGCGGAGAGCTCTGGCCGCCGGGGGCTCTCCGCCCTCCTCCCGGCGCTTCGGCCGCCCGGGAGAGTGGGGAGTCCCGGCCAGGCTCACCGCCCTCCCCGCAGCGCTACGGCCGGTCAGGGAGAGGGGAGAGCCCCGGCCGGGCTCGCCGCCCTCCTCCCGGCGCTCTGGCCACCGGGGTTCTCCGCCCTCCTCCCGGCGCTCCGGCCGCCGGGGAGACTGGAGAGCCCTGGCCAGGCTCGCCGCCCTCCCCATGGCGCTCTGGCTGGTCGGGGAGAGTGGAGAGCCCCGGCCGGGCTTGCTGCCCTCCCCGCAGTACTTCGGCCGCCCGGGAGAGCGGTGAGCCCCGGCCAGGCTCACCGCCCTCCCCGCAGCGCTACGGCCGGTCAGGGAGAGGGGAGAGCCCCGGCCGGGCTCGCCGCCCTCCTCCCGGCGCTCTGGCCACCGGGGTTCTCCGCCCTCCTCCCGGCGCTCCGGCCGCCGGGGAGACCGGAGAGCCCCAGCCAGGCTCGCCGCCCTCCCCATGGCGCTCTGGCCGGTCGGGGAGAGTGGAGAGCCCCGGCCGGGCTCGCCGCCCTCCCCGCAGTACTCCGGCCGGTCGGGGAGAGCGGAGAGCCGCCGGGGAGAGCGGAGAGCCCCGGCCGGGCTCGCCGCCCTCCCCGCGGTGCTCCAGCCGGTCGGGGAGAGCGGAGAGCTCTGGCCGCCGGGGGCTCTCCGCCCTCTTCCCGGCGCTCCGGCCGACGGGGAGAGCGGAGAGCCCCGGCCGGGCTCGCCGCCCTCCCTGCAGTACTCCGGCCGGTCGGGGAGAGCGGAGAGCCCCGTCCGGGCTCGCTGCCCTCCCCGCGGCGCTCCGGCCGGTCGGGGAGAGCGGAGAGCCCCGGCCGGACTCGCCGCCCTCCCCGCGGCACTCTGGCCGGTCGGGGAGAGCGGAGAGCTCTGGCCGCCGGGGGCTCTCCGCCCTCCTCCCGGCGCTCCGGCCGGTCAGGGAGAGCAGAGAGCTCTGGCCACCAGGGGCTCTCCGCCCTCCTCCCGGCACTTCGGTCGCCGGGGAGAGCGGAGAGCCCCGGCCGGGCTCGTCGCCCTCACCGCGGCGCTCTGGCCGGTCGGGGAGAGCGGACAGCCCCGGCCGGGCTCACCGCCCTCCCCGCGGTGCTCCAGCCGGTCAGGGAGAGCGGAGAGCTCTGGCCGCCGGGGGCTCTCCGCCCTCCTCCCGGCGCTCCGGCCGGTCGGGGAGAGCAGAGAGCTCTGGCCACCGGGGGCTCTCCGCCCTCCTCCCGGCACTTCGGTCGCCGGGGAGAGCGGAGAGCCCCAGCCGGGCTCCCTGCCCTCCCCGCGGCGCTCCGGCCGGTCGGGGAGAGCGGAGAGCTGTGGCCCCCGGGGGCTCTCCGCCCTCCTCCCGGCGCTTCGGCCGCCCGGGAGAGCGGAGAGCCCCGGCCAGGCTCACCGCCCTCCCCGCAGCGCTATGGCCGGTCAGGGAGAGGGGAGAGCCCCGGCCGGGCTCACCCACCCTCCCCGCGGCGCTCCGGCCGGTCGGGGAGAGCAGAGAGCTCTCGCCGCCGGGGGCTCTCCGCCCTCCTCGCAGCGCTCCGGCCGGTCGGGGAGAGCAGAGAGCTCTGGCCGCCGGGGGCTCTCCGCCCTCCTCGTGGCGCTCTGGCCGCCGGGGAGAGCGAAGAGCCCCGGCCGGGCTTGCCGCCCTCCCCCCGGCGCTCCGGCCGGTCGGGGAGAGCGGAGAGCCCCGTCCGGGCTCGCTGCCCTCCCCGCGGCGCTCCGGCCGGTTGGGGAGAGCGGAGAGCTCTGGCCGCCAGGGGCTCTCCGCCCTCCTCCCGGCGCTTCGGCCGCCCGGGAGAGCGGAGAGTCCCGGCCAGGCTCACCGCCCTCCCCGCAGTGCTACGGCCGGTCAGGGAGAGGGGAGAGCCCCGGCCGGGCTCGCCGCCCTCCCCGCGGCGCTTTGGCCGGTCGGGGAGAGCGGAGAGCTCTGGCCGCTGGGGGCTCTCCGCCCTCCTCCCGGCGCTTCGGCCGCCAGGGAGAGCAGAGAGCCCCAGCCGGGCTCGCTGCCCTCCCCGCGGCGCTCCGGCCGGTCGGGGAGAGCAGAGAGCTCTGGCCGCTGGGGGCTCTCCACCCTCCTCCCGGCGCTTCGGCCGCCGGGGAGAGCAGAGAGCCCCGGCCGGGCTCTCCACCCTCCCCGCGGTGCTCTGGCCGGTCGGGGAGAGCGGAGAGCTCTGTCCGCCGGGGGCTCTCCGCCCTCCTCCCGGCGCTCCGGCCGGTCGGGGAGAGCAGAGAGCTCTGGCCGCCGGGGGCTCTTCGCCCTCCTCCCGGCGCTCTGGCCGCCGGGGAGAGCGAAGAGCCCCGGCCGGGCTTGCTGCCCTCCCCCCGGCGGTCCGGCCGGTCGGGGAGAGCGGAGAGCCCCGTCCGGGCTCGCTGCCCTCCCCGCGGCGCTCCGGCCGGTCGGGGAGAGCGGAGAGCTCTGGCCGCCGGGGGCTCTCTGCCCTCCTCCCGGCGCTTCGGCCGCCTGGGAGAGCGGAGAGCCCCGGCCGGGCTCGCTGCCCTCCCCGCAGTACTCCGGCCGGTCGGGGAGAGCGGAGAGCCCCGTCCGGGCTTGCTGCCCTCCCCGCGGCGCTCCGGCCGGTCGGGGAGAGCGGAGAGCTCTGGCCGCCAGGGGCTCTCCGCCCTCCTCCCGGCGCTTCGGCCGCCCGGGAGAGCGGAGAGTCCCGGCCAGGCTCACCGCCCTCCCCGCAGTGCTACGGCCGGTCAGGGAGAGGGGAGAGCCCCGGCCGGGCTCGCCGCCCTCCCCGCGGCGCTTTGGCCGGTCGGGGAGAGCGGAGAGCTCTGGCCGCTGGGGGCTCTCCGCCCTCCTCCCGGCGCTTCGGCCGCCAGGGAGAGCAGAGAGCCCCAGCCGGGCTCGCTGCCCTCCCCGCGGCGCTCCGGCCGGTCGGGGAGAGCAGAGAGCTCTGGCCGCTGGGGGCTCTCCACCCTCCTCCCGGCGCTTCGGCCGCCGGGGAGAGCAGAGAGCCCCGGCCGGGCTCTCCACCCTCCCCGCGGTGCTCTGGCCGGTCGGGGAGAGCGGAGAGCTCTGTCCGCCGGGGGCTCTCCGCCCTCCTCCCGGCGCTCCGGCCGGTCGGGGAGAGCAGAGAGCTCTGGCCGCCGGGGGCTCTCCGCCCTCCTCCCGGCGCTTCGGCCGCCCGGGAGAGTGGGGAGCCCCGGCCAGGCTCACCGCCCTCCCCGCAGCGCTACGGCCGGTCAGGGAGAGGGGAGAGCCCCGGCCGGGCTCGCCGCCCTCCTCCCGGCGCTCTGGCCACCGGGGTTCTCCGCCCTCCTCCCGGCGCTCCGGCCGCCGGGGAGACTGGAGAGCCCTGGCCAGGCTCGCCGCCCTCCCCATGGCGCTCTGGCTGGTCGGGGAGAGTGGAGAGCCCCGGCCGGGCTCGCCGCCCTCCCCGCAGTACTTCGGCCGCCCGGGAGAGCGGTGAGCCCCGGCCAGGCTCACCGCCCTCCCCGCAGCGCTACGGCCGGTCAGGGAGAGGGGAGAGCCCCGGCCGGGCTCGCCGCCCTCCTCCCGGCGCTCTGGCCACCGGGGTTCTCCGCCCTCCTCCCGGCGCTCCGGCCGCCGGGGAGACCGGAGAGCCCCAGCCAGGCTCGCCGCCCTCCCCATGGCGCTCTGGCCGGTCGGGGAGAGTGGAGAGCCCCGGCCGGGCTCGCCGCCCTCCCCGCAGTACTCCGGCCGGTCGGGGAGAGCGGAGAGCCGCCGGGGAGAGCGGAGAGCCCCGGCCGGGCTCGCCGCCCTCCCCGCGGTGCTCCAGCCGGTCGGGGAGAGCGGAGAGCTCTGGCCGCCGGGGGCTCTCCGCCCTCTTCCCGGCGCTCCGGCCGACGGGGAGAGCGGAGAGCCCCGGCCGGGCTCGCCGCCCTCCCCGCGGCGCTGGGGGCTGTGGGGGCGGCGGGTGGCTTTTCTGCCTAGGGCGGCCAAAAAGCCAGAGCCAGCCCTGGCTCTAGGGCAGTGTCCCCAGCCCCACTGATGGAAACAGAGGCCTTGGCAGGAGAAGCCACTGCCTCAGGGTCGCCGAGGGAGTCAGGGATAGAGTCGGGGACGGAGCCTTTGTCCAGGCTCCCGCACTAGCCACTAGAGGAACACTCCCTTCCAGAGCTGGGAAGTGCCAGCGGGACTCTATTCCCAGTCTCCCTGGGTCTGAGTGTGACTGAGGCAGGGGGTTGGGAGTCTGGACTCCTGGCTTTCATTGGCGGTTTTGCTCTATTCCCAGTCTCCCTGGCTCTGAGTGTGACCTATGGAGGTGGTGGAATCTTCATCCTTAGAGATTTGTAAGGCCCAACTAGACAAGAAAAAAATCATCTATTTTAAATTAAGTTCGAAATTTATGACAGTCTCTTAAATAATTTAAATAGAAGAGGAAAAAATAACATGAAGTGGAACATGTTCCCTGCCAAGTTTTTAAGGCAGTCACACCACTGGCGTGATAGCTAAGGCCCTGGAAGCAAAGTTAGCTGAAAAGCTAACCCAGCTTTGGACAGCAATAGCTTCCTTGAAAGGGGTAGAAAATATTTCCTTCAGTTCTTCATTGCAGTTTATTCAAATAGTTCAGTTCAATCGACTAGTTTGTTGAAATTCAAGAAAGCCATTGGGAGTTCACAAAACAGGCAAACTTGTTTTCCTCCATCAATCTCTGCATAAAAACGAGGTGTGAGGGGATGGATCTACTAGTTCATCAATCTAGTGTTGTATCCTTGGGGGCAGCAGGTTTAGGAAGAAATTACTGGAGACCAGAGAACTGTAAGCCTTAAAAAGCAACCATTTATTTACACACACTGAACTAACCAAACCAGGCAAAACTGGCTGGCCTATCCCTTAATAAACTAACTCAGTTGCCATAGCAACACAAGATGCTATTACCAGGGCAACCAAATACACAACATCTAGAAACACGTGGAGACCAGAATGTATCATTTCAGTTCACCAACCACACATCAAATTTCCTTTGTTCAAGAAATCAGTTAGTTTGAAATGCAAAACATCTGGATACAACTTTTTTCTTATGCTTCTCTTTCTAGCTCTAACCTGACCTTGGTGTGTGACCAAAGAGAAGTCACTTCTTTTCTCTTTCCCTCTGTATCATGGGGATGGAGAAAATTCTCTAAGTCCTAGCAGGTGAGAGATTTGAGCACGACCGGCGTATTAGAGCCCTTGTGCGCTAAAGGACAATGAATGATTGTTGTTGTTTGGGGCATTACCTAGGGAGGTGCTGGAATCTCCATCCGTACATGTTTTTAAAGTTCAGCTTGACAACCCCCTGGCTGGGATGATTAACTTGCGGTTGGTCCTGCTTTGAGCAGGGGGGTGGACTAGATGACGTCCTGAGCTCTGTTCCATCCCTAGTCTTCTATGATTCTGTGAATAGGTAACCATTAAAACATGTTGACTTGCTGGTTTTGCGGGATACATAAAAACAAAAAGGTTGACTGAAACATTTCTTTCTTCATGTCAAACAAACGGAGTAAAGACGTATCTCTAGTTAATGCATTGAACTGATTGTTCCTGGTCATAATCGTCCATCCAGATTTTCGAAGTAGTAGCTTACATCTCCTTCTCTCTAGTGTTTATTCATATATTACAAGAAGAATAGAAGCCTTCATCCTTTTTCAACTCCCAATCAGGTTTTTAAATTGGAATGAAGTAGCTGCATCAACTGAAATGAAGAAAATATTCTTTCTGCACCTGCAGAAGAAGCTATTGCTGCCAAAATCTGGCTATTTCAACAACTTCTGGACCCCCAGGTGCTTAGCCAATGACTTCCAACAGTTCAGTGATTTGACTTCCTCTGAAACTTGGCAGCAAACATGGACTCCTTCATATATGTATTTATTTAAATGAGTTTAGTAGGCTAGAGCAACTCCAGGCCTTAACATAGCTTGTCATAGTTTCAAATCTGATCCCCGATAGGTTTGTTAAAGAAACAAACTGTTTTTAAATTTACATTTTAAAAATCCAGGTGTCCGGAACTCTAGTTAGTCTCTTTTATGGAGGCCAAACTAAGAATCATAGAATCTTAGAAGATCAGGGTTGGAAGGGACCTCAGGAGGTCATCTAGTCCAACCCCCTGCTGAGAAGTGATAAGAGGAGCAGGAATGTTGTCTCCATCCCTGAACCAGTAGCAATTGCACAGGAGATTGCCACAAAACCTACATTTTATTGCCAAATTGTCTAAGCCATTCCTCTTCTGCGCGTCCTGGTTTCTACGTTTCAAATCTACAAAACCTTCCCCTGCTCCAGATGGTGCAGCAGGCAGAGGAACCTGAGCAGTGCCACTGTGGCCCCAGAGGTAACTCAGCCACCTGTCGCTCACTCACTCCACTAACCCTGAGCATCAACCCTAAGCCTGAGGCCTGCCTTGGGCATCGCTCCCACGGAAACCTGCAGGTTCATTTACTGACTCATGCAAATCACCTGTGGAGAGTTTGCACTGACTGGCTGAATTCACTCTCAAGTCACAATGCCCTTCAGTTCACAACACCAAGGTAAGGGGCACAGATGGAAATCAGGCTTTTCTGGTGATGTTATTTTCCAATTGTCACCAAAATCAACAAGCTTCTTCCCACCTAGAAATTCCCTGAAATTTTGGAATCAATTGGATGTAGCCTTCAAAAATTATCGCCTTAGCGACAGACAAAGAAATGCCACTGAATTGAGCCTTAGGTCTCACTGCACTCAGCCAAGAGTGCCTGAGTCTCCTCCCAATTAACTCAGCAATAGCCCCACACTTGGCCGATCAGTGTGGAGACTCTCAGGCCTGGAGGCGGAGCATTCTTAACACACGGGCAAAAGCACTAGTCACCACAGGAGATCACTATGGTGGAGATCACCATCAGCGCACAATTCCAGCCCCACCTCTTTGTGAGGCCTCCTACAATGACAGCTGGAGCACAGCCCCACCCTCCCCAGGAAGAAGAACAGAGGAAAGAAATGAAAGAAGAGAAAAGAGAAGAGTCAAGAGGGAAGGAGGAAGAGGGAAGCAAAAAGGGACAAATTCCAAATGCCCCCAGCAAGTCTCAGATTCATAAATTCCAAGCCCAGAAGGAACCACACTGGTCTGAATTTCTGCTTCGCATCAGCCATAGAATGTCCCTCAAAATAATTCCCATAGGAATTAGAGCAGATTTTTTAGTAAAACACCCAATCTGGATTTTAAAATAGGCCAATTGTGGAAAATCCAGCACAACCCTCAGTGAATTGCTCCAAACTCTGATGTTAAAAATGCTCGCCTTATTTCCAGTGTGTATTGGTCTAGCTTCAACTTCCAGCCATTGTCTGCTCATAACCTTTATCTGGTCAAGTGAAGAGCCCATTAGTAAATATTTGTTCCCATGGGCTCACCGCTTAACCTTCTCTTAGATTGAGCTCCTGTTGTCTGTCACCACAGGGCAGGTTTTCTAATCCTTTCATCATTCTTGTGGCTCTTCTGTGAACCCGCTCTGATTTATCAGCATCTGTCTCAAATTGTGGACACCAGAAATGGACACAATATTCCAGGAGTCGTTGTGCCAGTGCCCAGTACAGAGATATCAAACTTCTCTACCACAACCTGAGAATCTGCTAGGACAGAGTTCCCTATCTCGTACAAAGAGCCTATCTTTTTTCTTACCTTCTACACAGATGACGATTTCTTTCCAAAAAATCCACACAGAAATGGAAAAATATCCAAAAGAATCTCAACACCAACCGTCTCTTGGTCCTCACAGAGAGACCGCGAGATGGAGGCTTGCTGCAGCAAGGCTACAGGGGTCTCTGAGGTTCTCCCTGCCCCGCATCCCTGTCCTGCCTGGCTGTTGTCAAGGGAGCTCTGTGAGGTCACAGCCACCTCATCATCTTTGCCCAATAGGCTGAGTTCCTGCCAGAGGCCTTTGTGAAGTCATTGCCACACTCACCATTCCCTGGCAGGCCTGATGCC
Organism: Malaclemys terrapin pileata; assembly: GCF_027887155.1. Classification (NCBI taxonomy): domain Eukaryota; kingdom Metazoa; phylum Chordata; order Testudines; family Emydidae; genus Malaclemys; species Malaclemys terrapin. The sequence continues at coordinate 42,450,538 of NC_071517.1, read as the reverse complement.
TGCCCCCGGCCAGCCCGGTTGGATGTTTGAGCTGCACCCCGGATCTCCCCACTTGCTCATTATTGATTCTGGAGAGCAACCAGGCCACCCAGTAAAACAGCCGAGTCTGTTCCTCACCCCACACTGAGTTTTCATAGGGGCATCGGTTGTGAAACAATTCAATCTCTTAATCTGGCCTCTATTTCACGGGCTATGAAATGTCACACTCTCAGCACCCTATTAAGCCCAATTGCTTGTAACTCACTAAAAGGCCCCTTCCAGAATGACACCCAGTTGTGATGGTAGGACACCAGGAAACAGAGACGCCAGCTCTCCCCTGGGGAATTTGTTCCAGTGGCTAGTCTCCCTCGCTGTCAAAAATGGGTGCCTTGCCTCTTATTTGAATTGCTCTGGCTGCAGCTGACAGCTGTTGGTTCTTGTTGTGGCTTTCTTGGCTAGATCGAATTAGCCCTGCCCCATGAAATCCCATCTCCCTGTCCTGCTGGGATCCCCCCAGCCAGAGAACCCAGTAGGGGCCTCCTAACTGTTTGTCTGCCGGGCTGGGGACAGGACTTCCTCTCCGTGGGGATATCAGATGCACCTGCAGAGGCAATGCAGAAGTGAGTGCGCTGCATCAGCCCGGCGTTGGGCTCAGGGCTTTGGCCTTGTCAGCTTCTGCTCCAGTCACGTCTCTGGGCAGCGGCGGCTCTCGGCACCAGCACTCCAAGCGTCCCGGCCTCTGCAGCTGGGGCTCGGGGCTTCCCTTGCAGTTCCTTCTGGGGCTCAGGTGTCCATTTTTCTGGATGCCCTGAAAATGGTAGGAGCTGAGGTGCTCCCAACAGCAGGGACCCACCTGCACATCTGGGAACCTCCTCTAGCTTCAGAAAGGTTGCTGGCTCCTGCCCTTGGAGCCCAGGTCTGAAAGCAGCACACAAATGAGGGTGGCAATGCTGTGGCCCCCCTACCACCCCCTCTGAACGCCCCTATTCTCCCATTTTGGTCGGGACCCCCATGGTTACAATACCACGACATTTCAGATGGAAACATGGGTTTTTAAATTAGTCAAAGTGAGCCCTGAATTTGGTAGGGACCTGGCTATTATGGAGGCCCTAGCAGGTTTGCACTCCCAGTTCTCCTCGAAAGGCCATTGAGAATTCATGCTGCCTGAGAAACTTCCCAGAATAAGCTACCAGGACTGGGGGGAAATGAAGGAAACCAACCAAAGCCCGAGCTAGGATGGAGAGCATTGATCCAAGCGATGTTTGAACCCCTCCACCCCCACCTGCCTGCCTGCGGAGAAATGGACAGAGGGGCACTGATTTCTCTTTGTGAACTTGCTACACACCGTGGGCTTCAGCACAAGTCATACAGCCCATACCCTGAACTCTTGGATAAACAGCAAAGTTGACTTTTCAGAAACCTTTTCCCCCCAATGCTCTTCATCCACTTTGGATTGTGCCCAACAGAGGCTGGTGGAGGGGAGGGGAAGGTAGAGGAGGCTGTGCAAACGTTGTGGAGTCTGCACTACCCCACAGACACACACACAGCAATGCATGGCATAATATCCAGGACAATAAATGATTTGGCTGTAACCTACAAAATCCTCAGTGTTGAAAGTACAATGTATCTAGAAAACAATGGGAGGGAGGGGTTAGAGAGTTGCAGTAACCACCTGGACTTCCAGTCTCTGGCCAGGCACATCCCCCTCTCCAGGGTTTTCACTCATATCTTCTCCAAACTGGTCCTCCTGAGATAATCTGAGGTCACATCCTGGCCTTTAGGGACATTGGCAGGATCTTCACTGTTCCCAGCTGCAGAATCACCCTAGTTATCCTGATAAGGATCCCGCCAGGGCTCAGCTAAATGGCATGTGTCATGACAGGCTCTTTGCTGAGGGCCCTTGACAGCGCCCAATCGAGCTCTGAACTGGACGGGCACATGCCAGTGCATTTCCTGACTTTTTACTGGAGTCCTGGACCCTCTCATGCCGCTGCTTCAAATGTTTCCTTCTCTCTCCGCACTGAGCAGCAGAATGCTCATTGCCCTTTGGCTGTGCGACATACAGAGCTCCCTGGGTGAGAGGAGGAGCACGGCCCTGGGCTGGAGAAGCAGGGGATTAGAGAGTAGGGGCTGGGAGGTGGGGTCCCCTCTGGATACAGCATGGGGGAGACCCTGACTGGAAACTGCGCCCAGCTCTGGGGTGGAGGGGGGGGGAGCCACACGTCAAACAGGACATTGGACAATTGGGGAGGTTCTGAGAAGAACTACAGAAATGATTTACCCCCAGGTGAGGGAGAAGGGAATCGGTCCCCATGGCTTTACTCCTGATTTACCCCAGGGTGACTCCAGCCAGCGTACGGAGCACCCGGGGCCAGGCTGGGGAATCCCAAGACTTCAAGCTGTGGGTCCAGCGCAGGGGAATGGCAAGGAAAGTAGGTGAGAGGCTGGGCCCTGGCCCAGAGCCAACAAGCCAGAGGTGGAAACATGGGCTTGGGTCCTGATCCTGGGCCTCTGATCTCCTCCCCTCTCCTCTCCCCCAACCATCAGGTGCCCGGTGCCTCATCATTGCCACACAATAGGGCGAGTGGGCTGGGCAGGGATTGGAAGATGGGCCCGCAAATGTGTAATGAGCCTGGCAGAACTGCCAAAAACCCTCTGGCTGCAGCGAGTCCTGGTGCACAGTCCCGTACTCTAACCACTAGACCCCACTCCCCTCCCCTCCAGAGCCAGGACAGAAACCAGGTGTCCTGGCTCCCAGCCCCCACTGCTCTAACCATTAGACACCACTTAGGCTGGGGCACATACTCCAGTCACATGAGGGAATCTCTGGGAGGGGGGGTTGGGGGCTTATCTGATGCACATAGGAACCCCTTGGACATAGAGGTGCTGTATGTGTGTGTGCATGTGTGTCTGCTGGAGGGGACAAGCCCTGCTGTGTGTGTGTGTGTGTGTGTGTGTGTGTGTTGCCCCACACCCAAGATACATGGGGGCGGAGGAGTTACTCAGTCCTGTGGCTGTGTCCATGCCAGCTGGCAGTCGTGGGAGCTCTGCTCACATGCGTTTCCTGTGAGTCTCAGGTTGCACCTGCACAGAGTAGCGCAGTGGGAAGTGTCTGCATTATTTTGTATGAAGACTGTCTGTGCCTCAGTTTCCCCTATGTGCCACGTTGGCCCCTAGGGGCTGGAAAGGGCTGTTTTCTCTCAGGCAAGCTACCACCCAGGGGCGGCTGATCCTGGATGTCTTGATTTGGGGCCCGTGTCGCTGGCGAGTCCATGAAGACAATGGCAAAGCCAACCTGCCGGGACATTGCCGACCTAGCAACTAACACCCAGGGTGACCCCCCCCACCCCTTGCAGGAAGTCAGCTAGAAGAGCGGGAGCCAAGGGCGGACATACTTGGCTGGGGCCCGGAGCTGCCCATGGACCAGGCTGTAGCTTCCGGCTCTCTGGTTGACCGAGGACTGGCCATGCTGGGTGCAGCCACCTAACAAACCCGCCTGACCTTCCCCCACCGGCTGGGAGCCCCAGCAGATGCTGGGGGCAGTGCCCCCTTTGGGGGTACACGTCTCCCTTAGAAGTCCATCTGAGGTGGAGTCGCTGGAGGGAGGGGGCTGCAAGCACCGAGGTTGGGTCCCAGGAGGTGGTGAAGCCAAGTGGCTTCCCCTGGCGACAGAGCGAGACCCTAAGGGGGGGCTGGCCCACTGTACAGCCCCCCAGCGACTGTCCCAGAGCACTGGACCTGTGGCTCCCTGACCCCAGCATCTGTTCCCTGCTGCTGGTTCCACTGCAGTGTGACTCTGGAGCCCCCTGCTCCACCCCGGGGCCCTGTGGGCGGGTGGGTTCTGGCCCAGCCCAGCCCAAAGTACCACGGGCCCCGGGCCAACGCCCAGACCTGACCCCCGCCCCCCCAAGAACTGAGAGCCCCTGCTGGGGAATGAGCTCTGACTCACACCCAGCCCTGGCCACCCCGCGTCCTGCCCGGTCTGGGGGGTGTCCCAGACAAAGCCCCTGATATCGGGGGATCTGGGCTCCCTGTTTGCACATGAAACGAGGCAGTTTGCAAAACCCGGGAAAACCCTGGAACCAAAGCTGGGACCAATGTGTCAGTTTTGAAGTAACAAAAAAAATCAGGTTAAGGTTTTCAATTCTTTTTTTTTTTTTTTTTTAAAGGAAGTTTTTAAAAAACCGAAACCACAAACTTTCAACCCAAACCACCACCTGGGTTTTTATTTTTACCAGAAAGGGGTTTTGAAAATGAATTTTTTTATTATTTTGTTTTTTCAGCAAACGCCCCCCACACAAAAAAAATTGCAGGAAAAATAACCGTAACCAGTTCATTTGTGGTTCGGGTTATTGACACCCCCCCCGCCCCCAAGTTACTCCTGATTTACACTAGAGTGAAAGGGAATTGGCCCTTTGACATCAATGGAGTTACTCCTGATTTACATCAGAGAGGGGAATTGGCCCCATTGTCCCCCCTCTCCCCAAGTCACTCCTGATTTACCCCAGGGGCCGGGAGGGGAGTCTGGTTCTAAGGCCGTTGGACCAGCACGCCAGCCAGGACAAACCAGTAAGACTCAGGCCTGCCATTTTGCTCAGTTCCCTTTATTAGCTGCGGTTCCAGGCTGCCAGCCCCACATGCTGGGCTCTGCCGGGCTCGTTAACCAGCGCAGAGCCAGGGGCAAAGCCTGCCCGTGTGTGAGCTGCGGCGAGGGGGCGCTGTCACGGCCCTGTCTGTGCGGGTCAATGGGTGACACCGGCAGGATTCTCGCCCGGCCCCTCGCCCGTTCCCGGCTGCTGCTCCATGATCAGGGCCATGTAGACCTCAGCCGCGGCAGCCGCCAACTGGAAAGACTTGCAGGCCGGTGCCAGTGCCTGAAGCGCCTCCTCCAGGTGCCCAGCGGCCGCTGCCAGGGCGTTCCTAGCACGACGCCCCGTGACGACATCGGGCAGGTATTCGCCCAGACTCTGCACCACGCCGGTCCCAGAGAAGGGGCCATTCTCTGGGGGCTCTGCAGCCGTTTCTACAGTTGGGCCCCCAGGGGTGGCACAAGTGGACACAGCCCTGGCAATCTCCTCGCTGCTCTGGCGCAGGGCATCCATCGGCAGGTGCAGGACCGGAGAGGCCTCCAACTCCCGCAGAGCCACCTCCAGCCGCTCCGGGAGGCCGGCGTTTTGCAGTAGCACGGCCACCATGGGGCCACCCACGCTGCCGAAGATCCCCATGGTGGCCTGGTGGAAGTCCCGGACGATGGCCCCCTTCTCCTGCAGTGAGGTGTGGGGGGAGGACATGCGGGAGTACAGGTCCCGGCTGGTGTTCTTCCGCATGTGTCTGTCTGTCTGCTCTGCTGCGGCGTGCATCTCCCACGCCGCCTGCAGCAGGCGCTCCAGGCTCTCCCCCACGCCGACGCTGCCCCCCACCGGTTCCAGGGACACGCTGGTGTCAAGGTGCTGGTTGAGGATGCGGAGCAGAGCGTGGGTGCCCGAGATGCATCCTTCCAGGGAGTCGAGCAGGGACTGGCTGGCACGCACGAGCCTCTCTCTTTCGCTCTCTGTGCCGGAGAACAGGGACAGCATCACGAGGCTGGGAAACAAAGCAGAGAGCGCAGGTGAGGGGCTTAGTTTCCCCTCCAGGATCCCCAGCGCAAGGCCAAGGGAATGTGCAATGGAACCGACAGGGAGCCCCTATGAAATGGAGTAGAGGGAATGCTATTTCACAACAACCCTGGGAGTTGCCTGTGGAACTCACTGCCTCATGATCTTGCTGATGCAGAGAGCCCAGCAAGACCCAGAAAGGGATCTGACGTTTATATGGCTAATGAGGAGAGCCAGAATGACATTAGAAAAGAATTTCTTTTTTGTTAAGTTTGATAAGATTAAACACTCTCATGCTCCAGGGCATGACCCCCTCTCTAACTAATGGCTGTCAGGCAGGAACTGTCCCTGCGGCGGTGGTGAGGTACAGGGGCACTGCTGTGCTAGATGGGGTGTGCAAAGCATGTCAGTCCATTACCCACTTTGCAGCTGCTGCGGGCCCCGAGAGAGCGACACTGCGAACCGGAGGCAGCGCGCCCTTGGGGTGGAGACAGGGGACAGGATGTGTCGAAGTGACGGGGGAGTCTCTGGTACGTCGACACTGGACTAAAAGCTCCATGGAACAGCGGCATCTGGTCTGACTCAGGCTAGGGGGCTAAAAATTGCCATGTAGACATCTGGGTTCAGTCTGGAGCCCGGGCTCTGGGACTGTCCCCCCAGGCACAGTCCCACGACCTGGGCTCCAGTCCAAGCCTGCACATCTACACTGCTAGTCTGCAGCCCGGCAGGCCAGCCACAGGTGTTTAATTGCAGTACAGACATACTCTGAAGGGCTGCATTGCACCCAGGGTGCCGGCGGCTGGCTGGGGGTTCCAGCTCTCGGCAGGGCTGCACCCGGAGAGGGTCCCCAGGGTCCCCAAGACTGGGGCAGCAGCTGGATGCGTGGGTGTGGATCAGTGATGACGCCGGGTGGAAGTGATCTGTGCCCGCTGAAGAAGATTATTTCGGAAACTCCCAAGTCAGTGTTTCTGAAACTGGGGGGCAGCCCCAGAAGGGGGTGTGAGGCTATTGTAGGGGGATCACGAGCTCTAGAGGTACCATATTTCGAGGACTCTGTGTGTGTGGGGGGGGGTTTCAGCTCTCCAGCCGCCCAGCTCTGGGGGCAGTGCTGCCACCGGGGCTGGTGATGGGATACTGGATGGGGAGGGCTCTGAGTCACTACAGAGAATTCTTTCTCAGGTGTCCGGCCGGTGGGTTTCCCACATGCTCAGGTCTAAACTCTCCTGCCGACATAGCGCTGTCTTCACCGGGGATTAGGTCAATATACCTGCGTCGCTCCGGAGGGTGGATTTTTCACGCCCCGAGTGACAGTTGTGCCCCTGGCAGTTTGTAGAGTGGACCTGACCTTAGGAAGGAAAAATCAAATGCACAGATACAAAACGGGGAATACCTGGCAAGGTATGGGCTACATGGGGCCTTAGAAAGAAGAACAGGAGTACTTGTGGCACCTTAGAGACTAACAAATTTATTAGAGCATAAGCTTTCGTGGACTACAGACCACTTCTTCGGATGCCTTAGCTTGGTTGAACTACATTGCTCAAGGGGTGGATTTTTCACACCCTGCCCTGAGGGAGGTAGCTGGGTCGACCTAACTTTTAAGTGTAGACGGGGCTTGAATTTATTTCACCCCTCTTCTTCCTGGGCAGCCGCTAAACTCTCTGCTGAAGCAGAGGTCAGAGTCGGGTCTCTTCTGCGCTTTAGAAGGGGTTACACGGAGTTCAACTTCAGGGCTATTGTATGTGTGTAAAGCCTGTCAGTGGGGGTGGAAAGGAGGAGCCCGCAGGATCCCTGGGAGGGGGAGAAGGGCGATTTCTATGGGGACCAGGGACTGTCCCCAAATCCGAAGGGGACGCGGGGGCGGCGGGGTCCTGGCCCCCCAGGGAGCCTGCCCGGAGCTGCAGGGGGCGCGTTTCTCAGTGACCCGGGCGGTGGTGGGGTTGGCGGGGCAGGTCTCTATAGGGAGCGAGGAGGGATTTCGGGCGGGGCCCCCCGGCTGAGCGGGCTATGGGGCGGGGGGGGGGGGTCCGTAGCTGCTGCCCCCACAGGGCCTGGTTCGTGCTGGGAGGGGGCGGGCTGCGCTCGCTCGGCCTCTGTTTATCTTCCCGGGTCAGATCCTCCATTGGGAGCCGGGAGCCCGGGCGGAGCCGCTGCTGCTCCCCGGCGGGGTCCGTGCGGGGCGAGACCGGCACTAACCCCCCTCCCGCCCCGGGCTCTGCCCGCCCCAGCCCCCGAGCCGGAGCCTGCAGGTGATGGGGGGACCCGGGGGAAGGGCCGGGGCCGGGGCCGGGCGGGAAAGTGACTCTGCACCAGCGGCCCCAGATCTCGCCGCCCCGGGCAGCTGCTCCCTGGCTGGGAAGCGCCTGGCGGAGGGACCGGAGCTGCGGCCCCAGCAGCGAGTCGCCGCCCGGGCTCTGCCCAGGATCTGCCCCGGGGCCAGCGGGGGGTTCAGGCGGGGGGAGAGCGGCTGGGGGGGGCATGGGCGGGCCCCAGGGGGTCCCTGTTGTGTCCCTGGGACTGGGCTGTCAGGGAGGGGAGAGAAATGAGACTGAAATGTGGGGGGAGGGGGAGGTTATTGTTGATCTGCAAATGTAACCCCGCTACAAACCTCCGAGCCCCTCCCTCCCCGGAGACAGGCCCCTTCGTGCCCCAGCGATGGGTGAATCTCCCCAGCACTGAACTGCTGCTGGGCCCTGTTTGCTCCATCAGAGACACCTGCTCTGAACGGGGGCAGGATCCTGGTCTACTGAACAGCCCGGAGTGTGACCCGCTCCCAGACTGTGTCCTAATGCCCATGTGCCAGGCAGCCTGAATAACCTGCTACTGGTGTAGTGTGGGGGGTTATAGTGAGATCAGTCCGCTCAAATTTTGTTTCTCTTCTACATACAAAGGCTTGGAAGGATGAGATTTTTAATCAGTAAATGTCGGTAAATGTCAATTTCTGCTCACACACACATAAATGGATGAAAACATATTTCCACTGAAAATAGTCGAAATGTGCAGAGAGGCCAAGTAAGAAAAATGCTGCTTGAGAACGTCTTAGCGTTTGAATTTCGGCTATTTCCTTGGTATATTTTGACACGTGATGATGATGACAATGTGTTTAACATTTAGAAAGCTTTCAGCTTTTTGAATCTCAATGTCTACAGTCGTTGAATAATTATTGTGTGATCTACCCCATTATTTCCTGCAACTGGGAACATTTCAATCAATAAAAATTGAAAATAAATCCTTAAAAATAAACACTGATATTACCATTGAAATGATCAAAAAAATCAAATTCTGCCAAGCCTGTATATAAGTCTAACAATACAATAACCACTAAATCAGCGTTTCTGAAACTGGGGGTCCTGCTAAATAGATCCGCTAAATCGACCGCCGGTGCCATAGTGTAGACCTGCCCTCAGTCTCTCCCATTGAAGCTGTTCCACCATGTAGAAATGGTTACATACGCATTGGGTGGGAGAGAGAGAGACTGTCTCCAGACCTGGGGCAGGGCCCTCACCTGGATTTTAGGAGACCCAAGTTTCAGGTCCACTCCTCCTATGTCTATTTAGACCTTTCAGTTTGGGCTGACCCAGCCTGTCTCCTTTGTGTACCTTTTCCTAGCAACATTTGTTCTTAGAGGTGATTGTAACTTTGTATGAACTTTCATCCACTTTCCAAAAAATGGAGCTCCCCACTGGGGTAGAACTGCCCGATCCCAGTGACTACAACACATCCTGCTGGGGGAAACCCATTCAGAGAGGGGAATTTCAGGGGGCTGCTGATGGGTTTGTGTTAGAAGGGCTGGAGCAGGAAATACACAGGGCAAGGAGGTGGTGACGGGGAGGGACAAACCTGCTCTGACATGTTCAGTCTGTGGCATCCCTGGGTCTTTCATGTGCCCAGTTTCGTTTCTGCTCAGGTTCTACCCTGGTCACTTAGGTTACGTCCACACAGGCACTGGGAGGTGGGATTCCCAGCCCGGGTAGATGTACGTGCACTAGTTCTGCTAGAGCTAGAGCCTAAATATACGGCCTTGGTAGCGGCTTGGGCTAGTCACCTGAGTGTGCTCAGAAGACGCCTATTGGGATCTGGGGTGGAAATTCCCCCATTTTTGGAACTGGAAACAAACCCCCTGGACAGGGCTGGGAAAATTGACTGGACTCCCAGAGCTGGAGTCTGAACCGACTATGCAGAGGCTGCTGTGGAATACGAAGGGGGCACCCAGCGGTGAGGCCCAGGGGAGAGGCCCCGTCCCCTCACTCCCAGCGGCTGGGAATGGGGAGGAGGTTGGGATTCCTGTCCCTGGACCTGCTGAGGGGCTCCACCTCCTGTGATAAACGGGAAGGCCCCTGCCCTCCTCCACAGGCTGGGAGGGACAAGGAGCTCTCTCTTTCTCCCCTTCCTCAAGCCTCCTAGCTGCTCCGAGCAAGGTGGGAGTGGGATTCTGCTCCTCTGTCTCCACCAGACCTTTCATTTTATCGGCCCTCCTCCCCTGGGACTGGAGGGATTGTGGCTGGGGCAGCAGGTGCTGAGTGAGGGACTCTTGTTTCAGGAGCCGGTGACCTTCGAGGAGGTGGCTGTGTATTTCACCGAGAGGCAGAGGGCTCTGCTGGACCCCGCTCAGAGAGCCCTCCACAGGGACGTCATGCAGGAGAACTACGAGGCGGTGACCTCGCTGGGTAAGTGATTCTTGTCTCCTTGATTATTGGAAGCCTGGGGGGGGGTGGGGAGAGAGGGACTGGGATGACTGGGTAGGGGGCGGGACTGTGATTTTTCAGTTGGGCTTCTGCTCAGGTTCTTCCTTGGTCGCTTAGGTTACTTCTACACCGCAGCTGGGAGGTGTGAGTCCCCGCTCAGGTACATGTACATGCAATAGTTAAAAATAGCCACGCAGATAGCGGCTAGGGCTAGACACCTGAGTACATGCCCAGGGGCAGGGCAGGATTGTAGTCAGGTGATTAGTCTGAGCCACAGCCCGTGCTGCCTTGGCCACACTGCTATTATTTAATGCTCGTGCTCGTCCATCTACCAAGCTGGGGATCACACCTCCCAGCAGCTGTGCAGCCAGACCCTGCGATTTCCGGAGAATGACCCCATAGTCCCCACAACTCATTTAAGACACACTTTGATCTCCACTCCCCCAGCCATGGGACTGAGGAGTCAGAAACACAAGGGAGATGTTAATTCATCTCTATCCCTGCATCCGCTGAGGTGGCAGAAGCATTGTATTGTCCTGTCTGTATTCATTCATGTCTCTTCCCCTCCCTTCCTGGGACTAGCTCCATCCGTGGGGCAGATGTCACCCACCCACGCTGACTGAGATCTGGGATGAGCTTCCCGCCCCCAGACTTTACTTCCCCTGGGGTCTTTCAAAGGGATCTGGAGGCAGAATGAAATTTCTCCATTGTTGGTCCCTGGTGCTCTGTGTTGTCTAGATCATTTCTTCCAAATGGCTCTATTTAAAAAAAATATATTTTGAAAACTGTTTCTAGCTCCACCCTGTGGTGCCATTGTTCTACATGGTGCAATACACTGTGAAACTCCTTCTGGATTCTCTCTCTGTATTCCAGGGGGTGCTGGGATGGTGAGTGAGAAGGAGAATCCACAGCGGGAAGATGTTGAGGACCTGGATCTGCAGGGAACAGTATTGGGAAGATCCGAGGGGGATTTTTATGAGAATTGTAAACCAGGAAAAGCCTGTGGAAATCAGCGCAGGTCAGAGAGGCCGCTGGGATATGACCCAGGGAAGAAAACGTGTGAACCCATAAATGATGGTGGAGATTGCAAGGACCTTGAGGAAAGCACAGCCCAGCAGAGAATCCCCACAGAAGAGAGAAAAAACACATGCAGCGAGTGTGGGAAAAGCTTCAGTCGAAGTTCACATCTTATTTCCCATCAGAGGATCCACACGGGAGAGAAACCCTACAAGTGCCTTGTCTGTGGGAAAGGTTTCAATCAGAGCTCAAACCTTATTTCCCATCAGAGGATCCACACGGGAGAGAAACCCTATAAGTGCCTTAATTGTGGGAAAGGTTTCAATCAAAGTTGCCATCTTATTAGGCACGAGAGAACCCACACAGGTGAGAAACCCTATAAATGCCTGGAGTGCGGGAAAAGCTTCATTCAGAGCTCGGATCTTATTTCACACCAGAGAACCCACACGGGAGAAAGACCCTTTAAATGCCTGGACTGTGGGGAAAGTTTTGATTGGAACATGCAGCTTGTTAGACATCAGATGCACCACACGGGAGAGAAACCCTACAAATGCTTGGATTGTGGCAAGGGGTTTAGTGACAGTTCAGCCCTTATTACTCACCAGCGACTCCACACAGGAGAGAGACCCTATAAATGCCTTGATTGCGGGAGAAGATTCAATCGGAGCTCACACCTGACTCGACACAAGAGGACCCATTCTGGAGACAAACCCTATAAATGCCTGGAGTGTGGGAAAAGTTTCAATCAGAGCTCATACCTTATTTCACATCAGCGAACGCATACAGGAGAGAAACCCTATAAATGCCTCGAGTGTGGGAAAAGATTCAGTTGGAGCTCAGATCTGATTTCACATCAAAGAACTCACACAGGCGAGAGACCTTATAAGTGCCTGGACTGTGGGAAAAGCTTTAGTGACAACTCAGCCCTTATTAAACATCAGAGAATCCATACAGGAGAGAGACCCTATAAATGCCTCGACTGTGGGAAAACTTTCAATCAGAGCTCCACCCATATTCGACATCAGAGAATCCACACTGGAGAAAAACCTTGAATGTGGGAGAAGCTTCAGTTGGAGTCAGCGCGTATGGGGATCACCAAATCCATATGGGGAAAAGACCTCTTAAATATCTTACGCATGGAAAATGTTTCAGGTGGAACTGACACTGGAGACTCCACACAGAAGAGACATTTTATCAATTCCATCACTAGGAATGGCCATAGTTTATTAAAAAAAAAAATCCAATTCCCCTGCACACGTCTTTGACGTCTTTCATGCTAAGTCAGACTCATGAGGGCTGGAGATGAAAGTGTCTCAGATCTGGAGGAGGGATTTGTATAAATCCCAAACACAGCCTGATACTTCTGAGCTTCAGTCCCTGGTTCCATCTATGGGTAAAGCTGCTTCTGGGCTGTTTCCTACCCAGTCAGATTGCAGAAGGGAATTTGGGTTTTCTCCTTACATTAGGATGATGTTAAAACTTTTGTAAATAACGTGATCATATAAGAAGGCTCCAAATGAGGCAGGTTTAGGCAGTTTAGGGGAAACCAGGGGTAAATCTGTTCTCCTGAGTCTGAGTCAGAAGGAACATGCTCTGGGATGTCACTTTCCATGAACCTAACCGTATCGTACAGCCTGGTCTGTATTGTGGGTTATTCCCTCTTTGCTGAAGGCCTTTTGGTCACATAGAATCGTAGAATGTAAGGCCAGAAGGGACCACTAGATCATCTAGGCTGGCCTGCTGTATATCACAGGCCACCAACCCCACCCAGCATCTGCACACTAAGCCCTACAATGGAAATGAAATAGTTCCCATCTTTGAATGTTAATTTAGTTTGACGTGATGAAAAGCCGATTTACCGGGGACTTCACAAGACAAATGACCCTTTGCCAGAAGAGGCCTTTTTTATTTTATTTGGCCTTTTCCCCCACCCCCTGCCAGGAGATATCTGTGGTATTTGAACAATTATAATTCTAAATAACCACAATAAACAAACACCAATGGGCGAGTGTGAGAGTCGCAGTCTGAGAGGCAGAGACTGAAATGGGGATGGAGGTTACTACCTGATGCCCTGCAATGAGGTGAGAGCCCGTCAGGAGTGGGGAGAGTGTAGGAAGTGGGAGATGCAGACCTGGGAAACTGCAGGGTTTTCTCTTGAGAGCCAGAAAGCTGAGAACTGTGAACTTGCTGCACTGGGGCCTGAGAGAGACAGGGGTTATCCTACGAATGTTGGGTGAAGCCATCCTGGAATAGGAAATGGCTACATAAAGGATCAGGCTGATTATTATGAATCACGTTCATTACGGTAGGGCTTAAGGGCCCACTAAGAAAGCGTCTTCCTTGTGCTAGGCACTGTGCAAACAGAGGAGCAGATCACAGCCAAGAAGGAAGCCAGGGAACTAATCCACAGACCTCTTCAGCCCTGAAGCCAGGCTGACCCACATCACCAAGGCCAAAGTGAATCAAAGAGCCTGACAGCCCAGCTGTCACCCCTCACCCAGCTACCGCCGCTTCCCGTGTGGGGATGCCACAGACTCTCTCTGTCCCACTCACTCTTCACGTGCCAGGGACGTCCACGGGGGGGGATAAAACCCTCCGTTGGGATTGGAACTGCTGCTCCTGCTCTAAACTCCTGCCGTTCTCTGGCTCATATACCTGAGCTTCCTGTTCTCAGAGCGTCTGCTCTCCTGGCTGGATCCTGGCATCTCTCATGGATTCACTGCGCTTTTCTACCCACTGTCAAATGGTGCTCTTTTGCTGGTGCTCGGGGGAGCTGGGAGCAGAGGTGCTGGGAGGATGCTGGATCGATAACGAGAGCTGTGAACTAGGGAAATGGGGCGAGAAGGTTGGATGAGGTTTAACAAGAATCAATAGCTGGAGATTAAAGCCCAGACAAATTCTAATTAGTAACCAGCCACCATTTTTTAACAATGAGGGTGATCAACCTTTGGGACAAACTACCAAGGGAAGCAGCAGGTTCTCTATTACGTCGTATCCTCAGATTAAGACTGGATGCCTTTTCTTGAAGATTTGCTTTAGTCAAACACCGTAAAGGAATAAATGGTTAACATTCTCTCATCTGTGTTACACAGGTGTTCAAAGAATCGATGTGTAGTCCTTGAATATTTGATACTGGTTTGGATTTGCAGTAATACGTACTTCGGTTTTCCTCTTGTAATATATATATATATATATATATATATGGGGGGTGGGGGGCTTGGAAGGGTTAGATTTTTATCAGTAAATGTTGGTAAACATCGATTTCATGGCACGCACACACAAACCAACGAAAAATAGTTCCATAGCTGATCATTGAAATTTACAGCTAGGCAAAGTAAGAAAACTGCCACTTGAGAACTTCTTAGAGTTTGATTTAAGGAGATTTACTTGGTATATTTTGACACGTGATGTTGAGAATTTGTGTGTAACGGTTATAAAGCTTTAATTTTTTAAATCTCAACATCTACTGTCATTAAAGGATTATTGTCTGGCCCTGCCCATTGTCTGACGACCCTTATAATTTCCCACAACATTGACAATTTAATTAAATCAAAGCAAAATAATGCTTAAAACCCATAATTTTGCACAACTGGGAACATTGCCATTGGTAAAAAATAATAAAAAATGATTTAAAATAAATGTTATCCAGCAAAATTATTTTAAAAAATCAAATTCCTCCAAGCATATCTATTTATATACCCCTCCTCCTCGCTGGTCTAATTTCTTTAACGAATTCCCCCGTTCGGCAAACACGAGAGCATATGCTTCTCATCAATTACTTCATTAGTCATCTGAATGTTCATTTTACTACTGACTTGCTTGTATTTCTGGACTGGCTATCTTACTTTCATGGCCCACTTGTCAGTTATGTTTCCATGAGCACATTTCCACACTATTAATAGCTTTCAAAGCCAGAAAGGACCATTAGATCATCTAGTCTGATCTATAACAGAGCCCAAAGAGTTTCACCCAATTTTACCTCTTTATCGAGCCCAGTCTCGTGTATTTGTCTAAGGTGTATCTTTCAGAATAATGTCCAGCCATGATCTGAAGACAGCTTGCTCTGCTGATTACATTTCTCGCTGTTGCAAGTTTGTGCCTTATTTCTCAATTGAATCTGACTGTAGCTTCCAGCCAATTGTTCTTGTTACTCCTTTCACAGCTAGATTTAAAATCCCGTCAGTACCCAGTACTTATACATCACAATCACGTCACCTCTCAGTCTTCCATTTGATAAAGGGGTCCTCAAACTTCAGTGCACCATGACCCCCTTCTGACAACAAAAATTACTACACGACTCCAGGAGGGGGGACCGAAGTCTGAGCCCACCTGAGCCCCATCTCCCTGGGTGTGGGGGGGGGAAGGGGGCCCAAACCCCGCCACCCAGAGCTGAAGCAAGGAATCCCCAACTATACAGCCTGGGCTAGCCCTAAAAAACATGTAAAGTTTGATTACAATAGAAACTCTACCTTTTGAAACTAAAGACTGTGACTCATTTGTGTGTGCACATTTAACTGCTTTAACCTTGTAAATAATTCCCATTTTGTTTCCTTAGTTAATAAATCTTTAGCTAGTTTTACTGGATTGGCTACAAGTGTTGTCTTTGGTGTAAGAGATATGGTGCAACTGACCTCGGGTACGTGACCAGTCCTATGGGACTGGGAGTAACGTGAATATTGTTGTGATTTTGGGTTTAAGGGACCATCTATCACGAAAGGAAGCTCATCTCGAGGGCAAGAAAGACCAGAGTGTCCAAGGAGGCTGTCTGTGACTCCATGGTTAGGCTACTGGGGCCTGAAGCAGGGCCGGCTCCAGGCACCAGGCACCCAAGCACATGCTTGGGGCGGCACCTGGTAAGGGGCGGCAGGGGGAGCGCGGCGCAGTATTCCGCGGGGGGGGGGGGCGCTCTGGCGGCGCGGCGCTCGGCGGGGGGGCGGCGCTCTGGGGGGGTTTCCGGCAGTGCTCGGCGGGGGCGGGCTCCAGCGGCGCGGCACTCGGCGGAGGGGGGGGGCGGCGCGGTGCTCAGCAGGGGGCTCGGGGGCGGCGCTTTTTTTTTGCTGCTTGGGGCAGCAAAAAAGCTAGAGCCAGCCCTGATTCCAAGATTACACGAGATGCAGGGACAAAGACATTTTAATAAAAAATCAGCATATATGAGAGAACGCTTCTGCCACTACTGCTGTATGGATCAGAACATTGGTACATGGCTCCATGTGCTAAGTTATAAAGTCCAGGAGAAGACACTGGTGTGGGTCTATTATAGACCATTCAATCAAATTAGAGAACAAGAGGAGTTACTCCATAAGCACCAGTCTGTAATGTCTGGAAAGAAAAATTGTGTTGTTATTGGTGACTTTAATTTGGAAGACATATGCTGGAGGTTTCATGTAGCCAGGGGTAAAACATCATTAGATTGTCTAAAAATTATCACAGTTTTCTAAAGCAAAGGATGTTGCCCCTCAAATGAGGTAATTATTTGGATCTCATGATGGATAATCACTGGACTGGAAGTGGGTGATTGCCTAAGGATCAGTGATCATGACATGATTACATTCAATATGGGTAAACAAAGATTAGTCCCAACCAGTAACATATATATGCTTGGTGCTTCAAAAGGGGAAATTTCCAAAAGCAAAGGAAAATTATGAGCAAAATTGACCGGGAAGAAAAAATTAGACAGAAAAAATGTAATTGAAAATGGGGATTTCTTTAAGAAGAGTTATTAGATGGCAACAACATATACACACAAATGAAAAAAAAAACCTCTGTAATGATTCTACAGTCAAGAGAACAACTTTGCCTAAAATCCCATCCTGGTTCAGTGGTGAAGTGAAGCAGCAATTAGAAATAATAAAACAACATATAACAAATGGGAAAAAAAGGAAATAGATAGCAATTGATCTACATTAGAAGTTGTGAAGTGTAGAAAATTGATAAGAGAAGCTAAAGACATCAGGGAATAACCCATTGCTGGCCGGGCTACGGACAGTAAGAAGGAGTTGGTAAAGTATATTAGGAGCAAAATAAATCTTAATGCTATAGGTCCATTACTAGCTGGAGATAGTAAAATTGTTATTAGGGATGCAAAAAAGGCAGAAGTGTTTAATAAAGATTCCTGTTCTGTATTTAGAAAGAAGCAGGGTGATGTGTGTTTATCACATGAGGATGATGAAGTACTTTCCAGTCCATTAGTAACTAAGGAGGTTGTTCAACACCATTTGCTAAGGATAAACTGTTTTCCATCAGCAGGCCTGAATAACTTCCATCCCAGGGCTCTTAAAGAGCTTCCTGAGAAGATCTCTGCCCCAAATATTAACTTTTAATAAACCGTGGAATAAGAGGGAAATTCCTGAAGAATTCCAGAAGGCAAGTGGGATGACCTGGGTAAAATTAGGCCACTTAGCCTGACATAAATCCTGGGCAAAATTACAGAAAAAATAATTAATATAATTAATAAATAATTAAAGCATAGGAACATAATTAATGCCAGTCAACATGGCTTTATGGAAAATAGGTCTTGTAAAAAAAACCCACCTGATTTAATTCTTTGAAGAGATTAAATATTTGGTTAATAAAGATAACTGGATAAATGTACTATGCTTAACACTTTTTAACTGCATGACAGTCTGGTCAAAAAATTACCACTAGACAGTATCAGTAAAGCACACATTAAATAAATTAAGAACTGGCTCAATGACAGATCTCAGGAAGCAGCTGTCAGTTGGGAAATCATCATCCAAATGGAGGTGTTTCTAGTGGGATTCCTCAGGGATTGGTTCTAGAGCCCTCGCACTACTCACCATTTTCATCAGGGATCTGGAAGTCAGTATAAAGTCACTGCTGATCCAATTTTAAGATGACAGACATTGACAGAGGGGTAAAGAATGATGAGGACAGGGGCGTCGGGCCCATTCAAACACAATGTGTTTTAATAAGGCGTCATTATCATACCAAGCTGTACATCGAGGACTAAGGAATGCAGGGCGTAATTAAGGAAAGGGTGTCAGTGATTCTGAAAAGGATTTGGGGTCATAGTGGAGAAACAACTCAACATGAGCTCCCAGTGCGCTGCTGTGGCAAAAAAAGCTAATGGGATCCTTCATGGGCGAGTTGTATGGGCCCATGGTGCCCATGCTCTAGGAATATTCAGAGCACGGGGGCTCAACTCCATCAATGTTCGGGGTCGGGTCTCTCCCTGGCCCCGCCGGCCACCGCCATGTGCCTCCGCCGGAGCATCTCCCTGGCCCGCCTGCCGCCCCCGCAGCAGGGCTAAAGTAGTTTTCTGCCTGCCCTCACTCCACACGATGTACCATTCCTGGAAGCGGCTGGCATGTCCCTGAGGCCCCTTGGCAGATGGGGGTGTCTCCGCACGCTGCCCCCGCCCCAAGCGCTGACTCTGCCATTGGAACTGTGGCCAATTGGAGCTGCGGGGGTGGTGCCTGTGGGCTGCAGCGCACAGAGACCCCTGGTCCCCCCGCCTAGGAGCTGCTGCCAGAGGGGGGTGCGGGTCACTTTAGGGAACTGCCCAAGGTAAGCACTGCACCCCAACCCCCTGCCTCAGCCCACAACCCTCCCCCCTCCCCCACCTCAACCCCCAGCCCGGAGCCCATACTCTGCACCCAAACTCCCTCCCAGAGCCTGCACCCCAAACCCCCTCCCGCACCCAAACTCCCTCCCAGAGCCTTAGGCAGGTGTGTGTGTGTGTAGGGGGGGACTTGGACCCTTTCTGGGCACCACCAAAAATTATATAAACCTGTTGCCCCGAGCATCAGCAGGGAGATGAATTTACCTCTGCATACGGCATTGGGGAGGCCAATACCCGAATATCGGGTCCAGTTCTGGTATCCACATTTTTAAAAGGATGTTGAAAAATGGGATCACAGCCATAAAAATAATTTGAGGGTTGAAAAAGGTGCCTTGCAATGAGAGATGTTACAAACTCAATCCATTTATCTTAAAATGGGCAGGTGAGTTGATTTGGGTACCTTTGGGTAGAGAAAATACTGGATGCTAAAGGGCTCGTTAATCTAGAGGGGAAAGTATAGCAAGAACCAATGCCTGGAAGCTGAAGCCAGACAAACCCAAACTGGATGTAAGGGACACATTTTTATCAGTGAGGATAATTAATCATTGGGACAAACGCCCAAGGAAGTGGTGGATTCCCCATCTCTTCACATCAAGACTTGAGGCCTTCCAGGACGATCTGCGCTAGCCAAACACACGTTATTGGCCTCAACATAGAAGTATGTGGGTGAAATTCTCTGAGCTGTGTTATATAGGAGCTTAGACTAAATCTTTCTGGCCAACAACTCTATGACTGTCATGCCCTACACCTAGCATGGGCCCCCTTGAACTGGTGAACCAGAAGGCTTGTGCCATTGGGAGGAGTTCTAGGAGGTCATGTTTAAGCTATGGTGGATTTTAGGGGGTCGCCACTGATTCGGGGAGCTGGGCAGTTGGACTGTGTGGTTACAACTCTAAGAAGATGGTGGTAGATAGGAGGCAGGTGAACAGGAAATGACAGAGGGGATTTTCCCTTGCAGAAAAGGGGTTTTTGCCACAGACACAGATTTGGCAGTTCCGGGATGTGCTGCCTGTGGCACTCAGGGTTGGGGAAAGAACACCTAAAAGAAGATTCCCAGGTGGACTCCGAGTCCGTTAAAGGCCATTTTTACTCATGATTCAAGACACAGGACTCTGGGAGTTTGAGAAACTAAATTCGACTTTATTCTTTCCAAGCCAGAAATAAAAGCTAAAATCTCCTCCTCACACCCAGAGCCCAGCTCAGCGCAAAGCATTTCAGCCCCAGCCCAGCACGGTGCTGCTCCCGGCTCCCGCAGGCATCAGCAACGGAGCAACGTTGTACAGTGGGCAGAAAAAGGCAGCGGATCCATTAGAGACGTGAGCAGGAAAGCCAAGGAGCTCGGGTTAACGGGAGTCAGACAACAGCGCGGCATCTCCAATCCTGGCTGAGAGTTTTATCCCCCAGGGACGTCCTTGGCGTGTGTAGGCTGAGTGTGACAGACAGAGTCTCTGTCATCTCAGTAAAAGACACTGTAGAGAGGGGGTATGGGTGAGAATCTTGGTTCACAGACTCCCCGTTGCCCTCCAGTCGCAGCGATGGACGTCAGCTGGCCTCAGGGCCGGACAGGCCTGTTGACTTCCCTAGTTTCCGTCCTATCTCTGCTCAGTCTTGTCCTCCCAGGAATCACTGATGCAACCAGCAACTCCACAAGCAGCATCATTTGAAGCCCTTTTCACACAGTTTCACCCAGTGATCACAGACTATTTCCTGTCTCTCTCTGGCTTCAGTTCAGCAGTTAACAATTCTCAGCCTCGGCTGTCTGGCTCTCAGAGAAAACCCAGCAGGAACTTCCTTCCCTGTTTCAGTCTCTGCCTCTCGGCCTGCGACTCTCAGATGGGCCCCACTGGTGTTTGTGCTGATGGTGACGTATAATAATCATTGTTCAAACAACACTAAGATCTCATGGCAAAGGTTTGGGAAATGGTACAAATAAAGGAAGGGCGTTCTGGCAAATGGTAATTTGTCTTTTGGAGTCCCCACTAAATCTGCACTATGTCCTATAAAACAAAACTGCTAGGTGACCAAACGGCCTTCAGCAAATAGAGAACAAT
The DNA here is from genome assembly GCF_027887155.1 of Malaclemys terrapin pileata. Taxonomy (NCBI): domain Eukaryota; kingdom Metazoa; phylum Chordata; order Testudines; family Emydidae; genus Malaclemys; species Malaclemys terrapin. The sequence continues at coordinate 42,429,633 of NC_071517.1, read as the reverse complement.
CCACAATACAGGGTGGACTATAAGAAACTTTCAGGTTCATATATAGTGACATCCCAGAGCATGTTCCAGATGATTCAAGATCAGGAGAACAGACTTACCCATACTCTACTCTGAACTATCAACACCTGCTTCATTCGGCGCCTTCTTATATTGTCATGTTGGTTACAAAAGTTTTAACACCATCCTAATGAAAGGAGAAAACCCAAATTCCCATCTGATGGAAACTGGAATTTAAGCTCAGAACAATCACACAGTGTGGGGGATTCATTTGAATTCTCCCTCCAGGTCTGCAACATTTTCATCTGCAGCCCTCCCGAGTCTGACTTAGCATGAAAGAAATCCAAGACACATGCAGGGGAATTGGATTTTTTAAAATAAACTATGGCCAATCCTAGTGATGGAATTGATAGAATTTCTCTCCTGTGAGGAGTCTCTAATGTCAATTCCACTCTAAGTATTTTCCGTGTTAAAGATATTTAAGAGGTCTATTCCCTGTATGACTTTCCTGATGCGTGATACAAGCTGACCCCAGCTGAAGCTTCTCCCACATTCAAGGTTTCTTTCCTCTGTGGATTCTCTGATGTCCAATATGGGTTGATTTCCGACTGAAACTTTTCCCACAGTCGAGGCATTTATAGGGTCTCTCTCCTGTATGCATTCTCTGATGTTTAATAAGGGCTGTGTTGTCAATGAACCTTTTCCCACAGTCCAGGCACTTATATGGTCTCTCTCCTGTGTGAGTTCTTTGATGTGAAATTAGATTTGAGTTCCAGCTGAATGTTTTCCCACACTCGAGGCATTTATAGGGTTTCTCTCCTGTATGCGTTCGCTGATGTGAAATTAGGTATGAGCTCTGATTGAAACTTTTCCCACACTCCAGGCACTTATAGGGTTTATCTCCTGTGTGAGCACTCTGATGTGAAATAAGATCTGAGCTCAGAACAAAGCTTTTCCCACAGTCCAAACATTTATAGGGTTTCTCACCTGTGTGGGTTCTCTCGTGCCTAATAAGATCTGAGCTCTGAATGAAGCTTTTCCCACATTCCAGGCATTTATAAGGTTGTTCGCCTGTGTGGGTTCTCTGGTGCCTAATAAGGTTTGAACCCTGATTGAAACCTTTCCCGCAGTCAAGGCATTTATAGGGTTTCTCTCCTGTGTGGATCCTCTGATGTGAAATAAGGTTTGCGGTGTGACTGAAACCTTTCCCACAGACAAGGCACTTATAGGGTTTCTCTCCTGTGTGGATCCTCTGATGGGAAATAAGATTTGAGCTCTGACTGAAAACTTTCCCACAGACAAGGCACTTGTAGGGCTTCTCTCCTGTGTGGACCTTCTGATGTGAAATAAGATGTGACCTCCGAATAAAGATTTTCCCACACTCGCTGCATGTGTTTTTTTTCTCTTCTCTGGGCATTCTCTGCTTGGCTGTGCTTTCCTTGAGGTCCTTGCAATCTCCACCATCATTTATGGGTTCACACGGTTTCTTCCCTGGGTTGCATCCCAGCAGCCTCTCCGACCTACGCTGCATTCCACAAGGTTTTCCTCGTTTATGATCCTGGTAAAAATTCCCCTCGGTTCTTCCCAATACTGTTCCCTGCAGATCCACGTCCTCACAATTTTCCCGCTGTGGATTCTCCTTCTCACTCACCATCCCAGCACCCCCTGGAATACAGAGAGAGAATCCAGACAGGAGTTATCCCCAATGCCGGGGAAGAAGGAACGAAAGGGGAACAGCAAAGAGGGGAAACACAACACAACAACCGTTGGGGAGACCGAGAAAGGGAACATTTACTAATCCCTCTGTAATTTTTCCTTCTCTGAAGTGGGTCCCTGGTGCTCCATAATCCATTAAAATTGGGGTATTCCTTCTCAATGTCCGAACATAAAGGAGCCTCTTTCTTTTACACCCTCTCTCACTCTAGCTTCACTCTGTGCTGCACCAGGTACAACAACGGCACCACAGGGTGAAGCCAGGAACAGAGGTTTTAAAAATAAATTAAATAAAAAATGGAGCCTCCATGCTTTGAAGAAATAACCTAGTTCTAACAGACAACACAGAGCACCAGGGACACACAAAGGAGAAACTGGATTCTGCCTCCACATCCCTTCCAAACACCCAGGGGGAAGTAAAATTAGGGAGGGAAGCTCCTGCCAGATCTCCATCAGCGTGGGTGAGTGACATCTGCCCCATGGATGGAGCTGGTCCCAGGAAGGGAGGGGAGGAGACATGAATGAATACAGACAGGACAATACAATGCTTCTGCCACCTCAAAGGATGCAGGATAGAGATGAATTAGGTCTCCCTTGTGTTTCCGACTCTCCTATCCCATGGCTGGGGGAGTGGAGATCAAAGTCTGTTTTAAACGGGCTTTGGGGACTTTGGGGGTCATTCCCCTGAAATCGCAGGGTCTGGGAGGTGTGATCCCCAACTTGGTAGATGGACAAGCACGAGCGTTAAATAACAGCAGTGTGGCCAAGGCAGCACGGGCTGTGGCTCGGACTACCTACCTGACTACAATCCTGCCCTCCTCCTGGGCATGTACTCAGGTGTCTAGCCCTAGCCGCTATCTGTGCTGCTATTTTTAGGGGCTAGCTCTAGCAGAACTAGTGTATGTAAATCCCCCTGAGCTGGGAATCCCACCTCCCAGAGGCTGTGTAGATGTAACCTAAGGAACTTGGGAAGAACCTGAGCAGAAGCCAAACTGGCCACATCATAGACCTCCCCCCTCATAAGCTTCTAACAACCATGGAGACGGGAATCCCTTACCCAGCGAGGTCACCCTCTCATGGTTCTCCTGCATGACGTCCCTGTAGAGGGCTCTCTGAGCGGGGTCCAGCAGAGCCCCCTGTCCCTGGGTGAAATACACAGCCACCTCCTCGAAGGTCACCGGCACCTGAAACAACAAGAGTCCCCCACTCAGCACCTGCTGCTCCAGCTACAATCCCGCTATTCATGGGGGAGGAGGGCCAATAAAATGGAAGCTCTGGGGGGGTGGGGAGGGAAAGGGTAGCAGAATCCCACCCTCACCCTGCTCAGAGCAGCCAGGAGGCTTTAGGGAGGGGAGAAAGAGGGGGCCCCTTGTCCCCCCCAGCGAATGGAGGATGGCAGGGGCCTTCCCATTTACCTCAGGCCTTCTAGCCAGAGGCTTATACAGGTTGCAGGCTTTGAGGCTGTGACAAAGCAGGGGATTTTCTTAAATGTTTTGTATGAACACGGCACGTGCCTCAGTTTCCCCTGCTTGTTGCAAAGGTGTTTGATCTTCGCAGTGAACCCTAGGGGACCAGGTGTGACTGTCGTCTAGCTGTCCGGTCCCAGACAATGGACAGACATTTCGTAAACTAGAAACGGATGGCTGGGGGGGTAGGGAGGAGGCACCCTCTGCGAGAAGCCAGCCGGTTGCGACAAGTTTGAGAACAGAGAGAGAGGTGGAGGCCGGGTGACCGAAGGATGAGAAGCAGCAACTGGGTCTGACTGAGGGTGGGCTGTCACTCTCCTTTTTTGGGTTGGGGGAGGGGAGGGGTGGGAGAACCAGGACTTTGGGCTGTGGGTCTGACCAAGATGGGCTTTGCTGTAACGTCTTGTGTTCTGAGCTAACAAAGAACTTTTCCACACTGTATTCCAGAGAACTAAAATAAACCTTTCTGTTTTACAGTGCTGGGCTGGGCATCACTGCGGAAGTTGGGGGTGCAGGACTCCCCTTTTAGGGGGGGTGTAAGATGTGCCTCCAGGTGGGCTCACTGCGGGAGCTCCTGGTGTGGAACAGGGGTGCTGAAGGCTCTGAGGTGGCACTGAAGCCAAGCAGGAAGTGAGAGTGCCTGGAGGGGGGACACACAGCAGAGGGTCCTGCCTGGGTTTGATTCAGAGCTGTTCCAGAACCCGTGACAGTTCCTCCCAACAGCTGGGTGGGAGGGGACGGGGCAACTCTGCTGGGCTTCACTGCTGGGTGCCCCCTTCAAATTTCACAGCAGCCTCTGGCTAGTGGGTTCAGGTTCCAGCACTGGGAGTCTGGTTCATTTTCTCAGCCCTGCCCAGTGGGTTTCTTTCCTGTTCCACAAATGGGGGAATTTTCATCCCCCCCAAAGGGCCTGTTCTGAACATTATGCCACAGACTGAACATGTCCCAGCAGGTTTTCCCCACTCTGTCACCACCTCCCTCGCCCTGTGTATTTCCTGCTCCAGCCCTTCTAACACAAACCCACCAGCAGCTCCCCGAAACTCCCCTCTCTGAACAGGTTTCCCGTCCCCCTGCAGGATGTGTTGCAGTCACTGGGATCGGGCAGTCCTATCCCTGTGGGGAGCTCCATTTTCAGAAAGAGAGTGAAAGTTTATACAAAGTTACAACCACCTATAACAACAAATGTTGCTAGGAAAAGGTACACAAAGGAGATAGGCTGACCCAGCCTAAACAAGAAAAGTCTAAATAGACATGGGAGGAGTGGGCCTGAAACCTGGGTCTCCTAAAACCCAAGTGAGTGCCCTGCCCCAGGGCTGGGGTCAGTCTCCCTCTCTCTCACTCAACACGTATGTAACCATTTATACATGGTGGAACAGCTTCAACGGGCGAGACTGAGGGATGTACCCCATAGCCTTATGCACCAAACTCCAGGAGAGGGTTCAGGGCTAGGAATCACTCAGCAGAGATAGCCATTTAAATCCCTTTGAGGGGCAGGGACATATGACCCAACCCTCTCCGCAGCATTTCCCATTGGCTAGCTCCCCAGTCAGCATGCTGTTTTGTGGATTCCATTTTTAGGTGCTTAGCTCTGCCCAGGTATAATATAGGGAGCCTGGGAACTTAAATCAGGGTTGTGGCTTCACACCTAAAAGTAATGCTTAAGTCTCTGTACATCTAGCACTCAGTGATTTTCCTTTGATCATTGGGGATTTAATCCCCCACCCACCCGATCTCCATTTGGTGTCACAGATTTTTAAAGCCAGAAGGGGAAGAGACCATTGAATTTAGAAAATCTAGTCTGAGCTCCTGAACTCAAGAATTGGAGAATCCACTGCTTCCCTTAGTAGTTTTTTTCCAGTGGTTAATCACCCTAATTTTCCATTTGAATTTTTCTCCTGATGTCTTTCTCCGCTAGATTGAAGAAGCGTTTAGAACCTGTTATTTTCTTTTCGTAATCAAATCAATGACTCAGCTCAATATTTCTCCTTCAAAACTGAGGAAATCTTATCTAATTTAAAAATTAGAATGCAAATATCAGTGAATTTTGAGATTTTCTATTACTATTCGACAACGGAGACAGAAAATTAGGGAAATATGAGAGGATTCACACAGGGCCGGCTCCAGGGTTTTGGCCGCCCCAAGCAGCCAAAACAAAAAACAAACAAGCACAAAAACAAAAAGCCGCGATCGTGATCTGCGGCGGCAATTCGGCGGGAGGTCTTTCACTCCCAGGCGGAGTGAGGGACCATCCGCCGAATTGCCGCCGAATACCTGGACGTGCCGCCCCTCTCCGGAGCGGCCGCCCCAAGCACCTGCCTGAGGAGCTGGTGCCTGGAGCCAGCCCTGGATTCACATGCCAGCTAATTAGAAGGGAGAAGGCAAAATCTTTTTTTTTCCTTAATAGTGGTTATTTAGAGAAATAAGTAAGCACATTTATACAGATAACATATTAGTCTATAAATAGAGAAACTGAAAACACTTTGAGGGGATTTTATATCAAAATCTGGCAAGTGAGAAAAGAGAAAAAAACCAGCTGAGGGGTTCCAAAACAATAGTTTTCTAATGGAGAGAAAACGGGCTATATTAGTGGTGAGCGTATTGCTATATTTATACATAGGCTTGACAGAATTTGCTTTTTTTTTTTTTAATCATTTCAATGGATAATATCAATTCTTGTCAGGATTTCTTTTTGGTTTTTTTTATTTGAATTTTCACAGTTCTGGGAAATTATCGAGTGGGTCAGACAATAATTATTATATCTCCTCACTATATGTTCCATTCTATGCATCCGAGGAAGTGGGCTGTAGCCCACGAAAGCTTATGCTCTAATAAATTTGTTAGTCTCTAAGGTGCCACAAGGACTCCTGTTCTTTTTGCGGATACAGACTAACACGGCTGCTACTCTGAAACCTGTTATTATATGACTGTAGACACTGGGACTAAAAAAGTTAAAGCTTTATAACCATTAAAACACAAATGATCAGCATCACATGTCAAAATGTGCCATATATATATTACACACACACACACACGTATACACACACACAGTATATATATATGCTTAAATCACACTGCAAGAAGTTCTCAAGCAGCTTTTTGCTTACTTTGCCTAGCTGTACACTGTGATTATTATTAATGGAAATGTTTTTTCATCATTTGTGTGTGTAGGGTGAAACTGACGTTTACCCCCCCTCAAAATCTCATCCTTCCAAGCCTATTTATATAGAAGAGAAATAAAATGAACAGATTGATATCAAGATAACCCACACAAACTACACTAAAAGCATGTTATTAAGGCTGCCTCGCACTCATACATTAGGACAAAGGCTCTCTAGCTGGGGTCCAAGGCCCCATGGGTGGCCACGAGCAGGTTTCAGGGGGCCCACCAAGCAGGGCCAGTGTTAGACTCGCTGGAGCCCAGGGCAGAAAGCCGGAGCCCTGCCTGCTGGGGCTGAAGCTGAAGCCTGAGCAACTTGGATTTGCAGGGACCCCTGTGGTGTGGGGACCCGACAATTGCCCTGCTTGCTATCCCCTAACACCAGCCCCAGCTTTTACATGCAGAAAAACAGTTGTTGTGGCACAGCTGGGCCGTGGGGCTTTTATAGCACGTTGTGGGGGCTTCAGAAAGAAAAAGGTTGAAAACCCTGTATTAGGATACAGTCTGGGAGCGGGTCACACTCCGGGCTGTTCAGTAGACCAGGATCCTGCCCCCGTTCACAGCAGGTGTCTCTGATGGAGCAAACAGGGCCCAGCAGCAGTTCAGTGCTGGGGAGATTCACCCATCGCTGGGGCACGAAGGGGCCTGTCTCCGGGGAGGGAGGGGCTCGGAGGTTTGTAGCGGGGTTACATTTGCAGATCAACAATAACCTCCCCCTCCCCGCCCCCATTTCAGTCTCATTTCTCTCCCCTCCCTGACAGCCCAGCCCCAGGGACACAACAGGGACCCCCTGGGGCCCGCCCATGCCCCCCCCCAGCCGCTCTCCCCCCGCCTGAACCCCCCGCTGGCCCCGGGGGCAGATCCTGGGCAGAGCCCGGACGGCGACTCGCTGCTGGGGCCGCAGCTCCGGTCCCTCCGCCAGGCGCTTCCCAGCCAGGGAGCAGCTGCCCGGGGCGGCGAGATCTGGGGCCGCTGGTGCAGAGTCACTTTCCGGCCCTCCCCCCGGGTCCCCCCATCACCTGCAGGCTCCGGCTCGGGGGCTGGGGCGGGCAGAGCCCGGGGCGGGAGGGGGGTTAGTGCCGGTCTCGCCCCGCACGGACCCCGCCGGGGAGCAGCAGCGGCTCCGCCCGGGCTCCCGGCTCCCAATGGAGGATCTGACCCGGGAAGGTAAACAGAGGCCGAGCCGGGGCAGGCGCCGAGGAGCGGAGGCTGCTCAGTAACATCTGCCGAAGCTGCTGCCCGGACTCCGCCCGCCCTTGGCCTGACAATGAGTCTCCCCGCTGCTCCCAGGCTACGGGGCAAATCCGAGGGGATGAAGGGGCAGGATCTCTGCGGGGGGGTGGGGGACTGAATGCCCATACAGCTGCAGCAGGGGAAGGAGAGGGGCTCAGGGGCTAAATCAGGGATGGGGGGCGGGGGTAGGAGCCGGGTGGGGGGCAGATGCTCTGCAGATGCTCTTGAGTCAGAGGGGAGACGCTGGAGATAGGGAGGGGCAGAAGGGATGAAAGTCACCCCAGATACTGCTGCTGGCTCACCCTAACTGCAAAAATAGGTGTTGGGAGTCAGAGGGGCTTTCCCCTCCCTTTGCAGAAGGGTAGGTCTCAGCCCCCGCTTCCCAGGGCTGTGTTCTTGAAGGCCCAGGGCATCGCACTGCCTAGCCGATAGGCCGGGGTGGGCAAACTTTTTGGGCCGAGGGCCACATCTGGGTGGGGAAATTGTATGCAGGGCCGGGGCAGAGGGTTGCAGTGCGTGAGGGGGTGCGGTGTGCAGGAAGGGGCCCAGGGCAAGGGATTGGGGCAGAGGAGGAGTGTGGGGTGTATGAGGGGGCTCAGGGAAGGGGGTTGGGGTGCAAGAGGGGTGCAGGAGGGGTACAGGGTGTACAAGGGGCTTCAGGGCAGGGGGTTGGGGTGCACAGGGGTGCAGCAGGGGGCTCAGAGCAGGGAGTTGGGGTGCAGGGTGTACAAGGGGCCTCAGGGCAGGGGTGCAGGGTGTATAAGGGGCCTCAGGGTAGGGGGCTGGGGTGCACGGGGTGCAGGGCAGAGAGTTGGGGTGCAGGACGGGTCCGAGGTGCAGGCAGGGGGCTTGGGGCGGGAAGTTGGGGGGCAGGAAGGGGCAGGGTGTAGGACGGGGCTCATGGCAGGGAGTTGGGGTGCAAGGTGCAGGCAGGGGGCTTAGGGCAGGGAGTTGGGGTGCAGGAGGGGTGCAAGGTGCAGGCAGGGGGCTTAGGGCAGGGAGTTGGGGTGCAGGACGGGTCCGAGGTGCAGGCAGGGGACTTGGGGCAGGAAGTTGGGGGGCAGGAGGGGTGCGAGGTGCAGGCAGGAGTTGAGGGGCAGGATATAGGAGGGGGCTCAGGGCAGGGAGCTGGGGTGCAGGAGGGGTACGAGGTGCAGGCAGGGGGCTTAGGGCAGGGAGTTGGGGGGCAGGGTGTAGGAGGGAGCTCAGGGCAGGGGGTTGGGGACAGGAAGGATGCGGGGTGCAGGGTGTACAAGGGGGCTTGGGGCAGGGTGCAGGAGGGGTTCAGGCTCTGGCCTCCGGCCCGGCGCCGCTTACCTCAAGCAGCGGCTCGCACGGGTGCCAAGGCAAGCAGCCTGGCCTGCCCCGCCCCCACTCCAGGAAGCCCTGCGGCCCCGGGGGGGGGGGGGGGCGGAGGGCTCCGCGTGTGCTGCCCTTGCCCCGCCTCCAGGTACCTCCCCCGAAGCTCCCATTGGCCGCGGTTTCCCATTCCCGGCCAATGGGAGCTGCGGGGGGCGGTGCCTGGAGGCAATCCACAGAACCCTCTGCCCTCCTGGCCAGGGCCGCAGGGTCCTAGTGCCGGCCGGCCGTGCCCTCGCGGGCCGTAGTTTGCCCACCCCTGCGACAGGATGTATTGAGCTGCTAAAGGAGACTTGAGTCAGATAAATATTTTACATTCACCCCCCCACACTCAAAAATTATAATTCCAATATACATTTTGAATGTTGAAAATAATCCCTGATCTCTTCCTGTCATCCACCATAGTTTCACTCCTTTCAATTCTTTACTTTTTTAAATGTTATTTTTTATTCCTCTTAGCACCTCATCATTCCCCTTCATTAACACCATGCCGATGGATGTCACTGTGCTACTTAATTGATATTTTTAATAGCAAATAATCATTGAAGGTATTCATAGTTGCTAGTAGCCAAGGCCGGCTCCAGCCTTTTTGCCACCCCAAGCAGCGGGAGGGGGAAAAAAAGCAGTGATCGGCAGCAATTCGGTGGCAGCTCTACCGCCACCGCTTTATTGTTCGGCGGCAATTCAGTGGCAAGTCTTTCCCTCCGAGAGGGACTGAGGGACCCACCGCCGAATTGCCACCGAACAGCCAGATGTGCCACCCCAAGCACCTGCTTGGGGCGCTGGTGCCTGGAGCTGGCCCTGCTAGTAGCTTCAGCAATCACATCTCACCATATTTCTAGCATAGCACTCCCTGTTTGCATTGTAACATTAGTTTTAATTCTATACTTTTGTTCTTTTCTTCATTTTTTTAATACACGGGTTTATTCTTTGGGATCATGTGACATTCAGGCTGACAGATTTCCAGATTTGTTGTCAAAACTTCTTCAGGTTCCTCCAGTGCGCCAATAAGGATTCCCTTTGTCACCTGATATTTAGCCTCTCTGTCCCGCACCAGCACCCAAGTGCTTTTCAATGTCATCACTTGTGCGTAGAACTTGGTTCCCAAATATTCACCACAGGCCAGATTTTTAAAGGATGAAAGCACCTGGACGCTTCTGAAAATCCAGTTGCTTAAATACTTTTAAAAATCTGGACAAAGGACACTATAGTATCTTGTATGAAATCCTAATCAAAGGCAAATTTCTACTGTAATTTTTTTTACTAAATATAGGCACGCAACCCTGAGATAGATTGATAAGCACAAGTATTCAAAAATCCATACACCTAAAATGGTGTACATTCCTATAGCATTCAATACCACTTTGGACTTCCAGCAACACATGATTCCCCCCTCCCTTTGTAATTGAAAACTTACTAAAAATCCTTATTTTTAAGAATAATTCCCTATCTTGCAAACACTGAAGTGCCCATTTTACTCTTCTGTTACTTTGCTATCAGGACTGCTATCATGTCCCATCTCTTCTCTTCTCGTCTCTTCTCTAAACAAACCCAATTTTTTCAGTCTCCCTCGCAGGTCTTGGTTTTCTAGCCCTCTAATAATTTTTGTTGTCTCTTCTCTGGACTTTCTCCAATTTGTCCACATCTTTCTGGAAGTGTGGCGCCCAGAACTGGACACAGTACTCCACTTGAGGCCTTATCAGTGCTGAGTAGAGTGGAAGAATTACTTCTTGTGTCTTGCTTATAACACTCCTGCTAATGCATCTCTGACACTAAGCGCCCTTGTATTCACACCCTACACACTATTGTAATAATAACTCACTGATCATTAATAATTATGCATCATGTATGTATGTAGTGGGTATTAAGAGTTATGGACATATGCTGGAATCAGAATTAAAATGTCTTCAAACCAGGTATGTGAGGAGGAGTTGATAAACAGGTCTATCCTAAACAAAGGAAAGTGTGTTCACCTCAATTTACATATAAGCAGTAAAGAGACCCATCAAGCTATGAAGGGGGTGGAGGCAAACCTCACACAAACAAGTGGGGGAGAAGACAGCATGGCCTCTTCACCCAGCAGGAGATGGAAGCTTGGTCTGGGTTTTACTCTTCAGAAGAATACATTTCAAAGGTTTACAAGGCTATAAAGACGGAGGGGCAGAACCTGATGTGATAAACAATTGAATCAACTGATTATATACAATATTACTGTGTTATAAGAGGGTCTAGGGTGAGGTCTTTTCTGAAAGCTAGTGACGCACTGATTAATATTATTGTGAATTATCATTATGAAAGGAATCATGGATACTAATTGATATTAGGCTGTAGTGTCTGCCCAGAGAGGAGGGAATGTCACAGCTATCTACTTGTCTCCTATGTAAATTAAGCATGGTGGAATCGAACAATGGAAGCTCTATTTACATAGAAATCACAGGGGAAGATGGGAAGCCCACAGGAAGGAAAGAACAGCCTGAGGTCCTCCTGCCCCTTGAAACAAGTTCATTGAACGTTGGGAGATATCTTCGGCATCCATCACTAGACAGATACAAGAGGGCAGAACTCCCAATCCCGTATTGTCCCCAAATCTGGTGCTTTCCAATGTCCAGCTCAGAGAAATAATATGGTTCGTTTGTTCCTCTAAAGACACAAAAACACATCACAGTGTGTCATTAGATTTCAGGAAAGACCTAACTAAGCTTCTCCTGCTGGTTGTAAACTCCATGCTGTCTTCTCCCCAGGTTTGCCTCCACCCCTTCATAGCTTGATGGGTCTCTTTACTGCTTATATGTAAATTGAGGATAACACACATTCCTTTGTTTAGGATAGACCTGTTTATCAACTTCCCCTGCATGCCTAGTCTGAAGACATTTTAATTATGATTTCAGTATATGTCCATAACTCTTAACCGGTTCTGTTTACCTTCCCGGGTCAGACGCTGCCGCCTCCTCCATTGTGAGCCGGGAGCCCGGGCTGAGCCGCTGCTGCTCCCCGGCGGGGTCCGTGCGGGGCGAGACCGGCACTAACCCCCCTCCCGCCCCGGGCTCTGCCCGCCCCAGCCCCCGAGCCGGAGCCTGCAGGTGATGGGGGGACCCGGGGGAAGGGCCGGGGCCAGGGCCGGGCGGGAAAGTGACTCTGCACCAGCGGCCCCAGATCTCGCCGCCCCGGGCAGCTGCTCCCTGGCTGGGAAGCGCCTGGCGGAGGGACCGGAGCTGCGGCCCCAGCAGCGAGTCGCCGCCCGGGCTCTGCCCAGGATCTGCCCCCGGGGCCAGCTGGGGGTTCAGGCGGGGGGAGAGCGGCTGGGGGGGGCATGGGCGGGCCCGAGGGGGGTTCCCTGTTGTGTCCCTGGGGCTGGGTTGTCAGGGAGGGGAGAGAAATGAGACTGAAATGGGGGGGAGAGTAGCGGGGGAGGGGGAGGTTATTGTTCACCTGCAAATGTAACCCCGCTACAAACCTCCAAGCCCCTCCCTCCCCTGAGACAGGCCCCTTCGTGCCCCAGCGATGGGTGAATCTCCCCAGCACTGAACTGCTGCTGGGCCCTGTTTGCTCCATCAGAGACACCTGCTCTGAACGGGGGCAGGATCCTGGTCTACTGAACTGTGAGCCTCTCACAGACCGTATCCTATAACACGTGTGCCAGGCAGCCTGAATAAAACTGCTGTTAGTGTAGTTAGTGTGGGTTAGTTTGATATCAATCTGTTCAATATTTTTTTCTTCTATATAAATAGGCTTGGAAGGATGAGATTTTGGGGGGTAAAGACCAGTTTCCCCCTACACGCACAAACAGATGAGAAAGTACAGCAAAAGCGTAGTTATCCGGTTGGGGGAATGGAGGGTGCCAGTTAATCAAATATTTTGTAAAAAGCAACAGAGGGTCCTGTGGCACCTTTGAGACTAACAGAAGTATTGGGAGCATAAGCTTTCGTGGGTAAGAACCTCACTTCTTCAGATGCAAGTAATGGAAATTTCCAGAGGCAGGTATATATCAGTGTGGAGATAACGAGGTTAGTTCAATCAGGGAGGGTGAGGTGCTCTGCTAGCAGTTGAGGTGTGAACACCAAGGGAGGAGAAACTGCTTCTGTAGTTGGATAGCCATTCACAGGCTTTGTTTAATCCTGATCTGATGGTGTCAAATTTGCAAATGAACTGGAGCTCAGCAGTTTCTCTTTGGAGTCTGGTCCTGAAGTTTTTTTTGCTGTAAGATGGCTACCTTTACATCTGCTATTGTGTGGCCAGGGAGGTTGAAGTGTTCTCCTACAGGATTTTGTGTACCACCATTCCTGATATCTGACTTGTGTCCATTTATCCTCTTGCGTAGTGACTGTCCAGTTTGGCCAATGTACATAGCAGAGGGGCATTGCTGGCACATGATGGCATATATAACATTGGTGGACGTGCAGGTGAATGAGCCGGTGATGTTGTAGCTGATCTGGTTAGGTCCAGTGATGGTGTTGCTGGTGTAGATATGTGGGCAGAGTTGGCATCGAGGTTTGTTGCATGGGTTGGTTCCTGAGTTAGAGTTGTTATGGTGCGATGCGTGGTTGCTGGTGAGAATATGCTTAAGGTTGGCAGGTTGTCTGTGGGCGAGGACTGGCCTGCCTCCCAAGGTCTGTGAAAGTGAGGGATCATTGTCCAGGATGGGTTGTAGATCACAGATTTAAGCCAGACTTTGATCTCCACTCCCCCAGCCACAGGATGGGGGAGTCAGAAACACAAGGAGGTATCAGGCATCATATTGTCCTGTCTGTATTCCTTCATTATTTTCAAAACCTCTGTTTCTGGCTTCACCCTGTGGTGCCGCTGTTGTACCTGGTGCGTCACACTATGAAATTAGAGTGAGAGAGAGGGTTTAAAAGAAAGAGGTGCCTCTATGCTTGGAGGATGAGGAGGACTATCCCAGTTCTAATGGATCATGGAGCACCAGGGACCCACTTCATAGAAAGAAAAATGACAGAGGGGTTAGTAAATGTTCCCTTTCTCGGTCTCCCCAGCAGTTACTGTGTTGTGTTTCCCCTCCTTGCTGTTCCCCTTTCGTTCCTTTCTCCCCGGCATGGGGAATGACTCCTGTCCGGATTCTCTCTCTGTGTTCCAGGGGGTGCTGGGATGGTGAATGAGAAGGAGAATCCACAGCCAGAAGGTGGCGAGGACGTGGGTCTGCAGGGAACAGTATTGGGAAGATCCGAGGAGATTTTTTATGAGACTCGCAAACAAGGAAAAACCCGCGGAAATCAGCGCAGGTCAGAGAGGCTGCTGGGCTATGACCCAGGGAAGAAAACGTGTGAACCCATAAATGATGGTGAAGATTGCAAGGATCTCAAGGAAAGCCCAGCCCAGCAGAGAATGCCTATAAAAGAGAGAAAATACACATGCACCGAGTGTGGGAAAAGCTTCATTCAGAGATCACACCTTATTTCACATCAGAGGATCCACACGGGGGAGAAACCCTATAAATGCCTTGACTGTGGGAAAGGTTTCAATCAGGGTTCGCATCTTATTAGGCATGAGAGAACCCACACGGGCGAGCAACCTTATAAATGCATGTACTGTGGGAAAGGTTTAATTCAGAGCTCAGATCTTATTAGGCACGAGAGAACCCACACTGGTGAGAAATCCTATAAATGTCTGGACTGTGGGCAAAGCTTTGTTCTGAGCTCAGATCTTATTTCACATCAGAGTTGCCATATGGGAGAAAAACCCTATAAGTGCCTGGACTGTGGGGAATGTTTTAATCAAAGCTCATACCTTATTTCACATCAGAGAACTCATACAGGAGAGAGACCATATAAGGGCCTGGACTGTGGGAAATGGTTTATTGACAACACAGCCCTTATTAAACATCACAAAATCCATACAGGAGAGAGACCCTATAAATGCCTCGACTGTGGGAAAAGTTTCAGTTGGAGATCAACCTATATTCCACATCAGAGAATCCACATGGCGGAGAAACCTTGAATGTGGGAGAAGCTTCGGCTGGGGTCAGCTTGTATCAGGCATCAGCAAACCTATACAGAGAATAGACCTGTTAAATATCTTTAACATGGAAAATGCTTGAAGTGGAATTGACAGTGGAGACTCCACACAGGAGATAAATTCTATCGATTCCATCCCTAGGACTGACATGATGTCTTAAAAAATAAAGCCAATTGCCTTGAACATATCTTTGACTTCTTTCATGCTAAGTCAGACTCGTGAGGGTTGCTGGTGAAGATGTTGACGGGTTTCAGAATGGTAGCCGTGTTAGTCTGTATCAGCAAAAACAACTAGGAGTCCTTGTGGCACCTTAGAGACTAACAGAAGGACTCCTCATTGTTTTTTATGAAAAAGTTACAGACTTGGAGGGGAGTTCAAATGAATCCCCAATACTGTGTGATCGTTCTGAACTTAATTCCCGGATTCCATCTATGGGAAAAGCAGCTTGTGGGCAGGTTTAGTCTTGAGACAAGAAGGCGGAGGGGGGACCTGATCACAGTCTTCCAATACATTACGGGCTGCTGTAGAGAGGACAGGAATCAATGGTTATCCATGGCCCCTGAAGGTAGGACAAGAACTAATTGGTTCAATCTGCAGCATGGGAGATTTGGCTTAGTGTCAAGCTGTCCCTCAGCAGCTCGAGCATGAATGCCAACCTTGGGGCAGACTACCACAGACAGGGCCCAAACCCCAGCTGAGTTCTATAGTTAGATTTCACCAGCCAGATATTAAATGTAAACTCTTCAGGCCCCAGTAGCCTAACCATGGAGTCACAGACAGCCTCCTTGGACACTCTGGTCTTTCTTTCCCTCTAGGCGAGCTTCCTTTCATGACAGATGGTCCCTTAAACCCAAAATCACAACAATATTCATGTTACTCCCAGTCCCATAGGACTGGTCACTTACCCCAGATCAATTGCACTGTAGATCTTACACCAAAGACAACACTTGTAGCCAATCCAGTAATAAACTAGCAAGACTGATTAACTAAGGAAAAGAAATGGGAGTTATTTACAAGGTTAAAGCAGTTAAACATATACACATGAATGAGTTACAGTCTTGAGTTCCAAAAAGTAAGAAGAGTTTCTATCATAAGTAACCTTTACAAGTCCTTTAGGGCTATGCCAGGCTGTATAGCTGGGGATCCCATGCTTTTGCTTAGAAATCTTGCCCTCGCAAAGTCCAGCAACATACAGATAACTTAGTACTTCTTTGCAGGGGATTTTTTATTCCTCTTTCTTTGCAAGCCCCCTAACAGTAGAAATTTGCCGGCATATCCTCACCTCACATTGCCGGGGCGAGGCGGGAAGAGCGATGAACAGAGTCTTTTGTTCTATGGTGTCCGATGGGTCATCTGCTGCTGATGTGCCTTCATGAGACCAGTACTTTACAATAGTTGGTGTCCGGTAATTTGCCTGGCTCCAGAGATAGGAAGTGAGGATTTTATACAAGCTAATGTTTCTTTCCTGTTTGTGACTTACACAGTCACAGAGCAGACACTTTATATCCTCTCATAACAAGATTAATGCCTGCAGCATCTTACAAGCAGCTTATAAAATCTAAACACACTCTTATAAACTTTACATCTATTTTAGCAATACTAACACACAGGTAAGACAGACTGATTCCAGTGGGCTTCTTGCCATGAGGACTGTCAGCAGTTAGGTGGGTGATGAGTGTGGCCCATGGGCTATGGGTAAATTAAAGTGTAGTGTTGGATCCTTCTCGGCATGAGGGGGAAGGGGCTGTAAAACTTCACAAGGGTAGGTTGTTTCTATTCAGCGGGCTCAGTGTTTGCTCTGGTGCAGGCAGCTCCTGTGCACGACAGCTCACCTAAAAAACAAGATCTGCCGTAGCAAAAAGAAGGGGATAGGTTCTGTCCTACCATTGTCATGTGCCCTAGGGTATGTCTACACTACCCGCCGGATCGTGATCGATCTATCGGGGATCGATGTATCGCGTCTCATCTAGACGCGATACATCGATCCCCGAACGCGCTCCCCGTCGACTCCGGAACTCCACCAGGGCGAGAGATGGAAGCAGAGTCGACGGGGGAGCGGCGGCCAGTGATCCCGCGCCGCGAGGACGCGAAGTAAGTCACTCTAAGTCGATCTAAGATACATCGACTTCAGCTGTGCTATTCTCGTAGCGGAAGTTGCGTATCTTAGGTCGATCCCTCCCGCCCGTGCAGACCAGGCCCTAGTCTCTCAGTGCTAGCATGCTCTGCACAGGCCGAGCGGGAGTGCGTGTGCGCTCTGGGCATAGCCCAAATGATTGACGTTGTTTTGGTGTGTCCCTTAACTATGGGTTTCAGGCTTTTCAGAGGTTGGAGGTTTGCGTAACTCCAAGCTCTGGAATGGCCTGAGATACCCCCAGGCAGTCTTCACTCAGGATTAACAAAGTTCATTGGTCAGTTTAATTCCTAGATTCTTTTTTAGTGGAAAAGGAATATATTCTGGTGGTGGTTTGGGCAATTTTCAGCAGTTCAGGCACTGCTGTGGCTAGCTGAAGGCCAAGGATGCTCTGTGGTTCCTAAGCAGTCCTCCCCCTTCCCCATCCTGGACACATTTTGAAGGTGGAATTGGGATGATGGCTGCGTCTCAAAATGGTTGGAACATGGAGCTACTGACAGGGCAGGGAGAGAAATCCCAGATAACGGCCTTTGGCCCAGCACCTTGACAGTTTTATCCACACTGGCTACAGTAACTTTAAACACCTGAGAGAAGACGGGTGTCTCTCTCTCCCTCTCCACCATCCACCATCAGGGTTCCCTCTAATTTTTCCCACCCATGTGCGCAATGAATTTTGTTAGGTGCACCAACATGGCGGTGATGTGGCACACCTCAGCTCCATATTGGTGCACATAAAATTCAGGTGGCAGGTTGGCCAAGGGGTTCAGAGTGTGGGAGAAGGCTCAGGGCTGGGGAAGAGGGTTAGGGTGCGGGGGGTGGGGATGAGGGCTACGACTGGGGGGGTGGGCTCTGGGATGGGGCTGGGGATGAGGGGTGCAGTGGGGCTCCCTGGGGCTACAGTGGGGAGAGAGGACTCCCTTCCCAGCTCTTTCTCCCCGCAGCAGCACCTGGGGGGGAGAGGCACGTTCAGGGCTGGGCTGGGCTGGGGGAGGGGCGCCTGTTCCGTGGCAGGGCCAGGGCTGGGCTGGGTCGGGGCTGAGGTGCCGCGGCTGGGGGAGGGGCATCTCTTCCCGCCGCAGCCCTGAGCGCCCACGCAGCGCTTAATAGGCCGCTCAGCTTAGAGGGAACTTAGCCCATCATCCCCTGCAACAAAGAACTTCCCCCTCCATGATTTCCAGCTTCCCCTTCCCGTGAAGCCATTAGTGAGCACTTGACAAGCCGCGTGGAGACCTCTGCGGTGGTGCACCCATATCCCAGGCAGCAGCTTAATAGAGGCCAATTGCTTTGTGCCAGGAAGGGGAGCCTGCAGCTGGCCTGGGATCAGCCGGCTAATGGCAGCTGAAACCCCTGCTTGGCTGAACTGGCTGAGTAACATTGCCAGGACTGCTCTTAAACCCGGTAGGAGGACTTGGCCCGCGGCTGCTCGATGCTTATGTCTTTAGCTGGGCTTGTTCCTCCGCCTGCCAGTCCAGCCCTGCTCAGTTCCTGACTCCGGTTCTGACCACTAGGCCGGACTACCCCATCTCCTGCTCCATGACTCCTGGCTTATGTTGCCTGAGCTGTACGCCAAGCCAGGCCCTGCCCCCCCCTCTCCCCCCCGCTGCTCCAACCAGTTCTTCTCATTTGTGCCCCTGGCCCCACCTATCCCCTCCCCTCCAACTCAGCCCCTTTGCCCCTCCTCAGGCGAGCCTCACCCTGCCGTGTGGGGAGGCGATCTTCCCTTGCGGTGAGTGATGAACTCGGCCTAAAGAAGCAACAACGTTTGTGCCACCCTCATAAAATCAAGAATAGTAACAACTCGCTCCTAACTAGCACTTTTCACCCGTGGAGCTCAAAGCCTTTTACAGAGCAAATCCGCATATGCAGCGGCGTGGTCGCTAGGTTGGTCCCAGGATGTCAGAGAGACAAAGTGGGGAAGGGGATCTCTTTTACTGGACCGACTTCTGGTGGGGAGACAAGCTTTCGAGCTTACACAGAGCTCTGAATCGTGGTACGGAGAGGGTCACAGCTAACTACAAGGGGGAACAGAAGCGTAAGTTAACATGGATTTCAAAGGAGCTTTCAAGGTGAAGAGGCCAGTTAACGCCTCTCCGGTTGTAGAAGGGAAAGGAGGGGAAAACAAGAAGTGAGGGGAAAGGGGATGTGGGTTATAGATTGTTATAATAAGCCGGGCTGGCCAAATCCTGGCTTGTGAGGCACATGCAGCTCTTGTACCGTTAAAGTAGGGCTGACGTAGCTTACCACAGCGCCCCCCTCATTCTCCACCTACCAAGCTGGTGGTGGTGGGGGAGCTCAGGGCTTCTGCCCTGAGGCAGGGTGGTGGGGCTAGGGGCTTCTGCCCAGCAGGGAGGTGAGTCTCGGGGCTTCAGCGGGAGTGGGGCTGAAGCCCTGAGCCCCAGCAGGTGCCTCCCATGGTGCTGAAGCCCCGAGACTCCCCTCCCAACAGGGCAGAACCCCCTATTCCCACCGCCCTGCTGCAGAGGAGAAGTCCTGAGATTCGGCAGGCGTGCCTGGCTCTCAAACTTCTGAAGATTAGAATCATAGAATATCAGGGTTGGAAGAGACCTCAGGAGGGCATCTAGTCCAATGCAGGACAACCCCAACTAAATCATCCCAGCCAGGGCTTTGTCAAGCCTGACCTTAAAAAACTCTAAGGAAGGAGATTCCACCACCTCCCTAGGTACCCCATTCCATTATTATATGCGGCTCGGAGGGGCAGTAAGTTTGGCCATCCCTGTAATAAGCCATAAATCCAGTGTGAGCATCTCTATTCAATCCATGATTTGTAGTGTTTAGTAAAGTTATGAATTTAAGTATAACGTACCTCCCCGAGAGGCGGTAGTTAGGTCAATGGAAAAATTCTTCCCTCAACGTAGCCCTGTCTACACAAGGGTTTAGGTTGGTTTAACTATACAGCTCTGGGATTTAGACTCCTCCCCCCGCCCCCCCCCCGAGCAACGTAACTGTGTTGACATAAATTTAGGTGTAGACCACGTCTCAGTCTCTGCCTCTTGGACTGTGACTGGCCCCATCAGTGGTTGTGCTGCTGGTGATTTATAATAATCATTGTCCAAACAACACTAAAATCTCATGGCGAAGTGTCGGAAAATGGTACAAATAAAATGAGAGTGTCCTGGCAAATGGTCCTTTGTCTTATGAAGTCTCCAATAAATCTGCACTACATCCTGTAAAACAAAACTAATATCCTACTATGGGATCCAATGGCCTTCAGCAAATAGAGAACAATCCACAATACAGGGTGGACTATAAGACACTCCAGGTTCATATAAATCAACATCCCAGAGCATGTTCCAGGTGATTCAAAATCAGGAGAACAGATTTACTCATTTTCTCCTCTGAACTGTCTACATCTGTCCCATTCGGAGCCTCCTTATATGGTCATGTTACTTACAAAAGTTTTAACGTCATCCTAATGAAAGGAGAAAACCCAAACTCCCATCTGAAAACAAACAGCTGGGCAAGAAAAAGGCCAGAAGCCGCTTTACCCACAGATGGAAACTGGGATTTAGGGTCAGAACAATCATATTGCGTTTAGGATGGAGCCAAATTCCCCCTCCAGGTCTGTGACACTTTCATCTCCGGCCCTCAGGCGTCAGATCTGGTGGGGGTTGCAACCAATGTTCCCTCTAATTTTTTCCATCCGTGTACGGAATGAATTTTGTTATGTGCACCAAATTACGGAGGTAACGTGCAGATGTGTGCCACCAGTAGAAACAAATAACCTAGAGATAATATATATAGTTTTAAAAAGTTATCATAGGGATAATTACTCCAGCCAGGATATTAGGCATTTTAAAACTCACTACTCAAAGAATTAAATTTAAGCGTAAGAGAGAAATAAAAATTATGACATGCATAGACCAGTCAAAAAACTCAAACAACAGCACTTTGAAAGAATAAAATTACAGGAAGTATCAAGAAGTAACAATAATGCAAGTATGTGTTGGGAGGTGAGTGTAAAAAACAGAGTGCGTGTGTGTGAGAGAGACAGAGATAGTGTGTGCGCGTGTGAGGCAGAGACAGTGTGTGTGCATGAGACACTGTGTGTCTGAGAGACAGAGACACACTGTGTGTGAGAGAGAGGGTACGTCTTCACTACCCGCCGTATCAGCGGGTAGCAATCGATTTATCCGGGATCGATATATTGCGTCTCGTTAAGATGCGATATATCGATCCCCGAATGCGCTCACCATCGACTCTGGAACTCCACCAGAGCAAGCGGCATTAGCGCAGTCGACGGGGGAGCCGTGGCCGTCAATTCCGCGCCGTGTGGACCCCAGATAATTTGATCCAAGATACTTTGTTGCGTATCTTGGATCGATCCCCCCCCCAGTGTAGACCAGCCCAGAGAGACAGACACACATATTTTGTGTTTGTGTGTGTGAGACACGCCTTGCCCCTTTAAGTATGTTGCCCTTTTAGGTAGATTGGCACTCAAAACAGACTCAGCAGCAGCCACCAGCAAGCTCCCTCCGTCCCACTCCTGAGCCTTGTCGTGTTCTGCCTCCCCCGCTCTGCAGAGATGGGGTACAGGAGCATGGGACACCCTGACAGCAATGCCCCCCCTCCCCGCCCGCTCTGCATAGCAAGCAGGAGGTTCCTGGGAGCAGCTCCAAGGCAGAGGGCAGGAGCAGGGTGGGGAGGGGCACCGTTAGTGTGCGGCACTTGATAGCTTGATGGGTGGCTGCGCAGCTTACAGGGAACTTAGATTGGGACCATTGTATAAATGAGATGCTCAGGGTTGGTTTAGACTAGAAGTGGTGGAGGTTTGGTCCAGGTCAGGGCTAAACATGCCAGCTACCAACCCTGACCAGTTTTCCTGCTCTAGACAACTCTCGGCGGCAGAAAGGCCCTCGGCCCAGCAGCCAGGGCTGCAGCAGG
The DNA here is from genome assembly GCF_027887155.1 of Malaclemys terrapin pileata. NCBI lineage: Eukaryota > Metazoa > Chordata > Testudines > Emydidae > Malaclemys > Malaclemys terrapin. The sequence continues at coordinate 42,407,705 of NC_071517.1, read as the reverse complement.
GAGGAGGGGCTGTGACGTGTAAAAAGTTCTGAATGAAACATTTCCCACATTCAAAGCATCTCTGTGTTCGCTGTGGCTCCTCTGCCGTGAAATAAGAACTGAACTCTGAGTTAAACTCTTCCCACAATCCAGCCATTTATAGGCACGATCTCCAGTGTGGATTCTCTGATCTGGTGACCTGTCACTCAACTTTTTCCCCAAAGTCAAGGCATTTATGGCGATTTCTCCCATGTGGATTCTCTGGTGCCTAGTCAGGTTTGAACTTCGAGGGAACTTTTTCCCAATAGCGTGTTTCTCCTGAATGGATTTGGTGATGCACAATACGATGTAAGGGATGAATAAAGCTTTTACAGGGTTTATCTCCCGTGTGGATTCTCTGATGTTCCATAAGGCGTGACTTGTCACTAAATTCTTTCCCACACTCAGGGCATTTATAAGATGTCTCTCCTGTATGGATCCTCTGATGTCGAATTAGGTTTGACTTATGATTGAAATTTATCCCACAGTCCTGGCATTTATATGGTTTCTCTCCCATGTGGATGCTGTGCTGTGAAATAAGACCTGAGCTCTGAAAAAAAGTTTTCCCAGAATAAAGGTATTTATTGGGCTTCTCTCCTGTGTGTGGGTTCTCTGATGTATACTAAGGTGTGCTTTGTCATTAAACATTCACCCGCTGTCAATTCCTTTATAGGGTCTCTTTCCAGGGTGGGTTCTCTGATGAGTATTAAATTGTGCTTTACCACTAAACATTTTCCCACAGTTGAGGCATTTATGAGGTTTTTCCTGACATGTGGGTGTTCTGGTGTCTAGTCAGGTTTGAACTTTGACTGAAGTTTTTCCCGCAGTCGGGGCATTTATAGGGTGTTTTTCCCGTATGGATTCTCAGATGCACACTAAGATTTGAGCTTTGAAGGAATCTTTTCCCACATTCCAGGCACTTATAAGGTCTCTCTCCTGTGTGGGTTCTCTGATGTGCCGTCAGATCTGAGCTCCAACTGAAACTTTTCCCACACTCAGGGCATATATAGGGTCTCTCTCCTGTGTGAGTTCTCTGATGTGCAATTAGGTATGAGCTCTGATTGAAACTTTTCCCACAGTCCAGGCACTTGTAGGGTTTGTCTCCAGTGTGGGTTCTCTTGTGTCTAGTAAGGAGTGAGTTCTGATTGAATCTTCTCCCACAGTCGAGGCATTTATAGGGTTTCTCTCCCGTGTGGAGTCTCTGATGAATAATAAGGGCTGAACTGTCACTAAATGCTTTCCCACAATCCAGGCATTTGTAGGGTTTCTCTCCTGTATGGTGCATCTGATGTCTAACAAGCTGCATGTTCCAATCAAAACTTTCCCCACAGTCAAGGCACTTATAGGCTCTTTCTCCTGTGTGGGTTCTCTGGTGTGAAATAAGATCCGAGCTCTGAATGAAGCTTTTCCCGCACTCCAGGCATTTATAGGGTTTCTCACCCGTGTGGGTTCTCTCATGCCTAAGAAGATGTGAACCCTGAATGAAACCTTTCCCACAATCAAGGCACTTATAGGGTTTCTCTCCCGTGTGGATCCTCTGATGTGAAATAAGGTGTGCGGTCTGGCTGAAACCTCTCCCACAGACAAGGCACTTATACGGTTTCTCTCCAGTGTGGATCCTCTGATGGGAAATAAGATGTGACCTCCTAATAAAGCTTTTCCCACACTCGGTACATGTGTTTTTTCTCTCTTTTGTAGGGATTCTCTGCTGGGCTGTGGTTTCCTTGAGGTCCTTGCAATCTCCACCATCATTTATGGGTTCACACGTTTTCTTCCCTGGGTCATATCCCAGCAGCCTCGCCGACCTGCGCTGGTTTTCGCAGGTTTTTCCTGGTTTATGATTCTTATAAAAATTCTGCTTGGATCTTCCCAATACCGTTCCCTGCAGACCCACGTCCTCACCACCTTCCCGCTGTGGATTCTCCTCCTCGTTCTCACTCATCATCCCAGCACGCCCTGGAATACAGAGAGAGAATCCAGACAGGAGTCATCTCCCGTGCCGGGGAGGAAGGAACGAAAGGGGACCAGCAAAGAGGGGAAAAACAATACAACAACCACTCGGGAGACTGAGAAAGGGAACATTTACTAATCCCTCTGTAATTTTTCCTTCTCTGAAGTGGGTCCCTGGTGCGCCAGGATCCATTAGAACTGGGATATTCCTCCTCATCTTCCAAGCATGGAGACACCTCTGTTTTTTGAAGCCCTCTTGTTCTACCTTCACACTGTACAGCATCAGGTACAACAACGGCACCACAGGGTGAAGCCAGAAACAGAGGTTTTGAAAATAAATTAAAGAAAAAACAGAGCCTCCATGCTTGGAAGAAATAACCTACCTGTAACAGACAACACGGAGCACCAAGAGAAATTGGATTCTGCCTCCAGATCCCTTCCAAATACCCAGGGGGAAGTAAAATCTGGGGACTGGGAGCTCCTGCCAGATCTCAGTCAGCGTGGGTGGGTGACATTTGCCCCGTGGATGGAGCTAGTCCCAGGAAGTGAGGGGAACAGATATGAATGAATACAGATAGTCCAATACAATGCTTCTGCCACTCTTTTTAGGCACTAGCTCTAGCAGAATTAGTGCATGTACATCTATCTGAGCTGGGAATCACACCACCCAGATGCTGTGCAGACGTAACCTAAGGGAATTGGGAAGAACCTGAGCAGAAGCCAAACTGACTACATCACAACCCCCCCCCCTCCCCCGCTTCTAATAACCGAGGGGACAGGAATCCCTTACCCAGCGAGGTCACCGTCTCGTAGTTCTCCTGCATGACGTCCCTGTAGAGGGCTCTCTGAGCGGGGTCCAGCAGAGCCCCCTGCCCCTGGGTGAAATACACAGCCACCTCCTCGAAGGTCACCGGCATCTGAAACAACAAGAGTCCCCCACTCAGCACCTGCAGCCCCAGCTACTATCCCGCTATTCATGGGGGAGGAGGGCCGATAAAATGGAAGCTCTTGGGAGGAGGGGGGGAGAAAGGGTAGCAGAATCCCACCCTCACCCTACTCAGAGCAGCTAGGAGGCTTCAGGAGGGGAGAAAGAGAGAGCTCCTTGTCCCTCCCAGGAGGGAGGAGAGCAGAGGCCTTCATGTTCATCACACACTTACTAACCAGAGGCTGATAGAGGAGGTGGAGCGCCTCAACAGGGTCCAGGGACAGAAATCCCAACCCCCTCCCCATTCCCAGCAGCTGGGAGTGAGGGGACGGGGCCTCTCTCCTGGGCCTCACTGCTGGGTGCCCCCTTTGTATTCCACAGCAGCCTCTGCATGGTGGCATTCGCAGCTGAGACTGACCAAGTAGAGATAGGTCCCTTTGAGAGGCAGGGGTGTATGCATAGGCGCCGACTCCGTGAGTGCTCCAGGGCTGACGCACCCATGGGGGAAAAATGGTGGGTGCTGAGCACCCATTGGCAGCCCCCCATTAGCTCTCCCCACCCCTCCAGTACCTCCTGCCCACCGGCAGGCCCCACGGATCAGTGCCTCCCCCTCCCTCCCCACACCTGCCACAATCAGCAGTTTCAAGGCGTCAGGAGGCTGGGGGAGAGTGGGAGGAGGAGTGAGGACGAGGCGCTCAGGAGAGGGGGTTAGAAGAGGCGCGGCAGGAGGGGAGCGGGAAGAGGCAGGGTGGGGGCAGGGACTTGCAGGAAGGGGTAGAGTGGGGGCAAGGCCTGGGGCAGAGCCGGAGGTCGAGGAAGCCCCGGCACTTTGGAAAGTCAGCACCTGTGGGTGCATGACCCACCCCTCTCCTCAGCATTTCCTGTTCGCTAGCTCTGGCAGCTCCCCAGTCAGCATGTTTTGTGGATCCCATTTTTCGGTGCTTAACTTTGCCCAGGGATAATATAGGGAGCCTGGGAGCCTAACTCACGGCTGTGGTTTCCACTGGGAGGCAGGGCACCTAAACATTACGTGCTGCTATGCTGATCATTGTAATGCCTAAATCCCTTTGTACATCGTGCCCTCAGTGATTTTCCCATCAGTATCTGGGAGACACTGGTTCCCTACATGGGGGAGGCTTAAAGAAGGAGGAAACAATTTCCTTCTCCCATATCATGGTGAGTTGATCATTGGGGAGTCTAATCTCCCACCCACCCACCCACCCACTCTCCATTTGGTGTTAGGGATTTTTGAAGCCAAACGGAAAAGAGAACATTGAATTTAGAAAATCTTAATTAATGGAGATATCCCATCTCCTAGAACTGGAAGGGACCTTGACAGGTCATCGAGTCCAGCCCCCTGCCTTCACTAGCAGGACCAAGTACTGATTTTGCCCCAGATCCCCAAGTGGCCCCCTCAAGGATTGAACTCACAACCCTGGGTTCAGAAAATCTTGTCTGACCTCCTGAATGATACAAGCCAGAGAAATTTGTCCAGTTACTCCTGCATTGAGCCCAGTCACTTGTGTTGGACTAAAACATGTCTATCAGAAAGGCAGGAGATGGAAAATCCACCACTTCCTTTGGTAGTTTTCTCCAGTACTTAATCACCCAGTTTTCCATTTGAATTTCACTGGCTTTATCTTCCAGACATTCACTCTTCTCATGCCTTTCTCTGCTAGAGTCTAGAGGCCTTTAGAGTATGTGACATTTCCCCCTTGTAATGAAATAAGTGACTCAGGGCAACATTTCTCCTACAAAACTAAGAACATCTTATATAATACAAAAATTAGAGTGCAAACAGCAGTGAATGTTGCGATTTTATATCACTATTTGACAATTGAGAGAGAAAATTAGGGAAATAGGAAAGGATTGATTTCAGCTAACTGGAGAGGGAGACGGCAAAATCTATTTTTTTTCTTTATAGTGGGTATTTAGAGAAAAATAAGGAAAACATTTATGCAGATAATATGTTAATTAATAAACAGAAAGAGGACAAAATTTGAAAGGCTTTTACATAAAAATCTGGGAAGTCAGAAAAAGGAAAAAAATCGGAGGGGTTACACAGGAATATTATATTAATGGAGAGAAAAGGGGCTAGACTAGTGGTGATTTATTTATGTATTATTTATGCTAGACTTATGTACAGGATTGGCAGAATTTGATGATTTTTTATCATTTCAATGGTAATATGAATGTTTAGTTTTAAGGATTTATTTTCAATTTTTACCGATTTACATTTTTGCAGTTGTGGGAAATTGTGGGGTGGATCAGACAACAATTAATGACTGTAGATATTGAGAATTGAAAAAGTTAAAGGTTTACACATCTTAAACACACGCAGTCATGATCACATGTCAAAATATACCAAGTAAATATCTTTAAATCAAACTCTAAGAAATTCTATAGCAGCATTTTATTCATTTGCCTATCTGTACATTTCCTTATTTCTGATGGAAATCTTTTTTCACCCACCCTTTGTGTGTCTATGGAGAAACTGACATTTACCCACATTTATGACAAAATTCCCATCCTTCCAAGCCTTTGTATGTAGAAGAGAAACAAAATTTGAGCGGACTGATCTCACTATAACCCCCCACACTACACCAGTAGCAGGTTATTCAGGCTGCCTGGCACACGGGCATTAGGACACAGTCTGGGAGCGGGTCACACTCCGGGCTGTTCAGTAGACCAGGATCCTGCCCCCGTTCACAGCAGGTGTCTCTGATGGAGCAAACAGGGCCCAGCAGCAGTTCAGTGCTGGGGAGATTCACCCATCGCTGGGGCACGAAGGGGCCTGTCTCCGGGGAGGGAGGGGCTCGGAGGTTTGTAGCGGGGTTACATTTGCAGATCAACAATAACCTCCCCCTCCCCGCCCCCATTTCAGTCTCATTTCTCTCCCCCCCCCCTCCCTGACAGCCCAGCCCCAGGGACACAACAGGGACCCCCTGGGGCCCGCCCATGCCCCCCCCCCAGCCGCTCTCCCCCCGCCTGAACCCCCCGCTGGCCCCGGGGGCAGATCCTGCGCAGAGCCCGGGCGGCGACTCGCTGCTGGGGCCGCAGCTCCGGTCCCTCCGCCAGGCGCTTCCCAGCCAGGGAGCAGCTGCCCGGGGCGGCGAGATCTGGGGCCGCTGGTGCAGAGTCACTTTCCCGCCCGGCCCCGGCCCGGCCCGGCCCTTCCCCCGGGTCCCCCCATCACCTGCAGGCTCCGGCTCGGGGGCTGGGGCGGGCAGAGCCCGGGGCGGGAGGGGGGTTAGTGCCGGTCTCGCCCCGCACGGACCCCGCCGGGGAGCAGCAGCGGCTCCGCCCGGGCTCCCGGCTCCCAATGGAGGATCTGACCCGGGAAGGTAAACAGAGGCCGAGCGAGCGCAGCCCGCCCCCTCCCAGCACGAACCGGTCCCTGTGGGGGCAGCAGCTACGGACCCCCCCGCCCCATACCCCGCTCAGCCGGGGGGGCCCCGCCCGAAATCCCTCCTCGCTCCCTATAGAGACCTGCCCCGCCAACCCCACCACCGCCCGGGTCACTGATCAACGCGCCCCCTGCAGCTCCCGGGGGGGGGGGGGGGGAAGCTGGAAGTGAAGGGAGGGTGCAGCAGGGGAAGCTGGAGGGGGTGTTTGGCAGCTGTAGCCAGACCCCAAGTGAATCGCTTTGTACTGTGTCAGACCCTAGCCCTGCAATTGATCCAGAGCATTCCAACTAAAACCCCATGTCTTCTCCCCACTGCTTTTCTCCCTTTCTTCAGGCCAAAGACAAAGGCTGCAGTGGATTATATCAGCCTAAAATAAAAAAATAATACTTAAGGTTTGTTTACACTGGGATTTTGGGGGCGACTGGGGTTTCTAGGCATTGCATTTCAAGGCCCCTAAATACCCTTGGAAAAGCAGTGACTTTGCAAAAGGTTTAGGGGTCATGATGGACAAGCAACTCAGCATGAGTTCCCGTTGTGATGCTGGGGCAAAAAGGGCTAATGTGACCCTTGGATGTACAAACAAAGGAGTGGGGAGGTCATTTTACCTCTGTCAATGGCACTAGGGAGACCAATACTGAGATAGCAGATACAGTTCTGGTATCTGCACGTTAAAAAGGATGTTGAAAAACTGGAAACAGCGCAGAAAAGAGACGCAAACTTGATCTGAAGTCTGGACAAAATTCATTCCAGCTTATACTGCTCGCGGGGGTGGATTTAATATGCCGAGAGGAGAGCAGTCTCCTGGCGGCATAGAGCATCTTCACCAGAGGTGCTGCATTGGTGCACCTGCACTGCTGTAGCACTTCTAGTGTAGACTAGCTCTCACTTTGGCCATGGTGATGGGGGTTGGCCTGGCTTCAGGGCTGAAGAGGTCTGTGGATAGTTCCCTGGCTTCCTTCTTGGCTGTGATCTGCTCCTCTGTTTGTACAGTGCCTAGCACAAGGAAGACCCTTTCTCAGTGCGCCCTTAAGCTGTGATGAACACGATTCATAATAATACTCAGCCTGATCCTTTCGTAGCTCTTTACTATTCATAAGAACATAAGAGCGGCCATCCTGGGAAAGACCAAAGGTCCATCTAGCCCAGTATCTTGTCTTCTGACAGTGGCCAATGCCAGGTGCCTCAGAGGAAATGAACAGAACAGGGAATCATCAAGTGATCAGGGACTCCTGTCGCCCATTTCCAGCTTCTGGCAAACAGAGGCGAGGGAGACCATCCCTGCCCATCCTGGCTAATAGCCATCGATGGAGCTATCCTCCATGAATCTATCTAGTTCTTTTTTGAACCCTGTTATAGTCTTGGCCTTCAAAACATCCTCTGGCAAAGAGTTCCACAGGTTGACTGTGCGTTGTGGAACTCAGGGATGGCTTCACCCAACACTTGCAGGCTAGTTCCTGTCTCTATCAGGCCCCAGTGCAGCAAGTTAACAGTTCTCAGCCTTAGCTGTCTGGCTCTCAAGAGAAAACCCTGCAGTTTCCCAGGTCTGCATCTCCCACTTCCTACATTCTCCCCACTCCTGACGGGCTCTCACCTCATTGCAGGGCATCAGGCAGTAACCTCCGTCCCCATTTCAGTCTCTGCCTCTCAGACTGCGACTCTCACACTCGCCCATTGGTGTTTGTTTATTGTGGTTATTTAGAATTATAATTGTTCAAACACCACAGATATCTCATGACAGTGAGTGGAGGGAAAGACCAAATAAAATAAAAAAGGCCTCTTCTGGCAAAGGGTCATTTGTCTTGTGAAGTCCCAGATAAATCGGCTTTTCATAACGTCAAACTAAATTAATATCCAAAGACGGGAACTATTTCATTTCCATGGAAGGGCTTAGGGTGCGGTTGGTGGCCTGTGATATACAGGTGGTCAGCTTAGATGATCTATGGGTCCCTTCTGGCCTTACATTCTATGATTCTATGTGACCAAAAGGCCTTCAGCAAAGAGGGAACAACCCACAATACAGACCGGGCTGTACGATACAATTAGGTTCATGGAAAGTGACGTCCCAGAGCATGTTCCTTCTGACTCAAACTCAGGAGAACAGATTTATACTTGGTCTCCACTGAACTGTCTAAACCTTTGGAGTCTTCTTATAGGATCATGTTATTTTCAGAAGTTTTAACATCATTCTAATGAAAGGGGAAAACCCAAATCCTTGAGCTCTGAATGAAACTTTTCCCACAGTCAAAGCATTTATAGGATTTCTCTCCCGAGCGGGTTCTCTGATGAGTCACAAAGTGCGAGTTATCACTAAAACTTTTCCCACAGTCAAGGCATTTATAGGGGTTATCTCCCATGTGGATTCTCTGATGTCCCAAAAGGCGTGACTTATCACTAAATTCTTTGCCACACTTAGGGCATTTATAAGATGTCTCTCCTGTATGGATCCTCTGATGGCGAATTAGGTTTGACCTCCAACTTAATCTCATCCCACAGTCCTGGCATTTATACGGTTTCTCTCCCGTGTGGATTCTGTGATTTGAAATAAGATCTGAGCTCTGAAAAAAAGTTTTCACACAGTAAAGGCATTTATAGGGCTTCTCTTCCGTATGGGTTCTCTGATGTGTATTTAAGTGTGTTTTGTCATTAAACTTTTTCCCAGAGTCAATGCATTTATAAGGTTCTGTGTGAATTCTCTGATGTCCAATAAGGTGTGAGTTGTCACTAAATCTTTTTCCACACTCAAGGCATTTATAGCGTGTCTCACTCGTGTGGGTTTTCTGGTGTCTAAAAAGCTGCGATCTCAAACTGAAGCTTTTCCCACACTTTGTGCGTGTGTTTTTTCTCTCGTGTGTGGATTCTTCGCTGGGCTGTGGTTTCCTTGAGGTCTGTGCATCTTTCTCCACAATTAATGGATTTAATCACTTCCTTCCACAGCTGGCTTCTCTCGGACATGCCCTGACTCTCACAGGATCTTCCCTGGTCAATACTGCAGGAAACGTTACATTCATGTCTTCCTGATACTATCACGCACAGTTCCATTTGCTCGGGACTTTCCAGCTGGGAATTCTCCTCTTCATTCTCACTCACCTTCCCTTCACCTGCTGGGATAGAGAGAGAATCCAGACAGGAGTCATTCCCCAAGCCAGGATGAAAGGGGAACAGCAAAGAGGAGAAGACGACACAGTAACTTTGGGAGATTGAGAAAGGTGAAATGGACTTACCCACTGTCGCAGTTTCAGGGCCGCTGAAATTGTACTCCCCTTCTGCGGTGCACCAAGTTCACACACATTTAGGGTTCAGGATCCCAACCATCAGCTCCTTTGGGTGCAGAATGACGCAAGACCTGGGGGTTCAAAGGATCACATTGAGCATGTGCCAGACAAGAATGGACTTTTGGGGGGGGAAAGTGTTACGTGGTTTTCCTGGGGGATACATACTGGGGGTGAATGCAAATTCCCCACCTCCAGTCATGAAGCTATGGCCTGAGAAGGGGACCGTGGTCTGCCAATCAAAGGCCCAAGCAGTATAAAGGAAAGACTGAAGGAGTTGTAGATTCCAAAGCCAGAAGGGACCATCTAGATCCATCTAGTCTGACCTCCCGTAGAGCACAGGTCGCAGAACTGCCCCCAAATAATTCCTAGAGCAGATCTTTTAGAAAAACAGCCAATCTGGCTTTTAAAATGATCAGTGAAGGAGAATCCACAACGACACTCGGTAAATTATCCCTATGGTTAATTACTCTCGCCGCTAAATATTTATACCTTTTTTCCAACCTGAATACCTCTAGCTTCAACTTCCAGGCATTGGATCGTGTTAGACTTGTCTCTGCTAGATTGAAAAGCCCAATATTAAATATTTGGTCCCCAGGCAGATACATATAGACTAATAGACTTTCAAGTACATAAAAGGTTGTTACACACACACACCTGGACTTTGCAGGATTCCATATACTAGATAATAGTCTATCTTCAGCCCTCACCCAAATTTTTCTGAAATGACGCCCCCTCCTTAACACAGCGCAGATCCCTGGGAGCAGATTCCCAGGAGCTGCAAGATCTGAGGATCAGGGGGGACCGTTTGTGCAGAGTCTAGAGAAGCTGGAACAATTTGTATAGTGGGGGTGCTGAGAGCCATTGAACCAAACCCTGCATATGATGAAAACCACTTCAAGCCAGGGGGTGCGGCAGCAGCCCCCCTAGTTCCAGCCCCCAGGGCAGAGTCATGTTGCCGATCCCTGGCCCTTTCCCCCAGGTCTCTCCCCATCACCTGCAGGCTCTGGCTCCGGTGCTGGTGTGGGCAGAGGCCGGGGCTGCCCCAGAGGCTGGTTCCAGCCACTGACGAAAGTCCTCACCTGGACTGGGCACAGGGGGGGCGTTGATGAAGGTTCCCTCCCCCGCGTAGGCTGCTCTCATTCCCGGTTCTCTGATCACAATGGAGGAGGAGGAGCTGACCTAGGAAGATAAACACAGAAGTGGGCTGTAGTCCACGAAAGCTTATGCTCTAATAAATTTGTTAGTCTCTAAGGTGCCACAAGTACTCCTGTTCTTTTTACAGAGACTAGCTTGAGACAGAGCCTCCCCTGAGAAAGAACCAGAGCCCTCGGGATACAGCTAGGGTGACCAGACAGCAAACATGAAAAATCGGGATGGGGGTGGGGGGTAATAGGAGCCTATATAAGAAAAAGACCCAAAAATCGGGACTGTCCCTATAAAATCGGGACATCTGGTCACCCTAGATACAGCAGCTGATTAATTCCCCCCCCCTCCACATCCCTCTCGATGCACACCCAGATCTGCCACCCAGGAGGAATCCTGCCACACTCCGTCTCTCTGCCCTGCAAGAGCGGACCCCACCCGCAGCCCGTGCCCCCAAGAAACAGCTCCCCTGCGGTAGGGAGGTGAGTGAATTGCTGGGAGAGGCTGCCTGGGGTTGGGGGATGCAGAGCCCCCAAGAGGCAAGGTGGCTGCAGTGCAATGGGTTTATTACTGGGATCCGGGCAGCTGGAAGTGACTTGCACTGGCTACAGTGTTGAGGGTCTTGTCTACACCTACAGGTTTGCACTGGAGCAGCTGCCCCGCTGCAGCGCGTAAATGAATTAGGCCACGTCTACACAGCACTTTCGCCGTGAAACTTTTGTCACTCTGGAGTGTGAGAAACACCTCTCCTCCCCCAAACGACAAACGTTTTCCCAACGAAAAGCGCCGGTGTGGACAGAGCTTCGTTGGCGGGAGACGCTGTCCCGGCAACGAAGCTACTGCCCTCGTTGGAGGGGGTTTTATTTTGTCACCGGGAGAGCTCTCTCCCGGCAACAAAGAGCATCTACACAGCGCACCTTACAACGGCGTGGCTGCAGCGGCACCGTTGTAAAGTGCGCAATGTAGACGTAGCCTTAGTTAATCCACTTCGTGGAGAGGTAGGGGTACCACCTGGCCGGTATGTGAGCAGCCTGGCTGTTTTTTGTTTTTTTTTTAATGGATTTGCCAGAAAAATATTTTAAACTGCCAGGTTTATTTTTTTTCCACGTGGGCCTAAAGATTTGTATCCTAGTCTCATAGGACCCTGGGGTAGCTAATAAAAGTTTCTGTGCCCAGCTACAGATGGTGCAGCGTTCCCACTTCTGCAGTTGAAATGAGAACAGATCAAAACTGTGGAAAATACAGCAGCTGTCTGCCCACCAACACGCACCCGTGTGTGTGTGTGTGTGTGAGATAGGGTTTGAGTCACGCGAGAGTGAGGAGACCAGTGATGTCATCAATCTTAGTTCTATGTGTTATCTTTCTAGATACTATACGTGGCTGTTGAAAGGGAGGGTGCAGAGTTGCCTGGTGGTTGAGGGTTGGGGAAAGTCCCCACCCGGGCTGGGCACAGTTGATGAAGGTTTCCCGTCTGGCACGCTGCTCTCAATCCGGGTTCTCTGATCACAGTGGAGGAGGAGGAGGCGGCGGGCTTGCCTTGGGCGTGGGGGGCTGGGTTTTTGCATTTCAAAGGGGGTAACCCTAGCAAGAAGTGGTAGCTATGTCGGTGGGAGAATTCAGCTTCATTATATTCTCAGAAGGACACTTTAAGTTCCCAGATGCTCCATGGACAGGCCTGAGTTAAGCAGAGTGAAAAGACGGCACACAAAATGGTAAGGTGAAATACACAATTGCTATATGTTTAAGAACATAAGAATGGCCATATTGGGTCAGACCAATGGTCCATCTAGCTCACTATCCTGTTGTTCTGATTTAAAATATACATTTAAAAATTGCAGGCCATTGTAGCCTGGGGAGAGTGGGAGGTGCTCTGGTTTGCTACCTAAGGATTCTCAGTCCTTTCAGGCGTTCCACATTCTGGAGGACGTAACAATCCTGGTGGCTCCTGAAGGGCAAAGGGAGATTCCATTCCAAGGTACCGCTCACAAGCCGGCTGTGTATGCCACAGAGGTTTTTCAAGCATTTGATGTCTAAGCAACTCATCTATGAATGGAATAGGCTGATGTCGTATAGCCTCGGGCCCGGAAAATACACCCTGCCCTGAAATATGATTGCCTATTTGGAGTTCGTACTACGGGAAAAGTTTGCAGCTATCAGAACCTGCGATTGGGTCGAAATTCACGGTGGAAATCAACCGGCTGCTGCGTTAGCATCTGCACAGATTACTGCTTCCCTATGGCTTACGATACAGCCTACTCTGACTACATCTACCTACGGACTACATGCAAACACACAGGATAGCATGGCTTGCACAGGCAGGCCCCCACTTTCCTGTCACATTTCTAGACTGTGTACCACCCGCGTATTTCAGACAGTGAATTCGTCACCCACGCACTACACTTCCGCGCTGTACAATTTATTGTTCACAGGTACACCGTGACGTAGGCGATTTGTACGGTGTGGTGTATGAAAATGGAAGGCAATATCCGGGTCTTATATTTAACACCCCGACGCATCTTTGTAAGAACTTGCAGGTATCTAGTAGAACGGTAACGTTAAATGGTTGTTTCCCTGCTGTTTGCGCTTCCTGGTCTCCACTTTGAATTCCATGGGTGGTGGGGGGGGGGGTGTAGGTATGTGGGGGGTGAGGATTAAGACGCTGGTGTACATTTCACCATTAGTGGGTACATGCTGCTTCCCACAGCTTGTAATAAACAGTGCGCTGGGTCATATACCAGAAACCCCTCTCCTCCCATTCGTACATTCATAACACCAGACATGGTGCCAAAAACCTACCAGGCTCTGAGGCTACATCTGCCCCTTCTGTTTCTGCTGCTGCTTCCGCAACTGGCTGCTCCTTTGGGGGGTCATCAAACAGCTCCTACCAGTGTGGACCCAGCAGCAAAACTATCTCAAGGACTGGCATGGGCCGCGGGAGCCAAGAGGGCCGGAATAGGGGAGGCCCCATCACTTTTTACCTGCCTTAAGGGCGAACGACAGGGGCAGGGGGAGTAGGGGGCCGAAAGGAGGGAGCAGGGGGCATGGTCCCGGGAAGAGGCTCTCAGGTGGAGTGGGGGGTGGGGCCCCGGTTTGGGCGCCGGTGGCTCCCCCACTTCTAGGGAGCTTCTGGTGCTCCTGGCATGAGCACGGGAATGGCTGCGCTAACCTCCTCCGGCGGCTGCTGGCTCCCCTCCGGTGCTATACGAAATTCGGAGGTAAGAAGGTGGCCATCCCGGCTGAACAGGCTGGGGGCTCAGGGCTCAGTGCAGTGCCTTGTAAAAGCGGCAGGGGGATGGAGAGTTCCCAAAGGTATGGTTCTCATCCCTGGCTTTCCAGTATTGGCTCTGGAGCTGTTTAACCTGCTCCCTGCAGGGCCGGCCTTAGGGGAAATGGTGCCCTGGGCAAACTTGTATTTTGGCTCCTGCGGGCACCAGACCCCTGCGGGCTCCCCACCTCCGATCTTCCTTGGCCCCCACAACTCCCCACCCCCCCTTCGCCCCTGGCCCCCATGGCTCCCCAACCCCCACTGCCACAGCCGCCCCTCCCCGGGTCCCCACCATGACCTCCAGGCCCCGCTGCCTCCCCGCAGTGCCTAATTTGTATAGAAAGAGGTGCCAGGGCTCACCCCCAGCACAAATTAAGCACTGGCTGGGTGGCCAGGACTGGTTGGGTGCCCAGTTCTGAAGGCAACACTGCTGCCAACAGCAGCACCAGAGGCGCCGACTCTGGACAGCCACCTCCCTCCCTGCCCCCAGCACCTCCGCCCACCGGCGGCCCCGCCGATCAACTCCTCCCCCTCCCTCCCAGTGCCGCCCGCCCGCCGCAATCAGCTGTTCCACGGCGTGCAGCAGGCCCTGGGGGGCGGGGGAGGAGTGGGGACGGGGCGCGTTCAGGGGAGGGGGCGGAACTGGGTGAAAAGAGGCAGGGAAACTCGGTAGGTGGGGGCGGGGCCTGGAGCAGAGTGTGTGTGTGGGGGAGTTTGAACATCTCTGGGGCCTGGAGGAAGCCGGCACCTGTGAGCAGCGCAGAAATAAGGGTAGCATAGTATATAGCCACCCTTCCTTCTGCACTACTGCTGTGGCTTGTGGTGCCCAGCCTGCAGCTCAAGGCGGGCTCTGCGCTGTCACACGGGGGTGCATCTTGCTGGAGCCCCTGGCCATCCTGCAGCTCTCTGGCCACTCCTGGGCCCCCCAGGGTGCCATTTCAGATTTTGGTGGGAGGTGCAACTTTAACCTGAAAACTAGATTTTTTGCAGATATTAACTTAGAAATTAGCAGACAGGAGCACTGTATCTAATTCCTATACAAAAAAAAAAGAAAAAAAAATGTATACCAACACCAATTAAAGCCACATTTTAAGTTTATATGGAAGTTTAGAACAATCAGGAGACGATACAGCAAGATAGTCCCAATCCCAAGCCTTGAGGGATCAATTCTTGGAACTTTAACACAGGTATCAGAAACACAAGTGTGATACTTGGCAGATTATAAAAATAAATAAAATCTGCTTAAAATCTGCTTGCTTTCTCTAACAGACCCAGTGTGTTACTGCCATTATCTCCTCTATTTTAGTCAATTGTTTTATACTCCACTCAAAACGTATTTACTTAATTTTAACATATGCGAGTAAAGGTTTTCCCCCTCTTTTATTAAGAACGGGAATTTAGTTTTCTAATTATTTTGGCGTTTATATTTACCGATCACAATCACGTACGTGACTCACTAACATTTGAGTCCATCATTACTATTAGTATCAGACTCGGAACCGCATTTATTTTCCTACTAATTTGAAGTTATTTTACAGATATAACTAAAAATACCCTTTGAAAATAAGCGCCCTTCATCTGCACAGTGTCTACAGTTATGTGTTTAGCTAATTTTTTTTTGTTGAACTGGCGTTGCTCAGGTGACTACAAGCTACATTTACATTCTAGGAGGGCACTTTTATTTGATTGTACTACTTTAAATAACGAATGACAAAGCACGATCTGGTAATAAAAGTACTAACGATAAGTACTCCCGCCAGGACAGGTTAGGATTTTAGAACTCACTACTCAAAGAATTAAATTTAAGCATAAGAGAAAAAAAAATGATGAAATGCACAGACCAGTTAAAAAACTAAAATAACAGCACAGTGATCCTTAACAAACTTGGAAAGAATAAAATTACAAAGAATATATGTGCCTTGAAATACCAAGAAGTACCAACAATATTATGCGCGTGTGTGCGCGAGAGTGTTGGGGGAGTGAGTCTGTGTGTGTGTGTGTGTTGGGGGAGTGTCTGAGACTGTGTCTGTGTGTGTGTATCGGGGAAGTGTGAGTGTGCCAGAGTGAGTGTGTCAGCGCGCTGTCTCTTTAAGCAGCGCATTCAGGACCTGGAACAACAGCACCGGCAGCACCCACTCTGCACCCAGAGACACCAGCACACACATGCTCCCCTTGACCCCCAGCTCAGCGGAGACGGGGTACGCAGGTGTGGGGAGGGGAACACCCTGAGATCAGAGCCCCCCCATCCCCACTCTGCACAGCAGACAGGAGGCAGGCTCCATGTCCCGAGCTTGGCGGGGGTGACTCCATGGGGGTGGCGGTGGCAGGAGCAGCAGCGGCTGCAGACCCAGTGGAGCAGGGCAGCAGGGGAGGAGGGGCACCCCCGCTTCAGAGGAGTTACCAGCCACCCCCACTGCAGCTTGACTGTCTGCCCTCTCCAGGCACTGCTGCACCTGTCTGGCTCCCTCTAAGCCCACTGGCTGTCCACAGGTCAGGTGGTGGGAGAGACCAGCACGGCGCCACCCTAAGCACAGTGGCCCAGCCCACCGACCCCTAAGGCCAGCCCTGGCTCCCTGCACTGGTCATGGGTCTGTTTAATCCCCAACTCTGCCAGGCTCCCTGCTATTTTCTGGTACACCTGATCATTTCTGGTGCTCTGACTGACGTCAAATGTCTGGCTCGCCTCACACCGCAGATTGATCAGAATCTGACGCTGGTCCAGTGACCAGTGCACTGGGCAAAGGCCTTCCTCTTACCAGTGGCCGTAGCTAACGCAGGGGACGGATCTCTCTGTTTGCAGCTCAGGGGACAGAGAACAATGGCAGGGCCAAACACCAAGCGGCCCATGGGATTGTAGGGTAGCACTAGCGGACTCTCAGAACACGAGTCTGAAGACCTGGGGCCCAGCTAAGTCCTCACTGCAAAATGATGCAGTGTGAACCCTGAGTTCCAATAGGACTGGGGCTCAGACCCACCCACCCCCCTTTTCGGGTCCTAGGGCCCCGGTTCCAAGGGCTTATTGGCCTAAGTCAGGCAAATTTGTGTATAGACGGAATGGGGGGTTGGGCATGAATATGAGGTCAGACCTACACTGTTGTGTAGACACACCCCACAGGCAGTAGGGAGGGGGCCTTGGGAGAGGATGTGTGTTTATGTCTGATTCTGTAAGCAAGTCATTTTTAAGTGAGGTGAAACTTGGGGTATGCAAGACAAATCAGGCTCCTGAAAGGAGGACAGTCGGCTGGAAAGGTTAAGAGCCACTGATTTCTAGGGTCTCTCTCCTGCATGGACTATCTGATGTCTACAAAGCTGTGAGCTGTGAATGAAACATTTCACACATTTGGAGTATGTATACAGTCGCTCTGCCATGTGGATCTTTTGATGTGAAATAAGAACTGAACTCTGACGGAAACTTTTCCCACAATCCAGGGATTAATAAGGGCTTTCTCCAACATCCGTCATCCAGTCTGTGGTAAGATGTGATTTGTTACTAAACTTTTGCTCACAAGTGGAGGCTTTTATGGTTTTTCCCCTCTCATGTGGATTCTCTGATGCGCAAGAAGATCTGAGCTCTGAATGAAACTTTTCCCACACTCCAGGCATGTATGGGGTTTTTCCCCCGTGTGGATTCTCTGATGTCTAGTAAGGTTGGAACTCCGAGTGAAATATTTCCCACAGTCAGAGCATTTATAGGGCGTTTCTCCTGTATGACTTCTCTGATGCACAATTAGATCTGAGCTCTGAATGAAACTTTTCCCACAGTCCAGGCATTTATGGGTTTTTTCCCCTCTGTGGGTTCTCTGATGTCTAGTAAGGGTTGAACTTCGAGTGAAGTTTTTCCCACAGTCGGGGCATTTATAGGGTGTTTCTCCCGTATGAACTCTCTGATGCACAATAAGATCTGAGCTCTGAATGAAACTGTTCCCACAGTCCTTGCATACATAGGGTTTCACTCCTGTGTGGCTTCTGTGATGTGTAGTAAGTTGTGAATTATCACTAACCTTTTCCCCAGAGTCGAGGCTGGTAGGCACATTTCCTCCTATGTGGATTCTCTGGTGTCTAGTAAGGTTTGCACTTCGATTGAAACCTTTCCCACAATCGGGGCATTTATAGGGCGTTTCCCCTGTATGGATTCGCTGGTGCACGAGAAGATTGTAGCTTTGAAGGAATATTTTCCCACAGTCAAGGCATTTATAGGGACTCTCACCCATGTGTGCGTTTTGATGTGTAATAAGTTGTGAGTTGTCACTAAAGCTATTCCCACTGTCAAGGTATTTATAGGGTTTATCTCCTGTGTGGGTTCTCAGATGTCCCATAAGGCATGATTTTATCACTAAATTCCTTTCCACACTCAGTGCATTTATAGGGTGTCTCTCCTGTATGGACTCTCTGATATCAAACTAGGTTTGACCTCCGATTGAAATTTTTCCCACAGGCCTATATGGTTTATCTCCTGTGTGGATTCTGTGATGTGAAATAAGATGTGAGATCTGAAAAAAAGTGTCTCATAGTAAAGTCATTTGTAGGGCTTCTCTCCTTTGTGGGGGTTCTCTGATGCATAATAAAGTTTGCTTTTGACGCTAAACTAACTCCCAGAGTCAGTGCATTTATAGGGTCTCTCCTCTGTGAATCCTTTGATGTCCCATAAGGTGTGAGTTGTCACTAAATCTTTTTCCACACTGAACTGAAGCTTTTGCTGTGCGTTGTGCATGTGGTGTTTTCCACTCATGTGTGTGGATTCTCTGCTGGGCTGTGGTTTCCTTGAGGTCTTTGCACTTTTCCCCACAAATAAGGGATTTAATTACTTCCTTTCACAATTGGTTTCTCTGATGTCTCTCTGACCTGCAATGACTCTTATGGGATGTTCCCTGGTCAATGCTCCAGGAACCGTTCCATTTAGATCTTCCTGATAACGTCCCTGGCAGCTCCACTTGCTTAGGAATTCCCTACTGGAGATTCTCCTCTTCATTCTCACTCACCATCCCTTCACCTGCTGGGACACAGAGAGAATTCAGACTAGAGTCATTCCCAGTGCTAGAGTCAACAGAAAGAAAGGGGAATAACAAAGAGGAGAAAGAAAACACAAGAACTGTTGGGGTTTTGAGAAAGAGAAAGTTTAGTTACCCATCTGTAAGTTTTCCTTCTCTGAAGTGAGCTCCTGGTTCTCAGTGATCCATTACCACTGGGTCACTCCTCTTCATCTTAGGAACATGGATCAAATAAAATACATTTTTCTAGCATCCCAATGTCGTGTCAGAAGATGGAGGTGTTCTGTGAACATTTTGCCTCTCTAACACTCACGACAACTGCCCAGGTTGAGAAGACAAGCTATAAGTTCCGATGAATAAACTTTCCAGAAGATTAGCCATCTCCAGGCAGGACACTTTTCCTACTTATTCATTTGGTATACAAATGAAGGTTAATGGAAAGCAAGATTCCCAATAGGTGGGAATCCTACGTTTTCTCCATCTCTCTGTGATGGCTTCATAGGGCAAATAAAGGTTTGAGATATTTCCCCTTCAATTGGAATTTAATGCAAAATTTATGTGGGGTCTCCCATCGAGCAGCAGAGCCCACTTCAGAGAAGGGAAAACGATGGATGGGTAGATAATTTTTACCTGTCTTCTTCTTAGGTACCTGGTGATCTATGCTCCATTACAGCAGGGAAGTAGCCAATACTAAAACCAATCTCCACACAGAAGAGGGAAACTTAAAACATGAATAAAATTGAGCCAACAGGAAAAACAGCTTATTTGAGGGCTTCTTTTTTTCTTTCTTCCTTCCCCCAAGATATGACGAAAAACCAAGAGAGAGAGCGCAGAACTCTTTGTCCAAATGCATTTCAGACAAACACCATCACATCTCTTCCCAGTGCCAGGAAAGAGAATACACTGAAGCCCAGGGATATATGGCAAAATTACCTGAATGAAGGATTGTGCTGTTCTGCAAAGGAAATGACCTAAGCTAGTACTCAGACCCAACCAAGAACCTGTCTAGAAAGAGAGATCCTATATCTCCCTGGTTGTGAGACAAAAAGAGGATTCTTGTCCTGTCAAGAGCACCATGAAGATCCAGTTATCCGAATCCCTAGAAAAGCCCAGTTTTGTGGGCAGTTTCTAGATTTGAGCAGGAAGTCCATGAGTTCTCCTGAACATTCATGCTCCAGAAGGGAAAACCTTCCAGTTTCAGGCCAAACGCCTGAGGTGCCATGGGCCTGGAAGTCTGAGCAGGAGCAAGAGAATATGATGCAAAGCACAACATGGTGATAAAAGTACTAAAAATAATTACTCCAGCCGGGACAGGTTAGGCATTTTAGAACTCACTACTCACAGAATTAAACTGAAGTGTAAGAGAGAAATAAAATGATGAAATGCACAGACCAGTCAAAAAACTAAAATAACAGGACTGAGATCCTTAATGAACTTTGACAGGATAAAATTACAGAGAATATATGTGCCTTGCACATTCTGACAGGAAGCACCAAGAAGTAACAATAACAACAACAATGTGTTTGTAAGAGAGAGTGTGCTGGGGGGACTGTGTGAGGGAGAGTGTGTGTGTGGTGGTGGAGTGTCTGAGAGAGAGTGTGTTTGTGTGTGAGAGAGAGGGATTGTATGTGTGAGGGAGGGAGAGTGTGTGTGTTGGGATAGTGTGTGTGCGTGTAGGGTGTGTGTGTGTGTGTGTGTGACAGTGCGCATGTGGGTTTGTGCGTGTAGGAGGGAGTGTGTGTGTCAGAGAGTGCATGCGTGTGTGTGTGTGTGTGTGTGTGTGTGTTGGGAGGAATGTGAGTGTGCCGGATTGAGTGTGTCAGCGCTCTGTCTCTTTAAGCCAGCGATTCTCAAACTTTTGTACTGGTGACCCCTTTCACATAGCAAGCCTATGAATGCGACCCCCCCCCCTTATAAATTAAAAACACTTTTTTATATATTTAACACCCTTATAAATGCTGGAGGCAAAGCGTGGTTTGGGCTGGAGGTTGACAGCTCGTGACCCCCCACATAATAACCTCACAACCCCCTGGGGAGTCCCAACCCCCACTTTGAGAACCCCTGCTTTAAGCAGTGCATTCCGGAGCCTGTGGAGACCGGTACACGGTGGGAGGAAGGGGGATACCCGACACCAGGGCCAAACACCAAGCAGCCCAGGGGATTGTGGGAGAGCACTGGTGGACTCTCCGAACATGACTCTGAAGACCTGGGCCCCAGCTAAGTCCACGCTGCAAAATGATGCAGTGTGAACCCCGAGTTCCAACAGGACTTGGGCTCAGGACCCCCCCATTTTCGGGTCCTAGTGCCCAGGTCCCAAGGGCTTACTGGCCTGAGTCAGACAAATTTGTGTCTAGACGGAAGGTGGGTGGGGGTTGGGCACGAATAAGAGCCCAGACTTACATTGGCCTGTAGACAACCCCCCCTCCCCCCCCAGGGTCTATCTACACGGCAAAGAAAACCCCGTGGCGGTGAGTCTCCGAGCCTGGGTCTACTGACTCAGGCTACGGGGCTGAACATAGCAGTGTAGACATTCCCGCTCTAAGAGGGGTCAGTCTCAGACCAGCCTGAGCAGGAACATATACACTGCTATGTTCAGCCCTGGAGCGTGATCCCAAATCAGTGAACCTGGGCTGACACTTGTTGCTGTGGTTTTTCTTTTTCCGGTGTCGATGTACCCTCAGCCTATCATCCAGTGCTCATCAGCTTCTCTATATGGCCCAGCCACCAATCAAGGGGGCAAAGTGCCCTACTGAGTGGGCGTGGGTTAGACAAGCAGCAGCAGAATGGGCAGGAATGATGTCCCTAGCCTCTGTTTGCCAGAAGCTGGGAATGGGTGACAGGGGATGGATCACTTGATGATAACCTGTCTGTTCATTCCCTTTGGGGCACCTGCCATTGGCCAGTCAGAGGACAGAATACTGGGCTTGATGGACCTTTGGTTTGACCTAGTATGGCCATTCTTATGTTCAGAAGTCAGCATCTGATTTTCACCCTACAAGTGCTTCACACTGCTGTAGACCGTTCCAGGGACTGCCATGGGTTGACTCTGGATTTGTACCAGGCTGAGAGAGGGGGCAATCAGCCTATGTGGCACCAATGTTACTCCTGATTTACACTGGGGCAGATGGGAATCAACCCCATGTGATGCCAAGGGAGGTCACGCTGGATTTACACGGGGCTGAGTGAGGGGAAAGGGGCCCAAGTGACTCCAGTGGGATCTCTCCTGATTTAAACCGGACCCAGCCAGAGGAGCACAGCACGTTTCGACTCTAGGGGAAGTCTGAGAGCGTATGACGAGGCAGAGCTAAGATGCTTTGGGTGACCTCCCTGCCTTCCCTCAGCCCACCCGGCCTGGACTATGTGTGTAACTTTAAACGACACATTATGTGGGTTTGTAATGCTTGTGTGACCCCACTTACTGTGCACCTCACGCTTGATTTTTGGGCAATGAAGAATACCTAGCTCTGAAATAGCATGGTACATCAGCCAAGGTCAGAGCATTTTGCAAAACTGGTCACTGTTTCTCTCCACAACTGCTCCACCAGCCTTTTAAAAACAAGCAGCAGTGCTCTCACAGGATACGTCTTCACTACCTGCCAGATCGGCGGCTAGCAATCGATCTATTGGGGATCGATTTATGGCGTCTCATCTAGACGTGATACATCGATCCCCGAACGCATTCCCTGTCGACTTCGGAACTCCACCAGCGTGAGAGACGGAAGCAGAGTTGACGGGGGAGCCGCGGCTGTCAATCCCGCGCCATGAGGTTGGGAGGTAAGTCGACCTAAGATACGTCGACTTCAGCGACGCTATTCTCGTAGCTGAAGTTGCGTATCTTAGATCGATTCCCCCACCCCCAGTGTAGACCAGCCCACAGACTGACTGTCTCCCTCTGCAAGAGACAGGTGAACTGAAACGCCGGCCAGAAAGGATTTCCCCTGGACGCAAGGGTTTTCCGTCACAGACTCCTGGAAGGGTTTGGAAAGCTTGGGAATCTGCAGTGCTCAGGGTTGGGGAATTAACACCTGAAAGAGGCTTCCTAGACAGCCTCCGAGTCTACCAAAGGCCATTTTTTTAGTCATTATACTAGACAAAAGACACTGGATGTTTAAGAAACTGAATTCCACTTTAATTATTCCAAAGACCGAAATGAAAAGCTCCCACCTCAGGGCCCTGCTCAGCAAAGTGCATTTCAACTCAGCACATTACTGCGCGGGGTTCCAGCAACAGGGTTCCATTGTACAGCTGGCAGAAAAGGGAAGAGAATTCAAGAAAGACGCTGTGCCTGAGACAGGCAGTTGGATGCTAGGTAGTCAAATGCCTCTGATTTGGGAAGTAGGAAATGGATGGTTTTGGGGTTTTTTGACTATGGCCCACCCTAATCAAGGCCCTGGGAGAATGTCCTTCCAGTGTGGAGGAGAAGTCTACACCGTCCCACCTGGTGTTCGCTCCATACTGCCTGCTAAGAAGATCTAAGAGGTCTCTTCCCTGTGTTCATTTGTTCACGCTATTGTCAGAGCCCAGTTGAAGCTTCCCTGTCATTCAAATTCTCTCTCCGGTGTGGTGTTTAATAGTGCGTGGGCTGTGACTGGAACTTGTCCCACCATCAAAGCATTTATTGCAGTGGTCCGGGGGGGACGGACAGCAGAAGTCTTCAAAGGGGTACGTGAACTCATCTAGATAGTTACCTACTTTCACAACAGGCTACATGAGCACTAGTGAAGTCAGGACAAACTAAAGTTTCATACAGACAATGACTTGTTTACACTTCTCTATATGCTATATCCATAGCTGACGTGTTGGGGGTGGGTCATGTCAGGTCACATGCTCCCCCCAGATTTATGCCAGGGTGGGAGTTGGGCTGAGCGCAGCTGAAAGGGAGGTGCTGGGAAAGGCAGCAACAGCGAGCGCTCCCCCTGGGCGCCACTAGGTGGCGCCTAGAGCAGGGAAGTGAGACCGGGCTAGCAGAATTGGGGGTGCAGGGAAGCAGGCTGAATCCATCCCTGCCTCACCGGCAACCGCTGTTACCTGCTCAGGTATGAGTCTGGACTAGCCTGCCTGGGGTGCGCAGAAGGGTGCTCAGGGAGTCAGTCGGGGCAATAGGGGGGAGTCAGTGGGGCCCAGGCGAGCAGGGGATGGGATGAGGAGGCAGGGGGAGGCAATAAGGACCTAGGGGAGGCAGCAGGGGCCAGGGCAATTGGGGGATGGATGGTGGGCCGGAGGAGGAAGCAGGGACCGGGGGATGGGTGGGGGAGGCCCCAGAGGCCAGAGGTGATGGGCTGGGGGAGGCCACGGGGGCCAGAACACCAAAATACCTGTTTCCCCAGAGTGCCATTTTCCCTAAGTCTTGCCCTAGGAGGGTGACATGGGTGACTGCCCAGGGTGCTGTGGTCAGAGGGGGTTGCTGAAGGGGGCCCGGGCCGTCACCAGGAAGTTGACTGTGGCGGCAAGGACGGGGGGAGGGAGGGGCTGCCCTTGTGCCCCCACCCTCAGTAGTTACTAGTCACTTCTGCCTCTATATCAGCATTTCTCAATCTACAGCTGACAATTTATTTTAGAATGACAGGGTAACAACGAGAAAGGCAGCCATCTTTCAGTACTAGTGGTTGTGACCCTGTTGTATCTTTATGTCTGATTTTATAAGCAAGTTCTTTTTAAGTGAGGTGAAACTTGGGGGTAAGCAAGACAAATCAGCCTCCAGAAAAGGGCACAGTCACCTCGAAAGGTTGAGAGCCACTGATTTCTAGGGTCTCTCTCCTGCATGGACCATCTGATGTCTACAAAGCTGTGAGCTGTGAATGAAACATTTCACACATTTGGAGTATGTATACAGTCGCTCTGCCATGTGGATCCTTTGATGTGAAATAAGAACTGAACTCTGACGGAAACTTTTCCCACAATCCAGGCATTAATAAGGGCTTTCTCCAACATCCGTCATCCAGGGTGTGGTAAGATGTGATTTGTTACTAAACTTTTGCTCACACGTGGAGGCTTTTATGGTTTTTTTCCTCTCATGTGGATTCTCTGATGCGCAAGAAGATCTGAGCTCTGAATGAAACTATTCCCACAGTCCTGGCACGTATGGGGTTTTTCCCCCGTGTGGATTCTCTGATGTCTAGCAAGGTTGGAACTCCGACTGAAGTACCTCCCACAGTCAGAGCATTTAAAGGGCGTTTCTCCTGTATGGCTTCTCTGATGCACAATAACATCTGAGCTCTGAATGAAACTTTTCC
Organism: Malaclemys terrapin pileata; assembly: GCF_027887155.1. Lineage (NCBI taxonomy): Eukaryota > Metazoa > Chordata > Testudines > Emydidae > Malaclemys > Malaclemys terrapin. Next base: position 42,382,504 of record NC_071517.1, on the reverse strand, counting down.
CACAGTCCAGGCATTTATGGGTTTTTTCCCCTGTGTGGGTTCTCTGATGTCTAGTAAGATTTGAACTTCGACTGAAGTTTTTCCCACAGTCAGGGCATTTATAGGGTGTTTCTCCTGTATGAACTCTCTGATGCACAATAAGATCTGAGCTCTGAATGAAACTGTTCCCGCAGTCCTTGCATACATACGGTTTTGCTTCTGAGTGGCTTCTGTGATGTGGAGCAAGTTGTGACTTATCACTAACCTTTTCCCCAGAGTCAAGGCATTTATGTGGTTTTTCTTGTAGGTGGACTATCTGGTGTCTCTCCAGGTTTGAACTTCGATTAAAGCTTTTCCCACAGTCGGGGCATTTATAGGGCATTTCTCCAGTATGGGTTCGCTGATGCGCAATAAGATGTGCGCTCTGAAGGAAACGTTTCCCACAGTCAAAGCACTTATAGGGTCTCTCACCCATATGGGCACTTTGATGTGTAATAAGTTGTGAGTTGTGACTACAATTTTTCCCACAGTAAGGTACTTATAGGGCGTCTTTCCTGTATGAGCTCTCTGATATCAAGCTAGGTTTGACCTCCGATTGAAATTTATCCCACAGGCCTGGCATTTATGTGTTTTCTCTCCTGTATGGATTCTGTGATGTGAGCGCTGAAAAAAAATGTTTTCTCACCATAAATTCATTTGTAGGGTTTCTCTCCTGTGTGGGTATTCTCTAATGCGTAATAAAGTGTGCTTCTGTTGCCAAACCTGTGTGAATTCTTTGATGTCCAATAAGATGCAAGTTGTCACTAAATCTTTTTCCACACACAAAGCATTTATAGAGTCTCTCTCCTGTGTGGGTTTTCTGGTGTCTAATAAAGTGCAATCTCGAACTGAAGTTTTTGCCGTGCGTTGTGTGTGTTTTTTTTCTCTTGTGTGTGGATTCTCTGCTGGGCTGTGGTTTCCTTGAGGTCTTTGCACCATTTCCCACAAGTAATGGATTTAATTACATCCTTCCACAATTGGTTTCTCTGCTGTTCCTCTGACCTGCAATGATTCTCACAAGATTATCCGTGGTCAACGCTCCAGGAACCGTTCCATTTAGATCTTCCTGATAACGTCCCACTTGCTTAGGGGTTCCCTACTGGAGATTCTCCTCTTCATTCTCACTCAGCATCTCTTCACCTGCTAGGATACAGAGAGAATTCAGACTAGGGTCATTCCCAGTGCTAGAGTCAAAGGGAAAGAAAGGGGAACAGCAAAGAGAAGAAAGAAAAACACAAGAACTGATGGGGTTTTGAGAAAGATAAAAGTTACTTACCTGTCTGCAAGTTTTCCTTCTCTGAAGTGAGCCCCTGGTGCTCAGTGATCCATTACAACTGGGTTACTCCTCTTCATTTTAGGAGCATGGAGATAAAATAATTTTTTCTAGCATCACAATGTCGTGCCAGAAGATGGAGGTGTTCTGTGAACATTTTGTCTCTAACTCTCAAGACAAATGCCAAAGTTGAGAAGACGAGCTATCAGTTCTACTCCTGTGGGAATTCTGCGCCTCTGCGGAGGTGCACAATTCATATCTCCTGCAGATTTTTGGCCCCCGACAGAAAATACTTTTCTGCCCAAGAACTGCTGCGGTTTAGCCTTTTGCCCACCAGAGGCCGCTGTGGTGCCAGAACGGCAAGCAGCATGAAGGCAGCCGGCTGTTCTGGTGCTACAGCAGCCTCTGGTGGGCAAAAAGCAGAACTTCAGGGGCAGAATGTATTTTCTGTGGGGGGAAAAAGTTCTGTATTAATATAGTAACTCCTCACTTAATGACGTCCCGGTTAACGCTGTTTTGTCCCTGACCTATTAGAGAACATACTCATTTAAAGTTGCACAATATTTCCTCATAAAGTTGTTTGGTAGTGGGGGCTTGGAACCAGGGTGGACTGGCAGCCCCCCTATCTGCTCCCCTCCACCCCCACAACATCTCCTGCCTCTCGGCAGCCCCACAACTCCCCCTCTCTCCCTGCGCCTCCCACCCACAGCAATCAGCTGTTTTACCGTTCAGGAGGCTCTGGGGGGAAAGGAGCGCATTGGGGGAAGGGGTGGAGTGGGGCCAGGCAGAGCTGGGAGTTGAGCACTCTTCCCCCCTCCGGGTACTTTGAAAAGTTGATGCCTGTGCAGACGTGCATGCGCTGTCCGGAGGAGGGAGTGGTGCGCTCCAGAGGGATACTGTGGGTTCACCATCACATTCAGTTTCCCCAAGGAAGTGTTTACAGCTGCAACCCTGCATCTATTGTGTCTCTTCCCTTCTGCCTCCCTACATGCTGCCTTGTAGTGCGAGGCTACATTAACAACAATGTGTTAACCCTTGAGGGCTCAGCCGAGTGCTAGTTCATCATTTAGCAGCAAGGCATTCCCTGGGAAATATCCCACCTGATATCAACACGGTTGCTTTAGGAGAAGCTCAGGGAGCTCATAAGCAGGTCCCCAGACAAGATTAGAACTTGTTTAAAACTTATACTGTATATGTAATAATGTCTTTTGTCTGGTGAAAAAAAATCCCTGGCACCTAAACCCCACCCCCCTTTACATGAATTCTTATGGTTAAATTTGATTTGCTTAACATCATTTCGCTTAAAGTCACATTTTCCAAGAACGTAACTACAATGTTAAGCAAAGAGTTATTGTATGCCTGGTAAGGAATCTACTTGTCAGAGACAATTACCAGAATCTTTTTTTGGGGGGTCTTTATTGTTACAGATGTACTTGCCGAGAGACAATTTGAAATAAATTATCAAAATAATTGAAACTGGCATGATTATAGGGTGTTATTTGGACAAATAAAATATGCAGAATTTTTCAGAATTGTAAAATAATGAGTGCAGAATTTTTTTATTTTTTTGGCGCAGAATTCCCCCAGGAGTAAAGTTCTGATGAATAAACTTTACAGAAGATTCTCCATCTCCAGGCAGGATACTTTATCTACTTATTCATTTGGTACACAAAAACAGAAATGAAGGTTTACAGCAAAGCAAGATCCCAAAAGGTGGGAATCCTAAGTTTTTTCCACCACTCTGTTGGAAGGTTCCCGGGGGGAAATAAAGAAGGATTGAGACATTTCCCCTTCAACTGGAATTTAATGTAAAATTTTTGTCGGGTCTCATGGAGCACCAGAGCCCACTTCAGAGAAGGGGAAATGATGGATGGGTGGATAATTTTTACCTTTCTCCTTCTTAGGTACCTGGTGATCAATGATCCATTACGGCAGGGAAGTAGCCAATACTAAAACCAATCTCTACAAACAAGAGGGAAACTTAAAAGCTCAAGAAAATTGAACCAACAGGAAAACCATAATAGAGGGCTTGTTTTTTTCCCCCCCTCTTACTTCCCCCAAGATATAATGAAAAACCAAGAGAGCATGCGCGCAGAACTTTGTCCAAATGCATTTCAGACAAACACCACCCCATCTCTTCCCAGTGTCAGGAAAGAGAATACATTGAAGACCGGGGATATATGGCAAAATTACCTGAATGAAGCATTGTGCTGTTTTGGAAAGGAAATGACCTAAGCTAGTACTCAGACCCAATCAAGAATCTATCTAGAAAGAGATCCTATATCCCCCCCGTTGCGAGACAAAATAGGATTCTTGTCCTGTCAAGAGCACCATGAAGATGCAGTTATCTGAATTCCTAGAAAAGCCCAGGTGTGTGGGCAGTTTCTAGATTTGAGCAGGAAGTCCATGCGTTCTCCTGAACATTCATGCTCCAGAAGGGAAAGCCTTCCAGGTTCCTGGGCAAACACCAGAGGTGCCATGGGCCTGGGAGCTTGAGGGACACCGGGAACAGACATTTCCTCCAGCCCAGGAAGATCAAGGATGTTGATCTGCCATATCTAAGAATCTGAGAGACCAGCACTGAAAGTGGTCTGAGAAAGGGTGTGTGTGGGGTCCATCGTTTTCAACAAAAGTGAAAATGATACCACATCTGCCTGTCCCCTCCAACCCTGTATGTGTTCCGCCCCTACCTGTTCTGCCCCATCTCCCACATCAGTTCAGCCCCCATCAATTCTGCCGACCCACCTCTGCTTTTCCTACAGCTCCAGAGGTTCTTCACCCTGTGAGACACTGCACCTCAAAATAGCAACCTGTATCCCCCATAATCACCACTGTCAGGTAATTGTGATATTTCATACAAAGCGTGCCATATATCATATGAAAGGTCATGATCTGCTGAAACCCATTGTTCTGTCTGAATATGTGTATCATTAGTGTGTATAAAGTTGAGATTATGCTGTATGGTTGTTACTGAAATATACTGTAAGTTTGCTAGTGACATACAAAGGACCCCCGCCCAGGAGGGTGCCCCACAACCATTAATGATCAGGGGAGTTGTAATCAAGGGATTTACAATTCAATGACAGTTGCCCAAGTCCACACAATGGGGGATTACTTGATCACTGTGACTCAGTTGAGTTCACTGGGACATGTCCAGGGGAGGGATAGCTCAGTGGTTTGAGCATTGGCCTGCTAAACCCAGGGTTGTAAATTCAATCCTTGAGGGGACCCATTTAGGGATCTGGGGCAAAAATCTGTCTGGGGATTGGTCCTGCTTTGAGCAGGGGGTCAGACTAGATGACCTCCTGAGGTCCCTTCCAACCCGGACATTTTACAATTCTATGAACTGTCTCTCAGGCATATGGATTGATGGCATTATACAAGGATCAGTTGCAACATATCTCTGCCTTTCTCCTTCCCATCTATGCTGGAAGCAAGAGGAATGCCAAGAAGACAAAGATCATCTGAGGAGACTGGTCCAGGCTTAAGGAAAAGTCTGTGTATTAAGAACTTTAAACACCCAGTGGAGTAAGAAAACTGATCTAAATACTGCCTAATGTAATAAGGTTTAGATCGTACATTTTTCTTTTATTTGGTAACTTTCTCCAATTTTTTATACCTACCACTTCTAATCACTTTAAAAAAAAAATCGATCTCTCTCTAGTTAAGAAATCTGTTTTATACTTTACTTAAAACAGCCTGGTTTGGTTGAGGTGCTGGGGAAATCTCAGCTCGGGTACGAAGGCTGGTGCACGTCCTCTCCACACTGAGGGAGGGGCGGCCTGGGTAATGACCTTACACTGGTCAGGCTTCTGACCAGGGCAGGACGGTGCAGCTCAGGGGTACTATGCTGAGGTGCTGGAAGGAATTGGCTGAAGACTCTCTATTTTAGTTCATGAGTGGCTGGGAGAAGCATTCATGTAACTTGGGTGTGTCCCTGCTTGTGGACATCTAAGTCTGCAGCTTGTCACAAAGTCAGGGACAGGGAGTCCAGTGGTATCCCAGTTCTAGGTTTCACTCCAGGGACCCCGTCACTTGCCCCCTCTCCCAGGCCTAGTGCTGCAAGGAAGGAAACGGGATGGGAGCAGCAGGGGAGCAGAAGGGAGGCGAGTCGCCTTATTACAATTTCTGCTCCTGCCTACCTGCTCTTCTACTGTGAGAACAGCTTCAGCACTGAAGAGGAGAAGGAAAGAGCTATGCAAGTTTCCTGCAGCCACCCTGATTGACTGATTCCCCTATACATATGTTTCTGTCTCCCCGATCTCAGTTTCAACTCTGTCTCCGACTGGAGCTAGGGAAGACGGAGCCCACTCCCCCAACACTGAAGCAAGCACAGAAGAACCTGAGCAGATGCTCAACAGGGCACCTCACAGATGTGGCAGTTTCCAATAACCACAGGAAGAAGGAATCCCTTACCCAGCGAGTTCACTGTCTCGTAGTTCTCCTGCATGATGTCCCTGTAGAGGGCTCTCTGAGCAGGGCCCAGCAGAGCCCCCTGCCCCTGGGTGAAATACACAGCCACCTCCTCAAAGGTCACCGGCATCTGAAACAACAAGAGTCCCCCACTCAGCGCCTGCTGCCCCAGCCACAATCCCACTAGTCATGGGGGAGAAGGCTGATAAAATGGAAGCTCTGGGAGGGCCAGAGAAGCAGAATTCCACCCTCGTCCTGCTCAGAGCAGCCAGGAGGCTTCAGGGTGGGGAGAAAGAGCCCCTTGTCCCTCCCAGCCGATGGAGGAGGGCAGGGGCCTTCCTATTTATCTCAGGCCTACTAGCCAGAGGCTGGTACGGGAGGGCAGAGCCCTCGAGCAGGGTCCAGGGACAGGAATCCCAACCCCCTCCCTATTCCCAGCAGCTGGGGGTCAGGGGACAGGGCCTTTCCCCGGGGCTTCACCGCTGGGTGTCCCCTTTGTATTCCACAGCAGCCTCTCCTAGTGGGTTCAGACTCCAGCACTGGGAGTCTGGTCTGTTTTCCCAGCCTTGTCTGGTGGGGCTGTTCCCTGTTCATCAAATGGTGGAATTTACCTCCCCCATGGGCTTGCTATTTGATAACTACCGGGGGACAAATGGCAAAAACGGAGAGGCTTTGATATTAATATTCAATAAAGGAGAGACAAAGGAGAAAATCTAAGGGAATTGTATACAATCATTTGATAACTGGACCAAAAAAATGGGTCAAATCTGAAGGGATTTTATAGAGTATCTGATCATTCAGGAACGAAAAAGGTCAATAGGTGAGAGATTTTTATATGATTATTTCATAATTAAAGAGAGAAAAGGGCAATACGTGAGCTGGGCTGTTATGATAATTGGGCCCACAGATTTATGCTAATTGGGATCTCAACTGTAAAAAGTATGTGAAAGTTCATAGAATGCCACCATAACCTATAACAACAAATGGTGACGGCAAAAAGGTACAAAAGGGAGACAGTGAATTAGTCTACAAAAAAGGCCTCCTGATATAACTCAAGGACTGTGCAGAAATCCTGCTTGTTGAAAACAGAAGACTTGGAACCGGAAATTAACTAAATGAACATATATTAGGCCTCATTGGTGGAAAAATAAGGGGATGGGCTAGTGCACCCATCACTCTCTTTTTGGGTCCTCAAAGAAAGAGGCTTTGAGAGGAAAAGATGGAAGAACAGATAGAGGCTACTGGAGCAATGCTTCACCATCATGGCTCTCATCCTCTCCATCTCCTGGGACCCTAGACCTTCTTCATCCTAATCCTGAGTCCAGGGCCGGCCCTAGACCAAACGGCGCCCCAGGCGAGGTGCGTCTTTGGCGCTCTCCACTCCCCATTTGTAAAACTTTATTGCACTTTTAGCCCATTTCACACTCTTGAAGTCTTAAAACACAAGTACACGTTCACAACGACACAATAAAATAAGGTTCACAATATCGCAGCTGGGCTCTCACTTCAGTCTGTGAGATATAAGAACGAACTGACTGGTGATGCCTTGCCCCTTATCTACCCATGAGGGTGCGGCTGACAACATTCTAGGAGGCTGGAGGAAAATTCTCAGAATGTCTAGAAGGTTCCACAAGATTCTACAAAGGTCCAGAACATTCTAGGCGGTTAGTGAAAAATGAATCCACATATGGAATACCTGAAACATGTTACTGCAAACATTCCATTTTCTCTTTTGTCGCTAACAAAAACAGCAACCCCCAAGCCCGGCGTCCCCCAAACCCAGCACCCCATACAGTCACCTGCCCTCAAATCCAGCCTTGCCTGAGACATGTCCTGACCAGCCCACACCAGAGAGAGGGATCCAGAGGACACTGTCACCCCTACCAGCTCCAAACAGCCTCTCAGATTAAACAGGATTGGATTTTAACAGCAGCAGCAACTAACCCAGCCCTTCTCAACTAACTTCTTCACTTTTACCCAATAATTGGTCTTTTATCATCTTTGTTACTATCTAAGAGACTATCAAACCAGGGGATTTTTCCTTCTAAAAACTGTCCCCAACTAAAGGGAAAGGGAAAGAAGAATCTTGTTAAAATGAAAGCCTGATTAATACTTTACATGTCAAATGCTTTAACTTTTTTCCTTTTTTTTTCCTTTATCTTTTATAGAAGAACCTCATAGTTACAAACACCAGAGTTACAAACTGACCAGTCAACCACACACCTCATTTGGAACTGGAAATACGCTATCAGGCAGCAGCAGAGACCAAAAACAAAAACAAAAAAACAAAAAAAAACCCCACAGTACAGTACTGGGTTAAACGTAAACTACTAAAAAAATAAAGGGACAGGAGTTTCAAAGCTGTATTAAGCCAATGTTCAGTTGTAAACTTTTGAAACAACCATAACGTTTGTTCAGAGTTATGAACAATTCAGAGTTATGAACAATCTCAGTTTCCGAGGCGTTTGTAACTCTGAGGTTCTACTGTATAAAAAGATAAAATGATTTTTAATGGTGTGTTTGCCAAGGTACTAAACAAGCGGAGGTGTCTGTATTCCAAGCCCCTGATCGTGTTTAACACAATTTAAGGTTAGACAGTGACGGGGTTACGTTAGCACTTTTAACCTATATTTTCCATGTAAATTAATACAACAGCCCGTTAGGACAATCCCAGGTACGTAGAGAGTCCCCCCCTTTTCTAGGGGTCCTAGAGGCTCCTCATTTCTATCCTGTAGGCCTGGCTTGACATAAGTAACTGGTCTCATTCCTTAGTGGGCATAACTAGGACGGTGAATGGAAGGTTAAGTTGTAAACCATAGAATATCAGGGTTGGAAGGGACCTTAGGAGGTCATCTAGTCCAACCCCCTGCTCAAAGCAGGACCAATCCCCAAAAGGGGCTTGACAAACAGTACGCTGGAGTCAGGATGTCTGTGCTAGCAACATCTTGAGAGAGACTATGGAAAGATAAATCTGGAAGGTAAAGATCAGGTTCCACATGACCACCACATGGACAGAGCACACTGTACAGGGATTGGCTCCTGCAAAGTAACCAAGCCAATCAAAAAAATATGCGGTGCAATGTATAGCAAATGCAATGTAACGTTTAAAAGTCTATAAAGGAAGAGGCTGACCACCTAAACTTTGGATGTGTGGTACGCCCTACACCCACCCCCTACACTTGTCACTGTATGCCAGATAAAGGAACCTGAGTCAGGAAATCCAGAATTGAACTGAGTTTTTTGGATCCCAGAGAACCGGAGAAAGTATCCTCCCAGAACTGGACAAGGTGTTCTGGATAAGCCAAATGGAAAAGGCCTTGGAGTGCATCCCAACACATCTCCACCTGCTCTGTAACAGGAGGCCAATACTAATCCAGCTGCATTCTCCACTTTAGATCCCCCCCATTAGACAATAATTAGAGAGCAAACTCTTAAAAGCAAGCTTTTAAAGAGATTTTTGTATCAGTATATAACTGAGAAAGACAATGAGGAAAATTTGAAAAGATTCACATAAGTTGGCTAACTAGACTGGAAGAAAGGCATTATCTGTGGGGTTATATATTAATAAATGTTATTTGTTTCTCTAAATAACTGCTATGCAGATAATATATTAATAATCTATAAAGAAAAAACTAACAAAATCTGAGGGGATTTTATATCAAAATCTTGTGACAAAAGGGAAAAGAAATCTGAGGGGTGGAACAACAACAACTGATATTGGGAGGAAAAGGGGCAAAATCAGAGAGGATTACAGTACATTGCTACATTGGATAATTATAACAAACAGCAAAACTGGAGGGGTTTTATATTAATGTTACCTACAAAATCCACATTAAAAGAATGTTATTAAGGTTGCAAAGTCCAGCACTCAGAGTTAAGCAGGGCCAGAATCAAGGGTGCCCAGGCAATGTTAATTCTGCCCCCTTGTGTGAGTGTCTTATGAAATAATCTCTAATGACAGGATCACACATTGCATTGTTCAATAACAGGAACTTGCCTCATTCAGTCCTTTAAAACCCGACATTTCTGATGGAACAAACATGTCCCTGAGAGCACATTAAGATTGAGGAAATTTTTGGCAGCTGTAGGATCCCTTTCCATTCATGTTTTAAATTTCTAAAATCTCATGCTTCAGGGCCAGTCACCTGCAGGGGCCAGGAAGGAATTACCCCCCTACTTATTTTAGGATTTTTTGGGGGTGTTCTTTTCTTTTCCCTCTCCTTCTTTTGAAGCAATGGTTCTCAACCAGGGATACGTGTACTCCTGGGGGTACACAGAGGTCTTCCAGGGGGTACATCAACTCATCTAGATATTTGCCTAGTTTTACAATGGGCTACATAAAAAGCACTAGCTAAGTCAGTACAAACTAAAATTTCATAAAGATATGACTTGTTTATACTGCCCTATATACTATACACTGAAAAGTATAAGGTTTATATTCATCGATTTATTTTATAATTATATGGTAGAAAGGAAGCAATTTTTCAGTACTAGTAGCTGTGACACTTTTGTATTTTTGTCTGATTTTGTAAGCAAGTCATTTTTAAGTGAGGTGAAACCTGGGGGTATGCAAGACAAATCAGTCTCCTGAAAGCGGTACAGTAGTCTGGAAAGGTTGAGAGCCACCACTCTGAAGCATCAGAGAATTGGAGATGGGACATTGGACGGGATGGGCCAACCCTCTGAGGTGGTACTGAGAATTCTCTTTCTCACATGCTCCAACTCTAACTGTATTATTCAGGGTCAGGAAGGAATTTCCCCCCAAGTCAGATTGGCAGGCATCTTAATTTGTTTGCTTTTAACCTTCCTGTGCAGTGCAGGGAACAAGTCACCTCCAGGGTTCATCTGGATATATCTCAGTCAATTCTCTAAAGCAGGGGGTCTGGTGGCACCTTAAAGGATAACAGATTTATTTGGGCATATGCTTTTGTGGGTAAAAAACCCACTTCTTCCAAATAAATCTGTTCATCTTTAAGGTGCCACTAGACTCCTCGTAGTTTTTGTGGATACAGATTAACCTGGCTACCCCTCTGATAGTCAATTTACTGCCACTGCAGGGGCCTCCTGGTCTCTGCCCATAGCTTGGTCTCCTGAGGACTATAATACTGTGGTCTAATTCGGGTTGTTGGGTTTGCCGTGGAGGTGGCTGGGGGGGTTCAGTGGCCTGTGAGAGACAAGAGGTCTGACTGGATGATCTGGCAATCCTTTCTGCCCTTAAACTCCATCTGTCTAGGAGTATTCCACATCTCCAAGGACTTAATGGGGAATATTGCACAGGCACTAAAGGGATTAGATTTTTAAAAGAAATAACCACCTCCAACGAAACTCCTTTGTTGTCACCCTTTCTCCACTCACTCCTTTTTCTCTACACCTCTTATGTTTCATCCATTTCCTCCCTAACAACCCATCCTCCAAGGCACAAAGACAGACTGGGACCTGTTCATGGTCCCCCTGACCCTATACCTATTTCTCCTCCTGAGTTGGGACCCTGGAGCAGATGCTAGGCAGCAGGACAGAAGCCACTCACTGCTGTCAGAAGTGTAATCTAACCCTCCCCCCAATCCCAACTTTGCACAATGTAACATACAGCAGAACCTCAGAGTTACAAACACCCCGGGAATGGAGGTTGTTCGTAACTCTGAAATGTTCCTAACGCTGGTTGTTCTTTCAAAAAGAAAACAACTGAACATTGACTTAATACAGCTATGAAATGTTAGTCTGGAGAAGAAAAATGCTGCTTTTCACCATCTTAATTTAAACCAAACAAGCCCAGAAACAGTTTCCTTACCTTGTCAGATTTTTTTTTTAAAAAAAAACTTTCCTTATTTTTAAAAGTAGTTTACGTTTACACACAGCACTGTACTGTATTTGCTTTTTTTGTTTGCCTCTGGTGCTGCTGCTTGATGGCATATTTCCGCTTCCAAATGAGGCATGCGGTTGACAGGCCAGTTCGTAACACTGAGGTCCTACTGTAATCACATATACAACGAGGAGTCCGGTGGCACCTTAAAGATTTGTTTTTGTGGCTACAGACTAACACGGCTACCCCTCTGATACTTAATCCCATATAATGCTCCATCGGCTGACAGGACTTTGGGCCCCCCTTCGATTTTTTTCCAAAATGACGCCCCTGATTGCTGCAAACAAACTCAGATCCTGTTTGTGCAGAGTCACTTTCCTGCCCCCCCAGCAGCCCCTTCCCCACCCCCAGTTCTCTCTCTCATCACCTGGAGTCTCCAGCTGAGGTCAGCAGAGCCCGGGGCTGCCCCAGGGGGCTGGTTCCAGCCACCAGAGAAAGTCCCCACCTGGGTTAGGCACAGAGGGGGGGTTAATGCCGGTCTCTCCCCTCGCTGCTAAGTCCGGGCTCCCAGCTCACAATGGAGGATCTGACCCAGGAAGAGAAGCAGAAACAGATTGGTGCCGCCTTCCCCCGTCTGAACGAGAACCAGAGCCCTACGGATAGGATAGCTAATAAACCGCCCCCTCCCTACACTCCACCCCATGACACAGAGAACTGTGACCGGGCAGAAACCCTGTCCTAATACTTCTCTCTCTCTCTGTCCTTTCACTCCAGAAGTCTGCAAAACAAATCACACGTAAAGTCAGTGTCCCCTACATCAGGAAGTGAATTCTGGAAGAGGCAGACCCCCTTCCCCTCCTCTTTCCTCTCCCATGATCTCCCCCACACAGGGTGGGTGGCTGCCATGCAATGGGTTAATGACGGGGAAACAGGTGCATTGAGCACTAGAAGTCCCAGGGAATCCCCTCCACCCAGCTACAGACAGGTCCTTATATTTGCCAAATACATTAATTTAAAAAAGGAAAAACAAATGGTCTAGAGCAGTGGTTCTCAAGCAGGGGTACCCCTGGGGGGACGCAGAGGTCTTCCAGGGAGTACATCAACTCCCCTAGATATTTGCCTAGTTTTCCAACAGGCTACATAACAAGCACTAGCAAACTCAGTACAAACTAAAATTTCATACAATGACTTGTTTATACTGCTCGATACACTGAAATTTAAGTACCATATTTATATTCCAAATGATTTATTTTATAATTATGTGGTAGAAAGGAAGCAATTGGTCAGTCCTAGTGTGGCTGTGACACTTTTTAGGTCTGATTTTGTAAGCCAGTAGTTTTAAGTGAAGAGAAACCTGGGGGTACACAAGACACATCAGACTCCTGAAAGGGGGACAGTCGTCTGGAAAGATTGAGAGCCACTACTCTAAAGTGATTCTAATCCCTGAGCTGGGTTCCTGCCTAAGGGACCTGGCCCAGATCCATAAAAGGACTTAAGAGGCATCGGGATGTGCAGACTAAAGTCTTTCTCACACTACAGTTTGGGACTTACCTAGTCATTTAGATTGCCCTAGAACTTGAAATGACTAGGTAAGAATCTGAGCATAAGTGGAAGTGGGCTCATCGCAGACCCCACAGTAACAAGGGGATGGGAATCCCTTTCCACAGTCTCAATTTTCCTGCATGACGTCCCCCATAGAGCCTTTAGTTATGGAGGTTTGTGATGACGATTGCTTTCCTTAAAACCCCAGCTCCTGGAGTCAAGTGATGATTTCAGCCTTCCTTCTTAAAGAAAAAAGAAGTTTCTAGCCCTCGTGGCTGCAGAGAAAGCTTCAAAACGTGACCCCAGTGCACCCTAATGGCTCAAAAAAGCAGAAGGCAAATAAAAAGATCCCCAAAGCTCTTATTCTTACACAATCTCGTGATTTTTTGGGGAGCCTGACTCATGATTTTTGAGCATTTGGGAGTTGGCAATACTGACACTTTAATAGTTGGCAAAAACAACGAGGAGTCCTTGTTGCATCTGATGAAGTGGGTTTTAGCCCACGAAAGCTTATGCCCAAATAAATTTGTCTCTACAGTGCCACAAGGACGCCTCGTTGTGTTAGTCTGGATCAGCAAAAACCAGTACCACTCTGAAATCTGTGTAATATTTAGGAGATTTACCCATCTCTGTGGAAATCAAGGGGACTTGTCTTGTCAATAATGGGGTTCAATTTTAAAATAACTAATTCCCCCCCAGCATACTTTCCCCTCTCCTGTGTGTCACTCTCTTCCTTCCCCTCTCTCCATCTCTGTCTTACTTTTCACCTTTCCCTTTCTGAAAATCCATCCCCAGATAGTGGGGAAACTCCACAGGGACCCGTCCTTGTTCCCCATGAACCCCATCTCCCTCCCCCCTAGTTCCCTTCTGAATCTCCCTGGTTAGCCCCGGGAACAGATCCCGGGCAGAGTGAGAGCAGGGACTTGTCCCTGGTAACGCAAGATCAGATTATCCCTCCCTCAAGTGCATTCACAGCGGGGAGCAGATACTCCAGGGGGGCTGTGAGATCAGAAACTCCTGCCTGTCCCCAGCACTTTCCCCACATTTTCTCACAATCAGCTGGAATCTCCGGCTCAGGAGCTGCTGTTGGCAGAGCCCAGGGCTGCCTCAGGGGGCTAGTTCCAGCCAAAGTCCCCTCCTTGGCTGTTGACATAGGGAGCTTTGAAGTCCCTGGCATAGACACACTGCTGGGGGACCAGCAGCCGCTCACCAGGGCAGGGGTCCCAGGCCCAGATCACAGCAGTGGCAGCAGCGTTTGACCCAGAAAGATCAACAGAAAGAAACAGCTAGTGCAGCCAAGGGAGCATGAACAATTTGTACAGTGGGGGGCTGGGAGCCATTGAACCAAACTGCAAACGCTGTATATGATGGGAACCACTTCAAGCCAGGGCATCCGGCAGCTCCCCTACTTCCAGCACCTATGAGTGCAACCTCCCCACTATGAGCAAGGACCCACCAGATCAGTGGTTCTCAAGCAGGGGTATGCGTACCCCAGGGGTACACAGAGCTCTGGCAGGGGGCACATCAACTCATCTAGATGTTTGCCTAGTTTTCCCAACAGGCTACATAACAAGCACTAGCAATGTCAGTACAAACTAAAATTTCATACAATGACTTTGTAGAAGAGCAGACTCACCCCCGCGGCGCCTCCTGCTGGTGACGTCCGGGAATTAGCTCATTCTAGCTGTCGGAGCACCCTCTGCAGGCCGGTGATCTGACTGTCCTCTGACCCCCGTGTCCCTCCCTGGACCCCGGTTCCCTTTTACCTGGGGTGCTGCCCCCTGGCAGTAACCCCTCAGTCATAGGGTCTCCCCTCCCTGGGGAACCCCCACCCACTATTCCCACCTCACTTCAGTATAAGGCCACTGCCAGTCATCATCTAGCCCCGCGCCCTGGGGCAGACTGCAGTATCAGCCACTCATCACTGGGAAGGTTGGGTTTGGACCTGCTGCCTTGGCCTACCCCGGTCTGCCCTCTGCAACCCCCAGTACCCCTTGGCCTTCTGCTAGGCCACAGCCTGGGGCTTTCCAGGCTGGGGAGTCCCCAACCCTGCACCACTCAGGTACTCTGTCTCTAGCTCCCTGCAGCCAGGCCCTTCTGTCTCTGAATACAGAGAGAGACTTCTTGGCCTTTGGCTCACAGCCTTTTATAGGGACCAGCTGGGCCTGATTGGGGCATAGACCAGCTGTGACTACTTTCCCAATCAGCCTAGCTTTTCCCTGCCACAGCCCTCTTCCTGGCTGTTTTAAACTCTTCAGGGTAGGAGCGGGTGTCCACCCCACTACAGACTTGTTTATCCTGCTCTATAGACTAAACACTGAAATGTAAGGACAATATTTATATTCCAATCGATTTATTTTATAATTATATTATAAAGGCAGCCCTTTTTCAGTAACGGTGGCCGTGACACACCTGTATTTTCATGTCTGATTTTGTAAGCAAGTCGTTTTTAAGAGAAGTGAAACTTGGGGGTAGACAAGACAAACCAGACTCCTGAAAGGGGGACAGTGGTCAAAGGTTGAGAGCCACTGCTCTAGATAATACAACAGGTAGCGAACCTCTGTACCTCTGCCCCCAGCCCAGGAGGGATCTGTCCAGAAGCTTTCTCTCTGCCCTCCTCTAAGGATAGCAACCTGCAACAGAGCACGAGTCACACACAGGGTCAGCGTCACCGAGAAGTGTGTTCCCTGCAGCAGGAAGGGAATTGTTGGGGCGAGGTTGTCACCTGCCAGGATGTCTAGAGGGGATGCAGAGTCCCTGATGAGTAGGGGGTTGGGGGCAAAGGGCCTGCAGAAAACCACTTTATTGCTAGGACCCAGAAGGGAGCTGGGGTGGGAGTGATCGTTGGGGCCGCGCAGTGCCAGCAGCAGGAAATAAATTGCACTATAATAATATAATATAGAGATATACCTAAATGTCCAGCCCATGCATCTGTCCTTTTCTGCCTCCCTTTTCCCTTCCCCTTTCCCTGTCAAAGCAACATCACCGCTGGCTTCCTGCTGATTGTGTGACAGGCAGGCCAGGGCAAATCAGTACTCTCTGTTCATTGACTGAATATGGGTATGGAATGCCCTCAGATCTTCCCACTTTTCTATTACGTTATGAAATATTCAGTGTATTCTTTGATTGAGCCCCATTTATCAAAGATTGATATAAGGTCCCCTAAAAATGTTGCCCAATTTTCCACCATATTGCCCCCCGATCATGGGAAGACAGGCTTAAAATTATTCACAGTGAGAAATCTCTTGCGCTCAAAGGGGACTATTCACTATGCATAAAATGAAGCACAAGACTAAGGGTATGTCTACACTACTGTGGTAAGTCGACCTACGCTACGCAACTTCAGCTACGTGAATAACGTAGCTGGAGTCGACGTACCTTAGGTCGAGTTATCGCAGGGTCTAAACTGCTGGGGGTCGCCGGGAGAAAATTTCCCGTCGACTTACCTTACTCTTCAGGTTGGGGGTAGAGTACAGGGGTCGACTGGAGAGTGTTCTGCAGTCGATTTGGCAGGTCTTTACTAGACCCGCTAAATCGACCGCCAGTAGATCGATCTCAGAGCCTTGATCCCGGCTGTAGTGTAGACCTGCCCTAAATCTTTCCAGGACTGGGGCCTAATTACCTACAATTGATTAAATATCCCCTCAGATGTTTGCCCCTTTTCTCTCATTATCCGATGTTGACATCTCTCCTCTGATTTTTCCAACTTCCTCTCACATTATCACATATTAATCTAAAAATACTCCTTGCTCTTTCATTCTTGAACCTGGAGATTAAATCTCTTCAAACTTTGCCATTTTACCGCTAATAATTGAATATTGGCATAACAATTTCCTCCTATTCTTGATGCTTCTCCACATTCATCCTTTTTTAATTACAGTGATTTCTCTTGTTCTAGAGGAAAATTATAGGAGTCAGCACACCAGGCCGGAGATATTCTGGCAGGGGGAGGGCAGGAACTGAAGGTTGTTTGGTCACATCCTTGGATTTTAATTTTGTTGGACAGGACGTAGAGCAGGTATCTTGAATATGTCACAAGATGAATGACCATTTGCCAGAATAATCCCTTCTTACTTTATCTTTGCCTTTCCCTCGCCCTTTGCCATCAGATTTTAGTGTTAAAGCGGTGGGAAAATTATGAACAACATTCTGCACGAACCCGGCTGGACGGTGTGAGAGTCACAGGATGAGAAGCAGAGACCGAACTGGGGAAGGAAGTTACTGCCTGACCCCTGCGGTGATGGGAGAGTCAGTCAGGAGGGGGAGAGAGCGTATAATGGGAGGTGAGAACTTAACTCACTGCCCTGAGGGCAGAAAGAGACAGGAAATGTCCTATGAACATTGGGTGAAGCCATCCCAGAATTCTAGAGAGATATGAATGACACTCCAAGGGAAGTGATAAACTGGAGGGGTAGGGGTCATCCCCTATTCATAAGAGGACAAGGCAGTGCAGAGTAAAGGAGGAATCTTGGGACATCAACAGGCTTGGCCAGCCCTGAAGTCTGGCCAACCTCATCACTGATTTGAGGATCATGATAACCCATCTAGTGACCTCCCCCCCAACTACGGCATCAGCCTGAATGGGAATGACGGAAATACTCCCTGTCCTCTGGCTCCCGTTCAACCTGAGCGCCCGGATTTCCTGCGCTTGGAGCGTTTGTTGGGGTGACGGGATCCTGGCATCTCCCACAGATTCTCTGCACTTTTCTACCAACTCTGAAATGTTGCGCTGGTGCTGCAGGGACCAGGAGACGCAATGGGCTGGGCTGGGCGCTGGGTTGGGTGAGATGTTCTACCTGATTTCTTGCTTTGAAATAATAAAATAGAATTTAGTTTCTCAAACTCCCAGAGCCCCTTGTCTTGAATAACTGAATACAAAAAAAGCCTTTAAAGCCATTTGGGAAATCTCGTTGAGGGGGTATTTCCCCTGCCTTGAGGACTGCAGATTCCAGAGCTGCTAGCAATGTGGGATTGCAGAGCTTTCTGTGAGTCTGTGTGGGGGGGAAACCTTGTCTACAGGGGTAATCCCCCCCCCCGGCTGTCATTTCATTATGTGACATTGCTCCAACCCCTCCACCATTCCCTCCAGGGTGGGTTGGAGGCAGAACATGGCCGGAGTGTGGAGATCCAAGATCCCTATTGAAAAGCTGGTTTAGTATATGGGGAAGGGCAGAGGTGCCGACTTCCTGAGTTTCCAGGGGGGGTTCGATCCCTGCTTCGCCCCAGGCCCTGCCCTCACTCCACCCCTTCTTCCAAGCCCCTCCTCCGCCTCTTCCTGCCCCCTCCACCTCCTGTGCACCACTGAACAGCTGATCACCAGCGGGCCGGAAGCGCTTGGGGACGGGGGGTGGGAGGAGCGCTGATTGGCAGGGCTGCTGGTGGGTGCTGAGCACCCACTATTTTTTCCCCAGGTGCTCCAACCCTGGAGCACCCACTGAGTCAATGTCTATGGGGAAGGGGCTCTACACCTCCACCTGCAGCACATGATGCTCTGAGAGCTGTGACGGGCTCAGTTCCAGGGGAGCTCAAGGGCTTCAGGCCCAGGCAGGGAGCCTGTAACCTGAGCCCTGCTTCCCAGGGCTGAAGCCCTCGAGCTTTGGCTTTGGCCCTGGGCAATGGGGCTCAGGCTTCAGTCCCAGATCCCAGCAAGTCTAAGCCAGCCCTGGTGCCCCCAATCAAAGGGGGTCGTGATCCACTTTGGGGTCCTGACCCCCAGTTTGAGAACCGCTGCCTTAGTTAAAACAGCAGCGAAGACACTTTTAACTGGGGTGAACGGCTCGAATTCCACCCCAGGCTCCCCTACAGGCTTTCACGCCAGCTGCTGAGCGGAGTTAAAAGCTGAGTTGCCTTCTCACTGCTATTTTAACCCAAATTAAGAACAACTTTTGGGGTTTTTTTTCCCAGGAAGGCAGATTGCCAAAGAACTTCGCTTTCTTCTGAGGGCAAGGAAGGGCAGCAAGGCTGACAAAGCAGTTTTGTTGGGAGCACCCTCGCCTCCCCCCCCCCCCCAAAAAAAAAAACTTGAGCAATATGTTACAGGCAGGGAAACGCCCTGTCGTTAACAAAGGCTCAGTCCTTTTCTGGGAAGAAGAAAATGAAACAAATTCTCTCCGGCACTCAGACGGAGTCATGGCTGCTGCCGATCCAGCAGAAACTTTTGAGGATGAAGCTTCTTGTCCCATCTGCCTGGAGTATTTTAATGATCCGGTGACTCTAGACTGCGGGCACAATTTCTGCCAAGCCTGCATCACCCAGTGCTGGGGGGGATTGGATACAGATGTGTTCTGCCCCTGCTGCATGGAGATCTTTCCCCAGAGGAACTTCCGAGCCAACAGACAGCTGGGGACTCTCGTAGACCTAATCATCGGACAGCTGAAGGATGAGCAACAACAGGCCAAGCTGGGAGGGGAGACGGTGTGCGGGAAACACCAGGAGGCTCTGAAATTGTTCTGCGAGGAGGATCAAAACCCTATCTGTGTGGTGTGTGACAGATCCAGGGAGCACAGAGCTCACACTGTAGTTCCCATTCAAGAGGCTGCCCAGGAGTACAAGGTGAGAGGGAATCTGTCTAGTGGGGATCACTTGATGATTCCCTGTTCTGTTCACTCCCTCTGTGACACCTGGCATTGGCCACTGTCGGCAGACAGGACACTGGGCTAGATGGACCTTTGGTCTGACCAAGTGTGGCCGTTCATATGTGATTATAGCTGTATGCAGTGGTGGTGTAGTTGTGTTGGTCCTAGGATATTAGAGGGCCAAAGGGATGAGGTGGTATCTTTTATTGGACCAACTTCTGCTGGTGAGAGAGACAAGATTCCGAGCTTACGCAGAGCTCTTCTTCAGAAGCTCGAAAGCTTGTCTCTCTTGCCAACAGCAGTTGGCCCAATAAACCAGTGGTTCTCAACCAGAGGTCTTCCAGGGGCTACAGCAACTCATCTAGATATTTCCCTAGTTTTACAACAGGCTACATGAAAAGCACTAGCGACGTCAGGACAAACTAACATTTCAGACAGACAAGGACTTGTTTATCTTGCTCTATACAATGAAATGTAAGTATAATATTTATATTTCAATTGATTTATTTTATAATTGCATGGTGAAAATGAGAAAGTCAGCCATTTTTCAGTAGTAGTGGCTCTGACACTTTTGTATTTTTAGGTCTGATTTTGTCAGCAAGTCATTTTTAAGTGGGGCTACACCAGACAAATCAGCCTCCTGAAAGGGGTACAGTAGTTGGGAAAGGCTGAGAGCCGCTGCAACAAAAGATATTACCTCTCCCACCTTGTCTCTCAGATTATAGCTGGGAAGTTAAAAGTTGTCTGCTATAAGGAGGAATGGGGGTCATTTTGGTTCCCTGTGTTGTGGAATCCAGATCTAGGATGGAGTGATGAGACTGGTAATAACCCACAGGTTTGTTACTGGAAATGAGAACATTCACCAACTGAAGTCTCATCCCACAAGCCAGACCACAGAGCGACTGGTCTGGGTCATGTTTTCTAGTTGTTCTCACTAAGTGTCATTGAACAGGGAGGAGGGGAGGAGCCCCACAAAACTTCTGTTCTCCAATTCTTTCAGGAGCAAATCTGGAGGCGGCTGGATGTTCTGGAGAAGGGGAGAGAAGAGATTCTGGCTCTCATAGCGTGTGAGGAAGAGCAAAGCCAGGAACTGCTGGTAACTGCCACTGATATCCTGTAGCCAGCGAATTCACACAGGGAAGTTCCCATGTGAGAAGATGAAGGACGATTCAGTGGTTAGGATGCTAAGCCTGGGATGCAGGAGATCTGGGTTCATTGACTTGCTCTGCCCGGACTCTCT
Source organism: Malaclemys terrapin pileata (assembly GCF_027887155.1). NCBI lineage: Eukaryota > Metazoa > Chordata > Testudines > Emydidae > Malaclemys > Malaclemys terrapin. Next base: position 42,361,643 of record NC_071517.1, on the reverse strand, counting down.
GGGTGGTTTTGGACAAGTTATCGAGTCGCTCTGTGCCTCAATTTACCCATCTGTAGCCTGGGGAGAATAGAACTTCCCTGTTCCGGGAGGGGAGTGGCATCTAGTGGGTAGAGCAGGGGAGGTCTGGGAGTCAGGACTCCTGGGTTCCATTCCTGACTCTGGGAAGGGAGTGGCGTGTAGTGGTTAGAGCAGGGGAAGATGGAAGTCAGGACGCCTGGGTTCATTTTTAGCTGCAGAGGGGAGCAGTGTCTTGTGGCTAGAGAGCATGCAAGCTGGGAGTCAGGACTCCTGGGTTTTATCCTTACCAGAGTGTTGTGAAAATAAATACAGTAAAGACTGTGTGTTCTTCAACAACTACAGTGATGGCAACCATATAAATAACTTGTTTTAGAGTAGCAGCCGTGTTAGTCTGTATCCGCAAAAAGAACAGGAGTACTTGTGGCACCAAGGCACTGCATTTAGCCGTATGGAGTGGAAATCCATCAACTTCATGAAAAAACTCGTAAATTTGTTAGTCTCTAAGATATAAATAACTTGTGACACTGACGCACTAAGGACGTGTTGTCTAGAGACATTAAATACTTCCTCTTTGTAAAGCAAAGATCATCTTTTGCTTTAAAGGAATGGAGACTGATCCAGGAAATGGAGAATGAGGGCAAAGGGTTTCTTTAAATATTTAAATCATGGTCATTAAACAGTGACTGGTTCTCTCAGTTTTCAGAGGCCTAGTTTGAGACAAAGAGGAACTTAAATCCCATTTTTTTGTCCTTGCAAGTTACTTTTACAATTACCCTGAAGAACACTTCAGAGACTGGACAGTTTGCATGACTCTCTCTCTCTCTGTTCCTGGCCTTTCCCTGTCCATCACAGAGACAAATAAAAATTGACAGGGAGACGATGGAGTATCGATTTGAGAAACTGCACAAGTTTCTGAAAGAACAAGAGTGCCTCTTGCTGGCCTGGCTGGACGAGCTGGAGAAAGAGGTCACCGCCAGAAAGGATGAAAACGTCTGCCGACTCACCGAGGAGGTTTCCCGTCTCAACACCCTGATCGGGCAGATGGAGGAGAAGTGCAAGCAGCCCGCGAGTGAATTCATGCAGGTGAGACTGTGCGAGACACACCCCAGACCCCCGGTGCAAGGAACGGAGGGCTCCCGAAGCCACCGTCGCAGGGCCCCAGGCGTCACTGATCCCAACAGTGCTCTGCATCTGCGCAGCCCAAAAGAGAAATGATTAGGTTCTTTGAGGGGAGAAAAATCTTCCTTTGTCCTGAATGGAGTGTAAGAAAATTCCCCCGAAGGCCAAACCCCAAACTCTGGTCTCCATCAGAGCGCCACTGATGGAAACTGAGAGATGAAGTCCTTCAGAGAGCTGCTTTCAGGGAGTGCGGATCCAGAATGTGGAGAACCGGGCATCAGACTGATTGTGATGCAGAGTGAGTCCCCTCCAGAGCAGGCTGGGTGGGTACCCAGCATGTGGCACTGAGCTCCCGTTTCTCTCTCCCTCTCTCCTCTAGGATGTCAGAAGCACTTTGAGCAGGTATGTGGCTCCTTCTCACTCCCCCTTGTGCTTCCCGATGCTGAGAAGGGGCTCAGGTACCAGGTGAGGGACACAGGGCCGGCTTCAGGCACCAGCTTAACAAGCAGGTGCTTGGGGCGGCCAAGGGAGAGGGGCGGCATGTGTGGCAATTCGGGGCGACAGGTCCCTCACTCCCTCTAGGAGCGAAGGACCTGCTGCTGAACTGCCGCCGTCGATCACGGCTTTTTTTTTTTTTTTTGGCTTGGAGAAGAAATGCTGGAGCCGGCCCTGGAGGGACATGTCTCCTCAGGGCCCGACAGGGAGCGCATGGGACGGTCTCCCTGTGAAGCTTCTAATCTTCCCTCCATCCTCAACGTCCTGGGGCTGCTGCCATTTCCCCAGCATCCAGACCGGCCCAGACCTTAGGGTCAGGTGACTCTGAGAACTCAGCTCCAGTCCCAGCTGTTCTCCCTGGTGCCTGGGCTGGGCCATCAGCTGGTAACACCCTGGGTCTCTCTCTCTCTCTAGATGTGAGATGGGCACATTCCAGGTTCCAGCGCCTGCTTCTCCTGAACCAAAATGGAGACTCTGGTTGTTTTCTCAAAATTTCGCTTTCCTCCAGGATGCGCTGAGGAAGCTGAAAGGTAACAGAGAGATGGAGAAGTTCAGGAGGCGTGAGTGTGTTTACACAGGGGCTGGTCTGATTCGGATTTCACTGACGCTGGTTTCGCATCATCCTAATTCTAGTGACTCCAATGGGGTTAGTCTTGATTAACACCGGGGGCAAATCAGCCCCAAGGTCTCTTTCTTTTTGGGTGAGTGTGAAAGAGCTAAACCACCCTAAATGCATGTAGCCTTTTATTTTATTTATTACACCGCTGTAGGTTCGGCTCTGGTGACTAGTGTCAAGCTTAACAGAGTGAAAGTCACCTCTGCTACTTGCTTCAGTTTTAGAGTCTCTAGGAACACGTAATGACCAAGGGCAGTGACCACAAAGACATTCACAAGTACAAGGTCTAGTCTGATTTACAAGTTTTATTAAAGTTACCATTAAAGTTATGAGTACCCAGGCATATAGAAATTCCATACAGACCTATGCACAAGTTACAAACAGAGTTAGACTCACATCCTCCTAGATAGTGTTAGAGTCTGATGGGTCTCTCATGGATCAATCATCAGTAGAGGGATGGTTCCTGCTGGAGTTTCCCAGAGGGAGCTCTCAATTTTCCTAATGCAGGCACCCTCTTTTTATAATATGATTCTTCCTATACCTCATTAGCATTTCTGCACATAGTGCACTCTGCGGTTAGAAAAATGTGACTATCAAGTATCTTGTAAGCAAAAAATTACTTTTACTGTTAATTTTTTGCAATATCACTCATTGGTACATCTTTTCCCGTAAGCTTAGGGCATCAGGTTATTCTACGGTCACATACTTATACACCTCTACGCCGATATAATGCGACCCGATAGAACACGAATTCGGATATAACGCGGTAAAGCAGTGCTCCGGGGGGGCGGGGCTGCACACTCTGGTGGATCAAAGCAAGTTCGAGATAACGCAGTTTCACCTATAACGTGGTAAGATTTTTTGGCTCCCGAGGACAGCGTTATATCGAGGTAGAGGTGTATCAGCATTCCTTAACTCTACGGCCTAGTATGGTTAAGCTAAAATCTACAGACCTCAGCCGGTAGGCCTTGTGTTTCAGCCCTACTTACTTAGATAAGACATAATTGTCCCTAATAACTACTAATCAATCTATTTTATACTTCTATAATCCTACAATTTAACTCTAACATACAATTATATATAATAAGTTAGTTATACCATCACACAATAAAATGAACAATAAACTAAAATCACTGATTACATGCTGTTTCTTAACTAGCCCATATAAAATTCCAAGTCACTAGAAAGATCTGTCTGTGGGTTTTCTGTGCTGTTTCTTCCTCTGTCCAGCCCCTCATTCCCCTCTTGTGACTAAGTCCATGATAGTCATCGACGAAATCTGATCTCCTCTCCGTGCTCTTCTTCCTTTAGTGAATCTGTTGCCTGAACCGAAACCGGACAGAGGTAAATTTCTAAGGGGTTGTTGGGAGACTGGCATTATTGATGGGATTGTTTTCCTGATGTGAGGAGAACACGTTTGGTTTGGGACATCAGAAGCAGCAGGAATCAAACTAATTGCTGGAGTCAGGGCTACAAACAGGACCTTGCACTGCCAGAGCCTCTAGGAATCTCTGTCATTGGAGATTTTTAAGAGCAGGTTGGACAGACACCTGTCAGGGATGGTCTAGATAATGCTTGGTCCTGCCTTGAGTGCAGGGGACTGGAGTAGAAGACTTGTTGAGGTCCTTTCCACTCCTACTGTTCTGTGATTCTATGCAATGCCCACTGCAGGGGGTTATTACTAGCTACTACGGTATTGTCAACTACTGTGATTTTAATCTCAAGTCTCATGACATTTGTGTATTTTTTATTTTATTTTTTTAAGATCCAGCTCTTGGACTCAAGTGATTATGGGAAAATCTCATTTTCATTTACTATTAAAAAAAAAATTCTAGCCCTTGTAGCTGCAGAGAAACTCCCCCTCCCCCCAAAAATATGACCACTATGCATCTTAAAGGTTGAGAAAAAAGGCGGAAGATAGCAAGATTATTTTAAAAGAAAATTCCATTGATTGGGGTTGGGATGATTCATAATGTCTGAATTCTTGGGTTTGGTGATGCTTCCAGACAGGCAGGGCCCACCTTACGACTGATTCAGTCACTGTTTAACAATCAGATTGGACGGGAAAGGAAATTGTATCTGTGATTTGAAGGACAGAAGTTGATCAGAACAAAAAAATGGGTGCGGGGGGAATGAAAAATAGGCTTGGAGAGGGGCTGTAACAAATTACTGTGAGTGGCCACAAGATGGCAGCAGAACCTAAGGCATGAGACACAGCCCTTGCCCCACAGCTGAGCTCCGCCTCTAACACTGATTGTTTTAATTCTCTCTCTCTGGGCAGCTGAAGTGACTCTGGATCCAGACACGGCAAATCCCTGGCTCGCCGTGTCCGCGGATGGCAAAAGTGTGCACTGGGGAGTCGCCCGGCAGGATCTGCCCGACCATCCCGAGAGATTTGACCCTGCTCCCTGCGTGCTGGCCTCTGAGGGCTTTGCCTCTGGGAGGCATTGCTGGGAGGTGGAAGTTGGAGAAGGGGCAGTCTGGGTCGTGGGAGTAGCCCTGGAGCCTGTTAAGAGAAAAGGAGCGAGCACGTTTACACCAGAGCAGAGGATCTGGGCCGTGCGGAAATACTGGGAACAGCATTGGGCGCTCACCTGCCCTGAAACTCCTTTGTATCTACATGGGATCCCTAGGAGGATCCGGATTTATGTGGACTATGAAGGGGGATTGGTGGCGTTTTATGATGCTGGCAACGAGGCCCCGATCTTCACTTTCCCACCAGCCCCTTTTGGTGGGGAGAAAATCCGCCCTTTCTTTGAGCTGCTGAGTACAGGCTCCCAGATCAAACTGTGCCCCTGAGACATAGGATAAACCATCCCAGATTGGCCTTGGTCCTACATACATTAGTAATAGTGCTTTTCCATAGAAGCAATCAGTGTGGTTGCCTCAGGGATGGTTTTGTTGCCAGCGGGGGAGAAGATGGTCCTCAGAATGATAAAGAAGAAGCTGGTGAAGTAAACAATCAATTAGGATGTGTGCCACACTATGAGAGACGTTTGGAGGAGCCCTGGCATGCAGATCACAGGGGGAGATTTAAAGATGAATATCTACGTGTCCACAGTATGTCAGCACCTAGAGGTCCCAACTGAAAACAGGGCCCCATTGGGCCAGGCGCTGCACAGACACACAGCGAGAGATAGTCCCTGTTCCAGCTGAGATCAGCGATCCATTGTACAGAGCATAGGTACCGACCCCGTGAGTGCTCCGGGGCTGGAACACCCCTAGTGAAAAATTGGACTGGCAGCTCCCTGCCCCAGCTCACCTCCTCCTCCTCCCCTGAGGGCACCGGGTGCCCGCTTTTTCCCCCTGGCTCTCAGCGCTTGCACTGCAAAATAGCTGATCCGCGCAGCAAGTGCTGGGGAGGGAGGGGGAACAAGGCGCGCTCGGGGAAGAGGCGGGGCTGGGATTTGGGGGAGGGGTCCAATGGGGCAGGGACTTTGGGGAAGGGGTTGGAATGGGGGCGGGGCAAGGGTGGAGTCAGGGCAAGGCCAGGGGGGCACGAGTACCCACCGGCACCAGGAAAGTTGGGGCCTATGGTACAGAGTATGAAACAGTCTATGCCAGTGGTTCTCAAACTTTTGTACTGATGACCCCTTTCACACAGCAAGCCTCTGAGCGTGACCCCCCTTATAAATTAAAAACACTTAAACATGTTTAACACCACTATAAATGCTGGAGGCAAAGCGGGGTTTGGGGTGAAGGCTGAGAGCTCATGACCCCACCCCAGGTAATAACCTCACGACCCGCTGAGGGGTCCCAAACCCCAGTTTGAGAACCCCTGGTCTATGCCTTGAAGAGTTTGCAATCAACAAGATAAAGAGTGGGGAAAAGGCCATTTGTCAGGTCGGGCACCATCTTCTATCTCAGATACTTATCTGGACACCCCCCCCCCCCCGCATTACCTCATTGCAATGGAGCTACACTGATTTACACCAGTTAGGGACCTGCCCTTTAACTTCTATCTGTGGTCCTTATGTGCCCCCCCCCAATACTACCTGAGCACGTCACAACATTTAATGAGTTTATCCTCAGAGAACCCCTGTCATTTAAAGAAGTGAAAATATCCCCATTTTACAGATGTGGAACTGAGGCAGAGCTATAGTTGACTACACAGGGACATTGACTGGCAGAACTATACCTGCGTGGATGCTTTATTCCTGAATAAAAGTGATTTTATTTTGCTTCCCTAAACAATTATACCTCTGTGATCCTGTCAGTCCATTTCACCACCCGGACAAGCCCTAAGTCGCTTGCCCAAGGTCAGACACATGACAGAAGAGAGAACTGATCCCAGGTCTCCCTAGACTAATGCCCTGACCATCGGTGCATCCCATCTCTCTGAGCAATTAAGTGATTTTTCTAAGGGCACATCTTCACTACCCGCCGGATAGGCGGGTAGCAATCGATCTATTGGGGATCGACTTATCGCGTCTAGTGAAGACACGATAAAATCGATCCCCGATGGCTCTGCCGTCGACTCCGGAAATCCACTGCGGCAAGAGGCAGAAGAGGTCGACTCGCCGCCGTCCTCGCAGCCAGGTAAGTCAACCTAAAATACGCAACTTCAGCTATGCTATTCACGTAGCTGAAGTTGCGTATCTTAGGTCGACGCGCCCTCCCCCCACGTAGTGTAGACCTAATATACAGAGAGGGGAATCTGGAGCAGGGCTAAGCCCTGAACCCAGATGCACTGCCTTGACTACAGAACCATCCTGTCTCTTGCTATATTTTTCCTCTTCATAAAACTAAGCTTTCCTTTTGCATTCTACTCTTAAATTTATACCTTGCTAAATGGAAGCAGATGGAGGCATTTCCCTACCAATTTATTACCTAATAAACTTTACGTTGGCATAGAATTTTTTGAATGTTTTGTGGCTATTTATTTGGGAGGAGAGGCAAAGCATCGTTTAGTCTTATATAAATAAAGGTTCCGCTGGTAGAACACTGTACAGGAGTAACTGTGCCAGTGCAGGTGGGAGGCCTATTGCACTCTGTAGCAAAGTTGCTCAGACCTATAACCCTCCAGCACTCCTGCTTCCTAAGACCACCCCCTTTGCTGATAGGGATTCACAGGTGGTGCTTTAGGGCCCCATCCCCTTTGCGAGCTTGAGCTAATATCTCACCCAGCTCCATCTTCTGCACACATGAGCATAAAGCACAGAAATCCCGTTAGAGGAGCAAGGATAGAGCTTCAGCATTGCCCCTGCTTTCCCCTTTCTAGGCATAAGGCACATCTATTGAGAGCAGCAATCCTTCATCCTCCCATAACCACAAACAGGCAGAGCAGAGCCCTTCTCACAGAATAGAACCATAGAATATCAGGGTTGGAAGGTACCTCAGGAGGTCATCTAGTCCAACCCCCTGCTCAAAGCAAGACCAACACCCACTAAATCATCCCAGCCAAGGCTTTGTCAAGCCTGACTTTAAAAACCTCCAAGGAAGGAGATTCCACCACCTCCCTAGGTAACCCATTCCAGTGCTTCACCACCCTCCTACTGAAAAAGTTTCTCCTAATATCCAGCCTAAACCTCCTGCACTGCAACTGGAGACCATTACTCCTTGCTCTGCCATCTAGTACCACTGAGAACAGCCTAGATCCATCCTCTTTGGAACCTCCTTTCAGGTATTTGAAAGCAGCTATCAAATCCCCCCTCATTCTTCTCTTCTGCAAAAGAAACAATCCCAGTTCCCTCAGCCTCTCCTCATTAGTCATGTGCTCCAGCCCCCTAATCATTTTTGTTGCCAGCCACTGGACCCTTTCCAATTTTTCCACATTTCTATGCTCCTTGGGGCTGGAACCCCCACCCTTCTATTGTGATAGGTGAAATAATGGAATTAATAGGATACAAGAATCCCTTTTGTCCAGTGGAAATAGGGGATTTTGAGTCCCATCTTTGGACCAGAAAAATTGAGTGTATTTCTTAGGTTTCTGTCAATGCAAGTTAAATTGACACAAAATTAAATTAATTTCTTTGCTCTGCAGATGTATTTCTCTCACTGATCCTGATCCACAAGGACTTCTCAAAAGCAAGCACTGGAAGGGTATTTTTTTTTTTAATTCAAGGTTTACAACAAATTGTTCTCATCTGAGGGTCAGAGACATGCCTGCTGAGTTTATCATTTATAGTCAGCCACAAGCCGGAGAGAGTAGTGTCCTACAGCAAGTACACCCACATCACCATTTAACTGTTTTTAAACAAGACAGTAGTAGGGAAAAAAAGACTGCTTAATACAAGTTATAGCAAAGTTGACTGCTTGTGAAAAGCACAAGAGAAAATTTCAATCACCCCCACATTTCATCAGCTTCTTCTATCCTCCCCTCCAAGAGTGATAAACTAAAGAAATCTGCATAGTCTCACCTTGAAATCTTTACAAGAAAATGCAGAATTTAAGGAAATAGTAATGTTTCACAAAAATTTAATGCAAGTTGTTCCTACTTTTAAAGCCACTAATTATCATAAGTGTCTTTTGGTACAAGTTTGCATAGCAATTATTTCAAAGAAAGATAAGTAGCTCTTAAAGAGGCCTTTGAGTTATAATTACTTTTAAATAATCAAACACTAATCTACCTAAATAAGAAACTTCACTTAAAGCTGATATAGTCAGTAACAACCTTAGTGCCTTCAGACCTCATACAAGTAAATAAAGTGAGATTCTTTATAAGGCTGCTTCTGATCATCATTTTGCCTTCTAATCAGCATTAAGCTGCTTCAAAGCTTTTTTTAGCCCTCTACAATTACACACACCTCTGCCAGAATCCTTTTCTTTCTAAACATACAAGAGGTCATATTTCCTCTTTATATTGCCTATAGTCGGACCTGAGTGAAAACCTAGATAGCCTGCTCCCCCCCCCAGCACTGACCCCAACCTCCTTCAAGCCAACATAGAACAATCCCCCTTTCCAACGGCGATATGCAAATTAAGGATTCCAACATTCCACTTTTCATTGGTTCCCTTGGGAAACCAATCAAACACCGCGAATGTTTGAAAGAAAACAGAAAACATGGAGAAGTGACTTTGCTCCCTCTATTAATTAGAAGCTATTGCTTAGATTGTGAACTCCTAGGAGTAAGGAAGGTGTATTCGTACAGCACCTAGCACATTGGACTTCATTCCTGAATGGGGTTTGTTTGATACTGCAATACAACTCAATATTTGTTAAAATAATCCTTTAATTTAACCCTTTATCCATTTATGAGATATTCATACTATGGATGAGTGGCTCTCAACCTTTCCAGACTATTGCCCCCCTTTCAGGAGTCTAATTTGCCTTGTGTACCCCCAAGTTTCACCTCACTTAAAAACTACTTGCTCACAAAATCAGACATGAACATACAAACGTGTCACAGCCACTGGTACTGGAAAAGTGCTGACTTTCTCCTTTTTACCATATAATTATAAAATAAATCAATGGGAATGTAAATATGGTGCCTGCATTTCAGTGTATAGTCTATAGAGCAGTATAAACAAGTCATTGTGTGTGTGAAATTTTACTTTGTCTTACTTCCCTAGTGCTTTTTCTGTAGCCGGTTATAAAACTAGGCAAATATCTAGATGAGTTGAGTACCCCCTGAAAGACCTTTGCGTACCCCTGGTTGCGCACCACTGCTGTAGACCAGGGTGTGTGTGTGGGGGGGAAGTGGACTGTTTTACACAATGTCCCTCCTCCATTCCTGTTAAAATCAGAGTCCTTGTCATACTAAAGCAGGGTGGGGAAAGGAAGTGCTGGCCCAGAAAAGGCCCTTTGGAGAGGCCCAAAGCGCTCAAGAAGCAGGAGAAGAAGCTTAAGAGGAAGAACAAAGCAGCGAAGAAAAAAAACCCAGGAAGAAACTAAAGGACCTTATAAAATCAGGAGCTACTTCTGCATCCCTTATGCAGTGGGAAGCATCTAGAGAAAGTCCTCAAAGTCACACAACTATTGATTCACCCTAAGGAAAGAATCGGAAGGCTCTTTTAAGAGCTACCCCATAACGTTCTCCAGATGAGCGTTAGCACAGATGGCCCCAGTTTTGTTTGATTTCATTGCATGTGTGTGGAGCCAAAATCCTGGTTGTGAGATGCGAACCCTGCGGTGAATGGGAAGAAGGAAGGCAAACAGGGGCTGTAGGAACTCGTGTTTTAGAAAGCATTGCATTGTTTACCAGCACTAAAAACCTGTTTTAACACCAGCATTGGGGTAATCTTGATAAAGTCCCCGGGCTTTATGGCGCTGTCGGCTTTCCCAAACTGCGTATCATAAACTACATTGCTCATCGCTGCTAGTACTTGAATGAATGGGGCTTTCTTTGCAACGCAGGTACGTTTCCCTGATTACTGGGGGTTGTCACTTCAACCCTTCCTTATGACACCCGGCACCCAAGCGTTCGCACACAGAATCCGCTCTTTTGATGAACGCTGGGGGGTGGTTCTGAAAAGAACCGTTTTGGTTTCGTTTTTCGCTCCTGGCCTGAGCCGTCACTCCAGAAGGAAGGTTCCCTTAATAATATCTTCTAAGATTTGCTTCCTGCGCGTTGCCACCGTCCCCCTGATTTTGCCCGGGCTCCCGCTGACCCTCTTGGGCCGTGCAGCAGCCGGTTTGATTTCCCCGCTGGGGTCATTTGGCCCTGGGGCAGCGGTTCCTGTCTTCGCCGAGCTCTGGCGCCTCTTGGCCGCGGCTGTTCCCCTCCTTTCTGCTTTCGGGGCGCCGCCTCCCCGCTGGAGCCTGAAAGAGCCCGAGGCGCCGCTGCCGCTGACCCGACGCAGGGCCCCTTGGCTCAGCAGATAACGGAGCACAGCCTTGATGCGGCCCTTGTTCTTCCGCACGTCGTATCCCTCGCCCTCCAGCGTCTTCTTGATGGCGGCGAGAGAGGCGCCTCTGCCGGCGGCGGGGACAGCAGCAGCCCGGAGAATGACCTGGCTGAGAGTCGGTTTCCTCCTTCTCTTGCGCCGGGGATTCTCCCGGGCCGCGCGGGAGGCCGCTAAAGCCGCGGGGAGAGAAACTGAACCGGGCATGTCCCTGCGATCCAATCCCAGCTGCTGCCACCCAGACCCGCACGTGGGGCCGCCGCCCTGACACTGAGCCCGGCGGCCGCCGCTCGAGGCCAGATAGAGAGCAGAGCCCGACGCAACCGAATCAATCCACCGCTTTACTCCTGCCCCAGCGCGTGTTTCTTCCGCCCCACTCATGTTGCCCCCCAAAAAGCACCAGCCCCGATTTGCACAATCATTTCGCCCTCCCCGCTCCAGGGCACTGAGCTAGGTCCCCCGCTGGCGTTGTCCGAAATATTCATAAGTTTTTGTCTGGAATAGGTCACAAAACTAGGCTGTGGCCGCCCATTTGACTCCTCAGCTCAGGAGAGAATTCGTGTTTATGGCTAAATTTAACCCACATTCCCGCAGCTGCGGCCTCTGGATTTCACTGGGACAGGCTGGGGGTGTGAGGCAGAATAAAAGAGCAAAGCAATTCGTCTGCTTCTCAAGTTTTATTGTCATCTAACTCGTTCTTAAAGAAACCTCAGAAACACACCCAAACACTTGCAAATACAGAGGGAATAACACTCCTTTCTTCCTATTGGACAAAAAAGAATCTCGCTTCCTATTGGCTCTCATTCTTTACCAATCAGGGCAGGGGTCTTCACATTTTTCCCCCTACAGGATTAGGATCGCAAGGGTCTGTTTCAGATTGGGTTTGTTGGTTGTTTCTATTGGTGAAAGAGCAGTTTGAGGGTCTGTCAAGAGTTATTTTCGGTGCTTACTTCGGAAGCTGATTTTCCTGTGTATTGTGTCTTATCATTTACAGTTTAATAACAACCCCATGAACTTGACCCTTATACATCCCTTCTAAACTCGTTTGAAAGAAATAACTAGTGCCAAATGGAGTGAAAGGAGAGGTTTCTCTATGGCATTTGAAAGATGGCTATCATAGAATCATAGATTATTAGGGTTTGGAAGGGACCTCAGGAGATCATGTAGTCCAACCCCCTGCTCAAAGTAGGATCAATCCCCAACTAAATCCCCAAATGGCCCCCTCAAGGATTAAACTCACAACCCTGGGTTTAGCAGGCCAACGCTCAAACCACTGAGCTATCCCTCCCCCCATGGCTCCAGGAATCAAAGGGACTTATTCTCCTTCTGGCAAAGCTTCCCCAGATTGTAAATACTTCAGAACATTTTTTTAAAGGCAGGTCTGGTATTTGAAAATAGGATTCTGCGGTAGTAAAGTGGAGTTTGTTTTCCTTCTTCCTGGAGTAGTGTTAGGCCTGGATCATGTTCCACACAAGTTAATTAGAGCTTCACCCTTGACTCACATGGGAGAAGGGTCAAGCTCTTGAGGCCCCAGTTGAAGGAGGAGGAAAAGTCTAGAGAGTGGAGAAAAGAAAGGAAAAACCTATGCAAAATCTGTCCCTATACGTTATTTAATCCTAATTTCTGGCCAGTTTATAATAATTCTGCTTCAATAGATTGGGAGGCTTTTTCTACGGTATATTTTCCCTTTAACGCTTATTTTTTCTCTCTAACATAATGGGACACACACAAAAGATTTACAATATTCCTGTCACTGATTCTCCGATCAGAATGAAATGTGTTCATTTTTTCTAATCGTTTCTTTTGAGGGAAGAGGAAAAGGTTCATCTCCCTTGTCTGTTTCCTGCCGTGGCTGCATTTGCAGGTGGTCGCTTTAAAAAAAGGCTTGTTTTTTCTCCAACCAGAGTCTTGGACTCCGTGTCGTCCTATCAGAGCCTGCCTTTCCTTGTGAGCCAATCAGCGCTCACTTGTGCCTATATAAGGATCCCCTAGCAGCTAGTAGTCTGTTGCTTTTCTTCACTGAACAGTACAGAAAGGTGATTAAAAAGTGTTGCTGTGGTCCCCCCACTCTTTCTCTATGGCTAGGGCAAAGTAGATAGTGTCTAAGCTATCCCTGCGGAGCGCCCAGTGGAGTAAGCAACTAGGAAAAAAGGGTCGAACAAGTGCCTATTCCTATACACCAGAGAAGATGAAGCTCCCCCACGATCGTTTTCAGACCGAAGTGCTCTGGCAGAGCCGAGGGTCTCGGAAATCTACCGAGTTGTTGCTTCCTAAACAGTCTTTCCAGCGCCTGAGCAAGATGGTCATTCAGAGCTCTGGGGGCAGCCGCCTGCGTGTCCAACTTCCCACCTATCTAGCCTTGCAGGAAGCCACGGAAGCTTATCTGGTGCAGTTGTGCGAGGACTGGAAGTTATGCGCTCTGCACGCGAAGAGAGTCACTGTCGCATCCAGCGATGTTCACCTTGTGCGATGCCTGCGCGGGGCAAGAGCCTGAAGGCGGTTAATGCGGATCCACGTGACGGCGGCGCCCGAGCCCGAAACGACTTCAAATCGGATTAAACAATTTGTCTTTATGATCAAGTAGTTAATAGGTTCCGTTATGTAAAACTAAAAGGGAGTAACTTTCGTTTTTAATGTGCGACAGTGTCCCCTGTCTTACGTCTTTTTGTTAAATTTATTTCTTTTTTTAAAAAATGCACGGACAGTGAAAATTAAGCAACTTTTCTTTGTAGGGAGAGCGGGGGATTGGTCTCTAAAACACTGCCATAGAGATCAGACTCAGAGTGAAGTCTGCTACCCGCCCCTCCCCTCTTTCTCTCTCTCCTTCCCCTCAACAATCTAATACGGAGGTTAAAGGGGTTAGTTTGCGCTTTGAGTAAATATTTCACAGAATGAGCAAGTATGTAGATGCACAATTCTGTAGTAAATATTCCTAAAACGGTGCTGGAAGTGACCTTAATCGCTTACACGTTTTATGCACAGTGTGTTAAATTCGCAATCAACTACGTGCTGTGCTCACTCAAGATTTGATTTGACAGATGATTTCAATAGTACGGATATGCCATTACAGAATCCCCTAAGGGACCGTTCACAATGCTACACCCTACGGGGTGCTAGCGTGTAGTTTGTCGGTATTGTGATGCTAAGTTTGTTTCAGCCCTGTGATGCGCATATCACCCTCTCGTACACAGCACTCTAATAGGGTGATAATGCCTCGGTGATATCTTGCCTTTTCTGAAGCCCTTCAGCTGAAGATCTCAAGTTTATAAGTGCTAATCAAGGGTTACAAGTGCAAAGATCAAGTGCTGGGAAATCAACTGCCAGGATTAAAAGAGAGAGGCTAATAGATTTGCTCCAGGCTACTATACAGTTAGAACTATAACCGTAAACACCCAACTCCCGTTCCCACACTCCTGCTATTAATTTCCATCCCCTAGAGTGGAAATTGTAAAGTAAGATCCCTTCCCACCCTGGAGGTCATTCCCCACTGGTTTGTGCCTCCTGGAGTCATTTCAACGTTCAGCAAAGTGATTGCAACATCCTACCAAGGCGGTTTGAATTGACATGAATAAATCCCAGTATAACCCTTTAACTCCTCCTATCATGACTTTTCCTTTCGTGAGCATGTAGTACTCCGAAACGGACACACGAGGGCAGCCAGTCCTCATAAATGAGAAAATACTGCGAGTAAATATTTAAATACTGATGAGTGCAAGGGGCGTGGAAGGAATCCTGGGTCTCCCATCTCCTCTGTGAGTGCTCAAACCACCAGGCTACAGGGTCATTTTCTCCCTTGCTTAAGAACGGTTTGAGTGTTTCTACCCAGTGGAACAGCTGCAAGAGGACAGATTGAGGGAGCCCCACACTAGGGTGACCGGACAGCAAATGTGAAAAATCAGGATGGGGGGTAATAGGAGCCTATATAAGAAAAAGACCCCAAAATCGGGACTGTCCCTATAAAATCAGGACATCTGGTCACCCTACCCCACACCAGACTATCCCATAGCTCAGGGGTTAGCGCCCTCCCCTGAGGGGTAAGTTCAAATTCTTTCTCCCACTGTGGCAGAGGGGGGAATTGATCCTGGGTTTCCCACATCCTGGAGGAGTGGTTTTAAACTCTGGGCTAAAGGCTATATAGATGCATAGCCCCAGCACCATCTCCAGCAGCCAGATTTTGAGTGGGGCCCAGTCTGGCAGGTGTGCTCGGTCAGTGAGGCACTGCAAAGGAGTTATGGGGGCTCACTGCCTGTCCTCCATTGTTTGTGGCTTGTTTGCATCAACAGGAGAACAAACAGGATGGGGATAAATGAAATTAGCTCCAGGAAAAAATTCACCAGACACCTACTCGCTGCTAACCCACAGCCACCAGCTATTCCAGCCCTCAGCTCCCCCTACTCCGCCGATGTCCCTCAATCCTGACCTGCAGCCCCCTGCTAGCTGAGTTCTCAGCTCCCCTCGCAGCTCTGCTGATCCCCTCAATCCTGACCCACAGGCCCTGGCTAATCCCAGCCCTGGGCTTCTCACCGCCCCCCTCTCCAAAGCTCTGCTGGTTCCCTCCGCTGCCCCTCCCCTGCCCCACCAGATACCTAGGCTAACACACTCAGTGTCCCGCTGTGACTCACCCAACTCAGGTCAACAGTGATCAACTTGTGACCAATGGGGGGGGGGGCAACTAGAAATAACAAAACCCCTATTGGCAAGTGACTGTGAGAAGCAACTCAGGGGCTTGAGGGCAATTTCAAACACCCCTCCCCCCCCCCGAGGAATAAACATGGTCAAATGTGTCAATAATGGTCATGACCCAACCCCATGTTCTCAGAACCAGGATCTTGCCTGGAGTGGCTCTTGCAAGCTAAGCGGGTCTGGGCAGAATTTTGAAAGGCGACATCAAGAAGGCTGCGGTTGCTACAGGGAGTGGGATGGGGGGTTCTTTCCCCTGTCAGAGCTTACCCCAATGCCCCTGTGTGATGCTAGTGGGCGCTGTGCTGCAGTGATCAGGGTTGGGGGCTCAGTTGGGACTGCATGCCCCTTGCAGTCCCCTCCCAATGTCCCAGCACAATTCCGTGCTGTATCAAGTGCTGACTTGCACTTTAGAGATAACCAACTCACCGGCCCCACTTTGCCATTAAAGGTGTCCTGGTGCTTTCTCTCCTAGATCGGGTCTGAACCCTGGGGTCTTGGCTAAATACCCCCTTGAATTATTCCATTCTGCCCATCTGCACCAGTATTTCATAAAATCATAGGACTGTAGGGTGGAAGGGGCCTCGAGAAGTCATCAAACCCAGCCCCCTGCATGGAGGCAAGACGAAATAGACCTAGACCATCCCTGACAGGTGTTTGTCCAGCCTGTTCTTAAACACCTCCAGTGATGGGGGTTCCACAGCCCCTCTACACAATCTGTCCCATTGCTTAACTAACCTTAGAGTTAGGCTGTATTGCCTAATATTGTCTAACCTTTTTCACTGATCTGCCAGCGTGCTTCACAGTCCCGCGCGACACACAAATTTACTGTCAGTTAGGAGGGTGATTTTATTTTTTAAATTTGTGTTTTCTACTGATAGTGTTATTCCAGTACACCCCCTAGTGTGAAAGCAGCTGTACCCTTGTGCGGGGATAGCTTATTGCCCCTTCCACGCTGGACTGTGAAATAGTCGTACAGTAAAACCTCAGCGTTATGAACACAAGAGTTAGGAACTGGCCGGTCAACCACACACCTCATTTGGAACCGGAAGTACACAATCAGACAGCAGCAGAGACCAAAAAAAAAAAAAAGACCAAAAAAGAAAAGGACAGCGCTATGTTAAATGTAAACTACTAAAAAAATAAAGGGAAAGTTTAAAAAAAAAATAAAGATTTAACAAGGAAAGGAAACTCTTTCTGTGCTTGTTTCATTTAAATTAAGACGTCTAAAACAAGCATTTTTCTTCTGCATAGTAAAGTTTCAAAGCTGTATTCAATCAATGTTCAGTTGTAAACTTTTGGAAGAACAACCATAATGTTTTGTTTAGAGTTACGAACATTTCAGAGTTATGAACAACCTCCGTCCCCAAGGTGTTTGTAACTCTGAGGTTCTACTGTATAAACAATTTATACTGGTATAACTCCATCCACACTTGCCTAATGGTGCTCCCTGTCCTTTTACTATTCTGCTATAGTTAAAGCCATACAACTTTTATGTCTGGACAAGTGAAAACATGGGCCTTATATTTAAACCAGTAAATTAATCTTAAATAATCACCACATTTTACGTTATGAACCCCATACGGAAAAAGGGATCCCTATGTTACACGTGTGGTACTTGGAAATGATTCAGAAACAATCATGTGAAGAGTAGGAAACAAAATTGATTGCAAAGAGTGAAATTTACTGCCAGATACCAAACTCCCCACCCCCCCCCCCCCCCGCCCAAGAAATGGGAATTACAGACAGAACGAATATGACAACGCTTTAAACCCAGTTCTCTTAATGGGTAAGGCTTGGGATGCAACAGATATTGGCCATGTTTTTCATTCTGTGCATATCTATGAAATTTTCCCTACAGATATTTCCCATTTAACTCATGTTCCCAAATTTCTTTCCTTGGTCCATGCTGGTAGCAATACATCACAGGCTCAAAGCAGGGTTTCCTTTCTTTAATTTCTGCCATTATAATAACTTCTATTTCTTAGTGTCAGAGGGGTAGCCGTGTTAGTCTGGATCTGTAAAAAGCAACAGAGGGTCCTATGGCACCTTTAAGACTAACAGATGTATTGGAGCATGAGCTTTCGTGGGTGAATGCATCCGACGATGCTTATGCTCCAATACATCTGTTAGTCTTAAAGGTGCCACAGGACTCTCTGTTGCTTCTATTTCTTACTGCACGAGACTAAATTCCCTTAGAAAGGAAAAATACTTCCCCCTTGTGAGCAGCCTGATTAGGGGAGGATGGGTAACTTTATTACCATGATGCTTTCTAATTGGGAGCAGGATTCTGCCCCTGGTGCTCTCATGCCACATTGTAGTTTTTGCTCGCAGGAGGGATTCTGATGGAGTCCTCCATGGTCAGAGAGTCAAGAAGCTATGGATGGAGTTTTTGGAGCTCAGCACCCACAACTGGGGTAGGGTTGCCATCTAGCTAATTGCTGGTAACTGGACCCCTGAGGCCCCACCTCTTCCCCCAAAGGCTCCACCCCTTCTCTGCCTCTTACCCCCAAAGCTCCGCTCCTGTCGCTTGCCCCTCTCCCCCTCTCCCTTGCTGGGTTGTCTCAAGGAGCCTGCCTGCAGGTAGGAGGCAACCCTCGCCCCATGGTAACCTGGCTTTTGGTTCTGGTGCCATAATGTTGCCAGGTCCCCTTTTCGATCCGACTTTCCTAAATGGCACCCAGACGCAGAAGCCAAAAATTTGACTGTCTGGGTAAAACCCGGACGGGTGGCAACCCTAAACTGGGGGAGTCAGATTATCTAAACTCCCATTGAGGAACCTAAATAAACAGGCAGATATTCAGATAATCTCAGCACATGGGGTGCATCTGAATGCTGGGCACGTTGGAAGATCTGGCCCCAACTGTGACCACTGAGCATCCTGAAAATCTGGGCCTCCGTTCCTTTAAAAGAAAAAAAAAAGTGGCTCTAAGTGACTAGCAGAAACGTTTCATAAAAACAGTCCTTTCGGCGAGTGCTCTCCCATTCTCAGAGCACGCTCTGCTATCGCTGCTTGTGTGGATGGAGCGGGTTCTGGACTCCCCACTGGGAAGCTGGGATTCCAGACGGATGCTGCAAAAGAATTCAAGGCAGGGAGCTGTTTTTATGACATCCTTCTTGTCCTCCCTGGAAGGAGCCAACCAGGGCCTGGGCCCAAACCTGATGTTAAGGCTCTTGTGTTTACCAGATGTGTATGTAAAGTTAGGCCTGGTCTACACTTAAAACTTGAATCGGCCTCACTACGTCTTTCAGGGCTGTGAAAAATGTTGTATCCTGAGCACTGTAGTTAGGTCAACCTCACCCCTGGAGTAGACCTGGCTAGGTCGATGGAAGAATTCTTCTGTTGCCCTAGCTGCCAGCTCTCGGAGAGGTGGATTAACTATATTAATGCAACCCCCCCCCTCCATCGATGTTGGAAGCATCTACACTATGGGGCTCCAGCGGCAAAATTGCAGCACCGTAGTTTAGGGTGGCCAGGTGCCCGGTTTTCAACCGGAAAGTCCGGTCGAACAGGGAACCTGACAGTGTCCAATCACATCTACTGACTGGATTCTCAAAGTCCGGTTATTGAGGGCGGGGGAAGCGGGGAGGTGCTGGGTCATCACTCGTACCAGCCCCTACTCAGCCAGGGCCACCTCCTACCTGTGTCAGGTGACTGCAGCTCCCAGCCCTGGCTCTGCAGGTGAGTCCCTCCTGACCCAGGTTTGAGAGGGGAAAAGCAGTGAGTGACGGGGGGAAGAGGAGTGGACAGGGATTGGGCTTTGGAGGAGAAGAGGCGGGGCAGGGGTAGGGCCTTGGGGGGGAAAGGTGGGGCAGGGGAGGTTCTGGCACTCCAGCTGGAGTGCCGGGCGGTTTTTAAATATTACCAAGTTGGCAACCCTACTATAGCTGTGCCGCTGTAGTGTAGAAGTACCCACAAGGACTTTGTTCAGGGGAAGGATCCCACCAAGTGCCCAGGGATGTGATCCTCACCTTCCCACTCGTCATAAAGTGAGTGTAATTCACAGGGTGTAACCACACCCCTGCTCCTTTCATCTCTTCTCTTTGTTCTCAAATCCCGCCCCCTTTCCTAGCTTCCCCCTTCCAGTCCACACCTTCTCTTCTCCGGGTTTCCCCTCTCTACTCACCATTTCCCTCCCCCATCTCCACTTCCTCTTTCTTGGGCTTCTCTCTCCACACCCCATTTCCTTCCTTCTCCCCCGCCCCCCTCTCAGACTCTGAGCTGGCAGACAGCCGATCCTAGAGAACCTGCAGAGGTTGGAGGGGAAACAGGCCAGACAACCCCTGAGACAATGGCCTGGGCCACACTTAAAAAGTTAGGTTGACACATTGCGTAGGTCAGGGTTGTGGGAGAAAACAAGGCACACTTGGATGCTGTAGCTATGCCAACCTACCCGGCAGCATGGACGCAGCTATGGCAACGGAAGTAGGCTTCCATCAATGGTCGTTACCTTCGCTTGGGGAAGGGGAGTTTCTACACTGAGGGCAAAGCCCCTTCTGTTGGTGTCGGCTGCATCTACACTATGGGATTGTCCCAGCATAGTTACAGGGCGAGCTGGCTGTGTCGCAAACATCCCTGTAGCATGGACAAGGCCAATGAGTTTGGCCCATGTAACCCAGTCATCTCCTTCTGTCAAGGACGCTCTCAGTACAGAGCCCCGAGGCCCGATGTTACCCTGTGATGCAGGGGAGTAGCCTGAGATGCGTTTGCATATCCCCAACCCGGAAAAAAGGGAAGATTTTCTCCCCTGTAAAAGAAACTGATGGGAATGAAAATATCCTGGCCATGCTATCAATATCTATAAATGTCACCAACCCCTCTTCATACTCCAGACAAACCAGAATCCGTGTGGGGCTCCCGCTCAGGGTCAGAAGAGTCACAGGGGATGTTAAAACCCGGTACTGACCTCTGCAGAGCCCCATGGCCCAGATGCCCCCCTCAGGGTCCAAGCTGATCTCTCCCTTCCTCCTCACAGACTCTCTGGCCACCCCCACAGCCCAGTTTCCCCCATCCCCCACTTCCACCATCCAGCAATGTTTTCCCGAGGTGAATCCCTCACAGCCCAGCACGCAGCGAGAAGGATCAAATCTCTTAGGACTGTAGGGCAGATCCTGCCGCGTGTCTCCCCATCTCACGCTTTTCCGTCTCTTGGACACAACGAAGCGGGGATGAGCCGTGGCTGGATCAAAACTCACATTTGCTGCAGTGGGAAAGAGAAAGTCAGAGCATTAGGGGCCCTGGGGGACGGTTTGATCGTGTCAGTGGCAGAATCTACCCCAGCTGGAGAGTGAATCTGGGAATCTACTTCCTCCACGATTCACCCGGCTTTGAATGGGGAGCAACTCGGAGATGTCAGCAAATTGCAGGGGAGATGCATTCCCTTGGCACAGATGGGTCAGATACAGAGCGAAAGGATTCAGGACCCTCTCGCATATGCTTCCATAGTGGGTCACGTGAAATGTGTTCGATTAGGCCACAGATCCTCTCTACACCCACTGCAGCACTTTCGCTCCCTCCCTCCTGTGTAAGGCTTGCTGGGCAAATCCCCCAAGCATATTTCCTGGCTGCGTCAGGTTAGATGAGACCCACCAGCATGCAGTTTTATCCTGCAGCCCTCCTTAAGGCGATCCTCTGACACCTGCAGCTTGGTCCATGCCTCCTGCTATATATTGGCCACCGGCTTTTGTGTTATTGTATTTCAGAGGCGCCTTCCCTTACTCCAGAATCCACGGACACACCCGTAAATTAACTTTTCTCCTCCATTCAGGAAGATAAACACCGACAACCATTCAGTCTGTCAACTGGCACATGAAATTTACCTGATTTCAACACAGTTTCAGATGGCAGAGACTCTAGAAGAAGAGAAAAGAAAAAAAACAAACAGGGCAGAGGGAAAAGTGAGATCTGCTGCTGTAATAGAGGATGGAAAGATTCCTAGCATTTGTTACTGTAACAGGTTTAACTATCTGTGCCCGCGGACGTGTGTGTATAGAAACCAGCTCAGCCTTTAACCCTCTCTGGTATAGGCATAGTGTAACTCGGTGATTTACTGACGCAAGCTAAGCTGGGTTCAGAACGTGTTAAATTGATCGACATGCTTCTGCATTAGGGATTGCACTGATACTAGAGGGTCACCCACATCAAAGTTTCTCCAGGACGCGCTCTAGCCTAGCACACTCCAGCGGCTCCTTTCAACCCTCCATCCTCCTCCCCCCATGAACTCCCTATGTGCCACCCTCCTATGCCCCTCTATTTCCCTGCTACCCTCCCCACCATCTATGTCATCCCTGGGGCCCTGCATGTTCCCCCCCCCCGCCACATGCCTGAGTCCCCCATTCTCCCCCCCGCCAGGAGTTCTGTGTGTCCCCCCATTTCCCATACCAGAGTCCCCCAGTCTCCCCTCCATGCCAGAAGCTCTGTGTGCTTTGCATTCCACCTAACCTCATCTCACCCCACCATGCCAGGAGCTATGTTCCCCCTACTCCTCCCTCAATCCCTCCTTCCACTAGGGGTTCTGTGTGCACCCTCATACTCCTCCCCAGTACCAGCATCCCCCTTCTTTCCCACACGGCAGGGGTTCCATGTGCACCCCATTCCTCCCACCCCCCTTTCCTCACGCATTTATGTAGAGACATGCAAGAAAGAACAAGTGAATGGAGCCAACACAATACAGGTCTGTTTCATCTTACACGGGGGTTCCGTTCCGCGGTTGGCGCATAAAGCAAAAACCCGCGTATAGCCAAAATTCCATTGAGTTCAGTGGCGGGTGAAATCACCCGCACTACAGGTATAATATTAAAATTGTTATTTTTCTCTCTTTTTTTTTTTTCCCGACCGCGTAAAGTTGAAATCGTGTATGTTAAATGCGCGTAAGATGCGGCAGACCTGTATGTAACCGGACTCTGGAAACGACTGACAGAAGGTCACGGAAGCCAGAAATTTAGTATACTTCTGAAAAGGACTGGACATTTATATAATTATATTAATAATACATGTATGGTTAATTATTATTAATATCTATTAGTTATTATTAGCATCTAGCGTGGAAGGATTCGATTTTTATCTGGAAATGGTGGTAAACATTGATTGCACCGCACACACACAAACCAACGGAAAAAAAATATTTCCATTAGTAAAAATCAAAACGTACAGCAAGGCAATGTGAGAAAAATGCTGCTCCAGACCTGCTTAGAGTTTGAGTTAAGGGTATTTTCTTTGTATATTTTGACACGTGAGGTCAACGGGTTGTGTTTTAACCATTACAAAAGCTTTAAATGTTTTGAATCTCAACATCTACTGTCATTAAATAATTTTTGTCTGACCCCCCCCCATAATATTGTACAACTGTGAAAATTTAAATCGATCAAAATCTAAAAAAATGCTTAAAACGAGACATTAATCTGTCAAAATTACAAAAAGAAAGTGAATTATGCCAAGATTTAATATCTAGCTCTTTGTGCTTTTGATCAGTAGGTCTCAAAAGCTCTTTACAAAGAACTTTATCTCCATTTTACAAAGAGGAAAAGTGATTTGCCTAAGGTCACCCAGTAAGCCAGTGGTAGAAACCCCTCGGTCTCCTGCAGTGCAGTCCAGTGATCTAACCACTAGGCCAAATTGCTGGATAATAAGCGCATCAACAGCTATAGTATAAGGGAGGGATGTAAAAATGTTCTGCTGCAGGTTTGATCCCAGTGTCTAACTATTGGGGATTAGGATGAGACCTTTGCAAACCAGGAGGGGGGGGGAAAAATGGGTCAAATTTTGGGGGTTTTTTAGTTTAAAAAAAAATGGAAGGAAAATCCAAGCCAAAAAGTAATATTCGCCTGAAAAATCAGAACTGTTTACTTGCAAAATGGTGAAAAGGAAACAGTTTGACTTTTTTCAGGATTTATCTTCTTTAGGTTTGTTTGCGTTTATTTTTAGTTTTGTTTCCTCCCATTTAAGAGAATTCACCAACCAGTGGAACGAATTCATGAAATGTTTTGGTCAACCCAAATCTGCATTTTAAAATGAAAAAGAAAAGAAAAGTTTCGGATGAAAAATTTCACCTCGTTAGGCTTGTGCTTAGTCCACTAGGCCACGCTTCCTCTCAGACCAGGTCTACACTACGAACGTACATTGGTTTAACTACATCGCTCAGGAGTATGAAAAATCCACACCCCTGAGCGACACAGTTATACTGACCTAACTCCAGGTGTAGACAGTGCTATGTTGACGGGAGAGAAGCGCCATCTTTCTGTGTTCCCGGGGGGGTGTCAATGTATACTCCGCCCCAGGCCCTGCCCCCACTCCACTCCTTCTCCCAAGTCCCCATCCCCGCCCTGACTCTTCCCGCCCCTGCTCCGCCCCCAAGCACACCCCTTGTCCTCCTCTCCCACCCCTAGTGCCTCCCGCACACTGCTGAACAACTGATCGTGGTGGGCGGGAGATGCTGTGGGGAAGGGGGAGGAGCTGATCGGCGGGGCCGCCGGCGGGCAGGAGGCACTGGTGGGGGAGGAGCTGACCCACAGGGCTGCCAGTGGGTGCTGAGCACCCACTAATTTTTTTTCTCTGGGTGCTCCAGCCCTGAGCAGCCTCTTGGGGAGGTGGATTAACTATGCTGATCAGCGTAATAGCATCTTCGCTGAAGTGCTACGGCAGTGCAGCTTTTTAAGTATAAACTGGCCCTCAGTCTGTTGTGTTTCCCTTTTCCTGCAGCTGGAGGGCCTACCAGCTGTTTAGCCAATGGGGCTGGCTCAGCTGTCGGTGGCCAAGCGAGAGGGGGATTTTGGCGCTTCAGTGCATTCAGAGGCAGCATGAGAAGTGCATCCCTCCACCGCTGCAAACTGATCCAGGGTCATCCCCAAAACAAGAGACTGCTGCCCGTGCTTCTCCTGGACTACAGAGGCCAGCCCTGCATGACTGGAGTGCAGGCCATGAGTCATCTGTGAGCTTCAGACAAGGTCAGTGATAAGCTCTCAACCCCAGCGATCAATCTCAGGACGAGGGTCTGTTACCTTTGAATTTCTTCACAGCATCCTGTAGCGATACGGTTTCTTGAGAGAGTTCTTTGATTCTTCTTCTCCAGTCAGGAGACTCCGCAGTTGGATTTTGAAACTTCTCCGTCTTACATCTAGAGAGAAAACAACCGACATCATCTTCATCGGAATGGTAACCGAGATGGAACAAAATTTGAGGGGCCCAATCAGTACTTGGTCCTTGCTCATATGCATACAAATGGTCAAACACAATTGCAGCCCTTAGGACTTGTCAACATGGGGCATTATTCCAGAATAACTATCCCGGATTAACTTCCTGTGTGGATGCTCAGCTAATTCAGAATGAGGCACTCTTATTCTGGAATAAGAGAATTCACAGAGGGAGGTTATCGAGAATATCTAATCTGCTTTAAAATTTACCCGACCTGAACCCACATTAACTTCCCAGTGTAGAAAAGGCCTTACTTTCTCCTGGAAGGATCAAAATATTTCAGGGTTGTTGTTGTCTTTCTACAGTGCTTTTATAACAGGGGGGGGGGAGGGATAGCTCAGTGGTTTGAGCATTGGCCTACTAAACCCAGCATTGTGAGTTCAATCCTTGAGGGGGCCACTTAGGGATCTAGGGCAAAATCAGTACTTGGTCCTGCTAGTGAAGGCAGGGGGCTGGAGTTGATGACCTTTCAAGGTCCCTTCCAGTTCTAGAAGATAAGACATCTCCATTTATAACTCAAAACCCAAAGTGATATTTACTGACAGCTCTGAATTAAGGGTCAAAGTTAAGGTTGGTTTTGGAAAATGTCTAATCAATTTTTTTTGCCTCTAGATTATTTGAAGAGCATGTCTGAATAAGAGAATCTTTTCTATATAGCCTGCCTTTCCCCAACCACTTTCATATTTTAAATACACAGAATTCCTTAATTGTAATATTACTGACATCTACTTTTTTGTAACATTCCTGTCGCCTAGAGACACTAAAGTTAACAAGGGCACGTTAAATTAACAAAGGCGTCTGTTATTGTCTGAAATTGAATGTTCTTTGGTAAGAAAAGGCCTGGTCATGTTTGTTTTTTCTTTTAAAAGAAATATTGCATGGTAAATTAAGAGGGTGAATAAGGCTGGATTTTCAGAAGTTCAAAAGAACACAAGCACCATTAATTTTCAATTGAAAAGAATTCAAGACTATAAAGTTCAAGTTCCAGAAACTTTATGTGCTTGGGGGAAGAAAGCTTGTTGACGCCTATGCGGTTTAACAACAGTGCACAGATATTACCGGGGTTTGAGCTTCAGGGTTCTCTCTTCTGTAGGGTTTATAAGCTCTTCATGATCTGCTGCCTAAGTTATTACAGGGCACCATATTTATAAGTAAGTTTGTATAGGGCGGTCTGTTTAAAGGGGAAATAATTCATAGTGCTCCAAATCCATAGGCATATTCAATTTGACCTGCAATTGCATATGTCAGTAGAAAGATGGGGATACTGGAGAGCAGATTTGGGGTCATTTGGTTGAGGGGTTCCTGAGAGACAGAACCCCACAAAAACTATTTTAAGATTTGTTTCCTCTTCGAATACTTTTATTTGCCGAGCTGGGAAAAACAAAAACTATGGACAACATCCAAATAAAATTTCTATTTCTGGACAAACCCTGCGCTCATCCAGCATCCCGCATCAAGATCCATCCTCAAAACTGAGTAAGTTAAACATTATTAGCCTGTCATTTTGGTTCTGCAGAGTGGCATACAACACTGATATGAGCTGTGCACAGAATCCCAGCAGGGCTGGGTTTAAATACACACACATACAGAGAGCGGCTTAATTTAAGGGCACATCCTCAAAGCCCTCTAAAATTCACAGACAGACTCAGATCGGCTACACCAGCTGAAGTGTGGACTGGGAAGTGTGAGTTGGCAGTAAGAAGGGGCCACAATACCTGCTCAAGGTGCTTCTGATGACCTGGAAAGAGAGAGAAAGAATAGAATCATAGAATCGTAGGACTGGAAGGGACCTCGAGAGGTCATCTAGTCCAGTCTCCAGCACTTCTGGCAGGACTAAGTATTATCTAGACCATCCCTGACAGGTGTTTGTCCAACCTGCTTTTAAAAATCTCCAATGAAGGAGATTCCACAACCTCCCTAGGCAATTTATTCCAGTGCTTAACCACCCTGACAATTAGGAAGTTTTTCTAATGTCCAACCTAAATTGCCCTTGCTGCAATTTAAGCCCATTGCTTCTTGGCCTATCCTCAGAGGTTAGAGAACAATTTTTCTCCCTCCTCCTTGTACAAGGGAGCTCAATCCATACCCCACATTTCCCTGTCCTGTCCCCCACACATTTCCCTGTCCTATTGCCCCCACCCTGCCTTGTCTACACTAAAGGGCCTTTGCAGGTATAACTATGCCAGCAGAGCCCCCTAGTGGACACAGTGCGAAAGCTCACAGAACGAATTATAGCTACTTGATCTCCTTGAATGACATAAACTAGGCTGGTCTCATAGGCGCCAACTTCTCCTGGTGCTGGTGGGAGCTTGCACCCCCCTGCTCTGTCCCGACTTCTCCCCTGCCCCACCCCCTCCCACCCCTGCCTTGCCTCCATTCCAACCCCTTCCCCAAAGTCCCTGCCCCAAGTCTGCCCCCTCCCTGCCCCTATTGGACCCCTTCCCCAAATCCACGCCCCAGCCCCACCTCTTCCCCGCCTCCTCCCCTAAGCGCACCGCATTCCCACTCCTTCCCCATCCATCCCACAGCTTGTTACGCCGCAAAACAGCTGTTTTGTGGCGGCAAGCCTGGGAGGAGAAGCGGGGACATGGCACGCTCAGGGGAGGAGGCAGAGGTGAGCTGGGGAGTGGGGGCAGGGAGCTTGGCTGCCGGTGGGTGCAGAGCACCCACCAATTTTTCCCCATGGGTGCTCCAGCCCCAGAGCACCCACAAAGCCGGCACCTATGGCTGGTCTGTTGGAATAGTTGCATCAACACTGGGGATTTAGTAGGCATAACTACGTCGGCTGGTGGCATGATTTTTTTCACACCCCTGACCAGCGTAGCTATGCCGGCAAAACTTTGTAGCGCAGACTACGCCTTTGTCCACTCTTTTCTTGTATCTCTGTTTAGCTAATCCCCTCCTAACAAAATCCCAGTCACTTTTTGGAGAAACAAAAATTCGTGGCACTAACATAACATTTGCAAATCTGTTCATGCTGCACGGATGTTCTCTCTCTTTTCCCTCCCTTTGTCTGTCTTGGCTATTTAGATTGGAAGCTCTTCAGGGCAGAGCCTATTATTTCAAGTTCGTACAGCTCCCAGCACAACAGGGCACAAATCTCGGTTGTCTCTTAGACACCACAGTGGTGAAATTACAATATCAGATAAGAACGGCCATACTGGCTCAGGCCAATGGTCCATCTAGCCCAGTATCCTCTCTCCCACAGTGGCCAGTACCACAATTTCAGGGGAAGTGTACAGAACAAGGTAATTGGAGTGACCCACCGCTGTCTTCCCCTCCTGGCTTCTGGCAGTCAGAAGTGGGAAACCAAATGAAGAGATTAAAAAAAGGGGGGGGGGGGGGAGTCATGTGATCCAAGAGACAGGCAAGGAAAACGAGTTTCGCTGGCTACTCAAAAAACCCAGTGCAATTTCAGCAGGAAGCGAATGTTCAAAGCATAGCACAGCAGGACAGGAAGGGAATAGAACCTGGTATAACTGCACATGGGATAGTGAATCCCGTTCCAGGGGCCACAGTAGCGAAGAGATGCAGACCAACTGGAAGATGTATGAAGGGCAACAAATTGATTGAGGGGCTGGATTGACTGATCTATGAGGAAAGAGTAAGACAGCTTCCAGAGATTCATCATTTTTAGGTCTGGCGGGACCACTAGCTCATCTAACCCAGTGGCACTCAACCTTTCCCAACCACCAATCAGGAGTCTGATTTGTCTTGCCTGCCCCCAAGTTTCACCTCATTTAAAAATGACACTTACAAAATCAGACATAAAAATACAGACGTGTCCCAGCCACTATTACTGAAAAATGGCTGACTTTCTCATTATTACCATATAATTAGAAAATAAATCAGCTGGAATATAAATATTGTGCTTACATTTCAGTGTATAGTGTGTGGAGCTGTATAAACAAATCATCGTCTGTATGAAATTTTAGTTTGCACTGACTTCACTAGTGCTTTTTATGTAGCCTGTTGTAAAACTAGGCAAATATCTAGATGAGTTGATGTCCTCCCTGGGAGACCTCTGTGTACCCCCAGTGGGACACGGACCCCTGGTTGAGAACCACTGGCCTAGGCAGACCTCCCATGTAACACAGGCCAGAGAATTTCACCCAGGTACAGCTGTGTTGAGCCTGATAAAAAAGCCCATCTTCTAGGAAGGCAGCCTGTCTTGACCTGAATACACCAATAGGTAGAGAAGTCCACCTCTTCCCTGGGTAGTTTCTTCAGAGCCCTCACTGAAAAAAATGGGCCTCTTATTTCTAAATTTGAATTTGTCTGGCTTTAACTTTCAGCCCTTGGTTCTTGTTATGCCTTTCTCTCCTAGATTGAACAGCCTAGTATTTCTCCCCGGGAAGGTATTTGTAAATCATAATCAAGTCACCTCTCAATCCTCTTTTTGATAAGCTACACAGATTGAGCTCTTCAAACCTCTCCCTTTAAGGCATTGTCTCCAGTCCTCACATTATTTGTGTGGGTCATCTCTGCACCTTCTCCAAGTTTTCCACATGCTTTTAAAAATGTCCACCAGAACTGGAGGTAATATTCCCGTACAGAGCTAAACATCACCAGCATGGCTACGCATGGGGCAGAGAAAGTGGAGGAACGCTTTAGGGTGAATTAACGGGGAGCAATGGGGTAATGCCCTGTGTCGTCTGCGGGGATGAGCGCATAGATGGCTGGATCTAGCAGTGTAGTGCCTTTTGCTTTTCATACAACAAATGCAATTTGAAAGCATTACAGAAGGAGAGTGGGGTCCAAATAATTGTGTGTACTAACTGTATGCAACAAGGAAAGCATGGCTACACGCATACTGCAGCTCTGGCAGGATTCTGAAACATAAGAACGTCCATACTGGGTCAGACCAATGGTCTGTCTAGCCCAGTATCCTGTCTTCCGACTGTGGCCAATGCCAGGTGCTTCAGAGGGAATGAACAGAACAGGGCAATTATCGAGGGATCCATCCCCTGTCATCCATTCCCAGCTTCTGGCAGTCAGAGGCTGGGGACACTCAGAGCATGGTTTTGCATCCCTACCCATCCTGGCTAATAGCCATTGATGGACCTATCTCCGACAAACTTATCTAGCTCATTTTGAACTCTGTTATAGTCTTGGCCTTCACAAGATCCTCTAGCAAAGAGTTCCACAGGTTGTCTGTGTGTTGTGTGAAAAAATACTTTACTCTCTCTTCATATGGAAGCTGTTCCATTCCCCTAATAATTTTTGTTGCTTTTTTCTGTACTTTTTCCAATTCCAATGTCTTATTTTTTGAAATGGGGCAACCAGATCTGCACGCAGTTCTGCACAAATGGAGAAGACCGTGCACAGCTTTAGAGGATGCAGAAACTATTTAGAGGGATAGTGCCCAGGATGGTCCAGGGGTTAGCGCATTGGCCTAGAAGTTGGGAGACTGGGGCATAAGTCTGTGATCTGCCACAAACTTCTTGCGTGACCTTGGGCACGACAGTTAGCGTCTCTGGGCCCCAGCTTCCCACTTGGTGGTGTTAGGATAAATATATTACAGCCTGACTGTGAAATGCTTTGCGATCTACTGATGAGAAAAGTGCTGTATAAGAACGGGGCGTTATTATTATTACCAGCCCCTTCCCCTTTAGTGTGAAAGTCCGTCAAACAAACAGAGCAATCTACAAATGTTCTGCTCTACAGCAGAACCTCAGGGCTACAAACACCTCGGAAATGGAGGTTGTTCTTAACTCTGAAATGTTCGTAACTCTGAACAAAACGTGGTTCTTTCAAAAGTTTACAACTGAACATTGACTTAATACAGCTTTGAAACTTTACTACGCAGAAGGAAAATGCTCCTTTTTTTTTCTTAGTAGTTTACGTTTAACACAGTACTGTACTTCCTTTTTTTTTTGTCTCTGCAGCTGCCTGACTAAGTACTTCCGGTTCCAAATGAGGTGCATGGTTGACGGGGCAGTTCATAACTCTGGTGTTCGTAACTGTGAGGTTCTACTGTAACTCAATATGCAGCATATTACAAAGCAGGTCGGAAAGGAGGAATATGACTTCTACCCCTTGATTAGCTCATTCAGTACGTTAGAGGCCAGAGACAGACAGACACACCCACACACAGAATTTTAGCCTGGGTCACACTAAATTTGAAGTACCAACTACTGCATGATCCAGCCAGTGGGTGCGTGGGACAAAGAACCACACGGTGTTTGCAGAGCTTGCAAGAGAATGAAACCAAGGAAGGAAAAGTTGAGGATGAACGTCAGGGAAAACTTCCTAACAGGGAGGCGTGCTAGGCTGTGGAATGTTCTTTCCAAGAACAACAGTGAGAGCTCCCAACTCTTGAGATATTCTGGCCAAAACCCTGGGACATGTGGTAAAGGGCACAATCCTGCGCTTGCCTCACGGGAAATGGAATGAATGACACAGCTGGTTTTTGCCGTGTGTGGCGCGAAAGGCTTCTCTCTCCCCCAACAGAAGTTGGGCCAATAAAAGAGATTCCCTCCCCTAGCTTGTCGCAGTTGGTCTTTGACACCCATCACTTCCATGAATCTGTGACGCAGCTTTCAAAGAGCTAAATAACAACACAAACAGCAGCAGCACACAGACTGTGCAGGGATCTGGGGGGGGGGCAGGGTTCACCTGCAAGAATTCACTCGCTGGCTGCTGGCACTTCCCCTCTATCTCGCAGACCATATCGCTGAGGCAAGAAAGCGCCTTAGAGTATTTGGTGGCATTTTCATCCCTCATCTTCACAATCTCCTTGTCCAGCTCGCCCAGCCGGCCCAGCCGATGTTTCTCTTGTTCCTCCAGAAACAGGCGCAACTGCTGAAATTCAGACACAATCTTCTGCCTCTCGGCTTCCACTTCTTTCTGCAGTGAACATGCGCACAGATAGGGAAAAGATCAGATCAGGGACACGCAGAGAGTCATTGGGACATTATATTTACCAACGGAATACCAATTTTCAAAGAATTAGGATACAATAAAACGAATACAGTATCAAATAGTAGACAGGTACTCACCAGTCCCGTCATAGTACTGCACTGCAGAGTGGTTGGTTTCTTGAAGCAGTTAGGCGTATACAGGGCAAGTTTTCTATACAGCAGGTTATCTTAGGACACTACATATCACTCTGGGCAGCGCATCGCATACACCCAGATCACTGAAAATACACTGAACGCTAAAGCGATACTGAACATAATTTAATCGTTGTTTGATGATTCAGAAGGCACTTCAGGACGTTGCAGTGCCTCAGGGTCAGCATTATCATAATCAATTATCGTTGTAGATGTAGAAGGGGTAGGAGATTGGGCTGAATCTGTACTGACCCTATGACACACCCTGGAAGCTGCTCTTCTGACCAGCGATGAGCTGCCAAAATTGTAACAACCGGTCCCCTACCGGGTCTTGGGTGGCACTTCGGCGGCGGCCTTCCGCCAAAGACCCGGAGCGAGTGAAGGACCCGCCGCCGAAGTGCCGCCGAAGACTCGGAGCGCTGCCCAGTGAGTACAAGCCCCACGTGCCTCCCAAACTGCCTGTCCCTCCCCATCCGACCCCCACCCACGTCCTGCCCCCGACTGCCCCCCTCAGAACCCGCAACCCATCAACCCTCCCGCTCCTTGTCCCCTGACCACCCCCTCCTGAGACCCCCCCACCCTAACTACCCCCCAGAACTCCACCCCCTACCCAACTCACCCCGCTCCCTGTCCCCTGACTGCCCCGATCCCATCCACCACCACCCCGACAGACCCCCGGAACTCCCATGCCTACCCAACCACCACCCCATTCCCCATCCCCTGACCGCCCCCCCAGAACCTCTGCCCCCTCCAACCACTCCCTGCCTCTTATCCAACCCCTCCTCCCAGCCCCGGCCCAGCCCCCGTACCATGCTGCTCAGGGCAGCTTGTATGGATACGACGCAGCCCACTGGAGCTCACAGCCCCACTCCCTTATCATGCTGCTCAAAGCGGCAGGAGCTGCCGAGCTGCCCAGGAGTGGTCCAGAGTGCTGGTGCCGGCGGCGCGGCACGCTGAGTCTCCGTGAGAGGGGGAAGGCGGGGGAGGGGCCGGGGGATCCTCCCCAGCCGGGAGCTCAGGCAGGCCGGACAGGACGGTCCCACGGGCCGGATGTGGCCCGGAGTTTGCCCAGCAGCCCACCCCTTTAACAACCGGTTCTAAACCGGCTTCTAAATTTAACAACCAGTTCCCACGAACAACCGGCTCCGGCTCACCACTGCTTCTGACTAAATCCCTGATATCAGCTGGCTGACTTGTCTTCTGCCTCTTTTGCATAAAAGCAGAATGCAGAATGTGCAATTGTGTAACCTCCTGGGCAGTATACAAGTCCCGGTTACTAGACTGAAGATTTGTATTGGGAGAGATCAGAAATGCCGGTTAATAGAGCTTGCTGGTTGATAAAGCGCCGGATACCACAGCTTTTACAGTATATGGCAACCCGTAACAATACGAGTTCAGACATTTCCTGTTGACAGAGAATTTTCTGATCGCTTCCCCAGCAGCAAAAGCGCCTCCTCTGGTCAGCAGCCTCCGTAAACCAGATCCTTTGACTAGCAAGAAGGGGAGGAGGTTGGCCTCAGAAGGAGGGACGTCCGAGAGCAGCCATGCCATTATCAATCTCATTGTTCGGATGTTGCATTTTTCTGCAGTCTCCATTTTCCTCTGTAGGCTCCATGTATATTGTGTTAGCACCCAGAGGCACAGGCGCCGGCTTTTCAAAGTGCCGGGGGCTGCTCGACCGCTGGCTCTGCCCCAGGCACCGCCCCCACTCCACCCCTTCCGCAAGGCCCCACCCCATCTCTTCCCACCCCCGTTCCATCCCGCCCCACTTCTTCCCACCCCTACCCCACCTCTTCTTGTCCAGTTCAACCCCCTCCCCTAAGCATGCCGCATCCTTGCTCCTTCCCCCCCCCAGAGCCTCCTGCATGCCGTGAAACAGCTGATCACAGCGGGCGTGAGGCGCGAGGGGGAGGCGCTGATTTGCAGGGCCTGCTGGCGGGCGGGCAACGCTGTGGGGTGCGGGGGAGCTTATGGGGGAGGCTGCTGGCTCCAGCCCCAGAGCACCCACGGAGTCTGCGCCTATGCCTAGGGGCCCAGCCCCATATATGTGTCTGCAGTACCTATCACAAACAAAGAATCTCTGAAGCAGACCAGAGTTTGCAAAAGACAGCGGAGTAAATAAGTCCTACTCTCTCTCAGAGGGGAGCAGGTTACTCTTACGTTACTCCAAGTATCAGTGATGCCCTGGAGCTGGTAAGCAATAACGGCACCAGAAGTTCCTGGCTTTTCACTTCCCCACTCAATTGACACTCGAGTATCTCAGCTCTCTCTTTCTTCAAAATCTCCAGCTGGCTCTGAATTTGCACCTAAGAAGTTAGGGAATGAACAAAAATAAAAATGCTTTATGAGCTCTGTTTAAACACACATATATTTTTGAGGCTTTTCCATCAACAATAACTAATAGATTATTTTTAGCCCTGTTGCTTATTAATATGGTGTGTTCATTAATGTGTTTTAAACCAGGTGCTAATGCCTACGATATTCTTAGTTACAATGTGATAGCAGCCAGGAGGCCAGCCATAGACCAGGAGCTCATTGTACAAACAGACTGTCTCTGCCCCAAATGGCTAACCATCTAGATGGGTAATAAATAAATTAATCATTTTCCAGATTCCCCTTGGAAATGTACCCAAGACGCTCAGAGAAAGACAGTCCCTGCCCTAAAGATTGGATAGTCTAAGGCCTGGTCTACAGTACGGGCTAAATCAACGCAGCTGCAATCGATTTAGCGGGTCTAGTGAAGACGCGCTAAATTGATGGGCGAGCATACTCCCGTCGACGTCTGTAATCCACCTCAACGAGTGGCAGAAGTTCTGTCACTGGGAGCGCGTCTCCCGTCGACATTGTGTAGTGTGGACATGGCTGTAAGTTGACCTACGGTACGTCAACTTAAGTTACGTTACGTAAGTTAACTAGTTCAACTTCGATTGACTTACAGCACTAGTGTAGACCAGGCCTAAGTCAGTGATATTTAGACCTGAGTGATTCAGGAGGCAAATTAGCGATCAACATGACCCAAAAGACCCACAGTCGTGTGAATTCATTGTTTCATTTACTACAGGGGTCGGCAACCTTTCAGAAGTGCTGTGCCAACACTTCATTTATTCACTCTAATTTAAGGTTTCGCGTGCCAGCCATACATTTTAACGTTTTTAGAAGGTCTCTTTCTATAAGTCTATAATATAGAACTAAACTATTGTATGTAAAGTAAATAAGGTTTTAAAAATGTTTAAGAAGCTTCATTTAAAATTAAATTAAAATGCAGAGCCCCCGGACCGGTGGCCAGGACCCGGGCAGTGTGAGTGCCAGTGAAAATCAGCTCGCGTGCCGAGTTCGGCACACGTGCCATAGGTTGCCTACCCCTGATTTACTACAATATTATTCATATTTAAACAGTAGGCCCGGGGAAAGATTTAGTTTGTATATCATTCTCACAGCAAATAAGTTAATAATTTGGTGCAAGTTAATAACTTACTTGGTTAATAAGAAAATACAAAGCATTCTGATTGGTTAACAATTAAATCACACAGTGTTTTAAGATCATGTGCTGCAGGAAGACACATTAACGAGCCACTTGTGGCTTGCCAGCTGCAGTTTGACTATCACTGGTCTAAATAGCCAAGGCAGATGGGGGAGGGGGGAGTTACTCGCCCAAGGTCACCGACAGAGCTAGAACAAGAACCCAGGTGTCCTGAACACCAGTTTCACACTTAAACGCTGCACCAGGCTGGGTCAAGTTGAGCAGGTGCTGACAAAAAACAGACCAAAGCTTGTGACTAAAAACAAACTCCCCTCTCAGTCGTTCAGGTTTCCCCTTCCTTATTACTGGTGACGTCATAACGCTGTTCTGGGGCTTTCAGGGAAACAAAACAAAACAGGCACAATAAGACCTAACTGCAGAATGGGGCTAGTGGTGAGAAAGCTCCTTGTGAATAGGGGTGTGTGTGTGGTGGGGGAGACGATAGAGAAATAGGAGAGACAGCAGCTACTGAGGCTGGTCGGGTACAGCTGGCTCCAAACTGGGAATCAGTTACTACCTGGTTCCTGGCCCAATTCAGCCCCTCTGGGTCCCATTCTCATCCCCTGACCCAGCTTGTGGGTGAATTTATGCAGGGACAGAGCCCCCACAATATTTCCAATGCACTGCACCCCTGTTTCACCACCCCATGCAGAGTAATCCCATGCCTATGAAAAAAATGAGGTTTAGATCCTTTATTGTGTGTAAAACCGTACTTTAAAAAATTCTTTGTATAGTCCCTTTAGCTATAGAGTTTGCTATGCAAGATCTCTGTAATAATGCAGTGTTTCACCAGTGATTTCCCCTCTACTCCACGCTGATTAGGTCTCAGCTGGAGTACTGAGTCCAGTTCTGGGTGCCACATTTCAGGAAAGATGTGGACAAATTGGAGAAAGTCCAGAGAAGAGCAACAAAAATGATTAGAAGTCTAGAAAACATGACCTATGAGGGAAGATTGAAAAAATTGTGTTTATTTAGTCAGGAGAAAAGAAGACAGAGAGGGGACATAATAACAGTTTTTAAGTACATAAAAGGTTGTTATAAGGAGGAGGGAGAAAAAGTGTCCTCAACCTCTGAGGACAGCACAAGAAGCAATGGACTTAATTTGCAGCAAGGAAGGTTTAGGTTGGACATTAGGAAAAACTTCCTAACTGGTTAAGCACTGGAATAAAATATCTAGGGAATTTGTGGAATCTCTGTCATTGGAGATTTTTAAGACCAGGTTAGACATACACGTGCTAGGGATGGTCTAGATTAGGGGTTCCCAAACTTGGTTCACAGCTTGTTCAGGGTAAGCCCCTGGTGGGCCGTGAGATGCTTTTTTTACCTGAGCGTCCGCAGGTACGGCCACTCTCAGCTCCCAGTGGTTGCGGTTCACTGTTCCCGGCCAATGGGAGCTGCGGGAAGTGAAGTGGTGGCCCAGCCTGCGAACGCTCAGGTAAACAAAGCGTCTCATGGCCCACCAGGGGCTTACCCTGAACAAGCCGCGAACCAAGTTTGGGAACCCCTGGTCTAGATAATACCTAGTCCTGCCATGAGTGCAGGGGACTGGACTAGATGACCTCTCGAGGTCCCTTCCAGTCCTACGATTCTATGGTTCCTACCTTGTACTCCTGGGCAGCCTCCTCGATGGGAACCACCGTGTGAGCTCGGTGCTCCTTGGATCTGTCACACACCACGCAGATGGGAGTTTGATCCTCCTCGCAGAAGAGTTTCAGAGTCTCCAGGTGTTTCTCACACACCCTCTCCCCTCGGGGCTCTTTGAACAGCCGCAGGCTGAACTGTTTGGCCACCTCTGCCACGTTGGCCAGCTGCCTGTTTGGCTTGAGGTTTCTCCGGAGAAAGCTGCCCCTGCAGCAAGGGCAGGAGAGGTTTGTCTCCCATCCCCACAAGCACTGGGTGATGCAGGCTCGGCAGAAATTGTGCCCGCAGTCTATAATCATCACCGTGTCTTTAAAATAATCCAGGCAGATGGAACAAGTAGCTTCCTCCTGGAGCGTTTTGGCTGGATTCGCAGCAGCCATTGTACCCAGCAGCAGGGCAAAGGTGCACACAGAGTTGAGCTGCCCTTATCTACTTCCTGAAGCTCAGGGATGGGTGGAGCTTTCATCAGCAATCAGCCCCCTTCCTGAAGTTGCAAGTTGTTTTGGTAGTTGTTGCAGCAGCAGCCACCCGGCCTGCTCAAGAGAACGGAGCCTACACGTCGGTGCATTTCCCAACTTCTGGCCAGCCTACACGTTTTGCTCGTGGTGGGACTGTTTGGTTCACTCCAGTTTGCACACACCTTGATGTATGCTAGCACAGTGACACCCCAGGCATGTTTTGGTTTGCCCCAGTGCAGGGGCTCTCAACCTTTTCAGACGACGGGAGTCCGATTTGTCTTGCCTTCCCCCACGTTTCCCCTCACTCAAAACCGACTTCCTTACACAAGCAGACATAACAATACAAAAGTGGCACAGCACGCTAGTCCCGAAAAAGGGCTGACTTTCTCATTGTTCTCCTATCATGATAAAATAAATCCATTGGAATATAAATATTGTACTTATATGTTCAGTGTATAGTCTATAGAGCAGTATAAACAAGTCACTGTCTGAAATTTTAGTTTGCACTGAGTTTGCTAGTGCTTTTTATGCAGCCTGTTGTAAAACTAGGCAAATCTCTAGATGAGATGATGTACCGCCTGGAAGATCTCTGTGTACCCCCGGCCGGACACATATCCCCGGTTGAGAACCCCTGCTTTAGTGTGGACCGCAAAGCAACCTCACAGGCAAATATTTATGTCCTGGGAGTAATAGTACTGGTGTTGGTCGTGGGGCTTGAGGAGCGTCTGTCTAGATTATAATATTGCCAACCCCAAAGGTTGAAAAATCATGACTCAACCTCCCCCCCCCCACCCTCCTGCAAAAATGTTGAGATTGGCCCCAAACCCATGAGATTAAAAAACAAAACAAAACAAAAACGGTGGGGTTTTTTTTTTTGGTCTGTCTGATTTTTTAACTCCTTCCAGTATGTGTCAACTAATGTTGCCCCCTCTCCCAAATGTGTGACTTTCCTCTCTGCTGCAGGCAGCCCCCTCCCCATCTGAATATCCCCTGCCCAGCAGTTAACTCTCCCCCCCAATACCCAAATCAATCCTGTCCCCCCTCCCAGATCTGTCTGTCACCCAACCCCCGCATCTGTCCTTCCCCCTTGTCTGCCCCAGTCAGCTCCTACCTGAATTCTGCCCTCAGATCTGCTGTCACCCAGCTCCCTCCCATCAGTTCTGACCCCACATCTGGCCCTCATACCCTATATCCCCTTTGCAGCTCCCGGGGTTCTGAGCCAGATGAGCAGGTGAAAGAAGTGGATTCTCAGATATTCTGATCGCCATATTTGGGCCAGGAATGAATTTTCTTCCAGGGCAGATTGGCAGAGGCCCTGGGGGTTTTTCACCTTCCTCTGCAGCATGGGGCACAGGTCACTTGCTGGAAGATTCTCTGCACCTTGAAGTCTTTAAACCATGATTTGAGGAGTTCAATGGCTCAGACACAGGTTTGATACAGGAGTGGGTGGGTGAGATTCTGTGACCTGCGTTGTTCAGGAGGTCAGACTAGACGATCAATAATGGTCCCCTCTGACCTTAAAGTCTATGATTCTATGATTCATAAGTGGATTCTCAGCCCTGGTGGAGCAGCTGTAGTGGGGTTCCCGTTCCCAGGCTGCATGTTGCAGGGATGGAAAGGGGGCAGGGGCAAAGAAGAGGAGCCATCCCATTGTTCATAGTAGGGGAAAGGAAGAAAAATGAGGGAATGGATTTGCCTTGAGCTGCTGAGTAGAGCTGGGCAAAAAATCAATTTTTGGTTCAGTGGCCAACCCAGAAAAGAAATTGTTGAGGGTTAACCTGAACTGACTGACTCCTTGTTTTTTTCCTCAGCAAATATTCCAAAGCCATCTCATTTTAAATGACAATCTTCTTGAACTAAAAAAAAAAAAAAAAAAAATTCCAACCTGTGTTTGGCAGGCAAGGAGCTGGGAAAGGATTGAGAGGCAATGAAGTGAATAATGGGACTAAACGTTTATTGCAAAATCAGGGATATTTCTGCTAGTTACAGAAAAGCAGGAAGGACAAATAGGACACACTCTGAACAGAAATCCCCTCATTAACAGGCCTGGCACTGGGCTTTGTTTTATTCTGTGCATCTCACGGGACTTTCCCATTGACTCACTTCACATTTATTTCCTATTCCCGTTTGTAGGGACGCACAGCTCCCGAATCGCCAGTTCACGGGTGCGGCATACTGCGCCCATGGCTGCGAGGCCGGAGCGGCCTACACCCCAGTGCCTGCGATTGGGAAACTTATTGGCTGACCTGATCGTCACCCTCAGTGCTCGCTTTCACGTGCACAAAATATGGGTTTGTTAGGTCATGTTGATGGGTATTGTATGCTCCTCCTATGCACAAAAATTCAACCACTCATAAGTGTTGTAAACATAAAAGTAAAAAAATAAAAACCCCAGTAGAAAGTCCCTGAGAGGCTTTTTCGGCTACCAAGACCTGGCGCTCTGTCTCCTTCCTTTTTCGTCGCCACACCCGTTATTGCTCGAGTAGTCCCCACCCGGGCCATTGGCTTGTTTGTTAACTTGAATAAAACAGGGATGGAGATGAGGAAGGACCAGCCCATGATGGGCCAGGAGCATCATTCTCAAATGCCTCATGTCTCGTTCCCTTTCTATCACAGAGCAGAGACCATGCGTATGTCTACACAGCAACCAGGCACCCGTGGCTGGCCCATGCCAGCCAACTTGGGCGTGCGGGGCTCAGGCTACGGTGCTGTCTAGACTTCCAGGCTCGGGCTGGAGTCTGAGCTCTGAGACCCTCCTGTCTTGTGCTTGGCCTCAAGCTGGAGCACGGACGTCTATACCGATATTTTTAGCTCTACAGCCAGAGCCCCAAGAGCATGAATCAGCTGATCTGTGCTCTGGACACTCTGCCGTGGGTTTTTTATTGCCGTGTAGACGTTCCCTATGCTGCTCAGAGAGTCTCTGTGGAAGCACGACCAGAGACTAGGGAGTGAGTTTCACTTCCTCAAAACTATTTAAGTGCCTACGTCCTGCTGAGAATCTGGGCCTAGGAGGTTAGGAAGAGGACAAGACTAAGTTCTGAGTGAACTAGGGAGTCTTCCAGGCTCATCAAAGCTAAAAACGAAGGGTAGAGCTGCACTGCATTTTGGAGCCCATGGGAATGAGAGACTCAAGCTCATGGAGCTGGTGCTAGCGCTCTGAACGGTGCAGTGCGGACGGAGCTTTGAAATTGTGGCTCAGGGTCTGAAGCCCTCCCCCTCCCCAGGCTTCAGACCTGAGCTGCAACTTCTATGCAGCACATTCTGGAGCCCTCACGCAAGCCCCGCTAGTCCGAGACGCTTGAGCCGGGCTGGGATGACCCACAATGGGGCATAGACATTCCTGGAGGGCTTGTCTCCATGCAACACTGCACCTGTTTAACGAAAGCTGGGATTTAAGCCGCATGTAGTTAAACCCCTTCAAACGCCTGCATGGACCCTCTTAAATCAAGACAAATGATCCCTTTTAAGTCAATTAGGAGCAAGTTTAAGCGAAAGCCAGTCTTGCCAACCCCCCGTGTTCAAACATGATGAGTCAGGGCTCCTCAAAAATCAAGAGATTTTAAAAAAAATCGTTGTAGCACCTATACATGGATCAGGACTCTGTTGTGCAAGGTGCTGTACAGACCCAGATTAGAAAATGACCCCTTGATGCAAAGAGCTTACAGTAATAAATGTGGGATATTTTAATTTGTTGGAGCCTTTAGGAGTCACATTTTCAATCTTTCCTCTGCAACTCGGAGGGCTGGAAATTTCTTCCAGGTATTGAATGAATCTTCTTATTCCGTTTGTTTTATGAATTGTTAATTAATTAATTACCATCATTATTATATTAATGGATTGATTTAATAAGAGCTCAGATCCTGATGGAATCACAAGAAAAAAAACCCCACCAAATATCATGACACTCACAAGAAAACCACATGCGCTGGCAATGCTTAAAATTGAGCCACGCTGCTCGTAAGCCAAATTAAGATCATCCAGACTGGTGTTTGCTCCAGGTTCAAATTAAATCAGACCCTGATGCAAAGCCTGCATGTAGACAAGGCCGCAGAGGCTCGGGGGAGGCTGTGCAGGAAATGGCTAGAGAGAGGGGCACATTTCATGGGGGGGGGTCCCATTGGGATGTTTCCCCCAGTGCCTCAAGGGATCAGTGTGAGGTGGACTCCTCCGCCCAAGTAGAAGAAAGGGAAAACTTTTTCCCCATTGAAGGAGGCCAATATCATAGTCGTATGGTCATCTTCATAAAATGCCACCCAGTCCCCTTCGTAATCCAGACAAACCCCGATCTTCCCAGGCCTCCCACTATGAGGTTGGGGGGTCTCAGAGGAGCCGAATGCCTCCCTCCGCAGCCACCAGCGCCCTTGAGACCAGATCCCATTCTCGGGGCTAAGAGTGAGCCATTCCTTCCTCTTCACGGACTCTCTGGCGACCCCCACGGCCCACTCCCTCTGATCCCCAAACTCCACCTCCCAGTAATGTCTCCCTGAGGTGAACCCCTTGGAGCCCAGTACACAGGGAGCAAGATCAAATCTGTGGGGATTCTCAGGCAAGTCCTGTTGTGGTTTCTCTCCCGATCTCACAGATTTCCCATCGGGGGACACAATGAGCCAAGGGTTCGCGGTGTCAGGATCCAGAATCACATCCGCTGCGGGTGGGGAGAGAGAGAGAATCAGAGCATTAGATCTGGCTGTGTACAGCACATGGGGTCAGAAAGATCTACAGATACTGGGCTTCTCTCCCATAGACCATCCCTGGCAGTGCTCCAAGTATCTAGAGCTGAGTGAGTTCCGTGGGCATCTGGCCAACATTGCCAGCAACCAGTTTCATGCGTGCCTCGTGTATCTAGGTTCAACAGCCACAGCATTTGGGGTGCTCACTACCTGCATCCCACCTGGGAGTGCCTGGGAACGGTCATCCTCCACGAATTGCTTTAGGAGACTCCTCAACCACCAGCGTACCTGGGAAAGGGCATCCGCTCCTGTAGCCCCTTAGTGGTGGGGCTGGTCAAAAGTCTTCCTTCCCCTGAAACTGTTCCAGTGGCAATTGTGGGGTTTGATGAAAGGAAAAGGTTCTGCTTTCCTTGATTTTTTTTTTAAGTTGCTGTTTTTTCATTGAAAAACTAAACACACATCCGTGCAAAAAAACAGACCAAATTGATTATTTTTCCGTTGTTGGCCAAAACTTCTTCCATTTTCACTCTCCCTTCACCTTCCCCCAGCCCAAAAATGTTGCTTTCCAAGTTGGTGGTTGGTTGCTTGCTTTAAAGAAAGGTCACATTTTTCAGCGCGGGGGCAAATTTTCCAATCATCTCTATTTAAAAGCATGGGGCTCTTCCCCTCTGCCCAAGGCCCCACCCCTCCTCTTCTGCCTCCCCTCACCCGCTGGAGCCCAGAGCGCGCGCACACACACACACACCCCGCCAGCCCCAGTGCACCGGCTTCAGGGAGGAGCATGGGCCATGCAAGGCTGTTTGGGGAGGCACAGCCTTCCCCAGTTTATGCTATCCACCACCCATGCAAAAGCTTCCTCAGTCGCTGGAGTGCACCAGGAAGCTCATCAGAACCTTCAGTGGCTGTGAGAAAGCATCACACCGGGGAGTGTGTTAGGCTCAGGGTTAGGATGGATGGATTACCTTTGAATTTCTCCAGAAGCTCACTTCTCTGAGGGAAAGCCTCACGGATGAATTTTGAATCAGCAGGAAGAGTCATCTCCGCCTGAAACTTCCCTTCTGACCGCTAGAGATAAAAAACAAACCAACCAACTAACCAACCAAACCCAGAGATTAATAATGCCTCTTCAGCTGATTGTTCAATCCTAACAGATATCAAAGGCTTTATCTTTTGTCTTTGCCTTGGTGTGCAACTGTGGCAGGGTTGGCGTAAGCTTGAGTGTGATGGGGGATGCCGTCAGGAGAGGAATTAGTAAGGGTGAGACAAGGGGTTGCAGAGGAAGATACAGGGAGGAACGTGAGCGTGGTCAAGTTCAGGCTGAATATTGGACAACTTCTAGATCATGAGACGGGAGAGTATCAGGCTGTGGAATCATCTCCCAAGAGAACTGCCAGGATTGGGCGCTCCATCACTTTGGAGCAAACGTGGGCAAACTACGGCCCCTGAGCTTCCGGCCGGGGAGCCTAGTCCCCGGCTCCTCCCCTACTGTGCTCCCTTCCCCGCAGCCTCACCGCGCCGCGCCGCCAGCGCTCTGGCCCGCCGCTCCCGCTGGGCAGCGTGGGGAGCACAGCTGGCTCTGGCCGGGTGTGGCAGCTGAAAATTCCTGCTGCTGGTAAGGGGTTGGGGGGGTTGGGTAAGGGAGCAGGGGGTCCTGGGGAGCAGTCAGGAAGGAGGGGTGGTTGGATGGGGCAGAGGTTCTGAGGGGGCGGTCAGGGGAGGGGAACACGGAGGGTTGGGAGTGGGAATCCTGAGGGGCCTGTTGTGGGGCCTGTCAGGGGGCAGGGATGTAGATAGGGGTTGGGAGGGCAGTCAGGGTACAGGGAGCAGGTGGGGGTTGGATAAGGGGGTTGGATCCCAGAGGGCAGTTAGGGGCGGGGGCTCCCGGGAGGGGGTGGTCAGGGGACAAGGAGCAGAGGGTAGTTGGATAGGGGGTG
This sequence comes from Malaclemys terrapin pileata, assembly GCF_027887155.1. Lineage (NCBI taxonomy): Eukaryota > Metazoa > Chordata > Testudines > Emydidae > Malaclemys > Malaclemys terrapin. The sequence continues at coordinate 42,317,463 of NC_071517.1, read as the reverse complement.
GGAGTCCCAGGAGGGGGCAGTTAGGGGACAAGGAGCAAGAGGGGTTGGATGGGTCGGGGAGTCTGAGGGGGGCAGTCAGGGGGCGGGGAGTGGAAGGGGGCAGAGGCACAGCCTTCCCTACCCAGCCTTCCATACAGTTTCCTGTTCTGCCCCATTGTAACCCTGATGTGGCCCTCGGGCCAAAATGTTTGCCCACCCCTGCTTTGGAGTGTGGACACAAGACTGGACAAAAACCTAGAAAACTGGCTGCAGGGAGCAAATTTGCCTATGGGCGGCAGGAGAAACTTCCCCTGGGGGAGGCTAGCTCCCTGTCCCACCTCTTCCGCCCACGGCCCTGCCCACATTCTACCCGGGCACTGCTCAACCCCCACCCCACCACTTGCAGTGTCCCTCCTCTCCTCCAGCCTCTCCCCCTGTGGAGGGGAGCAGCGGGCGGGGGGTCTTGTGGGGGAAGGGTGGAGGAAAGGAGGGACACGGCCGGGACCTTCAGAGAGGGGGTGGAGTGGAGGAGAGGAGGGATTCACCAGGCAGCGGTGGGGCCTTGGGGAAGGGGTGGAGCAGAGACATGGCTTAGTCTCTCCTGGTCTATTAGACCACCACCTATGATCATGCCCTAGACATAGGCGCTGACTCCGTGGGTGCTCCGTGGCTCCAATCAAAGATAGAGAGTTACCTTCCCGTTCCCCGCCCTGTCTCTCTATTTCACAACCTGGCATTTCAGGACAACACGCCCTGCTACGGGCGGCAGGTATCATAGGCAGGTGGAGGCTGCGCCTCCCCAAACAGCCTAGCGTGGCCCCCGCCCATGCTCTGCCCCCAGGCCAGGCCCCCTCCTGCTGTTCTCAGTGCTCTGCCCTGGCCCAGGCTGGCTGGCCTGCCTCCCGCAGGGACTCAGAGTGGCTGGTGCGGGGGGCCATGCCTCCAGGAGACGCTGCCGCTCAGCGCTCCAAGACTGGCCACTTGGCACACCAGGGCTGGAGTCTCATCCCCTGGCCGCCCGGCGCTGGGGTCAGGGGCAGTGGTGGGGAGCAAAAGGGAGTGGGAGGGGTGGCGGAAGGGGAGGAGCCTCGTGCACAAGGAGAGGGGCAGGGGGTTAGCCTCTCCCAATGGCTGGGTCACCAGCCACCCCTGCGCCCTGCACTTAGCAGAGGAAAATATTTTCTGTAGATTTCCATTAGCCCTAACTGTACTTAAGGGTTGGTATTTTTCAAGCCATGACCAGATGACTCTATTGAGTAGTCTCTGGAAAGTCAGATCCTCTCAATAGGAGGGTAGGTGGCACAAGAAGGGACTTCTTGAGACCAGCCAGGCTAGAAGAAAAACAAACCACCCCAGCTTTCATTTGAATGGTGGAACTGATGCTCTTCACACAACACACACTGAAGTGGGCACGGTCCACACAGACATACAAAACTTGATTTCCAGAGATGCTAACAACCCAGAGCTTCCACTGTCTTTATGTGCCACTTCTTTGAGGCAGGGTTTTTTTTTCATTATTTACATGAATAAAATATATTTTTTCATAGTTTTGAGCTGAACAAAAATCAGAATTTGCCAGTTTGGGACGGATTTATTTATTTATTTATTTATTGGCAGTTTTGGGGAAAACTTTTTCAAGTGTTGGCACCTTTTGGCTGAATATTTTTTTCCCTTTTTGTGTGCGTCTGAAAACTGAAAAATAAATCAGGTTCTCACTTTCTTTTAAGTCAAAATTTTCTGTGGAGAAAACAAACATCCCAATTTCCAGGCAGTTCCAGTATTTGACCCTCTTCCCAGAAAAGACAAAAATAAAGTTAACTCTTGTTAAAAAGCAGGAAACAGCATTCCTAGATTTCACAAACCCATCCTGAGCAGACGGATTGCAATCCCTGTTAGAGACGTACCAAACGTCTGCTCCGATCAGAGGCCGTACAGCCGAGTCAAAGGACCCCTCACAAAGCTGTAACAAGTTGACCAAACACACAGCCCGCCAGATCCCTTACCTGCAAGCACAAGGTCTGCAGCTACTTCTCCGAAACTCCCCGACAGCCTTCTCAAGGGGGCTGGTTTGCAACCGGCTTATATACCTAGCCTCTCAAACCCTCTCTGTTACCAGCTCTCTCCCAGATTGCGAAATAAAATATATGTCCTGTTTGACAGCATTCCCAGCAGGCATGTTTGAGCTGAAGTTTCTCTGGCGAAAGATCTCTCTGTGCTCAGGGAAGGAGGTGGTTCTACCTGGTTCCTCTGAGCACTGGGTGATGCAGGCTTAGCGGGATTTGTGCTCATGGTTTGTAAACACCAGATTTCATACACAATCCCAGTGGTGCTGGAATATATCTAATAGTGGGGGTGCTGAAAGCCAGCCCCCTTTCCCCTGTCTGTGCCCCATCCCCAGAGCTGGGGCTGAGAGCAGGGCCCACTGGAAGGGTGGAACCCAGAAAGGGCTAAAGGGGCCAAGGATGGGGCCACAGCTGAGGACGGGCGTGGGGCTGGCAGTGGGACCCCGGGCATGGGCCAACAGCTGGGACCCCAGGCGCGGGACTGGGAGCCAGCGTGCGGGACTGGGACCAGAGCCTCGGGAGCAGGGCCAGCAGCCAGGACCCCGCCTGAGAGCCAGAAGTGGAGCCCCAGGCATGGGGCTGGGACCCCGCATGTGGGGCCAGGAGTGGAGCCCGGCTGTGGGGCCAGCAGCTGGGACCCCGCATGGGGATCCAGGAGTGGAGCCCCACGTAAAACCTGGGGGTGCTGCAGCAACCCCTGCATCCCAAATCCCACGCCTACGCACAAATCTAGACAGCTGGATGAAACAGCCTCCTGTTGGAGTATTTTCCTGGATTCACAGAAGGCAGAGCTCCTGCTGTGGAGTTCAGTTCCAATCTCCTCTTCACAGAATAGGGTGATCAGATGTTCCAATTTTACAGGGACAGTCATTATTTGGAGCTTTTTCTTATATAGGCTCCTATTACCCCCCACCCTCTGTCCCGATTTTTCGCACTTGCTGTCTGGTCAGCCGATCACAGAAATGAGCTGAGCCTTGAACAAGGAATGGTCTTTGGCTGATCGCATTGTGTCAGTTTTAATCAGCCTGTAGGTCAGAGTTAGAGACTCTGGATGACTCAAACAAGAGGGCCCCGTGAGGCGGGGGAGGGGGGCAGGAGGGGCTAGTTGAGAGAACACTAGACTGGGCCTCAGGAGACCTGGGCTGTAGTCCCAGCTCTGCTTCCGGGTGATCTTCCTGACTCAGCTTCCATACACGTCAAACAGCGATGATGCTAATAACCTCCTTTGCAAAGTGCGACATCAGAGCTAAATATTATCATGAAAGTGCGTGCGCTCCCCGAAGCTGGAAAAGCCGCATTCGCCCGGGGCATAACTCCTCGGCAGCCAATGGGGCTATCGCTGGGATGCGTCTGACCCTGAGGAAATCCCTCCTGGCAGATCGGAATGCAAGCTGCTTGCTTTGGCCCATTGGCCATTGCCCTTGGAAGCAAGAGGTTGATGGCCCATTGAAATCAACAGTGAGCCTTTCCACTGACCATCACAGGTGTTGGATCTTATCAGTGAAATGGCACAATGACTTGATGTAGGGTAGGGAGACGTGCTCTAAGCGAGTGCAGTTGCTACCATGTTGGCTCCATCACTTGTGGACCTGGGGGGTGGCACAAGCATAAGACATGCTCGTGATGATGCAGGTGTAGCAAATCCAGATGTAGTGTAGACTGACCCCAAGAGACGACTCTAGGCTTCCCTCAACCCCCACAGAGAATGTCCCTAGTAAGGAAAATCTCCACGCTATTACAGTGCTTCTCAAACTGTGGGTCGGGACCCCAAAGTGGGTCGCAACCCCGTTTTAGTAGGGTCGCCAGAGCTGGCTTAGACTTGCTGTGTACCAGAGCCAAAGCCCAAGCGGAGCGCTTCAGCCCTGGGTGGCGGGGCTCAGGTTACAGGCCCCCTGCCTGAGACTGAAGCCCTTGGGCGGTGGGGCTTTGGCTTTGTTACTCGCACAAAATTCTCTGTCACTTGCTCACTCTGGGGCACCCACCTTTACCCAGTTCCTAGGGCTCAAGGCTTCCACCTTTACCTAGTTCCTAGGGTTCAAGGCATAACCCTCTTAATTTAGGCATTCACCTTTACCCCGTTCCTAGGGCTCAGGCGTAACCCTGTCAATTTAAGTACCATTCCCTCCAGGCAGACACTCATTCCTGGTGGGCTCCGGGCAGACACCCATTCCCTCTGGGCCTCCAGATTAATCTTTTGCGGGTTTACAGGGTCTTTTACCAGTGAAAGAGCCCTACACAGTAATATCCTACTTAACCTCTATTTATTAACAATTATCAAAAACAGAATACAGTACTACACATACAGTGCTCACCACTCCCAATAAGGCAGATGAACTTTTCTTGATGGCCAGTCAGGATCAGGTCCATCTGGGGGACTCCAGTTTCTGCACAGTGTCACTGGCAGAGTGTTGAGGTCTGGCAGCTCTGATCTTTGGGGCTGTGTCCTGGAGTTGGTTCCCCAAAGAACTTCCTTTGGACCCCAGTTTTTATAGTGAAACTTGATTCCTGCTTAGCTGTACCTCGACCAAGCATTTTACTAAAATTTTACTAACCAAGCCTAACAAAATTCTCTAACCAATCCTAACCCAAAACCTTAATTAATTTACACCTAGCAAAATTAATTATTCGGCAGACAGAAACAATCAAAGGACCGGACAGTGATCATGCAGACAAACAATAGGGAAGTGGGGACCATAATGACAAAACAATACAGAAATGGGGATTTCCCAACCACAACTACTGATAAGTGGTCTCCTGCCAAGCTCTAAGATACAACCACATTTGCTTTGATCCCTCAGACAGAAACAAACACCTACAGGATCTCTATCAAGCATTCTTAAAACTACAGTACCCACCTGGTGAAGTGAGGAAACAGATTGACAGAGCCAGAAGTGTACCCAGAAGTCACCTACTATAAGACAGGTCCAACAAAGAAAGTAACAGAACGCCACTAGCTGTCACCTACAGCCCCCAACTAAAACTTCTCCAGCGCATCATCAAGGAACTACAACCTATCCTGCAGGATGATCCCTCACTCTCACAGACCTTGGGAGACAGGCCAGTCTTTGCTTACAGACAGCCTCCCAACCTGAAACAAATATTCACCAGCAACTACACACCACACAACAAAAACACCAATCCAGGAACCAAACCCTGCAACAAACCCCGGTGTCAACTCTGTCCACATATCTATTCAAGGGACACCATCATAGGACCTATCCACATCAGCCACACCATCAGGGGCTCGTTCACCTGCAAATATACCAATGTGATATATGCCATCATGTGCCAGCAATGCCCCTATGCGATATACATTGGCCAAACCGGACAGTCTCTGCGCAAAAGAATAAATGGACACAAATCTGACAGGAATCATAACATTCAAAAATAAGTAGGAGAACACTTCAATCTCTCTGGTCACTCAATAACGGACCTAAAAGTGGCAATACTTCAACAAAAAAACTTCAAAAACAGACTCCAACATGAAGCTGCAGAACTGGAATTAATTTGCAAATTAGATACCATCAGATTAGGCCTGAATAAAGACTGGGAGTGGTTGAATCATTACAAAACCTCAACCTAATTTCCCCACTACTAATTTCTCCCTATTGTTACTCACACCTTCTTGTCAACTGTCTGTAAAGGGCCACTTTCATTACCACTTCAAAAATTATTTTTCCTTCCTTGGTATCCTGCTGTTAATTGATTTCTCTCGTTAGACTGACCTCACACTTGGTAAGGCAACTCCCATCCTTTCATGTATTTATACCTGCTCCTGTATTTTCCACGTCATGCATCTGATGAATTGGGTTCTAGCCCACGAAAGCTTATGCTCAAATAAATTTGTTAGTCTCTAAGGTGCCCCAAGGACTCCTAGTTGTTCTTACCAGACAGAATGCCATCAAACTAAGTCTTCTTTAACCGTTTTAAGATCTGTTTCCTTATCTAATGATAGTGGGTGCCATTAGGACAGGATCTCCTTCTTAACAGCCTGGTATTACATTATTTTAATCTAATTTAGATGAAATGTGAGGATGTGACTTCCTGCTTCTCAATTAATGGTTGCTGCTCTTTTAATCTGGCTGCAGACAAAGGCCTTAGGCTTTCAGCCTTACAATATGGCTATAGGCCAAACAATCTAGCTACACGAAAAGGCCTTATCTTTACAGTCCCCCCCCCCCACACACACACACACACCTGGGGTGGTAGGGCTCGGACGGGCTCAAGCTCTGGCCCCCCTCGTGGAGTCCTGTAGTCATTTTTGTTGTCAGAAGGGGGTCATGGTGCAATGAAGTTTGAGAACCCCTGGTCTATTGTATAGCTAGAGAATAGTGATTGTGAAGGGGCAGCTAAGTGGGGGAGGTTTAGGTTGGATATTAGGAAAAACTTTTTCACTAGGTGGGTGGTGAAGCACTGGAATGGGTTACCTAGGGAGGTGGTGGAATCTCCTTCCTTAGAGGTTTTTAAGGTCAGGCTTGACAAAGCCCTGGCTGGGATGATTTAGTTGGGGATTGGTCCTGCTTTGAGCAGGGGGTTGGACTAGATGACCTCCTGACATCCCTTCCAACCCTGATATTCTATGATTCTAAGGTTCATTCACTGAAGGATAGAAAACAGAGTTGGTCAAGAAATGTGGCTTTTTATTTGTTTGTTCCCCTTCCCCCTCCACTTGGGTTAATTTTGACACACACACAAAAAGGGGGGAGCTTGCCTATGTTTTGAGTGGAGAATATTGCCTTTTTGTACAAAAAAACAAAAAACAAAAAAAAAAACCCACCCCGAAAACCAGAAAACTCACCCGACAGCAAAACATTTCAGCTGAAAAATGCACCAAACCACACGGGTTTTTGGCTAGCAGCATTGCTGAAAACTGGAAAAATTTTGGGTGAGGATTTCAAGTGACCAAAAAAAAAAAAAAAAAAAAAAATTAAATATTTGTTAGGAAAGCAAACAGCCAGCCATTTTGTACACACGCACACACACACACACACACACAATGAGTTTAATTAAAAACCCAATTTTCCAGTGAAAAGAGGTTTCGATGGAAATATTTGACCAACCCTAGTAAAAATCATCTCAAGAACGTTGTGATTCTCATTAAAAACCTACAGAAAACCCTGTTAAAGACTGAGGCTGTATTGCATAGACAGGCCAAATAAACAGGGATGGCTGACTGGGGATAGCAGCCTTAGGCCCAGTTTATAAGATGATGCAACATATTGGCATCTAGTTTCCTTCTAGGATCCAGTTCGCAGTGCAACAATACCTCATCTGGAAGGAACAATTGCATCTCTCTAGCTCAGCTAGTTTTTCCTGTCCCTAGTGCCACATACTTTCCCTGGCAGCTTTTACCAGTTCAAGGGCAGGGACCAATTGTCCTCTGAGAGACGTCAAAGGAGAAGTCTGAATCTCCTTCCTTTGGAGTGTCTTTTCCTGTGTTTTAGGGAGCCTGCAGGGATTAGAACGGGATGAAAAATGGGAGGGGGTGGGGAAGTTGCATAAAAATGAAATTTCCAAGTTATTTTCATTTCAAAGTGTGTGGAAATACCCATGTTTAGAGCTCTGTTTTTCTCTCTCTCTCAGAAACTTTGTTGGAAATGATTGAGATCCAATAAAGTGAGTGGTAGGCATGGGTGCCAGGTTTGCATAATTTTTGGTGGTGCCAAGGAGCTGCCTTCTCTGCCATTGTGCAACGATTTTGTGACTCATATTAAGACAGTGAGTCTTCATCTCCATCTAGTTACTGGTCCATGTACTATACCAATTAATAAGCCTGGTCCTTTAGTACCCAGTGGTAGCGGCTGGTGCTTTTAGAGTTGAAGGACTCAGGTTCAAACCTCACTATTTCCATAATTTAAGTGCAGCTCCCTACAGTGGAAGCTTTTGTAAAAGCTGCTCTTCCGTCCCCACTTCCCTGGTGGGGCTGCTCTCAGAGCAGGGACAGAGCAGGAAAGGGACGAAGAGGAAGCCACTATATTCAGTCCCTGTGTTGCTGTCACGCCCAGCTCTCCAGCTGCACACAGACAGGGAGAATGGAGGAGACTGTGCCTGTGAGCGGGGATATAGAGCCCTCTATAGTCCAGAGGGGAAGTGACACATTTTAGATACGCTGCTCCAGCCCTGGAGGAGAAAGGAAGTGGTAGCCTTGAAGAGAAAAGGGTCAGCACCCATTTCTCTAAATGCTAGTATTTAAAACGTCAGTGTCTACTGGAACTAGAGCGTCAGAGTTAAGGTGCTTCAGGTGCTGTTTCTATTCAATATAGAGAGTTTCTATTCAATGTTTTGTGTGTGTGTGTATGTGTGTGTGTGTGTGTGTGTGTGTGTGTGTGTGTGTGTGTGTGAGAGAGAGAGAGAGAGAGAGAGAAATGGCTATTTGTGTGACCGTAGCTTGTGATTTCCTTAGTTGGTAATGTTTCTATTTGTATTTTTGTGGTGGGTCTTATTTTGATATGAACATAGCAGCTTTAGCTGGAAGGTAATTAAAGGATTTGGGGGGTTTTTTTGAGGGGGATTGGAAGAAAAAGTTCCACATGGGAACTTACCCTTTTATATGGTCCCATAGTTGTAATCATTTCTTTCTCCAGGTTAGGTGGCTAAGCATCTGGTGGCTGGAACAGGTGAAAGAGACAAAATTAGTATATTATAATTCTGTATATTGCAATAGCCCATAGAAGTCCCAAGGGCTAGATCACATAAAAAATCCACATGGAAAATGTTGGCTTTTTATCTCCCATCTCCCCCCATATTTTTCTTTTTGTTTTGTTTTTCAGCACCCAAAAATTCTCAGCCAAAAACTGCTGAAAAACAAAAAACAAATAAACCAAAAGTTTAGCAACAATTTTAAAAAATGTTTTTGTCTAATTTTTTTTGTTTCAGTTTCCTGATTGGAAATAGATTTTTTTTCAGTTAAATTAGACAAATTCTGATATTGAAAATAATATATAAAAAAAGTTTTGAGGGAAATTGTTTTGACCATCCCAACTAGAGCCCCAATGTGTTAGTACAAACACATCAGGAAAAGACAGCCTCTGCTTCTCAAAATTTACAATCTCAATAGACATCTAGAGACAAGTGGATGCAGCAAAGGATTGGTGGAGGAGCACAGGTTATCTATAAGATTTCATGCTGTCTGCCTGGCCCAAGTTTATGGTGATGTTTTTAAAAATGTAGTTAAGGTATTCCCTTAAAAGTAGATTGAAATTTTTCTATCAAAACTGAGTTTCTTGACTGAAAATTGAGTTTTGGCCAAAAAAAAAAAAAAAAACAATTGAAAAATCAAATGCCTGAAAACCAAAATATGGAAACAGAAAATTTTCCATGTGGAAACACTTCCATGGTATCTCAAATGAAGCAGCCCAGAGAGAGACTGGTTGTATAGGTGTGGAGAGGTGAAAGTTAGAGTTGATGAGACCCCCCCCCCACCCACTCTGGCCAGCCCCCTCTTAGCAGCAGTCCCTGGCCTGGAATCTCATTCTCCCTCCAACCGCTAATTTCATATCGGGGAGACCTGATGGAAAACTAGCCGAGCTGAAAGCGACCCCAACAGGTCTTTGCTGCTCCCCTGCTGGACCTGGCTGGAAACGTACTGTATTGTCGCCAGACCTCTTTTTCTTCTGTATATACTGCTCTATATGCACACAGCCTTTCAGTCACCCGGGCATGTGCCTATATTTGCTCCACCCAGCAGCAGCAGAATCTCCTTTTGGGGAGAATTTTGCACCCAGGGAGTGAAGGGGCAAGAATGAAGCAGACAGCTCTTGTGTGCTAGCCATGCCAAGGGAATCGTTATCAGGCAGAGCACCCAACCTACATCTTTGTACAGAGGTTGAGCTTCTCTAGCTATATGCTGGTAGATTCTCAATGATTTAAACATAAGACCGCCATATTTAAATGGTTTTAATTGTTTAAGTTAAAACTACTTCCAACAAAGTCTGGATGTCAAGTCAAAAATCTGGGAAAATGAGAATGGAAGAGGGGAAAGTATAGTATCCAGAAAAGAAAACAGAAAACAACAGGGGCTCTCTCTGGTCAAAGGTTTTGAAACCTGGGTGCCTAGAGTTAAAGTCTTAAGTTCATAAGTAAACTCCAAAAATGTGTAGGCTTCCCCCTCCCTTAGAAAAAGTTCTAAGTCATCAGCAGCATCTATTTACCTCCGGAGTAGCTGCTGGGTGGACAGTGGTTTTAGAATCAGGACACCTGTTCAGGCACCTAGGAATAGATTTAGAAACTTAACTTCAGACACATAGAGAAAGATTAGATTAAATGATTTTCTCCCAAACAAGTTAATTGTTTAATAAAGGATAGCAGTGACAAAAGTTAAAAAAAATCTATTCTTTGACCCCTGCAAAAGAAGCTACATGGCTCTTTTGTACACATGGCAAGTGCTGATCAAAATGTCTATTTTCTGTCAGCGTGAAACTGTGTACCAAGAAGCAAAAGACTAGTGATCAGAAGTGCACTGAACTGGTTCTTGTTACATCTATGATTCACGTATAAAAAGGGGAAATAAAATGATTTTAAAAATACAGGAAAACAAGATAACTTTCAACATGCTAGCCATTCTCCAATGGGAATTTAAATCATAAATATTTTCTGACTTTTACAAACCTTTGTTGGAATCATAGAGGATCAAACTGCTTTGTTAAGAGTGGGCTAATCTAAGAAGAAAGTTTGGGACAACACTAGATCCTATCATTTATGCCACCTTCTCAATAGCAGAGGATGAATAAAGGGAGCCGTCCTGTTCAAGCTATCAGACTGGACGCGCGAACGAGGAGTGGTTTCTAGGGGAGGGGAGGACCGAAGACCTTTCAGTTTTCATTCAGGTCGGCACCCAGTCTATATAAAGAGGAACTTCTAGACGACTAGCGTCTTTTTATGTTGGTCAGAAGCAGAGAAGTAAGTGAGGATGTCTGCGCGTGTGCCGAAGAAAGGTGGGAAGAAGCTGATTGCGGAGGGTGCGAAGAAAGCCGATAAGAAGCGGAAGAGGAGCCGCAAAGAGTCTTACTCGATTTATGTCTACAAGGTGTTGAAGCAGGTCCATCCGGACACGGGCATTTCTTCTAAGGCCATGAGTATTATGAATTCCTTCGTGAGCGATCTCTTCGAGCGCATCGCTTCAGAGGCGTCACGCTTGGCTTTATACAACAAGAGATCGACTATCAGCTCCAGAGAGATCCAGACCGCGGTGCGCCTGCTCTTGCCTGGAGAGCTGGCGAAGCATGCTGTGTCGGAAGGCACTAAGGCTGTCACCAAATATACCAGCTCTAAGTAAAGCCTTGTGTCCTATACCTGTGCTAAGGTGAAACCATCCACCGAATTAAGACCCAAAGGCCCTTTTAAGGGCCACCCACTTTTCCCATAAAAGACCTGCTCATAGTAAGGGAAATTAGTCTAATCAGATTAGTTACGGATTGAGATGTCATCAGTTAAAATGTTCATCATTCCTGATTCTATAAAATTGATAAAAGCAATATTGGTAAAAAAAACCGGTAAAAAGGTTGTTTTTTAACATAGCCACATAAACAAGAATTATTTGTGGAAGTTACGTTTGGCTTATAAAATGCGGTTTACCTGCTAATAAATTCTTTGCATAGCAGATACTCTAATCCCTAAATAACCTTGCCTTTTTATATTGAAATACGGGTATCAAACGCAGCTAGAGAATTTTTTTGTAGAAACTTTAACTTATATTGATGAATATTGCAAACTGTTGAAGCGTTTTCATTCGCAAAGGACTTGGATACCAAGGAGTCTTCATTTCCCGAAGACTGGAAAAACAGCCGCCCCAAAGCTATAACGAAGCGGAAACACCACAATCCGAACAGAAAGGGGATGTGGAAGGAACAAGGTATAAACTAAAAAACTTTTTTATCTTCCCCAAAATAAACCTGAAGCCACCCGGCTGTTTCTCTTTACCACTTCCCAGCAATATATTAACAAAATCCGCTGATAAAATTTCAGTCTGAAATGGTGGTTTTCCTCACACAATTACAGCCTGCTGTCACTGTCCCTTTCAGGCAGCAAACCAGGCACTGTCTTCTGCGAAGCTGTCGCAGGAGCCTGGGCATGGCCGTGGAGTGATGCTAACTAAGCGGCAACCTACTTGTAAATCTACATTTCAGGTGCAGACAGCTCGGAAATATACCAGGAACCGTGGGGCAAGATCTACTCGCTGCCTTTCCAGCTGAGGGAAAACCAACCGCGCTCAGAAATATACGGAACGGATGGCGGCTCCTGCTGCTCGAGATCACTGGTTTATCAGGTCGGGGCGGCAGCAGGCGTGTGACGTTTATCTGATGGGGGAGCAGGTCCTTTGTGTTGTGAAAGTTTCTTTAGAAGTCGAATTCCTCCTAAGTCTTCAACTGGAGTTTTTTATAAGACGGGGCTACCTACCTATCTACCGTCCCTGCTCCCCCCGCATGTACATATTCCAATCTGCCCTTGAAAACGCAGGAATCTTGGCCCTCCACCCCAGCCAGCCCTGGCTTCAGGCGGGAGTGCAGCTGCGGCAGAAACAGGACAGTGCTGTCCCGTCCATGAACCCCTCCCCAACCACGGGTAGTCACAGAAACCTTTCGAGCATCCTACCATGACTGCATTATGGGCAATACCAGAATGCACAGAACGTGGGGATTTAGGTTGTTTCCAGATTACTTGTACGTTTCCTCCACCTGTCACATCACATTCTGAGATAAAGTTGGGAATAATTCTGGGGTTTAAAATGTTCATAGTTCGATACACACAAACTCCTATAGTTTCTGGTCACTGATTTTTCACACTCGTTCCCGTCAGGCAGTGACAGAGGCTCGTCATATTTAATAATATAGTAAACCAGCCCGCATATCTCGCCTCTTTCTAAAGGGGAGGGGGAAGACCTAAAAAGCCTATTTCTGGTTTCCCCAGCGCACCCACTGTTTTCCGCTGAAATCAAAGGGAGATTTGCCAGAGCTAGGGATGCAGTGTAAGGGAGACATCAGGGCATTCGTGCTTAAAGCTCTCCTGGACATGGTTTGGGGTGGCTCTTAAAAGAGCCGTTGTTGTTTCGTTGCGGTGAATCAATAGGTCTGTTAAGATTTCCGCTGGGGAGCCATTGCCCCGCGAGCAGAGGAAGCCGCAGAAGTCTTGCCAGCTCCTTTGCCTTCGGCCACGTTCCTTATCTTCCCGGGGGGCTTTGTCCCCGTCCCTTTGTTTTTCTTCTCGATCTTTTTAGCCTCCTTGTTGGCAAGCGGCTTTTTATCTGCCTGTCTCTTCTGCTTTGCCGGCTTCTTGGCCTCCTTGGTCTTGGGCAGCTGCAGAACGAGCTGCGTTTTGCCGACCCCTGGTTCTTTGCAGAGCTTGTAGGAGCCGGGAGCCCCAGTCACTCCAGGCACCTTGCACAGGATGTTGTTGGTGACCAGCTTCTTAAGCGCCGCTTTGATGCGGCTTTTGTTCCTCTGGACGTCGACTCCCGTCGCCGCCAGCTCCTTCTCGATGGCCACCAGGGAGAAGCCCTTGCGGCTCTTGGAGAAATCCACGCTCCACAGGATGAGCTGGGCAAAAGCCGGCCGCTGTCTTCGAGGCGGCTTCTTCTTCCTTCTCTTCTTTTTCCTTTGGCTGGCTGGAGCTGGAGCTGCGGCTGGAGCTTCAGCTGCCGTTTGTGCTGTATTCATCTCGGCCTAAAGGGGGCGCCGCTTCTGCAGCCACCAGCACTGCTCCAGGCGCCTGCGGCGCAGTCTGTCCCCCAGTCGCTGCTCTCGCCGCTCACGCCGCCGACTGGAAGCCAGGGCTGCTGCCCGCGGCTAATTATAGCCGGGACCCCGACGCAACCGAATCAACCCCCCGCCCCTCCTGCTGCCGCAGCTCTAGGCTCTCCTCCAAAGTGTGTCTCTCCAGCACCGAGAACCTGAGTTTCTAAGAGCACACGAGGCCTCCTGTCATTCCACAACAGACATCTTGTCCAGATCGGGAGGGTGTTTCATTCCCTGGCGTTGGTGTTAAGGAATGAACCTCCTGCTGAGGGGTGTGGGGGGAGAGAGAAAGTGAAAATAAAACCACCAAAGCCTCGCACACAGCTCTACACTCAGACTGGAGCAGTATTTGATATTTTTCTCTTAACGAATGTTAAAATTCTCAGCCTTACCTCTGACAGAAAAAGGAACAGGGATGAATGAACAAATCAACCTATGAAGGAATTCAATAGATGATTTTGTGGAGTGGGGAGGAATTGTTTTTAAATAGAGCAGGTGAATTTATCAGTCAAGATCATCAGGGATCCATCCCATCCCAGCTGCTGGGACTGGAAGACGGGATAGATCGCTAGGTAATTGCCTTGTTCTGTCCATTCCTTCTGAAGCATCTGGCATTGGCCACTTCAGAAGACAGGATATTGGGCTAGATGGACCCAGTATGACCATTTGTGTTGATGGTAGAGCATGACAGTTTTAGGAGGGAAAAAAGAGAGAAAGAAAAGGGGCTCTCTCACTGGTTCATTTAGGATCCTCATTCTCATTGGCTCAGGGGACCTGGACTCCTACTAGCCAATCAGAATGGAGGAACTGCTCAGCTCTAAGGTTATAACAAAAGTCGCTCAACCATTCTGTTTTGTTGAGAGAAGAAAGGTGTTCTGTTAATAGGGGGATGTAAGGCTGCTTGTGAGGAAAGGAAGTTGCCTCGGTGAAGTCTTGTTCAGTAGGGTGGGGCTACGGTTTCCTGTGGGTAGGCTGTATAAGCTGCTACACGAGCTGTAGTAGACATGTTGCCTTTAGATAATTTAGTTGTTGTGCTGAAGTATCTGAGAATGAGTCCTGGGAAAGTGAGACGAGCCAAATTGTTCGGCACCATCCATAGTTTGCTGTCTACAAAGATTGAAGAGCTGAACACGCTCTTGTGGAGTCTTGCCCAACATTGAGGCTGTGTTTTTGTGTGAGAAAGCACCACCCAGTAACAGTAGTGACTAACACTGTAGTATCAAGAACTAAGGCTGTGTCTGTTTTTGCCTTCGCTTCACCTTTATAGGAACAGGCATAGCAAATTCTCCCTGACATAGATAGGAAGAAACTTCTGATAATACATTAGCCCTACTCTTCATTCTAGCCAGCTATTGTTAGCTACGGGGCTTTCCTTCTTTAAATTTTACCCACATTCGATTTACTTCATTGATCTATATGATCTTCATGATAGAAAACACTGCAAAGGGAGCACTGATTACAGGTAATGCATATTCCACCGGTTTACAATGCATATAATTCCATAGTGTGTGCATACAACAAAATAAGAATTTGTCTCAGTATGTGGCCAGCTAAGAAATATACAGCTCCACTGGGTATCTATGTATATGGGATATGTTCATTTGCACATTTCTGAAAATTTGTTCCTTAAATGAGAAAAGTTCAGATACATAAACGGGAGATTTTCATGGCCGTTAAACTCAGAGTTGGGAGTCTTCATTAGAATTAGGCTATTCCAGTTAGGCCTAATTGTTATTTGTGACTTTGAAGCTCTTTCTTTAAAAGTCTACAAGGACAAAAGGATGCAGAGTTACAGGAGAATTAAGAGCACAGTCATGAAGGATCTCACTGCTGCAGGGCTTTGTGTAATTTTTTTGGCAGGTGAATGTATTGCTTAATGTTTGTAATCCTCAGCCAAACACATTTGTCATGTAGTTACATAGCCCAGTTTTGTGACCTATCCCAGACAGCAACTCATAAATATTTCGGACAACGCCAGCGGGGGAACTAGCTCAGTGCCCTGGAGCGGGGAGGGCGAAAGGATTGTGCAAATCGGGGCTGGTGCTTTTGGGGGGCAACATGAGTGGGACGGAAGAAACACAGGCTGGGGGGAGGCGCTGGGGCAGGAGTAAAGCGGGGGATTGATTCGGTTGCGTCGGGCTCTGCTCTCTATCTGGCCTCGAGCGGCGGCCGCCGGGCTCAGTGTCAGGGCGGCGGCCCCACGTGCGGGTCTGGGTGGCAGCAGCTGGGATTGGGTCGCAGGGACATGCCCGGTTCAGTTTCTCTCCCCGCGGCTTTTGCGGCCTCCCGCGCGGCTCGGGAGAATCCCCGGCGCAAGAGAAGGAGGAAACCGACTCTCAGCCAGGTCATTCTCCGGGCTGCTGCTGTCCCCGCTGCCGGCAGAGGCGCCTCTCTCGCCGCCATCAAGAAGATGCTGGAGGGCGAGGGATACGAAGTGCGGAAGAACAAGGGCCGCATCAAGGCTGTGCTCCGTTATCTCCTGAGCCAAGGGGCCCTGCGTCGGGTCAGCGGCAGCGGCGCCTCCGGCTCTTTCAGTCTCCAGCGGGGAGGCGGCGCCGCCAAAGCAGAAACGAGGGAAACAGCCGCGGCCAAGAGGCGCCAGAGCTCGGCGAAGACAGGAACCGCTGCCTCAGGGCCAAATGACCCCAGCGGGGAAATCAAACCGGCTGCTGCGCGGCCCAAGAGGGTCAGCGGGAGCCCGGGCAAAATCAGGGGGACGGTGGCAACGCGCAGGAAGCAAATCTTAGAAGATATTATTAAGGGCACCTTCCTTCTGGAGTGACGGCTCAGGCCAGGAGCGAAAAACAAAACCCAAAACGGTTCTTTTCAGAACCATCCCCAGCGTTCATCAAAAGAGCGAATGTCTTTGCTCCCTGGTGCTATATTTTGTAACGCGGCTTTTTTAGAGATTTGGGAGGGCTGTGTGTTTGTATGTATTCCTAGAATAGAAAGCAAACGACAGCACTACCATTGATGAATGCATTTTATGATAGGCGGGTCAGGGAAAACCAACAACACCAGGACAAGGCAGGGAGCCTTCAAGATTAGTTAGATCCTGCCATTGAATTAACTGACTTAAAATAAAGGGGGGTTGACCTTATTTTGTTGTTGTTTTTTTATTTGGTAAAGAAGGTATATATATACCACGTTTATATAGTTTTCACCTTCCCTAACGCATAGGATCTGGTCCTAGACAAATACAGAAAAAATGTTTTTTTAAAGGTACATTTGTGCTAACGCTCTTTTAGGGAAAGTTTTTGGGGGTGGCTCTTAAAAGAGCCTTGGATTGATTTACTTTTTTCGGTAGAATGAGTCAGTAGAATTATGCCTTTTAGGGCTTCCCCTCGAGAGATGTTTCCCACTGCATAAAAGGATACAGAAGCGACAGTTTCTCCAGTTCCCTCTTCCTGATCCACAAGAGCCTCTGCTTTCTTCTTGGCTTTTTTCTTCGCTGCTTTTTTTTCCTCTTGCCCCCTGCTTCTTTGGCAATTTGTCCTTCTTCACCAGCGGAGGGGGTAGCTTCGCTTCTGCGATGAGCTTGTAGGAGCCTGGGACCTTAAGCAAGACATTCGTGGCGACCAGCTTCCCAAGCCCCGCTTTGATACGGGCTTTGTTCTTAACGTCGATCCCCGCCGCCGCCAGCTCTTTCCTGATGACGCCCAGGGAGACCTCCCCGGAGTGCAATCCACGGTCTGGAGAATGAAATGGGCAAAACCTTCGCGGTCTTTTCGAGTTATCGGTACCGCCTTCCTCTTCTTCCGCTTCGTTCTCTTGCTGGCTGGCTCCTGGGAAGGGGCAGCCGGCTGATCTGTGTTCATCTGGGTAGATACAAGAGGCGCCGCGTTTTCTATTTTTGATAGTTGTTCTCTACTTGTTACGGCGCCGCCTGCACCTCACGCTGCAGCAGATTGAAAGCCGCGCACTGCTGCTGCAGCCCGAGGGGTAGTTATACCCCAGTGTCTGACGCAACCGAATCAACCTGGTTCTATCCCCGCCTCTCTCTGGTCCTCTAGCACTAATAACCCGTGTGTTATGTTCGCCTGGTGACGCTGTTTCGTTCACCAGAGTTTGGTGATCAGATAAACTAAAACACTCAATCTCTGTCAGGGAAAATATACAAAAATCTCGAATCTGCTCCCCGGCTAAGGAAGCCAATAAACAAAAATCGTGATTTTTCTCCAAATTATTGTTAAAATTCCATCATTTTCTCAGGATAGTCTAGGAGAAGAGAAGGGTTTACACACTATGGCATTTTAATTCCATGACAGATACTTTAGAGGCGGGGAAACATTGGTTCTATTTTTGCTTGGTTTCCCGGATGAGCTAATGAAAAGGAGAAATGTTTGGATCCTTAATTACATATCAAGAAGGCGAGGCTGATGGGTAGATACAGAAGTGAAGGGTGAGACCTGTACTAGCGAAAGGTTAGGTGGTAGGCGGTCTCAGTCTCGCTTCAGGTCTGCCACTATTTAATACATGGGAACTCCGCGATCCTACGTTTCGTTTTTTTGGTTTTTTTTTTTTGTGTGTGGGGGGGGGTTGTTTGTTTGTTTGTTTTGTAGGGAAAAGAATAGGGAGAGAGGTGTGTGTTTGTACGATGAAGAAATGTAGACAGATGCTGATTGGTGATGTCTCAAAGAAGGGTGCGGAAAAAGAGTAGCGTTTTATTCCGCATACCTGTAAGAGATGCTGAAGTAGGTTCACATGGGCACTCGGGCATGGGGTCCTGAGCATCTTGAATTCTGCCGCAAATTATCTGTTTGAGCGCATTGCCACAGAATTTATCGTGCCTATCCATATACAGCAAGCGATGGGAAGTCAGCTACAGGGAAGTCGAGACTGCTTGGATCCTGGCCTGAAGCGTGAGTGGGTTTGTCCTTTCTAGTCCCCCCCCCTCTTCCCTCTCCCTGTAATGCTAAGTGTCAATGATCTTTTTATTTATATAACTATCCAATCCTAAAGTCTTTTCCTCAATAATTTTGAGTCCTGCTGGGTATTTATTCCGTTAAATCATTCTTGTCCGTTTTAAAGTTATTCCATTTCGATGATATGGTTATGTTGGATGACATCTTGGTCCTGTAATGTGAGACAGCAAATGTAGCACCTGAATTATCAACTTCAATCAAACCATTACTTTCCCCCCCAATAGGCTTGTGCTGGGAACTCGACATTTGAGGCACCCATAGCCTTTAGACACTTTTGCAGATTATAGGCTAACACCTTTAAACCAGACGCATAAAACAATCGGGATCTAAATAAAACGAAATAAAATAAAATGCCTCTATTGTAAAACCCAAAGTATGATATCAAAATTAGCTTCCCCTTTTACTAAAAACCTATACCTTAAAACAATATAATTATTTTCCAAACACATGAAAATAATTATTCTTCCTCCCTGTTACATTTTTTTTTGCATGTGTATCCTATAGTTTTCTGCAACTTTTGCTCTTTCTACTGAAGTTAATGGATGTTTTGACATTAATTTCAGCCAGGTGAATGAGAGTAGGATGCATCCCTATATAAATTAAAATAGCAGTATGTTTAAAGTACATTGCAATGTTTTACTATGACAGAAAACTAGAGATATTTATTTCCTTTTGAAATTAGACAAAGCCTTATAGGCGAGTATGGGGAAGCCTAGGTGTGTTTCTTGTTTGTCTTTGGAAGGGCACTGCACAAAAAAACGAAGAAAGAAATCATTTAATTTCTTTGTGTGGGATACCTCACTCCGCCTTAATACTGTTCCCTCGATATCTTGAGGGCAGGCACAGAATTGAAATTGTAATTTAAGATTAAACCCAAATTTTGTTTACTTTTGGAGGACAGGCAGGTGGATAAATCGAGGGTTTTGTCGATTTCTGGCGCGGGGAGCTTATTCAGTGGATCAAAAAAATGCAGCGAATAAAACCACCTAACAGTCCTAGCCTGGGGACGTCTACGTTAATTGATCAAAAAGCCAGTGGGGCTTTTAAAATTAGAGATCAGTGGAGTTTCAGAAACACAGATTTCTGAGACGCTGGGAGGCAAGGGGAGGCTGATTGATTCTGTTGCGTCCGCCGTCGGGGGAGGCGGTGCGCGCGGCGATCTGGTTGAGTCGGTTGCGTAGGGTTCTGCTCTATATAAAGCCCGTTAGGCGACCCGCGCGATCAGTTTGGAGCGGAGAGTCGTGGAAGCTTCGTGGGAGCTTGTCGCTTTGCAGCTCAGAGGCGGCAGCAGCAGCGGTTGCAGCGAGGCGGCGGCGGCGGCGGCGGTTCTTGTGGCTGTGAATACATCGGGGAGAAATGCGAAATTTAAGCTCCGCCTCCCAGGCTTCTCTCTCAGAAGGGGCTTTAGCTACTTTTCTACCTAAGAAGAAAGGGAGGCCGTCTCTCCCCGACCTCATTCTGCGGGCTGTTTGCGTCTCTACAGCCCGCAAGGGCGCCTCTCTGGCTGCCATCAAGAAGGCGCTCTTGGCCGAGGGGTACGACGTGCAGAAGAACAACGGTCGCCTGAAGGCGACGCTCAGCTCTCTCGTTAGCAAAGGGCTGCTGCAGCGGGTGACGGGCAGCGGCGTCTCGGGATCCTTCAGGGTCAACAAGCGCCAGAAGAAGGGGGGCGCCTTGAAAGCAACGAAGAAAAAAACGGCCGTCAAGAGACCCAAAACCCAGATAGCGGCCAGGAGGTCTCCGAAAAAAATTAACCTCACAGCAGCTAGGAAGGCAAAGGGGCCCGGCAGGGAAACCAAGCCAGCTGTTAAAAAACCCAAGGCCCACAAAAACCCGGCCAGACCCAAGGGGAGGGCTGCCCCCCGCGGCAAAGCTGGAGGCAAGAGGCATTAAAAACACATTCCTCGTCAACTAATAAATATAAACTCAAAGGCTCTTTTAAGAGCCACCCTCAATATTCACTAAGTGAGCTGTTGGTTCGCCGGGAGAGCATGGGCGGTGCGGCGTGAGCTTTTACCGACAAAGATGCTTCTTGGAGGGAAATCTTTGATTTGGCATTTTATTCTGTGTATTTTACTAACAAGATTGCCTAGGGCAACGTAAAAAACTCTAAAATTTCCTATTGAAAAATATTCCAAGTTGATTTTTAAAGTAATCAATAAAATCGTCCTCCCCTGAAAAAAAGTTCCGTGGAAAAAAATCTTCACGTAAACAAATACTTTAAAATGATCGGTTTACTCCGCAGTAATGATCAAAATTGTAACCTCAATACACTTTTATTACGAAATTTATATCCACGTTTGTCGCTTTAACGATTCTAGCAGAGAACCGGAGCTGGTGCCTGTTTCCTATCAGGTCCGGCGGTAACTTACTGCCCAATGAAAGTGCAGGCCGCCTTCCCCTGACCAGCCCCTGTCCTCCCCCACAAACGCTCTACCAGTTATTCATCTTTTCATCCAATTAGCACCCGCCCTTGCCGCTATACATGAGCTCCAAGTTGTACCGTATTTCCCGTTGTGGTTATTTGATTGCGGTTTTCTGTTTTTGTGGTGTAGCGATGGTGAGCCATTCACTGTCTGGTTGTGGTGAGAACACGGCAGAGTGCTCGGAAATCTGCTTGGGGGAGATGCCACAGAATCAGCAGGCACCTAACGCTGTTCGGAAGAGTGATCTTGCTGCAAATGGGATGAAGAAGATTAATCCGTATCGATTTAGCACTTGTGGCGCTGCAGGAGATTTGCTATTGCGGCTGCTCCCTAAACTGCCTTTGTAGCTAGCGCCTGGTCAGAAAGTCGCTCCGGATTTGAAGAGCGACCTTCGTTTACAGAGCTCCGCTGTCCTGATCCTGTAAAAACAACAACGAAACTTATCTTCACTGGGCTTATTAGAAGACAGTAATTTGTGAGCTGTTCCACTAAGCGAGACACCGTCCCACCGGCAGATTTCCGACTCTCTGAGCGACCTGCTTTGTTCTCCCTACAATAGTGGGATACAGTTTGGCTCCTTTAGGAACATTCATGGATTTATGAACAAGGCGCTGTGTTCTTGCTACCACCTGGGAGAGAAATGCAGGAATGAAACAAAGATCCTTTGCTGGGCCACAGTACTTCCCCTGTACAGTATTAAGAGAAAAAAAATAAAAGACATCCCCCCCTCCCCACACAGTTTTTTGGGTGCTCCTTTGGGGGTCTGGTTTCTTTCTTCATGAGTGACATGTTTAAAAAAAAGGCATTCCCCACCCCTGGGGGCATAGCACATGTGCTTTGTAATGGATAGAGGTAAAATTAAGGGCTTATTTTAGTAAATATTTCATTGTATTGATACATCAAACTGAAACCCCGATCAGGAAGGCAGCCCAACTATGCTAGGCGCGATCCGGCCCTACAGGCCCGGTCCCTGTGAGCAAAGTGGGAGCAAAATCATCTTTCCATTCCCCCCGCCCCCCAATGAAACAAGTCTATAAGTCAATCTTCAAAAGTCAGTGTCGTTTGATTGGTTTCCTAAACAAACCAATGAAAAGGCGAATGGGCGGAGCGCGAGGAGTGGCTGTTCGCTGCTGGAACACGCCAGGGGGCAGTGTTACCTGAGGGCCGCAGGGTAAGAGGTCTCAGTCTTCCTTCAGGTCCCCCAACGCACTATAAAAGGAGTTCGGGCCGGTACAGTGTTCAGTTATCTATGTAGAGAAATGGGGTCTGGGAGGAGAAATGGAAAGAAGGCGGTTGAGGAAACTGGTTAACTGGCAGCTTGATAGTAATATAAAACAGGCAAGCTTTATTATTTATATCTCTAAGGGACCGTAGGTAGCTAGTTCTTCTAGACACAGGCTTGTTTTCAAAGGTTAAGAGTATTATAAATGTAGTTATAGATAACTTGTTTAAGTATACTAGTGTAGTAACAATATGCCTGGTGTGGTACAGTAAGTGCTTGACCATGAATTCTAAGAAGGACCCTGGCACTGGTTTGCTTATTACTGTGTGGGGACCTATTTAAGCATGCTGTATTTAAAGGTGCCAAGGTTGATGCTAAATACACCACCTCTAAGCAAAATCCTCTAGCTAGCCCTTTGAAATAATTAGATTCCAAACACACTTTCAAGGGTCACCCCCTTTTTTTTTTTTTTAAGTTCAGTAGAATCTTTAATTGAAGAATGCTATTATAATACTTATTGAATTACAAATTTTTAAAGTATAGTAAATGTTTACATAAACAAAGCCTATAAAATTTTGGCATTTATAGGTCCTATTCCAGTAGCAGTAAGACAAAGAAAAACCACAACCTCTATCTGTAGAAAACGTGAAATAGTGCAATGATTTACTGTGGTAATAAGTTTTATGTAGGTGCTTTGCCTAAACTCATTCAATACTTCATCTTTCAGGAAGAACATTATACGGGGGAGGTGTGAAATGCAGTGATAGTTTCATGAACCTGATAGTCTTCAGATATGGTAAGGGCTGTTATGAAGAGGATGGTGATCATTCTTCATGTTCATTGAGGGTACAAGAAGTATTTGTCTTAATCTTTAGCAAGTGAGATTTAGGTTAGCTATTAGAAAAAATGTTCTAACTATAAAGATGCTTAAGAAATGGAATAGCCTTACAAGGGAGGTTGTGGAATCTGTCATTGGAGGTTTTTAAGAACAGCTTAGACAAACATTGTTAGGGATGGGCAAGGTCCCTTCCAGGCCCCACATTTCTATGATTCAATGAAAAATCCAGAGTACAAATTAAAAGGAAAAAAGACTCAAAGGTACGAGGGGGGTAAAAGCAAGATCCAAAGTAAAATGAGGCAATAATAAATAATTTCTCTAGCTGAAAACCATGGTTTTATTTTAGGTTTCCCTCCCAGCAAATGCTATTAACACGTGTAAAATCAACCTTGAGCCAACAGCATCCAGAGTGTTTATGAAAACTTTTTAAAACCCAAAACCTCGACAGCCTGAGCTACAAACCAGCTCTGTGAGCCAAGGGTACTAGAGAGACAAGGTGGGTGAGGTAGTATCGTTTATTGGACTAATTACGGTTGGTGTGAGAGAAAAGCTTTTGAGCTACACTGAGCTCTTCTTTGGGTCTCTGTGTAAGCTCGTCTCTTGCACCAACAGAAGTTGGTCCAAGAAAAGTTATCACCTCACCCGCCTCTTCTCTCTACTGTCCTGGGACCAACATAACTACACTACCACCGTATACAGTCAAGGCTATTGCAGTTTTATCAAGCTGGGTATGTGACCCAGCCACCACTAGAAGGGGATAAAGCGCCACACTGAGTGGAGTTGGATTACAGATCCATTGATAAAGCTGAAAGCTTCTGCAGGGGATTTTATCCTTTCGGCCATTCCTAGCCCCCCATCACTCTATAACTATCCCTGCCATGCAGCAGGTGGGGGCACCGTGACACTCTGGGAGTGGGCCAGGGATGGTGAGAACTAAGCAACAAACCGGGCTCATTTTTCTGGTTTAAGTAAAGCTTAGATCATGTCTCCAAGAAGTTGCACAAAAAATGACTTTCTGGCTACCCCTAAGAAGAGCTGGTGAACATGCTCACCAAAGGATCTTTGCCTCTTGGGCTCTTTCAGTGAGTGGGTGTTCAAATAAATCACTGCCAGAGCACCCAGGTAAACACCCACCTCTCAGTCTCCTCAAGCCAAAAAATGATAGCGAATGTTAGAGAAGCCAAGAAATCCGCCATCAATGAGAAACATTAAATAGAGCGCTCAGGAAATGGCACAAGACCCTCCAAGAGGGCCAAGCATCCCAGTGAAAATCAGCGAGAAGACTCAAAAAAAGCAGCAAAAGTCAGAGCACCGGAAAGCTCACAAACACAATAATTCTTCTTAACAAAGAGGACCTCTTGCTGCATACTGGCAGAGGGCTCTGTCGGCCACCGCCCCATCTGATGCCAGGCTCCGTAAGGCGCTGACTTTCTTTGGTGTCTATTCTTAGCTTGGCTCCTGTCTCCTCAGCTCTGGCAGATTCCCAGCCAGTTCTCTCTGTCTCCTCTGGGAAGGAGCTGGGCTTCCCTGCTCTTCTCCCAATTCTTGGTCAGCAGCTTCCTCTGCCACTGACAAGCCCCTCAACTGTCTTTCAGTTCCATTAAGTCAGGTTACCTTCCCCACCATGGTAAAGGGTTCCTGGCCATTCCTTGGCCTGTCTCTGCTCCCAGCTGATCTGGGTTATCCCCTTCACTGGATCAGTCCTCCTGCCTCTCAGTAAATTCTTTCTCTCTCATCTTTCTCTATGAGCAACATGTAATGCTGCCAACCTTCTCCCACAGAGGAGAAGAGCTGCTCCCCTTCCCTGCCCTTTGAGGAATATCTGGCATCCCTGATGCTTGTGTCATATATTTGATTGTGTTGTAACTTCCCACGCACACCACACTTTCTCAAACAGTTTTTCATCACACCAATGTGAGTGGTGTTTCCTGTTTATGTTTATGTTGAAGAATCCAAGTATGAAACACACACACACACACACAACAGCTAGGGAAAAATAATAGTATGTGTGTGTGTGGAGGGGGGGAATAAAAAGAACATTTTTTTTAATAAAAAAGTTTTAATTAAATGCATGTGCAGCTTAAAAGGTGTTGACTAAAGTTGGCGTGAAAAAAAATGAACCAATTGGTGTTTTTTTGGGTCACAATTTTGGAAGTTTGCTGACCCGCTCCAGTTCACAGTCACAGTTGGCTAGCCCAAGCAAAGCAAACAGACGGCCTCAATTTGAGAAGATTATTTTGAAGGCAACTGACACGTTCCCATTTGTCCTAAATCAGAGGATCAAGGGGATTATTATTATTTATTCATTGTACAGTAGAACCTCAGAGTTACAAACACCAGAGTTACGAACTGACTGATCAACCACACACCTCAATTGGAACCAGAATTACACAATCAGGCAGCAGCACAGACAAAAAAACCTAAAAGAAAGCAAATACAGTACAGTGCTGTGCTCAATGTAAACTACTTAAAAAAAAGGGAAAATTAAAAAAAAAATTGACAAGGTAAAGAAACTGTTTCATGTTTGCTTCATTTAAATTAAGGTAGTTAAAAGCAACATTTTTTTCTGCATTGTAGAGTTTCAAAGCTGTATTAAGTCAATGTTCAGTTGTAAACTTTTGAAAGACCCACACAACGTTTTGTTCAGAGTTACGAACATTTCAGAGTTACGAACAACCTCTGATCCCGAGGTGTGCGTAACACCGAGGTTCTCCTGTATTCTCATAGCACTAATCATTGATCAGGATGACCCATTGGGTTCGATGCTGTAGAGACATAGACCAAAAACCACAGTCTCTGTCCCAAAGAGCTCAACATCCAAGTAATAAATTACAGTGTCTCTTTCAATAACATTTAACACGCTTGTTTTTCTCTTCCCTTTGCCGCACCTTTCTTATACCTCCCCTGCTCCCTCCAGGTTCCCCTGTTCAGTCCCTGCCTTTCTCCCTGAATCCTTCTCCCTCACCAGGTTCCCCTTTTCAGTCCCCACTGTTTTTCCCTTTGCCCTGCCTCATTCTCAGACCCCCATGAGCTGTCATCATGCTACATCGGCCTAGTGTGGGGTTTTAAACGGGCTTGGTGCAATGAGTTTGGCTTATCCAGCTTGATCCTTTGGTGCTCGTCTGCAAGCGGGAAACTTTTAGGGCTAAGTGACACTTCGTTCCCTTGCTGTCAGCTGGGATGCGCCTCGCGTCTCCATCAGAAAGTGTCGCAATTGATGACGGACGGGGTTACGCAGCCTGTGATTGTTCCGAGCTCCATCGTTTGTGCACTACTAGAGGGGGAGGCAGGAACACAACAACCAGCTGCCTCCACTGCCAAACTGCCTATAGGTCACTGGATTGAGAAGGACCCACATTATTCCTCCTAGAAACACCACCCTTGCCCATCCCTCCACCACCTGAGGGGAAACGGCTGATGAACAGCGAATTCTTACACATTGAAGGGTGCTGCACTAGGGCAGTGCTTCTCAACCAGGGGTCCGCAGTGGTCTTCCAGGGGGTATAGCAGCTCATCTAGAGATTTGCCTAGTTTTACAACAGGCTGCATAAAAAGCACTAGCGAAGTCACGACAAACTAAAATTTCAGACAGACATTGACTTGTTTATACTGCTCTATAGACTATACGCTGAAATGTAAGCACTGTATTTATATTCCAATTTCTTTATTTTATAATTACGTGGGAAAAATGAGAAAGGCAGCCATTTTTCAGTACCAGTGGCTGTGACACTTTTGTATTGTTGTGTCTGATTTTGTAAGCAAGTCGTTTTTCAGTGAGGTGAAACTTGGGCGTAGGCAAGACAAATCAAACGCCTGAAAGGGGGACAGTCGTGTGGAAAGGTTGAGAAGCACTGGACTAGGGGATGTTGGCTCCTCCAGCAGCACTGCAGGGGTGTGTGTCATGTTTTGGAATCGGGTGGCGTCCCTTTAAATAGCGCGTGAGCCCTCTAGCGATGCTCACTAGGTTCTGTGTTTCAGATGCCTCTGCTGGAGCCGCAGTGCGCACCTGCCACCCAGCAAATGTGAAACCCTAAATGACTCAGCTTGAGATGGGATTTTTCAAGGCTTCCATAGGGCCTGCTGCTATCCCACACTGCACTGCTGTCTAGCTGGGTTGTCCTGGTTGGCTTTGTGCCCTTTCCTGTTCTGGGGTCACCCTGGCGGGATGATGCCTTCCCGTTTCAATGCCGGCACAGAGCCGGGTGCTGTCCTTCTGTGAATCCAGCAGTCACGAGGCGTTCATCTCTCTTTGTTATACTCCTACTTAGTGAGCAGTCGTGTCTCATGCATCAGTGGGGTCTCGTGCCGAGGTCCTGGCCTTCATTGCCCTTTGGGGATGGGCCCATCTGAATTCTAGCCACTCCAGCGCGCCATATACAAGGAGCTAGCTGACCAAATGAAAGAAAGGGAGCACAGCCGGGATCCAGCCGCTGCCACAATGAGAGAAAGGCGCTCCAGCTAGGTTACAAGAGGGCCAAGGAAAATACTAGAATTTCTGGGAGAGCTTGCAGGGCCTGCAGTGCTGATAATGAGCTGGGCCATGTATCTGTGAGAGAGCCCTCCCCTGAACTGCTGCCTTTTGTGGACACCACCGCTGCCACCATCACCTTTAAAATGCAAAAAAACCCGCCCCTCCCCCCAAGGCAAGCCTGCCTCAGCCTCAACCTCAACCCCCAACCACAAGGCAACTCTGCAACTTGTTCCCCCCTTTAACAGCCATTTATAGTATCTGGAGAGATAACACATAGCGATAAGATCGATAACGTCATTTTCTTACTTAAACTGCGGAAGTGGGAATGCTGCAGCATCCTTAGCTGGCCACAGAAACATCTAACATTAGATAGCCCAGTGCATTGTGAGAATAATGCACATCTTTAAACCCATGTAAAAGAAACCTGGCAGATTAGATTATTTTTCTGGCAATTGGCAAATCCATAAAAAAAAACCCCAGCCAGGTGGTAACCCTAACCCCAGTCAATGGCCACCAGGGCGTAGTCCAGGAGGAGACAGAGAATGCGATCCCAGATCTTACTGATGCAATCGACCAAGCGGTAGACACAGAGGAACTGTCTGATTCACACCCTGAGGTAGAAGCTGGATCACGGGCACAGACCCAAACCGGGGAGGAGGGCCACTCCCAGTAAGTATTGTCTGGTATATAACAATACACCGCCGTCAGAGGCGGATTAACATTGTGTGAGGCCCTGGGCCAGAGCAAGTGGGGGCCCCTCTCTACCCCCTTTGCTTGCGGTCCTGCCCTCATTCCACCCCTTCACCCTGCGGCCCTGCTGCCTTCCATCCAGGGTCCCCCCCCCATTCTGCCCCCCCACTGGGGCCCTACAACCCCGTTTGCTCCTTTCTACCCCCCCACTCCCACTGCAGCCCCAAGACCAGAGAAGCTCTGTCCCCCCTGCCACGGCCCTGGGGCCACAGCAGGGAGCTAGAGCTCTGCCAGTCCCAGGAGCTGGGGCCTCTGCCAACACTTCCTCTGGCTACTTCTACAACATTCGCTGGTCGCCGGTTTGGCCTGGTGCTTGTCCACTGAGCAGCTTCCCTGCACTGAGGGTAGGAGACCGTGGTCTCTGATTCCCCCCGCCCCCCAGCCAGCACTGGGTGGTGCAGGCTCGGCAGAAATTGTGCCCACAGTCTATAATCATCACTGGGTCTTTACAATAATCCAGGCCGATGGAACATGAGATACCCAACTTGGAGCAGCCACTGGGAGGGTTTCCCTGCCTGGAACTGACTCATAGTCAGCTGATCTCCTAAGAGTTTACTTTTTTAAAGTGACAGCCCCTCCAGTGAGCAAGGGAACCTGATCTGCCTATGGAGCACTAGTAAATACACAGGCCACGGCCTGGTTCACCGGGAGCGACTGCTGTGAGAATCTATTTGAATTGTCCTGGAGAGTCTCCAGGAACTGGAGATTAATCTTTCACTAAAGCAGGGGCGTGCACCGGAATAAAAATTTGGCTGCGTTTGGAGGGGCACTTTCTGTGCCCCCTGCGGTCGGGGGAGCTTCCCCCGTGGCTGGTGGAGCTCACTTTTCCTGGCCAGCCTGGGGAGCTGGATCTCCCGCCCCGGCCTGGGGACAGAGGAGCTCCCACACTCTGAACTCCTCATTTCTGGCCCCCGCCCCCAGAGCCCATCCTCCTCCACAGGGACAGCCTTAGGGGTAGGCCACCTGGGCGACTGCCCGGGGCACCATGGTCAAGGGACGCCGTGCAGCAGCACAGACGTGCGCTGGGCCGGTGTAAAGTCAGAAGCTGCTCCCGGCTGGCAGGGCAGTGCTGCGGGCGGGGGGCACCCAGCACCCAGATTTCGCTCTGCTTCCTCCCAGCGGAGGAACATGGGGGGAGGGGGAGTGGTGATTCACAGGTACTGCTCCCCCCCCCCCACACACAACGTTCCTCCATGCCCCCCTAGGGGCCTGTAAGGTGGGGGAGTGAGGAGGAACACCAAGCGCTCCTAGTATCCAGGTTACTCTCCCCACCTGGACTGCTGCTCTCCTGTCCTCCCCTGACACAGCCCAGCTGGGGAAAGTGACCAGGATGTAGGGAGCCCTGACACTGCTCCTCGCTCCCCCCATCACAGCCCCCTGGAGGGGAGCGAGCAGCAAGGCCAGCTGCTCCGTACATCCAAGTCAGTTTCCCCATGTGGGTGCGGGAGGGGGATGCGGGGTTAGGGGTGAAGGAGGGTGCAGGGATTAGGGGCCCAGGAGGGGAGTGTAGGGGTTCAGGACAAAGGGGGCACAGTAGAGGAATTGGGGGCAGGAGTTAGGAGCGCACGAGGAGGGTGCTGGAGTTATGGGCAAAGTGGGCACAGTGCAGGGGTTAGGAGTGAAGGGGATGGGGAACCTGGGGAGCCCACAGGAGCCGGGGCAATGGGGAGTGCCACACCCGCAGGGGCCAGGGGTACCAAAATCCAAATTTCTCAGGGCGCAATTTTCCCTAAGACTGGCCCTGAGGAGCTTGTTCTCCCTGCCCCAGCGGACTTCTGTGCCCCCACTGATTGGGGGGGCCTGTGACCCTGCTTCCCCCCACCCCGCACATGCCTCTCAATTAAAGATTATGTCATGAGAGGAATACGTCCAACCAAAATTGGCAACCCTAGAATCTATCCCTTACCGTGGGGGAAAACCTTGGGGGAATGGTGGTGCTGCATTACAAAGCATGGCTCGGTTAAAGTCCCCTGAATGCAGGGCAATTCCAGGGCCCCTAGCCACACCTTGGCATGGTTCCCTCTGCAGCCTTGCCCCAGGGTGGCAGGGAACCCCCCCTTTTCTTGGGCAAGCCACGTCCCCTCCCTGTGCCTCAGTTTCCCCACCTGTACAATGGGTGTAATGCTACTGCCCTGCTTTGTAAAGAACTTCGGGCTCTACTGATGCAAAGGACTAGGTAGGAGCTAGATTTGTTATTATCTGTCAGGAGCAGCAGCAGTGAGCTCTCTCCCCTGGGGAGCAGCAGGGAGCGCCTCTCCCCTACAGAAAAGCAGTATGGGGACAAGGATCCACACCCACACACATACATTCATATGCAGCTGAGATGTCTTTGCTTGGTGGCGGGGGGAGGCTGTGCTATTCCCTTCTTACCACAGACAGAATCCCCTGCTGGGCTGGGGTTGGTAGCTGGCCCCTCTCCCCGAGGACTGGGGCTGGGAGTTAACACCCCCATTGAGTTGCACAAGGTGGTTCCCTCCACTCAGAGCTATTCTCTCAGGTTCTCTGAAAACTTGGGCAGACGTTGCTCCATTGGTTAAACTCAGGGCATCTCTTCCCCCCACCCCTAGAGCTATTGTCTCAGGCTCTCTACAGACTCAGACAGACGTCACTGCCGAAGTGACCACATTTTTGAGGTTTGCTCCCCAACCATGAGGACTAGGTTTTTTGCGGCCTCTAGTAGCTTATTCATTAATCACACCCTGCCCAGATACCACTAACTCTTCCCCTCCCCCACTTTCCCGCCAGCCTCCCACCTTCATCAACCACTCTGTCTGCACAGAAGATGAAGGTGAGGAAGAATTTTAAGGGAAAGAAATTTACATAAGGACAAAAATCAGACCTCCTTAAATTCGCCCCCCTGCCCCTTCCCAGAATTCATTTCCAGAATTTTGTATATGGCATCTGGGGAATCCAAAGCACGTGGCTTTGGGTTTGTATCTGTTTGTCTGTAGTGGGGACTGCACAATTCCGTATAAATTAGGTGTGTAAGCTATCTAATAGTGGATTCTTTGGTAGGTCTTTTAGGTACATCTACACAGATTAAAAGATCTCTGGCACGGCTGCAGGTCAGCTGACTCAAGATCATGCGGCTCAGGCTGCGGGGTTAAAAATTGCTGTGTAGACATTTGGGTTTGGGCTGGTGCCCGAGCCAAACATCTACCCAGCAATTTTTCATCCCCAGAGCATGAGCCCGGTGATCTGGACTCAGCTGACTTGGGGCACCCGTGTTTTTTTTTATCCCTGTGTAAACATACCCTGATAGGGCTGGTTGGGGGAAAAAATAGTACGCATTTTTTGAAAAAAAAAAAAACCCAACAACCAACCAACCAAAAGCTTTTGAATGAAAGGCTGGTCTCAGCACAGTTTATTATACTCATTTTGCTATTTAAATCAGTATAAAAACTGTGTGTTGGACAAGCTTGAATTTTTGGTTCCATTTGAAATTTCAGGGTTTGGACAAAACTCGTTCCAGTTTGTTTTGTTTCGTACTGAAAACGTTCACTTCGGTTTGTGTGTGAATGGTCATTTCGTTCATGAAGCGCTCTCTCCGCCCCCCGACCCCTCACAGCTCCAGATAAAGGGCTTTGCACAGCCAACCCTGAGCTATCCTAGCAAGAGGTCATCATAAGGAAACAGACCTGCGTTAGCTCAAGACACCAGGAGGGAGAAGTTTGCTGCTTCCTCTCTGGAAAGGGAGAGCTTGCTCCAGCTGGGGTGAGTTAAACCTGTTTTCTGCCTCCAAGACAGCACCAGCTCAGGGGACGGAGAGGAGAGCCTGTACTGCAGACACCACCAAAGAGATACAGTACACTTCCCGCTGCCGGACTGTCTGACCGCAGCGATCGCTCCTGTGCTACCACCCTTGGGTCCCCCAAATAAACCAGTTGTGCTACAGCTCCATTGCATCATGCTCTATCCCAGGGGTTCTCAAACTGGGGGTTGTGATCCCTCAGGGGGTCGCAAGGTGGTTACACAGGGGTTGTGAGCTGTCAACTCCCCCTGAGCCCCCATTAAATTAAATTAACCCCCTATTTTTAATTGATACGCGGGGGGGGGAGTGTCACACTTAGAGGCTTGCTGTGTAAACCAATACAAAAAGTTTGAAAATCACTGCTAGTCGATCCCTTCCTCAGTCCCGTTGTCTTGGTGTGATACCAGCTGTGCTGTGCCCCCAGACAGATTTACATCGCTTTGGTCCTTTATCTTGCATTCCCCCAGCAGAGACAAGGCGGGCGAGGTAATATCTTTGATTGGACCCACTTCTGTTCCATGAGCGAGACAAACTTTGGAGCTGTCACCAGGAAGCTGCGGTTCCGAACCATGACTCAACTCCACGTAAAGCCTGTTTACAAGAAGGGAAACTCCCCTTTCTCGTTCAAGGGTCAGCACATTTCAGGGAACAGGGAAGTGAAATTAAACGGCTCTCCTGCCCGGGATGAGCCATGGCTGCTGCTGCAAAGGCAAGGCAAAGCCTCCAGGATGAAGCTTCTTGTTCCATCTGCCTGGAGTATTTTAATGATCCAGTGACTATAGACTGTGGGCACAATTTCTGCCA
This sequence comes from Malaclemys terrapin pileata, assembly GCF_027887155.1. Lineage (NCBI taxonomy): Eukaryota > Metazoa > Chordata > Testudines > Emydidae > Malaclemys > Malaclemys terrapin. The sequence goes on along the minus strand of NC_071517.1, from coordinate 42,284,505 downwards.
AGCCTGCATCACCCAGTGCTGGGAGGGAGCTGATAAAGACGTCTCCTGCCCTCAATGCAGAGCGACCTTTCCCCAGAGGAACCTCAGGCCTAACTGGCAGCTGGCCAACATGGTAGAAATAGCCAAGCAGCTACATTTGCAATCGACAAAAGATGTCGGAGCCGGGAGAGCGTGCGAGAAACACCAGGAGGCTCTGAAACTCTTCTGTCAAGAGGATCAGTCCCCCATCTGCGTGGTGTGCGACAGGTCCAAGGAGCACAGGGCTCACACGGTGGTTCCTGCAGAGGAGGCCGTCCAGGAGTACAAGGTAGGAAGGAATCCTTGTCCACCACAACTGTCTGAAATTGCTACACCTCATTGTGTGAGCTGTTCTGTGCAGCAGGCTCAGATCCGGGGAGAGGGAGCAGTGCCAATTTTAAACAGCTTTGTGCCCTCGGGATTCTGGGCTGGACAGAGACCCCTGGTGGTGTATTTTAGAGCAGTGGTTCTCCACTGGGGGTACGTGTCCCCTGGGGTACGCAGAGTTCATCAACTCCTCTAGAGATCAGCCAAGTTTTACAACAGGCTACCTAAAAAGGACTAGTGAAGTCCGTACAAACTAAAATTTCAGACAGACACTGACGTGTTTATACTCCACTATAGACTATACACTGACATGGAAGCACAATATTTATATGCCAGTCGATTTATTTTATAATTCAATGGTAAAAATGCGACAGTCAGCAATTGTTCAGTACTAGTGGCTGTGACACTTTTGTATTATGTCTGAGTTTGTAAGCAAGTCGTTTGTAAATGAGGGGAAACTTGGGGGTAGGCCAGAGACATCAGCCTCCTGAAAGGAGGACAGTGGTCTGGAAAAGTTGGGAGCTGCAGGGCTGGCAATCTCCTTCCACCTGCCTGAGCCCCGTGTTGGGGCCTGAGTTTGAAAGTTATAGAGGAGTAACCACAACTTTTTCCTATTCCCCCTCGAGGCCCCTCTATGTTCCGGCAGCCCTGCCTGGGCAACATGTAGGTGAGGCTGCGAGTCTGTGACGGAGGTCACAGAATTCTGTGACTTTTCGTGACCTCTGTGACTTTTGCAGCGGCTGGTGCTGGCTCAGGGCTGGGGCAGGGGGTTGGGAGTGCGGGAGGCGCTTACCTCGGGGTGGGGGGCTCCCCGGCTCCCACTGGCATGGCCCTGCAGCACCTAGGCAGTGGGGTGGGGGGGAAGGGCTCCATGCCACATGCTGCTGGTGCCCGCAGGCCCCTCCCCTGCGGCTCCCATTGGTTGCGGTTCCCGGCCAATGGGAGCTGCAGCAGCCGGCACTTGTGGCGGGAGCAGCGCGCTGGAGCCCCCTGGTCTCTCTGCTGCCTACGAGCTGCAGGGATGCGGAGCTGGGCAGGGAGCCCCTGCCAGCCCCGCCAACCTCCCCCACACACACACACTACCGCAGGGGTCCCGGGCTGCACGCCGCGGCCTCCAGCACCAGTGGGGGTCCCAGGCCACCTCCCCCAGCATCCACAGTGCCCCCAGACCGCCCCCCACTAGACTGGGCACTCACTCCACTGCACGTCTGCAGCACAGGGAGTCCCCATGCACCCTTGCTCCGGCCGCCTGCAGGTTTTTTTTTTTTTGCTTTGCTTTGCCGCTCCAGCCACCCTGCAGGAGTTTTTTTTTTGTTTGTTTGTTTTTTTGCTTCGCGTCTCCGGCCCCCCGCAGTTTTTTTGTTTTTGCTTTTTGCTTGTGGCGGCAAAAAAGCCAGAGCCAGCCCTGGGCTCCGGGCGCCCCTGCTGCTCCTGTTCCCCCAAGGGGTGCGGAGAGACATGCCAGCAGCAGTGCAGCAGGGCTAAAGTGGCTCCCTGCCCATGCTGCCTCCCTCCCTCCCTCCCACCGCGCCACTCCCAGAAGCAGCCAGCATGTGTCTGTGGCCCATGGGCAGGTGTCTCCGTGCATTGCCCCCGACTCAAACGCCGACTCGCAGTTCCCATTGGCCAGGAAGTGCGGCCAATGGAAGCTGCAGGAGCGGTGCACAGAGACCTCCTGCCCCACCCCCTGCTCAGGAGTCACTGCCAGAGGGTGTGCTGGTCGCTTTGGGAGCTGCGCTGCCCAAGGTAAGTGGGCAACCCCTGACACCTCCCACATCCCAACCCCCTGCCACAGCCCAGAGCCTGCACCCAGAACCCCCTCCCAAACCCTAACCTCCTGCCCCAGCCCAGAGCCCGCACCCAGCACCCAAACTCCCTCCCAGAGCCCGACCCCCGCATCCCCTCCTGCACTCCAACCCCCTGCCCCAATCAAGGTACCTCACTTTATTTTCATTTACTTCGTATTACTTATAATATAGGAGGAGGATGAAGAAAAAAAGAATGAAAAACAGAAGCGAGATAAGAGAGAATGTTCTTTTTCTTGGCTGGGTCCTGGGTGGGGGCTCAAAAATGAAGCTGCGCACAGGGCCCCACTAACTCTAAATCTGTCACTGCTTGGAGCGCATGCAGGAGTCTTAGGGTCAGTGTCCTGTCCTGCCACAGACTTCCTGTGTGACCTTGAGCAAGTCCCTTAGCCTCCCCGTAAAACAGGGAGAACAGCACTTTTCTGTGTCGGTGGTGTCAGGACTGTGAGGTGCTCAGCCCCGATGGGCGTGGGGGCCATGTAAGGACTTACAGACTTGTCTACATGGGGAAATAGTGTAATTATACTGCTATAATTACAGCAGGATAACACCCCATGTGGGCCTTAGGGTGTGTCTACACATACACAGGAATCAGGAGGCGTGATGGGGGATGGCAGCATGTGTAGACATGCCTGAGCTAGCAGGCACTGAGGCCACCCGAGTTCGGTCCTGTGCAGTACGTACTAAGAAAACTAGATGGGGCTGGGGGGGCTACACTGTTATTTTTAGTGACTCAGGGGAACGCCGACCGACCCCGGCGGCCGGGATCAAACCGGGGACCTCTGGAGACACATGTTTCTTAGCCAAGGCCATAGCCGGCTCAGCAGTCTCTGGCTCAGTTGTCCCCAAACTGTGGGGCATGTCCCCCCAGGGCGGAGCATCTGGAGGGGGTGCGGGGCGGGACACCCAACTCCGCTTTGTTCCCAGCTCCGCTCCGGCCTGGCCCAGGCCCCAGCCCCCAACCCCAGCCCCTTTATAATCTCCCCTCAATGAGCCGAGAGAATTTGAAATAGATAGGAAGAGAGCAAGTCTCCCTCCGTCTCTTCGCAAAATCCTTATCGTCCCAGACTGGGCTTCCACCCCCACGTTGCTCCCTTATTCCTTTCTCTAGAAGGCTGGGGGATGGTGCGTGCATGTGTATCAGGGCAGAAGGTTGTCAAGGACCATCCTCAATCCCTCTCAGCCTGGGGGCTGGAGAGAAGGGTGGAGGGACACCGCTGCCCGAAAGAGGCACCTAGAGTCAACTTCCCACTTCCTTGAGACTGGGGATAGGTAAAATGGCCATCGCTATTGCTGGTGCAGTCCACTAGGACACTGGTCCTCAAACTGTGGGGTGCAACCCCGAGGGGAGGAACATTTGGGGAGGCACTGGGGGGGGGGCAGGGAGGTAGCACCACTCAGCCCTGCTCCGCCACCAACGCTGCTCCGGCTCCACTGCCAGCCATGGCCTTGGCTCCCGGCCCCATGCCCAGCTCCACTCCCAGCCTTGGCCCCCAGCCGGGGCTCCATTCCCAGTCTGGCCCCAGACCCGCCCCAGCGGCATCCCCAGCCTCAGCCCCCTTACCACGGCTCTGCTCTGGCCTAGGGTTGCCAACTTTCTACTCACACAAAACCGAACACCCTTGCCCCGCCCCTCCTCTGGGGCCCAGCCAATGCCACGCCCCTTCTCCAAGGCCACGCCCCCATTACCCCTCCCCCCCCGTCACTCACTCTTCCCACCCTCACCCACTCACTCATTTTCACCGGGCTGGCTCATGGGGCTGGGATGCAAGAAGGGGTAAGGGCTCCAGCTGGAGGTGCAGGCTCCAGGATGGGGCCAGAAATGAGGAGTTCAGAGTGTGGGAGGGGGCTCCAGGCTGAGGCAGGGTGTTGGGGTGCAGGGGGGTGAGGGCTCCAGCTGGGGTGTGGCTCTGATGTGGGGCCAGGGATGAGGGATTAGGGGTGCAGGAGGCGGCTCCGGGCTGGGGATGAGGGGTTCAGAGTGCAGGAGATGAGCTCTGGGCTGGGGTAGGGGGATGGGGTTGGGGGTGTGTGAGGGCTCTGGCTGGAGGTACGGCTCTGGGGTGGGGCTTAGGATGAGGGGCTTGGGGTGTAGGAGTTTGCTCCGGGCTGGGATCGAGGGGTTCAGAGGGCAGGAGGGGGATCAGGGCTGGGGCAGGGGGTTGGGGCCCAGCCCCGGGGGAGGCTCAGGGGTGCAGGCTCCAGGCAGCATTTACCTCAAGCAGCTCCCGGAAGCAGCGGCCTGTCCCCCCTCCAGCTCCTATGCTGAGACGTGGCCAGGTGGCTCTGTGCGCTGCTCCCTCTGCAGACACCGCCCCCTCAGCTCCCATTGGCTGTGGTTCCCAGCCAATGGGAGCTGTCGGGGAGGCGCTTGGGGCCGGGACAGTGTGAAGAGCCCCCTGGCTGCCCCTACGCATAGGAACCAGAGTGGGGACATGCCGGCTGCCAGCCCCGCTGCAGTCAACGCACAGTCAATGGCCTAGTCAGGATCCCTTTTCAACTGGGTGTTCCAGTCAGAAACCGGACACCTGGTCACCTTACTCTGGCCCCAGCTGCCCTGGGGGTGGGGTGCGAACAGGGGTAAGAGAGGATATGACCTCGAAAAGTTTGGGGACCACTGCACTAGGCCCTGCTCCCTAAACACCTTATATGCTGAGGAAGGAGAGTTTAATATCAGCTCAGGATTCCCTTATAAGGGCTGGTTTAAGGGTCCTTTGTGCCGCTGCAGTGATCTGGCCCCACTCATAGCGTCTGGAGCAGGTAACTTCCAAATGCCTGGCCTGGCTAATGCTTTTCTGTGGAAACTTTATTTTTGTTTGTTTTGATGAACAAACAAATGCGGGGAGGGATAGCTCAGTGGTTTGACACTGGCCTGCTAAACCCAGGGTTTGTGAGCTCAATCCTTGAGGGGGCCATTTAGGGATCTGGGGCAAAAATCTGTCTCACGATTGGTCCTGCTTTGAGCAGGGGGTTGGACTAGATGACCTCCTGAGGTCCCTTCTAACTCTGGTAGTCTATGAAAAATTGAGTTTTCAACTAAATTAAAGTGTTCATGGAAAGCAGCTGCTTTGAACAAGAATGTTGGGTTTTTTCCTCAGGGGGAAAAAGGTTTTGTTCAAAACTGTTTCACCTTAGCAAAATCTTTCGCCTGGGAGTTTGTTTACTTCACATCAGTGAAAGATAAGGCTGTGACCTGCTAAAGAAGAGCTAGGAAAAGAATCCTAAATGTGTGTATCGTTCTTAATGTTGCTAGTTCTGCCCAGACAAGAGACAACGGCTGATTTTACACCCTAAGACCTGATCTTGCAGGGATCCCTTGCTTAGCTCTGTATTCCCATCATAGTGCCACCCCTCCCTGGGCCGTAAGTTCTGTGCTATATCGCTAAGAGATACTGCTCAGAATCTCACCCCTCATTTTAAATGTTGACAAATCTTTTTTGTTGCTGTTTTTATTATCTTAAGCTGGCCGGGAGGAGGAGGCGTTCTGACTGGGGATCATGTAGATGTTCGTGAAAATTCATTTTCAAATTCTTTTCTTGCGAAATGTCATTAAGTTTTGTGTACATACAGGATCAAGTGTGATATTTAGTTTTATTCTAAACTGGGGATTTTAATACCCCATCGTATATTTACAAGAATGTCTCTAGAGCCTAATATTCTGGTCTATTTAACTTAATCGAAGCATGCAGTTTGACTGAACTTTCTGTCTGTCTAATGCATGTATATAATATTTGTTATTTTGCTAATGAGCTCATGACTGATAGATGTGATGTCTTCTTCTATCCCGGGTGACGTATGAACCTTGCTAGACAAAGCAGATTGTCTTTATTCATATATAATTTATGATGTGTATATACATTTTGAAGGACAGAGCTTGTGAGTGTTTTATAACCGAGTTAATAATTGTCAACCTATAAATAACTCAGGAAAATACCCTCAAGTGCAAGTAACTTTTCTTTTCTCTAGGGACAAATTAGGAGTCGTTTGGAGATGCTGAAGAAGGAGATGGAAGGCATTGCTGCACTGAAATTGAATGGGGAAATAACAAGCGAGGAGCTGCTGGTACTCACTTATTAGCAAATGAACCTATGTGATGACTCTGAATACCATTGGAGTCGTACAGAGTAATGTGTAATGCTCTATAATGGATAATCACTTATTTATGTGTAACCCTGTAACTCTTCTGCCAGTCAAAGGTGGTAGCAACAAGGGCCAGGTTCAGTATCTAGGGGTTCCTTTTTCCTTTTCAACAATACAACACAAAACTGGTTCGAGCCCCCACCCAGTGACCTGGGACAATTACACATCACCCTCTGGGCACCTCTAAGAGGCAATACTTCCCCTCTTGCAAGCACAGAGTCTGAGTGTAGCAAAACCTTTTAATAAAAGGAGGGAAATAATGCGGCATTAATTTTGGGAAACACCGCAAACAGGGTTTATATACCTAAACCATGAGCAAAAGACCCACCACCAAGTAAGTGGGGCAGGTTCCCCTCAGGTTCTTAAATCAAGTAACTCAAAAATCCCTTTATCTATCCCTTCTCTGCACCCCACTCACAGTTGCTGTCCTTGGACAGTGCAGACCCAGAGTTCAGAGGTGCATCTTCAGAGTTCATCTCCCACCCTGGGGGGGTGGGAGAGAAGGAGAGGCACCTTACTCAGGTAATAGCTATTAGTGATTTCAGGTGTTAGTGGTAGAGCTTCACTGCTGGTGCACACTGGGCAGTCTCTTGCATCAGAGACATTGTACCAAAGCAAGGCTAATACTTAGACCTAGGTAACAGTGATTTCAGCTCTGCAGTGTGTAACAAGACTCTCAAGTGAGTCTGAATTACCTGTTATTACACACTGGAGAGAGGCAGGGCCAAATAGTGTCTGGGGCCCTTAAGCAAGACCTACACCACCACATATAAAGTAGTCTCTTGGTCTATCCAAGGCCGTGATCAAGTGTCTTGATGTTTTTGGTCTTTTGGCCTCGGGATGAAAACCTTGCCTCTGCTTCTGGGACCTCGAAGTGAAAAAATTCTCTAATTTATCTCCATTCACTGGCCTTTGGAAGCCATGTCCCCTGCCTAGCGAGTGCTATTTAGTTGAGGGTGAGTCCCTCAGTCAGGAAATGCCAAGTACAGTTCTGCTGCCCTTGGTTCACACAGTAAGGATAACAACCCTTTATTACTCCTGCCCCAATAACAAGGAGACTGTGGATCCCACACCAGCCAAACATGACCATTTGGGCAAGCAATCCCATCATGCTGAGCACCTAGACTGGGTGGGTGTGCCCATGCAAATGAGATCAGCTCCTGAAGTCCTTTTCCATAGCTCACCACTAGATGTCAGGGGAGAGCTCATTCAGACTCTGTTTACATATGTCTATAAAGTAAAGTCCGTCATGGTTCTAAGGTGGCCAAAGTGGAGAATGAAGGAGCGTCTGGGTGAACCCCCAAAGTACCACAGACTCCTTTGGAAATGTTACTCTGGATGGGCCGTCACATGTTTCTCTCCACCCTTTCCCTGCTTGTGTCTGCTCATCGCAGCAACAGACGGAGAGCGAGAGGAAGAAGATTCTGTCGGAATTTGAGAAACTCCATCTGTTTCTAGAGGAGAAAGAATTGCTCCTATTGGCCCAGCTGGAAGTACTGGACAAGGAGATATTGAAGAGGCATGATGAATTCACCACCAGGCTCACCCAGGAGAGATCTCGTCTCGGGACCCTGATCAGTGAGATGGAAGGGAAGTGCAGGCAGCCAGCAAGTGAATTCCTGCAGGTGAGACTGTGTGAGAGGTACCCCAGAGCCCTTAGTAGGCATGTCCCTGGCTCTTTGCTATTGAAGTCCCAGTTCACAATACACCGCATTGCAGAAACATACATTATTTTATTCATTGAGGTCCTGATAGTACAAGGTGCTCAGCACACTGGTTCTCTGATCTAACAAAGCACTTAAACACATGAGTTTTCCCATAAATTTTGTAGATTTTATGCCCAGGAGAGATCATTTGAATCAGCTTGTCTGATCTCCTTCATTACGGGCCAGAGAATTTCACCCAGAGATTCCTGTATGTAGCTCACCACTCTTGGTTGACTTAGAGTGTATTTTTTAGAAAGACGTCCAATCTTGATTTAAAGGTCGCCAGTAATGGACAATCTGAGACTCAGTGAAGTGGCCTTCAGTTTTGGACTGTTATAAAGAGGACTGCTATATCTGTGATTGTTCAGATTAACAGACTGCAGACAGGGCCAAGTCAATAGCTCAGGTCAGGCTTACCTGACCCATTGTGACATCAGAGGGAACTCAAACAATCATCTCCCGTCCTCTCCAGCTAATTTGCATGCTATACTTCTACTGGTTGGAATGAGTCCGTGTCATGAGGGACACATTTGTCAAGAGTTATCATTGGCAGATTAGCCCGCAACTGTTGTGATGCCGTATGTAACTCACACCAGCATGTGTTTTTCCCCTCTAGTAGCTGTACGGGTTTATACATATACAGATTTATGAGTCTTCCACTTCGTCCCAGCTAAGGGACCTGGGAGTAAAAATTTTAAAAGGGACCTAAGGGATGGATCCTCAAAAGTATTTAGGCTTCTAAACTCCCCTTCATTTCAGTGGGAGTTAGGTGCCGAAAGTCCTTTGAGGATCTGGACCTAAGTGACTTGGGAGCCTAAATCCCATTTTCAAAAGTCCCTCAGGCATTTTGGACCCTAAATCCCATAGGCTTTCAATGAGGCTCAGAATCCTATGTGCCCTGGGGCTAGATTTTCAAAGGTATTTAGGCACCCAGAGGGATTTTCAAATAAGCAAGTTAGATACCTCAGAGCAAGAGGGATCTCCAGTATATGTTGTGTGGGACTGAACTCCCCTTTTCTTTCTCTCTCCTCTCTAGGACATCAGAAGCACTTTGAGCAGGTACGTGGCTCCTTTTCACTCCCCCTCATAGGCGCCAACTTTCCCCGATGCCGGTGGGTGCTCGTGCCCCCCCCGCCCTTGGACCCACCCAGTCTCCACCCTTTCCCCACCCGGGCCCTGCCCCCATTCCAACCCCTTCCCCCCAATGTCCCCGCCCCAACTCCGCCCCCTCCCTGCCCCTATTGCACCCACCGCGTTCTACCCTCCTCCCCCATCCATCCCTGCCGCACGAAACAGTTGTTTTGCGGTGCAAGCACTGGGAGCTAGGGGGGGGGAAAGTGGGTACGCGGTGTGCTTGCAGAAGAGGCGGAGCAGAGGTGAGCTGGAGTGGGGTGGGGTGGGGCGGAGTGGGGAGCTGCCAGTGCGTGCAGAGCACCCACCAATTTTTCTCTGTGGGTGCTCCAACCCTGGAGCACCCAGAAAGTCACCACCTATGCTCCCCCTCACACTTGAGGATGCTGGGAAGGTGTTGGGTAAAGGACAAAGCTCCCTGCAGCTCCTAATCTCCCTCCAACCCCAGAGTTCTGAGCCGGCTTACGTTACCCCAGAGTCCAGAATGCAGATTCAGCTGCAGATATACTATGAATTATCCACTCCTCTGACAGTCTGGATGCCTCAGGAGATCAGAGATGGAATATGGGCCATTCACCTACTTGCCTTTACCAGTTAAGGTAGCACAGGCTACTTAGCAAGCAAACATCTAGCTGCCTACCAATATCTACCTAGGGGTGTTGTCGGCCGCCCATCAACAGAGTAACGTCTGGGTCAATGGTTGCAAAACTCCACCTAAGTCAGTAATGGTGTGAAGTCATTTCCATCTGAGGACTGTTCAGTGCCCGGTTTATCCTTTCTATTAAGCAGTCTGCATGCTCAGGTAGTGGCTGTCGATTTGGTGCATGTCCCAGTGAACTTAAAATGTGCCACGAGACAAGGGTGTCGTATTTATGCACATAAATTCACGACTCCTCACTCCACCTCCTTCCGGGATGGGCAGGCTTCCCCATTACAAAAGCCCTTCGTGCCCCCATTGTCAACAACTTCAGCAAAGGGGCCAATGACTGAACAGAGCTGGAACGGTCCTGTCACTTTTTTTTAAGAATTTCTTTGAAATTTTGAAATTTCGGATTAAAAAAAGGGATTTTAAATCAAAAAAGTCTGATAATTCTTTCTCCCCCACTACATTTTTATTGTTGTTGAAATCAGTTAACAATGACTAACAACAGGCCATTTTTCTCCCTAGGTATGAGACGGGGAAGTTTCAGAGTCCACCATCCCTTCCTCTGGAACTGAAAAGGAGAGTCAAGGAATTCTCTCAGAAGCACACATTTCTGGAGCACACTCTGAGTAAATTTAAAGGTAACAAACTCTGGGGCTGTTCTTGGCTATGATTAAAATATTGATTTACTCGTATAGGGATCAAAGCCCCGTTGCCTTAGATGTTGTACACACATATAATGAAAAGATGTCTCCAGAGAGCTCAGAGTCTTGTCACTAGCTTACAGGTTATGCATGGTCTGCCTTATAGAAACCCATGAGAACCATGGCCACCAGTTTGGGTCACTTATCTTTCCTGCCATATTTACAAATGGATAATAACTTTCTTATCTCACCAGGGGCAAAGGGAAGGAGGTGATGCTTAAGACAAATTTTCCAAGGATTTTTTTCCTATAGGAGTTAGGTACCCAGTCCCAATGGGCGACAGGCACCCAGTTCCCCTACACCACTTTGAAAATTGAAGCCCAAGTAGCTAATGGCTTGCAAAACACTGTACAGATACCAAAATTCATTAGATTGTGGAGCCTGGTAGCCCCATGTACCCCAGCTTATCTGGATGATTTCCCCTTGCAAAGCAATTGTCTGTTGGCAATAATGCTCAGATCCATCCCAGCATAGGCAACTAGGGAGCAGAGCAGGGCCAGATATAGTTGTTATTTTTTTTCTACCCCTCTCCTCAAGGAAATTTTCAACAAAACCAAAAATGTTTGCAGTAACATTTTCCCTGAAAAAAAAAAAAAAGATTTTTCATACCTTCACCACCTCAAAAAATCAAACAAAAAATATTTCAGTCAAATAACTAAATATTTAAATTTGGAAATATTGCTGCAATGTTTCATGGGAGCTGTAGTTTAGGGGTGCCACAGGCTCCCATTCTCCTCTATGGCCTGGGCTCCCTGATTGGACTACATTTCCCATGATCCACCACAGTCTCCTCCTGAGGAAGGTATGCTAGGCATCATGGAGTCCCCGACTGTGGTGCATCCTGGGTGATGTAGTCCAGTTCAAGAACCTGTCCCATAAAGGAGAACGGGAACATGAGCAAACCAAATTACAATTCCCATGAGACACCAGGGCAGCATTTTTGGCCAAAATCTTTTCAGTTTTCAGGTGTTCAGATGTCAACAAATAAATTGAACATTTCTGTGGAAAGTTGCCACTTTTTGTGAAAAATTTCCATTTAGTCGAAAATCCAATGTTTCTGTTGAAAAGTAGTTTTGGATGGAAAAATTTTGACCAGCCTTAGTGGCGGGGGGGGAGGTGAGAGGGGGGGAGTACGCTGTGTGCTGCTAGTTGCCGCTAGAGGGAGACTATGTCTCTGACTCTGAGAGGAGATGCTAGTTCTGTGTGCTCAGTGTGGCTATAAGGGGTTTTTCCACTTTGTCCTCTTGTCAGTGTGACCAAGCCAAGCAATGGCAAACGCTGATTCTCACAGCCCGCACCCACAGAGGTCAATGATAATTACCCCAGTGACTCTGAGGACAGAATTGTGCCCTTCGTCGGGACAGCCTCACTTGCCCTCTGCCTACCTGCACGGGCACGGGCAGCAGGTATCGCAGGCCAGGGAAGGCTAAGCTGTGGTGCTGCCCATGCTCCACCCCGTGACCCTGCCCTTGTGCTCCCCTGAAGCCAGCGAGGGCTCTGCTCCAGCTGGCAGCCAGGGGCTGAAGTGGCCCGAGGCGGGTCAGGCCTAGGGTTACCATATTTCAGCAAGCAAAAAAGAGGACGGGAGGAGCCCCGCCCTAGCCCCGCCCCTGCCCCTCCCACTTCCCGCCCCCCCAGAACCCCCAACCCTCCCCCCGTTCCTTGTCCCCTGACTGCCCCCTCCTGGGACCCCTGCCCCTAACTGCCCCCCAGGACTCCACTCCCTATCTAAGCCTCCCTGCCTCTTGTCCCCTGACTGCCCCAACCCTTATCCACACCCCCACCCCCAGACAGACCCCTGGGACTCCCACGCCCCATCCAACCACTCCCCACCCCCTGACAGCCCCTCCCCAGAACTCCCAACCCATCTAAACCCCTCTGCTCCCTGTCCCCTGACTGCTCCGATCCCTCTCCGCACTCCTGCCCCCTGACAGCCCCCCCGAGAACTCCCAACCCATCTAAACCCCTCTGCTCCCTGTCCCCTGACTGCTCCGATCCCTCTCCCCACTCCTGCCCCCTGACAGCCCCCCCCCCCAGAACTCCCAGCTCCCCACCCCCCCGCTCCTTGTCCCCTGACTGCCCCCTCCTGGGACCCCTGCTCCTAACTGCCCTCCAGAACCCCACCCCCTACCTAAGACTCCCTGTTCCTTGTCCCCTAACTGCCCCCTCCTAAGACCCCCCCCAACTGCCCCCCAGGACCCTACCCCCTACCTGTACCCTGACTGCCCAAAACTTTCTCCACTCCCCCCAAAAAGCCCCCCCCCCGTTTCTTGACTGCCCCCTCCAGAACCTCCCTGGCCCCCTTACCCTGCTGCTCAGAACAGGGTGTTGGGCTCTGTGCGAGCCGAGCCGGACACATGGCTGCGCTCCCCAGCACAACAAAACCCGGTCCCTGGCCCTGCACAACAAAACCCGGTCCCTGGCCCTGCACAGTGCTGCTGGACCGGGCTGCAGGGGAGAGCTGCCGGCTCAGAATGCAGGGCGGATCCGGCTCCTCTACAGCTGCTCCAGAGTCCAGCCCGGGACTTTCCTGCAGCCCTCCCAGCTACTCGCTCTGCTCTGCCGGGGGAGAGGGGGAATCCCGGACATTTTGAGTGTTTTACAAATTCCCCCCGGACGCTATTTTTAGAACAAAAAGGAGGACATGTCCGGGTAAATCCGGACGAATGGTAACCCTAGTCAGGCCAGTGGGGCCAGCGTGGCTGGGTCAGGCAGGCCGGAGCTCCTCTGGTCGTGGGAGGGCGGCTCAGGGCTCCAACCACAGGGGGAGGCCTCGGGAGGAAGGGGCGGGGCCAGGAGCTAGCCTCCCTGAAGGGGGGGTGGTTCACCCACCACCCATATGCACGGGGCAAAGATTTCTGATAGCAAAGGGCTCTTTCATCTAGTAAAGGCAGGATGAGATTCCACGGCTGCAAACTGAAGCGAGACCAAATCAGCCTGGAAATAACGCACGCATTTTTAACAGTGATAATAATTGACCACTGAGGCCATCTACCTATGGACATTGGGGATTCTCCATCGCTTGGAAGTTTTGAAATCAAGACTGGGTGTCTCTTTCCAAAAGATTGTAGCCAGAAATTATTGACTTCATGCAGCGTCACTGGGTAAAATTCTCTGACCTGTGTTATGCAGGAGGCCCGACTGCCAATTTTGGTCCCTGCTCCAAAGAGTTTACTAATCTACAGTAGGCATCTCTCCCCAGTCAGAACAACCGAGATTTCACCTCTTCCATGTTTTTTCCCCTTCCTTGTAGAGAGACTGTCATCTGAACCAAAGCTGGACAAAGGTACATTTCTGGAGCTAATGGGGCATCTCGTTTCAGTTGAGCTGACTCAGGGCAAGTGGATGAGGGGAACTTTCCTATAATGATGAAGTTGTATACGTGTATGGCTCCATAGGTGCTGACTCTGTGGGTGCTCTGGGGCTGGAGCACCCATGGAAAAAAAATAGTGGGTGCTCAGCAGCCCCGTGATTGGCCCGTGTCCTTCCCCCCCAGAGCCTCCTTCCCACCGCAGATCAGCTGTTAGTGGCATGCAAGAGGTGCTGGGGAAGGAGTGGGGGGCAGGGCTCTATATCGGGTGGGGGAGGAACAGGGTGGGAAGAGGCAGGGCAGAGGTGGAACGTGGGCGGGAAGATGTGGGGTGGAGGCTTGGAGGAAGGGGTGGAGTGGGGGCAGAGCTTGGGGCAAAGCAGGGGCCGAACACCCCTTGGCAAATCACAAAGTCGGCACCTGTGTATGGATTTCTGTTTACTGATCATCTTTCTCCCACTCGATGAGAAATGGGAGATGGACACAGATTCCCTTTTATTAGTAGTATTACAGTAGCCCATAGAGGCCCCACCCAAGAACAAGGGCCCCATAATGCTAGGTGCTGTACACACCCTTCATGCCTTGTCCACACTGGGAGCGGTGGTTAGGGTATGTGTAGCTACATGCGGTAGTGAAATGCTCTGGCAGAGGGAAAGCCACAGGGAAAGGTTCTGCCAGAGGGAAGGCTGCAGGGAAAGGCTCTGGCAGTGGGATATGGAAATGGGATATTTCCAGCCCCCTACCTTTTTTCCCAAAAAAACAAAATTTCACCAAAATCAATAAAAAGTTAAAAAGTTCAATTTACTTAAATGGAATTTTCTGACAGAAAACTATTTCAAGGAAAATTTTCCAACTGGTTCTAGAAGTGACCTTCCCAAGGTCACACAGTAGGTCAATGGCAGAGATAGAAATAGTACCCTGGATTCTTGACTCTGATCTAGTACCCTTGCCACTAGTTCATGCTGCCTCCCTCTTGGCAGAGGTGCGGGGATCAGTCAAGTCAGGTAATCCTAAATACCATTTAACTTTATTAACATTGTCTGACTAGAAAGAGCTTTGTGGGTTTCTTTGCATTTATGTCTGCCCTTTTGTATATGAAATGAATCTGCAGTTATGTTCGTTAACAACAGAAATATCTTCATAAAGTTGACAGCAGCTACGTTTAAAGTGTTTCACTTTTTCTCCCACTAGCGATTCTATCTGGAAAGCAGTTGGACAAAGGTAAATTTTGGGGACAGATGGTGTAATTGAGTACTGTATTATAGCCAGGCAAAAAAAAAAAAAAATCCCTTTAAGATGGGGTTAATTTGGGTTAAAAAAACCCAACATTACAGGCATGTTGCAATGATCCCAAAACCAAATATTATAAACCCAGGAAATTCAGAGTTAATCCTAATCCTCCTTCTCTATTTAAAACTTTTCCCCAAACCAACCCCATTTCATTCTCCTCTGTCTAAATCAATGGGTGGGGATTTAGGAGAAGCGGGAGTTTGAAATTCCTCCTGAAAAGGGGACTCTAGTTTTGGGCATTTAAGAAGTGATATAAGATCCTAAAGAGCTAGTCAATACAGTCAGTGAATCACACCATTTCTCAAATGCCATTCTGCTCTAAGCAAGAAAGCCCCATGAGTTTTCTCCAGGAACTCACGAATTCTCTTAGCTGATCAGATAAATGGACTCTCTTATCCAGTATCCAGTTGGACCAATGGTCTATCTGGTCCTGTATTCAGTCTCTGATTGAAGTAGCTTGTAGTGGCTACCGAGGAAGGCTACCAACCCTCCTCTACAGTGGAATTTTGGAATAAGATGCCCATAGGCAAAATGACTTCCTGATCCCCCCCAATCAGCAAGTGGTTGAGACATCAGGATTTATATCTCTTGTACATCTCATGGATCAGTAACTGGTTAAAAGATAGGAAACAAAGAGTAGGAATAAATGGTCAGTTTTCACAATGGAGAGAGGTAAATAGTAGCGTCCCCTAGGGGTCCGTACTGGGACTGGTGCTGTACAACATAGTCCTAAATGATCTGGAAAAAGGGACAAACAATGAGGTGGCAAAGTTTTCAGATAATACAAAACTACTCAAGATAGTTAAGTCCAAAGCTAACTGTGGAGAGTTATGGAGGGATCTCACAAAACTGGATGACTGGGCAACAAAATGGCAGATAAACTTTAATGGTGATAAATGCAAAATAATGCGCATTGGAAAACGTAATCCCAACTATACATGTAAAATGATGGCGTCTGTATTAGCTGTTACCACTCAAGAAAGAGATCTTGGAGTCATTGTGGTTCGTTCTCTGGAAACATCTGCTCAATGTGCAGCAACAGTCAAAAAAGCGAACAGAATGCTGGGAATCATTAAGAAAGGGATAAATAATAAGACAGAAAATATCATAATGCCTCTATATAAATCCATGGTACGCGCACACCTTAAATACTGCATGTTCTGATTGCCCCATCTCAAAAGAGATATATCGAAATTGGAAATGGTTCATAAAAGAGCAACAACAATGATTAGGGGTATGGAACAGCTGCCATACAAGGAGACATTAAAAAGACTGGGACTGTTCAGGTTAGAAAAGAGACGACTAAGGAGGGATAGGATAGAGCTCTACAAAATCATGACTGGTGTGGGGAAAGTGAACAGGGAAGTGTTATTTACCCCTTCACATAACACAAGAACCAGGGGTCACCCGATGAAATTAATAACCAGCGGGTTTAAAACAAGCAAAAGGAAGTACTTCTTCAGACAATGCACAGTCAACCGGTGGGACTCATTGCCACGGGATGTTGTGAAGGCCAAAAGTAAAACTGGGTTCAAAAAGAATTAGATAAATTCCTGGAGGACAGGTCCATCAATGGCTGTTAGCCAAGATGGTCAGGAATGCAAACCATATGCCCTGGGTGTCCCTAAGCCTTTGACTGTCAGAAGCTGGGACTGGACATCAGGGTCATTTTTCTGTTCTGTTCATTCCCTCTGAAGCACGTAGCATTGGCCACTGCCAGAAGACAAGATACTGGGCTAGATGGACCATTGGTCTGACCCAGTATGGACATTCTTATGTTCTTATGAACATTTTTTAGTGAGAGAGGTGAGGCCTTGCACTCAATGGCATTTCTCTGACTGTAATGTGATAAATTTTGAAGACCGTGTCCAATCAATTTTAAAATTTCAGGGAACCTTCCAGGCATCGATGGGAAGAACCCTGTTGAGTTTGATGACAGTCAAAAAACCCAGACACCAGAAAATCCTGATTTCCACTCAGTGCCCATTTAGTACAGCATTGTGACATCAGAAGTATTTCAACCAGTCATCATTCACTCCCTACAGTTCCTTTGCAATCCCATTGGTTGAAATGAGTCAGCAAATGATGTCACAATGATACAACTCGGGCTCCTTTGCCAGTAGCATAGGCGCGGACTCCGTGGGTGCTCCAGGGCTGGAGGACCCACGGGGAAAAAGTAGTGGGTGCTCTGCACCCACTGGCAGCCAAGCTCCCCGCCCCACCCCCTGCCTCACCTCCGCCTCCACCTCCTCCCCTGAGCGTGCCGCGTCCCTGCTCCTCCACCTACCTGCCAGCGCTTGCCACCGCCAAACAGCTGTAGCAAGCTCCGGGAGGGAGGGGTGAGGAGCGGGAACGTGGCTCGCTCAGGGGAGGAGGTGGGGAACAGGCAGGGCCGGGGTAGGGATTTGGGGAAGGAGTCGGAATAGGGGCAGGGAGGGGGCGGAGTTGGGGCAGGGGCTTTGGGGAAGGAGTTGGAATGGGGGCGGGGTGGGGTGAAGTCGGGGCTGGGCCGGGGACAGAGGAGGGTCGAACACCCACCGGCGCCAGTAGAAGTCGGTGCCTATGGGCAGTAGCATCCAGTGGGCGGTGTCAAGGGGAAGTTGTTGAAATGAAGCTGATAAAACAGCAAAGGGAAGAAGGGGAGCAGTTTAGATGCCTTAATAAAATGTAGCTTGAGTGGCAGGACCTTGTTACGGATTCAGAAATAGACACCCTCCCACCCCCTCCTAGCTGAGCCTACATCAGCAACAAAGTTGGTGACCTGCCAGTTACCTCATCTTGTGCAACTGAAGGTTTTCCTTATCCATTAAAGGCAGGAATTTTCAAAGGGATTTAAGAGAATGCCCCTAACACTTTGATTCTCTCCTCCCCCCCAGCCAACGTGACCCTGGATCCAGACACGGCTCATCCTCATCTCATCCTGTCTGAGGATGGGAAAAGCGTGAAATGGGGACCTGCACGGCAGGACGTGCCCAACAACTTCAGAAGATTTGATCCCGTTCCCTGTGTGCTGGGCTGTGAGGGGTTCACCTCGGGGAGACATTGCTGGGAAGTGGAGGTGGACGGGAGCAGTTGGGCCGTGGGGGTGGCCAGAGAGTCTGTGACGAGAAAGGGAGGCGTCAGCTTGGAGCCAGAGGAGGGGATCTGGGCTGTGGGGCAGCTGAACCCAATTCAGTATGTGGCTCTCACTTCTCCTTGGACAAGCCTGCCACCAGATAGGAGACCCAGGAAGATCTGGGTCACCCTGGACTACAAAAGGGGGCAGGTGGCATTTTTCAACGCTGAGAACCACACTGAGATCTTCACTTTCATAGCAGTCGCTTTTGCTGGGAGAATCTTCCCGTTCTGCTGGGTGGCAGACAAAAACTCCCAGGTCAGAATCTGTCACTGATCTGCGAGATCAGGTATCCTCTTCCCCGCACCTCCGGGGCCTGGATCTGGCATCTGCTCCGTAGAATCTCCTGGTGGAATTCTAGTCTGTCCGACCCAGCTTCTAACACTCGCTTCACAGCAGTATCTGACTGCCCATGCCACCTCCTACTGGAGCCCAGAGAGAGCCCAGTTTCTCTAACGCCGGCAGACAATTCATGGCACAGACAGTTCATGACCCCCTATACACTCCCCCTACTGCAGGATCCCTCCTCGGATGAGCAGGAGAGGATCTTTTCTAAGAGGAGAGAGATCAGAGGGATTAGAGGTGGGGGAAACAAAGAGTAACTGGTGAGGATGTTTATAGAAGGAAATATGAGAGGAAAATGTATAGGAGGAAAAGAGATGAGGGAGAATATAAACTCTTTGGAGCAGGGACTGTCTCTCGCTGTGTGTCTGTGCAGTGCCCGGCACAACGGGGCCCTGATCTCAGCTGGGGCAGGGACTGTCTCTCGCTGTGTGTCTGTGCAGTGCCCGGCACAATGGGGCCCTGATCTCAGCTGGGGTTATCCTCCGGGACGGCACCAGCGCAGCAAGCACGGGCCTGGGGCGGCAAGCCGGGGTGGGGGGCGGGGAGCGGCGTGCCGGTCACCGTGAGGGCAGCAGTCAGGCAGCCTTTGGCAGCGTTTCTGCGGGAGGTCTGCCAGTCCCGCGGCTTCGGCGGCGGGTACGCCGAAGGCGTGGGACCGGCAGATCACCCGCAGAAATGTCACCGAAGGCCACCTGACTGCCGTGCTTGGGGCGGCAAAAAACATAGAGCCGCCCCTGGTTATCCTATATATGTAATAGGCAATGATAGCTACACAAGAGACACTGAGAATCATTCAGAGGATTCATAGACTTGGGGTAAAATTTTCAGAAGGGCCTAAATCCCATTTTCAAAGGAGATGAGTGACTCTTGAGAACCCACGACTCAATGAAAGTCGACGGGACTCTGGCTTCGAAATCACTTCAGTGCTTTTGAAAATATGCCCCTCATTGAACATTAGGTGCCATTCTAAGCACCCATCCCTTTGCTACATCAGCAGCGATTTAAGTGGGGGTCTATGCAGGCCCATGGCTCCTCCCACATAGACGGAGGAGTCACAGGATGGGGCCCTTTCTTGGCTTCAGAAGGTGGAAATTGCCAAAGGATTGTCCCACGTTCCCTGGTTAAGTGAGATCAACCGGCGGCTTTCTCCGTTGTCCTTACTGCTCATGCAAATGTTCAGCGTTCAAAGCCAACTTGTGTTTATTTTAGAATTCGCATTTACCTAAGTAAGGATAAAATCCATATTTTTAAATACCCGTATTTTCTATTGTGCTTCCCTGCCCCCTATCTATATTATTGAGCATTTGTCGGGAGGGAACATAAATACGGTTCACCAGAGGGGACTGTGACTCGAATACCAATGGGGTACACAGCAAACTTGGCAAGGATTGGTGCTAGCAGGAATGGGGAGGATGGGATGATTAAGACTGGAATTTTCCAAGGCCCTTAAGGAGGCTAAGCCATGGGAGGCAGACGCCCAACTCCCCTAAGACACTCTGACAATTCCAGTCTGACCAGAGCTGGGGAGAGGGGAAAGTCCGAGCGGGTTGAGGTGAGGGTGCGACGGAGTGGGAATTTAAATAATATTTCATTGAACAATGGCCCAATCTCCCTCTGGACTGCCCAGCCATTGCCAATTCCCCCCACCTTTCCTGGCAGAGGGCAAGATTTGGGCCACCTTCTGATCTCATTTACATTGACAAAACATGGGAGTAATTCCACTGGAATCAGGAGTCACTCTCGATTTATACAGGTGTAAACAAGAGCAGGATTTGACCCATTATTTTACAGCCCCCAGATAAGTGTATCTCTACAACCCTTGGATGGTAACAGGGAGGGAAACACCGATTTGTTAAAAGCTCAGCCCGTTCCTAGGAACAGGAAAGTGAAAAAGACATTCCACTATAAGATCACATTCCCGCTACAGGTTGTGGAAAGACCCAGGTACGTGAATCAACCGCAGGGCTAGAAATCCAAGCAGCACTTTAACCAATATAAAAATAATCAATAACAATACACATCTACCTTGATATAACGCTGTCCTTGGGAGCCAAAAAATCTTACCGTGTTATAGGTGAAACTGCATTATATCGAACTTGCTTTGATCCACTGGAGTGCGCAGCCCCCCCCCCCCCCCCCCGGAGCACTGCTTTACTGCGTTATATCCGAATTCGTGTTATATTGGGTAGCGATATATCGAGGTAGAGATTGAAAAATATTCTTCTCCCCAAGGAAAAATCCCTGTAGCTAACAGTGCCCACACCACAGAGAACAGCAGGGAAGGGGAATTTTTAAAAGAACCTCTCTCTATTTTCCAGTAGAGGAAGAGGTTTTCTATTGGTCCCTGGGAGCAGAGGGTAGCAGGGAGTCATCTACAGGTTAGTCTACACCAGAGAAAGTTAGCATTCACATTATACCAGCACAACATATTCCCATACTGGAAGAGGAATAACCTATACGAAGGCCAGGTCTATACTTCAGAACTATATCAGAATAACTATGTCAATCAAGGGTGTGAAAAATCCACACCCCTGAGTGACGTTTTTATACCGACTCTCCCCCCCCCCACCCCATGTAGACAGCACTATGTCGTTGGGAGAGCGTCTCTGGTCGACATACCTGCCGCCTCTCGCGGAGATGGATTAACTACGCCGACAGGAGCGTCGTCACTAAAGTGCTACAGCCGAGCAGCTGCATTGGTAGCACTGTACATGAAGACTAGCCCTCATATAAGGCACCTTTCTGTTGGTACAACAACATCCACGCTAGGGGTTGTCTTGCTGTAGCAAGCCCAGTAAAACAAATCGCACCCCTAAGCAACGTAGACAGGTCAGTACAAAACCCACACAGAGCAGGCTTTCATTCTCAATGGTCAAAAAAATAGAAACTTTTGGGGTTTTCAGTTTTTAAACAACATCTCTCCCCCCTCAGGCCCCCCTTCCCACGAAAATCAATGGAATCAGAATTTTTCTATTTCATCAAAAATATATTTTGTTTTCTTTGGGAGGCGGGTGTGTGTATGTGTGTGTGTGGGAGGGAGGGAATCACTGAGAAATGTCTGTGCCATTCTAGGATGTGTCTACACTGGAGTTGGAGGTGTAATTTCCAGCTCATATAGGCAGAGGCGATGCGGTGGGGGCCATGCAGGGTCAGGAGCCCGCCCCCGATTTGCTTGCCTTGTACTGAGCATGTTCACACAGACTAAGCCTACTCGGTAACACCGCTGAAGCCGGCTGCCCTCACTCTCTCCCCTGGGGTTGTCTCTGCATAGAGGAGTACCCACGCTGGTGCTGACTGAGCTAGCGTACTAAAAACAGACGTGTGGGCAGCAGGACGGGCTCTCCGTCTCAAGTACAACCCCACCTGAAACCCTGGGTAAGTACCGTGGCTGGCTCCCTATCCTGCCACCTGGGCTACCATTGCTATTTTTAGCCTGCGAGCTTGATCAGAGCTAGCAGGGGTATGTCTGCGCGAGCTGGAGATGAAACCTCCAGCTGCAGTATAGACATACCCTTGGATAAGATTAATAAATCAGAGACAACCCGTGCCTGCCAATAGTGCGGGGGTGGGGGAGAGACAGAGTGAGGGCAGCTGGCTTCAGCGGTGTTACTGAGCATGCTCAGTACAAGCCAAGCAGCAAATCTGGAGGGGGGGCATGTGACCCCCCCATTTCCCTCTCCATGCATTGCCTCTGTCCCTAGTGGATCTTCATTAATTTCAGAGAAGTTACAGCAGCAGCTCTCAACCTTTCCAGATGACTGGCGTCTGATTTGTCTTGTGCACCCCAAGTTTCACCTCACTTAAAAACGACTTGCTTACAAAATCAGACATAAAAATACAAAACTGTCACAGCCACTAGTACCGAACACTTGCTGCCTTTCTCATTTTTACCATATAATTATAAAATAAAACAATGGGAATATAAATATTGTACGTCCATTTCAGTGTATAGTCTGTAGAGCAGTATAAAGTCAATGTCTGTCTGAAATTTTAGTTTGCACTGACTTCGCTAGTGCTTTTTATGT
Source organism: Malaclemys terrapin pileata (assembly GCF_027887155.1). Lineage (NCBI taxonomy): Eukaryota > Metazoa > Chordata > Testudines > Emydidae > Malaclemys > Malaclemys terrapin. The sequence goes on along the minus strand of NC_071517.1, from coordinate 42,261,946 downwards.
AGCCTGTTGTAAAACTAGGCAAATATCTAGATGAGCTGATGTCCCCCCTTGAAGACCTCTGAGTCCCTCCAGAGCAGTGGTTCCCAAACTGGGGTTCGGGAACCCCTGGGGGTTCGCAAAATGTTACAGGGGGTTCTCAGGAAAAAATTCCCTAATGGCGGACAGAGTTGTCTCAGCAGCCCGGAGCCCCTGGACTTCCAAGAGCTAAGCAGATCAAAGCAAGCATATCCATCACACTGAGGAGATTTAAACTTCAAGACTCCTTATGAGAAATGGAAAGGGAGGTGGATATTTTTCGCTATTTTTAAAATGAAATAGGCAGCTAATATTGTTTTTAAAATTATGATGAAGAACAAGTTTAAGCTTTGTTGTAACGTGCGGTGTTTGCCTGGACTGCTCAAGACCTGAATGCTTGTGTAGGAGGAACTCTTTGAGTTGGCTTCTTAAATACCTTCATGCTGTTTCACATCTGATACTCCTTGATGAAACATAGGAGCCTTGTCTTATAACAGACTTATTCAAAGTGATACAAGCTACGAAAGCGAGATCTTGGAAGAGTGTTGCCGTTTTCATAATACAATAAAATACTGTAATGATAAATAATAATTAATAATAAAGAGGGTGTAATAAGCATGTCATAAAAACAAATTTTATATTTCCAAGATCACTGCTCTTATAATTTATACTCGGGTAAAGGAGAAAATCCCTGGAAATATTCATTTTTAAGAGGGGGTTCGCGAGACTTCACATTTTAGTGAAAGGGGTTCACAGGTTGTTAAAGTTTGGGAAACACTGCTCCAGAGAGACGCGTACCCCTGCTTGAGAACCACTGAGTTACAGAAAGGAAGATTTGGCTCTTCAGATCCACTTTTCATTCGTTGCTCCGCTGAGCCTCCCAGGCTCTGGCCTGCTGACAAAATTACACATTGCAACCTAAAGAAAACCCAGAAGCAAACACCAAAACAACACGCACAAAACACTTCCAGGGAAAGAAACAGCCAGTTGCTGGGTAAGACTCAGGCCATGTCTGTGATGAAGAGATTGCAGCTGATCTTCTCTCTTTTACACAGTAGGAGTGGTGACTTCTGAGAATCCAGCCGAAACTCCCCAATAGGAGACCGCTTGCACTAGCCTTGTGACGTGCTTATAAGGTCCAGTGCTCACGGTTGGAGAGAGAACATTTGCTGCGCCTGCATTAGCCAGTGCTTGGAAGAATCACCTAGAAACATCTCTCCTCTGTGCAGAGAAACCCAGGGGAGTGTTGTAGAACTGGGCAGACCATTCATTCTGCAGTTGGCCAAAGATCCAGAAGCAGAGTGGGTGTGTGAGAAACACCAGGAGGAATTTGCTTTGTTGTCTGAAGAGGGGCCAGAAACTCACCTCTGTGTTCTGCACGGCACACCAAGAAACCATGTTACAGCTTCCACAGAGACAGCCGCTGAGCAGTGCGAGGTAGGAAATTGCTAGTGAGTGAAACATATTATAATAAAAAACACCAGTAGCAAATCAAGTAACTAAATGGGGGATCTGCTGCAAGACATTTTAAAACACATCTCTAACTATTTGCTGCCTTGTTTCTCTTATCAGAGCTAGAATGATGGAATGGTAATTGCTAGGATCACTCTTTCACTGATAAAAAGAAAACCAGCTCCCGATGTCTCCCTAGCAGTCCAGAATTTAGAAACACTCTGCATTATGCAGTAAGTTTGTTGTTCAATTCCCTTCAAACTGATCCTTCTCTCTTTTGCAGTCAATAGCCAGTCTCCTCTTGACTACAATAGAAACGATGCTTTTTGGGCTCCTGCTATCTGCCTTGGTTGTTTTTTATATCCTCATATTTCCCATATAGCCTTTTGTCTGTTCTTTATCCAGAGGTATTTTTACTTCCGTGCTAACTGCTCCAACTTCTTCTGTTTCTTTGTTGGAGAAGGAACCCAACATCTTTGCTATTTTTGAGCCATCATTAATGTAGAACAGGTTGAATGATTCAACATCTAGAAATGTAACCCCTATTTTTACCCACGAAAGCTTATGCCCAAATAAATCTGTTAGTCTTTTAGGTGCCAGCAGACTCCTTGTTGTTTTTGTGGATACAGACTAACACGGCTACCCCCTGATACTTGTGATCATCAAGTCTGATCTCTGTGAGGCCATAGAACTTCCCTGAAATAATTCCTGTTTGAGCTAGAGCACAGTTTTCAGAAGAAAATAAAAAATCTGGTCTTGATTTTAAAATTGCTGGTGGTGGTAAATTGTTCCAATGGCTAATTACCCTCCTGTTTAAAAACTAACACCTTGTTTCCGATCTGAATTTGTCCAGCTTTAACTTCCAGTTATTGGATCTTGTTTAATCTTTGTCTTCTACATTAGTTGTCTGCTAGGTCTTTGACTAAAGATTTGTGTGAATTCATTTTAGCCTCTGGATCCAGAGGCATAGAGGGTGGGGGAATGTGGGGTCACATGCCCCATCCCAGATTTGCTGCTTGGATTGTACTGATCATGCTCACGTGGACTGAGCATGCTCAATAACACTGCTGAAGCCGGGTGCCCTCACTCTGCCCCCCCCCCCCACGCCCCACACACACTATCAGCAGGCACGGGTATCTCTGCCTGGATCCATGTATCACACCAGATCTCAGTGCAGTTCCAAGTGACCGGAGCCAGCTTCCTGGGGGAGGGCGTGGTCCCAGTGCATTTATCTCTGTGAGACACATTTTGACAGTCCACGAAAGCTTATGCTCTAATAAATTTGTTAGTCTCTAAGGTGCCACAAGTACTCTTGTACATTTTGACCAAGGTCTCAGCCCAGCTTGTCAATTCCTGCACCTCTAGTTGCAGGCACAAATTTGTAAGTGACTCCGAAACTCAGGTTTGAGCATGCACCTGGGCCTTTAGTTTGCAGGTGGGGTCCGGATTGCTCATACGCAGGCTACTACTATGCATATACAATGTTCATTATTTGCTGCTGGTGCCTTGTGATTGGACGCCAGAATCACATGGTTTCATTTCTGTTCCCTGGGTGATTTGGCTTCCTAAGGTTCATAAATAGAAAGTTTCTATTTTAGCAGTGGAGAAAAGGTTCTCCAAGCCCCAAACCCTAATCGCTGGAGTTCAGCGAGTTAACGATTGGAACCGAGAGATTAAAGACATAGATCTGAATTGACCAGCTATTGGTAACTGTGAAACTGAAGTAGTGATCAAAAAATGAGCTGCTTCTGGAGCAGGAGTCGTCCCTAGTATGTGTCATGTGGAGCTGAACTCTCTTTTCTCTCCCTCTCACTTATAGGACGCCAGAGATATATTGAACGGGTACGTGGCTCCTTCTCACTCCCCCTCATACTTCACAAAGCAGGTCAGGGGCTTGGGCACTGGCTGAAAGACACATCTCCAATGTTACACGTCTGGGTGGTGGTTTTTTGTTTGTTTTCTTAAAGCCCCATTTCCTGGAGTCATGTGATTACACTAAAACCTCAGCAGCTTCTTTTTTAAAGGCAATTTAAGGCAACTGTCATGGTTGCAGAGAAAAGTTTTAAAATATTCACCCAAAGGGCTGAAAAGCTATAAGACAGGGAATAAGCAGCTATCAGAAGGGACCAGGGATGGACATTTTGCCTAGTCCCTGTGTGGGAATGGTGGTGAAAAGACTCCCTAGTATTATATTACCATGGTACCTATTCCCCCAGCTGAGATCAGGACCCCACTACATACGCACAAAGAGACAGTCCCTGCCCTGGAGAATGTACAGTCTAGACAAGCCAGGCAGAAGGTGGGAGTGGAAGTCACTTGCCTTTAGTCACCCAGCATGTGTGTTGCAGAACACAGGGAGCTGAAGCCTGGTGTCCCGGTTCCCAGTCCAGTGCTCTTTCCACTGCTCCACACTGCCCCCCATCATGGGTCTTTCCCCATCACTCCCCCAACCTCGAGAGCACTTGCAGACCCATGCCAGGTCCAGGCACAAATAGGCCCCTTGATGTTTTGCTGCCACTTGAACTGAGCAATCAGGTGAAGATTAATAAATGTGTGGTTGGTGTTTTTCCGCCTCTAGCCGTGAGGAGGGGAAGGTGCGGGCTGCAATGGCTCTTTCTCCAAGGCAAAGGACGCCGGAGTTCTCCCTCAACCCCCAAACTCTGAAGCAATTCAAAGGTGAGACACACAAACCCCCGCTCCGAAATTTTGTCAGCGTGCAATGCACTTTCCCCAGCCACTGGAACGTCTGATGAGCTTCCCAATGGGGCGTCGGGCCCATAGGCGCCAACTCCGTGGGGGTTCTGGGGCTGGAGCACCCAAGCCCTGTGGAAATAAAATAGTGGGTGGTCAGCACACACCGGTGGGCCCCCGCCAATCAGCTCCCCCCTCCCCCAACAGACAAATCAGCACTTTGCAGGAACATTGGGATTTAAAAGAAACAGCACTCATTAGAAACTAGGAAATTCAGGATGAAGCGTCCAAGAAACACAAAGATACAATATTGTTTAAACAAATACATTAAGGCAGAGACAAGGTGGGGGAGGTGATATCTTTTATTGGACCAACTTCTGTTGGTGGGAGAGACATGTTTTCAAGCTACACAGAGCTCTTCTTCAGGTAAAAGATATTCCCTCACCCACCTTGTCTCTCTAATATCCCGGGTCTGACACTGCTGCAACCACACTGCAGACATTCAGGCAGGACATTTTAAGAATTACATTGCAAAAATACCCAGCATGTGAAAGCAAGGAATTTCTCAGGTAAGGTCACTGATGACAACCTTAACTCTGCCCCCTTGTATGAAAGACTCTGCAATAACTTTATCCATCCACACTAGGAAATATTTGGGTGTCTTGTAAGTTTATGCTTCTTTCCAGAACTTTAGTTGGTTGACAATTATCCGTGATTTTGTTTTTTGCGGGACGGAGGGAAGGTGAGAAAACGTCTTTTCAACTAAGTGGAAATTTACACACACAGACACTTTCATTGGTTTTGTTTTATTTTATTATTGGAAAATCGAAGCCCAAAATGTTTTCAGTTTTTAGCAACTGTCAGTTTTATGTATAGATATAAACTCCCCGCCCTACAACAAAAACTTTACAGGGTAAAATTTTCATTTCCTGTCCAGCTTTACTCATCAGTTACCACAAAGAATTGCTTATAGACTCATAAAAATGTGGGGCTGGAAAGGACATTAAGAGGTCATCTAGTCCACCACCTGCCCTCGCTGAAGCAGGATTGAGAATAGTTAGACCATTCTTGACAGGCATTCTCTGACCTGTTCTTGAAAACCTCTAAGGATGGAGATGCTAAAATCTAAAATGGTTGGGTCACATTAATCCTTCTTTAGGACCATGTGGAGTGCACAGGAGACGAGCTGCTTTGTCCATTTCTGATCCGTCACAGTACATGAGCGTCAATTATCCCACCTTATTTACAAAGATCTTATGCCCCAAGAGTTGCACAGGGGTCCTCGTGCATGGAGCTAGTGTGTCTATGTAAACTCACCTCCTACGTCTAGATCGCAAGCGTACAAAACTGGTGGGTGCAGTGAGGCAGCATATTTATTGTGTGTTGACATTCAGAATTGTGTATGCATGAAAGGAACTTTTTAAATGATGGTTTATTGTTCCCATTTTCTTAACTCCACTCTCAGTGCAGTGTTCAGTTCTACCCTGTCTATGGCTATAAGAACTTGTATCCTTGATCCTAAAAGGACACATTTTACAGAACCAGGAGAGATGGAAGCATAGGTGCTGGAACTAGGGGTGCTGTCTTGAAGTGATTTCCATCATATCCAGGGTTTAGTGTTTGGTTCAATGGCTCTCAGCACCCCCACTGTACAAATTGTTCCAGCTTACCTGGATAGAAGAAGGGAAAGATGGAAGAGTGGGTACCTAGCGGGGCAGAGTGAAGGTTATTTGAATGACCATCACTTATAATGTCCTATCTTTTCAATGTTTCTTGCTTTTAAAACACAAACATAAAATGTCCTTGTACCTTGCTCATATCCTCACCTCCGAATGTCCTAGTTTTTTCACACTGGTCGTTGATAGCTCCAGCATCCCTGGTAGGCCTTTAACAACCAAGGGTTTGGTGTGGACTTTCAGACTTACCTTTCACCTAGAAAAAGAAGTCGTTGTGGGGGACATTGTGGGCACCCAGTTGTAGATGATTATTTTGTACTCATGTCTAACTTGAATATTCTGTGCAACCTTCCCCCCAGTGCTGAGTTCAGCCTCTAATGCTAAGATTCTCTCTCTGTCATGCAGTGAACGTGACTCTGGATCCAGACACGGCAGGTCCTGAACTCATCCTCTCTGAGGATCTGAAAGGTGCCAGATGGGGAAAACCAAGTCAGAAGATGCCTGACCGTCCGGAGAGATTTGACACTGATCCCTGTGTGTTGGGCTGTGAGGGATTCACCTCGGGGAGACACTACTGGGAGGTGGAGGTGGATGGGATGTTCTGGACTGTGGGTGTGGCCAGAGAGTCTGTGAGGAGGAAGGGACATATTGTCTTTCGACCCAACACGGGAGTCTTGGGTTTGCAGAAATATGATCACCTCTGCGTGGCGCTCACCAGCCCTTCCAACACCTATGTGCCCCTCAAAAATAACAACAATGAGATTGGCGTCTATCTGGACTATGAACTGGGGCAAGTGTCATTTTATGACCTCAGCAACGAGGAGCTGCTCTTTGCTTTCCAGCCGGTCTCTTTCAATGGGGAGAGAGTTTTCCCTTACTTTTGTGTATTTTTGTCCCACATAAAACTGTCCCCCAGAGGGTGATGCATGGCTGTGATCCCAAGAAACTGGATTCTCTGGCCTGTGGTGTCATAGTCTCTATGATCCTAGAGGTTCTTGCTGAACCTCTCGTAGTGTCCATTGCCCTACACTCTATGACCCTGGAGGTTACAATGTTCTTGCTGAACCTCTTGTAGCTTCCATTGCTCTACGCTCTATGACCCTGGAGGATTACAATGTTCTTGCTGAACTTCTTCTAGCTTCCATTTCCCTAAGCTCTATGAGCCTGGAAGACAACGTCTTTTCTGTAGAGCTGCTCTGAGCTACCTTATTAGTCTCCATGCTTCAGGAGGACTCCCATGTTTCCTCACAGAAAATCCTAGGCTCTCAATCCTGGTCTCTATGGCTCCACAAGGAGTACAATGTTGTTGCAAAGTCCCATTTAGCTTGCTATTTTCTAGTCTCTATGCTCCTGTCAGAGTCCCATGTTCCTTCAGACCCCCTGCTAGCTCTCTGTCTGCAAACTGGACCCTCCTGAAGTACAGAACGTGACACTTCTTAATGGCAGAAATTAAGGAAAGAAAATCCTGAGGGGGTGTCTCGATTCAGCCTGTATTACCGTTGTGACAGATATTGCAAACACACACAGCCTCTTTGGGAGCGATTCTTTCAACCTGATAAATGTGATCTGTGAGCTTGAGCCAGAGCTTAAAAGTATGAAAACTTCAGAGACTACTGTATTCAGATGGGCCGGACAACATGGGCCCATAGTATATTGACAGACCTATGTATCAATATGTGTATTACAGGTAATTGTATGTTCCCGGCTCACTGGGTGGATTTTCTGGGAATCTGGGAAGATCAATGCAAAGTCCTATGGTTGGTTACACAGATTCCCAGCCTTTAAGGATTTGCCCCCAGGACAGGGGCACCGGCTGATTTTACCTGCTTCAGGAGCTTGGGGACAAATTTTGGGGTCTAAAGGGTGAGTTTAAACAGACTCTCTCATTTTGAGCCAACAAACTGACATTAATCGGTAGGTCAAACCCTGTGAAGGAGTGGAAGGACTAGAACCTGGCAGGGTCTCCATAGGACTGATGCGGGACCTCTGGGAAGCAGAAGTCTGCCTTTCCACTTGTTATTGTTTTATTGATCTTTTTTCTCTGTAAGGTTTTTGTCCTTAAATAAATGCTCTGTGCAAACTGCCTAATCACTGGGTGCCCTGCTGTTAGCCCTTGGCAGAGAGAGTGCAAAACTGCGGTGCTGAGATAGGTCAGATGCCTATCTTTTCTCTGCCGTGCAATGGTGCGATATAAAGGGAAAGCACACACGAAACGTTGGCGAGATGCTAAAGATCTGCCCTCCTGTCCTCTATTTATTCAAGTAGACCAATGAGCCAATAACAGCAGTAAAAGCAACATGAAATAAATATGAAGCGAGTGACTGGGAAATCCCATTGAGACACACAGAATAAAATATTCCCAGCATCCATCACATCACAAGCTTTTCCAGGTGGGGAATTGGTTGTTGGGGATTTGTTTTTTCAAAATACTTATTACATTTCTTTGTGTAATTTACTTTTCCCTGTTGCTCAGTACCTGGTAGGAAGATCCCTGATTTTGCAATAAATATTTGTTCCTATTTTTCATGTTATTCTGTCAGAATCCTTTCCCAGCACCACCCCTGTGATGTACCACATCTACAGTAATGCCTCACTTAACGTAGTCCCGGTTAATGTTTCGTTGTTATGTTGCTGATCAATTAGGGAACACGCCCGTTTAAAGTTGCGCAATGCTCCCTTATAACGTTGTTTGGCAGCCACCTGCTTTGTCCACTGCTTGCAGGAAGAGCAGCCCATTGGAGCTAGTGGTGGGGGCTTGGAACCAGGGTGGGCCGACAGCCCCCCATCATCTCCTCTATGTTCCCTGTGCAGCAGCTGCCCAGCAGGCTATCAATTGCCGGGCAGTTCAGCTGTCCCTCCCCCCACTGCCATGTGCTGCTCCTGCCCTCTGCCTTGGAGCTGCTCCCGGGAGCCTCCTGCTTGCTGTGCAGGGGATGGAGGGAAGAGAGTGGCTAAGGTCAGGGTGTCCCCCTGCTCCTGCCCCCCACTTACCCCATCTCTATAGAGCAGGGCGGGACACTACAGAGCTCAGGGGGGAGGGAGCTTGCTGGCAGCAGCAGGGTGACCAGACAGCAAGTTTAAAAAATCGGGACGGGGGTTGGGGGGTAATAGGAGCCTATATAAGAAAAAGACCCAAAAATCAGGACTGTCCCTATAAAATCAGGACATCTGGTCACCCTAGCAGAAGCTGCTGTCTTAACTTGCTGATCTACTTAAAAAGGCAATGTACTTAGAGTGGGGTCAGCATACTTAAAGGGGCAATGCACGTCTCTCTCTGACACACACGGTGTGTGTGTCTGTCTCTGTTTGCCATGCTGTCTCCCCTCCCTCCATTCGTGCTGCCTTGTAGAGTGTGAGGCTACATTAGCAACAATGTGTTAACCCTTGAGGGCTCAGCCGAGTGCTAGTTCATCATTTAGCAGTAAGGCATTCCCTGGGAAATACCCCAACCTCTGACTTCACCACCTCAACCAAGCTTCACAATCATCATCGCTGTGTACAGTATTAAATTGTTTATTTAAAACTTATACTGTGTATATGTGTGTGTGTATATATATAAAATATAGCCTTTTGTCTGGCAAAAAACATTTCCCTGGACCCTAGCCCCCCGCCCCCTTACATTAATTCTTATGGGGAAATTGGATTCGCTTAACATCGTTTCGCTTAAAGTAGCATTTTTCAGGACCAGAACTACAACGTTAAGTGAGGAGTTACTGTATTTTTCAATGTGGGATCATCACTGAAAATGTAATGACCATAGATAACATGCTGGTGCAAATATAAAGATCGGTGTCTCCCTGAGAAGAACATTTGCAGATCCATGCAATAAAGTGCAAACCATGGCCCTAAAACTAGGAGAATTATTCATGGGGAATACTAGCCATTCCCAGTAGCCCACCGTGTTAAACTAACAGGTCAGTTGTGAATCAGTCCTGATTTTCTATCCAGGTTCTTACATAATTATCTGCTCAGTAGTTTGGAACAATCATTTTCATACTCTGGGCAGGGGCGGCGAGTTACATGGGCCTGTGGTGCCTGGTGTCCAGCAATATTCAGGGCCTGGGAGCTTGGCTCCAGCAATGTTTGGGGCCGGGTCTCTCCCCCGACCCTGCCAGCTGCCCTCATGCGCCTCCCCCAGTGTTCCCCGGCCCCCACTTGCTGCCCCCGTGCACCTCCCCCGGGCCTTGGAGCCTGCAGCTCCACACTGACTCTGCTCTGCCAGCTCCTGGCATCAACTGCTGCCGCAGGGTCCTAGTGCCCCCCATCCACGAGTGGCAGGGCAGGCTGCCCTTACCCTGCCCTTCTGACTCGGACCCGTCCCTTTTCCGGCGGGTCCCTTCACCAGCACAGGGGGGCCCCCTCGCCCGCAGTCACCACTCCTGCCCCACACTGGGCAAGGGGCAGCCCCATCTCTCAGCTACAGTGAGGGGCAGCAGCAGGGGAGGAGGCCACACGTGATGGCAGCTCCCCCCAGCCGGCACCCACCACAGGGGAGGTGAGGGGGCTTCCTGGACCTGAGAGGGGCCCTAGGAGCACGTGTAGTGACAGTGGTGGGGGTGAGTGTGCTACCAAGGGAGGAGGGGGGCCCCTCCCCCAGAGCTTACTGCTGCCAGCGGGGAGAGGGCTGGGGGGAGTCCTCCTCTCTGGCCCCAGCCCCAGCCCCAGCGCAGCCTGTGTGCACCCCAAACTCATCCCCAGCCCTGCCCCACCCTAGAGCCCACACCCCCAGTCAGAGCCCTTCACCCCGCACCCCAACCCCCTGTCCTAGCCCTGAGCCTCTCCACCATCCCAAACCCCTCATCTCCAGCCCCAGACAGAGCCGTCACCCCCCTGCACTCCTACTCTCACCCTGAGCCCCTCCCACAGCCCAAATCCCTCATCTGCAGCCCCACCCCACAGCCCTCACCCCACGCCCCAACCTTCTGCCCTAGCCATGAACACCCCCCACACCCAAAACCCCTCATCCCCAGCCCCACCCCACAGCCCTCACTCATCCCCAAAACTCCCTCCCAGAGCCTGCACCCCTCACGCCCTCCTGCATCCCCACCCCCTGCCCCAGCCCAGCCCAGACCTCCTTCCCCACCCAAACTCCCTCCCAGAGCCCAACCTCTCACCCCTTCTGCATCCAAACTGCCTCCCAGAGCCTGCATCCCTCCTGCACCCTAATCCCCAGTCCCAGCCCAGAGCCTGAACCCCAGACCTCCTCCCCCCACCCAAACTCCCTCCCAGAGCTTTAGGCAGATGGGGGGGTGGAGTTTGCGGGGGGCGGGTTCTGGGCACCACCAAAATTTCTACAAACCTGCCACCCCTGACTCTGGGCTGTTTGTGTTAACTTGTTGCAGTTCATGTCTTCTGTTGTTAACACAATAACCAGCCTCTGGGCTTGTCTACCTGTAAATGCTACAGAGGTGCCCTGCTGTAGCACTTTGGTATAGACACTACCTACGCTGATGCGAGAATCCCTCCCATCAGAGTAGTTAATCCACCTCCACCAGAGCGGGTAGCAGGGATGTGCACAGGAATAAAAATGTGGCTGCTTTAAGAGGGGCACTTTCTGTGCCCACTGCAGCTGAAGGAACTGGATCCCGCCCCGTGGACCCCGGGCCGGAGGAGCTGTCATCTCCCACCGGGCCTCAGAGGAGTTCTGTGCCCCCACTGGGGAGTGGACGAAGAGGCGCACGCAAGCGGTGAGTAGCCAACGGGTGGGCAGTGGGGGTCTCGGTGGAGCAGGGCCGGCTCCAGGCACCAGGCAACCAAGCACATGCTTGGGGTGGCACCTGGTAAGGGGCGGCCAATCTTGGGGTGTCGGGGGGCAGCGCAGCGCAGCATTCCGCGGGGGGGGGGGCGTTCCAGCGGAGCGGCGCTCGGTGGGGGGGAAACGGCACGGGCGCGGTGCTCGGGGGGGTTCTGGCGGTGCGGCGCTGGGGGGGGGTTCCGGCGGCGCAGCGCGGCGCTCGGCGGGGGGGAGGCACAGGGCGCGGCGCTCGGGGGGGTTCCGGCACCGTGGCGCTCGGCGGGAGGGGGCGGGGCACGGCGCTGGGGGGGGTTCCGATGGCGCTCAGCCAGGGGGAGTTCAGGGGGGGCGCGCTTTTTTTTGCTGCTTGGGGCAGGAAAAAAGTTAGAGCCAGCCCTGCGGTGGAGCATGGGTGGGGCTTTGGAGGGAGGAGGCCAAGTGGGGGCTGGGCCCCAGTCCAGGCACACCCAGCCGCCCCAAAAATGTCACGTGCCGCCCATGACCTTAACTCCGTGTTAACAAAGGTTTTTTTGTTTTTTTTCTGCTAGTCAATTTTCTAAATCCACAAGGCAAGAAGAGTCTCTTCAAAATCATCACTGGATTCAGATCATCTGAATGCTTGAGTCTGCTGGTCCAGGCACTTCCAGCTCCGCAGCAGGACTGTGGCTGTTTCTTTAAGAAAAGACTCTAACTTCTGCCAATGACTGGGGTTTGAAATGATTGCATCTCTCTAGATACAGTACTGCATTACTTTCACTTTCCAGCTTGGCAGATGCCGCAAGAGGGAGGGCACATTTATCAGTCTGGAACGCAACCATGGTTCTTTTAAAAAGTGCACAGAAAGCGATGAGAAAACTCTTTTATAGCCAGAATTAGCTGTTCAACTTGATATTTATTGAAAGAGTCACTTACAAGCTAGCACAACTGGAATGAGAGCTGGTCCCGCCCTGAAGACTGTGAAACTTCTTGGAAGGACGAATCAAGTAGGTTAACAACTTCGAAATGACTCTTTATAACAGTGGTTTTCTCTGGTTCATGGATCCCTGGCGGTCTGCAGACTGTATCTAAGGGGTTCACAAAAGATTGTCGTTACCATAGAACAGTGGTTTTCAAACTGTGGTCTGTGGACTGCTGGGGGGGGGGGGGGGTGACTATATCTAAGATTGCCAAAGGGGTCCACAGTGAAAATGAAAAAAAGATTGGAAACCACTGTTTTATAACCCCTAAAATACACTGCTTATTGTGTGGACAGATTGTTAACATGAAGCTTAAATAATCATGGGTCATTGGTTTTACTCTTTTATGTAAACACTAACATTACACGTATCTTCAAAATGATTTACATTCAAAATACATTTCAGATTATTTTCCTAGCTCGAGATTTGTACAGCAGGTTGAACTAGTCATTTATTTCTTTTGTGATTGTGTTTATACAAAGCAACAAAGAGTCCTGTGGCACCTTATAGACTAACAAATGTATTGGAGCATAAGCTTTCGTGGGTGAATACCCACTTCGTCAGATATGAAGTGGGTATTCACCCACGAAAGCTTACGCTCCAATACATTGTTAGTCTATAGGGTGCCACAGGACTCTTTGTCGCTTTTTACAGATCCAGACTAATACGGCTACCCCTCTGATACTTGTTTTATACAAGAACACCAGGCCCGATCCTGTTCTCAGTCACATCAGAGGGAGATTTGTAACAAAATCGCTTCCTGTGTTTGTAGTACAGGAAGAAATTTACTGCACCAAAATCTAGCAGTCATCAGTCTAGTCTTCTGACTGTTGTCATTACAGTTTTCTTAATCTTTCTGCAGGGCTGAATTCTTTTCAATCTGATACTTCAAGGGGAAAAAAGTAGTTATTTCCATAATCAGTCAAAACAGAAAATTGCATCCTTTTCTCCTTCTGAAAACAGTGGGAATTAAGAATGTGCCCAAAGTTGATCATATGTTGTTTCTGAATAGGGATTTCATGATATAATTAAAAGAAGAGGCAAATTTATACATTGTGGGACAGAGGATCTCCTGTGTGAAAAGCCGTTGGAGTGGAGAGTTCATGAGCAAATCTATAGGAATAAAGCCAATTACAATTTCACAACTATCACTCAGGTTTTTTATTTTTAAATTACTTTTGTTTCGTTCGAAATATTTTATGAATTTTTCCATTTTTAATCAAATATGATTGAAACAGATGATTCATTTTGTTTTCAGTTTTTCTTTCCCTCCCTCCCCCAAATTTTCTTTTCCCTTTCCTTGCGGACCCTGGACCATCCAGCGGGGCCTATACAGGATATGGGGAGAAAGATGGTTGTGACAAGTGGAGAGGTTGCAATTCATCCACTGCAGATTTGTGGGGCAGCACTACAAAATTAAGTTGACCATAGGCACTGACTCCCTGGGTGCTCTGGGGCTGAAGCACCCATGGGAAAAAAATTAGTGGGTGCTTAGCACCCACTGGCAGCCAATCTCCCCCCCTCCCCTCCATTCTCCTTCCCCCTCCCTCCCAGCAGGCAAAGTTCCAGTGACCAGCAGCAGCCTCATGTAGAGGGATGGGGTGGGCTCTGGTGAGTGGCTGGGGGTGTCCCATTTTCCCTTCGGGAAATATGGTCACCCTACAAATATAACAAATTTGGTGTTAAAACAGGGGGAATTTTTGGCCTAGATTTTCATTAACATATTTGTCTCCAGATCTAGCCAACTTTTTTTTTTTTTAAGCTAATCTTTTTCTGAGCGTGGTGTGAGCATGCATTGATGGAAGTGTAGGCGACAGCAGTGGGTTCATAGCAGAAAGTCAGTTTCAACTTTAATATGGGTGCTGTCACTCCATAATATCAAAATGAATTTACTTAACTGTATAATCTTCTACCCCTCAGCCATGAGAATCTGGGTTGTTTTGATTGCTATGGACTTTGGGCCTTGATCCAAAGACCACTGAAGTCAATTGGAGGCCATCACATTTGGATTGGGTCCTAGATGTTGTCTTTTTGTTCCCCCCCTCCCCCCCTTGCACAACTCAAGCTACGGCAAAGATGAAAATTTCCTCATTCGGCTGCAGCTCCAGAACCAGCTCCGCTCAGATGAGTTTGATCATTTTCCCCATTATTTGTCATATCCGGAAGCTGGAATCAGGTAGGAGTTCCATATGGCGTTTACTTAGTCACTTTGATTTGTAAAATGCTCCTGTTCCATTCTTTAGTTGCAGATACACAAATAAACACGAACTAAAGCAAATACCAAACTGGATCAATAAATAATAATAAATAATACTCTCCTGATTTGCTGTCAGGACTAAAAACTCCATCTTTCACGCCATCTTTAACCCATTTATATCCTCTTCCATTTGCTCCCATCTCAAAATGCATGGAGATTAGACAGGCCTATCAACATGACCAGAGGGTCAAGAGAGTTGTCCTTTTATTGGCCAAGGATGGCTGTGATGCTATAGTGCAGTGGCTCTCAACCTTTCCAGACAACTGTACCCCTCTCAGGAGTCTGCTTTGTCTTGAGTACCCCCAAGTTTCACCTCGCTTAAAAACTACTTGCTTACAAAATCAGACATAAAAATACAGAAGTGTCATGGCCACACTATTACTGAAAAATTGCCGACTTTCTCATTTGTTACCATATCATTATAAAATAAATCGTTTGGAATATAAATACTGTACTTCCATTTCAGAGTATAGTATATAGAGCAGTATAAACAAGTCACTGTCGGTATGAAATTTTAGTTTGTCCTGACTTGGCGATTGGTTTTTGTGTAGCCTGTTGTGAAACTCTGGTATCACCCGAGGATAGAGGCGGTCTGCAAGGGAGCATGGTCCCAAACATTCTCATAAAAAAAACCCAAACCCAAAACAAAACAACTCCTTGAATTACATTCACAAAGCTATTGGGTACTGGCGCAGAACACAGAGCTCAGTGTGAGGGGTTCCCTCTGAGGAGCACAGCGAAGCAAACGGGATGCCCCAGTCTGCCCGAGCTGGAGTTTCCACGTTGTCTGCAGAGGTACTCCATGAATAGTATAAGCTTGAGGAGGCAGATGCAACTGAGAGTCCAAAAACATCCAATGGGAGCACCTAAAGTATGAAGTCTGGAATCTGAGTCACAGTCTTAGGCCTTGTCTACACTACGGGCTTAAATCGACCTAAGTTGCGGAACTCCAGCGATGTGAATAACGTAGCTGGAGTCGACGTACCTTAGGTCGACTTACTGCGGTGTCTACACCACGCTGGGTTGACATGAGACACTCTCCCGTCGACTTACCTTATGCTTCTCATTCCGGTGAAGTACCAGAGTCGACGGGAGAGCTATCTGCGGTCGATTTAATGGGTCTTCACTAGACCCACTAAATTGACCCCCGATGCATCGATTGCCGCAGCGTCGATTCCCGATAAGTGTAGACATGCCCTTAGTGAAGTGAACTGATACAATCCCTGGAATTTCCTCCAGTCACTTTGCCCAATTTACCTGGCCTGGTCCTATCTGATGCAGAGATCATTCTGCACTTCGGGGTAGTCCAAATGAGGGGAAAGAGGACATATAAAGAGATCAGTAATAAAATAAATAAAGAAGTAACATCCCGACCTTCTTTCTGTCTTCCCTGGGTCCTACGATCTACCCATTATTTTGTCCTCCTCCTCTCTGCTGAAGCAGGCAAGGAATGAGGCAGCAGTCCTATGGATCAAGTACTATGGGAAATCTCCAATTAAAAACTGCATCAACGTTAGAGTTGGGTGATTTTTTTGGCAAAACCGTTTTTTTTGCCAAAAATGCAGTTTCAGTTTGGCTGATTGCTTTTGATTGCTATACTTTGCAACCTTAATAATAGAGAGAAAAGTTGGGCGAGGTCATAGGCGCCGACTCTGTGAGGGCTCCAGGGCTGGAGCACCCACAGGGAAAAATTGGTGGGTGCTCTGCACCCACCGTCAGCCAAGCTCCCTGCCCCGCCCCCCTGCCTCACCTCACCTCCTCCCCTGAGCGCGCCGCGTCCCCGCTTCTCCTCCCAGCGCTTGCCGATGCAAAATAGCTGTTTAGCGGCGTAACAAGCTCTGGGAGAGACGGGGGAGGAGCGGGAACGCGGCGCGCTCAGGGGAGGAGGCAGGGAAGAGGCAGTGCCGGGGCAGGAATTTGGGGAAGGGGTTGGAATGGGGGCGGGGTTGGGAGCAGAGGGGGGGTCGAGCACCCACCGGTGCCAGCAGAAGTCGACGCCTATGGGTGAGGTAATATTTTTTTATTGGCCCAACTTCGTGAGAGCGACAAGGTTTTGAGCTACATAGAGCTCTTCTTCAAGTCTGTGTAGCTCGAAAGCTTGTCTCTCTCACCAATGGAATTTGGTCCAATAAAAGCGATCACCTTCCCCGCCTAATTTGTCTAATATCCTGCGATCAGCACGGCTACAACAACACTGCAGACAACCTTAATTGTGTTATTTTAATGTCGTTTCTGTGTGTGTGTAATATCAAATGTGTAATACAAACTACTGAATGTCTTATTTTAAAAATGATTGTTATATTCTTTCTGAGTTCATTTCCTTTGTGTTTCGATACATTTTACAGCCCAGTTCGCAGTGGTGGTCCCTGATCATTCGGTCACTGCTATCGTGGGTGAGGAATTTGTATTACCCTGTCACCTGTCCCCCAGGATGAACGCTCAAAACATGGAGGTGAAATGGTTACGACCTCATCTCTCGTCAGTTGTGCATCTGTACCGCGATGGCAAGGATCGGAATGAGTCTCAGACCCTAGAATATCAGGGAAGGACAGAGTTTTTGAAAGACGGCCTCTCCACTGGGAGTGTCGACTTGAAAATACACAATATCAGACCCTCTGATGAAGGATTGTACAGATGCTTCATTCGATCAAGTACCTTTTATGGAGGAGCCCTGCTGGAACTGAAGGTAGCAGGTCAGTGGTTGTGTTGGTGGTGTCTTCCCAAACATTTCAGTAGCTTATTTTGTATTTCCTTCTGAGATGGCAGTTTGTTTTGGGTGTGTTTGTTTTGTTGTTATTTGTATATCAGTACTAAGGCTGGTCAAAATTTTTCCATGATTCTCCCCATCCACCCCAACCCAGGGAAAATGACAATTTTTGTCACAATGGATATTTCTGTGGGGAATGGTGATTTACAAAGACATTTTTGAGAGATTTCACTGACAAACTTTGACCCCCCTGCTCCAAATGGCTGGCTGGGTAAAAAGTTCAGTAAAATTTTCAAATCACAAACAAAAAAATCCATTAAAAATGTCAAAATATGTTGTAGGGAGAAAAATCATTTTTCAAACGGCTCCAGTCAGTACCAAGAATTCCCCCTTAACTCCCAGACTTTTTTTTCCTAACAGCAGCAGCCCTGGTGCTTTGAGCTGTGCTAACAGCTGGGAGTTTTCAGCCTCTGTCTACATGAGAGTAAAAGGGTTACAACCATGGGCAGCATGTAATGGAAGCTGGGTGATGCTAAGCCTTCCCAAACCTCGCGGCACGGGGCCAGGGAGGCGGTGGCAGATTACTGCACAGGTCCATGGGAGCTGTGCCCAGCAGCCCTGGCCAATTTGGGGCCCCCGGAAAAATCTCCCCCTGCCATGGCCCCAGGGCTGGCTACAGCGGTAATCTGCCACCGCCTCCCTGGCCCTGTGCCTCGAGATTTGGGAACGCTTAGCATCACCCAGCTTCCATTACGCGGGAAACACAGAGCTTTTCCAGTCTTGGAGCTGCAGTGGAGCAGTGGGAGTGTGGAAAGGAGCAAGTGGGAGTAGAGCCTTGGGGGAAAGAGGCAGAGTGGGGATGGAATGGGGGCGGGGCCATGGGGGAAGGGATGGAATGGGGCGGGGCCATAGGCGGGGCAGCGGACCGAAGGGGCAGAATGGTGGAAGGGCTCCGGGCTTGGAGCTCCGTCCGGCCAGGGCCGAGAGCTCTGCCGTAGTCCTGGTCGGGACTGAGAGCTCGACCAAAAAATAAACTACCAGGGACTGTGTGTCGTATTGGAAAGGCGGGACCCACATCTCTGACTGAAGGCACAGGCCCAACTCTTGCCTGGTACTTCTAATCTTTCTCCCGGATCCACCAGCCCCATTTCAGCCTTTCCTTCGCTCAGCCAGTCAGTCCACTGTTAAAGTTCCAACCACTAGCAGAAAGCGAGAAAGAGAGACAGCCGTATCGTCATTCGGTGGCGGAAAAAAGGGTATACAGGTGAATGTCAAAAGCAAGCCAGTGCCACAGGAATCAGTGATGTCTTGCAATCATCCTCAGTACCGGTACATGTACAGTAAAGCAGGAGGAGTGAATGCTACAGCTATTAGAACCTACAAATTACATATAAAAATACAGGTTGAGCTAGCTTCAGTATGACAATTACCATCTTGGCCAATGCCTGAAAGCTCTAGAGTTGAAAGCACTAAGGGACCACCTTCTGTAGCTAGGAGATGTAACCGACTTGCCTCTTCTCTGGATCACACACAGAGGGGGATGCATAACATACACTGACCACTGGGTGACACCAACATGAAGATCTTGCACAAGTGTACACCCCTCGCTATACACAAACCCACAAAACAACCTCTGAGAAGGAAACTATGCCTTGCACCATTCTCTGAATGCATGTTCTGGTCCAGTCAGGCCTCTGGAAGAAAATTCCTGAACTGGGTTTTGCCCCTTAAAAACACTCTCCCTACAAAAAGATACATCTGAGGACCGAAAGGTCAAGAGCTCTCTGTTCTCAGCTGTAAGCCACAAAGAAAAGGATGGTCTTGAAAGCACACACAACTCAAGCATTACGGGATCAAGGATCAGCCCAGAGATCAGGCAACAAGTGGACATCTCACTGGAAGATGAATTGGGAAAAACAAAATAAAACATTTTTTTTCTCTTACTCTTTTCCAAAACTCCCTGTTCAAGAACCTCCCTGTTTCACTCACGTAATAATGCAACATATAATTTTGTGGGTAGAGCTGAGTCAAGGTTATTGTTGCCTTTTGCCAAGTGAGATCAGATTTTCAGGATGGTTGCCGGGATGGAGCAGAAATCAGTGACACCAAGTTGAATATGTTCTTAGTGTAACTCATCTATTTGCAAAAAAACCCTCATGGCCTGTAATCAGAAGCAGGAGTGGTCAGAGATCAGGCAGGCAATTCACTGCCACAGGTGCCTCTGCCAGGTATCTTTGCCTTGTATCAGCCCCTCTTACCGCTGCCTCTCCGCAGAAAGACACACAAGCGACAGAGCTAGCAATGACTGCTTAACTCCCAGAAGACCTCAGTCCCTGCAGCTTTAGCTGTACTCCGATGACAGGAGAAAGGGGGCTGAGTTTACTCACTCCGTATCTTTCAGGAGCATCGGGGTGCAGTGATCTGACCTCCTAGACAACCTTCTAGGAGCAGTCACTATATAAATGGACCCTAATGGGGTAACCCATTACACTATAATGAAGGTATTAAGTCCCAATCAGTTTTTCTTTTTAATATGTTCTCATGATTTACTGTGACTGTGATCACTGGGAATCCACTGATGGCTTAAAATTGTATCTTTTAGGCGGAATATGTATCTAAATTAGCATCCTGAAATAAGAGATGTACCCCATTCTCCTCCAGGTTTGGGCTCTGATCCCCACCTCTCTGTTGAGGGTTACCAGGATGGAGGGATCCAAGTGGTGTGCCGATCGGCTGGGTGGTACCCAGAGCCCGAAGTGCTGTGGCGAGATCTGGGCGGGCGACGTTTGCCTTCAGTCTCTGAAACAACATCCCGAAGGGATAACGGCCTGTTTGAAACGCAAACTGCTTTCCTTATCACAGAACGTTCAAACCAGAACTTGTCGTGTTGTATCCGGAACACCTTCCTCAACCAAGAGAAAGAATCGACAATTTACGTAGCAGGTCAGTTGCAATCAAAGCCACATGCTAACCATCAACGTACATACACAACTGGTTAACTAAAAGGGATAGGTTAGATAAGTGGCTAAAAAACTAGCCTAAGACTTAAACCAGTGGCTCTCAGCCTTTCCAAGCTATTGCACCCCTTTCAGGACACTGATTTGTCTTGTGTACCCCCAAGTTTCACCTCACTTAAAAACAACTTGCTTACAAAATCAGACATAAAAATACTAAACTGTCACAGTCACTAATACTGAAAAATAGCTTCCTTTCTCATTTTTACCATATAATTATGAAATAAATTGATTGGAATACAAATATTGTACCTACATTTCAGTGTGTAGTACATAGAGCAGTATAAACAAGTCAGTGTCTGTCTGAAATTTTAGTTTGTCCTGACTTCGCTAGTGGTTTTTATGTGGCCTTTTGTAAAACTAGGCAACTCTCTAGATGAGTTGATGTACGTCATGGAAAACCTCTGCGTACTCCCAGGGGTACACATACCCCTGGTTGAGAACCACTGATTTAAACAAGCTGGGTTCAAATCCCATTTCTGTTAGCAACGTCTTGGTTAAATCCCGTAATTCTTCTGTACTTTAATCCCCATCTGTAAATTAAGGATAATCAGCCTTCCTTTCTCCCACCCTGTCTGTTTTGCTCATTTGGACTGTGAACTTTTTGTGACAGGGGCTGTCTCTTACTGTGTGTACAGTGACTAGCACAATGGAGTCTCTAGGCACCTATGTAATATAAACCCAAAATGAATATTGAGTCTCTATACCAAATAAAACTACATTAATAAACAAAACAAACAGCAACACTGAACACTTAAATGTTCCCTAATATGTATCCTAAAAGTATGTAACTGGAAGGGAAGGGATGGAAGTTACAGAGTGGCACAAGGGAAAACTGTCCTATAACTTTGCTACTCTGTAACTTTCCCAAAGGTTGAGAAGTTTTGAAAAGCTAGCATGGAAAAAAGAAAACGGGGGGGGGGGGGAAGGGAGGGGGGAATCCTTGGACATTTTATCGTACTCAGTGGCAAAACGTTGGGGCAAAAGAGGTGAAGAAAGAAACCTGGAATTTTCAGAAAAAAAGATTTTGTGAAAAATTTGGGAGCTCTGACAGAAAAAGTTGCATTTTCAACCCTGGGAAATGGAAATAACTTCGACATTTTGAAAATGTCACTTGCTATTTTTCAGCAGTACTGTCATTAGCTCGCTCTGTTACAGACCTCGCCGGGGCAGAGTCACCAGTCTGTTATAAATGGACCCCACCTTTGGATCCCACGTGCTTCCAAGCCAGCTGGGTCCGGGTAGAGTCTAGCTCTGGGATTCAAGTCACATCCCTAGGTGTAGCGACTTTGCCTTGGACGCCCTTCCTTGGGACTAAACAATTCAAGAACCCGAGGCCCCCAAACCAACCAAGGCCTCTGCAGTCACTTTTACACTTCCCCTAGAGTTCCACCTAGCTGCGGGCACTCTGGTTTATAGCCTAACCACCCATAAGGAACCATGTGGCAAGGAAAACAGGTTTTGCACAGAAGTTTATTAACCACAGTGACTTTTACTCTCAAAGAATAAAAGAGTTACAGAGCTTTAGGAAAAACAACAAAAGGCCTATATTCTGTTGCTGAAGTCTATGCTCACCCCTACCTGTGAGTTCTAGGCCAGTCAGTGTGTGAGGTAGATAGGTCCCATCTGCCCACTGCTTCTGGTAGCCTTGCTGCTGTTTGGCACTATTCAGCTGTTGCGAGAGTGAAAGAGAGAGGCTGTGGTTAGAGCAGATTCTGTTCTGAAATAATGTTTCCCCGCACCCCCCATCATGTGAGCAGCTGCAGAACTTCATATCTAGCCCCTGGAAAACCACTTTCCCTTCGGCCAGGTTCTTCTTTACAGCCGATCCGTTGTTCAAGGGATAAGCCCCCTTGATGGAAAGGCAATCAGAGTTCATGACGCTTGAGGGCTATCTCAAGTCATTGGTGTCCCTCAGCTAGTGTCCAGAACAGGAGGTTTCAAACTTTTCTTATTTGCGGACCCCTAAAAAATTTCTAATGGAGGTGCGGACCCCTTTGGATATCTTTGACTTAGTCTGCGGACCCCCAGGGGTCTGTGGACCACAGGTTGAAAACCACCTGGGGTATCTCAACCCATATGGAGGTTACAGTACAAAAAGTAAAGGTTATGTGAAAGTTGCAAAGTGTCATTCACCAAACCAAAAAAAGTTTACAATTTGCCCCAGGCAGATCCCCAGTCTGTCTCACGCGCCACTGTCCAAACATTGTCAAGGTTTTTATAGGCATCATGCTAGAATGCTACCTCTAAACACCGAGGTGTTAATGTTAAATCCTAATGAGGATATTTTAAGGGGCAGATTCACTGGAACAGAGATCCTCTTTAGCAGAATTAAGGAAGGGAAAAAACCACGAAGGAAACCTCTTCAGAGAAATCAGTTCCTGTTTAAAGGCTGGGATACTCAAGAGTCTGTCAAAGTTGTTAAAAAGTCATTTATTGTTGCTTTTCAATGGGAGCTGGATGGCTAACTCAGTTAGGCCCCTTTGAAAATCCCATCATACGAACACAAACATTATTTTTTTAAAGCTAGAAACTCAGGAAATTCGCCTTGTTTAAATCATTAATAAAGGGAATGTTTATATACTGTGTGACCAAGATTTCTGGGCGGGAATTAATTTGGCTATCGGGTGATTTGAAAAGTTGAAAAAAACCTCTTCACTTCAGCTATTCATTATTTACCCCCACGTTGGCCGCATGACAACTAAAATGATTAAACAGCATAACAGCAAATAATGAATAACATACTTCATCTCCAAATGTGCAGGCGACTGGTGATTCAGTCAAGCCATGGCAGTAATACTGGCCTTGCAAATGTGTTTTCTTAATAACTGGTCAATATTTTTTTTAATGCTCCTGAACATTGAATAATATCACTCAATAAACAGCAGTGGATCAAGCCAGGACCGTTTACTCAGAGATTTACCTCTCTTAGATCTCTGTTGACTGGAACCATTTTGAAAACCAGTTTCTGATTTTCTGTGCAATCGGCCAGGGTCATATATGCAAGCTCCTCTCACACAGACCCTGCTGTGGATGTAATTAAATCAGGAGACTTTTTTCTTGGCTTCCCAAGTAAGGAAATTCCCGGCTTTCTATTTTTCAGATTCTTTTTTCCCCAAAGTCTCCATGTGGATGGTGTTTCTGTGCATGAGCCTGGTGGTTTTGTGTGTTTCCATTGGCCTGAGCCTCTATCTCTGTAAAGTAAAAGGTAAAGCGTTACCCAATGAAATACAGGGTAATGGGAAAGAAGACAACAGAATACCATTGAGTGATCTCAGAGGGCTTGGATTCAATTCTCTGTTCCACCACAGCCTCCTTGTGTGACCTTGGGGCAGTAATTCAGGCGCCACGCTTCATATTATATGAAGCACAGCTCCCCCGTCTGTAAAATGGACATATTTGTACCTCACATTGGGGTGTGGTCAGATCCTGGGAAAACGGGGAGGGGCCTGTGAGTACCACAGGTAGCATTCACTCCATAGTTAAGATGCAGCTCAGTTTCCATTTTAAATCCCTGAAGCCCTAGGACACTCATTAGGGTCTTTTCATCCCTGATGAGACTGTTTTGGTTGTCGGGAGGCTGAGGAACCTCTACTGTTTCATCTGGGGTTCAAGAGCTGGTTTAGGCTGGGGGAGAGGTCCCTGAGAAGCCTATTCAATCCAGTGGGGAAGCATCCAAAGACTCATGAGGTAAGTGGGCTTTTCTCCCTGGGATCCCCTACATGGGGCTCATGCAGGGGGCTAAGAGGAGAAGGAAGGTCCAGGGATGATTAGGTTGCAGAGGGAGAAGTTAGGAGAAGTACGAACATTCCTTCCTTCTCCACTGACCTACTGCCTGCGGGCTCATCAGAGAGGAGGTTTCCTGCCGGAAACCGGAGGAGGCTCATTGGATGGAGAAAGCAGAGACGTGCTAATGCTTCTTCTCTGCCTTCTCCTCCCCTGCCCTTGAGCTGCTCCTGTGTGCATCCCTCCCAAAGCAAGACCTCGTTTCCCACCTGCTGCTGGCAGCCTAGGCTGAGCCAGTGGTCTCTGGAGAGGGGGCATATGAAAGTGTGTTTCTTCTTGGTGGAGATATGTGATGGTGTTAGGGGCCGAGGAGGAACGTGGAATTCCCTTACAATCCCAAACTGTGTTCACGCAGTGTTTTAAGGGAATTCCTCATTCCTGTGCGTGGCTTTAACAGTGTGGAGAGGCATGGATACATTTTGCCAATGAAAAACACACTCCTTTAACTGTGGAGAAGGAAAAGTAATACCCAAGGATCAATAATGTATATCTCTTTTGGTTTCCTTTTCAGAGAAACTTGTAGCAGAACTTAGTAAGTCACATTCTCCCTCTCCACCAATTAATATCTTTTGTGCAAATGTGGATCCTTGTAATGGTCTTTGTTTGTTGGCTTTGTGTGTGTGTGTGGGGGGGGGGGGAGTTATTTAGGATTTTTGCTGCTGTTGTTTTGTTTAATGTGGGATAATATGAAGCATGAAAAAATTCACACCAAAAGTCATTTAAAAAAGTCTTGTCTTCTTTGGATAGAAGTGACCCGTTAGCCTCAACGTGAGTACTGACAATGCCACGTAATAAAGGCATCAGGTAAAACATGTAAGAGAAAAGGAACAGCTGAACTTCTTCAGTTTTGTAGTAAGGACATGAAGACACATGGTTGTTTCTGTGGCTCAAGGGTGGGATTTTCACATGTGCTTAACTATTTAAATCCAGCCTGGGTCTCTCTCCAAAGATGTGTTCTAGCTCATACGGGTGTTATGGGCTTGACACAGGAATAACTGGGGGGAAATATCTGGGCTGTGTAATGCAGGTCAGACTAACTGATCATGTTGGTTTCTTCTGGCCCTAAAATCTATGAATGAGGAATACAAGTTCCCATGATTTTCAATGGGGTTTCTGCTCCTAATTCGCTTAGGTCAGAGGTGGGCAAACTATGGCCCGTGAGCCACATCTGGCCCACAGGACCCTCCTGCCCGGCCCCTGAGATCCTGGCCCAGGAGGCTAGCCCCGGCCCCTCCCCTCCCCCGCAGCCTCAGCTCGCCCCGCTGCCGGCGCAATGCTCCGGGCTGTGGGACTGTGAGCTCCTGGGGCAGCGCAGCTGCAGAGCCCGGCCTGACCTGGCCTCTGTGCTGCGCTGTGCGTGGCTGGCTCCAGCCAGGCGGTGTGGCTGTAGTGCCACCAGCCACCGGTGCTCCAGGCAGCGCAGTAACAGGGCAGGGAGCAGGGAAGTTGGATAGAGGGCAGGGGAGTTCGGGGTGGTGGTCAGGGGGCGGGGGTGTGGATAGGGGTCGGGGCGGTCAGAGGGCGGGGAACAGGGGGTTTGAATGGGGGCAGGGATCCCAGGGGGGCAGTCAGGAAGGAGAGAGGGGGTTGGATGGGGTGACGGGGGCAGTCAGGGGCAGGGGTTCTAGGGGCGGTCACGGGACAGGGAGAAGGGGTGGTTGGATGGGGCAGGGTCCCGGGGGGGCAGTCAGGAAAGAGGGGGGGGTTGGATGGGGCGGTGGGGGGGGTCTGGGAGCTGTCAGGGGACAGGGAACGGGGGGGTTGGATGAGGCAGGAGTCCCGGGGGGGCTGTCGGGGGCGAGAAGCGGGAGGGGGTTGGATGGGGGTGGGGGCAAGGCCACGCCTGGCTTTTTGGGGAGGCACAGCCTCCCCTAACCGGCCCTCCATACAATTTTGGAAACCGGATGCGACCCTCAGGCCAAAAAGTTTGCCCATCCCTGGCTTAGGTGCATTTGAAAATCCCGACCCCAAAGAAATAATGCATGAGAAATGTATTCAGATAGGAACATTAGTAATTTTATTTTTCAGTACTGCTATAAATCTTTTAAAACAACGATTAAGGATCTAATGCTACTTCCTCTGACTTTAACTAGACCAGGGGTCGGCAACCTTTCAGAAGTGGTGTGCCGAGCCTTCATTTATTCACTCTTATTTAAGGTTTCGCGTGCCAGTAATATATTTTAAAGTTTTTAGAAGGTCTCTTTCTATAAGTCTGTAATATCTAACTAAACTATTGTTGTATGTAAAGTAAATAAGGTTTTTAAAATGTTTAAGAAGCTTCATTTAAAATTAAATTAAAATGCAGAGCCCCCAGACCGGTGACCAGGACCTGGGCAGTGTGAGTGCCACTGCAAATCAGCTCGCGTGCCGCCTTCGGCACGCGTGCCATAGGTTGCCTACCCCTGAACTAGACTGTCATCAAGCTATTCCCAATGCGATTTTAGTGCATCAGTCAGCAAATTGTGATAATAATTTATAATATTTATTTATATAGTTAATGGGAATTCCGATAATGAAACCAGTCTGCTTAAATGTGGAAAATTATGGGTTCAAGAAAATTGACATTTCCTATAGGATGGTGTTGATCCTGCCACAACATTTAGATTTTCCCACTGGAAAATCAAAATGAACCATTTTGTTTTGGGTTGGGGCTGGGTCTACATTAACCTGTGCCGCTGCAGTGCTCTGTGAGATTTTTAGTTCAGGAGCCTAATTTCCACATTCTCCTCCATGCGCTACATCTTCCATGATGCACTGTGGTCTTTCCTCTAACTGATCCTTAGGACGTGAGCACCTGAACTACAACTCCCATGAGCCATTGCAGCAGTCCAAGCTGCCATAGATCAATATCAAACTCACCTGAAACAAAATGTTTTGTCTCAGGTGAAAATCCTTTGTTTTGGTTCAGGAATGTCAGGATGGGCTGTTCTGCCAAAAGTTCTGATATTCCAACGTATTGGCCCCAACTCAGGACAAAAACAAAGTCGAAATATTGGAACTTCCCGTAGGATGGAAATTCCATTTTAAAACCAGCTCTACTATTCATATTCTGGTAAATGTATAATTTACCAATGTATAATTGTCTGCAATATTTAATCCTATTGGTATACTATCTGTTCAGTCAGTTTCTCATCTCCGATTATGTGGTTGGTTTCAGGGTGGAGACGAGTCCTCACACACCCAGGTAAGTAAAGTGAATATATTACCATTGTTCAAATCCCACCATTCAGGAGAAAATGTTGCCCCTTTTCCTTGTATGTGTGACTGGAGCAGGGCAGGACACGCTGTATTTCACAGGGCCCCGTGAGGACCGATAGGTTTTGTAGCTGAGTCCAATCAGAACATAGTATCGCCCTTGGGTGGAGGGATAGCTCAGTGGTTTGAGCATTGGCCTACTAAACCCAGGGTTGTGAGTTCAATCCTTGAGGGGGCCACTTGGGGATCTGGGGCAAAATCAGTACTTGGTCCTGCTAGTGAAGGCAGGGGGCTGGACTCAATGACCTTTCAAGGTCCCTTCCAGTTCTAGGAGATGGGATATCTCCATTTATTTCTAAGGGTACATCTACACTACAGGGGGGAGTCGATTTAAGATACGCAAATTCAGCTACGTGAATAGCGTAGCTGAATTAGACGTATCGCAGCCGACTTACCCCGCTGTGAGGACGGTGGCAAAATCGACTTCTGCGGCTTTCTGTCGACGGCGCTTACTCCCACCTCCGCTGGTGAGTAAGAGCGTCGATTCGGGGATCAATTGTCGCGTCCCGACGGGACGCGATAAATCGATCCCCGAGAGGTCGATTTCTACCCGCCGATTCAGGCGGGTAGTGTAGACCTAGCCTAATATGTCACAGCAGCTCTTCTTTCTGCCTTCTTCTTGCATGCGCACTACCAGTTAGAACCCCGCAGCAGGACTGGGATCCCGCCGGACCCACTGCCATAATTACGGAGCGGGTAAAATGGTCTTTGTTGCGGGCAGGGTTGGATGGGCAAAAAAACTCAGCCTGCGATAATGTGCGGGAAAACGCTAAATCTCTCACCAGTTTCTCATCAACAGAATTTCAGCAATGGAAAGCAAGTTTTTCTCTCCTTTTCTTTTCTTTTTTTTTCAGATAAAGATTTTAATACTTAAATTTAAACAAGGCATAGAAAGAGATTGATGTCTATTATAACCGGAGTGCAAGTGTTTTTTACATGGTTTGAACAAGATTTGTTTGATTCTTTTAGTGGTAAAAATTGTGTCTGAATTCCATTTATGTATAGACACCGGACCCTCGCTAGAACGCGCGTCTATATAGCGCATTTGCATATAACGCGGTCGCGGCCATGGATCCCAAATTTAATTACTTTAGTTGCAATTCATTTTAACGCGGTCCCCGCGCATGGATCCCAAATCCCGCGTTCTAGCGAGGGTCCGGTGTATATTATATACTAACTGGCTGGTGTTTGGGGTTTTTTTTAGTAGCACAGGGGAATCTGTTTCTCTTGAGGGACTTGCAGGATCTAAGGTTTTTGGAGGTGGGAGGGGGATAAAAATGCAAAAAACAATGCAGGAACAGGTGGGAGTGGGTATTGCGGGGAGGGACGGGATTAAAAAAATAGTCCCGCGCAGGGCTGTACTACCAGCCTCAGTGCTATCTCTGAGTCCTCCCCAATCTATCTGTTGTTTGTCTGTTTTGTTTTTTGAACCTTCCTCACATCCTCCCTACCGAAGGGCTAAGTTCTGAGCCATCGTATCTTTGTGATGATCCTTAAAGACTATGGAATTTATGCCTGCTCCCGAGCAGTGAGGTCTGGGACATCGCAAATCCTGGTCCCAGGAGTTCTGTTGCTGTCTAAGACTGAAGCACTTGAGATATGTGGCGTTTTTCAAGCAAGCAAGTTTGGGTGGAGCCGCGCGGTAATACAGGCCAACAAAGGGGTGACTGGGAGAGTGAAGATAGACAGGGGTTACTGCAGAGTCATTCACGTCAGTGAGCACTGGGAAGAAGTGGACACAGATTCCCTACATAACAGGGTCCTCTGGACCTCCGTGGGGAGAAAAGATCTGAAAGTTTCTGAGCCTCAGGTCTGGCTCCATTGATCCTTTCACTCTGCCACTCACCTCTCTCTCAGGGAAGTGAATGTCCTTTGCACTTTGCTAAGATCTCAGAGCTGATGGGTAAATCCTGGACAGGGGTGATAGTAACTTAAAGGACTTACCGGTACACTGGAGTCCTGAGCGGGGGCGTGACCTCAACCGGAAGAGGCGTGGCCTCAATCGGAAGAGGTGGGGCCTTTCAAGATTTAAAGGGCCCGGGGCTCCCCGCAGCGGCTGGAGCCCCGGGCCCTTTAAATCACCGCCGCGGAAGCCGGTCCAGTCCGGCGTGGCGTACTGGCTCTTGCCGGTATGCCGTACCGGACCGTACCAGCTTACTTTCACCTCTGATCCTGGAGGAAGGAGATTCTCTGATTCACTCCCCAGCTGGGGAAGATTCTGTCACCCACACGATCAAACCTGACACCAGGGCTGAGCTCTGCCCCTAACGCTCTGAATGTGTCTCTTCCCTCAGTGAATGTGACTCTGGATCCGGACACGGCTCATCCCCGACTCATCGTTTCTGAGGATCGGAAAAGTGTGAGGCAGGGAGACATTCAGCAGGATCTGCCTGACAACCCTGAGAGATTTGATTATGAGTGCTGTGTGCTGGGCTGTGAGGGATTCACCTCGGGTAGCCATTACTGGGAGGTAGAGGCGGGGGATGGGAAGTACTGGGCTGTGGGGGTGGCCAGAGCGTCTGTGAGCAGGAAGGGAGAATTCATGTCTAACCTAAACCCTGAGGTGGGGATCTGGGCTGTGAGGCTGTACGGGGGTCAGTACCAGGTTCTCACCTCCCCAAAGATTCCCCTGACCCTGAGGCGCGGCCCCAGCAGGATCCGGGTTTGTCTGGACTATGAACGGGGGCAGCTGGCATTTTTTGATGCTGAGAACCAGGCCCCAATCTTCACTTTCCCGCCAGCCTGTTTCACTGGAGAGAGAATCCACCCCTGGCTCTGGGTCAGGGGCGGGTCCCAGCTCAGCCTGTGTCACTGAGGCACAGGGGGAAATATCCCACTGAAATCAGAATCCCTAGTGTCTATGAGCTGGGAGGCTCCGTGGGGTCTCTGGACTGTAAACACCATAGAGAGCAGGATGTCATCAAGAAGAAGACGCCAAGCTCATTGCCCCAGTGATTGTTCAGTGTATTTGACTCTGTTCTGTATGATCCAGGAGGACTGTAGCCCAGAGACTGACAGTTGGGAACCCAGGGAAGGGGGAAATGGAAGTGAAAAGGAAAGAGGAAAAGGAGGGTGACAGTGAAACTGGTAAATCCTATTGAAAGTGATTGTGTCATTCATTACACAGTTCATCCGCTCGCTGCTTTAGTTCATGAAAAGGGGGACCTTAAAAATGCTTTGCACAAATTTTGGCCACTTTTTCTTTTCTCATTATTAAATAATCCCTTCCGTGTTACATGACGGCCTCATATTTACGGTAAACAATTTTCGATAAATAGAGCGTCCCTGTCTGCTTGGTGTTTCTCTCATTTTCATGAGTTGTTTTTTTTCTTCTTGTGAATTTTATTTTGGTGGGAACAGGTAGCATCAAGGGATTTGAGCCCTCACTGATCAAAATGCCTCTAGGAAAAGCCTGCATGTGAATCGGATGGGTCTGTCGGCATTACAAAGTGATGCGTTGCTTCTGCACTCTGGGACTTAGGATTTCTCCGGAAAAAAAGATTTGCTCAGGTTGTGGTCACGTCAGTGTGCGCTTGTGACCCTAAAACACCCCTGTATTCACACCCTGTTGTAATGATGTTTGTCCAAAAGTTCCTTGTAAGATATCATTTGAAAACTGATAGCACACTGGTCATCAATATCATTGTAAAATGCCTGTGTTAACCTTATATATGAAGTTATGAATTCCATCTGTACCATGTTACGGTTAAGACCGATGTTTAAGACCAGACAGCCTAACCTAGGTAAGAGTGACAAACAGGTCTGTCCTATACAAAAGAATGTGGATTTACCTACATTTACATATTAGCCATAAACAAAGCTACCACACGAAGGGCTTGTCTACCCTACAGGGTATGGCGGTATAAGGTGTGGCACTCTGGGGTGTGAATAAGCCACCGCCTTGAGTGACATATGTTACACCAACTTAAGCGCCAGTGTGGACAGTGCTAGGTCGGCAGGAGCGCTTCTTCCACTGACATAGCTACCACCTCTCGCGGAGGTGGTTTTATTATGCTGATGGGAGAGCTCTCTCCTGTTGGCATAGTGTGTGTCCACCAGATACGCTACAGCTGTAGCGTTTCTCAGGTAGACGAGCCCTAAAACAACAGCCCAAACTGGAGAGACTCAGAATTAATGTGGCTCCTGCACCCCAGAGAGACACACATGAGACTGAATCCCCAGAAGGTCTTCCTGACTTTGGGAACATAGCCAGTTCCTTGGGAATAAAAGGGCCATCTTGATCTTTCACCTAACAAGACAAGGGAAACCAGCACCTCATACTTCGGTGAAAGGTCCCGACTGAGAGACGCTCAGCCGTCATGGACAACGAATAATTGGAGGGAGAAGCCATCTTAAACAAAAAGTGTAACTGGCGAGATTAAGTTTTAGCCTTTTAGATGCGTGTTTTCACTTTTATTTGCTAGGAGCCATCTCTACCTCTGTTCTTTTATTTAGCATCACTTAACCTATGTCCTGTTGTTAATAAATTTGTTCTAATTTAATCTAAACCACCCCAGTGCAATGTTGGGAAAGGACAGGAGGGGAAGATAACACGTCTTTACACAAAGAGTATCCCTTGGATCCCCACATTCCTTATGCAGCGGCAACGCTTATCAATCCTTAACAAGCAGAAGGGAACTTTATGGCAGGATGACACTTTATCAAGTGAAGGAACAGTGCATGCTTGTGCCTACTCCATAATACTATGCCAGCACACCAGTGGTTTCCCATGTCTCTACTTAACCCTTACATACCCCAACAGGTTGAAGTGACTATTATCACAAAGTCCAGTTTGTCTGGGAGGCAAGATATATTGGAGTCTCTAAGGGGACTGGCTGTGACTCCATGGTAAGACTGGGATAGCGATCCAGGAATTCACATTTGTCACTGGCTTGGTGAAATCTAATTATAGAACCCACCGCCAGCTTGGGGTATGTCTGCCCTGTTTTCTGACTGTCTGACTCGCCTTTGAGTTCGGTGTGTGTTGTTCATTATTGATACTGAAGTGTGTCTTTGGCCTTGATCCACAATGGCATTTAGGTATTATGACTCGGGCCCAACCAAATTCATGGCCATGAAAAATGTGTCACGGACTGTGAAATCAGACCTCCCCGGTGAAATCTAGCTATTGGAGGGGAGGGGAAGGGAATGGCAGGCTGGGGCGACACAGTGGGGGGTTTCTACTTGTCCCCGGTGCCAGCTGCTAGTCCCCTGTAGGTTGGGGAGGGACAGGACTAGCAGCTAGGAATCCCTAGCTGGGGAACTCCCAACATCACAGGGAAGATCAGACCCCCCCTGCCCCACATCCACCTCCGGGAACCTCCTGCAGCTGCAGGAAACTCTGAAGGCAGCAAAGAAGTGATAGTGGCAATCCCATGACACCCCCCCCACACACACACACACAAAACCCACTTTTGGGTCGGAACCCTCATGGTTTACAACACAGTGAAATTTCAGATGTAAATACCTGAAAACGTGGAATTGACTAATTTTCAAATCCTATGGCCGCAAAATTGACCAGACTGGTCTGTGAATTTGGTAGGGCCCTAATTATGACACTGGGTATTGCAATGGCCCAGCGGTTAGGCACCTAGGAAATCACCAGCACCACCCTGTGATCCAAGAGAGAGGTGCCTTAGAACGGGATCCACAAAAGCCAGCACACTAGGTGGGGAGCCGTCCTAGCCAACCAGTGGGAAGTTCCAACAAGAGCTGGGGGTGGTCAAACACCCACCCTTCTCACAGAGTTTTGGTGCTCCGCTAGTGATCCATGAGTGGGAACCTCTCTCCTGCAGTCATATGGTTTAGGCACCTAAATTGTTTATTGTGAGCTTGAGCTAGGTGCCTGCCTCGCTCTCCGTAGAAGAGGAGGTGCCCACGGTATAACTTTTATCCCAGTGGCTCGTGCGCTCACCTGGGATGGAGGTGACCCCAGTTCTAGACCCCCTGAGCTAGGGGACTGCCTGATGCAGGACTCTCTCCTGTTGAAGCTATTCTGCTGTTTATAAATCACTTAAGTCCGCGGAGCAGGGGGACAGGATGCTGGGTTTCCCACCTCCAGGGGGAGCCCTAATCACCAGGTTCCAGAGTAATTCTCTCTTGCTCTGGCCCACTGTCTATTTAAGCATTTATCCACCATGGAGAGAGAGAGAGAAGGAGAACCACATCAGAATACCCCCATAGCCTAGTGGTTAGAGAACTGTCCTGAGACTACAGTTCACATCCTTGCTTCCCCTTGGGCAGAGGGGAAAATTGATGTCACCTTCCAGCTCAATGCTTTAACCACTGAGCTAAATGTTTCAAAGTGGGAACCTCAATTTTCTCCTCCCCGTCCAGCCAGATTTTGAACGGGACCGGATCTGGAGGTGACCTCAGAGCACAGCTAGTGGGTCAGGCTCTGCATGCAAGCTAGGCAAGTGAATACCCGTCTTCCTCTAGTCTGGGGATCGCACTGGTTCTTAGGCAGGAGAGAGGTGTCCGGACACCTAGATTGAAGCAGCAGAGTGAGAACCCAGCGGTAACAATTTAGGCACCGAGTTTAGGCAGCTAAAGGGTTCAGCTGGAATGCTGTGGATTACAGGGAAGCCTAAAACTGAGACTTAGTTGCCTAAATTGGGGGTTTCAGTACTTAAGTACCTTTGTGAATCTCACCCTTGCTGCCTAAAACAAAATACCATTAAGGCTTTCTTCAGCCAAAATAAGAGTGTTCACACAAGGGAGGTGAGCCAATTTAGCTAGATTAGTTTAAAAGCTTATTAAGGCCGACACCATTTTTGCCCTGTTTTAACTAAGTATAAAACACAGATTCGGTCAAATTGGTGCAAGCGCTGGTGAAGATGAGGGTATATTACATTAAAATTGTTTGTCTCAGTAGAGTTTTTTCCCCCAGTAGCTTTACTGAAAGCAGCTCTATTGATAAAAACACTTTGAGTTACCACAGTGTTTAAAAATGCTTAAATATTTTTAAGCTTTTGGTGGGAAAATACATAGTGGGAGTTGACAGCACTGATCACTGTGTAGAAACCAATCTTTAATAAAGGGTTTGAGACCCCAAACCTGCCAGAGGCTCCATGCGGGTGCAGGGCTGTGTCCATGGGGGGCTGTAGGGGGCCAGGGTGGCTGCCCTCCGAACCTGAGGGTAAAGGGCCTTTCCCTCAGCCTGAGTGGGCGGGGCCAGCCCAAGCTTGCTCCACCCCCCGGAAGGGGAGGGGTGGAACAGGAAGTATAAAGGGCGGGGCCCTTAGCTCAGTTAGAGCAGCACCAGGGAGGGAGGCAGATGCAGACTGTGGGCTGCTCCCTTCAGACCCTGCTGCCACGCCAGGGGAGGCCCTGGACCAGTGGAGACCTCACCTGGAGGACGGACTGGGGCTGCCAGGACTGCCCGCTGCCGAGTACCCAGAGGAACTGGAGGAGCCGGAGGGGGAGCTGGAGCTGGAGCTGCCAGCAGCGGACTACCCCAATGCACCGGCGGGACCAGAGGAATTCGGACGAGCAATCGGGTAGGAAGTAGCCCAGGGACAGAGCTGCACAGTGGTGAGTCTGTATTGCGGAAGGACGCCGCTGATCCAGTGGCGGGACCCTCGTCCTGCCACTGTCAGGGCCCTGGGCTGGAACGCAGTGGTGTAGGGTGGGCCTGCGTTCCCCTACCCGGCCGAGCCATGCCGGGACCTTTGCCGGCGCTCCCCTGCCTGAGGGGCGCGCTACTGACCTTTGCCGGCGCTCCCCTGCCTGAGGGGCGCGCTACTGACCTTTGCCGGCGCTCCCCTGCCTTAGGGGCGCGCTACTGACTCTGGCTGGCGGCCGCCCCGCCGCTAATTCCCCACTGACGGAGGCGTGACCCAGTCCGGCCAGTGACCTTGTAGCTCCCCACCGCCCCCTAGCGGGTAGGTGGGTCGACGCGGATCACAGGGGCTTTTTGGAGAATCAAGAGACAGAGGCCGGAGGAAGGGCCCAGATCTGGGGAGCAGCAGCAGAAGGATAAATGTGGTTGAGTGTTGAGTACAAATCACCAGCCGTACATTAACCAGGACGAAATGCAGCAGTGAGATTCTTCCCTTAAAGAAAACCTTCAGCCAACAGCCCCCAGCGACAGAGGAAGCTAATTTGCAGCAATGTATCTAGTATGTGCTACAGCATAGCAACTGACTCAAAGGCTGCGTCCTGTGCCAAGAGTGGCCCATCTGACTAGCTGCAACCAGGCAGCTGTCTCCAGTCAGTGCTCTTCTCCCTCCCCAGTTCAACTTCCTCTTTTGGGTCTAGGTGATCACCCCTTAGACTCTCATGAGCCACCTTAGTATCGGAAAAGGCCAAGCCATGGAAGATACCAAGCATTAGCTGAGGGAAGCAGTGGAGACCAGGGGGTTAGAATGAGGCAGCCAGTCTGCACAGAGATCTGGTGAATGCTGGTAGAACTTTATCATGACTAGTAGAGGTTCGAGCAGCCTACGGTCATCCAGGTCAAGCTCTGGCTGGCACTGAGAGGAGACCAGACATGACTCAACTGAAGGGAAGGAGATGCATCAGATCCCATCCCCTGTGAGAAGACCCAGACCAGATCAGACATACCCACATTTCTTCCCCACTCTGACTGGTTATCAAGATTTTTTTGCCCACTGTTATGCAGTCACAGCCAACACCCTCCATAAATTTGCTCCATGGAACTTTCCATAGACTTTAAAAGAGATCAGTCTGCCTTTTCTGGGCAACATTTCATCCCGGTTAATGCTCTCTTAGCAAGCTGTACTGTGAGAGGCCACAGCTTTCATTTTCCAGGTGCTCTTTGCAAAAAAAGAGGTTAGAAAAATACTCTTAAAAATTGATCCACGATTCTCTATTTATCATTCTTTACCAAACCAGGGCAATCAGCCAAGCGTGTGGTTTCTGAGGCTCACAGGCTTTGTGTTGTCTGTGGTTTGTTTTTTTTCTCCTTACCCATGCAGGAATCATTCTGTTTCAGAAAATGGCGGCCTTCTCCTGGGTAATTGCCTGGAAATAACTGATAGAGATTTACATTACAGAGACAAGCTGGGGGAGGTAATATCTTTTATTGGACCACCTTCTGTTGGGGAGAGAGACGAGCTTTTGAACTTATGCAGGGCTCTTCTTCAGGTTAGATTTACATTGTTAACTCCAGCTGAATTAAAACTTTGCCTGTGAATTTAGGGTCACTCCTTGGACAGGTAGGGTTACAATTTGCACTAGAGCCGTCACAGGTTATAAACTTAATAGGGTCATTCCGGGCCAGCAAAAAGGTCAGCTCCAGGTAGGGCAACACCCACTTTCTGCTGCAGGTGGGAGTAATTCTAAACAAACTAAGTCTGTGACACTTTCCAGAAGGGGCCATGGCTGCAAAGAATCCTATAAAATGAGGTCAAGAGGCCGCTGCATGTTCCACCTGAGTGAAATGGCTTAAACGACCACTGACTATCCACTGTGGGCAGAGTCTGCTAGGCCTGTATCTCCCGGTTCTGAGGGGGGATCGGCTGCCAACATCCCTGCTCTCCGAGCAGAACAACCTTTCCCCAGGGAAACTTCAGCCCAAATGTGAAGGTAACAGAAATAGCCAAGTGACTCCGTTTACCGGCAGCAAGAGGAGGAGGGGACCGTGCGTGAGACAGAGTAGTAGGCTCTGAAACTGAAAGGAGCGGGAAACCCAGGTCCTTTCTCAAAGGCAACACCCAGCGGCAACAAAAGGTCCCTAAAAGTGGGGGGGGGGCACAGGGACCTAAAACATCCCCCACCCCTTCCCCTGAGGTCCCACCTTCATGCCACCCCTTCCCCCAAGTCCCTGCCCTCACACCACCCCTTGCCCTGAGGTCCTGCCCGCTCACCATCTCTTCCCCTGGAGGCCCCATCCGCTGTTCACTCTTCTCTGCCCCCTGTACCTCCCCATTGCTCGCCCTTACGGCTGGTAAAAAGCGGAAGGTCATAGCCCTCCCACTTTTAAAAATGATGGCCCCCCTGCCCTCCCTGTTCCAGCACCCCTGGCAACACTGTCTGTGGATTCCAGCACCGACCCTGCAATAATCCCGGGGGCGGTGACCAGCCACAGCCCAGGGCAGCAGTCTGGACACCAGGACAGCTACAGGACAGGCTGGGTGTGCAGGGGAATGGCTGACAAACAGAGCACTGCCCTTCATTGGCTTATAGCCTGGAATGGCAACAACAGCAGCCAATCAGAACTGACATGAGGCCAACAGGCCTATAACTACCCAGGCCATCCCCTTTAACCTTTTTAAAAACTGGCACAACATTAGCTGTCTTCTAGAACTTCCCCACTGCTCCAAGACTTATTGAAAATCAACATTAACAGTCCAGTGATCTCCTCGGCCAGCTCTTTTAAAACTCTTGGGTGTGAACCTGCTGATTTAAAAAATGTTTAGCTTTAGTAGCTTCTCTTTGCCATCCCCCAGAAATACTGGAAAGAGTGTTACCATCACTGCATGATGAGACCATATCATCCAATACGCTAATCAGGAAACGAAATATCATGGCCCAGTTGTCAATAAACACTAATACAGAGAATTA
Organism: Malaclemys terrapin pileata; assembly: GCF_027887155.1. NCBI lineage: Eukaryota > Metazoa > Chordata > Testudines > Emydidae > Malaclemys > Malaclemys terrapin. The sequence continues at coordinate 42,223,876 of NC_071517.1, read as the reverse complement.
AAGTGAAAACAAACAAGAAGTTTTTAATTAAAAAAAAGTGTTATTTATAACAAATAAATGTTGGGATTAAAAGGAGCTGAGAGGCAGCTTTTAATACCAGAACATATGGGAAAATGTCCGTGAATTTTAAGACTCGTTTTATTTAAAGGCACTAAAATAACAATTTCCATTAACTAATACAGTGGGTGCCACTTGAGAGCAATCACTGATATTAACAGTTTCTGGTTAATAGCAACATTTGGCAGGGAACCAGTCCCAACCTATTAACTTTAATGGTAAATGGCATTTGGAAACTGGCAACAGGTATGCTGTGTATTAACAGCTTTATTAGAAGATAGGTCCTACCAGGAACCAATGGGACGGTTCTGAGCTGCACAGCTGACGACTTCTGCATTGAGGCTGGGAGGCAGAGGTAATGTGTGGGAGAGGGCATGTGGGGTCACATGTCCCCCCGATTGTTCGGTCACATGGTGTGGCTGGGCCTTCTCCTTGGGCAGCTGAGCATGGGGCAGGCAGAGGCAGGAGAAACAGCTGGAAGCTGCAGAGAGGGGCTGATGCTTTTGGGGGGGCGGTACCTGGAGGGGGCATGACTCAAGCTGTTCTGGGGTTGTGCCTCCCCCTATCAGCAGGCACAGGTCATCTCTGCTGGGAGGGGAGGCTGTGGGCAGGGCAGAAATGTGGAGGGGGGGGTTGCACCCTGAATGCACCCCACGGTGTGGGGACTCCAATAGGGGCTCCCCAATTGAGTGGGGATCCCCAGCCCATTACCTCCTGTGCAGGTGGCAGGTCCCCGGGCACAGGCAGGTTTGCGGGGCTGCCACCAGGGCTGGCACATGCCAGTGCTTCCTTCCCTGGCTGCATCCAGCCTTTCGCTTATTGGTACCTGCCAGAGAGTAGCATGTTTTGCTGGGAACCGAGAGTTTGCTAAGATGCGGCAGCCACTGTCTATGGAATCAGAAAGCTAAAGTCTCTCTTTCCTTCTTTTGCTTGACCCATTTTGACCCCCCTCCCCCCCATTCTCTCCTGTGCCGGTTTCCCATCCCTGTTTACTTCTGTCTCCCCCCACCCCCCTATTATGGATCATTCCCCCTCGGATTCCTCATTCTTTTCCTGAATTTCTCTCTTCCCCTTGGGACTTTTCCTCTGTCTGGATCATTTTGCTTTAGCTCTTTTCATTTTGATTTCCCCCTGGGATGGGCTGTCTATCCCCATCCAAGACCTGAAGGGGTCAAGGTGGCCAGGTGGGCCAATGAACCACCCAGGCTACCCCTGGAGGTGGAGCCAGGGGGCAGTGATTAAGTAGATGATGCTCAACTGCATGGGAAGAGGAGGGGCCTGTATAAAGCCAAGGAGCTGAGAGCAGAAAGGGGCTGCAGGGAAGCAGTCTACAGTCACTCCCTGGGTGGGAGAAGAGAGGTGTGTTTGGGGCTATAGAAGCAAGCACCCTACCCCCTGGGAGGAGGGAGTTTGGGCTGGCAAACCCCTAGAGAGGGAGGAGAGCCACAAAGGCAGGAAAGGTTCAGGGGAAAAGCAGCAAGGCAAATGACAGGGTGGGCCTGGATTCCCCTACCAGCCACTGGCACAAACCAGGCAATGGAGAGCAGACCACCTGGGAAAATTTGCACTAGAAGACTTTGGTACCCAGGAAGGGGGAGACACGCATAATGAGCTAGCCGGAGGGCCAAGTTGGGGAGAAGGGGCAGCTGGAGTTGCAGAGACAGGGGGGGAGACTGCCAGAGGACATCCCAGCACCAAAGTGGAGCTATCAGGCAGAGGCACCCCTAGCGGTGAGTGGACCCTGTGACAACCCCCCTTTTCCTCCCAATTCTCCATATTATCTTTTACTTTAATTCTTTTCTTCTCTCCCTTCTGCCCTGTCCCTGCCACTCCCATTCCCGCAGCCAGCTCACCCTCTCCAGTGCCCCCACTGCATCTCCTCCCCAGGGCCTCAAAGTCACCCTCTCCAGTCCCTATATCACCCTCCCCATCCCTTGGTCTCCCTACCTCAGAGGTTCTCAAGCTGCAGCCCAATCAACACACAGCTGAGGCCCATGTGAAATCCTCAGGGCCAGGCACATGGGGAAGAGAGAGAGAGAGTGTGTGTGTGTGGCCCATAATGGTAACTAGGTTGAGAACCGCTGGTCCGGAGCCACAGAGCAAGGAACAGATAGGGTGGCTGACCCTGGCAGCAATGGGATGGGCTTGTCTATGCAGATCACACCCCTCTATAGTTTCGACAGCCCAGACTAGACACACCGAGACATTGTCACCCTGGCAGCAAGAGAGAAAAGGAGCCTGGGGGCTAGGAGAGATGGGAGTCCTCCAGGGTCACAGAGTGGGATGTTTAAGGCTAGAGAAGCTCATTTGATATGCTCTGATCCGAGGGGGAGCAAACAGGGTCAGACCAATGGTCCATCTAGCCCATATCCTGTCTTCTGACAGTGGCCGATGCTGCAGATGCTTAAGAGGGACCGAACAGGACCATTTCGAGTGATCCATCCCCTGTTGTTCAGTCCCAGCTGCTAGTAGTCAGAGACTTAGGGACACCCGGAGCATGGGGTTGTGTCCCTGCCCATCCTGGCTAATTACCATTGAGGGACCTGTCCTCCCTGAACTTTTGAATTTTTTTTTTATTCCCCTTCTCCAGGTCTCAGGGACACAGTCTAAGCTGGGACTCGGTTTCCCAGACCACAAACAAAGGGCGGATTCTCTCCTCAGCAAAAGAGGCCGGCAGGAAAGTGAAGATCAAGGATTCGTTATCGGCATTAAAAAAGGCTACTTGCCCCTGTTTGTAGTCCAGATAAACCCAGATCCTCCTGGGGACCCGGCTCAGGGGCAGAGGAGTCAGGGGGTCAGTGAGAGCCCAGTACTGACCCTCCCAGTACTCCATAGCCCAGATCCCCGCCTCAGGATTAAAGGTGATCTCTCCCTTCCTCCCCAGAGACTCTCTGGCCACCCCTATGGCCCAGCCCCCCCGCTCCCCCGCCTCCACCTCCCAGCAATGTCTCCCTGAGGTGAATCCCTCACTGCCCAGCACACAGCGCTCGTAATCAAATCTCTTGGTCGTGTTGGGCAGTTTGTTCCATAGGCATCCATATCTCACGGTTTTCCCATCCTCAGACAGGACGAGTTGGGGATGAGCCGTGTCTGGATCCAGAGTCACATTCACTGGGGGAAGAGAGAGAATCAGAGCGTTAGGGGCAGAGCTCAGCTCTGGCAGGGGCTGGGACCATTTCTCACACTCCCCGGAGCAGCCCCGTTCTGGCTGGGACAGGCCTGGATCCCCGGGAGCTGCCTCTGCCCTGGGCACCTGAGATTGAGCCGAAATGTCACTGCAGCTCCTTGGTCAATGTAATGGGAACAACCTCTATAGCCTCATTTGTTTTCTCCCCCTGCCGGGGCCGCTCCATTCCCGCTGCAGAGACACAGCAAGGAAGGCAGGAGAAGCTGTTAGCGAAGACCTAGGGAGAGCCGTCAGGTGACAGCTTTGGATCCCAAAGGGAAGTGCCCTCCCCTAAATGTGTCCTCCACTCCCTGGGCAGGGAGCAGAGATGAAGAGGCCATACAGCACCAGTGAGTAGGACGCAGGAGGCGGCATAGGCTGAGGTAGCTCCATTCCCAGCCCAGAGAGAAGGGGGCATCGTCAGAGGGAGAGCATCCTTCCCATCCATTAAGTAGTGAACCGCTCCAATGGGACAGCCCAGCCCTGGCCACAGGAAAGGGAGGATGTTGGAGAAGAACCATGGAGGAGACCAGGGGAAGGATGTGGCAGCCATGAGAGGACAGATCTCGCTACTCATTCCTCTGCATTTAATATGAGAAGCGCACGTCAATAACCATCCAAATGACAGAGGTCAGAGTTAAGGGTGTTGTGTGGTGGGAGCATGTGTCTGGTTACTGGTGTGTGGGAGAGTTGCTTCCATGGGATTTCTCTTAAAAGTTGAAGGAAAATCTCCACCAGCACTTACCGTTGATGTGTGATCCCAAATATTTTCCCCTTCCCTGCTCCAGTTCAGATGGCAGAGTGTCTGGAGGGGAAAAGGGGAAAGAGATTAGTTTATGCTGCCTGATTTATAATGCAGCCTTGGGCAACTGCCTCTCTGGCTTGGGCATCTGAGGTTGAGCACGGATGCCCTGGCAGTTCCTGCACATGGGTGAATGGGAGTGGCAGCTGCAGAAGTTGCCTCCGTACTTCCTTCCCAGCTGCATCCCGGTCTCTCCGCACGTTCCTCTGATTTGAATATTTTAAAAAAATCATTTGAATGTCTATGGAAATCTCAGGGGACAGAGTTAAGGGTATTTGGTTCCTGCTCAGGGACAATGCTTCTGTTCACAGGTGTGTGCATGGACTCAGCATTAAGATTTATGTCCACATTGTTCGTGTGATTTCAGCTTGGGCTCTCCTTAAACTGGATTTTTTTTTTTAAATATATTTTTAGGGGTGTGTGTTCCATTCTTAATGCTGGTTAGGTTTGTAACAGTGGCGATGCATTCATGAATATATTAATCATCTTCACAAAAAGATAATCTTTCTGAAAACTCACCCTCTCTCTGTGATCCTAGGCATTTCCATCCTTTTCTCTCCAGCTCCGATGGCAGAGTGTCTGGAGGGTAAAGGACAAGAGAGATTTCATACTGTTGTGTTTCTAACGCCACCCACACACTTAACTGACATAACCATGTTTTTGATTATATATGAGAGAGAAAAAGACAGCGGGATGGAGACACACGCAGATCTTTAATAAAAGCTAATCTGAAACCTATTTCTTCTTTCATTCTGGCATCTCAGAACAATGGACCCAACCTCCATTCAGCCTAACAACCATTGTAGGACAAATTATCTATGCCATACGGCAGCGGTTCTCAACCAGGGGTCTGCGTACAAGCAGGTATGTCAACTCATCTAGGCATTTGCCTCATTTTACAACAAGCTACATAAAACGCACTGACTGGCGAAGTCAGTACAAACTAAAATTTCATCCAGACAAAATGAGAAAGGAAGCACTTTTTCAGTACTAGTGGCTGTGACACTTCTGTATTTTTATGTCTGGTTTTGTAAGCAAGTCGTTTTTAAACGAGGTGGAACTTGGGGGTAGGCAAGACAAATCAGTCTCCTGAAAGGGGTACAGTCCTCTGGAAAAGTTAAGACCCACTGCCATACAGGGCTTAGGACAGAGGAAGAGAGATTTTCTGCCCCCTCCCACCCTCCAAACCCCAGTTGATTTGTCTCATTCTCCTTTTGCATTTTGTCAGAACCTAGACCCAGAGCACGGCAAGACTTCAGCATGAATTAAACTTAGGTGCTTTGGTCTCTTTGACAGCACTGGAACGGTGAGCTTTAGCAGGACCACGCTGATTTGTCTGGCCTACCTCCAAGTGTCACCTCACTTCAAAACGACTCGCTTACAAAACCAGACATAAAAATACAAAAGTGTCACGCTAGTACTGAAAACTTGCTGACTGTCTCATTTTTACCATATAATTATAAAATAAATCACTGGGAATATAAATATTGTACTTGCATTTCAGTGTATAGTCTATAGAGCAGTCTAAACAAGTCATTGTCTGTCTGAAATTTTAGTTTATACTGACTTGGCTACTGCTTTTTATGTAGCCTATTGTAAAACTAGGCAAATATCTAGAGGAGTTGATGTACCCCCTGGAAGACCTGTGTGTACCCCCAAGGGTATGTACCCCTGGTTGAGAGCCACTGCTGTAGAGGATGCACAAAAGGTTCCCTTACTGGGTGGGGTCCCCAGGGTGAGAGGGTTTTACACCCTCCCTCCAGCCTCTTTGCCCCACATGAGGCCAGAGCACAGGGCTGGGCCAGGCCCCAGCTTCAAAAGTGGAACCAGGTCTGAATTTGAATAATTTTGAGTGGAAAAACGTGGCCGCTAGGGACCTGTTACTGGTTTTGTGCACTTGCTGCTCCCACTGACTCAAGCAGCAAGTGTGGATGCCGAGCAGCTCAGGGAAGCGAGCCCTGCAGTTCTGAAGTGGGGCAAGATAAACAGAGGTGCCCACCATTTTTTTGCTCTATTTTTACTTTAATGATCTACTGAAGATCACAGAGTGAATCAGACAGACATCCTGGTGCCTGGGCCCCTGCTACATCTGCTCACTTTGTCTACTTTCCACTGTTCATTGAATAGACAGGATCTCATTGGGCTCTGGTCGATTGGTTCCTATCTCCTCCCACAGTCAGAGACGACTCGTGATTCCCCTCCTAGATCCCATCTTCTTGATACCTTTGAACTGCCTCAGGGTCTCCATTAAAGCAACATTTTTATGAGACAAAACACTGAGTCTCTTTTCCAGTTCAGGAGAAATTTCCACCGGCTGCTGGAACTTCCACTTCTCACACCTGGAGAGAAACAATTTCACATGATTATCTTTCATTTAGCGACTTGTCATAATTTCTTGCTAGTGAAAGCTGCTACTCTAAGATTGCAAATTCCTCTACTTCTCCCAGCCTCAGAACAGGTGCAACACAGGTCATGGCAACGCCGACTTCTCCTCTAAAGATCACATTATTATATTATTTGACTTTGGCCTGGAGAGACCAGCTCTGGCAAAAAAAAAAAAAAAAGGGAACGTAAGAACGGCCACACTGCGTCAGACTAAACATCCATCTAGCCCAGTCTCCTATCTTCCAACAGTGGCCAATGCCAGGTGCCCCAGAGGGAATGAACAGAACAGGGAATCATCAAGTGATCCATCCCCTGTCGCCTATTCCCAGCTTCTGGCAAACAAAGGCTAGAGACACCATCCCTGCCCATCCATGAAGATGAATCTCCATGGCCAATTCACTCCTTGGCCTCCATGTACTATTTCCCAGATATTTAATGTTGTGTATTTATTTATTTAAGGAACTAGATTGAGCCCCCTACTCCCTTCAAGCCAGTTCATTCCCCTGAAGTTTCCATACACTCCTCAGGCACTAAAGCCTCTTACTGACTGCTGACTTGGTTTGAAATGTACTCCGTGCCCTACAGGTGAAAGGCCCATATTCCATCTCCAGAATCCTGAGGCAGCCAGTCCCCCAGGGATGTGACCTCTTTGGGAAATATTTTATGATAATCTTTCCTACTGAACAGATAATAGAGTCTGGTGTAAAAGGGTGAGACCCTCAGGATTAAGTTCAGCAGATAAATTTGTATTCAAAATGTGAACTTCCCCCCACGCATTCTGCTGTGGAACCCTGGGAGAAGTGGTGCTAACATGGTCCCCACACCCTTTCCCAGCAGGGTGAAACACAAGGGGGAGTGAGGGAGAGCCACGTACCTGCTTAAGGTGCTTCTGACATCCTAGAGGGGAAAGAGAGAGAGAGAGAGAATGAGAATCTCAGTCCTACCTGATGCGTGCTGGGGATCCCAGGGCAGGGATTTTGCAAATCTGGGAAAAAGAGGCCGTGTCCTGGCCCCAGAGCCCTGGATTCGCTGAGCTCATGGGGCTTTGCCATCTCTAATATTTGTGTGTCTGTAACTCAAAGAATAATAATAATTCCTATTCCAGCAATGCACACAAACCGTTACATTGTGATCTCTGACTGCTGGATTCCAATGGACATGATTCAGGAGCTCTCCTGTCCCTGCGCATGGATCGGGGATGTTTTAAACTCAGTCTCACCTGCAGGAATTCACTCGCTGGCTTTTGACACTTCCCCTCCATCTCACGGATCAGCTCACTGAGACGGGAAATCTCCTCGGAGAGTTTACTGACATTTTCCTTCTGGATCTTCACAATCTCCTCATCCAGCTTCTCCAGCTGGGCCAGCAGGAGTCGCTCTTGTTCCTCCAGGAACTGCCGCAGTTGCTGAAATTCAGACACAATCTTCTGCCTCTCGGTTTGTGTTTGTTTCTGAATAAAAATAGGGAAAGGGCTGGTCAGGGACACGGATGGAGCCCAGGGTCCTTTCATGGATTGTTGAGTGTGCAGGAGAGAGAATATATCTGTAAGCTCGAAGATTTCTGACACTTGACTCTACTGTGTGCTTACTAAGAAGAGGATTCTCTCACACCTGCCCCTCTGGCCCCCCGGTATCTCTTAAAGGGACGTTTCTATGTCTGACATGGTCAGGCTATTGTGTGATCAGTGGCCTCTCAGAATCCAGAGCAGCAGAGGCAGGACTAGTCAGCACTACACTGATGGAGAGGCCAGTGGAGAAAAAAGAATCAAACATTTGAACAAGGCAAGACACGGCGGCAGGCTTGGGCAGCTGGCACTGCATGGTATTCGTGTCCGTTCAGCTTGGGAGGATCTTTGGGTAAGTCATGTGAGCCGGAAATTAACCCGTGAATTGGAATGGAAGCTTGGATTCTGCAGAGAACGACGTGTTCCTGCCCCAGGGAGAAGATTATCTAACACAGCAATCCGCGATCATGGAGAACCACACACACACACACACACACACACACACACACAAAATAAGGCCACGTCCCCCCCGAGGCCACAGCAGAACTTGCCTACAAACGGGCCTCCCACCCAGGAGCAACAGAAGCTTCTTAAAAGTGGGGGGGCCCCACTGGCGCCTGAACTGTGGCACCACCCCTCTGAGGCCCCAGCCCTTTTCCCGCAAACCCCATCCTGCCTCTTTCCCCCCCCCCCCCCCCCCAAGGCCCTGCCCTTGCACTGCCCCTTCCCCTGAGACCCCGACCCCACGCTACCTCTTCCCCCCACTACCCCATTTAAAAGCGGTGGGCCATGGCCCCCTCGTCTCCCATGTTCCAGCACCAACTCCGGTTCATAACAACAGACACCTACCAGATACTCCCGGCTTTTCCCCTCTCCAGTCACTTTAAATCCCAGCAGCTTTTCTCTCTCTTCCCTCAGAGTCTTCAAATGGTCCTGGATTTTTTCCTGAAGAAACAAATTATTTGAGTGTTTTTATTGTGTCTGTCTGTGTGTGTAAAGAGAGAGAGAGAGAGACAGACACAATGAGGGGGGTGGGTGGTTTCCATCCAGACCCCAAGATTCTCGTAGCTGACTGTTGGTCCGAATAGGTTTATAACATCAGGGCACCAAGGAAAAGAAACCTCATTAACGGAGATTGGGAGGGTGTCCTATTCAGCCTCTTTGGAATTATTTGTCCTCTTCCTGCCATGAGTTAAACCAGCAGGAAACTGGGAGTTGCATGGCGGTGAATCAATGAACCTGTTTTTGAGCAGGTTTAACTAACAAAGGGACACAAATCCCAGAAGCCACCCGGGCTTGAAATATGGGCTGGGGTTCTCCAAGAAGCCCAACTCCCAATTGAATTTCAGCCCTGAACCCCTGGGGACACAGACTCTCACTGCATGGGTGCTCCAGGGCTGGAGCACCCACGGGGAAAAAATGGTGGGTGCTTAGCACCCACCAGCAGCCCCGCTATCAGCCCCCCCCTCCGCCCCAGTGCTTCCTGCCTGCTGGCAGGCCCCATGGATCAGCACCTCCCCCTCCCTCCCAGCATCTCCTGCCCGCTGCAATCAACTGTTTCAAAGTGTTCAGGAGGCTAGGAAGGAGGGGGGAGGAGCAAGGACAAGGTATGCTTAGGGGCAGGAAGAGGTGGGTTGGAGCCTAGGGCGAAGGGCTGGAATGGGGGCAGGGTGTGGGGCAGAGCTGGGGGTCAAGCATCCCCCAGCACTTTGGAAAGTCAGTGCCTGTGGATTGGACAGAACTGGTCTGAGCACTAGGGCAAACCCCATTAGATGCGCTGATTTTTATTAAGCGCCACTGGAGTTTGCCCTAGTGTTGTCCAAAACCCTTTCAGTGGCAGTGCCCTCCGGGTAGCTACCCCACAGCCAACAGCAAAGTGCCCAGAAGCAGTGGATTCTGGGAGGTTTGTAAATTAGACACTGGGGGAGAGCAGCAGAAGACTAATGGAACCATTCTGGCTAGTCGTTCAGACCCAGGGGTTAGGGCAACATGGGAGTTCAGAATCTCAGTGGGAAACCTCCTCTCCCTGCTGGGCCTGGGCCCTTTATCAAGGTGACTTTCCCTCCTAATGACCATACTTTATCACTGCTGGGGTGGCAGTGTGGTCTAGTAGTTAGAGCTATAGACTGGGTCTGAGGAGACCTGGCTTTTATTCCCAGCACTGCCACTGAGCTACTGGTGACATTGCACCAGTCACATCCTGCCTCAGTTTCCCCGCCTATCCTTTGTCTATTTAGGCTGTAACCTGCTCAGGGCAGGGATTGTCCCTCACTGTGTTTTGTGCGGGGCCCAACACCCTCGAGATCAGATCTTGTTTGATGTCTGTGAGGGCTACTGCTATGCAAACAGTCATAACAAATGCTACGATACAAATCAGTAACAACCACAGCTTGTAACTTCCCCTTCTCCGGTCTGACGGCAGCACCCTCACATACACGGACTGCTCCCTCCTGTGATTTCAACTTCACTCACTGCTCGTTCCCTTAGTTCACCCGTGGGAGCGGATTCTGCAACGGATTCTGCTTCTCCGCAGCCATGGGACACCCAAGCTCAAACCACCCCAAGAATGGACCAAGAACCCTGCCCCAGATCACCATGCAACAGACCAGTTTCCAAGGAAGCCTGTGGATTTTAGAACACTTGGAAAAACGCACGATTAAACAGTGAGTATAGCAGAGTGCAGGTTGTTTGCCTAAGTGTGAGCTCTGGCAGGTTCCACCCACCTCCTCTGGCAGCAGCATGTACGCTACTGGCTAAAGCCATAGGCACCAACGCCCCAGGGTGCTCCGGGGCTAGAGCACCCATGGAAAAAAAAAAAATAGTGGGTGCTCAACACTCACCAGCTACGACTGTTTGATGGCTCAGGGAGGGGCTTGGGGGAGGACAGAGAGCAGCGGGCGGGCAGGGGTCTCGGGGAGGAGGCAGAGCGGGGGCGGGAAGAGGCGGAGCAAGGGTGGGGGCCTCAGGGGAAGGGGCGGAGCAAGGATGAGGCCTTGGAAGAAGGGGCAGAGTGGTGGCAAGGCCTCAGGGCAGAGCACCCCCCCAGGGAAAAATAAAAGTCAGCGCCTATGGCTAAAGCCTCTGAAGAAAACAAAAGGCCTTATCAAAAGGCCCAGGGACACCTCAGCATAATTAACCAGGTGGTGCTGACAAAATAGAGGGCTATCTGTGACCAGGGCTCTTGGCAATGCAATGCTAGGGGTAGAGTTGGCTGCTGGGAAAGGAAATCTGAAACCTGGGCGAATGCGTGGCTCCGAGAGGCTCGGAGAATTTCACTTCCCCAGGAGGAAATTCCTATTAGTCTGGAAAGGAAAGGACTGAATTTACCAGGATCCAGGTGGTTTCCTACCTTGTACTTCTGGGCAGCCTCCTCTATGAGCAGCACCGTGTGAGATCTGTGCTGGGGGGATCTCTCACAAACCACACACACGGCTTCCCCGTCCTCTTCACAGAACAGATCCAGGGTCTTTTTGTGCCTCGCGCACACAGCCACGTGTTTCATTTTTTCCACGAGGTTTCCCAGCTGCCAGTTGGGCCTGAGGTTCCCTGTCAGAATTTGGGATCTGCAGACGGGACACATCAGGGATCCGCGTCCCGCCCATTCCACACAGTACTGGGTGACGCAGCCTCGGCAGAAGTTGTGCCCGCAATCTACGCTCACCGGGTCGGTCAGGTACTCCAGGCAGATGGGGCAGATGACTTCCTCTTGCATGTCCAAGCCTGAAACGGAGGAGGCCATGGCTGTTGGGGTCTCCAGTCTCTCTCTGATCTCTCTTCCTCTGGATTCTGCCTGTGGAGGTCAGGAGAAGCTTGGTGAGAACCACGCAAGGGAAGGGAATGGCTGGGAGAAGGTGAGGAAAGCAGGCGTGGGAAGCAGGTTCATAGGCCAGGGCAGGCTAAGCCTCCCCGACCCCGGCTGTGGCCCTGCCCATGTTGCGCCCCGAGGCCCCACCCACCCTACCCCTCTACCTGAAGCTGGCAGGGGCTCAGCTCCAGCTGGTGGCCCTGAGCTCAGGCTCACCCATGGCCAGGGGTGGCCTGGGACAGCACTGGGGCCAGCCAGGGGCGGAGGGGGCCGGCTCAGCACTCAGGGTGGGGGGGCAGCTGAGACAGGTGGGCCGGGGCTCCTCCAGCTGGGGGCAGGGGGCGCTTGAGGCTCCGGCATGCAGTGGGGCAGGCTAGCCTCTCCGAAGAAGGGGCTCACCCATCACCCATGAAAGCAGGATAGGAATGGAGAAGAAAAGGCAGTAATACCCAGATGGGGACTGCTTCTTCCCCACTCCCTCTGGAGGGGTGGGCGTCTCTCCATAGCAGGGGCCCATTCCTAGCCCTCCATGACAAGCCCGGTTTCCCTCCTGCAAACCTAATTTGTGTCCACACTGGCTCTCTCCATTCCCCAAAGCCAAACTGATCTGAGCCCCTTGCCTTTGAGTGTACAGAAGCAACCCCCTGAATGTAACGGACTCGCGAACACCCTAGGACAGAGCTTGCTAGCACCTCTCCCAGCTGCCTGGACACGGAGCGCTGAATTCACCCCCACCTCTGAGCCCGGTTGGTGCGGCCCCTGCGGCGGAGCTGCTGGGTGTTCAGCCTGAACTCTGCATTTCATCCCCCTCCGCATTAACAGGCTGCTGGACTAGAGAGCGATTCGCCCTTTGGCTCTGGCCCAATTACTATTTAATTACTGAATTAAATTGGAGCAGGGGCCAGTTCTAATCTGTGGCCCTGGACCTTAGAAATGATGGCTGTTAAACAGTATGCAAGGCTCTACCTTCACTAGGGCAGAGCTCCCATGCTGCTACAATACACATAGAAGATCTAATATATATGCTGCTATAAAACACAATAAATGTAGTGATCATTGAATATTTTTTAAAAAGCTCTATGCAAATGTTTAATTATCACAATTAAATTGTGCTTGAGTAATATTTTTAAAATTATGTACACTGATCATTAAAGTTGCAAGGGAGATTTTGATAAATCTAAGCAACAGACCTGCGGGAATACATTTATCCAAGCTCTTCTACAGCTGTATTAATATTCTGTGTAACACTAGCGCTGTCCGCTCATGGACCTTGGCGTATTCTCCATCTGGGCATTATTACTATCTGCTCCTCTTTGTTTCCATGATTGCCTCGTTTTACAGACAAGTTTTTCATATGCTTGTTTGCATACAGCTCCCCGATGCACCAGACCTACTCAAATAATGTCTCTTTTGTCAGCTTTTGTATTTATACACAGTGTTTTACACACACACACACACACACACACACGCCGACCACAGGGGACAAAAAGGACCATCACATCAGAATTTCCACTCGAGCCCAGTTTCAAACTAAAACATCACCTAAAAATACACTTGAAATAGGGTGACCATCCGTCCCATTTTTAAAGGGACAGTCCCATTTTTTGGGACTTTCTAATATAGGCACCTATTAACCCCCCCGTCCCGTTTTTTCACAGTTGCTATCTGGTAACCTAACTTGAAATAAAAGGGCATTGAAAAGGTATGTGAAGTTTCTCACTGAAAGGCCCTATATGTTGAACTTTCACTTTATTTAATACATTTCAGAACTCAGTTCTAATGATGGAGCCAGGACCAACACCTCCAGAATCATAATGGTCCAAAGTAAATATTGGATCCCCACAATCTCCCAGAGAGGGGCATGCACGTTAATCCGCTCTTTAGCGAGAGAGATACAAAGATGGGTCAGTGATTGTGAATCCCAAATATAGCAGAACCTCAGAATTACGAACACCTCGGGGATGGAGGATGTTCGTAACTCTCAACCAGGGCTGGCTCTAGGCACCAGCAAAGCAAGCAGCTGCTTGGGGCGACAGATTTGCAGGGGCGCAAGAATCCAGCATGGGAGCTGAGAACCAACAGGGGGCCCTGGGAGCTGTAGTTCCTTGGTTAGCTCCCTGTCTATAGAGCCAGCCCTGGAGCAGGGAAAGAACTACATTTCCCAGCATTCCCTTGGCCACTAGTAACAAGAAGGGGTGTGGGAAAGGAGTATGGAACTGAAATCTGCAGCTTGCTGTGAATGGTAGCAACAGAGCCAGCTCTAGGTTTTTTGCCGCCCCTCCCCCCCCCCCGCCCACACCCCCTGCCGCCCCAGCCCTGGGCTCTCCCCCCGCCCGCACCCTCCTGCCGCCCCAGCCCTGGGCTCTCCCCCCGCCCGCACCCTCCTGCCGCCCCAGCCCTGGGCTCTCCCCCCCAACACACACACACACCATGCCACCGGCTCTCCCACACCCCCTGCAGCCCCAGCTCTGGCCCCCACCAGCATTCCCCTGCTGCCCCAGCCCTGGGCTCTCCCCCACCCGCACCCCCTGCTGCCCCAGCCCTAGGCTCTCTCCCCCCCCCCCCCCACCGCATCCCCAGCCGCCCCAGCTCTGGCCCCCATCCGCACCTCCTGCCACCCCAGCCATGGGCTCTCCCGCACCCACACCCCCTGCAGCCCCAGCTCTGGCCCCCGCCTGCACTCCCCTACTCCCCCAGCCCTGGGTTCTCCCCCCACCCGCACCTCCTGCTGCCTCAGTCCTGGGCTCTTCCCCTTCCCCCATCCCTGCACCCCCTGCCGCCCCAGCTCTGGTCCCCACCCGCACCCCCTGCCACCCCGGCCCTGGGCTCTTCCCCCCCCACCCGCACCTCCTGCTGCCCCAGCCCTGGGCTATCCCCCAAAGAAGGAATTGGGGGGACTAAATGGACGGTGCACCTCTCTATCTGAAGCCTAGCAAGGGAGGTATGTGGATCCCACTAGAATTTAAAATGAAAAGTAAGGGAGGGGAGGCTCTGCTAGAGGACCTGGGCAGCTTTAGATACAGTATCAGGCATTTAGGAGGATTTCCACTTCTGAGCCATGGAAGCAGAAATTGACTTTTCCTTTCCGGATTTAGCTAATATTCAGAAAGGGAATCTAGCACCTGCCTTCCAGATTTGAACACCTCAAAATCCAGGAGTGCTCAAGCTCAATTTGGGCAGCTGTTACTTCATTTCTCCCAAATCAAATCTACTGAGCCACTGTAACTTGCTGTAGAAAAAGTAGCACAAAATTGAGCAAGAAATTCTTCCCAGTGGTTATTAGGACTGGAATTGCTATTTTCAACAGCCATTGCCTTTTTTTTTTATTATTTTAGTTTTATTTGTTTGAAAGGAAGACAGTGATATTGCATTGGCAAGTTCCCCATAGAAACTAAGAGTGGAACAAAGGAATAATAAAGGCACCTCAACTTTTCCTCATTTATGTAGGACAGTCTTATAATATGCATCCAGATATCCTCCAATCACACAAGCTGAAAATGGTTCCACTTTACTGCAGTTCTGTAACCATATGGGAACCAATCCTGTCTGTGTTCTGTGCACATCCAAAATTCCTGCTCAATGACCCGCCCTGGGAGCGAGTTACCAGTGACCCAGGGCTGGGACAGCAGGAGGGTGCAGTTGGGGGAAGGGGGAGAGCCCAGGGCTGGGGGGCAGCCAAAATTTTTTTGCTTGGGGCAGCAAAAAACCTAGAGCCGGCCCTGCTCTCAATGAAATGTTATGGTTGTTCTTTCAAAAGTTTACAACCGAACAGTGACTTGATACAGCTTTAAAATTTTACTCCGCCGAGGAAAAATGCTGCTGTTAACCATCTAAATTTAAATGGAACAACCACAGAAGCAGTTTCTTTACCTTGTCAAATCTCTTTCTTTTTTTAAACTTTCCCTTTATTTTCTTTAGTAGCTTAGATTTAACACACCACTGCCCTGTAGTTGCCCTTTTTTTATTTTTGTCTCTGCTGCCGCCGCCTTTGACGCTGTATTTCCGGTTCCAAATGAGGTGTGTGGTTGATCGGTCAGTTTGTAACGCTGGTGTTGAGACCTCTGAGGTTCCACCCTAAATGGGTTCAATGCAGCAGGAATGCAGGGAATGGGGGAGGTGAAAATCACTTGTGGGGCCAGGGTATGGGGCTCCAGCGCAGCCCCTGCCCTAGATTTTGGACTCCTTGGCCTTGTGCTCCAGCCACTAGGTCATACTGCTCTCCCTCTTCCACACACACACCCACACACACGAAAGACTAACAAACAGAAACAGATCGGAAGAAGAAGAAGATTATTACTCCTCCTACCTTAAACGTCTGCGAGAAACATTTCAGCTGTTCCCGGATCCTGGGGGTGTTCCCAGCTCCCCCGCCTTAGAGAGACAATGAATCAAGGGGATTCCTGTTTGATAACATAGTCTGAACTTTATTCTAACCTATGCACAGTTTCAGAGGAGAGATTCAATCCAGTGCCTCCGCTCCTGCAGCGAAAGACACCAAAGGCCCCTCTGTTGTTTTTTACAAATGCTACAGGGCAAGGGAAGGAAACATCCAGGCATCACATGATGTTAGTGTCCGGAAGTAGAAAAGGCCAATTCTTTTTATGGACGGGCAGGAGGGAGGCGTGACTGTAACGCTGCGAGCCAGTGATTGATTTGAAGTCATCAGCCCTGCCTCCCCCAGATCAAGCGGGAGCTGAGTTTTTACTGATTGTTTTTGACCAAGTGTCTCTGGCAAGAGAAGGGGACAATCAAGGGCAGCGGAAAGGCTGGGTAGAACAACAGGATCGGAGGCTAGATTTGGGGCTGGTTTTAATCTGGATTACTCTGCAGTCGGGGGGCTGGAACAATTTGTACAGTGAGGGAGCTGAGAGTCATCGAACCAAACTGTAAACCCTGGATATGATGGAAACCACTTGAAGCCAGGGGGTGCGGCAGCTCCCCTAATTCTAGCACCTATGTTTGCAGGCCAGTACCTTGTGTGGCAGGGTTAACTCCCCCTTGGGAGTTTCTCGCAGCCTTAACTCTGGATCTCTGAGATTTCTACAGCTACCAAGGGGTTGGATCAACGTGACAAGGTGCCGTGTGACAAACAGTTCCCGCCCTCTCCTTCTCAGATGGCTGCTTTGCTGAGCATGCTGGCCCAGTGCCTCTCAACCTTTCCAGATGACTGTCCCCCTTTCAGGAGGCTGCTTTGTCTTGCCTACCCCCAAGTTTCCCCTCACTTCAAAACGACTTGCTTACACAATCAGACCTAAAACTACAAAAGGGTCACAGCCACACTAGGACTGAACAGTGGCTGACTTTCTCGTTTTTACCATATAATTATCAAATAAATTGACAGGAATATTATACAGTACACTGACATGTAAGTACATGGTGGGCTGTGTAAGGGTTAAGTCGAGACCTGGGAAACTGCTTGTCTGCTGACATGGTATAGGGGTAGAAGCACCGGCAGGCACCACTTCTGCACTTGATCAGGGCTGCCCGGGGGGCAAGTGGGGCAATTTGCCCCGGGCCCCCAGGGGCCCCCATGAGAATATAGTATTCTATAGTATTGCAACATTTTTTTATGGAAGGGGCCCCCGATATTGCTTTGTCTCAGGCCGCCTGAATCCTCTGGGCGGCCCTGCCACTTGATAGATAAGTGCAGGCACCTCTCCTGGCTTGATAAGTAAAGTGCTACCCCTCTCCCTCCCCTTCTCCTTGTTAAGGATTGATAAGCGTTGCATCTGCGTAAGGAATGTGGGGATCTAAAGGATACCTTTGTGTAAAGCAGTGTGATCTCTCCCCGCCCTTCCTAGCTACATAAACGAGCTCGGGGTCATGGCCCCCTTCTCCCTTCCCTGCAAACTGTTGATCAAGGGAATTTGTGGCTGCAATTACTGCAAAGAAATGTATCTTCAAGGTAAAATTATCTGTAGAATATACTAATGCTGTAAACAGTAATCAGGGGTGGGGATAATTATATTCAGTAGATAGCTATTAATATTCATTGTATGGGCGTTCATGTTACTCAATAAGGGTTTGGGGGATGTATGTAGGTATTTACATACTAACTTAGATAAAAGGAGTGTGCTGTAACTAATTCAGTGCTTACTCAACAATTGGGTCGAGGGGAACAAGTACCGTAATAAAAAAGCCCGTCTACTTCAATCTGCCCGGGTCAGCCTGCGCATTGTATATAGACCACAATAAATAAGTCATTGTCTGTAGGAAATTTTAGTTTGTCCTGATGTCATTAGTGCTTTTTATGTAGCCTGTTGTAAAACAAGGCAAATATCTAGATGAATGACACCCCCAGGAAGACATCTGTGTACCCCCAGGGGTACGCGTACCCCTGGTTGAGAACCACTGGCCAAGACATCCCGGTGCATATTTGGATCCCAGGGCCCAAAATGGCAGACAAAACCGCTAACAACGCTGCACGTAATGGCAGGCTCGCCATAGAAAGACTTGGGGGTCCGCAAGACAAATCAGCGTCTGGAACGGGGTACAGTAGTCTGGAAAGGTTGGGAGCCACTGGGCTAGGCATTGGGCATCTCGGTGCTTTAAAACCAACAGACATGCCAACTCTCCTGAACTGATCACGGGAGATGTGATTTCTGAGCAAAATTAAGCCTCACTCATGATCATACGATGGAGTTCTAAAAGCAAAATCCTGTCAGCCACCCGGGGCATGGCGGGGCCTCCCACTGTCAGCCCTGGGGCGGCTGCTCCCCTGCCATCCTGGGAAGTGGAAGGAGTTACCCCACTGCAGCCCTCCCCCCCGCATCAGGCCTGGGGAGGGTGAAGAACCCTTAAGGAGCAGAGGTGAGGCTGGGAGCAGCAGGAGGGCTGAAGTGAGGAGAGTGGGGGCTGATGGGGTGGAGGGGTCTGAACAGATGGGGCGGTGCTGGGGGGTGAACTGAGGGTGCTGGGGGGGCAATGGAGTGGGGGGGCTGAACTGATGGGATGATGATGATGATGGGGCTGAGGAACTGAAATGAAGGAGGCTGAATTGAGGGGGGCTGAGTGGGGACAGAACTGGTGGGGAACTGGGGGACGGGATTAATTGCTGGGCAGGGCAGACATGGGGGTGAGAGTTTCTGCAGCAGGGTCCAAAAATCACCTTATCCAGTACAGGTGGGAGAGTGGGCCACGCTAATTGTCGCATGCACACACCCTGGGGATGGGCCGGGGGAGTTCAAACATCAAGAGACTGGCCTAAAAAACACAATATAATTTATTTTTTTAAATGGTGTGATTTTGCGGCCAATCTCAGGATTTTTGAACTCTTGAAAGTTGGCAGTACTGAACCACGGCCCTGGGCAGGGAGTGCTGAGATGATCTGACCGGGGAGGGGAGAAAAAAAAGTTCCATTGGTGATCACTTTCTTGCAGCTCTTAACCCCTCTCCTCGATTTTGTCCCTCTCCTTCCCTGGCCTACCACTTCACTCTGACATGACCCAGCCTGCCTCTGGGCCTCTCCCTTTATAGCTGGGAGCAGAGATCTCACTGAGCATGTTCAGATCACTCCAGCAGGCTCAGTAACAGAGCAAAGTTGCCAGCTGGGGAAAGCAGGAAGAGTTTGTCATACTGATCAATATTGCGCTGGTAAGTAACTCTACACTGCAGAAATCCAGAGTTAAGGAGGCGAGAAACTCCCAAGGGGCTGTGGTGAGGGTGAACCCTGCTCCACAAGGAAACACTGGACTGCAAAGTAATCCAGGGTAAAGTCATCCCAAAACTTAGCCACGAGGCCTGTTCCAACTAGCCTTTCTGCTGTCCTTGATTTTTCCCTTCTCTTGCCTGAGACAGTTTGTCAAAGAATCAGTAAAAACCCATTTCGGACTCCGCTCAAACCTGATCTGGGTGAGGGCTGATGATTTGAAATCAATCCCCTGAAGGGTTACAGTGAGTCCCTGTACCCCCGCGTAGGGTGACCAGACAGCAAGTGTGAAAAATTGGGATGGGGGTGGGGGGTAATAGGAGCCTATGTAAGAAAAAGACCCAAAAATCGGGACTGTCCCTATAAAATCGGGACATCTGGTCACCCTACCCCCGCACCATAAAAGGAGTTTTCCTTTTCCTGACACGAGCATGTGATTCCTGAATATTTCCTCCCCTTCCCACTGTAGCATTTGGCCCCTCTCACTGCAATAGAGGGGATTTCCAACTACCCATCAAAAAGCACTGGATTTAAACGGAGCATTAAACACAAATCCCCTTGATTCATTGTCTCTTTAAGCTGGGAATGCCCCAAAGATCCAGGAACTGCTAAGACATTTCTCCCAGACGTGAGGTAGGAGAAAGATTTTTTTTTTTCTTTCTTTTTTTAATCCTTCGATCCGTCTTTCAGTTTGTGAGTCTTTCCTGTGTGTGCGTGTCAGGCCCGAGCGCTGTTGCCAGGGAGCTGGGATCTCTTGTTTGTACTCTGGATGAGAATCCGGGCATCACGTGGAGAACCTGTACTAAGTACTCCACAAAGCTGAGGGCCCAGATGTGGGGCATCAGGGAGGGGAAGAGGCTCTGCTGTGGAAACTCTGCTCCCCACCCCCTAGCACGGTGGTAGGGGTCTCCAGTAGCACCAAGCATTGCGTGAGAGCTTCAGCCATTAACCGTAGTCCAGTGTCTGCGGAAGAAGTTGCCACAGGGGGGCTGCTCTGGGGTCCTAGGCCCTGGCCACACAATGAAAATTAATTTCACCTCCCCAAAGTTTGCCCATTTACTTGAGATTCACGCTCACTGGGCATCTTTGTATCACTCTTGCTAGCAGATGATTAATATTCGTGCCCCTCTCTGGGAAATTGCGAGGATTCATTAGAGTTCATTATGGACTTTTAACCTTAGAGTCATAGGACTGGAAGGGCCCTCGAGAGATCATCTAGTCCAGTCCCCTGCGCTCAAGGCAGGACCAAGCATTATCAGACCATCCCTGATGGGTGTTTGTCCAATTTATTCTTAAAAATCTCCTTTATTTTTCTGGAACTGTTGGTCCTGGCTCCATCGCTAGGGTTGAGTTCTGAAATGTAGTAAATGAAGGTGAAAGTTCCTCTTTTCTTTCTAAGTACAGGTCCTTTCAGTGAGAAACTTCACCTGCATATTTTAACGCCCTTCACATTTTAGGTGCCGTTTTGTGGGTAGTGTTTGAAATTGGGCACTTGTTGAAATTCTGATGTGATGGTCTCATTTTTTTTTGGTTGGCGCGTATTTTTAAAAGAGCATTGTATACCCACAGAAAAACTGGCAGACCGGTATTTTGGGTAGATCTGGTATATTGGAAAAGGTTCAGAAAAGGGCAACAAAAATGATTAGGGGTATGGAATGGCTTCTGTATGAGGAGAGATTAATAAGACTGGGACTTTTCAGCTTGGAAAAGAGACGGCTAAGGGGAGATATGATTGAGGTCTGTAAAATCATGACTGGTGTAGAGAAAGTAGATAAGGAAGTGTTGTTTACTACTTCTCATAACACAAGACCTAGGGTCACCAAGTGAAATTAATAGGCATCAGGTTTAAAACAAATAAAAGGAAGTATTTCTTCACACAACGCACAGTCAACCTGTGGAACTTCTTGCCAGAGGATGTTGTGAAGGCCAAGACCATAACAGGGTTCAAAAAAGAACTAGATAAGTTCATGGAAGATAGGTCCACCAATGGCTATTAGCCAGGTTGGGCAGGGATGGTGTCCCTAACCTCTGTTTGTCAGAAGCTGGGAATGAGCAACAGGGGATGGATCACTTGATGATTCCCTGTTCTGTTCATCCCCTCTGGGGCATCTGGCATTGGCCACTGTCGGTAGACAGGATACTGGGCTAGATGGACCTTTGGTCTGACCCAGTATGGCCGTTCTTATGTTCTTCTATTGGGGAGCAGTATGCAAAGAAGCAGATATAAGAAATCTTTTCTGTAAAACAAAGGCAATAATGCTTCACCGACACTGAGCATTGTTGTGCGGTTTCATTCACCCACGTTGGTAAGTTACTTTCCACAGGTGGACTGCACTAGCGTCATGCAAAATATTAATGAGATCTATAAAAGCTTAAAAAAAATACTTTCTGTAAATTTATTCCCGCAGGTCTATTCTCAGATTTGACAAAATCCCCCTTGAAACATCCGTGTATGTCGTTTTTAAAATATGACTCTAGTAAGGACAAGTTAATTGTGATAAATCAACATTTGCATAGAGCATTATTTTTCTCTATTCAGTGAGCTCTACGTTTGTTGTATTTTGTGGCAGGCCGGACATTTATATTGTCTTTCATTCTACCTTGGAGGGTGGGAGCTCTGCTCTAGTGAAGGGAAAGCCTTGCGTCCTGCTTAACAGCCATTGTTTCTAAGGCCCGGATCCACAATTTAGAACTAACTTTGTGGCCCCTGTTCCATTTTAATTGAAAAATGAATATGGGTTGGGCAAAAGTGAGAATGCTGCTCTAGTCCAGGATTTCGGGCACTCACCTAGGACCCCTGTTCCAATCCCTTCTCCTCATCAGGCTGGAAAGTTTCCTGAAAGTTTATAAAAGGAGTCCTCATCCGTGCTGGCCATTTTGTATAGCGCTAGGTGGCCTCTGAGGACACTTACTGGGGCGGCCCAAAATGCGTGATGGGGTTCCTCTGCCTATCTTCCCCCAGTTCCTGTTTTGCTCTGGGGCTTAGGTGGAGATAAGCATCTGCAGGCCTAGAGGGAAGCAGCCATGTATATTCCAAGGGAGAAACAGAAGCACCTACAGAACTCCTACCGTGAAAACGTACTCACCAAGTGAGGTTAGCAGTGTCAAGCTGTCTGCGGTGACTCAAAAGCGTGAGTACCAACCTCGGGGCAGGCTGTTAGGAACCAGGGCACAAACCCAACCCTGGTTGTGAGTTCTGTACATCGATTTCACCAGCCAATAATCAAGTGTCAATTCCTCAGGTGATATACCAGCCTAATTATGGAGTCGCAGACAGGCCTCGTGGGTACTCTGATCTGTCTCGCCACCCAGGTGAGCCTGCCTTTGTGCTAGATGGTCTTTTACCCCGAGAATCACAGGATTATTCAGGTTATTCCCAGTCCCAAAGGACCAGTCACTTACCCCAGGTCACTTGCACCTTAGATCTCACACCAAAGACAACGCTTGTAGCCACGCCTGTAATAAACTATGTACAGATTGAATAACAGGACAAGGAAATGAGAGTTATTTACAAGGTTAAAGCAGGTTATCTTACATACACAAATGAATTACAATCTTAAATTTCAAAAGATAAGAGAAGCTTCTATAACAAACAAGCTCTATATGTCTCTCAGAGCTAATCCAGGTTAAGCACTGGAGACGTCTTGCTTATGCCTAGCAAGCCTTGCCCTCCAGAGTCCAAGGAGCATAGAGATACTCAGGGTATGTCTATACTTAAAACGCTACAGTGGGGCACCTGCAGTGCTTCAGTGTAGACACTGCCTGTGCCAACAAGAGGGGTTCTCCTATCTGTGTAGGTGATCCACCTCGCCAAGAGGTGGTAGCTGGGTTGATGGAAGAATCCAGGGGCTAGGTTGGTGATGCTACCTCTCTCGAGGGATGTAAGTTCCTAGTGTAGACCAGACCTCAGTTCCTTCTGTTTAGGGTTTTATCCCCCTCCTGCCATGTGAACTGAGCTGCAAACTCAGCTGCTGGGAGGAATCCACTTACATGACTCATCTCCATGCGGGGCGGGGGGGGGGGGAGCGTGTGAGCTAATCAAAAACGCCTTTGTCCTCCTTAACGTTCCACAGTAGTCCGTCTGATGTCGATGGGCTTTCCCTGTTGGGCAGGACGTAAGGCTGCACATCGGAACTTCACATTAGGGCTATGTCTACACTATAGCTTATGTTGGCAAAATTTATGTCGCTCAAGGGTGTGAATATTCCACCGCCCTGAGGGCAGGGCCGGCTCCAGGCACCAGCTTGTCAAGCAGGTGCTTGGGGCGGCTGCTCCGGAGAGGGGCGGCACGTCCAAATATTCGGCGGCAATTCGGCGGACGGTCCCTCACTCCGCCTGGGAGCGAAAGACCTCCTGCCGAATTGCCGCCGCAGATCGCGATCGCAGCTTTTTTGTTTTGTTTTAGTTTGGTTTTGGCTGCTTGGGGCGGCCAAAACCCTGGAGCCGGCCCTGCCTGAGGGACCTAAGTTACACCGACAAGTGCTTGTGAGCACAGCGCTATGTCAGTGGAAGAGCGTCTCCCGCCGACATAGCTTCTGTCACTCGCGGAGGTGGGTTTTTTTATGCTGACGGGACAGCTCTCTCCTGTCAGCATAGAGTGTCTTCACCAGGTCCAGCTGTACATGTAGACTTGGCCTACGTAATGTCTCCCTCCTGTCGGAGCTGGTGCTTTACATAGTTACAAAGGCTTACAATGCCAGTGCTCAAATATTAGTTTGCAATATGGGATACAGCTGGTATAGACTCATAGACTTTAAGGTCAGAAAGGACCATTATGATCTTCTAGTCTGACCTCCTGCACAACGCAGGCCGCAGAATCTCACTCATCCACTCCTGTAACAAACCCCTGACCTATGTCTGAGCTACTGACGTCCTCAACTTGTGGTTTAAAGGTGAGATTAATACAGGCAGCAACTTGTGGGCATTCAAATAATGTCTAAACACTGAACACATTCTTAGAGTTCTAATACCTGTTTTAACAAAGCTAACACGCAGGTGAGTCGAGCTATGTGTGCGTCAGCGTTCCACTGAGACATGGGGACCACGGCATGAGCTGGCACCTGGTCTGCCAGTGTCACAAGCAGCCTACATGGTTAGGAGGTTTGCTGGATCACAGTCAGGGGCACCGAAAAATGGGGGGCCAAGGAGCCATGGCCCTATCACTTTTTAAAGTGGGAGGGCATAGCTCTCCGACTTTTAACCTGCCTTAAGGGCAAGCGATGGGGGGAGGGGGTGGAAAGGACTGAGCGGGGGTGGGGCCTTGGGGGTAAGAGGCAGAGCGAGGGTGGGGCCTCGGGGAAAGAGGTGGGGTGGGCCTTGAGGGAAGGGGCAGGGTGGGGGTGGGGCCTTGGGGGAAGGGGCGGAGCCAGGGCAGGGCCTTGGGATTGAGCCCAGCTAGTGACGGGCACCCAGGACCCATTTCAGGAAGTACACTGGGTGAAGTGATTCAGGGTGAAGGAGTCAGTCCAAACGGATGCACCAAGGAGCGTAAAATGCGCACAAGCAGCGAGACTGGGGCTCTGTTTGAAGCCAGAGGGTTCACAGGCAGCCCTACGTCTCCAAGCGACCTGAGAAGTCCCAGTACTGTTTGCCTGATAGTAGCCCCTTCGTCTTCCATTAAATCTGGTACTAAGTACCCCCAGGCAACTCCCTGCCCCCCAACAGTCCCATCACCTCCTAGCCCCACCAGTCACCCACCCAGCAACTCCACCACTTCCCACTCCCCCACCCGCTCTGCTACCCCCACAGGCATCTTCAAGCACCCACCAACCCACCTTCCCCGGCCTCACCTGCCTAGTTTTGGGCAGACCCATGTCCTACCCCCAGCTGCTGCTTGGGGAAGGATGTATTGACCACACGCTGAAATTTCTGGTTACGTGAGAATTATTTGTAATATTCAAATTAGCTCCTTACATAAATTGCAACACAAAAGTTGGCACCTCTAGAAGACATTTTTCTCCATACTCGGAGCTGCTGCAGCCTGGGTGGGACGGGACACACCTGGCGATGCAGATCCCATTGAGCGGGGCTGCCTGGGAGCCAGTTGAGGTTGAGCTGGAAGGCCGAGCTGGGTGCAGAGACACTGGTCCCCGTGGAGAAGGGCCAAAGCTTCTGCAGATCACAGGAGATTCACCAGGTTTAGGGGTGGGCTCCGTGGCCTTTTAAGTGGGGATAAAACCCCCTCCTCATTGGGCAGCTTGGGGGAATCTCCATGAGGGAATCATCACAAGGACTTTCTCCCCCAAGCCCCCCTGGCTTTTCGTGCAGATAGGAGTGAAATGCAGCATTTAGGCTAAACACACGGCAGCCCCAGCGCAGAACAGGCACAAATTGGTCAGGAAGTTCAGCTCAGACACGGGGTGAATTCAGCCCTCGGTGTCCAGGCAGCTGGTGGTGTCAGTTGTTGGCGGCGTGTGTGTTCTCTCTGTGTGCTGCACCAGCTCTGGCCAGGTAGCCGGTACACCAGACCTCGACTGACCTGTCTAAGAAGACCACAGAGTCAGTTCAGTAGTGAAGGCGCTTGGCCAGGTTTGTTGTTAACGAAAGATGGTCCTAGTGCCCAGAAAATTCTACGGAGACACTAAGACCTGTATGCCCCTGACAATGGACTCAGCTGAGTGAGCGGGGGCACTTGCCATCCCCCCCAGCTGGACAAAGACACCCCCTCTGCAGCCCCTCTTTTATACACGGATACAAACAAGCTACGTATTGCCCCCGACGAGGTTAGTTACCACCCTACACCTTGTACCTGCTGGTTCGAACAAAACATTTTCATCCCTCATCCTGTCCTGTCCTCCCGTCCTTGTTTCACTTGGGCTTGGTGTGTTCCTGTTCCATTTCCTACCATTGTGTTTATGCCACTCCTTTATGTCAGGGGGTACCTGCATCTTTTTGAATGTGCCTACATGAATACCCTGCGCCTAGTATTTCTTGGGAGTGCCTGTGGTTTTTGCCAACTTCATGTACCTGACTTTGGCTCATAGCCTGAGAGATTAATAAGACTGGGACTTTTCAGCTTGGGGAAGAGACGGCTAAGGGGGGGATACAATTGAGCTCTATAAAATCATGACTGGTGTGGAGAAAGTGAATAAGGAAGTGTTATTTACGCCGTCTCCTAACACACGAACTAGGGGTCACCCAATGACATGAATAGGCAGCAGGTTTAAAACAAACAAAAGGAAGTATTTTTTTTCCACACGATGCACAGTGAACCTGTGGAACTCCTTGCCAGAGGATGTTGTGAAGGCCAAGACTATGACAGGGTTCAAAAAAGAACTAGATAAGTTCATGGAGGATAGGCCCATCGAGGGCTATT
Source organism: Malaclemys terrapin pileata (assembly GCF_027887155.1). NCBI lineage: Eukaryota > Metazoa > Chordata > Testudines > Emydidae > Malaclemys > Malaclemys terrapin. The sequence goes on along the minus strand of NC_071517.1, from coordinate 42,197,194 downwards.
AGCCAGGTTGGGCAGGGATGGTGTCCCTAACCTCTGTTTGCCAGAAGCTGGGAATGGGCGACCAGGGATGGATCACTTGATGATTCCCTGTTCTGTTCATTCCTGCTGGGGCCCCTGGCATTGGCCACTGTTGGAAGAACATAAGAACGGCCATACTGGGTCAGACCAAAGGTCCATCTAGCCCAGGATCCTGTCTTCCAAAGACAGGGTACTGTGCTAGATGGACCATTGGTCTGACCCAGTATGGCCATCCTTATGTTCTCTTGATAACTTTGCTTTATATCAGCAGGGCCTGATTTTTGCTCACTTTAGTTCAGGCCTCAGGCCTTGAACCAGGCCCCATGTTTCAGGCTCTCTCCTTCTAATACAGCTGGGACAGGCTGTAGCAAGAGGTGCACTGGGTTATTCACTGGGTCAGTTCCATTGAGGGAGCCGCTTCTGTGCACTAAAAGGAGAGGGGCTCAGATCGGTCTGGGTTTAGCAAGTGGAGAGGGCCGGTGTGGACACACATTGGTGCAGAAGGAAGAAAGAAAGGCTCGTGGCAGAGAGAGACTTACAGCCCCCATTATGGAGAGACACCCAATTCTCCAGAGTGAGTGTGAAACAGGCATTGCCCGTTCTCTTCTTCAATCCCAACCAACTTTATCTCAACTTCTCCCTGTCATGCCCCCACTTTTCCCCCATATGCCTCTCACTGAACTTTTTCTCCCATCCACGTGTGGCTTAAAGGAAGAGGCCAGAAAAAACATTGGCGATCCCAGCGGCCATGGCCTCAGCGGCTCCTGTACAGGGAATCCAAGAGGAAACCAAGTGTCCCATCTGCCTGGAGTATCTAACGGACCCCGTGACCATGGATTGTGGGCACAACTTCTGCCAGGGCTGCATCAGTAACTACTGTGACAAATGGGAAGAATATGGCCCCCTGGAGTGTCCCGTCTGCAGACACCGGATCCGGAAAGGGAACCTCCGGCACAACTGGCAGCTGGGGAACATAGTAGGGAAAATTAGACAACTGGAATTAAATCCTAGCAAAGAGAATCTGTGTGAGACACACCAGGAGAACCTCGACCTGTTCTGCGAGGAGGACGGGGAAGCCGTGTGTGTGGCTTGTTGGAGATCCCCGCAGCACAGATCTCACAGAGTGCTGCTCATGGAAGAGGCTGCTCAGAAATACAAGGTAGGAAACACTCTGACGTCGGTTAATTCAATCCTTTTCTTCTCAGACTAAATTGATCTTTCCCCCCGTAGGCGCCAACTTACTCAGATGCCGGGGGGGAGCTCGACCTCTGCTCCGTCCCAGGCCCCACCCCCGCTCTGCCTCTTCCCACCCCATCCCCCTGCCTCTTCCTTCCTCTGCTCCACCCCCTCCCCCCCAGCGCCTCCTGCACACCACTGAACAGCTGATTGCAGCGGGCCGGAGGCATTGGGAGGGAGGGGGAGGAGCTGATCGGTGGGGCCACCAGCAGGTGGGAGGCGCTGATCTGCGGGGCCTGCTGGTGGGTGCTGAGTACCCACATTTCTTTTCCCCCGTGGGTGCCCCAGCCCCAGAGCACCCACAGAGTCAGCGACTCAGCGCCTATGTTTTCCCCCAGGGGAGCTGAAGTTTCTCTGAGCCTCCTTCAGAGCAACAGGTTCTCCCAGTTTCCTGGATTTCCTCTCCCAGAAGCCGGCTCCATCAATAGTCCTACCTTACAGAGCTACTCCCTCTGGGCTGGCACTGACGCTGCTCTAGCATTGTGCTGAGGTGTCCAGAGGAGGCGCTCTCTCCCTTGAAGGGCATTAACAATGATGGCTGCACGGTTCCGGTCAGGCCAGAGACGGAGCAGATGAGCCTGCTGCAGCCCAGATGCAGCCAAAAAGGAGGTTCAGACTGAAGAGAAAGAGACGGCAGCTCTGCTGGCCGGGGACATGTGAATTATGGTGGGTTGGTAGCACCGCTACAGTTAAGGTTGAAACTGGTTTATTGTTTGAAAGCCAATCCTCGCTCTTATTCCGATTGTCTTGAAAATTCCCCTCCCTCCTGGGATTCCAGGTTAGGGTTAGTGGGCCACATTTGAAGTGGCTTGAGCCAGGTATTCCTGAGGTGAGCTTTGTTACCGATGTGATGTCCTGGAAAACACAGATCCGGCGGGGAAATAACCCTGGGAAAAGAGAAAAATCAAAAGTCACTTTTCTTTTGTTAGGATCAAATTCGGCTCCATTTGCAGAGCTTGATGAAAGAGAGAGATGAGATCCCGGCCGTTAAACTGAGCGAGGAAAAGAGACTCCTGGAACTGCTGGTAGGTGCCTTTGTTAATCGCTAGCAGATATTCCTGGGGGCATTATCAATGTTCTCCTCGCTCTGATTGATGGGAAAGCGACAGTGGGTAACTTTCCCCTTTCCGCGATGATTAGTTAGTGCTCTGTGTCAAGTAAACTCTGTTCTGGTTTACTGGAGATGAGGCCGGCAAATGGTGAAGGCAGGAGAATGTTTATTTATGAAGACAGATCCTTTCTAGGGATAATTTGAACATACATCACGGGGCTAATAGTCAAGGTGACGCTTCTTCTCAGGTCACTTGGACCATCGCAGGCAGGCAGCATGTGCAACTCTGGTGAGAATCCCTGACCCTCCAGCTAGGGATCTATTGTGAAACGGCCTGTGACTCTCCACGTATTCCCAACCTGCCTTTTCCCTGCGTGTCCCTTACAGGAGAAAATGGAAGACGAGAGGCAGAAGATTGTATCTGTATTCAAGCAACTGCGCCAGTTTCTGGAGGACCAAGAGCGACTCCTGCTGGCCCAGTTGGAAAAGTTGGACAAGGCGATTAGGAAGAGCCAGGAAGAAAACGCCACCAGCGTGTCTAAGGAGATACCCCGTCTCAGCGAGCTGATTGATGAGATGGAGGAGACGTGCCAGCAGCCGGCCAGCAAATTCCTGCAGGTGAGACTGAGTTAGAGACCCCCCCCAGATCCCTGCACAGGTGTCCCAGCAACAGAGTCCAGGAGCACACAGTCGGTGCATTGCTGGAATGGGAATTAGGATTGTCCTTTGGAGAGTTACAGACTCCTAGATGTTCGAGATGGAAATGCCCCCTTCGCTCAGACACTCCATGGCCCTGGGGCCAGAGCAGGGTTGCTCCCACCAACTCACTTTCTTTGGTTTTGTGCAGCCAAGGTTCAAAATTCCCAGGGGTTGCGGCTTCCACCGTTTCCCCTTGGGAGATGATTCTCTAGCCAGATACTTCTCCGAGTCAGGAAGTTCGCCCTGATATTCAGCCACAACTTTCCCTTTCGTAGTTTCTTCCCCTTGATCCATCTATCCACACGGGTCACACTTGGCAATTTCTGCCCCTCCTTGGTCTCTGGATTCTGCAGGGCAGCAGGCTGGAATATTTGAGAGCTCTGGGCTGTCTCTGCGGGAATGTGAGACATAGGCGCTGACTTTTATTTTTCCCAGGGGGTGCTCCCTGCTCTGCCCCGAGGCCCCGCCCTCGCTCTGCCTCTTCCTGCTCCAACCCCTCCCCCGAGACCCCCCGCTCGCTGCTTTCTGCCCTCCCCCAGCCGCCAAACAGCTGATCGGCAGCACCGCCGAACAGCTGTGGCCGGTGGGTGCTGACCACCCACTATTTTTTTTTCTGTGGGTGCTTGAGCCCCGGAGCACCCACGGAGTTGGCGCCTAAGACGTGCAGGACTAGGGAGGTGGGGGAAGATGAGGGTGGGGGAACAAAGTTATTGGGGCTTTGGGTGGGATGAGGGTGGGAGGAGGAGATATTGTTTCTCTTCCTGGAGGGAATGACCTGCGCTTTATACACAGCAGGGTTCTCTGGTCTGGTCACAAACTCTCCACACTCGTTCATGACCGTGAGAGGAGCACAAAGAGTTAGAGAGTTTTTCAATATGGGCATGAGAGAGAGAAAGGGCCCTTCCCGTGAGAACGCTCCTGCACATTTCCACTCACAATACCATCTCTGTGGCTTTCGTTTTCCACAAATAACAGCAAAAACCCACTTGGGCATAGGCGCCAGTTTCTTCATTTCCCCAGGGGCACTCGACCCCTGCTCTGCCCCAGGCCCCGCCCCCACCCCTTCCCCCAAGGCCCCGCCCCACCTCTTTCTGCCCCATTCCACCCCCTCCCCTGAACGTGCTTTGCCCTCTTGCCCCCCCCCCGTGTCTTCTGAACAGCTGAGGCACTGGGGGGAGGATGAGGAGTTGATTGGCAGGGCCGCCCGGTGACGGGAGGTGCCGGGGAGGGAGTGGGAGGAGTTGATTGGCAGGGCCGCCTGGGGACGGGAGGTGCCAGGGGGGGAAGGGGAGGAGTTGATCGGCAGGGCCGCCCGGGGGCGGGAGGTGCCTGGGGGGAGGGGGAGGAGCTCCACTGGTGGGTGCTGAGCACCCACCATTTTTCCCCCGTGGGTGCTCCAGCCCCAGAGCACCCACAGAGTCGGTGCCTATGCACTTGGGAAAAAATGTTTATGAATAAAAGGGTCCTAGATCCCCATTTGCACTGTGCTGAATTCGGAGCGAGCCCCCTCCAGAGCAGGAGGGGCCCTCGGCATATGGGACTGAGCTCTCTTTTCTTTATCTTCCCTCTAGGACATCAGAAGCACCTTGAGCAGGTACGTGGCTCCTTCCTGCTTTACGGCGCCGGGAAAGGACTTGGCCGCTATGTTCAAACCCCGCCTCCCCAGGGCACCACAGCACAGCACGTGGGGCTGGGTCACATTCGGCTGCAAATCTCGGTTGAATTTAACATCCGGAGGTTCTCACCCTCTGCCCCGACACTCTGGAGTTATCCATCCTGCGGGAAAGCTTCTGAACCTAAAGTATTTCCTAGAGATGTCCCATCCCTGGGGGCCTGGCTGCCTCGGGGTTCTGGGGATGGACTATCGGCCTTTCACCGCTAGGGCACAGGACACAGTCCCGCCCGGGGCAGCGATCATCAAGAGTCTTTACTGCTTGAGGACTGTTTGGAGACCTGTGTGGAATGAACTGGGGAAGTGGGGAGTAGATCAAGGCTTAATTTGTGCCGCGGTTTGCCAGGGCTGAGCCCTCTAGGCTTGGCAGTTCATTGCCACAGGCAGCAAGTTATATAGCCCCATGGTGCCCGTGCTCCACCAATATTCAGGAACGTGGGACCGGCTCCACCAATGTTTGGGCTTATATTTTCAGAACCGTCCCATCCATAGGATGGATCGGGGCACCCGACCCAGGCCCCGCACTTTGGGGGACTCTGTGCTTCAGGGGGATGTGGGGTCCAGGGTGGCCTGGAGGGTTAGCGGGGGACCTGGACACAGCCCGCCCTGCCCCGCCTCTTCCCGCCCCTGCTCCGCACCTGCCCCCACTTCACCCCTTCCCCCAAGCTCCCGTCCCACCTCTTCCCACCCCTGCTCTGCCCCCTCCCCGCCCTACTCCACCGCTTTCCCCAACCCCCTGCCCCACCTCTTCCCACCCCTGCTCCACCCCTTCCCCTCCCCATTCCATCCCTTACCCCAATCCCCTGCCCCGCCTCTTTCTGGCTTACGCCCCCTCCCCCGAGCGACTCCGGGAGCCAGTGGGGCGGAACAGAGTGGGGTGGGCTGGGGCCGCGTCACTCGCTGCTGCTAGCGCCAGACTCCCCGCTAACCCCCAGGCCGTCCTGGACCCCGTGTCCCCCTGAAGCGCTGGGCCCGGGATGGTTGCCCCGGTCCATCCTATGGACGGGATGGCTCTGCATGGACCCGTTCTGGGCACCACCAAAAATTATACAAACCTGGCGCCCATGTTCATCGCCCTGGCACCTCTGGGCTCGCCGCGTCACTTATGAAAATAAAAAAATTGCTTGAGCCCCGGCACCTCTTACATCTATTCAGGGCTTAATTTGGAATGAATCAGTCCAGTTCCGAGTGCACACAGAGCTACAACACTAAGACCAGCAGGGAGGCCAAGGAGTGAATTGGCCGTGGAGACTCAGTTCCTGTTTTGCTCCAGAGCTGGTCTCTCCAGGCCAGAGCTGAAGAATATTAATGGGATCTTCAGGGGGAAGGTTGTACGGCCACAGCCTGTGCTGCACCTGCTCTGAAGCTGGGAGAAGCCAAAGAATTATAATTTCAGGCCCATTAGAGCAGCAACTTTCACTGACGACAAATGATGATGTGTCACTAAACGAAATACCAGAATGTGACATTTTCTCTCCAGGTGTGAGAAGGGGAAGGTCCAGCAGCCCGTGGAGATGTCTTCGGAGCTGGAAAAGAGACTCGGAGAGTTGTCTCAGAATAATAGTGATCTAACGGAGACTCTGAAGAAGTTCAAAGGTACCAAGATGGGATCGAGGAGCGGAAATTGGGATGAGTCTAGAGACTGTGGGAGAAGATTGGGCTGCATTAGTAGGAGTGTTGCCAGCAGATCCACGGAACTGATTATTCCCTTTTATTCATGAAGCCACATCTGGAGTATGGAATCCAATTTTGGACCCCCAATACAAAAAGGATGTGGACAAATTGGAGAGAGTCCAGCGGAGGACAATGAAAATGATTAGGGGGCTGGGGCACATGATTTATGAAGAGCAGCTGAGGAAACTGGGCTTATTTAGTCTGCAGAAGAGAAGAATGAGGGGGGATTTGATAGCAGCCTTCAATTACCTGAAAGGGGAGTTCCAAAGAAGATGGATCCAGACTGTTCTCAGTGGTGGCAGATGACAGAACAAGGAGTAATGGTCTCAAGTTGCAGTCGGGGAGGTCCAGGCTGGATATTAGGAAAAACTTTTTCACTAGGAGGGTGGTGAAGCACTGGAATGGGTTACCTAGGGAGGTGGTGGAATCTCCTTCCTTAGAGGTTTTTAAGGCCTGGCTTGACAAAGCCCTGGCTGGGATGATTTAGTTGGGGATTGGACCTGCTTTGAGCAGGGGGTTGACCTGCTGAGGTCCCTTCCAACCCTGATATTCTATGAAATTATGAATCCGTTCAATAAGAAAAGTGAAGCAGACAACCTGAACAAATCCAGCAAGGGTTGAGTTATTCGGTCACCTTTAGGAAATTATTTAGGTCCAGGTTTAGCAAAATGGCCAAATTTTTGGAACCTCGGAGTATCTCGTCCAGCTGCAGAACTGCAGGGCGTGTACTGCAGAACTTCTATCGTCCACAGCTGCAGGTGGAGTCCGTGGGACCTGCAGGTGCCCAACCCCTCTGTGAACCAGGCCCCAGGTGCCTAAAGTTCAGCATCCAAAATGTAGACCCTAAATTAAAGGCCACTATTGAAATTGGGACCCGGCCCATCCTTGTGCTCTGGCCCCGTGTACCAGCTAGTTTGGGCCAAAGGGGCTGTAGGAAAGATGCAAACCCCTGTCCCATCCCGAGGGAATCCCTCTAGTACAGAAGCCACTTGTTCCTGCTCCACAGCAGCTGCTGGCACAAGGAGTGTGCCTGGGCATGGAGTGGAGTTGGTGAGGGCACACTGGAGCAGGGAGGGGGTGGACCGGGATAAAGAGGTGTCGCCAGGATGAAGTTGTTTCTCTTATACTCTGCTGGCCGGCAAAGCCCCATAGAGGTCGCTGACACAAGGATGCAAATCTGTCTGGATTGCAGGACTTCCCTGTGCCAAGCTTTGCATTAGCCACTGAATAGGGAAGACCCAATCTGCCTCCCCTCTATCTCTTTGCCAGTGCAGGGGTGAATCTGGCCCATTGAACTGAACCTCTTCCTGCCTCAGTTTCTGCATTTGTAAAAGGATACAATTGTTTGCATTTCAGTCTATCCAGGGCGAAGACCCCGTTTGTGCCAAGCTCAGTAGAGACACTGAGTAAACACACCTAAAGTTTACAACAAAGGACCCTGATCCTGCAAATTCTTAAGCTCCCATTAATGTCAAAGTGTGGCAAGTCACTTTCATGCTAAAGTCTTTGCTGGATCTGGGTCTAAGTTAGGACGAAATGCAGCGGGTGAATGTGACACACCAGCTGGGGTCTGGGGGTGGGAGGGAGAGGATGAGGAAGCCGTCAGGCTTTCTTACAGCTAATATTCCCTGGCATGTGGTGAGGGTTAATGGAAGTGGATTCTGTTGATCTGAGGGGCCAGGAGGAAAGAGAAGGTTTGGGATTAGCTTTAATTAAAGACCTGAGTGTGTGTCTGTCCATCTCTGTCTGTTTCTCTCTCACTATTAAACCAAAGTTACGTCAAGTCAGAGTGGGGGTTGTAGAGAGATGTTTGTGGAAGATTATAATTTAGCGACACTCCCTCATAGGGGACAGGATTATGAATACAGGAATTTAGAGATGTGCCATGGAAGCTGGGGTGGAGAACTCAGTGTAGCTGCATACAGCAATCGGGGCGCTGGAACACGGGGAGCCGGGAGCCAGGGCCCTATAGCTTTTCACCGGCCGTAAGGGCGAGCAATGGGGGTGGAGAGGAGTGAGTGGAGGCGGGGTCTTGTGGAGAAGAGGCGGGGCCTCAGGGAGAATGGCAGCGCGAGGGCGGGAGCTCGGGAAGTAGGGTCGGTGTGTAGCCCAGTGGGCGAGCTTGCTTTCATTATATTTTGCTTTGCCTTATATTTAGCAGTAATGCACGGAACCTACAGGCCTGTATCCTGTCAGACGTTAGCTTCAGCAAGTTAGCAGGAGGCTTGAGGCCTATGAACTTTGCACAGATAAACGGCCAACGGAAAACCCCAAATATTGGGGAACTGAAAATAGAGTGTTTAAGGGGAAGTTTTGACCACAGGTACATGGTTTAACCACAGAAGCCTCCTGGCAATGAACTGACGTGTAACAGGTACATGAGCTACATTTGCAGACACCTAACCGCTAACGGGCCATGGCAACAAACTGACAGACGTGATAATAAGTTGAGAATGCATGGGGTGCATTGTCCTAGGGATGGGGGTTCCACAACCACCACTCCCAAGAGGAGGAGATGGGTGGTGGTGGTCGGGGACTCCCTTCTCAGGGGGATGGAGTCATCCATCTGCCGTCCAGACCCAGAGACTCGAGAAGAGTGCTGCTTGCCTGGAGCTTGAATTCAGGGTGTGGCGGAGTGTCTGCCAAAACTGATCAAGCCCTCAGACCGCCACCCCTTCCTACTTCTCCCAGGATACTGCCAAGAATGACCTTGAGGGGGTCACTGCAGACTACGTGGCTCTGGGAAGAAGGATAAAGGAGTTTGAGGCAAAAGTCGTGTTCTTGTCCATTCTCCCTGTTGAAGGAAAAGGCCCAGGTAGGGACCATCGAATTGTGGAGGTAAATGCTTGGTTATGCAGGTGGTGTCGGAGAGAGGGCTTTGGATTCTTCGACCATGGGATGTTGTTCCGGGAAGAAGGATTGCTAGGAAGAGATGAGGTCCACCTAACGACGAGAGAGAAGAGCATCTTCGCAAGCAGGCTGGCTAACCTAGTGAGGAGGGCTTTAAACTAGGTTCGCTGGGGAACTGTGACCTAAGCCTAGAGGTAAGTGGGGAAGTGGGATACCGGGAGGAAACACAAGGAGGAGGGTGCAACAGGAGAGGCCTCCTGATTCATACTGAGAAAGTAGGCCAATCGGCTAGATATCTTGGTGCCTGGACATGAACGCAAGCAGGAAGAATTGGAAGTCCTGGCACAGTCAAGGAACTATGATGTGATTGGAATTGGCAGTGTAACTCACATGACTAGAGTACTGTCATGGATGAGTTCAGGAAGGACAGGCAGGGGAGGAAAGGTGGAGGAGTTGCACTGTATGTAAGAGGGTGGTATGATTGCTCAGAGCTCCAGAATGAAACTGGAGAAAAGCCTGTTGAGAGTCTTTGGGTTAAGTTTAGAGGCGAGAGCAATAAGGGTGATGTCTTGGTGGGCGTCTGCTATAGACCATCAGACCAGCAGGATGAGGTAGACGAGGCTTTCTTCGGACAACTAACAGAAGTTTCCAGATCACAGGCCCTGGTTTTCTTTGGGGACTTCAATCACCCTGACATTTGCTGGGAGAGCAATACAGCAGTGCACAGACAATCCAGGAAATTTTTGGAGAGTGCTGGGGACAACTTCCTGGTGCAAGTGCTGGAGGAACCAACTAGGGGCCGTGCTCCTCTTGACCTGCTGCTCACAAACAGAAAAGAATTGGTTGGGGAAGTAGAAGTGGGTGGCAACCTGGGCAGCAGTGATCATGAGATGGTCAGGTTCAGGATCCTGACAAAAGGAAGAAAGGAGAGCAGCAGAATACGGACCCTGAACTTCAGAAAAGCAGACTTGGACTCCCTCTGAGAACTGATGGGCAAGATCCCTTGGGAGGCTAATATGAGGGGGAAGGGAGTCCAGGAGAGCTGACTGTATTTTAAAGAAGCCTTATTGAGGGCGCAAGAACAAACCATCTCGATGTGCAGAAAGAATAGCAAATATGGCAGGCAACCAGCTTGGCTTAACAGAGAAATCTTCGGTGAGTTTAAACACAAAAAGGAAGCTTACAAGAAGTGGAAACTTGGACAGATGACTAGGGAGGAGTATAAAAATATTGATTGAGCATGCAGGGGTGTATTCAGGAAGGTCAAAGCACAATTGGAGTTGCAGCTAGCAAGGGATGTGAAGGGTAACAAGAAGGGTTTCTACTGGTATGTTAGCAACAAGAAGAAGGTCAGGGTAAATGTGGGACCCTTACTGAATGGGGGAGGCAACCTAGTGACAGATGATGTGGAAAAAGCTGAAGTTCTCAATGCTTTTTTTCCTCGGTCTTCACAGACAAGGTCAGCTCCCAGGAGGTGAGCAGCCCTCAGTGGTGAAAGAACAAGGTTAGGACTTTTTAGAAAAGCTGGACATGCACAAGTCCATGGGACCAGATCTAATGCACCCGAGGGTGCTGAGGGAGTTGTCTGATGTGATTGTAGAGCCATTGGCCATTATCTTTGAAAACTCGTGGCAATCAGGGGAGGTCACGGAAGATTGGAAAAAGGCAAATATAGTGCCCATCTTTAAAAAAGGGAAGAAGGAGAATACGGGGAACTACAGACCAGTCAGCCTCACCTCAGTACCTGGAAAAATCATGGAGCAGATCCTCAAGGAATCCATTTTGAAGCACTTGGAGGAGAAGAAGGTGATCAGGAACAGTCAACATGGATTCACCAAGGGCAAGTCAAGCCTGACCAACCTGATTGCCTTCTATGATGGGATAACTGGCTTTCTGGATATGGGGAAAGCGGTGGACTTGGGCTGCATTAGTAGGAGCATGGCAAGCAGACTGAGGGAAGTGATTATTCCCCTCTATTCGGCACTGGTGAGGCCACATCTGAAGTATTGTGTCCAGTTTTGAGCCCCCCACTACAGAAAGGAGGTGGACAAATTGGAGAGAGTCCAGCGGAGGACAACAAAAATTATTAGGGGGCTGGGGCACAAGACTTACAAGGAGAGGCTGAGGGAACTGGGCTTATTTAGCAGAAGAGAAGAGTGAAGGGGGATTTGACATCAGCCTTCAACTACCTGAAGAGGGGTTCCAAAGAGGATGGAGCTAGGCTTTTCTCAGTGGTGGCAGATGACAGAACAAGGAGCAATGTCTCAAATTGCAGTAGGAGAGGTATAGGTTGGATATAAGGAAACACTATTTCACTAGGAGGGTGGTGAAGCACTGGAATGGGTTACCTAGGAAGGTGGTTGAATCTCCATCCTTAGAGGTTTTTAAGGCCTGGCTTGACAAAGCCCTGGCTGGGATGATTTAGTTGGTGTTGGTCCTGCTTTGAGCAGGGGGTTGGACTAGATGACCTCCTGAGGTTTCTTCCAACCCTAATCTTCTATGATTCTATGATATATGAACCTATAGAAAAAAGACACTCCAACATTAGTAAGAGGAGGAAATACAAATAAGGAAAAGGGGGAAATTCCCTACTAAATATGCATTAAATATAGCAGCAGCAGAGTAACATATGGTAAAAATGGTATCCCAGCCTAGGGGCAGTAGGAGAAGAAGATGTAGTTCTTGGGAGGTGTCAGAATGATGGCCATGGGTGATGATGAAGAAGGTGATGGTGATGAGGAAGATGATGGGTAACATGTCAGGTTATTCTGCAAGGGATGGTGTGAGTATGTGGGTGTGTAGATGTACATTCTGTAGTATCTCTATCTCCCTTACTGAGTTGGGGTGTTTGTGACTGTGCTAAATGTATTAATAAACTATATTTGTAATAATAGAGGAGTTCCTATAGTGTGAGTGTTGCAACTATGCACATTGGGGTTTCCAACTATATAATAATTTGAATAATATTGGGCCTGGTCTTGGGACAAGAACCTGCTAACCCTCAAAGTGATAACTGGGGATTCTTAAGTAATTAATATATATATTAAGAGAAGACTGGAAGACGTGTTGTGATCGGCTCAGTCTTAACTGATGAAGGACCGACAGTCTACGCAGTCTATATATATAATTTATAGATCGGGTTACAGATTGGGGAGGGGAGAGGAAGTGGCACAAGGGGGGGAGAAGGGGGGCAAGGTCACAGTTTGGGCACTGGTGCCCCCCCCCCCACTTTTAGGGAGAGTCCTTTGCTCCTGACAGCAGTTCACCCCAGAAGCTCTCTAGGTTGTTTTAATAAAAGTTCTATTCTTTTGTCATGCACTGGTGTGTTGTTTAATGAACTCCAAGATCATTACAAGGGTGTTGTTTCAAACATGAAAGCGTGCTATCTCATCTCTTCTGTCCCTTCCCCCTCCAGACACTCTGCCGTCTGAACTGGAGAAAAGAAGAAGGGAATCCCTAGGATTGCACAGACAGGGTGAGATTGCCGGTGGAGATGGTCTTCAAGTGAAGACAGAAATTCCATCAAGACACTTTCATGAACCCGGAGCTGAAGTTACAAACCAAACTAACAGTGTTCCTGACACACGTCCCATTCACAAATAAAATAGAGAATTGTAACTACTAAGGTGACCCTAAGCTCAAGTCATATGAACAATCCTGACACCAACCTTAATACCGAGTCCATGCCCACGCCAAGGAACAGAAGCACTCTCACGAACCTGCATCCAAACACTTTCCTCTAACCCCGGTAGGGTTGCCAACTTGGTAATACTTAAAAACCGGACACTCCAGCAGGAGTGCTGGAACCTCCCCTGCCCCGCCTCTTTTCCCTGAGGCCCCTGCCCCACCTCTTCCCCCCAAAGCCCCACCCCACTTCTTCCTCCTGAGATCCCTCCCAGGGATCCAGGACTGTCGCATCCAGCACCAGGCTGCTGGGGAATGTTAGAAATGGTTCCAGCCTCCCCCAGGGCCGAGCTCTGCCCCTAATGCTCCAATTCTCTCTCTCCCCAGTGAATGTGACTCTGGATCCAGACACGGCTCATCCTGAACTCATCGTGTCAGAGGACTGGAAAAGTGCAAGATGGGGATTCACAGAGGAGGATCTACCCGACAATCCGGAGCGATTTGACATTTTGCCCTGTGTGCTGGGCTGTGAGGGATTCACCTCGGGGAGACATTGCTGGGAGGTGGAGGTGGGGGGTGGGCGATTCTGGGCCGTGGGGGTGGCCAGAGAGTCTGTGAGGAGGAAGGGATGGATCAGCCGTAGCCCTGAGGGGGGGATCTGGGCTGTGGAGCGGTGTGGAGATCAATACCAGGCTCTCACCTCCCCTGAGACCCCCCTGCCCCTGAGCCAGGCCCCCAGCAGGATCCGGGTTTCTCTGGACTGTGAACGGGGGCAGGTGACATTTTTCGATGCTGAGAACCAGGGCCCGATCTTCACTTTCCCGCCCGCCTCTTTCACTGGGGAGAGAAGCCTACCCTGGCTCCAGGTGGGGAGATCCCGGCTCAGACTGTGGCCCTAAGACACAGGGGGGAAATATCCCTCCTGGGGACCCTGAAGTCAGCCTCTCTAGCCTCAAACGTCCTCGTCTCCATGACCCCGGCGCCTCCATGGGGGACAATGGATCGTCAAACCATAGAGAGGAAGCAGCGATGGAGATGGAGACATCAGGTTTTCCCCCTCTAGACTCTGCAGCCTATTTCTCACTATCCTCCATAGTCAGGAAAACTCTGGGATCCCAGCTCAGGCACTGAGATACTGGGGAATAGCCTACCGGGAATTAAAAGATGGGTTTCTTTAGCCACCATCATCCTAGTCTCCATGACCTTGGAGGACTCCTGTCTCCCCATTCTCCTGGCCTCTCCTATCTCTCACCCCCTGAAAGCTCATCTCTCTCCTTGCCAGCACTAGGGGTGGGAAAGGGGTGGGTGAAGAACTACTGAAGCTGCAGGAAGAGCAGAGGGGCCCTGAGGGACAGGCCGATATGGGGGTTGCAGGGGTCACAGTGGGGTGTGGGGCAGAATTGCACTAGTGCCAACCTCAAGAGATCAACAATTTTGAGACTGCCCTATAAAGCGTGAGTTTTTAATAAAACATCATATGTTTTTTAGTCCGTCTTTTGACTTTTTACCTGCCCTCTCCTCTCCTGCCAGTGTTTGTGGGATAATTTCAGGTTACAAAGTCAACCTTTAATGGACAGGCACATGCATGTCTCTCGCTGGCTGTTCCGATGGAATTCCCATTTCCTTGCTTCCTAAGTTAGGGGACCTGCCATCCATCCTCCATTACGGTCTTGACTCTCTTCCTTCTTAGGCAAAGTCTGTGTCTTCACAAAACTCCGCAGTGGCACGGCTGTAGTGCTTCCAGTGTAGACACTCACTCCAGCGATAGGAAGGGGTCTCCTCTCACTGTAGTTAATCCACCTTCTCGAGAGGTGGGAGCTAGGTCCACAGAAGAATTCTTCCATGGATCTCTGCTGGGGATTAGACCTTCTCAGGACCGGCTCTAGCTTTTTTGCTGCCCCGAGCAAAAAGAAAAAAAGGGTGGCCAGACTGCCGAAGCAAAAAAAAAAAAACGGCAGGGTGTCCGGAATGTGTCACCCCAAGATTGGCCGGAAAGCCGCCCCTTACAATGTGCCGCCCCAGGCACGTGCTTTCTCGTCTGGTGCCTGGAGCCGGCCCTGTTCTTCTTAACTCCATCACTCAGGGGTGTGGGTTTTTCATAGCCCGAATCAACATAATTGCATTTTGATCTAACTTTTTAGTACAGACATGGCCTAAGCCAACTCTACTGACAGCACAGCCCCCTAGTGTAGATGCAGCCTACGCTGACAAAAGGGGTTTTGTTCTCTCTGCAAACCACCACGACCAGCCCAAAGTTGGCTATGCCCCCAAAAGCCCTTTTCCATCAACAAAGGTGCATCGATCCATTACTGGAGGTTTTGTCAGCATAGAAATGTCAGTCAAGGACGTGGGTTCCTTTCCCACCCCGACCGACCCACCTATGCCAATGTAACTTTTCACTGTAGACCAGTCCCTAGTTTATCTTTGAGGGGAAAAAAGGATGGTAAATAGTGTGAGAACCACTGACCTGCTCAATGCATCGCGAGTCACACTCGCACATAGAACGTATAGTACTTGGTAGGGTTGATGAGTGTGTACATATTGGTGAGTTAGATGTAAATATACAAATAGTAGTTTGTAGGGTTGATGAGTTACATAGATATTATTAAAGAACTTGACATCAACGCCTGCTTTCTGAAAGTAGCTGCAGAAGAACATGTCAGGTCAGGGGGAGGGGGTGGCAGAGAAAAATGGGGATTGTACATTATATGCAACAGCAGGAGAGAAAGATGCTTTCTTGTTATCAATGCCAGTGCTAGCCCATTGGGGCCCCTAAACAGGAATATTCCCCCCACAATATTAAAACAGGCACGTTCTTATAATAAAAAGTGGATAGGGAGCCCCCCTGAGCGGCTTGGGGCTCGAAGCTCTGGTCATTACATCTGGGTAAATTCCTAAGTTCAGGTAGTACTGCCCTAAAAGAACACATGACATATTCACAAACCGGTATTGCCATGTAGACGGGAAGGGGGGGAACTGGTGTGGGGACTGGGGAAGCAGAATGAATTGCTGGACGGGGGGACAGGCAGATGTGGGGGTGGCAGGGACACAGAATTAATTAAATAGGGGTTGGGGGGAGAGTTTGAGGAGACGCTAGAAGGCCCGCAGGAGCTGGAAGTGATTTGTACCAATCTGTGTCACTGGATCTCATTGATACGCATCCGAAGAAGTGGGCTGTAGTCCACGAAAGCTTATTCTCTAATAAATTTGGTGCCACAAGTAATTCCTGTTCTTTTTGTGGATCTCATTGGGATCTCCCAGTTACAGCTCCTGCTGCAGGAGCCAAGATCACCTTCCTTTATAGCTATGGGGGAGAGTTGGCAACAATCATACATGGGAAGGTGCCCTCCCCCCAGCACAGACCCACCCGGCTGGGGGAGCAGCCGCTGCTCCCTTCGGGCTGCCAGATCCCAATGGAGGAGGGCGAAACACGGAGACAGATGGAGCGCACCCTCCTCTCGCTGAGCAGGGACCAGACACAACAGCTACTGAATCAACTCCCCACACTCCCCTCCCCGCCAGCCCCCCAACCCTGGAGGGATCCATCCAGGGCTGGATTAAGGCGCTGGCAACCTAGGCAGGAGTCTAGGGGCCCGATTTGCGCGTGTGTGAGGGGGCTCAGAGAAGCTGCCCTTGTCTAGACTGGTAGAGGCAGGGTCTGGGGCAGGGGGCTGCAGCGCGCTGCGTTTATCGCTAGGACCCAGGAGCGGCTGGGAGGCGGCTCTGGGGGGAGCGATCGCGGGGGTCAGTCCCGGCAGCAGGAAGTGACTCGCAGCCGCTGCGGGGACTCTGGCTCCAGGC
The DNA here is from genome assembly GCF_027887155.1 of Malaclemys terrapin pileata. Classification (NCBI taxonomy): domain Eukaryota; kingdom Metazoa; phylum Chordata; order Testudines; family Emydidae; genus Malaclemys; species Malaclemys terrapin. The sequence goes on along the minus strand of NC_071517.1, from coordinate 42,180,569 downwards.
TCCTGGCGAGATCCCCGAGCCCCGGCGGCTGGTGCTGGGAGCCCGGAGCCCGGGCTGCAGCCGGGAGAGGGGAATCTCCAGCAGGGCCCTTCCCGCTGCTCCCCAGGAGCCTCTCCCAGGGCAGAGCCCCCAGCCCAGCCAGGCCCCTTCCCGGCCCGGCCCCTGCCCCAGGGGGCCCCGCTCGGAGGGAAGGTAAGAGACCCCGCCCAGGGAGCGGTGTCCCCGGTCACCCCCGGGCTGCTCCGAGCGGAGCTGGCTGCGATTCCCGCTCTGGGCCCGGGAAAGCTGCCGCCAGCCCCCGGTGTGTGCGGGGCGGGGGGAGCCGGGCCGGGCCGTGCTGGGGGCTGGGACAGCGACACGGGGGCAGACGGGGGTGGGAGCCGGAGTCACCTGCTGCCCCAAATCCGGTGCTTTGTGTTCCCAGCCCCTGGCCGCGCTGGTGTGAACGGAGGCTGCTGCTCGGTGAGATCTGCTGGCACCGCCCTGCCCGCACCCTGCCCCCCCCCCCCCCCTTGGGCTGACAAGCAGCTCCCGGCTGTTCCTGGGGGGTGGAGGGACAGAATCTGGGCAGGGGCCAAACTGAATGCACGGGGGGGCGGGGGGTGTTACAACAGCTTGGGGAAGGAGCGGGGCCCAGGGGCCAAATCAAGGACCGGGGGTAGGAGTTGGGTACAGGCACTGCCAGCCAGGGCAGAAGGGGAAACCCGGGGGAGGGGATAAAAGTCCCCCCAGAGGGGGTGAGCCAGCTGCAGTGATTGTAAAAATGGGAGGGGGGGGCAGAGGGGCTTTTCCTGCCCCCCTTTTGCAGGATTTTAGCTCCTGTTTCCCAGGGCTGTGTCCTTAAAGGCCCAGTGCATCGCAGTGCCTGGGCAGGGCCCCTCTCCCCTCCTCTATATGGTGTATGCTAGGCAGATTGTTGACTCTCCCTGGACAAGAGGCAGGGGAATGGGAAATGATAGAGGGGATTGGCCCGGCAGATGATGGATTATCTCCACAGACACCCCCCCCCCCCCCCCACACACACACACACACGGTAGTTTTGCAATCTGGGCTCAGTGTTACAGAAATTAACACTGCAAAGAGCCTTCCAAGATGGCTTCCGACTCCTTTAAAGACCCTGTTTAATCGATATTCAAGACAAAGGGCTCTGGGAGGGGGGAGCATTGAGAAACTCAATTCTCCTATATTATTTCGAAGGAGGAAAGAAAAGCTAACCCCCACCCCCCTTTCTCCAACCCAATGCTCAGAGCCCAGCACCCCACATTTCAGCCCTAGGCCAGCCCATTGCTGGTCCCGGTTCCTGCAGGCACCAGCCACAGAGCGACCTTTTAAGGCTGGCAGAAAAACGCCGCTAATCCGTGCGAGACACTGGGATCCTGTCACAAAAGCAGGCACAGAAAACCCAGGGAGCTCGGGTGAACGGGAGCCAGAGAGGACGGTGACTTTAGGGTGAGCGGCTTCTGTCCCAGGTCAGCTTTGATTCCCCCAGGGGACATCCCTGGCATAGTCCCCATTGTCCCCAGCCAATGCTGTGGCCATCGGGGACAGGGCAAGCCACTGGGCTGTGTCAGGCTCCTCGTCTTCCTCTGGACTCAGCGATCCAGGTCAGTCTGGCATCAGGGCTGGATAGGCCTGTAGCTATCCCCACCTTCCTTCTCAGTCCCCCCCCCCCCCCCCCCCCAGTCCACTGATGGTGTCATCCATAGCCCTTTATAACGTAAGGCAGTGGCTCTCAACCTTTCCCAACCACTGTACCCCTAGCAGGAGTCTGATTTGTCTTGCCTACCCCCAGGTTAATAATTACTCGCTTACAAAATCAGACATAAAAATACAAAAGTGTCACAGCCACTATTACTGAAAAAGTGCCGACTTTCTCATTTTTACCGTATAATTCTAAAAGAAATCAACTGGAATATAAATATTGTTCTTACATTTCAGTGTATGGTCTATAGAGCAGTCTAAACAAGTCAGTGTCTGTCTGAATTTTGAGTTTGGCCTGACTTCGCTAGTGCTTCTTATGCAGCCTGTTGTAAAACTAGGCAGATATCTAGATGAGTTGATGAGCCTCCTGCAAGAGGGCTGTGTACCCCTAGGGGTGCGTGTGCCCCTGGTTGAGAACCACTGATTTAAGGAGGGCTTCTCCCAACGTTCACAGGATATTTCCGGTCTCTCTCATTATTTGGCTCTGTTATTGATGAAAGTTTTAGCCTGATCGCAGAGAAAGAAAGCACAACTAGCATCCTTCCCATCAGCGAACAATCTGCGCACGGCAGAAAGAAGCCCACAACTGCTTGGCAACTGGGATTTAGCCTCAGAATGATCACCCCGTGTGTGGGATTCATTAAATTCCCTCTCCAGGTCCCCTTTCATTCCCGGCCCTGGGGAGTCTGATTTAGGATTCAAGAAATCAGAGCGTGGTTCCTAAGCGTGGCAAGAGAAGAACCGCTTTGGAATACGACCAGTCTGGGAGGGGGAGGGATAGAACGGGGAGAGGATGAATGCTCCAGCACTGGGACAGACGCCATGGTGTCAAAGGAGGACCGTGATGCTGAGGCGGAAGGAAGGAATCCCCCAGACTCACCCCCATCAGGCTCAAATAAACCAGAGGTTGAAATAGCGCCCTTTATTCTCCCTGCTCCAGCTCTTTTAGACTCTGTTGTATTCTGTTTTTACGAACAAAAATGGGCAGAGAAAATAAATGTCCTTCAGCACAACCCCAGCTCAACGGGACAATAATCAGGGATGAGACAATCTACCCCCAAGGGGAAATGTAGCATCTGTAACATTCACTCTGCTGCGGGGGGTGGGGGGGGAGAGCAGGCTAAATGAGATGCTCAGGGTTGATCTGGACTAGGAAAAGGGGCGGAGGTTCAGTCCGGGTCAGGGGGAAATGTGCCAGTTAACCCAACCACTTTTCCCAGTCGGGACAAACCCAGTTTCCTGCTGAAGCAGAGGTAGGATCCCCAGGCCTGTGGGAATCAGTCCCTCTCAGTGGTGCTGTCTAAATGCAGAGGGACAGGGAGAAAGGACAGAGGGGGTGAGTGATAAGGGTCTTATCTGTGATCCCCAAACGTTCAATAACCCCAGCACCCTGCTCCTTCTGATTCCCAGCTCCCCCAGCCCCACCCATTCAATCCTGCAGTTCTCTGCCCAACATCTCCCCCTCCTGGTCCCTTATTATTTAATCCCTCAGAGCCCAGCACTCTGGGGGATTCAGGGAGACGAGGAGTTACCAGCCCCCAGGGACACTCCCCCACAGGGAACAGCCCCAGGTCAATGGGGGAGCCCAGCCCAGGAACTGGTGGAAGATGGGGACAGGTGTCTAGAGTGAAGGTGGGGCCTGGCCCAAGTATCCTTCTCATCTCCATGGCAGGGGGATCCCGGCTGGGAGGGGAAGGGAAGCGGGGGGAACTTCAGCCGGGCAGAGGGAGCGTCTGGAGGAGTTTCTCTCTCTCCCTTCCCACATCTGTGACCCATCAGCTCAGCAGCCAGGGCTGCAGCAGGGAGGAGAGGCTGATGGGGGCTTCTCCTCCTCTGCCTGGGGTTGGAAACAAGGACCCCAGCACCTTAATGCCCTATTTGGTTGCATGGGGCAGTTCTGCCCTCTGTGGTCTTAGTCTCTCTGACTCAAGCAGATCTTTCTGCACCAGTTATGGTCGGGTCTCAGTTTCAAGTTTTCCTCTGCAAACATGAGGGCTAGAAACTTACTCCAGGGTGGCTTTATGTAATTAGTTATTTTATTTATGAAAAGCAAAGTGCTGATCTAACCAGGTGGCTCCAGGAGGTGGGGCCTTATTGTCTTCTCTACTTTTCCAATTCCCTGATTTTGACTCCTTTTCTTGTAATCTGCTGTAGATAAAGTTTCACTCCTTTAAATTATCTTAAAATTTTGTTTTGATTCCTCTAAGCACTTCGTCATTAACGTTGTTAACATCGTGTGGATGGATGTTATTGTGCTATAGAATTTATATTTTTAATGGCAAATAATCATGGGAAATATTAATAGTTGCTAGAAGCTTCAGCAAAGAGATTTCACAGTGTTTCTAGTGTAACATTTCCTGTTTGTAGTGCAATCTTGTAACTGGCAGTTTTCAGTTCTAAATTTTTGTTCTTTTTTTTTTGTGTGTGTTCATTCTTTGGGATCTTTTGAGTTCAAGGCTGACTGATTTCCTGGGTTGGTGTCAAAACTGCTTCAGTTTCCTTTGATCCACCAATGGGAATTGCTTCAATCCCCTGTTATTTTCCATTGTGTTTTTTCACATGTCACCTTGTGTGTCGAACTTGGTTCTCCAATGTTCACCAAAGGCCAGAATTTTAAAAGTTGACGGCCCCTACACCCTTTTAAAAATCCCACAAGGAGCGTAAGTTCTCTTAAAAATCTGTCCCTTAGGGCATTTGTATAAAATCCTTCCCCAAAGGAAATTTCCACTATATTTTTTACTAAACATACAACCCCAAGATGGATTGAGAGCCACAAGAACTGAAAACTCATGAGTTATGCCCCCCAAAGTCATGAAATTAAAACAGTGGTTCTCAAACTTTTTTACTGGTGACCCCTCTCACATAGCAAGCCTCTGAGTGCGACCCCCCCTAATAAATTAAAAACACTTTTTTATATAAAAACAGCATTATAAATGCTGGAGGCAAAATGCGGTTTGGGGTGGAGGCTGACAGTTCATGAACCTCCATGTAATAACCTCACGACCCCCTCAGGGGTCCCGAGTCCCAGTTCGAGAACCCCTGAATTAAAATAGATAAATAAATGCATTTTTCATTCCTTTTGTTTGCCTGTCCGTTTCTGCATCTTTAGGGTGCATTCATACTTTTGCTGTTCTCCCAAAGGATCCGTATATCTAAAATGGTTGTAACATTCAATGCCATTTTGCACTTCCAGTAACATGTGATCTCTCCCCTTTTGTAATTACTCATTTCTGTGAATAATCCCCCATCCTGCACACACTGAAGTACATGCCTTACTCTTCTATAAGTTCATTTATTGCAGATATAGATGGCAATCTTTCTACTGATTTCTTTGTACTTCCAATTGTCTGTTTTAATTTCATAGCCTTGTATGTGTGCTGCCTAGTTTGTTATGATACGTTTCAGGGATGTTCACCAAGTTTACTGATTTGTACAGCTGATATCAAAGATGTTTTGACTTTTTAAAAAAATTCTGTTTCTCTTCAGGGAGGGGGGAATAGTGCTGACCTCACTTAGTTTTCCTTTGGTGAAACCAAAGTGCCTGGCCTCCATTATGGTTTTGCAGTGGGATAGCTAATGTGTAATAGTTAAAAACACCCATTGTCTTAGCACTGCAGATACAGTGACTATAATGTTGACTCTGACATTAAATGGGTTTGCAGGCTGAAAACTCTGATACGGATCGTGTGGCTACTACTCCTGCTCCTTTGACAGGGGTTGCATCTGAATGTCTGCACCCGTTTGTGTGGGTGTCCTGGAAAACCAGTTAAAGCATTTAAAACTAAAGGCATTAGTGGGGGCTCCCCCCTCTCAATTTCCCGTATTCTCTTCCTTTTACTTATTCATGGCTTGTCTACATGGTGTGACACTACAGGTGTGAAGTTAATGCAAATAACTTACAGATGTTCTCATTGAGAAGGTGGCCTTAATTTTGACAGTGGCACTCAGGGCAACCACAGAAGATTTCAGGCGTCCTTCCCCCAAATACTATTAATTACCGGCCCTTTCACCTCTCTTGAACATTCTTAAATTTTGTATCATCCAGGTGTAACCCACATTCGATTTTTCAAGTCCAAAGAGAAGGAGCGAAGCAGTGGGGCGCTCATCTCATCTTCCCTGAGTGTTGCGCTCTGTAGAAAAGCCATTAGGATATTTTACAGGTGTCAGTTTTGGCCTGACAGAATTTCATTAAATGGGGTAAGGCTGAAATTCAAGGTGCTCTCGCTCCTGCAAAGGACAGGACGTCTTTCATGAGCAGGAGAATGGAGGCCGGAGAGTGTCATGACAGATCCTGCTGTGCGTGTGTTGGCCTGACTGAACCGTGATCCCCTTTATAAGCAACTATAGACAAAATGGGGGCACTCTTGTCCCATGGGAATGAGCCAATTGATCCACATATCACTTACAAGTCTGTTACCCTGCTTACACTATGATGGTTAGATTAGTGAGCCCACGACTGCGATGTTCACCAAGGTGTGAGGACGCACCCTGCCAGGCGTAGCAAAAGTATTTTCAGCTCACATCAAACATTGTGATATGTCTCGGCACATGTGCAGAGCACGGGGCTAATCTGGCTCAGACGCATCCAGAAATAGGGTGCGGCGGCAGTTACTAGACATGCTCTGTGTTTGTTTCTGAAGCTGTATCGGATATTTTCATTGTAGGCAAACCACCTGGCGTGGCCACTCCCTGTTTTTTTTCAAGGTAGAATTTCCCTAAGGAGCCCCAGGCCTGGGCTACACTGGGGGTTGAACTAAGATACGCAACTTCAGCTACGCGAAGTCGAAGTATCTTAGTTTGACTTACCTGGCCGTCTTCACGGCGGCGAGTCGACCACCGCAGCTCCCCCGTCGACTCCGCTTACTCCTCCTGCCAAGGTGGACTACAGGCGTTGATTTGGGGATCAATTTATCGCATCTAGACGAGACGCGATAAATCGATCCCCGATACATCGAACACTACCCGTAGTACAGACATACCCTTAGTTTCTGCCTCTGAGATGAGCCCTACTGCCTTCCTCTGGGCAGCTGGATACCTGGCTCCCATGTAAGCCCCAGAGTGATTCAGGAACAAGGGAGAGGACAGGCGGGTGAATGACTGACCCTCTTGCCTTCAGGGCACAATCCGATAAGTGTGCTCAGAGACTCACTGTCCGGATCGGGTCCCATTCAAACTCTGGCTGGAAAAGGGGGCCATGGTGTTGCTATCCAACTTCTAGCCCAGTGGTTAACGCACTGGCCTAGGATGTGAGAGACCCAGGTTCAATTCCTGCCTCAGAGAGAGACGGAGACAGGGTTTGAGTGGGGGTCTCCGACATCTCAGGCAAGTGTGGTAACCATTGGGTTAAAAGTGATAAGGTGGAACCCTTCTCCTCTGGCTGTTTTGTGCGGTGTGCGGCACCTGCCTAGCTCCTTCTCACAAGGAACAGCTTAGGCACTTGAGCCGCCGGACTGCAGGAGCGGGGTTCCCATTCCTGGATCACTAGGCACTTCCCTGCAGCGGGGACTTAGGTACCAAACTCCATGAGATGGGCAGGGTTTAGGACACAGCCCCGTGGTCGGCATCTCCCGTTGGTTAGCTGAGGCCAGTGACTCCCAAACTGTGGGGCGTGCCCCCCTGCGTGGCTGGACCCAGGCCCCACCCCAAAGTGGGCAGGGAGGGAGCGCCACCTAGCCATGGCCCCACCCCCAATCGTGGTTCCTGCCCCTGGCCATAGCTCCGCTCCCAGCCCCTGACGCAGACCCTTTCCCTGGCTGCGGCTCCAGCCTCAGCTTCCTTACCCCGTCCTGGTTCCCCCTCCCGCCCCCCAGGAGCCACGGGCCCAGACAGGAGTAAGGAGGGGGGCATGACCCTGAAAAGTTTGGGGACCATTGACTTAGACGATTCCTTGCCTAGCGGGCTGACTTTTTCGGATGCCATTCTAAGGCGCCCATCTCTCCCTAGTCACTGTATAGGGAGCCTAGGCACCTAACTCCGTCCGCTTTGTGGATCGCAGGGATGTTCCTCAAAAAGAAGAACAGGAGTACTTGTGGCACCTTAGAGACTAACAAATTTATTAGAGCATAAGCTTTCGTGGACTACAGCCCACTTCTTCGGATGCATAACATCCGAAGAAGTGGGCTGTAGTCCACGAAAGCTTATGCTCTAATAAATTTGTTAGTCTCTAAGGTGCCACAAGTACTCCTGTTCTTCTTTTTGCGGATACAGACTAACACGGCTATTACTCTGAGGGATGTTCCTGTGACTTTCTAGGTGTTTAACAGTTAGGCACTGCGACACTCAGCATCACAACGCCTCAGTCCCTTCGTGAGTCTAGCCCAGAGGCCTGTCCCTCACTGCTGAGAGAGGTGGGTTTTGTTCTTTGCTTTGGGGTAAGTAAGGAGCAGGCGCGATGCTGCGGTACAAACGCAGTGAGGACAAGGCACTTGGACTTTAGCAGTGAGGAAAAGGCCTGAGAAAACAGCTGGGAAAGAAGATCAGAGAGGAAGGTGTTAACATGCATGAGCCAAAGTGTGACAGTGACAATGGGGGGATGAGTCAGTCTAAGGGACAAAGACAGATTTTCTGCCTAATGGCTTGTGTTTACGAGGAATTCCTAAGTATTCCAAAGACTGTCCAGAATGCGTTACACCATTCACAGTGTTTTGTGTGCATTACATGTTTGTTCACTATAGAACATCTGTGACCTGGTTGACAGTGGAAAGAGATTGATGGAGAAATAACCCCACTTTCCTTCTGGCTTTTACACGACAGGGTTGACAAGGACCCTGGTCTGATTTCCGGGCAGGATCCAGATCTCAGCCACACTGGAGTCAGACCGGAGTCACTGCTGGCTCTGGCAGGCAGGGAGTGCGGATGGGCCAATGGGATCAGCCTCTGCCTGCCTGTCCCTGGGGGCTGCAGGGGCAGGATAGGGAGGCTCAGGCATTAGCTGCTGCCACCAGAGGGCTCCGGTTCTGGCCAAGGGAGAGGAGGAGGCGGGTGCATGTCTCTCTCTGCTCCTGATATTAGAGCCCTGGAGTTAAACTCCCTGGGCAGATGCTGCTCCTCCTCCAGTTTGGTCTGGAAGCCCGGGCTGAGCAGTTGCTGCTCCTGCAGTGGGGACTGTGGTCAGGGCTGGCTCTGGCTTTTTTGCCGTCCCTGCGGCGCGGCCGGAGCAGCAAAGCAGGAAAAAAAAAAAACTGGGGGGTGGCTGGAGCCAGGGTGCAGGGGGACTCCCTGCGCTGCAGACGTGCTGCAGCTAGCGGGGGGGAGAGAGAGAAGAGGGGCGGCCAGGGTTTCGGCGGGGTGCTGCCACGCGGCCCCAACCACCGCACCACCTGCCGGGAGGGCTCTGTGCTGCTCCGGTCGGCGGGGAGGGAAGGGCGTGGGCTGCCCTGCTGGGCTTGCTACAGACCTGGCACCGGCTGGGGCAGACGGATACGCAGCCCGCTCCCAGCAAGGCGCTCCCTTCCTCCGCGTCGCCGCTCCCTACAGGGCGGCCGAATCGGCAAACAAAAAAAAAAAAGCAGCCGTGCCGCCCTAGGATTGGGCGGAATGCTGCCCCGGGGAATCTGCCGCCCCAAGCACGAGCTTGCTCGGCTGGTGCCTGGAGCCGGCCCTGACTGTGGTGGGGTGAGACCTTCATTAAAGCCCTCTCTGTGCCCAGCCCAGGTAGGGACAGGCTCCAGTGGCGGGAAGCAGCCCCCTTAGGGCAGCCCTGGGCTCTGCCGACACCAGCCCCTGAGCCGGAGCCTGCAGGTGATGGGGAGAGACCCGGCTGGGGTCGGGCAGTAAAGTGACTGCACAAGCGCTCCCTCCTTGCCCCATCTCTGCTCCCTGGTGTCTGTGAGTCCCAGAACTGCTGCCCTCACAGACACATCCCAACTCACGCTCCTGTGAGCTGTGGCAGCCGCTGATCTAATGAGAGCAAATGCCCATGGGAACAGGAGAGTAGTCAGTTCTCCGGGGCAGAGGGCAGGGGAGAGAGGGAAGGTGATAGAAACAGAGACTGACCAGACTGGAAGGGGCAGCAGGAGCAGGAAGTGGGGCGGGAGGTTCCCAACTCCTAGCCCTGCCCGGATCCATTCCCTGCACCCCCTGGGCAGACTGACTCTCCTGGGAACAAGGGGAGGAGCTGACAGAGCAAAAGCCAGTTCCTGTCCCAGCCGAGTTCCTGCACTGCTGGGGGGATGTGCTCCCCTTGGGGCCAATGTCAGGGGGATCCCCAAAAGTGGCTCCTTTGATTCTGCTCTTTTTCCAGCATTCAGCTCAGAGATGCTATTATGGGGAGAGTTTAAAAGTGTCCCCAGTGGGTTTAGTTCTGCTGGGAGAGGCCTGGCCTGGATGGTAATAAACTAACGGTTTCTTCCCAGCGTGGCAGAGTCCAGAGCGTCTGTCTGCAAGGAGAGAGCCTGGCGGGAATTGGGGTGTGAAATGGACTCAAGCCCCTTCTGAAACCTCCCCCATCGCCCCTCTCGCCCTGACAGGCTGAAGAATCGCATCCCGATTTTGCTCCAGATCGTCCCGTCTTCCAGGAGACGGGGAAAAGAAATGGCTGTGATGGAGCCAGCTCAGGTAGGGGATTTTCAGGGAGCTGCAGGGGAGGGGGGTTGTTGTAGAGGGGGAGGGGCAGGAAAAACACAGGGGGAGGCAGGGAGGGGACAGGGTGTGATAAACCTGCCCTGACACGTTCAACCTGGGACCTGATTTTGTGAACAGGCCTGTTTTTTGGGGAGGATGGGGGACATTCCCTCTTTTCTGAACCAGGAAACTCCCCCCTGGGCAGGGCTGGGAACACTGACCAGACTCCCAGTGCTGGAGCCTGACCCCACTGGCCAGAGGCAGCTGTGAAATACGAAGGGAAGCTGTTGGGATTCTTGTTCCCTGCTCATCAGCCTGTGGCTGGCAGGCGTATGGTAAATGAGAAGACCCTGCCCACCTCCGTCTTCTGGGGGGGACAAGGAGCTCTCATCTTCACCCCACCCCCTGAAGCCTCCTGGCTGCTCTGAGGATGGGGGTGGGATTCTGTATCTCTGGTCTTTGTTGTTACAGGGGCTGGTGACCTTCGAGGAGGTGGCTGTGTATTTCACCCAGGGGCAGGGGGCTCTGCTGGACCCCGCTCAGAGAGCCCTCTACAGGGACGTCATGCAGGAGAACTACGAGGCAGTGACCTCGCTGGGTAAGGGATTCCCGTCCCCTCGGTTATTAGAAGATGCAGGATCTGCATTTCTGAATCTACACAGGTTCTTCCCTAGTTAGTGAGGGAAGCCAAACTCAAACAGCTTAATGGGACTAAATCAGGGGACCCAGATAATCTTCATCCAAGAATATTAAAGGAACTGGCACATGAAATTGCAAGCCCATTAGCAAGAGTTTTTAATGAATCTGTAAACTCAGGGGTTGTACCGTATGACTGGAGAATTGCTAACATAGTTCCTATTTTTAAGAAAGGAAAAAAACATGATCCGGGTAACTACAGGCCTGTTAGTTTGACATCTGTAGTATGCAAGGCCTTGGAAAAAATTTTGAAGGAGAAAGTACTTAGGGACATTGAGGTCAATAGTAATTGGGACAAAATACAGCATAGTTTTACAAAAGGTAGATCGTGCCAAACCAACCTGATCTCCTTCTTTGAGAAGGTAACAGACTTTTTAGACAAAGCAAACGCGGTGGATCTAATTTACCTCGATTTCAGTAAGACATTTGAGATGGTTCCACATGGGGAATTATTAGCTAAATTGGAAAAGATGGGGATCAATATGAAAATTGAAAGGTGGATAAGGAACTGGTTAAAGGGGAGATTACAACAGGTCATACTGAAAGGTGAACTGTCAGGCTGGAGGGAGGTTACTAGTGGAGTTCCTCAGGGATCGGTTTTGGGACCAATCTTATTTAATCTTTTTATTACTGACCTTGGCACAAACTGTGGGAGTGTGCTAATAAAGTTTGCGGATGACACGAAGCTGGGAGGTATTGCCAATACCGAGAAGGACCGGGATATCATATAGGAAGATCTGGATAACCTTGTAAACTGGAGTAATTGTAATAGGGTGAAATTTAATAGTGAAAAGTGCAAGGTCATGCATTTAGGGATTAATAACAAGTTTTTTTGTTATAAACTGGGGACTCATCAGTTGGAAGTAACAGAGGAGGAGAAGGACCTTGAAGTATTGGTTGATCACGGGAGGACTATGAGCCGCCAATGTGATATGGCCGTGAAAAAAGTTAATGCGGTCTTGGGATGCATCAGGCGAGATATTTCCAGTAGAGATAAGGAGGTGTTAGTACCATTATACAAGGCACTGGTGAGACCTCATCTGGAATACTGTGTGCAGTTCTGGTCTCCCATGTTTAAGAAAGATGAATTCAAACTGGAACAGGTACAGAGAAGGGCTACTAGAATTTTCCGAGGAATGGAAAACCTGTCTTATGAAAGGAGATTCAAAGAGCTTGGCTTGTTTAGCCTAACCAAAAGAAGGCAGGGGGGGGGGATATGATTGCTCTCTATAAATATATCAGAAGGATAAATACCAGAGAGGGAGAGGAATTATTTAAGCTTAGTACCAATGTGGACACAAGAACAAATGGATATAAACTGGCCATCAGGAAGTTTAGACTTGAAATTAGATGAAGGTTTCTAACCATCAGAGGAGTGAAGTTCTGGAACAGCCTTCCAAGGGGAGCAGTGGGGGCAAAAGACATATCTGGCTTCAAGACTAAGCTTGATAAGTTTATGGAGGGCATGATATGATGGGATAGCCTAATTTTGGCAATTAATTGGTGTTTGACTATTAGCGGTAAATATGCCCAATGGTCTGTGATGGGACACTAGATAGGGTGGGATCCGAGTTACTACAGCGAATTCTTTCCTGGGTGTCTGGCTGGTGAGTCTTGCCCACATGCTCAGGGTTTAGCTGATCGCCATATTTGGGGTCGGGAAGGAATTTTCCTCCAGGGCAGATTGGCAGAGGCCCTGGAGGTTTTTCATCTTCCTCTGCAGCATGGGGCATGGGTCACTTGCTGGAGGATTCTCTGCACCTTGAAGTCTTTAAACCATGATTTGAGGACTTCAGTAGCTCAGACATAGGTTAGGGGTTTGTTACAGGAGTGGGTGGGTGAGATTCTGTGGCCTGCGTTGTGCAGGAGGTCAGACTAGACGATGATAATGGTTCCTTCTGACCTTAAAGTCTATGACTCTATGGAGGGGATTGGGGTCCATAATGCACAGTTGCCATGTGAGAGAGACTTGCATCTCCATACCCCCTCCAACGGAACCAGCCTAATGGACCAGCTAAACCAGAGGTGGGCAAACTTTTTGACCTGAGGGCCACATCGGGTTTCCAAAATTGTATGGAAGGCTGGTTAGGGGAGGCTGTGCCTCCCCAAACAGCCAGGCATGGCCCAGCCCCACCCCCATCCGACCCCCCCCAGGGACTCCTGCCCCATCCAACCTGCCCTGTTCCCTGTCCTCTTATGGCCCCCCCCAGGACCCCTACCCCATCCACCCCTCCCTGTCCCCTACCTGCCCCCTGCCACCCCATCCAACCCCTCCTCTCATTCCTGACTCCCCCTCTCCCGGGACGCCTGCCCCCATTCAACCCCCCTGTTCCCCGCCCTCTGACCGCCATGACCCCTATCCACATCCCCACCCCCTGATCACCACCCTAAACTCCCCTGCCCTCTATCCAACCTCCCCACTCCCTGCCCCCTTACCATGCTGCCTGGAGCACCAGGACAGGTAGCCGTGCCGCCCGACTGGAGCCAGCCACGCCCCCGCGCAGCACAGGGCACCGGGTCAGGCCCCGGCTCTGCAGCTGCGCTGCCGTCAAGAGTTCGCAGCCCCGCCGCCTAGAGCATTGCGCCGGTGGCACAGTGAGCTGAGGCTTAGGGGGAGAGGGAAAAGCAGGGGAGGGGCCGTGGGCCAGCCTCCCGGGCCAGGAGCTCAGGGGCTGGGCAGGAGGGTCCTCTGGGCCGAGTGTAGCCCATGGGCCGTAGTTTGCCCACCTCTGTGCTAAACCCTCCAGCTTTCAAAGGGGGAGAAGCCATGTATTGTCCTGTCTGTGTTGTTTCTCATTCGCACACAGAATCCCTGGTCACCTCCCTCCTTGGGACCAGCTCCAGCCATGGGGAGTGCTCTGGGCTCTGCAGGTTTAGAAATAGGCAGGGGTTTAACATTAGAGCTGAGTGTGCGTCAGCAAGGCCCCCAGAGTGCACAGATCCTGGGAACTCCTAGTGAGGGCGTCACAATTCTCCCCAGATGTCTGCCTCTCCCAAGGGGGCTCTGTGACCATGTTCCCGTCCTCTTGGATTGCACGATCCCCCAGCACAGCCACAGGTTCAGCTCCCAGAATGCCCTTTATGACAGATGCTCTCAATCCTCCATGCACCCTGATCTGGTCTGATTTCATCCCCTGCGCAGGATTTCCCCTTCCCAAACCTGAGCTGATCGCCCAGCTGGAACGAGGGGAAGAGCCGTGGGTGCCCGATCTCCAGGCCTGCGAGGAAACAGAGATCCCGAGAGGCGCCCGCACAGGTGAGGCCTGACACAGAAACCATCTGGTGAAGGAAGGAAGAAGTTGAGAATCCCAAAAATGTGGTGTGAGCAAGTGCCCTCAGTTCTTCCTTGTCTCACCCAGGGCAGGGCTGTAGTCAGCAGATATCGCTCACGGCTTTCCAGGCATCCTGTTAGCTGCAGGAGTTTCCTTCCCAACTTTTCTTCTCTGTGAATGTTTGGGTGGGATGTGGAGGCAGAATCCAATTGCTCAGTCTTCACAGCGTTAGCATGTTGGGTTTTCCCTCTGTGCTATTCCTCTTTCTCCCCAGCACAATGACTCCTGTCTGGATTGTGTCTCTCCCAGCAGGTGCTGAGCGAGGGAGTGAGAACGAGGCGGGGAATCATCATGAGGAAGTGGAACCACAGGGGACCTTTGTGGGAAGAGCTGAAGGGAATTTTTCCCAGTGCTTGGAAGAGGGAGAAGCCTGGGGAAATTGGCACAGGTCAGAAAGGCTGATGGGAAACCGCCCGAGGAAGAAAGTGGATGAATCTGTTATCTATAGGGGAGGAAACAAGGATCCCACAGCCCAGCAGACAAATCCCAAGGAAGAAAAACCCTACCACTGTCTCCAGTGTGGGAAAGGATTCATTCTGAGATCACAGCTGGTTACACATCAAACAATCCATAACAGCTCAGACTTTAATACCCATGGGAGAATCGATACAGGAGAGAGACGCTTTCAATGCCTTGAGTGTGGGAAATGTTTTAATTGGATGTCAGCACTTATTACACATCAGGCAACCCACATGGGAGAGAGACCCCATAAGTGCTTGGAGTGTGGGAAAAGCTTCAGTAACAGCTCAAATCTTACTAAACATCGGAGAATCCACATGGGAGACAGACCCTATAAATGCCTCGAGTGTGGGAACTGTTTCAGTCAGAAGACCACCCTCATTATGCATCAGAAAACCCACACAGGAGAGAAACCCCATAAGTGCTTGGACTGTGGGAAAAGTTTCACACAGAGATCAGCCCTGAGTACACATCAGACAATCCACACAGGAGAGAGACCCTATAAGTGCCTCGACTGTGGGAAAAGTTTCATTCAGCGCTCACACCTTCTTCGACATCTGAGAATTCATACTGGGAATAAACCTCATAAATGCCTCCACTGTGGGAAAAGTTTCATTCAGAGAACAAACCTTATTTCCCATCAGACAATCCACACAGGAGAGAAGCCCTATAAATGCTTGGAATGTGGGAAAAGCTTCAAGAACAGCTCCTACCTCACTAAACATCGGACAGTCCACACGGGAGACAGTCCCTATAAATGCCTCCTCTGTGGGAAAAGTTTTGTTCTCAGTTCCGACCTGATTGTGCATCAGAGAATTCACACAGGAGAGAAGCCCTACGTATGCTTGGACTGTGGGAAAAGCTTCAAGAACAACTCCTACCTTACTAAACATCGGAGAATGCACACAGGAGAGAGACCTTATAAATGCCTCGATTGTGGGAAGTGTTTCAGTCAGAAATCATCCCTTAGTACCCATCAGACAATCCACACTGGAGAGAGACCCAATAAATGCTTGGACTGTGGGAAAAGTTTCACCCAGCGATCAGCCCTTGTTATACATCAGAGAATCCACACAGGAGAGAGACCCCATAACTGCTTGGACTGTGGGAAAAGTTTCACGCACAGATCAGCCCTCCTTAGACATCAGGCCATCCACACAGGAGAGAGACCCCATGAGTGCGTGGAATGTGGGAAACGTTTCATTCAGAGATCAACCCTTATTAGACATCAGGCAGTCCACACAGGAGAGAGACCCCATGGGTGCTTGGACTGTGGCAAATGTTTCACCAACAGATCATCCCTTATTAGGCATCAGGCAATCCACACAGGCGAGAGACCCCATAAGTGCTTGGACTGTGGGAACAGTTTCATTCAGAGATCGAACCTTATTATACATCAGAGAATCCACACGGGCTATAAACCTCATAAATGCCTGGCCTGTGGGAAAAGTTTCAGGAAGAGCTCATACCTTACTAAACATCTAAGAACTCACAAAGGCCTGGGAGACCCACGGAACAGCTTGATTATGGAAAAAGATTCAATCCGAGCTCAGACATCAGTGATCCACAAAACTGAGAGACCTTGAACATGGGGGAAGCTTCATTTGGTGCTCCCGGAGTATCGGGCATCAGCAAATCCGCACAGGAAAGAAACCGTTGAGATGTTCTCAGCGTGGAAAATGCTCCAAGTGGAACTAACACCACAATGGACATCAGAGACTCCTCCGCACAGCAGGGAAATTCTCTCAGGGCCCTGACTAGGGCTGGCCATGGTGACAAACCCATTTCCTCGTTCTCACACACATCAGGGCCATTTGGCTCCCAAGGATCCAGCTGCCCATCGCTGGGGTGAGGATCCAGCAGCAGCCGAGCATCAGCTGCTCAGTGACCCACTGGCTCTGCCTGGTCTAAGCAAACCCCAGGCAGAGGAGGAGACGCCCCGATCAGCCCCTCCTCCCTGCTGCAGCCCTGGCTGCTGAGCTGATGGGCCACAGGTGGGGGAAGGGAGAGAGAGAAACTCCTCCAGCCGCTCCCTCTGCCTGGCTGAAGTTCCCCCCTCTCCCTTCCCCTCCCAGCCGGGATCTCCCTGCTGTGGAGATGAGGAGAAGGACACTTGGGCCAGGCCCCCCCTTCACTCTAGACACCTGTCCCCATCCCCCATCTTCTACCAGCCCCTGGGCTGGGCTCTCCCACTGACCTGGAGCTGTTCCTTGCAGGGGGAGTGTCCCTGGGGGCTGGTAACTCCTCCCCTCCCCAAATAGCTGGGCTCTGGGGGATCAAATATTGAGGGACCAGGGTGATGGGTTATGGGGAGGAAACTGGGGATTGAATGGTTGGGCTGGGGGAGCTGGGAAACAGGGGGAGCTGGGTACTGGGGCTAGTAAATGTTTGGGGATGATGGGATAAGAGGCGAGGGAGAGCACAGGGGTAGAGAGGTGCTGCCTCTCCTCACTCAGCCTCTCTGCCCCTTCCTCCTGTCCCCTCTGGGGCTGATTCCCACAAGGACCCTTTGTGGAAGGCCCCGAGATCCCACCTCTGCCTCCGCAGCATCAGCCTCCAAGGGTCTGTCTATGGTAGGAAATGTGGTCGGGATCAGCCAGAGCATCTCTATGACCCTGCACCAGGTTTCGTGGTGTCAACTGTGAGACTCGGGCAAACCAAGTGCCAGCTCATGCCGGAGCCCAAGGCCAGTTCGCTCGTGTATTAGGATAGATTAAAGAGATTGTGAAATGTATAAGGGTACGTCTATACTTACCCGCTGGTTCGGCGGCAAGCAATCGAACTTCTGGGTTCGATTTATCGTGTCTTGTCTGGACGCGATAAATCGAACCCAGAAGTGCTCGCCGTCGACTCTGGTACTCCTGCTCGGTGAGAGGAGTACACGGAGTCGACGGGGGAGCCTGCCTGCCGCGTCTGGACCGCGGTAAGTTCAAACTAAGGTACGTCGACTTCAGCTACGTTATTCAGTTGCGTATCTTAGTTCGAATTGGGGGGTTAGTGTAGACCAGCCCTAAGAGTGTATTTGGTGTTTAAACTTCATGAAAAGTAATGGGATGTTCCTTGCATTGTTTTCACTTAACTATATCTCGTTCTAATGTAGTAGCAAATATTTGCATTGTGTATACCCCTGTCACTAAATACCCCATCCAACGAGGAAGAAGCCCTGTGGAATGCAAATGAACTTTAACAGAGAAGAGCTAATTTCAAAGCAAGGGGGCGTTGTGTGTTATGACCGGAGGTCAAAGACTCAAAACGCATTCCTCACTCTGTCATTAAAGAGCCAACGTGGGTAGTGACCCTGTCAGTTTGTTTTCCGTGAGAAGAAGCTATAAGTATGGATTCAAAGAAAAATCCTGGATCTCTGGACTGTTGGACTCTTACAGAGAAGAATACCACATACAAAGCTGTGACCCCCAGGGACAATCTGAGTACCCTGAAAAGACTTTTGGGAAACTGTCAGTTTATAACATCACTGCCACCCTTTGGAATAACAAACTGTGACTCACCTGGGCATACATTTTACCTGCTTTAACCTCTCAATAACTCTCACTTCCTTTCCTTAGCTAATGATCCTTTAGTTAATTTACTATAGAATTGGCTACCAGCATTGTCTTTGGTGTAAGATCTAGGGTTCCAATTGCTCTGGGGTAAGTGACTGATCTCTTGGGACTGGGAGCGATGTGATGTGATTTTTGGTATAAGTGACCATTTATCACAAATTCCAGTTTGTCTGGCTGGCAAGACAGATTGGAGAGTCTAAGGGGACTGTGCGTCTAGGGTAAGACTGGGATAGTGATCCAGGAGTTCACATTTGTTACTGGCCTGGTGAAATCTAATTACAGAACGAACCAGCAGCTTGGGGCGTCTGCCTGGTTTGCTGTCAATCTGCCCGGAGGTCTGCACGCCCAGTTGTGAACCACTCCAGACAGTGTGACAAACTCACCTGGAGCATCTTATCTATTCAGATCCCCGCCATTAACAGAGTGATCGTTAGTCACTGAATCCCCCCGTGGGGCCGGATCGTCTCATTCCCAGATAGTCTCACATTATTCCAGGCCGCGCTGAAAAGCGTTGAGTGTTTGTACATTTTCCCCCTTATGGGCCAGAATTAAACAGACGCTAAAAGAATGGGAGCAGGGACAGTAAAATGTGGGGTTTTAGCTTCTGTGTGATTTCAGGGCAATGGGGTGAGTCCGAGGGATTCCCTCCTTCCCCCATCACCATCACATTCTCCACACAGCAGCCTCTGTCCCAGCAATGCAGAGTTTTATCCTGTCCCCGTTCTACCCCTCCCCTTCCCAAGGTGTCACTTACCACCCTGTCCCTGGCTCTCCATGCCTAGGAATCCCAGCTTTGATGTCTATGATCCTAAGTCGGAGCCCTGAGGGCTGGAGAAGGAAGGGTTACAGACCTGGAAGGGAATTCAAATTAACTTCAAAGAACATTTTGACCTTTCTGATCTCTTGGTAAAATTGCATCTCTTGGTAAAATTGCTTCCAGTTTTTGTCTAGGCCAGTCCAGATCATTTGTAGATGGGAAGATGTTTGTGAGTTTTTGGTCTGTTATGATGATGCAAAAACTTTTGTAACTAACACAACGAGCTGTGGTCGTGGTCATGTGGTGAGAAGTAAAGCAGGTTTAGCCCCTTTAGAAGAAAATGGGTACACTTATTTTCTGGATTTTGAGTCTTCAGATTCTCTGGAATTTCAATTTCTGAATGTGAAAGTGGTTTGTAGCTCACCCTGTACTGTGGGTTTTTTCTCTGTTCCTGAAGACCTTTTGGTCCCATAGAGTAACTCCTCACTTAGTCATTCTGATTAACGGTGTTTCGTTGTTACGTTGCTGATCAATTAGGGAACATGCTCGTTTAAAGTTGCGCAGTGCTCCCTTATAACATTGTTTGGCAGCCGCCTGCTTTGTGCACTGCTTGCAGAAAGAGCAGCCCGTTGCAGCTAGCTTGTGGGGGCTTGGAACCAGGGTGGGCCGGCAGCCCCCTATCAGCTCCCTGCTCCCCTAAGTTCCCTGTGCGGCAGCCGCCCAGCAGGCCATCAATTGCCGGCAGTTCAGCTGTCCCTCCCCCCACTGCCATGTGCTGCTCCTGCCCTCTGCCTTGGAGCTGCTCCCCAAGACTCCTGCTTGCTGTGCAGGGGGTGAGGGGTTAAGGGGTGTCCCCCTCCCCCCTAATCCTGCCCCCCGCTTATCCCATCTCTATAGAGCAGGCGCGGGGACACTACAGGAGGGAGCTTGCTGGCAGCAGCTGCTGTCTCAACTTGCTGATCTACTTAAAAAGGCAATGTACTTAGAGTGGGGTCAGAGTACTTAAAGGGGCAATGCGCATCTCTGACACACAGGGTGTGTGTCTCTGTCTCTCTCTGCCTTGCTGTCTCCCCTCCCTCCATTCGTGCTGCCTTGTAGAGTGTGAGGCTACATTAGCAACAATGTGTTAACCCTTGAGGGCTCAGCCGAGTGCTAGTTCATCATTTAGCAGTAAGGCATTCTCTGGGCAATATCCCACCCTCTGACTCCACCACCTCAACCAAGCTTCACAATCATCATCGCTGTGTACAGTATTAAACTGTTTATTTAAAACTTATACTGTGTATATGTGTGTGTGTGTGTGTGTGTATAAAATATAGTCTTTTGTCTGGCAAAAAAAATTTCCCTGGATCCTAACCCCCCCTATTTACATTAGTTCTTATGGGGAAATCTCCATATGGAATCTCCATCTCTGGAGATATTTAAGAGTAGGTTAGATAAATGTCTATCAGGGATGGTCTAGACAGTATTTGGTCCTGCCATGCGGGCAGGGGACTGGACTCGATGACCTCTCGAGGTCCCTTCCAGTCCTTGAATCTATGAAATTGGATTCGCTTAACATCGTTTCGCTTAAAGTGGCATTTTTCAGGAACATAACTACAGCATTAAGTGAGGAGTTGCTGTACTTGGATAAAGCAACAGAGGGTCCTGTGGCACCTTTAAGACTAACAGTCTTCTGTTAGTCTTAAAGGTGCCACAGGACCGTCTTAAAGGTGCCACAGGACCCTCTGTTGCTTTTTACAGATTCAGACTAACACGGCTACCCCTCGGATACTTGCACTTGGATATTAGATTAGTGTGACAGGCTGTAGCTCAGATTTATTGAAGGCTTCATGGGGCAAATGTTCATTTGCCAGAACAGTCCTTTTCTATTTAATTTTGAGCTTTTTCTACCCCTTGTTGTGTGATTTTTTTTTCTTTGAACAATTGCAATGAACAAAGGCTGAGGGTGCGAGCTAGATTCACACTCCCAGAGGCAGACACTGAAATGGGGAAGTAGGTGACCGCCTGATCCCTGCAGTGATGTGAGACACAGTCAGGAGCATAGGCACCAACTCCGTGGGTGCTCTGGAGCACCCATGGAAAAAAATTGGTGGGTGCTCTGCACCCACCGGCAGCTCCCCGTCCCGCCCTGCCCCCCCGCTCCAGCTTCCGGCTCCGCGAGCGCGCTGCCGCCTCCCGCTTCTCCCCCCTCCCTCCCAGCACTTGCACCAAGAAACAGCTGATTCGCGGGACAGGGAGGGAGGGGGCAGGAGGGGGAAACAGCACACTGGGGGAAGAGGCGGGGCCAGGGCAGGGATTTGGGGAAGGGATCCAATGGGGCAGGGAGTGGGCGGAGTTAGGGCAGGGACTTCGGGGATGGGGTTGGAATGGGAGCGGGGAAAGGGTGGAGTCGGGGCAAGGAGGCGCGGGCACCCACCAGTGCCGGAGAAAGCTGGCGCCGATGGTCAGGAGGGGTAGAGGGTGGCAGATGGAGAGGAACACAGCTGGGAAACAGCTGGTTCCACTTCCCCAGGAACATCCTCATGATGATTCCCCTCCTCGTTCTCACTCCCTCGCTCAGCACCTGTTGGGAGAGAGACAATCCAGACAGGAGTCATTGTGCTGGGGAGAAAGAGGAATAGCACCGAGGGAAAACCCAACACGCTAACGCCGTGAACACTGTCGGGTCAAACCCTACCTGAATTGTATAATGTTGTCAATCCTGTCCAAGAGGAATGTTGTGAGGAGGGGGCAGCGTCTCCTGATTGCCGAGAGGACGAGGCTGGGCAGAGATGAGAAGGAGGCCAGGGATGTCAGGGAACCTGGGCAGCTTTGAAGCCAGGCAGACCCACATTGTGGAAGACAGAGGGAGATAAGGAGCCATAGAGCCCAGCTGGTCACCCCCTCCCCATGTACCACTGTGTCATGTGTGGGGACGATAGCGACTGTCTCTGCCCCACTCACCCCACACTCATCCCTCTAACCTGAGCTCTTTGGAGTCCCTGCTCTCGGGGTGTTTGCTTTTGTGACTGTCTCCCAGCCCCTCTCATGGCTTCTTGGCACTTTTTTCCCAATGTGTAGATGTTGCTGGTGCATGGGAGAGTTGGGTGCAGCAGTGGGCTGGGCTGGGACTGAACTGGGGTGGGCTGGAAGTGGGGAAAGGAGTCTGTCTTTTGCTTGTCGGTTTAAATAATAAAGTAGAATTTAGTTTCTCCCACTCCTAGTCCCCGTTGTTTTGCATGAAATGGCTGCCAACTGCAGAGGTAAGGTGAAAGGTTAAAGCAATGCAGACGTCGTCTAGGATGGAAATGCACAGTGAGGTCACCTGGCCAACCTCACCCCTGCCCTGTCACAGGCTCCTCAAACTCCCCTTAGAGATAAAACTCTCTTAAATCTTGTGCCCCGCTCCCTGACCCCAGTCAATAGTGTAGCTGGGGAGGAGCGGGGGGAGCGGCCGCTCCCCCACTGAGCACAAGCGGCGCCTTGTCAATCTCCTGGTGCCTTTGTACTCACCCGGGGGAACGATTAAAAAAAGCGCTGTGGTGCTTTTATTTTACTCACCTGGCGGCACTCCGGGTCTTCGGCGGCTGTACCTTCAGTGCCGGAGCGAGTGAAGGGCCCGCCGCCAAAGACCCGGAGCGCCGCCGGGTGAGTAAAAGCGCCACAGCAGGTGGCACCTTTTTTTTTTATTGCACCTCCTGTTCCCTCCACCTGGCTACACCACTGACCCCAGTACAAATCAGGAGCAGTCTGACTGGGCTCCCGGGCTCATCCCCCTCTCCCTCACCCAGGTGCGAGGCAGGAATAATCCCACTGGAGTCACGTGACCTGTCTGCACCAGTGTGAAGTTGTTGTGAGGGGCGAATCAGACCACTGGCCTCTAGGTCTGTTTGCAGGAGATACACTCACACGTTGTGAGATGGTGATTCTGATCCCTGAGCTGGACTTCAGCCCCTGTTCTCACAACCTCACCCCCTGCCTAATTCTAGCTCCGTCTCATTGCAATCACTGGGGCCAGGGGCTGAAAGATTGTGGAAATGGGAGAGAATGTTTATAGCTGAAATCACACATGGGTGTTTTGAAAGGTTGTTAATGGGAGCTGCTTCGCTCTCCTGCTTGGATATGTTCTCTGGGATCCCGGGGACATAAAGGAGCAGCACTTACCATCTTGGCTGTGAATCCCCACTGCAACTATCTACATCAGCGGTTCTCAAACTATGGGGTGGACCTCCCACGGGAGGCGCGGCCTGTGTGTCTGGTGGGGGTTTTTAAGAGCACCGGCTGTCAGCCCCAGGTGGCTGCAGCTCATGAAGGAGGGGTGTGCACATCTGGAAGGCGGGGATTAAAGGGACGTACGGGCTCTCCTCCCCCCCCAAAAAAAATCTCACGTGGTGGCAGCGGGGCTCCAGCTGTCAGCCCCAGGTGGAGCAGCAGCACAGACGTAAGGTGGCAATGGGCTGATAAGTCTGCTGTGAATAGTAATAATATTGATGAATGTCACTTTTCACATGGCCACCCTGACTTCTGTGCTGCTCCTGGTGCTGCCTTCAGAGCTGGGTACCTGGCCAGCAGCCCCTGCTCTCCACTCTGCCTTCAGAGCTGGGTGTCGGTGTATGTACTTATGAGGGTGGGGGTGTAAATGACAACAGACACAAAGAAGGGGACCCAATGAAATAAAGTGGAGAACTACTGGTCTACACTATTGTGGTCACCACTTTTACAAAATTATGATAAATCTTGCACAAAGTAGGCCTTGTGAGGTATCCTATGAAAAGTCATCATCTGCTGAATATTATTGTCCTGTTAACGTGTGTGTATCAACATTGTGTATGGAGTTCTGAGATTTTGCTATATGTTTGTTACTGAAACATGCTGTAAATTTTGAAAATGTCCACAGACTAGCTCCTCAGAGCCAGGTGCTAAGTGGGCATTAATTACTTATCCAGCCATTCACCAGCACGGGGAGGAGTTGTGAACAAGAAATTTACAATTCACCTGAAGCATGGTTGGAAGCTTACGTGCGCCACAGACTGATTGTCACCTGCCCCTCAGCTGGGGGTAAACCTCAAAGAGGAGAGTGGTATAAAAACAGGGGAGAGTGGCCTCCATTTTTACCTCTCCTCCCCCTTCTTTACAGAAGGCAACAAGAAAGACAAGAGGCACATTGGACTAGGGAGGGTAGACCAAGGCTGGAAGGAAATCCAGCCTTGGTACTAAGAACTGTGAACTGCCTGTAACAGCGGGTAGGGTGAGAAAAGCTGTTTGCTTCACATCTTACAGAGCGTGGTAAAGTTTGGGATTTAAAATGGGTGTTTACCTTTCATTTTTGTTGTAACGAATGTGGACCTTTTACACCTTTCTCACTTGTAACCACTTAAAATCTACCTTTGTCTAGTTAATAAACTTGTTTTGTCCAAACCGGTGTGTTTTCATTGAAGTGTTTGGAGAATTTCACTTCAGATAACAAGGTTGTTGCCTGATCAGCAGGGCTGAAAGTGAGACGGCACGAGTCGGTATGGCGTACCGGTAAGAAGCTGGTACTGGCCCATAGGCAGACCACATTAGCTTTAACGTCCCTGTCCCTTTTGCCTCCCCCGTCGGTGGCCCTGCTGGTAGGGTCCATATCGGCAGGGCTGCCGCCAATGGGGGGAAGGGGCAGCAATGGTAAAGTGCTGCCCGACGGGGCAGGGGGCAAAGATAGCAACTGCCCTGGGGCCGGTGATTTAAAAGGGCCCAAGGCTCTGGCTACTGCATCAACAGCCGGAGCCCTGGGCCCTATAAATTGCCACTGGAGCCCTGGGCGGTGTGGGCCAGGCAATGTAGAAGGGCTGGCTAGGGGATGCTGACCCCTCCCAGCCCCACCTCTTCCTCCCAAGGCCCTGCCCCTTCCAGGGGCCAGAGTGGGCACTCATACCAGTAAGTCTTTGGAGTTACCTTCACTCCTGCTGATCAACATCCTTCGCAGGCTGGTGGCTGTCTGGGAAAAGAGCCTGGAGGCGTTTGTTGTTCACACAGGGCAGCAGTGTGAAAGATGCCCTGAGATGGAGAATTAAGCAGTTCAACAGTCCGCACGGGGGTATGTCTCACATCCACTGTCTCCTGGGACCCAGCATGGCACCATTGGGCTTTCATCATCCTGATGCTGAAAGATGACCTGAGCAGAGCTAACCAGAGATGGGGAAGTAGCCGACATCCTCAACTCCACTGGCTTCCGCTAAATGCTGAACTCCCCCTTGGCTGTGAGACATGGGGTTCTGCTATCACCCTTCCCCTCAGGCCTCATTTTTCTTCCCCACCTTACTTCTCCTCTTGCCTTCTGTCTCACAGAATACTAGGGTCGGAAGGGACCTCAGGAGGTCATCTAGTCCAACCCCCTACTCAAAGCAGGACCAATTCCCAGACACATTTTTGCCCCAGATCCCTAAATGGCCCCCTGAAGGATTGAACTGCACCACGCAGGGTTTAGCAGGCCAATGGTCAAACCACGGAGCTATCCCTCCCCCTACTCAGCCAGTCCACTCAACGCCACCTTTTGCACCATTCTGGTAGCCTGTGACTGGAGAGGCAGCTCAAAGCAAAGCGTTAACCAGCCCGATGCGACCAGCCACGATGCCCCTTTATGCTGAGAGAAGCTGCCCAAGCGGAGGCGAGGTGGGGCCCCCAGGGGGCAGGGTCTGGGGGCTGCAGCGCGATGGGTTGATCGCTAGGACCCAGGAGCAGCTGGGAGGCGGCTCTGGGGGGAGCGATCGCTGGGCTCAGGCCCGGCAGCAGGAAGTGACTCGCAGCCGCTGCGGGGACTCTGGCTCCAGGCTCCTGGCGAGATCCCCGAGCCCCGGCGGCTGGTGCTGGGAGCCCGGAGCCCGGGCTGCAGCCGGGAGAGGGGAATCTCCAGCAGGGCCCTTCCCGCTGCTCCCCAGGAGCCTCTCCCAGGGCAGAGCCCCCAGCCCGGCCAGGCCCCTTCCCGGCCCGGCCCCTGCCCCAGGGGGCCCCGCTCGGAGGGAAGGTGAGAGACACCCGCCCCCCGTCACCCCCGGGCTGCAGGGGGAGGTTTGGCCCCAGGCTGCTCCCAGCGGAGCTGGCTGCGAGTCCCGCCCTGGGCCCGGGAAAGCTGCCGCCAGCTCCCGGTGTGTGCGGGGCGGGGGGAGCCCGGGCCGTGCTGGGGGCTGGGACAGCGACACGTGGGGGGCAGAGGCGGGGGAGCCGGGAGGGGGGGGCAGGAGGGGATTGGGGGAGGAGCAGGGATGCGTTAGGGGACAGGTCCGGGATGGGGCTGCAGGTGCTGGGATGGGGCGATGCAGGGGGATCGGGGGAATTATGGGGCTGAGGGGAAAGAGGCTGGAATGGAGGAAAGATGTGGGGGGGTCACTGCAAGGGGATGGTGAGAGCAAGAGGAGACTGGCTGGGGAAGGGAGTGGGGAGGGGCAGGGAGAAGGCAAAGGGCAAGGAGAGGGGTGGGGAGAGACACAAGGCAGCTCCCCCGCCCCGTGGCATAGGAGAGGTTGAGGAGCTGCCCCGTCCAGCAGCCAGCTGGGAATGTTTTCCTGGAACTGGTCAAACAAACATGGGGGGCAGGCAGGGTGACCAGATGTCCTGATTTTATTGGGACAGTCCTAATATTTGGGGCTTTGTCTTACATAGGTGCCACCCCCTGTTCTGATTTTTCACCCTTGCTATCGAGTCAGCGGACTATCCCCTCAGGGCCCAGAAACTACACAGCAAATACCCAGCCCTCCTCCCCCCCCACCCAAAAAAATCTATTAAAGACAAGCCCATGATTTTGGGGTCTGTCTCCTGAGTGTTGGAGCTGCCCAGGGCCCTGGTCTGATGTTCATGCAGGATTTAGATCTCAGCTACACCGGAGTCAGACCAGAGTCACTGCTGGCTCTGGCGGAGGGTGAGTGCGGATGGGCCAATGGGATCAGCCTCTGCCTGCCTGTCCCTGGGGGCTGCCGGGGCAGGACAGGGAGGCTCAGGCATTAGCTGCTGCCACCAAAGGGCTCCGGTTCTGTCTAAGGAAGCGGAGGAGGCGGGTGTGTGTCTCTCTCTGCTCATGTATCAGGGGGTAGCCGTGTTAGTCTGTATCTACAAAAACAACAAGGAGTCTGGTGGCACCTTAAAGACTAACAGACTAAGAGCCCTTGATGGTGTGGCTGATGTGGTTGGGTCCTCTCCGTTGCCTACTCTGTCCCCATATCTACTCTGGCGACACCATCAGACACCTGCACATCCACTAATGTTATATATGCCATCATGTGCCAGCAATGCCCCTCTGCCATGTACATTGGCCAAACCGGACAGTCCCTCCGCAAAAGAATAAATGGACACAAATCGGACATCGGGAATGGTAACATACATAAGCCAGTAAGTGAACACTTCAGTCTCCCTGGTCATTCTATTACAGATTTAAAAGTCACTATCATTGACCAAAAAAACTTCAGAAACAGACTTCAAAGATACACAGCAGAACTAAAATTCATTTGCAAATTTAACACCATTAATCTGGGCTTGAATAGGGACTGGGAGTGGCTGGCTCATTACAGAAACAGCTTTCCCTTGCCTGGAATTGACACCTCCTCATCTATTATTGGGAGTGGACTACATCCACCCTGATTGAATTGGCCCTGTCAACACTGGTACTCCACTTGTGAAGTAACTCCCTGCTCTCCATGTGTCAGTATATAATGCCTACATCTGTAACTTTCACTCTATGCATCCGAAGAAGTGAGGTTTTTACCCACGAAAGCTTATGCCCAAATAAATCTGTTAGTCTTTAAGGTGCCACCAGACTCCTTGTTGTTTTTCTCTCTGCTCATGTTATTACAGCCCTGGAGTTGAGCTCCCTGGGTCAGAAGCTGCCTCCTCTATTCAATTTCTCTCGTGGCTGGAACCAGCCAAGCAGCCCCGGGCTCTGCCACCATGGTGCCCCTGAGCCGCAGGTGACCGGAGACCTGGGGGAAAGGGCTGAGGCCAGGCAGGAAAGTGACTCTGCACAAAGGGCCCCTTTCCGGGACCTGCAGGTCAGTTTGGCCTACATGGGGAGGGGCTCCCTCAGTACGTCTTCACTACCCGCCGTATTGGCGGGTAGCAATCGATTTATCCGGGATCGATATATCACGTCTCATTAAGACGTGATATATCGATCCCCAAACGCGCTCACCGTCGACTCCGGAACTCCACCAGAGCGAGCGGCGGTAGCGCAGTCGACGGGGGAGCCGCGGCCGTCGATCCCGCGCCATCTGGACCCCAGGTAATTCGATCCAAGATACTTCGACTTCAGCTACGAAGTTGCGTATCTTGGCTCGATCCCCCCCGCTCTCTAGTGTAGACCAGCCCCCTGTGTCTGCGACTCCCAGAGCTGCTGCTCTCAGGGACACAGGCAGGTTCAAACCCCTGTTAGCCGTGGCAGTGGCTGATCTGCCTAATGAGGGAAAAGGCCCAGGACAATGGAGCAGTCACTGTTCTCCATGGAGAGGGAAGAGGATAAAAAGGGAGAGAGGAGAGTCTGGAAGGGGCAGCAGGAGCAGGAGATGGGGAGGGAGATTCCCAGCTCCCAGCCCTGCCCGGATCCATTCCCTGCATCCCCTGGGCAGACTGACACTCCTGGGAACAAGGGGAGAAGCCGAGAGAGGAAAAACAAGGTTGTGACTCCACTGAATACTGCACTACTTGGGGGAAGAGAGGGCATTAGAGGGGGTGACACTACAGCGTCAGGGGGAATCCACCAAAGTAGCTTCTTTGATTCTGCTCTTTTTCTAGCTTTTGGCACAGAGGTGCTGTTAAGGGGAGAGTTTAAAAGTGCCCCAGTGGTATAGTTCTGCTGTGAGGGGCCTGGCCTGGGTGGTAATAAATGAACTGGGTTTCTTCCCAGCATGGCAGAGTCCAGAGTGTCTGTCTGCAGGGAGAGAGCCTCGGAGGAATCGGGGTTGTTACATGGACTCCAGCCCCTTCTGTAACCTCCCCCATCGCCCCTCTCGCCCCGCCAGTCTGAGGAATCACATCCACGTTTCACGCCAGATCATCCCATTTTCCAGGAGACAGGGAAGGGAAATGGTTGTGATGGAGCTAGCTCAGGTAGGGGATTTTCAGGGAGCTGCTGGGCGGGGGGGAGGGAAAAGCGGGGAGGAAACAGGGTGCGATAAACCTGCTGATTTTTTTAACAAGCCCATTGGCAGGGAGGGAGGAACATTCCCCCATTTCTCAAACAGGAAACAAACCCCCTGGGCAGGGCTTGGAACAGTTCAAAATTCCCAGTGCCGAAGCCTGGAGCCACTGGCCAGAGGCTGTTGTGATTCCTGTATGAAGGGAAGCTGTTGGGATTCCTGTCCCTTGCTCAGAGCTCTGCTTCCCATATCAGCCTGTGGCTGGCAGGCATGTGGTAAATGAGAAGACCCTGCCCTGATCCGTGTGCTGGGGGGGACAAGGAGCTCTCACCTTCTCCCCACCCCCTGAAGCCTCCTGGCTGCTCTGAGCAGGGTGGGGATGGGATTCTGCTACTCTGGTCCTCCCAGAGCTTCCGAGATGTTTTTCTTTTTCTTTCTTCCTTTCTCGTGTGACTAGTGGGTTTGTGGCTGGGGCAGCAGCTTAGTTGTGGACTCTTGTTGTTCCAGATGCCGGTGAGCTTCGAGGAGGTGGCTGTGTATTTCACCCAGGGGCAGGGGGCTCTGCTGGACCCCACTCAGAGAGCCCTCTACAGGGATGTCATGCAGGAGAACTACGAGACGGTGACCTCGCTGGGTAAGCGATTCCTGTCCGTTCAGTTATTAGCAGCCGTGGGGTCTGCGTGTCTAACTCTGGTCAGGTTCTTCCCCGGTCAGTTAGATCAGAGGCTAATGAGTTCCATAATGCACAGCTGCCGTGTGAGAGAGACTTGCATCTCCGTGGCCTCTCCAACGGGACAAGGGTGTCAAAATCTAATGGACATGCTAAACCCTTCCCACCCCTCCAGCTTTCAATGGGGCAGAAGTCGTTCATTGTCCTGTCTGTGTTCTTTCTTCTTCACACACAAAATCCCTCTTCACTTCCCTTCTTGGGAATAGCTCCAGCCCTGGGGAAGACCCTGGGCCTGGCAGGTTTAGAAATAGGCAGGGGTCTAACTCCAGAGGTGTGTGAGCGTCAGCCAGTCCCCCAGAGTGCACAGATCCTGGGAACTCCTTGTGAGAGCGTAACAATTCCCCTCTCCTCCCCAGACGTCTAACTCTCCCAAGGGGGCTCAGTGACCATATTCCCATCCTGTTGGATTCCATGTTCCCCCAGCAGAGCACGGGGACAGGTTCCACTCATGGAATGTCCTATGTGACAGACACTCTCCCAATTCTCCATGCACCCTGATCTGGTCTGATTTCACCCCCTGTGCAGGATTTTCCATTCCCAAACCTGACCTGATCACCCGGCTGGAACGAGGGGAAGAGCCATGGGTACCCAATCTCCAGGCTGCTAAGGAAAGAGAGATCCTGAGAGGTGCCCACACAGGTGAGGACTGACACAGAAACCACCTGGTGAATGAAGGAAAAATATGATGTGAGTAAGAGCCCTCTGTTCTTCCTCATCTCAGCCAGAGCAGGGCTGTAGTCAGCAGATATCACTCACGGCTTTCCACCCGTCCTGTTAGCTGCAGGAGTTTCCTTCCCTGTGAGTGTTTGGGTGGGATGTGGAGGCAGAATCCAATTGTTCAGTCTTTGTGTTTGGTTTTCCCTCAGTGCTATTCCTCTTTCTCCCCAGCACAATGACTCCTGTCTGGATTGTGTCTCTCCCAGCAGGTGCTGAGCGAGGGAGTGAGAAGCAGGAGGGAAATCATCATGAGGAAATTCTTGGGGAAGTGGAACCACAGGGGACCTTTATGGGAAGAGCTGAAGGAAATTTATCCCAGTGCTGGGAACAGGGAGAAGCCTGGGAAAATTGGCACAGATCAGAGAGGCTGCTGGGAAACTACCCAAGGGAGCAAGTAGGTGAATCTATTAAATGTAGGGGAGGAGACAAGGATCCCAAAGCCCAGCAGACAGACCCCAGGGAAGAGAAACCCTACCACTGCCTCAAATGTGGGAAAAGATTCATTGTGAGACCACACCATCTTACACTTCAGACAATCCATACTGGAGAGAAACCACTTCAATTCTTGGACTATGGGGAAAGCTTCAATAACTGCTCAGATCTTAATTACAATGGGCGAAGCCACATAGGAGAGAAACCCTATCAATGCCTCGAGTGCGGGAACTGTTTGAATCAGAAGTCAGCACTGATTACACATCAGATAAACCACATGGGAGAGAGACCCCATATGTGCTTGGATTGTGGAAAAAGTTTCATTCGGAGGTCAGACCTTGTTAGACATCAGGCAATCCACACAGGAGAGAGACCCCATGAATGCTTAGACTGTGGGAAAAGTTTCATACGGAGGTCAGACCTTGCTAAACATCAGGCAATCCACACTGGAGAGAGACCCCATATGTGCTTGGACTGTGGGAAAAGTTTCACACGGAGATCATCCCTTCTTCAACATCAGGGAATCCACAGACAAGAGAACCCCCATAAGTGCTTAGACTGTGGAAAAAGTTTCATATGGAGGTCAGACTTTGTTAAACATCAGGTATTCCACAGAGGAGAGAGACTCCATGAGTGCCTGGACTGTGGGAAAAGTTTCATTCAGAGATCAGATCTTGTTAAACATCAGACAATCCACACAGGAGAGAGACCCCATAAGTGCCTGAACTGTGGGAAAAGTTTCGTACGGAGGGCTGACCTTGTTAAACATGAGGTACTCCACACAGGAGAGAGACCCTATAAGTGCTTGGAGTGTGCAAAAAGTTTCATATGGAGGTCAGACCTTGTTAATCATCGGGCAACCCACACAGGAGAGAGACCCCATAAGTGCTTGGACTGTGGGAAAAGTTTCATACGGCGCTCAGCCCTTGTTAATCATCAGGCAACCCACACTGGAGAGAGACCCCATAAGTGCTTGGACTGTGGAAAAAGTTTCGTTCGGAGGTCTGACCTTGTTAAACATCAGTCATTCCACACAGGAGAGAGACACCATAAGTGCCTGGACTGTGGGAAAAGTTTCATACAGAGGTCAGATCTTATTAAACATCAGGCAATCCACACAGGAGAGAGACCCCATAAGTGCCTGGATTGTGGGAAAAGTTTCACACGGAGATCAGCTTTAGTTAATCATCAGGCAATCCACACAGGAGAGAGGCCCCATATGTGCTTGGACTGTGGGAAAAGTTTCATAGAGAGATCACAACTCACTAAACATGAGAGAATCCACACAGGATCTAAACTTCTGTGACCCATGGCCAGAAAGGGTTAAGAAACTTGCAGGCTAATTGACCCAGATTCATCCTTCAGAGACCTTTTCGAAAAGTGTGTAAATGGAAATTAGGGCCATTCCATGTTGGATAGACTAGAACTTTGAAATGTAAACTTTAAGAATTGGAAGAAGATGGTAACTATAGTAGTCTATGTTTACCTATATCTTGTTAGAGTTTAACATTGTAACCAAACGGTTCCTCTCTAGGGCTGTATTCTGTTAATTTAGAGATCAAAAGGAAACTTAATGTCATTGTCTCTTTTATATTTTTGGTAAACTCTGTCTGAACTGCTTTATGGATAAATGTCTTATGTTAATGCCTTTAATTAATTACCGGTGCTGTTTAGGAAATAGAAAGTTACGTCAACAGCCTATTGGTCACCCAAGGACTGCGTGCTGACGAGAGGCTGCAAAAATCTCTAGAAAAACTCTTGGAATGTGATTCTTTTCTCTCAGATCTTTGTTAGTTTTATTCGTGGGGCGTTTGAGTCGTTAGACTGAGCTCTCCAGTCCCATCTGCACCACCTTGATATTGGACATTGGACTATATAACAGGGGTTCTCAAACTGGGGGTCTAGACCCCTCAGGGGGTCGTGAGGTTATTACATGAGGGTTCGTGAGCTGTCATCCTCCACCCCAAACCCTGCTTTGCCTCCAGCATTTATAATGGTGTTAAATAGATAAAAAGGTATTTTTAATTTAAGGAGGGG
Organism: Malaclemys terrapin pileata; assembly: GCF_027887155.1. NCBI lineage: Eukaryota > Metazoa > Chordata > Testudines > Emydidae > Malaclemys > Malaclemys terrapin. The sequence goes on along the minus strand of NC_071517.1, from coordinate 42,147,504 downwards.
GGGTCACACTCAGAGGCTTGCTGTATGAAAGGGGTCACCACTGCAAAAGTTTGAAAATCTCTGGACTATAACCTGATGAAATGATTCTGAAAAGGATTCTTTGCCATTCTAAAGCACCATCTCTACTATGAACTGCCCTAAGGACTCTATGCATGTCTGTGTGTATAATGATCTTCTAACCCATACTCTCTTTTCTTCTTTTAATAAAGCTTAGTTTAGTTAATAAGAATTGGCTGCAAGCGTGTATTTGGGTAAGAACTGAAGTGTTCATTAACTTGGTGGGTGATGTGTCCGATCCTTTGGGATTTGTAGAACTTTTTCTATGATGAAGCAGATTTTCTGTAATCCCCATCGTGTTTCATTGGGCTGTCTGGGAGTGAGCCCAAGGCCAGGTTGCTTTAAGAGAGCTGTGCTTTGGCTTCTGTGTTGCCAGTAAGGTATTGTAGAAGCTGTTTTGTTGTTGGCTTGGTGAACTGAAGTATTGGAATAGCCACCAATTTTGAGGAGTGTCGGCCCCATTCTTTGCAGCTTGTCTTAATTGGCTCCCAAGGACCCAGCTGTCTAAGCAAACCCCAGGCAGAGGAAGAAAAGCCCCAATCAGACTCTGCAGCCCTGGCTGCTGAGCTGATGGGCCACAGACGGGGGAAAGGAGAGAGAGAAACTCCTCCAGACGCTCCCTCTGTCTGGCTGAAGTCCCCCTCCCCCCCCCTGTATCCCCCTGCCATGGAGATGAGGAGAAGGACACGTGGGCCGGGCCCCACCTTCACTCTAGACACCTGTCCCCACCCTCCATCTTCCACTAGCCCCTGGGCTGGGCTCCCCCACTTACCTAGGTCTGTTCCTTGCAGGGGGAGTGTCCCTGGGGGATGGTAACTCCTCCCAATCCCATAACCCCCAGGGCACTGGGCTCTGGGGGATCAAACATTAAGGGACCAGGGCAATGGTGAAGAAACTGGGGATTGTATGGGTGAGGCTGGGAAGCAGGGGGAGCTGTGTGCTGGGGCTATCGAGTGTTTGGGGATCATGGGATAAGAGGCAAGGGTGGGGGCGGGGCCAGGGGCAGGGAAAGGGTGAAGTCAGGGCAGGGCCAGGGACGGGGTCGGGGGGGGGGGGGGGGGAGCGCAAGCTCCCACCGGCACAGGAGAAAGTTAACACATTTGCCCATTACTTTGGGGTATGCTCATTTATTCGGGTTACTCTTCTGGGGAAGGGGATTCTGTAATCCTGTCAATGTACTGCTTGTGTCACTTCTTTCTTCTGCAAGTCCCCTCCCAATGAAGATATCCTGCAGGACCTAGGTTCTCTAGGGCTCGGTTACTCCAGCCCCAGAACCGGATGAACACCCACCCACCCACACATACATTAACAGAGCAAGTCTGAGCGGACCGGGTCAATCAGCACTGTCAAGCTGACCCCTTATATGTCTCTGGACTCACTGGGCTGGAGGAAGCAGCACTTTCAAGCTGTTACCCTTATGTATCCCAGATTCAGCACGTCCCTATCCCCACTCCCACAACACAATTGTACTGGCAGTAACCTACTTGATGAGCAAACCCCATAGTATTTTGGGCGCTGCAGGGATCTTTAGCTTAGGTAAAAGAAACGTTGCTGTAGAGTGAATGGGGGAAGCTAAAACCACAAAAGAGTAAAGTTCAGCAAGAGAGAGAGAAGCAACCAAGTTAACCATAGAAGTTATTTATTGAATAATAGTGATAACTACACAAGGAGGACTAAACCAACCTAACATACATGATTAAAGGTTAATACCTAAGGTAGGGTTACCATTCGTCCGGATTTACCCGGACATGTCCTCCTTTTTGTGCTAAAAATAGCGTCCGGGGGGAATTTGTAAAGCACTCACAATGTCCGGGATTTCCCCCCTCCCCCGGAGCGGCTGGGAGGGCTGCAGGAAAGTCCCGGGCTGGACTCCGGAGCAGCTGGAGAGGAGCTCCGCCCTGCATTCCAGCAAGTGTCTCAGCACAAAGTGCAGCCCTCCCCTTTTGCAACTGGGAGCGGTTACTGCCATGCAGCGTAGCAAAACGGGAGCGAGAGCACTTTGTGCTGATACAAGGACAGCTTTCCCCTGCAAACCGGTCCGGGCCAGGGACCGGGTTTTGTTGTGCAGGGCCAGGGACCGGGTTTTGTTGTGCTGGGGAGCGCAGCCACGTGTCCGGCTCGCACAGAGCCCAACACCCTGTTCTGAGCAGCAGGGTAAGGGGGGCAGGAGAAGGGGCAGGGAGGTTCTGGAGGGGGCAGTCAAGAAACGGGGGGGGGCTTTTTGGGGGGAGTGGAGAAAGTTTTGGGCAGTCAGGGTACAGGTAGGGGGTAGGGTCCTGGTGGGCAGTTGGGGGGGGGGTCTTAGGAGGGGGCAGTTAGGGGACAAGGAACAGGGAGTCTTAGGTAGGGGGTGGGGTTCTGGAGGGAAGTTAGGAGCAGGGGTCCCAGGAGGGGGCAGTCAGGGGACAAGGAGCGGGGGGTAGGGGGCTGGGAGTTCTGGGGGGGAGCTGTCAGGGGGCAGGAGTGGGGAGAGGGATCGGAGCAGTCAGGGGACAGGGAGCAGAGGGGTTTAGATGGGTTGGGAGTTCTGGGGGGGGCTGTCAGGGGGTGGGGAGTGGTTGGAAGGGGCGTGGGAGTCCCAGGGGTCTGTCTGGGGGTGGGGGTGTGGATAAAGGTTGGGGCAGTCAGGGGACAAGAGGCAGGGAGGCTTAGATAGTCCTGGGGGGCAGTTAGGGGCAGGGGTCCCAGGAGGGGGTAGTCAGGGGACAAGGAACGGGGGGAGGGTTGGGAGGTCAGGGGGGGCGGGAAGTGGGAGGGGCAGGGGCGGGGCTAGGGCGGGGCTTCTCCCGTCCTCTTTTTTGCTCGCTGAAATATGGTAACCCTAACCTAAGGTAGAAAGGAAAACAGAGAGAAGGAGGCGGGATCTCACCCACTCCATGAGGCTTGAACTGGTTGGGGTTCCCAGGTGATGGTGGTAGCGGAGGGTCCTGAATGCTGGAGACAGGCAGAGCCCCCAGCACGATCAGTCAGGAGAAGATGGAGTTCCAGTGGAACGGATGCATAGTTTGGATCTAAGCATCAGGACCCTGACTGGAGGGTGAGTAGGGATTTTTGTAGGGAAAATACAATGGTTCAAGGGAGAACACGAGATTTGTTTATAGGTAAGCTGATGACTCAAGGGTTTTCTTTAGACTAGACAATAGGAGCTGATCACTCTTGGCTATGGGTGGTGTTTTCTTCCAGGGAGCTCACAATGCAACTAGGCTGCTTCAGTATTTGGATATCAATTAAGGATTCATTACTAGAATTGGTCTGATAACTGCTGAGCTGGGTGTGTGCAGACATAGGTTCATTAGCATCTGGAGCAGAGATTCCCAGGATGCAGTGCTTCCCTGCTTTTTCTGATCCCAGAGTTCATTGCGGTTCTCTGTTCTCCACTCTGTATGTAAATTGAGATGTCTTCCTGTCCCATCTTTCATGCAGATGAGGCTAGGGGAGTTGTCTCTGCTCTCCATTCTGTATGCTAATGGAGATGTCGTAATCTTGTCACCTTTGTCAGGAGGGGTCTAGGTGTGTCTCCCAACACCCTTCACTGCTCTCTGCAAGTTTGTTCCTCTGATGGGTTTTGGTTTAAGCAGAGGCTGGGGGCGGGGGGTGTCTTTCATGAGTCAGGTTGGATATTGCACCCTGGTTCCCCAAGAACACAGAGGTGTCTGGTATTAAGGCAGGGCTGGGGCGGGGAAAGGTGGAGTCAGGGTGGGGACGGGGGGGGGCGTGAGCACCCACCAGCACCAGAGAAAGTTAACGCCTATGTCCCACGGTGTCACTTACCACCGTGTCCCTGGCTTTCCATGCCTAAGAATCACAGTTTTGATGTCTATGATCCTAAGTCAGACCCTTGAGGGCTGGAGAAGGAAGTGTCACAAACCAGGAAAGGAATCCAAATGAATCTGAAGGTACATTTTGACCTTTCTGATCTTATAGCCCTCTTTGCATCTATTGGTAAAATTGCTTCCAGTTTTTATCTAGGCTAGTCCAGATCATTTGTAGATGGGAAGCTGGTTTGTTTTGGTTTATTATGATGACGCTAAAACTTTTGTAAGTAACATGACCAAATCATGAGGCGAGAAGTAAAGCAGGATTAGCCCCTTTGGAAGAAAATGAGTGCACTTATTTTCTGGATTTTGAGTCTTCAGATTCTCTGGGATTTCATGTATCGGGGGTAGCCGTGTTAGTCTGTATCTACAAAAACAACAAGGAGTCTGGTGGCACCTTAAAGACTAACAGATTTATTTCATCCGAAGAAGTGAGGTTTTTACTCACGAAAGCTTATGCCCAAATAAATCTGTTAGTCTTTAAGGTGCCACCAGACTCCTTGGGATTTCATGTTATGAATATGAACATGTTTTATAACCCATCCTGTGTGGTGGGTTTTTCTCTGTTCCCAAAGGCCATTTGGTCATATAATTTGATATTAGATTAGTTTTATAGCTCAGATTTATTGACGGCTTCATGAAACAAATGTCCATTTGCCAGAACAGTCCTTTTCAATTTAATTTTAACCTTTTTCTACTCCCTGTGAATTGATTTGTTTCTTTGAACAGTGACAGTCATCAATATCCATCAGCACAAACACTGAGGGTGCGAGCTAGATTCACACTCCCAGGGCCAGACACTGAAATGGGGAAGGAAGTTACAGCCTGATCCCTGCAGTGATGTGAGACACGGTCAGGAGTGGGAGATGGGTGGGGAACAGAGCTGGGAAACTGCTGGGTTTGCGCCTCAGAGCCAGACAGCTGAGGTTGAGACCTGTGAACTTGCTGCACCAGAACCAGAAAGAGACAGGAATTATCCTGCGAGTATTGGGTCGAGTGTTGAGTATGAAAAAACCTCTACATAAATAAATTAAGATTTGGGCATGGATATGTGCATATTTATTTGTTATTCCTAAAGTTAATTAAGTATTTTAGACCAAATTGTCAGAGTGGCCACCAGCAGGAGTTGGGGGCCATGCTGTGGGGCCACCAAAACATTTGTTGTGAGAACCCCTGCACTAGAGAGCTTACAGTGGTGCGGCTGCATCAGTAGCCATGGCCTAAGAGTGCTATCTAATATCTTGATTTCTTTTTGGCCTAGCAAAATGAGGCCCTGCACTTAACTCGGTGGCACTGGTCTGTTTTGACGGCTGCATCTGATCAATTCCAACATTTCAGGGGATTTTTCTAGGCGGCCATCAGGGGAAGGTGGATGATTTTGGTGAAAATCGGAAAATGATGAGGGGGAAATAGGGGACAATCCTGAGTGGGTGGAGCTCCAGTCCCTGACCCAGAGCAATGGGGAGCTTTTCTGCTGACATCCAGGTGCCCGATGGGGAGCTGCAGTCAGTGCCCACGCGCGGGAGCCAACTGGGACATGGGCAGAGGGGATCCCAGGGAGGGGGAAGACATGGGATTTAAATAGAGCCCAGGGGCAGGTTCATCTGGACCTACAGGCAACCAGAGGAACCCAGTGGCAAACCTCTGATAGCTCCATGACCCGAGCAAGGGGAGCAGAGCTGGTAGCTCCGGCCCAGGCTGGTAGCCAGTGAGTGTGGTGTGGAGAGAAGAGACCAGCTCTGCCCAACTGCTTCCTGTGCCAGCCTGTAACCAGAGCGAATCACACACAGAGTGTCCCGGCTCCCCTCGCCCCGGAGTCTCTGCAACAACCCGAGTCTCCCTAGAAACCCCCCTTCTGCCCCCTCCCTGGGATCTGCACGTCTCCCTTCTGTCCCCGCATTGATCCTCTGGCTTCTATGCAGGAGGTCTACATAGGACTGGGAGAAGCTGCCCGAGCCCAGGGGAGGTGGGGCCCGCAGGGGGCAGGGGGCTGCAGCGCGATGGGTTGATCGCTAAGACCCAGGAGCAGCTGGGTGGGAGGATCGTTGGGGGTCAGTCCCCGGCAGCAGGAAGTGACTCGCAGCCGCCGGGGTGACTCCCGGGGTGCCCCGCTCGGAGGGAAGGTGAGAGAGACCCACCCCCCCCCCATCACACCCGGGCTGCAGGGGGAGGGTTTGGCCCCAGGCTGCTCCCAGCGGAGCTGGCTGCGAGTCCCGCCCTGGGCCCGGGAAAGCTGCCGCCAGCTCCCGGTGTGTGCGGGGCGGGGGGAGCCAGCCCGGGCCGTGCTGGGGCTGGGACAGCGACACGTGGGGGGCAGCCGGGAGGGGGCTGCAGGGCGGGGGGGGGGGTAAATAAGGGGGATCGAGGGTCGAACAGGGATGTGTGAGGGGGCAGGAGGCAGGTTAAAGTGGATCCAGGGGCAGGAAGGGGGCAGTGGGTGCACTGAAGGGAGGATGGGGCCATGCAGGGGAATGGGGGGGGGGATTATGGGGCTGAGGGGAACGAGGCTGGAATAGAGGGAAGATGTGGGGGGGGGGATCAGTGCGAGGGAAAGGGTGTGTGGGTAGGGGAGGCTGGAGGGAGAATGTGAGAGCAAGAGGAGACCGGCTGGGTGGAGAAGGGAGAGACACAAGGCAGCTCCCCCGCCCCATGGGGTAGGAGAGGGGGAGGGGCTGCCCCTCCCAGCAGCCATCTGGGAATTTTTTTCCTTAACTGGTCAAACAAGTATTGGGGGGTGGCTGGGCAGGGATCTAACCCCTCGCCGCTCAGAAGTCTGGGTGACCAGATGTCCTGATTTTATAGGGACAGTCCCGATTTTGGGGTCTTTTTCTTGTATAGGCTCCTATTACCCTCCACCCCCTGTCCCGATTTTTTACATTTGCTATCTGGTCACCCTACACCTGCACTTCCTGCAGCGCTTGTCCCGGTTCCCGCGGCGGACGGCTCCATTGAGAGGGACGCAATTCAGTCGGGCGCGGTGTACGAACTGCCAGTCGGTGAATCCGGTGAAGTTGCCCATGGGGAGAAAGTGGTTGCTGGAGTCCCACTTGCTGGTCACTTCAAAGGCCTTACCCTGGTCCGGCTTTTTCTTACTACAAAGCAAATATCCACAGGCAACCCCCCCGTGCTCCCAATGTATTATTTGGTTGGTTTGTTTTTCATGACAGACTCATGATTTGGGGGCTCTGAATCTTGAGTGTTCGGAGCTGCCCAGGGCCCTGGTCTGATTTCCATGCAGGATTCAGATCTTAGCCACATCGGTGTCAGACCGGAGTCACTGCGACCCAGCAGCAGGAGGGAGGGGAGGGGGAAGGGCTGAGATCCAGCAAGCTAGCCACTCCTGGGAGGAGGAGAGGCGGGGCCGGGCCTTGGGGAAGGAGGGGGGAATGGTGCCGTGGGGGCCCAGGAGCCATCAACTGTTTGGTGGGGCGGGGAATCATTGCAGAGCCACCAATCAAGGACGTTTTTCCGGCTCTGAGTTGCTGATCAGTGTGGCCTGTGTCATGGGCAGTGCCATTTAGGTGTTTTTTGGCCATCAGCCAATCAGCGAGGGGAACTCTGCTCCTGGAGCAGGGGCTGAGCGACCCCACAGGTGCAGCCCCACCTCCTTCTCCTGGGCAGCAGGCTGCTTTCTGTGGCGCTAGTGCAGGGTGAGTGTATTTCAAAGGGGGGCTTGGGGTGAGGGCAGGGCCAGCTTTAGCAACAGCAGGGCCCGATTCCTGGGGGCGGGGCTTGCTGCAAGCCCCGCCCCCAGGAATCGAGCCACGCTCCGGCCGGGGTTGCTGGGCTTGGGTCCGACCTGGAGCCGCGCCGTGGGAGCCGGGCCGGGGCTGGAGCCGCGCCGCGCCGCGGGGGCCGGGCCGGGGCTGGAGCCGCGCCGCGCCGCGGGGGCCGGGCCGGGGCTGGAGCCGTGCCGCGGGGACCGGGCCGGGGCCGGGCCGGAGCCGCGCCGCGGGGGCCAGGCCGGAGCCGCGCTGCGGGGACTGGGCCAGAGCCGCGCCGCGCTGCGGGGACCGGGCTGGAGCCGGGCTGGACCCGAGCAGTGCCGCGGGGACCGGGCCGGGACGGAGCCGACCCAAGCCGCGCCGCGGGGACCGGGCTGGGCCGGAGCCGCGCCGCGGGGGCCGGGCCCGAGCCGGGCTAGAGCCGCTGCAGCCTGCGTGCTCGACGGGAACGGGCGGCGCCTCCCCGGAGCCCTTCTCGCGCCCCCACCACCCCAGCTTACCTGGTGCTGCCGGCCCGCCCCTGCTTCTTTTCAGACTTCCCGCGAATCTCTGATTCGCAGGAAGCAGGGGAGGGGGCGGAGCGTTCAGGGGAGGGGAGGAGGGGGAAGTGAGCTGGGGGCGGGGTGGACAGCTGCAGCGCGGGGCCCTCTTGGCGCGGGGCCCAATTCAGCCGAATCGGCTGAATCGGCCTAAAGCCGGCCCTGGGTGAGGGTGGCTGGCAGGGGATTGAAACCCCTTCCCAGGTGGCTGTACTGAGAGCTGGCACCTAGCTGTTGGCGGGGTGGCCGTCTACATGGCGGGGGGCACCAGCTGCCACCCAGCTCTCTGCATTTGGCAGGGGGCTCAGCTGGAGGCATCCCCTGCACCCCCGCAGCACAGAGAGACTGAGAGTACCAGCCCCTGCTGGGCAGCTGGACCAGGATGGGCATGGTGGACGAGGGGGGGGGGCATCTCCAGGTCTCCCCTGCTAGGGCAAGGCAGAGACGCCTGCCTCTCAGAGACAGTGGCCATGTCCATGTAGTCAAATACCAGAGGGGTAGCCGTGTTAGTCTGAAACTGTAAAAAGCAACAGAGGGTCCTGTGGCACCTTTAAGACTAACAGAAGTATTGGGAGCATAAGCTTTCGTGGGTAAGTAACCTGTCCCAGGATACTTGCATCTGAAGAAGTGAGGTTCTTAGCCACGAAAGCTTATGCTCCCAATACTTCTGTTAGTCTTAAAGGTGCCACTGGACCCTCTGTTGCTTTTTACATGTCCATGTAGTGCGCTTGGTCCCCCTCCCTGGCATCTGGGTGACTGCCTCTTAGGGAGGTGGAAGGGAAGAGGCAGTGGGGAATTGGGATGGGATGGGGTGGGGGGGTAGGAAAGGGAAACTGAGGCCATCAGGGGAAACCGTCCTAGCAGTGCAATCTCTGCCTTGGGGTGTGGATGGAATTGTCTCCCAAGGGAAGGGCTAGTGATCATGTTGCCGGGGGTGGAGGGAGGCATTGTTGAGTCCCGGGGGTTGAGTAATTCTCTGGTGATGGGCATTGAATTGCTAATTGTCATTCACTTGCCGCACAGTGGCTGGTGATGGTTGTTTAACATCCACCCAGCCATTTGGTCAAGTGCCTTCTTGTTTCTGGGGAGTTGCCTTCTGGGCTACTCCCAGATTTGCAGCATATTTCATTCCCACCATACAGCACAATCTCATCACTTTCTACACTTTAATGATATACATATTTTGAGAGAACACTGGGTTTCAGCAAATGATAACCTGTCCCCGGCTACGTTACATGGCAGGCTTTATAAGCAATATAAAGAATATATACAAATGATGAAGATGGGGCTTGCAGTGCACAGCATGCTGCTCCCCCGAGGTATAGAGCAGTCGCTCTCAAACTTTTGTACTGGTGGCCCCTTTCACACATCAAGCCTCTGGGTGTGACCCCCCCCCCCTTATAAATTAAAAACACATATATATATTTAACCCCATTATAAATGCTGGAGGCATTTGGGGTGGAGGTTGACAGCTTGTGACCGCCCAAGTAATAACCTCGTGACCCCCTGAGGGGTCGTGACCCCCAGTCTGACGACCCCTGGTATAGAGTGTCACAGCTGGAAACTCCAAGGCTTGGGACTTTTAAAAGGAGACTAGACAAAACATACAGTAAGATCAGCCCTGCATTGGCAGGGAGATGGACTGAGCCAGGACGATCACAGAGGGCTTTTCCCCCTGTAACTTCTATAATTCCATCCCACTCCCCTGGGAGTACAAATTCTGGCACTAAAGACCCGGTGGCTGGATCCCATATTGCCTTGCACTGGGATTGGGAATTAGTGCCCTGACGTGCAACTCCTCCTCTTGGGCCAGTGTCGATCCTGCTTGTTATTTGCAGGTGCCCTTGTGTTTAGCTGAACCCTTGGACTCAGTCCCTGAGTGTATCCCCGCTAAACTGAGAACTAAACTGACACGACTGTCCTGCTGCGTGGATCCCAGCGGGCGTGTCCTGTGAATTTTTGGCGTGCACGTGTGGCTGTATTTATCTCATTGTGCTGGTGGTGCTACTTCCATGGTGTGATGATGACCTTATGCTAAGATGAATCCTGAAAATAGTATCCTGGTGGGATGATGGTCACTCTGGGCTGTTCATGTGAATCTTGCATTTTTGTATGCTGTGTTGGTGCAGCCCTGTTGTTCCCAGGAAATTAGAGCGACAAAAGGTGAGTGAGGTAATAGCTTTTATTGGAGCAACTTTTGTTGGTGAGAGAGACAGACACGCTTTGGAGCTGTCACAGTTTCTTCTTCCTGAAGAAGAGTTCAGTGAAAGTTCCAAAGCGTGTCTCTCTCAGCAACAGAAGCTGGTCCAATAAAAGATATTACCTCACCCACCTTTTTTCTCTGTGTATAAATATGCTGAAAATAGCCTCCCCCCAAACTGGCAGAGGTGCTCGGAGGAGGGGGCGGAGAGGAGCGAGCAGTGGGCAGGGGGGAGGAGCAGAGTGGGGGTGGGGCCTAGGGAGGGCACCCACCAGCAAAACCAAAAGTCAGCACCTATGCCTCCAGCCCCCTGCTGTGAGTACCCCTGACCTGAGCCCACACACCCAGCCCCCTGCCCTGACTCCTGCACCCCCACACATACCCAGCCCCCCATGCCCTGACTCCTGCACCCCACACATACCCAGCCCCCCATGCCCTGACTCCTGCACCCCTCCCCACATTCCCACCCCCACCCTGAGCACCAAATGGGAGCTCCTGCACCCCTCACACCAAACAGGAGCTGCCCAGGTAAGCACGCCACATCCCCAACCCTGAGCCCCCTCCCTCACTAACTCTAAATCCACTACTGGCTGTCAGGTCACTTGGGCTGGGGATACTGGGTCAGCTGACCCCCACAGTCTCCAACCTACCTGGGCAGTACAGCAGACATGGCTCTGCCCACTCGCTCCTCTCCACTCCCCAGCCCACCCACTACTTGCTTCCCCCTGCTTAAGGCTTAGCCCTCTCCCTTTTAAAAATGATTGCTTGCCCCTTCTCCTGCCCGCACGGCTTTTCTGGCAGCCACTGCAAATACTGACCGTAATGACCATGCGTAATTTGCAACTGGTCTTTCCAAATGTCTTCGTTGCACTGCACATTTACCTGACACTACCAGTCTCGAACTGCAGTGGTGAAAGGTCTTTTTCACGTTTGAAAAAAAGGATAAAAAGTGCTTTACGTGCTACAATGGTTCAAGAAAGGCTTAACCGTCTTACTCTGTTATCCATTGAATCTGAGATGGTAAATTCCATAGACGTCTCTAGATTAATTGACATGTTTGCTGCAGCAAAGGCCCGTCGCAAAATCTGAATAAAATCATCGTACATTTTATTTACAGCATCATTCTTCACACTAGTCTTGCTTCAGCTAAGTAATTTGTATGTTACATAGCCAGCATTAATGTGAGTAACTTACTCAACCAAACCACTTCGTGTAGCTGTTGTTAATAAAAGCCATGCAGCTATGTGCTGTCTCAAAGACAATTTCTGTGTTGATCTCCTGTCTTTTACAATCATTCCCCTGGGGGGGTGGGGGGGGGCACAAAAAGTTAATCCGGCCCTGACTGCTGGCTCTGGCAGGGGGGGAATGCGGATGGGCCAATGGGATCAGCCTCTGCCTGCCTGTCCCTGGAGGCTGCCGGGGGAGTCCAGGGCAGCTCATTCATCAGGTGTTGCCTCCGGTTATTGCTGAGGAGGAGACGGGTGTGTGTCTCTCTCTGCTCAGGATACAGCTCTGGAGTTGAGCTCCGTGGACCAGAAGCTGCTGCCTCCTCCATTTTGACCTGGGAACCCAAACTGAGAAGCTGCTTCTTACCCAGCAGAGGAGAGACCTTTGTTAAAGCCCCTCGGTGCCCAGCTCGGGTGGGGACTTTCTCCGGTGCCTGGAACCTGCCTCTGGGGCAGCCCCAGGCTCTGCGGACACCAGCTCCTGAACTGGAGCCCGCAGGTGAGGAGAGAGACTTGGGGCAAAGGGCTGGGGCAGGTGTAGTAGACTCATAGACTCATAGACTTTAAGGTCAGAAGGGACCATTATGATCATCTGGTGTGACCTCCCGCATCATGCAGGGCCAGAAAGCCGTCCCTACCCTTTCCCTTGACTCTGCTGTTGAAGTCCCCAAATCATGTGGTTTAGAGACTTCAATTAGCAGAGAATTAGTATGAGAAACTGCTATCTGTAGGAATTTGCTACATGTAGCAGAGAAGTCCTACTTTGCTAGAAACTGCTCTCTGATGTAGCTAATTCCTACATAGAGCAGTTTCTTACACCAGAGGGTGTGTGAAACTATCTGTAGAAATGTGCTACTTTTCACCTTTCCTGTCTTCTGGTACTGTACAGAGGTAGCAAATTGTCACCAGTAGCAGTTACTCATAGCTAAGGTTGTGCTTATTTGCTGACTTGTCCTAATTTGCTAAAACTTGACAGTGGCGTGGGATGGAAGCATAAAGTCTTCGGTTTCCAAACGACCCTGCCTGGTGTGTACGGAGATGCTGTTACTGGGAGGGTCTGAAGAGCCGGGGGAGGGAATGGGGGTGTGAAATGGACTCCAGTCCCTTTTGTAACCGCCCCTCTCGCCCCAACAGGCTGAAGAATCACATCCAGATTTCACTCCAGATCAACCCGTCTTCCAGGAGACGGAGAAGGGAAATGGCTGTGATGGAGCCAGCTCAGGTAGGGGATTTTCAGGGAGCTGCTGGGCGGGTGGAGGGAGCATCAGGGAGGAAACGGGGTGTGATAAACCTGCTGATTTTCTGAATAGGCCTATTGGCAGGGGTGGGGGTGTTGACTTTCCCCGTTTATGAAACAGGGCTTGGAACATTTTCCAGACTCCCAGTGCTGAAGCCTGAACCCACTGGCCAGAGGCTGCTGTGAAATACGCAGGGAAGCTGTTGGGATTCCTGTCCCTGTCCCCAGCTCAGAGCTTGGCTTCCCATATCAGCCTGTGGCTGGCAGGTGTGTGGTAAATAAGAAGACCCTGCCCTGCTCCATCTGCTGGGAGGGGGACGGACAAGGAGCTCTCACCTTCTCCCCACCCCCTGAAGCCACGTGGCTGCTGCAGGGTGGGGGAGGGATTCTGCTTCTCTGGTCCTCCCAGAGCTGCTTTTTTTCCCCCCTTCCTTTCCCTGTAACTAGCAGGATTGTGGCTGGGGCAGCAGGTGCTGAGTTGGGGATTCTTGTTCTTTCAGATGCTGGTGACCTTCGAGGAGGTGGCTGTGTATTTCACCCAGGGGCAGGGGGCTCTGCTGGACCCCGCTCAGAGAGCCCTCTACAGGGACGTAATGCAGGAGAATTACGAGACAGTTACCTCGTTGGGTAAGCGATTCCCGTCCCCTCAATTATTAGAAAGTGTAGGGCCTGCATTTCTGACTCTGGTTACATCAGTGTTTTCCCCAGGAATTGAAATTAGGGGGAGTGTTCGGATTTACAGGGGGTGAGGAGTCCAGGGCCAATGAGGGGTGAGACTATGAGAGTGAAGGTGGGCTGTGGCACCATAGTTAAAACTGAACAATGTTTCATGACCATTTTATTAGGTTTAACTCGTGTTTTACAATCATCACAAATTAAAGTTGGCTACTCAAGCCTTCTGTGAAGCACTGTATCTACATCCTTCTTGGTTTCTTGTTATAATTTTGCACAACTCCGTTAATGAACTTCTTGAATGCAATGTGTTCATCTTTGGTGGCTTCTCGTGTGTCCGGTACTTCCATTCTTTCAGTTGATATGCTCATTAGTTCATTCACATGATCAGGCAGAAGGCGACGTCTTTCAGAACACAAAATTCTATTCAGTGATGAAAAAGAACGTTCAGCCGTAGCTATTGTGACTGGGAGTAGCAAGAGATGAATTCCTCCTTCTTTCATCCCAGGAAACATAGCACAAAGATCGGGTCGAGCCACTAGTGATGATAAAAAAGAAGTTGAAGTCAAATCTTTATTCATTTGTTGTATGATATTCCACTCTGTGTTCAAATTCTCTATTCTGTCCTGAGCACGTACCAGCCCCATTGCTGGTAGTGCCTCACTCCACTCATCTGTCGGTGTTTTATAGCAGTGGTCTCCAAACGTTTTTGATCGTGCACCCCTATCAGTAAAAAAACGTTGAGCATGCACCCCCTGCCGCGCCGGCTCTACCATTTTTGCCGAAGCGCAAAACAAAACAAAAAAGCTGCTCGGACGAAGGTCCTCCGGCCGCGCACCCCCAAGGATCCTCTTGCGCGCCCCACTTTGGAGACCATTGTTTTATAGGACAGGGATCTGGAAAAGCTACGTAGAATCTAGAAGTCGCTGTTGTAGACTTTTAAGAATTAAGTCTGTTTTCTTTTCCAGTTGTCTTAACAAACACTTCTTGTCCTCTTCACTTAAGGATTCAATATAAATGCCTTCATTAGTCAACTTCTGGACTGAAGTCTTTGCTTCTTCCAGTACTTTTTCAATGGATCGCTCTCGGATTGATCCACATATAGCTTCTATTGGTGGACAAAGATCTACTACTGTTGTAGCAGATGCCTGGATGGCATTGTGTAATGACCCAAGTGGTTTCAACAGTAGACTTACAAGAGAGCGAATGGCAATAGTCTTCTCTGAACGTAGTAGCAAAAGTAATCCACCAGCCTCACTACGTAGATCCATCCCAGCTTGGTAGATACTTTCCAAAGCCAGTAATAACGGCTGGAGTAATTTTAAGACAACAGCCAAGGAGAAAGCCAGCGGGTTTTCCCAGGTTGGACTAATTTGAACTTCAGTCCCAGTGTATCTTCTATATTTTCCAAGATATTCAGTCTTTTTGGACTCTTGCTGAAAAAAGGATATAATGAAGACGTTACATTTATAGCTTTTTAAATGTCTTTTGAAGAGTCTGCAGCTCGTACTAGTGCTAGTTGGAGTAGATGGCCTCTGCAGTGTGTATAGGAGAGATTAGGGTTACACTTTTCTCTGAGCAAAGCTTGTACTCCACCATGTCTTCCAGAGAAGTTTGCAGCACCATCAAATGCACAAGCAGCCATCTGTTTGGGGTCCAGTTGACAAGCATTTAACTCTTCTAAGATGTGGGTTGTCACAGATGCAGCCGATGTGTCTTCTATAACTTGAACATCTAGAAATGCATCTACTGGCCTACCACTGACATCAAGATAATGTTCACAATGACTTAATATTTGATGCCCATTTGCATCGGTGCATTCATCAGCCATGTATGCAACTTTTTTGAATGTGGTGAGAGAGTTCTTCACTTTTTCAACTGTTGAGTCTTTCACTGTTGCACCTCATGCGTCTAGCTAGTCAGTTGTGGGAAGGGAGAGGGGGATGTGGGGCATTCTGGGTCCTGTTCCAATGCCCCGTGATGCATCGCTTCGCATCCCAGCAATCCCTGTGCTTCCATCCACATTTGTCACCATCTTTCAATGTTTTTTGTACTGCGTGCTCTGTCTTCCCTTTCGGTCTGTGGGAATGGATCCTGAAGCGCTGAGGAATATGCTGATGGGTCTCACCAGCACGTCACGTTTGGCAGTCAAGTTACTCCTTAAGCTACAAACTGACAGTGAGGAGTCCGACGATGATGTCAACTCGTGTAACGGATATGACACAAGATTGCTTGTGGCATTCACGGACATGCTCAGCACCGTGGAACGCCACTTTTGGGCTCGGGAAACAAGCACTGAGTGGTGGGATCACATCGTCATGGAAGTCTGGGATGACGAGCAGTGGCTGCAGAACTTTCGGATGAGAAAAGCTACTTTCATGGGACTGTGTGAGGAGCTCACCCCCACCCTGCGGCGCAAGGACACGAGATTGAGAGCTGCCCTGACAGGGGAGAAGCGGATGGCTATTGCAATCTGGAAGCTGGCAACTCCAGACAGCTACCGATTGGTCGCTAACCAGTTTGGAGTGGGAAAGTCAACTGTTGGAATCATGTTGATGCAAGTTTGCAGGGCCATTAATCGCATCCTGCTCAGAAGAACCATGACTCTGGGTAACATGCATGACATTGTGGCTAGCTTTGCACAAATGGGTTTCCCTAATTGCAGAGGGGCGATAGATGGGACGCATTTTCCAATTCTGGCACCAGCCCACCTAGCCTCCTAGTACGTTAATCGGAAGGGGTATTTCTCTATGGTTCTCCAGGCGCTTGTGGATAACCGTGGGTGTTTCATTGACATTAACACAGGCTGGCCCGGAAAGGTGCATGATGCACGCATCTTTCGAAACGCTGGCCTGTTAAGGAAGCTGCAAACTGGGACTTTTTTCCCAGAGCGGACGACCACCGTAGGGGAAGTCAAAATGCCCATTGTGATCCTTGGAGACCGCGCTTACCCTTTAATGCTGTGGCTCATGAAACCCTACACAGGGAACCTTGACAGCAGCAAGGAATGGTTCAACAACAGGTTGAGTTGGTGCAGAATGACTGTGCAGTGTGCTTTTGGCCGTTTAAAGGGCCGCTGGCGCTCTCTGTATGGGAAGCTGGATCTGGCCGATGACAACATCCCTGCAGTTATATCCGCGTGCTGTCCCCTCCATAACATTTGTGAAGGGAAGGGTGAAAGATTCACTCGGGCATGGACCTCGGAAGTTCAATACCTGCAGGCGCAATTTGCACAGCCAGAGAGCAGGGCTATTAGAGGGGCCCAACGTGGGGCTGCAAGGATTAAGGATGCCTTGAGGGAGCAATTTGAGGCTGAAAGCCGCCAGTAACGTTTGGTGCCCTGCACGGGGGTGAAGTGCAGTGGTTCCAATGTTAGTAGGAATCTGTGCTTGCTACACTGACTTGCAATGCCTGCTGCTTTCCTGGGCTAAGGTATCTTTTACTCAATGCAATAATAAAGCATGTTTTCAAAGCCAAAAAATCCAGTTATTTAAAAGAAAATTCATGTATTGAAAAGAAACACAACTGCTTGGGAAATAGGGCAAGGGGTTGGGGTGGGGAACGGTTCAATCACAGATTTGCGTATGTCCTGTTATCATACTCAGCCTTCCTGTCTGGAGTGCTGTGCAATGAGGGCTGCACTTCAGGCTGGCTAAAATGCCTGGTGATGGGGGTTGAGTGCAGTGGGTAAGGGTTGTAGTTTGCAAGGCTGGGTGGTGAAGATACAGGTGTTGGAGGCAGCTGGTGGCGATAAGAACCCGGATGTTGGAGAAAGTGGGTTGGAGGTGACATGGGGGCACAAGGGAAAGAGTTTTGGGACAAGGACTGCGGGGGGGGGGGGGCGGGGAGCGCAGTAGTGCTAAATACAGCACAGGCTAAGTACAGTTCTACTGCCCTGTTCTCATACAATAACATAACAACATTTCATTACAAATCACTTGAATGCACAGGGGGTAACCCAACCCCAGCCAAAATCTATCACTTGGGCAACACAGATCTGTTTGCTGGGTACCTAGGTAGATTAGGTGTGAATGGAAATCCAATCTGGTCCTGAAACCTTTCCCCCCAGCCCCCAGCCCCTCACTATCTGTCAGGGAGAGCTCATTTAAACTTTGCTTACAAATCATCATTTGAAATTATTCGGTTGGCCAACATCACCGAAATGAATGCACCGACATTGTCATCAAAAACAGCCGCCGTATAAGGAAGCTAGTCTATGTTCATACTTTTCAAATCAATTATACTTTTCAGATACATGTGTTTTATCATACACTGTATATGCTTTTAAAGTGTGTATTAATGTTTCAATTTCAAGTCAGTTTTCCAAACAATCACTACATTGGCAACACTGCATGTAACCAGTTCACAAAACTGGGGGAGAAAGGGGCTGTTGGGGAAATCCCAGGGAAGTGTACCCTCCCTTCCCCCCCCCCCCCCCCCGAGGTAGATGGGGTGGGGGAATCCCTGGGTTACGTTCTTCCCTGGTCAGTTAGATTGGAGAAGAATTTGTCCCATAATCCACAGTTGCAGTGTGAGAGAGACTTGCATCTATGTACCCTCTCCAATCGGATCGCAGTGTCAAAAGCTAATGGACGTGCTAAACCATTCCCACCCACCCCCACCGTTCAGTGGAGCAGAAGTCATGCATTGTTCTGTTTGTGTTATTTCTCATTCACACACAGCATCTCTGTTCACCTCCCTCCTTGGGACTAGCTCCAGCCATGGGGAGGGCTCTGGGCTCTGCAGGTTTAGAAATAGGCAGGGGTTTAACTCTAGAGCTGTGTGTTTGTCAGCAAGGCCCCCAGAGTGCACAGACCCTGCAAACTCCTATTGAGGGCGTAACAATTCCCCTCACCTTCCCAAATGTCTGCCTCTTCCAAGGGGGCTCAGTGACTCTGTTCCCGTCCTCTTGGAGTCCACATTCCTCCAGCACAGCACCGGGACATGGAATGTCCTTTGTGACAGACACTCTCTTAATCCTCCATGCACCCTGATCTGGTCTGATTTCACCCCCTGCACAGGATTCCCCATTCCCAAACCTGAGCTGATCTCCCGCCTGGAACAAGGGGAAGAGCCGTGGGTACCTGATCTCCAGGCCTGTGAGGAAAGAGAGATCCCGAGAGGCACCCGTACAGGTGAGGACTGACACAAAAACCATTTGGTGAATGAAGGAAAAGGTTGAGAATCCCAAAACTGTGGTGTGAGCAAGGGCCCTCAGTTCTTCCTCATCTCAGCCAGGGCAGGGCTGTCGTCAGCAGATATCGCTTACGGCTTTCCAGGCATCCTGTTAGCTGCCGGAGATTCCTTCCCAACTTTCCTTCCCTGTGAGTGTTTGGGTGGGATGTGGAGGCAAAATCCAGTTGGTGATTCTTCACAAATTTAGTGTGTTCGTTTTCCTTCTGTGCTATTCCTCTTTCTCCCCAGCACAATGACTCTCATGTCTGGATTGTCTCTCTCCCAGCAGGTGCTGAGAGAGTGAGTGAGAACAAGGAGGGGAATCATCATGAGGATGTTCCTGGGGAAGTGGATAAATCTATTATATGTGGGGGAGGACACAAGGATCCCACAGCCCAGCAGACAAATCTCAATGAAGAGAAACTCTATCAGTGCTTCGAAAGTGAGAAAGGATTCATTCTGAGATCACACCTTGTGACACATCAGAGAATCCACACAGGAGAGAAACCACATAAGTGCTTGAACTGTGGGAAAAGTTTCACACGGAGATCAGGCCTTGTTACACATCAGAGAGGCCACACAGGAGAGAGATCCCATAAGTGCTTGGCGTGTGGGAAAAGTTTCAGATACAGATCAGTTCTTGATTCACATCAGAGAATCCACACAGGAGAGAAACCCTATAAGTGCTTAGACTGTGGGAAAAGTTTCATACAGAGATCCACTCTTGTTTCACATCAGACAATCCATACAGGAGAGAGACCCCATAAATGCCTGAACTGTGGGAAAAGTTTCAAACGGAGATCAGGCCTTGTTAAACATCAGGCAATCCACACTGGAGAGAGACCCCATAAGTGCTTAGACTGTGGAAAAAGTTTCAGATACAGATCAGTTCTTGATTCACATCAGAGAATCCACACAGGAGAGAAACCCTATAAGTGCTTAGACTGTGGGAAAAGTTTCATACAGAGATCCACTCTTGTTTCACATCAGACAATCCATACAGGAGAGAAATCCCATAAATGCTTGAACTGTGGGAAAAGTTTCAAACGGAGATCAGGCCTTGTTAAACATGAGGCAATCCACACAGGAGAGAGACCTCATAAGTGCTTAGACTGTGGGAAAAGTTTCAGACACAGATCATTCCTTACTAGGCATCAGAGAATCCACACAGGAGGGAGACCCCATAAGTGCTTGGACTGTGGGAAAAGTTTTATAGAGCAATCAGACCTCATTAAACATGGGAGAAACCACACGGGAGAGAAACCCCATAAGTGCTTGGACTGTGGGAAAAGTTTCATAGAGAGATCTGCTCTTCTTTCACATCAGACAATCCATACAGGAGAGAGACCTTATAAATGCCTCAACTGCGGGAATGGTTTCCGTTGGAAGTCAGTCCTTATAATACATCAGAGAATCCACACAGGAGAGAAACCCCATAAGTGCTTAGACTGTGGGAAAAGTTTCACACAGAAATCAGTCCTTGTTAAACATGGGAGAATCCACACGGGAGAGAAATCCCATAAGTGCTTGGACTGTGGGAAAAGTTTCATAGAGAGATCTGCTCTTGTTTCACATCAGACAATCCATACAGGAGAGAGACCCCATAAGTGCTTGAACTGTGGGAAAAGTTTCCGTTGGAAGTCAGTCCTTATAACACATCAGGCAATCCATACAGGAGAAAGACCCCATAAGTGCTTGGACTGTGGGAAAAGTTTCAGGTGGCAGTCAGGCCTTATTAAACATCAGAGAATCCATACAGGAGAGAGACCCCATAAGTGCTTGGACTGTGGAAAAAGTTTCAGGTGGCAGTCAGACCTTGTTATACATCAGAGAATCCATACAGGAGAGAGACCCCATAAGTGCTTGGACTGTGGGAAAAGTTTCAGGTGGCAGTCAGGCCTTGTTATACATCAGAGAATCCATACAGGAGAGAGACCCCATAAGTGCTTGGACTGTGGGGAAAGTTTCAGGTGGCAGTCAGGCCTTGTTAAACATCAGAGAATCCATACAGGAGAGAGACCCCATAAGTGCTTGGACTATGGGAAGTTTCCCACAGAGATTACACCTCATTAAACATGGGAGACTCCACACAGTATCTAAACTTCTGTTACCCATGGCCAGAAAGGGGGAAGCAACTTGCAGGCTAATTGATCCAGATTCAACCTTTAGAGACATGCTTCATAAGTGTGTAAATGGTATTTAGGGCCATTCCATGTTCTACAGGCTTCAGCTTTGAAATGTAAACTTGTATTCCTAAAGAATTGGAGGAAGTCGTCTTTGTTTACCTATATCTTGTTAGAGGTTAACAATGTAACCAAACGGTTCCTCTCTAGGGCTGTATTCTCTTAATTTGGAGATCAAACAGAAATATTAACATTTAGATAAAACTTGGGTGTAATAATGTCATTGTCTGCATGTCTCTTTAAAGTTTGTGGGAAACAGTCTATGAACTCCTTACTGGATAATCACCTTATGTTAATCCATGTCGTTAATTGCCGGTGATGTTTAGGAAATACAAGGTTACTTCAAAAGCCTATTGTTCACCGAGAGGCTGCAAAAATCTGTATTAAAAACTCTTGGGACCTGATCCTTTTCTCTCAGATCTTCTTACGCTTTATTCGGGGGGAGTTTGAGTCGTAAGATTGAGATCTCCAGTCTCCTCTGGACTGCTCTGATATCGAACATTTGGACATTAGACTAGAACCTGATTAAATGATTCTAAAAAGGACTCCTCAATTCAATTCTAAAGCACTGTCTCTGCGGTGAAACTGACCTAAGCACTCTATTAATGTCTGTATGTATAATGATCTTTTAACCAATACTCTCTCTCTTTTCTGCTTTTAATAAATTTGACTTTAGTTAATAAGAATTGGCTGTAAGCGTGTATTTGGGTAAGAACCGAAGTATTCATTAAGTTCTTGGGTAATGTATCCAATCCTTTGGGATTGGTAGAACTTTTTAGATGATGAACAAGATTTTCAGTAATCCTCATTATATTTAATGGGGCTGTCTGGGAGGGAGCCCAAGGCTGGGTTGCTTTAAGGCAGGCAGTGTGTGGGCCAAATCTGACAGCCAGATGCTTCTGAATGGAGCCCTGAAATTTTTTTATTTATCTATTATCATCATTACTGTTGGGTTTTTTATTATAATTTTCTCTGGAGTGTGGACCTTGTCTATACCTTGACAAAGAAATTTTGACCTTGACCAAAATAGACTTGACTACCTGTGCTTTAATAGAACTGTGTTTTGGCTTCTGGGTAACCAGTAAGATGGGCATAGAAGGTGTTTTGTTGCTGGCTTGGTGAATCTAACTATTGGAATATCCACCAGCTTGGGGGATTGTCTGCCCCGTTCTTTGCAGTTTGTCCTAACTGATCAAGGTCAGCGCTGGGTTCTGGGGAGGACACTGGGCGTTGAATGGTTGGGGCTGGTGGAGCTGGGAAGCAGGGGGAGCTGGGTGCTGGGGTATTGAGTGTTTGGGGATAATGGGATCAGAGGCGAGGGAGAGCACAGGGGTAGAGACGTGCTGCCTCTCCTCACTCACCCCCTTGGCCCCTTCTCTCTGTCCCCTCTGCATTCAGACAGCGCCACTGAGAGGGACTGATAACCACAGGACCCTTTGTGGGAGGCCTGGAGATCCCACCTTTGCCTTCGAGCATCTGTCTATGCTAAGAGGTGTGGTCGGGATTAGCCAGCGCATCTCTGTGACCTCTGCCAGGTTTCCTAGCGTAAACTGTCCCTGAGCGTCTACGTGTAAGGCTAAAATTATGTCATCGGGGCGGTGAGTTATATGAGCCTTTGGTGCCCGGGCTCCAGCAATATTCGGGGCCCGGGGCCCGGCTCCACCAATGTTTGGGGCCAGGTCTCTGCCCTGGCCCCACCTGCCGTCCCCCCCCCCCCCCCGAGTGTCCCTCGGCCCCCACTTGCTGCCCCCACGTGCCTCCCCTGGGCTTGGAGGGTCCCTGCCTCTCCCCTGCAGCTCCATGTTGACTCTGCGTTGCTGGGCTGGCTCCCGGCATCAACTGCCACCGCAGGGTCCTAGTGCCCCCTAACCACCAGCGGCAGGGCAGGCTGCCCTGCCCCTGCCCTTCTGCCTCGGACCCTTCTGTTTTCTGGCGGGACCCTTCACCAGCACAGAGGCCCCCGCTGCCCACAGTCACCGCTCCTGCCCCACGCTGGGCAAGGGGCAGCCCCATCCCCCACCCCCAGTGGGACTACGGTGAGGGGCAGCGGCAGGGGAGGAGGCCACACGTGATGGCAGCCCCCCCCCCCGACACCCACCACAGGGGAGGCGAGGGGGCTTCCTGGACCTGAGGGGCCCTAGGAACACGTGCAGTGACAGTGGTGTGAGGTGAGTGTGCTGCAGGGGGGAAGATGGGGGTCCTTCCCCTGGAGCTCACTGCTGCCAGGGGCAGAGGGCTGGGGGGAGTCATCCTCTCTGGCCCCAGCCCTGGGGCAGACTGCCTGCACCCCAAACTCATCCTCAGCCCTGCCCCACCCCAGAGTCCACACCCCCAGCCAGAGCCCTCATCCCCCCCACACTCCAACCCTCTGCCCTAGCCCTGAGCCCCTCCCACGCCCCAAACCCCTCATCCCCAGCCCCAGACAGAGCCCTCATCCCCCCACACTCCTACCCTCTGCCCCAGACCTGAGCCCCCTCCTGCATCATGAACCCCTCATCCCCAACCCCACCCTGCACCCATCACCCCACAGCCCTCACCCCTGCACCCCCTCCCTTCACACCCCTCCCATCCCCAAACTCTGTCCCAGAGCCTGCATCCCCACCCCCTTCCCACATACCCTCTCCTGCCCCCAAACTCCCTCCCAGAGCCTGCACCCCTCACCCCCTCCTGCACCCCCACCCCTTGCCCCAGCCCAGAGCCTGCACCCAAACTCTGTCCCAGAGCCTGCACCCCCACCCACTGCCCCAGCACAGAGCCTCCTCCTGCACCCAAACTCCATCCCAGAGCCTGCAACCCAGACCCCCTCCCCCATCCAAACTCCCTCCCAGAGCCCAACCTCTCACCCCTTCTGCACCCAAACTCCATCCCAGAGCCTGCACCTTGCACCCCTCCTGCACCCCAATCCCCTGCCCCAGCCCAGGGCCTGCACCCCAGACCTCCTCCCCCCACCCAAACTCCCTCCCAGAGCCTTAGTCAGATGAGGGGTGGAGTTTGGGGGGGGTGGGTTCTGGGCACCACCAAAATTTCTACAAACCTGCCACCCGTTTGTCATGGATATCGTTAGTAAAAGTCATGGACAAGTCACAGGCTCAGTGATCTAGGGGGCAGCTCTCAGCCACCACGAGGTGTGTGGGGACCCCACTGCTCCGAGCCAAAATGGGCTGAAGTCACGGAGGTCTCTGGAAGTCACAGCTTCCGTGACTTCTGTAACAAAATTGTAGCCTTACTTATGTGTTCTGACCCCCTCCCAATTAGCAGAGTGATTGTTAGTCCCTAAATTCCCCCTTTGGGGCCAGATTGTCTCATTCCCAGATAGTCTCAGATTACTCCAGGCCCTGCTAAAAAGCATTTACTGTTTGTCCATTTTCTCCCTTATGGAGCAGAATTAACCAGATGCTAAAAAAATGGGGAGCAGGGACAGTAGCCGGTGGTGTTTTAGCTTCTGTGCTATTTGAGGATGATAGGGGTGAGTCTAAGGGATTCCCTCCTTCCCCCATCCCTCCACCCTCGACACAGCAGCCTCTGTCCCAGCAACGGAGAGTTTTAACCTTCTCCTCATTCTACCCCTCCGTCTCTCAAGGTGTCACTTACCACCGTGTCCCTGGCTCTCTGTGCTTAGGAATCACAGTTTTGATGTCTATGATCCTAAGTCAGACTCTGGAGGGCTGGAGAAGAAAGTGTCACAGACCTGGGAGTGGGTGGGGAAATCCCAATGAACCTCAAAGCAGAATTTGACATTTTAGATCAATGGAGGGAGGGATTGCTCAGTGGTTTGCTCATTGCCTTCTTAAACACAGGGTTGTGAGTTCAGTCCTTTTTAGGGAGCTGGGGCAGTACATGGTCCTGCTGTGAAGGCAGGGGACTGGACTCAACTCAACTCAATTGACCTTTCAAGGTCCTTTCCAGTTCTATGAGATAGGTATATCTCATAGCCCTGTTTCCATCTATTGGTAAAATTGCTTCCCAGCCTTTTCTAGGCGTAGTGCAGATCATTTGTAGACAGGGAGGATTTTTGTGTGTGTGTAGTATCAGAGGGGTAGCCGTGTTAGTCTGGATCTGTAAAAAGCAACAGAGTCCTGGGTGTATAGTCTTTCTTTCTCTTTTCGTATAATGATGCTAAAACCTTTGCAACTAATACAACCAAATAATGAGGCAAAAAGTGAAGCTGGTTTTGCCACTGGATAAATGGATAACTTTATTTTCTGGATTTTGAATCTTGAAGGATTCTCTGAGAACATGAAAGTGTCTTATCGTCCACCCTAGATTGTGGGTTTTTCCCTCTTGGTGACGGCCGTTTGGTCACATGAATTGTATTAGTTGAGTTTGACAGGATGTAACTCAGATTTATTGAGGACTTCCCGAGACAAATGATCATTTGCCAGAATCGTCTTTTTTTAGATTTTATTTTATTTTAATCTTTATCTAACCCTTTGTCGTGAGATTTTTGTGTGTGGTTTGAACAATGACAGTGATCAGTATCTCTCAGTACAAATGCTGATGGTGCAAACTAGATCGACTCCGAGAGGCAGAGACTGAAACTGGGAATGAAGTTACTGCCTGATCCCTGCAGTGATGTGAGATACCGTTGGGAGGGGGTGACGGTCGGGGGTGGGGGGAGAATGAAAATGCTGAGTTTGCTCCTCAGAGCCAGACGGCTGAGAACTGTGAACTCGCTGCATCAGAGCCAGAGCGCGACGAGACTTGGCCTGTGAGTGTCGTGGGACGCTGCCCCTGAACTCTAAAGGACCCCAAACAAGGACAAGGGGAGCAGACAGTGTTTCCATATTGCTGAGATGCCGAGGTTGGGCGCAGGCAAGAAGGGAGCCGGGGATGTCAACACACCTGGGCAGCCTTGAAGCCAGGCCGACCTCCATCACTGAGGCCAGAGGGAGATGAGGAACCCGACAGCCCAGCTCGTCTCCGCCTGCCTCTCACCACAGTGTCCTGTGTTGGGATGACAGAGACTATCTTTGCCCCACTCACCCCACACTGCATCCCTCTTGTGACTAACCCCCTGTTCCCCATGTTCACCACTTGTGTATGGTTCTGATATATCGTGTACAATATAGGCCTGCAAAAAGCAACAGAGGGTCCTGTGGCACCTTTAAGACTAACAGAAGTATTGGGAGCATAAACTTTCATGGGTGAATGCCCACTTCATCAGACGCAAGTAATGGAAATTTCCAGAGGCAGGTATAAATCAGTATGGAGATAACGAGGTTAGTTCAGTCAGGGAGGGTGAGGTGCTCTGCTAACAGTTGAGGTGTGAACACCAAGGGAGGAGAAACTGCTTCTGTAGTTGGATAGCCATTCACAGGCTTTGTTTAATCCTGATCTGATGGTGTCAAATTTGCAAATGAAGTGGAGCTCAGCAGTTTCTCTTTGGAGTCTGGTCCTGAAGTTTTTTTGCTGTAAGATGGCTACCTTTACATCTGCTATTGTGTGGCCAGGGAGGTTGAAGTGTTCTCCTACAGGTTTTTGTGTACCACCATTCCTGATATCTGACTTGTGTCCATTTATCCTCTTGCGTAGTGACTGTCCAGTTTGGCCAATGTACATAGCAGAGGGGCATTGCTGGCACATGATGGCATATATAACATTGGTGGACGTGCAGGTGAATGAGCCGGTGATGTTGTAGCTGATCTGGTTAGGTCCTGTGATGGTGTTGCTGGTGTAGATATGTGGGCAGAGTTGGCATCGTGGTTTGTTGCATGGATTGGTTCCTGAGTTAGAGTTGTTATGGTGCGGTGCGTGGTTGCCCGGTGAGGGATCATTGGAAAACTCATGATCTGCCATTGAAATGGGTGTGACACCAGTGCATGTAGAATGGTGAGATTTTACTGTATGTTTGTTACTAGGGTGACCATATCCCAGGTGCCCCCAAAACTGGGGGGGATGGGGAGCTATGGGTCAGAGGGGTTGTGGTGGGGGTATTCATAAGGTGAGGGCAGTGTCAATCACTGTCACAGTGGCAAGGCGCTGGCACAAGCCCACAACGCAGTGACAGCTGTCAGTCAGCGCCTATCTGTGGGACCCCCCTCCTCAGGGCTGGGGTCTGGGTGGGCGGGATCCGGCAGCAATCAATCAGCTGCAGGTATGCAGGGGAATGGACCAATCAGCTGTGGGTGCAGGGGAAGAACCCAATTGGGTAGATGACCAATCAGGGGCTGTTTCTGAGCTACAGTGTGTCTGCTCTGCAAAACCCCTGGACATTTGCTGTTATGGGAAAATCTCTTGGACAGAGAGAGCAGGCTAAAGAAAGAGGCTTTGTCTGGTAAATCCCAGACATATGGGAACCCTGTTTGTTACTGAAAGATGCCATAGTTCTGGGGAACACCCACAGACTAGTTCCTCAGAGATGACAAAGGACTGGCCCTCAGTGTTAGAAAACTCTTATCTGGCCCTCCACCAATAGGAAGAAAGGGGTAAACAAAGACATTTACAATTCATCTGAAGGACGGTTTGGAGCTCACGTATACCATGGAGTTGCCTGACTCCATGACCCAGCAAAGACCTTTCCAGTATAAAGGGTCAGAGTATAAGAAGGGGGGGGGGGAAGGCCTCTGGCCATCTCCTGTCCCCCATCTCTACTGCGGGCAGCAAGATCACTTGAAAGACAATAGGAGCATCACTGAGCTGGGGAGAGTGGTCCTAGCTGGAAGGCTTTCCCGTGAGCATGGCCCGCTGAAAGCTTTTAGGTAAGAGAAATCCTTTTACTTGTAAGGGTACGTCAACATGCCAAACCTAAGTTGACCTGTCTATATTAGGTTGACTTACAGCAGAGGTGGGCAAACTTTTTGACCCGAGGGCCACATCTGGGTGGGGAAATTGCATGCAGGGCCATGAATGTAGGGCTGGGGCAGGGGGTTGGGGGTGTGGGAGGGAGTGCGGGGTGTGGGTGCAGGAAGGGGCTCAAGGCAGGGGGTTGGGGTGCAGGTCAGATGCAGGGTACAGGAGGGGTGGAGTGCGGGAGGGGGCTCAAGGCAGGGGGTTGGGGTGCAGGAGGGGTGCAGTGTGTGGGAGAGGGCTCAGTGCAGGAGGGGTGCAGCAGGGGGATCAAGGCAGCGGTTTGGGGTACAGGGTGCAGAAGGGGTTTGGAGTGTGGGCTCTGGCCCGGCGCCGCTTACCTTGAGTGGCTCCAGGATGGCAGCAGCGAGGCTAAGGCAGGCTTCCTGCCTGCCCTGGCTCCATGCCGCGCTGCTCCCAGAAGCGGTAGGTGTAGTGCAGGATACTGCTCCGCGTAGGAATGTGCTAGTAGTAGCACTTATTGATACATATAGATTGTAAGAAACTGCTATTGTATTAAACTGCTACCTGATGTAGCAAATGTCTACAAATAGCAGTTTCTTGCACTATAGTGTATGTGAAACTGCTATGTGTAGAAATGTGCTATCTGTAGCAGTTAGTGATGCGTATAGTGTGAGAAACAGCTTTTGTAAAAAGATGCTACTTTATTTGTACATGCTTGAAAACTGTTATCGTATTTCAATCTTCCCTCATACGTCATGTTTTCTAGACCTTAAATTTTCACAAACTTTATAAGTGTACTCTATGCCATTATCTCAATCATTAAGATTTTGAATAGAAACTTATCCAGGACTGATCCCTGGAGAACCCCACTCGTTATGGCCATCCATAGTTTGTTTATGAGAAGATCACGGGAGACAGTATCAAAAGCCTTACTAAAGGCAACATATACCACATCTACCACTTGTAGGGTTGTTACCCTGTCAAAGAAAGCTGTCAGGTTGGTTTTACATGTAAGACTGCTTGAAATACCTTTTTTAGCAAAGTTGGACCTCTCGCTGCTGTGGGTAGTGAATTCTTACCATTAGCAATTCCTGAGAGCTGCGAAGGGCCGTACCTGTTAGCCTTGTGGTGTTCTGAACAATTATTAGCTGTTATGCTGACAGAAAGGGAGCTGGATTGGATACGAGCTAACGATATGACAGTCTTAACTCCTCTGCTGACAAAACATGAAAATAACCTTTTCCTTACGTATGTTTCTGGATGGTACACAGCTGTGGCCAGCTCCATTAGGGCCCAGCTGGCCGTGATAAGAGGGCTGTGGGCCAGAAGCTGGAGAAGTCGCGCACTAGCCCTGTAGTGAGTGGGAAGGGAAGTAAGGTATCTGAAGTGGAGCAGTGCTGGGGAAGGGCAAAGGGAGCTGGGGAGCTCCAGCCTTTTAAGCCCTCAGGCTTCAGGCCTTGGTGAAGGCCTATGAAAAGGTACTAGGGCTGCAGAGGGGCAGCCCGGGGATAGTCAAAGGCAGCAGGTCCTAACCACTTGCCAATGATGAGTGGCCATTACAACACAGTCTGCCCCAGTGAGCGGGGGCTAGATGATGACTGGCAGTAGCCACTGAGGCAAGATGGGACTAGAGGGTTGGGGGTTCCCCTGGGAGGGGAAACCCAGAATAAGGGGTTACTGCGGGGGCAGCACCCCAAGATAAAGGGCAACAGGGTCTGGCAGGGACACGGGTGCCAGCAGCAGGCGAGACACTGGCCAGTAGGAGGTGCTCTGTACACTGGAGAGCTAATTCCCTAGACGACCAGCAGGAGGCGCTGTGCTGTTGAGTCATGACCTCGCTACAGCGCCATTGGATTAGAGGAGCTTTTGTGGCAAGAGCCACCAGTAGAGCAATGTATGTGTAATATAACTATCTTAAAAACTCCCACCTTAACCTATTACTTCCCAACTCATGAGGATAAAAGAACTGCCACACTGGATACCAGTAATAGTCTAAACTTTAACTTGTCTTTGTGGGTCAATTGGACAAGTCTGTAGAAACTAATGAAGAAAAATAACCAAATTATCCAACTGACTGAAATCACACAGGCCCAGGTTCAGACACGCAGTTTGGCTATTTTACATCAGGGATCTGAAATATAAAGAGTATCTGCACAAGCAGAACAAATGATAACACACCATTGGTATGATCATTCTTAAAGGATGGGCCCCCTCTTGGTCTTCAACTTTAAAAATTGTTACACCCAATTATTCTTTTCTTTATTCTGATAAGTTTAATGTTAATTGTAATGTGTGGCATGTTCTGTTGGATGCTGAAACCACCAGCTCAGATGGTTTCAAAAATATTATATAGCCTTGAGACAATTACATAAAGTGTGACCCATTCAATACCTCTGGATTGAAGGGTCATTTG
The DNA here is from genome assembly GCF_027887155.1 of Malaclemys terrapin pileata. Lineage (NCBI taxonomy): Eukaryota > Metazoa > Chordata > Testudines > Emydidae > Malaclemys > Malaclemys terrapin. Next base: position 42,117,512 of record NC_071517.1, on the reverse strand, counting down.
CGAGTCAATGTAGAGCTGAAGAATGAAATTGTTTCTTTTCTTTAATTACTATTATTAATATGACTTTATTTTGTATCAAATGAACAAACCAAACTTCACTGTTCTAACATTGTAACTCCGCTTTGCCTCCCAACATTCTAAATGGTTCATTACACTTGTTTTAATAAGATTCCATATTGTAACTAAAACCCCATTTTAAAATGCTTACTCCATTTTGCAAAACCCCGCTGTAACCTCATTAACTTAGGTCAGATGGGTGAATGAGGTATGCCTGGATAATGGAATCAACCTCCAGCCGCAGCCTGCTCTGATAAAGTGAAGTGCAAACACCAACGGCTGAAGATGCAGACAACAGCCCTGACAAAGTCAGAACAGTCCACCCCCCAAAAAGAACAAAGGTACAATTGAAGCAAGATCAAAGACAGGTCTTAGTTGCACGTTTATTATTCAAGAAATCTTAATTGACACTTTTGCTGTAGGACAGGATGCTTAGTCGCCATTCTTAGAATACCCATTAGACACACACTTGATGATAAACACACTTTTGGAGAAGAGAGAACCAAGCCACCATTCCTATATTTTCAGGACTGTTTAAAAGACCTTTTGCAAGTGGAATTTCATGGCTATTGCATTGAAAACCTTTTCAGTATTTAAAAAGAAATATTAGTCCCTTTCCACTGCATAGTAGATCATACAGTTTATTAATAATAAAAAAAAAATTGAATGCACATGTAACCCTTCTGCCTGTCTGAGTTGGCAGCAACAAGGGCCGGGTTCAGTATCTAGGGGTTCTGTTTCAATAACACAATGCAAAACTGGCTCGAGCCCCCACCCAGTGACCTGGGACAATTACATACCACCCCCAGGCGCCTCTAAGAGGCAATACTTCCCCTCTTGCAAGCATGGAGTCTGAGTGTAGCAAAAGCCTTTTAATAAAGGAGGGAAACAATGTGGCATTATGTTGGGGAAACACCACAATCAGGATTCCTAACACAAACCATGAGCAAAAGACCCACCCCCAAGTAAGTTTGGCAATGTCCTTTCCCCCTCAGGGTCTTAAGTCCAGCAACCCAAAAAGATCACCCAAAAGTCCAACAACCAAAAAGTCTCTGTCCCTGGTCAGTGCAGCCCCAGAGTTCAAAGTTTATCTGCAGAGTTTTATCTCCCAGCCTGGGTGGAAAAGGGGGGGGGGATGGTGCGCCACGGGGGCGTTAAGGAGCACCTTACATGGTCCGAGGCCGACTGCCCTACTTCTCCATGGGGTTCTGCTGGGAGCCTTCACCACGAGCCACTCTGCTCCATCTGCTGTCCCGTGAACCGTTCCAGTCATCCCACAAACTGCTTTGCCCCACTCACCATCCCCCAAGCTGCTCCACTCTATTTATTGTCCCACAAACTGCTCTGGAATATAGCTTCAGACTCCCGCCCCCCTGCACTCAGTGATTTCAGCTTGTAATAGGGGGGAGACAGTGCTAGCACACCATTGGCCCAAAGTGAATTCAGCTCAGTAGCTTGTAATCAGATTCCTAATAGAATCAAAATTAGCTCTGATATTCCACAGTCATGAGAGAAGGAGGTACAATTGGTGTTTCAAGCCCATCCCATTAAACACAAATACCTGTCCCCAGCCTAGGGTGACCAGACGTCCCGATAAAATCGGGACTGTCCCGATATTTAAGTGTTTGTCCCGATATTTAAGTGTTGTTTTTCTCTCTCCTGCTCAGCCGGCATGAGCCAGCCTCCCCCGACGGATCCAGAAGGGGTTACTACTGGCCGCTCGGCCGGAAGTGACACCGTGGCCGGTGGGGAGCCGCCGGTTCCCCCACCCTGCTCTGTAGGACTTTGCCACGAGCCTTGCGTGCCATGGGGGCCTGTGGGGCGGGGCCGGCTGGACTCCGGTCGCTCCTGGGCATGGGACCATAGCAGAGCCCCGCGGTAACGTCACCGGCTCCCCAAGGTGTGAGGCCGTGGCAGAGCCCCGGGACGGTGAATCGCGGGGAGCTCTGGGGGGCAGACCCCGGAGAAGCCCTGTGGGAACCACGTGTCCGCTTCACGGCAGCGATGGGTCTGTCCGGGCTGCCTGAGGGCCTGGCACTGGGCTGAGCCGGCGAAGGCAGAACGGAGAGAGGCCTTGGGCCAAGCTGCTAGGACAGGTGCAGGGGAGGCCGAAGGAAAGTGGGCATCCAGCCAGTGCCTGTGGCCCCGAAGAACCCCCAGCTGTGCAGCCCGGGGGACGGAGGGGGGGGTTGCTACTCCTGGGCTGGGACGTTTGGCAGGGTAGGCAGCAGGCTCCGCTTGAGGGTGCTCAGAAGAGACATTTGAGATTTCTTTCTCTCCTGCGCCGCCGGCAGCACTCGTCTTTTTTTTTGCGACAGCCCCCTCCCCCCCCGTCCCGATATTTTCTTCCTCTCATCTGGTCACCCTACTTCACTCCACTGGCAGCCCCCTTCGAGAAGCCTAGCTGCTCTGCAAGCTCTGGGTGGGCTATTCCCCCTAAAGAAACCACCTGGGGCTTCTCCCCCGCCCCGCAACATTCCCCTCCCAGTTTGACACCAGATCATTGATAACTACTCTGAGCACGGTCTTTCAACCAGTCGTGCACCCACCTTATAGTAATTTCATCTAGACCGATGAATTCCTTCCTACCGGTCAGAGGCTAACACTCTGGTCAGCCTCATTAGCAGGGCAGGCAGGCCAATGAAGGAGTCAGGAGTCCGTCCTCTGTGTGAGCTGGAGCTGCCTGCCAGAGAAGGGCAGAGCTAAGGGGAGAGCAGCAGCCTGAGCTGGGCTGGAGGCAGAAAGAAGCTGGACCTGGACCAGTCCTGAGCCGGATGTGGTGAGCAGCTGGGCAGTGCGTGGGGGAACCCTCGGCAGAAGGCCCAGCGCAGAGAGATGCCCCCAGCCAAGAGGCCTTGCAGGCCAGACTGGGAGGGGGATCATAACCCCGATAGGAGGGGGCTGACACTGGAAAGAAGGGCCCTGCTACCTAGAGCCTGAAGATACGTGGCCACTTTCAGAGCAAGTGTCCGACCCATCACATCCCTGCAGCACAGCGAGAGGCTGAGAAGAAGGCCCGGGATGTATGAGGAGCAGACTGTGAACTGCCCTGACATTCCAGAGACGCTGGTTGTGGTTCCCCCCCACAGAGCGGGGAGACGTGTCTTCCTTTCGCCTTTCGCCATTTTTGTCCTTAATTTTTTTAATTACTTGCTGTTTAATAAATTGTGTTTGTTCTGAACTCTATGCAATGCTGAGTAGTGACACCAGGGAAGTGTCCGGAGTGAAGAGAGCACCCCAAACTGGGGATACAGCACCCTTGACTCTGTCCTGAGTGATCACAAGAAAACTGGGGGGCGAGTCCCTCAGGAATCCTGGGTCCAGCATCGTCGGTGTTTCCGGGACTAGAGTGGAAGGGGAGCCCTCGCGGTCAGGCAGGCTCTGGGTGAAGGAAGTGGGAGCGAGGACTCAGCTCCTTTTGCTATTTGATTCCGTTGGGGTGGTGTATAAACCAGGAATGTCCCCCGCAATGGTGGGACCCTTCTCCCGCTTATCACTGTGCATATATATTGGTTTGTCCTAAAGTTAATTAAGTATTTTAAGAAAAAGTGTCAGAGCGGCACCAGCGAGAGTTGCTGGCCACACTCTGAGGCCACCAAAAATTTGTTCCTGAGAATCCCTGGGCTAGACACTCATGATGGGCCCTTCTCACCTTGGAGCCTGTGAGTGGAACAGGAGCCGGACACAGAGATGCTGCAGCGCGGTGGGTTGATCGCTAGGACCCAGGAGCAGCTGGGAGGCGGCTCTGGGGGGAGCGATCGCTGGGCTCAGGCCCGGCAGCAGGAAGTGACTCGCAGCCGCTGCGGGGACTCTGGCTCCAGGCTCCCGGCGAGATCCCCGAGCCCCGGCGGCTGGTGCTGGGAGCCCGGAGCCCGGGCTGCAGCCGGGAGAGGGGAATCTCCAGCAGGGCCCTTCCCGCTGCTCCCCAGGAGCCTCTCCCAGGGCAGAGCCCCCAGCCCGGCCAGGCCCCTTCCCGGCCCGGCCCCTGCCCCAGGGGGCCCCGCTCGGAGGGAAGGTGAGAGAGACCCGCCCCCGCCCCCGTCACCCCCGGGCTGCAGGGGGAGGTTTGGCCCCAGGCTGCTCCCAGCGGAGCTGGCTGCGATTCCCGCCCTGGGCCCGGGAAAGCTGCCGCCAGCTCCCGGTGTGTGCGGGGCGGGGGGAGCCCGGGACAGAGACACGTGGGGAGCAGAGGGGGGGTGAGAGCCGGGGTACAGACCCTGCCAGGCAGGGCGGAGAGGAAAACCCGGGAATAATGAGGGGCAGAGGGGATAAAAGTTCCCCCAGATGGGCTGAGCCAGCTGCAGTGGATGCAAAAAAAAAAAAAAACAACAAAAACAAGGTGGGGGGAGGTAGAGGGGTGTTTTCCTCCCCCCTTCCCAGGATCTCAGCTCCCATTTCCCAGGGCCGTGTCCTTAAAGACCCAGTGCATCGCAGAGCCCGGACAGAGCCGCTCTCCCCCTGTATAAGATGTTACTGAGCTGCTAAAGGAGACTTGATCCAGTGAAATATTTACAGACCCTCCCCCCCCCCAAAGATCTCACTGTCACACCTGCTTCGAGTGTTTAAAGAATCCAGGTCTCAGTTCCTGTGTCTGCGTAAAGCCGCCCAGCGCTTCATCCGTGTGTCCCAGCCACTGTCCCTGTTCCCCTGAGTTTCACTCCTCTTGGAGTCCAGTCTGGGCAGTTTCACTCCTGTACATTAGTTCCTTATAAAAACATTATTTTTATTACTCTGAGCTCTTCATCTTCAACTTCATTATCGTTGTGCGGAGGGATGTCACTCTGCCATGGAATTTATATTTGTAATAGCAAATCATCATGGGAAATATGAATAGTTGCGAGTAGCTTCAGCAATCGCATCTCACGGTGACACTGTAACAGTTCCTGTTTCTATTATAATGTAATTTAAGGGCAGAGCTGACTGATTTCATGGGCTGGTCTCAAAACTCACCACATGAGTGAAGTGAGCTTAATATGTTTTGTTACACCTGCCAGATTGTGTCCTCACACCTTTGTGAGCATCGCAGTCACAGACACACCGATATGACCATCCCCATGTACGACAGGGGTAACAGACAATGCCGTCTGTCCAAGTTACATTTCCCCAGCAGTGCCTAGTTACAAGGCAGATATCCACATGCAACCCCCTCCGTACACACACACACACTGCTCCCAGCTTACATTGGCTTTATTAAAAAACGAGAAAAACCAACGAGGAGTCCTTGTGGCACCTTAGAGACTAACACATTTATTTGGGCATAACTGTCATGATTCTAGCCCACAAAAGCTTATGCCCAAATAAATGTGTTAGTCTCTAAGAGCTTGGCTACACTTGCGAGTTAGTGCGCAATAAAGGAGCCCCATGCCCACTAGCTCACTCCCCATCCACACTGGCAAGGCACATAGAGCGCTCTGACTCCACAGCTAGTGGCCCCTTTTGATTCTGCTCTTTTTCTAGCATTTGGCTCAGAGATGCTGTTACTGGGAGGGTTTGAAAAGGCTGGGGGGGAATCGGTTTGTGACATGGACTCCAGCTCCTGTAACCTCCCCCATCGCCCCTCTCGACCCGACAGGTTGAGGAATCACGTCCACGTTTCATGCCAGATCGGCCCATCTTCCAGGAGACAAGGAAGGGAAATGGCTGTGATGGAGCCAGCTCAGGTAGGGGATTTTCAGGGAGCTGCTGGGCGGGGTGAGGGAGAGGCAGGGAAGAGACGGGGTTTGATAAACCTGCTGATTTTCTGAGTAGACCCATTGGTGGTAGTGGGGGAGAGGGACATTCGCCCATTTCAAAAACAGGACATAACCCCCCTGCACAGGGCTGGAGCCTGAGCCCAGTAACCAGAGACTGCTGTGAAATATGAAGGGAAGCTGTTGGGATTCCTGTCCCTGGCTCAGCGCGCTGCGTCCCATAGCAGCCTGTGGCTGGCAGGCGTGTGGGAAATGAGAAGACCCTGCCCTGCTCCGTGTGCTGGGGAGGGGGGGCGGGGACAAGGAGCTCTCACCTTCTCCCACCCCCTGAAGCCTCCTGGCTGCTCTGAACAGTAGGGGTCTGAGTTTGTTACTCTGGCCCTCCCAGAGCTTCGAGTTCTTTTCCTTTCCCTGCGAATAGCGGGATTGTGGCTGGGGCAGCAGGTGCTGAGTGGGGGACTCTTGTTGTTTCAGATGCCGGTGACCTTTGAGGAGGTGGCTGTGTATTTCACCCAGGGGCAGGGGGCTCTCCTGGACCCCGCTCAGAGAGCCCTCTACAGGGACGTCATGCAGGAGAACTACGAGACAGTGACCTCGCTGGGTAAGGGATTCCCGTCCCCTCGGTTATTAGAAGCTGTGGGGTCTGCGTGTCGGACTCTGGTCAGGTTCTTCCCAGGTCAGTTAGATCAGAGGCTAATGGGTTCCCTAATGCACAGGTGTCGTGAGAAAGACTTGCATCTCCGTACCCTCTCCAATGGGATACAGGTGAAAAACCTAATGGACATGCTAACTAATCCCCATCCCTCCAGGTTTCAAAGGGACAGAATTTATTCATTGTCCTCTCTGTATTGATTCCCAGTCAGACAGAGAATCCCTGTTCACCTCCCTTCTTGGAAATAGCTCCAGCCATGGGGAGGGCTCTGGGCTCCGCAGGTTTAGAAATAGACAGAGGTTTAACTCCAGAGCTGGGTGTGTGTCAGCAAGTCTCCCAGAGAGCACAGATCCTGGGAACTCCTAGTGAGGGTGTAAAAATTCCCATCACCTCCCCTGATGCCTGCCTCCCCCAAGGCGGCTCAGTTACCATGTTCCTGTCCTCTTAAGTTCCATATTCCCACCCAGGGTCGGCTCTAGGCACCAGCGCTACAAGCATGTGCTTGGGGCGGCACCTTCCAAGGGGTGGCACTCCAGCCCCCCCCCCCCCCCCCTTTTTTTTTCCTTGGGATACAAAAAGCCGGAGCCGGCCCTGAACCAACCTGTTCCCTGTCCGCTGAGGCTTTCAGGCTGCGCTGGAACTGACGCTGCAGTTCTGGCTGCAGTCACTAGATGGCGCTCATGGCAGCCGGAGTCGCACAGGCTGGACGGCAGGTCAGGCTGCCCGGCCGCTGGAGAGCCGGAGCGTCATCCCCGGAGCTGAGCCCGGCTGCGGCGGCGAGAGGGGCTCAGCTCCGGGGGATGATGCTCCGGCTCTCCAGCGGCCGGGCAGCCTGACCTGCAGCCCAGCCTGGGGGTGAGGAGCCGGGGAGGGGGGAGGGGTCCTGCTGCTGCTCGGAGTCTCCCCAGGGCGGCGCGGCGTTTCCCCGCCCGAGGGGGCTGTGCAGGCGCCGCCGGGCTGGGCAGGGGGCGGATCCCGGCTCGCGCGCTGACAGGGTGAGTGGCTGGGCAGCCCGAGCTGCCGCCGCCCCCTCCTGCCCCCGGACCCAGCCCGCCGCGCACCTCCCCCACTCAGCCCCGCGCTGCCTGCCCTGGGCGGGGAGAGGCAGAGCCCGGCTCCGAGCGGGGCAGCGGGAGATACTGCCCTGCCAGGGGACCCCCGCGGCTCGGGCACCTGGGGGGGGGTCAGTGTCTGTCCTCTCGGCTCTGCCTGCACGGGGCTGGGGAAGCAGCTGTCAGCACCTGCCCCTCTCAGCCCTTGCACCCCCCATCCCGCTCGCAGCCCCTCCACTTGTACCTCCCCCCATCACTCCTTCGCCGCACCCCTTCCCCTTGTACTCTCCCTTCACCCGCATCTCTCCCCTTGTACCCTCCCCCAGCCCTCTCCTCCCGCACCTCCCCTTTCCCCTGCACCTCTTCTCCCGCAACCCTCCTGATACCCCCTCTCCTCCTCCACCCTCCTCCGCGAGTACATCACACCCCGCCTCTCTGCCAGTGTAGAGCCCCCAAGCACCCCCACACCTGCTCCTCTGCCTGCACTTTACTAGCTCCCCATCCCTTTCTGGGTATAAGGTTTGAAGGTTAGTCCCTATGCCTTGCATGTGCATTTGGAGCACTAAAGATGGGGTTGCAGGGGACAGGGGCGGGCGAGATTCATACTAAAGTGAAATAAAAATAGGATAAATGTTTTGATCCCCACTGCGAGTGTAAACAGGGATTGCTGTGGTGAACGAGGTGGTCCCGTTTGAGGGGGGGAGCCCAGGACTGGGCCGGTGGGGGTGTGGGAGGGCACTGGTGCAGGGGCAGGGGAGAGCCCAGGGCTGGGTTTGGGGGCAGCCAAAAATTTTTTTGCTTGGGGCGGTAAAAAACCTAGAGCCGGCCCTGTTCCCACCAGCACAGCACGGGAACAGGATCCGTTCCCACAGTGCCCTTTGTGACAGACACTCCCCCAATGCTCCATGCGCCCTGTGCGAAGAGTTCAGTCACAGAGACCCCCTTGGGACTGTAACCTGGTGTGCTGAAATTATCACTTGAGCCTGTTCTCCCTGCCAGGTTGGGCCCCCAGTACCCTCTCTTGTTGAACCAGACACGCTAACCTGCTGCAGCACAGATTCAGGGTCCAGGCCACGCCCCCAAGCTGCAAATCTTAATTGAAAACAGCACAGCAAGATAACTATCTCCAGCACTCAGATACCCAGCCCCAATAGGATCTAAACCCCAGATAAATCCGTCGTACTCTGTATAAAGGTTATACAGGGTAACTTCCTAAGTGTTCGCCCTCTTTATCACTAAAAGAGAGAGATGCACAAACTGTATAGCAATTACTTACACTGGATTTATGAATAAGCAAAAGTGATTTGATTAATTATAAAAAGTAGGATTTAAGTGGTTTTAAATAATAACAGACAGAACAAAGAAAGTCAATAAGCAAAATAAAACAAACATGCAAAGCTAAGCTAAATACACTAAGAAACTGGTTACAAATAATAGTTTCTCACCGTCAAAAATGTTTCAATAAGCCTCCTTCACAGACTAGACTGATATCTAATCTGGGCCCAATCCATTCCCCTGTTCAGTATCCCTTAGTTCCAGGAGACATCTTGGGTGATAAGCAGGGGTCTCCTCACCACGACTGGCAGCCCCCTTATATAGATTTGGCAAAAGGCGGGAGTCCTTTGTTCCAGCTTGACCCCCTCCCAGTTCCTTATGGAAAAGGCCACGGTTTAAAATGGATTCCAGTATCAGGTGACATGGTCCCATGCTTCTGTAAGACCCCAGTCTCCATTTTTCATGGGCTGATCCTCACCTACGCAGGAAGACTTACAGGTAAACAAAACCATTCTCAGCCCATTGTTTTGGATAAATGCAGCAATCAAGTATCATTAATGACCCTCACTTAGCATAATTACAATGGGACCTTAGATTTGTACTTCATATTCCTAACTGTAAATATAAGAATGATACATACATACGAATAGGAAAACCATATTCAGTAGATTACAGCTTTTCCAATGATCCCTTACATGGGACCTTTTGCATAAAGCATGTTCCAGTTATGTCATATTCATATGGATAAGCATATTTTCAGAAAGCATATGGAGCATCCCGTAACACCCTGATCTGGTCTGATTTCACCCCTGCGCAGGATTTCCCATTCCCAAACCTGAACTGATCGCCCAGCTGGAACGAGGGGAAGAGCCGTGGGTGCCCGATCTCCAAGCCTGCGAGGAAAGAGAGATCCTGAGAGGTGACTGCACAGGTGAGGGCTGACACAGAAACCGTCTGGGGAATGAAGGAAAAAGTTGAGAATCACAAAAATATGGTGTGAGTAATGCACTCAGTTCTTCTTCCTTCTCTCACTCAGGGCAGGGCTGTAGTCAGCAGATATCGCTCACACCTTTCCACCCACCCTGTTAGCTGCAGGAGTTTCCTTTCCTGTGAGTGTTTGGGTGGGATGTGGAGGCAGAATCCAATTGCTCAGTCTTTGTGTTGGGTTTTCCCTCGGTGCTATTCCTCTTTCTCCCCAGCACAATGACTCCTGTCTGGATTGTCTCTCTCCCAGCAGGTGCTGAGAGAGTGAGTGAGAATGAAGAGGAGAATCATGATGCAGAAGTTCCTGGTAAAGTGGAACCACAGGGGACCTTTACGGGAAGAGCTGAAGGGAATTTTTCCCAGTGCTGGGAACAGGGAGAAGCCTGGGTAATTTGGCACAGGTCAGAGAGGCTGCTGGGAAACCACCCAGGAAAGAAAGCGGATGAATATATTAACAGTGGGAGAGGAGACAAGGATCCCAAAGCGCAGCAGACAAACCCCAAGGAAGAGACACCCAGGGACTGCCTGCAGTGTGGGAAAGGATTCATTGTGAGATCACAGCTTGTGACACATCAGACAATCCACACTGGAGAGAAACTCCTTCAATGCTTGGACTGTGGGGAAATCTTCAATAACTGCTTAGACCTTAATAACCATGGGAGATGTCACACAGAAGAGAAACTCGTTCAATGCCTCCAGTGCGGGAAATGTTTCATTTGGAAGTCAGAAATAATTACACATCATATAAGCCACACAGGAGATAGACCCCATAAGTGCGTGGACTGTGGGAAAAGTTTCATACGGAGGTCACACCTTGTTAATCATCAGGCAATCCACACAAGAGAGAGACCTCACAAGTGCGTGGACTGTGGGAAAAGTTTCAGACGGAGGTCAACCCTTTTTAAACACCAGGCATTACACACTGGAGAGAGACCCCATAAGTGTTTAGTCTGTGGGAAAAGTTTCATATGGAGGTCAGACCTGGTTAAACATCAGGCATTCCACACAGGAGTAAGATCCCATAAGTGTTTAGTCTGTGGGAAAAGTTTCATACGGAGGTCAGACCTTGTTAAACATCAGAGAATCCACACAGGAGAGAGACCTCACAAATGTGTGGACTGTGGAAAAAGTTTCAAACAGAGGTCAGACCTTGCTAAACATCAGAGAATCCACACAGGAGAGAGACCTCACAAGTGTATGGACTGTGGAAAAAGTTTTATAGAGAGGTCAGCCCTTGTTAAACATCAGAGGATTCACACAGGAGAGAGACCCCATAAGTGCTTGGACTGTGGGAAAACGTTCAGAATCACATCGGACCTTGTTTTACATCAGAAAATCCACACAGGAGAAAGCCCCCATAAGTGCTTAGACTGTGGAAAAAGTTTCATATGGAGATCAGACCTTCTTAAACATCAGGCATTCCACACAGGAGTAAGATCACATAAGTGTTTAGTCTGTGGGAAAAGTTTCATACGGAGGTCAGACCTTGTTAAACATCAGAGAATCCACACAGGAGAGAGACCTCACAAATGTGTGGACTGTGGTAAAAGTTTCAAACAGAGGTCAGACCTTGCTAAACATCAGAGAATCCACACAGGAGAGAGACCTCACAAGTGTGTGGACTGTGGAAAAAGTTTCATACGGAGGTCAGCCCTCGTTTTACATCAGAGAATCCACACAGGAGAAAACCCTCATAAGTGCTTAGACTGTGGAAAAAGTTTCATACGGGGGTCAGAGCTTGTTAAACATCAGAAAATCCACACGGGGGAGAAGCCCAATCAGTGCTTGGACTGTGGGAAAAATTTTGTAGAGCGGTCAGACCTTATTAAACATCAGACAATCCACACAGGAGAGAGACCGGACAAGTGCTTAGACTGTGGGAAAAATTTCATACGGAGGTCAGACCTCATTAAACATCAGGCAAGCCACACAGCGGAGAGACCCCATAAGTGTTTGGAATGTGGAAAATGTTTCACATACAGATCACATCTTATAGCACATCAGAGGATCCACACTGGAGAGAGACCCTATAAGTGCTTGGATTGTGGGAAAAGTTACACACAGAAATCACATCTCACTAAACATGGGAGAATCCACACAGGATCTAAACTTCTGTGATACATGGCCAGAAAGGGTTAAGAAACTTGCAGGCTAATTGACCCAGATTCAACCTTTAGACACATGTTAGAAATGTGTGTAAATGCTAATTAGCGCCATTCCACATTAGATAAGCTAGAGCTTTGAAATGTAAACTTTTATGGTTAAAGATCTGGAAGAAGCTAGTAATTGTAATAGTCTGTGGTTACTTACATCTTGTTAGAGCTTAACAGTGTAACTAAAGGGTTCCTAAAGGGTTGTATTCTGTTAAATCTGAGATGAAAAGGAAATATTAACATATAGATAAAATTTGAGTGTAATAATGTCATTGTCTACATGTCTCTGTAAAATTTGTGGTAAACTGTTTATTAACTGCTTTATGGATATTTACCTTATTTTAATCTATGTAATTAATTACCAGTGATGTTTAGGAAATAGATTACTTGAACAGCCTATTGTTCACCTGATGAAGTGATTCTGAAATTTTGCAATTCTAATGCACCATCTCTAAGTAAAACTGACCTACGGACTCTATTCATCTCTGTATGATCTTTTCACCCACACGCTCTCTTTTCTTGTTGTGAAAAATTTTAGTTTACCTAATAAGAACTGGCTGTAAGCGTGTATTTTGGTCAGAAGTAAAGAAATCATTAACTTGCTGGGTGATGTGTCTGATCCTTCGGGATTGGTAGAACGTTTTATATGATGAAAAAAGAACAGGACTACTTGTGGCACCTTAGAGACTAACAAATTTATTAGAGCATAAGCTTTCGTGGACTACAGCCCACTTCTTCGGATGCTGTAGTCCACGAAAGCTTATGCTCTAATAAATTTGTTAGTCTCTAAGGTGCCACAAGTACTCCTGTTCTTTTTGCTGATGCAGACTAACACGGCTGCTACTCTGAAACCTGTCATTATATGATGAAGAAGATTTTCAGTAATCCCCATCATGTTTAACTGGGCTGTCTGGCAGCGAGCCCAAGGCTGGGTTGCTTTAAGGGAGCTGTGCTTTGGCTCTGTGTAGCCAGTAACGTATTGTAGAAGCTGCTTTCTTTTTGGCTTGGTTAATCTAAGTATTGAAATAGCCACTAGTTTTGAGGATTGTCGGCCCATTCTTTGCAGTTTGCCCTAACTGAGCGATCTCTGTGTGTCCCGCCAGCCCGGGACCCTGGTCACAACTTCATAAACGCCTTGTCTGTAGGGAAAGTTTCCTTCAGCTACCGCACCTCATTAAACATCAGAGAATCCACAAAGGTGTGAGAGACCCTAGGAATAGGGGAGCTGGGTGCTGGGGCTATTGAGTGTTTGGAGATCATGGGATAAGAGGCGAGGGAGAGCACCGGGGTAGAGAAGTGCTGCCTCTCCTCACTCTCTTCGTCTGCCCCTTCTCCCTGCCCCCTCTGCATTCAGACAGCACCACTGAGAGGGGCTGGTTCAGAGCTGGGATGCTGTATATCTACTTGTGAGATTGCGGGGGAGGGGTTAAATGATGACAGACACAAATAAGGGGGACCTGATGAAAGAAATTTGAGATTCATTGGTCTACGCTATTCTGGTCACCACTGTTACAAAATGATGATAGATCTTGTACAAAGTACAAGCCCTGTAAGGTGTCCTATGAAAAGTGATGGTCTACTGCATATTATTGTCCTGTTAAATCGTGTGCATCAACATTGTGTATGGAGTTATGAGATTTTGCTATGGGTTTGTTACTGAACCATACTGGAAATCTGGAAAATGCCCACAGACAGCTCCCCAGAGACAATGGTATCTGCACACCAGCCAGGTGTTAAGTGGCCAGTAATTGCTTAGCCAGCCATTCACCAGCTGTGGAGCTGGGAACAAGAGAGTTACAATTCACCGGAAGGATGGCTGGACGCTCACTTAGGCCACAGACTGATTGTCGCCTGCCCCCCCCCCCCCCGACCTGGGGGTGAACCTCAAAGAGGAGAGTGGTACAAAGGAACAAGGGAGAATTGCCTCCATTTTCACCTCTCCTCTCCAATCTTCACAGAAGGCAACAAGATGGTTTGAAAGGCAACAGGGGCCTTGCAGTGGGGAGGGCAGACCAAGGCTGGAAGGAAATCCATCCTCGGTACTAAGAACTGTGAATTGCCTGCAACATCTGGTGGGGTGAGAGAAGCTGTTTCCTTCCAATCTTCCTTAGCTTGGTGAAGTTCAGGATTTAAAATTTGGACGTTTCACGCCTTTCTCACTTGTGATCACTTAAAAGCTACCTGGCTCTAGTTAATAGACTTGTTTTTATCCCAACCAGTGCATTTTCATTGAAGTATTTGGGGGATTTCACTTGAGATCCCCAGGCTGTTCCCTAATCACCATCCTTTGTTACGATGAGGCACTAATGAGCTTGTACCCCACAGTTAATACCAGGCAGCTCTGTGTTCTTGGGGAACCAGGGCACAGTATCCAGCCTGTCTGACTCATGAAAGACACCCCCCCCCCCAGTCTCTGCTTGAACCAAACCCGATCAGGGAAAAAACTTGCAGGGAGCAGTGAAGGGCAGGGGGAGACACACCTGGACCCCTCCTGACAAGGGTGACAAGATTAAGGGAACTCCCCTAGCCTCATCTGCATGAAAGATGGGATAGGCAGGCACCGCCATTAGCATACAGAATGGAGAACAGAGATTCCAACCCAAGAACCGCACTGAACTCTGGGACCAGAAAAGCAGGGAAGCACTGCATCATGGGGGATCTGTGCTCCATATGTTAATGAACCCACGCCTGCACACACCCAGCTCAGCAGTTATCAGACCAATTCTAGTAATGAATCCTTAATTGATATCCAAATACTGAAGCAGCCTAGTTGCATTATGAGCTCCCTGGAAGAAAACACCACCCATAGCCAGGAGTGATCAGCTCCTATTGTCTACCCCAGGGGTCGGCAACCTATCGAGCTGGTTTTCAGTGGCACTCACACTGCCCGGGTCTTGGCCACCAGTCCGAGGAGCTCTGCATTTTAATTTAACTTTAAATGAAGCTTCTTAAACATTTTAAAAACCTTATTTACTTTACATACAACACTAGTTTAGTTAGATATTATAGACGTATAGAAAGAGACCTTCTAAAAACGTTAAAATGTATGACTGGCACGCGAAACCTTAAATGAGAGTGAATAAATGAAGACTTGGCACACCGCTTCTGAAAGGTTGCCGACCCCTGCTCTAGCCTAAAGAAAACCCTTGAGTCATCAGTTTACCCACAAACAAATCTATTGTTCTCCCTTGAACCATTGTATTTTCCCTACAAAAAGCCCTACTCACCCTCTAGTCAGGGTTCTGATGCTTAGATCTAAACTATGCATCAGTTCCACTGAGATTTCATCTTCTCCTGACTGATCGTGCTGGGGGCTCTGCCTGTCTCCAGCACTCAGGGTCTTGAGCTACCACCATCACCGGGAACCCCGACCAGTTCAAGGTTCATGGAAATGGTGAGATCCTCTCTCTCTTTCTCTGTTTTCTTTTCTACCTCAGGCAGGTATAGTTTTCTATATATAACTTTTGTAACCTTTAATAATCTAAGTGTTACGTTGGTTTAGAATCTCCTTATGTAGTTATCACTATTCAATAAATAACTTTTATGGTTAAGCTGGTTGCGTCTCTCTCTCTCTCTCTGAATTTTACTCTTTTGTGTTTTTAGCTTCCCCATTTACTTTGTTGCAACGCTTCTTTTACCTAAGCTAACGATCGCCGAACACCCCCCGCCAAGCGCTGTGCCGCCGAACACCCCCCGCCGAGCGCTGCGCTGCCGAACACCTCCGCCCCCCGTGGAGCGCTGCACTGCTGAAGCTCCCCCGCGCAAACACCACCAAACACCCCCCGTTGAGCGCCGTGCCACCAAACACCCCCCCGCCGAGCGCCGCGCTGCCGAACCCCTCCCAGTGGAGCGCCGCGCCACCGAACACCCTCCGCCGAGCACTTCGCCGCCGGAACCCCCACTCCCCCGCCGAGCGCTGCGCCGCACTGCCCCCCGCCACCCCAAGATTGGCCTCCCCTTAGCAGGTGCCACTCCAAGCACGTGCTTGGTTGGATGTAAATTGATTGATGGAAATCAATTCTAGGGCCTTTTTCGTTCCTTGCAGTGCGCATTCTCTGAATTAGTTGTCCATGAAGCTGGTAGATGTTATTTGGAGGCTGTGACGGAGTAGGGAGTGGGGCAGATTGACCAGGGAGCGTTGCGGGGGAGTTTTGTTGGGACTGTCTGCAGGGCCGGCTTTAGGCTGATTCAGCCAATTCCGCTGAATCGGGCCCCGCAGCTGTCCACCCCGCCCCCAGCTCACTTCCCCCTCCTCCCCTCCCCTGAACGCTCCACCCCCTGCTCCTCCCCCCGCCCTGCTTCCCGCAAATCAGATGTTCGCGGGAAGTCTGAAAACAAGCAGGGGCAGGCAGCAGCAGGTAAGCTGAGGTGGGGCACGAGGAGGGATCCAGGGAGGTGCGGCCCAATCCGGCCCCAGCCAAGTGACTCCCTCCGGCCCTGGCCGAGCACCCCCGGCCCCGGTCCGTGTGGCTCTGGACCGGGTCGGCTCAGACCCCGGGGCACCGGCCCCGGTTCCGGCCGAGGGCGCCAGCCCGGCCCCGCAGCTCCAGCCCGGCGCCAGCCGAGCACCCCCGTCCCTGGCCCGAGTGGCTCCAGGTCGGCTCGGGCCACAGAGTGCCAGCCCTGGTTCCGGCCGAGCGCACCGGCCTGGCCCCGCAGCTCTGGCCCGGCCCCGGTGCTGGCCAAACAGCCCCGGCCCGAGCGGCTCCGGCCCCGGCCGAGTGTGCCGGCCCGGTGCCAGCCGAGCACCCCTGGACCCGGCCCCAGCGGCTCCGGCCCAGCCCCAGCCCCAGCGGCTCCAGCCCGGACCCAAGCTCCGCAACCCCGGGTGGAGCGTGGCCCGCCCCCAGGAATCGGGCCCCGCTCTTGCTAAATCCGGCTCTGACCAGCTGCATTGGTGATGGGATAACAGGGTGTGACTTCACTTGAGAGATGATACCTGAGCATGTAACCTGAACCCAGGAGGGGGGTTGGGGCCAGGTGACACCTTCTGCCCGGGAAACTGGACAAAGGCTGGCGGAGGAGCTGGGGGGAGGCTGGGTGAGACTTCTGGAGGAGGTTTCAGTTTGGAGCTGGCTGAGGAAACGGAGGGAACTCCAGGACTGGGGTCTAAGCTCCCTGCCCCCCAGAAGGACTTGACTGAGGGGTCCTGGTTGTACCTACAAGCTCTGTTTGGGACTGTATTCCTGTCGTCCAATAAACCTTCCATTTTTCTGGCTGGCTGAGAGTCATGGTAAATCACAGGAAGTGGAGGTGAGGAGCCCAGACTTCCCCACACTCTGTGACAGTGGCAAGCAGTTTCTTTGACCTGGTGCAATGTGTTTATGTGTTTTTCTCAGGCTCAACATGCCATTGGGAGATTCTGACTTGCCATGTGAATTCTCTAACTGTGAATCCACTTAGTCAGACAAGATGGGAGAATCACATCGATGCTTTGAAGCCGCTTCGCTATGAACTTGGAAATATTTATGATGCCCTAATTGAAATTTCTGATGACACTACCTTTACTGGATCATCTGGCAATACGGCACGTTCAGATGCAGAAGCTCTTGCAAATGGCCTTTCCAAGTTCATATTTGTGACTTCACTCATTTTGTGGTACAATATCCTTTTCAAGATTAACCTCGCTAGTAAGCAGCTTCAGGAAAAGAACTTGAACATATATTTTACTATTCAAAAACTGCAGAAAACTAAAAATATTCTGGAGGAATTCAGAAGTGATGAAGGGTTGAAAGAACACTGGTAGATTCTCTCGAGCTTGCAGAAGAAATAGACTTTCCGATAGAATCTGAACCAGAGCCAGTTTGGATTTGCCAAAAGAAACAGCAGTTTTTGTATGAAGGACAAGACACACTTATTCAGAACCCAAAACAAAGGTTCAAAGTGAATTTCTATTTCACAGTCCTTGATAGTGCTATTCACTCGGTTAATGAAAGATTTCAACAGATGCAGCAGCTAGAGACTGCGTTGCCTGCCCAGAACTGGGCCCCGAGATGGCAAACAGGATTCGTTGCTGGTGTGCTTGGCACCAATAAAGACACCGAGGGGAGAAAGCAAGCCAAGTTTATTTCAGAGCTCTGAAATGGCACTAGGAGACCAGCATGTCTCAAATCAAGTGCAGCACATACAAATAAAATTTTCCCTTTTATATTCCAAGCAGTTTCTGTGTAAGCCTTTGTTCTGTTACTCCCTCTTACCCCTCCCACCCCTCCCTTCTCTAACAGTTACAATTAGAAAAGTTCCCATTCGTCTGCTTCTCTTTTGGCCTTGCAAGGCCTGTGCAGCAGTCTGAGCAAAACAGCAGCTGTATGCTAGAGAAAAGCTGACCCTTACATTTCTGCTTCAGCATGTAAGCAGTTAGCACAGAGGTGAGAGTTCACAAGATGGAGTCACTGTGGTTCACGTAGGCCCAGAGCAGAAGAGCTTCATCGGCACTTTTGGCCTTCCACTCTCCCGAGTTACCTGGTAGCTATGCCTAGTGACACCAACATCTGTATTTGGATTTCTATATGATATCCACAGCTTGCAAAAGAAAACAGCAAAACAGATAAGATAATTTTGTATAAAACTGGAGTTGGCGTTGACTCATGAAATTTCAAAAGGCATTGATGCTATAGATTTGTGTAGTGAGCTTCAGACTTTTTCAAGACGACTTAAGAAACATTCCACTCCTGAAGAAGTACTGAAGTTTGTTTGTGAAAATAAACTCACAGTTTTCCAATCATTTTTATAGCTCTCCGCATTCTTTTAACTTTGCCACTTTCTGTAGCTAGTGGGGAGCGTAGCTTCTCAAACTTAAAACTGATAAAAACATATCTGCATTCAACAATGGTGCAAGAGAGACTTGTTGGACTTGCCACAATGTTAATAGAGCACGAAATAGCTGGAAAACTGGATCTAAAAGAACTAGTGACTGAATTTGAAAAACTTAAAGCAAGAAAAGTCATATTTTAAGAGCACAGAGTGGTTTTTATTCAGAGTGTTTTGTAAATACAGGTTAACGTTCCTTGAAGAGTTTTCTTATTTCTTTCTATATTGGATGTGGTGGTAAAGGCAGTTAAAGCCATTTAGTGTCATGGATGATTTTGGATTTGTAATAATAAAAATTATAATTAACATTTTTAATGCATTTTTATTTGAAATTGGACTGAAATATCATCTAGCTGTTGTGTATTATGTATCTATTCTGAAAATTTCATGTCTTGTTTTATCTGATCTCAGAAACATTGGCTGGACAGATGGATGGACGGACAAAGCGAATAATTAAGCCTCGGTTTTAAAAAAAAACCCCGCTTAAAAAACATTAAAAGGAAAAAAGGGGCAAAATGTTGCCCAGTTAACCAAAAGCCGATTGCATGGTTTGCCTAGGGCGCCAGTTGCTGGCAGCTAATCTAGGGCCACTCCTGAAGAGGACACCCTGCGCTGGGTTTGCCTGATTCCCACCTGTCCTGCTGAGATCTGGCTGGGCTGAGGTAGGGGGCAGGCAGGCGAGCAGCAGTGTCTGGACGGGGGAGAGACCCCAGCTGCAGGGGGCTGTTGGAGAAGGAGCTGAGCCAGGTGATTCATCTGGAGCAGGGGTGCCCCGCCCCTCCCCTGCTCTACTGCTCCTGCCCCCCCCCCCTCCCTGGAGCCCCTGGTCACTCTGGACTGGGAGCTCCTCCTGTCTGGGTACTGGTCTCCAGTGAGCTGGGGTGACGGCACAGGGGGAATCTGTGGGTGCTGCAGCCTCTCTGGAGCTGCTGGCAGCTGCTTGTGTCTGAACAGGACTTCAGGCACACACACACCCCCCAAACATAACACCAGGGCTCCCTGCACCCAGGTTATTTCCCACCTGGGCTGTCTATGAGGCAACAGCAGCTGTTGCTCTTCTGCCCTCTGGGGAAAGTGACCTGGATGCAGGGACACCTGACGGGGCTCCTGACTCCCCCGCCCCACAGGCCCCTAGGGGTGCACAGGGTGGAGAAGCAGCCGTCCAGCCAGTCAGCCAGCAGCAATGCCAGCTGCCTTAGGCATCCCCACCTGGGTGCAGAAGGGGGAATGTAGGGTTAGAATCATAGAATATCAGGGTTGGAAGGGACAACAGGAAGTCAGCTAGTCCAACCCCCTGCTCAAAGCAGGACCAACCCCCCTTCCCCCCATCCCTAAATGGCCCCCTCAAGGATTGAACTCACAAGCCTGGGTTTAGCAGACTAATGCTCAAATCACTGAGCTATCCCTGAGCGTAAGTGGAGACTCACAGTGCAGGGGTTGGGCTGCAAGAGGGGAATGCAGGGACTGGGGTGAGGGGGCACGCACAGAGCAGGGGTTAGGGGTGCAGCAGGGGTACAGGCATTGGGATGAAGGGGGAAAACTGCAGGGGTTAGCGGTTCAAAAGAGCGAAGGGCTTGGGGTGAAGGGTACAAGCACAGTGCAGGGATTGTGGTGAAGGTGGCATGGTACAGGAGTTAGGGGCAAGGCCGACTCCAGGGTTTTGACTGCCCCAAGCAGCCAAAAAAAAAGCCGCTATCGCGATCTGCGGCGGCAATTCGGCGAAAGGTCCTTCACTCCTAGCTGGAGTGAGGGACCGTCCGCCAAATTGCCGCTGAATAGCTGGACCTGCCGCCCCTCTCCGGAGTAGCCACCCCAAGCACCAGCTTGCCAAGCTGGTGCCTGGAGCCGGCCCAGGTTAGGGGCACAGGAGGGGAGTGCAGGTGTTGGGGTGAAGGGGGAATGCACAGAGCAGGGGTTGGGGTGCAAGAGGGGAATGCAGGCTGCACTGTGCCTTGCCCTTCACCTGGGGTTGGAGGTACAGGAGGGGACAGGGTTAGTGGGGAGCCAATGGAGGGCACCAAATGCAAGTTTGCCTGAGTGACATTTTTTGGTGAGAAGGGCGATGGGTTGATCGCTAGGACCCAGGAGCAGCTGGGAGGCGGCTCTGGGGGGAGCGATCGCTGGGCTCAGGCCCGGCAGCAGGAAGTGACTCGCAGCCGCTGCGGGGACTCTGGCTCCAGGCTCCTGGCGAGATCCCCGAGCCCCGGCGGCTGGTGCTGGGAGCCCGGAGCCCGGGCTGCAGCCGGGAGAGGGGAATCTCCAGCAGGGCCCTTCCCGCTGCTCCCCAGGAGCCTCTCCCAGGGCAGAGCCCCCAGCCCGGCCAGGCCCCTTCCCGGCCCGGCCCCTGCCCCAGGGGGCCCCGCTCGGAGGGAAGGTGAGAGAGACCCGCCCCCCCCCGTCACCCCCGGGCTGCAGGGGGAGGTTTGGCCCCAGGCTGCTCCCAGCGGAGCTGGCTGCGATTTCCGCCCTGGGCCCGGGAAAGCTGCCGCCAGCTCCCGGTGTGTGCGGGGCGGGGGGAGCCCGGGACAGAGACACGTGGGGAGCAGAGGGGGGGTGAGAGCCGGGGTACAGACCCTGCCAGGCAGGGCGGAGAGGAAAACCCGGGAATAATGAGGGGCAGAGGGGATAAAAGTTCCCCCAGATGGGCTGAGCCAGCTGCAGTGGATGCAAAAAAAAAAAACAAGGTGGGGGGAGGTAGAGGGGTGTTTTCCTCCCCCCTTCCCAGGATCTCAGCTCCCATTTCCCAGGGCCGTGTCCTTAAAGGCCCAGTGCATCGCAGAGCCCGGACAGGCTGCTCTTCCCCCACCCCCCTATAAGATGTTACTGAGCTGCTAAAGGAGACTTGATCCAGTGAAATATTTACAGTCCCCCCCACAAAGATCTCACTGTCACATCTGCTTTGGGTATTTAAAGAATCTGGGTCTCAGTTCCTGTGTCTGCGTAAAGCCGCCCAGCGCTTCATCAGTGTGTCCCAGCCACTGTCCCTGTTCCCCTGAGTTTCACTCCTCTTGGAATCCAGTCTGGGCAGTTTCACTCCTGCACATTAGTTCCTTATGAAAACATTATTTTCATTACTCTGAGCTCTTCATCTTCAACTTCATTAGCGTTGTGCGGAGGGATGTCACTCTGCCATGGAATTTACATTTGTAATAGCAAATCATCATGGGAAATATGAATAGTTGCGAGTAGCTTCAGCAATCACATCTCCCGGTGACACTGTAACAGTTCCTGATTCTATTGTAATGTTGTAATTTAAGGGCAGAGCTGATTGATTTCAGGGCTGGTCTGAAAACTCATCACATGAGTGAAGTGAGCTTAATATGTTTTGTTACACCTGCCAGATTGTGTCCTCACACCTTTGTGAGCATCGCAGTCACAGACACACCGATATGACCATCCCCATGTACGACAGGGGTAACAGACAATGCCGTCTGTCCAAGTTACATTTCCCTGGCAGTGCCTAGTTACAAGGCAGATATCCACATGCAACCCCCTCCGTACACACACACACACTGCTCCCAGCTTACATTGGCTTTATTAAAAAATGAGAAAAAACAGCGAGGAGTCCTTGTGGCACTTTAGAGACTAACACCTTTATTTGGGCATAACTTTTGTGATTCTAGCCCACGAAAGCTTATGCCCAGATAAATTTATTACTCTCTAAGGTGCCACAAGGGCTCCTCGTTGTTTTTTGCTGATACAGACTGCCACTCTAAAAAAAGAGACAAGCTCATGATCTTTGAGGCTCTGATTCCTGAGTGTTAAGGGGTTGCCCTGGGTCTTGATCTGATTTCCGTGCAGGATTCAGATCTCAGCTACGCCAGTGTCAGACCGGAGTCACTGCTGGCTGTGGCAGGGGGAATGCGGATGGGCCAATGGGATCAGCCTCTCCCTGCCTGTCCCTGGGGCTGCCGGGGGAGTCCAGGGCATCTCATTCTTCAGGTGTTGCCACCAGAGGGCTCCTGCTGTTGCTAAAGGAGAGGGGTTTACACTGAAATGGGGGCAATCCCCCAAAGTGGCCCCTTTGATTCTGCTTTTCTTTTAGTACTTGGCTCAGAGATGCTGTTACTGGGAAGTTTTGAAGAGGCTGGGTGGAATCGGGGTGTGATATGGACTCCAGCCCCTTCTGTAACCTCCCCATCTCCTCTCTCGCCCAGACAGGCTGAGGAATCACATCCACGTTTCGCTCCATCTTCCAGGAGACGGAGAAGGGAAATGGCTGTGATGGAGCCAGCTCAGGTACGGGATTTTTAGGGAGCTGCTTGGTGGCGGGAGGAAGAAGCAGAGAGGAGATGGGATGATAAACCTGCTGATTTTCGGAGTAGGCCCATTGGTGGCAGTGGGGGAGAGGGACATTCGCCCAATTCAAAAACAGGACATAACCCCTCTGCACAGGACTGGAGCCTGAAGCCACTGGCCAGAGGGCCTGAGGCTGCTGTGAAATACGAAGGGAAGCTGTTGGGATTCCTGTCCCTGGCTCAGAGCTCTGCTTCCCGTATCAGCCTGTGGCTCCTAGGACTGTGGTAAATGAGAAGACCCTGCCATGCTCTGTGTGCTGGGGGTGGGGGGGACAAGGAGCTCTCAGCTTCTCCCCACCCCCTGAAGCCTCCTGGCTGCTCTGAACAGTAGGGGTCTGAGTTTGTTACTCTGGCCCTCCCAGAGCTTCGAGTTCTTTTCCTTTCCCTGCGAATAGCGGGATTGTGGCTGGGGCAGCAGGTGCTGAGTGGGGGACTCTTGTTGTTTCAGATGCCGGTGACCTTTGAGGAGGTGGCTGTGTATTTCACCCAGGGGCAGGGGACTCTGCTGGATCCCGCTCAGAGAGCCCTCTACAGGGACGTCATGCAGGAGAATTACGAGATGGTGACCTCGCTGGGTAAGGGATTCCCGTACCCTCGGTTATTAGAAGCCGAGGGTCAGTGTGTCGGACTCTGGTTAAGTTCTTCCCTGGTCAGTTAGATCAGAGGGGAATGTTTTGCATAATGCACAGCTGCCATGAGAGAGACCAGCATCTCCGTGCCCTCTCCAATGAGATACAGGTGTCAAAACCTAATGGACATGTGTGACGAAGTGGGACTGTTCTTAATGATTCCTCTGAATACTGTGTGGGTGCCTCAGTTTCTGGCCAACACTCTGTTGCCTGGCAACTAATGGCTGGGGCCCTTCCCCCCTGCAAGGGGATGCTAAAGGTGTGGGAGAACAAAGAGGTCAGGTGACCTCCTCGCCCAGGAAAGGAACTCAGCAGAGAAGGAGGGGCTGGAGGGGGTTTCAGTTTGGAGCTGGCTGGGGATGGGAAGTGAGGGCAGACGGGGTTGTCTGGCTCGTTGGGCCCCAGAATGGACCCGGCTCAGGGATCCCGTTCTCTGTACCTACAAGCTCTGTTTTAGACCGTGTTCCTGTCATCTAATAAACCTCTGCTTTACTGGCTGGCTAAGAGTCACGTCTGACTGTGAAGTGGGGGTGCAGGAGCCTCTGGCTTCCCCAGGACCCCGCCTGGGCAGACTCGCTGTTGGAAGCGCACGGAGGGGCATATGCTGAATGCTCCAAGGTCAGACCCAGGAAGGTGAAGCCGTGTGAGCTTCTTGCCCTGAAGACAGTCTGCTCCAAGGGAGAGGAAGCTCCCCAAAGTCCTGACTGGCTTTGTGGGGAGCAGTTCCAAAGCATCGCCCGGGGACTCCGTGACAACATGCTAGCTAATCCCCATCCCTTCAGGTTTCAAAGGAACAGAATTCATTCATTATATTGTCTGTATTGTTTCCCAGTCAGACACATTTCATAGTAGCAGCTGTGTTAGTCCGTATCCGCAAAAAGAACAGGCGTACTTGTGGCACCTTAGAGACTTAACAAATTGATTTGTGCATAAGCTTTCGTGGGCTACAGCCCACTTCATCAGATGCATAGAATGCAACATACAGTAAGAAGATACATATACATACAGAGAACATGAAAAGGTGGAAGTTGCCATACCAACTCGAAGAGGCTAATTAATTAAGATGAGCTATTATAATTAAGATGAGCTTTTGTAGTGATTATCAAGATGGCCCATTTCAGACAGTTGACAAAAAGGTGTGAGGATACTTAACATGGGGAAATAGATTCAATTCCCTGTTCACCTCCCGTCTTGGAAATAGCTCCAGCCATGGGGAGGGCTCTGGGCTCGGCAGGATTAGAAATAAGCAGAGTTTTAACGCCAGAGCTGGGTGTGCTTCAATAAGTCCCCCAGAGAGCACAGATCCTGGGAACTCCTAGTGAGGGTGTAAAAATTCCCATCACCTCTCCTGATGCCTGCCTCCCCCAAGGCGACTCAGTGACCATGTTCCTGTCCTCTTAGGTTCCATATTCCCACCAGCACAGCACGGGGACACGTTCCGTTCCCACAATGCCCTTTGTGACAGACACTCCCCCAATGCTCCATGCGCCCTGTGCGAAGAGTTCAGTCACAGAGACCCCCTTGGGACTGTAACCTGATGTGCTGAAATGACCACTGAGCCTGTTCTCCCTGCTAGCTTGGGCCCCCAGTACCCTCTCTTGTTGAACCAGACACGCTAACCTGCTGCAGCACAGATTCAGGGTCCGGGCCACACCCCCAAGTGCAAATCTTAACTGAAAACAGCACAGCAAGATACCCATCTCCAGCACTCAGGTACCCAGCCCCAATGGGATCTAAACCCCAGATAAATCCGTCTTACTCTGTATAAAGGTTATACAGGGTAACTTCCTAAGTGTTCGCCCTCTTTATCACTAAAAGAGAGAGATGCCCAAACTGTTTGCCCCCCCAGTAACAAGGACTTACACTGGGTCTATTAATAAGCAAAAGAGATTTTATTAAGTATAAAAAGTGGTGGTTTTAAGTAATAACAGAACAAAGAAAGTCACTAAGCAAAATAAAACAAACATGCAAGGCTAAGTTTAATACACTAGAAACTGGTTACAAATAATAGTTTCTCGCCCTCACAAAAGTTTCAGTAACCTTCTTTCACAGACTAGAGTTATATCTAATCTGGGTCCAATCCTTTCCGTTGTTCAGTATCCATTAGTTCCAGGAGACATCTTGGGTGATAAGCAGGGGTCTCCTCACCACGACTGGCAGACCCCTTATATAGATTTGGCAAAAGGCGGGAGTTCTTTGTTCCAGCTTGACCCCCTCCCAGTTCCTTATGGAAAAGTCCACGGTTTAAAATGGATTCCAGTATCAGGGGACATGTTCCCATGCCTCTGTAAGACCCCAGTCTCCATTTTTCATGGGCTGATCCTCACCTACACAGGAAGACTTACAGGTCATTCTCAGCCCATTGTTCTGGATAAATTCAGCAATCAAGTTCTAAAAGAATCATTAATGACCCTCATTTAGCATAATCACAATGGGACCTTAGATTTGTACTTCATATTCATAACCGTAAATATAAGAATGATACATACATACAAATAGGAAAACCATATTCAGTAGATTACTACATTTCCAATGATCCCTTACATGGGACCTTTTGCATAAAGCATGTTCCAGTTATGTCATATTCATATGGATAAGCATATTTTCAGAAAGCATATGGAGCATCCTGTAACACCCTGATCTGGTCTGATTTCACCCCTGCGCAGGATTTCCCATTCCCAAACCTGAACTGATCGCCCGGCTGGAACGAGGGGAAGAGCCGTGGGTGCCCGATCTCCAGGCCTGCGAGGAAAGAGAGATCCCGAGAGGCGACCGCACAGGTGAGGGCTGACACAGAAACCATCTGGAGAATGAAGGAAAAAGTTGAGAATCCCTAAAATATGGTATAAATAAGCGCCCTCAGTTCTTCCTCCTCTCATCCAGGGCAGGGCTGTAGTCAGCAGATATTGCTCACACCTTTCCACTCACCCTGTTAGCTGCAGGAATTTCCTTCCCTGAGAGTGTTTGGGTGAGAAGTGGAGGCAGAATCCATTTACTCAGTCTTGTGTTGGATTTTCCCTTGGTGCTGTTCCTCTTTGTCCCCAGCACAATGACTCCTGTCTGGATTGTCTCTCTCCCAGCAGGTGATGAGAGAGTGAGTGAGAATGAAGAGGAGAATCATGATGCAGAAGTTTCTGGTAAGGTGGAACCACAGGAAACCTTTATGGGAAGTGCTGCATGGAATTTTTCCCAGTGCTTGGAACAGGGAGAAGCCTGGGCAAATCGGCAGCAGTCAGAGAGGCTGCTGGGAAACCACCCATGGAAGAAAGTCTGTGAATCTATTAACTGTATGAGAGGAGACAGGGATCCCAGACCGCAGCTGACAAACCCCAAGGAAGAGACACCGTGGCACTGCCTGCAGTGTGGGAAAAGATTCATCCTGAGCGCACAGCTTGTAACACATCAGACAATCCATACTGGAGAGAAACCCCTTCAATGCTTGGACCATGGGGAAAGCTTCAATAACCCCTTAGACCTTAATAACCATGAGGCATGCCACACAGAAGAGAAACCCGTTCAATGCCTCCAGTGTGGGAAATGTTTCATTTGGAAGTCAGAAATAATTACATATCATATAAGCCACACAGGAGATAGACCCCGTAAGTGCATGGACTGCGGGAAAAGTTTCATACAGAGGTTAGACCGTGATAAACATCAGAGGATCCACACAGAAGAGAGACCTCACAAGTGCATGGACTGTGGGAAACGTTTCAGACGGAGGTCAGCCCTTTTTAAACACCAGGCATTGCACACAGGAGAGAGACCCCATAAGTGTTTAGTCTGTGGAAAAAGTTTCATATGGCGATCAGACCTTGTTAAACATCAGGCATTCCACACAGGAGTAAGATCCCATAAGTGTTTAGTCTGTGGGAAAAGTTTCATACGGAGGTCAGACCTTGTTAAACATCAGAGAATCCACACAGGAGAGAGACCCCACAAATGCATAGACTGTGGGAAAAGTTTCATCCAGAGGTCAGACCTTGATAAACATCAGAGAATCCACACAGGAGAGAGACCTCACAAGTGTGTGGACTGTGGAAAAACTTTTATACAGAAGGCAGCCCTTGTTAAACATCAAAGAATTCACACAGGAGACAGACCCCATAAGTGCTTGGACTGTGGGAAAACGTTCAGAATCACATCGGCCCTTGTTTTACATCAGAAAATCCACACAGGAGAAAGCCCCCATAAGTGCTTAGACTGTGGAAAAAGTTTCATATGGAGATCAGACCTTGCTAAACATCAGAAAATCCACACAGAAGAGAGACCTCACAAATGTGTGGAGTGTGGAAAAAGTTTCAAACAGAGGTCAGACCTTGCTAAACATCAGAGAATCCACACAGGAGAGAGACCCCACAAGTGTGTGGACTGTGGAAAAAGTTTCATACAGAGGTCAGCCCTTGTTAAACATCAGAAAATCCACACAGGAGAGAGACCCTATAAGTGCTTAGAATGTGGGGAAAGTTTCAGAATCACATCATCCCTTGTTAAACATCAGAGAATCCACACAGGAGAAAGCCCCCATAAGTGCTTAGACTGTGGAAAAAATTATGTACGGCGGTCAGACCTTATTAAACATCAGGCAGTCCACACAGGAGAGAGACCCTACAAGTGCTTAGACTGTGGGAAAAATTTCGTACGGAGGTCAGACCTAATTAAACATCAGAGGATCCACACAGGAGAGAGACCCCATAAGTGTTTGGAATGTGGAAAATGTTTCACACACAGATCACATCTTATAGCACATCAGAGGATTCACACAGGAGAGAGACCCCATAAGTGCTTGGACTGTGGGAAAAGTTACACACAGAGATCACACCTCACTAAACATGGGAGAATCCACACTGGAGAGAGACCCTATAAGTGCTCGGACTGTGGGAAAAGTTACACACAGAAATCACACCTCACTCAACATGGGAAAATCCACACAGGATCCAAACTTCTGTGACACGTGACCCAGATTCAACCTTTAGACACATATTAGAAATGTGTGTAAATGCTAATTAGCACCATTCCACATTAGATAAGATAGAGCTTTGAAATGTAAACTTTTATGGTTAAAGAATTGGAAGAAGCTAGTAATTGTAATAGTTTACGTTTACTTACATCTTGTTAGAGGTTAACAGTGTAACTAAAGGGTTCCTGTCTAGAGTTGTATTTTGTTAAGTCTGAGATGGGAAGGAAATATTAACATATAGATAAAATTTGGGTGTAATAAGATCGTTGTCTACATGTCTCTGTAAAGTTTGTGGTAAACTGTTTATTAACTGCTCTGTGGATATTTACCTTATTTTAGTCTATGTAATTAATTACCAGTGTTGTTTAAGAAAAAGAATAAATGGACACAAATCTGACATCAGGAATCATAACATTCAAAAACATCTGTTAGTCTTAAAGGTGCCTCTGTTGCTTTATTCAAAAACCAGTGGAAGAAGACTTCAACCTCTCTAACCACTCATTGACAGACTTCAAGGTGGCAATTTTGCAACAAAAAAACTTCAAAAAGAGACTCCAAAGAGAGACTGCTGAACTTGAATTAATATGCAAATTAGATACAATTAACTTAGGTTTGAACAGAGACTGGGAATGGTTGGGTTATTACACTAATTGAATCTGTTTCCCCATGTTAAATATCATCACACCTTCTATGGGTCATCTCGATTATCACTTCGAAAGTTCTTTTTCTCCTGCTGATGATGGCTCATCTCAATTGATTGGCCTTTTACAGTTGGTATGGCTACTCCCACCTTTTCATGTTCTCTGTATGTATAAATATATTCTTGCTGTATGTTCCATTCTATGCTTCCAATCAAGTGGGTGGTAGCCCACGAAACCTTATGCTCAAATAAATTTGTTAGTTTCTAAGGTGCCACAAGTACTCCTGTTCTTTTCACCTGATTAAGTAATTCTGAAACAGACTCTTTGCAATTCTAATGCACCATCTCTACAGTGAAACTGACCTAAGGACTCTATTCATCTCTGCATGATCTTTTAACCCACAGGCTCTCTCTTTTCTGGTTGTAAGAAATCTTAGTTTAGTTCATAAGAACTGGCTGTAAGCGTGTATTTCGGTCAGAACTAAAGAAATCATTAACTTGCTGGGTGATTTTTCTGATCCTTCGGGATTGATAGAACATTTTATGTGATGAAGAAGATTTTCAGTAATCCCCACCACGTTTAACTGGGCTGTCTGGGAGTGAGCCCAAGGCCTGGTTGCTTTAAGGGAGCTGTTCTTTGCCTCTGTGTAGCCAATAAGGTATTGTAGAGCAAACCCCAGGAATAATGAGGGGCAGAGGGGATAAAAGGGGATAGGTGTTTTGTTGCTAAGTATTGAAATAGCCACTAGTTTTGAGGATTGTCGGCCCATTCTTTGGAGTTTGCCCTAACTGAGCAATCTCTGTGTGTCCCGCCAGCCCGGGACGCTGGACACAACTTCATAAATGCCTTACCTGTGGGAAAAACTTCCTTCAGCTACCGCACCTCATTAAACATCAGAGAATCCACAAAGGTGTGAGAGACCCTAGGAATAGGGGAGCTGGGTGCTGGGGCTATTGAGTGTTTGGGGATCATGGGATATGAGGCGAGGGAGAGCACCGGGATAGAGAGGTGCTGCCTCTCCTCACTCTCTTCGTCTGCCCCTTCTCCCTGCCCCCTCTGCATTCAGACAGCACCACTGAGAGGGGCTGGTTCAGAGCTGGGAGGCTGTATTTCTGCTTCTGGGATTGGGGGTGTTTAAATGACGAGAGACTCTAAGGGGGAACTGATGAAAGAAATTTGAGACCCACTGGTCTACGCTATTCTGGTCACCACTGTCACAAAATGATGATAAATCTTGTACAAAGTACAAGCCCTGTGAGGTGTCCTATGAAAAGTGATGGTCTACTGCATATTATTGTCCTGTTAAATCATGTGCATCAACATTGTGTATGGAGTTATGAGATTTTGCTATGGGTTTGTTACTGAACCATGCTGGAAATCTGGAAAATGCCCACAGACTAGCTCCTCAGAGCCAGGTGCTAAGTGGCCATTAATTGCTTAGCCGGCCATTCACCTGCTGTGGAGCTGGGAACAAGAGAGTTACAATTCACCGGAAGGACGGCTGGACGCTCACTTAGGCCACAGACTAATTGTTGCCTGCCCCCCGGCAAGGGGGCAAACCACAAAGAGGAGAGTGGTCCAAAAGAACAAGGGAGAATTGCCTCCATTTTTACCTCTCCTTCCCCATCTTTACAGCAGGCAACAAGATGGCTTGAAAGGCAACAGGGGCCTTGGAGTGGGAAGGGCAGACCAAGGCTGGAAGAAAAGCCAGCCTGGGTACTAAGAACTGTGAATTGCCTGCAACATCTGGTGGGGTGAGAGAAGCTGTTTGCTACAAGTCTTCCTTAGCTTGGTAAAGTTTGGGATTTAAAATGCGTGTTTACCTTTTATTTTTGTTGTATCCAATTCGGACCTTTCACTCCTTTCTCACTTGTGATCCCTTAAAACCTACCTGGCTCTAGTTAATAGACTTGTTTTTATCCCAACCAGTGTGTTTTCATTGAAGTGTTCGGGGGATTTCACTTGAGATAACAAGGCTGTTTACCTAATCACCATCCTTTGCTGGGATGAGGCACTGATGAGCTTGTACCCCTCAGTGTACGGACTGGACAGTAGAAGTCGCACAGCTGGGGCGCGAGGCTGGGAGTAGAGAACTGGCTGGGGTTGCTATGTACTTTAATTCATCACTGGCTGTCTAGTTGCACACAGTGCTGTATCGCTGGGAGTGATTTTAAATCCGGTGGCTGGCTGGGGGTGAGCAGAGCATGGAGGGGTTTGTTGTTCACCCAGGGAAGCAGTGTAAAACATGTCCTGGGATGGAGAATTCAGCAGTTCAACAGTCCGCACTGTACCCTAGGGTACGTCTCGCCCACCGTCTCCTGGGACCCAGCATGGCCCCACTGGTCTTTTGTCATTCAACTCACCTTTCATCATGAGAACAGGGGTAATTGGAGAGGGGGAACCAGCCAACATCCTCAAGTGCACTGGCTTTGGCTAAATCCTAAACACCCCCTGGGATAGGCGATTGGGATTCTGCTGTCACCCTTCCCCTCAGGCCTCATTCTCCTTCCTCACCTTACTTGTCTCTCTCCTTTTGCCTTCTGTCTCCTACAAGTCTGCCTTAGCCAGTCGAGTGAACGCCGTGTTTTGCACCAGTGCAGGTGGCCTGTGACTCGAGAGGCAGCGCAAAGCAAAGCTTTAAGCAGTCCAACACAGACAGAAGTTTTTCAAGTCTCACGGGCTGATCAGCTGTCGGGCCGTGCCCGGGTTCCTCCTGCAGGGAGATTGCAAATGAAACTGAGCCCTGGTAGCAGAAGCTTGTATGCATGATGCACCCTTAATGCTGAGAAAAGCTGCCCACCTGTAACTGTACCATTGTGGGTCACAACTGAGAATACCAAATTCAGGAGAAACAGGGTAAATACACCCCAAAATGCTGGTGGTTTTTCTCCCAAACGATATATCAAACCAGCCACAACAATACATTTCTGTCTCACCACACTGGCTAACAAGAAGTCATAAAAGCAGCTTCCTGAGGCATTCCAGTCTTTGTATCACCTCCCAAAACACTGGATTGAAAGCTGAGTGGTTCTTTAAAACCCGTCTCCTCAAATAACAGGTTCTTCTGATCCCAAAGGAC
This sequence comes from Malaclemys terrapin pileata, assembly GCF_027887155.1. Classification (NCBI taxonomy): domain Eukaryota; kingdom Metazoa; phylum Chordata; order Testudines; family Emydidae; genus Malaclemys; species Malaclemys terrapin. The sequence goes on along the minus strand of NC_071517.1, from coordinate 42,085,235 downwards.
CCGCCACACACTCAGATCTTACCCCAAAATCACACCGCTGCCAATCCTTTACTATATACAATCTAAAGGTTTATTTACAGAAAGAAAGAGGCCAAGGGCAGGTTGGGGGATTAGCAGGGGACCTTGTGCTGGCAGCAGAGGTCGGGCCCACTCCCGCACTCACTGATGTTGGGTGTGATTTGTTATACTCTTATAGCTTATTAAATATGCGTATGTTAAACGCAATATGTAATTTGTAAGGACAGAGCAGCAATTCAAAATGGAGTCTGAACCACGATTTTGTAAACTCCATCTTGTGACCCCCTTTGTGCCCTGTCTTCCTGGCCTAGATCATCCTTCATCAAACTGGTTTTTCCCGCCACTGGGCGATCTCAAGAACAATGTTACCTCAGACTATTTCCTGCCTTTGCTGGGACCGTACCATGTTTTCCCTCCACATGCTGCATAAAAGAACTCTGACCAGGGACAAGTGGCGCAGCTCATCCTAGTGTTGCCGGCACAGAGGTGCCCGAGGACAGCAACAGCGGGGTTCGTTGCCTGGTGTGCTTTGCGTCCATAAACACACCAGGTGGAGAAGCAAACAAAGTTTATTTGAGATCTCAAAGCGGTGCAAGGAGACTGGCACGTCTCAAATCAAGCACACCAACAGAAAGAGTTTTTCTTCTTTTATACATTTTGCAGTTAAGCCTCATCCCCCACACCACTTTCCCTCTAGCCCTCCCTTTCTCTCCCCCATTCCTCCCTCTACCCCTCCCGTCCCTGGTAATAGTTACTAAGCAAATAAGGATTACATTTAAGCAGTTAAGTCATTCTTGGCAGCTATAAGCCTAGCTTGTTAGTAACTTTTTAAACCGTTATCTTGTCCTTTTTCCCTTCAGCCAGAAACATGCAGGCCTTATTATTACCACTTGATACCGGTGTGAGCAGGAGGTTGCACACAGATAACTGGTTGCTTACATATTCCAATTGCACCTGGCTTTTGAGGTCGATTAGAGTTTAAACAAGGAAAGAGTTTGGTTCATTTAGGCCTAGTGCAGGAAGGCTTCATTGACACTTGTGATTTTCCACCCTCCCGAGTTACCTAGGGTGATGGTGATGCCTAGTGACGTCAACACTAGTGACTGTGCATGCGCGGTTCAGGCCTTCGCGGCATCGGTGCGTGGTCGAAGGATGCCCCCTTTCCTGAAGTGACGAGAAGATGGCATTCCACCTCACCTGCTCCTGCTCCTGGGGACGACATCCCCAGAGGATTCTTGGCCCGCTTCTTCCACCCTGGTCACCATGGAGGGACTCTCCAGTGCTCCTCCTTGGCGGGTTCCAGTTACCCAACGAATGCAGGTCCTGGGCTTCACTGCCGCCGCCGCAGATGTGCTGCTAGGGAGATAATTCGGGTTCTTTAGTCGGGGTTTAACATGGTTATTGCCAGGGGGATTTTGTATTTTGGGCCTGAACTTCATGCTCCTGTCGTAAGCCGCTGTTTCACTGTTTTGTGTTAATTTCCATAGCTACCGTTGATTTCATGCTGATCCCCTTCCCCTCATTGTACTTATTCCCTCAATACACTTACCTGTTCTTTTCTAACTTTACTTATAATCAGGCTTTATTTCTCACACTACACATAGGGAAGAGGGAGGGAGATCTGTCTGTACCAGTCCGCCGGTGACAGATACGGCTGAGCAGTGGCGCCAACTTTCTCCAGCGCCGGTGGGTGCTCGCGCCCCTTCACCCCTTTCCCCGCCCCAACTCCACCTCATCTGCACCTTTGGCCCCGCCCCCATTCCAACCCCGTCCCCGACCTAACTCCGCCCCCTCCCTGCCCCTATTGGATCCCTTCCTCAAACCCCCGCCCGGCCCCGCCTCTTCCCCAGCACATGGCATTCTCCCTCCTCCCTCCCTGCTCTCTGAATCAGCTGTGTTGCGGCACAAGAGCTGGGAGGAAGGAGAGGCGAGTTGGAGCAGGGGGGGCGGGGCCACGGGGAGCTGCTGGTGGGTGCTTAGCACCCACCAATTTTTTTCCATGGGTGCTCTAGTCACAAAGCACCCATGGAGTCAGTGCCTATGCAGACAAGGGCGGGTCTCCTCTTCTGAGTAAAAAGGGCTTGTCTTATCTCTTGATACCTACGCTACTATACGTATAGAGTTCTCCTGGTTCCCCTGTGAGGTAACACTGGTGGTGGTGGGAAATGGAACGAACCAGTCCCAGCCCGCTCTGCTCCCCCTGCTCTCAGACACATCATTTTTGGGAGGAGGTCTGGGGGAAGGGGTGGGAGGGAGCGGAGCAGGGGTGGGAAGAGGTGAGGTAGGGGCGAGGCCTGGGATGGAGGTGAGGGGAGGGTTATCCCAGGCCCCATATCTCCCTAGGGACGGCCTGGAAAGAGAAAGAAAGAAAAAGAAAAAAGTGAGAGTTAAAATTGGTTAAAGGAATCAAATACATACAATAATTGCAAAGTTCTTGGTTCAGGTTTGTACCAGTGATGGAATAAACCACTGGCTTAAGTCAAGTCTCTGGTTGCTTCCAAATCTTTGGAAGGTCCTCCGTTTCCCGGTTCGAACGCTCCCCTTCGCATAAGTGCATAGTCCAGAGGTTTGAACCACAGGGGCCAACATTTGAAATACAGGTGCATGGCTAATATTTATATCTTCAGATAGAGAAATGATACATGCGAACAAATAGCATCATCGTATTGAGTAAATGGTAACCTTTCTGTGTTCATCTCACATGCCACACGTAGTACAAGATTTGTGGCAAATATATCACAGTGGTTGCAATAGTGATGTATATGGACATACTGTAGTCAGATACCATCACACCGCCCAAACCCAAGGGAGGTGGAGCTCCAAGGGGTAGGATCAGGGCCAGGGTTCAGGGCTGCCTTTGGGGTGGACACTACAGGCAGGCGGACCACCAAAAAGGACACCCTGCACTGGGTTTGACTGATTCCCACCTGTCCTGCTGAAGTAGGGGGCAGGCAGGCGAGCAGCAGTGTCTGGAGATGGGGGGGAGACCCCAGCTGCAGGGGGCTGTTGGAGGAGGAGCTAAGCCAGGTGATTCATCTGGAGCAGGGGTGCCCCGCCCCGCTCCCGCCCCCACTTCCTCCCTGGAGCTCCTGGGCACTCTGGACTGGGAGCTCCTCCTGTCTGCTGTGCGTTTGAAGTCAGGGGATCGGGGTGATGGTACAGGGGGAATCTGTGGGTGCTGCAGCCTCTGTGGGTCTGGAGCTGCTGGCAGCTGCTTGTGTCCGAACAGGCCTTCAGGTTCCTAACGCTGAATGGTTTCTTAAAGAGACAGTGCGCTCCCACACTCACTCAGGCACACCCACACTCCCCCCCCCCAAAAAACATAACACCAGGGCTCCCTGCACCCAGGTTACTTCCCACCTGGGCTGTCTATGAGGCAACAGCAGCTGTTGCTCTTCTGCCCTCTGGGGAAAGTGACCTGGATGCAGGGACACCTGACGGGGCTCCTGACTCCCCCGCCCCACAGCCCCCTAGGGGTGCACAGGGTGGAGAAGCAGCCGTCCAGCCAGGCAGCCAGCAGCAATGCCAGCTGCCTTAGGCATCCAGGTCAGTTTCCCCACGTGGGTGCAGGAGGGGGGTGCGCGGAGGGGGAGGGGAGACTCACAGGGCGGGGGTTAGGGGTGCAGGAGGGGAATGCAGGGACTGGGGTGAGGGGGCACGCACAGAGCAGGGGTTAGGGGTGCAGGAGGGGAATGCAGGGACTGGGGTGAGGGGGCACGCACAGAGCAGGGGTTAGGGGTGCAGGAGGGGTACAGGCGTTGGGGTGGAGGGGGAAAACTGCAGGGGTTAGCGGTTCAGGAGAGCGAAGGGCTTGGGGTGAAGGGTACAAGCACAGTGCAGGGGTTGTGGTGAAGGTGGCACAGTGCAGGAGTTAGGGGCACAGGAGGGGAGTGCAGGTGTTGGGGTGAAGGGGGAACGCACAGAGCAGGGGTTGGGGTGAAGACGGCATGGTAAAGGGTTTAGGGGTAAAGGAGGGGGCAGGTGCAGGAGGAGCAGGGGTTGGGGTGAAGGGGGCACGGTACATTGCCCTTCACCCGGGGTTGGGGGTACAGGAGGGGGCAGAGTTAGTGGGGAGCCAATGGAGGGCACCAAATGCAAGTTTGCCTGAGTGTGATTTTCCGGTGAGCAGCGCGATGGGTTGATCGCTAGGACCCAGGAGCAGCTGGGAGGCGGCTCTGGGGGGAGCGATCGCTGGGCTCAGGCCCGGCAGCAGGAAGTGACTCGCAGCCGCTGCGGGGACTCTGGCTCCAGGATCCTGGCGAGATCCCCGAGCCCCGGCGGCTGGTGCTGGGAGCCCGGAGCCCGGGCTGCAGCCGGGAGAGGGGAATCTCCAGCAGGGCCCTTCCCGCTGCTCCCCAGGAGCCTCTCCCAGGGCAGAGCCCCCAGCCCGGCCAGGCCCCTTCCCGGCCCGGCCCCTGCCCCAGGGGGCCCCGCTCGGAGGGAAGGTGAGAGAGACCCGCCCCCCCCCGTCACCCCCGGGCTGCAGGGGGAGGTTTGGCCCCAGGCTGCTCCCAGCGGAGCTGGCTGCGATTCCCGCCCTGGGCCCGGGAAAGCTGCCGCCAGCTCCCGGTGTGTGCGGGGCGGGGGGAGCCCGGGACAGAGACACGTGGGGAGCAGAGGGGGGGTGAGAGCCGGGTACAGACCCTGCCAGGCAGGGCGGAGAGGTAACCCCAGGAATAATGAGGGGTAGCGGGGATAAAAGTTCCCCCAGATGTGGGAGTTAGCTGCAGTGGATGCAATAAATAAATAAACAAATAAATGGAGGTGGGGGGAGAGGCTTTTTCCTCCCCCCTTCCCAGGATCTCAGCTCCCATTTTCCAGGGCCGTGTCCTTAAAGACCCAGTGCATCGCAGTGTCTGGACGGAGCCGCTCTTCCCCGGTATAAGATGCTACTGAGCTGCTAAAGACCCCCCCCCCCCCCCCAAGATCTCACTGTCACACCTGCTTCGAGTGTTTAAAGAATCCAGGTCTCAGTTCCTGTGTCTGCGTAAAGCCGCCCAGCGCTTCATCCGTGTGTCCCAGCCACTGTCCCTGTTCCCCTGAGTTTCACTCCTCTTGGAATCCAGTCTGGGCAGTTTCACTCCTGTCCATTAGTTCCTTATAAAAACATTATTTTTATTACTCTGAGCTCTTCATCTTCAACTTCATTAGCGTTGTGCGGAGGGATGTCACTCTGCCATGGAATTTACATTTGTAATAGCAAATCATCATGGGAAATATGAATAGTTGCGAGTAGCTTCAGCAATCACATCTCCCGGTGACACTGTAACAGTTCCTGTTTCTATTGTAATGTTGTAATTTAAGGGCAGAGCTGACTGATTTCATGGGCTGGTCTGAAAACTCATCACATGAGTGAAGTGAGCTTAATATAGTTTTGTTACACCTGCCAGACTCTGCCTCACACCTTTGTGAGCATCGCAGTCACAGACACACCGATATGACCATCCCCCTGAGTATTAAGGGGTTGCTTTGGGTCTTTATCTGATTTCCATGCAGGATTCAGATCTCAGCCACCCCGGTGTCAGCCCAGAGTCACTGTTGGCTCTGGCCATGGGAGAGTGCGGATGGGCCAATGGGATCAGCCTCTGTCTGCCTGCCCCTGGGGTTTGCCCCGGGAGTCCAGGGCAGCTCATTCTTCAGGTGTTGCCACCAGAGGGCTCCAGCTGTTGCTAAGGGAGAGGGGTTTACACTGCAATGGGGGGCAATCCCCCAAAGTGATTCTGCTCTTTTTTTAGTATTTGGCTCAGAGATGCTGTTACTGGGAGGCTTTGAAGAGGCTGCGGGGAAGCGGGGTGTGACATGGACTCCAACCTCTTCTGTAACTTCCCCCATCGCCTCTCTTACCCCAACAGGCTGAGGAATCACATCCACTTTTCGCTCCAGATGGGCCCGTCTTCCAGGAGACGGAGAAGGGAAATGGCTGTGATGGAGCCAGCTCAGGTAGGGGATTTTTAGGGAGCTGCTGGACGGCGGGAGGGAGAAGCAGGGAGGAGACAGGGTGTGATAAACCTGCTGATTTTCTGAGTAGGACCATTGGTGGCAGTGGGGGAGAGGGACATTCCCCAATTCAAAAGCAGGACATAACCCCCCTGCACAGGACTGGAGTCTGAACCCACTGGCCAGAGGGCCTGAGGCTGCTGTGAAATACAAAGGGAAGCTGTTGGGATTCCTGTCCCTGTCCCTGGCTCAGAGCTCTGCTTCTCATATCAGCCTATGGCTGGTAGGACTGTGGTAAATGAGAAGACCCTGCCATGCTCTGTGTGCTGGGGGGACGGACAAGGAGCTCTCACCTTCTCCCCACCCCCTGAAGCCTCCTGGCTGCTCTGAACAGTAGGGGTCTGAGTTTGTTACTCTGGCCCTCCCAGAGCTTCGAGTTCTTTTCCTTTCCCTGCGAATAGCGGGATTGTGGCTGGGGCAGCAGGTGCTGAGTGGGGGACTCTTGTTGTTTCAGATGCCGGTGACCTTTGAGGAGGTGGCTGTGTATTTCACCCAGGGGCAGGGGACTCTGCTGGACCCCGCTCAGAGAGCCCTCTACAGGGACGTCATGCAGGAGAATTACGAGACGGTGACCTCGCTGGGTAAGGGATTCCCGTCCCCTTGATTATTAGAAGCCGAGGGTCAGCGTGTTGGACTCTGGTCAGGTTCTTCCCTGGTCAGTTAGATCAGAGGGGAATGTTTTGCATAATGCACAGCTGCCGTGAGAGAGACCTGGATCTCCGTGCCCTCTCCAATGGGTTACAGGTGTCAAAACCTAATGGACCTGCTAGCCCATCCCCACCCCTCCAGGTTTCAAAGGGACAGAATTCATTCCTTGTCCTGTCTGTATTGATTCCCAGTCAGACACATTTCATAGTAGCAGCCGTGTTAGTCTGTATCCGCAAAAAGAACAAGAGTACTTGTGGCACCTTAGAGACTAACAAACTTATTTGAGTATAAGCTTTCGTGGGCTACAGCCCACTTCATCAGATGCATAGAATGGAACATACATTAAGAAGATATATATACATAGAAAGAACATGAAAAGGTGGAAGTTGCCATACCAACTCTAAGAGACTAATTAATTAAGATGAGCTTTTGTAGTGATAATCAAGATGGCCCATTTCAGACAATTGACAAAAAGGTGTGAGGATACTTAACATGGGGAAATAGATTAAATTCCCTGTTCACCTCCCTTCTTATAGCCCCAGCCATGGGAAGGGCTCTGGGCTCGGCAGGTTTAGAAATAGGCAGAGGTTTAGTGCCAGAGCTGGGTGTGCGTCAACAAGTCCCCCAGAGAGCACAGTGTGACGGGTTCGATCACAGAAACCTCCTGGGAGCTGCTACCTGATGTGCCAAGACTACCTCTGCTCCTGTTTTCCCTGCCAGCTCAGGACTTCAGCACCATCTGCTCCAACAAAGACCCAGGTCTGAATTACTTGCTCCAAACCTGCAGGTTTACCTGAAAACAGCTCACTGAAGTGTGTTTGTCTTTAGCACTCAGATGCCGACTCCCAATGGGGTCTAAACCCAAATAAATCCGTTTTACCCTGTATAAAGCTTACGCAGGGTAAACTCATAAATTGTTTGCCCTCTATAACACTGATAGAGAGATATGCACACTTGTTTTCTCCCCCAGGTATTAATACATACTCTGAGTTAATTAATAAGTAAAAAGTGATTATATTAAATACAGAAATAGGATTTAAGTGGTTCCAAGTAGTAACAGACAGAACAACGTAAGTCACCAAGCAAAATAAAATAAAATGCGCAAATCGATGTCTAATCAAACTGAATGCAGATAATCTCACCCTCAGAGATGCTTCAGTAAGTTTTTTCCTCAGACTGGACACCTTCCAGGCCTGGGCACAATTCTTTCCCCTAGTACAGCTCTTGTTCCAGCTCAGGTGGTAGCTAGGGGATTCTTCATGATGTCTCTCCCACTTTGTTCTGTTCCACCCCTTTATGTATCTTTTACATAAGGTGGGAATCCTTTGTCTCTCTCTGGGTTTTCCACCCACCACTCCCCCCCCTTACTGAAAAAGCACCAGGTTAAAGATGGATTCCAGTTCAGGTGACAGGATCACATGTCACTGTAAGACCCCAAGCCATCATTCTCCCAGCCTGACTCACAGGAAGGCCTGCCTGCAAACAGAGTCCCAGTCAATTGTCCTAGTTGATGGGAACCATTAAGATTCCAAACGACCATTAATGGCCCACACTTTGCATAATTACAATTGGCCCTCAGAGTAATATTTCATATTTCTAGTCCCAGATACAGGAGTGGTACATTTATACAAATAGGATGATCACACTCAGTAGATTATACATTTTGTAATGATACCTTACAAGAGACCTTCTGCATGAAGCATATCCCAGTTACATTATATTCACTCATTATCATATTTTTATAAAACCTTATAGACTGCACAACATCACACACAGATCCTGGGAACTCCTAGTGAGGGTGTAAAAATTCCCGTCACCGCCCCAGACGCCTGCCCCCCCCCCCCCCCCCCCCAAGGCGGCTCAGTGACCATGTTCCTATCCTCTTAGGTTCCATATTCCCACCAGCACAGCACGGGGGCAGGTTCCGTTCACACAATGCCCTTTGTGACAGACACTCCCCCAATGCTCCATGCGCCCTCTGCGAAGAGTTCAGTCACAGAACTCTTGGGACTGTAACCTGATGTGCTGAAATGACCACCGAGCCTGTTCTCCCTACCAGCTTGGGCCCCCAGTACCCTCTCTTGTTGAACCAGACACGCTAACCTGCTGCAGCACATATTCAGGGTCCGGGCCACACCCCCAAGTTGCAAATCTTAACTGAAAACAGCACAGCAAGATACCCATCTCCAGCACTCAGATACCCAGCCCCAATAGGATCTAAACCCCAGATAAATCCGTCATACTCTGTATAAAGGTTATACAGGGTAACTTCCTAAGTGTTCGCCCTCTTTATCACTGAAAAGAGAGATATGCACAAACTGTTTCCCCCCCCCCCCCCCCCCCCGTAACAACTACTTGCACTGGGTTTATTAATGAGCAAAAGAGATTTTATTAAGTATAAAAAGTAGTGGTTTTAAGTAATAACAGACAGAACAAATATCAGGGGGGTAGCCGTGTTAGTCTGGATCTGTAAAAAGCAACAGAGAGTCCTGTGGCACCTTTAAGACTAACAGATGTGTTGGAGCATAAGCTTTCGTGGGTGAATACCCACTTTGTCAGCGTCTGACGAACTGGGTATTCACCCACGAAAGCTTATGCTCCAACACATCTGTTAGACAGAACAAAGAAAGTCACTCAGCAAAATAAAACAAACATGCAAGGCTAAGTTCAATACACTAGAAACTGGTTACAAATAATAGTTTCTCGCCCTCGCAAAAGTTTCAGTAACCTTCTTTCACAGACTAGACATATCTAATCTGCGCCCAATCCTTTCCCCTGTTCAGTATCCCTTAGTTCCAGGAGACATCTTGGGTGATAAGCAGGGGTCTCCTCACCACGACTGGCAGCCCCCTTATATAGATTTGGCAAAAGGCGGGAGTCCTTTGTTCCAGCTTGACCCCCTCCCAGTTCCTTATGGAAAAGTCCACGGTTTAAAATGGATTCCAGTATCAGGTGACATGGTCCCATGCTTCTGTAAGATCCCAGTCTCCATTTTTCATGGGCTGATCCTCACCTACACAGGAGGACGTACAGGTAAACAAAACCATTCTCAGCCCATTGTTTTGGATAAATGCAGCAATCAAGTATCATTAAGGACCCTCACTTACCATAATTACAACGGGACCTTAGATTTGTACTTCATATTCCTAACTGTAAATATAAGAATGATACATACATACAAATAGGAAAACCATATTCAGTAGATTACAACTTTTCCAATGATCCCTTACATGGGACCTTTTGCATAAAGCATGTTCCAGTTATGTCATATTCATATGGATAAGCATATTTTCAGAAAGCATATGGAGCATCCCGTAACACCCTGATCTGGTCTGATTTCACCCCTGCGCAGGATTTCCCATTCCCAAACCTGAACTGATCGCCCAGCTGGAACGAGGGGAAGAGCCGTGGGTGCCTGATCTCCAGGCCTGCGAAGAAAGGGAGATCCCGAGAGGCGACCGCACAGGTGAGGGCTGACACAGAAACCATCTGGGGAATGAAGGAAAAAGTTCAGAATCCCAAAAATATGGTGTGAGTAATGCCCTTAGTTCTTCCTCCTCTCACGCAAGGAAAGACTGTAGTCAGCAGATATCGCTCACACCATTCCACCCACCCTGTTAGCTGCAGGAGTTTCCTTTCCAGGTTTCCTTCCCTGTGAGTGTTTGGGTGAGAAGAAGAGGCAGAATCCAATTCCTCAGTTGGGTTTGCCCTTGGTGCTATTCCTCTTTCTCTCCAGCACAATGACTCCTGTCTGGATTGTCTCTCTCCCAGCAGGTGCTGAGAGAGTGAGTGAGAATGAAGAGGAGAATCATGATGCAGAAGTTCCTGGTAAAGTGCAACCACGGGAGACCTTTACGGGAAGTGCTGCATGGAATTTTTCCCAGTGCTTGGAACAGGGAGAAGCCTGGGAAAATTGGCAGAGGTCAGAGAGGCTGCTGGGAAACCACCCAGGGAAGAAAGTCTATGAATCTACTAACTCGGGGAGAGGAGACAAGGATCCCAGAGCGCAGCAGACAAACCCCAAGGAAGAGACACCCAGGGACTGCCTGCAGTGTGGGAAAAGATTCATTCTGCGCTCACAGCTTGTAACACATCAGACAATCCATACAGGAGAGAAACCCCTTCAATGCTCGGACCATGGGGAAAGCTTCAATAATCCCTTGGACCTTAATAACCATGGGAGACGCCACACAGAAGAGAAACCCTCTCGATGCCTTCAGTGTGGGAAATGTTTCATTTGGAAGTCAGAACTAATTACTCATCAGAGAATCCACACAAAAGAGAGACCCCATAAGTGTTTAGTCTGTGGAAAAAGTTTCATACACAGGTCATCCCTTGTTAAACATCGGGCAATCCACACAGGAGAGAGACCCCATAAGTGTTTAGTCTGTGGAAAAAGTTTCATATGGAGGTCAGACCTCGTTAAACATCAGAGATTCCATACAGGAGAGAGACCTCACAAATGCATGGACTGTGGGAAAAGTTTCATTAGCACCTCATCCCTTGTTTTACATGATAAAATCCACACAGGAGAGAGACCTTATCAATGCTTGGACTGTGGGAAAGGTTTCATACAGAGGTATTCCCTTGTTAAACATCAGGGAATCCACACAGGAGAGAGACCCCATAAGTGCTTCATCTGTGGAAAAAGTTTCATATGGAGGTCATCCCTTGTTAAACATCAGGCAATCCACACAGGAGAGAGACCCCATAAGTGCTTCATCTGTGGAAAAAGTTTCATATGGAGGTCAGACCTTGTTAATCATCAGAGATTCCATACAGGAGAGAGACCTCACAAATGCATGGACTGTGGGAAAAGTTTCATACAGAGATCAGACCTTGATAAACATCAGAGAATCCACACAGGAGAAAGACCTCACAAGTGTATGGAGTGTGGGAAAAGTTTCAGAATCATATCAGACCTTGTTTTACATCAGAGAATCCACACAGGAGAAAGCCCCCATAAGTGCTTAGTCTGTGGGAAAAGTTTCATTCGGAGATCGGACCTTGATAAACATCGGAGAATCCATACAGGAGAGAGACCTCACAAATGCATGGACTGTGGGAAAAGTTTCATACAGAGGTCAGATCTTTTTAAACATCAGGGAATCCACATGGGAGACAGACCCCATAAGTGTTCAGACTGTGGGGAAAGTTTCAGAATCCCATCATTCCTTGTTTTACATCAGAAAATCCACACAGGAGAAAGCCCCCATAAGTGCTTAGTCTGTGGAAAACGTTTTGTACGGAGGTCATCCCTTGTTAAACATCAGGCAATCCACACAGGGGAGAGACCCCATAAGTGTTTGGACTGTGGGAAAGGTTTTATACAGAGGTCAGATCTTAGAGCACATCAGAGGATCCACACAGGAGAGAAACCTCATAAGTGTTTGGAATGTGAAAAATGTTTCACAAGGAGATCACATCTTATAGGACATCAGAGAATCCACACTGGAGAGAGACCCCATAAGTGTTTGGACTGTGGGAAAGGTTTTATACGGAGGTCATATCTTAGAGAACATCAGAGGATCCACACAGGAGAGAAACCTCATAAGTGTTTGGAATGTGAAAAATGTTTCAGAAGGAGATCAGATCTTATAGGACATCAGAGAATCCACACTGGAGAGAGACCCCATAAGTGCTTGGACTGTGGGAAAAGTTACACACAGAGATCACACCTCACTAAACATGGGAGAATCCACATAGGATCTAAACTTCTGTGACACATGGCCAGAAACGGTTAAGCAACTTGCAGGCTAATTGACCCAGATTCAACCTTTAGACACAGGTCAGAAATGTGTGTAAGTGGAAATTAGAGCCATTCCACATTAGATAAGCTAGAGCTTTGAAATGTAAACTTTTATGGTTAAAGAACTGGAAGAAGCTAGTAATTGTAATAGTCTGTGGTTACTTACATCTTGTTAGAGGTTAACAGTGTAACCAAAGGGTTCCTGTCTAGGGTTGTATTTTGTTCAATCTGAGATGGAAAGGAAATATTAACATATAGATAAAACTTGGGAGTAATAATGTCTATTAACTGCTTTATGGATATTTACCTAATTTTTGATCCATTTAAATAATTACTAGTGATGTTTAGGAAATAGAAGATTACTTGAAAAGCCTATTGTTCACCTGGTGAAGTGATTCTGAAACAGAGGCTTTGCAATTTTAATGCTTCATCTCTACAGTGAAACCGACCTAAGGACTCTATTCATCTCTGCATGATCTTTTAACCCACACGCTCTCTCTTTTCTGGTTGTAAGAAATCTTAGTTTAGTTCATAAGAACTGGCTGTAAGCGTGTATTTCGGTCAGAACTAAAGAAATCATTAACTTGCTGGGTGATTTTTCTGATCCTTCGGGATTGATAGAACGTTTTATATGATGAAGAAGATTTTCAGTAATCCCCATCATGTTTAACTGGGCGGTCTGGGAGTGAGCCCAAGGCCCAGTTGCTTTAAGGGAGCTGTTCTTTGGCCTCTGTGTAGCCAATAAGGTATTGTAGAGCAAACCCCAGGAATAATGAGGGGCAGAGGGGATAAAAGGGGATAGGTGTTTTGTTGGTGGCTTGGTGAATCTAAGTATTGAAATAGCCACTAGTTTTGAGGATTGTCAGCCCATTCTTTGCAGTTTGCCCTAACTGAGCGATCTCTGTGTGTCCCGTGAGCCCGGGACCCTGGTCACAACTTCATAAATGCCTTGCCTGTGGGGAAAGTTTCCTTCAGCTACCGCACCTCATTAAACATCAGAGAATCCACAAAGGTGTGAGAGACCCTAGGAATAGCGGAGCTGCGTGCTGGGGCTTGTCACAGACTGTGGGGGATTCAGGGCGCTGCATCCCCCACTTCCTGCGATTCACCGTGACACTCAGTCAGCCAGTAAAACAGAAGGTTTATTGGACGACAGGAACACAGTCCAAAACAGAGCTTGTAGATACAACGAGGACACCTCAGCCAAGTCCTTCTGGGGGGTAGGGAGCTTAGGCCCCAGTCCTGGGGTTTCCCCCATTTCCCCAGCCAGCTCCAAAACTCAAACCCCCTCCAGCCGTCTCACCCACCCTCCCCCCAGCTCCTCCCCCAGACTTGTCCAGTTTCCTGGGCAGGTGTCACCTGGCCCCAAACCCCCTCCTGGGCTCTCATGTTACATTCTCAGGTATCTTCCCTCAAGGAAAGTCTCCTATCCCATACACATTCCCAGTAAAACTCCCCTGCAACATTCCCAGCTGAATACTCCCCACTCCCTGCTGTGTCACAGGGCTATTAAGTGTTTGGGGATCATGGGATAAGAGGCGAGGGAGAGCACCGGGGTAGAGAGGTGCTGCCTCTCCTCACTCTCCCCGTCTGACCCCTTCTCCCAGCCACCTCTGCATTCAGACAGCACCACTGAGAGGGGCTGGGTCAGAGCCAGGAGGCTGTATATCTACTTGTGGGATTCGGGTAGGGGGCTTAAATGACAACAGACACAATTAAGGGGGACCTGATGAAAGAAATTTGAGACCCACTGGTCTACGCTATTATGGTCACCACTGTTACAAAATGATGATACATTTTGTACAAATACAAGCCCTGTGAGGTGTCCCATGAAAAGTGATGGTCTCCTGCGTGTTATTGTCCTGTTAAATCGTGTGCATCAACATTGTGTATGGAATTATGAGATTTTGCCATGGGTTTGTTACTGAACCATGCTGGAAATCTGGAAAATGCCCACAGACTAGCTCCTCAGAGCCAGGTGCTAAGTGGCCATTAATTGCTTAGCCGGCCATTCACCAGCTGTGGAGCTGGGAACAAGAGATTTACAATTCACCGGAAGGACGGCTGGACGCTCACTTAGACCACAGACTGGTTGTCGCCTGCCCCCGGCTTGGGGGTGAACATCAAAGAGGAGAGTGGTATAAAAGCACAAGGGAGAATTGCCTCCATTTTTACCTCTCCATTCCCATCTTTACAGAAGGCAAGAAGATGGCTTGAAAGGCAACAGGGGCCTTGGACTGGGGAGGGCGGACCAGGAAATCCAGCCTGGGTACTAAGAACTGTGAATTGCCTGCAACATCGGGTGGGGTGAGAAAAGCTGTTTCCTTCCAATCTTCCTTAGCTTGGTAAAATTGGGGATTTAAAATGCGTGTTTACCTTTTATTTTTGTTGTAACCAATTCAGACGTTTTATCCCTTTCTCACTTGTGATCCCTTAAAACCTACCTGGCTCTAGTTAATAGACTTGTTTTTATCCCAACCGGTGTGTTTTCATTGAAGCGTTCGGGGGATTTCACTTGCGATAACCAGGCTGTTTCCTAATCACCATCCTTTGCTGGGATGAGGCACTAGTGAGCTTGTACCCCACAGTGTACGGACTGGACAGTAGAAGACGCACAGCTGGGGCGCGAGGCTGGGAGTAGAGAACTGGCTGGGGTTGCTATGTACTTTAATTCATCACTGGCTGGCTAGTCGCACACAGTGCTGCATAGCTGGGAGTGACTTGAGTCCGGTGGTTGGCTGGGGGTGAGCAGAGCATGGAGGGGTTTGTTGTTCACCCAGGGAAGCAGTGTAAAACATGTCCTGGGATGGAGAATTCAGCAGTTCAACAGTCCGCACTGTACCCTGGGGTACGTCTCGCCCACCGTCTCCTGGGACCCAGCATGGCCCCACTGGTCTTTCATCATCGCGCTCATCTTTCAGCCTGAGAACAGGGCTAATCGGAGAGGGGGAACCAGCCAACATCCTCAATTGCACTGGCTTTGGCTAAATCCTAAACACCGCTTGCGAGAGGAGAGTGGGGTTCTGCTGTCACCCTTCCCCTCAGGCCTCATTCTCCTTCCTCACCTTACTTGTCTCTCTCCTTTTGCCCTGTCTCTTACAAGTCTGCCTTAGCCAGTCGAGACAACGCCACGTTTTGCACCAGGGCAGGTGGCCTGTGACTCGAGAGGCAGCGCAAAGCAAAGCTTTAATCACTCCAACACGGAGAGAAGTTTTTCAAGTCTCACGGGCTGATCAGCTGTCGGGCCGTGCCCGGGTTCCTCCTGCAGGGAGGCTGCTAGTGAGACTGAGCCCTGGTAGCAGAAGTTTGTACGCATGATGCACCCGTAATGCTGAGAAAAGCTGCCCACCTGTAACCGAGCCATTGTGGGTCACAACTGAGAATACCAAATTCAGGTCACACTGCTGAGAAACAGAGTAAATACACCCCAAAATGCTGGTGGTTTTTCTCCCAAACGATATACCAAACCAGCCACAACAGTAAACTTCTATCTCACCACACTGGCTAACAAGAAGTCATAAAAGCAGCTTCCTGAGGCATTCCAGTCTTTGTATCACCCCCCAAAACACTGGATTGAAAGCTGAGTGGTTCTTTAAAACCCGTCTCCTCAAATAACAGGTTCTTCTGATCCCAAAGGACCCGCCACACACTCAGATCTTACCCCAAAATCACACCGCTGCCAATCCTTTAGTATATACAATCTAAAGGTTTATTTACAGAAAGAAAGAAAGAGGCCCAGGGCAGGTTGGGGGATTAGCAGGGGACCTTGTGCTGGCAGCAGAGGTCGGGCCCACTCCCGCACTCACTGGTGTTGGGTGTGATTTGTTATACTCTTATAGCTTATTCAAATATGTGTATGTTAAACTCAATATGTAATTTGTAAGGACAGAGCAGCAATTCAAAATGGAGTCTGAACCACCATTTTGTAAACTCCATCTTGTGACCCCCTTTGTGCCTGTCTTCCTGGCCTAGATCATCCTTCATCAAACTGTTTTTTCCCGCCACTGGCAGTGGTGGGAAAAGGAAGAAACCGGCCCCAGCCCATTCCCCCCCATCTGCCCCCCAGCTCCCAGACACATTGCTTGGGGGAGGGTGTTTGGAGGATGGTGTGGGACGGGGAGAGCAGAGTTGGGAAGAGGCGGGGTGGGGGCAGCCTGAGATGGAGATGAGGGGAGGGTTGTCCCAGGCCCCATATCCCCCTAGGGATGGCCCTGGAAAGAAAGAAAGAAAGTTAAAATTGGTTAAAGGAATCAAATACATACAATAATTGCAAAGTTCTTGGTTCAGGTTTGTAGCAGTGATGGAATAAACCACTGTCTTAAATCAAGTTTCTGGTTGCTTCCAAATCTTTGGAAGGTCCTCCATTCCCCGGTTCGAATGCTCCCCTTCGTATAAGTGCATAGTCCAGAGGTTTGAGCAGGAAAGAGGCCAGAGCAGGAAAGGGGCCAGATGGAGGTGATTCCAAACATTCCATGGCCTTTTATAGCTTCTGCCATGTGGAGGGAATCCCATTGTCCTTTCTGTGGAATGTGACAGGTGAAGATGGAGTATGGAGTCACATGTCCGTGCATTATTTTGCTTAATCACAGCAGAAGCTATTCTCCACACTCTAGTTTGAACGTTCACAGGAAAGTCCATTAGATGCAGCTGCGTGTCTTTCTTGTGACTACCTGTACCTTGATGGACCATTCAACTTGAATAGTCCTTTCACAATGTGCTGGCTAAATACCTCACCGGTCTTACCACAGAGGCCAACATTTGAAATACAGGTGTGTGGCTAATATTCATATCTTCAGATAGAGAAATGATACATGCGAACAAATAGCATCATCATATTCAGCCTCCCCTTTTCTGCTCCCCCCCTCCCTGGAGCCCCTGGCCATTCTGGACTGGGAGCTCCTCCTGTCTGCTGTGCGTTTGAAGTCAGGGGATCACTCCCCACCTGGGTACCGGTCTCCAATGAGCTGGGGTGACGGCACAGGGGGAATCTGTGGGTGCTGCAGCCTCTGTGGGTCTGGAGCTGCTGGCAGCTGCTTGTGTCTGAACAGGCCTTCAGGTTCCTAACGCTGAATGGTTTCTTAAAGAGACAGTGCGCTCCCACACTCACTCAGCCA
This sequence comes from Malaclemys terrapin pileata, assembly GCF_027887155.1. NCBI lineage: Eukaryota > Metazoa > Chordata > Testudines > Emydidae > Malaclemys > Malaclemys terrapin. The sequence goes on along the minus strand of NC_071517.1, from coordinate 42,067,709 downwards.
CACACACACTCCCCCCCCCCCCCCCAAAAAACATAACACCAGGGCTCCCTGCACCCAGGTTACTTCCCACCTGGGCTGTCTATGAGGCAACAGCAGCTGTTGCTCTTCTGCCCTCTGGGGAAAGTGACCTGGATGCAGAGACACCTGACGGGGCTCCTGACTCCCCCGCCCCACAGCCCCCTAGGGGTGCACAGGGTGGAGAAGCAGCCGTCCAGCCAGGCAGCCAGCAGCAATGCCAGCTGCCTTAGACATCCAGGTCAGTTTCCCCACGTGGGTGCAGGAGGCGGATGTGGGGTTGGCGTGAGGGAGACTCACAGTGCAAGGGTTGGGGTGCAGGAGGGGAATGCAGGGACTGGGGTGAGGGGGCACGCACGGTGCATGGGGGAGGGGTACAGGCATTGGGGTAGAGGGGGAAAAGTGCAGGGGTTATCGGTACAGGAAAGGGAAGGGCTTGGGGTGAAGGGGGCATGCACAAAGCAGGGGTTGTGATGAAGGGGGCACGGTACAGGAGGGGACAGGTGCAGAAGGAGCAGGGGTTAGTGGGGAGCCACTGCAGCCAAAGTTTGCCTTGGTGTCATTTTCCGGAGTGCAAGCCGATGGGTGTAACAGGAGCCAGACACAGAGATGCTGCAGCGCGATGGGTTGATCGCTAGGACCCAGGAGCAGCTGGGAGGCGGCTCTGGGGCAGCGATCGCTGGGCTCAGGCCCGGCAGCAGGAAGTGACTCGCAGCCGCTGCGGGGACTCTGGCTCCAGGCTCCTGGCGAGATCCCCGAGCCCCGGCGGCTGGTGCTGGGAGCCCGGAGCCCGGGCTGCAGCCGGGAGAGGGGAATCTCCAGCAGGGCCCTTCCCGCTGCTCCCCAGGAGCCTCTCCCAGGGCAGAGCCCCCAGCCCGGCCAGGCCCCTTCCCGGCCCGGCCCCTGCCCCAGGGGGCCCCGCTCGGAGGAAAGGTGAGAGAGACCCGCCCCCCCCCGTCACCCCCGGGCTGCAGGGGGAGGAGGATAAAGAGGGGCAGGGGGTCAGGGCAGGTGGGGGGAGCGGGGTGGGGGAAGGAGGCGGGTGCTGGGGATGCGGGGGGCAGGCTGGGATGGGGGCCGGGGTGCACTGAAGGGAAGATGGGGCGATGCGGAGGGATCGGGGGGGTTGTGGGGCTGAGGGGAGCGAGGCTGGAATGGGGGATAATGTGAGTGGGGTGCACTGCGAGGGAAGGGGGGTGTGGAGAGACTTGCGGGGGACACAGGCAAAAACCCAGCCCCCCCACACCCTGCTCCCAGCGTGTTATTATTGTCAGACACACCCGTGCTGGTGGGGTCTGTGTCTCATGAGTTTTGGGGCCGCCCAGGGCCCTGGTGTGATTTCTGGGCAGGATTCACATCTCAGCCACACCGGAGTCACTGCTGCTTTGGGCAGGCAGGGAGTGTGGATGGGCCAATGGGATCAGCCTCTGCCTGCCTGTCCTTGGGGGCTGCTGCAGGAGTCCAGGGCAGCTCATTCTTTAGAGGGCTCCTGCTGCTCCTAAGGGAGAGGGGTTTACACGGCAGTGTGGGGAAATCCCCCAAAGTGGCCCCTTTAGTTCTGCTTTTTTCTTAGCTTTTGGATCAGAGATACTGTTACTGGGAGGGTCTGAAGAGTCGCTGGGGGGGAGAGCGGGGGGAGGAAGCAGGGTGTGACATGGATTCCAGCCCCTTTTGTAACCTCCCCCATCGCCCCTCTCGCCCCGACAGGCTGAGGAATCACGTCCACGTTTCTCTCCAGATGGGCCCGTCTTCCAGGACACAGGGAAGGGAAATGTCTGTGATGGAGCCAGCTCAGGTAGGGGATTTTCAGGGAGCTCCTGGGCGGGGGTAGGGAGGAGACAGGATGTGATAAACCTGCTGATTTTCTGAGTGGGCCCATTGGTGACGGGGGAGGGGAGATGGGACATTCCCCCATTTCTCAAACAGGATACAACCCCCTTGCACAGGGCTGGGAACATTTTCAAGGCTCCCAGTGCTGGAGTGAGACCCCGTTAGCCTGAGGCTGCTGTGAAATATGAAGGGAAGTGTTGGGATTCCTGTCTCTGGCTCAGAGCTCTGCTTTCCGTATCAGCCTGTGTCTGATAGGCATGTGGGAAACGAGAAGACCCTGCCCTGCTCCGTGTCCTGGGGAGGACAAGGAGCTCTCACCTTCTTCCCACCCCTGAAGTCTCCTGGCTGCTCTGAGCAGGGTTGGGGTGGGATTCTGCTACTCTGGCCCTCCCAGAGCTTCTATTTCTTTATCCTTCCTCCCTCGTGACTAGTGGGATTGTGGCTGGATCAGCAGGTAATGAGTGGGGGCTTTTGGTGTTCCAGATGCCGGTGACCTTCGAGGAGGTGGCTGTGTATTTCACCCAGGGGCAGGGGGCTCTGCTGGACCCCGCTCAGAGAGCCCTCTACAGGGACGTCATGCAGGAGAACTATGAGATGGTGACCTCGCTTGGTAAGGGATTCCCGTCCCCTCAGATACTAGAAGCCGTGGGGTCTGCGTGTCTGAATCTGGTCAGGTTCTTCCCTGGTGAGTTAGATCAGAGGCGAATGGGTTCCATAATGCACAGCTGCCGTGTGAGAGAGACTTGCATCTCCGTGCCCTCTCCAGTGGCACATGGGTGTCAAAACCCAATGGACAAGCTAAACCATGCCCACCCCTCCAGCTTTCAAAGGGACATAAATCCTGCATTGTCCTGTCTGTGTTGTTTCTCGGCTGCACACACAATCCCTGTTCACCTCCCTCCTTGGGAATAGCTCCAGCCATGAGGAGGGCTCTGGGCTCTGCAGGTTTAGAAAGAGGCAGGGGTTTAAGTGCAGAGCTGTGTGTGAGTCAGCAAGGCCCCCAGAGCGCACAGATCCTGGGAACGCCTAGTAAGGGACAACTTCCTCTGTGCGAGGGGGCTCAGTGACCATGTTCCCGTCCTCCTGGATTCCACGTTCCTCCAGCAGAGCACAGGGACTGGTTCCAATCACGGAATGTCCTTTCTGACAAATACTCCACCCTGATCTGATCTGATTTCACCCTCTGCACAGGATTTCCCATTCCCAAACCTGAGCTGATCGCCCGGTTAGAACGAGGGGATGAGCCATGGGTGCCTGATCTCCAGGCCTGCAAGGAAAGAAGGCTTCTGAGATGCACCCGCACAGGTGAGGACTGACACAGAAACCATCTAGGAAATGAAGGAAAAAGTCATCAGATATAGCTCACGCCATTCCACCCAGCCTCTTATCTGCAGGAGTTTGCTTCCCAGCTTTCCTTCCCTGTGAGTGTTTGGGTGGGATGTGGAGGTGGAGTCCAATTGCTCGGTCTTTGGGTTGGGTTTTCCCGTTGTACTGTTCCTCTTTCTCCCCAGCACAATGACTCCTGTTTGGATTGTGTCTCTCCCAGCAGGTGCTGAACGAGGGAGTGAGAATGAGGATGGGAATCATCATGACGAAGTTCCCGGGGAAGTGGAACCGCAGGGGATCTTTGTAGGAAGAGCTGAAGGAAATTTTTCCCAGTGCTTGGAGCAGGCAGAAGCCTGGGGAAGTTGGCACAGGTCAGAGAGGCTTCTGGGAAACCACCCAGGGAAGGAAGTGGATGAATCTATTAACGGTGGGGGAGGAGAGGAGGATCCCAGAGCGCCGCCGACAAATCCCAAGCAAGAGACACCATGGCACTACCTTCAGTGTGGGAAAGGATTCATTTTGAGATCACAGTTTGTGACACGTCAGACAATCCATACTGGAGAGAAACCCCTTCAATGCTTGGACCACGGGGAAAGCTTCAATAAGCTCTCAGATCTTAATAATCATGGGACAAGTCATACTGGAGAGAAAACCGCTCAATCCCTCAAGTGTGGGAAATCTTTCACTTCGAAGACACAAATAATTAGATATCAGTTAAACCACACAGGGGAGAGACCCCATAAGTGCTTGGACTGTGGGAAAAGTTTCATAAGAAAGTCAACCCTTGTTGAACATCAGGCATTACACACAGGAGCAAGACCCCACAGCTGCTTGGACTGTGGGAAAAGTTTCATACAGAGGTCACACCTAGTTCATCATGAGGCAATCCACACAGGAGACAGACCCCACAAGTGCTTGGATTGTGGGAAAAGTTTCATAAGAAAGTCAACCCTTGTTGAACATCAGGCATTACACACAGGAGCGAGACCCCACAGGTGCTTGGACTGTGGGAAAAGTTTCATACAGAGGTCACACCTAGTTCGTCATGAGGCAATCCACAAAGGAGAGAGACCCCACAAGTGCTTGGACTGTGGGAAAAGTTTCACACAGTGGTCATACCTTGTTAAACATCAGGCATTACACACAGGAGAAAGACCCCACAAGTGTTTGGACTGTGGGAAAAGTTTCATACAGAGGTCAAACCTAGTTCGTCATGAGGCAATCCACAGAGGAGAGAGACCTCACAAGTGCTTGGACTGTGGGAAAAATTTCATAAGAAGGTCACATCTTGTTAAACATCAGGCATTACACACAGGAGAAAGACCCCACAAGTGCTTGGACTGTGGGAAAAGTTTCATACAGAGGTCAAACCTAGTTCGTCATGAGGCATTACACACAGGAGAGAGACCCCACAAGTGCTTGGACTGTGGGAAAAATTTCATAAGAAGGTCACACCTTGTTAAACATCAGGCATTACACACAGGAGAAAGACCTCACAAGTGCTTGGACTGTGGGAAAAGTTTCATACAGAGGACACACCTAGTTTATCATCAGGCAATCCATACAGGAGAGAGACCGAACAAGTGCTTGGACTGTGGGAAAAGTTTCATAAAAAGGTCACACCTTGTTCAACATCAGGTAATCCACACAGGAGATAGACCCCACAAATGCTTGGACTGTGGGAAATGTTTCACAGTGAGGTCAAACCTTGTTCAACATCAGGCAATCCACACAGGAGCGAGACCCCACAAGTGCTTGGACTGTGGGAAAGATTACATACGAAGGTCAGACCTTATTAAACATCAGGCATTACACACAGGAGAGAAACCCCACAAATGCTTGGACTGTGGGAAATGTTTCACAGTGAGATCAAACCTTGTTCAACATCAGGCAATCCACACAGGAGTGAGACCCCACAAGTGCTTGGACTGTGGGAAAGATTACATACGGAGGTCTGACCTCATTAAACATGGAAGAATCCACACAGGATCTAAACTTCTGTGAAACATGGCATGAAAGGGTTAAGCAACTTCTATGTAATTGACTCAGATTCAACTTTTAGAGAGAGATTTTAAAAATGTGTCCACCTTAGATAAGCTAGAGTTTGAAATGTAAATGTGTATTTTTAAAGACTCGGAAGAAGAGGGCACGTTATTTCTGAGTAACCTAATTGCCTTCTATGACAAGATAACTGGCTCTGTGGATGAGGGGAAAGCAGTGGATGTGTTAGTCCTTGACTTTAGCAAAGCTTTTGATATGATCTCCTACAGTATGTTTGCCAGCAAGTTAAAGAAGTATGGGCTGGGTGAATGGACGATAAAGTGGATAGAAAGCTGGCTAGATCGTCGTGCTCAACGCGTAGTGATCAATGGCTCCATGTCATGTTGGCAGCCGATATCAAGTGGAGTGCCCCAAGGGTCGGTCCTGGGGACGGTTTTGTTCAATATCTTCATTAATGATCTGGAGGATGACGTGAACTGCACCCTCAGCAAGTTTGCAGATGACACTAAACTGGGAGAACTGGTAGATACGCTGGAGGGTAAGGATAGGATACAGAGGGATGTAGACAAATTAGAGGATTGGGCCAAAATAAATCTGATGAAGTTCAAGTGGAGAGTCCTTCACTTAGGATGAAAGAATCCCATTCACTGTTACAGACTAGGGACCGAATGGCTAGGCAGCAGTTCTGGAGAAAAGAACCTAGGGGTTACAGTGGATGAGAAGCTGGATATAAGTCAACAGTGTGCCATTGTTGCCAAGAAAGCTAATGGCATTTTGGACTGTATAAGTAGGGGCATTGCCAGCAGATCGAGGGACGTGATCGTTCCCCTCTATTGGACATCGGTGAGACCTCATCTGGAGTACTGTGTTCAGGTTTGGGCCCCACACTACAAGAAGGATGTGGAAAAATTATGAGGAGAGCCTGAGGGAACTGGGATTGTTTAGTCTACAGAAGAGAAGAAAGAGGGGGGATTTGGTAGCTGCTTTCAACTACCTGAAAAGGGGTTCCAAAGAGGATGGATCTAGACTGTTCTCAGTGGAACCAGATGATAGTTGTCTAAACTGCTCTCAAAAATCTCCAGTGAAGGAGATTCCACAACCTCCGTAGGCAATTTATTCCAGTGTCTAACCACCCTGACAGATAATAGTTTTCAAGTACCTAAAATGTTGCTAAGGAGGACGGAGAAAAATAATTCTCCTTAACCTCTAAGGATAGAACAAGAAGCAATGGACTTACATTTCAGCAAGGGAGGTTTAGGTTGGACATTAGGAAAACGTTCCTAACTGTCAGGGTGGTTAAACACTGGAATAAATTGCCTAGGGTGGTTGTGGAATCTCCATCTCTGGAGATATTTAAGAGTAGGTTAGATAAATGTCTATCAGGGATGGTCTAGACAGTCTTTGATCCTGCCATGAGGGCAGGGGACTGGACTCGGTGACCTCTCGAGGTCCCTTCCAGCCCTAGAATCTATGAATCTATTTACCTCAGACCATTTCTCCAGTTTGTCCAGATCATTTGGAATTTTCATCCTATTCTCCAAAGCTCTTGTGACCTCTCCCAGCTTGGTATCATCTGCAAACGTTATAAGTGTACTCTCTATGCTATTATCTAAATAATTGATGAAGCCATTGAAAAGAACTGGACACAGAACTGATCCCTGCAGGACCCCACTCGTTATGCCCTTCCAGCATGACCATTGATAACTACTCTCCTGGAACGGTTATCCAACCAGTTGTTCACCCACCATATAGTAGCTGTATTTTCCTTTCTTTTGTTTAGGGTAGATCAAAGTGATTGTTAAATATATCTGAGTGTATTTGTTGTTTAAACTTCCTGGCAACTAATTGGATGTTACTTGCATTGTTTTCACTTATCTATATCCTGTTATAATGTAGTAGTGAATATTTCCATTGTGTATACCCTGTAACTAAATAACCCATCAAATGAGGAAGAAGCCTAGTGGAATGCAAATGAAGAACTTTAACATGATATCAGACACCTCTGTGTTCCTGGGGAACCAGGGAACCAGCTACCACCATCATCGGGGAACCCTGACCAGTTCAAGCCTCATGGAGTGGGTGAGATCCCCCCCTCTTTTTCTCTCTCTGTTTTCCTTTCTACCTTAGGTATTAGCCTTTAATCATGTATGTTAGGTTGGTTTAGTCCTCCTTGTGTAGTTATAACTATTATTCAATAAATAACTTCTATGGTTCAGTTGGTTGCTTCTCTCTCTCTTGCTGAACTTTACTCATTTGTGGTTTTAGCTTCCCCCATTCACTCTACAGCAACGCTTCTTTTACCTAAGCTAAAGATCCCTGCAGCGCCCAAAATCCTATGGGGTTTGCTCATCAAGTAGGTTACTGCCAGTACAATTGTGTTGCGGGAGTGGGGATAGGGACGTGCTGAATCTGGGATGCATAAGGGTAACAGCTTGAAAGTGCTGCTTGACCCAGTCCATGGAGCCCAGGGGCATATAAGGAGAGACAGCTTGAAAGTGCTGCTTCCTCCAGCCCAGTGAGTCCAGAGACATATAAGGGGTCAGCTTGACAGTGCTGATTGACCCGGTCCGCTCAGACTTGCTCTGTTAATGTACGTGTGGGTGTGTTCATCTGGTTCTGGGGCGGGTGTAACCCAACCCTAGGTCCTGCAGGATAGCTCCATTGGGAGGGGACTTGCAGAAGGGAGAAGTAGAGCTCCATATGAACACACAAGTGACACAAGCAGTACATCGACAGGATTACAGAACCCCCTTCCCCAGAGGAGTAACCCGAATAAATGAGCATACCCCAAAGTAATGGGCACATCTGGTAACAAATTGGTGAGAGGCACGTGACTCTAATCACGTGGTAATTGTTGAGTAGTTGCTGTGGAGTGGGGAAACTGAGGCACAGACCTGAGTAAGCTTTCTGTTCCTTTTTCAGACCAAGCTCCTTTAGCAAGGTCTCTCTCTCATAGACTATTTGGTAACCTTCTGTTAAGAATTGTGCTTAGAATACCTGTAGAACTGTGAAATAAGGACTTAAGAGTAGTGCCTTCAAAGTAAAGGTGTTAGAAAGAGCTGTTGGTGGGGATCATTAGTGAAATAAGGAAATAAAGATGGCTGAAAAAGACCTTTCTGCTGCTCACTTGAGACAGGAGAAAACTGACAGGTTAGAGAGATGGGTAATGAAGAAGGGGAAATGCCCCTGGGAAAGGGGGTGTTTTAAGGGTGAGAATCCCCTGACTGAAGCTAGTCTGAGCTTGGAACAATATTGCACAACCTTTAAGCCACGTGGTAGTGCAAAGGACGCAGCTGCTGCATGGGCATTATTTGATGCATGTCTGGACATGGTTGAAATGGTAAAGAGAGGGCAGGAATTAGAGCTGGAGAAAAAGCAGTTACAACAACGTTTGAATAAATGTGAGACAGACGGGTGTGAGTTGATAGCAGAAAAGCTCAGAACGGTGACTGTACTTAGAGATATACAGGAGGAGAGGGACAAGGCCAGCAGAATGCAGAACAGTAGAGGAAAGAGTTAACACACACAAAAGTTCTGTTAGAAGAAGCAAGAGCAGCAACTGGCTTCTTGGCAGAAGAGAACAGGGCAGCAAAGGCAGCAGCAGACCATCAGCAGTGTGAGGCAAAAATTAGTAAATTGTGTGCCCGACTTAGTGCCCATAAGGGGGTGGTAGCAGCTGTAAGGTTGAGAGAAGATTGTGATTTAGAGCCCCCTGGGAAAACAAAGATACCCCCGATGCTGTCCCCCAAAACCCATTTAACCCCGATTGGCCACACAGGCATACTGTTGCCCCTGTTTCCACAAGGGAGGTTAAGCGCATAGTTGCAGGAGCTGATCTTCCCACAACAGAGCTGGTCACGGATGTAGTAAGGTGGTCTCCTAGTCAAGCCAAGGCTATTGCTGAGAGACTGGGGCCACTGAACCGTGACACAGCCGTTGCATGGTTGGCCCGTGTTTGGCAAATGTACCCCTCTGCTGCTGGCATGGACTTAACCCAACTGGCTCAGTTATGCGCCTCTCCTTGTGATGCAGATGCTCTCTCCGATTCATTACCCCAGACGGAAGAGAATGGGATTATCACTTTCCAGTATCAGGGACATGAATTAGTACACAGCACTTATGCAGGACTAAATTCTCAGACAAAATTGACCATGGGGACTGTGGATTTAGAACACCTAACCTGGAGTAAACTAGTGGCAAAAATCAAACAGGCAGGAGATTTGCTGCGAGAAACTGGTGTCTTAAAAAGACAAGTCAGCAAAAAGACTACCTCAGAGCCCGTGCAGGCTATCACATTTACAAATAATGGTCCTCACTCTGCCAGGCACCCTCCCAATCTTAATTTCCCTACCTCCCACAACCCTGGGCAGCGTTGAACCAAGGAGACACTTAGGAACATGATTTGGAAGGAGTTGGTGAATTTAGGAGAGGATATGGGAAAATATGATCGCCAACCCCTCAGCATCCTGATTAATGTTTTGTCTCAGGTCATGGGGAAAATGGAGTTAATGCAGGGAGCTCCCCCACAACCCACTGCCCCGGTACGGAGTCCATCTCCCACATCCATTCCCCTGTCAAAGCCAGATCCCTGCCCCCTCTTCTGAGTGGAGGCTCTGGGAGTCTGACGATCAGTAGGGGTGCCCGGTTCCCCATGGGCCTCCCCAGCTGATCTCAAGACGTCAGTGCGACATATGGAGGAGACCCACTGTGAGGGCTACAGCCAGGGCCATCCTTAGGATTTATGGTGCCCTAGGCGGGATTATTAAACTGGTGCCCCTGTGCCTGACTTGCTCTTAACAACACAAACATAAGCTTACAGTATTGGAAAACTTGCCACATGCACGTTATTAAACCCAGTTTAACTTAATTAAGCCCACTGTGATGCTGATGGACTAGCACTAAACGAGTAGCGCTATAGAAAAAATTCTGATTTGCCAGAATGATGCAAATAATATAATTTTTTTAATTTGTCAACATTTGATTGGAAATTGATATGAAGAGGTATTGAAACAAGGAGTTGTTTTTAATTCAAAGCAATCTTTCTGGCTTTTTTGGGCTGCAAAAGCAGTAATAATGTCATTGTATGACAAAGACAAAGTGATGTCTTGTTCGATTGCAGGAATAGCAAGACCAGTCAAGCATTCCTGACTCACTGTAGAACGCAGAGAGTTTGTAATGAGCTTTAGTTTTGAGAAACTCCGTTCTCCTGATGCTGCTGGTACAGGAATTGTCGGTAGAATACGAGTGGCAACGTACACATTAGGATATATGTCAACAAGTTTTGCTGGTATGAATAAACTGTACAATGTCCATCACCGATTTTGCATGTGGCAACATTGGTTGCCGTATACTCAAATCTTCGTTCAGTTCAAGTCCATTTAAATCAAAACTATCACCGTGCTTCAGGAGGCTCTCTAGGTTCTTGCGCTGTGACCTTGAGCTAGTGTGAAGACACCGCACAAGGCGCTCCGCCCTGACTGAGACACGGTAGAGTCGGAAACCCAGGTCATTTTTACAAAGCCACTTTTTAGTTTTAAATGTATCGTGGGCATCAGTCTTAATGTCAGTTACAACTCTAGATCAACCTTCTACTGTAAATAGATCAATGGCATTATCCAGTTTAATAAGCTGGGTTTCCAAGCAGTGGGGAAATATAATCCCTAGTTTTACTCCTAGGTAAAGCACAAAGTGACCAGAATGAAGTCAGCACAGAATCATCTCATCTAGATTAAGGCAGCACAGAAATGTTACAGAAAGCCTATTGTGCCTCATTTTTCTTTGGAAAGATGCGAGCCATAGCAGCACATTTTGGGCACTGCCAGAAAGACAGGATAAATCACTGCCTCTAAAGTTCCATCAAAAACTGACATTTTCACAGCTCTAGCATGATCTGCTACACAGATTCTTCACAAGGAAGTGTCCCTGGCCTTTTTAACTCGTATTAACCATGTATTGACTTTATGAAAGTTGGACAAAACATTGTGAAAACGTAGGACATTGGCTGCCCAACCTCTGGGCTGGCAAAAGCTATCCTGACTCACTGGGAAAAAAAGCAAGAGAATCTTAGTACAACAGATGGTCACTCTATACCAGGGGTCGGCAACCTTTCAGAAGTGGTGTGCCAAGTTCACTGTCATTTAAGGTTTCCCATGCCAGTAATACATTTTAACATTTGTAGAAGGTCTCTCTCTATGTCTATATTATATAAATAAACTATTGTTGTATTTAAAGTAAATAAGGTTTTTAAAATATTTAAGAAGCTTCATTTAAAATCAAATTAAAATGCAGATCTTATCAGTTTAGTGTGCTCCTTGCCTGGGATCCTTCTCTGGGGTTCCAGCCACCAGCCCCGCTCAGCCCACTGCCGGTCTGGGGTCCAGCTACTGGCCCTACTCAACCCACTGCCAGTCTGGGGTCCAGCTACTGGCCCTACTCAGCCCACTGCCGGTCTGGGATTCCGTTCACTCAGCCGGCAGCAGGCTGAGCAGGGCCGGCGGGGGGCTGAGCGGGACCGGCGGGGGGGCTGAGTGGCTCAGTCCATTGCCAGTCTTGGGTGCCAGCAGCACTCAGCCTGCTGCCGCTCTGGGTTTCCGGCTGCTGGTACCTTGCCAGTCGGGGTCCCAGCCGCTGGCCCCGCTCAGCCTGCCGCCGGCCCCACTCAGCCCCCCACTGGCCCCGCTCAGTCCGCTGCCGGCTGAGTGAATGGAACCCCAGGCCGGCAGCGGGTTGAGTGGCTCAGACGGGGTCTCAGCCGCCGGCCTGCTCAGCCCGTTGCCAGCCTGGGGTTCCTTGGGGGTCCCCAGGCCAGCTGCAGGCGCTGAGTGGGGCCGGCGGGGCCGGGACCCCGGCTGGCAATGGGGCAGCAGCCGGAACCCCAGAGCGGCGGTGGGCTGAGCCGCTCAGCCCGCCGCGGCGTGCCATCAAAAATCAGCTTGTGTGCCACCTTTGGCACGTATGCCGTAGGTTGCCGACCCCTGCTCTATAGACTAGTAAGGGGATGAGCATATTACAGTTGTCGGAGGCTCTATTTAGCAGTAACAGGGCTATAGGAAAGTCAGTCAACATTTTTTGTTTCTCTGATGAAAACTGGCCCACTCCCTGCCCCAAACCAAACCTGTCACAAATAATTGTCAACAACTTAATTTTCTGTTTTTGGCCAAGATATTGATTTAAAAAAATATATTGAAATTGAATTCAGGGATTGTTAGCAAGCATTTTTGGCAAACAAAGTTGTTAAATGACAATCTAAATGGCAACACAGTACTGCTTTCATGCTTGGCTCACCCCCAGCCTGCTGGGCCCACAGCTGCAGTAGAGGAGGAGATCGGTGGAAAACGGCAGGACCCCAAAATCCACCTCTTGGGGTGCAGAGTGGCAACAGCAGGAACAAACCCTCAGGTCCGATCACACGCCAATGGGCACCACCGCCAGCCCCACGGACCATGGTGAAGTTAGCCCAGCATCTGATCTCAGGGACGGGGCACCCATGGAGCCACCGCAGCTCATCCTGCCCTGAGCAGCTCCCCCTGGATGAGATGGATCGCTGCCAGCCCGGGGGAGAGACGCGCTCCCCAGCTAGGGTGACCAGATCCAGATGTCCTGATTTTATAGGGCCAGTCCCGATATTTGGGGCTTTGTCTTATATAGGCACCAATTACCCACACCTAGGGTGACCAGACAGCAAGTGTGAAAAATCAGGACAGGGGGTGGGGGGGTAATAGGAGCTTATATAAGAAAAAGACCCAAAAATCGGGACTGTCCCTATAAAAGTGGGACATCTGCTCACCCTATCCCAACCCCCCGTCCTGATTTTTCACACATGCTATCTGGCTCTCCCCAGCCCAGCCACGCGTGACCATTCCAATCCTGGCTGGCTGCCCAGGAAGTGAGTTACTTTCACTTTCATTCCTCAGCAGGCAGCCAGCCTCCCCCCCCCCCCAACCCCTCACCCAACCCAGCCCTGCCGGAGGGGAGGGGAGAGAGAGAGAAGGGTGCTCCTTGGGGGGGGAGAAAAGGGGAGTGCTCCATGGGGTGTGGGGGGGAGAAGAATGGACGTTATGGGGGACAACCAGGGGCGGCTCCAGGCACCAGCGCAGCAAGCGCCTGCCTGGGGTGCTGTCTGCCGGTCGCCATGAGCATGCCTGCGGGAGGTCCCCCGGTCCCGAGAGGCACCCCTGCTCTTACACACCCCAAATACTCTGTCCAGCACCTCCCAAATACCATCTCCCAGTACACACGCACCCCTCCAGCACCCCAAAATACCCCCTCCCCCCGCAGCAGTGTCCTCTATTACGGAACTTGAAATACGGGTGGGGTCACCCTAGATACAGTTGAATTTTAAAGGCAGGTGTTTCTGTTCTACCTCATGGAGTGACTGCAATGGGGCCAGGCTCTGGAAGTCTCAATGAGCTACAATCCCAGCTGGGTCCCCAGAGGTAGTTCCAGAAGGGCGGGGTGATTCCCTGCACAGCCCGGGCAGAGGCAGCGTTGCCTTTTTCTCTCCCCTCATTCCGAAGGCTTGGCCCGGACCCATGACACAAGGTTGGGTGAGCTGGGTACATGCTGGGAAAAGCCCTGAGGCCCCCCACTCAGGCTGGTGCAGAGAGGGGAGCAGAGCCCGGAGGTCTCCAGCCTGGCTCTCTCTCTCCTTCCCCTCTCCACCTAGTACCTTGTGTACCCCGCTGCGGCTGGGCTGAATCTCGCCCCAGGGGGCCCAGCCGAGGGACACCCCGTCTCTCTCCCGCTCTCCCGGGGTCTCTCTCGGAGTCAGGGTCACCGTCCACTGACGGAAGAGGTGCCTGGCGGTTGCGGGGAGTCTCGCTTGCTCAAGTGGAGATGACTCCGTCCAAGGCAGAGTGGCGCCTGCCAAGTATCAGGAGGTAGCCGTGTTAGTCTGTATCTACAAAAACAACAAGGAGTCTGGTGGCACCTTAAAGACTAACAGATTTATTTGGGCATAAGCTTTCGTGAGTAAAAACCTCACTTCTTCGGATGCATAGAGTGAAAGTTACAGATGCAGGCATTATATACTGACACATGGAGAGCAGGGAGTTACTTCACAAGTGGAGTACCAGTGTTGACAGGGCCAATTCAATCAGGGTGGATGTAGTCCACTCCCAATAATCGATGAGGAGGTGTCAATTCCAGGAGAGGAAAAGCTGCTTCTGTAATGAGCCAGCCACTCCCAGTCCCTATTCAAGCCCAGATTAATAGTGTTGAATTTGCAAATGAATTTTAGTTCTGCTGTTTCTCTTTGAAGTCTGTTTCTGAAGTTTTTTTGTTCAATGATAGTGACTTTTAAATCTGTAATAGAATGACCAGGGAGATTGAAGTGTGACTCGCCCCACACTGCATCCCTCTTGTGATAACCTCTGCACCCCATGTTCACCACTTCTGTAGGGTTATGATATTTTGTGTGCAGTGTGCCTGGTGAGGGATCATTGGAAAACTCATGATCTGCTGAATATTGTGCCACTGAAATGTGTGTGACACCAGTGCATGTAGAATGGTGAGATTTTAATGTATGTTTGTTGCTAGACTGACCATATTCCAGGTGCTCCAAAAGAGGACACTAATGGGGGGTGGGAGCTGACGGGGGGGTGTAGAGTTAGGGGTGCTGGAGGGGGTGCGGTGGGGGTACTCATGAGGTGAGGGCGGTGTTGGCTGCTGTCACAGTGGCAGGGCACTGGCAACAGCTGTCAGTCAGCGCCGACCTGAGGGATGCCTGGGAGTCTGGGCGTGGGTGGGCGGGATCTGGCACCAATCAATAAGCTATGGATGCAGGGCAATTGGCTAGTTGGGAAGGTGACTTATCAGGGATGTTTCTGAGCTTCAGCCCTTGTGCTCTGCAAACACCCCCGGACATTTGCTGTTATGGCAAAACCCGCTCAGCAGGCTCAAAGACGAGGATCTGTCCATAAAGATCCAGACATATGTCAAAGTTTTTGTTACTGAAATATGTGATAGTTCTGGGGATTGTCCCACTCAAACTCCTCAGAGATGACAAAGGACCGACTGTGGGTATTAGAAAACTCTTATCTGGCCGTCCATCACCAACAGGAAGAAAGGGGTAAACAAATACATTTATAATTCACCTGAAGGATGCTTTGGAGCTCACACACACCATGAAGTTGCCTGACCCCATGACTGTTGGCCCCTTACTGAAACTTAGTGTGGGGGGGGGTTGGTTGGCTTCTCCCAGTACCAAAAGACAGGAAGGGCCAATGAGAAATGAAAACCCTCAGACTAGTCCCCAAGGTGAATGGAGAGAGGCCAAGGCACTAGGTCAGCCTCGTTGACAGGACCAGCAGGCCAATGAGGGAGTCAGGTGCCAATTCTCTGTGTGAGCTGGAGCTGCCTGCCAAAGAAGGGCAGAGCTAAGGGGAGAGCAGCAGCCAGAGCTGGGTTGGAGGCAGAGCAGCAGAAGCACTGATGCAGAGGGGTGCTGGGTCTGGAGCAGTCTGGAGCTGGGTGTGGTGAGCAGCTGGGGAGAGCAACGGGGGGACCCTGGGCAGCGTGGGATGACATCATGTTTTCCTTTCCCCCTTCCCATTTTTTCCTTAATTTTTTTTATTACTTGCTATTTAATAAATCGTATTTGTTCTGAACTCAATGCAATTCTGAATGGCGACATCAGGGATGCGTCCGGAGTGAAGAGAGGACCCCAGAGTGCGGATACGACACCCTAGCCTCTGTCCTGAGTGATCACAACAAAATTGGGGATGAAGACCCCGCAGGAATCTTGGGGCCAGCCTTGTCGGGGTTTCAGACACCAGAGTGGAAGGGGAGTCCTTGAGGTCAGGCAGGTCTCCAGGTAAAGGGAGTGGGAGCGAGGACTCAGTTCCTTTTGCTATTCGATTCTATCAGGGTGGTGTATAAGCCCGAAGAGTTCCCCACAATAGTAAGACCGTTTCCCCCGCTTACCTCTGTGCATATTTATTGGTTTCTCCTAAAGTTAGTTAGGATTATAGGGGAAAGTGTCAGAGCGGCCACCAGTGAGAGTTGCTGGCCACACGCTGAGGCCACCAAATTTGGTCGTGAGAATCCCTGGGCTAGATGCTCGTGATGGGCCCTTCTGACCATAGAGCCTGTGAGTGGAACAGGAGCCGGACACAGAGATGCTGCAGCGCGGTGGGTTGATCGCTAGGACCCAGGAGCAGCTGGGAGGCGGCTCTCGGGGGAGCGATCGCTGGGCTTAGGCCCGGCAGCAGGAAGTGACTCGCAGCCGCTGCGGGGACTCTGGCTCCAGGCTCCTGGCGAGATCCCCGAGCCCCGGCGGCTGGTGCTGGGAGCCCGGAGCCCGGGCTGCAGCCGGGAGAGGGGAATCTCCAGCAGGGCCCTTCCCGCTGCTCCCCAGGAGCCTCTCCCAGGGCAGAGCCCCCAGCCCGGCCAGGCCCCTTCCCGGCCCGGCCCCTGCCCCAGGGGGCCCCGCTCGGAGGGAAGGTGAGAGAGACCCGCCCCCCCGTCACCCCCGGGCTGCAGGGGGAGGAGGATAAAGAGGGGCAGGGGGTGAGGGCAGGCGGGGGGAGCGGGGTGGGGGCAGGAGGCGGGTGCTGGGGATGCGGGGGGAGGCTGGGATGGGGGCGGGGAGCACTGAAGAGAAGATGGGGCGATCGGGGGGGGATTGTGGGGCTGATTGGAGCGAGGCTGGAATGGGGGAAGATGTGAGTGGGGGGCACTGCGAGGGAAGCAGGGGTGTGGGGAGACTGGCGGGGGACAGAGGCAAAAACCCATCCCCCCACACCCACACCCTGCTCCCAGTGTGTTATTGTCAGACACACCCGTGCTGGTGGGGTCTGTGTCTCATGAGTTTTGGGGCCGCCCAGGGCCCTGGTGTGATTTCTGGGCAGGATTCACATCTCAGCCACACCGGAGTCACTGCTGCTTTGGGCAGGCAGGGAGTGTGGATGGGCCAATGGGATCAGCCTCTGCCTGCCTGTCCTTGGGGGCTGCTGCAGGAGTCCAGGGCAGCTCATTCTTTAGAGGGCTCCTGCTGCTCCTAAGGGAGAGGAGTTTACACGGCAGTTTGGGGAAATCCCCCAAAGTGACCCCTTTACTTCTGCTTTTTTTCTAGCATTTGGCTCAGAGATACTGTTACTGGGAGGTCTGAAGAGGCGGGGGGGGGAACCGGGGTGTGACATGGACTCCAGCCCCTTTTGTAACCTCCCCAGTTGCGCCTCTCGCCCCGACAGGCTGAGGAATCACGTCCATGTTTCTCTCCAGATGGGCCCGTCTTCCAGGATGCAGGGAAGGGAAATGTCTGTGATGGAGCCAGCTCAGGTAGGGGATTTTCAGGGAGGAGACAGGATGTGATAAACCTGCTGATTTTCTGAGTGGGCCCATTGGTGACGGGGGAGGGGAGATGGGACATTCCCCCATTTCTCAAACAGGATACAACCCCCTTGCACAGGGCTGGGAACATTTTCAAGGCTCCCAGTGCTGGAGTGAGACCCCGTTAGCCTGAGGCTGCTGTGAAATATGAAGGGAAGTGTTGGGATTCCTTCCCTGTCTCTGGCTCAGAACTCTGCTTCCCGTATCAGCCTGTGACTGGCAGGCATGTGGGAAACGAGAAGACCCTGCCCTGCTCTGTGTCCTGGGGAGGACAAGGATCTCTCACCTTCTTCCCATACCCTGAAGCCTCCTGGCTGCTCTGAGCTAGATGGGGGTGGGATTCTGCTACTCTGGCGCTCCCAGAGCTTCCATTTCTTTATCCTTCCTCCCTCATGACTAGTGGGATTGTGGCTGGAGCAGCAGGTAATGAGTGGGGGCTTTTGGTGTTCCAGATGCCGGTGACCTTCGAGGAGGTGGCTGTGTATTTCACCCAGGGGCAGGGGGCTCTGCTGGACCCCGCTCAGAGAGACCTCTACAGGGACGTCATGCAGGAGAATTACGAGACGGTGACCTCGCTGGGTAAGGGATTCCCGTCCCCTTAGATACTAGAAGCTGTGGGGTCTGCGTGTCTGAATCTGGTCAGGTTCTTCCCTGGTCAGTTAGATCAGAGGCGAGTGGGTTCCATAATGCACAGCTGCCGTGTGAGAGAGACTTGCATCTCCGTGCCCTTTCCAGTGGGACATGGGTGTCAAAACCCAATGGACAAGCTAAACCATCCCCACCCCTCCAGCTTTCAAAGGAGCATAAATCCAGCATTGTCCTGTCTGTGTTGTTTCTCAGCTGCACATACAATCCCTGTTCACCTCCCTCCTTGGGAATAGCTCCAGCCATGGGGAGGGCTCTGGGCTCTGCAGGTTTAGAAAGAGGCAGAGGTTTAAGTGCAGAGCTGTGTGTGAGTCAGCAAGGCCCCCAGAGCGCACAGATCCTGGGAAGCCCAGTGAGCGTGTAGTAATAATTCAACTCACCTCCCCAGACAATTTCCTCTGCGCAAGGGGGCTCAGTGACCATTTCCCCATCTTCTTGGATTCCACGTTCCTCCAGCAGAGCACAGGGACTGGTTCCACTCACGGAATGTCCTTTCTGACAAATACTCCACCCTGATCTGATCTGATTTCACCCTCTGCGCAGGATTTCCCATTCCCAAACCTGAGCTGATCGCCCGGTTAGAACGAGGGGAGGAGCCATGGGTGCCTGATCTCCAGGCCTGCAAAGAAAGAAGGTTTCCGAGATGCACCCGCACAGGTGAGGGCTGACACAGAAACCATCTAGGGAATGAAGGAAAAAGTTGAGAATCCCAAAATGTGGTAAAAAGAACAAGAGTACTTGTGGCACCTTAGAGACTAACAAATTTATTTCAGCATAAGCTTTCGTGGGCTACAGCCCACTTCTTCGGATGCATAGAGTGGAACACACAGACAGAAGATAGTTATACATACAGAGAACATGAAAAGGTGGAAGTACGCATACCAACTGTAAGAGGCCAATCAATTGAGATGAGCTATCAGTAGCAGCAGAAGAAAAAACTTTGAAGTGATAATCGAGATGACCCATAGAAGGTGTGAGGAGAACTTTACACTAATTGAATTTCCCCCCCCCCATGTTATGACCCAACTATTCCCAGTCTCTGTTTAGGCCTAAGTTAATTGTGTCTAATTTGCATATTAATTCGAGTTCAGCAGTCTCTCTTTGGAGTCTGTTTTTGAAGTCTTTTTGTTGCAAAACTGACACCTTCAAGTCTGTCACTGAGTGATTAGAGAGGTTGAAGTGTTCTCCCACTGGTTTTTGAATGTTATGATTCCTGATGTCAGATTTGTGTCCATTTATTCTTTTGCGTAGAGACTGTCCAGTTTGGCCAATGTACACGGCAGAGGGGCATTGCTGGCACATGATGGCATATATCACATTGGTAGATGTGCAGGTGAACGAGCCCCTGATGGTGTGGCTGACGTGGTTAGATCCTATGATGGCGTCACTTGAATAGATATGTGGACAGAGCTGGCATCGAGCTTTGTTGCAAGGATAGGTTCCTGGGTTAGTGTTTTTGTTGTATGGTGTGCGGTTGCTGGTGAGTATTTGCTTAAGGTAAGCGAGGACTGGTCTGTCTCCCAAGATCTGTGAGAGTGAGGGATCATCTTTCAGGATAGGTTGTAGATCTTTGATGATGCGCTGAAGAGGTTTCAGTTGGGGGCTGAAGGTGGCGGCTAGTGGCGTTCTGTTTTTTTCTTTGTTGGGCCTGTCCTGTAGTAGGTGGCTTCTGGGTACTCTTCTGGCTCTGTCAATCTGTTTTTTCACTTCAGCAGGTGGGTATTGTAGTTTTAAGAATACTTTGTAACCAAAATATGGTGTGAGTAAGCACCCTTAGTTCGTCCTCCTCGCAGCCAGGACAGGGCTGCAGTCATCAGATATAGCTCACGCCATTCCACCCAGCCTCTTCTCTGCAGGAGTTTGCTTCCCAGCTTTCCTTCCCTGTGAGTGTTTGGGTGGGATGTGGAGGCGGAGTCCAATTGCTCAGTCTTTGGGCTGGTCCACACTAACCCGCCACTTTGAACTAAGATACGCAACTTCAGCTATGTGAATAACGTAGCTGAAGTCGATGCATCTTAGTTCGAACTTACCGCAGGTCCAGATGCGGCAGGCAGGCTCCCCCGTCGACTCCGCGTACTCCTCTCGCGGAGCAGGAGTACCGGCGAGGACGGCGAGCACTTCTGGGATCGATCCGGGATCGATTTATCGCATCTAGACAACACGCGATAAATCGATCCCAGAAGATCGATTGCTTACCGCCGGACCCGGAGGTAAGTATAGACGTACCCTTTGTGTTGGGTTTTCCCTTTGTGCTATTCCTCTTTCCCCCCAGCACAATGACTCCTGTTTGGATTGTGTCTCTCCCAGCAGGTGCTGAACAAGGGAGTGAGAATGAGGCGGGTAATCATCACGAGGAAGATCCTGGGGAAGTGGAACCGCAGGGGACCTTTGTGGGAAGAGCTGAAGGAAATTTTTCAAAGTGCTTGGAGCAGGCAGAAACCTGGGGAAGTTGGCACAGGTCAGAGAGGCTTCTGGGAAACCACCCAGGGAAGAAAGTGGATGAATCTATTAACAGTGCGGGAGGAGAGGAGGATCCCAGAGCACTGCAGACAAATCCCAAGCACTACCTCCAGTGTGGGAAAGGATTCATTTTGAGATCACAGTTTGTGACACATCAGACAATCCATACTGGAGAGAAACCCCTTCAGTGCTTGGACCATGGGGAAAGCCTCAAGAAGCTCTCAGATCTTAATAACCATGGGACAAGTCACACTGGAGAGAAACCCGCTCAATCCCTCGAATGCGGGAAATGTTTCATTTCGAAGACACAAATAATTAGACATCAGTTAAGCCATACCGGGGAGAGACCCCATAAGTGTTTGGACTGTGGGAAAAGTTTCATAAGAAAGTCAACCCTTGTTGAACATCAGGCATTACATACAGGTGAGAGACCCCACAGGTGCTTGGACTGTGGGAAAAGTTTCATACAGACGTCACACCTTGTACAACATCAGGCAATCCACACAGGAGTGAGACCCTACAAGTGCATGGACTGTGGGAAAAGTTTCATAAGAAAGTCAACCCTTTTTGAACATCAGGCATTACACACAGGAGCGAGACCCCACAGGTGCTTGGACTGTGGGAAAAGTTTCAGACAGAGGTCACACCTAGTTCGTCATGAGGCAATCCACACAGGAGAGAGACCCCACAAGTGCTTGGATTGTGGGAAAAGTTTCATAAGAAAGTCAACCCTTGTTGAACATCAGGCATTACACACAGGAGCAAGACCCCACAGGTGCTTGGACTGTGGGAAAAGTTTCATACAGAGGTCACACCTAGTTCGTCACGAGGCAATCCACACAGGAGAGAGGCCCCACAAGTGCTTGGACTGTGGGAAAAGTTTCACACAGTGGTCATACCTTGTTAAACATCAGGCATTACACACAGGAGAAAGACCCCACAAGTGTTTGGACTGTGGGAAAAGTTTCATACAGAGGTCAAACCTAGTTCGTCATGAGGCAATCCACACAGGACAGAGACCCCACAAGTGCTTGGACTGTGGGAAAAGTTTCATAAAAAGGTCACGCCTTGTTCAACATCAGGTAATCCACACAGGAGAGAGACCCCACAAGTGCTTGGACTGTGGGGAAAATTTCATAAGAAGGTCACACCTTGTTAAACATCAGGCATTACACACAGGAGAAAGACCCCACAAGTGCTTGGACTGTGGGAAAAGTTTCATACAGAGGTCAAACCTAGTTCGTCATGAGGCAATCCACACAGGAGAGAGACCCCATAAGTGCTTGGACTGTGGGAAAAGTTTCATAAGAAGGTCACACCTTGTTCAACATCAGGTAATCCACACAGGAGAAAGACCCCACAAGTGCTTGGACTGTGGGAAAAGTTTCATACAGAGGACACACCTAGTTCATCATCAGGCAATCCATACAGGAGAGAGACCGAACAAATGCTTGGACTGTGGGAAAAGTTTCATAAAAAGGTCACACCTTGTTCAACATCAGGTAATCCACACAGGAGAGAGACCCCACAAATGCTTGGACTGTGGGAAATGTTTCACATTGAGGTCAAACCTTGTTCAACATCAGGCAATCCACACAGGAGCGAGACCCCACAAGTGCTTGGACTGCGGGAAAAGTTTCATACGGAGGTCTGACCTCATTAAACATGGAAGAATCCACACAGGATCTAAACTTCTGTGACACATGGCATGAAAGGGTTAAGCAACTTGTATGTAATTGACTGAGATTCAACTTTTAGAGAGAGATTTTAAAAATGTGTCCACCTTAGATAAGGTAGAGTTTGAAATGTAAATGTGTATTTTTAAAGACTTGGAAGAAGAGGACAAGTCACGTCTGAGTAACCTAATTGCCTTCTATGACGAGATAACTGGCTCTGTGGATGAGGGAAAAGCAGTGGATGTGTTATTCCTTGATTTTAGCAAAGCTTTTGATATGATCTCCTACAGTATTCTTGCCAGCAAGTTAAAGAAGTATGGGCTGGATGAACACAGTACTCCAGGTCAGGCCTCACCAATGTCCAATAGAGGGCAACGATCACGTCCCTCGATCTGCTGGCAATGCCCTTACTTATACAGCCCAAAATGCCGTTAACCTTCTTGGCAACAAGGGCACACTGTTGACTCATATCCAGTTTCTCGTCCACTGTAACCGCTAGGTCCTTTTCTGCAGAACTGCTGACTAGCCACTTGGTCCCTAGTCTGTAACAGTGAATGGGATTCTTCCATCCTCAGTGCAGGACTCTGCACTTGTCCTTGTTGAACTTCATCAAATTTATTTTGGCCCAATCCTCTAATTGGTCTACGTCTCTCTGTATCCTATCCCTACCCTCCAGCGTATCTACCAGTTCTCCCAGTTTAGTGTCATCTGCAAACTTGCTGAGGGTGCAGTCCACATCATCCTCCAGATCATTAATGAAGATATTGAACAAAACCGGCCCCAGGACCGACCCTTGGGGCACTCCACTTGAAACTGGCTGCCAACTAGACTTGGAGCCATTGATCACTACGCGTTGAGCCCGACGATCTAGCCAGCTTTCTATCCACCTTATAGCCCATTCATCCAGCCCATACTTCTTTAACTTGCTGGCAAGAATCCTTCCAACCTGAGCTCTTTGGATTCCCAGCTCTTGGGGTGTTTGCTTTTGTGACGGGGTCCCAACATCTCTCATGGCTTCTCGGCACTTTTCTCCCCATTTTCAGATGTAGCTGTGTTGTTGGAGCGGGCGGGAGTTGGGTGCAGCAGTGGGCTGGGCTGGGACTGAACTGGGCTTGTGCTTGTAATAAAGTAGAATTTAGTTTCTCCCACTCCCAGTCTCCTTTGTTTTGCGTGAAATGGGGACCCACTCCAGAGTTAAGGTTCAAGGTAAAGCCAATGCAGACGTGGTCTGGGATGGAAATGCACAGTGAGGTCGCCCAGCCAACCTCACCCTGCCCTGTCATAGGCTCCTCAGACTTCCTATAGAGATAAAGCTCTCTGAACTCTTGTGCCCCTCTCCCTGACCCCAGTACAAAACAGGAACTGTCTGACTGGACTCCCGGATTCATCCTCCTCTCCCTCACCTGGGTGCTATTCAACAGTAATCCCCCTGGTGTCACTTGACCTGTCTACGCCAGTGTGCAGTTGTTGTGAGGGGATTCTTGGGGCTTGGCTACACTTGCGAGTTAGAGCACATTAAAGCAGGCCTGGGTGCCCTACCTCACTACCCGTCCACACTGGCAAGGCACCTAGAGCGCTCTGACTCCAGGGCTAGAGCGCTTCTGGTACTCCACCTCGGTGAGAAGATTAACACTTGGTGTGCCTTGGCTGAAACACCCGGGTGTCAGTGTGAACACTACTGCGCTCTGATCAGCCTCCAGAAACATCCCATAATCCCCTTAAGCCAAGTGGCCACTCTTGTCATTGTTTTGGAATCGCAGCAGGATTGCAGATATGCCCTTTGAAAGCTCAGTTTCTGACAGCCGGCTGCTTATCTGCTCTGAGAGAAAGCAACCATTACTGTGGAATGCTGTGTGTGAGAGAAAGGGACGGGGGGCCTGCTGCTGTCTGAACTTACAAGACAGCATGCTGACATGCTCTCAGTCCCCCCCAAAACCCACTCTCTCTCCCCCCACATACACACAACACACTCCCTGTCACACTTCACCCCACCCCACCCCCATTTGAAAAGCACGTTGCAGCCACTTGCATGCTGGGATAGCTACCACAATGCAGTGCTCTCTGTGGCCCTTGCAAGAGCTGCTAATGTGGCCAGCGCGCTTGCAGCTGTCAGTGTCGACAGATTGCAGCGCTTTCCCTATTGCGCTCTACGAAGGCTGGTTTAACTCAAAGCGCTCTAGATCTGCAAGTGTAGCCATGCCCTTGGTCTCTCTGCAGGAAATACACTCCCACATTGTGCTAAAACCATGGAGTTGATAGTGCCTCTGTCCTCACACAACCTTACCACCTACCATGGGTGGCGTGCGAACCCCTGTTTTGGGGAGGCTAGCCTGCCAGCTCCGCCCCTTCTACCCAAGGCTCCGACCACCACACGCCAGAACCCAAAGCCCTCAGTATTATGGTCACCACTTTTACAAAATGATAAATCTTCTACAAAGTATGTCTTGTGAGGTATCATAGGAAAAGTCATCGTCTGCTGAATATTATTGCCCCGTTAAAATGTGTCTATCAACATTGTCTATGGAGCTCTGAGAGTTTGCTGTATGTTTGTTACATGCTGTAAAGCTGGAAAACGCCCACAGACGAGCTCCCCAGAGACAATGGTACCTGCACACCAGCTAGGGTGACCAGATGTCTCGATTTTATAGGGACAGTCCCGATTTTGGGGTCTTTTTCTTATATAGGATCCTATTACCCCCGTCCCGATTTTTCACACTTGCTGTCTGGTCACCCTAACACCAGCTAGGTGCTAAGTGGCCATTAATTGCTCAGCCGGCCATTCACCAGCTGTGGAGCTGTGAACAAGAGAGTTACAATTCACCGGAAGGACGGCTGGATGCTCAATTAGGCCACAGACTGACTGTCATCTGCCCCTCGGCTGGGGGCTGAACCTCAAAGAGGAGAGTGGTTCAAAAGCACAAGGGAGAATTGCCTCCATTTTCACCTCTCCTCTCCCATCTTTACAGAAGTCAACAAGATGGCTTGAAAGGCAACAGGGGCCTTGGAGTGGGGAGGACGGACCAAGGCTGGAAGGAAATCCAGGCTGGGTACTAAGAACTGTGAACTGCCTGCAACAGCGGGTGGGGTGGGAAATCCTGTTTGCTTCGCATCTTCCTTAGCTTGGTAAAATTTAGGATTTAAAATGCGTGTTTTAATTTTATTTTTTTTAACCTGTTCTGACCTTTTACATCTTTCTCCCTTGTAATCCCTGAAAACCCCCTTGCTCCAGTTACTAAACTGGTTTTAGTGTTTTGTCTGGACCTGTGTGTTTTCACTGAAGTGTTTGGGGGATTTGACTGGAGAGAACAAGGCTGTGGCCTAATCAGGCCCCTTTGTGGGGATGACCAACTAATTATTGAGTTTGTCCAGCCACAGCGAAAAGACCGAGCAGTCCAAGATGCACATTCCCAGGGTATAAGGCTGGAGTATAAAACTGGCTGATGTTGCTGTGTCGTTTGGTACATTCCTGAGTGTCTGGCTGGTCGCACTCAGTACAGTGCAGCCAGGAGTGACTTTGAATGCTGGTGGCTGTGTGTGAGCAGAGCGTGGAGGGGTTTGTTGTTCACACAGGGCAGCAGTGTAAAACATGCCCTGGGATGGAGAATTAAGCAGTTCAACAGTCCAGATTGTACCCTGGGGTACGTCTCACACCCACTGTCTCCTGCAACCCAGCATGGCACCCTTGGGCTTTCATCATCCTGATCCTGAAAGGCAAGTTCCACAAGGCAGACCAGAGAAGGGGAACCAGCCGACATCCTCAACTGCTTCAGCTTTGGCTAAATCCTGAACTCCCCCTGGGATGTGACACTTGAAATTCTGCTGCCAGCCTTCCCCTCATGCATCTGTTTCCTTCCCACTGGTCTAAACTATTATGCCACCCCCCACTTCTGCTCTCTCCCCTACAAATCTGGCCCAGCCAGCTGAGACAACCAGACGTTTTGCACCAGTGCCGGTAGCCTGTGACCAGAGAGGCAGGTTAGAGCAAGGCCTTAGCCAGCCCAATGGGGAGAGAAATTTGCCACGGCTCAGACGGGCCCGATTTCTCCTGCAGGGAGGCTGCGAGCGAGACTGAATGCTGACAGGAGACGTTTCTATGTAGGATGCCCCCTTAATGCTGGGAGAAGCTGCCTGAGCCCGGGGCCGGTGGATCCCCAGGGGGCGGGGGCGGGGGAGGGGGGGGGGGGCTGCAGCGCGATTGGTTGATCGCTAGGACCCAGGAGCAGCTGGGAGGCGGCTCTGGGGCAGCGATCGCTGGGCTCAGGCCCGGCAGCAGGAAGTGACTCGCAGCCGCTGCGGGGACTCTGGCTCCAGGCTCCCGGCGAGATCCCCGAGCCCCGGCGGCTGGTGCTGGGAGCCCGGAGCCCGGGCTGCAGCCGGGAGAGGGGAATCTCCAGCAGGGCCCTTCCCGCTGCTCCCCAGGAGCCTCTCCCAGGGCAGAGCCCCCAGCCCGGCCAGGCCCCGTCCCGGCCCGGCCCCTGCCCCTGCTCGGAGGGAAGGTGAGAGAGACCCGCCCCCCCCCCGTCACCCCCGGGCTGCAGAGGGAGGAGGATAAAGAGGGGCAGAGGGGTGAGGGCAGGCGGGGGGAGCGGGGTGGGGGCAGGAGGCGGGTGCTGGGGATGCGGGGGGCAGGCTGGGATGGGGGCGGGGATGCACTGAAGGGAAGATGGGGCGATCGGGGGGATTGTGGGGCTGAGGGGAGCGAGCCTGGAATGGGGAAGATGTAAGTGTGGGGCACTGCGAGGGAAGGGGGATGTGGGGAGGCTGATGGGGGAAGCGGGGGAGATGCCAAGGCAGCTTCTCCGCCCCATGGGACACGAGGGGGGGTGGGGGGTGGAGAGAAGCTCTTCTCCTCCTGGAACTGGTAAACCAGCTTTGGGAGGGATCAGGGCACTAACCCCTCAGGGCGCAGAAGCTACAAGGCAAAATCCCAGCCCTTCTCCCCCCCCCCCCCCCCACACACACATATACCCTGCTCCATGTGTATCATTGTCAGACACACACGAGCTGGTGGGGTCTGTGCGTCCTGAGTTTTGGGGGCTGCCCGGGACCCTGGTCTGATTTTCTTGCAGGTTTCAGATCTCAACCATACCGGTGTCAGGCCGGAGTCATTGCTGGCTCTGGCAGGGGGTGAGTGCAGATGGGCCAATGGGATCAGCCTCTGCCTCCCAGTCCCTGGGGGCTGCGGGGAAGTCCAGGGCAGCTCATTCTTCAGGTGGTGCCACCAGAGGGCTCCGGCTGTTGCTAAGGGAGAGGGGTTTACACTGCTAGGGGGGGCAATCCCCCAAAGTGGCCGTTTTGATTCTGCTCTTTTTCTAGTATTTAGCTCAGAGATGCTGTTACTGGGAGGGTCTGAAGAGCCTGGGGGAAATCGGGATGTGACATGGACTGAAGCCCCTTCTGTAACCTCCCCCATCGCCCCTCTTGCCCCGACAGGCTGAGGGATCACGTCCACATTTCGCTCCAGATGGGCCCGTCTTCCAGGAGACAGGGAAGGGAAATGGCTGTGATGGAGCCAGCTCAGGTAGGGGATTTTCTGGGAGCTGCTGGGTGGGGGCAGGGAGGAGACAGGGTGTGATAAACCTACTGATTTTCTGAGTAGGCCCATTGGCGGCAGGGGATGGGGGAGGGGACATTCCCCCATTTCTCAAACAGAATATAACCCTCTTGGCAGGGCTGGGAACATTTTCCAGGCTCCCAGTGCTGGAGTCTGACCCCACTAGCCCGGGCGTTCTCAAACTGGGGGTCGGGACCCCTTAAGGGGTCACTAGGTGATTCCATGGGGGGTGGCAAGCTGTCAATCTCCACCCCAAATCCCACTTTGCCTGCATCATTTATAATGGTGTTAAATATACAAAAAAGTGTTTTTAATTTATAAGAGAGGTCGCATTCAGAGGCTTGCTATGTGAAAGGGTCACCAGTTTGAGGGCCACTGCATTAGCCAGAGGCTGCTGTGAAATACGCAGGGAAGCTGTTGGGATTCCTGTCCCTGTCCCCGGCTCAGAGCTCTGCTTCCCATATCAGCCTGTGGCTGGCAGGTGTGTGAGAAATGAGAAGACTCTGCCCTGCTCCGTTTGCTGGGGGCGGGACGGAACAAGGAGCTCTCACCTTCTCCCCACCCCCTGAAGCCTCCTAGGTGCTCTGAGCAGGGTGGGGGTGGGATTCTGCTACTCTGGACCTCCCAGAGCTTCACGTTTTTTTTCCTTTCCCATGGGTAGTGGGATTGTGGCTGGGGCAGCAGGTGCTGAGTGGGGGACTCTTCTTGTTTCAGGGGCTGGTGACCTTCGAGGAGGTGGCTGTGTATTTCACCCAGGGGCAGGGGGCTCTGCTGGACCCTGCTCAGAGAGCCCTCTACAGGGACGTCATGCAGGAGAACTATGAGACGGTGACCTCGCTGGGTAAGGAATTCCCGTCCCCTCGGTTATTAGAAGCTGTGGGGTCTGCGTGTCTGAATCTGGTCAGTTTCTTCCCTGATCAGTTAGATCAGAGGCGAATGGGTTCCATAATGCACACCTGCCATGTGAGAGAGATTTGCATCTCCGTGCCCTCTCCAGTGGCACATGGGTGTCAAAACCCAATGGACAAGTTAACCATCCTCATCCCTCCAGCTTTCAAAGGGGCATAAATCCAGCATTATCCTGTCTGTGTCGTTTCTCGGCTGCACACACAATCCCTGTTCACCTCCCTCCTTGGGAATAGCTCCAGCCATGAGGAGGGCTCTGGGCTCTGCAGGTTTAGAAAGAGGCAGGGGTTTAAGTGCAGAGCTGTGTGTGAGTCAGCAAGGCCCCCAGAGTGCACAGATCTTGGGAAAGCCTAGTGAGGGTAATTCAACTCACCTCCCCAGATAACTTCCTCTGTGCAAAGGGGCTCAGTGACCATGTTCCCGTCCTCCTGGATTCCATGTTTCTGCAGTAGAGCGCAGGCACAGGTTCCACTCACGGAATGTCCTTTCTGACAAATATTCCACCAATGTTCCATGCACCCTGATCTGGTCTGATTTCACCTTCTGCGCAGGATTTCCCATTGCCAAACCTGAGCTGATCGCCCGGCTGGAACGAGGGGAAGAGCCGTGGGTGCCTGATCTCCAGGCCTGCGAGGAAAGAGAGATCCCAAGAGGCACCCACACAGGTGAGGACTGACACAAACCGTCTGGGGAATGAAAGGAAAAGTTGAGAATCCCAAAATATGGTGTGAGTGAGTGTCCTCCGTTCTTCCTCATCTCACCCAGTAGTCAGCAGATATCGCTCACGAATTTCCACCCATTCTGTTAGCTGCAGGAGTTTCCTTCCCTGTGAGTATTTGGGTGGGATGTGGAGGCAGAATCCAATTCCTCAGTCTTTGTGTTGGGTTTTCCCTCTGTGCTATTCCTCTTTCTCCCCAGCACAATGCCTCCTGTCTCGATTGTTTCTCTCCCAGCAGGTGCTGAGCGAGGGAGTGAGAATGAGGAGGGGAATCATCATGAGGAAGTTCCTGGGGAAGTGGAACCACAGGGAACATTTGTGGGAAGAGCTGAAGTGAATTTCTCCAAGTGCATGGAACAGGGAGAAGCCTGGGGAAATTGTCATAGGTCAGAGAAGCTGCTGGAAAGCCACCCAGGGAAGAAAGAGGATGAATCTATTAACTGTGGGGGAGGAGACAAGGATCCCATAGCGCAGCAGACAAATCGCAAGGAGGAGACACCATGGCACTGCCTACAGTGTGGGAAAGGATTCACTGTGAGATCACAGCTTGTGACACATCAGACAATCCACACTGGAGAGAAACCCCTTCAATGCTTGGACCGTGGGGAAAGCTTCAGTAACCGCTCAGATCTTAATAACCATGGGAGAAGCCACACTGGAGAGAAGCCCATTCGCCTCGAGTGCGGGAAATGTTCCAGTTCTAAGTCAGCACTAATTTCACATCAAGAAAGCCACACAGGAGAGAGACCCCATAAGCGCTTGGACTGTGGAAAAAGTTTCACACGCAAGTCAGATCTTGCTAATCATCAGGCAATCCACACAGGAGGGAGACCCCATAAGTGCTTGGACTGTGGGAAAAGTTTCAAGCGGAGGTCAGACCTTCTTAAACATCGGGTAATCCACACAGGAGAGAGACCCCATAAGTGCTTGGACTGTGGGAAAAGTTTCAAGCAGAGGTCACATGTTCTTAGACATCAAGCAATCCACACAGGAGAGAGACCTCACAAGTGCTTGGACTGTGGGACAAGTTTCAAGCAGAGGTCTCACCTTCTTAGACATCAAGCAATCCATACAGGAGAAAGCCCTCATAAGTGCTTGGACTGTGGGAAAAGTTTCAAGCGGAGATCAGACCTTGTTAATCATCAGGCAATCCACACAGGAGAGAGACCCCATAAGTGTTTGGACTGTGGGAAAAGTTTCAAGCGGAGATCAGACCTTGTTAATCACCAGGCAATCCACACCGGAGAGAGACCCCATAAGTGCTTGGACTGTGGGAAAAGTTTCATAGGGAAGTCAATACTTGTTAAACATCAGGCAATCCATACAGGACAGAGACCCCATAACTGCTTTGACTGTGGAAAAAAATTTATAACGAGATCAGCGCTTATTAAACATCTGGCAATTCACACAGGACAGAGACCCCATAAGTGCTTGGACTGTGGGAAAAGTTTCACATGGAGATCATCTCTTGCTACACATCAGGTAATGCACACAGGAGAGAGACCCCACAAGTGCTTGGAATGTGGGGAAAGTTTCATATGGAGGTCAAACCTTGTTAAACATCAGGCAATCCACAAAGGAGAGAGACCCCATAACTGCTTGGATTGTGGGAAAAGATTCAGACAGAGATCAGACCTTGTTAATCATCAGGCAATCCATACTGGAGAGAGCCTCTGTAAGTGCTTGGACTGTGGAAAAAGTTTCAAGCGCAGGTCAGACCTCGTTAAACATCGGGTAATCCACACAGGAGAGAGACCCCATAAGTGCTTGGACTGTGGGAAAAGTTTCAAGCAGAGGTCACATGTTCTTAGACATCAAGCAATCCACACAGGAGAGAGACCTCACAAGTGCTTGGACTGTGGGACAAGTTTCAAGCAGAGGTCTCACCTTCTTAGACATCAAGCAATCCATACAGGAGAAAGCCCTCATAAGTGCTTGGACTGTGGGAAAAGTTTCAAGCGGAGATCAGACCTTGTTAATCATCAGGCAATCCACACAGGAGAGAGACCCCATAAGTGTTTGGACTGTGGGAAAAGTTTCAAGCGGAGATCAGACCTTGTTAATCATCAGGCAATCCACACAGGAGAGAGACCCCATAAGTGTTTGGACTGTGGGAAAAGTTTCAAGCGGAGATCAGACCTTGTTAATCATCAGGCAATCCATACAGGAGAGAGACCCCATAACTGCTTTGACTGTG
This sequence comes from Malaclemys terrapin pileata, assembly GCF_027887155.1. Lineage (NCBI taxonomy): Eukaryota > Metazoa > Chordata > Testudines > Emydidae > Malaclemys > Malaclemys terrapin. The sequence continues at coordinate 42,036,051 of NC_071517.1, read as the reverse complement.
GAAAAAAATTTATAACGAGAGCAGCGCTTATTAAACATCTGGCAATTCACACAGGACAGAGACCCCATAAGTGCTTGGACTGTGGGAAAAGTTTCACATGGAGATCATCTCTTGCTACACATCAGGTAATGCACACAGGAGAGAGACCCCACAAGTGCTTGGAATGTGGGGAAAGTTTCATATGGAGGTCAAACCTTGTTAAACATCAGGCAATCCACAAAGGAGAGAGACCCCATAACTGCTTGGATTGTGAGAAAAGATTCAGACGGAGATCAGACCTTGTTAATCATCAGGCAATCCATACTGGAGAGAGCCTCTGTAAGTGCTTGGACTGTGGAAAAAGTTTCAAGCGCAGGTCAGACCTCATTAAACATCGGGTAATCCACACAGGAGAGAGACCCCATAACTGCTTGGATTGTGGGAAAAGTTTCAAGCAGAAGTCACACCTTCTTAGACATCAAGGAATCCACACAGGAGAGAGACCTCACAAGTGCCTGGACTGTGGGAAAAGTTTCATACGGAGATCAGATCTTGTTAAACATGGGAAAATCCACACAGGATCTAAACTTCTGTGACACATGACAAGAAAGGGTTAAGCTCAGATCAGGCCTTGTTACACATCAGGCAAGCCACACATGAGAGAGACTTTATAAATGCTTGGCATGTCGGAAAAGCTTCAGTAACCAAGGTAATCCACAGAGGTATGAGAGAGCCTAGGAATAGCCTGACTGCAGAAAAAAATTCAATTTGACTTCACACATTAGTGACCCACACAGAAGAGAGGCCTCAAATGCGGGGGACGCTTCATTAGGTGCTCCCGGAGTATCAAGCATCCAGAAATCTGCACAGGGAAGAAACCGCTGAGATGTTCTCAGTGCGGAAAATGCTCCAAGTGGAGCTAACACAATGTTGGACATCAGAGACTCCCCCACACAGCAGGGAAATTCTCTCAGGGCCCTGACTAGGCCATAGGAACAACCCCATTTCCTCGTTCCCACACACGTCAGGGGCTTTTGGCTCCCAAGTATCCAGCTGCCCATCGCTGGGGTGAGGATCCAGCATCAGCCGAGAATCAGCTGGTCAGTGACCCACTGGCTCTGCCTGGTCTAAGCAAACCCCAGTCAGAGGAGGAGAAGCCCCGATCAGCCCCTCCTCCCTGCTGCAGCCCTGGCTGCTGAGCTGATGGGCCACAGGTGGGGGAAGGGAGATAGAGAAACTGCTCCAGCCGCTCCCTCTGCCTGGCTGAAGTTCTCCCCTCTCCCTTCCCCTCCCAGCCGGGATCCCCCTGCCATGGAGATGAGGAGAAGGACACTTGGGCCAGGTCCCACCTTCACTCTAGACACCTGTACCCATCCCCCATCTTCCACCAGCCCCTGGGCTGGGCTCCCCCACTGATTTGAGCTGTTCCCTTTTGGGCAAGTGTCCCTGGGGGCTGGTAACTCCTCCCCTCCCCACATTCCCCAGGGCGCTGGCTTCTGAGGGAATCAAATGTTAAGGGACCAGGGCTTTGGGTTCTGGGGAGGTCACTGGGGTTTGGATGGTTAGGCTGGTGGAGCTTGAAATCAGGAGGAGCTGGGTACTGGGTATCGAGTGTTTGGGGATCATGGGATAAGAAGTGAGGGAGAGCACAGGGGTAGAGAGGTGCTGCCTCTCCTCAGTCAGCCTCTCTGCCCCTGTCCCCTCTGCATTCAGACAGTGCCACTGAGAGGGGCTGATTCCCACAGGGCCTGTTGTGGGAGGCCTGGAGATCCCACCTCTGCCTCCGCAGCATCAGCCTCTGAAGTTCTGGCTAGGCTAGGAGGTGTGGTTGGGATTAGCCAGCAGATCTCTGTGACCCTCCACCAGATTTCCTAGTGTAAACTCACTCTGAGCATCTTATGCGTTCTGACCAGTGTTCCCTCATTTTTTACATCCGTGTTCGGAATGAATTTGGTTCTATGATTCAATATGTGACGCATCATCTCCACATTGGTGCACAGAATAAAATACATGTGGTGGGGGTGGAGCCGCGGGGTTCGGAGTTTGGGAAGGGGCTCAGGGCTGGGACAGAGGGATGGGATGTGGGGGGGGGATGAGGGGTCTGGATGCAGGTACTGGCTCTGGGGTGAGGCTGGGGATGAGGGGATTGGGGTGGGTGGGGGGCTCAGGGCTGGGCAATGGGTTGGGTGCAGGGGGTGAAGGCTCTGGCTAGGCGTGTGGGCTGTGGAGTGGGGCTGGGGATGAGGGGTTTGGGGTGCAGACTGCAGTGGGGAGAGGACTCTCCCCAGCCCTCTCTCACCGCAGCAGCTCGGGGATGGGTGAGAGGCACCTCTCCCCAGCCGTGGCAGCTCCTGTGGTCCTGAGCTGGGCTGAGGGAGGGGTTCCTCTCCCCAGCAGCTCTGGTGGACCTGGGCCAAACCTGGGGAGGGGCTCCTCACCCTGCCTGCCTCCACGGCCCTCGATAGCTTGCAGTGCAGCTGCATAGTCTGCACGGAACACCGTTTTTGACCCCCCGATCTCCCGTTAGCAGAGTGCTTGCTAGTCCCTGAGTTCCCCCTTTGGGGCCAAATTTTTTCATTCCCAGATAATCTCACATTACACCAGGCTGTGCCACTGCAGCTGTCTAGTTGTTAATGTTTATCTAACCCTTTGTTGTGAGATTTTTGTGTGTGGTTTGAACAGTGACAGTGATCAGTATCTCTCAGCATGAACACTGATGGTGAGAGCTAGATTCAGAATGCGACAGGCAGAGACTGAAACGGAAGTTACTGCCGAGGGAACTCCGAGAAACACAGGTGCAACAGCTAATCTTAAGAAAGCCGTTAACCGCAAAAGAACTTGTTAAAACTGGACAACTTGTTTTTGCTGTGTTCCTAATAAGGAAATATGAATGAGGAAGTGTGCTTATCTGAATATTGTTACAAATCTCTATGAGTTTTTATTTTTTTCATCTTTGCAGAGCAGCTCAGTGCAGCTGTCTCTCCCTGCATGCTTGTATTACAATAAAGGAGCCTTAGGCTGTCTGATCCAAACACAAGTGGTGGTTAATTTCCATGACACTGCCTGATCCCTGCAGAGATGCTGTTGGGACGGGGAGAAGTTGGGGGAACAGAGCTGGGAAACGGCTGGGTTTGCTCCTCCGAGCCTGACAGTTGAGGCTGAGAACTGAACTCGCTGTATCGGTACCAGAGAGGGACTCGACTTGGACTGTGAGTGTTGTGTGAAGCTGCCCCTGAACTCTAAAGGTCCATGAATGACACCCCAAACAATGCTAGGGGAGGCGGTAGCGTCTCCCTGTTATTGAGATGCCAAATTTGGGCTCAGGCAAGAAGGGAGCCGGGGATGTCAACAGACCAGGGCAGCCTTGAAGCCAGGCTGACCCCCATCACTGAGGCCAGAGGGAGATGAGGAGCCTGACAGCCCAGCTGGTCACCCCCTCCCCATCTACCGCAGTGTCCTATGCTGGGATGACAGAGACTCTCTTTGCCCCCCTCACCCCATTCCCCATGTTCACCACTTATGTATGGTTCTGATATATTGTGTACAATGTAGGTCTGATGAGAGATCCTTGGAAAACTCACAATCTGCCGTGGAAATGCGTGTAACACCAGTGCATGTAGAATGGTGAGATTTTACTGTATGTTTGTTGCTAGGGTGACCATATCCCAGGTGCCCAAAAAGAGGACACTGATGAAGGTGGGAGCTTGGGGAGAGGTGAGCTGGGGGGGAGGGGGTAGAGTTGTGGGTGCTAGAGGGGATGCTGTGGGGGTATTCACAAGGTGAGGTGTAGTGGTGCAGTTTCCCACTCTGGGAGAAGAGGGGTTAAAGCAGCCCTTGGAGAGGCTGTGCAAAGCCCAGCCAATGAGAGGAGGGCTTGCAGAGCGAGCCAATGGAAAGAAGGCTTGATGGAGCAGCCAATAAGGACCAGTGAGGGCCATATAAAGAGGACTGTTCTGTAGCGGAGAGAGCAGTCTCTTTCTCCAGCCGGAGGGAAAAGGACTAGCTGTCTATAAAGGGAAGTGTCAGGAACAGCGGGAGTCAGGTCAGGTCAGGACAGGAGAGCAAGCGGGGCTCCAGCCTGACTGGCTGTCAGACTGAAGCCCTGATAGGGGGCAGGGAAGGTGCTGGGGCTATGGGGAAATGGCCCAGGGATAAAGAAGTAAGCAGCAGAACTTGGAGGAGAGGCAGTAAGTGCTGCTGCTAAAGGGTCCTGGGGGTGGGGCCCAGAGAAGTAAGCGGGCCTGATCCTGTCCCATTTACTGCCCAAGAGAGCGGCCCATCAAAGAACTGCAGTTTGCCCCTGAGGGAAGGGCTAGACTAGGGGCTGCAGTTTGTCACCATGGTCCGAGGCTGGAAGCAAGGACTATGGGCTGCTGGTTCCCCTGTATGACGTGATCTGATTAAAATATGAACATATAGATCGTTGTTGCAACCACTGTTCTATGTTTGCACCAGTGAAGCATTTGGCCATCGTATTGTGATGGGACTATTCAAATTGAGAGGTCCATCAAGAAGTACATGACTGACAATGGGCCTTGGGAGATGCCAATCCACATCTGATGAGCCTGCCTGGGAACATTCAAACTAGCATGTGGGCCGTGGCTTCTACCTGTAAAGAACTGAGTCATGCATGGATGGGTGATTTGCTCATGTGACTGGACACCATCTTGTTACTGTTCTTTTCCACAGTAAGAACAGTGGGATTCCCTCCACATGACGCAAGATATAAAAGGCCCTGGAAATGTCTCCATCTATCTTCTTTCCTGCTCCAGCTTCTCTGCTCCTCAAACCTCTGGACTATGCACTTATACGAATGGGAGCGTTCCAACCAGGGAACGGAGGTCCTTCTAATGATTTGGAAGTAACCAGAAACTTGACTTAAGCCAGCAGTTTATTCCATCGCTGCTATAAGCCTGAAGCAAGAGCTTTGTGATTATTGTATGTATTTGATTCCTTGGACCAATTTTAACTCTCACCTTTCTTTTTATTAATAAACCTTTAAATGTTAGATACTAAAGGATTGGCAACAGCATGATTTCTGGGTAAGATCTGATTTGTATATTGACCTGGCTGTGTAGCTGATCCTTTGGGATCAGGAGAACCTATAACAGGGGACACTGGTTTTAATAACCACTCATCCCTATAAGCAATGCTTCTAGTAGTGATACAAGGGGACTGGAGTATCTGAGGGAATTGCTTCTCTGACTTTGTTAGCCAGAGTGATGGCACAGAAGTTGGCTTTTTGGTGTATCTTGTGAGTGAAGGACTACCAGTTTTGGGCTGTGCCTGCCCTTTCTCTCAGCAGTTCATCCTGAATTGCATACTCTCAGTAGTGTCCCACTAAAGCAAACCTTTACACCCCAGAAGGAAGAGAACGGAGTTTGGGGCACAGCCGGAGGACTGTACCTTGAAGAGGACACTGCAGCAATCAATCAGATACAGGGGAATGCACCAATTGACTATGGATGCAGAGGAATGGACCAATTGGGAAGTGGACCAATCAGGGCTTCTTTTTGAGCTGCAGCGTGTCTGCTCTGCAAATTACGGGGACATTTGTTGTTACCGGAAATCTCCACTGAGCAGGCTCAAAAAAGAGACTCCCTTTGGGAAAGCCCAGCCGTAGGGTAACCCTGTTTGTTACTGAAATATGGCATAGTTCTGGGGAATGCCCGCAGACTAACTCCTCAGAGACAACAAAGGACTGACTGTCCCTGTTAGAAAACTCTTATTTGGCCATCCACCAATAGGAAGAAAAGGGGTAAACAAAGAAACTTACAATTCATCTGTAGCACAGGGTGGAGCTCACTTATGCCATGGAGTTCCCTGACCCCATGAACCACTAAAGACTTTTCCAGTATAAAGATTCTGAGTATAAGAAGCAGGGGGGGAAGGACTCTGGCCACCTCCCCTCCCTTCCCTCATCTCTACTCAGGGCAGCAAGATCTCTTGAAAGACAATAGGAGCATCATTGAGCTGGGGGAGTGGTCCTAGCTGGAAGGCTACCCAGTGAGCATGGACTGCTGAAAGTTTTTGGGTGAGAGAAATCCCTTCGCTTGTAAGGGTACGTCAACACTCCAAACTTAAGTTGACCTGTATGAGGTTGACTTATAACCACTCCAGTAATGACTGCGGTAGACGATGTCCACACAATCCTTCTTGGGTTGGTGGGGCGTGTCCTCACCAGAAGCACTTCCACCAACCTAAAGGGGGGCAGTGTGGGGAGCTGAGAGCCCGGTCACTCAACTCCAGCAGCAGCAGTTCTGTCCCAGGAATGTGGCTGCCCTACAAGCTCTGTGTGAACTGCTCCCCATCTAGGCCCCATTCCCCGCTGGGCTGCCCCCCTCCACTCCCTCTTCCCCGCAAAGAGTGAGGCAAGAACATTCCCCCCTCTTACCTCTGTGCATATTTATTGGTTTCTCGTAAAGTTAGTTAGGATTATAGGGGAAAGTGTCAGAGCGGCCACCAGTGAGAGTTGCTGGCCACACGTGGAGGCCACCACATTTGGTGGTGAGAATCCCTGGGCTAGATCCTCATGATGGGCCCTTCTGACCATAGAGCCTGTGAGTGGAACAGGAGCTGGACATAGAGATGCTGCAGCGCGCTGGGTTGATCGCTAGGACCCAGGAGCAGCTGGGAGGCGGCTCTGGGGGGAGCGATCGCTGGGCTCAGGCCCGGCAGCAGGAAGTGACTCGCGGCCGCTGCGGGGACTCTGGCTCCAGGCTCCTGGCGAGATCCCCGAGCCCCGGCGGCTGGTGCTGGGAGCCCGGAGCCCGGGCTGCAGCCGGGAGAGGGGAATCTCCAGCAGGGCCCTTCCCGCTGCTCCCCAGGAGCCTCTCCCAGGGCAGAGCCCCCAGCCCGGCCAGGCCCCTTCCCGGCCCGGCCCCTGCCCCAGGGGGGCCCCGCTCGGAGGGAAGGTGAGAGAGACTCGCCCCCCCCCGTCACCCCCGGGCTGCAGGGGGAGGAGGATAAAGAGGGGCAGGGGGTGAGGGCAGGCGGGGGGAGCGGGGTGGGGGCGGGAGGCGGGTGCTGGGGATGCGGGGGGCAGGCTGGGATGGGGGCGGGGGTGCACTGAAGGGAAGATGGGGGATCGGGGGGATTGTGGGGCTGAGGGGAGCGAGGCTGGAATGGGGGAAGATGTGAGTGGGGGGCACAGCGAGGGAAAGGGGGGTGGGGAGGCTGGTGGGGAAAGGGGGAGAGATGCCAAGGCAGCTTCTCCGCCCCATGGGACACGATGGGGGGTGGAGAGAAGCCCTTCTCCTCCTGGAACTGGTCAAACCAGCTTTGGGAGTGATCAGGGACTAACCCCCCAGGGCGCAGAGGGTACAAGGCAAAAACCCAGCCTCCCGGCTCCCAGTGTGTTATTGTCCGACACACCCGTGCTGGTTGGGTCTGTGTCTCATGAGTTTTGGGGTCTGCCCGGGGCCCTGGTCTGATTTCCCTGCAGGATTCAGATCTCAGCCACACCAGAGTCACTGCGGGCTCTGGCAGGGGGAGAGCTGATGGGCCAATGGGATCAGCCTCTGCCTGCCTGTCCCTGGGGGCTGCTGGGGATGTCCAGGGCAGCTCATTCCTCAGGTGATGCCACCAGAGGGTTCCGGCTATGGCTAAGGGAGAGGGGTTTACACTGCAATGGGGGACAATCCCCCAAAGCGGCCCCTTTTTTTCTTCTCTTTTTCTAGCATTTGGCTCCGAGTTGCTGTTATTGGAAGGATCTGAAGATCCTGGGGGGAATGGGGAAGTGTAAAAAGGGGATTTGCAGCAGCCATCTTAGTGTCGTTAACAGACAGAGGAGAAGACAGGCTGTGAGGGAAAATTTAGCAGGTCTTAAACTTTAGTCAAGGTCCTGAGTTTGGTCAAGCTTGCTTACAAGCCTTGAACTAAGATCCTGTTTGTTTCTGTGTACAAGGGGCAGGAGGAGTCGGAGTGGAAAATATCCCCTCCACAGGCTTGGCTCAGGTCCACCGGAGCTGCTGGGGAGAGGAACCCCTCCCTCAGCCCAGCTCAGGACCACAGGAGACCCCGCAGCTGGGGAGAGGTGCCTTTCACCCGGCCCCAAGCTGCTGTGGTGAGAGAGGGCTGGGGGATGTCCTCTCCCCACCGCAGTCTGCACCCCAAGCTCCTTGTAAGGGAAAATCAAGTGGCATCCAAACCTTATAGGTCCAAGCCTCATGTCAAGCTGCCACGGTCAGCTCGCTTAAATGGGGGCACAGAGGAGGCAGTGGAAAGTACCCAACAGTCCCGTAGCCAAAACCAGGGCCGGTGCTACCATTTAGGCCAACTAGGCGGTTGCCTAGGGCGCCAAGATTTGGGGGAGCCAAAAAGCAGCGCCCCCATTTTTTTTTTTACAGTGGCCGCTGCGCTGGGAGGGAGAGGGAGTCTGAGCCGCCGGCAGGCAGCCCAGGGGTTCCCCAGGTCAGCGCGCCGGCGGCAGCCCAGGTGTTCCCCAGGTCAGCGTGCTGCCGGCAGCCCAGGGGTTCCCCGGGTCAGAGCTGCCGCACGGATCCCGGGGCTGGGGGGTGGGGAGCTGCCGCGGGGGGGGGGGGTGCCTCTGGGGAGGCGTCTCAGGGTGGAGGGGGGGCGGGGAGCTGCCGCAGGGCTGGCGGGGGGGTGGCGCAAGGTGGAAGTTTCGCGCCCTAGGCACCAGCCCTGGCCAAAAACAATTGTGTAATATCCCTTACAGTCGCCGTTTAACCGCAAAAGGACAGACAGTAAATAACAGGAAAGGCCTAATATGTGAAGAATTTGTTTGCTCTAATTTGTATTGCTTTTGCAACATTTCTAGTAAGGAAATAACAAGGAAATGTGTGCAACCTTGTGTAACTAGTTTGTGGTTTTAGGCTTTATAAGCCTGTCCGTAACCAGCTTCGGGGAGGCCGTTTCCAACAGCGGTCCTCTCCTGTGCGCTTGTAATCAATAAAAGGCCGTAGGCTGTTCTGATCCAAACACAACGCGTGGTCATTCTTCCAAGACAAGGCTAACCTTAACCCTAACACCGCGAGATTTGTAGAAGCTGGGATTGTGCGAGGCGGATGGCAAAACTACATGGGATGCTGTTTTCTAACCTTGCTTTAAGAGGAGAATGGACTGCTGACTAAGATAATGGGGAGGAAAATGTATAAACAAGATTCAGCTGTATCCAATGACATATGTGACGGGAACCTGTAAATACGTGCTTTAAACTGTTGTACTTTGGAGACCTGCCTAAGGAAGGGGAACCCCCTGTCCGTAGGCTCCCCCTGCAATTGCTTGAAATAAACTGCCTCTGACTTGCTGCTAACAAACACAAGAGTGAAGACACTGTTTCTTCCACAGGAATCTGGGGGTGACATGGACTGAAGCCCCTTCTGTAACCTTCCCTCTCGCCCCGACAGGCTGAGGAATCACGTTCACATGTCGCTCCAGATCGTCCCGTCTTCCAGGAGACAGGGAAGGGAAATGTCTGTGATGGAGCCAGCTCAGGTAGGGGAATTTCAGGGAGCTGCTCGGCAGAGGGAGGGAGAGGAAGGGCAGAGACAGGGTGTGATAAACCTGCTGATTTTCTGAGTAGGCCCATTGGTGGTGGGGGAGGGGAGATGGGACCTTCCCCCATTTCTCAAACAGGATATAACCCCCTCGGCAGGGCTGGGAACATTTTCCAGACTCCCAGTGCTGGAGCCTGACCCCACTAGCCTGAGGCTGCTTTGAAATACGAAGAGAAGCTGTTGGGATTCCTGTCCCTGTCCCCGGCTCAGAGTTCGGCTTCCCGTATCAGCCTGTGGCTGGCAGGCGTGTAGGAAATGAGAAATCCCTGCCCTGCTCTGTCTGCTGGGGGGACAACTTCTCCCCACCCTGAAGCCTCCTGGCTGCTCTGAGCAGGGTGGGGGAGGGATTCTGCTAGTCTGGCCCACCCAGACCTTCACGTTTGGGATTGTATCTGGGGCAGCAGGAGCTGAGTGACGGACTCTTGGTGTTTCAGATGCCGGTGACCTTCGAGGAGGTGGCTGTGTATTTCACCCAGGGGCAGGGGGCTCTGCTGGACCCCGCTCAGAGAGCCCTCTACAGGGACGTCATGCAGGAGAACTACGAGACGGTGACCTCGTTGGGTAAGGGATTCCCATCTCCTTGGTTATTAGAAGCCGTGGGGTCTGCGTGTCTGAATGTGTTCAGGTTCTTCCCCGATCAGTTAGATCAGAGGTGAGTGGGTTCCATAATGCACAGCTGCCGTGTGAGAAAGACTTACATCTCTATGCCCTCTCCATTGGGACATGGGTGTCAAAACCCAATGGACAAGCTAAACCATCCCCACCCCTCCAGCTTTCAAAGGGGCATAAATCCATCATTGTCCTGTCTGTGTCGTTTCTTGGCTGCACACACAATCCCTGTTCACCTTCCTCCTTGGGAATAGCTCCAGCCATGGAGAGGGCTCTGGGCTCTGCAGGTTTAGAAAGAGGCAGGGGTTTAAGTCCAGAGCTATGTGTGAGTCAGCAAGGCCCCCAGAGTGCACAGATCCTGGGAACGCCTAGTGAGGGTGTAGTAATAATTTAACTCACCTCCCCAGACAACTTCCTCTGCGCAAGGGGACTCAGTGACCGTTTTCTCGTCCTCTTGGATTCCACGTTCCTCCAGCAGAGCACAGGGACAGGTTCCACTCACGGAATGTCCTTTCTGACAAATACTCCACCTATGCTCCACGTACCCTGATCTGGTCTGATTTCACCCTCTGCACAGGATTTCCCATTCCCAAACCTGAGCTGATCGCCCGGCTGGAACGAGGGGAAGAGCCGTGGGTTCCTGATCTCCAGGCCTGCAAGGAAAGAAGGCTTCTGAGATGCACCCATACAGGTAAGGACTGACACAGAAACCATCTAGGGAAAGAAGGAAAAAGTTGAGAATCCCCAAATATGGTGTGAGTAAGCGCCCTCAGTTCTTCCTCATATCAGCCAGGGCAGGGCCGTAGTCAGCAGCTATCGCTCACACCATTCCACCCAGCCTCTTAGCTGCAGGAGTTTCCTTCCCATTTCTGCTTCCCTGTGAGTGTTTGGGTGGGATGTGGAGGCAGAATCCAATTGCTCAGTCTTTGTGTTGGGTTTGCTCTTGGTGCTGTTCCTCTTTCTCCCCAGCACAATGACTCCTGTCTGGATTGTCTCTCTCCCAGCAGGCGCTGAGCGAGGGAGTGAGAACGAGGAGGGGAATCATCATCAGGAAGTTCCTGGAGAAGTTCAACCACAGGGGACCTTTGTGGGAGGAGCTGAAAGGAAATGTTTCAGTTCAAAGTCAGCACGAAAGTCACTTAAGAAAAGCCATACAGGAGAAAGACCCCACAAGTGCTTGGACTGCGGGAAAAGTTTCACAGAGAGGTCAAACCTTGTTAACCATCAGGCAATCCACACAGAAGAGCGATCCCATAAGTGCTTACACTGTGGGAAAACTTTCACATGTAGGTCGGCGCTTGTTAATCATCAGCCAACCCACACAGGAGAAAGACCCCACAAGTGCTTGGACTGTGGGAAAAGTTTCATGCAAAAGTCACACCTTGTTAAACATCAGGCAATCCACACAGGAGAGAGACCCCACAAGTGCTTGGACTGTGGGAAAAGTTTTATAAGAAGGTCAAACCTTGTTGAACATCAGGCACTCCACACAGGAGAGAGACCCCACAAGTGCTTGGACTGTGGGGAAAGTTTCATACGAAGGTCAGACCTTGTTTGTCATCAGTCAGTCCACACAGGAGAGAGACCCTACAAGTGCTTGGACTGTGAGAAAAGTTTCATAAGAAGGTCACACCTTGTTCAACATCAGGCTATCCACACAGGAGAGAGACCCCACAAGTGCTTGGACTGTGGGAAAAGTTTCATACGAAGGTCAGAATTTATTTATCATCAGGCAATCCACACAGGAGAGAGACCCCACAAGTGCTTGGACTGTGGGAAAAGTTTCATACAGAGGTCACAGCTTGTTCAACATCAGGCAATCCACACAGGAGACAGACCCCACAAGTGCTTGGACTGTGGGGAAAGTTTCATACGAAGGTCATACCTTGTTTATCATGAGGCAATCCACACAGGAGAGAGACCCCACAAGTGCTTGGACTGTGGGAAAAGTTTCATACAGAGGTCACAGCTTGTTCAACATCAGGCAGTCCATACAGGAGAGAGACCCCACAAGTGCTTGGACTGTAGGAAAACATTCAAACAGAGATCAACCCTGGTTAAACATCAGAGAATCCACACAGGAGAGTGACTCTATAAGTGCGTGGACTGTGGGAAAAGTTTCACATGGAGATCAGACCTCGTTCAACATGGGAGTATCCACACAGGAGCGAGACCTCACAAGTGCTTAGACTGTGGGAAAAGTTTCACACAGAAATCACACCTCATTAAACATGGAAGAATCCACACAGGATCTAAACTTCTGTGACACGTGACAAGAAAGGGTTAAGCAGCTTGCATGTAATTGACTCAGATCAGGCCTGGTTACACATCAGGGAAAACTAAATCCTCAGTACCACTTCCAGGGCCGGCTGTGGGGCGGCAAAAAAGCTAGAGCCGGCCCTTACCACTTCAAACTAATCTTATTGAGGGCGGCAACAGTTCCTCAGTTCTGCTCTGCCTTTGATTTTGTTACAAAATCAATAAATTCGGATGGCGTGAGCCCAAGAGGGACAGACGGCTCCACGGGCAGTCCTCCTTCGATACCCCATTAGAGATTTCAAAAGGTCTCTTACCTCTTGATTGGCGCTTTGGGGTTCGAAGAGGAACGGTCCGCAGTAGCTGCTGCTGTCTCAGCCGGGCGTTACCATCCGAGTCACGGCACCAATAATTGTGGAAGAAAACAGAGTTTTTACTTCTAGGGTGGTTGTAACAAATCAGAGACAGTTTATTCTTAAGCAATTGCAAGAGGGGAACTACACACCCAGGCAGGGAATCTCCCTTCTTCCAGGTAGGGCTCCAAAGATAAACAATTGGGGCAAGCCTTTATACCTTTTTTTTATAGATAATAATGATAATAGCTGAACAACCTTGCCACGCGCTGAAACCAAAGAACTGGGTCTACGTAAAGGTCCATCAGCGAAAGACCGCCCTGGCTCCACGCTGGAAAGGCCCTTACCAAGTCCTGCTGACTACCAACACTCCTGTAAAGTGCCAAGGATTGACTGCCTGGACCCATGCTTCTCACTGCAAAAAGGGCTCTTCACCTCAAGAGGACTTTCCGACTGATGATCAGCCTGTTTCTCCTTCTGGTGCTGCTGTTTCTTTTGGACAGCAGAAAAAAAGGACAAGGTGAAGGGCTAGTAACCGCTCCCTTGTCCACTGACAGAACTACCATGCATTTGGATTTTGCTAAAAAAACTAAAGCATTACAGGGTGATGTGCTAGTAACCTCTCCCCTGCAAAATGCTAAACCACGACTGTTCCAAGAAAAAAGTAGGAACACTCGCTCCTCTGAAACCGCCAAAGTCCAGGGATTTCTGACCACAAAGAACATTAAAAACTGGCACTGGTGGCAAAAACGAAGTGTTGTATACTAGCAAGAAGGAAATTGTGGGGACGAGTCTTAGAAATGTGGTATTCATTGGATTTGGGGGTTTATTCCAAGTAATGCGTGCTGTGCTTTTGGACAAGTACCTTCAGCATGTATAGCACTCCCCAATTGGCTTTCAAATGATGAATACCAAAAGCACTTTGCTGTCACAAACGCTACCCCTACCATCTCCCCCACCGCCACTACCACCCCTGTAATATACCCAAATACAAATAATACCATATATTCTAATGAAATACACTGGCCAAGGCCTTCACATTTTAGTGCTTTACTAAAATTCTGCTCAAAAAAATTCTTCTTTAAAATTCAAAATAAGTCATATAAGCAAACAATTAAGTAAAAAACAAATGGGTCAATAACAATCAAAATATAGAATATCATTACAAGTAAGCCCCAAAAATCTAAAATTAAAATGAATGGGTTTTATAGCGAGGTAAATATAATGGCCGTTCCCGAAATTTGTAGTATGTTAAATGAAAAAGACTCTTATTGTTACTTATCAGAGGGGTAGCCGTGTTGGTCTGGATCTGTAAAAGCAGCAAAGAGTCCTGTGGCACCTTATAGACTAACAGACGTATTGGGGCAGGAGCTTCCGTGGGTGATACCCACCCCATGCATCCGACGAAGTGGGTATTCACCCACGAAAGCTCATGCTCCAATACGTCTGTTAGTCTATAAGGTGCCACAGGACTCTTTGCTGCTTTTATTGTTACTTAGTCACCCAATTAGTAAATAATCAAACGTATACCCAAAAAGTCTGTTCTGCCGCCGGAAATGTTACCTGTCCTAAAATAATCCCAGTAACCAATATTGAACCTGCAACATAGTGCAATATACTCCTTCCTATGCTATTAATGCTAATGCCTCTCAAAAGTATCTAAAAGTGTTTAGCCAACAAATGTGGTATGGTACTTCACTGAAAAAAATGTGCTAAAATATCAATAAACTGTAATTAATGCTACACTGGGGACTATAAAATGCCCTTATCCCGTTTTCAGGTCACTTCTACATATTCTAATTGCTCAAATGGAGCTGCCATTAGGTTAGCACAGCAAAGGGCCTGGGTTTCCTCTTTTTAAAAAAAAAAAAAAGGACTTAACTAATCACCTATAAAATGGTGCCAATAGCGCAGCTGCAATTTGGAATATTTATAAAGGCCAACCACATAAATAAATTAGGACAATTGGAAAAGGCCACGGGTCTTCTTACTGGAGCACAGCTAACCCAGGTACAGGCTGGAGTTGGTGAATTACGTGTTATCTCCGCCCTTAGTTCAATGGCCCAGAAACTTCTGACGACGATGGTGCTAAATATCACTGAGGCTGGGAAGGCATTGCAGTGGGATCTGGCTTGTTCAGAAACTCATGGCCATTCAGAGTGATCTGGAGCATCACGCTTGGCCCGCTGCCCTTACAGACACTTTAGGAGTATCCTCTGATCTGTGGCCGTAAAGACATACTTGGAGATTTTCTGGGTGGAAGTGCAGGCATTTGCAGTGCTCCTTCCAAGCATACGGACCGATTGGAGGGATGTAAGCTCCCACGTACCGTATCCTGCTGGGTCCGTGGGAAGAATGCATGTGGGATTAAATAATTCACCAAAACATTTGGGAAATTAAACTACCTGGTATGCCTAACCGATTTGTAGTCAGTGCTCCTGGAATAACCCCCGACATTTAAATAAAAATAGGGAATCAATGGACACTTTGGCCTTTAGAACCCCCACAGCTTCAGTGTGTACAAAAACTGAAGCTAGGGGAAGTTGTCACTGTTCGTGACAACGTTTGTTGGAAGGGTATGGGACAAAAAACTACCCTGACAGGACACCTGCTTTTTCCAAGCTAATAATAGTTGTGTGTATGTCAAAGCCACCACTTTGCAAGACATACATTTAAATCCCATCACTGCTGCAGGCAATCATATAATTTACTGGCCTGCAGATAGAGTTCTACAATCAGCCCTGAGATTCCAAATACCCTTTAATTGAACTGCCTTAGTACCCGACCGATTCCAAAATTTGCTTTCACTCCTACCAAAGGTCAATAAATCTCTGAATTTCAAGGTTAAATTCATATGCTCCAACATATATATCCAATTGAAAAGTGTGCCTTTCATACACCCCATAGGGTATCTATTTTATGTACTAATTATGATGTATTGTGCTATGTAACTAAGGCTATACAACCACCCCATCATATTATTACAATGGGAACGTTAATGCTTTTATTGCTTTTGTTTAGCTTAAAATTATGTTGTTGTAGTTTTAAAAATGCTTGATAAAGATCTTTGTCTCTGCCTGAGAGATTGGAGCAAATGCGGTTGTATCTTGGGGCATGGCTGTAGACAATGGATCATGTGATGTGTCCTGGATGGAAGCTGGAGGCATGTAGGTAAGTATAGAGGTCAGTAGGTTTCCGTTATAGGGTGGTATTTATGTGACCATCACTTATTTGCACTGTAGTGTCCAGGAAGTGCTGATCTCTTGTGTGGACGGGTCCAGGCTGAGGTCGATAGTGGGGTGGAAATTGTGGAAATTCTGGTGGAATTCTTCAAGGGCCTCCTTTCCATGGGTCCATATGATGAAGATGTCATCAATGTAGTGCAAATAGAGGAGGGGCACTAGGGGACGAGAGCCAAAGAAGCATTGTTCTAAGTCAGCCATAAAAATGTTGGCATACTGTGGGGCCATGCGGGTACCCATAGCAGTGCCACTGACTTGAAGGTATAAGTTGTCCCCAAATCTGAAATGGTTGTGGGTGAGGACAAAGTCACAAAGCTCAGTCGCTAGGTGTGCTGTGGCCTCATCAGGGATACTGTTCCTGACAGCTTGTAGCCCATCCTCGTGTGGAATATTGGTGTAGAGAGCTTCTACATCTATAGTGGTTAGGATGGTGTTTTCGGGACGATCACCAGTGCATTGTAGTTTCCTCAGGAAGTTGGTGTTGTCTCGAAGATAGCTAGGAGTACTGGTAGCATAGGGTCTGAGGAGAGAGTCCACGTAGCCAGATAATCCTGCTGTAAGAGTTGCAATACCTGAGATGATGGGGCATCCAGGATTTCCAGGTTTATGGATCTTGGGTAGCAGATAGAATACCCCTGATCTGGGCTCTGGGGATATTTCTACGTAGATTTGTTCCCATGCTATAGCAGGGAGTTTCTTGAGCAGTTGGTGTAGTTTCTTTTGATACTCCGCAGTGGGATCGGAGGAGAGTGGCCTGTAGAAAGTGGTGTTGGAGAGTTGCCTGGCAGCCTCCTGTTCATAATCCGACCTCTTCATGATGACTGCAGCACCTCCTTTGTCAGCTGCTTTGATTATAATGTCAGGATTGTTTCTGAGGCCGTGGAAGGCGTTGCGTTCTGTGCGGCTGAGGTTATGGGGCAAGTGATGCTGTTTGTTCACAATCTGAGCCTGTGCACATCAGCGGAAGCACTCTGTGTAGAAGTCCAGTCTATCATTTCGACCCTCGGGAGGAGTCCACAGAATTCTTCTTCTTGTAGTGTTGATAGGAGGGTTCCTGTGGGTAAGTGCGCTGTTCAGTGGTGCGTTGAAAATATTCCTTGAGTCGTAGATGACGAAAGTAGGCTTCCAGATCGCACAGAATTGTATCATGTGTGGGGGCGGTGGAGGGGGGGCAGAAAGAGAATCCCCGGGATAGGACAGACTCTTCTGCTGGGTTAAGTGTGTGGTTGGATAGATTAACAATATTGTTGGGTGAGTTAAGGGGACCACTTTTGAAGCCCCCTGTGGCATGTAAGAGTTTAGATCGTTTACTGCCCTTAATAGGCATCAGAAAATAAACACAGGAGAGAGACCCCATAAGTGTTTGGACTGGGGGAAAAGTTTCACAGAGAGATCAAGCCTTGTTACACATCAGACAGTCCACACAGGAGAGAGACCTTAAAAGTGCTTGGTTTGTGGGAAAACTTTCATTTCGAAGTCAAACTTTATAACACATCAGAGAATCCACACAGGAAACAGACCCCATAAGTGCTTCGTGTGTGGGAAAAGTTTCACACAGAGATGAGCACTTCTCACACAACAGACTCTTCACACAGGAACGGGACCTCCTAAGTGCTTGGACTGTGGGAAAGGTTTCATACTAAGCTCACAACTTATTAGACATCAGAGAATCCACACAGGAGCAAGACCTTATATATGCTTGGATTGTGGGGAAAATTTTAACTAGCTCAAAACTCACTCAACATGAGAAAGACACTATAAATACCTTGAAAGTGGGAAAAGTTTAATTGGAGCTCTCATCATATTGCGCACCTCACATTCCTTCTTAAGACAAACCTCAGAATTGCCTCGACTGTCGAAATGTATTCTGTAGAATTCAGCCCTTGGAACAAATCAAAGGATCCACACAGGAGAAAGACCTCATCAGTGCTTGGACTGTGGGGAAAGCTTCGTTCAGTGATCACCCCTCATTAAAAGTCAGAGAATCCACAGAGGTATGAGAGAGCCTAGGAATAGCCGGACTGCAGGAAAAGATTCAATTTGACTTCACACCTCAGTGACCCACACAGCAGAGAGGCCTTGAATGCGGGGGAAGCTTCATTAGGTGCTCCCAGAGTATCAGGCATCCAGAAATCTGCACAGGGAAGAAACCGCTGAGATGTTCTCAGTGCGGAAAACGCTCCAAGCGGAGCTAACACCATGTTGGACATCCGAGACTTCCCCACACAGCAGGGAAATTCTCTCAGGGCCCTGACTAGGCCATAGGAACAACCCCATTTCCTCGTTCCCACACACGTCAGGGGCTTTTGGCTCCCAAGCATCCAGCTGCCCATCGCTGGGGTGAGGATCCAGCAGCAGCCGAGCATCAGCTGGTCAGTGACCCACTGGCTCTGCCTGGTCTAAGCAAACCCCAGGCAGAGGAGGAGACGCCCCGATCAGCCCCTCCTCCCTGCTGCAGCCCTGGGTGCTGAGCTGATGGGCCACAGGTGGGGGAAGGGAGAGAGAGAAACTGCTCCAGCTGCTCCCTCTGCCTGGCTGAAGTTTCCCCCTCTCCCTTTTCCTCCCACCCAGGATCCCCCTGCCATGGAGATGAGGAGAAGGACACTTGGGCCAGGTCCCACCTTCACTCTAGACACCTGTACCCATCCCCCATCTTCCACCAGCCCCTGAGCTGGGCTCCCCCACTGACTTGAGCTGTTCCCTTTTGGGCAAGTGTCCCTGGGGGCTGGTAATTCCTCCTCTCCCCAAATCCCCCATTGTGCTGGGCTCTGGGGGAATCAAATGTTAAGGGATCAGGACTTTGGGATCTGGGGAGGATACTGGGGATTGAATGGTTGGGGGTGGTGGAGCTGGGAAGCAGGAGGAGCTGGGTGCTGGGGCTATTGAGTGTTTGGGGATCATGGGATATGAGGCGAGGGAGAGCACAGGGGTAGAGAGGTGCTGCCTCTCCTCATTCCGCCCCTCTGCCCCCGCCCCCACCCCCACCTGCATTCAGACAGCGCCACTGAGAAGGACTGATTCCCACAGGGCCTATTGTGGGAGGCCTGGAGAGTCTGCCTCCGTAGCATCAGCCTCTGAAGTTCTGGCTAGGCTAGGAGGTGTGGTCGGGATGAGCCAGCAGATCTCTGTGACCCTCCACCAGATTTCCTAGTGTAAACTCACTCTGAGCGTCTGATGTGTTCTGACCACGGTTCCCTCATTTTTTACATCCATGTGTGGCATGAATTTCTTTATATGCACCAGTATGACACACATCATCTCCATACTGGTGTACAGAACATAATTCATGTGGTGGGGGTGGGGCCAATGGGTTCGGAGTGTGGGAGGGGGCTCAGGGCTGGGCAGAGGGTTGGGTGCAGAGGGGTGACGGCTCTGGCTAGGAGTGTGGGCTGTGGGGTGGGGCCGGGAATGAGGGGGTTGGGGTGTGGGAGAGGGCTCATGGGTGGGACAGAGGGTTGGGGTGTGGGGAGGTGAGGTCTCTGGCTAGGAGTGTGGGCTGTGGCAGGGGCTGGGGTTGAGGGTGTTGTGGAAAAATCGATCCATGCGTTGTGTTTTTCAATCAGATCAGCCTGAGGCCTTTTATTGATTACAAGCGCGCAGGGGAGGACCGCTGTTGGAAACGGCCTCCCCGACTGGTTACAGACAAAAAGCTTTATAAAGCTTAAAACGACAAACTAGTTACACAAGGTTGCACACATTTCCTTGTTATTTCCTTACTAAAAATATTGCAAAATCAATACAGATTGGAGCAAACTTAAATTCTTCCCATATTAGACCTTTCCTGTTATTTACTGTCTGTCCTTTTGCGGTTAAACGGCGACTGTAAGGAATACTGCAAAATTGTTCATTTAAGCGAGCTGACCTTGGCAGCTTAACAGGAGGCTTGGGCCTATAAGGTTTGGATGCCACTGGATTTTCCCTTACAAGGAGTTTGGGGTGCAGACTGCGGTGGGGAGAGGACACCCCCCAGCCCTCTCTCACCACAGCAGCTCGGGGCCAGGTGAGAGGCACCTCTCCCTAGCCGCGGCAGCTCCTGTGGTGCTGAGCCAGGCTGAGGGAGGGGTTCCTCTCTCCAGCAGCTCCGGTGGACCTGGGCCAAGCCTGGGGAGGGGCTCCTCTCCCTGCCTGCCTTCACGGCCCTCGATAGCCAGCAGTGCAGTTGCATAGCCTGCAGGGAACAGTTTCTGATCCCCCGATCTCCCGTTAGCAGAGTGATTGCTAGTCCCTAAATTCCCCCTTTGGGGCCAAATTGTCTCATTCCCAGATAGTCTCACATTACACCAGGCTGTGCTGAAAAGCATTTAGTGTTTGTACATTTTATCCCTTATGCACCAGAATTAACTAGATGCTAAAAGAGTGGGGAGCGGGGACAGTAAAATGTGGTGGTTTAGCTTCTGTGCTATTTCAGGGCGATGGGGTGAGTGTGAGAGATTCCCTCCTTCCCCTGTCACTGTCACACTCCACTCTCCACACAGCAGCCTCTGTCCCAGCCATGGAAAGTTTAACCTGTCTCCGTTCTACCCCTCCATCTCCCCACGTGTCACTTACCGCTGTGTCCCTGGCTCTCCATGCTTAGGGGTCACAGCCTTGATGTCTGTGATCTTAAGTCAGACTCCTGAGTGCTGGAGAAGGAAGTGTCACAGGCCTGGGAATGGGCAGGGAAATCTCAGTGACCTTCAAAGCACAGTTTGACCTTCAGATTTTATAGCCCTGTTTCATCTATTGATAAAATTGCTTCCTGGCTTTTTCTAGGTTTAGTCCAGATCATTTGTAGATGGGAAGGTTGTTTTGTCTTTCGTTCTCTTTCTTGTATGATGACGATGATGCTAAAACTTTTGTAACGAATACAGCCAAATAATGAGGTGAGAAGTGAAGCTGGTTTAGCCACTTCAGAAGAAAATGGGTAAATTTCTTTTCCTGATTTTGAGTCCTAAAGGATTCTCTGAGATTTCACTTTATGAATGTGAAATCATTTTATAGCCTGCCCTGAACTGTGGATTTTTCTCTCTTTGTGAAGGCTGTGAGGTCACATTCTTTGATATTAGTTCAGGTTAATAGGATGTAGCTCAGATTTACTGCAGATTTCAAGAGAGAAATGGTCATTTGCCAGAATTGTCCTTTTTTAGATTTTATTTTATTTTAATGTTTCTCTAACCCTTTGTCATGAGATTTTTTATGTGTGGTTTGAACAATGACAGTGATCAGTATCTCTCAGCATTGTTGGTGTCACTAGGCATCACCCTAAGGTAACTCGCGGGGGAGGTGGAAGACCACGAGAGTTGATGAAGCCCCGCCGCTCTAGGCCAAAGTGAACCAAAGCCTCTCCATGTTAAACTTTACTAACCTCACAGGCCAGCAGCTGGAAAGCGATAGCGATAAGGGGAACCTACATGCTTCTAGCTGAAGGACAAGATAACTTGCAGAAGGGAACATTGCGAACAAGCTACACAGCCAAGGTTGTTTAATGTAACTGCTACAGGGGGGGGAAGGTAGGGAAGGAAAAAAAAAGGATAAAAAGGGAAAAACTGCTTGTATCAGTGCGCTTGATTTGCGACATGCTGGTCTCCTAGTGCCTATTCAGAGCTCTTGAATAAACTTTGTCTGCTTCTCCACCCTGGTGTGTTCATTGGCGCGAAGCACACCGGGCAATGAACCCCAGTGTTGTTGTCCTCAGGCCCTCTGTGCCGGCAACAGCATGAACACTGATGGTGAGAGCTAGATGCAGAATGCGACAGGCCGAGACTGAAACGGAAGTTACTGCCGAGGGAGCTCCGAGAAACACAGGTGCAACAGCTAATCTTAAGAAAGCCGTTAACCACCAAAGAACAACTTGTTAAAACTGTACAACTTCTTTTTGCAGTGTTCCTAATAAGGAAATATGAATGAGGAAGTGTGTTAGCTGAATATTGTTACAAATCTCTATGAGCTTTTATTTTTTTCATCTTTGCAGAGCAGCTCGGTGCAGCTGTCTCTCCCTGCATGCTTGTATTACAATAAAGGAGCCTCAGGCTGTCTGATCCAAACACAAGGCGTGGTTAATTTCCAGGACACTGCCTGATCCCTGCAGAGATGTGAGATACCGTTGGGAGGGGGAGAAGTTGGGGGAACAGAGCTGGGAAACGGCTGGGTTTGCTCCTCCGAGCCTGACAGTTGAGGCTGAGAACTGAACTCGCTGTATCGGTACCAGAGAGGGACTCGACTTGGACTGTGAGTGTCGTGTGAAGCTGCCCCTGAACTCTAAAGGTCCATGAACGACACCCCGAACAATAATAGGGGAGGTGGTAGCATCTCCCTGTTCTTGAGATGCCAAACTTGGGTTCAGGCAAGAAGGGAGCCGGGGATGTCAACAGACCAGGGCAGCCTTGAAGCCAGGCTGATCCCCATCACTGAGGCCAGAGGGAGATGAGGAACCTGACAGCCCAGCTGGTCACCCCCTCCCCATCTACCGCAGTGTCCTGTGCTGGGATGGCAGACACTCTCTTTGCCCCCCTCACCCAATGCCCCATGTTCACCACTTATGTATGGTTCTGAATATCATGTACAATGTAGGTCTGGTGAGGGATCACTGGAAAACTCCCAGGTGCCCAAAAAGAGGACACTGATGAAGGGGGAAGCTGGGGGGGGGGAGGTGAGCTGGAGGGGGTGCTGTGGGGGTATTCACAAGGTGAGGTGTAGTGGTGCAGTTGCCCACTCTGGGAAAAGGGGTTAAAGCAGCCCTTGGAGAGGCTGTGCAAAGCCCAGCCAATGAGAGGAGGGTTTGCAGAGAGAACCAATGAAAAGAAGGCTTGATGGAGCAGCTAATAAGGGCCAGTGAGGGCCATATAAAAAGGACTGTTCTGCTGAGCAGAGAGCAGTCTCTTTCCAGAGCCTGAGGGAAAAGGACTAGCTGTCTATAAAGGGAAGTGTGAGGGTAAGAGTGGTGTGGGGCATGGTCAGGAGAGCAAGTGGGGCTCCAGCCTGACTGGCTGCCAGACTGAAGCCCCAGTAGGGGGCAGGGAAGGTGCTGGGGCTACGGGGAAGTGGCCCAGGGATAAAGAAGTAAGCAGCAGAACTTAGAGGAGAGGCAGTAAGTGCTGCTGCTAGAGGGTCCTGGGGGTGGGGCCCAGAGAAACAAGTGGGTCTGTCGCACTTGCTGCCAAAGAGAGCAGCCTATCAAAGAACTGAGCGAAGGGCTAGACCAGGGGCTGGAGTTTGTCACTGCAGCAAGAGGCTGGGAGCAAGGACTAAGGGCTGCTGGTTCCCTGTGTGATGTGATCTATTTAAAATATGAATCTATACATCATTGTTGCAACCACTGTTCTATGTTTGCAACAAATCTTGTACAAAGGTGGTCAAGTGAGGTGCCCATGGAAAGGATATCAATAGCTGGTTATGATTATGCTATCTGTATGCATGTGTTATTTTTGTATTTAAAATTGAGTATTGGCTATGTACTTGTATTTCCATGAGTTTGATTCTGAGTAGCACCAGTGAAGCATTGGCCAGTGTATTGTGAAGGGACTACTCAAATTGAGTGGCCCATTAAGAAGTACATGACTGACAATAGGCCTTGGGAGATGCCAATCCACAGCTGATGAGCCTACCTGGGAACATTCAAACTAGGATGTGGGCCGTGGCGTCTATCTGTAAAGAACTGAGTCATGCATGGACAGGTGATTTGCCCATGTAATGGCTTATGTGACCGGACATCATCTTGTTACCGTTCTTTTCCACAGTAAGAACAATGGGATTCCCTCCACATGATGCAAGATATAAAAGGCCCTGGAAACATCTCCATCTTGCCTCTTTCCTGCTCCAGCTTCTCTGCTGCTCAAACCACTGGACTATGCACTTATACGACACCAGACCATAGATAACTACTCTGAGTGCAGTGTTTAGTTGTGCACCCACCTTACACTAATGTCATATAGACCAATGAATTCCTCCCTGCTGGTCAGAACTGAGTCTAACCCATAGGCATGCGCAGCACATTTCATTAGGGTGTGCACCCAGGGAATTTTTTTTTAAAGGCAGGGAGTTGGGGTGCAAGAGGGGGTTGGCAGCGGGCTCAGGACAGGGAGTTGGGTGGCGGGGTGCAGGAGGGGTTTGGCCTCCGGCCCAGCGCCGCTTACCTAAAGTCCCTCCTTGGGCCCCAGCCAAGAAAAAGAACATTCTCTCTTATCTCCCCCCGCCCCCATTTTTTCATTCTTTCTTCCTCCTCCTCCTATAAGTAATAGCAAGTAAATGAAAGTAAAGTGAGGTACCTTGATTGTTCTTGTAGTCTAACTTATTTTTCCACAGACCACTTGAAAATTGCAGAGTCTCGACGGACCACTTAATGATCATTCCAAATACTGTAAAAAAAAAAGTTGGGGTGCGGGGTCTGGCCAGGAGCTAGGGTGAGGGAGGGGGCTCAGGGTTGGGGCAGGAGGTTGAGGTGTGGAGCGCTTACCTGGGGCAGCTCCTGTTTGGTGCGCGGGGTGCAGGTGGGAATGCGGGGGGTGCAGGAGCTCATGTTTGGTGCTCAGGATGGGGGTGGGGATGTGGGGGCGGTTCAGGAGTCAGGGTGTGAGGGTGCTGGGGATGTGGGGGGGTGCAGGAGTCAGGACAGGGGGCTGGGGAGGTGTGAGGGGAGTGCAGGGGTCAGGTCAGGGGGCTGGGTGTGTGTGAGGGGGCGTAGGGGTCAGTGTGGGCTGGGATCGTGAGGGTGCTCATGGCAGGGGGCTGGAGGGGGTGTGCCCTGATTCCAGCCCCTCCCCAAGGCCCCACCTCCACCTCCTCCCCGGAGTGGGGAGCTTGCTAAAGCGCCATTAATCCTCCTCCCTCCTGCGGGCAAGCAGCGGATCGGCGGCTGGGGTGGGGAGGGAGGGGGAGAACGTAGCATGCTGGGGAAAGAGGCGGGGGAGGAGCTTGGCTGCTGCAGCAGGAGCTGGAAGAACTAAGCTTCTGCCCCCATGGAGGAGGGGCAGAGAAGAGCGGGCTGAGCCAGGGCCCCTTTGGACCATGGTCAATAGGGTACTGTGGCCACCACCAGAGTAAGTCTCCAACCCACGGCATCCCTGCAGCACAGCCAGGGCCTGGGCAGGAGGCCTGGGACGTGCGAGGAGCAGACTGGGAACTGCCCTGACATGCCAGAGACGCTGGTTGTGGTTCCTCCCACAGAGCGGGTGACGTGTTTTCCTTTCACCTTCCCACTTTTCTCCTTATTTTTTTAAATGGCTGTTTAATAACTTGTATTTGTTCTGAACTCTGTGCAATGCTCAGGGAAGCATCCAGGGAAACACCCCACAATGGGGACACCTGTCCTGAGTGATCACAACAAGATTGGGGGTTGAGCCCCTCAGGAGCCCTGGGCCCAGCCTTGGGGTTAAGGGGCCAGAGTGGAAGGGGAGTCCATGAGGTCATGCAGGCCTCTGGGCAAAGGACTCAGATTCTTTTGCTAGCAAGTTCCACTGGGGCTGTATATAAGCCAGGAAAGTTCCCAACAATAACAGGATCGTTCCCCCCCCTTACTCAAGTGCATATTTATTGGTTTGTCCTAACGTTAATTAAGTATTTTAAGAAAAAATGTCAGAGCGGCACCAGCAGCTGCTGGCCACACTCTGAGACCAGGAAAAATTTGGTCGTGGGAACCCCTGGGTTAGATGCTCATGATGGGCCCTTGCCCTTCTGACCTTAGACTAGAGCCTGTGAGTGGAACAGGAGCCGGACACAGAGATGCTGCAGCGCGGTGGGTTGATCGCTAGGACCCAGGAGCAGCTGGGAGGCGGCTCTGGGGGGAGCGATCGCTGGGCTCAGTCCCGGCGCCAGAAAGTGACTCGCGGCCGCTGCAGTGACTCTGGCTCCAGGCTCCTGGCGAGATCCCCGAGCCCCGGCGGCTGGTGCTGGGAGCCCGGAGCCCGGGCTGCAGCCGGGAGAGGGGAATCTCCAGCAGGGCCCTTCCCGCTGCTCCCCAGGAGCCTCTCCCAGGGCAGAGCCCCCAGCCCGGCCAGGCCCCTTCCCGGCCCGGCCCCTGCCCCAGGGGGCCCCGCTCGGAGGGAAGGTGAGAGAGACCCGCCCCCCGAACACCCGGTCTGCAGGGGGAGGAGGATAAAGAGGGGCAGGGGGTGAGGGCAGGCGGGGGGAGCGGGGTGGGAGCAGGAGGCGGGTGCTGGGGATGCGGGGGGGGGGGCGCACTGAAGGGAAGATGGGGCGATGCGGAGGGATCGGGGGGGATTGTGGGGCTGAGGGGAGCGAGGCTGGAATGGGGGAAGATGTGAGTGTGGGGCACAGCGAGGGAAGGGGGATGTGGGGAGGCTGGCGGGGGAAGGGGGGAGATGCCAAGGCAGCTTCTCCGCCCCATGGGACACGAGGGGGGAGGGGCGGAGAGAAGCTCTTCTCCTTCTGGAACTGGTCAAACCGGCTTTGGGAAGGATCAGGAGACAAACCCCTCAGGGCGCAGAAGCTACAAGGAAAAAACCCAGCCCCTCTTCCTCCTTCCCCCCGCACCCCCCCCCATCCCAGTCAGGGCCGGCTCCAGACACCAGCTTGGCAAGCAGGTGCTTGGGGCAGCCACTCCGGAGTGGGGCGGCAGGTCCAGTTATTCGGCGGCAATTCAGCGGACGGTCCCTCACTCCCGCTCCGAGCGAAGGACCTTCCGCCGAATTGCCGCCGCAGGTCACGATCGCGGCTTTTTTTTTTTTTTTGGATACTTGGGGCGGCCAAAACCCTGGAGCCAGCCCTGCTCCCAGTGTGTTATTGTCACAAACCGGTGCTGGTGGGGTCTGTGTGTCCTGAGTGTTGGGGGCAGCCCGGTGCCCTGGTCTGATTTCCGGGCAGGATTCAGATCTCAGCCACACCGGAGTCAGACCGGAGTCACTGCGGGCTCTGGCAGGCAGGGAGTGTGGATGTGCCAATGGGATCAGCCTCTGCCTGCCTGTCCCTCGGGCTGCCGGGGGAGTCCAGGGCAGCTCATTCTTCAGCTCCAGAGGGCTCCGGCTGTTGCTAAGGGAGAGGGGTTTACACTGCAATGGGGGACAATCCCCCCAAATTGGCCCCTTTGATTCTGCTCTTTTTCTAGTGTTTGGTTCAATTTGCAGTTACTGGGAGGGTCTGAAGAGCCTGGGGGGAATCGGGGCGTGACATGGACTGAAGCCCCTTCTGTAACCTCCCCCATCACCCCTCTTGCCCTGACAGGCTGAGGAATTGCGTCCACGTTTCACTCCAGATAGGCCCAAAATGGCTGTCATGGAGCCAGCTCAGGTAGGGGATTTTCAGGGAGGGGCTGGGCAGGGTGAGGGAGAGGCAGGGAGGAGACAGGGTGTGAGAAACTTACTGATTTTCTGAGTAGGCCCATTGGTGGTGGGGGAGGGGGAAGGGGATATTCCCCCATCTCTAAAACAGGATAAAACCCCCTCGGCAGGGCTGGGAACATTTTCCAGGCTCCCAGTGCTGGAGCCTGAACCCATTAGCCAGAGGCTGCTGTGAAATACGAAGGGAAGTTGTTGGGATTCTTGTCCCTGTCCCCGGTTCAGAGCTCTGCTTCCCATATCAGTCTGTGGCTGGCAGGCATGTGGGAAATGAGAAGATCTGGCTTTGCTCTGTCTGCTGGGGGGGACAGGAGTGCTCACCTTCTCCCACCCTCTGAAGCCTCCTGGCTGCTCGGAGCAGGGTGGGGGTTGGATTCTGCTACTCTGGCCCTCCCAGACCTTCACATTTTTTTTGCTTTCCCTTGACTAGTGGGATTGTGGCTGGGGCAGCAGGTGCTGAGTGGGGGACTCTTGGTGTTTCAGATGCCGGTGACCTTCGAGGAGGTGGCTGTGTATTTCACCCAGGGGCAGGGGGCACTGCTGGACCCCGCTCAGAGAGCCCTCTACAGGGACGTCATGCAGGAGAACTACGAGAAGGTGACCTCGCTTGGTAAGGGATTCCCGTCCCCTCGGTTATTGGAAGTTGTGGGGGCTGCGTATCTGAATCTGGTGAGGTACTTTCCTGGTCAGTTAGATCAGAGGTGAATGGTTTCCATAATACAAAGCTGCTGTGTGAGAGAGACTTGCATCTCTGTGCCCTCTCCAGTGGGACATGGGTGTCAAAACCTAATGGACAAGTTAAACCATCCCCACCCCTCCAGCTTTCAAAGGGGCATAAATCCATCATTGTCCTGTCTGTGTTGTTTATTGGCTGCACACACAATCCCTGTTCACCTCCCTCCTTGGGAATAGCTCCAGCCATGAGGAGGGCCCTGGGCTCTGCAGGTTTAGAAAGAGGCAGGGGTTTAAGTGCAGAGCTGTGTGTGAGTCAGCAAGGCCCCCACAGCGCACAGATCCTGGGAACGCCTAGTGAGGGTGTAGTAATAATTCAACTCACCTCCCCAGACAAATTCCGCTGTGCGAGGGGGCTCAGTGACTCTGTTCCCATCCTCTTGGATTCCACGTTCCTCCAGCAGAGGACAGGGAAACGTTCTGCTCGCGGAATGTCCTTGGTGACAAATACTCCACCAATGCTCCATGCACCGTGATCTGGTCTGATTTCACCCTCTGCACAGGATTTCCCATTCCCAAACCTAAGCTGATCGCCCGGCTGGAACGAGGGGAAGAGCCGTGGGTACCCGATCTCCAGGCCTGCGAGGAAAGAAGGCTTCTGAGAAGCACCCATACAGGTGAGGACTGACACAGAAACCATCTGGGGAATGAAGGAAAAAGTTTAGAATCCCCAAATATGGTGTGAATAACGCCCTCAGTTCTTCCTTATCTCACCCAGAGCAGGGCTATGGTCAGCAGCTATCGCTCACGCCATTCCACCCATACAGTTAGCTGCAGGAGTTTCCTTCCCTGTGAGTGTTTGGGTGGGATGTGGAGGTGGAGTCCAATTGCTCGGTCTTTGGGTTGGGTTTTCCCTTTGTGCTATTCCTCTTTCTCCCCAGCACAATGACTCCTGTCTGGATTGTGTCTCTCCCAGCAGGTGCTGAGCGAGGGAGTGAGAATGAGGAGGGGAATCATCATGAGGAAGTTCCCGGGGAAGTGGCACCACAGAGGACTTTTGTGGGAAGAACCGAAGAGAATTTTTCCCAGTGCTGGGAGCAGGGAGAAGCTTGGGGAAATTGGCACTGGTCAGAGAGGCTTGTGGGAAACCCCCCAAGGAAGAAAGCGGACGAATCTGTGAACAGTGGGGGAGGAGATGAGGATCCAACAGTGCAGCAGACAAATCCCAAGGAAGAGACACCCTGGCACTGCCTGCAGTGTGGGAAAGGATTCATTGTGAGATCACAGCTTGTGACACATCAGACAATCCATACTGGAGAGAAACTCCTTCAATGCTTGGACATTGGGGAAAGCTTCAATAACTGCTCAGATCTTAATAACCATGGGAGAAGCCACACTGGAGAGAAACCCATTCAATGCCTTGAGTGTGGGAAATGTTTCAGGTCAATGTCAGCACTATATTCACATAAGAAAAGCCACACAGGAGAGAGACCCCATAAGTGCTTGGACTGTGGGAAAAGTTTCAAGCGGAGGTCACACCTTCTAAGACATCAGGTAATCCATACAAGAGAGAGACCCCATAAGTGCTTGGACTGTGGGAAAAGTTTCAAGCGGAGAACAGACCTTGTTAAACATCAGGCAATTCACACAGGAGAGAGACCCCATAAATGCTTGGACTGTGGGAAAAGTTTCATAGGGAGGTCAAAGCTTGTTAAACATCAGGCAATCCACACAGGAGAGAGACCCCATAACTGCTTCGACTGTGGGAAAAAATTTATAATGAGGTCAGCGCTTGTTAAACATCTGGCAGTCCACCTAGGACAGAGACCCCATAAGTGCTTGGACTGTGGGAAATGTTTCACATGGAGATCATCCCTTGCTACACATCAGGCAATCCACACAGGAGAGAGACCCCACAAGTGCTTGGAATGTGGGAAAAGTTTCATACACAGGTCAAAGCTTGTTAAACATCAGGCAATCCACACAGGAAAGAGACCCTACAAGTGCTCAGAGTGTGGGAAAAGTTTCACATGTAGATTAACCTTTGTTTATCATCAGGCTATCCACACAGGAGAGAGACCCCATAAGTGCTTGGACTGTGGGAAAAGTTTCATACGAAGGTCAGAATTTATTTATCATCAGGCAATCCACACAGGAGAGAGACTCCACAAGTGCTTGGTGTGTGGGAAAAGTTTCACACGTAGCTTAACCTTTGTTAATCATCAGACTATCCACACAGGAGGGAGACCCCATAAGTGCTTGGACTGTGGGAAAAGTTTCCTATATAGGTCAAACCTTGTTACACATCGGGCAATGCACACAGGAGAGAGACCCCACAGGTGCTTACATTGTGGGAAAAGTTTCAAGCGGAAGTCAGACCTTGTTAAACATCAAGCAGTCCACACAGGAGAGCAACCCCATAAGTGCTTAGACTGTGGGAAAAGTTTCACATGGAGATCAAGCCTGGTTCAACATCAGAGAATCCACACAGGAGAGAGACCCCATAAGTGCTTGGACTGTGGGAAAACTTTCCTACGGAGGTCAGACCTTGTTAAACATCAGGCAGTCCACACAGGAGAGCGGCCCCATAAGTGCTTAGACTGTGGGAAAAGTTTCACATGGAGATCAAGCCTGGTTCAACATCAGAGAATCCACACAGGAGAGAGACCCCATAAGTGCTTGGACTGTGGGAAAAATTTCAGAGAGAGATCACACCTCATTAAACATGGGAGAATTCACACAGTATCTAAACTTGTGACACGTGACAAGAAAGGGTTAAGCAGCTTGCATGTAATTGACTCAGATCAGGTCTTGTTACACATCAGGCAAGCCACATAGGAGAGAGACTTTATAAATGCTTGGCATATCGAAAAAGCTTCAGTAACAGAGAATCCACAGAGGTATGAGACCCTCTAGGAATAGCCGGACTGCAGAAAAAGATTTAATTTGACTTCACACCTCATTGACCCACACAGCAGAGAGGCCTTGAATGCGGGGGAAGCTTCATTAGGTGCTCCCGGAGTATCAAACATCTAGAAATCCACACAGGGAAGAAACCGCTGAGATGTTCTCAGTGCGGAAAACGCTCCAAGTGGAGCTAACACCATGTTGGACATCCGAGACTCCCCCACACAGCAGGGAAATTCTCTCAGGGCCCTGACTAGGCCATAGGAACAACCCCATTTCCTCATTCCCACACACGTCAGGGGCTTTTGGCTCCCAAGCATCCAGCTGCCCATGGCTGGGGTGAGGAGCCAGCAGCAGCCAAGCATCAGCTGGTCAGTGACCCACTGGCTCTGCCTGGTCTAAGCAAACCCCAGGCAGAGGAGGAGATGCCCCGATCAGCCCCTCCCCCCGCTGCAGCCCTGGCTGCTGAGCTGATGGGCCACAGGTGGGGGAAGGGAGAGAGAGAGAAACTGCTCCAGACACTCCCTCTGCCTGGCTGAAGTTCCCCCCTCTCCCTTCCCCTGCCAGCCAGGATCCCCCTGCCATGGAGATGAGGAGAAGGACACTTGGGTCTGTCCCCACCTTTACTCTAGACACCTGTCCCCATCCAACATCTTCCACCAGCCCCTGGGCTGGGCTGCCCCACTGACCTGGAGCTGTTCCCTGCAGGGGGAGTGTCCCTGGGGGCTGGTAACTCCTCCCCTCCCCAAATCCCCCAGGGTGCTGGGCTCTGGGGGAATCAAATGTTAAGGGACCAGGGCGATGGGTTCTGGGGAGGTCACTGGGCATTGAATGGCTGGGGCTGGCTGAGCTTGAAATCAGGAGGAGCTGGGTACTGGGTATCGAGTGTTTGGGGATGATGGGATCAGAGGCGAGGGAGAGCACAGGGGTAGAGACGTGCTGCCTCTCCTCACTCAGCCTCTCTGCCCCTTCCTCCTGCCCCCTCTGCATTCAGACAGCACCACTGAGAGGCACTGATTCCCACGGGACCTTTTGTCAGAGGCCTGGAGATCCCACCTCTGCCTCCGCAGCATCAGCCTCTGAAGTTCTGGCTAGGCTAGGAGGTGTGGTCGGGATTAGCCAGCATATCTCTGTGACCCTCCACCAGGTTTCCTAGTGTAAACTCACTCTGAGCATCTGATGTGCTCTGACCAGTGTTGCCTCATTTTTTACATCCATGTGTGGAATGAATTTGGTTCTATGCACCAGTATGTGACACATCATCTCCATACTGGTGCACAGAACGTAATTCATGTGGTGGGGGTGGGGCCGAGGGGTTTGGAGTGTGGGAGGGGGCTCAGGACTGGGACAGAGGGATGAGGTGCGAAGGGGTGAGGGCTCTGGCTAGGCATGTAGGCTGTGGGTTGGGGCTGCGGGTGAGGGGTTTGGGGTGCAGACTGGTGGGGAGAGGAGTCCCCCCCAGCCCTCTCTCTCACCACAACAACATGGGGCCAGGTGAGAGGCACCTCTCCTCAGCCGCGGGGGCTTCTGTTGTCCTGGGCCGGTCTGAGGGAGGGGTTCCTCTCCCCAGCAGCTCCGGTGGGCCTGGGGAGGGGCTTGTAGAACTGATGAATGAAATTGTTTTTAATTGTTCACTTTTAATGTAACTTCATAGGTAAACAACAAAGAGTCTGGTGGCACCTTAAAGACTAACAGATTTATTTGGGCATAAGCTTTCGTGAGTAAAAACCTCACTTCTTCGGACTCTATGCATCCGAAGAAGTGAGGTTTTTACTCACGAAAGTTTATGCCCAAATAAATCTGTTAGTCTTTAAGGTGCCACCAGACTCTTTGTTGTTTTTGTAGATACAGACTAACACGGCTACCCCCTGATACTTGACAACATTCATAGGTAAAGTTTATGAATGAAACAACTTTCATTCATGAAACAACTTTCATTCATAAACTTTCATTCATGAAACAACTTTCATTCATAAACCGGTCACCCCAATAACTGGCTAATTGACAATTAAAATGCTTGTTAAGATCCATAGCTGTTCAGCCAGTTGATCTTGTAAATTTCACTGTCAATCCAATTCCTGCCTAAATCCCTGAGACCTGCACTGTTTCAGTAACTTCTGTTCACTGTTTGCCATATTGTAATTGAAACCCCATTTTAAAACGCTTACTCCATTTTGGAAGGGCTTGCTGCAACCTTCATTTTTGCAAAACCCTGCTGTAATCTTATTAGTTTAGTTTAGATGTGTGAATGAGGGATGTATGGATGATGGTATCAACCTCCAGCGCCAGCCTCTCCTGATGAAACAGAGTTCAAAGACGAACCGCTGAAGATGCAGACAAGAGCCCTAACAAAGTAAGAAGAGTCCACCCCAAAAAGAGAAGACCAAAGGTACAATAGAAGGAAGATCAAAGCCCGGTCCCAGGCTGAAAGTCACGTCTGCAACTTACGGGTGATCAATCACCAAACCCAGAGGCAGCGTGACACAGCAAGACCTATAGACTCTGGATTCAAATTAAAGCCTACAAAAAGGATGGGTGGGATGGAAGACTTTGGAGGGTAACATTCTGCTGCCAACATGGAAAGTCATCGGTGCATGCCCAACAGAGACCCAGCCCTTCCTTGCGCCCGGCTTTCCTGGCCAGTTAGCCGCTATGAGCTATGAATCCAAGCTCCGAAATCAGGCCACGGACTCAAGCTACGTTCAGGACTGGTCACTATACAGCAGCTGCAGAACATCTAGTGGATGTGTGTGTATCGGTATTAGTTATTGATCATAAATCAAATTGTGTTATATAATAAATGTGGCATCTTTGTCTTGCCCCTGAAACGATCCTGTGTAGTTTTGTCTGCATAACATTATTGGTGGAGACTGCAAAGGGAGAGAAAGCATAAAATCCACAATTATAAAAACTGGTGTGCACACCGCCAGCTTTAATAAGCGTGGCACTCTAGGAAAAATTGAAAACTTTCAGTTAATTAACCACAAACTGAAGGAAATAGGAGTTTAGGTTTGAATCTTATTTGAATAGCAAAATACCGTGCATTGAGAATTTTTATGATTAAAAGGTATACACACCCTCGGTCGTAGCAGGGCTGAGAAAAAGAGGAGAGGTTTAGCATCCCTCTCTCCACCCCGGACTGCTGGGGGGAAATAATTGGAGGTGGGTATACCCCCGGTCATTGTAAGGTCAGGCAACAGGAGGTGTCACAGACCTGGGAGTGGGCAGGGAAATCTCTATGAACTTCAAAGCACAGATTTTATAGCCGTTTCCATCTATTGGTAAAATTGCTTCTCCGCTTTTTCTAGATTTAATCTAGATCATTTGTAGATGGGAAGTTTTTTTGTCTTTCATTCTCTTTCTTTTATGATGATGATGCTAAAACTTTTGTAACTCATAGAGCCAAATAATGAGGCGAGAAGTGAAGCCAGTTTAGCCACTTCAGAAGAAAATGGGTAAATTGCTTTTCCTGATTTTGAGTCTTAAAGGATTCTTTGAGATTTCACTTTTTATAGCCCGCCCTGAACTGTGGATTTTTCTTTCTTGGTGAAGGCCGTGAGGTCTCATACTTTGATACTAGTTTAGTTTGAAAGGATGTGTCACAGATTTATTGCAGATTTCAAGAGACAAATGGTCATTTCTCAGAATCATCCTTTTTTAGATTTTATTTTAATGTTTCTCTAACCCTTTGTCGTGAGCTTTTTGTGTGTGGTTTGAACAATGACAGTGATCAGTATCTCTCAGCCTGAACACTGATGGTGAGAGCAAGATTGAGACTCCAAGAGGCAGAGACTGAAACGGAAATGAAGTTACTGCCTGATCCCTGCAGTGACGTGAGATACCGTTGGGAGGGGGAGAAGTTGGTGGAAAAGAGCTGGGAAACGGCTGGGTTTGCTCCTCAGAGCCTGACAGCTGAGGCTGAGAACTGTGAACTCGCTGCACCAGTGCCAGAGAGCGACTAGACTTGGACTGTGAGTGTCGTGTGAAGCTCCCCCTGAACTCTAAAGGTCCATGAACGACACCCCAAACAATGATAAGGGAGGGGGCAGCATCTCCCTGTTCTTGAGATGCCAAACTTGGGTTCAGGCAAGAAGGGAGCCGGGGATATCAACAGACCAGGGCAGCCTTGAAGCCAGGCTGACCCCCATCACTGAGGCCAGAGGGAGATGAGGAGCCTGACAGCCCAGTTGGTCACCCCCTCCCCATCTACCGCAGTGTCCTATGCTGGGATGACAGAGACTCTCTTTGCTCCCCTCACCCCATGCCCCATGTTCACCACTTATGTATGGTTCTGATATATTGTGTACCATGTAGGTCTGATGAGGGATCCTTGGAAAACTCATGATCTGTCGTGGAAATGCGTGTAACACCAGTGCATGTAGAATGGTGAGATTTTACTGTATGTTTGTTGCCAGGGTGACCATATCCCAGGTGCCCAAAAAGAGGGCACTGATGAGGGGTGGGAGCTGGAGGGGAGGTGAGCTGGAGGGGGTAGAGTGGTGGGTGCTGGAGGGTATGCGGTGGGGGCAGGGCCAGCGCAAACCATTAGGTGACCTAGGTGGTCACCTAGGGTGCTACAATTTGGGGGGCAGCGACCGCAGCGGTATTTCGGCGGCAGAAACTTCTGCCGCCTCTGTGGGTGGGGGGGGCGGGATTTCGGGGCGGGACCTTCCGCCGCCCTGGGTGGCAGAAAAGCTGGCGGCGCTCCTGGGTGGGGGTATTCACAAGGTGAGGTGTAGTGGTACAGTTTCCCACTCTGGGAGAAGAGGGGTTAAAGTAGCCCTTGAAGAGGCTGTGCAAAGCCGAGCCAATGAGAGGAGGGTTTGCAGAGACAGCCAATGGAAAGAAGGCTTGGTGGAGCAGCCAATAGGGGCCAGTGAGAGCCATATTAAAAGGACTGTTCAGTAGAGCAGAGAGCAGTCTCTTTCCAGAGCCTGAGGGAAAAGGACTAGCTGTCTATAAAGGGAAGTGTCAGGGTAAGAGTGGCATGGGGCATGGTCAGGAGAACAAGCGGAGCTCCAGCCTGACTGGTTGCCAGAGTGAAGCCCCGATAGGGGGCAGGGAAGGTGCTGGGGCTATGGGGAAGTGGCCCAGGGATAAAGAAGTAAGCAGCAGAACTTGGAGGAGAGGCAGTAAGTGCTGCTGCTAGAGGGTCCTAGGGGTGGGGCCTAGAGAAGCAAGTGGGTCTGTCACACTTGCTGCCAAAGAGAGCAGCCTATCAAAGAACTGCAGTTTGCCCCTGAGCGAAGGGCTAGACCAGGGGCTGGAGTTTGTCACCACAGCAAGAGGCTGGGAGCAAGGACTAAGGGCTGCTGGTTCCCTGTGTGATGTGATCTATTTGAAATATGAATCTATACATCACTGTTGCAACCACTGTTCTAGGTTTGCCACAAATCTTGTACAAAGGTGGTCAAGTGAGGTGCCTATGGAAAGGATATCAATAGCTGGTTATGATTATGCTATCTGTATGCATGTGTTATTTTTGTATTTGAAATGATGGGTATTGGCTATATACTTGTATTTCCATGAGTTTGATTTTGAGTAGCATCAGTGAAGCATTTGGCCAGTGTATTGTGAAGGGACTATTCAAATTGAGTGGCCCACCAAGAAGTACATGACTGACAATGGGCCTTGGGAGACACCAATGCACATCTGATGAGCCTTCCTGGGAACATTCAAACTAGCATGTGGGCCGTGGCTTCTACCTGTAAAGAACTGAGTCATGTATGCATGGATGGATGATTTGCCCATGTGATGGCTCATGTGACTGGACACCATCTTGTTACTGTTATTTTCCACAGTAAGAACAAGGGGATTCCCTCCACATGATGCAAGATATAAAAGGCCCTGGAAACATCTCCATCTTACCTCTTTCCAGCTCCAGCATCTCTGCTGCTCAAACCTCTGGACTATGCACTTATACTAAGGAGAGCGTTCCAACCAGGGAAGGGAGGTCCTTCTAATGAAGCAGTGACAGCGTGACACCTCCAGAGGAGGGTGCCCTGCTGATGGACTGAGATAATTCCCTGTACAACCAGCAGTAAGCGCCGTGGTGGTGAGTCTGCACCCGGTTACATGAGGGCAGTGTCAGTCCCTGTCACAGCTGCAGGGTGCTGGTACAAGCCCAGAATGCAGTGACAGCTGTCAATTAGCACCTACCTGCGGGACCCCCTCCCCAGGGCTGGGAGCCAGGGCCTGGGTGGGCAGGATCTAGCATCAATCAATCAGATGCAGGGGAATGCACCGGTTGGCTGTGGATGGAGAGGAATGGACCAATTGGTCCACTTCCCAATCAGGGCTTCTTTTTGAGCTGCAGCGTGTTTCCTCTGCAAATTACGGGGACATTTGCTGTTACCGGAAATCCCCACTCAGCAGGTTCAAAAAAGAGGCTCTCTCTGGGAAACCCAGACATAGGATAACCCTGTTTGTTACTGAAATAGGGTGTAGTTCTGAGGAATGCCCACAGACTAACTGCTCAGAGACAACAAAGGACTGACTGTCCGTGTTAGAAAACTCTTATTTGGCCGTCCACCATTAGGAAGAAAGGGGTAAACAAAAAAACTTACAATTCATCTGTAGCATAGTGTGGCACTCACCTGTGCCATGGAGTTCCCTGACCCCATGACCCAGCAAAGACTTTTCCAGTGTAAAGATTCCGAGGATAAGAAGGGGGGGAAAGGGCTCTGGCCACCTCCCCTTCCCCATAAGTTGATCTGTATTAGGTTGACTTATAACCACTCCAGTAATGACTGCGGTAGATGATGTCCCCACAATCCTTCTTGGCTCGGTGGGGCGTGTCCTCACCAGTAGCACTTCCACTGACCTAAGAGGAGTAGTGTGGGGAGCTGAGAGCCCGGTCACTCAACTCCAGCAGCAGTTCTGTCCCAGGAATGTGGCTGCCCTATAAGCTCTGTGTGAACTGCCCCCTTTCTAGTCCCCGTTTCCCGCTGGGCTGCCCTCCTCCACTCCCTCTTCCCCGCAAAGAGCGAGGGAGGCCACCTGGGGCTTCTGCTTCCCCCCAACCCTGCACCGTTCCCCTCCCAGTTTGACACCAGACCATAGATAACTACTCTGAGTGCAGTCTTTAGTTGTGCATCTACCTTACAATAATTTAATCTAGACCAATGAATTCCTCCCTGCTGGTCAGAACTGAGTCTAACCCAGCTGCCCCCTGGTTACTTCCTCCACAATCAGAAAGCCGAACTTGTCCCTGAGGTGTTCCCAGGACTTACTGCAAATTGGGTGCTGTTAGGGGGGCCAGGTGCCCGGTTTTCAACCATGAAGTCCAGTCGAAAAGGGAACCTGACAGTGTCTGGTTAGATCTACTGACTGGATTCCCAAAGTCTAGTTACTGTGCGGGGGAGGCACTGGGTCATCACTCACACCAGACTCTACTCTTCTGGGGCTGCCTCCTACCTGCATAGGGCAGCTGCAGCTCCCAGGTCTGACTCTGCAGACAAGTCCCTACTGACCTGGGTAGGGAGGGTGGGAAGAGAAGTGGAGGGTGGGCAGAGCCTTGGAGGAAGGGGTGGAGTTGGGGCAGGGCCTCATTGAAGAGGCTGGGCAGGGGTGGGACCTTGGGGGGGGGAAGAGGTGGGGCAGGGGAGGTTCCAACACTCCTGCGTGAGTGTCCATTTTTAAAATATTACCAAGTTGGCAACACAAGTCACGAGCTGAGAGGTTGTGAAAAATATTAATAAACACAGATTTACTAGCTAGCAATAAATAAATTATGATTGTCATGTTTATATGTGTAAGGGGATTATGGGCTCCTTACTGAAACTCAATGGGTTGGCCATTAGTGCAAGGAACAGACTGAACTGCCCTGACATGCCAGAGATGCTGTTTGTGGTCCTCCTCCCCCCCCCCCCCCCCAGAGCGGGTGACGTGTTTTCCTTTAATCTTTCCCACTTTTCTCCTTATTTTTTTTTTAAGTTGCTGTTTAATAAATTGTATTTGTTCTGAACTCTGTGCAATGCTCAGGGAAGCACCCCACAATGGAGACACCTGTCCTGAGTGATCATAAAGGATGGGGGGTCGAGCGCCTCAGGAACCCTGGGCCCAGCCTTGGGGTTACAGGGCCAGAGTGGAAGGCAGGAGTGTCCTTGAGGTCATGCAGGCCTCTGGGTAAAGGACTCAGATCCTTTCGCTAGCCAATTCCAGGGGGACTGTGTATAAGCCAGGAATGTTCCCCACAATAGCAGGACTGTTCCCCGGCTTACCCAAGTGCATATGTATTGGTTTGTCCTAAAGTTAAATAAGTATTTTAAGAAAAAGTGTCAGAGCGACCACCAGCGAGAGCTGCTGGCCACACTCTGAGACCACGAAAAATTTGGTTGTGAGAATCCCTGGGCTAGATGCTCACGATGGGCCCTTCTGACCATAGAGCCTGTGAGTGGAACAGGAGCTGGACACAGAGATGCTGCAGCGCGCTGGGTTGATCACTAGGACCCAGGAGCAGCTGGGAGGCGGCTCTGGGGGAGCGATCGCTGGGCTCAGGCCCGGCAGCAGGAAGTGACTCGCAGCCGCTGCGGGGACTCTGGCTCCAGGCTCCTGGCGAGATCCCCGAGCCCCGGCGGCTGGTGCTGGGAGCCCGGAGCCCGGGCTGCAGCCGGGAGAGGGGAATCTCCAGCAGGGCCCTTCCCGCTGCTCCCCAGGAGCCTCTCCCAGGGCAGAGCCCCCAGCCCGGCCAGGCCCCTTCCCGGCCCGGCCCCTGCCCCAGGGGGCCCCGCTCGGAGGGAAGGTGAGAGAGACCCGCCCCCCCCCCGTCACCCCCGGGCTGCAGGGGGAGGAGGATAAAGAGGGGCGGGGGGTGAGGGCAGGCTGGGGGTGGGGGCAGGAGGCGGGTGCTGGGGATGCGGGGGGCAGGCTGGGATGGGGGCGGGGGTGCACTGAAGAGAGGATGGGGCGATGCGGAGGGATCGGGGGGGGATTGTGGGGCTGAGGGGAGCGAGGCTGGAATGGGGAAGATGTGAGTGTGGGGCACAGCGAGGGAAGGGGGATGTGGGGAGGCTGGCGGGGGAAGCGGGGGAGATGCCAAGGCAGCTTCTCCGCCCCATGGGACACGAGGGGGGAGGGGCGGAGAGAAGCTCCGGGTCAAACCGGGTATGGGAGTCCCAGCCCCCTCCCCCGCCGCACACACACACACACACACACATCCTGCTCCCAGTGTGTTATTGTCACACACACTCCGTCCTGGCTCCAGGGTTTTTGTCACCCCAAGGGTGGGGGGGAAGCCTAAGGTTACCATATCTGAACTTTCAAAAAAGAGGGGGGTAGTCCTGCCCCCTAGCCACTCCCTCCCCCTTTCCACCCCCGAGAGCCCCCCCCGAACTCCCAACCCATCCAACCCCCCCACCCCGCTCCCTGTCCTCTGACTGCCCCCCTTCTCCAACTCCCCAGCCCCCTTACCGTGCTGCTCGGCTTAGAGCAGGTGTCTGGCCCCGCCCCGCCCCACCCGAGCGCTGAAGCTGCGGGGGATGGGGGAGCCGGGAAGGGGCCTTGGCTGCCGATGCCGCAATGCGAGCAGCGCTCGGCCGCCCTGTCAGCCGCTTTTCCGTCGATAAATAGTCGACCGGGGGGAAATCCCGGACATTTTTAGATTTTTATAAATCCCCCCCGGACGGCTATTTAAAGAGCGAAAAGCCGGACATGTCCGGGGAAACCCGGACGTATGGTAGCCCTAGGAAAGCAGCTATCGCGATCAGCGGCAGCTCCACCGCGCCGCTTCATTCTTCGGCAGCAATTTGGTGGCAGGTCCTTCCCTCCGGCGGGACTGAAGGAGCCACCGCCAAATTGACACTGAAGAGACGAACGTGCTGCCCCCTTCATTGGCCGCCCCAGGCACCTGCTTCCTTCGCTGCTGCCTGGAGCCGGCCTTGCATAGCCGTGCTGATGGGATCTGTGTGTCTTGAGTGTTGGGGGCTGCTCGGGGCCCTGATCTGATTTCAGGGCAGGATTCAGATCTGAGCCACACGGGTGTGAGACAGGTGGTGTGGATGGGCCAATGGGATCAGCCTCTGCCTGCCTGTCCCTGGGGCTGCTGGGGGAGTCCAGGGCAGCTCATTCTTCAGATGATGCCACCAGAGGGCTCCAGCTATTGCTAAGAGAGAGGGGTTTACAATGCAAAGGGGGGCAATCACCCAACGTGGCCCTTTGATTCTGCTCTTTTTCTAGCATTTGGCTCAGAGATGGTGTTACTGGGAGGGTCTGAAGAGTCTGGGGGGGAATCGGGGTGTGACATGGACTGAAGCCCCTCCTGTAACCTCCCCCATCGCCCCGACAGGCTGAGGAATCACATCCACGTTTAGCTCCAGATCGGCCCATCTTCCAGGAGACAGGGAAGGGAAATGGTTGTGATGGATCCAGCTCGGGTCTGGGATTTTCAGGGAGCTGGTGGGCAGGGGCAGGGAGGAGTCAGGGTGTGATAAACCTACTGATTTTCTGAGTAGGTGGCGGGGGAGGCGAGAGGGGACATTCCCCCATTTCTAAAACAGGATACAACCCCCTCGGCAGGGCTGGGAACATTTTCCAGGCTCCCAGTGCTGGAGTCTGACCCTACTAGCCAGAGGCTGCTGCGAAATATGAAGGGAAGCTTTTGGGATTCCTGTTTCTGTCCCCAGCTCAGAGCTCTGCTTCCCGCATCAGCCTCTGCCTGGCAGGTGTGTGGGAAATGAGAAGACCCTGCCCTGCTCTGTGTCTTCGGGGGGGACAAGGAGCTCTCAAATTCTCCCCACCCGCTAAATCCTCCTGGCTCCTCTACGCATGGTGGCGGTGGGATTCTGTTACTCTGGTGCTCCCAGAGCTTCCATTTCTTTATCCTTCCTCCCGTGCGACTAGTGGGATTGTGGCTGGGGCAGCAGGTGCTGAGTGCGGGACTCTTCGTGTTTCAGATGCCGGTGACCTTCGAGGAGGTGGCTGTGTATTTCACCCAGGAGCAAGGGGCTCTGCTGGACCCCGGTCAGAGAGCCCTCTACAGGGACGTCATGCAGGAGAACTACGAGACAGTGACCTCGCTGGGTAAGGGATTCCCATCCCCTCGGTTATTGGAAGTCGTGGGGTCTGCGTGTCTGAAACTGGTCAGTTTGTTCCCTGGTCAGTTAGATTAGAGGCAAATGAGTTCCATGATGCACAGCTGCCATGTGAGAGAGACTTACATCTCCTTGCCCTCTCCAGTGAGACACGGTGTCAAAACTTAATGGACATGTTAGCTCATCCCCACCCCTCTAGCTTTCAAAGGGGCATAAATCCAGCATTGTCCTGTCTGTGTTGTTTCTTGGCTGCAGAAAAAATCCCTGTTTGCCTCCCTCCTTGGGAATAGCTCCAGCCATGGGGAGGGCTCTGGGCTCTGCAGGTTTAGAAAGAGGCAGGGTTTTAAGTGTAGAGCTGTGCGTGAGTCAGCAAGGCCCCCAGAGCGCACAGATCCTGGGAACGCCTAGAGAAGGTGTAGTAATAATTCAACTCACCTCCCCAGACAACTTCCTCTTCGCAAGGGGGCTCAGTGGCCATTTTCCCGTCCTCTTGGATTCCACGTTCCTCCAGCAGAGCACGGGGAAACGTTCCACTCATGGAATGTCCTTGGTGACAAATACTCCACCAATGCTCCATGCACCCTGATCTGGTCTGATTTCCCCCTCTGCACAGGATTTCCCATTTCCAAACCTGAAGTGATCTCCCAGCTGGAACGAGGGGAAGAGCCGTGGGTGCCCGATCTCCAGGCCTGCGAGGAAAGAGAGATCCCGAGAGGCGCCCGCCCAGGTGAGAACTGATACAGAAACCATCCAGGGAATAAAGGGAAAAGTTGAGAATCCCAAAATATGGTGTGAGTGACGCCCTCAGTTCTTCCTTATCTCAGCCAGGACAGGGCTGCAGTCAGCAGATATCGCTCACGAATTTCCACCCATACTGTTAGCTGCAGGACTTTCCTT
This sequence comes from Malaclemys terrapin pileata, assembly GCF_027887155.1. Taxonomy (NCBI): domain Eukaryota; kingdom Metazoa; phylum Chordata; order Testudines; family Emydidae; genus Malaclemys; species Malaclemys terrapin. The sequence goes on along the minus strand of NC_071517.1, from coordinate 41,993,318 downwards.
TCCAATTTTCCTTCCCTGTGAGTGTTTGGGTGAGAAGTGGAGGCAGAATCCAATTGCTCAGTCTTTGTGTCGGGTTTTCCCTCAGTGCTATTCCTCTTTCTCTCCAGCACAATGACTCCTGTTTGGATTGTGTCTCTCCCAGCAGGTGCTGAGCGACGGAGTGAGAATGAGGAGGGGAATCATCATGAGGAAGTTCTCAGTGGAGTGGAACCACAGGGGACATTTGTGGGAAGAACTGAAGGGAATTTTTCCCAGTGCTGGGAACAGGGAGAAGCCTGGGGAAATTGGCACGTGTCAGAGAAGCTGCTGGATAACCACCCAGGGAAGAAAGTGGACGAATCTATTAACGATGAGGGAGGAGACAAGGATCCCAGAGTGAAGCAGACAAATCCCAAGGAAGAGACACCCAGGGACTGCCTGCAGTGTGGGAAAAGATTAATTCTAAGATCACAACTTGTGACACCTCAGACAATCCATACTGGAAAGAAACGCTGTCAATGCTTGGACTGTGGGGAAAGCTTCAATAACTGCTCAGACCTTAATAACCATGGGAGTAGCCACACTGGAGAGAAGCCCATTCAATGCCTCGAGTGCGGGAAATGTTTCAGTTCTAAGTCAGCACGAATTTCACATCAGGCAATCCACACAGGAGAGAGATCCCATAAGTGCTTAGACTGTGGGAAAAGTTTCACACGCAAGTCAGATCTTACTAATCATCAGGCAATCCACACAGGAGAGAGACCCCATAACTGCTTCGACTGTGGGAAAACATTTATAATGAGGTCAGTGCTTCTTAAACATCTGGCAATCCACACAGGACAGAGACCCCACAAGTGCTTGGAATGTGGGAAAAGTTTCATACGGAGGTCAAACCTTGTTAATCATCAGGCAATCCACACAGCAGAGAGACCTCACAAGTGCTTGGGCTGTGGGAAAAGTTTCAGACACAGGTCAAACCTTCTTAATCATCAGGCAATCCATACAGGAGAGAGACCCCATATGTGCTTGGACTGTGGGAAAAGTTTTATACGGAGGTCAGACCTTGTTAGACATCAGGCAATCCACACAGGAGAGAGACCCCATAAGTGCTTGGACTGTGGAAAAAGTTTCATACGGAGATCAGACCTTGTTTCACATCAGGCAGTCCACAAAGGAGAGAGACCCCATAAGTGCTTTGACTGTGGGAAAAGTTTCACATGGAAATCAGCCCTGTTTAAACATCAGAGAATCCACACAGGATCTAAACTTCTTTGATACGTGACAAGAAAGGGTTAAGCAGCTTGCATGTAATTGACTCATATCAGGGCTTGTTACACGTCAGGCAAGCCACACAGGAGAGAGACTTAATAAATGCTTGGTATGTGGGAAAAGGTTCAGTTACAGCAGAAAACTTAATAACCATCGAAGAATCCACACAGAAGAGAGACCCTATAAATGCCTGCACTGCAGGTATGGTTTCCATTGGAAGTCAGCCCTTAATAATAAAAGGAGGAGTCTGGTGGCAGATTTATTTGGGCATAACCTTTCGTGGGTAAAAAAAAACCACTTCTTCAGATGCATGGAATGAAAATTACAGATACAGACATAAATATATTGGCACATGAAGAGAAGGGAGTTACCTCACAAGTGGAGAACCAGTGTTGACAAGACCAATTCAGTTAGGGTGGATGTGGTCCACTCCCAATATTTGATGAGGAGGGGTCAATACCAAGAAAGGGAAAATTGCTTCTGTAGTGAGCCAACCACTCCCAGTCCCTATTGAGGCCCAAATTGATGGTGTTAAGTTTGCAAATGAATTGTAGCGCTGCAGTTTCTCTTTGAAGTCTGTTTCTGAAGTTTTTTGGTTGAAGGATGGCTACTTTTAAATCTGTTATTGAATGTCCAGGGAGATTGAAGTGTTCTCCTACTGGCTTTTGTATGTTACCATTCCTGATGTCAGATTTTCATCCATTTATTCTTTTACGTAGGACTGTCTGGTATGGCCAGTGTACATGGCAGAAGGGCATAACATTAGTAGATGTGCACGTGAATGTGCCCCTGATGGTGAGGCTGATATGGTTGGGTCCTGTGATGGTGTCACTAGAGTAGATATGGGGACAGAGTTGGCAACGGGGTTTGCTGCAGGAATTGGTTCCTGGGTTAGTGTTTCTGTGGTGTGGTGTGTAGTTGCTGGTGAGTATTTGCTTCAGATTGGGGGCTGTCTGTAAGCGAGGACTGACCTGCCTCCGAAGGTCTGTGAGAATGAGGGATCGTTTTCCAGGATATGTTGTAGATCGTTGATGATGCACTGGAGAGGTTTTAGCTGGGGGCTGTACCTGATGGCCAGTGGTGTTCTGTTATTTTCCTTGTTGGGCCTGTCCTGTAGTAGGTGACTTCTGGGTACCCGTGTTGCTCTGTCAATCTGTTTCCTCACTTCCCTGGGTGGGCACTGTAGTTTTAAGAATGCTTGATAAAGATCTTGTAGGTGTTTGTCTCTGTCTGAGGGATTGGAGCAAATGCAGTTGTATCTCAGGGCTTGGCTATAGGCAATGGATAATGTGATGTGTCCTAGATGGAAGCTGGAGGCATGTAGGTAAGTATAGCGGTCAGTAAGTTTCCGGTATAGAGTGGTGTTTATGTGACCATCACTTATTTGCACTGTAGTGTCCAGGAAGTGGATCTCTTGTGTGGACTGGTCCAGGCTGAGGTCGATGGTGGGGTGGAAATTGTTGAAATCCTGGTGGAATTCTTCAAGGGCCTCCTTCCCATGGGTCCATATGATGAAGATGTCATCAATGTAGCGCAAGTAGAGGAGGGGGCACTAGGGGACGAGAGCCGAGGAAGCGTTGTTCTAAGTCAGCCATAAAATGTTGGCATACTGTGGGGCCATGCGGGTACCCATAGCAGTGCCACTGACTTGAAGGTATAAGTTGTCCCCAAATCTGAAGTGGTTGTGGGCGAGGACAAAGTCACAAAGCTCAGCCACCAGGTGTGCTGTGGCCTCATCAGGGATAATGTTCGTGAGAGCTTGTAGCCCATCCTCGTGTGGAATATTGTTGTAGGGAGCTTCTACATCCATAGTGGCTAAGGTGGTGTTTTCAGGAAGATTGCCAATGCATTGTAGTTTCCTCAGGAAGTCAGTGGTGTCTCGAAGATAGCTGGGAGTGCTGCTAGCATAGGGTCTGAGGAGAGAGTCCACGTAGCCAGATAATCCTGCTGTAAAAGTGCCGATGTCTGGGATGATGGGGCGTCCAGGGTTTCCAGGTTTATGGATCTTGGGTAGCAGATAGAATACCCCTGGTCGGGGCTCTAGGGGTGTGTCTGCGTAGATTTGTTCCCGTGCTATAGCAGGGAGTTTCTTGAGCAGTTGGTGTAGTTTCTTTTGGTATGTCTCAGTGGGATCGGAGGATAGTGGCCTGTAGAAAGTGGTGTTGGAGAGTTGCTTGGCAGCCTCCTGTTCATAATCCGACCTCTTCATGATGACTGCAGCACCTCCTTTGTCAGCCCCTTTGATTAGAATGTCAGGCTTGTTTCTGAGGCCGTGGAAGGCGTTGCGTTCTGTGCGGCTGAGGTTATGGGGCAAGTGATGCTGTTTGTTCACAATCTCAGCCTGTGCACGTCTGTGGAAGCACTCTGTGTAGAAGTCCAGTCTGTCATTTCAATCGTCTGGAGGAGTCCACGCAGAATTCTTCTTCTTATAGTGTTGATAGGAGGGTTCCTTTGGGTCAGTGCGCTGTTCAGTGGTGTGTTGAAAATATTCCTTGATTCAGAGACGACGAAAGTAGGCTTCCAGATCACCACGTGTGCGGGAGGGGAGGGGGCAGAAAGGCCATATGGGCCAGGCCTCACCTTCACTCTAAACACCTGTACCCATCCCCCATCTTCCACCAGCTCCTTGGCTGGACTCCACCACTTACCTGGAACTTTTCACTGCAGGGTGAGTGTCCCGGAGTGGGGTGGTGGTGGTGGGGGCTGGTAACTCCTCCCCTGCCCGAATCCCGCAGGGCGCTGGGTTCTGGGAGATCAGAGGTTAAGGGACCAGGGCGATGGGTTCTGGGGAGGTCACTGGGGATTGAATGGCTGAGGCTGGCTGAGCTTGAAATCAGCAGGAGCTGGGTACTGGGTATTGAGTGTTTGGGGATGATGGGATCAGAGGCGAGGGAGAGCACAGGGGTAGAGAGGTGCTGCCTCTCCTCACTCAGCCTCTCTGCCCCTTCCCCCCTCTGCATTCAGACAGCGCCACTGAGAGGGGCTGATTCCCACAGGACCTTTTGTCAGAGGCCTGGAGATCCCACCTCTGCCTCCGTAGCATCAGCCTCTGAAGTTCTGGCTACGCTAGGAGGTGTGGTCGGGATTAGCCAGCAGATCTCTGTGACCCTCCACCAGATTTCCTAGTGTAAACTCACTCTGAGCAACTTATGTGTTCTGACCAGTGTTGCCTCATTTTTTACATCCATGTGCGGCATGAATTTGGTTCTATGCACCAATATGTGACACATCATCTCCATATTGGTGCACAGAACATAATTCATGTGGTGTGGGTGGGGCCAAGGGATTCGGAGTGTGGGAGGGGGCTCAGGGCTGGGACAGAAGGATGGGGTGTGGGAAGGTGAGGGCTCTGGCTAGGCGTGTGGGGTGGGGCTGGGGATGAGGGGTTTGGGGTGCAGACTGCAGTGGGGAGAGGACTCCCCCCAGCCCTCTCTCACCGCAGCAACTTGGGGCCAGGTGAGAGGCAACTCTCCCCAGCCGCGGCGGCTCCAGTGGTCCTGAGTTGGACTGAGGGAGGGGTTCCTCTCCCCAGCAGTTCTGGTGGATCTAGGCCAAACCTGGGGAGGGGATCCTCTCCCTGCCTGCCTCCATGGTCCTCGATAGCTTGCAGTGCAGTTGTGTAACCTGCAGGGAACAGTTTCTGATCCCCGACCTCCCGTTAGCAGAGTGATTGCTAGTCCCTGAGTTCCCCCTTCAGGGCCAGATTGTCTCATTCCCAGATAGTCTCACATTACACCAGGCTGTGCTGAAAAGCATTTAGTGTTTGTACATTTTATCCCTTATGCACCAGAATTAACTAAATGCTAAAATAGTGGGGAGCAGGGACAGTAAAATGTGAAGTTTTAGCTTTTGTGCTGTTTCAGGGCGATGGGGTGAGTGCGAGAGATTCCCTCCTTCCCCTGTCACTGTCACTCTCCACACAGCAGCCTCTGTCCTAGCCATGGAAAGTTTAACCTGTCTCCGTTCTACCCCTCCATCTTCCAAGGTGTCACTTACCACCGTGTCCCCGGCTCTCCATGCTTAGGGGTCACAGCTTTGATGTCTATGATCTTAAGTCAGACTCCTGAGTGCTGGAGAAGGAAGTGTCACAGACCTGGGAGTGGGCAGGGAAATCTCAATGAACTTCAAAGCACAGTTTGACCTTCAGATCTTATAGCCCTGTTTCCATCTATTGGTAAAGTTTCTTCCTGGCTTTTTCTAGGTTTAGTCCAGATCATTTGTAGATGGGAAGGTTTTTTTGTCTTCCTTTCTCTTTCTTTTATGATGATGATGCTAAAACTTTTGTAACTCATACAGCCGAATAATGAGGCGAGAAGTGAAGCCGGTTTAGCCACTTCAGAAGAAAATGGGTAAATTTCTTTTCCTGATTTTGAGTCCTAAAGGATTCTCTGAGATTTCACTTTATGAATGTGAAATCATGTTATAGCCTGTCCTGAACTGTGGATTTCTCTTTCTTTGTGAAGGCCGAGAGGTCACGTACTTTGATATTAATTTAGTTTGACAGGATGCGTCACAGATTTATTGAGGATTTCAAGAGAAAAATGGTTATTTTCCAGAATCGTCCTTTTTAAAATTTTATTTTATGTTAATGTTTATCTGACTCTTTGTGGTGAGATTTTTGTGTGTGGTTTGAACGATGACAGTGATCAGTATCTCTCAGCATGAACACTGATGGTGAGAGCTAGATTGAGACTCCGAGAGGCAGAATCTGAAACGGAAATGAAGTTATTGCATGATCCCTGCAGTGATGTGTGATATCGTTGGTGGGGGGGAGGTGAAGGGGAACAGACCTGGGAAACCGCTGGGTTTGCTCTTCAGCCCCAGATGGCTGAGGCTGAGAACTGTGAACTTGGTGCACCAGTTCCAGAGAGCAACTAGACTTGGCCTGTGTAGTGTGAAGCTGGACCTGAACTCTAAAGGCCCATGAACGACACCCCAAGAGAAAGGATGTGAGGAGGGGGCAGCGTCTCCCTATTGCTAAGATGCTGCGGTTCGGCAGAGTGAAAAAGGGAGACGGAGATGTTAGGAGACCTGGGCAGCCCTGAAGCCAGGCCAGTCCCCATCACTGAAGCCAGACGGAGATGAGGAATCTTACAGCCCCGCCTGTCATGCCCTCCCCATGTACTGCCGTGTCTTGTGTTGGGATGACAGAGTTTCTTTGCCCCACTTGCCCCACACTGCATCCCTCTTGTGACTAATCCCCGTGCCCCATGTTCACCACTTGTGTATGGTTATGATATATTGTGTGCAAAGTGTGCCTGGTGAGGGATCATTGGAAAACTAATGATCTGCTGAATATTGTGCCATTGAAATACCTGTAACACCAGTGCATGTAGAATGGTGAGTTTTTAATGTATGTTTGTTGCTAGGCTGACCATATTCCAGGTGCCCCAAAACAGGACACTGATGGGGGGTGGGAGCTGGCGGGGGGTGTAGAGTGAGGGGTTCTGGAGGGGGTGCGGTGGGGGTACTCATGAGGTGAGGGCAGTGTCGGCCGCTGTCATTGTGGCAGGGCAATGGCAACAGCTATCAGTCAGCTCCGACCTGCGGGACCTGGGAGCCCAGGCCTGGGTAGGTGCGATCCGGCAGTAATCAATCAGCTATGGATGCAGGGCAATTGGCTAGTTGGGAAGGTGACTAATCAGGGTTATTTCTGAACTTCAGTGCTTGTGCTCTGCAAACACCCCCGGACATTTGCTGTTATGGGAAAATTTGCTGTTATGCGCTCAATAAAGAGGATCTGTATGTAAAAACCCAGACATATGTCAAAGTTTTTGTTACTGAAATATGTCATAGTTCTGGGGATTGTCCCACTCAAACTCCTCAGAGATGACAAAGGACCGACTGTGGGTGTTAGAAAACTCTTATCTGGCCGTCCATCACCAACAGGAAGAAAGGGGTAAACAAAGACATTTATAATTCACCTGAAGGATGCTTTGGAGCTCACACACACCGTGAAGTTGCCTGGCCCCATGACTGCTGGCCTCTTACTGAAACTGAGGGAGTTACAGCACCATTCAGAGAGCGCCAAAATAAAACCGCTGTTGTGTGTTCACACTGACAGCTGCCTGTGCAATAGCATATTCACAATTGTGGCGCTATTCAGAGCGGTGCACTCTGGGGAGCTATCCCACAGAGCACCTCTTTCTCTTTTCCTGCTAAGACTTGTGGCAAGGCGGAAGGGGTCACGGGGCATCCTGGGTCCTGTCCCAATGTCCCATGATGCATTGCTTTGCATCCCAGCAATCCCTGTGCTTCTGTCCGCATTTGGCACCATCTTTCAATGGTTTGTGTACGGCGTGCCCTGTCCTGCCTTTTTCTGACTGCAGGAATGGATCCTGAGTTGTTGACAAGAATGCTGGTCATAATGATCAACATGTCACGAGTGGTAGTGGAGTTATTCCTTAAACTACAAAGGCAAGAGGAGTGCTACATTGATCTCGCCATGCGTAGTAGCTACGACACGAGATTTCTTGTGGCATTCACTGAGGTGCTGACCACTGTGGAACACCGCTTTTGGGCTTGGGAAACAAACACTGAGTGGTGGGACCACATCGTGATGCACATCTGGGATGAGGAGCAGTGGCTGCAGAACTTTTGCATGAGGAAAGCCACTTTCATGGGACTGGGTGATGAGCTCACTCCAGCCCTGCGGCGCAAGGACATGAGAATGAGAGCTGCCCTGTCACTGGAGAAGCGTGTGGCGATTGCACTATGGAAGCTGGCTGCTCCTGGCTCGGTCCACTCTCGACTGGAAACGAAGCCAATGAAGTATCCACAGGGGACTTTGCAGTGGAGGTGGGGGTCACCACCGAGTATCACATCCAGCTCTTTGTAGAACCGGCAGCTTGTGGGCGCAGCACCGGAGCGGTGGTTTGCCTCCCACACCTTGTGGTAGGCATTCCGCAGCCCCTTCACTCTGACCCTGCACTGCAACGTGTCCCGGTCATGGCCTTTTTCTGTCATGCATCTAGAAATCTGTCCGTAGGTATCAAAATTCTGATGGCTGGAGCACAGCTGGGACTGGACAGCTTCCTCTCCCGAAACACTGATGAGTCTCGGCAGCTTGGCATTACTGCAAACGGGGGATGGCCTGGTGCATAGAGCCGGCGTGGCCACCTGGAAAGAAGCGCTGAGACCACTGCACGCATCACCGAGCAAACAGGACGGGGACTTTCAAAATTCCAAAGGAATGTCTGGGGTGGAGCTGACAGTTGGTCACCTGTGGGCAGGGCAGTAGAGTTCAAACCAATGGCCAGAGAGGTGAGAACAGGCATTGTGGGACACCTCCCGGAGGCCAATCGCAGCGCTGTAATCACCACGGTGTTTACACTGGTGGCACCACGGTGCTGTAGCCGCGGTGCAGAAAGCTCTACGCCGCTCATCGAGGTGGTTTTTTTAGAGCGCTATAATGGTGAAGTTTCTGCGCACTAAGTGGCTTGGCAGTGTGTGCACCTCGGGAATTACAGCGCAGAAAGCTGCTTTACTGTGCAGAAACTTGCCAGTGTACACGGGGCCAGGGCCGGCTTTAGGCCGATTCGGCCGATTCCCCTGAATCGGGCCTGCGCCTAGAGGGCCCTGCGCAGCTGTCCACCCCGCCCCTGGCCCACTTCCCCCTCCTCCCCTGAACGCTCCGCCCACCTTCTCCTCCCTCTCCCCTGCTTCCCGCGAATCAGATGTTCACGGGAAGCCTGAAACAAGCAGCAGGCAGGAGGTAAGGGGGGGGGACGCGAGGAGAGTTCCAGGGAGGCGCAGTGTGGCCCAGTCCGGCCCTCGCTGAGTGCGCGGCTCCCTCCGGCCTGGCCCCAGCCGAACACCCCCAGCCCAGTCCCGGCCGAGTGGCTCTGGCCCGGCCCAGCCCGGGCCCCGCGGCGCCGGGCTCGGGCCCGGCTGAGCGGCTCCGGCCCGGACCCAGACCCAGAACCGGCTGAGCGGCTCCGGCCCAGCTCGGGCCCCACGGTGCTGGCCCTGGCCAAGTGGTGCCGGCCCGGCCCAAGAGGCTCCAGCCCGGCCACGGGCCCAGCCCCGGCCCAGACGTGGACCCGGCCGAGCGGCTCTGGCCCGGCTCAGCTCGGGCCCTGCAGCGCCGGCCCCAGCCGAGCGGTGCCAGCGCGGACTGAGAGGCTCTGGCCCGGCCCTGGCCCAGCGGCTCCGGCCCAGATCTGGACCCGGTCCCGGCCGAGCGGCTCCGGCCCAGCTCGGGCCCCACGGTGCCGACCCTGGCCAAGTGGCGCCGGCCCGGCACAAGAGCCTCCGGTCCGGCCCTGGCCCAGTGGCTCAGGCCCAGACCCGGATCCGGCCCAGACCTGGCCCGGACCCGGACCCAGGCCCAGGCTGAGCGGGCCCAGACCCGGACCCGGGACCGGGCTGAGCGGGCCCGTACCGTACCTGGACCCGGGTCTGGACCCAGCCCGGACCGAGCGGACCCAGCCCAGACCTGGACCCGGGCGAGCGGCTCCAGGCAGCGCGGTAAGGGGGCAGGGAGCAGGTGTTGGAAGAGGGCAGGGGAGTTTGGAGGGTTGTGGGGGGGTGGATAGGGGTCGGGGCGGTCAGAGGGCAGGGAACAGGGGGATTGAATGGGGGCAAGGGTCCTGGGGGGGCAGTCAGGAAGGAGCAGGGGTTGGGTTGGGTTGGGCGGTGGGGGGCAGTCGGGGCAGAGGTTCCAGGGGCAGTCAGGGACAGAGAGAAGGGGTGGTTGGATGGGGCAGGAGTCCCAGTGGGCCATCAGGAATGAGAGGAAGGGTTAGATGGGGCGGCAGGGAGCAGTCAGGGGACAGGGAAGGGGGGGCGGATGGGGCAGGGGTCCCGGGGGGGGGTGTCAAGAACTTTAGGTAGGCTTAGCATGCATCCGTATACATTACGCAATGTATGTAATATAATTTTGTTATTATTTATATAGTAATGGAAAGTTAATAATGCATGGAAGAAATGAAAGGTGTTTTTTTACGTGTCTTTTTTTTTTTTTTTAAGTCATCCCTGTTGGGGCCCCGCCGAAAATGTTCGAATTGGGCCCCGCACTTCCTAAAGCCGGCCCTGGACGGGGCCTAAGTGGTGGTTTTGTGGTTGGCCCTCTCCTAGTACCAAAAGGCAGGAAAGGCCAATGAGAAATAAAGACCTTGAGAGTAGTCCCCAGGGCGAATGGAGAGAGGCCAAGGCTCTAGGTCAGCCTCGTTGACAGGGCAGACAGGCCAATGAGGGAGTCAGGTGCCCGTCCTTTTTGCTGGAGCTGCCTGCCAGAGAAGGGCAGAGCTAAGGGGAGAGCAGCAGCCTGAACTGGGTTGGAGGCAGAGGAGTAGAAGCACTGATGCAGAGGGAAGCTGCGGCTGGAGCAGTCTGGAGCTGGGTGTGGTGAGCAGCTGGGGAGAGCGAGGGAGGGACCCTGGGCAGCGTGGGATGACATCATGTTTTCCTTTCCCCTTTCCCATTTTTAATAAATCGTATTTGTTCTGAACTCTATGCAATGCTGAGTGATGACATCAGGGAAGCGTCCGCAGTGAAGAGAGCACCGCACACTGGGGGTACGACACCCTAGCCTCTGTCCTGAGTGATCGCAACAAGATTGGGGGTATCCTTGAAGTCAGGCAGGCCTACGGGTAAAGGGAGTGGGAGCGAGGACTCAGATCCTTTTGCTATTTGATTCCATCAGGATGGTGTATGAGACAAAAAAGTGCCCCACAGTAGTAGGACAGTAGTAGGACTGTTCCCTCTGCTTTCCTTCGTGCATCTTTACTAGTTTCTCTTAAAGTTAGTTAGGATTACAGGGGAAAGTGTCAGAGCGGCCACCAGTGAGAGTTGCTGGCCACACTCTGAGGCCACCACATTTGGTCCTTGGAACCCCTGGGCTAGACGCTCATGATGGGCCCTTCTGACCATAGAGCCTGTGAGTGGAACAGGAGCCGGACACAGAGATGCTGCAGCGCGATGGGTTGATCGCTAGGACCCAGGAGCAGCTGGGAGGCGGCTCTGGGGGGAGCGATCGCTGGGCTCAGGCCCGGCAGCAGGAAGTGGCTCGCAGCCGCTGCGGGGACTCTGGCTCCAGGCTCCTGGCGAGATCCCCGAGCCCCGGCGGCTGGTGCTGGGAGCCCGGAGCCCGGGCTGCAGCCGGGAGAGGGGAATCTCCAGCAGGGCCCTTCCTGCTGCTCCCCAGGAGCCTCTCCCAGGGCAGAGCCCCCAGCCCGGCCAGGCCCCTTCCCGGCCCGGCCCCTGCCCCAGGGGGGCCCCGCTCGGAGGGAAGGTGAGAGAGACCCGTCCCCCCCCCCGTCACCCCCGGGCTGCAGGGGGAGGAGGATAAAGAGGGGCGGGGGGGTGAGGGCAGGCGGGAGGAGCGGGGGGGCAGGAGGCGGGTGCTGGGGATGCGGGGGGCAGGCTGGGATGGGGGCGGGGGTGCAGTGAAGGGAAGCTGGGGCGATGCGGAGGGATCGGGGGGATTGTGGGGCTGAGGGGAGCGAGGCTGGAATGGGGGAAGATGTGAGTGTGGGGAACTGCGAGGGAAGGGGGATGTGGGGAGGCTGGCGGGGGAAGGGGGGAGATGCCAAGGCAGCTTCTCCGCCCCATGGGACACGAGGGGGGGTGGCGTGTGGTCAAACCAGCTTTGGGAGGGATCAGGGGACAAACCCCTCAGAGCGCAGAAGCTACAAGGCAAAAACCCAGACACCCCCCCCACACACACCCTGCTCCATGTGTATCATTGTCAGACACACCCCTGCTGGTGGGGTCTGTGTTGGGGGCTGCCTGGGGCCCTGGTCTGATTTCCCTGCAGGTTTCAGATCTCAGCCATACCGGTGTCAGGCTGGAGTCACTGCGGGCTCTGGCACGGGGTGAGTGCAGATGGGCCAATGGGATCAGCCTCTGCCTGCCTGTCCCTGGGGCTGCTGCGGAAGTCCAGGGCAGCTCATTATTCAGGTGGTGCCACCAGAGGGCTCCAGCTGTTGCTCAGGGAGAGGGGTTTACACTTCAATGGGGGGCAATCCCCCAAAGTGGCCCCTTTGATTCTGCTCTTTTTCTATCATTTGGCTCAGAGATACTGTTACTGGGAGGGTTTGAAGAGGCTGGGGGGGAATCGGGGTGTGACATGGACTGAAGTCCCTTCTGTAACCTCCCCCATCGCCCCTCTCACCCCGACAGGCTGAGGAATCACATCCACGTTTCACTCCAGATCGTCCTGTCTTCCAGGAGACAGGGAAGGGAAATGTCTGTGATGGAGCCAGCTCAGGTAGGGGATTTTCAGGGAACTGCTGGGTTGGGTGAGGGAGGAGACAGGGTGTGATAAACCTGCTGATTTTCTGAGTAGGCCCATTGCTTGCAGAGGAGGGGGAAAGGACAGTCCCCCATTTCTCAAACAGGATGCAACCCCCTCGGCAGGGCTGGGAACATTTTCCAGGCTCCCAGTGCTGGAGTCTGACCCCACTAGCCAGAGGCTGCTGCGAAATATGAAGGGAAGCTTTTGGGATTCCTGTCCCTGACGCCAGCCCACAGCTCTGCTTCCCGCATCAGACGGTTGCTGGCAGGCGTGTGGTAAATGAGAAGACCCTGCCCTGCTCCATGTGCTGAGGGAACAAGGAGCTCTCACCTTCTCTGCACCCCCTGAAGCCTCCTGGCTGCTCTGAGCAGGGTGGGGGTGGGATTCTGCAACTCTGACCCTCCCAAAGCTTCCATTTCTTTATCCTTTGTCCTGTAAGACTAGTGGGATTGTGGCTGGGGCAGCAGGTGCTCAGTGGGGGACTCTTGTTCTTTCAGCTGCCGGTGACCTTCGAGGATGTGGCTGTGTATTTCACCCAGGGGCAGGGGGCTCTGCTGGACCCCGCTCAGAGAGCCCTCTACAGGGACGTCATGCAGGAGAACTACAAGACAGTGACCTCGCTGGGTAAGGGATTCCCGTCCCCTCGGTTATTAGAAGCCGTGGGGTCTGCGTGTCTGAATCTGGTCAGGTTCTTCCCTGGTTAGTTAGATCAGAGGCGAGTGGGTTCCATAATGCACAGATGCCCTGTGAGAAAGACTTGCATCTCCGTGCCCTTTCCAGTGGGACATGGGTGTCAAAACCCAATGGACAAGTTAAACCATCCCCACCCCTCCAGCTTTCAAAGGAGCATAAATCCCGCATTGTCCTGTCTGTGTTGTTTCTCGGCGATACACAAAATCCCTGTTCACGTCCCTCCTTGGGAATAGCTCCAGCCATGGGGAGGGCTCTGGGCTCTGCAGGTTTAGAAAGAAGCAGGGGTTTAAGTCCAGAGCTGTGTGTGAGTCAGCAAGGCCCCCAGAGCACACAGTGAGGGTGTAGTAATAATTCAACTCACCTCCCCAGACAACTTCCGCTGTACAAGGGGGCTCAGTGACTCTGTTCCCATCCTCTTGGATTCCACCTTCCTCCAGCAGAGCACAGGGACAGGTTCCACTCACGGAATGTCCTTTCTGACAAATACTCCACCAATGCCCAACGCACCCTGATCTGGTCTGATTTCCCCCTCTGCGCAGGATTTCCCATTCCCAAACCTGAGGTGATCTCCCGCCTGGAACAAGGGGAAGAGCCGTGGGTGCCAGATCTCCAGGCCTGTGAGGAAAGAAGGCTTCCGAGATGCACCCATACAGGTGAGGACTGACAGAGAAACCATCTAGGTAATGAAGGAAAAAGTAGAGAATCCCCAAATATGGTGTGAATAACGCCCTCAGTTCTTCCTCATCTCACCCAGAGCAGGGCTATGGTCAGCAGCTATCGCTCACACCATTCCACCCATACTGTTAGCTGCAGGAGTTTCCTTCCCATCTCTCCTTCCCTATGAGGGTTTGGGTGGGATGTGGAGGCAGAATCCAATTGCTCAGTCTTTGTGTTGGGTTTTCCCTCTGTGCTATTCCTCTTTCTCCCCAGCACAATGACTCCTGTCTGGATTGTGTCTCTCCCAGCAGGCGCTGAGCGAGAGAGTGAGAACGAGGAGGGGAATCATCATGAGGAAGTGTCCAGGGAAGTGGAACCACAGGGGACTTCTGTGGGAAGAATTGAAGGGAATTATTCCCACTGCTGGGAGCAGGGAGAAGCCTGGGGAAATTGGCACAGGTCAGAGAGGCTTGTGGGAAACCACCCAGGGCAGAAAGTGGATGAATCTATTAAGGGTGGGGGAGGCGATGAGGATCCCAGAGCGCAGCAGACAAATCCCAAGGAAGAGACACCCTGGCACTGCCTGCAGTGTGGGAAAGGATTCATTGTGAGATCACAGCTTGTGACACATCAGACAATCCATTCTGGAGAGAAACCCCTTCAATGCTTGGACCGTGGGGAAAGCTTCAATAACCGCTCAGATCTTAATAACCATGGGAGAAGCCACACTGGAGAGAAGCCCATTCAATGCCTAGAGTGCAGGAAATGTTTCAGTTCTAAGTCAACACTAATTTCACATCAGGCAATCCACACAGGAGAGAGACCCCATAAGTGCTTGGATTGTGGGAAAAGTTATAAGAAGAAGTCACACCTTCTTAGACATCAGGCAATCCACACAGGAGAGAGACCCCATAAGTGCTTGGATTGTGGGAAAAGTTATAAGCAGAGACCACACCTTCTTAGACATCAGGCAATCCACACAGGAGAGAGACCTCACAAGTGCTTGGACTGTGGGAAAAGTTATAGGCAGAGATCACACCTTCTTAGACATCAGGCAATCCACACAGGAGACAGACCTCACAAGTGCTTGGACTGTGGGAAAAGTTTCATACACAAGTCCTACCTTTTTAGTCATCAGGTAATCCATACAGAAGAGAGCCCCCATAAGTGCTTGGACTGTGGGAAAAGTTTGAAGTGGAGATCAGACCTTTTTAATCATCAGGTAATCCACACAGGAGAGAGACCCCATAAGTGCTTGGACTGTGGGAAAAGTTTCAAGCGGAGATCAGACCTTGTTAATCATCAGGTAATCCACACAGGAGAGAGACCGCATAAGTGCTTGGACTGTGGGAAAAGTTTCATACGGAGGTCAAAGCTTGTTAATCATCAGGTAATCCACACAGGAGAGAAACCCCATAACTGCTTCGACTGTGGGAAAAAATTTATAACGAGGTCAGCACTTGTTAAACATCTGGCAATGCACACAGGAGAGAGACCCCATAAGTGCTTGGACTGTGGGAAAAGTTTCAAACGGAGGTCAGAGCTTGTTGAACATCAGGCAGTCCACACAGAAGAGAGACCGCATAAGTGCTTGGACTGTGGGAAAAGTTTCATACGGAGGTCAAAGCTTGTTAATCATCAGGCAATCCACACAGGAAAGAGATCCCACAAATGCTTGGGCTGTGGAAAAAGTTTCATACACAGGTCAAGCCTTATTAATCATCAGGCAATCCATACAGGAGAGAGACCCCATAAATGCTTGGACTGTGGGAAAAGTTTCCTACAGAGGTCATACTTTGTTAAACATCAGGTAGTTCACTCAGGAGAGAAACCGCATAAGTGCTTGTACTGTGGTAAAAGTTTCATACAGAGGTCAGATCTTGCTAAACATCAGGCAATCCATACAGGAGAGAGACCACATAAGTGCTTGGATTGTGGGAAAAGTTTCATACGGAGGTCAGACCTTGTTGAACATAAGGCAATCCACACAGGAGAGAGACCCCATAAGTGCCTCGACTGTGGGAAAAGTTTCATACGGAAATCAGACCTTGTTAAACATCAGGTAGTTCACTCAGGAGAGAGACCCCATAAGTGCTTGGACTGTGGGAAAAGTTTCACACGGAGATCAGTCTTGATTAAACATCAGAGAATCCACACAGGCGAGAGACCCCATAAGTGCTTGGACTGTGGGAAAAATTTCAGAGAGAGATCACACCTCATTAAACATGGGAAAATCCACACAGTATCTAAACTTCTGTGACACGTGACAAGAAAGGGTTAAACAGCTTAGGACTCTTTAATCCGATTTCTGTACTCCACCTCGGCAAATCGAGATCGCAATCCCGGGTTTAAGGTATTGTGGACACAATTCGACGTTATTGGTCTCCGGGAGCAATCCCAGAATGCTCCCTTGTGACTGCTCTGGACAACACTCTCAACTCCAATGCACTAGCCAGGTGGGCAGGAAAAGCCCCGGGAACTTTTCAATTTCATTTCCTGTTTGGTCACCATCAGCACAGGTGACCATCAGCACAGTCCACCATCACAGGCGACCATGCAGAGTCCACCATCACAAGAGATCACAGAAAAAACGAACTTGGAACGACATGTTCACCGAGCTCATGGAGTCCTCCCGCACTGATAGGGTCCAGCTGAATGCATGGAGGCAAACAATTGCGGAGTGCCGTAAAGCATTACAGGAACTCGAAGAGAGGAGGGACGCGCGCGATGAGAGCAGGCAGGACGCTATGGTCAGGCTCATGGGGGGACAAACTGACATGCTCCGCTATATGGTGGATCTAATGCAGGAAAGGCAGCTGACCACAGACTGCCGCTGCAGCCCCTGTATAACCACCCTCCCCAAGTTCCATAGCCTCCTCACTCAGACGCCCAAGAACACGAGGTGGGAGGCTACGGGGACCCACACACTCAACCCCAGAGGATCGCCCAAGCAGCAGAAAGCTGGCATATGGGAACTTTTGATTTGGTTTCTGGATTTGTCCTTCCCTCCTCCTCCACCCCCCTAACCCAAGACCCCTTCCTCCCCTGGTCTACCTTCTGATTTCTCTCAATGTGTTGTACAACAAATAATAAAGAACATTTTTAAAACTATTTTGACTTTATTTCCTTTTATATATATATAGGGGGCGGGTAACTTCAAGAGAAACAAACACAACTGTCACACCGTACCCTGGCCAGTCATGAAACCGGCTTTCAAAGCTTCTCTGATGCAGGGCGCGCCCTGCTGCGCTCTTCTAATCGCCCTGTTGTCTGTGCGAAATTGGCTGCCAGGTGAGTTGCCTAAACCTTCCACCCTGCCATAAACATCTCCACTTTAGTCTCACAGATATTGTGGCGCACACAACAAGCAGCAATTATAATTGGAATATTGGTTGTGCTGAGATCTAACCGAGTCAGTAAACTGCGCCAGCGCGCTTTCAAACGTCCAAATGCACATTCTACCACGAACCTGCACTTGCTCAGCCTATAGTTGAACTGCTCCTTACTACTGTCCAGGGTGCCTGTGTACGGCTTCATGAGCCATGGCATTAAGGGGTAGGCTGGGTCCCCGAGGATAACTATTGGCATTTCAACATCCCCAACAGTAATTTTCTGGTCTGGGAAGTAAGTCCCTTCCTGAAGCTGTTCAAACAGACCAGAGTTCCTGAAGATGCGAGCGTCATGCACCTTTCTCGGCCATCCCACATTGATGTAGGTGAAACGTCCCTTGTGATCCACCAGTGTTTGCAGCACCATGGAAGCCAGTTCACAGTGGCCGAAAAATGGCGGGAAATTGTTGCCTTCTGTATCTTGCATGCGAGCCCAGGACAGACAACATGGAAAAATTAGCTAGCGATGCAAGAGCGGGAGAGCAGAGTTTGTGGCGGAAGCTGTGCTGCTCGGTTCACGGTAGCCGAAAAAAGGTGGGAAATGGTTAGATAAAAGAGTAGATAGAAAGACGAGAGGACATGTGAGGTGGATTCATAGTACCAGGAGACAGGCGGTGGACTGCCTGCTGGCAGTATGGCGTCTGCCGTAGCTTTCACGGAGGGAGGAGCGAGTGACGACACACACCCAGAAACACCCGCGAGAATGTTTTTGCCCCATCATGCACTGGGAGGTTAACCCACAATTCCAATGGGCGGCAGGGACTGCGGGAACTGTAGGATAGCTTCCCACAGTGCACCGCTCCAACATTCGATGCTAGCCTCGGTACTGTGGATGCACTCTGCCAAATTCATGCGCTTTAATGGCACACAACACCGAATGTATAAAATCGCTTCCGAAAATTCGAATAGAATAAGTTCAAATTAATTTCATACTGTAGACCTACCCTCAGATCACGCCTTGTTACACATCAGGCAAGCCACACAGGAGAGAGACTTTATAAATGCTTGGCATGTCGGAAAAGCTTCAGTAAGAGAGAATCCACGGAGGTATGAGAGATCCTAGAAATAGCCTGACTGCAGAAAAAAAATCAATTTGACTTCACACCTCAGTGACCCACACAGCAGAGAGGCCTTGAATGTGGGGGAAGCTTCAGTAGGTGCTCCCGGAGTATCAAGCATCCAGAAATCTGCACAGGGAAGAAACCGTTGAGATGTTCTCATTGTGGAAAATGCTCCAAGTGGAGCTAACACCATGTTGGACATCAGAGACTCCCCCACACAGCAGGGAAATTCTCTCAGGGCCCTGACTAGGCCATAGGAACAAACCCATTTCCTCGTTCCCACACACGTCAGGGGCTTTTGGCTCCCAAGGACAGGGCTGCCCTGAGGATTCAGGAGGTCTAGGGGAAAGCAATATTGGGGGCCCCTTCCATAAAAATAAAGTTTCAGTACTATAGAATACTATATTCTCGTGGGGGCCCTTGCGGGGCCTGGGGCAAATTACCCCACTTGCCCCCCCCCTTTGGGCAGCCCTGCCCAAGGATCCACCTACCCGTCACTGGGGTAAGGATCCGGTAGCAGCCGAGCATCAGCTGGTCAGTGACCCTCTGGCTCTGCCTGGTCAAAGCAAACCCCAGGCAGAGGAGGAGAAACCCCGAGCAGCCCCTCCTCCCTGCTGCAGCCCTGGCTGCTGAGCTGATGGGCCACAGGTGGGGGAAGGGAGAGAGAGAAACTCCTCCAGCTGCTCCCTCTGCCTGGCTGAAGTTCCCCCTCTCCCTTCCCCTCCCAGCCAGGATCCCCCTGCCATGGAGATGAGGGGAAGGACACTTGGACCAGGCCCCACCTTCACTCTAGACACTTGTCCCCACCCCCATCCTCCCCAGCCCCTGCTGTGGGGTGCGCTCAAGGCTGGGCAAAGGGTTGGGTGCAGGGGGTGAAGGCTCTGGCTAGGCGTGTGGGCTATGGAGGGGCTGGGGATGAGGGCTTTGGGTTGCAGACTCCGCCAGCCCTCTCTCACCGCAGCAGCTCAGGGCCAGGTGAGAGGCACTTCTCCCCAGCCGTGGCTGCTCCTGTGGTCCTGGCAGGGCCTGTGTTACCATTGAGGCAAAGTAGGCGGTTGCCTATGGTGCCAAGATTTTGGGGACCCAAAAAGCGGTGCCCCCAATTTTTTTTTACATCGTTCCTACGCCCCCTTCCCGAGCGTGCGGTCGCCACTCCACTTCTCCCGCCTCCCAGGCTTGCTGCGTCAATCAGCTGTCTGGCGCCGCAAGCCTTGAAGGGGAAGAGAATTAGAGTGGGGGCAGCGTGCTCGGGGAGGAGGCGGAGCAGAGGTGAGCCGGGGGGGGAGCTGCTACGGGTGGGGTGCCTCAGGGCAGAGGGGGGGAAGCTGCCGCGGGGGGGACACCTCAGGGCGGGGGGGGAGCTGCCACAGGGCTGGGGGGAGGGGGGACGCAAGGTGGAAGTTTCACCTAGGGCGTGAAACTTCCTTGCATCGGCCCTGGATCCTGGGCTGGGCTGAGGGAGGGGTTCCTCTCCCCAGCAGCTCTGGTGGACCTGGGCCAAGCCGGGGGAGGGGCTCCTCTCCCCGCCTCCATCCACGGCCCTCGATAGCTTGCAGTGCAGCTGCATAGCCTGCAGGGAACAGTTTCTGACCCCCCCTCCCACCCCCCATCTCCCATTAGCAGAGTGCTTGCTAGTCCCAGAGTTCCCCCTTCAGGGCCAGATTGTCTCATTCCCAGATAGTCTCACATTACACCAGGCTGTGCTGAAAAGCATTTAGTGTTTGTACATTTTACCCCTTATGCACCAGAATTAACTAAATGCTAAAATAGTGGGGAGCAGGGACAGTAAAATGTGGTGTTTTAGCTTCTGTGCTATTTCAGGGCGATGGGGTGAGTGCGAGAGATTCCCTCCTTCCCCTGTCACTGTCACGCTCCACTCTCCACACAGCAGCCTCTGTCCCAGCCATGGAAAGTTTAACCTGTCTCCGTTCTACCCCTCCATCTCCCAAGGTGTCACTTACCACCGTGTCCCCGGCTCTCCATGCCTAGGGGTCACAGCTTTGATGTCTATGATCTTAAGTCAGACTCCTGAGTGCTGGAGAAGGAAGTGTCCCAGACCTGGTAGTGGGCAGGGAAATCTCAATGAACTTCAAAGCACAGTTTGACCTTCAGATTTTATAGCCCTGTTTCTATCTATTGCTAAAATTGCTTCCCGGCTTTTTCTAGGTTTAGTCTAGAATGGATCATTTGTAGATGAGAAGGTTTTTTGTCTTTCATTCTCTTTCTTTTACTATGATGATGCTAAAACTTTTGTAACTAATACAGCCGAATAATGAGGCGAGAAGTGAAGCCGGTTTAGCCACTTCAGAAGAAAATGGGCAAATTTCTTTTCCTGATTTTGACTCTTAAAGGATTCTCTGAGATTTCACTTTATGAATGTGAAATCATGTTATAGCCCACCCTGGACTGTGGATTTTTCTCGTGAGGTCACAAACTTTGATATTAGTTTAGTTTGACAGGATTTGTCACAGATTTATTGAGGATTTCAAGAGACGAACGTTCATTCCCTTTTTTAGGGGAATAGTCCTTTTTTAGATTTTATTTTATTTTAATGTTTATGTAATGCTTTGTTGTGAGATTTTTGTGTGTGTTTTGAATAATGACAGTGATCAACATCTCTCAGCATGAACACTGATGGTGAGAGCTAGATTCAGAATGCGAGAGGCAGAGACTGAAAAGGAAATGAAGTTACTGCCTGATCCCTGCAGAGATGTGAGAGACAGTTTGGGGAACAGAGCTGGGAAACTGCTGGGTTTGCTCCTCAGAGCTGAGGCTGAGAACTGTGAACTCACTGCACCGGTGACAGAGAGTGCCTAGACTTGGCCTGTGAGTGTTGTGTGAAGCTGCCCCTGAACTCTCTAAAGGACCATGAATGACACCCCAAACAATGATAGATAGGGGAGGGGGCAGCATCTCCCTGTTGTTGAGATGCCAAACGTGGGCTCAGGCAAGAAGGGAGCTGGGGATGTCAACAAACCAGGGCAGCCTTGAAGCCAGGCTGACCCCCATCACTGAGGCCAGAGGGAGATGAGGAACCTGACAGCCCAGCTGGTCACCCCCTTCCCATCTACTGCAGTGTCCTATGCTGGGATGGCAGAGACTCTCTTTGCCCCCCTCACCCCATGCCCCATGTTCACCACTTATGTATGGTTCTGATATATCGTGTACAATGTAGGTCTGGTGAGGGATCATTGGAAAACTCATGATCTGCCGTTGAAATGTGTGCAACACCAGTGCATATAGAATGGTGAGATTTTACTTTATGTTTGTTGCTAGGGTGACCATATCCCAGGTGCCCAAAAAGAGGACACTGCTGAAGGTGGGAGCTGGAGGGGAGGTGAGCTGGGGGGGAGGGGGTAGAGTGGTGGGGGCTGGAGGGGATGCTGTGGGGGTATTCACAAGGTGAGGTGTAGTGGTGCAGTTTCCCACTCTGGGAGAAGAGGAGTTAAAGCAGCTCTTGGGGAGGCTGCGCAAAGCCCAGCCAATGAGAGGAGGGCTTGCAGAACAAGCCAATGGAAAGAAGGCTTGATGGAGCAGCCAATAAGGGCCAGTGAGGGCCATATAAAAAGGACTGTTCTGCAGAGCAGAGAGCAGTCTCTTTCTCCAGCCTGAGGGAAAAGGACTAGTTGTCTATAAAGGGTAGTATCAAGAAGAGCGGTGCGGGATGGAGTCAGGCGAGCAAGCAGACCTGCAGCCAGACTGGCTGCCAGACTGAAGCCCCGATTGGGGGCAGGGAAGGTGTTGGGGCTATGGGGAAGTGGCCCAGAGATAAAGAAGTAAGCAGCAGAACTTGGAGGAGAGGCAGTAAGTGCTGCTGCTAGAGGGTCCTGGGGGTGGGGCCCAGAGAAGCAAGTGGGCCTGATCCTGTCCCATTTGCTGCCAAAGAGAGTGGCCCATCAAAGAACTGCAGTTTGCCCCTGAGGGAAGGGCTAGATCAGGGGCTGCAGTTTGTCACCATGGTGAGAGGCTGGGATCAAGGACTAAGGGCTGCTGGTTCCCCTATATAACGTGATCTGGTTAAAATATGAACATATAGATCATTGTTGCAACCACTGTTTTATGTTTGCAACAAATCTTGTACAAAGGTGGTCAAGTGAGGTGTCTATGGAAAGGATATCAATAGCTGGTTATGATTATGCTATTTGTATGCATGTATCATTTTTGTATTTGAAATGATGGGTATTGATTATGTACTTGTATTTCGATGAGTTTGATTCTGCGTAGCACCAGTGAAGCATTGGGCCAGCGTATTGTGAAGGGACTACTCAAATTGAGTGGCCCATCAAGAAGTACATGGCTGACAATGGGCCTTGGGAGATGCCAATCCACATCTGATGAGCCTGCCTGGGAACGTTCAAACTAGCATGTGGGCCATGGCGTCTATCTGTAAACAACTGAGTCATGTATGGATGGGTTATTTGCCCATGTGATGGCTTGTGACTGGAACCATCTTGTTACTGTTCTTTTCCACAGTAAGAACAATGGGATTTCCTCCACCTGACAGAAGATATAAAAGGCCCTGGAAACATCTCCATCTTGTCTCTGTCCTGCTCCAGCTTCTCTGCTCCTCAAACCTCTGGACTATGCACTTATACGAATGGGAGCATTCCAACCAGGGAACGGAGGTCCTTCTAATGATTTGGAAGTAACCAGAAACTTGACTTAAGCTAGCAGTTTATTCCATCACTGCTGTGAGCCTGAATCAAGAGCTCCAGCAGTAGCTCCCTCCCAGGAATGTGGCTGCCCTACAAACTCTGTGTGAGCTGCCCCCCATCTAGGACCTATTCCCTGCTGGGCTGCCCTCCTCCACTCCCTCTTCCCCATAAAGAGCAGGGGAAGGCACTGGGGCTTTCTGCGCCTCCTCCCCCACCGTTCCCCTCCCAGTTTGACACCAGACCATTGATAAGTACTCTGAGTGCAGTTTTTAGTTGTGCACCCACATTACCGTATTTTCATCTAGACCAATGAATTCCTCCCCGCTGGTCAGAACTGAGTCTTACCCACCTACCCCCTGTTACGTCCTCCACCATTGGAAAGCAAAAGTTGTCCCTGACGCGTTCCCAGGACTTATTACACATTGGGTGCTGTTAGGGTGGCCAGGTTCGCAATTTTCAACCATGAAGTCCAGTCGAAAAGGGGACCTGACAGTGTCTAGTCAGATCTACTGACCAGACACCCAAAATCTAGTTACTGTGGGTGGAGAGGCACTGGGTCATCACTCGCACCAGACCCTACTCAGCCAGGGCTGCCTCCTACCTGCAAAGGGCAGCTGTGGCTCCCATGCCTGGCTCCACAGACAAGTCCCTCCTGACCTGGGCAGGGAGGTGGGGAAGAGAAGTGGATGGTGGGCAGGGCCTCGGCAGAAGAGGTGGGGCAGGGATGGGACCTTGGGGGAGGGGGGGAGAGGAAGGGCAGGGGAAGGTCCAGCACTTCTGCTTGAGTGTCCATTTTTTAAATATTACCAAGTTGGCAAACCAAGTCGCTAGCTGAGAGACTGTGAAAAATATTACTAAACATAGAAATACTATTTTTTGCAGCAGCAGATTTACTTGCTAACAGGAAATAAATTATGATTTTCATGTTTATAGGTGTAAGGAATTGTTGGCCCCTTACAGAAACTTAATGGGTTGGCCATTAGTTGGTCATCTTAATCATTTGGCTGTCTCCTTGTACCAAAAGAAAGGGGAAGGGCCAATGAGAAATCAATATCCTGAGACTGACAATGGGGAGGGGCCAATGCTCTAGGTCAGCCTGATTGACAGGGCAGGCAGGACAATCAGGGAGTCAGTAACCCCAAGCTTCCCCTTCTCTGTGTCAGCTGGAGCTGGCTGGGCCAGAGCAGGGTGGGAGCTGCTAAGGAGAGAGGAGAGTTGGGCTGGGAAAAGAGTATCCTCAGCCAGAGCCAGAGAGGCGCAGCCCAGAGAGCTGGGCTGGAGGCAGAGCAGCAGCAGTGCTGAGGCAGAGGGAAACTGGAGCA
This sequence comes from Malaclemys terrapin pileata, assembly GCF_027887155.1. Lineage (NCBI taxonomy): Eukaryota > Metazoa > Chordata > Testudines > Emydidae > Malaclemys > Malaclemys terrapin. The sequence continues at coordinate 41,969,054 of NC_071517.1, read as the reverse complement.
GTCTGGAGCCGGGAGCAGTGAATGAAGGGGACCCTGGGCAAAGAGCTCAGGGCAAGGAGACGCCCTCAGCCAAGAGGCCTTGCAGGCCAGACTGGGTGGGGGATCATAACCCTGACAGGAAGAAGCTGATGCTAGGAAGAAGGGTCCTGACACCTAGCGCCTGAGGGTATGTGGCCACCACCAGAGTAAGGCCTGGTCTACACTACGATTTTAGGTCAAATTTAGCAGCGTTACCTTGATTTAAGCCTGGACCCGTCCACACGACGAAGCCCTTTTTTTCAACTTAAAGGGCTCTTTAAATCGATTTCTTTAATCCACCTCCGACGAGGGGATCAGCACTGAAACCGGCCTTTCTGGGTCGGATTTGGGGTAGTGGGGATGCAATTCGACGGTATTGGCCTCCAGGAGCTATCCCAGAGTGCTCCATTGTGACCGCTGTGGACAGCGCTCTCAACTCAGATGCACTGGCCAGGTAGACAGGAAAAGGCCTGCAAAATTTTGAATTTCCTGTTTGCCCAATGTAGTGGAGAGCCCAGGTGAACATGCAGAGCTCATCAGTACAGGTAACCATGATGGAGTCCCAGGATTGCAAAAGAGCTCCAGCCTGGACCAAACAGGAGGTATGGGATCTGCTCACCATATGGGGAGATGAATCAGTGCTAGCTGAATTCCGTAGCGGTAAACGAAATACCAAAACATTAGAAAAAGTCTCAAAGGGCATGAAGGACAGAGGCCATAAAAGGGACGCACAGCAGTGCTGCTTGAAAATTAAGGAGCTAAGGCAAGCCTACCACAAAGCCAGAGAGGCAAACGGAAGGTCCGGGGCAGAGCCGCAAACATGCCGCTTCTACGCGGAGCTGCACGCCATGCTAGGGGGTGCAGCCACCGCTACCCGAAACCTGTGCTTTGACTCCGTCAATGGAGAATCACGAAACATAGATGCGAGTTTTGGGGATGAGGAAGATGATGATGAAGACATTGAAGATAGCTCACAGCAAGGAAGCGGAGAAACCGGTTTCCCCAACAGCCAGGATATGTTTTTCACCCTGGACCTGGAACCAGTAACCCCCGAACCCACCCAAGGTGTGCTCCCAGAACCTGAGGGCACACAAGGCACCTCTGGTGAGTGTACCTTTGTAAATATTACACATGTTTTAAAAGCATGCGTGTTTAATGATTAATTTGACCTGGCATTCGCGGTCAGTACAGCTACTGAAAAAGTCTGTTAATGTGTATGGGGATGGAGCGGAAATCCTCCAGGGACATCTCCAGAAAGCTCTCCTTGATGTACTCCCAAAGCCTTTGCAAAAGGTTTCTGGGGAGGGCTGCCTTATTCCGTCCGCCATGGTAGGACACTTTACCACGCCAGGCCAGTAGCACATAGTCTGAAATCATTGCATAACAAAGCATGGCAGCGTATGGTCCCGGTGTTTGCTGGCATGCAGACAACATTCATTCCTTATCTTTCTTTGTTATCCTCAGGAGAGTGATATCATTCATGGTCACCTGGTTGAAATAGGGTGATTTTATTAAGGGGCCGTTCAGAGGTGCCCATTCCTGCTCTGCTGAACAGAAATGTTCCCCGCTGTTAGTGATCATCCCAGAGAATTGGGTGTGGGGGGGAGGGGAGGGTGGTTAGTTGGGTTTGTGCTGCACGTTAACCTGGAAACCGCAGCCCCTCCTTTTAAATTGCAAACCCATTTTAAATGGCCAACCCAACGGCCGCTTGGTATGTGAAATGAGGGTGCTGTTTGAAACCATTCCACATGTTATGAAGGTAAAAAAGCCAAAAGACTGTGGCTTACCATGGCTGCCTGCAAGCCGAATTCTGTTGCCTGGCACTGCGTGAGTGATCTCTCACACCAAACCGGCAGGCCCTCAATATAAGAGGAAAAATACGACCTTGTAACGAAAGCACATGTGCTGTGTAATGTGAACAGCAAGATTTAACGTGATAGAGTGTACCCATTGTTCTCTAAAATGTGTCTTTTTAACGACCACCTCTCCCTTCTCCTCCACCAGCTGCAAATGTTTCTCCTTCGCAGAGGCTAGTGAAGATTAGAAGGCAAAAAAGGTGCACTCGGGATGACATGTTCTCGGAGCTCCAGATATCCTCTCACACTGACAAAGCACAGCAGAATGCGTGGAGGCAGACAATGTCAGAGTGCAGGAAAGCACAATATGAATGCGAGGAGAGGTGGCGGGCTGAATCGCGGGATGAAGAGAGCAAGTGGCAGGCTGAAGAGGATAGGTGGCATCAGCTTGCTGATAGAAGGTAAGAGTCGATGCTCCGGCTGCTGGAGCATCAAACTGATATGCTCCAGCGTATGGTTGAGCTGCAGGAAAGGCAGCAGGAGCACAGACCGCCACTACAGCCCCTGTGTAACCAACAGCCCTCCTCCCCAAGTTCCATTGCCTCCTCACCCAGACGCCCAAGAATGCGGTGGGGGGGCCTCCGGCCAGCCAGCCACTCCACCCCAGAGGATTGCCCAAGCAACAGAAGGCTGGCCTTCAGTAAGTTGCAAAGTTTTAAAGTGCAGTGTGTCCTTGTCCTTATCTCCTCCCCCACCCCACTCGGCGCTTCCCTCCTCGTCCGCCCCTCCTGGGCTACCTTGGCAGTTATCCCCCTATTTGTGTGATGAATTAATAAAGAATGCATGGATGTGAAGTAACAAAGACTTTATTACCTCTGCAAGCGGTGATCGAAGGGGGGAGGGGAGGGTGGTTAGCTTACAGGGAAGAAGAGTGAACTGGGGGGGGGGTCATCCAGGAGAAACAAACATAACTTTCACACCGTACGCTGGCCAGTCATGAAGCTGGTTTTCAAAGCTTCTCTGATGTGCACTGTGCCCTGCTGTACTCTTCTAACCACCCTGGTGTCTGGCTGCGCGTAATCAGCAGCCAGGCAATTTGCCTCAACCTCCCACCCCGCCATAAATGTCTCCCCCTTACTCTCACAGATATTGTGGAGCGCACAGCAAGCAGCAATAACAATGGGGATATTCTTTTCGCTAAGGTCTGAGCGAGTCAGTAAGCTGCGCCAGCGCGCTTTTAAACATCCAAATGCACATTCCACCACCATTCGGCACTTGCTCAGCCTGTAGTTGAACAGGTCCTGACTCCTGTCCAGGCTGCCTGTGTACGGCTTCATGAGCCATGGCATTAAGGGGTAGACTGGGTCCCCAAGGATCACAATAGGCATTTCAACATCCCCAATGGTTATTTTCTGGTCCGGGAAGAAAGTCCCTTCCTCCAGCTTTCGAAACAGAGCAGAGTGCCTGAAGACGCGAGCATCATGTACCTTTCCTGGCCATCCCACGTTGATGTTGGTGAAACGTCCCTTGTGATCCACCAGGGCTTGCAGCAGCATTGAAAAGTACCCCTTGCGGTTTATGTACTTGGTGGCTTGGTGCTCCGGTGCCAAGATAGGGATATGGGTTCTGTCTATGGCCCCACCACAGTTTGGGAATCCCATTGCAGCAAAGCCATCCACTATGGCCTGCACGTTTCCCAGAGTCACTACCCTTGATATCACCAGGTCTTTCATTGCCCTGGCAACTTGGATCACAGCAGCCCCCACAGTAGATTTACCCACTCCAAATTGATTCCCGACTGACCTGTAGCTGTCTGGCATTGCAAGCTTCCACAGGGCTATCGCCACTCGCTTCTCAACTGTGAGGGCTGCTCTCATCTTGGTATTCTGGTGCTTCAGGGCAGGGGAAAGCAAGTCACAAAGTTCCATGAAAGTGCCCTTACGCATGCGAAAGTTTCGCAGCCACCGGGACTCGTCCCACACCTGCAACACTATGCAGTCCCACCAGTCTGTGCTTGTTTCCCGGGCCCAGAATCGGCGTTCCATGGCATGAACCTGCTCCATTAACACCATGATTTGCACATTGCTGGGGCCCGTACTTTGTGAGAGGTCTATGTCCATGTCTATTTCCTCATCACTTTCGTCGCTGCACTGCCGTCACCTCCTCGCTTGGTTTTGCCTTGGCAGGTTCCGGTCCTGCATATACTCCAGGATAATGCATGTGGTGTTTAAAGTGCTCATAATTGCCGCGGTGATCTGAGCGGGCTCCATGATCCTAGTGCTATGCCGTCTGGGCTGAAAAAAGGCACGAAATGATTTTCTGCTGTTGCTTTCACGGCAGGGAGGGAGGGTGGAACCTGATGACATGTACACAGAATCACCCACAACACTGTTTTTGCCCCATCAGGCATTGGGATCTCAACCCAGAATTCCAATGGGTGGCAGAGACTGCAGGAACTGTGGGATAGCTACCGCAGTGCAACACTCCGGAAGTTGACTCTAGCCACGGTAGTGAGGACGCAGTCCGCTGATTTAATGCACTTAGAGCATTTTGTGTGGAGACACACACACAATCGACCTTATAAAAATTATTTCTAAACAACCGACTTCTATAAATTCGACCTAATTTCGTAGTGTAGACATCCCCTAAGTGTCTGACCCGCAATATCCCTGCAGCACAGCCATGGCCTGGGCAGGAGGCCTGGGACGTGTGAGGAACAGACTGGGAACTGCCCTGACATGCCAGAGACGCTGTTTGTGGTTCCCCCACAGAGCAGGTGACGTGTTTTCCTTTAATCTTTCCCACTTTTCTCTTTTTTTTATTACTTGCTGTTTAATTAATTGTATTGTTTTGAACTCTGTGCAATGCTCAGGGAAGCACTCCACAATGGGGACACCTGTCCTGAGTGATCACAAAAGGATTGGGGGTTGAGCGCTTCAGGAGCCCTGGGCCCAGCCTTGGGGCAACGGGGACCAAAGTGGAAGGGGGGCGGGTCTTTGAGGTCCTTGAGGTCATACAGGCCTCTGGGTAAAGGACTCAGACCCTTTCACTAGCCAGGAAAGTTCCCCACAATAGCAGGACCGTTCCCCCGCTTACCCAAGTGCATATTTATTGGTTTGTCTTAAAGTTAATTAAGTATTTTAAGAAAAAGTGCCAGAGCTGCCACCAGTGAGAGTTGCTGGCCACACTCGGAGACCACGAAAAATTTGGTCGTGAGAACCCCTGGGTTAGATGCTCATGATGGGCCCTTCTCACCTTAAAGTCTGTGAGTGTAAGAGAAGCTGGTGTAGTGTAATAAAGTGCTCTCCGTAGTAATGTGCTACTTACTGTGACATGCTCAGTACATCTGCTGAAGCCACTGCCCTTCACCCTGCCCTTATTAGCCCTAATATTCTGTGAACTGCTTTTGACAGGTGTTAAAAAGTGGCAAAGGGGGCAAATCGGAGTAGGGGGGTGGCCAGGGTCTGTCTGAGCAGGGGGTGGAAATTTACTGGTCACGGGGGTCCTGCTTGGAGGGAAGGTAAGAGAGACTCTCCCCTCCCATCTCACCCGGGCTGCAGGGGGAGGGTTTGGCCCCAGGTTGCTCCCAGCGGAGCTGGCTGCAATTCCCTGCCCTGGGGCAAGGAAAGCTGCCGCCAGCACCCGGTGTGTGCGGGGCAGGGGGAGCCAACCCACGCCGGGCGGGGCACTGGGACAGTGACATGTGGGGGTGTAGATAAGGGGGGAACAGGGATGTGTGAGCGGCAGGATGGATGGAGCAGGGGGTGGCTGAAGGGGGGATGGGGCGATATAGGGGAATCGGGAGACTTATGGGGCGGATGGGAACAGGGCTGCAATAGAGGGAAACTCTTCGTTGGGGGGTCACTGTGAGGGGAAGGGGGGATGTGGGGAGGGGAGGCTGGGGAGAGGCAGACTGGCTGGGGAATGGAGGGAAAGAGTGTAGGGGTTGGGGAGAAGGGGTGGGGAGTGACACAAGGCAGTTCCCCCACTGCATGGGGCAGGAGAGGGGGAGGGGCTGCCCAACCCTACAGCCAGATGGGGTCAGAAGCTACAAAGCAAATATCCAGACACACACAGACACACTTTAGCCCCCCACACACGCCCTGCTCCCAGTGTGTTATTTTCAGACACACCCAGGCTGGTGGGGTCTGTCTCCTGAGTGTTGGTGGCTGCACAGGACCCTGGTCTAATTTCCGGGCAGGAACCAGATCTCAGCCACACCGGAGTCAGACCGGAGTCACTGCTGGCTCTGGCAGGGGGAGAGTGCGGATGGGCCAATGGGATCAGCCTCTGCCTGCCTGGCCCTGGGGGCTGCAGGGGGCAGGACAGGGAGGCTCAGGCATTAGCTGCTCCGGTTCTGGCCAAGGGAGAGGAGGAGGCTGGTGCTCCCTGGCTCAGATGCTGCTGCCTCCTGTACCTGAGAGCCCAGAGTGTGAAACTGCTGCTCCCCAGCTGGGTCTGTGCCAGGGACAGACCTTCAATGTTTCAGAGAGACCCCATAAATGCTTGGACTGTGGGAAAAGTTTCCTGCACAGGTCAAAACTTGTTAAGCATCAGGCAATCCACACAGAAGAGCTTCCCCATAAGTGCTTGGACTGTGGGAAAAGTTTCACATGGAGATCAGCCCTTCTTTCACATCAGAGAGTCCACACAGGAGAGCGACCCCATAAGTGCTTGGACTTTCAGAAAAGTTTCATGGAGGGGTCACACCTTGTTAAGCATCAGGCAATCCACACAGGAGAGAGCCCCCATAAGAGTTTGGACTGTGGGAAAAGTTACACACAGAGATCACCACTTTTTTTTATCATCAGGTACTCCGTTAAGGACCGAAACTGCATAAGTGTTCGGACTGTTGGAAAAGTTTCATACAGAGGGCTGACTTTCTTAAACATCAGACAATTCACGAAGGAGAGAGACCCCATAAATGGCTGTACCGTGGGGAAAGTTTCAGACAGAGATCACATCTCACTGAACATGGGAGAATCCACACAAGATCTAAACTTCTGTGACACATGGCCAGAAAGGGTTAAGCAAGTTGCAGGTTAATTGACTCAATTTCAACCTTTAGAGGCACGTTAGAGAAGCGTGTAAATGGCAAGATGTTGTTAGATGATTGACAATGTAACCGAACGGTTCCTGTCGCCTGTTAATTCCGAGATCAAAAGGAAATATTAATATTTAGAAGAAACTTTGGTGCAATAATGTCATTGTCTGTCTCTTTAAAGTTTGTGGTATATCGTCTATGAACTACTTTATGGATAGTTATTTTATGTTAATCCCATATAATTAATTACCAGTGATGTTTGGGAAATAGAAGGTTATTTCACTAGCCTATTGTTCACCCAAAGACTGTGTGCTGTTGAGAGGCTGCAAAAATCCATCCTAAAACTCTTGGGACCTGATCATTTTATCTCAGATCTTCATTGGTCACAACTTCAGAACTGTGGGAAAAGTTTCATTCAGCCATTGCACCTCATTAAATATCAAAGAATCCACGAAGGATCAACACCAACTAAATTATCCCAGCCAGGGCTTTGTGAAACCAGGCCTTAAAAACTTTTAATGATGAAGATTCAACCACCTTCCTAGGTAACAGTGCTTCACCACCCTCCTAGTGAAACAGTGTTTTCTGATATCCAACCTAAACCTCCCTCACTGCAACTTGAGACCATTCCTCCTTGTTCTGTCATCTGTCCCCACTGAGAACAGCCAAGCTCCATTCTCTTTGGAATCCCCCTTCAGGTAGTTGAAGGCAGGAGCGGTGCAAGGGTTTTTGCCACCCTAGGCGGGGGTCCTTCCGCACTCCCGGTCTTCGGTGGCAATTCTGCGGCGGGGGGTCGTACCACGCTCCCGGTCTTCGGGGCACTTCGGCGGCAGGTCCCGGAGCGAGTGAAGGACCCACCACAGAATTGCCGCCGAAGACCCGGAGCACGGAAGGACACCCCGCCGCAGAATTGCCACCAAGGGCGGCAAAATGTCACCCCCGAAATCCTGATGCCCTAGGCGACCACCTAGGTTGCCTAAATGGAAGCGCTGGCCCTGGTTGAAGGCTGTTATCAAATCTCCCCCCTCACCCTGCCCCACTCTTCTCTAAATAAGGCCAGTTCCCTCAGCCTCTCCTCGTAAGTCATCTGCCCCAGCCCCCTAATTGTTTACGTTGCCCTCCACTGGATTCTCTCCAATTTGTCCACATCCTTTCTGTCACAGGGGGCCCAAAACTGGATGCAATACTCCAGATGTGCCCTCACCAGTGCTGAATAGAGGGGAATAATCATTTCCCTTGATCTGCTGGCCAGGGGCGGCTCTATGGTTTTTGCCGCCCCAAGCACGGCAGTCAGGCGGCTTCCGCTGGCCACGCAGATTTGGCAGCATGCCTGCAGGAGGTCCACCAGTGCCGTGCCTTCAGCGTCCCTGCTGCTGAATTACTGCCGAAGCTGCGGGACCGGCAGACCTCCTGCAGGCATGCCGCCGAAGGCAGCCTGACGGCTGCCCTCACAGCAACCAGCAGGCCGCCCCCACACGGCTTGCCACCCCAGGCACACAGTTGCTGCGCTGGTGCCTGGAGCCGCCGCTGGACTTGGCCTGTGTAGCTGGACCTGAAATCTAAAGGGCCATCAATGACACTGCGCGTTGGGATCATTTTGAACCAAAAGCACAGTAGGATATTAAAAGGACTTTTTTTCCCTCCTTTTTGGCTGCTTGGAAAGCAAGGAGGGTTTTTTTTTTTAAGGATTTATTTTTTAAGCTGTGAGCAGCTGGAGTTTTTTTTCTCTGCCTGAGGGCAGGGTAGTTAACTTCCTGCAGGGGAATTCACAAGTCATTTTTTTTTTCTTGCTAGCTCTCGGGTTAAGCTAGGTTAAGCACAGGAAGGCTAGGATGATGGACAGTGAAGTCCAAAAGAAATTAGAATTAGCCAGAGTCGAAGCTGAAGAGAGACAAAAAGAACATGGTAGACAGATGGCCTTAAGGATCTTGGAGATGGAGGCAGAAGAAGCTGCCCACAAGAGAGCCCTGGAGGATAAAGAAAGAGAGAGGAAGCATGAACTGGAGTTAGAGATGGCAAGGGCTAAGCAGAATATACCAGACAACCCTAGCAATCCTTCTCCAGGTACCACTTCCCATCCCAGAAAGTTCCCCACCTACAAGGTAGGCGATGATACAGAGACCTTCTTAGAACATTTAGAAAGGACCTGCTTTGGGTACAGCATCTCTACAGACCAGTGTATGGTGGTGCTGAGGCTGCAGTTCAGTGGACCCTTAGCAGAGGTGGCAGCTGAAATGCCTAAGGAACACATGAACAGCTATGAACTTTTTAAAAACAAGGCCAGAATTAGAATGGGGCTAACACCCGAGCATGCCTGTCGGTGGTTCAGAGCCCTAAGGTGGAACCAGATGTGACATTTTCCTGACATGCCTACCACATTGTAAAAAATTGTGATGCCTGGATATCAGGAGCAAGTGTTAAATCTCTGGAAGATCTGTCTTTCCTAATGCAAATGGAGCAGTTCTTGGAGGGTGTTCCTGAGGAAATAGAAAGATATATCCTAGATGGGAAGCCAAAAACTGTAATCGAGGCAAGAGAGATTGGAACCAAATGGGTGGAGGTGGCAGAAAAGAAAAAAAAGTAGTAGCAGTTGGAGCGAATATCAGACGGGGCAACCTGAAACAAAACCCTACCACCGGGGGCAGCCCAAGGCCCCACCTACAACCCAAAGAAAATCCCAAACCCCTTATCGTCCCACCACACCAGTCTCCAGCAACCCACCTTGCCCCAGTGACCAGTCAGCTGGGAGATGTTTTAAATGTAATGAGCTGGGGTATATAAAGGCCAACTGCCCCAAGAACCCCAACAGATTGTAGTTCATTACACCAGAATCACACCAAAGGTCCCCAGGCCCAGATGCCTCCCAGATAACCTCAAAGTGAAGGGAAACCATGAGTGTGGGCGGGAAGAAGGTTATCATGTGGAGGGACACTGGAGCACAAGTGTCAGCTATCCACCAATCCTTAGTGGACTCCAAATTCATCAACCCAGAGGCCCCGGTGACGATTCAACCCTTCATGTCAAACTCTCTAAACTTGCCTACAGCCAAGTTGCCTGTCCAGTACAAGGGCTGGTCAGGAATGTGGACTTTTGCAGTCTATGATGATTATCCCATCCCCATGCTGCTGGGGGAAGACTTGGCCAACCACGTGAAGCTAGCCAAGAGGGTGGGAATAGTCACCCGCAGCCAGGCTAAGCAAACCTTCACACCTAGCTCCATTCCTGTGCCTTCTACAAGGGCCCCGTCTGTGTTACCAGAGACCCAGACTGAGGGGATGGAACCGGACCCCATGCCAATGTCTGGGACAGCAGTGGTGGATCCAGTCTCAGAGACCCAGACAGAGCCAGTCCCAGAACCGGAACTGGCAGAGCAACCAGCACCAGCACCATTGCCAGCCCTGAATCCAGCGCTTGCAACCCCGTCTACAACTCCAATGCCAGAGGACACCAGCGAGCCTGAACTCGCCGCAGTAGCGGATAAACCTACGCAAGAGGCTCAGCTGGAGCCTGAAATACAACATAGTGCACCAGCGGACAGCGGTTCACAGTCAACAGAAACAGCCCCATCACTTACATCGCTTCCAGGGGGACCAAGCCCAAGGCCACAATTCAATGAGGAACTGATGTCTCCAGCATCAAGGGAACAGTTCCAGGCCGAGCAGGAAGCAGATGACAACCTGCAGGGGGCTTGGACGGCAGCACAGAGCAACCCACTGCCTCTCAGCTCTTCTAACCGATCCTGGTTTGTCGTAGAAAGAGGACTTTTATACAAGGAGACTCTTTCTGGTGGATACCAGGAAGACTGGCATCCCCAAAGACAGTTGGTAGTTCCCACTAAGTACCGGATAAAGCTCTTGAGCTTAGCCCACAATCATCCTAGGGGCCATGTTGGTGTGAACAGGACCGAAGACCGTTTGGGGAAGTCATTCCACTGGGAGGGAATGGGCAAGGACATTTCTACCTATGTCCGGTCTTGTGAGGTGTGCCAAAGAGTGGGAAAACCTCAAGACCAGGTCAAAGCCCCTCTCCAGCCACTCCCCATAATTGAGGTTCCATTTCAGCGAGTAGCTGTGGATATTCTGGGTCCTTTCCCAAAAAAGACACCCAGAGGAAAGCAGTACATACTGACTTTCATGGATTTTGCCACCCGATGGCCGGAAGCCATAGCTTTAAGCAACACCAGGGCTAAAAGTGTGTGTGAGGCATTAACAGACATTTTTGCCAGGGTAGGTTGGCCCTCCGACATCCTTACAGATTTGGGAACTAATTTCCTGGCAGGGACCATGAAAAGCTTGTGGGAAGCTCATGGGGTGAACCACTTGGTTGCCACCCCTTACCACCATCAAACCAATGGCCTGGTGGAGAGGTTTAATGGAACTTTGGGGGCCATGATACATAAATTTGTAAATGAACACTCCAATGATTGGGACCTAGTGTTGCAGCAGTTGCTCTTTGCCTACAGGGCTGTACCACATCCCAGTTTAGGGTTTTCACCATTTGAACTTGTGTATGGCCGCGAGGTTAAGGGGCCATTACAGTTGGTGAAGCAGCTATGGGAAGGGTTTACGCCTTCTCCAGGAACTAACATTCTAGACTTTGTAAGCAACCTACAAAACACCCTCCGACACTCTTTAGGTCTTGCTAAAGAAAACCTAAAAGATGCTCAGGAAGAGAAAAAAGCCTGGTATGATAAACATGCCAGAGAGCGTTCCTTCAAAGTAGGGGGCCAAGTCATGGTCTTGAAGGTGCTCCAGGCCCATAAGATGGAAGCGTCATGGGAAGGGGCATTCATGGTCCAAGAGCACCTGGGAGCTGTTAACTATCTCATAGCATCCCCCACCTCAAACCTAAAGCTTAAGGTGTACCATGTTAATTCTCTAAAGCCCTTTTATTCCAGAGAATTAAAGGTTTGTCAGTTTGCAAGCCAGGGAGAAGCTGACGCTGAGTGGCCTGAAGGTGTCTGCTATGAAGGAAAAAGTGACGGTGGTGTGGAAGAGGTGAACCTCTCCGCGACCCTTGGACGTCTGCAGCAACAGCAGATCAAGGAGCTGTGCACTAGCTTCATGCCAATGTTCTCAGCCACCCCAGGACAGACCAAATGGGCATACCACTCCATTGACACAGGTAATGCTCACCCAATTAGAGCCCAACCCTACCAGGTGTCTCCTCAAGCCAAAACTGCTATAGAACGGGAGGTCCAGGACATGCTACAGATGGGTGTAATCCGCCCCTCTAATAGTGCATGGGCATCTCCAGTGGTTCTAGTTCCCAAGCCAGAGGGGGAGATACGCTTTTGCGTGGACTACCATAAACTAAATGCTGTAACACACCCAGACAACAATCCAATGCCACGCACAGATGAGCTATTGGAGAAACTGGGACGTGCCCAGTTCATCTCTACCTTAGACTTAGTCAAGGGGTACTGGCAAGTACCGCTGGATGAATCCACCAAAGGAAAGGTCAGCCTTCATCACCCGTGTAGGGCTGTATGAATTTAATGTGCTCCCTTTCGGGCCGCGAAATGCACCCACCACTTTCCAAAAACTTGTAGATAGTCTCCTAGCGGGATTGGAAGCATCTGCAGTGGCATACCTTGATGATATGGCCATCTTTTCTGATTAATGGGCAGAACACTTGGAGCATCTGCAAAAAGTCTTCAAGCACATAAGGGAGGCAGGACTAACTGTTAAGACTAAAAAGTGTCAAATAGACCAAAAGAGAATGACTTACCTTGGACACCAGGTGGGTCAAGGAACTATCAACCCCCTACAGGCCAAAGTGGATGCTATCCAAATGTGGCCTGTCCCAAAGTCAAAGAAACAGGTCCAATCCTTCTTAGGCTTGGCCGGATATTACAGGCGATTTGTACCGCTCTACAGGCAAATCGCCGTCCCACTGACAGACCTAACCAAAAAGAAACAGCCAAATGCAGTTCAGTGGACTGAGGAGTGTCAGAAGGCCTTTAACCAGCTTAAACCAACACTCATGTCTGACCCTGTGCTAAGGGCCCCAGACTTTGACAAACCGTTCCTAGTAACCACAGATGCGTCCGAGCATGGTGTGGGAGCAGTTTTAATGCAGGAAGGACCGGATCAAGAATTCCATCCTGTCGTGTTTCTCAGCAAAAAACTGTCTGAGAGGGAAAGCCACTGGTCAATCAGCGAAAAGGAATGTTACGCCATTGTATATGTTACGCCCATATGTTTGGGGACAGCATTTCCACCTGCAAACTGGCCATCTTGCACTGAAGTGGCTTCATACCGTCAAGGACAATAACAAAAAACATCTTCAGTGGAGTTTAGCTCTCCAAGATTTTGATTTTGAAATACAACACATTTTGGGAACTTCTAACAAAGTGGCTGATGCACTCTCCCGTGAAAGTTTCCCAGAATTAACTGGTTAAAATCGTCCTTGAAATGTGGAAAATATTGTTAGTTTTTATATAATCAGTAGTATATCTAGAGGTGCATGTGTGTTATTAATTCTGTTTTCTCCTAGAGCTCCAGGAAGAAATCACAGCCAGTGTGGAGCAGGCTGTCCAGCACTGTCTATGATTTGGGGGGTCGTGTCATAAACATACAGCTAAGGGTAGCATAAAATCACTCCTTACTGTAAAGGGTTAAGAAGCTCAGATAACCTGGTTGGCACCTGACCAAAAGGACCAATAAGGGGAGAAGATACTTGTGAAATCTGTGGGGGAAGGTTTTTGTTTTTGTGTTCCTTTGTTCTCTCCAAGTCAGCAAGGAACCAGGGCAGGGAAAATACATCTCCCTAAGCCATATCTGAACTAAGCATCTACTATTGCAGAAATAGTAAGTAACAGCAAAAAAATGCGTTAGATTATCTTTTGTTGTCGCTTGTGAATTTTCCCTGTGCTAGGAGGGAGGTTTATCCCTGTTTTTGTAACTTTAAAATTTTGCCTAGAGGGGAAATCCTCTGTGTTTTTGAATCTTTTGTTATTCTGTAAAGTATTTACCATCCTGATTTTACAGAGGTGATTCTTTTATCTTTTCTTTCCTTAAAATTCTTCTTTGGAGAACCTGATTGATTTTTTTATTGTTCTTAAGATCCAAGGGTTTGGGTCTGTGTTCACCTGTAGTAATTGGTGAGGATAGTATTCTGAAGCCTCCCCAGGAAAGGGGGTATAGAGCTTGGGGGAATATTTTGGGGAAATAGGATTCCAAGTGGTCCTTTCCCTGATTCTTTGTCTAAATCACTTGGTGGTGGCAGCATACTGTTCAAGGACAAGGTGGAATTTGTGCCTTGGGAAAGTTTTTAACCTAAGCTGGTAAAAATAAGCTGAGGGGGGTCTTTCATGTGGGTCCCCATATCCGTATCCCAGCGTGGAGAAAGAACCCTGACAGACACCCCAAGAGAAATGATGTGAGGAGGGGACAGCGTGTCCCTCTTGCTAAGATGCTGAGGTTGGGTGCAGGCAAGAAGGGAGCTGGGGATGTTAGGAGACCTGGGCAGCCTTGAAGCCAGGCCAATCCCCATCACTGAGGCCAGACGGAGATAAGGAACCTGACAGCCCAGCCAGTCACGCCCTCCCCATGTTCCACCATGTCCTGTGTTGGGATGACAGAGAGTTTCTTTGCCCCACTCACCCATCACTGCATCCCTCTTGTGACTAACCCCTGCGCCCCATGTTCACCACTGTGTAGGGTTTGGATATATTGTGTGCAAAGCATGCCTGGTGAGGGAATCAATGGAAAAGTCATGATCTGCTGAATATAGTGCCATTGAAATACATGTAACACCAGTGCATGTAGAATGGTGAGATTTGAAGGTGTTTGTTGCTAGGCTGACCATATTCCAGGTGCCCCAAAACAGGACACAGATGGGGGGTAGGAGCTGGCAGGGGGGTAGAGTTAGGGGTGATGTAGGGGTGCGGTGGGGGTACTCATGAGGTGAGGGTAGTGTTGGCTGCTGTCACAGTGGCAGGGCGGTGGCAAGACCTGTCAGTCAGCACTGACCTGCGGGACCCACTCCCCAGGGCTGGGAGCCTGGGCCTGGGTGGGTGAGATCCAGCAGAAATCAATCAGCTGTGAATGCAGGGGAATGGACAAATCAGCTGTGGGTGCAAATGAATGGACTAATCGGGAAGCTGACCAATCAGGGCTATTTCTGAGCAGCAGTGTGTCTGCTCTGCAACTCCTACAGCCCCCCAGATATTTGCTGTTATGGGAAAACCCGGCTCGGCAGGCTCAGAAAAGAGGATCTGTTGGGAAAAACCCAGACATATGTCAAAGTTTTTGTTACTGAAATATGTCATAGTTCTGGGGATTGTCCCACTCAAACTCCTCAGAGATGATAAAGGACAAACCCTTGGTGTTAGAAAACTTTTATCTTGCCGTCCATCACCAACAGAAAGAAGGGGGTAAACAAAGAAACAAAGAAATGTATAATTCACCTGAAGGATGCTTTGGACCTCACACACACCTTGAAGTTGCCTGACCCCATGACTGTTGGTCCCTTACTGAAACTTAGTGGTGTTTTTTTGGTTGGCTTCTCCCAGTACCAAAAGACAGGAAGGGCCAATGAGAAATAAAGACCCTGAGAGTAGTCCCCAGGGCCAATGGGGAGAGACCAAGGCTCTACGTCAGCCTGATTGACTGGACAGGCAGGCCAATGAAGGAGTCAGGAGTCCGTCCTCTGTGTGAGCTGGAGCTGCCTGCCAGAGAAGGGCAGAGCTAAGGGGAGAGCAGCAGCCTGAGCTCGGCTGGAGGCAGAGCAGCAAAACCACTGAGGCAGAGGGAAGCTGGGGCTGGAGCAGTCCGGAGCTGGGTGCCGTGAGCAGCTGGGGAGAGCGAGGGGAGACCCTGGGCAGTGTGGGATGACATCATGTTTTCCTTTCCCCTTTTTTCTTTTTCTTTTTTATTACTTGCTGTTTAATAAATTGTGTTTGTTCTGAACTCTGTGCAATCAGGGAAGCGTCCAGAGTGAAGAGAGCGCCCCAGACTTGTGATATGAAACCCTAGCCTCTGTCCTGAGTGATCACAAGATTCGGGGTGAAGCCCCCTGAGAAATCCTGGGCCCAGCCTTGTTGGGGCTTCAGGGACTAGAGTCGAAGGGGAGTCCTCGAGGTCAGGCAGGCCTAGGGGTAAAAGGAGTGGGAGCGAGGACTCAGATCATTCTGCAATTCGATTCCATGGAGGTGGTGTATAAGCCAGTAATAGTAGGACCGTTCCCCTGCTTAACTCTGTGCATATTTATTGGTTTCTCCTAAAATTAATTCGGATTATAGGGAAAGTGTCAGAGCGGCCACCAGTGAGAGTTGCTGGCCACACTCTGAGGCCACCAAATTTGGTCCTTAGAATCCCTGGGCTAGTTGCTCATGATGGGCCCTTCTGACCTTAACGTCTGTGAGTGGAACAGGAGCCGGACACAGAGATGCTGCAGCGCGGTGGGTTGATCGCTAGGACCCAGGAGCAGCTGGGAGGCGGCTCTGGGGGAGCGATCGCTGGGCTCAGGCCCGGCAGCACGAAGTGACTCGCAGCCGCTGCGGGGACTCCGGCTCCAGGCTCCTGGCGAGATCCCCGAGCCCCGGCGGCTGGTGCTGGGAGCCCGGAGCCCGGGCTGCAGCCGGGAGAGGGGAATCTCCAGCAGGGCCCTTCCCGCTGCTCCCCAGGAGCCTCTCCCAGGGCAGAGCCCCCAGCCCGGCCCGGCCCCTTCCCGGCCCGGCCCCTGCCCCAGGGGGCCCCGCTCGGAGGGAAGGTGAGAGACCCGCCGCCCCCCCCCCCCCCCGTCACCCCCGGGCTGCAGGGGGAGGAGGATACAGAGGGGCAGGGGGTGAGGGCAGGCGGGGGGAGCAGGGTGGGGGCAGGAGGCGGGTGCTGGGGATGCGGGGGGGGGCAGGCTGGGATGGGGGCGGGGGCGCACTGAAGGGAAGATGGGGCGATGCAGGGCGATCGGGGGGGGGATTGTGGGGCTGAGGGGAGCGAGGCTGGAATGGGGGAAGATGTGAGTGTGGGGCACAGCGAGGGAAGGGGGATGTGGGGAGGCTGGCGGGGGAAGCGGGGGAGATGCCAAGGCAGCTTCTCCGCCCCATGGGACACGAGGGGGGAGGGGCGGAGAGAAGCTCTTCTCCTCCTGGAACTGGTCAAACCGGCTTTGGGAGGGATCAGGGGACAAACCCCTCAGGGCGCAGAAGCTTCAAGGCAAAAACCCAGACTCCGCCCCCCCACGGCTCCCAGTGTGTAATTGTCAGACACACCCGTGCTGTTGGGGTCTGTGCGTCCTCAGTTTTGGGGGCTGCCCGAGGCCCTGGTCTGATTTCCGGGCAGGATTCCGATCTGAGTGTCACACCGGAGTCACTGCTGGGTCTGGCAGGGGGGGAGTATGGATGGGCCAATGGGATCAGCGTCTGTCTGCCTGTCCCTGGGGGCTGCCAGGGGAGTCCAGGGCAGCTCATTCTTCAGGTGTTGCCACTAGAGGTCTCTGGCTGTTGCTAAGGGAGAGGGGTTTACACTGCAATGGGGGGCAATCCCCCAAAGTGACCCCTTTAGTTCTGCTCTTTTTCTAGTGTTTGGTTCAGCGATACTGTTACTGGGAGGGTCTGAAGAGCCTGGGAGAAATCAGGGTGTGACATGGACTGAAGCCCCTTCTGTAACCTCCCCCATCGCCCCTCTCACTGGGACAGGCTGAGGACTAGGGGAGGAGGGCTAGCTCAGTAGTTGGAGCATTGGCCTGCTAAACCCAGGGTTGTGAGTTCAATCCTTGAGGGGGCCATTTAGGGATCTGGGGCAAAATCAGTACTTGTTCCTGCTAGTGAAGGCAGGTGGCTGGACTCAATGACCTTTCAAGGTCCCTTCCAGTTCTATGAGATAGGTATATCTCCATATATTTAAAAAAAAAAAAAGAATCACATCCACATTTCACTCCACATCCATCCCTCTTACGGGGAAGGGAAATGGCTGTGATGGAGACAGCTCAGGTAGGGGATTTTTAGGGAGGGGCTGGGCAGGGGGACGGGGAGGGGGAGACAGGGTGTGATAAACCTGCTGATTCATTCTTCCAAGACAAGGCTAACCTTAACCCTAACACCGCGCGATTTGTAGAAGCTGGGATTGTGCGAGGCGGATGGCAAAACTACATGGGATGCTGTTTTCTAACCTAGCTTTAAGAGGAGAATGGACTGCTGACTAAGATAATGGGAAGGAAAATGTATAAACAAGATTCATCTGTATCCGTTGATATACATGAGGGGAACCTGTAAATACGTGCTTTAAACTGTTGTAATTTGGAGACCTGCCTAAGAAAGGGAAATCCCCTGTCCGTAGGCTCCCCCTGCAATTGCTTGAAATAAACTGCCTCTGACTTGCTGCTAACAAACACAAGAGTGAAGACTCTGTTTCTTCCACAGGAATCGGGGTGTGACATGGACTGAAGCCCCTTCTGTAACCTCCCCCATCGCCCCGACAGGCTGAGGAATCACGTTCACATGTCGCTCCAGATCGTCCCGTCTTCCAGGAGACAGGGAAGGGAAATGTCTGTGATGGAGCCAGCTCAGGTAGGGGAATTTCAGGGAGCTGCTGGGCAGAGGGAGGGAGAGGAAGGGCAGAGACAGGGTGTGATAAACCTGCTGATTTTCTGAGTAGGCCCATTGGTGGTGGGGGAGGGGAGATGGGACCTTCCCCCATTTCTCAAACAGGATATAACCCCCTCGGCAGGGCTGGGAACATTTTCCAGACTCCCAGTGCTGGAGCCTGAACCCACTAGCCTGAGGCTGCTGTGAAATACGAAGAGAAGCTGTTGGGATTCCTGTCCCTGTCTCCGGCTCAGAGCTCAGCTTCCCGTATCAACCTGTGTCTGATAGGCATGTGGGAAATGAGAAGTCCCGGCCGTGCTCCGTGTGCTGGGAGGGACAAGGAGCTCTCAACTTTTCCCACACCCTGAAGCCTCCTGGCTGCTCTAAGCAGGGTGTGGGTGGGATTCTGCTACTCTGGCCCTCCCAGAGCTTCATGTTTTTTTTCCTTTCCCATGAGTAGTGGGATTGAGGCTGGGGCAACAGGTTTCTGAATGGGGGACTCTTGTTGTTTCAGATGCCGGTGACCTTTGAGGAGGTGGCTGTGTATTTCACCCAGGGACAGGGGGCTCTGCTGGACCCCGCTCAGAGAGCCCTCTACAGGGACGTCATGCAGGAGAACTACAAGATGGTGACCTCGCTGGGTAAGGGATTCCCGTCCCCTCAGTTATTAGAAGCCGTGGGGTCTGCATATCTGAATCTGGTCGGGTTCTTCCCAGGTCAGTTAGATCAGAGGCGAGTGAGTTCCATAATGCACAGCTGCCATGTGAGAGAGACTTGCATCTCCGTGCCCTCTCCAGTGGGACATGGGTGCCAAAACCCAATGGACAAGTTAAACCATCCCCACCCCTCCAGCTTTCAAAGGGGCATAAATCCAGCGTTGTCCTGTCTGTGTTGTTTCTCGGCTGCACACACAATCCCTCTTTCCCCTGCTCCTTGGGAATAGCTCCAGTGATGGGGAAGGCCCCGGGGTCTGCGGGTTTAGAAAGAGGCAGGGGTTTAAGACCAGAGCTGTGTGTGAGTCAGCAAGGCCCCCAGAGCGCACAGATCCTGGGAACGCCTATTGAGGGTGTAGTAATAATTCAGCTCACCTCCACAGACAACTTCCTCTGTGTGAGGGGACTCAGTGACCATGTTCCCATCCTCTTGGATTCCACGTTCCTCCATCAGAGCACAGGGAAACGTTCCACTCACAGAATGTCCTTTGTTACAAATATTCCACCAATGCTCCATGCACCCTGATCTGGTCTGATTTCACCCTCTGCACAGGATTTCCCATTCCCAAACCTGAACTGATCGCCCGGCTGGAACAAGGGGAAGAGCCGTGGGGGCCCGATCTCCAGGCCTGCGAGGAAAGAAGGCTTCTGAGATGCACCCGCACATGTGAGGACTGACACAGAAATCATCTGGGGAATGAAGGAAAAAGTTTAGAATCCCCAAATATGGTGTGAATAACGCCCTCAGTTCTTCCTCATCTCAGCCAGGACAGGGCTATGGTCAGCAGCTATCGCTCACACCATTCCACCCATACTGTTAGCTGCAGGAGTTTCCTTCCCATCTCTCCTTCCCTGGGAGTGTTTGGGTGGGATGTGGAGGCAGAATCCAATTGCTCAGACTTTGTGTTGGGTTTTCCCTCGGTGCTATTCCTCTTTCTCCCCAGCACAATGACTCCTGTCTGGATTGTGTCTCTCTCCTCGCAGGTGCTGAGCGAGAGAGTGAGAACGAGGAGGGGAATCATGATGAGGAAGTTCCTGGAGAAGTGCAACCACAGTGGACCTTTGTGGGAAGAGCTGAAGGGAATTTTTCCCAGTGCTTGGAGCAGGCAGAAGCCTGGGGAAATTGGCACAGGTCAGAGAGGCTTGTGGGCAACCACCCAAGGAAGAAAGTGGATGAATCTATTAATGGTGGAGGAGGAGACGAAGACCCCAGAGCGCAGCAGACAAATTCCAAGGAAGATACACCCTGTCACTGCCTGCAGTATGGGAAAGGATTCATTTTGAGATTACAGCTTGTGACACATCAGTCAATCCATACTGGAAAGAAACACTTTCAATGCTTGGACCGTGAGGAAAGCTTCAATAAGCACACAGAACTTAATAACCATGGGAGAAGCCACACTGTAGAGAAGCCCATTCAATGCCTTGAGTGCAGGAAATGTTTCAGGTCAAAATCAGCACTAAATTCACATGAGAAAAGCCACACAGGAGAGAGACACCATAAGTGCTTAGACTGTGGGAAAAGTTTCAAACGGAAGTCAGACCTTGTTAAACATCAGGCAATCCACACAGGAGAGAGATCCCATAAGTGCTTGGACTGTGGGAAAAGTTTCACTTGGAGATCATCCCTTGTTAATCATCAGGCAATCCACACAGGAGAGAGACCCCATAAGTGCTTGGATTGTGGGAAAAGTTTCACATGGAGAACAGGCCTTGTTAAACATCAGGAAATCCACACAAGAGAGAGACCCCATAAGTGCTTGGACTGTGGGAAAAGTTTCACACGGAGGTCAAACCTTGTTAAACATCAGGTAATCCACAGAGGAGAGAGACCCCATAAGTGCTTTGACTGTGGGAAAAGTTTCATACAGAGGTCACACCTTGTTAAACATCAGGCAATCCACACAGGAGAAAGACCCCACAAGTGCTTGGACTGTGGGAAAAGTTTCATACAGAGGTCACACCTTGTTAAACATCAGGCAATCCACAGAGGAGAGAGACCCCATAAGTGCTTGGACTGTGGGAAAAGTTTCAAATGGAGAATAGGCCTTGTTGAACATCAGGCAATCCACACAGGAGAAAGACCGCACAAGTGTTTGGACTGTGGTAAAAGTTTCATACGGAGGTCAAAACTTGGAAAACATCAGGCAATCCATACAGGAGAGAGACCCCACAAGTGCTTGGACTGTGGGAAAGGTTTCATACAGAGGTCAGACCTTGTTAATCATCAGGCAATCCATACAGGAGAGAGACCCCATAAGTGCTTCGAGTGTGGGAAAGGTTTCATACGGAGGTCAGACCTCATGAAACATGGAAGAAGCCACACAAGATGTAAACCTCTGTGAGACATGGCGAAAAAGTGTTAAGCAACTTGCGTGTAATTGACTCAAATTCAACCTTTAGACAGATATTTTAAAAGTGTCCCCACCTTAGACAATCTAGATTTTGAAATGTAAACATGTATTGTTAAAGATTTGGAAGAAGAGGGGTAATTGTAGTGGTCTATGTTTAGCTATATCTTGTTAGAGGTTAACAATTTATCCCAAGGGTTCCTGTGTTCTGTTAATTCAGGGATCAGTAAGTCAGAGATTATACCCGTTTCCCATGCCACCTGCCCAATTCTAGCTCAGTCTCATTGAATTCGCTGGGGGTAGGGGCTGAAGGATGGAGGGAATGTTTATAGCTGAAATTACCAAAATGTGTTTTACAAGGTTAATGTCAATGGGATCTGTTCCACTCTCCTGCTCGGACATTTTCTCTGGGGATCCCGGAGACGGAAAGGAGCAGGTGTTACCATCTTGGCTACCAGTCCCCCTGGTGACTCTCTACACTAGCAATTCTCAAAGTGTGGGCAGAGCATCCCAGTGGAGGCACAGGAATGTGTCAGGGGAGGCGTGATCAGTGTGGGTTGGTTGGGTTTTTTTAAAGAGCACTGGCTGTCGGCCCTGGGTGGCTGCGGCTCATGAAGAAGGAACAGGCCTAGCTGGGAGGTGGGAATAAATGCTCAGGCTCTCAAACCCAGGTGGAGCAGCAGCACAGAAGGGTGGCAATGGGGTGATAAGTCTTTTCACGTGGCCACCCCAACTTCTGTGCTGCTATTGGAGTCCTTCAGAGCTGGGCGCATCACCAGCAACTATTCTGCCGTTAGAGCTGGGTGGCGATATATGTGCTTGTGAGGATGGGGGCATAAATGACCACAGACACATGGAAGGGGGGGGTGATGAAACACATTTGAGAGCCACTGGTCTACACTATTATGATCACGTTTAGAAAATGATAAATGTACAAAGTATGTCTTGTGAGATATCATAGAAGAAGTCATCATCTGCTGAATATTATTGTCTGGTTAAAATGTGTCTCTCGGGAGCGTCGCAGAGCTGAATCCAGGGGCCCCCCCGCCATGGCCGGGAGTGCCATGGAACTGAAGCTGGCAGTTCCCCCCATCCCCAAAGCCGGGAGCAGCGGGCAGTCAGAAGGCGGCGTGGCCCCCCCCATCCCCAAATCCCGGAGCAGTCGGGAGGCTTAAGCTGGGAGCTCCAATGCCCTTCCCCCGAAGCTGTGAGTTGTACTGGGAGCCCCCCTGCCGCCTGCACCCTGAGCATCCCCCCCGCTCATACACAGTCCTTAGCTACCCCCCTGCCCGCACCCAAAGCGGTTTTCAAACTTTTTGAACTGAGTCCCCCCCTTTGAATTATATTTTTTGGTTGCATCCCCCCACTACCCAGACAGGTAGGTGGCCTCCTGAGTGAGTCAGGGGGTGGGGGTGCCGTGCCCTCCCTGGACCTTGTTATGTGGAACTGGCTTGAGCCCTGCCAGCCCTTGCCCTTCCCCCCCCCCCCAAATAGAAGTAAAACTATGCCTATGCCCAAGGGTGTCCCCCGGCCCAGAGCCTCACACTCTGCCGCCCCTCCCCCCTGCTTGGGCCCTGGTGTTTTTATAGGATGCAGAAGGGGGCGTCAGCAAGAAAAAGGTTGAGAACCCCTGACCTGAAGGACGGCTGGACGCTCACTTATGCCACAGACTGACTGTCGCCTGCCCCTCAGCTGAGGCGTGAGCTTCAAAGAGGAGAGTGGTATAAAAACATAAGTGAGAATTGTCTCCATTTTTACATCTCCCCCATCTTTACAGAAGGCAACAAGGTGGCTTTAAAGGCAACAAGGGCTTTGCACTGGGGAGGGCGGACCAAGGCTGGAAGGAAATCCAGCCTGGGTACTAAGAACTGTGAACTGCCTGCAACAGCGGGTGGGGTCGGAAATCCTGTTTGCTTCGCATCTTCCTTAGCTTGGTAAAATTTAAGATTTAAAATACATGTTTTAATTTTATTTTTGTAACTAGTTCTGACCTTTTACATCTTTCTCACTTGAAAACCCTGAAAACCCCCTTCCTTCAGTTAATAAACTGGTTTTAGTGTTTTGTCTGGGCTGTGTGTTTTCATTGAAGTGTTTGGGGGATTTGACTTGAGAGAACAAGGCTGTGACCTAATCAGGCCCCTTTGTGGAGATGACAGACTGAGCAGTCCAAGATGCACATTCCTGGGGTGCAAGGCTGGGAGTAGAAAACTGGCTGATGTTGCTTTGTCGATTGGTAAGTTCCTGAGTGTCTGGCTAGTCGCACTCAGTACAGTGCAGCCAGGAGTGTTGGTGTCACTAGGCATAAGCCTAGGTAACTCAGGAGGGTGGAAGACCATGAGTGTCGATAAAGCCTTCCTGCTCTAGGCCTAAATGAACCAAAGCTCCTCCATGGTTGAACTTTAATTGACCTAAAAAGCCAGCAACAGAAAATGGAATGTGTAACAGTCAGTTATCAGTTGCAACACCGCTCAAAGCGGTAGTAATAAGGCCTGCATGCTTCTGGCTGAAGGGCAAGATAACAGATCAAAGGGAAAAGGACAAGATAACGGTTCAAAAGAAAAGTTACTAACGAGCTAGACTTATAGCCGCTGAGATGACTTAACTGCTTAAGGTAACTGCTATAGGAGAAGGGAGGGGGAAGGGGGGGAAGGGAAGAGCTTAGCTAAAGTAAAGTATAAAAAGAGAAAAATTGCTTATGTTGGTGTGCTTGATCTGAGACGTGGCAGTCTCCTTGCATCGCTTTGAGATCTCAAATAAACTTTGATTGCTTCCCCACCCTGGTGTGTTTATTGGCGTGGCGCACACCGGGCAACAAACCCCGCTGTTGCCCCCTCGGGCACACTGTGTCGGCAACAGGAGTGACTTTGAAGGCTGGTGACTGTGTGAGCAGAGCGTGGAGGGGTTTGTTGTTCACACAGGGAAGCAGTGTAAAACGTGTCCTGGGATGGAGAATTAAGCAACTCAACAGTCACTGTGGGCTCTGGCACGGGGGAGTGCGGATGGGCCAATGGGATCAGTCCCTGGGGACTGCCGGGGCAGGACAGGGAGGCTCAGGCATTAGCTGCTGCCACCAGAGGGCTCCAGTTCTGGCTAAGGGAGAGGAGGAGGCCGGTTTGTGTGTCTCCCTGCTCATGATTTTACAGCCCTGGAGTGGAGCTCTCTGGGTCAGAAGCTGCTTCCTCCTGAAGTTTAAACTGGGAGCCCAGAGTGAGACGCTGCTTCTTATGTAGCGGGGTCTGTACCGGGCAGAGAACTGTATTCACACACACCCCCCATGTGTCCAGCCCGGGTGGGGACTTTCACCATGCCTAGAACCAGCCCCTGGGGCAGCCCCGGGCTCTGCTCACACCAGCCCCTGAGCGGATTCCTGCAGGTGATGAGGAGACCTGGGGGAAGGGCTGGGTCTGGGCAGGAAAGTGACTCTGCACAAAGGGCCCCTTTCAGGGACCTGTAGTGAGTTTGTACCAGAGGGGGAGGGGGCTCCTCATGGGTCTGCAGGTCCCAGAGCTGCTGCCCTCAGTGACACAGCCAGGCTCACCCTGGAGAGCAAACGCCCATGGGAACAGGACAATCCCCAGTTCTCCCAGGCAGAGGGGGGGAGGGAAAGAGACAGGAAATATGGTCGGGATTAGCAGGCGCATCTCTGTGACCCTGAACCGGGTTTCCGAGTATAAACGCAC
Source organism: Malaclemys terrapin pileata (assembly GCF_027887155.1). Taxonomy (NCBI): domain Eukaryota; kingdom Metazoa; phylum Chordata; order Testudines; family Emydidae; genus Malaclemys; species Malaclemys terrapin. The sequence continues at coordinate 41,943,922 of NC_071517.1, read as the reverse complement.
CGTGAGCATCTTGCGTGTAAGGCTAAGATTTTGTCCTGGATGTTTTTAGTAAAATCAGGGACAGGTTATGGGCAATAAAGCTAAATTTGCGGAAGCCCGTGACCTGTCTGTGACATTTACTAATAATATCCAGGACAAAATGGGGAGGGAGAAGGCTCCAGCACCCATGGCTGCTGGGGCTCTGGGGTCCCATGGTGGCTGGGCAGCTGTGAGGGTCTGGTAGAGAGCTGCAGAGGCCCCATACCACCCGTGGCTCAGAGCTGCAGAGGCCCCCAACACTGCTCATGACAGCTAGGAACTGCAGGACCCCTATGGCCTGCAACAGTTCAGAGCTCTGGTGGGCAGCTCTGGACTGCAGCGGGTGGCAGGAGGACCCCGTAGCTCCTACCTGCCATGGTCTGAAGTCACAGATTTCATGACTTCTGCAAGCACCATAGTAAAATTGTAGCCTTACTTATGTGCTCTGACCCTCTCTCATTAGCACAGTGATTGCTAGTCCCTGAGTTCCTCCTTTGGGGCTGGATTGTCTCGTTCTCAGATAGACTCACGTTTTTCCAGGCCAGGCTGAAAAGCATTTACTGTCTGTACAAAATGTGGTCTTTGGGATTCTGTGCTATTTCAGGTGGATGTGGCAGGGCCGCCCAGAGGATTCAGGGGGTCTGGGGTCTTCGGCGGCAGGGGTCCCCCGCCGCTGAACTGTGTTCACACTGACAGCTGCCTGCACAATAGCGTGTTCACTTGCGGCGCTATTCGGAGCGGTGCACTCTGGGGAGCTATCCCACAGAGCGCCTCTTTCTCTTTTGCCGCTAAGACTTGTGGCAAGGCGGAAGGGGTCGCAGGGCATCCTGGGTCCTGTCCCAATGTCCCATGATGCATTGCTTCGCATCCCAGCAATCCCTGTGCTTCCATCCGCATTTGGCGCCATCTTTCAATGGTTTGTGTACGGCGCGCCCAGTCCTGCCTCTTTCTGGCTGCAGGAATGGATCCCGAGCTGTTGACAAGAATGCTGTTCGCACTGACCAACACGTCACGAGTGGCAGTGGAGTTATTCCTTAAACTACAAAGGCAAGAGGAGTGCGACATTGATCTCGCCACGCGTAGTAGCTATGACACAAGATTTCTTGTGGCATTCACCGAGGTGCTGACCACTGTGGAATACCGCTTTTGGGCTTGGGAAACAAACACTGAGTGGTGGGACCACATCGTGATGCACGTCTGGGATGATGAGCAGTGGCTGCAGAACTTTTGCATGAGGAAAGTCACTTCATGGGACTGGGTGATGAGCTCACTCCAGCCCTGCGGTGCAAGGACATGAGAATGAGAGTACTTGTGGCACCTTAGAGACTAACAAATTTATTAGAGCATAAGCTTTCGTGGACTACAGCCCACTTCTTCGGATGCATATAGAATGGAACATATATTGAGGAGATATATATACACACATACAGAGAGCATAAACAGGTGGGAGTTGTCTTACTAACTCTGAGAGGCCAATTAATTAAGAGAAAAAAAAAAAAAAAAAAAACTTTTGAAGTGATAATCAAGCTAGCCGAGTACAGACAGTGTGATAAGAAGTGTGAGAGTACTTACAAGGGGAGATAGTCAACGTTTGTAATGGCTCAGCCATTCCCAGTCCTTATTCAAACCGGAGTTGATTGTGTCTAGTTTGCATATCAATTCTAGCTCTGCAGTCTCTCTTTGGAGTCTGTTTTTGAAGTTTTTCTGTTGTAATATAGCCACCCGCAGGTCTGTCACTGAATGACCAGACAGGTTAAAGTGTTCTCCCACTGGTTTTTGAGTATTTTGATTCCTGATGTCAGATTTGTGTCCATTAATTCTTTTGCGTAGAGACTGTCCGGTTTGGCCAATGTACATGGCAGAGGGGCATTGCTGGCACATGATGGCATAGATCACATTGGTAGATGTGCAGGTGAACGAGCCCCTGATGGTATGGCTGATGTGATTAGGTCCTATGATGATGTCACTTGAATAGATATGTGGACAGAGTTGGCATCGGGGTTTGTTACAAGGATAGGTTCCTGGGTTAGTGGTTTTGTTCAGTGATGTGTGGTTGCTGGTGAGTATTTGCTTTAGGTTGGGGGGTTGTCTGTAAGCGAGGACAGGTCTGTCTCCCAAGATCTGTGAGAGTAAAGGATCATCTTTCAGGATAGGTTGTAGATCTCTGATGATGCGCTGGAGAGGTTTTAGTTGGGGGCTGAAGGTGACAGCTAGTGGTGTTCTGTTATTTTCTTTGTTGGGCCTGTCTTGTAGGAGGTGACTTCTGGGTACCCGTCTGGCTCTGTCAATCTGTTTTTTCACTTCAGCAGGTGGGTATTGTAGTTTTAAGAATGCTTGATAGAGATCTTGTAGGTGCTTGTCTCTATCCGAGGGATTGGAGCAAATGCGGTTATATCTTAGAGCTTGGCTGTAGACAATGGATCGTGTGGTGTGTCCTGGATGGAAGCTGGAGGCATGTAGGTAAGTGTAGCGGTCAGTAGGTTTCCGGTATAGGGTGGTATTGATGTGACCATCGCTTATTAGCACAGTAGTGTCCAGGAAATGGACCGCTTGTGTGGATTGATCTAGGCTGAGGTTGATGGTGGGATGGAAATTGAGAATGAGAATGAGAGCTGCCCTGTCACTGGAGAAGCACGTGGCGATTGCACTATGGAAGCTGGCTACTCCAGACTGCTACTGATCGGTCACTAACCAGTTCGGAGTGGAAAAGTCGACCGTTGGACTCAAGTTTGCAGGGCCATTAATCACATCCTGCTCAGAAGAACCATGAATCTGGGCAATGTGTGTGACATTGTGGATGGCTTTGCACAAATAGGTTCCCTAACTGCAAAGGGGCAATAGATGGCACGCACATTCCAATTCTGGCACCAGACCACCTAGCCACCAAGTACATTAATCGCAAAGGGTATTTCTCAATGGTTCTCCAGGCACTTGTGGATCACCGTGGGAGTTTCACAGACATTAACGCAGGCTGGTCCGGAAAGGTGCATGATGCACGCATCTTTCGGAACGTTGGCCTGTTCAAGAAGCTGCAAGCAGGGACTTTCTTCCCGGACCAGAAGATCACTGTGAGGAAAGGTGAAATGCCTATTGTGATCCTGGGAGACCCTGCCTACCTCTTAATGCCGTGGCTCATGAAGCCATACACAGGGCAACTTGACAGCAGCAAGGAGCGGTTCAACAACAGGCTGAGCAAGTGCAGAAGGACTGTGGAGTGTGCATTCGGCTGTTTAAAAGCCCGCTGGTGATGCCTCTATGGGAAGCTGGACATGGCCGATGATATTTCCTGTGTAAAACACAGCCAGTACTCACACACCTGACACTAACTGGCTGACCCCAGGCAAGCACACATAAGCCACAAGACCCCAATAATATTGTGTAGCCACAGAGGCAGGGTAAATCACTGTTCCTGGACCCTGCTGTACACTGGGCACGTGGCTCTTGGGGACTTGGGAAGAGCCAGCACTGTAGGGTGGGCCTGATAATCATTCCTGTCCCCAGACTTTCCATAGGAGGTGATAATTTTGGAAGATAAGTCGCTGCTGATGGTGAGCAGGGAATCAAGGGAGGGTCTTCTCCAAGCCTGCAGCTTCCGCCCTGGCCCCTATGCGGCTCGCCTGTGTGCAGCTATGGTCCCCTCTCCCCCCGTGATGGCACAGTGGTGCGGGAAAGTTACCGTTAATGGGGCAAGAAACAAAGCAACTCTGCCAAGGAACCCATGGGAGCGGATTGCCCGGTATCTCCATGAGAGTTTCTTGGAGATCTGAGGGAGATTCCCATGAAGTGAGGGAATGTATCAACAGCCTGTTCCACTGCTCAAGCTAGGCATGAGGTGGGAGACAAGCCTGCTTTCTGCAACCCTCCTTTTTCCAACAACTCGCTTCAGCAATTCCCCAAAGCAGATCCACTTACCAGGGGCCTCCTCTTCTGCTTGCGCTTCGCCAAGCTCTGACACCTGTGACTGGCTAGGCTCCTCCGGGGTAGAAAATGCTATGCAGATAAAACTACACAGGATCTTTTCAGGGGACAAGGCAAAATGCCACAATTATTATGATAACACAATTTGATTTATAACCAATAGGTAATATCTAATACCTACACACATACACACACATCAAATGTTCTGCAGCTGCTGTATAGTTACCAGTCCTGAATGTAGCTTGAGTCCATGGCCTGATTTCACAGCTTGGATTCGTAGCTCATGGCGGCTAACTGGCCAGGAAAACCGGGCACAAGGAAGGGCTGAGTCTCTGTAGGGCAGGCACCAAGCCCCTTTGATGTTGGCAAAAGAACGTTACCCAAAGTCTTCCATCTCACCCATCTATTTTATAGGCTTTAGTTTGAATCAGGAGTCTATAGGTCTTGCTCTGACAGCAATCTGTGTGATTGATCACCCGTCAATTGCAGACATAACTTTCAACCTTGGACCTGACTTTGAACTTGCTTCATTTGTACCTTTGTTCTTTTCTTTTAGGGTGGACTCTTCTCACTTTGTCAGGGCTGTTGTCTGCATCTTCAGCCGTTGGTGTTTGCACTTCACTGTGTCAGGACAGGCTGGAGGTTGCGTCCATTATCCACGCATCCCTCATTCACCCATCTGAACTAAGTTAATAAGGTTACTGCAGGGTTTTGCAAAATGGAGTAAGCATTTCAAAATGGGGTTTTGGTTACAATATGGAGTCTTAATAATAATAGTAATTTAAAACAAACAATTTCATTCTTCAGTTCTACAAAAAGAGCTCCTGACTGCATGCATCTCTGGCCTCCAAGTCGTCCTCTGCCTCTGGTTTCCCCGCCCCCCCCTTCATCCAAGATTGCCTCCTCCTGGCTCGGTCCACTCTCGACTGGCAACAAAGCCAATGAAGTATCCACAGGGGACTTCGCAGAGGAGGTGGGATCACCACTGAGTATCGTGTCCAGCCTTTGTAGAACCTGCAGCTCCTGGGTGCAGCTCTGGAGCGGTGCATTGCCTCCCATGTCTTGTGGTAGGTGTTTCACAGCTCCTGCACTCTGACCCTTCAGTGCAATGTGTCTCTGTCATGGCCCTTTTCTATCATGCATTTAGAAATCTGTCCATAGGTATCAAAATTCCAACGGCTGGAGCACAGCTGTGACGGCACTGCCTCCTCTCCCCAAATATCTATGAGGTTCATATGAGGCTCAGCATTACTCCAAGTGGGGAATCGCCTGGTGCATGGAGCAGGCATGGCCACCTGGAAAGATGCACTTAGACCACTGCATGCATCACCAAGCAAATAGGATGGGGACTTTTAAATTTACAAAGGAATGTCTGGGGTGGGGCTGATGGTCATCTGAGGGCAGGGCACTAAAGTTCAAACCGATGGCCCGAGAGATGAGAACAGGCATTGTGGGACACCTCCCGGAGGCCAATCGCAGCACTGTAATCACCACGGTGTCTACACTGGCACCGCAGCGCTGTAGCCATGGCGCAGAAAGCTCTACGCCTCTCGTCGAGGTGGTTTTCTTAAAGTGCTACGATGGTGCAGTTTCTGCGCACTAAGTGGCTTGGCAGTGTGTGCACCTCAGGAGTTACAGCACAGAAAGCTGCTTTACTGTGCACAAACTTGCCAGTGTAGTACCAAAAGACAGGAAAGGCCAATGAGAAATAAAGTCCCTGAGACTAGTCCCCAGGGCCAATGGGGAGAGGCCAAGGCTCTAGGTCAGCCTCGTTGACAGGACAGGCAGGCCAATGAGGGAGTCAGGTGCCCGTTCTCTGGGTGAGCTGGAGCTGCCTGCCAGAGAAGGGCAGAGCTAAGGGGAGAGCAGCAGCCCGAGCTGGGTTGGAGGCAGACCAGCAGCAGTGCTGAGGCAGAGGGAAGTTGGGGCTGGAGCAGTCCGGAGCTGGGTGCCGTGAACAGCTGGGGAGTAGGGTGACCAGATGTCCCACTTTTATAGGGTCCCAATGTTTGGGTCTTTTTCTTATATAGGCTCCTATTACCCCCCACCCCCTGTCCCAATTTCTCCCACTTGCTGTCTGGTCACCCTACTGGGGAGAGCGATGGGAGACCCTGGGCAGCGTGGGATGACATCATGTTTTCCTTTCCCCTTTATTCCTTTTTTTTTTTTTTATTACTTGCTGTTTAATAAATTGTAATTCTTCTGAACTCTATGCAATCAGGGAAGCGTCCGGAGTGAAGAGAGCACCCCAGACTGGGGATATCACACCCTGTCCTCCGTCTGAGTGATAGCAACAAGATTGGGGGTGAAGCCCCCTCAGGAATCCTGGGCCCAGCCTTGTCGGGGTTTCAGGGACTAGAGTGGAAGGGGAGTCCTCGAGGTCAGGCAGGCCTATGAGTAAGAGGAGTGGGAGCGAAGACTCAGATCTTTCTGCTATTCAATTCCGTTGGCGTGGTGAATAAGTCAGAAAAGTTCCCCACACTAGTAGGACGGCTCTCCATCTGACCTCTGTGCATATTTATGGGTTTCTCCTAAAGTTCGTTAGGTTTATGGGGGAAGTGTCAGAGCCGGCAGCAGTGAGAGTTGCTGGCCACACTCTGAGGCCACCAAATTTGGTTGTGAGAATCCCTGGGCTAGATGCTCATGATGGGCCCTTCTGACCGTAGAGCTTGTGAGTGGAACAGGAGCCGGACACAGAGATGCTGCAGCGCGGTGGGTTGATCGCTAGGACCCAGGAGCAGCTGGGAGGCGGCTCTCGGGGGAGCGATCGCTGGGCTCAGGCCCGGCAGCAGGAAGTGACTCGCAGCCGCTGCGGGGACTCTGGCTCCAGGCTCCTGGCGAGATCCCCGAGCCCCGGCGGCTGGTGCTGGGAGCCCGGAGCCCGGGCTGCAGCCGGGAGAGGGGAATCTCCAGCAGGGCCCTTCCCGCTGCTCCCCAGGAGCCTCTCCCAGGGCAGAGCCCCCAGCCCGGCCAGGCCTCTTCCCGGCCCGGCCCCTGCCCCAGGGGGCCCCGCTCGGAGGGAAGGTGAGAGAGACCCGCCCCCCGTCACCCCCGGGCTGCAGGGGGAGGAGGATAAAGAGGGGCAGGTGGGGGGAGCGCGATGGGGGCAAGAGGCGTGTGCTGGGGATGCGGGGGGCAGGCTGGGATGGGGGCGCACTGAAGGGAACATGGGGCGATGCGAGGGGATTGTGGGGCTGAGGGGAGCGAGGCTGGAATGGGGGAAGATGTGAGTGTGGGGCACAGCGAGGGAAGGGGGATGTGGGGAGGCTGGCGGAGGAAGCGGGGGAGATGCCAAGGCAGCTTCTCTGCCCCATGGGACCCGAGAGGGGAGGGGCGGAGAGAAGCCCTTCTCCTCCTGGAACTGGTCAAACCGGCTTTGGGAGGGATCAGGGGACAAACCCCTCAGGGCGCAGAAGCTACAAGGCAAAAACATTGATCCCCTCCCTCCCGCAGACACCCTGCTCCCAGTATGTTATTGTCACACACCCGTGCTGGTGGGGTCTGTGTGTCCTGAGTTTTGGGAGCAGCCCGGGGCCCTGGTCTGATTTCCCTGCAGGTTTCAGATCTCAACCATACCGGTGTCAGGCCGGAGTCACTGCGGGCTCTGGCAGGGGGAGTGCAGATGGGCCAATGGGATCAGCCTCTCCCTGCCTGTCCCTGGGAGCTGCCGGGGGAGTCCAGGGCAGCTCATTCTTCAGGTGTTGCCACCAGAGGGCTCCGGCTGTTGCTAAGGGAGAGGGGTTTACACTGCAATGGGGGGCAATCCCCCAAAGTGGCCGTTTTGATTCTGCTCTTTTTCTAGTATTTAGCTCAGAGATGCTGTTACTGGGAGGGTCTGAAGAGCCTGGGGGAAATCGGGGAGTGACATGGACTGAAGCCCCTTCTGTAACCTCCCCCATCGCCCCTCTCGCCCTGACAGGCTGAGGAATCACATCCATGTTTTGCTCCAGATCGTCCCATTGTGCAGGAGACAGGGAAGGGAAATGGCTGTGATGGAGCCAGCTCAGGTAGGGGATTTTCAGGGAGCTGCTGGCCGGGCAGGAGGGAGAAGCAGGGAGGAGAGAGGGTGTGATGAACCTGATGATTTTCTGAGTAGGCCCATTGCTGGTGGGGGAGGGGACATTCCCCCATTTCTCAAACAGTATATAACCCCCTCGGCAGGGCTGGGAACATTTTCCAGGCTTCCAGTGCTGGAGCCTGAATCCACTGGCCCGAGGCTGCTGTGAAATACGAAGGAAAGCTGTTGGGATTCCTGTCCCTGTCCCCGGCTCAGAGCTCTGCTTCCCGTATCAGCCTGTGGCTGGCAGGCATGTGGGAAAAGAGAAGACCCTGCCCTGCTCCGTGTGCTGGGGGGGACAAGGAGCTCTCACCTTCTCCCCACCCCCTGAAGCCTCCTGGCTGCTCTGAGCAGGGTGGGGGTGGGATTCTGCTATTCTGGCTCTCCCACGGCTTCCATTTCTTTATCCTTCCTCCCATATGACTACTGGGATTGTGGCTGGGTCAGCAGGCGCTGAGTGGGGGACTCTTGTTCTATCAGATGCCGGTGACCTTCGAGGAGGTGGCTGTGTATTTCACCCAGGGGCAGGGGGCTCTGCTGGACCCTGCTCAGAGAGCCCTCTACAGGGACGTCATGCAGGAGAACTATGAGACGGTGACCTCGCTGGGTAAGGGATTCCCATTCCCTCGGTTATTGGAAGCCGTGGGGTCTGCGAGTCTTTATTTGGTCATGTTTTTCCCTGGTCAATAAGATTAGAGGCGAGTGGGTTCCCTAATGCATAACTGCCGTGTGAGAGAGACTTGCATCTCTGTGCCCTCTCTAGTGGGACGCGGTGTCAAAACCTAATGGACAAGATAAACCATCCCCACCCCTCCAGCTTTCAAAGGGGCATAAATCCAGCATTGTCCTGTGTGTTGTTTCTCGGCTGCAGAAAAAATCCCTGTTCACCTCCCTCCTTGGGACTAGCTCCAGCCATGGGGAGGGCTCTGGGCTCTGCAGGTTTAGAAAGAGGCAGGGGTTTAAGTGCAGAGTTGTGTGAGAGTCAGCAAGGCCCCCAGAGCATACAGATCCTGGGAATGCCTAGTGAGGGTGTAGTAATAATTCAACTCACCTCCCCAGACAACCTCCTCTGCTCAAGGGGGCTCAGTGACAATTTTCACATCCTCTTGGATTCCACGTTCCTCCATCAGAGCACAGGGACAGGTTCCACTCACGGAATGTCCTTTCTCACAAATACTCCACCAATGCTCCATGCACCCTGATCTGGTCTGATTTCCCCCTCTGCACAGGATTTCCCATTCCCAAACCTGAGCTGATCTCCCTCCTGGAACGAGGGGAAGAGCCGTGGGTGCCCAATCTCCAGGCCTGCGAGGAAAGAGAGATCCCAAGTGGTGCCCACATAGGTGAGGACTGACACAGAAACCATTTGGGGAATGAAGGAAAAAGTTGAGAATACCAAAATATGGTGTGAGAAAGCGCCCTCAGTTCTTCCTCATCTCAACCAGCGCAGAGCTGTAGTCAGCAGATATCACTCTCACCATGCCACCCAAGCCTCTTAGCTACAGGAGTTTCCTTCCCGTTTCTCCTTTCCTGTGAGTATTTGGGTGGGATGTGGAGGCAGAATCCAATTGCTCAGTCTTTGTGTTGGGTTTTCCCTCTGTGCTATTCCTCTTTCTCCCCAGCACAATGACTCCTGTCCGGATTGTCTCTCTCCCAACAGGTGCTGAGCGAGGGAGTGAGAATGAGGAGGGGAATCATATTGAGGAAGTTCCTGAGGAAGTGGAACCACAGGGGACCTTTGTGGGAAGAACTGAAGGGATTTTTTCCCAGTGCTGGGATGAGGGAGAATCCTGGGGAAAATGGCACAGGTCAGAGACGCTTCTGGGAAACCATCCATGGAAAAAAGTGGATGAATCTATTAATGGTTTGGGAGGAGACAAGGATCCCAGAACTCAGCAGACAAATCCCGAGGAAGAGACACCCTGTCACTGCCTGCAGTGTGGGAAAGGATTCATTGTGAGATCACAGCTTGTGACACATCAGACAATCCATACTGGAGAGAAACTCCTTCAATGCTTGGACCGTGGGGAAATCTTCAGTAACCTCTCATATGTTAATAACCATGGGAGAAGCCACACTGGAGAGAAACCCATTCAATGCCTTGAGTGCAGGAAATATTTCAGTTCAAAATCAGCACTAATTTCACATGAGAAAGGCCACACAGGAGAGAGACCCCACAAGTGTTTGGACTGTGGGAAAAGTTTCCTACGAAGGTCAAACCTTGTTAATCATAAGGCAATCCACACAGGAGAGAGACCTCACAAGTGCTTGGACTGTGGGAAAAGTTTCATACAGAGGTCAAACCTTGTTAATCATCAGACAATCCATACAGGAGAGAGACCCCACAAGTGCTTGGACTGTGGGAAAAGTTTCACTTGGAGAGCATCCCTTCTTAATCATCAGGCAATCCATACAGGAGAGAGACCCCATAAGTGCTTGGACTGTGGGAAAAGTTTCACTTGGCGATCATCCCTTGTTAATCATCAGGCAATCCACACTGGAGAGAGACCCCATAAGTGCTTGGACTGTGGTAAAAGTTTCATACGGAGGTCAGACCTTGCTAAACATCAGGTAATCCACACGGGAGAGAGACCCCACAGGTGCTTGGACTGTGGGAAAAGTTTCACTTGGCGATTATCCCTTGTTAATCATCAGGCAATCCACACTGGAGAGAGACCCCATAAGTGCTTGGACTGTGGGAAAAGTTTCATACGGAGGTTAGACCTTGCTAAACATCAGGTAATCCACACAGGAGAGTGATCCTATAAGTGCTTGGACTGTGGAAAAAATTTCACACGGAGATTACACCTCATTAAACATGGGAGAATCCACACAGGATCTAAACTTCTGTATTTCATGGCAAGAAAGGGTAAAGCATTTTGCATGTAATTGATTCAGATTCAACCTTTAGAGAGAGATTTTAAAAGTGTGTCCATCTTAGATAAGCTAGAGTTTGAAATGTAAACATGTATTATTAAAGACTTGGAAGAAGAGGGGTAACTGTAGTGGTCTATGTTTAGCTATATCTTGTTAGAGGTTAACAATTTATCCCAAGGGTTCCTGTATTCTGTTAATTCAGGGATCAATAATTCAGAGATTATACCCATTGCCCCTGCCACCTGCCCAATTCTAGCTCAGTCTCATTGAAATAGCTGGGGTTAGGGGCTGAAGGATGGAGGGAATGTTTATAGCTGAAATCACCAAAATGTGTTTTGCAAGGTTAGTGTTAATCGGATCTGTTCCGCTCTCGTGCTCGGACATTTTCTCTGAGGATCCCGGAGATAGAAATGAGTAGGTGTTACCATCTTGGCTACCAATCCTAAGGGTGACAAAACTAGGAATTCTCAAACTGCAGGGCAGGCCTCCCAAGGGAGGCACAGGAATGTGTCAAGAGAAGTGTGACCTCTGTGCGTTGTTTGGGTTTTTTTTAAAGAGCACTGGCTGTTAGCTCCAGGTGGTTGGGACTTGTGAAGAAGGAGGGATAGCTCAGTGCTTTGAGCATTGGTCTGCTAAACCCAGCGTTGTGAGTTCAATCCTTGAGAGGGCCATTTAGGGAGCTGGGTCAAAAATCTGTCTGTGAGTTGGACTAGATGACTTTCTGAGGTCCCTTCCTACCCTGATATTCTATTCTATAACAGGCCTAGCTGGGAGGTGGGGATAGATGTTCATGCTCTTCACCTGAAGATGGGAGAAGTAAGGGTGTCAATGGGGTGATAAATCTGCTGTGAACAGTGATATTGGTGAATATCACTTTTCACGTGGCCACCCTAACTTCTGTGCTGCTATTGGAGTCCTTCAGAGCTGGGCACCTCACCAGCAACTACTCTGCCGTTAGAGCTGGGTTCCGATATATGTGCTTGTGAGGGTGGGGGAGTAAATGACCAAAGACATAAAGAAGGGATGGGGGCGGAAGGGGGGCTGATGAAACACATTTGAGAACCACTGGTCTACACTATTATGGGCACCACGTTTATAAAATGATAAATCTTCTCCAAAGTATGTCTTGTGAGGTATCATAGGAAAAGTCAGCGTCTGCTGAATATTATTGTCCCTTTGAAATATGTCTATCAGCACTGTCCATGGAGCTCTGAGAGTTTGCTGTATGTTTGTTACATGCTGTGAAGCTGGAAAACGCCCACAGACGCGCTCCTCAGAGACAATGGTACCTGCACACCAGCTAGGTGCTAAGTTGCCATTAATTACTCAGCTGGCCATTCACCAGCTGTGGAGCTGGGAACAGGAGAGTTACACTTCACCGGAAGGATGGCTGGACGCTCACTTAGGCCACAAACTGATTGTCGCCTGCCCCTCGGCTGGGGGGTGAACCTCAAAGAGGAGAGGGGTATAAAAGCACAAGGGAGAATTGCCTCCATTTTTACCTCTCCTCTCCCATCTTTACAGAAGTCAACAATATGCCTTGAAAGGCAACAGGGGCCTTGGACTGGGGAGGACGGACCAAGGCTAGAAGAAAATTCAGCCTGGGTACTAAGAACTGTGAACTGCCTGCAACATCGGGTGGGGTGGGAAATCCTGTTTGTTTTGTATCTTCCTTAGTTTGGTAAAATTTAGGATTTAAAATGCATTTTTATTTTTTTAACCCCTTCTGACCTTTTACATCTTTCTCCCTTGTAATCCCTGAAAACCCTCTTGTTCCAGTTTAGTGTTTTGTCTGGACTGTGTGTTTTCATTGAAATGTTTGGGGGACTTGAGAGAACAAGGCTGTGGCCTAATCAGGCCCCTTTGTGGGGATGACCCACTAATTATTGAGTTTGTCCATCACAGTGAACAGACTGAGCAGTCCAAGATGCACATTCCCGGGGTGCAAGGCTGGGAGTAGAAAACTGGCTGATGTTGCTGTGTCGTTTGGTACATTCCTGAGTGTCTGGCTAGTTGCACTCAGTATAGTGCAGCCAGGAGTGACTTTGAATGCTGGTGGCTGTGTGTGAGCAGAGCGTGGAGGGGTTTGTTGTTCACACAGGAAAGCAGTGTAAAAGATGCCCTGGGATGGAGAATTAAGCAGTTCAACAGTCCAGATTGTACCCTGGGGTATGTCTCACACCAACTGTCTCCTGCGACCTAGCATGGCACTGTTGAGTTTTCATCATCCTGATTGTAGTGTATTAAACTGCTCCGCGTAGGAATGTGCTACTGGTAGCAGTTACTGATACATAATGGATTGTAAGAAACTGCTATTGTAGTAAACTGCTACCTGATGTAGCAAATGCCTACGGGTAGCAGTTTCTTGCACTATATTATATGTGAAATTGCTACATGTAGAAATGTGCTATCTGTAGCAGTTATTTATAGGTATAGATTGTAAGAAACAGCTTTTGTAAAAAGATGTTACTTCCCTCATGGGTCATGTTTTCTAGACCTTAATTTTTTCCCCTCTTCTCTGGAGTCTCTCCAATTTGTCCACATCTTTCCTGAAATGTGGTGCCCAGAACTGGACACAATATGCCAGATGAGGCCTAATCAGCGCAGAGTAGAGCGGATATCCCAGAGTGATGTTCTGTTTTTTGCATAGATCCCTTTCCAGAATATTCGTATTCAGCTTGTGGTCCAGATCCCTTTCCGCAGTGCTCCTTCCTAGGCAGTCGTTTCCCATTTTGTGTGCGTGCAGCTTATCATTCACAAACTTTATAATTGTGCTCTGTATGCCATTAGCTCAATCATTGATTCAGATTTGGAATAGAAACTTATCCAGAACTGATCCCTGGAGAACCCCACTCGTTCTGCCCTTTCAGCCTGACTCAGCCCTTTCAGCCTGTGAATCACTGATAACTACCGTCGGAACTGTTTTCCAACTAGTTTTGCACCCATCTTATTTTAGCTCCATCTAGGTTGCATTTCCATAGTTTGTTTATGAGAAGGTCATGGGAGACAGTATCAAAAGCCTTACTAAAGGCAAGATAGACCAGTCCTACAGATAGCATTTTCACACATACACATGTAAGAAATTGCCGCATCCCCGGCTCCGGCAGCGGCCCTCCCCGGCTGCCCGTCTTTGGCCGCTGCCCTCCCTGGCTCCGGCCGCCCTCCGCGGCTCCAGCCTGGCCCCATGGCTCCAGCCACCCGGCTCCTGCTGTGGTGCGACGCGGCCGGGCTCTGGCAGCGCGGGTCCGGGCGCGGCGACGGCCATGGCCCTCCCCGGCTCCGGCCATGGCCCTCCCCGGCTCCGGCCATGGCCCTCCCCGGCTCCGGCCACCCGGCTCCCACTGCGTCCTCTGGTCCCATGTCCCCAGGCTCCTGGCTCCGTCCGCAGCCAGACTTAGTGCCACCAGCCACTCCAGGCAGCACGGTAAGGAGGCAGGGAGGGGGTGTTGGAGAGAGGGCAGGGGAGTTTGGGGGGTGGTGGGGAGGTGGATAGGGGTTGGGGCAGTCAGAGGACAGGGAACGGGGATTGAATAGGGGCAAGGGTCCCGGGAGGGCAGTCAGGAAGGAGCAGGGGTTGGATGGGGTGGTGGAAGGCAGGGGCAGGGGGTCCAGGGGCAGTCAGGGGACAGAGAGAAGGGGTGGTTGGATGGGGCAGGGGTCCCTGGGGCAAGGGGAGCGTCAAGGAACGCGGGGGGTTGGATGGGGCAGGAGTCCCGGGGGGTGGGCCATGACCCCCTCGTGCGGTGAGGAGGGAACCAGTTGTTACGATTTTGGCAGCTCATCACTGCTTTGACTGCCAGATGCTGGGAGTGGACAATGGGATGGTTCACTGAGTCATTGCCTGGTCTGATCATTCCCTTAGAAGCACCTGGCCTTGGCCACTGTCACAAGACAGGATACTAGATTAGGCGGACTATTGGTCTGACCCACGATGGCAGTTCTAATTTTCTGCAAAAATTACAATAGATTTTTTTTCCAGGGAGAAAGACGTTATAGGAGATAGTATCCTGCCTTTATTGAATATTTGAGAATCAAGATGTATACAATGGCATGCGGAAAAACACTAAGGGCTGGACTGAGAGGCAAAATAACAGTTGCAAAAATGCAATCCCCATTGGTGGATTGACTCAAAACACAGTTTTGACACTAGGCCAGAAATTCAGTCAGCTCTAAAATGAGAAGAAAAAATTAAATCTAAAAATTCAGGGAATTCAGGGAATCCCAGCAGCAGATAAGACAACTTGGCAACTGCTTGGAGACTCTATGCAGTCAGATACAGTGATGAGGGATTCTTTGTTTCTGAGGGGATATGTGTAAAATGTTTCACTGAATTCATTCTCAGGGATTATCTATACTGGCAAGTTAAAGTGCTCTAGCTCGCTGGCTCAGGGATGTGAAAAATCAGCCCCCGGAACGCAGCAAGTTTGAGCGCTTTAAAGCACTAGTGTGGACAGGGTTGGATCCCAGTGCTTGGAGCTAATCCCCTCGTTGAGGTGGATTACCAGGAGCACTGGCACCCGCGGCCAAGGCCGGCTTTGGGAAGTGCGGGGCTCGATTCGACGGGACCCCGGCAGGGATGACTCACCCGGCGGCGCTCCGGGTCTTCCGCGGCACTGAAGGACCCGCCACCGAAGACCTGGTAGTGAACCACCCGATGAGTACATCCCCCGCCCCATCTGACCCCCACCCATGTCCTCCCCCTGACTGCCCCCCTCAGAAACCGCAACCCATCAACCCCCCCCGCTCCTTGTCCCCTGACCACTCCTTCCCAAGACCCCCCACCCTAACTGCCCCCCAGGACCCCACCCCCTATCCAACTCGCCCTGCTCCCTGTCCTGACCCCATCCACCACCACCCCAACAGACCCCCGGAACTCCCACGCCTACCCGA
The DNA here is from genome assembly GCF_027887155.1 of Malaclemys terrapin pileata. Taxonomy (NCBI): domain Eukaryota; kingdom Metazoa; phylum Chordata; order Testudines; family Emydidae; genus Malaclemys; species Malaclemys terrapin. The sequence continues at coordinate 41,928,162 of NC_071517.1, read as the reverse complement.
ACCCCCCCTTCCGCATCTCCTGACCACCCCCCCAAAACCTCTGCCCGATCCAACCCCCCACCCACTCCCTGTCCCCGGGACTCCCTGTCCCTGCCTTATCCAATTCCCCCCTCCCCACCCCGATCTCTTACAATGCTGCTTACCCACACCGGAGCCGGGCCAGGCCCGGGGCCGCATCACCCGGCCGGAGCCGCGCCACCTGGAGCCGTGCCACCGTGCCGGAGCCGCTCGGCCAGAGCCGGACTGGGCCGCGCCGCGCCTCCGTGGAGCCCTCCTCACGCCCCCCTACCCCAGCTTACCTGCCCTGCTTGTTTCCAGGCTTCCCCCCCAAACATCTGACTAGCAGGAAGCAGAGGCGGAGAAGGGGGGTGGAGTGTTCGGGGGGGAGGGGGAGGTGAGCTGGGGCCGGGGTGGAGAGCTACGGGAGCTTGGGAACTGGCTCCAGCTCACCATTGGGCGCGGGGCCCTCTTAGGCATGGGGCCCAATTGAGGAGAATTGGGCGAATCGGCCTAAAGCTGGCTCTGCCCGTGGCAGCGCTTTGAAATTTGTAGTGTAGACATAGCCACAGTAGGTTAGATCAGACAAAGAGGAGCTGCATTGACTAGGCATTGGGATGCCTGTGCCTTTAAGAACCCAGCTCTGGGAAGCCAATGCTGAGAGGTGCTGTCTGTGAGAAAGGAAAGAAAAAAAGCTGTTTTGCCCCCCACCATTTTTGCAAGCACGGGTGTCTCAATCCCACTGGGGTAACTGTTACCCACTGTGCCCCGCCTGTGCCGGGTTTTGCCCTCTGTCACCCTCTGCCAGCGCCTCACCCCGAGCTTAACTCCTGCTCCTCCCCCCCAGCCCTGATTTTGCCCTTTACCCCTTCTCCTAATGCTGCCTCCAGCTGCTTGACCCCCCTGACGAGTCAATTTCTGCCCCCTGCTCAGACCCTGGGCACCCCCCTGCTCCGATTCGCCCCCTTTGCCCCTTTTTACCCCCTGTAAAAAGCGGTCAGCCGATTTTTACAGTTAATAAGGGCAGGGTGAAGAGCAGTGGCTTCAGCAGAGCATGCTCAATTCGTGTGACCATACAAAAAAAGCCACTTTGCTCAAATAAAAAAGCCTCTCGCACCCCAACAAACAAGTTTGCCAAGCAGTGGTATCTCAGTCCCACTGGGGTAACTGCTGCCCCCTCTGCCCCTGCCTGTGCTGGGTTTTGCCCTCTGACACCCTCTGCCAGCACCTCACTCCTGGTCTTAACTCCAACGCCTCCCCCCCCTTCCTGATTTTCCCTTTAGCCCCTTTTCTACTCAGGGCTGCCCGGGGGGTGGGGGGGGAGTGAGGCACGAGAGTTTTCAGGGGCCCCCACAAGACTTTTTGGCAGGCTTCCCAGGTCTTCGTTAGCATGTCCTTCAGTGCCGCCGAACACGCCCGGAGCAAAGACCGCTTCTTCCGCTCCGGGTCTTAGGCGGCAATTCGGCGGCGAGGGTTCCTTCCGCTCCGGGTCTTCGGCGGCAGTTCGGCGGCGAGGGTTCCTTCCGCTCCGGCTCTTCGGCGGCAGTTCGGCGGCGAGGGTTCCTTCCGCTCCGGCTCTTCGGCGGCAATTCGGCGGCGAGGGTTCCTTCCGCTCCGGCTCTTCGGCGGCAGTTCGGCGGCGAGGGTTCCTTCCGCTCCGGCTCTTCGGCGGCAATTCGGCGGCGAGGGTTCCTTCCGCTCCGGCTCTTCGGCGGCAGTTCGGCGGCGAGGGTTCCTTCCGCTCCGGCTCTTCGGCGGCAGTTCGGCGGCGAGGGTTCCTTCCGCTCCGGCTCTTCGGCGGCAGTTCGGCGGCGAGGGTTCCTTCCGCTCCGGCTCTTCGGCGGCAGTTCGGCGGCGAGGGTTCCTTCCGCTCCGGCTCTTCGGCGGCAATTCGGCGGCGAGGGTTCCTTCCGCTCCGGCTCTTCGGCGGCAGTTCGGCGGCGAGGGTTCCTTCCGCTCCGGCTCTTCGGCGGCAATTCGGCGGCGAGGGTTCCTTCCGCTCCGGTCTTCGGCGGCAGGTCCTTCATCCGCTCCGGGACCCGCTGCCGAAGTGCCCCAAAGACCCAGAGCGGAAGGACCCCCACCGCCGAAGACCCCGGGCCCCCTGAATCTTCTGGGCGGCCCTGTTCCTACTGCTGCCTCCAGCTGCTTGACCCCCCAGACCAGTAAATTTCCACCCCCTGCTCAGACCCTGGTCACCCCCCTGCTCCGATTCGCCCCTTTGCCACTTTTTAACCCCTGTCAAAAGCAAAGCGCGGATTCTTTCGGCTAATAAGGGCAGGGTGAAGGGCAGTGGCTTCAGCAGATGTACTGAGCATGCTCAGTACACCCTAAGTAGCACATTGCTACGGAGAGCGCTTTAATGCACTACACGGGCCTGGGCCCGGCCCCGCTCGGAGGGAAGGTGAGAGACCCGCCCCCCCCCCCCGTCACCCCCGGGCTGCAGGGGGAGGTTTGGCCCCAGGCTGCTCCCAGCGGAGCTGGCTGCGATTCCCGCCCTGGGAGCGGGACGCGGCGTAAGAGGGACAGGGATGTGTGGGGGGAACAGGGATGGGGGGATGGGGGGACGGACAGAAGGTGGGTGATGGGGCTGTGGGAGACAGGCTGGGGGGCAGGGCGATGGGGCGATGCAGGGGGATCAGGCTTCAGGGGGGAATGATGGGGCTGATGGGAACGAGGCTGGAATGGAGGGAAAGGGGGTGTGTGGGGAGGGGAGACCGGGGGGAGACTGTGAGAGCAAGAGGAGACCGGCTGGGGAAGGGAGAACCAGGGGGCAGGGGGCATGGGGGGGGGTGCTGGGGACTATCGCTACAGGGCTCAGAAACTACAAGGCAAATATCCAGATGCCCCCCCCCCCGCCACCTTCCCTGCCGCCCCCATGTGCTAATGACCCACCCATGCTGGTGGGGTCTGTCTCTCCTGAGTGTGGGGGCTGCCCACGGCCCTGGTCTGATGTCCAGGCAGGATTCAGATCTCAGCCACACCGGAGTCAGACCGGAGTCACTGCTGGTTCTGGGCCAATGGGATCAGCCTCTGCCTGCCTGTCCCTGGGGGCTGCAGGGGCAGGACAGGGAGGCTCAGGCATTAGCTGCTGCCACCAAAGGGCTCCGGTTCTGGCCAAGGGGGAGGAGGAGGCGGGCGCGTGTCTCTCCCTGCTCATGTTATTACAGCCCCGGAGTGGAGCTTCCTGGTGGGCCAGATGTTGCTGCCCCCTGGGAGCCCAGACTTAGCCACTGCTTCTTATGCAGCGGGGTCTGTGTGGGGGGGAACCTGCATTCACCCCCCTCTGTGCCCAGCCCTGGGAGGGGAGAGGGAACAGGTTCCAGTGTCTGGAACCAGCCCCTGGGGCAGCCCCAGGCTCTGAGCCTGCAGGTGACTGGGAGAGACCTGGGGGGAAAGGGCTGGGGCTGGGCAGGAAAATGACACTGCACAAAGGGCCCCTTTCAGGGACCAGCTGGTGAGCTTGTACTGGACGGGAAGGGGGTTCCCTGTGTGTCAGTGGGTCCCAGAGCTGCTGCCCTCACAAACTCAGTCAGGATCAAACCCCTCTTAGCAGTGGCAGTGGGTGATCTAGCTAGTAAGTGCACAGGCCCACTACACTGGGGCAGTCACCAAGTCTCCCACGGCGAGGGAAGAAGATAAAAAGGGGGAGCGGAGAGACTGAAAGGGGCAGCAGGAGCAGGAAGCGGGGAGGGAGGTTCCCAGGTCCAGGCCCCTGCACCCTCGGGGCAGACTTGACCCTCTTGGGAACAAGGGGCGGAGCTGAGACAGGAGAAGCCAGTTGCTGACATTGCTGAAGCACCGCACTACTTCAGGAGGGGCGGGAAGGCAGAGAGGGAGTTAGAGGGGCTGACACTACAGTGCCGGGGGAATCCCCCAAAGTGGCTCCTTCGGTTCTGCTCTTTTTCCAGCATTTGGCTCAGAGATGCGGTTACTGGGAGGGTTTAATGTTGCCCCGGTGGGTTCAGTTCTGGCAGGAGGGGCCTGGCCTGGGTGGTAATAAACTAAGTGGGTTTCTTGCCAGCGTGGCAGAGTCCAAAGTGTCTGTCTGCAGGGAGAGAGCCTGGGCGGAATCTGGGTGTGACAGGGACTCAAGCCCCTTCTGTAACCTCTTCCATCGCCCCTCTCGCCCTGACAGGCTGAGGAATCACATCCACATTTCACTCCAGATCGTCCCGTCGTGCAGGAGACAGAGAAGCGAAATGGCTGTGATGGAGCCAGCTCAGGTAGGGGATTGTCAGGGAGTTGCTGGGCAGGGGGAGGGAGAGGCAGGGAGGAACAGGGTGCCATAAACATGCTGAGCAGGCTTATTGGCGGTGGGGAGGGGGGAACATTCCCCCATTTCTCAAATCTGAAACAACCCCCCTGGGAAGGGCTGGAAAAACTGACCAGCTTCCCAGTGCTGAAGCCTGACCCCACTGGCCCAAGGCTGCTGTGAAATACGAAGGGAAGCTGTTGGGATTCCTGTCCCTGTCCCCAGCTCCGAGCTCGCTTCCTGTGGCTGGGAGGTGTGTGGTAAATGAGAAGATGCTGCCCTTCTCCATCTGCTGTGGGGGGGCAAGGAGCTCTCACTTACTCCCATGAAGCCTCCCGGCTGCTCTGAGCAGAGTGCGGGTGGGAATCTGCTTCTCCAGCCCTCCCAGAGCTTCCGAGATTGTTTTCTTATTCTTTCTTCCTTTCCCATGACTGTGGCTGTAGCAGCAGGTGCTGAGTGGGGGACTCTTGTTGTTTCAGATGCCGGTGACCTTCGAGGAGGTGGCTGTGTATTTCACCCAAGCGCAGGGGGCTCTGCTGGACCCCGCTCAGAGAGCCCTCTACAGGGACGTCATGCAGGAGAACTACGAGGCAGTGACCTCGCTGGGTAAGTGATTCCCATCCCCTCAGTTAGTCGAAACCGTGCAGTGCTTTAAGAGGACAGTGTGGTTGCGCGCCAGCACTGGGACAGAGCTGGTAAACCACCTCCATGAGCAAGTTTCAGCGCAGTAACTTGCTACTGTAGACAAGGCCTTAGTAATGTATCTCATAAGTGTGCATCTGTACACACTGTGTGGCTAGTGCTGTCCTGTTGTTAATTTCAGGCATACCAAATACATTCATATTTAGAGATGTTTTCAAGAATTGGGCTTGCTTTAATTGGAGCTCCACGTTTCTTATTCCTTGCTTCAATAATGTACCAAAAATGTTGTGTCACATGTGCCTCTGTAGCCCTCAAAATCTTACCCAAGGGAAAATGTCAGCCTTGTAACGCCTGAATATCAGATCACTTAAAACTCCAGTTCCAGCACCAATTGCCACCTACAATGTATTCTCTTATGCCTCTTTTATTTTGTATAGTCCCATCCCCCCATGGTTGTCGCCAAGCTTGTAATAGAGGTAAGGCATATGGCATACACAGCAGATGTTGTGCACTCATGTTTATTTGAGTTCTTTCCAACCGGATTGTTTGGTCCACAATAGTTGGGGCTTCAATTATTTCTCCCCTTCTATATGGGTGTTCATCTGCCATAATTCTTGGTTCAATCTTATATCCCTGAAAATATCCTCCCTCATTAATTTTCCTAAAGCAACTCAGTCTTATCATTATGGAAGAATCCACCATCATATCACATTCCCATAATTTGAGAGCCATTGACTCATTCCATCCCGCATGAATATTAGCCAGTTCTTGTTCAGGAGTCATGTCTAAGGTGACTACATCAAATCCCAAACTCCAAACGGTACAATTCAGAGTGCTCACGTTCAGACTATTTTCATCATAACTAAATCTAAACATTAGTCGACCTTCCTCTCTTAGTATGAACAAATATCTCCATTGCTCTTCCAAATTGGTTGTATGTATTTCCATCTCACATTTTTTCCATCTTCCCACCGTATTTTAAATTTTACCTCAAACGGTTTCTCTTCACATATGGTTTTGTTTGGTCCTGTTTTTTCCTATTCTGTCCCACGAGTAGTCAAATGTGTTATCTCCTTTGCTCCATACCTCCATCCTAGAGGTGCTCCCATATGTATATCCACTTACCCCTAAATTCCCCCAAATATTCAAAATATATATTAGTGAGGAAAAAAAGGTGGGGGGAGTGAGTGAGAGCATGTAGGGAGATACTGCACAGTGTTATTGTAACAATGTTTAGAACACTGTTTAAGACAGAGGTGGGCAAACTACGGCCCACGGGACCATCCTGCCCGGCCCCCGAGCTCCTGGCTAGCCCCCGGTCCCTCCCCCGCAGCCTCAGCTCGCTCACTCCGCCGCCGGTGCAATACTCTGGGCGGCGGGGCTGTGAGCTCCTGGGGCAGCGCAGCTGCAGAGCCCGGCCTGACCCGGTGCTCTGTGCTGCGCGGTGGCAGCGGCGGTGTGGCCCGGCTCCAGCCGGGTGGCGCGGCTGTAGCGCTGCCAGCCACCGGTGCTCCAAGCAGCGCGGTAAGGGGGCAGGGAGAAGGGGGGGTTGGATAGAGGGCAGGGGAGTTCGGTGTGGTGGTCAGGGGGCAGGGGTGTGGATAGGGGGCGGGGTGGTCGGGGGAGAAACAAGGGGTTGAATGGGGGCAGGGGTCCCAGGGGGGCAGTCAGGAAGGAGGGGGGGTTGGATGGGGTAGCAGGGGGCAGTCAGGGGCAGGGGTTCCGGGGGCAGTCGGGACAGGGAGAAGGGGTGGTTGGATGGGGCAGGGGTCCCAGAGGGGCCGTTAGGGAACGGGGGGCTTGGATGGGGCAGGAGTCCTGGGGGGGGGGGCAGATAGGAGGTGAGGGCCAAGCCATGACACGCTCCCCTAACCGGCCCTCCATTCAATTTACGAAACCCAATACGGCCCCTGGTTTAAGAAGAGAAGTAAAGGGGTGGAGGAGGAGGCAGCCAAGTGGACTAAAGTTAAGCCCCTTCTGTGTTAGAAAAGCAGATGATTGTATTTGGGACATGCCCTGGGATGCAGTGGAACCCGATGTAACAATTGACACTTCAGAAAATATGTTTGAGAAATATGTACAGCTATGCAGGCCTAATGCAAGTAAAAAGCAAAGGGCTGTAGTGTGGCAGTTGTGGCAGGCTGCAAAGAAGGCAATTGCATGTAAGGGGGAAATCTCTGCGGTGATACAGACATTACAAGAGAATTCTAAAACTCGCCAAGAACATTTGGAGCGGGAAGTGAGGCCGCACAGCTAATGCAAACTCAAATAGAACAAATGGGGAAACAAAATAGGGAATTGGAAAAGAAAATGGTGGATTGGGAAAAGATTCAGGCCGACAAAGATAAATTGGAAAATCAAGTGGTAGGGATGAAACAGTTAATTTGAGAACCGACTGAGGAAGAGGAGACTGCAAGCGCTTCTCACAGTTGGTGCCCGAAAACCATAGCAACCTGGAGGAATCAGGTGAGAATGAGGGAACTGCAAGTGGCGTCTGTATGTCAAACAGAGAATGGAGATTTGGATTTGGATTTTAATGGAGATATCCAGTATGGAGAGGATTTGGGGGACCAACGTGGGTGTCAAGAGAAAAGGAACTTACCGTATATACTCGTTCATAAGCCGAATTTTTTTAGTAAAAAAGGGAAGCACCAGAGACGGGGGGTCGGCTTATGAATGAGTATAGAGAGGGGGAGGTGGGACACAGCCCCTCCCCCGACAGAGACAGCAAGGAGAGGCAGCAGAGCCAGAAGGGAAGAGGCGGGGCCAGAGTCTCTCTGCTTCTGGCCACGCCTCTCTCCCCCCAACCTCTGAAGCAGCTCCAGCCAGGCCAGAGACATCCTCCCCTGGCCCTCTCCAGATAAGGTAGGAAGGGATGGGATGGGGAGAGTGTGGGAGTCCCAGGCTAGGGGTGGGGTCATGTAGGGGGTGGTCATAGGGGTTTCTCCGCTGACCTCCAGCTTCTCCTCCCCCCCCAAATTTCCCCACCAGTTGCTGTCCCGGCCCGTCAGGGTAAGCAGCTGGCGTGCCGGGACACTTTGGTTACTTAGGTTTACCTTCATGCCTGCGGATGCTTGAGGTAAACAAACCATCTCGGCCCGCCGGTGGTGTTGTTAGAGGCTACCGGTGTGGTGCTTCTGCTTTCTCCTGTTGATATCACTCGGCTGCGTGCGTGTGTTCCCTCTGTGTGCTGCCCCAGCTCTGCGCAGATAGCTGACACAGCAGACCCGACGAGAATCCCCAATAACCACAGAGTCTACTAAGATACAAAGGCACCTCGGCCAGGTTTATTGCGATCTCGGACACAATTGCAGTTCCCCGTAGATTACTTAGTCTACCGGGCATACTACTAATAGATGCCTCTTGGCAAGGACCCGGCTCAGTGGCGGGACTTTCCACTGCCCCCGTGGCCGGACAAAGACACCACCCCAGGGACACATTCTTATACACCAGTACAAACAAGTTACACATCACTCCTGACGTATTGAGGTGCAACCCCTCTACGTAGCAAGGTACAACCCCTCTATGCAGTAAGGGGCCGCCTTGCACCTTGTACCTGTTGGTTCGATCAAAACATCTCTATCCATCATTTTACCCTTTTGCCCCTGTCATTGGGATGGGTCGGTCTGTTCCATGTTATCTGTGGAATGTTCCCGTATGGTATGTCTTGGTACCATGTTTATACTATAACTATGCTAAATGAATATGTATTTCTGCAACATCAGCCCTTTCCTTGCCAACTTCTGTGAGCAGGGCCTGCCTTTTGCTCACAGCTTAACTTTGCTTTCTATGCTAGCAAAGCCTTGACCATTACTTTAGTTTGGTTCAGGCCTCATACTGGGCCTTCATTAGGCCTTTACTATGTTGCCTTCACTTACTACAGGTGGCTTATCCTGATGGCCCGGGAGCCAAAGTTTGCTCACCCCTGAATTATAGGGTCGGCTTATGAATGGGTCATAAAAATTTTCTGTTTTGACTTATCCATCTTGGGGGGGATCGGCTTATAAACGAACCAGCTTATGATCAAGTATATACGGTAATTGGCCTTGAGATGGGTTTTATCCTAAACTGAGGGAAGAAATAAAAAATTGGCCGGGAGAGCCTAAGCCAGTAAAGTCTGTAGCAGTGTTAGAACGGAGATCAACTATTAACGATGCAGCGGGAGAAATACAGTCAGAACAGACATGAATAATTCCGGCGAGTTCGTCAGATTTACAGTTGAGGGCGAAGTCATTAGGCCCAGTGAATATGAAAAATCTAGCTGCATGGCTGGTATAGAGGGCAGAATTAGGAAGAATGGAGAATTTAAATATGAGCAAATGTTATAAATTGATCAGGGCAGCTGCCACTGGAGAGAGTAGACAAGGAGTAGATTGAGCGAAAAATGCTTTGGAAAGGCAGCCAGAAGCATGCTGGCTGGTGCCGCGATTTATTGTGCTGTTAGGGAAAGAGAGAGGTCAAAGACCCTTGAAGGAATTATCCAGTGCAGATTACGTGAAGCCTGGGGATTCGCCCAGGGATTCCTGTTAAAGAGAATAACATTGGGGTTATTGGCTGGAGAAATGCAACCGGTGACTAACTCCACGGCAGAGATTGCCGGACATATCACAGCGGATTCTTTGATGGCCATTGATTTGAATCAGAGAGAATTTTGGAATGATGTGTTTGAAGGATTGGACAGGAGTTTAGTAGCAATGTCTACTAATTTGGTGAACCAAGCAGCCCAGGATGAGGGGTTAACTGTTATGGATTCACTGGATAACGTGCCAACGAATGATGAAAGGGGGAAGCCAGGTAGAAGGATTGAAACCCAGAGTAGCTTTTGTTGAAGCAATAACATTCAGATGAGAATGCTTATAGATCAGGACACCGTGAGAGAGGAAGGGGCCGTGGTAGAGGAGAAGACGCACCACCACAAGGAGGTAGAAGGTGGAATAATCAAAATGAGCCCCAGAAGGGAGGAGATGTGATTTGAAATATTGCTTGGAGGTATTTGAAATTGAGGGGAGTAAATATGGATAAGCGGAATGGGAGATGTGCTGATGAATTGATTAAAGCAATGCAAAGGATGGAAGAAGAAATGTCTAAGGAGCAGAAAAGAGTTGCAGCTGTGCAAGCTGAGGATTCCTAGAAACCTATTTTATGGGGAAGCCCTGATGACAAGTTGCTCCCACTGGAAATGGGTCCCCAGGAGTGAGCGATGGTAATGAGATGAAGATAGGACTCGAATGGGAGACCTAGAACAACAGTCATTGTGGGAGACAATGGACCCAAAAATGCCCTATTGGATAGTGGGGCTGGTGTAAATATTGTAAATAGAAATTGTGATTTGACTCGATATGTGTCTGAGATCATTACAGCAGCCTCCTTTGCTGGGGAAGGACTGGCAGGAAAGATGCATCGTTCAGTAGAAATAACTATTATACCCAGAGGGAGAATAGGAGGTTTTTGTTGTAAAGAACAAATGCTTCAGATAAATCAGGCGACTTAGCCAATGATATTAGAAACTCCTTGTTTGGAGAGGAATCGATTGGTTTTGGATTTAACTCACGGAGTTCTGTGGCGTGTGCCCGACTGGACAGTAGACGCTCTGACAGCAGGACACATGCCAAGAATATGTGCTGCAGAAGCAGTGGAGGAGATTACACTGAATCCACGAGATGTGTGGGTAAAAGAGTTTCCCAATGTATGGACCAAGAATAAAGCAGAATGTGGTAAAATCAAAGCGTGTGTTAAAAACGCAGGGGATGATGTACTACCACAGAGACAATATAAATATCCCCTGCAGGCAGAGGCAGGAATTGAGAAAATAGTTGAATCACTGGAACAACAGGGAGTGATTGGAAAGGGGAATTCCACACACAGTTGCCCAATTTGGCTGGTAGTAAAAAGCTTCAGGAGATTAGAGATTGACCGTGGATATTAGACAAATTAATAAAGCTACCCCTGCCATGGCACCAATAGTAGCAGATTTGCTTCAAGTCATGACAAGAATATAGGGGGCCTCTAAATGGTTCTCTGTCATAGATTTGGCAAATTGTTTTTTCGCCATCCCGATTCTTGGGCCTGCTTTATGTTTACCTTCACGGGACAACGGTACTTATTCAAAAGAATTCCCCAGGGCCTGCGCTGTGCTCCAGCTATTGCACACCAACATGTGGTGCAGATGCTGGATTAATTCTCCAAAGGGGATCGGGAGAATGTCACCTCATACGTAGATGACATATTAGTTGGGGAGAGACTGAGGAGGTGCTGACTGGGTGGACTAAAAGTGTGTTGAGACTTATTCAGGGAACGGGTTTAAGGCTATTTGAGAGAAAGCCCAATTAGTGCAAAAGAGGGTGAATTATTTGGGGGTGACCCTAAGGGAGCAGGGAATTCAGGTAGATCAACAAAAGGTGACATCATTGCTGAAATTACCCAGACCAGAGAATTCTCGTGCATTGAGAGTAATGTTAGAAGGGTTTAACTATTTAAGGAAGCACATTTGGAATTTCACCATTATAACTAGACCCTTGTGGTGTTTATTGAAAAAGAAAGTAGAATGGGAGTGGGGGCCTGAACAAGAAAAAGCTTTTTGTGACTTAAAACAGGCTTTGGTACAAGCCCCAGCATTGAAATTCCCTGAGATGAACAAGCCGTAGGTGGCCAGCAACCCAACAGGGATTAGCATCAGTGTTGATGCAGGAAACTGATAAGGGAAAGTTAATAGCAGTGGTGCACCCGTCTAGAAGATTAACCCCTATGGAGCCGCAGTTTGGAATTTGTGAAAGAGAATATTTAGCTGCTGTGTGGGCCATTGAAGCTTTTGCTTTGACTACTGGCACAGCCCCTGTTGTAATACAGATACCTCACTCTCCCCTGACGTACATCTGATCAGGAAAACTGCAGGAGAAAGGAGTTCCCAATACCAGAATGGCCCAACGGGCTTTGATGTTAACTAGCAGAGATGTTACCTATGAGAATAACAAACAAGCAGTGTTGTTACCATATGTCCTCCTGACAGAAGGAGAAGAGCATGAATGCCCACTTCCAGAAACTGAACCAAAGTTAATAGAAGAAGCACCTCAGTAGATGAAGTGTTAGGCCTTGGAGAAAAAGAGGTTTGGTTCACAGATGGTCGTTCGTACCATGAAAGGCGTAAGCAATCTATGGGTTATGCTGCTGTGCGAGCTAATGGGGAGATGGGCAGGACTTCCGGTCAGGTAGCAGAGCTCAGAGCTCTTAGGCCATGTCTACACTGGCGTGTTACAGCGCAGTAACTTGCTCGCTCGGGTGTGAAAAATCACCCTTCCCCAAGTGCAGCACATTTGCGCCCTGTAACGCACCAGTGTAGACAGGCTCCCAGCGCTCGGAGCAATTCCCCTTGTCTTTGAGGTTTTTAGTGTAGACTTAGCCTTTGTGATCTGCTTAAACAGAAAAAATAATGTGGCACTTTGCCTTTATGTCTATATGGATTCAGACTTTGTGGTACAGGGCCTGTTACACTGGATTTGGATTTGGAAAAAGAACCATTGGGAAACAGCTGAGGGGGAAAATTTGGCCCAAAAGGAAAATTGGAAATGTATCTCTGATTGATTGAAAGAACACCTGGGAAAATTAAAGGTAAGACATACTAAAAGTCATCCAAAGGGAGAAGGGGATGAAATATATCAAAAGATAAAGTGGCTGCTTTAGCTAAATTAGCAAATAAAGGAACCTTTGGGGGTTATGATAATTACTAGAGCTCACGCCATGAAACAGGAGGCTGAACCTAAAGATGGGGAACCTGGAGTATGAAAGGGGGTTATTCAGTGAATAAGAAAACAGGAGAGGTAAAGTGAGTACCTGATAAACTTCAAAGAGAAGAGATCATTAACCTGTGTCACTCTATGGCCCACCGAGGAATAGAAAATACTCTCTTTAAGGTAAAAACAGATTGGAATATGGTCTAAGGTGCAAGAGGATGTAGAAAATTTGGTTAAAATTTGCATAAGATGTGCAGCAGTTTAAAATAAACCACTGAATTTGGGACCCATGTGGCACCAAAGAGCTGTGGAGTAGAATACAGGTTGATTATATTAAGACCCAAAGGGGGCATCAGTATTTATTAGTGATAGTAAAAAGAATGAGTACTTGTGGCCCCTTAGTCCTATAACATATTAAATGGATATATGGGTTATATATATACATATCCCAACATACCCTGCGTCTCCCAAGGGGGCTCAGTGACCCTGTTCCCATCTTCTGGAATTTGCCCTTTGTAACAAATACACTCTCAATACTCCATGCATCCTGATCTGGTCTGATTTCACCCCGTGTATAGGATTTCCCATTCCCAAACCTGAGCTGATCGCACAGCTGGAACGAGGGGAAGAGCCGTGGGTGCCCGATCTCCAGGTCTGCGAGGAAACAGAGGTCCTGAGATGCACCCGCACAGGTGAGAATGGACACAGAAACCATCTGGGGAATGAAGGAAAAAGTTGAGAATCCCCAAAATATGGTGTAAGAGCCCACAGTTCTTCCTCATGTCAACAAAGAGAGGGCTGCAGTCAGCAGATATCGCTCACTGTTTTCCACCCGTCCTGTTAGCTGCAGGAGTTTCCTTCACAGCTTTCTTCCCTGTGAGTGTTTGGGTGGGATCTGGAAGCAGAATCCAATTGCTGATTCTTCGCAACTTTTGTGTGGTGGGTTTTTCCTCTGTGCTATTCCTCTTTCTCCCCAGCACAATGACTCCTGTCTGGATTGTCTCTCTCTCCCAGCAGGTGCTGAGAGAGTCAGTGAGAAGGAGAAAGGGAATCATCATGAGGAAGTTCCTGGGGATGTGGAACCACAGCGCACATTTATGGGAAGAGCTGAAGGGAATTTTTCCCAGTGCTGGGAACAGGGAGAAGCCTGTGGAAATTGGCAGAGGTCAGAGAGGCTGATGGGAAACCACCCAGGGAAGAAAGTGGATGAATCTATTAACTGTGGGGGAGGAGACAATGATCCCACAGCCCAGCGGACAAATCCCAAGCAAGAGAAACCCTACCACTGCCTCCAGTGTGGGAAAGGATTCATTGTGAGACCACACCGTGTTACAAATCAGACAATCCATACTGGAGAGAAACCCCTTCAATACGTGGCCCCTGGAAAAATCTTCAATATCTGCTCAGACTTTAATAACCATGGAAAAAGCCACATGGGAGATAAATCCTATCAATGCCTCGAGTGCGGGAACTGTTTGAATTCAGCACTAATTACACATCAGATAAACCACACAGGAGAGAGATCCCTTAAGTGCTTAGACTGTGGAAAAAGTTTCATACGCAGGTCAGACCTTGTTAATCATCAGGCAATCCACACAGGAAACAGACCCCATAAGTGCTTAGACTGTGGAAAGAGTTTCACGCAGCGATCATATCTTGTAATACATCAGAGGATCCACACAGGAGAGAGACCCCATAAGTGCTTAGACTGTGGGAAAAGTTACATACAGAGTTCAGACCTTGCTAAACATCAGGCAGTCCACACTGGAGAGAGACCCCATAAGTGCTTAGACTGTGGGAAAAGTTACATATGGAGGTCAGAGCTTGTTAGACATCAGGCAATCCACACAGGAGAGAGACCCCATAAGTGCTTAGACTGTGGAAAGAGTTTCACACAGCGATCATATCTTTTAACACATCAGAGGATCCATACAGGAGAGAGACCCCATAAGTGCTTGGATTGTGGGAAAAGTTTCATATGGAGGTCAGAGCTTGTTAAACATCAGGCAATCCACACAGGAGAGAGACCCCATAAGTGCTTAGATTGTGGGAAATGTTACACACGGCGATCAGACCTTGTTAGGCATCAGGCATTCCACACAGGAGAGAGACCCCATAAGTGCTTAGACTGTGGAAAAAGCTTCATACGGAGGTCAATCCTTGTTAGACATCAGGCAATCCACACAGGAGAGAAATCCCATGAATGTGTGGACTATGGGAAAGGTTTCATACAGAGGTCAGACCTTGTTACACGTCAGGCAATCCACATAGGAGAGAGACCCCATAAGTGTTTAGACTGTGGAAGAAGTTTCAGAAACACATCAGCCCTTGGTAAACATCAGGCATTCCACACAGGAGAGAGACCCCATAAGTGCTTAGACTGTGGGAAAAGTTATATAAGGAGGTCAGAGCTTGTTAGACATCAGGCAATCCACACAGGAGAGAGACCCCATAAGTGCTTAGACTGTGGAAAGAGTTACACACAGCGATCATATCTTGTAACGCATCAGAGGATCCACACAGGAGAGAGACCCCATAAGTGCTTGGACTGTGGGAAAAGTTTCATATGTAGGTCAGACCTTGTTAAACATCAGGCCACCCACACAGGAGCAAGACCTCATAAGTGCTTACACTGTGGGAAAAGTTACACACGGCGGTCAGACCTTGTTAGACATCAGGCAATCCACACAAGAGAGAAATCCCATAAATATGTGGACTGTGGGAAAAGTTTAATACGGAGGTCAGACCTTCTTAAACATCAGGCAACCCACACAGGAGAGAAATCCCACAAGTGTTTAGTCTGTGGAAAATGTTTCATATGTAGGTCACACCTTGTTAGACATGAGAGAATCCACACAGGAGAGACACCCCACAGGTGATTGGACCGTGGGGAAATTCACGCAGATATCACACCTCATTAAATATGAGAGAATCCACACAGGATTTAAACTTCTCTGACACAGACAGAAAGTGTTAAGGAAATTGCATGTAATTGACCTAGATTCAACCTTTAGAAACATGTTAGAAAATTGTGTCCTCAGATAAACTAGAGCTTCAAGAGGTAAATGTGTATTGTTAAAGACATGGAAGAAGCTGGTAACTGTAGTAGTCTTTGTTTAGTTGTATCTTGTTAGAGGTTAACAATGGAAATAAACAGTTCTTGTCTAGGGCTGTATTCTGTGAATTCAGAGATTAAAAGGGAATATTAACATTTAGATAAAACTTGGTTGTAATAATGTCATTGTTTGTCTCCTGAAAATTTGTGGTAAACTGTCTATGAACTGCTTTATGGAGAATCACCTCATGTTAATCCATGTAATTAATTACCAGTGATGTTTAGGAAATAGGTTACTTCAAAAGCTTGTTGTTCAGCCAAGGACTGTGAGCTGTCGAGACGCTGCAAAAATGATCCGTTCTTCTCTGATCTGCCGAAGCGTTATTCGGGGCGGGAGGGAGGGGGAGTGTGAGTCGGAAGACGGAGATCTCCAGTCCCATCTGGACCGCCCTGACATTGAAATTGGGCATTGGACTAGAATGTGATGAAATGATTCTGTAAAGGACTCTTTGCAATTCTAAAGCATCATCTCTACAGTGAAACTGACCTAAGGACTCTGCCAGTCTGTATGTATAATGATCGTTCAACCAACTCTCTCTCTTTTCTTCTTTTAATAAATCTTAGTTGAGTTAATAAGAATTGGTTGTAAGCGTGTATTTGGGTCAGAACTGAAGTATTCTTTAACTTGGTGGATAATGTATAGGATCCTTTGGGATTGGTGGAACTTTTTAATGTGATGAATAAGAATTTCTGTTAGCCCATTTAAACATCTTGGGGATATCTGGGAGGGAGCCCAAGGCTGGGTTGCTCTAAGGGAGATGTTCTTTTTCCCTCTGTGTAGCAGTAAGGTACTGTAGAAGCTGTTTTGTGGCTGGTTTGGTGAATCTAAGTATTGGAATATCCACCAGTTTTGAGGATTGTCGGCCCCATTCTTTGTAGTTTGCCCTAATTGCGCAATCTCAGGGTGGCCCCCCAGGACCCGGTCACAACTTCATAAATGCCTGGCCTGTGGGGAAAGTTTCATTCAGCCATCGTATCTCCATAGCCCCAGCTGATGGGGGGATGCCCTGCATTTCCCCAGCCCACGGTGTTAGGGGGAAAAATCCCCTGTGGCTCTGCAGTCGCTTCTGCTGGCGGGGAAACACCCCTGCAGCTCGCAAGCTGCCACCAACAGAGGGTGGCAGGGAGTCTGCCAATGGTCCCCAGTTCTTGCAGGCCCACAGCTCCCCACTCTTCCTGGGCACTGGGGAATGCTCCGTGGTTCCCCACTACCCATGGGCCTTGTGGGATCCCTCAGTTCCCCAGTCCCCGTGAGTGCCTGGGACCTCTGGAGTTCCCAAGGGCCTGTGGATGCAGGGGGAATCCTGAGGTGTTGGGGAATTTCCCCGGGGGCAGGGAGGAAATGGCTCCCCAGTCCCCACGAGTGTGTGTGCGGGAATCCCCTGTTGCTCCTGTCAAAGTCAGAACTCAGGACTCACAATTTGCCGGACCACTCTGTTAGTAAAAGCGCTCTGCTAATACACCCAGATAATGTGAGTGCCATGCAAGGCCCAAACTTATTTATACAGATAAAAAGGGCACGAACTTAACAAGATGACAAAGGGAACAGAGCTGATAAGTTTAACTGCGGCTAGACACACATCTTATTTCCTTATTAACTCTTACCGATCTCCTGTTAATGTCCCACCATCAGCTTAAGTGGACTCATTGTTCAATACCTTAATGTTTCTTTTCCTGTCAACTTTATCTCAACATTCCTCATTCCTGCTAAAAGGAACATACAGCATTTCTTTAATCCATTCTACTTTTACACTTCCCCAGGGCTTTGGGGAATTCCCTGCAGCTCCTCAGGCACTGCGGATGGGGGAGGAATCACCCCCAAACCTCTCCAGAGGCAACGGGGTCGGGAATCCCCCTTGGGAATCTGTCCCCAGCTCCCCAGCGCAAGGTGCAGGGAGGAAATCTTTTGAAGCTCCCTATTCCCCATGGGTGTGGGGGAATCCAGTCTCTGTGGGCATTGGGGATCCACCTGCGGCTCTCCTGACCCCACAGACAAGAGTGGGGTGTCTCTTGCGGCTGCCCAGTGTCTGTAGGCCTTGCATTATCCCCTGTGGCTCTGCAGTCTCCGATAAGCAGGAGGAATATCCCGGAGCTCCCCAGTTCCTGCGGGCGGGGGAGAAATCCCCCACACATCCCCAGCCACCAAGTCTGGGGTGGGAAATGCCCCACAGCTCCCCAGCTGCTGGGGGCAGAGGGGATCCCCCCAAGGCTCTGCACTCCCCACTTGCAGCAAGTGGAGGAAATACCCCGCAGCTTTGCAGTCTCCACGGTTTGGGGGACCCTGGGAGCTCCCTGGCCACTGCAGGTACCTGAGCAACCGCTGCAGCTCCCAGCTTGGGGAGGAATCCCCCAGAGTTCCCCAGGTGGTGGGGAATCCCCCTCACTGCCCAGTGCCTGTAAGGGTGTGGGACCCCTGCAGCTCTGGACATGGGGGAATGCCCTATGACTCCCCAGCCACCACCGGCAGGGGCATTGTCCTGCAGCTCCCCAGTCTCCATGGGATCTCCTGAAGCTCCCCAGGGCCCGTGGATGAGGTGGACCCATGGAGCTCGCTAGGCACCACAGGTGGCAGGGTAACCCCTGCAGCTCTCCAGCCTGGGGGGGAATTCCCACAGATCCCCAGTCCCAGCAGATTGGGAACTCCCACAGCTCCCCAGTCGCTGCCAGTGTGGGCTAGCCCCAGAGCTCTTCAGTCCCCCAGGATGAGGGGGACCCCTGGTGCTCCCTAGTCCTTGCAGGCAGCAGGGTAACCCCCACAGTTCCCCAGTCTAGGGGAAGAAATCCCCCAGAGCTCCCCAGTCCTCTGGAGGTGGGGGATCTCCCACAGCTCACCCTGCTGTAAACATCTGTTCTCACTTTCAGGTGACATGGTAAATAAGAAGTGGGCAGCATTATCTCCCATAAATATAAACAAACTTGTTTCTCTTAGGCTAGGTCTACACTAAGGGGGGGGTCGATTTAAGATATGCAAATTCAGCTACGCGAATAGCGTAGCGGAATTCGGCGTATCCTATTTGACTTACCCCGCTGTGAGGACGGCAGCAAATCGACTGCCGCGGCTCCTCCGTCGACGGCGCTTACTCCTCCTGACAAGGTGGGAGTAAGCGAGTTGATTCGGGGATCGATTTATCCGTCTAGATGAGATGCGATAAATTGATCCCCGAGAGATCGATTTCTACCCGCCGATCCAGGCGGGTAGTGTAGACTAGCCCTAAGTGATTGCCTGAACAAGAAGTAGGACTGAGTGAACTTCTTGGCTCTAAAGTTGTACATTGTTTTGTTTTTCAGCACAGTTATATAATAACAAAAATCTACATTTGTAAATTGCTCTTTCATGATAAAGAGATCACACTACTGTCCTTGTATGAGGTGAACTGAAAAATACTATTTCTTTTATCATTGCCGGCAGAAACTGGATTCCCCCACACAAGCTTCAAAGGATCTCCTCCCTGCACCTTGCACTGGGGGCGGATTCCCAAGGGGGATTCCCGACCCCCTGGCCTCTGGGGAGGTTTAGGGGGGATTTTCCCCCATCCGCAGGGCCTGGGGAGCCACGGGGAATTTCCCAAAGCATGAGAGGAGGGGGGGACGCTGGGAAGCTGCAGGGGATTCCACCCTCCCTCACTCGCAGGCAGTGGCGTAGCCAGGTTCTAACATCAGGGGGAGCGAACACATAAAAAAAGGCACCACCCGATATATCAAATTACTAATTACATACTTTTAAATTGGTAATATATATTTATTTGTACTTACAATAAAAACACAAGAATGATCCAGCCATGGAAGGGTTTGCACAGCCGGCATTTCGCAGGAGAACTTTAGATTATACTTAGATATACTTTAGATTCTAGAAAGTAAATGACAGATTACAGTAGTTTATAATTGTCACAGGTTTAAAAAAAAATACTGGCTATTTTTTCCAGTTACTAATTTAATTTTAAAAATCAATCAATGAAATGCACTTTATTTATAACAGACCATAATACTCAAGTCACCAAAAAGGCATGACAAATACAAGTTTTATGAGCACTGGTGAGCAAAGAGCTCATAGCTCTTCGGGGTTGGACAAAGCAGTAATTTCCCTTAAAGTAGCTTTATTCATGGGTTTTTTTTTTAAACAAAAGACATCTCTATGTCACAGGTTGGCAGTCTAACGTTTGTGAAACACTGAGTACTGAAAGTTAGGGTTTTTAACCAATTCTCTCTCTCTCTCTCTCTCCACACACACACGCACGCACGCACGCACACACACACACTCTCTCTCCCTCTCTCTCTCTCTCTCCCGGCAAGGGTTTGCCAAGGTTGAGTTCCAGCACCTGTAGGCTTGGCAATTCATAGCCCTGGTACCTTTGGGCTTGCTGCGGCAGTTATGAAAGTAAAAAAATTGCTTGAGCCCTGGCACCTTTCATTAGGAATTAAGCACTGATCTAGCGACATTTATTATTCTTTTTAGAGACTCACCTCGTAGAGGCCTGTGAGTATGTGAGAATCTCAGCTTTCATTAACAACAAATACAAGATACTAGCCCTCATGGGAGAGGGGCAAACAGGAACCCTAAAAGCTCAAAAACCAAAAGGCAAATAAAAAACCCCAATTGTATTATATTGTTAAAATCTTGTGATTTTTAAGCCAATCTCGGGATATTTCGGGGGTTTGCCTCATGATTTTTTGAGCACTAGTAAGGGAATCACCTGCTTTTCAAGGCCATCCAGGATATATCCCTATGAAAAATCAAGGACAAAAGTTAGGGTCCCAGACAAGGGTCCCAGGCAAGGATCACACTAAACTGATAAGATCTGCATTTTAATTTGATTTTAAATGAAGCTTCTTAAATATTTTAAAAACCTTATTTACTTTAAATACAACAATAGTTTATTTATATAGTATAGACATAGAGAGAGACCTTCTACAAATGTTAAAATGTATTACTGGCATGGGAAACCTTAAATGACAGTGAACTTGGCACACCACTTCTGAAAGGTTGCCGACCCCTGGTATAGAGTGACCATCTGTTGTACTAAGATTCTCTTGCTTTTTTTCCCAGTGAGTCAGGATAGCTTTTGCCAGCCCAGAGGTTGGGCAGCCAATGTCCTACGTTTTCACAATGTTTTGTCCAACTTTCATAAAGTCAATACATGGTTAATACGAGTTAAAAAGGCCAGGGACACTTCCTTGTGAAGAATCTGTGTAGCAGATCATGCTAGAGCTGTGAAAAGTTTTGATGGAACTTTAGAGGCAGTGATTTATCATGTATTTCTGGCAGTGCCCAAAATGTGCTGCTATTGCTAATGTCTTTCCAAACAAAAATAAGGCACAATAGGATTTCTGTAACATTTCTGTGCTGCCTTAATCTAGATGAGATGATTCTGTGCTGACTTCATTCCGGTCACTTTGTGCTTTACCTAGGAGTAAAACTAGGGGTTATATTTCCCCACTGCTTGGAAACCCAGCTTATTAAACTGGATAATGCCATTGATCTATTTACAGTAGAAGGTTGATCTAGAGTTGTAACTGACATTAAGACTGATGCCCACGATACATTTAAAACTAAAAAGTGGCTTTGTAAAAATGACCTGGGTTTCCAACTCTATTGTGTCTCAGTCAGGGCGGAGCGCCTTGTGAGGTGTCTTCACACTAGCTCAAGGTCACAGCGCAAGAACCTAGAGAGCCTCCTGAAGCACGGTGATAGTTTTGATTTAAACGGACTTGAACTGGACGAAGAATTGAGGACACTGTCACCAATGTTGCCACATGCAAAATCGGTGATGGACATTGTACAATTTATTCATACCAGCAAACGTGTTGACATATATCCTAATGTGTACGTTGCCACTCGTATTCTACCGACAATTCCTGTAACAGCAGCATCAGGAGAACGGAGTTTCTCAAAACTAAAGCTCATTAAAAACTCTCTCCGTTCTACAGTGAGTCAGGAATGCTTGACTGGTCTTGCTAGTCCTGCAATCGAACAAGACATCACTTTGTCTTTGTCATACAATGACATTATTACTGCTTTTGCAGCCCAAAAAAGCCAGAAAGATTGCTTTGAATTCAAAACAACTCCTTGTTTCAATACCTCTTCATATCAATTTCCAATCAAATGTTGACAAATTAAAAAAATTATATTATTTGCATCATTCTGGCAAATCAGAATTTTTTCTATAGCGCTACTCGTTTAGTGCTAGTCCATCAGCATCACAGTGGGCTTAATTAAGTTAAACTGGGTTTAATAACGTGCATGTGGCAAGTTTTCCAATACTGTAAGCTTATGTTTGTGTTGTTAAGAGCAAGTCAGGCACAGGGGCACCAGTTTAATAATCCCACCTAGGGCACCATAAATCCTAAGGACGGCCCTGGGCACCAGCCTGCTCCCCAGGAAGCCCCAGCACATTCACTGCTACCTCACTGAGTCAGACAAAGACGCCCCCCCCTTGCTCTTTTCCCTTCCCAGCCCAGCAGGGTGACCAGATAAGTGTGAAAAATAGGGTCAGAGGCCGGGGGGTAATAGGTGCCTATATAAGAGAAAGCCCCAAATATCATGACTGTTCCTATAAAATTGGAACATCTGGTCACTCTATCCCCAGCCATCCCCAGCCCGTTTCCTCCTCCTCCTCTGCCCTGCCCCACAAAGTCCCGTGCCGGGCTTTATGGAGCTCAGCTCCATCCCCCCTCTTCCCAGCCTCCAGAATCTGTTTCCAGCCTTGCTCGACTGCTCTGCTGGGCCTGACTGCCCCGGCCCTGCTCACTCACATGCTACAAACTTTTGCTCCTGGCTCTGGCTGGTCTCATGGGGTCCTGCCCCAGCCACAGGCAGGGAGGGACTCCGCGCAGCTCTGTGCTCCCGAGGGTGAGGAGGGCGCTGGGTGGAGCTGGAGCCCTTAGCTGAGGAGGGAGTGGGCAGGGAGAAGCCTGCTGGCCCAGCACGGGGAAGGGGCCGGACTCCGCAGAGGAGTCTGTGGCCCAGCCGGTGAGGGGAAGCCTGAGCCCCTTGTGACGACGCCCTGGCTACAGCACCTTGGGTGTGGGCCCAATTTGCCCGGCCCGGCCAGGGTGTGTTCAGGATTTAGCTGAAGCTACTGGAGTTGAGGGTGTCGGCTGGATCCCCCTCCTTGCTCAGGTCGTCTTTCAGGATCAGGATGATGAAAGCCCAACAGAGCCATGCTGGGTCCCAGGAGACCCTCCAGGCTCTGCTCCCACACAGCCACTAGCATTCAAAGTCACGCCCAGTATATAGCACTGACAGGACCCGCTAGGCACCAGCGCTCCAAGCATGTGCTTGGGGCAGCACTGTCCAAGGGGCGGCACTCCAGCCCCCCCCTTTTTTTTCCCTTGGGGCGCAAAAAGCTGGAGCCGGCCCTGAACCAAGCTGTTCCCTGTCACTGAGGCTTTCAGGCTGCGCTGGAACGGACGCTGCAGTTCTGGCTGCAGTCACTAGATGGCGCTCAGGGCAGCCGGAGTCGCACAGGCTGGACGGCAGGTCAGGCTGCCCGGCCGCTGGAGAGCCGGAGCGTCATCCCCGGAGCTGAGCCCGGCTGCGGCGGCGAGAGGGGCTCAGCTCCGGGGCAGGGCCGGCTTTAGGCGGATTCAGCCGATTCCACTGAATCGGGCCCGCGCCTAAGAGGGCCCCGCAGCTGTCCACCCTGCCCCCAGCTCACTTCCCCCTCCGCCCCTCTCCTGAACGCTCCGTCCCCTGCTCCTCCCCCTCCCCTGCTTCCCGCAAATCAGATGTTGGCGGGAAGTCTGAAAACAAGCAGGGGCAGGCGGCAGCCGGTAAGCTGGGGGGGGAGCGGGGGGCGCGAGGAGGGCTCCAGGGATGCGTGGCCTAGTCCAGCCCCAGCGGCTCTGGCTCCGGCCTGGCTCGGGGCCCGGAGCACTGGCCCCGGCTCCGGCCCGGCCCCAGCCCTGTGGCTCCAGCCCAGCCGAGCACCCCAGGCCCCGGCCCAAGCGGCTCCGGCCCGGCTCGGCTCAGGCTCCAGGGTGCCGGCCCCGGCCCTGGCCGAATGCGCTGGCCTAGGCCCGGCCTGGTGGTGCCCCAGCCCCAGGAATCGGGCCCCACTCTTGCTAAAGCCAGCCCTGCTCCGGGGGATGATGCTCTGGCTCTCCAGCATCGGGCAGCCTGAACTGCATCCAGCCTGTGTGTGAGGAGCCGGGGAGGGAGGGAAGCAGGGCTGGGAGGGAGGAGGGGTCCTACTGCCGCTGCTACTCTGAGTCTCCCCAGGGCGGCGCGGCGTTTCCCCGCCCGAGGGGGCTGTGCAGGCGCCGCCGGGCTGGGCAGGGGGCGGATCCCGGCTCGCGCGCTGACAGGGCGAGTGGCTGGGCAGCCCGAGCTGCCAGGGAGCTGCCGCCGCCCCCTCCTGCCCCCGGACCCAGCTCGCCGCGCACCTCCCCCGCCTCAGCCCCGCGCTGCCTGCCCTGGGTGGGGAGAGGCAGAGCCCGGCTCTGAGCGGGGCAGCGGGGGATACTGCCCTGCCGGGGGACCCCCGCAGCTTGGGCACCTGGGGGTCAGTGTCTGTCTTCTCGGCTCTGCCTGAACGGGGCTGGGGAAGCAGCTGTCAGCGCCTGCCCCTCTCAGCCCTTGTACCCCCCATCCTGCTCGCAGCCCCTCCACTTGTACCTCCCCCCATCGCTCCTTCACCGCACCCCTTCCCCTTGTACTCTCCCTTCACCCGCACCTCTCCCCTTGTACCCTCCCCCAGCCCTCCCACACTTCCCCCTTCCCCTGCACCTCTTCTCCCGCAACCCTCCTGATACCCCCTCTCGTCCTCCACCAGTACATCACACCCCGACTCTCTGCCAGTGTAGAGCCCCCAAGCACCCCCACACCCGCTCCTCTGCCTGAACCCTCTTTACTAGCTCCCCATCCCTTTCCGGGTAAAGATGGGGTTGCAGGGGATGGGGGGGGGGGCAAGATTTATACTAAAGTGAAATAAAACTAGGAGAAACTGATCCCCACTGCAAGTGTAAACGGGGATTGCTGTGGTGAATGAGGGGGTCACGTTTGCGGGGGGGAGCCCAGGGCTGGGGTGGCAGGGGGTGTGGGTGGAGGAGGGCACTGGTGGGGGGCAAGAGGGAGAGCCCAGGGCTGGGGTGGGGGACAGCCAAAATTTTTTTTGCTTGGGGCAGCAAAAAACCTAGAGCCGGCCCTGAGCACTGAGTGCCACTAGCCAGCCACCCATGAAGTAACCTGCACAGCAACACCACACAGTTCGCTACTCCCGGCCTTGCACCCCAGAACCGTGAGTCTTGGACTGCCCAGTCGGGTCACTGTGCTGGACAAACTCAATCATTAGTTGGTCAAAGGGGGCTGATCAGGCAACAGCCTTGTTCTCTCAAGCCAAGTTTCCCAAACACACACACCAGTTCAGACACAACGCCCCGCTGTCTCCACCTGAGGGATTGGGAGCAGGGAGGGAAGGAGAGCCCAAGCCTTTATCCGCACCTCCCAGATGTGCACAGCCCTTCCTCATGAGACCCACCCACCTGGGGCTGACAGCGGCACTGAGGGGCTGGAGCTAGGCTGAGGGGGGCTGTGCAGTGGGGGGTGGTATTGAAGGGCTGGAGCTAGGCTGAGGGGGGCTG
Source organism: Malaclemys terrapin pileata (assembly GCF_027887155.1). Classification (NCBI taxonomy): domain Eukaryota; kingdom Metazoa; phylum Chordata; order Testudines; family Emydidae; genus Malaclemys; species Malaclemys terrapin. The sequence goes on along the minus strand of NC_071517.1, from coordinate 41,902,847 downwards.
TGCAGTGGGGGGAGGCACTGAAGGGCTGGAGCTAGGCTGAGGGGGGCTGTGCAGTGGGGGGAGGCACTGAAGGGCTGGAGCTAGGCTGAGGGGGGCTGTGCAGTGGGGGGCAGCACTGAGGGACAGGAGCTAGGCTGAGGGGGGCTGTGCAGTGGGGGGAGGCACTGAGGGACAGGAGCTAGGCTGAGGGGGGCTGTGCAGTGGGTGGGAAGCACTGAGGGACAGGAGCTAGGCTGAGGGGGGCTGTGCAGTGGGGGGCAGCACTGAGGGACAGGAGCTAGGCTGAGGGGGGCTGTGCAGTGGGGGGAGGCACTGAGGGACAGGAGCTAGGCTGAGGGGGGCTGTGCAGTGGCGGGGCACTGAGGGGCTGGAGCTAGGCTGAGGGGGGCTGTGCAGTGGGGGGCAGCACTGAGGGACAGGAGCTAGGCTGAGGGGGGCTGTGCAGTGGGGGGAGGGTGGCACTGAAGGGGTGGAGCTAGGCTGAGGGGGGCTGTGCAGTGAGGGGACACTGAGGGACAGGAGCTAGGCTGAGGGGGGCTGTGCAGTGGGGGGCGGCACTGAAGCGCTGGAGCCAGGCTAGTCACTGCCCAGGGCTGAGCTGCGGCCTGCAGATCCCCCTCCCCCTCCCTACAGTGGAGTCGTGGCCAGGCACCTCTGGCCCCTTCCCTTGCAGGTCTCATTGGCCGCAGTTCCTTGCTAAAGGGCTGGGACCCAGGTTAGCAATGGGGATTGGGGGGCCAGACAGAGCTCCAAAGAGCTGCCCAGAATCTCCGCAGCATAGAAGGATGTGGGGGATGGTGGGAGCCACTTGCCCCATGGTAAAAATTTTTAGGTCCATATGACACAATACGTCTATGTATGGACACAGTGCCGACCTATGAGCCAGGATTGCGCTCCCTCACAGACAGCCCAGTTAAATATGGGGATTACTGATTACATCATCCAAAAAAATTCTACCGATCCAAAAGGATCAGACACATTACTCATCAAGTTCATTCATTTTTCAGTCCTTACCGAAATACACACTTACTGCAAATTCTTATCAATTCACCTAAGATTTATTAAAAGGAGAAAAGAGATGATTGGCTAAAAGATCATTACACATCAAAAGATGAATGGAGTCCTTACGTCAAGTTCACTGTCAAGATGGTGCTTTAGAATTGCGAATCATTTCATCAGGTTATAGTCCAATGTCCAAATGGTCAATACAAGGCAGGTCCAGCTGGGCCTGGAGATCTCAGATTTTACGACTCAAACTCTCCCCAAATTAAGTTTAAGAAGATTGGAGATAAAAGAATCAGGTCCCAAGAGTTCTAATACAGATTTTTGCACCATCTCAACATCATGCAGTCCTGTGGTGAACAATAGGTTTTTGAAGTAAGCTTCTATTTCCTAACATCACTGGTAATCAATTATCTGCATTAACATAAGGTAATTATCCATAATGCACTTAATAGTTTACCACAAACTTTACACAGACATACAGACAATGACATTATTATACCCAAGTTTTATCTAAATGTTAATATTTTCTTTTGATCTTTGAATTAACAGAATACAGCCCTGGACAGGAACTGTTTGGTTACATTGTTAACCTCTAACAAGATAAAGGTAATTGCAGACTACTTCAGCTACCCTCTTCATCCAAGTATTTAACAATACAAGTTTACATCTCAAACCACTATCTTATCTCGTATGGCTTGGCCCTAATTACCATTTACAAATTTATGTAACATGTCTCTAATGGTTACATACGGGTCAATTACCCGGCAAGTTTTTTAACACTCCTGTCCCTGTGTAACAGAACTTCAGATCCTGTGTGGATTCTCCCATGTTTAATGAGGTGCGATCTCTGTGTGTAACTTTTCCTACAGTCCAAGCATTTATGGGGTCTCTCTCCTGTGTGAATTGCCTGATGTTTAACAACGGCTGATGTGTTTCTGAAACTTTCCCCACAGTCTAAACACTTATGGGGGTCTATCTCCTGTGTGGATTGCATGATGTCTAACAAGATCTGACCTCCATATGAAACTTTTCCCACAGTCCAAGTACTTATGGGTCTCTCTCCTGTGTGGATTCTCTGATGTTTAACAAAAATTGACCTCTGTATGAAACATTTTCCTTAGTCCACATATTTATGGGATTTCCCTCCTGTGTGGATTGCCTGATGTTTAACAAGGTCTGACCTCCATATGAAACTTTTCCCACAGACCAAGCACTTATGGGGTCTCTCTCCTGTGTGCCTCCTCTGATGTGTTATAAGATATGATCGCTGTGTGAAACTCTTTCCACAATCCAAGCACTTGTTGGATATGTCTCCTATGTGGAAATCCTGATGTTTAACAAGGTCTGACTTCTGTATGAAACATTTCCCATAGTCCACACATTTATGGGATTTCTCTCCTGTGTGGATTGCCTGATGTCTAACAAGAATTGACCTCCGTATGAAGCTTTTTCCACAGTCTAAGCACTTATGGGGTCTATCTCCTGTGTGGATTGCGTGATGTCTAACAAGGTCTGACCTCCGTGTGTAACTTTTCCCACAGTCAGAACATTTATGGGGGCTCTCTCCTGTGTGGATTGCCTGATGTTTAACAAGCTCTGACCTCCATATGAAACTTTTCCCACAGTCCAAGCACTTATGGGGTCTCTCTGCTGTGTGGATCCTCTGATGTGTTACGAGGTATGATCGCTGTGTGAAACACTTTCCACAGTACAAGCATTTATGGGGTCTCTCTCCTGTGTGGATTGCCTGATGTTTAACAAGTGCTGATGTGTTTCTGAAACTTTTCCCACAGTCCAAGCACTTATGGGGTCTGCCTCCTGTGTGGATCCTCTGATGTGTTACAAGATATGATCGCTGTGTGAAACTCTTTCCACAGTCCAAGCATTTATGGAGTCTCTCTCCTGTGTGGATTCCCTGATGTTTAACAAGGGCTGATATGTTTCTGAAACTTTTCTCACAGTCCAAGCACTTATGGGGTCTCTCTCCTGTGTGAATCCTCTGATGTGTTACAAGATATGATCGCTGTGTGAAACTCTTTCCACAATCTAAGCACTTATGGGGTCTATCTCCTGTGTGGATTGCCTGATGTCTAACAAGGTCTGACCGCCGTATGTAACTTTTCCCACAGTCTAAGCACTTATGGGGTCTCTCTCCTGTGTGGAATGCCTGATGTTTAACAAGGTCAGATGTGTTTCTGAAACTTTTCCCACAGTCCAAGCACTTGTGGGGTCTGTCTCCTATGTGGATTGCCTGATGTTTAACAAGGTCTGACCTCCGTGTGTAACTTTTCCCACAGTCTAAGCACTTATGGGGTCTCTCTCCTGTGTGGATTGCCTGATGTTTAACAAGGTCTGACCTCCATATGAAACTTTTCCCACAGTCCAAGCACTTATAGGGTCTCTCTCCTGTGTGCCTCCTCTGATGTGTTACAAGATATGGTCGCTGTGTGAAACTTTTTCCACACTCTAAGCACTTATGGGGTCTGTCTCCTATGTGGAAATCCTGATGTTTAAGAAGGTCTGACCTCTGTATGAAACATTTCCCATAGTCCACACATTCATGGGATTTCTCTCCTGTGTGGATTGCCTGATGTCTAACAAGGATTGACCTCCGTATGAAGCTTTTCCCACATGCCAAGCATTTATAAGGTCTATCTCCTGTGTGCAATGCCTGATGTCTAACAAGGTCTGATCTCCGTGTGTAACTTTTCCCACAGTCTAAGCACTTATGGGGTCTCTCTCCTGTGTGGATTGCCTGATGTTTAACAAGGTCTGACCTCCATATGAAACTTTTCCCACAGTCCAAGCACTTATAGGGTCTCTCTCCTGTGTGCCTCCTCTGATGTGTTACAAGATATGATCGCTGTGTGAAACTTTTTCCACACTCTAAGCACTTATGGGATCTCTCTCCTGTGTGGTTTATCTGATGTGTAATTAGTGCTGAATTCCAATTCAAACAGTTCCCACACTCAAGGCATTGATAGGATTTCTCTCCCATGTGGCTTTTTCCATGGTTATTAAAGTCTGAGCAGATATTGAATATTTTCCCAGGGACCAAGCATTGAAGGGGTTTCTCTCCAGTATGGATTGTCTGATTCGTAACACGGTGTGGTCTCGCAATGAATCCTTTCCCACACTGGAGGCAGTGGTAGGGTTTCTCTTCCTTGGGATTTGTCCGCTGAGCTGTGGGATCCTTGTCTCCTCCCCCACAGTTAATAGATTCATCCACTTTCTTCCCTGGCTGGTTTCCCATCAGCCTCTCTGACTTGTGCCAATTTCTCCAGGCTTCTCCCTGTTCCCAGCACTGGGAAAAATTCCCTTCAGCTCTTCCCACAAATGTGCGCTGTGGTTCCACTTCCCCAGGAACTTCCTCATGATGATTCCCCTTATCACTGACTCTCTCAGCACCTGTTGGGAGAGAGAGACAATCCAGACAGGAGTCATTGTGCTGGGGAGAAAGAGGAATAGCAGAGAGGAAAAACCCACCACACGAAAGTTGCGAAGAATCAGCAATTGGATTCTGCTTCCAGATCCCACCCAAACACTCACAGGGAAGAAAGCTGTGAAGGAAACTCCTGCAGCTAACAGGATGGGTGGAAAACAGTGAGCGATATCTGCTGACTGCAGCCCCCCCTTTGTTGACATGAGGAAGAACTGTGAGTTCTTACTTAAACCATATTTTGGGGATTCTCAACTTTTTACTTCATTCCCCAGATGGTTTGTGTGTCCATTCTCACCTGTGCGGGTGCATCTCAGGACCTCTCTTTCCTCGCAGACCCAGAGATCGGGCACCCACGGTTCTTCCCCTCGTTCCAGCTGTGCGATCAGCTCAGGTTTGGGAATGGGAAATCCTATACATGGGGTGAAATCAGATCAGATCAGGATGCATGGAGTATTTGTCACATAGGGCATTCCATGAGCGGAACCTGTCCCCATGCTGAGGGATAATTCAATTCCAGAGGATGGGAACAGGGTCACTGAGCCCCCTTGGGAGACGCAGGCAATGTTGGGATATGTACATATATAACCATATATCCATGTAATATGTTATAGGACTTGGGTCCTAGTGTGGCTGGAGTGTGTTTCAACATGAGTGCATGATTTGCATTTTGGCAACCGAAGCAAGAACTGAAAGCTGAATTGGTCAAAAAGAACTGTTTATAAAAAACCCAATTTTGTCATGTCCTAGGAAAAAAATGAAGAATCAGCAAAAAAGGAAATGACACCAGCGGGATGGCTTTAAAACTGTGTAAGAATTGGAGGAAATGGCACCCCTTGGATCCTGGCTTCCTGCCCAAGACTGTCTCCTTGGAGTTGCAGATGAAGGCCCAGGACAACAGAGACTCCTCCTCCTCCTCCATATAATAAAGGGTTCCACACTCTCATAGACCTTCCAAAGAGAATTTGATAAGGCTGGTAGTCAGTATCCAATCGATCACTGCTCCGGATGGCTGCCAACACCATTGGTAATTTATTGTCCCAATCTTTGCCGGTTTCTTACACTACTTTGCGTAGGGGTTGCTTAATAGTCTGATCCATCCTTTCTACTTTCGCTGACGATTGAGGATGGTAGGGGATATGTAGTTGTTGCTTTACTCCTAAAGCTTTTATAACTTTTTTTAATTACTTTTCCTATAAAATGTGGTCTATCATCTGAACCAATTACTTTTGGAGTCCCATAGCTACTAAACAGTACTTTCCACAACTTCTTGGGGGTGGTCTCTGCAGTATGATTCCTGGTGGGAATTGCCTCCACCCAGCCAGAAAAAGAAACTACTATCACTAATAAGTTTCAGAGTAGCAGCCTTGTTAGTCTGTATCCACAAAAAGAACAGGAGTACTTGTGGCACCTTAGAGACTAACACATTTATTTGAGCAGAAGCTTTTGTGGGCTAGAGCCCACTTTATCAGATACTCTCTAAGGTGCCACAAGTACTCATTCTTTTTACTATCACTAATAAATACTGATTCCCCCTTTGGGTCTTAATAAAAGCAACCTGTATTCTACTCCATGGCCCTACAATTATTTAGTGCCACAAGGGTCCCAAATTTGCTGGTCTATTTTCAATTGCTGCATATCTTATGCAATTTTTAACCAAATTTTCTACGTCCTCTCACACCTTAGACCATATTCCAATCTGGTTTTCCCTGAAAGAGAGTATTTTCTATTCCTCAGTGGGCCATAGAGTGACACAGCTTAATGATCTCTTCTCTTTGAAGTTTATCAGGTACTCACTTTACCTCTCCTGTTTTCTTATTCACTGCATAACCTCCTTTCATACTCCAGGTTCCCCATCTTTAGGTTCAGCCTCCTGTTTTATAGTGTGAGCTCTAGTAATTACTATAACCCCCAAAGGTTCCTTTTTTGATAATTTAGCTAAAGCAGCCACTTTATCATTCTGATATTTTTCATCCCCTTCTCCCTTTGGATGACTTTTAGTATGTCTTACTTTTAATTTTCCCAGGTGTTCTTTCAATCAATCAGAGATACATTTCCAATTTTCCCTTTGGGCCAAATTTTCCCCCTCAGCTGTTTCCCAGTGGTTCTTTTCCCAAATCCAAATCCAGTGTAACAGGCCCTGTACCACAAAGTCTGAATCCATATAGACGTGAAGGCAAAGTGCAACAATATTTTTTCTGTTTAAGCAGATCACAAAGGCTAAGTCTACACTAAAAACCTCAAAGCGCTCCTGCGACAGCGCTTTGATCTGACAGTCTGGCCACCCGCTAGCGCTCGGGAGAGAGCTCTCCCAGCACTCTATGTAATCCACCTCGACGACGGGAATAGCTCCGAGCGCTGGGAGCCTGTCTACACTGGCGCGTTACAGGGCGCAAACTTGCTGCACTTGGGGAAGGGTGATTTTTCACACCCGAGAGAGCAAGTTACTGCGCTGTAACGCGCCAGTGTAGACATGGCCTAAGAGCTCTGAGCTCTGCTACCTGACCGGAAGTCCTGCCCGTCTCCCCATTAGCTCGCACAGCAGCATAACCCATAGATTGCTTACACCTTTCATGGTACGAACGACCATCTGTGAACCAAACCTCTTTTTCTCCAAGGTGTAACACTTTATCTACTGGGGTACTTCTTCTATTAACTTTGGTTCAGCTTCTGGAAGTGGGCATTCATGTTCTTCTCCTTCTGTCAGGAGGACATATGGTAACATCCTTGCTTGTTTGTTATTCTCATAGGTAACATCTCTGCTAGTTAACATCAAAGCCCTTTGGGCCATTCTGGTATTGGGAACTCCTTTCTCCTGCAGTTTTCCTGATCAGATGTACGTCAGGGGAGAGTGAGGTATCTGTATTACAACAGGGGCTGTGCCAGTAGTCAAAGCAAAAGCTTCAATGGCCCACCCAGCAGCTAAACATTCTTTCACAAATTCCAAACTGCTGCTCCGTAGGGGTTAATCTTCTGGGAATTGGTCCTGCTTTGAGCAGTGGGTTGGACTAGATGACCTCTTGAGGTCCCTTCCATCCCTGATATTCTATGATTCTATGATCTTCTAGACGGGTGCGCCACTGCTATTAACTTTCCCTTATCAGTTTCCTGCATCAACACTGATGCTAATCCCTGTTGGGTTGCCAGCCACCTACAGCTTGTTCATCTCAGGGAATTTCAATGCTGGGGCTTGTACCAAAGCCTGTTTTAAGTCACAAAAAGCTTTTTCTTGTTCAGGCCCCCACTCCCATTCTACTTTCTTTTTCAATAAACACCACAAGGGTCTAGTTATAATGGTGAAATTCCAAATGTGCTTCCTTAAATAGTTAAACCCTCCTAACATTACTCTCAATGCACGAGAATTCTCTGGTCTGGGTAATTTCAGCAATGATGTCACCTTTTGTTTATCTACCTGAAATCTCTGCTCCACTAGGGTCTCCCCCAAATAATTCACCCTGTGTTGCACTAATTGGGCTTTCTCTCCATTAGCCTTAAAACCCGTTCCCTGAATAAGTCTCAACCCACTTTTAGTCCACCCAGTCAGCACCTCCTCAGTCTCTCCCCAAACTAATATGTCATCTACGTATGAGGTGACATTCTCCCGATCCCCTTTGGAGAATTAATCCAGCATCTGCACCACACGTTGGTGTGCAATAGCTGGAGCACAGCGCAGGCCCTGGGGAATTCTTTTGAATAAGTACCGTTGTCCCGTGAAAGTAAACACAAAGCAGGCCCAAGAATTGGGATGGCAAATTTTTTTTTTTTGCTAAATCTATGACAGAGAACCATGTAGAGGTCATGACTTGAGGCAAATCTGCTACTATAGGTGCCATGGCAGGGGCATGTCTAATATCCACGGTCAATCTCTAATCTCTTGAAGCTTTTTACTACCAGCCAAATTGGGCAACTGTGTGTGGAATTCCCCTTTCCAATCACTCCCTGTTGTTCCAGTGATTCAACTATTTTCTCAATTCCTGCCTCTGCCTGCAGGGGATATTTATATTGTCTCTGTGGTAGCACATCATCCCCTGCGATTTTAACACACGCTTTGATTTTACCACATTCTGCTTTATTCTTGGTCCATACATTGGGAAACTCTTTTACCCACACATCTCGTGGATTCAGTGTAATCTCCTCCACTGCTTCTGCAGCACATATTCTTGGCATGTGTCCTGCTGTCAGAGCGTCTACTGTCCAGTCGGGCACACGCCACAGAACTCCATGAGTTAAATCCAAAACCAACCGATTCCTCTCCAAACAAGGAGTTCCTAATATCACTGGCTAAGTTGCCTGATTTATCTGAAGCATTTGTTCTTTACAACAAAAACCTCCTATTCTCCCTCTGGGTATAATAGTTATTTCTACTGAACGATACATCTTTCCTGCCAGTCCTTCCCCAGCAAAGGAGGCTGCTTTAATGATCTCAGACACATATCGAGTCAAATCACCATTTCTATTTACAATATTTATACCAGCCCCACTATCCAATAGGGCATCTTTGGGTCCATTTTCTCTGTGGTGGGGTGTCTGCCCCACTCCCATGCTAGAGGGGGCTGCAGCAGGCCAGTGTGCCTGTGCAGCCCAGCAGCCAATAAGAGAAGGGCTTATTAGGAGCCAATTAGGGCCCGGATTGGAGACAGCCAATCAAGGCCAGGCTCAGCCCTATAAAAAGGCTGCTCAGTGAGGGAGCAGTCAGTCTGTCCCAGACCTTCAGGGAGGAAGGTCTGTCTCCTGAGTAGGAGACCAGCACCCAGGAGAGTGCAGTGCTGGGCAGGCTTAGGGAAGCAGAGTGGATACCTGCCAGACTACTGGCCTTGAGTAGAAGGGCCTAGAGCAGGGGTCTCAAACTCAAATGACCATGAGGGACACATGAGGACTAGTACGTTGGCTCGAGGGCTGCATTACCGACACCTCCCCCCCTCGCCGCCCTTGGCCCCACCCCTGCCCCCACCCCTGCCCCCACTCCACCCCTTCCATGAGGCCCCGCCCCTGCCCCACCCCTTCCCTGCCCCCATTCCAACTCCTTCGCCGAAATCCCCACCCCAACTCTGCCCCCTCCCTGCCCCCAGGGGTGCGGGGTGTGGTGGGGGCTCAGGGCCGGGAGTTGGAGGGTGGGGTGCAGGAGGGGTGAGGGGTACAGCAAGGGGTCAGGGCAGGGGGTTGGGGTGCAAGAGGCTGCAGGGTGCAGCAGGGGGTTCAGGGCAGGGGGTCAGGGTGTAGGGTGTGGCAGGGGGCTCAGGGCAGGGGTCAGGGTGCAGGAGGGGTGCAGGGTACGGCAGGGGGTCGGGGTGCAGGAGGGGTGCGGCATGGGGCTCAGGGCAGTGGGTTAGGATGCAGGAGGGGTGTGGGGTGAGGCAGGGGATCGGGGTGCAGGGTATGGCAGGGGGTCAGGGCGCAGGGTGCGGCAGGGGGCTCAGGGCAGGGGGTTCGGCTGCAGGAGGGGTTCAGGGGGGCAGGATCTGGCCCGGCGCGTACCAGGGGCAGGGCAGGCTCCCTGCCTAGGCTCCCTGCCTGCCTGTCTGCCCTGCCCCAAAACAGGCGGAGGGGCTGTGTGTTTCTGTTGCTTGAGGCACCACCTCCAGCAGCTCCCATTGGCCGCGGTTCCCCGTTCCCGGCCAATGGGAGCTGCTGGAGGTGGTGCCTAAAGCAACAGCCACACACAGACCCTCCGTCTCCCTTCCCCACGTTCCAGCCTCTTCCCAGAGCTGCCCAGGGCGGGCAGTCAGGGAGCATGCCCTGCTCCCGGTGCACGTCCGGCCGCTGCTCTGGTAAACACTGGGGGAGGGCGGGGGTGCTGCGAGGGGCTCGCGGGCTAATTACCGTATATACTCGATCGTAAGCTGGTTCGTTTATAAGCCGATCCCCTCAAGATGGATAAGTAAGCGGAGAGACTCTGGCCCTGCCTCTTCCCGTCTGGCTCTGCTGCCTCTCCCTCTCTATACTCATTCATAAGCCGACCCCCCGTCTCTGGTGCTTCCCTTTTTTACTAAAAAAATTCGGCTTATGAACGAGTATATACGGTAAGTTCCCTTTTCTCTGACCCCCACGCTGGTCCTCTGAATCCTCTCCATACTGGATATCTCCATTAAAATCCAAATCTTCATTCTCTGTTTGACATACAGATGCCACTTGCAGTTCCCTCATTCTCACCTGGTTCCTCCAGGTTGCTATGGTTTTCGGGCACCAACTGTGAGAAGCGCTTGCAGTCTCCTCTTCCTCAGTCAGTTCTCAAATTAACTGTTTCATCCCTACCACTTGATTTTCCCATTTATCTTTGTCGGCCTGAATCTTTTCCCAACCCACCATTTTTTTTTCCAATTCCCTATTTTGTTTCCCCATTTGTTCTATTTGAGTTTGCATTAGCTGTGCGGCCTCACTTCCCGCTCCAAATTTTCTTGGCGAGTTTTAGAATTCTCTTGTAATGTCTGTATCTCCGCACAGATTTCCCCCTTACATGCAATTGCCTTCTTTGCAGTCTGCCACAACTGCCACACTACAGCCCTTTGCTTTTTACTTGCATTAGGCCTGCATAGCTGTACATATTTCTCAGACATATTTTCTAAAGTGTCAATTGTTACATCGGGTTCCACTGCATCCCAGGGCATGTCCCAAATGCAATAATCTGCTTTTCTAAGAGAGAAGGGGCTTAACTTTAGTCCACTTGGCTGCCTCCTCCTCCACCCCTTTACTTCTCTTCTTAAACCAGGGGCGGGCAAACTTTCTGGCCTGAGGGCCGCATCGGGTTTTGTAAATTGTATGGAGGGCCAGTTAGGGGAGCGGGTCATGGCCCGGCCCTCACTTCCTACCTGCCCCCAACCCCAGGACTCCTGCCCCATCCAACCCCCACCCCCGGTTCCCTGACGGACTCCAACCACCCCTTCTCCCTGTCCCCTGACTGCCCTCTGCTACCCATCCTACCCCCCTTCCTAATTGCCCCCCCGGGACCCCTGCCCCCATTCAACCCCCTCTTCCTCCCTCAACCACCCCGCTCCCTATCCACACCCCCTCCCCCTGACAATTTCACTGAACTCCCCTGCCCCCTTACCGCGCTGCCTGAAGCCCCGGTGGTTGGCGGCGCTACAGCCACACCACCTGGCTGGAGATGGGCCACGCCACTGCCGCCACCGCCCAGCACAGAGCACCGGGTCAGGCCGGGCTCTGCAGCTGCGCTGCCCCAGGAGCTCACAGCCCCACCACCCAGAGCATTGCGCCAGCAGCGGAGCGAGTGAGCTGAGGCTGTGGGGGAGGGGAAACAGCAGGAGTGGGGCCAGGGGCTAGTCTCCTGCGCCAGGAGCTCGGGGGCCGGGCAGGACTCTCCCGCGGGCCGTAGTTTGCCCACCTCTGTCTTAAACAATGTTCTAAACATTGTTACAATAACACTGTGCAGTATCTCCCTACATGCTCTCACTCACTCCCCCAACCTTTTTTTCCTCACAAATATATTTTTTGAATATTTGGGGGAATTTAGGGGTAGGTGGATATACATATGGGAGCACCTCTAGGATGGAGGTATGGAGCAAAGGAGATAACACATTTGACTACTCCTGGGACAGAATGGAAAAAAACAGGACCAAACAAAACCATATGTGAAGAGAAACCGTTTGAGGTAAAATTTAAAATACGGTGGGAAGATGGAAAAAATGTGAGATGGAAATACTACAACCAATTTGGAAGAGCAATGGAGATATTTGTTCATACTAAGAGAGGAAGGTCGAGTAATGTTTTGATGTAGTTATGGTGAAAATAGTCTGAACGTGAGCACTCTGAATTGTATCTTTTGGAGTTTGGGATTTGATGTAGTCACCTTAGACGTGACTCCTGAACAAGAACTGGCTAATATTCATGTGGGATGGAATGAGTCAATGGCTTTCAACTTATGGGAATATGATATGATGGTGGATTTTTCCATAATGATAAGACTGAGTTGCTTTAGGAAAATTAATGAGGGAGGATATTTTCAGGGATATAAGATTGCCCCAAGAATTATGGCAGATGAACACCCATATCGAAGGGGAGAAATAATTGAAGCCCCAACTATTGTGGACCAAACAATCCAGTTGGAAAGAACTCAAATAAACATGAGTGCACAACATCTGCTGTGTATCCCATATGCCTTACCTCTATTACATGCTTGGCGACAACCATGGGGGGATGGGACTATACAAAATAAAAGAGGTATAAGAGAATACATTGTAGGTGGCAATTGGTGCTGGAACTGGAGTTTTAAATTCATCTGATATTGAGACATTACAAGGAGAAATGTCAGCCTGGGGTAAGATTTTGAGGGCTACACAGACACGTGACACAATATTTTTGGTACCTTATTGAAGCAAGGAATAAGAAGTGTGGAGCTCCAATTAAAGCAAGCCCAAGTCTTGAAAACATCTCTCAATATAAATGTATTTGGTGTGTCTGAAATTAACAGCACAACAGCACTAGCCACACAGTGTGTACAGATGCACACTTATGAGATACACTATTAAGGCCTTGTCTACAATAGCAAGTTACCACGCTGAAACTTGCTCATGGAGGTGGTTTACCAGCTCTGTCCCAGTGCTGACGTGTGACTACGCTGTCCTGTTAAAGCGCTGCACGGTTTCGACTAACTGAGGGGATGGGAATCACTTACCCAGCGAGGTCACTGCCTCGTAGTTCTCCTGCATGACGTCCCTGTAGAGGGCTCTCTGAGCGGGGTCCAGCAGAGCCCCCTGCCCCTGGGTGAAATACACAGCCACCTCCTCGAAGCTCACCGGCATCTGAAACAACAAGAGTCCCCCACTCAGCACTTGCTGCCACAGCCCCAATCCCAATATTCACAGGAAAGGAAGAAAGAATAAGAAAACAATCTCGGAAGCTCTGGGAGGGCCGGAGAAGCAGATTCCCACCCGCACTCTGCTCAGAGCAGCCAGGAGGCTTCATGGGGTCAGAGAATGTACATAAGAACATAAGAACGGCCGTACTGGGTCAGACCAAAGGTCCATCTAACCCAGTGTCCTGTCTCCCGACAGTGGCCAATACCAAGTGCCCCAGAGGAAGTGAAACTAACAGGTAATGATCAAGCGATCTCTCTCCTGCCATCCGTCTCCACCCTCTGACAAACAGAGTCTAGGGACACCATTCCTTACCTATCGTGGCTAGTAGCCATTAATGGAGATAACCTCCATGAATTTATCCAGTTCTCTTTTAAAGTGAGAGCTCTTTGTTCCCCCACAGCAAATGGAGAAGGGCAGCATCTTCACATTTACCACACACCTCCCAGCCACAGGCTGGCACAGGAAGCCGAGCTCTCAGCTGAGGACAGGGACAGGAAACACAGAAACTTCCCCTCATATTTCACAGCAGCCTCGGGCCAGTGGGGTCAGGCTCCAGCACTGGGAGTCTGGTCAGTTTTTCCAGCCCTGCCTAGGGGGATTGTTTCATATTTGATAAATGGGGGAATGTTCCCCCCTCCCCACCGCCAATAGGCCTGCTCAGCATGTTTATCGCACCCTGTTCCTCCCTGCCTCTCCCTCCCCCTGCCCAGCAACTCCCTGACAATCCCCTACCTGAGCTGGCTCCATCACAGCCATTTCGCTTCTCTGTCTCCTGCACAACGGGACGATCTGGAGTGAAATGTGGATGTGATTCCTCAGCCTGTCGGGGCGATGGGGGAGGTTACAGAAGGGGCTTGAGTCCCTGTCACACCCCGATTCCACCCAGACTCTCTCCCTACAGACAGACACTTTGGACTCTGCCACGCTGGCAAGAAACCCACTTAGTTTATTACCACCCAGGTCAGGCCCCTCCTGCCAGAACTGAACCCACCGGGGCACCATTAAACCCTCCCAGTAACCGCATCTCTGAGCCAAATGCTGGAAAAAGAGCAGAACCGAAGGAGGCATTTTGGGGAATTCCCCCTGGTACTGTAGTGTCAGCCCCTCTAACTCCCCCCCGCCCCCCTGATGTAGTGTCAGCAACTGGCTTCTCCTGTCTCAGCTCCGCCCCTTGTTCCCAGGAGAGTCAGTCTGCCCCAAGGGTGCAGGGAATGGATCCGGGCAGGGCTGGGAACCTCCCTCCCCGCTTCCTGCTCCTGCTACCCCTTTCAGTCTCTCCGCTCCCCATTTTTATCTTCTTCCCTCACCCTGGGAGACTTGGTGACTGCCCCAGTGTCGTGGGCCTGTGCACTTACTAGCTAGATCACCCACTGCCACTGCTAAGAGGGGTTTGATCCTGACTAAGTCTGTAAGGGCAGCACATGGGGAACCCCCTTCCCCTCCGGTACAAGCTCACCAGCAGGTCCCTGAAAGGGGCCCTTTGTGCAGCGTCAGTTTCCTGCCTGGCCCCAGCCCTTTCCCCCAGGTCTCCCCATCACCTGCAGACTCCGGCTCACGGGCGGGTGTGAGCAGAGCCCAGGGCTGCCCCAGGGGCTGGTTCCAGACACTGGAGCCTGTCCCCCTCCCCGGGGAGTGAATGCAGGTTCCCCCCCACACAGACCCCGCTGCATAAGAAGCAGCGGCTCAGTCTAGGCTCCCAGGTCAGAATTCAGGGGGCAGCAACATCTGACCCACCAGGAAGCTCCACTCCGGGGCTGTAATAACATGAGCAGGGAGAGACACGCGCCCGCCTCCTCCTCCCCCTTGGCCAGAACCGGAGCCCTTTGGTGGCAGCAGCTAATGCCTGAGCCTCCCTGTCCTGCCCCTGCAGCCCCGAGGGAGAGTCTGGCAGAGGCTGATCCCATTGGCTCCGAACCAGCAGTGACTCTGGTCTGACTCCGGTGTGGCTGAGATCTAAATCCTGCATGAAAATCAGACCAGGACCCTGGGCAGCTCCAACACTCAGGAAACAGACCCCAAAATCATGGGTTTGTCTTTAATAGATTTTTTTGGGTGGGGGGGGAGGAGGGCTGGGTATTTGCTGTGTCGTTTCTGGGCCCTGAGGGGATAGTCCCCTGACTCGATAGCAAGGGTGAAAAATCAGAACAGGGGGTGGCACCTATGTAAGACAAAGCCCCAAATATCAGGACTGTCCCAATAAAATCAGGACATCTGGTCACCCTGCCTGCCCCCCATGTTTGTTTGACCAGTTACAGGAAAACATTCCCAGTTGGCTGCTGGACGGGGCAGCTCCTCAACCTCTCCTATGCCACGGGGTGGGGGAGCTGCTTTGTGTCTCTCCCCACCCCTCTCCTTGCCCTTTGCCTTCTCCCTGCCCCTCCCCACTCCCTTCCCCAGCCAGTCTCCTCTTGCTCTCACCATCCCCTCGCAGTGACCCCCCCACATCTTTCCTCCATTCCAGCCTCTTTCCCCTCAGCCCCATAATTCCCCCGATCCCCCTGCATCGCCCCATCCCAGCACCTGCAGCCCCATCCCGGACCTGTCCCCTAACGCATCCCTGCTCCTCCCCCAATCCCCTCCTGCCCCCCCCTCCCGGCTCCCCCGCCTCTGCCCCCCACGTGTCGCTGTCCCAGCCCCCAGCACGGCCCGGGCTCCCCCCGCCCCGCACACACCGGGAGCTGGCGGCAGCTTTCCCGGGCCCAGGGCGGGACTCGCAGCCAGCTCCGCTGGGAGCAGCCTGGGGCCAAACCTCCCCCTGCAGCCCGGGGGTGACGGGGGGGGGGGGCGGGTCTCTCTCACCTTCCCTCCGAGCGGGGCCCCCTGGGGCAGGGGCCGGGCCGGGAAGGGGCCTGGCCGGGCTGGGGGCTCTGCCCTGGGAGAGGCTCCTGGGGAGCAGCGGGAAGGGCCCTGCTGGAGATTCCCCTCTCCCGGCTGCAGCCCGGGCTCCGGGCTCCCAGCACCAGCCGCCGGGGCTCGGGGATCTCGCCAGGAGCCTGGAGCCAGAGTCCCCGCAGCGGCTGCGAGTCACTTCCTGCTGCCGGGACTGACCCCCGCGATCGCTCCCCCCAGAGCCGCCTCCCAGCTGCTCCTGGGTCCTAGCGATCAACCCACCGCGCTGCAGCATCTCTGGGCGCATGTTACCAGCACTTAGAGGGACCAGACAGCAAGTGTGAAAAATCGGGACAGGGGATGGGGGTAACAGGCACCTATATAAGACAAAGCCCCAAATATCGGGACTGTCCCTATTCAATTGGGACATCTGGTCACCCTACCAGCACTGGTGCAAAAGTTGGAGCTGTCTGGGCTGGCTGAGCCAGACTTGTGGGAAAGAGAAGCAAAAGGAGAAAGAGCAGAAGTAAGGGGGGAAGGAAAATAATGCATGAGGGGAAGGGTGACAGCAGAAACCCACCCTCATATCCACCAGGGTGCAGGGCCGGCCTTGGGGCCTTTTCCCTTGGCCCCCATGGGCTCCCCATCTTGCACCCCCTTTTGCCACTAACCCTTGTCCCCTTTTGTACCCTAACTCCTACACTGTGCCCCGAACCCCTACATTTTGCCACCTTCACCCCAACCTCTCCACAGTGCCACCTTCATCCTAACCCCTGCACTTCCCTCCCACCTGCGCCCCCCAACCCCACCCTGCGCTGCCCCTGTGCCTGCCACCCCACAACCCTGCCCAAGTCCCCCCAGCCCCTTATGCCCAGCAACCCCCATGCCCAGTGGCCCCTCACCCAGAGATCACCATCGATCCCTATGCCCAGTGGCCTCCCACCCACAGACTCCCCACACTGCTCTGCACCCCCTCACAGGCCACCCTCCCCCACAACTGTCCAGCACGCCACATTCCCGAGGGCTTTCAGCACCAACAAATTAAAAATTCTGTGCACAATATTTTACAATTCTGTCAATTTTATTTGTCAGTCCATACACGTGGAGGCTCCGGAATGGGAGTGGCAAGCATTGGCCCCTGGCTGCATGGAGGTGGGAGATCACCCTGCAGCCTTCCCCCTCCCCTCCTAGGAGAGGGACTTGGCAGTGAGATTCCTCTGTGTGTGTGTCAAAAGGCCACAGGGAACAGAGAGGCGTTTCACATGGTGGCTGGCAGGTCAGCCAGGACCCAAAATCCATGTGAATGACTAAAAGGAAATAGCTGATCCCAATGGCTGAGTCCAGCCCTCACCAGGCCCTTGCCTGCCAGGGCTCTAGGCCATCACCTCCCAAATGGCCTTTCATTCTCCCTAAAATGGAACATTTCCCTCTAAGCCGGAAAAGTACAGAGGTGCTTGGGATGTGCAGTTTAATAAGAAAAGGAATTCTCTTCAGTCACCCGTCTTTTTTTCTGCCCTGATTTACAGAGGTCTTGTCTACACCACGCCGACTTGTAGCAACAAGGCTGGGTCCATACAGCCTTGTCGCTAAAAGCCGGCGTGTGTAAATGCTCTTTGTGGGCACTTTTGCCGACAAAATATTTCCAGCCTCGCAAGCGGCGTTCGCTTTGTCGGCAGGAGAGCGCTCCCGCTGACAAAGCTGCGTTCACACTGCCACTTGCCGCAGCAAAACTTTTGTCTTTCGGATGGGGGAGCTTTTTAAAGTACCCAGGAAAGACAAAAGTTTTGTCGGCAACTTGGCAGCATAGACAAGCCCATACCTGGTTGCCACACACGGCTCTGTGGGACTGTACTGGGTATAACTCAGCACACAGCCAAGCCTGATTTGAACAGTGGCTCTTGTTTAGGATGATTTAAGGCAGTTTTTAAAGGTCTCTCCCATAGGTGAGGAAGCATGTGCTGCATTCTTGAAGGGACCTTTAAAATCCCACTTGACTCTACACTGTTTAGAACTCTCCCTCGTTCAGACTGCTTCCAGCTGGAGAGACAGACCTGCAGATACTTGGATCCTCAAGAGAAAAAAAATCATGTCCCTTTCCCCTAAATAAAAGTGTTCAGCTACTCCAGCCTTGTCAAGAGCGAGTCCATCTTCTTCCCCAGCTAAGAGGTCGCTCCCTCTCTTGCATTCTGCAGCCCTGATTGTTGCTTTTCTGCTCCAGGTACAACTCCCCCCCACCCCCCTTTTGTTTTAGTGTCAGTTTCCTGTTGACACAGGCATATTGTTAATCATGGGCAGGAAAAGCAAACACCGCCTTCTTTTATTTTCCTTTAACTTTCCCTCCTCCCCAGTCAGGTTGTGTGTGTACCTCTCCCTCTTCCCAGGCCACGTCTGCTGCTGATCCCTGCTGGGGAGGGTAGGGGAGGGAAAAGGCCAAAGGGGATCCTCGGCATCTGGGCTTAAACTTCAGAGCAGAGGGATACAGCGTGAAAAGGAGATTGCAGGGAGTTGCCGCAGGGCAGGGCAGGATGCACGGGCAGAAGAGGGGAGAGAAGCAGGTGCAGTGTGGGGCAGCTTGGAACAGCTGCTGTCCCCGGGGGCACCAGCCTTCTCCCCAGGAAGTCCCAGCACATTCACTGCTAGCTCACTGAGTCACACAAAGATGCCCCCCTCCTTGCTCTTTTCCCTTCCCAGCCCAGCAGGGTGACCAGATAACAAGTATGAAAAATAGAGACAGGGCTGGGGGGTAATAGGAGCCTATGTAAGAGAAAGTCCCAAATATCATGACTCTCCCTATAAAATTAGGACATCTGATCACCTTTCTCCCAGCCATCCCCAGCCCGTTTCCTCCTCCTCCTTCTCACTGCCCCACAAAGTCCCATGCCGAGCTCAGCTCCACCCCCCCTCTTCCCAGCCTCCAGAGTCTGTTCCCAGCCTTGCTCGATCCCCCTGCCGGGCCTGACTCACCCAGCTCTGCTCACTCACATGCTACAAATTTTTGCTCCTGGTTCTGGCTCGTCTCATGGGGTCCTGCCCCTGCCACAGGCAGGGAGGGACTCCGCACAGCTCTGCGCTCCCGGGAGTGAGGGGGCCGTTGGGTGGAGCCGGAGCCCTTAGCTGGCCAGCTGAGGAGGGAGTGGGCAGGGAGAAGCCTGCTGGCCCAGCACGGGAAAGGGGCCAGACTCCGCAGAGGAAGCCCCAGCAAGGGGAAGCCTGAGCCCCTTGTGAAGCCCTTGCATGGGCCTACTTTGCCCAACCCTAGGCCCGGCCCGGCCCGGGTGTGTTCAGAATTTAGCTGAAGCTGGTGGAGTTGAGGGTGTCGGCTGGATCCCCCGCCCTGCTCAGGTCGTCTTTCAGGATCAGGATGATGAAAGCCCAACAGAGCCATGCTGGGTCCCAGGAGACCCTCCAGGCTCTGCTCCCACACAGCCACTAGCATTCAGTCACCCCCAGTATATAGCACTGAGTGCCACTAGCCAGCCACCCATGAAGTAACCTGCACAGCAACACCACACAGTTCGCTACTCCCGGCCTTGCACCCCAGAACCGTGAGTCTTGGACTGCCCAGTCGGGTCACTGTGCTGGACAAACTCAATCATTAGTTGGTCAAAGGGGGCTGATCAGGCAACAGCCTTGTTCTCTCAAGCCAAGTTTCCCAAACACACACACCAGTTCAGACACAGCGCCCCGCTGTCTCCACCTGAGGGATTGGGAGCGGGGAGGGAAGGAGAGCCCAAGCCTTTATCCGCACCTCCCAGATGTGCATGGCCCTTCCTCATGAGACCCACCCACCTGGGGCTGACAGCGGCACTGAGGGGCTGGAGCTAGGTTGAGGGGGGCTGTGCAGTGGGGGGCACTGAAGGGCTGGAGTTAGGCTGAGGGGGGCTGTGCAGTGGGGGGCACTGAAGGGCTGGAGCTAGGCTGAGGGGGGCTGTGCAGTGGGGGGAAGGTAGCACTGAAGGGCTGGAGCTAGGCTGAGGGGGATTGTGCAGTGGGGGGAGGCACTGAAGGGCTGGAGGTAGGCTGAGGGGGGGCTGTGCAGTGGGGGGCAGCACTGAAGGGCTGGAGCTAGGCTGAGGGGGGCTGTGCAGTGGGGGGCAGCACTGAAGGGCTGGAGCTAGGCTGAGGCGGGGCTGTGCAGTGCGGGGAGGGTGGCACTCAAGGGCTGGAGCTAGGCTGAGGGGGGGCTGTGCAGTGGGGGGAGGGTGGCACTGAAGGGCTGGAGCTAGGCCGAGGGGGACTGTGCAGTGGGGGGCAGCACTGAAGTGCTGGAGCCAGGCTAGTCACTGCCCAGGGCTGAGCTGCAGCCTGCAGATCCCCCTCTCTACTGTGGAGTTGCGGCCAGGCACCTCTGGCCCCTCCCCTTGCATGTCTCATTGGCCGTGGTTCCTTGCTAAAGGGCTGGGAGCCAGGTTAGCAATGGGGATTGCAGGGGCGGACAGAGTTCCGGAGAGCTGCCCAGACACTCCGCAGCACAGAAGGATGTGGGGGATGGTGGGAGCCGCTTGCCCCATTAGATCCACCATACGACGGAGCAAGTCAGTTTGCTTCCCCATGAGCTTGACCACAGTGTCCTGCCTGCTCTCATCGCACACGTCCTGCCTCTCTTCGAGTTCCTGTAATGCTTTACGGGACTCCGCAATTGTTTGCTTACATGCATTCAGCTGAGCCCTATCAGTGCGGGAGGACTGCATGAGCTCGGCGAACATGTCGTCCCGAGTTCGTTTTTTCCGGCTTCTAATCTGGACCAGCCTCTGGGACGGAGTAGATAGGGGCCACGTTGAAACATTTGCACCTGCGGGAGGAGAAAAACGGAGGGTGGTAGTTTAAAAGATTCCTTTCAGAGAACAAAGGAGACACTTTGGTGTGAGTAAGCCATCACACAAGGCCGTGCAACAGAATTCAGCTTGCAGGCAGCCTAGGGGCACGCGGTGTTATGCTTCTTCTACATTCATTTCAATGTTTTCAAACTGTTGGGCCCCCTTTCCCATAGCAAGCAATACCTGGTGGATTTGCCATATAAAAGGAGGGCCTGCGGGCTCTCTGGGATGATTGCTTCACACAACACACACACCTGCACCCACCGTGTGGCTCTGATGAGTCTCTGAGCAGGGATGAAACCTTTAAACTAAACGCTAACAGCCCAGCGTGGCTGGTTTCCCCCCCCCTCACCACCCCACTGCGTGGCTTCAATCAGGCTCTCACTCACCAGAAGTACCTTCTCCAGGGTCATGGTCCGGGAGCCTGCCTTGGGAGTGGGGGGAGGCTATTGGCTCCAGCATTAAGAATAGTTCCTGACCTCGCATTCGGACCATGCTGGAGCTCGTCTGCGAATCCGGGACTGCGTGATCTCCTGTGATGGTGGACTCTGCATGGTCACCTGTGATGGTGGACTGTGCTGATGATCACCTCTGCTGATGGTGACCAAACAGGAAATGAATTTCCTGCCCACCTGGCTAGTGCATCGGAGTTGAAAGTGTTGTCCAGAGCGGTCACAAGGGAGCATTCTGGGATAGCTCCCGGAGGCCAATAACGTTGAATTGCGTCCACAAAACCCGGGATTGCAATCTCGATTTAAGTGCTACTCCACTTGCCGAGGTGGAGTACAGAAATCGGATTAAAGAGCCCTTTAAATAAATAAATAAAAACGGTTTGGTCGTGTGGACGGAATCTTTTTTTTTTTTCGAATTAACTTGGCTAATTCCGAAATAACAGACTAGTGTAGACCAGGCCTTAGATTCACCAAGCCAGGAACAAAACAGCTTCTGCAATACCTTACTGCTACACAGAAGCCAAAGCCCAGCTCCCTTAAAGCAACCCAGCCTTGGGGCACAGTGTAGGAGTTAGGGTGCAGAAGGGGGCAAGGGTTAGTGGCCAAGGGGGTGCAGGATGGGGAGCCCACGGGGCCAAGGGAAAAGGCCCCGAGGCCGGCCCTGCACCCTGGTGGATATGAGGGTGGGTTTCTGCTGTCACCCTTCCCCTCAGGCATCATTTTCCTTCCCCCCTTACTTCTGCTCTTTCTCCTTTTGCTTCTCTTTCCCACAAGTCCGGCTCAGACAGCCCAGACAGCTCCAACTTTTGCACCAGTGCTGGTAGGGTGACCAGATGTCCCAATTGGATAGGGACAGTCCCAATATTTGGGGCTTTGTCTTATATGGGCTCCTATTACCCCCTATCCCCTGTCCCGATTTTTCACACTTGCCCTCTGGTCCCTCTAAGTGCTGGTAACATGCGCCCAGAGATGCTGCAGCGCGGTGGGTTGATCGCTAGGACCCAGGAGCAGCTGGGAGGCGGCTCTGGGGGGAGCGATCGCTGGGCTCAGGCCCGGCAGCACGAAGTGACTCGCAGCCGCTGCGGTGACTCTGGCTCCAGGCTCCTGGCGAGATCCCCGAGCCCCGGCGGCTGGTGCTGGGAGCCCGGAGCCCGGGCTGCAGCCGGGAGAGGGGAATCTCCAGCAGGGCCCTTCCCGCTGCTCCCCAGGAGCCTCTCCCAGGGCAGAGCCCCCAGCCCGGCCAGGCCCCTTCCCGGCCCGGCCCCTGCCCCAGGGGGGACCCACTCGGAGGGAAGGTAAGCGAGACACCCGCCCCCCGTCACCCCCGGGCTGCAGGGGGAGGTTTGGCCCCAGGCTGCTCCATAGAATCATAGAATATCAGAGTTGGAAGGGACCTCAGGAGGTCATCTAGTCCAACCCCCTGCTCAAAGCAGGACCAATTCCCAAGTAAATCATCCCAGCCTAGCTGGCTGCGATTCCCCTCCTTGGGCCCAGGAAAGCTGCCGCCAGCTCCAGGTGTGTGCGGGGCAGGGAGCGCCAGCCAGGGCAGTGCTGGGGGCTGGGACAGCGGCATGTGGGGGAACTGAGGGAGGAGAACCGGGATACAGGCCCTGCCAGGCAGGCCGGACGGGGAAACCCAGGAATAGAGAGGGGCAGAGGAGATAAAAGTTCCCCCCTGATGAGCTGAGCCAGCTGCAGTGGTTGCAAAAATAGGGCATTGGGGCTTTTCCTCCCCCCTTTCCCAGGATCTCAGCTCCCATTTCCCAGGGCCGTGTCCTTAAAGGCCCAGTGCATCGCAGAGCCCGGACAGAGCCGCTCTCCCCCTGTATAAGTTGTTACTGAGCTGCTAAAGGAGACTTGATCCAGTGAAATATTTACAGTCCCCCCCACAAAGATCTCACTGTCACACCTGCTTCGAGTGTTTAAAGAATCCGGGTCTCAGTTCCTGTGTCTGCGTAAAGCCGCCCAGCGCTTCATCCGTGTGTCCCAGCCACTGTCCCTGTTCCCCTGAGTTTCACTCCTCTTGGAATCCAGTCTGGGCAGTTTCACTCCTGTACATTAGTTCCTTATAAAAACATTATTTTTATTACTCTGAGCTCTTCATCTTCAACTTCATTAGCGTTGTGCGGAGGGATGTCATTCTGCCATGGAATTTATATTTGTAATAGCAAATCATCATGGGAAATATGAATAGTTGCGAGTAGCTTCAGAAATCGCATCTCACGGTGACACTGTAACAGTTCCTGTTTCTATTGCAATGGTGTAATTTGAGCACAGTGCTGACTGATTTCATGGGCTGGTCTCAAAACTCCTTCAATTTCCTTTGCTTTAGCCAACTGTTTTTTGTCTTTGTGGTGTTTTTACCTCATGTTCCATTTGTGTGTAGATCTTGGTTCCCAAATATTCACTAACAGACAGAAGTTTCAAGGTTGAAGGCACCTAGATATTTTTAAATATGTGACTAGTGGCCTCAATCATTTTAAAACTCAGTTCCTAAGGGCCTTAGAGTGTCTCGTATAAAATACTTCTCAAAAATAAATTTCTGTGTTGTTGTTGTTTTTTTTTTTATACTAAGGACAGATATATATCCCCAAGATAGATTGTCAACCCCAAGAATTCAAATCCCATGAGTTATGCACCCAAAAGTCTAGAATTGAAATAAAGAAATAAATTTTTGGTTTTTTTTATTACCTTTTTGTGTCTGAGCCTTTGGGGTGTACTAGCTACGTAGGTTTACTGCTCCCCCTTCCAACGGATCCATACATCTAAAATGGTTGTACAATCCTGTAACAGCTGATGCCATTTTACATTTCTGGGAACATATGATTTCCTTCCCCCACTTGCAATTGAAAATTGATTTTAAAACCATATTTCTCTAAGTAACCCCCCATCCGGCACACTCTGAAATGCCCAATTGACTTTCCTATGACTTCATTTAGTGCATGCATTGATGTGGATTTTTCTCCCACATTGTTTATACTTCTAATGGCCTATGTTTGACAATTTTTGTTGTGATCCACTTCAGGGATGTTCTTCATTCTGACACATGTACTGATTTGTACGGCCAAAGTCAAAAATTTTTTTAAATGAATTGTTCTATGTGTCCTTCGCATTGGTCAGGCCGGGGGACGCAGTGTGCTGACCTCACCCTTTCGTTTATGTTTTCGCAGGGGGCTCGCTAATGCAGGTTAGTTACCCCATGGGAAAAACACCCATTTTCTTATAGACACAGACTATGCTGCTGACTCTGATGTTAAATGACCCATTATTGTTCATGGGCTGAAAACTCTGATGCTGATGGTGTGTCTTCTGCTCCTGTGCCAGGCGCTGCATCTGAATGTCTGCGCCCATGTGTGGAGGTGTCATGGAAAACAAATTAAATCTTTTAAAACTAAAAGAAATAGCAATCAACCCCAAGCCCCCCTCACCAATTTCTCTTATTCCCTTCCCTTTCCTTCTCCAGGGCTTGTCTGCATGGTGTGATGTTAAAGGTGTGAAGTTAATGCACATGAATTCCAGGACTTTAAACCCCTGTGTGGACGCTCTCATTCAGAAGTCAGGTGGCCTTAATTTTGATATTGGCAGTCAGGACAGCCACAGACCAGTGCAGGAGACCTTCCCCCCAACACTATAAATCATCAGGTCTTTGATCACGTCTTAAAACATTTTTTAAGTATTGTATAGTCCAGGTGTAACCCACATGCGATTTTGCAAGTCCAAAGAGAAGCAGTGGGGCGCTCATCTCATCTTCCCTGAGTGTTGCCTTGTGTGGAAATGCCATTGGGATATTTCCCAGGTACCAGCTTTGGTCTGTCAGAATTTCAGTAGATGGGTTGAGGTGGAAATGTAAGGTGATCTCGCTCCTTTTCTCTCTCGTGCAAAGGACAAGATGTCCTTCATGAGCAGGAGGGCGACGGCCGGATAGTGTCATGGTAGATCCTGCTGTGCGTATGGAAAGCATTGGCCTGGCTGCTTTGTGATCCCCTTTATAAGGAACACAGGCCAAGTGGTGGCACTCTTGTCCCATGGGAGTGAACTATAAAGACTCCTTTGATCTCTTGCCCTGGTGAGAGTTCTCGGTGGGCAAAATTTAGCATTCCGCTGCCGCGGCAAAAATGAAAAATTATACACTCCAGGTAATGGAAACTTTTAAAAATTTGTTGAATACCTAGCTTTGTTTGATCCAGTCATGAAGGAGCATCTACGTAAAATAACTGATCATGAAACACAGGTTCATTACTTAGGAAAAAATATGCAGAATGAACTGATTCAAATCCTAGCAAATGCCATTAAAAAGAAAATTGTAGAAGCTGCCCATTCTGCAAAATACTTTTGAATAATACTGGACTGTACACCCCATGAGTCATGTTGGACAAATTATGACGATGATTCGTTTTCTGGCTATGGAAAGGTCTGCTGATGAAGATAATGTTGAAGTACTCATAAAGGAACATTTTGGGGGGTTCGTACCACAAGGAGATGACTGGAGCCTTTATGACTGAAACTATTCTACAAGAGCTTGAAACAATGTCATAATCTGTTGAAAACTTATGTGGCCAAGGCTATGATAATGGGAGTAATATGAAGGCTAAAGACAACGGTGTGCAAAGGAGACTGATGGAAATCAATCCTAGGACCTTTTTCATTCCTTGCAGTGCGCATTCTCTGAATTTGGTTGTCAATGATGCTGCTAGATGCTGTTTGGAGGCAAGCAGTTTCTTTGACCTGTTATGTGTTTTTCTCAGGCTCAACACGCCGTTGGGAGATTCTGACTCACCATGTGAATTCTCTAACTGTGAAACCACTTAGTCAGACAAGATGGGAGAGTCGCACTGATGCTTTGAAGCCTCTTCACTATGAACTTAGAAACATTTATGATGCCCTAATTGAAATTTCTGATGATACTGCCTTTACTGGATCATCTGGCAATACGGCACGTTCAGATGCAGAAGCTCTTGCAAATGGCCTTTCCAAGTTCAAATTTGTGACTTCACTCATTTTGTGGTATAATATCCTTTTTGAGATTAACCTCGCTAGTAAGCAGCTTCAGGAACTTGAAGATACATTCTGCTATTCAAAAACTGCAGCAAACTGAAAATACTCTGGAGGAATTCAGAAGTGATGAATTTGAAAGAACACTGGTAGATTCTCTCGAGCTTGCTGAAGAAATAGACTTTCCGACAGCATTTGAGCCAGAGCCAGTTCGCATTCAGCAAAAGAAACAGCAGTTTTCGTATGAAGGATGAGACACACCCATTCAGAACCGAAAACAAAGGTTCAAAGTGAATTTCTACTTCGCAGTCCTTGATTCTGCTATTCACTCGGTTGACGAAAGATTTCAACAGATGCAGCAGCTAGAGTCAGTATTTGGCTTTCTATATAATATCCACAGCTTGCGAAAGAGAACAACAAAACGGATAAGAGAATTTTGTATAAAACTGGAGTCGGCGTTGACTCATGAAAATTCGAAAGACATTGATGCTACAGATTTTTGTAGGGAGCTTCAGGCTTTTTCAAGATGACTTAAGGAACATTCCACTCCTGAAGAAGTACTGAAGTTTGTTTGTGAAAATAAACTCTCAGAGAGTTTTCCAAATGTTTTTATAGCTCTCCGCATTCTTTTAACTTTGCCAGTTTCCGTAGCTAGTGGGGAGCGTAGCTTCTCAAAGTTAAAATTGATAAAAACATATCTGCATTCAACAATGGTGCAAGAGAGACTTGTTGGACTTGCCACAATGTCAATAGAGCACGAAATAGCTGGAAAACTGGATCTAAAAGAACTAGTGACTGAATTTTGAAAACTTAAAGCAAGAAAAGTCATGTTTTAAGAGCACAGAGTGTTTTTTATTCAGTGTGTTTTGTAAACACAGGTTAACATTCATTGAAGAGTTTTCTTATTTCTTTCTATATTGGATGTGGTGGTAATGGCAGTTAAAGCAGGATAGAGTAATGGATGATTTTGGATTTGTAATAATAAAAATTATAATTAACATTTTTTATACATTTTTATTTGAAATCGGACTGAAATAGTATCTCGCTCTCATGTACAAATCTATCCTGAATATTTTGTGTCTCTATTTTATCTGATCTAAGAAACATTGGTTGGCCAGACAGACAAACTGAATAATTAAGCCTCTGTTTAAAAAAAAAAAAAAGCTTAAAAAACATTAAAAGGAAAAAAGGGGCAAATGTTTCTCAGTTTATCAAAAACCTCAGCTTAGATCTGCCCTTGGGGTTTGGGGCGCCAATTCCATGGTTTGCCTCGGGGACCTAGTCTAGGGCCGCCCCTGCATTCTGATGTACAACAGGTGTAACAGACAATGCTGTCTGTCTAAGTTACATTTCCGTGGCAGTGCCTTGTTACAAGGGAACTATCCACAGGCACCCTCCTCCCTTCCCACAAACACACTGCTCCCAATTTAGGATATGTCTACATTACGAAATGAGATCAAATTTATAGAAGTCGATTTTTTAGAAATCGATTTTATACAGTCGATTGTGTGTGTCCCCACTTAAGACCATTAAGTCGGCAGTGTGCGTCCACAGTACTGTGGCTAGCGTCGACTTTTGGAGCATTGCACTGTGGGTAGCTATCCCACAGTTCCCGCAGTCTCCGCAGCCCATTGGAATTCTGGGTTGAGCTCCCAATGCCTGATGGGGCAAAAACATTGTCGCGGGTGGTTCTGGATAAATGTCGTCAGCCCCCCCCCCCCCCCCGTTTCTCGCCTTTTTTCCTGGGTTACCCGTGCAAACGACACACCACAACAAACATGGAGCCCGCTCAGCTCACAGGTACCGTATGTCTCCTGGGTGCTGCCACACGTGGTACTGCACCACCTAGAATGGCATCACAGAAACATCATGTCTGGGACTCTGACCCGGAGCGGCCGTTTGCCTCTCTGGTTTTTTGGTAAGCTTGTCTCAGCTCCTTCAGTTTCACGCGGTACTGCTGTGGGTCCCTGCTGTGGCCTCTGTCCTTCAGGGGGGGAGAGGGAGGAGGGAGACAGGGTGTGAGAAACCTACTCATTTTCTGAGTAGGACCATTGGTGAGGGGGAGGGGAGGGACATTCACCCATTTCAAAAACAGGACACAACCCACCTGCACAGGGATGGAGCCTGAACCCAGTAGCCAGAGGTTGCTGTGAAATACAAAGGGAAGCTGTTGGGATTCCTGTCCCTGTCCCTGGCTCAGAGCTCTGCTTCCCGTATCAGCCTATGGCTGGCAGGCGTGTGGGAAATGAGAAGACACTGCCCTGCTCTGTGTGCTGGGGGGGACAAGGAGCTCTCACCTTCTCCCCACCCCCTGAAGCCTCCTGGCTGCTCTGATGGGTAGGGGTCTGATTCTGCTACTCTGCCCCTCCCAGAGCTTTTCACTCTTTCCCATGACTAGCGAGATTGTGGCTGGAGCAGCAGGTGCTGAGTGGGGGACTTTTGTTGTTTCAGATGCCGGTGACCTTCGAGGAGGTGGCTGTGTATTTCACCCAGGGACAGGGGGCTCTGCTGGACCCCGCTCAGAAAGCTCTCTACAGGGACGTCATGCAGGAGAATTACGAGATGGTGACCTCGCTGGGTAAGGGATTCCCGTACCCTCGGTTATTAGAAGCCGTGGAGTCCGTATGTCTAAATCTGGTCAGGTTCTTCCCTGGTCAGTTAGATCAGAGGTGAATGGGTTCCATAATGCACAGCTGCCGTGTGAGGGAGACTTGCATCTCTGTGCCCTCTCTAGTGAGACACGGTGTCAAAACGTAATGGACATGCTAGCTCATCCCCATCCCTCCAGCTTTCAAAGGGGCAGAATCCATTCATTGTCCTTTCTGTATTGATTCCCATTCACACCAAATCCTTTTTTACCTCCCTTTTTGGGAATAGCTCCAGCCATTGGGAGGGCTTAGAAATAGGCAGGGGTTTAATGCCAGAGCTGTGTGTGTGTCAGCAAGGCCCCTAGACTGCGCAGATCCTGGGAACTCCTAGTGAGGGTGTAAAAATTCCCCTCACCTCCCCAAACATCTGCCTCTCCCAAGAGGGCTCAGCCACCACATTCCCATCCTCTTGGGTTCCATGTTCCCCAGCAGAGCACAGGGACAGGTTCCGCTCACAGAATGTCCTTTGTTACAGACGCTCTCTCAATCCTCCATGCACCCTGATCTGGTCTGATTTCACTCCCTGCACAGGATTCTCCCTTCCCAAACCTGAACTGATCTCCCGCCTGGAACGAGGGGAAGAGCCGTGGGTCCCAGATCTCCAGGTCTGCAAGGAAAGAGAGAGCCCGAGAGGTGACTGCACAGGTGAGGACTGACACTCAAACCATCTGGGGAATGAAGAAAAAGTTGAGAGTCCTAAAAATGGGGTGTGAATAAGTGCCCTCAGTTCTTCCTCCTCTTACCCAGGGCAGCGCTGTAGTCAGCAGATACTGCTCACGCTATTCTACTCACCCTGTTAACTGCAGGAGTTTCCTTCCCATCTCTCCTTCCCTGTGAATGTTTGTGTGGGATGCGGAGGCAAAATCCAATTGTTTAGTATTCGCAACTTTAGTGTGTCCGGTTTTCCCTGGGTGCTATTCCTCTTTCTCTCCAGCACAATGACTCCTGTCTGGATTGTGTCTCTCCCGGCAGGTACTGATCGAGTGAGTGAAAAAAAGGAGGAGAATCATCATGAGGAAGTTCCTGGGGAAGTGGAACTACAGGGGACCTTTGTGGGAAGAGCTGAAGGGAATTTTTCCCAGTGCTGGGAACAGGGAGAAGCCTGGGGAAATTGGCACACGTCAGAGAGGCTGCAGGGAAACCACCGAAGGAAGAAAGTGGATGAATCCATTAAATGTGGGGGAGGAGACAAGGGTCCCACAACCCAGCAGACAAATTCCAAGGAAGACAAACGCTATGAATGCCTCGGTTATGGAGAAGGATTCATTCTGAGATCGCTGCTTGTTACACATCAGACAAACCATACTGGAGAGAAACCCCTTCAATGCTCAGACTGTGGGGAAAGCTTCAATAATCACTCAGCCCTGAATAACCATGGGAGAAGCCACAGAAGAGAGAAAACCTATCAATGCCTTGAGTGTGGGAAATGTTTCATTTGGAAGTCAGAACTAATTAGACATCAGCTAAGCCACACAGGAGAGAGACCCCATAAGTGCTTCGACTGTGGGAGAAGTTTCAAACAGAGGTCAGACCTTGTTAATCATCAGGCAATCCACACAGGAGAGAGACCCCATAAGTGCTTAGACTGTGGGAAAAGTTTCGTACGGAGGTCAATCCTTGTTAATCATCAGAGAATCCACACAGGGGAGAGACCCCACAAGTGCGTGGACTGTGGGAAAAGTTTCACATGGAGGTCAGACCTTATTAAACATGAGAGAATCCACACAGGAGAGAGACCTCACAAGTGCTTCCACTGTGGGAAAACTTTCAGTCGGAAGTCAACTCTTTTAAAACATCACGCATTACACACAGGAGAGAGACCGCATAAGTGCGTGGACTGTGGGAAAAGTTTCATACAGAGGTCAGATCTTGTTAAACATCAGCACATCCACACAGGAGAGAGACCCCATAATTGTTTAGATTGTGGGAAAAGTTTCATGCGGAGGTCAGACCTTGTTAAACATCAGGCAATCCACACAGGAGACAGACCCCATAAGTGTGTGGACTGTGGAAAAAGTTTCATACAGAGGTCAGACCTTCTTAAACATCAGAGAATCCACACAGGAGAGAGATCCCACAAGTGTTTAGTTTGTGGAAAAGGTTTCATATGGGGGTCACACCTCGTTAAACATCAGAGAATCCACACAGGAGAGAGACCTCACACGTGCTTAGACTGTGGGAAATGTTTCATACAGAGGTCAAACCTTGTTAGACATCAGTCAATCCACACAGGAGAGAGACCCCACAAGTACTTGGACTGTGGGGAAATTTCACGCAGAGATCACACCTTATTAAACATGAGAGAATCAACACAGGATCTAAACTTCTCTGACACAGAGACAGAAGGTGTTAAGGAAATTGCATGTAATTGACCTAGATTCAAACTTTAGAGATGTTAGAAAAGTGTGTCCTTGTTAGATAAACTAGAGCTTCGAGAGGTAAACGTGTATTGTTAAAGACAGGGAAGAAGATGGTAACTGTAGTAGTCTTTGTTTAGCTATATCTTGTTAACCTCTAACAATGGAAATAAATGGTTCCTGTCTAGGGCTGTATTCTGTGAATTCAGAGATCAAAAGGGAATATTAACATTTAGATAAAACTTGGTTGTAATAATGTCATTGTTTGTCTCCTGAAAGTTTGTGGTAAACTGTCTATGAACTGCTTTATGGAGAATCTCCTCATGTTAATCCATGTAATTAATGACCAGTGATGTTTAGGAACTAGAAGGTTACTTCAAAAGCCTGTTGTTCAGCCAAGGACAGTGAGCTGTCATGACACTGCAAAAATGATCCTTTCTTCTCTGATCTGCCGAAGAGTTATTCGGGGCGGGAGGGGGCGTGTGAGTCGGAAGACGGAGATCTCCAGTCCCATCTGGACCGCCCTGACATTGAAATTGGGCATTGGACTAGAATGTGATGAAATGATTCTGTAAAGGACTCTTTGCAATTCTAAAGCATCATCTGTACAGTGAAAGTGACCTAAGGGCTCTGTGCATGTCTGTATGTATAATGATCATTTAATCAACACACACTCTCTCTTTTCTTCTTTTAATAAATCTTAGTTGAGTTAATAAGAATTGGTTGTAAGCATGTATTTGGGTCAAAACTGAAGTATTCCTTAACTTGGTGGATAATGTATTGGATCCTTTGGGATTGGTGGAACTTTTTAATGTGATTAATAAGATTTTCAGCAATCCCCATCATGTTGAAGTGGGCTGTCTGGGAGGGAGCCCAAGACTGGGTTGCTCTAAGGGAGCTGTGCTTTGGCCTCTGTGTAGCCAGTAAGGTATTGCATAGTTTCCCCAACATAGTGCCTGGCCACTGGTTGTGGGAGGGACAATCACGAGGAACATTAAAGACTCGCTCACTGATGAGGACCATGACGCATGGAGCTGCACAAAACTTTAAAAATCAGGGCATGCCCCTTACCTTTTGTGGCCCTACTAATGCCTCAGTTCTTGCAATTCTCCAGCAGGTCGCCCTCTCTCAGGAGTGGGGCATGCAGAGGAAGATGATGGAGTCTTCAGTCTAGTGCTTTGGAGCAGGGAAATCTGCAGAGTGGTGACGTGGTCCTCCATCCACACCTTTGCCATACACTATGCAATCACCTGGCAGGCTAGAGACAACATGGCCTTCAGCAGCGCAGTGCTCCAATCAGTGGAAGACTCTGATCCCACCACCTGAATTTGGGCTTGGGAGTCACCTGATTGGAATGGACATGAACCAGCACTCAAAGAAGGAAAAACAGTTACTCACCTCATAACTGTTGTTCTTCGAGATGTGTTGCTCACGTCCATTCCAATATCCACCCCCCTCAGCCGGCAAGAAGGAACTGAGGGGGTGGCGGGTGGACAGGGCTCTATATTGGGCACCCAGACTGACCCTCCGGCTAGCTGCTAGGCGAAAAATCCCAGAGAATCCGTAGACTCAAAAAAATCAGGAAAATAAATTTACCCATTTTCATCTGAAGTGGGTAAACTGGCTTCACTTCTCATTATTCAGTTGTGTTAGTTAGAAAAGTTTTAGCATCATCATCATCATCAAATATATATATATATATATATATATAAAACCCTTCCCATCTACAAATTATCTGGACTAGCACAGAATAAAACTCGGGTCAACTTATTGAGGTGTCTACACCCGTGCTGGGTCAATGGGAGCGTTGACCAACAGTGGTGGAGACAGACCCTTGGAGTGCATATCCAGCACTCGCGCCCTGTGCTTTTGCTGATAGATACTGATCATTGTCATTGTTCAATGAAGAGGAAAATCTCATGACAAAGGCAAGGGAAACGTGAAAAGAAAATCAGAAAGGACTACTTCAGCGAATGATCATTTGTCTTTTGAAGTCCTTAGAAAATCTGAGCTAGCTTCTCTCAAATTGATTTAATATCAAAATATGTGACAGAACCGCCATCAGGAAAGAGAGAGAATCTTGCAATGCTGGGTGGGATACAAACCACTTTCCTGTTCATGAAGCAAAATCCCAGAGAATCTTAAGACTCAAAATCTGGAGAACAAATTTACCCATTTCTTTCTGAAGAGGCCAAACCTGCTTTACTCAGCACTGCTGCATTACTTGGCTGTGTTACTGACAAAAATTTTAGCATCATTGTAATAAAAGAAGAAAGATAAAAAGTAGGACTGTTGATTAATTACCGTTAACTCACATGGTTAACTCAAACAAATCGTGATAAAAAATTGTGATTAACCGCCATTTTAATCACACTGTTAAAAATAGAATATCAATTGACATTCATTAAATATTTTTGGATATTGTTCTACATTTTCAAATATATCGATTTCAATTAAAAAGCAAAATACGAAGTGTACAGTGTTCACTTTATATTATTTTTATTACAAATATTTGAACTGTAAAAATGATAAAAGAAATAGTATTTTTCAGTTCCCCTCATAGAAGGACCGTTGTGCGATCTCTTTAAGAAGGAAGTGCAACTTACAAATGTAGATTTTTTTGTTATTACATAACTGTGCTGAAAAACAAAACAATGTACAACTTTAGAGCCGACAAGTCCACTCAGTCCTACTTCTTGTTCAGGCAATCACTTGGAGAAACAAGTTGGTTTATATTTATGGGAGATAATGCTGCCCACTTATTATTTACAATGTCACCTGAAAGTGAGAACAGATGTTTACAGCAGGGTGAGCTGTGGGAGATCCCCAACC
The DNA here is from genome assembly GCF_027887155.1 of Malaclemys terrapin pileata. NCBI lineage: Eukaryota > Metazoa > Chordata > Testudines > Emydidae > Malaclemys > Malaclemys terrapin. The sequence goes on along the minus strand of NC_071517.1, from coordinate 41,868,663 downwards.
TCTGGAGAACTGTGGAGCTCTGGGGGATTTCTTCCCCTAGGCTGGGGTGCTGTGGGGGTTACCCTGTTGCCTGCAAGGGCTAGGTAGCACCAGGGGGACTGAAGAGCTTGGGGCTCCCCCACACTGGCAGTAACTGGGGAACTGTGGGGGATCTCCCATCTGCTGGGGCTGGGGATCTGCGGGAATTCCCCCCAGGCTGGGGAGCTGCGGGGGTTACCCTGCCACCTGTGGTGCCTAGCGAGCTCCATGGGCCCACCCTGGGGAGCTCCGGGAAATCCCGTGCAGACTGGGGAGCTGCAGAATTCCTCTGCCAGTGATGGCTGGGGAGCCACGGGGCATTCCCCCATGCCCAGAGCTCCAGGGGTCCCCCCCCACTTACAGGCACTGGGCAGTCAGGGGGATTCCCCCCGCCCGGGGACTGGGGAACTCTGGGGGATTCCTACCTAGGCTGGGAGCTGCAGGGGTTGCCCAGGTGCCTGCAGTGGCCAGGGAGCTCCCAGGGTCCCCCTGAATCATGGGGACTGCAGAGCTGCGGGGTATCCCCCCCACTCACGACAAGGGGGAGTGCAGAGCCAAGGGGGGATCCCCAATGCCTGTGGAGACTGGATTCCCCCACACAAGGGAGGATTAGGGAGCTTCAAAGGATCTCCTCCCTGCACCTTGCGCTGGGGGCGGATTCCCGAGGGGAATTCCCGACCTCCTGGCCTCTGGGGAGGTTTAGGGGGGATTCACCCCCATTCACAGGGCCTGGGGAGCCACAGGGAATTCCCAAAAGCACGGGGGGAGGGGGCTGGGGACCTGTTTCTTCCCTGCCCCTGGGGAAGTTCCCCAATGCTCCCGGCCCCTGGGGAGCTGCTCGGTATTTGCCTCACATCAGCGGGTCCTTGGGAACACCAGAGGTCCCAGGCACGCATGGGCACTGGAGAACTGAGGGGGATCCCACAACACCTGTGGGTAGTGGGGAACCACGGGGCATTCCCCAGCACCAGGGAAGAGTGGGAAGCCGTGGGGCCGCGAGAATTGGGGACCATTGGCGGAATGCCACCCCTCCGTTGGTGGTGGCTTGCAAGCTGCGGGGGTGTTTCCCCACCAGCTGAAGCAGCTGCGGAGCCGCAGGGAACCCTCCCCCCCCCACATTGTGGGCTAGGGAGCCCTGGGGACTGACCCCGTGGAGGCTGGGGAAATGCAGGGCATTCCCCCCCATCAGCAGCAGCTGGAGTCAGAGCGATGGGGGAATCCCCCCACCCCCAAGGACTGGGGAAACTGGGGGTCCCGTGGGGGAGGGTAGTCACAGGGCATTCCCCCCGTCCATAGGGGCTAAGGAGCCACAATGGCTGAATGAAAATTGCTCCACACACAAGGCATTTCAGAAGTTGTGACCAGGGTCCTGAGGGGCCACACTGAGATTGCTCAATTAGGGCAAACTGCAAAGAATGGGCCGACAATCCTCAAAACTGGTGGATATTCCAATACTTAGATTCACCAAGCCAGTCCTTAGGTCAGTTTCACTGTAGAGATGATGCTTTAGAATGGCAAAGGGTCCTTTACAGAAACATTTCATCACGTTCTAGTCCAATGTTCACATTTCAATGTCAGGCGGTCCAGAGGGGACTGGAGATCTCCATCTTCCGACTCACACTCCAACCCCGAATAACGCTTCGGCAGATCAGAGAAGAAAGAATAATTTTTGCAGTGTCTCGACAGCACACAGTCCTTGGCTAAACAACAGGCCTTTGAAGTAACCTTCTATTTCCTAAACATCACTGGTAATTAATTACATGGATTAACATGAGGTGATTCTCCATAAAGCAGAGTTTACCACAAACTTTCAGGAGACAAACAATGACATTATTACAACCAAGTTTTATCTAAATGTTAATATTCCCTTTTGATCTCTGAATTCACAGAATACAGCCCTAGACAGGAACCGTTTATTTCCACTGTTAACCTCTAACAAGATACAGCTAAACAAAGACCACTACAGTTACCATCTTCTTCCATGTCTTTAACAATACACGTTTACCTCTCTAAGCTCTAGTTTATCTAAGGAGGACACACTTTTCTAACATGTCTCTAAAGGTTGAATCTAGGTCAATTACATGCATTTTCCTTAACACTTTCTGTCTCTGTGTCACAGAAGTTCAGATCCTGTGTGGATTCTCCCATGTTTAATGAGATGTGATCTCTGTGTGTAACTTTTCCCACAGTCCAAGCACTTGTGAGGTCTCTCTCCTGTGTGGGTTCTTTGATGTTTAACAAGGTCTGACCTCCATATGAAACCTTTACCACAGATTAAACACTTGTGGGGTCTCTCTCCTGTGTGGATTCTCTGATGTTTAAGAAGGTCTGACCTCTGTATGAAACTTTTTCCACAGTCCACGCACTTATGGGGTCTCTCTCTTGTGTGGGTTCTCTGATGTTTAACAAGGTCTGACCTCCATACGAAACTTTTTCCACAGACTAAGCACTTATGGGGTCTCTCTCCTGTGTGGATTGCCTGATGTTTAAGAAGGTCTGACCTCTGTATGAACCTTTTCCCACAGTCCAAGCACTTATGGGATCTCTCTCCTGTGTGGAATGCCTGATGATTAAAAAGGTGTGACCTCTGTCTGAAATTTTTCCCACAGTCTAAGCACTTATGGGGTCTCTCTCCTGTGTGGATTGCCTGATGTTTAAGAAGGTCTGACCTCTGTATGAAACTTTTCCCACAGTCGAAGCACTTATATGGTCTCTCTCCTGTGTGGCTTAACTGATGTCTTATTAGTTCTGACTTCCAAATGAAACATTTCCCGCACTCGAGGCATTGAGAGGCTCTCTCTCCAGTGTAGCGTCTTCCATGGTTATTCAGGTCTGAGCGATTACTGAAGCTTTTCCCATGGTCCAAGCATTGAAGGGGTTTCTCTCCAGTATGGATTGTCTGATGTGTAACAAGCTGTGATCTCACAATGAATCCTTTCCCACACTGCAGGCAGTGACAGGGTGTCTCTTCCTTGGGAATTGTCTGCTGGGTTGTGGGATCCTTGTCGCCTCCCCCACATTTAATAGATTCAACCAGTTTCTTCCTTGGGTGGTTTCCCACAAGCCTCTCTGATCTGTGCCAATTTCTGCAGGCTTCTCCCTGTTCCCAGCATTGGGAAAAATTCCCTTCAGCTCTTCCAACAAATGTGCCCCATCGTTCCACTTCCCCGGGAATTTCCTGATGATGATTCCCCTCCACGTTCTCCCTCCCTCGCTCAGCACCTGCTAAGAGAAAGAGAGACAATCCGGAAAGGAGTCATTGTGCTGGGGAAAAAGAGGAATAGCACCGAGGGAAAACCCGACACAAAGACTGAGCAATTGGATTCTGCCTCCACATCCCACCCAAACACTCATAGGGAAGGAGAGACGGGAAGGAAACTCCTGCAGCTAACAGGGTGGGTGGAAATCTTGACCAATATCTGCTGACGACAGCCCTGCCCTGGCTGAGATGAGGAAGAACTGAGGGCCCTTGCTCACACCACATTTTTGGGATTCTCAACTTTTTCCTTCATTCTCCAGATGGTTTCTGTGTCAGTCCTCACCTGTGCGGGTGCCTCTCGGGATATCTCTTTCCTCACAGGCCTGGAGATCGGGCACCCACGGCTCTTCCCCTCATTCCAGCCGGGCGATCAGCTCAGGTTTGGGAATGGGAAATCCTGCGCAGGGGGGGAAATCAGACCAGATCAGGGTGCATGGAGGATATGAGAGCGCATCTGTCACCAAGGACATTCTGTGAACGGAACCTGTCCCTGTGCTGTGCTGGAGAACATGGAACCCAAGAGGATGGGAACATGGTCACTGAGTCCTCTTGGGAGAGGCAGACGTCTGGGGAGGTGAGGGGAATGTTTACACCCTCACTAGGAGTTGCCAGGATCTGTGCAGTCTAGGGGCCTTGCTAATGCACACACAGCTCTGGCGTTAAACTCCTGCCTATTTCTAAGGCCTTGGCTACACTTGCGAGTTACAGCGCTGTAAAGCCGCCCCCAGCGCTGTACCTCGCTCCCCGTCCACACTGGCAAGGCATTTGCAGCGCTGTATCTCCGCGGCTACAGCGCTGCTGGTACTCCACCTCCCCGAGAGGAATAAAGAATATTGCGCTGCCGCTGCTGCGCCAGTGTGGCCACCCAATGCGCTCCGATTGGCCTCCAGAAGTATTCGGCAGTATCCCACAATGCCTGTTCTAGCCACTCTGGTCATCAGTTTGAACTCTACTGCTCTGTCCTCAGGTGACCAACCTTTATATTCCCCGGGAATTTTAAAAATCCCCTTCCTGTTTGCTCAGCCAGGCGTGGAGTGCTCTCAGTGACCATGTCTCCACACGTCAAGTGAGCCCCGGTATGGAGCAATGGCGAGTTGCTGGACCTCATCAGTGTTTGGGGGGAGGAAGCTGTCCAATTCCAGCTGCGCTCCCGCCGTAGGAATTATGATATCTTCAGGGAGATATCAAGGGTCATGATGGAAAGGGGCCATGACCAGGATGCCCTGCAGTGCAGGATTAAAGTGAAGGAGCTGCGGAGTGCCTACCGCAAAGCCCACGAGGCAAACGGCCGCTGGGGTGCTCCCCCCGTGACCTGCCAATTCTACAAAGAGCTGGACGCGATGCTTGGGGGTGACCCCACCTCCACTCCGAGCACCACCATGGACACTTCAGAGTGGGGGGAGGAGGATGAAAGCGGGAGTGAGGGTGCTGGGGCGGGGGGAGACACCCTGGAATCCCTGGAGCCATGCAGCCAGGAGCTCTTCTCAAGCCAGGAGGAAGGTAGCCACTCGCAGCGGCCAGTACTTGGTGGAGGACAAACAGAAGAGCAGGTTCCCGGTAAGCGGCTTTTTTTTTTCGTGAAGGAATTCTTCTAAAGTCTCATACAGAACTTGTGCAATGCGCTTGCTCAGGTTTATCGGGAGAGCCACCGTGGTCCTTGTCTCAGTCAGGCTAACGTGTCCACGCCACTGTGGCGCGAGGGGCGGGGGGACCTTTGCTGCACACAGGCAAGCTGCATATGGGCCAGGACAGAGGCCCCATTGCAGTAGAAGACCCTCCCTTGCTTCCCAGGTCACCCTCAGCAGCGAGATAGCTTCCAGGACAAACTCCTGTGGAAAATGTTGGGACAGTGTTCAGTGTAGGTGCCCCCTGCAGCCGTTGGCTCTCCCCAAGGCACAGAAACCCAGAGGACAATTCAGCCCTGAAACAATCAATCCCCCTTACTCACGATTTTGGGGCTCCCGTGGGTTATGTGCGCTCTCTTTGGGATGGGAAAATTATGCTATTGTGTAGACTGTGTGCGCCCTCCTTAAGTGCGGGGGAATCATTGCTCTGTCTGGTATAAACAATGCTGCCTCTGTTAAATGTTGCATTTTGCCTTTACAGATGCAACCTTGAGATCTCAGCCGTCCGTGTTATCACCGGCTGAGAAACTTCAAAAACTCCAGAAGAGACCGCAAAAAAGCAAAGGAGACACGCTGCAAGAAGTGATGCATCAATCTCTTAAAGAGAATCAAAAAGCGCAGGAGTGGAGGGAGAGTGAAAGCAGGATCCGCAAGGAAAACGCAGCGCACCGGAAGCAAAGCATGGATCGGCTGATAAGCATCATGGAACACCAAGCGGACTTTATCCAGGCGCTTATAGTCATGCAGGCGGAGCACTACCGCGCCCGCCACCCCCCCCTGCAGCCCTTGTCCCAAAACTCTTTCCCTTGTGCCCCAACCCACTTTCCCCAACATCTGGATTCTTACCGCCACCAGCTGCCTCCAACACTTATATCTTCACCACCCAGCCCTGAAAACTATGACCCTTACCCTCTGCACTCAACCCCCATCACCAGGCATTTTAGCCATCCTGAAGTACAGCCCTCATTGCACAGCACTCCAGACAGGACATACGCAAATCTGAGATTGTACCATTCCGCACCCTACCCCATTGCCCTTTCTGTTTCCCAAGCAGTTGTGTTTCTTTTTAATAAATGGATTTTTTGGCTTTGAAAACATTCTTTATTATTGCATAAAGTAAAAGATACCTTAGCCCAGGAAAGAAACAGGCACTGCAAGTCTGCTTAGCAAACACAGATTCCTACTAACATTGTAACCACTGCACTTCACTCCCGTGCAGGGCACCAGATATCACTGCTGGTTTTCAGCCTCAAATTGCTCCCTAAAGGCCTCCCTAATCCTTGCAGTCCCGTGCTGGGCCCCTGTAATAGCCCTGATCTCTGGCTGTGCAAATTCAGCCTCCAGGTGTTGAACCTCGGAGGTCCATGCCTGAGTGAATCTTTCACCCTTCCCTTCACAAATATTATGGAGGGCACAGCACGCGGATATAACCGCGGGGATGCTGTTTTCACCCAAGTCCAGCTTCCCGTACAGAGATCGCCAGCGGCCCTTTAAATGGCCAAAGGCACACTCCACAGTCATTCGGCACCGGCTCAGCCTATAGTTGAACCATTCCTTGCTGCTGTCAAGGCTCCCTGTGTAGGGTTTCATGAGCCATGGCATTAGAGGGTAAGCGGGATCTCCAAGGATCACAATGGGCATTTCAACTTCCCCTACCGTGATCTTCCGCTCTGGGAAAAAAGTCCCGGCCTGCAGCTTCCTGAACAGGCCAGTGTTCCGAAAGATGCGTGCGTCATGCACCTTTCCGGGCCAGCCTGTGTTAATGTCAATGAAACACCCACAGTGATCCACAAGCGCCTGGAGAACCATAGAGAAATACCCCTTCCGATTAACATACTCGGATGCTAGGTGGGGTGGTGCCAGAATAGGAATGTGCGTCCCATCTATCGCCCCTCCACAGTTAGGGAACCCCATTTGTGCAAAGGCATCCACAATGTCCTGCACATTACCCGGAGTCATGGGTCTTCTGAATAGGATGCGATTAATGGCCTTGCAAACTTGCATCAACACGATTCCAACAGTTGACTTTCCCACTCCAAACTGGTTAGCGACCAATCAGTAGCTGTCTGGATTTGCCAGCTTCCAGATTGCAATAGCCAACTGCTTCTCCACTGGCAGGGCAGCTCTCAATCCCGTGTCCTTGCGCCGCAGGGTGGGGGCGAGCCCTCACACAGTCCCATGAAAGTCACTTTTCTCATCTGAAAGTTCTGCAGCCACTGCTCGTCATCCCAGACTTCCATGACAATGTGATCCCACCACTCGGTGCTTGTTTCCCGAGCCCAAAAGCGGTGTTCCACGGTGCTGAGCATGTTTGTGAATGCCACAAGCAATTTTGTGTCGTACGCGTTACGCGGCTCGACAGCATCGTCGGACTCCTCACTCTCACTGTCACTTTGGATCTTAAGGAACAGTTCGACAGCCAAACGTAACGTGCTGGCGAGACTCGTCAGCATACGCCTCACCAGTTCGAGCTCCATTTCCTGCAGACAGATCGCGCTGCACAGAAACCGTTGAAAGATGGCGCCAAATGTGGACGGAAACACAGGGATTGCTGGGATGCGAAGTGATGCATCACGGGGTGTTGGGACAGGACCCAGAATCCCCTGCACCACCGCCCCCTTCCCACAACCCACAGCGCCAGAATGGGAAGAGGTGCTCTGTGGGATAGCTGCCCATAATGCACTGCTCCCAATGACACTGCAAGTGCCGCAAATGTGGCCACGACAGAGCGCTGGGCAGCTGTCAGTGTGGACAGACTGCAGCGCTTTCCCTACTCAGCTGTACGAATTCAAGGTTTAACTCTCAGCGCTGTACAGCTGCAAGTGTAGCCATACCCTAAACCTTCCCAATCACAGGAGCTATTCCCAAGAAGGGAGGTAAATAAGGATTGTGTGTGTGAATGGGAATCAATACAGACAGGACAATGAATGTATTTCTGCCCCTTTGAAAGCTGGAGGGGTGGGGATGAGCTAGCATGTCCATTAAGTTTTGACACCGTGTCTCACTGGAGGGTACAGAGATGGAGGTCTCTCTCACACAGCAGCTGTGCAGGACGCAAAACATTCCCCTCTGGTCACTGACGAGGGAAGAACCTGACCAGATTAATACATACGGACTCCACGGCTTCTAATAACCCAGGGCACGGGAATCCCTTACCCAGTGAGGTCACCGTCTCGTAGTTCTCCTGCATGACGTCCCTGTAGAGGGCTTTCTGAGCGGGGTCCAGCAGAGCCCCCTGGCCCTGGGTGAAATACACAGCCACCTCCTCAAAGGTCACTGGCATCTGAAACAACAAGAATACCTCCACTTAGCACCTATTTCCCCAGCCACAATCTCTCTAGTCACAGGAAAGGGGGAAAAACTCGAAGCTCTGGGCGGCCAGAGTAGCAGAATCCCACCCCCACCCGTCAGAGCAGCCAGGAGGCTTCAGGGGATGTGGAAGTTGAGAGCTCCTTGTCCCCCCCTGCACACAGAGCAGGGCAGGGTCTTTTCATTTCCCACACACCTGCCAGCCACAGGCTGATACAGGAACCACAGCTGTGAGCCAACAGCTCAGAATCCCAACAGCTTCCCTTCGTATTTCACAGCAGCCTCTGCCCAGTGGGTTCAGAGTCCAGCCCTGTGCAGGGGGGTTATGTCCTGTTTTCGAAATGGGCAAATGTCCCTCTCCCCTTTGCTGCCAATGGTCCTACTCAAAAAATCAGCAGGTTTATCACACCCTGTCTCTTCCCTGCCTCTCCCTCCCCCAGCCCAGCAGGTCCCTGAAAATCCCCTACCTGAGCTGGCTCCATCACAGCCATTTCCCTTCCCTGTCTCCTGGAAGATGGGCCGATCTGGAGTGAAATGTGGACGTGATTCCTCAGCCTGTCGGGGCGAGAGAGGCGATGGGGGAGGTTACAGAAGGGGCTGGAGTCCATGTCACACCCCGATTCTCCCCAGGCTCTTTAGACCCTTCCAGTAATAGCATCTCTGAGCCAAATGCTAGAAAAAGAGCAGAATCAAAGGGGCCACTTTGGGGGATTGCCCCCCATTGCAGTGTAAACCCCTCTCCCTGAGCAACAGCCGGAGCCCTCTGGTGGCATCATCTGAAGAATGAGCTGCCCTGGACTCCCCCAGCAGCCCCGAGGGACAGGCAGGCAGAGGCTGATCCCATTGGCCCATCCGCACGTCCCCCTTGCCAGAGCCAGCAGTGACTCCGGTCTGACACCAGTGTGGCTGAGATCTGAATCCTGCAGGGAAATCAGACCAAGACCTAGGGCAGCCCTGAACACTCAAGGATCAGACCGCCAAAGGCCATGAGTTTGTCTCTTTTTAAAAAAATCCAATGTAAGCTGCGAGCAGTGTGTGTGCGCGAACGGAGGGGGTCGCGTGTGGATATTTGCCTTGTAACTAGGCTCTGCTGGGGAAATGTAACTCGGACAGACAGCATTGTCTGTTACCCCCGTCGTACATGGGGATGGTCATATCGGTGAGTCTGTGACTGCCATGCTCACAAAGGTGTGAGGCAGAGTCTGGCAGGTGTAACAAAAATCTATTAAGCTCCTTTCACACATTGTCGTGTTGTGGCTCAGCACAGGTGCAGAGCGCAGGGCTGATCTTGCTCCAAAGCATCGAGAAGTAGGGTGTGGCGGTTACCAGACATGCTCTGTATTTGTTTCCAAAGCTGCATCGGATGTTTTCATTGGGCACATGTCACATGGTATGGCCACTCCCTCTTTACTCACCTGAGAGCTGAGGCAATCAGAGTTTGGAGGGGAGATAGGTGTTTAGGACAGTCACCATCTCCATGCTCTGGAACGGCTCTGAATGAAGCCAGGCAGGACTCTGGTGCAGTTTGTCCCTCTCAGGGCGCACTGTCACCAGGGGCAAGGGATCAAAGGAGTCTTTATAGTTCACTCTTATGGGACAAGAGTGCCGCCACTTGGTCTATATTCCTTATAAAGGGGATCACAGAGCAGTCAGGCCAACACCCTCTGTGCGCACAGCAGGATCTACCATGACACTATCAGGCCTTTTCCCTCCTGCTCATGAGGGATGTCCTGTCCTTTGCAGCAGAGAGAAGAGGAGCGAGATCACCTTACATTTCCACCTCAACCCATCTACTGAAATTCTGTCAGACCAAAGCTGATACTGGGAAATATCCTAATGGCGTTTCTATACAAGGCAACACTCAGGGAAGATGAGATGAGTGCCCCACTGTTTCGCTCCTTCTCTTTGGACTTGAAACATCACATGTGCGTTATACTTGGACGATACAAAACTTAAAAATGTTCAAGAAGTAACCAAAGACCTGATGATTTGTAGTGTTTGGGGGAAAGTCTCCTGCACTTATCTGGCTGTCCTGACTGCCAATGTCAAAATTAAGGCCACCTTACTTCTGAATGAGAGCGTCCACACAGGGGTTTAAAGCTCTAGAATTCATATATGGATTAACTTCACACCTTTAACATCAGACCATGCAGACAAGCCCTGAAGAAGTAAAGGGGAGGGAAGAAGAGAAATTGGTGAGAAGGGCTGGGGGAGACTCTGCTAATTCTTTTAATTTTAAAAGTTTTAATTTGTTTTCCATGACACCCATAGAAATGGGCACAGACATTCATATGCAGCGCCTGGCACAGGAGCAGAAGCAATAGACACAGAATCAGTATCAGCGTTTTCAGCCCTTGAACAATAATGGGTCATTTAACATCGGAGTCGGCAGCTTAATCTGTGTCTATAAGAAAACGGGTGTTTTTCACATGGGGTAACTGACCTCACCTGCATTAGCTAGACCACTGCAAAAACAGAGAAGAGGCAAAGTACATTAGTTTCACCAAAAGGTAAACAAGGTGAGGTCAGCACGGTGTCCCCCAACCTGACCAATGCAAAGGAGATACAGAGCAATTCGTTTTAAAAATTCTTTGACTGCGGCCGTACAAATCAGTACATCTGTCAGAACAAAGGACATCCCTGAAATGGATCACAACAAAAAATGGAAAACATAGGGAATTGGAAGCATAAACAATGTGGTAGAAAAATCCACATCAATGCATACAGTAAATGAAGTTATAGAAAAGTAAAGTGGGCCATTCAGAGTGTGCAGGATGGGGGGGTTACTTACAGAAATAAGGTTTTCAAATCAGTTTTCAATTGCAAGTGTGGGAGGGGAATCACATGTTCCTGGAAGTGTAAAATGGCATTGAATGTTACAGGATTGTCCAACCATCCTAGATATATGGATCGTTTGGAAGGGGTAGCAGTAAAACTATAAATCCAGTACACCCCAAAGGCTCAGACACAAAAAGGTAATAAAAGAAAAACAAAATTTATCTACTTATTTGTTTAAATTCTAGACTTTAGGGTGCAAAACTCATGGGGTTTGAATTATTTGGGTTGTCAATCTGTCTTGCGGTTATATTTCTATCCCTAGTTAAAAAAAACCCAGACATTTATTTTTGAGAAGTATTTTATACGAGACACTCTAAGGCCCTTAGGAACTGAGTTTTAAAATGATTGAGGCCACTAGTCGCATATTTAAAAATATCTAGGTGCCTTCAACCTTGAAACTTCTGTCTGTTAGTGAATATTTGGGAACTATGTTCAATACGCAAATGGGACATGAGAAAAAACACCAGGGTGCTGGATAGAGAGACAAAGTAACAGTTGGCTAAAGCAAAGGAAATTGAAGTTTTCAGATCAGCCCATGAAATCGTCAGCGCTGAACTCAAATTACAACATTACAATAGAAACAGGAACTGTTACAATGTCATCGGGAGATGTGATTGCTGAAGCTACTCGCAACTATTAATACTTCCCATGATGATTTGCCATTAAAAATATGAATTCTATGGCCCAATGACGTCCCTCCACACAAAGCTAATGAAGTTGAAGATGAAGAGCTCAGAGTAATAAAAAGAATATTTTCATAAGGCACTAATGTGCAGGAGTGAAACTGCCCAGACTGGATTCCAAGAGGAGTGAAACTCGGGGCACAGGGACAGTGGCTAGGACACACTGATGAAGCGCTGGGCGGCTTTACACAGACACAGGAACTGAGACCTGGATTCTTTAAACACTCGAAGCAGGTGTGACAGTGAGATCTTTGTGGGGGTGCCTGTAAATATTTCACTGGATCAAGTCTCCTTTCTTTAGCAACTCAGTAACATCTTATGGGTGGGTGGGGGGGAGGAGCCTGTCCAGACACTGCGATGCACTGGGGCCTTTAAGGACACAGCCCTGGGAAATGGGAGCTGAGATCCTGGGAAAGGGGGGGAGGAAAAGCCCCCCCCCAACCGGAGGGAACGTTTATCCCCTCTGTCCCCGCTCCTTGCCCACCCCACATGTCGCTGTCCCAGCCCCCAGCACGCCCGGGCTGGCTCCCCCGCCCCACTGCAGCTGGCTCAGCCCATCTAGGGGGAATTTTTATCCACTCTGCCCCCTTCATTCCTGGGTTTCCCCCCGCCCCGCACACACCGGGAGCTGGCGGCAGCTTTCCCGGGCCCAGGGCGGGAATCGCAGCCAGCTCCGCTGGGAGCAGCCTGGGGCCAAACCTCCCCCTGCAGCCGGGGGGTGACGGGGGGGGCGGGTCTCTCACCTTCCCTCCGATCGGGCACCCTTGGGGCAGGGGCCGGGCCGGGAAGGGGCCTGGCCGGGCTGGGGGCTCTGCCCTGGGAGAGGCTCCTGGGGAGCAGCGGGAAGGGCCCTGCTGGAGATTCCCCTCTCCCGGCTGCAGCCCGGGCTCCGGGCTCCCAGCACCAGCCGCCGGGGCTCGGGGATCTCGCCAGGAGCCTGGAGCCAGAGTCCCCGCAGCGGCTGCGAGTCACTTCGTGCTGCCGGGCCTGAGCCCAGCGATCGCTCCCCCCAGAGCCGCCTCCCAGCTGCTCCTGGGTCCTAGCGATCAACCCACCGCGCTGCAGCATCTCTGTGTCCGGCTCCTGTTCCACTCACAGGCTCTACGGTCAGAAGGGCCCATCATGAGGATCTAGCCCAAGCCAGTCATAAACCACTTCCTCGTTAGTATAGTGGTGAGTATCCCCGCCTGTCACGCGGGAGACCGGGGTTCGATTCCCCGACGGGGAGTACAATCGTTTTTTGACAGAACAGGGAGCAAGGGTCGGCAAGGTTTAGGTTGAATATTAGGAAACACTACTCTGAAAACTATTTGTATTTTAATGAATCAGTCCAGTTCCGAGTGCACACATGGCTACAACACTAAGACCAGCAGGGAGGCCAAGGAGTGAATTGGCCGTGGAGACTCAATTCCTGTTTTGCCCCAGAGCCGGTCTCTCCAGGCCAGAGCTGAAGAATATTAATGGGATCTTCAGGGGGAAGGTTGTAGGGCCACAGCCTGTGCTGCACCTGCTCTGAGGCTGGGAGAAGCCGAGGAATTCTAAGTCCAGCCCCATTACAGCAGCAACTTTCACTAACGACAAATGATGACGTGTCACTAAACGAAAACAAGAATGTGACATTTTCTCTCCAGGTGTGAGAAGGGGAAGGTCCAGCAGCCAGTGGAGATGTCTTCGGAGCTGGAAAAGAGACTCGGAGAGTTGTCTCAGAATAATAGTGCTCTAACGGAGACTCTGAAGAAGTTCAAAGGTACCAAGATGGGATCGAGGAGCGGAAATTGGGATGAGTGCAGAGACTGTGGGAGAAGATTGGGCTGCATCAGTAGGAGTGTTGCCAGCAGATCCAGGGAACTGATTATTCCCTTTTATTCAGCACTGGTGAAGCCACATCTGGAGTATGGCATCCAGTTTTGGTCCCCCCACTACAGAAGGGATGTGGACAAATTGGAGAGAGTCCAGCAAAGAGCAATGAAAATGATTAGGGGGCTGCGGCACATGACTTATGAGGAGAGGATGAGGGAACTGGGATTATTTAGTCTGCAGAAGAGAAGAGTGAGGGGGGATTTGATAGCAGCTTTCAACTACCTGATGGATGGTTCCAAAGAGGATGGAGCTCGGCTGTTCTCAGTGGTGGCAGATGACAGAACAAGGAGCAATGGTCTCAAGTTGCAGTGGGGGAGATTTAGGTTGGATATTAGGAAACACTATTTCACTAGGAAGGTGGTGAAGCACTGGAATGGGTTACCTAGGGAGGTGGTGGAATCTCCTTCCTTAGAGGTTTTTAAGGCCTGACTTCACAAAACCAATAAATATGCACTTAGGTAAGCGCTGGGGGGGGGGCTATTGTGGGGAACTTCCCTGACTTATACACCACCCTGGTGGAATTGAATAACAGAAGGCTCTGAGTCCTCGCTCCCACTCCCTTTACCCAGATGCTGCCTGACCTCAAGGACTAGTCCCCGAAACTCCGATGTTGTTGGATCCAGGATTCCTGAGGGGACTTAAGCTGCAATCTTGTTGCGATCACTGAGGATGGAGACTGGGACGTCCCCACTCCGGGGTGCTCTCTTCGCATTGGACGCTTCCCTGACTATTGCATAGAGTTCACAACAAATACAATTTATTAAACAGCGAGTAATACAAAAATTAAGGAAAATAAGGGAAGGCGAAAGGAAAACACGTCACCCCACTCTGTGAGCAGGGCCAGATTAACCCTTCTGTGGGATGAGGCTATTAGTTTTTGTGAGGCCCTCTCAGCTGGGGGTGTCTCCCTGCACTGGGCCCTCTGCTCAGGATCCCCCCTCGCTCTCCACAACTGCTCACTGCACCCAGCTCCAGACTGCTCCAGCCTCCCTCTGGCTCAGCGCTGCTGCCATAGGCCCTGACCTCCCTCCGCCCCCACCCCTTCCGCAGTAGCATAGCTGGGGGGGGGTGCAGGGGAAGCAGCAGTGCACTTTCCAAAAGCGGCACCTTAGTTAGGGGTTACCATGGCGCCAGCGGGCGGGGCCCACGCTCCACTCTGAAGCTTGGCTTCCGGGTCGGCACTGGGCTCCTGCAGGCAAGGGGGGGCAGCAGTGCCGGAGGAGCCATGCGGGGGTGGCAGCAGGCGCGGCCGGAGGAGCCATGGGGGGGGGGCGGGACCGCGAGGGCGGCACAGCATGGCTGGAGGAGCCAACCAGGATGGCCCGGGGAACAGAAAGAGAAACAGAGCCCAGGCTCGCTCCCGCTCTCCTCTCTCAGTCCGTGCTTAGCATTACTTCCCCCCTGCCACCTGCACTCCCCGCCACCACCCCCCCGCTGCCGTAGTTGCAGGGTTATTTCAGGACACAGCCCGCCTCCCTTGCTCAGAAGCGCTGCTGAAGCCTGTCCAGCGTCTCCCACGCTCAGGCTGGCATTGGTCAGGTGAGAGCTCCCCCTCCACGCTTCCTTAGGGGCTGCCCTTTCTCCACAAGTCAATCGCCCCAGAGACCAGGGGGAGGCGGCGGGGGGCCGTGTGCACAGGAGTCTTTGCAAGTCAGCAATGAGCTGCGGGGCGAGGTGGACGGAGCTGCCAGTCGCCACAAGTGGTTCAGAAGCCCCTTGGGAGGGTGGGGGGCCCGGGATGCTGCCGAGCGCTGCTCCGGGGGGTGCATTCAAGCCTCCAAGGGGGAGGCGGTGCGGCCGGAGGAACGAGGGGGGCCGCAGCATGGCCAGAGGAGCCATGGCGGGGAGGGGTACGGAGCGGCCAGAGGAGAAGCCAAGGGGGGGCGTGGCCAGAGGAGGAGCCAAGGGGGGCACCTTTTTTATGTTTGCTCCCCCTCCTCTTAGAAGCTGGCTACGCCGCTGCCCTTCCCCCAATCCCCCGCCCTGCTTCTCCCATTCTCTGGCAGGCAGCTGCAACTCACTCCAAGGGTGGGACCCCAGATGCCGACTCCCTCATTGGCCTGCCTGCCTTTCCATGAGACTGACCTACAGCCTTGACCTCTCCCCATTGGCCCTGGTGACTAGTCTCAGGTTCTTCATTTCTCCCTTCCCCTGGTTTTTGGTACTGGGAGAGGGCCAATAAAAAAAAAACCCACTAAGTTTCAGTGAGGGGCCAACAGTCCCATTACCCACACACACATCAAAATCATTGTAATGTATTTATTGCTAGTTAGTAACTCTGCTGCTGTGAAAAGTGATATTTGTATGTTGGTTAATATTTTTCACAGCCTCTCAGCGAGCAGCTTGGGTTGCCAACCAGGTAATATTTAAAACCAGACACTACAGCAGGAGTGCCGGAATCTCTCCTGCCCTGCTTCTTCTCCCCAAGGTCCCACCCCTACCCTGCCTAGTCTCCCCAAGGCTCTGCCCCCTTCCCCCAAGGCTCTGCCCCCATCCACTCCTCTTCCCACCCTCCCTGCCCCGGATCAGGAGGGACTTGCCTGTGGAGTCAGGGCTGGGAGCTGCAGGTAGGAGAAGGCAGCCCCAGATGAGTAGGGTCTGGTGCAAGTGATGACCCAGTGCCTCCCCACCTGCAGTAACTAAATTTTGGGTGTCTGGTCAATAGATCTGATCAGACACTGTCAGGTCCCCTTTTCGACTAGACTTTCCAGTCAAAAACTGGGCACCTGGCCACCCTCATAGCACCCAATGGGCAATAAGTGCTGGGAATGCGTCGGGGACAACTTCAGCTTTCCAAAGGTGGGGGAAGTAAGCGGGGGGCAGCCGGGTTAGACTCAGTTCTGACCAGCAGGGACAAATTCATTGGTATAGATGAAATAACTATAAGGTGGATGCACAACAGGTTGGAAGACTGGTTGAAAGACAGAGTAGTTATCAATGGTCTGGTGGCAAACTGGGAGGGGCCCCTATTCCATCCCCTTCCCCAAATCACAGGCCCAGTCCCACCTCTTCCCCGCCTCCTCCCCTGAGCGCGCCATGTTCCCGCTCCTCCCCCTCCCTCCCAGGGCATGCTAATGCCACCAAACAGCTGTTTGACAGTGGTCGGGCGGGAAGTGCTAGGAGGTAGGCGGTGCGCTCAGGGTGGGAGGAGGCGGAGGAGGTGGGGAAGGGGAGCTTGGTTACCAGTGGTTGCAGAGCACCCATTCATTTTTCCCTGTGGCTGCTCCAGCCCCAGAGCACCCACAGAGTCGACGCCTATGACAGCAGGTGGGTGTGGTGGGGGACAGAGAACAGGGAGTGGGGAAGGGGCAGCCCACCCTGAGCTTCTGCGGCAGCCAGGCTCCTGGGAGGGAGCAACGGCAGGAGCTGAGAGATCAGGCTCTCAGCTCTGCACACGGCCCCTTTTAGGTCGGTGGAAGCGCTTCTGGTGTGGTCAGGTCCCCCAACCCAAAGAGGGTAGCGTGGACATCGCCTACCACAGTAATTACTCTGGGGGCTGTAAGTCAACCTAATATAGGTTGACTTAGGTTTGGTGTGTAGACGTACCCTTACAAGCAAAAGGATTCTCTCACCCAAGAGATTTCAGCAGTCCATACTCACGGGAAAGCCTTCCAGCTAGGACCACTCCCCCCAGTTCAATGATGCTCCTATTGTCTTTCAAGTGATCCTGCTTCCAGAGTTACTTCTTGCTGCCGGGCCTGAGCCCAGCCAACGATCACTCCCCCAGCCTCTCCTGGGTCCTAGCGATAAACCCATTGCATTACAGCCCCCTGTCCCAGACCCTGCTCCCTGGGGACCCACCGCCCCTGGGCTCGGGCAGCTTCTCCCAGCATTAGGGGGACATCCTGCATAGAAACTTCTCCTGTCAGCATTCAGTCTCACTTGCAACCTCCCTGCAGAACAAACCCGGGCACAGGCCGCTGGCTGATCAGCCCATCTGTGGCAAACTTCTCTCCACATCTGGCTGGCTAAGGCCTTGCTTTAACCTGCCTCTCTGGTCACAGGCTACCGGCACTGGTGCAAAACGTCTGGTTGTCTCAGCTGGCTGGGCCAGATTTGTAGGGGAGAGAGAAAGAGAAGGCAAAAGGAGAGAGAGCAGAAGTGGGGGGTGGCATAATAATTTAGACCAGTGGGAAGGAAACAGATGCATGAGGGGAAGGCTGGCAGCAGAATTTCAAGTGTCACATCCCAGGGGGAGTTCAGGATTTAGCCAAAGCAGTTGAGGATGTCGGCTGGTTCCCCTTCTCTGGTCTGCCCTGCGTAACTTGCCTTTCAGGATCAGGATGATGAAAGCCCAACGGTGCCATGCTGGGTTGCAGGAGACAGTTGGTGTGAGACATACCCAAGGGTACAATCTGGACAGTTGAACTGCTTAATTCTCCATCCCAGGGCATGTTTTACACTGCTGCCCTGTGTGAACAACAAACCCTTCCACGTTCTGCTCCCACACAGCCACCAGCATCCACAGTCACTCCTGGCTGCACTGTACTGAGTGCGACCAGCCAGACACTCAGGAAAATACCAAATGACACAGCAACATCAGCCAGTTTTCTACTCCCAGCCTTGCACCCTGGGAAAGTGCATCTTGGACTGCTCAGTCTGTTTGCTGTGGCTGGACAAACTCAGTAATTAGTGGGTCACCCCCACAAAGGGGTTGGATTAGGCCACAGCCTTGTTCTCTCCAGTCAAATCCTCCAAATACTTCCATGAAAACACACAGGTCCAGACAAAACACTAAAACCAGTTTATTAACTGAAGCAAGGGGGCTTTCAGGGATTACAAGGGAGAAAGATGTAAAAGGTCAGAATTGGTTAAAAAATAAAATTAAAATATGCATTTTAAATCCTAAATTTTACCAAGCTTAGGAAGATGTGAAGCAAACAGGTTTTTGCACCCCACCCGCTGTTGCAGGCAGTTCACAGTTCTTAGTACCCAGGCTGGATTTCCTTCCAGCCTTGGTCCGTCCTCCCCACTCCAAGGCCCCCGTTGCCTTTCAAGCCATCTTGTTGCCTTCTGTAAAGATGGGAGAGGAGAGGTAAAAATAGAGGCAATTCTCCCTTGTGCTTTTATACCACTCTCCTCTTTGAGGTTCACCCCCGCAGCCGGGGGGCAGGCGACAATCAGTCTGTGGCCTAAGTGAGCGTCCAGCCGTCCTTCCGGTGAATTGTAACTCTCCTGTTCCCAGCTCCACAGCTGCTGAATGGCCGGCTGAGCAATTACTGGCCACGTAGCACCTAGCTGGTGTGCAGGTGACATTGTCTCGGAGGAGCTCGTCTGTGGGCGTTTTCCAGCTTTACAGCATGTAACAAACATACAGCAAACTCTCAGAGCTCCATGGACAGTGCTGATAGACATATTTTAACGGGACACTAATATTCAGCAGGTGATGGCTTTTCCCATGATACCTCACAAGACGTACTTTGGAGAAGATTTATCACTTTGTAAACGTGATCATAATAGTGTAGACCAGTGGTTCTCAGATGTTTTTCATTGGGCCCCCCTTCTGTGTGTCTGTGGTCATTTACGCCCCCACCCTCACAGGCACATATATTGCTACCCAGCTCTAAAGGCAGAGTAGTTGCTGGTGAGGCACCCAGCTCTGAAGGCCTCTAATAGCAGCACAAAAGTTAGGGTGGCCATGTGAAAAGTGATATTCGTCAGTATCGCTGTTCACAGCAGATTTATCACCCCATTGACACCCCTACTTCTGTGCTGCTGCTCCACCTGGGTTTGAGAGCCTGAGCATTTATCCACACCTCCCAGCTAGGCCTGTTCCTTCTTCATGAGCCCCAGCCACCCAGGGCCGACAGCCAGTGCTCTTTAAAGAAAACCCAAACAACCCACAGAGGTCACACTTCTCTTGACACATTTCTGTATCTCCCTTGGGAGGCCTGCCCCATAGTTTGAGAATTGCTAGTTTAGATAGTCACCATTGGGATTGGTAGTCATGATGGTATTGCCTGCTCTTTTCTGTGTCCAGGATCTCCAGAGAAAATGTCCGAGCAGGAAAGCGGAACAGATCCCATTGACATTAACCTTGTAAAACACATTTTGGTGATTTCAGCTATAAACATTCCCTCCATCCTTCAGCCCCTACCCCCAGCGAATTCAAAGAGACTGAGCTAGAATTGGGCAGGTCGCAGGGGCGATGGGTATAATCTCTGAATTATTGATCCCTGACTTAACACAATACAGGAACCCTTGGGATAAATTGTTAAGCTCTAACAAGATATAGCTAAACATAGACCACTATAGTTACCCCTCTTCTTCCAAGTCCTCTGTATGAAACCTTTCCCACACTCCAAGCACTTCTATGGTCTCTCTCCTGTGTGGATTGCCTGATGATTAACAAGGTTTGACCCGTGTATGGAACTTTTCCCACAGCCCAAGCACTTATGGGGTCTCTCTCCTGTCCAGAGACTTATGGGGTCTCTGATGTTTAACAAGGTGTGGGAGAGGAACTGTGTATGTGTAGGGGAGAAGTCCCAGGTGCACGCTACCAACCCAAGGAGGATAGTGGGGACATTGGCTACCTCAGTAATTACTGTGGTGGCTGTAAATCAACCTAATATAGATCGACTTAGGTTTGGTGTATAGACGTACCGCCATAAGCAAAAGGATTTCTCTCACCCAATAGCATTCAGGAGCCCGAACTCACTGGAAAGCCCTCCAGCCAGGACCACTCCCCCGAGTTCAGTGATGCACTTTCAAGGTATCTTGCTGCCATGAATTGAAATAGGGGTGGGGAGATGGCCAGAGGGATTTTTTTCCTCCTTCTCATACTCCGACCCTTGATACTGGAAAAGTCTTTGCTGGGTCTTGGGGTCAGGCAACTCCATGGCGTACGTGAGCTCCAAAGTGTCCTACAGATGAATTGTAAATTTCCGCTTTCTTCCTATTGGTGGATGGCCAGATAAAAGACTGGTGTTCTTTGAGATGTGTTGCTCATGTCTATTCCACAGTAGGTGAGTGCGCTCGCCATGTGCACCAGTTCCGGAAGTTTTTCCCCTAGCAGTACCCGTAGGGGGGGAGCACCCCCCGCGACCCTTGGAGTGGTGCCTGCCTGGCGCGGTATAAGGGGAGCTGCCCATTCCCCCCACCCTTAGTTCCTTCTTGCCAAACAACTCTGGCAGAGGGGAAGGAGGGCAGGATGTGGAATGGACATGAGCAACACATCTCGAAGAACACCAATTATGAAAAGGTAACTGTCTTTTCTTTTTTTGAGTGATTGCTCATGTGTATTCCACAGTAGGTGATTCCAAGCTATATCTGCTGGAGGTGGTTAAGAGTTCACAAGTTCTCAGGACGGAGTACCACCCTGCCGAACCTGGCATCATCCCTGGTTTGGGAGACTATCGCATAGTGCGAGGTGAACGTGTGAACTGAAGACCACGTGGCGGCCCTACAAATGTCCTGTATAGGGACGTGGGCCATGAAGGCAGCCGATGAGGCCTGTGCCATCGTCGAGTGTGCCCTCACAATGGGCAGCGGGGGGACACCCATCAGCTCGTAACAGGAGAGGATGCACGAGGTGATCCAGTTGAAAGCCGCTGAGTGGAAATCGGCTGGCCTCTTGGGTGCTCGGCCGAGGCGACGAACAGTTGTGAGGACTTTCTGAACAGCTTGATTCGCTCGAGGTAGAAAGCCAGAGCCCGCCTCACATTGAGCGTGTGGCGATGGCGCGCCTCACTAGTCACGTGGGCTTGGGGCAGAGGACTGGTAGAAAAATGTGGTAGGTGGAAACCACCTTCAGGAGGAACGTGCGGTGTGGGCGGAGCTGGACCTTGTCCTTATGTCCGTATACAGCGGCTCGGAGGTCAGGGCCCGGATCTCCGAGACTCACCTGGCCAACGTGATAGCAACCAGGAAGGCCACCTTCCACGAGAGGTGAGACCAGGAACTCGTGGCTAACGGTTCAAACAGGGGCCTCGTAAGACGAGTCAGCACCACATTCAGGTCCCATTGCGGGACCAGGGGCTTAGAATATGGGTAAAGACAGTCCAAACCCTTAAGAAACCGGCCAGTCATACCATGGGAGAACACAGTGTCCATCACACAGAGGATGGAAGGCCGATAGGTGCACCCTGACTGACGAGGGTGCCAGGCCCTGGGCCCTCAGGCGGAGGAGGTAATCAAGGATAAGCTGGATCGGGGCAGCCGTTGGGGACACACCTTGGTCCGTTGTCCACCTAGAAAACCGAGACCACTTCGTAGGAGTGACGCCCTTCCCTAGGCCTCCCCGAAGCAGAACCAAGGCATTGCCGGTTCTGCTGGGTCGTGAACAGGTCCACCTGGGGACTTCTCCACCTTCAGAAGAGCTGGCGGGCCACTTCCGGGTGTAGAGACCACTCGTGCTGAGAGGAGCAGTCCCTGCTCAAGCAATCCGCCCTCACGTTCTGAGTGCCCGGCAGGTGAAAGGCTTTTAGGTGGATGTCGTGGGCTATACAGAAGTCCTACAGACTGAGGGCTTTGTGGCAGAGGGCAGAGGATCAGGCCCCGCCTTTCCTGTTGATATAGAATATCGAGGCCATGTTGTCCATGAGAATCCGGACTACCTTGCCCTTCAGGTGTGAGCAGCAGGCCACACACGCCAGCTGCACTGCCCTGAGTTCCTTGACGTTTATGTGAAGGGTCAGGTCTTGCGGAGACCGCAGGCCTTAGGTATGAAAATTCCCCCCAGCCCAGGACCGATGCATCGGACACCAGCTCCAACTACGGGGCCCTTTCCCTGAATGGGACCCCTTGGAGCATGTTGCTTGGGGCGAACCACCACCGCAGGGAAGTGATCACTGAGTTCGGCATGGTGAGAACCTTGTCCATTCTGTCCGTGGCCTGGGAGAACTGCGAGGCCAGCCAGAGCTGGAGGGGCCTCATGCTGAGTCTGGTGTTGCGGACCATATACATGCACGCCGACATGTGACCTAGCAGCTGCAGGCAAGCCCTGGCTGTCATCACCGGGAACCTTGCGATCGAGTCGATGAGCCCTGTCAGCGTCTCAAACCTGTCCGGAGGGAGAGAGGCCTTGGCCGACATTGTGTCCAGGAGCGCCCTGATAAACTCTATGTGTTGGACCAGGATTAACGTGGACTTGGTGTTGTTTATCAACAGGCCCAGGGCGGTGCATGTGGACAGGAGGAGTGCCACATGATCCCTCACCTGTGATCGGGAGGTGCCCTTGACCAGCCAGTCATCCAGCCCCCGAGCGTCTCGTCAAAAATGCCTTTTACCCCCCTGCTTGCCCTTAGAGGACCCAGGCTGGGGGGCAGGCTGATACTGCCTTTGCAGGCGTTTTTTATAGTCCCGCTGCTTCTTCTCGGTGGCCTTGTATTTCGGGAAGGCGACCTGGGTGGGAGCCTGCTGTGGCTTGAACATGGGTTTTGCCAGAGTAGGGACATAGAGGCCCAAGGTCTGGAGGGTCGTGCGGGAGTCTTTCATGCCGTGCAGCCTTGTGTCTGTCTCCTCCGCAAACAGTGCCTTCCCGTTGAAAGGGAGATCCTGCAGTGATGACTAGGATGCCTCATGAACACCACCGGGGCCATGGACTGTGCGGCCATGTCCGCTGTATCCAAAGTAGCCTGCAGGGATGGATGCCCTTGCGGCCACTGCCCCTTCCTCCACTAGCGTCTTAAACTCTTTTGTATCGTGTTCCCGGAGGAAGTCCTCGAACTTGGGGAGGGATCCCCAGAGATTAAACTCGTAGCAACCCAGGAGTGCCTGATAGTTTGCTACTCTTAGCTGGAAGCTTGATGACTAATAAACTTTTCTCCCAAAAGCATCCAGCCGCCGAGAGTCTTTGGTCTTAGGGGTCGGGGCTGGCTGCTCCTCCTGTTCCCTGTGGTTGACCAACTCGACCACCAAGGAGTATACAAGGTGGGTATACAAATACTCGTGCCCCTTAGTGGGTACAAAGTACTCGTGCTCCGCCTTCTTCGAGATGGGAGCCAACGAGGCTGGAGTTTGCCACAGGGCATTTGAGATCCGTGCCATCCCTTCTTGGAGTGGCAAGGCCACCCTGCCCAGTGCCGAGGGGGACAGCACATTGAACAGGGAGTCTGAGGGCTCCTCCATCTCCTCTGCCTGGAGGTGGAGGCTCGCTGCCACCCTTTTTAAGAGTTCTTGGTGGGCCCGGTAGTCCTCCTGCGGGATGGAGGGGGGCAGGGCCACAATTAGCTCCTCCGGATGGGGTGAGGAGGCCGGTGCGGTGCTTTGGGTGTCGGCTGGCACCGGAGGGTCCACCACCTGGTCAGACTCCGGGCTCATGGATGGGGGTCGGCCTGACTTCAAGGCTGTCCCGGTCTGTTGACATCCTAGGCTCCCTTCTTGCCTGCACCCAACCTCGGAATCTAGCAATAGGGAGATGCTGACTCCTTCCCCTATCATTTTTGGGGTGTCATACATGGTCCTTTAGATGTATGGGGCAGCGTCACATGAAACTGACAAGCTAAGTGTAGTCACTATGTGGCTGTGATGCAGCGAGTTCACAGTTCTCAGCCTCAGCCGTCTAACTCTCAGGATCAAACCCAGCAGTTTCCCAGCTCTGCTGTTCCTGCCTTCTTCCCCTCCCAGCAGTATCTCACATCACTGCAGGGATCAGGCAGTAACTTTTTCTCCATTTCAGTCTCTGCCTCTTGCACTCTGAATCTAGCTCGCAGCATCTGTGTTTGTGCTGAGAGATACTGACACTGTCATTGTTCAAACCACACAAAAATATCTCAAGACAAAGCGTTAGATAAAAATTAAAATCTAAAAAAGGACTATTCGAACAAACGATCATTTGTTTCCTGAGGTCTTCAATAAACCTGAGCTACATCCTGTCAAACTAAACTAATATCAAAGTACGTGACTTCACGGTCTTCACGAAGAGAGAAAAACCCACAGTCCAGGGTAGGCCATAAAACACTTTCACATTCATAAAGTGAAATCTCAAATAATCTTTTAAGACTCAAAATCAGGAAAATAAACGTACCCATTTTCTTCTGAAGTGGCTAAACCAGCTTCACTTCTAGCCTCATAATTCGGTTGTATTATTTGCAGCATTATAATAAAAGAAAGAGAAAGAAAGAAAAATTTTCCCATCTACAAATGATCTGGACTAGCCTAGAAAAAGTCAGGAAGCAATTTTACCAATAGATGAAAACAGGGCTATAAGATCTGAAAGGTCAAACTGTGCTTTGAGGTTCATTGGGATTTCCCTGCCCACTCCTAGGTCTGGGACACTGTCTTCCCAAGCCCTCAGGAGTCTGACTTAGGATCATAGACATCAAAACTGTGATTCCTAAGCATGGAGAGCCAGGGACATGGTGGTAAGTGACATTGGGACACGGAGGGGTAGAATTGGGTCATGATAAAACTCTGCATTGCTGAGACAGAGGCTGCTATGTGGAGAGTGGAGCGTGATGGTGATGGGGGAAGGAGGAAAACCCTCAGACTCACCCCTTCACCCTAAAATAGCAAAGAAGGTAAAACACCACATTTTACTTTCCCTGCTCCACATTCTTTTAGCATCTAGTTAATTCTGCTTCATAAGGGAGAAAATGTACAAAAACTAAATGCTTTTCAGCCTTGCCCGGAATAATGTGAGACTATCTGGGAATGAGACAATCCGGCCCCAAAGGGGAAATTCAGGGACTAATGATCACTCTCCTAATGGGAGAGAGTTGGAACACATTAGTAAGCAGTCAAGGGACACCAGACCCAAGCAGCAATGGGTGCTGGAGCCTTCTCCCTCCCCATTTTGTCAAGGATATTTTTAATAAAACTCATGGACAGGTCATGGGATTCTGTGAATTTTTCTTTATTACCTGTGATCTGTCCATGAGTTTTACTAAAAATGTCCATGACAAACTCTTAGCCTTACACATAAGATGCTCGGGGTGAATTTACACTAGGAAATCTGGTGCAGGGTCACAAAGATGAGCTGGCTGATCCTGACCATGATTCCTACCGTAGACAGACGCTCGGAGGCTGATGCTGCGGAGGCAGAGGTGGGATCTCCAGGCCTCCGACAAAAGGCCTGTGGGAATCAGTGCCTCTCAGTGGCACTGTCTGAATGCAGAGGGGGCAGGTAGAAGGGGCCGAGGGGGTGAGTGAGAAGAGGCAGCACCTCTCTGCCCCTGTGCTCTCCCACGCCTCTTATCCTATCATCCCCAAACACTCGATAGCTCCAGCACCCAGCTCCCCCTGCTTCCCAGCTCCACCAGCCCCAACCATTCAATCCCCAGTGTCTGCCCAAGAACCCATCGCCCTGGTGCCTTTACATTTGATCCCCCAGAGCCCAGCGCCCTGAGGGATGAGGGGAGGGGAGGAGTTACCAGCCCCCAGGGACACTCCCCCTGCAGGGAACAGCTCCAGGTAAGTGGGGGAGCCCATCTCAGGGGCTGGGGACAGGTGTGTAGAGTGAAGGTGGGGCCTGGCCCAAGTGTCCTTCTCCTCATCTCCATGGCAGGGGGATCCCGGCTGGGAGGGGAAGGGAGAGGGGGGAACTTCAGCCAGGCAGAGAGAACATCTGGCAGAGTTTCTCTCTCTCCCTTCCCCCGCCTGTGTCCCATCAGCTCAGCAGCCACGGCTGCAGCAGGGAGGAGGGGCTGATCGGGGCATCTCCTCCTCTGCCTGGGGTTTGCTTAGACCAGGCAGAGCCAATGGGTCACTAACCAGCTGATGCTCGGCTGCTGTTGGATCCTCACCCCAGCGATGGGCAGCTGGAACCTTGGGAGTCAAATGCCCCTGTTGTGTGTGGGAACGAGGAAATGGGTTGGTCACCATGGCCAGCCCTAGTCAGGGCACTGAGAAAATTTCCCTGCTGTGTGGAGGAGTCTGATGTCCACTGTGGTGTTAGTTCCACTTGGAGCATTTTCCACGCTGAGAACATCTCAGTGGTTTCTTTCCTGTGCGGATTTGTGGATGCTTGATACTCCGGGAGCACCAAATGAAGCTTCTCCCACATTCAAGGTCTCTCTGTTTTGTGGATCACTGATGTGTGAAGTCAAGCTGAATCGTCTTCTGCAGTCAGGCTATTGCTGGGGTCTCTCACCTTTGTGGATTTTCTGATGTTTGGTGAGCTCTGAGCTCTTACTGAAGCTTTTCCCACACTCAAGGCATTTATAAGGTCTCTCCCTCATGTGGATTCTCCCATGTCGAGTAAGGTATGAGCGCTGACTGAAAGTTTTCCCACAGTCCAAGCATTTATGGGGTTTCTCTCCCGTGTGGGTTTTCTGATGATTAGTAAGTTTTGTTCTGTAAACAAAACTTTTCCCACAGTCAAGGCATTTATAGGGTTTGTCGCCTGTGTGGATTCTCTGATGAGTAATAAGGTGTGAGTGCTGCCTGAAAGTTTTCCCACAGTCAAAGCATTTAAAGGGTCTCTCTCCTGTATGCACTCTCTGGTGTCTAATAAGTTGTGACTTCTGAAGGAAGTTTTTCCCACAGTCCAAGCATTTATGGGGTCTTTCTCCTGTATGGGTTGCCTGATGTGTAATAAGTTTTGTTCTGTCAAGGAAACTTTTCCCACAATCGAGGCATTTATAGGATTTGTCACCAGTGTGGATCTTCTGATGCTTAATAAGGTTTGAACGGCAAATGAAACTTTTCCCACACTCAGGGCATTTATGGGGTCGTAATCCTGTGTGGATTCTCTGATGTGCAATAAGGTGTGGGCTCTGACTAAAACTTTTCCCACACTCAGGGCATTTGTAGGGTGTTTCTCCTGTGTGGATTCTCCTATGTTTAGTAAGGGATGAACTTTCCTTGAAATCTTTCCCACAGTCAAGGCATTTATATGGTCTCTCTCCTGTGTGGATTCTCCCATGTTTAGTAAGCTGTGAGCTCTGACTGAAAGTTTTCCCACAGTCAAGGCATTTATGGGTTTTCTCTCCTGTGTGGGTTTTCTGATGTGTATTAAGGGTTGATTTCAAACTGAAACTTTTCCCACACTCAAGGCATTGATAGGGTCTCTCTCCTGTGTGGGTCCTCTGATGTGAAATAAGGTTTGAAGTTTGACTAAAACTTTTCCCACACTCAAGGCATTTATAGGGTTTTTCTCCTGTGTGCAGTCTCCGGTGTCTAATAAAGTTTGACTTCTTACTGAAGCTTTTCCCACAGTCCAAGCATTTATGAGGTCTCTCTCCTGTGTGGATTGCCTGATGTCTAGTAAGTTTTGTTCTGTCAACAAAACTTTTCCCACAGTTGAGGCATTTATAGGGTTTGGCACCTGTGTGGATTCTCTGATGTTTAATAAGGTGTGAGCGGCTAATGAAATTTTTCCCACACTCAAAGCATTTGTACGGTCTCTCTCCTGTGTGGATTCTCCTATGTTTAGTAAGCTGTGAGCGCTGACCAAAAGTTTTCCCACAGTCCAAGCATTTATGGGGTTTCTCTCCTGTGTGGGTTTTCTGATGTGTATTAAGGGTTGATTTCAAATTGAAACTTTTCCCACACTCAAGGCATGTATAGGGTCTCTCCCCTGTGTGCAGTCTCTGGTGTGTAATAAGGTGTATCTTCTGAATGAAGCTTTTCCCACAGTCCAAGCATTTATGGGGTCTCGCTCCTGTGTGGATTGCCTGATGTCTAATAAGTTTTGTACTGTCAATGAAACTTTTCCCACAGTCGAGGCATTTATAGGGTTTGGCACCCGTGTGGATTCTCCTATGTTTAGCAAGGTGTGAACGACAAATGAAATTTTTCCCACACTCAAGGCATTTATACGG
This sequence comes from Malaclemys terrapin pileata, assembly GCF_027887155.1. NCBI lineage: Eukaryota > Metazoa > Chordata > Testudines > Emydidae > Malaclemys > Malaclemys terrapin. The sequence goes on along the minus strand of NC_071517.1, from coordinate 41,840,369 downwards.
TCTCTCTCCTGTGTGGATTCTCCTATGTTCAATAAGGTATGAGTTCTGACTGAAAGCTTTCCCACAGTCCAAGCATTTATGGGGTTTCTCTCCCGTGTGGGTTTTCTGATGCATATTAAGAGTTGATTTCAAACGGAAACTTTTCCCACACTCAAGGCATTTATAGGGTCTTTCTCCTGTGTGGATTCTCATATTTTTAATAAGGGATGAACTTTTGCTAAAACTTTTTCCATAGTCGAGGCATGTATTGGGTCTCTGGTGTATAATAAGACTTGGCTTCTTACTGAAGCTCTTCCCACAGTCCAAGCATTTATAGGGCTTCTCTCCTGTGTGGGTTCTCTGATGTGTACTAAGTTTTGCACTAAAACGGAATCTTTTTCCACAGTCAAGGCATTCGTAGGGTTTCTCTTCATTGTGACTTGTCTGCTGGACTGTGGTTTCCTTGGGATCCTTGCATCCTCTGCCACGTTGAATGGATTCATCCAGTTTCTTCCCGGGAAAGTTTCTCAGCTGCATCTCTGATCTATGTCGATCTCCCCAGGCATTTCCCTGCTCCAAGCGCTGGGAAAAATTCCCTTCAGCTTTTCTCAAAAATGTCTCCTGCAGTTCCACTTTCCCAGGACCTTCATGCTGCTGATTCTCCTCCTTTTTCTCACTCACTGTCCTATCACCTGCTGGGAGAGAGAGAAGCCAGACACTAGGAGTCACTGCCTGTGCTGGGGGGAAAGGACAGAAAGGGGAATAGCAAAGCGGGAAAACACAACACAGTGACTATTGGGGAGATGGAGACGTTGAATTCTGCCTCCACATCCCACCCAAACACTCCCAGGGAAGTAAAGTCAAGAAGGAAATTCCCGACAGCTAACAGGATGGGTGGGAAGCCAGACTGATATTTGACTTGATGCTATGGCACCTGCTGACTGCAACCCTGACCTGGGTGAGTTGCAGCAGAACTGAGGGCTTTAACTCACTGCACATTTTGGGAGTCCCAGCTTTTTCCTTCACTCACCAGATGGTTTCTTTGTCAGTTTCCCTGACTCCTCACCTGTGCTGGTGCCTCTCGGGCTCTCCCTTTCCTTGGAGTCCTGGAGATCCGGGACCCACGGCTCTTCCCCTCGTTCCAGCCGGGCGATCAAGTCAGGTTTGGGAATGGGGAATCCTGCACAGGGGGTGAAATCAGGCAAGGTCAGGGCGCAGGGAGCACTGGTAGAGTATTTGCCATTCGGAACATTCCCTGAGTTTAACCTGACTCTACATGGGACTGTGGTAACCCAGACCCTTTGGGAGAAGCAGAAATCTGGGGGCACAGGGGTGTGGTTACACCCTCACTCGGAGTTCTCAGGATAGATGTACTGCAGGGACTCGCTGACACACACAGAGCTCAGGTGCTAAGCTCCTGTCTATTTCCAAACCTGCAGAACCGAGAGCCCTCCCAAAGGCTGCAGCTAGTCCCAAGAGGGCCGGTGAACGGGTGTGTGAAGGAGAAACAACACAGGCAGGACAACACCCTGCTTCTGGCCCCTTGAAAGCTGGAGAGATGGGGATGAATTAGCATGTCCATTAGGTTTCTGACTCTCCTGTTCCCTTGAATGGGGTATGGAGATGAAAGTCTCCCTCTCACTGCAGCTGTGGACTACGTGACCGTCCCCCTGAATCCAAAAGACCAGAGAAGAACCTGACCAGATTCAGACATGCAGACCCCACAACTTCTAATACCCAAGGGGATGGGAATCCCTTACCCAGTGAGGTCACCATCTCATAGTTCTCCTGCATGACGTCCCTGTAGAGGGCTCTCTGAGCGGGGTCCAGCAGATCCCCCTGCCTCTGGGTGAAATACACAGCCACCTCCTCGAAGGTCACCTGCATCTGAAACAAGAGTCCCACACTGACTACATGCTGCTGCAGCCAGAAACCACTAGTCATGGGGGAGAGGGGGAAACAAAACATTGAAGCTCTGGGAGGGCCGGAGAAGCAGAAACTCATCCCCACCCTGTTCAGGGAAGCCAGGAAGTTTCAGGGAGTGGGTAGAAGGTGAGAGCTCCTTGTACCCCCCAGCACACTGAGCAGGGCAGCATCTTCTCATTTCCCACACGCCTGCCAGCCACAGGCTGATACGGGAAGCAGAGCTCTGAGCCAGGGGCAGGGACAGGAATCCCAACAGCTTCCCTTCGTATTTCACAGCAGCCTCTGGCCAGTGGGTTTAGGCTCCAGCAGTGGGAGTCTGGTCAGTTTGCCCAGCCCTGCCCAGAGAGGTTGGGTCCTGTTTTAGAAACGGGGGAATGTTTATCACACCCTTTTCCTCCCTGCCTCTCCCTCACCTCATCCAGCAGCTCCCTGAAAATCACCTACCTGAGCTAGCTCCATCACAGCCATTTTCCTTCCCTGTCCCCTGGAAGATGGGATGATCTGGAACAAAGTCTAGATGTGTTTCCTCAGCCTGTTGGGGCGAGAGGGATGATGGGGGAGGTTACAGAAGGGACTTGAGTCCAAATCACACCCCGATTCCCCCCAGGCTCTCTCTCTGCAGATAGATGCTCTGGACTCTGCCATGCTGGGAACAAACCTGGTTAGTTTATTACCACACAGCCCAGGCTCCTCCCAAGAGAACTAAACCCTCCAGGAACCCTTTTAAACTTCCCGGTAACAGCATCTCTGAGCCAAATGCTGGAAAAAGGAGTCACTTTAGGGCACTGCCCCACAGTGTATTGTAACCCCTCTAGCTCTCCCCCTTCTCCCTCAGTCCTGCGGTGCTCAGCAGAGTGAGCAACTGGCTTTTCCTCTCTCAGCTCCTCCCCTTGTTCCCAGGAGAGCTGACTGCCCCGGGGGTGCAGGGAATGGATCTGGGCAGGGCTGGGAGCTGGGAACCTCCCTCCCCACTTCTTGCTCCTGCTGCCCGTCAAGTCTCTCCGCTCTCCCCTTTATCTTCTTCCCTCACCCTGGGAGAACGGGCGACTGCCCCATTGTCGTGGGCCTTTGCTCTCATTACACAGCTCAGCCACTGACACTGGTAACGGGGGTTGAACCCGGCTGTGCCACTGAGGGCAACAGCTCTGGGACCCACAGACACAGGGAGCCCCCTCCCCTTGTAGGCCAAACTCACCAGCCAGTCCCTGAAAGGGGCCCTTTGTGTAGAGTCATTTTCCTGTCTGGCTCAAGCACTTTCCCCAGGTTTCTCCATCACCTGCAGGCTCAGGTATCCTAGGGGCTGGTCTGGTCTCAGAGGGGTGTGATGAAGCGGGAATGTTCTTAATGTTTTTTCTGAATACTGTGTGTGCCTCCGTTTCCCCGTGTGTTACTCAAGTATCGGGGGTGGGATACGGGTGTGTGATGATTGTGGACATCCCTAGTGGGCAGGGGTGACTGCAGACTGGCTGCCTAGGCACAGAGAATGGCCGACACTCTGTATCCTGGCAAGAGATGGCTGGAGCCCGTCCTCTGCAAGGAACCAGCTGAAGGTGCTGGAGAACAAAGAGGGGGGAGGCCAGGTGACCTGTTTTCCTGGGAAGGAGAGAAAGCACGGAGGAGGGACAGCTGGGCATCACTGAGGATGGGGGGCTGGAAGCGGGTCAGTTGCCTGGTTTGGGACTCAGCGGGGAGAGTCCAGGGCTCGGGACTCTGGATTCCCCCCCAGATGGACTTTGCTGAAAGCTCCTGATTTCTGTGCTAACAAGCTCAGTTCTATGCTGTGTTCCCAGCAACCAATAAACCCGTCTGTTTTCCAAGCTGGCTGAGAGTCACAGCTGACTGTGGAGGTGGGGTGCACCGCCCCTGTGAGGGACATGTCAGGGTTCCCCAGGTGTCCCATCCAGGTGGACTCACGGTGTGAACAGGGGTGCCGAATACTACAAGGTCAGACCCAGAAAGCTTCTTGCCCTGGTGAGAGTGTGCTCCGAGGGGAGACACACTGCACCAGAGTCCTGCCTGGCTTCATTCATAGCAGCTCCAGGGCACGGAGACTGTGACTCTGTGACATGGGGCTGTCCGAAACACCTATCTCCCCTCCAAGCTCTCATTGCCTCAGCTCTCAGGTGAGTAAAGAAGGAGCGGCCAAGCCAGGTGGCTGGCCTGCAATGAAAACATCCGATGCAGCTTTGGAAACAAATACAGAGCATGTCTGGTAACTGCCCCACCCTACTTCTGGATGCTTTGGAGCAAGATCAGCCCTGCGCTCTGCACCTGTGCTGAGCCACAACACGACAATGTGTGAAAGGAGCTTAATAGATTTTTGTTACACGTGCCGGACTGTGCCTCACACCTTTGTGAGCATGGCAGTCACAGACTCACCGATATGACCATCCCCATGTACAACAGGGGTAACAGACAGTGCTGCCAGGGGCGGCGAGTTATGTGGGCTCATGGTGCCCGGGCTCCACCAATGTTCAGGGCCAGGTCTCTCTCCCATCCCCGCCTGCTGCCCCTGCGCCTCCCCCAGGCCCGGGAGCGTCCCTGCCTCTCCCCTGCAGCTCCACGCTGCCTCCCCTCTGCTGGCTCTGGGCATCAACTGCCGCCGCAGGGTCCTAGTGCCCCCCATCCACTGCTGCCAGGGCAGACTGACCCTGAGCCTGCCCTTCTGTCTCAGATCCTTTCATTTTCTGGTGGGATCCTCCACCAGCACAGGGGGGCCCACCACCCGCAGTCACCGCTCCTGCCCCATGCTGGACAAGGGGTAGCCCCAATCCCCACCCTGAAAGAGACTACAGTGAGGGCAGCAGCAGGGGAGGAGGCACAAATGTGATGGCAGCCCCCCTCCTGGCACCCACCACAGGGGAGGTGAGGGCGCTTCCTGGACCTGAGAGGGGCCGTAGGAGCACATGCACTGACAGTGGTGTGAGGTGACTGTGGTGCAGGGGAGAGTGGGGGGCTCCTCCCTCAGAGCTCGCTGCTGCCTGCGAGGAGAGGGCTGGGGGGAGTCCTCCTCTCTGGCTTGCCTGCAACCCAAACCCCTCATCACCAGCCCCACCCCCGAGCCCTCACATTTTTACATTATTTTAAAAAATATATAGTAACTCCTCACTTAACGTTGTAGTTCTGTTCCTGAAAAATGCTACGTTAAGCAAAACAATGTTAAGTTAATCCAATTAATTAATGTAAATGGGGAGGGGGGGGGGGCTAGGTTCCAGGGAATTTTTTTTTTGCCAGACAAAAGACTATATTTTATACACACACACACACATATATATCTATAGACACCCCCCCATACACAGTATAAGTTTTAAACAAACAAACTGTACACAGTGATGATGACTGTGAAGCTTTGTTGAGGTGGTGGAGTCAGAGGGTGGGATATTCCCCAGAGAATGCCTTACTGCTAAATGATGAACTAGCACTCGGCTGAGCCCTCAAGGGTTAACACATTGTTGCTAATGTAGCCTCACACTCTACAAGGCAGCACGAATGGAGGGAGGGGAGACAGCATGGCAGAGAAAGACAGACACACACCCTGTGTGTCAGAGAGAGACGCGCATTGCCCCTTTAAAGTAGGCTGACCCCACTCTAACTACATTGCCTTTTTAAGTAGATCAGCAAGTAGAGACAGCAGCTGCTGCCAGCAAGCTCCCTCTGTCCTGAGCCCTGCAGGAGCAGGGGAGGGGGAAACCCTGACATCAGCACCCCTTTTCCCCCTGCACAGCAAGCAAGAGGTTCACAGGAGCAGCTCCAAGGCCACACAGGGAACTCAGGGGAGCTGTTGTGCATCTGCTGGTCTACCCTGGTTCCAAGCCCCCACCACTAGCTCCAATAGGCTGCGCTTTCTGCAAGCAGTGGACAAAGTAGGCGGCTGCCAAACAACCTTATAAGGGAGCATTGTGCAACTTTAAACGAGCATGTTCCCTAATTCAGAGGTTCTCAAACTGTGGTCCACGGACCATCAGTGGTCTGCGAGCTCCATACAGGTGGTCCACGGATAGTTCCCTCTAAGGTGCGCGCCTGGGTGGCCGCACACGAGAGAATGAAGGGCCACCCACCTAATTAGTGGAGTCGTGCAGGCGTGACTCCACTAATTAGGTGCCTGGACCCTGGAGAAGATGCACATATAAGCTCAGGTGGTGCCCTTGAGGGGAATAGGGAGTAAGTGGGAGGGGGCAGTGATGTGAGAAAAGGAGGTTGGGGAATTTGGGACATGCAGGGCTGCGGCGGCCAGAGAAAGAGGTGACTTTCCCCCACTCCAGGGCTGTGGCTGCCAGGGAGAGACCCCCCCTCCTTCCCAGTCCCAGCTTAGGGGCTGCTGTGGTGGGGAAGAGAGGGAGAGACCCCCGCTCCTTCCCAGCCGCAGCTTGGGGGCTGCCGTGGCAGGGAACAGAGGGCACATCCATCGCATTAGGAAGGTTAAGACTACTGATATTAAAATATGAGTTGTGTGACAGCGGACTATAACAGCATTTAAAAGAGAACTGGATAAATTCATGGAGGTTAAGTCCATTAACGGCTGTTAGCCAGGATGGGTAAGGAATGGTGTCCCTAGCTCTGTTTGTCAGAGGGTGGAGATGGATGGCAGGAAAGAGATCACTTGATCATTACCTGTTAGGTCCACTCCCTCTGGGACACCTGGTATTGGCCACTGTCGGGAGACAGGATCCTGGGCTAGACGGACCTTTGGGCTGACCCAGTACGGCCGTTCTTATGTGATTTTATGTGTAGAACAAAAAAACATTAATTATTAAGGGGTTTTTTTACATAGCACTTTTATCCAAAGCGCTTTACAATAGTTAGCTAATGGTACAAACAACATTTGGAAAGATCATTAAGTGGCCCGCTGAGACCCCCAGCAATTTTCAAGTGGTCCGCGAAAAAGAAAGTTTGAGAGCCACTGCTCTAATTGATCAGCAACGTAACAACGAAACAACGTTAACCGGGACGACTTTAAGTGAGGAGTTCCTGTATATTGGGTTACAAGGCAGGTGTGGGGGGGCGGAACTTGGATCTGTTCTGGGCACCACCAAAAGTTATACAAACCTGCCGCCCTGAATGCTGCCTGTATAAGTTACCTAGTCATGGCAGTGCCTAGTTAGTAAGAGATATAGTTTAGCTACCCTGTGGTTAGCGAGCAAGGAGAGGCTGAGATCAAAGAGTCTTTACAGTTTAAAGCACCAAAACGGGGGTTCATTCCCACTTGGTCTGTGTTGCTTATAAAGGGGATCCCTGTATAGCAGGATCTGCTATGAAACTATCTGGCCTTCATTCTCCTGCTCCTAAAGGATGTCCTGTCCTTTGCAGGAGAGGGAGGAGGAGCGAGATCACCTTATATTTCAACCTCAACCCCTCTCATGAAAATTTTGTCAGGTCAAAGCTTTGAAATATTGTTATGGCGTTTTCACACAAGGCAACACTCAGGGAAGATGAGACGAGTACCCCACTGCCTTTTTTTTTGGACTTGAAACATCGAATGTGGGTTGCACCTGGACTATCCAAGCTTTAAACACGTTCAAGAAGAGATCAAAGGCCTGATGAATTACAGTGGTGGGGGGAAGGTTTCCTGCACTTGTCTGTGGTTGCCCTGACCGCCACTGTCGAAACGAAGGCCACCTTACATCTGAATGAGAGCGGCCACACAGGAGTTTGAAGCCCTGGGATTTATTTGCATTAACTTTACACTGTTAGCATCCAACCATACAGACAAGCTGTGAGGAAATAAAGGAAAGGAAATGTGGGGAAATGGTGGTGGTGGGAAAGTGCTAACTCTTTAGTTTTAAATGTTTTCATTTCTTTTTCATGACGCCCCCACAAACAGGTGCAGACATTCAGAGGCAGCGCTTGGCAAAGAAACAGGAGTAGTAGCCACACAATCAGTATCAGAGTTTTCAGTCCATAAACAATAATGGGCCATTTAACGTTGGAATCAGCAATAGAGTCTGCGTCTATAAGAAAATGGGCATATTTACCATGGGGCAACTAACCTGCATTAGCTATCCTACTGCGAAAACATAAAAGGAAAGGATGAGGTCAGCACGGTGTCCCCCGGCCTGACCAATGCAAAGGAGGAACAGAGCAATTCGTTTTAAAAATTATTTGACTTGGGCTGTAGAAATCGGTACATTTGCCAGAAGGAAGAACATGGATCACAACAAAAGATGTAGCATCCATAAAAGGCTGGGAACTTAAATAGGCAACAAACAATGTGGTAGAAAAATCTACATCGCTGCATGCAATAAATGAAGTCATAGAAAAGTCAAGTGGGCCATTTAGACTGTGCCGGATGGGGAGTTACTTACAGAAATAAGGTTTTAAAATCAATTTTCAATTGCAAGTGTGGGAGGGGAATCACATGTTCCTGAAAGTGTAAAATGGCATTGAATGTTACAGGATTGTACAACCATCCTAGATACAGGGACCCTTTGGAAGGGGTAGCAGTAAAACTTAGAAGCTAGTACACCCCAAAGGCTCAACCACAAAAAGATGATAAGCCAAAAACAAATTTTATTCATTTCTTCATTTAAATTCTAAACTGTTGGGTGCATAACTCACGGGGTTTGAATTCTTGGGGTTGTCAATCTATCTTGGGGTTGTATATCTATGCTTAGGGGGGGAAATATCACAAAGTTCCTTTGGAGAAGCCCTGTATAGGAGACACTCTAAGGCCCCTAGGGACAGATTTTTTAAAGGATTTCGGCCACTAGTGGCATATTACAAAGTATCTAAGACTAACAGATGTATTGGAGCATAAGCTTTCGTGGGTGAATGCCCACTTCGTCGGATGCAAGTGGGCATTCACCCACGAAAGCTTATGCTCCATTACATCTGTTAGTCTTAAAGGTGCCATAGGACTCTCTGTTGCTTTTTACAGATCCAGACTAACATGGCTACCCCTCTGGTACAAAGTATCTAGGTGCCTTCAACCTTGAAACTTCTGGCCGTTAGTGAGTATTTGGGAACCAAGTTCTACACACAAATAGGACATGGGATAAAGCACTAGGGAGCTGGATAGAGAGACAAAAGACCAATTGGCTAAGTTTCAGAGGCGAGCCCCATTGGTGGATCAAAGGAAGTTGAGGGAGTTTTGAGACCAGCCCATGAAATCTGTCAGCACTGAACTCAAATTACAACATTGCAATCGAAACAGGAACTGTTACACTAGACACAGGGGGAGATGTGGTTGCAGATGGGGATGTAAAAGCTTAACCGCTAAACATTAGGCTTCTCGGTTTAACGGCCTTAACCATTAGCTCAGGCAGCCCCATGCTGGCCGGAGGGAGCCCCTGGCGCTGGGACGCCTGCACCGGTCTCGGCCACGTGGCCGCGGCAGAACCGCAACCGAATCCCAGCCCCGTTCCAGCGCCTGTGCTGCCCCCGGCCCTGATTGTGCCCCTGGGCCCCGCTCCTTCCCCGGCCCCCAGTCGGGGCCCCCCACCCCGCATTCAGTTTGGCCCCGGCCCACCTTCTCCCCCTCCCTGTTTGCCCCCCTCAGATCTCCCTGAGCCGCAACCTCCCTCCGCACCAGCGCGGCCAGGGGCAGGGAAACAAAGCAGCGGGGGGCGGGTAACATGATCCTGCCCCCGCCCCTCAGGTGTGGCTCCCCCAGCCCCGCACACACCGGGAGCTGGCGGCAGCTATCCCGGGCCCAGGGCGGGAATCGCAGCCAGCTCCGCTGGGAGCAGCCTGGGGCCAAACCTCCCCCTGCAGCCCGGGGGTGACGGGGGGGGGGGGGGGCGCGAGTCTCTCTCACCTTCCCTCCGAGCGGGGCCCCCTGGGGCAGGGGCCTGGCCGGGCTGGGGGCTCTGCCCTGGGAGAGGCTCCTGGAGCAGCGGGAAGGGCCCTGCTGGAGATTCCCCTCTCCCGGCTGCAGCCCGGGCTCCGGGCTCCCAGCACCAGCCGCCGGGGCTCGGGGATCTCGCCAGGAGCCTGGAGCCAGAGTCCCCGCAGCGGCTGCGAGTCACTTCCTGCTGCCGGGCCTGTGCCCAGCGATCGCTCCCCCAGAGCCGCCTCCCAGCTGCTCCTGGGTCCTAGCGATAAACCGCTCCCATGCGGCTTTTCTGGCCATCAGGGCTTCACCTGCCCTGGTCACAGCACTTTGGGAGCATCCTGCATAGAAGCCAGAGGATCAATGGGGGGACAGAAGGGAGACGTGCAGACCCCGGGGAGAAGGGGGGTTTCTAGGGAGACTCGGGTTGTTCTAGAGCCGCCAGAGGTGACGGGAGCCGGGACACTCTGTGTGTGATTCGCTCTGGTAACAGGCTGGCACAGGGAGCAGTTGGGCAGAGCTGGTCTCTTGTCTCCACACCACATTCACTGGTTACCAGCCCTGGGCCGGAGCTCCCAGCTCTGCTCCCCTCGCTCGGGTCATGGAGCTGTCAGAGCCTTGGCCCTGGTGCCGGTGACTTGTAGGTCCAGATGAACCCACCCCGTGTGGGTTTTCTGATGATCAGTAAGTTGTGTTCTGTAAACAAAACTTTTCCCATACTCAAGGCATTTATACGGTCTTTCTCCTGTGTGGATTTTCCTATGATTAATAAGTCTTGAGTGCTGACTGGAAGTTTTCCCACAGTCCAAGCATTTATGGGGTTTCTCTCTTGTGTGGGTTTTCTGATGTTTAGTAAGATTTGATCTCTGAATGAAACTTTTCCCACACTCAAGGCATTTATAGGGTTTTTTCCCATATGGATTCTCCCATGATTGATGAGGTATGAATTTTTTCCAAAACGTTTCCCACACTTGAGGCATCTATAGGGTCTCTCTCCTGTGTGCACTCTCTGGGGTACAATAAGACATGGCTTCTTATTGAAGCTTTTCCCACAGTCCAAGCATTCATAGGACTTCTCTCCTGTCTGTGTTCTCCAGTACACACAGGCTATCGGCACTGGTGCAAAACGTCTGGTTGTCTCAGCTGGCTGGGCCAGATTTGTAGGGGAGAGAGAGAGAGAGAGAGAGAAGGCAAAAGGATAGAGAATAAAAGGGGGAGGGAGGGTGGCATAATAGTTCAGACCAGTGAGAAGGAAACAGACACATAGCGGAAGACTGGCAGCAGAACCTCAAGTGTCACATCTCAGGGAGAGTTCAGGATTTAGCCGAAGCTGAAGCAGTTGAGGATGTTGGCTGGTTCCTCTTCTCTGGTTTGCCCTGCTCAGCTTCCCTTTCAGGATCAGGATGATGAAAGCCCAACAGTGCCATGTGGGTCCCAGGAGACAGTGGGTGTGAGACATAGCCCAGGGTACAATCTGGACTGTTGAGTTGCTTAATTCTCCATCCCAGGGCATCTTTTACACTGCTGCCCTGTGTGAACAACAAACCCCTCCACGCTCTGCTCCCACACAGCCACCAGCCTTCAAAGTCACTCCTGGCTACACTGTACTGAGTGCGACCAGCCAGACACTCAGGAACGTACCAAACGACACAGCAACATCAGCCAGTTTTATACTCCAGCCTTATACCCTGGGAATGTGCATCTTGGACTGCTCAGTCTGTTCACGGTGCTGGACAAACGCAATCATTAGTTGGACATCTCCACAAAGGGGCTGGATAAGGCCACAGCCTTGTTCTTTCAAGTCAAATCCCCCAAACACTTCAATGAAAACACACAGGTCCAGACAAAACACTAAAACCAGTTTATTAAATGGAGCAAGGGGGTTTTCAGGGATTACAAGGGAGAAAGATGTAAAAGGTCAGAACTGGTTAAAAAAAAAACCAATTTAAACATGAATTTTAAATCCTAAATATTACTAAACTAAGGAAGATGCGAAGCAAACAGGATTTCCCACCCCACCCACTGTTGCAGGCAGTTCACAGTTCTGAGTACCCAGGCTGGATTTCCTTCCAGCCTTGGTCCGCCCTCCTCAGAACAAAGCCCCTGTTGCCTTTCAAGCCATCTTGTTGCCTTCTGTAAAGATGGGGGAGAGGTGAAAATGGAGGCAATTCTCCCTTGTTTTTATACCACTCTCCTCTTTGAGGTTCACCCCCCAGCCAGGGGGCAGGTGATAATCAGCCTGTGGCCTGAGCATCCAGCCATCCTTGAGGTCAGGGGTTCTCAACCTATTTCTTGCTGACGCACCCTTCTGCAGCCTATAAAAACACCAGGGCCCAAGTGGGGGAGAGGGGTGGAGGAGTGTGGGACACCGGGTTGGGGGACACCCTTGGGCATAGGCATAGTTTTACTTCTATTTGGGGGGGGGAGGGCTGGCGGGGCTCAAGCCAGCTCTGCACAGCAGGGTCCAGGGAGGGCACGGCACCTCCATCCCCCTTACTCACTCAGAAGGCCACCCAGCCTGGGTAGTGGGGGGATGCAACCAAAAAACATAACTCAGTAGGGGTGACTCAGCTCAAAAAGTTGGAAAATTGCTCAAGGTATGGGCAGGGGTGTAGCTAGGGGCTGTGTGCAGGCAAGGGGTAGCTCAGGGTGCAGACAGGGAGTAGCTAGGGGCTGTGTGCAGGCAGGGGCGTAGCTATGGGTGCAGGGAGGGGATAGCTAGGGGCTGTGTGCAGACAGGGGGGTAGCTCATGGTGCAGGTGTGCAGGCAGGAGGTTAGCTAGTGGCTGTGTAGTGGCAGGGGTGCTCCCAGTACAACTTATAGCTTCAGGGGGCATTGGGGATCCCAGCTTCAGCCTCCCCACTACTCCGGGATTTGGAGATGCGGGGGGCCACGCTGGTTTCTGCCTCCCCACTGCTCCCAGCTTTGGGGCCTGCCGGCTTCAGCTCTGCAATGCTCCCAGACAGGGCGTGGAGACCCGGGAAAGCTGACAGATATATTTTAACCAGACAATAATATTCAGCAGATGATGACTTTTCCTATGATACCTCACAAGACATACTTTGTAGATTTCTCATTTTGTAAACGTGATGACCATAATAGTGCAGACCAGTGGCCCTCACAGGTGTTTCATCGCGCCCCCCCCCCTTTGTGTCTGTGGTCATTTATACTCCCATCCTCACAGGCACATATATCGCCACACAGCTCTAAAGGCAGAGTAGTTGCTGGTGAGGCGCCCAGCTCTGAAGCCTTCCAATAGCAGCACAGAAGTTAGGGTGGCCACGTGAAAAGTGATATTCCTCAATATTGCTGTTCACAGCAGACTTTTCACCCCATTGACACCCTAACTTCTGTGCTGCTACTGCACCTGGGTTTGAGAGCCTGAGCATTTATCCCCACCTCCAAGCTAGGCCTGTTCCTTCTTCATGAGCCCCAGGCATGTGGGGCCGACAGCCAGTGCTCTTTAAAAAAAAAAACCAAACAACCCACACTGATCATGCCTCCCTTGATACATTCCTGTGCCTCCACTGGGAGGCTCTGCCCACAGTTTGAGAATTGCTAGTGTAGAGAGTCACCGTGGGGATTGATAGCCAAGATGGTAACACCTGCTCCTTTCCGTCTCCGGGATCCCCAGAGAAAATGTCCGAGCAGGAGAGCGGAACAGATCCCATTGACATTAACCTTGTAAAACACATTTTGGTGATTTCAGCTATAAACATTCCCTCCATCCTTCAGCCCCAGCAAATTCAATGAGACTGAGCTAGAATTGGGCAGGTGGCAAAGGCGACGGGTATAATCTCTGAATTATTGATCCCTGAATTAACAGAATACAGGAACCCTTGGGATAAATTGTTAACCTCCGACAAGATATAGTTAAACATAGACCACTACAATTACCCCTCTTCTTCCAAATCTTTAACAATACATGTTTACATTTCAAACTCTAGCTTATCTAAGATGGAAACACTTTCGAAATTTCTCTCTAAAGGTTGATATGAGTCAGTTATACGCAAGTTGCTTAAACCTTTCTTGCCATGTGTTGCACAAGTTTAGAACTTGCGTGGATTCTCCCATGTTTAATGAGGTCTGACCTCTGTATGAAACTTTTCCCTCAGTCGAAGCACTTATGGGGTCTCTCTCCTATGTGGATTGTCTGATGATTAACAAGGTCTATCTTCCGCTTGAAACGTTTCTCACAGTCAAAGCACTTGTGGGGTCTCTCGTCTATGTGGATTGCCTGATGTTTAACAAGGGTTGACCTCTCTATGAAACTTTTCCCACAGTTCAAGCACTTGTGTCTCTCTCCTGTGTGGGTTGTCTTATGTTTCACAAGAGTTGACTTCTGTGTGAAACTTTTCCCACAATCCAAGCACTTGTGGGGTCTCTCTCCTGTGTGGGTTGCCTGATGTTGAACAAGGCTTGACCTTTGTATGAAACTTTTCCCACAATCCAAGCACTTGTGAGGTCTCTCTCCTGTGTGGGTTGCCTGATGTTGAACAAGGCTTGACCTTTGTATGAAACTTTTCCCACAATCCAAGCACTTATGGGGTCTCTCTCCTGTGTGGGTTGCCTGATGTTGAACAAGGCTTGACCTCCATCTGAAACTTTTCCCACAGTCCAAACATTTATGGGGTCTCTCTCCTGTGTGGATTGCCTGATGTTGAACAAGGCTTGACCTTTGTATGAAACTTTTCCCACAATCCAAGCACTTGTGGGGTCTCTCTCCTGTGTGGGTTGCCTGATGTTGAACAAGGCTTGACCTTTGTATGAAACTTTTCCCACAATCCAAGCACTTATGGGGTCTCTCTCCTGTGTGGATTGCCTGATGTTGAACAAGGCTTGACCTCCATCTGAAACTTTTCCCACAGTCCAAACATTTATGGGGTCTCTCTCCTGTGTGGATTGCCTGATGATTAACAAGCACTGACCTCCATGTGAAACTTTTCCCACAGTCTAAGCACTTATGGGATCTCTCTCCTCTGTGGCTTTTCTTATGTGAATTTAATGCTGACTTGGAACTGAAACATTTCCCGCACTCAAGGCATTGAATGGGCTTCCCTCCAGTGTGGCTTTTCCCATGGTTATTAAGATCAGAATGCTTATTGAAGCTTTCCCCACGTACCAAGTATTGAAGGGGTTTCTCTCCAATATGGATTGTCTGATGTGTAACAAGCTGTGATCTCACAATGAATCCTTTCCCACACTGCAGGCAGTGCCATGGTGTCTCTTCATTCGGATTTGTCTGTTGTGCTCTGGGATCCTCATCTCCTCCCCCACCGTTAATAGATTCAGCCACTCTCTTCCTTGGGTAGTTTCCCACAAGCCTCTTTGACCTATGCCAATTTCCCAATGCTTCTCCCTGCTCCAAGCACTGGGAAAGATTCCCTTCAGCTCTTCCCACATAGGTCCCCTGTGGTTGCACTGCCCCAGAAACTTCCTCATGATGATTCTCCTCCTCATTTTCACTCCCTCGCTCAGCTCCTGCTGGGAGACAGACAATCCAGACAGGAGTCATTGTGCTGGGGAGAAAGAGGAATAGCACCAAGGGCAAACCCAACACAAAGACTGAGCAATTGGATTCTGCCTCCACATCCCACCCAAACACTCACAGGGAAGGAGAGACGGGAAGGAACCTCCTGCAGCTAAGAGGCTGGGTGGAATAGTGTGAGCGATATCTGCTGACCACTGCCCTGCTCTGGGTGAGATGAGGAAGAACTGAGGGCATAACTCACACCATATTTTGGGATTCTCAACTTTTTCCTTCATTCCCCAGATGGTTTGTATGTCAGTCCTCACCTGTGCTGGTACATTTTGGAACCTTTCTTTCCTCACAGGCCCAGAGATCCAGCACCCAGGGCTCTTCCCCTCGTTCCAGCCGGGCGATCAGCTCAGGTCTGGGAATGGGAAATCCTGTGCAGAGGGTGAAATCAGACCAGATCACGGTGCATGGAGCATTGGTGGAGTATTTGTCACCAAGGACATTCCATGAGTGGAACGTTTCCCTGTGCTCTGCTGGAGGAACGTGGAATCCAAGAGGATGGGAACATGGTCACTGAGCCCCCTTGTGCAGAGGAAGTTGTCTGGGGAGGTGAGTTGAATGATTACTACACCCTCACTAGGTGTTCCCAGGATCTCTGAGCTCTGGGGGCCTTGCTGACTCACACACAGCTCTGCACTTAAACCCCTGCCTCTTTCTAAACCTGCAGAGCCCAGAGCCCTCCCCATGGCTGGAGCTAGTCCCAAGGAGGGAGGTGAACAGGGATTGTATGTGCAGCCGAGAGACACCACAGACAGGACAATGCTGGATTTATGCCTCTTTGAAAGCTGAAGGGGTGGGGAGGCCCGCAAAACTCGTAAAGCAGCAAGGGCCATATTACTCCAAATAAAACAGCTGAGGGCCAAAACCCACCAGGTGGGCCCGTAAACAGCTCCCCATTGCCACTCAGCCCCCCCAAAACACCCAACCCAGCCCCTCAAACAACCCCCCCAGCAATGCCCACCCCATGGAAAAAACCCTCCTTCCCCAGCGCTGCCCCACTGAAACAGTGGTATTGAACCATGGTAATAAGTTATAGCGGACCCCTAAGGTAGTATAATTAAGGTAAACGAAAATGTCTTTTTGCTAGAGGTAGAATAAGATCTTCCCCCTCACTTTGTAATCAATTGCCCTGTTGAATGAATGAGCTGTGAATGAGGAAGGCATGGAAGGCAGCACCTCCAGACAGCTGCAACCCTTGGAGAGGGGCTGGGAGCCAGACCAAGGACAATTAAACTTGTCAAGTGGGTAGACTAGAGAAGAGCAGACATACTGACGGCCTCGGGGGTTAGAAGCAAGCACCTTCCATTGGGAACACCCTCTTTGCAGCACTGGGACACCCCCCAGCCCAGAGAAAAGCAGCAAAAAGGACCAATTATTATGAGAGACAAGATCAGTAGAACAGGTCAGCCACCAACTCACCGCTCATCTCCTCACCCCCCCCAAGTATGAAGCCCCCCGCCACTGCCCGCCTTTCTCCTCACCCCCCCCACACCATCCCAGCTCGCCTACTCACCCGCTGCTGCCCGCTCGTCTCCTCAGCCCCCTCCACTACCCACCTGCTCACTTCCTCAACCCCCCTCCCCCACCCCACCTGCCGCTGCACATCCGCTCACCTCCTCAGCGCCCTACTGCCCCCGTCTCGCCTCCTCACCACCCACTCGCCTCCTCAGCCTCCCTCCCCCGTTGCCAGTAAACCTACCCCCACCTCCTCAGCCCCACTCCCACGCCGCCAGCTCACCTGTCTGCCCGCCGCTCGCCTCTTACCTTCTGCTGCAGCCCCCGCCCCCTACTGCTGGCTCACCCTCACTCCCCAGCCTGCCACTGGCATCTTCACCACCCCGCCCACCTGCCGGGCAGCCAGCCGTTGGCTGGCCCCACCCTGCTGCTTGCCTACTCACCCGCTGTGGGCCACACAGTGAGCCCACACGGGCCGTATGTTGTGCAGGCCGGGTTTAATTTGTCCATTAGGTTTTGATACCCATGTCCCACTGGAGAGGGCACAAAGATGCAAGTCTCTCTCACATGGCAGAAGTGCATTATGGAACCACTCACCTCTGATCTAACTGATCAGGGAAGAACCTGACCAGATTCAGATAAGCAGACCCCACAGTTTCTAATAACTGAGGGGACGGGAATCCCTTACCCAGAGAGATCACCATCTCGTAGTTCTCCTGCATGACGTCCCTGTAGAGGGCTCTCTGAGCGGGGTCCAGCAGAGCCCCCTGCCCCTGGGTGAAATACACAGCCACCTCCTCGAAGGTCACCGGCATCTGAAAGAAAAAGAGTCCCCTAATCAGCACGTGCTGCCCCAGCCACAATCCCCCTTTTCACAGGGGAGGAGGCCCATAAAAAGCTGAATCCCCCCTCCCGCGCCCTGTTCAAAACAGCCAAGAGGCTTCAGCGGATGGGAGAAGGTGAGACCTTCTTGTCTCCCCCAGCACACGGAGCAGGGCAGGGTCTTCTCATTTCCCACATGCCTATCAGACACAGGCTGATACGGGAAGTAGAGCGCTGACCCAGGGACAGGGATCCCGACAGCTTCCCTTTGTATTTCACAGCAGCCTCTGCCCAGTGGGGTCAGGCACTGGCAGTGGGAGTCTGGTCAGTTTTTCCAGCCCCGCCTTGAAAATCCCCTACCTTAGGTGGCTCCATCACAGCCATTTCCCTTCCCTGTCCCCTGGAAGATGGGACGAACTGGAGCGACTCGTGGACGTGATTCCTCAGCCTGTCGGGGCGAGAGGGGTAATGGGGGAGGTTCCAGAAGGGGCTTGAGTCCATGACACACCCCAATTCCTCCCATGCTCTCTCCTTACAGACAGATGCTCTGGGCTCTGCTGCGCTGGGAAAACCCTCAGTCACTTTATCACAGCACAGACCCGGCCTCTCCCTCCAGCACTGAACCCCTGAGACACTTTTAACGCACCCCCCCCCACAAGGACAGAGTCTCTAAGACAAATAATAGAAAAGAGCCGAATCAAAGAATCCACTTTGGGGGATCTCCCCTGACATTGGCCCCGAGGGCAGTGTGTCCCCCCAGCAGTGCAGGGACTCGTCCAGGGTAGGACCTGGCTTCTCCTCTCTCAGCTCCTCTCTTTGTTCCCAGGAGAGTCAGTCTGCCCACGGGCCATGCAGGGAATGGATCCGGGCAGGGCTAGGAGCTGGGAGTCTCCCTCCCCACTTCCTGCTCCTGTTGCCCCTTTCGGTCTCACCCCTCCCCTTCCTGTCTCCTTCCCTCTCTCCTCTGCCTGGGAGAACTGGGGACTGTCCTGATCCCATGGGCGTTTGCTCTCCAGGGTGAGCCTGGCTGTGTCACTGAGGGCAGCAGCTCTGGGACCCGCAGACCCACGGGGAACCCCTCCCCCTCCAGTACAAACTCACCACAGGTCCCTGAAAGGGGCCCTTTGTGCAGAGTCACTTTCCTGCCCAGACCCAGTGCTTCCCCCCAGGTCTCCCCATCACCTGCAGGCTCCGGCTCAGGGGCTGGTGTGAGCAGAGCCGGGGGCTGGTTCCAGGCACGGTGAAAGTCCCCAATTGGGCTGGCCCGGGGGGGGGGGGGGTTAATGAAGGTCTGTCCCTAGCACAGACCCAGCTGGGAGCAGCAGTTTCACACTCTGGGCTCTCAGGTACAGGAGGCAGCAGCATCTGAGCCAGGGAGCACCAGCCTCCTCCTCTCCCTTGGCCAGAACCGGAGCAGCTAATGCCTGAGCCTCCCTCTCCTGGCCCTGAAGCCCCCAGGGACAGGCAGGCAGAGGCTGATCCCATTGGCCCATCCGCATTCACCTCCCCTGCCACAGCCAGCAGTGACTCTGGTCTGACTCCGGTGTGGCTGAGATCTGGATCCTGCCCGGAAATCAGACCAGGGCCCTGGGCAGCCCCCAAGGTGTGTCTGAAAATAATACACTAGGAGCAGGGCATGTGTGGGGGTGGGGGGTATATCTGGATATTTGCCTTGTAACTTTTGACCCCGTCTGGCTGCTGGGTGGGGGCAGCCCCTCCCCCTTTCCTGCCCCATGGGGCAGGGAATCTGGCTTGTGTCTCTCCCCACCCCTTCTCCCCGACCCCTACCCTCTTTCTCTCCGTTCTCCAGGCAGTCTGACTCTCACTCTCACTCTCCCCCGAGCCTTCCCTCCCTACATCCCCCCTTTCCCTCGCAGTGACCCCCCCACACTTGAGTTTCCCTCAATTGGAGCCCTGTTCCCATCCGCCCCATAAATCTCCACGATTCCCCTACATCGCCCCATCCCCCCTTCAGTCACCTCCTGTCCCCAGCCCATCCTGCCCCTCACACATCCTTGTTCCCCCCTTATCTACACCTGCCCCTCCTCCCGCTCCCACCCCTTCAGTCCCCCAGGAGTGGCTCCCCCCGCCCCGCACACACCGGGAGCTGGCGGCAGGGCAGGGAATCCGCTGGGAGCAGCCTGAGGCCAAACCTCCCCCTGCAGCCGGGGGGGGGATCGGGTCTCTCTCACCTTCCCTCCGAGCGGGGCCCCCCTGGACCTGGGAGAGGCTCCTGGGGAGCAGCGGGAAGGGCCCTGCTGGAGATTCCCCTCTCCCGGCTGCAGCCCGGGCTCCGGGCTCCCAGCACCAGCCGCCGGGGCTCGGGGATCTCGCCAGGAGCCTGGAGCCAGAGTCACCGCAGCGGCTGCGAGTCACTTCCTGCTGCCGGGCCTGAGCCCAGCGATCGCTCCCCCAGAGCCGCCTCCCAGCCGCTCCTGGGTCCTAGCGATCAACCCATCCGCTTGCGCTTCTCCTCTCTGTGTCCGGCTCCTGTTCCACTCACAGGCTCTAAGGTCAGAAGGGCCCATCGTGAGCATCTAACCCCGGGGGTTCTCACGACCAAATTTTTCTTGGTCTCAGAGTGTGGCCAGCAACTCTCGCTCGTGGCTGCTCTGGCACTTTTTCTTAAAATACTTAATTACCTTTAGGACAAACTAATAAATATGCACTTGAATAAGCAGGGGAACAGTCCTGCTATTGTGGGGAACATTCCTGGCTTATATACAGCCCCGGTGGAATTGGCTAGCGAAAGGATCTGAGTCCTCGCTCCCACTTCCTTCACCAAGAGGCCTGCCTGACCTCATGGACTCCCCTTTTACTTTGGTCCCCATAACCCCAAGGCTGGGCCCAGGGCTCCTGAGGGGCTCAACCCCCAATCTTCTTGTGATCATTCAGGACAGGTTCCCCATTGTGGGGTGCCTCCCCTAATGCTCCCTTGACCATTACACAGAGTTCAGAACAAATACAATTAATTAAACAGCAACTTAAAAAAAATAAGGAGAAAAGTGGGAAAGATTAAAGGAAAACACATCACCCCGCTCTGTGGGAGGAACCACAACCAGCATCTCTGGAACGTCAGGGCAGTTCACAGTCTGTTCCTCATATGTCCCTGACTGTGCTGCGGGGAGGCTGCAGGTCAAACACTTACTCTGGTGGTGGCCACATGCCCTCAGGCTCTAGGTGGCAGGACCCTTCTTCCTAGCGTCAGCTTCTTCCTGTCAGGGTTATGATCCCCCACCCAGTCTGGCCTGCAAGGCCTCTTGGCTGAGGGTGTCCCCTTCGTTCACTGCTCCCAGCTCCGGACTGCTCCAGTTTCCCTCCACCTCAGCACAGCTCTGCTCTCTCCTTAGCGCCTCCCGCTCTGCTCTGGCCCAGCCAGCTCCAGCTCACACAGAGAATGGGACCCCAGCCTGCTGACTCCCTCATTGGCCTGCCTGTCCTGTCAATCAGGCTGACCTAAAGCATTGGCTCCTCCCCATTGTCAGTCTCAGGATCTTGATTTCTCATTGGCCCTTCCCCTTTCTTTTGGAACTAGGAGATGGCCAACCTACCCCCTCCCTTAAGCTTCAGTAAGGAGCTTCCTCTTTAGCCAGCTGAAGACCAAATGGAGGGGTCTCCCACCGGTTTAAATAGACTTTCTTTTGTGGGTGGAGATCCCCCTCCTCCCTCCTATGCAAAGTCCAGCTCCAAGATGGAGTTCTGGAGTCGCCTGGGCAAGTCACATGTCCATGCATGACTCACAGTCTTTAGCTGCAGAAGCCATTGTTCACATGGTCTCTTGTATGTCTCCAGGAAGACTTCTTATGTGGATTGGAGCATTCCAAGATGCATTGTTCCTCAAGTGCTTCCTGATCCTGTACTTAACCTTGCAAATTCCTTCCTAAAGAAGCTGACCAAATGCCTCACAAAGCTTACTTAGAAATCAAGCAAGCATACAGCCCATATTCTTAACCTCAAGTACAAAATGATATATGTGTACAAATAGGATGAATAGATATAGTAGATCATAACCTTTACAGAGATATGTTACAGGGCACAGGCAGCACAAAACATATTCCAGTTATGTCATATTCCCATAAAGCCTTATGGGAGGTACCGTCACATCCTCCCCCTGAGCTTACTGCCAGAGACTTGGACACTGTCCATGGTGGAGGCAGTACCTGTAAAATTCCTGTTTGTCTTTGGTCACACTCCTTTTCAGTACCTTGAAACCATATGATGTCATTCCTAGGGGTTCTAGCCAGTTTTGGGGTTCCTGGTCCCCAGATGCCTGAAAACAGGTTGGGGTGTAGTAGTGCTACCAGAATGCAGATAGGAATATCCGTTAAAGTAGAGGTGTCTTGACATTTAGCCACCAATGCCATGAAGTGGTGTGCCTCAGTTTCCCCTTCTACACAGCAGCATGGGCCTGTTATGCTTTTGCTGCAGTGCCAAGCTTCCAGTCTGTTTATAGGGATAGGCTGAAAAGTAACATGCTTGGGGGGCTGTCTTGTCACTGTCCCTAGCATGTACAACAATTTCTTCCACAAATCAGGTATGTCCCACATCTTTAAAGGGTTTACCACTAGTATGAATTCTTTTGTTTTATCCCATAGGTGAATTAGCAAAAGACACAAGGTTAACAGCCAATCTACGGTGGACAGGCTTTGTTCACTCAATTTGACTTGTTTAGCCTCTATTGCATTTTCCCAGTTGTCTGTGCCCTCTGATAGACACTTCTGCCTCTTTGGGGAAGGCTTTTAATTCAGGCAGGTGTTTGGGTCTTTGGCCAGGAAAGGGTGTACTGCAAGCATGCCTGCCCTCGGCCCCTCCCTCTGGAATTTCTCTGGGCTGGACCCACCCATGCAGAGATTCCTCCCTCCTCCTCCCCCCTCATAGTTTTATCTCTTAGAAGTGTAGCAAGAACAACATCTTTCAATGGGGTGCTCTGGACCCCCTTTGGACACCCCACATTCTGTTCCCAACAGGTCATCTGGATAAATCCCCCCCCCCCAGGAGACCTGACCCCCAGGTTTCCCTTAAAACCTGATCCACAGGAGAGGGGACTGGCATTTTAAATGCAGATTTTTCACCATCTTCCTGGGAAAGTCCCTTCCTACAAAAGGTGGGCGGACTCTCTGGCCCCCCCTCACCTTCCCTCTGGGCTTCCCTCTCTGGGCTCCCCTCTGCGTCAGACACTCTCGTGTCCCCCAAAAGGGAAGGTGACCTATGGGCTCACAGCTACCAACTATGGCAGACTCTTCACTGGCCAGCAAAATTCCCCCCTTTTCACTCAGGTTGGGTTTGCTTGCAGCTATAGAGATCTTGGGGTCTGCTTCCACCGCAGTGGTCACCAGGACCCCAACTTCCACCTTTGGGACACACGCCTCTGTGCACCCCAGGGCAGGCCCTGCCCCCTGCTGACCTGCAACTTCCTGGTAGTCAACAGCCGGGGTGGCCCCCCCTGTAACAAGTGGTACAGCCCTCTCCCCGAGGGAGATGATTACGGGACAGGAGCTGGCTTTGTCCAGCACCTCCATCTGAAACTTCCCTTGAGCCCCCGGGCTACAGGAACTGTCTAGAACCATCCCTGCCCCCGAAGCTGCATCCTTTACTCCTGCAGAGGAATCTAATAAGAGACACCCTCCTATTCCCCAAGCAGTCCATGTGACTTCATCCCCCCCAGGGCTTTTAGCAAAAGACTCCTTCTCACCAAACTGGGAGGGATTGCAACTGCTTTGGAGGACAGGGTCATAATTCAAAATGATCTGGACAAATTGGAGAAATGGTCTGAGGTAAACAGGATGAAGTTTAACAAAGACAAATGCAAAGTGCTGCACTTAGGTAGGAAAAATCAGTTTCACACATACAGAATGGGAAGAGATCATCTAGGAAGGAGTATGGCAGAAAGGGATCTAGGGGTTATAGTGGACAAGCTAAATAGGAGTCAACAGTATGATGCTGTTGCAAAAAAAGCAAACATGATTCTGGGATGTATTAACAGGTGTGTTGTGAGCAAGACACGAGAAGTCATTCTTCCTCTCTACTCTGCGCTGGTTAGGCGTCAACTGGAGTATTGTGTCCAGTTCTGGGCACCGCATTTCAAGAAAGATGTGCAGAAATTGGAGAGGGTCCAGAGAAGAGCAACAAGAATGATTAAAGGTCTTGAGAACATGACCTATGAAGGAAGGCTGAAAGAATTGGGTTTCTTTAGTTTGGAAAAGAGAAGACTGAGAGGGGACATGATAGCAGTTTTCAGGTATCTAAAAGGGTGTCATAAGGAGGAGGGAGAAAACTTGTTCACCTTAGCCTCTAAGGATAGAACAAGAAGCAATGGGCTTAAACTGCAGCAAGGGAGGTTTAGGTTGGACATTAGGAAAAAGTTCCTAACTGTCAGGGTGGTTAAATACTGGAATAAATTGCCTAGGGAGGTTGTAGAATCTCCATCTCTGGAGATATTTAAGAGTAGGTTAGATAAATGTCTATCAGGGATGGTCTAGACAGTATTGGCTCCTGCCATGAGGGCAGGGGACTGGACTTGATGACCTCTCGAGGTCCCCTCCAGTTCTAGAATCTATGAATCTACTAATGTGATATATGCCATCATGTGCCAGCAATGCCCCTCTGCCATGTACATTGGACAAACTGGACAGTCTCTATGTAAAAGAATAAATGGACACAAATCAACATCAGGAATGGTAACATACAAAAGCCTGTAGGAGAACACTTCAATCTCCCTGGACATTCAATAACAGATTTAAATGTAGCCATCCTTCAACCTAAAAGCTTCAAAAACAGACTTCAAAGAGAAACTGCAGACCTACAATTCATTTTCAAACTTAACACCATCAATTTGGGCCTCAATAGGGACTGGGAATGGCTGGCTCACTACAAAAGCAATTTTCCTTCTCTTGGTATTGACCCCTCTTCATCAAATATTGGGATTGGTCCACATCCACCCTGATTGAATTAGCCCTGTCAACACTGGTTCTCCACTTGTAAGGTAACGTCCTTTTCTTCATGGGCCAGTATATATATGCCTGTATCTGTAATTTTCACTCCATGCATTGGAAGTGGGGTTTTTTACCCATGAAAACTTATGCCCAAATAAATCTGTTAGTCTTTAAAGTGCCACCGGACTTCTAATTGTTTTTAAGGGCTGACTTCTAATGGAAACCATTCCCACAGTGCAGGCATTTATAGGCTTTCTCTTCAGCGTGGATTCTTTGATGGTTATTAAGGTTTCTGCTATTACTGAAGCTTTTCCCACATGCCAAGCATTTATAAAGTCTCTCTCCTGTTTGGCTTGCCTGATGTGTAACAAGGCCTGATCTTGCTGTGTAACTTTTTCCATAGTCCAAGCACTTATAGGGTCTCACTCCTCTGTGGCTTATCTGATGTGTAACAAGCTTTGATCTCTGTATGAAACTTTTCCCACAGTCCAAGCACTTATTGGGTCTCTCTCCAGTGTAGATTACACTGCTCAACAGCCAAAATGCTTCTGAAATAAATGTAGTCAAACTTTACTAATTCTGGGTCACTGAGAAGGAAAATGATGCTTAAAATTGTTGATTGGCTCTAGTTTTCAAGATATGCTATTGGGTCAGTATATACGACCCTTGACTTGGGAATGGCGGAGGATAAGTGAGTTCTAAAGGGAAAGGCTCTCAATTTAAACCAGAAATGACTAAAATACATCTTTGACTGGATCTATGAATAAATCTATGACTAGGTTTGGACAGTACTTGTTTTTTAGGCACAACAATGAATGATGCAATCTGAAGCTGGTATTGCATCATACATGATATGAATTGCATCATGTTATTCCTAGAAGTCATGGACGATGCAATCATAACGAAGCTTACATCACTCTGTTGAACAAATTGCCCTATATCAACTCTAGAAATCATACAGTGTCATGCTATCTTATTTGTCAGTGTTTGATTTTGCAAAGGGACACATTTCTGTTTAGCCAAAGCGAGCAGAGATGCCTCGTACTTGTGTGAACAGTGCAGATAACTTCTGCTATGTTTATGGGGAAGTGACTTCTGCATCACAAAAGCGCAGAATAACCACTCTGGTTAAGAAAGCCTATCACCCTTATTTTGGCTGCAAAATTGGAGATCAGGACAAGAGGTGGGCCCACACATATGCTGCAACACTTGTGCAACAAATCTTTGCCAGTGGTTGAACAGGAAAAGGAAATCTATGCCTTTTGCAGTGCCAATGATTTGGAGAGAGCCAACAGATCATACCAGCAATTGTTACTTCTGCATGGTGCCTCCAGTTGGGAAAGGTGTGTCAAAGAAGAAAAAGTGGACTGTGCATTATCCAAACATTCCATCAGCTATACGCCCAGTACCCCAGAGAGAAGGACTGCCGGTTCCTGATGCACCAGAATCATTCTCACTTGAGTGAGACGAGGAAGAGGATGAAACTTTTGGTCCTGAACCATCAATGTCACAGGACCCACATTTTCTCCCATCCTCCTCCTCTGAACCACACCTCATAACACAAGGTGAACTGAATGACCTTGTCAGGGATTTGGAACTACCCAAGAGTAAGGCAGAGCTGTTGGGCTCCAGACTACAGCAGTGGAATCTCCTGGCAGGTGATGTTAGGGTTTCCATGTTCCATGACCGTCAAAAGGATCTTGTCCCATTCTTCTTCATGGAAGGTGATCTTGTAGCCTGCAACAACATTGATGGTGTGATGGCAGCCCTCAACATCATTCACGATCCAGATGAGTGGAGACTGTTCATTGATTCATCAAAGACGAGTCTTAAAGCTGTTTTACTGCATAATGGCAATGTTTTGCCATCAATTCCAGTTGGTCAGGCAGTCCATATGAAGGAAACCTGTGACAACATGAAACAACTTTTGAGGTGCATAAACTATGACCAACATCAGTGGCAGCTTTGTGGTGATTTAAAGGTTGTTGCTCTCTTGCTTGGTCTGCAGACTGGATACACAAAGTACTGCTGTTTTCTCTGCGAATGGGATAGTCGTGCAAAAGATTCCCACTACATCAAGAAAGATTGGCCACTCCGACAGTCATTGGAGCCTGGGAGGAAAAGTGTTCAGCATCCACCACTTGTTGAATCAAGGAAGATTTTGTTACCACCCTTACACATCAAGCTGGGTCTGATGAAGAACTTTATCAAGGCTATTGACAAAACACAAGCAGCTTTCAAGTACCTCCGTGGAAAATTTCCAAGATTAAGTGAAGCTAAGATAAAGGAAGATGTCTTTGTTGGTCCTCAGATTCATGAACTTCTTCGAGATGATGCATTAGACCATGCACTGCGTGGCGAGGAAAAGACGGCATGGAAAGCCTTCCAGTTAGTGGCAATAAATTTTCTCGGAAACAACAAGGCAGACAACTACAGGTTGTTGGTTGGAAACCACCTCAAGGCATACAAAAGCCTTGGTTGCAACATGTCACTAAAGATACATTTTTTGCACTCTCATCTAGATTTTTTTCCACTGAACTGCAGAGCAGTGAGCGACGAGCACGGCGAGCGATTTCACCAGGACATTGCAACAATGGAGAAACGCTATCAGGGCAAATGGAGCCCATCAATGCTTGCAGACTATTGCTGGACAGTGACAAGAGATGCTCCATTTAATGAATACAAGAGACAAGCCAAGAAGCGCCGAGTAGACACTGAATAGGACTAAACTATGTACATAACAGCTTTTTGCCTTTTGTTTCATAATAAATTTTATTTATATAACCCTTTTGCTGATTTTTAAAGTGTTACATAAACAGGACAGGTGAAATATTATCATGTAAAGCAACCATAAACACATGAAAAGACCTAGGTTTACAATTTATGATTAAAACTCTACTATCTACACAATAGACATAGACATAAAATGTAAAAACTTAAATATCTTAGAAACAGTAGTCAATCAGTTGTTTTAATTGTCATATTTTAATTCAGCACATGAAAATACATAATAAATAGCACATTTTATCTCTGAAGCAGACGACTTCTCAAAAATTGTAGACCAGTGTTATCTGTTGTGCAATAAGGGCTGAATTCCAGTTGAATCATTTCCCGCAGTTGAGACACTGATAGGGTTTCCCTGCCGTGTGGCTTCTCCCATGGTTATTAAGGTCTGAGCAGTTACTGAAGCTTTCCCCATGGTTCAAGCATTGAAGGGGTTTCTTTCCAGTATGAATTGTCTGATGTGTAACAAGGTGTGATATCAGAATGAATCCTTTCCCATATTCGAGGCATTGATAGGGTTTCTCTTTGGTAGGGTTTGTCTGCTGGACTGTGGTTTCATTGGGACTCTTTTCTCCTCCCTCATATAGAATAGATCCAACCACTTTCTTCCTTGGGTGGTTCCCCAGCAGCCTCTCTGACCTGTGCCAATTTCCCCAGGCTTCTCCCTGTTCCAAGCCCTGGAAAAATTCCCTGCAGCTCTTCCCAAAAAGGTCCTCAGTGGTTCCGCTTCCCCAGGACCTTCCTCATGATCATTTTTCTCCTTGTTCTCATTCACTATCTCATCACCTGGTGGGGGAGAGAGACAATCCAGACAGGAGTCATTGTGCTGGGGAGAAAGAGGAATAGCATAAAGGGAAAATCCCACACACTAAATTTGCACAGACTGAGCAATTGGATTCTGTTTCCACTTCCCACCCAAAGACTCAGAGAGAAGGAAAGATGGGAAGGAAGCTCCAACAGTTAACAGGGTGAGTGGAAAGCTGTGAGCGATATCTGCAGACTAAAGCCCTGCTGTGGGTGAGATGAGGAAGAACTGAGGGTGCTTACTCACACCACATTTTTGGAATTCTCAACTTTTTCCTTCATTCCCCAGATGGTTTCTATGACAGTCTTCACCTGTCCGCGTGCCTCTCGGGATCTCTCTTTCCTTGCAGGCCTGGAGATCGGGCACCCACGGCTCCTCTCCTCACTCCAGCTAGGCAATCAGCTCAGGTTTGGGAATGGGAAATCCTGCACAGGTGGTGAAATTAGACCAGATCAGAGTGCTTGAAGTAGTGGGAGAGTGTCTGTCACAAAGGACATTCTGTGCATTGAACCTGTCCTCTTCTGTGCTGGGGGATCGTGCAACATGATGGGATGGGAACATGGTCACTGAGCCCCCTTGGGATAGGCAGATATTTGAGGAGGTGGGGAAAATTATTATTATTATATTATTATTATACCCTCACTAGGCATTCCCAGGATCTGTGCTCTCTGGGGGCCTTGCTGCCGCACACCCAGCTCTGGTGTTAAACTCCTGCCTCTTCCTAAACCTGCAGAGCCCAGAGCCCTCCCCATGGCTGGAGCTATTCCCAAGGAGGGAAGTGAAGAGGGATTTTTTGTGTGAATGGGAAACAATACATATGGGACAATACATGGCTTCTTCCCCTTGAAAAGCTGGAGGGATGGGGATGAACTAGCATGTCCATTAGCTTTTGACACCCATGTCCCACTGGAGAGGGCATGGAGCTGTGCATTACTCAAAACATTCCCCTCTGATCTAACTGACCAGAGAAGTACCTGACCAGATTCAGACACGCAGACCCCATAGCTTCCAATAACCGAGGGGACAGGAATCCCTTACCCATTGAGGTCACCATCTTGTAGTTTTCCTGCATGACATCTCTGTAGAGGGCTCTCTGACAAGGGTCCAGCAAAGCCCCCTGCCCCTGGCTGAAATACACAGCCACCTCCTCGAAGGTCACCAGCATCTGAAACAACAAGAGTCCCTCACTCAGCACCTGCTGCCCCAGCCACAATCTCACTTTTCACAGGGGAAGATGCCTAGAAAAACAGAATCCCCCCTCCCGGTCAGAGCAGCCAGGAGGCTTTGGGGGTGGGGGAGAAATTGAGAGCTCCTTGTCCCCATCCTGTCCTCCCCTTCCTCTCCCCACCAGCAGATGGATCAGGGCAGGGTCTTTTCATACCAGCCCCAGAATATGATGAAGTGGGAATGTTCTTTATGGTCTCCCTGAATATGGTGTGTGTTCCTCAGTGTGTTACTCAAGTATCAAGGTGGTGGGATATGGGTGTGTGATCCTTGCAGAGACCCCTTAGTGGGCAGGTGTGACTGCCAACTGACTATCTGGGCAAAGAGAAGTGCCAGCACTCTGGATCTTGGCAAGTGGTGGCTGGTGCCCATCCTCTGCAAGGAGACAGCCGAAGGTGTTAGAGAACAATGAGGTGGATATCGGGGACCTGTTTGGCCAGGAAAGGGACAAAGCACATAAGAGGGGTAGCTGGGGGGCTGGAAGTGGGTCAGTCTCCTGGTTTGGGGTTCAGTGAAAAGAACCCAGGGCTCTGGATGCCCCCAAGATGGACTTTGCTGAATATTCCTGATGTCTGTGATAACAAGCTCTATTCTCAGGCCACTTGTCCAGTCTGGCTGCAGGAGGGGATCTGGGGACAGACAGAGGGGGCCTGGGAGAGTCTGGGGAGCAGCCACCTGAGACTGGAAATGGAAATCCAGCTGTGGTGAGAAAGGAGTGTTTGCCAGGCATGTGGCTGGTTATCGGGGCAGCCAGAGAGCTGAATATAATGTTGCAGTTATTTAATGCCTTACACTGGGGAATTCCTACATTCTTGCAGCTGTATGGTGTGAGCTGAAATTATTTTCCTTAAGGTGAAGGCTGGCACCGCTCCAATTTTGCTGGAGAATGCATGTCTGGAGATCTGTAGCTATCAGTGACATGCCTTCATTCTGCTGCTGTTTCATGTGGCTGGGCACTGCAGCCAGGACTCTATTGCAGCGGAGTGGATTTGAGATCTGATTCAATAGGGAATGTGGGGAGTGGCCTTCTGGAGCCAGAAAAGGAGCTGCAACTGTGATGGGAAAGACATGCTGGGCAGAGATACTGCTGTGGAAGCAGCTCGTAACACTGTTACCCATGTGTAAGGCAAACTGGTTACATGGTTGAAAACCTGCTTCTCACAGTCTTGCTGCTCCTTGGCAGCCAGATGCTGTCAGCTGTGATGGATGGGTTCAAGCAGAGGATCTCACTGCTGTTTTTTTTTTTTTTTTTTTTGCTGGTGAACGATATGCCTGAGAATACGAAATACGCCTGAGAATTGTAGTAATCAGTCAAACCCACATGACATGCAGTTATTTTTGACCAACAGAAGTTGTCTCCAGGAGCTGTGAGGAGGAGGCTGGAGAGATCTCCAACAACCAGGACAAATAACATGGCCTGGGGTAAAGTGAAACAAGCCAGAAACATTGAGTACAAATTGCCTACTGAGTGCTGTTTGTGTTTGCAGGCACCTCCCAGCCCTGTGGTCTGACCATGACCTATTCCCAGCCCTAGAAGAAAAGTCGAGTATTGGACACCATTGCAGCCCATTTTGCTAGTAAGTTAACAGAGAAAGTGCACAAGGTCACTGAAGTCAAAATGAGGACTAGAACCAGGGTCTCTAATATGGAAGCCCCAGTGGAAAGTGTCAGCAATTGGAGAGAATCTCAGAACTGGAAGGGACCCTGAAAGTTCATTGAGTCCAGCCCCCTGCCTTCATTAGCAGAACCAAGTACTGATTTTGCCTCAGATCCCTAAGTAGTCCCTTTAAGGATTGAACTCACAATCCTGGGTTTAATAGCCCAATGCTCAAACCACTGAGATAGCCCTCCCCCCAATTCTTCCCACAGCTGATGTGGTGGGGTGTGTGGTGGGGAACTGAAGAGACGTGACTCAAACCCTGCAGCAGAGCCAGGCAGGGGAACTTGGTAGTTCAGTGTGCTTTGTATTTGGGTTTAATTAAATGAAATTAATTATCTATGCTGTTGTTTTTCAAGGTTTGCTGCCGTGACACTATTTATCTCTGTAGGTTATGGAGTGATGTGCAACCAGACATAGCTATTCCACATTTCAGCCATGCAGCACATAAAGTTTCTTGCTAGTGTCGCATCCTGGCATGTTTGAATGTTGTTGGGCACTGTGACTAGCCAGCTCCCTGAACAGTTCCCCAGTTACATGGCTATATGCAGTCAACAGCCAGGCAGGCTGGAAAGTAACATGTCACAGGCTGGCCAATGTATCCGGACAGATTTGGAAGCTGAGAAGTAAAGTGACCCAACCAGCTCTCTCTAGAGAGCACAGCTGAACAATCCCTGATGTACATGTTTATATAAAGCACACGGCCCAGAGTGCGGGCTGGAGAGCAACATATCACAGTGAGGTTCAGGCTACCATCATAGTGACATACAAAGATATCCTCACTGGGGCTGGGTTGACACAACCAACTTGGGGAAGGGAAATCCCATATCTGCTTGCAAAAATCCCAGCTGGGGAATGAAAGGGAAACAGACAAGAAGAATGTTTGATATGTTTCATTTACCTTAAGTAAATGTCAGGCTTAAAAGGAGCTGAGAGGGAACTTTCAGAACCAGACCACATGGTAAAAACATCCACAAATTGAGAGAAGTGTCATTCTGAAAGGTACCAAAGTGGAAATACTGTCCATGAACTAGGGTGTGTGCGTTAATGCTACAGTCTCTTTTTCGGAAACATTTTGTAGATCTCCCTCTCTCGGTCTCTTTCCTTCTCACACTCCTTTGATTTCATCCAGTTTTATACATTGTTTTCTCTAGCACTCGCTCTCCATCAGTTTAGTTCTCTGAGTCTCCCTATCTCTTCTCTGATCCGTGTCACAGATCATTCCAACTCAGGCACCCAGTTCTCTCTGCTGAATGTATCTCCTCCCCTCTCAATGCCCCCTGAGCTTTTCCCTTCTCAGGATTGTTTTGCCTTCACTCTTCTCATTTCAGCTTCTCCCCCACTTTCCCTGGGCTTCTCTCCTTACTCCTGTTTTTCTTTATCTTCACCTTTTCCCATTTCATTTCTTCTCTCCCTTCTGGTTAAACCTGCCCTGTCCCTGACTCTCCCCTCCCCATAGTCACCTCCTCTTCATCCAGCTGACCAGGGCCAGTGCAAGGATATTTTGCACCCTAGGTGAAATTTCCACCTTGTGCCCCCGCCCCCTCCGGCCCAGGGATCCAGGGCCATCCCTAGCTATTTTGGTGCCCTACACAGCCCCCAGGCCTCCACAGGGGGGAGGGGGGCTGGCCCCAGGACTCCATGGGGGGGACTGTGGGGGGCCCTGCCCCAGGTCTCTGTAGGGGGGGGAGGTGACCCAAGACCTCTGTGGGGGATGTGGGGGAGGGGGACAGGCCACTTCCTGTGGGAAGTGGAGTGACCCGGCGCCAGCCTCCTCCAGTCCCCTGGCACCCAGCCGCACCACCCATGAGTTCATGGGTGCGGTTCCTCCCTCCCCCAAGCCTGGGAGCCAGGGAAGCAGAGAAGGCTGGGGCCAGGTCACTCTACTTCCCGCAGGAAGTAGCCAGCCCCCACACCCACGGAGGCCTGGGGCAGGGCCCCACACTGCCCACTGCAGAGGCCTGGGGCCCCAGGCTGCTCTGCTCCCCTGGCTCCCAGGCTTGATGGGAGGAGGAAGGGGAGAACCGCCCCCCAGCACTCACCGGCACGGCTGGGAGCCAGGGGAGCAGAGCAGGCTGAAGCTGGGTCTCTCCACTTACCATGCAGTGAGTGCAGGCTCAGACCTGGCTGCAGTCTTCAGGGGAGTGGGGGCGGCGCTGGGGCGGAGCAGGGGTGGGGCCATAGGGAAGAGCTGGGGAGCCCCCACTGCAGCAGCTCCCTGCCCCCCCATGGCAGCTCCCCACCCCAGCTCACCTCCACTCCACCTTCTCCCCTGAGCATGCTGGTGCCGCTCCACTTCTCCCACCTCCCAGGCTTGCAGCGCCAATAAGCTGTTTGGCACGGCAAGCCTGGGAGGG
Organism: Malaclemys terrapin pileata; assembly: GCF_027887155.1. Lineage (NCBI taxonomy): Eukaryota > Metazoa > Chordata > Testudines > Emydidae > Malaclemys > Malaclemys terrapin. The sequence continues at coordinate 41,807,120 of NC_071517.1, read as the reverse complement.
GAGGAGAATTAGAGCAGGGGCGGCATGCTCAAGGGAGAAGGCGGAGCAGAGGTGAGCTGGGGGGGAGTGGTTCCCCTACACACACACAGACCCATTACTTGCTGTGGGCAGCCCTCCCCGCGCCCCCCTGCCCCAGTTCACCTCCACTCCACCTCCTGCCCTGAGCATGCTTTTTGGTGCCCCCAACCACTTGGCGCCCTAGGCAGCCACCTAGTTTGCCTAGTGGTTGCACCGGCCTGCAGCTGACATCTCCCCACCCCCAACTCCTTCCTACTGCAGCATCCCTTCCCTGGGTCTCCCTCTCCCAGGCTCCCAGCTGGTGTGATGCTTCCAGCTTTTCCCCAAATCCTAATTAATTAATTAGGGGCCCCTGCCACACCCACATCTGCCTGTCCCCAGCCCGGCTGTTAATTCTGCCTCACAACTCCCACATCACTTCTGCCCCCAGCCCCTCCCTCATTTTCTGACCCTGCAGCCTCCCCCATCTGCCCCTCAGGCCCCTCTGCTCCTCTTGCAGCCCCAGGGGTTCTTCCCCCCACCCCTCCCATCCCTGGTGCTACAGGGACTGGAGGACGTGGAGTTTCCAGAGATCATAGAGATGAGATATCAGCGGTTGGACAGACAGAGGTCTTCCAGGAGCATAGAGTTGAGCCAGAACAGTAGATAGATGGGACTTCTCCTGGTCATAGGATGACTGTGGCTAGAGAAACCCCTTTTTCCATTCTCATTGGATTGTTCCCCCCCATGTCTCAGTGACACTGGGCTTGTCTACACTGGCAAGTTTTGTCACCAAAAACTGTCATTTGGCCACAAAACAGCAAGAGCCTACACACTACAATGGGACTTTTGTTGTGAAAAATGCCCAGTTTTGGTGACAAAAAACTTCCACCCCGACAAGAGACTTTTGTCTTTCCCCCCTCCCTTTATTGTCCACAGAGAGCCTGTGTAGACACTGCTGATTGTTTTGTGGGCAGAACTGGCTTCCCTCAGGGTCCCACAATGCCTGCCCTGAATGCTCTGCTCAGTGTTTTGATCTCTGCTGCCCTGCAGGCATGCGCCCCTCCCCTTTCAAAGCTCGAGGAAGTATCTGACAGCTGAGTGTGCTGCTCCATTTGGGGAACAAACACAGAGCAAATCATTGGAATGCTCCTGTTCTGCTCTGCACTAGGAACACCGCAGCAGGCCGACTGCTGCTGCAGGGGGAGGGGGGCAGGCTGATGTGCTCCTTTGCCATTCCTCAGCATGCAGAGCTCACAGAATTACTCATGATGCCACTCCCGGCAGCTCAAGGGGCTGTGAGAGAACTTGAATTGAATCCCAAGATGTGCAGAGATCAGCTCTTCCTTCCCACAACACCGCACTGTGGGATACATACCCATGGTGCATTGCTCACCCTGTTGACGATGGTGTCCCCAATATGGACATGATCTGTTGACAGAGGGAGCAAGTGTGAACATCCTTTGGTGATTTTTGTTTTGTCGACTTTTGGGTGTCGACATAAGTTTTGTCAACAAAAATTGGTAGTGTAGACAAGCCCGCTGTCTGGCCCAGGATCCCCAGAGACGTCCTGAATCACAGAGGACAGTGGCAAATAGGCTGCACAATCCCTGAGGTAATGATGAGATTGGCTTCTCTATCTCGCTCACTCAATGCTGTCTATGGTTTGACCATCCAGCGGCTGCACAGAATTGATACCAGAAGCAACCTCCAAGGTCACGGAGACAGCATGATATCACTGGATTGATCATATGGTGGACACACCCACTCCCATTTGTGGATTTTTGGAGAAGTGGAGCCAACTGCTGTAGGATTCTCTCTCTTCCTCCTCGTGTGGAATATTGGTGTAGGGAGCGTCTACATCTGTGGTGGCCATGATGGCGTTTTCAGGAAGATCACCAATGCATTGTAATTTCCTCAGGAAGTCAGTGGTGTCTCGAAGATAGCTAGGAGTGCTGGTAGGGTCTGTGGAGAGAGTCCAAATAGCCAGATAATCCTCCTGCAAACCTGTACAGCCACTAACTGTGGCCCTCAGTTAATCAAGTATTGTATGTCCGATATGCACCTCCAAATACATTTCAGTAAATGTTTAGCAGCAGTAAATACACTGAAATGTTGCAATTTCAGGTTTATGTTGATATTTCAAGGGTATTTGGACTTAAATATGTTGTGGCACATATTCACGTGGTTGTTTACTTATTGAATCAATGTATGCTTTCATGTACCATCACAGTAAGTAGCCTACCTTTCCATCTGCTTTCTCGACCACACAGCTCAAATATGCATCAATAACCTACAACACATGATGAAAGAAAAGTCACAATTTCAATAATATTTAATGAATCAATCCTGTTAACAAATACATGTTTAGTGGTATTTAAATGTACCTTATCACTTATCCCGCTTCTCAGTTTCAGGCAATGAAATGAAGCGCCATACAATTTTATGTTTCTCATTTTGGCCTCCAGTCTCTCTGCGTGTTTGCTGGTCATTACAAATTTGACTAGGAAAAAAATATTAACACATATCACATGCATGGTAATACACTTTCCTTTTTCTCTGTTTTACTACTGTGAATGCCGCCACTTTGTACATGAAAACCTTTAACTTAGTTCCACTTATGAAGTATGTTAATCTGTTTAAGAAAGGTGCAGGTAACCAATTACCTTTCAGAATCCATTGCTTGTCTTCCACCTCCTCCAGATGCATGTCATCAAAATTGTCATCAGCATCACTTGTATCATTGTTTGAAACATCTTGCCCTATATACTCCTCTTCTTCCATTGCTGTGACCTCTATGTTTTTCACCGTGCTGTCGTGAGATACAGTGCCATCCACTTTTCTAATCTCTTCTGTGGGTGTTTCTGGTTCAGTGTCACCAACTGCAATTTCAGTTCCAATTTTTTCCTCTAATGTGCTTTCAGCAGTTAATGTTGGTGGCTCTTCAAATGGTTTTAAGTGTGCGATATTGTACATGGTTCCTAACCATTTCCCTGAGATGGTTTGCAATTTCACTCTCTTACCCTCAACAGTCATAATTTTGTATGGTCCCCGATACCTAGTTTCCAGTACTCCTCCTTTTCTTGTTCTCTTTCTAGCATTCAGTAACAGAACAAAGTCCCCAACATCAAATTTTATTTCCCCATATTTAGAATTCTTTCTTTTAGCATAATAATAATAATAATTAATGGAGATATCCCATCTCCTAGAACTGTAAGGTCATTGAGTCCAGCCCCCTGCCTTCACTAGCAGGACCAAATACTGATTTTGCCCCAGATCCCCAAAGTGGCCCCCTCAAGGATTGAACTCACAACCCTGAGTTTAGCTATCCCTCCCCCTAATAGCTTAGTTGTTTTTCTTGTGCTTTAGAAATGTTACTTAGGGCCAGTGCAATGTCAGCATCGTGTCTCGATTTCATATTGATGTTGTACTCTTTGCAGAAATCTTCCCCGAATGCATTCCTATCTGGGATCTTTGTAAACAAATGGAGAAGGGGTTGTATTTGTAAAATGAAGACACACTGAATGCCATGTGTACATGAAAGGTGCTGGTAATAACATACACTTACCGTGTAATTCTCTGAGACTTCTTCTGGAAACACTGGGTCAGCACAAGACATTAGTTTAAAGGGTGAAATTTTTGTTGTTGCATGTACTTTAGTTTGCAAAGAAAACAAAATGGGGTCAAGTAATTCATCCCAGTTACTCCCATTGTCATCAACCATCTTCCACAATGCTCTGTAACAAATGCTCATTGATTTGTTTGTTTAAAAACAGAAAGTCACACGTACAGTCTTGACTGAAACAGATCATACATAATCAAAAAGGTGTAATACATAATGAAAAAGACTTTCCATGTAACACATTGATTTTGAAGATTTTTTTGTGAGTTGCATCTTCTTGCATAGCACACTCTACTTGCCATTAGTACTGCAATATTCCCACCCATTCACCTATCTTTTTATGGATTTATTAGCGTTTTCAGCCAAGCCATTGGTTTGTGGGTGGTACGGGCTGGTGAAGTTACGTTCTATTCTCAATCTTTCACAAATATACAGGTTAAACTGAAAGAAAATAAGTTACACCATAAACTTACATATAGACTTGTGTTAAGGAATGTTCCTTTGCGTATTTGCCACTACTTTTATGTGTAATTAGCAACAGGAATAGCCCATCTTTTATTATTTGTTTTGGAAACAAGTAGTTGTGTATTTCTTTGCTAAATATGAAGACACCGAAAAATAATTTTATAGCAACACTGATGGTGACCAACAGCAGTTTATAAAAAAAAAGTATGATGATTGTTTGAGAGCAATGGGTGACCTGATAGTGAGTTTGACTACATAGTACAAATAACCAGAAAAAAAACAGCCATTACCTTATTATTGAATTCCAGACCAAGATCTGTCAGAATCCGCTGTGGGCATCCATGTCGAACAATAATTTTGTACATGCTCTTTGCCACCTTAGATGCTGACTTACTTCTAAGTGGCAAGGCTTCCATCCATCTTGAAAGATAATCTATGGCTGTCAGTATATACCGGTATCCATCCTTTGTTACTGGTAACGGTCCTCTTAAATCTATTCCCACCAATTCCCAGATCCGAGTGACCTACATACAAGAGTACCAGTTACAGTCATACTACACGTGTTTCTTACTAAATGTTCTCAATAAACCCCTATGTCATAAGCAGAGTACACAATGTAATATGGTTACAACAGCCATAGAATCAGAATGAAAAGCCCACTTTTAAATACAGAAGAAAAAGAAAGAAAAAACAAACAAAAAGAAGTGCAAAGGTGCATTAGAGGTAATGGCTGCACTATGCTGTGCTACTTGTATGCAGTGCACTCATTTCAAAATCAAAGCCTAATTGGGTCACTGAAATAACAATGGATAATGATAAACAATAATTTGTCTGATTCCAAAATTCACCTTTATGCTTTTCAAGGTGGTATCAAGATTCAATTCCTTTCCCTCTTTCTGGCAAGTCAGACATCGTGCAACCTGTTTTTGATGGAACAATATGACATTAACATTTCATTAAGGGAACAGAGTTCACATTTGCACACCAAATATATTTTTATATTTCATTTATACATTTTGAGCTTCTTTTTCAATTGTTAATAGCATTCTTCAGGATTTAGTTTCATTACTTTACATACCCAATTGGCAATGTCTTTTGTCATCCCTGGCCAATAGTATTTTGATGTCAGCATATTCCTCGTTTTGAATATTCCTAGATGTCCACCCATTAGACTGTCATGATACCTTTCAAGGAGTTGCAGGGCTTCTTTCATGGTATGCAAAACGACAACCTTTCTTCCTTTTGCAGAATGGAACAATGTCCCCTCTGTTGATCATAGAAGATGGAGAACGGAGGATGATTAAGGTTTCTCGGGGCCTTGGGCCAGACCAATTGTTGGGCCCCTACCCACCCTGTCCGCCGGGTGCACCACATATGGCCCTATCCCTTTTGTCCTCTTCTCCAGGATCTCAGCCATGTTCCACCTAGGCTACTCACCATTACACCTGTCCCACACCTCCTTTGCTCATTTCCCACCCACCCCGCTCTTCCACACAACCCCAGGACTGGAGAAGCTCTGTCCCTGTGTCACGGCCCCAGGGCTGTACCAGGGAGTGAGAGCTCTTCCAGTCCCAGGGCTGCAGCGGGGGTTTGGATGCTGCGGTTCTTTAGGGGACCAGGAGCAGGGTGGATTCTCCTGCCCCACCAGGCACTTCTTCTGGAGATGGGGTCGGGCATAGGGGCTTCCCCTGCTGCCCCACAGCTTCTGCCGGGGCTGGGGTGGGGGCAACATGTTGCACTTAAGCTATGACTGGCTATTTGCAAAGCCATTCATTAACTATAAGGTATATGCCTATCAAAGACATCTATATACAGTATGGTTCATAATGCCTTGAGTACAAGGGGGGAATTTCAGTGTATGGTTAGAAATTATTGCTCATTGAACCTATAGTGATTGTTGGTGGTGCTTGCAGCAGACTGGATAACATACGTACGAAATGAAGCAAAGTCATAGGGTTTTTTTGGTAACATTTATACTAATTTCTCACGTAACTGCACACTGCATTTGTTGCACCACCGGCATAGATAGCAAAGGAGATTTTCTGGAAAATGTTAATAAAACCAGAGATCCCAATACCGGTCACATTGAAGGTAAGGTTAACACTCCAAATAATGCCAGTGTTGGGACATCAGGACCATCATCTACAGGTTGAAGTTTCCAGTGTAATGTGTCAGTATTTTCTTTAAAAAAAGTGTTCCTTGCCTTCCAAAGAAAAGTTGACAGCAAATCAATGCAGGAGGGGTGCAAGGTCTGGGGAGTTTGGGAAAGGGGTACTGGCTCTGACCTGGGGCAGGGGATTGGGGTACAGGAGGGTTGTGTGGATGTTCTATAAGATAAAGGAGCTGCAGTGACTTCATATAAACATAGAAACTGCTGGAAGACTCTTTTACATATTCAAAAATGTGAGCGGCAGGGTTGGAGGGAGAGAGGGGGCATCTGTACAATATTTCACAGCATTCAGTCTCCTGGCTGGAGCAGTAAAGTAGCCCTGCAGCACTTGATTATGAGAGGGAGGAGCTGCGGTGTCTAAGCTTTGACAGTCTAGGAATTGGGAGGCCTGTACCTTTAAGACCCCAGCCCCAGGAACCCACCCCCTGCTCTGGGGCTGACATGCAGCGTCCTGGGAGCAGAAGAAAAACAGTAGGGTTACCATCCTTCCAGGTTTCCCCGGACATGTCCGGCTTTTTCAGCTTTAAATGGGGGATTTCTAATAAAGTAGAAATGTCCGGGATTTCCCCCTTCCCCTCATGCAGAGTGAGGCGCAGCTGATTGGACGGCTGGGCCTGATTGAAAGCCGCGCGCAGCCACTGGGGCCTCTAGCAGCCAGAGTCCCTTCCCCTCCCCCGCTCCCTCCTCCCCCGCAGAGCAGCGCCCCAGTGTTTGGCTGCACGTGGAGCTCGCAGCTCTCCCTCGGCCTGGTGGGGGGCAGGCAAGGGACAGGGAACGGGGGGTTAGATTGGTTGGGGGTTCTGGGGGGGCTGTCGGGAGAAGGGGGTGTAGAGAGCGGTTGGGGCAGTCAGGGGACAGGGATCAGGGAGACTTAGGGGTGGGATCCTGGGGGCAGTTAGGGTGGGGGGGTCTCAGGAGAGGGCAGTCAGGGGACAGGTAGTGGGTAGGGGAATTCTGAGGGGGGCGGGAAGTGGGCAGCACCCCATGTCCTCTTTTTTGATTGTTGAAATATGGTAACCCTATCTGAAAACAGCCTCTGCACCCCCCAAACCCCTAGATTTGCGAGCACAGCAGGTGGCTCATCCCACGGGGTCACTGTTTCCCCCTCCCTAAACGGGGTTTTGTCCCCACACAGGGTCTAGCAGCGTCTCTCCACCCCCAGGTGTAAAACCGGCTCCCACCCCTGATTTTTCCCCTTCAGCCCCTCTTCTGCCACTACCTACGGTAGCTTGATCCCCCAGCTAGTAAATTTCTGCCCTCTGCTCAGACCCTGAACCGCCCCCACTGCGATTTGCCTCCTTAATCCTTTTAATCCCTCCTCCCACAAAGAGGATGCAGCAAATCATAAGTAGAAGTAAAGACAGAGAGAGGGCAGTGGCAACAGCGAAGGTTACTGGGCATGCTCAGTTCGGGAGCGCATGCTCAGAGCATCCAAAGTCACCCATAGTAGGGAATTGGGAGAGGGAGCTGTTTGTGTCCTTACATCGGGACTAAGCCCAGCGATTGCTTCCCCCAGAGCCACCTCCCAGCAGCTCCTGGGTCCTAGCGATCAACCCATCGTGCTGCAGCATCTCTGAGCGCATGTTACCAGCACTGGGTGACCAGACAGCAAGTGTGAAAAATCAGGACAGGGGATGGGGATAATAATCACCTATATAAGACAAAGCCCCAAAATATTGGGACTGTTCCTATAAAATTGGGACATCTGGTCACCCTACCAGCACTGGTGCAAAAGTTGGAGCTGTCTGGGCTGGCTGAGCCAGACTTGTGGGAAAGAGAAGCAAAAGGAGAAAGAGCAGAAGTAAGGGGGGAAGGAAAATGATGCATGAGGGGAAGGGTGACAGCAGAAACCCACCCTCATATCCACCAGGGTGCAGGACTGGCCTTGGGGCCTTTTCCCTTGGCCCCCGTGGGCTCCCCATCCTGCACCCCTTTTGCCACTAACCCTTGTTCCCTTCTGCACCCTAACTCCTACACTGTGCTCCTAACCCTTACATTTTACCACCTTCACCCCAACCTCTCCACAGTGCCACCTTCATCCTAACCCCTGCACTTCCCTCACACCTGCGCCCCCAACCCCAGCCTGCACTGCCCATATGCCTGCCACACTGCCACCCTGCCCAGGTCCCCCCACTCCCTTATGCCCAACAACCCCCATGCCCAGTGGCCCCTCACCCAGAGATCACCATCGATCCCTATGCCCAGTGGCCTCCCCCCCACAGACTCCCCACACTGCCCAGCACCCCCTCACGGCCCCCCACCCCACAACTGTCCAGCATGTCACATTCCCGAGGGCTTTCAGCACCAAAACATTAAAAATTCTGTGCACAATATTTTAAAATTCTGTCAATTTTATTTGTTAATATCAGGGCTGTCCCTAGCTATTCTGGGGCCCTACACAGCACCCCTGGGGGGGCAGCCTTCCATGGGGAGGAGACCCCATGCCTCTGCAGGGGCGGCTTGGCTTGGGAGACAGGGGGGAACACCCCCTAGCACTCGCCGGCAGCGCGGCTGGGGCTGGGTCTCTGTACTTTGCTGCCCCAAATTTCCTGGTGCCCTACATAGCTGTGTACTTTGCGGATGGCCCTGGTCAGTACATGCATGTGGAGGCTCCAGAATGGCAGTGACGAGCATTGGCCCCTGGCTGCATGGAGGTGGGAGATCACCCTGCAGCCTTCCCCCTCCCCTCCTAGGAGAGGGACTTGGTAGTGAGATTCCTCTGTGTGCGTGTCAAAAGGCCACAGGGAAGAGTTTCACATGGTGGCTGGCAGGTCAGCCAGGACCCAAAATCCGTGTGAATGACTAAAAGGAAATAGCTGATCCCAATGGCTGAGTCCAGCCCTCACCAGGCCCTTGCCTGCCAGGGCTCTGCACCATCACCTCCCAAATAGGGTGACCAGATGTCCCGTTTTTATAGGGACAGTCCCGATTTTTTGGGGTCTTTTTCTTATACAGGCTCCTATTACCCGATTTTTCACATTTGCTGTCTGGTCACCCTACTCCCAAATGGCCTTTCATTCTCCCTAAAATGGAACATTTCCTTCTAAGCCAGAAAAGCACAGCAGTGCTTGCGATGCGGAGTGTAGTAAGGAAAGGAATTCTCTTCAGGCACCAGTTTTTTTTTCCGCCCTGATTCTCACAGGGCTTGTCTACACCACGCTGACTTTTAGCGACAAGGCTGTGTCGAGACAGCCTTGTCGCTAAAAGCCCGCGTGTGTAAATGCTCTTTGTCGGCACTTTTGCCGACAAAATACTTCCAGCCCCACAAGTGGCGTTCGCGCTGCCGACAAAGCTGTGTTCACACTGCCACTTGCCGCAGCAAAACTTTTGTCTTTGGGGGTGGGCGGAAACTTCTAAAGTACCTGTGAAAGACAAAAGCTTTGTCGACAACTTGGCAGCGTAGACAAGCCCATACCTCATTGCCACACACGGCTCTGTGGGACTGTACTGGGTAATTCAGCACACGGTTTCAACGATGCCGGCCAAGCCTGATTTGAACAGTGGCTCTTGTTTAGGATGATTTAAGGCAGTTTTTAAAGGTCTCTCCCATAGGTGAGGAAGCATGTGCTGCATTCTTGAAGAGCCCTTTAAAGTCCCACTCGACTCTACACTGTTTAGAACGCTCCCTTGTTCAAACTGCTTCCGGCTGGAGAGACAGACCTGCAGATACTTGGTTCCTCAAGAAAAAAACAACTAAGTCCCTTTCCCCTAAATAAAAGTGTTCAGCTACTCCAGCCTTGTCAAGAGCGAGTCCATCTTCTTCCCCAGCTAAGAGGTCGCTCCCCCCCTTGCATTCTGCAGCCCTGATTGCTGCTTTTCTGCTCCAGGTACATCCATAGGCGCTGACTCTGTGGGTGCTCTGGGGCTGGAGCACTCATGGGGAAAAATTGGTGGGTGCTCTGCACCCACTGGCAGTTCCCTGGCCTGCCACCCCCCCGTCCCAGCTCACCTCCACCTCTGCTCGGCCTCTCCCTCCTCTCCTGAGCACACTGCAGCTCCGCTTCTCCCCCCAGCTCCCAGCTCTTGCTGCCACAAAACAGCTGTTTCACAGCAGCAAGCGCTGGGAGGGAGGGGGAGGAGGGGGAATGTGATGCGCTTGGGGAAGAGGTGGGACGGGGGCGTGGATTTGGGGAAGGAGTCCAATAGGGGCAGGAAGGGGGTGGAGTTGGGACAGGGATTGGAATGGGGTTGGGCCAGGGGGGTTGAGCACCCACTGGTGCCAGGAAAAGTTGGTGCCTATGGGTACATTCCCCTCCTTTTGTTCTAGTGTCAGTTTCCTGTTGACACAGGCATATTGTTAATCATAGAATATCAGGGTTGGAATGGACCTCAGGAGGTCATCTAGTCCAACCCCCTGCTCAAAGCAGGACCTATCCCCAGAAAAATTTTGGAGCCAAATGGCCCCCTCAAGGATTGAACTCACAACCAATGAGGTTCTGGCGGAACCCAACTGAGAGTGCCAACTCAGGACAAATTGCTCAAACAGGGCAGTTACAGCCCAAGGCTGGGGTTTTTTCCACCTCTAAGGCAAACCAAACCAGCCAGACTAAGTGGACTTCGGTCTCACCCCACTGGCTAACCGCAAGTCTCACAAGCAATCTCCTTAGACACTCCAGTTGCCCAGTATTACCTCCAGTGCCACTCGTTATGGGGACAAATGGTTATGAAAACCAAGACCCCAGTAAAAGAAAAAGGTTCTCCTGATCCCAAAGGACCAAGCCCCAGACCCAGGTCAATATACAAATCAGATCTTACCCACAAATCACGCTACTGCCAATCCTTTAGAATCTAAAATCTAAAGGTTTATTCATAAAAGGAAAAAGATAGAGATGAGAGCTAGAATTGGTTAAATGGAATCAATTACATACAGTAATGGCAAAGTTCTTGGTTCAGGCTTGCAGCAGCGATAGAATAAACTGCAGGTTCAAATCAAGTCTCTGGAATACATCCCCCACTGGGATGGGTCCTCAGTCCTTTGTTCAAAGCTTCAGCTTGTAGCAAAGTTCCTCCAGAGGTATGAAGCAGGATTGAAGACAAGATGGAGATGAGGCATCCGCCTTATATAGTCTTTTCCAGGTGTAAGAACATCTCTTTGTTCTTACTGTGGAAAGTTACAGCAAAATGGAGTCTGGAGTCACATGGGCAAGTTCCTGCATACTTTGCTGAGTCTCAAGGCATATTTGCCTTCTCTCAATGGGTCCATTGTATAGCTGATGGTCCTTAATGGGCCATCAAGCAGGCTAGGCAGAGCTAACACCAGTTTGTCTGGGATGTCACCCAGCAGCATAGCATAAGTTTGAAATACAGACAGTATAGAGCCAATATTCATAACTTTAACTACAAAATTGATACACACATATAGACAGCCTAATCATAACCAGTAAACCATAACCTTGTCTTAGACACCCCATTTGACCCCCTTTATACAAGATTTGCGTGCCACTACAGGACCTTGGTTGTAACAATGATCTATATGGTCCCAGATTATATCCATAACGTCACACCCCCAACGCAAAATTGATGCAGGAAGGGATGACACAAACATCACTGACTGCATCCCAAGAGCTCCCCATCCTTGGGTTTGTCTCACTACAGCTAGTATTGGGGTTAGAAGCCATATTACAGTGTACTGATATAGACCTTCTGGAGTTGCAAAGGCTGTCTTCTCCTTGTCGGCCTTGGCCAGGGGGATCTGCCAATAGCCCTTGGTAAGGTCAAGGGTAGACATAAACCGTGCCTTTCCCAATCTATCAATCAGCTCATCTATCCTGGGTATAGGGTAGGCATCAAATTGGGACACCTCATTGAGTTTGCGGAAGTCATTGCAGAACCTCATACTGCCGTCCGGCTTAGGCACTAAAACCACGGGACTGGACCATTGGCTATGAGATTCTTCAATGACTCCTAAGGCCAGCATTTTCCTGACCTCTGTCCTAATCTCTTCTCTCTTGGCCTCTGGGATCCGGTATGGCTTAACGTTCACCTTCACTCCAGGCTCCGTGAGGATGTGATGGTGAACCTCCGTAGTCCTGCCCGGCTTTTTGGAGAACACATCCTGGTTGCGTTTGATCAGGCTGATCACTTCTGATCGAACCATGCTGCAAGAGCAGATCCAATCCACTATTGTTCTAACTAAGTTTTACCTTGAGTTTGTAAAGAGGTTCAATCATGTTGTTGAACATAAGTTTGATAAACCATTTCTGTTGTTCTCCCCTTTGGGTTGCATGGGGCCCCCGCTACTTTCCAACGGCTAATGGACAAACTGTTGCGACCCCATGGAAAGTACGCGGCAGCCTATCTCGATGATGTCATCATATATATCCCCGACTGGGAGACTCATGTGGAGAAGGTGGAAGCGGTCCTGGACACCCTGAGGAAGGCAGGGCTGACTGCCTGTGACGAACTGGGGCTGTTCTTACTGTGGTCTGTGAATGCTGATAGGGGAGTGTGGGTAGGATAGTCTGCATTGTGGGATGGGAGACTGGCCGAGGGAGAATACCTGAGCATGTAACATGAGAACCCAGGAAGGGGTTAGAGGCCAGGTGACACCTTTGCCTGGGAAACTGAACAAAGGCTGTGGGAGGGGTCGCTGAGGGCAGAGTCTCAGAAGCTGGCTGGTGAGATGACTGGGAGGCAGAGATGGCTCTGACCTCCCAAGGGGGGCTGGGATGCCCGAGGACCCCAAGATGGACCTAACCAAGAGGTATCCTGTTGTCTGTGCCTGCAAGACCTGTCTTGGACTGTGTCCCTGTCATCTAAATAAACCTTCTGCTTTACTGGTTGGCTGAGAGTCATGGTGAATCGCAGGAAGCCGGGGGTGCAGGGCCCTGAGTTCCCCCACACTCCGTGACACTGCCAATCCCTCCAAATGTTCGATCAGGTTAGCTGAGGCCAAGTACCTTGGGTATATAGTGGGGAGGGGCGTGGTGAAGCCCCAGCTCAACAAGTTAGAAGCTATACAGAAGTGGCCCCGACCACTCTGGAAGAAACAGGTCAGAGCATTCCTGGGACTAGTGGGGTACTATAGGCGGTTCATTCACCACTTCGCCACCAGGGCATGCCCATTAATGGACCTAACAAAAGCTCGGGGCCCTGACATAGTAAAATGGTCTGCTGCAGCCAAGGGCGCTTTTGCGGATCTGAGGACGGCCCTCTGCACAGACCCCGTACTAGTAGCCCCAGACTGGGGGAAGGAGTTTATCCTACAAACCGATGCCTCTGAAGTAGGGCTGAGAGTGGTGCTTTCCCAAATGGTCGGAGATGATGAACACCCAGTCCTCTTCCTCAGTAGGAAGCTCCTACCTAGGGAACGGAAATATGCCGTGGTGGAGAAGGAATGCCTGGCTGTGAAATGGGCCATAGAGAGCCTCCGCTACTATCTACTTGGATGGAGGTTTACCCTTGTCACGGACCATGCCCCTTTGCAGTGGATGCACCAAAACAAGGAGAAAAACACGAGAGTAACAAGATGGTTCCTGTCACTTCAACCCTTCCACTTCACAGTACGACATAGGTCTGGGACCCGATATGGCAATGCGGATGGCCTGTCGAGAGCGCACTGCTTTCCGACCCAAGTAGCCCAACCCCGTAGTGTTGAGCGGGGGGGGGGGCATGTGTGGCAAACCCAGGACAAACAGCTACAAAGGGGGGGGGGTAGTAATCAGTCCCAGGGGGTTAAAAAGGCCTCTCCCAAGCCACTGAGGAGAGAGAACCATAGGGAAATAAGGTTCAGCTGGACAAGGGGTTACCAGGGAACTATTAGGTTCAGGTGACTCCAACTGCTTGGGACCTTTTTAAACCCTCCCCGGCGTGGAAGGGGGGGAAGAGAGAGGGAGAGAACCAGGGAAGCTGCCAGTAAGCTCGGAGCAGCAAGGCTCTGAACCCTTCCTTCAAGGAAGGCTGCACTCTGTCCCCAGAAGGGAAGATAAACAAGCACAAGGGACTGACTGAGAAAAGGAATAGCCAAACCCTGTGCTACCTGCAAGGATTTGCCTTGCCCAAGCCTGTGTCTCCAAGGCTAAAAAGGACTGAGCCTGCTGAGGAGAAGAAGGTACTTTGCCACACTGGTATAAACAGTGCTGCCTCTGTTAAATGTTGCATTTTGCCTATACAGCTGCATCAACCTTGAGACCTCAGCCGTCCCTCTTATCGCCTGCTCAGAGACTGCAAAGACTCAGGAAGAGACGGCAAAAAACCAAAGAAGACATCCTGCAAGAAGTGATGTGGCAATCTATTAAAGAGAATGAGAAAGCATGGGACTGGAGGGAGAGAGAAAGCAGGATCCGCCAGGAAAACGTAGCGCACCGGCGGCAAAGCACGGAGCACTGGCGGCAAAGCACGGATCGTCTCATAAGCATCCTGGAGCGCCAAGCAGACGCTATCCAGGAGCTCCTAGCCATGCAGAAGGAGCAGTACCAGAAATGCAAACGCCGCCCCCCACCCAGCCCGTGTCCCAAAACTCTTTCCATTGTGCCCCACTGTCACCTCCAACCCACTTTCCCCAACTTCCGTGTTCTTCACACCACCAGCTGCCTCCAACACCAGTATCTTCACCACGCAGCCCTGAAAACCATGACCCTTACCCTCTGCACCCAACCCCCATCACCATGCAGTATAGCTATCCTGAAGTGCAGCACTCACTGCACAGCACACCAGACAGGACATACCCGAATCTGTGATTGTACCGTTCCCCACTCCACCCCATTGTTTCTTTTCAATACATAAATTTGTTTTCTTTTTAATAAATGGATTTTTTGGCTTTGAAAACATTCTTTATTATTGCATAAAGTAAAAGACTCTTTAGCCCAGGAAATAAACAGGCACTGCAAGTCTGCTTGTCTGCTTAGCAAACACTGATTCCTAAAGATTGGAACTACTGCACTTCACTCCCATGCAGGGCACCAGATATCACTGCTGGTTTTCAGCCTCAAATTGCTCCCTCAAGGCATCCTTAATCCTTGCAGCCCCACGCTGGGCCCCTGTAATAGCCCTGATCTCTGGCTGTGCAAATTCAGCCTCCAGGTGTTGAACCGCAAAGGTCCATGCCTGAGTGAAGCTTTCACCCTTCCCTTTACAAATATTATGGAGGGCACAGCACGCGGATATTACCACGGGGATGCTGTTTTCGGCCAAGTCCAGCTTCTCATACAGAGATCATCAGCGGGCCTTTAAATGGCCCAAGGCACACTCCGCAGTCATTCGGCACCGGCTCAGCCTGTAGTTGAACCATTCCTTGCTGCTGTCAAGGCTCCCTGTGAAGGGTTTCATGAGCCATGGCATTAACGGGTAAGCGGGACCTCCAAGGATCACAATGGGCATTTCGACTTCCCCACCGTGATCTTCTGCTCTGGGAAAAAAGTCCCGGCCTGCATCTTCCTGAACAGCCAAGTGTTCCGAAAGATGCGTGCGTCATGCACCTTTCTGGGCCAGCCTGTGTTAATGTCAATGAAACGCCCACGGTGATCTACAAGCGCCTGGAGAACCATAGAGAAATACCCCTTCCGATTAACATACTCGGATCCTAGGTGCGGTGGTCCCAGAATAGGAATGTGCATCCCATTTATCGCCCCTCCACAGTTAGGGAACCCCATTTGTGCAAAGCCATCCACTATTTCCTGCATGTTACCCAGAGTCACGGTTCTTCTAACTAGGATGCGATTAATGGCCTTGCAAACTTGCATCAACACGATTCCAACGGTCGACTTTCCCACTCCAAACTGGTTTGCGACCGACCGGTAGCAGTCTGGAGTTGCCAGCTTCCAGATTGCAATAGCCACCCGGTTCTCCACTGGCAGGGCAGCTCTCAATCTCGTGTCCTTGCGCCGCAGGGTGGGGGCGAGCTCCTCACACAGTCCCATGAAAGCGGCTTTTCTCATCCGAAAGTTCTGCAGCCACTGCTCGTCATCCCAGACTTCCATGACGATGTGATCCCACCACTCGGTGCTTGTTTCCCGAGCCCAAAAGCGGTGTTCCACGGTGATGAGCATGTTCGTGGATGACACAAGCAATTTTGTGTCGTACGCGTTACGCGGCTCGATAGCATCGTCGGACTCCTCACTCTCACTCTCACTGTCACTTTGGATCTTAAGGAATAGTTCGACAGCCAAACGTAACGTGCTGCTGAGATAAGTCAGCATATGCCTCACCAGTTCGGACTCCATTTCCCGCAGACAGATCACGCTGCACAGAAACCGTTGAAAGATGGCGCTAAAGGTGGATGGAAACAAAGGGATTTCTGGGATGCGAAGCGATGCATAACGGGGCGTTGGGACCGGACCCAGAATCCCCTGCACCCACGCCTCCTTCCCCCAACCCACGGTGCCAGAATGGGAAGAAGTGCTCTGTGGGATAGCTGCCCATAATCTACCGCTCCCAATGGCGCAGCAAATGCTGCAAATGTGGCCACGACAGTGCGCTGGGCAGCTGTCAGTGTGGACAGACTGCAGTGCTTTCCCTACTCAGCTGTACGAAGTCAGGTTTAACTCTCAGCGCTGTACATCTGCAAGTGTAGCCAAGGCCTAAGGAAAATACGAAGCAAGCACGTTTTCTCACCCACCTGCTGTTGCAGGCAGTTCATAGTTTTTAGTACACAGCCTGGATTTCCTTCCAGCCCTGGTCCATCCTCCCCACTCCAAGGCCCCTGTTGCCTTTCAAGCCATCTTGTTGCCTTCTGTAAAGATGGGAGAGGAGAGGTAAAAATGGAGGCAATTCTCCCTTGTGCTTTTATACCACTCTCCTCTTTGAGGTTCATCCCCCAGTCGGGGGGCAGGCGACAATCAGTCTGTGGCCTAAGTGAGCGTGCACCCGTCCTTCTGGAGAATTGTAACTCTCCTGTTCCCAGCTCCACAGCTGGTGAACGGCCGGCTGAGCAATTACTGGCCACGTAGCACCTAGCTGGTGTGCAGGTGAC
The DNA here is from genome assembly GCF_027887155.1 of Malaclemys terrapin pileata. Classification (NCBI taxonomy): domain Eukaryota; kingdom Metazoa; phylum Chordata; order Testudines; family Emydidae; genus Malaclemys; species Malaclemys terrapin. The sequence goes on along the minus strand of NC_071517.1, from coordinate 41,789,957 downwards.
ATTGTCTCTGAGGAGCTCGTCTGTGGGCGTTTTCCAGCTTTACAGCATGTAACAAACATACAGCAAACTCTCAGAGCTCCATGGACAGTGCTGATAGACACATTTTAATGGGACACTAATATTCAGCAGGCAATGACTTTTCCTATGATACCTCACAAGATATATTTTGCAGAAGATTTATCATTTTATAAACGTGGAGCCCCTAAGAGTGTAGACCAGTGGTTCTCAGATGTGTTTCATTGCCACCCCCACCTTGGTGTCTGCGGTCATTTACGCCCCCACCCTGAAAAGCACATGTATCACCACCCAGCTCTAAAGGCAGAGTAGTCATTGGCGATGTGCACAGCTCTGAAGGCCTCCAGCAGCAGCACAGAAGTTAGGGTGGCCACGTGAAAAGTGATATTCCTCAATATCGCTGTTCACAGCAGACTTATCACCCCATTGCCACCCCGACTTCTGTGCTGCTCCTCCACCTGGGTTTGAGAGCCTGATCATTTATCCCCACCTCCCAGCTAGGCCTGTTCCTTCCTCATGAGCCCCAGCCAACTGGGGCCGACAGCCAGTGCTCTTTAAAAAAAAAAAAACCCAACAACCCACACTCATCGCGCCTCCCCTGACACATTCCTGTGCCTCCATTGGGATGCTCTGCCCACACTTTGAGAATTGATAGTGTAGAGAGTCACCATGGGGATGCGGACTCAAGATAGTAACACCTGCTCCTTTCTGTCTCTGGGATCCCCAGAGAAAATGTCCGAGCAGGAAAGCGGAACAGATCCGATTAACACTAACCTTGCAAAATTTCAGCTATAAACATTCCCTCCATCCTTCAGCCCCTACCCCCAGTGAATTCAAAGAGACTGAGCTGGAATTGGGCTAGTGGCATGGGAGATGGGTATAATCACTGAATTATTGATCCCTGATTTAACAGAATATAGGAACACTTTGGATAGCTAAACATAGACTACTACAGTTACCCCTCTTAGAATCATAGAATATCAGGGTTGCAAGGGACCTCAGGAGGTCATCTAGTCCAACGCCATGCTCAAAGCAGGACCAATCCCCAACTAAATCATCCCAGACAGGGCTTTGTCAAGCCTGAGCTTAAAAATCTCTAAGGAAGGAGATTCCACCACCTCTCTAGGTAACCCATTCCACTGCTTCACCACCCTCCTAGTGGAAAAGGTTTTGCTCATATCCAACCTTAACTTTCCCCACTGCAACTGGAGACTATTACTCCTTGTTCTGTCATCTGGTACCACTGAGAACAGTTTAGATCTATACTCTTTGGAACCCCCTTTCAGGTAGTTGAAAGGAGCTACCAAATACCCCATCATTCTTCTCTTCTCTAGACTAAAACAATCCCCGTTCTCTCAGCCTCTCCTCATAAGTTATGTGCTCCAGGCCCCTAATCATTTTTGTTGCCCTCCGCTGGACTCTTTCCAATTTTTCCACATCCTTCTTTTAGTGTGGGACCCAAAACTGGACACAATACTCCAGATGAGGCCTCACCAATGTTGAATAGAGGGGAACAATCACGTCCCTCGATCTGCTGGCAATGCCCCTACTTTTACAGCCCAAGATGCCATTAGCCTTCTTAGCAACAAGAGCACACTCTTGACTTATATCCAGCTTCTCATCCACTGTAACCCCTAGGTTCTTTTCTCCAGAACTGCTGCCTAGCCAGTCGGTCCCTAGTCTGTAGCAGTGAATGGGATTCTTTCATCCTAAGTGCAGGACTCTGCACTTGTTCTTGTTGAACCTCATCAGATTTATTTTGGCCCAATCCTCTAATTTGTCTACGTCCCTCTGTATCCTATCCCTACCCTCCAGCGTATCTACCACTCCTCCCAGTTTAGTGTCATCTGCAAACTTGCTGAGGGTGCAGTTCACGTCATCCTCCATATCATTAATGAAGATACTGAACAAAACCAGACCCCAGGATCGACCCTTGGGGCACTCCTCTTGATACCGGCTGCCAACTAGACATGGAGCCATTGATCAATACCAGTTGAGCCAGTCGATCTACCCAGCTTTCTATCCACTTTATGGTCCATTCATCCAGCCCATACTTCTTTAACATGCTGGCAAGAATTCTGTAGGAGATCATATCAAAAGCTTTGCGAAAATCAAGGAATAACACATCCACTGCTTTTCCCTCATCCACAGAGCCAGTTATCTCGTCATAGAAGGCAATTAGGTTACTCAGACATGACTTGCCCTTTTCTTCCAAGTCTTTAAAAATACACATTTACATATCAAACTCTAGCTATCTAAGGTGGACACATTTTTAAAATCTCTCTGTAAATGTTGACCATGAGTCAATTACATGCAAGTTGCTGAACCATTTCTTGCCACGTGTCACAGAAGTTTAGATCCTCTGTGGATTGCCTGATGTTTAACAAGGTGTGACCTTCTTATGAAACTTTTTCCGCAGTCCAAGCACTTGTGGGGTCTCTCTCCTGTGTGGATTGCCTGATGACAAACAAGGTTTGATCTTTGTAAAAAACTTTTCCCACAGTCCAAGCACTTGTGGGGTCTCTCTCCTGTGTGGATTGCCTGATGCCGAACTAGGTGTGACCTCTCTATGAAACATTTCCCACAGTCCAAGCACTTGTGAGGTCTCTCTCCTGTGTGAATTGCCTGATGTTTAACTAGTTTTGACTTTCTTATAAAACTTTTCCCACAGTCCAAGCACTTGTGGGGTCTCTCTCCTGTGTGGATTGCCTGATGACGAACTAGGTGTGACCTTCTCAGGAAACTTTTCCCACAGTCCAAGCATCTGGGTGGTCTCGCTCCTGTGTGTAATGCCTGATGTTTAACTAGTTTTGACTTTCTTATAAAACTTTTCCCACAGTCCAAGCACTTGTGGGGTCTCTCTCCTGTATGGATTGCCTGATGTTCTACAAGGTGTGACCTTCTTATGAAACTTTTCCCACAGTCCAAGCACTTGTGGGGTCTCTCTCCTGTGTGTAATGCCTGATGTTTAACAAGGTTTGACCTCTCTATGAAACTTTTCCCACAGTCCAAGCACTTGTGGGGTCTCTCTCCTGTGTGGAGTGCCTGATGTTGAACAAGGTTTGACCTCTCTGTGAAACATTTCCCAGAGTCCAAGCACTTGTGGGGTCTATCTCCTGTGTGTAATGCCTGATGTTTAACAAGGTCTGACCTTCTTATGAAACTTTTCCCACAGTCCAAGCACTTGTGGGGTCTCTCTCCTGTGTGGATTGCCTGATGTAGAACAAGGTTTGACCTCTCTGTGAAACATTTCCCACAGTCCAAGCAGCTGTGGGGTCTCTCTCCTGTGTGTAATGCCTGATGGCGAACTAGGTGTGACCTTCTTATGAAACTTTTCCCACAGTCCAAGCACTTGTGGGGTCTTTCTCCTGCGTGTAATGCCTGATGTTTAACAAGGTATGACCATCTTATGAAACTTTTCCCACAGTCCAAGCACTTGTGGGGTCTCTCTCCTGTATGGATTGCCTGATGTTCTACAAGGTGTGACCTTCTTATGAAACTTTTCCCACAGTCCAAGCACTTGTGGGGTCTCTCTCCTGTGTGTAATGCCTGATGTTGAACAAGGTTTGACCTTCTTATGAAACTTTTCCCACAGTCCAAGCACTTGTGGGGTCTTTCTCCTGCGTGTAATGCCTGATGTTTAACATGGTATGACCATCTTCTGAAACTTTTCCCACAGTCCAAGCACTTGTGGGGTCTCTCTCCTGTATGGATTGCCTGATGTTCTACAAGGTGTGACCTTCTTATGAAACTTTTCCCACAGTCCAAGCACTTGTGGGGTCTTTCTCCTGTGTGGATTCCCTGATGACGAACTAGGTGTGACCTTCTTATGAAACCTTTCCCACAGTCCAAGCACTTGTGGGGTCTCTCTGTTGTGTGGATTGCCTGATGTCTAATTATTTGTGTCTTTGAAATGAAACATTTCCCCCACTCAAGGGATTGACAGGTTTTCTCTCCAGTGTGGCTGCTGCCATGGTTATTAAGATCTGAGAGCTCATTGAAGCTTTCCCCATCGTCCAAGCATAGAAAGGGTTTCTCTCCAGCACAGATTTTCTGATGTGTCAGAAGCTGTGATCTCACAGTGAATCCTTTCCCACACTGAAGGTAGTGCCAGGGTGTCTTTTCCTTGGGATTTGTCTGCGGCGCTCTGGGATCCTCCTCTCTTCCCCCACCGTTAATAGATTCATCCACTTTCTTCCCTGGTTGGTTTCCCAGAAGCCTCTCTGACCTGTGCCAACTTCCCCAGGCTTCTGCCTGCTCCAAGCACTGGGAAAAATTCCCTTCAGCTCTTCCCACAAAGGTCCCCTGTGGTTCCACTTTCCTGGGAACTTCCTCATGATGATTCCCCTCCTCATTCTCACTCCCTCGCTTAGCACCTGCTGGGAGAGAGACAATCCGGACAGGAGTCATTGTGCTGGGGAGAAAGAGGAATAGCACAGAGGGAAAACGCAACACAAAGACTGAGCAATTGGACTCCACCTCCACATCCCACCCAAACACTCACAGGGAAGGAAAGCTGGGAAGCAACATCCTGCAGATAAGAGGCTGGGTGGAATGGCATGAGCTATATCTGATGACTGCAGCCCTGTCCTGACTGAGATAAGGAAGAACTGAGGGCGCTTACTCACACCATATTTTGGGATTCTCAGCTTTTTCCTTCATTCCCTAGATGGTTTCTGTGTCAGTCCTCACCTGTACGGGTGCTTCTCAGAAGCCTTCTTTCATTGCAGGCCTGGAGATCGGGAACCCACGGCTCTTCCCCTCGTTCCAGCCGGGCGATCAGCTCAGGTTTGGGAAGGGGGAATCCTGTGCAGAGGGTGAAATCAGACCAGATTAGGGTGCATGGAGCACTGGTGGAGTATTTGTCAGAAAGGACATTCCGTGAGTGGAACCTGTCCCTGCGCTCTGCTGGAGGAACGTGGAAGCCAAGAGGACGGGAAAATGGTCACTGAGTCTCTTGTGCAGAGGAAGTTATCTGGGGAGGTGAGTTGAATGATTACTACACTCTCACTAGGCTTTCCCAAGATCTGTGCACTCTGGGGGCCTTGCTGACTCACACACAGCTCTGCACTTAAACCCCTGCCTCTTTCTAAACCCGCAGAGCCCAGAGCCCTCCTCATGGCTGGAGCTATTCCCAAGGAGGGAGGTGAACAGGGATTGTTTGTGCAGCTGTGAAACAACACAGACAGGACAATGATGGATTTATGCCCCTTTGAAAGCTGGAGGGTGGGGATGGTTTAACTTGTCCATTGGGTTTTGACACCCATGTCCCACTGGAGAGGGCACAGAGATGCAAGTCTCTCTCACATGGCAGCTGTGCATTATGGAACCCATTCACGTCTGATCTAACGGACATGGGAAGAACCTGACCAGATTCAGACACGCAGACCCCACGGCTTCTAATAACCGAGGGGACAGGAATCCCTTACCCAGCGAGGTCACCGTCTCGTAGTTCTCCTGCATGACGTCCCTGTAGAGCGTTCTCTGAGCAGGGTCCAGGAGAGCCCCCTGCCCCTGGGTGAAATACACAGCCACCTCCTCGAAGGTCACCGGCATCTGAAACAACAAGAATCCCCAACTCATTACCTGATGCTCCAGCCACAATCCCACTAGTGACGTGTGAGGACAGATAAAGAAATGGAAGCTCTGGGAGCGACAGAGTAGCAGAATCTCACCCCCATCCAGCTCAGAGCAGCCAGGAGGCTTCAGGGGGTGGAGAGAAGGTGAGGGCTTCAGTCCATGTCACACCCCGATTCCCTCCCAGACTCTTCAGATCCTCCCAGTAACAGTACCTCTTAGCCAAATGCTAGAAAAAAAGGGGCCACTTTGGGGGATATCCCCACACTGCCGTGTAAACTCCTCTCCCTTAGGAGCAGCAGGAGCCCTCTGGTGGCATCACCTAAAGAATGAGCTGCCCTGGACTCCCCCAGCAGCCCCCAGGGACAGGCAGGCAGAGGCTGATCCCATTGGCCCATCCACACTCCCTGCCTGCCCAAAGCAGCAGTGACTCCGGTGTGGCTGAGATGTGAATCCTGCCCAGAAATCAGACCAGGACCCTGGGCGACCCCAAAACTCATGAGACACAGACCCCACCAGCACGGGTGTGTCTGACAGTAACACCCTGGGAGCAGGGTGTGGGTGTGGGGGGCTGGGTTTTTGCCTCTGTTTCCCGCCAGTCTCCCCACACTCCCCTTCCCTCCCACTGCCCCCGACTCACATCTTCCCCAATTCCAGCCTCGCTCCCCTCAGCCCCCCAATCCCACCGCATCACCCCATGTTCCCTTCAGTGCACCCCCGCCCCGATCCCAGCCTGCCCCCCGCATCCCCAGCACCCGCCTCTTGCCCCCACCCCGCTCCCCCCGCCTGCCCTCACCCCCCGCCCCTCTTTATCCTCCTCCCCCTGCAGCCCGGGGGTGACGGGGGGGGCGGGGCGGGTCTCTCTCACCTTCCCTCCGAGCGGGGCCCCCTGGGGCAGGGGCCGGGCCGGGAAGGGGCCTGGCCGGGCTGGGGGCTCTGCCCTGGGAGAGGCTCCTGGGGAGCAGCGGGAAGGGCCCTGCTGGAGATTCCCCTCTCCCGGCTGCAGCCCGGGCTCCGGGCTCCCAGCACCAGCCGCCGGGGCTCGGGGATCTCGCCAGGAGCCTGGAGCCAGAGTCCCCGCAGCGGCTGCGAGTCACTTCCTGCTGCCGGGCCTGAGCCCAGCGATCGCTCCCCCCAGAGCCGCCTCCCAGCTGCTCCTGGGTCCTAGCGATCAACCCACCGCGCTGCAGCATCTCTGTGTCCGGCTCCTGTTTCACTCACAGGCTCTATGATCAGAAGGGCCCATCATGAGCATCTAGCCCAGGGATTCTTGCGACCAAATTTGGTGTCCTCAGAGTGTGGCCAGCAACTCTCACTTGTGGCCGCTCTGACACTTTCCCCTGTAATCCTAACTAACTTTACGGGAAACCAATAAATATGCAGAGGTAAGCGGGGGAAACGGTCTTAGTATTGTGGGGAACTCTTCTGGCTTATACACCACCCTGATAGAATCGAATAGCAAAAGGAGCTGAGTCCTCGCTCCCACTCCCTTTACCTGGAGACCTGCCTGACTTCAAGGACTCCCCTTCTACTCTGGTGTCTGAAACCCCGACAAGGCTGGCCCCAAGATTCCTGCGGGGTCTGCAGCCCCAATTTTGTTGCGATCAGTCAGGACAGAGGCTAGGATGTCGTATCCACACTCTGGGGTGCTCTTTTCACTCCGGACGCATCCCCGATGCCGCTATTCAGCATTGCGTAAAGTTCAGAACAAATACGATTTATTAAACAACAAGTAATAAAAAAAAATTAAGGAAAACATGGGAAAGGGGAAAGGAAAACATGATTTCATCCCACGCTGCCCAGGGTCCCCCCTCACTCTCCCCAGCTGCTCACCACACCCAGCTCCAGACTTCTCCAGCCGCAGCTTCCCTCTGCATCAGTGCTTCCACTCCTCTGCCTCCAACCCAGCTCTGGCTGCTCCTCTCCCCTTAGCTCTGCCCTTCTCTGGCAGGCAGCTCCAGCTCACACAGAGAACTGGCACCTGACTCCCTCATTGGCCTGCCTGCCTCAGGGTTTTCTTTTCTCATTGGATCTTCCTGTCTTTTGGTACTGGGAGAAGCCAACCAACCCCTCCCCTGTGCACTAAGTTTCAGTAAGGGGCCAACAGTCATGGGGTCAGGCAACTTCCTGGTGTGTGTGAGCTCCAAAGCATCCTTCAGGTGAATTATAAATTTCTTTGTTTACCCCTTTCTTCCTGTTGGTGATGGACGGCCAGATAAGGGTTTTCTAACACCCACAGTCGGTCCTTTGTCATCTCTCAGGACTTTGAGTGGGACAATCCCTTGAACTATGACATATTTCAGTAACAAAAACTTTAACATATGTCTGGGTCTTTATGGACAGATTCTCTTGTTTGAGCCTGCTGAGGGGTTTTGCCATAACAACAAATGTCCGGGGGTGTTTGCAGAGCACAAGTGCTGAAACTCAGAAACATCCCTGATTATTCACCTTCCCAACTAGCCAATTGCCCTGCATCCACAGCTGATTGATTGCTGCGAGATCCCACCCACCCAGGCCCAGACTCCCAGTCCTGGGGGAGTGTCCCACGGGTCGGCGATGACTGACAGCTGTTGCCAGCACTCTGCCACTGTGACAGCTCCCAACACTGCCCTCACCTCATGAGTATCCCGACTGCACCCCCTCCAGCACCTCTAACTCTACAACCCCCCGTCAGTTCCCACCCCCCATCAGCTCCCACCCCCCATCAGTGTCCTCTTTTGGGGCACCTGGAATATGGTCAGCCTAGCAACAAACATACATTAAAATCTCACCATTCTACATGCACTGGTGTCACACGCATTTCAACGGCACAATATTCAGCAGATCATGAGTTTTCCAATGATCCCTCACCAGGCACACTTTGCACACAAAATATCATAACCCTACACAAGTGGTGAACATGGGGTGCAGAGGTTATCACAAGAGGGATCAGTGTGGGGTGAGTGGGGCAACTCTCTGTCATGCCAACGCAGGACACGGTGGGGGAGGGCGTGACCAGCTGGCTATCGAGGGCCGTGAAGGAAGGCAAGGAGAGGAGCCCCTCCCCAGGCTTGGCCCAGGTCCACTGGAGCTGCTGGGGAGAGGCACTCCTCCCTCACCCCAGCCACAGGAGCTGCCACGGCTGGGGAGAGGTGCCTCTCACCCAGTCCCAAGCAGCTGTGGTGAGAGAGGGCTGGGGGGAGTCCTCTCCCCACCGCAGTCTGCACCCCAAACTCCTCATCTGCAGCCCCATCCCACAGCCTGCACACCTGGCCAGAGCCCTCACCCCTCTGCACACCATCCCTCTGTCCCAGCCCGGAGCCCCCCCACACTCTCCAAACCTCTTGGCCCCACCCCCATATGAACTAGTATGGAGATGATGTGTCACATACCGGTGCATAGAACCAAATTCATTCCACACATGGATGTAAAAAGTGAGGCAACACTGGTCACAGGACATCAGATGCTCAGAGTGAGTTTACACTAGGAAATCTGGTGGAGGGTCACAGAGATCTGCTGGCTAATCCCGACCACACCTCCTAGCCTAGCCAGAACTTCAGAGGCTGATGCTGCGGAGGCAGAGGTGGGATCTCCAGGCCTCTGACAAAAGGTCCTGTGGGAATCAGTGCCTCTCAGTGGTGCTGTCTCAATGCGCTTATCCTATGATCCCCAAACACGCGATACCCCCGCACCCAGTTCCCCCTGATATCAAGCTCCACCAGCCCCAGCCATTCAATCCCCAGAGACAACTTCAGAACCCGAAGTCCTGATCCCTTAACATTTGATTCCCCCAGAGCCCAGCACCCTGGGGGATTTGGGGTGGGGAGGAGTTACCAGCCCCCAGGGACACTTGCCCAAAAGGGAACAACTCAAGTCAGTGGGGAAGCCCAGCTCAGGGGCTGGTGGAAGATGGGGGATGGGTACAGGTGTCTAGAGTGAAGGTGGGGTCTGGCCCAAGTGTCCTTCTCCTCATCTCCATGGCAGGGGGATCCTGGCTGGCAGGGGTGGGGAGAGGGCGGAACTTCAGCCAGGGAGAGGGAGCAGCTGGTGGAGTTTCTTTCTCTCCCTTCCCCAACCTGTGGCCCATCAGCTCAGCAGCCAGGGCTGCAGCAGGGAGGAGGGGCTGATCGGAGCGTCTCCTCCTCTGCCTGGGGTTTGTTTAGACCAGGCAGAGCCAGTGGGTCACTGACCAGCTGATGCTTGGCTGCTGCTGGATCCTCACCCCAGTCATGGGCAGCTGGATGCTTGGGAGCCAAAAGCCCCTGACGTGTGTGGGAACGAGGAAATGGGGTTGTTCCTATGGCCTAGTCAGGGCCCTGAGAGAATTTCCCTGCTGTGTGGGGGAGTCTCGGATGTCCAACATGGTGTTAGCTCCACTTGGAGCGTTTTCCGCACTGAGAACATCTCAGCGGTTTCTTCCCTGTACAGATTTCTAGATGCTTGATACTCCAGGAGCACCTAATGCTTCCCCCGCATTCAAGGCCTCTCTGCTGTGTGGGTCACTGAGGTGTGAAGTCAAATTTAATCTTTTTCTGCAGTCCGGCTATTCCTAGGCTCTCTCATACCTCTGTGGATTCTCTGACTTTTAATGAGGGGTGATCGCTGAATGAAGCTTTCCCCACAGTCCAAGCACTGATGAGGTCTCTCTCCTGTGTGGATCCTTTGATGTGTTATAACGGCTGACTTTTACAGGAAACATTTCCGACAGTCGAGGCAATTCTGAGGTTTGTCTTAAGAAGGAATGTGAGGTGTGCAATAAGACGAGAGCTCCAATTAAACTTTTCCTACTTTCAAAATATTTATAGTGTCTTTCTCACATGTGGGTTTTCTCATATTGAGTGAGTTTTGAGCTACAGTTATAATTTTCCCCACATTCCAAGCATATATAAGGTCTCGCTCTTGTGTGGATTCTCTGATGTCTAATAAGTTGTGAGCTTAGTATGAAACCTTTCCCACAGTCCAAGAACTTATGAGGACCCTCTCCTGTGTGAAGTGTCTGATGTGTAAGAAGTGCTGATCTCTGTGTGAAACCTTTCCCACAGTCCAAACACTGATGGGTTCTCTCTCCTGTGTTTATTTTCTGATGCTTGTTAAGGGCAGTAAACGATCTAAACTCCTACATGCCACAGGGGGCTTCAACAAGGGTACCCTTAACTCACCCAACAATATTGTTAATCTATCCAACCACACCCTTAACCCGGCAGACGAGTCTATCCTATCTCGGGGACTCTCTTTCTGCCCCACCACCCGCCCGCACATGATACAATTCTGTGGTGATCTGGAAGCCTACTTTTGTCATCTCCAACTCAAGGAATATTTTCAACACACCTGTCATAACTATAAAGGGAAGGGTAATAGCTGTCCTGTGTACAGTACTATAAATCCCTCCTGGCCAGAGACTCCAAAATCCTTTTCCCTGTAAAGGGTTAAGAAGCTCAGGTAACCTGGCTGGCATCTGACCTAAAGGACCAATAAGGGGACAAGATACTTTCAAATCTTGGGGGGGGGAAGGCTTTTGTTTGTGTTCTTTGTTTGGGATGGTGTTCGTTCTCGGGGACTGAGAGGGACCAGACATCAATCCAGGTTCTCCACATCTTTCTAAGCAAGTCTCTCCTATTTCAAACTTGTAAGTAAATAGCCAGGCAAGGCGTGTTAGTTTTCCTTTGTTTTCTCAACTTGTAAATGTACCTTTTACTAGAGTGTTTCTCTTGTTTGCTGTACTTTGAACCTGAGACTAGAGGGGAGTCCTCTGAGCTCTTTAAGTTTGATTACCCTGTAAGGTTGATTTCCATACTGATTTTACAGAGATGATTTTTACCTTTTTCTTTAATTAAAAACCTTCTTTTTAAGAACCTGATTGATTTTTTCCTTGTTTTAGATCCAAAGGGGTTTTGGATCTTGATTCACCAGGAGTTGGTGGGAGGAAGGAGGGGAATGGTTAATTTCCCCTTGTTTTAAATCCAAGGGGTTGGATTTGTTTTCACCAGGGATTTGGTGAAGGTTTTTCAAGGTTTCCCAGGGAGGGAATCCATTGAAAATGGTGGCAGCCGAACCAGAGCTAAGCTGGTAATTAAGCTTAGAAGTTTTTATGCAGGCCCCTACATTTGTACCCTAAAGTTCAAAGTGGGGATCTCAGTCCTGACAACACCATTGAACAGCTCACTGACCCAAAGGAACCCTCCTATCAACAATACGAGAAGAAGAATTCTGCGCGGACTCCTTCTGACGGTCGAAATGACAGAGTGGACTTCTACACAGAGTGCTTCCTCAGACTTTCACAGGCTCAGATTGTGAACAAACAGCATCACTTGCCCCATAACCTCAGCCGCACAGAACGCAACGCCTTCCACAGCCTCAGAAACAAGCCTGACATTCTAATCAAAGGGGCTGACAAAGGAGGTGCTGCAGTCATCATGAACAGGTTGGATTATGAACAGGAGGCTGCCAAGCAACTCTCCAACACCACTTTCTACAGGCCACTATCCTCCAATCCCACTGAGACGTACCAAAAGAAACTACACCAACTGCTCAAGCAACTCCCTGCTATAGCACGGGAACAAATCTATGCAGACACACCCCTAGAGCCCTGACCAGGGGTATTCTATCTGCTACCCAAGATCCATAAACCTGGAAATCCTGGACGCCCCATTATCTCAGGCATTGGCACTCTTACAGCAGGATTATCTGGCTACGTGGACTCTCTCCTCAGACCCTATGCTAGCAGCATTCCCAGCTATTGTGAAAGTTACTAGTGACCCTACCCCCCCCCTTAACAGAGCAGCCTTTATGTCAACCAGTGGCCATTGGGGGAAGCAGACACTTCAAGTACACAGTAGCCTGAACTTTTCAACTGTCTTCCCTTCAATGCCTTAAGGTAGTTGGAGCTGGTCCCAAGCTGGTTTTCACCGACCAGATAGCAAAAGCACGGGTCTGACCACCACCAATCAAGTGTTAACACTGCAAGGACCTTGGTCTGAATGTGTATAAAGGATCTGTAAAATGTGTGTAAGACAGAGTTTTTGTACCAAGGTGCAAAGCTCTCCTTTCTTCTGCAGAATAAAGCAACTCTTCCTTATCCCTGTCTGGCTGTTACTGGCTCTCAGCTAGGTGGACCCGATATTTCGGTAACAGTTACTGGCGACTCCGCCGGGACTCTCCTAGCTCAGACATTGGACTCCGGACGGCTGCGGCGAACTGGGAACGGCGCCAATGGGGTGTTTCGCCCCTTTTCTCTGCTTCACCGCAGCCCCTGGGGTTCGTGTTCCAATAAGGTGAGTCCTAATAGGATAAGGAGACACTATCTGGTTCTGGTTCTGGTTTGGTTTGGTTTGGTTTTGGTTAACCGGTTAATGAATTTCTGTCTTATACATTTGGGCGTTAGGTGTGTGGATGGAACTGAGCCTCCCATTCGTAATTCCTCAGAGTGGAAGCCATCGCGTGCGATGAAGCCTTGAGGTTGAACTGGGATCCTTCTGTCCCGTCCCCTGTAGCGGTCAGTATTAGTAGAAATTCCTGTAATAGGATCCTAATAGGCCATAATTCCCTCTGTTCTCTGTGTAATTCTCTGTTAGAGTGTCAGCAGGCAGATGGGTGGGTCTCTGGTAAAACCCTCTGAGGATAGCCCTTCAGATTATATGTTAAGTAAATGGTCTTTACCCGGTGTACAAAAAGAAAGAGTTACACCTTGTGTAGAAATTGATGTGGCTAGTGTTGTGGAAATTGAATTGTGGAGAGGAGGTGCATTTTCCCCAGAACATGTGCAGTGTATATTGTAGCAGAGGTAAAAGAAATGCAAACCTACCAATATAGGTTGTGTTGTCTTTTTCAGATCACTGGGTGTTTGAAAGCAGGAGTTAGAAGTAAAAGGCAATCAAAAGTCTGGGAAAGTTAATTGTGTCCTTTTCTTTTTAAATAAGAATCTTTAAGCTGTGGATAGCTTTGGATCTGGAAGCAAGCCAGAAAGCATCTGTATTAATGCAATTTTCTAACAAATGAGGTAGAAGCCACTGAAACCTGGGCTGCCTATGAAACAAATACAAGGAAATATGGGGTAATTCTGTTTTGCCTTAAATCAACAAGAGTATGTGTATATAAAGGAAATATTTTAAGCAATGACTGACTGCTCAGAAGGGGTAGACCTCTGTTCTTTTGTCTTTCAGATCATCAGAGAAAATGGATGCCAGCTGAATAGCATTCAACGTACCATGCATTCACTGGTACAATAGGAATTATTTTTGTGTTCTATGGCCAAAATTGTTGTTAAAATTTGCATACAACAGTCTTTGGAAGCAAGGACATGGAAGGTTAACCCACTCCCCATATTGCCCATGGGATCCTTCTGGCTACCTCAGATTTCTAGCCAGAGGGCTGGGGAGGGAGGAAAGCTATTGGACACCAGAGGTTGTACCGAGTGGACTCCTCAAAAGTGGGTGTGCTTGTCCTGGTTTGTTGCTCCAAAGCTCTGTAATAAAGTTCTTTTACTGGAAGGGTGTACATGGCATACATTGAATAATAAGACTAATGTACTGTATAATAGCAATGTGTATGTGTTCATTGTTGGGAAAAGGTGTATGAATGAAGACTGGAAGTTTCCTTTGTAGGTTAAAAGAACCCAAGAAGGGGAGAAGGAAAAAGAAAAGAACGAGTTAACTGGAAAAAAAATAGCTAGCAAGCTCCGTCCAAAGATAAGATGCTGGCCCCATCCCAGGACAATGCCCACAGCTAAGACTTGGCTGACAGCCAAGAACAGGGGGGCCTGAATGTGCCCAAGCAACTATGAGATCTGCAAAACACTGCCAGGCATTAATGAAATGTGTTAGGTTTCTTTTCTCACAGATAAAAGAAGTGCTACCCAAAGACCCTAGCAGCCCTGCTGTTCATTGAAACAAGGAGACTGAGTCTATGTAAAGTCCATCAACAAAAGACTGCTTTGGCTCCATGCTGGAAAGGCCCTTTCCAAGTGCTGTTAACCACCAACACTGCTGTGAAGTGCCAAGGACTGCCTACCTGGAATGGACCCATGCTTCTCACTGTAAAAAGACCCCTCCACCTCGGGAGGGCTCTCCGACTGATAAGCCTATTTCTCCTTCTAGCTCTGCTGTGTCTTCTGGACAGCAGGAAAAAGGAAAAAAAGACAAGGTGAAGTGCTAGTAACCTCTCCCTTGTCCACTGACAGACCTACTGTGCCTTTGAATTTTTTTAGAAGACGCAAAACCATTACAGGGTGATGTGCTAGTAACCTCTCCCCTGTATAATGCTGAACCATGACTGAATGATCTAGAGCATCAGGCTTGGCCCACTGCCCTTACAGACACATCAGGAGTACCATCTGATCTGTGGCCATGGAGACATACTTGGAAACTTTCTCGGTGGAAGTGCAAACATTCTCAATGCTCCTTCCAAGCATATGAACCAATTAGGGGGGGACTTGTGCTCGCATCGGGAAAAAATATTGTTTCTATGTTAATCATTCTGGCTTAATTGAGCAGGATTTACAAGCCATTAAGAATGCTGCTGTTGTTTTCCATGCTGTATCTCTTGATCACACCTTTAGTTTTGAGAACCTGCTTCTAGACGTTGGGTCATGGTTTACGGGGCTCTTTCGAACAATTGTTAAATGGATTCTTTTCTTTCTTTTTTTCTGTGTGTTATTTGGACAATGATACAATGTGCCAAATGTCTGTGTAATGCTATGATCAAAAGCTCTGTTATCCATAAGAAAACCCAGTATCTGTCCCTCCAGCTTGATCGCAAATTGCGTAACGGGCCTGACAATTTTTGAATTTGTCAGGCTCGAAGGGGGGACTGTGAAAGTTACTAGTCACCCCCCCTTAACAGAGCAGCCTTTATGTCAACCAGTGGCCATTAGGGGGAAGCAGACACTTCAAGTACACAGTAGCCTGAACTTTTCAACTGTTTTCCCTTCAAGGCCTTAAGGTAGTTGGAGCTGGTCCCAAGCTGGTTTTCACCGACCAGATAGCAAAAGCACGGGTCTGGCCACCACCAATCAAGTGTTAACACTGCAAGGACCTTTGTCTGAATGTGTATAAAGGATCTGTAAAATGTGTGTAAGACAGAGTTTTTGTACCAAGGTGCAAAGCTCTCTTTTCTTCTGCAGAATAAAGCAACTCTTCCTTATCCCTGTCTGGCTGTTATTGGCTCTCAGCTAGGTGGACCTGATATTTCGGTAACACTATCTTCAAGACACCACCGACTTCCTGAGGAAACTACAATGCATTGGTGATCTTCCTGAAAACACCATCCTGGCCACCATGGATGTAGAAGCTCCCTACACCAATATGACACATGACGATGGGCTACAAACCGCCAGGAACAGTATCCCTGATGAGGCCACAGCACACCTGCTGGCTGAGCTTTGTGACTTTGTCCTCACCCACAACCATTTCAGATTTGGGGACAACTTATACCTTCAAGTCAGCGGGTATCCACATGGCCCCACAGCATGCCCACATTTTATGGCCAACTTAGAACAACGCTTCCTCGGCTCTCATCCCTTAGAGCCCCCTCCTCTACTTGCGCTACATTGATGACATCTTCATCATATGGACCCATGGGAAGGAGGCCCTTGAAGAATTCCACCAGGATTTCAACGATTTCCACCCCACCATCCACCTCAGCCTGGACTAGTCCACACAAGAGATCCTGCACACCACAGCAAATAAGTGATGGTCACATAAACACCACCCTATACCGGAAACCTACTGACCCTAAAGTTTACCTACCTGCCTCCAGCTTCCATCCAGATCTTGGGAGGCAGACCAGTCCTCGCTTACAGACAGCCCCTAATCTGAAGCAAATACTCACCAGCAACTACACACCACACCACAGAAACACTAACCCAGGAACCAATCCCTGCAACAAACCCCGTTGCCAACTCTGTCCCCATATCTACTCTAGCGACACCATCACAGGACCCAACCATATCAGCCACACTATCAGGGGCACATTCAGGTGCACATCTACTAACGTAATATATGTCATCATGTGCCAGCAATGCCCCTCTGCCATGTACATTGGCCAAACCGGACAGTCTTTACGTAAAAGAATAAATGGACACAAATCAGGATTGGTAACATACAAAAGCCAGTAGGAGAACACTTCAATCTCCCTGGACATTCAATAACAGATTTAAAAGTAGCCATCCTTCAACCAAAAAACTTCAGAAACAGACTTCAGAGAGAAACTGCAGAGCTACAATTCATTTGCAAACTTAACACGGTGAATTTGGGCCTCAATAGGGACTGGGAGTGGCTGGCTCACTACAAAAGCAATTTTCCCTCTCTTGGTATTGACCACTCCTCATCAGTCATTGAGAGTGGACCACATCCACCCTGACTGAATTGGCTTTGTCAACACTGGTTCTCCATTTGTAAGGTAACTCCCTTCTCCTCATGGGCCAGTATATTTATGTCTCTCTGTAATTTTCACTCCATGCATCTGAAGAAGTGTTGTTGTTTTTTTTACCCACGAAAGCTTATGCCGAAATAAATCTGTTAGTCTTTAAGGTGCCATCTGACTCCTCCTTTTCTTATTAAGGGCTGATTTCCAATGGAAACCATTCCCGCAGTCCAGACATTTATAGCGTCTCTCTTCTATGTGCATTCTTCAATGATTATTAAGATTTCTGCTGTTACTGAAGCTGTTTGCACATCCCAAGCATTAATAAAGTCTCTGTCCTCTTTGGCTTGCCTGATGTGTAACAAGGCCTGATCTGAGTCAATTACATGCAAGCTCCTTAATCCTTTCTTGTCATGTGTCACAGAAGTTTAGATCCTGTATGGATTCTCCCATGTTTAATGAGGTGTGATGTCTGTCTGAAAAATTTCCCACAATCCAAGCTCTTATTGGGATCTCTCTCCTGTGTGGATTCTCTGATGTTTAACCTAGGCTGATCTCCATGTGAAACTTTTCCCATAATCCAAGCACTTGTGATGTCTCTCTCCTGTGTGGATTGCCTGATGATAAACAACTTCTGACTTCCACTTGAAACTTTTCCCACAGTCCAAGCACTTGTGGAGTCTCTCTACTGTTTGGATTGCCTGATATTATTTAACAAGCTGTGATCTGTCTTTGAAACTTTTCCCACAGTCCAAGCACTTCGGATGTCTCTCTCCTGTGTGGATTGCCTGATGACAAACAAGGTCTGACCGCGTGGGCAGCGCTCTGGGGGTGGAGCTGTGCGCTTCCGCGGAGCAGTGTGTCTAGATCTGCGTGGAGCCAGACACACTGCTCTGAGTAGCATGGTAGGGGAGACAGGGACGTGGGGTGGGATAAGTGGCAGCAGCTCCCGGGAGGCAGTCAGGGAACAGGGATCAGGGTGGGTTGCATAGTGGTTGGGGTTCCGGGGTGGTGGTTGGGGGGGGGTCTCTGGAGGGGCCGGTCAGGGAGCAGGGGGGGTTGGATGGGGTGTGGGAGTCCCGTGGGTCTGTCAGGGGGTAGGGGGATGGATAGGGGTTGGGGCTCTCAGGGGACAGGGAGCAAGGGGGGTTGGGTGGGAGGGTTTTGGGCGGCGCAGTTAGGGTGGGGAGTCTCCGGAGGGGGTGGTCAGGAGACAAGGAGTGGGGGTGGTTGGATGGGGTTGGGGATTCTGAGGGGGGCAGTCAGGAGGTGGGAAGTGGGAGGGAGTGGATAGGGGGCGGGGCCAGGCTGTTTGCGGAGGCACAGTTTTCCCTACCTCGCCCTCCATACAATTTTACAACCCTCATGTGGCCCTCGGGCCAAAAAGTTTGCTCACCCCTGGGCTAAGTCCTTTAAGCTACTTGCACCCCTGACCATTAGGAAGGAAACAGACGCATGAGGGGAAGGCTGGCAGCAGAACCTCAAGTCTCCCATGACAGGGGGAGTTCAGGATTTAGCCAAAACCAACGTCGGTGGAGTTGAGGATGTCGGCTGGTTCCTCTTCTCTGGTTTGTCCAGCTTAGCTTCCCTTTCAGGCTCAGGATGATGAAGGCGCAATGGTCCGAGGAGACAGCGGGTGTGAGACATTCCCCAGGGTACAATCTGGATTGTTGAACTGCTTAATTCTCCATCCCAGGGCATGTTTTACACTGCTTCCCAGTGTTATTAAATCAATAATTTAAAAAAAAAAATCAAGAAAATCAGATTTTTGTTATTTAAATTGGATTTTTTTGATAATTTTTTTCCTCAAAAACCATTTTATCTAAAGATAGTTTTAATTAAGATATATTGTAGCTCAAAGATCTCTCATCATGGAATAGGGATTATAAATTCCAATTCTATAGTATGAGACAATATAGACATGTCATGTTTAAAAAAAGTTTTGTAAATGAGTTCCTCTAGTTCATGCATTAAGGACCCAGTCGTATTGGGTTCCACAGGCTTCTATATAGATTACTTAGGTTAATCTCTCTATTTACCCAATGGGACTCAGTGCTCAGTCTAGAAGATACCATCAGAGATGCTTAGTTTGCCAGTTCTTAAACTGTGGCTTTGTGTCTCCAAAGGTAACATGCTTGTTAACAGTAAAAATGTTTTAAAATAAATTAAAATATAGAGGTGAGAAATAACAGACCTCACCTCTATTGTCCCTCTGCAAATTTGTGTACAGAGTTAATCCCTTACAGCTCTCCAAAATTGCAAAGTTTCAAATGAATACAAGACGGTTGGAGGCAGAACAGATCTGGACGAGGAGAAGTCTGGAGACAAATGTGAGAAGAGAGGGACATTCGCTTTTCTGTTAAAATATTATATGTTTGCTGTTGAAGAAACAAATCCAGAATACAGAACGTTGTTGTTTTAGTTAAATAAAACAATTTAAATGTCTGTCTGGTGATGTTCTCCTCCTAATACAGCATGGCAAGAAAATCCTCCAACTATTAATGATTAACCTGTTGAATTGGAGATAGTTCACTCCTAATGACTTCATAAATATCTGCTTCAATTACCTTTGGTAATGAAATAACCAAACAAACATTCATTGTCTGATATAGCTGTAAAACTCATCTGAAAAGTTTTCAAAATAAATCACTGTTTAAAAATGTACAGTGTGGACCTTCTAAAAATGAAACCTACAGCTATCTCTGCGTTGTGAACAGGGCCGGTGCAACCATTTAGGCGACCGCTAGGGCACTAGGATTTGGGGGGCGCCATTTTCTTCGGCAGCGACCGTGGCAGCCGTATCTTTGGCCGCCCCAGTCGCTGCTGGCATTTAGGCAGAGGAAGCTGGGGCAGTGGAGGGCGGAGTGGGCCGCCTGCAGCAAGGGGGGTGGGGCGGCATGCAGGGGAACTCCCCAACCCATCTCCTCCCCAATCAGCTCAGGCACCGCAAGCCTGGGAGGTGGGTAAGTGAAGCAGCGACTGTGTGCTCGGGGAGGAGGCGGGGCGGGCGGCACGCAGAGGAACTCCCCGCCCCAGCTCACCCCTGCCCCACCTCCTCCCCGAGCACGCAGTGGCTGCTTCACTTCTCCAGCCTCCCAGGCTTGCGGCGCATAAGCTCATTGGCGCCGCAAGCCTGGGAGGCAGGAGAAGTGAAGCAGCGACGGTGTGCTCGGGGAGGAGGCGGGGCAGGGGTGAGCTGGGGCGGGTGGGTGCCTCAGGGTGGGAGGTGGGGAGCTGCCGCAGGGGCATGCCTCAGGGCGGAGCTGCCATGGGGGGGGGCGCCTCAAGGCGGCGGAGGGGAGCTGCCACGGGGAGAGGGCGCCTCAGGGCAGGGGGCTCAGGGACGGGGGGGTGCAAAGTGGAAGTTTCACATAGGGCGCGAAACATCCTTCCACTGGCCCTGGTTGTGAAGAATATGTATTAAGATTATAACAGCCAACAAGAATACATTTTTATGTAGAAAACCATGATTAAATCGAGTCTTCCTGACTAGTGATTTAAATCAAATCCACCCTGCTGCTTCCCTGTGTGAACAACAAACCCCTCCACGCTCTGCTCCCACACAGCCACCAGCCTTCAAAGTCACTCCTGGCTGCACTGTACTGAGTGCGACTAGCCAGACACTCAGGAATGTACCAAAAAACACAGCAACATCAACCAGTTTTCTACTCCCAGCTTTGCACCCTGGGAATGTGCATCTTGGACTGCTCAGTCTGTCCACTGTGATGGACAAACTCAATAATTAGTGGGTCGTCCCCATAAAGGGGCCGGATTAGGCCAAAGCCTTGTTCTCTCCAGTCAAATCCCCAAACACTTCAATGAAAACACACAGATCCAGACAAAACACTAAAACCAGTTTATGAACTGGAGCAAGGGGGTTTTCAGGGATTACAAGAGAGAAAGATGTAAAAGGTCAGAACCGGATAAAACTATAAAATTAAAACATGCATTTTAAATCCTAAATTTTACCAATCTAAGTCCTTGGTACACTTGCGAGTTGCAGCGCTGTAAAGCCGCTCCCAGCGCTGTAACTCACTCCCCGTCCACACTGGCAAGGCATTTGCAG
This sequence comes from Malaclemys terrapin pileata, assembly GCF_027887155.1. Classification (NCBI taxonomy): domain Eukaryota; kingdom Metazoa; phylum Chordata; order Testudines; family Emydidae; genus Malaclemys; species Malaclemys terrapin. Next base: position 41,768,962 of record NC_071517.1, on the reverse strand, counting down.
CGCTGTATCTCCGTGGTTGCAGCGCTGCATGTACTCCACCTCCCCAAGAGGAATAGCGTCTATTGCACTGCTGCTGCAGTGCTGCGGCGCCAGCGTGGCCGTCCAATGCACTGTGACTGGCCTCCAGAAGTATTCGGCAGTATCCCACAATGCCTGTTCTAGCCACTCTGGTCATCAGTTCAAACTCTATTGCCCTGGCCTCAGGTAACCAATCATGTGACCCACCCTTTACATTCCCCGGGAATTTTAAAAATCCCCTTCCTGTTTGCTCAGCCCGGCATGGTGTGGAGAGCTATCAGCGAATCTTTCCAGGTGACCATGCCTCCACGCGCCAAGCGAGCCCCAGCATGGAGCAATGGCGACTTGCTGGACCTCACCAGTGTACGGGGGGAGGAAGCTGTCCAGTCCCAGCTGCGCTCCAGCATAGGAATTCCGATACCTTCGGGAAGGTATCAAAGGACATGATGGAAAGGGGCCATGACTGGGATGCCCTGCAGTGCAGGATTAAAGTGAAGGAGCTGCCGAGGGCCTACCGCAGCCCGCAACACAAACGGCCGCTCAGGTGCTCCCGCCATGACCTGCCGATTCTACAAAGAGCTGGATGCGATACTTGGGGTTAACCCCACCTCCACTCCGAGCACTTCCATGGACACTTCAGAGCCGGTGGGGGGGGGAGGAGGAGGAGGAAAATGGGAGTGAGGGTGGTGGGGCGGATGGAGACACCCCAGAGTCCCTGGAGCCATGCAGCCAGGAGCTCTTCTTGAGCCAGGAGGAAGGTAGCCAGTCGCAGCAGATGGTACTTGGTGGAGGACAAACAGAAGGGCAGGTTCCAGGTAAGCGGGTTTTTTTCTGGGAAGGAATTTTTTCCGTGCGGGCTCTTTGGGAGAGGAGGGTTAGGCATGCATGCCTAGATGCGGAATACTGCATTGATGTGGTTTATCACATCACGGTAATCGGCCTCGGTAACGTCCTCGGATGTCTCATCCAGAACGTGTGCAATGCGCTTGCGCAGCTTTATCGGGAGAGCCACCGTGGTCCTTGTCCCAGCCAGGCTAACGTGTCCGTGCCACTGTGCCGCGAGGGGCAGGGGGACCATTGCTGCACACAGGCAAGCTGCATATGGGCAAGGGCAGAAGCTGCATTGCAGTAGAAGACCCTCCCTTGCTTCCCAGGTCACCCTCAGCTGGAAGATATCGTCCGGGACGAACTCCTGTGGAAAATGTTGGGACAGTGTTCAGTGTAGGTGCCCCCTGAAGCTGTTGGCTCTCCCCAAGGCACAGACACCCAGAGGACAGTGCAGCCCAGCCCTCAAACAAAGCACCGGCGGCAAAGCATGGAGCACTGGCAGCAAAGCACGGATCATCTCATAAGCATCCTGGAGCGCCAAGCACACGCTATCCAGGAGCTCGTAGCCATGCAGAAGGAGCAGTACCAGAAATGCAAACGCGACCCCCCCCGACAGCTCTTGTCCCAAAACTCTTTCCGTTGTGCCCCACTGTCACCTCCAACCCACTTTCCCCAACTTCCGTGTTTTTCACACCACCAGCTGCCTCCAGAACCAGTATCTTCACCACGCAGCTCTGAAAACCATGACCCTTACCCTCTGCACTCAACCCCCAGCACCATGCAGTATAGCTATCCTGAAGTGCAGCACTCACTGCACAGCACACCAGACAGGACATATGCGCATCTGTGATTGTACCGTTCCCCACTCCACCCCCTTGTTTCTTTTCAATAAATAAATTTGTTTTCTTTTTAATAAATGCATTTTTTGGCTTTGAAAACATTTTTTATTATTGCATAAGGTAAAAGACTCCTTAGCCCAGGAAGTAGACAGGCACTGCAAGTCTGATTGTCTGCTTAGCAAACACTGATTCTTAAAGATTGGAACTACTGCACTTCACTCCCATGCAGGACACCAGATATCACTGCTGGTTTTCAGCCTCAAATTGCTCCCTCAAGGCATCCCTAATCCTTTCAACACCGCGCTGGGACACTGTAATAGCCCTGATCTCTGGCTGTGCAAATTCAGCCTCCAGGTGTTGAACCTCGGAGGTCCATGCCTGAGTGAAGCTTTCACCCTTCCCTTCACAAATATTATGGAGGGCACAGCACGCGGATATAACCGCGGGGATGCTGTTTTCGGCCAAGTCCAGCTTCTCATACAGAGATCATCAGCGGGCCTTTAAACGGCCAAAGGCACACTCCACAGTCATTCGGCACCGGCTCAGCCTGTAGTTGAACCGTTCCTTGCTGCTGTCAAGGCTCCCTGTGTAGGGTTTCATGAGCCATGGCATTAACGGGTAAGCGGCATCTCCAAGGATCACAATGGGCATTTCGACTTCCCCACCGTGATCTTCCGCTCTGGGAAAAAAGTCCCGGCCTGCATCTTCCTGAACAGCCAAGTGCTCCGAAAGATGCATGCGTCATGCACCTTTCTGGGCCAGGCTGTGTTAATGTCAATGAAACGCCCACGGTGATCTACAAGCGCCTGGAGAACCATAGAGAAATACCCCTTCCGATTAACATACTCGGATCCTAGGTGGGGTGGTCCCAGAATAGGAATGTGTGTCCCATCTATCGCCCCTCCACAGTTAGGGAACCCCATTTGTGCAAAGCCATCCACTATTTCCTGCACGTTACCCAGAGTCACGGTTCTTCTAAGTAGGATGCGATTAATGGCCTTGCAAACTTGCATCAACACGATTCCCACGGTCGACTTTCCCACTCCAAACTGGTTTGCGACCGACCGGTAGCAGTCTGGAGTTGCCAGCTTCCGGATTGCAATAGCCACCTGCTTCTCTACTGGCAGGGCAGCTCTCAATCTCGTGTCCTTACGCCGCAGGGTGGGAGCGAGATCCTCACACAGTCCCATGAAAGTGGCTTTTCTCATCCGAAAGTTCTGCAGCCACTGCTCGTCATCCCAGACACCCATGACGATGTGATCCCACCACTCGGTGCTTGTTTCCCGAGCCCAAAAGCGGTGTTCCACGGTGCTGAGCATGTTCGTGGCTGACACAAGCAATTTTGTGTCGTACGCGTTACGCGGCTCGATAGCATCGTCGGACTCCTCACTCTCACTGTCACTTTGGATCTTAAGGAATAGTTCGACAGCCAAACGTAACGTGCTCATGAGATAAGTCAGCATAAGCCTCACCAGTTCGGGCTCCATTTCCCGCAGACAGATCACGCTGCACAGAAACCGCTGAAAGATGCTGCTAAAGGTGGATGGAAACAAAGGGATTTCTGGGATGCGAAGAGATGCATAACGGGGCGTTGGGACCAGACCCAGAATCCCCTGCACCCACGCCTCCTTCCCCCAACCCACGGCGCCAGAATGGGAAGAAGTGCTCTGTGGGATAGCTGCCCATAATCTACCGCTCCCAATGGCGCAGCAAATGCTGCAAATGTGGCCACGACAGTGCGCTGGGCAGCTGTCAGTGTGGACAGACTGCAGCGCTTTCCCTACTCAGCTGTACAAAGTCAGGTTTAACTCTCAGCGCTGTACATCTGCAAGTGTAGCCAAGGCCTAAGGAAAATACGAAGCAAGCACGTTTTCTCACCCCACCTGCTGTTGCAGGCAGTTCATAGCTTTTAGTACACAGCCTGGATTTCCTTCCAGCCCTGGTCCATCCTCCCCACTCCAAGGCCCCTGTTGCCTTTCAAGCCATCTTGTTGCCTTCTGTAAAGATGGGAGAGGAGAGGTAAAAATGGAGGCAATTCTCCCTTGTGCTTTTATACCACTCTCCTCTTTGAGGTTCATCCCCCAGTCGGGGGGCAGGCGACAATCAGTCTGTGGCCTAAGTGAGCGTGCAGCCGTCCTTCCGGAGAATTGTAACTCTCCTGTTCCCAGCTCCACAGCTGGTGAATGGCCGGCTGAGCAATTACTGGCCACGTAGCACCTAGCTGGTGTGCAGGTGACATTGTCTCGGAGGAGCTCGTCTGTGGGCGTTTTCCAGCTTTACAGCATGTAACAAACATACAGCAAACTCTCAGAGCTCCATGGACAGTGCTGATAGACACATTTTAATGGGACAATAATATTCAGCAGATGATGACTTTTCCCATGATACCTCGCAAGCCATACTTTGCAGAAGATTTATCATTTTATAAACGTGGTGCCCATAAGAGTGTACACCAGTGGTTCTCAGATGTGTTTCATTGCCACCCCCACCTTGGTGTCTGTGGTCATTTACGCCCCCACCCTCAAAAGCACATATATCACCACTCAGCTCTAAAGGCAGAGTAGTCGTTGGCGATGTGCACAGCTCTGAAGGCCTCCAACAGCAGCACAGAAGTTAGGGTGGCCACGTGAAGAGTGATATTCCTCAATATCGCTGTTCACAGCAGACTTATCACCCCATTGCCACCCCGACTTCTGTGCTGCTGCTCCACCTGGGTTTGAGAGCCTGAGCATTTATCCCCACCTCCCAGATAGGCCTGTTCCTTCCTCATGAGCCGCAGCCAACTGGGGCTGAAAGCCAGTGCTCTTTAAAAAAAAAAACCCAACAACCCACACTGATTGCGCCTCCCCTGACACATTCCTGTGCCTCCATTGGGATGCTCTGCCCACATTTTCATAATTGATAGTGTAGAGAGTCACCATGAGGATGCGGACTCAAGATAGTAACACCTGCTCCTTTCCGTCTCTGGGATCCCCAGAGAAAATGTCCGAGCAGGAAAGCGGAACAGATCCGATTAACACTAAACTTGCAAAATTTCAGCTATAAACTTTCCCTCCATCCCTCAGCCCCTACCCCCAGGGAATTCAAAGAGACTGAGCTGGAATTGGGCAAGTGGCATGGGACATGGGCATAATCACTGAATTATTGATCCCTGATTTAACAGAATACAGGAACACTTTGGATAGCTAAACATAGACTACTACAGTTACCCCTCTTAGAATCATAGAATATCAGGGTTGGAAGGGACCTCAGGAGGTCATTTACTCCAACCCCCTGCTTAAAGCAGGACCACTCCCCAACTAAACCATCCCAGACAGGGCTTTGTCAAGCCTGACCTTAAAAACCTCTAAGAAAGGAGATTCCACCACCTCTCCAGGTAACCGATTCCAGTGCTTCACCACCCTCCTAGTGAAAAAGTGTTTCCTGATATCCAACCTAAACTATCCCCACTGCAACTGGAGACCATTGCTCCTTGTTCTGTCATCTGGTACCACTGAGAACAGTCTAGATCCATCCTCTTTGGAACCCACTTTCAGGTAGTTGAAAGTAGCTACCAGATATCCCATCATTCTTCTCTTCCGTAGACTAAACAATCCCCGTTGTCTCAGCCTTTCCTCATAAGTCACGTGCTCCAGCCCCCTAATCATTTTTGTTGCCCTCCGCTGGACTCTTTCCAATTTTTCCACATCCTTCTTTTAGTGTGGGGCCCAAACCTGAACACAATACTCCAGATGAGGCCTCACCAATGTTGAATAGAGGGGAACGATCACGTCCCTTGATTTGCTGGCAATGTTCCTACTTATACAGCCCAAAATGCCGTTAGCCTTCTTGGCAACAAGGGCACACTGTTGACTTATATCCAGCTTCTCATCCACTGTAACTCCTAAGTCCTTTTCTGCAGAACTGCTGCCTAGCCAGTCGGTCCCTAGTCTGTAGCAGTGAATGGGATTCTTTCATCCTAAGTGAAGGACTCTGCACTTGTTCTTGTTGAACCTCATCAGATTTATTTTGGCCCAATCCTCTAATTTGTCTACGTCCCTCTGTATCCTATCCCTACCCTCCAACGTATCTACCAGTTCTCCCAGTTTAGTGTCATCGGCAAACTTGCTGAGGGTGCAGTCCACATCATCCTCCAGATCATTAATGAAGATACTGAACAAAACCGGCCCCAGGATCGACCCTTGGGGCATTCCTCTTGATACCGGCTGCCAACTAGACATGGAGCCATTGGTCACTACCAGTTGAGCCAGTCGATCTACCCAGCTTTCTATCCACTTTATGGCCCATTCATCCAGGCCACACTTCTTTAACTTGCTGGCAAGAATTCTGTAGGAGATCATATAAAAGCTTTGCTAAAATCAAGGAATAACACATCCACTGCTTTTCCCTCATCCACAGAGCCAGTTATCTCGTCATAGAAGGCAATTAGGTTACTCAGACATGACTTGCCCTCTTCTTCCAAGTCTTTGAAAATACACATTTACATTTCAATCTCTAGCTATCTAAGGTGGACACACTTTTAAAATCTCTCTCTAAACGTTGACCCTGAGTCAATTACATGCAAGTTGCTTAAACCTTTCTTGCCACGTGTCACAGAAGTTTAGATCCTGTGTGGATTCTTCCATGTTTAATAAGGTCAGACCTCCATATGAAACACTTTCCGCAGTCCAAGCACTTGTGGGATCTCTCTCCTGTATGGATTGCCTGATGTTGAACAAGGTTTGACCTTCTTATGAAACTTTTCCCACAGTCCAAGCACTTGTGGGGTCTTTCTCCTGTGTGGATTGCCTGATGTTGAACAAGGTCTGACCTTCTTATGAAACTTTTCCCACAGTCCAAGCACTTGTGGGGTCTTTCTCCTGTGTGGATTGCCTGATGTTTAACAAGGTCTGACCGCTCTATGAAACTTTTCCCACAGTCCAAGCACTTGTGGGGTCTCTCTCCTGTGTGTAATGCCTGATGACGAAATAGGCGTGACCTCTGTATGAAACTTTTCCCACAGTCCAAGCACTTGTGGGGTCTCTCTCCTGTGTGTAATGCCTGATGTTTAACAAGGTCTGACCTCTGTATGAAACTTTTCCCACAGTCCAAGCACTTGTGGGGTTTTTCTCCTGTGTGGATTGCCTGATGTTTAACAAGGTCTGACCGCTCTATGAAACTTTTCCCACAGTCCAAGCACTTGTGGGGTTTTTCTCCTGTGTGGATTGCCTGATGTTTAACAAGGTCTGACCTCTGTATGAAACTTTTCCCACAGTCCAAGCACTTGTGGGGTTTTTCTCCTGTGTGGATTGCCTGATGTTTAACAAGGTCTGACCGCTCTATGAAACTTTTCCCACAGTCCAAGCACTTGTGGGGTCTCTCTCCTGTGTGTAATGCCTGATGGCGAACTAGGTGTGACCTCTGTATGAAACTTTTCCCACAGTCCAAGCACTTGTGGGGTCTCGCTCCTGTGTGTAATGCCTGATGGCGAAATAGGTGTGACCTCTGTATGAAACTTTTCCCACAGTGCAAGCACTTGTGGGGTCTCTCTCCTGTGTGGATTGCCTGATGTTTAACAAGGTGTGACCTTCTTATGAAACTTTTCCCACAGTCCAAGCACTTGTGGGGTCTCGCTCCTGTGTGTAATGCCTGATGGCGAACTAGGTGTGACCTCTGTATGAAACTTTTCCCACAGTCCAAGCACTTGTGGGGTCTCTCTCCTGTTTGTAATGCCTGATGTTTAACAAGGTTTGACTTTCTTATGAAACTTTTTCCACAGTCCAAGCAGTTGTGGGGTCTCTCCCCTGTGTGGCTTAACTGATGTCTAATTATTTGTGTCTTTGATATGAAACATTTCCCGCACTCGAGAGACTGAAGGTAGTGCCAGGGTGTCTCTTTCTTGGGATTTGTCTGCGGCGCTGTGGGATCCTCCTCTCCTCCCCCACCGTTAACAGATTCATCCACTTTCTTCCCTGGGAGGTGTCCCAGAAGCCTCTCTGACCTGTGCCAACTTCCCAAGGCTTCTGCCTGCTCCAAGCACTGGGAAAAATTTCCTTCAGCTCTTCCCAAGAAGGTCCCCTGCGGTTCCACTTCCCCAGGAACTTCCTCATGATGATTCCCCGCCTCATTCTCACTCCCTCGCTCAGCACCTGCTGGGAGAGACACAATCCAGACAGGAGTCATTGTGCTGGGGAGAAAGAGGAATAGCACAAAGGGAAAACCCAACACAAAGACTGAGCAACGGGACTCCGCCTCCACATCCCACCCAAACACTCACAGAGAAGGAAAGCTGCAAAGCAAACACCTGCAGAGAAGAGGCTGGGTGGAATGGCGTGAGCTATATCTGATGAGTGAAGCCCTGTCCTGACTGAGATGAGGAAGAAATGAGGGTGCTTACTCACACCATATTTTGGGATCCTAACCTTTTTCCTTCATTCCCTAGATGGTTTCTGTGTCAGTCCTCACCTGTACGGGTGCTTCTCAGAAGCCTTCTTTCCTCGCAGACTTGGAGATCAGAAACCCATGGCTCTTCCCCTCGTTCCAGCCGGGCGATCAGCTCAGGTTTGGGAAGGGGGAATCCTGTGCAGAGGGTGAAATCAGACCAGATTAGGGTGCATGGAGCACTGGTGGAGTATTTGTCAGAAAGGACATGCCGTGAGTGGAACCTGTCCCTGCGCTCTGCTGGAGGAACGTGGAAGCCAAGAGGACGGGAAAATGGTCACTGAGTCTCTTGCGCAGAGGAAGTTATCTGGGGAGGTGAGTTGAATTATTACTACACTCTCACTAGGCTTTCCCAAGATCTGTGCACTCTGGGGGCCTTGCTGACTCACACACAGCTCTGGACTTAAACCCCTGCCTCTTTCTAAACCTGTAGACCCCAGAGCCCTCCCCATGGCTGGAGCTATTCCCAAGGAGGGAGGTGAACAGGGATTGTTCGTGCAGCTGTGAAACAACACAGACAGGACAATGATGGATTTATGCCCCTTTGAAAGCTGGAGGGTGGGGATGGTTTAGCTTGTCCATTGTGTTTTGACACCCATGTCCCACAGGAGAGGGCACAGAGATGCAAGTCTCTCTCACATGGCAGCTGTGCATTATGGAACCCATTTACGTCTGATCTAACGGACATGGGAAGAACCTGACCAGATTCAGACACACAGACCCCACGACTTCGAATAACCGAGGGGACAAGAATCCCTTACCCAGCGAGGTCACCGTCTCGTAGTTCTCCTGCATGACGTTCCTGTAGAGGGCTCTCTGAGCAGGGTCCAGGAGAGCCCCCTGCCCCTGGGTGAAATACACAGCCACCTCCTCGAAGGTCACCGGCATCTGGAACACCAAAAGCCCCCACTCATTACCTGCTGCTCCAGCCACAATCCCACTAGTTATCTGTGAGGACAGATAAAGATATAGAAGCTCTGGGAGCGACAGAGTAGCAGAATCCCACCCCCACCCTGCTCAGAGCAGCCAGGAGGCTTCAGGGGATGGGGAGAAGGTGAGAGCTACTTGTCTCCCCCCAGCACACGGAGCAGGGCAGGGTCTCCTCATTTCCCACACACCTGCGAGACACAGGCTGATACGGGAAGCAGAGCTCTGAGCCAGGGACAGGAATCCCAACAGCTTCCCTTCATATTTCACAGCAGCCTGTGGCTAGTGGGGTCTCACTCCCAGCCCTGTGCAATGGTGTTATATCCTGTTTGAGAAATAGGGGAATGTCCCGTCTCCCCTCCCCCATCACCAATGGGCCCACTCAGAAAATCAGCAGGTTTATCACACCCTGTCTCCTCCCTGCCCCTGCCCAGGAGCTCCCTGATAATCCCCTACCGGAGCTGGCTCCATCACAGACATTTCCCTTCCCTGTCTCCTGGAAGATGGGCCCATCTGGAGCAAAACGTGGACGTGATTCCTCAGCCTGTCAGGGCAAGAGGGGCGATGGGGGAGGTTACAGAAGGGGCTTCAGTCCATGTAACACCGTGATTCCCTCCCAGACTCTTCAGACCCTCCCAGTAACAGTATCTCTGAGTCAAATGCTAGAAAAAAAGTAGAACTAAAGGGGCCACTTTGGGGGATTTTCACACACTTCCGTGTAAACTCCTCTCCCTTAGGAGCAGCAGGAGCCCTCTGATGGCATCACCTAAAGAATGAGCTGCTCTGGACTCCCCCAGCAGTCCCCAGGGACAGGCAGGCAGAGGCTGATCCCATTGGCCCATCCACACTCCCTGCCTGCCCAAAGCAGCAGTGACTCCGGTGTGGCTGAGATGTGAATCCTGCCCAGAAATCAGACCAGGGCCCTGGGCGACCCCAAAACTCATGAGACACAAACCCCACCAGCACGGGTGTGTCTGACAATAACACACTGGGAGCAGGGTGTGGGTGTGGAGGGATGGGTTTTTGCCTCTGTCCCCCGCCAGTCTCCCCACACCCCCCCTTCCCTCGCAGTGCCCCCAACTGACAACTTCCCCCATTCCAGCCTCGCTCCCCTCAGCCCCACAACCCCCCCGATCGCCCCATCTTCCCTTCAGTGCATCCCCGCCCCCATCCCAGCCTGCCCCCCGCATCCCCAGCACCCGCCTCCTGCGCCCTCCCTGCCTGCCCTCACCCCCTGCCCCTCTTTATCCTCCTCCCCCTGCAGCCCGGGGGTGACGGGGGGCGGATCTCTCTCACCTTCCCTCCGAGCGGGGCCCCCTGGGGCAGGGGCCGGGCCGGGAAGGGGCCTGGCCGGGCTGGGGGCTCTGCCCTGGGAGAGGCTCCTGGGGAGCAGCGGGAAGGGCCCTGCTGGAGATTCCCCTCTCCCGGCTGCAGCCCGGGCTCCGGGCTCCCAGCACCAGCCGCCGGGGCTCGGGGATCTCGCCAGGAGCCTGGAGCCAGAGTCCCCGCAGCGGCTGCGAGTCACTTCCTGCTGCCGGGCCTGAGCCCAGCGATCGCTCCCCCCAGAGCCGCCTCCCAGCTGCTCCTGGGTCCTAGCGATCAACCCATCGCGCTGCAGCATCTCTGTGTCCGGCTCCTGTTCCACTCACAGGCTCTATGGTCAGAAGGCCCCATCATGAACATCTAGCCCAGGGATTCTCACGACCAAATTTGGTGGCCTCAGAGTGTGGCCAGCAACTCTCACTGGTGGCCACTCTGACACTTTCCCCTATAATCCTAACTAACTTTACGAGAAACCAATAAATATGCAGAGGTAAGCAGGGGGAACGGTCTTAGTATTGTGGGGAACTCTTCTGGCTTATACACCACCCTGATAGAATCGAATAGCAAAAGGAGCTGAGTCCTCGCTCCCACTCCCTTTACCTTGAGACCTGCCTGACTTCAAGGACTCCCCTTCTACTCTGGTGTCTGAAACCCCGACAAGGCTGGCCCCAAGATTCCTGCGGGGTCTGCAGCCCCAATTTTGTTGCGATCAGTCAGGACAGAGGCTAGGATGTCGTATCCGCACTCTGGGGTGCTCTTTTCACTCCGGACGCATCCCCGATGCCGCTCTTCAGCATTGCGTAAAGTTCAGAACAAATACGATTTATTAAACAGCAAGTAATAAAAAAAAATTAAGGAAAAATGGGAAAGGGGAAAGGAAAATATGATGTCATCCCACGCTGCCCAGGGTCCCTCCCTCGCTCTCCCCAGCTGTTCACCACACCCAGCTCCAGACTGCTCCAGACCCAACTCCCCTCTGCATCAGTGCTTCTACTCCTCTGCCTCCAACCCAGCTCTGGCTGCTCCTCTCCCCTTAGCTCTGCCCTTCTCTGGCAGGCAGCTCCAGCTCACACAGAGAACTGGCACCTGACTCCCTCATTGGCCTGCCTGCCTCAGGGTTTTCTTTTCTCATTGGATCTTCCTGTCTTTTGGTACTGGGAGAAGCCAACCAACCCCTCCCCTGTGCACTGTTTCAGTAAGGGGCCAACAGTCATGGGGTCAGGCAACTTCCTGGTGTGTGTGAGCTCCAAAGCATCCTTCAGGTGAATTATAAATTTCTTTGTTTACCCCTTTCTTCCTGTTGGTGATGGACGGCCAGATAAGGGTTTTCTAACACCCACAGTCGGTCCTTTGTCATCTCTCAGGACTTTGAGTGGGACAATCCCTTGAACTATGACATATTTCAGTAACAAAAACTTTGACATATGTCTGGGTCCTTATGGACAGATCCTCTTGTTTGAGGCTGCTGATGGGTTTTGCCATAACAACAAATGTCCGGGGGTGTTTGCAGAGCACAAGTGCTGAAACTCAGAAACATCCCTGATTATTCACCTTCCCAACTAGCCAATTGCCCTGCATCCACAGCTGATTGATTGCTGCGAGATCCCACTCACCCAGGCCCAGACTCCCAGTCCTGGGGGAGTGTCCCGCAGGTTGGCGCTGACTGACAGCTGTTGCCAGCACTCTGCCACTGTGACAGCTGCCAACACTGCCCTCACCTCATGAGTATCCCCACCGCACCCCTTCCAGCACCTCTAACTCTACAACCCCCCATCAGCTCCCACCCCCCATCAGCTCCCACCCCCCATCAGTGTCCTCTTTTGGGGCACCTGGAATATGGTCAGCCTAGCAACAAACATACATTAAAATCTCACCATTCTACATGCACTGGTGTCACACGCATTTCAACGGCACAATATTCAGCAGATCATGAGTTTTCCAATGATCCCTCACCAGGCACACTTTGCACACAAAATATCATAACCCTACACAAGTGGTGAACATGGGGTGCAGAGGTTATCACAAGAGGGATCAGTGTGGGGTGAGTGGGGCAACTCTCTGTCATGCCAACGCAGGACACGGTGGGACAGGGGGAGGGCATGACCAGCTGGCTATCGAGGGCCGTGAAGGAAGGCAAGGAGAGGAGCCCCTCCCCAGGCTTGGTCCAGGTCCACTGGAGCTGCTGGGGAGAGGAACTCCTCCCTCACCCCAGCCACAGGAGCTGCCACGGCTGGGGAGAGGTGCCTCTCACCCAGTCCCAAGCAGCTGTGGTGAGAGAGGGCTGGGGGGAGTCCTCTCCCCACCGCAGTCTGCACCCCAAACTCCTCATCTGCAGCCCCATCCCACAGTCTGCACACCTGGCCAGAGCCCTCACCCCTCTGCACACCATCCCTCTGTCCCAGCCCGGAGTCCCCCCACACTCTCCAAACCTCTTGGCCCCACCCCCATATGAACTAGTATGGAGATGATGTGTCACATACTGGTGCATAGAACCAAATTCATTCCACACATGGATGTAAAAAATGAGGCAACACTGGTCACAGCACATAAGATGCTCAGAGTGAGTTTACACTAGGAAATCTGGTGGAGGGTCACAGAGATCTGCTGGCTAATCCGGACCACACCTCCTAGCCTAGCCAGAACTTCAGAGGCTGATGCTGCGGAGGCAGAGGTGGGATCTCCAGGCCTCTGACAAAAGGTCCTGTGGGAATCAGTGCCTCTCAGTGGTGCTGTCTGAATGCGCTTATCCTATGATCCCCAAACACGCGATACCCCCGCACCCAGTTCCCCCTGATATCAAGCTGCACCAGCCCCAGCCATTCAATCCCCAGAGACATCTTCAGAACCCGAAGTCCTGATCCCTTAACATTTGATTCCCCCAGAGCCCAGCACCCTGGGGGATTTGGGGAGGGGAGGAGTTACCAGCCCCCAGGGACACTTGCCCAAAAGGGAACAGCTCAAGTCAGTGGGGAAGCCCAGCTCAGGGGCTGGTGGAAGATGGGGGTTGGGGACAGGTGTCTAGAGTGAAGGTGGGGTCTGGCCCAAGTGTCCTTCTCCTCATCTCCATGGCAGGGGGATCCTGGCTGGCAGGGATGGGGAGAGGGGGGAACTTGGGCCAGGGAGAGGGAGCGGCTGGTGGTGTTTCTTTCTCTCCCTTCCCCGACCTGTGGCCCATCAGCTCAGCAGCCAGGGCTGCCGCAGGGAGGAGGGGCTGATCGGGGCGTCTCCTTCTCTGCCTGGGGTTTGCTTAGACCAGGCAGAGCCAGTGGGTCACTGACCAGCTGATGCTTGGCTGCTGCTGGATCCTCATCCCAGTCATGGGCAGCTGGATGCTTGGGAGCCAAAAGCCCCTGACGTGTGTGGGAACGAGGAAATGGGGTTGTTCCTATGGCCTAGTCAGGGCCCTGAGAGAATTTTTCTGCTGTGTGGGGAAGTCTCGGATGTCCAACATGGTGTTAGCTCCACTTGGAGCGTTTTCCGCACTGAGAACATCTCAGCGGTTTCTTCCCTGTACAGATTTCTAGATGCTTGATACTCCGGGAGCACCTAATGCTTCCCCCGCATTCAAGGCCTCTCTGCTGTGTGGGTCACTGAGGTGTGAAGTCAAATTGAATCTTTTTCTGCAGTCTGGCTATTCCTAGGCTCTCTCATACCTCTGTGGATTCTCTGACTTTTAATGAGGGGTGATCGCTGAATGAAGCTTTCCCCACAGTCCAAGCACCGATGAGGTCTCTCTCCTGTGTGGATCCTTTGATGTGTTATAACGGCTGACTTTTACAGGAAACATTTCCGACAGTCGAGGCAATTCTGAGGTTTGTCTTAAGAAGGAATGTGAGGTGTGCAATAAGACGAGAGCTCCAATTAAACTTTTCCTACTTTCAAAATATTTATAGTGTCTTTCTCACATGTGGGTTTTCTCATGTTGAGTGAGTTTTGAGCTACAGTTACAATTTTCCCCACATTCCAAGCATATATAAGGTCTCGCTCTTGTGTGGATTCTCTGATGTCTAATACGTTGTGAGCTTAGTATGAAACCTTTCCCACAGTCCAAGAACTTATGAGGACCCTCTCCTGTGTGAAGTGTCTGATGTGTAAGAAGTGCTGATCTCTCTGTGAAACCTTTCCCACAGTCCAAACACTTATGGGGTCTCTCTCGTGTGTTTATTTTCTGATGCTTGTTAAGGGCAGTAAACGATCTAAACTCCTACATGCCACAGGGGGCTTCAACAAGGGTACCCTTAACTCACCCAGCAATATTGTTAATCTATCCAAACACACACTTAACCCGGCAGAAGAGTCTGTCCTATCTCGGGGACTCTCTTTCTGCCCCACCACCCGCCCGCACATGATACAATTCTGTGGTGATCTGGAAGCCTACTTTTGTCGTCTCCGACTCAAGGAATATTTTCAACATGCCATTGAACAGCTCACTCACCCAAAGGAACCCTCCTATCAACACTACGAGAAGAAGAATTCTGCGTGGACTCCTTCTGATGGTCGAAATGACAGAGTGGACTTCTACACAGAGTGCTTCCGCAGACTTGCACAGGCTCAGATTGTGAACAAACAGCATCACTTGCCCCATAACCTCAGCCGCACAGAACGCAACGCCTTCCACGGCCTCAGAAACAAGCCTGACATTCTTATCAAAGGGGCTGACAAAGGAGGTGCTGCAGTCATCATGAACAGGTTGGATTATGAACAGGAGGCTGCCAAGCAACTCTCCAACACCACTTTCTACAGGCCACTATCCTCCGATCCCACTGAGAGGTACCAAAAGAAACTACACCAACTGCTCAAGAAACTCCCTGCTATAGCACGGGAACAAATCTACGCAGACACACCCCTAGAGCCCCGACCAGGGGTATTCTATCTGCTACCCAAGATCCATAAACCTGGAAATCCTGGACGCCCCATTATCTCAGGCATTAGCACTCTTACAGCAGGATTATCTGGCTACGTGGACTCTCTCCTCAGACCCTATGCTAGCAGCATTCCTAGCTATTGTGAAAGTTACTAGTGACCCCCCCCCCCTTAACAGAGCAGCCTTTATGTCAACCAGTGGCCATTAGGAGGAAGCAGACACTTCAAGTACACAGTAGCCTGAACTTTTCAACTGTTTTCCCTTCAAGTAGGGTTACCATTCGTCCGGATTCCCCCGGACATGTCCGGCTTTTTTGGGTTAAAAATAGCGTCCGGGGGGAATTTGTTAATGTCCGGACGTCCCCTCCTCCCCCCCCCCCCATGCAGAGCGTGTGCGCGGCTTACAGAGCAGCCGGTGCTCCAACAGCCAGAGCCAGAGCCCTTCCTTCACTTCCCCCTCCTCCCTCCTGAAACTTGACACCCCCCCTCCTCCCCCTCCCTTCCCCCGCCCTGCATTCACACATCACCGGCTGTTCGTCTGGAGCTCCGACCCTGCTGCCCTCCCCCACTGCCGAGCGCGCTGCTCTGCAGCACAGTAAGGGGGCCGGGGGCCAGAGAAGCGGCAGGGAGGTTCTGGGGGAGGGGGTAATCAAGAGACAGGGAGCAGGGGGGAGGGTTGGATGGGTCAGGGAGTTCGGGGGGGGCTGTCTGGAGGTTGGGGGTGTAAGGTTTTGGGCAGAGTACAGGTGGGGGGTCTCAGGAGGGGGCAGTTAGGGGACAAGGAGCGGGGGGGTGTTTGGGAGTTCTGGGGGGGGCTGTCTGGGGGTTGGGGGTGTAAGGTTTTGGGCAGTCAGGGTACAGGTGGGGGGGCTCAGGAGGGGGCAGTTAGGGGACAAGGAGCGGGGAGGCTTAGGTAAGGGGTGGGGTTCTGAAGGGCAGTTAGGAGCAGGGGTCCCAGGAGGGGGCAGTCAGGGGACAAGGAGCGGGGGGGGTCGGGAGTTCGGGGCGGGCTTTCTGGGGGAGGGTGGATAAGGTTTTGGGCAGTCAGGGTACAGGTAGGGGGTAGGGTCCTGGGGGGCAGTTAGGGAGAGGGGTCTTAGGAAGGGGCAGTTAGGGGATAAGGAACAGGGAGGCTTAGGTAGGGGGGGGTTCTGGGGGGCAGTTAGGGGAGAAGGAGTGGGGGGGAGGGTTGGGGGTTCTGAGGGGGCAGGAAGTGGGAGGGAGTGGAAGGGGCAGGGGCGGGGCTAGGACAGGACGGGGGCGGGGCTAGGACAGGGGCGGGGCTAGGGCGGGGCTCCTCCCGTCCTCTTTTTTGATTGTTGAAATATGGTAACCCTACTTCAAGGCCTTAAGGTAGTTGGAGCTGGTCCCAAGCCGGTTTTCACCGACCAGATAGCAAAAGCACGGGTCTGAGCACCACCAATCAAGTGTTAACACTGCAAGGACCTTGGTCTGAATGTGTATAAAGAATCTGTAAAATGTGTGTAAGACAGAGTTTTTGTATCAAGGTGCAAAGCTCTCCTTTCTTCTGCAGAATAAAGCAACTCTTCCTTATCCCTGTCTGGCTGTTATTGGCTCTCAGCTAGGTGGACCCGATATTTCGGTAACAGTTACTGGTGACTCCGCCGGGACTCTCCTAGCTCGGACATTGGACTCCGGACGGCTGCGGCGAACTGGGAATGGCGGCAATGGGGTGTTTCGCCCCTTTTCTCTGCTTCACCGCAGCCCCTGGGGTTCGTGTACCAATAAGGTGAGTCCTAATAGGATAAGGAGACACTATCTGGTTCTGGTTTTGGTTAACCGGTTAATGAATTTCTGTCTTATACATTTGGGCGTTAGGTGTGTGGATGGAACTGAGCCTCCCATTCGTAATTCCTCAGGGAAGCCATCACGTGCGATGAAGCCTTGAGGTCGAATTGGGATCCTTCTGTCCCGTCCCCTGTAGCGGTCAGTATTAGTAGAAATTCCTGTAATAGGATCCTATTAGGCCATAATTCCCTCTGTTTTCTGTGTAATTCTCTGTTAGAGTGTCAGCAGGCAGATGGGTGGGTCTCTGGTAAAACCCTCTGAGGATAGCCCTTCAGATTATATGTTAAGTAAATGGTCTTTACCCGGTGTTCAAAAAGAAAGAGTTACACCTTGTGTAGAAATTGATGTGGCTAGTGTTGTGGAAATTGAATTGTGGAGAGGAGGTGCATTTTCCCCAGAACATGTGCAGTGTATATTGTAGCAGAGGTAAAAGAAATGCAAACCTACCAATATAGGTTGTGTTGTCTTTTTCAGATCACTGGGTGTTTGAAAGCAGGAGTTAGAAGTAAAAGGCAATCAAAAGTCTGGGAAAGTTAATTGTGTCCTTTTCTTTTTAAATAAGAATCTTTAAGCTGTGGATAGCTTTGGATCTGGAAGCAAGCCAGAAAGCATCTGTATTAATGCAATTTTCTAACAAATGAGGTAGAAGCCACTGAAACCTGGGCTGCCTATGAAACAAATACAAGGAAATATGGGGTAATTCTGTTTTGCCTTAAATCAACAAGAGTATGTGTATATAAAGGAAATATTTTAAGCAATGACTGACTGCTCAGAAGGGGTAGACCTCTGTTCTTTTGTCTTTCAGATCATCAGAGAAAATGGATGCCAGCTGAATAGCATTCAACGTACCATGCATTCACTGGTACAATAGGAATTATTTTTGTGTTCTATGGCCAAAATTGTTGTTAAAATTTGCATACAACAGTCTTTGGAAGCAAGGACATGGAAGGTTAACCCATTCCCCATATTGCCCATGGGATCCTTCTGGCTACCTCAGATTTCTAGCCAGAGGGCTGGGGAGGGAGGAAAGCTATTGGACACCAGAGGTTGTACCGAGTGGACTCCTCAAAAGTGGGTGTGCTTGTCCTGGTTTGTTGCTCCAAAGCTCTGTAATAAAGTTCTTTTACTGGAAGGGTGTACATGGCATACATTGAATAATAAGACTAATGTACTGTATAATAGCAATGTGTATGTGTTCATTGTTGGGAAAAGGTGTATGAATGAAGACTGGAAGTTTCCTTTGTAGGTTAAAAGAACCCAAGAAGGGGAGAAGGAAAAAGAAAAGAACGAGTTAACTGGAAAAAAAATAGCTAGCAAGCTCCGTCCAAAGATAAGATGCTGGCCCCATCCCAGGACAATGCCCACAGCTAAGACTTGGCTGACAGCCAAGAACAGGGGGGCCTGAATGTGCCCAAGCAACTATGAGATCTGCAAAACACTGCCAGGCATTAATGAAATGCGTTAGGTTTCTTTTCTCACAGATAAAAGAAGTGCTACCCAAAGACCCTAGCAGCCCTGCTGTTCATTGAAACAAGGAGACTGAGTCTATGTAAAGTCCATCAACAAAAGACTGCTTTGGCTCCATGCTGGAAAGGCCCTTTCCAAGTGCTGTTAACCACCAACACTGCTGTGAAGTGCCAAGGACTGCCTACCTGGACCCATGCTTCTCACTGTAAAAAGACCCCTCCACCTCGGGAGGGCTCTCCGACTGATAAGCCTATTTCTCCTTCTAGCTCTGCTGTGTCTTCTGGACAGCAGGAAAAAGGAAAAAAAGACAAGGTGAAGTGCTAGTAACCTCTCCCTTGTCCACTGACAGACCTACTGTGCCTTTGAATTTTTTTAGAAGACGCAAAACCATTACAGGGTGATGTGCTAGTAACCTCTCCCCTGTATAATGCTGAACCATGACTGAATGATCTAGAGCATCAGGCTTGGCCCACTGCCCTTACAGACACATCAGGAGTACCATCTGATCTGTGGCCATGGAGACATACTTGGAAACTTTCTGGGTGGAAGTGCAAACATTCTCAATGCTCCTTCCAAGCATATGAACCAATTAGGGGGGGACTTGTGCTCGCATCGGGAAAAAATATTGTTTCTATGTTAATCATTCTGGCTTAATTGAGCAGGATTTACAAGCCATTAAGAATGCTGCTGTTGTTTTCCATGCTGTATCTCTTGATCACACCTTTAGTTTTGAGAACCTGCTTCTAGACGTTGGGTCATGGTTTACGGGGCTCTTTCGAACAATTGTTAAATGGATTCTTTTCTTTCTTTTTTTCTGTGTGTTATTTGGACAATGATACAATGTGCCAAATGTCTGTGTAATGCTATGATCAAAAGCTCTGTTATCCATAAGAAAACCCAGTATCTGTCCCTCCAGCTTGATCGCAAATTGCGTAACGGGCCTGACAATTTTTGAATTTGTCAGGCTCGAAGGGGGGACTGTGAAAGTTACTAGTCACCCCCCCTTAACAGAGCAGCCTTTATGTCAACCAGTGGCCATTAGGGGGAAGCAGACACTTCAAGTACACAGTAGCCTGAACTTTTCAACTGTTTTCCCTTCAAGGCCTTAAGGTAGTTGGAGCTGGTCCCAAGCTGGTTTTCACCGACCAGATAGCAAAAGCACGGGTCTGACCACCACCAATCAAGTGTTAACACTGCAAGGACCTTTGTCTGAATGTGTATAAAGGATCTGTAAAATGTGTGTAAGACAGAGTTTTTGTACCAAGGTGCAAAGCTCTCTTTTCTTCTGCAGAATAAAGCAACTCTTCCTTATCCCTGTCTGGCTGTTATTGGCTCTCAGCTAGGTGGACCTGATATTTCGGTAACACTATCTTCAAGACACCACCGACTTCCTGAGGAAACTACAATGCATTGGTGATCTTCCTGAAAACACCATCCTGGCCACCATGGATGTAGAAGCTCCCTACACCAATATGACACATGACGATGGGCTACAAACCGCCAGGAACAGTATCCCTGATGAGGCCACAGCACACCTGCTGGCTGAGCTTTGTGACTTTGTCCTCACCCACAACCATTTCAGATTTGGGGACAACTTATACCTTCAAGTCAGCGGGTATCCACATGGCCCCACAGCATGCCCACATTTTATGGCCAACTTAGAACAACGCTTCCTCGGCTCTCATCCCTTAGAGCCCCCTCCTCTACTTGCGCTACATTGATGACATCTTCATCATATGGACCCATGGGAAGGAGGCCCTTGAAGAATTCCACCAGGATTTCAACGATTTCCACCCCACCATCCACCTCAGCCTGGACTAGTCCACACAAGAGATCCTGCACACCACAGCAAATAAGTGATGGTCACATAAACACCACCCTATACCGGAAACCTACTGACCCTAAAGTTTACCTACCTGCCTCCAGCTTCCATCCAGATCTTGGGAGGCAGACCAGTCCTCGCTTACAGACAGCCCCTAATCTGAAGCAAATACTCACCAGCAACTACACACCACACCACAGAAACACTAACCCAGGAACCAATCCCTGCAACAAACCCCGTTGCCAACTCTGTCCCCATATCTACTCTAGCGACACCATCACAGGACCCAACCATATCAGCCACACTATCAGGGGCACATTCAGGTGCACATCTACTAACGTAATATATGTCATCATGTGCCAGCAATGCCCCTCTGCCATGTACATTGGCCAAACCGGACAGTCTTTACGTAAAAGAATAAATGGACACAAATCAGGATTGGTAACATACAAAAGCCAGTAGGAGAACACTTCAATCTCCCTGGACATTCAATAACAGATTTAAAAGTAGCCATCCTTCAACCAAAAAACTTCAGAAACAGACTTCAGAGAGAAACTGCAGAGCTACAATTCATTTGCAAACTTAACACGGTGAATTTGGGCCTCAATAGGGACTGGGAGTGGCTGGCTCACTACAAAAGCAATTTTCCCTCTCTTGGTATTGACCACTCCTCATCAGTCATTGAGAGTGGACCACATCCACCCTGACTGAATTGGCTTTGTCAACACTGGTTCTCCATTTGTAAGGTAACTCCCTTCTCCTCATGGGCCAGTATATTTATGTCTCTCTGTAATTTTCACTCCATGCATCTGAAGAAGTGTTGTTTTTTTTACCCACGAAAGCTTATGCCGAAATAAATCTGTTAGTCTTTAAGGTGCCATCTGACTCCTCCTTTTCTTATTAAGGGCTGATTTCCAATGGAAACCATTCCCGCAGTCCAGACATTTATAGCGTCTCTCTTCTATGTGCATTCTTCAATGATTATTAAGATTTCTGCTGTTACTGAAGCTGTTTGCACATCCCAAGCATTAATAAAGTCTCTGTCCTCTTTGGCTTGCCTGATGTGTAACAAGGCCTGATCTGAGTCAATTACATGCAAGCTCCTTAATCCTTTCTTGTCATGTGTCACAGAAGTTTAGATCCTGTATGGATTCTCCCATGTTTAATGAGGTGTGATGTCTGTCTGAAAAATTTCCCACAATCCAAGCTCTTATTGGGATCTCTCTCCTGTGTGGATTCTCTGATGTTTAACCTAGGCTGATCTCCATGTGAAACTTTTCCCACAGTCCAAGCACTTGTGGAGTCTCTCTACTGTTTGGATTGCCTGATGATAAACAACTTCTGACTTCCACTTGAAACTTTTCCCACAGTCCAAGCACTTGTGGAGTCTCTCTACTGTTTGGATTGCCTGATATTATTTAACAAGCTGTGATCTGTCTTTGAAACTTTTCCCACAGTCCAAGCACTTCGGATGTCTCTCTCCTGTGTGGATTGCCTGATGACAAACAAGGTCTGACCGCGTGGGCAGCGCTCTGGGGGTGGAGCTGTGCGCTTCCGCGGAGCAGTGTGTCTAGATCTGCGTGGAGCCAGACACACTGCTCTGAGTAGCATGGTAGGGGAGACAGGGACGTGGGGTGGGATAAGTGGCAGCAGCTCCCGGGAGGCAGTCAGGGAACAGGGATCAGGGTGGGTTGCATAGTGGTTGGGGTTCCGGGGAGGTGGTTGGGGGGGGGGTCTCTGGAGGGGCCGGTCAGGGAGCAGGGGGGGTTGGATGGGGTGTGGGAGTCCCGTGGGTCTGTCAGGGGGTAGGGGGATGGATAGGGGTTGGGGCTCTCAGGGGACAGGGAGCAAGGGGGGTTGGGTGGGAGGGTTTTGGGCGGCGCAGTTAGGGTGGGGAGTCTCCGGAGGGGGTGGTCAGGAGACAAGGAGTGGGGGTGGTTGGATGGGGTTGGGGATTCTGAGGGGGGCAGTCAGGAGGTGGGAAGTGGGAGGGAGTGGATAGGGGGCGGGGCCAGGCTGTTTGCGGAGGCACAGTTTTCCCTACCTCGCCCTCCATACAATTTTACAACCCTCATGTGGCCCTCGGGCCAAAAAGTTTGCTCACCCCTGGGCTAAGTCCTTTAAGCTACTTGCACCCCTGACCATTAGGAAGGAAACAGACGCATGAGGGGAAGGCTGGCAGCAGAACCTCAAGTCTCCCATGACAGGGGGAGTTCAGGATTTAGCCAAAACCAACGTCGGTGGAGTTGAGGATGTCGGCTGGTTCCTCTTCTTTGGTTTGTCCAGCTTAGCTTCCCTTTCAGGCTCAGGATGATGAAGGCGCAATGGTCCGAGGAGACAGCGGGTGTGAGACATTCCCCAGGGTACAATCTGGATTGTTGAACTGCTTAATTCTCCATCCCAGGGCATGTTTTACACTGCTTCCCAGTGTTATTAAATCAATAATTTAAAAAAAAAAATCAAGAAAATCAGATTTTTGTTATTTAAATTGGATTTTTTTGATAATTTTTTTCCTCAAAAACCATTTTATCTAAAGATAGTTTTAATTAAGATATATTGTAGCTCAAAGATCTCTCATCATGGAATAGGGATTATAAATTCCAATTCTATAGTATGAGACAATATAGACATGTCATGTTTAAAAAAAGTTTTGTAAATTAGTTCCTCTAGTTCATGCATTAAGGACCCAGTCATATTGGGTTCCACAGGCTTCTATATAGATTACTTAGGTTAATCTCTCTATTTACCCAATGGGACTCAGTGCTCAGTCTAGAAGATACCATCAGAGATGCTTAGTTTGCCAGTTCTTAAACTGTGGCTTTGTGTCTCCAAAGGTAACATGCTTGTTAACAGTAAAAATGTTTTAAAATAAATTAAAATATAGAGGTGAGAAATAACAGACCTCACCTCTATTGTCCCTCTGCAAATTTGTGTACAGAGTTAATCCCTTACAGCTCTCCAAAATTGCAAAGTTTCAAATGAATACAAGACGGTTGGAGGCAGAACAGATCTGGACGAGGAGAAGTCTGGAGACAAATGTGAGAAGAGAGGGACATTCGCTTTTCTGTTAAAATATTATATGTTTGCTGTTGAAGAAACAAATCCAGAATACAGAACGTTGTTGTTTTAGTTAAATAAAACAATTTAAATGTCTGTCTGGTGATGTTCTCCTCCTAATACAGCATGGCAAGAAAATCCTCCAACTATTAATGATTAACCTGTTGAATTGGAGATAGTTCACTCCTAATGACTTCATAAATATCTGCTTCAATTACCTTTGGTAATGAAATAACCAAACAAACATTCATTGTCTGATATAGCTGTAAAACTCATCTGAAAAGTTTTCAAAATAAATCACTGTTTAAAAATGTACAGTGTGGACCTTCTAAAAATGAAACCTACAGCTATCTCTGCGTTGTGAACAGGGCCGGTGCAACCATTTAGGCGACCGCTAGGGCACTAGGATTTGGGGGGCGCCATTTTCTTCGGCAGCGACCGTGGCAGCCGTATCTTTGGCCGCCCCAGTCGCTGCTGGCATTTAGGCAGAGGAAGCTGGGGCAGTGGAGGGCGGAGTGGGCCGCCTGCAGCAAGGGGGGTGGGGCGGCATGCAGGGGAACTCCCCAACCCATCTCCTCCCCAATCAGCTCAGGCACCGCAAGCCTGGGAGGTGGGTAAGTGAAGCAGCGACTGTGTGCTCGGGGAGGAGGCGGGGCGGGCGGCACGCAGAGGAACTCCCCGCCCCAGCTCACCCCTGCCCCACCTCCTCCCCGAGCACGCTGTGGCTGCTTCACTTCTCCAGCCTCCCAGGCTTGCGGCGCATAAGCTCATTGGCGCCGCAAGCCTGGGAGGCAGGAGAAGTGAAGCAGCGACGGTGTGCTCGGGGAGGAGGCGGGGCAGGGGTGAGCTGGGGCGGGTGGGTGCCTCAGGGTGGGAGGTGGGGAGCTGCCGCAGGGGCATGCCTCAGGGCGGAGCTGCCATGGGGGGGGGCGCCTCAAGGCGGCGGAGGGGAGCTGCCACGGGGAGAGGGCGCCTCAGGGCAGGGGGCTCAGGGACGGGGGGGTGCAAAGTGGAAGTTTCACATAGGGCGCGAAACATCCTTCCACTGGCCCTGGTTGTGAAGAATATGTATTAAGATTATAACAGCCAACAAGAATACATTTTTATGTAGAAAACCATGATTAAATCGAGTCTTCCTGACTAGTGATTTAAATCAAATCCACCCTGCTGCTTCCCTGTGTGAACAACAAACCCCTCCACGCTCTGCTCCCACACAGCCACCAGCCTTCAAAGTCACTCCTGGCTGCACTGTACTGAGTGCGACTAGCCAGACACTCAGGAATGTACCAAAAAACACAGCAACATCAACCAGTTTTCTACTCCCAGCTTTGCACCCTGGGAATGTGCATCTTGGACTGCTCAGTCTGTCCACTGTGATGGACAAACTCAATAATTAGTGGGTCGTCCCCATAAAGGGGCCGGATTAGGCCAAAGCCTTGTTCTCTCCAGTCAAATCCCCAAACACTTCAATGAAAACACACAGATCCAGACAAAACACTAAAACCAGTTTATGAACTGGAGCAAGGGGGTTTTCAGGGATTACAAGAGAGAAAGATGTAAAAGGTCAGAACCGGATAAAACTATAAAATTAAAACATGCATTTTAAATCCTAAATTTTACCAATCTAAGTCCTTGGAACACTTGCGAGTTACAGCGCTGTAAAGCCGCTCCCAGCGCTGTAACTCACTCCCCGTCCACACTGGCAAGGCATTTGCAGCGCTGTATCTCCGTGGTTGCAGCGCTGCATGTACTCCACCTCCCCAAGAGGAATAGCGTCTATTGCACTGCTGCTGCAGTGCTGCGGCGCCAGCGTGGCCGTCCAATGCACTGTGACTGGCCTCCAGAAGTATTCGGCAGTATCCCACAATGCCTGTTCTAGCCACTCTGGTCATCAGTTCAAACTCTATTGCCCTGGCCTCAGGTAACCAATCATGTGACCCACCCTTTACATTCCCCGGGAATTTTAAAAATCCCCTTCCTGTTTGCTCAGCCCGGCATGGTGTGGAGAGCTATCAGCGAATCTTTCCAGGTGACCATGCCTCCACGCGCCAAGCGAGCCCCAGCATGGAGCAATGGCGACTTGCTGGACCTCACCAGTGTACGGGGGGAGGAAGCTGTCCAGTCCCAGCTGCGCTCCAGCATAGGAATTCCGATACCTTCGGGAAGGTATCAAAGGACATGATGGAAAGGGGCCATGACTGGGATGCCCTGCAGTGCAGGATTAAAGTGAAGGAGCTGCCGAGGGCCTACCGCAGCCCGCAACACAAACGGCCGCTCAGGTGCTCCCGCCATGACCTGCCGATTCTACAAAGAGCTGGATGCGATACTTGGGGTTAACCCCACCTCCACTCCGAGCACTTCCATGGACACTTCAGAGCCGGTGGGGGGGGGAGGAGGAGGAGGAAAATGGGAGTGAGGGTGGTGGGGCGGATGGAGACACCCCAGAGTCCCTGGAGCCATGCAGCCAGGAGCTCTTCTTGAGCCAGGAGGAAGGTAGCCAGTCGCAGCAGATGGTACTTGGTGGAGGACAAACAGAAGGGCAGGTTCCAGGTAAGCGGGTTTTTTTCTGGGAAGGAATTTTTTCCGTGCGGGCTCTTTGGGAGAGGAGGGTTAGGCATGCATGCCTAGATGCGGAATACTGCATTGATGTGGTTTATCACATCACGGTAATCGGCCTCGGTAACGTCCTCGGATGTCTCATCCAGAACGTGTGCAATGCGCTTGCGCAGCTTTATCGGGAGAGCCACCGTGGTCCTTGTCCCAGCCAGGCTAACGTGTCCGTGCCACTGTGCCGCGAGGGGCAGGGGGACCATTGCTGCACACAGGCAAGCTGCATATGGGCAAGGGCAGAAGCTGCATTGCAGTAGAAGACCCTCCCTTGCTTCCCAGGTCACCCTCAGCTGGAAGATATCGTCCGGGACGAACTCCTGTGGAAAATGTTGGGACAGTGTTCAGTGTAGGTGCCCCCTGAAGCTGTTGGCTCTCCCCAAGGCACAGACACCCAGAGGACAGTGCAGCCCAGCCCTCAAACAAAGCACCGGCGGCAAAGCATGGAGCACTGGCAGCAAAGCACGGATCATCTCATAAGCATCCTGGAGCGCCAAGCACACGCTATCCAGGAGCTCGTAGCCATGCAGAAGGAGCAGTACCAGAAATGCAAACGCGACCCCCCCCGACAGCTCTTGTCCCAAAACTCTTTCCGTTGTGCCCCACTGTCACCTCCAACCCACTTTCCCCAACTTCCGTGTTTTTCACACCACCAGCTGCCTCCAGAACCAGTATCTTCACCACGCAGCTCTGAAAACCATGACCCTTACCCTCTGCACTCAACCCCCAGCACCATGCAGTATAGCTATCCTGAAGTGCAGCACTCACTGCACAGCACACCAGACAGGACATATGCGCATCTGTGATTGTACCGTTCCCCACTCCACCCCCTTGTTTCTTTTCAATAAATAAATTTGTTTTCTTTTTAATAAATGCATTTTTTGGCTTTGAAAACATTTTTTATTATTGCATAAGGTAAAAGACTCCTTAGCCCAGGAAGTAGACAGGCACTGCAAGTCTGATTGTCTGCTTAGCAAACACTGATTCTTAAAGATTGGAACTACTGCACTTCACTCCCATGCAGGACACCAGATATCACTGCTGGTTTTCAGCCTCAAATTGCTCCCTCAAGGCATCCCTAATCCTTTCAACACCGCGCTGGGACACTGTAATAGCCCTGATCTCTGGCTGTGCAAATTCAGCCTCCAGGTGTTGAACCTCGGAGGTCCATGCCTGAGTGAAGCTTTCACCCTTCCCTTCACAAATATTATGGAGGGCACAGCACGCGGATATAACCGCGGGGATGCTGTTTTCGGCCAAGTCCAGCTTCTCATACAGAGATCATCAGCGGGCCTTTAAACGGCCAAAGGCACACTCCACAGTCATTCGGCACCGGCTCAGCCTGTAGTTGAACCGTTCCTTGCTGCTGTCAAGGCTCCCTGTGTAGGGTTTCATGAGCCATGGCATTAACGGGTAAGCGGCATCTCCAAGGATCACAATGGGCATTTCGACTTCCCCACCGTGATCTTCCGCTCTGGGAAAAAAGTCCCGGCCTGCATCTTCCTGAACAGCCAAGTGCTCCGAAAGATGCATGCGTCATGCACCTTTCTGGGCCAGGCTGTGTTAATGTCAATGAAACGCCCACGGTGATCTACAAGCGCCTGGAGAACCATAGAGAAATACCCCTTCCGATTAACATACTCGGATCCTAGGTGGGGTGGTCCCAGAATAGGAATGTGTGTCCCATCTATCGCCCCTCCACAGTTAGGGAACCCCATTTGTGCAAAGCCATCCACTATTTCCTGCACGTTACCCAGAGTCACGGTTCTTCTAAGTAGGATGCGATTAATGGCCTTGCAAACTTGCATCAACACGATTCCCACGGTCGACTTTCCCACTCCAAACTGGTTTGCGACCGACCGGTAGCAGTCTGGAGTTGCCAGCTTCCGGATTGCAATAGCCACCTGCTTCTCTACTGGCAGGGCAGCTCTCAATCTCGTGTCCTTACGCCGCAGGGTGGGAGCGAGATCCTCACACAGTCCCATGAAAGTGGCTTTTCTCATCCGAAAGTTCTGCAGCCACTGCTCGTCATCCCAGACACCCATGACGATGTGATCCCACCACTCGGTGCTTGTTTCCCGAGCCCAAAAGCGGTGTTCCACGGTGCTGAGCATGTTCGTGGCTGACACAAGCAATTTTGTGTCGTACGCGTTACGCGGCTCGATAGCATCGTCGGACTCCTCACTCTCACTGTCACTTTGGATCTTAAGGAATAGTTCGACAGCCAAACGTAACGTGCTCATGAGATAAGTCAGCATAAGCCTCACCAGTTCGGGCTCCATTTCCCGCAGACAGATCACGCTGCACAGAAACCGCTGAAAGATGCTGCTAAAGGTGGATGGAAACAAAGGGATTTCTGGGATGCGAAGAGATGCATAACGGGGCGTTGGGACCAGACCCAGAATCCCCTGCACCCATGCCTCCTTCCGCCAACCCACGGCGCCAGAATGGGAAGAAGTGCTCTGTGGGATAGCTGCCCATAATCTACCGCTCCCAATGGCGCAGCAAATGCTGCAAATGTGGCCACGACAGTGCGCTGGGCAGCTGTCAGTGTGGACAGACTGCAGCGCTTTCCCTACTCAGCTGTACAAAGTCAGGTTTAACTCTCAGCGCTGTACATCTGCAAGTGTAGCCAAGGCCTAAGGAAAATACGAAGCAAGCACGTTTTCTCACCCCACCTGCTGTTGCAGGCAGTTCATAGCTTTTAGTACACAGCCTGGATTTCCTTCCAGCCCTGGTCCATCCTCCCCACTCCAAGGCCCCTGTTGCCTTTCAAGCCATCTTGTTGCCTTCTGTAAAGATGGGAGAGGAGAGGTAAAAATGGAGGCAATTCTCCCTTGTGCTTTTATACCACTCTCCTCTTTGAGGTTCATCCCCCAGTCGGGGGGCAGGCGACAATCAGTCTGTGGCCTAAGTGAGCGTGCAGCCGTCCTTCCGGAGAATTGTAACTCTCCTGTTCCCAGCTCCACAGCTGGTGAATGGCCGGCTGAGCAATTACTGGCCACGTAGCACCTAGCTGGTGTGCAGGTGACATTGTCTCGGAGGAGCTCGTCTGTGGGCGTTTTCCAGCTTTACAGCATGTAACAAACATACAGCAAACTCTCAGAGCTCCATGGACAGTGCTGATAGACACATTTTAATGGGACAATAATATTCAGCAGATGATGACTTTTCCCATGATACCTCGCAAGCCATACTTTGCAGAAGATTTATCATTTTATAAACGTGGTGCCCATAAGAGTGTACACCAGTGGTTCTCAGATGTGTTTCATTGCCACCCCCACCTTGGTGTCTGTGGTCATTTACGCCCCCACCCTCAAAAGCACATATATCACCACTCAGCTCTAAAGGCAGAGTAGTCGTTGGCGATGTGCACAGCTCTGAAGGCCTCCAACAGCAGCACAGAAGTTAGGGTGGCCACGTGAAGAGTGATATTCCTCAATATCGCTGTTCACAGCAGACTTATCACCCCATTGCCACCCCGACTTCTGTGCTGCTGCTCCACCTGGGTTTGAGAGCCTGAGCATTTATCCCCACCTCCCAGATAGGCCTGTTCCTTCCTCATGAGCCGCAGCCAACTGGGGCTGAAAGCCAGTGCTCTTTAAAAAAAAAAACCCAACAACCCACACTGATTGCGCCTCCCCTGACACATTCCTGTGCCTCCATTGGGATGCTCTGCCCACATTTTCATAATTGATAGTGTAGAGAGTCACCATGAGGATGCGGACTCAAGATAGTAACACCTGCTCCTTTCCGTCTCTGGGATCCCCAGAGAAAATGTCCGAGCAGGAAAGCGGAACAGATCCGATTAACACTAAACTTGCAAAATTTCAGCTATAAACTTTCCCTCCATCCCTCAGCCCCTACCCCCAGGGAATTCAAAGAGACTGAGCTGGAATTGGGCAAGTGGCATGGGACATGGGCATAATCACTGAATTATTGATCCCTGATTTAACAGAATACAGGAACACTTTGGATAGCTAAACATAGACTACTACAGTTACCCCTCTTAGAATCATAGAATATCAGGGTTGGAAGGGACCTCAGGAGGTCATTTACTCCAACCCCCTGCTTAAAGCAGGACCACTCCCCAACTAAACCATCCCAGACAGGGCTTTGTCAAGCCTGACCTTAAAAACCTCTAAGAAAGGAGATTCCACCACCTCTCCAGGTAACCGATTCCAGTGCTTCACCACCCTCCTAGTGAAAAAGTGTTTCCTGATATCCAACCTAAACTATCCCCACTGCAACTGGAGACCATTGCTCCTTGTTCTGTCATCTGGTACCACTGAGAACAGTCTAGATCCATCCTCTTTGGAACCCACTTTCAGGTAGTTGAAAGTAGCTACCAGATATCCCATCATTCTTCTCTTCCGTAGACTAAACAATCCCCGTTGTCTCAGCCTTTCCTCATAAGTCACGTGCTCCAGCCCCCTAATCATTTTTGTTGCCCTCCGCTGGACTCTTTCCAATTTTTCCACATCCTTCTTTTAGTGTGGGGCCCAAACCTGAACACAATACTCCAGATAAGGCCTCACCAATGTTGAATAGAGGGGAACGATCACGTCCCTTGATTTGCTGGCAATGTTCCTACTTATACAGCCCAAAATGCCGTTAGCCTTCTTGGCAACAAGGGCACACTGTTGACTTATATCCAGCTTCTCATCCACTGTAACTCCTAAGTCCTTTTCTGCAGAACTGCTGCCTAGCCAGTCGGTCCCTAGTCTGTAGCAGTGAATGGGATTCTTTCATCCTAAGTGAAGGACTCTGCACTTGTTCTTGTTGAACCTCATCAGATTTATTTTGGCCCAATCCTCTAATTTGTCTACGTCCCTCTGTATCCTATCCCTACCCTCCAACGTATCTACCAGTTCTCCCAGTTTAGTGTCATCGGCAAACTTGCTGAGGGTGCAGTCCACATCATCCTCCAGATCATTAATGAAGATACTGAACAAAACCGGCCCCAGGATCGACCCTTGGGGCATTCCTCTTGATACCGGCTGCCAACTAGACATGGAGCCATTGGTCACTACCAGTTGAGCCAGTCGATCTACCCAGCTTTCTATCCACTTTATGGCCCATTCATCCAGGCCACACTTCTTTAACTTGCTGGCAAGAATTCTGTAGGAGATCATATAAAAGCTTTGCTAAAATCAAGGAATAACACATCCACTGCTTTTCCCTCATCCACAGAGCCAGTTATCTCGTCATAGAAGGCAATTAGGTTACTCAGACATGACTTGCCCTCTTCTTCCAAGTCTTTGAAAATACACATTTACATTTCAATCTCTAGCTATCTAAGGTGGACACACTTTTAAAATCTCTCTCTAAACGTTGACCCTGAGTCAATTACATGCAAGTTGCTTAAACCTTTCTTGCCACGTGTCACAGAAGTTTAGATCCTGTGTGGATTCTTCCATGTTTAATAAGGTCAGACCTCCATATGAAACACTTTCCGCAGTCCAAGCACTTGTGGGATCTCTCTCCTGTATGGATTGCCTGATGTTGAACAAGGTTTGACCTTCTTATGAAACTTTTCCCACAGTCCAAGCACTTGTGGGGTCTTTCTCCTGTGTGGATTGCCTGATGTTGAACAAGGTCTGACCTTCTTATGAAACTTTTCCCACAGTCCAAGCACTTGTGGGGTCTTTCTCCTGTGTGGATTGCCTGATGTTTAACAAGGTCTGACCGCTCTATGAAACTTTTCCCACAGTCCAAGCACTTGTGGGGTCTCTCTCCTGTGTGTAATGCCTGATGACGAAATAGGCGTGACCTCTGTATGAAACTTTTCCCACAGTCCAAGCACTTGTGGGGTCTCTCTCCTGTGTGTAATGCCTGATGTTTAACAAGGTCTGACCTCTGTATGAAACTTTTCCCACAGTCCAAGCACTTGTGGGGTTTTTCTCCTGTGTGGATTGCCTGATGTTTAACAAGGTCTGACCGCTCTATGAAACTTTTCCCACAGTCCAAGCACTTGTGGGGTTTTTCTCCTGTGTGGATTGCCTGATGTTTAACAAGGTCTGACCTCTGTATGAAACTTTTCCCACAGTCCAAGCACTTGTGGGGTTTTTCTCCTGTGTGGATTGCCTGATGTTTAACAAGGTCTGACCGCTCTATGAAACTTTTCCCACAGTCCAAGCACTTGTGGGGTCTCTCTCCTGTGTGTAATGCCTGATGGCGAACTAGGTGTGACCTCTGTATGAAACTTTTCCCACAGTCCAAGCACTTGTGGGGTTTTTCTCCTGTGTGGATTGCCTGATGTTTAACAAGGTGTGACCTTCTTATGAAACTTTTCCCACAGTCCAAGCACTTGTGGGGTCTCGCTCCTGTGTGTAATGCCTGATGGCGAACTAGGTGTGACCTCTGTATGAAACTTTTCCCACAGTCCAAGCACTTGTGGGGTCTCTCTCCTGTTTGTAATGCCTGATGTTTAACAAGGTTTGACTTTCTTATGAAACTTTTTCCACAGTCCAAGCAGTTGTGGGGTCTCTCCCCTGTGTGGCTTAACTGATGTCTAATTATTTGTGTCTTTGATATGAAACATTTCCCGCACTCGAGAGACTGAAGGTAGTGCCAGGGTGTCTCTTTCTTGGGATTTGTCTGCGGCGCTGTGGGATCCTCCTCTCCTCCCCCACCGTTAACAGATTCATCCACTTTCTTCCCTGGGAGGTGTCCCAGAAGCCTCTCTGACCTGTGCCAACTTCCCAAGGCTTCTGCCTGCTCCAAGCACTGGGAAAAATTTCCTTCAGCTCTTCCCAAGAAGGTCCCCTGCGGTTCCACTTCCCCAGGAACTTCCTCATGATGATTCCCCGCCTCATTCTCACTCCCTCGCTCAGCACCTGCTGGGAGAGACACAATCCAGACAGGAGTCATTGTGCTGGGGAGAAAGAGGAATAGCACAAAGGGAAAACCCAACACAAAGACTGAGCAACGGGACTCCGCCTCCACATCCCACCCAAACACTCACAGAGAAGGAAAGCTGCAAAGCAAACACCTGCAGAGAAGAGGCTGGGTGGAATGGCGTGAGCTATATCTGATGAGTGAAGCCCTGTCCTGACTGAGATGAGGAAGAAATGAGGGTGCTTACTCACACCATATTTTGGGATCCTAACCTTTTTCCTTCATTCCCTAGATGGTTTCTGTGTCAGTCCTCACCTGTACGGGTGCTTCTCAGAAGCCTTCTTTCCTCGCAGACTTGGAGATCAGAAACCCATGGCTCTTCCCCTCGTTCCAGCCGGGCGATCAGCTCAGGTTTGGGAAGGGGGAATCCTGTGCAGAGGGTGAAATCAGACCAGATTAGGGTGCATGGAGCACTGGTGGAGTATTTGTCAGAAAGGACATGCCGTGAGTGGAACCTGTCCCTGCGCTCTGCTGGAGGAACGTGGAAGCCAAGAGGACGGGAAAATGGTCACTGAGTCTCTTGCGCAGAGGAAGTTATCTGGGGAGGTGAGTTGAATTATTACTACACTCTCACTAGGCTTTCCCAAGATCTGTGCACTCTGGGGGCCTTGCTGACTCACACACAGCTCTGGACTTAAACCCCTGCCTCTTTCTAAACCTGTAGACCCCAGAGCCCTCCCCATGGCTGGAGCTATTCCCAAGGAGGGAGGTGAACAGGGATTGTTCGTGCAGCTGTGAAACAACACAGACAGGACAATGATGGATTTATGCCCCTTTGAAAGCTGGAGGGTGGGGATGGTTTAGCTTGTCCATTGTGTTTTGACACCCATGTCCCACAGGAGAGGGCACAGAGATGCAAGTCTCTCTCACATGGCAGCTGTGCATTATGGAACCCATTTACGTCTGATCTAACGGACATGGGAAGAACCTGACCAGATTCAGACACACAGACCCCACGACTTCGAATAACCGAGGGGACAAGAATCCCTTACCCAGCGAGGTCACCGTCTCGTAGTTCTCCTGCATGACGTTCCTGTAGAGGGCTCTCTGAGCAGGGTCCAGGAGAGCCCCCTGCCCCTGGGTGAAATACACAGCCACCTCCTCGAAGGTCACCGGCATCTGGAACACCAAAAGCCCCCACTCATTACCTGCTGCTCCAGCCACAATCCCACTAGTTATCTGTGAGGACAGATAAAGATATAGAAGCTCTGGGAGCGACAGAGTAGCAGAATCCCACCCCCACCCTGCTCAGAGCAGCCAGGAGGCTTCAGGGGATGGGGAGAAGGTGAGAGCTACTTGTCTCCCCCCAGCACACGGAGCAGGGCAGGGTCTCCTCATTTCCCACACACCTGCGAGACACAGGCTGATACGGGAAGCAGAGCTCTGAGCCAGGGACAGGAATCCCAACAGCTTCCCTTCATATTTCACAGCAGCCTGTGGCTAGTGGGGTCTCACTCCCAGCCCTGTGCAATGGTGTTATATCCTGTTTGAGAAATAGGGGAATGTCCCGTCTCCCCTCCCCCATCACCAATGGGCCCACTCAGAAAATCAGCAGGTTTATCACACCCTGTCTCCTCCCTGCCCCTGCCCAGGAGCTCCCTGATAATCCCCTACCGGAGCTGGCTCCATCACAGACATTTCCCTTCCCTGTCTCCTGGAAGATGGGCCCATCTGGAGCAAAACGTGGACGTGATTCCTCAGCCTGTCAGGGCAAGAGGGGCGATGGGGGAGGTTACAGAAGGGGCTTCAGTCCATGTAACACCGTGATTCCCTCCCAGACTCTTCAGACCCTCCCAGTAACAGTATCTCTGAGTCAAATGCTAGAAAAAAAGTAGAACTAAAGGGGCCACTTTGGGGGATTTTCCCACACTTCCGTGTAAACTCCTCTCCCTTAGGAGCAGCAGGAGCCCTCTGATGGCATCACCTAAAGAATGAGCTGCTCTGGACTCCCCCAGCAGTCCCCAGGGACAGGCAGGCAGAGGCTGATCCCATTGGCCCATCCACACTCCCTGCCTGCCCAAAGCAGCAGTGACTCCGGGGTGGCTGAGATGTGAATCCTGCCCAGAAATCAGACCAGGGCCCTGGGCGACCCCAAAACTCATGAGACACAAACCCCACCAGCACGGGTGTGTCTGACAATAACACACTGGGAGCAGGGTGTGGGTGTGGAGGGATGGGTTTTTGCCTCTGTCCCCCGCCAGTCTCCCCACACCCCCCCTTCCCTCGCAGTGCCCCCAACTGACAACTTCCCCCATTCCAGCCTCGCTCCCCTCAGCCCCACAACCCCCCCGATCGCCCCATCTTCTCTTCAGTGCATCCCCGCCCCCATCCCAGCCTGCCCCCCGCATCCCCAGCACCCGCCTCCTGCGCCCTCCCTGCCTGCCCTCACCCCCCCGCCCCTCTTTATCCTCCTCCCCCTGCAGCCCGGGGGTGACGGGGGGGGGTCTCTCTCACCTTCCCTCCGAGCGGGGCCCCCTGGGGCAGGGGCCGGGCCGGGAAGGGGCCTGGCCGGGCTGGGGGCTCTGCCCTGGGAGAGGCTCCTGGGGAGCAGCGGGAAGGGCCCTGCTGGAGATTCCCCTCTCCCGGCTGCAGCCCGGGCTCCGGGCTCCGGGCTCCCAGCACCAGCCGCCGGGGCTCGGGGATCTCGCCAGGAGCCTGGAGCCAGAGTCCCCGCAGCGGCTGCGAGTCACTTCCTGCTGCCGGGCCTGAGCCCAGCGATCGCTCCCCCCAGAGCCGCCTCCCAGCTGCTCCTGGGTCCTAGCGATCAACCCATCGCGCTGCAGCATCTCTGTGTCCGGCTCCTGTTCCACTCACAGGCTCTATGGTCAGAAGGCCCCATCATGAACATCTAGCCCAGGGATTCTCACGACCAAATTTGGTGGCCTCAGAGTGTGGCCAGCAACTCTCACTGGTGGCCACTCTGACACTTTCCCCTATAATCCTAACTAACTTTACGAGAAACCAATAAATATGCAGAGGTAAGCAGGGGGAACGGTCTTAGTATTGTGGGGAACTCTTCTGGCTTATACACCACCCTGATAGAATCGAATAGCAAAAGGAGCTGAGTCCTCGCTCCCACTCCCTTTACCTTGAGACCTGCCTGACTTCAAGGACTCCCCTTCTACTCTGGTGTCTGAAACCCCGACAAGGCTGGCCCCAAGATTCCTGCGGGGTCTGCAGCCCCAATTTTGTTGCGATCAGTCAGGACAGAGGCTAGGATGTCGTATCCGCACTCTGGGGTGCTCTTTTCACTCCGGACGCATCCCCGATGCCGCTCTTCAGCATTGCGTAAAGTTCAGAACAAATACGATTTATTAAACAGCAAGTAATAAAAAAAAATTAAGGAAAAATGGGAAAGGGGAAAGGAAAATATGATGTCATCCCACGCTGCCCAGGGTCCCTCCCTCGCTCTCCCCAGCTGTTCACCACACCCAGCTCCAGACTGCTCCAGACCCAACTCCCCTCTGCATCAGTGCTTCTACTCCTCTGCCTCCAACCCAGCTCTGGCTGCTCCTCTCCCCTTAGCTCTGCCCTTCTCTGGCAGGCAGCTCCAGCTCACACAGAGAACTGGCACCTGACTCCCTCATTGGCCTGCCTGCCTCAGGGTTTTCTTTTCTCATTGGATCTTCCTGTCTTTTGGTACTGGGAGAAGCCAACCAACCCCTCCCCTGTGCACTGTTTCAGTAAGGGGCCAACAGTCATGGGGTCAGGCAACTTCCTGGTGTGTGTGAGCTCCAAAGCATCCTTCAGGTGAATTATAAATTTCTTTGTTTACCCCTTTCTTCCTGTTGGTGATGGACGGCCAGATAAGGGTTTTCTAACACCCACAGTCGGTCCTTTGTCATCTCTCAGGACTTTGAGTGGGACAATCCCTTGAACTATGACATATTTCAGTAACAAAAACTTTGACATATGTCTGGGTCCTTATGGACAGATCCTCTTGTTTGAGGCTGCTGATGGGTTTTGCCATAACAACAAATGTCCGGGGGTGTTTGCAGAGCACAAGTGCTGAAACTCAGAAACATCCCTGATTATTCACCTTCCCAACTAGCCAATTGCCCTGCATCCACAGCTGATTGATTGCTGCGAGATCCCACTCACCCAGGCCCAGACTCCCAGTCCTGGGGGAGTGTCCCGCAGGTTGGCGCTGACTGACAGCTGTTGCCAGCACTCTGCCACTGTGACAGCTGCCAACACTGCCCTCACCTCATGAGTATCCCCACCGCACCCCTTCCAGCACCTCTAACTCTACAACCCCCCATCAGCTCCCACCCCCCATCAGCTCCCACCCCCCATCAGTGTCCTCTTTTGGGGCACCTGGAATATGGTCAGCCTAGCAACAAACATACATTAAAATCTCACCATTCTACATGCACTGGTGTCACACGCATTTCAACGGCACAATATTCAGCAGATCATGAGTTTTCCAATGATCCCTCACCAGGCACACTTTGCACACAAAATATCATAACCCTACACAAGTGGTGAACATGGGGTGCAGAGGTTATCACAAGAGGGATCAGTGTGGGGTGAGTGGGGCAACTCTCTGTCATGCCAACGCAGGACACGGTGGGACAGGGGGAGGGCATGACCAGCTGGCTATCGAGGGCCGTGAAGGAAGGCAAGGAGAGGAGCCCCTCCCCAGGCTTGGTCCAGGTCCACTGGAGCTGCTGGGGAGAGGAACTCCTCCCTCACCCCAGCCACAGGAGCTGCCACGGCTGGGGAGAGGTGCCTCTCACCCAGTCCCAAGCAGCTGTGGTGAGAGAGGGCTGGGGGGAGTCCTCTCCCCACCGCAGTCTGCACCCCAAACTCCTCATCTGCAGCCCCATCCCACAGTCTGCACACCTGGCCAGAGCCCTCACCCCTCTGCACACCATCCCTCTGTCCCAGCCCGGAGTCCCCCCACACTCTCCAAACCTCTTGGCCCCACCCCCATATGAACTAGTATGGAGATGATGTGTCACATACTGGTGCATAGAACCAAATTCATTCCACACATGGATGTAAAAAATGAGGCAACACTGGTCACAGCACATAAGATGCTCAGAGTGAGTTTACACTAGGAAATCTGGTGGAGGGTCACAGAGATCTGCTGGCTAATCCGGACCACACCTCCTAGCCTAGCCAGAACTTCAGAGGCTGATGCTGCGGAGGCAGAGGTGGGATCTCCAGGCCTCTGACAAAAGGTCCTGTGGGAATCAGTGCCTCTCAGTGGTGCTGTCTGAATGCGCTTATCCTATGATCCCCAAACACGCGATACCCCCGCACCCAGTTCCCCCTGATATCAAGCTGCACCAGCCCCAGCCATTCAATCCCCAGAGACATCTTCAGAACCCGAAGTCCTGATCCCTTAACATTTGATTCCCCCAGAGCCCAGCACCCTGGGGGATTTGGGGAGGGGAGGAGTTACCAGCCCCCAGGGACACTTGCCCAAAAGGGAACAGCTCAAGTCAGTGGGGAAGCCCAGCTCAGGGGCTGGTGGAAGATGGGGGTTGGGGACAGGTGTCTAGAGTGAAGGTGGGGTCTGGCCCAAGTGTCCTTCTCCTCATCTCCATGGCAGGGGGATCCTGGCTGGCAGGGATGGGGAGAGGGGGGAACTTCAGCCAGGGAGAGGGAGCGGCTGGTGGTGTTTCTTTCTCTCCCTTCCCCGACCTGTGGCCCATCAGCTCAGCAGCCAGGGCTGCAGCAGGGAGGAGGGGCTGATCGGGGCGTCTCCTTCTCTGCCTGGGGTTTGCTTAGACCAGGCAGAGCCAGTGGGTCACTGACCAGCTGATGCTTGGCTGCTGCTGGATCCTCATCCCAGTCATGGGCAGCTGGATGCTTGGGAGCCAAAAGCCCCTGACGTGTGTGGGAACGAGGAAATGGGGTTGTTCCTATGGCCTAGTCAGGGCCCTGAGAGAATTTTTCTGCTGTGTGGGGAAGTCTCGGATGTCCAACATGGTGTTAGCTCCACTTGGAGCGTTTTCCGCACTGAGAACATCTCAGCGGTTTCTTCCCTGTACAGATTTCTAGATGCTTGATACTCCGGGAGCACCTAATGCTTCCCCCGCATTCAAGGCCTCTCTGCTGTGTGGGTCACTGAGGTGTGAAGTCAAATTGAATCTTTTTCTGCAGTCTGGCTATTCCTAGGCTCTCTCATACCTCTGTGGATTCTCTGACTTTTAATGAGGGGTGATCGCTGAATGAAGCTTTCCCCACAGTCCAAGCACCGATGAGGTCTCTCTCCTGTGTGGATCCTTTGATGTGTTATAACGGCTGACTTTTACAGGAAACATTTCCGACAGTCGAGGCAATTCTGAGGTTTGTCTTAAGAAGGAATGTGAGGTGTGCAATAAGACGAGAGCTCCAATTAAACTTTTCCTACTTTCAAAATATTTATAGTGTCTTTCTCACATGTGGGTTTTCTCATGTTGAGTGAGTTTTGAGCTACAGTTACAATTTTCCCCACATTCCAAGCATATATAAGGTCTCGCTCTTGTGTGGATTCTCTGATGTCTAATACGTTGTGAGCTTAGTATGAAACCTTTCCCACAGTCCAAGAACTTATGAGGACCCTCTCCTGTGTGAAGTGTCTGATGTGTAAGAAGTGCTGATCTCTCTGTGAAACCTTTCCCACAGTCCAAACACTTATGGGGTCTCTCTCGTGTGTTTATTTTCTGATGCTTGTTAAGGGCAGTAAACGATCTAAACTCCTACATGCCACAGGGGGCTTCAACAAGGGTACCCTTAACTCACCCAGCAATATTGTTAATCTATCCAAACACACACTTAACCCGGCAGAAGAGTCTGTCCTATCTCGGGGACTCTCTTTCTGCCCCACCACCCGCCCGCACATGATACAATTCTGTGGTGATCTGGAAGCCTACTTTTGTCGTCTCCGACTCAAGGAATATTTTCAACATGCCATTGAACAGCTCACTCACCCAAAGGAACCCTCCTATCAACACTACGAGAAGAAGAATTCTGCGTGGACTCCTTCTGATGGTCGAAATGACAGAGTGGACTTCTACACAGAGTGCTTCCGCAGACTTGCACAGGCTCAGATTGTGAACAAACAGCATCACTTGCCCCATAACCTCAGCCGCACAGAACGCAACGCCTTCCACGGCCTCAGAAACAAGCCTGACATTCTTATCAAAGGGGCTGACAAAGGAGGTGCTGCAGTCATCATGAACAGGTTGGATTATGAACAGGAGGCTGCCAAGCAACTCTCCAACACCACTTTCTACAGGCCACTATCCTCCGATCCCACTGAGAGGTACCAAAAGAAACTACACCAACTGCTCAAGAAACTCCCTGCTATAGCACGGGAACAAATCTACGCAGACACACCCCTAGAGCCCCGACCAGGGGTATTCTATCTGCTACCCAAGATCCATAAACCTGGAAATCCTGGACGCCCCATTATCTCAGGCATTAGCACTCTTACAGCAGGATTATCTGGCTACGTGGACTCTCTCCTCAGACCCTATGCTAGCAGCATTCCTAGCTATTGTGAAAGTTACTAGTGACCCCCCCCCCCTTAACAGAGCAGCCTTTATGTCAACCAGTGGCCATTAGGGGGAAGCAGACACTTCAAGTACACAGTAGCCTGAACTTTTCAACTGTTTTCCCTTCAAGTAGGGTTACCATTCGTCCGGATTCCCCCGGACATGTCCGGCTTTTTTGGGTTAAAAATAGCGTCCGGGGGGAATTTGTTAATGTCCGGACGTCCCCTCCTCCCCCCCCCCCCATGCAGAGCGTGTGCGCGGCTTACAGAGCAGCCGGTGCTCCAACAGCCAGAGCCAGAGCCCTTCCTTCACTTCCCCCTCCTCCCTCCTGAAACTTGACACCCCCCCTCCTCCCCCTCCCTTCCCCCGCCCTGCATTCACACATCACCGGCTGTTCGTCTGGAGCTCCGACCCTGCTGCCCTCCCCCACTGCCGAGCGCGCTGCTCTGCAGCACAGTAAGGGGGCCGGGGGCCAGAGAAGCGGCAGGGAGGTTCTGGGGGAGGGGGTAATCAAGAGACAGGGAGCAGGGGGGAGGGTTGGATGGGTCAGGGAGTTCGGGGGGGGCTGTCTGGAGGTTGGGGGTGTAAGGTTTTGGGCAGAGTACAGGTGGGGGGTCTCAGGAGGGGGCAGTTAGGGGACAAGGAGCGGGGGGGTGTTTGGGAGTTCTGGGGGGGGCTGTCTGGGGGTTGGGGGTGTAAGGTTTTGGGCAGTCAGGGTACAGGTGGGGGGGCTCAGGAGGGGGCAGTTAGGGGACAAGGAGCGGGGAGGCTTAGGTAAGGGGTGGGGTTCTGAAGGGCAGTTAGGAGCAGGGGTCCCAGGAGGGGGCAGTCAGGGGACAAGGAGCGGGGGGGGGTCGGGAGTTCGGGGCGGGCTTTCTGGGGGAGGGTGGATAAGGTTTTGGGCAGTCAGGGTACAGGTAGGGGGTAGGGTCCTGGGGGGCAGTTAGGGAGAGGGGTCTTAGGAAGGGGCAGTTAGGGGATAAGGAACAGGGAGGCTTAGGTAGGGGGGGGTTCTGGGGGGCAGTTAGGGGAGAAGGAGTGGGGGGGAGGGTTGGGGGTTCTGAGGGGGCAGGAAGTGGGAGGGAGTGGAAGGGGCAGGGGCGGGGCTAGGACAGGACGGGGGCGGGGCTAGGACAGGGGCGGGGCTAGGGCGGGGCTCCTCCCGTCCTCTTTTTTGATTGTTGAAATATGGTAACCCTACTTCAAGGCCTTAAGGTAGTTGGAGCTGGTCCCAAGCCGGTTTTCACCGACCAGATAGCAAAAGCACGGGTCTGAGCACCACCAATCAAGTGTTAACACTGCAAGGACCTTGGTCTGAATGTGTATAAAGAATCTGTAAAATGTGTGTAAGACAGAGTTTTTGTATCAAGGTGCAAAGCTCTCCTTTCTTCTGCAGAATAAAGCAACTCTTCCTTATCCCTGTCTGGCTGTTATTGGCTCTCAGCTAGGTGGACCCGATATTTCGGTAACAGTTACTGGTGACTCCGCCGGGACTCTCCTAGCTCGGACATTGGACTCCGGACGGCTGCGGCGAACTGGGAATGGCGGCAATGGGGTGTTTCGCCCCTTTTCTCTGCTTCACCGCAGCCCCTGGGGTTCGTGTACCAATAAGGTGAGTCCTAATAGGATAAGGAGACACTATCTGGTTCTGGTTTTGGTTAACCGGTTAATGAATTTCTGTCTTATACATTTGGGCGTTAGGTGTGTGGATGGAACTGAGCCTCCCATTCGTAATTCCTCAGGGAAGCCATCACGTGCGATGAAGCCTTGAGGTCGAATTGGGATCCTTCTGTCCCGTCCCCTGTAGCGGTCAGTATTAGTAGAAATTCCTGTAATAGGATCCTATTAGGCCATAATTCCCTCTGTTCTCTGTGTAATTCTCTGTTAGAGTGTCAGCAGGCAGATGGGTGGGTCTCTGGTAAAACCCTCTGAGGATAGCCCTTCAGATTATATGTTAAGTAAATGGTCTTTACCCGGTGTACAAAAAGAAAGAGTTACACCTTGTGTAGAAATTGATGTGGCTAGTGTTGTGGAAATTGAATTGTGGAGAGGAGGTGCATTTTCCCC
The DNA here is from genome assembly GCF_027887155.1 of Malaclemys terrapin pileata. Lineage (NCBI taxonomy): Eukaryota > Metazoa > Chordata > Testudines > Emydidae > Malaclemys > Malaclemys terrapin. Next base: position 41,726,525 of record NC_071517.1, on the reverse strand, counting down.
AGAACATGTGCAGTGTATATTGTAGCAGAGGTAAAAGAAATGCAAACCTACCAATATAGGTTGTGTTGTCTTTTTCAGATCACTGGGTGTTTGAAAGCAGGAGTTAGAAGTAAAAGGCAATCAAAAGTCTGGGAAAGTTAATTGTGTCCTTTTATTTTTAAATAAGAATCTTTAAGCTGTGGATAGCTTTGGATCTGGAAGCAAGCCAGAAAGCATCTGTATTAATGCAATTTTCTAACTAATAAGGTAGAAGCCACTGAAACCTGGGCTGCCTATGAAACAAATACAAGGAAATATGGGGTAATTCTGTTTTGCCTTAAATCAACAAGAGTATGTGTATATAAAGGAAATATTTTAAGCAATGACTGACTGCTCAGAAGGGGTAGACCTCTGTTCTTATGTCTTTCAGATCATCAGAGAAAATGGATGCCAGCTGAATAGCATTCAACGTACCATGCATTTACTGGCACAATAGGAATTATTTTTGTGTTCTATGGCCAAAATTGTTGTTAAAATTTGCATACCAACAGTCTTTCGAAGCAAGGACATGGAAGGTTAACCCACTCCCCATATTGCCCATGGGATCCTTCTGGCTACCTCAGATTTCTAGCCAGAGGGCTGGGAAGGGAGCAAAGCTATTGGACACCAGAGGTTGTACCGAGTGGACTCCTCAAAAGTGGGTGTGCTTGTCCTGGTTTGTTGCTCCAAAGCTCTGTAATAAAGTTATTTTACTGGAAGGGTGTACATGGCATACATAGAATAATAAGACTAATGTACTGTATAATAGCAATGTGTATGTGTTCATTGTTGGGAAAAGGTGTATGAATGAAGACTGGAAGTTTCCTTTGTAGGCTAAAAGAACCCAAGAAGGGGAGAAGGAAAAAGAACAGAACGAGTTAACTGGAAAAAAATAACTAGCAAGCTCAGTCCAAAGATAAGATGCTGGCCCCATCCCAGGACACTGCCCACAGCTAAGACTTGGCTGACAGCCAAGAACAGGGGGGCCTGAATGTGCCCAAGCAACTATGAGATCTGCAAAACACTGCCAGGCATTAATGAAATGCGTTAGGTTTCTTTTCTCACAGATAAAAGAAGTGCTACCCAAAGACCCTAGCAGCCCTGCTGTTCATTGAAACAAGGAGACTGAGTCTATGTAAAGTCCATCAACAAAAGACTGCTTTGGCTCCATGCTGGAAAGACCCTTTCCAAGTGCTGTTAACCACCAACACTGCTGTGAAGTGCCAAGGACTGCCTACCTGGACCCATGCTTCTCACTGTAAAAAGACCCCTCCACCTCGGGAGGGCTCTCCGACTGATAAGCCTATTCCTCCTTCTAGCTCTGCTGTGTCTTCTGGACAGCAGGAAAAAGGAAAAAAAGACAAGGTGAAGTGCTAGTAACCTCTCCCTTGTCCACTAACAGACCTACTGTGCCTTTGAATTTTTTTAGAAGACGCAAAACCATTACAGGGTGATGTGCTAGTAACCTCTCCCCTGTATAATGCTGAACCATGACTGTTTCAGGAAAAGAGAAGAAGGAACACTTGCTTCATTGGAACCACCAAAGTCCAGGGATTCCTGCCTACAAGAGACATTAAGAACTGACCCTGGTGAAGAAACAAAGAATTATACACTGGCAGGAAGAAACTTCTGGGAACCATGCTTGGGAATGTGGTATAGTACTACACCAAAAAGAAATGTATTAGGATATCAATGAACTGTGATTAACACTACACTAGGGACTGTTAAATTTTCATTACCCTTATCCAATTTCCAGATCACCTCTACATACCCAAATTGCTCACAGGGGGCTGCCATTAGATTAGCACAACAGAGGGCTTGAGTTATTTCCTCTAGAAAGAAAAGTGACTTGACCGGATCCCTATGAGATGGGGCCAATAGTGCAGCAGCAGTTTGGAATATTTTTAAGAACCAAAACATGATGAGAAATTGGGGCACAGCTAACCCAGGTACAGGCTGGAATTGGTGAGTTACAGATTATCTCCGCCCTTAGTTCTATGACCCAGAAGTTGCTGACAGAAACGGTATTGAATATCACTGAGGCTGGGAAGGCATTGCAGTGGGATCTAGCATGTTCAGAAATTCAGGATTTCCTGAATGACCAGCTAATGGCCATTCGGAATGATCTAGAGCATCAGGCTTGGCCCACTGCCCTTACAGACACATCAGGAGTACCATCTGATCTGTGGCCATGGAGACATACTTGGAAACTTTCTGGGTGGAAGTGCAAACATTCTCAATGCTCCTTCCAAGCATATGAACCAATTAGGGGGGAACTTGTGCTCGCATCGGGCGAAAATATTGTTTCTATGTTAATCATTCTGGCTTAATTGAGCAGGATTTACAAGCCATTAAGAATGCTGCTGTTGTTTTCCATGCTGTATCTCTTGATCACACCTTTAGTTTTGAGAACCTGCTTCTAGACCTTGGGTCATGGTTTACGGGGCTCTTTCGAACAATTGTTAAATGGATTCTTTTCTTTCTTTTTTTCTGTGTGTTATTTGGACAATGATACAATGTGCCAAATGCCTATGTAATGCTATGATCAAAAGCTCTGCTGTCCATAAGAAAACCCAGTATCTGTCCCTCCAGCTTGATCGCAAATTGCGTAATGGGCCTGACAATTTTTGAATTTGTCAGGCTCGAAGGGGGGACTGTGAAAGTTACTAGTCACCCCCCCTTAACAGAGCAGCCTTTATGTCAACTAGTGGCCATTAGGGGGAAGCAGACACTTCAAGTACACAGTAGCCTGAACTTTTCAACTCTTTTCCCTTCAAGGCCTTAAGGTAGTTGGAGCTGGTCCCAAGCTGGTTTTCACCGACCAGATAGCAAAAGCAGGGGTCTGACCACCACAAATCAAGTGTTAACACTGCAAGGACCTTGGTCTGAATGTGTATAAAGGATCTGGAAAATGTGTGTAAGACAGAGTTTTTGTACCAAGGTGCAAAGCTCTCTTTTCTTCTGCAGAATAAAGCAACTCTTCCTTATCCCTGTCCGGCTGTTATTGGCTCTCAGCTAGGTGGACCTGATATTTCGGTAAAACTATCTTCAAGACACCACCGACTTCCTGAGGAAACTACAATGCATTGGTGATCTTCCTGAAACACCATCCTGGCCACCATGGATGTAGAAGCTCCCTACACCAATATGACACATGACGATGGGCTACAAACTGCCAGGAAAAGTATCCCTGATGAGGCCACAGCACACCTGCTGGCTGAGCTTTGTGACTTTGTCCTCACCCACAACCATTTCAGATTTGGGGACAACTTATACCTTCAAGTCAGCGGGTATCCATATGGCCCCACAGCATGCCAACATTTTATGGCCAACTTAGAACAACGCTTCCTCGGCTCTCATCCCTTAGAGCCCCCTCCTCTACTTGCGCTACATTGATGACATCTTCATCATCTGGACCCATGGGAAGGAGGCCCTTGAAGAATTCCACCAGGATTTCAACGATTTCCACCCCACCATCCACCTCAGCCTGGACTAGTCCACACAAGAGATCCTGGACACCACAGCAAATAAGTGATGGTCACATAAACACCACCCTATACCGGAAACCTACTGACCGCAAAGTTTACCTACCTGCCTCCAGCTTCCATCCAGATCTTGGGAGGCAGACCAGTCCTCGCTTACAGACAGCCCCTAATCTGAAGCAAATACTCACCAGCAACTACACACCACACCACAGAAACACTAACCCAGGAACCAATCCCTGCAACAAACCCCGTTGCCAACTCTGTCCCCATATCTACTCTAGCGACACCATCACAGGACCCAACCATATCAGCCACACTATCAGGGGCACATTCAGGTGCACATCTATTAACGTAATATATGTCATCATGTGCCAGCAATGCCCCTCTGCCATGTATATTGGCCAAACCGGACAGTCTTTACGTAAAAGAATAAATGGACACAAATCAGGATTGGTAACATACAAAAGCCAGTAGGAGAACACTTCAATCTCCCTGGACATTCAATAACAGATTTAAAAGTAGCCATCCTTCAACCAAAAAACTTCAGAAACAGACTTCAGAGAAACTGCAGAGCTACAATTCATTTGCAACTTAACACGGTCAATTTGGGCCTCAATAGGGACTGGGAGTGGCTGGCTCACTACAAAAGCAATTTTCCCTCTCTTGGTATTGACCCCTCCTCATCAGTCATTGAGAGTGGACCACATCCACCCTGACTGAATTGGCCTTGTCAACACTGGTTCTCCACTTGTAAGGTAACTCCCTTCTCCTCATGGGCCAGTATATTTATGCCTCTATCTGTAATTTTCACTGAAGAAGTGGGGGTTTTTTTACCCATGAAAGCTTATGCCGAAATAAATCTGTTAGTCTTTAAGGTGCCATCTGACTCCCCCTTTTCTTATTAAGGGCTGATTTCCAATGGAAACCATTCCCGCAGTCCAGACATTTATAGCGTCTCTCTTCTATGTGCATTCTTCAATGATTATTAAGATTTCTGCTGTTACTGAAGCTGTTCCCACATCCCAAGCATTAATCAAGTCTCTGTCCTCTTTGGCTTGCCTGATGTGTAACAAGGCCTGATCTGAGTCAATTACATGCAAGTTCCTTAATCCTTTCTTGTCATGTGTCACAGAAGTTTAGATCCTGTATGGATTCTCCCATGTTTAATGAGGTGTGATGTCTGTCTGAAAAATTTCCCACAATCCAAGCTCTTATTGGGATCTCTCTCCTGTGTGGATTCTCTGATGTTTAACCTAGGCTGATCTCCATGTGAAACTTTTCCCATAGTCCAAGCACTTGTGGGGTCTCCCTCCTGTGTGGATTGCCTGATGTTGAACAAGCTTTGACCTCTTTATGAAACTTTTCCCACAGTCCAATCACTTGTGGAGTCTCTCTCCTGTGTGGATTGCCTGATGATAAACAAGGTCTGTCCTTCGTATGAAAGTTTTCCCACATTCCAAGCACTTGTGGAGTCTCTCTCCTGTGTGGATTGCCTGATGACAAACAAGGTCTGACCGCGTGGGCAGCGCTCTGGGGGTGGAGCTGTGCGCTTCCGCGGAGCAGTGTGTCTAGATCTGTGTGGAGCCAGACACACTGCTCTGAGTAGCATGGTAGGGGAGACAGGGACGTGGGTTGGGATAAGTGGCAGCAGCTCCCAGGGGGCAGTCAGGGAACAGGGAGCAGGGTGGGTTGCATAGTGGTTGGGGTTCTGGGGTGGTGGTTAGGGGCGGGTGGGTCTCTGGAGGGGGCGGTCAGGGAGCAGGGGGGGTTGGATGGGGAGTGGGAGTCCCGTGGGTCCGTCAGGGGATAGGGGGATGGATAGGGGTTGGGGCTCTTAGGGGACAGGGAGCAAGGGGGATTGGGTGGGAGGGTTTTGGGCGGCGCAGTTAGGGTGGGGAGTCTCCGGAGGGGGTGGTCAGGAGACAAGGAGTGGGGGTGGTTGGATGGGGTTTGGGATTCTGAGGGGGGCAGTCAGGAGGTGGGAAGTGGGAGGGAGTGGATAGGGGGCGGGGCCAGGCTGTTTGCGGAGGCACAGTTTTCCCTACCTCGCCCTCCATACAATTTTACAACCCTCATGTGGCCCTCGGGCCAAAAAGTTTGCTCACCCCTGGGCTAAGTCCTTTAAGCTACTTGCACCCCTGACCCTTAGGAAGGAAACAGACGCATGAGGGGAAGGCTGGCAGCAGAACCTCAAGTCTCCCATGCCAGGGGGAGTTCAGGATTTAGCCAAAACCAACGTCGGTGGAGTTGAGGATGTCGGCTGGTTCCTCTTCTTTGGTTTGTCCAGCTTAGCTTCCCTTTCAGGCTCAGGATGATGAAGGCGCAATGGTCTGAGGAGACAGCGGGTGTGAGACATTCCCCAGGGTACAATCTGGATTGTTGAACTGCTTAATTCTACATCCCAGGGCATGTTTTACACTGCTTCCCAGGGTCAATAAAAATCAATAATTTAAAAAAAAAAATCAAGAAAATCAGATTTTTGTTATTTAAATTGGATTTTTTTGATAATTTTTTTCCTCAAAACCCATTTTATCTAAAGATAGTTTTAATTAAGATATATTGTAGCTCAAAGATCTCTCATCATGGAATAGGGATTATAAATTCCAATTCTATAGTATGAGACAATATAGACATGTCATGTTTAAAAAAAGTTTTGTACATGAGTTCCTCTAGTTCATGCATTAAGGACCCAGTCGTATTGGGTTCCACAGGCTTCTATATAGATTACTTAGGTTAATCTCTCTATTTACCCAATGGGACTCAGTGCTCTGTCTAGAAGATACCATCAGAGATGCTTAGTTTGCCAGTTCTCAAACTGTGGCTTTGTGTCTCCAAAGGTAACATGCTTGTTAACAGTAAAAATGTTTTAAAATAAATTAAAATATAGAGGTGAGAAATAACAGACCTCACCTCTATTGTCCCTCTGCAAATTTGTGTACAGAGTTAATACCTTACAGCTCTCCAAAATTGCAAAGTTTCAAATGAATACAAGACGGTTGGAGGCAGAACACATCTGGACGAGGAGAAGTCTGGAGACAAATGTGAGAAGAGAGGGACATTCGCTTTTCTGTTAAAATATTATATGTTTGCTGTTGAAGAAACAAATCCAGAATACAGAACGTTGTTGTTTTAGTTAAATAAAACAATTTAAATGTCTGTCTGGTGATGTTCTCCTCCTAATACAGCATGGCAAGAAAATCCTCCAACTATTAATGATTAACCTGTTGAATTGGAGATACTTCACTCCTAATGACTTCATAAATATCTGCTTCAATTACCTTTGGTAATGAAATAACCAAACAAACATTCATTGTCTGATATAGCTGTAAAACTCATTTGAAAAGTTTTCAAAATAAATCACTGTTTAAAAATGTACAGTGTGTACCTTCTAAAAATGAAACCTACAGCTATCTCTGTTTGTGAACAGGGCCGGTGCAACCATTTAGGCGACCGCTAGGGCACTAGGATTTGGGGGGCGCCATTTTCTTCGGCAGCGACCGTGGCAGCCGTATCTTTGGCCGCCCCAGTCGCTGCTGGCATTTAGGCGGAGGAAGCTGGGGCAGTGGAGGGCGGAGTGGGCCGCCTGCAGCAAGGGGGGTGGGGCGGCATGCAGGGGAACTCCCCAACCCACCTCCTCCCCAATCAGCTCAGGCACCGCAAGCCTGGGAGGTGGGTAAGTGAAGCAGCGACTGTGTGCTCGGGGAGCAGGCGGGGCGGGCGGCACACAGAGGAACTCCCCGCCCCAGCTCACCCCTGCCCCACCTCCTCCCCGAGCACGCTGTGGCTGCTTCACTTCTCCAGCCTCCCAGGCTTGCGGCGCATAAGCTCATTGGCGCCGCAAGCCTGGGAGGCAGGAGAAGTGAAGCAGCGACGGTGTGCTCGGGGAGGAGGCGGGGCAGGGGTGAGCTGGGGCGGGGGGGTGCCTCAGGGTGGGAGGTGGGGAGCTGCCACAGGGGCATGCCTCAGGGCGGAGCTGCCATGGGGGGGGGGGCGCCTCAAGGCGGCGGAGGGGAGCTGCCACGGGGAGAGGGCGCCTCAGGGCAGGGGGCTCAGGGACGGGGGGGTGCAAAGTGGAAGTTTCACATAGGGCGCGAAACATCCTTCCACTGGTCCTGGTTGTGAAGAATATGTATTAAGATTATAACAGCCAACAAGAATACATTTTTATGTAGAAAACCATGATTAAATCGAGTCTTCCTGACTAGTGATTTAAATCAAATCCACCCTGCTGCTTCCCTGTGTGAACAACAAACCCCTCCACGCTCTGCTCCCACACAGCCACCAGCCTTCAAAGTCACTCCTGTCTACACTGTACTGAGTGCGACTAGCCAGACACTCAGGAACGTACCAAACGACACAGCACCATCAGCCAGTTCTCTACTCCCAGCCTTGCACCCCGGGAATGTGCATCTTGGACTGCTCAGTCTGTCCACTGCACTGGACAAACTCAGTAATTAGTGGGTCGCCCCCATAAAGGGGCCGGATTAGGCCATAACCTTGTTCTCTCCAGTCAAATCCCCCAAACACTTCAATGAAAACACACAGGTCCAGACAAAACACTAAAACCAGTTTATTAACTGGAGCAAGGGGGTTTTCAGGGATTACAAGAGAGAAAGATGTAAAAGGTCAGAACCGGTTAAAACTATAAAATTAAAACATGCATTTTAAATCCTAAATTTTACCAATCTAAGTCCTTGGTACACTTGCGAGTTGCAGCGCTGTAAAGCCGCTCCCAGCGCTGTAACTCACTCCCCGTCCACACTGGCAAGGCATTTGCAGCGCTGTATCTCCGTGGTTGCAGCGCTGCATGTACTCCACCTCCCCAAGAGGAATAGCGAGTATTGCGCTGCTGCTGCAGTGCTGCGGCGCCAGTGTGGCCGTCCAGTGCGCTGTGACTGGCCTCCAGAAGTATTCGGCAGTATCCCACAATGCCTGTTCTAGCCACTCTGGTCATCAGATCAAACTCTATTGCCCTGGCCTCAGGTAACCAATCATGTGACCCACCGTTTACATTCCCCGGGAATTTTAAAAATCCCCTTCCTGTTTGCTCAGCCCGGCATGGTGTGGAGTGCGATCAGCGAATCTTTCTAGGTGACCATGCCTCCACGCGCCAAGCGAGTCCCAGCATGGAGCAATGACGAGTTGCTGGACCTCACCAGTGTACGGGGGGAGGAAGCTGTCCAGTCCCAGCTGCGCTCCAGAAAATGGGAGTGAGGGTGGTGGGGCGGATGGAGACACCCCGGAGTCCCTGGAGCCATGCAGCCAGGAGCTCTTCTCAAGCCAGGAGGAAGGTAGCCAGTCACAGCGGCTGGTACTTGGTGGAGGACAAACAGAAGGGCAGGTTCCCGGTAAGCAGGTTTTTTTCAGGGAAGGAATATTTTCCGTGCGGGCTCTTTGGGAGAGGAGGGTTAGGCATGCATGCCTAGATGCGGAATAGTGCATTGATGTGGTTTATCACATCACGGTAATCGGCCTCGGTAACGTCCTCGGATGTCTCATTCAGAACGTGTGCAATGCGCTTGCGCAGGTTTATCGGGAGAGCCACCGTGGTCCTTGTCCCAGGCAGGGTAATGTGTCCGCGCCACTATGCCGCGAGGGGCAGGGGGACCATTGCTGCACATAGGCAAGCTGTATATGGGCCAAGGCAGAGGCCCCATTGCAGTAGAAGACCCTCCCTTGCTTCCCAGGTCACCCTCAGCAGCAAGATATCGTCCAGGACGAACTCCTGTGGAAAATCTTTGGACAGTGTTCAGTCTAGGTGCCCCCTGAAGCTGTTGGCTCTCCCCAAGGTACAGACACCCAGAGGACAGTGCAGCCCTGAAACAATCAGTCCCCCTTACTCACCATTTTGAGGCTCCCGTGGGATATGTGTGCTCTGTTTCGGACGGGAAAATTATGCTATTGTGTAGACCCTGTGTGTTTTCTACTCCTTAAGTGCGGGGGGAATCACTACTCTGTCTGGTATAAACAATGCTGCCTCTGTTAAATGTTGCATTTTGCCTATACAGCTGCATCAACCTTGAGACCTCAGCCGTCCCTCTTATCGCCTGCTCAAAGGCTGCAAAGACTCAGGAAGAGACGGCGAAAAAGCAAAGACATGCTGCAAGAAGTGATGTGGCAATCTATTAAAGAGAATGAGAAAGCACAGAACTGGAGAGAGAGAGAAAGCAGGATCCGCCAGGAAAACGTAGCGCACTGGAGGCAAAGCACGGATCGTCTCATAAGCATCCTGGAGCGCCAAGCACACGCTATCCAGGAGCTCGTAGCCATGCAGAAGGAGCAGTACCAGAAATGCAAACGCGACCCACCCTCGACAGCCCGTGTCCCAAAACTCTTTCCATTGTGCGCCACTGTCACCTACAACCCACTTTCCCCAACTTCCGTGTTTTTCACACCACCAGCTGCCTCCAGCACCAGTATCTTCACCACGCAGCTCTGAAAACCATGACCCTTACCCTCTGCACTCAACCCCCATCACCATGCAGTATAGCTATCCTGAAGTGCAGCACTCACTGCACAGCACACCAGACAGGACATACGCGAATCTGTGATTGTACCGTTCCCCACTCCACCCCATTGTTTCTTTTCAATAAATAAATTTGTTTTCTTTTTAATAAATGCATTTTTTGGCTTTGAAAACATTCTTTATTATTGCATAAAGTAAAAGACTCTTTAGCCCAGGAAATAAACAGGCACTGCAAGTCTGCTTGTCTGCTTAGCAAACACTGATTCCTAAAGATTGGAACTACTGCACTTCACTCCCGTGCAGGGCACCAGATATCACTGCTGGTTTTCAGCCTCAAATTGCTCCCTCAAGGCATCCCTAATCCTTGCAACCCCATGCTGGGACACTGTAATAGCCCTGACCTCTGGCTGTGCAAATTCAGCCTCCAGGTGTTGAACCTCGGAGGTCTATGCCTGAGTGAAGCTTTCACCCTTCCCTTCACAAATATTATGGAGGGCACAGCACGCGGATATAACCGCGGGGATGCTGTTTTCGGCCAAGTCCAGCTTCTCATACAGAGATCCTCAGCGGGCCTTTAAACGGCCAAAGGCACACTCCACAGTCATTCGGCACCGGCTCAGCCTGTAGTTGAACCGTTCCTTCCTGCTGTCAAGGCTCCCTGTGTAGGGTTTCATGAGCCATGGCATTAACGGGTAAGCGGGATCTCCAAGGATCACAATGGGCATTTCGACTTCCCCACCGTGATCTTCCGCTCTGGGAAAAAAGTCCCGGCCTGCATCTTCCTGAACAGCCAAGTGTTCCGAAAGATGCGTGCGTCATGCACCTTTCCGGGCCAGCCTATGTTAATGTCAATGAAACGCCCACGGTGATCTACAAGCGCCTGGAGAACCATAGAGAAATACCCCTTCCGATTAACATACTCGGATCCTAGGTGGGGTGGTCCCAGAATAGGAATGTGTGTCCCATCTATCGCCCCTCCACAGTTAGGGAACCCCATTTGTGCAAAGCCATCCACTATTTCCTGCACGTTACCCAGAGTCACGGTTCTTCTAAGTAGGATGCGATTAATGGCCTTGCAAACTTGCATCAACACGATTCCAACGGTCGACTTTCCCACTCCAAACTGGTTTGCGACCGACCGGTAGCAGTCTGGAGTTGCCAGCTTCCGGATTGCAATAGCCACCCGCTTCTCCACTGGCAGGGCAGCTCTCAATCTCGTGTCCTTGTGCCGCAGGGTGGGAGCGAGATCCTCACACAGTCCCATGAAAGTGGCTTTTCTCATCCGAAAGTTCTGCAGCCACTGCTCGTCATCCCAGACATCCATGACGATGTGATCCCACCACTCGGTGCTTGTTTCCCAAGCCCAAAAGCGGTGTTCCACGGTGCTGAGCATGTTTGTGGATGACACAAGCAATTTTGTGTCGTACACGTTACGCGGCTCGATAGCATCGTCGGACTCCTCACTCTCACTGTCACTTTGGATCTTAAGGAATAGTTCGACAGCCAAACGTAACGTGCTGATGAGATAAGTCAGCATAAGCCTCACCAGTTCGGGCTCCATTTCCCGCAGACAGATCACGCTGCACAGAAACCGCTGAAAGATGCTGCTAAAGGTGGATGGAAACAAAGGGATTTCTGGGATGCGAAGCGATGCATAACGGGGCGTTGGGACCGGACCCAGAGTCCCCTGCACCCACGCCTCCTTCCCCCAACCCATGGCGCAAGAATGGGAAGAAGTGCTCTGTGGGATAGCTGCCCATAATCTACCGCTCCCAATGGCGCAGCAAAGGCTCCAAATGTGGCCACAACAGTGCGCTGGGCAGCTGTCAGTGTGGACAGACTGCAGCGCTTTCCCTACTCAGCTGTACAAAGTCAGGTTTAACTCTCAGCGCTGTACATCTGCAAGTGTAGCCAAGGCCTAAGGAAAATACGAAGCAAGCACGTTTTCTCACCCCACCTGCTGTTGCAGGCAGTTCATAGTTTTTAGTACACAGCCTGGATTTCCTTCCAGCCCTGGTCCATCCTCCCCACTCCAAGGCCCCTGTTGCCTTTCAAGCCATCTTGTTGCCTTCTGTAAAGATGGGAGAGGAGAGGTAAAAATGGAGGCAATTCTCCCTTGTGCTTTTATACCACTCTCCTCTTTGAGGTTCATCCCCCAGCCGGGGGGCAGGCGACAATCAGTCTGTGGCCTAAGTGAGCGTGCAGCCATCCTTCCGGAGAATTGTAACTCTCCTGTTCCCAGCTCCACAGCTGGTGAATGGCCGGCTGAGCAATTACTGGCCACGTAGCACCTAGCTGGTGTGCAGGTGACATTGTCTCTGCGGAGCTCGTCTGTGGGCGTTTTCCAGCTTTACAGCATGTAACAAACATACAGCAAACTCTCAGAGCTCCATGGACAGTGCTGATAGACACATTTTAATGGGACAATAATATTCAGCAGATGATGACTTTTCCCATGATACCTCACAAGCCATACTTTGGGGAAGATTCATCATTTTATAAACGTGGTGCCCATAAGCGTGTAGACCAGTGGTTCTCAGATGTGTTTCATTGCCACCCCCACCTTGGTGTCTGTGGTCATTTACGCCCCCACCCTCAAAAGCACATGTATCACCACCCAGCTCTAAAGGCAGAGTAGTCGTTGGCGATGTGCACAGCTCTGAAGGCCTCCAACAGCAGCACAGAAGTTAGGGTGGCCACGTGAAGAGTGATATTCCTCAATATCGCTGTTCACAGCAGACTTATCACCCCATTGCCACCCCGACTTCTGTGCTGCTGCTCCACCTGGGTTTGAGAGCCTGAGCATTTATCCCCACCTCCCAGATAGGCCTGTTCCTTCCTCATGAGCCCCAGCCAACTGGGGCTGAAAGCCAGTGCTCTTTAAAAAAAAAACCCAACAACCCACACTGATCGCGCCTCCCCTGACACATTCCTGTGCCTCCATTGGGATGCTCTGCCCACATTTTCATAATTGATAGCGTAGAGAGTCACCATGGGGATGCGGACTCAAGATAGTAACACCTGCTCCTTTCCGTCTCTGGGATCCCCAGAGAAAATGTCCGAGCAGGAAAGCGGAACAGATCCGATTAACACTAACCTTGCAAAATTTCAGCTATAAACTTTCCCTCCGTCCTTCAGCCCCTACCCCCAGTGAATTCAAAGAGACTGAGCTGGAATTGGGCAAGTGGCATGGGACATGGGCATAATCACTGAATTATTGATCCCTGATTTAACAGAATACAGGAACACTTTGGATAGCTAAACATAGACTACTACAATTACCCCTCTTAGAATCATAGAATATCAGGGTTGGAAGGGACCTCAGGAGGTCATCTACTCCAACCCCCTGCTTAAAGCAGGACCACTCCCCAACTAAACCATCCAAGACAGGGCTTTGTCAAGCCTGACCTTAAAAACCTCTAAGAAAGGAGATTCCACCACCTCTCCAGGTAACCGATTCCAGTGCTTCACCACCCTCCTAGTGAAAAAGTGTTTCCTGATATCCAACCTAAACGATACCCACTGCAACTGGAGACCATTGCTCCTTGTTCTGTCATCTGGTACCACTGAGAACAGTCTAGATCCATCCTCTTTGGAACCCCCTTTCAGGTAGTTGAAAGTAGCTACCAGATATCCCATCATTCTTCTCTTCTGTAGACTAAACAATCCCCGTTCTCTCAGCCTTTCCTCATAAGTCATGTGCTCCAGCCCCCTAATCATTTTTGTTGCCCTCCGCTGGACTCTTTCCAATTTTTCCACATCCTTCTTTTAGTGTGGGGCCCAAACCTGAACACAATACTCCAGATGAGGCCTCACCAATGTTGAATAGAGGGGAACGATCACGTCCCTCGATCTGCTGGCAATGTTCCTACTTATACAGCCCAAAATGCCGTTCGCCTTCTTGGCAACAAGGGCACACTGTTGACTTATATCCAGCTTCTCATCCACTGTAACTCCTAGGTCCTTTTCTGCAGAACTACTGCCTAGCCAGTCGGTCCCTAGTCTGTAGCAGTGAATGGGATTCTTTCATCCTAAGTGCAGGACTCTGCACTTGTTCTTGTTGAACCTCATCAGATTTATTTTGGCCCAATCCTCTAATTTGTCTACGTCCCTCTGTATCCTATCCCTACCCTCCAGCGTATCTACCAGTTCTCCCAGTTTAGTGTCATCGGCAAACTTGCTGAGGGTGCAGTCCACATCATCCTCCAGATCATTAATGAAGATACTGAACAAAACCGGCCCCAGGATCGACCCTTGGGGCACTCCTCTTGATACCGGCTGCCAACTAGACATGGAGCCATTGGTCACTACCAGTTGAGCCCGTCGATCTACCCAGCTTTCTATCCACTTTATGGTCCATTCATCCAGCCCACACTTCTTTAACTTGCTGGCAAGAATTCTGTAGGAGATCATATAAAAGCTTTGCTAAAATCAAGGAATAACACATCCACTGCTTTTCCCTCATCCACAGAGCCAGTTATCTCGTCATAGAAGGCAATTAGGTTACTCAGACATGACTTGCCCTCTTCTTCCAAGTCTTTGAAAATACACATTTACATTTCAATCTCTAGCTATCTAAGGTGGACACACTTTTAAAATCTCTCTCTAAACGTTGACCATGAGTCAATTATATGCAAGTTGCTTAAACCTTTCTTGCCACGTGTCACAGAAATTTAGATCCTGTGTGGATTCTTCCATGTTTAATAAGGTCAGACCTCCATATGAAACACTTTCCGCAGTCCAAGCACTTGTGGGGTCTCTTTCCTGTATGGATTGCCTGATGTTGAACAAGGTGTGACCTTCTTATGAAACTTTTCCCACAGTCCAAGCACTTGTGGGGTCTCCCTCCTGTGTGTAATGCCTGATGTTTAACAAGGTCTGACCTTCTTATGAAACTTTTCCCACAGTCCAAGCACTTGTGGGGTCTCTCTGCTGTGTGTAATGCCTGATGTTTAACAAGGTGTGACCTTCTTATGAAACTTTTCCCACAGTCCAAGCACTTGTGGGGTCTCTCTTCTGTGTGGATTGCCTGATGTTGAACAAGGCTTGATCTTTGTAAATAACTTTTCCCACAGTCCAAGCACTTGTGGGGTTTTTCTCCTGTGTGGATTGCCTGATGTTTAACAAGGTCTGACCTCTGTATGAAACATTTCCCACAGTCCAAGCACTTGTGGGGTCTCTCTCCTGTGTGTAATGCCTGATGGCGAACTAGGTGTGACCTCTGTGTGAAACTTTTCCCACAGTCCAAGCACTTGTGGGGTCTCTCTTCTGTGTGGATTGTCTGATGCTTAACAAGTTCTGACCGCTCTATGAAACTTTTCCCACAGTCCAAGCACTTGTGGGGTCTCTCTCCTGTGTGTAATGCCTGATGGCGAACTAGGTGTGACCTCTGTATGAAACTTTTCCCACAGTCCAAGCACTTGTGGGGTCTCTCTCCTGTGTGTAATGACTGATGTTTAACAAGGTCTGACCTCTGTATGAAACTTTTCCCACAGTCCAAGCACTTGTGGGGTTTTTCTCCTGTGTGGATTGCCTGATGTCTAACAAGGTCTGACCGCTCTATGAAACTTTTCCCACAGTCCAAGCACTTGTGGGGTCTCTCTCCTGTGTGGATTGCCTGATGATAAACAAGGTGTGACCTTCTTATGAAACTTTTCCCACAGTCCAAGCACTTGTGGGGTCTCGCTCCTGTGTGTAATGCCTGATGGCGAATTAGGTGTGACCTCTGTATGAAACTTTTCCCACAGTCCAAGCACTTGTGGGGTCTCTCTCCTGTGTGTAATGCCTGATGTTTAACAAGGTCTGACCTCTGTATGAAACTTTTCCCACAGTCCAAGCACTTGTGGGGTCTTACTCCTGTGTGGATTGCCTGATGATAAACAAGGTTTGACCGCTCTATGAAACTTTTCCCACAATCCAAGCACTTGTGGGGTCTCTCTCCTGTGTGGATTGCCTGATGATAAACAAGGTGTGACCTTCTTATGAAACTTTTCCCACAGTCCAAGCACTTGTGGGGTCTCGCTCCTGTTTGTAATGCCTGATGTTTAACAAGGTTTGCCCTCTCTGTGAAACTTTTCCCACAGTCCAAGCAGTTGTGGGGTCTCTCCCCTGTGTGGCTTAACTGATGTCTAATTATTTGTGTCTTTGATATGAAACATTTCCCGCACTCGAGAGACTGAAGGTAGTGCCAGGGTGGCTCTTTCTTGGCATTTGTCTGCGGCGCTGTGGGATCCTCCTCTCCTCCCCCACCGTTAACAGATTCATCCACTTTCTTCCCTGGGAGGTGTCCCAGAAGCCTCTTTGACCTGTGCCAACTTCCCCAGGCTTCTGCCTGGTCCAAGTACTGGGAAAAATTCCCTTCAGCTCTTCCCACAAAGGTCCCCTGCGGTTCCACTTCCCCAGGAACTTCCTCATGATGATTCCCCGCCTCATTCTCACTCCCTCGCTCAGCACCTGCTGGGAGAGACACAATCCAGACAGGAGTCATTGTGCTGGGGAGAAAGAGGAATAGCACAAAGGGAAAACCCAACACAAAGACTGAGCAACGGGACTCCGCCTCCACATCCCACCCAAACACTCACAGAGAGGGAAAGCTGGAAAGCAAACTCCTGCAGATTAGAGGCTGGGTGGAATGGCGTTAGCTATATCTGATGACTGAAGCCCTGTCCTGACTGAGATGAGGAAGAACTGAGGGCGCTTACTCACACCATATTTTGGGATTCTCAGCTTTTTCCTTCATTCCCTAGATGGTTTCTGTGTCAGTCCTCACCTGTACGGGTGCTTCTCAGAAGCCTTCTTTCCTTGCAGACTTGGAGATCAGAAACCCAGGGCTCTTCCCCTCGTTCCAGCCGGGCGATCAGCTCAGGTTTGGGAAGGGGGAATCCTGTGCAGAGGGTGAAATCAGACCAGATTAGGGTGCATGGAGCACTGGTGGAGTATTTGTCAGAAAGGACATTCCGTGAGTGGAACCTGTCCCTGCGCTCTGCTGGAGGAACGTGGAAGCCAAGAGGACTGAAAAATGGTCACTGAGTCCATTGCGCAGAGGAAGTTATCTGCGGAGGTGAGTTGAATTATAGGCTTTCCCAAGATCTGTGCACTCTGGGGGCCTTGCTGACTCACACACAGCTCTGGACTTAAACCCCTGCCTCTTTCTAAACCTGCAGAGCCCAGAGCCCTCCTCATGGCTGGAGCTATTCCCAAGGAGGGAGGTGAACAGGGATTGTTTGTGCAGCTGTGAAACAACACAGACAGGACAATGATGGATTTATCCCCCTTTGAAAGCTGGAGGGTGGGGATGGTTTAGCTTGTCCATTGTGTTTTGACACCCATGTCCCACTGGAGAGGGCACAGAGATGCAAGTCTCTCTCACACGGCAGCTGTGCATTATGGAACCCATTCGCTTCTGATCTAACTGACCAGGGAAGAACCTGACCAGAGTTAGACATGCAGACCCCACGACTTCGAATAACCGAGGGGACAAGAATCCCTTACCCAGTGAGGTCACCATCTCGTAGTTCTCCTGCATGACATCCCTGTAGAGGGCTCTCTGAGCGGGGTCCAGCAGAGCCCCCTGCCCCTGGGTGAAATACACAGCCACCTCCTCGAACGTCACCGGCATCTGGAACACCAAAAGCCCCCATTCATTACCTGATGCTTCAGCCACAATCCCACTAGTCATCTGTGAGGACAGATAAAGAAATGGAAGCTCTGGGAGCGACAGAGTACCAGAATCCCACCCCCACCCTGCTCAGAGCAGCCAGGAGGCTTCAGGGGATGGGGAGAAGGTGAGAGCTACTTGTCTCCCCACAGCACACGGAGCAGGGCAGGGTCTCCTCATTTCCCACACACCTGCGAGACACAGGCTGATACGGGAAGCAGAGCTCTGAGCCAGGGACAGGAATCCCAACAGCTTCCCTTCATATTTCACAGCAGCCTGTGGCTAGCTGGGTCTCACTCCCAGCCCTGTGCAAGGGGGTTATATCCTGTTTGAGAAATGGGGGAATGTCCCATCTCCCCTCCCCCATCACCAATGGGCCCACTCAGAAAATCAGCAGGTTTATCACACCCTGTCTCCTCCCTGCCCCTGCCCAGGAGCTCCCTGATAATCCCCTACCTGAGCTGGCTCCATCACAGACATTTCCCTTCCCTGTCTCCTGGAAGATGGGCCCATCTGGAGCAAAACGTGGACGTGATTCCTCAGCCTGTCAGGGCAAGAGGGGCGATGGGGGAGGTTACAGAAGGGGCTTCAGTCCATGTAACACCGTGATTCCCTCCCAGACTCTTCAGACCCTCCCAGTAACAGTATCTCTGAGCCAAATGCTAGAAAAAAAGTAGAACTAAAGGGGCCACTTTGGGGGATGTCCCCACACTGCCGTGTAAACTCCTCTCCCTTAGGAGCAGCAGGAGCTCTCTGATGGCATCACCTAAAAAGAATGAGCCGCCCTGGACTCCCCCAGCAGCCCCCAGGGACAGGCAGCCAGAGGCTGATCCCATTGGCCCATCCACACTCCCTGCCTGCCCAAAGCAGCAGTGACTCCGGGGTGGCTGAGATGTGAATCCTGCCCAGAAATCAGACCAGGGCCCTGGGCGACCCCAAAACTCATGAGACACAGACCCCACCAGCACGGGTGTGTCTGACAGTAACACACTGGGAGCAGGGTGTGGGTGTGGGGGGATGGGTTTTTGCCTCTGTCCCCCGCCAGTCTCCCCACACCCCCCCTTCCCTCGCAGTGCCCCCGACTCACATCTTCCCCAATTCCAGCATCGCTCCCCTCAGCCCCACAATCTCCCCGCATCGCCCCATGTTCCCTTCAGTGCACCCCCGCCCCCATCCCAGCCTGCCCCCCCGCATCCCCAGCACCCGCCTCCTGCCCCCACCCCGCTCCCCCCGCCTGCCCTCACCCCCTGCCCCTCTTTATCCTCCTCCCCCTGCAGCCCGGGGGTGACGGGGGGGGCGGGGCGGGTCTCTCTCACCTTCCCTCCGAGCGGGGCCCCCTGGGGCAGGGGCCGGGCCGGGAAGGGGCCTGGCCGGGCTGGGGGCTCTGCCCTGGGAGAGGCTCCTGGGGAGCAGCGGGAAGGGCCCTGCTGGAGATTCCCCTCTCCCGGCTGCAGCCCGGGCTCCGGGCTCCCAGCACCAGCCGCCGGGGCTCGGGGATCTCGCCAGGAGCCTGGAGCCAGAGTCCCCGCAGCGGCTGCGAGTCACTTCCTGCTGCCGGGCCTGAGCCCAGCGATCGCTCCCCCCAGAGCCGCCTCCCAGCTGCTCCTGGGTCCTAGCGATAAACCCATCGCGCTGCAGCATCTCTGTGTCCGGCTCCTGTTCCACTCACAGGCTCTATGGTCAGAAGGGCCCATCATGAGCAACTAGCCCAGGGATTCTCACGACCAAATGTGGTGGCCTCAGAGTGTGGCCAGCAACTCTCACTGGTGGCCACTCTGACACTTTCCCCTGTAATCCTAACTAACTTTACGAGAAACCAATAAATATGCAGAGGTAAGCAGGGGGAACGGTCTTAGTATTGTGGGGAACTCTTCTGGCTTATACACCACCCTGATAGAATCGAATAGCAAAAGGAGCTGAGTCCTCGCTCCCACTCCCTTTACCTGGAGACCTGCCTGACTTCAAGGACTCCCCTTCTACTCTGGTGTCTGAAACCCCGACAAGGCTGGCCCCAAGATTCCTGCGGGGTCTGCAGCCCCAATTTTGTTGCGATCAGTCAGGACAGAGGCTAGGATGTCGTATCCACACTCTGGGGTGCTCTTTTCACTCCGGACGCATCCCAGATGCCGCTCTTCAGCATTGCGTAAAGTTCAGAACAAATACGATTTATTAAACAACAAGTAATAAAAAAAAATTAAGGAAAAAATGGGAAAGGGGAAAGGAAAATATGATGTCATCCCACGCTGCCCAGGGTCCCCCCTCGCTCTGCCCAGCTGCTCACCACTCCCAGCTCCAGACTGCTCCAGACCCAACTCCCCTCTGCATCAGTGCTTCTACTCCTCTGCCTCCAACCCAGCTCTGGCTGCTCCTCTCCCCTTAGCTCTGCCCTTCTCTGGCAGGCAGCTCCAGCTCACACAGAGAACTGGCACCTGACTCCCTTATTTGCCTGCCTGCCTCAGCGTTTTCTTTTCTCATTGGATCTTCCTGTCTTTTGGTACTGGGAGAAGCCAACCAACCCCTCCCCTGTGCACTAAGTTTCAGTAAGGGGCCAACAGTCATGGGGTCAGGCAACTTCCTGGTGTGTGTGAGCTCCAAAGCATCCTTCAGGTGAATTATAAATTTCTTTGTTTACCCCTTTCTTCCTGTTGGTGATGGACGGCCAGATAAGAGTTTTCTAATACCCATAGTCGGTCCTTTGTCATCTCTCAGGACTTTGAGTGGGACAATCCCTTGAACTATGACATATTTCAGTAACAAAAACTTTGACATATGTCTGGGTCTTTATGGACAGAGCCTCTTGTTTGAGGCTGCTGATGGGTTTTGCCATAACAACAAATGTCCGGGGGTGTTTGCAGAGCACAAGTGCTGAAACTCAGAAACATCCCTGATTATTCACCTTCCCAACTAGCCAATTGCCCTGCATCCACAGCTGATTGATTGCTGCAAGATCCCACTCACCCAGGCCCAGACTCCCAGTCCTGGGGGAGTGTCCCGCAGGTCGGCGCTGACTGACAGCTGTTGCCAGCACTCTGCCACTGTGACAGCTGCCAACACTGCCCTCACCTCATGAGTATCCCCACCGCACCCCCTCCAGCACCTCTAACTCTACAACCCCCCGTCAGTTCCCACCCCCCATCAGCTCCCACCCCAAATCAGTGTCCTCTTTTGGGGCACCTGGAATATGGTCAGCCTAGCAACAAACATACATTAAAATCTCACCATTCTACATTCACTGGTGTCACACGCATTTCAACGGCACAATATTCAGCAGATCATGAGTTTTCCAATGATCCCTCACCAGGCACACTTTGCACACAAAATATCATAACCCTACACAAGTGGTGAACATGGGGTGCAGAGGTTATCACAAGAGGGATCAGTGTGGGGTGAGTGGGGGAACTCTCTGTCATGCCAACGCAGGACACGGTGGGACATGAGGAGGGCGTGACCAGCTGGCTATCGAGGGCCGTGAAGGAAGGCAAGGAGAAGAGCACCTCCCCAGGCTTGGTCCAGGTCCACTGCTGGGAGGAACTCCTCCCTCACCCCAGCCACAGGAGCTGCCACGGCTGGGGAGAGGTGCCTCTCACCCAGTCCCAAGCAGCTGTGGTGAGAGAGGGCTGGGGGGAGTCCTCTCCGCACCGCAGTCTGCACCCCAAACTCCTCATCTGCAGCCCCATCCCACAGTCTGCACACCTGGCCAGATCCCTCACCCCTCTGCACACCATCCCTCTGTCCCAGCCCAGAGCCCCCCCACACTCTCCAAACCTCTTGGCCCCACCCCCATATGAACTAGTATGGAGATGATGCACATGTAAGCAGAGTCAGGATGAGCTCTACCCTGATATCTGGTGGTGAATTATGGCGAGTGTGGAAAAGAACTCCAGGGGCTGATCTTGTTTGCATAGGCACACCCACTCGCCTGGCATGAAACAACAGCAGCTCAAAGTGGTTACTTTAGCTGGTGTGGGATCCCCAGTTTCTCTATTATTGGGGCAGGAAGAATAAAGTTTTGTTACCCTGATTCTGTGAATCAAGGCCAGTGGAACTGTTGTATGACAGAAGGACTGAGTGAGTCCTTCACCATTACCTAAGTAGCACTTGCTTGACAAGGGGCATGGGTTACCAAACGCAGTGAATTGAGTGCGGATGGGGTCAGGTATTTATATGTGATGGTATGGGTCCTCTTTGGGGGTTTGAAATACCAATTGCACTACCTTCTCTCTCCACCGTTGAAAGTCAGAGCTAGCTTTCATTCCATTAGGAGTCTAATTATAGGCTGCTGAGCTGAATTCACTTTGGGCTAATGGTGCATTAGCAAGAGTTGAAATCACAAAAGAGCTAAAGTTATTAAGAGCTGAGATCACTGAGGCTGTGTTAACTAGTGGGGGAGCCTGAAGCTATATTGCTAAGCGGCTGGTGGAGCAGCTAGCAGAGTGGAGCCGCACAGGGACGGTTGGAGTGGAGCTGAGCGACTCACAGGTCGGTGAGCAGAGCGGAGCAGCTGCCAGAGCAGTTCGTGGACGGCGGGAGCGGCTCACAGGACAGCTGGTGGTGTGGAGCGGAGCAGCTCGTGGAGAAGGCTGCGGCGGAACCCCACAGAGAGGCAGCCAGTCGGCCTCGGATCACCTAAGGTGCCCCTTAACACCCTGCGTGCCTCCCCCCCCCCCTTGAACTCTGGGGCTGCACTGACCAGGGACAGAGACTTTGGGGTTGTTGGACTTTTGGGACCTTGGTGATTCTTGGGTTGCTGGTTTCAAGAACCAAAGGGAAAGGACACAGCCCAATTTGCTGGGGTGGGTTTTTTGCTCATGAAGCCTGTTTGTGTTGTTTTTCCAATTTAATGCTGATGTTGTTTACCTCATGTTATTAAACATTTTCTGTTACACTCAGACTCCGTGCTTGCGAGAGGAGAAGTATTGCCTCCTAGAGGCGCCCAGGGGGTGGTATGTAATTGTCCCAGGTCACTGGGTGGGGGCTTGAGCCAGTTTTGCATTGCGTTATTGAAACGGAACCCCTAGATACAGAACCCAGCCCTTGTTGCTGCCAACTTAGATGGGCAGAAGGGTTACACACATACTGGTGCATAGAACCAAATTCATTCCACACATGGATGTAAAAAATGAGGCAACACTGGTCACAGCACATAAGATGCTCAGAGTGAGTTTACACTAGGAAATCTGGTGGAGGGTCACAGAGATCTGCTGGCTAATCCCGACCACACCTCCTAGCCTAGCCAGAACTTCAGAGGCTGATGCTGCGGAGGCAGAGGTGGGATCTCCAGGCCTCTGACAAAAGGTCCTGTGGGAATCAGTGCCTCTCAGTGGTGCTGTCTGAATGCGCTTATCCTATGATCCCCAAACACGCGATACCCCCGCACCCAGTTCCCCCTGATCTCAAGCTCCACCAGCCCCAGCCATTCAATCCCCAGAGACATCTTCAGAACCCGAAGTCCTGATCCCTTAACATTTGATTCCCCCAGAGCCCAGCATCCTGGGGGATTTGGGGAGGGGAGGAGTTACCAGCCCCCAGGGACACTTGCCCAAAAGGGAACAGCTCAAGTCAGTGGGGAAGCCCAGCTCAGGGGCTGGTGGAAGATGGGGGTTGGGGACAGGTGTCTAGAGTGAAGGTGGGGTCTGGCCCAAGTGTCCTTCTCCTCATCTCCATGGCAGGGGGATCCTGGCTGGCAGGGGTGGGGAGAGGGGGGAACTTCAGCCAGGCAGAGGGAGCGGCTGGAGGAGTTTCTCTCTCTCTCTTCCCCGACCTGTGGCCCATCAGCTCAGCAGCCAGGGCTGCAGCAGGGAGGAGGGGCTGATCGGGGCATCTCCTCCTCTGCCTGGGGTTTGCTTAGACCAGGCAGAGCCAGTGGGTCACTGACCAGCTGATGCTCGGCTGCTGCTGGATCCTCACCCCAGTCATGGGCAGCTGGATGCTTGGGAGCCAAAAGCCCCTGACGTGTGTGGGAACGAGGAAATGGGGTTGTTCCTATGGCCTAGTCAGGGCCCTGAGAGAATTTCCCTGCTGTGTGGGGGAGTCTCGGATGTCCAACATGGTGTTAGCTCCACTTGGAGCGTTTTCCGCACTGAGAACATCTCAGCGGTTTCTTCCCTGTACAGATTTCTAGATGCTTGATACTCCGGGAGCACCTAATGCTTCCCCCGCATTCAAGGCCACTCTGCTGTGCGGGTCACTGAGGTGTGAAGTCAAATTGAATCTTTTTCTGCAGTCCGGCTATTCCTAGGCTCTCTCATACCTCTGTGGATTCTCTGACTTTTAATGAGGGGTGGTCGTTGAATGAAGCTTTCCCCACAGTCCAAGCACTGATGAGGTCTCTCTCCTGTGTGGATCCTTTGATGTGTTATAATGGCTGACTTTTACAGGAAACATTTCCGACAGTCGAGGCAATTCTGAGGTTTGTCTTAAGAAGGAATGTGAGGTGTGCAATAAGACGAGAGCTCCAATTAAACTTTTCCTACTTTCAAAATATTTATAGTGTCTTTCTCACATGTGGGTTTTCTCATGTTGAGTGAGTTTTGAGCTACAGTTACAATTTTCCCCACATTCCAAGCATATATAAGGTCTCGCTCTTGTGTGGATTCTCTGATGTCTAATAAGTTGTGAGCTTAGTATGAAACCTTTCCCACAGTCCAAGAACTTATGAGGACCCTCTCCTGTGTGAAGTGTCTGATGTGTAAGAAGTGCTGATCTCTCTGTGAAACCTTTCCCACAGTCCAAACACTTATGGGTTCTCTCTCCTGTGTTTATTTTCTGATGCTTATTAAGGGCAGTAAACGATCTAAACTCCTACACGCCACAGGGGACTTCAACAAGGGTACCCTTAACTCACCCAGCAATATTGTTAATCTATCCAAACACACACTTAACCCGGCAGAAGAGTCTGTCCTATCTCAGGGATTCTCTTTCTGCCCCACCACCCGCCCGCACATGATACAATTCTGTGGTGATCTGGAAGCCTACTTTTGTCGTCTCCGACTCAAGGAATATTTTCAACACGCCATTGAACAGCGCACTGACCCAAAGGAACCCTCCTATCAACAATACGAGAAGAAGAATTCTGCGTGGACTCCTTCTGACGGTCGAAATGACAGAGTGGACTTCTACACAGAGTGCTTCCACAGACTTGCACAGGCTCAGATTGTGAACAAACAGCATCACTTGCCCCATAACCTCAGCCGCACAGAACGCAACGCCTTCCACGGCCTCAGAAACAAGCCTGACATTCTAATCAAAGGGGCTGACAAAGGAGGTGCTGCAGTCATCATGAATAGGTTGGATTATGAACAGGAGGCTGCCAAGCAACTCTCCAACACCACTTTCTACAGGCCACTATCCTCCGATCCCACTGAGACATACCAAAAGAAACTACACCAACTGCTCAAGAAACTCCCTGCTATAGCACAGGAACAAATCTACGCAGACATACCCCTGACTGACTGCTCAGAAGGGGTAGACCTCTGTTCTTATGTCTTTCAGATCATCAGAGAAAATGGATGCCAGCTGAATAGCATTCAACGTACCATGCATTTACTGGCACAATAGGAATTAGTTTTGTGTTCTATGGCCAAAATTGTTGTTAAAATTTGCATACCAACAGTCTTTGGAAGCAAGGACATGGAAGGTTAACCCATTCCCCATATTGCCCATGGGATCCTTCTGGCAACCTCAGATTTCTAGCCAGAGGGCTGGGGAGGGAGGAAAGCTATTGGACACCAGAGATTGTACCAAGTGGACTCCTCAAAAGTGGGTGTGCTTGTCCTGGTTTGTTGCTCCAAAGCTCTGTAATAAAGTTCTTTTACTGGAAGGGTGTACATGGCATACATTGAATAATAAGACTAATGTACTGTATAATAGCAATGTGTATGTGTTCATTGTTGGGAAAAGGTGTATGAATGAAGACTGGAAGTTTCCTTTGTAGGTTAAAAGAACCCAAGAAGGGGAGAAGGAAAAAGAACAGAACGAGTTAACTGGAAAAAAAATAACTAGCAAGCTCCGTCCAAAGATAAGATGCTGGCCCCATCCCAGGACACTGCCCACAGCTAAGACTTGGCTGACAGCCAAGAACAGGGGGGCCTGAATGTGCCCAAGCAACTATGAGATCTGCAAAACACTGCCAGGCATTAATGAAATGTGTTAGGTTTCTTTTCTCACAGATAAAAGAAGTGCTACCCAAAGACCCTAGCAGCCCTGCTGTTCATTGAAACAAGGAGACTGAGTCTATGTAATGTCCATCAACAAAAGACTGCTTTGGCTCCATGCTGGAAAGGCCCTTTCCAAGTGCTGTTAACCACCAACACCGCTGTGAAGTGCCAAGGACTGCCTACCTGGAATGGACCCATGCTTCTCACTGTAAAAAGACCCCTCCACCTCGGGAGGGCTCTCCGACTGATAAGCCTATTTCTCCTTTTAGCTCTGCTGTGCCTTCTGGACAGCAGGAAAAAGGAAAAAAAGACAAGGTGAAGTGCTAGTAAGCTCTCCCTTGTCCACTGACAGATCTACTGTGCCTTTGAATTTTTTTAGAAGACGCAAAACCATTACAGGGTGATGTGCTAGTAACCTCTCCCCTGTATAATGCTGAACCATGACTGTTTCAGGAAAAGAGAAGAAGGAACACTTGCTTCATTGGAACCACCAAAGTCCAGGAATTCCTGCCTACAAGAGACATTAAGAACTGACCCTGGTGAAGAAACAAAGAATTATACACTGGCAGGAAGAAACTTGTGGGACCCATGCTTGGGAATGTGGTATAGTACTACGCCAAAAAGAAATGTATTAGGTATCAATGAACTGTGATTAACACTACACTAGGGACTGTTAAATTTTCATTACCCGTATCCAATTTCCAGATCACCTCTACATACCCAAATTGCTCACAGGGGGCTGCCATTAGATTAGCACAACAGAGGGCTTGGGTTATTTCCTCTAGAAAGAAAAGTGACTTGACCGGATCCCTATGAGATGGGGCCAATAGTGCAGCAGCAGTTTGGAATATTTTTAAGAACCAAAACATGATGAGAAATTGGGGCACAGCTAACCCAGGTACAGGCTGGAATTGGTGAGTTACAGATTATCTCCGCCCTTAGTTCTATGACCCAGAAGTTGCTGACAGAAACGGTATTGAATATCACTGAGGCTGGGAAGGCATTGCAGTGGGATCTAGCATGTTCAGAAATTCAGGATTTCCTGAATGACCAGCTAATGGCCATTCGGAATGATCTAGAGCATCAGGCTTGGCCCACTGCCCTTACAGACACATCAGGAGTACCATCTGATCTGTGGCCATGGAGACATACTTGGAAACTTTCTGGGTGGAAGTGCAAACATTCTCAATGCTCCTTCCAAGCATATGAACCAATTAGGGGGGGACTTGTGCTCACATCGGGGAAAAATATTTTTCTATGTTAATCATTCTGGCTTAATTGAGCAGGATTTACAAGCCATTAAGAATGCTGCTGTTGTTTTCCATGCTGTATCTCTTGATCACACCTTTAGTTTTGAAAACCTGCTTCTAGACCTTGGGTCATGGTTTACGGGGCTCTTTCGAACAATTGATAAATGGATTCTTTTCTTTCTTTTTTTCTATGTGTTATTTGGACAATGATACAATGTGCCAAATGCCTATGTAATGCTATCATCAAAAGCTCTGCTGTCCATAAGAAAACCCAGTATCTGTCCCTCCAGCTTGATCGCAAATTGCGTAACGGGCCTGACAATTTTTGAATTTGTCAGGCTCGAAGGGGGGACTGTGAAAGTTACTAGTCACCCCCCCTTAACAGAGCAGCCTTTATGTCAACTAGTGGCCATTAGGGGGAAGCAGACACTTCAAGTACACAAAAAGAAGAACAGGAGGACTTGTGGCACCTTAGAGACTAACAAATTTATTAGAGCCTAAGTTTTCGTGGACTACAGCCCACTTCTTCAGTCCACGAAAGCTTATGCTCTAATAAATTTGTTAGTCTCTAAGGTGCCACAAGTCCTCCTGTTCTTCTTTTTGCGGATACAGACTAACACGGCTGCTACTCTGAAACTTTTCAAGTACACAGTAGCCTGAACTTTTCAACTCTTTTCCTTCAAGGCCTTAAGGTAGTTGGAGCTGGTCCCAAGCTGGTTTTCACTGACCAGATAGCAAAAGCAGGGGTCTGACCACCACCAATCAAGTGTTAACACTGCAAGGACCTTGGTCTGAATGTGTATAAAGGATCTGTAAAATGTGTGTAAGACAGAGTTTTTGTACCAAGGTGCAAAGCTCTCTTTTCTTCTGCAGAATAAAGCAACTCTTCCTTATCCCTGTCCGGCTGTTATTGGCTCTCAGCTAGGTGGACCTGATATTTCGGTAACACTATCTTCAAGACACCACCAACTTCCTGAGGAAACTACAATGCATTGGTGATCTTCCTGAAAACATCATCCTGGCCACCATGGATGTAGAAGTTCCCTACACCAATATGACACATGACGATGGGCTACAAACCGCCAGGAACAGTATCCCTGATGAGGCCACAGCACACCTGCTGGCTGAGCTTTGTGACTTTGTCCTCACCCACAACCATTTCAGATTTGGGGACAACTTATACCTTCAAGTAAGCGGGTATCCACATGGCCCCACAGCATGCCAACATTTTATGGCCAACTTAGAACAACACTTCCTCGGCTCTCATCCCTTAGAGCCCCCTCCTCTACTTGCGCTACATTGATGACATCTTCATCATATGGACCCATGGGAAGGAGGCCCTAGAAGAATTCCACCAGGATTTCAACGATTTCCACCCCACCATCCACCTCAGCCTGGACTAGTCCACACAAGAGATCCTGGACACCACAGCAAATAAGTGATGGTCACATAAACACCACCCTATACCGGAAACCTACTGACCGCAAAGTTTACCTACCTGCCTCCAGCTTCCATCCAGATCTTGGGAGGCAGACCAGTCCTCGCTTACAGACAGCCCTTAATCTGAAGCAAATACTCACCAGCAACTACACACCACACCACAGAAACACTAACCCAGGAACCAATCCCTGCAACAAACCCCGTTGCCAACTCTGTCCCCATATCTACTTTAGCGACACCATCACAGGACCCAACCATATCAGCCACACTATCAGGGGCACATTCAGGTGCACATCTACTAACGTAATATATGTCATCATGTGCCAGCAATGCCCCTCTGCCATGTACATTGGCCAAACCGGACAGTCTCTACGTAAAAGAATAAATGGACACAAATCAGGATTGGTAACATACAAAAGCCAGTAGGAGAACACTTCAATCTCCCTGGACATTCAATAACAGATTGAAAAGTAGCCATCCTTCAACCAAAAAACTTCAGAAACAGACTTCAGAGAGAAACTGCAGAGCTACAATTCATTTGCAATCGTAACACTGTCAATTTGGGCCTCAACAGGGACTGGGAGTGGCTGGCTCACTACAAAAGCAATTTTCCCTCTCTTGGTATTGACCCCTCCTCATCAATCATTGAGAGTGGACCACATCCACCCTGACTGAATTGGCCTTGTCAACACTGGTTCTCCACTTGTAAGGTAACTCCCTTCTCCTCATGGGCCAGTATATTTATGCCTCTATCTGTAATTTTCACTCCATGCATCTGAAGAAGTGTTGTTATTTTTTTTACCCACGAAAGCTTATGCCGAAATAAATCTGTTAGTCTTTAAGGTGCCATCTGACTCCCCCTTTTCTTATTAAGGGCTGATTTCCAATGGAAACCATTCCCGCAGTCCAGACATTTATAGCGTCTCTCTTCTATGTGCATTCTTCAATGATTATTAAGATTTCTGCTGTTACTGAAGCTGTTCCCACATCCCAAGCATTAATCAAGTCTCTGTCCTCTTTGGCTTGCCTGATGTGTAACAAGGCCTGATCTGAGTCAATTACATGCAAGTTCCTTAATCCTTTCTTGTCATGTGTCACAGAAGTTTAGATCCTGTATGGATTCTCCCATGTTTAATGAGGTGTGATGTCTGTCTGAAAAATTTCCCACAATCCAAGCTCTTATTGGGATCTCTCTCCTGTGTGGATTCTCTGATGTTTAACCTAGGCTGATCTCCATGTGAAACTTTTCCCACAGTCCAAGCACTTGTGGAGTCTCTCTACTGTTTGGATTGCCTGATGATAAACAAGGTCTGTCCTTCGTATGAAAGTTTTCCCACATTCCAAGCACTTGTGGGGTCTCTCTCCTGTGTGGATTGCCTGATGACAAACAAGGTCTGACCGCGTGGGCAGCGCTCTGGGGGTGGAGCTGTGCACTTCCGCGGAGCAGTGTGTCTAGATCTGCGTGGAGCCAGACACGCTGCTCTGAGTAGCATGGTAGGGGAGACAGGGACGTGGGGTGGGATAAGTGGCAGCAGCTCCCGGGAGGCAGTCAGGGAACAGGGAGCAGGGTGGGTTGCATAGTGGTTGGGGTTCCAGGGTGGTGGTTAGGGACGGGTGGGTCTCTGGAGGGGGCGGTCAGGGAGCAGGGGGGGTTGGATGGGGAGTGGGAGTCCCGGGGGTCTGTCAGGGGGTAGGGGGATGGATAGGGGTTGGGGCTCTCAGGGGACAGGGAGCAAGGGGAGTTGGGTGGGAGGGTTTTGGGCGGCGCAGTTAGGGTGGGGAGTCTCCGGAGGGGGTGGTCAGGAGACAAGGAGTGGGGGTGGTTGGATGGGGTTTGGGATTCTGAGGGGGGCAGTCAGGAGGTGGGAAGTGGGAGGGAGTGGATAGGGGGCGGGGCCAGGCTGTTTGCGGAGGCACAGTTTTCCCTACCTCGCCCTCCACACAATTTTACAACCCTCATGTGGCCCTTGGGCCAAAAAGTTTGCTCACCCCTGGGCTAAGTCCTTTAAGCTACTTGCACCCCTGACCATTAGGAAGGAAACAGACGCATGAGGGGAAGGCTGGCAGCAGAACCTCAAGTCTCCCATGCCAGGGGGAGTTCAGGATTTAGCCAAAACCAACGTCGGTGGAGTTGAGGATGTCGGCTGGTTCCTCTTCTTTGGTTTGTCCTGCTTAGCTTCCCTTTCAGGCTCAGGATGATGAAGGCGCAATGGTCCGAAGAGACAGCGGGTGTGAGACATTCCCCAGGGTACAATCTGGACTGCTGAACTGCTTAATTCTCCATCCCAGGGCATGTTTTACACTGCTTCCCAGGGTCAATAAAAAACAATGATTTAAAAAAAAAATCAAGAAAATCAGATTTTTGTTATTTAAATTGGATTTTTTTGATAATTTTTTTCCTCAAAAAACATTTTATCTAAAAATAGTTTTAATTAAGATATATTGTAGCTCAAAGATCTCTCATCATGGAATAGGGATTATACATTCCAATTCTATAGTATGAGACAATATAGACATGTCATGTTTAAAAAAAGTTTTGTAAAAGAGTTCCTCTAGTTCATGCATTAAGGACCCAGTCGTATTGGGTTCCACAGGCTTCTGTATAGATTACTTAGGTTAATCTCTCTATTTACCCAATGGGACTCAGTGCTCAGTCTAGAAGATACCATCAGAGATGCTTAGTTTGCCAGTTCTCAAACTGTGGCTTTGTGTCTCCAAAGGTAACATGCTTGTTAACAGTAAAAATGTTTTTAAATAAATTAAAATATAGAGGTGAGAAATAACAGACCTCACCTCTATTGTCCCTCTGCAAATTTGTGTACACAGAGTCAATCCCTTACCGCTCTCAAAAATTGCAAAGTTTCAAAAAGTTCAATGAATACAAGACTGTTGGAGGCAGAATAGATCTGGAGAAGGAGAAGTCTGGAGACAAATGTGAGAAGAGAGGGACATACACCTTTCTGTTAAAATATTATATGTTTGCTGTTGAAGCAACAAATCCAGAATACTGAACGTTGTTGTTTTAGTTAAATAAAACAATTTAAATGTCTGTCTGGTGATGTTCTCCTCCTAATACAGCATGGCAAGAAAGTCGTCCAACTATTAATGATTAACCTGTTGAATTGGAGATAGTTCACTCCTAATGACTTCATAAATATCTGCTTCAATTACCTTTGGTAATGAAATAACCAAACAAACATCCATTGTCTGATATAGCTGTAAAACTAATCTGAAAAGTTTTCAAAATAAATCACTGTTTAAAAATGTACAGTGTGTACCTTCTAAAAATGAAACCTACAGCTATCTCTGTTTGTGAACAGGGCTGGTGCAACCATTTAGGCGACCGCTAGGGCACTAGGATTTGGGGGGCGCCATTTTCTTCGGCAGCGACCGTGGCAGCCGGACCTTTGGCCGCGCAAATCGCTGCTGGCATTTAGGCGGAGGAAGCTGGGGCAGTGGAGGGCGGAGTGGGCCGCCTGCAGCAAGGCGGGTGGGGCGGCATGCAGGGGAACTCCCGGTCCCACCTCCTCCCCAATCAGCTTAGGCACCGCAAGCCTGGGAGGTGGGAGAAGTGAAGCAGCGACTGTGTGCTCGGGGAGGAGGCGGGGCGGGTGGCACGCAGAGGAACTCCCCGCCCCAGCTCACCCTAACCCACCTCCTCCCCGAGCACGCTGTGGCTGCTTCACTTCTCCCGCCTCCCAGGCTTGCGGCGCATAAGCTCATTGGTGCCGCAAGCCTGGGAGGCGGGAGAAGTGAAGCAGCGACGGTGTGCTCGGGGAGGAGGCGGGGCAGGGGTGAGCTGGGGCGGGGGTGCGCCTCAAGGCGGCGGAGGGGAGCTGCCACGGGGAGAGGGCGCCTCAGGGCAGGGGGCTCAGGGACGGGGGGGGTGCAAAGTGGAAGTTTCACATAGGGCGCGAAACATCCTTCCACTGGCCCTGGTTGTGAAGAATATGTATTAAGGTTATAACAACCAACAAGAATACATTTTTATGTAGAAAACCATGATTAAATCGAGTCTTCCTGACTAGTGATTTAAATCAAATCCACCCTGCTGCTTCCCTGTGTGAACAACAAACCCCTCCACGCTCTGCTCCCACACAGCCACCAGCCTTCAAAGTCACTCCTGGCTACACTGTACTGAGTGCGACCAGCCAGACACTCAGGAACGTACCAAACGACACAGCAACATCAGCCAGTTTTCTACTCCCAGCTTTGCATGCCGGGAATGTGCAACTTGGACTGCTCAGTCTGCCCACTGCACTGGACAAACTCAGTAATTAGTGGGTCGCCCCCATAAAGGGGCCGGATTAGGCCAAAGCCTTGTTCTCTCCAGTCAAATCCCCCAAACACTTCAATGAAAACACACAGGTCCAGACAAAACACTAAAACCAGTTTATGAACTGGAGCAAGGGGGTTTTCAGGGATTACAAGAGAGAAAGATGTAAAAGGTCAGAACCGGTTAAAACTATAAAATTAAAACATGCATTTTAAATCCTAAATTTTACCAATCTAAGTCCTTGGTACACTTGCGAGTTGCAGCGCTGTAAAGCCGCTCCCAGCGCTGTAACTCACTCCCCGTCCACACTGGCAAGGCATTTGCAGCGCTGTATCTCCGTGGTTGCAGCGCTGCATGTACTCCACCTCCCCGAGAGGAATAGCGTCTATTGCACTGCTGCTGCAGTGCTGCGGCGCCAGCGTGGCCATCCAGTGCGCTGTGACTGGCCTCCAGAAGTATTCGGCAGTATCCCACAATGCCTGTTCTAGCCACTCTGGTCATCAGTTCAAACTCTACTGCCCTGGCCTCAGGTAACCAATCATGTGACCCACCCTTTACATTCCCCGGGAATTTTAAAAATCCCCTTCCTGTTTGCTCAGCCCGGCATGGTGTGGAGAGCTATCAGCGAATCTTTCCAGGTGACCATGCCTCCACGCGCAACGCGAGCCCCAGCATGGAGCAATGGCGACTTGCTGGACCTCACCAGTGTACGGGGGGAGGAAGCTGTCCAGTCCCAGCTGCGCTCCAGCATAGGAATTCCGATACCTTCGGGAAGGTATCAAAGGACATGATGGAAAGTGGCCATGACTGGGATGCCCTGCAGTGCAGGATTAAAGTGAAGGAGCTGCCGAGGGCCTACCGCAGCCCGCGACACAAACGGCCGCTCAGGTGCTCCCGCCATGACCTGCCGATTCTACAAAGAGCTGGATGCGATACTTGGGGTTAACCCCACCTAAACTCCGAGCACTTCCATGGACACTTCAGAGCCGGTGGGGGGGGGAGGAGGAGGAGGAAAATGGGAGTGAGGGTGGTGGGGCGGATGGAGACACCCCAGAGTCCCTGGAGCCATGCAGCCAGGAGCTCTTCTTGAGCCAGGAGGAAGGTAGCCAGTCGCAGCAGATGGTACTTGGTGGAGGACAAACAGAAGGGCAGGTTCCAGGTAAGCGGGTTTTTTTCTGGGAAGGAATTTTTTCCGTGCGGGCTCTTTGGGAGAGGAGGGTTAGGCATACATGCCTAGATGCGGAATACTGCATTGATGTGGTTTATCACATCACGGTAATCGGCCTCGGTAACGTCCTCGGATGTCTCATCCAGAACGTGTGCAATGCGCTTGCGCAGCTTTATCAGGAGAGCCACCGTGGTCCTTGTCCCAGCCAGGCTAACGTGTCCGTGCCACTGTGCCGCGAGGGGCAGGGGGACCATTGCTGCACACAGGCAAGCTGCATATGGGCCAGGGCAGAAGCTGCATTGCAGTAGAAGACCCTCCCTTGCTTCCCAGGTCACCCTCAGCTGGAAGATATCGTCCGGGACGAACTCCTGTGGAAAATGTTGGGACAGTGTTCAGTGTAGGTGCCCCCTGAAGCTGTTGGCTCTCCCCAAGGCACAGACACCCAGAGGACAGTGCAGCCCAGCCCTCAAACAAAGCACCGGCGGCAAAGAATGGAGCACTGGCAGCAAAGCACGGATCATCTCATAAGCATCCTGGAGCGCCAAGCACACGCTATCCAGGAGCTCGTAGCCATGCAGAAGGAGCAGTACCAGAAATGCAAACGCGACCCCCCCCCCCCCGACAGCTCTTGTCCCAAAACTCTTTCCGTTGTGCCCCACTGTCACCTCCAACCCACTTTCCCCAACTTCCGTGTTTTTCACACCACCAGCTGCCTCCAGAACCAGTATCTTCACCACGCAGCTCTGAAAACCATGACCCTTACCCTCTGCACTCAACCCCCATCACCATGCAGTATAGCTATCCTGAAGTGCAGCACTCACTGCACAGCACACCAGACAGGACATACGCGCATCTGTGATTGTACCGTTCCCCACTCCACCCCCTTGTTTCTTTTCAATAAATAAATTTGTTTTCTTTTTAATAAATGCATTTTTTGGCTTTGAAAACATTTTTTATTATTGTATAAGGTAAAAGACTCTTTAGCCCAGGAAATAAACAGGCACTGCAAGTCTGCTTGTCTGCTTAGCAAACACTGATTCCTAAAGATTGGAACTACTGCACTTCACTCCCATGCAGGGCACCAGATATCACTGCTGGTTTTCAGCCTCAAATTGCTCCCTCAAGGCATCCTTAATCTTTGCAGCCCTGCGCTTGGACACTGTAATAGCCCTGATCTCTGGCTGTGCAAATTCAGCCTCCAGGTGTTGAACCTCGGAGGTCTATGCCTGAGTGAAGCTTTCACCCTTCCCTTCACAAATATTATGGAGGGCACAGCATGCGGATATAACCGCGGGGATGCTGTTTTCGGCCAAGTCCAGCTTCTCATACAGAGATCCTCAGCGGGCCTTTAAACGGCCAAAGGCACACTCCACAGTCATTCGGCACCGGCTCAGCCTGTAGTTGAACCGTTCCTTCCTGCTGTCAAGGCTCCCTGTGTAGGGTTTCATGAGCCATGGCATTAACGGGTAAGCGGGATCTCCAAGGATCACAATGGGCATTTCGACTTCCCCACCGTGATCTTCCGCTCTGGGAAAAAAGTCCCGGCCTGCATCTTCCTGAACAGCCAAGTGTTCCGAAAGATGCGTGCGTCATGCACCTTTCCGGGCCAGACTATGTTAATGTCAATGAAATGCCCACGGTGATCTACAAGCGCCTGGAGAACCATAGAGAAATACCCCTTCCGATTAACATACTCGGATCCTAGGTGGGGTGGTCCCAGAATAGGAATGTGTGTCCCATCTATCGCCCCTCCACAGTTAGGGAACCCCATTTGTGCAAAGCCATCCACTATTTCCTGCACGTTACCCAGAGTCACGGTTCTTCTAAGTAGGATGCGATTAATGGCCTTGCAAACTTGCATCAACACGATTCCAACGGTCGACTTTCCCACTCCAAACTGGTTTGCGACCGACCGGTAGCAGTCTGGAGTTGCCAGCTTCCGGATTGCAATAGCCACCCGCTTCTCCACTGGCAGGGCAGCTCTCAATCTCATGTCCTTGTGCCGCAGGGTGGGAGCGAGATCCTCACACAGTCCCATGAAAGTGGCTTTTCTCATCCGAAAGTTCTGCAGCCACTGCTCGTCATCCCAGACATCCATGACGATGTGATCCCACCACTCGGTGCTTGTTTCCCAAGCCCAAAAGCGGTGTTCCACGGTGCTGAGCATGTTTGTGGATGACACAAGCAATTTTGTGTCGTACACGTTACGCGGCTCGATAGCATCGTCGGACTCCTCACTCTCACTGTCACTTTGGATCTTAAGGAATAGTTCGACAGCCAAACGTAACGTGCTGATGAGATAAGTCAGCATAAGCCTCACCAGTTCGGGCTCCATTTCCCGCAGACAGATCACGCTGCACAGAAACCGCTGAAAGATGCTGCTAAAGGTGGATGGAAACAAAGGGATTTCTGGGATGCGAAGCGATGCATAACGGGGCGTTGGGACCGGACCCAGAGTCCCCTGCACCCACGCCTCCTTCCCCCAACCCATGGCGCAAGAATGGGAAGAAGTGCTCTGTGGGATAGCTGCCCATAATCTACCGCTCCCAATGGCGCAGCAAAGGCTCCAAATGTGGCCACAACAGTGCGCTGGGCAGCTGTCAGTGTGGACAGACTGCAGCGCTTTCCCTACTTAGCTGTACAAAGTCAGGTTTAACTCTCAGCGCTGTACATCTGCAAGTGTAGCCAAGGCCTAAGGAAAATACGAAGCAAGCACGTTTTCTCACCCCACCTGCTGTTGCAGGCAGTTCATAGTTTTTAGTACACAGCCTGGATTTCCTTCCAGCCCTGGTCCATCCTCCCCACTCCAAGGCCCCTGTTGCCTTTCAAGCCATCTTGTTGCCTTCTGTAAAGATGGGAGAGGAGAGGTAAAAATGGAGGCAATTCTCCCTTGTGCTTTTATACCACTCTCCTCTTTGAGGTTCATCCCCCAGCCGGGGGGCAGGCGACAATCAGTCTGTGGCCTAAGTGAGCGTACAGCCATCCTTCCGGAGAATTGTAACTCTCCTGTTCCCAGCTCCACAGCTGGTGAATGGCCGGCTGAGCAATTACTGGCCACGTAGCACCTAGCTGGTGTGCAGGTGACATTGTCTCTGCGGAGCTCGTCTGTGGGCGTTTTCCAGCTTTACAGCATGTAACAAACATACAGCAAACTCTCAGAGCTCCATGGACAGTGCTGATAGACACATTTTAATGGGACAATAATATTCAGCAGATGATGACTTTTCCCATGATACCTCACAAGCCATACTTTGGGGAAGATTCATCATTTTATAAACGTGGTGCCCATAAGCGTGTAGACCAGTGGTTCTCAGATGTGTTTCATTGCCACCCCCACCTTGGTGTCTGTGGTCATTTACGCCCACACCCTCAAAAGCACATGTATCACCACCCAGCTCTAAAGGCAGAGTAGTCGTTGGCGATGTGCACAGCTCTGAAGGCCTCCAACAGCAGCACAGAAGTTAGGGTGGCCACGTGAAGAGTGATATTCCTCAATATCGCTGTTCACAGCAGACTTATCACCCCATTGCCACCCCGACTTCTGTGCTGCTGCTCCACCTGGGTTTGAGAGCCTGAGCATTTATCCCCACCTCCCAGATAGGCCTGTTCCTTCCTCATGAGCCCCAGCCAACTGGGGCTGAAAGCCAGTGCTCTTTAAAAAAAAAACCCAACAACCCACACTGATCGCGCCTCCCCTGACACATTCCTGTGCCTCCATTGGGATGCTCTGCCCACATTTTCATAATTGATAGCGTAGAGAGTCACCATGGGGATGCGGACTCAAGATAGTAACACCTGCTCCTTTCCGTCTCTGGGATCCCCAGAGAAAATGTCCGAGCAGGAAAGCGGAACAGATCCGATTAACACTAACCTTGCAAAATTTCAGCTATAAACTTTCCCTCCGTCCTTCAGCCCCTACCCCCAGTGAATTCAAAGAGACTGAGCTGGAATTGGGCAAGTGGCATGGGACATGGGCATAATCACTGAATTATTGATCCCTGATTTAACAGAATACAGGAACACTTTGGATAGCTAAACATAGACTACTACAATTACCCCTCTTAGAATCATAGAATATCAGGGTTGGAAGGGACCTCAGGAGGTCATCTACTCCAACCCCCTGCTTAAAGCAGGACCACTCCCCAACTAAACCATCCCAGACAGGGCTTTGTCAAGCCTGACCTTAAAAACCTCTAAGAAAGGAGATTCCACCACCTCTCCAGGTAACCGATTCCAGTGCTTCACCACCCTCCTAGTGAAAAAGTGTTTCCTGATATCCAACCTAAACGATCCCCACTGCAACTGGAGACCATTGCTCCTTGTTCTGTCATCTGGTACCACTGAGAACAGTCTAGATCCATCCTCTTTGGAACCCCCTTTCAGGTAGTTGAAAGTAGCTACCAGATATCCCATCATTCTTCTCTTCTGTAGACTAAACAATCCCCGTTCTCTCAGCCTTTCCTCATAAGTCACGTGCTCCAGCCCCCTAATCATTTTTGTTGCCCTCCGCTGGACTCTTTCCAATTTTTCCACATCCTTCTTTTAGTGTGGGGCCCAAACCTGAACACAATACTCCAGATGAGGCCTCACCAATGTTGAATAGAGGGGAACGATCACGTCCCTTGATTTGCTGGCAATGTTCCTACTTATACAGCCCAAAATGCCGTTCGCCTTCTTGGCAACAAGGGCACACTGTTGACTTATATCCAGCTTCTCATCCACTGTAACTCCTAAGTCCTTTTCTGCAGAACTGCTGCCTAGCCAGTCGGTCCCTAGTCTGTAGCAGTGAATGGGATTCTTTCATCCTAAGTGCAGGACTCTGCACTTGTTCTTGTTGAACCTCATCAGATTTATTTTGGCCCAATCCTCTAATTTGTCTACGTCCCTCTGTATCCTATCCCTA
The DNA here is from genome assembly GCF_027887155.1 of Malaclemys terrapin pileata. Classification (NCBI taxonomy): domain Eukaryota; kingdom Metazoa; phylum Chordata; order Testudines; family Emydidae; genus Malaclemys; species Malaclemys terrapin. The sequence continues at coordinate 41,687,706 of NC_071517.1, read as the reverse complement.
CCCTCCAGCGTATCTACCAGTTCTCCCAGTTTAGTGTCATCGGCAAACTTGCTGAGGGTGCAGTCCACATCATCCTCCAGATCATTAATGAAGATACTGAACAAAACCGGCCCCAGGATCGACCCTTGGGGCATTCCTCTTGATACCGGCTGCCAACTAGACATGGAGCCATTGGTCACTACCAGTTGAGCCAGTCGATCTACCCAGCTTTCTATCCACTTTATGGCCCATTCATCCAGGCCACACTTCTTTAACTTGCTGGCAAGAATTCTGTAGGAGATCATATAAAAGCTTTGCTAAAATCAAGGAATAACACATCCACTGCTTTTCCCTCATCCACAGAGCCAGTTATCTCGTCATAGAAGGCAATTAGGTTACTCAGACATGACTTGCCCTCTTCTTCCAAGTCTTTGAAAATACACATTTACATTTCAATCTCTAGCTATCTAAGGTGGACACACTTTTAAAATCTCTCTCTAAACGTTGACCCTGAGTCAATTACATGCAAGTTGCTTAAACCTTTCTTGCCACGTGTCACAGAAGCTTAGATCCTGTGTGGATTCTTCCATGTTTAATAAGGTCAGACCTCCATATGAAACACTTTCCGCAGTCCAAGCACTTGTGGGGTCTCTCTCCTGTATGGATTGCCTGATGTTGAACAAGGTTTGACCTTCTTATGAAACTTTTCCCACAGTCCAAGCACTTGTGGGGTCTTTCTCCTGTGTGGATTGCCTGATGTTGAACAAGGTCTGACCTTCTTATGAAACTTTTCCCACAGTCCAAGCATTTGTGGGGTCTTTCTCCTGTGTGGATTGCCTGATGTTTAACAAGGTCTGACCGCTCTATGAAACTTTTCCCACAGTCCAAGCACTTGTGGGGTCTCTCTCCTGTGTGTAATGCCTGATGACGAAATAGGCGTGACCTCTGTATGAAACTTTTCCCACAGTCCAAGCACTTGTGGGGTCTCTCTCCTGTGTGTAATGCCTGATGTTTAACAAGGTCTGACCTCTGTATGAAACTTTTCCCACAGTCCAAGCACTTGTGGGGTCTCTCTCCTGTGTGTAATGCCTGATGACGAAATAGGCGTGACCTCTGTATGAAACTTTTCCCACAGTCCAAGCACTTGTGGGGTCTCTCTCCTGTGTGTAATGCCTGATGGTGAACTAGGTGTGACCTCTGTATGAAACTTTTCCCACAGTCCAAGCACTTGTGGGGTCTCTCTCCTGTGTGTAATGCCTGATGTTTAACAAGGTCTGACCGCCCTATGAAACTTTTCCCACAATCCAAGCACTTGTGGGGTCTCTCTCCTGTGTGGATTGCCTGATGATAAACAAGGTGTGACCTTCTTGTGAAACTTTTCCCACAGTCCAAGCACATGTGGGGTCTCGCTCCTGTTTGTAATGCCTGATGTTTAACAAGGTTTGACTTTCTTATGAAACTTTTTCCACAGTCCAAGCAGTTGTGGGGTCTCTCCCCTGTGTGGCTTAACTGATGTCTAATTATTTGTGTCTTTGATATGAAACATTTCCCGCACTCGAGAGACTGAAGGTAGTGCCAGGGTGGCTCTTTCTTGGCATTTGTCTGCGGCGCTGTGGGATCCTCCTCTCCTCCCCCACCGTTAACAGATTCATCCACTTTCTTCCCTGGGAGGTGTCCCAGAAGCCTCTCTGACCTGTGCCAACTTCCCAAGGCTTCTGCCTGCTCCAAGCACTGGGAAAAATTCCCTTCAGCTCTTCCCAAGAAGGTCCCCTGCGGTTCCAGTTCCCCAGGAACTTCCTCATGATGATTCCCCGCCTCATTCTCACTCCCTCGCTCAGCACCTGCTGGGAGAGACACAATCCAGACAGGAGTCATTGTGCTGGGGAGAAAGAGGAATAGCACAAAGGGAAAACCCAACACAAAGACTGAGCAACGGGACTCCGCCTCCACATCCCACCCAAACACTCACAGAGAAGGAAAGCTGCAAAGCAAACACCTGCAGAGAAGAGGCTGGGTGGAATGGCATGAGCTATATCTGATGAGTGAAGCCCTGTCCTGACTGAGATGAGGAAGAACTGAGGGTGCTTACTCACACCATATTTTGGGATCCTAACCTTTTTCCTTCATTCCCTAGATGGTTTCTGTGTCAGTACTCACCTGTACGGGTGCTTCTAAGAAGCCTTCTTTCCTCGCAGACTTGGAGATCAGAAACCCAGGGCTCTTCCCCTCGTTCTAGCCGGGCGATCAGCTCAGGTTTGGGAAGGGGGAATCCTGTGAAGAGGGTGAAATCAGACCAGATTAGGGTGCATGGAGCACTGGTGGAGTATTTGTCAGAAAGGACATTCCGTGAGTGGAACCTGTCCCTGCGCTCTGCTGGAGGAACGTGGAAGCCAAGAGGACGGGAAAATGGTCACTGAGTCTCTTGCGCAGAGGAAGTTATCTGGGGAGGTGAGTTGAATTATTACTACACTCTCACTAGGCTTTCCCAAGATCTGTGCACTCTGGGGGCCTTGCTGACTCACACACAGCTCTGGACTTAAACCCCTGCCTCTTTCTAAACCTGCAGAGCCCAGAGCCCTCCTCATGGCTGGAGCTATTCCCAAGGAGGGAGGTGAACAGGGATTGTTCGTGCAGCTGTGAAACAACACAGACAGGACAATGATGGATTTATGCCCCTTTGAAAGCTGGAGGGTGGGGATGGTTTAGCTTGTCCATTGTGTTTTGACACCCATGTCCCACTGGAGAGGGCACAGAGATGCAAGTCTCTCTCACACGGCAGCTGTGCATTATGGAACCCATTCGCCTCTGAGCTAACTGACCAGGGAAGAACCTGAACAGAGTTAGACATGCAGACCCCACGACTTTGAATAACCGAGGGGACAAGAATCCCTTACCCAGTGAGGTCACCGTCTCGTAGTTCTCCTGCATGACGTCCCTGTAGAGAGCTCTCTGAGCAGGGTCCAGGAGAGCCCCCTGCCCCTGGGTGAAATACACAGCCACCTCCTCGAAGGTCACCGGCATCTGGAACACCAAAAGCCCCCACTCAGCACCTGATGCTCCAGCCACAATCCCACTAGTTATCTGTGAGGACAGATAAAGGTATGGAAGCTCTGGGAGCGACAGAGTAGCAGAATCCCACCCCCACCCTGCTCAGAACAGCCAGGAGGCTTCAGGGGATGGGGAGAAGGTGAGAGCTACTTGTCTCCCCACAGCACACGGAGCAGGGCAGGGTCTCCACATTTCCCACACACCTGCGAGACACAGGCTGATACGGGAAGCAGAGCTCTGAGCCAGGGACAGGAATCCCAACAGCTTCCCTTCATATTTCACAGCAGCCTGTGGCTAGTGGGGTCTCACTCCCAGCCCTGTGCAATGGTGTTATATCCTGTTTGAGAAATAGGGGAATGTCCCATCTCCCCTCCCCCATCACCAATGGGCCCACTCAGAAAATCAGCAGGTTTATCACACCCTGTCTCCTCCCTGCCCCTGCCCAGGAGCTCCCTGATAATCCCCTACCGGAGCTGGCTCCATCACAGACATTTCCCTTCCCTGTCTCCTGGAAGATGGGCCCATCTGGAGCAAAACGTGGACGTGATTCCTCAGCCTGTCAGGGCAAGAGGGGCGATGGGGGAGGTTACAGAAGGGGCTTCAGTCCATGTAACACCGTGATTCCCTCCCAGACTCTTCAGACCCTCCCAGTAACAGTATCTCTGAAGCAAATGCTAGAAAAAAAGTAGAACTAAAGGGGCCACTTTGGGGGATTTTCACACACTTCCGTGTAAACTCCTCTCCCTTAGGAGCAGCAGGAGCCCTCTGATGGCATCACCTAAAGAATGAGCTGCTCTGGACTCCCCCAGCAGCCCCCAGGGACAGGCAGGCAGAGGCTGATCCCATTGGCCCATCCACACTCCCTGCCTGCCCAAAGCAGCAGTGACTCCGGGGTGGCTGAGATGTGAATCCTGCCCAGAAATCAGACCAGGGCCCTGGGCGACCCCAAAACTCATGAGACACAGACCCCACCAGCACGGGTGTGTCTGACAGTAACACACTGGGAGCAGGGTGTGGGTGTGGGGGGATGGGTTTTTGCCTCAGTCCCCCGCCAGTCTCCCCACACACCCCTTCCCTCAGAGTGCCCCCCACTGACAACTTCCCCCATTCCAGCCTCGCTCCCCTCAGCCCCACAATCCCACCGCATCGCCCCATGTTCCCTTCAGTGCACCCCCGCCCCGATCCCAGCCTGCCCCCCCGCATCCCCAGCACCCGCCTCCTGCCCCCACCCCGCTCCCCCCGCCTGCCCTCACCCCCTGCCCCTCTTTATCCTCCTCCCCCTGCAGCCCGGGGGTGACGGGGGGGGCGGGTCTCTCTCACCTTCCCTCCGAGCGGGGCCCCCCTGGGGCAGGGGCCGGGCCGGGAAGGGGCCTGGCCGGGCTGGGGGCTCTGCCCTGGGAGAGGCTCCTGGGGAGCAGCGGGAAGGGCCCTGCTGGAGATTCCCCTCTCCCGGCTGCAGCCCGGGCTCCGGGCTCCCAGCACCAGCCGCCGGGGCTCGGGGATCTCGCCAGGAGCCTGGAGCCAGAGTCCCCGCAGCGGCTGCGAGTCACTTCCTGCTGCCGGGCCTGAGCCCAGCGATCGCTCCCCCCAGAGCCGCCTCCCAGCTGCTCCTGGGTCCTAGCGATCAACCCATCGCTCTGCAGCATCTCTGTGTCCGGCTCCTGTTCCACTCACAGGCTCTATGATCAGAAGGGTCCATCATGAGCATCTAGCCCAGGGATTCTCACGACCAAATGTGGTGGCCTCAGAGTGTGGCCAGAAACTCTCACTGGTGGCCGCTCTGACACTTTCCCCTGTAATCCTAACTAACTTTATGAGAAACCAATAAATATGCAGAGGTAAGCAGGGGAAACGGTCTTAGTATTGTGGGGAACTCTTCTGGCTTATACACCACCCTGATAGAATCGAATAGCAAAAGGAGCTGAGTCCTCGCTCCCACTCCCTTTACCTGGAGACCTGCCTGACCTCAAGGACTCCCCTTCCACTCTGGTGTCTGAAACCCCGACAACGCTGGCCCCAAGATTCCTGCGGGGTCTGCAGCCCCAATTTTGTTGCGATCACTCAGGACAGAGGCTAGGATGTCGTATCCCCACTCTGGGGTGCTCTCTTCACTCCGGACGCATCCCTGATGTCGCCATTCTGAAATGCATTGAGTTCAGAACAAATATGATTTATTAAGCAGCAAGTAATAAAAAAAATTAAGTAAAAAATGGGAAAGGGGAATGGAAAACATGATGTCATCCCACGCTGCCCAGGGTCCCCCCCTTGCTCTCCCCAGTTGCTCACCACCCCCAGCTCCAGACTGCTCCAGACCCAGCTTCCCTCTGCATCAGTGCTTCTGCTGCTCTGCCTCCAACCCAGCTCTGGCTGCTCCTCTCCCCTTAGCTCTGCCCTTCTCTGGCAGACAGCTCCAGCTCACACAGAGAACTGGCACCTGACTCCCTCATTGGCCTGCCTGCCCTGTCAATGAGGTTGACCTAGTGCCTTGGCCTCTCTCCATTCGCCCTGGGGACTAGTCTCAGGGTTTTCATTTCTCTTTGGCACTTCCTGTGTTTTGGTACTGGGAGAAGCCAACCAACCCCCCCCACACACACACACACTAAGTTTCAGTAAGGGGCCAACAGTCATGGGGTCAGGCAACTTCATGGTGTGTGTGAGCTCCAAAGCATCCTTCAGGTGAATTATAAATTTCTTTGTTTACCCCTTTCTTCCTCTTGGTGATGGACGGCCAGATAAGAGTTTTCTAATACCCATAGTTGGTCCTTTGTCGTCTCTGAGGAGTTTGAGTGGGACAATCCCCAGAACTATGACATATTTCAGTAACAAAAACTTTGACATATGTCTGGGTCTTTATGGACAGATCCTCGTCTTTGAGCCTGCTGAGGGGTTTTGCCATAACAGCAAATGTCCAGGGGTGTTTGCAGAGCACAAGTGCTGAAACTCAGAAACATCCCTGATTATTCACCTTCCCAACTAGCCAATTGACCTGCATCCATAGCTGATTGATTTCTGCCAGATCCCGCCCACCCAGGCCCAGACTCCCAGCCCTGGGGAGAAAGGGTGGCGTTCTGCAGATCAATGCTGACTTACAGCTGTTGCCAGTACCCTGCCACTGTGACAGCGGCCAACACTGCCCTCACCTTATGAGTACCCTCACAGCACCCCCTCCAGCACTCCTAACTCTACACCCCCTGTCAGCCCCACCCCCCATTAGTGTCCTCTTTTGGGGCACCTGGAATATGGTCAGCCTAGCAACAAACATACATTAAAATCTCACCATTCTACATGCACTGGTGTCACACGCATTTCAATGGCACAATATTCAGCAGATCATGAGATTTCCAATGATCCCTCACCAGGCACACTTTGCACACAAACTATCATAACCATACACAAGTGGTGAACATGGGGTGCAGAGGTTATCACAAGAGGGATCAGTGTGGGGCGAGTGGGGCTAAGAAACTCTCTGTCATCCCAACAAAGGACACGGCGGGACATGGGGAGGGCGTGACTGGCTGGCTATCGAGGACCGTGAAGGCAGGCAGGGAGAGGAGCCCCTCTGCAGGCGTGGCCCAGGTGCACTTGAGCTGCTGGGGAGAGGAACCCCTTCCTCAGCCCAGCCCAGCACCACTGCAGCTGCCACGGCTGGGGAGAGGTGCCTCTCACCCAGTCCCAAGCTGCTGTGGTGAGAGAGGGCTGGGGGGTGTCTTCTCCCCAATGCAGTCTGCACCCCAAAGCCCTCAGGTGCAGCCCCACCCCACAGCCTGCACACCTGGCCAGAGCCCTCATCGCTCCGCACCCCATCCCTCTGTCCCAGCCCTGAGCCCCCTCCCACACTCTCTTGGCCCCAACCCCACCCCCACCACATGAATTAAGTGCTGTGCACCAGTATGGAGATGATGTGTCACATACCGGTGCATAGAACCAAATTCATTCCACACATGGATGTAAAAAATGAGAGAACACTGGTCAGAACACATAAGAAGGAATGTGAGGTGTGCAATAAGACGAGAGCTCTAATTAAACTTTTCCCACTTTCAAAATATTTATAGTGTCTTTCTCACAAGTGGGTTTTCTCATGTTGAGTGAGTTTTGAGCTAAAGTTACAATTTTTCTCACATTCCAAGCATTTAAAAGGTCTCTCTCTCTCCTGTGTGGATTCTCTGATGTCTAATAAATTGTGAGCTTAGTATGAAACCTTTCCCACAGTCCAAGAACTTATGAGGTCCCTCTCCTGTGTGAAGTGTCTGATGGGTAAGAAGTGCTGATCTCTCTGTGAAACCTTTCCCACAGTCCAAACACTTATGGGGTCTCTCTCCTGTGTTTATTTTCTGATGCCTATTAAGGGCAGTAAACTATCTAAACTCCTACATGCCACAGGGGGCTTCAACAGTGGTCCCCTTAACTCATCCACCAATATTGTTAATCTACCCAACCACACACTTAACACGGCAGAAGAGTCTGTCCTATCTCGGGGACTCTCTTTCTGCCACACCACCTGCCCGCACATGATACAATTCTGTGGTGATCTGAAAGCCTACTTTTGTCAACTCAAGGAATATTTTCAACACGCCATTGAACAGCGCACTCACCCAAAGGAACCCTCCTATCAACACTACAAGAAGAAGAATTCTGCGTGGACTCCTTCTGATGGTCAAAATGACAGACTGGACTTCTACACGGAGTGCTTCTGCAGAGGTGCACAGGCTCAGATTGTGAACAAACAGCATCACTTGCCCCATAACCTCAGCTGCACAGAACGCAACGCCATCCACAGCCTCAGAAACAAGCCTGACATTCTAATCAAAGGGGCTGACAAAGGAGGTGCTGCAGTCATCATGAACAGGTTGGATTATGAACAGGAGGCTGCCAGGCAACTCTCCAACACCACATTCTAGAGGCCACTATCCTCAGATCCCACTGAGACGTACCAAAAGAAACTACACCAACTGCTCAAGAAACTCCCTGCTATAGCACGGGAGCAAATCTACGCAGACACACCCCTAGAGCCCCGACCAGGGGTATTCTATCTGCTACCCAAGATCCATAAACATGGAAATCCTGGACGCCCCATCATCTCAGGCATTGGCACTCTTACAGCAGGATTATCTGGCTACGTGGACTCTCTTCTCAGACCCTACGCTACCAGCACTCCTAGCTATCTTCGAGACACCACTGACTTCCTGAGGAAACCACAATGCATTGGTGATCTTCCTGAAAACACCATCCTGGCCACCATGGATGTAGAAGCTCCCTACACAAATATTACACACGAGGATGGGCTACAAGCTGTCAGGAACAGTATCCCTGATGAGGCCGCAGCACACCTGCTGCCTGAGCTTTGTGACTTTGTCCTCACCCACAACCATTTCAGATTTGGGGACCTTCAAGTCAGCGGGTATCCACATGGCCCCACAGCATGCCAACATTTGATGGCCAACTTAGAACAACACTTCCTCGTCTCTCGTCCCTTAGTGCCCCCTCCTCTACTTGCGCTACATTGATGACATCTTCATCATATGGACCCATGGGAAGGAGGCCCTTGAAGAATTCCACCAGGATTTCAACAATTTCCACCCCACCATCCACCTCAGCCTGGACCACTCCACACAAGAGATCCTGGACACCACAGCAAATAAGTGATGGTCACATAAACACCTCCCTATACCGGAAACCTACTGACCGCAAAGTTTACCTACCTGCCTCCAGCTTCCCTCCAGACCTTGGGAGACAGGCCAGTCCTCCCTTACAGACAGCCCCCAATCTAAAGCAAATACTCACCAGCAACTACACACCACACCACAGAAACACTAACCCAGGAACCAATCCCTGCAATAAACCCCGTTGCCAACTCTGTCCCCATATCTACTCTAGCGTCACCATCATAGGACCCAACCATATCAGCCACACTATCAGGGGCACATTCAGGTGCACATCTACTAACATAATATATGCCATCATGTGCCAGCAATGCCCCTCTGCCACGGTTTTTTGGTTGAAGAATGGCAACCTCCTGGACATTCAATAACCGATTTAAAGGTTGCCATCCTTCAACCAAAAAACTTCAAAAACAGACTTCAGACAGAAACTGCAGAGCTACAATTCATTTGCAAACTTAAAACCATCAATGTGGGCCTCAATAGGGACTGGGAGTGGCTGGCTCACTACAAAAGCAATTTTCCCCTCTCTTGCTATTGACCCTTCCTCATCAGTCATTGGGAGTGGACCACATCCACCCTGACTGAATTGGCCTTGTCAACACTGGTTCTCCACTTGTAAGGTAACTCCCTTCTCCTCATGGGCCAGTATATTTATGCCTCTATCTGTAATTTTCACTCCATGCATCTGAAGAAGTGGGTTTTTTTTACCCACGAAAGCTTATGCTGAAATAAATCTGTTAGATGCCCCCGGACTCCTCCTTTTCTTATTAAGGGCTGATTTCCAATGGAAACCATTCCCGCAGTCCAGGCATTTATAAGGTCTCTCTTCTATGTGCATTCTTCAATGATTATTAAGATTTCTGCTGTTATTGAAGCTGTTCCCACATCCCAAGCATTAATAAAGTCCCGGTCCAGTTTGGCTTGCCTGATGTGTAACAAGGCCTGATCTGAGTCAATTACATGCAAGCTCCTTAATCCTTTCTTGTCATGTGTCACAGAAATTTAGATCCTGTATGGATTCTCCCATGTTTAATGAGGTGTGATCTCTGTCTGAAAATTTTGCCACAGTCCAAGGGCTTATTGGGGTCTCTCTCCTGTGTGGATTCTCTGATGTTTAACCAGGGCTGATCTCCGCTTGAAACTTTTCCCACAGTCGAAGCACTTGTGGGATCTCTCTCCTGTGTGGAGTGCCTGATGACAAACAAGGTCTGACCTTCTTATGAAACTTTTCCCACAGTCCAAGCACTTGTGGGGTCTCTCTGCTATGTGGATTGCCTGATGTTGAACAAGGTGTGACCTCTTTATGAAACTTTTCCCACAGTCCACACACTTATGTGGTCTCTCTCCTGTGTGGCTTTTCTTAAGTGACTTTAGTGCTGACTTTGAACTGAAACATTTCCCGCACTTGAGGCATTGAATGGGCTTTTCTCCAATGTGGCTTCTCCCATGGTTATTAAGATCTGTGCGCTTTTCCCACAGTCCAAGCATTGAAGGGGTTTCTCTCCAGTATGGATTGTCTGATGTGTCAACAAGCTGTGATCTCACAATGAATCCTTTCCCGCACTGAAGGTAGTGCCACGGTGTCTCTTCCTTGGGATTTGTCTGCTGCGTTCTGGGATCCTAGTCACCTCCCCCACCGCTAACAGATTCATCCACTTTCTTCCCTAGGTGGTTTCCCAGAAGCCCCTCTCACCTGTGCCAATGTCCCCAGGCTTCTGCCTGCTCCAAGCACTGGGAAAAATTCCCTTCAGCTCTTCCCACAAAGGTCCCTGTGGTTCCACTTCCCCAGGAAGTTCCTCATGTTGATTCCCCTCCTAGTTCTCACTCCCTCACTTAGCACCTGCTGGGAGAGAGAAACAATCCAGACAGGAGTCATTGTGCTGGGGAGAAAGAGGAATAGCACAAAGGGAAAACCCAAAACAAAGACAGACCAATTGCATTCTGCCTCCACATCCCACCCAAACACTCACAGGGAAGGAAAGCTGGGAAGAAAACTCCTGCAGATAAGAGGCTGGGTGGAATGGAGTGAGTGATATCAGCTGACTACAGCCCTGTCCTGGCTGAGATGAGGAAGAACTGAGGGCGCTTACTCACACCATATTTTGGGATTCTCAACTTCTTCCTTCATTCCCCAGATGGTTCCTATGTCATTCCTCACCTGTACGGGTGCATCTCGGAAGCTTTCTTTCCTTGCAGACCTGGAGATCGGGCACCCATGGCTCTTCCCCTCGTTCCAGCCGGGCGATGAGCTTCGGTTTCGGAATGGCAAATCCTGTGCAGAGGGTCGAATTAGACCAGATCAGGGTGCATGGAGCATTGGTGGAGTATTTGTCACAAAGGACATTCCGTGAGTGGAACCTTACCCTGCGCTCTGCTGGAGCAACGTGGAATCCAAGAGGACGGGAACATGGTCACTGAGTCCCTTGCGCAGAGGAAGTTGTCTGGGGAGGTGAGTTGAATTATTACTACACCCTCACTAGGCGTTCCCAGGATCTGTGCGCTCTGGGGGCCTTGCTGACTCACACACAGCTCTGCACTTAAACCCTTGCCTCTTTCTAAACCTGCAGAGCCCAGGGCCCTCCCCGTGGCTGGAGCTATTCCCAATGAGGGAGGTGAACAGGGATTGTGTGTGCAGCCGAGAAACGACACAGACAGGACAATGCTGGATTTATGCCCCTTTGAAAGCTGGAGGGGTGGGTATGGTTTAACTTGTCCATTGGGTTTTGACACCGATGTCCCACTGGAGAGGGCACAGAGATGCAAGTATTTCTCACATGGCAGCTCTGCATTATGGAACCCATTCCCCTCTGATCTAACTGACTGGGGAAGAACCTGACCAGAGTCTGACACGCAGGTTCCACGGCTTCTAATAACTGAGGGGACGGGAATCCCTTACCCAGCAAGGTCACCGTCTTGTAGTTCTCCTGCATGACGTCCCTGTAGAGGGCTCTCTGAGCGGGGTCCAGCAGAGCCCCCTGCCCCTGGGTGAAATACACAGCCATCTCCTCAAAGGTCACCGGCATCTGAAAAACCAAGAGTCCCTCACTCAGCACCTGCTGACCCAGATACAATCCCACTCATCATGGGAAAGGAAAAAAAAAAAGAAGCTCTGGGAGGGTCAGAGTAGCAGAATCCCACCCCCACCCTGCTCAGAGCAGCCAGGAGGCTTCAGGGTGGGGAGAAGTTGAGTGCTCCTGTCCCCCCAGCACACGGAGCAGGGCAGGGACTTCTCATTTCCCACACGCCTGCCAGCCACATGCTGATATGAGAAGCCAAGCTCTGAGTTGGGGACAGGGACAGGAATCCCAACAGCTTCTCTTCTTATTTCACAGCAGCCTCAGGCTAGTGGGGTCAGGCTCCAGCACTGGGAGTCTGGAAAATGTTCCCAGCCCTGCCAAGGGGTGTTATATCATGTTTGAGAAATGGGAGAATGTCCCCTCTCGCCTCCCCCGCCACCAATGGGCCTACTCAGAAAATCAGCAGGTTTATCACACCCTGTCTCCTCCCTGCCTCTCCCTCCCCCTGCCCAGCACCTCCCTGAAAATCGCCTACCTGAGTTGGCTCCATCACAGCCATTCCCTTTTCCCGTCTCCTGGAAGACGGAACGATCTGGAGCAAAACATGGATGTGATTCCTCAGCCTGTTGGGGCGATGTGGGAGGTTACAGAAGGGGCTTCAGTCCATGTCACCCCCAGATTCCTGTGGAAGAAACTGAGTCTTCACTCTTGTGTTTGTTAGCAGCAAGTCAGAGGCAGTTTATTTCAAGCAATTGCAGGGGGAGCCTACGGACAGGGGGTTCCCCTTCCTTAGGCAGGTCTCCAAAGTACAACAGTTTAAAGCACATATTTATAGGTTCCCCTCAGTATATCAACGGATACAGCTGAATCTTGTTTATACATTTTCCTTCCCATTATCTTAGTCAGCAGTCCATTCTCCTCTTCAAGCAAGGTTAGAAAACAGCTTCCCATGTAGTTTTCCCATCCGCCTGACACAATCCCCGCTTCTACAAATCTCGAGATGTTAAGGTTAGCCTGTCTTCTGCTCTGTCTCTTAACAACACTAAGATGGCTGCTGCAAATCCCCTCTTCCGTTTTCACACTTCCACATCCCCCCCAGGCTCTTCAGACCCTTCCAGTAACAGCAACTCTGAGCCAAATGCTAGAAAAAGGGCAGAAACAAAGGGGTCACTTTGGGGGATTGTTCCCCATTTCAGTGTAAACCCCTCCCTTAGCAACAGCAGGAGCCCTCTGGTGGCATCACCTAAAGAATGAGCTGCCCTGGACTCCCCAGGCAGCCCTCAGGGACAGGCAGGCAGAAGCTGGTCCCATTGGCCCATCCGCACTCACCGTCCCCCCCCCCGCCCCCCCCCCCCCCGCTCCCCGAGCCAGCAGTGACTCCGGTCTGACTCCGGTGTGGCTGAGATTTGAACCCTGCAGTGAAATCAGATCAGGGCCCCGGGCAGACCCCAAAACTCATGAGACACAGACCCCACCAGCACGGGTGTGTCTGACAATAACACACTGGGAGCTCTGTGTGTGGGTGTCTGGGGGCGGGGGTTGCCTTGTAGCCTCTGTGCCCTGAGGGATTTGTCCCCTGATCACTCCTAAACCTGGCTTGACCAGTTCCAGGAGAAGAAGAGCTTCTCTCCGCCCCTCCCCTCTCGGGTCCCATGCGGCAGAGAAGCTGCCTTGGCATCTCTCCCCCTTCCCCCGCCAGCCTCCCCACATCCCCCCTTCCGTCGCAGTTCCCCACACTCACATCTTCCGCCATTCCAGCCTCGCTCCCCTCAGCCCCACAATCCCCCCGAACCCCCTGCATTGCCCCATCTTCCCTTCAGTGCACCCTCGCCCCCATCCCAGCCCCAGCACCCGCCTTCTGCGCCCCGCCCACCTCTTTATCCTCCTCCCCCTGCAGCCGGTATGTGACAGGGGTGTGGGAGGGTCTCTCTTACCTTCCCTCCGAGCAGGGCCTGCCCTTGGGCAGGGGCTGGCCGGGAAGGTGCCCTGGCCAGACTGGGGGCTCTGCCCTGGGAGAGGCTCCTAGGGATTCTGAGGGGGGCAGTCAGGGCATGGGAAATGGGAGGGGGTGGATAGGGGGCAGGGCCAGGCTGTTTGGGGAGGCACAGCCTTCCCTACCTGGCCCTCCATACAATTTTACTACCCCGATATGGCCGTCGGGCCAAAAAGTTTGCTCACCCCTGTGCTAAGTCCTTTAAGTTACTTTCACCCCTGACCATTGGGAAGGAAACAGACGCATGAGGGGAAGGCTGGCAGCAGAACCTCAAGTCTCCCATGCCAGGGGGAGTTCAGGATTTAGCCAAAACCAACGTCGGTGGAGTTGAGGATGTCGGCTGGTTCCTCTTTTCTGGTTTGCCCTGCGTAACTTGCCTTTCAGGATCAGGATGATGAAAGCCCAATGGTGCCATGCTGGGTCCCAGGAGACAGTGGGTGTGAGACATAGCCCAGGGTACAATCTGGACTGCTGAACTGCTTAATTCTCCATCCCAGGACATGTTTTACACTGCTTCCCAGGGTCAATAAAAATCAATGATTTTTTTTTTAAATCAAGAAAATCAGATTTTTGTTATTTAAATTGGATTTTTTTTATTGGTTTTTGAGGAAATTTTTATCTAAAGATAGTTTTAATTAAGATACATTATAGCTCAAAGATCTCTCATCATGGAATAGGGATTATACATTCCAATTCTATAGTATGAGACAATATAGTCATGTCATGTTTAAGAAAAGTTTTGTAAATGAGTTCCTATATTCATGCATTAAGGACCCAGTCTTATGGGGTTCCAGAGGCTTCTGTATAGATTACTTAGGTTAATCTTTCTATCTACCCAATGGGACTCAGTGCTTAGTCTAGAAGATACCATCAGAGATGCTTAGTTTTCCAGTTCTCAAACTGTGGCTTTGTGTCTCCAAAGGTAACATACTTGTTAACTGTAAAAAGGTTTTAAAATAAATGAATATTTGGAGGTGAGAAATAACAGACCTCACCTCTATTGTCCCTCTGCAACTTTGTGTACACAGAGTCAATCCCTTACCTCAGAATACTGAACATTTTTGTTTTAGTTAAATAAAACAATTTAAATGTCTGTCTGGTGATGTTCTCCTCCTAATACAGCATGGCAAGAAAATCCTACAACTATTAATGATTAACCTCTTGAATTGGAGATAGTTCACCTCCTAATGACTTCATAAATATCTGCTTCAATTACCTTTGGTAATGAAATAACCAAACAAACATGCATTGTCTGATTTAGCTGTAAAACTAATCTGAAAAGTTTTCAAAATAAATCACTGTTTAAAAATGTACAGTGTGTACCTTCTAAAAATGAAACCTACATAGAATCATAGAATATCAGGGTTGGAAGGGACCTCAGGAGGTCATCTAGTCCAACCCCCTCCTCAAAGCTCTATCTCTGCGTTGTGAAGAATATGTATTAAAGGTTATAACAACCAACAAGAATACATTTTTATGTAGAAACCCATGATTAAATCGAGTCTTCCTGACTAGTGATTTAAATGAAATCCACCCTGCTGCTTCCCTGTGTGAACAACAAACCCCCCCACGCTCTGCTCCCACACAGCCACCAGCCTTCAAAGTCACTCCTGGCTGCACTGCACTGAGTGCGACCAGCCAGACACTCAGGAATGTACCAAACGACACAGCAACATCAGCCAGTTCTCTATTCCCAGCCTTGCACCCCGGGAATGTGCATCTTGGACTGCTCAGTCTGTTCACTGTGATGGACAAACTCAGTAATTAGTGGGTCACCCCCACAAAGGGGCCGGATTAGGCCACAGCCTTGTTCTCCCCAGTCAAATCCTCCAAATACTTCCCTGAAAACACACAGGTCCAGACAAAACACTAAAACCAGTTTATTAACTGGAGCAAGGAGGTTTTCAGGGATTACAGGGGAGAAAGATGTAAAAGGTCAGAATGGGTTAAAACTATAAAATTAAAACATGCATTTTAAATCCTAAATTTTACCAAACTAAGGAAGATGTGAAGAAAACAGGATTTCCCACCCCACCCACTCTTGCAGGCAGTTCGCAGCTCTTAGTACCCAGCCTGGATTTCCTTCCAGCCTTGATCCACCCTCCGCAATCCAAGGCTCCTGTTGCCTTTCAAGCCATCTTGTTGCCTTCTGTAAAGATGGGAGAGGAGAGAGAAAAATGGAGGCAATTCTCCCTTGTGCTTTTGTACCACTCTCCTCTTTGAGGTTCGCCCCCCACCCGGGGAGCAGCCGACAATCAGTCTGTGGCCTAAGTGAGCGTCCAGCCGTCCTTCCGGTGAATTGTAACTGTCTTGTTCACAGCTCCACAGCTGGAGAATGGCCGGCTAAGCAATTACTGGCCACTTAGCACCTAGCTGGTGTGCAGGTACCATTGACTGTGGGGAGCTCATCTGTTGGTGTTTTCCAGCTTTTCAGCATGTAACAAACATACAGCAAACTCTCAGAGCTCCATGGACAGTGCTGATAGACATATTTTAATGGGACAATAATATTCAGCAGGCGATGACCTTCCCTATGATACCTCACAAGACATACTTTGGAGAAGAATTATCATTTTGTAAACGTGGTGCCCATAAGAGTGTAGACCAGAGGTTCTCAAATGCATTTCATCAGCCCCCCCCCACCACTTCTTTGTGTCTTTGGTCATTTACACTCCAACCCTCAAAAGCACATATATCACCACCCAGCTCTAATGGCAGAGTGGTTGCTGGCGATGTGCACAGCTTTGAAGGACTCCAATAGCAGCACAGAAGTTAGGGTGGCCACGTGAAAAGTGATATTCCTCCATATAGCTGTTCACAGCAGACTTATCACCCCATTGCCACCCCGACTTCTGTGCTGCTGCTCCAGCTGGGTTTGAGAACCTGAGCATTTATCCCCATCTCCCAGATAGGCCTGTTCCTTCCTCATGAGCCAAGGCCAACTGGGGCCAACAGCCAGTGCTCTTTAAAAAAACAAACAAACAGCCCACACTGATCACGCCTCCCTTGACACATTCCTGTGCCTCTACTGTGCCTCTACTGGGAGGCTCTGCCCACAGTTTGAGAATTGCTAGTGTAGAGAGTCACCGTGGGGATTGGTAGCCAAGATGGCAACACCTGCTCCTTTCCGTCTCCGGGATCCCCAGAGAAAATGTCCGAGCAGGAGAGCGGAACAGATCCGATTAACATTAACCTTGCAAAACACATTTTGGCGATTTCAGCTATAAACATTCCCTCCTTCAGCCCCTACCCCCAGCGAATTCAATGAGACTGAGATAGAATAGGGCAGGTGGTATGGGCGACGGGTATAATCGCTGAATTATTGATCCCTGATTTAACAGAATACAGGAACCCTTTGGATAGCTAAACATAGATTACTACAGTTACCCCTCTTAGAATCATAGAATATCAGAGTTGGAAGGGACCTCAGGAGGTCATCTACTCCAACCCCCTGCTTAAAGCAGGACCAATCCCCAACTAAATCATCCCAGACAGGGCTTTGTCAAGCCTGACCTTAAAAACCTTTAAGGAAGGAAATTAACCTCCCTAGGTAACCCATTCCAGTGCTTCACCACCCTCCTAGTGAAAAAGTTTTTCCTAATATCCAACCTAAACCTACCCACTGCAACTTGAGACCATTACTCCTTGTTCTGTCATCTGGTACCACTGAGAACAGTCTAGATCCACCCTCTTTGGAACCCCCTTTCAGATAGTTGAAAGCAGCTACCAAATCCCCCCCTCTTTCTTCTCTCCTGTAGACTAAACAATCCCCGTTCTCTCAGCCTCTCCTCATAAGTCATGTGCTCCAGCCCCCTAATCATTTTTGTTGCCCTCCGCTGGACTCTTTCCAATTTTTCTACATCCTTCTTGTAGTGTGGGGCCCAAAACAGGACACAATACTCCAGATGAGGCCTCACCAATGTTGAATAGAGGGGAACGATAACGTCCCTCGATCTGCTGGCAATGCCCCTACTTATACAGCCCAAAATGCCATTAGCCTTCTTGGCAACAAGGGAACACTGTTGACTCATATCCAGTTTCTCATCCACTGTAACCCCTAGGTTCTTTTCTGCAGAACTCCTGCCTAGCCATTCGGTCCCTAGTCTCTAGCAGTGAATGGGACTCTTCTGTCCTAAGTGCAGGACTCTGCACTTGTCCTTGTTGAATGTCATCAGATTTATTTTGGTCCAATCCTCTAATTTGTCTACGTCCCTCTGTATCCTATCCCTACCCTCCAGCGCATCTGGTAGTGATCAATGGCTCCATGTCTAGCTAGCAGGCGGTATCAAGCAGAGTGCCCCAAGGGTCGGTCCTGGGGCCGGTTTTGTTCAGTATCTTCATTAATGATCTGGAGGATGTTTAGTGTCATATGCAAACTTGCTGAAGGTGCAATCCACACCATCCTCCAGATCATTAATGAAGATACTGAACAAAACTGCTTGATACCGGCTGCCAACTAGACATGGAACCATTGATCACTACGCGTTGAGCCCGACAATCTAGCCAGCTTTCTATCCACTTTATGGTCCACTCATCCAGCCCATACATTTTTAACTTGCTGGCAAGAATACTGTAGGAGATCATATCAAAAGCTTTGCTAAAGTCAAGGAATAACACATCCACTGCTTTCCCCTCATCCATAGGGCCAGTTATCTCGTCATAGAAGGCAATTACGTTACTCAGACTTGACTTGACCTCTTCTTCCAAGTCTTCAAAAATACACATTTACAGTTCAAACTCTAGCTTATCTAAGGTGGACAAACTTTTAAAATCTCTCTCTAAAAGTTGAATCTGAGTCAATTACATGCAAGTTGCTTAACCCTTTCTTGCCATGTGTCACAGAAGTTTACATCTTGTGTGGATTCTTCAATGTTTAATGAGGTCTGACCTCCGTATGAAACTTTTCCTAGTCCAAGCACCTGTGGAGTCTCTTCTGTGTGGACTGCCTGATGTTGAACAAGGTGTGACATCTGTATGAAACTTTTCCCACAGTGCAAGCACTTATAGGATCTCTCTCCTGTGTGGATTGCCTGATGTTGAACAAGGTGTGACATCTGTATGAAACTTTTCCCACAGTCCAAGCACTTGTGCAGTCTGGCTCCTGTGTGGATTGCCTGATGTTGAACAAGGTGTGACCTCTGTATGAAACATTTTCCACAGTCCAAGCACATGTGGGGTCTCACTCCTGTGTGGATTGCCTGATGTTGAACAAGGTGTGACCTCTGTATGAAACTTTTCCCACAGTCCAAGCACTTGTGAGGTCTCTCTCCTGTGTGTAATGCCTGATGTTTAACAAGGTCTGACCTTTGTATGAAACTTTTCCCACAGTCCAAGCATTTGTGGGGTCTCTCTCCTGTGTGGATTGCCTGATGTTGAACAAGGCATGACCTTCTTATGAAACTTTTCCCACAGTCCAAGCACTTGTGGGGTCTCTGTCCTGTATGGATTGCCTGATGTTCAACAAGGTTTGACTTTCTTCTGAAACTTTTCCCACACTCCAAGCACTTGTGGGGTCTCTCTCCTGTGTGGATTGTCTGATGTTGAACAAGGTTTGACCTCTCTATGAAACTTTTCCCAAACTCCAAGCACTTGTGGGGTCTCTCTTCTGTGTGGAGTGCCTGATGTTGAACAAGGTCTGACCCTTGTATGAAACTTTTCCCACAGTCCAAGCACCAGTGGGGTCTCTCTCCTGTGTGGAGTGCCTGATGTTGAATAAGGTGTGACCTTCTTATGAAACTTTTCCCACAGTCCAAGCACTTGTGCGGTCTCTCTCCTGTGTGGATTGCCTGATGTTGAACAAGGTGTGACCTCTGTATGAAAATTTTCCCACAGTCCAAGCACTTGTGGGGTCTTTCTCCTGTGTGTAATGCCTGATGTTTGACAAGATCTGACCTTTTCATGAACCTTTTCCCACAGTCCAAGCACTTGTGGGGTCTCTCTCCTGTGTGGATTGTCTGATGATAAAGAAGGTGTGACCTTCTTATGAAACTTTTCCCACAGTCCAAGCACTTGTGGGGTCTCTCTCCTGTGTGGATTGCCTGATGTTCAACAAGGGTTGACTTTCTTCTGAAACTTTTCCCACACTCAAAGCACTTGTGGGGTCTCTCTCCTGTGTGGATTGTCTGATGTTGAACAAGGTCTGCCCTTTGTATGAAACTTTTCCCACAGTCCAAGCACTTGTGGGGTCTCTCTCCTGTGTGGATTGCCTGATGATGTACTAGGTGTGACCTCTGTATGAAACTTTTCCCACAGTCCAAGCACCTGTGGGGTCTTTCTCCTGTGTGTAATGCCTGATGTTTAACAAGGTCTGACCTTTTCATGAAACTTTTCCCACAGTTCAAGCACTTGTGGGGTCTCTCTCCGGTGTGGATTGCCTGATGATAAACAAGGTGTGACCTTCTTATGAAACTTTTCCCACAGTCCAAGCACTTGTGGGGTCTCTCTCCTGTGTGGATTGCCTGATGTTCAACAAGGTTTGACTTTCTTATGAAACTCTTCCCACAGTCCAAGCACTTGTGGGGTCTTTCTCCTATGTGGATTGCCTGATGTTTAACAAGGTTTGACCTCTCTGTGAAACTTTTCCCACAGTCCAAGCACGTGTGGGGTTTCTCTCCCATGTGGATTGCCTGATGTTTAACAAGATCTGACCTCTGTATGAAACTTTTCCCACAATCCAAGCATTTATGGGGCTTCTCCCCTGTGTGGCTTAACTGATGTCTAATTATTTGTGTCTTCGAAATGAAACATTTCCCGCACTCGAGGGATTGAGAGGGTTTCTCTCCAGTGTGGCTTCTCCCATGGTTATTAAGATCTGAGAGCTTATTGAAGCTTTCCCCATGGTCCAAGCATCGAAGGGGTTTCTCTTCAGTATGGTTTGTCTGATCTGTCACAAGCTGTGATCTCACAGTGAATTCTTTCCCACACTGAAGGTAGTGCCAGGTTGTCTTTTCCTTGGGGTTTGTCTGCTGCGCTCTGGTATCCTCATCTCCTCCCCCACCATTAATAGATTCATCCACTTTCTTCCCTGGGTGGTTTCCCAGAAGCCTCTCTGACCTGTGCCAACTTCCCCAGGCTTCCGCCTGCTCTAAGTACTGGGAAAAATTCCCTTCAGCTCTTCCCACAAAGGTCCCCTGCGGTTCCGCTTCCCCGGGAACTTCCTCATGATGATTCCCCTCCTCATTCTCACTCCCTCGCTCAGCACCTGCTGGGAGAGACACAATCCGGACAGGAGTCATTGTGCTGGGGAGAAAGAGGAATAGCACAGAGGGAAAAACCAACACAAAGACTGAGCAATTGGACTCCGCCTCCACATCCCACCCAAACACTCACAGGGAAGGAAAGCTGGGAAGCAAATTCCTGCAGATAAGAGGGTGGGTGGAATGGCGTGAGCTATATCTGATGACTGCAGCCCTGTCCTGGCTGAGATGAGGAAGAACTGAGGGCGCTTACTCACACCATATTTTGGGATTCTCATCTTTTTCCTTCATTCCCCAAATGGTTTGTGTGTCAATCCTCACCTGCCCAGGTGCTTCTCGGAAGCCTTCTTTCCTTGCAGGCCTGGAGATCGGGTACCCACGGCTCTTCCCCTCGTTCCATCCAGGCAATCAGCTCAGGTTTGGGAATGGGAAATCCTGTGCAGAGGGTGGAATCAGACCAGATCAGGGTACATGGAGCATTGGTGGAGTATTTGTCAGAAAGGACATGCCGTGAATGGAACCTGTCCCTGCGCTCTGCTGCAGGAATGTGGAATCCAAGAGGATGGGAACAGAGTCACTGAGCCCCCTTGCACAGCGGAATTTGTCTGTGGAGGTGAGTTGAATTATTACTACACTGTCATTAGGTGTTCCCAGGATCTGTGATCTCTGGGGGCATTGCTGACTCACACACAGCTCTGGACTTAAACCCCTGCCTCCTTCTAAACCTGGAGAACCCAGAGCCCTCCCCATGGCTGGAGCTAGTCCCAAAGAGGGAGGTGAACAGGGATTGTATGTGCAGCTAAGAAACAACACAGACAGGACAGTGCTCGATTTATGTCACTTTGAAAGCTGGAGGGGTGGGGATGGTTTAGCTTGAACATTGGGTATTGACACTCATGCCCAATGGAGAAGGCACAGAGGTGCAAATCTCTCTTACACGGCAGCTGTGCATTACGGAACTCACTCCCCTCTGATCTAACTGACATGGGAAGAACATGAGCAGATTCAGACACGCAGACCCCATGGCTTCTAGTATCTGAGGGGACGGGAATCCCTTACCCAGTGTGGTCACCATCTCATAGTTCTCCTGCATGACGTCCCTGTAGAGGGCTCTCTGAGCGGGGTCCAGCAGAGCCCCCTGCCCCTGGGTGAAATACACAGCCACCTCCTCGAAGGTCACCGGCATCTGGAACAGCAAAAGTCCCCCACCCATTACCTGCTGGGGCTCCAGCCACAATCCCACTAGTCACGCAGGAGGAAGGATAAAGAAATGGAAGCTCTGGGAGCGCCAGAGTAGCAGAATCCCACCCCCACCCTGCTCAGAGCAGCCAGGAGGCTTCAGGGGGTGAGAAGAAGGTGAGAGATCCTTGTCCTCCCCAGGACACAGAGCAGGGCAGTATATTCTCATTTCTCACACACCTGCAGACACAGGCTGATATGGGAAGCAGAGCTCTGAGGTAGAGACAGGGACAGGAATCCCAACAGCTTCCCTTCATAATTCACAGCAGCCTCAGGCTAGTGGGGTCTCACTCCAGCACTGGGAGCCTTGAAAATGTTCTCAGTCCTGTGCAAGGGGTTGTATCCTGTTTGAGAAATGGGGGAATGTCCCATCTCCCCTCCCCCATCACCAGTGGACCCACTCAGAAAATCAGCAGGTTTATCACACCCTGTCTCCTCCCTGCCACTCCCCTACCTGAGCTGAAAATCCCCTACCTGAGCTGGTTCCATCACAGACATTTCCCTTCCCTGCATCCTGGAAGATGGGCCAATCTGGAGCGAAACATGGACGTGATTCCTCTGCCTGTTGGGGCAAGAGGGGCGATGGGGGAGGTTACAGAAGGGGCTTCAGTCCATGTCACACCCCGATTCCCCCCCAGACTCTTCAGACCCTCCCAGTAACAGTATCTCTGAGCCAAATGCTAGAAAAAAAACAGAACTAAAGGGGCCACTTTGGGGGATTTTCCCACACTGCCGTGTAAACTCCTCTCCCTTAGGAGCAGCAGGAGCCCTCTGGTGGCATCACATAAAGAATGAGCTGCCCTGGACTCCCCCAGCAGCCCCCAGGGACAGGCAGGCAGAGGCTGATCCCATTGGCCCATCCACACTCCCTGCCTGCCCAAAGCAGCAGTGACTCCGGTGTGGCTGAGATGTGAATCCTGCCCAGAAATCAGACCAGGACCCTGGGCGACCCCAAAACTCATGAGACACAGACCCCACCAGCACGGGTGTGTCTGACAGTAACACCCTGGGAGCAGGGTGTGGGTGTGGGTGTGGGTGTGGAGGGATGGGTTTTGCCTCAGTTCCCCGCCAGTCTCCCCACACCCCCCTTCCCTCGCAGTGCCCCCCCCACATCATCCCCCATTCCAGCCTCGCTCCCCTCAGCCCCACAATCCCCCCGATCCCTCCGCATCGCCCCATGTTCCCTTCAGTGCGCCCCCGCCCCCATCCCAGCCTGCCCCCCCGCATCCCCAGCACCCGCCTCCTGCGCCCTCACTGCCTGCCCTCACCCCCTGCACCTCTTTATCCTCCTCCCCCTGCAGCCCGGGTGTTCTGGGGGCGGGTCTCTCTCACCTTCCCTCCGAGCGGGGCCCCCTGGGGCAGGGGCCGGGCCGGGAAGGGGCCTGGCCGGGCTGGGGGCTCTGCCCTGGGAGAGGCTCCTGGGGAGCAGCGGGAAGGGCCCTGCTGGAGATTCCCCTCTCCCGGCTGCAGCCCGGGCTCCGGGCTCCCAGCACCAGCCGCCGGGGCTCGGGGATCTCGCCAGGAGCCTGGAGCCAGAGTCACCGCAGCGGCTGCGAGTCACTTCCTGCTGCCGGGCCTGAGCCCAGCGATCGCTCCCCCAGAGCCGCCTCCCAGCTGCTCCTGGGTCCTAGCGATCAACCCATCGCGCTGCAGCATCTCTGTGTCCGGCTCCTGTTACACTCACAGGCTCTATGGTCAGAAGGGCCCATCATGAGCTTCTAGCCCAGGGATTCTCACGACCAAATTTGGTGGCCTCAGAGTGTGGCCAGCAACTCTCACTGGTGGCCACTCTGACACTTTCCCTATAATCCTAACTAACTTTACGGGAAACCAATAAGTCTGCTGATTATCTAGAGGTCCTTATCATCCTAGATTGAGCATGTTTCCTAGAAGTAAAATAGGGAATAAACAAAAAAGTTTTCAGTCGGATTGGTATGAAAAGTACAGGTGATTAGAATATAACACCTCAAAGGACGCAGCATTTTGCTTTTACTGCCGTTTCTTCTCCTCTAATGATGCAGCAAACAAAGGTCACACTGATCCAGCATTTATTGATAAGGGATTCAGAAACTGGCTAACGAATGTTTTAAAAACCACCAACTGTCAAAATCTCATGTGTTGAGCTGTTCTTCATGGTCAAGTTTTAATGAAGGGAAAGCTATTGATGTATTGTTGGATGAGGGCAAGCAGGCTTATCTGTCTAAACAAGAAGAATGGTGCCATAACCGAAGTGTAATGGAGTGACTGATTGACATTGTTCTGTGTTTGGCGAAAGGCGGGAGACCATTCAGGGGTCACAATGAAAAAGCTGACAGTTTTGAGAAAGGTTTATTTCTAAATCTTGTCAATATGCTCCAAAAACATGATCCCGTAATGGCAAAGCATGTGCAACAATCTCCTCGAAACGCTACCTATCTGAGTAATCGCATCCAAAATGATTTAATTGTGGTCTTGCACAACGTTGTGCCACAAAAGATTGTGTCTTCACTATATGAAAAAATGGTCTCAATAATTGCTGACAACACTACTGACTGTGGACACCATGAACAGATGTCCGTTGTGGTGCGGTATTTTGACAATGAAAAACATAGTCCAGTTGAACATTTTGTGTCTGTTCAGAGACTATTAACAGTTGATGCTCAGTCTATTTTTGACCAGTTAAATGACGTCCTTGGCAGTCTTAAAATTGACTGGTCATCAGTGATGTCTGTCTGTTTTGATGGTGCATCTACTATGTCTGGATGTACTGCAGGAGTTCAAATGAAATATAAAGAAAGAAACAGTGAAATACTCTATGTACACTGCTATGCGCATTGTTTGAACCTCGTCCTAGTAGATGCATGCACTTCAAGTAAACAAAACAGAACTGTCTTTGATTTTTTTAGTGTTATTCAGACTCTTTATGCCTTCATGGAGGGGAGTCCTGTGCGACATGCAGTAATGGAGAAGATTTCACAAGAAGAAGGATCCCAGTTGAAGACTTTGAAGTCACTGTCAAACACAAGATGGGCATGCAGAGCAGAAGCAGTGGCTGCTGTAAAACAAAACTACTCCATCATTTTACAAGCTTTACAAGAGATTATCGAAACAACTCACCTTGCTGATGTTAAAATAAAAGCCAGGGGCCTTATCCATGAACTAAATTCATTCAAGTTCATCTTTGCCTTTCACATGATGCACCCTATTCTCCAGATGGTGGTAAAAGTGAGCAAGGCTATTCAAGAACCAGATCTCAACTTACTTACTGCAATGACAGGGGTGAAAAGCTTGCGTAACTATTTGGCTGTGATGAGAAGTAGTCCATAATATTTTCAATCTATTTTCAATGACAGTGTGAAAAGGTGTGTAGAGACTGATATATCGATTCCCCCAGTTAAGAAGAGAAAAACGTCCACTCGTATTGATGACGCGTTTGAGTCCCAGCATCACTTTGATACAAAAGAGGAGCAGGAGAGAATAACTTCATTTTACCCACTCCTAGACTCAATGATTACCGGCATTGACCAGTGATTTGAACAGGAGACGTGTAAAATTGTGACTGCAATGGGAAAACTGCTGAGCTTAGACATTGGCAGGGATGATATGAGAATCATTGCCAACAAATTTAAAGTGTCCTTGGATGAGTTGGAAGCTGAAGTCGGATTGCTTCGGGGTTATAACGGATCTGTTCCTAAAGGTAGCACTACGAACACCACCAGACAGTGGCTTGACTGGCTAAAGGAATCGGATCAGTCTTCCATGTTCCAGGCTTTTTATAAATCTATTCAATGCTTTGCAGCTTACCTGTTACAAGTTGTTCACGTGAAAGAGCCTTTTCGAAACTAGCACATGTAAAAAACAAACTAAGGCCTTTGCTACACTTGCAGATGTACAGCGCTGTGAGTTAAACCTGACTTCGTACAGCTGAGTAGGGAAAGCACTGCAGTCTGTCCACACTGACAGCTGCCCAGCGCACTGTCATGGCCACATTTGCGGCAATTGCAGCGCTATTGGGAGCGGTGCATTATGGGCAGCTATCCCACAGAGCACCTTTTCCCATTCTGGCGCCGTGGGTTGTGGGAAGGGTGTGTGGGTGCGGGGGATTCTGGGTACTGTCCCAATGCCCCGTGATGCATTGCTTCACATCCCAGAAATCCCTTTGTTTCCGTCCACCTTTGGCGCCATCTTTCAACGGTTTCTGTGCAGCGCGATCTGTCTGCGGGAAATGGAGTCCAAACTGCCAAGGCGTATGCTGACGAGTCTCGCCAGCACGTCACGTTTGGCTGTTGAACTATTCCTTAAGATCCAAAGTGACAGTGAGAGTGAGGGTGAGGAGTCTGACGATGCTGTCGAGCCGCGTAACGCATATGACACGAAATTGCTTGTGGCATTCACGGACATGCTCAGCACCGTGGAACGCCGCTTTTGGGCTCAGGAAACAAGCACCGAGTGGTGGGATCACATCGTCATGGAAGTCTGGGATGATGAGCAGTGGCTGCAGAACTTTCGGATGAGAAAAGCCACTTTCATGGGACTGTGTGAGGAGCTCGCCCCCACCCTGCGGCGCAAGGACACGAGATTGAGAACTGCCCTGCCAGTGGAGAAGCGGGTAGCTATTGCAATCTGGAAGCTGGCAACTCCAGACTGCTACCGGTCGGTCGCAAACCAGTTTGGAGTGGGAAAGTCGACCGTTGGAATCGTGTTGATGCAAGTTTGCAAGGCCATTAATGGCATCCTACTCAGAAGAACCGTGACTCTGGGTAACGTGCAGGAAATAGTGGATGGCTTTGCACAAATGGGGTTCCCTAACTGTGGAGGGGCGATAGATGGGACGCACATTCCTATTCTGGCACCACCCCACCTAGGATCCGAGTATGTTAATCGGAAGGGGTATTTCTCTATGGTTCTCCAGGCACTTGTGGATCACCGTGGGCGTTTCATTGACATTAACACAGGCTGGCCCGGAAAGATGCATGACGCACGCATCTTTCGGAACACTTGGCTGTTCAGGAAGATGCAGGCCGGGACTTTTTTCCCAGAGCGGAAGATCATGGTAGGGGAAGTTGAAATGCCCATTGTGATCCTTGGAGATCCCGCTTACCCTCTAATGCCATGGCTCATGAAACCCTACACAGGGAGCCTTGACAGCAGCAAGGAACGGATCAACTACAGGCTGAGCCGGTGCCGAATGACTGTGGAGTGTGCCTTTGGCCGTTTAAAGGTCCGCTGGCGATCTCTGTATGGGAAGCTGGACTTGTCTGAAAACAGCATCCCCGCGGTTATATCCGCGTGCTGTGCCCTCCATAATATTTGTGAAGGGAAGGCTGAAAGCTTCACTCAGGCATGGACCTCTGAGGTTGAACACCTGGAGGCTGAATTTGCACAGCCAGAGAGCAGGGCTATTACAGGGTCCCAGCGCGGGGCTGCAAGGATTAGGGATGCCTTGAGGGAATAATTTGAGGCTGAAAACCAGCAGTGATATCTGGTGCCCTGCACGTGAGTGAAGTGCAGTAGTTCCAATCTTTAGGAATCAGTGTCTGCTACGCAGACAAGCAGACTTGCAGTGCCTGTTTATTTCCTGGGCTAAGGAGTCTTTTACTTTATGCAATAATAAAAAATGTTTTCAAAGCCAAAGAATCCATTTATTGAAAAGAAAAAAAAATTTATTGAAAAGAAACAATGGGGTGGAGTGGGGAACGGTACAATCACAGATTCACGTATGTCCTGTCTGGTGTGGTGTGCAGTGAGTGCTGCACTTCAGGACAGCTATACTGCATGGTACTGGGGGTTGAGTACACAGGGTAAGGGTCGTGGTTTTCAGGGCTAGGTGGTGAAGATACTGGTGTTGGGGGCAGCGTGTGGCGTTAAGAACACGGAAGTTGGGGAAAGTGGGTTGGAGGTGACAGTGGGACACAACGGAAAGAGTTTTGGGACAATGGCTGTAGTGGGGGGGAGGCGTTTGCGTTTGTGGTAGTGCTCCTCTTTCTGCATGGCTACTAGCTCCTGGATAGCATCTGCTTGGCGCTCCAGGATGCTTATGAGCCTATCAGTGCTTTGCTGCCGGTGCGCTGCGTTTTCCTGGCGGATCCTGCTTTCTCTCTCCTTCTTTCTCATTCTCTTTAATAGATTGCCGCATAACTTCTTGCAGCATGTCTTCTTTGCTTTTTCGCGGTCTCTTCCTGAGTCTTTGCAGTCTCTGAGCAGGTGATAAGAGGGACGGCTGAGGTCTCAAGGTTGATGCAGCTGTATAGGCAAAATACAACATTTAACAGAGGCAGCATTGTTTATACCAGACAGAGTAATGATTCCCCCTGCACTTAAGGAGTAGAAAACACACAGGGTCTACACAATAGCATAATTTTCCCGTCCGAAACAAAGCACACATATCCCACGGGAGCCTCAAAATGGTGAGTAAGGGGGACTGATTGTTTGAGGGCTGGGCTGCACTGTCCTCTGGGTGTCTGTGCCTTGGGGACAGTCAACAGCTTCAGGGGGCACCTACAGTGAACACTGTCCCAACATTTTCCACAGTAGTGCGTCCTGGACGATATCTCGCTGCTGAGAGTGACCTGGGAAGCAAGGGAGGGTCTTCTACTGCAATGCGGCTTCTGCCCTGGCCCATATGCAGCTTGCCTGTGTGCAGCAATGGTCCCCACGCCCCTCGCGGCACAGTGGCGCGGACACGTTAGCCTGGCTGGGACAAGGACCACGGTGGCTCTCCTGATAAACCTGCGCAAGCGCATTGCACACGTTCTGGATGAGACATTCGAGGAGATTACCGAGGCCGATTACCGCGATGTGATAAACCACATCAATGCACTATTCCGCATCTAGGCATGCATGCCTAACCCTCCTCTCCCAAAGAGCCCGCACAGAAAAAATTCCTTCCCGAAAAAAAAAACCACTTACCGGGAACCTGCTCTTCTGTTTGTCCTCCACCAAGTACCGGCTGCTGCGACTGGCTACCTTCCTCCAGGCTCGAGAAGAGCTCCTGGCTGCATGGCTCCAGGGATTCCAGGGTGTCTCCACCCGGCCCACCAGCATCACTTGCGTTTTCCTCCTCCTCCTCCTCCCCCCCCCCCACCGGCTCGGAAGTGTCCATGGTGGTGCTCGGAGTGGAGGTGGGGTTAACCCCAAGTACCGCATCCAGCTCTTTGTAGAATCGGCAGGTCACTGGGGGAGCAAACGAGCGGCCGTTTGCGTTGCTGACTTTGCGGTAGGCACTCCGCAGCTCCTTCACTTTAATCCTGCACTGCAGGGCATCCCGGTCATGGCCCCTTTCCATCATGTCCTTTGATACCTTCCCGAAGGTATCGTAATTCCTACAGCTGGAGCGCACCTGGTACTGGACAGCTTCCTCCCCCCAAACTCTGATGAGGTCCAGCAACTCGCCATTGCTCCATGCTGGGGCTCGCTTGGCGCATGGAGGGATGGTCACCTGGAAAGATTCGCTGATAGCACTCCACACCACGCCGGGCTGAGCAAACAGGAAGGAGATTTTTACAATTCCCGGGGAATGTAAAGGGTGGGTCACATGATTGGTTACCTGAGGCCAGGGCAGTAGAGTTTGAACTGATGACCAGAGTGGCTAGAACAGGCATTGTGGGATACTGCTGAATAATTCTGGAGGCCATTCACAGTGCATTGGGCGGCCACACTGGCGCCGCAGCGCTACAGCGGCAGCGCAATAGTTGCTATTCCTCTCAGAGAGGTGGCGTACATGCAGCGCTGCAAATGCCTTGCCAGTGTGGACGGGGAGTGAGTTACAGCGCTGGGAGAGCCTTTACAGCGCTGTAACTCGCAAGTGTAGCCAAGGCCTAAGAAGTACAATGTCCCAACAGCGCCTCAACTCACTCATGATTTTGTACATTGAACAAGAATTGGCTTCGTCAGTTAATTACAATGATGTGATTGACGAATTTAAGTCCATAACACCTGGTGAGTGACATCTCATTCTCTAGGACAGGAAGATGAAGAAACCTTAATCTGTTTTGGTCAATTTGGGTTAGCTCATTATCTGGTTAAAGATAAAGATCATGAAAATTGACTATATCTTTGTATAAACCTGGTTATCACTACAGCAAAAATTTGGTATTTTGTGTCTAATATTTAAGTTTGTATTTTTAAGTAAAGTTTAGTTGTTAATTTAGAAAAGTTAAGTTTTAGTTTCTTTAGTTTGTTTGATGAATAAAAATAATGTCCTTTATGACTGAGTATTCAATAAATGTTCGCCTTTAAAAAAAAAAATCCCTGGGTGCACATCCTAATGAAATGTGCTGTGCATGCCTATGGTCTTCTGTGTGGCATCTCCCATGGTTATTAAGGTCTAAGCAGTTCCTGAAACTTGCCCACGGTCCAAGCATTGAAGGGGTTTCTCTCCAGTATGGACTGTCTGATGTGTAACAAGCTGTGATCTCACAATGAATCTTTTCCCACACTGCAGGCAGTGCCAGGGTGTCTCTTTCTTGGGGTTTGTCAGCTGCGCTCTGGGATCCTCCTCTCCTCCCCCACCGTTAATAGATCCATCCACTTTCTGCCCTGGGTGGTTTCTCAGCAGCCTCTCTGGGTGTTACTCTGTATAAAGGTTATACAGGGTAATTTCCTAAGTGTTCGCCCTCTTTATCACTAAGAGAGATATGCACAAACTGTTTGCCCCGCCCATCAGTAACAATTACTCATACTAGGTTTATTAATAAGCAAAAGTGATTTTATTAAGTATAAAAAGTAGTGGTTTTAAGTAATAAAAGACAGAACAAAGAAAGTCACGAAGCAAAATAAAACAACATGCAAGGCTAAGCTTAATACACTAAGAAACTGGTTACAAATAATAGTTGGGGGCCCTGAGATCAGTCTCTCTAGCCTGAGACACCCTTGTTTCTATGATCTTGGAGGACTCATGTCTACCCAACCCTCTGGCTCCTCATCTCTATGACCTGTGGAAGCCCTTCCCCCTCACTGCAGCTCCAGGGGTAGGTTGGGGAGGAAGAATTCTTGGGGCTGCAAGAGGAGCAGAGGGGCCCTGAGGGGCATATGTGGGGTCTGGGCAGGGGGTAGAACTAACAGCCGGGCTGGGGACAGGCAGAGGTGGAGGTGGCAGGGACACAGCGTGAGGCCATGTAAATCAGGAATTCCTCAGCTGGGCTCTCTGAACACGCAGTGCTGACTCTCCTCTGTTTTCTGAGGTGCTGAATTTATTCAAAGATGGTTAAAGGTGTGTGAAATGTGTTGTTCGCATTTCTTCTGCCCATCAGCAATTGCTGTGGTGTGCAAGGAGGTGTTTGTGGGATGGGACCTGCTCCGAGAGACAGTCTCTGGGCATGTATCTACACTAGGATGCAGGTTTCTTACTCTGTATACAATCTGTGTGTAGACAAGGCAAGTGGTGGTTTTACCTCAGTGTAACTGGTCAGAAGAATCTGTCTGCTGGGGGGTGTATAGGAGGGTTACCGGTCACCTTGATTAGCTACACTGAGGTGAAAGCATCACCTGCCTCATCCCCACTAGGACTGTATAATGAGATCAATGCCTCATATCTGGTACTGCATTGAAATAAACCTTTCTCCTAGGGTGCACATGACCTAAAAGATGGGATCTAAATGCTGAGGAAGGAGACATCCCATCTCGGCCAGGGCTGTGACTTTTTTTTCTGTGAGCTTCTAATTTAAATGAGTGGGGTGGGATCCATGAAGGGACTCAGGCGTTGCAATGCTGAGGGTCATTGGACCACATTTTTAGGTGTCTAGAACATCACAAGAACAACACTGCAACCCACAAAGCCTGACATAGGTGCTTAGTCTCACTATACGATGAACAGAGACAGACAGGTGCCTTAAAATGCCATCCACAAGAGCCAGCATGCTAAGTGGGGAGCCATCTAGACTAGCCAACGGGGATTGCTAACAACAGGGTGCATCCTAAGCCCCGCCCCTTTCTCAAAGATAAGCCCCTGAGGCTATGTCTACACTACAGTTTATGTCAGCAGAGGATGATCTGATGAATGGAAAATCCATCTTCTAAGAGGAGATGCAAAGAGCTTGACTTGTTTAGTCTAACCACTAGAAGGCTGAGGGGAGATATGATTACTCTGTAGAAATACGTCGGTGGCGGGATAAATACCAGGGAGGGAGAAGAGTTATTTAAGTTAAACATCAACATGGATCCCAGAACAAATGGATATAAACTGGCCATCAACAAGTTTAGGCTTAGTTTAGACTCACAAGCACATATATCACCACCCAGCTCTAACGGCAGAGTAGTTGCTTGTGAGACACCCAGCTCTGAAGGCCTCCAATAGCAGCACAGAAGTTAGGGTGGTCACGTGAAAAGTGATATTCGTCAATATCGCTGTTCACAACACTTATCACCCCATTGCCACTCTTATTTCTGTGCTGCTGCTCCACCTGGGTTCGAGAGCCTGAGCATTTATCCCCACCTCCCAGCTAGGCCTGTTCCTTCTTCATGAGCCCCAGCCAACTAGGAGCGGCGCCAGGGTTTTTGGCGCCCTAGGCGGGGGTACTTCCGCGCTCACAGTCGTTGTCGGCAATTCTGCGGCGGGGGGGTCCTTCCACGCTCCGGTCTTTGGGGCACTTCGGCAGCGAGTCCTGGAACGAGTGAAGGACCCTCCGCGGAATTGCCGCCGAAGACCTGGAGCGCGGAAGGACCCCTCGCCACCGAATTGCCGCCGATGGTGGCAAAATGCCGCCCCCCCAAATCCTGGCACCCTAGGGGACCACTTAGGTCGCCTAAATGGAAGTGCCGGCCCTGCAGCCAACTGGGGCTGACAGCCAGTGCTCTTTAAAAAAAACCAACCAACCCACACTGACCACGCCTCCCTTGACACATTCCTGTGCCTCCACTGGGATGCTCTGCCCACAGTTTGAGAATTGCTAGTGTAGAGAGTCACCATGGAGATTGGTAGCCAAGATGGTAACATCTGCTCCTTTCCGTCTCCGGGATCCCCAGAGAAAATGTCCGAGCAGGAGAGCAGAACAGATCCGATTAACAATAACATTGCAAAACACATTTTGGTGGTTTCAACTATAAACATTCCCTCCATCCTTCAGCCCCAGCGAATTCAATGAGACTGAGCAAGAATTGGGCAGGTGGCATGGGCGACGGGTATATTTAATGAAGTCAGACCTCCATATGAAGCTTTTCCCGCAGTCAAAGCACCTCTGGAGTCTCTCCTGTGTGGATTGCCTGATGTTGAACAAGGTCTGACCTTTGTATAAAACTTTTTCCACAGTCCAAACACTTGTGGGGTCTCTCTCCTGTGTGGATTGCCTGATGTTTAACAAGGTTTGACCTCACTGTGAAACATTTCCCACAGTCCAAGCACTTGTGGGGTCTCTCTCCAGTGTGGATTGCCTGATGTTGAACAAGGTTTGACTTTTTTATGAAACTTTTCCCACAGTCCAAGCACTTGTGAGGTCTTTCTCCTGTGTGTAATGCCTGATGTTGAACAAGGTCTGACCTTTGTATGAAACTTTTCCCACAGTCCAAGCACTTGTGGGGTCTCACTCCTGTGTGGATTGCCTGATGTTTAACAAGGTTTGACCTCACTGTGAAACATTTCCCACAGTCCAAGCACTTGTGGGGTCTCTCTCCAGTGTGGACTGCCTGATGTTGAACAAGATGTGACCTTCTTATGAAACTTTTCCCACAGTCCAAGCACTTGTGGGGTCTCTCTCCTGTGTGTAATGCCTGATGATAAAGAAGGTGTGACCTTCTTATGAATCTTTTCCCAGAGTCCAAGCACTTGTGGGGTCTCTCTCCTGTCTGTAATGCCTGATGACGAACTAGGTGTGACCTCTGTATGAAACTTTTCCCACAGTCCAAGCACTTGTGGGGTCTTTCTCCTGTGTGTAATGCCTGATGTTTAACAAGGTGTGACCTTCTTATGAAACTTTTCCCACAGTCCAAGCACTTGTGGGGTCTCTCTCCTGTGTGTAATGCCTGATGACGAACTAGGTGTGACCTCCGTATGAAGCTTTTCCCACAGCCCAAGCACTTGTGAGGTCTTTCTCCTGTGTGTAATGCCTGATGTTTAACAAGGTGTGACCTCTGTATGAAACTTTTCCCACAGTCCAAGCACTTGTGCGGTTTCACTCCTGTGTGGATTGCCTGATGTCTAACAAGGTCTGACCTTTGTATGAAACTTTTCCCACAGTCCAAGCACTTGTATGGTCGCACTCGTGTGTGGATTGCCTGATGTTGAACAAGGTGTGATCTCACAATGAATCCTTTCCCACACTGAAGGTAGTGCCAGGGAGTCTCTTCCTTGGGATTTGTCTGCTGCGCTCTGGGATCCTCCTCTCTTCCCCCACCGCTAACACATTCATCCACTTTCTTCCCTGGGTGGTTTCCCAGAATCCTCTCTGACCTGTGCCAACTTCCCCAGGCTTCTGCCTGCTCCAAGGACTGGGAAAAATTCCCTTCAGCTCTTCCCACAAAGGTCCCCTGCGGTTCCACTTCCCCGGGAACTTCCTCATGATGATTCCCCTCCTCGTTCTCACTCCCTTGCTCAGCACCTGCTGGGAGAGACACAATCCAGACAGCAGTCCTTGTGCTGGGGAGAAAGAGGAATAGCATAAAGGGAAAACACAACACAAAGAATGAGCAATTTGGCTCCTCCTCCACATCCCACCCAAACACTCACAGGGAAGGAAAGCTGGAAAGCGAACTCCTGCAGCTAAAAGGCTGGGTGGAATGACGTGAGCTATATCTGATGACTGCAGCCCTGTCCTGGCTGAGATGAGGAAGAACTGAGGACATTATTCACACCATATTTTGGGATTTTCAACTTGTTCCTTCATTCCTTAGATTGTTTCTGTGTCAGTCCTCACCTGTACGGGTGCATCTCGGAAGCCTTCTTTCCTTGCAGGCCTGGAGATCGGGCACCCACGGGTCTTCCCCTCTTTCCAGCCAGGCAATCAGTTCAGGTTTGGGAATGGGAAATCCTGTGCAGAGGGTGAAATCAGACCAGATCAGGGTGCTTGGAGCATTGGTCAGTATTTGTCACAAAGGACATTCTGTGAGTGGAACATTTCCCTGTGCTCTGCTGCAGGAACGTGGAATCCAAGAGGATGGGAATAATGGTCACTGAGTCCCCTTGCGCAGAGGAATTTGTCTGGGGAGGTGAGTTAAATTATTACTACACTCTCACTAGGCGTTCCCAGGATCTGTGATCTCTGGGGGTCTTCCTGACTCACACACAGCTCTGGACTTAAACCCCTGCCTCTTTCTAAACCCTGCAGAGCCCAGAGCCCTCCCCATGGCTGGAGCTATTCCCAAGGAGGGAGGTGAACAGGGATTGTGTGTGCAGCCAAGAAACAACACAGACAGGACAATGATGGATTTATGCCCCTTTGAAAGCTGGAGGCGTGGGGATGGTTTAGTTTGTCCATTGGATTTTGACACCCATGTCCCACTGGAGAGGGCAGGGAGATGCAAGTCTCTCTCACACGGCAGCTGTGCATTATGGAACCACTCACCTCTGATCTATCTGACATAGGAAGAACATGACCAGATTCAGACATGCAGACCCCACAGCTTCTACTATCTGAGGGGATGGGAATCCCTTACCCAGTGAGGTCACTGTCTCGTAGTTCTCCTGCATGACATCCCTGTAGAGGGCTCTCTGAGCGGGGTTCAGCAGAGCCCCCTGCCCCTGGGTGAAATACACAGCCACCTCTTCGAAGGTCACCGGCATCTGGAACACCAAAAGTCCCCCACTCAGCACCTGCTGCCCCAGCCACAATTCCACGAGTCACGCGGGTGGAAGGATAAAGAAATGGAAGATCTGGGATCACCGGAGTATCAGAATCCCACCCCCACCCTGCTCAGAGGATGCAGGAGTCTTCAGGGGGTGGGGAGAAGCTGAGAGCTCCTTGTGTCCCCCAGCACACGGAGCAGGGCAGGGTCTTCTCGTTTCCCTCATGCCTGCCAGACATAGGCTGATACGGGAAGCAGAGTTCTGAGACAGAGACAGGGACAGGAATACCAACAGCTTCCCTGCGTATTTCACAGCAGCCTCAGGCTAGTGGGGTCTCACTCCAGCACTGGGAGCCTTGAAAATGTTCCCAGCTCTGTGCAGGGGGGTTGTATCGTCTGTGAGAAAGGGGGGAATGTCCCTACTCCCCTCCCCCGTCACCAATGGGCCCACTCAGAAAATCAGCAGGTTTATCACATCCTGTCTCCTCCCTGCCCCCGCCCAGGAGCTCCCTGAAAATCCCCTACCTGAGCTGGCTCCATCACAGACATTTCCCTTCCCTGTCTCATGGAAGACGGGCCCATCTGGAGCGAAACATGGACGTGATTCTTCAGCCTGTCAGGGCGAGAGGGGCGATGGGGGAGGCTACAGAAGGGGCTTCAGTCCATGTCACCCCCCAATTGCCCCCCAGACTCTTCAGACCCTCCCAGTAACAGTATCTCTGAGCCAAATGCTAGAAAAAAAAGCAGAACTAAAGGGGCCACTTTGGGGGATTTCCCCACACTGCCGTGTAAACTCCTCTCCCTTAGGAGCAGCAGGAGCTCTCTGATGGCATCACCTAAAGAATGAGCTGCCCTGGACTCCCCCAGCAGCCCCCAGGGACAGGCAGGCAGAGGCTGATCCTATTGGTCCAGCCACACTCCCTGCCTGCCCAAAGCAGCAGTGACTCCGGTGTGGCTGAGATGTGAATCCTGCCCAGAAATCACACCAGGGCCCTGGGCGACCCCAAAACTCATGAGACACAAACCCCACCAGCACGGGTGTGTCTGACAATAACACACTGGGAGCAGGGTGTGGGTGTGGGGGCTGGGTTTTTTAGGGTTACCATCCGTCCGTATTTCCCCGGACACGTCCGGCTTTTGCGTCTCTAAATAGCCGTCCGGGAGGAATTGGTAACAAGGTTAAAATGTCCGGGGTTTTTTTCTCCCTCGCCTCCCTCCCTCCCTTCCATGCAGAGCGTGGCTGCTGATTGGGCGGCTAGGCCGATTGACCCACTCCTATTGGCCTCCAGCAGCCAGAGCCCTCCCCTGCTCCCCCCTCCCTCTGTCTGTAGTCCTGTGTAACACACAAACCGACCCACGTGGAGCCAGAATGGTAAGGGGAGTGGGGGTGGGCAGTTAGGGAGCGGGGGAGTGTTGGATGGGTCCCCAGCCTCCACCTGCCACCCCCCCTCCGTGCATTCCCCCCTTCGTGGGTCCCCCCCCCCCCCGTCCCTGTCTGCCTCTCCCTTGTCTGCATGTGCTGGCTCTGAGAGTACACGCAGACAACTGCTGTCTGCTGCCCCCGGGTCCTAGTGCCCCCATCCACTAATGGGAAGACAGGCTGCCCTTACCCTGCCCTTCCACCCTAGCCCTGAGCCTCTCCAACACCCCAAACCCCCCAGCCTTCATCCCCACACACCCTAATCCTCTGCTCCATCCCTGAGCCCCCTCCTGCATCATGAACCCCTCATCCCCAGACCCACAGCCCTCACCCCTGCATCCCCTCCTATCCCCAAACTCCCTCCCAATCCCCCTCCCCCCTTCCCACACACCCCCTCCTGCCCTCAAACTTCCTCCTAAAGCCTGCACCCCCTCCCTTTGCACCGCCTCTCACCCCCAAACTCCATCCCAGAGCCTGCACCCCTCACCCCCTAGTGCACACCCACCCCCTGCCCCAGCCCAGAGCCTGCACCCAGCACCCAAACTCTATCCCAGAACCTGCACCCCTCCTGCACCCTAATCCCCAGCCCAGGACCTGCACCCCAGACCTCCTCCCCCCACCCAACCCCCCTCCCAGAGCCTTAGGCAGGTGGGGTGGGCGGTTCTGGGCACCACCAAAATTTCTACAACCCTGCCACCCATGCGAGTGGATAAAGGTCAGGGCAGTCAGGGGACAGGTAGGGTCCTGGGGGGGGCAGTTAGGGTAGGGGGTTCTCAGCAGGGGACAGTCAGGGGACAAGAAGCAGGGGGGGTTGGGGTTCTGAGGGGAGCAGTCAGGGGGTGGGAAGTGGGAGGGAGTGGATGGGGCGGGGCGGGGCTAGGGCGGGGCTTCCCCCCCCCCCAGTGTCCTCTTTTTTGTTTGTGGAAATATGGTAACCCTACTTGAAAGTATTCTTTGAGTCGTAGATGGCGAAAGTAGGCTTCCAGATCACCGCAGAACTGTATCATGTTCGTGGGGGTGCTGGGGCAAAAAGAGAGTCCCCGAGATAGGACAGACTCTTCTGCTGGGTTGAGTGTGTAGCTGGATAAATTGACGATATTGCTGGGTGAGTTAGGGGTACCCCTGTTGTGGCCCCATGTGGCAGGTAGGATTTTAGACAGCTTACGGTCCTTTTTCCTTTGTAGAGAGCTGAAGTGTGTAATGTAGATCTCCTGTCTTATTTTAGTAAAGTCCATTTGTGTGGAGGGTTGGTTATTTATGAAAATCTCCAGGTTGGAGAGCTCTTTCTTGATGTTGTTCTGTTTGCTGTATAGGATGCTGATCAGGTGGTTCCTCAGTTTCTTTGATAGTATATGGCATCATCTATCACTGTGGTCTGTGCAGTATGTAGATAGCAATGGATTTTTCACCTTCAGTCCATTTGGTATGATGTCCATCCGTTTGCATTTGGAAAGGAAGATGATATCTGTCTGTATTTGTGCAAGTTTTTTCATGAGGTTGATAGATTTCCATTCCATACAGCTAAATGCAGTGCCTTGCATGGTGTCAAGTATCAGAGGGGTAGCTGTGTTAGTCTGAATCTGTAAAAAGCAACAGAGGGTCCTGTGGCACCTTTAAGACTAACAGAAGTATAGGGAGCATAAAGAAATTTATAATTCACCTGAAGGATGCTTTAGAGCTCACACACACCATGAAGTTGCCTGACCCCATGACTGTTGGCCCCTTACTGAAACTTACTGGGGGGGGGGGGGTTGGTTGGCTTCTCCCAGTACCAAAAGACAGGAAGATCCAATGAGAAAAGAAAACCCTGAGGCAGGCAGGCCAATGAGGGAGTCAGGTGCCTGTTCCCTGTGTGAGATGGAGCTGCCTGCCAGAGAAGGGCAGAGCTAAGGGGAGAGGAGCAGACAGAGCTGGGTTGGAGGCAGAGGAGTAGAAGCACTGATGCAGAGGGAAGCTGGGTCTGGAGCAGTCTGGAGCTGGGTGTGGTGAGCAGCTGGGGAGAGCAACGGGGGGACCCTGGGCAGCGTGGGATGACATCATGTTTTCAATTTCCCTTTCCCATTTTTTCCTTAATTTTTTTTATTACTTGCTGTTTAATAAATCGTATTTGTTCTGAACTCAATGCAATGCAGAATGGCGACATCAGGGATGCATCCGGAGTGAAGAGAGCACCCCAGAGTGGGGATACGACACCCTAGCCTCTGTCCTGAGTGATCGCAACAAAATTGGGGCTGCAGACCCTGCAGGAATCTTGGGCCAGCCTTGTCGGGGTTTCAGACACCAGAATGGAAAGGGAGTCCTCGAGGTCAGGCAGGTCTCCAGGTAAAGGGAGTTGGAGTGAGGACTCAGCTCCTTTTGCTATTCCATACTATCAGGGTGGTGTATAAACCAGTAAAGTTCCCCACAATAGTAAGACCGTTTCCCCCGCTTACCTCTGTGCATATGTTTGGTTTCTCCTAAAGTTAGTTAGGATTATAGGGAAAAGTGTCACAGCAGCCACTAGTAAGAGTTGCTGGCCACACTCTGAGGCCACCAAATTTGGTCGTGAGAATCCCTGGGCTAGATGTTCATGATGGGGCCTTCTGACCATAGAGCCTGTGAGTGGAACAGGAGCCAGACACAGAGATGCTGCAGCGCGCTGGGTTGATCGCTAGGACCCAGGAGCAGCTGGGAGGCGGCTCTGGGGGGAGCGATCGCTGGGCTCAGGCCCGGCAGCAGGAAGTGACTCGCAGCCGCTGCGGGGACTCTGGCTCCAGGCTCCTGGCGAGATCCCCGAGCCCCGGCGGCTGGTGCTGGGAGCCCGGAGCCCGGGCTGCAGCCGGGAGAGGGGAATCTCCAGCAGGGCCCTTCCCGCTGCTCCCCAGGAGCCTCTCCCAGGGCAGAGCCCCCAGCCCGGCCAGGCCCCTTCCCGGCCCGGCCCCTGCCCCAGGGGGGCCCCGCTCGGAGGGAAGGTGAGAGAGACCCGACCCCCCCCCGTCACCCCCGGGCTGCAGGGGGAGGAGGATAAAGAGGGGCGGGGGGTGAGGGCAGGCGGGGGGAGCGGGGTGGGGGCAGGAGGCGGGTGCTGGGGATGCGGGGGGGCAGGCTGGGATGGGGGCGGGGGTGCACTGAAGGGAACATGGGGCGATGCGGGGGGATTGTGGGGCTGAGGGGAGCGAGGCTGGAATGGGGAACATGTGAGTCGGGGGCACTGCGAGGGAAGGGGGTGTGGGGAGACTGGCGGGGGACAGAGGCAAAAACCCATCCCCCCACACCCTGTTCCCAGTGTGTTATTGTCAGACACACCCGTGCTGGTGGGGTCTGTATCTCATGAGTTTTGGGGTCGCCCAGGGCCCTGGTCTGATTTCTGGGCAGGATTCACATCTCAGCCACCCCGGAGTCACTGCTGCTTTGGGCAGGCAGGGAGTGTGGATGGGCCAATGGGATCAGCCTCTGCCTGCCTGTCCCTGGGGGCTGCTGGGGGAGTCCAGAGCAGCTCATTCTTTAGGTGATGCCATCAGAGGGCTCCTGCTGCTCCTAATTGAGAGGGGTTTACATGGCAGTGTGGGGAAATCCCCTAATGTGGCCCCTTTAGTTCTCCTTTTTTCCTAGCATATGGCTCAGAGATACTGTTACTTGGAGGGTCTGAAGAGTCTGGGGGGGAACCGGGGTGTGACATGGACTCCAGCCCCTTTTGTAACTTGTAAACTCAGGTAGGAGATTTTCAGGGAGCGCCTGGGCAGGGGCAGAGAGGAGAGAAGGTGTGATAAACCCGCTGATTTTTAGAGTAGGCCCATGGGTGATGGGGGAGGAGAGATGGGACATTCCCCCATTTCTCAAACAGGATACAACCCCCTTGCACAGGGCTGGGAACATTTTCAAGGCTCCCAGTGCTGGAGTGAGACCCCACTAGCCTGAGGCTGCTGTGAAATATGAAGGGAAGTGATCCCTGTCCCTGTCCCTGTCTTAGAACTCTGCTTCCCGTATCAGCCTGTGGCTGGCAGGTGCGTGGGAAATGAGAAGACCCTGCCCTGCTTTGTGTTCTGGAGAGGACAAGTAGCTCTCACCTTCTTCCCACCCCCTGAATCCCCATGACTGCTCTAAGCAGGGTGGGGGTGGGATTCTGCTACTCTGGCGCTCCCAGAGCTTCCATTTCTTTATCCTTCCTCCCTCGTGACTAGTGGGATTGTGGCTGGAGCAGCAGGTGCTGAGTGGGGGCTTTTGGTGTTCCAGATGCCGGTGACCTTCGAGGAGGTGGCTGTGTATTTCACCCAGGGTCAGGGGGCTCTGCTGGACCCCACTCAGAGAGCTCTCTACAGGGACGTCATGCAGGAGAACTATGAGATGGTAACCTCGCTGGGTAAGGGATTCCCATACCCTCAGATACTAGACGCCGTGGGGTCTGCGTGTCTGAATCTGGTCAGGTTCCTCCCATGTCAGTTAGATCAGAGGCGAATGTGTTCCATAACGCACAGCTGCCGGGTGAGAGAGACTTGCATCTCCATGCCCTTTCCAGTGGGACATGGGTGTCAAAACCCAATGGGACAAGCTAAACCATCCCCACCCCTCCAGCTTTCAAAGGGGCATAAATCCAGCATTGTCCTGTCTGTGGTGTTTCTCGGCTGCACAAACAATCGCTGCTCACCTCCCTCCTTGGGAATACCTCCAGCCATGGGGAGGGCTCTGGGCTCTGCAGGTTTAGAAAGAGGCAGGGGTTTAAGTGCAGAGCTGTGTGTGAGTCAGCAAAGCCCCCAGAGCGCACAGATCCTGGGAACGCCTAGTGAGGGTGTAGTAATCATTCAACTCACCTCCCCAGACAACTTCCTCTGTGCGAGGGGGCTCAGTTACCATTTCCACATCCTCTTGGATTCCACGTTCCTCCAGCAGAGCACAGGGACAGGTTCCACTCACGGAATGTCCTTTCTGACAAATACTCCACCCTGATCTGGTCTGATTTCACCCTCTGCACAGGATTTCCCATTCCTAAACCTGAGCTGATCGCCCGGCTGGAACAAGGGGAGGAGCCGTGGGTGCCTGATCTCCAGGCCTACAAAGAAAGAAGGCTTCTGAGATCCACCCGTATAGGTGAGGACTGACACAGAAACCATCTAGGGAATGAAGGAAAAAGATGAGAATCCCAAAATATGATATGAGTAAGTGCCCTCAGTTCTTCCTTATCTCAGCCAGGACAGAGCTGCAGTAATCAGATATAGCCCACTCCATTCCATCCAGCCTCTTAGCTGCAGGAGTTTCCTTCCCAGCTTTCCTTCCCTGTGAGTGTTTGGGTGGGATCTGGAGGCGGAGTCCAAATGCTCAGTCTTTGTGTTGGGTTTTCCCTTTGTGCTATTCCTCTTTCTCCCCAGCACAATGACTCCTGTCCGGATTGTGTCTCTCCCAGCAGGTGCTGATAGAGGCAGTGAGAATGAGGCGAGGAATCATCATGAGAAAGTTCCCGGGGAAGTGGAACCGCAGGGGACCTTTACAGGAAGAGCTGAAGGAAATTTTTCCCAGTGCTTAGA
This sequence comes from Malaclemys terrapin pileata, assembly GCF_027887155.1. NCBI lineage: Eukaryota > Metazoa > Chordata > Testudines > Emydidae > Malaclemys > Malaclemys terrapin. The sequence continues at coordinate 41,644,964 of NC_071517.1, read as the reverse complement.
GCAGGGAGAAGCCTGGGGAAGTTGGCACAGGTCAGAGAGGCTTCTGGGAAACCACCCAGGGAAGAAAGTGGATGAATCTTTTAACGGTGGGGGAGGAGAGGAGGATCCCAGAGCGCAGCAGACAAATCCCAAGGAAGAGACACCCTGGCACTACCTTCAGTGTGGGAAACGATTCATTTTGAGATCACAGTTTGTGACACATCAGACAATCCATACTGGAGAGAAACCCCTTCAGTGCTTGGACAATGGGGAAAGCTTCAGTAAGCTCTCAGATCTTAATAACCATGGGACAAGCCACACTGGAGAGAAACCTGCTCAATCCCTCGAGTGCGGGAAATGTTTAATTTCAAAGACACAAATAATTAGATATCAGTTAAGCCACACAGGGGAGAGACCACGTAAGTGCTTGGACTGTGAGAAAAGTTTCATACAAAGGTCAGACCTTGTTAAACATCAGGAAATCCACACAGGAGAGAAACCCCACAAGTGCTTGGACTGTGGGAAAAGTTTCATACAAAGGTCAGACCTTGTTAAACATCAGGCAATCCACACAGGAGAGAAACCCCACAAGTGCTTGGACTGTGGGAAAAGTTTCATACAAAGGTCAGACCTTGTTAAACATCAGGCAATCCACACAGGAGAAAGACCCCACAAGTGCTTGGACTGTGGGAAAAGTTTCATAAGAAAGTCAACTCTTGTTGAACATCAGGCAATCCACGCAGGAGAAAGACCCCACAAGTGCTTGGACTGTGGGAAAAGTTTCATAAGAAAGTCAAACCTTGTTAAACATGAGGCAATTCACACAGGAGAAAGACCCCACAAGTGCTTGGACTGTGGGAAAAGTTTCATAAGAAAGTCAACCCTTGTTGAACATCAGGCAATTCACACAGGAGAAAGACCCCACAAGTGCTTGGACTGTGGGAAAAGTTTCATACAAAGGTCACACCTAGTTCATCATAAGGCAATCCACACAGGAGAGAGATCCCACAAGTGCTTGGACTGTGGGAAAAATTTCATAAGAAGGTCGTACCTTGTTAAACATCAGGCATTACACACAGGAGAAAGACCCCACAAGTGCTTGGACTGTGGGAAAAGTTTCATACAAAGGACACACCTAGTTCATCATCAGGCAATCCACACAGGAGAGAGACCCCACAAGTGCTTGGACTGTGGGAAAAGTTTCATAAGAAGGTCACACCTTGTTCAACATCAGGCACTCCACACAGGAGAGACTCCAGAGGTGCTTGGAGTGTGGAAAAAGTCTCATAAGAAAGTCAAACCTTGTTGAACATCAGGCAATCCACACAGGAGCGAGACCCCACAAGTGCTTGTACTGTGGGAAATGTTTCATAATGAGGTCAAAGCTTGTTAAACATCAGGCATTACACACAGGAGAGAAACCCCACAAGTGCTTGGACTTAGGGGAAAGTTTCATATGGAGGTCTGACCTCATTAAACATGGAAGAATCCACAAAAGATCTAATCTTCTGTGACACATGGCATGAAAGCAACTTGTATTCAACTTTTAGATTCAGCTTTTAGAGAGAGATTTTAAAAATGTGTGCACCTTAGATAAGCGAGAGTTTGAAATGTAAATGTGTAATTTTAAAGACTTGGAAGAAGAAGGCACGTCATTTCTGAGTAACCTAATTGCCTTCTATGATGAGATAAGTGGCTCTGTGAATGAAGGGAAAGCAGTGGATGTGTTATTCCTTGACTTTAGCAATGCTTTTGGTATGATCTCCTACAGTATTCTTGCCAGCAAGTCAAAGAAGTATGGGGTGGATGAATGGACCATAAAGTGGATAGAAAGCTGGCTAGATCGTCGGGCTCAATGCGTTATGATCAATGGCTCCATGTCTTGTTGGCAGCCGATATCAAGTGAAGTGCCCCAAGGGTCGGTCCTGGGGCCGGTTTTGTTCAGTATCTTCATTAATGATCTGGAGGATGACGTGAACTGCACCCTCAAGAAGTTTGCAGATGACACTAAACTGGCAGGAGTGGTAGATGCGCTGGAGGGTAAGGATAGGATACAGAGGGACGTAGACAAATGAGAGGATTGGTCCAAAATAAATCTGATGAGGTTCAACAAGGACAAGTGCAGAGTCCTGCATTTAGGGTGAAAGAATCCCATTCTCTGCTACAGACTAGGGACCAAATGGCTAGGCAGCAGTTCTGCAGAAAAGGACCTAGGGCTTATAGTGGATGAGAAGCTGGATATAAGTCAACAGTGTGGCATTGTTGCCAAGAAGGCTAACGGCATTTTGGGCTGTATAAGTAGGGGCATTGCCAGCAGATCGAGGGACGTGATCGTTCCCCTCTGTTGGACATTGGTGAGGCCTCATCTGGAGTATTGTGTTCAGTTTTGGGCCCCACACTACAAGAAGGATGTGAAAAAAATGGAAAGAGTCCAGCGGAGGGTAACAAAAATGATTAGGGGTCTGGAGCACATGACTTATGAGAAGAGGCTGAAATAAATGGAATTGTTTAGTCTACAGAAGAGAAGAAAGAGGAGGGATTTGGTAGCTGCTTTCAACTACCTGAAAGGCGGTTCCAAAGAGGATGAATCTAGACTGTTCTCATTGGTACCAGATGCAGTGCGGAAAGTTTAGGTTGGATATTAGGAAAATCTTTTTCACTAGGCGAGTGGTGAAGCACTGGAATGGGTTACCTAGGGAGGTGGTGGAATCTCCTTCCTTAGAGATATTTAAGGTGAGGCTTGACAAAGCCCTATCTGGGATGATTTAGTTGGGGATTAGTCCTGCTTTAAGCACAGGGTTGGAATAGATGACCCCTGAGGTCCCTTCCAACCCGGATAGTCTATGATTCTAAGAGGGGTAACTGTGTAGTAATCTATGTTTAGCTATCCAAAGGGTTCCTGTATTCTTTTAAATCAGGGATCAATAATTCAGCGATTATACCCATCGCCCATGCCACCTGCCCAATTTTAGCTCAGTCTCATTGAATTCACTGGGGATAGGGGCTGAGGGACGGAGGGAATGTTTATAGCTGAAATCATCAAAATGTGTTTTACAAGGTTAACATGCATTGGATCTGTTCCGCTCTCCTGCTCGGACATTTTCTCTGGGGATCCCGGAGACGGAAAGGAGCAGGTGTTACCATCTTGGCTACCAATCCCCACGATGACTCTCTACAGTAGCAATTCTCAAAGTGTGGGCAGAACATCCCAGTGGAGTCACAGGAATGTGTCAAGGGAGGTGTGATCAGTGGGGTTGTTTGGTTTTTTTTTAAAGAGCACTGGCTGTTGGCCCCAGTTGGCTGGGGCTCATGAAGAAGGAACAGGCCTAGCTGGGAGGTGGGGATAAATGCTCAGGTTCTCAAACCCAGGTGGAGCAGCAGCACAGAAGTTAGGTTGTCAATGGGGTGATAAGTCTGCTGTGAACAGCTGTATGGAGGAATATCACTTTTCACGTGGCCACCCTAACTTTTGTGCTGCTATTGGAGGCCTTCAGAGCTGGGCGCCTCACCAGCAACTACTCTGCCTTTAGAGCTGGGTGGTGATATATGTGGTTTGGTGGGGGCGTAAATGACCACAGACACAAAGAAGGGATTGGAGGGGAAGGGGAGGGCAATGAAACCACTGGTCTACACTCAGGATCATCACATTTACAAAATGATAAATCTTCTCCAAAGTATGTCTTGTGAGGTATCATAGGGAAGGTCATCGCCTACCGAATATTATTGTCCCATTAAAATGTCTATCAGCACTGTCCATGGAGTTCTGAGAGTTTGCTGTATGTTTGTTACATGCTGTAAAGCTGGAAAACGCCCACAGACGAACTCCCCAGAGACAATGGCACCTGCACACCAGCTAGGTTCTACGTGGCCAGTAATTGCTCAGCCGGCCATTCACCAGCTGTGGAGCTGGGAACAGGAGAGTTACAATTCACCGGAAGGACGGCTGGACGCTCACTTAGGCCACAGACTGATTGTCGCCTGCCCCCCAGCTGGGGGATGAACCTCAAAGAGGAGAGTGGTCCAAAAGCACAAGGGAGAATTGCTTCCATTTTTATCTCTCCTCTCCTATCTTTGCAGAAGGGAACAAGATGGCTTCAAAGGGAACAGGGGCCTTGGACTGGGGAGGGTGGATCAAGGCTGGAAGGAAATCCAGGCTGGGTAGAAGAACTGTGAACTGCCTGCAACAGCGGATGGGGTGGGAAATCCTGTTTTCTTCACATCTTCCTTAGTTTGGTAATATTTAGGATTTAAAATGCATGTTTTAATTTTATAGTTTTAACCCATTCTGACTTTTACATCTTTCTCCTTTGTAATCCCTGAAAACCCCCTTGCTCCAGTTACTAAACTGGTTTTAGTGTTTTGTCTGGACCTGTGTGTTTTCACTGAAGTGTTTGGGGGATTTGACTGGAGAGAACAAGGCTGTGGCCTAATCCAGCCCCTTTGTTGTGGTGACCCACTAATTACTGAGTTTGTCCATCACAGTGAACAGACTGAGCAGTCCAAGATGCACATTCCCGGGGTGAAAGGCTGTGAGTAGAAAACTGATGTTTGCTGATGTTGCTGTGTCGATTGGTAAGTTCCTGAGTGTCTGGCTAATCGCACTCAGTACAGTGCAACCAGGAGTGACTTCGAAGGCTGGTGGCTGTGTGTGAGCAGAGCGTGGAGGGGTTTGTTGTTCACACAGGGAAGCAGCAGGGTGGATTTCATTTAAATCACTAGTCAGGAAGACTCAGTTTAATCATGGTTTCCTACATAAAAATGTATTCTTGTTGGTTGTTATAACCTTAATACATATTCTTCACAATGCAGAGATAGCTGTAGGTTTCATTTTTGGAAGGTACACACTATACATTTTTAAACAGTGATTTATTTTGAATACTTTTCAGAGTAGTTTTACAGCTATATCAGACAATGGATGTTTGTTTGGTTATTTCATTACCAAAGGTAATTGAAGCAGATATTTATGAAGTCATTAGGAGGTGAAGTATCTCCAATTCAACAGGTTAATCATTAATAGTTGTAGGATTTTCTTGCCATGCTGTATTAGGAGGAGAACATCACCACACAGACATTTAAATTGTTTTATTTAACTAAAAGAACAGCGATCAGTATTCTGAGGTAAGGGATTGACTCTGTGTACACAGATTTGCAGAGGGACAATAGAGGTGAGGTCTGTTATATTAATTTATTTTAAAACATTTTTGGTGTTAACAAGTATGTTACCTTTGGAGACACAAAACCACAGTTTGAGAACTGGAAAACTAAGCATCTCTGATGGTATCTTCTAGACTGAGCACTGAGTCCCATTGGGTAAATAGAGAGATTAACCTAAGTAATCTATACAGAAGCCTGTGGAACCGAATACGACTGGGTCCTTAATGCATGAACTAGATTAACTCATTTACAAAACTTTTCTTAAACATGACATGACTATATTGTCTCATACTGTAGAATTGGAATGTATAATCCCTATTCCATGATGAGAGATCTTTGAGCTATAATGTATCTTAATTAAAACTATCTTTAGATAAAATGGTTTTTAAGGGAAAAATTATCAAAATAATCGATTTAAATAAGAAAAATCTGATTTTCTTGATTTAAAAAAAAAAAAAAACACATTGACTTTTATTCACCCTGGGAAACAGTGTAAACCATGCCCTGGGATGGAGAATTAAGCAGTTCAACAGTCCAGATTGTAGTCTGGGGTACGTCTCACACCTGCTGTCTCCTGGGACCCAGCATGGCACCCTTGGGCTTTCATCATCCTGATCCTGAAAGGCAAGTTACGCAGGGCAGACCAGAGAAGGGGAACCAGCCGACATCCTCAACTCCACTGACTTTGATTTTGGTGTAGGGCTTGGCTACACTTGCAGCTGTGCAGCGCTGTGAGTTAAACCTGACTTCGTGCAGTTGAGTAGGGAAAGCGCTGCAGTTTGTCCACACTGACAGCTGCCCAGCGCACTGTCGTGGCCACATTTGCAGCATTTGCTGCGCCACTGGGAGCAGTGCATTATGGGCAGCTATCCCACAGAGCACCTCTTCCCATTCTGGTGCCGTGGGTTGTGGGAAGGGGGCGTGGGTGTGGGACATTCTGGGTCCTGTCCCAATGCCCCGTGATGCATCGCTTCGCATCCCAGAAATCCCTTTGTTTCCGCACCTTTGGCGCCAACTTTCAACGGTTTCTGTGCAGCACTATCTCCTTGCGAGAAATGGAGCCCAAACTGCTGAGGCGTATGCTGACTTATCTCGCCAGCACATCACGTTTGGCTGTCGAACAATTCCTTAAGATCGAAAGTGACAGTGAGGGTGAGGGTGAGGAGTCAGACGATGCTTTCGAGCCTCGTAACGCATACAACACAAAATTGCTTGTGGCATTCACGGACATGCTCAGCACCGTGGAACGCCGCTTTTGGGCTTGGAAGACAAGCACCGAGTGGTGGGATCACATTGTCATGGAAGTCTGGGATGACGAGCAGTGGCTGCAGAACTTTTGGATGTCCTGTCTGCTGTGCTGTGCAGTGAGTGCTGCACTTCAGGACAGCTATACAGCATGGTGATGGGGGTTGAGTGCAGAGGGTAAGGGTTGTGGTTTTCAGGGCTGGGTGGTGAAGATATTGGTGTTGGTGGCAGCTGGTGGCGTGAAGAACAAGGAAGTTGGGGAAAGTCGGTTTGAGGTGACAGTGGGGCACAACGGAAAGAGTTTTGAGACAAGGGCTTAATGGGGGGGTGGCGTTTGCATTTCCGGTACTGCTCCTTCTGCATGGCTACGAGCTCCTGGATAGAGTCTGCTTGACGCTCCAGGTTGCTTATGAGCCGATCCGTGCTTTGCTGCCAGTGCTCCGTGCTTTGCCGCCGATGCTCTGTGTTTTCCTGGTGGATCCTGCTTTCTCTCTCCCTCCAGTTCTGTGCTTTCTCATTCTCTTTAATAGATTGCCACATCACTTTTTGCAGCATGTCTTCTTTGCTTTTTCACGGTCTCTTCCTGAGTCTTTGCAGTCTCTGACTAGGTAATAAGAGGGACGGCTGAGGTCTCAAGGTTGTTGCAGCTGTATAGGCAAAATGCAACATTTAACAGAGGCAGCATTGTTTATACCAGACAGAGTAATGATTTCCCCCGCACTTAAGGAGGGCGCACATAGGGTCTACACAATAGCATAATTTTCCCGTCCCAAACAGAGCACACATATCCCACGGGAACCTCACAATGGTGAGTAAGGGGGACTGATTGTTTGAGGGCTGGGCTGCACTGTCCTCTGGGTTTCTGTGCCTTGGGGAGAGCCAACAGCTTCAGGGGGCACCTACACTGAACACTGTCCCAACATTTTCCACAGGAGTGCGTCCTGGAGGATATCTCGCTGCTGAGGGTGACCTGGGAGGCAAGGGAGGGTCTTCTACTGCAATGCGGCTTCTGCCCTGGCCCACAGGCAGCTTGCCAGTGTGCAGGAATGGTCCCCCCGTCCCTCGCGGCACAGTGGCGCGGACATGTTAACCTGGCTGGGACAAGGACCATGGTGGCTCTCCCGATAAACCTGCGCAAGCGCATTGCACACGTTCTGGATGAGACATTCGAGGAGATTACTGAGGCCAATTACGGCGATGTGATAAACCACATCAATGCACTATTCCGCATCTAGACATGCATGCCTAACCCTCCTCTCCCAAAGAGCCCGCACTGAAAAAATTGCTTCCCGAAAAAGTAAACGCTTACCGGGAACCTGCTCTTCTGTTTGTTCTCCACCAAGTACCGGCCGCTGCGACTGGCTACCTTCCTCCTGGCTCGAGAAGAGCCCCTGGCAGCATGGCTCCAGGGATTCAGTAGTGTCTTCATCTGGCCCAACACCCTCACTCCCATTTCCCTCCTCCTCCTCCTCACCCCTCCACACCGGCTCTGAAATGTCCATGGTGGTGCTCGGAGTGGAGGTGGGGTTAACCCCAAGTATCGCATCCAGCTCTTTGTAGAATCGGCAGGTCGCGGGAGGAGCACCCTAGTGACCATTTGCGTCGCGGGCTTTGCGGTAGGCGCCCCGCAACTCCTTCACCTTAATCCTGCACTGCAGGGCATCCCAGTCATGGCCCCTTTCCATCATGTCCTTTGATACCTTCCCGAAGGTATCGTAATTCTTATGGCTGGAGCGCAGCTGGGACTGGACAGCTTCCTCCCCCCAAACACTGATGGGGTCCAGCAACTCGCCATTGCTCCATGCTGGGGCTCGCTTGGCGCGTGGAGGCATGGTCACCTGGAAAGATTCGCTGATAGCACTCCACGCCATGCCAGGCTGAGCAAACAGGAAGGGGATTTTTGAAATTCCCGAGGAATCATAGAATCATAGAATATCAGGGTTGGAAGGGACCTCAGGAGGTCATCTAGTCCAACCCCCTGCTCAAAGCAGGACCAATTCCCACCTAAATCATCCCAGCCAGGGCTTTGTCAAGCCTGACCTTTAAAACCTCTAAAGAAGGAGATTCCACCACCTCCCTAGGTAACGTATTCCAGTGCTTCACCACCCTCCTAGTGAAAAAGTTTTTCCTAATATCCAACCTAAACCTCCCCAACTGCAACTTGAGACCATTACTTCTTGTTCTATCATCTGGTACCACCGAGAACAGCCTAGATCCATCCTCTTTGGAACCCCCCTTCAGGTAGTTGAAAGCAGCTATCAAATCCCCCCTCATTTTTCTCTTCTGCAGACTAAACAATCCCAGTTCCCTCAGCCTCTCCTCATAAGTCATGTGCTCCAGACCCCTAATCATTTTTGTTGCTCTCCGCTGGACTCTTTCCATTTTTTCCACATCCTTCTTGTAGTGTGGGGCCCAAAACTGAACACAATACTCCAGATGAGGCCTCACCAAAGTCCAATAGAGGGGAACGATCACGTCCCTCGATCTGCTGGCAATGCCCCTACTTATACAGCCCAAAATGCCATTAGCCTTCTTGGCAACAATGCCACACTGTTGACTCATATCCAGGTTCTCGTCCACTGTAACTCCTAGGTCCTTTTCTGCAGAACTGCTTCCTAGCCATTCGGTCCCTAGTCTGTAACAGTGCATGGGATTCCTCCGTACTAAGTGCAGGACACTGCACTTGTCCTTGTTGAACCTCATTCGGTTTCTTTTGGCCCAGTCCTCTCTTTTGTCTAGGTCCCTACCCTCCAGCGTATCTACCACTCCTCCCAGTTTAGTGTCATCTGCAAACTTGCTGAGAGTGCAGTCCACGCCATCCTCCAGATCATTAATGAAGATATTGAACAAAACCAGCCCCAGGGGCACTCCACTTGAAACCGGCTGCCAACTAGACTTGGAGCCATTGATCACTACCCATTGAACCTGACGATCTAGACAGCTTTCTATCCACCTTATAGTCGTTTCATCCCCCTGGTCTGGTGGTCTATAGCAGACTCCCACCACAACATCACCCTTGTTGCTCACACTTCTAAACTTAATCCAGATACTCTCAGGTTTTTCTGCAGTTTCATACCGCAGCTCTAAGCAGTCATACTCCTCTCTTACATACAATGCAACTCCCCCACCTTTTCTGCCCTGCCTGTCCTTCCCTTCCAAAATTGCAATTGCCTTTCTACTTCTGAATTAAACCAATCTTTATAAGGTTTGGGGCACTGCCTTGGCATGGTCATACTGCCAGAATTAAGTGTCAGTGGCACATAAACCCATCCTACATTTTTTACCATATATTCTGCAGTAGGGTGTAGGAAGATACCTGAGCTAGGCCATGGCTGCATGGTGGGACATCCACTCCTTTGAGTAGGGTCAATGTGCGGAGGGATGGGAGGAGGTGGTGTTGGGATTGGTGTTAGACAGACCTCTTCACAGACCTGCACATGCTAGATACATTTACTGGTGCTTGGGGTTATAGACCAAGTCCCTGTATATGTTCCTGTATCTTTTTCTTGAATGTTACGAATGCGAATAGACGCACTCCACTTATTCTGCAAGTCAACAAATTCCACCCTGTCAGTCCAATCTCCATATGTTGTTACATTTCCCTCTATATAACTAATAACGGTGTCTGTTTCTCGAAACCAGTCCAAGTCTATTGCGTCAGTTTCGAGTTGATGTGTTTGGACAACACACCCCGAGAGTCAGATCCTCTCCCACCATTCCTGTGAGATATCGCTCCAGCATTCGCCTTGGTGCCACTAGAGCACGCTCCCTCTTTGGAGTGGCTCGTTTCTTTTTCTTACTTTATATGTGCACATGTTTATGTGATGAGCTATGGTTAAGAGTATTAATGGAGCCTGGGTGAGGAAGTGCAGTGATAACGATAGCCTGATTACAATTAACAATACTATCCACCTTCCAGCAACATACATATTCCCCCTCTGAGGTTCTTACCCACGAAAGCTTATGCTCCCAATACTTCTGTTAGTCTTAAAGGTGCCACAGGACCCTCTGTTGCTTTTTACAGATTCAGACTAACACGGCTACCCCTCTGATACTCAGACTTAGTTCTTTTTCAATCCGTCATCGGGCACTCACGACTTCTGGGACAGGAAAAACATTCAGTCTCACGGCGGTTTCCAACAGTCCACCCCCAAGTCATCAAAATCTCAAAGGGTGACACCCTGAGGATGTTTTCCTTTTGGCACCTTCCTTCAGTTTCACATACTACTTTTAAAACAGTTCCGGTAGGCTGCTCCTGCTTTACGGCATCCCATCTTGTGGTGTTGTTACCAGTTTCTGTCCAAAAGGTTCTAGTCACCAAGTGTGTTCGGTTGATCTCTGTAACGTCAATCAATCCCTTCACGCTGTGGGTCACCACCAGGACACTCAACAAGATCCATGTCCAAATTGGCATCATATCCTGCAAAAATATAAAGTCACACTCGCCTCTCTCCCCTTTGGGTAAATGTGTAGTTAATAATATTTTTTTTAAAGCAGCAGGCATACAGGTAGCAGCAACAATATTAGAATTGCATGGTTGCAGGACTAGGGTATATCTTTATTCGTCCCACTGTGGTTTCCTATTGGACTGCTCCCCGGCAATGTAATCCTGATTCAATATTTGCAGAATCATTTGATCAGTTTGGGGGACTATAAACAGAATCTTGTTCCCAAAGGAACGGTGGGTGTGTTATTGGCCCAGGAGATTCCTGGTCCCAGCATCCACAAAGGCTGATTTCCAACCTTTTCCAGTATCCACAAGGAAGTATCTTTGTCATTCCACCAAATGGTGATTACATTTCTAATACTCCATGTAAATTGTCCTTTTGCCCTCAACTGTCTGACAGGGTAAGGCCTAGACATTTCAAATCGCTTTAACTGACCCCAGGTATAATACAGTAATAAATGGGGTGCAGAAGGGGCCTGAAGATTAAAGCTTATTAAATTTCCATTGTTCATCTGGAAGGTTTCCATTGTGCTTACCTTAATTGTTTATCCTGTGTATTTTTCTGTAAAATAATCACAGACATGTAATATGCATGTTTAACCCTTATATTCCTTCAATTGCATGGCACGCTTCCACCGAGGTTGTTCCTTGGTTTGGACCAAGTACAGGGAGGGCCCTAATTTCTCTCTGATTGGCCAGTGGCCTGACCATTCTACTTTAGGACATTTTTTCTTGGGAGCCGGTTCAGCTTTAACCATAACATGGCTTCTGATTTGCCACTGTTCGATATCACTGTTTTCGTCAAATACCTGATTCATTTTTTGCTGTTCTGCAGCTTGTTGTGCTGCGGCTGCTCCCTGAGCTGTGCCAGGCCAGTATTTAAAGCTATTCATCCAGGTGGTGGTTGCCAATGGTGTACGTGTCTCCCAATCTGGGGGGTACAGCAAGTTTTCCCAACCGGGCATAGGTCTACCAAAAAGTGTCTCATAAGGGCTAAATCCTGTCATGCGATTTGGTCGGCTTCGGATCCTCATCAGAACCCACATGTCCCATGTCCCAATTTGTTCCCAGTTCATTACACACTTTAGACAGTTCAATTTTTAGAGATTTATTCATCCTTTCCACCTGTCCCCCAGCTTGAGGGTGGTAGGGGATGTGTAGCAGTAGGGGAATACTGGCCCAGGTACCCATACTTCGGTACACCTGTCTGATAAAAGTGGGGCCATTATCAGAATCAATGCTATGTGGCAATCCCCATCTTGGAAAAATTTCAGTTATTAACATTTTTGCTGCAGCCCAGCTGGTCTCTTTTCTAGTCCAAAATGCTTCCACCCACTTACTGAAGCTATCCACAATCATAAACAAGAATCTATTTTTTCTAGGGGTGTTAGGGAAGGGCCCTACAAAGTCCACCTGTAAGCGTTGGAGGGGTCCCTTTAACGCTTGGTGCATTAACTCTCCACGTCTTTTCCTTCTAGCAGGGTCTTGCTTAGCACATATCAAACAGCCATGAATAGGCAGGTTTAAATCCTCTTTCATTCCTAGCCACCATCCTAATTTTTTAAGTTTTTCCAATGCCTATTCCTGTTTCGGGTGACCTCCCACAGTTGAACCATGTACCCATCCTAAAAGGAGGTACTGCATTTGCTGAGGGATTACTAAAAAACATTCATTTTCTGGTTTTGCCAGAATCAAATCTCCCTCCTTTCTTAACGGGACACTCTGCCACTGTGAGGGACATTCCCTTATCCACTGCTGTATCATGTCCTCTTTTGCCTGCAAGTCCTGTAAAAGCTGAATCTCTTTCTGGTTGTTTCCTTCAATTTCTTGTTTTTGTTTTGCTTGTGCCCACGTGGTTACTGCTACGGGAGTCGGCTCCCCCAATGTTCCAATAAGGGCTGTTTCTTTAGCCAATTTATCTGCTTGTTCATTTCCCCACTGTAAGGTATCCTTTCCTCTATGGGCTTTTATTTTAACCATCCAGATCCTCTGATACTGCCCTGCCAATTTTTCCATTTGCTGCCACAAAAGTTTGTGTTTAATTTCAGATCCATCGGTTCCTGTAAAACCTATACTATTCCACCATGGCAAATAAATAGTGATTCCCTTGTAAACATAATCTGAATCGGTTCCTATTATTATTTCTGTTTATCTTTCATTCTGGCTAAGACTTCTAAAACTGCTGACCCTTCTGCAGACCGTGTTCCTCCTTTAGTCAATTTGTACTGGAAAGAGTTAACTGTCTGCAGGTCTCCAGTTAAACATATCCCTGCAAAGCCAGTAACTCGCTTTCCTCCGGTATAATAAGAACTACCGTCTACAAACCAAATTGTTTTCCCAATCACCTGTTCAATTGGGGTTGCTTTAAAAATAGGGTGTGTTTTGGATTCTTGCTGGGGTTCACAGACATGTTCTCGACCGTTTATAGTCAGTCCCCACACAGATATTTCAGGTTCTTTTAGCGGGACTAATTGCGCATTTTCGGACATGAGAGCAAAGACCCACTGAATGGCTTGATCTACTCTCACATGTCCTTTAGACAGATTTTCCTTACTGAGTAGTTTTCCCAGTGCGTGGTGACTTTTTACAATCACCTTGCTTGCTCCGATGATTGCCTGAGCTTTTTGTAGTGTCCAGTATGCAGCTAGGGCAGTTTGCTCACAGATTCCCAGTTTGTTTTCTGGAGCTGTTAATGCTCTACTATACTAAGCTACAGGTCTTTCCCCAGCACCAGTATCCTGTGTAAGCACACTAACAATACAGAAATTCTTAACGCTAGGGTACAAAACAAAGGGGAATTCGTTATTAGGGGCGGCTAAGGTAGGTGCTTCCATTAACCCTTTTTTCAGGCTTTCCCATGCGTTAGTTGCCTCCTCTGTCCAAGTCCACTGCGGTCTTTTAAATACCTCGTACAGAGGACCTGCTTTCTCTGCATAACCAACCATAAATTCTCTGCAGAAGTTAGTGAGTCCCAAGAAAGACTGCAAAGATTTAGGCCTGGTCCCCACTTAGTCCGGACTTCGGACTAAGGTACGCAAATTCAGCTACGTTAATAACGTAGCTGAATTCGAAGTACCTTAGTCCGGACTTACCGCGGTCCAGACGCGGCAGGAAGTCTCCCCCTGTCGACGCCGCGTACTCCTCTCGGCGAGCTGGAGTACCGGCGCCGACTGTGAGCACTTCCGGGATCGATCCGGGATCGATTTATCGCGTCTTAACCAGACGCGATAAATCGATCACAGAACATCGATGGCGTGCCGCCGGACCAGCTGGTAAGTGAAGACTAGGCCTTAGTATCCACTGGCATAGGGAGGTTAACGATACACTTAACCTTTCCTTATCTACAGATCTTCCCCCTGCACTGAGCCAAATTCTGAGGTATTGCACTTCTCTTTGTTTGAGCTGGGATTTAGAGGGGTTAAGTTTCAAGCCCTACTTTCTGCAGCTAGTCAGCAACCGCTGCATTAACGCTTCGTGTTCTTGCTCTGTTTCACTGACTATTAAAATGTCCTCTACATACTGGACTATTCTTCCCTTTTGTAACAATTCCTCCTTTTCTAGCATATTTCTCACTACAGTATGAAATATTGTGGGTGCGTCACAGTACCCCATAGGCAAAACATTCCAACAGTATTGTACACCCTGTATTTGTACAGAACACAAAAGCTGTTCTGTATTGGGACTCTGGGTTTAAAGGTAAACTCCAAAAGCCATTTGCCACATCGAGTACTGAGAATCACTTCAAATCAGGGGTTACCACCGCCAATAGTTCTGGGTAGGCAGCCACCACTGGTGCTCCTCGTTTTGGCAGTTCTGTTTAACCCCCGATAGTCAATAGTTAATCTCCATGTTCCATCAGGTTTTCTAACTGGCCAGATTGGTGCCGCATTAGGTGCCGAACACCTTCTAATCAATTTTCGTTTTTCCAATTCTTCTATTACTTGTCTTCGAGATTCTTGTGCTTCCTGAGGGATTGGGTATTGTTTTATGTAGGGGGGTGTATCCCCTTCTAAAGTGACGGAGGTCTGCATTTTTCCCGTATCTAGGGAGTCTGCTGCCCAGACAGCATGAATCTCAGCCCACCAACCTTCCCAGCCTTTCGGCGAAGGAGGTGGCTGTTTAGAGTTTATTGCTTTTACTGTCTGCGTAGCAAGCCCCATAGGGATCAAGTTAGTGTCATTTGAATCCTCGGTTATAGTGAGAGTTTGTCTAATACACATATTTGGAAAATCTAGAATTAATCCCAGTCACTTAATAGTTTCTGCCCCAATTAAGTTTTCTCTCCCTGCGATAAAAGTTTTCTCTCCCTTCTCTCCCACCCCAGGCAAAAAAGCCTCCCGCCGCCCACCCCCCGAGCACGGCACGGGAGAGTGCCGAGCCCGGCCGTGGCTCCGCTCTCCCTGGCGGCCAGAGCACCGGGGGGAGGGCGGAGAGCCCGGCCGTGGCTCCACTCTCCCTGGCGGCCAGAGCGCCGGGGGGAGGGCGGCGAGCCCACTGCGGCTCCGCTCTCCCCGGCGGCCAGAGCGGCAGGGGGAGGGCGGCGAGCCGGCCGGGGCTCCGCTCTCCCTGGCGGCCGGAGTGCTGTGGGGAGGGCGGCGAGCCCGCCGCAGCTCCACTCTCCTCGGCAGCCAGAGCACCGGAGGAGGGCGACGAGCCCACTGCGGCTCCGCTCTCCCCGGCGGCCGGAGCCGGATCACCACGCTGTGCCACCTCCCTCCAGGTGCCGCCCCAAGCACAAGCTTGGTGGGCTGGTGCCTGGAGCCGGCCCTGGATAGCACACTTTTCCTGAATGGTATGTACACCAAACTGGAGAGGGAGGGTTTTAACATTATATGTTTGCTTAGTTCCTGATATGCCCTGGATCTGAACAGAATCCCCAATTGGATATACATTAAATTCATCTTTTACTATTGGAATTCCAGCCTGTGTCCAACAGAAAATCTACAAGCCCATCCCCAACTCGGATGCTTAAGTGGGGGCATCCCCAGACATCTATTGTCATGGGTTGCTGGAAAATGCATTCCGAGTTACAGGGAGGGCTGTCCTATTCTGTTGAATTAGTGACAATCGGGTCATTCAGTCCAGATGCCAAGACCGTCACCTGAGCTACCTTCATCCCTGTCTTATCTTCCTCCTTTCGAGACTCCTTGCCAATCATACGTGCCTGCAACTGTGCCCACAGCTTCTCAATCTCTCCCTTAAGATCTAAGTTCTCCTGTTTCAAAACTCCAGGCGCTACCCGTTCACTCTCTCCATTTCTTCCTCTGCCTTTATTCATTCCGTGACCTCTCCAACCCCAGCCACAGCCGCGGGGAGAGTATCCAGGACCCTCTGTTTTCCACTGTCCTAACTGTGTTCGCCACTCATTGACAGGAGTTCCTTCCTATTGTTTAACTGCAGTTTCCACTTTTTCAATCCATTCATTCCAGGGTATATCTCTACCTCCATTCTCGCACCAAGCCTTCATCCAATCTAACACCCCAGAAGGCATTGCCTCTAACACAAGTTGCTTCAAATCCTCAAGATTTGTAGCTGCCGCTGTTAACCTAGTGTATGTTTGTATTCTATCAGCCAGCTTTGCCGGAGCTTCCCCTGGCATTCTTGTAATTCCTTTAAGTATCGCTAACTCACTAGATAGCTTAAAATGCTTTTGAACCACAAGTTTAACCATTTGCATAACATTATCATCAAAACCAAGGGTATAACAGTTCAGTGGTCCCAAAAGCATTTGTACCAGGATTGGTTCCTGTAACATGTCAATTCCCACAGCTTTTAATAACTATGAGCATTTATGGAGCCATGCCATAAATTCGTTAAAATTCTCGGAAGGCGAGGGACCAATGGCTCCAGCTACCGCAGTTAGCTCATTAATTTTTAAAGCAACGAGTCTGGCAGTTAAGCCGCTTACTCGAGGCGGGTGAGGTGTGTATGTACTTTTAGATGCCTGATATCTTTCCCTCTGTATATAATTAGGTGCCTGATTTATTTCTCTTTCTGCATAATTGCCATGGGACCATGGGTCTCTTAAATTATCAGTTAGGGCAGGTCTTCACTACGGGGGGCGTTGATTTAAGATACGCAAATTCAGCTACGCGAATAGCGTAGCTGAATTCGACCTATCGGAGCCGACTTACCCCGCTGTGAGGACGGCGGCAAAATCAACCTCCACGGCTCCCTGTCGACAGCGCTTACTCCCACCTCCGCTGGTGGAGTAAGAGCGTCGATTCGGGGATCGATTGTCGCGTCCCGACGAGACGCGATAATTCGATCCCCGAGAGATCGATTTCTACCCGCCGATTCAGGCGGGTATTGTAGACCTAGCCTGAGTATTTGTTGCCGTTTCCACTGCATTCCATGGCCTCAATGACAGTGGACCCTCAGTGCGTGGGGTAATATCAAGGGTAAATTGGGGTGTATGTGGAGTATTGGGGTCCGGTTCTTCGGCAAGGGTTTCTCCCTCAATTTCTCCCATTTCTCCTGTTTTAACTGGAATTGATCTAGGTTTTGGGGAGGGTTTGCCCATAACCTGGTTCTCATCATAAGCTGGTGGATGTGGTGCTGTAGCCCCTGCCCATGGGTCAATAGAGGATAATTCAACTGGGTCATTCCACATGTCCCCACGGCAGCATCCATTCCAATTGTCCCATGTCCCATCTTTTAATTTAGCTAGGGCTACCTGTTTCCATTTCTGTCCCCACACTTCAGGTACAGTAAAAGCACTTGAAGCCTGCTGAGCTAAGGGGGACGGTACCTTTTGCTTTTGCAGGTTTTCTACAGCTATCTCTAATCTCTTATTTTCCTGCTGTGTTTGCTCGAGCATATCATGAGCTTGAACTGCCTGTTGCCCTGTTAAAAGGGCTTGGGCTTTCCAGTGCTCGACTGCCTGGGTTGCTTCCTCCAAAGCTTTAGTTACCTCTTCTACTTCCCTGGTCTTTTCCATTACCTGTCTGGCTAGCATAGTGGCGTGCTGTTTAAGCCATCGTACTGCTATAGACATTAATTGCAAAATTATTGCTTTTTTACTTTTATTATTATTCTTTAAAGCTTCTGTTTCTGCCATTGCTTTACATATGCCAGTCCATGTTTCCCCACTTTCTTTTTTAAATTCATATGGACCCCCCTTTACTGGCAATCCAGGAGTTATGAAACTCCATGGGGATTTGAAGGGAGGGGAAAAGGGGGTTCCCTAGCTCATGGTTTTCTGCCATGTTAGATCACGATTCCTACAGTGGACAGCTCGCTTACTCACCAGATCAGAGGTCGGGGTCACCAGTGTTGTCAGTAGCTACCAGTGTGGTGCTCTACTCTTGTTCGATGATGATAACAGTCGGCTGCGTGCGTGTTCCCTCTGAGTGCTGCCCCAGCTCTGCGCAGATCGCTGACACAGCAGACCCCGAGAGAACCCCCAATGACGGCACACTCTAGTAAGGTATGAAGGAACCCGAGCCAGGTTTATTGTCAAAGGAAACACAGTAATAGTTTCCTATAGACTCTACAGGACAATCTACGAATATGTGCCCCCTGGCAATGGACGCAGCTCAGTCAGTGGTGGGACTTTCCACTGCCCCCTAGGCTGGCCAAAAATACATACTCCGGTACCTACTTATATACAGTTACAGGACAAATTACTCATCTCTCCTGACGTATTGAGGTACAGCCTCTTGGCTCATTAGGGTGCTGTCTCCCCTTTGATCATATTGTTCCAGACATACAGATCTAGCCATCATGCTGTCCTGTCTTTAAGAGGCACCTGCCTGTTCTTTGTTATGTCTATGGAGTGTCCTTGTATCGGGCTATGCAGGTGCCATCTTGGCACAAGTTCCTCTTATTAGCACTTATATGATAAGCACCTGCTTCTAACAACCTTCTTCTTGCCAGTGTCTGTGAGCAGGGCCTGCTTCTGGCTCACAGCCCAGCTTTTGCTTAGCAGTGCCTGGAAGTACTTTGGTTCAGGCTTCAGGCCTCAGACTAGGCCTCTGACACAAGAATTTATATTTCAGGGCCTCATCTTACTACACCCCCATGACTGTTGGCCCCTTACTGAAACTTAGTGGGGGTGGGAGGGGTTGGTTGGCTTCTCCCAGTACCAAAAGACAGGAAGGGCTAATGAGAAAAGAAAACGCTGAGGCAGGCAGGCCAATGAGGGAGTCAGGTGCCAGTTCTTTGTGTGAGCTGGAGCTGCCTGCCAGAGAAGGGCAGAGGAGCAGCCTGAGCTGGGTTGGAGGCAGAGTTGCAGAACCACTGATGCTGAGGGTTGCTGGGTCTGGAGCAGTCTGGAGCTGGGTGTGGTGAGCAGCTGGGGAGAGCGAGGGGGGACACTGGGCAGCGTGGGATGACATCATGTTTTCCTTTCCCCTTTCCCATTTTT
Source organism: Malaclemys terrapin pileata (assembly GCF_027887155.1). Taxonomy (NCBI): domain Eukaryota; kingdom Metazoa; phylum Chordata; order Testudines; family Emydidae; genus Malaclemys; species Malaclemys terrapin. The sequence goes on along the minus strand of NC_071517.1, from coordinate 41,625,771 downwards.
TACTTATTTTTTTATTACTTGCTGTTTAATAAATCGTATTTCTTCTGAACTCTATGCAATGCTGAATGGCGACATCAGGGATGCATCCGGAGTGAAGAGAGGACCCCAGAGTGGGGATACGACACCCTAGTCTCTGTCCTGAGTGATCGCAACAAAATTGGGGATGCAGACCCCGCAGGAATCTTGGGGCCAGCCTTGTCGGGGTTTCAGACACCAGAGTGGAAGGGGAGTCCTCGAGGTCAGGCAGGTCTCCAGGTAAAGGGAGTGGGAACGAAGATTCAGCTCCTTTTGCTATTCGATTCTATCAGGGTGGTGTATAAGCCAGAAGAGTTCCCCACAATAGTAAGACCATTTCCCCTGCTTACCTCTGCATATTTACTGGTTTCTTGTAAAGTTAGTTAGGATTATAGGGGAAAGTGTCAGAGCGGCCACCAGTGAGAGTTGCTGGCCACACTCTGAGGCCACCACATTTGGTTGTGAGAATCCCTGGGCTAGATGCTCACGATGGGCCCTTCTGACCATAGAGCCTGTGAGTGGAACAGGAGCCGGACACAGAGATGCTGCAGCGCGGTGGGTTGATCGCTAGGACCCAGGAGCAGCTGGGAGGCGGCTCTGGGGGAGCGATCGCTGGGCTCAGGCCCGGCAGCAGGAAGTGACTCGCAGCCGCTGCGGGGACTCTGGCTCCAGGCTCCTGGCGAGATCCCCGAGCCCCGGCGGCTGGTGCTGGGAGCCCGGAGCCCGGGCTGCAGCCGGGAGAGGGGAATCTCCAGCAGGGCCCTTCCCGCTGCTCCCCAGGAGCCTCTCCCAGGGCAGAGCCCCCAGCCCGGCCAGGCCCCTTCCCGGCCCGGCCCCTGCCCCAGGGGGCCCCGCTCGGAGGGAAGGTGAGAGAGACCCGCCCCCGCCCCCGTCACCCCCGGGCTGCAGGGGGAGGAGGATAAAGAGGGGCAGGGGGGGTGTGGGCAGGTGGGTGCTGGGGATGCGGGGGGCAGGCTGGAATGTGGGCGGGGGGGGGAACTGAAGGGAAAATGGGGCGATGCGGTGGAATTGGGGAGATGGGGAGCTGAGTGGTGCGAGGCTGGAATGGGGGGAAGATGTGAGTGGGGGGCACTGCGAGGGAAGGGAGTGTGTGGGGAGACTGGCGTGGGACAGAGGCAAAACCCAGCCCCCACACCCACACCCACACCCACACCCACACCCTGCTCCCAGTGTGTTACTGTCAGACACACCCGTGCTGGTGGGGTCTGTGTCTCATGAGTTTTTGGGTAGCCCAGGGCCCTGGTCTGATTTCTGGGCAGGATAAACATCTCAGCCACACCGGAGTCACTGCTGCTTTGGGAGGCAGGGAGTGTGGATGGGCCAATGGGATCAGCCTCTGCCTGCCCGTCCCTGGGGACTGCTGCAGGAGTCCAGGGCAGCTCATTCTTTAGGTGATGCCATCAGAGGGCTCCTGCTGCTCCTAAGGGAGAGGAGTTTACACGACAGTGTGGGGAAATCCCCCAAAGTGGCCCCTTTTTTTCTAACATTTGGCTCAGAGATACTGTTATTTGGAGGATCTGAAGAGTCTGGGGGGGAATCGGGGTGTGACATGGACTGAAGCCCCTTCTCTAACCTCCCCCATCGCCCCTCTCGCCCCGACAGGCTGACGAATCACGTCCACGTTTTGGTCCAGATGGGCCCGTCTTCCAGGACACAGGGAAGGGAAATGTCTGTGATGGAGCCGGCTCAGGTGGGGGATTTTCAGGGAGCTCCTGGGCAGGGGCAGGGGCAGGGAGGAGACAGGGTGTGATAAACCTGCTGATTTTCTGTTTGGGCCCATTGGTGATGGGGGAGGGGAGACAGGACATTCTCCCATTTCTCAAACAGGATAGAACCCCATTACACAGGGCTGGGAGTGAGACCACACTAGCCTGAGGCTGCTGTGAAATATGAAGGAAAGCTGTCTGGATTCCTGTCCCTGGCTCAGAGCTCTGCTTCCCGTATCAGCCTGTGTCTCGCAGGTGTGTGGGAAATGAGAAGACCCTGCAATTCTCCGTGTGCTGGGGGAGACAAGGAGCTCTCACCTTCTCCCCACCCCCTGAAGCCTCCTGCCTTCTCTGAGCAGGATTGGGGAGGGAGTCTGCTACTCTGTCACTCCCAGAGCTTCCATTTCTTTATCCGTCCTCCCGCGTGACTAGTGGGATTGTGGCTGGAGCAGCAGGTGCTGAGTGGGGGCTTTTGGTGTTCCAGATGCCGGTGACCTTCGAGGAGGTAGCTGTGTATTTCACCCAGGGGCAGGGGGCTCTCCTGGACCCCGCTCAGAGAGCCCTCTACAGGGACGTCATGCAGGAGAACTACAAGATGGTGACCTCGCTGGGTAAGGGATTCCCATTCCCTCGGTTATTTGAAGTCATCGGGTCTGCGTATCTGAATCTGGTCAGGTTCTTCCCTTGTCAATCAGATAGGAGGTGAATGGGTTCCATAATGCACAGCTGCCATGTGAGAGAGACTTGCATCTCCATGCCCTCTCTAGTGGGACATGGGTGTCAAAACCCAATGGACAAGATAAACGATCCCCACCCCTCCAGCTTTCAAAGGGGCATAAATCCATCATTGTCCTGTCTGTGTTGTTTGTCAGCTGCACACACAGTCCCTGTTCACCTCCCTCCTTAGGAATAGATCCAGCCATGGGGAGGGCTCTAGTCTCTGTAGGTTTAGAAAGAGACAAGGGTTTAAGTCCAGAGCTGTGTGTGAGTCAGCAAGGCCCCAAGAGCGCACAGATCCTGGGAACGCCTAGTGAGGGTGTAGTAATAATTCAACTCACATCCCCAGACAACTTCCTCTGCGTGAGGGGGCTCAGTGACGATTTTCCCGTCTTCTTGGATTCCACGTTCCTCCACCAGAGCACAGGGACAGGTTCCTTTCATGGAATGTCCTTTCTGACAAATACTCCACCCTGATCTGGTCTGATTTCACCCTCTGCACAGGATTCCCCCTTCCCAAACCTGAGCTGATCGCCCGGCTGGAACAAGGGGAGGAGCCCTGGGTGCCCGATCTCCAGGCCTGCAAGGAAAGAAGGCTTCTGAGATGCACCCGTACAGGTGAGGTTTGACACAGAAACCATCTAGGGAATGAAGGAAAAAGCTGAGAATCCCAAAATATGGTGTGAGTAAGCACCCTCAGTTCTTCCTCATCTCAGCCAGGACAAGGCTGCAGTCAGCAGATATAGCTCACGCCATTCCACCCAGCCTCTTAGCTGCAGGAGTTTGCTTCCCAGCTTTCCTTCCCTGTGAGTGTTTGGGTGGGATGTGGAGGCGGAGTCGAATTGCTCAGTCTTTGTGTTGGGTTTTCCCTTTGTGCTATTCCTCTTTTTCCCCAGCAGAATTACTCCTGTCTCGATTGTGTCTCTCCCAGCAGGTCCTGACCGAGGGAGTGAGAATGAGGTGGGGAATCATCATGAGGAAGTTCCTGGGGAAGTGGAACCAGAGGGGACCTTTGTGGGAAGAGCTGAAGGGAATTTTTCCCAGTGCTTGGAGCAGGCAGAAGCCTGGGGAAGTTGGCACAGGTCAGAGAGACTGCTGGGAAACAACCCAGGGAAGAAAGTGGATGAATCTATTAACGGTGAGGGAGGAGAGGAGGATCCCAGAGCGCCGCAGCCAAATCCCAAGGAAGAGACACCCTGGCACTACCTTCAGTGTGGGAAAGGATTCACTGTGAGATCACAGCTTGTGACACATCAGCCAATCCATACTGGAGAGAAACCCCTTCAATGCTTAGACCATGGGGAAAGCTTCAATAAGCACACAGAACTTAATAACCATGGGAGATGCCACACTGGAGAGAAACCCGCTCAATCCCACGAGTGTGGGAAATGTTTCATTTCGAAGACACAAATAATTAGACATCAGTTAAGCCACACAGGGGAGAGACCCCACAAGTGCTTGGACTGTGGGAAAAGTTTCACAGAGAGGGCAAACCTTGTTAAACATCAGGCAATCCACACAGGAGAAAGGCCCCACAGGTGCTTGGATTGTGGGAAAAGTTTCATACAGAGGTCACACCTTGTTAAACATCAGGCAATCCACACAGGAGAAAGACCCCATAAGTGCTTGGACTGTGGGAAAAGTTTCATAAGAAGGTCAGACCTTGTTAAACATCAGACAATCCACACAGGAGAAAGACCCCACAGGTGCTTGGACTGTGGGAAAAGTTTCATACAGAGGTCACACCTTGTTAAACATCAGGCAATGCACACAGAAGAAAGACCCCATACGTGCTTGGATTGTGGGAAAAGTTTCATAAGAAAGTCAAACCTTGTTAAACATCAGGCATTATATACAGAAGCAAGACCCCACAGGTGCTTGGACTGTGGGAAAAGTTTCGTACAGAGGTCAAACCTAGTTCGTCATCAGGCAATCCACACGGGAGAGAGACCCCACAAGTGCTTGGACTGTGGGAAAAGTTTCATGAGAAGGTCACACCTTCTTAAACATCAGGCAAGGCACACAGGAGAGAGACCCCACAAGTGCTTGGACTGTGGGAAAAGTTTCATAAGAAGGTCAGACCTTGTTAAACATCAGGCATTACACAGAGGAGAAAGACCACACAAATGCTTGGACTGTGGGAAATGTTTCATACAGCGGTCACACCTAGTTCGTCATCAGGCAATCCACACAGGAGAGAGACCCCACAAGTGCTTGGACTGTGGGAAAAGTTTCATAAGAAGGTCAGACCTTGTTAAACATCAGGCATTACACACAGGAGAAAGACCACACAAGTGCTTGGACTGTGGTAAATGCTTCATACAGAGGTCACACCTAGTTCGTCATCAGGCAATCCACACAGGAGAGAGACCCCACAAGTGCTTGGACTGTGGGAAAAGTTTCATACAGAGGTCACAACTAGTTCACCATCAGGCATTACACACCGGAGAGAGACCCCACAGGTGCTTGGATTGTGGGAAAAGTTTCATAGAGAGGTCAAACCTTGTTCAACATCAGGCAATCCACACAGGAGAAAAACCCCACAAGTGCTTGGACTGTGGGATAAGTTTTTTACAAAGATCAAACCTTGTTCAACATCAGGCAATCCATGCAGAAGAGAGACCCCACAAGTGCTTGGACTGTGGGAAAAGTTTCATAAGAAGGTCACACCTTGTTTATCATCAGACAATCCACAGAGGAGTAAGACCCCACAAGTGCTTGGACTGTGGGAATGGTTACATACACAGGTCAGACCTTGTTAAACATCAAGCTTTACACACAGGAGAGAGACCTCACAAGTGCTTGGACTGTGGGAAATGTTTCATACAGATGTCACACCTTGTTCAACATCAGGCAATCCACACAGGAGAGACTCCAGAGGTGCTTGGACTGCGGAAAAAGTTTCATATGGAGGTCTGACCTTATTAAACATTGAAGAATCCTCACAGAATCTAAATTTCTGTGACACATGGCAAGAAAGGGTTAAGCAACTTGCATGTAATTGACTCAGGGTCAACATTTAGATTGAGATTTTAAAAGTGTGTCCACCTTAGATAAGCTAGAGTATGAAATGTAAATGTGTATTTTTAAAGACTTGGAAGAAGAGGGCAAGTCATGTCTGAGTAACCTAATTGCCTTCTCTGACGAGATAACTGGCTCTGTGGATGAGGGAAAAGCAGTGGATGTGTTATTCCTTGATTTTAGCAAAGCTTTTGATATGATCTCCTACAGTATTCTTGCCAGCAAGTTAAAGAAGTATGGGCTGGATGAATGGACCAAAAAGTGGATAGAAAGCTGGCTAGATCGACGGGCTCAACTGGTAGTGATCAATGGCTCCATGTCTATTTGGCAGCCAGTATCAAGAGGAACAACAAGGAGTCTGGTGGCACCTTAAAGAGTAACAGATTTATTTGGGCATAAGCTTTGATGGGTAAAAACCTCACTTCTTCAGATGCAACAGGTTTCGAGGTTTTTACCCACGAAAGCTTATGCCCAAATAAATCTGTTAGTCTTTAAGGTGCCACCAGACTCCTTGTTGTTTTTGTAGATACAGACTAATATGGCTACCCCCTGATACTTGGTATCAAAAGGAGTGCCCAAGGGTCGATCCTGGGGCCGGTTTTGTACAGTACCTTCATTAATGATCTGGAGGATGATGTGGACCTCACCCTCAGTAAGTTTGCAGATGACACTAAACTGGGAGGAGTGGTAGATACGCTGGACGTTAGGGATATGATACAGAGTGACGTAGACAAATTAGAGGATTGGGCCTAAATAAATCTGATGAGGTTCAACAAAGACAAGTGGAGAGTCCTGCATTTAGGATTCAAGAATTGCATTCACTCCTACAGACTAGGGACCGAATGGCTAGGCAGCAGTTCTGCAGAAAAGGACCTAGGGTTTACGGTGGATGAGAAGCTGGATATAAATCAACAGTGTGCCCTTGTTACCAAGAAGGCTAACGGCATTTTGAGCTGTATAAGCAGGGGCATTGCCAGCAGATCGAGGGATGTGATCATTCCCCTCTATTCAACATTGGTGAGGCCTCATCTGGAGTATTGTGTCCAGTTTTGAGCCCCACACTACAAGAAGGATGTTGAAAAATTGGAAAGAGTCCAGCGGAGGGTAAAAAATTGATTAGGGGTCTGGAGCACATGACTTACGAGGAGAGGCTGAGAGAACGGGGATTGTTTAATCTATTGAAGAGAAGAATGATGAGGGATTTGTTAGCTGCTTTCAACTACCTGAAAGGGGGTTCCAAAGAGGATGGATCTAGACTGTTCTCAGTCGTACCAGATGACAGAACAAGGAGTAATGGTCTCTAGTTGCAGTGGGGAAAGTTTAGGTTGGATAGGAGGAAACACTATTTCACTAGGAAGATGGTGAAGCCCTGGAATGGGTTACCTAGCGAGGTGGTGGAATCTCCTTCCTTAGAGGTTTTTAAGGTCAGGCTTGACAAACCCCTGTCTGGGATGATTTAGTTGGTGATTGGTCCTGCTTTAAGCCGGGGGTTGAACTAGATGACCTCCTGAGGTCCCTTCCATCCCTAATACTCTATGATTCTAAGAGGGGTAACTGTAGTAGTCTATGTTTAGCTATCCAAACGGTTCCTGTATTCTGTTATTTCAGGGATCAATAATTCTGCGATTATACCCATCACCCATGCCACTTACCCAATTCCAGCTCAGTCTCATTGAATTCGCTGGGGGTAGATGCTGAAGGATGGAGGGAATATTTATAGCTGAAATCACCAAAATGTGTTTTGCAAGTTTAATGTTAATCGGATCTGTTCCTCTCTCCTGCTCGGACATTTTCTCTGGGGATCCTGGAGGCGGAAAGGAGCAGGTGTTACCATCTTGGCTACCAATCGCAACGGTGACTCTCTACACTAACAATTCTTAAACTATGGGGCAGAGCCTCCCAGTGGAGGCACAGGAATGTGTCAGGGGAGGCGCGATCAGTGTGGGTTGTTGGGTTTTTTTTTTAAAGAGCACTGGCTTTCAGCACCAGTTGGCTGGGGCTCATGAGGAAGGAACAGGCCTATCTGGGAGGTGGGGATAAATGCTCAGGCTCTCAAACCCAGGTGGAGCAGCAGCACAGAAGTCGGGGTGGCAATGGGGTGATAAGTCTGCTGTGAACAGCGATATTGAGGAATATCACTCTTCACGTGGCCACCCTAACTTCTGTGCTGCTGTTGGAGGCCTTCAGAGCTGTGCACATCGCCAGCAACCACTCTGCCTTTAGAGCTGGGTGGTGATATATGTGCTTTTGAGGGTGGGGGCGTAAATGACCACAGACACCATGGGGGGTGGCAATGAAACACATTTGAGAACCACTGGTCTATACTATTATGGTCACCACACTTACAAAATGATAAATCTTCTCCAAAGTATGTCTTGTGAGGTATCATAGAAAAAGTAATTGCTTGCTGAATATTAGTGTCCCGTTAAAATGTGTCTATCAGCACTGTCCATGGAGCTCTCAGAGTTTGCTGTATGTGTGTTACATGTTGTAAAGCTGAAAAACGCCCACAGATGAGCTGCTCAGAGACAATGGCACCTGCACACCAGCTAGGTGCTACATGGCCAGTAATTGCTCAGCCAGCCATTCAGCAGCTGTGGAGCTGGGAACAGGAGAGTTACAATTCACCGGAAGGACAGCTGGACGCTCACTTAGGCCACAAACTGATTGTCGCCTGCCCCCCGACTGGGGGATGAACCTCAAAGAGGAGAGTGGTATAAAAGCACAAGGGAGAATTGTCTCCATTTTTACCTCTCGTCTCCCATTTTTACAGAAGGCAACAAGATGGCTTGAAAGGCAACAGGGGCCTTGGAGTGGGGAGGACTGACCAAGGCTGGAAGGAAATTCAGGCTGGGTACTAAAAACTATGAACTGCCTGCAACAGTGGGTGGGGTGAGAAAACGTGCTTGCTTTGCATTTTCCTTAGCCCTTGGCTACACTTGCAGATGGACAGCGTTGTGAGTTAAACCTGAGTTTGTACAGCTGAGTAGGGAAAGCACTCCAGTCTGTCCACACTGACAGCTGTCCAGCACACTGTCGTGGCCACATTTGCAGCATTTGCTGTGCCATTGGGAGCGGTGCACAATGGGCAGCTATCCCACAGAGCACCTCTTACCATTCTGGAGCCGAGGGTTGTGGGAAGGGGGCGTGGGTGTGGGCCATTCTGGGTCCTGTCCCAACGCCCTGTGATGCATCGCTTCTCATCCCAGAAATCCCTTTGTTTCCGTCCACCTTTGGTACCATCTTTCAACGGTTTCTGTGCAGCGTGATCTGTCTGCGGGAAATGGAGTCCGAACTGCTGAGGCGTATCCTGACTTATCTCGTCAGCACATCACGTTTGGCTGTCGAACTATTCTTTAAGATCCAAAGTGACAGTGAGGAGTCCGACGATGCTGTCGAGCCGCGTAACGCGTATGACACGAAATTGCTTGTGGCATCCACGAACATTCTCAGCACCGTGGAACGCCGCTTTTGGGCTCGGGAAACAAGCACCGAGTGGTGGGATCACATCGTCATGGAAGTCTGGGATGACGTGCAGTGGCTGCAGAACTTTCGGATGAGAGAAGCCACTTTCATGGGAACAGGCCCCCACCCTGCGGCGCAAGGAGACGAGATTGAGAGCTGCCCTGCCAGTGGAGAAGTGAGTGGCTATTGCTATCTGGGAGCTGGCAACTCCAGTCTGCTACCCGTCGGTCGCAAACCAGTTGGAATAGTGTTGATGCAAGTTTGCAAAGCCATTAATCGCATCTTACTCAGAAGAACCGTGACTCTGGTTAACTTGCAGGAAGTAGTGGATTGCTTTGCACAAATGGGGTTCTCTAACTGTGGAGGGGCAATAGATGGGACACACATTCCTATTCTGGCACCACCCCACCTACGATCCGAGTTCGTTAATCGGAAGGGGTATTTCTCTATGGTTCTCCAGGCGCTTGTGGATCACCGTGGGCATTTCATTGACATTAACACAGGCTGACCCGGAAAGGTGCATGACGCACGCATCTTTTCGAACACTTGGCTGTTCAGGAAGATGCAGTCCGGGACTTTTTTCCCCAGAGCAGAAGGTCACGGTAGGGGAAGTTGAAATGCCTATTGTGATCCTTGGAGATCCCGCTTACCCGTTAATGCCCTGGCTCATGAAACCCTACACAGGGAGCCTTGAAAGCAGCAAGGAATGGTTCAACTATAGGCTGAGGCGGTGCCGAATGACTGTGGAGTGTGCCTTTGCCGTTTAAAGGTCCGCTGGTGATCTCTGTATGGGAAGCTGGACTTGGCCGAAAACAGCATCCCCGCGGTCATATCTGCGTGCTGTACCCTCCATAATATTTGTGAAGGGAAGGGTGAAAGCTTCACTCAGGCATGGACCTCTGAGGTTCAAGACCTGGAGGCTGAATTTGCACAGGCAGAGAGCAGGGCTATTACAGGGGCCCAGCGCGGGGCTGCAAGGATTAGGGATGCCTTGAGGGAGCAATTTGAGGCTGAAAACCAGCAGTGATATCTGGTGCCCTGCACAGGAGTGAAGTGCAGTAGTTCCAATCTTTAGGAATCAGTGTTTGCTAAGCAGACAAGCAGACTTGCAGTGCCTGTTTATTTCCTGGGCTAAGGAGTCTTTTACTTTATGCAATAATAAAGAATGTTTTCAAAGCCAAAAAATCCATTTATTGAAAAGAAAAAAAAATATTTATTGAAAAGAAACAAGGGGGTGGAGTGGGGAACGGTACAATCACAGATTCGCGTATGTCCTGGCTGGTGTGGTGTGCAGTGAGTGCTGCACTTCAGGGTAGCTATACTGCATGGTGATGGGTTTAAAGTGCAGAGGGTAAGGGTTGTGGTTTTCAGGGTTGGGTGGTGAAGATACTGTTGTTGGAGGCAGCTGGTGGCGGGAAGAACACGGAAGTTGGGGAAAGTGGGTTCGAGGTGACAGTGGGGCACAATGGAAAGAGTTTTGGTTAAAGACTGTAGGGGGGAGTGGCGTTTGCATTTGCGGTACTGCTCCAACTGCAAGGCTACAAGCTCCTTGATAGCGTCTCCTTGGAGCTCCAGGATGCTTATGAGCCGATCCGTGCTTTGCTGCCGATGCTCCTTGCTTTCCAGCCGGTGCGCTGCATTTTCCTGGTGGACCCTGCTATCTCTCTCCCTCCAGTCTTGTGCTTTCTCATTCTCTAATAGATTGCCGCATCACTTCTTGCAGTATGTCTTCTTTGCTTTTTCGCGGTCTCTTCCTGAGTCTTTGCAGTCTCTGAGCAGGCGATAAGAAGGACGGCTGAGGTCTCAAGGTTGTTGCAGCTGTATAGGCAAAATGCAACATTTAACAGAGGCAGCATTGTTTCTACCGGACAGAGTAATGATTCCCCCCCCCCCCACTAAAGGAATAGAAAACACACAGTGTCTACACAATGGCATAATTTTCCCATCCGAAACACAGCACTCACTCACCATTTTGAGGCTTCCGTGGGATATAAGGGGGACTGGTTGTTTCAGGGCTCACTGTTCTCTGGGTTTCTGTGCCTTGGGGAGAGCCAACAGCTTCAGGGGGCACCTCCACTGAACACTGTCCCAACATTTTCCGCAGGAGTTTGTCCTGGACGATATCTCGCTGCTGAGAGTGACCAGGGAAGCAAGGAAGGGTCTTCTACTGCAATGCGGCTTCCACCCTGGCCCATATGCAGCTTGCCTGTCTGCAGCAATGGTCCCCCCAACCCCTGATGTCACAGTGGCGCGGCCACGTTAGCCTGGCTGGGACAAGGACCACGGTGGCTCTCCCGATAAACCTGCGTAAGCGCATTGCACACGTTCTGAATGAGACATTCGAGGAGATTACCGAGGCCGATTACCGCGATGTCATAAACCATATCAATGCACTATTCCGCATCTACACATGCACGCTTAACCCTCCTCTCCCAAAGAGCCCGCATCGAAAAAATTCCTTCCCGAAACAAAACCCATTTACCAGGAACCTGCTCTTCTGTTCGTTCTCCACCAAGTACCGGCCGCTACAACTGGCTACCTTCCTCCTAGCTTGAGAAGAGGTCCTGGCTGCATGGCTCCAGGGATTCCGGGGGTTCTCCATCCGGCTCACCACCCTCACTCCTGTTTTCTCCCTCCTCTTCCTCCTCCTCCCCCCTCCCCCACTGGTTGTGAAGTGTCCATGGTGGTGCTCGGAGTGGAGGTGGGGTTAACCCCAAGTATCGCATGCAGCTCTTTGTAGAAATGTAGAAAAACTGTTTCCTTCCAATCTTCCTTTGCTTGGTAATGTTTGGGATTTAAAATGTGTGTTTTACCTTTTATTTTTATTGTAACTAATTCAAACCTTTTACGCCTTTCTCATTTGTGATCCCTTAAAACAGGGGTCTCAAACACGTGGGCCGCATGTGGCCCACAGGGTTATTTTCTGCGGCCCACCAGCACCCCACGGCCCCCTAACCCCCAATGTTTACCTAGAGCAGTTCCGGCCTGGCATGCACTGGGGGCAGGGCATGCTCTCTGCCTGCCTGCCCTGCTCCCGCGCCACTCCGGGAAGCGGCCAGAACCTGGGGAAGGAGGAGCATGGGGGGTCTGTGTATTGCCCTTGCTTCCAGGCACTGCCCCCCGCAGTTCCCATTGGCCAGGAATGGGGAACAGTGGCCAATGGGAGCTTCGGGGGAGGTACCCAGAGGAGCAGCCAGGGCAACACACCCAGTGCCCCTCCCCCGCAGTTTCCAGCCGCTTCCCGTAGCAGCGCGGGGGCAGGGTAGGCAGGGAGCCTGCCCTGCTCCTAGTGCGTGCTGGGCTGGAGCCCACCCCTGGTCGCCTCCTGCAGCCAACCCCCCTGCCCTGAACCCTAAGGCCGGTGCAAGGATATTTTGCACCCTAGGCGAAACTTCCACTTTGCACCCCCCCGAGCATGTATGTAGTAGGCCCCCAAAAAGGGGCTACAGAATTGGACCCCACAAGTATACACAAGAAGAGAGTTTGAGCGCAGCTATCATCCAACTTTCAGCGTGCCTGAAATTTACCAACCAGTGGCTAAACTTCCTATCTTCTTCCATACTGGCTGATTGCTGAAATCCATTTGAAACAGAGCGCATGGAGGCGGCTGTCATTAGAGAAAGCAACGTCTTGGAGATGATGTGGAGGCGATGTGCCATTTTAGTTTGTATCCAGTTCAAAGGCTGCTCAGCATGTGTTACACGCGCACACACATATATACTGCGAATATCTGTATATGAACTTATCAGAAGTGCAGTTATTGCAGCAAACTCCTTTGAGGAGGTAATGAAGTAGGTAGTTTAGATCAGCTTGTGAAAACCCTGACAATCTCCTTTATAGAAACTCCCCAGGCGATCCTCCATCTATACCCTAAACTCCCATTCAACTCAACAAGACTCTGGAATGCAGGATCGGGTCCTGTATTAAGCAGATTCATGTCTTCCTGCACAAGACCAAACATTGCACAGGGTCAGTTTTCCCCATTTCTTGTTCCAGATACGTTTTAAATGGAACTAATCCTGTCTGTCAGTAAATGCCTTCTTCATTTTTTAACAAGATATCAGCATATTACTCTTTGGCTGCAAAGCTATCATTGATTAAGGCACAATAAACAGATGATATATTTAGGTCCCCCAGAATAAAAAAAAGAGCTTGCAATTGTACATTTCTGTGATCCAATCACTTCAAATTAGAGTCTGTTCTAACAACAGGAAACAAACGTATTTCTATCCAAATGAGCTACAGATTTGCTCAGTGTGACAAAGTTCCTCCTCTATCTTGGTGGGTCCTGCACTTATTGGTGGATTTTCTTGTCTCAGAGATTCACCATGTGGGTTGGGGAACAGCCCAGAGACCTTCCCATCTGGAAGAATCTACTGCCCAGGTCAATTGGGAGGTTTGGGGGGAAGCCGGGCCCGCCCTCTACTCCGGGTTCCAGCCCAGGGACCTGTGGACTACAGCCAGGGCTGGCTCCAGGCACCAGCTTCTCAAGCAGGTGCTTGGGGCGGCCGCTCCGGAGAGGGGGCGGCAGGTCTAGGTATTTGGCGGTAATTCGGTGGACAGTCCTTCACTCCGTGAAGCAGATCGCGATCACAGCTTTTTTTAGATCGCGATCCCAGCTTTTTTTGTTTGTTTGTTTGTTTTGGCTGCTTGGGGCGGCCAAAACCCTGGAGCCGGCCCTGACTGCAGCTGTCTAAAGTGCCTCCTGTAACAGCTGCATGACAGCTACAACTCCCTGGGCTACTTCCCCATGGCCTCCTTCAAACATCTTCCTTATTCTCACCACAGGACCTTCCTCCTGGTGTCTGATAATGCTTGTGCTCCTCAGTCCTCCAGCAGCACACCCTCTCCCTCTCAGCTCCTTGTGCCTCTTGCTCCCAGTTCCTCACACTCACACCACAAACTGAAGTGAGCTCCTTTTCAAACCCAGGTGCTCTGATTAGCCTGCCTTAATTGATTCTAACAGCTTCTTCTAAATTGGCTCCAGGTGTCCTAATTAGCCTGCCTGCCTTAACTGGTTCTAGCAGGTTCCTGATTACTCTAGTGAAGCTCCTGCTCTGTTCACTCAGGGAACAGAAAACTACTCATCCAGTGACCAGTATATTTGCCCTCTACCAGACTCCTGTACCCCACTGGTCTGGGTCTGTCACACCAGGCACAATTAAAATGAAATAAACCATACAAAGAACAAGCAAGCAGGAACAAATATAATCTAAATGTATCCAGATCTATCTCTCTATAGTTATCCATAACTAACATCCACATCTGCATTTATCTATACCTAAATATATCTAGATTTTTAGATTAAATTTATGAAGGGCTCTGAACAATCTAAACTCTGGGTTTTTGCCTGGAGGAAGATCTATTCCTGAAAGGTACAACTAAATGCGATGCGGGGGGGGGGGGGGGGTTTTATTATACACCTAAACACTTGTTTTAGGAAGGGGTTACCCCGCACACCTTTGCTTCCTACTTCATAATTTGGGGAAGATTTCCCAAACCACCCAAGGAATGTAGGAGTTCTTTTTATGTATAAGCCCTTTCTGGACAATTTCACTACTAGGATCTCCCTCACCAGCAATGCTCGCGTTGCAAATGGTGGGCCTGATTCTGCCCCCCCAAACAGCTCCCTGTCCCCCTTGATGTCAAAGACACCCTGCTGTGCTGAGATTATTACCCTGCCATGGGAAGGGAGGGATAGCTCAGGAGTTTGTGCATTGGCCTGCTAAAAACAGGGTTGTGAGCTCAATCCTTGAGGAAGCCATTTAGGAAACCGGGGTAAAAATCTATCTGGGGATTGGTCCTGTTTTGAGCAGGGGGGTTGGACTAGATGACCTCCTGAGGTCCCATCCAACCCTGATATTCTTTGAAGAGGGGCTAAGCTTTTGAAGCAACAACAGGTTAATCCTGATTTTGGACAAAGGTATAAATGTCTCATTTGATGGCCAAGGGTAGTCAAGGAGTGGCGCCAGTCAAATTCTGCACTGGAGTTAGTTTCCATGGGTAAATGTTCTCTAATTATGGGAACAATTGCATAGCAAAAAATATTTCTTTTCACCTCCTATCAACTCACCAAACGGCAATGTTACCAGAACACCTTTGGGTATATGTGTAACTGCACAGGCTGCGTGGTGCTTTTCCTTTCGGCCAGCTAAAAGCTCTTCTCTTAATGACTTACTGAGTTAAAATTGGACAGCAGGCTTAATTCAAGTGTAGAGGCAACATGTTTACCACATTCTAATTGAACTCATTAGGGCTATGCCTTTTTGCTTTTTAAGCAGCCGCCTTTTTCTGCGCGTCAAATAATGTATGGAAGAGGTTTATTAGGAAAGGGAAAAGATATTGTAAATCAATTCTTCAGATGAAAAACGTGACTTTGGGGGGAAATAAAACACTGAATGATTTCTCTGCTGTTTCCTAGGCGGGGAGCAGGGATGAACCGCGCTCCGCATTGTAAGCGGTGCTTGATAGATGCGCAGGAGGCTGGAAAGTTTGGGGGGGACTTTTGAGTTGTGTTCTTGCCACGAGAAATGTGATGGGAGAGACGTCAAGGGGGGAGAAGTATTCTTAGCAAGGAGTTGAGGTTGTGGCTCCAATACCACTGTAGTTTAGGCAACCCTGGGCTCTTCTGAGAGTTATTAGTGGAGGTGGGTGGGGATGCTTGTTTTAAAGAAAAGCATATTTCAAGTCTAGCCCCCATGGAGGGATCGTTTGTAGGGAGAGTGCTGCCAAGGGGTCTGCCAGCCTGCTGAGACTCCTAGCCCCCCTTAGAATTGCTTGTGTGGTGGAGAAACCGATTGTGCGATTAACTTTTCTATTCACTTAAACTAGGGAAGGGGGCATGGAGAGCAGGGTCAGGAAATTGGGAAGAGGACAAGGCTAGGGTGCGGGGAGGTGGAAGGGAGTTTGGGGGCTGAGGGAGGGCAAGGACAGGGATATAGGGTGGGTGGGGGTGAAGTGGGGAGCGGAAATATCAGGAGATATACCTATCTCATAGAACTGGAAGGGACCCCAAGAGGTCATCGAGTCCAACCTCCTGCCTTCACTAGCAGGACAAATACTGATTTTGCCCCAGATCCCTAAGTGGAACCCTGAAGGACTGAGGTCACAACTCTCAGTTTAGCAAACCAATGCACAAACCACTGAGCTAGTAGTAATAATTCAACTCAGCTCCCCAGACAACTTCCTCTGCGCAAGGGGACTCAGTGACCATGTTCCCATTCTCTTGGATTCCACGTTCCTCCATCAGAGCACAGGGACAGGTTCCACTCACGGAATGTCCTTTCTGACAAATACTCAACCAATGCTCCACGCACCCTGATCTGGTCTGATTCCACACTCTGTGCAGGATTTCCCATTCCCAAACCTAAGCTAAGCGCACAAATTTCCATTCATACTGATAGCTGGAGGAAACAGGCCCAAGCTTGTTGGGGTTTCAGAGACCGTAGTGGAAGGGGAGTCCTCGAGGTCAGGCAGGCCTATGGGTAAAGGGAGTGGGAGCGAGGACTCAGCACATTTTGCTATTTGATTCCATCTGGGTAGTGAATAAGCCAGAAAAGTTCCCCACACTAGTAGGAGCGTTTCCCCACCTGCTTATCTCTGTGCATATTTAATGGCTTCTGGTAAAGTTAGTTAGGATTATAGGGGAAAGTGTCAGAGCGGCCACCAGTGAGAGTTGCTGGCCACACTCTGATGCCACCAAATTTGGTCGTGAGAATCCCTGGGCTAGTTGCTCACGATGGGCCCTTCTGACCATAGAGCCTGTGAGTGGAACAGGAGCCGGACACAGAGATGCTGCAGCGCGGTGGGTTGATCGCTAGGACCCAGGAGCAGCTGGGAGGCGGCTCTGGGGGGAGCGATCGCTGGGCTCAGGCCCGGCAGCAGGAAGTGACTCGCAGCCGCTGCGGGGACTCTGGCTCCAGGCTCCTGGCGAGATCCCCGAGCCCCGGCGGCTGGTGCTGGGAGCCCGGAGCCCGGGCTGCAGCCGGGAGAGGGGAATCTTCAGCAGGGCCCTTCCCGCTGCTCCCCAGGAGCCTCTCCCAGGGCAGAGCCCCCAGCCCGGCCAGGCCCCTTCCCGGCCCGGCCCCTGCCCCAGGGGGCCCCGCTCGGAGGAAAGGTGAGAGAAACACCTGAGCCCCGAGGGAGCGGTGCCCCCCCGTCCCACGCGGGATGCAGGGGGAGGAGACTAAAGAGGTGCAGGGAGGCGGGTGCTGGGGATGCGGGGGGCAGGCTGGGATGGGGGCGGGGGTGCACTGAAGGGAACATGGGGCGATCGGGGGAATTGTGGGGCTGAGGGGAGCGAGGCTGGAATGCGGGAAGATGTGAGTGGGGGGCACTGCGAGGAAAGGGGGTGTGTGGGGAGACTGGGACAGAGGCAAAAACCCATCCACCCACACCACACCCTGCTCCCAGTGTGTTATTGTCAGACACACCCGTGCTGGTGGGGTCTGTGTCTCATGAGTTTTGGGGTCGCCCAGGGCCCTGGTCTGATTTCTGGGCAGGATTCACATCTCAGCCACACCGGAGTCACTGCTGCTTTGGGCAGGCAGGGAGTGTGGATGGACCAATGGGATCAGCCTCTGCCTGCCTGTCCCTGGGGGCTGCTGCAGGAGACCAGGGCAGCTCATTCTTTTTAGGTGATGCCATCAGAGGGCTCCTGCTGTTCCTAAGGGAGAGGGGTTTAAACGGCAGTGTGGAGAAATCCCCCAAAGTGGCCTCTTTAGTTCTGCTTTTTTCCTAGTATTTGGATCAGAGATACTGTTACTGGGAGGTTCTGAAGAGTCTGGGGGGGAATCGGGGTATGACATGGACTGAAGCCCCTTCTGTAACCTTCCCAATCGCCCCGACAAGCTGAAGAATCACGTCCACATTTCACTCCAGATGGGCCCTTCTTCCAGGAGACAGGGAAAGGAAATGTCTGTGATGGAGCCAGCTCAGGTAGGGGATTTTCAGTGAGCTCCTGGGCAGAGGCAGGGAGGAGATAGGGTGTGATTTTCTGAGCGGGCCCATTGGTGACGGGGGAAGGGAGACGGGACATTCCCCCATTTCTCAAACAGGATTGCACAGGGCTGGGAACATTTTCAAGGCTCCCAGTGCTGGAGTGACACCCCACTAGCCTGAGGCTGCTGTGAAATACGAAGGGAAGCTGTTGGGATTCCTGTCCCTGTCCCCGGCTCAGAGCTCTGCTTCCCATATCAGCCTGTGGCTGGCAGATGTGTGGGAAATGAGAAGACCATGCCCTGCTCGGTCTTCTGGGGGAAAAGGAGCTCTCACCTTCTCCCCACCCCCGAAGCCTCCTGGCTGCTCTGAGCAGGGTGGGGGTGGGATTCTGCTACTCTGGCTCTCACAGAGCTTCCATTTCTTTATTCTTCTTCCCGTATGACTAGTGGGATTGTTGCTGGAGCAGCAGGTAATGAGTGGGGGCTTTTTGCGTTCCAGATGCCGGTGACCTTCGAGGAGGTGGCTGTGTATTTCACCCAGAGGCAGGGGGCTCTCCTGGACCCCACTCAGAGAGCCCTCTACAGGGATGTCATGCAGGAGAACTATGAGATGGTGACCTCGCTAGGTAAGGGATTCGCATCCCCTCAGATACTAGAAGCCGTTGGGTCTGCATGTCTGAATCTGGTCAGGTTCTTCCCAAGTCAGTTAGATCAGAGTTGAGTGAGTTCCATAATGCAC
Organism: Malaclemys terrapin pileata; assembly: GCF_027887155.1. Classification (NCBI taxonomy): domain Eukaryota; kingdom Metazoa; phylum Chordata; order Testudines; family Emydidae; genus Malaclemys; species Malaclemys terrapin. Next base: position 41,607,148 of record NC_071517.1, on the reverse strand, counting down.
AGCTGCCGTGTGAGAGAGATTTGCATTTCTGTGCCGTCTCCAGTGCCACATGTGTGTGAAAACCCAATGGACAAGCTAAACCATCCCCACCCCTCCAGCTTTCAAAGGGGCGTAAATCCAGCATTGTCCTGTTTGTGTTGTTTCTCGCTGCACACACAATCCCTGTTCACCTTCCTCCTTGGGAATAGCTCCAGCCATGGGGAGGGCTCTGGGCTCTGCAGGTTTAGAAAGAGGCAGGGGTTTAAGTCCAGAGCTGTATGTGAGTCAGTAAGGCCCCCAGAGTGCACAGGTCTTGGGAACGCCTAGTGAGGGTGTAGTAATAATTTCACTCACGTCCCCAGACAAGTTCCTTTGCGCAAGCGGGCTCAGTGACCATTTTCCCGTCCTCTTGGATTCCACGTTCCTCCAGCAGAGCACAGGGACAGGTTCCACTCACGGAATGTCCTTTCTGACAAATACTCCACCAATGCTCCATTTATCCTGATCTGGTCTGATTCCACTCTCTGCGCAGGATTTCCCATTCCCAAACCTGAGCTGATCACCCGGCTGGAACGAGGGAAAGAGCCATGGGTGCCCGATCTCCGGCCCTGCAATGAAAGAAGGCTTCCGAGATGCACCCATACAGGTGAGGACTGACACAGAAACAATCTAGGGAATGAATGAAAAAGCTGAGAATCCCAAAATATGGTGTGAGTAAGCACCCTCAGTTCTTCCTGGTCTCAGCCAGGATAGGGCTACAGTCATCAGATATAGCTCACACCATTCCACCCAGCCTCTTCTCTGCAGGAGTTTGCTTCCCAGCTTTCCTTCCCTGTGAGTGATTGGGTGGGATGTGGAGGCAGAGTCCAATTGCTCAGTCTTTGGGTTGGGTTTTCCCTTTGTGCTATTCCTCTTTCTCCCCAGCACAATGACTCCTGTCCGAATTGTGTCTCTCCCAGCAGATGCTGAGCGACGGAGTGAGAATGACGAGGGGAGTCCTCATGAGGAAGTTCCCAGGGAAGTGGAAGGGCAGGGGACCTTTGTGGGAAGAGCTGAAGGGAATTTTTCCCAGTGCTTAGAGCAGGCAGAAGCCTGGGGAAGTTCACACAGGTCGGAGAGGCTTCTGGGAAACCACCGAGGGAAGAAAGTGGATGAATCTATTAATGGTGAGGGAAGAGAGGAGGATTCCAGAGCACTGCAGACAAATCCCAAGGAAGAGACACCCTGGCACTACCTTCAGTGTGGGAAAGGATTCATTGTGAGATCACAGCTTGTGACAGTTCAGACGATCCATAGTAGAGAGAAACCCCTTCAATGCTTATACCATGGGGAAAGCTTCAATAAGCTCTCAGATCTTAATAACCATGGGAGAAGCCACACTGGAGAGAGAACCTGTCAATCCCTTGAGTGTGGGAAATGTTTCATTTCGAAGACACAAATAATTAGACATCAGTTAAGCCACACAAGGGAGAGACCACATAAGTGCTTGGACTGTGGGAAAAGATTCATACAAAGGTCAGACCTTGTTAGACATCAGGCAATCCACACGGGAAAGAAACCCCACAAGTGCTTGGACTGTGGGAAATGTTTCACAGACAGGTCAACCCTTGTTAAACATCAGGCAATCCACACAGGAGAAAGACTCCACAAGTGCTTGGACTGTGGGAAAAGTTTCATACAAAGGTCAGACCTTGTTAGACATCAGGCAATCCACACAGGAAAGAAACCCCACAAGTGCTTGGACTGTGGAAAATGTTTCACAGACAGGTCAAACCTTGTTCAACATCAGGCAATCCACACAGGAGAAAGACCCCACAAGTGTTTGGACTGTGGGAAAAGTTTCATAAGAAAGTCAAACCTTGTTAAACATCAGGCAATCCACACAGGAGAGAGACCCCACAAGTGCCTGGACTCTGGGAAAAGTTTCATACAGAGGTCACACCTAGCTCGTCATCAGGCAATCCATCCAGGAGAGAGACGCCACAAGTGCTTGGACTGTGGCAAAAGCTTCATAAGAAGTTCACACCTTGTTCAACATCAGGCAATCCACACAGGAGAGAGACCCCACAATTGCTTGTATTGTGGGAAAAGTTTCATACAGAGGTCACACCTAGTTCGTCATCAGGCAATCCACACAGGAGAGAGACCCCACAAGTGCTTGGATTGTGGAAAAAGTTTCATACAGATGTCACACCTTGTTAAACATCAGGCAATCCACGCACGAGAGACTCCAGAGGTGCTTGGACTGCTGAAAAAGATTCATATGGAGGTCTGACCTCATTAAATATGGAAGAATCCCCACAGGATCTAAACTTCTGTGTCACATGGCATGAAAGGGTTAAGCAACTTGCATGTAATTGACTGAGATTCAATTTTTAGAGAGAGATTTAACAGTGTGTCGACCTTAGATAAAGTAGAGTTTGAAATGTAAATGTGTATTTTTAAAGACTTGGAAGAAGAGGGCAAGTCACGGCTCAGTAACCAAATTGCCTTCTATAACGAGATAACTGGCTCTGTGGATGAGGGAAAAGCACTTAATGTGTTATTCCTTCATTTTAGCAAAGCTTTTGACATGATCTCCTACAGTATTCTTGCCAGCAAGTTAAAGAAGTATGGGTTAGATGAATGGACCATAAAGTGGATAGAAAGCTGGCTAGATCATCGGGCTCAACGCGTATTGATCAATGGCTCCATGTCTAGTTGGCACCCAGTATCAAGTGGAGTGCCGCAGGGGTCGGTCCTGGTGCTGGTTTTATTCAGTATCTTCATTAATGATCTGGAGGATGATGTGGACTGTACCCTCAGCAAGTTTGCAGATGACACTAAACTGGGAGGAGTGGTAGATACGCTGGAGTGTAGAGATAGGATACAGAGATACCTAGACAAATTAGAGGATTGGGCCAAAATAAATCTGATGAGGCTCAACAAGGGTAAGTGCAGAGTCTTGCATTTAGGATGAAAGAATCCCATTCACTGTTACAGACTAGGGACCAAATAGCTAGGCAGCAGTTCTGCAGAAAAGGACCTGGGGTTACAGTGGATGACAAGCTGGCTGTAAGTCAACAGTGTGCCCTTGTTGGGAAGAAGACTAACGGCATTTTGGGCTGTACATGTAGGGGCATTGCCAGCAGATCGAGGGACGTGATCGTTCCTCTCTATTCAACATTGGTGAGGCCTCATCTGGAGTATTGTGTCCAGTTTTGGGCCCCACACTACAAGAAGGATGTGGAAAAATTGGAAAGAGTCCAGCGGAGGGCAACAAAAATGACTAGGGGGTGGAGCACATGACTTATGAGTAGAGGCTGAGAGAACGGGGATTGTTTAGTCTGAAGAAGAGAAGAATGATTGGGTATTTGGTAGCTGCTTTCAACTACCTGAAAGGGGGCTCCAAAGAGGATGGATCTAGACTGTTCTCTGTGGTACCAGATGACAGAACAAGGAGTAATGGTGTCCAGTTGCAGTGGGGAAAGTTTAAGTTGGATATCAGGAAAAACTATTTCACTAGGAGGGTGGTGAAGCACTGGAATGGGTTACCGAGGGAGGTGGTGGAATCTCCTTCCTTAGAAGTTTTTAAGGTCAGGCTTGACAAATACCTGGCTGGATGATTTAGTTGGGGATTAGTCCTTCTTTAAGCAGGGGGTCGGACTAGATGACCTCCTGAGGTCCCTTCCAACCCTGATATTCTATGATTTTAAGAGGGGTAACTGTAGTAATCTCTGTTTAGCTATCTAAAGGGTTCCTGTATTCATTTAAATCAGGGATCAATAATTCAGCGATTATACCCGTCACCCATACCACCTGCCCTATTCTAGCTCAGTCTCATTGAATTCGCTGGGGGTAGGGGCTGAAGGATGGAGGGAATGTTTATAGCTGAAATCACCAAAATGTGTTTTGCAAGGTTAGTGTTAATCGGATCTGTTCTGTGGATCCCGGAGACGGAAAGGAGCAGGTGTTACCATCTTGGCTACCAATCCCAACGGTGACTCTCTACACTAACAATTCTCAAACTGTGGTCAGAGCATCCTAGTGGAGGCTGAGCCTTCCGCTTTGCCCCCAGGTGGGTTTTGTCCACCATTACCGGCTAGGGAAGACGTGGCAGCATTGGAGGATAGCACTACCCCTCCTCTGGAGTACCTTCCTATGGAAGCCCCTGATGGAGCCCCTCTCGCCCCCGTACAATCTGAAGCCCCCGCACGCACCAAGGCGAGCGTCGCTTCGGGTGCAGGCGGGGAGAGCCCTGGGGTGGTGGAAGGTGATCTCCCTTCCATTTATGAGATGACCGAGGCCCTGGGTCTGACCCCGGTTACCCAGGGAGAGGACGACCCTCTGCCAGCGGGCTTCGATCTGAGTGACCTCGCCTCGGCTCCCCTTTCCCCATGTTCCGTCCCCCTACCCACTGCTTCCGCTCCCGCCTCCGAGGAGCTCCTGGACTCTTCCTCCAACCCGGCCGCAGATGGCACCCCACTAGCGGCCGCCGAGCCTCTTGAGGCAACGGCCAGTGCCATGCAACCGGGACCCGAGTCGCCAGGGGACTCCCTCATGGCTGAGGGGCAGCCGACCTCCTTCCCGGGTGAGGGCCCCATCATTGATTCTCCACCTACGGATGCCGTGGCCTTACCATCTGCCTTGGAGCACGAGTCCGGCATTGCCGAGGGCCCACCTCCCTCACCGCAAATCCCTGAGCCCCTTTGTGGGGTGCCACCCCCCCCACCCAGTGGCCTGGCTGCTGGGGCCCCCGATCCCACTATCGCCCCTTCCCCTGTCCCTATTCCTGACTCCGACCCTGCCCCTGACACCGACCCCGTCCCTGTCCCCTCCACTTCTCATGATGCTATTGCCGCCCCTGGGGCTGTCTCCTTCCATATCCCAGAGGATGACCCCCAAGGAGCGGCCTTTGTTTTTCCCTGTCCCAACCCACCAGGGGCTGCTATTTTCCCTCCGCCGCCCCCCATTGAGCCAGGGTCTGAGGCGGGCCACGTGGCGCCAGCCCATCAGACGCCACGTCGAGGGTCTACCCCCTGCTTGCCTGTCTTGGTGGGCCACGGGGCTGTGACAGGGGCCCCGCTGGGGGATAGCCATAGATCTGTAACCCCACCCCCCCATATGCTGAGAGAGGAGCTACGGGGGTTCCTTGAGGACGTCCGTGGCTCCCGCAACAAGGTACAGCTTGCACTCCAGCGATGGGGGAATTTCCATCGGATCCTCCGGGCCGCGAGGGCCCTCATGGGGGAGGGTAAGAGGACCGGGAGGCAGGCCGCTGCGGCCTACCAATGGGTCCGTCTCTTCCATGACTCCTTAATCGCCTACGGGGTAGGTCACGGATTGTTGTGCGGCTCGACGGAGGCCGTGGGCGTCTCTGCCTGCGAGGATCCCCCGCAACCCTCCTCATGGCACCGATCATCTTTGCAACATTGAACACCCGGGGCTGTAGGATGGGTCTCCGCAGGAGCCAGGAGCTCTCCTTCCTTCGGGAGCGGGGGTACTCTGTGATTTTCCTGCAGGAGACTTTAACGCCACCCTCGAAGAACGTGTCCGCTCAGGGACTGAGCAGCACCCGGCCACCGTGGACGTCCTCCGGGAGATGATCGAATATCACTCCCTGGCGGACATCTGGTGCGACCACCACCCGGATGATGTTTCGACGTTCACTTTTGTCTGGGTGGAGGTCCATTGGTCGTGCACTCCCGGTCGGACCGCATCTATTTGTCACGCTTCCATCTTTCACGGGCTCACTCCTCCAGCGTCCGGCCGGCCCCTTTTTCAGATCATCATTTGGCCACCGTGACAGCCTCTCTCTGCGCGGAGAGGCCGGGGCTGGCCTATTTGAACTTTAATAATAGCTTGTTGGAGGATGTGGGCTTCGTGGCATCCTTCCGGGAGTTCTGGCTGGCCTGGCGAGGGCAGCGGCGTGCCTTTCCCTCGGCGCGGCGGTGGTGGGACCTGGGGAAGGTGCGTGCCCGGCTCTTCTGCCATGACTACACCTGGGGCGCCAGCCGACAGAGGGATGCGGCGATAGGGCAGTTGGAATGGGAGGTCTTAGAGCTGGAGAGGCGTCTGGCTGCCAGCCCCAGTGATCCATCCCTCTGCGGAGCATGCCGGGAGAAGCGGGAGGAGCTCCGGACCCTCGAGGACCATCGGGCCCGAGGTGCCTTTGTTCGATCCCGCATCTGCCTCCTTCGGGAGATGGATCGCGGCTCCCGCTTCTTCTAGGCCCTGGAGAAAAAGAGGGGGGCCAAGAAGCACGTCACCTGCCTTCTAGCAGAGGATGGTACCCCCCCTCACGGATCCGGCGGAGATGTGCGGGAGGGCCAGGGCCTTCTACGCACACCTTTTCTCCCCGGATCCGACTGATCCTAACGCTTGCAGAATGCTCTGGGATGAACTCCCGACAGTCAGCGCGGGCGACTGAGACCGGCTGGAGCTGCCTCTCACTCTGGCCGAGTTCTCGGAAGCCCTCCACCGCATGCCCACCAATAAATCTCCTGGCATGGACCGGCTGACCGTGGAGTTCTACCGTGTGTTTTCAGACGTCCTCGGCCCGGACCTTGTCACTGTCTGGGCCGAGTGCTTGCAGGGCGGGGTCCTCCCTCTTTCGTGCAGGCGAGCCGTGCTCGCCTTATTGCCGAAGAAGGGGGACCTCCGCGATTTATGGAATTGGCGTCCCATCTCGCTCCTCAGCACGGACTAAACACGCATGTTTACCTAGAGTAGCCACTAGTCAGATGAGTTTTACAGCTATATCAGACAATGAATGTTTGTTTGGTTATTTCATTACCAAAGGTAATTGAAGCAGATATTTATGAAGTCATTAGGAGGTGAACTAGCTCCAATTCAACAGGTTAATCATTAATAGTTGGAGGATTTTCTTGCCATGCTGTATTAGGAGGAGAACATCACCACACAGACATTTAAATTGTTTTATTTAACTAAAACAACAACGTTCAGTATTCTGGATTTGTTTCTTCAACAGCAAACATATAATAGTTTATCAGAAAAGCGTATGTCCCTCTCTTCTCACATTTGTCTCCAGACTTCTCCTTGTCCAGATCTATTCCGCCTTCAACAGTCTTGTATTCATTCAACTTTTTGAAACTTTGCATTTTTTGAGATCGGTAAGGGATTGACTCTTTGTACCCAAATGTGCAGAGGGAGCATAGAGGTGAGGTCTGTTATTTCTCACCTCTATATATTAATTTATTTTAAAACATTTTTGCTGTTAACAAGCATGTTACCTTTGGAGACACAAAGCCACAGTTTGAGAACTGGAAAACTAAGCATCTCTAATGGTATCTTCTAGCCTGAGCACTGAGTCCCATTGGGTAGATAGAAAGATTAACTTAAGTAATCTATACAGAAGCCTGTGGAACCCCATAAGACTGGGTCCTTAATGCATGAACTAGAGGAACTCATTTACAAAACTTTTTTTAAACATGACATGACTATATTGTCTCATACTATAGAATTGGAATTTATAATCCCTGTTCCATGATGAGAGATTTTTGAGCTATAATGTATCTTAATTAAAACCATCTTTAGATAAAATGGTTTTTGAGGAAAAAAATATCAAAAAAATCCGATTTAATTAACAAAAATCTGATTTTTTTTTTAAATCATGGATTTTATTCACCCTGGGAAACATTGTAAAACATGCCCTGGGATGGAGAATTAAGCAGTTCAACAGTCCAGATTGTACCCTGGGGTATGCCTCACACCTGCTCTCTCCTGGGACCCAGCATGGCACCATTGGGCTTTCATCATCCTGATCCTGAAAGGCAAGCTGAGCATTGCAAACCAGAGAAGAGGAACTCGTCGACATCCTCAACTCCACCGATGTTGGTTTTGGCTAAATCCTGAAGTCCCCCTGGCATGGGAGACTTGAGGTTCTGCTGTCAGCCTTCTCCTCGTACGTCTTTTTCCTTCCCAATGGTCAGAGGTGAAAGTAACTTAAAGGACTTAGCACAGGGGTGAGGAAAGTTTTTGGCCTGAGGGCCACATCGGGGTTGTAAAATTCTATGGAGGGGCAAATAGGAAAGGCTGTGCCTCCCCAAACAGCCTGTCCCTGCTCCCTATCTGCCCCCTTCCACTTCCCACCCCCTGATTGCCCCCCTCAGAATCCCGAGGAGTGTCTCCCAGGGCAGAGCCCCCAGTCTGGCCAAGGCCCCTTCTCAGCCCTGCCCCAGGGGGGGCCTGCTCGGAGGGAAGGTAAGAGAGACCTCTCCACACCCCCGTCACACCTGGGCTGCAGCGGGAGTAGGATAAAGAGGTATAGGGGGTGAGGGCAGGTGGGGGGGCAGAAGGCGAGTGCTCGGGATGTGGGGGGCAGGCTGGGATGTGGGCGGGGGTGCACTGAAGGGAACATGGGGCGATGCAGGGGGATCGCGGGGATTGTGGAGCTGAGGGGAGTGAGGCTGGAATGGGAGAAGATGTGAGTGTGGAGCACTGCAATGGAAGGGGGGATGTGGGGAGGCTTGCGGGAGAAGAGGGAGAGATGTGATATAAAATTATTCTACTTAACTGACAAGGGGGCAAATTTATCACATACATACAGGGTCAGCTATAGGTTGTCTTAACTCAGGAAGATTACCACCCAAAGGTCAGGGACGACCCAGAATCTGTACAGAGGACATTTGTAACTATTTTTGCCACTCATAACCCTACGTGGCAAGATATCCAAGTTCTTTTAAAAACTCAACTTTCTGAGAAAGAAAGGAAACAAGTGCTCAGTCGAGCTCAGGATTCTATAGGTGATTTACCCCCTCCGCCACCAGGACGGAATGCCCTGAAAGCAGGAGATGTAACCGGGGGTGATCCTAACTGAGATTACAACAATGCTGGAGATCAATGTAAGTTAACCTCTTTCAAGACTGTAATTTTAGACGGAATCAAGAAGGCTGGGCAAAGAACTACTAATTGGAGGAAAGTAACTTCTGTCCATCAAGGCCCAGATGAACACCCCTCAGATTATTATGAAAGACTAATGAAAGCTCCTAGGTTGTTTGGGGGTTTAGATCCTGAGGCAGAAGCAAACGTGCCAGTGATAAGAGGATTGTTTGAAGACCAGGCTGTGGAAGATATAAGGAGGAGATTAAATGATGTGGAAGGATTTGCAGGGATGCCTCTCTCTCAGGCCTGGTATACACTACGGGTTTAGGTCGACTTTAGCAGCGTTAAATCGAATTAAGCCTGGACACGTTCACACGACGAAGCCCTTTCTTTCGACTTAAAGGGCCCTTTAAACTGGTTTCTTTACACCACCTTCGACGAGGGGATTAGCGATAAAATCGGCCTTTGCGGGTCGGAATTGGGGTAGTGTGGACAGAATTCGACGTTATTGGCCTCCGGGAGCTATCCCACAGTGCTTCATTGTGACCGCTCTGGACAGCACTCTCAACTCAGATGCACTGACCAGGTAGACAGGAAAAGACCCGCGAATGTTTGATTTTCATTTCCTGTTTGTCCAGCGTGGAGAGCACAGGTAACCATGCAGAGCTCATCAGCACAGTAACCGAGATGGAGTTCCAGGATCACAAAAGAGCTCCAGCATGGACCGAACGGGAGGTATGGGATCTGCTCGCCATATGGGGAGATGAATCAGTGCTAGCTGAACTCCGTAGCAGTAAAAGAAATGGCAAAGTATTAGAAAAGGTCTCCAAGGCCATGAAGGACTGAGGCCATAACAGGGACACACAGCAGTGCCGTGTGAAAATTAAGGAGCTACGGCAAGCCTACCACAAAGCCAGAGAAGCAAATGGAAGGTCCGGGGCAGAGCCGCAAACTTGCCGCTTCTACGCGGAGCTGCATGCCATTCTAGGGGGTGCAGCCACCACTACCCCAACAGTGTGCTATGACTCCGTCAATGGAGAAACACACAGGGAAGAGGGTTTGGGGAACAAGGAAGATGAGGATGGAGGTAATGTAGGTAGCTCACAGCAGCAAGGAAGCAGAGAAACCGGTTTCCCCAACAGCCAGGATATGTTTGTCACCCTGGACCTGGAACCAGTAACCCCGAACTCACCCAAGACCCTGAGGGCACACAGGAGACCTCTGGTGAGTGTACCTTTGTAAATATTACACATGGTTTAAAAGCAAGCGTGTTTAATGATTAATGATTAATTTGCCCTGGCAATCACGGCCAGTACAGCTACTGGAAAAGTCTGTTAACGTGTATGGGGATGGAGCGGAAATCCTCCAGGGACATCTCCAGAAAGCTCTCCTTCATGTACTCCCAAAGCCTTTGCAAAAGGTTTCTGGGGAGGGCTGCCTTATCCCGTCCGCCCTGGTAGGACACTTTACCACGCCAGGCCAGTAGCACGTAGTCTGGAATCATTGCATAACAAAGCATGGCAGTGTATGGTCCCAGTGTTTGCTGGCATGCAGACAACATCCATTCCTTATCTCTCTTTGTTATCCTCAGGAGAGTGATATCATTCACGGTCACCTGGTTGAAATGGGGTGATTTTATTAAGGGGACATTCAGAGGTGCCCGTTCCTGCTCTTCTGAACAGAAATGTTCCCCGCTGTTAACCACGCGGTGGGGGGAGGGGTGAAGTGATCATCCCAGAGAATCGGGTGTGTGTGTGTTGGGGTGGTTTACTTGGGTTTGTGCTGCATGTTAACCCAGAAACCGCAGCCCCTCCTTTTACATTGAAAACCCATTTTAAATGGCCAACCCAATTCATCCTTGATATGGGAAATGAGGGCGCTGCTGTTTGAAACCATTCCCACATGTTAAGAAGGTTAAAAAAGCCAAAAGACTGTGGCTTACCATGGCTGTCTGCAAGCCAAAATCTGTTGCCTGGCACTGCGTGAGTGATCTCTCATACCAAACCGGTAGACCCTCACTATAAGAGGAAAAATGCGACCTTGTAATGAAAGAGTGTACCCATTGTTCTCTAAAATGTGTCTTTTTTAACCACCTCTCTCTTCTCCTCCACCAGCTGCAAATGTTTCTCCTTCGCAGAGGCTAGTGAACATTAGAAAGAGAAAACGGAGGACGCGGGACGATATGTTCACGGAGCTCCAGATGTCCTCCCACGCTGATAGAGCACAGCAGAATGCGTGTAGGCAGTCAATGTCAGACATGAGAAAAGCACAATATGAACGAGAGGAGAGGTGGCTGGCTGAATGGCGGGATGAACAGAGCAAGTGGCGGGCTGAAGATGATAGGTGGCGTCAGCTTGCAGACAGAAGGCAAGAGTCAATGCTCCGTCTGCTGGAGCATCAAAGTGATATGCTCCAGCGTATGGTTGAGCTGCAGGAAAGGCAGCAGGAGCAGAGACCGCCGCTACAGCCCCTGTGTAACCAACAGCCCTCCTCCCCAAGTTCCATAGCCTCCTCACCCAGACACCCAAGAACACGGTGAGGGGGCCTCCGGCCACCCAGTCACTCCACCCCAGACGATTGCCTAAGCATCAGAAGGCCAATTATCCCCGTACTTGTGTGAGGAATTAATAAAGAATGCATGAATGTGAAATAACAATGACTTTATTGCCTCTGCAAGCGGTGCTCGAAGTGGGGAGGGGAGGGTGGGGTGGTTGGTTTACAGGGAAGTAGAGTGAACCGGGTAGGGGGGGCGGAGGGTTCATCAAGGAGAAACAAACAGAAGTTTCACACCGTAGCCTGGCCAGTCACAAAACTCGTTTTCAAAGCTTCTCTGATGCGCACCGCGCCCTGCTGTGCTCTTCTAACCGCCCTGGTGTCTGGCTGCGCGTAATCAGCGGCCAGGCGAGTTGCCTCAACCTCCCACCCCGCCATAAATGTCTCCCCCTTACTCTCACAGATATTGTGGAGCGCACAGCAAGCAGCAATAACAATGGGGATATTCTTTTCGCTGAGGTCTGAGCGAGTCAGTAAGCTGCGCCAGCGCGCTTTTAAACGTCCAAATGCACATTCCACCACCATTGGGCACTTGCTCAGCCTATAGTTGAACAGGTCCTGACTCCTGTCCAGGCTGCCTGTGTACGGCTTCATGAGCCATGGCATTAAGGGGTAGGCTGGGTCCCCAAGGATCACGATAGGCATTTCAACATCCCCAACGGTTACTTTCTGGTCCGGGAAGAAAGTCCCTTCCTCCAGCTTTCGAAACAGACCAGCGTGCCTGAAGACGCGAGCATCATGTACCTTTCCTGGCCATCCTACGTTGATGTTGGTGAAACGTCCCTTGTGATCCACCAGGGCTTGCAGCAGCATTGAAAAGTACCCCTTGCGGTTTATGTACTCGGTGGCTTGGTGCTCCAGTGCCAAGATAGGGATATAGGTTCCGTCTATGGCCCCACCACAGTTTGGGAATCCCATTGCAGCAAAACCATCCACTATTGCCTGCACGTTGCCCAGAATCACTACCCTTGATATTATCAGGTCTTTCATTGCCCTGGGAACTTGGATCACAGCAGCCCCCACCGTAGATTTGCCCACTCCAAATTGATTCCCGACTGACCGGTAGCTGTCTGGCTTTGCAAGCTTCCACAGGGCTATCACCACTCGCTTCTCAACTGTGAGGGCTGCTCTCATCCTGGTATTCTGGCACTTCAGGGCAGGGGAAAGCAAGTCACAAAGTTCCATGAAAGTGCCCTTATGCATGCGAAAGTTTCGCAGCCACGGGAATCGTCCCACACCTGCAGCACGATGCGGTCCCACCAGTCTGTGCTTGTTTCCCGTGCCCAGAGTCGGCGTTCCACGGCATGAACCTGCCCCAGTAACACCATGATTTCCACATTGCTGGGGCCTGTGCCTTGTGAGAGGTCTATGTCCATGTCAATTTCCTCATCACTCTCTTCGCCGTGCTGGAATCGTCTCCTCGGCTGGTCCGGGTTTCGCCTTGGCATGTCCTGGCTCTGCACATACTCCAGGACAATGCGTGTGGAGTTCATAGTGCTCATAATTGCCACGGTGATCTAAGCGGGCTCCATGATCCCAGTGCTAGCTATGGCGCCTGGTCTGAAAAAAGGCGTGAAACTAGTATCTGATGGACCAAGAGAAGGAGGGAGGGCGGGAGGGCCGAGTGACGACATGGCGTACAGGTACAGGGAATTAAAATCAAGAAAGGTGGCTGTGCATCAGGGACAAACACTAACAACTGTCACACAGAATGGTCTCCCCAAAGATTAAACTGAAAACCCTGGGTTTAGCAGGCCGTTGATTTCCCGGAGGGAGGGGAAGCAAATGAATACAGAACAAATCTATTTTTTACATCTTAAGCTGGCAGTCGACGGTGCAGCATGACTGATAGCCTCTGCAGTACGATGACGATGGATACCAGTTGTAATATACCATCTTCTACCAAAAGGCAAGGGGCTGCTGCTGTGTAGCAATGCAGCCCCATGTCTGCCAGCCCCATGTCTGCCAGCACCCAGATCACCCTCAGCCTCTTCTGGGTGCTTAGCAGACAATATTGGGCAATTGGCAGAAAATAGCATACTACGACTGATAGCCATCATCATCGAGACAGTAGCATGTCTGCCCAGGTGCCCATGATTGACAGCCACTCCAGTACAACGATGATGGTTACCAATCATAATATACCATCTTCTACCAAAAGGCAAGGGGCTGGTGCAATGCAGCCTTACGGCTGCCAGCCCCACAACTATTAGTCATGCTACACCGCCAAAAGGCAGTTAGCAGCTGTTGCTGTGTAGCAATACAGTCCCACGTCTGCCGGCACCCAGATGACATATGGTGACGGTGAGCTGAGCTGAGCGGGCTCCATGCTTGCCGTGGTATGTTGTCTGCACAGGTAACCCAGGTAAAAAGGCGCGAATCTATTGTCTGCCGTTGCTCTGACGGAGGGGGAGGGGCCTGACGACATGTACCCAGAACCTCCCGCGACACTGTTTTGCATCATCCGGGCATTGGGATCTCAACCCAGAATTCCAATGGGCGGCGGAGACTGCGGGAACTGTGGGATAGCTACCCATAGTGCAATGCTCCGGAAGTCGATGCTAGCCTCGGTACTGTGGACGCGGTCCGCCGACTAGAGCACTTAGAGCATTTTATGTGGGGACACACACAATCGGCTGTATACAACCGATTTCTATAAAACCGCCTTCTATAAATTTGACCTAATTTCGTAGTGTAGACATACCCTCAGATAGTGGCTATTGCCACCAGAGTGTTTAATGGGAGAGAAGCCCAACAAAAGGCTGAGAGTGTGAAGGAAGAAAAGGGGAATATAAGAATGTTGGTGGTTGTATTGAAGAGAGCAGAGCCTGGCGTCGGCAGAGGCTGAGGAAGAGGACAAGGGTTCGTTAGTAGAGCGGACCCCGTAAAGGGGGGGTCCAGAGGACTTTTAATTTATTTTTACTGTCATCAAGAAGGGCACATGAAGAGAAATTGTAAACTGAGAGCCCAGGAACAACCTAAACCTCCCCAAGATGTCAATATGGACCAAAGTCCAGTTTCGACACCGCCCAATCAACCCTTCCAGGGGGTGATGCAGGATGGGGCACTTTATGACTGACTGGATGAAGGGGGTTCCACTTGTTATGTTGCCCAGTACTTTCCTTATTCCACAATGATCCCCTAATTCCTTTGATGATTGGAGGAAAACAGTATGATTGCTTATTAGATACAGGAGCCACCCTCTCCACCCTTACTGATTTGGATCTTCCTAAGAGTGACAAAATCGAACGTGTTATGGGACTCGAAGGATAGAACAGGGCATTTTACTTCCCTGCCACTCACCCTGTAACATGCCCATCTTGCCAGTAAAAAAAGCTTAAACCTGAGGCCCAAAGGAACAGTGTTTGGAGAGTTATACAGGACCTCAAAGCTATAAACAATTACATAATCCCTAGACATCCTGTAGGTCCTAATCCCCTGCTATATTTTCAGCTGCCTTGCATAAAGATTTGTAAGATATAATTCTCCCAGGACAGTCCATGTTGCTTTTGTACGTGGATGATCTTTTATTATGCCCAGAAACACAAGAGACTAATAAGGAGGACTCGATAGAGCTTTTATGTGCCTTAGCAATGAAAGGACACAAGGTGTCACCCTCAAAGATTCAATATTGCTCAGAGGAGGTGAAATATTTAGGGCACATACTAAACCAGGAAAGAGAAGCCTTGCTCAGGAAAGTATAAGTGCCATTTTAAATGTACCCCAGCCCAAGACAAAGAGACAGTTAAGAGGGTTCCTCGGCATGGCAGGATTCTGTAGGTCCTGGATTCCTGGGTATGGGGAAATGTCAAAACCACTAGTGCAGATAACCACCAAGGATAAACCTGACCCAGTGAAATGGACTAAAGATGCTACCAAATCCTTTGAGAGCATCAAAACAGCCCTTCCATCGGCACCTGCCATGGGACTCCTGGATTATAGGAAACCTTTTACCTTATTCATTCAATAAAGGGCAGGGGTGGCCTCTGGTGTTCTTACACAAGCTTTAGGATCACAGCAACGGCCTGTGGCCTATTTTTTAGCACTACTGGATCCCTTTGCAAGAGAAGCAGTAGAAGGTCTTAAAGCTCTAGCTGCTGCAGCTTTGTTAGTTGAGAAAGCTCAAGAGTGGGTACAAAGACACCACCTAGTGGGAAAAGTTCCACATGCTGTTACTGTCCTTTTAAATCAACCAAATACCCAACATTTCACTAATGAAAGATTGACTAGAGGATTAGTGGATGGTGCAGACCTTGCCTGGACTGAAACTTACATTCACTCGGAAGGGACCCCTGGATAAGGTCCCCAGCGAGGGAGTGACGCTTGTTGGCCGACTGGCAAGGCCAACCCAAAGTAGATGACTACGGGGCAGCCAAGGCCCTAAACAACTGATATCAGAGTTTTCAACGGATATAGAAGATTGGACTGTATTATTTGGATTAGCATTTATTGCTCCTTTTTTCTTTTATTTGTTGGTATTTTAACCTATTGTGAAAATGTTTCCTCTGTTAATTTTGTTGACTTCTCCTTCCCTTTCTTATGAGCATAATAATTTCATTAGATTTAGCCATATAGTGAGGAATAGAATCCCAGAACGGAGGAATAACTCATGTTGGGTGTGCACCTTGGTGCCTCCCGATGCGGAACGAGGACTTTCTTTCCTTCCTATCCCTTTGACGGCTGCAAATATTACTCGTTCAAAGGTGTATGTTACTCCCCATCGGGCTACGACTCATACCTAGCAACAAGAAGGTATAAGCCCTAATTCCGGGTATTTGTTAACCTTCAAGGCGCAGGGTGAGTGGTGTCTCCTGGGGAATGGGCCAGGCCTGTTTTTAGGAAACAGTACTTGCAAATACTATGTGGGCCCGGGTGGTGATGGAGAGTGGGTCACTCCCCTCGTTTATTGTTTTGACACCACTGACGACGTTAACCGTAAGAGTGTCTGCGCCAATAGTGTCTGCTATGAAAGCTGCACCATGGTATGGGAAAACTTCAATGGAAAAATGTCTGTATGCAGACAGAAATATAGAGACAGAGACAACTCCTCGGAACACGGGCCTATTGGGTTTACGGGACGTTATACTTCCCTGTTACAAAAGCATTGGGAGTGACACGGGATGCTCCTCCTGGCCCTGTTCCCGCTCAGATACCTCCTCTATCAGCTCCTTGAGTATTCTAGGATGCATTTCATCAGGCCCTGCTGACTTGCAGGTATCTAACTTTTCTAAGTGATTTTTAACTTGTTCTTTTTTTATTTTATCTGCTAAACCTACCCCCTTCCCATTAGCATTCACTATGTTAGGCACTCCTTCAGACTTCTCGGTGAAGGGTTTGGTTCTTACTGGGTGTGTGGGAATAAAGCCTATCATACCCGTCCAATACACTTCTCAGGTTCTTGTTATCTTGCCTGGTTGTTACCCCCCTCTCGTATTGTAAAACAACTACATGAAGGCAAGATTAGAAATGTAAGGGATACTAGCAAACCTCAAGCTGAAGGGGATGCAGCCCTTGAACCAATGACGTGGGCAACATTCCCTAGTAATCGCAGACTTAGGAGAGGGGTTATAAGACTCCAGGGTATTTTAGAAATTATGGCTAATGAAACTGCTACCAGAGTTGCAAATCAAGCCACTGAGCTTAAGCAACTTAGACAGTTACCTTTACGAAATCGTATAGCTTTAGATATTATTTTGGCAGCTCAAGGAGGAACTTGTGCCCTCATAGGTCAAGAGTGTTGTGTATTTGTGAATGACACCTATAAAGACACCTTTGACAGAGGAGCCCACTTAAGAGACATCACCCGAGACAGGTCTCATGAAGGTAGCTGGACACATGATCGGTTTGATGGTTTATTTTCCTGGTTCCCTTCTCTAACAGGCTGGCTAAAGGGACTCCTGAAAGGAGGTGTTATGATTTTACTGATGATTGTGTTTATTTTGTTTTTCATGTTTCAATTGTCCATGTGCATAATATCTAAATGTGCTAGGGCAACTAGCAAATCGAAGGGAATATTTCTCTCTGTACAAGGAAGACAGGTTTTGGCAAAGGCAGGAACCACGCCATATGCCAATATTCTGACCCCTACGTATTTGCTGTAACGCTCCTACTGCTGGGAAAAATATGATCATGAGCCCATTATATGGGTCATGATCAAAGGGGGGAAATTGATATAAAATTATTCTACTTAACTGCCAGGGGGCAAATTTGCCACATACACACAGGGTCAGCTATAGGTTGTCTTAACTCAGGAAGTTCCTTCGAGAGGAAATGTAGCCAAACTCCAAACCTACAGATAGTGGAACTCCCTGTACCTGTGTCCTGTAGATAACTAACTGCTTGGTTTGCAAAACAAGCAAGGAGGAAGGGGCAAGTAGATGAACAATAAGGGGTCACAAGAGGGTCAGATATATGTAACTTGCTAATTATGTATGGTGATGATAGGAAATTTTGGCCAACCATAGAGTGATGGATTATCATAGTCAACTGCATATAATGCTTTGGTGTAAGTTTTTTCTTTGTTCTTGCTGACTTATGAGCTCGAACCCAAATGCAATTGAAATAAACGGATCGCCCCTCCCGGGGCTTCTTGCTTCGCTAGCTGTGTCCATCTCTTCTTATTCCTCAGCTAGAACGGACAGAGATTTCTACCACAGATGCAAAGGCAGCTTCTCCGCCCCATGGGACACAATGGGGGATGGGTGGAGAGAAGCTTTCCTCCTCCTGGAACTAGTCAAACCATCTTTGGGAGTGATCAGGGGACAAACCCCTCAGGACACAGAAGGTACAAGGCAAACCCCCCACCCCCAGACACACACAAACCCAGCTCCCAGTGTGTTATGGTCAGACACACCTGTGCTGGTGGGGTCTGTGTCTCATGAGTTTTGGGGTTTGCCCGGGACCCTGATCTGATTTCACGGCAAGATAAAGACCTCAGCCACACTGGAATCAGACCAGAGTCACTGCTGGGTCGGGGAGGCGGGGGGAGGATGAGTGCAGATGGACCAATGGGATCAGCCTCTGCCTGCCTGTCCCTGGGGGCTGCAGGGGGAGTCCAGGGCAGCTCATTCTTCAGGTGTTGCCACCAGAGGGCTCCGGCTGTTGCTAAGGGAGAGGGGTTTACACTGCAATGGGGAACAATCCCCCAAAGGGCCCCTTTGATTCTTCAATTTTTCTAGTGTTTGGCTCAGAGTTGCTGTTACTGGAAGGGTCTGAAGAGCCTGGGGGGGATGTGGAAGTGTGAAAATGGAAAAGGGGATTTGCAGGAGCCATCTTAGTGTTGTTAAGAGACAGAGCAGAAGAAAGGCTAACCTTAACCCTAACATCTCGAGATTTGTAGAAACTGGGATTGTGCGAGGCGGATGGGAAACTACGTGGGAACCTGTTTTCTAACCTTGCTTTAAGATGAGAATGGACTGCTGACTAAGATAATGGGAAGGACAATGTATAAACAAGATTCAGCTGTATCCAATGACATATGTGACCTGCCTAAGGAAGGAGACCCCCCCATCCGTAGCCTTCCCCTGAAATTGCTTGAAATAAACTGCCTCTGACTTGCTGATAAGAAGCACGAAGAGTGAAGACTCTGTTTCTTCAACAGGAATCTGGGGATGACATGGAATGAAGCCCCTTCTGTAACCTTCCCTCTCCCCCTGACAGGCTGAGGAATCACATCCACATTTTGTTCCAGATTGTCCTGTCTTCCAAGAAACGGGGAAAGGGAATGGCTGTGATTCAGCCAGATCAGGTAGGGGATTTTCAAGGAGCTGCTGGGCAGAGGGAGGGAGAGGAAGGGCAGAGACTAGGTGTGATAAACCTGCTGATTTTCTGAGTAGGCCCATTGGTGGCGGGGGAGGCGAGAGGGGACATACTCCCATTTCTCAAAAAGGATATAACCCCCCTCGGCAGATTACAATGTCAGAGTTATTTCTGAGGCTGTGGATGGCGTTGCATTCTATACGGCTGAGGTTATGGGGCAAGTGATGATGTATGTTCACAATTTAAGCCTGTGCACGTCTGTGGAAGCACTCTGTGTAGAAGTCCAGTCTGTCATTTCGACCATCAGAAGGAGTCCACACAGAATTCTTCTTCTTCTAGTGTTGGTAGGAGAGTTGCTTTGGGTCAGTGCGCTGTTCCATGGTGTGTTGAAAATATTCCTTGAGTCGGAGACAACAAAAGTAGGCTTCCAGATCACCACAGAATTGTATCATATGTGGGCGGGTGGTGGGGCAGAAAGAGAGTCCCCGAGATAGGACAGACTCTTCTGCTGGGTTAAGTGTGTGGTTGGATAGATTAACAGTATTGTTGGGTGAGTTAAGGGTACCCTTGTTGAAGCCCCTGTGGCAGGTAGGAGTTTAGATCCTTTACTGCCCTTAATAGACGTCAGAAAATAAACACAGGAGAGAGACCCCATAAGTTTTTGGACTGTGGGAAAGGTAAGGGCATCAGAAAATAAACACAGGAGAGAGACCCCATAAGTGTTTGGACTGTGGGAAAGGATTCACAGAGAGATCAGCACTTCTTACACTTATAACAAATCAAAGGATCCACACAGGTGAGAGACCTCATCAGTGCTTGGACTGTGGGAAAAGCTTCATTCAGCGATCACTCCTCATTAAAAGTCAGAGAATCCACAGAGGTATGAGAGACTCTAGGAATAGCCTGATTGCAGGATTCAATTTGACTTCACACCTCAGTGACCCACACAGTAGAGAGGCCTTGAATGTGCAGGATGCTTCATTAGGTGCTCCTGGAGTATCAAGCATCTAGAAATCCGTACAGGTAAGAAACCGCTGAGATGTTCTCAGTGCTGAAAATGCTCCAAGTGGAGCTAACACCATGTTGGACATCAGAGACTCCCCCATACAGCAGAGAAATTCTCTCAGGGCCCTGACTAGGCCATAGTAACAACCCCATTTCCTCGTTCCCACACACGTACGGGGCTTTTGGCTCCCAAGCATCCAGTTGACAGTCGCTGGGGTGAGGGTCTAGCAACAGCCGAGCATCAGCTGGTCAGTAACGCACTGGCTCTGCCTGGTCTAAGCAAACCCCAGACAAAGGAGGAGAAGATCCGATCAGCCCCTCCTCCCTGCTGCAGCCCTGGCTGCTGAGCTGATGGGCCACAGGTCGGGGAAGAGAGAGAGAGAAACTCCTCCAGCAGCTCTCTCTGCCTGGCTGAAGTTACCCCCTCTCCCTTTCCCTCCCAACCAGGATCCCCCTGCCATGGAGATGAGGAGAAGAACACTTGGGCTAGGCCCCACCTTCACTCTGGACACCTGTACCCATCCCCTCTTTTCCACCGCCCCTGAGCTGGGTTCCCCCTCTGACTTGAGCTGTTCCCTTTTGGGCAAGTGTCCCTGGGGGCTGGTAATTCCTCCCCTCCCCAAATCCCCCAGGGTGCTGGGCTCTGGGGGAATCAAATGTTAAGGGACAAGGACTTTGGGTTCTGTGGATGTCAACCTAGGTCAACCTTGTTGACAGGGCAGGCAGGCCAATGACGGAGTCAGGGGCCATTCTCTGTGGGAGCTGGAACTGCCTGCCAGAGAAGGGCAGAGCTAAGGGCAGAGGAGCAGCCAGAGCTGGGTTGGAGGCAGATCAGCAGAAGCACTGATTCAGAGGGTTTCTGGGTCTGGAGCAGTCTGGGTGTGGTGAGCAGCTGGGGAGAGCAAGGGGGGACCCTGGGCAGCATCGGATGACAGTCCTTCAGTGAGAGTGCCTCCAGGACTGTCTGGATATGTGTACTCCTACTCAGACCATACGCCACCAGCACTCCCAGCTATCTCCGTGACACCACAGATTTCCTGAGAAAACTACAATTCATTGGTGACCTCCCAGAAAACACCATCCTAGCCACCATGGATGTCGAGGCTCTCTACACAAACATCCCACACACAGATGGAATACAAGCTGTCAGGAACAGTATCCCTGATGATGACACAGCACAACTTATTGCTGAGCTCTGTGACTTTATCCTCACGCACAATTATTTCAAATTTGGTGACAATATATACCTCCAGACCAGTGGCACTGCTATGGGCTCCCGCATGGCCCCACAATATGCCAACATTTTTATGGCTGACCTGGAACAACACTTCCTTAGCTCTCGTCCATTCATGCCCCTTCTCTACCTATGCTACATGGATGACATCTTCATCATCTGGACCTATGGGAAGGAGACCCTGGAAGAATTCCACCATGATTTCAACAGCTTCTACCCCACCATCAACCTCAGCATGGACCAATCTACACAGGAGGTCCACTTCCTAGACACCACCGTACAAATAAGCGATGGCCACATTAACACCACCCTATACCGAAAACCCACTGACCGCTACGCCTACCTTCATGCCTCCAGCTTCCACCCTGGTCACACCACACGATCCATCGTCTACAGCCAAGCACTGAGGTACGATCGCATCTGCTCCAACCCCTCAGACAGAGACCAACACCTACAAGATCTTCACCAAGCATTCTCAAAACTACGATACCCACACAAGGAAATAAAGAAACAAATCAACAGAGTAAGACGTGTACCCAGAAGCCTCCTACTACAAGACAGGCCCAAAAAAGAAACCAACAGAACTCCACTGGCCATCACCTACAGTCCTCAGCTTAAACCTCTCCAACGCATCATCAGTGATCGACAACCCACCCTGGACAATGATCCCTCACTTTCACAGACCTTGGGAGGCAGGCCAGTCCTCGCCCACAGACAACCCGTCAACCTTAAGCATATTCTCACCAGCAACCACGCACCGCACCATAACAACTCTAACTCAGGAACCAACCCATGCAACAAACCTCGATGCCAACTCTGCCCACATATCTACACCAGCAACACCATCACAGGACCTAACCAGATCAGCTACAACATCAGCGGCTCATTCACCTGCACGTCCACCAATGTTATATATGCCATCATGTGCCAGCAATGCCCCTCTGCTATGTACATTGGCCAAACTGGACAATCACTACACAAGAGGATAAATGGACACAAGTCAGATATCAGGAATGGCAATATACAAAAACCTGTAGGAGAACACTTCAACCTCCCTGGCCACACAATAGCAGATGTAAAAGTAGCCATCTTGCAGCAAAAAAACTTCAGGACCAGACTCCAAAGAGAAACTGCTGAGCTCCAGTTCATTTGCAAATTTGACACCATCAGATCAGGATTAAACAAAGACTGTGAATAGCTTTCCAACTACAGAAGCAGTTTCTCCTCCCTTGGTGTTCACACCTCAACTGCTAGCAGAGAACCTCACCCTCCCTGATTGAACAAACCTCGTTATCTCCATACTGATTTATACCTGCCTCTGGAGATTTCCATTACTTGCATCTGAAGAAGTGAGGTTCTTACCCACGAAAGCTTATACTCCCAATACTTCTGTTAGTCTTAAAGGTGCCACAGGATCCTCTGTTGCTTTTTGTCAGTAGACAGGATACTGGGCTAGATGGACCTTTGGTCTGACCCGGTACGGCCTTTCTTATTTTCTTATGTTCTTATGTTCATGTTTTCCTTTCTCCTTTCCCATTTTTTCCTTAATTTTTTTTATTACTTGCTGTTTAATAAACCATATTTGTTCTGAACTCTATGCAGTGCTGAATGGCCACATCAGGGATCAGATTTCAGAACAGCAGCCGTGTTAGTCTGTATCCGCAAAAAGAACAGGAGTACTTGTGGCACCTTAGAGACTAACAAGTTTATTAGCGCATAAGCTTTCGTGGACTACAGCCCACTTCTTCGGATGCATATAGAGTGGAATAAATATTGAGGAGATATATATACACACATACAGAGAGCATAAACAGGTGGGAGTTGTCTTACCAACTCTGAGAGGCCAATTAAGTAAGAGAAGAAAAAAAACTTTTGAAGTGATAATCAAGATAGCCCAGTACAGACAGTTTGATAAGAAGTGTGAGAATACTTACAAGGGGAGATAGATTCAATCTTTGTAATGGCTCAGCCATTCCCAGTCTTTATTCAATCCTGAGTTGATTGTGTCTAGTTTGCATATCAATTCTGGCTCAGCAGTCTCTCATTGGAGTGTGTTTTTGAAGTTTTTCTGTTGTAATATAGCCACCCGCAGGTCTGTCACTGAATGACCAGACAGGTTAAAGTGTTCTCTTACTGGTTTTTGAGTATTATGATTCCTGATGTCAGATTTGCGTCCATTAATTCTTTTGCGTAGAAACTGTCCGGTTTGGCCAATGTACATGGCAGAGGGGCATTGCTGGCACATGATGGCATATATCACATTGGTAGATGTGCAGGTGAACGAGCCCCTGATGGTATGGCTGCTGTGATTAGGTCCTATGATGATGTCACTTGAATAGATATGTGGACAGAGTTGGCATCGGGCTTTGTTACAAGGATAGGTTCCTGGGTCAGTGGTTTTGTTCAGTGATGTGTGGTTGCTGGTGAGTATTTGCTTTAGGTTGGGGGGTTGTCTGTAAGCGAGGACATGTCTGTCTCCCAAGATCTGTGAGAGTAAAGGATCATCTTTCAGGATAGGTTGTAGATCTCTGATGATGCGCTGGAGAGGTTTTAGTTGGGGGCTGAAGGTGACAGCTACTGGTGTTCTGTTATTTTCTTTGTTGGGCCTGTCTTGTAGGAGGTGACTTCTGGGTACTCATCTGGCTCTATCAATCTGTTTTTTCACTTCAGCAGGTGGGTATTGTAGTTTTAAGAATGCTTGATAGAGGTCTTCTAGGTGCTTGTCTCTATCTGAGGGATTGGAGCAAATGCGGTTATATCTTAAAGCTTGGCTGTAGACAATGGATCATGTGGTGTGTCCTGGATGGAAGCTGGAGGCATGTAGGTAAGTGTAGCGGTCAGTAGGTTTCCGGTATAGGGTGGTATTTATGTGACCATCGCTTATTAGCACAGTAGTGTCAGGGATGCGTCCGGAGTGAAGAGAGTCCCTAGGGCGAATGGAGAGAGGCAAAGGCACTAGGTCAGCCTCGTTGACCGGGCAGGCAGGCCAATGAGGGAGTCAGGTGCTAATTCTCTGTGTGAGCTGGAGCTGCCTGCCAAAGAAGGGCAGACCTAAGGGGAGAGGAGCAGCCAGAGCTGGGTTGGAGGCAGAGCAGCAGAAGCACTGATGCAGAGGGAGGCTGGGTCTGGAGCAGTCTGGAGCTGGGGGTGGTGAGCAACTGGGGAGAACGAGTGGGGACCCTGGGCAGCGTGGGTTGACATCATGTTTTCCATTTCCCCTTTCCCATTTTTTCCTTAATTTTTTGTATTACTTGCTGTTTAATAAATCATATTTGTTCTGAACTCAATGCAGTGCTGAATGGTGACATCAGGGATGCGTCCGGAGTGAAGAGAGCACCCCAGAGTGGAGATACGACACCCTAGCCTCTGTCCTGAGTGATCGCAACAAAATTGGGGATAAAGACCCCGCAGGAACCTTGGGGCCAGCCTTGTCGGGGTTTCAGACACCATAGTGGAACGGGAGTCCTCGAGGTCAGGCAGGTCTCCAGGTAAAGGGAGTGGGAGCGAGGACTCAGCTCCTTTTGCTATTCCATACTATCAGGGTGGTGTATAAACCAGTAAAGTTCCCCACAATAGTAAGACCGTTTCCCCCGCTTACCTCTGTGCATATGTTTGGTTTCTCCTAAAGTTAGTTAGGATGTTAGAGGAAAGTGTCAGAGCAGCCACCAGTGAGAGTTGCTGGCCACACTCTGAGGCCACCAAATTTGGTTGTGAGAATCCCTGGGCTAGATGCTCATGCTGGGGCCTTCTGACCATAGAGCCTGTGAGTGGAACAGGAGCCGGACACAGAGATGCTGCAGCGCGGTGGGTTGATCGCTAGGACCCAGGAGCAGCTGGGAGGCGGCTCTGGGGGGAGCGATCGCTGGGCTCAGGCCCGGCAGCAGGAAGTGACTCGCAGCCGCTGCGGGGACTCTGGCTCCAGGCTCCTGGCGAGATCCCCGAGCCCCGGCGGCTGGTGCTGGGAGCCCGGAGCCCGGGCTGCAGCCGGGAGAGGGGAATCTCCAGCAGGGCCCTTCCCGCTGCTCCCCAGGAGCCTCTCCCAGGGCAGAGCCCCCAGCCCGGCCAGGCCCCTTCCCGGCCCGGCCCCTGCCCCAGGGGGCCCCGCTCGGAGGGAAGGTGAGAGAGACTCGCCCCCCCCGTCACCCCCGGGCTGCAGGGGGAGGAGGATAAAGAGTTGCAGGCGGGGTGCGGGGGCGGGTGTTGGGGTTGCGGGGGGCAGGCTGGGATGGGGGCGGGGGCGCACTGAAGGGAACATGGGGCGACGCGGTGGGATTGGGGGGCTGAGGGGAGCGAGGCTGGAATGGGGGGAAGATGTGTGTCGGGGGCACTGCGAGGGAAGGGGTGTGTGGGAAGACTGGAGGGGGACAGAGGCAAAAACCCAGGACCCACACTCACACCCTGCTCCCAATGTGTTACTGTCAGACACACCCGTGCTGGTTGGGTCTGTGCAGGTCCGGCTCTATGTTTTTTGCTGCCCCAAGCAAGAAAAAATGTGGTTGCCTCCACCCCGGAGCCCTGGACTCCCCCCCCCCCCCCCCGCACCCTCCTGCTGCCCCAACCCTGGGTTCTCCCCCCCACCTGCTCCCCGTGCCGCCACAGCTCTTGGCGTCCCCCGACGTGCACCCCACTGCCGCCCCGGCCCTGGGCTCTCTCCCGCCTCCACCTGCACCCTCCTTCCACCCCAGCCCTGGGTCACTGGTAATTGCTACCAGGACGGGTCATTCAGCAGGAATTTTGGATGTGCACAGAACACAGACAGGATTGGTTCCCATATGGTTACAGAACTGCAGTAAAGTGGAACCATTTTCAGCTTGTGTGATTGGAGGATATCTGGATGCATATTATAAGACTGTCCTACATAAATGAGGAAAAGTTGAGGTGCCTTTATTATTCCTTTGTTCCACTCTTTGTTTCTATGGGGATTTGCCAATGCGATATCACTGTCTTCCTTTCACACAAATAAAACTAAAAAAAAAAAAAAAAGAAAAGGCAATGGCTGTTGAAAATAGCAATTCCAGTCCTAAAAACCACTGGGAATCATTTCTTGCTCAATTTTATCCTACTTTTTCTTCAGTAAATTACAGTGGATCAGTATATTTGATTTGGGAGAAATGAAGTAACAGCTGCCCAAATTGAGCTTGAGCACTCCTGAATTTTGAGGTGTTCAGATCTGGAAGGCAGGTGCTAGATTCCCTTTCTGAATATTAGCTAAATCTGCTTCCATGGCTCAGAAGTGGAAATCCTCCTACGGGCCTGATACTGTATCTGAAGCTGCCCAGGTCCAGAGCCTCCCCTCCCTTACTTTTCATTTTAAATTCTAGTGGGATCCACGTACCTCCCTTGCTAGGCTTCAGATAGAGAGGTGCACTGTCCATTTAGTCCACCCAATTCCTTCTTTGGGGGCTGCAAGGTGAGGTCACACCAGTATCTCTAATCCAGTCTGGGGAAGTCTTCTGAAGGGAATATGTGGGCCAAAGCCTTCTACTCCTTGGGCACACTTGTTCCCCATTCACAGGGCCACCCTGCTCAAGCAGTGAGCTCTCCCTTCACAACAAGCTGTAGCATGAGGTTTCAGCTACCATACTCCCTCCCCGTTCCTTTCCTGCTAATAGTGGCCAAGAGAATGCTGGGAAATGTAGTTTTTTTCCTCTTCCAGGGCTGGCTCATAGGCAGGGAACTAACCAAGGAACTACAGCTCCCAGGGCCCCCTGTTGGTTCTCAGCTCCCAGGCTACCCCAAGCAGCTGCTTGCTTTGCTGGTGCCTAGAGGCACCCCTGGGTCTGTGTCTCATGAGTTTTGGGGTCTCCCAGGGCCCTGGTCTGATTTCTGGGCAGGATTCACATCTCAGCCCCACCGGAGTCACTGCTGCTTTGGGCAGGCTGGGAGTGTGGATGGGCCAATGGGATCAGCCTCTGCCTGCCTGTCCCTGGGGGCTGCTGGGGGAGTCCAGGGCAGCTCATTCTTTAGGTGATGCCATCAGAGGGCTCCTGCTGCTCCTAAGGGAGTTTACATGGCAGTGTGGGGAAATCCCCTAAAGTGGCCCCTTTAGTTCTGCTTTTTTTCTAGCATTTGGCTCAGAGATACTGTTACTGGGACGGTCTGAAGAGCCTGGGGGGAAACCGGGGTGTGACATGGACTCCACCCCCTTCTGTAACCTCCCCCATCACCCCTCTCGCCACGACAGGCTGAAGAATCACATCCACCTTTTGCCTCACATGGGTCTCTCTTCCAGGAGACAGGGAAGGGAAATGTCTGTGATGGAGCCAGCTCAGGTAGGGGATTTTCAGGGAGCTCCTGGGCAGGGGCAGGAAGGAGACAGTGTGTGATAAACCTGCTGATTTTCTGAGTGGGCCCATTGGTGACGGGGGAGGGGAGACGGGACATTCCTCAATTTCTCAAAAATGATATAACCCCCTTGCACAAGGCTCCCAGTGCTGGAGTGAGACCCCACTAGTCTGAGGCGGCTGTGAAATACAAACGGAAGCTGTTTTGATTCCTGTCCCTGTCCCTGACTCAGAGCTCTGCTTTCCGTATCAGCCTGTGGCTGGCAGGTGTGTGGGAAATGAGAAGACCCTGCCCTGCTCCGTGTGCTGGGTAGGACAAGGAGCTCTCACCTTCTCCCCACCCCCTGAAGCCTCTTGGTTGCTCTAAGGAGGATGCGGGTGGGATTCTGCTACTCTGGCCCTCCCAGAGCTTCCATTTCTTCATCCTTCCTCTCTTGTGACTAGCGAGATTGTGGCTGGAGCAGCAGGTGCTGAGTGGGGGACTTTTGGTGTTTCAGATGCTGGTGACCTTCGAGGAGGTGGCTGTGTATTTCACCCAGGGGCAGGGGGCTCTGCTGGACCCCGCTCAGAGAGCCCTCTACAGGGATGTCATGCAGGAGAACTACGAGACGGTGACCTCGCTGGGTAAGGGATTCCTGTCCCCTCAGATATTAGAAGTAGGGTTACCAGATGACAGAGGTGAAGTATCAGGACACGGGGCGGGCGGAGCAAAAAAACAAACAAACAAAAAAGCCGGCTGTGGAGCAAAACAAAGAAAACCGCCAGAGCACAGGAAAAATTGGTGGGGGCGGAGAACCCACCTGGAGCTCCATACCCTGCCCCCCTCCCCCACACCAGCTTTCCTCCATTCTGTCTCTACCTCCCACTCTCAGGGAGGGAGGGGGCAGCATGCAGAGCCCCTCCCACAGCCAGAGGGACCCACCAGGGGGCCAGGTGAGTCCCAGCAGTGCTAGCCTTACCTAGAGCTGCTCCTAGGAAGCATCGAGCAGGCAGGTCCCGTCCCTCTGGCTCCTAAGGTCGCTCGGGTTGGGTTGAGGGGGGCAGGGGCAGATGGGCTCTCTGCCGGCTGCCGGCGCCTACAAGCCCCGCCCCTGCAGCACGCAGCGGAGACCTCCACGCCGCCTCTGTGCATTCCTGGGGAGTGGTGCTGCAGCACTCTGCAGGCTCCTGCCGGCCGGCAGGTGAGTGCTGGGAGTTCAGCTGTGCTGCCCAGGGCCCAGGAAGAAGAGGTGAGTGGCGCCGGCTTGCGTCCTCCACCAGATGGTCCCCAGATATCGGGAGAAAGTGCTTCCTGACCGATGTAAGTTCAGGGCATGGGACAAATCTCCTAAAATCGGGACTGTCCCGATAATATCGGGACGTCTGGTCACCCTAAGAAGAAGCAGTGGGGTCTGTGTGTCTGAATCTGGTCATGTTCTTCCCTGGTCAGTTAGATCAGAGGTGAGTGGTTCCATAATTCACAGCTGCCGTGTGAGAGAGACTTGCATCTCCGTGCCCTCTCCAGTGGGACATGGGTGTCAAAACCCAATGGACAAGCTAAACCATCCACACCCCTCCAGCATTCAAAGGGGCATAAATCCAGCATTGTCCTGTCTGTGTTGTTTCTCGGCTGCACATACAATCCCTGTTCACCTCCCTCCTTGGGACTAGCTCCAGCTAGAGAGGGCTCTGGGTTCTGCAAGTTTAGAAAGAGGCAGGGGTTTAACTCCAGAGCTGTGTCTGAATCAGCAAAGCCCCCAGAGTGCACAGATCTTGGGAAAGCCTAGTGAGGGTGTAGTAATAATTCAACCTACCTCCCCAGACAACTTCCTCTGCTCAAGGAGGAAGTGACCATTTACCCATCCTCTTGGATTCCACGTTCCTCCACAAGAGCACAGGGACAGTTTCCACTCACGGAATGTCCTTTCTGACAAGTATTCCACCAATGCTCCATGGATCCCTGATCTGGTCTGATTCCACCCTCTGCACAGGATTCCCCTTTCCCAAACCTGAGCTGATTGCCCGGCTGGAACGAGGGGAAGAGCCGTGGGTGTCCGATCTCCAGGACTGCAAGGAAAGAAGGCTTCCGAGATGCACCCGTACAGGTGAGGACTGACACAGAAACAATCTAGGGAATGAAGGAAGAAGTTGAGAATCCCAAAATATGGTGTGAGTGACGCCCTCAGTTCTTCCTCATCTCAGTCAGGACAGGGCTGCAGTCATGAGATATAGCTCACACCATTCCACCCAGCCTCTTAGCTGCAGGAGTTTGCTTCCCAGCTTTCCTTCCCTGTGAGTGTTTGGGTGGGATGTGGAGGCAGAATGCAATTGGTCAGTCTTCGTGTTGGGTTTGCCCTCGTTGCTATTCCTCTTTCTCCCAAGCATAATGACTCCTGTCTGGATTGTGTTTCTCCCAGCAGATGCTGAGCGAGGGAGTGAGAATGAGGAGGGGAATCATTATGAGGAAGTTCCCGGGGAAGTGGAACTGCAGGGAACCTTTGTGGGAAGAGCTGAAGGGAATTTTTCCCAGTGCTTGGAGCAGGAAGAAGGCTGGGGAAACTGGCAGAGGTCAGAGAGGCTTCTGGAAAACCACCGAGGGAAGAGAGTGGATGAATCTATTAATGTCGGGGAAGGAGACAAGGATCCCAGAGCACAGCAGACAAATCCCAAGGAAGAGACACCTGGGCACTACCCTCAGTGTGGGAAAGAATTCATTGTGAGATCACAGCTTGTGACACATCAGAAAATCTGTGCTGGAGAGAAACCCTTTCAATGCTTGGATGATGGGAAAAGCTTCAATGAGCTCTCAGATCTTAATAACCATGGCAGCAGCCACACTGGAGAGAAAACCTGTCAATCCCTTGAGTGGGGGAAATGTTTCATTTCGAAGACACAAATAATTAGACATCAGGCAATCCACACAGGAGAGAGACCCCACAAGTGCTTGGACTGTGGGAAAAGTTTCATAGAAAGGTCAGACCTTGCTCAACATCAGGCAATCCACACAGGAGAAAGGCCCCACAAGTGCTTGGACTGTGGTAAAAGTTACATAAGAAAGTCAAACCTTGTTAAACATCAGGCATTCCACACAGGAGCGAGACCCCATAAGTGCTTGGACTGTGGGAAAAGTTTCACGGAGAGGTCGAACCTTGTTCAACATCAGGCAATCCACACACGAGAGAGACCCCACACATGCTTGGACTGTGGGAAAAGTTTCATAAGAAGGTCACACCTAGTTCGTCATCAGGCAATCCACACAGGAGAGAGACCCCACAAGTGCTTGGATTGTGGGAAAAGTTTCATAAGAAGGTCACACCTAGTTCGTCATCAGGCAATCCACACAGGAGTGAGACCCCATAAGTGCTTGGACTGTGGGAAAAGTTTCATACAAAGGTCAGACCTTGTTCAACATCAGGCAATCCACACAGGAGAAAGATCCCACAAGTGCTTGAACTGTGGGAAAAGTTTCATACAAAGGTCAGACCTTGTTCAACATCAGGCAATCCACACAGGAGAAAGACCCCACAAGTGCTTGAACTGTGGGAAAAGCTTTGTACAGAGGTCACACCTAGTTCGCCATCAGGCAATCCACACAGGAGAAAGACCCCACAAGTGCTTGGACTGTGAGAAAAGTTTCATAGAAAGGTCAGACCTTGCTCAACATCAGGCAATCCACACAGGAGAAAGGCCCCACAAGTGCTTGGACTGTGGGAAATGTTTCATACAGAGGTCACACCTAGTTCGCCATCAGGCATTACACACAGGATCGAGACCCCATAAGTGCTTGGACTGTGGGAAAAGTTTCATACAAATGTCAAACCTTGTCGAACATCAGGCTGTCCACACAGGAGAAAGACCCCACAAGTGCTTGGACTGTGGGAAAAGTTTTATAAGAAGGTCACACCTTGTTAAACATCAGGCATTTCACACAGGAGAGAGACCCCATATGTGCTTGGACTGTGGGAAAAGTTTCATACAAAGGTCAGACCTTGTTCAGCATCAGGCAATCCACACAGGAGAGAGACCCCCACAAGTGCTTTGACTGTGGGAAAAGTTTCATACAAAGGTCAGACCTTGTTAATCATCAGGCATTACACACAGGAGAAAGACCTCACAAGTGGTTGGGCTGTGGGAAAAGTTTCATATGGAGCTCTGTCCTCATTAAGCATGGAAGAATCCACATAGGATCTAGACTTCTTTGACACATGGCAAAGAAGGGTTAAGCAATTTACATGTAATTGATTCAGGGTCAAAATTATAGAGAGATTTTAAAAGTGTGTCCACTTTAGATAAGCTAGAGTTTGAAATGTAAATGTGTATTTTTAAAGACTTGGAAGAAGAGGGCAAGTCACGTATGAGTAACCTAATTGCCGTCTATGATGAGATAACTGGCTCTGTCGAAGAGGGAAAAGTAGTGGATGTGTTATTCCTTAATTTTAGCAAAGCTTTTGATATGATCTCCTACAATATACTTGCCAGCAAGTTAAAGAAGTATAGGCTGGATGAATGGACTATAAGGTGGGTGGAATGCTGGCTAGATGACTGGCTCAAGGGGTAGTGATGAATGGCTCCATGTCTAGTTGGCAGCTGGTATCAAGCAGAGTGCCCCAGGGGTCAGTCCTGAGTCCGGTTTTGTTCAGTATCTTCATTAATGATTTGGAGGATGAGGTGGACTGCACCCTCAGCAAGTTTGCAGATGACACTAAACTGGGAGGAGTGGTAGATATGCTGGAGGGTAGGGATAGGATACAGAGGGACGAAGACAAATTAGAGGATTGGGCCAAAATAAATCTGTACAGGTTCAACAAGGATAAGTGCAGATTCATGCTCTTAGGATGAAAGAATCTCATTCACTGCTACAGACTAGGGACTGAAGCACCCAGCAGCTGTT
Source organism: Malaclemys terrapin pileata (assembly GCF_027887155.1). Taxonomy (NCBI): domain Eukaryota; kingdom Metazoa; phylum Chordata; order Testudines; family Emydidae; genus Malaclemys; species Malaclemys terrapin. The sequence continues at coordinate 41,574,642 of NC_071517.1, read as the reverse complement.
CTGCAAAAAAGGACCTGGGGTTACAGTGGATGAGAAGTGGATATAAGTCAACAGTGTCCCCTTGTTGCCAAGAAAGCTAACGTCATTTTGGGCTGTACAAGTAGGGGCATTGCCAGCAGATCGAGGGACATAATCATTCCACTCTATTCAAAATTGGTGAGGCCTCATCTATAATATTGTGTTCAGTTTGTGGCCCCACACTATAAGAAGGATGTGGAAAAATTGGAAAAAGTCCAGTGGAGGGCAACAAAAATGATTAGGGGGCTGGAGCACATGACTTAGGAGGAGAGGCTGAGAGAACGGGGTTTGTTTAGACTACAGAAGAGAAGAATGATGGGGTATTTGGTAGCTGCTTTCAACTACCTGAAAGGGGGTTCCAAAGAGCATGGACCTAGACTGTTCTCAGTGGTACCAGATGACAGAACAAGGAGTAATGGTCTCCAGTTGCAGTTGGGAAAGTTTAGGTTGGATATTAGGAAAAACTTTTTCACTAGGAGGGTGGTGATGCACTGTAATGGGTTACCTAGGGAGGTGGTGGAATCTCCTTTCTTAGAGGTTTTTAAGGTCAGGCTTGACAAAGCCCTGTCTGGGATGATTTATTTGGGGATTGGTCATTCTTTAAGCAGGGGATTGGACTAGATGACCTCCTGAGGTCTCTTCCAACCCTGATATTCTATGATTCTAAGAGGGGTAAGTGTAGTAGTCTCTATTTAGCTATCCAAAGTGTTCCTGTATTCTGTTAATTCATGGATTAATAATTCAGTGATTATACCTGTCGCCCATGCCACCTGCCCAATTCCAGCTCAATCTCATTGAATTCGCTCGGGGTAGGGGCTGAAGGATGGAGGGAATGTTTATAGCTGAAATTATCAAAATGTGTTTTGAAAGGCTAATGTTAATCGGATCTGTTCCGCTCTCCTTCTCGGACATTTTCTCTGGGGATCCCGGAGGCAGAAAGGAGCAGGTGTTACCATCTTGGCTACCAATCCCCACGGTGACTCTATGCACTAGTAATTCTCCAAGTGTGGGTAGAGCTCCCAAAGTAGGCACAGGAATGTGTCAAGGGAGGCATGATCAGTGTGGGTTGTTTGGGTTTTTTTTAAAGAGCACTGGCTGTCGGCCCCAGTTGGCTGGGGCTCATGAGGAAGGAACAGGCCTAGCTGGGAGTTGTGGATCAATGCTCAGGCTCTCAAACCCAGGTGGAGCAGCAGCACAGAAGTAGGGGTGGCAATGGGGTGATAAGTCTGTTGTGAACAGCGATATTGACGAATATCACTTTTCACGTGGCCACCCTAACTTCTGTGCTGCTATTGGAGACCTTCAGAGCTGTGCACATCGCCAGCAACTACTCTGCCTTTAGAGCTGGGTGGTGAGATATGTTCTTTTAAGGGTGGGGGCCTATATAACCACAGACACAAAGAAGGGAAGGGAAATGAAACACATCTGAGAACCACTGGTCTACACTCTTATGGGCACCACTGTGTCGAACTGGGACTGTTCTTACTGTGGTCTGTGAATGCTGACAGGGGAGTGTGGCTAAGATAGTCTGCATTGGGGGATGGTAGACTGCCCGGAGGGAATACCTGAGCGTGTAACATTAGAACCCAGGAAGGGGTTGGAGGCCAGGTGACACCTTGGCCCGGGAAACTGAACAAAGGCTGTGGGAGGGGTCGCTGAAGGCAGAGTGCTGGAAGCGGGCTGGAAAGATGGCTGGGAGGCAGAGATGGCTCTGACCCCCCAAAGGGGGGTGGGCTGGGATGCCCTGGGACCCTAAGCTGGACCTAACTGAGGGGGGCCCTGTTGTCTGTGCCTGCAAGACCTGTCTTGTACTGTATTCCTGTCATCCAAATAAACCTTCTGCTTTACTGGCTGGCTGAGAGTCATGGTGAATCGCAGGAAGCCGGGGGTGCAGGGCCCTGAGTCCCCCCAATACTCCATGACAACTGGTGGCAGTGGCGGGATCTACTGCACCCCGTGGACGGCGCTTCCTGCAGTAAGTTACTGGGAAGCAGTAAAACGAAGGGGGATTGACGGGGACCAGGTGTGCTGAAGAGTGAGAGAGAGACGGTTATTACCCCTGAGAGTGTGTGACCAGCGAGAAGGACTTTTGCAGTAACAAGGTCCCACGGGGGGATCGCAGCGAGTGGTCCCAGGGGCGGAGGAGTCTGCAGCTCGACCCTGGCAGAGAGGTGGTGACCTAGAGAAGGGCTGGCACACTAGGGGTCCCCCTGGGAACTGTGGGGAGCTGTGAGCACACAGGCCGGTGAGTGGCCAGCAGGAAGATGTATGCCAAGCGGCTTAAGAGCGACCTGGTGGAGCTGTGCAAGCAGAGGGGGCTGCGCATTGGGAGGCTCACCAAAGAACAGCTCATTGCCTGGCTGGAGGTGGAAGATCGCGCGAATGAACTGATCCCTGTGTCTCAGGGAAGCAGCCTGGCAAATGCAGCGCAGGCACCAGTGTCTGTCCCAGCTGGGAGTGGTCAGCCGGCTGCTGAGGGCTTCCCGAGACCCCTCCTTCCTATGCCTAGGGGAAGGGTGGGGAGGAGCCCAGCAAATACCGAGGGCACCGTGACCCCCCCGGCCAGCAGGGGATCCTCCCGGCGAAGCTCGCCGGCCAGCAGAGGATCCTCCCGGCGACGTTCGGCATCCGTGGAGCGGAATTGGCTGGAATGGGAGAGAGAGCTAAAACTGAGAGAGCTGGAGGATCGTGAACAACAGAGACAGCATGAACGGGAGGAGAAAGAGAAACGGAGGCAGCATGATCGGGAGGAGAATGAGAGACAGAGACAGCATGAAGAGAGACAGAGACAGCATGAACTGGAACTGGCGAGACTGAAGGGCAGTGAACCCCCGGCTGCGGTGAGTGAGGGGGGACCCAGGACTGCACGGAGCTTTGATAAGTGTATCCTGGCCCCACGCAAGGAGGGGGAGGACATGGATGACTTCCTGGATGCCTTTGAGACGGCCTGTGAGCTGCACCGGGTTGATCCCGCGTACAGACTCCGGGTCCTTACCCCCTTACTGGACCCCAAAGCCGTGGCATTGTACCGCCAACTGGAAGAGGCAGAGAAAGGGGACTACGAACTATTCAAAAAGGCCCTGCTACGTGAGTTTGGGCTGACTCCTGAGATGTACCGGGAAAGGTTCCGGAGTCAGGATAAAACCCCTGAGATCTCATATCTGCAACTAGCCGTCCGCATGGAAGGATACGCCAGCAAGTGGGCTGATGGGGCCCAGACGAAGGAGGACCTGATCAAACTGCTGGTACTGGAGCAACTGTATGAGCGGTGCCCATCTGACCTGAGGCTGTGGTTGGTGGACAGACAGCCAGAGAACCCACGACATGCAGGCCGGCTGGCCGATGAGTTTGTAAAGAGCCGGTCAGGAGATAACAGGGAGGAGTCCCAAAGGAACAGTCCCACCACAACGCAGAGAGAGAGTCACCCTGGGACCTCCCCGTGGGAAAATACAGAAAAACCCCATCAAAAGGGAACATCCGGTGTCAGGACCATCCGACCCACTCAAGGGGACCCATGGGACATGGGCTGCTACCACTGTGGCCAGAAAGGCCACATACGGGCCCAGTGCCCCAGGCTCAGGGACAGACTGAGCAGACCGAACCCACAGAGGGTTGACTGGGTAGAGACCCAGCCCGGCGAGAGGCAGCATTCCCAGGGAAGGGGGGCTGGCAGAGTACCACCTGCTAAGGAGGGAGGAGAGCTCCAGGCCAGCTCCTCTGGGGGGCTGGATGCTCCAGAGTCAGGGTTTTTGGTTTATACGGTAGGCGCGGGGCTGTCCCTCAGGAGAGAGTACCTTGTTCCCCTGGAGGTGGATGGGAGGAAGGTCAATGGATACTGGGATACGGGCGCAGAGGTGACGCTGGCCCGGCCCGAGGTGGTGGCCCCAGATCAGGTGGTGCCCAACACCTACCTGACACTGACAGGGGTGGGCGGGACACCAGTCAAAGTGCCCGTGGCAAGGGTGCACCTGAAGTGGGGGGCCAAGGAGGGCCCCAAGGATGTGGGGGTACACCCGTATTTGCCCACTGAGGTGTTGTTGGGGGGGGACTTGGAGGACTGGCCAAGCAACCCCCAAAGGGCACTGGTTGTGACCCGCAGTCAGAGCCGGCGAGGGGCACCGCGCCCTGGCCTTGGGGGGGGTGCCTTGCCTGAGGCGCAGGACCCTAACCTGGTGGGGAGGGAACGCCCAGGGACACGGCTCAGGGAGGCTGCAGCTTCAGACCCAGCCGGCGAGAAAGAGCAGGTGGCCATCCCTGTCCCAGCTGCTGAGTTCCAGGCCGAGTTGCAGAGAGATCCCTCCTTGCGGAAGATAAGGGACCTGGCCAACCTCGATGCGGTACAGACCATGGGACAAGGTGGCCGGAAAAGGTTCCTGTGGGAAAAGGGGTTCCTGTACCGAGAACGGGCTCCCCCAGGGAAAATGGAGTCGGGGGGATCAGGAGGCAGCTGGTGGTACCCCAGAAGTATCGCCGCCAGCTGCTGTGCCGGGCCCATGACATTCCTCTCTCAGGGCACCAGGGAACCTGGTGTACCCAGCAGAAGCTGCTACGGAGCTTTTACTGGCCTGGGGTCTTTGTTACTGTCCGACAGTACTGCGGATCCTGTGACCCCTGTCAGAGGAGGAGGAAGGCCCGGGACAAGGGGAAAACAGCTTTAGGACCCTTGCCCAGCATAAAGGATCCTTTCCGGAGGGTGGCCAAGGTTAAAAGGGCGGCTCTAAACCAAGAGAGCCCAAAGCACAGACCTCCAGACTGGAGCGCTGGGAGAAGACCACAGCCCAGTTGGAACCCCAGGGGTATAGGGGTGGGAAAAGGGCACAGGCCGCATAAACCTCCCCACATGCGAACTGCGAGTGCCATCAAGCACCCCCGACCTAAGGGGGGGCGTGAAACTGGAGGGGCCTGGTGTAATTCTCACCAAGGAATGGGAGGGATGCGGGGGCATCCATGGGAACGGGGGTAGGTTCGAACTTCCCCGGGTCACTGGCTAAAGTGACCCCGCTCAGTTCGGTCTCGAAGGGGGGAGATGTGACGAACTGGGACTATTCTTACTGTGGTCTGTGAATGCTGACAGGGGAGTGTGGCTAGGATAGTCTGCATTGGGGGATGGTAGACTGCCCAGAAGGAATACCTGAGCGTGTAACATGAGAACCCAGGAAGGGGTTGGAGGCCAGGTGACACCTTGGCCCGGGAAACTGAACAAAGGCTGTGGGAGGGGTCGCTGAAGGCAGAGTGCTGGAAGCGGGCTGGAGAGATGGCTGGGAGGCAGAAATGGCTCTGACCCCCCAAAGGGGGGTGGGCTGGGATGCCCTGGGACCCCAAGCTGGACCTAACTGAGGGGGGCCCTGTTGTCTGTGCCTGCAAGACCTGTCTTGGACTGTATTCCTGTCATCCAAATAAACCTTCTGCTTTACTGGCTGGCTGAGAGTCATGGTGAATCGCAGGAAGCCGGGGGTGCAGGGCCCTGAGTCCCCCAATACTCCGTGACAACCACGTTTACAAAATGATAAATCTTTTCCAAAGTATGTTTTGTGACGTATCATAGGAAAAGTCATCGCCTGCTGAATATTAGTGTCCCATTAATATATGTCTATCAGCACTGTCCATGGAGCTCTGAGAGTTTGCTGTGTGTTTGTTAGATGCTGTAAAGCAGGAAAATGGCCACAGATGAGCTCCACAGAGACAATGGCACCTGCACACCAGCTAAATGCTAACTGGCCAGTATTTGCTTAGGGTATGTCTACACTATGAAATTAGGTCGAATTTATAGAAGGCGGTTTTATAGAAATCATTTTCATACAGTCGATTGTGTGTGTCCCTACATAAAATGCTCTAAGTGCATTAAGTCGGCGGACCACATCCACAGTACCGAGACTACCGAGTCTTGCGTCGACTTCCGGCGGATTGCACTGTGAGTAGCTATCCCACAGTTCCCGCAGTCTCTGCCTCGCATTGGAATTCTGGGTTGAGATCCCAGTGCCTGATGATGGAAAAACAGTGTCGCGGGGGGGTTCGGGTACATGTGGTCAGGCACCTCCCCCTCCGTCAGAGCAACAGCAGACTATCAATTTGCTCCTTTTTACCTGGATTACCTGTGAAGACGACTTACCACGGCAGCGTGGAGCCTGCTCAGCTCAGCTCACCATCACCATGTGTCATCTGGGTGCTGGCAGACGTGGTACTGCATTGCTGCACAGCAGCAGCTAATTGCCTTTTGGCAGTAGACGGTGCAGTATGACTGGTAGCTGTCATCGGCTATCTGCGTGCTGATAGACGTGGGGCTACATTGCTATACAGCAGCAGCTCCTTGCCTTTTGGCAGCTGATGGTGTATTACAACTGATATTCATCGTCGTCATACTCCTCAGTGAGTTCGGTCAGAGGTGCCTGGGCAGACATGTTTTGTCTCCTGGAGACTCAGTCCTGCCGGCAGTCCTATTGCACCGTCTTGACGATCATGGCTGCTAGTCGTAGTACAGCATCTTCTGCCAAGCACCCAGACGATGCCGACGGCTATCAGTCATGCTGCACCATCTGCTGCCAGCCTAAGATGTAAAAGATAGATGGAGTGGATGCAAACAGTAAATGGACCAGATTTGTTCTGTATTCATTTGCTTCCCCCTCCCTCCATGAAATCCAGGGCCTCCTAAACCCAGGGTTTTGAGTTCAATCTGGGGGGGGGCATTCTGTGTGACAGTTGTTATTGTTTCTTCCTGATGCACAGCCACCCTTGTTGATTTTAATTATCTGTAAGCCACGTCCTCACTTGCCCCTCCCTTCCTCCTTCCCTCCATCAGACAATAGTTTTGCGCCTTTTTTCAAGCCCAGACACCATAGCACTGGGATCATGGAGCCCGCTCAGATCACTGTGGCAATTATGAGCACTATTAACACCACGTGCATTGTCTTGTAGTATATGCAGAGCCAGAACATGCCAAAGCAAAACCAGGTGAAAAGGCGATTGCAGCGCGGCAACGAGAATGATGAAGAAATTGACATGGACATAGACCTCCCCAGCAATGTGTAAATCATGGTGTTACTGGGCCAGGTTGATGTTGTGGAACGCCGATTCTGGGCTCGGGAAACAAGCACAGACTGGTGGAACCGCAAAGTGTTGCAGGTGTGGGACGATTCCCAGTGGCTGCGAAACTTTCACATGCGTAAGGGCACTTCCATGGAACTTTGTGACTTGCTTTCCCTTGCCCTGAACCACCATAATACCAGGATGAGAGCAGCCCTCACAGTTGAGAAGCGAGTGGCGATAGCCCTGTGGAAGCTTGCAACGCCAGACAGCTACCGGTCAGTCGGGAATCAATTTGGAGTGAGCAAATCTACTGTGGTGGCTGCTGTGATCCAAGTAGCCAATGCAATCATAAACCTGCTGATATCAAGGGTAGTGACACTGGGAAACGTGCAGGTCATAGTGGATGGCTTTGCTGCAATGGGCTTCCCAAACTGTGGTGGGGTGATAGACGGAACCCATATACCTATCTTGGCACCAGAGCACCAAGCCACCGAGTACATAAACTGCAAGGGGTACTTTTCCAGGTGTGGCAAGCCCTGGAGGATCACAAGGGACGATTCACTAACATCAACGTGGAGCGGCCGGGAAAGGTACATGATGCACGTGTATTCAGGAACTCTGGTCTGTTTCAAAAGCTGGAGGAAGGGACTTTCTTCCCGGACCAGAAAATAACCGTTGGGGATGTTGAAATGCCTATAGTTATCCTTGGGAACCCAGCCTACCCCTTAATGCCATGGCTCATGAAGCCGTACACAGGCAGCCTGGACAGTAGTCAGGTCCTGTTCAATTATAGGCTAAGCAAGTGCACAATGGTGGTAGAATGAGTATTTGGATGTTTAAAAGCGCGCTGGCGCAGCTTACTGACTCAGACCTCAGCAAAACCAATATTCCAATTGTTATTGCTGCTTCCTGTGTGCACCACAATATCTTTGAGAGTAAGGGGGAGACACTTATGGCGGGGTGGGAGGTTGAGGCAAATCACCTGGCCGCTGATTACGTGCAGCCAGACACCAGGGCGGTTAGAAGAGTACAGCAGGGTGTGGTGCGCATCAGAGAAGCTTTGAAAACCAGTTTTGTTACTGGCCAGGCTACTATGTGAAACTTCCATTTGTTTCTCCTTGATGAACCCCCCCGCCACCCGTTTCACTCTACTTCCCTGTAAGCTAACAACCCTCCCCTCCCCCCTTCGAGCACCGCTTGCAGAGGCAATAAAGTCATTGTTACTTCACATTCATGCATTCTTTATTAAGTCATCACACAACTAGGGGGATAACTGCCAAGGTAGTCCAGGAGGGGTGGGGGAGGAGGGAAGCACCCATTGGGGTGGGGGAGGAGGGAAGGACAAGGACACACTGCAATTTAAAACTTTATCACTTATTGAAGGCCAGCCTTCTGATGCTTGGGTAATCATCTGGATTGGAGTGACTGGGTGGCCGGAGGCCCCCCCACCGTGTTCTTGGGCGTCTGGGTGAGGAGGCTATGGAACTTGGAGAGGAGGGCTGTTGGTTACACAGGGGCTGTAGCGGTGATCTCTGCTCCTGCTGCCTTTCTTGCAGCTCAACCATACGCTGGAGCATATCAGTTTGATGCTCCAGCAGCCGGAACATCGACTCTTGCCTTCTATCAGCAATCTGATGCCACCTATCCTCTTCAGCCCGCCACTTGCTCTCTTCAGCCCGCGATTCAGCGCGCCACCTCTCCTCTCGTTCATATTGTGCTTTTTTGCACTCTGACATTGACTGCCTCCACGCATTCTGCTGTACTCTGTTAGCGTGGGAGGACATCTGGAGCTCCGAGAACATCTCATCCCGAGTCCGCCGCTTTCTCCTTCTAATCTTCACTAGCTTCTGTGAAGGAGATACATTTGCAGCTGGTGGAGGAAAAGGGAGAGGTGGTTAAAAAGACACATTTTAGAGAACAATGGGTACACTCTTTCACGTTAAATTTTGCTGTTCACATTACACAGCAATGTGCTTTCGTTACAAGGTCACATTTTTCCTCTTATATTGAGGGCCTGCCGGTTTGGTGTGAGAGATCACTCACGCAGTGCCAGGCAACAGAATTCGGCTTGCAGGCAGCCATGGTAAGCCACAGTCTTTTGGTTTTTTTAACCTTCATAACATGTGGGAATGGTTTCAAACAGCAGTGCCCTCATTTCCCATACCAAGCACCCTTTGGGTTGGCCATTTAAAATGGGTTTGCAGTGTAAAAAGAAGGGGCTGCGGTTTCCGGGTTAACGTGCAGCACAAACCCAACTAAGCCCCCTCCCCCCCACACCCAATTCTCTGGGATGATCACTTCACCCTTCCACCACCTCCCCCCACCGTGTGGCTAACAGCGGGGAATATTTCTGTGCAGCCGAGCAGGAATGGGCACCTCTGAATGTCCCCTTACTAAAATCACCCCATTTCAACCAGGTGACCGTGAATGATACCACTTTTCTGAGGATAACAAAGAGCGATAAGGAATGGATGCTGTCTGCATGCCAGCAAACACTGGGACCATACGCTGCCATGCTTTGTTATGAAATGATTCCAGACTATGTGCTACTGGCCTGGTGTGGTAAAGTGTCCTACAAATTAATCATTAATCATTAAGCACGCTTGCTTTTAAACCATGGGAGCACGCCTTGGGTTAGTTCAGGGGTTACTGGTTCCAGGTCCAGGGTGATATACATATCCTGGCTGTTGGGGAAACCGGTCTCTCCGCTTCCTTCCTGGGAGCTATCTTCCTCGCCCCCAAACCCGCTTCCCTGTTGTGTGATTCTGCATTGATGGAGTCAAAGCACAGGGTTCGGGTAGTGGTGGCTGCACCCCCTAGCATGGCATGCAGCTCTGCGTAGAAGCGGCATGTCTGCGGCTCTTACCCAGACCTTCCGTTTGCCTCTCTGGCTTTGTGGTAGTCTTGCCTTAGCTCCTTAATTTTCACGCGGCATTGCTGTGTGTCCCTGTTATGGCCTCTGTCCTTCATGGCCTTTGAGACTTTTTTTAATATTTTGCCATTTCGTTTACTGCAACCGAGTTCAGCTAGCACTGATTCATCTCCCCATAGGGTGAGCAGATCCTGAACCTCCTGTTCTGTCCATGCTGGAGCTCTTTTGCGATCCTGGGACTCCATCATGATTACCTGTGCTGATGAGCTCTGCGTGGTCACCTGTGCTCTCCACGCTGGGCAAACAGGAAATGAAATTCAAAAGTTTGCGGGGCTTTTCCTGTCTACCTGGTCAGTGCATCCGAGTTGAGAGTGCTGTCCAGAGAGGTCACAATGAAGCACTCTGGGATAGCTCCCGAAGGCCAATACTGTCAAATTCCGTCCACACTAACCCTAATTAGAAATGGCAATATCGATTTCGGTGCTACTCCCCTCGTCAGAGGTGGAGTAAATAAACCGGTTTAGAGGGCCTTTTAAGTCGAAAAAAAGGGCTTCATCATGTGGACATGTCCAGGCTTAATTCGATTTAATGCTGCTAAATTCTACATAAATTCGTAGTGTAGACCAGGGCTAAGTTGACAAAACAAGGTTCGTCATGAGGACGGATGGAGCATTAAATCGACCTAACCCTGCTAAATTTGACCTAATCCCATAGTGTAGACTAGGGCTAAGTATTGGAATATCCAACAGCCAGAATATGTTTATCACCCTGGTCCTGGAACTGATAGTCGTCGGCAACTTCTGGGTGCTTGGCAGAAGATGCTGTACTACGACTGTCAACCATGATCGTCAAGACGGTGCAATAGGACTGCCGGCAGGACTGAGTCTCCAGGAGACAAAACATGTCTGCCCAGGCACCTCTGACCGAACTCACTGAGGAGTATGACGACGATGGATATCAGTCATAATACACCATCAGCTGCCAAAAGGCAAGGAGCTGCTGTTGTATAGCAATGGAGCCCCACGTCTGCCAGCACCCAGATACTCGATGATAGCTACCAGTCATACTGCACTCTCTACTGCCAAAAGGCAATTAGCTGCTGCTGTGTAGCAATGCAGTACCACGTCTGCCGGCACCCAGATGACATATGGTGACGGTGAGCTGAGCTGAGCGGGCTCCATGCTTGCCGTGGTACGTCGTCTGCACAGGTAATCCAGGTAACCCAGGTAAAAAGACAGGAATTGATTGTCTGCCATTGCTCTGATGGCGGGGGGGGGGCCTGAAGACATGTACCCAGAACCCCCCGCGACACTGTTTTTGCATCATCAGAAACTGGGATCTCAACCCAGTATTCCAATGGGCGGCGGAGACTGCGGGAACTGTGGGCTAGCTACCCACAATGCAACGCACCGGAAGTCGATGTTAGCGTCGGTAGCCTCGCTACTGTGGACGCGGTCTGCTGACTTAATGCACTTAGTGCATTTTGTGTGGGGACACACACAATTGACTGTATAAAAACGATTTCTATAGAACCGGCTTCTATAAATTCGATCTAATTTCGTAGTGTAGACATACCCTTGAAGGGTCTTAAGATCGACTTCTGTACTCCTTCCCAGCAAGGGGATTAGCGCTAAAATTGACCTTGCTGGGTCGAATTTGTGGTAGTGTAGACGCAATTTGATGGTATTGGCCTCCAGGAGCTATCCCAGAGTCCTCCATTGTGACCGCTCTGGACAGCACTTGCAACTCAGATGCACTAGCCAGGTACACAGGAAAAGTCCTGTGAACTTTTGATTTCATTTCCTGTTTTGTCAGCGTGGCGAGCTCAGCAGCACAGGTGACCATTCAGTCCTAGAATTGCAAAAGAGCTCCATCATGGACTGAATGGGAGATAATGGATCTGATTAATGTAAGGGGAGAAGAATCTGTGCAGGCAGAACTCCATTCAAAAAGACGAATTGCTGATATGTATGCCAAATCGCACAGGGAATGGTGGACAGCGGCTACACCAGGGACACACAGCAGTGCCGTGTGAAAATTAAGGATCTCCTAAAAAACAAAGGAGGCAAATGGTCGCTCCAGGTCAGAGCCCCATACATGCGGCTACTTTCATCAGCTGCATGAAATTCTAGGGGGACATAGGTGGCGAGTTCTGTATCCACGTGTTGCTCAGGCACCAGCCATATTCAGAGCCAGGGGCCGAGCTCCACCAAAATTTGGGGCTGGGGTGCCCTCCCCCCAGCCTGTGGCCCAGCTGCACTGATGCCACTATAGCGCTTCGAAGGGGACACTACATAGAGCAATGAGAAGGGTTCTCCCACCGGTGTAGGTAATCCACCTCCCCAAGAGGCAGGGGCTACGTCGACGGGAGAAGCCCTCCTGTTGCCATAGTTCTGTCTGTACCAGAAGTTAGGTTGGTACAGCTGCGTCCCTTGCTGTGGGTGGAGTTTCACAACTGACATAGGTTGCGAGTGCAGACCAAGCCTCAGCGTCAGGAGGAGGAGAAGGTGGGAGGCGAGGAGAACAGAGCTGGGAAATGGCAGGGTTTGCTCTTCGGAGCCAGACGCCTGAGCCAGAGCACGACTAGACTTGGCCTGCGTCGTGTAAAGCTGGACCTGAAATCGAAAGGGCCACGAATGACACCTCAAAAATGATAGGGGGAGGGGACAGTGGCTCCTTAATTGCTGAGATGCTGAGGTTGGGCTCAGGCAAGAAGGGAGCTGGGGATGTCAAAAGACCTGGAGAGCTTTGGAACCAGGCCGACCCCCATCACTGAGGCCAGAGGGAAATGAGGAGCCCTAGAGCCCTGCCGGTCACCCCCTCCCCATCTACTGCAGTGTCCTGTGTGGGGACGATAGCGACTGTCTCTGTCCACTCACCCCACACTGCATCCCTCAAACCTGAGCTCTTTGGATTCCCTGCTTTCGGGGAGTTTCCTTTTGTGACTGGGTCCATAGGCGGTGACTGCGTGGGTGCTCAGGGGATGGAGCACCCATGGGGAAAAATTGGTGGGTGCTCTGCACCCACTGGCAGCTCCCCACCTCCCAGCCCAGCTCACCTCCGCTTCTCCTCGGCCTCCTCCCCAGAGTGCGCTGCGTGCCCGTTTTTTCCCCCTAGCTCCCAGTGCTTGCACCGCGAAACAGCTGTTTCGCGGGACTGGGATGTGGGGTGATACCAGACACCTCTCTGTTCTTGGGGAACCAGGGTGCAGTATCCAGCCTGATTCATGAAAGACACTCCCCCCCCCCAACCTCTGCTTAAACCAAAACCCATCAGAGGAAAAAACTTGCAGACAGTAGTGAAGAGCAATGGGAGACACACCTAGACCCCTCCTGACAAGGGTGACAAGATTAAGACATCTCTATTAGCATACAGAATGGAGAGCAGAGACAACTCCCCTAGCCTCATCTGCTTGAAAGATGGGACAGGAAGACATCTCAATTTACATACAGAATGGAGAACAGAGAACCACACTGAATTCTGGGACCAGAAAAAGCAGGGAAGCACTGCATCCTGGGAATCTCTGCTCCAGATGCTAATGAACCTATGGCCTTGGCTACACTGGCAATTCACAGCGCTGCACTTGCTGCGCTCAGGGGCGTGAAAAAACACCCCCCCCCTGAGCGCAGTGAGTGCAGAGCTTTAAAGCGCCAGTGTAATCAGCACCTGCAGCGCTGCACGCTCACTCGCAGCACTGCAAGCTATTCCCCTCGGAGAGGTGGAGTACTTGCAGCGCTGCGAGAGAGCTCTCGCTGGCGGCGCGACTACACTCTCGATTCACAGCGCTGCCGCGGCAGGGCTGTGAATCCCCAAGTGTAGCCAAGGCCTATATCTGCACAGACTCAGCTCAGCAGTTATCAGACCAATTCTAGTAATGAATCCTTAATTGATATCCAAATACTGAAGCAGCCCAGTTGCATTGTGAGCTCCCTGAAAGAAAACACCCCCCATAGCCAGGAGTGATCAGCTCCTATTGTCTAGTCTAAAGAAAACCCTTGAGTCATCAGCTTACCTATAAACAGATCTAGTGTTCTCCCTTAAACCATTGTAATTTCTCTACAAAAATCCCTACTCACCCTCCAGTCAGGGTTCTGATGCTTAGATCCAAACTAGGCATCAGTTCCACTGGAACTCCATCTCCTGACTGATCGTGCTGGGAGCTCTGCCTGTCTCCAGCATTCAGGACCCTCCGCTACCACCATCACCTGGGAACCCCAACCAGTTCAAGCCTCATGGAGTGGGTGAGATCCCCCCCTCTTTCTCTCTCTCTGTTTTCCTTTCTACCTTAGGTATTAACCTTTAATCATGTATGTTATGTTGGTTTAGTCCTCCTTGTGTAGTTATCACTATTATTCAATAAATAACTTTTATGGTTAACTTGGTTGCTTCTCTCGCTGTTGCTAAACTTTACTCTTTTGTGTTTTTAGCTTCCCCCACTCACTCTACAGCAACGTTTCTTTTACCTAAGCTAAAGATCCCTGCAGCGCCCAAAATACTGTGGGGTTTGTTCATCAAGTAGGTTACTGCCAGTACAATTGTGTTGGGGGAGTGGGGATAGGGACGTGCTGAATCTGGGATACATAAGGGTAACAGCTTGAAAGTGCTGCTTGACCCAGTCCATGGAGCCCAGGGGCATATAAGGAGAGGCAGCTTGAAAGTGCTGCTTCCTCCAGCCCAGTGAGTCCAGAGACATATATGGGGTCAGCTTGACAGTGCTGATTGACCCAGTCCGCTCAGACTCGCTTTGTTAATGTATGTGTGGGTGTGTTCATCCGGTTCTGGGGCTGGAGCAACCCAGCCCTAGGGAACCTAAGTCCTGCAGGATATCTCCATTGGGAGGGGACTTGCAGAAGGGAGAAGTAGAGCTCCATATGAAAACACAAGTGACACAAGCAGTACATTGATAGGATTACAGAATCCCCTTCCCCAGAAGAGTAACCCGAATAAATGAGCATACCCCAAAGTAATGGGCACATCTGGTAACAGGGGAAACACGGAACGCTCGGGGAGGAGGCAGGGCAGGGGCGGGGATTTGGGGAAGGGGCCCAATAGGTGCAGGGAGAGGGTGGAGTTGGGGTGAGGAGTTTGGGGAAGGGGTCGGGGTGCGGGGCGGAGGGCGCGAGCTCCCACCGGCACCAGGGAAAGTTGATACCTATGACAGGGTCTCAGCGCCTCTCACGAGTACAGAGTACAGAGAATCTTAAGACTCAAAATATAGAGAACAAATTTACCCATTTCCTTATGAACACGCCAAACCTGCTTTCCTCAGCACCGCTGTATTAATTGGCTGTGTTACTGACAAAAGTTTTAGCATCATTGTAATAAAAGAAGAAAGATAAAAAGTAGTACTGTTGATTAATTACACTGGTCTACAATTTTTGAGAAGTTGTCTGCTTCAGAGATAAAATGTGCTATTTATTATGTATTTTGATGTGCTGAATTCAAATATGACATTTAAAACAACTGATTGGCTACTACTTCTAAGATATTTAAGTTTTTACATTTTATGTCTATGTATATTGTGTAGATAGGAGAGTTTTAATCATAAATTGTAAACCTAGGTCTTTTCATGTGTTTATGGTTGCTTTACATGATAATATTTCACCTGTCCTGTTTATGTAACACTTTAAAAACCAGCAAAAGGGTTATATAAATAAAATTTATTATGAAAAAAAAGGCAAAAAACTATTATGTACATAGTTTAGTCCTATTCAGTGTCTACTCGGCACTTCTTGGCTTGTCTCTTATATTCATTAAATGGAGCATCCCTTGTCACTGTCCAGCAAAAGTCTGCAAGCATTGATGGGCTCCATTTGCCCTGATTGCGTTTCTCCATTGTTGCAATGTCCTGGTGAAATCGCTCGACGTGCTCGTCGCTCACTGCTCCACAGTTCGGTGCAAAAAAATCTAGATGAGCCTGGAAAGATGTATCTTTAGTGACATGTTGCAACCAAGGCTGTGGTATGCCTTGAGGAGGTTTTCCATCAACAACCTGTAGTTGTCTGCCTTGTTGTTTCCGATAAAATTTATTGCCACTAACTGGAAGGCTTTCCATGCCGTCTTTTCCTTGCCACGCAGTGCATGGTCAAATGCATCATCTGGAAGAAGTTCACGAATCTGAGGACCAACAAAGACACCTTCCTTTATCTTAGCTTCACTTAACCTTGGAAATTTTCCACGGAGGTACTTGAAAGCTGCTTGTGTTTTGTCAATGGCCTTGACAAAGTTCTTCATCAGACCCAGCTTGATGTGTAAGGGTGGTAACAAAATCTTCCTTGATTCAACAAGTGGTGGATGCTGAACACTTTTCCTCCCAGGCTCCAATGACTGTCGGAGTGGCCAATCTTTCTTGATGTAGTGGGAATCTCTTGCACAACTATCCCATTCGCAGAGAAAACAGCAGTACTTTGGGTATCCATTCTGCAGACCAAACAAGAGAGCAACAACCTTCAAATCACCACAGAGCTGCCACTGATGTTGGTCATAGTTTATGCACCTCAAAAGTTGTTTTATGTTGTCATAGGTTTCCTTCATATGGACTGCATGACCAACTGGAATTAATGGCAAAACATTGCCATTATGCAGTAAAACAGCTTTAAGACTTGTCTTCGATGAATCAATGAACAGTCTCCACTCATCTGGATCGTGAACGATGTTGAGGGCTGCCATCACACCATCGATGTTGTTGCAGGCTACAAGATCACCTTCCATGAAGAAGAATGGGACAAGATCCTTTTGACGGTCACGGAACATTGAAACCCTAACATCACCTGCCAGGAGATTCCACTGCTGTAGTCTGGAGCCCAACACCTCTGCCTTATTCTTGGGTAGTTCCAAATCCCTGACAAAGTCATTCAGTTCACCTTGTGTTATGAGGTGTGGTTCAGAGGAGGAGGATGGGAGAAAATGTGGGTCCTGTGACATTGATGGTTCAGGACCAGAAGTTTCATACTCTTCCTCTTCCTCGTCTGACTAAAGTGAGAATGATTCTGGTGCATCAGGAACCGGCAGTCCTTCTCCGTGGGGTACTGGTCGTATAGCTGATGGAATGTTTGGATAATGCACAGTTCACTTTTTCTTCTTTGACACACCTTTCCAAACTGGAGGCACCATGCAGAAGTAACAATTGCTGGTATGATCTGTTGGCTCTCTCCAAATCATTGGCACTGCAAAAGGCAGAGATTTCCTTTTCCTGTTCAACCACTGGCGAAGATTTGTTGCACAAGTGTTGCAGCATATGTGTGGGGCCCACCTCTTGTCCTGATCTCCAATTTTGCAGCCAAAATAAAAGTGATAGGCTTTCTTAACCATAGTGGTTATACTGCGCTTTTGTGATGCAAAAGTCACTTCACCACAAACATAGCAGAAGTTATCTGCACTGTTCACACAAGTACCAGGCATCTCTGCTCACTTTGGCTAAACAGAAATGTGTCCCTTTGCAAAATCAAACACTGACAAATAAAAGAGCATGACACTGTATGATTTCTAGAGCTGATATAGGGCAATTTGTTCACAGAGTGATGTAAGCTTCATTATGATTGCATCGTCCATGACTTCTAGGAATAACATGATGCAATTCATATCATGTATGACGCAATACCAGCTTCAGATTGCATCATTCATTGTTTTGCCTAAAAAGCAAGTACTGTCCAAACCCAGTCATAGATTTATTCATAGATCCAGTCAAAGATGCATTTTAGTCATTTCTAGTTTAAATTGAGATCCCTTCCCTTTAGAACTCACTTATCCTCCGCCATTCCCAAGTCAAGGGTCGTCTAGACAGTATTTGGTCCTGCCGTGTGGGCAGGGGACTGGACTCGATGACCTCTCGAGGTCCCTTCCAGTCCTAGAATCTATGAATCTATGAATCTATATACTGACCCAATAGCATAACTTGAAAGCTAGAGCCAATCAACAATTTTAAGCATCATTTTCATTCTCAGTGACCCAGAATTAGTAACGTTTGACTACATTTATTTCAGAAGCATTTTGGCTGTAGAGCAGTGTTACCGTTAACTGACACGATTAACTCAAACAAATTAATCATGACAAAAAATTGTAATTAATTTTAATCACACTGTTAAAAATAGAATATCTATTGACATTTATTAAATATTTTTGGATATTTTTCTACATTTCCAACCAAATATATCGATTTCAATTACAAAGCAAATATAAAGTATACAGTGTTCACTTTATATTATTATTTTTAATACAAATATTTCCACTGGAAAAATGATAAAAGAAATAGTATTTTTCAGTTCATCTCATACAAGGACCATAGTGCAATCTCTTTATCACGAAAGTGCAACTTAGAAATGTAGATTTTTTGTTATTACATAACTGCGCTGAAAAATAAAACAATGTACAACTTTAGAGCTGACAAGTCCACTCAGTCCTACTTCTTGTTCAGGCAATCACTTGGAGAAACAAGTTTGTTTACATTTATGGGAAATAATGTTGCTTACTTTTTATTTACAATGTCACCTGAAAGTGAAAACAGATGTTTACAACAGGGTGAGCTGCAGGAGATCCCCCACCTCCAGAGGACTGGGGAGCTCTGGGGGATGTCTTCCCCTAGGCTGGGGAACTGTGGGGGTTACCCTGCTGCCTGCAAGTGTTAGGGAGCATCAGGGATTCCCCCACATCCAGGGGGACTGGAGAGCTCTGGGGCTCCCCCACACTGGCAGTGACTGGGGAGCTGTGAGGGATCCCCCATCTGCTGGGGCTGGAGATCTGCGGGAATGCCCCCCAGGCTGGGGAACTGCAGCAGTTACCCTGACACCTGTGGTGCCTATTGAGCTCCATACATCCCCCTCATCCATGGACCCACCCTGGAGAGCTCCGGGAGATCCTGTGCAGAATGGGGAGCTGCAGAATGCCCCTGCCAGTGATGGCTGGGGAGCCACGGGACATTCCCCCATGCCCAGAGCTCCAGCAGTCCCCCACACTTACAGGCACTGGGCAGTCAGGGGGCTTCCTCACCACTTGGGGACTGGGGAACTCTGGGGGATTCCTCCCCAGGCTGGGAGCTGCGGCGGTTGCCCAGGTCCCTGCAGCGGCCAGGGAGCTGAATTGTGGGGACTGCAGAGCTGCAGGGTATCCCCGCCCCCCACTTGCTGCGATTGGGGAGTGCAGACCTGCTAGGAGATCCCCTCTGCCCGCAGAGATTGGATTCACCCACACAAAAGAAAGGATAATTTTTGCAGCGTCTCGACAGCACACAGTCATTGGATGAAGAATAGGCTTTTGAAGTAACCTTCTATTTCCTAAACATCACTGGTAACATGGATTAACATGTGATTCTCTATAAAGCAGTTCATAGACAGTTTACCACAAACTTTCAGGAGACAAACAATGACATTATTACAACCAAGTTTTGTCTAAATGTTAATATTCCCTTTTGATCTCTGAATTCACAGAATACAGCCCTAGACAGGAACCATTTACTTCCATTATTAACCTGTAACAAGATATAGCTAAACAAAGACTACTACAGTTACCATCTTCTTCCATGTCTTTAACAATAAACGTTTACCTTTCAAAGCTCTAGTTTTTCTAACGCAGGGGTCAGCAACCTTTCAGAATTGATGTGCCGAGTCTTCATTTATTCACTCTAATTTAAGGTTTCGTGTGCCGGTAATACATTTTAACATGTTTAGAAGGTCTCTTTCTCTAAGTCTATAATATATAACTAAACTATTTTTGTATGTAAAGTAAATACGTTTTTTAAAATGTTTAAGAAACTTAATTTCAAATTAAATTAAAATGCAGAGCTCCCCGGACCTGTGGCCAGGACCCGGGCAGTGAGAGTGCCACTGAAAATCAGCTCGCATACCGCCTTCAGCACGCGTGCCATAGGTTGCCTACCCCTGATCTAACGAGTACACACTTTTCTAACATGTCTCTAAAGCTTGAGTCTAGGTCAATTACATGCAATTTCCTTAACACCTTCTGTCCCTGCATCAGAGAAGTTTAGAAGTGAAATTTCCACACAGTCTAAACACTTATGAGGTCTCTCTCCTGTGTGGATTCTCTGGTGTTTAAGAAGGCGTGACCTCCATCTGAAACCTTTTCCACAGAATAAGCACCTGTGTGGTCTCTCTCCTGTGTGGATTGACTGATGTTTAACAAAGTCTGACCTCCGTATGAATCTTTTTCCACAATCTAAACATTTATGGGGTCTCTCTCCTGTGGGGAATAACTGATGTTTAACAAGGTCTGACCTCCATACAAAACTTTTTCCACAGTTCAGGCACTTGTGAGGTCTCTCTCCTGTGTGGATTCTCTGATGTTGAATAAGATCTGACCTTTGAATGAACCTTTTCCCACAGTCCAAGCACTTATGGGATCTCTCTCCTGTGTGGATTGCCTGATGATTAAAAAGATCTGATCTCTGTATGAAACTTTTCCCACGGTTGAAACACTTATGGGGTCTATCTCCTGTGTGGATTGCCTGATGTTTAAGAAGGTCGGACCTCTGTATGAAACTTTTCCCACAGTCCAAGCACTTATGGGGTCTCGAGCCTGTGTGTAATGCCTGATGTTTAACAAGATGTGACCTTCTTATGAAACTTTTCCCACAGTCCAAGCACTTGTGGGGTCTTTCTCCTGTGTGTAATGCCTGATGTTTAACAAGGTCTGACCTTGTATGAAACTTTTCCCATAGTCCAAGCACATGTGTGGTCTCTCTTCTGTGTGCAATGCCTGATGGCGAACTAGGTATAACCTCTCTATGAAACTTTTCCCACAGTCCAAGCACTTGTGTGGTCTTTCTCCTGTGTGCAATGCCTGATGTTTAACAAGGTGTGACCGCTATATGAAACTTTTCCCAGAGCCCACAAGTGCTTGGACTGTTTCTCCTGTGTGTAATGCCTGATGTTTAACAAGCTGTGACCTTCTTATGAAACTTTTCCCACAGTCCAAGCACTTGTGGCGTATCTCTCCTGTGTGGACTGCCTGATGACGAACTAGCTCTGAACTCTGTATGAAACTTTTCCCACAGTCCGAGCACCTGTGGGGTCTCTCTCCTGTGTGGATTGCCTGATGTTTACGAAGGTTTGACCTTTCTGTGAAACTTTTCCCACAGTCCAAGCACTTGTGGGGTTTCTCTCCTGTGTGGATTGTCTGATGTTGAACAAGTTTTAACTTTCTTCTGAAGCTTTTCCCACACTCTAAGCACTTGTGGGGTCTCTCTCCTGTGTGGATTGCCTGATGTTTAACAAGGTCGGACCTTTGTATGAAACTTTTCCCACAGTCTAAGCAGTTGTGAGGTCTGGCTCCTGTGTGGATTGCCTGATGTTTAACAAGGTCAGACCTTTGTATGAAACTTTTCCCACAGTCCAAGCACTTGTGGGGTCTCTCTCCTGTGTGGATTGCCTGATGTTCAACAAGTTTTGACTTTCTTCTGAAGCTTTTCCCACACTCCAAGCACTTGTGGGGTTTCTCTCCTTTGTGGATTGCCTGATGTTGAACAAGATTTGACTTTTTTATGAAACTTTTGCCACAGTCCAAGCACTTGTAAGGCCTCTCTCCTGTGTGGATTGCCTGATGTTCAATAAGGTGTGCCCTCCGTATGAAACTTTTCCCACAATCCAAGCACTTGTGAGGTCTCTCTCCTGTGTGGATTGCCTGATGTTGAACAAGGTTTGATCTTTGTCTAAAACTTTCCCCTAAGTCCAAGTTCCTGTGCGGTCTCACCCCTGTGTGGATTGCCTGATGGCGAACTAGTTGTGACCTTGTTATGAAACATTTCTCACAGTCTAAGCACTTGTGGGGTCTGTCTCCTGTGTGTAATGCCTGATGATAAACAAGGTGTGACCTTCTTATGAAACTTCTCCCACAGTCCAAGCACTTGTGGGGTCTCTCTCCTGTGTGGATTGCCTGATGTTGAAAAAGGTGTGCCCTCTGTATGAAAATTTTCCCACAGTCGAAGCACTTGTGGGGTCTTTCTTCTGTGTGGATTGCCCGATGTTGAACAAGGTTTGATCTCTCTATGAAACTTTTTCCACAGTCCACACACTTGTGGGGTCTCTCTCCTGTGTGGATTGCCTGATGTGTAACAAGGTGTGACCGCTGTATGAAACTTTTCCCACAGTACAAGCACTTGTGGGGTCTCTCTCCTGTGTGTAATGCCTGATGATAAAAAAGGTGTGACCTTCTTATGAAACTTCTCCCACAGTTCAAGCACTTGTGGGGTCTCTCTCCTGTGTGGATAGCCCGATGTTTAATAAGGTATGACCTTTTCATGAAACTTTTCCCACAGTCCAAGCACTTGTGGGGTTTCTCTCCTGTGTGCATTGACTGATGTTGAACAAGGTTTGACTTTCTTATAAAACTTTTCCCACAGTCCAAGCACTTGTGGGGTCTCTCTCCTGTGTGGATTGCCTGATGTTTAACAAGGTGTGACCTTCTTATAAAACTTTTCCCACAGTCCAAGCACTTGTGGGGTTTCTCTCCTGTGTGGATTGACTGATGTTGAACAAGGTGTGACCTTCTTATGAAACTTTTTCCACAGCTCAAGCACTTGTGAGGTCGTTCTCCTGTGTGTAAAGCCTGATGTTTAACAAGTTCTGTCCTTTCTATAAAACTTTTCCCACAGTCCAAGCACTTGTGGGGTCTCTCTCCTGTGTGGATTGCCTGATGTTTAACAAGGTGTGACCTTCTTTTGAAACTTTTCCCACAGTCCAAGCACTTGTGGGGTCTCTCTCCTGTGTGGATTGCCTGATGACGAACTAGGTGTGACCTTCTTTTGAAACTTTTCCCACAGTCCAAGCACTTGTGGAGTCTCTCTCCTGTGTGGATTGCCTGATGACGAACTAGGTGTGACCTCTGTTTGAAAAGTTTCCCACAGTCCAAGCACTTGTGGAGTCTCTCTCCTGTGTGGATTGCCTGATGTTTAACAAGCTCTGACCTCTGTATGAAACTTTTCCCACAGTCTAAACACCTGTGGGGTCTCGCTCCTGTGTGTAATGCCTGATGTTTAACAAGGTCTGACCTTTTCATGAAACTTTTCCCACAGTCCAAGCACTTGTGAGGTCTCTCTCCTGTGTGGATTGCCTGATGTTGAACAAGGTTTGACTTTCTTATGAAACTTTTCCCACAGTTCAAGCACTTGTAGGGTCTTTCTCCTGTGTGGATTGCCTGATGTTTAACAAGGTTTGACTTTCTTATGAAACTTTTCCCACAGTCCAAGCACTTGTGGGGTCTTTCTCCTGTGTGGATTGCCTGATGATGAACAAGGTCTGACCTTTGTATGAAATTTTTCCCACAGTCCAAGCACTTATGGGGTCTCGCTCCTGTGTGTAATGCCTGATGTTTAACAAGGTGTGACCTTCTTATGAAACTTTTCCCACAGTCCAAGCACTTGTGGCGTCTTTCTCCTGTGTGGATTGCCTGATGACGAACTAGGTTTGACTTCTGTATGAAACTTTTCCCACAGTCCAAGCACTTGTGGGGTCTCTCTCCTCTGTGGATTGCCTGATGTTTAACAAGGTTTGACTTTCTTATGAATCTTTTCCCACAGTCCAAGCACTTATAGGGTCTCTCCCTTGTGTGGCTTAACTGATGTCTAATTATTTGTGTCTTCGAAATGAAACATTTCCCCCACTGGAGGGATTGAGCGGGTTTCTCTTCAGTGTGGCTGCTCCCATGGTTATTAAGATCTGAGAGCTTATTAAAACTTTCCCCATTGTCCAAGCATTGAGGGGGTTTCCCTCCAGTATAGATTGTCTGATTTGTTACAAGCTGTGATCTCACAATGAATTCTTTCGCAAACTGAGGGTAGTGCCCGGGTGTCTCTTCCTTGGGATTTGCCTGCTGCGCTCTGGGATCCTTGTCTCCTCCCCCACCGTTAATAGATTCATCCACTTTCTTCCCTGCGTGGTTTTCCAGAAGCCTCTCTGACCTGTGCCAGTTTCCCCAGCCTTCTTCCTGCTCCAAGCACTGGGAAAAATTCCCTTCAGCTCTTCCTACAAAGGTCCCCTGCAGTTCCACTTCCCCGGGAACTTCCTCATGATGATTCCCCTCCTCATTCTCACTCCCTCGCTCAGCACCTGCTGGGAGAGACACAATCCAGACAGGAGTCATTGTGCTGGGGAGAAAGAGGAATAGCACCGAGGAAAAACCCAAAACAAAGAGTGAGTAATTGCACTCTGCCACCACAACCCACACAAACACTCACAGGGAAGGAAAGCTGGGAAGCAAACTCCTGCAGCTAAGAGGCTGGATGGAATGGCGTGAGCTATATCTGATGACTGCAGCCCTGTCCTGGCTGAGATGAGGAAGAACTGAGGGTGCTTACTCACACCATATTTTGGAATTCTCAACTTCTTCTTTCATTCCCTAGATTGTTTCTGTGTCAGTCCTCACCTGTACGGGTGCATCTCGGAAGCCTTCTTTCTTTGCAGGCCTGGAGATCGGGCACCCACGGCTCTTCCCCTCGTTCCAGCCGGGCGATCAGCTCAGGTTTGGGAATGGGAAATCCTGTGCAGAGGGTGAAATCAGACCAGATCAGGATGCATGGAGCATTGGTGGAGTATTTGTCAGAAAGAACATTCCGTGAGTGCAACCTGTCCCTGGGTTCTGCTGGAGGAGCGGTTAATCCAAGAGGATGGGGAAACGGTCAGTGAGCCCCCTTGTGCAGAGGGAGTTGTCTAGGGAGGTGAATTGAATTATTACTACACTCTCACTAGGCGTTCCCAGGATTGTGCACTCTGGGGGCCTTGCTGACTCTCACACAGCACTGCACTTAAACCCCTGCTTCTTTCTAAACCTGCAGAGCCCAGAGCACTCCCCATGGCTGGAGCTATTCCCAAGGAGGGAGGTGAACAGGGTTTGTGTGTGAAGCTGAGAAACAACACAGTCAGGACAATGCTGGATTTATGCCCCTTTGAAAGCTGGAGGGGTGGGGATGGTTTAGCTTGTCCATTGGGTTTTGACACCCATGACCCACTGGAGAGAGCACGGAGATGCAAGTCTCTCTCATACGGCAGCTGTGCATTATGGAACCACTCGCCTCTGATCTAACTGACCAAGGAAGAACCTGACCAGATTCAGACACGGAGACCCCACGGTTTCTAGTTAGGGTGACCAGATGACCCGATATTATCAGCACAGTCCCGATTTTAGGGTATTTGTCCCGTGTCCCGACCTTACATCGGCTGGGACGCACTATGTCCTGATATCAGGGGACCGTCTGGTGGAGGACGAAAGCCGTCGCCACTCACATCTTCTTCCTGGGCCTGGGGAAGCACAAATGAACTCCTGGCTCTTCCCCGGCGGCTGGCATGAGCCTGCAGAGTGCTGTAGCCCCACTCCCCAGGCACGCACAGAGGCAGTGAGAAGGTCTATGCTGAGTACTGCAGGTGTGGGGCTTGTAGGCGCCGGCAGCAAGCCCACCGCCCCCCACCCCCGTCGACCCTTCCTGACCCGCGCGACCTTAGGAGCCAGAGGGACGGGACCTGCCTGCTGGATGCTTCCTGGGAGCCGCTCCAGGTAAGGCTAGCACTGCTGGGACTCAACTGGCCCCCTGGTGGGTCCCTCTGGCTGGGGGTGGGGCTCTGCGTGCTGCCCACCTCCCTCCCCGAGGTGGGAGGTGGAGACGGAACGTAGGCAATCTGCTGCAGGCGGGACGGGGCGTGGAGCCGCCAGTGGGTTCTCAGCCCCCACCAATTTTTCCTGTGCTCCGGCGGTTTTTTTTTTTTTCCTTCACCGCCGGCTTGTTTTTTGTTTGGCTCCCCCCCGCGTCCTGATATTTCACCTCTCTCATCCAGTCACCCTACTTCTAGTATCTGAAGGAACGGGAATCCCTTACCCAGCGAGGTCACCGTCTCGTAGTTCTCCTGCATGACATCCCTGTAGAGGGCTCTCTGAGCGGGGTCCAGCAGAGCCCCCTGCCCCTGGGTGAAATACACAGCCACCTCCTCGAAGGTCACCGGCATCTGGAACACCAAAAGCCCCCACTCATTACCTGCTGCCCCAGCCACAATCCCACTAGTCACGCAGGAGGAAGGATAAAGAAATGGAAGCTCTGGGAGGGCCAGAGTAGCAGAATCCCACCCCCACCCTGCTGAGAGCAGCCAGGAGGCTTCAGGGCCTGGGGAGAAGGTCAGAGCTCCTTGTCCACCCCAGCACACAGAGCAGGGCAGGGTCGTTTCATTTCCCACACACGTGGCAGCCACAGGCTAATATGGGAAGCAGAGCCCTAAGCCAGAGACAGGGACCGGAATCCAAACAGCTTCCCTTCGTATTTCACAGCAGCCTCAGGCTAACGGGGTCTCACTCCAGCACTGGGAGCCTTGAAAATGTTCCCAGCCCTGTGCAAGGGGGTTGTATCCTGTTTGAGAAATGGGGGAATGTCCCGTCTCCCCTCCCCCGTCACCAATGGGCCCACTCAGAAAAACAGCAGGTTTATCACATCCTGTCTCCTCCCTGCCCCTGATAATCCCCTACCTGAGCTGGCTCCATCACAGACATTTCCCTTCCCTCTTTCTTGGAAGACGGGCCCATCTGGAGCAAAACGTGGATGTGATTCCTCAGCCTGTTGGGGCGAGAGGGGCGATGGGGGAGGTTACAGAAGGGGCTTCAGTCCATGTCACACCCCGATTACCCCCAGACTCTTCAGACCCTCCCAGTAACAGTATCTCTGAGCCAAATGCTAGGAAAAAAAGCAGAACTAAAGGGGCCACTTTGGGGGATATCCCCACACTGCCGTGTAAACTCCTCTCCCTTAGGAGCAGCAGGAGCCCTGTGATGGCATCACCTAAAGAATGAGCTGCCCTGGACTCCCTCAGCAGCCCCCAGGGACAGGCAGGCAGAGGCTGATCCCATTGGCCCATCCACACTCCCTGCCTGCCCAAAGCAGCAGTGACTCCGGTGTGGCTGAGATGTGAATCCTGCCCAGAAATCAGACCAGGGCCCTGGGCGACCCCAAAACTCATGAGACACAGACCCAGGGGCGGCTCTAGGCACCAGGAAA
Organism: Malaclemys terrapin pileata; assembly: GCF_027887155.1. NCBI lineage: Eukaryota > Metazoa > Chordata > Testudines > Emydidae > Malaclemys > Malaclemys terrapin. The sequence goes on along the minus strand of NC_071517.1, from coordinate 41,547,751 downwards.
GCAAGCACCTTCTTGGGGCAGCCCATTTGCAGGGACACCAGCGGGCAGGGATCCAGCCTGGGAGCTGAGAGCCAACAGGGGTCCCTGGGAGCTGTAGTTCCTTGGTTAGTTCCCTGCCTATAGAGCCAGCCCTGGAGCAGGGAAAGAACTACATTTCCCAGCATTCCCTTGGCCTCTATTAACAGGAAAGGGAGGGGGAGGGAGTATGGTAGATGAAACCTTATGCTGCAGCTTGTTGTGAAGGGAGAGCTCACTGCTAGAGCGGGGTGGCCTGGGAAGTATGCCCAAGGAGTAGAAGGCTTTGGCCCAGATATCCCCTTCAGAAGACTTCCCCAGACTGGATTAGGGATACGGGTGTGACCTCACCTTGCAGCCCCCAAAGAAGGAATTGGGTGGACTAAATGGACAGTGCCCCGTCTATCTGAAGCCTCGTAAGGGAGGTACGTGGATCCCACTAGAATTTAAAATGAAAAGTAAGGGAGGGGAGGCTCTGCTAGAGGACCTGGGCAGCTTTAGATACAGTATCAGGCCCGTAGGAGGATTTCCACTTCTGAGCCATGGAAGCAGAAATTGACTTTTCCTTTCCAGATTTAGCTAATATTCAGAAAGGGAATCTAGCACCTGCCTTCCAGATTTGAACACCTCAACATTCAGGAGTGCTCAAGCTCAATTTGGGCAGCTGTCACTTCAATTCTCCCAGATCAAATATACTGATCCACTGTAACTTGCTGTAGAAAAAGTAGGATAAAATTGAGCAAGAAATGCTTCCCGGTGGATTTTAGGACTGGAATTGCTATTTTCAACAGCCATTGCCTTTTTTTTTTAGTTTAATTTGTTTGAAAGGAAGACAGTGATATCGCATTGGCAAATTCCCCATAGAAACTAAGAGTGGAACAAAGGAATAATAAAGGCACCTCAACTTTTCCTCATTTATGTAGGACAGTCTTATAATATGCATCCAGATATCCTCCAATCACACAAGCTGAAAATGGTTCCACTTTACTGCAGTTCTGTAACCATATGGGAACCAATCCTGTCTGTGTTCTGTGCACATCCAAAATTGCTGAATGACCCGCCCTGGGAGCAAGTTACCAGTGACCCAGGGCTGGGGCGGAAGAAGGGTGCAGGTGGATGGAGGGAAGAGCCCAGGGCTGGGGCAGCAAGGGGTGTGTGGGTGGGCGGGCACTGGTGGGGGGGAGAGCCCAGATCTGGGGTGGCAGGGGGTGTGGATGGGGCGTAGACCCCAGGGCTGGGGCAGCAGAAGGGTGCAGGGGGGGAGCCCAGGGCTCTGTGGTGGGGGCAGCCACATTTTTTTTCCTTGGGGTGGCAAAAAACCTAGAGCCGGCCCTGCACTGACCACACGAGCACAGGTGCGTCTGACAATAACACACTGGGAGCAGGGTGTGGGTGTGGGGCGATGGGTTTTTACCTCTGTCCACTGCCAGTCTCCACACACACACCCTTTCCCTCGCAGTGCCCCCCACTCACATCTTTCCCCATTCCAGCCACGCTCCTCTCCACCCCACAATCCCCTCGATCCCTCCATCTTCCCTTCAGTGCACCCCAGCCCCCATCACAGCCTGCCCCCCGCATCGCCAGCACCCTCCTCCTGCTCCATCCTCCCCCTGCAGCCCGGGGGTGACGGGGGCGGGGGCGGGTCCTTCTCACCTTCCCTCCGAGCGGGGCCCCCTGGGGCAGGGGCCGGGCCGGGAAGGGGCCTGGCCGGGCTGGGGGCTCTGCCCTGGGAGAGGCTCCTGGGGAGCAGCGGGAAGGGCCCTGCTGGAGATTCCCCTCTCCCGGCTGCAGCCCGGGCTCCGGGCTCCCAGCACCAGCCGCCGGGGCTCGGGGATCTCGCCAGGAGCCTGGAGCCAGAGTCCCCGCAGCGGCTGCGAGTCACTTCGTGCTGCCGGGACTGAGCCCAGCGATCGCTCCCCCCAGAGCCGCCTCCCAGCAGCTCCTGGGTCCTAGCGATCAACCCACCGCGCTGCAGCATCTCTGTGTCCGGCTCCTGTTCCACTCACAGGCTCTAAGATCAGAAGGGCCCATCATGAGCATCTAGCCCAGGGATTCTCACGACCAAATTTGGTGGCCTCAGAGTGTGGCCAGCAACTCTTACTAGTGGCTGCTCTGACACTTTCCCCTATAATCCTAACTAACTTTACGAGAAACCAATAAATATGCAGAGGTAAGTGGGGGAAATGGTCTTACTATTGTGGGGAACTTTTCTGGCTTATACACCACCCTGATTGTATGAAATAGCAAAAGGAGCTGAGTCCTCGCTCCCACTCCCTTTACCTGGAGACCTGACTGACCTCCAGGACTCCCCTCCCACTCCGGTGTCTGAAACCCTGACAAGGCTGGCCCCAAGTTTCCTGCAGGGTCTTCATCCCCAATTTTGTTGTGATCACTCAGGACAGAGGCTAGGGTGTTGTATCCCCACTCTGGGGTCCTCTCTTCACTCCGGACGCATCCCTGATGTCGCTATTCAGCATTGCATAGAGTTCAGAACAAATACGATTTATTAAACAGCAAGTAATAAAAAAAATTAAGGAAAAAATGGGAAAGAGGAATAGAAAACATGATGTCATCCCACGCTGCCCAGGGTCCCCCCTCGCTCTCCCCAGTTGCTCACCACACCCAGCTCCAGACTGCTCCAGACCCAGCTTCCCTCTGCATCAGTGCTTCTACTCCTCTGCCTCCAACCCAGCTCTGGCTGCTCCTCTACCCTTAGCTCTGCCCTTCTCTGGCAGGCAGCTCCAGCTCACACAGAGAATTGGCACCTGACTCCTTCATTGGCCTGCCAGCCCTGTCAACGAGGTTGACCTAGTGCCTTGGCCTCTCTCCATTCGCCCTGGGGACTAGTCTCAGGGTTTTCATTTCTCATTGGCCCTTCCTGACTTTTGGTACTGGGAGAAACCAACCAAAACCCCCCCACTAAGTTTCAGTAAGGGGCCAACAGTCATGGGGTCAGGCAACTTCATGGTGTGTGTGAGCTCCAAAGCATCCTTCAGGTGAATTATAAATGTCTTTGTTTACCCCTTTCTTCCTGTTGGTGATGGACGGCCCAATAAGGGTTTTCTAACACCCACAGTCGGTACTTTGTCATCTCTGAGGAGTTTGAGTGGGACAATCCCCAGAACTATGACATATTTCTGTAACAAAAACTTTGACATATGTCTGGGTCTTTATGGACAGATCCTCGTCTTTGAGCCTGCTGAGCGGGTTTTGCCATAACAGCAAATGTCCGGGGGTGTTTGCAGAGCACAAGGGCTGAAGCTCAGAAACATCCCTGATTAGTCACCTTCCCAACTATCCAATTGCCCTGCATCCATAGCTGATTGATTGCTGCCAGATCCCACCCACCCAGGCCCAGACTCCCAGAGTTAATCCCTTACCGCTCTCCAAAATTGCAGTTTCAAAAAGTTCAATGAATACAAGACTGTTGGAGGCAGAACAGATCTGGAGAAGGAAGAGTCTGGAGACAAATGTGAGAAGAGAGGGAAATATGCTTTTCTGTTAAAATATTATGTTTTCTGTTGAAGAAACAAATCCAGAATACTGAACGTTGTTGTTTTAGTTAAATAAAAGAATTTAAATGTCAGTCTGGTGATGTTCTCCTCCTAATACAGCATGGCAAGAAAATCCTCCAACTATTAATGATTAACCTCTTGAATTGGAGATAGTTCACTCCTAATGACTTCATAAATATCTGCTTCAATTACCTTTGGTAATGAAATAACCAAACAAACATTCATTGTCTGATATAGCTGTAAAACTCATCTGAAAAGTTTTCAAAATAAATCACTGTTTAAAAATGTATAGTGTGTACCTTCTAAAAATGAAACCTACATCTATCTCTGGGTTGTGAACGGGGCCGGTGGAATCATTTAGGCCATGTAGGCGGTAGCCTAGTGTGCTAGGATTTGGGGGGCACCATTTTCTTCAGCATCAACCACGGCGGACGCATCTTCAGCAGCCCCAGTCGCCACCGGCATTTAGGTGGAGGGAGCTGGGGCAGTGGAGAGCGGGGAGGGCCGCCTGCAGCAAGCGGGGTGGGGCGGCACGCAGGGGAACTCCCCGCCCCAGCTCACCCCTGCCCCACCTCCTCCCCGAGCACGCTGTGGCTCCTTCACTTCTCCTGCCTCCCAGGCTTGTGGAGCCTAAGCTGATTGGCCCTGCAAGCCTGGGAGGCGGGAGAAGTGAAGCAGGCACGGTGGGCTCAGGGAGGAGGTGGAGCAGGGGTGAGCTGCTTCACTTCTCCCCTGTCCCAGGCTTGTGGCGCCAATCAGCTTAGGCACTGCAAGCCTGGGAGGCGGGAGAACTGAAGTGGCGACGGTGTGCTCGGGGAGGAGGTGGGGCAGGGGTGAGCTGGGGTGGGGGGGTGCCTCAGGGTGGGGAGCCTCAGGGCGGAGCTGCTGTGCGGGGAGCCTCAGGGTGGGGAGCCTCAGGGCGGAGCTGCTGTGCGGGGAGCCTCAGGGCGGGGAGCCTCAGGGCGGAGCTGCTGTGTGGGGAGCCTCAGGGTGGAAGGGGAGAGCTGCAGGGAGGGGGGGCGTTCCAGGGTGGGGGCTCAGGGACGGGGGGGCACAAAGTGGAAGTTTCACATAGTGCGCAAAACATCCTTCCACCGGCCCTGGTTGTGAAGAATATGTATTAAGGTTATAACAACCAACAAGAATACATTTTTACGTAGAACACCATGATTAAATTGAGTCTTCCTGACTAGTGATTTAAATCATATCCACCCTGCTGCTTCCCTGTGTGAACAACAAACCCCCCCACGCTCTGCTCACACACAGCCACCAGCCTTCAAAGTCACTCCTGGCTGCACTGCACTGAGTGCGACCAGCCAGACACTCAGGAATGTACCAAACGACACAGCAACATCAGCCAGTTCTCTATTCCCAGACTTGCACCCCGGGAATGTGCATCTTGGACTGCTCAGTCTGTCCACTGCGCTGGACAAACTCAGTAATTAGTGGGTTGCCCCCATAAAGGGGCCGGATTAGGCCACAACCTTGTTCTCTCCAGTCAAATCCCCCAAACACTTCAATGAAAACACACAGGTCCAGACAAAACACTAAAACCAGTTTAGAAACTGGAGCAAGGGGGTTTTCAGGGATTACAAGGGAGAAAGATGTTAAAGGTCAGAAACGGTTAAAACTATAAATTTAAAACATGCATTTTAAATCCTAAATTATACCAAACTAAGGAAAATGAGAAGCAAGCAGGTTTTCGCATCCCACCCGCTGTTGCAGGCAGTTCACAATTCTTAAACCCAAGCTGGATTTCCTTCCAGCCTTGATCCACCCTCCCCAGTCCAAGGCCCCTGTTGCCATTCAAGCCATCTTGTTGCCTTCTGTAAAGATGGGGAAGGAGAGGTAAAAATGGAGGCAATTCTCCCTTGTGCTTTTATACCACTCTCCTCTTTGAGGTTCATCCCCCAGCCGGGGGGCAGGCGACAATCAGTCTGTGGCCTAGGTGAGCATCCAGCCGTCCTTCTGGTGAATTGTAACTCTCCTGTTCCCAGCTCCACAGCTGGTGAATGGCCGGCTGAGCAATTACTGGCCACGTAGCACCTAGCTGGTCTGCAGGTGCCATTGTCTAGGAGGAGCTTGTCTGTGGGCATTTTCCAGCTTTTCATTATGTAACAAACATACAGCAAACTCTCAGAGCTCCATGGACAGTGCTGATAGATATATTTTAATGGGACACTAATATTCAGCAGGTGATGGCTTTTCCTATGATACCGCACAAGACATACTTTGGGAAAGATTTATCATTTTGTAAACATGGTGCCCATAAGAGTGTAGACCAGTGGTTCTGAGATGTGTTTCATTGCCGCCCTCTCCCACTTGGTGTCGGTGGTCATTTACGCCCCCACCCTCAAAAGCAAATATATCACCACCCAGCTCTAAAGGCAGAGTAGTTGCTGGCAATGTGCACAGCTCTGAAGACCTCCAATAGCAGCACAGAAGTTAGGGTGGCCACGTGAAAAATAATATTCATCAATATCGCTGTTCACAACACTTATCACCCCATTGCCACTCTTACTTCTGTGATGCTGCACCTGGGTTTGAGAGCCTGAGCATTGATCCACAACTCCCAGCTAGGCCTGTTCCTTCTTCATGAGCCCCAGCCAACTGGGGCCGACAGCCAGTGCTCTTTAAAAAACAAACAAACAACCCACACTGTTCACGCCTCCCCTGACTCATTCCTGTGCCTTCATTGGGAGGCTCTGCCCACATTTGGAGAATTGCTAGTGTAGAGAGTCACCGTGGGGATTGGTAGCCAAGAAGGTAACACCAGCTCCTTTCCGACTCCGGGATCCCCAGAGAGAATGTCCGAGCAGGTGAGAGGAACAGATCCGATTAACATTAACCTTGTAAAACACATTTTGGTGATTTCAGCTATAAACATTCCCTCCATCCTTCAGCCCCTACCCCCAGCGAATTCAATGAGACTGAGCTAGAATAGGGCAGGTGGCACGGGCGACGGTTATAATGGCTGAATTATTGATCCCTGAAATAACAGAATACAGGAACCCTTTGGATAGCTAAACATAGACTACTACAGTTACCCCTCTTAGAATCATAGAATATCAGGTTTGGAAGGGAACTCCGGAGGTCATCTAGTCCAACCCCTGCTTAAAGCAGGACCAATCCCCAACTAAATCATCCCAGCCAGGGCTTTGTCAAGCCTGACCCTAAAAACCTCTAAGGAAGGAGATTCCACCACCTCCCTAGATAACCCATTCCAAGGCTTCACCACCCTCCTAATGAAATAGTGTTTCCTCATATCCAACCTAAACTTTCCCCACTGCAACTGGAGACCATTACTCCTTTTTCTGTCATCTGGTACCACTGAGAAGAGTCTAGATCCATCCTCTTTGGAAGCCCCTTTCAGGTAGTTGAAAGCTGCTACCAAATCCCCCATCATTCTTCTCTTCTATAGAGTGAACAATCCCCGTTCTTTCAGCCTCTCCTTCTAAGTCATGTGCTCCAGCCCCCTAATCATTTTTGTTGCCCTCCGCTGGACTCTTTCCAATTTTTCCACATCCTTCTTGTAGTTTGGGGCCCAAACTGGACACAGTACTCCAGATGAGGCCTCACCAATGTTGAATAGAAGGGAACGATCACGTCCCTCGATCTGCTGGCAACGCCCCTACTTGTACAGCCTAAAATGCCGTTAGCCTTCTCGGCAACAAAGGCACACTGTTAATATATCCAGTTTCTCATCCACCGTAAACCCTTAGTCCTTTTCTGCAGAACTGCTATCTAGCCATTCGGTCCCTAGTCTGTAGCAGTGAATGGGATTCTTTCATCCTAAGTGCAGGACTCTCCACTTGTCCTTGTTGAACCTCATCAGATTTATTTTGGCCCAATCCTCTAATTTGTCTATGTCCCTCTGTATCATATCCCCACCCTCCAGCGTATCTACCACTCCTCCCAGTTTAGTGTCATCTGCAAACTTGCTGAGGGTGCAGTCCACGTCATCCTCCAGATCATTATTGAAGATACTGAACAAAACTGGCCCCAGGACCAACCCCTGGGACACACACTTGATACCGGCTGCCAACTAAACATGGAGCCATTGATCACTACCCATTGAACCCGATGATCTAGCCAGCTTTCTATCCACTTTATGGTCCATTCATCCAGCCCATACTTCTTTAACTTGCTGGCAAGAATACTTTAGGAGATCATATCAGATGTTTTGCTAAAATCAAGGAATAACACATCCACTGCTCTCCCCTCATCCACAGAACCAGTTATCTCGTCATAGAAGGCAATTAGGTTACTCAGACATGATTTGCCCTCTTCTTCCAACTCTTTAAAAATACACATTTACATTTCAAACTCTAGCTTATCTAAGGTCGACACACTGTTAAAATCTCTCTCTAAATGTTGACCCTGAGTCAATTACATACAAGTTGCTTAACCCTTTTTTGCCATGAGTCACAGAAGTTTAGATCCTGTGTGGATTCTTCCATGTTTAATGAGACTAGACCTCTATATGAAACTTTTCCCGCAGTCCAAGCACCTCTGGATTCTCTCCTGTGTGGATTGACTGATGTTGAACAAGGTGTGACATCTTTATAAAACTTTTCCCACAGTCCAAGCACTTGTGGGGTCTCTCTCCTGTGTGTAATGCCTGATGTTTAACAAGGTCTGACCTTTGTACGTAACCTTTCCCACAGTCCAAGCACTTGTGGGCTCTTGCTCCTCTGTAGATTGCCTGATGTTGAACAAGGTTTGACCTCTCTGTGAAACTTTTCCCATAATCCAAGCACTTGTGGGGTCTCTCTCCTGTGTGTAATGCCTGATGTTTAACAAGCTGTAACCTTCTTATGAAACTTTTCTCACAGTCCAAGCATTTGTGGGGTCTCTCTCCTGTGTGTAATGCCTGATGTTTAACAAGGTTTGACCTCTCTGTGAAACTTTTCCCACAGTCCAAGCACTTGTGAGGTCTCTCTCCTGTGTGGATTGCCTGATGTTTAACAATGTCGGACCTTTGTATGAAACTTTTCCCACAGTCTAAGCAGTTGTGAGGTCTGTGTCCTGCGTGGATTGCCTGATGGCGAACTAGTTGTGAGCTTGTTATGAAACTTTTCTCACAGTCCAAGCACTTGTGGGGTCTCTCTCCTGTGTGTAATGCCTGATGATAAACAAGGAGTGACCTTCTTATGAAACTTCTCCCACAGACCAAGCACTTGTGGGGTCTCTCTCCTGTGTGGATTGCCTGATGTTGAACAAGGTGTGACCTCTGTATGAAAATTTTCCCACAGTCAAAGCACTTGTGGGGTCTTTCTTCTGTGTGGATTGCCTGATGTCGAACAAGGTGTGCCCTCTGTATGAAACTTTTCCCACAGTCCAAGCACTTGTGGGGTCTCTCTCCTGTATGGATTGCCTGATGTTGAACAAGGTCTGACCTTCTTTTGAAACTTTTCCCACAGTCCAAGCACTTGTGGGGTCTCTCTCCTGTGTGGATTGCTTGATGATGAACTAGGTGTGACTTTCTTATGAAACTTTTCCCACAGTCCAAGCACTTGTGGGGTCTCTCTCCTGTGTGGATTGCCTGATGTGTAACAAGGTTTGACTTTCTTATGAAACTTTTCCCACAGTCCAAGCACTTCTGGGGTCTTTTTCCTGTGTGGATTGCCTGATGTTTAACAAGGTCTGACCTTTGTATGAAACTTTTCCCACAGTCCAAGCACTTGTGGGGTCTCTCTCCTGTGTGGATTGCCTGATGTTGAACAAGGTCTGACCTTCTTTTGAAACTTTTCCCACAGTCCAAGCACTTGTGGGGTCTTTCTCCTGTGTGGATTGCCTGATGACGAACTAGGTGTGACCTCTGTATGAAACTTTTCCCACAGTCCAAGCACTTGTGGGGTCTCTCTCCTGTGTGGATTGCCTGATGTTTAACAAGGTTTGACTTTCTTATGAAACTTTTCCCACAGTCCAAGCACTTATGGGGTCTCTCCCTTGTGTGGCTTAACTGATGTCTGGTTATTTCTGTGTTCGAAATGAAACATTTCCCCCACTTGAGAGATTGAGAGGGTCTCTCTCCAGTGTGGCTTCTCCCATGGTTATTAAGATCTGAGAGCTTATTGAAGCTTTCCCCATGGTCCAAGCATTGAGGGGGTTTCTCTCCAGTGTAGATTGTCTGATGTTTCACAAGCTGTGATGTCACAATGAATTCTTTCCCACACTGAGGGTAGTGTCCGGGTGTCTCTTCCTTGGGATTTGTCTGCTGCTCTCTGGGATCCTTGTCTCCCCCTGCACCGTTAATAGATTCATCCACTCTCTTCCCTGCGTGGTTTTCCAGAAGCCTCTCTGACCTGTGCCACTTTCCCCAGCCTTCTTCCTGCTCCAAGCACTGGGAAAAATTCCCTTCACCTCTTCCCACAAAGGTCCCCTGTAGTTCCACTTCCCCGGTAACTTCCTCATGATGATTCTCCTCCTCATTCTCACTCCCTCGCTCAGCGCCTGCTGGGAGAGACACAATCCAGACAGGAGTCATTGTGCAGGGGAGAAAGAAGAAGAGCACCAAGCGAAAACCCAACACAAACACTGAGCAATTGGACTCCGCCTTCAAATCCCACCCAAACACTCACAGGGAAGGAAAGCTGGGAAGAAAACTCCTGCAGCTAATAGGCAGATTGGAATGGCGTGAGCTATATCTGATGACTGCAGCCCTGTCCTGGCTGAGATGAGGAAGAACTGAGGGCGCTTACTCACACCATATTTTGGGATTCTCAACTTCTTCTTTCATTCCCTAGATTGTTTCTGTGTCAGTCCTCACCTGTATGGGTGCATCTAGGAAGCCTTCTTTCATTGCAGTCCCAGAGATCGGGCACCCACGGCTCTTCCCCTCGTTCCAGCCAGGAGATGAGCTCAGGTTTGGGAATGGGAAATCCTGTGCAGAGAGTGAAATCAGACCAGATCAGGGTGCGTGGAGCATTGGTGGAGTATCTGTCAGAAAGGACATTCCGTGAGTGGAACCTGTCCCTGCGCTCTGCTGGAGGAACGTGGAATGCAATAGGATGGGGAAACGGTCACTGAGCCCCCTTGTGCAGAGGAAGTTGTCTGGGGAGGTGAGTTGAATTATTACTACACCCTCACTAGGCGTTCCCAGGATCTGTGCACTCTGGGGGCCTTGCTGACTCACACACAGCTCTGGACTTAAACCCCTGCCTCTTTCTAAACCTGCAGAGCCCAGAGCCCTCCTCATGGCTGGAGCTATTCCCAAGGAGGGAGGTGAACAGGGATTGTGTGTGCAGCCGAGAAAGAAAGCAGACAGGACAATGCTGGATTTATGCCCCTTTGAAAGCTGGAGGGGTGGGGATGGTTTAACTTGTCCATTGGGTTTTGACACCCATGACCCACTGGAGAGGGCACAGAGATGCAAGTCTCTCTCACACAGCAGCTGTGCATTATGGAACCACTTGCATATGATCTAACTGACATGGGAAGAACATGACCAGATTCAGACATGAAGACCCCACTGCTTCTAGTTAGGCTGACCAGACATCCCATATTATCAGGACAGTCCTGATTTTAGGGTATTTGTCTCGTGTCCCGACCTTATATCGGCCGGGACGCACTATTTCCCGATATCGGGGGACTGTCTGTTGGAGGATGCCAGCCGGCACCACTCACCTCTTCTTCCTGGGCCTGGGGAAGTGCAACTGAACTCCTGGTGCTTGCCTGCCGGCCGGCAGGAGCCTACAGAGTGCTGCAGTCCCACTCCCCAGGCACGCACGGAGGCTGCGTGCTGCAGGGGCGGGGCTTTTAGGCGCCGGCAGCCGGCAGAGAGCCCACCCGCCCCCGGCCCCCTTGACCCGACCCGAGCGACCTTAGGAGCCAGAGGGACGGGACCTGCCTGCTGGATGCTTCCTGGGAGCCGTTCCAGGTAAGGCTAGCACTGCTGGGACTCACCTGGCCCCCTGACGGGTCCCTCTGGCTGGGGGAGGGGCTCTGCGTGCTGCCCCCTCCCTCCCTGAGGGGGGAGGTGGAGACGGAACAGAGGCAAGCTGGTGTGGCGGGTGGGTGGGGCGTGGAGCTGCCGGTGGGTTCTCAGCTCCCATCAATTTTTCCTGTGCTCTGGTGGTTTTTTGAGTTTTGCTTCACCGCCGGCTTGTTTTGGGGTTTTTTTTGCTCCCCCCTGCATCCCAATATTTCTCCTCTCTCATCTAGTCACCCTACTTCTAGTATCTGAGGGAACGGGAATCCCTTACCCAGTGAGGTCACTGTCTCATAGTTCTCCTGCATGACATCCCTGTAGAGGGCTCTCTGAGCGGGTTCCAGCAGAGCCCCCTGCCCCTGGGTGAAATACACAGCCACCTCCTCGAAGGTCACCAGCATCTGAAACACCAAAAGTCCCCCACTCAGCACCTGCTGCTCCAGCCACAATCCCACTAGTCACGAGGGAGGAAGGATAAAGAAATGGAAGTTCTGGGAGGGTCAGAGTAGCAGAATCCCACCCCCACCCTGCTCAGAGCAGCCAGGAGGCTTCAGGGGGTGGGAGAAGGTGACAGCTCCTTGTCCTCCCCAGCACACGGAGCAGGGCAGGGTCTTCTCATTTCCCACACGCCTGCCAGCCACAGGCTGATATGGGAAGCAGAGCTCTGAGCCAAGGACAGGGACAGGAAACCCGACAGTCCCATTTCCCCTCCCCCGTCACAAATGGGCCCACTCAGAAAATCAGCAGGTTTATCACACCCTCTCTCCTCCCTGCCCCTGCCCAAGACCTCCCTGAAAATCCCCTACCTGAGCTGGCTCCATCACAGACATTTCCCTTCCCTGTCTCCTGGAAGACGGGCCCATCTGGAGCAAAAGGTGGATGTGATTCCTCAGCCTGTCGGAGCAAGAGGGGCAATGGGGGAGGTTACAGAAGGGGCTTCAGTCCATGTCACACCCCAGTTCCCCCCCAGACTCTTCAGACCCTCCCAGTAACAGTATCTCTGAGCCAAATGCTAGAAAAAAAGCAGAACTAAAGGGGCCACTTTGGGGGATTTCCCCACACTGCCGTGTAAACTCCTCTCCCTTAGGAGCAGCAGGAGCCCTCTGGTGGCATCACCTAAAGAATGAGCTGCCCTGGACTCCCCCAGCAGCCCCCAGGGACAGGCAGGCAGAGGCTGATCCCATTGGCCCATCCACACTCCCAGCCTGCCCAAAGCAGCAGTGACTCCGGTGTGGCTGAGATGTGAATCCTGCCCAGAAATCAGACCAGGGCCCTGGGCGACCCCAAAACTCATGAAACACAGACCCAGGGGCGGCTCTAGGCACCAGCAAAGCAAGCACCTGCTTGGGGCAGCCCATTTGCAGGGGCAGCAGCGGGCAATGATCCAGCCTGGGAGCTGAGAGCCAACAGGGGGCCCTGGGAGCTGTTGTTCCTTGGTTAGTTCCCTGCCTATAGAGCCAGCCCTAGAGAAGGGAAAGAACTACATTTCCCAGCATTCCCTTGACTGCTATTAACAGGAAAGGGAGGGGGAGGGAGTATGGTAGCAGAGACCTCATGCTGCAGCTTGCTGTGAGTTGAAAGGGGTGGCCCTGTGAACGGGGAACAAGTGTGCCCAAGGAGTAGAAGGCTTTGGCCCAGATATCCCCTTCAGAAGACTTCCCCAGACTGGATTAGGGATCCTGGTGTGACCTCACCTTGCAGCCCCCAAAGAAGGAATTGGGTGGACTAAATGGACAGTGCACCTCTCTATCTGAAGCCTCGTAAGGGAGGTACGTGGATCCCACTAGAATTTAAAATGAAAAGTAAGGGAGGGGAGGCTCTGCTAGAGGACCTGGGCAGCTTTAGATACAGTATCAGGCCCGTAGGAGGATTTCCACTTCTGAGCCATGGAAGCAGAAATTGACTTTTCCTTTCCAAATTTAGCTAATATTCAGAAAGGGAATCTAGCACCTGCCTTCCAGATTTGAACACCTCAACATTCAGGAGTGCTCAAACTCAATTTGGGCAGCTGTTACTTCATTTCTCCCAAATCTAATATACTGATCCACTGTAACTTGCTGTAGAAAAAGTAGGATAAAATTGAGCAAGAAATGCTTCCCAGTGGTTATTAGGACTGGAATTGCTATTTTCAACAGCCATTGCCTTTTTTTTTAGTTTTATTTGTGTGAAAGGAAGACAGTGATATCGCATTGGCAAATTCCCCATAGAAACAAAGAGTGGAACAAAAGAATAATAAAGGCACCTCAACTTTTCCTCATTGATGGAGGACAGGCTTATAATATACATCCAGATATCCTCCAATCACACAAGCTGAAAATGGTTCCACTTTACTGCAGTTCTGTAACCATATGGGAACCAATCCTGTCTGTGTTCTGTGCACATCCAAAATTCCTGCTGAATGACCCACCCTGGGAGCAAGTTACCAGTGACCCAAGGCTGGGGCGGAAGGAGGGTGCAGGTGGAGGGGCGGGGAGAACCCAGGGCTGGGATGGCAGGGGGTGCGGATGGGGGAGGAGAGCCCAGAGCTCGGGCCGCACGTGGTGAGGGGGGAGAGCCCCGGGCTGGGGTGGCAGTGGGTGCGGGTGGGTGGGAGAGCCCAAGGCTGGGGCGGCGGGGGGGTACGGGTCAGGGGAGACCAAGAGCTGGGGCGGCATGGGGTGCAGTTGGGGGAGGAGAGCCCAGGGCTGGGGCAGCAGAAGGAGCTCTGGGGTGGGGGCAGCCACATTTTTTTTCGCTTGGGGCTGCAAAAAACCTAGAGCTGGCCCTGCACAGACCCAACCAGCACGTGTGCGTCTGACAATAACACACTGGGAGCAGGGTGTGGTGTGGGGGGCTGGGTTTTTGCCGCTGTCCACCGCCAGTCTCCCCCCACACACCCTTCCCTCGCAGTGCCCCCCACTCACATCTTTCCCCATTCCAGCCTCGCTCCCCTCCACCCCACAATCCCCTCGATCCCTCCATCTTCCCTTCAGTGCATCCCAGCCCCCATCACAGCCTGCCCCCCGCATCGCCAGCACCCACCTCCTGTGCCCTCCTCCCTCTGCAGCCCGGGGGTGACGGGGGGGGCGGGTCTCTCTCACCTTCCCTCCGAGCGGGGCCCCCTGGGGCAGGGGCCGGGCCGGGAAGGGGCCTGGCCGGGCTGGGGGCTCTGCCCTGGGAGAGGCTCCTGGGGAGCAGCGGGAAGGGCCCTGCTGGAGATTCCCCTCTCCCGGCTGCAGCCCGGGCTCCGGGCTCCCAGCACCAGCCGCCGGGGCTCGGGGATCTCGCCAGGAGCCTGGAGCCAGAGTCCCCGCAGCGGCTGCGAGTCACTTCCTGCTGCCGGGCCTGAGCCCAGCGATCGCTGCCCCCAGAGCCGCCTCCCAGCTGCTCCTGGGTCCTAGCGATCAACCCACCGCGCTGCAGCATCTCTGTGTCCAGCTCCTGTTCCACTCACAGGCTCTAAGGTCAGAAGGGCCCATCATGAGCAATTAGCCCAGGGATTCTCACGACCAAATTTGGTGGCCTCAGAGTGTGGCCAGCAACTCTCACTGGTGGCCGCTCTGACACTTTCCAATATAATCCTAACTAACTTTACGAGAAACCAATAAATATTCACAGAGGTAAGTGGCAGGAACGGTCACCCCAGCACCCCTAACTCTACATCCCCTGTCAACTGCCACCCCACCATTCTACATGCACTGGTGTCACATGCATTTCAACGGCACAATATTCAGCAGATCATGAGTTTTCCAATGATCCCTCACCAGGCACACTTTGCACACAAAATATCATAACCATACACAAGTGGTGAACATGGGGTGCAGAGGTTATCACAAGAGGGATCTGTGTGGGGCGAGTGGGGCAAAGAAACTGTCTGTCATCCCAATGCAGGACAGGGTGGGACATGGGGAGGGCGGGACCTGCTGGCTATCGAGGGCTGTGAAGGCAGGCACGGAGAGGAGCCCCTCTGCAGGCTTGGCCCAGGTCCACCGGAGTTGCTGGGGAGAGGAAACCATCCCTCACTAGGATTTCAACGATTTCCACCCCACCATCGAGCTCAGCCTGGACCAGTCCACACAATAGATCCTGGACACCACAACAAATAAGTGATGGTCACATAAACACCACCCTATACCAGAAACCTACTGACCGCTATACTTACCTACCTGCCTCCAGCTTCCATCCAGACCTTGGGATGCAGGCCAGTCCTTGCTTACAGACAGCCCCCAATGTGAAGCAAATACTCACCAGCAACTACACACCACACCACAGAAACACTAACCCAGGAACCAATCGCTGCAACAAACCCCGTTGCCAACTCTGTCCCCATATCTACTCTAGCGTCACCATCATAAGACCCAACCATATCAGGCACACTATCAGGGACACATTCAGGTGCACATCTACTAACGTAATATATGCCATCATGTGCCAGCAATGCCCCTCTGCCATGTACATTGGCCAAACCGGACATTCTCTACGTAAAAGAATAAATGGACACAAATCAGGATTGGTAACATACAAAAGCCAGTAGGAGAACACTTCAATCTCCCTGGACATTCAATAACAGATTTAAAAGTAGCCATCCTTCAACCAAAAAACTTCTGTATGAAACTTTTCCCACAGTCCAAGCACTTGTGAGGTCTCTCTCCTTTGTGGATTGCCTGATGATAAACAAGGTCTGTCCTTCATATGAAACTTTTCCCACAGTCCAAGCACTTGTGGGGTCTCGCTCCTGTGTGGATTGCCTGATGACAAACAAGGTCTGACTGTGTGGGCAGCGCTCTGGGTGTGGGGCTGTGCGCTTCTGCGGAGCAGTGTGCCTAGATCCGCACCTAGCCAGACACTCTGCTCTGAGTAGCATGGTAGGGGAGACAGGGACGTGGGGTTGGATAAGTGGCAGCAACTCCCCGCGGGCAATCAGGGAACAGGGAGCAGGGTGGGTTGCATAGCAGTTGGGGTTCAGGGGTGATGGTTAGGTGCGGGTGGGTCTCTGGAGGGGGCGGTCAGGGATCAGGGGGGGTTGGATGGTGCGTGGGAGTCCCGGGAGTCTGTCAGAGGGCAGGGGGGTGGATAGGTGTTGGGGCTGTCATTGGACAGGGAGCAAGGGGGGGTTGGGTGGGACAGTTAGGGTGGGGGTCTCCGGAGAATGTGGTCATGAGACAAGGAGTGGGGGTGAGTTGGATGGGGTTGGGGCTTCTGAGGGGGGCAGTCAGGGGCTGGGAAGTCGGAGGGGGTGGATAGGGGGCAGGGCCAAGCTGTTTGCGGAGGCACAGCCTTCCCTATCTGGTCCTCCATACAATTTTACAACCCTCATGTGGCCCTCGAGCCCAAAAGTTTGCTCACCCCTGTGCTAAGTCCTTTAAGTTACTTTCACCCCTGACCATTGGGAAGGAAACAGATGCATGAGGGGAAGTCTGGCAGCAGAACAAGTCTCCCATGCCAGGGGGAGTTCAGGATTTAGCCAAAACCAACGTCGGTGGAGTTGAGGATGTCGGCTGGTTCCTCTTCTCTGATTTGCCCTGCGTAACTTCCCTTTCAGGCTCAGGATGATGAAGGCACAATGGTGCAAGGAGACAGCAGGTGTGAGACATTCCCCAGGGTACAATCTGGACTGTTGAACTGCTTAATTCTCCATCCCAGGGCATGTTTTACACTGCTTCCCAGAGTGAATAAAAATCAATGATTTAAAAAAAATCAATTTTGAGCAATTTGTTCAAAAAAGCTCAGACCTTGTTCAACATCTGGCAATCCACACAGGAGCGAGACCCCACAGGTGCTTGGACTGTGGGGGAAGTTTAATCCAGAGTTCAGACCTCATTAAACATTGAAAAATCCACTTAAGATGTAAACTTCTATGACACATTCAGATTCAACTTTTAGAGAGGCATTATAAAAGTGTGTCAACCTTAAATAAGCTAGAGTTTGAAATGTAAATGTGTATTTTTAAAGACTTGAAAGAAGAGGGCAAGTCATGTCTGACTAATTTAACTGCCTTCTATGACGAGATAACTGGCTCTGTGGATGAGGGGAAAGCAGTGGATGTGTTATTCCTTGACTTTAGCAAAGCTTTTCATATGGTCTACCACAGTATTCTTGCCAGCAAGTTAAAGAAGTATGGGCTGGATGAATGGACCATAAGGTGGATAGAAAGCTGGCTAGATCATTGGGCTCAATGGGTAGTGATCAATGGCTCCATTTCTAATTGGCAGCCGGTATCATGTGGAGTGCCCCAAGGGTTGGTCCTGGGGCCGGTTTTGTTCAATTTCTTCATTAATTATCTGGAGGATGGCGTGGACTGCACCCTCAGCAAGTTTGCAAATGACACTAAACTGGGAGGAGTGGTAGATATGCTCGAGGGTAGGGATAGGATACAGAGAGACGTAGACAAATTAGAGGATTGGGCCAAAATAAATCTGATGAGGTTCAACAAGGACAAGTGCAGAGTCCTGCACTTAGGATGAAAGAATCCCATTCACTGCTACAGACTAGGGACCGAATGGTTAGGCAGCAGTTCTGCAGAAAAGGACCTAGGTGTTACAGTGGATGAGAAGCTGGATATGAGTCAACAGTGTGCCCTTGTTGCCAAGAAGGCTAATGGCATGTTGGGTTGCATAAGTAGGGGCATTGCCAGCAGATCGAGGGACGTGATCATTCCCCTCTATTCGACATTGGTGAGCACTCATCTGGAGTATTGTGTCCAGTTTTGGGCCCCACACTACAAGAAGGATGTGGAAAAATTGGAAAGAGTCCAGCAGAGGGCAACAAAAATGAGTAGGGAGCTGGAGTATATGACTTATGCGGAGAGGCTGAAAGAACGGGGATTGTTTAGTCTGCAGAAGAGAAGAAAGAGGGGGGATTTGGTAGCTGCTTTCAACTACCTGAAAGGGGGTTCCAAAGAGGATGGTTCTAGACTGTTCTCAATGGTAGCTGATGATAGAACAAGGAGTAATGGTCTGAAGTTGCAGTGGGGAAAGTTTAGGTTGGATATTAGGAAAAACTTTTTCACTAGGAGGGTGGTGAAGCACTACTATGGGTTACCTAGGGAGGTGGTGGAATCTCCTTCCTTAGAGGTTTTTATGGTCAGGCTTGACAAAGCCCTGGCTAGGATGATTTATTTGGGGATTGGTCCTGCTTTGAGCAGGGGGTTGGACTAGATGACCTCCTGAGGTCCCTTCCACCCTTATATTCTATGATTCTAAGAGGGGTAACTGTAATATTCTATGTTTAGCTATCCAAAGGGTTCCTGTATTCTGTTAAAACAGGGATCAATAATTCAGCGATTATACCCGTCGCCCTTGCCACCTGCCCAATTCCCGGTCAGTCTCATTGAATTCACTGGGGGTGGGGGCTGAAGGATGGAGGGAATGTTTATAGCTGAAATCACCGATTAATTCTGAGCTCCGTCCCTCCCTTACTACCCAATGCCACCCTGCTGCCTGCCCTTTCTGCCCTCGGGTGACCTATCTCTGTCATCAGCTTTCTTCCATTGGGCTGCAAAGACCTCGCCCTCTGTCGCATCCTCTTGTTCCGCTGGCAAGTGCAGCTTCAACTGCTGCCGGCTGCGTGTGGCGGAGAGGTGCTCGAGGGATCCTTCCTCCTTCCCTACCAGGGAGCCCACTACTGGGTGCATTACTCCACAGGGGAGGCCCGGTGCTACCTCTGACGGGTGATGGGGCACTTCGAGAGGGACTGCCCCTTGGCCCGGCACGGAGGAGCGTCCAGGACCACCGAGCCCCGGCAAGACACCGGCCCTGTCATCGCCGGCGCCCCTGGCTGCCCGGCGCCCGGAGCTGCCCCTCCTCCTTCCCGGTCCACCACTGCTCCCGCTCGGGTCCAAGGGGTATTCCCACCAGCGTGCCCAGAAGAGCGGGAGAGCCCCGTCTCCGCTGTCTGTGATCCGGCCTGGCCTGTGGAGGAGGGTGCGGCAGAGATACCGCCGGGCATTGGTGAGGGCCCGCCCCAGGGGGAATCCTTCCTCCTACATGCTGCCCCACCATTGCCTCCCCGAGTCCCTGAGCCATCGCCCTTGCTCCCTGACACGACCCCTGTTAGCCAGCCCACAGATGATGCCATGGAGGGCTGGTCCTTAGGGCAGGGGAAGCGGGGCAAGTGGAAGGCTGGGGCTCCGATCCATTCTTCGGATTCGGATGCCCCCCGGAAGAGCAGGAAGGGGGGCACCAATGCTGAGCCTTCCACTTTGCCCCCTGACAACTCCCATTCAATGGTGCCGGCTGGGGACAACATGGCAGCACCGGAAGGTAACGTCGACCCTCCTCCGGAGTCCCTTCCTGTGGAAGCCTCCGATGGAGCCCCTCTCGCCCCCTTACCATCTGAAGCCCCTGTGAGCACCAAGGCGAGCGTCACTTTGGGTTCTGGCGGGGAGAGCCCTGGGGTGGTGGAAGGTGATCTCCCCTCCATTTATGAGGAGATCGAGGCCCTGGGTCTGACCCCGGTCACCCAGGGGGAGGACGACCCTCTGCCAGCGGGCCTCGATCTAAGCGACCTCACCCCAATTCACCTTTCCCTATGTTCCCTTCTCCTAACCGCTGCTTCTACTCCCGCCTCTGAGGGTTCCCTGGATTCTTCCATCTGCCTGGCTGCGGGTGGCACCCCGCTGACAGCCGCCGAACCTACTGAGGTGACAGCCGGTGCCACGCTGCCGGGACCCGATTCCCATGGAGTGTCCCTTTTAGGTGTGGGGCAACCGACCTACTTCCCGGGCTGGGACCCCATTAAAGACCGTCCATCTCTAGATGCCGTGACTGCCACACCGGCCATAGTGGCTGAGCCCGGCATCATTGAGGATCCCCTTCCCACGCCCCAGAATCCTGAGCCGGACCAAGGGGGACCACCATCCAGCGGCCCAACTACTAGGGCTCGGGATCCTGCCTTTATCCCCCTCCCTGATTCTGTTCCTGATCCCTGCCCTGACCCTTCTCCTGACCCCAGCCCTGTCCCTGATGCCAGCCCCGTCCTTATCCTCTCTACCTCCCGTGATGCCATTGCCGCCCCTGGGGTCGAATCCGTCCATATCCCAGAGGATAACCCCCAGGGAGCGGCCTTTGTTTTTCCCTGTCCCGACCCACCAGGGGCTGCTGTTTTCTCTCCGCCACCCCCTGTTGAACCAGGGAACAGGGCAGACCTCATGGCGTCAGCCCATCGGACACCACGTCAAGGGTCTGCCCCCTGCTTGCCCGTCTCGGTGGGCCACGGGGCTGTGACGGGCCCCACTGGGGGAAAGGCTTAGATTGGTAACCCCGCCCCCCATATGCTGAGAGAGGAGCTGCGGGAGATCCTTGAGGACGTCCATGGCTCCCGTAACAAGGTACAGCTTGCACTCCAGCGATGGGGGGGATTTCCATCAGATCCTCCAGGCTGAGAGGGCCCTTATGGGGGAGGGTAAGAGGACCGGGAGGCAGGCCACCGCAGCCTACCAGTGGGTCCGCCTCTTCCGTGACTCCTTACTCGCCTACAGGGTAGGTCACGGTTTGCTGCGTGGCCCAACAGAAGCCGTGGGTGTCTCTGCCTGCGAGGATCCCCCCAGCCCTCCTCATAGCATTGATCATCCTTGCAACATTGAACACCCGGGGCTGTAGGATGGGTCTCCGCAGGAGCTAGGTGCTCTCCTTCCTTCGGGAGTGGGGGTACTCTGTGGTTTTCCTGCAGGAGACCCATACGGATCCGGCTGCTGAAGCTAGCTGGCGGCTGGAGTGGGGGGACAGGGTCTACTTTACCCACCTCACAGTTCGTACGGCTGGAGTGGCAACCCTGTTCTCCCCCAACCTACGGCCCGAGGTGCTAGGGGTCATCAAGGCTGTGCCGGGCCGCCTGCTGCACCTCCGGGTCTGCATGGAGGGGCTTGTGGTCAATCTCGTCAACGTTTACGCCCCAACATCGGACCCAGAGAGGTTGCATTTTTATCAGCAGGCGTCCGCCTTCCTCGTCTCCTTGGATCCTCACAAGTGCCTGGTCCTGGGCGGGGACTTTAACACCACCCTCGAGGAACGGGACCGCTCAGGGACCAAGCAGTGCCCAGCCGCCGCGGACGTCCTCCGGGAGATCGTCGAACATTACTCCCTGGTGGACGTCTGGCACGACCACCACCCGGACAACGTCTCGACGTTCACCTTCGTCTAGATGGAGGCCCATCAGTCACGCCACTCCCGGCTGGACTGCATCTATTTGTGACATTTCCACCTTTCAAGGGCCCACTCCTCCAGCATTTGGCCGGCCCCTTTTTCAGATCGCCACCGTGATGGCCTCTCTCTGTGCGAAGAGGCCGGGGCTGGCCTTTTGGCACTTTAATAACAGTTTGCTGGAGGATGCGGGCTTCATAACGTCCTTCTGGGAATTCTGGCTGGCCTGGCGAGGGCAGAGGCGCGCCTTTCCCTTTGCACGGCGGTGGTGGGACCTGGGGAAGGTACGCACCCGGCTCTTCTGCCGTGACTACACCCGGGGCGCCAGCCGATGGAGGGATGCGGCGATAGAGCAGTTGGAACGGGAGGTCTTAGCACTGGACAGGCATCTGGCCTCCAGCCCCGAGGATCCATCCCTCTGCGGAGCATGCCGGGAGAAGCGGGAGGATCTCCAGGTCCTCGAAGACCATTGAGCCCAGGGTGCCTTTGTTCATTCCCGCATCCGCCTCCTTCGGGAGATGGATTGTGGCTCCTGCTTCTTCTATGCCCTGGAGAAAAAGAGGGGGACCAAGAAGCACGTCACCTATCTCCTGGTGGAGGACGGCACCCCCTTCACGGATCTAGCAGGGAGATGTGCGGGAAGGTCAGGGCATTCTAAGCAAATCTTTTCTCCCCGGATCCGACCGATCCTAACGCTTGCAGAGTGCTCTGGGACGGACTCCCGACGGTCAGTGCGGGTGACCGTAATTGGCTAGAGTTGTCTTTCGCTCTGGCCGAGTTCTCGGAAGCCCTCCGTCGGATGCCCACCAATAAATCTCTGGGCATGGACGGGCTGACCGTGGAGTTCTATTGCGTGTTCTGGGACGTCCTCGGCCCAGAACTAGTCACCGTCTGGGCCAAGTTTTTGCAGAGCGGGGTCC
Source organism: Malaclemys terrapin pileata (assembly GCF_027887155.1). Taxonomy (NCBI): domain Eukaryota; kingdom Metazoa; phylum Chordata; order Testudines; family Emydidae; genus Malaclemys; species Malaclemys terrapin. Next base: position 41,525,250 of record NC_071517.1, on the reverse strand, counting down.
TCCCTCTTTCGTGCAGGTGAGCCATGCTTGCCTTATTGCCGAAGAAGGGGGACCTCCGCAACTTACGGAATTGGCGTCCCATCTCGCTCCTCAGCACGGACTACAGAATGGTGGCAAAGGCCATCTCGATGCGGCTAGGGTCCGTGCTGGCGGACGTGGTCCACCCAAACCAGACCTACACCGTCCCGGGCCACACAATATTTGATAACCTGTGTCTGGTCCGGGACCTCCTGGAATTAGGGTGTAGGGATGGTCTGTCATTCGCCCTCTTGTCGCTGGATCAGGAGAAGGCGTTCAACAGGGTGGACCATGGGTATCTCTGAGCACTCTGAGAGCATTTGGCTTCGGACCCCAGTGTGTGGGTTTTCTCCAGGTGCTGTACACTTCTACAGAGTGTCTGGTTAGGCTCAACTGGACCCTGACCGATCCAGTCAGCTTCGGGCGAGGAGTACGGCACGGGTGTCCCCTCTCGGGTCAGCTGTATGCTCTGGTGATCGAGCCCTTCCTCTGTCTCCTCCGTCGGAGGCTGACGGAGATGGTGCTCCGAGAGCTGAAGCTGCGGCTGGTCCTGTCGGCATATGCCAACAATGTGCTCCTTGTGGTCCAGGACCCGGGTGACTTGGTGCGGGTGGAGGCTTGCAAGGCCATCTACTTGGCAGCCTCCTCCGCCCAGGTCAACTGGGTCAAGAGCTCTGGCCTGGTGCTCGGGGACGGGTGGCAGGCGAGCTCCCTCCCACCCGCGCTTCAGGCCATCCGGTGGAGCGCGGGTCCTCTGCTTTATCTCGGTGTTTACCTTTTTGCCACTCATCCATCTCTGCCGGAGAACTGGCACGGCTTAGAGGGCAGGGTGACGGAGCAGCTCCGGAAATGGACAGGAATACTCTGGTGCCTCTCCCTCTGAGGGAGGGCATTGGTGCTCAATCAACTAGTCCTGTCCATGCTCTGGTACCGGCTCAACACCCTGGTCCCGGCTCCGGGTTTCCTGGCCAACCTCCGGACGGCGATTCTGGAGTTCTTTTGGCTAGGAATGCACTGGGTCTCTGCAGGGGTCCTCCATTTGCCCCTGGAAGAGTTGGGGCAGGGCCTGAAGTGCCTACGCCCTCAGGTCCATGTCTTCTGCCTCCAGGCCCTGCAGAGGCTCCTGTATGGTGCAGGTAGTCTGGCATGGAGAGTACTGGCAGACGCCTTCCTGCGCTGCTTCTGAGGGCTCTGATACAACCGGCAGCTCCTTTATCTCCATCCGAGAGGTCTTCTACGAGACCTCTCTGGGCTGCCGGTCTTCTACCAAGACCTCCTCCGGACCTGGAAGCTGTTTTCAATGACCAAGTCTGTGGCGGCCACCATGGGGGCTGATCTCCTCGCGGAGCCCCTGCTACACAACCCCCAGCTTCGTGCGCAGGTGGCAGAGTCCCCCGCGGTGCGCCAGAGGCTGGTCTTGGCAGAAGTCACCAGGGTCGGAGACCTCCTGGACTACGACCAGGGAGACTGGCTGGATCCCCTGATGCTCGCTCAGCGCATGGGGCTCTCCAGACCTCGCACTCCCCAGCGCGTACTTCAGAAGGTGAAGGCCGCTTTACTGCCCGCTGCTCGGGCCTACCTCGACTGGGTCCTGTGAGAGGGCACGCCCTGCCCACCCTCCACCCCAGGCCCTGTGGACCTTTTCATTGGGCCCCTGCCCTGTGGACCCAACCGCCTCCCCCGCCCTTTCACTGTGAGCTAGCTGCACGATCTGCAGCCGGTTCTTTTCCAGACCGCGCCAAAGAAGCATCTGTACACACTTGTGCTCCACACCCTTCACTTCCTCACCCTCGCGTCCCGCCCCAACACAAAGTAGCGGGACCTCCTGCCACCTCTCGAGGGTGAGAAGCCCCGGTGGGTCAGCCTATACTCCACCCTGGTTCCAAGGCCCACTGGAGATATCAGTTGGCAGCTCCTTCATAGGGCCGTGAGCACGGGTGTGTACTTGACGCGGTTTACCCCATCCGAAACACCTGCTCCTTTTGCGGCATGAAGGAAACGCTGGCACACATTTATCTAGAGTGCACCAGATTGCAGCCCCTATTAGATATATTATTACGTTTTTGGTTGCACTTTTCCTCTCACCTGTTCATCTATGCACTCCCCGTCTGTGGCCCCACAAAGTTGCAGGACCTCGTTATCAACCTCCACTTAGCCCTGGCCAAACTAGCCATCTACAAAACCAGGGAGAAGAGGTTGGCCGACGGGATTTCCTGCGACTGTGGGGCCTATTTCCGCTCCTCCGTCTGTTCATGCATCCGGGTAGAGTTCCTCTGGCAGCGTCTGCTGGCTCCCTTGATGCCTTCGAGGAGCAGTGGGCGCTGTCCAGGGTTCTCTGCTTGGTGTCCCCATCAGGTTCCCTTTGACCTCAGTCCCATTCCTGTTTTTTTCATTAGTTGTCCCCCGTATTTATTTGGTATCTCGAACCTTTGGATCCTCCCCTTAGGCTGGGGGGAGGTCCTTTCCTGGATACCAACAGGACTACTCTGCTGTTCCCAACTGGCCTGGGACTATCACATATCCATGTCTTCTGCCTTCAGGCCCTGCAGAGGCTCCTGTATGGTGCAGGTAGTCTGTTGAGCATCTTGGGACGCCAGACAGTGTACACGTGATAAGCCATTGGCATTGCCATGGCGACTCCCTGCTCTGTGCTGTACGCGGAACTGGAAAGGTTGGAGGGATAAGAACCAACTGGTTACCCTTGTGTTCTTTTCCTTTTTCTGTTGCATCTATTGAAGAGGGGCGTGATTGGTCAGGAGGACAAATCTGCACCCCAGAAGATAGTAATGCAACGTTTCATGGCCCATTTTATGGCGAGGCACTCTCCCTCTACCATTGTATATTTTTGTTCCCTTGGAAGGAGTTTCCTGCTGAGGTAGAGAATTGGGTGTTCCTCTTCCCCAACCATCTGTGACAGGACAGCCCCTAACCCCACCTCGGATGCATCTGTCTGAAGGATGAATTCCTTGGTGAAATCAGGGGCTATCAATACGGGGTTACTGCAGAGGGTAGTCCGTAGGTCTGTGAATACCCTCTCTGCTGCGTCAGACCATCTGACTCGATCCGGACCATGGGCCTTCACTAAGTCTGTTAGGGAACTTGCCCTTGTGGCAAAATGGGGGATGAAACGCAGGTAATACCCCACCACCCCTAGGAATGCTCGGACCTGCTTCTTACTACTTGGTCGTGGCCAATTTTGGATGGCCTCTAACTTGTTCAGTTGATGTTTTACCAGACCTTTTTCTACCATGTAGCCAAGATATTTGGCCTCCGTGAACCCCACAGCACACTTAACAGGGTTTGCTGTAAGGCCAGCTCGCCTGAAGCTATCAAGGACCACCCCCACCTTCTTCAAGTGGGTTTCCCAGTCTGGGGTATGAATCACCACATCATCCAAGTAGGCCGCAGCATAGCTGGCATGGGGGCATAATAACTTGTCCATGAGGCGCTGAAAGGTAGCTGGGGCCCCATGTAGTCCAAAAGGAAGGACGGTATACTGGAAAAGACCCTCTAGTGTAGAGAACGCCATCTTCTCCTTTACATCTTTGGCTAGGGGATTCTGCCAATACTCCTTTGTCAAGTCTAGGGTCGTCAAGTATCGGGCATTCCCCAGATGGTCCACTAATTCGTCTATGCGGGGTATAGGGTAGGCATCAAACTGGGATATCTCATTTAGTCGACGGAAGTCATTGCAGAACCTCGTGGTGCCATCAGGTTTGGGCACCAACACTATTGGGCTGGACCACTGACTGTGAGATTCTTAATGATCCCAATCTCCAGCATTTTCCTGACTCCCGCTTTTATTTCCTCCCTTTTCGCTGCTGGCACCTGGTAGAGCCTCATTGTTACTCTGGGCCCAGGGTTTGTGACGATGTGGTGATATGTCCCAGTTGTGCAACCCGGCTTTGTTGAGAATACGTCTTGATATTGGGCGATCATCTCAGTTACCTCTTTCTTCTGGGCTGTCGTTAGATCAGGAGACACCCTCACCTGTTCAGGGTTTTTGTTCCCTGGGTCGAGGTCTTCCCTAACTACTGTGCACGCCTCTCGGGTATGCCAGGGTTTCAGAAGGTTGACATGATATATCTGCTCTAGTTTTTGATGTCCCGGTTGTCGCACCTTGTAATTTACTTTCCCTACGGGTTCAACTATTTCGTAGGGCCCTTGCCACTGGGCCAACAGTTTACTTTCAGCTGTGGGTACCAGTACCATTACTCGGTCACCAGGCTGAAACTCATGAACCTTGGCTTGACGGTTGTAGTAGGTTTGCTGGGCCTCTTGGCCCTTCTCTAGGTGCTCCCTCACTATGGGAGTGACCCGGGCTATCCGGTCCCTCATCTGTAGACATGTTGTATTATGTTCTTCCACTCACTGGGTTCCTCCTCCCAAATTTCCTTGGCTATGTCCAGGATGCCTCGGGGGGTTGTGCCCATATAACAGCTCAAAGGGGGAGAATCCAGTTGAGGCCTGAGGTACCTCCCAGATAGCGAACATAAGGTAAGGTAGTAGGGTGTCCCAGTCCTTTCTGTCCCAACTTACGACCTTCCTTATCATAGCCTTGAGGGTTCGGTTAAACCGTTCTACCAACCCATCAGTCTGCAGATGATAGACTGAAGTTCTCAGGGTATGTATATGGAGCAGCATACAGAGGTCCTTCATTAGCTTTTTCATAAATGGGGTTCCTTGGTCTGTTAATATTTCCTTCGGTAGCCCTACTCGGGCAAAGATCCCCACCAGCTATTTGGCTGTCGTTTTAGAGGCCGTGTTCCGCAGGGGGGCGGCTCTGGGTTCAGATGAGTTTTACAGCTATATCAGACAATGAATGGTTGGTTATTTCATTTCATTTAATTTCATTTAGGTATTTCATTGTTTGGTTATTTCATTCATGCCATGTTGTATTAGGAGAAGAACATCACCAGACAGACATTTAAATTGTTTTATTTAACTACAATAACATTAAGTATTCTCGATTTTTTTCTTCAACAGCAAACATATAATATTTTAACAGAAAAGCATATGCCCCTCGCCTCTCAAATTTATCTCCAGACTCCTTCTCCTTGTCCAGATCTATTAGGCCTCCAACAGTCTTCTATTCATTCAACTTTGCACTTTTTGAGAGAGGTTAAGGATTGACTCTGTGTACACAAATTTGCAGAGGGACAATAGAGGTGAGGTCTGTTATTTCTCACCTCTATATTTTAATTTATTTTAGAACATTTTTGCTGTTAACAAGCATGTTACCTCTGCAGACACAAAACCACAGTTTGAGAACTGCAAAACTAAACATCTCTGATGGTATCTTCTAGACTGAGCACTGAGTCCCAGTGGGTAGATAGAAAGATTAACCTAAGTAATCTATACAGAAGCCTGTGGATCCCCGTAAGACTGGGTCCTTAATGCATGAACTAGAGGAACTCATTGACAAAACTTTTCTTAAACAAGACATGTTTATGTTGTCTCATACTATAGAATTAGAATGTATAATCCCTATTCCATGATGAGAGATCTTTGAGCTATAATGTATCTTAATTACAACTATCTTTAGATAAAATGTTTTTTTCCTCAAAAACCATCAAAAAATCTGATTTAAATAATACAAATTTGATTTTCTTGTTTTTTTTTTAAAAAGTAAGTGATTTTTATTCACCCTGAGAAGCAATATAAAACATGCCCTGGGATGGAGAATTAAGCACTTCAACAGTCCAGATTGTACCCTTGGGTATGTCTTACACGCACTGCCATCCTGATCCTGAAAGGGAAGCTGAGCAGGGCAAACCAGAGAATAGGAACCAGCCGACATCCTCAACTGCTTTGGCTTCGGCTAAATCCTGAACTCCCACTGAGATGTGAGACTTGAGGTTCTGCTGCCAGCCTTCCCAATGGTCAGGGGTGAAAGTAACTTAAAGGACTTAGTGATATGCCCAGGGCCGGCTTTAGGAAGTGCGGGGCCCGATTCGAACAGTTTCGACGGGACCCCGACAGGGATGACTAAAAAAAAAAAAAAAAAACCACGTTAAAAAAAACACGTGGGGCTTGTACTCACTGGGCCGCGCTCCTAGTCTTTGGCAGCGGGTCCTTCACTCGCTCTGGGCCTTCGGGGGCACTGAAGGATCCGCCGCCAAAGACCCGGAGCGAGTGAAGGACCCACTGCCAAAGACCTGGAGCGCCGCCGGGTGAGTAAAAATTAAAAAGGTGCCTCTAGCCAGGGAAGGGATTCTCTGCCACTTGCCCCCCACTCTGGGCAACCCTGCCACTGGGCGCGGGGCCCTCTTAAGCACGGGGCCCGATTCGGGGGAATTGGTGGAATTGGCCTAAAGCCGGCCCTGGATATGCCAGAGTCCTGAGCAGGGGGCGGGGCCTGAACTGGAATTGGTGGGGTCTTTAAATCCCTCGGCCCTTTATGTTGAGATTTAAAGGGCCCGGGACTCCGGCTGCTGTGGCAGTGGCTGGGAGCCCCAGGCTCTTTAAATCATGGCAGGAGCAGGAGCTGCGGCAGCGGCAGGGAGCCTTGGGGCTCCGGCAGCGATGTAAAGGGCCCAGGGTTCTGCTGCAGTAGCAGGGGCCAGAGCCCCTGGCCCTTTAAATCGTCCCCAGAGCCCCGCTGCCAGAGCCCTGAGGTAGTGGCAGTGGCCGGGAGCCCCGGTATTTGGGCAGTGATTTAAAGTGCCCAGGGCAATGGCCACTGCCAGGAGCCCCGATGTAGGGATATAAAAGAAGGTACGTTTAACAGTGATTCCCCCAAGTGACAGTGACCCCCTCATAATTTGTCCCCCACACTTTAAAATCCAACAGTTTCACCAAGTACAAAAATCTCTTGGGTCTTCTGTTAAAACTTGTATGCTACTGTCTGTAGAAACCATTGATTATATCTATCCTGTGAAAGATACTTTATTACTATGACAGGTTTCAGAGTAGCAGCCGTGTTAGTCTGTATCCGCAAAAAAGAACAGGAGTACTTGTGGCACCTTAGAGACTAACAAATTTATTAGAGCATAAGCTTTCGTGGACTACAGCCCACTTCTTCGGATGCATATAGAGTGGAATAAATATTGAGGAGATATATATACACACATACAGAGAGTATAAACAGGTGGGAGTTGTCTTACCAACTCTGAGAGGCCAATTAAGTAAGAGAAAAAAAAAACTTTTGAAGTGATAATCAAGATAGCCCAGTACAGACAGTTTGATAAGAAGTGTGAGAGTACTTACAAGGGGAGATAGATTCAATGTTTGTAATGGCTCAGCCATTCCCAGTCCTTATTCAATCCTGAGTTGATTGTATCTAGTTTGCATATCAATTCCAGCTCAGCAGTCTCTCGTTGGAGTCTGTTTTTGAAGTTTTTCTGTTGTAATATAGCCACCCACAGGTCTGTCATTGAATGACCAGACAGGTTAAAGTGTTCTCCCACTGGTTTTTGAGTATTATGATTCCTGATGTCAGATTTGTGTCCATTAATTCTTTTGCGTAGAGACTGTCCGCTTTGGCCAATGTACATGGCAGAGGGGCATTGCTGGCACATGATGGCATATATCACATTGGTAGATGTGCAGGTGAACGAGCCCCTGATGGTATGGCTGCTGTGATTAGGTCCTATGATGATGTCACTTGAATAGATATGTGGACAGAGTTGGCATCGGGCTTTGTTACAAGGATAGGTTCCTGGGTCAGTGGTTTTGTTCAGTGATGTGTGGTTGCTGGTGAGTATTTGCTTTAGGTTGGGGGGTTGTCTGTAAGCGAGGACAGGTCTGTCTCCCAAGATCTGTGAGAGTAAAGGATCATCTTTCAGGATAGGTTGTAGATCTCTGATGATGCGCTGGAGAGGTTTTAGTTGGGGGCTGAAGGTGACAGCTAGTGGTGTTCTGTTATTTTCTTTGTTGGGCCTGTCTTGTAGGAGGTGACTTCTGGGTACTCGTCTGGCTCTGTCAATCTGTTTTTTCACTTCAGCAGGTGGGTATTGTAGTTTTAAGAATGCTTGATAGAGATCTTGTAGGTGCTTGTCTCTATCCGAGGGATTGGAGCAAATGCAGTTATATCTTAGAGCTTGGCTGTAAACAATGGGTCATGTGATGTGTCCTGGATGGAAGCTGGAGGCATGTAGGTAAGTGTAGCAGTCAGTAGGTTTCCGATATAGGGTGGTATTTATGTGACCATCGCTTATTAGCACAGTAGTGTCCAGGAAATGGACCGCTTGTGTGGATTGATCTAGGCTGAGGTTGATGGTGGGATGGAAATTATTGAAATCATGGTGAAATTCCTCAAGGGCTTCTTTTCCATGGGTCCAGATGATGAAGATGTCATCAATGTAGCGCAAGTAGAGTAGGGGCATTAGGGGACAAGAGCTAAGGAAGTGTTGTTCTAAGTCAGCCATAAAAATGTTGGCATATTGTGGGGCCATGCGGGTACCCATAGCAGTGCCGCTGACTTGAAGGTATATATTGTCCCCAAATGTGAAATAGTTGTGGGTGAGGACAAAATCACAAAGTTCAGCCACCAGGTTAGCTGTGACATTATTGGGGATACTGTTCCTGATAGCTTGTAGTCAATCTTTAAGTGGAATATTGGTGTAGAGGGCTTCTACGTCCATACTGGCCAGGATGGTATTTTCTGGAAGATCTCCGATGGATTGTAGTTTCCTCAGGAAGTCAGCGGTGTCTCGAAGATAGCTGGGAGTGCTGGTAGCATAGGGTCTGAGGAGAGAGTCCACATAACCAGACACGCCTGATGTTAGGGTGCCAATGCCTGAGATGATGGGGCGTCCAGGATTTCCAGGTTTATGGATCTTGGGTAGCAAATAGAATACCCCTGGTCGGGGTTCTAGGCATGTGTCTGTACAGATTTGTTCCTGTGCTTTGTCAGGGAGTTTTTTTAGCAGATGGTGGTGTTTCTTTAGGTAATCCTCAGTGGGATCAGAGGATAATGGCCTGTAGAATGTGGTGTTAGAGAGCTGTCTAGCAGCCTCTTGGTCATATTCCAATTTATTCATGATGACGACAGCACCTCCTTTGTCAGCCTTTTTGATTATGATGTCAGGGTTGTTTCTGAGGCTGTAGATGGCGTTGTGTTCAGCATGGCTGAGGTTATGGGGCAAGCGATGTTGCTTTTCCACAATTTCAGCCTTTGCACGTTGACGGAAGCAATCTATGTAGAAATCCAGTCTGTTGTTTCGACCGTCCGGAGGAGTCCACGCAGAATCCCTTTTTTTGTAGTGCTGGTAGGGGGGATTCTGTGGGTTAGTATGCTGTTCAGAGGTATGTTGGAAATATTCTTTGAGTCGGAGACATCGAAAGTAGGATTCTAGGTCACCGCAGAACTGTATCATATTCATGGGTCTGGAGGGACAAAAGGAGAGGCCCCGAGATAGGACAGACTCTTCTGCTGGGCTAAGAGCATAGCTGGAAAGATTAACAATATTGCTGGGTGGGTTAAGGGAACTACTGTTGTGGCTGCTTGTGGCATGTAGCAGTTTAGATAGTTTAGTGTCCTTTTTCCTTTGTAGAGAGGCAAAGTTTGTCTTATAAATGGCTTGTCTAGTTTTTGTAAAGTCTATCCATGAGGAAGTTTGTGTGGAAGGTTGGTTTCTTATGAGAGTATCCAGTTTTGAGAGCTCATTCTTAATCTTTCCCTGTTTGCTGTATAGGATGCTGATCAGGTGGTTTCGCAGTTTCTTTGAGAGTGTGTGACAGTCTCTCAGCATAGTCTGTGTGATATGTAGATTGTAATGGATTTTTTATCTTTAGTCCTTTTGGTATGATGTCCATCTGCTTGCATTTGGAAAGGAAGATGATGTCTGTCTGTATCTGTACGAGTTTTTTCATGAGGTTGATGGATTTCCACTAACCCTAACCCTTCCCCAAGTGCAGCAAGTTTGCGCGCTGTAACGCGCCAGTGTAGACAGGTTCCCGGTGCTCTGAGCTATTCCCCTCGTTGAGGTGGGAGAGCTCTCTTCCAAATGCTCGCGGGTGGCCACACTGTCAGATCAAAGCACTGCTGTGGGAGCACTTCGAGGTTTTTAGTGTAGTCTTAGCCTTAGTGATCTGCTTAAACAGAAAAAAATAATGTTGCACTTTGCCTTTATGTCTACAGACGCTCCCCGACTTATGCAATCATTCCATTCCAGAAAGCCTTGCGTAACTTGAATTTTGTGTAGGTCAGAAACATATACCTGTACGTTATGCAAAAATTTCTGGACTCGAAAATCCTATTTCTTGCGTACGGAACTTTTTCTGTAAGTGCGAATTTGCGTAAGTCGGGTCTTGCGTAACCTGGGGAGCGTCTGTGTATGGATTCAGATTTTGTGGTACAGGGACTGTTACACTGGATTTGGAAAAAGAACCATAGCTGAAGGTGGAAATTTGGTCCAAAAGGAAAATTGGAACTGTATCTATGATTGGTTGAAAGAACACCTGGGAAAATTAAAGGTAAGACATACTAAAAGTCATCCAAAGGGAGAAGGGGATGAAAAATATCAGAAAGATAAAGTGGCTGCTTTAGCTAAATTAGCAAAAAAAGGAACCTTTGGGGGTTATGGTAATTACTAGAGCTCACGCCATAAAACAGGAGGCTGAAACTAAAGATGGGGAAACTGGAGTATGAAAGGGGGTTATTCAGTGAATAGGAAAACAGGAGAGGTAAAGTGGGTACCTGACAAACTTTACAGAGAAGAGATCATTAACCTGTGTCATTCTATGGCCCACTGAGGAATAGAAAATACTCTCTTTTAAGGTAAAAACAGATTGGAATACGGCTTAAGGTGTGAGAGGACGTAGAAAATTTGGTTAAAATCTGCATAAGATGTGCAGCAGATGGGAATAGACCACTGAATTTGGGACCCTTGTGGTACCAAAGACTTGTAGGGCCATGGAGTAGAATACAGGTTGATTATATTAAGATCCAAAGAGGGACTCAGTATTTATTAGTGATAATAGATTCTTTTTCTGGATGGGTGGAGGCAATTCCCACCAGGAATCATAATGCAGAGACCACCGCCAAGAAGTTGTGGAAAGTACTGTTTAGTAGATATGGGTCTCCAAAAGTCATTGGTTTATATGATGGACCACATTTTGTAGGAAAAGTAATTATAAAAATATTAAAAGCTTTAGGAGTAAAGCAACAACTGCGTATCCCCTACCATCCTCAATCGTCAGGGAGAGTAGAAAGGATGGATCAGACTATCAAGCAAGCCCTTCGCAAAGTGGTGCAAGAAACTGGCAAAGGTTGGGACAATAAATTACCAGTGGTGTTGGCAGCCATCCGAAGCAGTGATCGATTGGATACTGACTACCAGCCTTATCAAATTCTCTTTGGAAGGTCTATGAGAGTGTGGAACCCTTTATTATATGGAGGAGGAGGAGGAGTCTCTGTTGTCCTGGGCCTTCATCTGCAACTCCAATGAGACAGTCCTGGGCAGGCTGCCATGATCCAAAGGGTGCCATTTCCTCCAATTCTTACACAGTTTTAAAGCCATCCCGCTGGTGTCATTTCCTTTTTTGCTGATTCTTCATGTTTTCCAAGGACATGACAGATTTTTTTTTATAAACAGTTCTTTTTGACCAATTCAACTTTCAGTTCTTGCTTCGGTTGCCAAAATGCAAATCATGCACTCATGTCGAAACATACTCCAGCCACACTAGGCCCCAAGACCTATAATATATTATATGGATATATGGGTTATATATGTACATATCCCAACATTGCCTGCGTCTCCCAAGGGGGCTCAGTGACCTTGTTCCCATCCTCTGGATCTGAATTATCCCTCAGCACGGGGACAGGTTCCATTCATGGAATGCCCTTTGTGACAAATACTCTCTCAAGGCTCCAGGCACCCTGATCTGGTCTGATTTCACCTCCTGTGCAGGATTTCCCATTCCCAAACCTGACCTGATTGCACAGCTGGAACAAGGGGAAGGGCCGTCGGTGCCTGATCTCCAGGCCTGCAAGGAAACAGAGGTCCTGAGATGCACCTACACAGGTGAGAACTGACACAGAAACCATCTGGGGAATGAAGGAAAAAGTTGAGAATCCCAAAAATATTGTGTAAGTAAGAGCCCACAGTTCTTCCTCATCTCAACCAGGGAAGGGCTGCAGTCAGCAGATATCGCTCACTGCTTTCCACCCGTCCTGTTAGCTGCAGGAGTTTCCTTCACAGCTTTCTTCCCTGTGAGTGTTTGGGTGGGATCTGGAAGCAGAATCCAATTGCTGATTCTTCGCAACTTTAGTGTGCTAGGTTTTCTCTCAGCGCTATTCCTCTTTCTTCCCAGCACAATGACTACTGTTTGGACTGTGTCTCCCTCCCAGCAGGTGCTGAGAGAGTAATTGAGAAGAAGGACGGGAATCATGATGAGGAAGTTCCCTGGGAAGTGGTATCATGTCTTCAGCAGCATTTCAGCGGCGGGGGGCCCTTCAGTGTTGCCAAAGATGCGGAGCAACTGAAGGCCCCCCTCCCCCCGCTGCCGAAATGCTGCCAAAGACACAGACCACCGCCGGGTGAGTACAAGCGCAGCAGCTCCCCAGCTTTGCACCAGGCCCCCTGAATCCTCTGGGCAGCCCTGGCTGGGAGTGACTGAATGCTAGTGGCTGTATGGGAACAGAGCCTGGAGGGTCTCCTGGGACTCAGCATGGCACTGTTGGGCTTTTGTCATTCTGATCCTGAAAGACGACCTGAGCAGGGCTAACCAGGGCGGGGGATCCAGCCGACATCCTCAACTCCACCAGCTTCAGCTAAATCCTGAACACACCCTGGCAGGGCCAGTCCTAGAGCCAGGCAAACTGGGCCCACGGCCAGGGTGCCGTAGCCATGGGGGTTTCGCAAGGGGCTAAGGCTTCCCCTTGCTGGCTGCACCGCAGACTCCTCTGTGGAGTCTGGCCCCTTCCCCATGCTGGGCCAGCAGGCTTCTCCCTGCCCCTGCCCGCTCCCTCCTCAGCTGGGTGCCTGAGGGCTCTGGCTCCACCCAGTGCCCCCTTCACCCCCGGGAGCTCAGAGCTGTGTGGAGTCCCTCCCTGCCTGTGGCAGGGGCCGTATGAGACCAGCCAGAGCCAGGAGCAAAAGTTTCTAGCATGTGAGTGAGCAGGGCTGGGGGAGTCAGGCCCGGCAAGGGGGTTGAGCAAGGCTGGGAACAGACTCTGGATGCTGGGAAGATGGGGGGTGGAGCCGAGCTTGGTAGAGCCCGGCATGGGACTTTGTGGAGTGGAGGAGGAGGAACCGGGCTGTGGATGGCTGGGACGAGCCAGGCTGGGAAGGCAAAAGAGCAAGAGGTGTGTGTCTTTGTCTGACTCTGTGAGCTAGCAGCCATAGGCGCTGCCTCCGTGGGTGCTCTGGGGCTGGAGCACCCACAGGGAAAAATTGGAGGGTGCTCTCCACCCACCAGCAGCCAAGCTCCTTGCCCCACACCCCTGCCCCAGCTCATCCCACCTCCACCTCCTCCCCTGAGTGCGCCGTGTCTCCTCTTCTCCTCTCAGCTCTCACCGCCACAAAACAGCTGTTTCATGGTGTAACAAGCTCCGGGAGGGAGGGGGGAGGAGTGGCGTACTCAGGGGAGGAGGCGGGGAAGAGGCGGGGCTGGGACAGGGATTTGGGGAAGGGGTTGGAATAGGGGCAGGAAGGGGATGGAGTTGGGGCAGGGACTTTGGGGAAGGGGTTGGAATAGGGGTGGGGTGGGGGGTCGAGCACCCACTGGCGCCAGCAGAAGTCGGTGCCTATGCTACCAGGGAATGTGCTGGAGCTTCCTGGGGAGCAGGCTGGTGCCCCCGGAGGGAGCAGCTGTTCTGAGCTGCCCCACTCTGCATCTCCACCTCTCCCACCTGTGCACCCTGCCCTGCAGCAACTCCCTGCAATCTCCTTTTCACTCTGTCTCCCTCTGCTCTGAAGTTTAAGTCCAGACACCAAGGATCCCCTTTGGTCTTTTCCCTCCCCTCCCTTCTCCAGCAGGGATCAGCAGCAGATGTGGGCTGGGAGGAGGGAGAGGTACACACATAACCTGGCTGGGGAGGAGGGAAAGTTAAAGGAAAGTAAAATAAGGTGATGTTTGCTTTTCTTGCCCATGATTAACAATATGCCTGTGTCAACAGGAAACTGACACTAAAACAAAAGTGGGAGGGCGAATGTACCCATAGGGACCAACTTTTCCTGGTGCTGGTGGGTGCTCAACCCCCTGCCCCTGCCCCACCCCCATTCCAACCTCTTCCCCAAAGGCCCTGCCCCAACTCCGCCCCTAATAGACTCCTTCCCCCTCCCTCCCAGCACTTGCCACCGCGAAACAGCTGTTTTGTGGCAGCAAGAGCTGGGAGCTGGGGGGAGAAGCGGAGCAGCAGCACGCACAGGGGAGGAGGCAGAGGCCGAGCAGAGGTGGAGGTGAGCTGGGGCGGGGGTGCGGGCCAGGGAGCTGCCAGTGGGTGCAGAGCACCCACCAATTATTCCCCATGAGTGCTCCAGCCCCAGAGCACCCACGGAGTCGGCGTCTATGGCTGTACCTGGAGCAGAAAAGCAGCAATCAGGGCTGCAGAATGCAAGGGAGGGAGCGACCTCTTAGCTGGGGAAGAAGATGGACTCGCTCTTGACAAGGCTGGAGTAGCTGAAAACTTTTATTTAGGGGAAAGGGACATGGTTTTTTTTCTCTTGAGGATCCAAGTATCTGCAGGTCTGTCTCTCCACCTGGAAGCAGTCTGAACAAGGGAGAGTTCTAAACAGTGTACAGTCGAGTGGGATTTTAAAGGTCCCTTCAAGAATGCAACACATGCTTCCTCACCTATGGGAAAGACCTTTAAAAACTGCCTTAAATCATCCTAAACAAGAGCCACTGTTCAAATGAGGCTTGGCTGTGTGCTGAGTTATACCCAGTACAGTCCCACAGAGCCGTGTGTGGCAACCAGGCAACTAGTCTACACTGCCAAGTTGTTGACAAAGCTTTTGTCTTTCCCGGGTACTTTAAAAAGCCTCACCGCCCCATCCCAAGACAAAAGTTTTGCTGTGGCAAGTGGCAGTGTGAACACAGTTTTGTAGGCAGCGTGAACGCCGCTTGTGGGGCTGGAAGTATTTTTTCTGCAAAGTGCCGACAAAGTAGGGTTACCATATGTCCGGATTTTTCCGGACATGTCCGGCTTTTTGGGACTCAAATCCCCGTCCGGGGGGAAATCCCAAAAAGCCGAACATGTCCGGGAAAATACGGAGGTGCTGGGCCGGGCCGGGGCCGGCGGTGCTGGGCCGGAGGCGCTCGGCCGGGGGCTGGCCCGGGGCCCGGGATGCGGGGCCAGCAGTGCTGGGCCGGGGGCCGGGGCCGGGCCGGGGCTGGCAGTGCTGGGCTGGGGGTGCTGGGCCGGGGGCCAGGGCTGGCAGTGCTGGGATGGGGCTGCTCGGCCAGGGGCTGGCCTGGGGTGCGGGGCCGGGGCCGGGCCAGGGCCGGCGGTGCGGGGCTGGGGGCTGGGCCGGGGCCGGAGGTGCTGGGCTGGGGGTGCTCGGCCGGGGGCTGGCCCGGGGTGCGGGGCTGGGGGTGCTGAGCTGGGGGCTGGGGCCGGGCCGGGGGCTGCTTGGTTGCGGGGGGCAGACTGGGCCATGCCTCCTCCCCCCCCCCGCTTACCTGCTGCCTGCTTCAGGCTTCCCTGAATCAAATGTTCACGGGAAGCAGGGGAGGGGGTGGAGTTGGGGTGGGGACTTTGTAGGGTTACCATACGTCCGGATTTTCCCGGACATGTCCGGCTTTTTGGGCTCCAAATCCCCGTCCGGGGGGAAATCCCAAAAAGCCGGACATGTCCGGGAAAATCGGACATGCGGTCGGCGGCTCGGGTGCCGGGCCGGGGGCTCGGGGGCTCGGCCGGCGGTGCTCGGGGGGGCCCGGTGCCGGGCCGGGGGCTCGGGGGGCCTGGCCGGCAGTGCCGGGCCGGGGGCTCGGCCAGCGGTGCTCGGGGGGGCCCGGGGCGGGGGCTCGGGGGGCCTGGCCGGCAGTGCCGGGCCGGGGGCTCGGCCGGCGGTGCTCGGGGGGGCCCGGGGCCGGGCTGGGCCGCTCGGCCGGCGGCTCGGGTGCCGGGCCGGGTGCTGGGCCGGGGGCTCGGCCGGCAGTGCTCGGGGGGGCCGGGTGCCGGGCCGGGGGCTCGGGTGCCGGGCCGGGCCGGGGGCTCGGCCGGCGGTGCTCGGGGGGGCCCGGGGCCGGGCTGGGCCGCTCGGCCGGCGGCTCGGGTGCCGGGCCGGGTGCTGGGCCGGGGGCTCGGCCGGCGGTGCTCGGGGGGGCCGGGTGCCGGGCCGGGGGCTCGGGTGCCGGGCCGGGCCGGGGGCTCGGCCGGCGGTGCTCGGGGGGGCCCGGTGCGGGGCCGGGGGCTCGGGGGGCCTGGCTGGCAGTGCCGGGCTGGGGGCTCGGCCGGCGGTGCTCGGGGGGGCCCGGGGCCGGGCCGGGGGCTCGGGGGGCCTGGCCGGCAGTGCCGGGCCGGGGGCTCGGCCGGCGGTGCTCGGGGGGGCCCGGGGCCGGGCCGGGGGGCTCGGCCGGCGGCTCGGGTGCCGGGCCGGGTGCTGGGCCGGGGGCTCGGCCGGCGGTGCTCGGGGGGGGCCGGGTGCCGGGCCGGGGGCTCGGGTGCCGGGCCGGACCGGGGGGCTCGGCCGGCGGGTCGGGTGCCGGGTCGGGTGCCGGCGGTGCTCGGGGTGGCCGGGTGCCGGGCCGGGTGCTGGGCCGGGGGCTCGGCCGGCGGTGCTCGGGGGGGCCCGGTGCCGGGCCCGGCCGGGGACTGGGTGCCGGGTCGGGGGCTCGGCCGGCGGTGCCGGGCCGGGGGCTCGGGGGACGGGCTGGGGACCTGCGGTGCCGGGGGTGGGCCGCGCCTCCTCCCCCCCCCCACACCCCCCCTTACCTGCTTCAGGCTTCCCGCGACTCAAATGTTCGCGGGAAGCAGGGGAGGGGGCGGAGACTTTGGGGAGGGGGCGGGGTTGGGGCGGGCGCGGGGGCGGGGCTGGGGGCGGGGCTGGGGCCCCTTTAAAGTGTCCTCCTTTCGGAGGCACTAAATATGGTAACCCTAGACTTTGGGGAAGGGGTGGAGTTTGGGCGTGGGTGTGGGCGGGGCTGGGGGCAGAGCTGGGGCCCTGTGGAGTGTCCTCTTTTTGGACACTCAAAATATGGTAACCCTACGACAAAGAGCATTTACACACGCCGGCTTTTAGCCACAAGGGGAGGGGAGGGGGAAGGCTGCAGGGTG
Source organism: Malaclemys terrapin pileata (assembly GCF_027887155.1). Taxonomy (NCBI): domain Eukaryota; kingdom Metazoa; phylum Chordata; order Testudines; family Emydidae; genus Malaclemys; species Malaclemys terrapin. Next base: position 41,508,065 of record NC_071517.1, on the reverse strand, counting down.
ATCTCCCACCTCCATGCAGCCAGGAGCCAATGCTCGTCACTGCCATTCTGGAGCCTCCACATGTATGTACTGACCAGGGCCGTCTGCAAAGTACGCAGCTGCGTAGGGCACCAGGAAGTTTGTGGCACCAAATTTCCTGGTGCCCTGCGCAGCTGCATGTTGCTCCAGCCCCTGCTCCGCCTCTTCCCCAGGGCCCGTGCCCCTGCTCCGCCCCAGCCCCGCCCTCACTTCACCCCTTCCCCCAAACCCCTGCACCATGGGCATGGGGGTTGCTGGGCATAAAGGGGGAGGTGGACCTGGGCAGGGTGGCAGTGTGGCAGTGTGACAGGCACACGGGCAGCACAGGGCTGGGGGCGCAGGTGGGAGGGAAGTGCAGGGGTTAGTGTGAAGGTGGCACTTTGGAAAAGTTGGGTTGAAGGTGGCAAAATGTAGGGGTTAGGGTGCAGGAGGGGGCAAGGATTAGTGGCAAAACGGGTGCAGGAGGGGGAGCCCACGGGGCCAAGGGAAAAGGCCCCAAGGCCAGTCCTGCACCCTGGTGGATATGAGGGTGGGTTTCTGCTGTCACCCTTCCCCTCATGCATTATTTTCCTTCCCCCCTTACTTCTGCTCTTTCTCCTTTTGCTTCTCTTTCCCACAAGTCTGGCTCAGCCAGCCCAGACAGCTCCAACTTTAGCACCAGTGCTGGTAGGGTGATCAGATGTCCCAATTGAATAGGGACAGTCCCAATATTTGGGGCTTTGTCTTATATAGGCTCCTATTACCCCCTATCCCCTGTCCCGATTTTTCACACTTGCTGTCTGGTCCCTCTAAGTGCAGGTATGCTGCAGGCGATGGGTTGATCGGTAGGACCCAGGAGCAGCTGGGAGGCGGCTCTGGGGGGAGCGATCGCTGGGCTCAGGCCCGGCAGCAGGAAGTGACTCGCAGCCGCTGCGGGGACTCTGGCTCCAGGCTCCTGGCGAGATCCCCGAGCCCCGGCGGCTGGTGCTGGGAGCCCGGAGCCCGGGCTGCAGCCGGGAGAGGGGAATCTCCAGCAGGGCCCTTCCCGCTGCTCCCCAGGAGCCTCTCCCAGGGCAGAGCCCCCAGCCCGGCCAGGCCCCTTCCCGGCCCGGCCCCTGCCCCAGGGGGCCCCGCTCGGAGGGAAGGTGAGAGAGACCCGCCCCCCGTCACCCCCGGGCTGCAGGGGGAGGTTTGGCCCCAGGCTGCTCCATAGAATCATAGAATATCAGAGTTGGAAGGGACCTCAAGGGGTCATCTAGTCCAACCCCCTGCTCAAAGCAGGACCAATTCCCAATAAATCATCCCAGCCTAGCTGGCTGCGATTCCCCTCCTTGGGCCCAGGAAAGCTGCTGCCAGCTCCCAGTGTGTGCGGGGCGGGGGGAGCCAGCCAGGGCAGTGCTGGGGGCTGGGACAGCGGCATGTGGGGGAACTGAGGGAGGAGAACCGGGATACAGGCCCCGCCAGGCAGGTCGGAGGGGGAAACCCAGGAATAGAGAGGTTGCAAAAATAGGGCATTGGGGCTTTTCGTCCCCGCTTTCCTAGGATCTCAGCTCCTATTTCCCAGGGCCGTGTCCTTAAAGGCCCAGTGCATCGAAGAGTCCGGACAGAGCCGCTCTCCCCCTGTATAAGTTGTTACTGAGCTGCTAAAGGAGACTTGATCCAGTGAAATATTTACAGACCCCCCCCCACAAAGATCTCACTGTCACACCTGCTTCGAGTGTTTAAAGAATCCAGGTCTCAGTTCCTGTGTCTGCGTAAAGCCGCCCAGCGCTTCATCCGTGTGTCCCAGCCACTGACCCTGTTCCCCTGAGTTTCACTCCTCTTGGAATCCAGTCTGGGCAGTTTCACTCCTGTCCATTAGTTCCTTATAAAAACATTATTTTTATTACTCGGAGCTCTTCATCTTCAACTTCATTAGCATTGTGCGGAGGGATGTAATTGTGCCATGGAATTTATATTTGTAATAGCAAATCATCATGGGAAATATAAATAGTTGCGAGTAGCTTCAGAAATCACATCTCAGGGTGACACTGTAACAGTTCCTATTTCTATTGCAATGTTGTAATTTGAGTGCAGTGCTGACTGATTTCATGGGCTGGTCTGAAAACACCTTCAATTTCCTTTGCTGTAGCCAATTGTTATTTTGTCTCTCTATCCAGCACCCTAGTGCTTTATCCCATGTCCCATTTGTGTGTAGAACTTGGTTCCCAAATACTCACTAACTTCAGGTTGAAGGCACCTAGATACTTTGTAATATTTCACTAGTGGCTGAAATCCCTTTAAAAAATTTGTCCCTAAGGGCCGTAGAGTGTCTCCTATACAGGGCTTCTCAAAAGGAACTTTCTGTGGTTTTTTTTTGTTTTTTTTTTACTAAGCATAGATATACAATCCCAAGATAGATTGACAACCTCAAGCATTAAAACCTCATGAGTTATGAACCCAAGAGTCGAGAATTGAAAGAAAGAAAGAAAGAAAGAAAGAAAGAAAGAAAGGTTTTTCTTTTATTACCTTTTTGTGTGTGAGCCTTTGGGGTGTACTAGCTACATAGGTTTACTGCTACCCCTTCCAAAGGGTCCATACATCTAAAATGGTTGTACAATCCTGTAACATTCAATGCGATTTTACACTTCTGGGAACATGTGATTCCCCTCTCCCTCTTGCAGCTGAAAATTGATTTTAAAACCATATTTCTCTAAGTAACTCCCCATCCGGAACACTCTGAAGTGTCCACTTTACTTTCCTATGACTTCATTTATTGCATGCATTGATATGGATTTTTCTCCCACAGTGTTTATACTTCTAATGGCCTATGTTTGACAATTTTTGTTGTGATCCACTTCAGGGATAGTCTTCAATCTGACACATGTACTGATTTATACGGCCAAAGTCAAAGAATTTATAAAATGAATTGTTCTATGTGTCCTTCGCATTGGTCAGGCCGGGGGACGCAGTGTGCTGACCTCACCCTTTCGTTTATGTTTTCGCAGGGGGCACGCTAATGCAGGTTAGTTACTCCATGGGAAAAACACCCATTTTCTTATAGACACAGACTATGCTGCTGACTCTGATGTTAAATGACCCATTATTGTTCATGGGCTGAAAACTCTGATGCTGATGGTGTGTCTTCTGCTCCTGTGCCAGGCGCTGCATCTGAATGTCTGCGCCCATGTGTGGAGGTGTCATGGAAAACAAATTAAATCTTTTAAAACTAAAAGAAATAGCAGTCAACCCCAAGCCCCCCTCACCAATTTCTCTTATTCCCTTCCCTTTCCTTCTCCAGGGCTTGTCTCCGTGGCCTGATGTTAAAGGTGTGAAGTTAATGCACATGAATTCCAGAGCTTTAAACCCCTGTGTGGACGCTTTCATTCAGAAGTCAGGTGGCCTTAATTTTGACATTGGTAGTAGGACAGGCACAGACCAGGGCAGGAGACCTTCCCCCCAATGCTATAAATCAGTGGTCCCCAACCTTTTCCATGGGGCGGGCGCCAAGGACCGTGGCCGTCGGACAAGCAGCTGCTGAAATGCCGCCATGAAGCGGCAAAGTCAAGAGGGGTCACCGCCGAAATTGCAGAAAATAGGCGGCATTTCGGCGGCAGCACTTCTTGCCATTGCCGCTTCTCGGTGGCATTTTGGCGGCTGCTTGTCCGGTGGCCAGTAGGCGGGCGCACCGCATTGGGGACACCTGCTATAAATCATCAAGTCTTTGATCACTTCTTGAACATTTTTTAAGTATTGTATAGTCCAGGTGTAACCCACATGCGATTTTGCAAGTCCAAAGAGAAGCAGTGGGGTGCTCATCTCATCTTCCCTGAGTGTTGCCTTGTATAGAAACACCATTAAGATATTTCCCAGGTATCAGCTTTGGTCTGACAGAATTTCAGTAGATGGGTTGAGGTGGAAATGTAAGGTTATCGCGCTCATCTTCTCTCTCCTGCAAAGGACAGGACAGCCCTCATGAGCAGGAGAGCGATGGCCGGATAGTGTCATGGTAGATCCTGTTGTGCGCACGGAGAGCGTTGGCCTGTCAGCTCTTTGATCCCCTTTATAAGGAACACAGACCAAGTGGTGACACTCTTGTCCCATGGGAGTGAACTATAAAGATCCTTTGATCTCTTGCCCTGGTGAGAGTGCGCCCTGAGGGAGACACACTGCACCAAAGTCCAGCCTGGCTTCATTCAGAGCCGTTCCAGAGCATGGAGACGGTGATTGGGCTAAACAGCTATCTCCCATCCAAGCTCTGATTGCCTCAGCTCTCAGGTGAGTAAAGAGGGAGTGGCCGTGACATGTGCCCAATGAAAACCTCTGATGCAGCTTGGAAATACAGGCCAACTAGGCGGTTGCCTAGGGTGCCAAGTTAAATGGGGCGGCAAATTTGAGGAAAAAAATAAAATTAAAAAAAAAGAGAGAACCCCGAAAAAGATGAAAAAAATACAAATAAAATAACGAAGATGTCATTATTTCAATTCCCATTCGTCTATCGAGGGAATGTGAATTATAATTCATTTCTCTACATTTCTGAAAATTTATTAATATGTCCAAGCTTTTATTTACTTAAAAAATAATATTTTACTGAATTTTTTTTTCCAATTTGCGAGATAGGGTCAAGATGACCCACTCTGCAATTTTGATAAGCAATAACTCAGCCACAATGAAACACTTCTGCCAGCGGCAAGAGCTGCAATGCTAGTGACACCTAACTTGAACATACATCAAGGTCGCATAGCCAGAAATTCATGTAGAGCGGAGATACCAAGAGTTGATACTTGTAAAATGGTCATTTTAACACGTCATAGGTAGATAGTTAAGAATTGAGCAAATATTGTGGAAAATTGTGTTTCTTGGTGCCAAAGAATAAAGAATAACATCTTTTAGCATTATAAATCCAAAATGTGAGCATCTTTAAACATTATTAAACCTTAGTGTAATTCTCAGGCTGTATAATTATGAACTTTTCTTTGTTATAACTGGTTCACATATAATAAATAAGGTCCATAAAAGAAAAGTAACAGTGTTAATGCTTAATACACTACGAAAGTGATGACGTCACACTCCAAGCGGGTAACCGTGAGGAAGGGGATTACTTTCCAAACAACCAGTGTTGGGTTATAATGTCGAAAAAGGTCATTTTGTTTCCATGTAAACGCTGTAACTAACTGTTTTAATAGGTAAGTGAGTGTATGTTACTAATCATTGGACCTTTAAGCAGTGAAAAGATGTGTTGGGATGGCTGCAATGTGCTTTAAATCGCCAACCATGTGGTGGGTGTGTCAGCCATCCTGAACGGTATAATGCTTTTAGTCGGGAGCATAGTACATAACAATATTCAAATGTCCCATGGCAGAAAGAGGAAAAAGAAAACCCTCAGGAGGTGAGGATTGGAAATGAAAGGCTGAGAAAGAAAAGGACCAAGCAAAACAGCAGGGATCCTTCCAGAAATATCTTCTCTTTAATCCAAATAAAGATGGAAGTAGTTCACAGCATCCAGATGAAGGACTTTTACTTGGAGAGGAGGTTAGGTCACATCCGCATGGAAGTAGTTTGGAACATCAAGATGATGGAAACTTACTTCTAGATGAAGGGAGCTCACAGTATCAGACTCATATGGAAGTGGAGAAAATTTATTTACCTTCAGAGAGACATGCAGAAATTGAAGTAATGAAGAAGAAGGAAGAAAGGATGAGGAAGTTACAAACAATTTACAGTGTGTAGACCCAGCTTCATGTCTCAGATGTGATGACAGTGTGTGGCAAATTCTCGTGGAACATGGACCCGAAGAAATTCATGAATTTCCCTTCCGTAAGGGTGGAAATAAAAGAAAATTCTCTGCTCAGCATTACAAGAGGAAACTCATTAATGGGGAAGAAATTCATCGAAACTAGTTACAATATTCAGTGTTGAAGGACTCCATGTTTTGCTTTTGCTGAAAGTTGTTTAGAAATCAAGCAAGTGGTACACCACTTACTGAAAATGGTTTGAAGGACTGGAAAATAATATCTTCTATTCTCTCTTCACATGAAAGAAGTACAGAACATTTGCAATGTTTTCAAAATTGGAAAGAACTTGAATTATGATTGAAAAAAGGAAAAACTATCGATGAAGGAACTATATGTGATATCAAGGAAAAAGAAGAATATTGGCAACAAATATTAGAATGTCTCATTGCTTTAGTGAGATTTCTCAGTGGGAAAAATTTAGCATTCTGCGGCCCCAGTAGAAATGAAAAATTATAACTAAAGATAATGGAAACTTTTTAAAATTTGTTGAATACCTAGCTTTGTTTGATCCAGTCATGAAGGAGCGTCTACGTAAAATAACGGATCTTGAAACACAGGTTCATTACTTAGAAAAAAATATGCAGAATGAACTGATTCAAATCCTAGCAAATGCCATTAAAAAGAAAATTGTAGAAGCTGCCCATTCCGCAAAATACTTTTCATTAATAGTGGACTGTACACCAGATGTGAGTCATGTTGAACAAATGACAATGATCATTTGTGGATATGGAAAAGTCTGCAGATAAAGATAATGTTGAAGTGCTCAAAAAGGAACATTTTGGGGGTTTCGTACCACTGAAGAAGATGACTGGAGCATTTATCACTGAAACTATTCTACAAGATCTTGAATAAAGAAAATGATGGAAAGCAATCCTAGGGCCTTTTTCATTCCTTGCAATGCGCATTCTCTGAATTTGGTTGTCAGTGATGCTGCTAGATGCTGTTTGGAGACAAGCAGTTTCTTGGACCTGGTGCAACGTGTTTGTGTTTTTCTCAGGCTCAACACGCTGTTGGGAGATTCTGACTCGCCATATGAATTCTCTAACTGTGAAACCACTTAGACAAGATGGGAGAGTCGCATTGCTGCTTTGAAGCCTCTTCAGTATGAACTTGGAAACATTTATGATGCCCTAATTGAAATTTCTGATGACACTATCTTTACTGGATCATTTGGTAATACGGCACATTCAGATGCAGAAGCTCTTGCAAATGGCCTTTCCAAGTTCAAATTTGTGACTTCACTCATTTTGTGGTATAATATCCTTTTCGAGATTAACCTCGCTAGTAAGCAGCCTCAGGAAAAGAACCTGAGCATACAGTCTGCTATCAAAAACTGCAGAAAACTAAAAATATTCTGGAGGAATTCAGAAGTGATGAAGGGTTTGAAAGAACACTGGTAGATTCTCTTGAGCTTGCTGAAGAAATAGACTTTCCGACAGAATTTGAACCAGAGCCAGTTCGCATTCAGCAAAAGAAACAGCAATTTTCATATGAAGGATGAGACACACCCATGCAGAACCCAAAACAAAGGTTCAAAGTGAATTTCTACTTTGCAGTCCTTGGTACCGCTATTCACTCGGTTGACAAAAGATTTCAACAGATGCAGCAGCTAGAGTCAGTATTTGGCTTTCTATATGATATCCACAGCTTGCAAAAGAAAACAGCAAAACAGATAAGAGAATTTTATATAAAACTGGAGTTGGCATTGACTCATGAAAATTCAAAAGACATTGATGCTACAGATTTGTGTAGTGAGCTTCAGGCTTTTTCATGTTGACTTAAGAAACATTCCACTCCTGAAAAAGTACTGAAGTTTGTTTGTGAAAATAAACTCTGACAGTTTTCCAAACATTTTTATAGCTCTACGCATTCTTTTAATTTTGCCAGTCTCCGTAGCTAGTGGGGAAAGTAGCTTCTCAAAGTTAAAATTGATAAAAACTTATCTGCTTTAAAAATGGTGCAAGAGAGACTTGTTGGACTTGCAACAATGTCTATAGAGCATGAAATAGGTGGAAAACTGGATCTAAGGGTATGTCTACACTACCCACTGGATCGGCGGGTAGTGATCGATCTATTGGGGGTCAATTTATTGCGTCTAGTCTAGATGAGATAAATCAATCCCCAATCGCTCTGCCATTGACTCTGGTACTCCACCTCCACGAGAGGTGGAAGCGGAGTTGATGGGGGAGCAGCAGCAGTCGACCCCATGCCATGAAGACGCTGCGGTAAGTCGATCGAGGTATTCACGTAGCTGAAGTTGCGTCCCTTACTTCGAGACCTCCCCCTCCCCCTTCCCGTAGAGCAAGGCTAGAAGAACTAGTGTCTGAATTTTCAAAACTTAAAGCAAGAAAAGTCATGTTTTAAGAGCACAGCGTGTTTTTAATTGTGTGTTTTGTAAATACAGGTTAAAGTTCATTGAAGAGGTTTCTTATTTCTTTCAATATTGGAGGTGGTGGTAAAGCTGTTTAGTGTAATGGATGATTTTGGATTTGTAATAATAAAAATTATAATTAACATTTTAAAGACATTTATATTTGTAATTGGACTGAAATATCATCTAGCTCTTGTGTACAAATCTATTCTGAAAATTTCGTGTGTCTATTTTATCTGATCTCAGAAACATTAGTTGGACAGTAGTGTGGATGGACAAACCGAATGATTACGCCTCTGTTTAAAAGAAAATGCTTAAAAAATGATAAAAGGGAAAAGGGGCAAAATGTTTCCCAGTTTACGGAAATCCTCAGCCTACATCTGCCCTTGGGGTTTGGGGGCGCCGATTGCATGGTTTGCCTCGGGGACCTAGTCTAGGGCCGCCCCTGCATTCTGATGTATGACAGAGGTAACAGACAATGCTGTCTGTCTACGTTATATTTCCCTGGCAGTGCCTAGTTACAAGGGAACTATCCACAGGCACCCCCCTCCCTTCCCACAAACACACTGCTCCCAGGTTACATTGGATTTTTTAAAAAAGAGACAAACTCATGATTTTTGGGGCTCTGATTCCTGAATGTTCAGGGTGTCCTAGGTCTTGGTCTGATTTCCAGGCAGGCTTTAGACCTCAGCCACACTAGAGTCAGACCAGAGTCACTGCTGGCTCTGGCAGGGGGTGAGTGCAGATGGACCAATAGGATCAGTCTCTGCCTATCTGTCCCTGGGGGCTGCCGGAAGAGTCCAGAGCAGCTCGTTCTTCAGGTGTGGCCACTAGAGGGCTCCGGCTGTTGCTAAGGGAGAGGGGTTTACACTGCAATTTGGGGCAATCCCTCAAAATGGCCCCCTTGATTCTGCTCTTTTTCTAGCATTTGGCTCAGAGATGCTGTTACTGGGAGGGTCTGAAGAGCTTGGAGGGAACCGGGGTGTGACATGGACTGAAGTCCCTTCCGTAACCTCCCCCATCGCCCCGACAGGCTGAGGAATCACGTCCACATTTCGCTCCAGATTGGCTCATCTTCCAGGCTGTGATGGAGCCAGCTCAGGTACGGGATTTTCAGGGAGCTGCTTGGTAGGGGGAGGGAGAGGGAGGGAGGAGACAGGGTGTGAGAAACCTATTCATTTTCAGAGTAGGACCATTGGTGATGGGGAGGGAGGGACATTCACCCATTTCAAAAAGAGGACGCAACCACCGTGCACAGGGATGGAGCCTGAACCCACTAGCCAGAGGCTACTTAGAAATACGAAGGGAAGCTCTTGGGATTCCTGTCAGGTGTGTGGGAAATGAGAAGACACTGCCCTGCTCCGTGTGCTGGGGGGGACAGGGAGCTTTCACCTTCTCCCACCCCCTGAAGCCTCCTGGCTGCTATGAACAGGGTGGGGGTGGGATTCTGCCATTCTGGCCCTCCCAGAGCTTCCATTTCTTTATTCTTCCTCCCGCGTGACAAGTGAGATTGTGGCTGGGGCAGCAGGTGCTGAGTGAGGGATTTTTGGTGTTTCAGATGCCGGTAACCTTCGAGGAGGTGGCTGTGTATTTCACCCAGGGGCAGGGGGCTCTGCTGGACCCCGCTCAGAGAGCCCTCTACAGGGACGTCATGCAGCAGAACTACGAGATTGTGACCTCGCTGGGTAAGGGATTCCCGTCCCTTCGGTTATTAGAAGCCGTTGAGTTTGTATGTATGAATCTGGTCAGGTTCTTCCCTGATCAGTTAGATCTGAGGGGAATGTTTTGCATAATGAACAGTTGCCTTGTGAGAGAGACTTCCATCTCCGTGCCCTCTCCAGTGAGACACGGTGTCAAAACTTAATGGACATGTTAGCTCATCCCCACCCCTCTGGCTTTAAAAGGGACAGAATTCATTCGTTGTCCTCTCTGTATTGACTCCCATACACACCAAATCCTTATTTATCTCCCTTCTTGAGAATAGCTCCAGCCATTGGGAAGACAGAAATAGGCAGAGGTTTCACGCGAGAGCTGTGTGTGAGTCAGCAATGCCCCTAGGCTGCGCAGATCCTGGGAACACCTAATGAGAGTGTAAAAATTCCCCTCACCTCCCCAGAGGGCTGCCTCTCCCAAGAGGGCTCAGCGACCATGTTCCCGTCCTTTTGGGTTCCATGTTCCCCAGCAGAGCACAGGGACATGTTCCGCTCACACAATGTCCTTTGTGACAGATGCACTCTCAATCCTCCATGCACCCTGATCTGGTTTGACTTCCACCCCCTGCGCAGGATTCCCCATTCCCAAACCTGAGCTGATCTCCCGCCTGGAACGAGGGGAAGAGCCGTGGGTCCCAGATCTCCAGGCCTGTGAGGAAAGAGAGAGCCTGAGAGGCGACCACACAGGTAAGGACTGACACAGAAATCATCTGGGGAATGAAGAAAAAGTTGAGAATCCTAAAAATGTGGTGTGAGTAATGCCCTCGGTTCTTCCTCCTCTTACCCAGGGCAGCGCTATAGTCAGCAGATATTGCTCACGGCTTTCCACCTGTCCTGTTAGCTGCAGGAGTTTCCTTCCTGTTTCTCCTTCCTTCTGAGTGTTTGTGTGGGATGTGGAATCAGAATCCATTACTGATTCTTCCCAAATTTAGTGAGCTGGGTTTTCCCTTGGTGCTATTCCTCTTTCTCCACAGCAGAATGACTCCTGTCTGGATTGTGTCTCTCCCAGCAGGTGCTGAGCGAGGGAGTGAGAAGGAGGAAGGGGATCATCATGAGGAAGTCCCTGGGAAAGTAGAACCACAAAGGACATTTGTGGGAAGAGATGAAGGGAATTTTTCCCAGTGCTTCGAACAGGAAGAAGCCTGGGGAAATTGGGACAGGTCAGAGAGGCAGCGGGAAAACCACCCAAGGAAGAAGGTGGATGAATCTATTAAATGTGGGGGAGGAGACCAGGATCCCACAACCCAGCAGACAAATTTCAAGGAAGACAAACGCTATGAATACCTCGTGTATGGGGAAGGATTCATTCTGAGATCACAGCTTGTTACACATCAGACAATCCATACCGGAGAGAAACCCCTTCAATGCTTGGACTGTGGGGAAATCTTCAATAATCGCTCAGCCCTGAGTAATCATGGGAGAAGCCACAGAAGAGAGAAACCCTCTCAATGTCTCGAGTGCGGGAAATGTTTCATTTGGAAGTCAGAACTAATTAGACATCAGCTCAGCCACACAGGGGAGAGACCCCACAAGTGCGTGTACTGTGGGATAAGTTTCACATGGAGGTCAGACCTTGTTAGACATCAGGCAATCCACACAGGAGAGAGACCCCATAAGTGTTTAAACTGTGGGAAAAGTTTCACACAGAGGTCAGTCCTTGTTATACATCAGCGAATCCACACAGGAGAGAGACCTTACAAGTGCGTGGACTGTGGGAAAAGTTTCACATGTAGGTCAGACCTTGTTCGACATCAGTCAATCCACACAGGAGAGAGACCCCATAAGTGTTTAGACTGTGGGAAAAGTTTCACATGGAGGTCAGTCCTTGTTATACATCAGAGAATCCACACAGGAGAGAGACCTTACAAGTGCTTAGACTGTGGAAAAGGTTTAATGTGTAGGTCACACCTTGTTAGACATCAGTCAATCCACACAGGAGAGAGATCCCACAAGTGCTTGGACCCTGGGGAAATTTCACACAGAGATCCCACCTCATTAAACACGAGAGAATAGACACTGGAGCTAAACATCTCTGACACAGAGACAGAAGGTGTTAAGGAAATTGCATTTAATTGACCTAGATTCAATCTTTAGAGACACGTTAGAAAAGTGTGTCCTAGTTAGGTAAACTAGAGCTTCGAGAGGTAAACGTGTATTGTTAAAGACATGGAAGAAGATGGTAACTGTAGTGGTCTTTGTTTGTCTGTATCTTGTTAGAGGTTAACAATGGAAGTAAACAGTTCTTTTCTAGAGCTGTATTCTGTGAATTCAGAGATCAAAAGGGAATATTAACATTTAGACAAAACTTGGTTGTAATAATGTCATTGTCTCCTGAAAGTTTGTGGTAAACTGTCTATGAACTGCTTTATGGAGAATCACCTCATGCTAATCCATGTAATTACTTACCAGTGATGTTTAGGAAATAGAAGGTTACTTCAAAAGCCTATTGTTCAGCCAAGGACTGTGTGCTGTCGAGATACTGCAAAAATGATTTTCTTTTCTGATCTGCCTAACCTTTATACGGGGGGAGTGTGATTCGGAAGATGGGGATCTGCAGTCCTATCTGGACCGCCGTGACATTGAAATTGGACATTGGACTAAAACTTGTTTAAATGATTAAGAAAAGGACTCTTTGCAATTCTAAAGCACCATCTCTACAGTGAAACTAACCTAATGACACTATGCATGTCTGTATGTATAATGATCGTTTAACCAACACACACTCTCTATTTTCTTCTTTTAATAAATCTTAGTTGAGTTAATAAGAATTGGTTGTAAGCGTGCATTTGGGTAAGAACTGAAGTATTCCTTAACTTCGTGGATAATGTATAGGATCCTTTGGGATTGGTGGAACTTTTTAATATGGTGAATAAGATTTTCAGCAATTCCCATCATGTTGAAGTGGGCTGCCTGGGAGGGAGCCCAAGGCTGGGTTGCTGTAAGGGAGCTGTGCTTTGGCTTCTGTATAACAGTAAGGTATTGTAGAAGCTGTTTTGTTGCTGGCTTGAAGAATCTAAGTATTGGAATAGCCACCAGTTTTGAGGCTTGTCTGCTCCATTCTTCGCAGTTTGCCCTAATTGCGCAATCTCAGTGTGACCCTGGTCACAACTTCATAAATGCCTTGCCTGTGGGGAAAGTTTCATTCAGCCGTCATGAAACACCCCCCGCAGATTGCAAGCCACCATCAACGGAGGTGGGGGAGTCTGCCAATGGTCTCCAGTTCTTGCGGGCCCACGGCTCCCCACTCTTCCCAGGCACTGGGGAATGCCCTTCGGTTCCCCACTAACCACGGGCATTGTGGGATCCATCTCAGTTCTCCAGTCGCCATGCGTGCCTGGGACCACTGGAGTTCCCAAGGACCCTCGGATGTGGGGAAAATCCTGAGTAGCTCCCTAGGGGCCGGGGGCATAGGGAAATTTCCCCGGGGGCAGGGAGGAAATGGCTCCCCAGTTCCCCCTGGGCTTTGGGAAGTTCCCTGCAGCTCCCCAGGCCCTGCAGATGGGGGGAAATCCCCCTTAAACCTTTCCAGAGGTCATGGGGTTGGGAATCCCCCTTGGGAATCTGTCCCCAGCTTCACAGTGCAAGGTGCAGGGAGGATATCTTTTGATGCTCCCTGTTGCCCATGGGTGTGGGGGAATCCAGTCTCTGTGAGCATTGGAGATCCCCCTGTCATTCTCCTGGCCCCACAGACAAGAGCGTGGTGTCCCTCGCGGCTGCCTAGTGTCTGTGGCCTTGCATTATCCCCCGTGGCTCTGCAGTCGCAGATAACATGGCAGTCCCCACCGGTGGGGAAGCAATACCCCACACCTCCCCAGCCACCAAGTCCGGGGTGGGAAATGCTCCCCAGCTGCCATGGGAAGAGGGGAGCTACTCAGGATTCCCCTTGGATCCACGGGCCATTGGGAACTCCAGTGGTCCCAGGCACGCATGGCGACTGGGGAACTGAGATTGATCCCACAATGCCCATGGGCAGTGGGGAACCTCAGGGCATTCCCCAGCACCCAGGAAGAGTCGGGAGCCATGGGCCTGCGAGGACTGGGGACCATTGGAGGATTCAACACCTCTGTTGGTGGCAGCTTGTGAGCTGCGGGGGTGTTTCTCCACCACCTGAAGTGGCAGCGGAGCAGCATGGAATTCCCCCCCCCAACACCATGGGCTGGGGAAATGCAGGGCATCCCCCCCATCCACAGGGGGTTGGGGGCCACGACGGCGGAATGAAACTTTCCCCACAGGCCAGGCATTTATGAAGTTGTGACCAGGGTCCGGGGGGCCACACTGAGATTGCTCAACTAGGGCAAACTGCAAAGAATGGAGCCGACCATCCTCAAAACTGGTGGATATTCCAATATTTAGCCCTGATCTACACTACAGGGTTAGGTCAAATTTAGCAGCGTTGGGTCGATTTAATGCTCCATCCGTCCTCATGAGCAACCTTGTTTTGTCAACTTAAAGGGCTCTTAAAATCAACTTCTGTATTCCTCCCCAGCATGGGGATTAGTGCTAAAATCGGCCTTGCTGGGTTGAATTTGGGGTAATGTAGACACAATTCGACGGTATTAGCTTCTGGGAGCTATCCCAGAGTGCTCCATTGTGACCGCTCTGGACACCACTTTCAACTCTGATTCACTAGCCAGGTACATAGGAAAAGCCCCGTGAACTTTTGAATTTCATTTCCTGTTTTGCCAGCGCGGCGAGCTCAGCAGCACAGGTGACCATTCAGTCCCAGAATCGCAAACGAGCTCCAGCATGGACTGAATGGGAGACACTGGATCTGATCACTGTATAGGAAGAAGAATCTGTGCAGGCAGAACTCCATTCAAAAAGACAAAATGCTGATATATGTGCCAAAATCACACACGGCATGGTGGACAGGCTACACCAGGGACACACAGCAGTGCCACCCGAAAGTTAAGGAGCTCAGACAAGCTACCAAAGAACAAAGGAGATACATGGTTGCTCCAGGTCAGAGCCCCATACATGCCGCTACTTTGATCAGCTGCATGAAATTCTAGGGGGGGACGACCCTACCACTACCCCACCACTGTCCGTGGACACCTACAAGGGGGAGTCTCACACAAAAGGGAGGAGGATTTTGTGGATGAGGAGGAGGAGGAGAGTACACAGCAGGCAAGCGGAGAATCTGTTCTCCCCGGCAGCCAGGAACTTTTCATCACCCTGGAGCCATACCCTCCGAAGACATGCTCCTGGACCATGAAGCCGGAGAAGGCACCTCTGATGAGTGTACCTTTGTAAATACACTACAGCAGGGGTCCCCAATGCAGTGCCCGTGGGCACCATGGCGCTCACTGGGGCATCTATGTGCGCCCGCCTACTAGCCACCAGACAAGCAGCTGCCAAAATGCCGCCGAGAAGCTGCAAAATCAAGAAGTGCTGCTGCCGAAATGCCGCCGATTTTCTGTGACATTTCAGTGGCGACACCTCTTGACGTTGCCACTTCTCGGCGGCATTTCAGCGGCTACTTGTCCAGCGGCCACGGTCCTCAGTGGCTAGTCGTCTGGCGCCCGCCACACGGAAAAGGTTGGGGACCACTGAACTACAGGGTTTAAAAGCAAGTGTGTATAATGATTAATTTGCCCTGAAGACTTGGGATGCATTCACAGCCAGTACAGCTCCTGGAAAAGTCTGTTAACATGTCTGGGGATGGAGCAGGAATCCTCCAGGGACATCTCCATGAAGCTCTCCTGGAGGTACTCCAAAAGCCTTTGTAGAAGGTTTCTGGGTAGGGCTGCCTTATTCCATCATCCATGGTAGGACACTACCACGCCAAGCCAGTAGCAAGTAGTCTGGGATCATTGCAGCACAAAGCATGGCAGGGAATGGTCCTGGGCTTTGGTCGCATTCAAGCAACATTCGGTCTTTATCTCTCTGTGTTAGCCTCAGGAGAGTGATATCATTTATGGTCACCAGGTTGAAATAGGGGAATTTGTTTAAGGGGACAATTAGAGGAGCCTGTTCATGCTGAGCTGTTTGCGTTTGGTTGAAAGGGATCATCCCTGATAATAACCACGTGGTGGGGGGAGGGGTGAAGGGATCATCCCAGAGAATTGGGTGGGGGAGGATTTGTGCTGCACATCCACCCAAAAACCACAGCCCCTCCTTTTAAATGGCCAACCCAACAGGCATTGCTTGGTATGGGAAAGAAGGGCGCCGCAGTTCGAAAGCATGCCCACAGGTTATGAAGGCGGAAGAAGTCAACCCCGTGTACTCTCTGGCTTACCATGGCTGCCTGCAAACCGAATTCTGTTGCCCAGCCATGTGTGATGGCTCACACCATACCGGCAGGCACTCGATATAAAAGGCAAAATGCGACCTTGTACCTAAAGAACATGGGCTGCCTGCTGAGAATTGCTTGATTCACTGTGAAAGAGTCTCTTTTGTTTTCTGAAATGTATCTTTTAGAATTCTACTTTCCCCTTTTTTCCTCCTGCACGTGCAAATGTTTCTACACTCCCTCCATCATCTCCATCCCAGAGGTTATCACAGATTAGAAGGTGAAAAAAAACGCACTCACGATGACATGTTTTCCAAGCTCATGCAGTCCTCCTGCACTGATAGAGCACAGTTGAATGCGTGGAGGCAAACAATGGCAGAGTCCAGGAAAGCATTAAGTGAGTGCAACGAGAGGAGGCAGGATGCGATGCTCAAGCTAATGGGGGAGCAAACAGACATGCTCAGGTGTCTGGTGGAGCTGATGCGGGAAAGGCAGCAAGAGCACAGACCGCCGCTGCAGCCCCTGTATAACCACCTGCCCTCCTCCTCAAGTTCCATATCCTCCTCACCCAGATGCCCAAGAACGCTCCGGGCACCCAGCCACTCCACCCCAGAGGATTGCCCAAGAAACAGAAGGTTGGCATTCAATCAGTTTTGATTTGTAGTGTGGCCTTGTCCATTCCTCCTCCCCTCTTCCCCCACTCCACCCGGGCTACCTTGTGAGTTATCTCCCTATTTTTTAATCAATTAATAAAGAATACATGGTTTTGAAATGATAGTGACTTTATTTCCTTTGCAAGTGGTGATAGAATGGGGGAGGGTGGTTGGCTTACAGGGAATTAGAGTCAACCAAGGGGGTGGGTTTGAATCAAGGAGAAACAAACAGAACTGTCACACCGTAGCCTGGCCAGTCATGAAACTGGGTTTCAAAGCTTCTCTGATGTGCAGCGTGCCCAGCTGTGCTCTTCTAATTGCCCTGTTGTGAGAAATGGGCCACCAGGCAATTTGTCTCAACCTCCCACCTTGCCATAAATGTCTCCCCCTTATTCTCACATATATTATGGAGCACACAGCAAACAGCAATAACAGTGGGAATATTGGTTTTGCTGAGATCTAACCTAGTCAGCAAACAGCACCAGTGAGCTTTTAAACATCCAAATGCACATTCTACCACCATTCTGCACTTGCTCAGCCTATAGTTGAACTGCTCCTTATTACTGTCCAGGGTGCCTGTGTATGGCTTCATGAGCCATGGCATTAAGGGGTAGGCTGGGTCCCCAAGGATAACTATAGGCATTTCAACATCCCCAACAGTTATTTTCTGGTCTGGGAAGTAAGTCCCTTCCTGCAGCTGTTCAAACAGACCAGAGTTCCTGAAGATGTGAGCGTCATGCACCTTTCTCGCCCATCCCACGTTGATGTCGGTGAAATGTCCCTTGTGATCCACCAGTGCTTTCAGCACCATTCAAAAATACCACTTGCGGTTTACGTACTGGTTGCCAAGTTGGTCCAGTCCCAAGATAGAGATATGCGTTCCATCTATTGCCCCACCACAGATAGGGACTCCCATTGCAGCAAAGCCATCCACTATGACCTGCACATTTCCCAGAGTCACTACCCTTGATTTGGGAGCCATAGGGCCACGAGAAATGGGGACCATTGGCAGAGTCCCCCACCTCCGTTGGTGGTGGATTGTGATGGCCAAATTAAACTTTCCCCAGAGGCCAGGCATTTATGTAATTGTGACCTGGGTCCCGGGGGGGCATACTGAGATTGCTCAAATAGGGCAAAGTGCAAAGAACGGGACAACAATCCCCAAAACTAGTGGCTATTACAATACTTAGATTCTCCAAGCCAGCAACAAAACAGCTTCTACAATACCTTATTGGCTACACAGAGGCCAAAGCACAGCTCCCTTAAAGCAACCTGGCCTTGGGATCCCTCCCAGACAGCCCAGTTAAACATGATGGGGATTGCTGAAAATCTTATTCCTCATATTAAAAAGTTCCACCAATTCCAAAGGATCCAATACATTATCCACCAAGTTAAGGAATTCGTCAGTTCTGACCCAAATGCAGGCTTTACAGCCAATTCTTATTAACTCAACTAAGATGTATTAAAAGAAGAAAAGAGAGAGTGTTTTGGTTAAAAAATCATTATACATACAGAGATGCATAGAGTCCTTAGGTCTGTTTCACTGTAGAAATGATGCTTTAGAATTGCAAAGAGTCCTTTACAGAAACATTTCATCACGTTCTAGTCCAATGTCCAAATTTCAATGTCAGGGTGGTCCAGATGGGACTGGAGATCTCCATCTTCCAACTCACACTCCCTCTCCTCCCCCCGCAAAAAAATGCTTAAGCAGATAAGAGAAGAAAGGATCATTTTTGCAGCGTCTCGACAGCACACAGTCCTTGGCTGAACAATAGGCTTTTGAAGTAACCTTCTAGTTCCTAAACATCACTGGTAATTAATTACATGGATTAACATGAGGTGATTCTCCATAAAGCAATTCATAGACAGTTTACCATAAACTTTCAGGAGACAAACAATGACATTATTACAACCAAGTTTTACTTAATGGTAATATTCCCTTTTGATCTCTGAATTCACAGAATAGAGCCCTACACAGGAACCATTTATTTCCCTTGTTAACCTCTAACAAGATACAGCCAAACAAAGACTACTACTGTTACCATCTTCTTCCATGTCTTTAACAATACACGTTTACCTTTCAAAGCTCTAGTTTATCTAAGGAGGACACATTTTTCTAACATATCTCTAAAGGTTGAATCTAGGTCAATTACATGCAATTTCCTTAACACTTTCTGTCCCTGCATCAGAGAAGTTTAGAAGTGCAATTTCCACACAGTCTAAACACTTGTGAGGTCTCTCTCCTGTGTGGATTCTCTGATGTTTAAGAAGGCGTGACCTCCATAGGAAACCTTTTCCACAGAATAAACACTTGTGGGGTCTCTCTCCTGTGTGGATTCTCTGATGTACAAGAAGGTCTGACCTCCGTATGAAACTTTTTCCACATTCCATGCACTTCTGGGGTCTCTCTCCTGTGTGGATTGCCTGATGTTTAACAAGGTCTGACCTCTGTATGAATCTTTTCCCACAATCTAAACATTTATGGGGTCTCTCTCCTGTGTGGAATACCTGATGTTTAACAAGGTCAGACCTCCATACAAATCTTTTTCCACAGACTAAACACTTATGGGGTCCCTCTCCTCTGTGTAATGCCTGATGTTTAAAAAGAACTGACCTCCGTTTGAAACTTTTCCCACAGTCCAAGCACTTGTGAGGTCTCTCTCCTGTGTGGATTCTCTGATGTTGAATAAGATCTGACCTCTGTATGAAACTTTTCCCACAGTCCAAGCACTTGTGAGGTCTCTCTCCTGTGTGGATTCTTTGATGTTGAATAAGGTCTGACCGCCGTATGAAACTTTTCCCACAGTCCAAGCACTTATGGGGTCTCTCTCCTGTGTGGATCGCCTGATGATTAAAAAGGTCTGATCTCTGTATGAAACTTTTCCCACAGTTGAAACACTTATGGGGTCTATCTCCTGTGTGGATTGCCTGATGTTTAAGAAGGTCAGACCTCTGTATGAAACTTTTTCCACAGTTGAAGCACTTATGTGGTCTCTCTCCTGTGTGGCTTAGCTGATGTCTAATTACTTCTGACTTCCAAAGGAAACACTTCCCACACTGGAGGCATTGATAGGGTTTCTCTCCTGTGTGGCTTCTCCCATGGTTATTCAGGTCTGAGCGATTATTGAAGCTTTGTCCAAGGTCCAAGCATTGAAGGGGTTTCTCTCCAGTATGGATTGTCTGATGTGATCTCAGAATAAATCCTTTCTCAAAATCGAGGCATTCACAGCATTTGTCTTCCTTGGAATTTGCCTGCTGGGTTGTGGGATCCTTTTCTCCTCCCCCATATTTAATAGATTCATCCACTTTCTTCCTTGGTTGGTTTCCCTGCAGCTTTTCTGACCTGTGCCAATTTCCATAGGTTTCTCCCTGTTCCCAGCATTGGGAAAAATTCCCTTCAGCTCTTCCCACAAAGGTCCCCTGTGGTTGCACTTTCCCAGCAACTTCCTGATGATGATTCCCATTCTCGTTCTCACTCCTTTGCTCAGCACCTGCTGGGAGAGAGAGACGATCCAGACAGGAGTCATTGTGCTGCAGAGAAAGAGGAATAACACGGAGGGAAAACCCAAAACAAAGACTGAGCAATTGGATTGTGCCTCCACATCCCACCCAAACACTCAAAGGAAAGGAGAGATGGGAAGGAAACTCTTGTAGCCAATAGGACGGGTGGAAAGCCGTGAGTGATATCTGCTGACTACTGCGCTACCCTGGGTGAGAGGAGGAAGAACTAAGGGCATTTACTGACACCATATTTTTGGGATTCTCAACTTTTTCCTTCATTCCCCATTTCTGTGTCAGTCCTCACCTGTGCGGGCACATCTCAGGCTCTCACTTTCCTCGCAGGCCCGGAAATCCGGCACCCACGGTGCTTCCCCTCGTTCCAGGCGGGAGATCAGCTCAGGTTTGGGAATGGGGAATCCTGGAGGGGCGGGGGGAATCAAACAGATCAGGGTGCATGGAGGATTGAGAGAGCATCTGTCATAAAGAACAATCTGTGAGAGGAATCTGTCCCTGTGCTCTGCTGGGCAACGTGGAATGCAAGAGAACAGGAACATGGTCACTGAGCCCTCTTGGGAGAGGCAGACGTCTGGGGAGGTGAGGGGAATTTTTACACCCTCACTAGGAATTCCCAGGATCTGCACAGCCTAGGACCTTTGCTGACACACACACAGCTCTGGCATTAAACCCCTGCCTATTTCTAAGCCTTCCCAATGGGTGAAGCTATTCCCAAGAAGGGAGGTAAAAAAGGATTTGGTGTGAATGGGAATCAATACAAAAAGGACAATGAATGAATTCTGCCTCTTTCAAAGCAGGAGGGGTGGGGATGACCTAACATGTCCATTAAGTTTTGACACCGTGTCTCACTGGAGAGGGCACGGAGATGCAAGTCTCTCTCACAGGGCAGCTGTGCATTACGCAAAACATTTTCCTCTGATCTAACTGACGAGTGAAGAACCTGACCAGAGTCAGACATGAAGACTCCACGGCTTCTAATAACCAAGGGGACAGGAATCCCTTACCCAGTGAGGTCACTGTCTCGTAGTTCTCCTGCATGACATCCCTGTAGAGAGCTCTCTGAGCGGGGTCCAGCAGAGCACCCTGCCCCTGGGTGAAATACACAGCCACCTCCTCAAAGGTCACCGGCATCTGAAACAAGAGTCCCCCACTCAGCACCTGCTGCTCCAGCCCCAATCCCACTAGTCACAGGGAAAGGAAAAAAACCTCAAAGCTCTGGGAGGGCCAGAGTAACAAAATCAGACCCCTACTGTTCAGAGCAGCCAGGAGGCTTCAGGGGGTGGGAGAAGGTGAGAGCTCCTTGTCCCGCCCCAGCACACAGAGCAGGGCAGAGTCTTCTCATTTCCCACACACCTGCCAGCCACAGGCTGATCCAGGAAGCAGAGCTCTGAGTCGGGGACAGGGACAGGTATCTCAACAGCTTCCCTTCATATTTCCCAGCAGCCTCTGGCCAGTGGGTTCAGGCTCCAGTCCTGTGCAGGGGGTTGTGTCCTGTTTTCAAAATGGGCAAATGTCCCTCTCCCCCACTGCTGCCAGTGGTCCTACCCAGAAAATCGGCAGGTTTATCACACTCTGTCTCCTCCCTGCCTCTCCCTCCCCATGCCCAGAAGCTCCCTGAAAATCCCCTACCTGAGCTGGCTCCATCACAGCCATTTCCCTTACGTGTCTGCTGGAAGACGGGACGATCTGGAGTGAAATGTGGACGTGATTCCTCAGCCTGATGGAGTGAGAGGGACTATGGGGCATGTTACAGACAGGGCTGGAATCCATGTCACACCCTGAGTCCTCCCAGGCTCTTTAGACCCTCCCAGTAACAGCATCTCTGAGCAAAACACTAGGAAAAGAGCAGAATCAAAGGGGCCACTTTGGGGGATTGCCCCAATTTGCAGTGTAAGCCCCTCTCCCTTAGCAATAGCTGGAGCCCTCTGGTGGCAACACCTGAATAATGAGCTGCCCTGGACTCCCCCAGCAGCCCCCAGGGACAGGCAGGCAGAGGCTGATCCCATTGGCCCATCAGCTCTCCCCCTGCCAGAGCCCGCAGTGACTCCGGCAGCCCTGAACACTCAAGGATCAGAGCCCCCAAAATCATGAATTTGTTTCTTTTAAAAAAATCCAATGTAAGCTGGGAGGTGGGTGGGTGGGTGTGTGGGTGGGTGTGGGTGTGTGTGTGTGTAGGGGGCCGCGTGTGGATATTTGCCTTGTAACTAGGCACTGCTGGGGAAATGTAACTTGGACAGACGGCATTGTCTGCTACCCCTGTCGTACATGGGGATGGTCATATCGGTGAGTCTGTGACTGCCATGGTCACAAAGGTGTGAGGACACCGTCTGGCAGGTGTAACAAAACATACTAAGTTCACTTCACTCATGTGATGAGTTTTGAGACCAGCCCATGAAATCAGTCAGCTCTGCCCTTAAATTACATTATAATAGAAACAGGAACTGTTACAGTGTCACCCTGAGGTGTGATTGCTGAAGCTACTCGCAACTATTCATATTTCCCATGATGATTTGCCATTACAAATATGAATTCTATGGCCCAATGACGTCCCTCCGCACAAAGCTAATAAAGTTTAGGCTGAAGAGCTGAGAGTAATAAAAATAATGTTTTTATAAGGAACTAATGTACAGGAGTGAAACTGCCCAGACTGGATTCCAAGAGGAGTGAAACTCGGGGAACAGGGACAGTGGCTGGGACACACGGATGAAGCGCTGGGCGGCTTTACGCAGACACAGGAACTGAGACCCAGATTCTTTAAACACTCGAAGCAGGTGTGACAGTGAGATCTTTGGGGGGGGGGGTCTGTAAATATTTCACTGGATCAAGTCTCCTTTAGCAGCTCAGTAACATCTTATACAGGGGGAGAGCGGCTCTGTCCGGGCTCTGCGATGCACTGGGCCTTTAAGGACACGGCTCTGGGAAATGGGAGCTGAGATCCTGGGGAAGGGGGGAGGAAAAGCCCCAATGCCCTATTTTTGCAAACACTGCAGCTGGATCAACCCATCTGGGGACAATTTTTATTCCCTCTGCCCCTCCCTATTCCTGGGTTTCCCCCTCCGGCCTGCCTGGCAGGGTCTGTACCCGGCTCTCACCCCCCCCCGCTCCCCACGTGTCGCTGTCCCGGGCTCCCCCCGCCCCGCACACACCGGGAGCTGGCGGCAGCTTTCCCGGGCCCAGGGCGGGAATCGCAGCCAGCTCCGCTGGGAGCAGCCTGGGGCCAAACCTCCCCCTGCAGCCCGGGGGTGACGGGGGGGGGGCGGGTCTCTCTCACCTTCCCTCCGAGCGGGGCCCCCTGGGGCAGGGGCCGGGCCGGGAAGGGGCCTGGCCGGGCTGGGGGCTCTGCCCTGGGAGAGGCTCCTGGGGAGCAGCGGGAAGGGCCCTGCTGGAGATTCCCCTCTCCCGGCTGCAGCCCGGGCTCCGGGCTCCCAGCACCAGCCGCCGGGGCTCGGGGATCTCGCCAGGAGCCTGGAGCCAGAGTCCCCGCAGCGGCTGCGAGTCACTTCCTGCTGCCGGGCCTGAGCCCAGCGATCGCTCCCCCCAGAGCCGCCTCCCAGCTGCTCCTGGGTCCTAGCGATCAACCCACCGCGCTGCAGCATCTCTGTGTCCGGCTCCTGTTCCACTCACAGACGTTAAGGTCAGAAGGGCCCATCATGAGTATGTAACCCAGAGCACCCATCAACCACTTCCTCGTTAGTATAGTGGTGAGTATCCCTGCCTGTCACGCGGGAGACCGGGGTTCGATTCCCCGACGGGGAGTATAATCTATTTTTGACAGAACAAGGAGCAATGGTCTCAAGTTGCAGTGGGGGAGGTTTAGGTTGAATATTAGGAAACACTATTTCTAATGTAATGAATCACTCCAGTTCCATTGCATAGTGTTCAGAACAAATACAATTTATTAAACAGCAAGTAATAAAAAAATTAAGGAAAAAATGGGAAAGGTGAAAGGAAAACACATCACCCCACTCTGTGAGCAGGGCCAGATTAACCCTCCTGTGGGCCGGGGTTATTAGATTTTCTGGGGCCCTCTTGGCCAGGGGTGTCTCCCTGCACTGGGCCCTCTGCCCAGGGTCCCCCTCGCTCTCACCAGCTGCTCACTGCACCCAACTCCAGACTGCTCCAGCCTCCCTCTGGCTCAGCACTGCTGCCATAGGTGCCAACTTCCTCTCTGGCTGGTGGATGCTCGACCTCCCTCTGCCCCCATCCATTCCCCCAAGCCCCCACCCTGCCTCTCCCGTTTTCTGGCACACACAGAGGACGGACTCCTGACTCCCTCAGGGTATCTCTACACTACGAAATTAGGTTGATATTTTAGAAGTCAATTTTTCGGAACAGAT
Organism: Malaclemys terrapin pileata; assembly: GCF_027887155.1. NCBI lineage: Eukaryota > Metazoa > Chordata > Testudines > Emydidae > Malaclemys > Malaclemys terrapin. The sequence continues at coordinate 41,483,473 of NC_071517.1, read as the reverse complement.
TGTATAAAGTCGAATGCATGCATCCCAACTAAGCACAGTAAATTGGCGGCCACAGTACCGTGGCTAGCGTCAACTTTTGGGGCGGAGCACTGTGGGTAGCTATCCCACAGTTCCCACAGTCTCTGCTGCCCATTGAAATTCTGGGTTGAGCTCCCAATGCCTGATGGGGCAAAAAATTTGTCACGGGTGGTTTTGTGTACATGTCGTCAGTCACCCCTCCCTCCGTGAAAGCAACGGCAAAGAATCATTTTCCGCCCTTTTCCCTGGATTGCCCACGCAGATGTCATAGCACCACAAGCATGGAGCCCACTCAGATCACCACGGCAGTTTTGAGCATTGTAAACACCTCACACATTATTGTGCAGTATGTGCAGAACCAAAACCTGCAAAAGCAGGCGAGGAGGTGACGGCAGTGTGGTGACGAGAGTGATGAGGACATGGACACAAACTTCTCTCAAAGTGTGGGCCCCAACAGTTGGACATCCTGGTGGCAATGGGGCTGGCTCATTCCATGGATAGCCAATTCTGGGCCCGGGAAACAAGCACAGACTGGTGGGACTGCATAGTGTTACAGGTCTGGGATGATTCCCAGTGGCTGCAAAACTTTTGCATGTGTAAGGGCACTTTCATGGAACTTTTGACTTGCTTTCCCCTGCCCTGAGGCGCAAGAATACCAAGATGAGAGCAGCCCTTACAGTTCAGAAGCGAGTGGCAATAACCCTGTGGAAGATTGCAACGCCAGACAGCTACCGGTCAGTCAGGAATCAATTTGGAGTTGGCAAATCTACTGTGGGGGCTGCTGTGATCCAAGTAGCCAATGCAATCACTGAGCTGCTGCTACCAAGGGTAGTGACTCTGGGAAATGTGCAGGTCATAGTGGATGGCTTTGCTGCAATGGGATTCCCTGACTTTGGTGGGGCGATAGATGGAACGCAAATCCCTATCTTGGGACCGGACCACCTTGGCAGCCAATAAATAAACCGCAAGGGTACTTTTCAATGGTGCTGCAAGCACTGGTGGATCACAAGGGACATTTCACTGACATCAACGTGGGATGGCCGGGAAAGGTGCATGACGCTCGCATCTTCAGGAACTCTGGTCTGTTTGAACAGCTGCAGGAAGGGACTTACTTCCCAGACCAGAAAATAACTGTTGGGGATGTTGAAATGCCTATAGTTATCCTTGGGGACCCAGTCTACCCCTTAATGCCATGGCTCATGAAGCCATACACAGGCAGCCTGGACAGTAATAAGGAGCAGTTCAACTGTAGGCTGAGCAAGTGCAGAATGGTGGTAAAATGTGCATTTGGATGTATAAAAGTGCGCTGGTGCAGTTTACTGACTTGGCTAGACCTCAACAAAAACCAATATTCCCATTTTGATTGCTGCTTGCTGTGTGCTCCACAATTTCTGTGGGAGGAAGGGGGAGACGTTAATGGTGGGGAGGGAGGTTGAGGGAAATCGGCTGGCACTGATTACGTGCAGCCAGACACCAAGGTGTTTAGAAGAGCACAGCAGGACGCGCTGCGCATCAGAGAAGCCTTGAAAAACAATTTAATGACTGGCCAAGCTACGGTGTGACAGTTCTGTTTGTTTCTTCATGATGAAAACCCACCCCCTTGGTTCACTTTACTTCCTTGTAAGCCAACCACCCTCCTCCCTTCGATCACCACTTGCAGAGGCAATAAAGTCATTGTGGTTCAAAATTCATGCATTCTTTATTAATTCATCACACAAATAGAGGGATAACTGCCAAGGTAGCCCAGGAGGGATGGGGGAGGAGGGACGCACCAGGTGGGGTGGTGGATGAGGAAAGGAGGGAAGGACAAGGCCACACTGCACTTCAAAACTTATTGAATGATAGATTTCTGTTGCTTGGGCAGTCTTCTGGGGTGGAGTGGTTAGGTGCCCGGAGCCTCCCCCGCATTCTTGGGCTTCTGGGTGAGGAGGCTATGGAACTTGGAGAGGAGGGCGGGCGGTTACGCAGTGGCAGTCTGTGCTCCTGCTGCCTTTCCTACAGCTCCACCAGACACCGGAGCATGTCACTTTGACCCCCCAGTAGGTGTAGCATTGCATCCTGCCTCCTCTCATCGCGCTGCCCCACCTCTCATCTTGATCATCCCTCCTGTCCTCAAGTTCATTTACCACCTTCCTGGACTCTAATCTTGTTTTAGCCTCCATGCATTCTGCTGAGGTCTTTCAGTGCAGGAGGACTGCATGGGCTCAGAGAACATTTCATCGCACATGCATTTTTTTCACCTTCTTATCTGTGCTAGCCTCTGGGATGGAGATGATACGGGGAGCATTGAAGCATTTGCAGCTGCGGGAGGGAAAAAAGGGAGAATAGTATTTAAAAAGACACATTTTAGAGAACAATGGGTAGACTCTTTCATGGTGAACCAAACTATTCACATTACATAGCACATGTGCTTTCAATACAAGGTCGCATTTTGCCTCTTATATTGAGTGCCTGCTGGTTTGGTGTGTGAGATCACACATGCAGGACCGGGTAACAGAATTCAGCTTGCAGGCAGCCATGATAATCCATAGTCTTTCGGCTTCTTCAACCTTCATAACATGTGGGAATGGTTTCAAACAGCAGCGCCCTCCTTTCCCATACCAAGCAAAGCCCATTGAGTTAGCTATTTCGAAGGAGGTGCTGCAGTTTTGGGGTTAACGTGCAGCAGAAACCCAGCTAACCCTACCCCATCCAATTCTCTGGGATGATCGCTTCACCCCTCCCCGCACTGTGTGGCTGGTATCAGGGAAGATCCCTGCTAGCCAAACGCGAACAGCTCAGCGTGAACGGCCCCCTCCCCCACTGTATGGCTATCTGAGGGGAGGATTTCTTTTCAGCCACAGGCAAACAGCCTACTAGGAACAGCCACTGCTGAATGTCCCCTTAATAAAATTCCCCTATTTCAATCAGGTGGCCATGAATGATATCACTCTCCTGAGGATAACACAGAGAGATAAAGAACATATGTTGCTTGAATGCCAGCAAAGACCGGGACTATACGCTGCCAGGCTTCGTTATTCAATGATACCAGACTACTTGCTACTGGCCTGGTGTGGTAAAATGTCCTACCATGGAGGACGGAATAAGGCTGCTCTCCCCAGAAACCTTCTGCAAAGGCTTTTGGAGTACCTCCAGGAGAGTTTTATGGTGATGTCCCTGGAGGATTTCCACTCCATCCCCAGACATGTTAACAGACTTTTCCAGTAGCTGTAGTGGCCGCGAATGCATCCCCAGTCTTCAGGGCAAATTAATCATTAAACACTCTTGCTTTTGAACCATGTATTATATTTACAAAGGTACACTCACCAGAGGTGCCGTCTCTGGCTTCATGGTCCAGAAGCCCACCTTCGGAGGGTTGGGAGGGGATTGGGTCCAGGGTGATAAAAAGTTCCTGGCTGTCGGGGAGAATGGTCTCTCTGCTTGCCTGCTCTGCGCTATCCTCAACTCATCCTCCTCCTCCTCCTCATCTTCCTTGTCCCCAAATCCTCATCCCTGTTGCGTGAGATTCCCCCCTTACAGATGTCCAATGACAGGGGTGGGGTAGTGGTAGGGCCCCCCCCTCGAATTGCATGCAGCTCATAATAGAAGTGGCATGTCTGGGGCTCTGACCTGGAGTGTCCATTTGCCTCTTTGGTTTTCTGGTATGCTTGCCTGAGTTCCTTAAGTTTCACGTGGCACTGCTGTGTGTTCCTGTTGTAGCTTCTGTCCATCATGCCTTTGGAGACTTTGGCATATGTATTGGCATTTCATCTTTTGGAATGGAGTTCTGCCAGCATGGATTCGTCTCCCCATACAGCGATCAGATCCAGTATCTCCCGTTCGATCCATGCGCTTTTGAGATTCTGGGACTCCATGGTCACCTGTGCTGATGAGCTCGCCACACTGGCCAAACAGGAACGAAATTCAAAAGTTCCTGGGACTTTTCCTGTGTACCTGGCTAGTGCATCTGAGTTGAAAGTGCTGTCCAGAGTGGTTACAATGGAGCACTCTGAGATAGCTCCCGGAGGCCAATTCTGTTGAATTGCGTCCACACTACCCCAAATTCAACCTGGTGACGTCGGGGAGGAGTACAGAAATCGATTTTAGGAGCCCTTTAAGTCGAAAAAAATGGCTTCATTGTGTGGACTGGTGCAGGGCTAAATTGACCTAATGCTACTAAATTTGACCTAAACTCGTAGCGTAGACCAAGGCTTATTGGCCTGCCTGTCAACAAGGCTGACCTAGAGCATTGGCCTTTGCCCATTGGCCCTAGGGACTAGTCTCAGGTTCTTCATTTCTCATTGGCCCTTCCCCCGGGCTGGTACTGGGAGAGGGCCAATCAACCCCCCTCACACACACACACACTAAGTTTCAGTGAGGGGCCAACAGTCCCCTTACCCAGATACACATCAAAATCATTGTAATTTATTTATTGCTAGCCAGTAAGTCTGCTGCTGTGAAAAGTGATATTTGTATATTGGTTAATATTTTTCACAGCCTCTCAGCGAGCAACTTGGGTTGCCAACCAGGTAATATTTAAAACCAGACACTACAGCAGGAGTACCGGAACCTCCCCTTCCCCAACTCTTCCCCCCGAGGCCCCACACCTGCCCTGCCTCTTCCCCCAAGGTTCTCTTCACATCCATTCCTCCTACCCCTCCCTTCCCAGGTCAGGAGGGACTTGCCTGTGGAGTCAGGGCTGGGAGCTGCAGGTATCAGGCAGCCCCAGATGAGTAGGGTCTGGTGTGAGTGATGACCCAGTGCCTCCCCACCCACAGTAACTAGACTTCGGGTGTCCGGTCAATAGATCTGATCAGACACTGTCAGGTCCTCTTTTCGACTGGACTTTCTGGTCAAAAACTGGGCACCTGGCCACCCTAATAGCACCCAATGTGCAATAAGTGCTGGGAATGCATCAGGGACAACTTTGGTTTTCCAAAGGTGGGGGAAGTAAGCAGGGGGCAACCGGGTTAGACTCAGCTATGACCAGCAGGGACAAATTCATTGGTCTAGATGAAATTACTATAAGGTGGGTGCACAACTGGTTGAAAGACTATACTCAGAGACAGAGTAGTTATCAATGGTCTGGTGTCAAACTGGGAAGGGAATGGTGGGGGAGGGGAGAAGCCCCATGTGGCTTCCCTCGCTCTTTACAGGGAACAGGGAGCATAGGCGCCAACTTCCCCACTTTCCCCTGGGTGCTGCCCCATAGTTTGAGAATTGCTCACGTAGATAGTCACCATTAGGATTGGTAGCCAAGATGGTAACACCTGCTCCTTTCTGTGTCCGGGATCCCCAGAGAAAATGTCTGAGCAGGAGAGCAAAACAGATCCCATTAACATTAACCTTCCAAAACACATTTCGGTAATTTCAGCTATTAACATTCCCTCCATTCCTCAGCCCCTACCCCCGGCAAATTCACTGAGACTGATCTAGAATTAGGCAGGTGGCATGGGCGACAGGTATAATCTCTGAATGATTGATCTCTGAATTAACAGAATACAGGAACCTTTTGGATAAATTGTAAACCTCTAACAGGATACAGCTAAACATAGACCACTACAGTTACCCCTCTTCTTCCAAGTCTTTAACAATACACATTTACATTTCAAACTCTAGCTTATCTAAGGTGGACACACTTTTAAAATATCTCTCTAAAGGTTGAATCTGAGTCAATTACAAGCAAGCAGCTTAACCATGTGTGACAGAAGTTTAGATCCCATGTTTAATGAGGTGTGATCTCTGTCTGAAACTTTTGCCACAAATGTCCCAAGCACTTCTGGGGTCTTTCTCCTGTGTGGGTTCTCTGATGTGAAACAAGGGCTGTTGTCTGACCTCTGTATGAAACTTTTCCCTCAGTCCAAGCACTTGCGGGGTCTCTCTCCTGTGTGGACTGCCTGATGTTTAACAAAGTGTGGGAGGGGAACTGTGTATGTGTAGGGAAGAAGCCCCAGGTGGCATTACCAGCAGGGAATGGGGAGGGGAGACACTCCAATTGGCTTCCCCCGCTCTTTCCAGGGAATGGAGTGTAGAGCGGGGCAGCTCACCCAGAGCCTGTGGGGCAGCCAAGCTCCTGGGAGGGACCTGCCACTGGCTTTAAGAGACCAGGCTCTCAGCTCCTCACATGGCCCCTCTTAGGTCGGTGGAAGTGCTCCTCATGAGGATGTACGCCACCGACCCAAGGAGGGTAGTGTGGACATTGTCGTTACTATGTAGGTCGATTTAGGTTTACCGCATAGACGTTTTCCCAGACAGAGCCTCTTTTTTGAGCCTGACGAGCGGGGTTTTCCCATTACAGCAAGTGTCCGGGCAGCTTCACATGAAATTGACAAGCCAAGTGTAGTCACTTTGTGGCTGTGATGGATCGAGTTCACAGTTCACAGCCTCAGCCATTTGGCTCTCAGGAGCAAACCAAACAGTTTCCCAGCTCCGCTGTTCCTGCCTTCTTCCCCTCCCAGCAGTATCTCACATCACTGCAGGGATCAGGCAGTAACTTTTTCTCCATTTCAGTCTCTGCCTCTTCCACTCTGAATCTAGCTCACACCATCCGTGTTTGTGCTAAGAGATACTGACACTGTCATTGTTCAAACCACACAAAAATATCTCAAGGCAAAGTGTTAGTTAAAAATTAAAATAAAATCTATAAAAGGATGATTCCAACAAACGATCATGTGTTTCCTGAAGTCCTCAATAAATCTGAGCTATATCCTGTCAAACTAAACTAATATCAAAGTACGTGACCTAATGGCCTTCATGGAGAGAGAAAAACCCACAGTCCAGGGTGAGCTATAAAACACTTTCACATTCATAGAGTGAAATCTCAAAGAATCCTTTAAGACTCAAAACAGGAAAATAAGCGTACCCATTTTCTTCTGAAGTGGCTAAACCAGCTTCACTTCTAGCTTCATTATTCGGTTGTATTAGTTGCATCATTATAATAAAAGAAAGAGAAAGAAAGAAAAATCTTCCCATCTATAAATGATCTGGACTAAGCCTAGAAAAGCTGGGAAGCAATTTTACCAATGGATGGAAACAAGCCTATAAGATCGGAAAGGGAAAACTGCTTTGAGGTTTTTTTTGGATTTCCTTGCCCACTCCCAGGTCTGGGGCACTTTCTTCCCAAGCCCTCAGGGGTCTGACTTATGATCATAGACATCAAAATTGTGATTCCTAAGCATGGAGAGCCAGGGACATGGTGGTAAGTGACATTGGGACGCAGAGGGGTAGAATTGGGTCAGGATAAATTCTGCATTGCTGAGACAGAGGCTGCTGTGTGGAGAGTGGAGCGTGATGGTGATGGGGGAAGGAGGGAATCCCTCGGACTCACCTCATCGCCCTGAAATACCACAGAAGGTAAAACACCACATTTTACTGTCCCTGCTGCACATTCTTTTAGCATCTAGTTAATTCTGCTCCATAAGGGAGAAAATGAACAAAAACTAAATGCTTTTCAGCATGGCCTGGAGTAATGTGAGACTATTTGGGAATGAGACAATCTGGCCCCAAAGGGGAAACTCAGGGACTAATGATCACTCTGCTAATGGGAGAGAGTTAGAACACATTAGTAAGGCTACGATTTTGTTACAGAGGTCACGGAAGACACTGAATCTGTGACTTCCAGAGACCTACTCAGTGACTTCAGCCCGTGGCAGCTCAGAGCTGCAGGATCCCCCTGCTGCCCGTGACAACCAAGAGCTGTTCAGTGGGGCTTTGAGCTGCTGCAGGCCGTCTGGGTACCCCGCAGCTCCAGATGCTGTGGGTGGTGCCCAGAGATCTGAGTAGTTACAGGTGGAAGGGGGCTCCTGGAGCTCCAAATCCTAGCCAGCATGGGCCCCCTGCTGCTGTCCAGCAGTCAAGGGACACCAGACCCAAGCAGCAATGGAGCTTTCTCCCTCCCCATTTTGTCATGGATATTTTTAGTAAAACTGATGGACAGGTCATGGGATTCTGTGAATTTAGCTTTATTGCTTGTGACCTGTCACCATGAGTTTTACTAAAATATCCATGACAAACTCTTAGCCTTACACATAAGATGCTCGGGGTGAGTTTACATTAGGAAATCTGGAGGAGGGTCACAGAGATCTGCTGGCTAATCCTGACCACACCTTGTAGCATAGATAGAACTTAAGAGGCTGATGCTGCAGAGGCAGAGGTGGGATCTCCAGGCCTCCCACAATAGGCCCTGTGGGAATCAATCCCTCTCAGTGGCGCTGTCTGAATGCAGAGGGGGCAGGGGGAAGGGGCAGAGGGGTGAGTGAGGAGAGACAGCACCTCTCTACCCCTGTGCTCTCCTTCTGCACTTATCCCATGTATCTCCACTTGATACCCCAGCACCGAGCTCCCCCTGCTTCCCAGGTCCACCAGCCCCAATCATTCAATCCCCAATGTCCTCCACAGAACCCAAAGCCCCGGTCCCTTGACATTTGATTCCCCCAGAGCCCAGCACTCTGGGGGATTTGGGGAGGGGAGGAGTTACCAGCCCCCAGGGACACTCCCCCTACAGAGAACAGCTCCAGGTAAGTGGGGGAACTCACCCCATGGGCTGGTGGAAGGTGGGGGGTGGGTACAGGGGTCTAGAGTAAAGGTGGGGCCTGGCCCAAGTGTCCTTCTCCTCATCTTCATGACAGGGGGATCCCAGCTGGGAGGGGATGGAGAGGGCGGAACTTCAGCCAGGGAGAGGAAGTGTCTGGAGGAGTTTCTCTCCCTCCTTTCCCCCCTGTGGCCCATCAGGTCAGCAGCCAGGGCTGCAGCAGGGGAGAGGGGCTGATGGGGGCTTCTCCTCCTCTGCCTGAGGTTTGCTTAGACCAGGCAGAGCCACAGAGTCACTGACCAGCTGATTCTCGGCTGCTGCTGAATCCTCACCCCAGCAATGGGCAGCTGGATCCTTGGGAGGCAAAAGCCCCTGATGTGTGTGGGAACAAGGAAATGGGGTTGTTACTATGGCCTAGTCAGGGCCCTGAGAGAATTTCCCTGCTGTGTGGAGGAGTCTCTGATGTCCAGCATGGTACAAGATCTTTATCAAGCATTCTTAAAACTGCAGTACCCACTTGGGGAAGTGAGGAAACAGATTGACAGAGCAAGACGGGTACCCAGAAGTCACTTACTAAAGGACAGGCCCAACAAGTAATATAACAGAACACCACTCACCATCACATACAGCCCCCAGCTAGAAACTTTCCAGCACATCATCAACGATCTACAACCTATCCTGGAAAATGATCCCTCAGTCTCACAGACCTTGGGAGGCAAGGCAGTCCTCGCTTACAGACAGCCCCCCAACCTGAAGCAAATACTCACCAGCAACTACACACCACACCACAGAAACACTAACCCAGGAACCAATCCCTGAAACAAACCCCGTTGCCAGCTCTGTCCCCATATCTACTCTAGTGACACCATCATAAGACTCAACCACATCGGCTACACCATCAGGGGCACATTCACGTGCACCTCTACTAATGTGATATATGCCATCATATGCCAGCAATGCCCCTCTGCCATGTAATTGGCAAAACTGGATGGTCTTTACATAAAAGAATAAATGGACACAAATCAGATATCAGGAACGGTAACATACAAAAGCCAGTAGGAGAACACTTCAATCTCCCTGGACATTCAATAACAGCTTTAAAAGTAGCCATCCTTCAACAACAAAAACTTCAGAAACAGACTTCAGAGAGAAACTGCAGAGCTACAATTCATTTGCAAACTTAACACTGTCAATTTGGGCCTGAATAGGGACGGGAAGTGGCTGGCTCACTACAAAAGCAATTTTCCCTCTCTTGGTATTGACCCCTCCTCATCAATTATTGGGAGTGGACCACATCCACCCTGATTGAATTGGCCTTGTCAACACTGGTTCTCCACTTGTAAGGTAACTCACTCCCTTCTCTTCATGTGCCAGTATATTTATGCCTGTATCTGTAATTTTCACTCCATGTATCTGAAGAAGTGGTTTTTTTACCCATGAAAGCTTATGCCCAAATAAATCTGTTAGGCTAGGTCTACACTACCCGCCTAAATCGGTGGTTAGAAATCGACCTCTCGGGGATCGATTTATCGCGTCCCATTGGGACGCGACAATCGATCCCCAAATCGGCGCTCTTACTCCACCAGCGGAGGTGGGAGTAAGCGCCACCGACAGAAAGCCGCAGAAGTCGATTTTACCGCCGTCCTCACAGCGGGGTAAGTCGGCTGCGATACGTCGAATTCAGCTACGCTATTCACGTAGCTGAATTTGCGTATCTTAAATCGACTCCCCCCTGTAGTGTAGATGTACCCTTAGTCTTTAAGGTGCCGCCAGACTCCTCCTTTTGTTATTAAGGGCTAACCTCCAATGGAAACCATTCCCGCAGTGCAGGAATTTATAGGGTCTCTCTTTTGTGTGGATTCTTTTATGGTTATTAAGGTTTCTGCTATAGCTTTTCCCACATGACAAGCATTTATAAAGTCTCTTTCCTGTGTGGCTTGCCTGATGTGTAACAAGGCCTGATCTTGCTGTGTGAGTTTTCTCACAGTCCAAAAACTTATGGGGTCTCTCTCCAGTGCAGATTCTCTGATGTGCAATAAGGGTTGACAATTGAAACATTTCCTGCACTCAAGGCATTGATAGGGTTTCTCTCCTGTGTGGTTTCTCTAAGGTCTGAGCAGTTATTGAAGCTTTCCCCATGCTCCAAGCATTGAAGGGGTTTCTCTCCACTATGAACTGTCTGATGTGTAACAAGGTATGATCTCAGAATGAATCCTTTCTCACATTCGAGGCATTGATAGGGTTTCTCTTTGGTGGGATTTATCTGCTGGATTGTGGTTTCATTGGGACTCTTGTCTCCTCCCCCATATAGAATAGATCCATACACTTTCTTCCTCGGGTGGTTCCCCAGCAGCCTCTCTGACTTGTGCCAATTTCCCCAGGCTTCTCCCTGTTCCAAGCACTGGGAAAATTTCCCTGCATCTCTTCTCACAAAGGTCCCCAGTGATTCTACTTCCCTAGAAACTTCCTCGTGATAATTCTCCTCCTTGTTCTAACTCAGTGTCTCATCATCTGCTGGGAGAGAGCGACAATCCAGACAGGAATCATTGGTCTAGGGAGAAAGAGGAATAGCACCAAGGGAAAACCCTAAACACTACATTTGCACAGACTGAGCAATTGGATTCTGCCTCCACAACCCACTCAAAGACTCACAGAGAAGGAAAGATGGGAAGGAAACTCCTGCAGCTAACAGGCTGGGTGGAGAGGCGTGAGCGATATCTGCTGAATACAGCCCTGCCCTGGGTGAGATGAGGAAGAACTGAGGGTGCTTACTAACACCACATTTTTAGGATTCTCAACTTTTTCCTTCATTCACCAGATGTCAGTCGTCACCTGTGCAGGTACCTCTTGGGATCATGCTTTCCTCACAGGCCTGGAGATGGTTCACCCTTGGTTCTTCCCCTCGCTTCAGCTGGGCCATCAGGTCAGGTTTGGGAATGGGAAATCCTGCACAGGTGGTGAAATCAGACCACATCAGGGTGCTTGAAGTAGTGGGAGAGTGTCTGTCACAAAAGACATTCTGTGAGTTGAACCTGTCCTCTTGGTTTTTCTGGGGGATCGTGGAATCCAAGAGGATGGGAACATGGTCATTGAGCCCCCTTGGGACAGGCAGATATTTGGGGCAGTGGGGAGAATATTTACACCCTCACTAGGAGCTCCCAGGTTTTGTGCACTCTGGGGGGCTTGCTGACTCACACACAGCTCTGGAGTTAAACCCCTGCCTCTTTCTAAACCTGCAGAGCCCTCCCCATTGCTGGAGTTATTCCCATGAAGGTAAGTGAAGAGGGATTTTTTGTGTGAATGGGAAACAATACATCTTCTCCCCCTTGGAAAGCTGGAGGGATGGGAATGAACTAGCATGTTCATTAGGTTTTGACACCCATGTCCCACTGGAGAGGGTACAGGGATGCAGGTCTCTTTCACACGGCAGCTGTGCATTATGGAACCCATTCTCCTCTAATCTAACTGACCAGGGAACAACCTGACCAGATTAAGACACACAGACCCCACGGCTTCTAATAACCGAGGGGATGGGAATTGCTTATCCAGCAAGGTCACCGTCTCATAGTTCTCCTGCATGACGTCCCTGTAGAAAGGAACATTTCCTGTTTGGTCAGTGTGGTGAGCTCAGCAGCACAGCTGACCATGCCCAGGGTCCTAAACGAGCCCCAGAATGTGTCAGATTTATGTTACCAATCTGTCCAGGGCATCAGGTGATCAGGCTGCGGCCACAGAATTTTTAGGGGAGGAGTGTCTAAGTTTTAAAGCTTTATTAATAAAATAATAGTGGTGAGTGTTGGGACTGCTCCCACATCACTCAAAGGAAGCAAGAAAGCGTTAGTACTGCAGCCCAAAACCCACTTTCATACTCACACACACACTACCCGAGGCTGGTCAAGCCTGGGTGTAATGTAAGAAGAAGAGGAGAAGGGGTGGATGGGATGTGCAGAGCACCCACCAATTTTTCCCTATGGGTACTCCAGCCCCGGAGCACCCCCGGAGTCGGCGCCTAAATCTTCTATAAAGTCTACCCTCGCTCTTTTTTTCCCATGCAGCTGCAAGCTTATCTGTGGTGCCTGCCCCAACTCCAGCAGTGAGGTTCTCACAGATTAGAAGGCAAAAAGAAAAGGACACACAACTACATGTTCACTCAGTTCATGCAATCCTCTCGCACTGATAGGGCACAGCTGAATGCCTGGAGGTGTACGCTGTTAGAGGATATATGCAACAAACAAGAGGACAGGAAAGCATGAAGGGAGCATGAGCGGGACACACAGGACCAGATGTTGAGGCTTATGGGGAAGCAAACAGACATGATGAGGCATCTGGTAGAGGGTCAGAAAAGGCAGTTGGACTACAGAGCCCCACTGCACCCATTAATGAACCACCTGCCCTCCTTGCCAAACTCCATATCCTCCTCTCCCAGATGTCCTATAATGTGGGGGAGCGGGGAAAGCTCCAGGAACCCTTTACTCAACTCCTGGGGATGGTTCATGAAGCAGAAGGCTGTTATACCCACAGCTTTGATTGCTATACAGAGTGATTGTATTAAGTTATGTGGCCATGTCCTCTCCCCCGCTGTGTTATCAGACCCTTATTACACCCAGGTTTCCTTTACTAGTCAGTGGTGCCTGTGTTCACTGTTTGGTGGCCTAAATAAAAATGTATGGATTCAGAACAATAGGATCTTTATTCACTGTACCAGCTGTAGTTGGGGGCGGGAGGGTTGGTTTGCACAAAAGGGGGCAGCTTGGTAATTAAAAACACACAACTGTCACATCAGTGTCTGGTCATTCATGAAACTGTTTTTCAAAGCCTCTCTGGTGTGCCGTGTGCCTTGATGTGCTCTTCTTATTGCCCTGGTGTCTGGCTGCTCATAATTGGCTGCCAGGCAATCTGCCTCAACCCCCCACCCCACCAGAAACTTTTCCCCTTTACTCTCACAGATATTGTTGAGCACACAGCAAGCAGCAACAACAATGGGAACGTTGGTTGCGCTGGGGTCTAACCTACTCAGAAAACAGCACCAGCACCCTTTTAAATGCCCAAAGGCACCTTCTACCACCATTCGACACTTGCTCAGCCTGTAGTTGAACTGCTCCTTACTGCTGTCCACGCTGCCTGTGTACGGCTTCATGAGCCATGGGAGCAAGGGGTAGGCTGGGTCTCCAAGGATAACGATTGGCATTTCAACATCACCAACGGTAATTTTTTGGTCTGGGAAGAAAGTTCCTTCTTGCAGCATTCCGAAGAGACTGGAGTTCCTAAAGATGTGCGTGTCATGGACTTTTCCCGACCATCCCATGTTGATGTCAGTGAAACAGCCCTTGTGATCCACCAGAGCCTGCAACACCATTGAGAAGTACCTCTTGTGGCTTATGTACTCTTTGGCAAGGTGGTCTGGTGCCAAGAGAGGGAGATGCCTTCCATCTATCGCCCCACCACAGTTAGGGAACCCCATTGCGGCAAAGCCATCCACTATGTCCTGCACGTTTCCCAGAGTCACTGCCCTTCTTAACAGAAGGGTATTGATTGCCCGGTCTACTTGAATCACAGCAGCTCCCACAGTAGATTTACCCACTCCGAACTGATTCCCGACTGACCGGTAGCAGTCTGGTGTTGCAAGCTTCCAAAGGGTGTGACAAAGTTCCTCCTCTACGTTGGTGGATCCTGCGCTTATTGGCGGATTTGCTCGCCTCACAGATTCACCCTGTGAGTCAGGAAACAGCCCAGAGACCTTCCCCTCTGGTAGAAGCCACAGTCCAGGAGTGTTTGATCAGGAGTTGGGAGGTTTGGGGGGAACCCGGGCCCGGCCTCTACTCGGGGTTCCAGCCCAGGGCCCTGTGGACTGCAGCTGTCTAGAGTGCCTCCTGGTACAGTTGCGCAACAGCTACAACTCCCTGGGCTACTTCCCCATGGCCTCCTCCCAACACCTTCTTTGGGGGGGGGGGAGAGGGATAGCTCAGTGGTTTGAGCATTGGCCTGCTAAACCCAAGGTTGTGAGTTCAATCCTTGAGGGGGCCACTTGGAGACCTGGGGCAGAATCAGTACTTGGTCCTGCCAGTGAAGGCAGGGGGCTGGACTCAATGACCTTTCAAGGTCCCTTCCAGTTCTAGGAGATGGGATATCTCCATTAATTTCAATTTTATCCTCACCACCAGACCTTCCTCCTGATGTCTGATAACGCTTATACTTCTCAGTCCTCCAGCAGTATGCCTACTCACTCTCAGCTTCTTGCAAGCACATCCTCTCCTCTGGCTCCCTGGCTTCCCTTGGCCTGACTGGAGAGAGCCCTTTTATATCATCAGAGGGCCTTAATTAGAGTCAGGTGCTTAACAGCCTCACCTGACTCTTAGCAGGTTAATTGGAGTCAGGTGTTCTCATTAGCCTGGAGCAGCCCCTGCTCTGGTCACTCAGGGAACAGAAAGCTGCTTATCCAGTGGCCAGTATATCTCCCTTCCACTACTCTGCTGTTCCCAACTGGCCTGGGTCTATCACAAGGGCTATTGCCACTCACTTCTCTACTGTCAGAGTAGGTCTCATTTTGGTATTGCTGGGCTTCAGGGCGGGGGAAAGCAATTTGCAAAGTTCCATGAAAGTGTCCTTATGCATGTGAAAGTTTTGCAGCCACTGGGAATCATCCCGTACCTTCAACACTATGCAGTCCCACCAGTCTGTGCTTGTTTCCTGGGACCAGAATTGGCATTCCACTCTGTCAACATGCCCGAATGCCATTAGCATATGCCAGTTGCTGTATTCCATGGCTTCCAGCACATCTGTGTGCGTGGTGTCCTCACATTCTTCCTCACGACCATGGCTCCTGGCTAGGCTCTGCATATACTGCAGGATAATGTGTGAGGTGTTTGCAATGCTCACAACAGCAGTGTACAGCTGAACAGGCTCCATGCTTGCAGTGGTATGGCGCCTGCATGGATAACCCAGGAAAAAAAGCATGAAATGATTGTTTGCCCTTGTTTTCAAGGAGGGAGGAGGAGAGGCTGATGACATGTACCCCAAACCACCTGCGACAATGTTTTTATCCCATCAGGCACTGGGAGCCTAATCCAGAATTCAAGTGGGCAGCAGGAACTGTGGGATGACTACCCACAGTGCATCGCTCTGTGAGTCGATGCTAGCCATGGTAGTGAGGATGCACTCCGCCGACCTAATGTGCCTAGTAGGGACATGCACCTTCAATTTGATAAAATCGAATGCTAAAGGTCGACTTAAATAAATATGACCTAATTCATAGTGTCCATATACCCCTAGCAATGACTCACAGACTTGAGAGGTTCAAGGGACAATTTTGCAGCCACTGAGTCTGAGTAATACACAAACACGGAGTTCAAACATGGAGGGAGAATTTGTCTCTTCTCATCTTTATAGCCTGCAAGGTCTTTGGGGCAGGGACCTTGGTATATGTAAGCTGCCAGCCCAGAATTGTGTATCATGTTTATTTTCTTGGCATGGTGAGCTGGGCCCATTGCCCTTTTCCGTTCATGCCATGCACAGACACCCAGCTGGGGAGAGGTGGCTGAGGACCCCAGAGCAGTAGTTCTTGGAGGGAACACCCTATTAAGATGCAAGGGGAAGTGTGACGGTTTGGGTCACAGAGACCCCCTTGGGGCTGCCACCTGATGTTAGGGTGACCAGACAGCAAATGTGAAAAATCGGGATGGGGGTGGGGGGGTAATAGGAGCCTATATAAGAAAAAGATGCAAAAATTGGGACTGTCCCTATAAAATCAGGACATCTGGTCACCCTATCTGATATGCGGAGACTACCTCTGAGCCTGTTTTCCCTGGCAGCTTTGGACTTCAGTACCCTGTCTTGTTGAGCCAAATGCACTAGCCTGCTACAAACATAGACCCAGGTCTGAACCACGTCCCCCAAAGCTGCAGGTTTAACTGAAAATGGCTTAAGAAGTGTTCCTGTCTCTCGCACCCAGATACCCAGTTCCCAATGGTATCCAAACCCCAAATAAATCCGTTTTACTCTGTATAAAGCTTATACAGGGTAAACTCATAAACTGTCCACCCTCTATAACATTGATAGAGAGATATGCACAGCTGTTTGCTCCCCCAGGTATTAATACATACTCTGAGTTAATTACTAAATAGAAAGTGATTTTATTAAATACAGAAAGTAGGATTTAAGTGGTTCCAAGTAGTAACAGACAGAACAAAGTAAGTCACCAAGCAAAATAAAACAAAAACACGCAAGTCTAGGCCTAATACAATAGGGAACTAAATGCAGGTAAATCTCACCCTCAGAGATGTTCCAATAAAATTCTTTCACAGACTAGACTCCTTCCTAGTCTGGGTCCAGCAATCACTCACACACCTGTAGTTAATGTCCTTTGTTCCAGTTTCTTTCAGACATCTCTTTGGGGTGGAGAGGCTATCTTTTGAGCCAGCTGAAGACCAAATGGAGGGGTTTCCAGGGCCTTTTATATTCTTTCTTTTGTGGGTGGAAACCCATTTGTTCTCCTGTGCAAGATCACAGCAACAAGATGGAGTCTGTAGCCACCTGGGCAAGTCACATGTCTACAAATGATTCAGCTTTTTGCAGGCTGATGCCATTATTTCCATGTTAGTTTGAACGTTCCCAGGAAAGCTCAGATGTGGATTGGCATCTCCCAAAGTCCATTGTTAGTTAAGTACTCCCAATTACTTGAATAACCCCTTCACACTATGTTGACCAAATCTGCCCTATGTGCTTCCTACAGCCAACACTTTAAATACAAGCATAGAGCCAACACTCATAACTTCAGATATAAAAGTGATACAGGCATACAAATAGGATGAATATATTCAGTAGATCATAACCTTTGCAAATATATGTTACATGGCATATCTAGCGTAAAACATATTCCAGTTATGTCATATTTACACTCATAAGCATATTTCTATAAAGCATTATGAGGTGTAATGTCACAGGAAGTTTCCTCCTCTCAGGGCTATTAGATCAGGCTCTCTGCAGACTCAGGCATACATGACTGTATCAGTTTTGCTTGGGCCACATTTTCAAACTTTTATTTTCAATCATATGGGCTAGATCCCAGGGGGTGGGGACACAGGCAGGGGGCTGCTCTCGGGCCCCCTCCATCCTGGGTGGGTGGAGGGTCTGCAGCTCCCCATAGCTGCTCAGGCTCCCTGTGCTTACTCAGGCTGGCCTCCAGCTTCCAGCCTGGATTAGGGCTTTGAGGGGAAGAGGAGGGGCAGGGCCTATGACATGAACCCCTGACCCCCTCTCTTCCGGTGCCCATGTGTTCCATGCCGCAGAGTGAGGGATGCTTTGTTCATGATTATTGTGGATGCCCTGCTGGCAGTGTCTGGGCTGTCAGGGCTGTGGTGGTAGCAGCTCATTCCTTCAATTCCTGGCCTGGCAGCAGCCCTGACACATCTTGATTCAATCCTGCGTGCAAGGAAAGCCTCTCACATGGAGATCTAGTGCCCACCTCTCCCTAATGAACACTGTGGGGTGGAGAGGGTGGGGCACCACCAGTGGTTAGGGCTCCCTGCCCCTGCCCAGAGAAAGGAGCCTACACGGCAGAGATTTAGGTAGAGCCAGAGATCAGGGGAGGAAATCTGGGAAAGTGGGAGTGGCTCTGAGACACTGAATCTGAAAAGGGAAGGATTGAATTAACCTGGATCCAGAGTGTGTCCTACCTGTTGTTTCTGGGCAGCCTCCTGATGAGAAGCACCGGGTGAGATCTGTGCTGGGGGGATCTCTCACAAACCACACACACGACTTCCCCGTCCTCTTCACAGAACAGATCCAGGGCTTTGCCGTGTCTCTCACACAGATTCTCTTTTCCTGGTTTGAAATCCAGGTGTTTGATTTTTTTCCACTATATTTGCTAACTGATAGTTATCCCGGAGAGCCCCTTCCTGGATTCGGACTCTGCAGCTGGGGCAGCACAAGGGGTCAGAGTCCAGCTCTTCCCATGTCTCACAGTGCTGAGTGATGCAGACCCAGCAGAAGTTGTGCCCGCACTGTATGGTCACTGGGTCCGTCAGATATTCCAGGCAGATGGGACATTTGGTTTCCTCTTAGATTTCCCATACAGGAGTCGCTGAGGCCAGGGATGCTGGGATCGCTTCGATTCTGTTCTCTCTGTATCAAATGGCTTTGCTGATAATGGGAGGTCTCATATCAGTGGCATAGGTGCAAAGGAGAAAGGAGAGGCCAGGAGGAGGAGCTGGAGAAAGATAAGGAAAGAGCGAAGCAGGAATTACATCGGCAAGGAATGGGGAGCCGCGGGTGATAATGGAGCAGAAGGGGAATGAAAGGAAAAGGGGGAGAAGGAAACAAACAAACAAACAAGAACACAAAAGCTTAAACTCAGGGTCTGTCTACACAGTATGTGTCTGCGGCCTCACTACTATTGGTAGTGTGCTCACTCCAGCAGTGTGAGCCTGTGTACTTGTACCTGAGCTGGGAATCACATCTCCCAGGTACTGTGTAGATGTACCCTCAATTGAATTCTTAATTCACAATGAGGCTCGTGTCCACAGCCACAAGCAGACTTGCACTGAAACAACGGGTGGGAACTAAACCCCATTGAGTGATTTCAGTGACAATCAATGTGTAGAGGAGCCTTGGCTTGAAGATTAAACCACCCGCCTGGGACCAGTCAGGCTACCAGGGTTCCCTGGGTTAAGGTCAGAGGCAGCTGGTGTTGGCTAGTGTGAAGGCATAAAAACATCAGCACAGCAACTTATTAATCAGGAGCAACCCTTGAGCTGAAGGGAGATTTTATGGCAAATATTCAAAGCTATATGAATGTGCAGTTTAAAGGTTAGAGCCCAGCCTAATGTCATCTAAGAGCTGGAAGGAAGACTGTAGAAGGGGTGTGGGTGGGGGTGTGGTGTCTAGGAGGGACTTAGGATGTGGGGCTCTTGCTTGGGGCAGCTCCTGTTTGGTGGCGGAGCCGGACTGAGGCAGGCACCTTGCCTGCCTTGGCCCCGCGCTGCTCTTCCCTGATTGACCCTGAAGCTGCTGGCATGGCACAGACGTCCCTGGCTGCAGCCCCGGGGATGGGTGCCAGGTGGCTCCACTCATTGCCCTACGCTTGCCTACAGGCATCGCCCCCCCTGCAGCTCCCATTGGATGTGATTCTCGGCCAATAGGAGCTGTGGGGGTGGAGCATAGAGTGGAAGGCAGCATGTGGATGGAGCTTCCCAACGCTCGCAGCTGCAGCTCCAGCTGGGGGATGGGCACAGTAGCGTGCAGAGCCACCTCCCCCACCACCACCAGGCAGGGCCAGAACGCAGGGGCTTTAGTGGCTACAGCTGAGGGTCCAAGGCTAAGGGGCCCCACAAAAGATCTGTACTTTTAGCAGCCCGGAGATCTTTTTGCGGGGGCCTCCTTAGCCTGTGGCCCTGGGCTACAGCCCGTAAAGCCCCTGCATTAATCCGGCCCTGATCCCGCCCCACTCCAGCTGCCCCAGACTCTTCCAGTCATTCTCCTTGGACCAATACTGAACTCATAATCACTGTGTGGGTTGGTTCTGCTGGGGGGGGGGAATACGAGCCAGGGATCCATGTTTGGGTTTTGTCTGACTCTGGGGTGAGGAGTGTCAGGCCAGGGAGAAGGGAAAATGGGGACTGCTCAGCACACAATGCTGGACATGCTCAAGTCCGCAACGAGCAGCCATCTGCTCCTCTGCACAGGATCTTTGCTGCTGGAGCTCCCGCAAATGTTTCCCACCAATGCATTTGCCACCACAGGTCTAGATTGTGATCCGCGTAGTACGATTGCTTCTTTGACCTGAGCCATTAGCTAGTGTCAGGGTTTACCCTCCCAAATCTGAACTCTGGGGTACAGATGTGGGGACCTGCATGAAAGACCCCCTAAACTTGTCTTCTACCAGCTTAGGGTAAAACTCCTCCAAGGCACATTCTTCTGCCTTGGACGGATATTGTTGCCACCACCAAGTGATTTTCACAAATATTCAGGGAAGGGTCACTTGGAATCCCAATCCCCTCAAAATATCCCCCCAAGCCCCTTCACCCCCTTTCCTGGGGAGTCTTGAGAATAAAATACCAACCAGCTGTCATAGCAATGTGAGCACAGACCAATCCCTTGTCTAAGGACTTTGGAAGCAAAAGATTCTTTGAAGAAAAAAAAAGGTAAATTTTATTAAAAAAGAAAGAAAGACATCTGAAAACTCAGGCTTTGGGGATTAAACACCAAAAATAACTTTTTTGGGGTTCATCTTAAAGGTTACAAGCAAAACAAAAGCACCTGGGGTTAGCACAGAATCCACAAACCAAAGCAACCAAAAAGGTTCCTAATCACATCTGTCTTAACTTTTCTTGTACTACTTACGGATCTGGGGTTCCAAATGTTGAGTTTGTAAAGAAATTCAATCATGTTATTGAACATGACTTTGACAAATCATTTCTGTTATACATCGGTATGGCTTTGAACCCAATACTAGGTGAGCTGACAGTGACACCACGTTTGAAACCCCAGCCCAGCTGGCAAACCGAACCGGGCAGCAGGCAGGCGGCTGGGGGAAGGTGAGAGCCCACAACCATGACTGGTGGGTGAACCTAGGCCTTGGGGAGGCAAGCCCTCAGCCCTGCCCCTTCAGCCCAAGAACCCCGTGGGAGCCAAGCTCCCCCATTGTAGAGGCAGGCCCCTGAGCACCCCAAGCGTGCAACACGTGGGTGCGGCCCCAGCCTCCCTGGCCCCAGAATATGACCATATTAGTATAGATGGTCACCTTCCTCTTCATACAGCATCACACCGTCCATCCCCCGCAAAGAGCCTGTGCTGCCTCCTTGTCCAGCTCCAGCCCCCGCAAAGAAAGCAGCAAGGTCCACATCTCTCCCTTCCTAGGGTGGTATTTGTAGTCAAAGTGCCATCCAGGTTTAATGGCTAGAATTTTCCATCATGAGGCATTAAGATCCTATTAGTTACAGTATCTATGGGCCTGTGACTCTCCAAAGCGCAATCATATTTCCTATTCCAGCAATGCATTTACTGAGTTATTCTGAGATCTCTGACTCCTGGACTCCACTACCCCTCCCTCCACTGGGAAGAGTTCTGAGCTGTCTCTCCCGAAGTCTCACCTGCAGGAATTCACTCTCTAGATGCTGACTGGGCCCCTCCATCTCACTGATCAGCTCACTGGCACAGGGTATTTCCTGGAAAATTTGCTTCGTATTTTCAATTCTTTCCACAGTCTCTGGGTCCAGCTCTTCCAGACGGGCCAGTAGGAGTCGCTCTTGTTTCTCCAGGATATGGTGCAGTTGCTGAAAGTCAGACACAAGTTTCTGCCTTTCAACTTCAGTCTCTGCCTGTAACATATGACCAGGAAGAGAGCAGGGCAGGGACATGGACAGACTCCAGGGATAATTGAGAGACACTTGCATCCATAGGACAGATCAGATCATTGTAAGCCCTTGGGCTTTCCTGACAATTTGCCTTCAGTTCAGTGGGAGATTCCCCCGTCACTTGCTGTTCCTGCAGCACTTCCAACCCTGGACATGCAAAGCAGCTGAAGCTTGAGCCCCGCCATGTGGGGCTGACAGCCGGAGCCACATGTGTGGGGCTGAAGACGAAGCCCTGTTGTGTGGAGATGAAGTCATGGAGGTCAAATAAAATCGCAGAATCCATGACTTCCATGTTCCACTCGTACCCATTGTAATAATAATATTTGCTGTGATCTCGTGACCCGCCCCCCACTACAATAGCCTTGCAATCCCCTTTTGGGTCAGGACCCTCCTATTTGCAAAACACTGGCTTAGAGGTTAGCACACTCTCCTGAGTAGTGGGGGCTCTTGTTCAAATACTTCCTCCCACCCCCAGCAGGCAGTGGGAGCATAGGCGCTGACTGTTATTTTTCCCCAGGGGTGCTCCACCACTGCCCTGCCCTGAGGCCACGCCCCCACTATGCCCCTCCCCTGAGGCCCCGCCCTCGCTCTGCCTCTTTCCGACCCCACACTGCCTCCTCCTCTAAGACCTTGCCCTCTGTCTACCTCTTCCCGCCCCTGCGCCAACCCCTCCCTGAAGACTCAGCCAATTTGCAGCTCGCTGCTCTCAGTCCTCCCTCAGGCACCTCCCCTAGCCACCAAACAGCTCATTGGCAGCCCCACAGAAATGCTATCGCTGGTGGGTGCTGAGCTCCCCCTATATTTTTTCCGTGGGTCTTTGAGCTGCGGCGCACCCATGGGGTCAGCACCTCTGCTGCTTACAATCATGGGACCGAGGAGTGACCAAGTATAAACAGGTTTCAGAGTAGCAGCCGTGTTAGTCTGTATCCGCAAAAAGAATAGGAGTACTTGTCGCACCTTAGAGACTAACAAATTTATCAGAGCATAAGCTTTCGTGGACTACAGCCCACTTCTTCGGATGCATACCGAAGAAGTGGGCTGTAGTCCACGAAAGCTTATGCTCTAATAAATTTGTTAGTCTCTAAGGCTAGGTCTACACTACCCGCCTGAATCGGCGGGTAGAAATCGACCTCTCGGGGATCGATTTATCGTGTCCCGTCGGGACGCGACAATCGATCCCCTAATCGACGCTCTTACTCCACCAGCGGAGGTGGGAGTAAGCGCCGTCGACAGGAAGCCGCGGAGGTCGATTTTGCCGCGGTCCTCACAGCGGGGTAAGTCGGCTGCGATATGTCGAATTCAGCTACGCTATTCACATAGCTGAATTTGCGTATCTTAAATCGACTCCCCCCTGTAGTGTAGATGTAGCCTAAGGTGCCACAAGTACTCCTATTCTTTTTTCAAGTATAAACAGCGACTTCCAATGAGACTTAGCCCACGTCCTGCTGTTAATGGGCAAGTCTGTAAGACCTAAATTTACAGCAGTGGCCTAATTGTGGGTGTCTCAGTTTATCTCCTCAAAATACAGGACTTCAGGGCACGTGTTCCACCTGCATTCGCAGCTGTAGCCGGAGTCAGTGGGTGCTGCGGGTGCCCAGCCCCTTGGAGAACCAGCCCCTCAGCACTTAGGTCAGGACCCAAATTTGGACCCTACATCAAAAGACATTCGTGACATTTGGACCCAGCCCATCATTGTGCTCTGGCTGCTGTGCCGGCTAGCACGGCTGTTTGTGTCTCCTCCCCAGCAGCTGCAGGCACAGGGAGTGCTCCTGGGAGGGGCGGGAGGGAGTGGGGTTGGGGCATGGACAGGCTGGAGGAGGAAGGGACGGAAAGGGATAGAGGGGGGTGGCCAGGGTGAAGCTGCACCTCTTGTACTCTGCACCCTGGCAAAGCCCCTTAGAACCATTAAACCAGGGATGCGGCTCTGGCTGGAGCTCAGAACGTGCGTAGCTGCTGCTAAGATCTGCACTGGCCCTTGCAGCCACTGAGTAGGGGCCTGTTGAACCAGCCCGCTCCCTGCCTCAGCTTCCCCATCTAGACAATGCCTGTGTGTCTCTTCACATTACAGTCTATGGAGGACGAATGCCCCACGGTACTAAACCGTGAGCAGACGCTGAGCAAATAGACCCAAAAAGCTTATGATTCAGTGTCCCGCTCCTGAAAGGTCTCAGCGTCCCAATGATGCCAAAGGGGCCAGAGTGGGTAAAGTTACAGTCACAATTTACTGAGAAATGGGCAGATCACAAAAAGGCCCCCTCAGCTGTCTGACTGAATGTCTCAAAGTAACAGCTGCACACGGTACATCTGACAGCCAGGGGAGAGAAATTACAGGTACTATATGTACCATTCCAGTCCTTTTCCTTTCCATAACCCTGTACCAAAGCATTGAATCTGCTCTGCAGTGCTGAGTGCAGACCCAAGTACCTGAGACAGCAGCAGGGTAAAGGTGTTTGAACGATGCCTGCAAATCTCAAGCCGCGCGGAGACCAGCAAAAGAGCAGCACTTCCCTCCGCTGAGCTGCAACGTCTCTATTAACCACGTTGTTAAACTGCTGCAACACTGGACCCAGGGAACTAGCTGCATCCGCAGCAGCATCTGCACAGCACGGCTCCCCCGCCACAGCTGAATTCCCTCTCCTCGTCCCCGATGGCGGCTTCCCAGACTGCCCCAGGCCTCCTCAGTCTGTCCCCACATCCCCTCCTGCAGCCGCAATGGGCAAGTGGCCTGAGAGGTCTCTGTTTATCCCACGCCATGTACCCTGTAGGCCCCTAGTCCGAGCTCCCCTCACACCAGCTGTCCTCGGCCACTGGGCCCCAGCCAGGGCCGGTGCAAGGATATTTTGTGCCCTAGGCGAAACTTCCACCTTGTGCCCACTCTCCCCCAGAGCAATTTTCCCCTGGAGGGAAAAATTTGTGGGTGCAGAGCCCCTGACCTGCCCCCTCACCCCAGCTCCCCTCCGCTTCCGCCTCCTCCCCTGAGCACGCCGCCATGTCCTGCCTCTCGCCCTCCCTCCCAGCACTTGCGCTGTGAAACAGCTGTTCACACGGCAAGCCTGGGAGGGAGGGGGGAGGAGGAGGAACGCAGGGTGCTGGGGGAAGAGGTGGGGCTAGTGCGGGGATTTGGGGAGGGCTCCAATGGGGCAGGGAGGGGGCGGAATAAAAAAATTTGGGGCTCCGCTTTTTGGCACCCCCAAATCTTGGCGCACTAGGCAGCAGCCTAGTTCGCCTAGTGGTTACACCGGTCCTGGGCCCTCACCTGGGGGACAGGATCTTGGTGTCTGTGCAGTCCCGGCCTCTCTGCTGGGACTGACAAATGGGTGCAGGCCTTGCTGGGTGTGGTTGTGTGAGATGGGGGTCACCTGCCCCTAGGGCCCAGGCTGAGATCCCAGCACATTCCACAGGCCCCTGAGCCGCTATCAGATGGACTTTCAGCCTCTGTCCGTGTAGTGGTGGGGGAGGCACTGGGTTATTGCCCTGGGGGAGCTTCTGGGGGAGGGAGGAGACTTACCTGCTCACAGACAATTTTAACAGTTCTAAAGCTTCAACTTTTTGAATCTCAGTGTCTAGTGTCATTAAATAGTTCTGGTCTGACCAAAATATTGTCTGTTCCCCCCATAATTTCCAACAACCGTGAAAATTTTAATTGGAATGAAATGCTTAAAACCCAGATTGTTGTGCAACCGTGAAAGTTTAAATCAATAAATATTAAAAAATGCTTAAAATAAACAGAATTGTCAAAATTATTTATCATAAAAATAAAATTCTGCCCAGTCTGACTATCACTCCTTAGACACACAGCTCCTGCTCCTGCAGGCTCATCCCCACAGGTAGAGGCCTCAGTGACCCTCCCCAGCAGCACAGGGGCTGATTGGAGGCCGGGAGCCCTTTCGGGTTTTAATTACAGGCTAATTTCACTGAAAGTTACCTGTCACGGGTGTGACTGTTTATTTTTTCACTAAAGCCTCCAGGGGTGAAATTGGTTGGGTCCTTCCTGCTCAGCAAACAGCAGGAGTCATTTTCAGGAAGGGAAACACCCCCTTGGTGCTGCAGGCGGGGCATAGTGTGAATTCAGGAAATTGAAACTAAGCCTGTTACAAACTGCCCAGAGGGAGCCATGGCTGCAGAGAACCCTGTGGAAAGTCTCCAGGAAGAAGCGACATGTCCCATCTGTTTGAAGTATTTCACAGAACCTGTCATTCTGGAGTGTGGGCACAATTTCTGCCGCGCCTGCATCAGCCAGTGCTGGGAGGGATCTGATACAGCCGCCTCCTGCCCTCAGTGCAGAGAAACTGTGCAACAGGGAAACCTCAGGCCCAACAGGCAGCTGGCAAATGTCGTAGAAATCGCGAAGCGGCTGAGTTTACAGGCAGCAAAGGGAGCAGGAGGGGACGGGGTGTGTGGGGAACACCAGGAGGCTCTGAAACTGTTCTGTGAAGAGGATGAAACCCCCATCTGTGTGGTGTGTGACAGATCCCGGGCTCACCGCGCTCACACGGTGGTTCCCATACAGGAAGCTGCCCAGGAGTACAAGGTAGGGAACTGCTGTCAGATTTAATGGTTTATCTTTTGGGTTTTAATTACAGGCTAATTTCACCGAAAGTTACCTGTCACGGGTGTGACTCTTCATCCAGCTCTGTAAAGTCTTCATTCTACGGGAGAAGCTGTAACAAAATTAATGATCTGGCAGTGTGGCAACAGAGGCAAATTATCAAGCCTTGACAGCAGGATCTACCCCACCCCTTCCCCGAGGCCCCTCCCTTTCCCCACCCCCGAAATCCCTACTCGCTCTATACCCCCCTCTCCATTGCTCACTTTCACTGGTCTGGGGTGGGGGTGCAGTCTCCAAGCTGTGGCCAAGGGGTTTGCAGTGTGGGAGGGGACTCTGGGCTGGGGCAGGAGGGGGTCCGGGGTGCTAGCTCCAGCCGGGCGGCACTGACTCACCTCAGGCAGCTCACAGTTGGCAGTACAGCTGGGCCAATTAAGGCTCCCTGCCTGCCCCAATACTATATGTCACTCTCAAAAGGGGCAATGTGCCCCTGTGGCCTCTGGGGGAGGAATGTAGCTCTGCATACTGCCCCTCTCTACAGGCACCACTCCTGCAGCTCCCATGGGCCACATTTCCCCATTCCTGGCCAATGGGAGCTGTGGGGGCGGTGCTTGCAGGCAGAAGCCATGAGCAGAGAACCCTGCCCTCACCCCAGGCTGTGGGGGCATGCTGGCTGCTTCTGGGGGTGCCGTACGGCTGGGGCAGGCAGGGAGCCTTAGCAGTAGTGGGCAAACCCACTGCGCCGCCGGAGATCGTGATCGACTGGGAGTGTCTCCAGGATCGACTAGTCAATCACAATCGACCGGTAGGTGACCACTGGTCTAGGTAGACCGAAGATGGGGAAGGGAAACTGAGGCACAAAGCAAAGCAGCAAGTTGCCCACAGTCACCCAGCCTGTCAGTGACAGAGCTTAGCATAGAACCCAGATCTCCCCACACCCAGTCCAAGATGCGAACCACTTTGCCATGCTGCCATCTTAGCATCAGCCCCACCGAGTGATGAAGTGTGTCCATTAGGAGGGAGAGACGCCTTGATAAAGGTCCCAGGCCCACCAGGGAGAGGTGGTTTCTCACTGGGATTCTGAACTCCTGTGTTGCTCCATGAGGGATTAAGCTCAGATGCCGGCCTGCACTAGAGGAGATCACTCAGCTAAACACTGTATGAGACCCCGAGCACCTTCAGTCCGCACACAAAAGGGCTCCAGAAAGCTCAGGTCCATGCCAAGTACCACTGGGATTACACTGGGTTGTAGCAAAACTAACCATAGGCTGGACCTGACCGGTGCCAGTCTGACCTGTTCCATTGTGTACATGGGCAAGGACCAGCCAAAGTGATTCCTTTAGTCCCACCAGGCAGCCTTTTGAAATCTCCCAGAATGCACTGCTTCCAGGATCTTTACCAGGGAATGGAACTCTGGGTACCTGCCCAGGATGCATTGCCACAGAAAGGGTTTAGGACAGCACTGGGGCAAACCCCAAGCAGTTCTTTATACACATCTGCATCATGTCTAATTAGGGTGATCACTGAGGCATCCACAGAACATGCCTGGGCCCGTCCTCACCAGTATCAGTCGATCTGTGTGGGCCCCCCACTGCTATTTTGAGCATGCCACCCACCTGCATCATTCTGCATGAAGGTGCCATCCCAGCCCCACCCCCACCTTCACGGGTGTCATAGAATCATGGAATATGAAGGTTGGAAGGGACCTTAGGAGGTCATCTAGTCCAACCCCCTGCTCAAAGCAGGACCAATTCCCAACTAAATCATCCCAACCAGGGCTTTGTCAAGCCTGACCTTAAAAACCTCTAAGGAAGGAGATTCCACCACCTCCCTAGGTAACCCAGTCCAGTGCTTCACCACCCTCCTAGAGAAAATTGTTGTTCCTAATATCCAACCTAAACCTCCCCCACTGCAACTTGAGACCATTACTCCTTGTTCTCTCATCTGGCACCACTGAGAACAGTCTAGATCCATCCTCTTTGGAACCCCCTTTCAGGTAGTTGAAAGCAGCTATCAAATCCCCCCTCATTCTTCTCTTCTGCAGACTAAACAATCCCAGTTCCCTCAGCCTCTCCTCATAAGTCATGTGCTCCAGACCCCTAATCATTTTTGTTGCCCTCCGCTGGACTCTTTCCAATTTTTCCACATCCTTCTTGTAGTGTGGGGCCCAAAACTGGACACAGTACTCCAGATGAGGCCTCACCAATGTCGAATAGAGGGGGAATGATCATGTCCCTCGATCTGCTGGCAATGCCCCTACTTCCACAGCCCAAAATGAGTTAGCCTTCTTGGCAACAAGGGCACACTGTTGACTCATATCCAGCTTCTCATCCACTGTAACCCCTAGGTCCCTTTCTGCAGAACTGCTTCCTAGCCATTCGGTCCCTAGTCTGTAATAGTGAATGGGATTCTTCCGTCCTAAGTGCAGGACTCTGCACTTGTCCTTGTTGAACCTCATCAGGTTTCTTTTGGCCCAATCCTCTAATTTGTCTAGGTCCCTCTGTATCCTATCCCTACCCTCCGGCGTATCTACCATTCCTCCCAGTTTAGTGTCATCTGCAAACTTGCTGAGAGTGCAGTCCACGCCATCCTCCAGATCATTAATGAAGATATTGAACAAAACCAGCCTCAGGACGAACCCTTGGGGCACTCCGCTTGAAACCGGCTGCCAATTAGACATGTTGCCATTGATCACTACCCATTGAGCCCAACGATCTAGCCAGCTTTCTATCCACCTTATAGTCCATTCATCCAGCCCATACTTCTTTAACTTGCTTGTCCTCCTGCATCCTCAGTCTCCTCCTCTCCCTTTTGCACCAGACAAAGCCACGTCCAGTGCCGAGTCCCTACTGGACAGAGAGAGTGCTCCACAAAACTGGGACTGTGCAGCTTCAAACCAGACAAATGGCCTCCCAGTGTCTCATGGGGTTTGCCCTTGTGATTAGACCAGCTCTGCCCAACCAGTGCAGTCCCCAGCGGTTCAGGGCTGAAATCCCAGCCCATATTGAAACCCTGGTGGTTTCTGGGATTTGTATCACTTGGTTTGTTAAACCTTCTACAAAACAGGTTTATTGATTCACCCCCATGTGACTCCAGTGTCCTGTTATACTCTGTACCACTAATCAGTTCAGAAACCAAAGCTTGGTTATAATTGAGATCTCTCTCTAATTATTAAAAAGACTGAACTGGAATTGGTAACAAGTCTGAATGTGACACGCACCCAGTCTCCATTAATGAGGTTTCATCTCCTTGGTGGCCCTGATGTCACAAAGCGATTAGAACCACAGTCATCTTGGGTTTGCAAAAACACCCACTTCCAAGCACCTCTCAACTATCCAGATGAAACCTCCCAAATCATTTCTCTTTCTTCAGGAAAGAATCCAGGCCCATTTGAAGACTCTGAGGGAAGAGAGAGAAAAACTGTTGGGATTGAAAGCGACTAGAGAAGGGAAGAGAGAGAAGTATCTGGTAGGTGCCATTTGTTATGAACCAGCAGGGACTGGCACTGGGAGGTCTTTTTGGAAGCAGACTCCTGTGTGGTCTTGGAGACCATGGGCTTGTGTGTGTTTCTCCATGATCATGGATTGTTGGGTTAGATTCATGTGTAGACAAGCCCTAAGCTTCCATTTCAGTTGATGAGTTAATGTCTAGCCCTTGTGGCTTTCACAGAAATCCTCCCCAAGTGAACTGAATGTCCCCCGTGAAGTGCTGTCCACTGTGTCTGGTCATTTTGTGCATTTTTCAAATGTTTGTTTCTTTTAACTCCCCCAGCGTCACTGTCAGTGTAGTGCTGAGTCCTGCCTCCTGCTGCTCTGGGTCTGAATTTCCAGAGACCATAAATAACAGAATATGCTGACCATGAAATAGGGTTACCATTCGTCCGGATTCCCCCGGACATGTCCGGCTTTTTAAGCTAAAAATAGCGTCTGGGGGGAATTTGTAAATGTCCGGACTTCCCCCCCCATGCAGAGCACACGCGGCTAACAGTGCTGCCGGCTGGCCGGTTTCACTTACTTGGGGCTCCGACACTCAGCCAGAGAGAGCTCCTCCTCCTCCCTCCCTCCCTCTCTGCATCGCAGATCGGCTCTGGCAGTTTGGAGCTCCTCCACCGCTGCTGCCCAGCAGCTCCGGCCGTTCCTGAGCAAGTTCACCAGACATTAGGTGAAGAAAGGCCAACAACAAGGGGGCCAGGGGGTTGGAGAAGGGACAGGGAGGTTCTGGAGGGGGCAGTCAAGAGACAGGGGGGTCGGGAGTTCGGGGGGGGGCTTTCTGGGGGTGGGGGTGTGGAGAAGGTTTTGGGCAGTCAGGGTACAGGTAGGGGGTAGGGTCCTGGGGGGCAGTTGGGGGGGGTCTTAGGAGGGGGCAGTTAGGGGACAAGGAACAGGGAGGCTTAGGTAGGGGATGGGGTTCTGGAGGGCAGTTAGGAGCAGGGGTCCCAGGAGGGGGCAGTCAGGGGACAAGGAGCGAGGGGGGGGTTGGGAGTTCTGGGGGGGGGGCTGTCGGGGGGCAGGGGTGGGGAGAGGGATCGGAGCAGTCAATGTGACAGGGAGCAGAGGGGTTTAGATGGGTCGGGAGTTCTGGGGGGGGCTGTCAGGGGGTGGGGAGTGGTTGGATGGGGCATGGGAGTCCCAGGGGTCTGTCTGAGGGTGGGGGTGTGGATAAAGGTTGGGGCAATCAGGGTACAGGTAGGGGGTAGAGTCCTAGGGGGCCAGTTAGGATGGGGGGAGGGTCTCAGGAGGGGGCAGTTAGGGGACAAGAGGCAGGGAGGCTTAGGTAGGGGGTGGAGTCCTGGGGGGCAGTTAGGGGAAGGGGTCCCAGGAGGGGGCAGTCAGGGGACAAGGAGTGGGGGGAGGGTTGGAGGTTCTGAGGGGGGGAAGTGGGAGGGGCAGGGGCGGGGCTAGGGCAGGATGGGGCGGGGCTAGGGCAGGACAGGGGCAGGGCTCCTCCCGTCCTCTTTTTTGATTGCTGGATTCTGGTAACCCTACATGACAGGCATGGAAACATCCCTTTCAGAGGGATACAGCGGCCAAAGCAGAAGGCGTGAGAGAATCCCCTGCCTAGTACCCACAGGATAGAGTCAAATGTCAGAAATCTTAGGATTTTCAAAGAAATTCAGCTTCCTGCACACTCAGCTCTCCATGAAAGGACCCCGGGCTCCATCCATGTCCCTGATCAGCCCTTGCCTTATTTTCATACAGAAACAAACACAAACCGAGAGGCAGAAGATTGTGTCTGAATTTCAGCAACTGCGGCAGTTCCTGGAGGAACAAGAGCGACTCCTGCTGGCACAGCTGGAGAAGCTGGATGAGGAGATTGTGAAGATACAGAATGAAAATGTCAGTAAACTCGCCGAGCAGATTTCCCATCTCAGTGAGCTGATCAGTGAGCTGGAGGGGAAGTGTCAGAAGCCAGCAAGTGAATTCCTGCAGGTGAGACTGAATGAGAAACACAGGTGGGTGCTCCTGGGCAGCCAACCCCCCAGCTCAGTGCTACCCGCCCTGCAGCCCTGCCGATCAACTCCTCCCACTCCCTCCAGCACCACCAGCCTGCTGCGATCAGCTGTTCCACTGTGTGCAGGAGATGCTAGGAGGGAGTGGGAGAAGCAGGGGTGGAGTGTGCTCAGGAGAGGAGGCGGGGAAGAGGCAGGGTGGTGGTGGAGTGGGAGCGGGAAGAGTTGAGCTGAGTTGTGTCATTGCGGGAAAGGGTGGAGTGGGGGTGGGATTGAGCACCCCCAGGGACAATTGGAAAGCGGTGCCTGTCATTAGAAACATGCCAGATCCCCACACGGGGAAGGGAGGGCTCCTGAATCATAAGCATTGGAGTCCAGCAGTCGGAGACCATGGTGTAACTCGGCGTGTGTATTGCTGACATGTGAATAACTATTATTCTTTGCAGAGTCACAGACACAGAGATATGAGAGATGGAAAATCCCCATTAGCTCAGAGAATCCATGACCCCGGGGCCAGGGCAGGGCCTTTCTTCCCCATATTTGTAAAATCTCTTCCCTGGAATCCTGTGTGTGTGTCAGAGGGGACTGAAATTCTTTTGTCTCTCTCTCTTCTAGGATATTAGAAGCACCTTGAGCAGGTATGTGACTCTCTCTCACTCCCCTTCACACTTCACAACGCTGGGAAAGGGCTTGGTGGTGATGTTAGCACCGCATCTCCCCGGGGCTCTACAGCAAAATGTGTGGGGAAGGTCACTTGTTGGATATGAATTTCTCTGATTAACTTCATCTTGAGGTTCTCACCCTTGTACAGAAGACTCTGGAATTCTCCATTCAGTGATAAAGACTGACCTCAAGTATTTCCTAGGGATGTCACCTCTCTGAGGGATTGGCTGCCTCAGGATTGTGGGGATGGAATATGGGCCTGTCACAGCTGGGGCACTGGTCACTATTCAGCCCAGGACAGCAGCAACCAAGAGTCTTTCCCACCTGAGGACTATGTGGAGACATGTGTGGAATGAGCTGGGGAGGGGGGGGAGTTTAATTCCTAGAAAGCAGATTTCTACAGCACTTCACCTGGGAACCTCCTGTCACTCAGAGCTTGGAGGCCAAGGAGTGAATTGGCCACAGAGACTCAATTCCCCTTTTGTCCCCAGAGCTGATCTCTCCAGACCAGAGTTGAAGAATATTAATGAGTCCTTTGAAGGGAAGATTGCACGGCCATGGGCTGTGTTGCACCTGCTCTGAGGCTGGGAGAAGTCGAGGAATTCTAACTCCAGGCCCATTAGAGCAGCGACTCACTAGCCAGAATTTATAATGAGTCAGACAATGAAATATAATGACTTGAAATTGTTTCTCTCCAGGTGTGAGAAGGGGAAGTTCCATCAGCCAGGGGAGATTTCTCCAGAACTGGAAGAGCGAGTCAGTGGTTTCTCCCAGAAAATGATTGTGCTATTGGAGACTCTGGGGAAGTTCAAAGGTACCTAGAAGGGATGTAGGAATGGAAATTGGGAGGAGCCTCTGAGACTGAGGGAGGAGAGTGGCTCTGGCCAATTGGTTCACAATTAGATGATGCTTCTATTTCATTGTTGGGTGAGAATGTCGTGCACTTGGGGTCCAAGTCACTCAGGTTGATTAATTCAAACCTTTATTTCTACCAAAAATATGTCTTGCCATGACAATTACTGTTAAAGAAAGAAATGACTCAGACTCATAGACTTTAAGGCCAAAAGGGACCATCATGATCATCCAGTCTGACCTCCTGCACATTGCAGGCCACAGAACCTCACCCACCCACTCCTGCAATAGATCCCTAACCTCTGACTGAGTTACTGGAGTCCTCAAATCATGATATAAAGATTTCAGGTCAGAGAATCCACCACTGACACTAGTTTAAATCTGCAAATGACCCATGCCCCACAACCACAGAGGAAGGCAGAAAACCCCCCAGGCTCTCTGCCAATCTGACTTGGGAGGAAATTCCTTCCAGACCCCAAATATGGTGGTCAGTTGAATACCGAGCATTTTGGCAAGACCCAACAGTGAAACATATGGCAAAGAATTTTCTATAACACAGAGCCCTCCCTATCTACTGCCCCATCACCAGCCATGGGACACATATTTCAAAGGCGGACCCAGTCCATCACTGAGCTCTGGTCCTATATGGCAGCTAGTCATGGCCAAATAGGCTGTAGGGGGAAGGAGAAAGCCCCTCCCCCATGGTCAGAGATCCGTCCAGCACAGGAGCCTCTGGTACCTCCTCCACAGCAGCTGCAGGCACAAGGCGGGTTCCTGAGAGGGCTGGGAATGGGGTGGGGGTGGTGAGGGTGGATGGAAGAGGAAGGGGGGGGGTAGACAAGGGACAGAATGACATGGGCCGTGTAAAGCTGGGACTCTGAAACTCTGCACGTTGGCCAAGACAGACGGGGGCTATTGTAATAGGGATGAATATGTCCCATTGTGTCAACCTTCCCCCCACTTCAATTTCCACATTTATAAAATGCTTTTACTATTATTTCTATTTCTGCCTGTGGAGGACAAGGCCCCGTCCTGCTGCTCTCTGTAGAGACGCTGAGTAAACAGACCCAAGAGCTCACAATTAGAGCCAGGATTTCACAAA
This sequence comes from Malaclemys terrapin pileata, assembly GCF_027887155.1. NCBI lineage: Eukaryota > Metazoa > Chordata > Testudines > Emydidae > Malaclemys > Malaclemys terrapin. The sequence continues at coordinate 41,448,985 of NC_071517.1, read as the reverse complement.
CTCTCAACATCCTGTTAGTGGCAAAGTACTAAAGTGGGTAAAGTTACTTTTATTCCAAAGTCTTTGCAGGCTCCAGGTCTAGGTTACGACAAAAGGCAGTAAGTGATGAGACAAACCAACTGGAGTTTGAAGGGTGGGAGAGGATGATAAGGGGAAAAGTAAATCTCACTTACAGATTGTGGGTCCTGGGATAGTTGTGAGGCTGCAAGGATGTTGGTTCCATTTCTGGGAGATGCCTGAATGAGAGAGGAAAAAGACAGTTATAAATATGAAATCCTGAAATCTTGTCTCCTTTCTCCTTCCCTCCTCCAGAGACTCTGCCGTCTGCACTAGTGACAAAAAGAGGAGGATCCCTAGGAACACTCAGACAGGGTGAGATTGCAGCTGGAAATTGTCTTTAAATTGTCAGAAAAAGTCTTAATGAGATTGTAGCTAAAGTTACCAACCAATGTGACATCGACCATGACACACACAGCCCTAAAAAGAACACACTGCACACTGAGGAGCTCCCACGCTGAAGTCACACAAACACTCCTGACACCAACCTTAGTGCTGAGTTCATGCCCATGCTGCTGAACAGAAAAACTCTCCTTGAGAAGCATGTGAACAGAGCTCTCTGCCCTGAGAGCTGACACATCCCTCCGCTTTACCCCGGTGCAGGGGGTCTCCCACATCGCTGTTCTCCAACATCCTGCCTTTCCTCTGGGCAGGGCTGGGCTCTCCCACTGAAGCTGCTCCCTGCTTCCTGGATTGGGGAGATGCTCTTCCTGTGAGGCTGTTAACTCCTCCCTTCTCTCTAGACTGGGGATGGGGCTACCCCACCCAATGCCATTTCATACTCTCTTTTCTTAGTTGGCTCGTCCTACTCTGGCTGCGGAGTGGAGGCTGCACTTAGGGGAGGGAGCTTCCCTCGGGGTTCAAAGCTGGTACCTGCCTCCTCTGCTCCCTCCTCACTAAATCCTTCCTTGCTGTGTCTCTGATGCTGGGAATGGAGCAGCCCCAGCAGAGGGAGCAGGGAGCTGAAGCCTCAGCAAGCAAATGAAAAACTAATGAAGTGGGTCCCATTAGACAGACTGAGGAACTGCAGTGACATTTCTGCTAAGTCTCAGGTGCCCAGGACAGAGGCAGCTCCCTGGGATCCAGGTCTGTTCCAGCCAGAACAGGGCTGCTGGGGAGTGTGAGAAATGGTCCCAGCCTCCCGCAGGGCCGAGCTTTGCCCCTCACGCTCTGATTCTCTCTCCCCAGAGAATGTGACTCTGGATCCAGACACAGCTCATCCCCAACTCGTCCTGTCTGAGGATGGGAAAAGTGTGAGATGTGGAAACATACGACAGCGACTGCCCAACAACCCTGAGAGATTTGACTATTTGCCCTGTGTGCTGGGCTGTGAGGGATTCACCTCGGGGAGACATTGCTGGGAGGTGGAGGTGGGGGTGGGGAGTGGGGGAGGCTGGGCTGTGGGGGTGGCCAGAGAGTCTGTGGGGAGGAAGGGAGGGATCAGCCTTAGCCCTGAGGGGGGGATCTGGGCTGTGTGGCGGTGGGGGTGGGGTCAGTTCCAGGCTCTCACCTCCCCTGTGACCCCCCCGCCCCTGAGCCGGGCCCCCAGCAGGATCCGGGTTTGTCTGGACTGTGACCGGGGGCAGGTGACATTTATCGATGCTGGTGACGAGACCCCGATCTTCACTTTCCCGCCGGGCTCCGTCCCTGGGGGGAGAATCCGACCCTGGCTCCGGGTGGGGGGGGGATCCCAGCTCAGACTGTGTCCCTGAGACACGCAGCAGAGGGGGGAACCGGAAATCAGCCTCTCTAGCCTCATGGACCCCAGTATCTATTACCTTCGAGGATTCCCATCTACCCAGCCCCTGGCTCCTCATCTCTATGACCCCTAGAAGCTCCTCCCCCTCCCTGTCTGCAGCCCCAGGGATGGGAGGGGGAGGGGGAAGAACCCCTGGGGCTGCAGGAGGAGCAGAGGGGCCCTGAGGGGCAGAGGTGGGGGCTGGACAGGGGGCAGCACTAACAGCCGGGCAGGGGACAGGCAGAGGTGGGGGTGGCAGGGACACACCATGAATCAATCAGGGTTTGGGGGGTTGCGGAGAAGCAGCAGCAGGGAGCGGTTTGTACAGATCTGTGGGATTAGATCTCACCGGGGTGTCTCAGCCAGAGCTCCTGCTGCAGGGCCCAAATCACCTTCCCCTGTAATTACAGAAAAGCTGGTAACCCTGTAATTGTCACAAAAGGGGTGGGGAGGTGGAGATGGGTGCAGATTGACCAAAAAAAAAAAAAAAAAACCCTTTATATAACCTTAAAAAAATCATCATTGGGTCAGTCTCATGATTTAAGTCCTGATGTTGGCAGTTCTGGGGGAGGCAGGGACAGAGCAGGTTTAACCAGAGGGAATTAGAAGAAGCAAGAAAAAATGTAAATTAAAATAAAACAAGAAGAAAGGGAGAGTTTATGGTAAATGGTGGAAAACAGAAATGAGAAGAGTGACAGGAAAATATCCCTGATGGGAATGAGTCGGGGGCAGTAAGAGGGGAAGGAATAAAATCGGGAAATGGAGCAGCCATGGGAGATGATCTGTGACAGGGAGGGGAGGCGAGCGGGAGAGACACAGGAAAATAAGCAGGGATCAGAAGTGAGGCTTAGAAAAATGATTAGAAAAGGACAGTATGAAAGGGAACATGAGAGGGACAGAGATTTATGAAAAGTTACTGAAAGTGACACTGTAACTCATTAATTCCCTATATTGATTCCTGGATGACTGTACTGTTGTTGTGCCACTAAGAAAACTGTTCTCAGTAGCTGGGGAATCTCCTTTCCATGCTGTGGTTATTAAGGCTCCTTCTCAGCTTCCTTTACTTACCACCTTTAGTTACTACTGTAAATAAAATATTACAAACAATTGTTCATGTTTGTTCCACTTTAATGACCCCGCTGCAGTTGTTGAGGGCAGAGTCCTGGGATTTGCTTCCTGACTTGGTTGTGTCCCCCCAGCACCCACAGGGAATATCGCACCTTGAGGAGGAGAGTTTGGGTTTTACTGGGATGTGTCACTCTCCAGCCTGTACTCTCTCTGTCCTGTGCACACCCATGTCAATCAGGAATGACTCAGCTGTGCTCTGCGGAGAGGAGACTGGCTGCACTGGGTGCAATCCATAACTTGGTGTTGCAATGCTGAGCATCACAGGGCTTAATTTGTAGGCAACTACAAAATCATCGTCTGCAACTCTGCCAAAGCTGAATGAGGGGCCTAAACTCCCTAGACAATGCATGGGCATCACAGGCACCTTACAGTGCAATTCACAAAAGCCAGCTCACTCGGCGGGGATCCATCTAAGCTAGCCAATGGGAGAGGCGACAAGGAGGGAGGGGTGTCCTAATCCCTGCCCCCTCTCACAGACAGGTGCCTAAATCAGGGCTGCAGAGGGGCATCTATGTCTGCTTAGGAACCCACAGACGGGAACCCAGCGCCTGATGTCAGGTGGCTCAGGCGCCTAAGGCGTTTCTTGCTGGAATGAAGTACGCACCTGCCTCGCTCCACAGGAGGGGGGGAGAGAAGGAGGGGGTGGTTTTGGTGCTATCACCTGCCTTATAGTTTTTAGCCCCATGGTGAGAGCACTCAGCCAGCACGTGGGAGACTGATGTTCAGTTCTCCCATCAAGCTGTGTACAGCAGCTCATCAACGTGAGTACCAATCTCAGGGCAAACAGTTATAAACCAGGGCACAGACCTCCCACTGGTTGTGTGTCCTGTATTTGGATTTCACCTATTAGGTATCAAGTGAGAACACTCGAGCACTAGAACAGCCTGAACATGGAGTCACAGACAGTCCCCTTGGGTTCTCCTGTCTATCTCGCTGCTTTTCTGCCTCCTCCCCTGCTGCATCTCCCTGCTGTTGTCTTTGACCGCAAGTTACTTGGCCTGTTATTACAGAATGGGCCGGGTGCAGCTAGTGGTGAACTGGCTTTGACCGGCGGGGCTGGCTTGCAGCCACTCTGAATGGTTAAACAAGTAAAGAGATGAGGAGGGACTGAGAGTGTTAAGTGTGGGAATAGAAAGCAATAGTGTTTCCTGCCAGAGCCTGCTTGTGTATGAATACGCCCCCTTAGAAAGAGCGGATGATAAAAACAGCTACGCAAATTGCTTTAGACGAGCAGTCTCACCTGCGGACGTTGGCCTTGGGGGGGCCCAGGAATTCCCCACGCTGGAGCAGCGCCTGCTACGAGCCCTCAAGGAGAAGGCTGGAGGGTCCAAGACTGTCCGTAGCAGAAGGGGTGTAAGCATTGATGCTTGCTTGGTTGCTGGAAAGCACATATGTAGTAACACATGCAGACTGGGAAGCTTATTATACTTTGGCAATAAAACCGGTTATACTTATACACCTGTGTGACAATGCGGTTCTGGCGGAACCCAACTGAGAGTGCCAACTCAGGACAAATTGCTCAAATAGGGCAGTTACAGCCCAAGGCTGGGGTTTTTTCCACCTCTAAGGCAAACCAAACCAGCCAGACTAAGAGGACTCCAGTCTCACCCCACTGGCTAACTGCAAGTCTCACAAGCAATCTCCTTCGACACTCCAGTTTCCCAGTATTACCACCAGTACCACTCGTTATGGGGACAAATGGTTATGAAAACCAATACCCCAGTAAAAGAAAAAGGTTCTCCTGATCCCAAAGGACCAAGCCCCAGACCCAGGTCAATATACAAATCAGATCTTACCCACAAATCACGCTGTTGCCAATCCTTTAGAATCTAAAATCTAAAGGTTTATTCATAAAAGGAAAAAGATAGAGATGAGAGTTAGAATTGGTTAAATGGAATCAATTACATACAGTAATGGCAAAGTTCTTGGTTCAGGCTTGCAGCAGCGATGGAATAAACTGCAGGTTCAAATCAAGTCTCTGGAATACATCCCCCGCTGGGATGGGTCCTCAGTCCTTTGTTCAAAGCTTCAGCTTGTAGCAAAGTTCCTCCAGAGGTATGAAGCAGGATTGAAGACAAGATGGAGATGAGGCATCCGCCTTATATAGTCTTTTCCAGGTGTAAGAATACCTCTTTGTTCTTACTGTGGAAAATTACAGCAAAATGGAGTCTGGAGTCACATGGGCCAGTCCCTGCATACTTTGCTGAGTTACAAGGCGTATCTGCCTTCTCTCAATGGGTCCATTGTATAGCTGATGGTCCTTAATGGGCCATCAAGCAGGCTAGGCAGAGCTAACACCAGTTTGTCTGGGATGTCACCCAGAAGCATAGCATAAGTTTGAAATACAGACAGTATAGAGCCAATATTCATAACTTTAACTACAAAATTGATACACACATATAGACAGCCTAATCATAACCAGTAAACCATAACCTTGTCCTAGACACCCCATTTGACCCCCTTTATACAAGATTTGCGTGCCACTACAGGACCTTGGTTGTAACAATGATCGATATGGTCCCAGATTATATCAATAACGTCACAACCTGGCGTGGCTTCATTGAGTGTATCCAAGCCACCCTTTGGTCTGACACCTGCTCCCCGTGCCGGGGCTGCCACGTTCCCAGCAGTAGAGTCGGAGCAGCTACTCACCACACGTGTCTATGGTTAAAGCCACCAGCTGCTCTAGCCTAGAGTCAGAGCTGGATTAAGGTTATGAGGGACCTAAGGCTAATGCGAGGGAAGAGCCTAAGTATGAATTACATATTGCAAACAAATTATGTCATCAAACATTTATATTTATTTATTTATTTAAAATTAACAGATTTATTCTACTCTGACGACACTCTATTCTTCAAACAGACACTTCTGAGTAAGAGGTAGTAAGAGGGATGCACCACTGCCTTTCTCTTAGGCCTCCGTCCTCCTAGGTCAGGGGTTGGCAAACATTTTGGCCTGAGCGCCACATTGGGGTTCCAAAATGGTATGGAGGGCCGGGTGTGGCCAGACCCCCACCCGCTATCCAATCCCCCCTTCTTCCTGCTCTCCCCGGAACCCTGCCCCATCTAACCCCCCCGCTCCCTGTCCCCTGACCACCCCCCCAGGACCCCTGACCATTATCCAACCCCTGTTCCCAGCACTCTGACTGCCCCACCCGCTATCCACACCCCCACCCCTGACCAACCCCATGACTCCCTGCCCCCTATCCATACCCCCCTGCTCCCCATCCCATTACTGAGCTGCCAGGCCAGAGCCAACCATGCCGCGCAGCCCGGAGCAGGCTGGCAGCTGTGAACCATGCCGCCTGGAGGATCTCACAGCCCTGCCACCCAGAGCAGCGCGCTGGCAGCGTGGCGAGCTGAGGCTGCGGGGAGGGGGGAAGCCTCTGCAACATTCCTCATCCTGCTCACCTCTTTCAACCTCATGATTTTACCCTCAGTTCTCCTCATGTCCCAGTGCAAAGCCCAGCCCTGCTGCAGGTGTTTTCCCCAAGCTATGGACTCTACACCACATACCCTACCTCACTCTGACTGCAGTCTGGGAGGCAGCCAGCTTTTATTGTGTAGGAAAAAGGTAACAGCTAGCAGTGACAAAGATCTTTAGATGGTTGCCCACTGCCCAGTCATACCATGTTATCTCCTCACAATCACTGTACAAAAATTAAACAAATTGAATCTAAAGCCTTTCAGTTTTTGAATGACTAGGAGTTGACAAAACATAGGGTTACCATATTTCAGCAAGCAAAAAAGAGGACGGGAGGAGCCCCCCTAGCCCCGCCCCTGCCCCTCCCACTTCCCGCCCCCCCCGAACCCCCAACCCTCCCCCCGTTCCTTGTCCCCTGACTGCCCCCTCCTGGGACCCCTGCCCCTAACTGCCCCCCAGGACTCCACCCCCTATCTAAGCCTCCCTGCCTCTTGTCCCCTGACTGCCCCAACCCTTATCCACACCCCCACCCCCAGACAGACCCCTGGGACTCCCACGCCCCATCCAACCACTCCCCACCCCCTGACAGCCCCCCCTCAAGAACTCCCAACCCATCTAAACCCCTCTGCTCCCTGTCCCCTGACTGCTCCGATCCCTCTCCCCACTCCTGCCCCGACAGCTCCCCCCCAGAACTCCCAACCCCCCACCCCCCCCGCTCCTTGTCCCCTGACTGCCCCCTCCTGGGACCCCTGCTCCTAACTGCCCTCCAGAACCCCACACCCTACCTAAGCCTCCCTGTTCCTTGTCCCCTAACTGCCCCCTCCTAAGACCCCCCCAACTGCCCCCCAGGACCCTACCCCCTACCTGTACCCTGACTGCCCAAAACTTTCTCCACTCCCCCCAAAAAGCCCCCCCCCTGAACTCCCGACCTCCCCCGTTTTTTGACTGCCCCCTCCAGAACCTCCCTGCCCCTTCTCCTGCCCCCTGGCCCCCTTACCCTGCTGCTCAGAACAGGGTGTTGGGCTCTGTGCGAGCCGGACACGTGGCTGCGCTCCCCAGCACAACAAAACCCGGTCCCTGGCCCTGCACAGTGCTGCCGGAGCCGGGCTGCAGGGGAGAGCTGCCGGCTCAGAATGCAGGGCGGATCCGGCTCCTCTACAGCTGCTCCGGAGTCCAGCCCGGGACTTCCCTGCAGCCCTCCCAGCCGCTCGCTCTGCTCTGCCGGGGGAGGGGGGAAATCCCGGACATTTTGAGTGATTTACAAATTCCCCCCGGATGCTATTTTTAGCACAAAAAGGAGGACATGTCCGGGTAAATCCGGACGAATGGTAACCCTACAAAACAGAGCTATTCCCTGTTGTGTTCTCTGCCCCCCAGAACAAAAAGACTTCATTGAAAATCAGCATCTGAAAAGAACCATTAAGGAACTTTCAAAAGAACAGCCCAAGCAAGGCTGCTGTAGTGACACTCATCAGGTCTGGTGGTTGTTTCCTAGGCTGGTGTAGAATGAAGGATCAAGCAGACTGCAGACCTTGCTTATCTTTTCCCCTTAAAGTGCTCAGCATTTAGGGAAGGAAAGTGAATGAGATTTTACTTATACCAGATGTGAAAAAGCAGAAGAAGCCAAAATCTATTCTTGTGCAAAAATCTGTTCTCCTGGAAGTCAATAAGGCTACACAGGTGTAATTGTGAGCAGGAATTGGCCTTTGTTCTCATTCCCATGTGGAATCACACTCATTCCATGGTTCCCCAACATTTTCCACTTGGGAAAGAAGGTAGTTTGAATTGGGGCAGAAAAATGAGGACTAACTCCAGGGTTATTTAGCTTTAAGTTTTTGGAATGAAACTCCAAAGAAATTAAATGCAACTCCTCTCCGACACAAGAAGGCCCATAGATATCAGACAAGCCATTATGGGACATCAGTGGACAAAAGACTTTGTGGATTGCTCCCCACACACCCATAAAAAGGAGACATGCACAAGCACTCCTCCCATCAGCTTGAACTCTCAGGGGAAGCAAGTGAATAAAACTCCTTGTCAAAAAGAAATGATCTCTATACCTGCTTTAACTTTGTAAATAACTCTCGTATTTATTTTCTTAGTTCATAAATCCTCAGAGAGTTTACTATAGTATTGGCTATGAGCGTTGTCTTTGATGAGAGATCTGAAGTACAACTGACCTGGGCTAAGTGACTGGTCCTTTGGAACTTGGTGTAACCTTAATATTGGGGTGAGTTGGTGTAAGGGACCATCTATCACAAAGGCAGGCTTGCCTGAGTGGCAGGATATATGACAGTCTGTGACTCCATGTTAAGGCTGTTATAGTGCTTGAGGGGTTCACACTTGATACCTAGTGGGTGAAATCTAACCAGCATGGGGTTTGTGCCCTGGTTTGGTATTCACATTCCTGAGCTACTCTAGACAGGGGGATTGAACCTGAGTCTCCCACATGCCAGCTGAGTGCTCTAACCATGGGGATAAAAGTTGGAAGAAGGGTGACATCACTAACACCCTCCCCTCCTTCTCTCCCACATTTTGTGTGGCGCAAGGCAGGTGCCTACCTCATTCCAGCAAGAAATGCCTTAGACACCTGAGCCACCTGACGTTGGGCGCTGGTTCCTGTTTGTGGGTGGCTAAGCAGAGATAGACGGTGTGAGGATGTACCCCATAAGGCTTTATGGAAATATGCTTCTCAGCAGTTTCTGTCTTTTCTGCTGGCTGAATTTTAACTCCTTCCTGACAAATGGAACCAAAATCCTTGCAGCCTCAGAATCCCAGGACAGACAATCTGTAAGTGAGATTTACTTTCCCCTCCCACCCTTCAGACTCCAGTTGGTTTCTCTCATTTACTTACTGCCTTTTGTCATAACCTAGACACACGTTATGTAAAGACCGTGGCATAAAAGTAACTTTACCCACTTTGGGTTCTTTGACACTAACAGGATGTTGCAAATTTGCAAAATCCTGGCTCTGTTAGTGTAGTGGTGCGAGTGGCCCACTCCAGCAGGGGGAGGGGCAGAAGCAGCCAGGGAGGCTGCTCACACCTGCAGCCAATTAAGGAGTTGGCCTGTTAGGAGCCAAACAGGAGGCAGCTGCTGGGGATGCCCAGATATAAGGGGCTGCCCAGCAGAACAGAGGGGAGTCTCTCCCTGACAGGCAAGGGAGGAGGACTGGCTCCCAGGGATAGCACCTGAGATAGAGCAGTGCTGGGCAGGCTCAGGGGAGCAGGGGGAAAATTCCAACCTGATACCTGCCAGGCTGAGGCCCCTGAAAGAAAGAGCTGAGAAGGTACCAGGGCCAAGGGGAAGTGGTCCAGGGAGCGTGAGCAGTAGAGGGAAGAGAAAGAGGGCAGGACATGGCTGTTACCAGAGGGTCCCTGGGCTGGGAGCCAGAGGAGTGAGCAGGCCTGGGTTCCCCCTTTACACAGCACCTAGCTGCAGAAGCGTGTGGCCTGATACAAACAATGGCTTGCCCCTGAGCCTTTGGGGCCACAAGTGGCCATGGCGGCAGGTGCAGACTGAGAGCTGCTGATTCTCTTCCCCCCCCCCCCCGGAAGGGGGGTGAGAATGGAGTAGTGGGCACCATGGTCCAAGAGCGATGTGGGTCCAGAGAGATGGTGGGGAGAGAGAGCAGGAACGGTCATGTCACCATGCGTGGAGGGCGTTCCAGGCTGGACTGAGTCAGAGGGGTGAAATATTGGAACGGCCTTCCGAGGGAAATGGTGGGGGGCGACGGACCTGTCTGGTTTTAAGATTAAGTTAGATAAGTTTATGGAGGGAATGGTTTAATGATAAAACATAGTAGCAAAGGAAAACCGAGCAATGGTACGTAAATAGTATAATGGCCAACAGGGGTCAGACTAGAGACTCTTGCCTACATGCTCGGGGTCTTACTGATCGCCATATTTGGGGTCGGGAAGGAATTTTCCTCCAGGGTAAATTGGCTGAGCCTCTGGAGGTTTTTCGCCTTCCTCCGCAGCATGGGGCAGGGATCACTAGCAGGAGGGTCTCTGCCGATTGAAGTCACTAAAACACAGGATTGGGGACTTCAACGGCGGAGTCCAGGGAAGGGTTTTGTGGCATGCAGGGGGTCAGACCAGATGATCATAATGGTCCCTTCTGACCTTAAAGTCTATGAGTAATTCCTGGAGCAACCAGCAGGAGGTGCCACGGTGGAGGGCTTGTGCCCTGCTACAGTTAGCAAGCTGTTGGGACAGCGAACAGCATGAATGGGCCTTTGTCCTCCTTAGGCAGAGACAGGAATAATAATAATAAAATCACTTTATCAGTGTTGGAAATTGAGTCAGGGAAGATTGGCTCCAGGGACCAGATTCACCCCGTACTGGCAAAAGGAGACAGTTTGTGACTCTGCTGTTCAGTGGCTGCAGGGGCCGGTGCAGATCTTGGCACAGGCTGAGGAAGTTCTGAAGCAGCCAGAGTTACAGCCCTATGACAATGGCCCCCATGTGTCTTGCCCGGCGTGCAGAGTGTCAGAGGCCCAGCTTAACACTGCCCACATCCCTCTGTCCCCCGCCCACCCCCTCCCTCTTCCACCCGCCCTCACCCCTCCCACCCCATTCCCAGCCCTCTCAGGAACACGCCTTGTGCCTGCAGCTGCAGTGGAGGAGGCACAAGAGGCTCCTGGGCAGGAAGGGCTTTCTTCTTCCCTACTACAGCTCATTTGGCCAGACTAACTGCCATATGGGACCAGAGCTCAGTGATGGGCTGGGTCCACATTTAACAAATGGCCTTTCATTAAGGGTCTAGAGTTTGGGTGCCGACCTTTAGGCACCTGGGGCCTGGTTCTCACAGGGTTTGGGCACCTGCAGCTCCCACTGACTCCACCTAGCAGCTGTGGAGGCTACATGACTCTGGAGCACGTGCCCTGCAGGTCTCTAGTTGGGAGAGAGGTGCCCCAAATGAAGGAATTTTGCTAAATTTGAGCTTTAATGTTGTGACCTTTGGTAGGTTATGAATTAATGTGAGACACCCTGATGCCTGGGCCCCTGCTACATCTGCTCCATTTGTCTCTTTTCCACTATTTGTTATGTTAAGTATTGAAAAAGGGTATTAGGGTCATTTTTTATTCATAACTTTGGACAGACCGAGACTGTGTGTTTGTAGTGACTGACTTGGCTTTGGCCTGGTTAGCCATTTGCTTGCCATAAGGGAAACGTTGCCTTAAGTATCAGAGGGGTAGCCGTGTTAGTCTGAATCTGTAAAAAGCAACAGAGGGTCCTGTGGCACCTTTAAGACTAACAGAAGTATTGGGAGCATAAGCTTTCGTGGGTAAGAACCTCACTTCTTCAGATGCAAGTCTTGATGACTTGCATCTGAAGAAGTGAGGTTCTTACCCACGAAAGCTTATGCTCCCTATACTTCTGTTAGTCTTAAAGGTGCCACAGGACACTCTGTTGCCTTAAGTGACCTTTTTATTAAGCGATGTGTTCATAAGTTGCTCTGTGGGACAAAGAGATGTTTTGACCACACAACGTGCTTCAAGACAAGACACCCAAAGTGTGCTGTAAAAGAGAGCAGTTGGCAAAATCCCCAAACCCCCATTTGGAGAAAAGGGTCAAAGAAGTGACCTGTGCACATCAGCATGTACTCAGCAGTAATGAACGAATCAGAAAAGAGAATAACATGAAAATAGCTTGGAGAGCAAAAGCCCTGCCAATTAAAAAGTTCATGCATGTTCAGTGCAGGATTTAGGCAAGACACTTACTATTTATAACACACAAAGGTCACTGGGGAGGGGAAGGGATAGCTCAGTCCTTTGAGCATTGGCCTACTAAACCCAGGGTTGTGAGTTCAATCCTTGAGGGGGCTACTTAGGGATCTGGGGCAAAATCAATACTTGGTCCTGCCAGTGAAGGTAGGGGGTTGGACTTGACTTGATGACCTTTTAAGGTCCCTTCTAGTTCTAGGAGATAGGATATCTCCATATATTATTATTTAACTAATCAATATAGAATCTGGAGTGTATAATATGTCAGACATCATCGGGGGCAGTCAGAGCATCATAGGAGAAATGCATCATGACCCATCTATGTCCCAGGAGAAGGTAACTGGACAGTATTTCTTTCTGTATGTCTTCCATTCCTTACTTTAATAGTAACTGTAATGGCAAGACATGCTTTTGGAACAAAGGTTTGAATTAATCCATCTGAGTGTCTTGGACTCCAAGTGTGTGACATTCTCACCCAACAATGAAATAGAAGCAAAATCTAATCATGAACCAATTGACCAGACCCATTCTCTTCCCACAGTCTGATGCTTATCCCAATTTTCCCTCCTAGATTTCTTCTAAGTATCTTTGAACTTCCTCAAAGTCTCCAACAGTGCAATAGTTTTCTTGGAGAAACCGCTGACTCGCTCTTCCAGTTCAGGTGAAATCTCCTCTGGCTGCTGGAACTTCTCACACCTGGAGAGAAACAATTTCAGGTGATTATATTGCATTAAGTGACTATAAGTTTTTTTTTTTTTTTTTTTTTTTTGGTGAGTTGCTGCTCACTGGGCCTGGAGTTAGAATTCCTCGATTTCTCCCAGCCCCAGAGTAGGCACAGCACAGCCCATGGTCATGAAACAATGCCCCTCAAAGGTCCCATTAATATTCTTCAGCTCTGGCCTGGAGAGACCAGCTCTGGGGATAAAAGGGGGATTGAGCTACTATAAGGTGGGTGCATAACTGGTTGGATTACTGTTCCCAGAGAGAAGTTATCAATGGTTCACAGTCAGGCTTGAAGGGCATAACGACTGGGGTTCTGCAGGGATCAGTTGTGGGTCCCGTTCTTTTCAATGTCCTCATCAATGATTTAGATCATGGCATAGAGAGTACACTTATAAAGTTTGCGGATCATACCAAGCTTGGAGGGGTTGCAAGTGCCTTGGTGGATAGGATGAAAATTCAAAATGATCTGGACAAACTTGAGAAATGGTCTGAGTTAAACAGGATGAAGTTTAACAAAGACAAATGCAATGTATTCTACTTAGGAAGGAACAATCAGTTACACACATACAAAATGGGAAATGACTGCCTAGGAAGTAGAACCACAGAAAGGGATGTAGGGGTCATAATGGACCACAAACTAAATATGAGTCAACAGTGAAGTGCTGCCGCAAAAAAAGCAAACATCATTCTGGGATGTATTAGCAGGAGTGTTGTAAGCAAGACATGAGAAGTAATTCTCCTGCTCTACTCCACACTGATATGGCCTCAACTGGAGTATTGTGTCCAGTTCTGGGCACCACATTTCAGGAAGGATGTGGACAAATTGGAGAAAGTCCAGCGAAGAGCAACAAAAATTATTAAAGGTCTAGAAAACATGACCTATGAGGGAAAATTGAAAGAACTGGGTTTGTTTAGTCTGGAGAAGAGAAGACTGAGAGGGGACCCAATAACAGTCTTCAAGTACCTGAAAGGTTGTTACAAGGAGGAGGGAGAAAAATTATTCTCCTTATCTTCTGAGAATAGGACAAGAAGCAATGGGCTTAAATTGCAGCAAGGGAGGTTTAGGTTGGATATTAGGAAAAAATTCCTAACTGTCAGCGCGGTTAGGCACTGGAACAAATTGCCTAGGGAGGTTGTGGAATCTCCATCATTGGAGATTTTTAAGAGCAGGTTACACAAACACCTGTCAGGGATGGTCTAGATGGTGCTGGTCCTGCCATGAGTGCAGGGGACTGGACTAGATGACCTCTTGAGGTCCCTTCCAGTCCTATGATTCTATGATTCAGTATGATGGAAGCTCACAGCCCAGCAAGAAGCCACAATAGCAGGAGGAGAACTGGGCATGATGACCAGGGGGGTGCCGTGCTCAGGGAGTTTGCTATTTGGAAGGCCCTTGTTGGAAATCAAGGGGAAAGTGCTAAGTATTGCAAAGAAACACAGTAAGGCGCAGACCCCGTCCTGCAAAACTAACAGTGTGAACAGACAAGACACCATTTTACAGATAGGAAAACACTAACACGTGGCCCAGATCCTCTAGGACAGTGAGACTCAGACCTCAGTGGTTCAGGAGCCAAATTAACCATAATTCGTTAATGACATAGTAAAAGCTAACCAGCAGTTTGGAGCCCTCGCTGTAAGCCCCGAAGCAGGATTTCAAACCAGGCAAGGGGATTCTGGATGGTTGCTGGGGGGACCTGATCCTCCCAGGGTGCACTAAACACACCCAACACCTGCCACCTGGGGCAGTGAGCAGGTAAGTCTCCTCCCTCCCCCAGCAGCTCCCCCAGGGCAATGACCCAATGCCTCCCCCACCACCACCTGGACAAAGGCTGAAAGTCCATCTTGATGGTGGCTCAGGGGCCTGTGTGGAATGTGTTGGGATCTGACCCTAGTGAGGCAGGTGACCCTGTAACACGACCACAGCCAGCAAGGCCTGCACCCATTTCTCCCCTTTTTGTCTGTCCCAGCAGAGAGGCCAGGGTCTCAGTGGTGCTCAGAGACCAAGCTCCTGTCTGGGGCAGGGGTGGAGAGTTTCATACAGGAGCTCAGCTCCCCATGCAGGTCCTAACCCTAGGCTGAGCCTAGCATGATGAATGTGGAATGTGATTTCATCAGAGGAGAGGGGCTGGTCTCCGCTTATGCCCTGGGGAAGGAAGTCTGCCTTTTGCTTACAAGATAAGAAAGGGCTGGTAATGAAATGAAGACTCTGGAAGTGAAGACAGAAGGCAGGGACCTCAGAAGAAATACAGCCAAATTTTGAACCAAGGTTACATCCCTTATGTGTGTGACAATTACAACCTTGACATCTCTCCTGTATCTATAGCGGAAGGTGACTTATTGCCCTGCTGCAGGAGTTCTCATAATACAAATAAATAAATGGAGATATACCCATCTCCTAGAACTGGAAGGGACCTTGAAAGGTCATCAAGTCCAGCCTCCTGCATTCACTAGCAGGACCAAGTACTGATTTTGCCCCAGATCCCTAAGTGGCCCCCTCAAGGATTGAACTCACAACCCTGGGTTTAGCAAGCCAATGCTCAAAGCACTGAGCTATCTCTCCCCTAAGAAAGGTGATTCCACCACCTCCCTAGGTAACACATTCCAGTGCTTCACCACCCTCCTAGTGAAACAGTGTTTCCTAATATCCAACCAAGACCTCCCCCACTGCAACTTGAAACCACTGCTCCTTGTTCTGTCAAAAAAAACATTACTCTCCCAGTTGGGGAAATCAAACCCCGGTCTCCCATGTGACAGGCGGGGATACTTACCACTATACTAATGAGGAAGTGGTTTTGGCGTTTGGCTTAAAAGTAATAATTAATACATTAATTATTTTCGGGGAAAATATGGTCCAGTACAGACCCCGGATTTAGCTTGTATTTATTAGAAAGAAATATGTCTCTCCGCCTATTCTCTCAGCCTGCTGAGTTTGTGCTAAGTGAAGCAGGCCTGTTAGTTTGCAAGGTCTGTGCTAATTGTAGAAAAACATTTAGAGACAAAGAGTTTGTCCAAAAAGTGATAAGATAACAACATGTTACAAATGTTTTTTTCTGAATTCAGGAACAAGATTTGTTGTTCCTCCACTTTTACATTCCTATCTTGCTTATTTTCTTTTCATGTGTGACAAGTGGCATGGATAGATTCATTGGAGTCTGTCATGCCCCAATGATTTGAAATAATTATGTTAAGTGAAATAGGGTGTGATTGTAAATGTATGTTTGAATGAGTAATAAAAGGTTGAAGTGTCAGCCTAATAAATAATAACTGCCCAGGAACATTCGGGAAGAATGCGCAGGATGGAGATAACTGGATGACCCCGTAGGGCAAACTGGAATCCACCCCCAACTACGCCAAGGACAGAGGGGCCGAAGAACAAGATAACAACAAGCTGTCACTGCTGTGTCATCTGCATGATGGACTATCATTTTAAACGTGAGAACAGTGATTGATTATCACTTCAAATGTGAAAACAGCATGACGAAGCAAACCCTATGGATTTGAATGAGCTCCTATAAAGACAGGCTCTAAAAACTGAGAACTTTGAGTCTGGTTCTGCAACCACCCTCCAGGAGAATTGGATGCACATCTGACATGCTCCATCCTCGTGTCCTGGCCAGTGACTTGGCACAGGCAACTCTAAGGCTGGTAACTATAACAACAACCTTGCAGAACTTTGTGTGTGTGTGTGTGTGTGTGTGTGTGTGTGTGTGTGTGTGTGTGTGTGTGTGTGTGTGTGTGTGTGTGTGTGTGTGTGAATGAATGTGTGAGTGAGTAGAATGTTATAGCTATAACTGATTAATTCTTTCTGTATTCACAATAAACCCCCTTATCTCCTAAATAAGATCCTGCTGGTTTTCATTTTCTAAGTATAACACCCACTGGGAGACCACAATGAGGTCTAATTACTTCTCCCCATAAATTAATTAATGAATGCTGTGTCCCTGCCACTCCCACATTTTGCCTGTCCCCAGCCCAGCTATTCATTCTGCCCCCAACCAGCCCCCACATCAATTCTGCCCCCAGACTCTACATCAGTTCTGACCCACCACGCCTGCCCCTCCAGGGGTTCTTCCCTTCCTCCCCTTTCCCATCCCTGGTGCTGCAGGGAACAAGGTGTGTGTGCGGTGGGAGAGATTCCAGGGGTCATATAGATGAAGAGCTGGGGGAGTGGTGGATGGGAGTCCTCCGGTGTCATGCAGTGAGAAAAGCCCATTCTTTCATTCTTAGGGCTTCTCTAAACCCCTCCAGGAGATCGATCGAAGTTACTCAACTTCAGATTTGTGAATAGCATAGCTGAAGTCAACATACTTAGATCTCCTTACTGCGGTGTCGTCACTGCAGTACGTCGATAGCTGACACTCTCCCATCGACAGGAGAGAACTCAGTGGTCGATTTATCACGTCTAGATGTGCTAAATCGACCCCTGCTGGATCGATCGCTGCTTGTTAATCCGGCGGGTAGTGTAGACAAACCCTCAGTGGGCTTCTGTCCCTGTGTCTCAAGCTGATTTCAGGGTCTCCAGTGGGATATTCCCCCACCCATGTCTCAGGGACACAATGAGATGAGATCCTGCCCCCACCTAGAGCTAGGGCTCACAGAAATGAGGTCCCAGGTGGCTGGGAAGATGGGAGTCCTCCCAGTGGTGCTGGAACATTTTTTACAGTGGGGGCGCTGAAAGCCAGTGGTCCCCACCCCAAACTTTTTACATCACCCCCCTTACTCCTGTCCATGCCCCCTCCACTCCCCAGAGCTGGGGCCAGGAGCAGGGCTGCACTGGGGTGGGAGATGTAGACAGGTGTAAGAGGCCAAGGCTGGGACCCTCCTGTGGACTCCAGGTGAAGGGCCATGAACAGAGCCCTGGGGATGGGCCCGCAGCAGCCAGGAGCTGAGCCCCCGGGCATGGGGCCGGCGGAAAACAGTACCCCTTATCCAGAGCCCTGTGTGCAGGGCAGGTGGCAGCCGGGGTCCCGTGTGCAGGGTGGGAACAGTACCCCGGGTGCAGGTCCAGCAGCAGCTGGGACTTCTGTGCGGGGCTGGAAAGGTGGGAACAGAGTCGGGACCACAGGTGCAGGGCCAGGAGCAGAGCCCCTGGCACTGGACTGGCAGGACCGGGACCCTGGGTGCAGCGGGGCAGGCAGGATCCCCCACAAAAACTGGGGGTGCTGCAGCACTCCCCGCATCCCTAGTTCCCGTGTCTGAGTCCTCCAGGGTCAGAGAGACTTGGATGACTAAGGCTTGAGAAGCTTTCATTCTTGGTGGCCTATTCCTCTCCGGCCCAATCACAGTGACACAGTGATCCCCAGAGTCCTCCTGGACCATAAAGGACAGTGACAAAAAGACTGCACAATCCCTGGGGGCAATGAGTTTGTTTTTTCTGTCTCCATCCCTCCCTGCCCCCTATGGTTTGACAGCGCAGACTCTATGTTGCCTCTGGAGTCATAGGGACAAGGGTGTCTGAGGCTAGAGAGCCTGATTTCAGGGTCCCCAGTGGGATGTTCCCCCGTGTGTCAGGGACACAGTCTGAGCTGGGATCCTGCCCCCACCCAGATCCTGGGACTGATTCTCCCCCCTCACCCCCCAGTGACAGAGGCTGGTGGGAAAGCAAAGATCAGGGCCTTGTTATCAGCGCTGAAAAATGTCAGCTGCCCCCGTTCACAGTTCAGACAAACCTGGATCCATCCCTTCCTGCTCACAGACTTTCTGGCCACCCCCAAAACCCAGCACTGCCCACTCCCCACCTCCACCACTCAGTAATGTGTCCCCCTCACAGCCCAGCACACAGGGATTGGTGTCGGGCAGAGCCTGCTGTGTGCCTGCTCATATCACACCTTTCCAATCCTCAGACAGGACAAGTTGAGGATGAGCCATGTCTGGATCCAGAGTCACATTCGCTGGGGAAAGAAAGAGAATCAGAACATTAGGGGCAGAGTCGGCCCTGAGGTGTCTGGGACCAGCAACTCCGCACTTGCGGGGACAGTCCTTGATCCCAGAGAGCTACTTCGGTCCTGGGCACCTGAGGCTGAGCAGAGATGTCACTGCAGTTTCTCATTCTGTTTAATTGGAGTGACTGCCTTCCTTTCTCATTTGCTTCCAGAGGCTTCAGCTCCCAGTGCTGGGGCTGCTCCATTCCCAGCAGTAGAGATGCAGCAAGGAAGGTGTCAGAAGCTTTTAGAGAGGAGAGAGCAAGAGGGTACTGGTACCAGCTTAAAATCCTAGAGAGAAGCTCCCTCCTCTAAATGCAGCCTCCACTCTCAAGCCAGAGAACAGAGAGGAAGGGGCAGCATTGGGGAAGAACCATTTAAGACCAGAGAGTAGGAGGTGGCATGGGGTGGGGTAGTTCAGGGGAGAGAGTTCTCTGCTCATTCCTCTCACTTTATTGTGAAAAAGGCCTGTGAATGTCTTTGAAAACCTCAGGGTCAGAGTTAAGGGTGTTTGGCTATTGCTCTAGGAGTGTGTTTCTATGCATGGTCATGAATTCATCACTGATGTTGGTGTCAAGATCATTTGTGTGACTTCAGCTTGGAATCTCCTTACTATTTGATGTTTTTATCTTTGGAGCTATGCACATCATGGCCAGAGTTGGTTGGGTTTTTAACTTGAGCTACAATTTCAATTAGCTACTATAAAAGGATTCAAAAAAGAACTAGATGAGTTCATGGAGGTTAGGTCCATCAATGGCTATTAGCCAGGATGGGCAGGGATGGTGTCCCTAGCCTCTGTTTGCCTGAAGCTGGGAAGGAGCGACAGGGGATGGATCACTTGATGATTCCCTGTTCTGTTCATTCTCTCTGGGGCACCTTGCACTGGCCTCTGTCAGAAGACAGGACACTGGGCTAGATGGACCTTTGGTTTGGCCTAGTATGGCCGTTCTTATGTTCATGAAGATGTTTTTACTGGAATTTTCTCATAATTTAAAGACAATCTCCACCTGCAAACTCACCCTGTCTGTGTGCTCCTAGGAGTTCCCCTCTTCTTGTCTCCAGTGCAGATGGCAGAGTGTCTGGAGGGGGAAACAGAGATGAGATTCCATGTTTTCATATTGATAACATCCCCACTCTCAACTGACATAACTAACAATTATGACAGAGAAAGAGACAGAGAGGCACAGAGACACACTCGGGTCTTTCATATAAAATTATCTGAAACCTTCTGTTTCCTCTCATTGAAGCATCTCACAGCAACACAATCAAGGTGCATTAAGTTTCACCACCATCCTAGAGGGCATGAGTTGTCAGGAACATCTACTTTCCCCTCATTATCCCCTCCCACCCTCTAGATCCCAGTTGGTTTGTCTCAGTAACCTATTGTATTTTGTCATAACCTAGACCCAGATCCTGCAAAGACCTTAGCATGAAAGTAACTTTACTCACTTTGGGCCCTTTGACATGAATGGGATGTGAAGAGTTTGCAGGATCAGGGTTCTTAATCTGAGTGGCCCCTATGGGCTTCGCAAAGGTGTAGAGTATTAGAGGCAAAGATTCACCCTGGTCAAACCCCTTTATTCCTGAACCACCCACTCAATCCTCCAACCACCCCACCATCTTCACCCCTTTTCCTGCCTCTCAGGAGTCCTTGTGCCTGCAGCTGATGTGGAGGAGGAAGAGAAGGCTCCTGCACTGGAGGAATGCCCCCTGGTGGCGGTGGGGTTTACTGCCCCTTTGGCCCAGACTAGCTGCCACGCAGAGCCAGAGCACAATGAGGGGCTGGGTGCAAATTTCAAAAGGGGCCTTTAATTTAGCATCTAAATTTTGGGCACTGACCTTTAGGCACGTGGGGCCTTGTTCTCAGAGGGTTTAGCC
This sequence comes from Malaclemys terrapin pileata, assembly GCF_027887155.1. Classification (NCBI taxonomy): domain Eukaryota; kingdom Metazoa; phylum Chordata; order Testudines; family Emydidae; genus Malaclemys; species Malaclemys terrapin. Next base: position 41,428,390 of record NC_071517.1, on the reverse strand, counting down.
ACCTGCAGCTCCCACTGACTCCCCCTGCAGCTGTGGAGGCTACACAGCTCTGGAGCACCTGCCCTGCAGCTCTCTAGTTGGGAGAGAGAAATTCAGGTGGCCCAAATTAGGCCATTTTGGTAAATTTGGGCCTGAATGTTCTGACCATTGGTAAATCATGAATTAATGTGAGACATCGTGATGCCTGGGCCCCTGCTCCATCTGCTCCATTTGTCTGCTTTCCACTAGTTATTATGTTACACTTTGAGAACTGGTACAAGGGAAATTTCTTATGCATAATTTGGAGAGACCAAGATTGTGCGTTTGTACTGACTGACTTGGCTTTGGCCTTGTTGGCAGTTTGCTTGACATAAGTGAAAATATTGGCTTAAGTGACCTTGTTATTAAGTGATGTGTTCCTAAGTTGCTATGTGGGACAAAGAGATGTTTGTCCAGTTACCTTCTCCTAGGCCTGTCTGTCATTTCTTACTTTAATAGTTATTGTCATGGCAAGGTATGCTTTTGGTACAAACAAAGCTTTGAATTAATGAACCTCAGTGTCTTGCACCCAAGTGTGTGACATTCTCACCCAACAATTAAACAAAAGAATAACTTAATTTTGAACCAATTGGCCAGAGCCATTCTCCTCCCCCACTCTCAGTGGCTTTTCCCAATTTCCCCTCCTAGATCCCTTCTCGGTATCTTTGAACTTCCTCAGAGTCTCCATTAGAGCAACAGTTTTCTGGGAGAAACCACTGAGTCTCTTTTCCAGTCAGGAGAAATCTCCTCTGGCTGCTGGAACTTCCCCTTCTCACACCTGGAGAGAAACAATTTCAGGTGATTATATGGCATTTAGTGGCTCTCTATAAGTTCTGACTAGTGGGTTGTTGCTCACTGGGCTGGAAGTTAGAATTCCTCTACTTCTCCCAGACTCAGAGCACGTGTAGCACAGGCCATGGCTGTGAACTGTTCCCCTCAAAGGACCCATTAATATTCTTCAACTCTGGCCGGGACAGACCAGCTCTGGCACAAAAGGGGAATTAAGTCTCTGTGGCACTGGCCTCCATGCTCTGAGGGACAGGAGCTTCCCAGGCCAAGTGCTGTAGAAATCTGCCCTCTACGAACTAGACTGAGACACCAACTTCCCCCGTCTCCAGCTCATTCCACACATGTCTCCAAACAGTCCTCAGGTGGGAAAGACTCTTGACCACTGCTGCCCTGGGCTGAACGGTAACCAGGGCCCCAGCAGTGACAGGCCAATATTCCATCCCCACAATCCCTGGGCAGCCAGTCCCCCAGGGCTGTAACCATGACACTATATGGAATATGCGACACACTTTATAATATATTAATACCAACATTATAAAATTGCAATTAATCTTACCAGATATGCCATGTAAGGTATCAATGAAAATGAAATGATTTGCCAAGTATGATAATCTTGTTTATATGTTTGCATTATCTTTGTATTGTGAGTTATGAATGAGTGGGATGTTTCTGTATTTCAAACTTGTGCTGTGTGTCTGGGTCACGCCCTCAGACAGATTGGCATCAGCACTATATAGCCTGTTTGATGGCCCATCAAAAGCCATCAGCTGTAAGAAGCCAGGGGCTAATCCTATGAGTTAGTAGGAGTTGTAAGAACATGTCTGTGGACAGGGAACTCTAAGGGCTTGTCTACACCACGCAGCTTTTAGCAACAAGGCTGTATCAACAAAGAAACTCAAGATTAGGTTTAGAAGCCACTTTCTGTATGGACTACCCTAGGTACTACATGTCAAAGTAACATCTCTAGGAAATATTTTAGGTTAATATTTCCCACTGAATGGATAATTCCAGAGTCTTCTGTAGAAAGGTGAGAACCTCAAGATTAGGTTTATTGGAGAGATTTCTATCCAACATGTGACCTTCCCCACACATTTTGCTGTGGAGCCCATGGGAGATGCAGTGCTAACATCACCACCAAGCCCTTTCCCGGTGTTGTGAAGTGTGAGAGAGAGCCATGTACCTGCTCAAGGTGCTTCTGACATTTTAGAGGAGAAAAAGAGAGAGAGAGCGTGAGTGAATTTCAGTACCAGGTACTTGACACAGAGATTTAGAGATCAGGGAGAAAATCTGGGAAACTGGGAGATTCGGTAGTTCTGAGAGACTGAGTCTGAAAAGGAAAGAATTGAATTAACCTGGATCCAGAGTGTTTCCTACCTTGTATCTCTGGGCAGCCTCCTCCAAGAGAAGCATTGGGTGAGATCTGTGCTTTGGGGATCTCTCACAAACCACACACACGGCTTCCCTGGCCTCTGCACAGAACAGATCCAGGGCTTTCCCGTGTCTCTCACACAGATTCTCTTTTCCTGGTTTGAAATCCAGTTGTTTGATTTTTTTTCCACTATATTTGCTAGCTGAGAGTTATGCAGAAGAGCCCCTTTCTGGATTCGGGCTCAGCACAAGGGTCCGAGTCCTGCTCTTCCCATGTCTCTCAGTGCTGAGTGATGCAGCGTCGGCAGAAGTTGTGCCCACAGTGTGTGGTCACTGGATCTATCAGATGCTCCAGACAGATGGGGCATTTGGTTTCCTCTTGGATTTTCTGTACAGGAGTCGCTGAGGCCATGGCGGCTGGGCTCTCTGGTCTTCTGTTCTCGCTGCACCAGAAATGGTTTTGCTGATCATGGGCAGTCCCTGCCCCACCTCCTATCAGCTGCACAGGGGGTGCAGAATGAGGTGAAGAGAAAGGAGAGGCCGGGAGGTGGAGCAGGAGAAAGATAAGGAAAGAAGGAAGCAGGAACTACCTAGGCAAGGAACGGGAGCAGTGGGGTGTAAAGAAGCAGAAAAGGAATGAAAGGAAAAGGGGGGGGGACAAAAAAAACCCTCCCAAGCACATAAAAGCTTCAATTCTACCTAGTACATGTCCAGGTGGGGGTTGGGCTGGCTTGTACTCCTGGGGCTAGCTCAAGCAGCCTCCTGGCTTCTGCAGCTGCACTGCTCTTAGTAGTAGGTTAGCTCCAGCCGTCAGCTGGGAATCACACCGCCCCGGTGCTGGGTAGACGCACCCGCAAACGAACTAGGACATTCTTAATTCACAGTGAGGCCATCCACAGCTACAGGCAGACTTGCACTGAAACTACAATAGGTGGGGGCTTGTCTTCACTACCCGCCCGGATCGGTGGGTAGAAATCGATCTCTTGGGGATCGATTTATCGCGTCTCGTCGGGATGCAATAATCAATCCCCGAATCCATGTGCGTACTCCACCACCCCAGGTAGGAGTAAGCGCTGTCAACGGGGGAGCCGTGGCGGTCGATTTGCCGCCGTCCTCACAGCAGGGTAAGTCGGATCAGATACGTTGAATTCAGCTGCGCTATTCCCGTAGCTGAATTTGCGTATCTGAAATCGATCCCCCATTATAGTGTAGACGTAGCCTAAATCCCATTGAGTGATTTCAGTGACAATCCGTGTGCAGATGTAAGTGGGGGAATGGTCCCACTATTGTGGGGAACTTTCCTGGCTTCTGCACTACCCCGGTGAGGTGGGCTAGCGAAAGGATCTGAGTCCTCGCTCCCACTTCCTTTACCCAGAGGCCTCCCTGCCCTTGAGGACTCCCCTTCCACTCTCCTGTCTGGCAGAGTCCTCATAAACCTCGACAAGGCTGGGCCCAGGATTCCTGGGGGGCTCGACCCCCAACCCTGCTGTGGTCACCCAGGACAGGGGCTAGGGTGTCCCCACTCTGGGGTACTCTCTCTGCACTGGGCACCTCCCTGACCCACTGATCATTTCATACAATTTAAAGCAAATACAAGTTGTTTAATTAACAATTAATTTTAAAAAAGAATAAGGAAAAATGGGAAAAGTTAAAGGAAAACACATCACCCCGCTCTGTGGCAGGGAACATCACAAACAGTGTCTCTGGAACGTCAGGGCAGTTCACAGTCTGTTCCTTGTAGGTCCCAGGCTCCTTCTCAGGCCCTGGCTGCGCTGCAGAGACGCTGTGGGTTGGACACTTGCTCTGGCGGTGGCCACACGCTCTCAGGCTCTAGGTGGCAGGACCCTTCTTCCCAGCGTCGCCCCTGCCCGGTCAGGGTTATGATCCCCCTCCAAGTCTGGCCTGCAGAGCCTCTTGACTGAGGCATCTCCCTGCGCTGGGCCCACTGCCCAGGGTCCCCCTCGCTCTCACCAGCTGCTCACCGCACCCAGCTCCGGACTGCTCCAGCCCCAGCTCCAGATCCACTCGGCCTCAGCACGACTGCTGCTCTGCCTCCAGCTCCCTGGGCTGCTTGTCTGGCCCCTCTGGCTCTGGTTGCTGCAGCTCTCCTCCCAGGGCAGATCTGCTCTCTCTGGGCTGTGCTCTGGCTTTGGGGCTGCAGCTCTGCTCCCAGCAGCTTAGCTCGGTCTCCTGCTCTCTCCTTAGCTCAGCCCCACTCTGTCTGACCCAGGCCATTCCAGTTCACATGGAGGACGGGAACCCCCTGGCCTCCTGACTCTCTGATTAGCTGCCCGCCCTGTCAATCAGGCTGACCTGGAGCATTGGCCTCTCGCCATTGTTCCTGGGGACAGTCAGTCTCAGGCTCCTGATTTCCCATCAACCCCTCCCCTTTTAGTGCTGGGAGCTAGCCAACCAAAACACCCCCACTGAGTGTTAGTAAGGGGGCAACAGTCCCCTTACATTCCCCCTTGCTAAAATACTGCCACATCCACAATATTCACACCGGTACATCTGGGCCCCATAGTAACAACATATACCCACATTATTGTATATCAACAACCCATTAGCAATTATCAAAACAACATTTAACATATTTAACATTTCACATCTACTTCTTAATACCATACATAACAATATATATTAAAACACTACATAGAACCAATAACATACTTATTTTTAAGTCTAACAGGAAGTACACCCTTATTAGCCCTCTGGGACCTTCTTAAGACTGGTGGTTCGTTACCCATATTTTCTATTTTCCTATCCTCAGGTAATACTGGGTCAGTTGGAAGGATCTGGCCATTCTTGTTAGGGTTTGGGTTTGCCCCACTCTGTCCCCCTCTGTATTCGGTTTGTGGGACTAGAACCATTTCCCAGTTGGTTTCAGCCTCCTCAGGGTGTACTGATCTACGCCTCCTATGGTCCCTGTCTGGACTAAGAGTGCAATGTTTCAACTGGTCCCTATGTACTACTCTCTCAGGACCGCCTCGTTCAGGCTGGTTAGCGTACACTGGCAGTTTGGGACCACAGTGGGGGGATTTGGCTTCCATTTGTCCTGTATTTTATTACACCTCCGGCGTCTACGGCTACGAACTGGTACACAGTCACCAGATCTGATGAGAGCCCCACTGGACTTGCTATCATAAGTCCTTTTCCTACTTTGGGCTGTGTCTTTAGTTGTACTGAGAGCAACTTCCCAGGCTGTCTTCAGCCTGTCATGGTGACCTTTGACCTGGTCATCATAATTGGTCATCTCATTCTTAGAAAAGACTTCTTGATGCTTCTCTGGCAACGCCTTTATGTTAGCCACATGTGCAGGAATCAGCCCTTGGCGTGCCGCTTGAACGGGAGCTGGCAGTCTCCCATCACATCTTTCTTGAAGAAAGGTAACTCGTCCTCCCTTCTCCCTCGTCACCTGCAGCTCATTTCCTGGTACACAGCTGTGTTCGTCAAGGATCTTCCCTCTCCAAGGAGGAATAATGGTCTTCCATTTTCTGCCCACTTTAACATTTCCAATATGCCTTGTGGGGCCCAGGGAATGACTGCCTCTCCACTCGAGCCAGTACTCTATTCAGCACAGCATTCTTCGTAGAGTGCTCGTGACAGTTCATCCTCCTGGTTCCTTCTTCTGGTAAGAGTAGCTCCTTCAGCTCACTAATGATGTTCATTCCTAGAATCCCTGGGACTTCTTCTCCAATATGGCTCCCTTTTGAGGCTTTGTCTTTCAGGATGAAGATGCATTTTCCTGGCAGTGTCTGGCCCATATACTCTATGTCTGCTTCAAGGCACCCCACCACTGGGATTGCCAGTCCACTAACAGCTGTTAGATGTACAAACCGTGTGCTGTGCATGGTCAGGTCCTTGTCCTTCAAATATTTTTGAAAATGTGACTCAGTAATGGTGGTGACTTCTGAGCCAGTATCTAACAAACATCTGGTCTTCACCCCTGCTATACATACTTCAGCAGTTAGACAGTCTCCAAATGCTTGCTTACAGAAGTCGCTAGATATGCTGGCACTGCCCACGTTCCTCTCAACACTGTATGCAGAGGGATATTCCATGAAGGACAGGCCTAGGAATCCTTCTGCCACTGCTTGGCCTTCTACTGTAGAGGGACCACTTGCTCCTGGTGCCCCATTGGTTTTGAGTGCCTGGGACTCTGTTCTCCTTCTCAGTGGACATTCTCGGCTAGTATGTCCTGGCCTTTCACAAGTGTAACAAACATATCTTCCCAGCTCATCCTTCAGTGGGGCTCTTCGGGATCCCGGTGCCCTTGGATACTTTGGCATACTAATGGGATTTTTTTCTTTTATCAACTCGGTCATCACTTTCAGCATCTCCCCCTGTTGGACCGCCAGTTTTTGGACAGCTTTACTTAAGTTTTCCAATGTTAGCTCTGTTTGTGGCAGGGCCTTTTCCCCAGCAGCTGCATTCACTAGGCCCCCACTTTGTGTACGGGGGTTAGGCTTGGCCGCCTCTGCCACAGGAACTTCCTCTTCTGACCACATAATGGCAGCCTGCATGAGTTCATGGAACTTCTTACTGGGCTCTTCTTTAAACCTCATTTTCATTTCACGTTGGAGGGAGTCGTCACGGAGCCCCAGCACCAACTGCTCTTTCAGAACCGTATCTGGGTCTGGAACTCACTGAGGGTCTCGCCGCTCCACTTTGCTCATTCTCTCCTGGAGGTCATATGCGTATGCCCGAACAGTTTCACCAGGCTCCTGCTTTCTCTCAAAAAACTCCTTTAGTCGGGTTCCAATAGCTACCTTGTCTCCATACACTTTTAGGAGGAGTTCAAATACCTTTTCCACATCTTTCTTGTCTGCCACTGCCATGAACTTTACTGTGGCCTTGGCCTGGCCCTTGAGGTGCTCCTCTATGAAGTCCACATGATCTTCTTCAGGTACTCTTAGCACACACAGAGCCGCCTTCACAGACTTGACCCACTCCTCTACTGTAATGTCTCCTGGTCTAGTTGGGAAGCCATCAAACTCTGTGATCTTCCGCTCCCGTGGGACATAAATAGTAGGGGGTTTCTTAGCTTCTGCTGTCTGTTGGTCTATTACTGCCTTGGCCAGCGATAAGGCTTCTCTCTGTTCAGTTCTAGCTTGTTGTAATGCCTCCGCTTGGTCTGATAATCTGCGCTGAAGTTCAGCAAACTGGGTTCGTAGTTCTTCAATTCCAGCCATGGTAGGGTGCTCAACCAGGCCTGGACCGTGCTACTAGAACTTAACCAGAAAACCAATGGGGTGGACCATGTGGATAGGATCCTGTTCGTGATGCCAATTATGTAAGCGGGGGAATGGTCCCACTATTGTGGGGAACTTTCCTGGCTTCTGCACTACCCAGGTGAAGTGGGCTAGCGAAAGGATCTGAGTCCTCGCTCCCCCTTCCTTTACCTAGAGGCCTCCCTGCCCTTGAGGACTCCCCTTCCACTCTCCTGTCTGGCAGAGTCCTCGTAAACCCCAACAAGGCTGGGCCCAGGATTCCTGGGGGGCTCGACCCCCAACCCTGCTGTGGTCACCCAGGACAAGGGCTAGGGTGTCCCCACTCCGGGGTACTCTCTCTGCACTGGGCACCTCCCTGACCCAATGATCATTTCATACAATTTAAAGCAAATACAAGTTGTTTAACTAACAATTAATTTTAAAAAAGAATAAGGAAAAATGGGAAAAGTTAAAGGACTATGACATTGCAGTTAAAGGTTACAGCCCAGCCTGTTCACAATGCCAGATAAGAGCTGGAAAGAAGATTTTTAGGTTTAAACTTTGTAAAACTCCATAGACAGAAGAAGCGAACAATCCTACCCACCCCTCACCCCCAGCCCATTCCAACTGCCCCGGTCTCTTCCAGCCACTTTTTCTTTTTGGGCCAATACTGAGCCCATCATCACTGTGTGGGCTGGTTCTGCTGGGGGGAAATACGAGCCAGGGATCCATGTTTGGGTTTTGTCTGACTCTGGGCAGAGGCGTATCAGCTCGGAGAGCAGGGACAATGGGGACTGCTCAGCACACAAAGCTGGACATGCTCATGTCCAATGAGCAGCCATCTGCTCCTCTTTGCTGCTGGAGCTCCCAGCTAATGTTTCCCACCAACACATTTCCACCACGGGGCTAGATTCTGACCCGGGTTGTACCATCGCTCCTTTGACCTCAGCAGTTAGCCTTTGTCTGGAGCCTTGCTAGGTTCTTCCATTGGCAAGAGAAATGGATAATAGGAGTCAGGTATTTCTTTGGTGCAGTCTTTATTATTTACAATGTCCACACATTCCTGTGCCCTAAACATGGTAGAAACTAACAGCAGCTGGCAGTTGTCTTACTCGGAAATAAACGTCTTCCTTTCCAGGGGACCCTGTGCCTGAAGCAAGTTCTGTCTCTCAGTTTCCTGCCGAGACCACACTCACGACTGCTTCTCTTGGTTTTCTAACTCACACACACCAAGCTGCCAGCCAATCCCTCAGCCCCTGTGTTTCCAGCTAGCTCCAGGGAAACCCCTCTTAGGCCAGCTTCCCCCCAAACCCACAATTAATTAAATCGGTGTCCCTCCACCCCACACCTGCCTGTCCCCAGCCCAGCCCCCACCTCTGCCCCTCAGGTCCCCTCTGCTCCTCCTGCAGCTGCAGCTCCCTTCACTCCCACCCCCATCCCTGGTGCTGCAGGGAGGGAGGGAGGGAGGAGGAGCTTCCAGGACTCATAGAGCTAAGAGGCCAGAAGGTTGGGAAGACAGGAGTCCTCCAGGCTGTAGGGGCTGGGATAACTGTGGGAAGAGAAGCCCATTTTTCCATTCCCAGTGGGCTGTCCCCCCCCCCCCATTTCTCGGGGATACTGTCTCACTCAGGATCCCCAGAGTCCTCCCGGACCATAGAGAATAGTGGCAAACAGGCTGCACAATCCCTGGGACAGTGAAGAGATTGGCTTGTCTACTTAGGCGCCAACTTCTAGATTTTCTGGGGGGTGCTCGACCCCCCACTCCATCCTATGCCCCACCCCCACTCCATCCCTTCTCCCCCCCTCTCCCAGGGTGCTCCATATTCAACTGGTGTCTCCCAGTACTGGGGGGGGAACGGTATAAAGGTCAGGTCCCGTGTCCCCGCACCCAGCCTTGGGGACAGCGTGGTCTCCCAGCCCCATGCCACCCAGGGCCGACGAGTGGGGCGGAAGCCAGTACAAATTACCGGGGCCCGGCTTCCCCTGCTTGCCCCCCCCTAGTCGGCCCTGGTTAGCCAGTCTGCCCTTGCTGGGGGGGCCTGAAAAAATTCCAGAAGGGGGTCCGGGGCCCGGCTTCCCTCCTCCTCTTAGCTGGTCCACCCTTGCTGGGGGGTGGGGGAAAAAAATTTCACGGGGGCCCGAACCCGCTCTGGGCGCCCTAATGCTACCTGCGGGGTGTGTGGGTGGGCGCTTTTTCCTCCCACTGCATCAGCCCCTCCTCATAGCATGTTCAGCTGCTGTATCTGGCGGGCAGGAGCCCAGAGAGGAGCAGGAAGGAGCCACTTTTAACACCAGCCCCTCTTGCTGGGGTGGCTGCCTGAGAGAGTCTGGCTGGGAAGGTTGCTTTCGCTCCCTACCTGGGCTCGGGTGCCAAACTCTGGCACCTGAACCCAGGCAGGGAGCAGAAATCACCTCCCCAGCCAGGCTCTCTCAGGCAGCTGCCGTGCAGTGATGCAGAGCAGTGTCTCAGTGGCTGGCCTGGTAGGGGCTTCCCAGCCCTTCCACTCCCAGCATCTGGGCCATGCATTACCCAGGCCTGCCCCACCTCTTCCTGCCCCTCCTCACCCATCCCCGCCGGTAAACAGCTGATGGTGGTGGGTGGGAGGCCCTGGAGGGGATGCTGATGAGCTGATTGGCGGGGCCCACCCCCAGCAGGCAGCCGGGGGGTGGGGGGAAAGGAGATGCTTGCCAGTGCGTGATCAGTATTTTTTTCTAGGGCAATGAAATTGGCTTCTCTACCTCGCTCACTTGAATGCTCTCTATGGCTTGACAGTCCAGAGGCTGCACGGAGTTGAGACCCAAAGCAACCTCCAGGGTCACACAGAGACGGCATGATAGAAAGTCCACAGGCAGAGATCATACAGACTAGGGTGTGTGAGGCTAGAGAGGCTGATCTCAGGACCCCCAGTAGGATATTCCACCCCCCACTCCCGACCTCCCCCCCTCCCCCCCCCCCCCCCCCCGTGTCTCAGGGACACAGTCTGAGCTGGGATCCTGGCCCCACCCAGAGCCAGGGTCGGATTCTCTCCCCAGGGATGGAGCCCAATGGGAAAGTGAAGATCGAGGCCTCGTCACCAGCATTGATAAATGTCACCTGCCCCCGGTCACAATCCAGACAAACCCGGATCCTGCTGGGGGCCCGGTGCCATGGCAGGGGGGTTATAGGGGAGGTCAGAGCCCGGATCTGACCCCACCACCGCTCCACAGCCCAGATCCCTTCCTCGGGGCTCAGGCTGATCACCCCCTTCCTCCTTACAGATTCTCTGGCCACCCCCACAGCCCAGCGTTCCCCATCCCCCACCTCCACCTCCCAGCAATGTCTCCCCAAGGTGAATCCCTCACAGCTCAGCACACACAGCGCAGTGTCAAATCTCTCAGGGTCATGGGGCAGATCCTGCCATGTGTCTCCCCATCTCACACTTTTCCAATCCGCAGACAGGATGAGGTCAGGATGAGCTGTGTCTGGATCCAGAGTCACATTCACTGGGGTGGAGGGTATAGAATCAGAGTGTTAGAAGCAGAGCTCAGCCCTCGGGGAGGCTGGAACCATTTTTCACACTCCCCAGCAGCCCTGTTCTGGCTGGGACAGGCCTGGATCCCAGGGGGCTGCCTCTGTCCTGGGCATTTGAGGCTGAGCAGAGATGTGTCTGCAGTTCCTCAGCCTGTTTCTCATTTGCTTGCAAAAGCTTCAGCTCCCAGCTCCCCCTCCTGGGGCTGCTGCATTCCCAGTGGCAGTGACACAGCCAGGAAGGTGTCAGAAGCTTTCATTGAGGAGGGAACAGAGGGGACGGGTACCAGCTTAACACCCCCCGCCCGCCGAGAAACTCCATCTCCTAATGCAGCCTCCACTCCCAGGCCAGGGAACAGAGAGGAAGGTGCAGCATTGGGGAAGAGCTGCTTATGACCAGAGAGCGGGAGGTGGCATTGGGTGGGGGAGCCCCATCCCCAGCCTAGAGAGAAGGGAGGAGCTGACAGCATCACAGGAAAAGCATCTCCCCAATCCAGAAAGCAGTGAGCAGCTCCAATGGGAGAGCCCCGCCCTGCCCAGAGGAAAGGCCGGATGTTGGAGAAGCGCGATGGGGAGTCTCTGGGTAAAGCAGAGGGATGTGTCAGCCCTCAGGGCAGAGAGCTCTGCTCGGGTGCTGCTCACGGAGAGTGTTTCTGTTCAGCAGCCTGGGCATGAACTCAGCACTAACTTTGGTGTCAGGATTATTTGTGTGATGTTGGCTTCGAATCCCCCCAGGTGTTCCGGAACCTTGGTAGAAATTGGGGGGGAGGGGCCCACGAGGGCCCATCACCTGCGGCCCCGCCCACTCCGAGGCCCTGCCCCCTCACCATGCTGGGAGCCTTGGCCACTGTGGGGAGCCCCTGACCCTACACCTTCCCTGGGCTGGTGTCCGGCGGGCCTGGGAGCAGCCCCCGGCCCATGTTCACACTCCCCAGAGCGCACCACCTCACGGCAGGGTGCAGGGTTCCCCAGTACTGCCCAAGCTCCCTGGGTGACAGCTGAGCTCCGGCTTCTGGCCTGGCCAGGGGGCAGGGGGCAGGGCCTCGGGGGAAGAGGAGCAGGGGTGGAGTCTGAGAGGGGCCAGTGCCGGAAAGAGGCTGCAGTCTCACCCTGTCTGTGTGCTCCGAGTGGTTCCCCTCTTTTTGTCTCCAGTGCAGACGGCAGAGTGTCTGCAGGGGGAAAGGATAAGAGAGGGGTGAGATTTCAGGCTTTCATATTTATAACAGCATCCCCACTCTGAACTCAAAGAGCTGTGTTTTCATCATGACAGAGAGACAGACAGAGAGGCCCAGAGACACACTCAGGTATTTAATATAAAAAGGTCTGAAACCTTAATCTATTTCCTTTCTCATTCAGGCATCTCTCAGCAATGGAACCAGCGTCCTTGCAGCCTCACAATCGGTCCAGGACAGATAATCTGTAAGTGTGATTTTCTTTTCCCCTCATCATCCCCTCCCACCCTTCAGACCCCAGTTGGTTTCTCTCATTCACTTACTGCTTTTTGTCATAACCTAGATGTAGATCATGCAAAGACATCATCATAAGAGCAACTTTACCCACTTTGGTCCCTTTGACACTAACGGGATGATGAGAGTTTGCAAAATCCTGGTTCTAATTGTGAGTTGTTGGGTTTGTTTACTCAGTATCTCTAAAGAGAGCAGCATGAAGGAACCCTCGTCCTTCATAGGCAGAAATAGGAATAATAATAGGATCATAGGACTGGAGGGAACCTCGAGAGGTCATCCAGTCCAGTCCCCTGCATTCATGGCAGTACCAAGCACCATCTAGACCAGTGGTCTCCAACCTTTTTCATCTGGCAGGTGCCAGACAACGAGCCATGGAGGACCTTGGCGGCGGACGAGCATCCGCCAAAATGCCGCCGATTTCTCTGGATGACGCTGCTTGTTGGCGGCATTTCGGCGGCAACGTCTATTGTCGTTGCTGCTTGTCAGTGGCATTTCGGCGGATGCTTGTCCACCGGCCAGTACGCGGGTGCACTTAAACGCCCTGGCGGGTGCCATGGCACCCGTGGGCACCGCGTTGGGGACCCCTGATCTAGACCATAGGACGAAACAATAAGATCTTTTTATCAATGTGGAAATTGAGGTGGGGGAAGGTTGGCTCCATGGGCCAGATTCACCCCTGTATCCGCAAAAGGAGGGAGGGGAGATTTGTGACTCTGCTGTTCAGGGTAATCAAGGTGATAAATTAATTATGAACCAATTGATTAGCGCCGTTGTCTTCCCACAGTCTCAGATACTTAACCTAATTTCCCCTCCTACATCCCTTCTAGGTACCTTTGAACTTCCTCAGAGTCTCCAATAGTGCAATAGTTTTCTGGAAGTAACCGTTGACCCGCTCTTCCAGTTCAGGAGAAATCTCCTCTGGCTGCTGGAACGTCCCCTTCTCACACCTGCAGAAAAATAATTTCATGTGATTATATTGCATTTAGTGACTGATTATAAGTTTTTGTTAGTGAGTTGCTGCTCTAATAGGCCTGGAATTAGAATTCCTCGACTTCTCTCAGCCTCAGAGCAGGTGCAGCACAGGCCATGGCCATGAAATGTTCCCCTCAAAGGACCCATTAATATTCTTCTACTCTGGCCTGGAGAGATCAGCTCTGGGGACAAAAGGGGAATTGAATCTCCATGGCCAATTCACTCAATAGCCTCCAGGTGACGTGCTGTAGAAATCTGCCCACTAGGAATTAGACTGAGACACCAACTCCCCCCTCCCCAGCTCATTCCACACAGGTCTCCAAATAGTCCTCAGGTGGGAAAGACTCTTGACCGCTGCTGCCCTGGGCTGAATGGTAACCAGTGCCCCAGCAGTGAAAGGCCCATATTCCATCCCCACAACCCTGAGGCAGCCCGTCCCTCGGGGAGGTGACATCCCTAGGAAATACTTGAGGTCAGTCTTTCCCACTGAATGGAGAATTCCAGAGTCTTCTGTGCAGGATGAGACCCTCCGGATGAAGTTGTTCAGAGAGGGTTCGTATCCAGCATGTGACCTTCCCCACACATTTTGCTGGAGAGCCCTGGCGAGATGCGGTGCTAACATCACCACCAAGCTTTTTCACAGTGTTGTGAAGTGTGAGGAGGAGTGAGAGAGTACCACATACCTGCTCAAGGTGTTTCTGACATCCTAGAGGAGAGAGAGAGAAAAGAATCTCAGTCCCTTCTCGTGGGTGAATACCCAATTCGTCTGACGAAGTGGGTATTCACCCACGAAAGCTTATGCTCCAATACATCTGTTAGTCTTAAAGGTGCCACAGGACTCTCTGTTGCTTTATACAGATCCAGACTAACACGGTTACCCCTCTGATACTCAGTCCCCTCTGACACACACAGGGGATCCCAGGGAAGGGATTTAGGAAGTATGGGGGAAGAGAGACCCTACCCTGGCCCCAGGGCCATGGATTCCCTGAGCTAATGGGACTTTCCCTTCTCTTATATCTCTGTGTCTGTGACTCTGCAAAGAACAATAGTACTTCACCTGTCAGCAATGCACATGCCGAGTTACACCAAGATCTCTGTCTGCTGGACCCCAGTGCTTCGAATTTAGGACCCCTCCCTTCCCTGTGTGGGGATCTCAGATGTGGGGGGAGGGTTTTCATGAAGGAGAAACAAACAGATATTTCACACGGTAGCCTGGCCAGCCATGAAACTGGTTTTCAAAGCTTCTCTGATGCACAGCGCTTCATGGTGTGATCTTCTAATCGCCCTGGTGTCTGGCTGCGCGTAATCAGCAGCCAGGCGATTTGCCTCAGCCTCCCACCCCGCCATAAAGGTCTCCCCCTTACTTTCACAGAGATTGTGGAGCACACAGCAAGCAGAAATAACAATGGGGAGATTTCTTTGGCTGAGGTCAGAGCGAGTCAATAATGATCTCCAGCGGCCTTTTAAACGGCCAAATGCACATTCTACCACCATTCTGCACTTGCTTAGCCTGTAGTTAAACAGCTCCTGACTCCTGTCCAGGCTGCCTGTGTATGGCTTCATAAGCCATGGCATTAAGGGGTAGGCTGGGTCCCCAAGAATAACTATGGGCATTTCAACATCCCCAACGGTTATTTTCTGGTCCGGAAAGTAAGTCCCTTGCTGCAGCCCTTTAAACAGAGTAGTGTTCCTGAAGACGCGAGCGTCATGAACCCTTCCCGCCCAGCCCGCGTTGATGTTGGTGAAACGTCCCTTGTGATCCACAAGTGCTTGCAGCACCATTGAAAAGTACCCCTTGCGGTTTATGTACTCGGTGGCTTGGTGCTCCGGTGCCAAGATAGGGATATGGGTTCCGTCTATTGCCCCACCACAGTTAGGGAATCCCATTGCAGCAAAACCATCCACTATAGCCTGCACATTTCCCAGAGTCACTAACTTTCGTAGCAGCACCTGAGTGATTGCTTTGGCTACTTGCATCACAGCAGCCCCCACAGTAGATTTGCCCACTCCAAATTGATTCCCGACTGACCGGTAGCTGTCTGGCGTTGCAAGCTTCCACAGGGCTATCGCCACGCGCTTCTCAACTGTGAGGGCTGCTCTCATCTTGGTATTCTGGCGTTTCAGGGCAGGGGACAGCAAGTCACAAAGTTCCATGAAAGTGCCCTTACGCATGCGAAAGTTCCGCAGCCACTGGGAATCGTCCCAGACCTGCAACACTATGCGGTCCCACCAGTCTGTGCTTGTTTCCCTTGCCCAGAATCGGCGTTCCATGGATAGAATCTGCCCCATTAACAACATGATCTCCAAAGCACCGGGGCCTGTGGTTTCACTGAATTCTGTATCCGTGTCTGTGTCCATGTCCTCATCATGCTGCCGCCGCCGCTGCCTCCTCTCCTCGTTTTTCTGGTCCTGGCTGAGCATAAACTCCACGAGAACGCGCGAGGTGTTTGCAATATTCATGAGTGCTGTCTTGACCTCAGCGGGCTCCATGCTTGCCGTGGTATGGAGTCTGCAGTGTTCACCCACCCAGGAAAAAAGGCGCGAAAATGGTTGTCTGCCGTCCGTTGCTTTCATGCAGGGAGGGAGGGAGGGAGGAAGTGAGGCTGTACCCAGAACCACCTGCGACGATGTTTTTTGTCCCATCAGGCACTGGGATCTTAACCCACAATCCCAATGGGCGCGGGAGACTGCGGGAACTATGGGATAGCTATGGAATTGCTACCCACAGTGCAACGGTGCAGAAATCGACGCTAGCCCCGGTACTTGGACGCACACCACCGAATTACTGTGCTAGTGTGGCCGCACTCATTTCGACTTTATACAACCTGTTTCTCAAATCCGAATTATCTAAATTCGGATTAATCCCGTAGTGTAGACATACCCTCAATCTCACCTGCAGGAATTCACTTGATGGCTTCTGACACTTCCCCTCCAGCTCACTGATCAGCTCACTGAGATGGGAAATCTGCTCGGAGAGTTTACTGACATTTTCATTCTGGATCCTCACAATCTCCTCGTCCAACTTGTCCAGCTGGGCCAGCAGGAGACGCTCTTGTTCCTCCAGGAACTGCTGCAGTTGCTGAAATTCAGACACAATCTTCTGCCTCTCGGTTTGTGTCTCTATCTATATATGAAAATAGGGCAAGGGCTGGTCAGGGACACGGATGGAGCCCGGGGTCCTTTCATGGAGAGCTGAGTGTGGAGGAGGAAGATCTTCTTGGAAAATTCTAAGATCCTGTTAGTGCAAGAAATGACCAGACACAGTGGAGAGCACTTCACAGGGACATTCAGTTCACTTGGGGAGGATTTCTGGGAAAGCCACAAGGGCAAGACATTAACTTATTAACTGAAATGGAAGCTTAGGTCTTGTCTACTCATAGATCTAACCCAGTAATTCACCATCAGGGAGGAACACACACAAGCCCACATTCATCAAGGCCACAGAGGAATCTGCCTCCAAACAGACCACCCACTGCCAGTCCCTGCTGGTTAATAACAACAGGCACCTACCAGATACTCCCAGCTTTTCCCTTCTCCAGTCACTTTTAATTCCAGCAGCTTTTCTCTCTCTTCCCTCAGAGTCTTCAAATGGGCCTGAAGTTTTTCCTGAAGAAACAGAAATGATTCAGGAAGTTTTTGTTTTGAGGGTTGAGAGGGGTGTGAACTGAGTGTTTTTTTCACCCAAACCTAAGATGACTGTTGGTCCCAATCGCTTTGTGACATCAGGGCCACGAAGGAGATGAAACCTCATTAATGGAGACTGAGAGCGTGTCATATTCCAACTTGTTACCAAATCAGGTTCAGTCTCTTTAGTAATTGGATAGAGATCTCAATTATAAGCAAGCTTTACTGGTATTTATGAATTGATTAGTGGTACAGCGCAAAACAGGGCACTGGAGTCACATGGAGGTGAATCAACAAACCTGTGTTTGAGAAGGGTTAACGAACAAAGTGATACAATTCCCAGAAGCCACCAGGGTTTCAATGTGGGCTGGGATTTCAGCCTTGAAGCCTTGGGGACTGCACTGGTTAGACAGAGCTGGTCTAAGCACCGGGGCAAAGCCCATGAGACGTCGGGAGGCCATTCGTCTGGATTGACGCTGCGCAGTCCCAGTTTTGTGGTGCACTATCCCTGTCCAGTAGGGACTCAGCACTGGACGTGGCTTTGTCTGGTGCAAAAGAGAAAGGAGGAGACTGAGGATGCAGGAGGACACCCTTGAGGGTGGGGCCGGGGCTGGAGGTGGCACCTTCATGCCCAATGATGCAGGTGGGGGCGTGCTCACAAAGGCGGTGGGGGGCCCACACAGGGAGACTGATGCAGGTGAGGACGGTTCCCTGCAGGCAGGCGTGGGGATGTCCCGTGTTCTGTGGATGCCTCGGTGACCACCCTAATTAGACACGACGCAGATTTGTATAAAGGATGGGTTGGGATTTGCCCCAGTATTGTCCTAAACCCTTTCCGTGGCAATGCCCCCTGGGCAGGTACCCCACGGTCCCATTCCCTGGTAAAGATCCCAGAAGCAGTGGATTCTGGGAGATTTCAAAAGGCTGCCTGGTGGGACTAATGGAAACATGTTAGCTGGTCTTTGCCCACCTATACCACAGAACAGTTCAAACTTCAGGCTGACACAGGTCAGCACCTCCCAGGAGTTAATTTTGCTCCTATCCAGTCTAATCCCAGTGGTATTTGGCATGGACCTGCGCTGTCTGGAGCCCTTTTGTGTGTGGATTTAAGGTTCTCGGGGTCCCACACAGTGTTTAGCCCAGTGATCTCCTCTAGTGCAGGCCGGCAGCATCTGAATTTAACCCCTCATGAAGCAACTCAGGAATTCAGAATCCCAGTGAGAAATTTCATCTCCCTGCTGGGTCTGGGGCCTTTATCAAGGCATCTTTCCCTGCTAATGGACACACTTCATCAGGGGAGAACTGACACTGAGGTCTAGTGGTCAGGGCCCTGGACTGGGTCTAGGAAGACCTCAGTTCTATTCCCATACACCGATGACCCTGGGCAACTCACTGTCCCTTCTGGGCCTCAGTTTCTCTCCTACTCTTTGTTTGTCTTGCCTATTTATGCTGTAACCTGCTCAGAGAAGAGATTATCCCTTGCTGTTTTTTGTGCATGGCCCAGATCCAATTTGGGGTCTGTAAGGGCTACTGTGATGCAAAAAAGGTAATCATAATAATAGGCGGCAACTTCCACTGTTCCCGGTGGGTGCTCGACCCCACCCCCACCACTGGTCCCACCCCTGCACCGCCCTCTTCCCGCCCCCATTCCACCCCTTCCCCAAAGTCCCCACCCCCATTCCACCCCCTTCCCCCAAGTCTCCGCCTCCTCCCCTGAGCGTGCTGCATCCCCGCTCTTCCCCCCCATTCTGGAAAGTCCTAAGTGCTGCCAAACAGTTGTTTGGTGGCAGGAAGCACTGTGAGGTAGGCAGAGGAGGAGGTGAGGTGGCGCGGGGATGGAGGGGAGCTTGGCTGCTCATGGGTGCAGAGCACCCACTCATTTTTCCCCATGAGTGCTCCAGCCCCGGAGCACCCACGGAGTCCGCGCCTATGATCATAATAATAATTTATATTAAACAAATCAGTAACACAAATGGGGGGAGGGATAGCTTAGTGGTTTGAGAATTGGCCTGCTAAACCCAGTGTTGTGAGTTCAATCCTTGAGGGGGCCATTTGGGGATTTAGTTGGGGATTGGTCCTGCTTTGAGCAGGGGGTTGGACTAGATGACCTCCTGAGGTCCCTTCCAACCCTGATATTCTATGACTTCTATTCTATGAACAGCTTGTAACTTCCCCTTCTCCAGGCTGAGGGGAACACATTCAGATAGATCAGTCTGCAGCTCTTCTGAGTCAAGCTTCACTGAGCATTTCACAGCTTCCGTCGTGTTAAGGGTGGTTTGAAAAGGATTCAGTATCTCAGAAAAGTTTCCCACCTCAGGAGGTGCCTGTAAATAGTTTATATACTGCCAAATCATTAATT
Source organism: Malaclemys terrapin pileata (assembly GCF_027887155.1). Lineage (NCBI taxonomy): Eukaryota > Metazoa > Chordata > Testudines > Emydidae > Malaclemys > Malaclemys terrapin. The sequence goes on along the minus strand of NC_071517.1, from coordinate 41,409,076 downwards.
TTGTTATAGCATCTCCTATACCATGAAGGCTCTACAGAGCTGAATGATGTGTCACACCTGTGCCATGTAATTTTCAGCCTGTAATTAGCCTGTAATTAAAATCCAAAGTTATTACCCATTAAACTCGACAGCAATTCCCTACCTTGTACTCCTGGGCAGCTTCCTCTACGGGAACCACCGTGTGAGCTCTGTGCGCTTGGGACAGATGGCAAACCAGACAGATCGAAGTTTCATCATCTTTACAGAACAGTTTCAGAGCTTCCTGGTGTTCCCCACACACCCCGTCCCCTCCTGCTCCCTTCGCTGCCTCATATGCCTGTAAACTCAGCCGATTGGCGATTTCTACCATGTTTGCCAGCTGCCTGTTGGGCCTGAGGTTTCTCTGTTGCACAGTTTCTCTGCACTGAGGGCAGGAGGCGGCTGTATCGGATCCCTCCCAGCACTGGCTGATGCAGGCTCGGCAGAAATTGTGCCCACAGTTTGTAATCACTGGGTCCTTAAAATACTCCAGACAAATGGGACATGTAGCTTCCTCCTGGAGACTTTCCATGGGGTTCTCTGCAGCCATGGCTCCCTCTGGGTAGTGTAACAGGGTAAGAACTAAGAAGTTTAAATTTCCTCTTGACTTCACACTCTGCCCCGCCTGCAGCAACAACTGGGTGTTTCCCTTCCTGGACTGATGCACACTGTTTGCTGAATTGGAAGGAGCCCACTGGTAACAATTCAGCTCTGAGGGTTTAGTGAAAAATATACCTCTAGTGTTCTGGTCCTGCAGTCAGCCCTCTGTGCTGGTGTGCGGGGGGCACTGGGGCTTCACGTGGACATCAGCATCTGCCTGTCCTGATGAGCTTGCAGGAACAGGGTGGGTCTGTGTGTCTAAGGAGTGATAGTCAGGCTTGGTAGAATTCATTTTTTAATATAAAATGTTGACAGATGTTTATTTTTAACCAATTTTTATGCTTATTGATTTAAACATTCACAGGTGCACAAAAATGTGGATTTTAAGCATTTCATTCCAATTTTTATCAATTTAAATGTTCACAGTGGTGGGACATTTAGGGCGGGATCAGACAATATTTGGGTCAGACGATAACTATTTAATGACAGCAGAGACAGATTCAAAAAGTTAAAGCTTCATAACCATTAAAATAGAGATTGTCAACATCACATTACTGTGCCTATTGGTAAATTTTAATTATTATCAATGGAAGTATTTTTTCATGGTCTGTGTGTGTAAATCAACATTTGCAGACATCAGCCGATAAAGTCTAATCCTTCCAAGTCCAGTGATATGAAATTCACAGGCCAAAACCTTGGTTATGCTGGTATCAACATTTCAAAGCCTGATTCTCATGTATACTGAGGCTGCTCTGGCTAAATGTAAAGGAGCCACAGCGTCACCAACACTCATGATTTTATAAGGAGTCTTATAATATTTGGTATGTTTGTTAAAGCCCCAGCTCCTGGAAGCATGTGATGAGGTGAGACTCTTGGCTTTTGTTTCCTAAACAAAGGAAGTTTCCAGTTTTCTTGGTTGCAGAGAAAAAAAAACTATAAAAAGTTTGATCTGAGTGGAGCCTAAAGGTCTGAGAAGAATAGAAAGAACCCAACATTTATTACTGTTATGTTTAAGTAAGTCTCATGGTTTTTAAGTCAATTAAGGGGTCCTGACTCATCATTTTAAAAAGTTTGGGACTGGCAAGACTGTGAGAATTCAGGCCTTAAATCGCTATCTGCTACCCATGGAAAGCCCCCTAATTTAGTGCCATGATTTATCTAAAACAGCAGAGTTAATGGAAAGGGAAATAGAAAGGCCAAGGTGTGCGAATGCGCATAGGCCCAAGAAGCAAATGAGGACAGCCCCACTGGACTGGGGGTGAAGTAAAGAGATAAATTAGAACTTTCATTTTTTTATATAGGTCCTTAGAGCCTTTGCTGGAGACAAGACCTGAAAACATGAATTGATCACTGCCAAGGCAGCATTGCCAGCATCACATAAACAAAAACCAGGAGATTGGCTGAAGGAAACATGAGAGTGTTTTTTTTAAATTACATTCTGGACTTTTTGTTTGTTCTGAACATTCAGGATTCACTCTGGTCACATTCTCAATCTTTTCTACTCAGCCTTGAGAGCAAGAAAGTGATCTTTGTTAGAGTGAGCGCTGAAATTGCCACCTGATCATGGGATTCCAGGAGCTGGGGCATTAAGAGAAACAGCAGCTAGTGAAAGAGTCAGTGTGAAATCAGGAAAGTTTGTGACAACCCCAGTGTGATGTTTTTGTGATTTGATGTGGACAGGAAACAGCTGCACTTCTAGCTATTGCAGGTCCTTATCTGGCCCCCATTACCTCACAAACTTCAATGTGCTGAGCCGCACCATACTGCAGATGGGGAAGGGCTCTTACCGCCATTTTAGAAGAGGGGAAAGTCAGACCCAGACAAAATAAATGACTTGCCTAAATTCACACAGAACAGGGAACGGAACCTGGGTCTGCTCAGGGTAACTTAGCACCTTAATTGCTGGGCAAACCTTTCCCTCTGCAGCCAGAACCTGGGAGGAGAGGATAAGGGGACAGACAGATGGATGTGCTCACAGAGTTTGTCTGATAATCATCTCACTGACGCTCCCCACAGGCACTAGGACAGTCTGTGCAGAGTCAGGTCATAACAGTGATGTCACCAGTCCTTGATGTGGTCTTTCAGGGGGACTGGCTTTCTTTGGTTAGCCCCTGATCCGGACAATTTTTTTGCCTTGGTGTCTAATTAGACCTAGCAGGCTACATCTGTAGCAGCAACTTGGTACCTGGGTATTACCCCTTTTATAGCACTCAGTCATTTCCCTTGTTGGTTGCAGCTGTGGGTGCCTGCCTCTGTGACTGGCTGTTGAGGCAACCGCATGGAAGTATGGTCAGGCTGTTTGCCTGCAGGCAGGAGAAGGTCCCCTGCCTGTACAAAGCTCTGGTCAGTATGGGGTGTTATAGACCCCAGTACAGCTGGACAGGAGGGAAAGTGTATGATTTTTTAGGCCTGCTTTAAAATGCTTAGGCCGTCTCCGAACACCCAGTCACTTTCTGTGCTCAGCTATTGGGCCCAACTGCCTACAACTCCATCTCCCCCAGTTCTGTCTGCATTCCCTAGACAGGCTTCTCCACCAGGGACCCACTGTTTCCAATAAGATTCCTGTGCAGACAGGTATGAGAAACAGAGACACAAACATCTCTCCCTCATGCACAGTCTCTGCCCCTGATCTGGTAGGGAACTAAAGTAAAAACCAGCCCACAGGAGCTGTGGGCAAGTAAGTCTCCTCCCTACCCCAGCAGCTCCCCCAGGGCAGTAACCCAGGGCCTCCCCACCACACGGACAGAGGCTGAAAGTCCATCTGATGGTGGCTCAGGGGCCTGTGGAATGTGCTGGGATCTCAGCCTGGGCCCTAGTGGGGCAGGTGACCCCCATCTCACACAACCACACCCAGTTTTCTCCCCTTTTGTCAATCCCAGCAGCAAGGCCAGGGACTCAGTGGTGCAGGGAGACCAAGCTCCTGTCCCCCGCGTGAGGGTTGGGGCCCAATGGCAGAAGGCAACGGGTGTGAGGGGAGCTGGCACTAGGGGTCCTGGACTGCACAGGGTGTGGGATAAACAGAGAGCTCTAGGGGTCCCTGGTTCAGTGCTGGGTGTGCTGGCCAAGAGAGCAGCTGTCACACCAGTTCTTAGCCAGGCAGCCACTACTTCTCTTTCCCCTCCACAGTTTCCCCAGCTCCCGGGGATTCCTGGCTCTTTGCGGATGGCAGCGAGTGTGAGGAGAGCTGGCGCTGGGGCTCCTGCACTGTACAGGGGATGGGCTAACCAGAGATCTGCTGTCTCCAAGGCTCTCAGGCCACTTGTCCAGTCTGGCTGCAGGAGGGGATCTGGGGACAGACCGAGGGGGCCTGGGAGAGTCTGGGGAGCAGCCACCTGGGACCAGAAATGGAAATCCAGCTGTGGTGAGAAGGGAACACTTGCCAGGGATGTGGCTGGTTACAAGGGCTGCCCTACAGCTGGATACAATGTTGCAGCTATTTAACACGTTGCATGGTGCGATTCATATGTTCCATCAGCCACTGGTCTGGGCTCCCCCACTTACCTGGAGCTGTTCTCTGCAGGGGGAGTGTCCCTGGGGGCTGGTAACTCCTCCCCTCCCCAAATCACCCAAGGTCCTGGGTTCTGGGGAAGAAATATTCAGGGACCAGGAGGATGGGCTCTGGGGAAGACACTGGGGATTGAATGGTTGGGGTTGGTGGAGCTTGGAAGCAGGAGGAGCTGGGTGCTGGGCTATTGAGTGTTTGGGGATCATGGGATAAGAGGCGAGGGAGAGCACCAGGCAGAGAAGTGCTGCCTCTCCTCATTCACCCCCTCGGCCCCTTCTCCCTGACCTCTCTGCATTCAGACAGTGCCACTGAGAGGGGCTGATTCCCACAGGGCCTTTTGTGGGGGTCTTGGAGATCCCACCACTGCCTCCACAGCATCAGCCTCAGAGCAGCTTCTCTGTGGTAGGAAATGTGGTCAGGATTAGCCAACCCCTCTCTATGACCCTCCACCAGGTTTCCTGGTGCAAACTGTGTGACGCTGGCAGACCAGATGCACCAGCTCACGCCAGAGCCCTAGGCCAGTTCACTTGTGTATTAGGCTACATTAAAGTGATTGTTAAATGTATAAGAGTGTATTTGGTGTTTAAACTTCATGACAAGTAATGGGAGTTACTTGCATTGTTTTTACTTATCTATATGCTCTTATAACGTAGTAGCGAACATTTCCATTGTGTATACCCCTGTAACTAAATATCCCATCCAATGAGAAAGAAGCCTTGTGGAATGCAAGTGAAGAACTTTAAAAGAAAAGTGCTAATTTCAAAGCAAGTGGGCGTTGTGCATGAGGATCAGAGGTCAAAAACTCAAAATGCGTTCCTCACTCTCCGACATCAGAGGAAAAGCCCATGTGGGTAGTGACCCTGTCCACCTGTTTTCTGTGAGAGGAAGCCATGAGTATGGATTCAAGGAAAAGTCCTTCATCTTTGGACTGTGTGGACTCTTACAGGGAACAGTACTGAATACAAAGCAGAGATCCCCAGGGCCAATCTGGGTACTGTGAAAAGGCTTCTGGGAAACTGGCAGTTTATTACATCACTGCCACCATTTGGAATGACAAACTGTGACTCACCTTTAACCTCTCCATAACTCTCCTTAGCTAATGATCCTTTAGTGCAATGGTTCTTAACCTGGGGTGCGAGATGCCCTTTCTGGGGGTGCGAGACATGCCAGATTTTTTAGAAGGTAAATCATCGAAAACACAAATTAAGCACAGGCACGTAAGTACAACTACTTTGTTTCATCAAACTTATGCATTTATTAACATTATACATGTTTTAACGATTACTGCGTTAATTTTTAACTGCAAAATTAAAATAAATACATAATTATATCTCTTTCATTCTATAGTTATGATATATCTAGGTTTAAAAAGTGACCTACTTCAACAATTTTTGATAAGGGGTGCGAGAACATATTTTTGAGAACCAAAGGGGTGCAGGCTGCAGTAAAGGTTAAGAATCACTGCTTTAGTGAGTTTACTATAGAATTGGCTGCCAGCCTTGTCTTTGGTGTCAGATCTAGCGTACCAATTGATGTGGGGTAAATGTCCGATCTCCTGGGACTGGGAGCAGCCTGATGTAATGTGATTTTTGGTATAAGTGACCTTTTATCACAAAGTCCTGATTCTCTGGGTGACAAGACAGACTGGAGAGTCTAAGGGGAGTGTCTGGAGTCTAGGGTAAGACTGGGATCAGGGCCGGCTTTAGGCCGATTCAGCCGATTCGGCTGAATTGGGCCCCGCGCCAAGAGGGCCCCGCGCTGCAGCTCTCCACCCCGCCCCCAGCTCACTTCCCCCTCTTCCCCTCCCCTGAACGCTCCGCCCCCTCCCCTGCTTCTGAAAAGTCTGAAAAGAAGCAGGGGCGGGCAGGCAGCACCAGGTAAGCTGGGGTGGTGGGGGTGCGAGAAGGGCTCGGGGAGGCGCGGCCCGTTCCCGCAGGCCCCAGCGGCTCTGGCCCGGCTTGGCTCCAGCCCGGCCCCCGCGGCGCGGCCTGGCTCCGGCTCGGCTTGTCCCCCGCAGCGCGGCTTGTCCCCCCCCCGGTGCGGCCCCCGCGGCGCGGCTCGGGTCGTGTCCCCCCCCCCGGCGCGACCCCCACGGCACGGCTCGGGTCATGTCCCCCCGCGGCCCCCGCAGCGCGGCTCCGGGTCGGACCCAAGCCCGGCAACCCCGGCCGGAGCGCGGCTCAATTCCTGGGGGCGGGGCTTGCTGCAAGCCCCGCCCCCAGGAATCAGGCCCCGCTCTTGCTAAAGCTGGCCCTGACTGGGATAATGATCCAGGAGTTCACATTTGTCACTGGCTTGGTGAAATGTAATGACACAACGCACAACCAGCTTGAGATGGCTGCCCGCTTTTCTGCCATTCTGCCCAGACGTCGGCACTCATAGTTGTCAACTACTCCAGAGAGCTTGACAAAGGGGCTGCGGCTCACAAAGGAGGGCCCTGCACAGCTGGGAGGCAGTAATACAGGGGACAGCCGGAGCCCTGCCGCCGGAGCTCAGGTTCTCCTCCCCCCACCAATCTCTCACCGGGAGGTGGAACAGCAGCATAGAAGTCAGCGTGGCAATAGGGCGCTTGGTCTGCTGTGATTCTGGAATTTTCCTCTCTAAATTTAAACTACGTCATCTTTGTCTCTGCCATTTTGGTCCGCCATATTGGATTTTCTAAATTTAAATTATCATTAATTTCTACTTATTTAGAGCCTTAATCTTAAAACTAATGACTGTTTTGTGCCAATCAAGGTGTCCTGATACCGTCACCAGGTCAACTGGGAGAGGTGGAATTTTTTTGCAGTATTTAAATCCTTTCTGAAGTTGTTCTGCAAGCCTCTATTAAGGGGCTGCAAGGTACCTCAGAACATTCAGATCAAAAGTCTCTTGCTCTAGGCCCCCAGCCAGCTGAATTGCATTTATGCTCCCTGAGCCACTCACGAATCAGAAAGAGAGAGACACCAGGAAATCTCCCATGCCCCCACCCTTGAACCCCCCAAATATACAATCTTGCCCTGCTTGCCCCAGTGTAATTTTATTACCCTGTCTGTTCCTACCTCAATGTGGAGAGGACACGCATAGGGCTTTGAAGCCTGAGCTGAGATTTCCCAAGCACTTCAACCAAAACACACGGCTTTAGGTAAAATAAAAAACAGATTTACTAAGGACAGAAAGGTCGGTTTTACGTGGTAGGCCCAATAGGTCAGAGACAGTTATGAAAGAAAATAAAAGGTAAGCGTGCAGTCTAAATCTTGAACCTTATTACACTAGGCAGTATTGGGATCAAGCAGTTTTTTCTCACCCCACTGATTTTGTCAAGTCTTGGTTTTCCCATCATTCTTGTTGCTTCTGGAGTAGGTGGAGAAGAAAGGTAAAAGCATCATGCCACTGTCCCCTATTTTATATCCAGTCCATGTTCCTGGAAAACACTAGCCCAAGACATTTCTTGGTGGGCTTTGCTGAGTCACAGAGTTCAGTTGAGCAATTCTCCATTATGTGATGCTTGCACAGCTCTCTTAGGCTAGGTCTACACTAAGGGGGGGGTTGATTTAAGATACGCAAATTCAGCTACACGAATAGCATAGCTGAATTCGGCGTATGCTATTTGACTTACACCGCTGTGAAGACAGCAGCAAATCGACCGCCGCAGCTCCGTTGTCGACAGTGCTTACTCCTCCTGACGAGGTGGGAGTAAGCACGTCGATTCGGGGATCAATTTATCCGTCTAGATGAGACGTGATAAATCGATCCCCAAGAGATCGATTTCTACCCGCCGATCCAGGCGGGTAGTGTAGACTAGCCCTTACAGATTTCTAAATCCCTTGTTTACAACTCCCCTGCTGGTCGTGAAAGTAAAATGAATTATATTAAAAAAATAGAATAAATTAAAAAATGCTGTATAAAATGCTGCAATCCAGGTGTCAGAAAACTGTTAATCAATTGCTCCATTTAAGGGCGATTGGTAAAGCATTAGCCTTAGATAATAAGAGCTAATAAGGAAGTAGAATATGCATATTGTGCCCTAGGCAAATTCTTCAATTTGCTCTCTCTGTCCCTTTGTTTAGTTCGCACCCTTTTATCTGTATAAATAAGACTGTTTGAATCTTGCATGGGGGCTCACATTATCTGAATGTATTAGCAGAGCGCTGTGCTAATAAAACAGAGTGGTCTGACAAACTATGAGTCCTGAGTCTAACTTTGACAATTTGGAGGTTCCACCGAGATGGCAACCATCTTCACTGGGGCTGTGTGATTCCTGATCATTTTTGTAGGACGACTGTGGTAGCCGGCACCTGGGCATTTGGCCCGAGCGGTCCTCCTCCTGAACGGAAGGGTGCACGACCACAGTGAGGTCTACGCCATTGAACCTGTTGGTTCCCACTTCGTTCTGGTAGGGATCCCGGGATCTGACATCAGGAATCTGGTCAGGTAATTATTTCTGTGTTTTGTCCGGACTGAGGACTGTCCTGTCTCTGTGTCTATCCGTCCTCCTGTGGAGTGTTTGAGTCTGGGTGCCATCTCCGTCCGGGGATCGGCCGACCAAGGGGTTCCTGTCCCCGCGGTCTGAGTGAGTGAAATCTGCACAATCGCAGCCTTGGTGTGAAAGCAAGGGTGATTGAGGCAGTAGCCTGTGGGCTCCTTTTGTGTGTTGCACCGGGCATCGCTCTGACGAACCCAAATTTCCTTCTTGTGTGATTGGTGTGTGTAAAGTCCTCCTGTATTGGTAACCAGACGTCTAAGTCGGGAGAGTTCCCTAAAGGAACGCCGGCTCAGTTTTAGGAAGGGTCCAGATGCCTGTAAATTTCTGGAAAAATGGTCTAGGCTAACTCAGGGAGATCCCAAAACTCAGTAGCCGCTGTTAGGATTTTGGGACAAGGACCAAGTGGACGTCTTAAAAGACAAACTCGGCCAACCTAAAACTAAATTGGCTAAAGGAGAGATTAATTGTTTCATGCAGTGGTGGGAAGAGGCAAATCATAGGTGGACAGAATCAAAACTCGCCTCTCTCAAATGTATTCAAATAATAAGTTAAAAGCTTTATTAAAAGCCTCCTCTCCCACCACCAGACTGAGCGCTCCCCTTCACCCTGTTCTCTGACAAAAAAAACAACCCCGGATCGATCCCAACCTCCTTCATACTCCCCTCTCATTGTAAAAAGGATAAAAAGCCCCTTGTTCTGTTTCCCTTCATTCTCTGCCTCAGAAACTGATTCTTTAGTGTTCCACTACCAATTCAGCAAGGAGGGTGGGCTCCTCAACTAGCCCCCACCCTTCCTGGTCCCTTTCCTTAAACATTTCTCTCAAAATTGTGAAATGACCACAATATCACTCACAAAAACGGTTCATTGAAAAAAGCAGAATCAGGCCCAGACAAGAAACAGATAAAGAAGGTTGGAAGCCCTAAGGGCATAGTAGCAGGAGTAAGGAAAAGAGTAAGTAAGTACAGGCATGGGGAATTCAGATGCTGGGACAATACTTGAAATGGTGAAATCTGAGTTAATAAAGGTATCATTTTGGGAGATAAACAAGTGATTTAAGGAAAGAGTGTGAAAAGTTAACTCTACAGAGGCTGCAGCAGTTAAACCTTGTAAAAATGTTAAAAAGGACCATGTTAAAAAAAAAAAGAATTCTTGGTTTCTTTGCAGCCATTCTGAAGGAAAAATGGGCCCTTTTCCAAAAAAATGTCTGTAAATAATCCAGGTAAAGAGACTATCTGATTAAAATCATTTGACTATAAACAATTTAGTCAAATTTGCTAAAAGAACATAAGGGGGTTCTGTTGAAACTTAACTGACCCAAATGTACAAAGGGAATGTAATCTATGTACAGCTATGTAAAAACAGCAGTGTAGAAGGAATGTTAAGAAAAAGAAAATGTGTATGTATCTGTCTGTCTGTGGGAATATGTGAGGTTTGTAAAACTCCTGTTTTGTAGGTTTAAGATAAATTGGTTTTGTTTTGTTTATAATGCCACTAAAAATCCATTTGACTCTTTAATTCAAAGTTGCAAAACTGACAGACCTTTTTGCCAGACACAGGTAATCAGTGTTGGTTGGCTTTGGGATTTGGTATTTAACCTTTAAGGGGTAACTTAATTCTTTACAAAATTTAAATCAAGTCATGGCTGCAGCAGGGCAGTCAAAAATCAGGAAAATAAAAAGAGCTTCTGAATTCTTTGTGTTTGGTTGTTTGTTTGTTCGTTTTTTGTAACAAAATAGCAAATAAGAGCTGTAGTGAAAAAATACGAAATTAACAGTGCCCTCTGAAGCAACAGCAGGGGTGAGGTGCACAAAACAAAAAGAAGCAATGTTAGAAACACTGAGCCTTAAAATGGCTCTGTGTAATCAAACTGTCACTTTAATAAGGGTACATAAAACTCTGTAAAAACAAAAAAAAAAAAACAGTTACACCTTATATAAAAATTAATATGGCGAATGTTTTAAAAGTTAAAGTATAGAAGGAATGTGCAGAAGTGTGCAGTGTATTGGAAGCAAGAGTTAAAAGTAATCAAAATTCTGGTAAAAGTTAATTGTGTTCCTTTTAAGACAGAGTCTCTGAGCTCTGCTAATGGTTTTGAATCCAAAAGCCAAGCCTGTGATGATGCAAATTATCTAACTGATAAAGGAAGTGAGAGAACTGCCAGCACAAAGAAGTTGCAGATAAAGAACATACCTGGTCAGCAAACAAATTGTCTAAATAAAAGGCACAGTATAACAAGATACCTTTAATTAAAATAAATTTAATGTTAATAAGTACCCCTGTAACAATGTCTAATGTGTATGATTTTTTGGGGAAAAAAGAAATCCTTTATGGTAATGATGCTTTTCAGCTGTTACCTGTGAACAAACTTAAAGCTTAATACAGCAGGAAAGACATTGTAACCTTGGTCTGCTGTAAAGGGAAAACTGAGGTACACCACCTCATGGATTTAATGACTGAACAGTGGGATAATTTCCCCATAACTCTTAAAAGATAGAAGCCATTAAAACCTGGCCTGCCTATAGAACAAAAACACAGGAAAATATAGAGGTAATTCCTCTTGTTTTGCATGCAATCAGCAAGGGTATTTGTAAAAGAAAGGAATATTTTAAGCAATAATGAATGCCATCCCAAAAGGGGTAGAAAAAATGTTATTTTTGTCTTTCAGAAAAAGCTAATATCAGCTACAGGACAACCTAATAAGAAACAAATAAAAGTGGGAATGCTTATCCATCCATGCCTGTTGCTCCAAAGCCCTGTAGTAAAGACATCTCACTAGGATCCTGTATGTGGGATAAAATGAATAATGTGACCAAAGTACTGTATAATGGGCTATGTGTTAATTCTTGGGGGGGGGGGGGGGGGAAGTGTTTTAAAAGAATGGAAGTGTTAGCAACCTTCCAATAGGCGCCTCAGGGAGGAGAGGGGAGCTGCTGCTGGGGGGGGCACCTCAGGATGGGGGCTCGAAGACGGGGGTGGTGCGCAAGGTGGAAGTTTCGCATAGGGCGTAAAACATCCTTCCACCGGCCCTGAGGCAGAGCCAGAGGGTCACTGACCAGCTGATGCTCGGCTGATCCTGGATCCTCACCCCAGCCATGGACAGCTGGATCCTTGGGAGCCAAATGCCCCTGATGTGTGTGGGAAAAAGGAAATGGGTTTGTCACCAGGGCCAGCCCTAGTCAGGGCCCTGAGAGAATTTCCCTGCTGTGAGGAGGAGTCTGTAATGTCCAACAGGGCGTTTGCTCCACTTGGAGCATTACCCACACTGAGAACATCTCAGCAGTCACTTCCCTGCGTTGATTTGCAGATGCCTGATACTCAGGGAACACGAAATGTAGCTTCCCCCGCATTCACGGTCTCTCTGTTTTGCAGTTCACGGATGTGTGAATTCGGATTGAATCTTTTCCTGCAGTCAAGCTACTCCTAGGGTCTCTCACACCTGGGTGGGTTCTCTGATGTTTAATGAGGTGCGATCACTGAATGAAACTTTTCTGACAAGCAAGGCATATATGAAGTTATGACCATGATCTTGTGGGGTGGGGGCATACTGAGATTGCTCAGTTAAGGTAAACTGCAAAGAATGGGGCAGTCAATCCTCAAAATTGGTGGATATTCCAATACTTGGATTCACCAAGCCAGCAACAAGACAGCTTTTACAATACCTTACTGGGCTACACAGGCCAAAGCACAGCTCCCTTGAAGCAACCCAACCTGGCGCTCCCTCCAAGACAGCCCAGTTAAACATGATGGGGATTACTGAAAATCTTGTTCATTTTATAAAAAGTTCTACCAATCCTAAAGGATCATAGAATCATAGAATATCAGGGTTGGAATGCATCTCAAGAGGTCATCTAGCCCAACACCCTGCTCAAAGCAGAACCAAATCCCAACTAAATCATCCCAGCCAGGGCTTTGTCAAGCCGGGCCTTAAAAACCTCCAAGGAAGGAGACTCCACCACCTCCCTAGGTAACGCATTCCAGTGTTTCACCACCCTCCTAGTGAAATAGTTTTTCCTGATATCCAACCTGGACCTCCCCCACTGCAACTTGAGACCATTGCTCCTTGTTCTGTTGTCTGCCACCACTGAGAACAGCCGAGCTCCATCCTCTTTGGAACCCCCCTTCAGGTAGTTGAAGGCTGCTATCAAATCCCCCCTCATTCTTCTCTTCTGGAGACTAAACAATCCCAGTTCCCTCAGCCTCTCCTCATAAGTCATGTGCTCCAGACCCCTAATCATTTTTGTTGCCCTCCGCTGGACTCTTTCCAATTTTTCCACATCCTTCTTGTAGTGTGGAGCCCAAAACTGGACACAGTATTCCAGATGAGGCCTCACCAATGTCGAATAAAGGGGAACGATCACGTTCCTCGATCTGCTGGCAATGCCCCTACTTATACAGCCCAAAATGCCGTTAGCCTTCTTGGCAACAAGGGCACACTGTTGACTCTTATCCAGCTTCTTGTCCACTGTGACCCCTAGGTCCTTTTCTGCAGAAATGCTACCTAGCCATTCGGTCCCTAGTCTGTAGCAGTGCATGGGATTCTTCCGTCCTAAGGGCAGGACTCTGCACTTGTCCTTGTTGAACCTCATCAGGTTTCTTTTAGCCCAATCCTCTAATTTGTCTAGGTCCCTCTGTATCTTATCCCTACCCTCCAGCGTATCTACCACTCCTCCCAATTTGCTGTCGTCTGCCAACTTGTTGAGAGTGCAGTCCACCCCATCCTCCAGATCATTAATGAAGATATTGAACAAAACCGGCCCCAGGACCGACCCTTGGGGCACTCCGCTTGAAATGGGCTGACAACTAGACATGGAGCCGTTGATCAATACCCGTTGAGTCCGACGATCTAGCCAGCTTTCTATCCACCGTATAGTCCATTCATCCAGCCCATACCTCTTTAACTTGCTGGCAAGAATACTGTGGGAGACTGTACCAAAAGCTTTGCTAAAGTCAAGAAATAACACATTCACTGCTTTCCCCTCATCCCCAGACCCAGTTATCTCCTCATAGAAGGCAATTATTTTAATCAGGCATGACTTGCCCTTGGTGAATCAATGCTGACTTTTCTGATCACTGTACTCTCCTCTAAGTGCTTCAGACTTGATTCCTTGTGGACCTGTTCCATGATTTTTCAAGGGATTGAGGTCAGGCTGACTGGCCTGTAGTTCCCCGTATCCTCCTCCTTCCCTTTTTAAAAGATGGGCACTACACTAGCCTTTTTCCAGTCATCCGGGACCTCCCCCTATTGCCATGAGTTTTCAAAGATAATGGCCAAGGGCTGTGCAATCACATCCGCCAACTCCTTTAGTACCTTCGGATGCAGCGCATCTGGCACCATGGACTTGTGCTCGTTCAGTTTTTCTAAATAGTCCCAAACCACTTCTTTCTCCACAGAGGGCTGGTCATCTTCTCCCCATACTGTGCAGCCCAGTGCAGCAGTCTGGGAACTGTCCTTTTTTGTAAAGACAGAAGCAAAAAAATCATTGAGTACATTAGCTTTTTCCACATCCTCTGTCACTAGGTTGCCTCCCTCATTCAGTAAGGGGCCCACACTTTCCTTGAGTTAGTCTTAACATCTCTTGCTAACTGCAACTCCAAGTGTGATTTGGCCTTCCTGATTTCACTCCTGCATGCCTGAGCAATATTTTTATACTCTTTCTTGGTCAATTGTCCAATCTTCCACTTCTTGTAAGCTTCTTTTTTTGCGTTTAAGATCAGCAAGTATTTCACTATTAAGCCAAGTGCCTGCCATATTTACTATTATTTCTACACATCTGGATGTTTTTTTCCTGCAACCTCAATAAGGATTCTTAAAAATACAGCCAGCTCTCCTGGACTCCTTTCCCTGTTATGAAAAGCAACAGAGGGTGCTGTGGCACCTTTAAGTCTAACAGAAGTATTGGAGCATAAGCTTTCGTGGGTGAATGCCCACTTCATCTTGTGTCTGATGAAGTGGGCATTCACCCACGAAAGCTTATGCTCCAATACTTCTGTTAGTCTTAAAGGTGTCACAGGACCCTCTGTTGCTTTTTACAGATTCAGACTAACATGGATACCCCTCTGTTACTTTCCCCCTCATGTTATTCTCCCAGGGGATCCTGCCCATCAGTTCCCTGAGGGAGTCAAAGTCTGCTTTTCTGAAATCCGGGGTCTGTATTCTGCTGCTCTCCTTTCTTCCTTGTGTCAGGATCCTGAACTCGACCATCTCATGGTCACTGCCTCCCAGATTCCCATCCACTTTTGTCTCCCCTTCTAATTCTTCCCGGTTTGTGAGCAGCAGGTCTGGAAGAGCTCTGCCCCTAGTTGGTTCCTCCGGCACTTGCACCAGGAAATTGTCTCCTATGCTTTCCAAAAACTTCCTGGATTGTTTGTAGACCGCTGTATTGTTCTCCCAGCAGATATCAGGGTGATTAAAGTCTCCCATGAGAACCAGGGCCTGCTAGTTGCCGGAAGAAAGCCTCGTCCACCTCATCCCCCTGGACTGGTGGTCTATAGCAGTCTCTGACCACGACATCACCCTTGCTGCTCATACTTCTAAACTTAATCCAGAGACTCTCAGGTTTTTCTCCAGTTTCATACTGGAGCTCTTAGCAGTCATATTCCTCTCTTACATACAATGCAACTCCCCCACCTTTTCTGCCCTGCCTGTCCTTCCTGAACAGTTTATATCCATCCATGACAGTACTCCAGTCATGTGAGTTATCCCACCAAGTCTCTGTTATTCCAATGACATCAGAGTTCCTTGACTGTGCCAGGACTTCCAGTTCTCCCTGCTTGTTTCCCAGGCTTCTTGCATTTGTGTATAGGCACTAAAGATAACGCACTGATTGTCCCGCTTTCTAAGTCTGAGACAGGAGTCCTCCCGTCTTGCACTCTCCTGCTCGTGCTTCCTCCCAGTATCCTATTTCCCCACAAACCTCAGGTCTTTGGTCCCCTTCCCCCGGAGACTCTAGTTTAAAGGCCTCCTCACTAGGTTATCCAGCCTGCTTGCAAAGATGCTCTTCCCTCTCTTCGTTAGGTGGAGCCCATCTCTGCCTAGCACTCTTCCTTCTTGGAACACCATCCCACGGTCAAAGAATTCAAAGGCTTCTCTCCGACACCACCTGCGTAGCCATTCATTGATTTCCACAATTCGGTGGTCCCTACCCAGGCCTTTCTCCTGCACAGGGAGGATGGACAAGAATACCACTTGTGCCTCAAACTCCTTTATCCTTCTTCCCAGAGCCACGCAGTCTGCAGTGATCTGCTCAAGGTCATTCTTGGCAGTATCATTGCTGCCCACGTGGAGAAGCAGGAAGGGGTAGCGATCCGAGGGCTTGATGAGTCTCGGCAGTCTCTACGTCACATCGTGAATCCTAGCTCCTGGCAAGCAGCAGACCTCTCGGTTTTCTCGGTTGGGGCAGCAGATAGATGACTCAGTCCCCCTGAGGAGGGAGTCCCTGACCACCACCACCCTCTTCCTTCTCTTGGGAGCGGTGGTTTTGAAACCCCCATCCCTAGGACAGTGCATCTCATGCCTTCCAATCGGTGGAGCCTCCTTCTGCTCCCTTCCCTCAGATATATCATCTAGTCCACTCTCCGCATTAGTACCTGTGGAGAGAACATGAAAACAGTTGTTCACCTGTATCTCCATTGCTGGTACATGGACGCTTCTCTTTCTTCTTCTGGAGGTCACATGCTGCCAAATTTCTTCACCGTCCCTCTGTCCCCTCTGGGCAGCCTGCTCCAAATCTTCAGAACGTTGTGCCCGTAGAAGCATATCCTGACGTCTGTCCAGGAAATCTTCGTTTTCTCGTATGCAACACACGGTCGATACTTGTTTCTCCAGACCTCGATCCTTCTCTTCCAATATGGAGACCAGCTTGCACTTTCTCACTTCTGTCCTGTGGAAGAAAGACACATGGCACAACTTGTGCAGGTTACAACAACTGAACGCTCACCTTCCATAACTGCTTCCTTCTAAGAGCTTCCTCAGCTCTTGCAGCAACTCACAGAAGCCCGCAAGATGCAAGCCTCAGAGGCCTCTCCCGAGGTGAACTCCCAGGCAAACTCCCTCTGCAAGCCTCCGCTGTTCGCCGCTCAGCTGGTTCGCTGCTGACTGCCTTTTTATAACAGTCAGGCCCACTCAAGGTCCACCTGGAACAAAGCACTCC
The DNA here is from genome assembly GCF_027887155.1 of Malaclemys terrapin pileata. Classification (NCBI taxonomy): domain Eukaryota; kingdom Metazoa; phylum Chordata; order Testudines; family Emydidae; genus Malaclemys; species Malaclemys terrapin. The sequence continues at coordinate 41,392,338 of NC_071517.1, read as the reverse complement.
CAATTCACACTGTTCAAACAAACAAACAAATACTCAAGCACATGGTCAAACTGACAAACTGTCCCCTCAACAGACACTCAGATACTCACCCACACAGCCCCCCAATGCAACACTTAGCAAACCTCCTCTCTGACAGATCCCGCTATTAGCCTCTGCTGTTTGCCGCATTACTCACCAAGTTAATGAATACTTCAGTTCTTACCCAAATATACGTTTACAGCCAATTCTTATTAACTAAACTAAGATTTATTAAAAGAAGAAAAGAGAGTGAGAGTATTGGTTAAAAGATTATACATACAGACATGAATAGAGTGCTTAGATCAGTTTCACTGTAGAGATGGTGCATTAGAATTGTAAAGAGTCCTTTTCAGAATCCTTTCATGAGGTTATAGTCCATGTAAAAATGTTCGATATCAGGGCAGTCCAGATGGGACTGGAGATCTCCGTCTTATGACTCAAACTTCCTCTGAATAAAGCTTAACAAGATCGGAGAGAAAAGGATCAGGTCCCAAGAGTTTTCATACAGATTTTTGCAGCCTCTCATCAGCAGGCAGTCCTTGGGAGAACTATTGTTCACTAGGCTTTTGAAGTAACCTTCTATTTCCTAAACATCACCAGTAATTAACCACATGGATTAACATAAGGTAATTATCCATAAAGAAGTTCATAGACAGTTTACCACAAACTTTAAAGAGACATGCAATGACATTATTACACCCAAGTTTCATCTACATGTTATTATTCCCTTTTGATCTCTGAATTAACAGAATACAGCCCTAGATAGGAACCGTTTCATTCCATTGTTAACCTCAAACAAGATAAAGGCAAATATAGACTACTACAGGTATCAGAGGGGAAACCGTGTTAGTCTGGATCTGTAAAATGTGACAAAGGCCTGGTCTACACTACGACTTTAATTCGGATTTATCAGCGTTAATTCGAATTTACCCTGCAACCGTCCACACAACCACGCCATTTAATTCGAAATAAAGGGCTCATTAAATCGATTTCTGTACTCCACCCCGACGAGCGGAGTAGCGCCAAAATCGATTTTAACATTTCGAATTAGGGATAGTGTGGCCGCAATTCGATGGTATTGGCCTCCGGGAGCTATCCCACAGTGCATCATTGTGACCGCTCTGGACAGTAATCTCAACTCGGATGCACTGGCCAGGTAGACAGGAAAAGCCCCGCGAACATTTGAATTTCCTGTTTGCCCAGAGTGGAGAGCACAGGTGACCACAGATAGCTCATCAGCACAGGTAACCATGCAGGCCAATAATCGAAAAAGAGCACCAGCATGGAGCGTACGGGAGGTACTGGATCTGATCGCTATATGGGGAGAGGATTCAGTGCTAGCAGAACTTCGTTCTAAAAGACGAAATCCCAAAACTTTTGAAAAAATCTCCAAGGGCATGATGGAGAGAGGCCACAATAGGGACTCAGATCAGTGCCGCGTGAAAGTCAAGGAGCTCAGACAAGCCTATCAAAAAACAAAGGAGGCAAACGGTCGCTCTGGGTCAGAGCCGCAGACATGCCGCTTCTACGCCGAGCTGCATGCAATTCTAGGGGGGGGGCCGCCACCACTACCCCACCTGTGACCGTGGATTCCGGGTCGGGGATAGTCTCATCAGCTACACCTGAGGATTCTGCCAATGGGGAAGAGGAGGAGGAGGAGGATGAGCTTGCAGAGAGCACACAGCACTCCGTTCTCCCCAACAGCCAGGATCTTTTTCTCAGCCTGACTGAAGTACCCTCCCAACCCAGTATCCAAGACCATGACCCCATGGAAGGGACCTCAGGTGAGTTTACCTTTTAAAATATAAAACTTGTTTTAAAAGCAAACGATTTTTAATGATTACTTTGCCCTGAGGACTTGGGATGCATTCGCGGTCAGTTCAGCTACTGGAAAAGTCTGTTAACGTGTCTGGGGATGGAGCGGAAATCCTCCAGGGACATCTCCATGAAGCTCTCCTGGAGGTACCCCAAAAGCCTTGCCACAAGGTTTCTGGGCAGTGCATCCTTATTCCGTCCTCTATGGTAGGACACTTGACCACGCCATGCTTGCAGCAAGTAATCTGGTATCATTGCCTGACAAAGCCTGGCAGCGTATGGTCCCGGAGTTTGCTGGCATTCAAGCAACATCCGTTCTTTATCTTGCTGTGTAATCCTCAGGAGAGTGATATCACTCATGGTAACCTGGTTGAAATACGGGAACTTAATTAAGGGGACAGAGGTGGCCGTTCCTACTGGGCTGTTTGCCTGTGGCTGAAAATAAATCCTTCCCTTCAGTTAGCCAAGCGCAGATGGGAAATTGGCCCTGAGCTTTTCGCGTTTGGCTAGCAGGGATCTTCCCTGTTACCAGCCACGCGGTGGGGGGAGGGGTACCGTGATCATCCCAGAGAATTCATGGCGGGAGGGGGCGGCAGGGGGGGTTAGTTTGGTCCCTGCAGGGATCTTCCCTGATACCAGCCACGCAGTGGGGGGAGGGGTACAGCGATCATCCCAGAGAATACATGGTGGGGGGGTGTGGTTAGTTTGTTTTCTGCTGCTGCTGAATGTTAACAGAAAAACTGCAACACTCTACGGGCTTTGCTTGGTATGTGGGAAAGGAGGGCGCAGAAGCCGAAAGACAATGGCTTACCATGACCGCATGCAAGCCGAATTCTGTTGCCCGGACCTGTGATCTCTAGCAGCAAAGCCACAGGCACTCAGTATTAAGAGGCCAAATGCGACCTTGCATAGAAATCACATGTGCTATGTAATGTGAATAGTGTTGGTCACCGTGAAAGAGTATAAGCATTGTTCTGCAAAATGTATCTCTTTAAACAATTCTCTCTTTTTCCCCTCCCTACAGCAGCTGCAAATTCCTCAAGCCTCCCTCCTCCATCCCGAAGGCTATCACAGATAAGGCGTCGTAAAAAGAAGACGCGAGACAAGATGTTTGCAGAAATTATGGAATCCACCCGCAGTGACAGAGCTCATCTGAATGAGTGGAAGGAAATGGTTTCAAAGTATAGGAAAGAAGCGAGTGAACGTGAGGACAGGAGGGACGCTCGAGATGAGAGGTGGCGGCAGGAAGATCAGAGGAGGCAGGATGCAACGCTGGGGCTGCTGCATGAGCAAACAGACATGCTCTGGTGTCTGGTGGAGCTTCAGGAACGGCTGCAGGAAAACAGAGTGCCGCTACAGCCTCTGTACCCCCTCCCCATGTTTCATATCCTCCTCACCCAGACGTGTAAGAACGCGGGGGGGGGGAGGCTCCGTACACCTTCCCATTCCACCCCAGTGGACAGCCCAAGCAAAAGGCTGTCATTTTTTTAACCTTTTTTTAGTGTCCTTTTCCTTCCCACTTATCCTCCTCCCAAATCCAACCCGAGTTCCCTCCCTCTTTTTATAATCTATTAATAAAGAATAAATGATTTTTAAATGATAGTGCCTTTATTTGGTTTGAAAGCAAGCTGGGGGAAGAGGGAGGGTGGGTTCCTTACAGAAAATGAGTCAATAAAGGGGGCGGGTTTTCATGAAGGAGAAACAAACAGATATTTCACACTGTAGCCTGGCCAGTCATGAAACTGGTTTTCAAAGCTTCTCTGATGCACAGCGCTTCCTGGTCTGCTCTTCTAATCGCCCTGGTGTCTGGCTGCGCGCAATCAGAACCCACCCCGCCATAAAGGCCTCCCCCTTACTTTCACAGAGATTGTGGAGCACGCAGCAAGCAGAAATAACTATGGGGAGATTTCTTTGGCTGAGGTCAGAGCGAGTCAATAATGAACGCCAGCGACCTTTTAAACGGCCAAATGCACATTCTACCACCATTCTGCACTTGCTCAGCCTGCACTTGAACAGCTCCTGACTCCTGTCCAGGCTGCCTGTGTATGGCTTCATGAGCCATGGCATTAAGGGGTAGGTTGGGTCCCCAAGAATAACTACTGGCATTTCAACATCCCCAACGGTTATTTTCTGGTCCGGAAAGTAAGTCCCTTGCTGCAGCCCTTTAAACAGAGTAGTGTTCCTGAAGACGCGAGCATCATGAACCCTTCCCGCCCAGCCCGCGTTGATGTTGGTGAAACGTCCCTTGTGATCCACAAGTGCTTGCAGCACCATTGAAAAGTACCCCTTGCGGTTTATGTACTGGGTACCCTGGTGCTCCGGTGCAAAGATAGGGATATGGGTTCCATCTATCGCCCCACCACAGTTAGGGAATCCCATTGCAGCAAAGCCATCCACTATGGCCTGCACATTTCCCAGAGTCACTACCTTTCGTAGCAGCACCTGAGTGATTGCTTTGGCTACTTGCATCACAGCAGCCCCCACAGTAGATTTGCCCACTCCAAATTGATTCCCGACTGACCGGTAGCTGTCTGGCGTTGCAAGCTTCCACAGGGCTATCGCCATGCGCTTCTCAACTGTGAGGGCTGCTCTCATCTTGGTATTCTGGCGTATCAGGGCAGGGGACAGCAAGTCACAAAGTTCCATGAAAGTGCCCTTACGCATGCGAAAGTTCCGCAGCCACTGGGAATCATCCCACACCTGCAACACTATGCGGTCCCACCAGTCTGTGCTTGTTTCCCTTGCCCAGAATCGGCGCTCCATGGATAGAACCTGCCCCATTAACAACATGATCTCCAAAGCACCGGGGCCCGTGGTTTCACAGAATTCAGTGTCCGTGTCCATGTCCATGTCCTCATCATGCTTGTCGCTGCGCTGCCGCCGCCGCTGCCTCCTCGCCTCGTTTTTCTGGTCCTGGCTCAGCATAAACTCCACGAGAACGCGTGAGGTGTTTACAATGTTCATGACTGCTGTCTTGAGCTGAGCGGGCTCCATGCTTGCCGTGGTATGTTGTCTGCAGTGTTCACCCAGAAAAAAAGGCGCGAAATGGTTGTCTGCTGTCTGTTGCTTTCATGCAGGGAGGGAGGGAGGTGAGGCTGTACCCAGAACCACCTGCGACGATGTTTTTTGTCCCATCAGGCACTGGGATCTCAACCCAGAATTCCAATGGGCGCGGGAGACTGCGGGAACTATGGGATAGCTATGGGATAGCTACCCACAGTGCAACGCTCCAGAAATCAAAGCTAGCCACGGTACTTGGACGCACACCGCTGAATTTATGTGCTTAGTGTGGCTGCATACATTCGACTTTATACAATCTGTTTCCCAAATTCGAATTATATGGACTATTCCCGTAGTGTAGACATACCCAAAGAGTCCTGAGGAACCTTAAAGACTAACAGAAGTATTGGAGAATGATTTCAACAGTTTCCACCCCACCATCAACCTCAGCATGGACCAATCTACAAGGAAGATCCACTTCCTAGACACCACGGTACAAATAAGTGACAGTCATGTTAACACCACTGCACCCCACCGACCTCTATGCCTACCTTCATGCCTCCAGCTTCCATCCCTGACACACCACATGATCCATCGTCTACAGCCAAGCGCTGAGCTATAACCGCATTTGCTCCAACCCCTCAGACACAGACCAACTCCTACAAGATATTCACCAAGCATTCCCAAAACTAGGATACCCGCACGAGGAAATAAAGAAACAAATCAACAGAGCCAGACGTGTACCAAGAAGCCTCCTGCTGCAGGACAAGCCCAAGAAAGAAACCAACAGAACTCCACTGGCCATCACCTACAGTCCTCATCTAAAACCTCTCCAACGCATCATCATCTACAACTCATCCTGGACAAAGATCCATCACTTTCACAGGCCTTAGGAGACAGGCCAGTCCTCGCCCACAAAACAAACCGCCAACCTTAAGCATATTCTCACCAGCAACCACACAACGCACCATGGTAACTCTAACTCAGGAACCAATCAATGCAACAAACCTCAATGCCAACTCTCCCCATATTTTTATACCAGCGATACCATCACAGGACCTAACCAGATCAGCCACAACATCACTGGTTCATTCACTTGTACGTTCACCAATGTAGCATACACCATCGTGTGCCAGCAATGCCCCCCTGCTATGTACATCGGCCAAACTGGACAATCCCTACGTAAAAGAATAAATGGACACAAGTCAGATATTAGGAATGGCAATATACAAAAACATATAGGAGAACACATCAACCTCCCTGGACACACAATAGCAAATTTAAAGGGGATCGTGCAGGAAAAAAACTTCAGGACCAAACGCCAAAGAGAAACTGCTGAACTTCAGTTCATTTCCAAATTTGACATAATGAGCTCAGGATTAAACAAAGACTGTGAATGGCTAGGCAACTACAAAAGCAGTTTCTCCTCCCTTGGTGTTCACACCTCAACTGCTAGAAGATGGCCTCATCCTCCCTGATTGAACAAACTCGTTATCGCTAGGCAGATTCTTGCCTGCATATTTATACCTGCCCCTAGAAATTTCCACCACATGCGTCTGACAAAGTGGTTATTCACCCACAAAAGCTTATGCTCCAATACTTCTGTTAGTCTATAAGGTGCCACAGGACTCTTTGTTGCTTTTTATAGACTACTACAGTTACCATCTTCTTCCAGGTCTTTCAAATAAGTTTACATTTCAAAGCTCAAACTTATCTAACATGGACACACTTTTTTAACATGTCTCTAAAGGTTGAACTGTTTCTATTACATGCAAGTTGCTTAACCCTTTCTCTCCCAGTGTCACAGAAGTTTAGCTCCTGTGTGGATTGCTTGATGTTTAATAAGGTGTGACCTCTGTATGAAACCTTTCCCACAGTCCAAGCACTTGTGGGGTCTCTCTCCTGTGTGGATTGCCTGATGTTTAACAAGGTGTGACCTCCGTATGAAATTTTTTCCACAGGCTAAGCACTTATGGGGTCTCTCTCCTGTGTGGATTGCCTGATGTTTAACAAGGTCTGACCTCCATATGAATTTTTTTCCACAGTTCAAACACTTCTGTGGTCTCTCTCCTGTGTGGATTGCTTGATGTTTGAGAAGGTTTGACCTCTGTATGAAACTTTTCCCACAGTCCAAGCACTTGTGGGGTCTCTCTCCTGTGTGGATTGCTTTATGTTTAATAAGGTGTGCACTCTGTATGAAACTTTTCCCACAGTCCAAGCACTTGTGGGGTCTCTCTCCTGTGTGGATTGCCTGATGTTTAACAAGGTCTGACCTCCATATGAATTTTTTTCCACAGTTCAAACACTTCTGTGGTCTCTCTCCTCTGTGGAATGCCTGATGTTTAAGAAGGTCTGACCTCCATATGAAACTTTTCCCACAGTCCAAGCACTTGTGGGGTCTCTCTCCTGTGTGGATTGCTTTATGTTTAATAAGGTGTGAACTCTGTATGAAACTTTTCCCACAGTCCAAGCACTTGTGGGGTCTCTCTCCTGTGTGGATTACTTTATGTTTAATAAGGTGTGACCTCTGTATGAAACTTTTTGCACAGTCCAAGCACTTATGTGGTTTCTCTCCTGTGTGGATTGCCTGATGTTTAGTGAGGTCTGACCTCTGTATGAAACTTTTCCCACAGTCCAAGCACTTATGTGGTCTCTCTCCTGTGTGGATTGCCTGATGTCTAATAAGGTCTGACCTCTGTATGAAACTTTTCCCACAGTCCAAGCACTTGTGCGATCTCTCTCCTGTGTGGATTGCCTGATGCTTAACAAGGTCTGACCTCCGTAGGAATTTTTTCTCACAGTTCAAACACTTATGGGGTCTCTCTCCTGTGTGGATTGCTTGATGTTTAACAAGGTTTGACCTCTGTATGAAACTTTTTCCACAGTCCAAGCACTTGTGGGATCTCTCTCCTGTGTGTATTTCCTGATGTCTAATAAGGTGTGACCTCTGTATGAAACTTTTCCCACAGTCCAAGCACTTGTGGGGTCTCTCTCCTGTGTGGATTGCCTGATGTTTAGAAAGGGATGATCTGTTCCTGAAACATTTCCCACAGTCTAAGCACTTATGTGGTCTCTCTCCTGTGTGGATTGCCTGATGTTTAACAAGGTGTGACCTTCGTATGAAATTTCTTCCACAGTTCAAACACTTATGGGGTCTCTCTCCTGTGTGGATTGCTTGATGTTTAACAAGGTATGACCTCCGTATGAAACTTTTCCCACAGTCCAGGCACTTGTGGGGTCTCTCTCCTGTGTGCATTCCTTTATGTTCAATAAGATTTGACCTCTGTATGAAACTTTTCCCACAGTCCAAGCACTTATGTGGTCTCTCTCCTGTGTGGATGGCCTGATGTTTAGTAAGGTCTGACCTCTGTATGAAACTTTTCCCACAGTCCAAGCACTTATGTGGTCTCTCTCCTGTGTGGATTGCCTGATGTTTAACAAGGTGTGACCTCTGTATGAAACTTTTTCCACAATCCAAGCACTTATGGGGTCTCTCCCCTGTCTGGATTCTCTGATGTGTAATTAATTCTGATTTCCAATTCAAACAGTTTCCACATTCGAGGCATTGATAGGGTTTCTCTCCCATGTGGCTTTTCCCATGGTTATTAAGATCTGAGCAGTTATTGAAGCTTTCCCCATGGGCCAAGTATTGAAGGGGTTTCCCTCCAGTATGGATTGTCTGATGTGTCACAAGCAGTGATCTGAAAATGAACCCTTTTCCACATTCGAGGCACTGATAGGGTTTCTCTTCCTTAGGATTTGTCTGCTGGGCTGTGGGATCCTTGTCTCCTCCCCTACATATAATAGATTCATCCACTTTCTTCCTTGGGTGGTTTTTCATTCGCCTCTCTGACTTGTGCCAATTTCCCCAGGCTTCTCCCTCTTCCAAGCACTGGGATAAACTCCCTTCAGCACTTCCCACAACGGTCCCCTGTGGTTCCACTTGCCCAGGAACTTCCTCATGTTGATTCCCATTCTTCTTCTCATCCACTGTCTCATCACCTGTTGGGAGATAGAGACAATACAGACAGGAGTCATTGTGCTGGGGAGAAAGAGGAATAGCACCAAGGGAAAACCCAATATGCTAACATTGTGAAGACTGAGCAACTGGATTTTGCCTCCAGATCCCACCCAAACACTCCCAGGGATGGAAAGTTGGGAAGGAAACTCCTGCAGCTAACAGGATGGTTGGGAAGCCGTGAATGGTATCTGTTGACTACAGCCCTGGTTGAGGTGAGGAAGAACTAAGGGCTCTTACTCACAGCATATTTTTGGGATTCTCAGCTTTTTCCTTCATTCACCAGATGGTTTCTGTTTCAGTCCTCACCTGTGCGATTGCCTCTCAGGATCTCTCTTTCCTCACAGACCTGGAGATCCGGGACCCACAGTTCTTCCCCTCGTTCCAGGTGGGAGATCAGTTCAGGTTTGGGAATGGGAAATCCTGAACAGGGAGTGAAAAGAGACAAGGTCGGGGCACATGGAGGATTGGAAGATTCTCTGTCACAAAGGGCATTCTGTGAGTGGTACCTCTCCCCATGATCTGCTGGGGGAACATGGAATCCAACAGCACGGGAACATGATCACTGAGGCCTCTTGGGAGAAGCAGACGTCTGGGGAGGTGGGGGGAATTTTTACGCCCTCACAAGGAGTTCCCAGGATCTATGTGCTGTTGGGCCTTGCTGACGCGCACACAGCTCTGGAGTTAGACCATTTCCTATTTCTAAATCTGCAGAGCCCAGAGTCTTCCCCAGGGCTGGAGCTATTCCCAAGAAGGGAAATGAAGAGGGATTTTGTGCGTCAGTAAGAAACAATACAGACAGCACAATGAATGACTTCTGCCCCCCGAATGCTGGAGGGGTAGGCATGGTTTCGCATGTCCATTAGGTTTTGATACCCGTGTCCCAATGAAAGTCCCTCTCACGTGGCAGCTGCACATTCTGGAACCCATTCCCCTCCAATCTAACTGACCAGGGAAAAACCTGACCAGAGTCAGAAATGAAGACCTCACGGCTTCTAATAACCGAGGGGACAGGAATCCCTTACCCAGCGAGGTCACCATCTCATAGTTCTCCTGCATGACGTCCCTGTAGAGGGCTCTCTGACTGGGGTCCAGCAGAGCTCCCTGACCCTGGGTAAAATACACAGCCACCTCCTCGAAGGTCACCGGCAACTGAAACAACAAGAGACCCCCACTCAGCCCCTGCTGCCCCAGCCACAATCCCACTAGTCACAGGAGAGGAAGAAAGAAAAAAAACTTCTTGTAAGCTCTGGGAGGACCAGAGTAGCAGAATCCCACCCCCTCCCTGCTCAGAGCGCCAGGAGTGTTCATGAGGCGGGGAGAAGGTGAGACTTCCTAGTCCCCCCCGCAGCAGATGGAGGAGGGCAGGGTCTTCTCATTTACCAATTACCACACACTTGCCAGCCACAGGCTGATATGGGAAGCAGAGCACTGAGCCAGGGACAGGGACAGGAATCCCAAAAGCTTCCCTTCATATTTCACAGCAGCCTCTGGCAGTGGGTTCAGGCTCCAGCACTGGGAGTATGGAAAATGTTCCCAGCACTGCCCAGGAGGGTTATGACCTCTTTGACAAATGGTGGTATGCCCTCTCCTACTCAGTAAATCAGCAGGTTTATCACACCCTGTCTCCTCCCTGCCTCTCCCTCCCGCCGTCCAGCAGCTCCCTGAAAATCCGCTACCTGAGCTGACTCCATCACGGCCATTTCCCTTCCCTGTCCAATGGAAGATGGGACGATCTTGAGTGAAATCTGGATGGGATTCCTCAGCCTGTCGGGGGCGATTGGGAAGGTTTCAAAAGGGGCTTGAGTGCATGTTACAGCCTGATTCCCCCAGGTTCTCGTCCTGCAGAGAGATGCTCTGGACTCTTCCACACTGGAAAGAAACCCAGTTAGTTCATTAACACCCAGGCCTGGGCCCTCCCAGCAGAACTAAACCCCAAGGGGCACTTTTAAACTCTTCCCATAAGAGAGTCTCTGAGCACAATGCTGGAAAAAGAGCAGAACCAAATGAGCCACCTTGGGGGATTCCCCCTGACATTGTCGTGTCACCCCTCTAACTCTCCCCTTCCCCCCCAAGTAGTGTGGTGTTCAGCCAAGTCAGGAACTGGCTTTTCCTCTCTCAGCTCTTCCCCTTGTTCCCAGGGGGATGCAGGGAATGGATCTGGGCAGTTCTGGGATCTGGGAACCACCCTCTCCCTTTTGTTGTTCCAGTTTTCCCCTTCCAGTCTCTCCTCTGTCCCTTTTTATCCTTTTCCCTTAGGAGAACCGGCGACTGCACCATTGTCCTGGGCCTTTGCTCTCATGCCAGCAGATCAAGGAATTTGATCGTTCCCCTTTATTAGACGTTGGTGAGGCCTCATCTGGAATACTGTGTCCAGTTTTTGGTCCCAGACAAGAAGGATGTGGAAAAATTGGAAAGAGTCCAGCGAAGGGCAACAAAAATGATTACGGGCCTGGAGCACATGACTTATGAGGAGAGGCTGAGGGAAATGGGATTGTTTATTCTCCTGAAGAGAAGAATGAGGGGGGATTTGATAACTGCTTTCAACTACCTGAGGGGGGGTTCCAAAGAGGATGGAGCTCAGCTGTTCTCAGTGGTGGCAGATGACAGAACAAGGAGCAATGATCTCAAGTTGCAGTGGGGGAGGTCTAGGTTGGATATTAGGAAAAACTTTTTCTCTAGGAGGGTGGTGAAACACTGGAATGCGTTACCTAAGGAGGTGGTGCAGTCTCCTTCTTTGGAGTTTTTTAAGGCCCAGCTTGACAAAGCCCTGGCTGGGATGATTTAGTTAGGAATTAGTCCTGCTTTGAGCAGGGGGTTAGACTAGATGATCTCCTGAGATCCCTTCCAACCCTCATATTCTTTGATTCTATGATTAGGCAGCTCAGTCACTGCCACTGCTAACAGGGGTTTGAACCTGGCTGTGTCCATGGGGGCAGCAGCTCTGGGACTCGCAGACACACAGGGAGCCCCCTCCCCTTGTAGGCCAAATTCACCAGCCAGTCCCTGAAAGGGGCCCTTTGTGCTGAGTCACTTTCCTGCCCAGTCCCAGCCCTTTACCCCCAGGTCTCTCCATCACCTGCAGGCTGCGGCTCGGGGGCTGGTGTGTGCAGAACCCGGGCCTGCACCAGGGGCTGGTTCCAGCCACCACAGCAAGTCCCCACCTGGGCTGGGCACTGAGGGGATTTAACAAAGGTCTCTCCTCTGCTGGGTAAGAAGCAGCTTCTAGGTTTGGGCTCCCAGACCAAAATGCAGGAGGCAGCAGCTTCGGACCCAGGGAGCTCAACTCCAGAGCTCTAATATCCTGAGAAGAGACACACACCCACTTCCTCTTCTCCCTTAGCAATAACCAGAGCCCTTTGGTGGCAACACCCGATTAACTAGCTGCCCTGGACTCTACCCCCAGCCCCCAGGGACAGCCAGTGTTAGCTAACCAGGGCACAGTATGCAGCCTGTTTGACTCATCAAGGACCCCGCCCCTCCAGCCTAGGGTGACCAGATGTCCCGGTTTTATAGGGACAGTCCTGATTTTTGGGTATTTTTCTTATATAGGCGCCTATTACCCCCACTCCCTGTCCCGATTTTTCACATTTGCTGTCTGCTCACCCTACTCCAGCCTCTGCTTGAACCAAGTCAGAAGAAAGACTTATAAGAAAACAATGAAAGGGTCATGGGAGACACACTTAACCCCTCCAGACAAGGGTGACAGGATTAAGGCAACTCCCCTAGCCTCATTTACAGAGAAGATGGGACAGGGCGGCACCTCCATTAGCATACAGACTGGAGAACAGAGATTCCAAGGCAAGAACTGCACTGAACTCTGGGACCAGAAAAACAAGGAAGCAATGCATCATGGGGGAGTCTCTGCTCCAGATGTTAATGAATCCACGCCTGCAAATTCTCAATTACTGAGAGACAATTTAGGCTCATTGATATATTTGCTTTTGACAAACAACTCTCTGTATAACTTTTCATGAGTGACTTACCCAAGTATTCGGATTCTAATATCTAAACTGTATTGTTAAATGTATTCCCCTAAATTTGAGTTATTGCTAATTATGTACTTCATTATCTTTGACTTTTAAAATGAACTTTGTATTTGTGGATAATCTGAGCACTAAACCCAGATGTACACACACTCTTTTCTTAACCTGTGTGTTATGTCATTTTTTTTACAATAGCTTTAATAAATCCTTTTTTGGTATCCAAAATATTGATGCTGCCTAATTGCATTGTGAGCTCCCTGGAAGGAACACCACCCATAACCAGGAATGGTCAGTTCCTATTGTCTAGCTTGAACAAAACAACTTTGGTATATGCCCTTGAGCCATCAGTTTACACAAAAACAAATCTAGTGATCTCCCTTGAACCATTGTTGTTTCCCTACAAAACCCCCTACCCACGCTCAAGTAAGTGCTCTGATGCCTGGATCCAAAATCTGCATCAGTTCCATTGGGACTTCATCTTCTCCTGACTGATCGTGCTGGGGGCTCTGCCTGTCTCCAGCACTCCAGACCCTCAGCTACCACCATCACCTGGGAGCCCCGATCGATTAAAGCATCATGGAGTGGTGAGAACCCAGCTCTGTCTCTCTCTCGGTATAGCCTTCTGACCCTGACTTGTGTCATCAGTTACAGTTTTCTAAACCTGACTTTTATAATCAAAATTAAGTTAGATTTAATATTATAACTGTTTTGTTTGGCTCCCGTATGGTTATTACCTGGCAATAAATAACTTCCATGGTTAAGCTGGTTGCTTCGCTCTCCCTCTCCCCACCCGCCCCGTCACTGCCCGTGGGTGTTTGTGGCTACCCCAGTTGTGCTGCAGCAATGCTCCTTCTCATACATAAACTAAAGATCCCTGCAGCACCCAAAAATCCTGTGGGGTTTGCTCATCAAGTGGGTTACTACCAGAACGACTGTAACGTGAAAGTGGAGACAGGGACGTGCTGAACCTGGGGCACGAGGGTGGGAACTTGGAGGTGCTGCTCAACACAGCCTGCTGAGTCCAGGGATATAAAAGGGGTCAGCTTGGGAGTGCTGATTAACCCGGTCCTGTGTGTGTGTGCATGCGCGCATCTGATTCTGGGGCTGGAAGAACCCAGCCCTGGGGAACCTATGTCCTGCAGGATAGCTCCATTGGGAGGGGACTTGTAGCAGAGAGAAGTAGAGCACTCTATGAGAACACAGGTGACACAAGCAGTACATTGATAGAATTACAGAATCCCCCCCCCCCCCCCCCGAAAAGTAACCCTAATAAATGAGTGTACACCAAAGTAACGGGCAAAACTGGTAACGGCAGGCAGAGGCTGATCCCATTGGCCCATCTACACTTACCCCCTGCCATACCCAGCAAAAACAACAAGGAGTCTGGTGGCACCTTAAAGACTAACAGATTTATTTGGGAATAAGCTTTCGTGAGTAAAAACCTCACTTCTTTGGATGCATAAATAAATCTGTTAGTCTTTAAGGTGCCACCACACTCCTTGTTGTTTTTGTATATACAGACTAACATGGCTACCCCCTGATACTTCATACCCAGCAGTGACTCTGGTTTGTCACCAGCGTGGCTGAGATCTGAATCCTGCATGTAAATCAGACCAGGGCCCTGGGCAGCCTGGGTGCCTGTGGATATTTGCCTTGTAGCTTCTGATCCCTGAGGGGTTAGTCCCCTGCTCACCCCCAAAGCTCATTTCACCAGTTCCAGGAAAAATGTTCAGTGCCTCATGCTCTCCTACCCCATGGGGCAGAGGGGCTACCATTGCTTGTATCTCTTACCATCCCAGTGACCAGTTACTGCATCGAGTGCAATTCCCTTCCTGATGCCGTGAATGAGGGATTCCACTGATTGCTCCTGTAAGGATAAGGCCTTTTCCTGTAGCCATATTGTGAGGCCTATGGCCTTTGTCTGCAGCCATATTAGGAGAGCAGGAGCCCTGAGCTAAGAAGCAGGAAGTCACATGATCACATTCCTTCTAAATTGCATTAAATCAATGCAGTATCAGGCTGTTAAAAAGGAGACCCTGTCCTAATAGCCCCCACTATCACCAGATAAAGAAACAGATCTTAAAATGGTTAAAGAAAACTGAGTTTGGTAGCATTCCAAACCACTTATCAATAGTTGTGGTTGGGAAATCCTCATTTCTTTATTAAAAAGAAGAACAGGAGTACTTGTGGCACCTTAGAGACTAACACATTTATTAGAGCATAAGCATATATGCATCCGAAGAAGTGGGCTGTAGTCCACGAAAGCTTATGCTCTAATAAATTTGTTAGTCTCTAAGGTGCCACAAGTACTCCTGTTCTTCTTTTTGCGGATACAGACTAACACGGCTGCTACTCTGAAACCTGTCATTTCTTTATTGTTTTGTCTCTATCGTCCCCACTTCCCTCTTGTTTGTCTGTATGATCTCTGTCTGGTTCTTTGATTGTTTTTGTCTGTTACATAATTGATTTTGGTAGGTGTAAACTAATTAAGGGAGTGGGGTATGGTTCGATGGAGAATTTTGTTACAATGTTAGGATTGGTTAGTAAAATTTTAGTAAAATGATTGGTTAAGGTACAGCTAAGTGCAAAATGGCATCGAATGTTACAGGATTGTACGGCCATTCTAGATATATGGATCCTTTGGAAAGGGAAGCTGTGAAAGCATGAAGCTAGTATGCCTCAAAGGGCCAGACACAACAAGGTAATAAAAGAAAAACAAAATTTATTTATGTATTTAAATCAGTCAGCACTGAACTCAAATTACAATAGTGCAATAGAAACAGGAACTGTTAACAGTATCACCCTGAGATGTGATTGTCAAGCTACTAGCAACTGTTAATATTTCCCATGATTATTTGCTATTAAGAATATGAATTCCATGGCACAATGATGTCCCTCTGCACAATGTTAATGAAGTTTAGGATGAAGAGCTCTGAGTAATAGAAATAATATTTTTAAAAGGAACTTTAATTTAAAGGCGTGAAACTGCACAGACTGGATTCCAAGAGGAGTCAAACGCAGGGGACCAGGCATCCTGGCTAAGACACATTTATGAAGCGCTGAATGGCTTTACAAACATAGAAACTGTGAACTGGATTATTTTAAACACTAAAAGTAAGTACCTGTGACAATGATTTTTTTTGTGGGGGGGGGGGCTGTAAATATTTCCCTGGATCAAGTCTCCATTAACAACTCAAAGAACAGGAGTACTTGTGGCACCTTAGAGAGTAACAAATTTATTAGAGCATAAGTCCACGAAAGCTTATGCTCTAATAAATTTGTTAGTCTCTAAGGTGCCACAAGTCCTCCTGTTCCTTTTGCGGATACAGACTAACACGGCTGCTGTTCTGAAACCTGTCATTAGCAGCTCAGTAGCATCTTATACAGGAGAGGGGCCCTGTCCAGGCTCTGCGATGCACTGGGCCTTTAAGGACACGGCTCTGGGAAATGGGAGCTGAGATCCTGGGAAGGGGGCAGGAAAAGCCCCTCTGCCCCACCCCCCTTATTTTTGCAACCACTGCAGCTGGCTCACCCCATCTGGGGGTGTTTTACCCCCCGCACCCCGGCTCCCCCCCCTCAGCCCCCACATGCCTCTGTCCCAGCCCAGCACGGCCCGGCCGGGCTCCCCCGCCCCGCACACACCGGGAGCTGGCGGCAGTTTTCCCGGGCCCCGGGCAGGGAATCGCAGCCAGCTCCGCTGGGAGCAGCCCGGGGGTGACGGGGCCGGTGTCTCTTACCTTCCCTGCGAGCGGGGTGAACCGACACACACAGCTCTCGCTCCCAATGCCCTACTTGGGTGTACTGAGCATGCGCACCGAACTGAGCATGCCCAGTACCCTTCGCTGTAGCCACTGCCCTCTCTCTGCCCTTACTTCTGCCTAGGATTTGCTGCCTCCTCTTTGGAGGGGTTTAAAAGGATTAAGGGGGCAAAGCGCAGCGGGGGTGGGGCTGTCAGGGTCTGAGCAGGGGGCAGAAATTTACTGGCCGGGGGGCTCAAGCTACTGTAGCGAGCGGCAGAAGAGGGGCTGAAGGGGAAAACTCGGGGGTGGGAGCCGGGGTTAAGCCCGGGGGGGGGGGAGACGCTGCCAGACCCCGTGCAGGGACAAAACCCCCATTTAGGGAGGGGGAGGGGGGAACAGTGACCCCCTGGGATGAGGCACCCACTGTGCTCGCTAATCTAGGGGTGTGGGGGGGGGGCAGAAGCTGTTTTCTTTCTGCTCACAGGAGGCTGCATGTCAGCCCCAGAGCAGAGGGCGGGTTCCTGGGACTGGGGTGTTAAAGGCACAGGCCTCTAATTCCTAGCCTGTCAAAGCTTAATCACCGCAGCTCCTCTCTATCCTATACAAGTGTTGCAGGGCCAGGGCCAGGGCTGCCCGGGGCGGGGGCAAGTGGGGCAGTTTTCCACGGGGGCCCCACGAGTATGTCAAAGGCTGCCCCCGCCTCTTGTCATCCCCCAAGCCCCTGTGCTACCCCCCTGCCCAGCACCCCTCTGACTCCCTATGCCCAGTGCCACACCACCCAGAGACCCCCACAAACCCCCATGCCCAGTGCCCTCCCACAGACCACTCCCCCACCCACTCAGAATCCCCCCACAGATCCTCTCACTGCCCAGGCCCCCTAGCTGGAGACCCCCCACAGCCCTCCCACAACTGCACAGTGCCCTGTACCTCCCCGCCCAGAGCCCCCCCACAGATTCCCTCACTGCCCAGTGCCCCCCAATGCCACAACTGCACAGTGCCCCGCACAGAGCCCCCACACTTCCCAGCACCCCAACACACACTGATCTCCCCCACTACACAGCCCCTCGAACACACACAGTTCTCCCCAACCCCCACTGCACAGCACCACCCCCCAGACCCACTAGAGACCTACTCTCCCACACCCTAACCCCCAGCCACAATAGCAGGTGTGACGGCACGTATAGAAACCCTCCTGTTTTGCAACTGGGTGCGGTTTCCGTCACTACACCCGACCCGACCCACCAGTGAAGCGACCCCACTAGGCTAGGAGCCAGAGCGGGACCTGCCTGCTGGATGCTTCCTGGGAGCCGCTCCAGGTAAGCACTGCTGGGCTCACCTGGCCCCCTGGCAGGTCCCTCTAGGGGGGACTCCCCTCAGACCCACTGCCCTCAGCCCCCACCCGAACCCGGTTCCCTCAGCCTACCACGCAGTGACTTCCCTGTGCCCCCCACCCTCAATCCACTGCCCTCAGCCCCCACCCTGACCCTGTTCCCTCTGCCTCCCCCACAATCCCTCCCCTCCCCTGATCATCTCACCCGACACACTGCCCTCAGCCCCCACCCTGACTCTGTTCCCTCAGCCTCCCCTGCAGTGTCCTCTCTGTGCCCCCCACCCTCAATCCACTGCCTTTAGCCCCCACCCTGACCCTGTTCCCTCTGCCTTCCCCACAGCCCCTCCCCTCCCCCCCGATCATCTCACCCAACTCACTGCCCTCAGCCCCCACCCTGACTCTGTTCCCTCAGCCTCCCCAGCAGTGTCCCCCTTGTGCCCTCCACCCTCAATCCACTGCCCTCAGTCCCTGCCCCTGTTCCAACAGCCTCCCCCACAGTCCTTCCCCTCCCCTCCCTCCGATCATCTCACCCTGCATGGATGTGGAAATCTGTCCCGGATTCCAGGCTGTCCGATTCCAGGCTGTCGTTAGCCCCTGAGGCAAAAGATCAACAGAGGTTTCCAAAGGGAAGTTTGCAGCCTTTGCTCAGACCCAAACATTTTCACTTAAAAAAATAAATAAATAAATACCTAAACCCATCCTGACACCCATCTGCTCTGTCCAGATTTGCTGTTATCCCTGTTGAGGCCAAAGTGGTTTGAAAAATTAAAAATCCTTGACACCATTGTGTTGCCTTCTACTGTGTTGCTCCTTAATCTGATGACCTGCCGATAATGAATAAAGATGAATGCCCTGGGAGCAATGTGTCAGGCAGACAGTTTGTCAAGTAGGAATGTGAATGCTGAAGCCCTCACAAAATGCAGAGGCTTTTCTTAACCTGAGAACTGAAAAAGATCCAGGTACCCTGCCTGGGTTTGAAAGTGACAAGAGCCTAGCGACTGACCAGAGGAGCATCAGGTTTGAAGTGACGAGGAGGGTCTGTGTCATGAAGTCTGCGTTTCCACTGAGGACTCTTCCATTGCCAGGGTAGAGCTGGCGCAGGTCTGCCGCCCGGCACAGCAATGCTGAGAGGTGCCAGTGTAGACCCCATCCACTGCCCTCAGCCCCCACCCTGACCCTGTTCCCTCAGCCTCCCCCGCAGTCCCCCCTGTACCTCCCACCCTGAACCCACTGCCCTCAGTCCCTGCCCTACCCCAAATCTCTTCTTCAGCCTCTCCCGTCATCCCACCCCCATCGCTCCCCTTGCTGTCCCACCCCCTCAACTTCCCCCCATTCCAGTCCTGCTCCCCTCTGTCTCATCCCCTCCAGACCCTGTCCCTCTCCCCAACCCCCCGACCCTCCCCAGCCCAGCCCAGCCCCATTGTCTCCCCCGCCCCGCCCCACTCTACACAGCTTTCTACCCTGTCCCATTCATACTCCCCTCAGCCCCTACCCTGCTCCCCCCATCCCAGTCCTGTCCCATCCCCCTTAGCCCGCCAGACTCCCCCAGTCCCAGTCCTGTCCCCCTCAGTTCCTCCACCCTGCTTCCCCTGGTCCATCCCCACACACCCACCGACTTCCTCGACCTCCCTCCTCCCACTCCCATTGCCTGGACTCACCCCCGTCCCACTCAGGACATGCAGGAAAAAGAAGCAATGGGCTTAAATTGTAGCAAGGGAGATTTAGGTTAGACATTAGGAAAAACTTCCTAACTGTAAAGGTAGTTAAGCACTGGACAAATTACCTAGAGAGGTTATGGAATAGCAGTCATTGGAGTTTTTTAAGAGGTTAGACAAACACCTGTCAAGGATGGTCTAGTGTTGTTATTATTCAGTCCTGCCTCAGTGCAGGGGTTTGACTAGGTGACCTGTTGATGTCCCTTCCACTCCTACATTTCTGTGATTCACACTGAATTGCCTTGTGCCACTGTCTAGTAGTAGTGGCACACAGTTCTCTGACATGCAGGTTTATAAAACTGTAGTTAATATACAGTTTAGAGCATAGCAGTTTTAAAGCTCTGCATGTTCAGACCAACTGAGCTGAAAATTGTGATCTATAGTATTGAAAACTATGAAGATGTGGGCTGAAATAAAATCAGCATGAATTGCTCAACAATATCAATGG
This sequence comes from Malaclemys terrapin pileata, assembly GCF_027887155.1. Lineage (NCBI taxonomy): Eukaryota > Metazoa > Chordata > Testudines > Emydidae > Malaclemys > Malaclemys terrapin. The sequence continues at coordinate 41,372,268 of NC_071517.1, read as the reverse complement.
AATCAGTATTGCACTGCTATATATTGTAAAACATTACAGTGAAATCTTGCAAGTATTACATAGCACGCCGCCTTACCCAAGTGGTAACTAAGCATAACATCTTCCTGTTTCAACATTCTTAACTTGTATCCCATAACTTCAAACACTAAATACTGCTAAGTTATGAGTTTTAACAGTTTTTTTTCTTTTAAACCACAGCACTGAATGTTATTCTAAAATTGTTTTCCAAATATTCTTAAACTCCCAGTTTATCCCCCGCTGATGTTCATTGTGAAAAGTATTGCAGGTCTAATAATTATATTTGGCACTTTTGTAATTCACTGTCCAACATGTGTTTGTGCCCTCCTCTGCTGGATTTTTAGAGGATAACTGTATAGCTACCAGCTAAGGGAGTTATATCTTGAACTCAAGTAGTAGAAGCTCATGCTTTTAAGTCTGGATGGCTCGGGTTCAATCCTTGGTGACTAGCTATAATGGAGGTTGCTACACTTATAATCCCTTTAATCAGAGGTTCTGAATATGCTTTGTTGTAGACAGAGCTAGCCTAGAGTTAAGCAACCAAAAATTTAGAATGGGAAATGTTGAAATGTTGGGAAGCCTTATAATTTTGCCAGTCTGGAACGAACATCCCATCTGAGGGATGGGGGCGGGGAGAGAGGAGAGTGAGACAGGACCAGGAAACTGGGACAAGGAATCCAGAGCGGTAGTGGGGGGCAGTTGAAATCAGATGAGGAGCTGGGGCAGGTTAGACAGCAATAGGATAGACATAGACTGGAGGGGACGGGGAAGAAGGGTCTTTGACTACTAGAGACCACGCCACTCAGGAGCCTGGAATAGACCCAGGATTCCTGAGTTTCACAGTTCCTCTTCTGTCAGCAGATATCTGTGAAACGCAGTGGCAAAAAAAGTGTCTCATCCCCCTATAGAGCTGGTCTATCACATATAGGATGACAACCTACTCCCTCTGCCATCACTTACTCCATTAGCTCAAGTGGCAGAAGTCTGTGCAGTGGATCTAAAGGTTCATCGGCAGGGTTGGAGCCATGCAAGTTTCACGATGATTCCACATGCCAGAATTTCTGGGGCAGTTCAGTTTTGATTTTTACAAAAAAACCTGGGGAAATGCATACAGAAATAGGGTGACCAGATGCCTAAATAGGGGAATCTCAAGCAGGAGTAGAGAGGTTATTTTATCTCTGTATTTGGCACTGGTGCAACCACTGCTGGAATACTGTGTGCAGTTCTGGTGTGCACAGTTTAAGAAGGATATTGATAAACTGTTGAGTGTTCAGACTGATTAAAGGATTATAAAACATGCCTTATAGCGATCGACTCAAGGACCTCAATCTATTTAGCTTAACAAAAAGAAGGAAAGAAGTGACTTGGTTATAGACTGTAAGTATCTACATGGGGAACAAATAGTTAATAATGGGCACTTCAGTCTAGCAGAGAAAGGTAGAGCATGAGCCAAGGGTTGGAAGTTGCAGCTAGACAAATTCAGGCTGGATATCAGGCATACCTTTTCAATGGTGAGAGTAATTAACGATTAACAATATACTAAGGGTTATGGTCTTTTTCTAAAAGCTTTTTTCTAAAAGCTATCCTCTAGGAATTATTTTGGGAAAGTTCTATGTCTGTGCTATACAGGCGGTGAGACCAGGTGGCTGGTGAATAACCAAGAATCTGGTTAATAATTATTCTCTAAATTCAGCTTTTTTCTTTCTCTCTCTCTGAATTATCACTAATTCAACATAGTAGTGTGCAAGTTGACTGGATAATGATAATAGAATAATCTCTTGTTAAAGCATTGTAAACCCTACTACCTGATTTTTATATTAAACACTTACTATACATAATACAATAAATCCAACAGAAACAAAACCTAGGAAAGTTTGTTTTCTGTGTCTTATTGAAAGTTTTCCAGTAATCTCCTCTTGCTTCAGAATGCCTCGTGTCTCACCCATACTGTTTGCAATAGGATTCAACCTGTGGCTTAGCTGATGACTCTTTACTGCTTCCTGAAGAGCTGGGAGCTCAATATTCATCTCAGATACTATATGCAGAAGCACAACTCTGTATATATGGGAGGAATTATTGACCTTGTGCATATGTAATGGTGTTTGGTGTTTGTAAGACAAGGTATAATAATCACACTTCCCAAATTGCAATGAACTGTGGAAAAGTTCCTGTTTGCTGTGCGAGATGTTACTTATACCTAGATGCACTCCCCTTCCCCACCCCCAGCCCTACGCATGCTGGCTTGGGAATATCACGGCTGTAGTGTCAGCTTTTAAGAAAGCTTCACAGGCACCACTTCTAGTATTACGGTAAGTTAAAACAAGCTACAGTACATTGGGACATTAATACTCTATTACAGTGTTTGCATTAGCATATTAAAAGCAATAACACTTAACAGACCAGTATATCCAGGACATTACTAGCACACTTTCCCCCACCAATACCTAGTAGTTGCACTGTTATCTCCCATAGCTACTTACATTGCAGCTTTCTTTGTTAAAACTAAATTGGGAAGAAAGACTACTGATTCAGAACTTGTTTAATGGTTACGTTATTGCCAAAGGGGGTGTAGTAAGTGAAGGCCCTGATAAAGGCCCAGTATCAGGCCTGAACTAAAGTAATGGTCAAGACTTAGCTAACATAAAGCAAAGTTAAGCTGTGAGCCAGAGGCAGGCCCTGCTCCCAGAAGCTGGCAAGGAAAGGGCTGATGCTGCAAAAAAAGACATACCTAAAAGGTACTGGACACCAGATATCAGAACATACACTATACTGGAACATTCCACAGATAACATGGAACAGGCCGACCCATCCCAATGACAGGGGCAAAAGGGTAATATGATGGATAGAGTTGTTTTGATCGAACCAACATGTACAAGGTGAGAGGCGGCACCTTACTACGTAGAGGGGTTGTACCTTGCTGCGTAGAGGGGTTGCACCTCAATACGTCAGGAGTGATGTGTAACTTGTTTGTACCTGTCTATAAGAATGTATCCCTGGGGTGGTGTCTTTGTGCAGCCGAGGGGGCAGTGGAAAGTCCCGCCACTGACTGAGCTGAGTCAATTGCCGAGAGGAACTTTCTCGTAGTATGCCCGGTAGACTAAGTAATCTACGGGGAACTGCAATTGTGTCAGGATCGCAATAAACCTGGCCGAGGTGCCTTCGTACCTTACTAGAGTCTGTGGTCATTGGGGGTTCTCATCGGGTTTGCGGTGTCAGCTATCTGCAGAGCTGGGGCAGCACACAGAGGGAACACACGCACGCAGCCGAGTGATATCAACATAGGAACAACCAGAGCACCACACCGGTAGCATCTGACAACAGGGGGTAGTGGGGTGTAGGCTTGGAGGGAGGAAGGTTTCTATGATGTAGGCAATATCAGGTGTTTTATCCAAAACCAGAATATGAATGGTGCTAGTCTTCTTGGTCTTCTTATTGATAAAGGGATTGGCCTCAAATACCGGGTTGTAGGACTCTTCCATGGTGTTGTTTTCATCTTGGGTGGCCTGGTCCTAATTATATTAAAACATGTACTTTAGTCTCTGTAATTATCTGTTATAACTCGGTAGCTCTTTATGAAGGCAGGAGTAAAATAAAAGTAGCTGCAATAGTTCCACAGTTAACTAAAACTGAAAATTTACATAATTTAAATCAGACGCCTAATCTTAATTTTTGCCTAATAAATAAGTCCATAAGAAAACTCTATTGGGAAACTGCTACAGTGCACTTCTCCTACACAGGTCATAAGGATCCTATCTGTCTGAATACTGGCTGCTCTTTCTTTCTCTGATCTGCAGAGTGACTGATGCTTTTTAGACATCAGTCGTGGGTACAGAAGGGTTACATTGCACCTTCTCTCTTGGCCCCAGCTACTGTTCTCCCTCCTTGTTGCATTGATAGTGGGTGGTTGTGTCTCACCTCTTTTTTTAATCATATATGCTAGGGACAGTCTTGTCCTCTTCTCCTCTCCTGATGTCAGTGTAGATGCAGGCAGTGCAAAATGTACTACAGTCATATAGTATCTCAAATGCACAGCTGCATGTCAATGATCTGAGGTTTGAAGAACAATGTGGAACTAGCTATTCTTCTTCGAGTGATTGCTCCTGTGTATTCCACAGTAGGTGTGCATGCTCGCCACGTGCACCGGTGCCAGAAGTTTTTCCCTTAGCAGTACGCGTAGTGGGGGAGCACTGCTGCGACCCCTGGAGTGGCGCCTCTATAGAGCGCTATAAGGGGAGCTGCACACTCCCCCTACCCTCAGTTCTTTCTTGCCGCCAGTGAAGGTAGTGGGAACTTTGTGCTCCAGTCTTGCTGTAGCCCTTCCAGTAGCCTTGGTAGTACTCATCTTCCCCTTAGTTGGATAACTTCTTTAGTTTGTTGCCCGGTGCCCCAGGCTTCAAGTCATGTGATTCCTGTCGCAGTTCTATGCCAAGAAGCGACTTGCACACTCAGTGTCTTCGCTGCTTGGGCGAGACTCACGTAACCGATCACTGTAAGATCAGTCAGTCGTTCAAGCCTGGAACGAAATGTGAGAGAGATATTCGGTTCCGGGCCCTGCTGATGGAATCTGCGTTGGCCCCGGCACTGGCATGCCGATCGGACTCGGCACCAGGTGCCTCATCCTTGGTGCGGAGTGAGGCGCTCTCCACCAGTGGGCACCGCTCACCTGCTAAGAAGCAAGGGAAGACTCAGCGGCGCCGACAAAAGGACAGAGTTGAGGCCGGACTTGAGTTGGGCAGCCCACGATCCCTCCCGGGACCCAGACCTCCGACTGGCGCCGAGTGGAGTAGTCCGGTCGCGTCCACGCATGCCTCTCCCGCGGCGAGAATGCCGTCGATGCCAGAGGCTGCACAGGCTGTGCATGACATCCTTTCCCTCCCGGTGCCGGGTGCGCCACCCGAGATAGGACCCCGGTCCTGAGGGAAGTGGCCATTGGGAGCACATCAGCCCTCTCAAGCAAAAGACAGCCCACACTCTGAGGACCATGCGCCCCATTTGCCGAGGTCCTCACATAGCTTGCATCAGTCCTCCACTCCGATCAGACTGGCTGATTTGCCTGGGCAGGAGCCTCGAAGGTTCTCCACTCCCCATCGGGAGCACAGGCACCGAGACAAGCGGCGTCGATGCTCCTCTTTGGATAGGAGCTAGAGGAGAAGATTCCGATGCCATCGTTATGGACGCTCGGGCTCGAGTGCCCGCTCCGCTAGACACCATAGACAGAGCTCTCCTCGGGCTTTACCGGCACCGAAACCTTGAAGCTATGATCGCCGGGACGACTATGAGAGCAGCACCTCGGTGGACTGCCGCTCCTAATCGTCGTCAAGGTCCAGATCTCGAGGTCGGCACCGGCACAACCGTACATGCTCCAGTCGCTCCTACGGCACCGTGCGGTCAACTGTGACCTCTGCCTTAGCACCCAGACACCCGTCCCCGATCCGCTCCAGGCTCCAAGAGCAGCCTGCACTGCTCGGCACCCAAGCCAGTCAGTGGCAAGGGGTGCCGTGGCAGGGCCAATGGTGTCAATGGGCACCGTGGCCGCAATTGCCTGCCCAGGCGAGACCCCGCTCGGTAGCTGGGGCGTCCCAGACCATTCGGTGTCCCCCCCTCGACAGAGTCAGAAGTTGATGGGCACTGAAACGGCGGCACCGGGCCCAGACTCGGTCTTGGGTGTCGAACCAGCGGCACCACCCGATGCCCTGGTAGCCGGAGAGGCCCCCTTGCCAGCACCGGAGGAGAGCATAGTGGCACCTCCGTCCGTTGTACAAGAGGTCTTTAAAGCTCACCAGGAGCTCCTCAAAAGGGTAGCCTCGAAGATGGAGGAGCTGTTGGACACCCTTTTCAATGTTCTGTCCTCCTTGGCACCGGGCCATGTGGCCTTACCCCTTCACCAAGGTGTGGCCAACATATCGACTGCCCTGTGGCAGACCCCAGCTTCCTTGGTGCCCATTTCCAAGAAAGCAGAAAAAAAGTACTTTGTTCCGGCTAAGGGACATGAGTACCTGTACTCCCACCCAGCACCTAACTCCCTGGTGGTGGAGTCAGTCAACCATCGGGAACACCATGGCCAGCCTGCACCCACCCCCAAGGACAAAGACACCAAGAGACTTGATTCTTTTGGCATTAAAGTTTATTCTTCTGTGAGCTTTCAACTTCGGGTAGTGCTAAAATTTGCCATATTATGATGGTCTCTTCATATAGTGGTAGAAAGACATACAATATTTGTGGTGTGTTAGGGCACTGGCTCTCAACCAGGAGTGCACATACCACTGGGGGTACACCGAGGTCTTCCAGGGGGTACATTAAATCATCTAGATTAGGGTTACCATATTTTAAGTGTCCAAAAAGAGGACACTCCACGGGCCCCGGCCCCGCCCCAACTCCTCCCCTTCTCCACCCCTTGCCCCAGCCCCACTCCAACTCTGCCTCTTCCGCTGAATGCTTTGCCCCCCGCCCCTCCCCATCCCCTGCTTCCCGCAAACATTTGATTCGCAGGAAGCCTGAAGCAGCAGGCAAGCTGGGGTGGGGGGGCGCGGCCCAATCCGGCCCCCCTGGCGTCCGACCGGCCCAGAGACTCTGGCCCCAGCGTCTTCTGCCCGTCTTGGCTTGGGCACTTGGGCGCTGGGCGCCGGTCCCCGGCCAAGCACCATCGGCCCGAGCACCACTGTCCCCAGCCGAGCACCCCCGGCCAGGCCCCGGCTCTCGGCTGATCACCCCCGGCTCCGCACTGCCGACCCCCGGCTCTGTACCGCCAGCCCCTGCCCGGCCCCCGGCCCCGCACCGGTGGCCCTGGCCCGGCCCCGCACTGCCGGCCCCAGCCCCCGGCCGAGCACCACCGGCCCGGGCCCCGGCCCCGCACCACCGCCCCCGGCCGAGCACCGCCTAGCCCCGCACCGCTGGCCCCGGCCGAGCACCCCTGGCCCGGCCCCGGCTCCCGGCCGAGCACCCCTGGGTCCGCACCACTGGCCCTGGCCCCTGGCCGAGCACCCCCGGCTCTGCACCACCGGCCCCGGTCCCCGGCTGAGCACCCCCGGCCCCGCACCACCAGCCGCAGCCCCCGGCCGTGCACCGCCCGGCCCCGCACCACCGGCCCCGGCCCCCGGCCGAGCACCGCTGGCCCTGGGTCCCGGCCCCGCACCACCGGCTCCGGCCCCGCACCACTGGCTCCGGCTCCGGCTCCGGCTCCGGCCCCGCACCGGCGGCTCCGGCCGAGCTCTGATGGCCCCAGGGGCTCTGGCCCCGGCCGAGCACTGCCGATCCCTCCCTCTCTATTTTCCCGGACATGTCTGGCTTTTTGGGATTTCCTCCCCAACGGGGATTTGAGGCCCAAAAAGCTGGACATGTCCGGGAAAATCCAGACATATGGTAACCCTAATCTAGATATTTGCCTAGTTTTAAAACAGGCTACAGAAAGAAGTAGCAAAGTCAGTACAAACTAAAATTTCATACAGATAGTGACTTGCTTATACTTATTTATATGCTATACACTGAAAAATAAGTACAATATTTATATTCCAATTGATTTACTTTAGAATTATATGGTAAAATGAGAAAGTAAGCAATTTCTCAATAATAGTGTGCTGTGACACTTTTGTATATTTATGTCTCATTTTGTAAGCAAGTAGTCTTTAAGTGAGGCAAAACTTGGGGGTATGCAAGACAAATTAGACTCCTGAAAGGGATACAGTAGTCTGGAAAGGTTGAATGCCACTGTTCTGGGTGATAGAGTTCATTTCTTTACTGAGTGTGGCATGTCTGGTCGTGGCAAGGCATAGTTCAGTTAAATCATATTGCACGTATATTTTGATGTGTAGTTGAGGGACACTTCCTTTATTTCTGACACAATCTATAAAAAGTATAATGATTAAAGTTAAAAATGAACTTCAGTTTCCTCTTCGGGTATGTGTCTGTATGAATCCCACTGTAGGTGCATATGTGCCTTATGAGTGAGGTTTGTTTTTTTTGAACAGCATTGTCTGGGGGTGCACATGCACCATATATCTCCTTAGGCTCCCGCGTGAGGGCATAACGGGTAGAGTGGGTGAAATTTATTTCTCCCCTTGCAGTTCCCTCTTATCACATGATAGTGAGACAAAACCTGGCGAATGTCTGACCCACTGCTTTCTCTGATCTTCAAAGGCCTATTCTCAACTAGTTTGCTGGGGAAAAAAATCTCTTTTCACCCTCTTTATCCCTTTAATTTCTTTAATTTGGATGTTCAAAAAAAAATACAACCCCGCCCCCAATAGAGGGGGGACAAGATGCTTCACGATAAACAGACTCTAAACCTTCAGGGTTTGAAACCTGCCTGACCTGCGAGAGACTCATCCCCCCGGTCAATGGGCAGAGCTGATGTCTGTTCTCTCTGGGGGAGGGTTAGATCCCTAATAAATGTTCAATTTCTAAATCCTCTTCAGGGATTCACAAATTGAGGGCCATGCAGCTGAAACTGTACCTGCTTAAGCAATGTATGTGCATCATCTCAGACCTGGCCTGCCCCAGGCCCCCTGAATCCTCTGGGCGGCCCTGGAATGTCTCACTATAAAACACTGGAAAGCTGTAAAAATGTTGGAGGCTACTATATACTGGCATTGATCTATGTGCAGACCTCTCATGGACATCACTGGTTTTGTGCAAAAATTTAGGATAGAATGTTAAAGACTTTTTTTTTTAAGAGAGAAATACTTTAGTGCACTCTTTTGTACACAAAGTGTACTCATTTCCCTGAGACCCAGAAGTGTAACAGATACTGTAGATCAGATACAGCAGGGGTCAGCAACCTTTCAGAAGTGGTGTGCCGAGTCTTCATTTATTCACTCTAATTTAAGGTTTCGCATGCCAGCAATACATGTTAACATTTTTAGAAGGTCTCTTTCTATAAGTCTATAATATATAACTAAACTATTGCTGTATGTAAAGTAAATAAGGTTTTTAAAATGTTTAAGAAGCTTCATTTAAAATTAATTTAAAATGCAGATCCACCCCCCGCCCCGGACCGGTGGCCAGGACCAAGGCAGTGTTAGTGCCTCCGAAAATCGGCTTGTGTGCCGCCTTCGGCACATGTGCCATAGGTTGCCTACCCTACCCCTGAGATACAGTATCTAAACTGTGCTTAGTGCAGTTTGTGAAGGAAAGAGGGGTAAAGGTGCTTTAAGGTTTGAGTTATGTCTCCTGCGTCTCACTGCTTACTAGCTGCAGACCTAGTGCTCAGAATTAAGGAATGTTCTCAGGGCTAGCTACATAACTCTATACTAGTTTTCAGTGGTCTGCTAAATGCTTGAGACATGCCACCTTTTCACTTAGCTATATCCTGAATAGCAGGGTCGCCCAGAGGATTCAGGGGACCTGGGGCAAAGCAATTTAGGGGGCCCCTTCCATAAATTAAAGTTGCAATACTACAGTAATATGTATTTGGAAATGTAAAAAATAACCAGTGAAATACATTCAAAAATTAATTTGTAATAATTTGAAAAAACACTAAATACATTATTTAAAAACATCACATGCTTTAATGGTATGTATACATTTGCAATTACATAATGGGCTGTTGCTGGGTGATGGTGATGGTTGGGATGGGGTTGGGGAGGTTCCCGGCCCCTCCCTTAAAATGCTTCTTACCCCCTCTCCCAGAGCCTCAGCGCACCACATCCAGGACGCTGGGGGATGGGATGGGGGAGGACGGAGGCGGGGGGAGCCTCCGACATACTTGGGGTCTGTGGGGCCCCCGGGGCCAGGGGCAAATTGCCCCCCCCGGGCGGCCCGGGTGAATAGTGGTGACTGGGAATGGGGCGGGGAGTGTAGCAGATACCAATTTGAGGTGAGTATTCTCTTGGCCAGATTCTACTGGGTTTATGGTGCTTTGTGCTATGGACTCGAGCAAAGTGGCTGGTGAATAACCAAGAAGCTGGTTAATAATTATTCTCTAAATTCAGCTTTCTTCTTTCTCTCTCTCTGAATTATCACTAATTCAAAACAGTAGTGTGCAAGTTGACTGGATAATGGTAATAGCATAATCTCTTGTTATAACATTGTAAACCTTACTACCTGATTTTTAGATTAAACACTTACTATACATAATACAATCAATCCCTGATGTTAGAACCTGGTTATGCTGCTGCTGTAGAGGACTCGTCACCCAGCAGCTGCGGGCCACCATGTGGGCTCGGCCGGGCTGCTGGCCACGGGGCCAATGGGTGTGGGTGGTAGGGTGACCAGATGTCCCGATTTTATAGGGAAAGTCGCGATTTTGGGATCTTTTTCTTATATAGGCTCCTATTACACCCCACCCCCATCCCGATTTTTCACACTTGATGTCTGGTCACCCTAGTGGGTGGAATCTCGGGAGTCACGTCCCAGGGATCTGCCCCACTCCCCAGCTCTGCTCCAGCTCTGAGCTGTCTCCACTGCCTGGGACCTGTGGGGCCCCACCTGCCTCCTCAGGGAAAGAATCACCTGGGACTGGTGCAGAGCCTGGGCCAGTCTCAGCCAGTCACAGGGGAAGGGGTGGGGTGGAGGCTGAGTTGGGTCCTGCCAGGCATGTGGGTCCTGAGGGAGCCTGGCCCGAGTAGGCCCTGCTCCTTCTCCAGCCTGGCTGATTGCACCCCCAAGGGGCCGGAGTTATCCTGCCCCAGGACCAGCTCTGGCTGAGCTGCCGACTCAGCCTGGCAGACACAGTCACCTCCCATCAGGGCCGGCTATTGTGGCTGGGGGTTAGGGTTGGGAGAGTAGGTCTCTAGTGGGTCTGGGCAGGGGTGCTGTGCAGTGGGGGTTGGGGAGATCTGTGTGTGTTGGGGAGCTGTGCAGTGGGGGAGATGTGCATGTGTCGGGGTGCTGAGAAGTGTGGGGGGTCTGTGCGGGGCACTGTGCAGTTATGGCAGTGGGGCGGTGGGGGACACTGGGCAGTGAGGGAATCTGTGGGGGGGGCTCTGGGCGGGGAGGTGCAGGGCACTGTGAAGTTGTGGGAGGGCTGTGGGGGGTCTCCAGCTAGGGGATTCTGTGCCGTGAGAGGATCTGTGAGGGAGTTCTGAGTGGGTGGGGGAGTGGGCAGTGGGAGGGCACTGGGCATGCGTTTTGTGGGGGTCTCTGGTTGGTGTGGCACTGGGCGTAGGGAGTCAGAGGGGTGCTGGGCGGGGGGGGTTAACATGCTGCAGCATGGGACTGCCCCGAAGGAGAAGAAGCATGATGGGAGCGCAGGGCCAGGCTGGCCAGTGTGTGTCTGGCAGCTCCCTGTTTGTAAACAGTGCCCTTGTACTGCGCTGGGTGGAACGGGGCTGTCCCTGCCATGCCATGACCCATCTCATCTCCTATTGCCCTCGGCCAGCCCGTCGCTCTGAGGACTCTGCCCCCCTGCCCCACGTCCCCATTTCCCCCATGGGGGATCACAAATATGTTTAGCACCAGGCCCACAAAAGGTTAATCCAGCCGTTTTTGGGGTGCAGGCTCTGGGATGGAGTTGGGGTGCAGGAGATTGCAGGCTATGGGGAGTTTGAATGAGGGGTGTAGGCTCTGACCTGGGGCAGGGGATTGGGGTACAGGAGGGGTTGCGGATATATGGGCTCTGGGAGGGAGTTAGCAACTCAGCACGTTATATAAGAGAAATGAGCTGCAGCGAGTGATTTCATATAGACATAGAAACTGATAAAAGACATTTTTACATATTCAAAATGTGAGAGGCAGAGTTTGAGGGGGGGAGGGGTGTCTGTACAATATTTCACCGCATTCAGTCTCTTGGCTGGAGCAGTAACGTAGCCCTGCGTAGGCCTGCCCAGAGGATTCAGCATCCAGGAGTGGCCTCGGACAGCGTTGGAGCCACTGCGCTGCAGTGCGCCAGGACCGCTCCTGGATGTGGCGTGCTGAGACACAGGGGCTTGGGGGAAGATGGAGGCGGGGGCAGCCTCCGACATACTTGTGGGGGCACCTGTGGAAAATTGCCCCACTTGCCCCCGGGCAGCCCTGGCCCTGGCTCTGCAACACTTGTATAGGATAGAGAGGAGCTGCGGTGATTAAGCTTTGACAGGCTAGGAATTGGAGGCCTGTGCCTTTAAAACCCCTGTCCCAGGAACCCGCCCTCTGCTCCGGGGCTGACATGCAGCCTCCTGTGAGCAGAACGAAAACCTCCTCTGCACCCCCGACACCCCTAGATTAGCGAGCACAGTGGGTGGCTCATCCCACAGGGTCACTGTTCCCCCCCCTCTCCGTCCCTAAACAGGGGTTTTGTACCCGCACGGGGTCTGGCAGCGTCTCCCCCCGGGCTTAACCCCGGCTCCCACCCCCCACCCCTGACTTTTCCCCTTCAACCCCTCTTCTGCCGCTCGCTACAGTAGCTTGAGCCCCCCGGCCAGTAAATTTCTGCCCCTGCTCAGACCCTGACAGCCCCACCCCCGCTGCGCTTTGCCCCCTTAATCCTTTAAACTCCTCCAAAGAGGAGGCAGCAAATCGTAAGCAGAAGTAAGGGCGGAGAGAGGGCAGTGGCTACAGCGAAGGGTACTGGGCATGCTCAGTTCGGTGCGCATGCTCAGTACACCCAAGTAGGGAATTGGGAGCGAGAGCTGTTTGTGTAGGTTCACCGGCAGGGGGCTGAGGCAGAGGCAGCAGCGGCTGTTGTAGGTCAGGAGGGGGGAGGGGGGAAGAAGGCACATGTGCTTTGTAGCTTTCCCCTCCCCTCCCCCCAGCACTCACCTGGAGGAGACACCGAGGGGGCTTCCGGTCCGGTGGGAGACAGGAATCTCTGCAGTGGACCTCACTCACCTTAGCAGCTGCTGGGTCTTTGGTGGTGAGTGTTTGACCCCGTGATTTCCCCATAGGTTTGTAATATTGGGTTGGTTTTGTGGTTTTCGGTGGTGTTGCTGTTTGAGGGTGAGTTTGTGCCTGCCTGCGTCTGTTGATGTTTCAAAACTAAACTCGGGATCATGTAACCCAGGAAGAAAGCCCCGAGCGGGTGCTTAGTGCTGTGAATTCCAGGTGAGAGAGAGAGAGGGAGGTTTGGAGGAGGAAATCAAATACATCAAGAGGGGAGAATGTGAAAGGTCTGCAACACGGCAGGCTGAGACTTTTATCTCTCCCTTCTCCCCCGTGAGAGAGGGGAAACTGAGGCAATGAGTGATCTGATTCCCCTCCCCAAATTATTTTGCAAAGGAGGGGGACGGGAGCTCCTATCCAAACCAGTTCCCTTTCCATCAACTCTGCTTCCCCTGCTGCAAGACCACTGAAGGGGCTGAATATTTCCATTAAACTCTGGCTCCTTCATTTGGCCTGCAACAATAAAATAGACCGGCTTTGGGGGGGAGGAATATCCCCCCCCCAAAGCTGTGTGGACATTAAGGTTTTTTTTTTTTGGCGGGGGCGTGATAATATTCCGGATTGATCAAACACCCAGCTCAGCCTTCTAGCCATTCAGCAGCTCTAGGGCAGGGAAGGAAGGTGCTCTTGGTGCAGAGTGGTCACAAAACAGGGGTGAATTTAGCGGGGGGGGGTCCGGTTGAAATCCCGCCCTATGCAGCCACACAGAATCGCTGGCGGCGCTGGGAGAGGCCAGGAGTGGAAGCACGTGGCCTGGGGGTGGGGGGACATTTGCCCTCAGTCCTGGGCTCTGGGATGGACTAGACTGGGTGGGTGGTGGGTTCAGTCTAGTCTTCCAGCCTGTTGCTCTCGCTGGGGTGTGTGGTTTTCATCTGGCTCCACCGAAAAGATCAAACAAACCCAGTAGAAAAGGGGGTTGAGAGGCGGGAAGGAGTTTGTAAGGGGTTAAAGTGACCCATCAATGAAAGAGTAAAACCAGAGTTTGACTGGGTTTCCCCCTAGCCACCCCTCCTGCAAACACTGGGAAAGGGGCAGCCCCAACCCCCACCGAGGCTATGGTGAGGGGCAGCAGGGGAGGAAGGAAGCCACATGTGATGGCAGTCCCCTCCCCCCCAGCACCCACCACCCCCTCTCCGGCCCCCAAACTCTGTCCCAGAGCCTGCACCCACCCCTCCGCACTCCCTCCCAGAGCCTGCACCCCTCCACCCATCCTGCACCCCACACCGTGCCCCAGTCCGGAGCCTGCACCCAAACTCTGTCCCACTCAGCCCTGGGCAAAGCTCTCCTTGGCTGGCTCCCAGCCCCTCTCAAAGGGTTGCAGCTGTCTGGAAGTGCCTGCCTTCCACACCTTCCTCATTCATACCTCATTCATTCAACAGGTCAATTGATTACAAAGTGGGTGGAAGAACTTGTTCTACTTCTAGCAAAAAGACATTTTTCTTTTACCTTAATTATACTACCTTAGGGGCCAGCTATAACATTACCAAGGTTCAATACAAAGTCATATAAAAGTTATACAAAAATGCATAATGCAGAGATTTATCTTCAACTGCACTGATTGACTGCTGTGTGCAGTAACATAGTGACCCCTGGGTCTTTGAATGAGGCTTTATACTTGGGGGGGGGGAGCGGGTGGGCAAGCGGTGGGTGGGCAAAGAGGCAAGCAGTGAGCCAGCAGGGGTTCTAGGGGCGGGCATGGGGGTTTCTGGCAGGGGAGGGAGAAGGTGAAAGGAGGCAAGTGGTGGGTGGGGCACTGACTAGGAGGGACACAGTAAGCCAGCGGGGGGCTAGGGGGTGAAGAGGGATGTGATGGTGGGGCCGAGCGGGGAGGGGTCGGGTCCTATTTTACTGCTGTGATCTGGTTACCCTTTGTCACCCCCCTCCCCAAACCTTCCTTTTCGGCCCACAGCTGTTTCGGCGGGGTGGCGCTGGGGAAGCAGGATTTGTTTCCGTGGGCCGGGAGGCGCTGGGGGGGGGGGAAGGAGGGCACAATTTTATATTAATAAGGAAATATTTTATAATTTTTAATAAAATAAACATTATTGAAGAAAATCAGTTGTACAACTATCAAAACATGAATTATTTTCCTAATATGAAAGTGAAAATCAGCTAATTAATATATAATTTTGTTGTTATGTATATAGTCATGAAAAGTAAATAATACATGGAAGAAATGAAAGGGTTCTTTTTAAGTGGCTTTTTTTTTAGTCATCCCTGCTGGGGCCCCGTCAAAACTGTTCGAATTGGGCCCCGCACTTCCTAAAGCTGGCCCTGGGCCCGGGAAAACTGCCGCCAGCTCCCGGTGTGTGCGGGGCGGGGGGAGCCCAGCCGGGCTGTGCTGGGGCTGGGACAGAGGCATGTGGGGGGACAGAGGGAGGTGGGAGCCGGAGTGCGGGGGGTAAAACACCCCCAGATGGGGTGAGCCAGCTGCAGTGGTTGCAAAAATAAGGGGGGTGGGGTAGAGGGGCTTTTCCTGCCCCCCCTTCCCAGGATCTCAGCTCCCATTTCCCAGAGCCGTGTCCTTAAAGGCCCAGTGCATGGACAGGGCCCCTCTCCTGTATAAGATGCTACTGAGCTGATAAACGAGACTTGGTCCAGGGAAATATTTACAGCCCCCCACGAAAAAATATCATTGTCACAGGTACTTACTTTTAGTGTTTAAAAGAATCCAGTTCACAGTTTCTATGTTTGTGTAAAGCCGCCCAGCGCTTCATAAATGTGTCTTAGCCAGGGTGCCTGATCCCCTGCGTTTCACTCCTCTTGGAATCCAGTCTGTGCAGTTTCACGCCTTTAAATTAAAGTTCCTTTTAAAAATATTATTTCTATTACTCAGAGCTCTTCATCCTAAACTTCATTAACATTGTGCAGAGGGACATCATTGTGCCATGGAATTCATATTCTTAATAGCAAATAATCATGGGAAATATTAACAGTTGCTCGTAGCTTGACAATCACATCTCAGGGTGACACTGTAACAGTTCCTGTTTCTATTGCACTATTGCAATTTGAGTTCAGTGCTGACTGATTTAAATACATAAATAAATTTTGTTTTTCTTTTATTACCTTGTTGTATCTGAGCCTTTGTGGCGTACTAGCTTCATGCTTTTACAGCTTCCCTTTCCAAAGGATCCATATATCTAGAATGGCTGTACAATCCCGTAACATTCAATGCCATTGTGCACTTAGCTGTACCTTAACGAATCATTTTACTAAAATTTTACTAACCAATCCTAACATTGTAACAAAATTCTCCATCGAATCATACCCCACTCCCTTAATTAATTTACACCTACCAAAATCAATTATGTAACAGACAGAAACAATCAAAGAACCAGACAGAGATCATACAGACAAACAATAGGGAAGTGGGGACAATAGAGACAAAACAATAAAGAAATGAGGATTTCCCAAGCACAACTATTGATAAGTGGTTTGGAATGCTACCAAACTAAGTTTTCTTTAACCGTTTTAAGATCTGTTTTTTTATCTGGTGATAGTGCGGGCTATTAGGACAGGGTCTCCTTTTTAACAGCCTGTACTACATTGATTTAAATGCAATTTAGATGGAATGTGGTGATGTGACTTCCTGCTTCTTAGCTCATGGCTCCTGCTCTCGTAATATAGCTGCAGACAAAGGCCGTAGGCCTCACAATATGGGTACAGGAAAAGGCCTTATCCTTACAGAATCAATCAGTGGAATCCCTCATTCACGGCATCAGGAAGGGAATTGCACTCGATGCAGTAATGGTCACAGGGATGGTAAGAGATACAAGCAATGGTAGCCCCTCTGCCCCATGGGGTAGGAGAGCATGAGGCGCTGAATATTTTTCCTGGAACTGGTTAAACGAGCGTAGGGGTGAGCAGGGGACTAACCCCTCAGGGATCAGAAGCTACAAGGCAAATATCCACAGGCACCCAGGCTGCCCAGGGCCCTGGTCTGATTTACGTGCAGGATTCAGATCTCAGCCACGCTGGTGACCGACAAGAGTCACTGCTGGGTATGGCAGGGGGTGTGGATGGGCCAATGAGATCAGTCTCTGCCTGCGGTTACCAGCTTTGCCCGTTACTTTCGTGTACACTCATTTATTAGGGTTACTCTTCGGGGGGGGGGATTCTGTAATTCTATCAATGTACTGCTTGTGTCACCTGTGTTCTCATAGAGTGCTCTACTTCTCCCTGCTGCAAGTCGGCTCCCAGTGGAGCTATCCTGCAGGACCTACGTTCCCCAGGGCTGGGTTCTTCCAGCCCCAGAATCAGATGTGCGCACGCACCCACACAAAGGACTGGATTAATCAGCAAAAAGAAGAACAGGAGTACTTGTGGCACCTTAGAGACTAACAAATTTATTAGAGCATAAGCTTTCGTGGACTACAGCCCACTTCTTCGGATGCATAAGTGGGCTGTAGTATAAATTTGTTAGTCTCTAAGGTGCCACAAGTACTCCTGTTCTTCTTTTTGCGGATACAGACTAACACGGCTGTTACTCTGAAACCTGGATTAATCAGCACTCCCAATCTGACCCCTTATATATCCCTGGACTCAGCAGGCTGTGTTGAGCAGCACCTCCAAGCTCCCACCCTCATATGCCCCAGGTTCAGCACGTCCCTGTCTCCACTTTCACGTTACAGTCGTTCTGGTAGTAACCCACTTGATGAGCAAACCCCACAGGATTTTTGGGTGCTGCGGGGATCTTTAGTTTATGTACGAGAAGGAGCATTGCTGCAGCACAACTGGGGTAGCCACAAACACCCACGGGCAGTGAGGGGGGTGGGGAGAGGGAGAGCGAAGCAACCAGCTTAACCATGAAAGTTATTTATTGACAGGTAATAACCGTAGGGGAGCCAAACAAAACAGTTATAATATTAAATCTAACTTAATTTTGATTATAAAAGTCAGGTTTAGAAAACTATAACTGATCATACAAGTCAGGGTCAGAAGGCTATACTGAGAGAGAGACAGAGCTGGGTTCTCACCACTGCATGATGCTTGAATCGATAGGGGTTCCCAGGTGATGATGGTAGCTGAGGGTCTGGAGTGCTGGAGACAGGCAGAGCCCTCAGCATGATCAGTCAGGAGAAGATGAAGTCCCAATGGAACTGATGCAGATTTTGGATCCAGGCATCAGAGCACTTACTTGAGCGTGGGTAGGGGGTTTTGTGGGGAAACAACAATGTTTCAAGGGAGATCACTAGATTTGTTTTTGTGTAAACTGATGGCTCAAGGGCATATACCAAAGTTGTTTTGTTCAAGCTAGACAATAGGAACTGATCATTCCTGGTTATGGGTGGTGTTCCTTCCAGGGAGCTCACAATGCAATTAGGCAGCATCAATATTTTGGATACCAATAAAGGATTTATTAAAGCTAATGTTAAAAAAAATGACATAACACACAGGTTAAGAAAAGAGTGTGTGTACATCTGGGTTTAGTGCTCAGATTATCCACAAATACAAAGTTCATTTTAAAAGTCAAAGATAATGAAGTACATAATTAGCAATAACTCAAATTTAGGGGAATAAATTTAACAATACAGTTTAGATATTAGAATCCGAATACTTGGGTAAGTCACTCATGAAAAGTTATACGGAGAGTTGTTTGTCAAAAGCAAATATATCAATAAGCCTAAATTGTCTCTCAGTAATTGAGAATTTGCAGGCGTGGATTCATTAACATCTGGAGCAGAGACTCCCCCATGATGCATTGCTTCCCTGTTTTTCTGGTCCCAGAGTTCAGTGCAGTTCTTGCCTTGGAATCTCTGTTCTCCAGTCTGTATGCTAATGGAGGTGCCGCCCTGTCCCATCTTCTATGTAAATGAGGCTAGGGGAGTTGCCTTAATCCTGTCACCCTTGTCTGGAGGGGTTAAGTGTGTCTCCCATGACCCTTTCATTGCTTTCTTATTAGTCTTTCTTCTGACTTGGTTCAAGCAGAGGCTGGAGTGGGGTGGTGTAGTAGTTCCGGGGTGGGGCTCGTCCCTTCCTGGGGCGCCTGAAAGCCAGGCCGCCCCGCTACAAAGCGAATAACAGTTAGGGCCCCGACCTTTGGGTAGGGGCTAAGCACACAATTGATAGTTCAGGGCTCAGGCCCCTATGCAGGGACTGAGCACACAATTAACAGTTCTGAGCTCAGGCCCCTTGTGCAGGGGCTGAGCACACAATTAACAGTTCTGAGCTCAGGCCCCTTGTGCAGGGGCTGAGCACACAATTAACAGTTCTGAACTCAGGCCCCTTGTGCAGGGGCTGAGCACACAATTAACAGGGAGAGTTTAAAAGTGCCTTGTGGGATTTAGTTGTGCTGGGAGGGCCCTGGCCTGGGTGGTAATGAACTAACTGGGTTTCTTTCCAGCTTGGCAGAGTCCAGAGCATCTGTCTGCAGGGAGAGAGCCTGGGGGGAATCGGGCTGTGACATGCACTCAAGCCCCTTCTGAAACCTTCCCAATCGCCCAGACAGGCTGAGGAATCACATCCAGATTTCACTAAAGATCGTCCCTTCTTCCAGGTGACAGGGAAGGGAAATGGCTGTGATGGAGTCAACTCAGGTAGGGGATTTTCAGGGAACTGCTGGACGGCGGGAGGGAGAGGCAGGGAGGAGACGGTGTGATAAACCTGCTGATTTTCTGAGTAGGAAGGGGCATACCACCATTTGTCAAAGAGGTCATAGCCCTCCTGGGCAGTGCTGGGAACATTTTCCATACTCCCAGTGCTGGAGCCTGAACCCAGTGGACAGAGGCTGCTGTGAAATACGAAGGGAAGCTTTTGGGATTCCTGTCCCTGTCCCTGGCTCAGTGCTCTGCTTCCCATATCAGCCTGTGGCTGGCAAGTGTGTGGTAATTGCTAAATGAGAAGACCCTGCCCTACTCCATCTGCTCCGTGGGGGACAAGGAAGTCTCACCTCTCCTCCCCGCCTCATGAAGACTCCTGGTGCTCTGAGCAGGGTGGGTGTTACTCTGGTCCTCCCAGAGCTTCCAAGAAGTTTTTTTTCTTCTTCCTCTCCTGTGCCTAGTGGGATTGTGGCTGGGGCAGCAGGGGCTGAGTGGGGGTCTCTTGTTGTTTCAGTTGCCGGTGACCTTCGAGGAGGTGGCTGTGTATTTCACCCAGGGGCAGGGAGCTCTGCTGGACCCCAGTCAGAGAGCTCTCTACAGGGACGTCATGCAGGAGAACTATGAGATGGTGACCTCGCTGGGTAAGGGATTCCTGTCCCCTCGGTTATTAGAAGCCATGAGGTCTTCATTTCTGACTCTGGTCAGGTTCTTCCCTGGTCAGTTAGATTGGAGGGGAATGGGTTCCATGATACGCAGCTGCCACGTGAGAGGGACTTTCATTGGGACACAGGTGTCAAAACCTAATGGACATGCGAAATAAAGCCCACCCCTCCAGCATTCGGGGGGCGGGGGGGGGGCAGAAGTCATTCATTGTCCTGTCTGTTCTGTTTCTTACTGATGCACAAAATCCCTCTTCATTTCCCTTCTTGGGAATAGCTCCAGCCCTGGGGAAGACTCTGGACTCTGCAGATTTAGAAATAGGAAGTGGTCTAACTCCAGAGCTGTGTGCGCGTCAGCAAGGCCCAACAGCACATAGATCCTGGGAACTCCTTGTGAGGGCGTAAAAATTCCCCCCACCTCCCCAGACGTCTGCTTCTCCCAAGAGGCCTCAGTGATCATGTTCCCGTGCTGTTGGATTCCATGTTCCCCCAGCAGATCATGGGGAGAGGTACCACTCACAGAATGCCCTTTGTGACAGACACTCTTCCAATCCGCCATGTGCCCCGACCTTGTCTCTTTTCACTCCCTGTGCAGGATTTCCCATTCCCAAACCTGAACTGATCTCCCACCTGGAACGAGGGGAAGAACTGTGGGTCCCGGATCTCCAGGTCTGTGAGGAAAGAGAGATCCTGAGAGGCAATCGCACAGGTGAGGACTGAAACAGAAACCATCTGGTGAATGAAGGAAAAAGTTGAGAATCCCAAAAATATGCTGTGAGTAAGAGCCCTTAGTTCTTCCTCACCTCAACCAGGGCTGTAGTCAACAGGTACCATTCACGGCTTTCCACGCGTCCTGTTAGCTGCAGGAGTTTCCTTCCCAACTTTCCATCCCTGGGAGTGTTTGGGTGGGATCTGGAGGCAAAATCCAGTTGCTCAGTCTTCACTGTGTTAGCATATTGGGTTTTCCCTTGGTGCTATTCCTCTTTCTCCCCAGCACAATGACTCCTGTCTGGATTGTCTGTTTCTCCCAGCAGGTGATGAGACAGTAGATGAGAAGAAGGAGGGGAATCATCATGAGGAAGTTCCTAGGGAAGTGGAACCACAGGGGACCTTTGTGGGAAGAGCTGAAGGGAGTTTATCCCAGTGCTTGGAAGAGGGAGAAGACTGGGGAAATTGGCACAAGTCAGAGAGGCGACTGAAAAACCACCGAAAGAAGAAAGTGGATGAATATATTATATGTGCAGGAGGAGACAAGGATCCCACAGCCCAACAGACCAATCCTAAGGAAGAGAAACCCTATCAGTGCCTCGAATGTGTAAAAGGGTTCATTTTCAGATCACAGCTTGTGACACGTCAGACAATCCATACTGGAGGGAAACCCCTTCAATTCTTAGCCCATGGGGAAAGCTTCAATAACTGCTCAGATCTTAATAACCATGGGAAAAGCCACATGGGAGAGAAACCCTATCAATTCCTCGAATGTGGAAACTGTTTGAATTGGAAGTCAGAATTAATTACACATCAGAAAATCCAGACAAGGGAGAGACCCCATAAGTGCTTGGATTGTGGAAAAAGTTTCATAGAGAGGTCACACCTTATTGAACATAAAGCAATCCACACAGGAGAGAGACCCCACAAGTGCTTGGACTGTGGGAAAAGTTTCATACGGAGGTCAAACCTTATTAGACATCAGGCAATGCACACAGGAGAGAGACCACATAATTGCTTAGACTGTGGGAAAAGTTTCTTTGACAGATTTGCCCTTTCTAAACATCAGGCAATCCACACAGGAGAGAGACCCCACAAGTGCTTGGACTGTGGAAAAAATTTCATATGGAGGTCAAACCTTGTTAAACATCAGGCAATCCACACAGGAGAGAGACCCCACAAGTGCTTGGACTGTGGGAAAACTTTCACACAGAGGTCAAGCCTTGTTAAACATCAGGCAATCCACACAGGAGAGAGACCCCATAAGTGCTTGGACTGTGGGAAAAGTTTCATAGAGAGGTCACACCTTATTAAACATAAAGCAATCCACACAGGAGAGAGACCCCACAAGTGCTTGGACTGTGGGAAAAGTTTCATACAGAGGTCAAACCTTATTAGACATCAGGCAATCCACACAGGAGAGAGACCACATAATTGCTTAGACTGTGGGAAAAGTTTCTTTGACAGATCATCCCTTTCTAAACATCAGGCAATCCACACAGGAGAGAGACCCCACAAGTGCTTGGACTGTGGAAAAAATTTCATATGGAGGTCACACCTTGTTCAACATCAGGCAATCCACACAGGAGAGAGACCCCACAAGTGCTTGGACTGTGGGAAAAGTTTCATAGGGAGGTCACAACTTATTAAACATGAAGCAATCCACACAGGAGAGAGACCCCACAAGTGCTTGGACTGTGGGAAAAGTTTCATACAGAGGTCACACCTTATTAGACATCAGGCAATCCACACAGGAGAGAGATCCCACAAGTGCTTGGACTGTGGGAAAAGTTTCATAGAGAGGTCACACCTTATTAAACATAAAGAAATCCACACAGGAGAGAGACCCCACAAGTGCTTGGACTGTGGGAAAAGTTTCATACAGAGGTCACACCTTATTAGACATCAGACAATCCACACAGGAGAGAAATCCCACAAGTGCTTAGACTGTGGGGAAAGTTTCAGGAACAAATCAGCCCTTTCTAAACATCAAGCAATCCACACAGGAGCTAAACTTCTGTGACACTGAGAGAGAAAGGGTTAAGCAACTTGCATGTAATAGATCCAGTTCAACCTTTAGAGACATGTTAAAAAAGTGTGTCCATGTTAGATAAGTTTACATTTCAAAGCTCAAACTTATGTTAAAGACCTGGAAGAAGATGGTAACTGTAGTAGGCTATAAAAAGCTACAAAGAGTCCTATGGCACCTTATAGACTAACAGATGTATTGGAGCATAAGCTTTTGTGGGTGAATACACACTTTGTCAGATGCATGTGGTGGAAATTTCTAGAGGCAGGTATAAATATGCGGGCAAGAATCTGCCTAGAGATAATGAGGTTAGTTCAATCAGGGAGGATGAGGCCATCTTCTAGCAGTTGAGGTGTGAACACCAAGGGAGGAGAAACTGCTTTTGTAGTTGCCATTCACAGTCTTTGTTTAATCCTGAGCTCATTGTGTCAAATTTGCAAATGAACTGAAGTTCAGCAGTTTCTCTTTGGAGTCTGGTCCTGAAGTTTTTTTGCTGCAGGATCCCTTTTAAATTTGCTATTGTGTGGCCAGGGAGGTTGATGTGTTCTCCTATAGGTTTTTGTATATTGCCATTCCTAATATCTGACTTGTGTCCATTTATTCTTTTACGTAGGATTCTCCAGTTTGGCCGATGTACATAGCAGAGGGGCATTGCTGGCACACGATGGTGTATGTTACATTGATGAACGTACAAGTGAATGAACCGGAGATGTTGTGGCTGATCTGGTTAGGTCCTGTGAAAGTGAAATGAATTATATTAAAGAAATAGAATGAATTAAAGAATGCTGTATGTACCTTTAAGTAGAAATGAGAAATGCTGCAAGCCAGGGGGGCAGAAAAGCAGACATTAACTGCTTAACTTGCCACTTAAGGGCAATTGGTGAAGCATTAGTCTTAGATCGATAAGAGTTAACAAGGAAGTAGGATATGCATATTGTGCTCCATGCATATTGTGCTCCATGCATATTTTACAATTTTGCTCTCTCTGTCCCTTTGTTTAGTTCGCACCCTTTTATCTGTATAAATAAGACTGTTTGAATCTTGCATGGAGGCTCACATTATCTGAATGTATTAGCAGAGCGCTGTGCTAATAAAACAGAGTGGTCTGACAAACTATGAGTCCTGAGTCTAACTTTGACAATTTGGAGGTTCCACCGAGATGGCAACCGTCTTCACTGGGGCTGTGTGATTCCTGACTGTTTTTGTAGGACGACCGTGGTAGCCGGCACCTGGGCATTTGGCCCGAGCGGTCCTCCTCCTGAACGGAAGGGCGCACGACCACAGTGAGGTCTACGCCATTGAACCTGTTGGTTCCCACTCTGTTCTGGTACGGATCCCAGGATCTGACATCAGGAATCTGGTCAGGTAATTATTTCTGTGTTTTGTCCGGACTGAGGACTGTCCTGTCTCTGTGTCTATCTGTCCTCCTGTGGAGTGTTTGAGTCTGGGTGCCATCTCCGTCCGGGGATCGGCCGACCAAGGGGTTCCTGTCCCCGAGGTCTGAGTGAGTGAAATCTGAACAATCGCAGCCGCACCACACCTTGGGTAAAACCCTTGGTGTGAAAGCAAGGGCGACTGAGTCAGTAGCCTGTGGGCTCCTTTTGTGTGTTGCACCGGGCATCACCCTGACGAACCCGAATTTCCTTCTTGTGTGATTGGTGTGTGTAAAGTCCTCCTGTATTGGTAACCAGACGTCTAAGTCGGGACAGTTCCCTAAAGGAACGCCGGCTCAGTTTTAGGAAGGGTCCGGACTCCTGTAAATTTCTGGAAAAATGGTCTAGGCTAACTCAGGGAGATCCCAAAACTCAGTGGCCACTGTTAAAACCTTGGAACAAGGACCGAGTGGACATCTTAAAAAAACAAACTCGGCCAGCCTAAAACTAAATTGGCTAAAGGAGAGGTTAATTGTTTCATGCAGTGGTGGGAAGAGGCAAATCGTAGGTGGACAAAATCAAAACTCGCCTCTCTCAAATATTCAAATAATAAATTAAAAGCTTTATTAAAAGAGTCCTCTCCCACCACCAGACTGAGCGCTCCCCTTCACCCTGTTCTCTGACAAAAAAAACAACAACCCCGGATCGATCCCAATTCCCTTCATACTCCCCTCTCATTGTAAAAAGGATAAAATGCCCCTTGTTCTGTTCCCCTTCGTTGTCTGCCTCAGAAACTGATTCTTTAGTGTTCCATTACCAATTCAGCAAGGAGGGTGGGCTCCTCAACTAGCCCCCACCCTTCCTGGGCCCTTTCCTTAAGCATTTCTTTCAAAATTGTGAAATGACCACAATATCACTCACAAAAACGGTTCATTGGAAAAGCGGGATTGGGCCTAGACAAGCAACAGATAAAGAAACTAAAAAAAACAAACAGGTTGGAAGCCCTAAGGGCATAGTGTCAGGAGTAAGTGAAAGTATGAACCCCTAGAACAATATTTAAAATGGTGAAATCTGAGTGGATAACGGTGTCATTTTGGGAAATAAACAAGTGATTTAAGGAAAGAGAGTGAAAAGTTAACCCTACAGAGGCTGGAGAGAATTAAACAGTTAAACTTTGTGATCTAATTAAAATCATTTGATTATGGACAATTGAGTCAAATTTGCTAAAAGAACATAGGGGGGGGGTTCTATTGGAACTTAACTGCCCCAAATGTATAAAGGGAATGTAATCTATGTAAAAACAAAGCAGTGTAAGAGGGATGTTAAGGGAGAGAAAATGTGTATGTATCCGTCTGTCTGTGGGAATATGTGAGGTTTGTAAAACTCCTGTGTTGTAAGTTTAAGATAAATTGGTTTTGTTTTGTTTATAGTGCTACTAAAAATCCATTTGACTCTTTTAATTCAAAGTTGCAAAACTGACAGACCTTTTTGCCAGACACAGGTAATCAGAGTTGGTTGACTTTGAGATTTGGTATTTAACCCTTAAGGGGTAACTTGATTCTTTACAAAATTTAAATGTTTTCAAATAAAGACCAAGTCATGACTGCAGCAGGACAGTCAAAATCAGAAAAATAGGGAGAGATTCTGGATTCTGTTTGTTTGTTTGTTTTTGTAACAAAATAGCAAATGAAAGCTGTAGGAAAAGAATAAAGACAGTGGCCCTCTGAAGCAACAGCAGGGGTGAGGTGCACAAAACAAAAAGAAGAAATGTTAGAAACACTGAGCCTTAAAATGGCTCTGTGTAATCAGACTGTCACTTTGATAAGGGTACATAAAACTCTGTAAGAACAAAAGAAACAGTTACACCCTATGTAAAAATTAATATGGCGAATGTTTTAAAAGTTAAAGTATAGAAGGAATGTGCAGAAGTGTGCAGTGTATATTATAGAGGGGGTAAAAGAAATGCAAAAGAAACATGCTACTTAATTAAAATCCTATTAGGGCTCCAAAGGAGGCACAATAAATTGTGTTTTCGTTTTGAAAGCAAAAGTTAAAAGTAATTAAAACTCTGGTAAAAGTTAATTGTGTTCCTTTTAAGACAGAGTCTCTAAGCTCTGCTGATGGCTTTAAATCCAAAAGGCAAGCCTGTGTTGATGCAAATTACTTAACTAATAAAGAAAGGAGAAAACTGCCAGCACAAAAAAGTTGCAAATAAAGAACATACCTGGTCAGCAAACAAATTGTCTCAATAAAAGGCATGGTATAACAAGATAACTTTAATGTTAATAAGTACCCCTGTAACAATGTATAGTGTGTATAATTTTTAAAAATATCCTTTATGATAATGATGCTTTTCAGCTATTACCTGTAAAAAAAACTTAAAGCTTGACACAGCAGGAAAAACATTGTAAACTTGGTCTGCTGTAGAGGAGAAACTAAGGTTCACCATCTCATGAATTTAATGACTAAACAGTGGAATAATTTCCCCATAACTCTTAAAAGATAGAAGCCATTGAAACCTGGCCTGCCTATAGAACAAAAACACAGGAAAATATAAAGCTAATTCCTCTTGTTTTGCCTGCAATCAGCAAGGGTATTTGTAAAAGAAAGGAATATTTTAAGCAATAATCAATGCCACCCCAAAAGGGGTAGAAAATGTTATTTTTGTCTTTCAGAAAATCAAAAAAAGCTAATACCAGCTACAGGACAACCTAATACAGAAACAAATAAAAGTGAAAATAAAAAGAAAAACATACTACTATAGTTATGTAATGTACTGGAGTGCAAATACTTGCTTTGTCCACCTTGAAACACAAAATGTTTTGGGTAATATCAGGAAACACTAAGGTTTTAATGCATCTATTAAAGCAAAGAAAGGATCTTTGTTTGATACTGCATCCATTCATGTTTATAAGTATGTCTCCAGTATGGTAAAACCAAATTTGTTAAGTAAAAAAATTGTTGTTAAAATCGTATACCAACAGGCTCTGAAAGCAAAAATATGAAAAGCTAGCCCACTTCCCAGATTGCACAGTGGCCTGTGGAGGGAGGAAAACTATTGGACATCAAAGGTTATACCAAGTGGACTCCTCAAAAGTGGCTATGCTTGTTCATGCCTGTTGCTCCAAAGCCCTGTAGTAAAAACATTTCACTAGAATCCTGTATGTGAAATAAAGTAAATAATAAGATCAAAGTACTGTATAATAGGCTATGTGTATGTGTTAATTCGTGGGAAAAAGTGTTTTTAAAAAATGAAAGTGTTAGCAATCTTCCAATAAATAAATATAAATGTAATGTAAGTACTGTGTTTACAAAAGGTAAAAAGGTAACATAGTTCCTAAAACAAACAAAAAGGCAATGTAAAAAACCGAACCATTCATATTATACACGCAAATGGCAACATGTTAAAAATTGCCACTGCAAAAAAACATAGCTTACCATTTGTATAACATATTTTCTCAATGGTCTCCCACAACTACTGGCGTACTAATGTTACTAACCCTAATTGTTTTTGGTTTTAAATTATATGTGTTTAATTGTAATGTCTAAAATGTGCTGTTGCATAAAACAAATGTATGCAAAGCTGGAGCCACAGGCCCAAATCACCTCCCAGTATTTTCTATTACATGGACTAAATAAGAAGTGACACTGGCGATTAATAATCTTAGTGTCAAAAGGGAGATATGTAGGAACTGGATTTCATCCTGTCAGCCACACCTTTTTGAATAGCAGAAAGGAATGACAGACCAGAACAATCCTTATGACTGATTATGGTCCCCCCTTTTGTTTTAGAATAAGTTATAATGTCTACTATGGTTTCCTATATGTATTACAAAGTAGGCACTGTAGTTAAATATACATTTCTTTGTTTTAAGGTTTAGTAAGTAAGAAACAGGATTCTCTATTGTGTCTATGTTAAGTAGATTAGAGGAACATTAAAGGCCTGGGTCTCAATGTAAATTGTCTTGGTTATTGATTGTAAAACTTAGCAAGGTTTAATTTGCAATGCCCTTTTGCTCAATATAAAATAGTATTGTTTGTTTATCTGTTTGTGTGAATGAGGAATGTATGCATCAAAAAAAAAAAAGTGTGAAGGCCATTGTTATAGCCAGAGTCAAGGAATAAGAAGTAAAGAGACTAAAAGGACATCATACAATCATCAGGTACTGCTTACTCCAGGCCCTGGGCTGCTTCTCTGACCTTTGTGGCTGCAGCCCTGCTCCCAGCACAAGATCTGCCCTCCCTGAGCTGTGTCTCTGGTTTTGTGGCTGCAGCTCTGCTCCCAGCTCAGCTTGGGCCGCTTCTCTCTCCTTAGCTGGCCCCACTTCACTTCCTTCTCAGAAATGGGCTGATTGAATATCATTAGGGGTTTCCTTACTGGGTGTGGGCTCATATGATTTCTTTTCTGTGGACTGTAAAGAGCCTTTGAATGAAGTGTGATGAGTCCAAATTGACACCAGTTCCTCCGAAACATCTGCAAGGCCCCAAACTTTGGACTAGTCACTTAGGTCAGAAAGGGGTAACAAGCGACTGGGGCTTTCACAGCCTAACATGAGGATATGGTGGAGCAGCCTGGCAAGGAGGGTGAGAATCACAGCTGCTGACTTCTACTGCCTGTTCCCTACCTGGCCTTTAGGCTCTTTGAGACCCATGTCTCTCTGGTGTTTGTGTAACCCACTGGTGTGTGTGTGTGGAGCTGTTACAGTTATAAAGGGTTGAATATTAAGCATAAGCTGGGGCAGACTGTGCTTTTAGCTCTAAGGGTCCCTGGTTCAGTGCTGGGTGTGTCAGCCAAGGGAGCCTCTGTCACACCTGTTCTTAGCCTTGTGGCTACTGTTTCTGTTTCCCTGCACAGTCTCCCCAGCTCTCGGGGACTCCTGGCTCTCTGCAGATGGCAGTGGGTGTGAGGGGAGATGGTGCTGGGGCTCCTGCGCTGTACCGGGGATGGGCTAACAAGAGATCTCCTGTCTCCAAGGCTCTCAGGCCCCTTGTCCAGCCTGGCTGCAGGAGGGGATCTGGGAACAAACAGAGGGGATCTGGGAGAGTCTGGGGAGCAGCCACCTAGGACCAGAAACGGAAATCCAGCTGTGGTGAGAAAGGAACGCTTGCAGGGATGTGGCTGGTTACAGGGGCTGTCATGCAGTTGGATACAATTTTGCAGCTATTTAATGCAGTGCACTGGGGAATTCCTACATTCTTGCTGCTGGATGGTGTGAGCTGAAATTATTTTCTTTCAGGGGAAGGCTGGCAGCGCTCCTTGCTTTGCTGGAGAATGCCTGGCTGGAGATCTGTAGCCAATCAGTCACACACCTTCATTCTGCTGCTGTTTTCTGTGGCTGGGCACCGCAGCCAGGACTCTTTTGTGCAGAGTGGATCTGAGATCAGAATCAATAGGGAATCTGGAAGTGGTCTTCTGGAACCAGAACAGAAGCTGCAGCTGCAATGGGAAAGGTGTGCTGGGTGGAGATGCTGCTGGGGAAGCAGCTTGTAACTTCATGAGCAACTGGATACAATATTGTTACAGATCCTGACTCAGACTGTAACATTTGTGTCCCTTGTGTAAGGCAAACTGGTTACATGGTTGTAAACTTGCTTTCAACTAGTCTTGTGGCTTCTTGGCAGCCGGATTCTTTCCCCCCGGGTGGATGGGCTCAAGCAGAGGATCTCGCTGATGCTGGGGTTTGTACTGGTGAACGTATTGCCTGAGAATTGCAGTCACCAGTTAAACGCATGTGACATGCAGTTATTTTTGGGCCAACAGAAGTGGCCTCCAGGAGCTGCGAGGAGGAGGCTGGAGAGATGAATCCCTCAGTCCATGTCACTTGCAGCTGAGTGTGCCAATGAGCATTCCCAGACCGCTCAGCGGAACAGCAGGATGGGGGAGGTGGGAAGTTCTCCAATAATAATGCCCAGAGGTGCCGACTTTCTAATTTCCTTACTCTGCAGATACCTAAACTCACTCAACACCAACATTTCTTTGGTAAAATTTCCCAAAGTTCCTGAATTTCTGCTTCTGGGCCTCAGCACTGCTGCTGCCTCACTTTAGGTGTCCAGACACCTGCCTCATGTGTAAACCACAGAAGGATCCTCAAAACAGAAGATTGGCAGTGGAAAGCCTGTCTTGCCTGTGGGGCCCAATCCTGTAGAAGTGCACTGAGCACAGCTTTTGGATCAGGGCTCAGACAAAACCCAGAGGAGGTGCTGGGAGAGGTTCCTTTATGACTTTGAGCCCAGTGGTTAGGGCACTCGCCTGGCGTATGGGAGACTTGGGTTCTACTCTCCGCTCTGCCTGACGGGGATGAAGGGTTTTGAAGACAGGTCTCCCACTGCTCAGGTGACTGCCCTAACCATGGGGGTCTGGGATATTCTGATGTGGGACTCCCGCAAGCTCTTCTGATCAAGCTGCTCCACTCTGGCTAAATAATTAAATAGTCCCTTAGCGAGAGAGAGACAACAATGCTGTAACCTGGGGGTCAGGGCACTGGGAGGTAGAAGATACAGGTGCAGGACCCTGCTCCAATGGCTATTTAATTATCGTCCCTGTCCTGCAGGAGGGAGCATTTCCTTGCAAACCAATGGCTTCAACCTTTAACCTTTCTTTGGGTAGATGCTGCCTCTGGAGCACTCCCAGCGCCCAACACCAGGGGGAGCAGCAGAGTACAATCAGGCACAGGGTCCCCATCTGATCAGTGCCTAGAACTGTCACTGGGGTAGGTCACTTGTGGGAGGGCAGGGAGCAGAACATCCTCTCCTGCTGGGACGATCTCAGAGAAACAGAATGTTCGTGTTGTGTGAAATTTAGACTTTTCGCAGTTACTACCTTTTCCGGATCAGACTGAAATGTCAGGATATTGAAAATGTTCCCAGAATGTTTTCCTGCAGAAATGTGGAAACAGAAAATGTGGATGGACATTTTAGACTGAAATTGAAATGATTCAACTGTTTGAAATTACATTTTGATTCTCCTCATCAGAATCTAGAGTAATGACGTAAAAAGCAACATTTCCAGGGAAACCCTGGTTTTGCTGAAGCCACACTTTCAGGTGAGAGACATTTCAGTGTGAAAAATGTCAACTAGCTGTAATTATGGAGTGCTTTAGCTGCAGAGGAATTGAGATTTCTAATAAAGATTGTTTAAATTGTTCATGTTTTAAAGAAAACTATTTGGATTATTCAGTAAGTAAATATAATTTCCTCCATTCTCCTTTCTCCTGTTTAGTTTCCATTAAGCCAGAACAGAAATTACTTTGCACAGAGGAAACAATCAATAGCCTCTCACAGGGGCAGCATGTTACTTGCTGTTACTCTCCAGTTACTCACAGAGATCTGAGCATTTTTAACATCCCTGTGCAGATTTATTGGTGAGTAACAATGGTACCTACCAGCAGTTCCTGGATTTTCCTTCTCCCCACTCTGGTTAAACACCATATTCTCATCTCCCTCTTTCTTCAAACTCCCCAAACAGCTCCAAATTTGATCCTAAGACAATAAAAGTTGCTCTGTGTTTTGGGGATTTTACATCAGGAACAAAATGTATCAAGAGACTATGGGCCTAGACAGTCACAGGAACAACCCTGCAATCCACAAAGCTGAGTCCTTATACAATATCCCTCAGGTCAGTATCTCCCAGTGACTGGCTTAGGCAGCTCCCTGTCTCGTATGCTGGCTTTTGTGTCACCCATTCTAAGACACTTACATCTCCCCTAGGGTGACCAGACAGCAACTGTGAAAAAAGGGGACAGGGGGTGGGGGGGTAATAGGCGCCTATATAAGAAAAAGTCCCTAAAACCAGGACTGTCCCTATAAAAACAGGACATCTGGTCACCCTAATCTCCCCATAACTCAGGCTTTGTGGCTCACAGTGTCATTCCAGTGATTTCCCAGGCAGCTAAAATTTAGATGCAGTGACATTCAGCATTGCAATACTACTCCCGGGGATATTCTTCGCTACTGCGCACACGCAGAATTTATTTCCAGCCATAGAATTCTTTTCTTCTTCAGAAAATACATTCTGCCCAAGAAGTGCTGCAGTTCCACCTTTCACCAACCAGCGGCCACGCTGGCACCAGTACAGCTGAATCTATTTGTGGGGGGAAATTACCAGAATCTTTTTTTTTTTTTTTTTTTGGTCTGTTACAGAGATAGTTGCTGACAGGTATTTTGAAAAAAATGACCAAAATAATTGAAACTGGCATGATTATATTGTGTTATTTTGACATATAAAATATACAGAATTTTAAAATATTGTGTGCAGAATTCCCCCAGGAGTACAATATCTAGGTCCCGTCATGGATCTCACTCTTTGTCTCCAATTCAAAAGGAGAGAACAAAGTAACCCAGCATGTAGCAGCTTCATGAGGCCAGGAGCCCTGCCTGTTTTTCCTGATCCCACATGGCCCCCAGGACTCCCCAGGGAAGGGTGAGCTAGTGAGAGGCACTGTGGTTAAGTTGGTTGTTTTGTGCTACGCGATCTGAACGCTCTTGTACTTTATGTACGTTAAGTGAAAGAGCAATAATGTGTTGGACTTGCGCAAAGAGTATCTTTGCGTGTGAAATGCTTCACAACTACTGTGTGCCTCCAGAGAGAGTTCAGCTGAAAACCAGCAGGCTCTCACCTTGATGTGGCAATCTGGAAGGTCAGCTGTGCACCAAGGGCTAAGGTAGTGGGTTCCAGGTCTCTGGATAGGGAGCTATTCCTCTTCCGGTCCCAGAAGCTTGAATTATCTGGGGATCCTGGGGGTCAGATACGAGGCTTTCCCTTACAGCAGTCCGGTGGCACCTAACAATTTTTGGGACACATGCAGCAGTAAACAGAAACCTTCTCACTGCCTAGCATTCAAACACCCTTAACTCTGACCATGTGAGTTCTGGTGAATATTTCTACATGTCTGAAATATTAAATTCAGAGACATGAATGGAGAGGTCTCCCCCTCAGGGTTGTCACATCCCTTCCCCTTTGGCTGTGAGGGGCTCTTTCCTAGATGCTTCTCCTGGTTTCTGTATTAGGGAGAGGCTCTCCCTCCAGTGCTGCCACCTCCTGCTCCCTTTGCCTTGGGGTGGGAAGGAGTCTTCCTGGGCTGGGGAGAGACTACCTCCCATTCTACGTCTTCCACCATTCTTTGTGGCTAGGATAGAGCAGCTGGTGACTTTAACCGCCAACCTGCGGTGTCCCGCCCCTCCCTCACCCGAGCCCCTGCCTGCTCGTCACATCCCTCCCCACCCGTTGCCACATCCTTCCTCTCCCCTCTTTCCCTTTGAGACCCCTCCCCCACACGCTGCATCCCTTCTCAACCCCCACCCTCACGGGGGCAGGAGAGGAGGGATGCAGCGAGTCATGGCAGCTGAGCAGGGAAGGGGCAGAGCCTGGAGTGAAGCAGGGGTGGGGCCTGGGGGTGGAATGCGGGTGCAAGAGATGGGACAGGGAACTAGCCTCCCCCAGGAGAAGCTTCACCCACCGCCCATGTTAAGGCTGTTTTAGTGCTTGAGGGGATCACACTTGATACCTGGTGAGTGAAATCTAAACACAGAACTCACAAGCCGTGTGGGGTTTGTGCCCTGCTTTGTAACTGCCCTGAGGTTGGTCCTCACGTTCCTCAGCTACTCTAGACCAGGGGTGTTCAAAGTTTGGGCCATGGATGGTCAGGGAAAGCTGCTGGAAAGATGCTTCCTTTAACTGAGTGTCCACAGGAACCGCCGTTCGCAGCACCCAGTGGCCGCGGTTCGTCATTCCCCTTCTCCTGACCAGCCGCGACCCAGACTTTGAACACCCCTGCTCTAGACAACATGACGGGAGAACTGAACCTGGGTCTCCCACATGCCAGCTGAGTGCTCTAACCACGGGGGTAAACGTCACAAGCCGGGTGACATCACCAAAACCACATTCTCCTTCCCCCCACCCCTCACATTTTGTGTGGAGTGAGGCAGGTGCCTACTTCATTCCAGCAGGAAACGCCTTCGGAGCCTGAGTCACCTGACGTCAGGTGCTGGGTTCCTGTCGGTGGGTGGCTAAGTAGAGACAGACGCCCCTGTGCTGCCCAGATTTAGATACCTATCTGTGAGAGGGGGCAGGGCTTAGGACACCCCTCCCCCTTTGTCACCTTTCCCATTGACTAGCTCAGATGGCTCCGCCCCCCCGCGAGCTGGCTTTTGTGAATCTCATTGTAAGGTGCCTCTGATCAGGGATTTCCCTACACCCCCCCTGAATTTTCCCAACACCCCTCCCCCAAGTTTTGTGAACTAGTTACACGCAATGTTGCCAATCTAGTGATTGTTTGGACATTTGAATTGAAACATTAATAAACACTTTAAAAGCATATAAAGTGTATGATAAAATACATGTATCTGAAAAAGTGTAATAGATTTGAAAAATATGAACATAGACTAGCTTCCTTATACAAGTGCTGAGACCTGCGGTGGGACAGTGTTTCTGTGGAAGAGACGGCCCAGACTGCACTAGCAGCGAGGTTCCCCCACTGAGAGCTCAGCTGAAATCACTGAGAGCTGGTGGAACCTCAAGAGACCAACTCGCAGAGGTCACGGTGGCAGCAGAAGGTGACAGCGCAGGGCCATTGGCAACAGAGCGGTGGAGTGAACGGTGGCACAATGAACAACAGTGGCCAGAGCAAACAGTGAGCAGTTGGAGGAACGAGCAAGGTACCTTCCTGCCCCCGACCTGGGAGGTGAACTCATGTGAAAGCACCTCTGAACGCTGAGTCTCCACTGACTAGGGTTACCATACGTCCGGATTTTCCCGGACATGTCCGGCTTTTGGGGGCTCAAATCCCCGTCCGGGGGGAAATCCCCAAAAGCCGGGCATGTCTGGGAAAATCGGGAGGCTCGGCTGGGGCCTCTTTGTCTGGGGCCGGGGCCGGTGCGGGGCCGGGGTCGCGGGGCCGGGGGCATAGTGCCGGGCCGGGAGCCGGGCTGGGCGCGCGGTGCCGGGCCGGGGGCCGGGCCGGGCCAGGGTCGCGGGGCCGGGGTCCGGGCTGGGCGCGGGGCCGGGGTCCGGGCCGGGAGCCGGGGGCGCGGTGCCGGTCCGGGCCCGCGGGGCCGGGAGCCGGGAGCCGGGCCGGGGTCGGGGAGCCGGTCCGGGCCCGCGGGGCCGGTCTGGGGTCAGGGAGCCGGTCCGGGGTCGGGGAGCCGGGCCGGGCCCGCGGGGCCGGGAGCCGGGCCCGCGGGGCTGGGAGCCGGGGTCGCGGAGCCGGGGGGTGCGCTGGGCCGCCGGGGGTGGTCAGCCGGGGCCAGCACCCCAGGGCCTGAGCCGACCCAGGCTGGAGCCGCCGGGGGGCCATCCTGGGCCGCGCCTCCTCCCCCCCACATCCCCCCTTACCTGCTTCAGGCTTCACGCAAATTAAATGTTCGCGGGAAGCAGGGGAGGGGGCGGAGACTTTGGGAGGGGGCGGAGTTGGGACGGGGGCGTGGGCGGGGCTGGGGGCGGGGCCGGGGCCCCGGGGAGTGTCCTCCATTGGGAGGCACAAAATATGGTAACCCTACCACTGACTAAGGACAACACTGGTGAGTGTTAATGAGGCTGTTAAGAATGCTGGAGACACAACACAGTTCATGCGAACAAACATGGCTGTGGCATCATACTTTCTATTGAAGCAAGAGATACCACATGCTACAAACTGGAGGCCAATGTTAAGTGCATTGTCACTCGTTCATCCTGAAGTTGAACACTGGTTCCGAACAAGACCAGCAAATGCTCACTATTCATTGAAAAAGTACTGGAAGAAGCAAAGACTTCAGTCCAGAAGTTGACTAATGAAGGCATTTATATTGAAACCTTAAGTGAAGAGGACAAGAAGTGTTTGTTAAGACAACTGAAAAAATACACAGACTTGATTCTTAAAAATCTACAATGGTGACTTCTAGATGCTACTCAACCTCTACATAGCTTTTACAGATGCCTGACCTATAAAACACCAACCGTTGAGTGGAGTGAGGCACTACCAGCAACGGGGCTGTCATCTGCTCAGGACAGAATAGAGAATTTGAACACAGAGTAGAATATCATATAACAAATGAATGAAGATTTGACTTCAACTTCTTTTTTATCATCACTAGTGGCTCAATGTGATCTTTATACTATGTTTCCTGGCATGAAAGAAATAGGAATTCATCTCTTGCTACTCCTAATCACAACAGCTGCAGTTGAACGTTCTTTTTCATCATTGAATAGAATATTTTGTGTATTGAAAGAAGTCACCTTCTGCCTGATCATGTGACTGAACTAATGAGCATATCAACGGAAGGAACGGAAGTACTAGACACATGAGAAGCCACCAAAGCTGAACTCGTTGCATTCAAGAAGTTCATTAACAGAGTTGTGCAAAACTATAACAAGAAACCAAGAAGGATGTAGACGTAGTGCTTCATAGAAGGCTTGAGTAGCCAACTTTGTGTGATTTTAAAACGTGAGTTAAATTTAATAAAATGGTCATGAAACATTTTTCAGTTTTTACTATGGTGCCATAGAGCCCACCTTCACCCTCACGGTCTCACCCCTCATCGGCCCTGAAATCCCTCTCTTCCTCCCGCCAATAAATTCGAACACCCCCCCAATTTCAATTCCTGGTGAAAACACTGCCTTTGATGCCCATGCACTGTGTAGGGAGTCCAGGGCCCAACTCAGCTTCGCAGAGTGGCGGACTGTGATTTTCTAGTTGCCCACAAATTAGGCCCTGCCATGACGCTCAGCATTGCAACACCAAGTTCCTTCATGACTTGCCCCCTGTGTAACCAGTCACCTCTCCGCAGAGCACAGCTGAGCAATTCCTAATTGACATGGGTTTGTACAGGACAGAGACAGAGCGCAGGCTGGAGAGTGACACATCACAGTAAAACCCAAACTCTCCTCCTAGAGGCGCGATATTCCCTGCGGGGGTTCGGAGGACACAACCAAGTCAGAAGCAAATCCCATGATGCTGCCCCCAGCAGCTGCAGCTGGGACATTAAAGTGGAACAAACTCGAAGAATTGTTTGTAATGTTTTATTTACAGAATTAGGGTTACCAACTTTCTCATGAACAACCTTGTCCCAACCCGACAGAGCCGAGAAGGAGCCTTAATAACCACAGCATGGAAAGGAGATGCCCAGCTACTGAGAACAGTTTTCTTAATGGCACAACAACAGTACAATCGTCCAGGAATAAATATAGGGAATTAATGAGTTACAGTGTCACTTTCAGTAACTTTTAATAAATCTCTGTCCCTCTCATGTTCCCTTTCCTTTCATACTGTCCTTTTCTAATCATTTTTCTAAGCCTCACTTCTGATCCCTGCTTATTTTCCTGTGTCTCTCCCACACTCCTCCCCTCCTTGTCACAGATCATCCCCCATGGCCTTCTTTCCCCTAATTTTATCTCTTCCCGTCTTGCTGCCTCCGGCTGGTTCCCCTGTCAGGGATATTTTCCTGTCACTCTTCTCATTTCTGTTTTCCATCATTTCTCATAGACTCTCCTTTTATTCTAATTTACATTTTTCTTCTTGCTTCTTCTAATTCCCTCTGGTTAAACCTGCCCTGTCCCTGCCTCCCCCAGTGCTGCCAACCTCAGGAGTTTAAAACAAAATCATGAGACTGACCCAATGATGATTTTTTTTAAGGTTATATAATGGTTTTTTTGGTCAATCTGCACCCATCTCCCCCTGCCACCTGTGTGTGACAATTACAGGGTGACCAGCTGTCCTGTAGTTACAGGGGAAGGTGACTTGGGCCCCTGTGGCAGAAGCTCTGGCTGAGAGACCCCAGTGAGAGCTAATCCCACAGATCTGTACAAAATGTTCCCTGCTGCTGCTTCTTCCCAACCCCCCAAACCCTGATTGATTCATTCTGTGTCCCTGCCACCCCCACCTCTGCCTGTCCCCAGCCCGGCTGTTAGTTCTGCCCCCTGTCCAGCCCCCACCTCTGCCCCTCAGGGCCCCTCTGCTCCTCCTGCAGCCCCAGGGGTTCTTCCCCTCTCCTCCTTCCATCCCTGGTGCTGCAGGGAAGGGGAGGGGCTTCCATAGGTCATAGAGATGAGGAGCCAGGGGCTGGGTAGACAGGAGTCCTCCAAGGTCATAGAGACTAGGGTGTGTGAGGCTAGAAAGGCTGATTTCCAGTTCTCCAGTGGAATATCCCCACCCCCGCCTCCCCTCAGGGACACAGTCTGAGCTGGGATCCCAGCCACACCCAGAGCCAGGGTCGGATTCTCCCCCCAGGGACGGAGCCCGGCGGGAAAGTGAAGATCGGGGCCTCGTCACCAGCATCGATAAATATCACCTGCCCCTGGTCACAGTCCAGACAAACCCGGATCCTGCTGGGGATCCGGCGCCGGGGAAGGGGGTTCTCAGGGGAGGTGAGAGCCCAGAACTGATCCCCCAACCACCCAACAGCCCAGATCCCCCCCTCAGGGCTACAGCTGATCCATCCCTTCCTCCTCACAGACTCTCTGGCCACCCCCACAGCCCAGCCTCCCCCACCCTGCACCTCCACCTCCCAGCAATGTCTCCCCGAGGTGAATCCCTCACAGCCCAGCACACAGGGCTTAGTGTCAAATCTCTCAGGGGTGTTGGGCAGATGCTGCCGTGTGTCTCCCCGTGTCACACTTTTCCAGTCCTCAGACAGAACGAGGTGGGGATGGGCCGTGTCTGGATCCAGAGTCACATTCACTGAGAAGAGAGAGAATCAGAACATTAGGAGCAGAGCTCAGCCCTGCGGGAGGCTGGGACCATTTCTCACACTCCCCAGCAGCCCCGTTCTGGCTGGGACAGGCCTGGATCCCAGGGAGCTGCCTCTGTCCTGGGCACTTGAGACTGAGCAGAGATGTCACTGCAGCTCCTCAGTCTGTGTAATGGGACTCACTCCATTAGTTTTTCATTTGCTTGCTGAGGATTCAGCTCCCTGCTCCCTCTGCTGGGGCTGCTCCATTCCCAGCATCAGAGACACAGCAAGGAAGGTTTTAGTGAGGAGGAAGCAGAGGAGGCAGGTACCAGCTTTGAACCCCAGAGGGAAGCTCCCTCCCCTAAATGCAGCCTCCACTCCCCGGCCAGAGTAGGAAGAGCCAATTAAGAAAAGAGCAGGAGGGGGCATTGGGTGGGGTAGCCCCATCCCCAGCCTAGAGAGAAGGGAGGAGCTGACAGCCTCACAGGGAGAACGTCTCCCCAATCCAGGAAGCAGCTGCAATGGGAGACCCCAACCCTGCCCAGAGGAAAGGCAGGATGTTGGCAAAGCTCGATGTGGGAGACCCCCTGCACCGGGGTAAAGCAGAGGGATGTGTCAGCCTCAGGGCAGAGAGCTCTGTTCACAGGCTGCTCAGGGAGAGTTTTTCTGTTCAGCAGCATGGGCATGAACTCAGCACTAAGGTTTGTGTCAGGAGTGTTTGTCTGTAGGGTGACCAGATGTTCCGATAAAATCGGGACTGTCCAGATATTTAGTTGTTTGTCCCACGTCCCGATGGATGTATGGTTGGAATGCCATTGGTCCTGATATTTTGCACTCTGGCATTTTTTTCTTTTTGCTTCGGCGGCGCCCACTCTCCCCCACGTGTCCCGATATTTTGTTCTTGTCATCTGGTCACCCTAGTTCATTGACTTCAGTGTGGGAGCTCCTCACTGTTCAGTGTGTTGTTTTGAGGGCTGTGTGTGTCATGGTCGGTGTCAGTTTGGCTGGTAACTTTAGGTACAATCTCATGAAGACATTTTGTGATAATTTAAAGACAATCTCCAGCTGCAATCTCACCATCTCTGAATGTTCCTAGGAAGCCTCCTCTTTTCATCTCTAGTGCATACGGCAGAGTGTCTGGAGGGGGGAAGGAGAAAGGAGATGAGATTTCAGCCTTTCATATTTATAACAGTGTCCCCACTCTCAACTCCTAGAACTGTCTTTTAATTATGACACAGAAACGTTAAGATATTTAATATAAAAAGGTCTGAAACCGTCTCTTTCCTCTCTCATCCAGGCATCTCCCAGAAATGGAACCAACATCCTTACAGCCTCACAACCATCCCAAGATAGACAATCTGTCAGTGAGATTTACTTTCCCCTCATCAACCCCTCCAACCCTTCAAACTCCAGTTGGTTTGTCTCATTCACTCACTGCCTTTTGTCGTAACCTAGACCCAGAGCCTGCAAAGACTTTGACATAAAAGTAACTTTACCCACTTGGTTCCCTTTGACACTAACGGGATATTGAGAGTTTCCTAAATCCTGGCTCTAATTGTGAGCTGTTGGGTCTGTTTACTCAGCGTCTCTACAGAGAGCAGCAGGACGGGGCCTTGTCCTCCACAGGCAGAAATAGAAATAATAGTAAAAGCATTTTATAAATGTGGAAATTGAAGTGGGGGGACGGTTGACACAATGGGACATATTCATCCCTATTACAATAGCCCCCATCTGTCTTGGCCAGCGTGCAGAGTTTCAGAGTCCCAGCTTTACATTGCCCATGTCGTTCTGTCCCTTGTCTACCCCCCCTCCCTCTTCCATCCGCCCTCACCACCCCCACCGCATTCCCAGCCCTCTCAGGAACACGCCTTGTGCCTGCAGCTGCTGTGGAGGAGGCACAAGAGGCTCCTGTACTGGAGGGATCCCTGACCATGGGGGAGGAGCTTTCTCCTTCCCTGCAGCCCATTTGGCCAGACTAGCTGCCGTATGGGACCACAGCGCAGTGATGGGCTGGGTGTGGCTGTGAAAAATGTGCCCCATGGCTGGTGATGGGGCAGTAGACGAGGTCAGTTCTGAATTATAGAGAATTCTTTGCCGCGTGTCTCACTGTTGGGTCTTGCCAAAATGCTCGGTATCCAACTGACCACCGTATCTAGGGTGAGGAAGGAATTTCCCCCCAAGTCAGATAGGAAGAGAGCCTGGGGGGTTTTCTGCCTTCTCTGCAGCGTGGGGCACGGGTGATTTGCAGATTTAAACTAGCGTAAATGATGGATTCTCTGTAACTTGAAGTCTTTAACTCATGATTTGAGGACTCCAGTAACTCAGCCAGAGGTTAGGGGTAAATTGCAGGAGTGGGTGGGTGAGGTTCTATGGCTTGAAGTGTGCAGGAGGTCAGACTGGATGATCATGATGGTCCCTTTTGGCCTTAAAGTCTATGAGTCTGAGTCATTTCTTTCTTTAACAGTAATTGTAATGGCAAGACATATTTTTGGTAGAAATATAGGTTTGAATTAATCAACCTGAGTGACTTTGACCCCAAGTGCGTGACATTCTCACCCAACAATGAAATAGAAGCATCATCTAATTGTGAACCAACTGGCCAGAGCCACTGGCCTCCCTCAGTCTCAGCAGCTCATCCCAATTTCCATTCCTAGATCCCTTCTAGGTACCTTTGAACTTCCCCAGAGTCTCCAATAGCACAATCGTTTTCTGAGAGAAACCACTGACTCGCTCTTCCAGTTCTGGAGAAATCTCCTCTGGCTGCTGGAACTTCCCCTTCTCACACCTAGAGAGAAACAATTTCACATGATTATATTTTACTGTGTGACTCGTTATAAGTTCTGGCTAGTGAGTTGCTGCTCTAATGGGCCTGGAGTTAGAATTCCTCGACTTCTCCCAGCCTCAGAGCAGGTGCAACACAGCCCATGGCCGTGCAACCTTCCCTTCAAAGGACTCATTAATATTCTTCAACTCTGGACTGGAGATACCAGCTCTGGGGACAAAAGGGGAATCAAGTCTCCATGATCAATTCACTCCTTGGCCTCCATGCTCTGAGGGACAGGAGGTTCCCAGGTGAAGTGCTGTAGAAATCTGCCCTCTAGGAACTAGACTGAGACACCAACTTCCCCCTCCCCAGCTCATTCCACACAGGTCTCCTAACAACCCTCAAGTACGAAAGACTCTTGACCACTGCTGCCCTGGGCTGAATACTGACCAGTGCCCAGCAGGGACAGGCCCATAGTCCATCCCCACAATCCTGAAGCAGCCAGTCCCTCAGGGAGGTGACATCCCTAGGAAATACTTGAGGTTAGTCTTTCCCACTGAATGGAGAATTCCAGAGTCTTCTATACAAGGGTGAGAACCTCAGGATGAAGTTGATCAGAGAGATTCGTATCCAACATGTGACCTTCCCCACACATTTTGCTGTAGAGCCCTGGGGAGATGGAGTGCTAACATCACCACCAAGCTCTTCCCCAGCATTGTGAAGTGTGAGGGGGAGTTAAAGAGAGCCACGTACCTGCGCAAGGTGCTTCTAATATCCTAGAAGAGAGAGAGACAAAAGAATTTCAGTCCCGTCTGACACATACACAGGGGATCCTAGGAAAGGGATATTGCAAATATGGGGAAGAGAGGCCCTGCCCTGACCCAAGGTCATGGATTCCCTGAGATAATGGGGCTTTTTCATCTCTCATACCTCTGTGCCTGTGACTCTGCAAAGAATAATAGTTATTCACATGTCAGTAATACACACTCCGAGTTACACCATGGCCTCTGACTGCTGGACTCCAGTGCTTATGATTCAGGAGTCCTCCTTCCCTGTGTGGGGATCTGGCATGTTTCTAATGGCAGCTGCTGGTTTCCAATTGTCCCTGGGGGTGCTCAATCCCACACCCCACCCCCACCACACCCCTTCCTCCATGCCACACCCCAGCCCAACTCTTCCTGCTCCCACTCCATCTCAACCCCCACCCTGCCTCTTCCCTGCCTCCCCTTGCGAGCACACTCCCTCCCCGCTCCTTCCGCTCCCTCCAAGCATCCCGGAACAGCTGATCGCAGCAGGTGGGAGGCGCTGGAGTGAGGGGAAGGAGTTGATTGGCAGGGCTGCTGGCAGGCAGCACTGAGCGCGGGAGCTGGCTGCCCTGAAGCACCAACCTATGTTTCTCATTCAGTCTCACCTGCAAAAATTCACTTGTTGGCTTCTGACACTTCCCCTCCATCTCACTGATCAGCTCACTGAGATGGGAAATCTGCTCGGAGAGTTTACTGACATTTTCATTCTGGATCCTCACAATCTCCTCATCCAGCTTCTCCAGTTGTGCCAGCAGGAGTCGCTCTTGTTCCTCCAGGAACTCCCGCAGTTGCTGAAATTCAGACACAATCTTCTGTCTCTCGGTTTGTGTTTGTTTCTGTATGAAAATAAGGAAAAGGGCTGATCAGGGACATGGATGGAGCCCGGGGTCCTTTCATGGAGAGCTGAGTGTGCACGAGGGAGAATGACTTTAAAAATCCTAGGCAGGGGATTCTCTCATACCTTCCCCTTTGGCCCCTGTATCCCGCTGAAAGGGATGTTTTCATGTCTGTCATGGTCAGCATATTCTGTTATTTATGGTCTCTGGGCATTCAGACCCAGAGCAGCAGGAGGCAGGACTCAGAACTACACTGACAGAGACGCCAGGGGAGTTAAAAGAAACAAACATTTGAAAAATTCACAAAATGACCAGACACAGTGGACAGCACTTCACGGGGACATTCAGTTCACTTGGGGAGGATTTCTGGGTAAACCACAAGGGCTAGACATTAACTCATCAACTGAAATGGAAGCTTAGGGCTTGTCTACACATGAATCTAACCCAACAATCCATGACCATGGAGAATCACACATAAGCCCATGTTCACCAAGGCCACACAGGAGTCTGCCTCCAAAAAGACCTCCCACTGCCAGTCCCTTCTGGTTCATAACAACAGGCACCTACCAGATACTCCCGGCTATTCCCCTCTCCAGTCACTTTCAATCCCAGCAGCTT
The DNA here is from genome assembly GCF_027887155.1 of Malaclemys terrapin pileata. NCBI lineage: Eukaryota > Metazoa > Chordata > Testudines > Emydidae > Malaclemys > Malaclemys terrapin. The sequence continues at coordinate 41,328,489 of NC_071517.1, read as the reverse complement.
TTCTCTCTCTTCCCTCAGAGTCTTCAAATGGGCCTGGATTCTTTCCTGGAGAAACAGAAATGATTTGGGAGGTTTCATCTGGATAGTTGAGAGGTGCTTGGAAGTGGGCACTTTTGCACCCGAAACCCAAGGTGACTGTGATTCTAATCGCTTTGTGACATCAGGGCCACCAAGGAGATGAAACCTCATTAATGGAGACTGGGGATGTGTCACATTCTGATTTGTTACCAGTTGCGGTCCAGCCTTTTTAGTAATCAGAGAGAGATCTCAATTATAACCAAGCGTTACTGGTATTTGTGAATTGATTAGTGGTACAGAGCATAACAGAGCACTGGAAGTCACATGGAGGGGTGAATCAATAAACCTGCTTTGTAGAAGGTTTAACAAACAAAGTGATACAATTCTCTGAAGCCACCAGGATTTCAATACGGGCTGGGATTTCAGCCCTGAAGCCCTGGGGACTGCACTGGTTGGGCAGAGCTGGTCTAAGCACCAGGGCAAACCCGATGAGACGTCCGGAGGCCATTTGTCTGGATTGAAGCTGCGCAGTCCCAGTTTTGTGGAGCACTATCCCTGCCCGGTAGGGACTCGGCACTGGATGTGGCTTTGTCTGGTGCAAAAGAGAGAGGAGGAGACTGAGGATGCAGGAGGACACCCGTGAAAGTGGGGGCAGGGCTGGGGTGGCACCTTCATGCAGAATGATTCAGGTGGGTGGCACACTGAAAAAAGCGGTGGTTGGCTCATGCGGGGCAACTGATACTGGTGAGGACTGGCCCATGCAGGCAGGTGTGGGCATGTCCTATGTTCTGGGGATGCCTCGGTGACCACCCTAATTAGACATGATGCAGATTTGTATAAAGAATGGGTTGTGGTTTCCCCAGTGCTGTCCTAAACCCTTTCCATGGCAATGCCCCCTGGGCAGATACCCACAGTCCCATTCCCTGGTAAAGATCCCAGAAGCAGTGCATTCTGGGAGATTTCAAAAGGCTGCCTGGTGGGACTAACGGAACCACTTTGGCTGGTCCTTGCCCACGTACAGAACAGAACAGGTCAGACTGGCACCGGTCAGCTCCAGCCTGTGGTTAGTTTTGCTGCAATCCAGTGTAATCCCAGTGGTACTTGGCATGGACCTGAGCTGTCTGGAGCCCTTTTGTGTGCGGACTGAAGGTGCTCGTGACCAGTGACCTCCTCTAGTGCAGGCTGGCAGCATCTGTGTTTAATCCCTTATGGAGCAGCACAGGAGTTCAGAATCCCAGTGAGAAACCTCCTCTCCCTGCTGGGCCTGGGACCTTTATCAAGGTTTCTCTCCCTCCTAACGGACACACCTCATCACTGGGTGGGGCTGATGCTATGATGGCAGCATGGCAAAGTGCTTTGGGTCTTGGACTGAGATCTGGGTTCTAAGCTAAGCTCTGTCACTGACATGCTGGGTGACTGTGGGCAACTCACTGTCCTGCTTTATGCCTCAGTTTCCCTTCCCACCTTTTGTCTAGCTAGAGCAGTGGTCATCTACCAGTTGATTGCGAATGACTAGTCGATCCTGGAGACTCTCCCAGTTGATCGAGATTTCTGGCAGTGCAGCAGGGTTACCCGCTGCTGCTAAGACAGGCTCCCTGCCTGCCCCAGCCATGTGGCACTCCCAGAAGCAGTCAGTATGCCCCCGCACCCTGGGGTTCTCTGTGCATGGCTCCTTCCTTCAAGCACTGCCCCTGCACATCCCATTGGGCAGGAATGGGGAACTGTAGCCAATGGGAGCTGTGGGAGCGGTGCCTGCAGAGACGGGCAGCACCCTTGGAGTTGCAGTTAGCAAGGGATGTGAAGGGTAACAAGAAGGGTTTCTACAGGTATGTTAGCAACAAGAAGAATCATAGAATATCAGGGTTGGAAGGGACCTCAGGGGGTCATCTAGTCCAACCCCCTGCTCAAAGCAGGACCAGGAAGAAGGTCAGGGAAAGTGTGGGACCCTTACTGAATGGGCAAGGCAACCTAGTGACAGATGATGTGGGAAAAGCTGAAGTACTCAATGCTTTTTTTGCCTCGGTCTTCACAGAGAAGGTCAGCTCCCAGACCTCTGCACTGGGCAGCACAGTATGGGGAGGAGGTGAGCAGCCCTGAGTGGTGAAAGAACAGGTTAAGGACTATTTAGAAAAGCAAGTCCATGGGCCCAGATCTAATGCATCCAACAGTGCTGAGGGAGTTGGCTGATGTGATTGCAGAGCCATTGGCCATTATCTTTGAAAACTCGTGGCAATTGCGGGAGGTCCCAGATGTTTGGAAAAAGGCAAATATAGGCCCCATATTTAAAAAAGGGCAGAAAGAGAACGCGGGGAACTACAGACTGGTCAGCCTCACCTCAGTCCCTGGAAAAATCATGGAGCAAGTCCTCAAGGAATCCATTCTGAAGCACTTAGAGGAGAGGCAGGTGATCAGGAACAGTCAACATGGATTCACCAAGGGCAACTCATGCCCGACCAACCTGATCGCCTTCTATGATGAGATAACTGGCTCTGTGGATATGGGGAAAGCAATGGATGTAATATATCTTGACTTTAGCAAAGCTTTTGATACTGTTTCCCATAATATTCTTGCCAGCAAGTTAAAGAAGTATGGATTGGATGAGTGGACTATACGGTGGATAGAAAGCTGGCTAGATTGTCAGGCTCAATGTGTGGTGATCAATGGCTCCATGTCTAGTTGGCAGCCAGTATCAAGTGGCGTGTCCCAGGGGTCGGTCCTGGGGCCGGTTTTGTTCAACATCTTTATTAATGATTTAGATGATGGGGTGGATTGCACCCTCAGCAAGTTCACAGATGACACTAAGCTGGGGGAAGAAGTAGATATGCTGAAGGGTAGGAATAGGGTCCAGAGTGACCTAGACAAATTGGAGGATTGGGCCAAAAGAAATCTGATGAGGTTCAACAAGGACACGTACAGAATCCTGCAGTTAGGACAGAAGAATCCCAGGCACCGCTATAGGCTGGGGACCGAATGGCTAGGCAGCAGTTCTACAGAAAAGGACTTGGGGATTACAGTGGATGAGAAGCTGGATATGAGTCAGCAGTGAGCCCTTGCTGCCAAGAAGGTCAACGGCATATTGGGCTGTATTAGTAGGAGCATTGCCAGCAGATCAAGGGAAGGGATTATTCCCCTCTATTCCGCACTGCTGAGGCCACACCTGGAGCATTGCATTTAGTTTTGGTCCCCCCACTACAGAAGGGATGTGGACAAATAAGAGAGAGTCCAGTGGAGGGCAACAAAAATGATTAGGGGGCTGCGGCACATGACTTATGAGGAGAGGCTGAGGGAACTGGGCTTATTTAGTCTGCAGAAGAGAAGAGTGACGGGGGGATTTGATAGCTGTTTTCAACTGCCAAAGAGGATGTAGCCCGGCTGTTCTCAGCGGCAGGGCCAGCTCCAGCTTTTTTGCTGCCCCAAGAGGCGAAGGAAAAAAAAATGATAAAGCCGCGATCGCGATGGGCAGCAGTTCTACCGCGCCGCTTCATTCTTCGGCGGCTGGTCCTTCCCTCCGAGAGGGACTGAGAGACACGCTGCCAAATTGCCGCCGAAGACGCAGACATGCCGCCCCTTTCCATTGGCCGCCCCAAGCACCTGCTTCCTGTGCTGGTGCCTGGAGCCGGCCCTGCTCAGTGGTGGCAGATGACAGAACAAGGAGTAGTGGGGGGAGGTCTAGGTTGGATATTAGGAAACACTATTTCACTAGGAGGGTGGTGAAGCACTGGAATGGGTTATCTAGGGAGGTGGTGGAATCTCCTTCCTTAGAGGTTTTTAAGGCCTGGCTTGACAAAGCCCTGGCTGGGATGATTTAGTTGGTGTTGGTCCTGCTTTGAGTAGGGGGATGGAGTAGATGACCTCCTGAGGTCTCTTCCAACCCTAATCTTCTATGATTTTATGCCCCCCCCAGGGGCCAGAGGGGTGCGTTGGCCCCTTCTGGGAGTGGTGTAGGGCTGGGGCAGGCAGGGAGCCTGCCTTAGCCCCATTGCAACGCTTACCGGGAGCCACCCGAGGTAAGTCAGTGCTGCCCGTCTGCACCCTGCACCCCATACCCGCTCCTGCACCCAGCATCCCATACCCCTTCCTGCACCCAGCACCCCTTCCTGCACCCTTTACCCTCTGCCCCAGCCCTGACCCTCCTCCCAGAGCCAGCACCCCATACTATTTCCTGCACCCCAATAATCTGCCCCAGCCCAGAGCCCCCTCATGTACCCCAACCCCCTGCCCCAGGCTCAGCCCAGAGCCCCCTCCCACACTGCAAACCCCACGGCCCCAGCCCAGAGCCTGCACCCACACCCCAAACCCAACCCCCTGCCCCAAACTGGTGAAAGTCAGTGAGAGTGGGGGAGAGTGAGCAACAGAGAGAGGGGGGTATGGAGTGAGCGGGGCTTTGGGGGGAAGGGGCAGGGCCTCAGGGAAGGGGTGGGGTAGACCCTGCTTTAAAGACTTGATATTTTGTCTCTGTTTCCACACTGCCAGATCATTAATTTTGTTATAAAAACAACGAGTCCAGTGGCATCTTAAAGACTAATAGATTGCAATTCCCCATTGTTTTTGTGGATACAGAACACCGCTACCCCTCTGAATTTTGTTATAGCATCCCCCTGTACAATGAAGACTTTATAGAGCTGAATGATGAGTCACACCTGTCACAGTAATATTTAGTGAAATTAGCCTGTAATTAAAATCCAAAAGTTATTACCCATTAAATTTGAAAACAATTCCCTACCTTGTACTCCTGGGCAGCTTCCTGTATGGGAACCACCGTGTGAGCACGGTGAGCCCGGGATCTGTCGCACACCACACAGATGGGGGTTTCATCCTCTTCACAGAACAGTTTCAGAGCCTCCAGGTGTTCCCCACACACCCCGTCCCCTCCTGCTCCCTTTGCTGCCTGTAAACTCAGCCACTTGGCGATTTCTACCATGTTTCCTAACTGCAGGTTGGGCCTGAGGTTTCCCGGTTGCACAGTTTCTCTGCACAGAGGGCAGGAGGTGGCTGTGTCAGATCCCTCCCAGCACTGGCTGATGCAGGCGTGGCAGAAATTGTGCCCACACTCCAGAATGACCGGTTCTGTGAAATGCTCCATACAGATGGGACATGTAGCTTCCTCCTGGAGACTTTCCACGGGGTTCTCTGCAGCCATGGCTCCCTCTGGGCAGTAGAACAGGCTTTGTTTCAATTTCCTGAATTCACACTATGCCCCGCCTGCAGCACCAAGGGGGTGTTTCCCTTCCTGAAAACGATTCATGCTGTTTGCTGAGCAGGAAGGACCCAACCAATTTCACCCCTGGAGGCTTTAGTGAAAAAAATGTACCACTAGGGCTCCGGTCCTGCAATCAGCCCCTGTGCTGGTGGGGAGGGTCACTGAGGCGTCCCCCTGTGAGGATGAGCCTGGAGGAGCTGGAGCTGTGTGTCTAAGGCGTGATAGTCAGGCTGGGCGGAATTTTTTTTAATACTATATAATTTTGACAGATAATGTTTATTTTAAACAATTTTTATATTTATTGATTTGAAGTTTCACAGCTGCACAACAATCTGGGTTTTAAGCATTTCATTCCAATTAAAATTGTCACGGTTGTGGGAAATTATGGGGGGATCAGACAATATTTTGGTCAGACCAGAACTATTTAATGACACTAGATACTGAGATTTCAAAAACTTGAAGCTTTAGAACTGTTAAAATTTTCTGTGAGCAGGTAAGTCTCCTCCCTCCCCCAGCAGCACCTCCAGGGCAATAAGGAGCGAGGCTGAAAGTCCATCTGATGGCAGCTCAGGGGCCCGTGGAACGTGCTGGGATCTCAGCCTGGGCCTGTGACAGGTTGGATCACAGAAACCCCCTTGGGAGCTGCCACCAGATGTGCAAAGACTACCCCTGCTCCTGTTTTCCCTGCCAGCTCAGGACTCCAGCACCCTGTCTTGCTGAGCCAGACTGCTCCCGTCTGCTCCAACACAGACCCAGGGTCTGAATCACTTGTCCCAAAGCTGCAAGTTTACCTGAAAACAGCTCATAGAAGTGTGCTTGCCCTTTGCACTCAGATGCCCAACTCCCTATGGGGTCTAAACCCAAATAAATCCGTTTTACCCTGTATAAAGCATATACAGGGTAAACTCATAAATTGTTCGCCCTCTATAACACTGATAGAGAGAGATAGGGGGGGGAGGGATAGCTCAGTGGTTTGAGCATTGGCCTGCTAAACCCAGGGTTGTGAGTTCAATCCTTGAGGGGGCCACTTGGGGATCTGGGGCAAAATCAGTACTTGGTCCTGCTAGTGAAGGCAGGGGGCTGGACTCGATGACCTTTCAAGGTCCCTTCCAGTTCTAGGAGATGGGATAAGCACAGTTGTTTGCTCCCCCAGGTATTAATACATACTCTGAGTTAATGAATAAAAAGTGATTTTATTAAATACAGACAGTAGGATTTAAGTGGTTCCAAGTAGTAACAGACAGAACAAAGTAAGTCACCAACAAAATAAAATAAAATGTGCAAATTGATGTCTAATCAAACTGAATACAGATAATCTCACCCTCAGAGATGCTTCAGTAAGTTTTTTCTCAGGCTGGACACCTTCCAGCCTGGGCACAATTCTTTCCCCTGGTACAGCTCTTGTTCCAGCTCAGGTGATAGCTAGGGGATTCTTCATGATGGCTCCTCTCCCCCTCTCTTCTCTTCCACCTAGGGTGACCAGACGTCCCGATTTTATCGGGACTGTCCCGATATTTCCTTGTTTGTCCCGCGTCCCGACCGATGTGCGGTCGGGACACTGGACAAACAAGGAAATGCGCCGGAGCCTGGAGCCCGGAAGTGCTCGCACCCCCCCCCTACTCCGCCCCCTCCTCCCCCGATTGGCTCCCTCCCCGAATCCCCGCCTCTTCCCCGGGCTCACCATTCCCCCTCCCTCCGCAAGCGCTGGAGGGAGGCCCGGGAGACTCAGAAGGAGCGCGGGGCCGGGGTGAGTAAGAGTCCGGCCTGTTACTCACCCCGGCCCCGCGCTTCCCCTGAGTCTCCCGGGCCTCCCTCCAGCGCTTGCGGAGGAAGGGTTGTTTTTTTTTTTTTGGCCCCCCCCCCCCCATGTCACCCCCCGTCCCCCCCCGCGTCCCGATATTTGTCTTGGGTGATCTGGTCACCCTACTTCCACCCCTTTATATATCTTTTGCATAAGGTGGGAACCCTTTGTCCCTCTGGGTTTCCACCCCCCCCCCCACCCCACTGGAAAAGCACCCAGGTTACAGATGGATTCCAGGTCAGGTGACATGATCACATGTCACTGCAAGACTTCATTACCCACTTGCCAGCACACACATATACAGGAAGACTAACAGGTAAACACAGCCATCTGCAGACAATGGTCCTGGTTAATGGGAGTCATCAAGATTCCAAACCATTATTAATGGCCCACACTTTGCATAATTACAATAGGCCCTCAGAGTTATATTTCATATTTCTAGTTTTAGATACAAGAGTGGTACATTTATACAAATGGGATGATCACACTCAATAGATTATGAGCTTTGTAATGATACCTTACAAGAGACCTTTTGCATGAAGCATATTCCAGTTACATTATATTCACTTCTTATTATGTTTTTATAAAACCATATAGACTGCACAACGTCACAGGGCCCTAGTGGGGCAGGTGTCCCTGTAACACAACCACACCCAGCAAGCCCTGCACCCATTTCCTCCCTTTTTGTCAGTTCCAGCAGAGAGACCAGGGACTGCACAGAGACCAAGCTCCTGTCCCCCAGGTGAGGGCTGGGGCCCAATGGCCGAGGGCAGCTGGTGTGAGAGGACTCAGGAGCATGGACTAGGGGCCTGCAGGGTGCATGGTGTGTGATAAACAGAGAGCTCTCGGGCCACTTGCCCATTGCGGCTGCAGGAGGGGATGTGGGGACAGACTGAGGCGGCCTGGGGCAGTCTGGGAAGGCGCCATCGGGGACAAGGAGAGGAAATTCAGCTGTGGTGGGGGAGCCGTACTGCGCAGATGCTGCTGCGGATGCAGCTACCGTAGTTACCCAGGTCCATTGTTGCAGCAGTTTAACAACGTGGTTAATAGAGACGTTGCAGCTCAGCGGAGTGAAGTGCTGATCTTTTGCTGGTCTCCGCGTGGCTTGAGATTTGCAGGCATCGTTCAAACACCTTTCCCCTGCTGCTGTCTCAGGTACCTGGGTCTGCACTCAGCATTGCAGAGCAGAGCAGATTCAATGCTTTGGTACAGGGTTACAGAAAGGAAAATGACTGGAATGGTACATATAGTACCTGTAATTTCTCTCCCCTGGCTGTCGGACGTACCGTGTGCAGCTGGTTACTGAGAGACATTCAGTCAGACAGCTGGGGGGGCATTTTTGGGTTCTACCCCTTTCTCAATAAATTGTGACTGTAACTTTACCCACTCGGTCCCTTTGGCATCATAGGGACGCTGAGACCTTTCAGGATTGGGACACTGAATCGTAAGCTTTTTGGGTCTATTTGCTCAGTGTCTGCTCAGAGCTCAGCACCATGGGGCCCTCGTCCTCCATAGACTGTAATGTGAAGAGACACACAGGCATTGGATAGATGGGGAAACTGAGGCAGGGAGAGGGCTAATTCAACAGGCCCCTATCAGTGGCTGCAAGGGCCAGTGCAGACCTTAGCAGCAGCTGGGCAAATCCTGAGCTCCAGCCAGAGCCGCATCCCTGGTTTAATGGTCCTAAGGGGCTTTGCCAGGGTGCAGAGTACAAGAGGTGCAGCTTCACCCTGGCCACACCCTTCTATCCCTTTCCGCCCCTTCCTCCTCCAGCCTGTCCCTGCCCCAACCCCACTCCCTCCCGCCCCTCCCAGGAGCACTCCCTGTGCCTGCAGCTGCTGGGGAGGAGGCACAAACAGCCGTGCTAGCCGGCACAGGAGTCAGAGCACAATGATGGGCTGGGTCCAAATGTCACGAATGTCTTTTGATGTAGAGTCCAAATTTGGGTCCTGACCTAAGTGCTGAGGGGCTGGTTCTCCAAGGGGCTGGGCACCCGCAGCGCCCACTGACTCCGGGCTGCAGCTGTGAATGCAGGTGGAAAATGTGCCCTGAACTCCTGTATTTCGAGGAGATAAACTGAGACACCCACAATTAGGCCACTGCTGTAAATTTAGGCCTTACCGACTTGCCCATTAACAGCAGGACGTGGGCTAAGTCTCATTGGAAGTCGCTGTTTATACTGGGTCACTGCTTGGTCCCATGATTGTAAGCAGCAGAGGTGCTGACCCCATGGGTGCTCCGGAGCTCAACCCCCCACGGAAAAAATATAGGGGGAGCTCAGCACCCACCAGCCACAGCTGTTCTGTGGGGCTGCCAATGAGCTGTTTGGTGGCTAGGGAAGGTGCCTGGGGGAGGGCGGAGAGCAGCGAGCTGCAGATTGGCTGCGGCTTCATAGAAGGGTTGGCACAGAGGCGGGAAGAGGCAGACAGAGGGCAAGGCCTTAGAGGAGGAGACAGAGTGGGGTTGGGAAGAGGTGGAGCGAGGGCAGGGCCTCAGGGGAGGGGCATAGTGGGGGCTGGGCCTGAGGGCAGAGCGGGGGTGGAGCCCTCCAGGGAAAAATAAAAGTCAGCGCCTATGGAAGCAGAGACCTAGTAGTGAAAACCCCATATTATATCCCAGTGTCTACAGGCTGCCAATCCCCCAGGGATTTAACAAGTTCATAATCTTTCCCACAGGATGGGTAAATCCACCGTTTTGTTCACAGAGTGAGAACCTCAAGGTTAACTTGACCAAAGTGAAAGTAATAGAAATGTGGCTCCTGTCCACACTGTGCTGAGGGGAGACGTGGCTTTCACCTGGTGTCCAACCGCTGCCCAGTCTCAAGAAGTGTGAGGGGGAGTGAGAAGGAGCCACGTGTCTGCTCAAGGTGCCTCTGATGTCCTAGAAGGGAAAAAGAAAGAAAAAAGCACTCAATCTAATACGTCACACAATGGGGTGGGGCTGTCGGAGTCTGGGATACAGGGCGATTGCTCTGTGCATGGTAAGTTTAGATCCTATCCTATCCTATCCAACCCTGCCCTGCTCCCTGCCCATTGATTGCCCCCCACATCTCCCACCCCCTGCCCCCTGACTGCCTCCCGGGATCCCAAATGCCATCCAACCCCCCCTACTCCCTACCCACTGACCACCCTCTGGTATCCCCACCCCCTTCCAGCCCCCCCTACTCCCTGACTGCCCCCCAGAACTCCCAACCCCATCCAACCCCCCCTGCTCCCTGACCACGCCCTGGGATCCCCACCCCATCCAGATTTTCTTTCTGGTTTTCATGTTGCAATTTTAGTTTTTCCAATTCCTGTTCCAAATTTTCCTTTTCATATTCACAGGCATTGTGCTTTTCTGTGAGTTTATTTACAGCCTGAGACATAGCACAGATGACTTGTGCTGCTGTTTGGACTTTCTTGGGAGAATAGCCCTGTTGATTCCCCAATAACAAGTTGTCCAAACCTTTCTTATGCAGTGTAGAGACTGCAGCAGTCACACATGGATCAGACCCCAAGCTTTTAAACACCTGTCTTAACAAGCACCCATTAACCATAGCTGGAGGCTTCGGGGTGCCCCCCTTGTCCTCTGGAGTAAACCCGGCTTGCTTCCACTTGCAGAAAATCATAGACTTGAAGACAGCACTAATTCAACTCCATGTGATTGTGTATTTCCCTCTCTCCCAATAATCTGATCCCAATCTGATCCCAATCTGATCCAATCCTCGTTTCCTGTCCACTGAGTCTAATATCTTAAGACAATATTTTAGCTTCTCCAACCAGTTCAGAAACAGTTAACTTACTCACTGACATGGTAACCATCCTCTGCTACCAAATGTTGAGATGGCTCTTTAACAGCTCACAGCTGGGCAGAATGTTTCTCGGTACCAATCAACAAGTCAGATTCAGTAGACTCCATGCACAACAGTTTATTTAAGAAAGAATTCCAGAAGCAGTATAAGGTTGTCTAATTCATGTCTCCCTAGTGAGCCTCAATTCCCCAAGCATAAACTCTCAGTATTTATACTGGCCCCACACAGTATTCTGATTGGCTCGCGAAGCACGTATAGCTATCGATCTAGATGAGGATTTCTCTCTTTCATTGTCTTCTATTCACAGTCACTTGGTCTATCAAGGATTCCCCCGAGGCAGTGGTTTTCAAAGGACTCATATGCCCTGTGGACATTTTATTACTAATTTTCTCCTAATTAATACTTTGGAAGGGACTGCTGAAGGGGCACCCACCAGACATCACCCCACGTTTACACTCTCATCAATCATTCACTCAAGCTGTCAGCGCGATGCCTTCCAAAGGGGTCATTTTGCCCCAGGTCAGCTTGTGCCAAGATCACTGATCTCATGATTATACATTTTCTTTACCTAGTGAGCTGACATATTGACTGACAAAGGTTGGTTACAGAAAAGACACGCAGAATAGAGAATTTCCACATTAACCATACAGGGGAGGGATAGCTCAGTGGTTTGAGCATTGGCCTGCTTAAACCCAGGGTTGTGAGTTCAATCCTTGAGGGGGCCACTTAGGGATCTGGGGCAAAAATCAGAACTTGGTCCTGCTAGTGAAGGCAGGGGGCTGGACTTGAGGACCTTTCAAGGTCCGTTCTAGGTGATAGAATATCTCCATTATTTAAAAAAAAATGTTCAGAAGGCCCTCCTCTAACATGTCAAATTCTAACATGTCAAGCTGCACCATGTTCATTAATAAGAAGCATAATAATTTAGCACCGTCCTAACACCCCGGACAGTGAATCTCCTTGTTTCTCATCTGTCTCAGCGCGAGGGGGATGTCAGTTCCCTGTCACCCCCGGCCTTTTACCTCCCCACACAAACTCATCAGGGCTCTGCCAGTCCTTACTTTGCCTTGCAGAATAACACTAGGTGCAACCTCGTCTTCAGTCCTTCTGTAGTGTCCAGACCCTCTCCACTGGATACTCAGAAATTCCCAGGTAAGCCATCGGGACAACACCAGCTTGTTTGATTCAACTGAGGATCAGCGCCAATAGAACATCACAGCACTGAGATATATTTTTAGTGAAAACAAACAGGAGTTTATTAGCTAAGATTGAAGAGATAGTGAGCGAAGCAATAAGACCAACAGGTTACACACCAAACACCAGGTATAACAGGATTCATATAGGCTGAGTTTAACTTTAACAGGTAAAATCCCTGGCTAAAGCATTCACCCAGGGTCACCTGCCATCATTGATGAAATCCCCCTTTTCATGAATGCAAAGTGTGCTCTCCTTTTGACTTCCTGAAGGATTGCAGGGTGCTGTTCTTGTCCCCCAGGTGTAGTCCAGTAAATGGATGAAGTGGTCCCCCCACCATTGTCTGTTCTCCAGTGAGCTCTCTCTGTTGGTCCTACATGCCAGTGGCTCTCAGCCTCTCCCCACCTCTGCACCCCTCTCAGGAGTCTGATCTGTCTTGCCTCCTTGGCTCACTTAAAAATGACGTGCTTCCAAAATCCAACAGAAAAATACAAAAGTGTCACAGGTACTATTAATGAAAAACTGCTTCCTTTCTCTTTCTTACCATATAATTTTAACAAAGAAATCATTTGGAAATAGGGATTTCAAGTGATTAAAAAAATTAATCCTGATTAATCACATGATTATTTGAACTATTAACAATAGAATACCATTTCTCTAAATATTTTGGATGTTGTCTCCATTTTCAAATATATTGATTTCAATCACAACACGGAATGCAAAGTGTACAATGCTCACTTTATTTTTATTACAAGTATTTGCACTGTAACCCCCCCAAAATAAACAGTATTCTTCAATTCCTCTATTACAAGTACTGTAGCGCAATCCCTTTATCATGAAAGTTGAACTTACAAATGTAGAATTATGTAAAAAATACCTGCATTCAAAAACAAAACAATGTAAAATTTCAGAGCCTGTAAATCCACTCAGTACTATTTCTTTTTCTGCCAATCGCTTAGACAAACAAGTTTGTTAACATTTGCAGGCGATAATGCTGCAAGTGAGAAGAGGCAATCTTATGACACTGTTGCAGCCGGAGTTGCAAGGTATTTACATGCCAGATGCGCTAAAGATTCCTCTGTCCCTTCATGCTTCAACCACCGTTGCTTAACCTCCCTTCCCCCGCCCTGCTATACCTGCTGCCCATGCTCAGACCACAGCTGATCATTCTTCAGCTTTTCAGCCTCTTCTTGGGTCTGTGGGGGAAATTTTTCATCTGCCAATAGGGTTGCCAACTCTCCTGCACCGGACGCCATTTGCTGCAACAGCGCCTGTTCCGGGAGAGTTGGAAATCTTATCTGCCAGGGAAATCCCCTCTGGCTGGCATTTCCCATTTGCCTGCCTCCTGCTGAAGGAGAGTCAATTGGCTTCTCCCACAGACATAGCTGTTATTGGCCATTGGGGTGGATTAATTAACTCTCCTACAGGTGCAGTACAGAAAACTGCTCCCTGTAGGAATGTGCTACTTATGGTGAACTGAGCATGCTCAGTAATATCTGCTGAAGCCACTGCCCTTACTAAACGAAAGATTGTGCTGAGTGCTTTTTACAGGGGTTAAAAAGGGGCAAAGGGGGAAAATCAGAGAAGGGGGTTGGCCAGGATCTGAGCTGGGGGCAAAAATTGACTGGTTTGGGGGTCATGCACCTGACAAACACCTGCCAGGAATGGTCTAGATAATACTTAGTCCTACCATGATTGAAGAGGAGAAGAAAAGAGTGCAGGGGACAAACTGCTATCTGTAGTCATTTGCTACATCAGAGAGCAGTTTTTTTTACAATAGCCATTTCTTACAAACCAGTTACAGATCAGCAACTGGTGCAGGTAGCACATTCCTACAGGGAAGTTTCCTAGTCGACACCCACCAGCTCCCACTGTTTGCAGAGCAGGGGGGAAGCCAACCCACGCTGTGCTGGGGGCTGGGACAGCCACACCTGGGGGACGGGAAGAGGAGTGGAGCTGAAAGAGGGCTGAAGTGGGGAAGGGGGTGTAGATAAGGGGGGGATGAGGGATGGGGCAGGGGTAGGAGGAGGATGCAGTGGGCAGGGAGCGGTGCTGAAGCGGGGATGGGGCAATGCAGGGGAATCAGGAAAGACTTATGGGGTGGATGGGAACGGTTGCAATAGAAGGAATCTCTGAGTGGGGGGGGGGTCACAGAAGGAAAGGGGTAATGTTGGGTGGAAGCTGAGAGAGACCAAGAGCAGACTGGCTGGGGGAGGGACGGAAAGAGGGTGGGGGTCAGGGAGAAGGAGAGGGAGAGATAAAAGGGCAGCTCCCCCACCCAATGGGGAAGGAGAGGGGGAGAGGCTGCCCCACCCAGCAGACAGGGGAATTCTTTTACTGCAAATATCACTGAAGCTTTGGGGGTAGGTGAATGTTTCTGACTAAGGGTTCAGAAGCTACAAGGCAGGTGTCCAGACTAAGGATGTAAATAGCATTTTTAAAAAGCAACTGTTTCAACTATTAAAATTGTATTGGTTAAGCATTAAAGGAATTCACAACAAAGGCCCTGCCCAGGATCCCGGCTCTCGCCCCCACCCAGCAGCCCGGCTGCCGCCATGACTGGTTTAGCCCGGCAAAGCACAGGGGGAGAGGCTGGAATTGCTCTAGGCCCAGTGGAACACTTTTTAGAGCAGGGGTGCGATGCACCCCCCCTTTATCCCTCTCTGCGCCCCCTGCACCCCCTTGAGGTTGGGCTGGGAGCAGGGCCATGACTCCAGGAAGGGGGGGAGTCAGGACATAGACGGGGTAAGGGGCCTGAAGCTGGACTTGGAAGCTGATGAAGTCATCCCCGTCGTACTGGAATTCCCCCTGCCCGGGAGTGTCCCAGTCAATGGCCTGCACCCCATGGAACCCTGGGGGCGGGCACGGACAGAACTAGGTCAGCAGCCAGAAGTGCTCAAAGATCACGAGTTTACCACTCCCCGTCCCCCCAATCAGTTACAGAGATTACCAAGTTCGGAGTCTTTTTATTTGCCCTCTGGATTTGCACCTTTCTGGGGACACTGGGAAGAAAGGTCCTGTCACCTAGAGCCTGAGGGCGTGTGGCCACCGCCAGAGCACGTGTCTGACCCGCAGCATCCCTGCAGCACAGCCAGGGCCTGGGCAGGAGGCCTGGGACGTGGGAGGGACAGACTGTGAACTGCCCTGGCATCCCATAAACACTGTTTGTGCTTCCCCCGTGCCCACAGAGTGGCAGTACCGGCCCGCTCTTCTCCGCCCCCCACCTGCGGATACCAGCACAGACTGGCGGGAGCCCTTCGGGGGTGGGAGCCATCAGCGTTAGTGCACAGCTGATTTCACATCCATTGAACTCAGAGAAATCCCTTTCCGGTGTCCCCCCGCAGCACTGCGATCACCCCTTCGCTATAGATGTGAAACTTGATTGACATATGTGATCGCTCTGATCAGCAGCTGTAGGTGGAGATGCTGGGGTCCCCCTTGGGTCCGTCCCCTCACCCCTCTCTCCTTAGTGTTGAAAGGGGACCTGGAGCTCAGCGCCTCTTGCATTCCACAGGTGCCGGGGAAGGCAGAGCGAGCTGCGATGTGAATCCATGTGATCGCTTTTAGTCCACAGCCCCAGCTCTGCCTCCACGCTGGGCATCAGTGTAATTCCTGCTTCCCCCAGGGAGATCAGACTCACTCCATGTGTCCGACCCTCCAGCAAGCAGAGAAATCAGACTAATGTCTAGATTCCAAGGCCAGAAGGGATCATAGAGATATAAACTTGTCTGCCCTCCTCTAGACCAGCCTAGAGACCTGCCCCCAAATAATTCCTACCACAGAGCTTTTAGAAAAACATCCCGTCTTGATTTAACAATGGGCAGCAAGGGAGAATCCACCAGAACCCTGGGTATATTGTTCCAGTGGCTAATTACGTTAAAATATAAAGGCACTTGAGTTTGTTTTCTTTGTAATAATGTTTCTCCCATCGTATCCAGGCAGGCAACTAGTGCAGTGAGACTGGAATACAGGGAAGAGGCGTATGAGCCAATGCCGCCAATGGCTTATCCGAGCATTAATGTCATGATTTGGGTTGCACGAGTTGCTGGGCAGCGGCTATTTAACCAGAATTTCAGCCGGGAGCATTTCTAGTTTGTGCATTTCAAAGTCTGCCTTTGCTGCAGAAGAAACCCTAAGAAAATCCAGCCGGTGATCAATCTCTTGTCATTATTTTAAACACCGCTCTAGGATTCAGAGGGGAGAGCCGGAAGGAGTTTTTAGTCTTTCAAGGAGGCTCTGCTGCTGGTTTAGGCTGAAAGGGTGTAGCAATAATTAGTGACAGCACAAGCTAATCAACCTATTAAAGGAACCAGAACCAGCCTGATAATGGCTGGGCCTGGACTTTGAAAAGTGCAGCTGCAAATGATCTCAAAGAGGGAAGCGAGGCCAGTGCCCGCAAATCAGCCAGATGTGGGCTGAGGATTTCTCTCCTGTGTTTGGAACTAGGTTGACAGGCTCCCCCTGCTCGGGCACAGAAACCACCCCCCGGCTGGGTCCAGGAGAGGCAGCACCCGTGCTTCTGAAAGCGGCTCTGCGTCAGATGGAGATTTCAGGTGCAGAAGTGGAGAGGAAGGGTGGGCTTGTGGGTAAAGCACTTCACTGGGGCTCTGGCGAGGGGCAGTCAGTTCCTGCCTCCACTGTGAATTTCCTGCTTGTCAGTCAGTGCCTCAGTTTCCCACCTGTGTGTCTCTCGCTCCCCATGACTTTAGAATAGGAACACTTCCGAACTAGAGCTGGTTGAATATTGGCAATTTTGAAATAAAAGAAAAACATTTGAAAAGGGAACAAAAAAGCTGAAATTTCGAAGTGTCCCTTGGAACAAAAATGCTGAAAAAGCTTCACTTCAGACCCCCCCTCCCACATTGTTTCATTTTGATCCCGGAGGTTTATTTTGGTTTGCTGGTCACCTTTTATGAAATATGACACGGTACCATGTTGGCAACAGGAACTGAAATGATTAAAAATGTCACCAAAATCTATATACTGCTGCAAAACATTTTGATTTTGACAAAACTGAAGTTTTGGGATCTGGCAGACTGGGGCTGGACTGGCTCTGGAGAGAGATCAGTACACAGGCGCTCAGCCGACTCCCCTCCACCCGGAGAGCTGATTGCAGAGTTGGACACTGAGGAGTTGCTGATATTCAGAACAGAGTTCGTGCCACTGTTTCTGTAGCATCCCTGCCAGCTGTCAGCCTGCTCCAGCAGTGGGGCTCTCAGCCATGCAGTGAGAGATGGACACATCTGGGGAGAGCAGGGGAGACGTGCAAGGAGCAGAGGAAGAGTGAGGAGCAGTTGGGGAGGAGAATGGCTCTTCTTGCTAAAAGGGGAAGTGGGGGCAGGAGGGAAGGAAGGGGGTGGGATGGGGAGGAGAAGGCGAGGTGGGGAAGGGGTATGGGATGGGGAAGAGAAGGGGATGGGGGAAACAGGGGCAGGGGGAAAGAGGAGGGGGTAAGGGAGGGGGTGGGATGGGGAGGAAATGGAGCGGTGGAGAAGGAGCATGGGATAGGGAAGAGAAGGTGATAGGAGAAGTGGGGCAGGGGGAAGCTGGAGTCCAGCATGCGGCATCCACTTGGCAGATGCTGGGGTTCCCCTGTTAAGCAGGCCCATCGAACCCTCACCCTGACAAGACCCACCTCCCCTGCATCTGTATCACCTCGATGAGCCCCCCGACACCCTCCACACTGAGCCCCAACCACCCACACCTGGACCCCCATCCAAATGAACCCCACCTCCCCTGCATGTAGGCCCCCTCTGCTGAGCCCCAAACACCTTCACCTGGATCCCCTGCAGAGTCCTATTGTCCCTGCACCTGGAACCCCCCAAGGAGCTTCTGTTCTTCCAGATCTCCCACTGAGCCGCCCGCACCCAGATTGCCCCACAGAGAACTCTCTTACCCCCCCCCCCCGGATCTCCCCACACTAAGTCACTCTGCACTTGAATCCTGCTACCGGGCTGAGCCTGCTCACCCACGCCTGGTGCCCCGGCACAGGGGGGCAGGGCCCCGGGATGTTTCTGGGGCAGGCCTGGCCCTTGTACTGTGTCAGGGTTGGGTGCAGCCTCACTGCCAAGTCCCTGTCCCAGGATGTGGTGGGGGGAGGCTGCAGGGTAATCTCCCACCTCCATGCAACCAGTGGCCTGTGCTCCCCATTGCTATGTTGGAGCCTCCACATTTATTTATTAACAAAATTTGCAGAATTTTAAAATATTGTGTGCAGAATTTCTAACTGTTTGGTGCAGAATCTAGGGTTACCATATTTCAGCAAGCAAAAAAGAGGACGGGAGGAGCCCTGCCCTAGCCCCGCCCCTGTCCTGCCCTAGCCCCGCCCCTGCCCCTTCCACTCCCTCTCACTTTCCGCCACCCTCAGAACTTCCAACCCTCCCCCTACTCTTTGTCCTCTGACTGCCCGCTCCTGGGACCCCTGCCCCTAACTGCCCCCCAGAACTCCACCCCCTGTGATGGTGGGAGTGGGAGGAAGGAGGTGGGCAGTGGGGAGGTCCATTGGCGGGGGCGCTGGGTGAGTGGGGTGGTGTGCAGTGTGCTGTGCAGTTGGGGTGGAAGGCCAGTGGGGGAGGTCTCTGG
Source organism: Malaclemys terrapin pileata (assembly GCF_027887155.1). Classification (NCBI taxonomy): domain Eukaryota; kingdom Metazoa; phylum Chordata; order Testudines; family Emydidae; genus Malaclemys; species Malaclemys terrapin. The sequence goes on along the minus strand of NC_071517.1, from coordinate 41,309,904 downwards.
GCGAGGGGGCGCTGGGCATAAGAGTGGGGCTTTGGGTAGGGGGTGGTGTGGTGCGGGCCTGCCCACAAGGGGAAGGGGCACGCTGGCAGCACAGCACTGGGCGGGTTTGTAAACACCGCCCTCTCCCTGGCTGCGCAGAGCGGGGCTGCTTCTGCTGTGCTGTGCCTCCTTGCCTCCGCCCGCCCTTCACTTTGGAGACTGACCATCCCGCCCCCTGCACCTTGCCCCATGGGGGCCCACAAATAGGTTAGGCACCGGGCCCACAAAAAGTTAATCCAGCCCTGCAGAGTGCGGCTAAGAGTTTTCCTTTTGTCTTTCCAATTGTGTCCTGATTTTTTTTTAATTAATTGCTGTTTTGTAAATTGCATTTGTATTGAACTATAGACAATGGCCAGGGAAGTGTCCAGAGCGGAGGAAGTGCCCTGGAGTGGGGACACTCTAGCCCATCTCCTGAGTGGTCATGACCAAGTTGGGGGGCAAGCCCCTCAGGAAGCCTGGGCCCAGCCTTGTCAGGGTTATAAGGACTTTTCCACACAGGAGAGTGGAAGGGGAGCCCGCAAGGTGAAGCAGGCTCTGGGTGAAGGAAGAGGCAGCGAGGACTCAGATCCTTCTGCTATTCGATTCTACCCGGGGGGTGTTTAAGTCAGGAAAGTTTTCCCCCAATAGTGGGACCATTCCCCTGCTTATCTCTGTGCATGTTTACTGGTTTCCCCTAAAATTAATTCAGTATTTTAGGAAAATGTGTCAGAGCGGCCACCAGCGAGAGTTTCTGGCTGCACTCTCAGGCCACCAAAAATTTGGTCGTGAGAACTCCTGGGCTAGATGCTCATGATGGGCCCCATTGACCTTAGAGCCTGTGAGTGGAACAGGAGCCGGACACAGAGATGCTGCAGCGCGGTGGGTTGATCGCTAGGACCCAGGAGCAGCTGGGAGGCGGCTCTGGGGGGAGCGATCGCTGGGCTCAGGCCCGGCAGCAGGAAGTGACTCGCAGCCGCTGCGGGGACTCTGGCTCCCAGGGGGGCCCCGCTCGGAGGGAAGGTAAGAGAGACGCGCCCGGGCTGCAGGGGGAGGTTTGGCCCCAGGCTGCTCCCAGCGGAGCTGGCTGCGATTCCCGCCCTGGGCCCGGGATAGCTGCCGACACCTCCCGCTGTGTGCGGGGCGGGGGGAGCCACACCTGAGGGGCGGGGGCAGGATCATGTTACCTGCCCCCCGCTGCTTTGTTTCCCTGCCCCTGGCCGCGCTGCTGTGGACGGAGGCTGCAGCTCAGGGAGATCTGAGGGGGGCAAATAGGGAGGGGCAGAAGGTGGTCAGGGGCCAAACTGAATGCAGGGTGGGGGGCCCTATTTGGGGGCCGGGGAAGGAGGGGGCCCATGGGCACAACCAGGGTGGTGGGGGCAGCACAGGCGCTGGATCTAGGCTGGTGGGGACCTGCCGCACCCCCTGGCTTGAAGGGGTTTCCATCCTATCCAGGGTTTACAGTTTGGTTCAATGACAAGTTTCAGAGTAACAGCCGTGTTGGTTCAATGGCTCTCAGTGCCTCCCACTGAACGGATTGTTTCAGCCCCCCTGCTTGGGACTAGGAGCCGGGGATAAGAACGGGGAACAGCTGGCACAGGGTGAACCTAGGGCTGAGGGAGGAAAGCTCTTCCCCCCCCCCCCCCCCCCCCCGCACTATCGGGGCAGGACCCAGCCCCTAAGCACCACCCAACCCGCCCTGTAGAGGTCTCTGCAGTGATCACACACCTGTATCCCACCACTTGATACTTGAGTAACACATGCAGAAACTGAGGCACATACACAGCATTCAGAGAAAACATTCAGAACATTTCTGCTTCCTCATACCCCTCTGAGACCAGCTCAGGGGCACTTTCTCCAGTGGCTGAAACCACTCTAACTATACCAGCCCCTGAGCCTAGGCCTCCAGGTGATGGAGAGACCTGGGGAAAGGTCTGAAGCCAGGCAGGAAAATGACTCTGTACAAAATGCCCCTTTGAGGGACCGGCTGGTGAGTTTGGCCTACAAGGGGAGGGGCTCCCTGTGTCTGTGAACCCCAGAGCTGCTGCCCTCAGTGACACAGCCGGGTTCAACCCCCGTTACCAGTGTCAGTGGCTGAGCTGCCTAATGAGAGCAAAGGGCCACGACAATAGGGCAGTCGATAAAAAGGGAGAGCGGATAGACTTGAAGGGCAGCAGGAGCAAGAAGTGGGGAGGGAGGTTCCCAGCCCTGCCCAGATCCATTCCCTGCACCCCCGGGGCAGTCAGCTCTCCTGGGAACAAGGGGAGGAGCTGAGAGAGGAAAAGCCAGTTGCTGACTCTGCTGAGCACCTCACGACTGAGGGAGACCTGAGGGAGACAGGGGAGAGCTAGAGGGGTTACAATACACTGTGGGGCAGTGCCCTAAAGTGACTCCTTTGATTCTGCTCTTTTTCCAGCATTTGGCTCAGAGCTGCTGTTCTGGGGAGGTTTAGAAGGGACATGGTAGGGTTAGTTCTAATGGGGGCTGGCCGGGAAATGGCTGTGATGGAGCCAGCTCAGGTAGGCGATTTTTAGGGAGCTTTTGGTGGTGGGGGAAGGGTATTGTATTTCTGAATCAGGAAACACCCCGCTGGGCAGGGCTGGGAAAACTGACCAGACTCCCAGTGCTGGAGCCTGACCCCACTGGCCAGAGGGTGCTGTGAAATACGAAGGGAAGCTGTTGGGATTCCTGTCCCTCTCCCTGGCTCAGAGCTCTGCTTCCCGTTTCAGCCTGTGGGTGGCAGGCGTGTGAGAAATGAGAAGACTCTGCCCTGCTCCATGTGCTGGGGGGACAAGGAGCTCTCACCTTCTCCCCACCCCCTGAAGCCTCCTGGCTGCTCTGAGCAGGGTGGGGGAAGGATTTTGCTTCTCTGGCCCTCCTCCCCTTTGACTAGCGGGATTGTGGCTGGAGCAGCAGGTGCTGAGTGGGGGACTCTTGTTGTTTCAGATGCCGGTGACCTTTGAGGAGGTGGCCGTGTATTTCACCCAGGGGCAGGGGGCTCTGCTGGACCCCACTCAGAGAGCCCTCTACAGGGATGTCATGCGGGAGAACTACGAGATGGTGACCTCGCTGGGTAAGGGATTCCTGGCCCCTTGGTTACTGGAAGCTGGGGGGGTCTGCATGTCTGACACCGGTCAGGTTCTTCCCTCATCACTCTCCTATGAGACCAGGGTGTCAAAACCTAAGGCACATATTAAATCATCCCCACCCAACCCCCCTAGCTTGCAAGGTGGAGAAGCCGTGTATTGTCCTGTCTGTGTCGTTTCTCGGTCTCTCACAGAATCCCTCTTCTCCATCCTCCTTTGGAACAGCTGCAGCCATGTGGAGGGCTCTGGGATCCGCAGGTTTAGAAATAGGCAGGGGTTTAACACTAGAGCTGGGTGTGCATCACAATTCCCCTTACCTACCCAGACGTCTGCCTCCCCCCTGGAGGCTCAGTGACCACGTTCCCGTCCTCTTAGATTCCACATTCACCAGCACAGCACAGGGACAGGTTCCACTCACGGAATGTCCTTTCTGACAGACGCTCTCTCAATCCTCCACACACCCTGAACTGCTCTGATTTCACCCCCTGCACAGGATTTCCCCTTTCCAAACCTGACCTGATCACCCGGTTGGAACGAGGGGAAGAGCCGTGGGTGCCCGATCTCCAGGCCTGTGAGGAAAGTGATATCCCGAGAGGCGCCCACACAGGTGAGGACTGACACACAAACCATCTGGGGAATGAATGAAAAAGTTGAGAATCCCAAAAATCTAGTATCAATAACTGCCCTTAGTTCCTTCCTCATCTCACCCAGGGCAGGACTGCAGTCAGCAGATATCACTGACATCACTTTCCACCTATCCTGTTACCTGCAGGAGTTTCCTTCCCAACTTTCTTTCTCTGTGAAAGATTGGGTGGGATGTGGAGGCAGAATCCAATTGCTCCGTCTGTGCAGCTTTAGTATGGTGGGTTTTTCCTTGCTGCTATTCCTCTTAATTTCTTCCCAGCACAATGACTCCTGTCTGGATTGTCTCTCTCCCAGCAGGTGACGAGAGAGTGAGTGAGAACGAGGAGTGGAATCAACAGCAGGAAGTTCCTGGACACGGGGAATCACAGGGGACCTCTGTGGGAAGAACCCATAAGTGCTTAGACTGTGGAAAAAGTTTCATACGGAGGTCAACCCTACTTGATCATCAGGCAATCCACACAGGAGAGAAATCCCATAAATGTTTGGACTGTGGGAAAAGTTTCACACAAAGATCAAATCTTATGGCACATCAGGCAATCCACACTGGAGAGAGAAGCAACAAGTGCTTAGAGTGTGGGAAAAGTTTCACATGGAGGTCAAACCTTGTTAACCATCAAACAATCCACACTGGAGAGAGACCCCATAAGTGCTTAATCTGTGGGAAAAGTTTCACATGGAGGTCAAACCTTATTGCACATCAGGCAATCCACACAAGAGAGAGAAGCAACAAGTGCTTAGAGTGTGGGAAAAGTTTCATACGGAGATCAACCCTACTTAATCATCAGGCAGTCCACACTGGAGAGAGACCTCATAAGTGCTTAGACTGTGGGAAAAGTTTCATACGGAGGTCAGACCTTGTTAAACATCAAGTAGTCCACACCAGAGAGAGATCCCATAAGTGCTTAGTCTGTGGGAAAAGTTCCATACGGAGGTCAACCCTTGTTAAACATCAGATAATCCACACAGGAGAGAAATCCCATAAATGTTTGGACTGTGGGAAAAGTTTCGTACAAAGATCAAATCTTATGGCACATCAGGCAATCCACACAGGAGAGAGACCCCACAAGTGCTTAGACTGTGGAAAAGGTTTCATACAGAGGTCAAACCTCGTTAGACATCAGGCAATCCATACAGGAGAGAGACCCCACAAGTGCTTAGACTGTGGAAAAGGTTTCACACAGAGGTCCGGCCTTGTTAAACATCAAGCAATCCATACAAGAGGGAAATATTAACATTTAGATTAAACTTGGGTGTAATAATGTCATTGTATATATCTCTCTCTTTAAAGTTTGTGGTAAACTGTTTATGAATGGCTCTATGGATAATTACCTTATGTTAATCCATGTAGTTTTATTACCTGTGATGTTTGTGAAGTAGGAGGTTACTTCCAAAACCTATTGTTCCCCCAAGGACTGCCTGCTGACGAGAGGCTGCAAAAATGTCTATATAAACTCTTGGGACCTGATCCTTTTATCTCTGATCTTCTTAAGCTTTATTCAGGGCGAGTTTGAGTCGTAAGACTGAGATCTCCAGTCCCCTCTGGACTGCCCTGATATTGAGCATTTGGACATTGGACTAGAACGTGATGAAATGATTCTGAAAAAGACTCTCTTCAATTCTAACGTGCCATCTCTATGGTGAAACTGACCTAAGGACTCTATTCGCGTTTGTATGTCTAATGATCTTTTAGCTAATACTGTCTTTTCTTCTTTTAATAAATCGTAGTTTCGTTAACAAGAATTGGCTGTATGCGGGTATTTGGGTAAGAACTGAAGTATCATTAACTTCATGGGTGATGTGTCTGCTCCTTTGGGATTGGTAGAATTCTTTATATGATGAAGATTTTCAGGAATCCCCATCAGAATCTCAGAGGACATTTTCCCACATTAGGTATCGTTAAAGACTCTCTGTTGCCACTCTGTCAGATCATTTATTTTGTGATAGCCAGAGCCGGTGCAAGGATGTTTCGCACCCTAGGCAAAACTTCCACCTTTCGCCCTCCCCGAGCCCTGCGGCAGCTCCCAGCCCCCCTCCCCTCCCCCCGCCCTGAGGTGCTCCCCCCTCCTGCAGCAGCTCCCCACTCCCTCTGGCCCGGGGAGCCGTGTGGCAGCTCCCCACCCCCCCGCCCTGAGGCGCCTCCCCCGTGGCAGCTTCTCCCCCCGCCCGGGGAGCTGTGCGGCAGCTCCCCACCCCTGCTCACCTCTGCTCCGTCCCCTCCCTGAGCCCTGCGGCAGCTCCCCACCCCCCCTCCGCCCTGACGCACCCCTACCGCGGCAGCTCCCCACCCCAGCTCAACTCTGCTCCGCCTCCTCCCCGAGCACGCCGTCGCTGCTCCACTTCTCCCACCTCCCAGGCTTGTGGCGCCAATCAGCTGTTTGACGCTGCAAGCCTAGGAGGGAGAGAAGCAGAGTGGGACAGCATGCTCAGGAGTTCCCCTGCGTGCCGCCCCCCCTTACTTGCTGCAGGCGGCCCTTCCCGCTCCCCCTGCCCCAGCTCCCTTCGCCTAAATGCCGATGATGACTGGGGCGGCCGAAGATCCGGACGCTGCGGTCACCGCCGAAGAAAATGCCCCCCAAATGCTAGTGCCCTAGGCGACTAGGTCTCCTAATAGGTTGCACCGGCCCTGGTGATAGCATCTCCTATACCATGAAGGGTTTACAGAGCTGAATGATGCATCATGCCTGTGCCAGGCAACTTTCAGTGAAATTAACCTGTAATTAAAATCCAAAGTTATTGCCCATTAAACGTGACAGCAATTCCCTACCTTGTACTCCTGGGCAGCCTCCTCTATGGGAACCACCGTGGGAGCTCTGTGAGCCTGGGACAGATGGCAAACCAGACAGATGGGGGTTTGATCCTCTTCACAGAAGTTTCAGAGCCTCCTGGTGTTCCCCACACACCCCGTCCCCTCCTGCTCCTTTTGCTTCCTGTAAACTCAGCCGATTGGCGATTTCTACCATGTTTCTGAGGGCAGGAGACGGCTGTATCGGATCCCTCCCAGCACTGGCTGATGTGCCTACACTCCAGAGTGACAGCTTCTGTGAAATACTGCAGACAAATGGGACATGGAGCTTCCTCCTGGAGACTTTCCAGGGGGTTCTCTGCGGCCATGGCTCCTTCTGGACCATTCAGTGAAAAATGTACCACTAGGGCTCTGGTCCTGCAATCAGAGGCATCCCCCTGTCAGGATGAGCCTGCAGGAGCTGTGTGTCTAAGGTGGGATAGTCAGACTTGGTAGAATTCATTTATATATATATATATATATATATATATATATATATATATATATATATATATAATTTTGACATATATTTATTTTAAGCAATTTTATATTTATTGATTTAAACTTTCACAGTTGCACAAAAATCTGGGTTTTAAGCATTTCATTCCAATTATCAATTTAAATGTTCACAGTGGTGGGAGATTTAGGGCGGGATCAGACAATATTTGGGTCAGACAATAACTATTTAATGACAGTAGAGACAGATTCAAAAAGTTAAAGCTTCATACCCATTAAAATAGAGATTGTCAACATCACATGTCAAAACATGCAAAGGAAATATTCTTAAATCAATGTCTAATACGTTATCAGGCAGCATTGTTCTTACTGGGCCTATTGGTAAATTTCAGTTATTAGCAATGGGAGTATTTTTTCCTGGTTTGTGTGTGTACATTGAAATCAACATTTACAGACATCAACCGATAAAGTCTAATCCTTCCAAGTCCAGTGATATGAAATTCACAGGACAAAACCTAGGTTAAGCTGATATCTATGTTTCAAAGGCCTGATTCTCATGTACAGTAAGGCAGCTCTGGCTCAGTGTAGAGATGCGGTGTTTCCAACACTCATGATTTTATAATGAGTCTCATTGTATTTGTTGTGTTTGTTAAAGCCCCAGCTCCTGGAAGCATGTAATGAGGTGAGACTCTTGGCTTTCCTTTCCTAAACAAAGGAAGTTTCTGGCTTTCTTGGTCGCAGAGAAAAACTTTAGGCTGCGCTCAGATTGCATTTTAAAGATCTGAGAAACCAGAAGGCAAATATAGTAACTCCTCACTTAAAGTCGTCCCGGTTAATGTTGTTTCGTTGTTACGTTGCTGATCAATTAGGGAACATGCTCATTTCAAGTTGTGCAATGCTCCCTTCTAATGTCCTTTGGCAGCTGTCTGCTTTGTCCACTGCTTGCAGGAAGAGCAGCCCGTTGCAGCTAGCTGGTGGGGGCTTGGAACCAGGGTGGACTGGCAGCCCCCCTATCAGCTCCCTGCTCCCATAAGTTCCCTGTGCAGCAGCTGCCCAGCAGGCTATCAGTTGCCTGGAGCTGCAGATGATGGGAAAAGGCTCTTCCCCCCATTTTAGGAAAGGGAAAGTCAGGCCCAGACAGAATAAGTGACTTCCTGAGTTCACACAGAGCAGGGAACTGAACCTGGGTCTACTCAGGGTAACTTAGGCCTTGTCTACACTTGCAAGTTAGAGTGCATTGAATCAGCCCTGGGCGCCCTAACTCCTGAGGTGTCCACACTGGCAAGGCACGTAGAGTGCCCGGACTCCGTGGCTGGAGCGCTCCTGGTAATCCACCTCCACGAGAAGCATAGAGCTTTCTGTGCCCGGGCTGGAGCGCACTGTGCCAGTGTGGATGCCCTGGTCTATTACTGCTCTCTAATCGGCCTCCGGGACGTGTCCCACAATGCCTGTTCTAGCCCCTCTGGTCATCAGTTTGAACTCTACTGCCCTGCCCTCATGTGATCAACCATCAGACCCGCCCTTTAAATTCTCTTGGAATTTTCAAAGTCCCCTTCCTGTTTGCTCGGCGACGCATGGATTGCTCTCAATGCATCTTTCCCGGGTTAACCTGCCTCCATGCACCAGGTGATCACCAGCATGGAATAATGCTGAGGTGCTGGACTCATCAGCGTTTGGAAAGAGGAGGTTGTCCAGTCTCAGCTGTGCTCTAGCTGTAGGAATTATGATACCTACGGGCAGATATCAAGGGCCATGATCGAAAGGAGCCATGATCGGGACACACTGCAGTGCAGTGCAGGGTTAAAGTGAAGGAGCTGCGGAATGCCTCCCACAAGGTGTGGGAGGCATACCGCCGCTCCGGTGCTGCCCCCATGACTTGCAGGTTCCTGAACAGGCGCATGAAGCACACATCCGAAAGATGTGTGCATCATGCATCTTTCTGCGTTAATGCCCATGAAACGTCCACAGTGATCCACAAGCACCTGGAGAACCATCAAGAAATACCCCTTCTGATTAAGGTACTCGGAGGCTAGCTGGTCTGATGCCAGAATTGGAATATGCATCCCATCTATCGCCCCTCTGCGGTTAGGGAAACTCATCTGTGCAAAGCCATCCACAATGTCCTGCACGTTGCCTGGAGTCACAGTTCTTCTGAGCAGGATGCGATTAATGGCCCTGCAAACTTGCATCAACACAACTCCAACGGTCGACTTGCCCACTCCGAACTGGTTAGCGACCAATCAGTAGCTGTCTGGAGTTGCCAGCTTCCAGACTGCGATCACCACATGCTTCTCCACCAACAGGGCAGCTCTCAATCTTGTGTCGTTGCGCCGCAGGGTGGGGGCGAGCTCAGCACACAGTCCCATGAAAGTGGCTTTTCTAATCTAAAAGTTCTGCAGCCACTGCTCGTCATCCCAGATTTGCATGGCGATGTGATTCTGCCACTCAGTGCTTTTTTCCGAGCCCAAAAGTGGTGTTCTATGGTGGTCAGCATGTCCGTTACTGCCACAAGCAATCTCGTGTCGTATGCGTTATGCGTGTTGACCTGTTCGTCGAACTCCTCACTGTCACTTTGTAGATTAAGGAGTAACTCGACTGCCATTCATATCGTGCTGGCGAGACCCATCAGCATATATTCCTGAACAGTTCGGGATCCATTATAAGACAGAGCGCGCTGTTCAAAAAATGTCGAAAGACTGCACCAAATGCGGAAGGAAGTGAACGGACTGCTGGGATGCGAAGCAATGCACGACGGGGCGTTGGGACAGGACCCAGGATGCCCCGTGACCTCCCTCCCCCATTCCACCAGCCTCAGCATCAGAATGGGAAGAGGTGCTCTGTGGGATAGCTGTCCATAATGCACCGCTCTGAAAGCCGCTGCAAGTGCCGCAAATGTGGCCACACCACTGCAGTTGGAGCTGACGGTGTGAACACACAGCAGCGCTTTCCCTGCTGCTGTCTCTGAGGGCAGGTTTAACTCCTACAGCTGCAAGTGTAGACGTAGCCTTAGTGCCTTCGCTACTGGGCAAACCTTTCCCTCTGCAGACAGACCCTGGGAGAAGGGGACAGACGGACATGTGTGCACACACAGAGTTTGTTTGATAAGCATCTCACTGATCCTTCCCCAAGTTACTAGGCCAGTCTGTGCAGAGTCAGGTAATAACGATGATGTCAGCAGTCCTTCATGTGGTCTTTCAGGGGGTCTCTGCTACCCCAACTGGCTTTCTCTGGTTAGCCCCAAATTGGCTCAGAGCTGTGAAAAGTTACCTGTGTGATGTGGTTAGGTCGATCTAACCCCCAATGCAGATGCAGAGAGGTCAATGGAAGAATTCTTCTGCCACCCTAGCTACTGCCTCCCCAGAGGTGGATTAATTGCACTGATGGAAAAATCCCTTCTGTTGATTCATAGATTCATAGATTCTAGGACTGGAAGAGACCTTGAGAGGTCATCGAGTCCAGTCCCCTGCCCGCATGGCGGGACCAAATACTGTCTAGACCATCCCTGATAGACATTTATCTAACCTACTCTTAAATATCTCCAGAAATGGAGATTCCACAACCTTCCTAGGCAATTTATTCCAGTGTTTAACCACCCTGACAGTTAGGAACTTTTTCCTAATGTCCAACCTAGACCTCCCTTGCTGCAGTTTAAGCCCATTGCTTCTTGTTATATCCTTAGAGGCTAAGGTGAACAAGTTTTCTCCCTCCTCCTTATGACACCCTTTTAGATACCTGAAAACTGCTATCACATCCCCTCTCAGTCTTCTCTTTTCCAAACTAAACAAACCCAATTCTTTCAGCCTTCCTTCATAGGTCATGTTCTCAAGACCTTTAATCATTCTTGTTGCTCTTCTCTGGACCCTTTCCAATTTCTCCACATCTTTCTTGAAATGAGGTGCACAGAACTGGACACAATACTCCAGCTGAGGCCTAACCAGAGCAGAGTAGAGCGGAAGAATGACTTCTCTTGTCTTGCTCACAACACACCTGTTAATACATCCCAGAATCATGTTTGCTTTTTTGCAACAGCATCACACTGTGGACTCATATTTAGCTTGTGGTCCACTATAACCCCTAGATCCCTTTCTGCCGTACTCCTTCCTAGACAGTGTCTTCCCATTCTGTATGTGTGAAACTGATTTTTTCTTCCTAAGTGGAGCACTTTGCATTTGTCTTTGTTAAACTTCATCCTGTTTAACTCAGACCATTTCTCCAATTTGTCCAGATCATTTTGAATGATGACCCTGTCCTCCAAAGCAGTTGCAATCCCTTCCAGTTTGGGATCATCTGCAAACTTAATAAGCGTACTTTCTATGCCGATATCTAAGTTGTTGATGAAGATATTGAACAGAGCCAGTCCCAAAACAGACCCCTGCGGAACCCCACTCGTTATGCCTTTCCAGCAGGATTGGGAACCATTAATAACAACTCTTTGAGTACGGTTATCCAGCCAGTTATGCACCCACCTTATAGTAGCCCCATCTAAATTGTATTTGCCTAGTTTATCGATAAGAATACCATGCGAGACCGTATCAAATGCCTTACTAAAGTCTGGGTATACCACATCCACAGCTTCTCCCTTATCCACATAGACTCGTTATCCTATCAAAGAAAGCTATCAGATTGGTTTGACATGATTTGTTCTTCACAAATCCATGCTGGCTATTCCCTGTCACCTTACCACCTTCCAAGTGTTTGCAGATGATTTCCTTAATTACTTGCTCCATTATCTTCCCTGGCACAGAAGTTAAACTAACTGGTCTGTAGTTTCCTGGGTTGTTTTTATTTCCCTTTTTATAGATGGGCACTGTTCCCCCCCCCCCATCCCTAAACGGGGGTTTTGTCCCCGCACAGGGTCTGGCAGTGTCTCCCCCCCGCCCCCGGCTTAACCCCGGCTCTCACCCCCCACCACCGATTTTTGCCCTTCAGCCCCTCTTCTGCCGCTAGCTACAGTAGCTTGAACCCCCCAGGCCAGTAAAATTCTGCCCCCTGCTCAGACCCTGACAGCCCCCCGCTGCGATTTGCCCCCTTAATCCTTTTAAACCCCCCCAAAGAGGAGGCAGCAAATCGTAAGTAGAAGTAAGGGCAGAGAGAGGTCAATGGCTACAACGAAGGTTACTGGGCATGCTCAGTTCGAGTGAGCATACTCAGTACACCCAAGGTAGCGAAACGGGAACGACTGGCCGGCCAAGGCCAAGAGGCTCTGGCCCCGGCGTCTCCCGCCTGGCTCGGCTTGGGCCCTGGGGCCCCAGCCCCCGGCCAAGTACCGCCGGCCCCCGGCCGAGCACCGCTGGCCCTGGCCCCCGGCCCGGCCCCAGCAGCCCCGGCCCCTCCCTCCCTATTTTCCCGGACATGTCCGGCTTTTTGGGATTTCCTCCCGGACGAGGATTTGAGGCCCAAAAAGCCAGACATGTCCGGGAAAATCCAGAAGTATGGTAACCCTAATGTAGCTTCCTCCTGGAGACTTTCCACAGGGTTCTCTGCAGCCATGGCTCCCTCTGGGCAGTGTAACGGGGTTACTTTCACTTTCTGGAGCTCAGGAATATGTCCCACCACAGGGTGCGCTCTCCCATCACAGTCAGGGCTGATCTCCGCTTCTGGTGCTTTGCTGTTCCCAGCTGAGACACTGAACGCCAACCCTGCCCCTTATGCCTTTGATACCCTTCTCCCACATGGCTCTATCCCAAGGGGTCCCTGGCTCTATCCCCTGGGGTCCCTGCAGCACCCCAACACAATTTGTTCCCTTCTCCCCGCATGGGTCACCTCCACACAGAAACCTACCTCCCATCCTGCCCTTTGCTGTGAGCTGCCAAACAGCCATGTGCCCCTCCCCAGAGGTGGCTGCATTGCATCTCCAAGGGGTGAACCTTGCATACACGGCCCACAAAGCATGCAAGAATAGAAATTAAATGGATCCATTGGCCTTACTCCAAGCCTTACCCCTTTCTGGTTAGGAAATTCTTTAAGAAGGGCCTTAGGTGTAAAATACCTGGTCGCGCAGCTGATCCTGCAGCTGGACGCCATCACTCGGCGCAGACAAGCTGTCATCCAGAAATGCTGCAGATGAATCATTCCCAGCCCCTTTCCCCTCCCAGGCCGGCTGAGCGCTCTGTCCTGGATGGAGATGGTCTTAGTGCTGGTCCCTGCCTTTTGCCTTCTGAGCGGTGAGTAATTCACACAGACGTGCGGCGCTGCCGTCCAGGGGACCAGTGGGGACCGTTTTCCTGGCCCTGGGAGTGTGTCTACACTGCCAGGAGGGTGCTCGGAACCAGGTTCCATCGCAGGGAAGTCCCAGCCACTGGCCCCAGCGGCTCCAGTTCAAGCCTAGGGGGCATCTAGCCTTGAACCTTACCCCGAGTTGCCGGGTCCTCGCTGCTGGGTTCACCCCAGTGGAGAATATGCCTGGTTCTCATGGCAGAGTCAGTCTTGTCTAGCCCCAGCCCACCCTGGCCTGAGCAGTGAGGACCTCAGCCACTCTCGTTCCCTGGGCTGCCATTTTTCCTGCGCCACATCCTGCCTCCCGGCTTCTCACTGCCCTGGTGAGTCAAGGCGTCTCCTGGGCCAACCTGGAGAGCTCTGCTCCCTGCCCTGCCTGTCCGCTCAGCTCCAGTCCGGCTGGCTCCTGCCCAGGGTCTCCCAGAGGTCCAGAGTGGCCCGGGCCACTTCCAGCTTTTGAGGCCCCTAGCCATAATAAAAATAAAAAATGACGACACATGAAAACAAAATAAGGCGCCAAAAAAAGAGGGAGACATAATTTAAATATTTTTTTATTTAGCAAATGCTTTTCTAGCCTTTTTCTGTACAAATGCACTAGTTATTGTAGCTTTCGTGCAATGTCACAGTTGCTATTAAGCATGGCGAGCCCATTCAAACGCTTTTGTCCCACAGTTGAACGATGATCGTTCTTTACCTGCTTCAACACGTTGAAGGTGCGTTCACCTGAAGCCACTGATGGAGACAAACTGACAAAAATACTCAATGCAATTGTGATATTAGGAAACACCCCAGAGAGTCCAAGTTTGAGTATTTCTTGAAGCAATTCCTTTGGCTTGCAACCCATTTTAACGTTCGTGGAATATATTTGGGGGGATGATGTGGGATGATGAGGTTTGAAGACGACCTTGTCTTAGAGATTTCTTTGTTGTACTGCTGCTGAAATTGTTCAGCTGCAGAAAGTAGATCTTCATTACTCAGTCTGTTGAACTGCCAAAGAAACCCCAAAAGGGTACAAATTCGTTGCAGTGACTCAAATCGACGTGTAAGACCTGATTGAATAGAGTTCATGATGACAGAGAAGACATTGACCTTTTTGTGCTCTGCCCCTTTCTCAGTAAATTGTGACTGTAACTTTACCCACTCCGGTCCCTTTGGCATCAGTGGGACGCTGAGACCTTTCAGGTTTGGGACACTGAATCGAAAGCTTTTCAGGTCTACTTCATTTAATTTAATTTTTGGGTCTGCTAAGAGCTCAGCACCATGGGCCCCTCGTCCTCCATAGACTGTAATGCGAAGAAACACACAAGCATTGTATAGATAGGGAAACTGAGGCAGGGAACACGCTGGTTCAATAGGCCCCTATTCGGTGGCTGCAAGGGCCAATGCAGACCTTAGCAGCAGCTGGGCAAGTCCTGAGCTCCAGCCAGAGCTGCATCCCTGGTTTAATGGTCCTAAGGGGCTTTGCCAGGGTGCAGAGTACAAGAGGTGCAGCTTCACCCTGGCCACCCCCCTCTATCCCTTTCCATCCCTTCCTCCTCCAGCCTGTCCATGCCCCAACCCCACTCCCTCCGCCCCTCCCAGGAGCACTCCCTGTGCCTGCGGCTGCTGGGGAGGAGACACAAACAGCCGTGCTAGCCGGCACAGGAGCCAGAGCACAATGATGGGCTGGGTCCAAACGTCAAGAATCTCTTTTGATTTAGGGTCCAAATTTGGGTGCTGACCTAAGTGCTGAGGGGCTGGTTCTCCAAGGGGCTGGGCACCCGCAGCGCCCACTGACTCCGGCTGCAGCTGCGAATGCAGGTGGAACACGTGCCCTGAACTCCTGTATTTTGAGGAGATAAACCGAGAAACCCACAATTAGGCCACTGCTGTAAATTTAGGCCTCACCGACTTGCCCATTAACAACAGGACATGGGCTAAGTCTCATTGTAAGTCGCTGTTTATACTTGGTCACTGCTCGGTCCCATGACTATAAGCAGCAGAGGTGCCGACCCCATGGGTGCTCCGGAGCTCAAACACCCATGGAACAAATATAGGGGGAGCTCAGCACCCACCAGCCACAGCTGTTCTGCGGGGCTGCCAATGAGCTGGTTGGTGGCATGGGGAGGTGCCTGGGGGAGGGCGGAGAGCAGCGAGCTGCAGATTGGCTGTGGCTTCGGGGAGAGGTTGGAGCAGGGGCGGGAAGAGGCAGACAGAGGGCAAGGCCTTAGGGGAGGAGGTGGAATGGGGTCAGGAAGAGATGGAGCGAGGGCAGGGCCTCAGGGGAGTGGCATAGTGCGGGCGGGGCCTGAGGGCAGAGCAGGGGTGGAGCCCTCTGGGGAAAAATAAAAGTCAGTGCCTACGGTAAGCAGAGACCTAGCAGTGAAAGGCCCATATTATATCCCCAGTGTCTACAGGCAGCCAGTCCCCCAGGGATGTAACAAGTTCATAATCTTTCCCCCGGGATGGGTAAATCCTCTGGTTTGTTCACAGGGCAAGAACCTCAAGGTAAACTTGACCAAAGTGAAAGTAATAGAAATGTGGCTCCTGTCCACACTGTGCTGAGGAGAGACGTGGCTTTCACCTGGTGTCCAACCCCTGCCCAGTCTCAAGAAGTGTGAGGGGGAGTGAGAAGGAGCCACATGTCTGCTCGAGGTGCCTCTGATGTCCTAGAAGGGAAAATACGTCACACAGTGGGGTGGGGCTGTCAGAGTCTGGGATACAGGGCGATTGTTCTGTGCATGGTAAGTTTAGATCTTATCCTATCCAACCCTGACCTGCTCCCTGCCCATTGATTGCCCCCCGGATCTCCCACCTCCTATCCACTCCCCCTGCCCCCTGATTGCCCCCGGGACCCCCAACTCCATCCAACCCCCCCACTCCCTGACCATGCCCTGGGTCAGCATGTGTCAAGCTCACTGATCTCGTGTTTATACGTTTTCTTTATCTAGTGAGGGCATATTGACTGACAAAGGTTGGTAACAGAACAGACATGCAGAATAGAGAATTTCCACATTAACCATGTGATGCTCAGAAGGCCCTGTTCCCAGAATCCTCTAGCAAATTCTAACATGTCAAGCCATACCACATTCATGTTCACCACATTCATTAATAAGAAGCGCAGTAATTCATAATAATTCAGCACCGTCCCAACACCCCGGACAGTGAATCTCCTGGTTTCCCCCCATCTCAGCATGAGAGAGCTGTGCTTCTGCTTCACTGGTTGTCAGTTCCCTGTCACCCCCGGCCTTTTACTTCCCCACACAAACTCATCAGGGCTCTGCCAGTCCTTACTTTGCCTTGCAGAATAACACTAGGTGCAACCTCGTCTCCAGCCCCTCTGACGTATCCTTCTGTAGTGTCCAGCCCCTCTCCACTGGATACTCAGAAATTCCCAGGTAAGCCGTTGGGACACCAGCTTGTTTGATTCAACTGAGGATCAGCACCAATAGAACATCACAGCACTGAGATATATTTTTAGTGAAAACAAACAGGAGTTTATTAGCTAAGATTGAAGAGATAGTGAATGAAGCAATAAGACCAACAGGTTACACACCAAACACCAGGTATAACAGGATTCAGATAGGCTGAGATTAACTTTTACAGGTAAAATCCATGGCTAAAGCATACTCCCGGGGTCACCTGCCACCATTGATGAAATCCCCCTTTTCATGAACACAAAGTGTGCTCTCCTTTTGGCTTCCTGAAGGATTGCAGGGTGCTCTTCTTGTCCCCCAGTTGTAGTCCAGTAAACGGATGAAGTGGTCCCCCCACCACTGTCTGTTCTCCAGTGAGCTCTCTCTGTTGGTCCTACATGCCAGTGGCTCTCAGCCTCTCCCCACCTCTGCACCCCTCTCAGGAGTCTGATCTGTCTTGCCTCCTTGGCTCACTTAAAAATGACGTGCTTCCAAAATCCAACAGAAAAATACAAAAGTGTCACAGCTACTATTAAAAACTGCTGCCTTTCTCTTTCTTACCATATAATTTTAACAAAGAAATCAATTGGAATTAGGTTTCAGAGTAGCAGCCGTGTTAGTCTGTATCCGCAAAAAGAACAGGAGTACTTGTGGCACCTTAGAGACTAACAAATTTATTAGAGCATAAGCTTTCGTGGGCTACTGCCCACTTCTTCGGATGCATATAGAGTGGAACATATCTCCTCAATATATGTTCCACTCTACATGCATCCGAAGAATTGGGCAGTAGCCCACGAAAGCTTATGCTCTAATAAATTGGAATTAGGGATTTCAAGTGATTAAAAAAATTAACCCTGATTAATCACATGAGTATTTGAACTATTAACAATAAGAATATCATTTCTCTAAATAGTTTTGGATGTTGTCTCCATTTTCAAATATATTGATTTCATTTACAACACAAAATGCAAAATGTAGACTGCTCACTTTATTTTTATTACAAATATTTGCATTGTAACCCCCCCAAAAGAAATAGTATTTTTCAATTCACCTATTACAAGTACTGTAGCGCAATCCCTTTATCATGAAAGTTGAACTTACAAATGTAGAATTATGTAAAAAATACCTGCATTCAAAAACAAAACAATGTAAAATTTCAGAGCCTGTACGTCCACTCAGTTCCACTTCTTGTTCAGCCAATCGCTTAGTCAAACAGGTTTGTTTCCATTTGCAGGAGGTAATGCTGCAAGTGAGAAGAGGCAATCTTATGACACTGTTGCAGCCGGAGTCACAAGATATTTACATGCCACATGCGCTAAAGATTCCTCTGTCCCTTCATGCTTCAACCACCATTGCTTAACCTCCCTTCCCCTGGCCTATTATACCTGCTGCTCATACTCAGACCAGAGCTGATAATTCTTCAGCTTTTCAGCCTCTTCTAGGGTCTGTGGGGAAAATGTTTCATCTGCCAGTAGGGTTGCCAACTCTCCTGCACTGGACACCATTTGCGGCAACGGTGCCTGTTCTGGGAGAGGTGGAAATCTTATCTGCCAGGGAAATCCCCTCTGGTTGGCATTTCCCATTTCCTGCCTCCTTCCAAAGGAGAGTCAATTGGCATTTATTTATTTTAGCTTCTCCCACAGACATAGCTGCTATCGCCCATTGGGGTGGATTAATTAACTCTCCCACGGGTGCAGTACAGAAAACTGCTCCCTGGAGGAATGTGCTACTTATGGTGGACTGAGCATGCTCAGTAATATCTGCTGAAGGCACTGCCCTTCACCCTGCATTTATTAAGTGTAAGACTGTGCTGAGTGGTTTTTACAGGGGTTAAAAAGGGGCAAAGGGGGCAAATCGGAGGAGGGGGGCAGCCAGCGAGGACTCAGATCCTTCTGCTTTTCGATTCCACCCAGGGGGTGTTTAAGTCAGGAAAACTCTTCACAATAGCGGGACCATTTCCCCGCTTACCTCTGCGCATGTTTACTGGTTTCCCTAAAAGTTCATTCAGTATTTTAGGGGGAAGTGTCAGAGCGGCCACCAGTGACAGTTGCTGGCCACACTGTGAGGCCACCAAAAATTTGGTCGTGAGAATCCCTGGGCTAGATGCTCATGATGGGCCCTTCTGACCTTAGAGCCTGTGAGTGTAACAGGAGCCGGACACAGAGATGCTGCAGCGCGACGGGTTGATCGCTAGGACCCAGGAGCAGCTGGGAGGCGGCTCTGGGGCAGCGATCGCTGGGCTCAGGCCCGGCAGCAGGAAGTGACTCGCAGCCGCTGCGGGGACTCTGGCTCCAGGCTCCTGGCGAGATCCCCGAGCCCCGGCGGCTGGTGCTGGGAGCCCGGAGCCCGGGCTGCAGCCGGGAGAGGGGAATCTCCAGCAGGGCCCTTCCCGCTGCTCCCCAGGAGCCTCTCCCAGGGCAGAGCCCCCAGCCCGGCCCGGCCCCTGCCCCGGGGGGGCCCCGCTCGGAGGGAAGGTGAGAGAGACCCACCCCCCCCCCCCATCACACCCGGGCTGCAGGGGGAGGTTTGGCCCCAGGCTGCTCCCAGCGGAGCTGGCTGCGATTCCCGCCCTGGGCCCGGGAAAGCTGCCGCCAGCTCCCGGTGTGTGCGGGGCGGGGCAGGATCACGTTACCACCCATCCGCCCTTCCCATCTGCTGCTTTGTTTCCCTGCCCGCGCTGCTGTGAACGGAGGCTGCAGCTCAGGGAGATTTGAGGGGGGGCAAATAGGGCGGGGCAGAAGTTGGGCCGGGGAAGGAGCGAGGCCCAGGGGCACAATCAGGGCCGGGGGTGGGCAGCACAGGCGCTGGATCTAGGCTGGTGGGGCCCTGCCGCACCCCGCGGCTTGAAGGGGTTTCCATCCTATCCAGGATTTACTGTTTGATTCAATGGCTCTCAGCGCCCCCCATCTGGTACAGATTGTTCCAGCCCCCCTGCCTGGGACTAGGAGCCAGGGATAAGAACTGGGTACAGCTGGCGGGGGTTGAACCTAGGGCTGGGGGAGGCAGGCTGGGAACACAGCATAGAACAGATCTTATTAGCAGAGAAATCAGGAGCATTCAGCAAAGTCTGGCTTGGGGGGGGGGGGGAATCCCGAGACTGCATCCAGCCCTGGGCTCGCCCCGCTGAGTCCCAAAACAAGAGACTGATCCACTTCCAGCCCCCAGCCCCAGTGACATCCAGCTTCCCCTCCTCCATGCTTTCTCTCCTTCCCAGGAAAACAGGTCAGCTGCCCTCCCCCGCTCTCTTTGTTCTCCAACACCTTCAGTTGGCTTCTTGCAGAGGACTGGCTCCGGCCATCAGGCCATCGCTTGCCAGGATACAGAATTGTGGCCATTCTCTGTGCTCAGGCAGCCACTCTGCAGTCATACCTGTCCTATAGGGGTCTCTGCAATGATCTCACACCCATGTCCCACCAGATTGATATTTGAGTAACACCTGGGGAAACTGAGACACACACACGCTATTCAGAGAAAACATGAAGAACATTCCCGCTTCATCACACCCCTCTAAGACCAGCCCAGGGGCACTTTCTCTAGTGGCTGCAACCACTCTAACCATACCAGCCCTTGAGCCTGAGCCTCCAAGTGATGGAGAGACCTGGGGAAAGGGCTGGAGCTGGGCAGGGAAATGACTGTGACAAAGGACCCCTTTCAGGGACCTACTGGTGACGCAGGGTGTTCAGTGCTGGGGAGAGGGGCCGAGTCTGTGTTGTGATAAAATGACTGAGGGTTTTCCCAGCATGGCAGAGCCCAGAGCATCTGTCTGCAGGGAGAGGGGGTGTGACATGTACTGAAGCCCCTTCTGTAACCTCCCCCATTACCCCTCTCGCACCAACAGGCTGAAGAATCACATCCACATTTCGCTCCAGATCGTCCCGTCTTCCAGGGGACAGGGAAAACTGTGATGGAGCCAGCTCAGGTAGGGGATTTGCAGGGAGATGTGGGAGGGTGGGGAGGATTTGTTGTAGAGGGGGAGGGGCAGGAAACACACAGTGTGAGGCAGGGAGTGTGATAAACCTGCTGGAAAATGATCAACCTGGGCCTGATTTTGTGAACCGGCCCATTGGCGGGGAGGGAGGGATCATTCCCCCATTTCTCATCCAGGAAACACCCCACTGGCCAGAGGTTGCTGTGAAATATGAAGGGAAGCTGTCAAGGGTCAGAGTTCTGGTTCCCATATCAGCCAGTGGCTGGCAGGCGTGTGGGAAATGAGAAGACCCTGCCCTGCTCCGTCTGCTGGGGGGGACAAGGAGCTCTCACTTTCTCCTACCCCCTGAAGTCTTCTGGCTGCTCTGAGCAGAGTGCAGGGAGTGGGGGAAGGGATTCTGCTAATTCCGTAATTCTTCACTAATTTGTTTATTTTTCCCTGTGACTAGTGCAGAGGTGGGCAAACTATGGCCCGCGGGCCACATCTGGCCCACGGGACCATCCTGCCCGGCCCTGGAGCTCCCGGCCAGGGAGGCTAGCCCCCGGCCCCTTCCCTGCTGTCTGCCCTTCCCCAAAGCCTCAAATTGCCATGCTACCGGTGCTCTGGACTGCGCAGCGGCGTGGCTGGCTCTAGCTGGGCTGCGTGGCTGCCAGTCCTGGTGCTCTGAACAGCATGGTAAGGGGGCGGGGAGGGGGGTTGGATAAGTGGCAGGGGATCTCAGGGAGTGGGGGTGTGGATAGGGGTCGGGGCACTCAGGGGACAGGGGGAATTGGATAGGGCGTGGGACGGTTAGGGACGGGGAGTACTGGGATGAGGAGGTCAGGGGACAGGCAGCCGGCGGGGTTGGATGGGTCAGAGGTTCTGAGGGAGGCAGTCACGGGGCAGGAAGTGGGAGGAGTCAGATGGGGGTGGGGCCAGGCTGTTTGCGGGAGGCACAGCTTTCTCTATCCATCCCTCCATACTGTTTCCAAACCCCGATGTGGACCTCAGGCCAAAAAGTTTCTCCACCCTTGGAATAGTGGGATTCTCACTGGGGCAGCAGGTACTCAGTGCAGGACTCTTTGTTGTTTCAGGTGCCGGTGACCTTCGAGGAGGTGGCTGTGTATTTCACCCAGGGGCAGGGGGCTCTGCTGGACCCCGCTCAGAGAGCCCTCTACAGGGACGTCATGCAGGAGAACTACGAGATGGTGACCTCGCTGGGTAAGGGATTCCCATCCCCTCGGTTATTAGAAGCCATGGGGTCTGCATGTCTGACACTGGTCAGCTTATTCCATGATCAGTTAGATTGGAGGGGAATGGGCTTCGTAATGCACAGCTGCCGTGTGAAAGAGACTTGCATCTCCATACACTCTCCAGTGAGACCAGGGTGTCAAAACCTAAGGGATATACTAAATCATCCCCACCTGACCCCCCTAGCTTGCAAGGTGGAGAAGCCCTGTATTGTCCTGTCTGTGTTGTTTCTCATTCACACACACAATCCCTGTTCACCTCCCTCCTTGGTAATTGCTCCAGCCATGCGGAGGGCTCTGGACTCCGCTGGTTTAGAAATAGGCAGGGGTTTAACTCCAGAGCTGGGTGTGCGTCAGCAAAGCCCCCAAGGAGCACAGGTCCTAGGAACTCCTAGTGAGGGCATCACAATTCCCCTCACTTCCCCAGAAGTCTGCTTCCTCCAAGGGGGCTCAGTGACCATGTTCCCTGATCTGGTCTGATTTCACCACCTGCACAGGATTCCCCCTTCCCAAACCTGAACTGATCACCCAGCTAGAGCGAGGGGAAGAACCGTGGGTGCCCGATCTCCAGGCCTGCGAGGAAAGAGAGATCCGGAGAGGTGCCTGCACAGGTGAGGACTGACACACAAACCATCTGGTGAATGAAGGAAAAAGTGGAGAATCCCAAAAACATGGTATCAGTAAGTGCCCTCGGTTCTTCCTCATCTCACCCAGGGCAGGACTGTAGTCAGCAGATATGACTGACATCGCTTTCCACCTCTCCTGTTACCTGCTGGTGTTTCCTTCCCAACGTTCGTTCTCTGTGAATTTTTGGGTGGGATGTGGAGGCAAAATCCAATTGCTCTGTCTGTGCAGGTTTAGTATGTTGGGTTTTCCACTCAGTGCTATTCCTCTTTCTTTCTCCCAGGCACAATGACTCCTGTCTGGATTGTCTTTCACCCAGCAGGGGAAGTGGAACCAGAAGGGGCCTTTGTGGGAAGAGCTGCAAGGAATTTTTCCCAGTGCTTAGAACAAGGAGATGACTTGGGAAATTGGCAGAGGTCAGAGAGGCTTCTGGGAAACCACTCAAGGGAGCAAATGGATGAATCTGTTATATGTGGGGAAGGATACAGGGATCCCACAGCCCGGCAGACAACCCCCAAGGAAGACAAATGCTATGAATACCTTGGTTTTGGGAAAGGATTCATTCTGAGACCACAGTTCGTTATGCTTCAGGCAATAAATAATGGAGAGAAACCACTTCAGTGCTTAGACCGTGGGGAAAACTTCAATAACCTCTCAGATCTTAATAACCATGGAAGAAGCCACACGGGAGAGAAATCCTATCAATGCTTTGAGGACAGGAACTATTTGAATTGGAAGTCAGTACTGACTACACATCAGATAAGCCACATAGGAGAGAGACCCCATAAGTGCTTAGACTGTGGGAAAAGTTTCATACGGAGGTCAGCCCTTGTTTCACATCTGGCAATCCACACAGGAGAGAGACCCCATAAGTGCTTAGACTGTGGGAAAAGTTTCATACGGAGGTCAGACATTGTCAGACATCAGGCTATCCACGCTGCAGAGAAACCCCATAAGTGTTTGGATTGTGGAAAAACTTTTATATGGAAGTCAGGCCTTGCTAAACATCAGGCAATCCACATAGGAGATTGTTCCCATAAGTGTTTGGATTGTGGGAGAAGTTTCACAAACAAATCAAATTTTATAATACATCAGAGGATCCATACAGGAGAGAGACCCCATCAGTGCTCAGACTGTGGAAAAAGTTTCATACAGAGGTCAGACCTTGTTAGACATCAGGCAATCCACACAGGAGAGAGACCCCATAAGTGCTTAGACTGTGGAAAAAGTTTCATATGGAGGTCAGCCCTTGTTTCACATCGGAGAATCCACACAGGAGAGAGACCCCACAAGTGCTTAGACTGTGGGAAAAGTTTCATACAGAGGTCAGCCCTACTTGATCATCAGGCAATCCACACTGGAAAGAGACCCCATAAGTGCTTCATCTGTGGGAAAAGTTTCATACAGAGGTCAAATTTTGTTGAACATCAAGCAGTCCACACTGGAGAGAGACCGCATAAGTGCTTGGACTGTGGAAAAAGTTTCACACGCAGATCAAATTTTATAACACATCAGAGGATCCATACAGGAGAGAGACCCCATCAGTGCTCAGACTGTGGGAAAAGGTTCATAGAGAGGTCAGCCCTTGCTGTACATCATAGAATCCACACAGGAGAGAGACCTCATCAGTGCTCAGACTGCGGAAAATGTTTCATACAGAGGTCAACCCTTCTTAAACATCAGGCAATCCATACAAGAGGGAGACCTTAAGTGCTTGGACTCTGGGAAAGGTTTCAGACACAGATCAGCCCTTCTAAACATCTGGCAAAACACACATAGTGCTTAGACTATGGAAAAACATTTCAAATAGATGTCCGATCTTGTTTTACATCAGAGAATACACCCAGGGGAGAGACCCCATAACTGCTTAGCCTGCGGAAAGAGTTTTATATGGAGGTCAGACCTTGTTAGCCATCCAGCAATCCACAGAGGAGAGAGACCCCATAAGTGCTTAGACTTTGGGAACCATTTCATAAACCAATCAGTCCTCCTTTTACATGAGAAAATCCACAGAAGAACAAGACTCCATAAGTACTTGGACTGTGGCAAAAGTTGCACACTAAGATCACACCTCATTAAACACTAAAGAATTCACACACTATCCAACTTCTGTGACACCTTGGTGCACCTCTAGAAATAGAACTAGCAGAGTTTTGTTTGAGGGAGAAGACAATATGCCACGTTTACTGTGAACACAGAGAATTCTTAATAGGAGTAAAAGATAAGTAATTCAGTTTCTATTCCTAGCTAAGATTGTTCACCACATACACACACACACACACACACACAGTTCTACAGATGGAATATAACTACCCGCCTCAGTTGCTCTTACTAGTCCACTGGCCAGGAGGTCTAGTCACGAGGAGGGGAGCCGAGTCCTGTCGGTGTGCACCGATGCTCCTGGAGGATGATCGTAGAACGGGAAGAAGAACTGAACCCTATGGTTTTGCACCCATCTTTTTATATGTTTCTATCCATAGATCCTGTCCTGTCCCACTGCTCCTAGACACTGTATGACCATGAGTCATCAGTTAATGGCAGATGTGACTTTGATCTTTTTCTTGATGGGGCTTTTGTTTTTCTTTCTCTTGGGTGGGTTCTTTTGCAAGTTTCGCCCATATTGTTCTTCCGCCATCAGGGTGGTGCTGGCAGCTGGTCTTTGAGATGTGCTGGCATCAGGGACTGATCCCATCACACACCCACATTCACACTTTTAAATGAAACAGACACACCTAACATTAAACAGAGTTTCAGTTACAATATGGTGTTGCTTTAATTATAATGTATCAGTGGTTTAAGATGGCGGTTTTAGTTACAATATGAAGACACTTTAGTTACAATGTATTAAAAAGAAAAGAGTTATAGTAACAGATTCTTCCAAAGCAATTCTTAGTAAGCTACTAACACATAATTTGTCCAAAGGTGGTTAACACTGTTTCATTTATAAAAAGACAATTTCATTATTAATAAAAGGTGGTTTCATTACAGTAATTTCATTGCAAGTATACAGAGCCATATTATATAGGTATAATTTATTTAAAGGGTGATTTCATTCTTCAGCCCTACAACCTGGCCCAAAAAAAGTTAAGAAACTTGCAGGCTATTTTGACCCAGATTCAACCTTTAGAGATATGTTAGAAAAGTGTTTAAATGGTATTAGAAGTCATTCCAAGTAATAGAGACTAGAACTTTGAAATGTAAACCTGTATTGTTAAAAACATGGAAGAAGATAGTGCTGTTGATTAATCGCGATTAACTCAAAAAAATTAATTGTGGGTAGAAAAATTAATCTTGATGAATCACATTGTTAAATAATAGAATACCAATTGAAATTTGATAAATGTTTTTGGGTGTTTTTCTACATTTTCATATATATTGATTTCTATGACAACTAAGAATAGAAAGTCCACAGTGCTCACTTTATATTATTTCTGATCACAAATATTAGTACTGTAAACATGAAAAGCAAAAATAGTATTTTTCAATTTGCTGTAGTGCAATCTCTTTATCATGAAAGTGTAACTTAGAAACATAGATTATTTTTGTTATATAAGTGCACTCAAAAATAAAACAATTAAAAACTTCAGAGTCTAGAAGTCCACTTAGTGCTACTTCTTTTTCTGCCAATTTCTTAGACAAACAAGTTTGTTTCTATTTGCAGGAGATAATGCTGCAAGTGAGAAGAGGCAATCTTATGACACTGTTGTAGCTGGAGTTCCAAGATATTTACATGCCAGATGCGCTAAAGATTCCTATGTCCCTTCATGCTTCAACCACCATTGCTTAGGCCTTGGCTACACTTGCAGATGTACAGCGCTGTGAGTTAAACCTAACTTCGTACAGCTGAGTAGGGAAAGCGCTGCAGTCTGTCCACACTGACAGCTGCCCAGCGCAATGTCATGGCCACATTTGCGGCAATTACAGCGCTTTTGGGAGCGGTGCATTATGGGCAGCTATCCCACAGAGCACCTTTTCCCATTCTTGGGTTGTGGGGTGGGTGCAGGGGATTCTGGGTCCTGTCCCAATGCCCCGTGATGCATTGCTTCGCATCCCAGAACTCCCTTTGTTTCCTTCCACCTTTGGCGCCATCTTTCAACGGTTTCTGTGCAGCGCGATCTGTCTGCAGGAAATGGAGCCCGAACTGCTGAGGCGTATGCTGACGAGTCTCGCCAGCACATCATGTTTGGTGGTCGAACTATTCCTTACGATCCAAAGTGACAGTGAGAGTGAGGGTGAGGAGTCCGACGATGCTATCGAGCCGCGTAACGCGTACGACACGAAATTGCTTGTGGCATTCACGGACATGCTCAGCACCATGGAATGCCGCGTTTGGGCTCAGGAAACAAGCACCGAGTGGTGGGATCACATCATCATGGAAGTCTGGGATGACGAGCAGTGGCTGCAGAACTTTCGGATGAGAAAAGCCACTTTCATGGGACTGTGTGAGGAGTTCGCCCACTCTGTGGCGCAAGGACACAAGATTGAGAGCTGCCCTGCCAGTGGATAAGCGGGTGGCTATTGCAATCTGGAAGCTGGCAACTCCAGACAGCTACCGGTCGGTCGCAAACCAGTTTGGAGTGGGAAAGTCGACCGTTGGAATCGTGTTGATGCAAGTTTGCAAGGCCATTAATGGCATCCTACTCAGAAGAACTGTGACTCTGGGTAACGTGCAGGACATAGTGGATGGCTTTGCACAAATGGGGTTCCTAACTGTGGAGGGGCGATAGATGGGACACACATTCCTATTCTGGCACCACCCCACCTAGGATCCGAGTACGTTAATGGGAAGGGGTATTTCTCTATGGTTCTCCAGGCGCTTGTGGATCACCGTGGGCGTTTCATTGATATTAACACAGGCTGGCCCGGAAAGGTGCATGACGCACACATCTTTCGGAACACTTGGCTGTTCAGGAAGATGCAGGACGGGACTTTTTTCCCAGAGCGGAAGATCACAGTAGGGGAAGTTGAAATGCCCATTGTGATCCCGCTTACCCGTTAATGCCGTGGCTCATGAAACCCTACACGGGGAGCCTTGACAGCAGCAAGGAATGGTTCAACTATATACTGAGCCGGTGCCGAATGACTGTGGAGTGTGCCTTTGGCCGTTTAAAGGGCCGCTGGCGATCTCTGTATGGGAAGCTGGACTTGGCCGAAAACAGCATCCCCGCGGTTATATCTGCATGCTGTACCCTCCATAATATTTGTGAAGGGAAGGGTGAAAGCTTCACTCAGGCTTGGATCTCCGAGGTTCAACACCTGGAGGCTGAATTTGCACAGCCAGAGAGCAGGGCTATTACAGGGGCCCAGTGCGGGGCTGCAAGGATTAGGGATGCCTTGAGGGAGCAATTTGAGGCTGAAAACCAGCAGTGATATCTGGTGCCCTGCACGGGAGTGAAATGCAGTAGTTCCAATCTTTAGGAATCAGTGTCTGCTAAGCAGACAAGCAGACTTGCAGTGCCTGTTTATTTCCTGGGCTAAGGAGTCTTTTACTTTATGCAATAATAAAGAATGTTTTCAAAGCCAAAGAATACATTTATTGAAAAGAAAAAAAATATTTATTGAAAAGAAACAAGGGGGTGGAGTGGGGAACGGTACAATCACAGATTCGCGTATGTCCTGTCTGGTGTGCTGTGCAGTGAGTGCTGCACTTCAGGACAGCTATACTGCATGGTGATGGGGGTTGAGTGCAGAGGGTAAGGGTCGTGGTTTTCAGGGCTGGGTGGTGAAGATACTGGTGTTGGAGGCAGCGGGTGGCATGAAGAACACGGAAGTTGGGGAAAGTGGGTTGGAGGTGAGAGTGGGGCACAACAGAAAGAGTTTTGGGACAAGGGCTGTAGTGGGAGGGGGTTAGCGTTTGCAGTACTGCTCCTCTTTCTGCATGGCTACCAGCTCCTGGATAGCATCTGCTTGGCGCTCCAGGATGCTTATGAGCCTATCAGTGCTTTGCTGCCGGTGCGCAGTGCTTTGCCGCCGGTGCGCTGCGTTTTCCTGGCAGATCCTGCTTTCTCTCTCCCTCCAGTCCTTCGCTTTCTCATTCTCTTTAATAGATTGCCGCATCACTTCTTGCAGCATGTCTTCTTTGCTTTTTCGTGGTCTCTTCCTGAGTCTTTGCAGTCTCTGAGCAGGTGATAAGAGGGACAGCTGAGGTCTCAAGGTTGATGCAGTTGTATAGGCAAAATGCAACATTTAACAGAGGCAGCATTGTTTATACCAGAGAGAGTAATGATTCCCTCCGAACTTAAGGAGTAGAAAACACACAGGGTCTACACAATAGCATAATTTTCCCGTCCAAAACAGAGCGCACATATCCCACGGGAGCCTCAAAATGGTGAGTAAGGGGAATGATTGTTTCAGGGCTGCACTGTCCTCTGGGTGTCTGTGCCTTGGGGAGAGCCAACAGCTTCAGGGGGCACCTACACTGAACACTGTCCCAACATTTTCCACAGGAGTTCGTCCTGAACGATATCTCGCTTCTGAGGGTGACCTGGGAAGCAAGGGAGGGTCTTCTACTGCAATGCGTCTTCTGCCCTGGCCCATATGCAGCTTGCCTGTGTGCAGCAATGTTCCCCCTGCCCCTCGCGGCACAGTGGCGCGGACACATTAGCCTGACTGGGACAAGGACCACGGTGGCTCTCCCGATAAACCTGCGCAAGCGCATTGCACACGTTCTGGATGAGACATTCGAGGAGATTACCGAGGCCGATTACCGTGATGTGATAAACCACATCAATGCACTATTCCGCATCTAGGCATGCATGCCTAACCCTCCTCTCCCAAAGAGCCCGCACCGAAAAAATTCCTTCCCGAAAAAAAACCCGCTTACCGGGAACCTGCTCTTCTGTTTGTCTTCCACCAAGTACCGGCCACTGCAACTGGCTACCTTCCTCCTGGCTCGAGAAGAGCTCCTGGCTGCATGGCTCCAGGGATTCTGGGGTGTCTCCATCCGGCCCACCACCATCACTCCCGTTTTCCTGCTCCTCCTCCTCCTTTTCCCCCCCCCCCACCGGCTCTGAAGTGTCCATGGTGGTGCTCGGAGTGAAGGTGGGGTTAACACCTAGTATCACATCCAGCTCTTTGTAGAATTGGCAGATCGTGGGGGGAGCACCCAAGCGGCCATTTGCGTCGCGGGCTTTGCGGTGCGCAGCTCCTTCACTTTAATCCTGCACTGCAGAGCGTCCCGGTCATGGCCCCTTTCCATCATGTCCTTTGATACCTTCCCAAAGGTATCGTAAGTCCTACGGCTGGAGCACAGCTGGGACTGGACAGCTTCCTCCCCCCAAACACTGGTGAGGTCCAGGAACTCGCCATTGCACCATGCTGGGGCTCGCTTGGCGCGTGGAGGCATGGTCACCTGGAAAAATTCGCTGATAGCACTCCACGCCACGCAAGGACAGAACTACGTCAGCAGCCAGAAGTGCTCAAAGACCATGAGTCTGCCACTCCCTGTCCCCCCAATCAGTTACAGAGATTACCAAGTTTGAGGGGGGTATTTGCCCCCTGGATTTGCACCTTTCCAGGGACACTGGGAAGAAAGGTCCTGTCACCTAGAGCCTGAGGGCATGTGGCCACCATGAGAGCATGTGTCTGACCTGCAGAATCCCTGCAGCACTGCCAGGGTCTGAGCAGGAGGCCTGGGAGTGGGAGGGACAGACTGTGAACTGCCCTGGCATTCCAGAGATTCTGGTTATACTTCCCCCATGCCCACAGACTGGCAGTACCAGCCGCTCTTCTTCTTGGCCCCCCTGTTCTCTCCTGCGGATACCAGCAGGGACTGGCAGGGGCCCTTTGGGGGCAGGAGCCGTCAGCGTTAGTGCGCAGCTGATTTCACATCCATTGGACTCCGAGAAATCCCTTTCCAGTGTCCCCCCGCAGCACTGCAATCACCCCTTCACTATAGATGTGAAACTTGAGTGACATATGTTATCGCTCTGATCAGCAGCTGTATGTGGAGAGGCTGGGGTCCCCCCTCTCCCCTTACTGTTGAAAGGTGCTGGAGTTCACACCTCTTGCATTCCACAGGTGCTGGGGAAGGCAGAGCGAGCTGCGATGTGACTCCATGTAATCGCTTTTAGTCCACAGCCCCAGCTCTGCCTCCACGCTGGGCATCAGTGTAATTCCTGCTTCCCCCAGGGAGATCAGACCCACTCCATGTGTCTGACCCCCCAGCAAGCGGAGAAATCAGACTAAAGCCTAGATTCCAAGGCCAGAAGGGATCACAGAGATATAATCTCATCTGCCCTCCTCTAGACCAGCCCAGAGACCTGCCCCCAAATAATTCCTACTGCAGAGCTTTTAGAAAAACATCCCATCTTGAATTAACAATGGGCAGCAAGGGAACATTGGGTACATTGGTCCAGTAGCTAATTACGTTAAAATATAAAGGCACTTGAGTTTGCTTTCTTTGTAATAATGTTTCTGCCACCGTATCCAGGCAGGCAACTAGTGGAGTGAGACTGGAATACAGGGAAGAGGCGTTTGAGCCAACACAGCCAATGGCTTATCTGAGCATTAATGTCATGATTTGGGTTGCACGAGTTGCTGGACAGCAGCTGTTTAACCAGCATTTCAGCCGGGAGTATTTCTAGTTTGTGCATTTCAAAGTCTGCCTTGCCTCCAGAAGAAACCCTAAGAAAATCCAGCCAGTGAACAATCTCTGGTCATTATTTTAAACACCGCTTTGGGATTCAGTGGGGAGAGCCGGAAGGAGTTTTTACTCTTTCGAGGAGGCTCTGCTGCTGTTTTAGGCTGAAAGGGTGTAGCAATAATTAGTGACAGCACAAGCTAATCAACCTATTAAATGAGCCAGAACCAGCCTGAGAATGGCTGGGTCTGGACTTTGAAAAGTGCAGCTGCAAATGATCTCAAAGAGGGAAGCGAGGCCAGTGCCCGCAAATCAGCCAGACGTGGGCTGAGGATTTCTCTCCTGTGTTTGGAATTATGTTGACAGGCTCCCCCAGCTCGGACACAGAAATCACCCCCCGGCTGGGACCAGGAGAGGCAGCACCCGTGCTTCTGAAAGCGGCTCTGCGTCAGATGGAGATTTCTGATACAGGACTGGAGAGGAAGGATGGGCTTGTGGGTAAAGAACTTCACTGGGGCTCTGGCAAGGGCCAGTCAGTTCCTGCCTCCACTGTGAATTCCCTGTCGTCAGTCAGTGCCTCAGTTTCCCACCAGCGTGTCTCTCGCTCCCCATGACTTTAGAAGAAGAACACTTACGAACTAGAGCTGGTTGAATATTGGCAATTTTGAAATTAAAAAAAAAAAACATTTGAAAAGGGAACAAAAAAGCTGAAATTTCAAAGTGTCCCTTGGAACAAGAATGCTGAAAAAGCTTCAGTTCAGACCCCCACCCCATTGTTTCATTTTGATCCCGGAGGTTAATTTTGGTTTGCTGGTCACCTTTTATGAAATATGATGCTGTACCATGTTGGCAACAGGAACTGAAATGATTAAAAATGTCACCAAAATCTACATGCTGTTGCAAAACATTTTGATTTTGATAAAACTGAAGTTTTGGGATCTGGCAGAGTGGTGCTGGACTGGCTCAGGTGAGAGATCTGTACACAGGCGCTCAGCCGACTCCCGTCCACCTGCAGAGCCGATTGCAGAGTTGGACACTGAGGAGTTGCTGATATTCAGAGCAGAGTTTGAGCCACTGTTTCTGTAGCATCCCTGCCAGCTGTCAGCCTGCTCCAGCAGCGGGGCTCTCAGCCATGCAGTGAGAGATGGACACAGCTGGGGAGAGCAGGGGAGATGTGCAAGGGGCAGACAAAGAGTGAGGAGCAGCTGTGGAGGAGAATGGATCTTCTTGCCAAAAGGGGAAGCGGGGGCAGGGGGGAAAGGGGTAGGGGGGAGATGGAGCAGTGGTCAGGGGGCATGGGATGGGGAAGAGAAAGGGGATAAGAGAAGCGGGGGCAAGGGGGAAGCTGGAGCCCAGCATGTGGCATCCACTTGGCAGAAAATGGGGTTCCCCTGTTAAGCAGGCCCATGGAACCCTCACCCTGACAAGCCCCACCTCCCCTGCATCTGTACCACCTCGATGAGCCCCCCCCAGACACCCTCCCCACTGAGCCCCAACCACCTTCAGCTGGACCCCCATCCAAATGAACCCCACCTCCCCTGCATGTAGGCCCCCACGCTGAGCCCCAAACACCTTCACCTGGATCCCCTGCAGAGTCCCATTGCCACTGCACCTGGAACCACTCAATGAGCTTCTGTGCATCCAGATCTCCCACTGAGCCGCCCGCACCCAGATTGCCCCACAGAGAACTCTCTTACCCCCAGCTGGATCCCCCCACACTAAGTCCCTCTGCACTTGGATCCTGCTGCTGGGCTGAGTCTGCTCACCCACACCTGGTGTGCCTGGCACAGGGGGGCAGTGCTCCAGAGTGTTTCTGGGGCAGGCTTGGCCCTTGCATTATGTCAGGGTTGGGTGCAGCCTCACTGCCAAGTCCTTGTCCCAGGATGCAGTGAGGGGAGGCTACAGGGTAATCTCCTACCTCCATGCAACCAGTGGCCTGTGCTCCCCACTGCCATGTTGGAGCCTCCACATTTATTTTGTGTGTGTTGTGCTGAGTGCTTTTTACAGTGGTTAAAAAGGGGCAAAGGGGGCAACTCGGAGGAGGGGGGCAGACAGCGAGGACTCAGATCCTTCTGCTTTTCGATTCCACCCAGGGGGTGTTTAAATCAGGAGAGTTCCCTGCAATAGTGGGACCATTTCCCCGCTTACCTCTGCACATGTTTACTGGTTTCCCCGAAAGTTCATTCCGTATTTTAGGAGAAAGTGTCAGAGCGGCCACCAGCGAGAGTTGCTGGCCACACTCTGAGGCAACCAAAAATTTCGTCATGAGAATCCCTGGGCTAGATGCTCATGATGGGCCCTTCTGACCTTAGAGCCTGTGAGTGGAACAGGAGCGGGACACAGAGATGCTGCAGCGCGCTGGGTTGATCGCTAGGACCCAGGAGCAGCTGGGAGGCGGCTCTGGGGGGAGCGATCGCTGGGCTCAGGCCCGGCAGCAGGAAGTGACTCGCAGCCGCTGCGGGGACTCTGGCTCCAGGCTCCTGGCGAGATCCCCGAGCCCCGGCGGCTGGTGCTGGGAGCCCGGAGCCCGGGCTGCAGCCGGGAGAGGGGAATCTCCAGCAGGGCCCTTCCCGCTGCTCCCCAGGAGCCTCTCCCAGGGCAGAGCCCCCAGCCCGGCCCGGCCCCTGCCCCGGGGGGGCCCCGCTCGGAGGGAAGGTGAGAGAGACCCGCCCCCGCCCCCCGTCACCCCCGGGCTGCAGGGGGAGGTTTGGCCCCAGGCTGCTCCCAGGGGAGCTGGCTGCGATTCCCGCCCTGGGCCCGGGAAAGCTGCCGCCAGCTCCCGGTGTGTGCGGGGTGGGGGCGGGTTCACGTTACCATCCCCCACCCCCCATCTGGTGCTTTGTTTCCCTCCCCCTGGGCGCTGGTGTGGACGGAGGCTGCAGCTCAGGGAGATCTAACGGGGAGCTCAAATAGGGAGGGGCAGAAGGTGGGCCGGGATCAAACTGAATGCGGGGTGGGGGGCGCGAGCTGGGGGCCGGGGAAGGAGAGGGGCCCAGGGGCACAATCAGGGCTGAGGGGCAGCACAGGCGCTGGATCTAGGCTGGTGGGGCCCTGAAACACCCCTTGGCTTGAAGGGGTTTCCATCCTATCCATGGTTTACAGTTTGGTTCAATGACTCTCAGTGCCCCCCATGGTACAGATTGTTCCAGCCCCCCTGTCTGGGACTAGGAGCGGGGATAAGAACTGGGTACAGCCTGTGGTGGGTGAACCTAGGGCTGGGGGGGGGGGAAGCTTTCCCCCCCCCGTAGGGGAAGGACCCCCAGCCCTGAGTACCATCCAACTTCCCCCACCCACACCTGCTGAGTGTGTGGCCCCAGCCTCCCCATCCCCAGAGCCCAGGGAGGGCACATGGCCCCAACCTGAACCCCTGGGGCAGCCTAAGGAGAAGCCTGACACACTCCCCCACAGGGGCCGTGCACCCCACCTCCGCAGTCAGCTGTGACTCTCAGCCAGCTTGGAAAACAGACGGGTTTATTGGTTGCTGGGAACACAGCATAGAACAGAGCTTGTTAGCACAGAAATCAGGAGCATTCAGCAAAGTCCATCTGGGGGGGGAATCCCGAGTCCTGGGTTCTTTCCGCTGAGTCCCGAACCAGGAGACTGCCCCGCCTCCAGCCCCCCATCCTCAGTGATGCCCAACTGCCCCTCCTCCATGCTTTCTCTCTTTCCCAGGAAAACAGGTCACCTGGCCTCCCCCTCTCTCTTTGTTCTCCAATATCTTGGGCTGGCTCCTTGCAGAGGACCGGCTCCGGCCATCACTTGCCAGGATACAGAATTTTGGCCATTCTCTATGTCCAGGCAGCCACTCTGCAGTCACACCTGCCCTCTAGAGGTCTCTGCAATGATCACACATCTGTATCCCACCAGCTTGATACTTGAGTAACACATGGGGAAACTGAGGCACACACACAGTATTCAGAGAAAACATTTCAGAGTAGCAGCCGTGTTAGTCTGTATCCGCAAAAAGAAGAACAGGAGGACTTGTGGCACCTTAGAGACTAACACATTTATTAGAGCATAAGCTTTCGTGGACTACAGCCCACTTCTTCGGAAAAGATTAAGAACATTCCCGCATCATCACACCACTCTGAGACCAGCCCAGGTGCACGTTCTCCAGTGGCTGGAACCACTCTAACTATACCAGCCCCTGAGCCTCCAGGTGATTGAGAGACTTGGGGAAATGGCTGGATCCGGGCAGGGAAATGACTCTGTACAAAGGGCCCCTTTCAGGGACCGGCTGGGGAGTTTGGCCTAGAAGGGGAGGGGCTCCCTGTGTCTGTGAGTCCCAGAGCTGCTGCCCTCAGTAACACAACCAGGTTCAAATCCCCTTACCAGTGTCTGTGGCTGAGCTGTGTAATGAGAGTAAAGGCCCATGACAATGGGGCAGTCACCCATTCTCCCAGGGCAAGGGAAGAAGATAAAAGGGGAGAGCAGAGAGACTTGAAGGGCAGCAGGAGCAAGAAGTGGGGAGGGAGGTTCCCAGCCCTGCCCAGATCCATTCCCTGCACCCCCGGGGCAGTCAGCTCTCCTGGGAACAAGGGGAGGAGCTGAGAGAGGAAAAGCCAGTTGCTGACTCTGCTGAGCTCCGCACTACTGAGGGAGACGGGGGAGAGCTAGAGGGGTTACAATACACTGTGGGGCAGTGCCCTAAAGTGACTCCTTTGATTCTGCTCTTTTTCCAGCGTTTGGCTCAGAGATGCTATTCTGGGGAGGTTTAGAAGGGACTTGGTGGGTTTAGTTCTAATGGGGGCAGGGGGAGGTTGGCTGAGGAGGTAATGAACTAACTGGGGTTTTTCCCACAATGGCAGAGTCATAGAATCATAGCGTCCTTCTGTAGGGAGAGAGCCTGGGGGGAATCGGGGAGTGACATGGATTCAAGCCTCTTCTGTAACCTCCCCCATCGCCCCAACAGGCTGAGGAATCACATCCACATTTTGCTCCAGATCGGCCCATCTTCCAGGAGACAGGGCAGGGAAATGGCTGTGATGGAGCCAGCTCAGGTAGGGGATATTTAGGGAGCTTTTGGTAGTGTCGGAGGGGTATTGTATTTCTGAACCAGGAATCACCCCCCTGGGCAGGGCTGGGGAAACTGACCAGACTCCCAGTGCTGGGGCCTGACCCCACTGGCCAGAGGCTGCTGTGAAATATGAAGGGAAGCTGTTGGGATTCCTGTCCCTGTCCCTGGCTCAGAGCTCTGCTTCCCGTATTAGCCTGTGGCTGGCAGGCTTGTGGGAAATGAGAAGACCCTGCCCTACTCTGTCTGTTGGGGGGGAGAAGGAGCTCTCACCTTCTCTCCACCCCCTGAAGCCTCCTGGCTGCTCTGAGCAGGGTGGGGGTGGGATTCTGCTTCTCTGACCCTCCTCCCCCCTGACTAGTGGGATTGTGGCTGGGGCAGCAGGTGCTGAGTGGGGGACTCTTGTTGTTCCAGATGCTGGTGACCTTCGAGGATGTGGCTGTGTATTTCACCCAGGGGCAGGGGGCTCTGCTGGACCCCGCTCAGAGAGCCCTCTACAGGGACGTCATGCAGGAGAACTACGAGACGGTGACCTCGCTGGGTAAGGGATTCCCGTCCCCTTGGTTATTGGAAGCTGGGGTGGGAGGGGGTGGTCTGCGTGTCTGACATCAGTCAGGATCTTCTCTCATCACTCTCCAATGTGACCAGGGTGTCAAAACCTAAGGCACATACTAAATCATCCCCACCCAACTCCCTTAGTTTGCAAGGTGGAAAAGCCGTGTATTGTCCTGTCTGTGTTGTTTCTCAGTCTCTCACAGAATCCCTCTTCTCCCTCCTCCTTGGGAACAGCTCCAGCCATGTGGAAGTTTCTGAGCTCCACAGGTTTAGAAATAGGCAGGGGTTTACACTAGAGCTGGGTGTGCATCACAATTCCCCCTCAGCTCCCCACACGTCTGCCTCCCCTGAGGGGGCTCAGTGACCACGTACCCGTCCTCTTAGATTCCACATTCCCCAGCACAGCACAGGGACAGGTTCCGCTCACGGAATGTCCTTTCTGATAGATGCTCTCTCAATCCTCCATGTATCCTGATCTGGTCTGATTTCACCCCCTGCACAGGATTTCCCCTTCTCAAACCTGACCTGATCACCTGGATTGAACGAGGGGAAGAGCCATGGGTGCCCGATCCCCAGGCCTGTGAGGAAAAAGAGATCCCGAGAGGCACCCACACAGGTGAGGACTGACACGGAAACTATCTGGGGAATGAAGGACAAAGTTGAGAATCCCAAAAATGTGGTATCAATAAGTGCCCTTAGTTCCTTCCTCATCTCACCCAGGGCAGGACTGCAGTCAACAGATATGACTGACATCACTTGCCATGTGTCCTCTTACCTGTAGGAGTTTCCTTCCCAACTTTCCTTCTCTGTGAATGTTTGGGTGGGAAGTGGAGGCAGAATCCAATTGCTCCGTCTGTGCACTTTTAGTATGTTGGGTTTTCCACACGGTAATATTCCTCTAAATTTCTCCCCAGCACAATGACTCCTGTCTGGATTGTCTCTCTCTCCCAGCAGGTGATGAGAGAGTAAGTGAGACCGAGGAGGGGAATCAACAGCAGGAAGTTCTTGGGCACGGGGAATCAC
Organism: Malaclemys terrapin pileata; assembly: GCF_027887155.1. Lineage (NCBI taxonomy): Eukaryota > Metazoa > Chordata > Testudines > Emydidae > Malaclemys > Malaclemys terrapin. The sequence continues at coordinate 41,272,355 of NC_071517.1, read as the reverse complement.
AGGGGACCTTTGTGAGAAGACCCCATACGTGCTTAGACTGCGGAAAAAGTTTCATGTGGAGGTCAGGCCGTGTCAGACATCAGGCAATCCACACTGGAGAGAGACTTCATAAGTGCTTAGACTGTGGGAAAAGTTTCATACGGAGGTCAGGCCTTGTCAGACATCAGGCAATCCACACTGGAGAGAGACCCCACAAGTGCTTAGACTGTGGAAAAAGTTTCATATGGAGGTCAGCCCTACTTGATCATCAGTCAGTCCACAGTGGAGAGAGACCCCATAAGTGCTTAGACTGTGGAAAAAGTTTCATGCGGAGATTAGACCTTGTTAAACATCAAGCAATCCACATCGGAGTGAGACCCCATAAGTGCTTAGACTGTGGAAAAAGTTTCATACGGCGGTCAACCCTACTTGATCATCAGTCAGTCCACAGTGGAGAGAGATCCCATAAGTGCTTAGATTGTGGAAAAAGTTACAAACAGAGGTCAGCCCTTGTCAGACATCAGGCAATCCACACTGGAGAGACACCCCACAAGTGCTTAGGATGTGGCAAAAGTTTCATACAGAGGTCAAGCCTTCTTATACATCAGGCAGTCCACACCAGAGAGAGACCCCATAAGTGCTTAGACTGTGGAAAAAGTTTCATACGGCGGTCAACCCTACTTGATCATCAGGCAATCCACACCGGAGAGAGACGTCATAAGTGCTTAGACTGTGGAAAAAGTTTCATGCGGAGATCAGGCCTTACTACACATCAGATAATCCACACAGGAGAGAAATCCCATAAATGTTTGGACTGTGGGAAAAGTTTCACACTGAGATCAAATCTTATGGCACATCAGGCAATCCACAGAGGCGAGAGACTCCACAAGTGCTTAGGCTGTGGAAAAAGTTTTATACAGAGGTCAGCCCTTGTCAGACATCAGGCAATCCACACTGGAGAGAGACCCCACAAGTGCTTAGACTGTGGAAAAAGTTTCATACAGAGGTCAGACCTTGTTAAGCATCAGGCAATCCACACCGGAGAGAGACCTCATAAGTGCTTAGACTGTGAAAAAAGTTTCATACAGAGGTCAGACCTTGCTAAACATCAGATAATCCACACAGGAGAGAAATCCCATAAATGTTTGGACTGTGGGAAAAGTTTCACACATAGATCATATCTTATGGCCCATCAGGCAATCCACACAGGTGAGGGACTCCACAAGTGCTTAGGCTGTGGAAAAAGTTTTATACAGCGGTCAGTCCTTGTCAGACATCAGGCAATCCACTCTGGAGAGAGACCGCACAGGTGTTTGGACTGTGGAAAAAGTTTCATACAGAGGTCAGACCTTGTCAGACATGAGGCAATCCACACAGGAGAGAGACCCAATAAGTGCTTAGACCAGAGGTGGGCAAACTACAGCCTGCGTGCCACATCCGGCCCACAGGACAGTCCTTCCCAGCCCCTGAGCTCCCAGCCAAGGAGGCTAGCCCACAGCCCCTCCCCTGCTGTCCCCACTCCCCCGCAGCCTCACCACGCCACGCAGCCAGCTCTCTGACCCGCTGCTCCTGCCGGGCAGCGTGGGGGTGTGGCTGGCTATGGCATGGTAAGGGGGTGGGGAGTGAGGGTTCCAGGGGGCAGTCAGGGAGCAGGGGGCAGTTGGATGGGGCAGAGGTTCGGGGGGGCAGTCAGGGGACAGGGAACAGAGGTGGGGGTTGGATAGGCGTGCAAGTCCCAGGGGGTCTGTCAGAGTGGGGGTGTGGATAGGGATAGGGCAGTCAGGGAGCAGGGGGGATCTGCTAGCAGTGGGGTCCTGGGGGGGTTCCGGGAGGGGTGGTCAGGGGACAAGGAGCAGGGGGTGTTGGATGGGTCAGGGATTCTGAGGGGGCAGTCAGGGGGAGGGGCGGGGTCCACGCTGTTTGTGCCTCCCCAGACATCCATACCCTGCTATCATACAGTTTTGCAACCCTGATGTGGCCCTCAGGCCAAAAAGTTTGCCCATCCCTGGCTTAGACTGTGGAAAAAGTTTCATAGAGAGGCCAACCCTTCTTAAAGATCAGGCAATCCACACAGGAGAGACCCCATAAGTGTTGGGACTGTGGGAAAAGTTTCCCATGGAGATCAGTCCTGGTTTAATATCAGAGAATATACACAGGAGAGAGACTGCATAAGTGGTTAGACTATGGAAAAAGTTTCATACAGAGGTCAAGTATCAAAGGGGTAGCCGTGTTAGTCTGGATCTGTAAAAGCAGCAGAGAGTCCTGTGGCACCTTACAGACTAAAAGACGTATTGGAGCATGAGCTTTCGTGGGTGAATACCCACTGCTTCGGATGCATTTGACATTCACATTACACATCAGGCAATCCACACAGGAGAGAGACCCTGTAAGTTCTTAGACTGTGGGAAAAGTTTCATACAGCTATCCGAGCTTGTTAAACATCAAGCAATCCATACAAGAGGGAGACCATAAGGCCATAAGACTCTGGGAAAGGTTTCAGAAACAGATCAGCCCTTCTAAATATCAGGCAATCCAGCCCTGAGAGAGACCCCTGTAAGACCAGGAGTCTCAAACATGTGACCCGTGGGGCTATTTTCTGCAGCCCGCGAGCCCCTCGCAGCCTCCCCGCCCTCTCCCAGTGTTTACCTAGAGTGACTCCGGCCGGACGTGCACCGGGGGCAGGGCAGGATCCCTGCCTGACCTGCCCTGCCCTGCCCTGTGCCGCTCCAGGAAGAGGCTGGAACGTGGGGAAGAGGGGGCAGAGGGACTGTGTGTTGCTGTTCCTTCAGGCACTGCCGCCAGCAGCTCCAGTTGGCCGGGAATGGGGAACCGCGGCCAATGGGAGCTGCTGGGGGCAGTGCCTCAAGCAACAGAAACACACAGCCCCTGCCCCCCCCCGCCCACGTTCCAGCCTCTTTCCGGAGCAGCGCGGGTGCAAGGCAGGGAATGTGCCCTACCCCCAGTACACGCCAGGACAGATCCTGCCCCCCGAAGCCCTCCTGCAGCCGAACCCACTGCCCTGAGCCCCCTGCCCTGAGACTCCTGCTGCACCCTGCACCCCTCTTGCACCCCAACCCACTGCTCTGAGCCCCCTGCTGCACCCTGACCCCCTGCTGTACCCCTCACTCCTGCACCCCACACCCCAACTTCCTGCCCTGAGCCCCCACCACACCCCACACGCCTCCTGCATCCCCTGGGGACAGAGTTGGGGTTGGGATTTCGGGGAAGGGGTTGGAATGGGGACGGAAGGGGTGGGAAGAGGCGGGGCAGGGGCGGGGCCTCATGGAAAGGGTGGAGTGGGGGCGGGGCCGAGGGCAGCGGGGGGAGGGGTCAGTAAGGTGGCTCTCGGGCCAATGTACGAGTCCTCATGTGGCCCTCGTGATCATTTGAGTTTGAGACCCCTGGCTTAGAGTATGGAAAAAATGTTCCAAATAGATGTCATCCCTTGTTTTACATCAGAGAATCCACACAGAGGAGTGACCCCATAACTGCTTAGCCTGTGAAAGATGTTTTAAATGGAGATCAGACTTGTTTCACATCGGGCAATCCACACAGGTGAGAGACCCCATCAGTGCTCAGACTGGAAAAAGTTTCCCACATAGGTCAGACCTTGTTAAACATCAGCTAATCCACAAAGAAGAGAGATCTCATAAGTGCTTAGGCTGTGGGGAAAGTTTTATATGGCGCTCATCCCATGTTTTACATCAGAGAATCCACACAGGAGACCCCATAAGTGCTTAGACAATGGAGAATGTTTTATACCGTGGTCAAGGCTTCTTAATTATCAGGCAATCCACAAAAGAGGGAGACTCCGTAAGTGCTTGGACCGTAAGAAAGATTTCAGAAACACCTCAGCCCTGACTGGTTTAGCCCAGGAAAGCACAGTGGGAGAGGCTGGAATTGCTCTGGGCCCCCTGGAATGCTTTTAGAGTAGGGGCACGGTGCCCCCCCTTATCCCTGTCTGTGCCCCCTTCCCCCCCTTGAGGTGGGGCCGGGAGCAGGGCCATGGCTCTGGTAGGCTGCAAGTTGGGATGCAGACATGGGTTAAGGGGCCTGAGGCCAGATGTGGCAGCTGATGAAGTCATCCCCGTCATACTGGCATTTCTCCCGACCCCTGGGGGTGCCCCAGTCCATGGCCTGCATCCCATGAAACCCTAGGGGAGGGCAGGGACAGAACTAGGTCAGCAGCCAGAAGTGCTCAAAGATCACGAGTCTGCCACTCGCTGCCCCCCCCCCGCCCCCATCGTCTTACAGAGATTACCAAGTTCGGAGGCTTTTTATTTGTCCTCTGGATTTGCACCTTTTTGGGGACACTGGGAAGAAAGGTCTTGTCACCTAGAGACTGAGGGCCTGTGGCCACCACGAGAGCATGTGTCTGACCCACAGAATCCCTGCAGCACAGTCAGGGCCTGGGCAGGAGGCCTGGGACATGGGCGGGACAGACTGTGAACTGCCCTGACGTTCCAGAGACGCTGTTTGTGCTTCCCCCGTGCCCACAGAGTGGGGCTAAGTGTTTTCCTTTTACCTTTCCCATTGTTTCCTGATTTCTTTTATTAGCTGCTGTTTAATAAATTGCATTTGTTCTGAACTATAGACAATGGTCAGGGAATGTCCAGAGCGGAGGAAGTGCTCCGGAGTGGGGAATCTCTAGCCCCTGTGCTGAGTGGTCCCACAACCAGGGTGGGGGGTGAGCCCCTCAGGAGGCCTGGGCCCAGCCATGTCGGGGTTATAAGGACTTTGCCACACAGGAGAGTGGAAGGGGAGCCCTCAAGGTGAGGCAGGCTCTGGGTGAAGGAAGAGGGAGCGAGGACTCAGATCCTTTTGCTATTTGATTCCACCCAGGTGGTGTTTAAGTCAGGAAAGTTCCCCCCAATAGCAGAACCATTTCCCTGCTTATCTCTGTGCATGTTTACTGGTTTCTCCTAAAGTTCATTAAGTATTTTAGGAAATCAGTAATTTAGGAAGTCAGAGTGGGTGTGGAAGAAACGAACTCCACTCAGGTTGGAAGCAACAAAATCAGAGACAGCTTTATTCAGGACATGCAATTGCAAGGGAAGAACACTGCTGACAGCGAGCATCTCTGCCTCAGTTTCTTCAAAGTACAAGCAACATCACACAAGCATTTATACATTTTAATGGCATGCGTTAATTAAAAACATCTGCAGTTTGTTTATGTTATGTCCTGCCCATTCCTGTATTTTCTCACTTCTGTTCTCAGAACATCGCTATCTCAAGGCTGGCTCTCGCTGACTCTACTGTTTCTTACTCACTTCTCACATGAGCCCTGCTGCCACAGGTCTCGCTATATTAGGCTAAGAGTTAGTATGAGAGTTGCTCTGTTTCTTACAACTGAGAGGCCTATATTTAAATCCTTTAACCCTGTTTCCACATTACCCCATTTTGTGCTTGTCTTTAGCACAACCAACATTCTTAAACCTCCAATTGCATAATGCTGGTATTTCTGTTTCTAGCTCAAAAGTATCAGGACTAGCCCTGTACATCTTAGATGGATATAACGATAATGCACAATTAGTGTGAATGTGAAATGCATTTTTGTTAGTACATCCCTTACAACAGTGGTTCCCCAACTGGGGTTCATGAACCCCTGGGGGTTCGTGAATTGTTACAGGGGGTTCTCAGGGAAAAATTCCCTAATGGTGGACAGAGCTGTCCCTATGGACCCCGGGCAGCACGGGGTCCAGCAACCCGGAGCCCCAAGACTTCCAAGAGCTAAGCAGATCAAAGCAAGCATCTCTCTCACACTGAGGAGACTTCACCTCCCTTTCCATTTCTTATAAGGAGTCTTGAAGGTTGATCTTTTTTGCTGTTTTTAAAATTAAATAGGCAGCTAGTATTGTTTTTAAAATTATTTTGAAGAACCAGTTTAAGCTTTGTTGTAACATGCGTTGTTTGTGTGGACTATCAAGACCTGAATGCTTGTGTAGGAGGAACTCTTTGAGTTGGCTTCTTAAATACCTTCATGCTGTTTCACATCTGATAATCCTTGATGAAACACAGGAGCCTTGTCTTCTAACAGGCTTATTCAAAGTGATACAAGCTACAAAAGTGAGATCTTGGGAGAGTGTTGCCGTTTTCAAAATACAATAAAAATACTGTAATGATAAATAATAATTAATAATACATAGTGTGTAATAAGCATGTCACAAAAACAAATTTTATATTTCCAAGATCACTGCTTTTATAATTTATACTCAGGTAAAGGAGAAAATCCCTGGAAATATTATTTTTAAGAGGGGGTTCCCAAGACTTGACATTTTAGTGAAAGGGGTTCACAGGTTGTTAAAGTTTGGGAACCACTGCCTTACAACAACATATTCCTACACTAAACAAAAGCAATGCAAGCAGTAATGCCCCCATTGTAATAATATGATGGGGTTGTTTCACTGCCTTAGTTACATAGCACATCACATCATAATTAGTACACAAAATAGGCTGTATGAAATCATGTTTTTCATTTGATATATATTCTGAAGCACATGGATCTGACTCTAAGTCAGAAATTTTCTGAACCTCTGGTAGGAGTAAGCGTAAATTTTGAAACTGGTCGGATATCAAAGTGGTCCAATTAAAAGAAATCTGATACCTAAGATCTAATTGTAGTGCTTTGTCTGCTGGACAATAAATAATGTGATTTACTGTGGCCGTGGTGAGATTAAAATGTAAGTCTAGCAAAGAGGTGGCCTTAATGTATACGCAGCTATCATTAGCTTGGAATAGCAACTGTCCTGTCAGGGTAGTTCCTTGTCCCATATCTGCTCAACAAACTTTGTTAAACATTGTGACCAAGGCCGGCTCCAGGGTTTTGGCTGCCCCAAGCAGCCAAAAAAAAAAAAAAAAAAGCCGTGAGCGGGAGTGAGGGACCGTCCGCCGAATTGCCGCAGAATAGCTGGACCTGCCGCCCTTCTCCTGAGTGGCCGCCCCAAGCACCTGCTTGCCAAGCTGGTGCCTGGAGCCGGCCCTGATTGTGACAGCTTCCCCTTGCTTCAATTTCCTTACATACTGAAGCTGCAGGAGTTCCAAGGGCCAAAATGTCCACTGATTCCCTATTCCAATCCAAATATCAGGTGTTATTCCAGGAGCACTAACAAGAAATTGGCTAGGCATTACCAGGTGGTCTAATCTCCCAGATGTCACGGTGAATAATCCAGCCCCACATGCATCCTCCCCATGGACACGGCAGGATTCAGTATGTGGAAGCCCACACCAACCGGCCCATATGCTTGGAAGGAGCACTGCGAGTACTTGCACATCCATCCTGAAAATCTCCAAGTATGTCTCCATGGCCACAAATCAGATGGTACTCCTGAAGCACTGATAAGGGCAGTGGGCCATGCCTGATGCTCGAGATCACTCCGAATGGCCATCAGCTGGTCATTCAGGAAATCCTGAATCTCTGGACATGCTAGATCCCACTGCTATTCCTTTCCTGCCTCAGTGATTTTTAATACCATCTCTGTCAACAGCTCCTGGGTCATTGAAGTAAGGGCAGAAAAACATGTAATTCACCAACTCCAGCTTGCACCTGGGTCAACTGTGCTCCAGTAATAAGACCAGTGGCCTTCTCTAGTTGCCCTAATTTATCATCATGTTGTTGGACCTTAAGAATATTCAAAATTGCTGCTGCACTATTTGCACCATCCCATAAGCATCCAGCTAAGCCTCTTTTCTTTCTGGAGGAGACTTACATCTGTGCCCTTTGCTGTGCTCGCCAAATAGCAGCTCCCCTGGAGCAATTTGGATATATGGAAGTGATTTGAAAGCTGGATAGGGCAGGGTGAATCTCACTATCCCTAATGTGGCATTAATTATTGTTATTCCATATCCTAGTACATCTCTCTCAGGGATAGCATTATACCACATCTATTGTTTAAATATTCTCAGGTACTGTCAAGAGGCATTAACATTAATAGCGTAGGAAGGGGTATATTGTAATATGGCACAGGTTAAATTCTTAGGGTACGTCTATACCCAGCCGCTAGTTCGGCGGCTGGCAATCGAACTTCTGGGTTCGACTTATCGTGTCTTGTCTGGACGCGATAAGTCGAACCTGGAAGTGCTCGCCGTCGACTGCGGTACTCCAGCTAGACGAGAGGAGTACCGCGGAGTCGATGGGGGAGCCGCGGAGTCGACGGGGGAGCCTGCCTGCCGCGTGTGGACCGAGGTAAGATCGAACTAAGGTACTTCAAACTTCAGCTACGTTATTAGCATAGCTGAAGTTGCATACCTTAGTTCGATTTGGGGGGTTAGTGTAGACCAAGCCGTAGTTACTTACTGAGATCATTTCAATACTGGTAAAATTTCCAGTGGCAGAACACACTCTCTGAGTATGAGTCTGATTATTTACTAATTGGGTAACCAAAACAACAAGGAACCCTTCCCCCTGATATACTACAGACCCCTGGAATGGCCATTATATCAATCCTATTATAAAACCTTAATTTCAAATTCTTGAAGCTCATTTGTAGTGATGTCATATACTTTTATCTCCTTTGACCAGTCTTTTTCCACTCAATTGTTCGCTTATATGGGATATCCTGAACCTTAAAAATAAACTTTTTCAGACAATATTTAAATAAATCACTAAAGTGTGAAGGCCTTGGCCATTGGGTTTTATCAGATATATGGCATTGTCTGTATTTAGATGTTTTACAGGGGTAATAGTGTAATGGAGGGGTTGGCGGGGGCAGTGGCAACAAGGTGCCTTTGGTATTTGTCATTTAAAATCCAGTTAGGTAGGGCAATACATGCTGAAGGACTTATCCAAAAACACAGGGCGCAGCCTGTGGAATAAACCCCCAAATTCAATCAATACCACATTCCCAAACATGAGTCCCAAAAGTTTCTTCCTGCCAGTGTATAATTTTTTGTTTCTTCACCAGGGTCAGTTCTTAATGTCTTTTGTAGTCAGGAATTCCTGGACTTTGGCAATTTCAGCGGAGTGAGTATTCCTCCTTCTTTCCTGAAGGAATCGTGGCTCAGCATCATACAGGAGAGAGGTTACCAGCACATCACCCTGTAGTGCTTTGGTTTCTGTATCAAATACTGAATGCAGGTTAGCTCTGTCACTGGACAAGGGAGAGGTTACCAGCACATCACCTTGTCCTTTTCTCCTGCTGTTCAGAAGGAAGAAAAGAAATATCAAAAGGAGACGCAGTGAGACGCATGGGTCCAGGCAGTCAATCCTTGGCACTTCATAGTAGTGTTGGTAGTCAGCAGGACTTGGTAAGGGCCTTTCCAGTGTGGAGCCAAAGCAGTCTTTCATTGGTGGAGCTTTACATAGATCCATTCTCCTGGTTCCAAGGAGTGGCAGGGCTGCGAGGGTCTTTGGGTAGCGCTTCTTTTACCTGTGAGAAAAGAAACTAACACATTTCATTAATGCCTGGCAGTGTTTTGCAGATTTTACAGCTGCTTGGGCACATTCAAGCCCCCCCTTCTCGGTTGTCAGCCAAGTCTTAGCTGTGAGCAGTGTCCTTGAACGGAGCCAGTGTCTTATCTTTGGACTGAGCTTGCTAGCTATTGTTTTTTTAGTTAATTTGTTCTGTTCTATTTCCTTCTCCCCTTCTTGGCTTCTTTTAACCTACAAAAGAAACTTCCACTCTTCACTCATACACCTTTTCCCAACAATGAACACATACACATTGCCATTATACAGTACTTTAGTCTTATTATTCAATGTATGCCACATACACCCTTCCAGTAAAATAACTTTATTACAGAGCTTTGGAGCAACAAGCCAGGACAAGCACACCCACTTTTGAGGAGTCTACTTGGTACAACCTCTGGTGTCCAATAGCTGTCCTCCCTCCCCAGCCCTCTGGTTGGCAGGGGCCAAACTGAATGCAGGGTGGGGGGCCCCAGCTGGGAGGTGGGAAAGGAGAGGGGCTCAGGGGCACAATCATGGTGGGGGATGGTGGTGGCAGATGTGCTGGATCTAGGCTGGTGGGGCCCTGCCACACCCCCTGGCTTGAAGGGGTTTCTCAATGGCTCTCAGTGCCCCCCCCACACACACACACTGTACAGATTGTTTCAGTGCCTCTGCCTGGGACTAGGAGCCAGGGATAAGAACAGGGTACAGCTGGCGGGGGGTGAACCTGGGGCTGGGGGAGGCAGGCTGGGAACACAGTATAGAACAGATCTTGTTAACATAGAAATCAAAGTCCATCTTGGGGAGCATCCAGAGACCGGATCCGGCCCTGGGCTCTCCCCGCTGATTCCCAAACCAAGAGACTGACCCGATTCCAGCCCCCCATCTTCAGTGACATCCAGCTGCCCCTCCTCCGTGCTTTCTCTCTTTCCCAGGAAAACAGGTCACCTGGCCTCCCCCTATCTCTTTGTTCTCCCACACCTTTGGCTAGTTCCTTGCAGAGGACGGGGTCAGGCCATCGCTTCCAGGATACAGAATTTTGGCCATTCTCTATGCCCAGGCAGCCACTCTACAATCACACCTGCCCTCTAGAGGTCTCCGCAATGATCACACACCCGTATCCCACCAGCTTGATACTTGAGTAACACATGGGGAAACTGAGGCACACACATGATATTCAGAGAAACCATTAAGACCATTCCAGCTTCATCACACCCCTCTGAAACCAGCCCAGGAGCACTTTCTCCAGTGGCTGGAACCACTCTAACTATACGAGCCCCTGAGCCTGAGCTCCCAGGTGATGGAGAGACCTGGGAAAAGGGCTGAAGCCAGGCAGAGAAATGACTCTGCACAAAGGACACCTTTTAGGGACCTACTGGTGTTGCAGGGTGTTCAGTGCTGGGGTGGGGGGGGGCAGGTCTGTATTGTGATAAAGTGACTGAGGGTTTTCCCAGTGTGGCAGAGTTCAGAGCGTCTGTCTGCAGGGAGAGACGGGGGACATGGACACAAGCCCCTTCTGTAACCTCTCCCATTGCCCCTCTCGCCCTGACAAGCTAAAGAATCACATCCACATTTTGTTCCAGATCATCCGGTCTTCCAGGGGACAGAGAAGGGAAATGGCTGTGATTGAGACAGCTCAGGTAGGGGAGTTGAAGGGAGCTGCGCGGGGTGGGGGAAGAGGAGGATTTGCTGTAGAGGGGGAGGGGCACGAAACACACAGTGTGAGGCAGTTTGGGGACAGGGTGTGATAAACCTGCTGGAAAATGATCAACCTGGGCCTGATTTTGTGAACAGGCCCATTGGCTAGGGGTGGAGGGGGACATTCCTCCATTTCTGACACTGGAAACACCCCACTAGCTGCTGTGAAATACAAAGGGAAGCTGTTGGGATTCCTGTCCCTCTCCCTGGCTCAGAGCTCTGCTTCTCGTATCAGCCTGTGGCTGGCAGGCGTGTGGGAAATGAGAAGACCCTGCCCTGCTCCACCTGCTGTGAAGGAAAAGGAGCTCTCACCTTCACCCCACCCCCTGAAGCCTCCTGGCTGCTCTGAGCAGGGTGTGGGGGGATTTCTGCTTTTCTGGCCCTCCCAGAGCTTCTCTGTTTTGCTTATTTTTCCCTGTGACTAGTGCAGAGGTGGGCAAACTATGCCCGTGGGCCACATCTGGCCCACGGGACCGTCCTGCCCAGCCCTTGAGCTCCTGGCCAGGGAGGCTAGCCCCTGGCCCCTCCCCTGCTGTCCCCCCTTCTCCACAGCCTCAACTTGCCATGCCGCCAGTGCTCTAGACTGCGTGGTGGTGTGGCTGGCTCCAGCCGGATTGCACAGCTACTAGTCCTGGTGCTCTGACCAGCACAGTAAGCGGTCAGGGGTGGGGGTTGGATAAGGGGCAGGGTTTCCAGGGGCAGGGAGCAGGGGGTGGTTCCATAGGTGTGGGAATCTCGGGGGGCCTGAAAAGGGGGGGGTTTCAATAGGGGTCGGGGCAGTCAGGGGACAGGGGGAATTGGATAGGGTGTGGAGTCCTGGGGTCTGCATGTCTGAGACTGGTCAGGTTCTTCCCTGGTCAGTTAGATTGGAGGGGAATGGGCTCCGTAATGCACAGCTGCTGTGTGAAAGAGACTTGCATCTCCATACACTCTCCAGTGAGAACAGGGTGTCAAAACCTACCAGATATACTGAATCATCCCAATCTGACCCTCCTCGCTTTCCAGGCGGAGAAGCCCTGTATTGTCCTGTCTGTGTTGTTTCTCATTCACACACACAATCCCTGTTCACTTCCCTCCTTGGTAACAGCTCCAGCCATGTGGAGGGCTCTGGGCTCTGCCGGTTTAGAAATGGGCAGGGGTTTAACTCCAGAGCTGGGTATGCGTCAGCAGGGCCCCCAGAGAGCACAGATCCTAGGAACTCCTAGTGAGGGCGTCACAATTCCCCCCACCTCCCCAGACGTCTGCCTCCCCAAAGGTGGCTCAGTTACCATGTTCCCATCCTCTTCAATTCCATGTTCTGCCAGCAGAGCACAGGGACAGGTTCCACCCATGGAATGTCCTTTCTAACAGACACTCTCTCAATCCTCCACACACCCTGATCTGGTCTGATTTCACTTCCTGCACAGGATTCCCCCTTCCCAAACCTGAACTTATCTCCCACCTGGAATGAGGGGAAGAGCCATGAGTGCCCAATCATTAGGCCTGTGAGGAAACAGAGATCCTGAGAGGTGCCTGCACAGGTGAGGACTGACACACAAACCATCTAGTGAATGAAGGAAAAAGTGGAGAATCCCACAAATGTGGTATCAGTAAGTGCCCTCAGTTCTTCCTCATCTCACCCAGGGCAGGGCTGTAGTCAGCAGATATGACTGACATTGCTTTCCACCTGTCCTGTTACCTGCAGGAGTTTCCTTCCCAATGTTTCTTCTCTGTGAATTTTTGGGTGGGATGTGGAGGTAGAATCCTATTATAAAACCTTAATTTCAAATTCAGCTTTAATATGTTGGGTTTTCCCTCCATGCTATTCCTCTTTCTTTCTCCCAGGCACAATGACTCCTGACTGGATTGTCTCTCTCCCAGCAGGGGAAGTGGAACCAGAGGGGACCTTTGTGGGAAGAGCTGAAGGGAATTTTTCCCAATGCTTGGAACAGGGAGAAGAGTGGGAAAATTGGCAGAGGTTAGAGAGGCTTCTGGGAAACCACTCAAGGGAGCAAATTGATTAATCTATTAGCTGTGGGGAAGGATACAGGGATCCCACAGCCCGGCAGACAACCCGGAAGGAAGAAAAATGCTATGAATGCCTTGGTTATGGAAAAGCATTCGTTCTGAGACCACAGCTTGTTATGCCTCAGACAATTCATACTGGAGACAAATCACTTCATGGGGAAAACTTCAATAACTGCTCATATTTTAATAACCATGGGAGAAACCACACAGGACAGAAACCCTATCAATGCCTGGAGGGCAAGAACTACTTGAATTGGAAGGTAGCACTGATAAGCCACATAGGAGGGAGACTCCATAAATGTTTAGACTGTGGAAAAAGTTTTATATGGAAGTCATACGTTGTCAGACATCAGGCTATCCACATAGGAGAGAGATCCCATAAGTGTTTGGACTGTGGGAAAAGTTTCACAAACAAATCAAATCTTATAACACATCAGAGGATCCATACAGGAGAGAGACCCCATTATTGCTCAGACAGTGGAAAAAGTTTCATACAGAGGTCACATCTTGTTAGACATCAGGCAATCGACACAGGAGACAGATCCCATAACTGCTTAATTTGTGGAAAAAGTTTCATACTGAGGTCAGCCTTTGTTTCACATCAGAGAATCCACAAAGGAGAGAGACCCCACATGTGCTTAGACTGTGGGAAAAGTTTCATACAGAGGTCAAATCCTACTTAGTCATCAGACTGGCCACACTGGAGAGAGACCTCATAAGTGCTTAGACTGTGGGAAAAGTTTCATACGGAGGTCAAATCTTGTTGAACATCAAGCAATCCACACTGGAAAGAGACCCCATCAGTGTTTAGACTGTGGAAAAAGTTTCATACAGAGGTCAGGCCTTGCTGTACATTGGAGAATTCACACAGGAGAGAGACCCCATCAGTGCTCAAACTGTGGCAGAAGTTTTATACAGAGGTCAACCCTTGTTAAACATCAAGCAATCCATACAGGAGGAAGACCATAAGTGCTTGGACTCTGGGAAAGGTTTCAGAAACTGATCAGCCCTTCTAAACATCAGGCAAAAGACACATAGTGCTTAGACTGTGGAAACACATTTCAAATAGATGCCAGCCCTTGTTTTCCATCAGTGAATCCACCCAGGGGAGAGACCCCATAACTGCTTAGCCTGTGGAAAGAGTTTTATACGGAGGTCAAACATTGTTAAACAGCCAGCAATCCACAGAGGAGAGAGACCCCAAAAGTGCTTAGACAGTGGGAAACATTTCATAAACCGATCAGTCCTTGTTTTAAAGGAGAAAATCCACCCAAGAGCAAGTACTTGGACTGTGGCAAAAGTTGCACACTGAGATCCCCCTCATTAAACACTGGAGAATTCACTGGAGTCTTGTTTGAGGGAGAAGGCAACATGGCACATTTAATTTGAACACAGAGAAAGCTACTAACTCATAATTTGTCCAAAGGTGGTTAACACCGTTTCATTTATAAATAGACAATTTCATTAATTAAAAAAGGTGGTTTCATTACAGTAATTTTATTGCTAGTATACAGAGCCATATTGGTAGGTATAATTTATTAAAAGGGTGATTTCATTCTTCAGCCCTGCAACCTGTCCTGAAAGAGTTAAGAACCTTGCAGGATATTTGACCCAGATTCAGCCTTTAGAGACATGTTAGAAAAGTGTTTAAATGGTATTTGGGGCTATTCCAAGTAATAGAGACTAGAACTTTGAAATGTAAACTTGTATTGTTAAGAAAATGGAAGAAATAATAGTGTGGTTGATTAATCATGATTAACTCAAAAATAATTGTGGGTAGAAAAATTAATAGAATACGAATTGAAATTTGTTAAATGTTTTTGGAGGTTTTCCTACATTTTAATTTCTATTGATTTCTATCACAACAAAGAAGAGAAAGTGTACAGTGCTTACTTTATATTATTTTTATTACAAATATTTGTTCTGTAAACATGAAAAGCAAAAATAGTGTATTTCAATTCACCTCATACAGGTACTGTAGTGCAATCTCCCTATCAGGAAAGTGTAACTTAGAATGTAGATTATTTTTGTTATATAAGTGCACTCAAAATAAAGCAATTACAAACTTTAGAGCCTAGAAGTCCACTCAGTGCTACTTAGACTCATAGACTCATAGACTCATAGACATTAAGGTCAGAAGGGACCATTATGATCATCTGGTCTGACCCCCTGCATGCTGCAGGCCGCAAGACCCTTCCCTGGACTCTACCGTTGAAGTCCCCAATCCTGTGTTTTAGTGACTTCAATCAGCTGAGACCCTCCTGCTAGTGATCCCTGCCCCATGCTGCGGAGGAAGGCAAAAAACCTCCAGAGGCTCAGCCAATCTACCCTGGAGGAAAATTCCTTCCCGACCCCAAATATGGCGATCAGTAATACCCCGAGCATATAGGCAAGAGTCTCTAGCCTGACCCTTGTTGGCCATTATGCTGTTCATGTACCATTGCTTGGTTTTCCTTGGCTACTATGTTTTATCATTAAACCGTTCCCTCCATAAACTTATCCAACTTAATCTTAAAACCAGACAGGTCCGTCGCCCCCACCGTTTCCCTCGGAAGGCCGTTCCAATATTTCACCCCTCTGATGGTCAGAAACTTCTTTTTCTGCCAATCGCTTAGACAAACAAGTTTGTTTCCATTTGCAGGCGATAATGCTGCAAGTGAGAGGAGGCAATTTTATGACACTGTTGCAGCTTGAGTTGCAAGATATTTACATGTCAGATGTGCTAAAGATTCCTATGTCCCTTCATGCTTCAACCACCATTGCTTAGCCTCCCTTCGCCCAGGGCCAGCTCTAGGTTTTTTCCTGCTCCAAGCAAAAAAAATTTTGGCTCCCCTCCCCGTGCCCACCTGCTGCCCCATCCCTGGGCTGCCCCTTTCCCCCCACCCCGCTGCTGCCCCATCCCTGGGCTCTCCCCCAACTTGCACCCTCCTGCCACCTCAGCCCTGGGTCACTGGTAACTAGCTCCCAGGACGGGTCATTCAGCAGGAATTTTGGATGTGCACAGAACACAGACAGGATTGGTTCCCATATGGTAACAGAACTGCAGTAAAGTGGAACAATTTTCAGCTTGTGTGATTGGAGGATATCTGGATGCATATTATAAGACTGTCCTACATAAATGAGGAAAAGTTGAGGTGCCTTTATTATTCTTTTGTTCCACTCTTTGTTTCTATGGGGAATTTGCCAATGCGATATCACTGTCTTCCTTTCAAACAAATTAAACTAAAAAAAAAAGGCAATGGCTGTTGAAAATAGCAATTCCAGTCCTAAAAACCACTGGGAATCATTTCTTGCTCAATTTTATCCTACTTTTTCTTCAGTAAATTACAGTGGATCAGTATATTAGATTTGGGAGAAATGAAGTAACAGCTGCCCAAATTGAGCTTGAGCACTCCTGAATGTTGAGGTGTTCAAATCTGGAAGGCAGGTGCTAGATTCCCTTTCTGAATATTAGCTAAATCTGGAAAGGAAAAGTCAGTTTCTGCTTCCATGGCTCAGAAGTGGAAATCCTCCTGAGTGCCTGATACTGTATCTAAAGCTGCCCAGGTCCTCTAGCAGAGCCTCCCCTCCCTTACTTTTCATTTTAAATTGTAGTGGGATCCACATACCTCCCTTGCTAGGCTTCAGATAGAGAGGTGCACTGTCCATTTAGTCCACCCAATTCCTTCTTTGGGGGCTGCAAGGTGAGGTCACACCAGTATCCCTAATCCAGTCTGGGGATATCTTCTGAAGGGGATATCTGGGCCAAAGCCTTCTACTCCTTGGGCACACTTCCCAGGCCACCCCGCTCTAGCAGTGAGCTCTCCCTTCACAACAAGCTGCAGCATGAGGTTTCAGCTACCATACTCCTTCCCTTTCCTGTTGATAGCTGCCAAGGGTTTGCTGGGAAATGTAGTTCTTTCCCTGCTCTAGGGCTGGCTCTATAGGCAGGGAGCTAGGCAAGGAACTATAGCTCCGAGGGGCCTGCAGGTTTTCAGCTCCCATGCTGGATCCCCAGCTGCTCAATGGCTCCGCTTCTGCAGGGTTGTGAGAAGGGAGGAAGTGAGTTAAAAAAAAAAAAGGATGGCGCGAATGCCGCCCCCTGCAAATATGCTGCCCAAAGCACCTGCTTGTTTTGTTGGTGCCTAGAGCCGGCCCTGGATGGGAGGGGAAAATAAATCTCACTTATACATTGTCTGTCCTGGGATGGTTGTGAGGCTGCAAGGATTTTGGTTCCATTTGCCAGGAAGGAGTTAAAATTCAGGCAGCAGAAAAGCCAGAAACTGCTGAGAAGCAAGGACATAGTTTCTGTCAATACATGATAACTTAGTTCAGCTTATCGGTAAGAAGGAACAAAGCTTGTGCCCATGGAAAGCGACAGTTCAGTGAGGAAAACAGGATCAGGACGAGACAAGCAAGCAGGGATATTTCAGTAGCACAAACGGCACTGACAATTGATAAGCTTATATGGTTAATGCCCACCCAGTAACTTAGTTCTTAGAACAGAATAAACCCTCCGTTCACAGCCCACTGGATATCTGTAAGTACTAATCTCTACCCCCCCACACCCCGCCTCCTTCCCCAGTAAGGTAGTCATAGCTGTTTGATGCAATTAGGATGGCCTCTATATGTACGTATTGTTCTTATTTTTATCTTTGTTCAGGGTTCTCTTTTGACTTGTAACAATGTCAGTCTCTGTATGCACAGATAAATGCAAATGAATTGATAAGAGAATGTATATAACTGGCCACTATAGCACCATATCTTTGAAGCTGCTTGTCAGTCTTCCCGGTACCATAAATAAACCCCCTTCGGTATTGTCTGTGCTTGCCTGATTCTTGGGGGAAAAGAATCTTTTTTCCTAACACAATTGCTGGGAGATGCCTGAATGAGAGAGGAAAGAGACGGTTTCAGACCTTTTTATATTAAATACTGGAGTGTGTCTCGGTATGTTTCTCTATCATAATTAAAACACAATTCTAGGAGATCAGAGTGGGGACGCTGTTATAAATATAAAAGCCTGAAATCTCACCTCTTTTCTCCTTCCCCCCTCCAGACACTCTGCCGTCTGCACTAGAGACAAAAAGAGGAGGATCCCTAGGAGCACGCAGACAGGGTGAGTTTGCAGCTTAGATTGTTTTTAAATTATGAGACAATTCCAGAGAAAACATCTTCATGAGATTGCAGCTAAAGTTACCAACAAACTGACAGCGACCATGACACACACAGCCCTAAAAACACACACATCAAACAGCGAGGAGATCCACACTGGAATGTGGGGGACTAGGGGCCAATGCCCTCCCCCAATTTTAAAAGTGGGATGTCCAGCCCCCCCTACTTTTTAACTTGGGCATAGTTTGAGGGAAGGGGGCCATGGGCAGGCGTGGAGCATTGCAGGCGTGGAGCATGGCAGTGCTTTGTGGCGGTGTAGCTGATCAGCTCCCCCCTGTGTAGCACAGCCCCTGCCTGTGGCACCAGCCTCTTCCCAGTCCTGGCCCCTCTCAATGGCTCCACACCTGCTCCTCTTCCCACAAGGCCCTGCCCCCTGGCCAGAAGCTAGAGCCTGTTCTCCATCTGCCCTGGGCGGTGCACTCTGGAGAGCAAGGATATGTACCAGGGCTGATCTCAAGGCCCCTAGACCTCAGCCCAGGCCAGGTGGAGCATCAGGGGCTGTCCACAGGGGCCATTGTTCCCAGCCTGGTCAGGGGTCAGGGCCTTGTTGGGAAGAGGAGAAGTAGGGTGGGACCATGGACGGGGTGGGGCCAGAGGTGGCTCTAGCTTTTTTGCCGCCCCAAGCATGGCAGGCAGGCTGCCTTCAGCAGCTTGTCTGGGGGAGGTCCCCAGTCCCGCGGATTCGGCGGCATGCCTGCGGGAGATCCCAAGTCCCGCGGCTTCAGTGTACCTGCCGCCGAATTGCCGCCGAATCCGCGGGACTGGCAAACCTCCCGCAGGCAAGCCGCTGAAGGCAGCCTGACTGCCATCCTCGCAGGGGCCGGCAGGCTGCCCCCCGCGGTTTGCCGCCCCAGGCACACACTTGGTGCACTGGTGCCTGGAGGCACCGCTGCCTTCGCCTGGTTGGGGAGTCATGCAGCTGACAAACACCTGCCAGGAATGGTCTAGATAATACTTAGTCCTGCCATGAGTGCAGGGGACAAACTGCTATCTGTAGTCATTTGCTCCATCAGAGAGAAGTTTTTTCCCAATAGCAGTTTCTTACAAACCCCTTACAGATCAGCAACTGGTACAGGTAGCACATTCCTACAGGGAACAGTTTCCTATTCGACACCCGCCAGCTACCACTGTGTGCAGAGCAGGGAGGAAGCCAACCCACGATGTGTTGGGGGCTGGGACAGCCACACCTGGAGGGAGCTGAAAGAGGGTTAAGAGGGGGAGGGGTGTAGAAGGGGGATTGAGGGAGGATGAGGGATGGGTCAGGGGCAGGAAGGGGATGCAGTGGGCAGGGCAGGGTACTAAGGGGGGATGGGGCAATGCAGGGGAATAGAGAAGACTTATGGGCCAGATGGGAACAGGGCTGCAATAGAAGGAAACTGTGTGTGTGTGGGGGGGGGGGGGGATGGGTCACTGTGAGGGAAAGGAGGAATGTCGGGGGAGGTTGGGGGTAGACTGTGAGAGCCAATGGAGACTGGCTGGGGGAGGGAGGGAAAGATGGTAGGGGTCGGGGAGAAGGAGAGGGAGAGATACAAGGACAGCTCCCCCAACCCACGGGGAAGGAGAAGGGGAGCGGTTGCCCCACCCAGACAGAGGGGAATTCTTTTACCGCAAATATCACTGACGCTTTGGGGGTAGGTGGAGGTTTCTGCCTAAGGGCTCAGAAGCTACAAGGCAGGTGTCCAGACTAGGGATGTGAATAACATTTTAAAGAAGTAACTGTTTCAACTATTAACATTGTATTGGTTAAATGTTAAAGGAATTCACAACACAGGCCCCACCCAGGATCCCAGCTCTCTCCCCCGCCCAGCATCCCGGCTGCCGCCATGACTGGTTAAGGCCCACAAAGCACAGGGGGAGAGGCTAGAATTGCTCTGGGCCCAGTGGAATGCTTTTTAGAGTAGGGGTGCAGTGCCCCCCTTATCCCTGTCTGTGCCCCCCCACCCCCTTGAGGTGGGGCTGGGAGCAGGGCCATGACTCCAGGAAAGGGGGAGTCAGGATGCAGACATGGGTAAGGGGCCTGAGGCTGGATATGGAAGCTGATGAAGTCATCCTCATCATACTGGAATTCCCCGCCCCCCGGGGGTGTCCCAGTCCATGGCCTGCACCCCGTGGAACCCTGGGGGAGGGCAGGGACAGAACTAGGTCAGCAGCCAGAAGTGCTCAAAGATCATGAGTTTACCACTCCCTGTCCCCCCCAATCAGTTACAGAGATTACCAAGTTCGGAGGCTTTTTATTTGTCCTCTGGATTTGTACCTTTCTGGGGACACTGGGAAAAAAGGTCCTGTTACCTAGAGCCTGACGGCGTGTGGCCACCGCCAGAGCACGTGTCTGAGCCACAGAATCCCTGCAGCACAGTCAGGGCCTGGGCAGGAGGCCTGGGACATGGGAGGGACAGACAGTGAGCTGCCCTGGCATCCCACAGGTGCTGTTTGTGCTTCCCCCAGGCTCTCACAGTGGCAGTACCGGCCCGCTCTTCTTCACCCCCCTGCTCTCTCCTGCAGGTATCAGCATGGATTGGCGGGGGCCCTTCGGAGGTGGGAGCCATCAGCGTTAGTGCACAGCTGATTTCACATCCATTGGATTCAGAGAAATACCTTTCCAGTGTCCCCCTGCACCACTGCGATCACCCCTCTGCTATAGATGTGAAACTTGATTGACATATGTGATCGCTCTGATCAGCATCTGTATGTGGAGAGGCTGGGGTCCCCCCCACTCCCCTTAGTGTTGAAAGGCGCTGGATTTCAGCGCCTCTTGCATTCCACAGGTGCCGGGGAAGGCAGAGCGAGCTGCGATGTGAATCCACGTGATCGCTTTTAGTCCACAGCCCCAGCTCTGCCTCCACGCTGGGCATCAGTGTAATTCCTGCTTCCCCCAGGGAGATCAGACCCACTCCATGTGTTCAACCTCCCAGGAAGCGGAGAAATCAGACTAATGCCTAGATTCCAAGGCCAGAAGGGATCACAGAGATATAATCTCATCTGCCCTCCTCTAGACCAGCCCAGAGACCTGCCCCCAAATAATTCCTACCACAGAGCTTTTCTATTTGTCTGACAATTTTATTCTTAACTATTGTTTTGACTAATTTCATCAGTACCGACGTTAGACTTAACGTTCTATAATTGCCGGGATCACCTCTAGAGTCCTTTTTAAATATTGGCGTTACATTAGCTAACTTCCAGTCATTGGGTACAGAAGCCGATTTAAAGGACAGGTTACAAACCTTAGTTAATAGTTCCGCAACTTCCATCTGGTCCCGGTGACTTGTTAATGTTAAGTTTATCAATTAATTCCAAAACCTCCTCTAGTGACACTTCAATCTGTAACAATTGCTCAGATTTGTCACCTACAAAAGCCGGATCAGGTTTGGGACTCCCTCTAACCTCCTCAGCCGTGAAGACTGAAGCAAAGAATCCGTTTAGTTTCTCCACAATGACTTTGTTGTCGTTAAGCGCTCCTTTTGTATCTCGATCATCAAGGGGCCCCACTGGTTGTTTAGCAGGCTTCCTGCTTCTGATGTACTTAAAAAACATTTTGTTATTACCTTTGGAGTTTTTGGCTAGCCATTCTTCAAACTCCTCTTTGGCTTTTCTTATTACATTCTTGCACTTAATTTGGCAGTGTTTATACTCCTTTCTATTTGCCTCACTAGGATTTGACTTCCACTTTTTAAAGGAAGTCTTTTTATCTCTCACTGCTTCCTTTACATGGTTGTTAAGCCACGGTGCCTCTTTTTTAGTTCTTTTACTGTGTTTCTTAATTTGGGGTATACATTGAAGTTGGGCCTCTATTATGGTGTCTTTAAAAAGCGCCCATGCAGCTTGCAGGGATTTCACTTTAGTCACTGTACTTTTTAACTTCTGTTTAACTAACCCCCTCATTTTTGCATAGTTCCCCCTTTTGAAATTAAATGCCACAGTGTTGGGCTGTTGAGATGTTCTTCCCACCACAGGGATGTTAAATGCTATTGTATGGCTTGTGGGTAAAACACATGACTGGGGCTCTGGCGAGGGACAGTCAGTTCCTGCCTCCACTGTGAATTCCCTGCTCCTCTGTCAGTGCCTCAGTTTCCCACGAGTGTGTCTCTCGCTCCCCATGACTTTAGAATAGGAACACTACCGAACTGGAGCTGGTTGAATATTGGCAATTTTGAAATTAAAAAAAAAAACATTTCAAAAGGGAACAAAAAAGCTTCAGTTCAGACCCCTCCTATTGTTTCATTTTGATCCCAGAGGTTTATTTTGGTTTGCAGTTCACCTTTTATGAAATATGATGCTATACCATGTTGGCAACAGGAACTGAAATGATTAAAAATGTCACCAAAATCTATATACTGCTGCAAAACATTTTGATTTTGACAAAACTGGAGTTTTGGGATCTGGCAGACTGGAGCTGGAGTGGCTCTGGAGAGAGATCTGTACACTGGCGCTCAGCCGACTCCCCTCCATCCGGAGAGCCAATTGCAGAGTTGGACACTGAGGAGTTGCTGATATTCAGAACAGAGTTCGTGCCACTGTTTCTGTAGCATCCCTGCCAGCTGTCAGCCTGCTCCAGCAGCGGGGCTCTCAGCCATGCAGTGAGAGATGGACACACCTGGGGAGAGCAGGGGAGACGTGCAAGAGGCAGAGGAAGAGTGAGGAGCAGCTGGGGAGGAGAATGGCTCTTCTTGCCAAAAGGGGAAGCATGGTCAGGGGGGAAAGGGGTAGGGGGAAGGAATGGGGAGATGGAGTGGTGGGCAAGGGGCATGGGATGGGGAAGAGAAGGGGAGAAGGGAAGCGGGGGCAGAGGGAGAAGCTGGGTTGGTTTGTAAACAGTGTCCTCTGCTGGGCTGCGCAGAACAGCGCTGCTCCTGTTGTACTGTGCCTCATTGTGCCCTGCCCGCCTGCCCTTCCCTCTGGAGACTGACCATTCCGCCTCCTGCACCTTGCCCCGTGGGGGCCCACAAATAGGTTAGGCATTGGGCCCACAAAAAGTTAATCCGGCCCTGCAGAGTGGGGCTAAGAGTTTTCCTTTCGCCTTTCTGATTGTGTCCTGATTTTTTATTACTTGCTGTTTTGTAAATTGCATTTGTTCTGAACTATAGACAATGGCCAGGGAAGAGGTCAGGGAAGCGTCCATAGCGAAGAAAGTACCCAGAGTGGGGATGCTCTAGCCCGTGTCCTGAGTGGTCACAACCAGGTTGGGGGGCGAGCCCCTCAGGAAGCCTGGGCCCAGCCTTGTCGGGGTTATAAGGACTTTGCCACACAGGAGAGTGGAAGGGGAGCCCTCAAGGTGAGGCAGGCTCTGGGTGAAGGGAGTGAGGACTCAGATCCTTCTACTATTCGATTCCACCCGGGTGGTGTTTAAATCAGGAAAGTTTCCCCGTCTACCTCTGTGCATGTTTACTGGTTTCTCCTAAAGTTTATTAAGTATTTTGGGAAAATGTGTCGGAGCGGCCACCAGTGACAGCTGCTGGCCTTACTCTGAGGCCGCCAAAAAATTTGGTTGTGAGAATTCCCGGGCTAGATGCTCATGATGGGCCCTTCTGACCTTAGAGCCTGTGAGTGGAACAGAAGCTGAACACAGAGAGAAGAAGTCAAAGCAGTCGGTTGATCGCTAGGACCCAGGAGCAGCTGGGAGGCGGCTCTGGGGGGAGCGATCGCTGGGCTCAGGCCCGGCAGCACGAAGTGACTCGCAGCCGCTGCGGGGACTCTGGCTCCAGGCTCCTGGCGAGATCCCCGAGCCCCGGCGGCTGGTGCTGGGAGCCCGGAGCCCTGGCTGCAGCCGGGAGAGGGGAATCTCCAGCAGGGCCCTTCCCGCTGCTCCCCAGGAGCCTCTCCCAGGGCAGAGCCCCCAGCCCGGCCAGGCCTCTTCCCGGCCCGGCCCCTGCCCCAGGGGGGCGCCGCTCGGAGGGAAGGTAAGAGACACCCGCCCGGCTGCAGGGGGAGGTTTGGCCCCAGGCTGCTCCCAGCGGAGCTGGCTGCGATTCCCGCCCTGGGCCCGGGAAAGCTGCCGCCAGCTCCCGGTGTGTGCGGGCAGGATCACGTTATCACCCACCCACTATCTGCTGCTTTGTTTCCCTGCCCCAGGCCTCGCTGATCTGGACGGAGGCTGCAGCTCAGGGAGATCTGAGGGGGGCAGAATGTGGCAGGGGCCAAACTGAATGCAGGGGGGGGGCAGCTGGGGGTCGGGGAAGGAGAGGTGCTCAGGGCAGGCCCGGCTCTAGTTTTTTTGCAGCCCCAAGCAAAACATTTTTTGACTGTCCCCCACTCCAGCCTTGGGCTCCCCCTCTCACCAGTTCCCTCCCACACCCCCTGCCGCCCCAGCCCTGGGCTCCCCCCCCCCGAAACGTGACCTCCTCGTTCACCACACCAATCCCTGTTTACACTTGCAGTGGGGATCAAACCATTTCTCCTATTTTTATTTCACTTTAGTATAAATCTCACCCCCTCCCCCGTCCCCCGCAACCCCATCTTTAGTGCTCCAAATGCACATGGAAGGCATAGGGACTAACCCTTAAACCTTGTACCCGGAAAGGGATGGGGAGCTAGTAAAGACGGTTCAGGCAGAGGAGTGGGTGTGGGGTGCTTGGGGGCTGTACACTGGCAGAGAGGCGGGGTGTGATGTACTCACGGAGGAGGAGAGGGGGTATCAGGAGGGTTGCCGGAGAAGATGTGCAGGGGAGGAGGGAGGTGCGGGAGGAGAGGGCTGGGGGAGGGTACAAGGGGAGAGGTGCGGGTGAAGGGAGAGTACAAGGGGAAGGGGTGCGGTGAAGGAGCGATGGGGGGAGGTACAAGAGGAGGGGCTGCGAGTGGGTTGGGGGGTACAAGGGCTGAGAGGGGCAGGCGCTGACAGCTGCTTCCCCGGCCCCCTGCAGGCAGAGCCGAGAGGACAGACACTGACCCCCAGGTGCTCGGAGCCGGCTCTGCCTCTCCCCGCCCAGGGCAGGCAGTGCAGGGCTGAGGCGGGGGAGGTGCGCGGCGGGCTGGGTCCAGGGGCAGGAGGCGGCAGCTCCCTGGCAGCTCGGGCTGCCCAGCCACTCGCCCTATCAGCGCGCGAGCCGGGATCCGCCCCCTGCCCAGCCCGGCGGCGCCTGCACAGCCCCCTCGGGCGGGGAAACGCCGCGCCGCCCTGGGGAGACTCAGAGCAGCAGCAGGACCCCTCCCCCCTCCCTGCATCCCGGCCCCATTTCCCTCCCCCCGCCCCGGCTCCTCACCCCCAGGCTGGGCTGCAGGTCAGGCTGCCCGGCCGCTGGAGAGCCGGAGCATCATCCCCCGGAGCTGAGCCCCTCTCTGCCGTCCAGCCTGTGCGACTCCGGCTGCCATGAGCGCCATCTAGCGACTGCAGCCAGAACTGCAGCGTCAGTTCCAGCGCAGCCTGAAAGCCTCAGTGACAGGGAACAGCTTGGTTCAGGGCCGGCTCCGGCTTTTTGCGCCCAAAGGGAAAAAAAAAGGGGGGGAGGCTGGAGTGCCGCCCCTTGGACAGTGCCGCCCTGGCTTGAAGGGGTTTCCATCCTATCCAGTGTTTACAGTTTGGTTCAATGGCTCTCAGCGCCCCCCATGGTACGGATTGTTTCAGCCCCGCTGCCTGGGACTCGGAGCCAGGGATAAGAACGTGGTACAGCTGGCGGGGGGTGAACCTAGGGTTGAGGGAGGCAAGCCCCCTACACCCAGTGTAGGGGCAGGACCCCAGCCCCTGAGAACCCCCAAGAACCTCCCCACCTGCTAAGCATGTGGCCCCAGCCTCCCCATCCCTGGATCCCACGGAGGGCATATGGCCCCAGCCAGAACCCCGGGGGCAGCCTAAGGAAAAGCCTGACCCGCTCCTCACACGGGCTGTGCACCCCACCTCCGCAGTCAGCGGTGACTCTCAGCCAGCTTGGAAAAGAGACGGGTTTATTGGTCGCTGGGAACACAGCACAGAACAGAGCTTGTTAGCACAGAAATCAGAAGCAATCAGCAAAGTCCATCTGGGCGGGGAATCCAGACCCCTGAGCCCTGGGCTTTCGCCGATGAGTCCCAAACCAGGAGACTGACCCACGTCCAGCCCCCATCCTCAGTGACGCCCAGCTGCCCCTCCTCCATGCTTTCTCTCTTTCCCAGGAAAACAGGTCACCTGGCCTCCTCCTCTCTCTTTGTTCTCCCACAACTTCGGCTGGCTGCCTCCTTGCAGAGGACCGTTTTTGGCCATAGATTGCCAGGATACAGAATTTTGGCCATTCTCTGTGCCCAGGCAGCCACTCTGCAGTCACACCCACCCTCTAGAGATCTCTGCAATGATCACACACCTGTATCCCACCAGTTCAATACTTGAGTAACACGTGGGGAAACTGTGGCACACATTCAGTATTCACAGAAAACATTCAGAACATTCCCACTTCATCACACCCCTCTGAGACCAGCCCAGGGGCACGTCCTCCAGTGGCTGGAACCACTCTGACAATACCAGCCCCTGAGCCTTAGCCTCCAGGTGATGGAGAGACCTGGGGAAATGGCTGGATCCGGGCAGGGAAATGACTCTGTACAAAGGGCCCCTTTCAGGGACCAGCTGGTGAGTTTGGCCTACAAGCGGAGGGGCTCCCTGTGTCTGGGAGTCCCAGAGCTGCTGCCCTCAGTGACAGAGCCGGGTTCAACCCCCATTACCGGTGTCAGTGGCTGAGCTGCCTAAGGAGAGCAAAGGCCCACGACAATGGGGCAGTCGCTCGTTCTCCCAGGGTGAGGGAAGAAGATAAAAGGGGAGAGCGGAGAGACTTGAAGGGCAGCAGGAGCAAGAAGTGGGGAGGGAGGTTCCCAGCTCCCAGCCCTGCCCAGATCCATTCCCTGCACCCCCGGGGCAGTCAGCTCTCCTGGGAACAAGGGGAGGAGCTGAGAGAGGAAAAGCCAGTTGCTCACTCTGCTGAGCACCGCAGGACTGAGGGAGACGGGGGAGAGCTAGAGGGGTTACAATACACTGTGGGGCAGTGCCCTAAAGTGACTCCTTTGATTCTGCTCTTTTTCCAGCGTTTGGCTCAGAGATGCTGTTCTGGGGAGGTTTAGGAGAGACTTGGTGGGTTTAGTTCTAATGGGGGATGTGGGGGCCTGGCCGTGTTATACGAATAGAATAAAAACCAGCAGGATCTTATTAAGAGGGATAAGGCAAAGATGCCACATTTATTGTAAATATACTGATAAAGCAAAAGATAAAAGTAAACAATGTTGTTTGACTACTTATTTCTTATACACACACACACATATATATATATATATAGAGAGAGAGAGATTCATTCACACAACCATTCATTCAAGTTCTGTATAGGTGTCATAGTTACCAGCCTAGAAGTTGCTCATGCCAAGTTACTGGCCAAGTATCTTGGTCATGAGGATGGAGCCAAGTCTGTGTCAGGTGCACCTGATGCCCCTGGAGGCTGGCAGCAGAACCAGAGACTCAAAGTCATCAGTCTTTAGAGTCCATTCTTATAGGAATTAATTCCTATGTTAGTCTATGGAAGCTGTTTCATCCTGCTGTTGCTGACTCAATCAGCAGATGGCACATTCCTGTCCAAAGTGGCACATTCCTGGTGGCTCCACACTGTCCAAAGTTTGTGTTTCTCATCCTTCCAGGTGATGAGGTGGATCCCAGTTTACCCTCCGGGGGTTGTCTGGTGGTCCTACTCGACACATTCTTCGGCCGATGGATACTCCTTTTCTAGACTGGCACCTCCCTAACCATTCATGTATATCAAGCATTCATCAGCATACATTCCATATCTTAACCATATTTTAATTTACTGTCTCCACCACTTTCAGGGTGTGTGCTAATTCATTTGAGACTCCCGGCCCTTTAATCACAGAGGGTGGGGGTCTGTCCTAGGAGCCATTGAATGAAGTGAAAGTCACTTAACGGCTTATAGTGTTTGTTTGCATTGTATCAATTACTTCAAGAACAAAGTCAGTTAACTTGTTTGTAAGTTTTACATAGTAGTAAAGTATCTTTCACAGGATAGATATAATCAATGGTTTCTACAGACAGTAGCTTACAAGTTTTAACAGAAGACCCAAGAGATTTTGGTACTTCGTGAAACTGTTGGATATTAAAGTGCGGGGGACAAATTATGAGGGGGTCACTGTCACTTGGGGGAATCACTGTTAATCCCTTCTTTAATATCCCTTCAGCCGGGGTGGTAATGAACTAACTGGGTTTTTTCCCAGCATGGTAGAGTCCTAGAATCTTAGCATCTGTCTGCAGAGAGAGAGCCTGGGGGAAATCAGGGGGTGACATGGACTCAAGCCCCTTCTGTAACCTCCCCCATCGCCCCTCTCGCCCCAACAGGCTGAGGAATCACGCCCACGTTTCGCTCCAGTTTGTCCCATCTTCCAGGGGACAGGGAAGGGATATGTCTGTGATGGAGCCAGCTCAGGTAGGCGATTTTTAGGGAGCTTTTGGTGGTGGGGGAGGGGTATTGTATTTCTAAACCAGGAAACACCCCGCTGGGCAGGGCTGGGAAAACTGACCAGACTCCCAGTGCTGGAGCCTGACCCCACTGGCCAGAGGCTGCTGTGAAATACGAAGGGATGCAGTTGGTATTCCTCTCCCTGTCCCCAGCTCAGAGCTCTGCTTCCCATATCAGCCTGTGGCTGGCAGGCATGTGGTAAATGAAAAGACCCTGCCCACCTCCATGTACTGTGGGGGGGACAAGGAGCTCTCACCTTTTACCCACTCCCTGAAGCCTCCTGGATGCTCTGAGCAGCGTGCGGGGAGGATTCTGCTTCTCTGTCTCTCCCTCCCATGACTAGTGGTATTGTGGGTGGGGCAGCAGGTTTTGAGTGGGGGATTCTTGTTGTTTCAGATGCTGGTGACCTTCGAGGAGGTGGCTGTGTATTTCACCCAGGGGCAGGGGGCTCTGCTGGACCCCACTCAGAGAGCCCTCTACAGGGATGTCATGTGGGAGAACTACGAGATGGTGACCTCGCTGGGTAAGGGAATTCTGGCCCCTTGGTTATTGGAAGTTGGTGTGTGGGGGGATCTGTGTGTCTGACTCTGGTCAGGTTCTTCCCTCATTACTCTCCAATGAGACCAGGGTGTCAAAACCTAAGACACATACTAAATCATCCTGACCCCCCTAGTTTGCAAGGTGGAGAATCCGTGTATTGTCCTGTCTGTGTTGTTTCTCGGTCGCTCACAGAATCCCTCTTCTCCCTCCTACTAGGGAACAGCTGCAGCCATGTAGAGGGCTCTGGGTTCCACGGGTTTAGAAATAGGCAGGGGTTTAACACTAGAGCTGGGTGTGCATCACAATTCTCCTCACCTCGCCATATGTCTGCCTCCCCCGAGGGGGTCTCAGTGACCACGTTCCCGTCCTCTTAGATTCCACATTCCCCAGCACAGTACAGGGACAGGTTCCACTCACAGAATGTCCTTTCTGACAGACGTTCTCTCAATCCTCCATGCACCCTGATCTGGTCTGATTTCACTCCCTGCACAGGATTCCCCCTTCCCAAACCAGACCTGATCACCCGGCTGGAACAAGGGGAAGAGCCGTGGGTGCCCGATCTCCAGGCCTGTGAGGAAAGAGAGATCCCGAGAGGCGCCCACACAGGTGAGGACTGACACACAAACTATCTGGGGAATGAAGGACAAATTTGAGAATCCCAAAAATGTGGTATCAATAAGTGCCCTTAGTTCCTTCCTCATTTCACCCAGGGCAGGTCTACAATCAGCAGATATGACTGACATCACTTTCCACCTCTCCTGTTACCTGCAGGAGTTTCCTTCTGAACTTTCCTTCTCTGTGAACTTTTGGGTGGGAAGTGGAGGCAGAATCCAATTGCTCCATCTGTGCAGCTTCAGGGGTTTGGGGATTTTCCTTGCTGCTATTCCTTTTAATTTCTCCCCAGCACAATGACTTCTGTCTGGATTCTCTCTCTCCCAGCAGGTGATGAGAGAGTGAGTGAGAACGAGGAGGGGAATCAACAGCAGGAAGTTCCTGGGCACGGGGAATCACAGGGGACCTCTGTGGGAAGATCTCATAAGTGCTTAGACTGTGGAAAAAGTTTCATGTGGTGGTCACACCTCATTTTACATCAGCGAATCCACACAGGAGAGAGACCCCACAAGTGCTTAATCTGTGGAAAAAGTTTCATACGGAAGTCAGACCTTGTTAAACATCTGGCAATCCACACTGGAGAGAGACCACATAAGTGCTTAGACTGTGGAAAAAGTTTCATACAGAAGTCACATCTTGTTGTACATCAGGCAATCCACACTGGAGAGAGACCCCATAAGTGCTTAATCTGTGGGAAAAGTTTCATACGGAGGTCAGCCCTTCTTATACATCAAGCAGTCCACACTGGAGAGAGACCCCATAAGTGCTTAGACTGTGGAAAAAGTTTCAAACGGAGGTCAGCCCTTCTTAAACATCATGCAATACACACAGGAGAGAAATCCCATAAATGTTTGGACTGTGGGAAAAGTTTCGCACAAAGATCAACTCTTATGGCACATAAGGCAATCCACACTGGAGAGAGACCCCATAAGTGCTTAATTTGTGGGAAAAGTTTCATACGGAGGTCAACCCTACTTGATCATCAGGCAATCCACACAAGAGAGAAATCCCATAAATGTTTGGACTGTGGGAAAAGTTTCACACAAAGATCAAATCTTATGGCACATAAGGCAATCCACACTGGCGAGAGACCACATAGGTGCTTAATCTGTGGAAAAAGTTTCATATGGAGGTCAAACCTTGTTAAACATCAAGGCGTCCACACTAGGGACAGACCCCATAAGTGCTTAGACTGTGGAAAAAGTTTCATACGGAGTTCAGCCCTACTTGATCATCGGGCAATTCACACAGGAGAGAAATCCCATAAATGTTTGGACTGTGGGAAAAGTTTTGCACAAAGATCAAATCTTATGGCACATAAAGCAATCCACACTGGAGAGAGACCTCATAAGTGCTTAGACTGTGGGAAAAGTTTCATACAGAGGTCAGACCTTGTTAGACATCAAGCAGTCCACACAGGAGAGAAATCCCATAAATGTTTGGACTGTGGGAAAAGTTTCACACAAAGATCAAATCTTATGGCACATAAGGCAATCCACACTGGAGAGAGACCCCATAAATGCTTAATCTGTGGGAAAAGTTTCATACGGAGGTCAAATCTTATGGCACATCAGGCAATCCACACTGGAGAGAGATCCCATAAGTGCTTAGACTGTGGGAAAAGTTTCATACAGAGGTCAACCCTTGTTAAACATCAGATAATCCACACAGGAGAGAAATCCCATAAATGTTTGGACTGTGGGAAAAGTTTCACACAAAGATCAAATCTTCTGGCACATCAAGCAGTCCACACTGGAGAGAGACCCCATAAGTGCTTAGACTGTGGAAAAAGTTTCATACAGAGGTCAATCCTACTTAATCATCAGGCAGTCCACACTGGAGAGAGACCTCATAAGTGCTTAGACTGTGGGAAAAGTTTCATACGGAGGTCAGACCTTGTTAAACATCAAGCAGTCCACACCGGAGAGAGATCCCATAAATGCTTCAACTGTGGGAAAAGTTTCATACATAGGTCAGTTCTTGTTAAACATCAGTTAATCCACACTGGAGAGAAATCCCATAAATGTTTGGACTGTGGGAAAAGTTTCATGCAAAGATCATATCTTATGGCACATCAGACAGTCCACACTGGAGAGAGACCCCACAAGTGCTTAGATTGTGGGAAAAGTTTCATACGGAGGTCAGACCTTGTTAAACATCAAGCAGTCCACACCGGAGAGAGATCCCATAAATGCTTAAACTGTGGGAAAAGTTTCATACATAGGTCAGTTCTTGTTCGACATCAGTTAATCCACACTGGAGAGAAATCCCATAAATGTTTGGACTGTGGGAAAAGTTTCATGCAAAGATCATATCTTATGGCACATCAGACAGTCCACACTGGAGAGAGACCCCACAAGTGCTTAGATTGTGGGAAAAGTTTCAAACAAAGATCAAATCTTCTGGCACATCAGGTAATCCACACAGGAGAGAGACCCCACAAGTGCTTAATCTGTGGAAAAAGTTTCCTACGGAAGTCAGACCTTGTTAAACATCTGGCAATCCACACTGGAGAGAGACCCCACAAGTGCTTAGACTGTGGAAAAAGTTTCATACAGAAGTCACACCTTGTTGTACATCAGGCAATCCACACTGGAGAGAGACCCCATAAGTGCTTAATCTGTGGGAAAAGTTTCATACGGAGGTCAGCCCTTCTTATACATCAAGCAGTCCACACCGGAGAGAGACCCCATAAGTGCTTAGACTGTGGAAAAAGTTTCAAACGGAGGTCAGCCCTTCTTAAACATCATGCAATACACACAGGAGAGAAATCCCATAAATGTTTGGACTGTGGGAAAAGTTTCGCACAAAGATCAACTCTTATGGCACATAAGGCAATCCACACTGGAGAGAGACCCCATAAGTGCTTAATTTGTGGGAAAAGTTTCATACGGAGGTCAACCCTACTTGATCATCAGGCAATCCACACAAGAGAGAAATCCCATAAATGTTTGGACTGTGGGAAAAGTTTCACACAAAGATCAAATCTTATGGCACATAAGGCAATCCACACTGGCGAGAGACCACATAGGTGCTTAATCTGTGAAAAAAGTTTCATATGGAGGTCAAACCTTGTTAAACATCAAGGCGTCCACACTAGGGACAGACCCCATAAGTGCTTAGACTGTGGAAAAAGTTTCATACGGAGTTCAGCCCTACTTGATCATCGGGCAGTTCACACAGGAGAGAGACCTCATAAGTGCTTAGACTGTGGGAAAAGTTTCATACAGAAGTCAGACCTTGTTAGACATCAAGCAGTCCACACCGGAGAGAGATCCCATAAGTGCTTAGACTGTGGAAAAAGTTTCATACAGAGGTCAAACCTTCTTAAACATCAGGCAATCCACACAGGAGAGAAATCGCATAAATGTTTGGACTGTGGGAAAAGTTTTGCACAAAGATCAACTCTTATGGCACATAAAGCAATCCACACTGGAGAGAGACCCCATAAGTGCTTAGACTGTGGAAAAAGTTTCATACAGAGGTCAACCCTTGTTAAACATCAGATAATCCACACAGGAGAGAAATCCCATAAATGTTTGGACTGTGGGAAAAGTTTCACACAAAGATCAAATCTTATGGCACATAAGGCAATCCACACTGGAGAGAGACCCCATAAATGCTTAATCTGTGGGAAAAGTTTCATACGGAGGTCAAATC
Organism: Malaclemys terrapin pileata; assembly: GCF_027887155.1. Lineage (NCBI taxonomy): Eukaryota > Metazoa > Chordata > Testudines > Emydidae > Malaclemys > Malaclemys terrapin. The sequence goes on along the minus strand of NC_071517.1, from coordinate 41,238,917 downwards.
TTATGGCACATCAGGCAATCCACACTGGAGAGAGATCCCATAAGTGCTTAGACTGTGGGAAAAGTTTCATACAGAGGTCAACCCTTGTTAAACATCAGATAATCCACACAGGAGAGAAATCCCATAAATGTTTGGACTGTGGGAAAAGTTTCACACAAAGATCAAATCTTCTGGCACATCAAGCAGTCCACACTGGAGAGAGACCCCATAAGTGCTTAGACTGTGGAAAAAGTTTCATACAGAGGTCAATCCTACTTAATCATCAGGCAGTCCACACTGGAGAGAGACCTCATAAGTGCTTAGACTGTGGGAAAAGTTTCATACGGAGGTCAGACCTTGTTAAACATCAAGCAGTCCACACCGGAGAGAGATCCCATAAATGCTTCAACTGTGGGAAAAGTTTCATACATAGGTCAGTTCTTGTTAAACATCAGTTAATCCACACTGGAGAGAAATCCCATAAATGTTTGGACTGTGGGAAAAGTTTCATGCAAAGATCATATCTTATGGCACATCAGACAGTCCACACTGGAGAGAGACCCCACAAGTGCTTAGATTGTGGGAAAAGTTTCAAACAAAGATCAAATCTTCTGGCACATCAGGTAATCCACACAGGAGAGAGACCCCACAAGTGCTTAGATTGTGGGAAAAGTTTCATACGGAGGTCAGACCTTGTTAAACATCAAGCAGTCCACACCGGAGAGAGATCCCATAAATGCTTAAACTGTGGGAAAAGTTTCATACATAGGTCAGTTCTTGTTAGACATCAGTTAATCCACACTGGAGAGAAATCCCATAAATGTTTGGACTGTGGGAAAAGTTTCAGGCAAAGATCATATCTTATGGCACATCAGACAGTCCACACTGGAGAGAGACCCCACAAGTGCTTAGATTGTGGGAAAAGTTTCAAACAAAGATCAAATCTTCTGGCACATCAGGTAATCCACACAGGAGAGAGACCCCACAAGTGCTTAGACTGTGGAAAATGTTTCATATGGAGGTCCGGCCTTGTTAAACATCAAGCAATCCATACAAGAGGGAAATGTTAACATTTAGATTAAACTTGGGTGTAATAATGTCATTGTGTATATATATAGCTCTTTAAAGTTTGTGGTAAACTGTCTATGAACGGCTTCATGGATAATTAATTACCTTATGTATCAGAGAGGTTGCCGTGTTAGTCTGAATCTGTAAAAAGCAACAGAGGGTCCAGCGGCACCTTTAAGACTAACAGAAGTATTGGGAGCATAAGCTTTCGTGGGTAAGAACCTCACTTCTTCAGATGCAAGACTTGCATCTGAAGAAGTGAGGTTCTTACCCACGAAAGCTTATGCTCCCAATATTTCTGTTAGTCTTAAAGGTGCCACAGGACCCTCTGTTGCTAATTACCTTATGTTAATCCATGTAGTTTTATTACCTGTGATGTTTGTGAAGTAGGAGGTTACTTCCAAAACCTATTGTTCACCCAAGGACTGCCTGCTATCGAGAGGCTGCAAAAATGTCTATATAAACTCTTGAGACCTGATCCTTTTATCTCAGATCTTTTAAAGCTTTATTTAGGAGGCGTTTGAGTCGTAAGACTGAGATCTTCAGTCCCCTCTGGACTGCCCTGATATTGAACATTTGGATATTGGACTAGAACATGATGAAATGATACTGAAAAGGACTCTCTTCAATTCTAACGTGCCATCTCTATGGTGAAACTGACCTAAGGACTCTGTTTGCATTTGTATGTCTAATGACCTTTTAGCCAATACTGTCTTTTCTTCTTTTAATAAATGGTTGTTTCATTATCAAGAATTGGCTGTAAGCGGGTATTTGGGTAAGAACTGAAGTATCATTAACTTGGTGGGTGATGTGTCTGCTTGTTTGGGATTGGTAGAAAACTGTATATGATGAAGATTTTCAGGAATTCCCATCAGAATCTCAGAGGACATTTCCCCACATCAGTTATCGTTACAGACTTGCCTCTGTTGCCTCTCTGTCAAATCAGTTATTTTGTTGCAGCATCTCCCATACCATGAAGGGTTTACAGAGCTGAATGATGCATCATGCCTGTGCCAGGCAACTTTCAGTGAAATTAGCCTGTAATTAAAATCCAAAGTCATTACCCATTAAACGTGACAGCAATTCCCTACCTTGTACTCCTGGGCAGCTTCCTCTATGGGAACCACCGTGTGAGTTCTGTGAGCCCAGGACAGATGGCAAACCAGACAGATGGGGGTTTGATCCTCTTCACAGAAGTTTCAGAGTCTCCTGGTGTTCCCCACACAACCCGTCTCCTCCTGCTCCTTTCGCTGCCTGTAAACTCAGCCGATTGGTGATTTCTACCATGTTTGCCAGCTGCATGTTCAGCCTGATGTTTCTCTGTTGCACAGTTTCTGAGGGCAGGAGACGGCTGTATCGGATCCCTCCCAGCACTGGCTGACGTGCCTGCACTGCAGAGTGACAGCTTCTGTGAAATACTGCAGACAAATGGGACATGGAGCTTCCTCCTGGAGACTTTCCTGGGGGTTCTCTATGGCCATGGCTCCCTGTGTGGAGTTGTGTGTCTAAGGTGGGATAGTCAGGCTTGGCAGAATTTTTATTTTTAAGCAATTTTATATTTATTGATTTAAACTTTCACAAAAATCTGGCCTTTAAGCATTTCATTCCAATTGTTATCAATTTAAATGTTCACAGTGGTGGGAGATTTAGGGCGGGATCAGACAATATTTGGGTCAGACAATAACTATTTAATGACAGTAGAGACAGATTCAAAAAGTTAAAGCTTCATACCCATTAAAATAGAGATTGTCAACATCACATGTCAAAATATGCAAAGGAAATATCCTTAAATCAATGTCTAATACGTTATCAGGCAGCATTGTTCTTACTGGGCCTATTGGTAAATTTCAGTTATTAGCAATGGGAGTATTTTTTCCTGGTTTGTGTGAAATCAACATTTACAGACATCAACCGATAAAAGTCTAATTCTTCCAAGTCCAGTGATATGAAACTCACAGGACAAAACCTAGGTTAAGCTGATATCAATGTTTCAAAGGCCTGATTCTCATGTACAGTAAGGCAGCTCTGGCTCAGTGTAGAGATGCGGTGTTTCCAACACTCATGATTTTATAATGAGTCTCATTGTATTTGTTGTGTTTGTTAAAGCCCCAGCTCCTGGAAGCATATTATGAGGTGAGACTCTTGGCTTTCCTTTCCTAAACAAAGGAAGTTTCTGGCTTTCTTGGTTGCAGAGAAAAACTTTAGGCTGCGCTCAGATCGCATTTTAAAGATCTGAGAAGCCAGAAGGCAAATACAGTATCTCCTCACTTAAAGTCGTCCCGGTTAATGTTTCATTGTTACGTTGCTGATCAATTAGGAAACACACTCATTTCAAGTTGTGCAATGCTCCCTTCTAGCGTCCTTAAGCAGCCGCCTGCTTTGTCCCCTGCTTGCAGGAAGAGCAGCCCGTTACAGCTAGCTGGTGGGACCTTGGAACCAGGGTGGGCCGGCAGCGCCCCATCAGCTCCCTGCTCCCCTAAGTTCCCAGTTGCCCGGAGTTCAGCTGTCCCTCCCCCCACTGCCATGTGCTGCTCCTGCCCGCTGCCTTGGAGCTGCTCCCTGAGACTCCTGCTTGCTGTGTTGGGGGGAGGGAAGAAAGAGGGGGGGTTAATGTCAGGGCATTCCCCCCTCCCCCTTGCTCCTTCACCCCGCTTACCCCATCTTCCATAGATCAAGGGGGACACATGACAGGGCTCATGATGGAGGGAACTTCCTGGCAGCAGCTTGCTGATTAACTTAACAAGGCAGCGTACTTAAGAGTGGGTCAGCTTATTTAAAGGGGAAATGCGCCTCTCTCTCTCTCTCTCACACACACATACACACACAGTGTGTGTCTCTGTCTCTGCCATGCTGTCTCCCCTCCCTTCATTTCTGCTGCCTTGTAGAGTGTGAGAGTTAACCCTTGAGGGCTCAGCCAATTGCTCGTTCATCATTTAGCAGTAAGGCATTCCCTGGGAAATATCCCACCCTCTGACTCCTCCACCTCAACCAAGCTTCACAATAATCATCACTGTGTACCAGTATTAAATTGTTTGTTTAAAACTTTTACTGTGAATGTGTGTGTGTGTGTGTGTGTGTGTGTGTGTATATATATATATATATATATATATATATATATATATATATATATATATATATATATATTAGTGTTTTGTCTAGTGAAAAAATATTCCCTGAACCTAACGCCTTCATTAACATTAATTCTTATGGGGAAATTGGATTCACTTAACATCGTTTCACTTAAAGTTGCATTTTACAGGAACATAACTACAATGTTAAGTGAAGAGTTCCTGTAGAAAGAATTCAACATTTATTATTATGCGTATGTTTCATAAAAGGCAATCACAGCATTTTCAGGGTCCTGACTCATAATTTTCAAAAGTTTGGGGTTAGCAATCCTGTGCCACTGAGAACTCAGGCCTTAAATCTCTATCTGCTACCCATGGGAAGCCCCTAATTTAGTGTGATCATTTATCTAAAACAGCAGAGTTAATGGAAAAGGAAATAGAGAGGCCAAGGTGTGGGAATGCGCATGGAGCTGGACTGTGGGTCCAAGCAGCAAATGAGCACAGCCCCCCCAGGATTGGCGGTGAACTAAAGAGATAAATTAGAACTTTCATTTTTTTATGTAGGTCCTTAGAGCCTTTGCTGGAGACAAGAGGCCTGACAACAGAAACTGACCACTGCCAAGGCAGTATTGCCAGCAGCATGTAATCAAAGATCATGAGATTGGTTGAAGGAAATGAGGTTTTTTTCTTCTAAAAAATTACATTCTGGATCGTATGTTTCTTTGTTTCCGAGCTTTCAGGTTTCGCTCTGGTCACATTGTCAATTTTTTATATTCAGCCATGAGAGTGAGAAACTGACCTTCGTTGAAGTGAGAGCTGAGATGGTCACATAATCACAGGATTGCTGGAGCTGGGGCATTAAGAAGAACACCAGCAAGTGAAGGAGTCAGTGTGAAATCAGGAAAGTTTGCAACAACCCCAATGTGATGTTTTGTGATTTGACGTAAACAGGAAACAGCTGCACTTCTGTAGCTATTGCAGGCCCCTCTCTGGCCCCCATCACGGCACTACCTGAGCACCGCACAAACTTCAATGTGCTGAGCCTCGCCCTGCTGCAGATGGGGAAGGGCTCTTACCCCCATTTTACAAAAGGGAAAGTCAGGACCAGACAGAATAAGTGACTTGCCTGAGTTCACACAGAGCAGGGAACTGAACCTGGGTCTACTCAGGGTAACTTAGGCCCTGTCTACACTTGCAAGTTAGAGCGCATTAAATCAGCCCCGGGCATCTTAACTCCTGAGGTGTCCACACTGGCAAGGCACGTAGAGCGCCCGGACTCCATGGCTGGAGCACTCCTGGTAATCCATCTCCATGAAAAGCATAGAGCTCTGCAGCCATGGCTCTCTCTGGGCACTGGAACTGGCTTAGTTTCACTTTCACAGGAATATGCCCCAGCACCCATAGGTGGCGAGTTATATGGGCCCGTGGTGCCCATGCTCCACCAATACTCCTGAAGGTGGACCCAGCTCCACCAATGTTTGGGCCCCAGGCCCCGTGCTTTGGGGATCCCCGTGCCATGGGTCGGCAATGTGGGGCGCGCTCATCTCGGGGGCAGCTCTCCCCCCCCATCACTGTGAGCTGCTGAGAGGCCCCAGCTCTGACCTGGCTCCCAGCCCATTGGCCAGGAACCCCGGCCAATGGGATCTGCAGTGGGTGGTGCCAGAGCTGCCTGGCCACGCCTCCCCAGCAGGGAGGGGGAGGGAGCCCCAGGCAGCAGCTCTCAGCCCCAGGCAGAGAGAGAGTAGAAGGAGCCTGTCACTGTCAGACAGAGACAGACACAGCTGGTGAGTTGTGGGGACAGACAGATGGAGCCGGGGGAGGGGGAAGGGAGCAGCGATGGGCACCCCAGGGTGGCATAAAATACACAGGACAGAGGGGGCTTCCTGAGGGGGCTATAGCAACCCCCCACCCTCCGCAGAGCAGACCCGGGCTGTGGCTGGCTCCGTCCATCACTCCCCCCATCCCACAGAGACCCACACAATCCTCTGCCCCCCTGAGAGACCCCCCAATGGCCCCTGTGCCCCTGTCATCCCCTCCAGAGAGTCCCCCCTTTGTGCCAGACAATTCCCTCCCCCACTGCCTCCCCTACTCCAGAGTTCCCTACAATCGCCCCCTTTGCTCCCGCCCCCCAGCCCATTGGTCGGGAGGCTCCCAGTCTAATTTCTTTGCAAAGAAGCCCAGTTACAGTTTTTTTCACTTGAGACGTATATTTTCTGGTCATTCATAAGCTCATTTATTTTGTTAACTCGGTTTCATAGGCAATTTTAAAAGTCACTTGAATTGTACCTGGTTTTTTCCATTGGTCCAAAAACACATGGAAGATGTGCCTTTTTTTATTTCTGTGGGCCAAACCACCCTGTGTAGAAATGTAAATGTCGGAGCCAGAAAAGCTCTTTAAGGGTAAGGGTCCCTTCAGGAAATTGTCCTCAAATCATTCAATAAGCATGTCACAAAAATAAATTTTATATTTCCAAGATCACTGCTTTTATAATTTATACTCAGGTAAAGGAGAAAATCCCTGGAAATATTATTTTTAAGAGGGGGTTCCCAAGACTTGACATTTTAGTGAAAGGGGTTCACAGGTTGTTAAAGTTTGGGAACCACTGCCTTACAACAACATATTCCTAAACTAAACAAAAGGAATGCAAGCAGTAATGCCCCCATTGTAATAATATGATGGGGTTGTTTCACTGCCTTAGTTACATAGCACATCACATCATAATTAGTACACAAAATAGACACTCTATAGGCTGTATGAAATCATGTTTTTCATTTGATATATATTCTGAAGCACATGGATTTGACTCTAAGTCAGAAATTTTCTGAACCTCTGGTAGGAGTAAGCGTAAATTTTGAAACTGGTCGGATATCAAAGTGGTCCAATTAAAAGAAATCTGATACCTAAGATCTAATTGTAGGGCTTTGTCTGCTGGACAATAAATAATGTGATTTACTGTGGCCGTGGTGAGATTAAAATGTAAGTCTAGCAAAGAGGTGGCCTTAATGTATACGCAGCTATCATTAGCTTGGAATAGCAACTGTCCTGTCAGGGTAGTTCCTTGTCCCATATCTGCTCAACAAACTTTGTTAAACATTGTGACCAGGGCCGGCTCCAGGGTTTTGGCTGCCCCAAGCAGCCAAAAAAAAAAAAAAAAAGCCGTGAGCGGGAGTGAGGGACCGTCCGCTGAATTTCCGCAGAATAGCTGGACCTGCCGCCCTTCTCCTGAGTGGCCGCCCCAAGCACCTGCTTGCCAAGCTGGTGCCTGGAGCCGGCCCTGATTGTGACAGCTTCCCCTTGCTTCAATTTCCTTACATACTGAAGCTGCAGGAGTTCCAAGGGCCAAAATGTCCACTGATTCCCTATTCCAATCCAAATATCAGGTGTTATTCCAGGAGCACTAACAAGAAATTGGCTAGGCATTACCAGGTGGTCTAATCTCCCAGATGTCATGGTGAATAATCCAGTCCCACATGCATCCTTCCCATGGACACGGCAGGATTCAGTATGTGGAAGCCCACACCAACCTGGACGCAATAAGTCGAACCTGGAAGTGCTTGCCGTCGACTGCGGTACTCCAGCTAGACGAGAGGAGTACCGCGGAGTCAATGGGGAGCCGCGGAGTCGACGGGGGAGCCTGCCTGCCGCGTGTGGACCGAGGTAAGATCGAACTAAGGTACTTGAAACTTCAGCTACGTTATTCACGTAGGTGAAGTTGCATACCTTAGTTCGATTTGGGGGGTTAGTGTAGACCAAGCCTTAGTTACTTACTGAGATCATTTCAATACCGGTAAAATTTCCAGTGGCAGAACACACTCTCTGAGTATGAGTCTGATTATTTACTAATTGGGTAACCAAAACAACAAGGACCCCTTCCCCCTGATATACTACAGACCCCTCGAATGGCCATTATATCAACCCCATTATAAAACCTTAATTTCAAATTCTTGAAGCTCATTTGTAGTGATGTCATATACTTTTATCTCCTTTGGCCAGTCTTTTTCCACTCAATTGTTCGCTTATATGGGATACCCTGAACCTTAAAAATAAACTTTTTCAGACAATATTTAAATAAATCACTAAAGTGTGAAGGCATTGGCCATTGGGTTTTATCAGATATATGGCATTGTCTGTATTTAGATGTTTTACAGGGGTAATAGTGTAATGGAGGGGTTGGCGGGGGCAGTGGCAACAAAGTGCCTTTGGTATTTGTCATTTAAAATCCAGTTAGGTAGGGCAATACATGCTGAAGGACTTATCCAAAAACACAGGGCGCAGCCTGTGGAATAAACCCCCTGTGACGGGTTGGATCACAGAAACCCCTTGGGAGCTGCCACCAGATGTGCAAAGACTACCCCTGCTTCTGTTTTCCCTGCCAGCTCAGGACTCCAGCACCCTGTCTTGCTGAGCCAGACACTCCCGTCTGGCTCCAGACACAGATCCAGAGTCTGAATCTCCTGTCCCAAAGCTGCAAGTTTACCTGAAAACAGCTCACAGTAGTGTGCTTGTCTTTAGCACTCAGATGCCCAACTCCCAATGGGGTCTAAACCCAGATAAATCCGTTTTACCCTGCATAAAGCTTATGCAGGGCAAACTCATAAATTGTCTGCCCTCTATAACACTGATAGAGAGATATACACAGTTGTTTGCTCCCCCAGGTATTAATACATACTCTGAGTAAATTACTAAATAAAAGGTGATTTTATTAAATACAGACAGTAGGATTTAAGTGGTTCAAAGTAGTAACAGACAGAACAAAGTAAGTCACCAAGCAAAATAAAATAAAATGCGCAGATCTATGCCTAATTAAACTGAATACAGATAATTTCCTCACCAGTTCCAGAGTGCTCCCTTTTACAGGCGAATCTCCTTTTAGCCTGGGTCCAGCTATCACTCACACCCCCTGCAGTTACTGTCCTTTGTTTCAGTCTCCTTCAAGTATCTGGGGGGGGTGTGTGTGGAGAGGTTCCTTCTTTAGCCAGCTGAAGACAAAATGGAGCGGTCTCCCACAGGTTTAAGTAGACTCTCTCTTGTGGGTGGAGACCCCCCTCCTCCCTCCTATGCAAAGCCCAGCTCCAAGATGGAGTTTTGGAGTCACCTGGGCAAGTCACATGCCCCTGCATGACTCAGTCTTTGCAGGCCGACGCCATTGTCCACATGGCATCTTGCATGTCTCCAGGAAGACTTCTCATGTGGATTGGAGCATTCCAAGATGCATTGTTCCCTAAGTGTCTCCTGATCAGGTACTTAACCTGGCGAATTCCTTCCTAAAGAAGCTGACCAAATGCCTCACAAAGCTTACTTAGAAATCAGGCAAGCATACAGCCCATATTCTTAACCTCGAGTAGGAAATGATATATATGTACAAATAGGATGAATAGATATAGTAGATCATAACCCTTACGGAGATATGTTATATGGCACAGGCAGCACAAAACATATTCCAGTTATGTCATACATACATTTATAAGCACCCCCTCCCCATAAAGCCTTATGGGGTACACTGTCACACCCCCAAATTCAATCAATACCACATTCCCAAACATGAGTCCCAAAAGTTTCTTCCTGCCAGTGTATAATTTTTTGTTTCTTCACCAGGGTCAGTTCTTAATGTCTTTTGTAGTCAGGAATTCCTGGACTTTGGCAATTTCAGCGGAGTGAGTATTCCTCCTTCTTTCCTGAAGGAATCGTGGCTCAGCATCATACAGGAGAGAGGTTACCAGCACATCACCCTGTAGTGCTTTGGTTTCTGTATCAAATACTGAATGCAGGTTAGCTCTGTCACTGGACAAGGGAGAGGTTACCAGCACATCACCTTGTCCTTTTCTCCTGCTGTTCAGAAGGAAGAAAAGAAATATCAAAAGGAGACGCAGTGAGACGCATGGGTCCAGGCAGTCAATCCTTGGCACTTCATAGTAGTGTTGGTAGTCAGCAGGACTTGGTAAGGGCCTTTCCAGTGTGGAGCCAAAGCAGTCTTTCATTGGTGGAGCTTTACATAGATCCATTCTCCTGGTTCCAAGGAGTGGCAGGGCTGCGAGGGTCTTTGGGTAGCGCTTCTTTTACCTGTGAGAAAAGAAACTAACACATTTCATTAATGCCTGGCAGTGTTTTGCAGATTTTACAGCTGCTTGGGCACATTCAAGCCCCCCCTTCTCGGTTGTCAGCCAAGTCTTAGCTGTGAGCAGTGTCCTTGAACGGAGCCAGTGTCTTATCTTTGGACTGAGCTTGCTAGCTATTGTTTTTTTAGTTAATTTGTTCTGTTCTATTTCCTTCTCCCCTTCTTGGCTTCTTTTAACCTACAAAAGAAACTTCCACTCTTCACTCATACACCTTTTCCCAACAATGAACACATACACATTGCCATTATACAGTACTTTAGTCTTATTATTCAATGTATGCCACATACACCCTTCCAGTAAAATAACTTTATTACAGAGCTTTGGAGCAACAAGCCAGGACAAGCACACCCACTTTTCAGGAGTCTACTTGGTACAACCTCTGGTGTCCAATAGCTGTCCTCCCTCCCCAGCCCTCTGGTTGGCAGGGGCCAAACTGAATGCAGGGTGGGGGGCCCCAGCTGGGAGGTGGGAAAGGAGAGGGGCTCAGGGGCACAATCATGGTGGGGGATGGTGGTGGCAGATGTGCTGGATCTAGGCTGGTGGGGCCCTGCCACACCCCCTGGCTTGAAGGGGTTTCTCAATGGCTCTCAGTGCCCCCCCCACACACACACACTGTACAGATTGTTTCAGTGCCTCTGCCTGGGACTAGGAGCCAGGGATAAGAACAGGGTACAGCTGGCGGGGGGTGAACCTGGGGCTGGGGGAGGCAGGCTGGGAACACAGTATAGAACAGATCTTGTTAACATAGAAATCAAAGTCCATCTTGGGGAGCATCCAGAGACCGGATCCGGCCCTGGGCTCTCCCCGCTGATTCCCAAACCAAGAGACTGACCCGATTCCAGCCCCCCATCTTCAGTGACATCCAGCTGCCCCTCCTCCGTGCTTTCTCTCTTTCCCAGGAAAACAGGTCACCTGGCCTCCCCCTATCTCTTTGTTCTCCCACACCTTTGGCTAGTTCCTTGCAGAGGACGGGGTCAGGCCATCGCTTCCAGGATACAGAATTTTGGCCATTCTCTATGCCCAGGCAGCCACTCTACAATCACACCTGCCCTCTAGAGGTCTCCGCAATGATCACACACCCGTATCCCACCAGCTTGATACTTGAGTAACACATGGGGAAACTGAGGCACACACATGATATTCAGAGAAACCATTAAGACCATTCCAGCTTCATCACACCCCTCTGAAACCAGCCCAGGAGCACTTTCTCCAGTGGCTGGAACCACTCTAACTATACGAGCCCCTGAGCCTGAGCTCCCAGGTGATGGAGAGACCTGGGAAAAGGGCTGAAGCCAGGCAGAGAAATGACTCTGCACAAAGGACACCTTTTAGGGACCTACTGGTGTTGCAGGGTGTTCAGTGCTGGGGTGGGGGGGGCAGGTCTGTATTGTGATAAAGTGACTGAGGGTTTTCCCAGTGTGGCAGAGTTCAGAGCGTCTGTCTGCAGGGAGAGACGGGGGACATGGACACAAGCCCCTTCTGTAACCTCTCCCATTGCCCCTCTCGCCCTGACAAGCTAAAGAATCACATCCACATTTTGTTCCAGATCATCCGGTCTTCCAGGGGACAGAGAAGGGAAATGGCTGTGATTGAGACAGCTCAGGTAGGGGAGTTGAAGGGAGCTGCGCGGGGTGGGGGAAGAGGAGGATTTGCTGTAGAGGGGGAGGGGCACGAAACACACAGTGTGAGGCAGTTTGGGGACAGGGTGTGATAAACCTGCTGGAAAATGATCAACCTGGGCCTGATTTTGTGAACAGGCCCATTGGCTAGGGGTGGAGGGGGACATTCCTCCATTTCTGACACTGGAAACACCCCACTAGCTGCTGTGAAATACAAAGGGAAGCTGTTGGGATTCCTGTCCCTCTCCCTGGCTCAGAGCTCTGCTTCTCGTATCAGCCTGTGGCTGGCAGGCGTGTGGGAAATGAGAAGACCCTGCCCTGCTCCACCTGCTGTGAAGGAAAAGGAGCTCTCACCTTCACCCCACCCCCTGAAGCCTCCTGGCTGCTCTGAGCAGGGTGTGGGGGGATTTCTGCTTTTCTGGCCCTCCCAGAGCTTCTCTGTTTTGCTTATTTTTCCCTGTGACTAGTGCAGAGGTGGGCAAACTATGCCCGTGAGCCACATCTGGCCCACGGGACCGTCCTGCCCAGCCCTTGAGCTCCTGGCCAGGGAGGCTAGCCCCTGGCCCCTCCCCTGCTGTCCCCCCTTCTCCACAGCCTCAACTTGCCATGCCGCCAGTGCTCTAGACTGCGTGGTGGTGTGGCTGGCTCCAGCCGGATTGCACAGCTACTAGTCCTGGTGCTCTGACCAGCACAGTAAGCGGTCAGGGGTGGGGGTTGGATAAGGGGCAGGGTTTCCAGGGGCAGGGAGCAGGGGGTGGTTCCATAGGTGTGGGAATCTCGGGGGGCCTGAAAAGGGGGGGGTTTCAATAGGGGTCGGGGCAGTCAGGGGACAGGGGGAATTGGATAGGGTGTGGAGTCCTGGGGTCTGCATGTCTGAGACTGGTCAGGTTCTTCCCTGGTCAGTTAGATTGGAGGGGAATGGGCTCCGTAATGCACAGCTGCTGTGTGAAAGAGACTTGCATCTCCATACACTCTCCAGTGAGAACAGGGTGTCAAAACCTACCAGATATACTGAATCATCCCAATCTGACCCTCCTCGCTTTCCAGGCGGAGAAGCCCTGTATTGTCCTGTCTGTGTTGTTTCTCATTCACACACACAATCCCTGTTCACTTCCCTCCTTGGTAACAGCTCCAGCCATGTGGAGGGCTCTGGGCTCTGCCGGTTTAGAAATGGGCAGGGGTTTAACTCCAGAGCTGGGTATGCGTCAGCAGGGCCCCCAGAGAGCACAGATCCTAGGAACTCCTAGTGAGGGCGTCACAATTCCCCCCACCTCCCCAGACGTCTGCCTCCTCAAAGGTGGCTCAGTTACCATGTTCCCATCCTCTTCAATTCCATGTTCTGCCAGCAGAGCACAGGGACAGGTTCCACCCATGGAATGTCCTTTCTAACAGACACTCTCTCAATCCTCCACACACCCTGATCTGGTCTGATTTCACTTCCTGCACAGGATTCCCCCTTCCCAAACCTGAACTTATCTCCCACCTGGAATGAGGGGAAGAGCCATGAGTGCCCAATCATTAGGCCTGTGAGGAAACAGAGATCCTGAGAGGTGCCTGCACAGGTGAGGACTGACACACAAACCATCTAGTGAATGAAGGAAAAAGTGGAGAATCCCACAAATGTGGTATCAGTAAGTGCCCTCAGTTCTTCCTCATCTCACCCAGGGCAGGGCTGTAGTCAGCAGATATGACTGACATTGCTTTCCACCTGTCCTGTTACCTGCAGGAGTTTCCTTCCCAATGTTTCTTCTCTGTGAATTTTTGGGTGGGATGTGGAGGTAGAATCCTATTATAAAACCTTAATTTCAAATTCAGCTTTAATATGTTGGGTTTTCCCTCCATGCTATTCCTCTTTCTTTCTCCCAGGCACAATGACTCCTGACTGGATTGTCTCTCTCCCAGCAGGGGAAGTGGAACCAGAGGGGACCTTTGTGGGAAGAGCTGAAGGGAATTTTTCCCAATGCTTGGAACAGGGAGAAGAGTGGGAAAATTGGCAGAGGTTAGAGAGGCTTCTGGGAAACCACTCAAGGGAGCAAATTGATTAATCTATTAGCTGTGGGGAAGGATACAGGGATCCCACAGCCCGGCAGACAACCCGGAAGGAAGAAAAATGCTATGAATGCCTTGGTTATGGAAAAGCATTCGTTCTGAGACCACAGCTTGTTATGCCTCAGACAATTCATACTGGAGACAAATCACTTCATGGGGAAAACTTCAATAACTGCTCATATTTTAATAACCATGGGAGAAACCACACAGGACAGAAACCCTATCAATGCCTGGAGGGCAAGAACTACTTGAATTGGAAGGTAGCACTGATAAGCCACATAGGAGGGAGACTCCATAAATGTTTAGACTGTGGAAAAAGTTTTATATGGAAGTCATACGTTGTCAGACATCAGGCTATCCACATAGGAGAGAGATCCCATAAGTGTTTGGACTGTGGGAAAAGTTTCACAAACAAATCAAATCTTATAACACATCAGAGGATCCATACAGGAGAGAGACCCCATTATTGCTCAGACAGTGGAAAAAGTTTCATACAGAGGTCACATCTTGTTAGACATCAGGCAATCGACACAGGAGACAGATCCCATAACTGCTTAATTTGTGGAAAAAGTTTCATACTGAGGTCAGCCTTTGTTTCACATCAGAGAATCCACAAAGGAGAGAGACCCCACATGTGCTTAGACTGTGGGAAAAGTTTCATACAGAGGTCAAATCCTACTTAGTCATCAGACTGGCCACACTGGAGAGAGACCTCATAAGTGCTTAGACTGTGGGAAAAGTTTCATACGGAGGTCAAATCTTGTTGAACATCAAGCAATCCACACTGGAAAGAGACCCCATCAGTGTTTAGACTGTGGAAAAAGTTTCATACAGAGGTCAGGCCTTGCTGTACATTGGAGAATTCACACAGGAGAGAGACCCCATCAGTGCTCAAACTGTGGCAGAAGTTTTATACAGAGGTCAACCCTTATTAAACATCAAGCAATCCATACAGGAGGAAGACCATAAGTGCTTGGACTCTGGTAAAGGTTTCAGAAACAGATCAGCCCTTCTAAACATCAGGCAAAAGACACATAGTGCTTAGACTGTGGAAACACATTTCAAATAGATGCCAGCCCTTGTTTTCCATCAGTGAATCCACCCAGGGGAGAGACCCCATAACTGCTTAGCCTGTGGAAAGAGTTTTATACGGAGGTCAAACATTGTTAAACAGCCAGCAATCCACAGAGGAGAGAGACCCCAAAAGTGCTTAGACAGTGGGAAACATTTCATAAACCGATCAGTCCTTGTTTTAAAGGAGAAAATCCACCCAAGAGCAAGTACTTGGACTGTGGCAAAAGTTGCACACTGAGATCCCCCTCATTAAACACTGGAGAATTCACTGGAGTCTTGTTTGAGGGAGAAGGCAACATGGCACATTTAATTTGAACACAGAGAAAGCTACTAACTCATAATTTGTCCAAAGGTGGTTAACACCGTTTCATTTATAAATAGACAATTTCATTAATTAAAAAAGGTGGTTTCATTACAGTAATTTCATTGCAAGTATACAGAGCCATATTGGTAGGTATAATTTATTAAAAGGGTGATTTCATTCTTCAGCCCTGCAACCTGTCCTGAAAGAGTTAAGAACCTTGCAGGATATTTGACCCAGATTCAGCCTTTAGAGACATGTTCGAAAAGTGTTTAAATGGTATTTGGGGCTATTCCAAGTAATAGAGACTAGAACTTTGAAATGTAAACTTGTATTGTTAAGAAAATGGAAGAAATAATAGTGTGGTTGATTAATCATGATTAACTCAAAAATAATTGTGAGTAGAAAAATTAATAGAATACCAACTGAAATTTGTTAAATGTTTTTGGAGGTTTTCCTACATTTTAATTTCTATTGATTTCTCTCACAACAAAGAAGAGAGAGTGTACAGTGCTTACTTTATATTATTTTTATTACAAATATTTGTACTGTAAACATGAAAAGCAAAAATAGTGTATTTCAATTCACCTCATACAAGTACCGTAGTGCAATCTCCCTATCATGAAAGTGTAACTTAGAATGTAGATTATTTTTGTTATATAAGTGCACTCAAAATAAAGCAATTACAAACTTTAGAGCCTAGAAGTCCACTCAGTGCTACTTCTTTTTCTGCCAATCGCTTAGACAAACAGGTTTGTTTCCATTTGCAGGCGATAATGCTGCAAGTGAGAAGAGGCAATTTTATGACACTGTTTCAGTTTGAGTTGCAAGATATTTACATGCCAGATGTGCTAAAAGAAGAACAGGAGTACTTGTGGCACCTTAGAGACTAACAAAATCCCTTCATGCTTCAACCACCATTGCTTAGCCTCCCTTTGCCCAGGGCTGGCTCTAGGTTTTTTTCCTGCTCCAAGCAAAAAAAATGTTGGCTCCCCTCCCCGTGCCCACCTGCTGCCCCATCCCTGGGCTGCCCCTTTCCCCCCACCCCGCTGCTGCCCCATCCCTGGGCTCTCCCCCAACTTGCACCCTCCTGCCACCTCAGCCCTGGGTCACTGGTAACTAGCTCCCAGGACGGGTCATTCAGCAGGAATTTTGGATGTGCACAGAACACAGACAGGATTGGTTCCCATATGGTTACAGAACTGCAGTAAAGTGGAACCATTTTCAGCTTGTGTGATTGGAGGATATCTGGATGCATATTATAAGACTGTCCTACATAAATGAGGAAAAGTTGAGGTGCCTTTATTATTCTTTTGTTCCACTCTTTGTTTCTATGGGGAATTTACCAATGCGATATCACTGTCTTCCTTTCAAACAAATTAAACTAAAAAAAAAAGGCAATGGCTGTTGAAAATAGCAATTCCAGTCCTAAAAACCACTGGGAAGCATTTCTTGCTCAATTTTATCCTACTTTTTCTTCAGTAAATTACAGTGGATCAGTATATTTGATTTGGGAGAAATGAAGTAACAGCTGCCCAAATTGAGCTTGAGCACTCCTGGATTTTGAGGTGTTCAAATCTGGAAGGCAGGTGCTAGATTCCCTTTCTGAATATTAGCTAAATCTGGAAAGGAAGAGTCAGTTTCTGCTTCCATGGCTCAGAAGTGGAAATCCTCCTGAGTGCCTGATACTGTATCTAAAGCTGCCCAGGTCCTCTAGCAGAGCCTCCCCTCCCTTACTTTTCATTTTAAATTCTAGTGGGATCCACATACCTCCCTTGCTAGGCTTCAGATAGACGGGGCACTGTCCATTTAGTCCACCCAATTCCTTCTTTGGGGGCTGCAAGGTGAGGTCACACCAGGATCCCTAATCCAGTCTGGGGATATCTTCTGAAGGGGATATCTGGGCCAAAGCCTTCTACTCCTTGGGCACACTTCCCAGGCCACCCCGCTCTAGCAGTGAGCTCTCCCTTCACAACAAGCTGCAGCATGAGGTTTCAGCTACCATACTCCTTCCCTTTCCTGTTGATAGCAGCCAAGGGTTTGCTGGGAAATGTAGTTCTTTCCCTGCTCTAGGGCTGGCTCTATAGGCAGGGAGCTAGGCAAGGAACTATAGCTCCGAGGGGCCTGCAGGTTTTCAGCTCCCATGCTGGATCCCCAGCTGCTCAATGGCTCCGCTTCTGCAGGGTTGTGAGAAGGGAGGAAGTGAGTTAAAAAAAAAAAAGGATGGCGCGAATGCCGCCCCCTGCAAATATGCTGCCCAAAGCACCTGCTTGTTTTGTTGGTGCCTAGAGCCGGCCCTGGATGGGAGGGGAAAATAAATCTCACTTATACATTGTCTGTCCTGGGATGGTTGTGAGGCTGCAAGGATTTTGGTTCCATTTGCCAGGAAGGAGTTAAAATTCAGGCAGCAGAAAAGCCAGAAACTGCTGAGAAGCAAGGACATAGTTTCTGTCAATACATGATAACTTAGTTCAGCTTATCAGTAAGAAGGAACAAAGCTTGTGCCCATGGAAAGCGACAGTTCAGTGAGGAAAACAGGATCAGGACGAGACAAGCAAGCAGGGATATTTCAGTAGCACAAACGGCACTGACAATTGATAAGCTTATATGGTTAATGCCCACCCAGTAACTTAGTTCTTAGAACAGAATAAACCCTCCGTTCACAGCCCACTGGATATCTGTAAGTACTAATCTCTACCCCCCCACACCCCGCCTCCTTCCCCAGTAAGGTAGTCATAGCTGTTTGATGCAATTAGGATGGCCTCTATATGTACGTATTGTTCTTATTTTTATCTTTGTTCAGGGTTCTCTTTTGACTCGTAACAATGTCAGTCTCTGTATGCACAGATAAATGCAAATGAATTGATAAGAGAATGTATATAACTGGCCACTATAGCACCATATCTTTGAAGCTGCTTGTCAGTCTTCCCGGTACCATAAATAAACCCCCTTCAGTATTGTCTGTGCTTGCCTGATTCTTGGGGGAAAAGAATCTTTTTTCCTAACACAATTGCTGGGAGATGCCTGAATGAGAGAGGAAAGAGACGGTTTCAGACCTTTTTATATTAAATACTGGAGTGTGTCTCGGTATGTTTCTCTATCATAATTAAAACACAATTCTAGGAGATCAGAGTGGGGACGCTGTTATAAATATAAAAGCCTGAAATCTCACCTCTTTTCTCCTTCCCCCCTCCAGACACTCTGCCGTCTGCACTAGAGACAAAAAGAGGAGGATCCCTAGGAGCACGCAGACAGGGTGAGTTTGCAGCTTAGATTGTTTTTAAATTATGAGACAATTCCAGAGAAAACATCTTCATGAGATTGCAGCTAAAGTTACCAACAAACTGACAGCGACCATGACACACACAGCCCTAAAAACACACACATCAAACAGCGAGGAGATCCACACTGGAATATGGGGGACTAGGGGCCAATGCCCTCCCCCAATTTTAAAAGTGGGATGTCCAGCCCCCCCTACTTTTTAACTTGGGCATAGTTTGAGGGAAGGGGGCCATGGGCAGGCGTGGAGCATTGCAGGCGTGGAGCATGGCAGTGCTTTGTGGCGGTGTAGCTGATCAGCTCCCCCCTGTGTAGCACAGCCCATGCCTGTGGCACCAGCCTCTTCCCAGTCCTGGCCCCTCTCAATGGCTCCACACCTGCTCCTCTTCCCACAAGGCCCTGCCCCCTGGCCAGAAGCTAGAGCCTGTTCTCCATCTGCCCTGGGCGGTGCACTCTGGAGAGCAAGGATATGTACCAGGGCTGATCTCAAGGCCCCTAGACCTCAGCCCAGGCCAGGTGGAGCATCAGGGGCTGTCCACAGGGGCCATTGTTCCCAGCCTGGTCAGGGGTCAGGGCCTTGTTGGGAAGAGGAGAAGTAGGGTGGGACCATGGAGGGGGTGGGGCCAGAGGTGGCTCTAGCTTTTTTGCCGCCCCAAGCATGGCAGGCAGGCTGCCTTCAGCAGCTTGTCTGGGGGAGGTCCCCAGTCCCGCGGATTCGGCGGCATGCCTGCGGGAGATCCCAAGTCCCGCGGCTTCAGTGTACCTGCCGCCGAATTGCCGCCGAATCCGCGGGACTGGCAAACCTCCCGCAGGCAAGCCGCTGAAGGCAGCCTGACTGCCATCCTCGCAGGGGCTGGCAGGCTGCCCCCCGCGGTTTGCCGCCCCAGGCACACACTTGGTGCACTGGTGCCTGGAGGCACCGCTGCCTTCGCCTGGTTGGGGAGTCATGCAGCTGACAAACACCTGCCAGGAATGGTCTAGATAATACTTAGTCCTGCCATGAGTGCAGGGGACAAACTGCTATCTGTAGTCATTTGCTCCATCAGAGAGAAGTTTTTTCCCAATAGCAGTTTCTTACAAACCCCTTACAGATCAGCAACTGGTACAGGTAGCACATTCCTACAGGGAACAGTTTCCTATTCGACACCCGCCAGCTACCACTGTGTGCAGAGCAGGGAGGAAGCCAACCCACGATGTGTTGGGGGCTGGGACAGCCACACCTGGAGGGAGCTGAAAGAGGGTTAAGAGGGGGAGGGGTGTAGAAGGGGGATTGAGGGAGGATGAGGGATGGGTCAGGGGCAGGAAGGGGATGCAGTGGGCAGGGCAGGGTACTAAGGGGGGATGGGGCAATGCAGGGGAATAGAGAAGACTTATGGGCCAGATGGGAACAGGGCTGCAATAGAAGGAAACTGTGTGTGTGTGGGGGGGGGGGGATGGGTCACTGTGAGGGAAAGGAGG
Source organism: Malaclemys terrapin pileata (assembly GCF_027887155.1). Taxonomy (NCBI): domain Eukaryota; kingdom Metazoa; phylum Chordata; order Testudines; family Emydidae; genus Malaclemys; species Malaclemys terrapin. The sequence continues at coordinate 41,218,905 of NC_071517.1, read as the reverse complement.
AATGTCGGGGGAGGTTGGGGGTAGACTGTGAGAGCCAATGGAGACTGGCTGGGGGAGGGAGGGAAAGATGGTAGGGGTCGGGGAGAAGGAGAGGGAGAGATACAAGGACAGCTCCCCCAACCCACGGGGAAGGAGAAGGGGAGCGGTTGCCCCACCCAGACAGAGGGGAATTCTTTTACCGCAAATATCACTGACGCTTTGGGGGTAGGTGGAGGTTTCTGCCTAAGGGCTCAGAAGCTACAAGGCAGGTGTCCAGACTAGGGATGTGAATAACATTTTAAAGAAGTAACTGTTTCAACTATTAACATTGTATTGGTTAAATGTTAAAGGAATTCACAACACAGGCCCCACCCAGGATCCCAGCTCTCTCCCCCGCCCAGCATCCCGGCTGCCGCCATGACTGGTTAAGGCCCACAAAGCACAGGGGGAGAGGCTAGAATTGCTCTGGGCCCAGTGGAATGCTTTTTAGAGTAGGGGTGCAGTGCCCCCCTTATCCCTGTCTGTGCCCCCCCACCCCCTTGAGGTGGGGCTGGGAGCAGGGCCATGACTCCAGGAAAGGGGGAGTCAGGATGCAGACATGGGTAAGGGGCCTGAGGCTGGATATGGAAGCTGATGAAGTCATCCTCATCATACTGGAATTCCCCGCCCCCCGGGGGTGTCCCAGTCCATGGCCTGCACCCCGTGGAACCCTGGGGGAGGGCAGGGACAGAACTAGGTCAGCAGCCAGAAGTGCTCAAAGATCATGAGTTTACCACTCCCTGTCCCCCCCAATCAGTTACAGAGATTACCAAGTTCGGAGGCTTTTTATTTGTCCTCTGGATTTGTACCTTTCTGGGGACACTGGGAAAAAAGGTCCTGTTACCTAGAGCCTGACGGCGTGTGGCCACCGCCAGAGCACGTGTCTGAGCCACAGAATCCCTGCAGCACAGTCAGGGCCTGGGCAGGAGGCCTGGGACATGGGAGGGACAGACAGTGAGCTGCCCTGGCATCCCACAGGTGCTGTTTGTGCTTCCCCCAGGCTCTCACAGTGGCAGTACCGGCCCGCTCTTCTTCACCCCCCTGCTCTCTCCTGCAGGTATCAGCATGGATTGGCGGGGGCCCTTCGGAGGTGGGAGCCATCAGCGTTAGTGCACAGCTGATTTCACATCCATTGGATTCAGAGAAATACCTTTCCAGTGTCCCCCTGCACCACTGCGATCACCCCTCTGCTATAGATGTGAAACTTGATTGACATATGTGATCGCTCTGATCAGCATCTGTATGTGGAGAGGCTGGGGTCCCCCCCACTCCCCTTAGTGTTGAAAGGCGCTGGATTTCAGCGCCTCTTGCATTCCACAGGTGCCGGGGAAGGCAGAGCGAGCTGCGATGTGAATCCACGTGATCGCTTTTAGTCCACAGCCCCAGCTCTGCCTCCACGCTGGGCATCAGTGTAATTCCTGCTTCCCCCAGGGAGATCAGACCCACTCCATGTGTTCAACCTCCCAGGAAGCGGAGAAATCAGACTAATGCCTAGATTCCAAGGCCAGAAGGGATCACAGAGATATAATCTCATCTGCCCTCCTCTAGACCAGCCCAGAGACCTGCCCCCAAATAATTCCTACCACAGAGCTTTTCTATTTGTCTGACAATTTTATTCTTAACTATTGTTTTGACTAATTTCATCAGTACCGACGTTAGACTTAACGTTCTATAATTGCCGGGATCACCTCTAGAGTCCTTTTTAAATATTGGCGTTACATTAGCTAACTTCCAGTCATTGAGTACAGAAGCCGATTTAAAGGACAGGTTACAAACCTTAGTTAATAGTTCCGCAACTTCCATCTGGTCCCGGTGACTTGTTAATTTTAAGTTTATCAATTAATTCCAAAACCTCCTCTAGTGACACTTCAATCTGTAACAATTGCTCAGATTTGTCACCTACAAAAGCCGGATCAGGTTTGGGACTCCCTCTAACCTCCTCAGCCGTGAAGACTGAAGCAAAGAATCCGTTTAGTTTCTCCACAATGACTTTGTTGTCGTTAAGCGCTCCTTTTGTATCTCGATCATCAAGGGGCCCCACTGGTTGTTTAGCAGGCTTCCTGCTTCTGATGTACTTAAAAAACATTTTGTTATTACCTTTGGAGTTTTTGGCTAGCCATTCTTCAAACTCCTCTTTGGCTTTTCTTATTACATTCTTGCACTTAATTTGGCAGTGTTTATACTCCTTTCTATTTGCCTCACTAGGATTTGACTTCCACTTTTTAAAGGAAGTCTTTTTATCTCTCACTGCTTCCTTTACATGGTTGTTAAGCCACGGTGCCTTTTTTTTCAGTTCTTTTACTGTGTTTCTTAATTTGGGGTATACATTGAAGTTGGGCCTCTATTATGGTGTCTTTAAAAAGCGCCCATGCAGCTTGCAGGGATTTCACTTTAGTCACTGTACTTTTTAACTTCTGTTTAACTAACCCCCTCATTTTTGCATAGTTCCCCCTTTTGAAATTAAATGCCACAGTGTTGGGCTGTTGAGATGTTCTTCCCACCACAGGGATGTTAAATGCTATTGTATGGCTTGTGGGTAAAACACATGACTGGGGCTCTGGCGAGGGACAGTCAGTTCCTGCCTCCACTGTGAATTCCCTGCTCCTCTGTCAGTGCCTCAGTTTCCCACGAGTGTGTCTCTCGCTCCCCATGACTTTAGAATAGGAACACTACCGAACTGGAGCTGGTTGAATATTGGCAATTTTGAAATTAAAAAAAAAAACATTTCAAAAGGGAACAAAAAAGCTTCAGTTCAGACCCCTCCTATTGTTTCATTTTGATCCCAGAGGTTTATTTTGGTTTGCAGTTCACCTTTTATGAAATATGATGCTATACCATGTTGGCAACAGGAACTGAAATGATTAAAAATGTCACCAAAATCTATATACTGCTGCAAAACATTTTGATTTTGACAAAACTGGAGTTTTGGGATCTGGCAGACTGGAGCTGGAGTGGCTCTGGAGAGAGATCTGTACACTGGCGCTCAGCCGACTCCCCTCCACCCGGAGAGCCAATTGCAGAGTTGGACACTGAGGAGTTGCTGATATTCAGAACAGAGTTCGTGCCACTGTTTCTGTAGCATCCCTGCCAGCTGTCAGCCTGCTCCAGCAGCGGGGCTCTCAGCCATGCAGTGAGAGATGGACACACCTGGGGAGAGCAGGGGAGACGTGCAAGAGGCAGAGGAAGAGTGAGGAGCAGCTGGGGAGGAGAATGGCTCTTCTTGCCAAAAGGGGAAGCATGGTCAGGGGGGAAAGGGGTAGGGGGAAGGAATGGGGAGATGGAGTGGTGGGCAAGGGGCATGGGATGGGGAAGAGAAGGGGAGAAAGGAAGCGGGGGCAGAGGGAGAAGCTGGGTTGGTTTGTAAACAGTGTCCTCTGCTGGGCTGCGCAGAACAGCGCTGCTCCTGTTGTACTGTGCCTCATTGTGCCCTGCCCGCCTGCCCTTCCCTCTGGAGACTGACCATTCCGCCTCCTGCACCTTGCCCCGTGGGGGCCCACAAATAGGTTAGGCATTGGGCCCACAAAAAGTTAATCCGGCCCTGCAGAGTGGGGCTAAGAGTTTTCCTTTCGCCTTTCTGATTGTGTCCTGATTTTTTATTACTTGCTGTTTTGTAAATTGCATTTGTTCTGAACTATAGACAATGGCCAGGGAAGAGGTCAGGGAAGCGTCCATAGCGAAGAAAGTACCCAGAGTGGGGATGCTCTAGCCCGTGTCCTGAGTGGTCACAACCAGGTTGGGGGGCGAGCCCCTCAGGAAGCCTGGGCCCAGCCTTGTCGGGGTTATAAGGACTTTGCCACACAGGAGAGTGGAAGGGGAGCCCTCAAGGTGAGGCAGGCTCTGGGTGAAGGGAGTGAGGACTCAGATCCTTCTACTATTCGATTCCACCCGGGTGGTGTTTAAATCAGGAAAGTTTCCCCGTCTACCTCTGTGCATGTTTACTGGTTTCTCCTAAAGTTTATTAAGTATTTTGGGAAAATGTGTCGGAGCGGCCACCAGTGACAGCTGCTGGCCTTACTCTGAGGCCGCCAAAAAATTTGGTTGTGAGAATCCCCGGGCTAGATGCTCATGATGGGCCCTTCTGACCTTAGAGCCTGTGAGTGGAACAGAAGCTGAACACAGAGAGAAGAAGTCAAAGCAGTCGGTTGATCGCTAGGACCCAGGAGCAGCTGGGAGGCGGCTCTGGGGGGAGCGATCGCTGGGCTCAGGCCCGGCAGCACGAAGTGACTCGCAGCCGCTGCGGGGACTCTGGCTCCAGGCTCCTGGCGAGATCCCCGAGCCCCGGCGGCTGGTGCTGGGAGCCCGGAGCCCTGGCTGCAGCCGGGAGAGGGGAATCTCCAGCAGGGCCCTTCCCGCTGCTCCCCAGGAGCCTCTCCCAGGGCAGAGCCCCCAGCCCGGCCAGGCCCCTTCCCGGCCCGGCCCCTGCCCCAGGGGGGCCCCGCTCGGAGGGAAGGTAAGAGACACCCGCCCGGCTGCAGGGGGAGGTTTGGCCCCAGGCTGCTCCCAGCGGAGCTGGCTGCGATTCCCGCCCTGGGCCCGGGAAAGCTGCCGCCAGCTCCCGGTGTGTGCGGGCAGGATCACGTTATCACCCACCCACTATCTGCTGCTTTGTTTCCCTGCCCCAGGCCTCGCTGATCTGGACGGAGGCTGCAGCTCAGGGAGATCTGAGGGGGGCAGAATGTGGCAGGGGCCAAACTGAATGCAGGGGGGGGCAGCTGGGGGTCGGGGAAGGAGAGGTGCTCAGGGCAGGCCCGGCTCTAGTTTTTTTGCAGCCCCAAGCAAAACATTTTTTGACTGTCCCCCACTCCAGCCTTGGGCTCCCCCTCTCACCAGTTCCCTCCCACACCCCCTGCCGCCCCAGCCCTGGGCTCCCCCCCCCCGAAACGTGACCTCCTCGTTCACCACACCAATCCCTGTTTACACTTGCAGTGGGGATCAAACCATTTCTCCTATTTTTATTTCACTTTAGTATAAATCTCACCCCCTCCCCCGTCCCCCGCAACCCCATCTTTAGTGCTCCAAATGCACATGGAAGGCATAGGGACTAACCCTTAAACCTTGTACCCGGAAAGGGATGGGGAGCTAGTAAAGACGGTTCAGGCAGAGGAGTGGGTGTGGGGTGCTTGGGGGCTGTACACTGGCAGAGAGGCGGGGTGTGATGTACTCACGGAGGAGGAGAGGGGGTATCAGGAGGGTTGCCGGAGAAGAGGTGCAGGGGAGGAGGGAGGTGCGGGAGGAGAGGGCTGGGGGAGGGTACAAGGGGAGAGGTGCGGGTGAAGGGAGAGTACAAGGGGAAGGGGTGCGGTGAAGGAGCGATGGGGGGAGGTACAAGAGGAGGGGCTGCGAGCGGGTTGGGGGGTACAAGGGCTGAGAGGGGCAGGCGCTGACAGCTGCTTCCCCGGCCCCCTGCAGGCAGAGCCGAGAGGACAGACACTGACCCCCTGGTGCTCGGAGCCGGGCTCTGTCTCTCCCCGCCCAGGGCAGGCAGCGCGGGGCTGAGGCGGGGGAGGTGCGCCGGCGGGCTGGGTCCGGAGGCAGGAGGCGGCAGCTCCCTGGCAGCTCGGGCTGCCCAGCCACTCGCCCTATCAGCGCGCAAGCCGGGATCCGCCCCCTGCCCAGCCCGGCGGCGCCTGCACAGCCCCCTCGGGCGGGGAAACGCCGCGCCGCCCTGGGGAGACTCAGAGCAGCAGCAGGACCCCTCCCCCCTCCCTGCATCCCGGCCCCATTTCCCTCCCCCCGCCCCGGCTCCTCACCCCCAGGCTGGGCTGCAGGTCAGGCTGCCCGGCCGCTGGAGAGCCGGAGCATCATCCCCCGGAGCTGAGCCCCTCTCTGCCGTCCAGCCTGTGCGACTCCGGCTGCCATGAGCGCCATCTAGCGACTGCAGCCAGAACTGCAGCGTCAGTTCCAGCGCAGCCTGAAAGCCTCAGTGACAGGGAACAGCTTGGTTCAGGGCCGGCTCCGGCTTTTTGCGCCCAAAGGGAAAAAAAAAGGGGGGGAGGCTGGAGTGCCGCCCCTTGGACAGTGCCGCCCTGGCTTGAAGGGGTTTCCATCCTATCCAGTGTTTACAGTTTGGTTCAATGGCTCTCAGCGCCCCCCATGGTACGGATTGTTTCAGCCCCGCTGCCTGGGACTCGGAGCCAGGGATAAGAACGTGGTACAGCTGGCGGGGGGTGAACCTAGGGTTGAGGGAGGCAAGCCCCCTACACCCAGTGTAGGGGCAGGACCCCAGCCCCTGAGAACCCCCAAGAACCTCCCCACCTGCTAAGCATGTGGCCCCAGCCTCCCCATCCCTGGATCCCACGGAGGGCATATGGCCCCAGCCAGAACCCCGGGGGCAGCCTAAGGAAAAGCCTGACCCGCTCCTCACACGGGCTGTGCACCCCACCTCCGCAGTCAGCGGTGACTCTCAGCCAGCTTGGAAAACAGACGGGTTTATTGGTCGCTGGGAACACAGCACAGAACAGAGCTTGTTAGCACAGAAATCAGAAGCAATCAGCAAAGTCCATCTGGGCGGGGAATCCAGACCCCTGAGCCCTGGGCTTTCGCCGATGAGTCCCAAACCAGGAGACTGACCCACGTCCAGCCCCCATCCTCAGTGACGCCCAGCTGCCCCTCCTCCATGCTTTCTCTCTTTCCCAGGAAAACAGGTCACCTGGCCTCCTCCTCTCTCTTTGTTCTCCCACAACTTCGGCTGGCTGCCTCCTTGCAGAGGACCGTTTTTGGCCATAGATTGCCAGGATACAGAATTTTGGCCATTCTCTGTGCCCAGGCAGCCACTCTGCAGTCACACCCACCCTCTAGAGATCTCTGCAATGATCACACACCTGTATCCCACCAGTTCAATACTTGAGTAACACGTGGGGAAACTGTGGCACACATTCAGTATTCACAGAAAACATTCAGAACATTCCCACTTCATCACACCCCTCTGAGACCAGCCCAGGGGCACGTTCTCCAGTGGCTGGAACCACTCTGACAATACCAGCCCCTGAGCCTTAGCCTCCAGGTGATGGAGAGACCTGGGGAAATGGCTGGATCCGGGCAGGGAAATGACTCTGTACAAAGGGCCCCTTTCAGGGACCAGCTGGTGAGTTTGGCCTACAAGCGGAGGGGCTCCCTGTGTCTGGGAGTCCCAGAGCTGCTGCCCTCAGTGACAGAGCCGGGTTCAACCCCCATTACCAGTGTCAGTGGCTGAGCTGCCTAAGGAGAGCAAAGGCCCACGACAATGGGGCAGTCGCTCGTTCTCCCAGGGTGAGGGAAGAAGATAAAAGGGGAGAGCGGAGAGACTTGAAGGGCAGCAGGAGCAAGAAGTGGGGAGGGAGGTTCCCAGCTCCCAGCCCTGCCCAGATCCATTCCCTGCACCCCCGGGGCAGTCAGCTCTCCTGGGAACAAGGGGAGGAGCTGAGAGAGGAAAAGCCAGTTGCTCACTCTGCTGAGCACCGCAGGACTGAGGGAGACGGGGGAGAGCTAGAGGGGTTACAATACACTGTGGGGCAGTGCCCTAAAGTGACTCCTTTGATTCTGCTCTTTTTCCAGCGTTTGGCTCAGAGATGCTGTTCTGGGGAGGTTTAGGAGGGACTTGGTGGGTTTAGTTCTAATGGGGGATGTGGGGGCCTGGCCGTGTTATACGAATAGAATAAAAACCAGCAGGATCTTATTAAGAGGGATAAGGCAAAGATGCCACATTTATTGTAAATATACTGATAAAGCAAAAGATAAAAGTAAACAATGTTGTTTGACTACTTATTTCTTATACACACACACACATATATATATATATAGAGAGAGAGAGAGAGAGATTCATTCACACAACCATTCATTCAAGTTCTGTATAGGTGTCATAGTTACCAGCCTAGAAGTTGCTCATGCCAAGTTACTGGCCAAGTATCTTGGTCATGAGGATGGAGCCAAGTCTGTGTCAGGTGCACCTGATGCCCCTGGAGGCTGGCAGCAGAACCAGAGACTCAAAGTCATCAGTCTTTAGAGTCCATTCTTATAGGAATTAATTCCTATGTTAGTCTATGGAAGCTGTTTCATCCTGCTGTTGCTGACTCAATCAGCAGATGGCACATTCCTGTCCAAAGTGGCACATTCCTGGTGGCTCCACACTGTCCAAAGTTTGTGTTTCTCATCCTTCCAGGTGATGAGGTGGATCCCAGTTTACCCTCCGGGGGTTGTCTGGTGGTCCTACTCGACACATTCTTCGGCCGATGGATACTCCTTTTCTAGACTGGCACCTCCCTAACCATTCATGTATATCAAGCATTCATCAGCATACATTCCATATCTTAACCATATTTTAATTTACTGTCTCCACCACTTTCAGGGTGTGTGCTAATTCATTTGAGACTCCCGGCCCTTTAATCACAGAGGGTGGGGGTCTGTCCTAGGAGCCATTGAATGAAGTGAAAGTCACTTAACGGCTTATAGTGTTTGTTTGCATTGTATCAATTACTTCAAGAACAAAGTCAGTTAACTTGTTTGTAAGTTTTACATAGTAGTAAAGTATCTTTCACAGGATAGATATAATCAATGGTTTCTACAGACAGTAGCTTACAAGTTTTAACAGAAGACCCAAGAGATTTTGGTACTTCGTGAAACTGTTGGATATTAAAGTGTGGGGGACAAATTATGAGGGGGTCACTGTCACTTGGGGGAATCACTGTTAATCCCTTCTTTAATATCCCTTCAGCCGGGGTGGTAATGAACTAACTGGGTTTTTTCCCAGCATGGTAGAGTCCTAGAATCTTAGCATCTGTCTGCAGAGAGAGAGCCTGGGGGAAATCAGGGGGTGACATGGACTCAAGCCCCTTCTGTAACCTCCCCCATCGCCCCTCTCGCCCCAACAGGCTGAGGAATCACGCCCACGTTTCGCTCCAGTTTGTCCCATCTTCCAGGGGACAGGGAAGGGATATGTCTGTGATGGAGCCAGCTCAGGTAGGCGATTTTTAGGGAGCTTTTGGTGGTGGGGGAGGGGTATTGTATTTCTAAACCAGGAAACACCCCGCTGGGCAGGGCTGGGAAAACTGACCAGACTCCCAGTGCTGGAGCCTGACCCCACTGGCCAGAGGCTGCTGTGAAATACGAAGGGATGCAGTTGGTATTCCTCTCCCTGTCCCCAGCTCAGAGCTCTGCTTCCCATATCAGCCTGTGGCTGGCAGGCATGTGGTAAATGAAAAGACCCTGCCCACCTCCATGTACTGTGGGGGGGACAAGGAGCTCTCACCTTTTACCCACTCCCTGAAGCCTCCTGGATGCTCTGAGCAGCGTGCGGGGAGGATTCTGCTTCTCTGTCTCTCCCTCCCATGACTAGTGGTATTGTGGGTGGGGCAGCAGGTTTTGAGTGGGGGATTCTTGTTGTTTCAGATGCTGGTGACCTTCGAGGAGGTGGCTGTGTATTTCACCCAGGGGCAGGGGGCTCTGCTGGACCCCACTCAGAGAGCCCTCTACAGGGATGTCATGTGGGAGAACTACGAGATGGTGACCTCGCTGGGTAAGGGAATTCTGGCCCCTTGGTTATTGGAAGTTGGTGTGTGGGGGGATCTGTGTGTCTGACTCTGGTCAGGTTCTTCCCTCATTACTCTCCAATGAGACCAGGGTGTCAAAACCTAAGACACATACTAAATCATCCTGACCCCCCTAGTTTGCAAGGTGGAGAATCCGTGTATTGTCCTGTCTGTGTTGTTTCTCGGTCGCTCACAGAATCCCTCTTCTCCCTCCTACTAGGGAACAGCTGCAGCCATGTAGAGGGCTCTGGGTTCCACGGGTTTAGAAATAGGCAGGGGTTTAACACTAGAGCTGGGTGTGCATCACAATTCTCCTCACCTCGCCATATGTCTGCCTCCCCCGAGGGGGTCTCAGTGACCACGTTCCCGTCCTCTTAGATTCCACATTCCCCAGCACAGTACAGGGACAGGTTCCACTCACAGAATGTCCTTTCTGACAGACGTTCTCTCAATCCTCCATGCACCCTGATCTGGTCTGATTTCACTCCCTGCACAGGATTCCCCCTTCCCAAACCAGACCTGATCACCCGGCTGGAACAAGGGGAAGAGCCGTGGGTGCCCGATCTCCAGGCCTGTGAGGAAAGAGAGATCCCGAGAGGCGCCCACACAGGTGAGGACTGACACACAAACTATCTGGGGAATGAAGGACAAATTTGAGAATCCCAAAAATGTGGTATCAATAAGTGCCCTTAGTTCCTTCCTCATTTCACCCAGGGCAGGTCTACAATCAGCAGATATGACTGACATCACTTTCCACCTCTCCTGTTACCTGCAGGAGTTTCCTTCTGAACTTTCCTTCTCTGTGAACTTTTGGGTGGGAAGTGGAGGCAGAATCCAATTGCTCCATCTGTGCAGCTTCAGGGGTTTGGGGATTTTCCTTGCTGCTATTCCTTTTAATTTCTCCCCAGCACAATGACTTCTGTCTGGATTCTCTCTCTCCCAGCAGGTGATGAGAGAGTGAGTGAGAACGAGGAGGGGAATCAACAGCAGGAAGTTCCTGGGCACGGGGAATCACAGGGGACCTCTGTGGGAAGATCTCATAAGTGCTTAGACTGTGGAAAAAGTTTCATGTGGTGGTCACACCTCATTTTACATCAGCGAATCCACACAGGAGAGAGACCCCACAAGTGCTTAATCTGTGGAAAAAGTTTCATACGGAAGTCAGACCTTGTTAAACATCTGGCAATCCACACTGGAGAGAGACCACATAAGTGCTTAGACTGTGGAAAAAGTTTCATACAGAAGTCACATCTTGTTGTACATCAGGCAATCCACACTGGAGAGAGACCCCATAAGTGCTTAATCTGTGGGAAAAGTTTCATACGGAGGTCAGCCCTTCTTATACATCAAGCAGTCCACACTGGAGAGAGACCCCATAAGTGCTTAGACTGTGGAAAAAGTTTCAAACGGAGGTCAGCCCTTCTTAAACATCATGCAATACACACAGGAGAGAAATCCCATAAATGTTTGGACTGTGGGAAAAGTTTCGCACAAAGATCAACTCTTATGGCACATAAGGCAATCCACACTGGAGAGAGACCCCATAAGTGCTTAATTTGTGGGAAAAGTTTCATACGGAGGTCAAACCTTGTTAAACATCAAGGCGTCCACACTAGGGACAGACCCCATAAGTGCTTAGACTGTGGAAAAAGTTTCATACGGAGTTCAGCCCTACTTGATCATCGGGCAATTCACACAGGAGAGAAATCCCATAAATGTTTGGACTGTGGGAAAAGTTTTGCACAAAGATCAAATCTTATGGCACATAAAGCAATCCACACTGGAGAGAGACCTCATAAGTGCTTAGACTGTGGGAAAAGTTTCATACAGAGGTCAGACCTTGTTAGACATCAAGCAGTCCACACAGGAGAGAAATCCCATAAATGTTTGGACTGTGGGAAAAGTTTCACACAAAGATCAAATCTTATGGCACATAAGGCAATCCACACTGGAGAGAGACCCCATAAATGCTTAATCTGTGGGAAAAGTTTCATACGGAGGTCAAATCTTATGGCACATCAGGCAATCCACACTGGAGAGAGATCCCATAAGTGCTTAGACTGTGGGAAAAGTTTCATACAGAGGTCAACCCTTGTTAAACATCAGATAATCCACACAGGAGAGAAATCCCATAAATGTTTGGACTGTGGGAAAAGTTTCACACAAAGATCAAATCTTCTGGCACATCAAGCAGTCCACACTGGAGAGAGACCCCATAAGTGCTTAGACTGTGGAAAAAGTTTCATACAGAGGTCAATCCTACTTAATCATCAGGCAGTCCACACTGGAGAGAGACCTCATAAGTGCTTAGACTGTGGGAAAAGTTTCATACGGAGGTCAGACCTTGTTAAACATCAAGCAGTCCACACCGGAGAGAGATCCCATAAATGCTTCAACTGTGGGAAAAGTTTCATACATAGGTCAGTTCTTGTTAAACATCAGTTAATCCACACTGGAGAGAAATCCCATAAATGTTTGGACTGTGGGAAAAGTTTCATGCAAAGATCATATCTTATGGCACATCAGACAGTCCACACTGGAGAGAGACCCCACAAGTGCTTAGATTGTGGGAAAAGTTTCATACGGAGGTCAGACCTTGTTAAACATCAAGCAGTCCACACCGGAGAGAGATCCCATAAATGCTTAAACTGTGGGAAAAGTTTCATACATAGGTCAGTTCTTGTTCGACATCAGTTAATCCACACTGGAGAGAAATCCCATAAATGTTTGGACTGTGGGAAAAGTTTCATGCAAAGATCATATCTTATGGCACATCAGACAGTCCACACTGGAGAGAGACCCCACAAGTGCTTAGATTGTGGGAAAAGTTTCATACAGAAGTCACACCTTGTTGTACATCAGGCAATCCACACTGGAGAGAGACCCCATAAGTGCTTAATCTGTGGGAAAAGTTTCATACGGAGGTCAGCCCTTCTTATACATCAAGCAGTCCACACCGGAGAGAGACCCCATAAGTGCTTAGACTGTGGAAAAAGTTTCAAACGGAGGTCAGCCCTTCTTAAACATCATGCAATACACACAGGAGAGAAATCCCATAAATGTTTGGACTGTGGGAAAAGTTTCGCACAAAGATCAACTCTTATGGCACATAAGGCAATCCACACTGGAGAGAGACCCCATAAGTGCTTAATTTGTGGGAAAAGTTTCATACGGAGGTCAACCCTACTTGATCATCAGGCAATCCACACAAGAGAGAAATCCCATAAATGTTTGGACTGTGGGAAAAGTTTCACACAAAGATCAAATCTTATGGCACATAAGGCAATCCACACTGGCGAGAGACCACATAGGTGCTTAATCTGTGAAAAAAGTTTCATATGGAGGTCAAACCTTGTTAAACATCAAGGCGTCCACACTAGGGACAGACCCCATAAGTGCTTAGACTGTGGAAAAAGTTTCATACGGAGTTCAGCCCTACTTGATCATCGGGCAGTTCACACAGGAGAGAGACCTCATAAGTGCTTAGACTGTGGGAAAAGTTTCATACAGAAGTCAGACCTTGTTAGACATCAAGCAGTCCACACCGGAGAGAGATCCCATAAGTGCTTAGACTGTGGAAAAAGTTTCATACAGAGGTCAAACCTTCTTAAACATCAGGCAATCCACACAGGAGAGAAATCGCATAAATGTTTGGACTGTGGGAAAAGTTTTGCACAAAGATCAACTCTTATGGCACATAAAGCAATCCACACTGGAGAGAGACCCCATAAATGCTTAATCTGTGGGAAAAGTTTCATACGGAGGTCAAATCTTATGGCACATCAGGCAATCCACACTGGAGAGAGATCCCATAAGTGCTTAGACTGTGGGAAAAGTTTCATACAGAGGTCAACCCTTGTTAAACATCAGATAATCCACACAGGAGAGAAATCCCATAAACGTTTGGACTGTGGGAAAAGTTTCACACAAAGATCAAATCTTATGGCACATAAGGCAATCCACACTGGAGAGAGACCCCATAAATGCTTAATCTGTGGGAAAAGTTTCATACGGAGGTCAAATCTTATGGCACATCAGGCAATCCACACTGGAGAGAGATCCCATAAGTTCTTAGACTGTGGGAAAAGTTTCATACAGAGGTCAACCCTTGTTAAACATCAGATAATCCACACAGGAGAGAAATCCCATAAATGTTTGGACTGTGGGAAAAGTTTCACACAAAGATCAAATCTTCTGGCACATCAAGCAGTCCACACTGGAGAGAGACCCCATAAGTGCTTAGACTGTGGAAAAAGTTTCATACAGAGGTCAATCCTACTTAATCATCAGGCAGTCCACACTGGAGAGAGACCTCATAAGTGCTTAGACTGTGGGAAAAGTTTCATACGGAGGTCAGACCTTGTTAAACATCAAGCAGTCCACACTGGAGAGAAATCCCATAAATGTTTGGACTGTGGGAAAAGTTTCATGCAAAGATCATATCTTATGGCACATCAGACAGTCCACACTGGAGAGAGACCCCACAAGTGCTTAGATTGTGGGAAAAGTTTCAAACAAAGATCAAATCTTCTGGCACATCAGGTAATCCACACAGGAGAGAGACCCCACAAGTGCTTAGATTGTGGGAAAAGTTTCATACGGAGGTCAGACCTTGTTAAACATCAAGCAGTCCACACCGGAGAGAGATCCCATAAATGCTTAAACTGTGGGAAAAGTTTCATACATAGGTCAGTTCTTGTTAGACATCAGTTAATCCACACTGGAGAGAAATCCCATAAATGTTTGGACTGTGGGAAAAGTTTCAGGCAAAGATCATATCTTATGGCACATCAGACAGTCCACACTGGAGAGAGACCCCACAAGTGCTTAGATTGTGGGAAAAGTTTCAAACAAAGATCAAATCTTCTGGCACATCAGGTAATCCACACAGGAGAGAGACCCCACAAGTGCTTAATCTGTGGAAAAAGTTTCCTACGGAAGTCAGACCTTGTTAAACATCTGGCAATCCACACTGGAGAGAGACCCCACAAGTGCTTAGATTGTGGGAAAAGTTTCATACGGAGGTCAGACCTTGTTAAACATCAAGCAGTCCACACCGGAGAGAGATCCCATAAATGCTTAAACTGTGGGAAAAGTTTCATACATAGGTCAGTTCTTGTTAGACATCAGTTAATCCACACTGGAGAGAAATCCCATAAATGTTTGGACTGTGGGAAAAGTTTCAGGCAAAGATCATATCTTATGGCACATCAGACAGTCCACACTGGAGAGAGACCCCACAAGTGCTTAGATTGTGGGAAAAGTTTCAAACAAAGATCAAATCTTCTGGCACATCAGGTAATCCACACAGGAGAGAGACCCCACAAGTGCTTAGACTGTGGAAAATGTTTCATATGGAGGTCCGGCCTTGTTAAACATCAAGCAATCCATACAAGAGGGAAATGTTAACATTTAGATTAAACTTGGGTGTAATAATGTCATTGTGTATATATATAGCTCTTTAAAGTTTGTGGTAAACTGTCTATGAACGGCTTCATGGATAATTAATTACCTTATGTATCAGAGAGGTTGCCGTGTTAGTCTGAATCTGTAAAAAGCAACAGAGGGTCCAGCGGCACCTTTAAGACTAACAGAAGTATTGGGAGCATAAGCTTTCGTGGGTAAGAACCTCACTTCTTCAGATGCAAGACTTGCATCTGAAGAAGTGAGGTTCTTACCCACGAAAGCTTATGCTCCCAATATTTCTGTTAGTCTTAAAGGTGCCACAGGACCCTCTGTTGCTAATTACCTTATGTTAATCCATGTAGTTTTATTACCTGTGATGTTTGTGAAGTAGGAGGTTACTTCCAAAACCTATTGTTCACCCAAGGACTGCCTGCTATCGAGAGGCTGCAAAAATGTCTATATAAACTCTTGAGACCTGATCCTTTTATCTCAGATCTTTTAAAGCTTTATTTAGGAGGCGTTTGAGTCGTAAGACTGAGATCTTCAGTCCCCTCTGGACTGCCCTGATATTGAACATTTGGATATTGGACTAGAACATGATGAAATGATACTGAAAAGGACTCTCTTCAATTCTAACGTGCCATCTCTATGGTGAAACTGACCTAAGGACTCTGTTTGCATTTGTATGTCTAATGACCTTTTAGCCAATACTGTCTATTCTTCTTTTAATAAATGGTTGTTTCATTATCAAGAATTGGCTGTAAGCGGGTATTTGGGTAAGAACTGAAGTATCATTAACTTGGTGGGTGATGTGTCTGCTTGTTTGGGATTGGTAGAAAACTGTATATGATGAAGATTTTCAGGAATTCCCATCAGAATCTCAGAGGACATTTCCCCACATCAGTTATCGTTACAGACTTGCCTCTGTTGCCTCTCTGTCAAATCAGTTATTTTGTTGCAGCATCTCCCATACCATGAAGGGTTTACAGAGCTGAATGATGCATCATGCCTGTGCCAGGCAACTTTCAGTGAAATTAGCCTGTAATTAAAATCCAAAGTCATTACCCATTAAACGTGACAGCAATTCCCTACCTTGTACTCCTGGGCAGCTTCCTCTATGGGAACCACCGTGTGAGTTCTGTGAGCCCAGGACAGATGGCAAACCAGACAGATGGGGGTTTGATCCTCTTCACAGAAGTTTCAGAGTCTCCTGGTGTTCCCCACACAACCCGTCTCCTCCTGCTCCTTTCGCTGCCTGTAAACTCAGCCGATTGGTGATTTCTACCATGTTTGCCAGCTGCATGTTCAGCCTGATGTTTCTCTGTTGCACAGTTTCTGAGGGCAGGAGACGGCTGTATCGGATCCCTCCCAGCACTGGCTGACGTGCCTGCACTGCAGAGTGACAGCTTCTGTGAAATACTGCAGACAAATGGGACATGGAGCTTCCTCCTGGAGACTTTCCTGGGGGTTCTCTATGGCCATGGCTCCCTGTGTGGAGTTGTGTGTCTAAGGTGGGATAGTCAGGCTTGGCAGAATTTTTATTTTTAAGCAATTTTATATTTATTGATTTAAACTTTCACAAAAATCTGGCCTTTAAGCATTTCATTCCAATTGTTATCAATTTAAATGTTCACAGTGGTGGGAGATTTAGGGCGGGATCAGACAATATTTGGGTCAGACAATAACTATTTAATGACAGTAGAGACAGATTCAAAAAGTTAAAGCTTCATACCCATTAAAATAGAGATTGTCAACATCACATGTCAAAATATGCAAAGGAAATATCCTTAAATCAATGTCTAATACGTTATCAGGCAGCATTGTTCTTACTGGGCCTATTGGTAAATTTCAGTTATTAGCAATGGGAGTATTTTTTCCTGGTTTGTGTGAAATCAACATTTACAGACATCAACCGATAAAAGTCTAATTCTTCCAAGTCCAGTGATATGAAACTCACAGGACAAAACCTAGGTTAAGCTGATATCAATGTTTCAAAGGCCTGATTCTCATGTACAGTAAGGCAGCTCTGGCTCAGTGTAGAGATGCGGTGTTTCCAACACTCATGATTTTATAATGAGTCTCATTGTATTTGTTGTGTTTGTTAAAGCCCCAGCTCCTGGAAGCATATTATGAGGTGAGACTCTTGGCTTTCCTTTCCTAAACAAAGGAAGTTTCTGGCTTTCTTGGTTGCAGAGAAAAACTTTAGGCTGCGCTCAGATCGCATTTTAAAGATCTGAGAAGCCAGAAGGCAAATACAGTATCTCCTCACTTAAAGTCGTCCCGGTTAATGTTTCATTGTTACGTTGCTGATCAATTAGGAAACACGCTCATTTCAAGTTGTGCAATGCTCCCTTCTAGCGTCCTTAAGCAGCCGCCTGC
Source organism: Malaclemys terrapin pileata (assembly GCF_027887155.1). Taxonomy (NCBI): domain Eukaryota; kingdom Metazoa; phylum Chordata; order Testudines; family Emydidae; genus Malaclemys; species Malaclemys terrapin. The sequence goes on along the minus strand of NC_071517.1, from coordinate 41,201,599 downwards.
TTTGTCCCCTGCTTGCAGGAAGAGCAGCCCGTTACAGCTAGCTGGTGGGACCTTGGAACCAGGGTGGGCCGGCAGCGCCCCATCAGCTCCCTGCTCCCCTAAGTTCCCAGTTGCCCGGAGTTCAGCTGTCCCTCCCCCCACTGCCATGTGCTGCTCCTGCCCGCTGCCTTGGAGCTGCTCCCTGAGACTCCTGCTTGCTGTGTTGGGGGGAGGGAAGAAAGAGGGGGGGCTAATGTCAGGGCATTCCCCCCTCCCCCTTGCTCCTTCACCCCGCTTACCCCATCTTCCATAGATCAAGGGGGACACATGACAGGGCTCATGATGGAGGGAACTTCCTGGCAGCAGCTTGCTGATTAACTTAACAAGGCAGCGTACTTAAGAGTGGGTCAGCTTATTTAAAGGGGAAATGCGCCTCTCTCTCTCTCTCTCACACACACATACACACACAGTGTGTGTCTCTGTCTCTGCCATGCTGTCTCCCCTCCCTTCATTTCTGCTGCCTTGTAGAGTGTGAGAGTTAACCCTTGAGGGCTCAGCCAATTGCTCGTTCATCATTTAGCAGTAAGGCATTCCCTGGGAAATATCCCACCCTCTGACTCCTCCACCTCAACCAAGCTTCACAATAATCATCACTGTGTACCAGTATTAAATTGTTTGTTTAAAACTTTTACTGTGAATGTGTGTGTGTGTGTGTGTGTGTGTGTGTGTGTATATATATATATATATATATATATATATATATTAGTGTTTTGTCTAGTGAAAAAATATTCCCTGAACCTAACGCCTTCATTAACATTAATTCTTATGGGGAAATTGGATTCACTTAACATCGTTTCACTTAAAGTTGCATTTTACAGGAACATAACTACAATGTTAAGTGAAGAGTTCCTGTAGAAAGAATTCAACATTTATTATTATGCGTATGTTTCATAAAAGGCAATCACAGCATTTTCAGGGTCCTGACTCATAATTTTCAAAAGTTTGGGGTTAGCAATCCTGTGCCACTGAGAACTCAGGCCTTAAATCTCTATCTGCTACCCATGGGAAGCCCCTAATTTAGTGTGATCATTTATCTAAAACAGCAGAGTTAATGGAAAAGGAAATAGAGAGGCCAAGGTGTGGGAATGCGCATGGAGCTGGACTGTGGGTCCAAGCAGCAAATGAGCACAGCCCCCCCAGGATTGGCGGTGAACTAAAGAGATAAATTAGAACTTTCATTTTTTTATGTAGGTCCTTAGAGCCTTTGCTGGTGTGGAAGCAGAGAAAAGAACTGACAGAAGGGAACTGCAATGCATGATGGTTGTTAGCAAGAGTCAGGCTTCGTTAGCAAGAGACAGTCTTTGTTAGCAAGAGTCAAGCTAGCTGTGACCCTGATAACCCTGATAACGCGAGATTTGTAGAAGCGAGGATTGTGTGAGGATTGTGTGAGACGGGTGAGAAAGAGCTGTGTAAGAAGTCATTGTGACCTCAATATAGATAAGGTGTAGAAGACCTTGTGTAAATAAGGTATAGAAACTAATTGTATGTAGGCAAGAGTCAAAACAAGTAAGGAAATGAGATATCAAGATGGCCTATGTATAAACAAAATGCAGCTGTCCCTCATTATTTCTGTAATAAAAGGTATAAATGCTTGCTGTAATTAGTTACCAGAGAGAGACCTACTTGCTCTCTCCTCTGCACATGTGAGAGTTAATAATAAAGCCTCTGACTTGCTGCACCTAAACAAAAACAGTGAGAACTCAGTTTTTCTCCGACAATTTGGGGGCTCGTCCGGGATGGCAACGCCCACTGAGGCAACGGCAGCTGCTACGGATCGTTCCCCTTCGAACCCCATGGCGCCACAATAGAGGTAAGAGACCTTTTGAAATCTCTATTGGGGTGTCGGAGGAGGACTGTCCGTGGGGCCGTCTGCCCCTGTTGGGCTCACGCCATCCGAACTTATTGACTGTGCAGCAAGGTCAGATGCTGAGCGGCGTAATAGGGGAATTGTTTGCCGCCCCCTGTAAGCATATGCTAGGTGCATAGGGTTTGCACCTGTATTGAGGAGTTGTTACTGCCTCAAGAGGGGTTTTTACCGCCTCAAGTGATGCATCAAGGTACTTGGGAATAGTACCTGGAGGTACTCAGGAGTAGTACCTGGTATAAGGCCTTGGTATGTTGGGGTGTGTGTGTGTGTGTGTGTGTGTGTGTGTGTGTACACAGTGTGAATTGAGTGTTACCGGAAGACGCCCAGAGTACTCTGCGAAGTCTTTTGGCTCGTGACCAGAACTACTCTAACGCAAGCCCGGTAACTAGAGGATCTTTTAGGACATCCGACCCATGTAGGTTGACTCGGCCTGGCATCGTCCGGCGAGGAGGCTACCTGGGTCTAGGAGTGTGTGCACCCATCTTCCCTCCCCTTTTCCTCTCCGTGTGAGCCACTGACAGTCTGACCATCTCACTGGATGCAACAGAGTAAGCGGCGCTTTCTCTCTGAGATTAGCCGACGCTCTTTGCTGAAGGGAGGTGTAGGGGGTCATGGCTATCCTCGTTAGTCACTCCTGTGTGAATACCCTGTAGGGAGAGATCCTTAGTTTATGAGCCGCTAGCGCGGACAGGGCATCCTTCCCCCTTTGAGTGTGTGATTGGAAAATGGGTGGGGGACAGTCTAAGTCTTCCCTTTCACCCCCTAAGGGTACCCCAGCTTATTTCATGTACGTACATTATGGCCCGAAAACCTGCAGGTATTTAGATAATTGGAATCTTTACACGCGTGCTAATCCATCTAAACAATGTCCACTAGAAGGTACCTTTGATTTAGACAAACTTAAATACCTTAAAGAAACTCTGGCTTCACCAAAAGCCTCTGATACACAGTGGGAGCAATTTGTCTGTTGGTGGGAGGAAGCAACAAAGAGACTCCACGAGTCTCGAGTGCGGAGTCTAAAGGACTCCCAGGAAAAGTTAAAAGCTCAAGTGCAACATTTACAGCTTAAATGCAAGGCATCCAGCTGTTTACCCCCTAGAGCGATTCCTTCTGCTCCTGTGTATCCTAATCCCGTTCAAGCAATTCCTTCTGCTCCCCTTTATCCCCAATTAGTTAGATCTGACAGTGAGGAGGAAACTGCTGAGGATATTTTAGATTTCTTCAGTAACATTCAGCAGCAGCAGCAGCAGCCCGTGCTGCCTCCTCCCCCTGCACAGCCTGGGTCTGCTAACGAATCTCACCCGGCAGTGCCAGTTTCACCACCGCATGTATCAGCTGCACACATTGTTCTCTCTTCCCCTGGGAGAGAAGCCTCCTCTTCACCACAAAGAGGTGATTCTGAGCCTCCCAGTAGCTCCCCTGATTCTAATCCCTCTGAGGAAAGTACCCGTTATCTTACTAGAAGTGTGGCACATGCACTCCAGGTTCCTTTAAGAGGCCTGGAACTATTTCTCAAATGCGTACTTTTCTTGGCATGACTGGGTACTGTAGACAATGGATTTTAGGCTATGCAACAATGATTAAACCCTTACAGGATCTGACTAAGTCAGGTACCCCTGAGCCTCTTCCTTGGTCTCCAGAGGCTGAACAAGCTTTTGTTGCTATCAAGCAAAGTCTGTCCAGTGCACCAGCCCTGAGACTTCCTGATTATGCTAAACCCTTCACTCTTTTCTGTCATGAGCGTAATGTGTTTGCTTTGGCTGTATTAACGCAAAGGCACGGAGACAAACACCGTCCCATTGCTTATTACAGTACTGCCCTAGACGCTGTGGCAGCTGGATTTCCCCCTTGCCTGCATGCTGTAGCTGCAGCAGCTCTTGCTGTTCAGGTATCTGAATCTATTGTCTTAGGATCTCCTTTGATTGTTGCTGTCCCTCATGCTGTGGCTGCTCTCTTGTTAAAATCTAAGACACAGCATCTATCCACTTCTCGTCTTACAAAATATGAGCTTGTCTTGTTGTCTTCATCTCATATTACTTTGGCTCGTTGCCCTGTTCTAAATCCTGCCTCCTTGTTGCCTGGGCCCAAAGACGGAGACCCACATGACTGTGTGTCTGTGACATCGGTTCTCTCTCGTCCAAGAGATGATTTACTAGATGTGCCTTTGCAAAATCCTGATCTTATTTACTTTGTAGATGGTTCGTGCTTGCGAGATTCTAAGGGCAAATTGGTTGCTGGTTATGCTGTGTGTTCTGCACATGCTGTTATTGAAAGTGCTTTCCTTCCTTCTGTGTTTTCTGCTCAAGTGGCCGAACTTGTGGCTTTAACTCGAGCCTGCATTCTCGCTCAGGATCAAGCAGTTACAATCTATACAGACTCTCGTTATGCTTTTGGAGTGGTACATGATTATGGGTTGCTCTGGAAGTATAGAGGTTTTCTTACATCCACTGGTTCTCCTATTAAGAACAGTCTGTATGTCTCTGCTCTTTTAGATGCTCTTTTAGTGCCCAAAGCTATAGCTGTCGTGAAATGTACAGCTCACCAGACCCCTCATGATGAAGTTACCCGTGGAAATGCTTTGGCAGACTCTGCAGCCAAAGCAGCGGCCCTTTCTGCACCTCAGGCTGAATATACTTGTGCTTTGATTGAACAGCCTCCACTAGCCTCCCTTGAGGATCTGGCCAAGATCCAGGAAGCAGCACCGGCAGCTGAGAAACGTTTATGGAGTGCTAATGGCTGTATTCTACACCCTGATCATCTTTGGCGTGCCCCAGCTGGTCGCCTGGTTGCACCGAAGATGCTAATGCCCTATCTTGCTCGTGTATACCACGGAATGGCTCACGTGAGCAAAGGGGGGATGGTTGCTGCAGTTAACCGAGATTGGTGTGCATTCGGGTTCCCAGTCATTGCACATCACTACTGTCAACAATGTGTGATTTGTCAGCAGCATAACATTGGTAAAGCTGTTAAAGTTAGGCAGGCAGCTCCCCCTCCCCCTTGGGGACCTTTTGTAAATATTCAGATTGATTTTATTCAACTGTCTAAATGTTGTGGCTATGAATATGTATTGGTTTTGGTGGATGTATTTTCAAATTGGGTTGAAGCTTTTCCCTGCAGGAAAGCAGATGCCAGGACTGTTGTGAAACTTCTGCTTAAAGATTTTGTACCACGATTTGGCATCCCTGTGAGTATCAACAGTGACCGTGGAACTCATTTTACTGGACAGATTGTAAAAGAGTTATGTGCAGCTTTGCAGACTCAACACAACCTTCACTGTCCCCACCATCCGCAGTCTGCTGGGACAGTGGAACGCCAGAATGGAATTCTGAAAAATAAACTGGCCAAGATTTGTGCTGAAACAAACTTGAAGTGGCCAGATGCCCTTCCTCTGGCACTAATGAGTATGAGGGCCACTCCCAATCGAAAGACTGGACTCAGCCCTCATGAGATTCTGACAGGGCGCCCGATGAGACTACCAACTGCGCCCCCACTGACCCTAGCTCAGATGGACATTCATTTAATGGATGACACAATGCTTAAGTATTGTCAGGCACTAATGAAATGTGTTAAGTCTTTCTATACACAGGTGAAAGAAGCACTACCCAAGGATCCTGTGCAGCCCTGCCACTCGCTGGAACCAGGAGACTGGGTCTACATAAAGGTCCATCAGCGAAAGACTGCCTTGGCTCCACGCTGGAAAGGTCCTTTCCAAGTCCTGTTAACTACCAACACTGCTGTGAAGTGCCAAGGACTGCCCACCTGGACCCATGCTTCGCACTGCAAAAAGACCCCTCCGCCTGGAGAGGATTCTCCAGCTGCTGATCAGCCTATTTCTCCTGCTAACTCTGCTGTGCCTCCTGGACAGCAGGGAAAGAGGACAAGGTGAAGTGCTAGTAACCTCTCCCTTGTCCACTGACAGATCTACTGTGCCTTTGAATTCTTTTACAGGAATCACACCAGTACAGGGTGAAGTGCTAGTAACCTCTCCCCGGTATTATGGTGAATCACAACTGTTTTTGAAGAAGAAAAAAAGAAACACTCGCTCTGCTGAAACCACCAAAGTCCAGAACTTTCTAACTACAAAAGACATTAAGAACTGGCCCTGGTGGAAGAAACGAAGTATTGTTTATTGGCAAGGAGGGAACTGTGGGGAACGTTCCTGGGAATGTGGGGTCCAGTGGTGGGGTGGATTCTTTCCAGGATCAGGGCTTTGTGCTTATGGACAGATACCTTCAGGATGCACTGCCCTCCCTAATTGGCTTTCAGATGATAAATGTCAAAAACGCCTTGCCACCACAAAGACTACACCTACCACTAGTCCCTTGACCCTTGCCACCACCACTGTAACTTATCCAGATACAAACAGTACTACACATTCCAATGATGAGAAATTGGGCCAACTAGAGAAGGCCATAGGCCTTGTTTCTGGAGCACAACTAACCCAGGTACAGGCTGGAGTTGGTGAGTTACATGTTATCTCTGCCCTTAGTTCTATGACCCAGAAGTTACTGACAGAGATGGTATTGAATATCACTGAGGCTGGGAAGGCATTGCAGTGGGATCTAGCATGCTCAGAGATTCAGGATTTCTTGAATGACCAGCTAATGGCCATTCGGAATGATCTAGAGCACCAGGCTTGGCCCACTGCCCTTACAGACACGTCAGGAGTGCCATCTGACCTGTGGCCATGGAGACATACTTGGAAACTTTCTGGGTGGAAGTGTGGACGTTCTCAGTGCTCCTTCCAAGCGTATGGACCGGTACAGGGGGTGTGGGCTCCCACATACCGTATCCTGCCGGGTCCATGGGGAGGATGCATATGGGATTGGGTAATTCATCGAGACATCTGGGAAATTAGACCACCTGGTATGCCCAATCGATTTTTAGTTAGTGCTCCTAGGATTACACCTGACATTTGGATCGGGTTAGGTAACCTGTGGACATTCTGGCCATTAGAACCCCCACAGCTTCAGTGTACACGTAAACTGAAGCCAGGAGAAGTTGTCACTGTCTATGACTACGTTTGCTGGGAGGGTAGGGGACAAGGAACTACCCTGACAGGACACTTACTCTTCCAAGCTAATGATAGCTGTGTGTATGTTAATGACACCATATCACAAGACATACATTTTAATCTCACTACCACTGCAGGCAATCATATCATTTACTGGCCTGCAGATAGAGTTTTTCAAGTAGCCCTTAGGTTCCAGATACCCTTTAATTGGACTAGTTTACTATCTGATAGATTTCAAAATTTGCTTTCATTGTTACCTGAGATTCAGAAAATCTCTGAGGTACAAGGGCAAATTCACATGCTTCAAAATGTATATCAAGTAGAAAAGTATGCCTTTCACACTGCTTATAGAGTATCTACCTTATGTACTAAATATGATGTATTGTGCTTTATGACAAAGGCTGTACAACAACCCCATTATAGTATTGCTATGGGAATGTTATTGCTTGTATTGTTATTAGTTAGTTTAGGATTATGTTATTGTTGTTGTAAAAGACGTAATAATAGTAATACCTTTCATGTTCATGCTAATCATGCATTATCATTGCATCCAATCAAAACCCCTAAGGTTGAAGCATCTAATTTAGAATCTGAAGTCCAGGACTTGATGCAAATAGAGATTTGAGAATGTTTGTTGTACTAGAAGTACAAAAGGGGGGGGGTTGTGGAAGCAGAGAAAAGAACTGACAGAAGGGAACTGCAATGCATGATGGTTGTTAGCAAGAGTCAGGCTTCGTTAGCAAGAGACAGTCTTTGTTAGCAAGAGTCAAGCTAGCTGTGACCCTGATAACCCTGATAACGCGAGATTTGTAGAAGCGAGGATTGTGTGAGGATTGTGTGAGACGGGTGAGAAAGAGCTGTGTAAGAAGTCATTGTGACCTCAGTATAGATAAGGTGTAGAAGACCTTGTGTAAATAAGGTATAGAAACTAATTGTATGTAGGCAAGAGTCAAAACAAGTAAGGAAATGAGATATCAAGATGGCCTATGTATAAACAAAATGCAGCTGTCCCTCATTATTTCTGTAATAAAAGGTATAAATGCTTGCTGTAATTAGTTACCAGAGAGAGACCTACTTGCTCTCTCCTCTGCACATGTGAGAGTTAATAATAAAGCCTCTGACTTGCTGCACCTAAACAAAAACAGTGAGAACTCAGTTTTTCTCCGACACTGGAGACAAGAGGCCTGACAACAGAAACTGACCACTGCCAAGGCAGTATTGCCAGCAGCATGTAATCAAAGATCATGAGATTGGTTGAAGGAAATGAGGTTTTTTTCTTCTAAAAAATTACATTCTGGATCGTATGTTTCTTTGTTTCCGAGCTTTCAGGTTTCGCTCTGGTCACATTGTCAATTTTTTATATTCAGCCATGAGAGTGAGAAACTGACCTTCGTTGAAGTGAGAGCTGAGATGGTCACATAATCACAGGATTGCTGGAGCTGGGGCATTAAGAAGAACACCAGCAAGTGAAGGAGTCAGTGTGAAATCAGGAAAGTTTGCAACAACCCCAATGTGATGTTTTGTGATTTGACGTAAACAGGAAACAGCTGCACTTCTGTAGCTATTGCAGGCCCCTCTCTGGCCCCCATCACGGCACTACCTGAGCACCGCACAAACTTCAATGTGCTGAGCCTCGCCCTGCTGCAGATGGGGAAGGGCTCTTACCCCCATTTTACAAAAGGGAAAGTCAGGACCAGACAGAATAAGTGACTTGCCTGAGTTCACACAGAGCAGGGAACTGAACCTGGGTCTACTCAGGGTAACTTAGGCCCTGTCTACACTTGCAAGTTAGAGCGCATTAAATCAGCCCCGGGCATCTTAACTCCTGAGGTGTCCACACTGGCAAGGCACGTAGAGCGCCCGGACTCCATGGCTGGAGCACTCCTGGTAATCCATCTCCATGAAAAGCATAGAGCTCTGCAGCCATGGCTCTCTCTGGGCACTGGAACTGGCTTAGTTTCACTTTCACAGGAATATGCCCCAGCACCCATAGGTGGCGAGTTATATGGCCCCGTGGTGCCCATGCTCCACCAATATTCCTGAAGGTGGACCCAGCTCCACCAATGTTTGGGCCCCAGGCCCCGTGCTTTGGGGATCCCCGTGCCATGGGTCGGCAATGTGGGGCGCGCTCATCTCGGGGGCAGCTCTCCCCCCCCATCACTGTGAGCTGCTGAGAGGCCCCAGCTCTGACCTGGCTCCCAGCCCATTGGCCAGGAACCCCGGCCAATGGGATCTGCAGTGGGTGGTGCCAGAGCTGCCTGGCCACGCCTCCCCAGCAGGGAGGGGGAGGGAGCCCCAGGCAGCAGCTCTCAGCCCCAGGCAGAGAGAGAGCAGAAGGAGCCTGTCACTGTCAGACAGAGACAGACACAGCTGGTGAGTTGTGGGGACAGACAGATGGAGCCGGGGGAGGGGGAAGGGAGCAGCGATGGGCACCCCAGGGTGGCATAAAATACACAGGACAGAGGGGGCTTCCTGAGGGGGCTATAGCAACCCCCCACCCCCCGCAGAGCAGACCCGGGCTGTGGCTGGCTCCGTCCATCACTCCCCCCATCCCACAGAGACCCACACAATCCTCTGCCCCCCTGAGAGACCCCCCAATGGCCCCTGTGCCCCTGTCATCCCCTCCAGAGAGTCCCCCCTTTGTGCCAGACAATTCCCTCCCCCACTGCCTCCCCTACTCCAGAGTTCCCTACAATCGCCCCCTTTGCTCCCGCCCCCCAGCCCATTGGTCGGGAGGCTCCCAGTCTATTGGCCAGCACAGCCAATGGGAGGTGCACCTGAGGCAGGGGGCCTGCTTGCAGATGCAGACCTGGCTGGCCATGCCTCCACAGCACGGGGAGGGGGAGCCACAGGTGAGCAAGCCCCAGTCATCATCATCACAGGCCCAGCAATTCTCTGGATATTTAATTTCACTGAGGCAAGTAATTCAGTCTACTCTTCCTTTCCAGACAGTTTGTGGCTTTTCCTGTAAGAACACTTACAATTTCTTTGCAAAGAAGCCCAGTTACAGTTTTTTTCACTTGAGACTTATATTTTCTGGTCATTCATAAGCTCATTTATTTTGTTAACTCGGTTTCATAGGCAATTTTAAAAGTCACTTGAATTGTACCTGGTTTTTTCCATTGGTCCAAAAACACATGGAAGATGTGCCTTTTTTTATTTCTGTGGGCCAAACCACCCTGTGTAGAAATGTAAATGTCGGAGCCAGAAAAGCTCTTTAAGGGTAAGGGTCCCTTCAGGAAATTGTCCTCAAATCATTCAATAAGCATGTCACAAAAATAAATTTTATATTTCCAAGATCACTGCTTTTATAATTTATACTCAGGTAAAGGAGAAAATCCCTGGAAATATTATTTTTAAGAGGGGGTTCCCAAGACTTGACATTTTAGTGAAAGGGGTTCACAGGTTGTTAAAGTTTGGGAACCACTGCCTTACAACAACATATTCCTAAACTAAACAAAAGGAATGCAAGCAGTAATGCCCCCATTGTAATAATATGATGGGGTTGTTTCACTGCCTTAGTTACATAGCACATCACATCATAATTAGTACACAAAATAGACACTCTATAGGCCGTATGAAATCATGTTTTTCATTTGATATATATTCTGAAGCACATGGATTTGACTCTAAGTCAGAAATTTTCTGAACCTCTGGTAGGAGTAAGCGTAAATTTTGAAACTGGTCGGATATCAAAGTGGTCCAATTAAAAGAAATCTGATACCTAAGATCTAATTGTAGGGCTTTGTCTGCTGGACAATAAATAATGTGATTTACTGTGGCCGTGGTGAGATTAAAATGTAAGTCTAGCAAAGAGGTGGCCTTAATGTATACGCAGCTATCATTAGCTTGGAATAGCAACTGTCCTGTCAGGGTAGTTCCTTGTCCCATATCTGCTCAACAAACTTTGTTAAACATTGTGACCAGGGCCGGCTCCAGGGTTTTGGCTGCCCCAAGCAGCCAAAAAAAAAAAAAAAAAGCCGTGAGCGGGAGTGAGGGACCGTCCGCTGAATTTCCGCAGAATAGCTGGACCTGCCGCCCTTCTCCTGAGTGGCCGCCCCAAGCACCTGCTTGCCAAGCTGGTGCCTGGAGCCGGCCCTGATTGTGACAGCTTCCCCTTGCTTCAATTTCCTTACATACTGAAGCTGCAGGAGTTCCAAGGGCCAAAATGTCCACTGATTCCCTATTCCAATCCAAATATCAGGTGTTATTCCAGGAGCACTAACAAGAAATTGGCTAGGCATTACCAGGTGGTCTAATCTCCCAGATGTCATGGTGAATAATCCAGTCCCACATGCATCCTTCCCATGGACACGGCAGGATTCAGTATGTGGAAGCCCACACCAACCTGGACGCAATAAGTCGAACCTGGAAGTGCTTGCCGTCGACTGCGGTACTCCAGCTAGACGAGAGGAGTACCGCGGAGTCAATGGGGAGCCGCGGAGTCGACGGGGGAGCCTGCCTGCCGCGTGTGGACCGAGGTAAGAGCGAACTAAGGTACTTGAAACTTCAGCTACGTTATTCACGTAGGTGAAGTTGCATACCTTAGTTCGATTTGGGGGGTTAGTGTAGACCAAGCCTTAGTTACTTACTGAGATCATTTCAATACTGGTAAAATTTCCAGTGGCAGAACACACTCTCTGAGTATGAGTCTGATTATTTACTAATTGGGTAACCAAAACAACAAGGACCCCTTCCCCCTGATATACTACAGACCCCTCGAATGGCCATTATATCAACCCCATTATAAAACCTTAATTTCAAATTCTTGAAGCTCATTTGTAGTGATGTCATATACTTTTATCTCCTTTGGCCAGTCTTTTTCCACTCAATTGTTCGCTTATATGGGATACCCTGAACCTTAAAAATAAACTTTTTCAGACAATATTTAAATAAATCACTAAAGTGTGAAGGCATTGGCCATTGGGTTTTATCAGATATATGGCATTGTCTGTATTTAGATGTTTTACAGGGGTAATAGTGTAATGGAGGGGTTGGCGGGGGCAGTGGCAACAAAGTGCCTTTGGTATTTGTCATTTAAAATCCAGTTAGGTAGGGCAATACATGCTGAAGGACTTATCCAAAAACACAGGGCGCAGCCTGTGGAATAAACCCCCTGTGACGGGTTGGATCACAGAAACCCCTTGGGAGCTGCCACCAGATGTGCAAAGACTACCCCTGCTTCTGTTTTCCCTGCCAGCTCAGGACTCCAGCACCCTGTCTTGCTGAGCCAGACACTCCCGTCTGGCTCCAGACACAGATCCAGAGTCTGAATCTCCTGTCCCAAAGCTGCAAGTTTACCTGAAAACAGCTCACAGTAGTGTGCTTGTCTTTAGCACTCAGATGCCCAACTCCCAATGGGGTCTAAACCCAGATAAATCCGTTTTACCCTGCATAAAGCTTATGCAGGGCAAACTCATAAATTGTCTGCCCTCTATAACACTGATAGAGAGATATACACAGTTGTTTGCTCCCCCAGGTATTAATACATACTCTGAGTAAATTACTAAATAAAAGGTGATTTTATTAAATACAGACAGTAGGATTTAAGTGGTTCAAAGTAGTAACAGACAGAACAAAGTAAGTCACCAAGCAAAATAAAATAAAATGCGCAGATCTATGCCTAATTAAACTGAATACAGATAATTTCCTCACCAGTTCCAGAGTGCTCCCTTTTACAGGCGAATCTCCTTTTAGCCTGGGTCCAGCTATCACTCACACCCCCTGCAGTTACTGTCCTTTGTTTCAGTCTCCTTCAAGTATCTGGGGGGTGTGTGTGTGGAGAGGTTCCTTCTTTAGCGAGCTGAAGACAAAATGGAGCGGTCTCCCACAGGTTTAAGTAGACTCTCTCTTGTGGGTGGAGACCCCCCTCCTCCCTCCTATGCAAAGCCCAGCTCCAAGATGGAGTTTTGGAGTCACCTGGGCAAGTCACATGCCCCTGCATGACTCAGTCTTTGCAGGCCGACGCCATTGTCCACATGGCATCTTGCATGTCTCCAGGAAGACTTCTCATGTGGATTGGAGCATTCCAAGATGCATTGTTCCCTAAGTGTCTCCTGATCAGGTACTTAACCTGGCGAATTCCTTCCTAAAGAAGCTGACCAAATGCCTCACAAAGCTTACTTAGAAATCAGGCAAGCATACAGCCCATATTCTTAACCTCGAGTAGGAAATGATATATATGTACAAATAGGATGAATAGATATAGTAGATCATAACCCTTACGGAGATATGTTATATGGCACAGGCAGCACAAAACATATTCCAGTTATGTCATACATACATTTATAAGCACCCCCTCCCCATAAAGCCTTATGGGGTACACTGTCACACCCCCAAATTCAATCAATACCACATTCCCAAACATGAGTCCCAAAAGTTTCTTCCTGCCAGTGTATAATTTTTTGTTTCTTCACCAGGGTCAGTTCTTAATGTCTTTTGTAGTCAGGAATTCCTGGACTTTGGCAATTTCAGCGGAGTGAGTATTCCTCCTTCTTTCCTGAAGGAATCGTGGCTCAGCATCATACAGGAGAGAGGTTACCAGCACATCACCCTGTAGTGCTTTGGTTTCTGTATCAAATACTGAATGCAGGTTAGCTCTGTCACTGGACAAGGGAGAGGTTACCAGCACATCACCTTGTCCTTTTCTCCTGCTGTTCAGAAGGAAGAAAAGAAATATCAAAAGGAGACGCAGTGAGACGCATGGGTCCAGGCAGTCAATCCTTGGCACTTCATAGTAGTGTTGGTAGTCAGCAGGACTTGGTAAGGGCCTTTCCAGTGTGGAGCCAAAGCAGTCTTTCATTGGTGGAGCTTTACATAGATCCATTCTCCTGGTTCCAAGGAGTGGCAGGGCTGCGAGGGTCTTTGGGTAGCGCTTCTTTTACCTGTGAGAAAAGAAACTAACACATTTCATTAATGCCTGGCAGTGTTTTGCAGATTTTACAGCTGCTTGGGCACATTCAAGCCCCCCCTTCTCGGTTGTCAGCCAAGTCTTAGCTGTGAGCAGTGTCCTTGAACGGAGCCAGTGTCTTATCTTTGGACTGAGCTTGCTAGCTATTGTTTTTTTAGTTAATTTGTTCTGTTCTATTTCCTTCTCCCCTTCTTGGCTTCTTTTAACCTACAAAAGAAACTTCCACTCTTCACTCATACACCTTTTCCCAACAATGAACACATACACATTGCCATTATACAGTACTTTAGTCTTATTATTCAATGTATGCCACATACACCCTTCCAGTAAAATAACTTTATTACAGAGCTTTGGAGCAACAAGCCAGGACAAGCACACCCACTTTTGAGGAGTCTACTTGGTACAACCTCTGGTGTCCAATAGCTGTCCTCCCTCCCCAGCCCTCTGGTTGGCAGGGGCCAAACTGAATGCAGGGTGGGGGGCCCCAGCTGGGAGGTGGGAAAGGAGAGGGGATCAGGGGCACAATCATGGTGGGGGATGGTGGTGGCAGATGTGCTGGATCTAGGCTGGTGGGGCCCTGCCACACCCCCTGGCTTGAAGGGGTTTCTCAATGGCTCTCAGTGCCCCCCCCACACACACACACTGTACAGATTGTTTCAGTGCCTCTGCCTGGGACTAGGAGCCAGGGATAAGAACAGGGTACAGCTGGCGGGGGGTGAACCTGGGGCTGGGGGAGGCAGGCTGGGAACACAGTATAGAACAGATCTTGTTAACATAGAAATCAAAGTCCATCTTGGGGAGCATCCAGAGACCGGATCCGGCCCTGGGCTCTCCCCGCTGATTCCCAAACCAAGAGACTGACCCGATTCCAGCCCCCCATCTTCAGTGACATCCAGCTGCCCCTCCTCCGTGCTTTCTCTCTTTCCCAGGAAAACAGGTCACCTGGCCTCCCCCTATCTCTTTGTTCTCCCACACCTTTGGCTAGTTCCTTGCAGAGGACGGGGTCAGGCCATCGCTTCCAGGATACAGAATTTTGGCCATTCTCTATGCCCAGGCAGCCACTCTACAATCACACCTGCCCTCTAGAGGTCTCCGCAATGATCACACACCCGTATCCCACCAGCTTGATACTTGAGTAACACATGGGGAAACTGAGGCACACACATGATATTCAGAGAAACCATTAAGACCATTCCAGCTTCATCACACCCCTCTGAAACCAGCCCAGGAGCACTTTCTCCAGTGGCTGGAACCACTCTAACTATACGAGCCCCTGAGCCTGAGCTCCCAGGTGATGGAGAGACCTGGGAAAAGGGCTGAAGCCAGGCAGAGAAATGACTCTGCACAAAGGACACCTTTTAGGGACCTACTGGTGTTGCAGGGTGTTCAGTGCTGGGGTGGGGGGGGCAGGTCTGTATTGTGATAAAGTGACTGAGGGTTTTCCCAGTGTGGCAGAGTTCAGAGCGTCTGTCTGCAGGGAGAGACGGGGGACATGGACACAAGCCCCTTCTGTAACCTCTCCCATTGCCCCTCTCGCCCTGACAAGCTAAAGAATCACATCCACATTTTGTTCCAGATCATCCGGTCTTCCAGGGGACAGAGAAGGGAAATGGCTGTGATTGAGACAGCTCAGGTAGGGGAGTTGAAGGGAGCTGCGCGGGGTGGGGGAAGAGGAGGATTTGCTGTAGAGGGGGAGGGGCACGAAACACACAGTGTGAGGCAGTTTGGAGACAGGGTGTGATAAACCTGCTGGAAAATGATCAACCTGGGCCTGATTTTGTGAACAGGCCCATTGGCTAGGGGTGGAGGGGGACATTCCTCCATTTCTGACACTGGAAACACCCCACTAGCTGCTGTGAAATACAAAGGGAAGCTGTTGGGATTCCTGTCCCTCTCCCTGGCTCAGAGCTCTGCTTCTCGTATCAGCCTGTGGCTGGCAGGCGTGTGGGAAATGAGAAGACCCTGCCCTGCTCCACCTGCTGTGAAGGAAAAGGAGCTCTCACCTTCACCCCACCCCCTGAAGCCTCCTGGCTGCTCTGAGCAGGGTGTGGGGGGATTTCTGCTTTTCTGGCCCTCCCAGAGCTTCTCTGTTTTGCTTATTTTTCCCTGTGACTAGTGCAGAGGTGGGCAAACTATGCCCGTGGGCCACATCTGGCCCACGGGACCGTCCTGCCCAGCCCTTGAGCTCCTGGCCAGGGAGGCTAGCCCCTGGCCCCTCCCCTGCTGTCCCCCCTTCTCCACAGCCTCAACTTGCCATGCCGCCAGTGCTCTAGACTGCGTGGTGGTGTGGCTGGCTCCAGCCGGATTGCACAGCTACTAGTCCTGGTGCTCTGACCAGCACAGTAAGCGGTCAGGGGTGGGGGTTGGATAAGGGGCAGGGTTTCCAGGGGCAGGGAGCAGGGGGTGGTTCGATAGGTGTGGGAATCTCGGGGGGCCTGAAAAGGGGGGGGTTTCAATAGGGGTCGGGGCAGTCAGGGGACAGGGGGAATTGGATAGGGTGTGGAGTCCTGGGGTCTGCATGTCTGAGACTGGTCAGGTTCTTCCCTGGTCAGTTAGATTGGAGGGGAATGGGCTCCGTAATGCACAGCTGCTGTGTGAAAGAGACTTGCATCTCCATACACTCTCCAGTGAGAACAGGGTGTCAAAACCTACCAGATATACTGAATCATCCCAATCTGACCCTCCTCGCTTTCCAGGCGGAGAAGCCCTGTATTGTCCTGTCTGTGTTGTTTCTCATTCACACACACAATCCCTGTTCACTTCCCTCCTTGGTAACAGCTCCAGCCATGTGGAGGGCTCTGGGCTCTGCCGGTTTAGAAATGGGCAGGGGTTTAACTCCAGAGCTGGGTATGCGTCAGCAGGGCCCCCAGAGAGCACAGATCCTAGGAACTCCTAGTGAGGGCGTCACAATTCCCCCCACCTCCCCAGACGTCTGCCTCCCCAAAGGTGGCTCAGTTACCATGTTCCCATCCTCTTCAATTCCATGTTCTGCCAGCAGAGCACAGGGACAGGTTCCACCCATGGAATGTCCTTTCTAACAGACACTCTCTCAATCCTCCACACACCCTGATCTGGTCTGATTTCACTTCCTGCACAGGATTCCCCCTTCCCAAACCTGAACTTATCTCCCACCTGGAATGAGGGGAAGAGCCATGAGTGCCCAATCATTAGGCCTGTGAGGAAACAGAGATCCTGAGAGGTGCCTGCACAGGTGAGGACTGACACACAAACCATCTAGTGAATGAAGGAAAAAGTGGAGAATCCCACAAATGTGGTATCAGTAAGTGCCCTCAGTTCTTCCTCATCTCACCCAGGGCAGGGCTGTAGTCAGCAGATATGACTGACATTGCTTTCCACCTGTCCTGTTACCTGCAGGAGTTTCCTTCCCAATGTTTCTTCTCTGTGAATTTTTGGGTGGGATGTGGAGGTAGAATCCTATTATAAAACCTTAATTTCAAATTCAGCTTTAATATGTTGGGTTTTCCCTCCATGCTATTCCTCTTTCTTTCTCCCAGGCACAATGACTCCTGACTGGATTGTCTCTCTCCCAGCAGGGGAAGTGGAACCAGAGGGGACCTTTGTGGGAAGAGCTGAAGGGAATTTTTCCCAATGCTTGGAACAGGGAGAAGAGTGGGAAAATTGGCAGAGGTTAGAGAGGCTTCTGGGAAACCACTCAAGGGAGCAAATTGATTAATCTATTAGCTGTGGGGAAGGATACAGGGATCCCACAGCCCGGCAGACAACCCGGAAGGAAGAAAAATGCTATGAATGCCTTGGTTATGGAAAAGCATTCGTTCTGAGACCACAGCTTGTTATGCCTCAGACAATTCATACTGGAGACAAATCACTTCATGGGGAAAACTTCAATAACTGCTCATATTTTAATAACCATGGGAGAAACCACACAGGACAGAAACCCTATCAATGCCTGGAGGGCAAGAACTACTTGAATTGGAAGGTAGCACTGATAAGCCACATAGGAGGGAGACTCCATAAATGTTTAGACTGTGGAAAAAGTTTTATATGGAAGTCATACGTTGTCAGACATCAGGCTATCCACATAGGAGAGAGATCCCATAAGTGTTTGGACTGTGGGAAAAGTTTCACAAACAAATCAAATCTTATAACACATCAGAGGATCCATACAGGAGAGAGACCCCATTATTGCTCAGACAGTGGAAAAAGTTTCATACAGAGGTCACATCTTGTTAGACATCAGGCAATCGACACAGGAGACAGATCCCATAACTGCTTAATTTGTGGAAAAAGTTTCATACTGAGGTCAGCCTTTGTTTCACATCAGAGAATCCACAAAGGAGAGAGACCCCACATGTGCTTAGACTGTGGGAAAAGTTTCATACAGAGGTCAAATCCTACTTAGTCATCAGACTGGCCACACTGGAGAGAGACCTCATAAGTGCTTAGACTGTGGGAAAAGTTTCATACGGAGGTCAAATCTTGTTGAACATCAAGCAATCCACACTGGAAAGAGACCCCATCAGTGTTTAGACTGTGGAAAAAGTTTCATACAGAGGTCAGGCCTTGCTGTACATTGGAGAATTCACACAGGAGAGAGACCCCATCAGTGCTCAAACTGTGGCAGAAGTTTTATACAGAGGTCAACCCTTGTTAAACATCAAGCAATCCATACAGGAGGAAGACCATAAGTGCTTGGACTCTGGGAAAGGTTTCAGAAACAGATCAGCCCTTCTAAACATCAGGCAAAAGACACATAGTGCTTAGACTGTGGAAACACATTTCAAATAGATGCCAGCCCTTGTTTTCCATCAGTGAATCCACCCAGGGGAGAGACCCCATAACTGCTTAGCCTGTGGAAAGAGTTTTATACGGAGGTCAAACATTGTTAAACAGCCAGCAATCCACAGAGGAGAGAGACCCCAAAAGTGCTTAGACAGTGGGAAACATTTCATAAACCGATCAGTCCTTGTTTTAAAGGAGAAAATCCACCCAAGAGCAAGTACTTGGACTGTGGCAAAAGTTGCACACTGAGATCCCCCTCATTAAACACTGGAGAATTCACTGGAGTCTTGTTTGAGGGAGAAGGCCACATGGCACATTTAATTTGAACACAGAGAAAGCTACTAACTCATAATTTGTCCAAAGGTGGTTAACACCGTTTCATTTATAAATAGACAATTTCATTAATTAAAAAAGGTGGTTTCATTACAGTAATTTCATTGCAAGTATACCGAGCTATATTGGTAGGTATAATTTATTAAAAGGGTGATTTCATCCTTCAGCCCTGCAACCTGTCCTGAAAGAGTTAAGAACCTTGCAGGATATTTGACCCAGATTCAGCCTTTAGAGACATGTTCGAAAAGTGTTTAAATGGTATTTGGGGCTATTCCAAGTAATAGAGACTAGAACTTTGAAATGTAAACTTGTATTGTTAAGAAAATGGAAGAAATAATAGTGTGGTTGATTAATCATGATTAACTCAAAAATAATTGTGAGTAGAAAAATTAATAGAATACCAACTGAAATTTGTTAAATGTTTTTGGATGTTTTCCTACATTTTAATTTCTATTGATTTCTATCACAACAAAAAATAGAAAGTGTACAGTGCTTACTTTATATTATTTGTATTAGAAATATTTGTACTGTAAACATGAAAAGCAAAAATAGTGTATTTCAATTCACCTCATACAGGTACTGTAGTGCAATCTCCCTATCAGGAAAGTGTAACTTAGAATGTAGATTATTTTTGTTATATAAGTGCACTCAAAATAAAGCAATTACAAACTTTAGAGCCTAGAAGTCCACTCAGTGCTACTTCTTTTTCTGCCAATCGCTTAGACAAACAGGTTTGTTTCCATTTGCAGGCGATAATGCTGCAAGTGAGAAGAGGCAATTTTATGACACTGTTTCAGTTTGAGTTGCAAGATATTTACATGCCAGATGTGCTAAAAGAAGAACAGGAGTACTTGTGGCACCTTAGAGACTAACAAAATCCCTTCATGCTTCAACCACCATTGCTTAGCCTCCCTTTGCCCAGGGCTGGCTCTAGGTTTTTTTCCTGCTCCAAGCAAAAAAAATTTTGGCTCCCCTCCCCGTGCCCACCTGCTGCCCCATCCCTGGGCTGCCCCTTTCCCCCCACCCCGCTGCTGCCCCATCCCTGGGCTCTCCCCCAACTTGCACCCTCCTGCCACCTCAGCCCTGGGTCACTGGTAACTAGCTCCCAGGACGGGTCATTCAGCAGGAATTTTGGATGTGCACAGAACACAGACAGGATTGGTTCCCATATGGTTACAGAACTGCAGTAAAGTGGAACAATTTTCAGCTTGTGTGATTGGAGGATATCTGGATGCATATTATAAGACTGTCCTACATAAATGAGGAAAAGTTGAGGTGCCTTTATTATTCCTTTGTTCCACTCTTTGTTTCTATGGGGAATTTGCCAATGCGATATCACTGTCTTCCTTTCAAACAAATTAAACTAAAAAAAAAAGGCAATGGCTGTTGAAAATAGCAATTCCAGTCCTAAAAACCACTGGGAATCATTTCTTGCTCAATTTTATCCTACTTTTTCTTCAGTAAATTACAGTGGATCAGGACCCATTTTATTTAATCTATTTATAACTGACCTCGGGACCGATTGCAGGAGTGGGCTGATAAAGTTTGCGGATGATACGAAGGTGGGAGGCGTTGTAAATTCGGAGGAGGATAGGGATATCCTGCAGGGAGACTTGAATGAGCTTGTGAATTGGAGTATCAGAAATAGGATGAAATTTAATAGTAAAAAGTGTAAGGTGATGCATTTGGGGATGACTAATAACAATTTTAGTTACAAGATGGGGACGCATTGGTTAGAAGTAACGGAAGAGGAGAAGGACCTAGGGGTCCTCGTAGACCGCAGGATGACTATGAGTCGACAATGCGACGTGGTGGTGAAAAAAGCCAATGCTGTCTTGGGATGCATTAGGCGAGGTATATCTAGTAGGGATAAGGAGGTCCTGCTCCCGTTGTACAAGGCGCTGGTGAGACCTCACTTGGAGTACTGTGTGCAGTTCTGGTCTCCCATGTTTAAAAAAGATGAACTCAAACTGGAACGGGTGCAGAGAAGGGCCACTAGGATGATCAGAGGAATGGAAAACCTGTCGTATGAAAAGAGACTAGAGGAGCTTGGGTTGTTTAGTCTGACAAAGCGAAGGCTGAGGGGGGATATGATTGCTATCTTTAAATATATTAGAGGGATTAATACAAGGGAGGGAGAAGAATTATTCCAGCTTAGTACTAATGTGGATACGAGAACGAATGGATATAAACTGGCCGTGGGGAAGTTCAGGCTTGAAATTAGACGAAGGTTTTTGACCGTCAGAGGGGTGAAATATTGGAACGGCCTTCCGAGGGAAACGGTGGGGGCGACGGACCTGTCTGGTTTTAAGATTAAGTTAGATAAATTTATGGAGGGAATGGTTTAATGGTAAAACATAGTAGTCAAGGAAAACCAAACAATGGTAGGTAAATCGTATAATGGCTGACAGGGGTCAGGCTGGTGACTCTTGCCTATATGCTCGGGGTCTGACTGATCGCCATTTTTGGGGTCGGGAAGGAATTTTCCTCCAGGGCAGATTGGCCGAGCCTCTGGAGGTTTTTCGCCTTCCTCCGCAGCATGGGGCAGGGATCTCTAGCAGGAGGGTCTCTGCCGATTGAAGTCACCTAAAACAGGATTGGGGACTTCAACAGCAGAGTCCAGGGAAGGGGTAGGGACGGTTTTATGGCCTGCAGCATGCAGGGGGTCAGACTAGATGATCATAATGGTCCCTTCTGACCTTAAAGTCTATGAGTCTATGAGTCTATGAGTATATTAGATTTGGGAGAAATGAAGTAACAGCTGCCCAAATTGAGCTTGAGCACTCCTGAATGTTGAGGTGTTCAAATCTGGAAGGCAGGTGCTAGATTCCCTTTCTGAATATTAGCTAAATTTGGAAAGGAAAAGTCAATTTCTGCTTCCATGGCTCAGAAGTGGAAATCCTCCTACGGGCCTGATACTGTATCTAAAGCTGCCCAGGTCCAGAGCCTCCCCTCCCTTACTTTTCATTTTAAATTCTAGTGGGATCCACGTACCTCCCTTGCTAGGCTTCAGATAGAGAGGGGCATTGTCCATTTAGTCCACCCAATTCCTTCTTTGGGGGCTGCAAGGTGAGGTCACACCAGTATCCCTAATCCAGTCTGGGGATATCTTCTGAAGGGGATATCTGGGCCAAAGCCTTCTACTCCTTGGGCATACTTCCCAGGCCACCCCGCTCTAGCAGTGAGCTCTCCCTTCACAACAAGCTGCAGCATGAGGTTTCAGCTACCATACTCCTTCCCTTTCCTGTTGATAGCTGCCAAGGGTTTGCTGGGAAATGTAGTTCTTTCCCTGCTCTAGGGCTGGCTCTATAGGCAGGGAGCTAGGCAAGGAACTATAGCTCCGAGGGGCCTGCAGGTTTTCAGCTCCCATGCTGGATCCCCAGCTGCTCAATGGCTCCGCTTCTGCAGGGTTGTGAGAAGGGAGGGAGTTAAAAAAAAAAAAAGGATGGCGCGAATGCCGCCCCCTGCAAATATGCTGCCCAAAGCACCTGCTTGTTTTGTTGGTGCCTAGAGCCGGCCCTGGATGGGAGGGGAAAATAAATCTCACTTATACATTGTCTGTCCTGGGATGGTTGTGAGGCTGCAAGGATTTTGGTTCCATTTGCCAGGAAGGAGTTAAAATTCAGGCAGCAGAAAAGCCAGAAACTGCTGAGAAGCAAGGACATAGTTTCTGTCAATACATGATAACTTAGTTCAGCTTATCGGTAAGAAGGAACAAAGCTTGTGCCCATGGAAAGCGACAGTTCAGTGAGGAAAACAGGATCAGGACGAGACAAGCAAGCAGGGATATTTCAGTAGCACAAACGGCACTGACAATTGATAAGCTTATATGGTTAATGCCCACCCAGTAACTTAGTTCTTAGAACAGAATAAACCCTCCGTTCACAGCCCACTGGATATCTGTAAGTACTAATCTCTACCCCCCCACACCCCGCCTCCTTCCCCAGTAAGGTAGTCATAGCTGTTTGATGCAATTAGGATGGCCTCTATATGTACGTATTGTTCTTATTTTTATCTTTGTTCAGGGTTCTCTTTTGACTCGTAACAATGTCAGTCTCTGTATGCACAGATAAATGCAAATGAATTGATAAGAGAATGTATATAACTGGCCACTATAGCACCATAT
Source organism: Malaclemys terrapin pileata (assembly GCF_027887155.1). Classification (NCBI taxonomy): domain Eukaryota; kingdom Metazoa; phylum Chordata; order Testudines; family Emydidae; genus Malaclemys; species Malaclemys terrapin. The sequence goes on along the minus strand of NC_071517.1, from coordinate 41,178,549 downwards.
CTTTGAAGCTGCTTGTCAGTCTTCCCGGTACCATAAATAAACCCCCTTCGGTATTGTCTGTGCTTGCCTGATTCTTGGGGGAAAAGAATCTTTTTTCCTAACACAATTGCTGGGAGATGCCTGAATGAGAGAGGAAAGAGACGGTTTCAGACCTTTTTACATTAAATACTGGAGTGTGTCTCGGTATGTTTCTCTATCATAATTAAAACACAATTCTAGGAGATCAGAGTGGGGACGCTGTTATAAATATAAAAGCCTGAAATCTCACCTCTTTTCTCCTTCCCCCCTCCAGACACTCTGCCGTCTGCACTAGAGACAAAAAGAGGAGGATCCCTAGGAGCACGCAGACAGGGTGAGTTTGCAGCTTAGATTGTTTTTAAATTATGAGACAATTCCAGAGAAAACATCTTCATGAGATTGCAGCTAAAGTTACCAACAAACTGACAGCGACCATGACACACACAGCCCTAAAAACACACACATCAAACAGCGAGGAGATCCACACTGGAATGTGGGGGACTAGGGGCCAATGCCCTCCCCCAATTTTAAAAGTGGGATGTCCAGCCCCCCCTACTTTTTAACTTGGGCATAGTTTGAGGGAAGGGGGCCATGGGCAGGCGTGGAGCATTGCAGGCGTGGAGCATGGCAGTGCTTTGTGGCGGTGTAGCTGATCAGCTCCCCCCTGTGTAGCACAGCCCATGCCTGTGGCACCAGCCTCTTCCCAGTCCTGGCCCCTCTCAATGGCTCCACACCTGCTCCTCTTCCCACAAGGCCCTGCCCCCTGGCCAGAAGCTAGAGCCTGTTCTCCATCTGCCCTGGGCGGTGCACTCTAGAGAGCAAGGATATGTACCAGGGCTGATCTCAAGGCCCCTAGACCTCAGCCCAGGCCAGGTGGAGCATCAGGGGCTGTCCACAGGGGCCATTGTTCCCAGCCTGGTCAGGGGTCAGGGCCTTGTTGGGAAGAGGAGAAGTAGGGTGGGACCATGGACGGGGTGGGGCCAGAGGTGGCTCTAGCTTTTTTGCCGCCCCAAGCATGGCAGGCAGGCTGCCTTCAGCAGCTTGTCTGGGGGAGGTCCCCAGTCCCGCGGATTCGGCGGCATGCTTGCGGGAGATCCCAAGTCCCGCGGCTTCAGTGTACCTGCCGCCGAATTGCCGCCGAATCCGCGGGACTGGCAAACCTCCCGCAGGCAAGCCGCTGAAGGCAGCCTGACTGCCATCCTCGCAGGGGCCGGCAGGCTGCCCCCCGCGGTTTGCCGCCCCAGGCACACACTTGGTGCACTGGTGCCTGGAGGCACCGCTGCCTTCGCCTGGTTGGGGAGTCATGCAGCTGACAAACACCTGCCAGGAATGGTCTAGATAATACTTAGTCCTGCCATGAGTGCAGGGGACAAACTGCTATCTGTAGTCATTTGCTCCATCAGAGAGAAGTTTTTTCCCAATAGCAGTTTCTTACAAACCCCTTACAGATCAGCAACTGGTACAGGTAGCACATTCCTACAGGGAACAGTTTCCTATTCGACACCCGCCAGCTACCACTGTGTGCAGAGCAGGGAGGAAGCCAACCCACGATGTGTTGGGGGCTGGGACAGCCACACCTGGAGGGAGCTGAAAGAGGGTTAAGAGGGGGAGGGGTGTAGAAGGGGGATTGAGGGAGGATGAGGGATGGGTCAGGGGCAGGAAGGGGATGCAGTGGGCAGGGCAGGGTACTAAGGGGGGATGGGGCAATGCAGGGGAATAGAGAAGACTTATGGGCCAGATGGGAACAGGGCTGCAATAGAAGGAAACTGTGTGTGTGTGTGGGGGGGGGGGGGGGGTGGGTCACTGTGAGGGAAAGGAGGAATGTCGGGGGAGGTTGGGGGTAGACTGTGAGAGCCAATGGAGACTGGCTGGGGGAGGGAGGGAAAGATGGTAGGGGTCGGGGAGAAGGAGAGGGAGAGATACAAGGACAGCTCCCCCAACCCACGGGGAAGGAGAAGGGGAGCGGTTGCCCCACCCAGACAGAGGGGAATTCTTTTACCGCAAATATCACTGACGCTTTGGGGGTAGGTGGAGGTTTCTGCCTAAGGGCTCAGAAGCTACAAGGCAGGTGTCCAGACTAGGGATGTGAATAACATTTTAAAGAAGTAACTGTTTCAACTATTAACATTGTATTGGTTAAATGTTAAAGGAATTCACAACACAGGCCCCACCCAGGATCCCAGCTCTCTCCCCCGCCCAGCATCCCGGCTGCCGCCATGACTGGTTAAGGCCCACAAAGCACAGGGGGAGAGGCTAGAATTGCTCTGGGCCCAGTGGAATGCTTTTTAGAGTAGGGGTGCAGTGCCCCCCTTATCCCTGTCTGTGCCCCCCCACCCCCTTGAGGTGGGGCTGGGAGCAGGGCCATGACTCCAGGAAAGGGGGAGTCAGGATGCAGACATGGGTAAGGGGCCTGAGGCTGGATATGGAAGCTGATGAAGTCATCCTCATCATACTGGAATTCCCCGCCCCCCGGGGGTGTCCCAGTCCATGGCCTGCACCCCGTGGAACCCTGGGGGAGGGCAGGGACAGAACTAGGTCAGCAGCCAGAAGTGCTCAAAGATCATGAGTTTACCACTCCCTGTCCCCCCCAATCAGTTACAGAGATTACCAAGTTCGGAGGCTTTTTATTTGTCCTCTGGATTTGTACCTTTCTGGGGACACTGGGAAAAAAGGTCCTGTTACCTAGAGCCTGACGGCGTGTGGCCACCGCCAGAGCACGTGTCTGAGCCACAGAATCCCTGCAGCACAGTCAGGGCCTGGGCAGGAGGCCTGGGACATGGGAGGGACAGACAGTGAGCTGCCCTGGCATCCCACAGGTGCTGTTTGTGCTTCCCCCAGGCTCTCACAGTGGCAGTACCGGCCCGCTCTTCTTCACCCCCCTGCTCTCTCCTGCAGGTATCAGCATGGATTGGCGGGGGCCCTTCGGAGGTGGGAGCCATCAGCGTTAGTGCACAGCTGATTTCACATCCATTGGATTCAGAGAAATACCTTTCCAGTGTCCCCCTGCACCACTGCGATCACCCCTCTGCTATAGATGTGAAACTTGATTGACATATGTGATCGCTCTGATCAGCATCTGTATGTGGAGAGGCTGGGGTCCCCCCCACTCCCCTTAGTGTTGAAAGGCGCTGGATTTCAGCGCCTCTTGCATTCCACAGGTGCCGGGGAAGGCAGAGCGAGCTGCGATGTGAATCCACGTGATCGCTTTTAGTCCACAGCCCCAGCTCTGCCTCCACGCTGGGCATCAGTGTAATTCCTGCTTCCCCCAGGGAGATCAGACCCACTCCATGTGTTCAACCTCCCAGGAAGCGGAGAAATCAGACTAATGCCTAGATTCCAAGGCCAGAAGGGATCACAGAGATATAATCTCATCTGCCCTCCTCTAGACCAGCCCAGAGACCTGCCCCCAAATAATTCCTACCACAGAGCTTTTCTATTTGTCTGACAATTTTATTCTTAACTATTGTTTTGACTAATTTCATCAGTACCGACGTTAGACTTAACGTTCTATAATTGCCGGGATCACCTCTAGAGTCCTTTTTAAATATTGGCGTTACATTAGCTAACTTCCAGTCATTGAGTACAGAAGCCGATTTAAAGGACAGGTTACAAACCTTAGTTAATAGTTCCGCAACTTCCATCTGGTCCCGGTGACTTGTTAATGTTAAGTTTATCAATTAATTCCAAAACCTCCTCTAGTGACACTTCAATCTGTAACAATTGCTCAGATTTGTCACCTACAAAAGCCGGATCAGGTTTGGGACTCCCTCTAACCTCCTCAGCCGTGAAGACTGAAGCAAAGAATCCGTTTAGTTTCTCCACAATGACTTTGTTGTCGTTAAGCGCTCCTTTTGTATCTCGATCATCAAGGGGCCCCACTGGTTGTTTAGCAGGCTTCCTGCTTCTGATGTACTTAAAAAACATTTTGTTATTACCTTTGGAGTTTTTGGCTAGCCATTCTTCAAACTCCTCTTTGGCTTTTCTTATTACATTCTTGCACTTAATTTGGCAGTGTTTATACTCCTTTCTATTTGCCTCACTAGGATTTGACTTCCACTTTTTAAAGGAAGTCTTTTTATCTCTCACTGCTTCCTTTACATGGTTGTTAAGCCACGGTGCCTCTTTTTTAGTTCTTTTACTGTGTTTCTTAATTTGGGGTATACATTGAAGTTGGGCCTCTATTATGGTGTCTTTAAAAAGCGCCCATGCAGCTTGCAGGGATTTCACTTTAGTCACTGTACTTTTTAACTTCTGTTTAACTAACCCCCTCATTTTTGCATAGTTCCCCCTTTTGAAATTAAATGCCACAGTGTTGGGCTGTTGAGATGTTCTTCCCACCACAGGGATGTTAAATGCTATTGTATGGCTTGTGGGTAAAACACATGACTGGGGCTCTGGCGAGGGACAGTCAGTTCCTGCCTCCACTGTGAATTCCCTGCTCCTCTGTCAGTGCCTCAGTTTCCCACGAGTGTGTCTCTCGCTCCCCATGACTTTAGAATAGGAACACTACCGAACTGGAGCTGGTTGAATATTGGCAATTTTGAAATTAAAAAAAAAAACATTTCAAAAGGGAACAAAAAAGCTTCAGTTCAGACCCCTCCTATTGTTTCATTTTGATCCCGGAGGTTTATTTTGGTTTGCTGGTCACCTTTTATGAAATATGATGCTATACCATGTTGGCAACAGGAACTGAAATGATTAAAAATGTCACCAAAATCTATATACTGCTGCAAAACATTTTGATTTTGACAAAACTGGAGTTTTGGGATCTGGCAGACTGGAGCTGGAGTGGCTCTGGAGAGAGATCTGTACACTGGCGCTCAGCCGACTCCCCTCCACCCGGAGAGCCAATTGCAGAGTTGGACACTGAGGAGTTGCTGATATTCAGAACAGAGTTCGTGCCACTGTTTCTGTAGCATCCCTGCCAGCTGTCAGCCTGCTCCAGCAGCGGGGCTCTCAGCCATGCAGTGAGAGATGGACACACCTGGGGAGAGCAGGGGAGACGTGCAAGAGGCAGAGGAAGAGTGAGGAGCAGCTGGGGAGGAGAATGGCTCTTCTTGCCAAAAGGGGAAGCATGGTCAGGGGGGAAAGGGGTAGGGGGAAGGAATGGGGAGATGGAGTGGTGGGCAAGGGGCATGGGATGGGGAAGAGAAGGGGAGAAAGGAAGCGGGGGCAGAGGGAGAAGCTGGGTTGGTTTGTAAACAGTGTCCTCTGCTGGGCTGCGCAGAACAGCGCTGCTCCTGTTGTACTGTGCCTCATTGTGCCCTGCCCGCCTGCCCTTCCCTCTGGAGACTGACCATTCCGCCTCCTGCACCTTGCCCCGTGGGGGCCCACAAATAGGTTAGGCATTGGGCCCACAAAAAGTTAATCCGGCCCTGCAGAGTGGGGCTAAGAGTTTTCCTTTCGCCTTTCTGATTGTGTCCTGATTTTTTATTACTTGCTGTTTTGTAAATTGCATTTGTTCTGAACTATAGACAATGGCCAGGGAAGAGGTCAGGGAAGCGTCCATAGCGAAGAAAGTACCCAGAGTGGGGATGCTCTAGCCCGTGTCCTGAGTGGTCACAACCAGGTTGGGGGGCGAGCCCCTCAGGAAGCCTGGGCCCAGCCTTGTCGGGGTTATAAGGACTTTGCCACACAGGAGAGTGGAAGGGGAGCCCTCAAGGTGAGGCAGGCTCTGGGTGAAGGGAGTGAGGACTCAGATCCTTCTACTATTCGATTCCTCCCGGGTGGTGTTTAAATCAGGAAAGTTTCCCCGTCTACCTCTGTGCATGTTTACTGGTTTCTCCTAAAGTTTATTAAGTATTTTGGGAAAATGTGTCGGAGCGGCCACCAGTGACAGCTGCTGGCCTTACTCTGAGGCCGCCAAAAAATTTGGTTGTGAGAATCCCCGGGCTAGATGCTCATGATGGGCCCTTCTGACCTTAGAGCCTGTGAGTGGAACAGAAGCTGAACACAGAGAGAAGAAGTCAAAGCAGTCGGTTGATCGCTAGGACCCAGGAGCAGCTGGGAGGCGGCTCTGGGGGGAGCGATCGCTGGGCTCAGGCCCGGCAGCACGAAGTGACTCGCAGCCGCTGCGGGGACTCTGGCTCCAGGCTCCTGGCGAGATCCCCGAGCCCCGGCGGCTGGTGCTGGGAGCCCGGAGCCCTGGCTGCAGCCGGGAGAGGGGAATCTCCAGCAGGGCCCTTCCCGCTGCTCCCCAGGAGCCTCTCCCAGGGCAGAGCCCCCAGCCCGGCCAGGCCTCTTCCCGGCCCGGCCCCTGCCCCAGGGGGGCCCCGCTCGGAGGGAAGGTAAGAGACACCCGCCCGGCTGCAGGGGGAGGTTTGGCCCCAGGCTGCTCCCAGCGGAGCTGGCTGCGATTCCCGCCCTGGGCCCGGGAAAGCTGCCGCCAGCTCCCGGTGTGTGCGGGCAGGATCACGTTATCACCCACCCACTATCTGCTGCTTTGTTTCCCTGCCCCAGGCCTCGCTGATCTGGACGGAGGCTGCAGCTCAGGGAGATCTGAGGGTGGCAGAATGTGGCAGGGGCCAAACTGAATGCAGGGGGGGGGGCAGCTGGGGGTCGGGGAAGGAGAGGTGCTCAGGGCAGGCCCGGCTCTAGGTTTTTTGCAGCCCCAAGCAAAACATTTTTTGACTGTCCCCCACTCCAGCCTTGGGCTCCCCCTCTCACCAGTTCCCTCCCACACCCCCTGCCGCCCCAGCCCTGGGCTCCCCCCCCCCGAAACGTGACCTCCTCGTTCACCACACCAATCCCTGTTTACACTTGCAGTGGGGATCAAACCATTTCTCCTATTTTTATTTCACTTTAGTATAAATCTCACCCCCTCCCCTGTCCCCCGCAACCCCATCTTTAGTGCTCCAAATGCACATGGAAGGCATAGGGACTAACCCTTAAACCTTGTACCCGGAAAGGGATGGGGAGCTAGTAAAGAGGGTTCAGGCAGAGGAGCGGGTGTGGGGTGCTTGGGGGCTGTACACTGGCAGAGAGGCGGGGTGTGATGTACTCACGGAGGAGGGTGGAGGAGGAGAGGGGGTATCAGGAGGGTTGCCGGAGAAGATGTGCAGGGGAGGAGGGAGGTGCGGGAGGAGAGGGCTGGGGGAGGGTACAAGGGGAGAGGTGCGGGTGAAGGGAGAGTACAAGGGGAAGGGGTGCGGTGAAGGAGCGATGGGGGGAGGTACAAGAGGAGGGGCTGCGAGCGGGTTGGGGGGTACAAGGGCTGAGAGGGGCAGGCGCTGACAGCTGCTTCCCCAGCCCCCTGCAGGCAGAGCCGAGAGGACAGACACTGACCCCCAGGTGCTCGGAGCCGGCTCTGCCTCTCCCCGCCCAGGGCAGGCAGCGCAGGGCTGAGGCGGGGGAGGTGCGCGGCGAGCTGGGTCCGGAGGCAGGAGGGGGCGGCGGCAGCTCCCTGGCAGCTCGGGCTGCCCAGCCACTCGCCCTGTCAGCGCGCGAGCCGGGATCCGCCCCCTGCCCAGCCCGGCGGCGCCTGCACAGTCCCCTCGGGCGGGGAAACGCCGCGCCGCCCTGGGGAGACTCAGAGCAGCAGCAGGACCCCTCCCCCCTCCCTGCATCCCGGCCCCATTTCCCTCCCCCCGCCCCGGCTCCTCACCCCCAGGCTGGGCTGCAGGTCAGGCTGCCCGGCCGCTGGAGAGCCGGAGCATCATCCCCCGGAGCTGAGCCCCTCTCTGCCGTCCAGCCTGTGCGACTCCGGCTGCCATGAGCGCCATCTAGCGACTGCAGCCAGAACTGCAGCGTCAGTTCCAGCGCAGCCTGAAAGCCTCAGTGACAGGGAACAGCTTGGTTCAGGGCCGGCTCCGGCTTTTTGCGCCCAAAGGGAAAAAAAAAAGGGGGGAGGCTGGAGTGCCGCCCCTTGGACAGTGCCGCCCTGGCTTGAAGGGGTTTCCATCCTATCCAGTGTTTACAGTTTGGTTCAATGGCTCTCAGCGCCCCCCATGGTACGGATTGTTTCAGCCCCGCTGCCTGGGACTCGGAGCCAGGGATAAGAACGTGGTACAGCTGGCGGGGGGTGAACCTAGGGTTGAGGGAGGCAAGCCCCCTACACCCAGTGTAGGGGCAGGACCCCAGCCCCTGAGAACCCCCAAGAACCTCCCCACCTGCTAAGCATGTGGCCCCAGCCTCCCCATCCCTGGATCCCACGGAGGGCATATGGCCCCAGCCAGAACCCCGGGGGCAGCCTAAGGAAAAGCCTGACCCGCTCCTCACACGGGCTGTGCACCCCACCTCCGCAGTCAGCGGTGACTCTCAGCCAGCTTGGAAAAGAGACGGGTTTATTGGTCGCTGGGAACACAGCACAGAACAGAGCTTGTTAGCACAGAAATCAGAAGCAATCAGCAAAGTCCATCTGGGCGGGGAATCCAGACCCCTGAGCCCTGGGCTTTCGCCGATGAGTCCCAAACCAGGAGACTGACCCACGTCCAGCCCCCATCCTCAGTGACGCCCAGCTGCCCCTCCTCCATGCTTTCTCTCTTTCCCAGGAAAACAGGTCACCTGGCCTCCTCCTCTCTCTTTGTTCTCCCACAACTTCGGCTGGCTGCCTCCTTGCAGAGGACCGTTTTTGGCCATAGATTGCCAGGATACAGAATTTTGGCCATTCTCTGTGCCCAGGCAGCCACTCTGCAGTCACACCCACCCTCTAGAGATCTCTGCAATGATCACACACCTGTATCCCACCAGTTCAATACTTGAGTAACACGTGGGGAAACTGTGGCACACATTCAGTATTCACAGAAAACATTCAGAACATTCCCACTTCATCACACCCCTCTGAGACCAGCCCAGGGGCACGTTCTCCAGTGGCTGGAACCACTCTGACAATACCAGCCCCTGAGCCTTAGCCTCCAGGTGATGGAGAGACCTGGGGAAATGGCTGGATCCGGGCAGGGAAATGACTCTGTACAAAGGGCCCCTTTCAGGGACCAGCTGGTGAGTTTGGCCTACAAGCGGAGGGGCTCCCTGTGTCTGGGAGTCCCAGAGCTGCTGCCCTCAGTGACAGAGCCGGGTTCAACCCCCATTACCGGTGTCAGTGGCTGAGCTGCCTAAGGAGAGCAAAGGCCCACGACAATGGGGCAGTCGCTCGTTCTCCCAGGGTGAGGGAAGAAGATAAAAGGGGAGAGCGGAGAGACTTGAAGGGCAGCAGGAGCAAGAAGTGGGGAGGGAGGTTCCCAGCTCCCAGCCCTGCCCAGATCCATTCCCTGCACCCCCGGGGCAGTCAGCTCTCCTGGGAACAAGGGGAGGAGCTGAGAGAGGAAAAGCCAGTTGCTCACTCTGCTGAGCACCGCAGGACTGAGGGAGACGGGGGAGAGCTAGAGGGGTTACAATACACTGTGGGGCAGTGCCCTAAAGTGACTCCTTTGATTCTGCTCTTTTTCCAGCGTTTGGCTCAGAGATGCTGTTCTGGGGAGGTTTAGGAGGGACTTGGTGGGTTTAGTTCTAATGGGGGATGTGGGGGCCTGGCCGTGTTATACGAATAGAATAAAAACCAGCAGGATCTTATTAAGAGGGATAAGGCAAAGATGCCACATTTATTGTAAATATACTGATAAAGCAAAAGATAAAAGTAAACAATGTTGTTTGACTACTTATTTCTTATACACACACACACATATATATATATATATAGAGAGAGAGAGAGATTCATTCACACAACCATTCATTCAAGTTCTGTATAGGTGTCATAGTTACCAGCCTAGAAGTTGCTCATGCCAAGTTACTGGCCAAGTATCTTGGTCATGAGGATGGAGCCAAGTCTGTGTCAGGTGCACCTGATGCCCCTGGAGGCTGGCAGCAGAACCAGAGACTCAAAGTCATCAGTCTTTAGAGTCCATTCTTATAGGAATTAATTCCTATGGTAGTCTATGGAAGCTGTTTCATCCTGCTGTTGCTGACTCAATCAGCAGATGGCACATTCCTGTCCAAAGTGGCACATTCCTGGTGGCTCCACACTGTCCAAAGTTTGTGTTTCTCATCCTTCCAGGTGATGAGGTGGATCCCAGTTTACCCTCCGGGGGTTGTCTGGTGGTCCTACTCGACACATTCTTCGGCCGATGGATACTCCTTTTCTAGACTGGCACCTCCCTAACCATTCATGTATATCAAGCATTCATCAGCATACATTCCATATCTTAACCATATTTTAATTTACTGTCTCCACCACTTTCAGGGTGTGTGCTAATTCATTTGAGACTCCCGGCCCTTTAATCACAGAGGGTGGGGGTCTGTCCTAGGAGCCATTGAATGAAGTGAAAGTCACTTAACGGCTTATAGTGTTTGTTTGCATTGTATCAATTACTTCAAGAACAAAGTCAGTTAACTTGTTTGTAAGTTTTACATAGTAGTAAAGTATCTTTCACAGGATAGATATAATCAATGGTTTCTACAGACAGTAGCTTACAAGTTTTAACAGAAGACCCAAGAGATTTTGGTACTTCGTGAAACTGTTGGATATTAAAGTGCGGGGGACAAATTATGAGGGGGTCACTGTCACTTGGGGGAATCACTGTTAATCCCTTCTTTAATATCCCTTCAGCCGGGGTGGTAATGAACTAACTGGGTTTTTTCCCAGCATGGTAGAGTCCTAGAATCTTAGCATCTGTCTGCAGAGAGAGAGCCTGGGGGAAATCAGGGGGTGACATGGACTCAAGCCCCTTCTGTAACCTCCCCCATCGCCCCTCTCGCCCCAACAGGCTGAGGAATCACGCCCACGTTTCGCTCCAGTTTGTCCCATCTTCCAGGGGACAGGGAAGGGATATGTCTGTGATGGAGCCAGCTCAGGTAGGCGATTTTTAGGGAGCTTTTGGTGGTGGGGGAGGGGTATTGTATTTCTAAACCAGGAAACACCCCGCTGGGCAGGGCTGGGAAAACTGACCAGACTCCCAGTGCTGGAGCCTGACCCCACTGGCCAGAGGCTGCTGTGAAATACGAAGGGATGCAGTTGGTATTCCTCTCCCTGTCCCCAGCTCAGAGCTCTGCTTCCCATATCAGCCTGTGGCTGGCAGGCATGTGGTAAATGAAAAGACCCTGCCCACCTCCATGTACTGTGGGGGGGACAAGGAGCTCTCACCTTTTACCCACTCCCTGAAGCCTCCTGGATGCTCTGAGCAGCGTGCGGGGAGGATTCTGCTTCTCTGTCTCTCCCTCCCATGACTAGTGGTATTGTGGGTGGGGCAGCAGGTTTTGAGTGGGGGATTCTTGTTGTTTCAGATGCTGGTGACCTTCGAGGAGGTGGCTGTGTATTTCACCCAGGGGCAGGGGGCTCTGCTGGACCCCACTCAGAGAGCCCTCTACAGGGATGTCATGTGGGAGAACTACGAGATGGTGACCTCGCTGGGTAAGGGAATTCTGGCCCCTTGGTTATTGGAAGTTGGTGTGTGGGGGGATCTGTGTGTCTGACTCTGGTCAGGTTCTTCCCTCATTACTCTCCAATGAGACCAGGGTGTCAAAACCTAAGACACATACTAAATCATCCCGACCCCCCTAGTTTGCAAGGTGGAGAATCCGTGTATTGTCCTGTCTGTGTTGTTTCTCGGTCGCTCACAGAATCCCTCTTCTCCCTCCTACTAGGGAACAGCTGCAGCCATGTAGAGGGCTCTGGGTTCCACGGGTTTAGAAATAGGCAGGGGTTTAACACTAGAGCTGGGTGTGCATCACAATTCTCCTCACCTCGCCATATGTCTGCCTCCCCCGAGGGGGTCTCAGTGACCACGTTCCCGTCCTCTTAGATTCCACATTCCCCAGCACAGTACAGGGACAGGTTCCACTCACAGAATGTCCTTTCTGACAGACGTTCTCTCAATCCTCCATGCACCCTGATCTGGTCTGATTTCACTCCCTGCACAGGATTCCCCCTTCCCAAACCAGACCTGATCACCCGGCTGGAACAAGGGGAAGAGCCGTGGGTGCCCGATCTCCAGGCCTGTGAGGAAAGAGAGATCCCGAGAGGCGCCCACACAGGTGAGGACTGACACACAAACTATCTGGGGAATGAAGGACAAATTTGAGAATCCCAAAAATGTGGTATCAATAAGTGCCCTTAGTTCCTTCCTCATTTCACCCAGGGCAGGTCTACAATCAGCAGATATGACTGACATCACTTTCCACCTCTCCTGTTACCTGCAGGAGTTTCCTTCTGAACTTTCCTTCTCTGTGAACTTTTGGGTGGGAAGTGGAGGCAGAATCCAATTGCTCCATCTGTGCAGCTTCAGGGGTTTGGGGATTTTCCTTGCTGCTATTCCTTTTAATTTCTCCCCAGCACAATGACTTCTGTCTGGATTCTCTCTCTCCCAGCAGGTGATGAGAGAGTGAGTGAGAACGAGGAGGGGAATCAACAGCAGGAAGTTCCTGGGCACGGGGAATCACAGGGGACCTCTGTGGGAAGATCTCATAAGTGCTTAGACTGTGGAAAAAGTTTCATGTGGTGGTCACACCTCATTTTACATCAGCGAATCCACACAGGAGAGAGACCCCACAAGTGCTTAATCTGTGGAAAAAGTTTCATACGGAAGTCAGACCTTGTTAAACATCTGGCAATCCACACTGGAGAGAGACCACATAAGTGCTTAGACTGTGGAAAAAGTTTCATACAGAAGTCACATCTTGTTGTACATCAGGCAATCCACACTGGAGAGAGACCCCATAAGTGCTTAATCTGTGGGAAAAGTTTCATACGGAGGTCAGCCCTTCTTATACATCAAGCAGTCCACACTGGAGAGAGACCCCATAAGTGCTTAGACTGTGGAAAAAGTTTCAAACGGAGGTCAGCCCTTCTTAAACATCATGCAATACACACAGGAGAGAAATCCCATAAATGTTTGGACTGTGGGAAAAGTTTCGCACAAAGATCAACTCTTATGGCACATAAGGCAATCCACACTGGAGAGAGACCCCATAAGTGCTTAATTTGTGGGAAAAGTTTCATACGGAGGTCAACCCTACTTGATCATCAGGCAATCCACACAAGAGAGAAATCCCATAAATGTTTGGACTGTGGGAAAAGTTTCACACAAAGATCAAATCTTATGGCACATAAGGCAATCCACACTGGCGAGAGACCACATAGGTGCTTAATCTGTGGAAAAAGTTTCATATGGAGGTCAAACCTTGTTAAACATCAAGGCGTCCACACTAGGGACAGACCCCATAAGTGCTTAGACTGTGGAAAAAGTTTCATACGGAGTTCAGCCCTACTTGATCATCGGGCAATTCACACAGGAGAGAAATCCCATAAATGTTTGGACTGTGGGAAAAGTTTTGCACAAAGATCAAATCTTATGGCACATAAAGCAATCCACACTGGAGAGAGACCTCATAAGTGCTTAGACTGTGGGAAAAGTTTCATACAGAGGTCAGACCTTGTTAGACATCAAGCAGTCCACACAGGAGAGAAATCCCATAAATGTTTGGACTGTGGGAAAAGTTTCACACAAAGATCAAATCTTATGGCACATAAGGCAATCCACACTGGAGAGAGACCCCATAAATGCTTAATCTGTGGGAAAAGTTTCATACGGAGGTCAAATCTTATGGCACATCAGGCAATCCACACTGGAGAGAGATCCCATAAGTGCTTAGACTGTGGGAAAAGTTTCATACAGAGGTCAACCCTTGTTAAACATCAGATAATCCACACAGGAGAGAAATCCCATAAATGTTTGGACTGTGGGAAAAGTTTCACACAAAGATCAAATCTTCTGGCACATCAAGCAGTCCACACTGGAGAGAGACCCCATAAGTGCTTAGACTGTGGAAAAAGTTTCATACAGAGGTCAATCCTACTTAATCATCAGGCAGTCCACACTGGAGAGAGACCTCATAAGTGCTTAGACTGTGGGAAAAGTTTCATACGGAGGTCAGACCTTGTTAAACATCAAGCAGTCCACACCGGAGAGAGATCCCATAAATGCTTCAACTGTGGGAAAAGTTTCATACATAGGTCAGTTCTTGTTAAACATCAGTTAATCCACACTGGAGAGAAATCCCATAAATGTTTGGACTGTGGGAAAAGTTTCATGCAAAGATCATATCTTATGGCACATCAGACAGTCCACACTGGAGAGAGACCCCACAAGTGCTTAGATTGTGGGAAAAGTTTCATACGGAGGTCAGACCTTGTTAAACATCAAGCAGTCCACACCGGAGAGAGATCCCATAAATGCTTAAACTGTGGGAAAAGTTTCATACATAGGTCAGTTCTTGTTCGACATCAGTTAATCCACACTGGAGAGAAATCCCATAAATGTTTGGACTGTGGGAAAAGTTTCATGCAAAGATCATATCTTATGGCACATCAGACAGTCCACACTGGAGAGAGACCCCACAAGTGCTTAGATTGTGGGAAAAGTTTCAAACAAAGATCAACTCTTATGGCACATCAGGTAATCCACACAGGAGAGAGACCCCACAAGTGCTTAATCTGTGGAAAAAGTTTCCTACGGAAGTCAGACCTTGTTAAACATCTGGCAATCCACACTGGAGAGAGACCCCACAAGTGCTTAGACTGTGGAAAAAGTTTCATACAGAAGTCACACCTTGTTGTACATCAGGCAATCCACACTGGAGAGAGACCCCATAAGTGCTTAATCTGTGGGAAAAGTTTCATACGGAGGTCAGCCCTTCTTATACATCAAGCAGTCCACACCGGAGAGAGACCCCATAAGTGCTTAGACTGTGGAAAAAGTTTCAAACGGAGGTCAGCCCTTCTTAAACATCATGCAATACACACAGGAGAGAAATCCCATAAATGTTTGGACTGTGGGAAAAGTTTCGCACAAAGATCAACTCTTATGGCACATAAGGCAATCCACACTGGAGAGAGACCCCATAAGTGCTTAATTTGTGGGAAAAGTTTCATACGGAGGTCAACCCTACTTGATCATCAGGCAATCCACACAAGAGAGAAATCCCATAAATGTTTGGACTGTGGGAAAAGTTTCACACAAAGATCAAATCTTATGGCACATAAGGCAATCCACACTGGCGAGAGACCACATAGGTGCTTAATCTGTGAAAAAAGTTTCATATGGAGGTCAAACCTTGTTAAACATCAAGGCGTCCACACTAGGGACAGACCCCATAAGTGCTTAGACTGTGGAAAAAGTTTCATACGGAGTTCAGCCCTACTTGATCATCGGGCAGTTCACACAGGAGAGAGACCTCATAAGTGCTTAGACTGTGGGAAAAGTTTCATACAGAAGTCAGACCTTGTTAGACATCAAGCAGTCCACACCGGAGAGAGATCCCATAAGTGCTTAGACTGTGGAAAAAGTTTCATACAGAGGTCAAACCTTCTTAAACATCAGGCAATCCACACAGGAGAGAAATCGCATAAATGTTTGGACTGTGGGAAAAGTTTTGCACAAAGATCAACTCTTATGGCACATAAAGCAATCCACACTGGAGAGAGACCCCATAAATGCTTAATCTGTGGGAAAAGTTTCATACGGAGGTCAAATCTTATGGCACATCAGGCAATCCACACTGGAGAGAGATCCCATAAGTGCTTAGACTGTGGGAAAAGTTTCATACAGAGGTCAACCCTTGTTAAACATCAGATAATCCACACAGGAGAGAAATCCCATAAATGTTTGGACTGTGGGAAAAGTTTCACACAAAGATCAAATCTTATGGCACATAAGGCAATCCACACTGGAGAGAGACCCCATAAATGCTTAATCTGTGGGAAAAGTTTCATACGGAGGTCAAATCTTATGGCACATCAGGCAATCCACACTGGAGAGAGATCCCATAAGTGCTTAGACTGTGGGAAAAGTTTCATACAGAGGTCAACCCTTGTTAAACATCAGATAATCCACACAGGAGAGAAATCCCATAAATGTTTGGACTGTGGGAAAAGTTTCACACAAAGATCAAATCTTCTGGCACATCAAGCAGTCCACACTGGAGAGAGACCCCATAAGTGCTTAGACTGTGGAAAAAGTTTCATACAGAGGTCAATCCTACTTAATCATCAGGCAGTCCACACTGGAGAGAGACCTCATAAGTGCTTAGACTGTGGGAAAAGTTTCATACGGAGGTCAGACCTTGTTAAACATCAAGCAGTCCACACCGGAGAGAGATCCCATAAATGCTTCAACTGTGGGAAAAGTTTCATACATAGGTCAGTTCTTGTTAAACATCAGTTAATCCACACTGGAGAGAAATCCCATAAATGTTTGGACTGTGGGAAAAGTTTCATGCAAAGATCATATCTTATGGCACATCAGACAGTCCACACTGGAGAGAGACCCCACAAGTGCTTAGATTGTGGGAAAAGTTTCAAACAAAGATCAAATCTTCTGGCACATCAGGTAATCCACACAGGAGAGAGACCCCACAAGTGCTTAGATTGTGGGAAAAGTTTCATACGGAGGTCAGACCTTGTTAAACATCAAGCAGTCCACACCGGAGAGAGATCCCATAAATGCTTAAACTGTGGGAAAAGTTTCATACATAGGTCAGTTCTTGTTAGACATCAGTTAATCCACACTGGAGAGAAATCCCATAAATGTTTGGACTGTGGGAAAAGTTTCAGGCAAAGATCATATCTTATGGCACATCAGACAGTCCACACTGGAGAGAGACCCCACAAGTGCTTAGATTGTGGGAAAAGTTTCAAACAAAGATCAAATCTTCTGGCACATCAGGTAATCCACACAGGAGAGAGACCCCACAAGTGCTTAGACTGTGGAAAATGTTTCATATGGAGGTCCGGCCTTGTTAAACATCAAGCAATCCATACAAGAGGGAAATGTTAACATTTAGATTAAACTTGGGTGTAATAATGTCATTGTGTATATATATAGCTCTTTAAAGTTTGTGGTAAACTGTCTATGAACGGCTTCATGGATAATTAATTACCTTATGTATCAGAGAGGTTGCCGTGTTAGTCTGAATCTGTAAAAAGCAACAGAGGGTCCAGCGGCACCTTTAAGACTAACAGAAGTATTGGGAGCATAAGCTTTCGTGGGTAAGAACCTCACTTCTTCAGATGCAAGACTTGCATCTGAAGAAGTGAGGTTCTTACCCACGAAAGCTTATGCTCCCAATATTTCTGTTAGTCTTAAAGGTGCCACAGGACCCTCTGTTGCTAATTACCTTATGTTAATCCATGTAGTTTTATTACCTGTGATGTTTGTGAAGTAGGAGGTTACTTCCAAAACCTATTGTTCACCCAAGGACTGCCTGCTATCGAGAGGCTGCAAAAATGTCTATATAAACTCTTGAGACCTGATCCTTTTATCTCAGATCTTTTAAAGCTTTATTTAGGAGGCGTTTGAGTCGTAAGACTGAGATCTTCAGTCCCCTCTGGACTGCCCTGATATTGAACATTTGGATATTGGACTAGAACATGATGAAATGATACTGAAAAGGACTCTCTTCAATTCTAACGTGCCATCTCTATGGTGAAACTGACCTAAGGACTCTGTTTGCATTTGTATGTCTAATGACCTTTTAGCCAATACTGTCTTTTCTTCTTTTAATAAATGGTTGTTTCATTATCAAGAATTGGCTGTAAGCGGGTATTTGGGTAAGAACTGAAGTATCATTAACTTGGTGGGTGATGTGTCTGCTTGTTTGGGATTGGTAGAAAACTGTATATGATGAAGATTTTCAGGAATTCCCATCAGAATCTCAGAGGACATTTCCCCACATCAGTTATCGTTACAGACTTGCCTCTGTTGCCTCTCTGTCAAATCAGTTATTTTGTTGCAGCATCTCCCATACCATGAAGGGTTTACAGAGCTGAATGATGCATCATGCCTGTGCCAGGCAACTTTCAGTGAAATTAGCCTGTAATTAAAATCCAAAGTCATTACCCATTAAACGTGACAGCAATTCCCTACCTTGTACTCCTGGGCAGCTTCCTCTATGGGAACCACCGTGTGAGTTCTGTGAGCCCAGGACAGATGGCAAACCAGACAGATGGGGGTTTGATCCTCTTCACAGAAGTTTCAGAGTCTCCTGGTGTTCCCCACACAACCCGTCTCCTCCTGCTCCTTTCGCTGCCTGTAAACTCAGCCGATTGGTGATTTCTACCATGTTTGCCAGCTGCATGTTCAGCCTGATGTTTCTCTGTTGCACAGTTTCTGAGGGCAGGAGACGGCTGTATCGGATCCCTCCCAGCACTGGCTGACGTGCCTGCACTGCAGAGTGACAGCTTCTGTGAAATACTGCAGACAAATGGGACATGGAGCTTCCTCCTGGAGACTTTCCTGGGGGTTCTCTATGGCCATGGCTCCCTGTGTGGAGTTGTGTGTCTAAGGTGGGATAGTCAGGCTTGGCAGAATTTTTATTTTTAAGCAATTTTATATTTATTGATTTAAACTTTCACAAAAATCTGGCCTTTAAGCATTTCATTCCAATTGTTATCAATTTAAATGTTCACAGTGGTGGGAGATTTAGGGCGGGATCAGACAATATTTGGGTCAGACAATAACTATTTAATGACAGTAGAGACAGATTCAAAAAGTTAAAGCTTCATACCCATTAAAATAGAGATTGTCAACATCACATGTCAAAATATGCAAAGGAAATATCCTTAAATCAATGTCTAATACGTTATCAGGCAGCATTGTTCTTACTGGGCCTATTGGTAAATTTCAGTTATTAGCAATGGGAGTATTTTTTCCTGGTTTGTGTGAAATCAACATTTACAGACATCAACCGATAAAAGTCTAATTCTTCCAAGTCCAGTGATATGAAACTCACAGGACAAAACCTAGGTTAAGCTGATATCAATGTTTCAAAGGCCTGATTCTCATGTACAGTAAGGCAGCTCTGGCTCAGTGTAGAGATGCGGTGTTTCCAACACTCATGATTTTATAATGAGTCTCATTGTATTTGTTGTGTTTGTTAAAGCCCCAGCTCCTGGAAGCATATTATGAGGTGAGACTCTTGGCTTTCCTTTCCTAAACAAAGGAAGTTTCTGGCTTTCTTGGTTGCAGAGAAAAACTTTAGGCTGCGCTCAGATCGCATTTTAAAGATCTGAGAAGCCAGAAGGCAAATACAGTATCTCCTCACTTAAAGTCGTCCCGGTTAATGTTTCATTGTTACGTTGCTGATCAATTAGGAAACACGCTCATTTCAAGTTGTGCAATGCTCCCTTCTAGCGTCCTTAAGCAGCCGCCTGCTTTGTCCCCTGCTTGCAGGAAGAGCAGCCCGTTACAGCTAGCTGGTGGGACCTTGGAACCAGGGTGGGCCGGCAGCGCCCCATCAGCTCCCTGCTCCCCTAAGTTCCCAGTTGCCCGGAGTTCAGCTGTCCCTCCCCCCACTGCCATGTGCTGCTCCTGCCCGCTGCCTTGGAGCTGCTCCCTGAGACTCCTGCTTGCTGTGTTGGGGGGAGGGAAGAAAGAGGGGGGGCTAATGTCAGGGCATTCCCCCCTCCCCCTTGCTCCTTCACCCCGCTTACCCCATCTTCCATAGATCAAGGGGGACACATGACAGGGCTCATGATGGAGGGAACTTCCTGGCAGCAGCTTGCTGATTAACTTAACAAGGCAGCGTACTTAAGAGTGGGTCAGCTTATTTAAAGGGGAAATGCGCCTCTCTCTCTCTCTCACACACACACATACACACACAGTGTGTGTCTCTGTCTCTGCCATGCTGTCTCCCCTCCCTTCATTTCTGCTGCCTTGTAGAGTGTGAGAGTTAACCCTTGAGGGCTCAGCCAATTGCTCGTTCATCATTTAGCAGTAAGGCATTCCCTGGGAAATATCCCACCCTCTGACTCCTCCACCTCAACCAAGCTTCACAATAATCATCACTGTGTACCAGTATTAAATTGTTTGTTTAAAACTTTTACTGTGAATGTGTGTGTGTGTGTGTGTGTGTGTGTATATATATATATATATATATATATATATATATATATTAGTGTTTTGTCTAGTGAAAAAATATTCCCTGAACCTAACGCCTTCATTAACATTAATTCTTATGGGGAAATTGGATTCACTTAACATCGTTTCACTTAAAGTTGCATTTTACAGGAACATAACTACAATGTTAAGTGAAGAGTTCCTGTAGAAAGAATTCAACATTTATTATTATGCGTATGTTTCATAAAAGGCAATCACAGCATTTTCAGGGTCCTGACTCATAATTTTCAAAAGTTTGGGGTTAGCAATCCTGTGCCACTGAGAACTCAGGCCTTAAATCTCTATCTGCTACCCATGGGAAGCCCCTAATTTAGTGTGATCATTTATCTAAAACAGCAGAGTTAATGGAAAAGGAAATAGAGAGGCCAAGGTGTGGGAATGCGCATGGAGCTGGACTGTGGGTCCAAGCAGCAAATGAGCACAGCCCCCCCAGGATTGGCGGTGAACTAAAGAGATAAATTAGAACTTTCATTTTTTTATGTAGGTCCTTAGAGCCTTTGCTGGAGACAAGAGGCCTGACAACAGAAACTGACCACTGCCAAGGCAGTATTGCCAGCAGCATGTAATCAAAGATCATGAGATTGGTTGAAGGAAATGAGGTTTTTTTCTTCTAAAAAATTACATTCTGGATCGTATGTTTCTTTGTTTCCGAGCTTTCAGGTTTCGCTCTGGTCACATTGTCAATTTTTTATATTCAGCCATGAGAGTGAGAAACTGACCTTCGTTGAAGTGAGAGCTGAGATGGTCACATAATCACAGGATTGCTGGAGCTGGGGCATTAAGAAGAACACCAGCAAGTGAAGGAGTCAGTGTGAAATCAGGAAAGTTTGCAACAACCCCAATGTGATGTTTTGTGATTTGACGTAAACAGGAAACAGCTGCACTTCTGTAGCTATTGCAGGCCCCTCTCTGGCCCCCATCACGGCACTACCTGAGCACCGCACAAACTTCAATGTGCTGAGCCTCGCCCTGCTGCAGATGGGGAAGGGCTCTTACCCCCATTTTACAAAAGGGAAAGTCAGGACCAGACAGAATAAGTGACTTGCCTGAGTTCACACAGAGCAGGGAACTGAACCTGGGTCTACTCAGGGTAACTTAGGCCCTGTCTACACTTGCAAGTTAGAGCGCATTAAATCAGCCCCGGGCATCTTAACTCCTGAGGTGTCCACACTGGCAAGGCACGTAGAGCGCCCGGACTCCATGGCTGGAGCACTCCTGGTAATCCATCTCCATGAAAAGCATAGAGCTCTGCAGCCATGGCTCTCTCTGGGCACTGGAACTGGCTTAGTTTCACTTTCACAGGAATATGCCCCAGCACCCATAGGTGGCGAGTTATATGGCCCCGTGGTGCCCATGCTCCACCAATATTCCTGAAGGTGGACCCAGCTCCACCAATGTTTGGGCCCCAGGCCCCGTGCTTTGGGGATCCCCGTGCCATGGGTCGGCAATGTGGGGCGCGCTCATCTCGGGGGCAGCTCTCCCCCCCCATCACTGTGAGCTGCTGAGAGGCCCCAGCTCTGACCTGGCTCCCAGCCCATTGGCCAGGAACCCCGGCCAATGGGATCTGCAGTGGGTGGTGCCAGAGCTGCCTGGCCACGCCTCCCCAGCAGGGAGGGGGAGGGAGCCCCAGGCAGCAGCTCTCAGCCCCAGGCAGAGAGAGAGCAGAAGGAGCCTGTCACTGTCAGACAGAGACAGACACAGCTGGTGAGTTGTGGGGACAGACAGATGGAGCCGGGGGAGGGGGAAGGGAGCAGCGATGGGCACCCCAGGGTGGCATAAAATACACAGGACAGAGGGGGCTTCCTGAGGGGGCTATAGCAACCCCCCACCCTCCGCAGAGCAGACCCGGGCTGTGGCTGGCTCCGTCCATCACTCCCCCCATCCCACAGAGACCCACACAATCCTCTGCCCCCCTGAGAGACCCCCCAATGGCCCCTGTGCCCCTGTCATCCCCTCCAGAGAGTCCCCCCTTTGTGCCAGACAATTCCCTCCCCCACTGCCTCCCCTACTCCAGAGTTCCCTACAATCGCCCCCTTTGCTCCCGCCCCCCAGCCCATTGGTCGGGAGGCTCCCAGTCTATTGGCCAGCACAGCCAATGGGAGGTGCACCTGAGGCAGGGGGCCTGCTTGCAGATGCAGACCTGGCTGGCCATGCCTCCACAGCACGGGGAGGGGGAGCCACAGGTGAGCAAGCCCCAGTCATCATCATCACAGGCCCAGCAATTCTCTGGATATTTAATTTCACTGAGGCAAGTAATTCAGTCTACTCTTCCTTTCCAGACAGTTTGTGGCTTTTCCTGTAAGAACACTTACAATTTCTTTGCAAAGAAGCCCAGTTACAGTTTTTTTCACTTGAGACGTATATTTTCTGGTCATTCATAAGCTCATTTATTTTGTTAACTCGGTTTCATAGGCAATTTTAAAAGTCACTTGAATTGTACCTGGTTTTTTCCATTGGTCCAAAAACACATGGAAGATGTGCCTTTTTTTATTTCTGTGGGCCAAACCACCCTGTGTAGAAATGTAAATGTCGGAGCCAGAAAAGCTCTTTAAGGGTAAGGGTCCCTTCAGGAAATTGTCCTCAAATCATTCAATAAGCATGTCACAAAAATAAATTTTATATTTCCAAGATCACTGCTTTTATAATTTATACTCAGGTAAAGGAGAAAATCCCTGGAAATATTATTTTTAAGAGGGGGTTCCCAAGACTTGACATTTTAGTGAAAGGGGTTCACAGGTTGTTAAAGTTTGGGAACCACTGCCTTACAACAACATATTCCTAAACTAAACAAAAGGAATGCAAGCAGTAATGCCCCCATTGTAATAATATGATGGGGTTGTTTCACTGCCTTAGTTACATAGCACATCACATCATAATTAGTACACAAAATAGACACTCTATAGGCCGTATGAAATCATGTTTTTCATTTGATATATATTCTGAAGCACATGGATTTGACTCTAAGTCAGAAATTTTCTGAACCTCTGGTAGGAGTAAGCGTAAATTTTGAAACTGGTCGGATATCAAAGTGGTCCAATTAAAAGAAATCTGATACCTAAGATCTAATTGTAGGGCTTTGTCTGCTGGACAATAAATAATGTGATTTACTGTGGCCGTGGTGAGATTAAAATGTAAGTCTAGCAAAGAGGTGGCCTTAATGTATACGCAGCTATCATTAGCTTGGAATAGCAACTGTCCTGTCAGGGTAGTTCCTTGTCCCATATCTGCTCAACAAACTTTGTTAAACATTGTGACCAGGGCCGGCTCCAGGGTTTTGGCTGCCCCAAGCAGCCAAAAAAAAAAAAAAAAAGCCGTGAGCGGGAGTGAGGGACCGTCCGCTGAATTTCCGCAGAATAGCTGGACCTGCCGCCCTTCTCCTGAGTGGCCGCCCCAAGCACCTGCTTGCCAAGCTGGTGCCTGGAGCCGGCCCTGATTGTGACAGCTTCCCCTTGCTTCAATTTCCTTACATACTGAAGCTGCAGGAGTTCCAAGGGCCAAAATGTCCACTGATTCCCTATTCCAATCCAAATATCAGGTGTTATTCCAGGAGCACTAACAAGAAATTGGCTAGGCATTACCAGGTGGTCTAATCTCCCAGATGTCATGGTGAATAATCCAGTCCCACATGCATCCTTCCCATGGACACGGCAGGATTCAGTATGTGGAAGCCCACACCAACCTGGACGCAATAAGTCGAACCTGGAAGTGCTTGCCGTCGACTGCGGTACTCCAGCTAGACGAGAGGAGTACCGCGGAGTCAATGGGGAGCCGCGGAGTCGACGGGGGAGCCTGCCTGCCGCGTGTGGACCGAGGTAAGATCGAACTAAGGTACTTGAAACTTCAGCTACGTTATTCACGTAGGTGAAGTTGCATACCTTAGTTCGATTTGGGGGGTTAGTGTAGACCAAGCCTTAGTTACTTACTGAGATCATTTCAATACCGGTAAAATTTCCAGTGGCAGAACACACTCTCTGAGTATGAGTCTGATTATTTACTAATTGGGTAACCAAAACAACAAGGACCCCTTCCCCCTGATATACTACAGACCCCTCGAATGGCCATTATATCAACCCCATTATAAAACCTTAATTTCAAATTCTTGAAGCTCATTTGTAGTGATGTCATATACTTTTATCTCCTTTGGCCAGTCTTTTTCCACTCAATTGTTCGCTTATATGGGATACCCTGAACCTTAAAAATAAACTTTTTCAGACAATATTTAAATAAATCACTAAAGTGTGAAGGCATTGGCCATTGGGTTTTATCAGATATATGGCATTGTCTGTATTTAGATGTTTTACAGGGGTAATAGTGTAATGGAGGGGTTGGCGGGGGCAGTGGCAACAAAGTGCCTTTGGTATTTGTCATTTAAAATCCAGTTAGGTAGGGCAATACATGCTGAAGGACTTATCCAAAAACACAGGGCGCAGCCTGTGGAATAAACCCCCTGTGACGGGTTGGATCACAGAAACCCCTTGGGAGCTGCCACCAGATGTGCAAAGACTACCCCTGCTTCTGTTTTCCCTGCCAGCTCAGGACTCCAGCACCCTGTCTTGCTGAGCCAGACACTCCCGTCTGGCTCCAGACACAGATCCAGAGTCTGAATCTCCTGTCCCAAAGCTGCAAGTTTACCTGAAAACAGCTCACAGTAGTGTGCTTGTCTTTAGCACTCAGATGCCCAACTCCCAATGGGGTCTAAACCCAGATAAATCCGTTTTACCCTGCATAAAGCTTATGCAGGGCAAACTCATAAATTGTCTGCCCTCTATAACACTGATAGAGAGATATACACAGTTGTTTGCTCCCCCAGGTATTAATACATACTCTGAGTAAATTACTAAATAAAAGGTGATTTTATTAAATACAGACAGTAGGATTTAAGTGGTTCAAAGTAGTAACAGACAGAACAAAGTAAGTCACCAAGCAAAATAAAATAAAATGCGCAGATCT
Source organism: Malaclemys terrapin pileata (assembly GCF_027887155.1). Lineage (NCBI taxonomy): Eukaryota > Metazoa > Chordata > Testudines > Emydidae > Malaclemys > Malaclemys terrapin. The sequence continues at coordinate 41,153,698 of NC_071517.1, read as the reverse complement.
ATGCCTAATTAAACTGAATACAGATAATTTCCTCACCAGTTCCAGAGTGCTCCCTTTTACAGGCGAATCTCCTTTTAGCCTGGGTCCAGCTATCACTCACACCCCCTGCAGTTACTGTCCTTTGTTTCAGTCTCCTTCAAGTATCTGGGGGGGGTGTGTGTGGAGAGGTTCCTTCTTTAGCCAGCTGAAGACAAAATGGAGCGGTCTCCCACAGGTTTAAGTAGACTCTCTCTTGTGGGTGGAGACCCCCCTCCTCCCTCCTATGCAAAGCCCAGCTCCAAGATGGAGTTTTGGAGTCACCTGGGCAAGTCACATGCCCCTGCATGACTCAGTCTTTGCAGGCCGACGCCATTGTCCACATGGCATCTTGCATGTCTCCAGGAAGACTTCTCATGTGGATTGGAGCATTCCAAGATGCATTGTTCCCTAAGTGTCTCCTGATCAGGTACTTAACCTGGCGAATTCCTTCCTAAAGAAGCTGACCAAATGCCTCACAAAGCTTACTTAGAAATCAGGCAAGCATACAGCCCATATTCTTAACCTCGAGTAGGAAATGATATATATGTACAAATAGGATGAATAGATATAGTAGATCATAACCCTTACGGAGATATGTTATATGGCACAGGCAGCACAAAACATATTCCAGTTATGTCATACATACATTTATAAGCACCCCCTCTCCATAAAGCCTTATGGGGTACACTGTCACACCCCCAAATTCAATCAATACCACATTCCCAAACATGAGTCCCAAAAGTTTCTTCCTGCCAGTGTATAATTTTTTGTTTCTTCACCAGGGTCAGTTCTTAATGTCTTTTGTAGTCAGGAATTCCTGGACTTTGGCAATTTCAGCGGAGTGAGTATTCCTCCTTCTTTCCTGAAGGAATCGTGGCTCAGCATCATACAGGAGAGAGGTTACCAGCACATCACCCTGTAGTGCTTTGGTTTCTGTATCAAATACTGAATGCAGGTTAGCTCTGTCACTGGACAAGGGAGAGGTTACCAGCACATCACCTTGTCCTTTTCTCCTGCTGTTCAGAAGGAAGAAAAGAAATATCAAAAGGAGACGCAGTGAGACGCATGGGTCCAGGCAGTCAATCCTTGGCACTTCATAGTAGTGTTGGTAGTCAGCAGGACTTGGTAAGGGCCTTTCCAGTGTGGAGCCAAAGCAGTCTTTCATTGGTGGAGCTTTACATAGATCCATTCTCCTGGTTCCAAGGAGTGGCAGGGCTGCAAGGGTCTTTGGGTAGCGCTTCTTTTACCTGTGAGAAAAGAAACTAACACATTTCATTAATGCCTGGCAGTGTTTTGCAGATTTTACAGCTGCTTGGGCACATTCAAGCCCCCCCTTCTCGGTTGTCAGCCAAGTCTTAGCTGTGAGCAGTGTCCTTGAACGGAGCCAGTGTCTTATCTTTGGACTGAGCTTGCTAGCTATTGTTTTTTTAGTTAATTTGTTCTGTTCTATTTCCTTCTCCCCTTCTTGGCTTCTTTTAACCTACAAAAGAAACTTCCACTCTTCACTCATACACCTTTTCCCAACAATGAACACATACACATTGCCATTATACAGTACTTTAGTCTTATTATTCAATGTATGCCACATACACCCTTCCAGTAAAATAACTTTATTACAGAGCTTTGGAGCAACAAGCCAGGACAAGCACACCCACTTTTGAGGAGTCTACTTGGTACAACCTCTGGTGTCCAATAGCTGTCCTCCCTCCCCAGCCCTCTGGTTGGCAGGGGCCAAACTGAATGCAGGGTGGGGGGCCCCAGCTGGGAGGTGGGAAAGGAGAGGGGCTCAGGGGCACAATCATGGTGGGGGATGGTGGTGGCAGATGTGCTGGATCTAGGCTGGTGGGGCCCTGCCACACCCCCTGGCTTGAAGGGGTTTCTCAATGGCTCTCAGTGCCCCCCCCCCACACACACACTGTACAGATTGTTTCAGTGCCTCTGCCTGGGACTAGGAGCCAGGGATAAGAACAGGGTACAGCTGGCGGGGGGTGAACCTGGGGCTGGGGGAGGCAGGCTGGGAACACAGTATAGAACAGATCTTGTTAACATATAAATCAAAGTCCATCTTGGGGAGCATCCAGAGACCGGATCCGGCCCTGGGCTCTCCCCGCTGATTCCCAAACCAAGAGACTGACCCGCTTCCAGTCCCCCATCTTCAGTGACATCCAGCTGCCCCTCCTCCGTGCTTTCTCTCTTTCCCAGGAAAACAGGTCACCTGGCCTCCCCCTATCTCTTTGTTCTCCCACACCTTTGGCTAGTTTCTTGCAGAGGACGGGGTCAGGCCATCGCTTCCAGGATACAGAATTTTGGCCATTCTCTATGCCCAGGCAGCCACTCTACAATCACACCTGCCCTCTAGAGGTCTCCGCAATGATCACACACCCGTATCCCACCAGCTTGATACTTGAGTAACACATGGGGAAACTGAGGCACACACATGATATTCAGAGAAACCATTAAGACCATTCCAGCTTCATCACACCCCTCTGAAACCAGCCCAGGAGCACTTTCTCCAGTGGCTGGAACCACTCTATTCATACCAGCCCCTGAGCCTGAGCTCCCAGGTGATGGAGAGACCTGGGAAAAGGGCTGAAGCCAGGCAGAGAAATGACTCTGCACAAAGGACACCTTTTAGGGACCTACTGGTGTTGCAGGGTGTTCAGTGCTGGGGGGGGGCAGGTCTGTATTGTGATAAAGTGACTGAGGGTTTTCCCAGTGTGGCAGAGTTCAGAGCATCTGTCTGCAGGGAGAGATGGGGGACATGGACACAAGCCCCTTCTGTAACCTCTCCCATTGCCCCTCTCGCCCTGACAAGCTAAAGAATCAAATCCACATTTTGTTCCAGATCGTCCGGTCTTCCAGGGGACAGAGAAGGGAAATGGCTGTGATTGAGACAGCTCAGGTAGGGGAGTTGAAGGGAGCTGCGCGGGGTGGGGGAAGAGGAGGATTTGCTGTAGAGGGGGAGGGGCACGAAACACACAGTGTGAGGCAGTTTGGGGACAGGGTGTGATAAACCTGCTGGAAAATGATCAACCTGGGCCTGATTTTGTGAACAGGCCCATTGGCTAGGGGCGGAGGGGGACATTCCTCCATTTCTGACACTGGAAACACCCCACTAGCTGCTGTGAAATACAAAGGGAAGCTGTTGGGATTCCTGTCCCTCTCCCTGGCTCAGAGCTCTGCTTCTCGTATCAGCCTGTGGCTGGCAGGCGTGTGGGAAATGAGAAGACCCTGCCCTGCTCCACCTGCTGTGAAGGAAAAGGAGCTCTCACCTTCACCCCACCCCCTGAAGCCTCCTGGCTGCTCTGAGCGGGGTGTGGGGGGATTTCTGCTTTTCTGGCCCTCCCAGAGCTTCTCTGTTTTGCTTATTTTTCCCTGTGACTAGTGCAGAGGTGGGCAAACTATGCCCGTGGGCCACATCTGGCCCACAGGACCGTCCTGCCCAGCCCTTGAGCTCCTGGCCAGGGAGGCTAGCCCCTGGCCCCTCCCCTGCTGTCCCCCCTTCTCCACAGCCTCAACTTGCCATGCCGCCAGTGCTCTAGACTGCGTGGTGGTGTGGCTGGCTCCAGCCGGATTGCACAGCTACTAGTCCTGGTGCTCTGACCAGCACAGTAAGCGGTCAGGGGTGGGGGTTGGATAAGGGGCAGGATTTCCAGGGGCAGGGAGCAGGGGGTGGTTCGATAGGTGTGGGAATCTCAGGGGGCCTGAAAAGGGGGGGGGTTCAATAGGGGTCGGGGCAGTCAGGGGACAGGGGGAATTGGATAGGGTGTGGAGTCCTGGGGTCTTCATGTCTGAGACTGGTCAGCTTCTTCCCTGGTCAGTTAGATTGGAGGGGAATGGGCTCCGTAATGCACAGCTGCCGTGTGAAAGAGACTTGCATCTCCATACACTCTCCAGTGAGAACAGGGTGTCAAAACCTACCAGATATACTGAATCATCCCAATCTGACCCTCCTCGCTTTCCAGGCGGAGAAGCCCTGTATTGTCCTGTCTGTGTTGTTTCTCATTCACACACACAATCCCTGTTCACTTCCCTCCTTGCTAACAGCTCCAGCCATGTGGAGTGCTCTGGGCTCTGCCGGTTTAGAAATGGGCAGGGGTTTAACTCCAGAGCTGGGTATGCGTCAGCAGGGCCCCCAGAGAGCACAGATCCTAGGAACTCCTAGTGAGGGCGTCACAATTCCCCCCACCTCCCCAGACGTCTGCCTCCCCCAAGGTGGCTCAGTGACCATGTTCCCATCCTCTTGGATTCCATGTTCTGCCAGCAGAGCACAGAGACAGGTTCCACCCATGGAATGTCCTTTCTGACAGACACTCTCTCAATCCTCCACACACCCTGATGTGGTCTGATTTCACTCCCTGCACAGGGTCCCCCCTTCCCAAACCTGAACTGATCTCCCGCCTGGAATGAGGGAAAGAGCCATGAGTGCCCAATCGTTAGGCCTGTGAGGAAACAGAGATCCTGAGAGGTGCCTGCACAGGTGAGGACTGACACATAAACCATCTGGTGAATGAAGGAAAAAGTGGAGAATCCCAAAAATGTAGTATCAGTAAGTGCCCTCAGTTCTTCCTCATCTCACCCAGGGCAGGGCTGTAGTCAGCAGATATGACTAACATCGCTTTCCACCTGTCCTGTTACTTGCAGGAGTTTCCTTCCCAATGTTTCTTCTCTGTGAATTTTTGGGTGGGATGTGGAGGTAGAATCGTATTATAAAACCTTAATTTCAAATTCAGCTTTAGTATGTTGGGTTTTCCCTCCATGCTATTCCTCTTTCTTTCTCCCAGGCACAATGACTCCTGACTGGATTGTCTCTCTCCCAGCAGGGGAAGTGGAACCAGAGGGGACCTTTGTGGGAAGAGCTGAAGGGAATTTTTCCCAATGCTTGGAACAGGGAGAAGAGTGGGGAAATTGGCAGAGGTCAGAAAGGCTTCTGGGAAACCACTCAAGGGAGCAAATTGATTAATCTATTAGCTGTGGGGAAGGATACAGGGATCCCACAGCCCGGCAGACAACCTGGAAGGAAGACAAATGATATGAATGCCTTGGTTATGGAAAAGGATTCATTCCGACACCACAGCTTGTTACGCCTCAAACAATTCATACTGGAGACGAATCACTTCAGTGCTTGGACCATGGGGAAAACTTCAATAACTGCTCAGATCTTAATAACCATGGGAGAAGCCACACAGGACAGAAACCCTATCAATGCCTTGAGGGCAAGAACTACTTGAATTGGAAGGTAGCACTGATAAGCCACATAGGAGGGAGACTCCATAAATGTTTAGACTGTGGAAAAAGTTTTATATGGAAGTCAGACGTTGTCAGACATCAGGCTATCCGCATAGGAAAGAGATCCCATAAGTGTTTGGACTGTGGGAAAAGTTTCACAAACAAATCAAATCTTATAACACATCAGAGGATCCATACAGGAGAGAGACCCCGTTATTGCTCAGACAGTGGAAAAAGTTTCATACAGAGGTCACATCTTGTTAGACATCAGGCAATCGACACAGGAGACAGATCCCATAACTGCTTAATTTGTGGGAAAAGTTTCATACTGAGGTCAGCCCTTGTTTCACATCAGAGAATCCACAAAGGAGAGAGACCCCACATGTGCTTAGACTGTGGGAAAAGTTTCATACAGAGGTCAAATCTTGTTGAACATCAAGCAATCCACACTGGAGAGAGACTGCATAAGTGTTTGGACTGTGGGAAAAGTTTCATACACAATCAAATCTTATAACACATCAGAGGATCCATACAGGAGAGAGACCCTATCAATGCTGAAACTGTGGCAGAAGTTTTATAAAGAGGTCAACCCTGTTAAACATCAAGCAATCCATACAAGGGGAAGATCATAAGTGCTTGAACTCTGGGAAAGGTTTCAGAAACAGATCAGTCCTTCTAAACATCTGGCAAAACACACATAGTGCTTAGACTGTGGAAAAATAGTTCAAATAGATGTCAGCCCGTGTTTTACATCAGAGAATCCACCCAGGGGAGACACCCCTGCTTAGCCCGTGGAAAGAGTTTTATATGGAGATCAAACATTGTTAAACATCCAGCAATCCACAGAGCAGAGAGACCCGAGAAGTGCCTAGACTGTGGGAACCATTTCAGAAACTGATCAGTTCTTGTTTTACATGAGAAAATCTACACAAGAGCAAGACTCCGTAAGTACTTGTACTGTGGCAAAAGTGGCAAAAGTTACACACTGAGATCACACCTCATTAAACACTGGAGAATTCACTGGAATATTGTTTGAGGGAGAAAGCAATATGGCACATTTAATGTGAACGCAGAGAATTCTAAATTGGAGTAAAAGATAAGTAATTCAGTTTCTATTCCTAGCCAAGATTGTTCACCACACACCCACACACATCCACACCCACACTCTTATACAGATGGAACATAATTACCAGCCTCAGTTGCTCGTACTAATCCACTGGCCAGGTGGTCTAGTCATGAGGGGGGTAGCTGGGTCCTGTCGGTGTGCACCGATGCTCCTGGAGGATGAATGTAGAACGGGAAGAAGAACTAAACCCTATGGTTTTGCACCCATCTTTTTATATGTTTCTGTCCATAGATCCTGTCCTGTCCCACTGCCCCTGGACACTGTATGACCATGAGTCATCAGTTAATGGCAGATGTGACTTTGATCTTTTTCTTGATGGGGCTTTTGTTTTTCTTTCTCTTGGGTGGGTTCTTTTGCAAGTTTCACCCATATTGTTCTTCAGCCATCAGGGTGGTGCTGGCAGCTGGTCTTTGAGATGAGCTGGCCTCAGGGACTGATCCCATCACACGCCCACATTCACATTTTTAAATGAAACACACACACCTAACTTTAAACAGTTTCAGTTACAATATGGAGTTGCTTTAGTTACAATGTATCAGTGGTTTAAGATGGGGGATTTAGTTACAATATGAAGGGGTCGACGCTACGCACGTCTCATGCGGTGACTCATGGTCTCAGACGCCATCCGATGGTCCAGGGACATCTACATCAAGCACATCACCGGCCACCAACAGTACCAGGAGGCGTGAGCCAGAGTGACATCGTTCTCCCACTACAAGAAAGGGACCAAGTGACCTTCTCCTTTGGATCATATGAACTGGAATCATAAACTCCCTGAGCATTAAGTCTCACCAAATGAGGGTCAATCCATCCTCCTCATCATATCCACTCATTATTATCCACACCCGAACATAGGCACTTTATGAACGTCATACCCTCAAATCTCAATGTCTGTACTCTGACCCCCAATCGGGGATATTGCAGATTATGTATTCCTCATGCCACCTTATCTTAAAACAAATTTTGCACCCTCGATAATCTGTATGTTATTCCCTGATAACCAGAAATTTCTAGGCTCAAACTCTGTTCACTATTTTTTTAACATCATCTTAATAAAATTTTTAAATCTGTTAAAAGAAAAGAGTTACAGTAACAGATTCTTCCAAAAGCAATTCTTCATAAGCTACTAACACATAATTTGTCCAAAGGTGGTTAACGCTGTTTCATTTATAAAAAGACAATTTCATTAATAATAAAAGGTGGTTTCATTACAGTAATTTCATTGCAAGTATGCAGAGCCATATTGGTAGGTGTAATTTATTAAAAGGGTGATTTCATTCTTCAGCCCTACAACCTGGCCCGAAAGAGTTAAGAACCTTGCAGGCTATTTGACCCAGATTTCAACCTTTAGAGACATGTTAGAGAAGTCTGTAAATGGTATTTGAGGCCATTCCAAGTTATATAGATTAGAACTTTGAAATTTAAACTTGTATTGTTAAGAAAATGGAAGAAATAGCAGTGTGGTTGATTAATCATGATTAACTCAAAAATAATTGTGGGTAGAAAAATTAATCTCGATGGATCACATTGTTAAATAATAGAATACCAATTGAAATGTGTTAAATTTCTACATTTTATTATCTATTGATTTCTATCACAATAAAGCATAGGATGTGTACAGTGCTCACTTTATATTATTTGTATTAGAAATATTTGTACTGTAAACATGAAAAGCAAAAATAGTGTATTTCAATTCACCTCATACAAGTACTGTAGTGCAATCTCCCTATCATGAAAGTGAAATTTAGAAACATAGATGATTTTTGTTATAGAAGTGCACTCAAAAATAAAGCAATTAAAATCTTTAGAGCCTAGAAGTCCACTCAATTCTACTTCTTTTTCTGCCAACCGCTTAGACAAACAGGTTTGTTTCCATTTGCAGGAGGTAATGCTGCAAGTGAGAAGAGGCAATTTTATGACACTGTTGCAGCCAGAGTTGCAAGATATTTACATGCCAGATGCACTAAAGATTCCTATGTCCCTTCATGCTTCAACCACCATTGCTTAGCCTCCCTTCCCCCGGCCTGCTCTACGTGCTGCTCATGCTCAGACCAGAGTTGATCATTCTTCAGCTTTTCAGCCTCTTCTAGGGTCTGTGGGGAAAATTTTTCATTTGCCAGTGGGGTTGCCTACTCTCCTGGACTAGATGCCATTTGCAGCAATGGTGCCTGGTAGGGTGACCAGGCAGCAAATGTGAAAAATCAGGACAGGGAGTGGGGGGTAATAGGAGCCCATATAAGAAAAAGACCCAAAAATCAGGACTGTCCCTATAAAATCGGGACATCTGGTCACCCTAGCGCCTGGCCTGGGAGAGTTGGAAATCTTATCTGACAGGGAAATCCCCTCTGGCTGGCATTTCCCATTTGCCTACCTCCTGCCGAAGGAGAGTCAATTGGCATTTATTTATGTTTTGAGGTTCTCCCATGGACATAGCTGCTATCGCCCATTGGGGTAGATTAATTAACTCTCCTGCAGGTGCAGTATAGAAAACTGCTCCATGTAGGAATGTGCTACTTATGGTGCACTGAGCATGCTCAATAATATCTGCTGAAGCCACTTCCCTTCATCCTGCCCTTACTAAGTGTGAGATTGTGCTGACTGCTTTTTACAGGGGTAAAAAGGGGGCAATTCGGAGGAGAGGGGCAGCCAGGGTCTAAGCAGGGGGCAAAAATTGACTGGTTTGGGGGTCATTCACCTGACAAACACCTGCCAGGAATGGTCTAGAAGATAATACTTAGTCCTGCCATGAGTGCAGGGGACAAGAAATGAGTGCAGGGGACAAACTGCTATCTGTAGTCATTTGCTACATCAGAGAGCAGTTTTTTTACAATAGCCGTTTCTTACAAACCAGTTACAGATCAGCAACTGGTACAGGTAGCACATTCCTACAGGGAAGGTTCCTATCTCTCACTGTGTGCAGAGCAGGGGGAAGCCAACCCATGCTGCACTGGGGGCTGGGACAGTGACACCTGGGAGGGGGGAGAGGAAGGGGGAACTGAAAGAGCGCTGAAGAGGAGAAGGGGGCGTAGATAAGGTGCAATTGAGGGGGGATGAGGGATGGGTCAGGGGCAGATGCAGGAGGCAGGGAATGGCTGAAGGGGGGATGGGGCGATGCAGGGGAATTAGGGAAGACTTAGGGGCCAGATGGGAACAGGGCTACAATAGAGGGACACTCTGAATGGCGGGGTCACTGTGAAGAAAAGGGGGGACATGGGGAGAGGAGGCTGTGGGGAGGCTGTGAAAGCAAGAGCAGACTGGCTGGGGAAGGGAGGGAAAGAGGGTGGGGGTCGGGGAGAAGGAGAGGCAAAGATACAATGGCAGCTCCCCCACCCCATGGGGCAGGAGAGGGGAAGGGGCTGCCCCACCCAGTCAGGGAAGCCTTGGGGGTTTGTGGAGGCTTCCGCCTAGAGGCTCAGAAGCTACAAGGCAGGTGTCCAGACTAGAGATGAAAATAGCATGTAAAAAGTAACCGTTTCAACTATTAAAATTGTACTGGTAACATGTTAAGGAGTTCACAACATGGGCATCTGCCCACCATCCCGGCTGCCACCATGACTGGTTTAGCCTTGCAAAGCACAGGCGTGGCAGCTGGAATTGCTCTGGGCTCAGTGGAATACTTTTTAGACTGTCTGTGCGTCCCCCCCCCCGCCCCCTTGAGGTGGGGCTGGGAGAAAGAGCATGGCTCCGGGAGAAGGGGAGTCGGGATGCAGACAGGGGTGAGGTGCCTGAGGCCGGACGTAGAAGCTGATGAAGTCATCTCCGTCTTACTGGCATTTCCCTCACCCCCACCCACCATGGGATGTCGCAGTCCACGGCCTGCACCCTGTGGAACCCTGGGGGAGGGCAGGGACAGAACTAGGTCAGCAGCCAGAAGTGCTCAAAGATCAGGAGTCTGCCCCCCTTCCCCTCCAATCATCTTACAGAGATTATCAAGTGTGGGGGGTTTTTTATTTGCCCTCTGGATTTGCACCTATACAGGGACACTGGGAAGAAGGTCCTGTCACCTGAGGGCATGTGGCCACCGCCAGAGCATGTGTCTGACCCGCAGAATCCCTGCAGCATAGCCAGGGCCTGAGCAGGAGGCCTAATCCAGAGGTGGGCAAACTACGACCCACAGGCCACATCCAGTCTGCGGGACCGTCCTGCCTGGCCTGTGAGCTCCTGGCCGGGGAGGCTACCCCCGGCCCCTCCAGCTGTCCCCCATCCTCCGCAGCCTCACTTCGCCCTGCCACGATGGCACGCTGGGCAGGAGAGCAGGGAGGGAGGCACACCCACATCAATGATTTAATTGTGGCCTTGCACAACGTTGTGCCACAAAAGATTGTGTCTTCACTAAATGGAAAAATGGTCTCAATAATTGCCGGTGACACTACTGACTGTGGACACCGCGAAGAGATGTCCGTTGTGGTGCGGTATTTTGACCATGAAAAACATAGTCCAGTTGAACATTTTGTGTCTGTTCAGAGACTATTAACAGTTGATGCTCAGTCTATTTTTGACCAGTTAAATGACGTCCTTGGCAGTCTTAAAATTGACTGGTGATGTCTGTCTGTTTTGATGGTGCATCTACTATGTCTGGATGTACTGCAGGAGTTCAAATGAAATATAAAGAAAGAAACAGTGAAATACTCTATGTACACTGCTATGCGCATTGTTTGAACCTCGTCCTAGTAGATGCATGCACTTCAAGTAAACAAAACAGAACTGTCTTTGATTTTTTTAGTGTTATTCAGACTCTTTATGCCTTCATGGAGGGGAGTCCTGTGCGACATGCTGTAATGGAGAAGATTTCACAAGAAGTAGGATCCCAGTTGAAGACTTTGAAGTCACTGTCAAACACAGGATGGGCATGCAGTGCAGAAGCAGTGGCTGCTGTAAAATAAAACTACTCCATCATTTTACAAGCTTTACTAGAGATTATCGAAACAACTCATTTATCCATGAACTGAATTCATTCAAGTTCATCTTTGCCCTTCACATGATGCACCCTATTCTCCAGATGGTGGTAAAAGTGAGTAAGGCTATTCAAACTCCAGATCTCAATTTACTTACTGCAATGACAGGGGTGAAAAGCTTGTGTAACTCTTTGGCTGCGATGAGAAGTGGCCCAGAATATTTTCAATCTATTTTCAATGACAGTGTGAAAAGGTGTGTAGAGACTGATATATCGATTCCCCCAGTTAAGAAGAGAAAAACGTCCACTCGTATTGATGACGCATTTGAGTCCCAGCATCACTTTGATACAAAAGAGGAGCTGGAGAGAATAACTTCATTTTACCCACTCCTAGACTCAATGATTACTGGCATTGACCAGCGATTTGAGCAGGAGACTTGTAAAATTGTGACTGCAATGGGAAAACTGCTGAGCTTAGACATTGGCAGGGATGATATGAGAATCATTGCCAACAAATTTAAAGTGTCCTTGGATGAGTTGGAAGCTGAAGTCGGATTGCTTCGGGGTTATGACGGATCTGTTCCTAAAGGTAGCATGACGAACACCAACAGAGAGTGGCTTGATTGGCTAAAGGAATCAGATCGGTCTTCCATGTTCCAGACCTTTTATAAATCTATTCAATGCTTTGCAGTCTTACCTGTTACAAGCCATTCATGTGAATGAGCCTTTTTGAAACTAGCACATGTAAAAAACAAACTAAGAAGTACAATTTCCCAACAGCGCCTCGACTCACTCATGATTTTGAACATTGAACAAGAATTGACTTCATCAGTTAATTACAATGATGTGATTGAGGAATTTAAGTCCATAACACCTGGTGAGCGATGTCTCATTCTCTAGGATAGGAAGATGAGGAAACCTTAATCTGTTTTGGTCAACTTGGGTTAGCTCATTATCTGGTTAAAGATAAAGATCATGAAAATTGACTGTATCTTTATATACGCCTGGTTATCGTTACAGCAAAAATTTGGTATTCCGTGTCTCATTTTTTAAGTTTGTATTTTTTAAGTAAAGTTTACATGTTAATTTAAAAAAAAAACTAGTTAAGTTTTAGTTTCTTTAGTTTGATGAATAAATATAATATCCTTTTTGATTGAATATTCAATAAATGTTCGCCTTAATAAATAAATAAAATTCCCTGGGTGCACACCCTAATGAAATGTGCTGCTCACGCGTATGCTGTGAAGTGCCCTGACATTCCAGAGCCACTGGTTGTGCTTCCCCAGTGCCCACAGAGTGGGGCTAAGAGTTTTGCTTTCGCCTTTCCCATTGTTTCCTGATTTCTTTTATTAGCTGCTGTTTAATAAATTGCATTTGTTCTGGGGTATAGACAATGGCCAGGGAAGAGTCCAAAATGGAGGAAGTGTCCCAGAGTGGGGACGCTCTAGCCCGTGTCACAACCAGGGTGGGGGGGCGAGCCCCTCAGGAAGCCTGGGCCCAGCCTTGTTGGGGTTATAAGGACTTTGCCACACAGCTGAGTGAAAGGGGAGCCCTCAAGGTGAGGCAGGCTCTGGGTGAAGGAAGAGGGAGGGAGAACTCAGATCCTTCTGCTGTTCAATTCCCCCCGGGGGGTGTTAAAATCAGGAAAGTTTCCCCCAATAGCGGGACCATTTCCCCGCTTACCTCTGTGCATGTTTACTGGTTTCTCCTAAAGTTTATTAAGTATTTTGGTAAAAAGTGTCAGAGTGGTGTGGAAGAAGCGAACTCCATTCAGGTTGGAAGCAACAGAATCAGAGACAGCTTTATTCAGGATATGCAATTGCAAGGGAAGAACACAGTATTTTAGGAAAATGTGACACTCATTCCCCGCCTAGATGAAAGACGGTCCCTCCCTTCTGACATTAGAGCCTGTGAGTGGAAGAGGAGCGGGACACAGAGATGCTGCAGCGCGCTGGGTTGATCGCTAGGACCCAGGAGCAGCTGGGAGGCGGCTCTGGGGGGAGCGATCGCTGGGCTCAGGCCCGGCAGCAGGAAGTGACTCGCAGTCGCTGCGGGGACTCTGGCTCCAGGCTCCTGGCGAGATCCCCGAGCCCCGGCGGCTGGTGCTGGGAGCCCGGAGCCCGGGCTGCAGCCGGGAGAGGGGAATCTCCAGCAGGGCCCTTCCCGCTGCTCCAGGAGCCTCTCCCAGGGCAGAGCCCCCAGCCCGGCCAGGCCCTGCCCCAGGGGTGCCCCGCTCGGAGGGAAGGTAAGAGAGATCCGCCCACCCCCGGGCTGCAGGGGGAAGTTTGGCCCCAGGCTGCTCCCAGTGGAGCTGTCTGCGATTCCCACCCTGGGCCCGGGAAAGCTGCCGCCAGTTCCAGGTATGTGCGGGGCGGGGCAGGATCACGTTACCGCCCATCGTCTCCCCCCATCTGGTGCTTTGTTTCCCTGCCCCTGGCCGCGCTGCTGTGGACTGAGACTGCAGCTCAGGGAGATCTGAGGGGGGCAAATAGGGAGGGGCAGAAGGTGGTCGGGGCCAAACTGAATGCCGGGTGGGGGGCCCCAGCTGGGGGCCGGGAAAGGAGCGGGGCCCAGGGGCACAACCAGGGCGGTGGGGGCAGCACAGGTGCTGAATCTAGGCTGGTGGGGCCCTGCCGCACCCGCTGGCTTGAAGGGGTTTCCATCCTATCCACGTTTTATAGTTTGGTTCAATGGCTCAGTGCCCACCAGATTGTTTCAGCCCCCTGCCTGGGGCTGGGAGCCGGCGATAAGAATGTGGTACAGCCAGTTTGTGCTGATACACCGGCGCAACCCATTAGGTGACCTAGGCGGTCGCCTAGGGCACTGTGATTTGGGGGGCGGTGACCATGGCGTTTTTTCAGTGGAGGGAAGCGCAGCATTTCGGGGCAGCGGAAAACCTGGCAGTGCTCCTGAACCTAGGGCTGAGGGAGGAAAGCCCCCCCACCACCACTGTAGAGGCAGGACCCAAGCCCCTGAGCACCACCCAACTTCCCCTCCACCCACTGAGTATGTGGCCTCAGGCTCGGAGCCCAGGAAGGGCGCACGGCCCCAGCCTGAGCCCCTGGGGCAGCCTAAGGAGAAGCCTGATCTGCTCCCCCACATGTGCCGTGCACCCCACCTCCGCAGTCAGCTGTGACTCTCGGCCAGCTTGGAAAACAGACGGGTTTATTGGTCGCTGGGAACACAGCACAGAACAGAGCTTGTTAGCACAGAAATCAGGAGCATTCACAAAGTCCATTTGGCGGGGGGGAATCCAGAGTCCCGAGTCCTGGACTCTCCCCTGTGAGTCCCAAACCAGGAGACTGACCGCTTCCAGCCCTCCATCCCCAATGATGCCCAGCTGCCCCTCCTCTGTGCTTTCTCTCTTTCCCAGGAAAACAGGTCACCTGGTCTCCCCCTCTCTCTTTGTTCTCCAACACCTTCGGCTGGCTGCCTCCTTGCAGAGGACCGTTTTCGGCCACTGCTTGCCAGGATACAGAGTTTTGGCCATTCTCTATGCCCACGCAGCCACTCTGCAGTCATACCCGCCCTCCAGAAGTCTCTGCAATGATCACACACCTGTATCCCACCAGCTTGATATTTGAGTAACACATGGGGAAACTGAGGCACACACTTGGTATTCAAAAAAAACATTCAGAACATTTCCGCTTCATCACACCCCTCTGAGACCAGCCCAGGGGCACTTTCTCCAGTGGCTGGAACCAGTCTAACCATACCCGCCCCTCAGCCTGAGCCTCCAGGTGATGGAGAGACCTGGGGAAAGGGCTGGAGCCGGGCAGCGAAATGACTCTGCACAAAGAGCCCCTTTCAGGGACCAGCTGGTGAGTTTGGCCCCATTTAGAAGGGACTTGGTGGGTTTAGTTCTAATGGGGGCCGGAGGGGCTGGCTGTGGAGGTAATGAACTAACTGGATTTTTCATGGCAGTCATAGAATCATAGCGTCTGTCTGCAGAGAGAGAGCCTGGTGGGAATTGGGGAGGGACATGGACTCAAGCCCCTTCTGTAATCTCTTCCATCGCCCCTGTTGCCCCGACAGGCCGAGGATTCACATCCACATTTGTTCCAGATGGGCCCATCTTCCAGGAGACAGGGCAGGGAAATGGCTGTGATGGAGCCGGCTCAGGTAGGGGAGTTTTAGGGAGCTTTTGGTGGTGGGGGAGGGGTATTGCAGAGGGGTTAAACGCACAGGGTGGGACAGGGTCTGATAAGCCTACTGGAACATAATCAACCTGGGCCTGATTTTCTGAACAGGCCCATTGGTGGCGAGTGTGGGGGAGGGGAAACATTCCCCCATTTCTGAACCAGGAAACACCCCGCTGAGCAGGGCTGGGGAAACTGACCAGACTCCCAGTGCTGGAGCCTGACCCCATTGCCAGAGGGTGTTGTGAAATACAAATGGAAGCTGTTGGGATTTCTGTCCCTGTCTCCAGCTCAGAGCTCTGCTTCCCGTATCAGCCTGTGGCTGGCAGGCGTGTGGGAAATGTGCCAACCTCTCTCTGCTGGGGGGGACAACAAGCTCTCATCTTCTCGCTACCCCCTGAAGCCTCCTGGCTGCTCTGAGCAGGGTGGAGGGAGGATTCTGCTTCTCTGGCCCTCCTTCCCCATGACTAGTGGGATTGCGGCTGGGGCAGCAGGTTTTGAGTGAGGGACACTTGTTGTTTCAGATGCCAGTGACCTTCGAGGAGGTGGCTGTGTATTTCACCCAGGGGCAGGGGACTCTGCTGGACCCCACTCAGAGAGCCCTCTACAGGGATGTCATGCGGGAGAACTATGAGACAGTGACATCGCTGGGTAAGGGATTCCCGCCCCCTTGGTTATTGGAAGCTTGGGGGCGGAGGGGGTCTGCGTGTCTGACACCGGTCAGGTTCTTCCCTCATCACTCTCCAATGAGACCAGGGTGTCCAAACCTAAGGCACATATTAAATCATCCCCACCCAACACTCCTAGTTTGCAAGGTGGAAAAGCCGTGTATTGTCCTGTCTGTGTTGTTCCTCAGTCACTCACAGAATCCCTCTTCTCCCTCCTCCTTGGGAACAGCTCCAGCCTTGTGGAGGGCTCTGAGCTCCACAGGTTTAGAAATAGGCAGGGGTTTAACACTAGAGCTGGGTGTGTATCACAGTTCCTCTCACCTCACCAGATGTCTGCCTCCCCCGAGGGGTCTCAGTGTCCACGTTCCCGTCCTCTTAGATTGCACATTCTGCAGCACAGCACAGGGACAGGTTCCACTCATGGAATGTCCTTTCTGACAGATGCTCTCTCAATCCTCCATGCACCCTGATCTGGTCTGATTTCACTCCCTGCACAGGATTCCCCCTTCCCAAACCAGACCTGATCACCCGGCTGGAACGAGGGGAAGAGCCGTGGGTGCCCGATCTCCAGGCCTGTGAGGAAAGAGAGATCCTGAGAGGCACCCACACAGGTGAGGACTGACACCCAAACCATCTGGGGAATGAAGGAAAAAGTAGAGAATCCCAAAAATGTAGTATCAATAAGTGCCCTCAGCTCTTCCTCACCTCACCCAGGGCAGGGCTGCAGTCAGCAGATATCAATGACATCACTTTCCACCTATCCTGTTACCTGCAGGAGTTTCCTTCCCAACTTTCCTTCTCTGTGAACGTTTGGTTGGGAAGTGGAGACAGAATCCAATTGCTCTGTCTGTGCAGCTTTAGTATGTTGGGTTTTCCCTTGCTGCTATTCCTCTTAATCTCTCCCCAGCACAATGACTCCTGTCTGGATTGTCTCTCTCCCAGCAGGTGATGAGAGAATGAGTGAGAACGAGGAGGGGAATCAACAGCAGGAAGTTCCTGGACATGGGGAATCACAGGGGACCTCTGTGGGAAGCTCCCATCTGTGCTTAGACTGTGGAAAAAGTTTCATGCGGAGGTCAGACCTTGTTAAACATCAGGCAAACCACACTGGAGAGAGACCCCATAAGTGCTTAGACTGTGGAAAAAATTTCATACGAAGCTCAGGCCTTGTCAGACATCAGGCTATCCACACTGGTGAGAGACCCCATCTGTGCTTAGACTGTGGAAAAAGTTTCATATGGAGGTCAACCCTACTTGATCATCAGGCAGTCCACATTGGAGAGAGACCTCATAAGTGCTTAGACTGCGGAAAAAGTTTCATGCGGAGGTCAGACCTTGTTAAACATCAGGCAATCCACACTGGAGGGAGACCCCATAAGTGCTTAGACTGTGGAAAAAGTTTCATACGAAGGTCAGGCCTTGTCAGACATCAGGCTATCCACACTGGTGAGAGACCCCACCAGTGCTTAGACTGTGGAAAAAGTTTCATACGAAAGTCAGGCCTTGTCAGACATCAGGCAATCCACACTGGTGAGAGACCCCACAAGTGCTTAGACTGTGGAAAAAGTTTCATACGAAAGTCAGGCCTTGTCAGACATCAGGCTATCCACACTGGTGAGAGACCCCACAAGTGCTTAGACTGTGGAGAAAGTTTCATGCAGAGGTCAGACCTTGTTAAACATCAGGCAATCCACACTGGTGAGAGACGCAACAAGTGCTTAGACTGTGGAAAAAGTTTCATACGAAGGTCAGGCCTTGTCAGACATCAGGCTATCCACACTGGTGAGAGACCCCATAAGTGCTTAGACTGTGGAAAAAGTTTCATACGAAAGTCAGGCCTTGTCAGACATCAGGCTATCCACACTGGTGAGAGACCCCACCAGTGCTTAGACTGTGGAAAAAGTTTCATACGGAGGTCAGGCCTTGTCAGACATCAGGCAATCCACACTGGTGAGAGACCCCACAAGTGCTTAGACTGTGGGAAAAGTTTCATACAGAGGTCAAGCCTTCTTATACATCAGGCAATCCACACCAGAGAAAGACCTCATAAGTGCTTAGACTGTGGAAAAAATTTCATCCGGTGGTCAGGCCTTGTCATTCATCAGGCAATCCACACCGAAGAGAGATCTCATAAGTGCTTAGACTGTGGAAAAAGTTTCATACGAAGGTCAGGCCTTGTCAGACATCAGGCAATCCATACTGGTGAGAGACCCCACAAGTGCTTAGACTGTGGAAAAAGTTTCATACGAAGGTCAGTCCTTGTCGGACATCAGGCAATCCACACTGGTGAGAGACCCCACAAGTGCTTAGACTGTGGGAAAAGTTTCATACAGAGGTCAAGCCTTCTTATACATCAGGCAATCCACACCAGAGAGAGACCTCATAAGTGCTTAGACTGTGGAAAAAGTTTCATCCGGAAGTCAGGCCTTGTCATTCATCAGGCAATCCACACGGAAGAGAGATCTCATAAGTGCTTAGACTGTGGAAAAAGTTTCATACGAAGGTCAGGCCTTCTCAGCCATCAGGCAATCCATACTGGTGAGAGACCCCACAAGTGCTTAGACTGTGGAAAAAGTTTCATACGAAGGTCAGGCCTTGTCAGACATCAGGCAATCCACACCAGAGAGAGACCTCATAAGTGCTTGGACTGTGAAAAAAGTTTCATACGGAGGTCAGGCCTTGCTAAACATCAGAAAATCCACACAGGAGAGAAATCCCATAAATGTTTGGACTGTGGGAAAAGTTTCACACACAGATCATATCTTATGGCACATCAGGCAATCCACACAGGTGAGGGACTCCACAAGTGCTTAGGCTGTGGAAAAAGTTTTATACAGAGGTCAGACCTTGTCAGACATCAGGCAGTCCACACTGGAGAGAGACCCCACAAGTGCTTAGACTGTGGGAAAAGTTTCATACGAAGGTCTGGCCTTGTCAGACATCAGGCAATCCACACCAGAGAGAGACCTCATAAGTGCTTGGACTGTGAAAAAAGTTTCATACGGAGGTCAGGCCTTGCTAAACATCAGAAAATCCACACAGGAGAGAAATCCCATAAATGTTTGGACTGTGGGAAAAGTTTCACACACAGATCATATCTTATGGCACATCAGGCAATCCACACAGGTGAGGGACTCCACAAGTGCTTAGGCTGTGGAAAAAGTTTTATACAGAGGTCAGACCTTGTCAGACATCAGGCAGTCCACACTGGAGAGAGACCCCACAAGTGCTTAGACTGTGGGAAAAGTTTCATACGGAGGTCAACCCTACTTGATCATCAGGCAATCCACACTGGAGAGAGACCTCATAAGTGCTTAGACTGTGGAAAAAGTTTCATCCGGAAGTCAGGCCTTGTCGTTCATCAGGCAATCCACACCAAAGAGAGATCTCATAAGTGCTTAGACTGTGGAAAAAGTTTCATACGAAGGTCAGGCCTTCTCAGCCATCAGGCAATCCACACCAGAGAGAGACCTCATAAGTGCTTGGACTGTGAAAAAAGTTTCATACGGAGGTCAGGTCTTGCTAAACATCAGAAAATCCACACAGGAGAGAAATCCCATAAATGTTTGGACTGTGGGAAAAGTTTCACACATAGATCATATCTTATGGCACATCAGGCAATCCACAGAGGTGAGAGACTCCACAAGTGCTTAGACTGTGGAAAAAGTTTCATACAGAGGTCAGTCCTTGTCAGACATCAGGCAGTCCACACAGGAGAGAGACCCCATAAGTGTTTGGACTGTGGGAAAAGTTTTATACGGAGGTCATCCCTTGTAAAACATCAGGCAATCCACACAGGAGAGAGACCCGATAAATGCTTAGATCAGAAGTGGGCAAACTATGGCCCACAGTCCAGATCTGGCCCGTGGGACAGTCCTGCCCAGCTCCTGAGCTTCCAGCTGAGGAGGCTAGCCCCCGGCCCCTCCCCTGCCCCTATATAAAATCATGAGTGATGCGGAGAAAGTAGATAAGGAAAAGTTATTTACTTATTCCCATAATACAAGAACTGGGGTCACCAAATGAAATTAATAGGCAGCAGGTTTAAAACAAATAAAAGGAAGTTCTTCTTCATGCAGCGCACGGTCAACTTGTGGAACTCCTTACCTGAGGAGGTAGTGAAGGCTAGGATTAAAAGAGAACTGGATAAATTCATGGAGGTTAAGTCCATTATCGGCTGTTAGCCAGGATGGGTAAGGAATGGTGTCCCTAGACTCTGTTTGCCAGAGGGTGGAGATGGATGGCAGGAGAGAGATCACTTGATCATTGCCTGTTCGGTTCACTCCCTCTGGGGCACCTGGCATTGGCCACTCTTGGTAGACAGGATACTGGGCTAGATGGACCTTTGGTCTGACCCAGTACGGCCGTTCTTATGCTGTCCCTCCTCCCCCGCAGCCTCAGCACACCGTGCCGCCAGCGCTCTGGCCTACTGCTTCTGCCAGGCAGCATGGTGGCGTGGCTGGTGATGGCATGGTAAGGGGGTGGGGGTCCCAGGGGGCAGTCAGGGAGCAGGGGGCGGTTGGATGGGGTGGCGGTTTGGGGATGGGGAACAGAGGGAGATGTTGGATAGGCATGGGAGTCCCAGGGGGCCTGTCAGGGTGGGGGTGTGGATAGGGATGGGGGCAGTCAGGGAGTAGGACAGGTTGGATAAGGGGAGGGGTCCTGGGAGGGTTAATGAGGGGACAAGGAGCAGAGGGGGTTGGATGGGTCAGTAGTTCTGAGGGGCAGTCAGGGGGCGGGACGTGGGAGGGGGCAGGATAGGGGGCGGGGTCCAGGCTGTTTGGGGAGGCACAGACTTACCTACCCTGCCCTCCATACATTTTTGCAACCCCGATGTGGCCCTTAGGCCAAAAAGTTTGCCCATCCCTGGCTTAGACTGTGGAAAAAGAGAGGCCAACCCTTCTTAAACATCAGGCAATCCACACAGGAGAGAGACCCCATAAGTGCTTAGACTGGGAAAAGTTTCATACCGAGGTCTGACCTTGTTAAACATCAAGCAATCCATACAAGAGGGAGACCATAAGGCCATAAGACTCTGGGAAAGGTTTCAGAAACAGATCAGTTTCACACAAAGATCAAATCTTATAACACTCAGAGGATCCACACAGGAATGAGACCCCATCAGTGCTCAGACTGGAAAAAGTTTCCTATATAGGTCAAACCATCAGCTAATCCAGAAAGAAGAGAGATCTCATACGTGCTTAGTCTGTGGGGAAAGTTTTATATGGCGCTCATCCCATGTTTTACATCAGAGAATCCACACAGGAGACCTGATAAGTGCTTCGACTATGGAGAATGTTTCTTACCGTGGTCAAGGCTTCTTAATTATCAGGCAATCCACAAAAGAGGGAGACTCCGTAAGTGCTTGGACCGTAAGAAAGGTTTCAGAAACACCTCAGCCCTGACTGGTTTAGCCCAGGAAAGCACAGTGGGAGAGGCTGGAATTGCTCTGGGCCCACTGGAATGCTTTTAGAGTAGGGGCACGGTGCCCCCCCTTATCCCTGTCTGTGCCCCCTTCCCCCCTTGAGGTGGGGCCGGGAGAAGGGCCATGGCTCTGGTAGGCTGCAAGTCAGGACGCAGACATGGGGTAAGGGGCCTGAGGCCGGATGTGGCAGCTGATGAAGTCATCCCCATGATACTAGCATTTCTCCCGACCCCCGAGGGTGCCCCAGTCCATGGCCTGCATCCCGTGAAACCCTAGGAGAGGGCAGGGACAGAACTAGATCAGGAGCCAGAAGAGCTCAAAGATCACGAGTCTTCCACTCTCTGCCCCCCCCCCCGCCCCCATCGTCTTACAGAGATTACCAAGTTCGGAGGCTTTTTATTTGTCCTCTGGATTTGCACCTTTTTGGGGACACTGGGAAGAAAGGTCCTGTCACCTAGAGACTGAGGGCCTGTGGCCACCACGAGAGCATGTGTCTGACCCACAGAATCCCTGCAGCACAGCCAGGGCCTGGGCAGGAGGCCTGGGACGTGGGAGGGACAGACTGTGAACTGCCCTGGCATCCCACAGACGCTGTTTGTGCTTCCTTTCCTTTCACCTTTCCCATTGTTTCCTGATTTCTTTGATTAGCTGCTGTTTAATAAATTGCATTTGTTCTGAACTATAGACAATGGTCAGGGACGCGTCCAGAGCAGAGAAAGCGCCCCAGAGTGAGGACTCTCTAGCCCGTGTGGTGAGTGGTCACTATCAGGTTGGGGGGAGAGCCCCTCAGGAAGCCTGGGCCCAGCCTTGTCAGGGTTATAAGGACTTTTCCACACAGGAGAGTGGAAGGGGAGCCCTCAAGGTGAGGGAGGCTCTGGGTGAAGCGAGGACTCAGATCCTTCTGCTATTCGATTCCACCCAGGTGGTGTTTAAGTCAAGAAATTTCACCACAATAATGGGACCATTTCCCTGCTTATCTCAGTGCATGTTTACTGGTTTCCCCTAAAGTTCATTAAGTATTTTGGGAAAAAAAGTGTCAGAGTGGTGTGGAAGAAGCGAACTCCACTCAGGTTGGAAGCAACAAAATCAGAGACAGCTTTATTCAGGACATGCAATTGCAAGGGAAGAAGACAGCTGACAGAGAGCATCTCTGCCTCAGTTTCTTCAAAGTACAAGCAATATCACACAAGCATTTATACATTTTAATGGCATGCATTAATTAAAAACATCTGCAGTTTGTTTATGTTATCTCCTGCCCATTCCTGTATTTTCTCACTTCTGTTCTCAAAACATCGCTATCTCAAGGCTGGCTCACGCTGACTCTACTGTTTCTTACTCACTTCTGACGTGAGCCCTGCTGCCACAGGTCTCGCAATATTAGGCTAAGACTTAGCATGTATGTATATTGTAATATGGCACAGGTTAAATGATTAGTTACTTACTGAGATCATTTCAGTACAGGTAAAATTTCCAGTGGCAGAACACACTCTCTGAGTATGAGTCTGATTATTTACTAATTGGGTAACCAAAACAACAAGGACCCCTTCCCCCTGATATACTACAGACCCCTCGAATGGCCATTATATCAACCCCATTATAAAACCTTAATTTCAAATTCTTGAAGCTCATTTGTAGTGATGTCATATACTTTTATCTCCTTTGGCCAGTCTTTTTCCACTCAATTGTTCGCTTATATGGGATATCCTGAACCTTAAAAATAAACTTTTTCAGACAATATTTAAATAAATCACTAAAGTGTGAAGGCCTTGGCCATTGGGTTTTATCAGATATATGGCATTGTCTGTATTTGGATGTGTTACAGGGGTAATAGTGTAATGGGGGAGATGGCAGGCATAGTGGCAACAAGGTGCCTTTGCTATTTGTCATTTAAAATCCAGTTAGGTAGGGCAATACATGCTTAAGGACTTATCCAAAAACACAGGGCGCAGCCTGTGGAATAAACCCCCAAATCCAATCAATACCACATTCCCAAGCATGGATCCCACAAGTTTCTTCCTGCCAGTGTATAATTTTTTGTTTCTTCACCAGGGTCAGTCCTGCTTCGACTGGGGGTAGATCCACCTGCAACCCCCCTTTTTCCCTCTTTTTATACTCACAAACGTGCTGCCCGGGCTGGCCAGGCCCGGGTAGGAGAGACAGAGAGAGAGAGAGATGGGCAGGGCCGGCTCCAGGGTTTTGGCCGCCCCAAGCAAAAAAAAAAAAAAAAAAAGCCGCGATCGCGATCTGCGGCCGCAATTCGGCAGGATGTCCTTCGCTCCGAGCGGGAGTGAGGGACCGTCCACCAAATTGCTGCTGAATAGCTGGACATGCTGCTCCCCTCCGGAGTGGCCGCCCCAAGCACCTGCTTGCCAGGCTGGTGCCTGGAGCCGGCCCTGGAGATGGGCAGGGGTTTATCCACAGGTTGTCTAGAGGTACACTACAAAAACTCCAACTTGCTTTTGGTCTTGGGAGGGTTGTTCTTTTACACCCTGGGGTCTCCTGGAGTGTCTCTTTCAGAGACCCTTTACTCGGTATTCCAGTCCAGGCCAGTAGACTGTGGCTTCTTCATCGTTCCCAAACCACATCGGCTCCAGGGACAGGAAGCTCAGATCCTCCTTTCGCTGTTTTGTTTGTGTTTTCCATTTCTGCAGCCTCTAAACTTTGTTGTTTTCAGCGCTTGGCATGGACTGTATCGATTCTTGCCCTTGAACACAAAGCGGCTTTCCGCCTTATCTCTAGACCAAGCTGCCTTTTCAAATTAACCCTTTCCTATCCCTCCTTGCTTTCAGCCTTAACTAATTGGGGATATAAAGAAGCCGAGGGGTTAACAAAAAATAATTTGGGTAGGGAGTCATCCGGATGCTTTTTAAATCCTACACTTTGTGTCTTAGAGAGTACCTCTAAGATGTAAGATCCCATTTGAATCGAAGGTACCTTCTAGTGGGAATGGCAGATGGATCATCACGCATGTAAAAATTCCAATTCTCTAAGTACTTACAAGTCCTTGGACTGATTTCCACCCATTCTCTAAGCGTGTGGGGGTGCCTTGTCCGCTGCAACAGCTCATAAACTAAGACACGTCTCTATCCTGCCCGCTGAGTGCAACGGCTCATAAAGCTAAATCACCACACCGCTCCTCGGGCACTCACACAGGAAAGATTATCAAGGATGTCCACGACCCTCCTACACCTCCCTTCAGCAAAGAGCGTCGGCTAGTCTCAGAGAGAGATGCCGCATACTCTAATTGACTCCAGTGAGGTGATCAGATCAGTCAGTGATTCATGCGGGGAGGAGAGGAGGAGGGAAGATGAGGTCACACAATCCTAGACCTAGGCAGATAGAGCCACCTTAGTCAGAATCTTTTACTGATCCACTAAGATGCAGCCACCGAGCTTGCATTAGTTAGAGCTATCCCCCGTCACAAGCTTTTGGCTTCGAAGGGAGCTCTGAGCGTCTTTCGATGACTCTCATTCACACTGGTTGGCGCACACACACAGGCCTCTATTCCTTCATACCCCAATGCGTCATTTTTTTCTTTCTTTCTCTCTCTCGCTCTTTTTTTTTAAACCTGAGGGCGTCACCACAACCCCTCTGTCCGGACTGAACACACTTGTGTTCTTCTCTGAGGGCGTTACCACAACCCCTCAACTCGGTAGGGCTGACCTAAGCCACACATTGGCTTACCCTGGGGCAACAACACATTTCCCAGCCCCGCGTATGCATATCACTGACCTTACATGGGGCAACCAATTCCCCAACACCGTTCTGCATCTGATCTTGTTGCATAAGCAAAAGTTCACATGGCATGAGCCCAAAGGGACAGACGGCCCCACGTGAGCCCTTATTCTACAGGTCTCGCAATATTAGGCTAAGACTTAGCATGACAGTAGCTCTGTTTCTTACAACTGAGCGGCCTGTATTTAAATCCTTTAACCCTGTTTCCACAGCGGCCACCAGCAAGTGTCGCTGGCCTCACTCTGAGGCCACCAAAAATGTGGCAGTGAGAATCCCTGGGCTAGATGCTCATGATGGGCCCTTCTGACCATAGAGCCTGTGAGTGGAACAGGAGCCGGACACAGAGATGCTGCAGCGCGCTGGGTTGATCGCTAGGACCCAGGAGCAGCTGGGAGGCGGCTCTGGGGGGAGCGATCGCTGGGCTCAGGCCCGGCAGCACGAAGTGACTCGCAGCCGCTGCGGGGACTCTGGCTCCAGGCTCCTGGCGAGATCCCCGAGCCCCGGCGGCTGGTGCTGGGAGCCCGGAGCCCGGGCTGCAGCCGGGAGAGGGGAATCTCCAGCAGGGCCCTTCCCGCTGCTCCAGGAGCCTCTCCCAGGGCAGAGAGAGATCCGCCCCCCCGTCACCCTCGGGCTGCAGGGGGAGGTTTGGTCCCAGGCTGCTCCCAGTGGAGCTGGCTGCGATTCCCGCCCTGGGCCCGGGAAAGCTGCCGCCAGCTCCCGGTGTGTGCGGGGCGGGGGCAGGATCACGTTACCACCATCGTCTCCCCCCTCCATCTGCTGCTTTGTTTCCCTGCCCCTGGCCGCACTGTTATGGACGGAGGCTGCAGCTCAGGAAGATCTGAGGGGGGCAAATAGGGAGGGGCAGAAGGTGGGCTGGGGCCAAACTGAATGCAGGGTGGGGGACCTCAGGTGGGGGCCGGGGAAGGAGAGGGGCCCAGGGGCACAATCATGGTGGTGGCAGAGGTGCTGGATCTAGGCTGGTGGGGCCCTGCCGCACCCACTGGCTTAAAGGGGTTTCTCAATGGCTCGCATTTCCTCTCCCCCTCCTCCCACCGTACAGATTGTTTCAACGCCTCTGCCTGGGACTAGGGGCCGGGGAGAAGAACGGGGAACAGCCGGCGGGGGGTGAACCTAGGGCTGGGGGAGGCAGGCTGGGAACACAGCATAGAACAGATGCTGTTAGCACAGAAATCAGGACCATTCAGCAAAGTCTATCTTGGGGAGAATCCAGAGACTGTATCCGGCCCTGGGCTCTCCCCGCTGAGTCCCAAAACAAGAGACTGACCTGCTTCCAGCCCCCCCTCCTCAGTGACGCCCAGCTTCCCCTCCTCCGTGCTTTCTCTCCTTCCCAGGAAAACAGGTCACCTGGCCTCCCCCTATCTCTTTGTTCTCCCACACCTTTGGCTAGTTCCTTGCAGAGGACGGGGTCAGGCCATAGCTTGCCAGGATACAAAATTTTGGCCATTCTCTATGCCCAGACAGTCACTCTGCAGTCACACCTGCCCTCTAAAGGTCTCTGGAATGATCACACACCTGTACCCCACCAGCTTGATACCTGAGTAACACATGGGGAAACTGAGGCACACACAGTATTCAGAGAAAACATTAAGACCATTCCCACTTCATCACACCCCTCTGAGACCAGCCCAGGAGCACTTTCTCCAGTGGCTGGAACCACTCTAACCATACCAGCCCCTCAGCCTGAGTCTCCAGGTGATGGAGAGACCTGGGGAAGGGCTGGAGCTGGGCAGGGAAATGAGTCTGTTCAAAGGATGCCTTTTAGGGATCTACTGATATTGCAGGGCGTTCAGTGCTGCGGGGAGGTGCCGGGTCCGTGCTGTGATAAAGTGACTGAGGGTTTTCCCAGCATGGCAGAGTCCAGAGCATCTGTCTGCAGGGAGGGGGGGGCATGGACTCAAGCCCCTTCTGTAACCTCCCCCATTGCCCCTCTCGCCCTGACAGGCTAAAGAATCACGTCCATGTTTTGTTCCAGATGGTCCCATCTTCCAGGAGGCAGGGAAGGGAAATGGCTGTAATGGAGCCAGCTCAGTTAGGGGATTTGCGGGGAGCTGAGGGGGGTGGAGGAGGATTTCCTGTATAGGGGGAGGGGCAGGAAACATACAGTGTGAGGCAGGGAGGGGACAGGGTGTGATAAACCTGCTGGAAAATGATCAACCTGGGCCTGATTTTGTGGAAAGGCCCATTGGCGGGGGGAGGGGGGAGAGAGATAGCGGGAAGGGAACATTCCTCCATTTCTGACCCAGGAAACACCCCACTGGCCAGAGGCTGCTGTGAAATACGAAGGGAAGCTGTTGGGATTCCTGTCCCTGTCCCTGGCTCAGAGCTCTGCTTCCCGTATCAGCCTGTTGCTGGCAGGCGTGTGGGAAACGAGAAGACCCTGCCCTGCTCCGTGTGCTGGGGGGGACTAGGAGCTCTCATCTTCTCCCCACCCCCTGAAGCCTCCTGGCAGCTCTGGGCAGGGTGTGGGGGGAATTCTGGTTTTCTGGCTCTCCCAGAGCTTCACTGTTTTATTTATTTTTCCCTGTGACTAGTGCAGAGGTGGGCAAACTACGGCCTGTGGGACTGTCCTGCCCGGCCCTTGAGCTCCCGGGCAGGGAGGATAGCCTCCGGTCCCTTCCCTGCTGTCCCACCTTCCCCACGACCTCAGTTCACCATGCCGCTAGTGGTCCAGCCAGATGGCACAGCTACTAGTCCTGGTGCTCTGAGCAGCATGGTAAGCGGGCGGGTGTGTGTGTGGGTTGGATAACGGGCAGGGTTTCCAGGGGGCAGTCAGGGGACAGGGAGACAGGGGTGGTTCAATAGGCATGGGAGTCTCAGGGGAGCCTGACAGGGGGTGGGGGTGTCGATAGGGGTCAGGGCAGTCAGAGGACAGGGGTAATTGGATAGGGTGTGGGGTCCTGAGGGGCGGTTAGGGGAGGGGGTCCTGGGATGGGGAGGTCAGGGGACAGGGAGCCGGCGGTGTTGGATGGGTCAGAGGTTCCGAGGGGGCAGTCTGGGGGTGAGAAGTGGGAGGAGGCAGAGAGGGGGTGGGCCAGGCTGTTTGGGGGAAGTACACCCTTCCCGACCCGGCCCTTCATATAGTTTCCAAACCCCAATATGGCCCTCACGCCAAAAAGTTTACCCACCCCTGGACTAGTCGGATTATGACTGGGGCAACAGGTACTCAGTGCAGGACTCACTGTTGTTTCAGGTGCCGGTGACCTTCGAGGAGGTGGCTGTGTATTTCACCCAGGGGCAGGGGGCTCTGCTGGACCCCGCTCAGAGAGCCCTCTACAGGGACGTCATGCAGGAGAACTACGAGACGGTGACCTTGCTGGGTAAGGGATTCCCGTCCCCTCGGTTATTAAAAGCTGTGGGGTCTGCATGTCCGATACTGGTCAGGTTCTTCCCTGGTCAGTTAGATTGGAGAGGAATGGGCTCCGTAATGCACAGCTGCTGTGTGAGAGAGACTTGTATCTCCGTACATTCTCCAGTGAGACCAGGGTGTCAAAGCCTACCAGATATACTGAATCATCCCCACCCGACCCCCCTCGCTTGCAAGGTGGAGAAGCCCTGTATTGTCCTGTATGTAGTTTCTAGTTCACACAAAGAATCCCTGTTCACCTTCCTCCTTGGTAACAGCTCCAGCCATGCGGAGGGCTCTAGGCTCCGCCAGTTTAGAAATAGGCAGGGGTTTAACTCCAGAGCTGGGTATGCGTCAGCAGGGCCCCCAGAGAGCACAGATCCTAGGAACTCCTAGTGAGGGCATCACAATTCCCCCCACCTCCCCAGATGTCTGCTTCCCCCAAGGGGGCTCAGTGACTATGTTCCTGTCCTCTTGGATTCCACATTCCCCAGCACAGCACAGCACAGAGACAGGTTCCACCCATGGAATGTCCTTTCTGACAGACACTCTCTCAATAGTCCACACACTCTGATGTGGTCTGATTTCACTAACTGCACAGGATTCCCCCTTCCCAAACCTGAACTGATCTCCCGCCTGGAATGAAGGGAAGAGCTGTGGGTGCACGCTTGTTAGGCCTGTGAGGAAACAGAGATCCTGAAATGTGCCTGCACAGGTGAGGACTGACACACAAACTATCTGGTGAATGAAGGGCTGTAGTCAGCAGATATGACTGACATCGCTTTCCACCTGTCCGGTTACCTGCAGGAGTTTTCTTTCCATGTTTCTTCTCTGTGAATTTTTGGGCGGGATGAGGAGGCAGAATCCAATTGCGCTGTCTTTGCACCTTTAGTATGTTGGGTTTTCCCTCTGTGCTATTCCTCTTTCTTTCTCCCAGGCACAATGACTCCTGACTGGATTATTTCTCTCCCAGCAGTGGAAGTGGAACCAGAGGGGACCTTTGTGGGAAGAGCTGAAGGGAATTTTTCCCAATGCTTGGAACAGGGAGAAGAGTGGAGAAATTGGAACAGGTCAGAGAGGCTTCTGGGAAACCACTCAAGGGAGCAAATTGATGAAGCTATTATATGTGGGGAAGGATACAGGGATCCCACAGCCCAGCAGACAACCCCCAAGGAAGGCAAATGCTATGAATGTCTTGGTTATGGGAAAGGACTCGTTCTGAAACCATAGCTTGTAATGCCTCAGACAATTCATACTGGAGACAAATCATTTCAGTGCTTGGACCATGGGGAAAACTTCAATAACTGCTCAGATCTTAATAACCATGGGAGAAGCCACACAAGACAGAAACCCTATCAATGCCTTGAGGGAAGGAACTACTTGAATTGGAAGGTAGCACTGATAAGCCACATAGGAGAGAGACTCCATAAATGCTTAGACTGTGGAAAAAGTTTTATATGGAAGTCAGATGTTGTCAGACATTAGGCTATCCACACAGGAAAGAGACCCCCATAAGTGCTTAGACTATGGAAAAACATTTAAATGCAGGTCAGCCCTTGTTTCACATTTGACAATCCACACAGGAGAGAGAACCCATAAGTGCTTAGATTGTGGGAAAAGTTTTATGTGGAAGTCAGGCCTTGCTAACCATCAGGCAATCCACATAGGAGAGAGTTCCCATGAGTGTTTGAACTGTGTTAAAAGTTTCACAAACAAATCAAATCTTATAACACATTTGAGGATCCATACAGGAGAGAGACCCCATTATTGCTCAGACAGTGGTAAAAGTTTCATACGCAGGTCAGACCTTGTTAGACATCAGGCAATCCTCATGGGAGAAAGATCCCATAAGTGCTTAATTTGTGGGAAAAGTTTCCTACTGAGGTCAGCCCTTGTTTCACCTCAGAGAATCCACACAGGAGAGTGACCCCACAAGTGCTTAGACTGTGGGAAAAGTTTCATACGGAGGTCAAATCTTGTTGAACATCAAGCAATCCACACTGGAAAGAGACCCCATCAGTGTTTAGACTGTGGAAAATGTTTCATACAGAGGTCAGGCCTTGCTGTACATTGGAGAATCCACACAGGAGAGAGACCCCATCAGTGCTCAAACTGTGGCAGAAGTTTTATACAGAGGTCAACCCTTGTTAAACATCAAGCAATCCATACAGGAGGAAGACCATAAGTGCTTGGACTCTGGGAAAGGTTTCAGAAACAGATCAGCCCTTCTAAACATCAGGCAAAAGATACATAGTACTTAGACTGTGGAAACACATTTCAAATAGATGCCAGCCCTTTTTTTACATCAGTGAATCCACCCAGGGGAGAGACCCCATAACTGCTTAGCCTGTGGAAAGAGTTTTATACGGAGGTCAAACATTGTTAAACAGCCAGCAATCCACAGAGGAGAGAGACCCCCAAAAGTGCTTAGACAGTGGGAAACATTTCATAAACCGATCAATCCTTGTTTTAAATGAGAAAATCCACCCAAAAGCAAGACTCCATAAGTACTTGGACTGTGGCAAAAGTTGCACACTGAGATCACCCCTCATTAAACACTGGAGAATTCACTGGAGTCTTGTTTGAGGGAGAAGGCAACATGGCACATTTAATTTGAACACAGAGAAAGCTACTAACTCATAATTTGTCCAAAGGTGGTTAACACCGTTTCATTTATAAAAAGACAATTTCATTAATTAAAAAAGGTGGTTTCATTACAGTAATTTCATTGCAAGTATACCGAGCTATATTGGTAGGTATAATTTATTAAAAGGGTGATTTCATCCTTCAGCCCTGCAACCTGTCCTGAAAGAGATAAGAACCTTGCAGGATATTTGACCCAGATTCAGCCTTTAGAGACATGTTCGAAAAGTGTTTAAATGGTATTTGGGGCTATTCCAAGTAATAGAGACTAGAACTTTGAAATGTAAACTTGTATTGTTAAGAAAATGGAAGAAATAATAGTGTGGTTGATTAATCATGATTAACTCAAAAATAATTGTGGGTAGAAAAATTAATAGAATACCAACTGAAATTTGTTAAATGTTTTTGGATGTTTTCCTACATTTTAATTTCTATTGATTTCTATCACAACAAAAAATAGAAAGTGTACAGTGCTTACTTTATATTATTTTTATTACAAATATTTGTAATGTAAACATGAAAAGCAAAAATAGTGTATTTCAATTCACCTCATACAGGTACTGTAGTGCAATCTCCCTATCAGGAAAGTGTAACTTAGAATGTAGATTATTTTTGTTATATAAGTGCACTCAAAATAAAGCAATTACAAACTTTAGAGCCTAGAAGTCCACTCAGTGCTACTTAGACTCATAGACTCATAGACATTAAGGTCAGAAGGGACCATTATGATCATCTGGTCTGACCCCCTGCATGCTGCAGGCCGCAAGACCCTTCCCTGGACTCTACTGTTGAAGTCCCCAATCCTGTGTTTTAGTGACTTCAATCGGCTGAGACCCTCCTGCTAGTGATCCCTGCCCCATGCTGCGGAGGAAGGCGAAAAACCTCCAGAGGCTCAGCCAATATACCCTGGAGGAAAATTCCTTCCCGACCCCAAATATGGCGATCAGTAATACCCCGAGCATATAGGCAAGAGTCTCTAGCCTGACCCTTGTTGGCCATTATGCTGTTCATGTACCATTGCTTGGTTTTCCTTGGCTACTATGTTTTATCATTAAACCGTTCCCTCCATAAACTTATCCAACTTAATCTTAAAACCAGACAGGTCCGTCGCCCCCACCGTTTCCCTCGGAAGGCCGTTCCAATATTTCACCCCTCTGATGGTCAGAAACTTCTTTTTCTGCCAATCGCTTAGACAAACAAGTTTGTTTCCATTTGCAGGCGATAATGCTGCAAGTGAGAGGAGGCAATTTTATGACACTGTTGCAGCTTGAGTTGCAAGATATTTACATGTCAGATGTGCTAAAGATTCCTATGTCCCTTCATGCTTCAACCACCATTGCTTAGCCTCCCTTCGCCCAGGGCCAGCTCTAGGTTTTTTCCTGCTCCAAGCAAAAAAACTTTTGGCTCCCCTCCCGTGCCCACCTGCTGCCCCAGCCCTGGGTTCTCCCCCACCACCACCATCCTCCCACACCCTCTGCCGCCCCAGCGCTGGGCTGCCCCTTTTCCCCCAGCCCCCTACTGCCCCATCCCTGAGTTCTCCACCAACTTGCACCCTCCTACCACCTCAGCCCTGGGTCACTGGTAACTTGCTCCCAGGTTGGGTCATTCAGCAGGAATTTTGGATGTACACAGAACACAGACAGGATTGGTTCCCATATGGTTACAGAACTGCAGTAAAGTGGAACGATTTTCAGCTTGTGTGATTGGAGGATATCTGGATGCATATTATAAGACTGTCCTACATAAATGAGGAAAAGTTGAGGTGCCTTTATTATTCCTTTGTTCCACTCTTTGTTTCTGTGGGGAATTTGCCAATGCGATATCACTGTCTTCCTTTCAAACAAATTAAACTAAAAAAAAAAAAAAAAAGGCAATTGTTGTTGAAAATAGCAATTCCAGTCCTAAAAACCACGGGGAAGCATTTCTTGCTCAATTTTATCCTACTTTTTCTTCAGTAAATTACAGTGGATCAGTATATTTGATCTGGGAGAAATGAAGTAACAGCTGCCCAAACTGAGCTTGAGCACTCCTGAATGTTGAGGTGTTCAAATCTGGAAGGCAGGTGCTAGATTCCCTTTCTGAATATTAGCTAAATTTGGAAAGGAAAAGTCAGTTTCTGCTTCCATGGCTCAGAAGTGGAAATCCTCCTACGGGCCTGATACTGTATCTAAAGCTGCCCAGGTCCTCTAGCAGAGCCTCCCCTCCCTTACTTTTCATTTTAAATTCTAGTGGGATCCACGTACCTCCCTTGCTAGGCTTCAGATAGACAGGGGCACTGTCCATTTAGTCCACCCAATTCCTTCTTTGGGGGCTGCAAGGTGAGGTCACACCAGGATCCCTAATCCAGTCTGGGGAAGTCTTCTGACGGGAATATCTGGGCCAAAGCCTTCTACTCCTTGGGCACACTTGTTCCCCGTTCACAGGGCCACCCCTTTCAACTCACAGCAAGCTGCAGCATGAGGTCTCTGCTACCTCACTCCCTACCTCTCCCTTTCCCGTTGATAGCTGCCAAGGGTTTGCTGGGAAATGTAGTTCTTTCCCTGCTCCAGGGCTGGCTCTATAGGCAGGGAGCTAGGCAAGGAACTATAGCTCCGAGGGTCCTGCAGGTTTTCAGCTCCCATGCTGGATCCCCAGCTGTTCAATGGCTCCGCTTCTGCAGGGTTGTGAGAAGGGAGAAAGTGAGTTAAAAAAAAAAAAAAAAGGATGGCGCGAATGCCGCCCCCTGCAAATATGCTGCCCAAAGCACCTGCTTGTTTTGTTGGTGCCTAGAGCCGGCCCTGGGTGGGAGGGGAAAATAAATCTCACTTATACATTGTCTGTCCTGGGTTGGTTGTGAGGCTGCAAGGATTTTGGTTTCATTTGCCAGGAAGGAGTTAAAATTCAGGCAGCAGAAAAGACAGAAACTGCTGAGAAGCAAGGACATAGTTTCTGTCAATACATGATAACTTAGTTCAGCTTATCGGTAAGAAGGAACAAAGCTTGTGCCCATGGAAAGCGACAGTTCAGTGAGGAAAACAGGATCAGGCCGAGACAAGCAAGCAGGGATATTTCAGTAGCACAAACGGCACTGACAATTGATAAGCTTATATGGTTAATGCCCACCCAGTAACTTAGTTCTTAGAACAGAATAAACCCTCCGTTCACAGCCCACTGGATATCTGTAAGTACTCATCCCTACCCCCCCACACCCCGCCTCCTTCCCCAGTAAGGTAGTCATAGCTGTTTGATGCAATTAGGATGGCCTCTATATGTACGTATTGTTCTTATTTTTATCTTTGTTCAGGGTTCTCTTTTGACTCGTAACAATGTCAGTCTCTGTATGCACAGATAAATGCAAATGAATTGATAAGAGAATGTATATAACTGGCCACTATAGCACCATATCTTTGAAGCTGCTTGTCAGTCTTCCCGGTACCATAAATAAACCCCCTTCAGTATTGTCTGTGCTTGCCTGATTCTTGGGGGAAAAGAATCTTTTTTCCTAACACATTGCTGGGAGATGCCTGAATGAGAGAGGAAAGAGACGGTTTCAGACCTTTTTACATTAAATACTGGAGTGTGTCTCGGTATGTTTCTCTATCATAATTAAAACACAATTCTAGGAGATCAGAGTGGGGACGCTGTTATAAATATAAAAGCCTGAAATCTCACCTCTTTTCTCCTTCCCCCCTCCAGACACTCTGCCGTCTGCACTAGAGACAAAAAGAGGAGGATCCCTAGGAGCACGCAGACAGGGTGAGTTTGCAGCTTAGATTGTTTTTAAATTATGAGACAATTCCAGAGAAAACATCTTCATGAGATTGCAGCTAAAGTTACCAACAAACTGACAGCAGCCATGACACACACAGCCCTAAAAACACACACATCAAACAGCGAGGAGATCCAGACTGGAACATGGGGGACTAGGGGGCAATGGTCCCCCCAGTTTTAAAAGTGGGATGTCCAGCCCCCCCTACTTTTTAACTTGGGCATAGTTTGAGGGAAGGGGGCCATGGGCAGGCGTGGAGCATTGCAGGCGTGGAGCATGGCAGTGCTTTGTGGCGGTGTAGCTGATCAGCTCCCCCCTGTGTAGCACAGCCCATGCCTGTGGCACCAGCCTCTTCCCAGTCCTGGCCCCTCTCAATGGCTCCACACCTGCTCCTCTTCCCACAAGGCCCTGCCCCCTGGCCAGAAGCTAGAGCCTGTTCTCCATCTGCCCTGGGCGGTGCACTCTGGGGAGCAAGGATATGTACTGGGGGCTGATCTCAAGGCCCCTAGACCTCATCCCTGGCCAGGTGGAGCATCAGGGGCTCTCCACAGGGGCCATTGTTCCCAGCCTGGTCAGGGGTCAGGGCCTTGTTGGGAAGAGGAGAAGTAGGGTGGGACCATGGAGGGGGTGGGGCCAGAGGTGGCTCTAGCTTTTTTGCCGCCCCAAGCATGGCAGGCAGGCTGCCTTCAGCAGCTTGCCTGGGGGAGGTCCCCAGTCCCGCGGATTCGGCGGCATGCCTGCGGGAGATCCCAAGTCCCGCGGCTTCAGTGTACCTGCCGCCGAATTGCCGCCGAATCCGCGGGACCGGCAAACCTCCCGAAGGCAAGCCGCCGAAGGCAGCCTGACTGCCATCCTCACAGGGGCCGGCAGGCTGCCCCCCGCGGTTTGCCGCCCCAGGCACACGCTTGGTGCACTGGTGCCTGGAGCCACCGCGGCCTTTGCCTGGTTGGGGAGTCATGCAGCTGACAAACACCTGCCAGGAATGGTCTAGATAATACTTAGTCCTGCCATGAGTGCAGGGGACAAACTGCTATCTGTAGTCATTTGCTCCATCAGAGAGCAGTTTTTTCCCAATAGCAGTTTCTTACAAACCCCTTACAGATCAGCAACTGGTACAGGTAGCACATTCCTACAGGGAACAGTTTCCTATTTGACACCCGCCAGCTACCACTGTGTGCAGAGCAGGGAGGAGGCCAACCCACGATGTGTTGGGGGCTGGGACAGCCACACCTGGGGGGAGCTGAAAGAGGGTTAAGAGGGGGAGGGGTGTAGAAGGGGGATTGAGGGAGGATGAGGGATGGGTTGGGGGCAGGAGGGGGATGCAGTGGGCAGGGCAGGGTACTAAGGGGGGATGGGGCAATGCAGGGTGTCATAACTATAAAGGAAAGAGTAATAGCTGTCCTGTGTACAGTACTATAAATCCCTCCTGGCCAGAGACTCCAAAATCCTTTTCCCTGTAAAGGGTTAAAAAGCTCAAGTAACCTGGCTGGCATCTAACCTAAAAGACCAATAAGGGGACAAGATACTTTCAAATCTTGGGGGGGGAAGGCTTTTGTTTGTGTTCTTTGTTTTGGGACAGTGTTCGTTCTCCGGGAATGAGAGGGACCAGACATCAATCCAAGTTCTCCACATCTTTCTAAACAAGCCTCTCCTATTTCAAACTTGTAAGTAAATAGCCAGGCAAGGCATGTTAGTTTTCCTTTGTTTTTCTCAACTTGTAAATGTACCTTTTACTAGAGTGTTTATCTTTGTTTGCTGTACTTTAAACCTGAGACTAGAGGGGAGTCCTCTAAGCTCTTTAAGTTTGATTACCCTGTAAGGTTAATTTCTATACTGATTTTACAGAGATGATTTTTACCTTTTTCTTTAATTAAAAACCTTCTTTTTAAGAACCTAATTGATTTTTCCTTGTTTTAGATCCAAAAGGGTTTTGGATCTTGATTCACCAGGAGTTGGTGGGAGGAAGGAGGGGGGATGGTTAATTTCTCCCTGTTGTAGATCCCGGGGGGGGGGGGTGTTAGAACTAATTCACCAGGAGTTGGTGGGAGGAAGGAGGGGAATAGTTAATTTCTCCTTGTTTTAAGATCCAAGGTGTTTTGGATTTGTTTTCACCAGGGATTTGGTGAGGGTTTTTCAAGGCTTCCCAGGGAGGGAATCCATTGATGGTGGCAGCCGAACCAGAGCTAAGCTGGTAGTTAAGCTTAAAAGTTTTTCACGCAGGCCCCTACATTTGTACCCTAAAGTTCAAAGTAAAAATCTCAGTCCTGACATGGTGGTAGAGGTGGGATCATTTTAAACCCAAAAGCCAGTGAAATTTTTTTTTCCTTCTAGCTGCTTGAAAAGCCGAGCTGGAAGTAGATAGATGCATATCTTATCTCTCCTTGCCTGAAGGCAGAGGTGTTAAGTTTTTTTTACAGGTCCTTTGTTAAGAGAAGGGTTCAATTAGCAAATAACTGGTAAAAAGTATTTACAAGCTAAATTGTTTTTTTTTTTTTTCTTTTTACATCCTCGGGAGTAGCTAGTTAGAAAGTTACTGTTAACTCTGCAGCAGCCAGAGCTGAAAGCTTCCCAGTTTGTCAACTGCAAAGGGGGTTACCCAGCACAAAAAAACAGGAAAATGACTACCAAAAAAGTAGCTAACAAAATAGAACTGGCCAAACTAGAAGCAAAAAAAAATAAAAAAAACCATCAAAAACTGCTTCAATTAACAAAACTCGAGACAGAGCAAAAAAAAAAAAAAAAAAAAAGCCAAAAAAAAAGCCCACAAAAAAAAAAATAAAGCTAAAAAAAAAAAATGGAAAAAAAAAAAAAAAAAAAAGCATAAACTAAAAGTAGCAAAGGCTAAGCAGAATGCACCAGCCAATGCTAACAACCCCCCTCCAGGTACCACTTCCCATCCCAGAAAATTCCCCATCTACAAGGCAGGCAATAATACTAAGGCCTTCTTAAAATTTTTTGAAAGGGCCTGCCTTGGATACAGCATCGCTGCAGACCAGTACATGGTAGAGCTGAGGCCACAGCTCAGTGGACCCTTAGCAGAGGTGGCGGCTAAAATGCCTAAGAAACACATAAACAGTTATGAACTTTTTAAAAACAAGGCCAGACTCAAAATGGGGCTAATACCCGAGCATGCCCGTCGGCGGTTCAGAGCCCTAAAGTAAAAACCGGATGTGTCATTTACCCGTCATGCCTACCACATTGAC
This sequence comes from Malaclemys terrapin pileata, assembly GCF_027887155.1. Lineage (NCBI taxonomy): Eukaryota > Metazoa > Chordata > Testudines > Emydidae > Malaclemys > Malaclemys terrapin. Next base: position 41,115,509 of record NC_071517.1, on the reverse strand, counting down.
AAAAATTGTGATGCCTGGGTATCAGGAGCAAATGTTAAATCTCTGGAAGATCTGCTTTCCCTAGTAAAAATGAAGCAGTTTTTAAAGGGTGTTCCTAAAGAAATAAAAAGGTACATCCTAGATAGAAAGCCCAAAACTGTAACTGAGGCGGGGGAGATTGGAGCCCAATGGGTGGAGGTGGCAAAAAAAAAAAAAACTAGTAGCAGTTGGAGCAAATATCAAAAAAGGCAAGCCAAAACAAAACCTTACCACCGGGGACAACCCACGGCCCCACCCACATCCCAAGGGAAACCCAGACCCCTTCTCACCCCACCACACCAGTCTCCACCAACCAACCTCGTCCCGGTGATACCTTAGCAGGGCAATGTTTTAAATGTAATGAACTGGGACATATAAAGGCTCACTGCCCCAAGAACCCCAACCGATTACAGTTCATTACACCCCAATCACACCAAAAATCCCCAAACCCAAATGCCTCTCTCATACCCTCGGAGCGAAGGGAAACCTTGAGAGTGGGCGGAAGGAAGGTTACCGCTTGGAGGAACACTGGGGCTCAAGTGTCAACTATCCACCAATCCCTAGTGGACCCCAAACTCATCAACCCAGAGGCTACAGTGACAATTCAACCCTTCGTGTCACAATCTGTAACCTTGCCTACAGCCACGTTGCATGTCCAGTACAAGAGCTGGTCAGGAATGTGGACTTTTGCAGTCTATGACAATTATCCCATTCCCATGCTGCTGGGGGAAGATTTGGCCAACCATGTGAAGGTAGCCAAGAGGGTGGGAATAGTCACCCGCAGCCAGGCTAAGCAAGCTTTCACCCCCATCCCTGTTCCTGAGCCGTCCACCAGGGCCCCGTCTGTGTTACCGGAAACCCAGACAAAGGTGGTGAAACTGGATCCTCTGCCAACGACTGCAACAGCCGTAGTGGATCCAATCCCAGAGACCCAGCCAAAGCCAGTCCCAGAACCGGAACTGGCAACGCAACCAGCACCAGAACCATTGCCAGCCCTGAGTCCAGCGCTTGCAAACCCGTCTACAACTCCAATGCCAGAGGGCACCAGCGAGCCTGAACTGGCAGAAGCAGCAAATAACCCTACCCAAGAGGATCAGCCAGAGCCTGAGTTACCACATAGTGCACCAGCGGACAGCGGTTCACAGTCAATGGAAACAGCCCCAGGACCTGCATCACTTCCAGAGGGACCAAGCCCCAGTCCACAGTCCAAGGAGGAACTGATGTCTCCAGCATCAAGGGAACAGTTCCAGGCCGAGCAGGAAGCAGATAACAGCCTTCAAAAAGCTTGGGCGGCGGCGCGGAGCACCCCACCGCCTCTCAGCTCTTCTAACCGATCCCGGTTTGTTGTAGAACAAGGACTTTTATACAAGGAGACTCTTTCTGGTGGGCACCAGGAAGACTGGCATCCTCAAAGGCAGTTGGTAGTTCCCACTAAGTATCGGGTAAAGCTCTTAAGCTTAGCCCATAATCATCCCAGTGGCCATTCTGGGGTGAACAGAACCAAAGACCGGTTGGGGAAGTCCTTCCACTGGGAGGGAATGGGCAAGAACGTTGCTAATTATGTCCGGTCTTGTGAGGTGTGCCAACGAGTGGGAAAACCCCAAAACCAGGTTAAAGCCCCTCTCCAGCCACTACCCATAATTGAGGTCCCATTTCAGCGCGTAGCTGTAGATATTCTGGGTCCTTTCCCAAAGAAGACACCCAGAGGAAAGCAGTACGTACTGACTTTCATAAATTTTGCTACCCGATGGCCGGAAGCAGTACCCTTAAGCAACACCAGGGCTAAAGGTGTGTGCCAGGCATTAACAGACATTTTTGCCAGGGTAGGTTGGCCCTCCGACATCCTTACAGATTCGGAAACTAACTTCCTGGCAGGAACCATGGAAAACCTGTGGGAAGCTCATGGGGTGAATCACTTGGTTGCCACCCCTTACCACCATGAAACCAATGGCCTGGTGGAGAGGTTTAATGGAACTTTGGGGGCCATGATACGTAAATTTGTAAATGAACACTCCAATGATTGGGACCTCGTGTTGCAGCAGTTGCTTTTTGCCTACAGGGCTGTACCACATCCCAGTTTAGGGTGTTCACCATTTGAACTTGTGTATGGCCGCGAGGTTAAGGGGCCATTACAGTTGGTGAAGCAGCAGTGGGAGGGGTTTACGCCTTCTCCAGGAACTAACATTCTAGACTTTGTAAGCAACCTACAAAACACCCTCCGACATTCTTTGGCCCTTGCTAAAGAAAACCTAAAAAATGCTCAAAAAGAGCAAAAGGCCTAGTATAATAAACATTCCAGAGAACGGTCCTTCAAAGTAGGAGACTAAGTCATGGTCTTAAAGGCAATCCAGGCCCATAAAATGGAAGCGTCGTGGGAAGGACCATTCACGGTCCAGGAGCGCCTAAGAGCTGTTAACTATCTCATAGCCTCCCCCACCTCCAACATAAAGCCTAAGGTATACCATGTTAATTCTCTTAAGCCCTTTTATTCCAAAGAATTAAACGTTTGCCAGTTTACAGCCCAGAAAACAGATGACGCGGAGTGGCCTGAAGGTGTCTACTACAAAGAAAAAAAGGATGGTGGCGTGGAAGAGGTGAACCTCTCCATAACCCTTAGATGTCTGCAGCAACAGCAGATCAAGGAGCTGTGCACAAGCTTTGCACCAATTTTCTCAGCCACTCCAGGATGGACCAAACGGGCATACCACTCCATTAACACAGGTAATGCTCACCCTATTAGAACCCCACCCTTCCGGGAGTCACCTCATGCCAAAACTGCTATACAAAGAAAGATCCAGAACATGCTACAGATGGGTATAATCCGCCCCTCTAAAAGTGCATGGGCATCTCCAGTGGTTCTAGTTCCCAAACCAGATAGAGAAATACGCTTTTGCGTAAACTACCGTAAGCTAAATGCTGTAACTCGTCCTAACAACTATCCAATGCCACGCACAAATAAGCTATTGGAGAAATTGGGACATGCCCAATTCATCTCTACTTTAAACTTAACCAAGGGGTACTGGCAAGTACCACTAAATGAACCCGCTAAGAAAAGGTCAGCCTTCGTCACCCAGGCAGGGGTGTATAAATTCAATGTACTCCCTTTCGGGTTGCGAAATGCACCCGCCACCTTCCAAAAACTTGTAGATGGTCTCCTAGCGGAATTGGAAGAATCTGCAGTTGCCTACCTCGATAATGTGGCCATTTTTTCTAATTCATGGGCAGAGCACATGAAGCACCTGAAAAAAGTTTTCAAGCGCATCCAGCAGGCAGGACTAACTGTTAAGGCTAAAAAGTGTCAAATAGGCCAAAACAAAGTAACTTACCTGGGGCACCAGGTGGGTCAAGGAACTATAAATCCCATACAGGCCAAAGTGGATGCTATCCAAAAGTGGCCGGTTCCAAAGTCTAAAAAACAGGTCCAATCCTTCTTAGGCTTGGCTGAATATTATAGGCAATTTGTACCCCACTACAGCTAAATCGCCGCCCCGCTGACAAACCTAACCAAAAAAAACCAGCCAAATGCAGTTCAGTGAACTAAGAAGTGTCAAAAGGCCTTTAACCAGCTTAAGGCAACACTCATGTCTAACCCTGTGCTAAGGGCCCCAAACTTTAACAAACCGTTCCAAGTAACCACAGATGCGTCCGAGCGAGGCGTGGAAGCAGTTTTAATGCAGGAAGAACCGGATCAAAAATTCCATCCTGTCGTATTTCTCAGTAAAAAACTGTCTGAAAGAAAAAGCCATTAGTCAATCAGCAAAAAAAAATGCTATGCCATTGTGTACGCGCTGGAAAAGCTACGCCCATATGTTTGGGGACGGCGTTTCCAACTACAAACAGACCATGCTGCGCTACAGTGGCTTCATACCGCCACAGAAAATAACAAAAAACTTCTTCGGTAAAGTTTAGCTCTCCAAAATTTTGATTTTAAAATACAACACATTTCGAGAGCTTCTAACAAAGTGGCTAATGCACTCTCCCAAAAAAGTTTCCCAAAGTTAACTGGTTAACAATTGTTTTTGAAATGAAACATATTGTTAATTTTTATATAATCAGTCGTATGTCTAAAGGTACATGTGTCTTATTAACTCTGTTTTCTCCTAAAACTCCAGGAAAAAATCACAGCCAGTGTAAAACCAAACATCCAATACTATCTGTGATTTGGGGGGCGTGTCATAACTATAAAGGGAAGGGTAATAGCTGTCCTGTGTACAGTACTATAAATCCCTCCTGGCCAGAGACTCCAAAATCCTTTTCCCTGTAAAGAGTTAAAAAGCTCAAGTAACCTGGCTGGCATCTAACCTAAAAGACCAATAAGGGAACAAAATACTTTCAAATCTTGGGGGGGGGAAGGCTTTTGTTTGTGTTCTTTGTTTTGGGACAGTGTTCGTTCTCCGGGAATGAGAGGGACCAGACATCAATCCAAGTTCTCCACATCTTTCTAAACAAGCCTCTCCTATTTCAAACTTGTAAGTAAATAGCCAAGCAAGGCGTGTTAGTTTTCCTTTGTTTTTCTCAACTTGTAAATGTACCTTTTACTAAAGTGTTTATCTTTGTTTGCTGTACTTTAAACCTGAGACTAGAGGGAAGTCCTCTAAGCTCTTTAAGTTTAATTACCCTGTAAAGTTAATTTCTATACTGATTTTACAGAGATGATTTTTACCTTTTTCTTTAATTAAAAACCTTCTTTTTAAGAACCTAATTAATTTTTCCTTGTTTTAGATCCAAAAGGGTTTTGGATCTTGATTCACCAGGAGTTGGTGGGAGGAAGGAGGGGGGATGGTTAATTTCTCCCTGTTGTAGATCCCAGGGGGGGGGGTTAGAACTAATTCACCAAAAGTTGGTGGGAGGAAGGAGGGGAATAGTTAATTTCTCCTTGTTTTAAAATCCAAGGGGTTTTGGATTTGTTTTCACCAGGGATTTGGTGAGGGTTTTTCAAGGCTTCCCAGGGAGGGAATCCATTGATGGTGGCAGCCAAACCAAAGCTAAGCTGGTAGTTAAGCTTAAAAGTTTTTCACGCAGGCCCCTACATTTGTACCCTAAAGTTCAAAGTAAAAATCTCAGTCCTAACACAGGGGAATAGAGAAGACTTATGGGCCAGATGGGAACAGGGCTGCAATAGAAGGAAACTGTGTGTGTGTGTGGGGGGGGGATGGGTCACTGTGAGGGAAAGGAGGAATGTCGGGGGGAGGGTTGGGGGTAGACTGTGAGAGCAAATGGAGACTGGCTGGGGGAGGGAGGGAAAGAGGGTAGGGGTCGGGGAGAAGGAGAGGGAGAGATAAAAAGGCAGCTCCCCCAACCCATGGGGAAGGAGAGGGGGAACGGTTGCCCCACCCAGACAGAGGGGAATTCTTTTACCGCAAATATCACTGACGCTTTGGGGGTAGGTGGAGGTTTCTGCCTAAGGGCTCAGAAGCTACAAGGCAGGTGTCCAGACTAGGGATGTAAATAACATTTTAAAGAAGTAACTGTTTCAACTATTAACATTGTATTGGTTAAACGTTAAAGGAATTCACAACACAGGCCCCGCCCAGGATCCCGGCTCTCTCCCCCGCCCAGCATCCCGGCTGCCGCCATGACTGGTTAAGGCCCGCAAAGCACAGGGGGAGAGGCTAGAATTGCTCTGGGCCCAGTGGAATGCTTTTTAGAGTAGGGGTGCAGTGCCCCCCCTTATCCCTGTCTGTGCCCCCCCAATCCCTTGAGGTGGGGCTGGGAGCAGGGCCATGACTCCAGGAAAGGGGGAGTCAGGATGCAGACATGGGTAAGGGGCCTGAGGCTGGATATGGAAGCTGATGAAGTCATCCTCATCATACTGGAATTCCCCGCCCCCCGGGGGTGTCCCAGTCCATGGCCTGCACCCCGTGGAACCCTGGGGGAGGGCAGGGACAGAACTAGGTCAGCAGCCAGAAGTGCTCAAAGATCATGAGTTTACCACTCCCTGTCCCCCCCAATCAGTTACAGAGATTACCAAGTTCGGAGGCTTTTATTTGTCCTCTGGATTTGCACCTTTCTGGGGACACTGGGAAGAAAGGTCCTGTCACCTAGAGCCTGACGGCGTGTGGCCACCGCCAGAGCACGTGTCTGAGCCACAGAATCCCTGCAGCACAGTCAGGGCCTGGGCAGGAGGCCTGGGACATGGGAGGGACAGACAGTGAGCTGCCCTGGCATCCCACAGATGCTGTTTGTGCTTCCCCCAGGCTCTCACAGTGGCAGTACTGGCCCGCTCTTCTTCACCCCCCTGCTCTCTCCTGCAGGTATCAGCATGGATTGGTGGGGGCCCTTCGGGGGTGGGAGCCATCAGCGTTAGTGCACAACTGATTTCACATCCATTGGACTCAGAGAAATACCTTTCCAGTGTCCCCCTGCACCACTGCCATCACCCCTCTGCTATAGATGTGAAACTTGATTGACATATGTGATCGCTCTGATCAGCATCTGTATGTGGAGAGGCTGGGGTCCCCCCCACTCCCCTTAGTGTTGAAAGGCGCTGGATTTCAGCGCCTCTTGCATTCCACAGGTGCCGGGAAAGGCAGAGCGAGCTGCGATGTGAATCCACGTGATCGCTTTTAGTCCACAGCCCCAGCTCTGCCTCCACGCTGGGCATCAGTGTAATTCCTGCTTCCCCCAGGGAGATCAGACCCACTCCATGTGTTCAACCTCCCAGGAAGCGGAGAAATCAGACTAATGCCTAGATTCCAAGGCCAGAAGGGATCACAGAGATATAATCTCATCTGCCCTCCTCTAGACCAGCCCAGAGACCTGCCCCCAAATAATTCCTACCACAGAGCTTTTCTATTTGTCTGACAATTTTATTCTTAACTATTGTTTTGACTAATTTGCTCAGTACCGACGTTAGACTTACCGGTCTGTAATTGCCGGGATCACCTCTAGAGCCCTTTTTAAATATTGGCGTTACATTAGCTAACTTCCAGTCATTGGGTACAGAAGCCGATTTAAAGGACAGGTTACAAACCTTAGTTAATAGTTCCGCAAGTTCCATCTGGTCCCGGTGACTTGTTAATGTTAAGTTTATCAATTAATTCCAAAACCTCCTCTAGTGACACTTCAATCTGTAACAATTGCTCAGATTTGTCACCTACAAAAGCCGGATCAGGTTTGGGACTCCCTCTAACCTCCTCAGCCGTGAAGACTGAAGCAAAGAATCCGTTTAGTTTCTCCACAATGACTTTGTTGTCGTTAAGCGCTCCTTTTGTATCTCGATCATCAAGGGGCCCCACTGGTTGTTTAGCAGGCTTCCTGCTTCTGATGTACTTAAAAAACATTTTGTTATTACCTTTGGAGTTTTTGGCTAGCCATTCTTCAAACTCCTCTTTGGCTTTTCTTATTACATTTTTGCACTTAATTTGGCAGCGTTTATGCTCCTTTCTATTTGCCTCACTTGGATTTGACTTCCACTTTTTAAAGGAAGTCTTTTTATCTCTCACTGCTTCTTTTACATGGTTGTCAAGCCACAGTGGCTCTTTTTTAGTTCTTTTACTGTGTTTCTTAATTTGGGGTATACATTGAAGTTGGGCCTCTATTATGGTGTCTTTAAAAAGCGCCCATGCAGCTTGCAGGGATTTCACTTTAGTCACTGTACTTTTTAACTTCTGTTTAACTAACCCCTTCATTTTTGCATAGTTCCCCCTTTTGAAATTAAATGCCACAGTGTTGGGCTGTTGAGATGTTCTTCCCACCACAGGGATGTTAAATGCTATTGTATGGCTTGTGGGTAAAACACATGACTGGGGCTCTGGTGAGGGGCAGTCAGTTCCTGCCTCCACTGTGAATTCCCTGCTCCTCTGTCAGTGCCTCAGTTTCCCACGAGTGTGTCTCTCGCTCCCCATAACTTTAGAATAGGAACACTACCGAACTGGAGCTGGTTGAATATTGGCAATTTTGAAATTAAAAAAAAAACATTTCAAAAGGGAACAAAAAAGCTTCAGTTCAGACCCCTCCTATTGTTTCATTTTGATCCCGGAGGTTTATTTTGGTTTGCTGGTCACTTTTTATGAAATATGATGCGGTACCATGTTGGCAACAGGAACTGAAATGATTAAAAATGTCACCAAAATCTATATACTGCTGCAAAACATTTTGATGTTGATAAAACTGGAGTTTTGGGATCTGGCAGACTGGGGCTGGACTGGCTCTGGAGAGAGATCAGTACACAGGCGCTCAGCGGACTCCCCTCCACCCGGAGAGCCGATTGCAGAGTTGGACACTGAGGAGTTGCTGATATTCAGAACAGAGTTCGTGCCACTGTTTCTGTAGCATCCCTGCCAGCTGTCAGCCTGCTCCAGCAGCGGGGCTCTCAGCCATGCAGTGAGAGATGGACACACCTGGGGAGAGCAGGGGAGATGTGCAAGAGGCAGAGGAAGAGTGAGGAGCAGCTGGGGAGGAGAATGGCTCTTCTTGCCAAAAGGGGAAGCATGGTCAGGAGGGAAAGGGGTAGGGGGAAGGAACGGGGAGATGGAGTGGTGGGCAAGGGGCATGGGATGGGGAAGAGAAGGGGAGAAGGGAAGCGGGGGCAGAGGGAGAAGCTGGGTTGGTTTGTAAACAGTGTCCTCTGCTGGGCTGCGCAGAACAGCGCTGCTCCTGTTGTACTGTGCCTCATTGTGCCCTGCCCACCCGCCCTTCCCTCTGGAGACTGACCATCCCGCCTCCTGCACCTTGCCCTGTGGGGGCCCACAAATAGGTTAGGCATTGGGCCCACAAAAAGTTAATCCGGCCCTGCAGAGTGGGGCTAAGAGTTTTCCTTTCGCCTTTCTGATTGTGTCCTGATTTTTTATTACTTGCTGTTTTGTAAATTGCATTTGTTCTGAACTACAGAAAATGGTCAGGGAAGAGGTCAGGGAAGCGTCCATAGCGAAGAAAGTACCCAGAGTGGGGACGCTCTAGCCCGTGTCCTGAGTGGTCACAACCAGGTTTGGGGGCAAGCCCCTCAGGAAGCCTGGGCCCAGCCTTGTCGGGGTTATAAGGACTTTGCCACACAGGAGAGTGGAAGGGGAGCCCGCAAGGTGAGGCAGGCTCTGGGTGAAGGGAGTGAGGACTCAGAGCCTTCTACTATTCGATTCCACCCGGGGGGTGTTTAAGTCAGGAAAGTTTCCCCGTCTACCTCTGTGCATGTTTACTGGTTTCTCCTAAAGTTCATTAAGTATTTTGGGAAAATGTGTCGGAGCGGCCACCAGTGACAGCTGCTGGCCTTACTCTGAGGCCGCCAAAAAATTTGGTTGTGAGAACCCCTGGGCTAGATGCTCATGATGGGCCCTTCTGACCTTAGAGCTTGTGAGTGGAACAGAAGCTGAACACAGAGAGAAGTCAAGGAAGTCGGTTGATCGCTAGGACCCAGGAGCAGCTGGGAGGCGGCTCTGGGGGGAGCGATCGCTGGGCTCAGTCCGGGCAGCACGAAGTGACTCGCAGCCGCTGCGGGGACTCTGGCTCCAGGCTCCTGGCGAGATCCCCGAGCCCCGGCGGCTGGTGCTGGGAGCCCGGAGCCCGGGCTGCAGCCGGGAGAGGGGAATCTCCAGCAGGGCCCTTCCCGCTGCTCCCCAGGAGCCTCTCCCAGGGCAGAGCCCCCAGCCCGGCCAGGCCCCTTCCCGGCCCGGCCCCTGCCCCAGGGGGGCCCCGTTCGGAGGGAAGGTAAGAGACACCCGCCCGGCTGCAGGGGGAGGTTTGGCCCCAGGCTGCTCCCAGCGGAGCTGGCTGCGATTCCCGCCCTGGGCCCGGGAAAGCTGCCGCCAGCTCCCGGTGTGTGCGGGGCGGGGGCAGGATCACGTTATCACCCATCTCTCCCGCCCCATCTGCTGCTTTGTTTCCCTGCCCCAGGCCTCGCTGATCTGGACGGAGGCTGCAGCTCAGGGAGATCTGAGGGTGGCAGAATGTGGCAGGGGCCAAACTGAATGCAAGTGGGGGGGGCCAGCTGGGGGTCGGGGAAGGAGAGGTGCTCAGGGCAGGCCCGGCTCTAGGTTTTTTGCAGCCCCAAGCAAAAAATTTTTTGGCTGTCCCCCACTCCAGCCTTGGGCTCCCCCTCTCACCAGTTCCCTCCCACACCCCCTGCCGCCCCAGCCCTGGGCTCCCCCCCCGAAACGTGACCTCCTCGTTCACCACACCAATCCCTGTTTACACTTGCAGTGGGGATCAAACTATTTCTCCTATTTTTATTTCACTTTAGTATAAATCTCACCCCCCCCCCGTCCCCCGCAACCCCATCTTTAGTGCTCCAAATGCACATGGACGGCATAGGGACTAACCCTCAAACCTTGTACCCAGAAAGGGATGGGGAGCTAGTAAAGACGGTTCAGGCAGAGGAGTGGGTGTGGGGTGCTTGGGGGCTCTACACTGGCAGAGAAGCGGGGTGTGATGTACTCGCGGAGGAGGGTGGAGGAAGAGAGGGGGTATCAGGACGGTTGCGGGAGAAGAGGTGCAGGGGAAAGGGGAGGTGCGGGAGGAGAGGGCTGGGGGAGGGTACAAGGGGAAGGGGTGCAGCGAAGGAGCGATGGGGGGAGGTACAAGTGGAGGGGCTGCGAGTGGGATGGGGGGTACAAGGGCTGAGAGGGGCAGGCGCTGACAGCTGCTTCCCCAGCCCCGTGCAGGCAGAGCTGAGAGGACAGACACTGACCCCCAGGTGCCTGAGCTGCGGGGGTCCCCCGACAGGGCAGTATCCCCCGCTGCCCCGCTCGGAGCCGGGCTCTGCCTCTCCCCGCCCAGGGCAGGCAGTGCAGGGCTGAGGCGGGGGAGGTGCGCGGCGAGCTGGGTCCGGAGGCAGGAGGGGGCGGCGGCAGCTCCCTGTCAGCTCGGGCTGCCCAGCCACTCGCCCTGTCAGCGCGCGAGCCGGGATCCGCCCCCTGCCCACCCCGCGGCGCCTGCACAGTCCCCTCGGGCGGGGAAACGCCGCGCCGCCCTGGGGAGACTCAGAGCAGCAGCAGGACCCCTCCCCCCTCCCCGGCTCCTCACCCCCAGGCTGGGCTGCAGGTCAGGCTGCCCAGCCGCTGGAGAGCCGGAGCATCATCCCCCGGAGCTGAGCCCCTCTCGCCGCCGCAGCCGGGCTCAGCTCCCGGGATGACGCTCCGGGTCTCCAGCGGCCGGGCAGCCTGATCTGCAGTCCAGCCTGTGCGACTCCGGCTGCCATGAGCGCCACCTAGCGACTGCAGCCAGAACTGCAGCGTCAGCTCCAGCACAGCCTGAAAGCCTCAGTGACAGGGAACAGCTTGGTTCAGGATCAGCTCCTACTTTTTGCGCCCGAAGGGAAAAAAAAAGGGGGGAGGCTGGAGTGCCGCCCCTTGGACAGTGCCGCCCTGGCTTGAAGGGGTTTCCATCCTATCCAGTGTTTACAGTTTGGTTCAATGGCTCTCAGCGCCCCCCATGGTACGGATTGTTTCAGCCCCGCTGCCTGGGACTCGGAGCCAGGGATAAGAATGTGGTACAGCTGGCGGGGGGTGAACCTAGGGTTGAGGGAGGCAAGCCCCCTACACCCAGTGTAGGGGCAGGACCCCAGCCCCTGAGAACCCCCAATAACCCCCCCACCTGCTGAGCATGTGGCCCCAGCCTCCCCAGCATGGTAGAGTCCTAGAATCTTAGCATCTGTCTGCAGAGAGAGAGCCTGGGGGGAATCGGGGGGTGACATGGACTCAAGCCCCTTCTGTAACCTCCCCCATCGCCCCTCTCGCCCCAACAGGCTGAGGAATCACGCCCACGTTTCGCTCCAGTTCATCCCATCTTCCAGGGGACAGGGAAGGGAAATGTCTGTGATGGAGCCAGCTCAGGTAGGGGATTTTTAGGGAGCTTTTGGTGGTGGGGGAGGGGTATTGTATTTCTGAACCAGGAAACACCCCGCTGGGCAGGGTTGGGAAAACTGACAAGACTCCCAGTGCTGGAGCCTGACCCCACTGTCCAGAGGCTGCTGTGAAATACGAAGGGATGCAGTTGGTATTCCTGTCCCTGTCCCCAGCTCAGAGCTCTGCTTCCCATATCAGCCTGTGGCTGGCAGGCATGTGGTAAATGAAAAGACCCTGCCCACCTCCGTGTACTAGGGAGGACAAGGAGCTCTCACCTTTTACCCACTCCCTGAAGCCTCCTGGATGCTCTGAGCAGGGTGCGGGGAGGATTCTGCTTCTCTGTCTCTCCTCCCCTATGACTAGTGGTATTGTGGCTGGGGCAGCAGGTTTTGAGTGGGGGATTCTTGTTGTTTCAGATGCTGGTGACCTTCGAGGAGGTGGCTGTGTATTTCACCCAGGGGCAGGGGGCTCTGCTGGACCCCGCTCAGAGAGCCCTCTACAGGGACGTCATGCGGGAGAACTACGAGATGGTGACCTCGCTGGGTAAGGGATTCCTGGCCCCTTGGTTATTGGAAGTTGGTGGGGGGCGGGGTCTGTGTGTCTGACACTGGTCAGGTTCTTCCCTCATTACTCTCCAATGAGACCAGGGTGTCAAAACCTAAGACACATACTAAATCATCCTGATCCCCCTAGTTTGCAAGGTGGAGAACCCATGTATTGTCCTGTCTGTGTTGTTTCTCGGTCGCTCACAGAATCCCTCTTCTCCCTCCTACTTGGGAACAGCTGCAGCCATGTGGAGGGCTCTGGGTTCCACGGGTTTAGAAATAGGCAGGGGTTTAACACTAGAGCTGGGTGTGCATCACAATTCTCCTCACCTCGCCACATGTCTGCCTCCCCCGAGGGGTCTCAGTGACCACGTTCCCGTCCTCTTAGATTCCACATTCCCCAGCACAGTACAGGGAAAGGTTCCGCTCACAGAATGTCCTTTCTGACAGACGCTCTCTCAGTCCTCCGCACACCCTGATCTGATCTGATTTCACTCCCTGCACAGGATTCCCCCTTCCCAAACCGGACCTGATCACCCGGCTGGAACGAGGGGAAGAGCCGTGGGTGCCTGATCTCCAGGCCTGTGAGGAAAGAGAGATCCCGAGAGGCGCCCACACAGGTGAGGACTGACACACAAACCATCTGGGGAATGAAGGACAAATCTGAGAATCCCAAAAATGTGGTATCAATAAGTGCCCTTAGTTCCTTCCTCATCTCACCCAGGGCAGGGCTACAATCAGCAGATATGACTGACATCGCTTTCCACCTCTCCTGTTACCTGCAGGAGTTTCCTTCTGAACTTTCCTTCTCTGTGAACTTTTGGGTGGGAAGTGGAGACAGAATCCAATTGCTCCGTCTGTGCAGCTTCAGGGGTTTGGGGTTTTTCCTTGCTGCTATTCCTGTTAATTTCTCCCCACCACAATGACTTCTGTCTGGATTCTCTCTCTCCCAGCAGGTGATGGGACAGTGAGTGAGAATGAGGAGGAGAATCAACAGCAGGAAGTTCCTGGGCACGGGGAATCACAGGGGACCTCTGGGGGCAGACCCCATAAGTGCTTAGACTGTGGAAAAAGTTTCATGTGGTGGTCACACCTCATTTTACATCAGCGAATCCACACAGGAGAGAGACCCCACAAGTGCTTAATCTGTGGAAAAAGTTTCATACGGAGGTCAGACCTTGTTGTACATCAGGCAATTCACACTGGAAAGAGACCCCATAAATGCTTAATCTGTGGGAAAAGTTTCATACGGAGGTCAGTACTTGTTAAACATCTGGCAATCCACACTGGAGAGAGACCCCATAAGTGCTTAGACTGTGGAAAAAGTTTCATACAGAAGTCACACCTTGTTGTACATCAGGCAATCCACACTGGAGAGAGACCCCATAAATGCTTTATCTGTGGGAAAAGTTTCATACGGAGGTCAGCCCTTCTTATACATCAAGCAGTCCACACTGGAGAGAGACCCCATAAGTGCTTAGACTGTGGAAAAAGTTTCAAACGGAGGTCAGCCCTTCTTATACATCAAGAAGTCCACACTGGAGAGAGACCCCATAAGTGCTTAGACTGTGGAAAAAGTTTCATACGGAAGTCAAACCTTCTTAAACATCATGCAATACACACAGGAGAGAAATCTCATAAATGTTTGGACTGTGGGAAAAGTTTCGCACAAAGATCAACTCTTATGGTACATAAGGCAATCCACACTGGAGACAGACCCCATAAGTGCTTAATTTGTGGGAAAAGTTTCATACGGAGGTCAGCCCTACTTGATCATCAGGCAATCCACACAAGAGAGAAATCCCATAAATGTTTGGACTGTGGGAAAAGTTTCACACAAAGATCAAATCTTATGGCACATAAGGCAATCCACACTGGCGAGAGACCACATAGGTGCTTAATCTGTGGAAAAAGTTTCATATGGAGGTCAAACCTTGTTAAACATCAAGCCATCCACACTAGGGACAGACCCCATAAGTGCTTAGACTGTGGAAAAAGTTTCATACGGAAGTCAAACCTTATTAAACATCATGCAATACACACAGGAGAGAAATCCCATAAATGTTTGGACTGTGGGAAAAGTTTTGCACAAAGATCAACTCTTATGGCACATAAGGCAATCCACACTGGAGAGAGACCCCATAAGTGCTTAGACTGTGGAAAAAGTTTCATACAGAGGTCAACCCTACTTCATCATCAGGCAATACACGCAGGAGAGAAATCCCATAAATGTTTGGACTGTGGGAAAAATTTCACACAAAGATCAAATCTTATGGCACATAAGGCAATCCACACTGGAGAGAGACCCCATAAATGCTTAATCTGTGGGAAAAGTTTCATACGGAGGTCAAATCTTATGGCACATCAGGCAATCCACACAAGAGAGAGAACCCACAAGTGCTTAGAGTGTGGAAAAAGTTTCATACGGAGGTCAACCCTACTTAATCATCAGGCAATCCACACAGGAGAGAGACCTCATAAGTGCTTAGACTGTGGGAAAAGTTTCATACGGAGGTCAGACCTTGTTAGACATCAAGCAGTCCACACCGGAGAGAGATCCCATAAGTGCTTAGACTGTGGGAAAAGTTTCATATGGAGGTCAACCCTTGTTAAACATCAGATAATCCACAAAGGAGAGAAATCCCATAAATGTTTGGACTGTGGGAAAAGTTTCACACAAAGATCAAGTCTTCTGGCACATAAGGCAGTCCACACCGGAGAGAGATCCCACAAGTGCTTAATCTGTGGGAAAAGTTTCATACGGAGGTCAGACCTTGTTAAACATCAAGCAGTCCACACTGGAGAGAGACCCCATAAGTGCTTAGACTGTGGAAAAAGTTTCATACAGAGGTCAATCCTACTTAATCATCAGGCAGTCCACACTGGAGAGAGACCTCATAAGTGCTTAGACTGTGGGAAAAGTTTCATACGGAGGTCAGACCTTGTTAAACATCAAGCAGTCCACACCGGAGAGAGATCCCATAAGTGCTTAGACTGTGGGAAAAGTTTCATACATAGGTCAGTCCTTGTTAAACATCAGTTAATCCACACAGGAGAGAAATCCCATAAATGTTTGGACTGTGGGAAAAGTTTCATTCAAAGATCATATCTTATGGCACATCAGACAGTGCACACTGGAGAGAGACCCCACAAGTGCTTAGACTGTAGGAAAAGTTTCAAACAAAGATCAAATCTTATGGCACATCAGGTAATCCACACAGGAGAGAGACCCCACAAGTGCTTAGACTGTGGAAAAAGTTTCATATGGAGGTCCGGCCTTGTTAAACATCAAGCAATCCATACAAGAGGGAAATGTTAACATTTAGATTAAACTTGGGTGTAATAATGTCATTGTGTATATATATATATCTTTAAAGTTTGTGGTAAACTGTCTATGAACGGCTTTGTGGGTAATTAATTACCTTATGTATCAGAGGGGTAGCCGTGTTAGTCTGAATCTGTAAAAAGCAACAGAGGGTCCAGTGGCACCTTTAAGACTAACAGAAGTATTGGGAGCATAAGCTTTCATGGGTAAGAACCTCACTTCTTCAGATGCAAGACTTGCATCTGAAGAAGTGAGGTTCTTACCCACGAAAGCTTATGCTCCCAATATTTCTGTTAGTCTTAAAGGTGCCACAGGACCCTCTGTTGCTAATTACCTTATGTTAATCCATGTAGTTTTATTACCTGTGATGTTTGTGAAGTAGGAGGTTACTTCCAAAACCTATTGTTCACCCAGGGACTGCCTGCTGTCGAGAGGCTGCAAAAATGTCTATATAAACTCTTGAGACCTGATCGTTTTATCTCAGATCTTTTTAAGCTTTATTTAGGGGGCGTTTGAGTCGTAAGACTGAGATCTTCAGTCCCCTCTGGACTGCCCTGATATTGAACATTTGGACATTGGACTAGAGCGTGATGAAATGATTCTGAAAAGGACTCTCTTCAATTCTAACGTGCCATCTCTATGGTGAAACTGACCTAAGGACTCTATTCGCGTTTGTATGTCTAATGACCTTTTAGCCAATACTGTCTTTTCTTCTTTTAATAAATGGTTGTTTCATTAACAAGAATTGGCTGTAAGTGGGTATTTGGGTAAGAACTGAAGTATCATTAACTTGGTGGGTGATGTGTCTGCTTGTTTGGGATTGGTAGAATACTTTATATGATGAAGATTTTCAGGAATTCCCATCAGAATCTCAGAGGACATTTCCCCACATCAGTTATCGTTACAGACTTGCCTCTGTTGCTTCTCTGTCAAATCAGTTATTTTGTTGAAGCATCTCCCATACCATGAAGGGTTTACAGAGCTGAATGATGCATCATGCCTGTGCCAGGCAACTTTTAGTGAAATTAGCTTGTAATTAAAATCCAAAGTTATTACCCATTAAACATGACAGCAATTCCCTACCTTGTACTCCTGGGCAGCTTCCTCTATGGGAACCACCGTGTGAGCTCTGTGAGCCCCGGACAGATGGCAAACCACACAGATGGGGGTTTGATCCTCTTCACAGAACAGTTTCAGAGTCTCCTGGTGTTCCCCACACACCCCGTCCCCTCCTGCTCCCTTTGCTGCTTGTAAACTCAGCCAATTGGCGATTTCTACCATGTTTGCCAGCTGCCTGTTCAGCCTGACATTTCTCTGTTGCACAGTTTCTGAGGGCAGGAGACGGCTGTATCGGATCCCTCCCAGCACTGGCCGACGTGCCTGCACTGCAGAGTGACAGCTTCTGTGAAATACTGCAGACAAATGGGATATGGAGCTTCCTCCTGGAGACTTTCCTGGGGGTTCTCTATGGCCATGGCTCCCTGTGTGGAGTTGTGTGTCTAAGGTGGGATAGTCAGGCTTGGCAGAATTTTTATTTTTAAGCAATTTTATATTTATTGATTTAAACTTTCACAAAAATCTGGGCTTTAAGCATTTCATTCCAATTGTTATCAATTTAAATGTTCACAGTGGTGGGAGATTTAGGGCGGGATCAGACAATATTTGGGTCAGACAATAACTATTTAATGACAGTAGAGACAGATTCAAAAAGTTAAAGCTTTATTCGCATTAAAATAGAGATTGTCAACATCACATGTCAAAATATGCAAAGGAAATATTCTTAAATCAATGTCTAATACGTTATCAGGCAGCATTGTTCTTACTGGGCCTATTGGTAAATTTCAGTTATTAGCAATGGGAGTATTTTTTCTGGTTTGTGTGTGTACAGTGAAATCAACATTTACAGACATCAACCGATAAAAGTCTAATTCTTCCAAGTCCAGTGATATGAAACTCACAGGACAAAACCTAGGTTAAGCTGATATCAATGTTTCAAAGGCCTGATTCTCATGTACAGTAAGGCAGCTCTGGCTCAGTGTAGAGATGTGGTGTTTTCAACACTCATGATTTTATAATGAGTCTCATTGTATTTGTTGTGTTTGTTAAAGCCCCAGCTCCTGGAAGCATATTATGAGGTGAGATTCTTGGCTTTCCTTTGCTAAACAAAGGAAGTTTCCGGCTTTCTTGGTCGCACAGAAAAACTTTAGGCTGCGCTCAGATCGCATTTTAAAGATCTGAGAAGCCAGAAGGCAAATACAGTATCTCCTCACTTAAAGTCGTCCCGGTTAATGCTGTTTCGTTGTTACATTGCTGATCAATTTGGGAACATGCTCATTTCAAGTTGTGCAATGCTCCCTTCTAACGTCCTTTGGCAGCCGCCTGCTTTGTCCATTGCTTGCAGGAAGAGCAGCCCATTACAGCTAGCTTGTGGGCCCTTGGAACCAGGGTGGGCCGGGAGCCCCCCATCAGCTCCCTACTCCCCTAAGTTCCCAATTGCCCGGAGTTCAGCTATCCCTCCCGCCACTGCCATGTGCTGCTCCTGCCCGCTGCCTTGGAGCTGCTCCCTGAGACTCCTGCTTGCTGTGTCGGGGAGAGGGAAGAAAGAGGGGGGGCTAATGTCAGGGCATCCCCCCACCCCCTTGATCCTGCACCCCGCTTACCCCATCCTCCATAGAGCAAGGGGGACACACGACAGGGCTCAGGATGGAGGGAACTTCCTGGCAGCAGCTTGCTGATTAACTTAACAAGGCAGCGTACTTAAGAGTGGGTCAGCTTATTTAAAGGGGAAATGCGCCTCTCTCTCTCACACACACACACACACATACAATGTGTGTCTCTGTCTCTGCCATGCTGTCTCCCCTCCCTTCATTTCTGCTGCCTTGTAGAGTGTGAGAGTTAACCCTTGAGGGCTCAGCCAATTGCTAGTTCATCATTTAGCAGTAAGGCATTCCCTGGGAAATATCCCACCCTCTGACTCCTCCACCTCAACCAAGCTTCACAATAATCATCACTGTGTACCAGTATTAAATTGTTTGTTTAAAACTTTTACTGTGTGTGTGTGTGTGTATATATATATGTTTTGTCTAGTGAAAAAATATTCCCTGAACCTAACGCCTTCATTAACATTAATTCTTATGGGGAAATTGGATTCACTTAACATCGTTTCACTTACAGTTGCATTTTTCAGGAACATAACTACAACGTTAAGTGAAGAGTTACTGTAGAAAGAATTTAACATTTATTATTATGCGTATGTTTCATAAAAGGCAATCACAGCATTTTCAGGGTCCTGACTCATAATTTTCAAAAGTTTGGGGTTAGCAATCCTGTGCCACTGAGAACTCAGGCCTTAAATCTCTATCTGCTACCCATGGAAAGCCCCTTATTTAGTGTGATCATTTATCTAAAACAGCAGAGTTAATGGAAAAGGAAATAGAGAGGCCAAGGTGTGGGAATGCGCATGGACCCGGACTGTGGGTCCAAGCAGCAAATGAGCACAGCCCCCCCAGGATTGGCGGTGAACTAAAGAGATAAATTAGAACTTTCATTTTTTTTTTGTAGGTCCTTAGAGCCTTTGCTGGAGACAAGAGGCCTGACAACAGAAACTGACCACTGCCAAGGCAGTATTGCCAGCAGCACGTAATCAAAGATCATGAGATTGGTTGAAGGAAATGACGTTTTTTTCTTCTAAAAAATTACATTCTGGATCGTATGTTTCTTTGTTTCCAAGCTTTCAGGGTTCGCTCTGGTCACATTGTCAATTTTTTCTATTCAGCCATGAGAGTGAGAAACTGACCTTCATTGAAGTGAGAGCTGAGATGGTCACATAATCACAGGATTGCTGGAGCTGGGGCATTAAGAGAAACACCAGCTAGTGAAGGAGTCAGTGTGAAATCAGGAAAGTTTGCAACAACCCCAATGTGATGTTTTGTGATTTGACGTGAATAGGAAACAGCTGCACTTCTGTAGCTATTGCAGGCCCCTCTCTGGCCCCCATCACGGCACTACCTGAGCACCGCACAAACTTCAATGTGCTGAGCCTCGCCCTGCTGCAGATGGGGAAGGGCTCTTACCCCCATTTTACAAAAGGGAAAGTCAGGACCAGACAGAATAAGTGACTTGCCTGAGTTCACACAGAGCAGGGAACTGAACCTGGGTCTACTCAGGGTAACTTAGGCCTTGTCTACACTTGCAAGTTAGAGCGCATTAAATCAGCCCCGGGCATCTTAACTCCTGAGGTGTCCACACTGGCAAGGCACGTAGAGCGCCCGGACTCCATGGCTGGAGCACTCCTGGTAATCCATCTCCATGAAAAGCATAGAGCTCTGCAGCCATGGCTCTCTCTGGGCACTGGAACTGGCTTAGTTTCACTTTCACAGGAATATGCCCCAGCACCCATAGGTGGCAAGTTATATGGGCCCGTGGTGCCCATGCTCCACCAATACTCCTGAAGGTGGACCCAGCTCCACCAATGTTTGGGCCCCAGGCCCCGTGCTTTGGGGATCCCCGTGCCATGGGTCGGCAATGTGGGGCGCGCTCATCTCGGGGGCAGCTCTCCCCCCCCATCACTGTGAGCTGCTGAGAGGCCCCAGCTCTGACCTGGCTCCCAGCCCATTGGCCAGGAACCCCGGCCAATGGGATCTGCAGTGGGTGGTGCCAGAGCTGCCTGGCCACGCCTCCCCAGCAGGGAGGGGGAGGGAGCCCCAGGCAGCAGCTCTCAGCCCCAGGCAGAGAGAGAGTAGAAGGAGCCTGTCACTGTCAGACAGAGACAGACACAGCTGGTGAGTTGTGGGGACAGACAGATGGAGCCGGGGGAGGGGGAAGGGAGCAGCGATGGGCACCCCAGGGTGGCATAAAATACACAGGACAGAGGGGGCTTCCTGAGGGGGCTATAGCAACCCCCCACCCCCCGCAGAGCAGTCCTGGGCTGTGGCTGGCTCCATCCATCACTCCTCCCATCCCACAGAGACCCACACAATCCTCTGTCCCCCTGAGAGACCCCCCAATGGCCCCTGTGCCCCTGTCATCCCCTCCAGAGAGCCCCCCCTTTGTGCCAGACAATTCCCTCCCCCACTGCCTCCCCTACTCCAAAGTTCCCTACAATCTCCCCCTTTGCTCCCACCCCCCAGCCCATTGGTCGGGAGGCTCCCAGTCTATTGGCCAGCACAGCCAATGGGAGGTGCACCTGAGGCAGGGGGCCTGCTTGCAGATGCAGACCTGGCTGGCCATGCCTCTACAGCACGGGGAGGGGGAGCCACAGGTGAGCAAGCCCCAGTCATCATCATCACAGGCCCAGCAATTCTCTGGATATTTAATTTCACTGAGGCAAGTAATTCAGTCTACTCGTCCTTTCCAGACAGTTTGTGGCTTTTCCTGTAAGAACACTTACAATTTCTTTGCAAAGAAGCCCAGTTATAGTTTTTTTTCACTTGAGACGTATATTTTCTGGTCGTTCATAAGCTCATTTATTTTGTTAACTCGGTTTCATAGGCAATTTTAAAAGTCACTTGAATTGTACCTGTTTTTTTCCATTGGTCCAAAAACACATGGAAGATGTGCCGATTTTTATTTCTGTGGGCCAAACCACGCTGTGTAGAAATGTAAATGTCGGAGCCAGAAAAGCTCTTTAAGGGTAAGGGTCCCTTCAGGAAATTGTCCTCAAGTCATTCATTCTTCTGGGCATTCCATTCTATTGTTCCCTCCTATAGTGATAGTGATCAGTGATTCCACCCACAGGGGAGAGGCAGAAGACTGGGTCCACCCTGCAGTGACTCTGCCTCTACCATTGTTCTCTGTCTGCTCCGTCTACCAGCCCCTTTGGTCTCCCTAGGATTGCCCCTACCGTTACTCCCTCTGGGTCTTCTTTCTCTGGAGCTTCTCATGAAGTAAAGTCTGTCATTACAGGCTCTTATCTCTGTAATGTATTTCATTTTGATGTATTTATTAAGTGTTAGTTAATGCACTATGGGAGTCCCCTTCAGCCCTCTGTATAAATTGATCCTCTTCTTTCCATATGTTTTGTCCATAGGGTTTTCTGCAGCCCTAGGGCAGCCAGCAATAACCCCTGTGCCTTTGCAATGGGGTGAGGGAAGGGGACCATGGGTTCCCTATTTATGTGATTTGCAAGAAGTGTTATCATTCCTCAAGGTACCAAATGTGTTTAAATGATATAAGTGCCTTGTAAAATCCCAAAGCAAGCTCATTTTCATGTCTTATATAATCTCATCTCATATACAGTATACACACGTTTTTCATTAGTTATATGAGTTGAATTTATTATTGTTGTTATTAACTAGGTTACAGGGGGTTTTTTTCAGTGTGGCAACATGTGTGCTACACCTCTACCCCGATATAACGCTATCCTCGGGAGCCAAAAAATCTTACTGCGTTATAGGTGGAACCGTGTTATATCGAACTTGCTTTGATCCACTGGAGTGCACAGCCCCGCCCCCCCGGAGCACTGATTTACTGCATTATATCCGAATTCATGTTATATCGGGTCATGTTATATCAGGGTGGAGGTGTATTTTATGGGTTGAATGATTGAATGACATAATACCCACCTGCCCCCATTGTCCATCACTAAGTCCGGTAATTTTGTCAAGTGTTCATCACACAACATGGTAGTGCCTACCCCTACCTTGTACTTCAGGGGGTCACGGGTTCCAGGGCAGCCTGGGGCGTTAGCGGGGGTCCTGGTGCTGACAGCAGTGAGTGACCTGTCCCCAGCCCATTCCGCTACACCTCGCCAGCTCCCGGCATTGCTGAGGGGCAGGGGCTTCGGGGAAGTGGTGGAGTGGGGGTGGGGTGGGAAGAGGCGGGCGGAGCAGGGTTGCTCGCTGCTGTCGGCACCAGGCACCCCGATTACTCCCCAGGCCACCCTGGACCCCACGTCCCCCTGAAGCACGGGGGTCCCCAAAGTGCGGGGCCTAAGGCACTTGCCCCGGTCCATCCCATGGATGGTATGAATCCACTTGGGCACCACCAAAAATTATACAAACCTGCCACCCATGCGCACCACCTGCAGCAGCCATTGGGGGTGTCCCTCCTTGGAAATGCCTCAGGCTGTTTGCAGAGAGGGAACCAGCCCACTGGTAACATTACAGGCCTGGAGGCTTTGGTGAAAAATGCCTCTGTTCCTGCACTCAGCCCCCTGTGGTGGTGCGAGGGGTCAGTGGGGCTTCACTTGGGCACCAGTCACCTTGGGCATTCCCTGTCATGATGAGTTTGCAGGATGAGGGTCTGTGTGATTAAGGAGTGATATGTAGACTTGGCAGAATTATTTTATATATAAATTTTGTTAGAAAATGTTGATGTTTATTTTTAAGCATTTTTTCCATACTTTTTGAGTTACATTTTCAGTTGCCCAAAAATCTGGGTTTCAGCATTTCTTTCCAAGTTTTATCAACTTACATTTTCATAGCTGTGGGAAATTATGGGGGGATAAGACAATAGCAGGTCAGACTGCAAATTCTTTAAGGACATTGAGATTCAAAATGCTAAAGCTTTATAGCCATTCAACCACAGATTGCCAACATCACCTCTCAAATTATACAAAGTCACTCTCCTTCAATCAAACTCGAATAAGTTCTCAAGCAGCCTTATTTTTACTTTGCGTATCTGTAACTTTCATTTATCAGTTGAAATCTTTTTTCATTGGCTTGTGTGTGCAGCACAATCAACGTTTGCCAACATTTATGAATAAATGTGAATGCTTCCAGGCCTCATGACAGTAAAGTCACAGGCTAAAACTTGGTTAAGTTGGAATCAATGTTTTCAAGACCCGATTCTCATTTAACCTACGGCTGCTCTGGCTCAGTGTAAAGGGGCTGCAGCGTCACCAACTTTCATGATTTTTCACATGAGTCTTGCAATATTTGTGGTGTCCGTTGAAGCCCCAGCTCCTGGAAGCATGTGATGAGGTGAGACTCTCGGCTGTTGTTTTCTAAACAAAGGAAGTATCTCGTTCTCTTTGTGGCAGAGAAAAGCTTAAAAATTTCACCCCAGTGCAGTCTAAAGCTCTGAGACACCAAACGGCAAATAAAATAATACTAATATTTACTATTTATTATTATTATTAAATCTCATGATTTTGGGGGGCTGGCCTGACTTAAGATTTTTAAAGTACTGTGCCAGGGAGAATTCAGATGGTAAATCTCTATCAGTTACCCAAGCGAAGCCCCCTAAATGCGTGTCGTCATTGATCTATCACAGCACAGTGCACAGGAAGGGGAACCGACACAGAGGACAAGCTATGGGAACGCACATGGAGCCGGGCTGTGGGCCCCAAGCAGGACATGAGCACAGCCCCGCCTGGCCCACCTACAGCAATTCCGGGCCCCAGGGCAGAACAGTCAATGGGGCCCCGCTGGTTCTGCATGCACAAGCTGCGCCCACGTGGAATCCGTCCGCCTGACATTTGGGGGGTGCTGCGCCTGTGCTGGGTGGTGCCCAGTGAGCTGCCGGCTGTGCTGCTGGGCGCGCTCGTCCGGCATGGCCAGGGCTTCCGCATGCCCGCTGATTGCTGGTCCCCCCCTCCGTTGTGTGTCTCAGGGACAGAGTCTGAGCCGGGATCCCAGCCACACCACCCAGAGCCAGGGTCGGATTCTCTCCCCAGGGACGGAGCCCGGCGGGAAAGTGAAGATCGGGGCCTCGTCACCAGCATTGATAAATGTCACCTGCCCCCGGTCACAGTCCAGACAAACCCGGATCCTGCTGGGGACCCGGCTCAGGGGTAGGGGGGTCGCAGGGGAGGTGACAGCCAGGAACTGACCCTCCCCCCGCTCGACAGCCCAGATCCCCTGCTTAGGGCTCCGTCTGATCCCTCCCTTCCTGCTCACAGACTCTCTGGCCACCCCCACAGCCCAGAATCGCCCATCTCCCACTTCCACCTCCCAGCAATGTCTCCCCGAAGTGAACCCCTCACAGTCCAGCACACACAGCGCAGTGTCAAATCTCTCAGGGTTGTTGGGCAGATCCTGCCGTCTACCTCTCCATCTCACACTTTTCCCATCCTCAGACAGGACGAGGTTGGGATGAGCCGTGTCTGGATCCAGAGTCACATTCACTGGGGAGAGAGAATCAGAGCATCAGGGCAGAGCACAGCCTGCCCTGGGGGAGGCAGGGACCATTTCTCACACTCCCCAGCAGCCCCATCCTGGCTGCGACAGGCCTGGATCCCAGGGAGCTGCCTCTGTCCTGGGCACCTGAGACTGAGCAGGGATGTCACTGCAGTTCCTCAGTCTGTGTAAGGAGACCCACTTCATTAGTTTCCCATTTGCTTGTATAAGCTTCAGCTCCCAGCTACCCCCGTTGGTTCTGCTCCATTCCCAGCAGGAGAGACACACCATGAAAGGTTTTAGTGAGCAGGGAGCAAAGGAAGCAGGTACAGTTTTGAACCCCAGAGGGAATCTCCCTCCTCTAATGCAGCCTCCATTCCCAGATCCAGGAAAAGAGAGGAAGGCGCAGTAGTGGGGAAGAGCTGCTTAACACCAAAAAGTAGGAAGTGGCATTGGGTGGGGTAGCCGCATCCCCAGCCATAGGCGTGCACAGCACATTTAATTACTGTGTGCACCCAGGGAATTTTTTTTTTTAAAGGTGAACATCATAAAGGTTAGGGTGTGGGAGGGAGTGCGGGGTGCAGGAAGGGACTCAGGGCAAGGGATTGGGGCAGAGGAGGAGTGCGGGGTGTATGAGGGGGTTCAGGACAGGGAGTTTGGGTGCAGGAGGGAGCTCAGGGCACGGGACAGGGAGCTGGGATGCAGGAAGGTAGGCCGTTTGCAGGTGGGCCCCGGGCTGGGGATCTGGGCTCCCCCGTCCTGGTGGGCAGGCTCAGGGACCGGGCAGAGAGGGCCGGGCTGGCCACTTGGGGCCAGGCCAGGCAGAGGCAGCCGGGGCAGTTCGCAGCGGGGCCAGGCTGCTCCCAGAGCTGGATTCAAGGCCGAGGGAGCCGTGCCAGAGCCCCCGAACAGTGCCGGGGAGCTAAGCTTGCAGCCAGGCTCTGGGGGGGTCCTGTGGCCCGGGCTCGCCCCCTGCTCTGGGCCTACTGGCTCCCAGGCCCCACTTAAGGTGGGCTGGGCTCGGGAGTGACCTGACCCCCGCAGCCAGTGCTCGGGCCCGCTCCCAGTGCTGGGAGCCGCAGGTGGGTTTGAGGCCCCTGGTGCTGGAGGGGGGCAGCTGCCTGCGGGGGACTGCGGCAGCACCCCAGTGAGCCCTGTGGGACACCTTAAGTGGCTGTGTTGGTGCTGCTGGGTGGGAGGCTGCCAGCGCACATGGGGCTGTTAAAGCAGCCGGGCCAGGCCCTGGGGAAGGGGACCCCGGCTCAACAGGGTGCAGGGATGGGGGCGGGGTGCAGGAGGGGTTCGGGCTCTGGCCTGGCGCCGCTTACCCGCAGCAGCACGCTCCTTACCTGCCAGGGCCCCACACCGCTCACCCCATCCCCGCACAGCCCCAGGGGAGGGGGGAGCAACACAGGGCTCTGCACGCTGCCCTTGCCACGTCTCCAGGTACCTCCCCTGAAGCTCCCATTGGCCACAGTTCCCTGTTTCTGGCCAATGGTAGCTGCATGGGGCAGTGCCTGGAGCAACCCTCCCCCCGGCCCCAGGGATGTGGTGCCGTGCCGGCCGCTTCTGAGAGGGTATTAGGGTGTGCCAGGGCACACCCAGCACACCCTGTGCTCACGCCTATGTCCCCAGCCCAGAGAGAAGCTGCCGGCATCACAGGGAGAACATCTCCCCAATCCAGGAAGCAGTGAGCAGCTCTAATGGGAGAGCCCAGCCCTGCCCAGAGGAAAGGCCAGATGTTGGAGAAGAGTGATGGGGAGACCCCCTGCACTGGAGTAAAGCAGAAGGATGTGTCAGCCCTCAGGGCAGAGAGCTCTGTTCAGGTGCTTCTCAAGAAGACTGTTTTTGTTCATCAGCCTGGGCATGAACTCAGCACTAAGGTTGGTATCAGGATTATTTAATCATAGAATATCAGGGTTGGAAACAACCTAGTCCAACCCACTGCTCAAAGTAGGACCCATCTCCAACTAAATCCCCAAATGGCCCCTTGAAGGATTGAACTCACAACCCCAGGTTTAGCAGGCCAATGCTCAAACCACTAAGCTATCCCTCCCCCCAATGTCAGCTTGGGATGTTCCCAGGTATTCTGGCACCTTGGTAGAAGTTGGGGAGGGGAGTACTAGGTTGCACCACCTGTGGTCCTGCCCTCTCTGTGGCCCTGCCCCACTCTTCATCTTCCCGCGGAGGTCCTGCCCCTGGCCAAGCTGGGAGCCTTGGCCACTATGGAGAGCCCCTGACTCTCCACCTTCCCATGTCCCCACTCTCCAGTGTGCACCACCCAGGGCAGGTGGAGAGAAGCAGGGGTGGGGCCATTGAGAAGGGCCAGCCCTGGGAAGAGGCTGCGCTACACAGGGGGGAGCTGATCAGCTGCCCCGCCATGAAGCACACCCAGTGCCTGCGATGCTCCACACCTGCCCAAGGCTTCCAGTTTGGGGCTCCAACATGGCCCCCTGTCCTCAAACTATGCCCATGTTAAAAAGTGGGTGGGCTTGCCCCCCTGGTCTCCCATGTTCCAGTGCCTCTGGATCTCCTCGCTGTTTAATGGGTTATGTTTAGGGCTGTGTGTGTCATGGCCACTGTTGATTTGGTCGATAACTTTAGTTACAATCTCACGAAGATGGTTTCACTGGAATTTTTTCATAAGTTAAAGACAATCTCCAGCTGCAGTCTCACCCTGTCTGTGTGCTCCTAGAGATTCCCCAATTTGTGTTTCCATTGCAGACGGCACAGTGTCTGACGGGGGAAAGGAAAAAAGAGACGAGATTTCAGGCTTTCATATTTATAACAGCGTCCCCACTCTGAACACATAGAACTGTGTTTTCATCATGACAGAGAAACAGACCGAGAGGCCCAGAGACACACTCAGGTATTTATTATAAACTAATCTGAAACCTTCTATTTCCTCTCTCATTCAGGCATCTCCCAGCAACGGAACCAACGTCTTTGCAGCCTCACAACCAGCCCAGGACAGACAACCTGTAAGTGCGATTTACTTTTCCCCTCATCATCCCCTCCCACGTCTCAGACTCCAGTTGGTTTGTCTCGTTCACTTACTGACTTTTGTCGTACCCTAGACCCAGATCATACAAAGACTTTGTCATAAAACCAGGGCAGGGGTTATCCCAGGGTGGGTGGGAACCTCCTCTGCCTCCTGACCAGGACATAGGGACAAGCTCTGGCTGGGGGCAGGGGTCTGTTGTGAGTAGGGGCCAGGGTGGAACAAATTCTTGTGGGGGAGGGGCTCAGTTCTGGTGGCTCTTCATTGTCCCTCATCCCTGCTGCTGCTGGGGAGCTAGGCTGAGGGGGGCTGTGCACTGGGGGGAAGCACTGAAGGGCTGGAGCTAGGCTGAGGGGGCTGTGCAGTGGGAGGTTGGCACTGAAGGGCTGGAGCTAGGCTGAGGGGGGCTGTGCAGTGAGGGGCGGCACTGAAGGGCTGGAGCTGGGCTGAGGGGGGTTGTGCATGGAGGTGGCACTGAAGGGCTGGAGCTAGGCTGAGGGGGGCTGTGCAGTGCGGGGAGGCACTGAAGGGTTGGAGCCGGGCTGAGGGGGGCTGTGCAGTGAGGGGCAGCACTGAAGGGCTGGAGCTGGGCTGAGGGGGGTTGTGCATGGGGGTGGCACTGAAGGGCTGGAGCTAGGCTGAGGGGGGCTGTGCATTGGGAGATTAGCACTGAAGGGCTGGAGCTAGGCTAAGGGGGGCTGTGCAGTGAGGGGCGGCAATGAAGGGCTGGAGCTGGGCTGATGGGGGCTGTGCAGTGAGGGGAGGCACTGAAGGGCTGCAGCTAGGCTGAGGGGAGCTGTGCATTGGGGGAGGCAATGAAGGGCTGGAGCTGGGCTGAGGGGGGTTGTGCAGTGGGGGGTGGCACTGAAGGGCTGGAGCTGGGCTGAGGGGGCATGTGCAGTGCGGGGAGGGTGGCACTGAAGGGCTGGAGCTAGGCTGAGGGGGGCTGTGCATCCAGCCACAGAGAAGTTTGCAAAGTCCAATACCCCCTGTGTGGAGACAAGAGTCAAAGTGACATGTGCATAATCAGTGGTAATAAACCAATCAGAGAAGAGAACAATAACATGAAAATAGCTTGAACAAAAAAAGCCCCGCCAATGAAATGTTCATGCATGTGCCTATATAAGGTACTTACATGTTCATGCATGTATGACCTATATAAGGTACTTAATATTCATATCACTCAAAGGTGATTGGAAAAGAACTAGTAAATATGCAATTTGGACGTTTATAATATGTCAGACATTGTAAGGGGTAATCAGAGCTTCATAGGAGAAATCCCCTGTGACCCGCCTAGGCCCCGGGAGAAGGGAACAGGCTGTCACTTCTTTCTATATGCGATGGCTAGTAGCAAATATCCCAACGGCTGGTGATGGGGCACTAGACGGGGAGGGCTCTGAGTTAGAGAGAAATCTTTCCCAGGTATCTGCCTGTTGGGTCTTGCTGAAATGCTCAATGTCCAACTGACCACCTTATTTGGGATAGGGAAGGAATTTTCCACCAAGTCAAATTGACAGAGACCCTGAGGGTTTTTTTTTTTTTTTTTTTTGCCTTCCTCTGCCATATGGGGCACGTATCATTTACAGATGTTAAACTAGAATAAATGGTGGATTCTCTGTAACTTGAAGTCTTTAAATCAGTATTTGAGGACTTCAGTAATTCAGCCAGAGTTTACAGGTAAATTGCAGGAGTGGGTGGGAGGTTCTGTGGCCTGCAATGTGCAGGAGGTCAGAGCAGATGGATCAGGTTGGTCCCTTCTGACCTTAAAGTCTATGAGTCATTTCTTACTTTGTAATTGTAATTGAAAGGCATGTTTTTTGATGCAAACAAAGGTTTGAATTAATCAAGCTGAGTGTCTTGGACCCAAGTGTCTGGTATTCTCACCCAACTATTAAATAGAAGCATCATCTAGGTGTGAACCAAATGACCAGCGCCATTCTCTTCCCACAATCTCAGTGTCTCATCCCAATTTCCATTCCTAGATCCATTTTAGGTACCTTTGAACTTCCTCAGAGTCTCCAATAGCACAATAGTTTTCTGGGAGAAACCACTGACTTGCCTTTCCAGTTCAGGAGAAATCTCCTCTGGCTGCTGGAACTTCTCCTTCTCACACCTAGAGAGAAACAATTTCATGTGATTATATTTCATTGTGTCACTCATTATAAGTTCTGGCTAGTGAGTCGCTGCTCTAATGGGCCTGGAGTTAGAATTCCTCAACTTCTCCCAGCCTCAGAGCAGGTGCAACACAGCCCATGGCCGTACAACCTTCCCTTCAAAGGACTCATTAATATTCTTCAACTCTGGTCTGGAGAGATCAGCTCTGGGGACAAAAGGGGAATTGAGTCTCCATGGCCAATTCACGCCTTGGCCTCCATGCTCTGAGGGACAGGAGGTTCCCAGGTGAAGTGCTGTAGAAATCTGTCCACTAGGAACTAGACTGAGACGCCAACTCCCCCCTCTCCAGCTCATTCCTCACAGGTCTCCTAACAACCCTCAGGTGGGAAAGACTCTTCATTGCTGCTGACCTGGCCTGAATGGTAACCAGGGCCCCAGCAATGATAGGCCTATATTCCATCCCCACAATCCTGAGGCAGCCAGTCCCCCAGGGATGTGACACCTCTAGGAAATACTTGAGGTCAGTTCTTCCCACTGAATGGAGAATTCCAGAGTCTTCTGTACCAGGGTGAGAACCTCAGGATTAAGTTTATCTGAGAGATTTGTATCCAAAATGTGACCTTCCCCACACTTGTTGCTGCGGAGATGCAGTGTTAACATCATCTCCATGCTCTTTCCCAGCATTGCCAAGTATGTGTGGGAGTGAGAGAGAGCCACGTACCTACTCAAGGTGCTTCTGACATCCTAGAGGAGAGAGAGAGAGGAGAGAGAGATTAAAAAAAATCTCAGCACCACCTGACACACACTTGTGATTCCAGGAAAGGGATTTTGCAAATACAGGGGAAATGAGCCCTGCCCTGGCCCCAGGGCCATGGTTTCACTGAGCTAATGGGGCTTTTCCATCTCTAATATCAATGTGTCTGTGACTCTGCAAAGAACAATCGTCATTCACATGTCAGCAATGCACACGCCGAGTTACACTGAGATCTCTGACTGCTGGACCCCTGTGCCCGTAGCTCAGGAGCTGTCCTGTCCCTGTGTTGGGATTTGGGATGTTTCCAGCTCAGTCTCACCTGCAGGAATTCACTTGCTGGCTTCTGACACTTCCCCTCCAGCTCACTGATCAGCTCACTGAGACAGGAAATCTGCTCGGAGAGTTTGGTGATATTTTCATCTTCACACTTGCCTCATCCAGCTTCTCCAGCTGGGCCAGCAGGAGTCGCTCTTGTTCCTCCAGGAACTGCCGCAGTAGCTGAAATTCAGACACAATCTTCTGCCTCTTGTTTTCTGTCTGTTTCTATAAGAAATAAGGAAAGGGCTGGTCAGGAACATGGATGGATTCTGATGACCTTTCATACAGTCTTACAAGAGAGAGTTTCTTTACAATCTCTAACACATCTGTGTAGAGACCAGGACATGAGCCGTCTGGCCTAGTGCTCAGAGCTGCAGTTGGAAGTCAGGAACTACAGCCAAAGTCAGAGCTGGAGTCAAAGTCAGGATCTCACCAACGGTTGGGGCTACAGTCGAGCTCAGGAGTCATGCCAACGGCTGAGCCAGAATCAGTGTCTGGAATCACACAGGGGGTCAGGACTGGAGTCCGAGTCAGGCAGCCACGCAAAGGGTCAAGCCGGAGTCAGATCGCAGTACTGCAGGTCAAACCTGAGTCAGGAACAACGCCAGGGCCAAGCCAGAGTCAGGGTCCAGTCCAGCAGCAGACCAGGAGTTCATTCACTTGTTTGGACAATTTCCCGTGACTCCTCTGGCATAATTCATGCATCCGAACGTCTGCTCCAATCAGGAGCTTCGTAGGCAGATCCTCTGGTGGACCAGAGTTCCACTAGCCCCTCCCCTGCTGGCTCTAGAGGGTTGTAGTGACAGTCTCTGTGCACTGAGGTTCAAAACCCACCATTCTTCACATCCTGACACTTGACTATACATTGCGATCACAAGGGAGAGGATTTTCTTACAGCTTCCCATTTGGCCCCAGTCTCTCTGAACGGGCTGTCTCCATGTCTACTGGGATATAATCAGTGCAGTTTGGGCAAAATGTTGTGAAAGCCACAAGGGGTAGTAATTAACTCATTAATTAAAATGCATCTTAGATCCTGCAGAAGATGCTGTTGTCCTTCTCCAGGGAGAGAACATTTGTGATATGCACACACACACACACAATATCCCATGATCATAGAGAAACACACACAAGGCCACAGAGAAATCTACCAACAAACATCCCTCCCACCTCCATGTCCCAGCAGGCGAAGAACAATAGGCACCTACACCTCAGAGTCTTCAAATGGACTTGTATTTTTTCCTGACAAACAGAAATGATTTGGTGGGTTTATTTTGAAGGTTATAGGGGGTGGATAAGGGGTTTTTCCACCCAAAATTCAAGATAACAGTCTTCCTAGATAGATTAGGTGGGTAAGGCAATATCTTCTGTTGGCCCAGCTCCTGTTGGTAAGAGAGCCAAGCTTTTGAGTTTACACACACTTCAGCTCTGGGGAACATACTCTTTCCCAGGCCTGAAGAAGAGCTCTGGGTAAGCTCGAAAGCTTGTCATGCACCCACAGAAGCTGGCCATGAGCAGACATTACTTCACCTACCTTGTCTCTGTAATATCTCGGGACCAACACAATTACAACAATACTGTGTACAACAGTGGGTCTTTCTAGAAGTAGGACATCAGAGAGACCAAGGAAATGAAACCTTATTTATGGAAATTGGGCAGATTTTGTATTCAGATTGTTTGAAGTTATTACGTCCACTTTCTCCATTGGTGTCCCATGGTGGTGAATCTATAAAGCTGTTTTTGAGAAGATTTAACAATGATACCAATCCCAAAAGCCACCGGGGGCAGCCATATAGGCTGGGATGCTCAAAGGAGTCCAACTCCATTGACTTTCAGGCCTGTACCCCTGGGGATTGGACGGGTTGGAGAGCACTGATCTAAGGCCTAGGGCAAACCCCATTAGATGTGTTGATTTGTGTTAGGAACAGCTGGGGTTTGCCCTACTGCTGTCCTAGCCCCTTTCTGTGGCAATGGCCTCTGGGTAGCTCCCCCAAAGTCCCTAGAAAGATCCCAGAAGCAGTGGATTCTGGCAGATTTCTAAAGGCTGCCTGGTGGGACTAATGGAACCACGTTGGCTGGTCCTTGCCCATGAACACACTAGAACAGGTCAGACTGACACAGGTCCACACTGCCCAGGGGTTCGTTTTGCTGAAGATAAATCTAATCCCAGTGGCATGTGGCATGGACCTGAGCTGTCTGGAGCACTTGTGGATGTGGACTCAAGGTGCTTGGGGTCCCACACAGTGTTTAGCCCAGTGATCTCCTCTAGTGCACGCCGGCAACATCTGAGTTTAACCCCTCATGGAGCAACACAGGAATTCACAATCCCAGTGGGAAACCCCCTCTCCCTGCTGGGCCTAGGACCTGTATCAAGGAGTCTTTTCCTCCTACTGTCTGCACTTCATCACTGCTCAGTGCTGCTGAAAGGGGCAGAGTAGCTAGTGGTTAGGGCACTGAAGTGGGCCTTGGAAAACCAGGTTTTTATATTCAGCTCTGCCACTGATCTGCTGAGTCACCTTAGACAAGTCACGTCCCCTCACTGTGCCTCAGTTTCCCCTCCCATCCTTTGTGTGTCTTGTCCAGTTGGACTGTAAATGGCTCGGGGCAGGGATTGGCCCTCACTGGGTTTTGAACAAGGCCCCCCACAATCGAGGTCAGATCTCATCTGGGGTCTGTAGGGGATGCAAATAACAATAAACACTGTGATACAACCCGTAATACCAGCCACTGCTTGTAACTCCCCTATCAGCTTTCATGCAATGAAGGCTACACACAGCTGAATGACACAGTTACACCATTACACTGTAATTAACATCCAAAGTTATTACCCATTAGACTGGACAGCAACTCGGTACCTTGTACTCCTGGGTGGCTTCCTGTATGGGAACCACTGTGTGAGTGCGGTGAGCCCGGGACTCTCTGCAGATCACACAGATGGGAGTTTGATCCTCTTCACAGAACAGTTTCAGAGCCTCCAGGTGTTCCCCACACACCCTGCCCCCTTCTGCTCCCTTTGCTGCTTGTAAACTCAGCCGCTTGGCGATTACTAGGACATTTGCCAGTTGCCTGTTGGGCCTGAGGTTTCTCTGTTGCACAGTTTCTCTGCACTGTGGGCAGGAGGCGGCTGTATCAGATCCCTCCCAGCACTGGCTGATGCAGGCTCGGCAGAAATTGTGCCCACACTCCAGAGTGACAGGTTCTGTGAAATACTCCAGACAGACGGGACATGTAGCTTCCTCCTGGAGACTTTCCACTGGGTTCTCTGCAGCCAGGGCTCCCTCTGGACAGTGGAACAGGGTTAGTTTCATAGGCGTGCACAGGGGGTGTGCCGGGTGTGCCCAGGCACACCCTAATGCAGGGGTGGGCAAATGGCCCCCCTCTCCTGGTGCGGCAAGCCCCGGGGTCCGCGCTTTCGGGCCAGAGCACCCGGACGAACACAGCAAGCTGCCGGCCCCTCCCCCGCCTTCCTCCCTCCCCATGAGCTATGTCGCCGCATGCAGCATTTTGGGGGCCAGGGCTGCATGCTCCTGCGGGGCAGTGTTTGACTCCGCGGGGAGGCTAGGAGCCTCATCTCATGGTGAGGGGTCCAGGGCCAAGGGGGTTGGATAAGGGGTGGGGGCAGTCAGGGGACAGGGTGTATTGGATAGGGAGTGGGATCCCGAGGGATGTGGTTAGGGGCAGGGGGGTCTCTGGAGGGGGCAGTCAAGGAGCAGGAGGGATTGGATGGGGCATGGGAGTCCCAGGGTCTCTCAGAGGGCAGGGGGTGGATAGGGGTCAGGGCAGTCAAGGGATAGGAAGCAAGGAGGGTCCTGGGGGGCAGTTAGTGTGTGAGGGTCTCTGGAGGGAGTGGTCAGGGGACAAGGAGCTGGGTGGGGTTGGATGAGTCAAGAGTTCTGAGGGGGGCTGTCAGGAGGCAGGGGTGTGGAGAGGGGTTGGGGGATGCAGGGAGCAGGGGGGTTGTATGGGTCAGGAGTTCTGGGAGTCCTGTCAGGGGGTGGGGAGCAGTTGGATAGGTGTGGGAGTCCCAGGGGTCTGTCTGTGGGAGGGGGTGTAGATAAGGGTCGGGACAGTCAGGGGACAGGTAGGGGGTAGGGTCCTAGAGGGGCAATCAGGGGACAAGGAACAGGGAGGCTTAGGTAGGGGGTGGAGTCCTGGGGGGGCAGTTAGGGACAGGGGTCCCAGGAGGGGGTAGTCAGGGAACAAGGCGCGGGGGGGTTGGAGGTTCTGAGGGGGGAAGTCAGGGGGCAGGAAGTAGGAGGGAGTGGATGGGGGCGGGACTCTGGCAGGGCAGGGGCGGGGCTAGGGCGGGGCTCCCTGGGTGCACACCCTAATGAAATGGGCTGTGCACACCTATGGTTAGTTTCAATTTCCTGAATTCACACTATGCCCCGCCTGCAGCAGCAAGGGGGTGTTTCCTTTCCTGAAAGTGACTCCTGATGTTTGCTGAGCAGGAAGGACCCAACCAATTTCACCCCTGGAGGCTAGAGTGAAAAAATGTACCACTTGGGCTCTGGTCCTGCAATCAGTCCCTGTGCTGGTGGGGAGGTTCACTGAGGCATCCCCCTGTGAGGATGAGCCTGGAGGAGCAGGAGCTGTGTGTCTAAGGTGTGATACTCAGGCCTTGGCTACACTTGTGCATTATAGCGCAATATAGCCACCAAGAGCGTTCTACCTCACTCCCCGTCCACACTGGCATGGCACGTAGAGCGCTCTGACTCCGCGGCTGGAGCGCTCTCGGTACTCCACCTCCCCGAGAGGAATAACATTTGTTGCGCTCTCGTTGGAGTGCCACGGTGCCAGTGTGGACACTCTGATTGGCCTCCGGAAGTTCAAACACCTTTCCCCTGCTGCTCTCTCAGGTACCTGGGTCTTCACTCCGCATTGCAGAGTAGAGCAGATTCAGTGCTTTGGTACAGGGTTACGGAAAAGGAAAAAGACTGAAATGGTACATAGAGTACCTGTAATTTCTCTGCCCTGGCTGACGGACGTACCATGTGCAGCTGGCTATTTAGAGACATTCAGTCAGACAGCTGGGGGGGCATTTTTGTGCTCTCCCCTTTCTCAGTAAATTGTGACTGTAACTTTACCCATTTCAGTCCATTTGGCATCATTGGGACGCTGAGACCTTTCAGGATCGGGACACTGAATCATAAGCTTTTCGGTCTATTTGCTCAGCGTCTGCTCAGAGCTCAGCACCATTTAAAATACTTTTAAATTCGTTATACATATTTATTTTGTACTTAAAAAAACCCACAAGAATTATATTGTTTTACAAGTACA
Source organism: Malaclemys terrapin pileata (assembly GCF_027887155.1). Lineage (NCBI taxonomy): Eukaryota > Metazoa > Chordata > Testudines > Emydidae > Malaclemys > Malaclemys terrapin. Next base: position 41,079,320 of record NC_071517.1, on the reverse strand, counting down.
TGTGTTATTTTGCATTTACAATATAAAAACAGTTTTACAGTAGGACATTTATATTGTATATAAAATCAAAATATAAAAACACGTGTTATTTACTTATTTTATATTTCAAAGATAAGATCAAAACAATATGATCATCTATGAAGCAACTACAACAGCCTCTTTTGTCTAAGCTTCATTCTAGCAAAGTTATCTATTACTTTATTATAATCTACTTCAGTAGCTAACTGTCTTTCAATGGAGAGCAAAGCTAACCCAGACAATCTATCTTCACCCATTGTAGAGCGCAAGTAGGACTTTATAAGTTTGAGTCGGCTAAAGGATTGTTCCGCAACTGCACTACTTATTGGCAAGGTCAGAAAAATGTGGTACAATCTCGAAAGGTTAGGATAAATGCAACACATATCATTGGCGATCATGAATTTCAGTACACTGTTGATGGTGGGTTTCTCGTCGACACTTGACTTTACCCTATCGCTAGTGCTCATTATCTCTTTGTAAATGTCTTTAAATGAAAGAAACTCTTCCACAATTTTGGTTTGACTGTCGATCACATCTGAGTACATGTCTGCCAAAAATTCTAATTTTTTCACATTATCCGCGTTGTCAAAACGCTTTGGATCTAAACCACTAAAATTGGCAGCCACATTTTTAAAATGCTCGAATCTTTTACTTGTGCTATTTATAACAGAATCTAAGGACACTAAGTAGGATTCAACTATGAATTTCTCCCGGGCATCAAATATTCCTTCTTCATCCTCTGCAATTTCCTCATGGAATCTTTTTCTCTTACGTATTCTGTGCTGCTTATATTCCGTAGTAATATCACATTTTCGAGCCAACTCGGTTGCTTCCTTCTCAATCTGTTTGAATTCAGATTCAAATTCACTTCGAATGTTTTTCATATCGTTTTCAAAAATCTGAATCAAATGAGAAGCTGTTACCAGATCTAGACTACTTTTCTGTAAATAGGTGGATAGATGGAAAGCCTTCTTTAGCACTTTACTCCAGAATATAAGAAGAACTAAGAATTCATAAGTATCGAGTGTTGTCAGAATACCCTTTGCCTCAGCGAGCTGTTTAGGAGTGCAGTTTTTTATCTCACCATCCACAATTCTTTGCAGGGCAATTACTAGTGCTGGTAAATTTTGCAAGACTGCCTCTACTGCTGACTTTCTAGACGCCCATCTGGTATCACAACGTTTCTTCAGAGTTAATGCGAAAGATTCAACAATATTGCATTGTTCTTCCTTTAGTATTGAAAGACGAGGTAAACTGCCAGAAAAAAAAGTATACAGACTTTCTAGAGTTCCAAAAAACAACCGAGTTTGAATATTGGAGCTTAATGCATCAATCAGAATTAAATTAAAATTATGTGCACAGCAGTGCATAAAGAGTGCATTTGGAGCAATTTCCCGTATCCTACTTTGAAGACTTGCTATTTCACCCGACATGGTGCTTGCTCCATCGTAAGACTGACCGTAACACATAGTAATTGACAGCCCCAAGTTCTTGATTGCTGAAAGAAGAATGTTGAAAACATCTTCAGCACTTGCTCCAGGTAATTCGCTGAATTGTATAAATCGTTCCACTGCATCACCGTTTACTGTTACATAGCGTAAGGATAAAGAAAATTGATCAGTTCTGCTGATATCAATAGTAGAGTCAACAATTACGGCAAAGTACTTAGCTACTTTGATTTCAGCTACTATCTTTGATAGAAGCTCGGCTGATAAGGACTGTATCAGATCATTTTGTATGTCAGGACTGAGATAAGTTGCATTTTGATCACTCAGTAATAAATGTTGTTTCAGTAATGTATCATTTTTAGCCAACAGTTTAATAAGTTCCAAAAAATTGCCTTCATTTGTATTTGGGGAACCTAAACCTTGAAACTCATGATCACTGCGGAATGCCAATCCCTGAATTCCCAAAAAGAGAACTGCGTCTATAATACGTCCTAAAATCATCCTATTGTTTTTTATCTCTTTCCTTTCCGCCGTTAGACCAGCCAAGACTGTTCTATCGTTGAACAAATGGAATTTGGTAAGGAAAAGTTCTTTCTCTGCTTTTTTGTGACTTTCACTTTTTTCATGTTTTTCAATTTTGTGCGTACCTTGAGCAAAATTCTTGCAACCAGTTTTTGGATCACTCCAAGCATTCGACCGATTTGCAAAAAGCCAACAAGCAAAACAAATCATAGTGTTTGCTCTTGGTGAGTACACCAGCCAGTGCCGGTCGATTGTATGAACACTTTTCACTTGTTTTTGTTTGTACCAAGTTGCACTGAAATGACGTCCAGCTTCATCTTTTGGAAAACTGTCAAAATTATCTTTAAGTCCTGGCTGACAAGGGCCTAACTCAAGCAGAGCACGTACTAGATCAGGTGTTACAGGTGTGTCACAAAACAAGTGTGGATCTGTTGGGTATTCCCTATGTGTGTCAATGATAGCATGGAGTCTTACAATGTCATTCTTGTCCTCTGCAGGATAGTCTGCTGAAGTAATTAGGTCTTCTGAGGACTCCACTTCCACTACCTGTGCAGCTGCTGCAGCCCGGATGCTGTAATCAGCTCCTAGGTTGAAGGTAGGTACTAGCAAGTCTTCAGAAAGTTTTATCTCTGGTGAAGTCACATCAGCCGGGGCCCCGTCTCCAGCTCCTTGGCTGAAGGTAGGTAGCAAGTGTTCAGAATGTTCCACCTCTGGTGCAAAAGACGTTGTGGGCGTGTCGAAGGAAAAGTAGGCCTCCAACCTCACATATTTTGACGATTCTTTTACTTGATTTGCATCTTCCTTCATCTTCTTTCTGTCCCACCCGGATAGTTTCTTCTTCTTAGTGCGCTTATCCATCCCTTATCAGAAACAAATAAAATAAATATGAACAATATACGGTTTATAAATAAATCACATTTTAAAAACAAACTCTCCACACGGCAGCCAGGTCAATTTCACAGCTCTATAAATTTGATGCCCGTTGAATGTCATAAGCAAAGTGTTAAATGATTTGTTGAAAAGGCGCCACTTTATTCAAAACTAGAGGAGAAGCTGAAACAATCCGCACACTAAGAAGTAATGAAACAGACTGAACTATTTGAAATCATCCAAAGGGTCCAGCATTTGTTTACACCACAGGAAACAATTCTTATCAGTACACATGCTTGTGTGGGTGCCTGGGTGAGTGAGTGAGTGTACATGTCAACTGATAAAAAAAGCACCAACAAAAGAGCGAAGACAAAATGTTTAAAAAAATGTGGGCCTCTTGCCAGGGATTCACATGTTAGAAGACCAACTAATGCTGTAGTGGTAAGTGTTACAGGTGTACAGACGACGTTTCTACCACATTTGATTATGTAATGGAAGCTTGTCCAGAAGAAAATGAGACCACTCCAAAATTATTTGGAGGTACCCGTATCGGAATGTGCTCTTTCGTCGGCGTTCTTTTGTCGGTGCTTTCCCCCCCCCTGCATTATTTTGTCGCTCGGCCACACGTGCCAAGTTTCCTTGGCGCCGGTGGGAGCTTGCGCCCCCCACCCAGCCCCACCCCTTCACGCCCCTATTGGACCCCTCCCCAAATCCCAGCCCCCTGCCCCATCCCGACTCTTCCCCCTCCCTGCCCCTATTGGACCCCTCCCCAAATACCCACCCTGGCCCCGCCTCTTTCCCAGCGTGCCGTGTTCCCCCTCCTCCCTCCCTGGCTTCCCGCACAAATCAGCTATTTTGCGGTGCAAGCGCTGGGGAGCCAGGGGGAGAAGCAGAATGTGGCGGCGTGCTCAGGGAAGGAGGTGGAGTGGAGGTGGAGGTGAGGTGGGACGGGTGGCGGGGCGGGGACCGGGGAGCTGCCGGTGGGTGCTCAGCACCCACCAATTTTTCCCCGTGGATGCTCCAGACCCGAAGCACCCACGGAACCTGTGCCTATGGTGCCACTTTGGGAGAATGTGCTCAGTGGGAGCAGCCGTTCCCCCTGATCCTCCCCTAGCTGTGGTACTGGGCCAGGCCCCTCCTCCCCCATTAGAACTAACCCCAGCAAGTCCCTGCTAAACCTCCCCAGAACAGCATCTCTGAGCCAAACACTGGAAAAAGAGCAGAATCAAAGGAGTCACTTTAGGGCACTGCCCCACAGTGTATTGTAACCCCTCTAGCTCTCCCCCGTCTCCCTCAGTCCTGCGGTGCTCAGCAGAGTGAGCAACTGGCTTTTCCTCTCTCAGCTCCTCCCCTTGTTCCCAGGAGAGCTGACTGCCCCGGGGGTGCAGGGAATGGATCTGGGCAGTGCTGGGAGCTGGGAACCTTCCCCCCCACTTCTTGCTCCTGCTGCCCTTCAAGTCTCTCGGCTCTCCCCTTTTATCTTCTTCCCTCGCCCTGGGGCGACTTCCCCATTGTCGTGGGCCTTTGCTCTCATTAGGCAGCTCAGCCACTGACACTGGTAACGGGGGTTGAACCCGGCTGTGTCACTGAGGGCAGCAGCTCTGGGACTCACAGACACAGGGAGCCCCTCCCCTTGTAGGCCAAACTCACCAGCTGGTCCCTGAAAGGGGCCCTTTGTGCAGAGTTTCCCTGCCCGGCTCCAGCCCTTTCCCCAGGTCTCTCCATCACCTGGAGGCTCAGGCTCAGGGGCTGGTATGGTTAGAGTGGTTCCAGCCACTGGAGAAAGTGCCCCTAGGCTGGTCTCAGAGGGGTGTGATGAAGCAGGAATGTTCTTAATATTTTCTCTGAATACTGTGTGTGCCTCAGTTTCCCCACGTGTTACTCAAGTATTGAACTGGTGGGATACAGGTGTGTGATCATTGCGGAGACCTCTAGAGGGCAGGTGTGACTGCAGAGTGGCTGCCTGGGTATAGAGGTGGGGTGGGCAAACTATGGCCCCTGGGCCAGTCCTATCTGACCCCTGAGCTCGCGGGGGAGGCTTCCCCCGGCCACTCCCCTGCTTTCCCTCTGCAGCCAAACCGACAGCGCTCTGGGGGGAGGGGCTGCACGGCAGTCAGTCTGGCCCCGGAAGCTGCTCTGAGCAGCATAGTAAGGGGGCCGGGCCAGAGCCAGGAGGTTGGGTAAGGGGCAGGGAGTCCCAGGGGGCAGTCAGGAGGAATCAGAGGGTGGTTGTATGGGGTGGAGGTTCTGGGTTGGTGATCAGGGGATGGGGAATAGGGGGGTTTGATGGGGCGTGGGAATCCTGGGGCTCTGTCAGGGAGCAGGGGGTGTGGATAGGGGTCGGGGAAGTCAGGGGACAGGGAGCAGGGGGGTTGGATAGGTGGCATCTTCGTGGATAGTTAGGGGCGGGGGGGGGTCTCTGGAGAGGGCGGTCGGGGACAAGTAGCAGGGGGGCTTAGATAGGGAGTGGGGTCTTGGGGGGTCGTTAGGGGCAGGGGGTCTCTGGAGGGTGTAGTCAGGGGACAAGGAGCGGGGGGTTGGATGGGTCGGGGATTCTGAGGGCGGGGCGGGAAGTGGTTGGATAGGCGGCAGGGCCAGACTGTTTGGGGTAGCACAACTTTCCCTACCTGACCGTCCATACAAGTTTGATCCCCGATGTGGCCCTCAGGCCAAAAAGTTTGCCCACCCCTGGCATAGAGAATGGTCAAAATTCCGTATCCTGACAAGTGATGGCCGGAGCCCATCCTCTGCAAGGAGCCAGCCCAAGGTGTTGGAGAACAAAGAGAGAGGGGGAGGCCAGATGACATCTTTTCCTGGGAAAGAGGGAAAGGATGGAGCAGGGGCAGCGGGGCATCACTGGGGATGGGGGGCTGGAAGCGGGTCAGTCTCCTGGTTTGGGACTCAGCGGGGAGAGTCCAGGACTTGGGACTATGGATTCCCCCCCGATGGACTTTGCTGAAAGCTCCTGATTTCTGTGCTAACAAGCTCTGTTCTATGCTGTGTTCCCAGGAACCAATAAACCCGTCTGTTTTCCAAGCTGGCTGAGAGTCACAGCTGACTGCGGAGGTGGGGTGCACGGCCCCTGTGAGGAGCGGGTCAGGCTTCTCCTTAGGCTGCCCCCGGGGCTCAGGCTGGGGCCGTGTGCCCTCCCTGGGCCCTGGAGCTGGGGAGGCTGGGGCCATGTGCTCCACAGGTGGGGGGACATTGGGGGTGCTCAGGGGCTGGAACTCGTCTCCCCCAGTGCTAGATTCACCCCCCACTGGCTGTACTCCATTCTTATCCCTGGCTCCTAGTCCCAGGCAGGGGGGCTGAAACAATCTGTACAGTGGGGGGCACTGAGAGCCATTGAACCAAACTGTAAACCCTGGATAGGATGGAAACCCTTCAAGCCAGGGGGTGTGGCAGGGCCCCACCAGCCTAGATCCAGCGCCTGTGCTGCCCTGATTGTGCCCCTGAGACCCGCTCCTTCGCAAGCCCTGAGTTGGGGACCCCCACGCTGCATTCATTTTGGCCCCGCCCCACCTTCTGCCCCCCTCAGATCTCCCTGAACTGCAGCCTCCGTCCGCAGCAGCGCGGCCAGGGGCAGGGAAACAAAGCAGCAGATGGGGACAATGGCGGATGGGTGGTAACGTGATCGTGATCCTGCTCCGCCCCGCACACACCGGGAACTGGCGGCAGCTTTCCCGGGCCCAGGGCAGGAATCGCAGCCAGCTCCGCTGGGAGCAGCCTGGGGCCAAACCCTCCCCCTGCAGCCCAGAGGTGATGGGGGGCGGGTCTCTCTCACCTTCCCTCCGAGCGGGGCCCCCCTGGGGCAGGGGCCGGGCCGGGAAGGGGCCTGGCCGGGCTGGGGGCTCTGCCCTGGGAGAGGCTCCTGGGGAGCAGCGGGAAGGACCCTGCTGGAGATTCCCCTCTCCCGGCTGCAGCCCGGGCTCCGGACTCCCAGCACCAGCCGCCGGGGCTCGGGGATCTCGCCAGGAGCCTGGAGCCAGAGTCCCCGCAGCGGCTGCGAGTCACTTCCTGCTGCCGGGACTGAGCCCAGCGATCGCTCCCCCCAGAGCCGCCTCCCAGCTGCTCCTGGGTCCTAGCGATCAACCCACCGCGCTGCAGCATCTCTGTGTCCGGCTCCTGTTCCACTCACAGGCTCTATGGTCAGAAGGGCCCATCATGAGCATCTAGCCCTGCTTCTTCTGTAGTTGGCTGCAAATTTAACACCATCAGATCAGGATTAAACAAAGACTGTGAATGGCTATTCAACTACAGAAACAGTTTCTCCTCCCTTGGTGTTCACACCTCAACTGCTAGCAGAGCACCTCACCCCTCCCTGATTGAACTAACCTTATTATCTCCTGACTGATTCTTGCCAGCATATTTATACCTGCCCCTGGAAATTTCTATTACATGCATCCGACGAAGTGGGCATTCACCCACGAAAGCTTATGCTCCAATAAATCTGTTAATCTTAAAGGTGCCACAGGTCTCTCTCTTGCTTTTTCTTGACTTAAACACCCCCCAGGTGGAATCGAATAGCGGAAGGATCTGAGTCCTTGCTCGCTCTTCCTTCACCCAGAGTCTGCTTCACCTTGAGGGCTCCCCTTCCACTCTCCTGTGTGGCAAAGTCCTTATAACCCCGACAAGGCTGGGCCCAGGCTTCCTGAGGGACTCGTCCCCCAACCTGGTTGTGACCACTCAGGACACGGGCTAGAGCGTCCCCACTCCGGGTACTTTCTCCGCTCTGGACACTTCCCTGACCTTTTCCCTGGCCATTGTCTATACCCCAGAACAAATGCAATTTATTAAACAGCAAGTAATTAAAAACAACCAGGAAACAATGGGAAAGGCGAAAGGAAAACACTTCACCCCACTCTGTGGGCACGGGGGAAGCACAAACAGCGTCTGTGGGATGCCAGGGCAGTTCACAGTCTGTCCCTCACATGTCCCAGGCCTCCTGCCCAGGCCCTGGCTGTGCTGCAGGGATGCTGCAAGTCAGACACATGCTCTGGCGGTGGCCACACACCCTCAGGCTCTAGGTGACAGGACCTTTCTTCCCAGTGTCCCTGGGAAGGTGCAAATCCAGAGGACAAATAAAAGCACTCAAATGTGGTAATCTCTGTATGCTGATTGGGGGGGGCAGGGAGTGGCAGACTTGTGATCTTTGAGCACTTCTGGCTGCTGACCTAGTTCTGTCCCTGCCCCCACCCCCAGGTTGCACGGGGTGCAGACCATGGACTGGGACACGCCCGGGAGTTGGGGGGGCAATTCCAGTACGACAGGGATGACTTCATCAGCTTCCACATCCAGCTTTGGGCCCCTTACCCCGTCTTCTGTCCCGACCAGTAGCGTAGCTAGGAGGGGAGCACAATTTCTTGGCGCCTTTGTACTCACCCGGGGGAGCGGAAAAAAAAAAAAGGCACCACCCACTGCGGCGCTTTTATTTTACTCACCCAGCAGCACTCCAGGCTTTCCGTGGCACTTTGGCAGCGGGACCTTCAATGCCACCGAAGACACCCGGAGCGAGTGAAGGGCCCGCTGCCGGGTGAGTAAAAGCGTCACAGCGGATGACGCCTTTCCCCCCCCCTCCCCCTGTTCCCTCCACCTGGCTACGCCACTGCCTGAAGTATCAGGTGCTGTTCTTGTCCCCCAGTTATAGTCCAGAAAACCACTGAAGTTCCCCCCTGATTGTCTGTTCTCCAGTATGCTCTTTCTATTGGTCCTATATGCCAGTGGCTCTCAGCCTTTCCCCACCACTTCACCCCTCTCAGGAGTCTGATCTGTCTTGCCTACTTGGCTCACTTAAAAATGACTTGCTTCCAAAATCTGACAGAAAAATACAAAAGTGTCACAGCTACTATTAATGAAAAATTGCTGCCTTTCTCTTTTTTACCATATACTTTTATCAAAGAAATCAGTTGGAATTAGGGATTTCAAGTGATTTAAAAAAATTAATCCTGATGAATCATGTGATTATTTGCACTGTTAAACAATGATAGAATAGCATTTCTCTAAATATTTTTGGGTGTTGTCTACATTTTCAAATATATTGATTTCAATTACAACACAGAATACTTAGTGTATAATGCTCACTTTATTTTTTATTACAAGTATTTGCACTGTAACCCCCCCCAAAAGAAATATTATTTTTCAATTCACCTCATACAAGTACTGTAGTACAATCTCCTTATCCGGAAAGTGTAACTTACAAATGTAGAATTATGTAAAAAATACCTGCATTCAAAATAAAACAATGTACAATTTTAGAGCCTAGAAGTCCACTCAGTGCTACTTCTTGTTCAGCCAATTTCTTAGACCAGAGGTGGGCAAACTACAATCCCTGGGCCACATCCGGCCTGCGGAACCGTCCTGCCCAGCCCCTGAGCTCCTGGCTGGGGAGGCCAGCCTCCGGCCCCTCCCCGGCTGTTCCCCCTGCCCCGCAGCCTCAGCTCGCCACGCTGCCAGCGCACTGGACCAACGCTCCTGCCAGGCAGTGTTGAGCGACGTGGCTGGCTCTGGCGGGACTGTGAGCTCCTGCCGCTCTGAGCGCCATGGTAATGGGGTGGTGAGCCAGGGAGGAGTTGGATAAGGGGCAGGAGGTCCCAGGGGGCAGTCAGGGGACAGGGAGCAGGAGGCAGTTGGATTGGGGAGTCAGCAGAGGTGGAGCAAGGCGGGTGGATAGGGGGTGGGGTCGGGGGGGGGCGTTAGGAGCAGGGGTGTGGATATGGGTCAGGGCAGTCAGGGGACAGGGAGCAGTTGGATAGTCATGGGAGTCCCGGGGGGCCTGTCAGGGGGCAGGGGTGTGGGTAGGAGTCAGGGCAGTGAGGGGACAAGGAGCAGTGGGGTTGGAAGTGTAGGATGTTCTGAGGGGGGCAGTTGGGGTTGGGAAGTGAGAGGGGGTAGATAGGGGGTGGGGGCCACGCTGTTTGGGGAGGCAAAGCCTTCCCTACCTGGCCCTCCATACAGTTTCACAACCCTGATGTGGCCCTCGGGCCAAAAAGTTTGCCCATCCCTGGCTTAGACAAACAAGTTTGTTTCCATTTGCAGGAGGTAATGCTGCAAGTGAGAAGAGGCAATCTTATGACACTGTTGCAGCCGGAGTCACAAGATATTTACATGCCAGATGCACTAAAGATTCCTCAGCAACTGGTACAGGTAGCACATTGCTACAGAGATGTTTCCTATATGACACCTGCCAGCACCCACTGTGTGCAGAGTAGGGGGAAGCCAACCCATGGTGCGCTGGGGGCTGGGACAGCCACTCCTGGGTGGGACAGAGGAAGAGGAGGGGAGCTGAAAGAGGGCTGAAGAGGGCAAGGGGGTGTAGATAAGGTGGGATTGAGGAGGATGAGAGATGGGTCCGGGGCAGATGCAGGAGGCAGGGAATGGCTGAAGGGGGGATGGGGCAATGCAGGAGAATCAGGGAAGACTTAGGGGCCAGATGCAAACAGGGCTGCAATAGAGGGAAACTCTGAGTGGGGGGGCGGTCACTGTGGCGGAAAGGGGGGACATGGGGAGGGGAGGCTGTGAGAGCAAGAGCAGCCTGGCGGGGGGGAGAGGAGGGAAAGAGGGTGGGGTATCCATGGCTCGTGGGAGAGAGGGAGGGGGAGGGCAGGTGGGGGCGGAGTTTGGGGGGGGGCAGGTTTTGGTCACCACCAAAATTTCTACAAACCTGCCACCCCTGGAAGAGGCAGAGCAGGGATGGAGTGGTGGTGCAGCCCAGTGCAGGGGGGGGACGGACTTTACTGCGTGTATATATATTATTAAAACCGCTTGGAGGAGGAGGTGAAGAAGAGACAGGGCAGGGGCGGGGCCTCATGGAAGGGGAAGGGCAACGGGCAACGGGCAGCAAGGGGGGAGGGATAGCTCAGTGGTTTGAGTATTGGCCTCCTAAACCTAGAGTTGTGAGTTCAGCCCTTGAGGGGGCCACTTAAGGATCTGGGCAAAATCATTACTTGGTCCTGCTAGTGAAGGCAGGGGGCTGGACTTAATGACTTTGGCCCCTTCCAGTTCTACAAGATGGGATATTTGCATTAATTTAATGTATTTATTTATTTTTTTAAAAGGCTGGGGGGGAATGATCCCTGGGGTCAGTCCCGGCAGCAGGAAGTGACTCACAGCTGCTGTGGTGACTCTGTCTCCCAGGCTCCTGGCGAGATCCCCGAGCCCCGGCAGCTGGTGCTGGGAGCCCGGAGCCCTGGCTGCAGCCGGGAGAGGGGAATCTCCAGCAGGGCCCTTCCCGCTGCTCCCCAGGAGCCTCTCCCAGGGCAGAGCCCCAGCCTGGCCTGGCCCCTTCCCAGCCCGACCCCTGCCCCAGGGGGGCCCCGCTCGGAGGGAAGGTAAGAGTGACCCACCCCCCCATCACACCCGGGCTGCAGGGGGAGGTGTGGCCCCAGGCTGCTCCCAGCGGAGCTGGCTGCGAGTCCCGCCCTGGGCCCGGGAAAGCTGCCGCCAGCTCCCGGTGTGTGCGGGGTGGGGGCAGGATCACGTTACCACCCATTCCCCCCCACCCCCATCCTGTTGCTTTGTTTCCATGCCCCGACCATCCACACGGAGGCTGCAGCTCAGTGAGATCTGAGAGGGGCAAATAGGAAGGGGCAGCATGTAGGCAGGCGCCAAACTGAATGCAGGGTGGGGGGGCTCCAGCTGGGGGCCAGGGAAGGAGCAGGGCCCAGAGGCACAATCAGGGCCAGGGGGCAGCACAGGTGTTGCAGCTAGGATTGTGGGGCCCTGCCGCACCCCCTGGCTTGAAGGGGTTTCCATCCTATCCAGGGTTTACAGTTTGATTCAATGGGGTTCAGTGTCCCCCAGATTGTTTCAGTCCCCCTGCCTGGGACTCAGAGCCAGGGATAAGAACGGGGTACAGCTGGTGGTTGGTGAACATAGGGCTGGGGGAGGCAAGTTCCCCCACACTGTAGGGGCAGGACCCCAGTCCCTGAGCACCCCCGACATCCCCTCCATCTGCTGAGCATGTAGCCCCAGCCTCTCCATCCCCAGACTGAATCCCGGGGGCAGCCTAAGGATAAGCCTGACCCGCTCCTCAAAGTGTGCACCCCACCTCCGCAGTCAGCTGTGACTCTCAGCCAGCTTGGAAAACAGACGGGTTTATTGGTCACTGGGAACACAGCATAGAACAGAGCTTGTTAGCACAGAAATCAGGAGCATTCACTAAAGTCCATCTAGAGAGGAATCCCGAGCTCTCTCCGCTGAGTCCCAAACCAGGAGACTGACCTGCTTCCAGCCCCCCATCCTCAGTGACACCCAGCTGGCCCTCCTCCGTGCTTTCTCTCTTTCCCAGGAAAACACTCCCCCTCTCTTGCAGTTCTCCAGCACCTTCCCCTGGCTCCTTGCAGAGGAAGGGCTCCACCCACCACTTGCCCGGATACAGAATTTTGGCCATTCTCTATGCCCAGGCAGCCACTCTGCAGTAACACCTGCCCTCTAGAGGTCTCCGCAATGATCACACACCTGTATCCCTCCAGCTTGATACTTGTCATAGAATATCAGGGTTGGAAGGGATCTCAGGATGTCATCTAGTCCAACCCCCTGCTCAAAGCAGGACCAATCCCCAGACAGATTTTTACCCCAGTTCCCTAAATGGACCCCTCAAGGATTGAACTCACAACCCTGGGTTTAGCAGGCCAATGCTCAAACCACTGAGCTATTCCTTGTAACACATGGGGAAACTGAGGCACGCACAGTATTCAGAGAAAACATTAAGAACATTCCCGCAGAGTCATAGAATCAGAGTGTCTGTTTGCAGGGAGAGAGCCTGGGGGAATCAGGGAGTGACATGGATTCCAGCCCCTTCTGTAACCTCCCCCCTTGCCCCTCTTGCCCTGACAGGCTGAGGAATCCCGTCCATGTTTCACTCCAGATCGGCCCGTCTTCCAGGGGACAGGGAAGGGATGGAGCCAGCTCATGTAGGGGATTTTTAGGGAGCTTTTGGTGGTGCAGGAGGAGTATTCCAAAGGGGTTAAACACACATGGTGGGACGGGGTTTGATAAAGCTGCTGGAACATGATCAACCTGGGCCTAATTTTCTGAACAGGCCCATTGGCGGGTTTGGGGGAGGGGAAACATTCCCCTATTTCTGAACCTGGAAACACCCCCCTGGGCAGGGCTGGGAAAACTGACCAGACTCCCAGTGCTGGAGCCTGACCCCACTGGTCAGAAGCTGCTGTGAAATACTAAGGGAAGCTGTTGGGATTTCTGTCCCTGTACCCAGCTCAGAGCTCTGCTTCCTGTATCAGCCTGTGGCTGGCAGGCATGTGGGAAATGAGAAGACCCTGACCACCTCCATGTGCTGTGGGGGACAAGGAGCTCTCACCTTCTCCCACCCCCTGAAGCCTCCTGGCTGCTCTGAACCGGGTGCGGGAAGGATTCTCCTTCTCTGTCCTTCCTCCCCCTTGACTAGCAGGATAGTGGCTGGGGCAGCAGGTGCTGAGGGGGGGCTCTTGTTGTTTCAGATGCTGGTGACCGCCGAGGAGGTGGCTGTGTATTTCACCCAGGGGCAGGGGGCTCTGCTGGACCCCGCTCAGAGAGCCCTCTACAGTGACGTCATGCAGGAGAACTAAGAGACAGTGACCTCACTGGGTAAGGGATTCCTGGCCCCTTGGTTATTGGAAGCTGGGAGGGTCTGCGTGTCTGACACCGGTCAGGTTCTTCCCTCATCACTCTCCAATGAGACCAGGGTGTCAAAACCTAAGGCACATACTAAATCATCCCCAGCCAACACCCTTAGTTTGCAAGGTGGAGAATCCGTGTATTGTCCTGTCTGTGTTGTTTCTCGGTCGCTCACAGAATCCCTCTTCTCCCTCCTCCTTTGGAACAGCTGCTGCCATGTGGAGGGCTCTGCGCTGCACAGGTTTAGAAATAGGCAGGGGTTTAACACTAGAGCTGGGTGTGCATCGCAATTCCTCTCACCTCACTGAGGGGGCTCAGTGACCATATTCTGGTCCTCTTAGATTCCACATTCCCCAGCACAGCACAGGGACAGGTTCCAATCATGGAATGTCCTTTCTGACAGACGCTCTCTCAATCCTCCACACATCCTGATTTGGTCTGATTTCACTCTCTGCACAGAATTTCCCCTTTCCAAACCTGACCTGATCACCTGGATGGAACAAGAGGAAGAGCCGTGGGTGCCCAATCTCCAGGCCTGTGAGGAAAGAGAGATCCCGAGAGACACCCACACAGGTGAGGACTGACACACAAACCATCTGGAAAATGAAAGAAAAAGTTGAGAATCCCAAAAATGTGGTATCAATAAGTGCCCTCAGTTCCTTCCTCATCTCACCCAGGGCAGGGCTGCAGTCAGCAGATATGACTGACAACACTTCCCACGTGTCCTGTTATCTGTCGGAGTTTCCTTCCCAACTTTCCTTCTCTGTGAAAGGTTGGATGGGATGAGAAGGCAGAGTCCAATTGCTCTGTCTGTGCAGTTTTGGTATGTTGGGTTTTTCCTTGCTGCTATTCCTCTTAATTTCTCCCCAGCACAATGACGCCTGTCTGGATTCTCTCTCTCCCACTAGGTGATGAGAGAGTGAGTGAGAACGAGGAGGGGAATCAACAGCAGGACATTTCTGGGCACGGGGAATCACAGGGGACCTCTGTGGGAAGACTCCATAAGTGCTTAGACTGTGGAAAAAGTTTCATACAGAAGGTGCCACAAGTACTCCTGTTCTTTTCATACAGAGGTCAACCCTACTTAATCATCAGGCAGTCCACACTGGGGAGAGACCCCATAAGTGCTTAGACTGTGGAAAAAGTTTCATATGGAGGTCTGGCCTTGTTAAACATCAGATAATCCACACAGGAGAGAAATCCCATGGATGTTTGGACTGTGGGAAAAGTTTCACACAAAGATCAAATCTTATGGCACATCAGGCAATCCACACAGGAGAGAGTGATTGGCTATACAAGAAGTAGGACTGGGTGGAATTGTAGGCTCTAAAGTTTTACATTTTTTATTTTTCAGTGCAGTTATTTTTTGTACATAATTGTACATTAGTAAGTTCCATTTTTGTGATAAAGAGATTGTACCACAGTACTTGCATTAGGTGAATTGAAAAAAACATTATTTCTTTTGTTTTTTACAGTGCAAGTATTTGTAATAAAAATATAAAGTGCACACTTTGTATTCTGCAAAAACAACAAGGAGTCCTTGTGGCACTTAGAGACTAACAAATTTATTTGGGCATAAGCTTTTGTGGGCTATAATCCAAAATATTTAAATAAATGGTATTCTATAATTGTTTAACAGTGTGAATAATCATGATAATTTTTTAAAATTTTTTTTAATTGTTTGACAGCCCTAGAAGATAGCAATTGTAATAGTCTATGTTAATCTGTAAGAAGCTATAGATAAACAGTGTAACCAAAGGGTTCCTGTCTAGGACTGTATTTTGTTAATTCAGAAGTCAAAAGGAAATATAACATTTAGATGAAACTTGGGTGTAATAATATCGTTGTATATATATATATCTTTAAAGTTTGTGGTAAACTGTCTATGAATGGTTTTATGGATAATTAATTACCTTATGTTAATCCAATGTAGTTTTATTACCTGTGATGTTTGGGAAATAGGAGGTTACTTCCAAAATCTATTGTTCACCCAAGGACTGCCTGCTGTCGAGAGGCTGCAAAAATGTCTATATAAACTCTTGGGACCTGATCCTTTTATCTCCGATCTTCTTAAGCTTTATTCAGGGCGAGTTTGAGTCGTAAGACTGAGATCTCCAGTCCCCTCTGGACTGCCCTGATATTGAGCATTTGGACATTGGACTAGAACGTGATGAAATGATTCTGAAAAGGACTTTCTTCAATTCTAACGTGTCATCTCTATGGTGAAACTGACCTAAGGACTCTATTTGCGTTTGTATGTCTAATGATTTTTTAGCCAATGCTATCTTTTCTTCTTTTAATAAATCCTAGTTTAGATAACAAGAATTGGCTTTAAGTGTGTACAGTAACTTCTCACTTAACCTTGTAGTTATATTCCTAAAAAATGTGACTTTAAGCAAAACGATGTTAAGCAAATCCAATTTCCCCATAAGAATTAACAAAAGACTATATATATATATATATATATATATATATAAAATATAAACACACACAGTATAAGTTTTAAACAAACAATTTAATACTGGTACACAGTGATGATGATTGTGAAGCTTGGTTGAGGTGGAGGAGTCAGAGGGTGGGATATTTCCCTTACTGCTAAATGATGAACTATCAATTCCTTGAGCCCTAAAGACTTAACTCTCTTACTCTGCACAGCAGCATAAATTGAGGGAGATTTGAGCATTTGCCTTAAGTACACCTCCTTGTTAATTAGATCAGTTTGCTGAGACTGCAGCCCTAGGGTATCTCCCCTGCTCTATGGAAGATGGGGTAAGTGGGGTGCAGGAGCAGGGGGTAGAGGGACACCCTGACATTAGCCCCCATCTTCCTTCCTTCCCCCGGCACAGCAAGCAGGTGTCTCGCGGAGCAGCTCTAAGGCAGAGGGCAGGAGCAGCACATTGCAGTGCAGGGAGGGACACAGCTGAACTGCAGGCAGCTGCTGCACAGGGAACTTAGGGGAGCGGGGAGCTGATAGGGGGGCTGCCAGTCCACCCTGGTTCCAAGCCCCCACCAGCTCACTCCAACGGGCTGCTCTTCCTGCAGGCAGTGGACAAAGCAGGAAGCTGCCAAACGACGTTAGAAGGGAGCATTGCACAACTTTAAACGGGCATGTTCCCTAATTGATCAGCAATATAACAACAAAACAACCTTAACCTGGATGACTTTAAGTGAGGAGTTACTGTATTTGGGTAAGAACTGATGTGTTTATTAACTTGGTGGGTGATGTGTCTGCTCCTTTGGGATTAGTAGAAT
Organism: Malaclemys terrapin pileata; assembly: GCF_027887155.1. NCBI lineage: Eukaryota > Metazoa > Chordata > Testudines > Emydidae > Malaclemys > Malaclemys terrapin. The sequence goes on along the minus strand of NC_071517.1, from coordinate 41,062,596 downwards.
TCTTTATATGATGAAGATTTTCAATAATCCCCATCAGAATCTCAGAGGACATTTTCCCACATCAGGTATCGTTAAAGACTTGCCTTTGTTGCCACTCTGTCAAATCAGTTATTTTGTTACAGCATGTCATAACGATATAGCTAAGGGTAGTCTAGAATTCCTCCTTACCTGTAAGGGGTTAAGAAACTCAAATAACCCGTTTCAGAGTAACAGCCGTGTTAGTCTGTATCCGCAAAAAGAAGAACAGGAGTACTTGTGGCACCTTAGAGACTAACAAATTTGTTAGTCTCTAAGGTGCCACAAGTACTCCTGTTCTTCAAATAACCCGGTTGGCACCTGACCAAAAGGACCAATGGGGAAAGAAGATACTTTCTAATCGGGGGTGGGGGGTGGAAGGCTTTGTTTGTGCTCTTTGTTCCTGTTCTCTCTTCGAGCCAGAGAGGGACCAGGCAGAAAAAAACCCTCTCTTAAAACCCTGCCTATGGAAATAAGCATCTAGAACAGGGGTAGGCAACCTATGGCACGCATGCCGAAGGCGGCATGTGAGCTGATTTTCAGTGGCACTTATGCTGCCTGGGTCCTGGCCACCGGGCCGGGGGGCTCTGCATTTTAATTTAATTTTAAATAAAGCTTCTTAAATATTTTAAAAATCTTATTTACTTTACATACAACAATAGTTTAGTTATATATTATAGACTTAGAGAAAGAGACCTTCTAAAAACGTTAAAATGTATTACTAGCACGCGAAACCTTAAATGCGAGTGAATAAATGAAGACTCGGCACACCACTTCTGAAAGGCTGCCGACCCCGATCTAGAATGACAAAAATAGTAAGTAAAGTCAGGCAAGGCATGCTAGATTATCTTTTGTTTTAGCTTGTGAATTTTCCTTTGTTTTGTAACTTTGAAACTAAGCCTAGAGGGAGTTCTTCTGTGTTTGTGAATCTTTTGTTACCCTATAAAGTTATCTTCCATTCCAATTTTACAGAGGTGATTCTTTTAGATTTTAAATTTATTTAAATAAAATTCTTCTTTGAAGAACCTGATTGATTTTCAGTGTCCTAAGACCCAGGGGGGGTTGATCTCTGCTCACTTTGTAACCAATTGGTGAGAATATTATTCTCAAGCTTCCCCAGGAAAGGGGGTGTAGGGCCTTGGGGGATATTTTGGGGAAATAGGAACTCCAAGTGGTCCTTTCCCTGATTCTTTGTCTAAATCGCTTGGTGGTGGCAGAATACCATCCAAGGACAAAGGATTTGTGCCTTGGGGAAGTTTTTAACCTAAGCTGGTAGAAATAAGCTTAGGGGGGCTTTCATGCGGGTCCCCACATCTGTACCCCAGAGTTCAGAGTGGGGAGGGAACCCTGACATGGTGGCAGAGCGGTGGGATCATTTTGAACCAGAAGCACAGAGGGTTTAAAAGGATTTTTTTCCTCTCCTTCTGGCTGCTTGAAAAGCAGGGAGGTTTTTTTTTCAAAAAGGACATTTTTTTTAAAGCTGAGAGCAGCTGGAGTTTTTCTTTTTCTGCCTGAGGGCAGGGTAGTTAACTTCCTGAAAGGGTTACAGAGTAGCAGCCGTGTTAGTCTGTATCCGCAAAAAGAACAGGGGTACTTGTGGCACCTTAGAGACTAACAAATTTATTAGAGACTAACGAAAAATTTGTTAGTCTCTAAGGTGCCACAAGTACTCCTGTTCTTTTTTCCTGAAAGGGAAAATTCACAAGCTAAAACAAAAGATAATCTAGCATGCCTTGCCTGGCTTTACTCACTATTTTTGTCATTCTAGATCAGGGGTCGGCAACCTACGGCATGCGTGCCAAATACGGCACACGAGCCGATTTTAGGTGGCACGCAGCTCCCTGCCGTGGTCCCGGCCCCCAACCCCACTCAGCCCCCCACCCGCCCACCGCTCTCCCCTGTGGGGGCAGGAGGCAGAAGCTTGGTTCTGCGGCAGCCAAGCTTCCCCCTCCCCCACTTCTTCCCCCATCATGGTGCTTTCCTGCCCCGCCTCCTCTCGGTCCCTGCGCCAATCAGCTGATGGCCCTAGCAAAGGGGAAGGGGAAGAGCGGCAGCTCCATAGAGGAGGCAGAGAGACATAGGACGGAGCCTGGGGAACAGGGCATATCCCTTCCAGCCCCCTGCCATGAGCTGCTCAGGGCAGGGGGCTGGGAGCACCCCAGCCTTCTGCCTTGCACCCCCCACCCCTCTGCCCTGAACCCCCTCCACCCCAACACACACCCAGCCTTCTGCCCTGTACCCCCACAGCCCCATCCCTCTGCCATGAACCCCCACACACACTTAACCTTCTGCCCTGCACCCCCATGCCCCCAGCCGTCTGCCCTGAACCCCCCACACCCCAACACACATTCAGCCTTCTGCCCTGAACCCCCACACAACCCAGCCCTCTGCCCTGAACCCCTCAACCCCAACACACATCCAGCCTTCTGCCCTGCACCCCCACAGCCCCATCCCTCTGCCCTGAACCCCCCCCACAGCCCAACACACACCCAGCCTTCTGCCCTGCACCCCCCAGCCCTCTGCCCTCTGCCCTGATCTCTGAACCCCGCCACACACACCCCAGCCTTCTGCCCTGAACCCCCTCCCCCAGCCCTCTGCCCTGACTCCTGAAACACCCCTCCCCCCAGGTCTGGGGTCCCCGCCGCAGGCCCTGATCAGCCTGCTGCTGGCCTAGGTGAACAGACCCCCAGGCTGGCAGCGAGCTGAGCAGGCTGGTGGCATAAGATCAGCATTTTAATTTAATTTTAAATGACGCTTCTTAAACATTTTGAAAACCTTGTTTACTTTTACATACAACAATAGTTCAGTTATATATTATAGACTTATAGAAAGAGACCTGCTAAAAATGCTAAAATGTATGACTGGCACGCAAAACCTTAAATTAGAGTGAATAAATGAAGACTCGGCACACCACTTCTGAAAGGTTGCCGACCCCTGTTCTAGATGCTTATTTCCATAGGCAGGGTTTTAAGAGATTTTTTTTTCTGCCTGGTCCCTCTCTGGCTCAGGGAGAGAACAGGAACAAAGAGCACAAACAAAGCATCCCCTTCCCCCCCAGATTTGAAAGTATCTTCTTTCCCCATTGGTCCTTTTGGTCAGGTGCCAACCAGGTTATCTGAGCTTCTTAAACTCCTATAGGTAAGGAGGAATTCTAGGCTACCCTTAGCTGTATGGTTATAACACAGCATCTCCCGTACCATGAAGGGTTTACAGAGCTGAATGATGATGCATCATGCCTGTGCCAGGCAACTTTCAGTGAAATTAGCCTGTAATTAAAATCCATTAAACTTGACAGGAATTCCCTACCTTGTACTCCTGGGCAGCCTTCTCTATGGGAACCACCGTGTGAGCTCTGTGAGCCTGGGACAGATGGTGAACCAGACAGATCGAAGTTCGATGCTCTTCACAGGAGTTTCAGAGCCTCCTGATGGTCCCCACACACCCCGTCCCCTCCTGCCATTTGTGACTCCGCTGTTCAGCGGCTGCAGGGGCCGGTGCAGACCTTGGCACAGGCTGAGGAAGTTCTGAAGCCAGCCAGAGTTAGTCTCTAAGGTGCCACAAGTACTCCTGTTCTTTTTGCGGATACAGACTAACACGGCTCCTACTCTGAAACCCATCCCTAAGACAATGGCCCCTGTGTGTCTTACCCAGTGCACAGTCTCAGAGGCAAAACTTTACACTGCCCACCTCCCTCTATCCCTCGCCCACCCCCTCCCTCCCAGCAGCCAGAGGGGAATTCTTTTACTGCAAATAGTCAGGGAAGCTTTGGGGGTTGGTGGAAGGTTCTGCCTAAGGGCTCTGAAGCTACAAGGCAGGTGTCCAGACTAGGGATGAAAATAGCATGTAAAAAGTAACCATTTCAACTATTAGAATTCTACTGGTTACACATTAAGGAGTTCACAACACGGGCATCTGCCCAGCATCCTGACTGCCACCATGACTGGTTTAACCCGGCAAAGCACAGGCAGAGAGGCTGGAATTGCTCTGAGCCCAGTGGAATGCTTTTTAGAGTAGGGGTGCGGTGCCCCCCCTTATCTCTCTCTGTGCCCCCCAATCCAATTGAGGTGGGGCTGGGAGCAGGGCCATGACTCCGGGAAGGGGGGGGAGTTGGGATGCAGACAGGGGTAAGGGGCCTGAGGCTGGACATGGAAGCTGATGAAGTCATCCCCGTCATACTGGAATTCCCCCCCCCCCAAATCCCCAGGGGTGTCCCAGTCCATGGCCTGCACCCCGTGGAACCCTGGGGGAGGGCAGGGACAGAACTAGGTCAGCAGCCAGAAGCGCTCAAAGATCATGACTCTGCCCCCCTGCCCCTCCAATCAGTTATAGAGATTACCAAGTGGGGCAGGGGGGCTGTTAATTTGTCCTCTGGATTTGCACTTTTCCGGGGACACTGGGAAGAAAGGTCCTGTCACCTAGAGTATTTGATAAAAATGTGTCACCCATTCCCCGCGCTAGATGGAAGACGGTCCCTCCCTTCTGTCCTGAAAGCCTGTGAGTGGAACAGGAGCCGGACACAGAGATGCTGCAGCGCGCTGGGTTGATCGCTAGGACCCAGGAGCAGCTGGGAGGCGGCTCTGGGGGGAGCGATCGCTGGGCTCAGGCCCGGCAGCAGGAAGTGACTCACAGACCTTTGGAGGCAGGTAAGAGAGACCCCCGCACCCATTCCCTGCCCTGGGCCCAGGAAAGCTGCCGCCAGCCCCCGTGTGTGCGGGGCGGGGCAGGATCACGTTACCGCCCATCCCCCTCCCCCCATCTGCTGCTTTGTTTCCCTGCCCCCGCTGGTGCGACGAAGGCTGCAGCTCAGGGAGATCTGGGGGGGGGGGGGCAGCTAGGGGCCGGGGAAGGAGCGGGGCCCGGGGCACAGTGAGGGCCGGGGGGCAGCACAGGCGCTGGATCAACGCTAGTGAGGCCCAGTCGCCCCCCCCTGGCTTGAAGGGGTTTCCATCCTATCCAGTGTTTACAGTTTGGTTCAATGGCTCTAAACGCCCCCCATGGTACGGATTGTTTCAGCCCCGCTGCCTGGGACTACGAGCGGGGGAGAAGAACGGGGTACAGGCGGTGGGGGGAGGCAGGACCTTGTTAGCACAGAAAACATAGAACAGATCTTGTTAGCACAGAAAACAGGACCATTCAGCAAAGTCCATCCTGGGGAAAATCCAGAGACCAGATCTGGCCCTGGGCTCTCCCCGCTGAGTCCCAAAACAAGAGACTGACCCGCTTTCAGCCCCCCATCCTCAGTGACGTCCGGCTGCCCCTGCTCCGTGCTTTCTCACTTTCCCAGGAAAACAGGTCACCTGGCCTCTGCCTCTCTCTTTGTTCTCCAACATCTGGGGCTGGCTCCTTGCAGAGGACAGACTCAAGCCATTGCTGGCCAGAATAGAGAATGTTTGGCCATCTCTGTGCCCAGGAAGCCACTCTGCAGTGACACCTGCCCTCTAGAGGTCTCCGCAATGATCACACACCTGTATCCCACCGGTTCAATACTTGAGTAACACATGGGGAAACTGAGGCACACACACAGTATTCACAGAAAACATTAAGAACATTCCCGCTTCATCACACCCCTCTGAGACCAGCTCAAGGGCACGTTCTCCAATTACTGGAACCACTCTAACCATACCAGCCCCTGAGCCTGAGCCTCCAGGTGATGGAGAGACCTGGGGAAAGGGTTGGAGCTGGGCAGGCAAATGACTCTGCACAAAGGGCCCCTTTCAGAGACCTACTGGTGTCACAGAGTGTTCAGTGCTGCGGGGAGGGGCCGAGTCTGTGTAAAGAGGATTTTCCCAGCGCGACAGAGCCCAGAGCTTCTGTCTGCGTGGGCGGGGGGGCTATGGACTCAAGCCCCTTCCATAACCTCCCCCATTGCTCCTCTCGCCCCAACAGGCTAAGGAATCGTCCACGTTTCGCTCCAGATCGTCCCGTCTTCCAGGAGACAGGGAAGGGAAATGGCTGTGATGGAGACAGTTCAGGTAAGGGATTTACAGGGAACTGCGGGGGTGAGGTGGGGAGGATTTGTTGTAGACGGGGAGGGGCAGGAAACACACAGTGTGAGGCAGGGAGTGGACAGGGTGTGATAAACCTCCTGGAACATGATCAACCTGGGCCTGATTTTGTGAACTGGCCCATTGGTGGGGGGAGGGGGAACTTTCCCCCATTTCTGACCCAGGGAACACCCCACTGGCCAGAGGCTGCTGTGAAATACGAAGGGAAGCTGTCGAGGTTCCTTTCCCTGTCCCCGGCTCAGAGCTCTGCTTCCCGTATCAGCCTGTGGCTGGCAGGTGGGTGGGAAATGAGAAGACCCTGCTCACCTCCATCTGCTGTGGGGGACAAGGAGGTCCCACCTTCTCCCCACCCCCTGAAGCCTCCGGGCTGCTCTGAGCAGGGTGCGGGGGGGGGGGGGGGGGAGGGAATTCAGCTTCTCCGGCCCTTTGTTGTTTCAGGGGCTGGTGACCTTCGAGGAGGTGGCGGTGTATTTCACTCAGGGGCAGGGGGCTCTGCTGGACCCCGCTCAGAGAGCCCTCTACAGGGACGTCATGCAGGAGAACTACGAGACGGTGACCTCGCTGGGTAAGGGATTCCCGTCCCCTTGGTTCTTAGAAGCTGTGCGGTCTGCATGTCTGACACTGGTCAGGTTCTTCCCTGCTAAGTTAGGTTGGAGAGGAATGGGCTCCGTAATGCACAGCTGCCATGTGAGAGAGACTTTCATAGACTTTCATAGATTCTAGGACTGGAAGAGACCTTGAGAGGTCATCGAGTTCAGTCCCCTGCCCTCATGGCAGGACTAAATACTGTCTAGACCATCCCTGATAGACATTTATCTAACCTACTCTTAAATATCTCCAGAGATGGATATTCCACAACCTTCCTAGGCAATTTATTCAGTGTTTAACCACCCTGACAGTTAGGAACTTTTTCCTGATGTCCAACCTAAACCTCCCTTGCTACAGTTTAAGCCCATTGCTTCTTGTTCTATCCTTAGAGGCTAAGATGAACAAGTTTTCTCCCTCCTCTTATGATACCCTTTTAGATACCTGAAAACTGCGATCATGTCCCCTCTCAGTCTTCTCTTTTCCAAACTAAACAAACCCAATTCTTTCAGCCTTCCTTCATAGGTCATGTTCTCTAGACCTTTCATCATTCTTGTTGCTCTTCTCTGGACCCTCTCCAATTTCTCCACATCTTTCTTGAAATGCGGTGCCCAGAACTGGACACAATACTCCAGTTGAGGCCCAACCAGAGCAGAGTAGAGGGGAAGAATGACTTCTCGTGTCTTGCTCACAACACACCTGTTAATACATCCCAGAATCATGTTTGCTTTTTTTGCAACAGCGTCACACTGTTGACTCATATTTAACTTGTGGTCCACTATAACCTGTAGATCCCTTTCTGCCGTACTCCTTCCTAGACAGTCTCTTCCCATTCTGTATGTGTGAAACTGATTGTTCCTTCCTAAGTGGAGCACTTTGCATTTGTCTTTATTGAACTTCATCCTGTTTACATCAGACCATTTCTCCAATTTGTCCAGATCATTTTGAATGATGACCCTATCCTCCCAAGCAGTTGCAATCCCTCCCAGTTTGGTATCATCTGCAAATTTGATAAGTGTACTTTCTATGCCAATATCTAAGTCGTTAATGAAGATATTGAACAGAGCCGGTCCCAAAACAGACCCCTGCAGAACCCCACTACTGATACCTTTCCAGCAATATTGGGAACCATTAATAACAACTTTCTGAGTATGGTTATCCAGCCAGTTACGTACCCACCTCATAGTAGCCCCATCTAAGTTGTATTTACCTAGTTTATTGATAAGAATATTATGCAAGACCGTATGTATTGCCTTACTAAAGTTTAGGTATACCACATGCACCGCTTCTCACTTATCCACAAGACTTGTTATCCTATCAAAGAAAGCTATCAGATTGGTTTGACATGATTTGTTCTTCACAAATCCATGCTGGCTATTCTCTATCACCTTACCACCTTCCAAGTGTTTGCAGATGATTTCCTTAATTACTTGCTCCATTATCTTCCCTGGCACAGAAGTTAAACTAACTGGACTGTAGTTTCCTGGGTTGTTTTTATTTCTGTACACTCTCAAAATGGTGTCAAAACCTAAGTAATATACAAAATCATTCCCACCCGACCCCCCACTAGCTTTCCTGGTGGAGAAGCCATGTATTATCCTGTCTGTGTTGTTTCTCATTCACACACAGAATCCCTGTTCACCTCCCTCTTTGGTAACAGATCCAGCAATGCAGAGGGTTCTGGGCTCTGCCAGTTTAGAAATAGGCAGGGCTTTAACTCCAGAGCTGGGTGTGCGTCAGCAAGACCCCCAGAGAGTACAGATCCTAGGAACTCCTGGTTAGGGCATCACAATTCCCCCCACCTCCCCAGATGTCTGCCTCCCCCGAGGGAGCTCAGTGACCATGTTCCCATCCGCTTGGATTCTATGTTCCCCCAGCACAGCAGAGAGAGAGGTTCGATTTTGACAGACACTCTCCCAATCCTCCAAACACCCTGATCTTCTCTAATTTCACCACCTGCACAGGATTCCCCCTTCCCAAACCTGACCTGATCAGCCGGCTGGAACGAGGAGAAGAGCCGTGGGTGCCCGATCTCCAGGCCTGCGAGGAAAGAGAGATCCAAAGAGGTGCCCACACAGGTGAGGACTGACACAGAAACCATCTGGTGAATGAAGGAAAAAGTTGAAAATCCAAAAAATATGGTATCAGTAAGTGCCCTCGGTTCTTCCTCATCTTGCCCAGGGCAGGGCTACAGTCAGCAGATATGACTGACATCGCTTCCCACCTGTCCTGTTACCTGCAGGTCTTTCCTTCCCAATGTTCCTTCTCTGTAAAAGTTTGGGTGGGAAGTGGAGGCAGAATCCAATTGCTCTGTCTGTGCAGCTTTAGTATGGTGGGTTTTCCCTCAGTGATATTCCTCTTTCTTTCTCCCAGGCACAATGACGCCTCTCTGGATTGTCTCTCTCCCAGCAGGTGAGGAGACAGTGAGTGAGAAAAAGGAGGGGAATCAACAGCAGGAAGTTCCTGGGCATGGGGAATCACAGGGGACCTTTGAGGGAAGAGCTGAAGAGAATTTTTCCCAGGGCTTGGAACAGGGACAAGCCTGGGGAAATTGGCAGAGTTCAGAGAGGCTGCTGAGAAACCACTCAAGGGAGCAGATGGATGAATCTATTATCTGTGGGGAAGGATACTGGGATCCCACAGCCCATCACACAACCCCTAAGGAAGACAAACGCTATGAATGCCTCGGTTATGGAAAAGGATTCGTTCTGAGACCACAGTTTGTTTCACCTCAGACAATTCATACTGGAGAGAAATCACTTCAATGCTTGGACCATGGGAGAAGCCACACAGGACAGAAACCCTATCAATACCTTAAGGGCAGGAACTCTTTGAATTGGAAGTCAGCACTGACTACATATCAGATAAGCCACATAGGAGAGAGACCCCATAAGTGCTTAGACTGTGGGAAAAGTTTTATATGGAAGTCAGACGTTGTCAGACATCAGGCTATCCACACAGGAGAGAGACCCCATAAGTGCTTAGACTGTGGAAAAAGTTTTGTACAGAGGTCAACCCTACTTAACCATCAGGCAGTCCACACAGGAGAGAGACCCCATAAGTGCTTGGACTGTGGGAAAAGTTTCACACACAGATCAAATCTTAAACAACATCAGTGGATCCACACAGGAGAGAGACCCCATAAGTGCTTACACTGTGGTAAAAGTTTTGTACATAGGTCAGACCTTGTTAAACATCAGGCTATTCACACTGGAGAGAGACCTCATAAGTGCTTGGACTGTGGGAAAAGTTTTATACGGAGGTCGGCCCTTGTCAAACATCAGACAGTCCACACTGGAGAGAGACCCCATAAGTGTTTAGACTGTGGGAAAAGTTTTATATGGAAGTCAGGCCTTGCTAATCATCAGGCAATCCACACAGGAGAGAGACCCCATAAGTGCTTAGACTGTGGAAAAAGTTTCATACAGAGGTCAGACCTTGCTAAACATCAGGCAATCCACACAGGAGAGAGACCACATAAGTGTTTGGAATGTGGGAAAAGTTTTATACGGAGGTCAGCCCTTGTCAAACATCAGGCAGTCCACACTGGAGAGAGACCCTATAAGTGCTTAGATTGTGGGAAAAGTTTCATACAGAGGTCAAACCTTGTGAAACATCAGGCAATCCACACAGGAGAGAGATCCCATAAGTGCTTAGACTGTGGAAAAAGTTTTGTATGGAAGTCAGGCCTTGCTAATCATCAGGCAATTCACACAGGAGAGAGATCCCATAAGTGCTTAGACTGCGGAAAAAGTTTCATACAGAGGTCATACCTTTTAAAACATCAGGCAATCCACACAGGAGAGAGATCCCATACATGCTTAGACTGTGGGAAAAGTTTCATACAGAGGTCAAATCTTATAACACATCAGAAGATCCACACAGGCGAGAGATCCCATAAGTGCTTAGACTGTGGAAAAAATTTTATATGGAAGTCAGCCCTTGTGAAACATCAAGCAGTCCACACAGGAGAGAGATCCCATAAGTGCTTAGACTGTGGAAAAAGTTTCATACACAGGTCTGACCTTGTAAAACATCAGGCAATCCATACAGGAGAGAGACCCCATACGTGCTCAGACTGTAGAAAAAGTTTCATACAGGGGTCAGACCTTGTAAAACATCAGGCAATCCATACAGGAGAGAGACCCTATAAGTGCTTGGACTGTGGGAAAAGTTTCACACAGAGATCACATCTTAAAACACATCAGAGAATCCACACAGGAGAGAGACCCCATAAGTGCTTGGACTGTGGGAAAAGTTTCATACAGAGGTCGGATCTTGTTAAACATCAGGTAATCCACACAGGAGAGAGACCCCACAAGTGCTTAGACTGTGGGAAGAGTTTCATAAGGCGATCAACCCTTCTTAATCATCAGGCAATCCACACAGGAGAGAGACCCCATAAGTGCTTAGACTGTGGCAAAAGTTTCATACGGCAGTCAGCCCTTGTTAGACATAAAGTAGTCCACACAGGAGAGAGACCCCACCAGTGCTCAGACTGTGGAAAAAGATTCATGCAGAGTTCAACCCTTTTTAAACATCAGGCAATCCATACAAGGGGAAGACCATAAGTGCTTGGACTCTGGGAATGTTTTCAGAATCAGATCAGCCCTTCTAAACATCAGGCAAAACAAACATATTGCTTAGATTATGGAAAAACATTTCAAATAGATGTCAGCCCGTGATTTACATCAGAGAATCCACCCAGGGAGACACCCCGTAACTGCTTAGCCTGTGGAAAGAGTTTTATATGGAGGTCAAACATTGTTAAACATGCAGCAATCCACATTGGAAAGAGACCCCATAAGTTCTTAGACTGTGGGAAACATTTCAGAAACTGATCAGTCCTTGTTTTTCATCAGAGAATCCACACAATAACAAGACTCCATAACTACTGGACTGTAACAAATATTTCAGACAGTGATCAGACCTCATTAAACGTTGGAGAATTCACACACGATCTAAACTTGTGTGACACCTGGCCAGAAAGAGTTAAGAACCTTGCAGGCTATTTGACCCAGATTCAACTTTTAAAGACATGTTCAAAAAATGTGTAAATTGTGGCCATTCCAAGTTATATAGACTAGAACTTTGAAATGTGAACTTGTATTGTTAAAAACTTGGAAGACAATAGTAGTGTAGTGGATTAATTGCAATTAACTGAAAATCATAATGGTGTGTATTAAAATTAATCTCAATGGATCACATTGTTAAATAATAGAATACCAATTGAAATTTGTTAAATGTTTTTGGATGTTATTCTGCGTTTTCATATATGTTGATTTCTCTCACAACAAGAATAGAAAGTGCACAGTGATCACAAAACAAAAATAGTATTTTTCAATACACCTCATACAAGTACTGTAGTGCAATCTCTTTATCGGGAAATCTTATCTGCCAGAGAAATCCCCTGTGGCTGGCATTCTCCATTTTCCTGCTGTGACGTTGCACTCTATATGATTTTATGAAAGTATGCTGATGAGTGTGACTATAATGTAACTAAAATATGCTTCATGCAAAAGGTCTCTTGTAAGGTATAATGACACAGCTTATAACCTACTGAGTGTAGTCACCCTATTTGTATAAATGTATCACTCTAGTATCTGAAACTAGAAATATGAACTATAACTCTGAGGGCCTATTGTAATTATGCAAAGTGTGGGCCATTAATGGTGGTTTGGCATCTTGATGGCTCCCATCAACCAGGACAATTGACTGTGAATGGCTCTGTTTGCAGGCAGGCCTTCCTGTGAGTCAGGCTGTGATGAATGAAGACTTGGGGTCTTACAATGACATGTGATCATGTTACCTAAACTGGAATCCATCTTTAACCTGGTGTTTTTCCATTGAGAAGGAGGGGTGGGAACCCAGAGGGACAAAGGATTCCTGCCTTATGCAAAAGATATATACCGGTAAGTGGGTGGAACAGAACAAATGGGTGTGCAATCATGAGAAATCCCCTAGCTACCACCTGAGCTGGAACAAGGGCTGTACCAGGGGAAAGGATTGTGCCCAGACTAGGAAGGCGTCCAGTGTGTGATAGAAGCTTATTGAAACATCTGAGGGTAAGATTTATCTGTAATCACTTTCTTACTGTATTAGGTTAGACATGAGTATTTTGTTTGATTTTGCTTGGTAATTCACTTTGTCTGCTACTACTTGGAACCACTTAAATCCTACTTTCTGTATTTAATAAAATCACTTTGTACTTATTAATTAACCCAGAGTATGTATTAATACTTGGGGGGTGGGGGACAGCTGTTCATATCAGTGTTATATAAGGCGAACAATTTATGAGTTTACCCTGTATAAGCTTTATATAGTGTAAAATGGATTTATTTGTGTTTTGGACCCCATTGGGAGCTTGGCATCTGAGTTTTAAAAACAGGAACACTTCTTAAATTGCTTTCAGTTAAGTCTGCAGTTTGGGGCACATGGTTCAGCCCCTGGGTCTGTGTTGGAGCAGGCTGGTGTGTCTGGTTCAACAAGACCGGGTGCTGGAGTTCCAAGCTGGCAGGGAAAGAAGGGGCAGAATTAACCTTGGCACATGAGTTGGCAGCCTCCAAGGGGGTTTCTGTGTTCTAACCCGTCATACCTGCCTCCTGCCAAAGGAGAGTCAATTGGCATTTTTTTAAGCTTCTCCCAGAGACATAGCTGCTATCGTCCATTGGAGTGGATTAATTAACTCTCCTGCAGGTGCAGTACAGAAAACTGCTCCATGTAGGGATGTGCCACCACCCTTCACCCTGCCCTAAGTGGAGGAGGAGGAGGAGGGTGGCGGCTAGGGTCTGAGCAGAGGGAAAAGATGGACTGGTCGAGGGGTTATGCAGCTGACAAACACCTGCCAGGAATGGTCTATCTGTAGTTATTTGCTACATCAAAGAGCAGTTTTTTTACAATAGCCGTTTCTTATAAACCATTTACATATCCGCAACTGGTGCAGGTAGCAAATACCTACAGGAAACTGTTTCCTATACACACCTGCCAGCTCCCACTGTGTGCAGAGCAGAGGGAAGCCAACCCATGCTGTGCTGGAGGCAGGGACACCCACAACTAGGGGGAGCTGAAAGAGGGCTGAAGTGAGGAAGGGGGTGTATATGAGGGGGGGATGAGGGATGGGTCAGGGGCAGGAGGAGGATGCAGTGGACAGGGCAGGATGCTGAGGCGGGGATGGGGCAATGCTGGGGAATAGAGAATACTTATGGGCAAGATGGGAACAGACCTGCAGAGGAAACTGAGAGTGGGGGGGGGGATGGTCACTGTGAGGGAAAGGAGGGATGTCTGGGGGGAGGCTGTGAAAGCAAGAACAGACTGGCAGGAGGAGGGACAGAAAGAGGGTGGGGGTCAGGGAGAAGGAGAAGGAGAGATAAAAGGGCCACTCCCTCACCCCATGGGGAAGGAGGGGGCACTGCCTCACCCAGCAGCCAGAGTGGAATTCTTTTACCTGAAGTACCACTGAAGCTTTGGGTATAGGTGGAGGTTTCTGCCTAAGGGCTCAGAAGCTACAAAGCAGGTGTCCAGACTAGGGATGTAAATAGCATTTTAAAGAAGTAACTGTTTCATGTATTGGTTAAACATTAAAGAAATTCACAACACAGGCCCCAGCCCAGGATCCCGGCTCTCTCCCCCGCCCAGCATCCCAGATGCCACCAGGACTGGTTTAGCCTGGCAAAGCACAGGGGGAGATGCTGGAATTGCTCTGGGCCCAGTGGACACTTTTTAGAGTAGGGGTTTGGTGCCCCCCCTTATCCCTGACTGTGCCCCCACATCCCCTTGAGTGGGGCCAGGAGCAGGACCATGGCTCCGGGAGGGGGGGAGTCGGGATGCAGACAGGGGTAAGGGGCCTGAGGTGGGACGTGGAAGCTGATGAATTCATCCCCGTCATACTGGAATTCCCCCCCCCCAACCTCCGGGGGTGTCCCAGTCCATGGCTTGCATCCCGTGGAAACCTGGGGTAGGGCAGGGACAGAACTAGGTCAGCAGCCAGAAGTGCTCAAAGATCATGAATCTGCCCCCCTGCCCCCTCAATCGTCTTACACAGATTACAAAGGGGGGGGGGCTTTTTTTTGCCCTCTGGATTTGCACCTTTCCGGAGACACTGGGAAGAAAGGTCCTGTCACCTAGAGCCTGTGGACGTGTGGCCACTGCCAGAGCACGTGTCTGACCTGCAGAATCCCTGCAGCACAGTCAGGGCCTGGGCAGGAGGCCTGGGACGTGGGAGGGACAGACTGTGAACTGCCCTGGCATCCCACAGACGCTGTTTGTGCTTCCCCCATGCCCACAGTGTGGCAGTACCAGCCCGCTCTTCTTCGCCCCCCACCACACTCTCCTGTGGCTACCAGCACGCAGAGCGGGTGCATCCACTAACAAACTAGGCAGCCGCCTAGGATGCCAAGATTTGAGGGAGCCAAAAAGTGGTGCCCAAAATGTCTGGGATGCTCACCCCGCACCGGCTAAATGTGTAACCCTCTTTGATCATCTCCGGCCAGCCGGGAAGTGATGTCATTCCTCCTCTGGCCCCCGGGGGCTCTGCGCTGCTCCCTACTGCTCTGGTCTTCCCCAGGGCCCAGCCACCGCTCAGCCCCGCCCTGCCCCCATTCCCCTGAGCTCTGCAGCAGGGCCGGGGCTGCACTCACCATCAGCAGGAAATACAGTGACCTGGCCTCAGCTGCGCCATAGGGGAGTGCTGGGGGCGTAGTTTCCCCCTGCCCCCCAAGCCATCCCTGACCCCCTGGAGGCCTCCCGCCCAGCTCCCGCTTCCCCCACGGAGGCCTGGGGCACCCCCCATGTGGGGGGGGGGGACTGCATAGGGCCCAAGAATATCTAGGGATGGCCCTGGTACCTGCCACCATGCCCTCAGCCAGCCCCTGCTGCACCCCCTGCCCTGCCTGCAGCCCGCCCTGCACCCCTGCCTCCATCCAACCCCGCTCCCTCACCTCCATCCAACCCCTGCAGCACCCCCCTCCCCGAAGCCAGCCAGCCCCACACCACATCTCCAACCAGCTCTACATCCCCTGCCCTGCCCGAAGGCAGCCAGCCCCTGCCGCACCCCTGTACCCAAAGCCAGCTAGCCCCACACCCCCATCTCCATCCCATCCAGAACCCAATCTCCAACCAGCTCCGCATCCCCTGCCTTGTGCAAAGCCAGCCAGCCCCACAACCCCTGTCTCAGGCCAACCCCTGCTGCACCCCTGTGCCCGAATCCAGCCAGCCTCACACCCCCATCTCCATCCAACCCCTCACCCCATCTCCAACCAGCTCCGCATCCCCTGCCTTGTGCAAAGCCAGCCAGCCCCACAACCCCTGTCTCAGGCCAACCCCTGCTGCACCCCTGTGCCCGAATCCAGCCAGCCTCACACCCCCATCTCCATCCAACCCCGCACCCCATCTCCAACCAGCTCCGCATCCCCTGCCCTGCCCGAAGCCAGCCAGCCCCTGCCGCACCCCTGTACCCAAAGCCAGCTAGCCCCACACCCCCATCTCCATCCCATCCCGCACCCAATCTCCAACCAGCTCCGCTTTCCCTGCCTTGCCCGAAGCCAGCCAGCACCACACCCCGCTGTCTCCAGCCAACCACTGCCGCACCCCCCTGCCCCAAGCCAGCCCCACGCCCTGTCAGGTTATTCATTTATTTTCATTAAATATGTAATCTAAATCATGAAATTAATACATTTCCAAGCTGAATATGTATTAATTCTAATGAACAATGCCACATTATGCAGTATTCATTGTTGAAAGTTTATAATAAGCGATGCTCCGGGGGGAGGGGTGGGGGTGCGAGGTGAAAGGTGAAAGTTTAGCCTAGGGCGCAAAATATCCTTGCACTGGCCCTGTCAGCACGGGCTAGCGGGGGCCCTACCAGCGTTAGTGCGCTGCTGCTTTCACATCCATTGGACTCAGAGAAATACCTTTCCAGTGTCCCCACGCAGCCCTGCAATCACCCCTTCACTATAGATGTGAAACTTGATTGACATATGTGATCGCTCTGATCAGCAGCTGTATGTGGAGAGGCTGGGGTCCCCTGAAGGTCCCCCCCAAACCCTCTCTGCTTAGTGTTGAAAGGAGACCTGAGTTCAGCTCCTCTTGCATTCCACAGGTGCCAGGGAAGGTAGGGTGAGCTGCGATGTGAATCCACGTGATCGCTTTTAGTCCACAGCCCCAGCTCTGCCTCCACGCTGGGCATCAGTGTAATTCCTGCTTCCCCCAGGGAGATCAGACCCACTCCATGTGTCTGACCCCCCAGCAAGCAGAGAAATCAGACTAAAGCCTAGATTCCAAGGCCAGAAGGGATCATAGAGATATAATCTCATCTGCCCTCCTCTAGACCAGCCCAGAGACCTGCCCCCAAATAATTCCTACTGCAGAGCTTTTAGAAAAACATCCCATCTTGAATTAACAATGGGCAGCAAGGGAGAATCCACCGGAACCCTGGGTACATTGGTCCAGTGGCTAATTACTTTAAAATATAAAGGCACTTGAGTTTGTTTTCTTTGGAATAAGGTTTTTGCCACCGTATCCAGGCAGGCAACTAGTGCAGTGAGACTGGAATCCAGGTAGGGTGACCAGACGTCCCGATTTTATCGGGACTGTCCCGATATTTCCTTGTTTGTCCCGCGTCCCGACCGACATGCGGTCGGGACACTGGACAAACAAGGAAATGCCCCGGAGCCTAGAGCCCGGAAGTGCTTGCGCCCCCCCCCGCCCCGCCCCCGCCCCCTCCTCCCCCGATTGGCTCCCTCCCCGAATCCCCGCCTCTTCCCCGGGCTCACCATTCCCCCTCCCTCCGCAAGCGCTGGAGGGAGGCCCGGGAGACGCAGGGGAAGCGCGGGGCCGGGGTGAGTAACAGTCCGGCCTGGTCCCCAGCAGGCAGGACTCAGTTGGGTGGTAGGGAGAGGAGGGGGGCGGTCCGCGGGGCCAGGCGGCGGCTGTTCTCCCCCCTGGGCAGCGGGACTCGGGAGCAGCCGCTGCTGCAGCTCCCACTGCCGCGGGGGAGGAAGCGGCCATGGCGCTCCGCGGCTGCGGCTCTGGCGCCCCCGAACCCCCCGAGCCGGGGTCTGCTGCGGGGACCCAGCAGCGCGCACGCTGGGCCCAGCCCCTGGCCAGTCGCGTCTGGGCTGCTGCCCAGCTGGTGCAATCCCGCGGCGGCCCCGGAGTGGGGGCAGCAGGCCCCAGCCCCCCTGTCCTGCAGGGGAACGAACGGGGCTGGGCTGCCGATGCCTCCGCCCCGGGGCCGCCGCGGGATTGCACCAGCTGGGCAGCAGCCCAGACGCAAGTGGCCAGGGGGTGGGCGCAGTTTGCGCTGCTGGGTCTCCGCAACAGGCCTGGGCTCGGGGGGTTCGTGCCCGGGCACCAGAGCCGCAGCCGCCGAGCTTGGCCATCGGCTGCTTCCACCCCCCGCAGCAGTGGGAGCTGCATCAGCGGGTGCTCCCAAGTCCCTCTTCCCAGGGAGGGAGAACAGCCGCCGCCTGGCCCCGCGGGCCACCCCCGTACTCTCCCTACCACCCGACTGAGTCCTGCCTGCTCGGGGCCAGCCCGGACTCTTACTCACCCCAGCCCTGCGCTCTGCCTGCGTCTCCCGGGCCTCCCTCTAGTGGTTGTGGTGGGAGGAGGAATGGTGAGCCCGGGGAAGAGGTGGGGATTCGGGGAGGGAGCCAATGGGGGGAAGAGGGGGGGGAGTCAGGGTGCGGGGGGCGCAAGCACTTCTGGACTCTGGAGCATTTCCTTGTTTTCCAGTGTCCCGACCGCACATCGGTCGGGACGCAGGACAAACAAGGAAATATCGGGACAGTCCTGATAAAATCGGGATGTCTGGTCACCCTAAGCACAGCACAAGGACAGGTTCCACTCATGGAATGTCCTTTCTGACAGACGCTCTCTCAATCCTCCATGCACCTTGATCTGCTCTGATTTCATTCCCTGCACAGGATTCCTCCTTCCCAAACCTGACCTGCTCAGCTGTCTGGAACGAGGGGAAGAGACGTGGATGCCCAATCTCCAGGGCTGTGAGGAAAGAGAGATCCCAAGAGGCGCCCACACAGGTGAGGACTGACACAGAAACCATCTGGGGAATGAAGGAAGAAGTTGAGAATCCCAGAAATGTAGTATCAGTAAGTGCCAGCAGTTCTTCCTCATCTCACCCAGGGCAGGGTTACAGGCAGCAGATATGACTGACATCGCTTTCCACGTGTCCTGTTAACTGCAGGAGTTTCTTTCCCAACGTTCCTTCTCTGTGAAAGTTTGGGTGGGATGTGGAGGCAGAATCCAATTGCTCCGTCTGTGCAGCTTTAGTATGTTGCTTTTCCCTCGGTGCTATTCCTCCTAATTTCTCCCCAGCACAATGACTCCTGTCTGGATTGTGTCTCTGTCCAAGCAGGTGATGGGAGAATGAGTGAGAAGGAGGAGGGGAATTAACAGCAGGAAGTTCCTGGGCACGGGGAATCACAGGGGACCTCTGTGGGAAGAGTGCATAAGTGTTTGGACTGTGGAAAAAGTTTCATATGGAGGTCACACATTGTTTTACATTAGGAAATCCACACTGGAGAGAGACCTCATAAGTGCTTAGACTGTGGGGAAAGTTTCAGACAGAGGTCAGACCTTGTTATCATCAAGCAGTCCACACTGTAGAGAGACACCATAAGTGCTTAGACTCGGTAGCGTAGCTAGGGGGAGAGCAGGGGGAGAGGCTGCTCCCACTGAGCACATTCTCCAAAATTGGCACATTAGGCGCCGACTCCATGGCTGGTCCAGGTCTGGCGCACCCACGGGGAAAAATTGGTGGGTGCTGAGCACCCACCGGCAGCTCTCCGGTCCCCACCCCCCCGGCCCAGCTCACCTCTGCCTCCGCTCCACCCCCTCCCCTGAGCACGCCACCGCATTCTGCTTCTCCCCCTGGCTCCCCAGCGCTTGCGCCGCGAAACAGCTGATTTTTGCAGCAAGCCGGGGAAGGAGGAGGGGAAACACAGCACGCTGGGGAAGAGGCAGGGCAGGGGGCGGGTATTTGGGGAGGGGTACAATAGGGGCAGGGAGGGGCGGAGTTGGGTCAGGGCCGGGTGGGGGCGCGAGCTCCCACCGGCGCCAAGGAACGTTGGTGCCTGTGGCCGAGCAACAAAATAACGCAGGAAAAAAAATCACCGACAAAAGAACGCCGACGAAAGAGCGCATTCCTACACGGGTACATCCAAATAATTTTTGAACTGTGTCATTTTCTTCTGGAGAAGCTTCCATCACATAATCAAAGGCGGTAGAAACGTCGTCTGTACACCTGTAACACTTACCACTACTGCATTAGTTGGTCTTGTAACACGTGAATCCCTTGCAAGAGCCAAGGGGCCCACATTTGTTTAAACATTTTGTCTTCGCCCTTTTGTGAGCACTTTTTTTATCAGTTGACATGTACACTCACTCACTCACCCAGGCACCCACACAAGCATGCGTACTGATAAGAATTGTTTCCTGCGGTGTAAACAAATGCTGAACCCTTTCGATGATTTTAAATAGTTCAGACTGTTTGATTACTTCTTAGTGTGCGGATTGTTTTAGCTTCTCCTCTAGTTTTGAATTATGTGGCGCCTTTTCAACAAATCATTTAACACTTTGCTGACCAAATTTGACGGGCATCAAATTCATAAAGCTGTGAAATTGACCTGGCTGCTGTGTGGAGAGTTTGTTTTTAAAATGTAATTTATTTAAAAATCGTATATTGTTCATATTTATTTTATTTGTTTCTGATAAGGAATGGATAAGCACACTAAGAAGAAGAAACTATCCGAGTGGGACAGAAAGAAGATGAAGGAAGATGCAAATCAAGTAAAAGAATTGTCAAAATATGTGAGGTTGGAGGCCTACTTCTTCTTATATTCTGGAGTAAAATGTTAGAGAAGGCTTCCCATTTATCTACCTATTTACAGAAAAATAGTCTCGATCTAGTAACAGCTTCTCATTTGATTCAGATTTTTGAAAACGATATGAAAAACATTCGAAGTGAATTTGAATCTGAATTCAAACAGATTGAGAAGGAAGCAACCGAGTTCGTTCGAAAATGTGATATTACTACGGAATATAAGCAGCACAGAATATGTAAGAGAAAAAGATTCCATGAGGAAATTGCAGAGGATGAAGAAGGAATATTTGATGCCCGGGAGAAATTCATAGTTGAATCCTACTTAGTGTCCTTAGATTCTGTTATAAATAGCAGGAGTAAAAGATTTGAGCATTTTAAAAATGTGGCTGCCAAATTTAGTGGTTTAGATCCAAAGCATTTTGACAACGCGGATAATGTGAAGAAATTAGAATTTTTGGCAGACATGTACTCAGATGTGATCGACAGTCAAACCAAAATTGTGGAAGAGTTTCTTTCATTTAAAGACATGTACAAAGAGATAATGAGCAGTAGCGATAGGGTAAAGTCAAGTGTCGATGAGAAACCCACCATCAACAGTGTACTGAAATTCATGATCGCCAATGATATGTGTTGCATTTATCCTAACCTTTCGAGATTGTACAACATTTCTCTGACTGTCATAACTATAAAGGGAAGGGTAACAGCTCTCCTGTGTACAGTATTATAAAATCCCTCCTGGCCAGAGACTCCAAAATCCTTTTACCTGTAAAGGGTTAAGAAGCTCAGGTAACCTGGCTGACACCTGACCCAAAGGACCAATAAGGAGACAAGATACTTTCAAATCTTGGGAGGGGGGGGGAAGGCTTTTGTTTGTGCTCTTTGTTTGGGAAGTCGTTTGCTCTCGGGACTGAGAGGGACCAGACATCAATCCAGGTTCTCCACATCTTTCTAAACAAGTCTCTCCTATTTCAAACTTGTAAGTAAATAGCCAGGCAAGGCGTGTTAGTTTTTCCTTTGTTTTCTCAACTTGTAAATGTACCTTTTACTAGAGTGTTTATCTTTGTTTGCTATACTTTGAACATGAGGCTAGAGGGAGGTCCTCTGAGCTCTTTAAGTTTGATTACCCTGTAAAGTTATTTTCCATACTGATTTTACAGAGACGATTTTTACCTTTTTCTTTCATTAAAAGCCTTCTTTTTAAGAACCTGATTGATTTTTCCTTGTTTTTAGATCCAAGGGGGTTGGATCTGTATTCACCGGGAGTTGGTGAAAGGAAGGAGGGGGGATGGTTAATTTCTCCTTGTTTTAAGATCCCAAGGGGGTTGGAACTGTATTCACCAGGAGTTGGTGGAAGGAAGGAGGGGGAATGGTTCATTTCTCCCTGCTTTAAGATCCAAGGGGTTTGGATCTGTATTCACCAGGGAATTGGTGAAGAGTTTCTCAAGGTTTCCCAGGGAAAGGAATCCACTTGGGAATGGTGGCAGCGGACCAGATCTAAGCTGGTAGTTAAGCTTAGAAGATTTCATGCAGGCCCCCACATTTGTACCCTAAAGTTCAGAGTGGGGAAGCAGCCTTGACACTGACCTTGCCAATAAGTAGCGCAGTTGTGGAACGACCCTTTAGCCGACTCAAACTTATAAAGTCCTACTTGCGCTCTACAATGGGTGAAGATGGATTGTCTAGGTTAGCTTTGCTCTCCATTGAAAGACAGTTAGCTACTGAAGTAGATTATAATAAAGTAATAGATAACTTTGCTAGAATGAAGCTTAGCTGAAAGAGGCTGTTGTAGTTGCTTCATAGATGATCATATTGTTTTGATCTTATCTTTTGAAATATAAAATAAGTAAATAACACGTGTTTTTATTATGTTTTGATTTTATATACAATATAAATAGATGTCATACTGTAAAACTGTTTTTATATTTTAAATCCAAAATAACAATATCATTCTTGTGTTTTTAGGTGCAAAATAAATATGTATAATGAATTTAAAAGTATGTAATTAGTAATTTGATATGTCAGGTGGTGCCTTTTTTTTATGTGTTCGCTCCCCCTGACGTTAGAACCTGGCTACACCACTGCTTAGACTGGGGGAAAAGTTTCATACGGAGGTCAAACCTTGTTTTACATCAAGCAGTCCACACTGAAGAGAGACCCCATAAAGGCTTAGACTGTGGGGAAAGTTTCATATAGAGGTCAGACCTTGTTAAAAATCAGGCCTGAAAGCGTTAAGAACCTTGCAGGCTAATTGACCCAGCTTCAACCTTTACAGACATGTTAGAAAAGTGTATAAATGGTATTTGCGGATATTCCAAGTAATATGGATTAAAAGTTTGAAATGTAACCTGGTATTGTTAAGAAATTGGAAGAAAATAGTAGTGTTGTTCATTAATTGCAGTTAACTCATGTGATTAACTCAAAAAAATTCATCGTGGTTAGAAAAATTAAACTTGATGAGTCCAATTGTAAAACAATAGACTAGCAATTGAAATTTGTTAAATGTTTTTGGATGTTCTTCTGCATTTTCATATCTATCGATTTCTCTCACAACAAAGAAGAGAGAGTGTACAGTGCTCACTTTATATTATTTTTATTACAAATATTTGTACGGTAAACATTCAAAACAAAATAAAATATTTTTCAGTTCACCTCATAGAAGTACTGTAATGCAATCTCTTTATCAGGAAAGTGTAACTTAGAAACAGAGATTATTTTAATCGTATAAGTTCACTCAAAAATAAAGCAATTAAGAACTCTAGAGTCTAGAAGTCCATTCAGTGCTACTTCTTTTTCTGCCAATCGCTAAGACAAAGAAGTTTGTTTACATTTATGGGAGATAATGCTGCCTGCTTCTAATTTATGATGTCATCTGAAAGTGTGAGAAGGTGTTCCCATGGCACGTTTGTAGCTGGCAATGCAAGGTATTTATGTGCAAGATATGCTAAACATGCATATGTCCTTTCGTACTTCGGCCACGATTCAAGTGGACATGCTTCCATGCTGACAATGCTCATTTAAAAAAAATAATTCATTAGATACATTTGTGACTGAACTACTTGGAGGAGAATTGTATGTCCCCTGTTTTGTTTTTGCACACATGCTGCCAAATATTTCATAATATAGAAGTCACGGAGAATGACCTAGCACATGTTCATTTTAAGGACACTTTCACTGCAGATTTGACAAAATATAAAGGAAGTAACAATGTGAGATTTCTAAAGATAGCTACAGCACTCTGCCCAGTGTTTAGGGATCTGAAGTACCTTCCAAAATAAGAATGGGACGAGGTGTGGAGCATGCTTTCAGAAGTCTTAAAAGAGGAACATGCTGATTGGGAAACTACAGAACCCGAACCACCAAAATAGAAAATCAACCTTCTGCTAGTGGCATCTGACTGAGTTGATGAAAATGAACACGTGTTGGTCTGCTCTGCTTTGGATCGTTATCGATTAGAACCCGTCATTAGCATGGAGGCGTGTCCTCTGGAATGGTGGTTGAATCAGGAAGGGACCTATGACTCGTTAGCGCATCTGGCACATAAATATCTTGCGATGCCGGCTGCAATAATGCCACGCGAATACCTGTTCTCACGTTCAGGTGACATTGTGAACAGGAAGTGGGCAGCATTATCTCCTGCAAATTGTAACCACACTTGTTTTTCTGAGTGATTGGCTGTACGAGAAGTAGGACTGAGTGGAGTCTGAGGCTCTAAAGTTTTACATTGTTTTATTTTTCAATGCAGTTATTTTTTGTACATAATTCTACATTTGTAAATTCAACTTTCATGATAAAGAGATTACACTACAGTACTTGCAGTCGGTGAATTGAAAAACACTATTTCTGTTGTTTTTTACAGTGCAAGTATTTGTAATAAAAATATAAAGTGCTCACTGTACACTTTGTATTCTGTAAAAACAACGAGGTGTCCCTATGGCATCTTAGAGACGAACAAATTTATTTGGGCATAAGGTTTTGTGGGCTATAACCCACTTCATCAGATGCATGGAGTGTATTCTGTGTTGCAGTTGAAATCACTATATTTGAAAATGTATAAAAGATCCAAAATATTTAAATAAATGACATTCTATTATTGTTTAGCAGTGCGATTAATCACGATTAATTTTTTTATTCGCTTGACAGCCCTAGAACATAGTAATTGTAGTAGTCTATGTTAATCTGTAACAAGATATAGATAAGCAGTGTAACCAAAGGGTTCCTATCTAGGACTGTATTTTGTTAATTCAGAAGTCAAAAGGAAATATTAACATTTAAATGAAACTTGGGTGTAATAGTATCATTGTATATATATCTATCTTTAAAGTTTGTGCTAAATTGTCTATGAACGGCTTTATGGATAATTACCTTATGTTAATCCATGTAGTTTAATTACCCTTGATGTTTGGGAAATAGGAGGTTACCTCCAAAACCTATTGTTCCCCCAAGGACTGCCTGCTGTCGAGAGGCTGCAAAAATGTCTATATAAACTCTTGGGACCTGATCCTTTTATCTCCGATCTTCTTAAGCTTTATTCAGGGCGAGTTTGAGTCGTAAGACTGAGATCTCCAGTCCCCTTAGGACTGCCCTGTTATTGAACATTTGGACATTGGACTAGAGCGTGATGAAATGATTCTGAAAAGGACTCTCTTCAATTCTAACTTGTCATCTCTATGGTGAAACTGACCTAAGGACTCTATTTGCGTTTGTATGTCTAATGATTTTTTAGCCAATGCTATCTTTTCTTCTTTTAATAAATCCTAGTTTAGATAACAAGAATTGGCTTTAAGTGTGTACAGTAACTGCTCACTTAACATTGTAGTTATATTCCTAAAAAATGCTACTTTAAGCAAAACTATGTTAAGCAAATCCAATTTCCCCATAAGAATTAATGTAAATGAGGGGGTTGGGTTCCAGGGAAATTTTTTTCACCAGACAAAAGACTTTAGGTATATATATATATATATATATAAACACACACAGTATAAGTTTTAAACAAACAATTTAATACTGGTACACAGTGGTGATGATTGTGAAGCTTGGTTGAGGTGGAGGAGTCAGAGGGTGGGATATTTCCCTTACTGATAAATGATGAACTAGCAATTGCCTGAGCCCTCAAGGGTTAACTCTCTCACTCTGCAAGGCAGCAGGAATGGAGGGAGATATGAGCATTAGCGGGGTGCAGGATCAGGGGGGAAGGGGAATACCCTGACAGCCCCCCTCTTCCTTCCCTCCCCCCCGTGGCACAGCAAGCAGGCATCTTGGAGAATAGCTCCAAGGCAGAGGGCAGGAGCAGCACATGGCAGTGCGGGGAGGGACACAGCTGAACTGCAGTCAGCTGCTGCACAGGGAACTTAGGGGAGCGGGGAGCTGATAGGGGGGCTGCCGGTCCACCCTGGTTCCAAGCCCCTACCAGCTCGCTCCAACGGGCTGCTCTTCCTGCAAGCAGTAGACAAAGCAAGCAGCTGCCAAACGTTAGAAGGGAGCATTGCACAACTTTAAACGAGCATGTTCCCTAATTGATCAGCAACGTAACAACGAAACAACCTTAACCTGGATGACTTTAAGTGAGGAGTTACTGTATTTGGGTAAGAACTGAAGTATTCATTAATTTGGTGAGTGATGTTTCTGATCCTTTGGGATTGGTAGAATTCTTTATATGATGAAGATTTTCGATAATCCCCATCAGAATCTCAGAGGACATTTTCCCACATCAGTTATCGTTAAAGACTTCCCTCTGTTGCCATTCTGTCAAATCAGTTATTTTGTTTCAGCATGTCATAACGATACAGCTAAGGGTAGTCTAGAATTCCTCCTTATCTGTAAGGGGTTAAGAAGCTCAAATAACCTGGTTGGCACCTGACCAAAAGGACCAATGGGGAAAGAAGATACTTTCAAATCGGGAGGGGAAGGCTTTGTTTGTGTTCTATCTTGGAGCCAGAGAGGGACCAAGCAGAAAAAAAAAAAACCTCTTAAAACCCTGCTTATGGAAATAAGTATCTAGAATGAGAAAAATAGTAAGTAAAGCCAGGCAATGCGTGTTAGATTATCTTTTGTTTTAGCTTGTGAATTTTCCCTTTGCTAGAGGGAGGTTTATTCCTGTGTTTTGTAACTTTGAAACTAAGCCTAGAGGGAGTTCTTTTGTGTTTGTGAATCTTTTGTTACCCTGTAAAGTTATCTTCCATCCTGATTTTACAGAGGTGATTCTTTTAGATTTTATTAAAAATTTTTTTTTAAGAACCTGATTGATTTTCAGTGTCCTAAGACCCAGGGGGGTCGATATGTGCTCACCTTGTAACCAATTGGTGAGGATATTATGTTCAAGCTTCACCAGGAAAGCAGGTGTAGGGCCTGGGGGGATATTTAGGGGAAATAGGAATTCCAAGTGGTCCTTTCCCTGATTCTTTGTCTATATCGCTTGGTGGTGGCATCATACCGTCCAAGGAGATGTTTTTAACCTAAGCTGGTAGAAATAAGCTTAGGGGCGGGTCCCCATATCTGTACCCAGAGTTCAGAGTGGTGAGGGAACGCTGACATGGTGGCAGAGTGGTGGGATCATTTTGAACCAGAAGCACAGAGGGTTGAAAAGGATTTTTTCCCTCTCCTTTTATCTGCTTGAAAAGCAGGGAGGTTTTTTTTAAAAAAAGGCCTTTTTTTTTTTTTTAAAGCTGAGAGCAGCTGGAATTTTTCTTTCTCTGCCTGAGGGCAGGGTAGTTAACTTCCTGAAAGGGAAAATTCACAAGCTAAAACAAAAGATAATCTAACATGCCTTGCCTGGCTTTTCTTACTATTTTTGTCATTCTAGATGCTTATTTCCATAGGCAGGGTTTTAAGACATGTTGGTTTTT
The DNA here is from genome assembly GCF_027887155.1 of Malaclemys terrapin pileata. NCBI lineage: Eukaryota > Metazoa > Chordata > Testudines > Emydidae > Malaclemys > Malaclemys terrapin. The sequence goes on along the minus strand of NC_071517.1, from coordinate 41,035,309 downwards.
TCTGCCTGGTCCCTTCCTGGCTCCAAGAGAGAACAGGAACAAAGAGCACAAACAAAGCCTTCCCCCTCCCAAGATTTCCAAGCATCTTCTTTCCCCATTGGTCCTTTTGGTCAGATGCCAACCAGGTTATTTGAGCTGCTTAACCTCTTCAGGTAAGGAGGAATTCTAGGCTACGCTTAGCTGTATGGTTATAACACAGCATCTCCCGTAACATGAAGGGTTTAGAGAGCTGAATGATGCATCATGTCTGTGCCAGGCAACTTTCAGTGAAATTAGCCTGTAATTAAAATCCAAAATTATTACCCATTAAACTTGACAGCAATTCCCTACCTTGTACTCCTGGGCAGCCTCCTCTATGGGAACCACTCTGTGAGCTCTGTGAGCCCAGGACAGATGGCAAACCAGACAGATCAAAGTTTGATCCTTTTCACAGAAGTTTCAGAGAGTCTTGGTGTTCCCCACACACCCCGTCCCCTCCTGCCATTTGTGACTCCGCTGTTCAGTGGCTGCAGGGGCCGGTGCAGACCTTGGCACAGGCTGAGGAAGTTCTGAAGCAGCCAGAGTTACAGCCCTATGACAATGGCCCCGTGTGCCTTGCCCAGTGTGCAGAGTGTCAGAGGCCCAGCTTAACACTGCCCAGGTCCCTCCATCCCTCGTCCCTCGCCCACCCCCTCCCTCCCAGCAGCCAGAGGGGAATTCTTTTACTGCAAATAGGGAAGCTTTGGGGGTTGGTGGAGGGTTCTGCCTAAGGGCTCTGAAGCTACAAGGCAGGTGTCCAGACTAGGGATGAAAATAGCATGTAAAAAGTAACCGTTTCAACTATTAAAATTCTACTGGTTACACCTGAAGGAGTTCACAACATGGGGATCTGCACTTTTCCGGGGACACTGGGAAGAAAGGTCCTGTCACCTAGAGTATTTGATAAAAATGTGTCACCCATTCCCCGCGCTAGATGGAAGACGGTCCCTCCCTTCTGTCCTGAAAGCCTGTGAGTGGAACAGGAGCCGGACACAGAGATGCTGCAGCGCGGTGGGTTGATCGCTAGGACCCAGGAGCAGCTGGGAGGCGGCTCTGGGGGGAGCGATCGCTGGGCTCAGGCCCGGCAGCACGAAGTGACTCACAGACCTTTGGAGGCAGGTAAGAGAGACCCCCGCACCCATTCCCTGCCCTGGGCCCAGGAAAGCTGCCGCCAGCCCCCGGTGTGTGTGGGGCGGGGCAGGATCACGTTACCACCCATCCCCCAACCCCCATCTGCTGCTTTGTTTCCCTGCCCGCGCTGGTGCGAAGAAGGCTGCAGCTCAGGGAGATCGGGGGGGGGCAAACTGAATGCAGGGTGGGGGGCCCCAGCTAGGGGCCGGGGAAGGAGCGGGGCCCGGGGCACAATCAGGGCCGGGGGGAAGCACAGGTTCTGCATCAACACTGCTGAGGCCCTGCCTCAGCCTCTGGCTTGAAGGGGTTTCCATCCTATCCGGGGTTTACAGTTTGGTTCAATGGCTCTCAACGCCCCCCATCTGGTACAGTTTGTTTCAGCCCCGCTGCCTGGGACTACGAGCGGGGGAGAAGAACGGGGTACAGGCGGTGGGGGGAGGCAGGACCTTGTTAGCACAGAAAACATAGAACAGATCTTGTTAGTACAGAAAACAGGACCATTCAGCAAAGTCCATCCTGGGGAAAATCCAGAAACTGGATCCAGCCCTGGGCTCTCCCCGCTGAGTCCCAAAACAAGAGATTGACCCGCTTTCAGCCCCCCATCCTCAGTGACGTCCGGCTGCCCCTCCTCTGTGCTTTCTCACTTTCCCAGGAAAACAGGTCACCTGGCCTCCCCCTATCTCTTTGTTCTCCAAAATCTGGGGCTGGCTCCTTGCAGAGGACAGACTCAAGCCATTGCTTGCCAGAATAGAGAATGTCTGGCCATTCTCTGTGCCCAGGCACCCAGTCTGCAGTGACACCTGCCCTCTAGAGGTCTCCGCAATGATCACACACCTGCATCCCACCAGCTTGATACTTGAGTAACACATGGGGAAACTGAGGCACGCACATAGTATTCAGAGAAAACATTAAGAACACTCCCGCTTCATCACACCCCTCTGAGACCAGCTAAAGCGCACGTTCTCCAATGGCTGGAACCACTTTAACCATACCAGCCCCTGAGTCTGAGCCTCAGCCTGCAGGTGATGGAGAGACCTGGGGAAAGGGTTGGAGCTGGGCAGGCAAATGACTCTGCACAAAGGGCCCCTTTCAGGGACCTACTGGTGTCACAGGGTGTTCAGTGCTGCGGGGAGGGGCCGAGTCTGTGTAAAGAGGATTTTCCCAGCGCGACAGAGCCCAGAGCTTCTGTCTGCGCGGGCGGGGGGGCTATGGACTCAAGCCCCTTCCATAACCTCCCCCATTGCCCTTCTTGCCCCAACAGGCTAAGGAATCGTCCACGTTTCGCTCCAGATCGTCCTGTCTTCCAGGAGACAGGGAAGGGAAATGGCTGTGATGGAGCCAGCTCAGGTAAGGGATTTACATGGAACTGCAGGGGTGAGGTGGGGAGGATTTGTTGTAGACGGGGAGGGGCAGAAAACACACAGTGTCAGGCAGGGAGTGGACAGGATGTGATAAACCTCCTGGAACATGATCAACCTGGGCCTGATTTTGTGAACAGGACCATTGGTGGGGGAAGGGGGAACTTTCCCCCATTTCTGACCCAGGAAACATCCCACTGGGCAGAGGCTGCTGTGAAATACGAAGGGAAGCTGTCGAGGTTCCTTTCCCTGTCCCCGGCTCAGAGTGCTGCTTCCCGTATCAGCCTGTGGCTGGCAGGTGGGTGGGAAATGAGAAGACCCTGCCCACCTCCATCTGCTTTGGGGGACAAGGAAGTCCCACCTTCTCCCTACCCCTTGAAGCCTCTGGGGTGCTCTGATCAGGGTGCAGGGGGGCGGGAGGGGATTCAGCTTCTCTGGCCCTTTGTTGTTTCAGGGGCTGGTGACCTTCGAGGAGGTGGCTGTGTATTTCACCCAGGGGCAGGGGGCTCTGCTGGACCCCGCTCAGAGAGCTCTCTACAGGGAGGTCATGCAGGAGAACTACGAGACGGTGACCTCGCTGGGTAAGGGATTCCCATCCCCTTGGTTCTTAGAAGCTGTGCGCAGGGCCGGCTTTAGGCCAATTCAGCCGATTCGGCTGAATTGGGCCCCGTGCCAAGAAGGTCCCGCGCCACAGCTCTCCACCCCGCCCCTAGCTCACTTCCCCCTCCTCCCCTCCTCTGAACGCTCCACCCCCTGCTCCTCCCCCGCCCCTGCTTCCCGTGAATCAGAGGTTCACGGAAAGTCTGAAAAGAAGCAGGGGTGGGCAGGCAGCACCTGGTAAGCTGAATCAGGGGTGTGGGAGGGGGACATGAGCAGCGGTCTGGGGAGGCACAGCATGGCGCGGCCCAGTCCGGCCCCGGCCAAGCACCGCCGGCCCCAGCAGCTCCGTCCCCGGTTCTGGCTGAACGCTCCGCCTCGGACCGCTCAGCTTGGCTCCGTCCCGGCCCCCACAGCTCGGCTCTGGCCCGGCTCCCTTGGCTCGGGCCGGGCCCGGCTCCCGCAACTCAGCTCGGGCCTGTCCTGGCCTGACCCAGCCCGGCACCCATGGCTCGGCTCGGGCCCTAGCCCGTGTCCGGCCTCCTGGCCCAGCTCGGGTTCGGTCCGGCTCGGGTTCGCCTAGGGCCCGGCTGAGTGGCTCCAGGCCATACCCAAGCCCTATGACCCCGGCTGGACCTCCGGCCGGAACGCAGCCCAATTCCTGGGGATGGGGCTTGCGGCAAGCCACGCCCCCAGGAATCGGGCCCCGCTCTTGCTAAAGTCGGCCCTGGCTGGGTCTGCATGTCTGACACTGGTCAGGTTCTTCCCTGCTCAGTTAGATTGGAGAGGAATGGGCTCCGTAATGCACAGACGCCATGTGAGAGAGACTTTCATAGACTTTCACAGATTCTAGGACTGGAAGGGACCTTGAGAGGTCATCGAGTCCAGTCCCCTGCCCGCATGGCAGGACTAAATACTGTCTAGACCATCCCTGATAGACATTTATCTAACCTACTCTTAAATATCTCCAGAGATGGAGATTCCACAACCTTCCTAGGCAATTTATTCCAGTGTTTAACCACCCTGACGGTTAGGAATTTTTTCCTAATGTCCAACCTAAACCTACCTTGCTGCAGTTTAAGCCCATTGCTTCTTGTTCTATCCTTAGAGGCTAAGATGAACAAGTTTTCTCCCTCCTTTTGTGACACCCTTTTAGATACCTGAAAACTGCTATCATGTCCCCTCAGTCTTCTCTTTTCCAAACTAAACAAACCCAGTTCTTTCAGCCTTCCTTCATAGGTCATGTTCTCTAGACCTTTCATCATTCTTGTTGCTCTTCTCTGGACCCTCTCCAATTTCTCCACATCTTTCTTGAAATGGAGTGCCCAGAACTGGACACAATACTGCAGTAGAGGCCTAACCAGCGCAGAGTAGAGCGGCAGAATGACTTCTCCTGTCTTGCTCACAACACACCTGTTAATGCATCCCAGAATCACGTTTGCTTTTTTTGCAACAGCATTACACTGTTGACTCATATTTAGCTTGTGGTCCACTATAACCTCTAGATCCCTTTCTGCTGTACTCCTTCCTAGACAGTCTCTTCCCATTCTGTATGTGTGAAACTGATTGTTCCTTCCTAAGTGGAGCACTTTGCATTTGTCTTTATTGAACTTCATCCTGTTTACCTCAGACCATTTCTCCAATTTGTCCAGATCCTTTTGAATGATGACCCTATCCTCCAAAGCAGTTGCAATCCCTCCCAGTTTGGTATCATCTGCAAACTTGATAAGCGTACTTTCTATGCCAATATCTAAGTCGTTGATGAAGATATTGAACAGAGCCCGTCCTAAAACAGATCCATGCAGAACCCCAATTGTGATACCTTTCCAGCAGGATTGGGAACCATTAATAACAACTCTCTGAGTACGGTTATCCAGCCAGTTACGTACCCACCTTATAGTAGCCCCATCTAAGTTGTATTTACCTAGTTTATTGATAAAGCTATTATGCAAGACCGTATAAATTGCCTTACTAAAGTCTAGGTATACCACATGCACCGCTTCTCCCTTATCCACAAGACTCGTTATCCTATCAAAGAAAGCTATCAGATTGCTTTGACATGATTTGTCTTTACAAATCCATGCTGGCTATTCTCTATCAATTTACCAGCTTCCAAGTGTTTGCAGATGATTTCCTTAATTACTTGCTCCATTATCTTCCCTGGCACAGAAGTTAAACTAACTGGACTGTAGTTTCCTGGGTTGTTTTTATTTCTGTACACTCTCAAAATGGTGTCAAAACCTAAGTAATATACAAAATCATTCCCACCGACCCCCCACTAGCTTTCCTGGTGGAGAAGCCATGTATTGTTCTGTCTGTGTTGTTTCTCATTCACACACAGAATCCCTGTTCACCTCCCTCTTTGGTAAGAGCTCCAGCCATGCGGAGGGCTCTGGGCTCTGCAGGTTTAGAAATAGACAGGGGTTTAACTCCAGAGCTGGATGTGCATCAGCAAGGCCACCAGAGAGCACAGATCCTAGGAACTCCTCGTTAGGGCATCACAATTCCCCCCACCTCCCCAGACGTCTGTCTCCCCCGAGGAAGCTCAGTGACCATGTTCCCATCCTCTTGGATTCTACGTTCCCCCAGCACAGCAGAGAGAGAGGTTCCAGTTTGACAGATGCTCTCCCAATCCTCCACACACCCTGATCTTCTCTGATTTCACCACCTGCACAGGATTCCCCCTTCCCAAACCTGACCTGATTAGCCGGCTGGAACGAGGAGAAGAGCCGTGGGTGCCCGATCTCCAGGCCTGCGAGGAAAGAGAGATCCCAAGAGGTGCCCACACAGGTGAGGACTGACACAAAAACCGTCTGGTGAATGAAGGAAAAAGTTGAAAATCTCAAAAATATGGTATCAGTAAGTGCCCTCGGTTCTTCCTCATCTCGCCCAGGGCAGGGCTACAGTCAGCAGATATCACTGACATCGTTTCCCACATGTCCTGTTACCTGCAGGTTTTTCCTTCCCAAAGTTCCTTCTCTGTGAATTTTTGGGTGGGAAGTGGAGGCAGAATAAAATTGCTCCATCTCTGGAGCTTTAGTATGTTGGGTTTTCCCTCAGTGATATTCCTCTTTCTTTCTCCCAGGCACAATGACGCCTGTCTGGATTGTCTCTCCCCCAGCAGGTGACGAGACAGTGAGTGAGAAAAAAGAGGGAAATCAACAGCAGGAAGTTCCTGGGCACGAGGAATCACAGGGGACCTTTGAGGGAAGAGCTGAAGAGAATATTTCCCAGTGCTTGCAACAGGGACAAGCCTGGGGAAATTGGCAGAGCTCAGAGAGGCTGCTGAGAAACCACTCAAGGGAGCAGATGGATGAATCTATTATCTGTGGGAAAGGATACAGGGATCCCACAGCCCATCACACAACTCCTAAGGAAGACAAACACTATGAATGCCTCAGTTATGGAAAAGGATTCATTCTGAGACCACAGTTTGTTTCACCTCAGCCAATTCATACTGGAGAGAAATCACTTCAATGCTTGGACCATGGGAGAAGCCACACAGGACAGAAATTCTATCAATACCTTAAGGGCAGGAACTCTTTGAATTGGAAGTCAGCACTGACTACACATCAGATAAGCCACATAGGAGAGAGACCCCATAAGTGCTTAGACTGTGGGAAAAGTTTTATATGGAAGTCAGACGTTGTCAGACATCAGGCTATCCACACAGGAGAGAGACCTCATAAGTGCTTAGACTGTGGAAAAAGTTTCGTACAGAGGTCAACCCTACTTAATCATCAGGCAGTCCACACAGGAGAGAGACCCCATAAGTGCTTGGACTGTGGGAAAAGTTTCACACACAGATCAAATCTTAAACAACATCAGTGGATCCACACAGGAGAGAGACCCCATAAGTGCTCACATTGTGGAAAAAGTTTCGTACACAGGTCAGACCTTGTTAAACATCAGGCTATTCACACTGGAGAGAGACCTCATAAGTGCTTGGACTGTGGGAAAAGTTTTATACGGAGGTCGGCCCTTGTCAAACATCAGACAGTCCACACTGGAGAGAGACCCCATAAGTGTTTAGATTGTGGGGAAAGTTTTATATGGAAGTCAGGGCTTGCTAATCATCAGGCAATCCACACAGGAGAGAGACCCCATAAGTGCTTAGACTGTGGAAAAAGTTTCATACAGAGGTCAGATCTTGTTAAACATCAGGCAATCCACACAGGAGAGAGACCACATAAGTGCTTGGACTGTGGGAAAAGTTTTATACGGAGGTCATCCCTTGTAAAACATCAGGCAATCCACACGGGCGAGAGACCTCATAAGTGCTTAGACTGTGGAAAAAATTTCATACAGAGGTCAAACCTTGTGAAACATCAGGCAATCCACACAGGAGAGAGATCCCATAAGTGCTTAGACTGTGGAAAAAGTTTTGTATGGAAGTCAGGCCTTGCTAATCATCAGACAATTCACACAGGAGAGAGATCCCATAAGTGCTTAGACTGTGGAAAAAGTTTCATACAGAGGTCAAATCTTATAACACATCAGAAGATCCACACAGGTGAGAGATCCCATAAGTGCTTAGACTGTGGAAAAAGTTTCATACAGAGGTCAAATCTTATAACACATCAGAAGATCCACACAGGCGAGAGATCCCATAAGTGCTTAGACTGTGGAAAAAATTTTATATGGAAGTCAGCCCTTGTGAAACATCAAGCAGTCCACACAGGAGAGAGATCCCATAAATGCTTAGACTGTGGAAAAAGTTTCATACACAGGTCTGACGTTGTAAAACATCAGGCAATCCATACAGGAGAGAGACCCCATACGTGCTTAGACTGTAGAAAAAGTTTCATACAGGGGTCAGACCTTGTAAAACATCAGGCAATCCATACAGGAGAGAGACCCCATAAGTGCTTAGACTGTGGAAAAAGTTTCACACAGAGATCAAATCTTAAAACACATCAGAGAATCCACACAGGAGAGAGACCCCATAAGTGCTTGGACTGTGGGAAAAGTTTCATACAGAGGTCGGACCTTGTTAAACATCAGGTAATCCACACAGGAGAGAGACCCCACAAGTGCTTAGACTGTGGGAAGAGTTTCATAAGGAGATCAACCCTTCTTAATCATCAGGCAATCCACACAGGAGAGAGACCCCATAAATGCTTAGACTGTGGGAAACGTTTCATACGGCAGTCAGCCCTTTTTAGACATAAAGTAGTCCACACAGGAGAGAGACCCCATCAGTGCTCAGACTGTGGAAAAAGATTCATGCAGAGTTCAATGCTTTTTAAACATCAGGCAATCCATACAAGGGGAAGACCATAAGTGCTTGGACTCTGGGAAAGTTTTCAGAATCAGATCAGCTTTTCTAAACATCAGGCAAAACAAACATATTGCTTAGATTATGGAAAAACATTTCAAATAGATGTCAGCCCGTGATTTACATCAGAGAATCCACCCAGGGAGACACCCCATAACTGCTTAGCCTGTGGAAAGAGTTTTATATGGAGGTCAAACATTGTTAAACATGCAGCAATCCACATTGGAAAGAGACCCCATAAGTGCTTAGACTGTGGGAAACATTTCAGAAACTGATCAGTCCTTCTTTTTCATCAGAGAATCCACACAAATACAGGACTCCATAACTACTGGACTGTAACAAATGTTTCAGACAGTGATCAGACCTCATTAAACATTGGAGAATTCACACACGATCTAAACTTGTGTGACACCTGGCCAGAAAGAGTTAAGAATCTTGCAGGCTATTTGACCCAGATTCAACTTTTAAAGACATGTTCGAAAAATGTGTAAATGGTATTTGTGGCCATTCCAAGTTATATAGACTAGAACTTTGAAATGTAACCTGGTATTGTTAAAAACTTGGAGGACAATAGTAGTGTAGTTGATTAATTGCAATTAACTGAAAATCATAATGGTGTGTATTAAAATTAATCTCAATGATCACATTGTTAAATAATAGAATACCAATTGAAATTTGTTAAATGTTTTTGGATGTTATTCTGCGTTTTCATATATGTTGATTTCTCTCACAACAAGAATAGAAAGTGCACAGTGATCACAAACAAAAATAGTATTTTTCAATTCATCTCATACAAGTACTGTAGTGCAATCTCTTTATCAGGAAATCTTATCTGCCAGAGAAATCCCCTGTGGCTGGCATTTTCCATTTTCCTGCTGTGACGTTGTACTCTATATGATTTTATGAAAGTATGCTGATGAGTGTGACTATAATGTAACTAAAATATGTTTCATGCAAAAGGTCTCTTGTAAGGTATAATGACACAGCTTATAATCTACTGAGTGTAGTCACCCTATTTGTATAAATGTATCACTCTAATATCTGAAACTAGAAATATGAACCATAACTCTGAGGGCCTATTGTAATTATGCAAAGTGTGGGCCATTAATGGTGGTTTGGCATCTTGATGGCTCCCATCAACCAGGACAATTGACTGTGAATGGCTCTGTTTGCAGGCAGGCCTTCCTGTGAGTCAGGCTGGGAGGAATGAAGGCTTGGGGTCTTACAATGATATGTGATCATGTCACCTAAACTGGAATCCGTCTTTAACCTGGTGTTTTTCCATTGAGAAGGAGGGGTCGGAACCCAGAGGGACAAAGGATTCCTGCCTTATGCAAAAGATATATACCGGTAAGTGGATGGAACAGAACAAATGGGGCTGCAATCATGAGAAATCCCCTAGCTACCACCTGAGCTGGAACACGGGCTGTACCAGGGGAAAGGATTGTGCCCAGACTAGGAAGGCGTCCAGTGTGTGATAGAAGCTTATTGAAACATCTGAGGGTGAGATTTTATCTGTAATCACTTTCTTACTGTATTAGGTTAGACATGAGTGTTTTGTTTTATTTTGCTTGGTAATTCACTTTGTTCTGTCTGCTACTACTTGGAACCACTTAAATCCTACTTTCTGTATTTAATAAAATCACTTTTTACTTGTTAATTAACCCAGAGTATGTATTAATACATGGGGGGGGGGGGCAAACAGCTGTGCATATCTCTCTGTCAGTGTTATAGAGGGCGAACAATTTATGAGTTTACACTCTATAACCTTTATAAAGGGTAAAATGGATTTATTTGTGTTTTAGACCCCATTGGGAGTTTGGTATCTGAGTATTAAAGACAGGAACACTTCTTAAGTTGCTTTCAGTTAAGTCTGCAGTTTGGGGCACTGGTTCAGCCCCTGGGTCTGTGTTGGAGCAGGCTGGTGTGTCTGGCTCAACAAGACAGGGTACTGGAGTTCCAAGCTGGCAGGGAAAGCAGGGGCAGAAGTAACCTTGGCACATGAGTTGGCAGCCTCCAAGGGGGTTTCTGTGTTCTAACCCGTCACACCTGCCTCCTGCCAAAGGAGAGTCAATTGGCATTTTTTTTTAGCTTCTCCCGGAGACATAGCTGCTATCGTGCATTGGGGTGGATTAATTAACTCTCCTGCAGGTGCAGTACAGAAAACTGCTCCATGTAGGGATGTGCCACCACCCTTCACCCTGCCCTAAGTGGAGGAGGAGGAGGAGGGTGGCTTCTAGGGTCTGAGCAGGGGGAAAAAATTGACCGGTCGGGGGGTTATGCAGGTGACAAACACCTGCCAGGAATGGTCTATCTGTAGTCATTTGCTACATCAGAGAGCAGTTTTTTTACAATAGCCGTTTCTTATAAACCATTTACATATCTGCAACTGGTGCAGGTAGCAAATACCTACAGGGAACTGTTTCCTATACACACCTGCCAGCTCCCACTGTGTGCAGAGCAGAGGGAAGCCAACCCATGCTGTGCTGGAGGCAGGGACAGCCACAACTAGGTGGAGCTGAAAGAGAGCTGAAGTGGGGAAGGGGGTGTAGATGAGGGGGGGATGAGGGATGGGTCAGGGGCAGGAGGAGGATGCAGTGGACAGGGCAGGGTGCTGAAGGGGGGATGGGGCAATGCAGGGGAATAGAGAAGACTTATGGGCCAGATGGGAACAGAGCTGCAATAGAAGGAAACTGACAGTGGTGGGGGGGGGGGCGGGATGGGTCACTGTGAGGTAAAAGAGGGATGTCGGGGGAGAGACTGGAGGGAGGCTGTGAGAGCAAGAGAAGACTGGAAGGGGGAGAGACGGAAAAAGGGTGGGGGTCAGGGGGAAGGAGAGGGAGAGATAAAAGTGCAGCTCCCCCACCCTATGGGGAAGGAGTGTGGGGGCTGCCTCACCCAGCAGCCAGAGTGGAATTCTTTACCTCAAGTATCACTGAAGCTTTGGGGGTATGGGGAGGTTTCTGCCAAAGGGCTCAGAAGCTACAAAGCAGGTATCCAGACTAGGGATGTAAATAGCATTTTAAAGAAGTAATTGTTTCATGTATTGGTTAAACATTAAAGGAATTCACAACACAGGCCCCAGCCCAGGATCCCGGCTCTCTCCCCCGCCCAGCATCCCGGTTGCCACCATGACTGGTTTAGCCCAGCAAAGCACAGGGGGAGAGGCTGGAATTGCTCTGGACCCAGTGGACATTTTTTAGAGTAGGGGTTCGGTGCCCCCCCGATCCCTGACTGTGTCCCCCCACCCCCTTGAGTGGGGCCGGGAGCAGGACTATGGCTCCGGGAGGGGGGAGTTGGGATGCAGACAGGGGTAAGGGGCCTGAGGCTGGACATGGAAGCTGATGAAGTCATCCCCGTCATACTGGAATTCCCTCCCCACAATGTCCGGGGCTGTCCCAGTCCATGGCTAGCGTCCCATGGAAACCTGGGGGAGGGCAGGGACAGAACTAGGTCAGCAGCCAGAAGTGCTCAAAGATCATGAATCTGCCCCCCCCCCCCGCACCCCCAGTCATCTTACAGAGATTACAAAGGGGGGGGGGGGTTATTTGCCCTCTGGATTTGCACCTTTCCAGGGACACTGGGAAGAAAGGTCCTGTCACCTAGAGCCTGACGGCGTGTGGCCACTGCCAGAGCACGTGACCGAGCCACAGAATCCCTGCAGCACAGCCAGGGCCTGGGCAGGAGGCCTGGGACATGGGAGGGACAGACTGTGAACTGCCCTGGCATCCCACAGACGCTGTTTGTGCTTTCCCCATGCCCACAGTGTGGCAGTACCAGCCCGCTCTTCTTCGCCCCCCACCACTCTCTCCTGTGGCTACCAGCACGCAGAGTCGGTGCATCCACTAGCAAACTAGGCAGTTGCCTAGGGCGCCAAGATTTGAGGGAGCCGAAAAGCGGTGCCCAAAAAGTCTGGGATGCTCACCCCGCGCCGGCTAAATGTGTAACCCTCTTCGATCATCTCCGGCCAGCCGGGAAGTGATGTCATTCCTCCTCCAGCCGCCGGGGGCTCTGCGCTGCTCCCTGCTGCTCTGGTCTTCCCCAGGCCCCAGCCCCCGCTCAGCCCCGCCCTGCCCCCATTCCCCTGAGCTCTGCAGCGGGGCCAGGGCTGCACTCACCATCAGCAGGAAATACAGTGACCTGGCCTCAGCTGCGCCATAGGGGAGTGCTGGGGGCGTAGTTTCCCCCTGCCCCCCAAGCCATCCCTGACCCCCTGGAGGCCTCCCGCCCAGCTCCCGCTTCCCCCACGGAGGCCTGGGGCACCCCCCAAGCGCGGGGGGGGGGAGGGACTGCATAGGGCCCAAGAATATCTAGGGACGGCCCTGGTACCCGCCACCATGCCCTCAGCCAGCCCCTGCTGCACCCCCTGCCCTGCCTAAAGCCTGCCCTGCACCCACGCCTCCATCCAACCCCTGCAGCACACCCTCGCCGAAGCCCGCCAGCCCCACACCCCTAGCTCCAGCCAACCCTGCACCCCATCTCCAACCAGCTCTGCATCCCCTGCCCTCCCCGAAGGCAGCCAGCCCCTGCCGCAGCCCCGTACCCAAAGCCAGCCAGCCCCAAACCCCATCCCCTGCCTGCAGCCAGCCCCACACCCCCTGACTCCAGCCAGCCCCGCTCCCCCACCTCCATCGAACCCCTGCAGCACCCCCCACCCCAAAGCCAGCCAGCCGGACACCCCCTGTCTCCAGCCAACCCCGCACCCTATCTCCAACCAGCTCCGCATCCCCTGCCCTGCCCTGCCCGAAGCCAGCCAGCCCCACACCCCCTGCCTCCAGCCAGCCCCGCTCCCCCACCTCCATCAAACCCCTGCAGCACCCCCCACCCCAAAGCCAGCCAGCCAGACACCCCCTGTCTCCAGCCAACCCCGCACCCTATCTCCAACCAGCTCCGCATCCCCTGCCCTGCCCTGCCCGAAGCCAGCCAGCACCACACCCCCCTGTCTCCAGCCAACCCCTGCTGCACCCTCCTGCCCCAAAGCAGCCTCACGCCCTGTCAGGTTATTCATTTATTTTCATTAAATATGTAATCTAAATCATGAAATTAATACATTTCCAAGCCGAATATGTATTAATTCTAATGAACAATGCCATATTATGCAGTATTCATTTTTGAAAGTTTATAATAAGCGATGCTCCGGGGGGCAGTGGGGGGTGGGAGACGAAAGGTGGAAGTTTAGCCTAGGGTGCAAAATATCCTTCACTGGCCCTGCCAGCACGGACTAGCTTTGGCCCTTCCAGCATTAGTGTGCAGCAGATTTCACATCCATTGGACTCAGAGAAATACCTTTCCGGTGTTCTCCCGCCGCACTGCGATCACCCCTTCGCTATAGATGTGAAACTTGATTGACATATGTGATCGCTCTGATCAGCAGCTGTATGTGGAGAGGCTGGGGTCCCCTGAAGGTCCCCCCCAAAACCATCTCCGCTTAGTGTTGAAAGGGGACCTGGAGTTCAGCGCCTCTTGCATTCCACAGGTGCCGGGGAAGGCAGAGCGAGCTGCGATGTGAATCCACGTGATCGCTTTTAGTCCACAGCCCCAGCTCTGCCTCCACGCTGGGCATCAGTGTAATTCCTGCTTCCCCCAGGGAGATGAGACTCACTCCATGTGTCTGACTCCCCAGCAAGCGGAGAAATGAGACTAAAGCCTAGATTCCAAGGCCAGAAGAGATCATAGAGATATAATCTCATCTGCCCTCCTCTAGACCAGCCCAGAGACCTGCCCCCAAATAATTCCTACTGCAGAGCTTTTAGAAAAACATCCCATCTTGAATTAACAATGGGCAGCAAGGGAGAATCCACCAGAACCCTGGGTACATTGGTCCAGTGGCTAATTACTTTAAAATGTAAAGGCACTTGAGTTTGTTTTCTTTGTAATAAGGTTTCTGCCACCGTATCCAGGCAGGCAACTAGTGGAGTGAGGCTGGAATCCAGGGGAAGAGGCGTATAAGCCAACACAGCCAATGGCTTATCCGAGCATTAATGTCATGATTTGGGTTGCACTAGTTGCTGGGCAGTGGCTGTTTAACCAGCATTTCAGCCGGGAGCATTTCTAGTTTGTGCATTTCAAAGTCTGCCTTTGCTGCAGAAGAAACCCTAAGAAAATCCAGTCCGTGATCAATCTCTTGTCATTATTTTAAACACAGCTTTGGGATTCAGAGGGGAGAGCCGGAAGGAGTTTTTAGTCTTTCAAGGAGGCTCTACTGCTGTTTTAGGCTGAAAGGGTGTAGCAATAATTAGTGACAGCACAAGCTAATCAACCTATTAAAGGAACCTAGGGTGACCAGACGTCCCAATTTTATCGGGACTGTCCCGATATTTGCTTCTTTGTCCCGCGTGCCGAACAATGTTTGGTCAGGACACTGGACAAAGAAGAAATTTTGCCTTCCGCTCTGGCGCTCGGGCCCCCACCGCCCCGGCTCCGCCCTCTCCTTCCCCCATTGGCTCCCTCCCCAAATCCCCGCCCTCCCCAAATCCCCGCCTCTTCCCCAGCATTCCTCCTCCCTCACAGGCTTGCAGCATGGCGGCGCAAGCCTGGAGGGAGTGGGTGGCGCCGGTGCCTGGATCCTGGAGCTGGTGAGTCAGCTCCAGCACCCGGGCACCGGGCGGGCAAAGGGGGGCTGGCAAGGGAGGGAGACGGGGGGGCTCAGCTGTGAACCGTCCCGCCGCGCCAGAAGGCTTCTGCCTGGGCTGCTGCACCCGGGGCCGGGAGTGCAGCTTGGAGGCTGCTCCAGCCCTGCAGCCTGCGGGGCAGCACGGTGGGTCCGCTCGGGGCAGCGCGGAGCGGGCAGGTGCTGGGTGGGTGGCGCGGGGGCATGGGCCGAATCCCCGCTGCTGCTGGGGAGCCCCGCGCCTCTCCCTCCTGCTCGCGGCTGCGGCTCCTCAGCGGGACGTGCCCCCGGCCTGCCCCGGGCACATGCGGCGCGCATCCAGCTGCTCCTTCCCGGCGGAAGCTAATCAACCTATTAAATGAGCCAGAAGAAGCCTGAGAATGGCGGGGCCTGGACTTAGAAAAGTGCAGCTGCAAATGATCTCAGAGAGGGAAGCGAGGCCAGTGCCCGCAAATCAGCCAGACGTGGGCTGAGGATTTCTCTCCTGTGTTTGGAATTATGTTGACAGACTCCCCCTGCTCGGGCACAGAAACCACCCCCCAGCTGGGTCCAGGAGAGGCAGCACCCGTGCTTCTGAAAGGGGCTCTGCGTCAGATGGAGATTTCTGGTGCAGGACTGGAGAGGAAGGGTGGGCTTGTGGGTAAAGAACTTGACTGGGGCTCTGGAGAGGGACAGTCAGTTCCTGCCTCCACTGTGAATTTCCTGCTCATCAGTCAGTGCTTCAGTTTCACACCCGTGTATCTCTCGCTCCCCATGACTTTAGAAGAGGAACACTTCCGAACTAGAGCTGGTGGAATATTGGCAATTTTGGGGGAAAAAATTGAAAAGAGAACAATAAAGCTGAAATTTCAAAGTGTCCCTTGGAACAAGAATGCTGAAAATGCTTCAGTTCAGACCCCTCCTATTGTTTCATTTTCATCCTGGAGGTTCATTTTGGTTTGCTGGTGTGACGCAGTAGGGATGGGGTGGATTGACCTGGGAATGTGGTTTAGTTTTACTGGGGCTGTCTGCATGGGGGATGGGAGAGCAGGGGATGACTTTAGGTGAGGGATGGTACTTGAGCCTGTAACCTGAGCCAGGAAGGGCGTGGGGAGTCCACACCTTTGCCTGAGAAGCTGGACAAAGGGAGAGAGCCTGCTGGAGGGGTTTTTGGTTTCAGTTTGGGACTGGCTGGGAAGGGGCAGGGAACCCCAAGTCTGGGGTCTAAGATCCTTGCCCCCCAGAGGGACCTGGCTGAGGGGTCCTGGTTGTACTTACAAGCCCTACTTGAGACTGTGTTTCTGTCATCTAATAAACCTTCTGTTTTACTGGCTGGCTGAAAGTCACGGTGAATCGCAGGAAGTGGGGGGGTGCAGGGCCCTGTAGGGTTACCATATTTTGAGTGTCCAAAAGGAGGACACTCCACGGGGCCCGGCCCCGCCCACGCCCCAACTCCACCCCTTCCCCAAAGTCCCCGCCCCAACTCCGCCCCCTCCCCTGCTTCCCGCGAACATTTGATTCGTGGGAAGC
Source organism: Malaclemys terrapin pileata (assembly GCF_027887155.1). NCBI lineage: Eukaryota > Metazoa > Chordata > Testudines > Emydidae > Malaclemys > Malaclemys terrapin. The sequence goes on along the minus strand of NC_071517.1, from coordinate 41,018,808 downwards.
CTGAAGCAGGTAAGCAGGGTTTGGGGGGAGGAGACGCGGCCCAGTCTGGCCCCCCGGCGTCTCCAGCCTGGGTCGGCTCGGGCCCTGGGGTGCCGGCCCCAGGCCAGCCCCCGGCCCGCCCAGGACTGCCGGTCCCTGGCCCGGCCCTCGGCTCAGCAGCCCCGGCCCCCAGCCCCCGGCTCGGCACCACCGGCCCGGCCCCCGGCCCCCAGCCCCCGGCCCAGCACCGCCGGCCCCGCATGTCCCGATTTTCCCGGACATGTCTGGCTTTTTGGGATTTCCCCCCAGACGGGGATTTGGAGCCCAAAAAGCCGGACATGTCTGGGAAAATCCGGACGTATGCTAACCCTAGGGCCCTGACTCCCACATACTCCATGACAGCTGGTCACCTTTTATGAAATATGACATGGTACCATGTTGGCAACAGGAACCGAAATGGTAAACATGTCACCAAAATTTACATGCTTCTGCAAAACATTTTGATTTTGATAAAACTGAAGTTTTGGGATCTGGCAGACTGGGGCTGGACTGGCTCTGGAGAGAGATCAGTACACAGGCGCTCAGCCGACTCCCCTCCACCCGGAGAGCCGATTGCAGAGTTGGACACTGAGGAGTTGCTGATATTCAGAACAGAGTTCGTGCCACTGTTTCCGTAGCATCCCTGCCAGCTGTCAGCCTGCTCCAGCAGCGGGGCTCTCAGCCATGCAGTGAGAGATGGACACACCTGGGGAGAGCAGGGGAGACGTGCAAGAGGCAGAGGAAGAGTGAGGAGCAGCTGGGGAGGAGAATGGCTCTACTTGCTAAAAGAGGAAGGGGGGGCAGGAGGGAAGGAAGGGGGTGGGATGAGGAGGAGATGGTGAGGTGGGGAAGGGGTATGGGATGGGGAAGAGAAGGTGATAGGAGAAGTGGGGAAGGGGGAAGCTGGAGTCCAGCATGTGGCATCCACTTGGCAGACGCTGGGGCTCCCCTGTTAAGCAGGCCCATCGAACCCTCACCCTGACAAGCCCCACCTCCCCTGCATCTGTATCACCCCAATGAGATTCCCAGATACCCTCCCCACTAAGCCCCAACCACCTGCACCTGTACCCCCATCCAAATGAACCCCACCTCCCCTGCATGTAGACCCCCCTGCTGAGCCCCAAACACCTTCACCTGGATCCCCTGCAGAGTCCCATTGTCCCTGCACCTGGCACCCCCCAAGGAGCTTCTGTGCATCCAGATCTCCCACTGAGCTGCCCACACCCAGGTTGCCCCACAGAGAACTCTCTTACCCCCACCTGGATCTCCCCACACTAAGTCCCTCTGCACTCGGATCCTGCTGCCGGGCTGAGCCTGCTCACCCACACCTGGTGTGCCTGGCACGGGGGGGCAGGGCCCCAAGGTGATTCTGGGGCAGGCCTGGCCCTTGCGCTGTGTCAGGGTCAGGTGCAGCCTCACTGAGGCATCCCTGTCCTGGGGTGGTGTGGGGTGGGGTGGGGGGAGGCTGCAGGGTGATCTCCCACCTCCATGCAACCAGTGGCCTGTGCTCCCCACTGCCATGTTGGAGCCTCCACATTTATTTATTGACAAATAAAATTTTCAGAATTTTAAAATATTGTGTGCAGAATTTTTAAATTGGTGCAGAATCCCCTCAGGAATATGGGGTGTGTGCAGCTGTGATGGTGGGTGTGTGAGGAAGGAGGTGGGCAGTGGGGAGACCCATGGGCGGGGGGCGCTGGGCGAGCGGTGTGGAGTGCAGGGTCCTGTGCAGTTGGGGTGGAAGGCCAGTGGGGGAGGTCTCTGGACGAGGGGGCGCTGGGCATAAGAGTGGTGCTTTGGGCAGGGGGTGGTGTGGTGCAGGCCCGCCCAGGAGGGGAAGGGGCACGCTGGCAGCACAGCGCTGGGCTGGTTTGTAAACAGCGCCCTCTCCTGGGCTGCGCAGAGCAGGGCCGCTCCTGACCTGCTGTGCCTCATAGTGCCCAGCTCACCCTTTACTCTGGAGACTGACCATCCCGCCCCCTGCACCTTGCCCCGTGGGGGCCCACAAATAGGTTAGGCACTGGGCCCACGAAGAGTTAATCCAGCCCTGCAGAGTGGAGCTAAGAGTTTTCCTTTTGCCTTTCTGATTGTGTCCTGATTTTTTTTAATTAATTGCTGTTTAGTAAATTAATTTGTTCTGAACTATAGACAATGGTCAGGGAATAGGTCAGGGAAGCGTCCAGAGTGGAGGAAGAGCCCTGGAGTGGGGACGCTCTAGCCCGTGTCCTGAGTGGTCACAACCAGATTGGGGGGCGAGCCCCTCAGGAAGCCTGGGCCCAGCCTTGTCGGGGTTATAAGGACTTTGCCACACACGACAGTGGAAGGGGAGCCCTCAAGGTGAGGCAGGCTCTGGGTGAAGGGAGTGGGAGCGAGGACTCAGATCCTTCCGCTATTCGATTCCACCCGGGGGTGTTTAAGTCAGGAAAGTTCCCCCCAATAGCGGGACCATGTCCCCGCTTACCTCTGTGCATGTTTACTGGTTTCTCCTAAAGTTCACTAAGTATTTTAGGTTTCAGAGTAACAGCCGTGTTAGTCTGTATCCGCAAAAAGAAGAACAGGAGTACTTGTGGCACCTTAGAGACTAACAAATTTATTAGAGCATAAGCTTTCGTGGACTACAGCCCACTTCTTCGATATGCATCCGAAGAAGTGGGCTGTAGTCCACGAAAGCTTATGCTCTAATAAATTTGTTAGTCTCTAAGGTGCCACAAGTACTCCTGTTCTTCTTTTTAAGTATTTTAGGAAGAAGTGTCAGAGCGGCCACCAGCGAGAGTTGCTGGCCCCAGTTTGAAGCAACCAAAAATTTGGTCGTGAGAATCCCTGGGCTAGATGCTCACGATGGGCCCTTCTGAACTAGGAGCCGGACACAGAGATGCTGCAGCGCGATGGGTTGATCGCTAGGACCCAGGAGCAGCTGGGAGGCGGCTCTGGGGGAGCGATCGCTGGGCTCAGGCCCGGCAGCAGGAAGTGACTCGCAGCCGCTGCGGGGACTCTGGCTCCAGGCTCCTGGCGAGATCCCCGAGCCCCGGCGGCTGGTGCTGGGAGCCCGGAGCCCGGGCTGCAGCCGGGAGAGGGGAATCTCCAGCAGGGCCCTTCCCGCTGCTCCCCAGGAGCCTCTCCCAGGGCAGAGCCCCCAGCCCGGCCAGGCCCTGCCCCAGGGGGCCCCGCTCGGAGGGAAGGTGAGAGAGACCCGACCCCCCCCCGTCACCCCCGGGCTGCAGGGGGAGGGTTTGGCCCCAGGCTGCTCCCAGCGGAGCTGGCTGCGATTCCCGCCCTGGGCCCGGGAAAGCTGCCGCCAGCTCCCGGTGTGTGCGGGGCGGGGGGAGGATCCTGTTACCACCCATCCCCCTCCCCCCATCTGCTGCTTTGTTTCGCTGCCCCTGACCGCGCTGGTGCGGAGGGAGGCTGCAGCTCAGGGAGATCTGGGGGGGGGGGGGTAAATGGGTGGGACAGAAGGTGGGCAGGGGCCAAACTGAATGCAGGGTGGGGGGCCCTATTTGGGGTCCGGGGAAGGAGCGAGGCCCAGGGGCAGAATCAGGGCCGGGGGCAGCACAGGTGCTGGATCTAGGCTGGTGGGGCCCTGACACACCCACTAGCTTGAAGGGTTTTCCATCCTATCCAGGGTTTACAGTTTCGTTCAATGGCTCTCAGTGCCCCCCACTGTACAGATTGTTTCAGCCCCCCCTGTCTGGGACTAGGAGCCAGGAATAAGAACAGAGTACAGCAGGTGGGGGGTGAACGTAGGGCTGAGGAAGGCAAGACCCTCCACTGTAGGGGCAGGACCCCCAACCCCTGAGAACCCCCAACATCCCTCCAACCCACTGAGCCTGTGGCCCCAGCCTCCCTGGTCCTGGAGCCCAGGGAGGATGCACGGCCCCATCCTCACCCCGAGGGCAGCCGAAGGAGAAGCCTGAGACGCTCCTCACAGGGGCCGTGCACCCCACCTCCGCAGTCAGCTGTGACTCTCAGCCAGCTTGGAAAACAGACGGGTTTATTGGTCGCTGGGAACACAGCATAGAACAGAGCTTGTTAGCACAGAAATCAGGAGCCTTCAGCAAAGTCCATCTTGGGGAGAATCCAAAGTCCCGAGTCCTGGACTCTCCTCACTGAGTCCCAAAGCAGGAGACTGACCCGCTTCCAGACCCGCCTTCCTCAGTGATGCCCAGCTGCCTCTGTGCTTTCTCTCTTTCCAGGAAAACAGGTCACCTGGCTTCCCCCTCTCTCTTTGTTCTCCAACACCTTCAGCTGGCTGGCTCCTTGCCATGATACAGAATTTTGGCCATTCTTTATGCCCAGGCAGCCACTCTGCAGTCACACCTGCCCTCTGGAGGTCTCTGCAATGATCACACACCTGTATCCCACCAGCTTGAAACTTGAGTAACACGTGGGGAAACTGAGGCACACACAGTATTCAGAGAAAACATTAAGAACATTCCCACTTCATCACACCCCTCTGAGACCAGCCTAGGGGCTCTTTCTCCAGTGGCTGGAACCACTCTAACCATACCAGTCCCTGAGCCTGAGCCTCCAGGTGATGAAGAGACCTGGTGAAAGGGCTGGAGCTGGGCAGGCAAATGACTCTGCACAAAGGGCCCCTTTCAGGGACCAGCTGGTGAGTTTGGCCTACAAGGGGAGGGGCTCCCTGTGTCTGTGAGCCCCAGAGCTGCTGCCCTCAGTGACAGAGCTGGGTTCAACCCCCGTTACCAGTGTCAGAGCTGCCTGATGAGAGCAAAGGCCCACGACAATGGGGCAGTCGCCCGTTCTCTAGGGCGAGGGAAGAAGATAAAAGGGGAGAGCGGAGAGACTTGAAGGGCAGCAGGAGCAAAAAGTGGGGAGGGAGGTTCCCAGCTCCCAGCCCGGCCCAGATCCATTCCCTGCACCCCCGGGGCAGTCAGCTCTCCTGGGAACAAGGGGAGGAGCTGAGAGAGGAAAAGCCAGTTGCTGACTCTGCTGAGCTCCGCACTACTGAGGGAGACGGGGGAGAGCTAGAGGGGTTACAATACACTGTAGGGCAGTGCCCTAAAGTGACTCCTTTGATTCTGCTCTTTTTCCAGTGTTTGGCTCAGAGATGCTGTTCTGGGGAGATTTAGAACGGACATGGTGGGATTAGTTCTAATGGGGGGCGAGGGGCCTGTCTGGGGTGATAATGGACTAACTGGGTTTCTTCCCAGCATGGCAGAGACATCGAATCATAGTGTCTGTCTGCAGGGAGAGAGCCTGGGGGGAATCGGGGAGTGACATGGACTCCAGGCCCTTATGAAACCTGCCCAATAATTCTGCTCCTCTGACAGGCTGAGGAATCGTGTCCACATTTCGCTTCAGATCGGTCCTTCTTCCAGGAGACACGGCAGGGAAATGGCTGTGATGGAGCCAGCTCAGGTAGGGGATTTTTAGGGAGCTTGTGGTGGTGGTGGTATTGTAGAGGGATTAAACACACAGGGTGGGACGAGGTGTGATAAACCTGCTAGAACATGATCAACCTGGGCCTGATTTTCTGAACGGGCCTCTTGGTAGTGGGGGGAGGGGAAACATTCCTCCATTTCTGAAGCTTTTGGGATTCCTGTCCCAGGCTCAGAGCTCTGCTTCCTGTATCAGCCTGTGGCTGGGAGGCGTCTGAGAAATGAGAAGACCCTGCTGGTCTGCTGCGGGGTCCAAGGAGCTCTCACCTTCTGCCCACCCCGTGGAGCCTCCTGGCTGCTCTGAGCATGGTGGGGGGGAAGATTCTGCTTTTCTGTCCCTCCTCCCCTGTAACTAGTGGGATTGTGGCTGGGGCAGCAGGTGCTGAGTTGGGGATTCTTGCTGTTTCAGGAGCCGGTGACCTTCGAGGAGGTGGCTGTGTATTTCACCCAGCGGCAGGGGGCTCTGCTGGACCCCACTCAGAGAGCCCTCTACTGTGACGTCATGCGGGAGAACTACGAGATGGTGACCTCGCTGGGTAAGGGATTCCTGGCCCCTTGGTTATTGGAAGCTGGGGGGGTGTGCATGTCTGACACCGGTCAGGTTCTTCCCTCATCACTCCCTAACGAGACCAGGGTGTCAAAACCTAAGGCACATACTAAATCATCCCCACTGGACCCCCCTAGCTTGCAAGGTGGAGAAGCCGTGTATTGTCCTGTCTGTGTTGTTTCTCTGTCACACACACAGAATCCCTCTTCTCCCTCCTCCTTGGGAATAGCTCCAGGCATATGGAGGGCTCTGGGCTCCGCAGGTTTAGAAATAGGCAGGGGTTTAACACTAGAGCTGGGTGTGAATCATAATTCCCCCCACCTCCCCAGACGTCTGCCTCCCCCGAGGGGGCTCAGTGACCATGTTTCTGTCCTCTTAGATTCCACATTCCCCAGCACAGCACAGGGACAGGTTCCACTCATGGAATGTCCTTTCTGACGGACGCTCTCTCAATCCTCCATGCACCCTGATCTGCTCTGATTTCACTCCCTGCACAGGATTTCCCCTTCCCAAACCTGACCTGATTAGCCGGCTGGAACGAGGGGAAGAGCCGTGGGTGCCCGATCTCCAGGGCTGTGAGGAAAGAGAGGTCCCAAGAGGCACCCACACAGGTGAGGACTGACACAGAAACCATCTGGGGAATGAAGGAAAAAGTTGAGAATCCCAGAAATGTGGTATCAGTAACTGCCCTCAGTTCTTCCTCATCTCACCCAGGGCAGGGTTACAGTCAGCAGATATCACTGACATAGCTTCCCACGTGTCCTCTTACCTGCAGGTCTTTCTTTCCCAACGTTCCTTCTCTGTGAAAGTTTGGGTGGGATGTGGAGGCAAAATCCAATTGCTCCGTCTGTGCAGCTTTAGTATGTTGGTTTTCCCTCGGTGCTACTCCTCTTCCAATGACTCCTGTCTGGATTGTGTCTCTCTCCAAGCAGATGATGGGAGAGTGAGTGAGAAGGAGGAGGGGAATCAACAACAGGAAGTTCCTGGGCACGGGGAATCACAGGGGACCTTTGTGGAAGACCTCATAAGTGTTTGGACTGTGGAAAAAGTTTCATATGGAGGTCACACATTGTTTTACATGAGGAAATCCACACTGGGCAGAGACCCCATAAGTGCTTAGACTGTGGGGAAAGTTTCAGACAGAGGTCAGACCTTGTTAATCATCAGGCAGTCCACACGGGAGAGAGACACTGTAAGTGCTAAGACTCAGTAGCGTAGCTAGGGGGAGAGCAGGGGGAGAGGCTGCTCCCACTCAGCACATTCTCCAAAATTGGCACATTAGGAGCCGACTCCATTATGCTCCGGGTCTGGAGCACCCACGGGGAAAAATTGGTGGGTGCTGAGCACCCACCGGCAGCTCTCCGGTCCCCACCGCCCGGCCCAGCTCCCCTCTGCTTCCGCTCCACCCTCCTCCCCTGAGCGCGCCGCCACGTTCTGCTTCTTCCCCTGGCTCCCCAGCGCTTGCGCCGTGAAACAGCTGATTTTTGCGGCAAGCCGGGGAAGGAGAAGGGGGAACACAGCACGCTGGGGAAGAGGCAGGGCAGGGGGCGGGTATTTGGGGAGGGGTACAATAGGGGCAGGGAGGGGCGGAGTTGGGTCAGGGCCGGGTGGGGGCGCGAGCTCCCACCAGCACCAAGGAAAGTTAGTGCCTGTGGCCGAGCAACAAAATAACGCAGGGAAAAAAAGCACCCACAAAAGAACGCAGACGAAAGAGTGCATTCCGACACGGGTACATCCAAATAATTTTTGAGCCGTGTCCTTTTCTTCTGGACAAGCTTCCATCACATAATCAAAGGCGGTAGAAACGTCGTCTGTACACCTGTAACACTTACCACTACTGCATTAGTTGGTCTTGTAACATGTGAATCCCTTGCAAGAGCCAAGGGGCCCACATTTGTTTAAACATTTTGTCTTCGCCCTTTTGTCGGCACCTTTTATTGGTTGACATGTACACTCACTCACCCAGGCTCCCACACAAGCATGCATACTCATAAGAATTGTTTCCTGCGGTGTAAACAAATGCTGAACCCTTTGGATGATTTCAAATAGTTCAGACTGTTTGATTACTTCTTAGTGTGCGGATTGTTTCAGCTTCTCCTCTAGTTTTGAATTATGTGGCACCTTTTCAACAAATCATTTAACACTTTGCTGACCCAATTCGACGGGCATCAAATTCATAGAGCTGTGAAATTGACCTGGCTGCCGTGTGGAGAGTTTGTTTTTAAAATGTGATTTATTTAAAAATCGTATATTGATCATATTTATTTTATTTGTTTCTGATAAGGGATGGATAAGCGCACTAAGAAGAAGAAACTATCTGGGTGGGACAGAAAGAAGATGAAGGAAGATGCAAATCAAGTAAAAGAATCGTCAAAATATGTGAGGTTGGAGGCCTACTTTTCCTTCGACACGCCCACAACGTCTTTTGCACCAGAGGCGAAACATTCTGAACACTTGCTACCTACCTTCAGCCAAGGAGCTGGAGACGTGGCCCTGGCCGTTGTGGCTTCACCAGAGGTAAAACCGTCTGAAGACTTGCTAGTACCTACCTTCAACCTAGGAGCTGATTACAGCATCCGGGCTGCAGCGGCTGCACAGGTAGTGGAAGTGGAGTCCTCAGACCTAATTACTTCAGCAGACTATCCTGCAGAGGACAAGAATGACATTGTAAGACTCCATGCTATCATTGACACACATAGGGAATACCCAACAGATCCACACTTGTTTTGTGACACACCTGTAACACCTGATCTAGTACGTGCTCTGCTTGAGTTAGGCCCTTGTCAGCCAGGACTTAAAGATAATTTTGACAGTTTTCCAAAAGATGAAGCTAGACGTCATTTCAGTGCCAATTGGTACAAACAAAAACAAGTAAAAAGTGTTTCTACTATTGACCGGCACTGGCTGGTTTACTCACCAAGAGCAAACACTATGATTTGTTTTGCTTGTTGGCTTTTTGCAAATCGGTCGAATGCTTGGAGTGATCCAAAAACTGGTTGCAAGAATTTTGCTAAAGGTAAGCAGAAAATTGAAAAACATGAAAAAAGTGAAAGTCACAAAAAAGCAGAGAAAGAACTTTTCCTTACCAAATTCCGATTGTTCAACGATAGAACAGCCTTGGCTGGTCTAATGGCAGAAAGGAAAGAGATAGAAAAAAATAGGATGATTTTAGGACGTATTATAGACGCAGTTCTCTTTTTGGGGATTCAGGGATTGGCATTCCGCAGTCATCGCGAGTATCGAGGTTTAGGTTCCCCAAGTACAAATGAAGGCAATTTTTTGGAACTTATTAAGCTGTTGGGTAAAAATGATACATTACTGAAACAACATTTATTATTGAGTGCTCGAAATGCAACATATCTCAGTCCTGACATACAAAATGATCTGATACAGTCCTTATCAGCCGAGCTTCTATCAAAGATAGTAGCTGAAATCAAAGTAGCTAAGTACTTTGCCGTAATTGTTGACTCTACTATTGATATCAGCAGAACTGATCAATTTTCTTTATCCTTACGATATGTAACAGTAAACGGTGATGCAGTGGAACGATTTATAAAATTCAGTGAATTAGCTGGAGCAAGTGCTGAAGATGTTTTCAACATTCTTCTTTCAGCAATCAAGAACTTGGGGCTGTCAATTACTATGTGTTACGGTCAGTCTTACGATGGAGCAAGCACCATGTCGGGGGAAATAGCAAGTCTCCAAACTAGGATACGGGAAATTGCTCCAAATGCACTCTTTATGCACTGCTGTGCACATAATTTTAATTTAATTCTGATTGATGCATTAAGCTCCAATATTCAAACTCGGTTGTTTTTTGGAACTCTAGAAAGTCTGTATACTTTTTTTTCTGGCAGTTTACCTCGTCTTTCAATACTAAACGAGGAACAATGCAATCTTATTGAATCTTTCGCATTAACTCTGAAGAAACCTTGTGATACCAGATGGGCGTCTAGAAAGTCAGCAGTAGAGGCAGTCTTGCAAAATTTACCAGCACTAGTAACTGCCCTGCAAAGAATTGTGGATGGTGAGATAAAAAACTGCACTCCTAAACAGCTCGCTGAGGCAAAGGGTATTCTGACAACACTCGATACTTATGAATTCTTAGTTCTTCTTATATTCTGGAGTAAAATGCTAAAGAAGGCTTTCCATCTATCCACCTATTTACAGAAAAGTAGTCTAGATCTGGTAACAGCTTCTCATTTGATTCAGATTTTTGAAAATGATATGAAAAACATTCGAAGTGAATTTGAATCTGAATTCAAACAGATTGAGAAGGAAGCAACCGAGTTGGCTCAAAAATGTGATATTACTACGGAATATAAGCAGCACAGAATACGTAAGAGAAAAAGATTCCATGAGGAAATTGCAGAGGATGAAGAAGGAATATTTGATGCCCGGGAGAAATTCATAGTTGAATCCTACTTAGTGTCCTTAGATTCTGTAATAAATAGCACAAGTAAAAGATTCGAGCATTTTAAAAATGTGGCTGCCAAATTTAGTGGTTTAGATCCAAAGCATTTTGACAAGGCGGATAACGTGAAGAAATTAGAATTTTTGGCAGACATGTACTCAGATGTGATCGACAGTCAAACCAAAATTGTGGAAGAGTTTCTTTCATTTAAAGACATTTACAAAGAGATAATGAGCACTAGCGATAGGGTAAAGTCAAGTGTCGACGAGAAACCCACCATCAACAGTGTACTGAAATTCATGATCGCCAATGATATGTGTTGCATTTATCCTAACCTTTCGAGATTGTACCACATTTTTCTGACCTTGCCAATAAGTAGCGCAGTTGCGGAACGACCGTTTCGCCGACTCAAACTTATAAAGTCCTATCTGCACTCTACAATGGGTGAAGATAGGTTGTCTAGGTTAGCTTTGCTCTCCATTGAAAGACAGTTAGCTACTGAAGTAGATTATAATAAAGTAATAGATAACTTTGCTAGAATGAAGCTTAGACGAAAGAGGCTGTTGTAGTTGCTTCATAGATGATCATATTGTTTTGATCTTATCTTTTGAAATATAAAATAAGTAAATAACACGTGTTTTTATTATGTTTTGATTTTATATACAATATAAATAGATGTCATACTGTAAAACTGTTTTTATATTTTAAATGCAAAATAACACATGTACTTGTAAAACAATATCATTCTTGTGTTTTTAAGTACAAAATAAATATGTATAATGAATTTAAAAGTATGTAATCAGTAATTTGATATGTCAGGTGGTGCCTTTTTTTTATGTGTTCGCTTCCCCTGATGTTAGAACCTGGCTACGCCACTGCTTAGACTGAGGGAAAAGTTTCATACGGAGGTCAAACCTTGTTTTACATCAAGCAGTCCACACTAGAGAGACTCCATAAGTGCTTAATCTGTGGGAGAAGTTTCATACAAAATTTTGACCTTGTTAAACATCAAGTAATCCACACTGGAGAGAGACCCCATAGGGCTTAGACTGTGGGGAAAGTTTCATACAGAGGTCAGACCTTGTTAAACATCAGGCCCGAAAGCATTTAGAACCTTGCAGGCTAATTGACCCAGCTTCAACCTTTACAGACATGTTAGAAAAGTGTATAAATGGTATCTGGGTCCATTCCAAGTAATAAAGACTAGAACTTTGAAATGTAACCTGGTATTGTTAAGAAATTGGAAGAAAATAGTAGTGTTGTTCATTAATTGCAGTTAACTCTTGTGATTAACTCAAAAAATTCATCGTGGTTAGAAAAATTAAACTTGATGAATCCAATTGTAAAACAATAGACTAGCAATTGAAATTTGTTAAATGTTTTTGGATGTTCTTCTGCATTTTCATATATAATGATTTCTCTCACAACAAAGAAGAGAGAGTACAGTGCTCACTTTATATTATTTTTTATTACAAATATTTGTACTGTAAACATTCAAAACAAAAAACATATTTTTCAGTTCACCTCATACAAGTACTGTAGAGCAATCTCTTTATCAGGAAAGTGTAATTTAGAAACAGAGATTATTTTAATTGTATAAGTGCATTAAAAAATAAAACAATTGAGAACTTGAGTCTAGAAGTCCATTCAGTGCTACTTCTTTTTGTGCCAATCGCTAAGACAAAGAAGTTTGTTTACATTTATGGGAGATAATGCTGCCTACTTCTAATTTATGATGTCACATGAAAGTGTGAGAAGGTGTTCCCATGGCATGTTTGTAGCTGGCAATGCAAGGTATTGATGTGCAAGATATAATTTAGATAATTTTTTCACTTCAAGGTCCCAGAAACAAAGACAAGGTTTTCATCTCAAGGCCAAAAGACCAAAAACATCAAGACACTTGATCACGGCCTTGGATAGACCAAGAGACTAACTACACTTGACCAGCACTTGGAGAGCCGAGAAGCTAAACATGCCTATGTCCCTTCATGCTTCGGCCACCATTCCAGTGGACATGCTTCCATGCTGACAATGCTCATTTAAAAAAAAAAAATTCATTAGATACTTTTGTGACTGAACTCCTTGGAGGAGAATTGTATGTCCCCTGTTCTGTTTTACACACATGCTGCCAAATATTTCATAATATAGAAGTCACGGAGAATGACCTAGCACGTGTTCATTTTAAGGACACTTTCACTGCAGATTTGACAAAATATAAAGAAAGTAACAATGTGAGATTTCTAAAGATAGCTACAGCACTCTGCCCAGTGTTTAGGGATCTGAAGTACCTTCCAAAATAAGAATGGGACGAGGTGTGGAGCATGCTTTCAGAAGTCTTAAAAGAGGAACATGCTGATTGGGAAACTACAGAACCCGAACCACCAAAATAGAAAATCAACCTTCTGCTAGTGGCATCTGACTGAGTTGATGAAAATGAACACGTGTCGGTCTGCTCTGCTTTGGATCGTTATCGATTAGAACCCGTCATCAGCATGGAGGCGTGTCCTCTGGAACGGTGGTTGAAGCAGGAAGGGACCTATGACTCTTTAGCGCATCTGGCACATAAATATCTTGCGATGCCGGCTGCAATAGTGCCACGAGAATACCTGTTCTCACGTTCAGGTGACATTGTAAACAAGAAGCGGGCAGCATTATCTCCTGCAAATTGTAACCAAGCTTGTTTTTCTGAGTGATTGGCTGTACAAGAAGTAGGACTGAGTGGAGTCTTAGGCTCTAAAGTTTTACATTGTTTTATTTTTCAATGGAGTTATTTTTTCTACATAATTCTACATTTGTAAATTCAACTTTCATGATAAAGAGATTGCACTACAGTACTTGCAGTCGGTGAATTGAAAAACACTAAGTCTTTTGTTTTTTACAGTGCAAGTATTTGTAATAAAAATATAAAGTGCTCACTGTACACTTCGTATTCTGTAAAAACAACGAGGTGTCCCTATGGCATCTTAGAGACTAACAAATTTATTTGGGCATAAGGTTATGTGGGCTATAACCCACTTCATCAGATGCATGGAGTGTATTCTGTGTTGCAGTTGAAATCAATATATTTGAAAATGTAGAAAACATCCAAAATATTTAAATAAATGACATTCTATTATTGTTTAGCAGTGCGACTAATAAGGATTAAATTTTTTAATCGCTTGACAGCCCTAGAACATAGTAATTGTAGTAGTCTATGTTAATCTGTAAGAAGATATAGATAAACAGTGTAACCAAAGGGTTCCTATCTAGGACTGTATTTTGTTAATTCAGAAGTCAAAAGGAAATATTAACATTTAGATTAAACTTGGGTGTAATAATATCATTATGTATATATCTATCTATCTTTAAAGTTTGCGCTAAACTGTCTATGAACGGCTTTATGGATAATTACCTTATGTTAATCCATGTAGTTTGTTTACCTTTCATGTTTGGAAATAGGAGGTTACTTCCAAAACCTATCAATTCCCCCAAGGACTGCCTGCTGTCGAGAGGCTGCAAAAATGTCTATCTAAACTCTTGGGACCTGATCCTTTTATCGCCAATCTTCTTAAGCTTTATTCAGGGCAAGTTTGAGTTGTACGACTGAGATCTCCACTCCCCTCGGGACTGCCCTGATGTGGAACATTTGGACGTTGGACTAGAATGTGATTAAATGATTCTGAAAAGGACTCTCTTCAATTCTAACGTGCCATCTCTATGGTGAAACTGACCTAAGGACTCTATTTGCGTTTGTATGTCTAATGATCTTTTGCAAATACTGTCTTTTCTTCTTTTAATAAAGCGTAGTTTCGTTAACAAGAATTGGCTGTAAGCGGGTATTTGGGTAAGAACTGAAGTATTTATTAACTTCGTGGGTGATGTGTCTGATCCTTTGGGATTGGTAGAATTCGTTATATGATGAAGATTTTCAGGAATCCCCATCAGAATCTCAGAGGATATTTTCCCACATCAGGTATCTTTAAAGACTTGCTGCTGTTGCCACTCTGCCAAATCATTTATTTTGTTACTGCATGTCATAACCATACAGCTAAGGGTAGCCTAGAATTCCTCCTTACCTGTAAGGGCTTAAGAAGCTCAAATAACCTTGTTGGCATCTGACCAAAAGGACCAATGGGGAAAGAAGATGCTTGGAATTTTTTTTGTGGGGGGGCGGGGAGGAAGGTTTTGTTTGTGCTCTTTGTTCATGTTCTCTCTTGGAGCCAGAGAGGGACCAGGCAGAAAAAAAAATCTCTTAAAACCCTGCCTCTGGAAATAAGCATCTAGAATGACAAAAATAGTAAGTAAAGCCAGGCAAGTCGTGTTAGATTATCTTTTGTTTTAGCTTGTGAATTTTCCCTTTCAGGAAGTTAACTGCCCTGCCCTCAGGCAGAGAAAAAAAAACTCCAGCTGCTGTCAGCTTTAAAAAAAAAAAAAAAAAGTCCTTTAAAAAAACAACAACCTCTCTGCTTTTCAAGCAGCCAAAAGGAGAGCAAAGAGCACAAACAAAGCCTTCCCCCCTGCGCCCCTGATTTGAAAGTATCTTCTTTCCCCATTGGTCCATTTGGTCAGGTGCCAACCAGGTTATTTGAGCTTCTTAACCCCTTACAGCAGGGGTAGGCAACCTATGGCACGCATGCCAAAGGCGGCACGCGAGCTGATTTTCAGTGGCACTCACACTGCCTGGGTCCTGGCCACCGGTCTGGGGGACACTGCATTTTAATTTAATTTTAAATGAAGCTTCTTAAACATTTTAAAAACCTTATTTACTTTACATACAACAATAGTGTAGTTATGTATTATAGACTTATAGAAAGAGACCTTCTAAAAATGTTAAAGTGTATTACTGGCACTCAAAACCTTATATCAGAGTGAATAAATGAAGACTCGGCACAGCTCTTCTGAAAGGTTGCTGACCCCTGCCTTACAGGTAAGGAGGAACTCTAGGCTACCCTTAGCTGCATGGTTATGACACAGCATCTCCCGTACCATGAAGGGTTTACAGAGCTGAATGATGCATCATGCCTTTGCCAGGCAACTTTCAGTGAAATTAGCCTGTAATTAAAATCCAAAGTCATTACCCATTAAACTTGACAGCAATTCCCTACCTTGTACTCCTGGGCAGCCTCCTCTATGGGAACCACCCTGTGAGCTCTGTGAGCCCAGGACAGATGGCAAACCAGACAGATCAAAGTTTGAGGCTCTTCACAGGAGTTTCAGAGCCTCCTGATGGTCTCCACACACCCCGTCCCCTCCTGCCATTTGTGACTCTGCTGTTCAGTGGCTGCAGGGGCCGGTGCAGACCTTGGCACAGGCTGAGGAAGTTCTGAAGCAGCCAGAGTTACATCCCGATGACAATGGGCCCCATGTGTCTTGGCCACTGTGCAGAGTGTCAGAGGCCCAGCTTAACACTGCCCACATCCCTCTGTCCCCCGCCCACCCCCTCCCTCTTCCACCCGCCCTCCCCCCTCCCCCACCCCATTCCCAGCCCTCTCAGGAACCCGCCTTGTGCCTGCAGCTGTGGAGGAGGCACAAGAGGCTCCTTTGCTGGAGGGATCCCTCGCCATGGGGGAGGGGCTTTCTCCTTCCCTGCAGCCCACGTGCCCAGACTAGCTGCATACAGGACCTGAGCACAGTGATGGGCTGGATCCAGGTGTAACAATTGGCCTTTAATTTAGGTTCTAGAGTTTGGGTGCCGACCTTTAGGCACCTGGGGCCTGGTTCTCAGAGGGGCTGGTCTCCTGCAGCTCCACTGACTCCACCTGCAGCTGTGGAGGCTACACGGCTCTGGCGTACATGCCCTGCAGCTCTCTCGCTGGGAGATTTCAAAAGGCTGCCTGGTGGGACTAACGGTACCACTCTGGCTGGTCCTTGCCCACGTACACAACAGAACAGGTCAGACTGGCACCGGTCAGCTCCAACCTGGGGTTAGTTTGGCTACAGTCCAGTGTAATCCCAGTGGTACTTGGCATGGACCTGAGCTGCCTGGAGCCCTTTTGTGTGCGGACTCTATGTGCTCGGGGTCCCACACAGTGTTTAGCCCAGTGACCTCCTCTAGTGGAGGCCGGCAGCATGTCTACACTACGAAATTAGGGTCGATTTAATAAAAGTCGATTTTTTAGAAATCGATTTGATGCAGTCGATTGTGTGTCCCCCCCACTTAAGACCATTAAGTCGGCAGAGTGTGTCCACAGTATGGAGGCTAGCATCGACTCTTGGCGCATTGCACTGTGGTAGCTAGCCCACTGTTCCCGCAGTCTCCACCACCCATTGGAATTCTGGGTTGAGCTCCCAATGCCTGATGGGGCAAAAACTTTGTTGCGGGTGCTTCTGGGTACATGTTGTCAGCCCTCCCCCCCCTCCATGAAAGCAATTGCAGAAAATCATTTCACGCCTTTTTTCCGGGGTCCCATCCACCAGACCCACTCAGCGCGCTGCCTGCCTGGATGATCGGAACCCCAGGCAGGCAGTGGGCTGAGCGGGGCCGCCAGATGGAGCCCCAGACTGGCAGCAGGGTGAGCGGCTCAGCCCACTGCCAGTCTGGGGCTCCGTCCACCAGCTCCTGCCAGCCGGGGTCTCGCTCAGCCCTGCTCAATTGGCAGACCTCAGTGAGGTCATTCAGGGGTGCCTGGACAGACATGGCTATCCTCCTCTTAGAGCACCGAATCGGAGTGACTCCAGGTCATTCTCTTCTTTAAGTTCCATCTCATGGAGATTCAGTCCTGCCTGGAATATCATGCGAGCTGGAGGCTTCTGCCTCAGGCTGCTCTCCCAGCCTACCCCTTGCTCCCATGGCTATGAAGCCTAGACAGTAGTAAGGAACAGTTCAACTTGTGGAATGACAAATCCAGAACGAAGGATTGCACGCTATGGGCCACGTTAAGGTTATTTCAGAGACCTAGATAGCATTAGTCCCTATAAAAGGTTCATGAAAAATTTCCCCCACCCCTAACAAAAATATTAATGTATCAGAGCAGCTGAAAGGCGAAGGAAACCGGGACTATAATTTAGAGAGAGCTTCCATATTATTTAACTCATAATAGATATAATTCAAAGTAAAATTTCACAGCGTGGTCTGTTCTAAGACTAAAAATGCAGGAGGGGAGTCAGAAAAAGGAACAGTGACCTGTTCCAAACCAGGGACGTTTCGTGTGTGAGGTGAACAAGACAACCACTACACTATGGGGCTTTCATGTGTTAGGTGAATGTTATAACTACTAAACTACGGGACTTCTCTTTTTTTGCCACAAACCTTGCCAAATGCACAGGAATGTTTTCTCTAGCTACAGAAGCTACCTAATGCAATGTCTATATCTATGGCCTTCCTGCTCACAAAGCGGTCATGCCCCAGCCCAAGGCTGACACAGCGACCTGGCTCGGGCAGGATCTGTAGCGAGGCATGATACTTTTGCCATTAAGTAAACACAGCAATTCTTTCCTCACCTCTGCCACTGAATGCCTCCATGCATTACGCTGTGCCCTATCAGTGCAGGAGGACTGCATGAGCTCAGAAAACATGTCATCATGAGTGCGGTTTTTTCGCCTTCTAATCTGCAATAACCTCAGGGATGGAGAGGATAGGGGGAAAGTAGAAACATTCTGTGGGGACTGCATAGTCACCAGTGCTGCTGAGTTCACCACGCTGGCCAAACAGGAAATGAAATTCAAAAGTTCCTGGGGCTTTTCCTGTGTACCTGGCTAGTGCATCTGAGTTCAAAGTGCTGTCCAGAGCGGTCACAATGGAGCACTCTGGGATAGCTCCTGGAGGCCAATACCGTCAAATTGCGTCCACACTACCACAAATTCGACTTGGCGATGTTGATTTCAGCACTAATCCCCTCATCGGGGAAGAGTACAGAAATCGATTTTAAGAGCCCTTTAAGTCGACAAAAATGGCTTCATCGTGTGGACGGCTGCAGGGTTAAATCGATCTCACACTGCTAAATTCGACCTAAGCTCATAGTGTAGACCAGGGCCCAGTTTAACCCTTCATGGAGCAGCACAGGAGTTCAGATTCTCAATGGGAAACCTCTCCCTGCTGAGCCTGGGACCTTTACCAAGGCGTCTCTCCCTCCTAATGGACACACTTCTTCACGGAGGTTGATGTTGAAGTGGCAGCATGGTGTAATGCTTAGGACAGTAGAGTGAGTCTTGGGAGTTTTGGGTTCTAGTTCCATCTGTCCTGGGTAAGTAACTGCCCCTCTCTGTGCCTCAGTTTCCCTCCCACCCTAGTTAGACTGTAACCTGCTCAAGGCAGGGATTGCCCCTGGCTGGGTTTTGTGCAGTGCTCAGATCTCATGTGTGGTCTGTAAGGGTTAGTGTGATGCAAATAGAAGTAATAATAAATTCTATTAAACAAACCAGTAACAACCTCAGCTCGTAGCTTCCTCTCCTGCAATCTGAAGGCAGCACTCTCACAGACTGGTCTTCAGTTCATGTGATTTAAACGTCACTGATGTTAACAGCTTCCATTCAGTGAAATATTCCCTTATTTCACCAGTGGAAGCTGGGCTTGAAAAGCAGTCAGCAGTCGGCTGAGGTCTCAAGGTTGATGCAGCTGTATAGGCAAAATGCAACATTTAACAGAGGCAGCATTGTTTATACCAGACAGAGTAATGATTCCCCCCGCACTTAAGGAGTAGAAAACACATAGGGTCTACACAATAGCATAATTTTCCCGTCCGAAACAGAGCACACATATCCCACGGGAACCTCAAAATGGTGAGTAAGGGGGACTGATTGTTTCAGGGCTGCACTGTCCTCTGGGTTTCTGTGCCTTGGGGAGAGCCAACAGCTTCAGGGGGCACCTAGACTGAACACTGTCCCAACATTTTCCACAGGAGTTCGTCCTGGACGATATCTCGCTGCTGAGGGTGACCTGGGAAGCAAGGGAGGGTCTTCTACTGCAATGCGGCTTCCGCCCTGTCCCATATGCAGCTTGCCTGTGTGCAGCAATGGTCCTCCCGCCCCTCACGGCACAGTGGCATGGAGACGTTAGCCTGGCTGGGACAAGGACCACGGTGGCTCTCCCGATAAACCTGCACAAGCGCATTGCACACGTTCTGGATGAGACATTTGAGATTACCGAGGCCGATTACCACGATGTGATAAACCACATCAATGCACTATTCTGCATCTAGGCATGCATGCAGCCCTAACCCTCCTCTCCCAAAGAGCCCACACCGAAAAAATTCCTTCCCGAAAAAAACCCCGCTTACTGGGAACCTATTCTTCTGTTTGTCCTCCACCAAGTACCGGCCGCTGCGACTGGCTACCTTCCTCCTGGCTCGAGAAGAGCTCCTGGCTGCATGGCTCCAGGGATTCTGGGGTGTCTCCATCCGGCCCACCAACATCACTCCCGTTTTCCTCCTCCTCCTCCTCCCCCCCCACCGGCTCTGAAGTGTCCATGGTTGTGCTCGGAGTTTAGGTGGGGTTAACCCCAAGTGTCACATCCAGCTCTTTGTAGAATTGGCAGGTCGTGGGGGGAGCACCCGAGCGGCCGTTTGCATTGCGGGCTTTGCGATAGGCACTCCGCAGCTCCTTCACTTTAATCCTGCACTGCAGGGAGTCCCGGTCATGGCCCCTTTCCATCATGTCCTTTGATACCTTCCTGAAGGTATCGTAATTCCTACGGCTGGAGCGCAGCTGGAACTGGACTGCTTCCTCCCCCCAAATACTGATGAGGTCCAGCAACTCGCCATTGCGCCATGCTGGGACTCGCTTGGCACGTGGAGACATGGTCACCTGGAAAAATTAGTTGATAGCACTCCACGCCATGCCGGGCTGAGAAAGGGGATTTTTAAAATTCCCCGGGGAATGTAAAGGGTGGGTCACATGGTTGGTTACCTGAGGCCAGGGCATTAGAGTTTGAACTGATGAGCAGAGTGGCTAGAACAGGCATTGTGGGATACTGTCGAATAATTCTGGAGGCCATTCACAGTGCATTGGGCAGCCACACTGGCGCCGCAGCGGCAGCGCAATACTCGCTATTCCTCTTGGGGACATGGAGTACATGCAGCGCTGCAACCATGGAGATACAGCACTGCAAATGCCTTGCCAGTGTGGACAGGGAGTGAGTTATAGCGCTGGGGGAGCCTTTACAGTGCTGTAACTCACAAGTGTAGCCAAAGCCTCAGGGTTCCAGCAGCTCCCCAGCAGCGAACACAACAGCTCCAGCAGCTCCAGGTGGTGGTGGTCTGGTGGCCAGGCAGGAGGGACCCCGCTCTGATGGTGGTGGTTGTGGTGGTGTCCTCAGCAACAAAGGCTGGAGCTGGGGTCCCTCACTCCCCTCCTCTGGGGAGCAAGCCAGCAGCCCCCCCATCCCCAAGAGGCTGTAGTTGGAGTGACAGCAGCAACCGAAGGTGGGGGGGATCCACTAGCCAGCCAGCAAGCAGCCAGCAAGAGAAAGGTGGTCGGTGGAGGTGTCTAGCCCAGCCAGGGGAGCAGCCAGAGCAGCAACAACAGCAACAGCAGCAGCGAGGGCCCAGTGTCCAGCAGGAACAGCAACCCTCTTCCTCCTTCCTTCTACAGCAGAGGAGTCGAAGGGAGATCTACTGGCCACTGGAGAAGCAGGCATCTGTTCCCTGACTGACCAGAGCAGGGGTTGTTCCAGGCTAATGACAACACCTGACTCCAATTAACCTGCTAAGAGTCAGGTGAGGCTGTTAAGCACCTGACTCTGATTATGGCCCCTCTGATGCTATAAAAGGGCGCACTCCAGTCAGGCCAAAGGGGGAGCCAGAGGAGAGGAAGTGCATGTGAGGGAGGAACTGGGAGCAAGAGGCGTGCAAAAAGCTGAGAGTGAGTAGGCATAGTGCTGGAGGACTGAGAAGTACAAGCGTTATCAGATATCAGGAGGAAGGTCCAGTGGTGAGGATGTAGAAAGTGTTGGGAGGAGGCCATGGGGAAGTAGCCCAGGGAGTTGTAGCTGTTGTGAAACTGTACCAGGAGGCACTCTAGACAGCTGCAGTCCACAGGGCCCTGGGCTGGAACCCGGAGTAGAGGGAGGGCCCGGGTTCCCCCCAACCTCCCAACTCCTGATCAAACACAGGAGGAATTGACTTGGATTATGGTTTCTACCAGAGGGGAAGGTCTCTGGGCTGTTTCCTGACCCACAGGGTGAATCTGTGAGGTGAGCAAATCCGCCAATAAGCGCAGGACCCACCAAGGTAGAGAAGGAACTTTATCACAGTATTCATATGATTCCAAAAGTTGGGGCTTTAAGAAAAACAACAGGTATTGAAAGTATCCAGATGAAATCAGGAGAGTTTGTGATGACACTCTTGTAATTGGTTGTGATTGGTAGAACAGGAAGAAGGCAGAATTGAGACATTTCAAAGTTTTGGCCCAAGCGAGGGGGCATGAGGGTGTCATTTGAGCTCCCTGCCTCAGGTGCCAAAATGTTGAGGGCCGGCCCCGCATCCAGCCTTTTACCTCCCCATATGAACACATCCGGGCTCTGCCAGTCCTTACTTTGCCTTGCAGATTAACACTAGGTGCCACTCCTCTGACGGGTCTTTCTGTAGTGTCCAGACCCCTCTCAACCAGATACTCAGAAGTGCCCAGGTAAGCCGTCCCCAAAGGGATAATACCAGCTGGTTTGATTCAGCTGAGGATCAGCGCCAATAGGACATCACAGCACTGAGATATATTTTTAGTGAAAACAAACAAGAGTTTATTAACTAAGATTGAAGAAATAGTGAGCGAAGCAATAAGATCAACAGGTTACACATCAAACACCAGGTGTAACAGGATTCAGATAGGCAGAGTTTAACAAGTAAAACCCATGGCTGAAGCATTCTCCCAGGGTCACCAGCCACCATCACTAGGATCTCCCTTTTCATGAATGCAAAACGTACGCTCCTGTTTGCGACCTGAAGTCAGTAGCATAGCTGGGGGGGAGCGGGGGAGCGGCCGCTCCTTCACTGAGCACAAATGGCGCCTTGTCAATTTATTGGTGCCTTTGTACTCATCCGGGGAAGCGGGAGAAAAAAAAGGCACCACCCGTTGCGGTGCTTTTATTTTACTCACTCAGCGGCGCTCCGGGTCTTCGGTGGCACTTCGGCGGCAGGCCCTTCAGTGCCGCCGAAGACACCCAGAGCAAGTGAAGGGCCCGCCACCGGGTGAGTAAAAGCGCCACAGCGGATGACGCCTTTTTTTTTATTGCTCCCCCTTTTCCCTCCACCTGGGTACGCCACTGCCTGAAGTGTCACAGGTCCTGTTCTTGACCCCCAGTTATAGTCCAGAAAACCGCTGAAGTTCCCCCTGATTGTCTGTTCTCCGGTATGCTCTTTCTATTGGTCCTATATGCCAGTGGCTCTCAGCCTTTCCCCACCACTTCACCCCTTTCAGGAGTCTGATCTGTCTTGCCTACTTGGCTCACTTAAAAATGACTTGCTTCTAAAATCCGACAGAAAAATACAAAAGTGTTACAGCTACTATTAATGAAAAATTGCTGCCTTTCTCTTTTTTACCATATAATTTTATCAAAGAAATCAGTTGGAATTAGGGATTTCAAGAGATTAAAAAAAAATTAATCCTGATGAATCGTGATTATTTGCACTGTTAAACAATGATAAAATAGCATTTCTCTAAATATTTTTGGATGTTGTCTACATTTTCAAATATATTGATTTCAGTTACAACATAGAATGCAAAGTTTACAATGCTCACTTTATTTTTATTACAAGTATTTGCACTGTAAACCCCCCCCCAAAAAGGAATATTATTTTTCAATTCACCTCATACAAGTACTGTAGTGCAATCTCTTTATCAGGAAAGTGTAACTTACAAATATAGAATTATGTAAAAAATACCTGCATTCAAAATAAAACAATGTACAATTTTAGAGCCTAGAAGTCCACTCAGTGCTACTTCTTGTTCAGCCAATTTCTTAGACCAGAGGTGGGCAAACTACAGCCCCTGGGCCACATCCGGCCTGGGGAACTGTCCTGCCCAGCCCCTGAGCTCCTGGCTGGGGAGGCTAGACCCCGGTCCCTCCCCCGCTGTTCCCCCTGCCCCGCAGCCTCAGCACACCACACCGCCAGCGCGCTGGACCAACGCTCCTGCTGGGCAGCATTGAGCGACGGGGCTGGCTCCGGCGGGGCTGTGAGTTCCTGCCATGCTGAGCACCATGGTAAGGGGGTGGGGAGCCAGGAAGGAGTTGAATAAGGGGCAGGAGGTCCCAGGGGTCAGTCAGGGGACAGGGAGCAGGAGGCAGTTGGATGGGGCAGTCGGGGAGATGGAGCAGGGAAGGTGGATAGGGGGTGGGCTCTGGGAGGGCACTTAGGAGTGGGGGTGTGGATATGGGTCAGGGGACAGGGAACAGTTGGATAGGCATGGGAGTCCCGGTGGGCCTGTCAGGGTGCAGGAGTGTGGATAGGGATCAGAGCAGTCAGGGGACAAGGAGCAGGGGGGGTTGGATGGGTAGAATGTTCTGAGGGGGGCAGTCAGGGGTCAGGAAGTGGGACGGGTTGGATGGGGGTGGGGGCCAGGCTGTTTGGGGAGGCACAGCCTTCTCTACCTGGCCCTCCATACAGTTTCACAACCCCGATGTGGCCCTCAGGCCAAAAAGTTTGCCCACCCCTGGCTTAGACAAGCAAGTTTGTTTCCATTGCCGGAGGTAATGCTGCAAGTGAGAAGAGGCAACCTTATGAGACTGTTGCAGCCGGAGTCACAAGATATTTACATGCCAGATGCACTAAAGATTCCTCTGTCCCTTCATGATTAAACCACTGTTACATAGGGTTACCATATTTCGAGCCTCCAAAAGGAGGACACTCCACCGGACCCCGGACCCACCCCCAGCCCCGCCCACGCCCCAACTCCGCCTCTTCCCCAAAGTCCCCGCCCCAACTCCGCCCCCTCCCCTGCTTCCCGCGAACATTTGATTCGCCGAAAGCCTGAAGCAGGTAAGGGGGGGTGTGGGGGGAGGAGGAGCGGCCCAGGCTGCCCCCCCCGGCGTTTCCAGCCTGGGCCGGCCCCCGGCCGAGCACCCCCTGGCCCCGCCGGCCCCCGGTCCCCCGGCAGCGCCGGCGCTCTGCCCCGCCGGTGCTGGGCGCCCCCGGCCCACCACCGCCGCCCGCATGTCCTGATCTTCCCGGACATGTCCGGCTTTTTGGGATTTCCCCCCGGACGGGGGTTTGGAGCCCAAAAAGCCAGACATGTCCGGGAAAATCCGGACATATGGTAACCCTACGTACTCCCAGCTTTGCTGGCATCCCTGGCTTACCTTAGAGCAGGCTCCGGCGACTGCTGCTGCTCCCTGACCCTTCGAGCAGCCCCGTTGCCTCCGGACCCCAGCTGCTGGCCAGGCACTTCTCCTACCTGGACTCCAGCTGAGCTGCTCCTCCCCTCTCAGACTGTAAGAGCCGAGCTGCTGGCTTCGGGCAGCCCCCCCCGCCTCCGGACCTTGCACCGGGGGAGCAGCTCAGCTGGAGCCGGGTAGGAGAAGTGCCTGGCTGGGGGCTCGGGGTCCGGAGGCTGGGGGGGCTGCCCGAAGCCAGTAGCGCTGGCTCGGGCAGCTTGGCTCTGTAAATCTGAGAGGGGAGGAGTGGAGCAGAGCCGCAGCGGGAGAGGAAGTGCCGGCCATTTTCCCGGACATGTGTGGCTTTTCGGCAATTCCCCCCGGACGGGGGTTTGATTGCTGAAAAGCCGGACATGTCCGGGAAAAACCGGACGTATGGTAACCCTACGTTGCTTAACCTCCCTTCCCCCGGCCTGCTGTACGTGCTGCTCATGCTCAGACCAGAGCTGATCATTCTTCAGCTTTCCAGACTCTTCTAGGGGCTGTGGGGAAAATTTTTCATCTGACACTAGGGTTGTCAACTCTCCTGGACCTGACACCATTTGTGGCAATGGCGCCTGGCCCTGGAGAGTTGGAAATCTTATCTGCCAGGGAAATCCCCTCTGGCTGGCATTTCCCATTTGCCTGCCTCCTGCTGAAGAGTCAATTGGCATTTATTTATTTTTTGGGCTTCTCCCACAGACATAGCTGCTATAGCCCATTGGGGTGGATTAATTAACTCTCCGGATGGTGCAGTACAGAAAACTGATCCCTGTAGGAATGTGCTACTTATGGTTAACTGAGGCCTGGTCCACACTAACCCCCCACTTCGAACTAAGATACACAACTTCAGCTACGTTATTCACGTAGCTGAAGTCGAACTATCTTAGTTCAAACTTACCGTGGGTCCACACGCGGCAGGCAGGCTCCCCCGTCGACTCCGCATACTCCTCTCATGGAGCAGGAGTACCAGCGTCGACAGCGAGCACTTCCGGGATCGATCCCAGAAGATCGATTGCTTACCACCGGACCCGGAGGTAAGTATAGACGTACCCCAGCATGCTCAGTAACATCTCCTGAAGCCACTGCCCTTCATCCTGCCCTTACTAAGCATAAGATTGTGCTGAGTGCTTTTTACATGGGTTAAAAAGGGGCAAAGGGGGAAAATTGGAGGATGGGGCAGCCAGGGCAGAGGGCAAAAATTGATTGATCGGGGGGTCATGTAGCTGACAAACACCTGGCAGGAATGGTCTAGATAATACTTAGTCCTAACACGAGTGAAGGGGACAATAAAAGAGTGCAGGGGACAAACTGCGATCTGTAGTCATTTGCTACATCAGAGAGAAGTTTTTTAGAATAGCAGTTTCTTACAAACCAGTTACAGATCAGCAACTGGTGGAGGTAGCACATTCCTACAGGGAACAATTTCCTATATGACACCTGCCAGCTCCCACTGTGTGCAAAACAGGGGGAAGCCAACCCACGCTGCGCTGGGGGTTGGGACAGCCACACCTGGGGGGGCAGAGGAAGAGGAGGGGAGCTGAGAGAGGGCTGAAGAGGGTGTAAATAAGGTGGGATTGAGGAGGATGAGGGATGGTCTGGGGCAGAAGCAGGAGGCAGGGAATGGCTGAAGGGGGGATGGGGTGATGCAGGAGAATCAGGGAAGACTTAGGGGCCAGATGGGAACAGGGCTGCAATAGAGGGAAACTCTGAGTGGGGGGTCTCTGCAGAGGAAAGGGGGAACATGGGGAGGGGAGGCTGTGAGAGCAAGAGCAGCCTGGCAGGGGGAGGGAAGGAAAGAGAGTGGGGGTCAGGGAGAAGGAGAGGGAGAGATACAATGGCAGTTCCCCACCCATGGGCCAAGAGAGAGGGAGGGGCTGCCCCACCCAGCAGCCAGAGGGGAATTCTTTTACTGCAAATAGTCAGGGAAGCTTTGGGGGTAGGTGGAGGTTTCTGCCTAAGGGCTCTGAAGCTACAAGGCAGGTGTCCAGACTAGGGATGAAAATAGCATGTAAAAAGTAACCGTTTCAACTATTAAAATTCTACTGGTTACACATTAAGGAGTTCACAACACGGGCATCTGCCCAGCATCCTGACTGCCACCATGACTGGTTTAGCCCGGCAAAGCACAGACAGAGAGGCTGGAATTGCTCTGGGACAAGTGGAATGATTTTTACAGTAGGGGTGTAGTGCCCCCCCCTTATCCCTCTCTGTGCCTCCCCCTCCCGTTGAGGTGGGGCCGGGAGCAGGGCCATGGCTCCAGGATGGGGGGAGTCAGGATGCAGACAGGGTAAGGGGCCTGAGGTTGGACGTGGAAGCTGATGAAGTCATCCCTATCATACTGGCATTTCTCCCGCCCCCCGGGGATGTCCCAGTCCACGGCCTGCACCCTGTGGAACCCTGTGGGGGGAGGCAGGGACAGAACTAGGTCAGCAGCCAGAAGTGCTGAAAGATCAGGAGGCTGCCACCCCCCCCAAAATCAGTTACAGAGATTACCAAGTGGGGGTGTTAGCCGGGGTTCTTTCAACCCAAAGCTCTTGGTAACTTTTAGTCTGTGCGAGGAGGTGTCAGGAAATAAATCAGGGGAGACACGGCCGTCCGACTGATAGATGGCTGGCACAGATAGGACAACTCAACAGTGCTTTCGCTTCAAGCTAAACTTTACTAGTCTCAAGCACTTACACACGTCGGCAACAGGTTAGTAAAACACCCCCAACCTTCGATAATTACCGAAGCTCAGTGTGGTTCTCGAGTGGCACAGTGACAGCCTGTCTGCCAGTGGGGAACACAAGATGCATCCAGAGGGAGAGACCAGGCCCCAAATGAGTTCCGCCTATCTCAAGGTTTTCCCCCTTATTTACACATTAGTAGTACAATGACATGTCCCTTAAAGAAAACTTGTTAAGTAAGCAGTTTCAAGCAAGAGGTTCCTTCAGATTATTGGTTAACCAGGTGTGGGTTTTTCCAGAGTCTGCAGCTCTGAGACTCCAATAGACATTCCTGCTCTTTTAAAATGCATGTATCAGCAACTTCAACACAATTCTTATCAGGAAGGACGTGGGGTCAAGCTGCCCCTTCTGTGGCACCCCAAAAACTCTGCCTGCCTTGGTCAAGCTGAATTTGCTGACTGGCCAATTTACAGCTTGCTGACTAGGTTGCTTTTTAACAATAAGCCATAGTGGTTTTAGGCACTTTACTGGTTTGCCAAAGTCTCTCCGTACAGTGGGACTTTTTATTTGTCCTCTGGATTTGCACCTTTTTGGGGACACTGGGAAGAAAGGTCCTGTCACCTAGAGCCTGCGGGCATGTGGCCACCGCCAGAGCATGTGTCTGAGCCACAGAATCCCTGCAGCACAGCCAGGCCTGGGCAGGAGGCCTGGGACTGGGTGCGAGGGACAGACTGTGAACTGCCCTGGCATCCCACAGACGCTGTTTGTGCTTCCCCACTGCCCACAGAGTGGGGCAAAGGGTTTTCCTTCTGCCTTTCCCGTTGTTTACTGGTTTCCTCTAAAGTTCATTAAGTATTTTAGAAAAAATGTGTCTCCCATTCCCCCCGCTAGATGGAAGACGGTCCCTCCCTTCTGTCCTGAGAGTGGAACAGGAGCCGGACACAGAGATGCTGCAGCGCGCTGGGTTGATCGCTAGGACCCAGGAGCAGCTGGGAGGCGGCTCTGGGGGGAGCGATCGCTGGGCTCAGGCCCGGCAGCAGGAAGTGACTCGCAGCCGCTGCGGGGACTCTGGCTCCAGGCTCCTGGCGAGATCCCCGAGCCCCGGCGGCTGGTGCTGGGAGCCCGGAGCCCGGAGCCCGGGCTGCAGCCGGGAGAGGGGAATCTCCAGCAGGGCCCTTCCCGCTGCTCCCCAGGAGCCTCTCCCAGGGCAGAGCCCCCAGCCCGGCCAGGCCCCTTCCCGGCCCGGCCCCTGCCCCAGGGGGCCCCGCTCGGAGGGAAGGTGAGAGAGACCCGCCCCCCCCCGTCACCCCCGGGCTGCAGGGGGAGGTTTGGCCCCAGGCTGCTCCCAGCGGAGCTGGCTGCGATTCCCGCCCTGGGCCCGGGAAAGCGGCCGCCAGCTCCCGGTGTGTGCGGGACAGTGGCAGGGGCGGGTTCCTGTTACCACCCATTCCCCCCTCCCATGTGCTGCTTTGTTTCCTTGCCCCTGGCCGCCCTGGTGCGGACTGCGGACGGACGCTGCAGCTGGCGGGGGGGGCAGACGGTTGGCCAGCGCAAAACTGAGTGCAGGCTGGGGTCCCCAGCTCGGGGCTTGCGAAGGAGCGGGTCCCAGGGGCACAATCAGGGCCGCGGGTGGGCAACACAGGCGTTGGATATAGGCTGGTGAATCCCTGCCGCGCCCCCCGGCTTGAAGGGGTTTCCATCCTATCCAGGGTTTAAAGTTTGGTTCAATGGCTCTCAGCACCCCCCCAAGGTATAGGTTGTTTCACCCCCCCTGCCTGGGACTAGGAGCTGCTGATAAGAACAGGGTACAGCCTGTGTGGGGGGCGGGGGTGAATCTAGGGCTGGGAGAGGCAAGTTCCTGTCCCCCCCATAGGCATAGGACCCCAGCCCCTGAGCACCCCCAATATCACCCCACCCGCTGAGTGTGTGGCCCCAGCCTCCCCGTCCCCAGGGCCCAGGGAGGGCACACGGCCCCACCCTGAGCCCCTGGGGCAGTTTAAGGAGAAGCCTGACACGCTCCCCCACATGGGCCGTGCACCCCACCTCCGCAGTCAGCTGTGACTCTCGGCCAGCTTGGAAAACAGACGGGTTTATTGGTCACTGGGAACACAGCATAGAACAGAGCTTGTTAGCACAGAAATCAGGAGCTTTCAGAAGAGTCCATGGTGGGGGGGGGGGGGAATCCAGAGTCCCGAGCCCTGGACTCTCCCCCTGAGTCCCAAACCAGGAGACTGACCGCTTCCAGCCCCCCATCCCCAGTGACGCCCAGCTGCCCCTGCTCCGTGCTTTCTCTCTTTCCCAGGAAAACAGGCCACCTGGCCTCCCCCTCTCTTTGTTCTCCCACACCTTCAGCTCCGGCTCTGGCCATCGCTTGTCAGGATACAGAATTTTGACCATTCTCTATGCCAGGGATGGGCAAACTTTTTGGCCCGAGGGCCACATCGGGGATCAAAATTGTATGGAGGGCCGGGTAGGGAAAACTGTGCCTCCCCAAACAGCCTGGCCCTGCCACCTATCTGACCTCTTCCCACTTACTGCCCCCCTCAGAATCCCTGACCCTTCC
This sequence comes from Malaclemys terrapin pileata, assembly GCF_027887155.1. Taxonomy (NCBI): domain Eukaryota; kingdom Metazoa; phylum Chordata; order Testudines; family Emydidae; genus Malaclemys; species Malaclemys terrapin. The sequence continues at coordinate 40,988,938 of NC_071517.1, read as the reverse complement.
AACCCCCGCTGCTCCTTGTCCCCTGACTGCCCTCTCCAGAGACCCGCTTCCCCTAACCACCCCCCAAAGACCCCACCCCATCTAAGCCCCCCTGCTCCTTGTCCCCTGACCGCACTCTCCAGAGACCCCCTTCCCCTAACCACCCCCTCAAGACTCCACCCCATCTACACCCTCCCTGCTCCTTGTCCATTGACTGCCCCTTCCAGAGAACCCTCCCCACCTCCTATCCAACCTCCCCGTCCCCTGAGTGCCCGAACCCCTATCCACACCCCCACTCCCTGACAGAGCCTTGGGGTTACCACATCCCATCAAATCCCCCCCGTTCCCCATCCCCTGATGACCACCCCAGAACCTCTGCCCCATCCAACCACCCCTTGATTCCTGTCCCCTGACTGCACCCTGGGACTCCCTGCCCTTTACCCAACCCCCTGGCTCTGGCCCCGGCCCCCTTACTACACTGCTCAGAGCAGTGACCAGAGCCAGACTAGCTGCCGTGCAGCCCTGCCCCCCAGAGCGCTGCCCGTGTGTGTTGGCGTGGCTAAGAAGGAAAGTGGGGAAGGGGCCAGGGAAGCCTCCCCTGTGAGCTCAGGAGTGGGACAGGATGGGGGCCGCAGTTTGCCTACCCTTCCTCTATGCCCAGGCAGCCACTCTGCAGTCACACCTGCCCTCTAGAGGTCTCTGCAATGATCACATACCTGTATCCCACCAGTTCAATAGTTGAGTAACACATGGGGAAACTGAGGCACACACATAGTATTCAGAGAAAATATTAAGAAAATTCCTGCTTCATCACACCCCTCTGAGACCAGCCCAGGGGCACTTTCTCCAGTGGCTGGAACCCCTCTAACCATACCAGCCCCTGATCTTGAGCTCCCAGGTGATGGAGAGACCTGGGGAAAGGGCTGGAGCTGGGCAGGCAAATGACTCTGTACAAAGGGCCCCTTTCAGGGACTGGCTGCTGAGTTTGGCCTACAAGGGGAAGGGCTCCCTGTGTCTGTGAGTCCCAGAGCTGCTGCCCTCAGTGACACAGCCGGGTTCAACCCCCGTTACCAGTGTCAGTGGCTGAGCTGCCTAAGGAGAGCAAAGGCCCACGACAATGGGGTAGTCGCCCGTTCTCCCAGGGCGAGGGAAGAAGATAAAAGGGGAGAGTGGAGAGACTTGAAGGGCAGCAGGAGCAAGAAGTGGAGAGGGAGGTTCCCAGCTCCCAGCCCTGCCCAGATCCATTCCCTGTGCGCACACGCGCACACACACACACACACAGTCAGCTCTCCTGGGAACAAGGGGAGGAGCTGAGAGAGGAAAAGCCAGTTGCTGATACTGCTGAGCACCGCAGGACTGGTTACAATACACTGTGGGGCAGTGCCCTAAAGTGACTCCTTTGGTTCTGCTCTTTTTCCAGTGTTTGGCTCAGAGATACTGTTCTGAAGAGGTTTAGAAGGGCCTTGGTAGGGTTTGTTCTAATGGGGGCATAGGTGGCCTGGACAGCGATGTAATGAACTAACTGGGTTTCTTCCCAGCATGGCAGTCATAGAACCAAAGTGTCTCTCTGCAGGGAGAGAGCCTGGGGGAATTGGGGAATGATATGGATTCCAGCCCCTTCTGTAACCTCCCCCATCGCCCCTCTCGCCCCAACAGGCTGAGGAATCACGTCCACGTTTCACTCCAGATCATCCCATCTTCCAGGAGACACGGAAAGGAAATGGCTGTGATGGAGCCAGCTCAGGTAGGAGCTTTTGGTGGTGGGGAGGGGTATTGTAGAGGGGTTAAACACCCAGTGTGGGACTGGGTGTGATGAACCTGCTAGAATATGATCAACCTGGGCCTGATTTTCTGAATAGGCGTGTTGGGGGCGGGAAACATTCCCCCATTTCTGAACCCTGGGCAGTGCTGGAAAACTGACCCCACTGGCCAGAGGCTGCTGTGAAATACAAAGGGAAGCTGTTGGTATTCCTGTTCTTGTCCTCAGCTCAGAGCTCAGCTTCCCGTATCAGCCTGTGGCGGGCAGGCATGTGGTAAATGAGAAGAACCTGCCCTGCTCCATCTGCTGGGGGGGACAAGGAGCTCTCACCTTCTCCCACCCCCTGAAGCCTCCTGGCAGCTCTGAGCAGGGTGTGGGGAGGATTCTGCTTCTTTGGTCCTCCTCCCCTGTGACTAATGGGATTGTGGCTGGGGCAGCAGGTGCTGAGTGGGAGACTCTTGTTGTTTCAGATGCCGGTGACTTTCGAGGAGGTGGCTGTGTATTTCACCCAGGGGCAGGGGGCTCTGCTGGATCCCGCTCAGAGAGCCCTCTACAGGGACGTCATGCAGGAGAACTACAAGACGGTGACCTCGCTGGGTAAGGGATTCCTGGTCCCTGGATTATTGAAAGCTGGGGGCGGTCTGTGTGACTGACACTGCAATGAGACCAGGGTGCCAAAACCTAAGGCACATACTTAATCATCCCCACCCAACCCCCGTAGCTTCCAAGGGGGAGGCGTCATGTATTGTCTTGTCTGTGTTGTTTCACAGTCTCGCACAGAATCCCTCTTCTTCCTCCTCCTTGGTAACACCTCCAGCCATGTGGAGGGCTCTGGGCTCGACAGGTGTAGAAATAGGCAGGGGTTTAACACTAGAGCTCAGTGTGCACCACAATTCCCCTCACCTCCCCAGATGTCTGCCCCCCTCGAGGGGGCTCAGTGACCATGTTCCCGTCCTCTTAGATTCCACATTCCCCAGCACAGCACAGGGACAGGTTCCGCTCACGGAATATCCTTTCTGACAGACGCTCTCTCAATCCTCCACGCATCCTTATCTGGTCTGATTTCACTCCATACACAGGATTTCCCCTTCCCAAACCTGACCTGATCAGCCGGCTGGAACGAGGGGAAGAGCTGTGGGTGCCCGATCTCCAGTCCTGTGAGGGAAGAGAGATCCCAAGAGGCGACCGGACAGGTGAGGACTAACACAAGCCATCTGGTGAAGGAAGGAAAAAGTTGAGAATCCCAAAAATGAGGTATCAGTAAATGCCTTTAGTTCCTTCCTCTTCTCACCTAGACATGGTTGCAGGCAGCAGATATCACTGACAACGCTTCCCATATGTCCTGTTACCTGCAGGAGTTTCCTTCCCAACTTTCCCTCTCTGTAAAAGTTTGGGTGGGAAGTGGAGGCAGAATCCAATTGCTCTGTCTGTGCAGCTTTAGTATGTTGGGTTTTCCCTTGGTGCTATTCCTCTTAATTTCTCCCCAGCACAATGACTTCTGTCTGGATTCTCTCTCTCTCCCAGCAGGTGATGAGAGAGTGAGTGAGAATAAGGATGGGAATCAACAGCAGGAAGTTCCTGGACACAGGGAATCACAGGGAACCTTTTTGGGAAGAGCTGAAGGGAATTTTTCCCAGTGCTTGGAACAGGGAGAAGCCTGGGGAAATTGGCAGAGGTCACAGAGGCTGCTGAGAAACCACTCAAGGGAGCAGATGGATGAATCTATTATCTGTGGGGAAGGATACAGGGATCCTACAGCCCATCACACAACCCCTAACGAAGACAAACGCTATGAATGCCTCGGTTATGGAAAAGGATTCATTCTGAGACCACAGTTTGTTTCACCTCAGACAATTCATACTGGAGAGAAATCACTTCAACGCTCAGACCGTGGGGAAAGCTTCAATAACCGCTCAGATCTTAATAACCATGGGAGAAGCCACACAGGAGAGAAACCCACTGAGTGCCTTGATGGCAGGAATTGTTTGAATTGGAAGTCAACATTGATTACACATCAGGCAATCCACACTGGAGAGAGACCCCATAAATGCTTAATCTGTGGGAAAAGTTTCATATGGAGGTCAGCCCTACTGAGTCATCAGGCAATCCACAGTGGAGAGAGACCCCATAAATGTTTAGATTGTGGAAAAAGTTTCATACAGAGGTCAGCCCTTGTCCAACATCAGGCAATCCACACTGGAGTGAGACCCCACAAATGCTTAGACTGTGGGAAATGTTTCCTACAGAGGTCAACCCTACTTCGTCATCAGAGAAAACACACAGGAGAGAGACCGCATAAGTGCTTAGAGTGTGGGAAACATTTCGTAGAGAGGTCAAGCCTTGCTAAACATCAGATAATTCATACAGGAGAGAAATCCCATAAGTGTTTGGACTGTGGGAAAAGTTTCACACAAAAATCAAATCTTATGGAACATCAGAGAATACACACCGGAGACAGACCCCATAAGTGCTTAGACTGTGGGAAAAGTTTCATACAGAGGTCCGCCCTTGTCAAACATCAGGCAATCCACACTGGAGAGAGACCGCATAAGTGCTTAATCTGTGAAAAAAGTTTTATACAGAAATCAACCCTTCTTATTCATCAGGCAATCCACACTGGAGAGAGACCCCACAAGTGCTTAGACTGTGGGAAAAGTTTTATACAGAGATCAGCCCTTCTTATTCATCAGGCAATCCACACTGGAGAGAGACCCCATAAGTGCTTAATCTGTGGGACAGGTTTCATACGGAGGTCAGACCTTGTTAAACATGAGGAAATCCACACTGGAGAGAGACCCCATAAGTGCTTAGACTGTGGAAAAAGTTTTGTACGGAGGTCAAACCTTCTTGTACATCAAAAAATCCACACTGGAGAGAGACCCCATCAGTGCTTAGACTGTGGAAAAAGTTTCATACGGAGGTCTGACCTTGTTAAACATCAAGCAATCCATACAAGAGGGAGACATAAGTGTTTGAAAAGTGTGTAAAAGGTATTTGGGACCATTGCAAGAAATAGAGACTAGAACTTTGAAATGTAACCTGGTATTGTTAAGTAATCGAAAGAAGATAGTAGCGCTGTTGATTAATTGCAATTAACTCTCATGGTTAACTCAAAAAAATTCATTGTGGTTAAAAATATTAATCTTGATGAATCACATAGTTAAACAATAGAATAGATTTTGGAATTTGTTTAATGTTTTCAAATGTTTTTCTATGTTTTCATATCTATCGATTTCTATCACAACAAAGAAGAGAGAGTGTACAGTGCTCACTTTATATTATTTTTGTTACAAATATTTGTACTGTAAACATGCAAAACAAAAATAGTGTATTTCAATTCACCTCATAGAAGTACTGTAGTGCAATCTCTTTATCAGGAAAGGGTAACTTAAAAACAGATTATTTTAATTATATAAGTGCACTCAAAAATAAAGCAATTAAAAACTTTAGAACCTAGATGTCTACTGTTCGTTTTCTGCTGATCATTAAGACAAACAGGTTTGTTCACATTTACAGGGGAGAATGCTGCCTGCTTCTAATTTATGATGTCACCAGAAAGTGTGAGACGGTGTTCTCATGGCACATTTGTAGCTGGCAGTGCAGGTATTTATGTGCAAGATATGCTAAACATGCATATGTCCCTTCATACTTCGGCCACCATTCCAGTGGACATGCTTCCATGCTGACAATGCTCATTTAAAAAAAAATGCATTAATTAAATTTGTGACTGAACTCCTTGGAGGAGAATTGTATGTCCCCTGTTCTGTTTTACACACATTCTGCCAAATATTTCATTATATAGAAGTCACGGAGAATGACCTAGCACATGTTCATTTTAAGGACACTTTCACTGCAGATTTGACAAAACACAAAGAAAGTAACAATCTGAGATTTCTAAAGGTAGTGTTGTGGAAAAACAACCACGCGTTGTGTTTGGATCAGTATCGCCAGAGTATCTTTGTTTCTTCACCAGGATCAGTTTTTAATGTCTTTTGTAGTCAGGAATCCCTGGACTTTGGTGGTTTCAATGGAGCGAGTGTTTCTTCTTCTCTTTTCCTGAAACAGTCGTGGTTCAGCATCATACAAGGGAGAGGTTACTAGCACTTCACGTTGTCCTTTTCCCCTGCTGTCCAGAAGACACAGCAGAGCTAGAAGGAGAAATAGGCTTATCAGTCGGAGAGCCCTCCCGAGGTGGGGGGGACTTTTTTGCAGTGAGAAGCATGGGTCCAGGCAGGTAGTCCTTGGCACTTCACAGCGGTGTTGGTGGTTAACAGGACTTGGAAAGGGCCTTTCCAGCATGGAGCCAAAGCAGTCTTTCATTGATGGACTTTACCTAGACTCAGTCTCCTGGTTTCAATAAATAGCAGGGCTTCTAGGGTCTTTGGATAGCACTTCTTTACCTGTGAGAAAAAAACCTAACACATTTCATTAATGCCTGGCAGTGTTTTGCAGATATTTTTACAGCTGCTTGGGCACATTCAAGCCCCCCCCCCCCTTTCTTGGTTGTCAGCCAAGTCTTAGCTGTAGCAGTGTCCTTGAATGGGGCCAGCGTCTTATCTTTGGACTGAGCTTGCTAGCTATTTTTTTCCAGTTAATTCATTTTGTTCTTTTTCCTTCTCCCCTTCTTGGCTTCTTTTAACCTACAAAGGAAACTTCCAGTCTTCATTCATACACCTTTTCCCAACAATGAACACATACACATTGCCATTATACAGTACTTTAGTCTTATTATTCAATGTATGCCACATACACCCTTCCAGTAAAATAACTTTATTACAGAGCTTTGGAGCAACAAACCAGGACAAGCACACCCACTTTTGAGGAGTCCACTCGGTACAACCTCTGGTGTCCAATAGCTTTCCTCCCTTCCCAGCCCTCTGGCTAGAAATCTGAGGTAGCCAGAAGGATCCCATGTGCAATATGGGGAGTGGGTTAACCTTCCATGTCCTTGCTTCCAAAGACTGTTGGTATACAAATTTTTAACAACAATTTTTTTTTCAATTAAAAGATCTGGCCAAGGAAGTTTCTTTTTCTTACTTAAGCAAATGTATTAGACTTTCGTATATCACATTTTCCTGATTTATCCAAACACTTTGTATTCCAAGTTGAATAAAACAAGTATCTGCTTTTTTTTATTTAACCCTTCTATTTAATTTTGAACTAGACTGTCCTATGAAAATATTAAACACAACAATTCTGGCCACAAGACAGGACACAGAACACAAAAATAATTCCTATTGTGCCAGTAAATGCATGGTACGTTTAAATGCTGTTCACCTGGCATCTGTTTTCTCTGATGATCTAAAAGACAAAAGAACAGAGGTCTACCCCTTCTGGGTAGTCAGTCATTGCTTAAAATATTTCCTTTATATACAAATACTCTTGTTGATTTCAGGCAAAACAAAGGAATTATCCCATATTTCCTTGTAATTGTTTCATAGGCAGCCCAGGTTTCAGTGGCTTCTACATTATCAGTTAAGATCATTTGCATTAGTACAGATGCTTTCTGGCTTGCTTCTGGATCGAAAGCTATCCACAGCTTAAAGACTTGCTTAAAAAAGGGACACAATTAACTTTTGACTCCTGTTTTCAAATACACAGTGATCTGAAAAAGACAACACAACCTATATTGGTAGGTTTGCATTTCTTATACCTCTGCTCCAATATACACTGCACATGTTCTGGGGAAAATGCACATCCTCTCCATCAATTTCTACACAAGGTGTAACTGTTTCTTTTGTGCTTACAAAATCTCCATGCACCCACAGCAAAGTGACAGCTTGACCACACAGAACCAGGGGCACTGTCCTCCTCTCTCTTTACCAGATCTTTTGTCTGCTATTTTGTTACCCAAAAACAAATTCAAATCTTTTATTCTCCTGGCTTTGACTACCCTACTGCAGCCACAACCTTTGGTCTTTATTTAAAACATTTTAAATCTTGTAAAGCATTAAGTCACCTTAAGGATTAAATGCTAAATACCTTAAACAACACTAGTTTCTTGTGTCTGGCAAAAGTATTCTCAGTTTTGCAACTTTAAACAATACCAATTCATCTCAAACTTATAAAACACAGATTGTACACAGCAGGAGTGTTCTTCAGCAAATTCGACTAAATTATTCATAGTTGAATAATTCCACTTAAATAACCTCTTGCCTGGATTACTTACAGACATTCCTACCAAGTTTCACTGCTTGATTCCCTCCAGTAACTACAGAGTTAACTTCTCACTTTCTTTCTTTCAACTTCCTCAAACTGCGGTTGTCTGCTTGTTTGGGCCTGATCCTTTTTTTTTTTTTTTTCTCCATTATTTCTTTCCATGGGCACAGGCATTGTTTCACTACCAATTTAGCAAGGAGGGTGGGCCTTATGACTAACCCCCCTTTTCTTTATTTATATACACCCATTTACATACACACATTACATCTAGATGCATCTTATTTAATAATAACTTTCATTCTTTCTATCTGGACTTAATACAATCTTTTCTTGAGGCGATAATAACCCCTCAGCACTGGTGCATTATAAAAAAGAATAATAACAGGGCTAGGGACAACGGGAGAGGAAAAAAGAACAACAGCATGAACAGCATGATAAAATGGGGGAGTTACACTTACTGACCATAGGAATAATGACTTCTTGTTAAATCAAGGAGGCAACAACAGATTGGATTCTTCCTAGGCCTGTTTTGATAGAGGGTACTGCTGCACCTTGGGAAGGGTTCTTGGTGGGTTTAGGCCAATCTTAATGGCTTGGGCAGACCCAATGCACCCAACCTGGTTGGCATGATCGGCTCACAAAGCCCACAGGGAGGGAGAGACCTTAACCAGCAGTTCCTGTTGCAACGAGGAAGGGCTGGGATCAGTCTTCTCCTATAAACTGCCAGGACTTCATTGTGAGCGGGACCAGGCACGTCCAGATACACACCATCTGGGGTACAGCAGATTATACAATTTAATTTACACAGCAGGTCTTTTCCCAAAAGGTTAACTGATAAACAAGTACTAAAGAGAAAAATTGACAATAACACGTCTATAAGATTGTCAGGAGGTGTGGAGGGGATACTCCAAAGGGGCTTTGCCTCCTGAAGGGGTCTAGATAAATAGAGCGATATCTGCTGGCCAGCGGGGTTACGGAAAAGAGTCAATTTCCTTTTTATCCTTTTTTTTAGTTGTGTTTTAAGCTTTTCTTGGGAGTCCTTGGGACTCCCTACTTGAGATTTATGGTGCTGTTTTACTGTTTCCTTACACCAATAAAAATACGCATTATAGTGACCCTGCCCCACTTTGTTAACCAATAGTGCGCCTCTAAGGTGCACAATTTTGTCAAGATCAAAACTTCCCTCTATGGGAAACTATACATTTGGATCATCCCTGGTATACCAATTCTATTTGTCTAAAAACTTACAAGTAAAAGGACTATAATTCTTATACATATAAAACACTGGTGTGCCTTTTGGTGGGACAGCAGGTTTTTTGGACTCACCGCCCCACATTTTCCCGGAGTCTACCTGATTGTAGGGTTTTGGTCAGCTATCCCGAGGTTACCAACTGTGAGATCCAATCTCACAATACCTAAGTTTCCAATCGCGTCTTCTTGAACCCACAATCCCTTTTTCCCATGATCCTCAGTTCCCCTGAACACTATCAGGCCAGTCATACGGGTCATAGGGCTTGCTTTAGAGACATTCCTGGTCGTAAAACTCAAGGCCTCGCAGAAAGCTCTGGGCGTCTTCCTATGACCCTCACTCATTTCAGTCATTCACACTTCACACAAACGCTGAGGTAAGGCCTACAACCGAGGCCTATCCTGGTGGGAACCCCGAGTCCCTGCCACTTACCTGTGGCTCCTCCCGGGGAAACCAAAAAGGTTGTCAGGCGAGTCTGGCAGCAAAGGTCCGTATCCAGCTTGCTACTCACCCGACCCAGGGCCTACGGGCAGTCCTCCACTGATAACCCAAAATAGAGATTTAAAAGGTCTCTCACCTATCAAATGCCGGCTGGGTTCAGAGGGGAATGGTCCGCGGTCTTCTGGTCCGGTGGACAGTCTGTGGATCCGAGTCACGGCACCAAGATTGTTGTGGAAAAACGACCATGCGTTGTGTTTGGATCAGAATCGCCTGAGGCCTTTTTATTTTCATGCATGCATGGGGGGTACCAGTGAACTAGCAATCCCCCCGACTACAGATTTTCAAATAGCTTATATAGCATAAAACCAATTAAGTAATGCATACTTTCTTATCAACATTATTGCCATATTTGGAATACATTCCCCAAAAAAGGGAATAGAGCTTAGCAAGCTTTCCTGTTTTTCACAGTCTGCCCCTTAGCAGTTTCTTGCTCTGTCACCTGACATCTATTAATCATAATCTGTTACAAAGGTTAATTCTACTTTTATAATGTCTACAGTTAGTTCTGCTTTTATGATTTCTGTCTACCCTTCTCCTTTTACTCTCCCCCCTTTTCTTCTTCCTCCAGGCCACACATACAGTTCACCTGACCAAAGTTTAGGCCTTAGACTATTTTTCCTCCACAGTAGCTACAGCATTCAGCCCACGGTTTAAGAATCTGAAGTACCTTCCAAAATCTGAGAGGGACGAGGTGTGGAGCATGCTTTCAGAAGTCTTAAAAGAGCAACACACTGATTGGGAAACTACAGAACCCGAACCACCAAAATAGAAAATCAACCTTCTGCTGGTCGCATCTGACTCTGTTGATGAAAATGAACACGTGTTGGTCTGCTCTGCTTTGGATCGTTATCGATTAGAACCCGTCATTAGCATGGAGGCGTGTCCTCTGGAACGGTGGTTGAAGCAGAAAGGAACACATGACTCTTTAGCGCATCTGGCACATAAATATCTTGTGACGCCGGCTGCAGTAATGCCACGCGAATACCTGTTCTCACGTTCAGGTGACATTGTAAACAAGAAGCGGGCAGCATTATCTCCTGCAAATTGTAACCACACTTGTTTTTCTGAGTGATTGGCTGAACGAGAAGTAGGACTGAGTGGAGTTGTGGGCTCTAAAGTTTTATATTGTTTTATTTTTCTACGCAGGTATTTTTTGTACGTAATACTACATTTGTAAGTTCAACTTTCATGATAAAGAGATTGCATTACAGTACTTGCAGTTGGTGAATTGAAAAATACTATTTCTGTTGTTTTTTACAGTGCAAGTATCTGTACTCAAAAAATATAAAGTGCTCACTGTACACTTCGTATTCTGTAAAAACAACAAGGAGTCCTGGCATCTTAGAGACTAACAAATTTATTTGGGCATAAGCTTTCGTGGGCTATAACCTACTTCACCAGATGCATGGAGTGTATTCTCTGTTGCAATTGAAATTAATATATTTGAAAATGTATAAGACATCCAAAATATTTAAATAAATGGTATTCTATTATTTTTAAAACCGCGATTGATCACGATTACCTTTTTTAATCACTTGACAGCCCTCAAAGATACTAATTGTAGTAGTCTCTGTTTACCTGTATCTTGTTATAGATGAACAGTGTAACCAAAAGGTTTCTGTCTAGGACTGTATTTTGTTATTTCAGAAGTCAAAAGGAAATATTAACATTTACATGAAACTTGGGTATAATAACGTCATTGTATATCTCCCTCTATTTAAAGTTTGTGGTAAACTGCCTATGAACTGCTATGAACTGGATGTATTTTAAACAATCCTTACTGAGATTGCAGGAACAAACCATCCCGATTTGTAGGAAGAATAGTAAATGTGGCAGGCGACCAGCTTGGCTTAACAGTGAAATCCTTGCTGATCTTAAACACAAAAAAAGCTTACAAGAAGTGGAAGATTGGACAAATGACTAGGGAGGAGTATAAAAATATTGTTCAGGCATGCAGGAGTGAAATCCGGAAGGCCAAATCACACTTGGAGTTGCAGCTAGAAAGGGAAGTTAAGAGTAACAAGAAGGGTTTTATGGGTATGTTAGCAACAAGAAGGTGGTCAGGGAAAATGTGGGCCCCTTACTGAATGGGGGAGGCAACCTAGTGACAGGATGTGGAAAAAGCTAATGTACTCAATCCTTTTTTCGCCTCTATCTTCACAAACAAGGTCAGCTCCCAGACTACTGCACTGGGCAGCACAGTATGGGGAGGAGGTGACCAGCCCTCTGTGGAGAAAGAAGTGGTTCAGGACTATTTAGAAAAGCTGGATGAGCACAAGTCCAGGGGCCGGATGCGCTGCATCCGAGGGTGCTAAAGGAGTTGTCGGATGAGATTGCAGAGCCATTAGCCATTATTTTTGAAAACTCACAGCGATCGGGCAAAGTCCCGGATGACTGGAAAAAGGCTAATGTAGTGCCCATCTTTAAAAAAGGAAGGAGGAAGATCTGGAGAACTACAGGCCAGTCAGCCTCACCTCAGTCCCTGGACAAATCATGGAGCAGGTCCTCAAGGAATCAATTTTGAAGCACTTCAAGGAGATGAAGATGATCAGGAACAGTCAGCATGGATTCACCAAGGGCAAGTTATGCCTGACTGACCTAATAGCTTTCTACGATGAGATAACTGGCTCTGTGGATGAGGGTAAAGCAGTGGACTTGACTTTAGCAAAGCTTTTGATACGGTCTCCCACAGTATTCTTGCCAGCAAGTTAAGGTAGTATGGGCTGGATGAATGGCCTATAAGGTGGATAGAAAGCTGTGATCAATGGCTCCATGTCTAGTTAGCAGCTGGTATCAAGCGGAGTGCCCCACGGGTCGGTCCTGGGGCCAGTTTTGTTCAATATCTTCATTAATGATCTGGAGGATGGCGTGGCTTGCACCCTCAGCAAGTTTGCAGATGACACTAAACTGGGAGGAGTGGTAGATACGCTGGAGGGTAGGGATAGGATACAGAGGGACCTAGACAAATTAGAGGATTGGGCCAAAAGAAATCTGATGAGGCTCAACAAGGACAGGGGGATGTGCAGGGGAAATGCCGCGCTGCCCTGGGGAGACTCAGAGCAGCAGTGGCAGCAGGACCCCTCTTCCCTCCCTGCATCCCGGGCCCCACTTCCCTCCCCCCTCCCCGGCTCCTCACCCCCAGGCTGGGCTGCAGGTCAGGCTGCCCGGCCGCTGGAGAGCCGGAGCATCATCCCCCGGAGCTGAGCCCCTCTCGCCGCCGCAGCCGGGCTCAGCTCCGGGGATGACGCTCCGGCTCTCCAGCGGCCGGGCAGCCTGACCTGCCGTCCAGCCTGTGCGACTCCGGCTGCCATGAGCGCCATCTAGCGACTGCAGCCAGAACTGCAGTGTCAGTTCCAGCGCAGCCTGAAAGCCTCAGCTGACAGGGAACAGCTTGGTTCAGGGCCGGCTCCCGGCTTTTTGTGCCCCAAGGGAAAAAGAAAAGGGGGGGCTGGAGTGCCACCCCTTGGAAAGTGCTGCCCCAAGCACATGCTTGGAACGCTGGTGCCTAGAGCCAGCCCTACCCAGTGGCTAGTCAGCAGTTCTGCAGAAAAGGACCTAGGGTTTACTGTGGACGAGAAGCTGGATATGAATCAACAGTGTGCCCTTGTTGCCAAGAAGGCTAACAGTATTTTTGGCTGTATAAGTAGGAGCATTGCCAGCAGATTGAGGGACATGATCGTTCCCCTCTATTCGGCATTGGTGAGGCCTCATCTGGAGAACTGTGTCCAGTTTTGGCCCCACACTACAAGAAGGATGTGGAAAAATTGGAAAGAGTCCAGCGGAGGGCAACGAAAATGATGGAGCACATGATTTATGAGGAGAGGCTGAGGGAACTGGGATTATTTAGTCTGAAGAAGAGAAGAATGGCGGGGGGCGAGATTTGGTAGCTGCTTTCAACTACCTGACAGGAGGTTCCAAAGAGGATGGATCAAGACTGTTCTCAGTAGTAGCAGATGACAACAGGGAGTAATGGGCTTAAGTTACAGTGGGGGAGGTTTAGGTTGGATATTAGGAAAAACTTTTTCACTAGGAGGGTGGTGAAGCACTGGAATGAGTTACCTAGGGAGGTGGTAGAATCTCAGTCCTCAGAGGTTTTTAAGGTCAGGCTTGACAAAGCCCTGTCTGAGATGATTTAGCTGGGGATTAGTCCTGCTTTGAGCAGGGGGTTGGACTAGATGACCTCCTAAGGTCCCTTCCAATGCTGATATTCTATGATTCTATAGGGATAATTACTTTATGTTAATCCATGTAGTTTAATTACCTGTGATGTTTGGGAAATAGGAGGTTACTTCAACAACCTATTGTTCACCCAAGGACTGCCTGCTGTGAAAAGGCTGCAAAAATGTCTATATAAATTCTTGGAACCTGATCCTTTTATCTCAGATCTTTTGAAGCTTTATTCAGGGGTAGTTTGAGTCATAAGACTGAGATCTCCAGTCCCTTCTGGACTGCCCTGATATTGAACATTTGGACATTGGACTAGAAACAGACTCTTTTCAATTCTAATGCACCATCTCTATGGTGAAACTGACCTACGGTCTCTATTTGCATTTGTATGTCTAATGATCTTTTAGCCAATACTGTCTTTTCTTCTTTTAATAAATCATAGTTTAGTTCACAAGAATTGGCTGTAAGCGTGTACAGTAACTCCACACTTAACGTTGTAGTTATGTTCCTGAAAAATGCCACTTTAAGTGAAACGATGTTAAGCGAATCCAAGTTCCCCATAAGAATGAATGTAAATGGGGGTGTTAGGTTCCAGGGAAATTTTTTTTAACCATACAGTACAGTACTGTAGTTGGGAGGTGCCCCCGCCTTACCCCACTCAGGCACAGCCCACTGGCACTGGAGACAATGAGGCTGGCATGGAGCCTGACGGTGCGGTAGGCTAGGAGAAGTAAGTTGCACAGCAGCAGTGGCAGTTTCCTCTACTCTGCAAGCACCAGGGGCGGGGGGCTCAACCCTCGGCACGCCCATTCTTCCACTTCCCCCAAACCCCCACCCTTAACCCACCTCTTCTATCCCCCCTTTCTCCTTTACTCTGCACGCCACATCCTCACTCCTCCCCAGTCCCTCCTGCCTGCGGCAATCAGCTGGCTTGTGCCTTTCAGGGGGCAGGAGGGTGGGGGGAGGACTGAGGACTCAGGGCGCAGCCTCCCCCGTCCCTCCGCCTGCAGCAATCAGCTGGTTTGCAGCATTCGGGAGACTGGGGAGGGAGGGGTAGCCTGCTCGCTGAGTCCTCACTTCTCCCCCCCTCCCTCCTGAACACTGCAAGCCAGCTGATTGCCGGGGGGCAGGAGGTGGGAGGAGAAGGGGGAAAGCACTGATCCACGAGGTCTGCTGGCAGGTGGGAGGCACTGTGGGGGGAGGGCATAGGGAAGTGGATAGGGAGCTGCTAGCTGTGGATAAAGCAGGCAGCCAAAAGATGTTATAGTGAAGCATTGCACAACTTAAAAAGGAGCATGTTCTGTAATTGAGCAGGGACGCAAGATCGAAACAACGAGAGGACGTTAAGTGAGGAGTTACTGTATTTGGGTAAGAACTGAAGTATTCATTAACTTGTGGGTAATCTGTCTGCTCCTTTGGAATTGGTAGAATTCTTTATATGATGAAGATTTTCAGGAATCCCCATCAGAATCTCAGAGGACATTTTTCCACATCAGGTATTGTTAAAGACTTGCCTATGTTGCCACTCTGTCAAAGCAGTTATTTTATTACAGCATCTCCCATATCATGAAGGGTTTACAGAGCTAAATGATGCATCATGCCTGTGCCAGGCAACTTTCAGTGAAATTAGCCTGTAATTAAAATCCAAAGCTAAGTTATTACCCATTAAATGTGACAGCAGTTCCCTACGTTGTACTCCTGGTCAGCCTCCTCTATGGGCACCACCGTGTGAGCTCTTTGAGCCTGGGACAGATGGCAAACCAGATAGATCGAAGTTTGATCCTCTTCATAGAAGTTTCGGAGCCTCCTGGTGTTCCCCACACACCCCATCCTCTCCTGCTCCTTTTGTTGCCTGGAAACTCAGCCGATTGGCGATTTCTACCATGTTTCCCAGCTGTATGTTCAGCCTGATGTTTCTCTGTTGCACAGTTTCTGAGCACAGGAGATGTCTGTATCAGATCCCTCCCAGCACTGGCTGACGTGCCTGCACTGCAGAGAGACAGCTTCTGTGAAATACTGCAGACAGATGGGACATGGAGCTTCCTCCTGGAGACTTTCTAGGGGGTTCTCTGCGGCCATGGCTCCCTCTGGACCATTCAGTGAAAAATGTACCACTAGGGCTCTGGTCCTGCAATCAGAGGCATTCCCCTGTCAGGATGAGCCTGCAGGAGCTGGGTGTCTAAGGCAGGATAGTCAGACTTGGTGGAATATTTTTAAATATTTTATATATTGTGACAGACCCAGACCAGTGGGGTACAGGAGTCTGGTAGAGGGCAAATATACTGGTCACTGGATGAGTAGTTTTCTGTTCCCTGAGTGACCGGAGCAGGGGCTGCACTAGAGTAATCAGGAATCTGCTAGAACCAGTTAAGGCAGGCAGGCTAATTAGGACACCTGGAGTCAATTAAGAAGAAGATGCTAGAATCAATTAAGGCAGGCTAATCAGGGCACCTGGGCTTTAAAAAGGAGCTCACTTCAGTTTGTCGTGTGAGTGTGAGGAGCTGGGAGCAAGAGGCACAAGGAGCTGAGAGTGAGAGGGTGTGCTGCTGGAGGACTGAGGAGCACAAGCGTTATCAGATACCAGGAGGAAGGTCATGTGGTGAGAATAAGGAAGGTGTTTGGAGGAGGCCATGGGGAAGTAGCCCAGGGAGTTGTAGCTGTCATGCAGCTGTTACAGGAGGCACTACTGACAGCTGCAGTCCACAGGGGCCTGGGCTGGAACCTGGAGTAGAGGGTGGGCCCAGGTTCCCCCCAAACCTCCCAATTGACCTGGACGGTGGGTTCTTCCAGAAGTGAAGGTCTCTGGGCTGTTCCCCAACCCACATGATGAATCTCTCAGGCAAGAAAATCCGCCAATAAGCGCAGGACCCACCAAGATAGAGGAGGAACTTTGTTACAATATATAAAATGCTTAAAATATACATCTGTCAAAATTTTATATTTATTGATTTAAACTTTCACAGTTGCACAAAAATCTGGGTTTTAAGCATTTCATTCCAATTGTTGTTAAGGGAAACGCCAGCTAGTGAAGGAGTCTCTGTGAAATCAGGAAAGTTTGCAACAACCCCAATGTGATGTTTTGTAATTTGACATGAACAGGAAACAGCTCCACGTCTGTAGCTATTGCAGGCCCCTATCTTGCCCCCATCATGGCACTCCCTGAGCACCGCACAAACTTCAATGTGCTGAGCCTCGCCCTGCTGCAGATGGGGAAGAGCTCTTACCCCCATTTTACAAAAGGGAAGGTCAGGCCCAGACAGAATTGGTAATCCACCACCACGAGAAGCATAGAGTTTCTGAGCCCAGGCTGGAGTGCCGCAGTGCCAGTGTGGATGCCCTGGTGTCTTACTGCACCCTGATCGGCCTCTGGGACGTGTCCCCCAATGCCTGTTCTAGCCACTCTGGTCATCAGTTTGAACTGCCTGCCCTCCTGTGACCAACCATCAGACCCATCCTTTAAATTCTCTGGGAATTTTGAAAGTCCCCTTCCTGTTTGCTCATCCAGGCGTGGAGGGCTCTCAGCGCATCTTTCCACATGACCATGCCACCACGCATCAGGTGATCACCAGCCTGGAAGAAGGCTGAGGTGCTGGACTTAGCAGTGTTTGGGGGGAGGAAGCTGTCCAGTCCCAGCTGCGCTCCAGCCAGAGGAATTACCCTACCTAGGGGCAGATATCAAGGGCCATGATCGAAAGGGGCCATGACCGGGATGCAGTGCAGTGCAGGGTTAAAGTGAAGGAGCTGCAGAATGCCTACCACAAAGTGGGGGAGGCAAACTGCCACTCCAGTGCTGCCCCCACAAGCTGCCGGTACTAGAAAGAGCTGGTGAGCCCACCTCCACTCTGAAGAGCACTATGGATACTTCAGAGGCTGTACCAGCCCAGAGTGCAAGAAGGCAGAAGGAGGAAAGCAGGATAGAAGGTGCTGAGGAGGAGGGGGGCCCTGAGCCAGAGGACAGCGCAGCATCCATTGATGCATGCATCCAGGAGCTGTTTTCAAGCCCAGAGGAAGGTAGCGAGTCGCAGCAGGCAGTGCTTGGGGAAGAGCAAACAGCAGAGGAGACTCCCGGTAAGTGGCTTTTATTTTGAGATGGGAGTTGTTCAGTGCGGGCTGTTGGGGTGAGGAGGGTTGCAGAAAGAAGGCTTGGGGCTGTGTGCATGCCTAGATGCAGAATAGGGCACTGATGTGCTCTCTCACATCGTGGTAATCCGCCTCAGTGATCTCATCGAAGGTCTCATGCAGAAGCTGGGCAATCCGCATGTGCAGGTTCCTTGGCAGAGCAACTGTGCTCCTTGTCCCAGTAAGAGTAACATACCCGCACCACTGTTCCATGAGTCGGGGGCGGAGACCATTGCTGCACACAGGCAAGCCGTGTAAGGGCCAGGGCAGAAGCCGCATTGTAGTAGAATACCCTTCCTTGCTTCCCAGGTCACCCTCAGCAGCGAGATATCTTCCAGGACGAACCCAGCCTGTGGAAAATGTGGGGACAGTGTTGAGTATAGGGGGCCCCCTGCAGCTGTTGGCTCTCCCCAAGAAACAGAACCCCAGAGGACAGTACAACCCTCGACCAATCAGTCCCCCCTGCTCCTCTGGTTACTCCCCATTTTGGGGCTCCTGTGGGTTATGTGCCCTTGCCTTGGGACAGGCAGCTTGTGCTATTGTGTGAGTTGCGCTTGTGGTTAAGTCCGGCTGACTCATTGCTCTGTTTAGTGTTAACAATGCTGCCTCTGTAAAATGTTGCATTTTGGCTTTACCGATGCAACCTTGAGATTCCAGCTGTTATCAATGGCCAAACGGCTTTGCAGCCTCAGGAAGTGGCCGCGAAGAAACAAGGAGGACCTTCTGCATGAAGTTATGCACTAGTCCCTTACCAAAAATGAAAACGTACAGGAGTGGCGGGAGACCAAAAGGAGGGTCTGCCAGGAGAATGCGGATCACCAGCAACAAACCATGGAGCAGCTCCTAAGCATCATGGAGTGCCAAGTGGACTCGATAGAGGCGCTTGTAGCACTGCATACGGAGCAGATCCGTGCCCACCCCCGCTACAGCCCTTGTCTCAAAACTCTTTCCCTTGCACCCCCATGTGATCACCAACCCACTTTCAACAACATCCAGTTTCATATCTCCGCCAGCTGCATCCAACACCTTTACCGTCCACGCATACAAACTCCAACCCTTACCCACTGCACTCAACCCCCATCCCCATGCAATTTAGCCAACCAGAAGTGCACCACACAAACAGGAAGGATGAATACAATCCCAGGACATACACAAATCTGTGATTGTTCCATTCCGCACCCTGCGCCCTTCCCTCCTCCCACACAGTATAGATGTGTCATGCCATGTTTGTTTCTCCAGCTGTTGTATCTCCAATAAATGTTTTGGATTTTTTTTTTTTTTTTTTGGTTTTGGAAACATTCTTTATTGCATTAATTAAAAGCCCAGGAAAGCAACAGCCACTGCTAGTCGGTGCATCATATGTAGCAAACACAGATACCTATTAGCATTGGAACCACTGGGCTCCTGTGTAGGGCACCATACATTACTGGATTTCAGCATCTAATTGCTGCCTCAAGGCATCCCTAATCCTTGCGGCCCTGCGCTGTGTCCCTCTAATAGCCCTGGTGTCTGGTTGTTCAAATTCAGCCTCCAGGCGCTGAACCTCAGCAGTCCATGCTGGAGTGAAGCTTTCACCCTTCCCTTCACAAATGTTATGGGGAGTACAGCACGCAGCTATAACTATAGGGATGCTGTCATTGGTCAGGTCCAGCTTCCCATATAGACATCACCAGCGGGCCTTTAAATGGCCAAAAGCACACTTCACAGTCATTCTGCACTGACTCAACCTCTTGTTGAACCTCTTCTTGCAGTTGTCAAGGCTCCCCATGTATGGTTTCATGAGCCATGGCATTAAAGGGTAGGCTGGGCCTCGAAGGATCAAAATGGGTGTTTTGACTTCCCTTACAGTGATCTTATGGTTCAGGAACAAAGGCCCGGCTTACAGCTTCCTGAACAGGCCCGTGTTCCAAAAGATGCGTGTATCATGTACCTTTCTGGACCAGCCTGCGTTAATGTCCATGAAACCCCCACAGTGATCCACAAGCGCCTGGAGAACCAGTGAGAAATACCCTTTCTGATTAAGGTACTCGAAGGCTAGGTGGTCTTATGCCAGAATTGGACTATCTATGCTCTCTATCCCCCCCGCCACACACACACAGTTAGGGAAACCCATCTGTGCAAAACCATCCACAATGTCACACACGTTGCCCAGAGTAACAGTTCTTCTGAGCAGGATGCAATTAATGGCCCTGCACACTTGCATCAACACAACTGCAATGGTAGACTTGCCCACTCCAAACTGGTTAGCGACCGATCGGTAGCTGTCTGGAGTAGCCAACTTCCAGATTGCGATTGCCACCTGCTTCTCCACTGGCAGGGCAGTTCTCAATTTCATGTCTTTGCGCCACAGAGTGGGGGTGAGCTCAGTGCACAGTCCCACAAAACTGGCTTTCCTCGTCCAAAAGTTCTGCAACCACTGCTCTTCATCCCAGACTTGCATGATGATGTGATCCCACCACTCGGTGCTTGTTTCCCAAGCCCAAAAGTGGCGTTCTACGGTGGTCAGCATGCCCGTTAATGCCACAAGCAATCTCGTGTCATATGTATTATGCATGTCGACCTCTTTGTCGGACTCCTCACTGTCACTTTGTAGTTTAAGGAATAACTCAACTGACCTTTGTGATGTGCTAGTGAGACCCATCAGCATATTCCTGAATAGTTCAGGATCCATTACAAGACAGAGCGCGCTGTACAAAAAATGTTGAAAGATTGTGCCAAATGTGGAAGGAAGTGAATGGACTGCTGGAATGCGAAGCAATGCATGACGGGGCATTGGGACAGGACCCCCTCCTCCAGCCTCAGCGTCAGAATGGGAAGAGGGGCTCTGTGGGATAGCTGCCTATAATGCACCGCTCCGAAAGCTGCTGCAAATGTGGCCTCGCCACTGCAGTTGGAGCTGACAGTGTGAACACACGGCAGTGCTTTCCCTGCTGCTGTCTCTGAGGGCAGGTTTAACTCCAGGCACCCTACAGCTGCAAGTGTAGACGTAGCCTTAGCACCTTCGGTACTGGGCAAACCTTTCCCTCTGCAGACAGACCCTGGGAGAAGGGGACAGACGGACACGCGTGCACACACACACAGTCCGTCTGATAATCATCTCCCTGACCCTTCCCCCAGTCACTAGGCCAGTCTATGCAGAGTCAGGTGATAATGATGATGTCAGCAGCCCTTCATGTGGTCTTTCAGGGGGTGTCTGCCACCCCAACTGGCTTTCTCTGGTTAGCCCCAAATTGGCTCAGAGCTGTGTAAAATTACCTGTGTGATGGAGTTAGGTCGATCTAACCCCCATGCAGATGCAGCAAGGTCAATGGAAGAATTCTTCTATCACCCTAGCAACTGCTTCCCCCAAAGGTGGATTAATTGTACTGATGGAAAATCCCCTTCTGTTGATGTAAGACAGCTACTCATTTCTACTGGACATTGGGATGAATGCACACTCCCAGGTCCCTGGGTCTTCTTCTGCTAGTATGCCTGAGAGAGGCAGGGCTTGAAAGAAGCTGCGGTCTCATCCTGTCTGTGTGCTCCGAGTGGTTCCCCTCTTTTTGTCTCCAGTGCAGACAGCAGAGCATCTGCAGGGGGAAAGGATAAGAGAAGGGTGAGATTTCAGGGCTTTCAGATTTATTACAAAGTGTCCCCACTCTGAACTCAAAGAGCTGTGATTTCATCATGACAGAGAGACAGACAGAGAGACTCAGAGACACACTCGGATATTTAATATAAAAAGGTCTGAAACCTTCTATTTCCTCTCTCATTCAGGCATCTCCCAGCAATGGAACCAACATCCTTGCAGCCTCACAACTATCACAGGACCCACAATCTGCAAGTGTGATTTGCTTTTCACCTCATCATCCCCTCCCACCCTTCAAACTTCACTTACTGCCTTTTGTCACAACCTAGACACAGATCATGCAAAGACATCGTCATAAGAGCAACTTTACCCACTTCTGTCCCTTTGACACTAACCAGGATGTTGAGAGGCTGGAATTGCTCTGGGACCAGTGGAATGCCCCTCCGCCCCATCCCTCTCTGTGCCTCTCCATCCTGTTGAGGTGGGGAGCAGGGCCATGCACCTTTCCAGGGACACTGGGAAGAAAAGTCCTGTCACCTAGAGCCTGAGGGCATGTGGCCACCACCAGAGCACATGTCTGAGCTACAGAATCCCTGCAGCACAATCAGGGCCTGGGCAGGAGGCCTGGGACATGGGAGGGACAGACTGTGAACTGCCTTGGCATTCTAGAGACCCTGTTTGTGCTTCTCCAGTGCCCACAGAGTGAGGCAAAGGGTTTTCTTTTGCCTTTCCCATTGTTTCGTGATTGCTTTTATTAGCTGCTGTTTAGTAAATTGCATTTGTTCTGAACTATAGACAATGGTCAGGGAAGAGGTCAGGGAAGCGTCCAGAGCGGAGAAAGTACCCAGAGTGGGGATGCTCTAGCCCGTGTCCTGAGTGGTCACAACCAGGTTGGGGGACGAGCCCCTCATGAAGCCTCGGCCCAGCCTTGTGGAGGTTATAAGGACTTTGTCACACAGGAGAGTGGAAGGGGAGCCCTCAAGGTGAGCCAGGCTCTGGGTGAAGGGAGCAAGGACTCAGATCCGTCTTTTTTTATTCCACCGGTGGGTGTTTAAGTCAGGAAAGTTCCCCCCAATAACGGCACCATTTCCCTGCTTACCTCTGCGCATGTTTACTGGTTTCCCCTAAAGTTCATTAAATATTTTATAAAAATGTGTCACCCGTTCCCCTCGCTAGATGGAAGACTGTCCCTCCCTTCTGACCTTAGAGCCTGTGAGTGGAACAGGAGCCGGACACAGAGATGCTGCAGCGCGGTGGGTTGATCGCTAGGACCCAGGAGCAGCTGGGAGGCGGCTCTGGGGGGAGCGATCGCTGGGCTCAGGCCCGGCAGCAGGAAGTGACTCGCAGCCGCTGCGGGGACTCTGGCTCCAGGCTCCTGGCGAGATCCCCGAGCCCCGGCGGCTGGTGCTGGGAGCCCGGAGCCCGGGCTGCAGCCGGGAGAGGGGAATCTCCAGCAGGGCCCTTCCCGCTGCTCCCCAGGAGCCTCTCCCAGGGCAGAGCCCCCAGCCCGGCCAGGCCCCTTCCCGGCCCGGCCCCTGCCCCAGGGGGCCCCGCTCGGAGGGAAGGTAAGAGTGACCCGCCCCCCCCCGTCACCCCCGGGCTGCAGGGGGAGGGTTTGGCCCCAGGCTGCTCCCAGCGGAGCTGGCTGCGAGTCCTGCTCTGGGCCCGGGAAAGCTGCCGCCAGTTCCCGGTGTGTGCGGGCTGGGGTCAAGATCACGTTACCACCCATCCGCCATTGTCCCCATCTGGTGCTTTGTTTCCCTGCCCGCGCTGGTGCAGACGGAGGTTGAAGCTCAGGGAGATCTGAGAGGGGCAAATAGGGAGGGGCAGAAGGTGGTCCGGGGCCAAACTGAATGCAGGGTGGGGGCCCCAGTTGGGGGCCGGGGAAGGAGCGGGTCCCAGGGGCATAATCATGGCTTGAAGGGGTTTCCATCCTATCCAGGGTTTACAGTTTGGTTCAATAGCTCTCAGTGCTCCCCACTGTACAGATTGATTTAGCCCCCCTGCCTGGGACGAGGAGCCAGGGATAAGAATGGGGTACAGCCAGGGGGGGGTGAATCTAGCACTGGGGGAGACAAGTTCCAGCCCCTGAGCACTCCTAGTAGCCCCCCACCCACTGAGCGCGTGGCCCCAGCCTCCTCAGCCCCAGAGCCCGGGGAGGGCACACGGCCCAGCCTGATCCCCGGGGGCAGCCTAAGGAGAAGCCTGAGACGCTCCTCACAGGGGCCATTGACCCCACCTCCGCAGTCAGCTGTGACTATCAGCCAGCTTGGAAAACAGACGGGTTTATTGGTCGGGTTTATTGGTCGCTGGGAACACAGCATAGAACAGAGATCAGGAGCTTTCAGCAAAGTCCATCTAGGGGGGAATCCAGAGTCCCAAGTCCTGGATTCTCCCCGCTGAGTCCCAAACCAGGAGACTGACCTGCTTCCAGCCCCCCATCCCCAGTGACGCCCAGCTGCCCCTCCTCCATGCTTTCTCTCCTTCCCAGGAAAACAGGTCTTCCCCCTCTCTTTGTTCTCCCACACCTTCAGCTGGCTCCTAGCAGAGGACCGTCTCTGGCCATCGCTTGTCAGGATACAGAATTTAATCATTATCTATGCCAGTGGTGGGCAAACTTTTTGGCCTGAGGGCCACATCAGGGATCAAAATTGTATGGAGGGCCGGGTAGGGAAAACTGTGCCTCCCCAAACAGCCTGGCCCTGCCACCTATCTGACCCTTTCCCACTTCCCGCCCTCTGACTGCCCCCCTCAGAATCCCTGACCCGTCCAACCCCCCCTACTCTTTGTCCTCTGACCACTCCCTCCAGAGTCCCCGCCCCTAGCCAACCACTCCAAGACCCCACCTCCCATCCAACGCCCCCGCTCCCTGTCCCCTGACTGCCCTGACCCCTATCCACACCCCCGCTCCCTGACTGAACCTGGGGATTCCCATGCCCCATCAACCCCCCCTCCCATTCCCCGTCCCCTGATCACCACCCCAGAACCTCCACCCCATCCAACCACCCCCTGATTCCTGTCCCCTGACTGCCCCCTGGGACTCCCTGCCCCTTACCCAACCCCCTGGCTCTGGCCCCGGCCCCCTTACTACACTGCTCAGAACAGCGACCGGAGCAAGACTCACTGCTGTGCAGCCCTGCCCCCCGGAGTGCTGCCCGTGTGTTGGCATGGCTGCAGAAAGTGGGGGAGGGGCTGGGGAAGCCTCCCCTGTGAGCTCAGGAGTTGGACAGGACGAGTGGGCCGCAGTTTGCCCACCCCTCCTCTATGCCCAGGCAGCCACTCTGCAGTCACACCTGCCCTCTAGAGGTCTCTGCAATGATCACACACCTGTATCCCACCAGCTTGAAACTTGAGTAACACGTGGGGAAACTGAGGCACACAGTTGGTATTCAGAGAAAATATTAAGAACATTCCTGCTTCATCACACCCCTCTGAGACCAGCCCAGGGGCACTTTCTCCAGTGGCTGGAACCACTCTGACCATACCAGCCCCTCAGCCTGAGCCTCCAGGTGATGGAGAGACCTGGGGAAAGGGCAGGGAACTCTTTCAGAGACCAGCTGGGGAGTTTGGCATACAAGGGGAGGGGCTCCCTTAGTCTGTGAGTCCCAGAGCTGCTGCCCTCAGTGACACAGCCGGGTTCAACCCCCGTTACCAGTGTCAGTGGCTGAGCTGCCTGATGGGAGCAAAGGCTCACGACAATGGGGCAGTCGCCCGTTCTCCCAGGGTGAGGGAAGCAGATAAAAGGGGAGAGCGGAGAGACTTGAAGGGCAGCAGGAGCAAGAAGTGGGGAGGGAGGTTCCCAGCTCCCAGCCCTGCCCAGATCCATTCCCTGCACCCCCGGGGCAGTCAGCTCTCCTGGGAACAAGGGGAGGAGCTGAGAGAGGAAAAGCCAGTTGCTCACTCTGCTGAGCACCGCACGACTGAGGGAGACGGGGGATAGCTAGAGGGGGTTACAGTACACTGTGGGGCTAGGGTGACCAGATGTCCCAATTTTTGGGTCTTTTTCTTATATAGGCTCCTATTACCCCCCAGCCCCCGTCCCGATTTTTCATACTTGCTGTCTGGTCACCCTATGTGGGGCAGTGCCCTAAAATGACTCCTTTGATTCTGCTCTTTTTCCAGTGTTTGGCTCAGAGATGCTGTTCTGGGGAGGTTTAGAAGGGACTTGGTGGGATTTGTTCTAATGGGGGAAGGGGAGCCTGGCTGGGGTGTTAATGAACTAACTGGGTTTCTTCCCAGCATGGCAGAGTCATAGAATCATAGCGTCTGTCTGCAGAGAGAGATCCTGGGGGGAATTGGGGAGTGACATGGACTCCAGCCCCTTATGAAAACTGCCCAATCTCCCTGCTCCTCTGACAGGCTGAGGAATCGTGTCCACATTTCGCTCCAGATGGGCCCTTCTTCCAGGAGACAGGGAAGGAAAATGGCTGTGATGGAGCCAGCTCAGGTAGGAGCTTTTGGTGTGGGGGAGGGGTATTGTAGAGGGGTTAAACACCCAGGGTGGGATGGGATGCAATAAACCTGCTGGAACGTGATCAACCTGGGCCTGATTTTCTGAACAGGCCCATTGGCGGGTTTGGGGGAGGGGAAACATTCCCCCATTTCTGAACCAGGAAACACCCCTCTGGGAAGGGCTGGGAAAACTGACCAGACTCCCAATGCTGTAGCCTGACCCACTGGCCAGAGGCTGCTGTGAAATACAAAGGGAAGCTGTTGGGATTCCTGTGCCTGGCGCAGAGCTCTGCTTCGCATATCAGCCTGTGGCTGGCAGGCATGTGGGAAATGAGAAGACCCTGCCCTGCTCCGTGTGCTGTGGGGACAAGGAGCTCTCACCTTCTCCTGACTGCTCTGAGCAGAGTGGGGGTGGCTCTTCCGCCCTCCCCCTTAACTAGCGGGATTGGGGCTGGGGCAGCAGGTGCTGAGTGGGGGACTCTTGTTGTCTCAGGTGCCGGTGACCTTCGAGGAGGTGGCTGTGTATTTCACCGAGAGGCAGGGAGCTCTGCTCGACCCCGCTCAGAGAGCCCTCTACAGGGACGTCATGCAGGAGAATTATGAGACGGTGATCTCGCTGGGTAAGGGATTCCTGGCCCCGTGGTTATTGGATGCTGGGGGGTGGGAGTCGTTTGCATGTCTGACACCAGCCACGTTCTACCCTCATTACTCCCCAATGAGACCGGGGTGTCAAAACCTAATCTTAGAATGTCAGGGTTGGAAGAGACCTCAGGAGATCATCTAGTCCAACCCCCTGCTCAAAGGAGGACCAATCCCCAACTAAATCATCCAACAGATTTTTTGCCCCATATCCCTAAACGGCCCCCTCAAGGATTGAACTCACAACCCTGGATTTAGCAGGCCAATGCGCAAACCACTGAGCTATCCCTCCCCTGCTAAGGCATATACTAAATCATTCCCACCTGATCCCCAGTAGCTTGCAAGGTGGAGAAGCCATGTATTGTCCTATCTGTGTTGTTTCTCGGTCGCACACATAATCCCTCTTCTCCCTCCTCCTTGGGAATAGCTCAAGCAATGTGGAGGGCTCTGGGCTCTACAGGTTTAGAAATAGGCAGGGGTTTAACACTAGAGTGGGTGTGAATCATAATTCCCCCCACCTCCCCAGACGTCTGCCTCCCCTGAGGGGGCTCAGTGACCATGTTTCTGTCCTCTTAGATTCCACATTCCTCAGCACAGGGACAGGTTCCACTCATGGAATGTCCTTTCTGACAAACGCTCTCTCAGTCCTCCACACATCCTGATCTGGTCTGATTTCACTCCCTGCACAGGATTTCCCCTTCCCAAACCTGACCTGATCAGCCGGATGGAACGAGGGGAAGAGCCATGGGTGCCCGATCTCCAGGCCTGTGAAGAAAGAGAGATCCCAAGAGGCTTCCACACAGGTGAGGACTGACACACAAACCATCTGGGGAATGAAGGAAAATATTGAGAATCCCAAAAATGAGGTATCAGTAAGTGCCCTCAGTTCCTTCCTTGTCTCACCCAGGGCAGGGCTGCAGTCAGCAGATACCACTGACATTGCTTCCCACGTATATTGTTACCTGAAGGAGTTTCCTTCCCAACGTTCCTTCTCTATGAAAGTTTGGTTGGGAAGTGGAGACAGAATCCAATTGCTCTGTCTGTGCAGCTTTATTATGTTGGTTTTCCCTCGGATCTATTCTTCTTAATTTCTCCCCAGCACAATGACTCCTCTCTGGATTGTCTCTCTCTCCCAGCAGGTGATGAGAGAGTGAGTGAGAAGAAGGAGGGTAATCAACAAAAGGAAGTTCCTGGGCATGGGGAATCACAGGGGACCTTTGTTGGAAGTACTGAAGGGAATTTTTACCAGTTCTTGGAACAGGGAGATGCCTGGGGAAATTGGCAGAGGTCAGAGAGGCTGCTGGGAAACCACTCAAGGGAGCAGATGGATGAATCTATTATATGTGGGGAAGGACACAGGGATCCCACAGCCCAGCAGACAACCCCCAAGGAAGACAAACCTTATGAAGGCCTCGGTTATGAGAAAGGATTTGTTCTGAGACCGGAGAGTGTTATGCTTCAGGCAATCCACACGAGAGAGAGACCCCATAAGTGCTTAGACTGTGGAAAAAGTTTCATACAGAGGTCAGCCCTTGTCCAACATCAGGCAATCCACACTGGAGAGAAACCCCACAAGTGCTTAGACTGTGGGAAATGTTTCATACGGAGATCAACCCTACTTAATCATCAGGCAATCCACACTGGAGAGAGATCCCATAAGTGCTTAATCTGTGGGAAAAGTTTCATATGGAGATCAGGCCTTGTTTTTCATCAGAGACAGCACACAGGAGAGAGACCTCATAAGTGCTTAGACTGTGGAAAAAGTTTCATAGAGAGTTCAGGCCTTGCTAAACATCAGATAATCCACACAGGAGAGAAATCCCATAAGTGCTTAGACTGTGGAAAAAGTTTCACACAAAGATCAAATCTTATGGCACATCAGAGAATACACACTGGAGACAAACCCCACAAGTGCTTAGACTGTGGAAAAAGTTTCATACAGAGGTCAGCCCTTGTCAAACATCAGGTAATCCACACTGGAGAGAGACCTCATAAGTGCTTAGACTGTGGAAAAAGTTTCAGACACAGGTCAACCCTTCTTAAACATCAGGCCATCCACACAGGAGAGAAATCCCATAAGTGTTTGGACTGTGGGAAAAGTTTCACACAAAGATCAAATCTTATGGCACACCGGAAAATACATACTGGAGACAGACCCCACAAGTGCTTAGACTGTGGAAAAAGTTTCATACAGAGGTCAAACCTTCGTAAACATCAGGCAATCCACAGAGGAGAGAGACCCCATCAGTGCTTAGACTGTGAAAAAACTTTCATACAGAGATCAACCCTTCTTATTCATCAGGCAATCCACAGTGGAGAAAGACCTCATAAGTGCTTAGACTGTGGGAAAAGTTTCATACGGAGATCAACCCTTCTTATTCATCAGGCAGTCCATACCGGAGAGAGACTCCATACGTGCTTAATCTGTGGGAAGAGTTTCATACGGAAGTCAGACCTTGTTAAACATCAGGCAATCCACACTGGAGAGAGACCCCATAAGTGCTTAGACTGTGAAAAAAGTTTTGTACGGAGATCAAACCTTCTTATACATCAGGCAATCCACACAGGAGAGAGACCCCATAAGTGTTTGGACTGTGCGAAAAGTTTCTTACGGAGGTCCGACCTTCTTTCACATCAGAGAATCCACACAGGAGAGAGGCCCCATAAGTGCTTGATCTGTGGAAAAAGTTTCATACAGAGTTCAGCCCTTGTTTCACATCAGAAAATCCACACCGGAGAAAGACCCCACAAGTGCTTAGACTGTGGGAAAAGTTTCATACGGAGCTCAACCCTTCATATTCATCAGGCAATCCACACTGGAGAGAAAGTGCATAAGTGTTTGGACTGTGGAAAACGTTTCAGAGACAGATCTAATTTTGTAGATCATCAGAGGATCCATACAGGAGAGAGACCCCATCAGTGCTCAGACTGTGGGAAAAGTTTCATACAGAGGTCATCCTTTCTTAAACATCAGGCAATCCATAGAAGAGGGAGACCATAAGTGCTTGGACTCTGGGAAAACTTTCAGAAACAGATTAGGCCTTCTAAACATCAGGCAAAAGAGAGGTACTGCTTAAACTATGTAAAAAACCTTTAAAATAGACTTTAGCCCTTGTTTTACATCGGAGAATCTACCCAGGGGAGACACCCCGTAACTGCTTAGCCTTAGTTTTATATGGAGGTCAAACATTGTTAAACATCTGGCAATCCACACTGGAGAGCAACCCCATAAGTGCTTAAACTGTGGGAACCATTTCATAAACCGATCAGTCCTTGTTTTACATGAGAAAATCCACACAAGAGCAAGACTCCATAAGTACTTGGGCTGTGGCAAAAGTTGCACACTGAGATCACACTTCATTAAATACTGGAGAATTCACAGACAATCTCAACTTCTGTGACACCTTGTTGCATCTCTAGAACTAGCAGAATCTTGTTTGAGGGAGAAGAGAATATGCCACTTTTGCTGTGAACACAGAGAATTCTTAATAGGAGTAAAAGATAAGTAATTCAGTTTCTATTCCTAGATAAGATTGTTCACCACACAGAGAGAGAGAGAGAGAGAGAGAGTTGTACAGATGAAATATAATTACCAGCCTCAATTGCTCATACTAGTCCACTGGCCGGGTGGTCTAGTCACTAGGGGGGTAGCCGGGTCCTGTACATGGTGTGCACCGATGCTCCTGGAGGATGATCGTGGACCCATCTTTCTATATGTTTCTGTCCATAGATCCTGTCCTGTCCCACTGCCCCGGATACTGTATGACCATGAGTCATCAGTTAATGGCAAGTGCGACTTTTATCTTTTTCTTGATTGGGCTTTTGTTTTTCTTTCTCTTGGGTGGGTTCTTTTGCAAGTTTCGCCCATATTGTTCTTCAGCCATCAGGGTGGTGCTGGCAGCTGGTCTTTGAGATGAGCTGGCCTCAGGGACTGATCCCATCCCACACCCACATTCACACTTTTAAATGAAACACACACACATCTAACTTGAATCAGATTTTCAGTTACAATATGGAGTTGCTTTAGTTACAATATATCAGTGGTTTAAGATGGGGATTGTAACTAAAAAGAAAAGAGTTACAATAACTGATTTTTCCAAGGCAATTCTTCATAAGTTACTAACACACAATTTGTCCAAAGTAACAGAGGGTCCTGTGGTGCCACAGGACCCTCTGTTACTTTTTACAGATTCAGACTAACACGGCTACCCCTCTGAAATTTGTCCAAAGGTGGTTAAGACTGTTTCATTTATAAAAATACAATTTTATTAATAATAAAAGGTGGTTTCATTACTGTAATTTCATTGCAAGTATGCAGAGCCATATTGGAGGTGTAATTTATTTAAAGGGTGATTTCATTCTTCAGCCCTACAACCTGTCCCCAAAGAGATAAGAACCTTGCAGGATAATTGATCCAGATTCAGCCTTTAGAGACATGTTAGAAAAGTGTTTAAATGGTATTTGGGGCCATTCCAAATAATAGAGACTAGAACTTTGAAATGTAACCTGGTATTGTTAAAAACTTGGAAGAAGATAGTGCTGTTCATTAATTGTGATTAACTCAAAAAATTAATTGTGGGTAGAAAAATTAATCTCAAAGGATCACATTGTTGAATAATAGACTAGCATTTGAAATTTGTTAAATGTTTTTGGATGTTTTTCTACATGTTCATATCTGTTGAGTTCTATCACAACAAAATGGAAAGTGTACAGTGCTCACGTTGTTATTTTTATTACAAATATTTGTTCTGTAAACATGAAAAGCAAAAATCCTATTTTTCAATTCACCTCATACAGGTACTGTAGTGCAATCTCTTTATCAGGAAAAAGAAGAACAGGAGTACTTGTGGCACCTTAGAGACTAACAAATTTATTAGAGCATAAGCTTTCGTGGACTACAGCCCACTTCTTCGGATGCAAGTGGGCTGTAGTCCACGAAAGCTTATGCTCTAATAAATGTGTTAGTCTCTAAGGTGCCACAAGTACTCCTGTTCTTCTTTTTGCGGATACAGACTAACACGGCTGTTACTCTGAAATTTATCAGGAAAGTGTAACTTAGAAATATAGATTTGTTATAGAAGTGCACTCAAAAATAAAGCAATTAAAAACTTTAGAGCCAAGAAATCCACCCTGTGCTACTTCTTTTTCTGCCATTCGCTAAGACAGAGAAGTTTGTTTCCATTTGCAGGAGGTAATGCTGCAAGTGAGAAGAGGCAATCTTACGACACCGTTGCAGCCGGAGTAGCAAGATATTTACATGCCAGATGCGCTAAAGATTCCTCTGTCCCTTCATGCTTCAACCACCATTGCTTAGCCTCCCTTCCCCCCGCCTGCTATACGTGCTGCCCATGCTCAGACCAGAGCTGATCATTCTTCAGCTTTTCAGCCTCTTCTAGGGTCTGTGGGAAAAAATTTTCATCTGCCAGTAGGGTTGCCAACTCTCCTGCACCAGACGCTGTTTGCGGCAATGGCATCTGGTCCAGGAGACTTGGAAACCTTATCTGCCAGGGAAATCCCCATTGGCTGGCATTTCCTATTTGCCTGCCTCCTGCTGAAGGAGAGTCAATTGGCTTTTTCTTTTTCTTTTTTTTTTTTTTTAAGCTTCTCCCATGACATAGCTGCTATCACCCATTGGGGCGGATTAATTAACTCTCCCGCAGATGCAATACAGACAACTGCTCCCTGTAGGAATGTGCTACTTATGGTGAAGTGAGCATGCACAGTAACATCTGCTGAAATCACTGCCCTTCACTCTGCCCTTACTAACGGTAAGATTGTGCCGAGTGCTTTTTACAGGAGTTAAAAGGGGGCAAATCGGAGGAGGGGGAGCCAAGGTCTAAGCAGGAGGCAAACACAATCCTGAAGGAAGACAAATGCTTTGAATGCCTCGGTTATAGGAAAGGATTCTTCTGAGACCACAGCATGTTTTGCTTCATACAATCCATTCTGGAGAGAAACCCCTTTAATGGTTGGACCATGGGAAAAGGTTCAATAACCACTCAGATCTTAATAACCATGGGGAAAAAACACATGAGACAGAAACCCTATCAATGCCTTAAGAGCAGGAATTGTATGAATTGGGAGTCAGCACTGACTACACATCAGATAAGCCACACAGGAGAGAGCCCCCATAAGTGCTTGGACTGTGGAAAAAGTTTCATACGGAGGTCAACCCTTGTCAAACATCAGCCAGTCCACACAGGAGAGAGATCCCATAAGTGTATAGACTATGGAAAAAGTTTCATACATAGGTCAGACCTTGCTTATCATCAGGCAATCCACCCAGGAGAGAGACCCCACAAGTGCTTAGACTGTGGGAAGAGATTCATACATAGGTCAGACCTTGTGAAACATCGAGCAATCCATAGAGGAGAGAGACCCCACAAGTGTTTGGACTGTGGGAAAAGTTTCATATGGCAGTCAGCCCTTGTTAGACATCAAGTAGTCCACACAGGAGAGAAACCCCATCAGTGCTCAGACTGTGGAAAAAGATTCATGCAGAGTTCAACCCTTGTCAAATATCAGGCAATCCATACAAGAGGGAGATCATAAGTGCCTGGATTCTGGGAAAGTTTTTAGAAAGAGATCAGTCCTTCTAAACATCAGGCAAAACACACATAGTATTTAGAAAGCAACAGAGGGTCCTGTGGCACCTTTGAGACTAACAGAAGTATAGGGAGCATAAGCTTTCGTGGGTAAGAACCTCACTTCTTCAGATGCAAGAAGTGAGGTTCTTACCCACGAAAGCTTATGCTCCCTATACTTCTGTTAGTCTCAAAGGTGCCACAGGACCCTCTGTTGCTTTTTACAGATTCAGACTAACACGGCTACCCCTCTGATAGTATTTAGACTATGGATAAACATTTCAAATAGATGTCAGCCCTTCTTTTACATCAGAGAATCCACCCATGGAGACACCCCATAACTGCTTAGCCTGTGGAGAGAATTTTATACGGAGGTCAGACATTGTTAAACATCTGGCAATCCACTTTGGAGAGAGACCCCATAAGTGCTTGGACAGTGGGAAACATTTCATAAACCGATCAGTCCTTGTTTTACATCAGAGAATCTACAGAAGACCAAGACTCCATTAGTACTGGACTGTGGCAAAAGTTGTACTCAGAGATCACACCTTATTAAACATTGGAGAATTCACAAACGATGTAAACTTCTGTGGCACCTGGCCTGAAAGAGTTAAGAACCTTGCAGGCTAATTGACCCACATTCAACCTTTAGAGACATGTTAGAAAAGTGTATAAATGGTATTTGGGTCCATTCCAAGTTATATAGACTAGAAATTTGAAATGTAACCTGGTATTGTTAAAAACTTGGAAGAAGACAACAGTGCTGTTGATAAATTGCAATTAACTAAAAAAAAAAATCAATCCTGGGTATTAAAATTAATCTCAATGAATCACATTGTTAAATAATAGAATACCAATTGATATTTGTTAAATGTTTTTGGATGTTTTTCTATGTTCATATATATATTGATTTCTATCACAACGACGTTTAGAAAGTGTACAGTGCTCACTTTATTTTTTTTATTACAAATATTTGTACTGTAAACATGAAAAACAAAAATTGTATTTTTCACTTTCACCTCGTAGAAGTCCTGTAGTGCAATCTCTTCATCAGGAAAGTGTAAATCAGAAATGTAGATTAATTTTTATATATAAGTTGTGACGGGGCAAGGCCAGATGGCTACAGTAAAGTAGTGAGGAACAGGTATGTTAGCCCAAGGCTAAACAAATCCCTGGTACCATGGTAACCAAATGGCAGTTGCTCCTGGTTAATCAAGACACCGGGGGCCAATTAAGATCCTTCTAGAAGGCAGTGGAGTTAGCTAGATTGATTGGGACACCTGAAGCCAATCAAGGACTGGCTGGAACTCGTTAAAAGCCTCTCAGTTAGTCAGTGCGGTGTGGGTGTCAGGAGCTATAGGAGGGAGCTGTGCTGTTGGAGGAATGAAGCAGTATGAATCCATATCAGGTGCAAGGAAGGAGGCCCCGAGGTAACTGTGAAGGAGATATTGAGTGGGGGCTGCTGTCGGGAAGTGGTCCAGGGAATAGTACATGTCCTATTTCCAAAAAGTCAGCTACCATAGCTGCTAATTTTAGGGTCCCTGGGCTGGAGCCAGGAGTAGAGGATGGGTCTGGGCTCCTGTGACGAACTGGGACTGTTCTTAATGTGGCCTTTGAATGCTGAGTGGGCAGTGTTGGCCTGGGAAGGCAGGGGAGTGTGGCTAGGATGGTCTGCATTGGGGAATGGGAGACTGGCCTTGAGGGAGGATACCTGAGCATGTAACATGAGAACCCAGGAAGGGGTTAGAGGCCAGGTGACACCTTTGCCTGGGAAACTGAACAAAGGCTGGGGGAGGAGATGCTGGGGGACAGAGAGTTTCAGGAGCTGGCTGGTAATGGAGGGAGCCCAGATGGGGCTCTGTCCCCCCCCCCACCGATGGGGCTGTGGTGCCCCTGGGACCCCAAGATGGACCTAATTGGGGGGGGTCCTGTTGTCTGTGCCTGCAAGACCTGTCTTGGACTGTGTTCCTGTCATGTAAATAGATCTGCTTTACTGGCTGTCTGAGAGTCATGGTGAATCGCAGGAAGACAGGGGTGCAGGGCCTTGTGTCCCCCCACACTCCGTGACATCTCCCCACTCCCCTTCCTGATTAATCACTGAGACTGGGAGACGACAGAGACTGTGCAAGAGAGGGTTGCTTCTCCTCATCTCCATTGTTGGCTTATGATGAAAATGGCTGAGTAAGCTGTGACCCTTGCCTCTAGAGAGAGAAGGGCTACGTGGAGGGTCACAGTGAGCCTCTGAGGCTAATAAAATCCACCAGGAAACGCAGGACCCATGGAGTCAAGGACACAACTTTGTCACAAAGTGCACGCAAAAATAAAGCAATTAAAAACTTTATAGCCTAGAAGTCAACTCAATGCTACTTCTTTTTCTGCTACTTGCTAAGACAAAAAAGTTTGTTGACATTTACGAGAGATAATGCTGCCTGCTTCTAATTTATGATGCCGCCTGAAAGTGTGAGGAGGAGTTTGCATGGCACATTTGTAGCTGGCAGTGCAGATATTTATGTGCGAGATATATTAAACATCCCTATGTCCTTTCATGCTTCGGCCACCATTCCAGTGGACATGCTTCCATGCTGACAATGCTCATTTACAAAAAATAATGCATTAATTAAATTTGTGACTGAATTCCTTGGAGGAGAACTGTATGTCCCCTTTTCTGTTTTACACACATTCTGCCAAACATTTCAGAGTATAGAAGTCACGGATAATGACCTAGCATATGAGGGGACACTTTCACTGCAGAATTGACAAAATGCAAAGAAAAACTATCTGAGATTTCTAAAGATAGCTACAGCATTTGGCCCCAAGGTTTAAGAATCTGAAGTATCTTCCAAAATCTGAGAGGGACGAGGTGTGGAGCATGCTTACAGAAGTCTTAAAAGAGAAACATGCTGATTGGGAAACTACAGAACCCGAACCACCAAAATAGAAATCAACCTGCTGTTGGCATCAGACTAAGTTGATGAAAATGAGCACATGTTGGCCCACTCTGCTTTGGATTGTTATCGATTAGAACCCGTCATTAGCATGGAGGCGTGTCCTCTGGAATGGTGATTGAAGCAGGAAGGGACATATGACTCTTTAGCGCATCTGGCACATAAATATCTTGCGATGCCGGCTGCAATAGTGCCACGCGAATACCTGTTCTCACGTTCAGGTGACCTTGTAAACAGGAAGCGGGCAGCATTATCTCCTGCAAATTGAAACCAAACTTGTTTTTCTGAGTGATTGGCTGAACTAGAAGTAGGACTGAGTGGAGTTGTAGGCTCTAAAGTTTTACATTGTTTATTTTTCATTGCAGTTATTTTTTTGTACATAATGCTACATTTGTAAGTTCAACTTTCATGATAAAGAGATTGCACTACAGTACTTGCAGTTGGTGAATTGAAAAATATGTTTTACAATGTTTTTTACAGTGCAAGTAGCTGTAATAAAAAACATAAAGTGCTCACTGTATACTTTGTATTCTGTAAAAACAACAAGGAGTCCTTGTGGCACCTTAGAGACTAACAAATTTATTTGGGCATAAGCTTTCATGGGCTATAACCCACTTCATCAGATGCATGGAGTGTATTCTGTGTTGCAATTGAAATCAATATATTTGAAAATGTATAAAACATCCAAAATATTTAAATAAATGGCATTCTATTATTGTTTAGCAGTGCAATTAATCACGATTAATGTTTTAATCACTTGACAGCCCTAGAAGATAGTAATTAAAGTAGTCTATATTTACGTATGTCTTGTTATAGATTAACAGTGTAACCAAAGGGTTCCCGTCTAGGACTGTATTTTGTTAATTCAGAAGTCAAAAGGAAATATTAACATTTAGATGAAACTTGGGTGTAATAATATCATTGTGTGTATGTGTAATATAAATATATATTTAAAGTTTGTGGTAAATTGTCTATGACTGGCTTTATTGATAATTACCTTATGTTAATCCATGTAGTTTTATTACCTTTGATGTTTGGGAAATAGGAGGTTACTTCCAAAACCTATTGTTCACCCAAGGACTGTCTGCTGTCGAGAGGCTGCAAAAATGTCTATATAAACTCTTGGGACCTGATCCTTTTATCTCCGATCTTCTTAAGCTTTATTCGGGGGAGTTTGAGTCATAAGACTGA
Organism: Malaclemys terrapin pileata; assembly: GCF_027887155.1. Taxonomy (NCBI): domain Eukaryota; kingdom Metazoa; phylum Chordata; order Testudines; family Emydidae; genus Malaclemys; species Malaclemys terrapin. The sequence goes on along the minus strand of NC_071517.1, from coordinate 40,951,626 downwards.
GATCTCCAGTCCCCTCTGGACTGCCCTGATATTGAGCATTTGGATATTGGACTAGAGTGTGATGAAATGATTCTGAAAAGGACTCTCTTCAATTCTAACGTGCCATCTCTACGGTGAAACTGACCTAAGGACTCTATTCACGTTTGTATGTCTAATGACCTTTTTGCCAATACTGTCTTTTCTTCTTTTAATAAATCGTAGTTTCATTAACAAGAATTGACTGTAAGCGGGCATTTGGGTAAGAACTGAAGTATCATTAACTTGGTGGGTGATGTGTCTGCTCCTTTGGGATTGGTAGAATTCTTTATATGAGGAAGATTGTCCATCAGAATCTGAGGACATTTTCCCACATCAGGTATCATTAAAGACTTGCCTCTGGTGCTACTCTGTGAAATCAGTTATTTTGTGATAGCATCTCCCATAACATGAAGGCTTTACAGAGCTGACTGATGCATCATGCCTGTGCCAGGGAACTTTCAGTGAAATTAGTCTATAATTAAAATCCAAAGTTATTACCCATTAAACTTGACAGCAATTCCCTACCTTGTACTCCTTGGCAGCCCCCTCTATGGGAACTGTGTGAGCTTTTTGAGCCCAGGACAGATGGCAAACCAGATGGCTCAAGGGGGGTAGGGATAGCTCAGTGGTTTGAGCATTGGCCTGCTTAACCCAGTATTGTGAGTTCAGTCCTTGAGGGGGCCACTTAGGGATCTGGGGCAAAATCAGTACTTGGTCCTGCTAGTGAAGGCAGGGGGCTGGACTCAATGACCTTTCAAGATCCCTTCCAGTTCTAGGAGATGGGATATCTCCATTAATTTAATGCTCTTCACAGAACTTTTGGAGCCTCCTGGTGTTCGCCACACAACCTGTTCTCTCCTGCCTGGAAACTCAGCTGATTGGCAATTTTTACCATGTTTGCCAGCTGCTTGTTGTGCTGAGGTTTCTCTGTTGCACAGTTTCTCTGCACTGAGGGCAGGAGGCGGCTGTATCTGATCCCTCCCAGCACTGGCTGATGCAGACTCAGCAGAAATTGTGCCCACACTCCAGAGTGACAGGTTCTGTGAAATACTCCAGACACACGGGACATGTAGCTTCCTCCTGGAGACTTTCCACAGGGTTCTCTGCAGCCATGGCTCCCTCTGGGCACAGTAACAGGGAAAGTTTCAATGTCCTGAGTTCACACTATGCCCCACCTGCAGAAGCAACTGGGTGTTTCCCTTCCTGGAACTGACTCACTCTGTTTGCTGAGCAGGAAGGACCCAACCAATTTCACAGCCCTCCCCGCCCCCCCACAGGCTTTAGTGAAAAAATGTATCACTCTGCAATCTGCCCCTGCGCTGGTGGGGAGGGTCACTGAGGCATCCCCCTGTGAGGATGAGCCTGGAGGACCAGGAGCTGTGTCAGGAGTGATAGTCAGACTTGGCAGAATGTTTTTTTTATAATATATAATTTTGACAGACAATGTTTATTTTAAGCAATTTTTATAATTATTGATTTAAACTTTCACAGTTGCACAACAACCTGGGTTTTAAGCATTTCATTCCAATTAAAATTGTCACAGTTGTGGGAAATTATGGGGGGATCAGACAATATTTTGGTCAGACCAGAACTATTCAATGACACTAGACACTGAGATGCAAAAGTTGAAGCTTTAGAACTGTTAAAATTGTCTGTGAGCAGGTAAATCTCCTCCCTCCCCCAGCAGCTCCCCCAGGGCAATAACCCAGTGCCTCTGTCAAAGGGCTGTTATTTATTTTGGGTAAATGCCATCTGAGGACAGCAGAAAATACAGAAGGTGCTAAGACTGTTTGAAAAGAAAAGAAATGATGCCCAGAAATGCTTGTTTGGTGGGGAGGGGGAATGTGTCTCTCCTCATCTTTATAGCCTGTAAGATGTTTGGGGCAGGAACCTCAGTACATGTAAGCTGCCAGCATAGATTTGTGTGTCATGTTTATTTTCCTGGGATGGTGAGCTGGGCCCACTGCCTTCTTCCCCACCTTCTGCACACATCACCCCCACTGCTCCAGGCCTACCCAAGGCTAAAGAAGCGACGTGTGATGGAGGCATGCAGGGTCACGTGCCCCCCAGATTTCTTGAGAAGCATGTGGTGGGGACACCAAGCAGCAAGGATGTATCGCTTCCACTGGCAGTAGCACTGTCCCTGCAGGTCGTGCAGGGAGGGAGGATACAGCAGAGTGGCACACTGCCAGCTGAGCCCTTTCCCCACCACATGGGGAGAGGCGGCTGAGGACCCCAGAGCAGTAGTTCTTAAAGTGAACACCCTTTTGAGATCCGTGGTGCAGTTACCTCTTCTCATAGCTATTGGCTCAGGCTCTCTGCAGACTCAGGCACACGGCACTATATCAGTTAGGCTTGAAAGCTATAACACATTCATACTTTTCTTTTCAATCCTTTGGGCTAGACAGTTACTTTTGGTTGCTGAATTTTTTTATTATGAAACCAGAAGTTCTGTTTTAATCACGTGATTCCAGAGTTGGGCCCTGTCATAACTATAAAGGGAAGGGTAACAGCTCTCCTGTGTACAGTATTATAAAATCCCTCCTGGCCAGAGACTCCAAAATCCTTTTACCTCTAAAGGGTTAAGAAGCTCAGGTAACCTGGCTGACACCTGACCCAAAGGACCAATAAGAGGACAAGATACTTTCAAATCTTGGGGGGGGGGGGAAGGCTTTTGTTTGTGCTCTTTGTTTGGGAAGTCATTCGCTCTTGAGACTGAGAGGGACCAGACATCAATCCAGGCTCTCCAAATCTTTCTGAACAAGTCTCTCATATTTCAAACTTGTAAGTAAACAGCCAGGCAAGGCGTGTTAGTTTTTATCTTTGTTTTCTCAACTTGTAAATGTACCTTTTACTAGAGTGTTTATCTTTGTTTGCTGTACTTTGAACCTAAGACTAGAGGGGAGTCCTCTGAGCTCTTTAAGTTTGATTACCCTGTAAAGTTATTTTCCATCCTGATTTTACGGAGATGATTTTTACCTTTTTCTTTAATTAAAAGCCTTCTTTTTAAGAACCTGATTGATTTTTCCTTGTTTTTAGATCCCTGGGGGTTGAATCTTGATCCACCAGGAGTTGGTGGGAGGAAGGAAGGGGGATGGCTAATTTCTCCTTGTTTTAAGATCCAAGGGGTTTGGATCTGTATTCACCAGGGAATTAGTGAAGAGTTTCTCAAGGCTTCCCAGGGAGGGGAATAAGCTTTGGGAATGGTGGCAGTGGACCAGATCTAAGCTGGTAGTTAAGCTTAGAAGTTTTCATACAGGCCCCCACATTTGTACCCTAAAGTTCAGAGTGGGGAAGCAGCCTTGACAGGTCCCTAGGGAAGAACCCATAGTACCAGTGCTTAAACCCACTCCTGTAGATATGTTCCATCAGGGGTGAAAGATTCTTCCTAAAATTGGAGGTGCCATGAGGCCCTGCCCCCTCTGTGGCCCTGCCCTTCCTGCCTCTTCCCCAAAGGCCCTGTACCCGGCCAACCCAGAAGCTGGAGATGAGTTGGGGAGCCCAAGTCCCTCCATCTGCCTGGGGAACCTAAGGGAAGCCCCTAGCCCATGTCCCTGCCCCCCAGGCTCCCTGCCCTGGGCAAGTGGAGGGTCTGTGGCTCCCCACAGCTGCCCATGCAGCTCTTACCATGGCCTGGCCTTGGCTTTTCAGCCCCCAAGTCCAAACCCGTGCCCGGGCCAAGCTGGATAAGAGCCGCGCTGGTACCCTGTGGGGAGCCATGAACCCTCCACTTGCCCAGGGAAGGTAGAGAGTCTGCAGCTCCCCTCAGGTGCCCCGGCTCCCTGGGCTTACCCAGGATGGGCTCCAGCTTCCAACCTGGGTGGGGCCTTAGGGGGAAGAGGAGAGGCAAGGCGCCGGGCTGTAGGGAAAAGTGGGAGAGCCATTCAGCAGAGTGGGGGCTGATTTGTTCATGATTCATGTGAATGCCCTGCTGGCAGTGCCTCCCTGCATCTTGCTTCAATCCTGTGTGCGTGGAAAGTGCCTCACACAGAGATCTAGTGCCCATCTCTCCCTAATCAACAATGCGGGGTTAATAGGCTGGGTGCCATCAGTGGCCAGGGCTCCCTGCCCCTGCCCAGAAGAAGGAACCTGCAGGGCAGAGATTTAGGTGGAGCCGGAGATCAGGGAGAAAATCTGGGAAACTTGGAAATTCTGTGGCTCCGAGTGACTGAGTCTGAAAAGGGAAGGATTGAATTAACCGGGATCCAGGGTGTGTCCTACCTTGTATTTCTGGGCAGCCTCCTTCATGAGAAGCCCCGGGTGAGATCTGTGCTTTGGGAATCTCTCACAAACCACACACATGACTTCCTTGTCCTCGTCACAGAACAGATCCCGGGCTTTGCTGTGTCACTCACACAGATTCTCTTTTCCATCTTTGAAATGCAGTTGTTTGATTTTTCCACTATATTTTCTAGCTGACAGTTATTCCAGAGAGCCTCTTTCTGGATTCGGGCTCTGAAGGCAGGGCTGCACAAAGGGTCATAGTCCCCCTCTGTCCATGTCTCACAGTACTGAGTGATGCAGCCTCGGCAGAAGTTGTGCCCACAGTCTATGGTCACTGGGTCCGTCAGATATTCCAGACAGATGGGACATTTGGTTTCCTCTTGGATTTCCCATACAGAAGTCGCTGAGGCCATGGCTGCTGGGATCTTTGGGGCCTGGTCTACACTAGTCTCTTATTTCGGAAATAGCCGAGTTAATTAAAAAATAAATGATTCCATCCACTTGACCAAACTGGTCTTTTCAATTTAAAGGGCTCTTTAATCCGATTTCTGTACTCCACCTCGGCAAGTGGAGTAGCGCTTAAATCGAGATTGCAATCCCAGGTTAAAGGTATTGTGGATGCAATTTGACATTATTGGCCTCCGGGAACTATTCCAGAATGCTCCCTTGTGACTGCTCTGGACAACACTCTCAACTCTGATGCACTAGCCAGGTGGGCAGGAAAAGCCCTGGGAACTTTTGAATTTAATTTCCTGTTTGGTCACCGTCAGCACAAGTGACCATCAGCAGAGTCCACCATCACAGGCAACCATGCAGAGTCCACCATCACAGGAGATCACGCAGTCCCCGATTTGCATGTGAGCTCCAGCGTGGTCTGAACGGAAGGTACTGGATCTCCTCACATGTTGGAGAGATGAGTCTGTTATGGCAGAACTACGTTCCAAAAAAAGGAACACAAATATGTATGCTAAACTCTCCAGGTCCATGACGGAAAGAGGCTACTCCAGGGACACAGAGCAATGTTGTACAAAAATCAAGGAGCTCAGGCAAGCATATCAAAAAGCCAGGGAAGCGAACGGGTGCTCTGGGTCACAGCCCCATGCATTCCACTTCTAACGTGAGCTGCACACAATTATAGGGGGTGACGCCACCACTATTCCACCACTGTCCATGGACACCTGCAAGGGGAGAGTTGCATGGAGTGAGGAGGAAGAGTTATTGGAGGAAGAGGAGGAGGAGGAGGACAGTGCACAGGCGGCAAGTGGGGAATCTGTTTTTCCCCCTAACCAGAAACTATTCTTAATGCTGGAGCCAATAGCCTCCCCCACTCTCAAGGTGGGCTCACGGACCATGACCCTGGAGAAGGTACTTCTGGTGAGCAAGAGCCTGATCGGATCCTCGTAGTGGGGGGGGGGAGAACCCATCCGTGCTGGGTTATTCGCGTTTAGTGTAAAGGGCTCATCCCTGCTCTGATCCTCATCAGAGCCACGCAGTTGGTGCGGGGGGGGGGGGGGGGGGGGCGGGTGTGTGTGAAGCGATAATCCCAGAGAGCCCGCAGGCCCTCCTTTTATATGGCAAACCCACCAGGCATTGCTTGCTATGGGAAAGGGGGACCAGCAGTTTGAAAACATTGAAATGAATGTAGAAGAAGCAGAACCCCATATGCTCCTATGCAAGCTGAATTCTGTGCCCGGCCGTGTGTGACGGCTTACTCACAACAAAGTGTTCCCTTTGCTCTCTGAAATTAATCTTTTAAAATACTACTATCCCTTTTTCTCTTCCCGCAGGTGCAAATGTTTCAACGCGGCCCCTATCTACTCCGTCCAGAGGCTGGTCCAGATTAGAAGGCAGAAAAAACGAACTCGGGCCGACATGTTCGCCGAGCTCATGCAGTCATCCTGCACTGATAGGGCCCAGATGAATGTGTGGAGGCAAACAATTGCGGAGTCCCGTAAAGCATTACAGGAACTCGAAGAGAGGAGGGACACATGATGAGAGCAGGTAGGACACTATGGTCAGGCTCATGGGGGAGCAAACTGACATGCTCCGCTGTATGGTGGATCTAATGCGGGAAAGGCAGCAAGACCACAGACTGCTGCTGCAGCCCCTGTATAAGCGCCTTCCCTCCTCCCCAAATTCCATAGCCTCCTCACCCAGACACCCAAGAACATGAGGGGGGAGGCTATGGGGACCCCCACACTCAACCCAGAGGATTGCCCAAGCAGCAGAAAGCTGGCATATGCAAACTTTTGATTTTGTTTGTGGACTTGTCCTTCCCTCCTCCTCCACCCCGCTAACCCAATACCCCCCCCCTTTCCTGGTCTACCTTCAGGTTTCTCTCAATGTGTTGTGCAACAAATAATACAAAACAGTTTTTAAAAAAATTTGACTTTATTTCCTTTCATATATATAGGGGGCAGGTACTTCAAGAGAAACAAACACAACTGTCACACCGTACCCTGGCCAGTCATGAAACTGGCTTTCAAAGCTTCTCTGATGTGCAGCGCATCCTGCTGCGCTTTTCTAATCAACCTGTTGTCTGGCTGTGTGAAATTGGCTGCCAGGCAAGTTGCCTCAACCTCCCACCCTGCCATAAATGTCTCCCCCTTACTCTCACAGATATCGCGGAGCACACAACAAGCAGCAATTACAATTGGAATATTGGTTGTACTGAGATCTAACCGAGTCAGTAAACTGCACCAGCGCGCTTTCAAACGTTGAAAAGTACATTCTACCACCATTCTGCACTTGCTCAGCTTATAGTTGAACTGCTCCTTACTGTCCAGGGTGCCTGTGTATGGCTTCATGAGCCATGGCATTAAGGGGTAGGCTGGGTCCCCGAGGATAACTATAGGCATTTCAACATCCCCAACAGTAATTTTCTGGTCTGCTCTGGTGCTTATTTCCCTGGCCCAGAATCAGTGTTCCATGGCATGAACCTGGCCCAACGTCACCATGATCTCCCAATCGCCACATGCCTTGCTTCTAGGAACGTCAGTGTCCATGTCCTCATCAGTATAGTAATCACACTGTCGTCGCTTCCTCACCCAGTTTTGCAGGTACTGCACATATTGCTGGATAATGTGTGAGGTATTTACAATGGTCAAAACTGCAGCGGCGATCTGAGCGGGCTCCATGCTTGCCACGATATGGCGCCTGCACGGGTAATCCTGGAAAAAGGGTGCAAAACGTAGGAGAGCTGTTTGGTTCAAGGTGGCCAATAAAAGGCAGGAAATGGTTGTCTTCTGTAGCTTTCACAGGGTCAGGAAGTTCGCTAGAGCTGCAAGACTGGAGAGCAGAGTTTGCGGCGGAAACTGTGCTGTTCAGTTCACGATGGCTGAAAAAACAGCTGGGAATTGTTGCTGTCTGTAGCTTCCACAGGAACCCAGGACCGACAACATGGAAAAAGTGGCAGAAGCTGTGTGGCTCAGTTCACTATGGCTGAAAAACGGCAAGGAATTGTTGCCTTGTGTAGTATCAGGGGGTAGCCGTGTTAGTCTGTATCTACAAAAACAACAAAGAGTCTGGTGGCACCTTAAAGACTAACAGATTTATTTGGGCATAAGCTTTCGTGAGTAAAAACCTCACTTCTTCGGATGCAAAGAAGTGAGGTTTTTACTCACGAAAGCTTATGCCCAAATAAATCTGTTAGTCTTTAAGGTGCCACCAGACTCTTTGTTGTTTTTGCCTTGTGTAGCTTCCACTGGAGTCCAGGACAGACAACATGGAAAAAGCGGCCACGGAAGCTGTGCGGATCAGTTCACAATGGCCGAAAAATGGCAGGGAATTGTTGCCTTCTGTAGCTTGCATGCAAGCCCAGGACAGACAACATGGAAAAATTAGCTAGCGATGCAAGAGCGGGAGAGCAGAGTTTGCGGTGGAAGCTGTGCTGCTCGGTTCACGGTAGCCAAAAAAGGTGGGAAATGGTTAGATAGAAAGACGAGAGGACATGTGAGGTGGATTCATAGTACCAGGAGACAGGCGGTGCACTGTACTGCACCGTCTGCTGGCAGTATGGCGTCTGCCGTAGCTTTCACAGAGGGAGGAGCGAGTGATGGCACACACCCAGAAACACTCTTGAGAATGTTTTTGTCCCATCATGCACTGGGAGCTTAACCAATAATTCCAATGGGTGGTGGGGACTGCGGGAACTGTGGGCTAGCTTCCCACAGTGAACTGCTCTGACATTGGATGCTAGCCTCGGTACTGTGGACGCACTCCGCCAAATTCATGCACTTTAGTGGGGACACACAACACCGAATGTATAAAATCGCTTCCGAAAATTCAAATAGAATAAGTTTGCATTAATTTTGTACTGCAGAAGTACCCTGTGCTTCTGTTCTCTCTGCATCAGAAATGGGTTTCCTGATAACTGGAGCTCACTGTGGCTGTGCCCCCACCTACTATCAGCTGCAGAGGTGCAGAATGAGGTGAAGAGAAAGAAGAGGGCAGGAGGAGGAGCTGGAGAAAGATAAGTGTAAGCCAAGTCAGGATGAGCTCTACCCTGACATCTGGTGCTGAATTGTGGCAAGTTGTGGAAAAGAAGGGGCTGATCTTGTTTGCATAGGCACATCCACCCCGCCTAGCATGAGCCCACAGCAGCCCAAATGGTCACTTTGGCTGCTGTGGGATCCCCAGTTTCTCTGTTATTGGGGCAGGAAGAATAAAGTGTTATCCTGATTATGTGAATCAAGGACAGTGGAACTATTTTATGACAGAGGGACTCACTGTCAATTAAGTAGCCCTTGCTAGACAAGGGACATGGGTTCCAAAACCCAGTGAATTGAGAGAGGCATTTGCCCTGGGTGGTGTGGGCTGTGTTTGAGGGCCTGAAATGCTAACTGCACTTCTCCTTTCCACTGTGGACTATCAGAGCTATTTTTGATCCTATAAGAAGTCATTACAGGCTGCTGAGCTGAATTCACTTTGGGCCAATGGTGCACCAGCACTGAGGCTGAAATCACTGAGTGCTGAAATCATGGAATGTTGTGTTAAATAAGGGGGCTGATGATCTCTGATGGAGTAGAGCAGTTCCCAGGATAGCTGGTGGAGTGGAGCAGAGTGGAGTGGCTGGTGGGATGGCTCATGGTGAAGGCTGCAGCAGAACCCCACAGAGAGGTGGGGCAGTCAGTCTTGGACCATGTAAGGTGCCCCTTAACACGCCCGACCCCCGCCCCCCACCCAGGGTGGGAGGTAAAACTCTGCAGATAAGCTTTTGACATCTGGGGCTGCACAGACCAGGGACAGAGACTTTTGGGACTTTGAGAGATTTTGGGGTTGCTAGACTTAAGACCCTGAGGGGAAAAGGACACTGCCAAACTTACTTGGGGCTGGATCTTTTGTTCATGGTTTGTGTTATGAATCTTGTTTGTGGTGTTTCCCCAACATAATGCCACATTGTTTCCTTCCTTTATTAAAAGGATTTTGCTGCACTCAGATTCCTTGCTTGTGAGAGGGGAAGTATTGCCTCTTAGAGGCACCTGGGGGGTGGTATGTAATTGTCCCAGGTCACTGAGTGGGGGCTCGAGACAGTTTTTTATTGCGTTATTGAAACAGAACCCCTAGATCAATGTTTCCCAAGTGTGGTACGCTTACCCCTGGTGGTACCTGAAAAGGTTTCAAGGGGTACGCAGCAGAATTTTTTACTTTACTGTATCGTAGGTTTTTTTCTTAGCAGCAGAAAACAATTCAATAAAATTTAATATATAAGAATGGTGTACACCTGTACAGTAGAAATACACACAGGTTTACATTGTAGCTAATATGATAACATGTTCAGTAACATCTAATACGACAGCAGAGCCGACACAAACCACACATTACCGAGGCTTGGGCAATACACTTGCCTTTGTGGCATGCGCAGAAGTCATACTGATGGATAAAAGATAAAAGTGAATATCTACTCATAGTAATCTAAAGATTGTAGCAAGTACATACTTGGTATGTATTAACATACAAAATTTCTCTCTTTTTTTTTTTGTTTTTGTTAATCCCATTTACAATGGATCGCTGGCTAAAAACGGGAAGTAATCAATTTTGAAAATAATCAATTTTGTAAAAGGCCGCCCTCTGAACGCACAGCTGTTTTCTCAGCTTTGTGATGAGATGGGCAGTGATTACACACAACTCCTATTTCACACTGACGTGCATTGGCTTTCGCGTGGAAAAGTTCTGAATCGCCTGTTTGAGCTGCAAGAAGATCAGCAAGCTTTTTTAGATGAAACCTTTAACCTGCGAGACCATATACATGACTGGAAATGGCTATGCAAACTAGCATATATTGCAGATATCTTTTAGCTCATTTAAACAACCTCAATCTATCCTTGCAAAGGAAACCCATATCCATATTCCATGTTCAAGACAAAGTGAGCACCATGGTCGCAAAATTGAAACCGTGGCATAAACGTCTTAGTCATTGTGAACTGGATTCCTTTCCATCTCTTCATGACTCAGTAATAAACTCGACTAACAAACTTGATAGTGATGTGTTGCAAACCATGAAGCAGCATTTGGAAAGCTTGCAGAAAGATCTTCGTAAGTATTTTCCTGAACTGGACGGCACCTTTGAATGGATAAGGAACCCTTTTATCATCAATGTTCAAACATTGCCAAATAACCTTTCTGCTTCAGAAGAAGAACAGTTCTTGGAGCTGGCTTCAGATAGCTTCCTGAAAACAAAATTTGAGCAAAATACACTGACGTCATTTTGGTTGGGGGTTAGCTCTGAACACATTATCATATTAGTTACAATGTATACCTGTGTGTATTTCTACTGTACAAGTGTACACCATTCTTATATATTAAAATGCAGTGAATTGTTTTCTGCTGCTAAAAAAAAATGATAAAGTAAATTAAGAAATTCTGCCACATACTCCTTGAAACCCTTTCACGTACCACCAGGGGTATGTGTACCACACTTTGGGAAACACTGGTCTAGGGAGTTTAGGCCCCTGACACAGCTCTGAGGGTCACAGTGCTGTTGTTCCTGTGATTTTCTCGCTGCCTAAAAATTACTCACTGTGATGCTCAGCATTGCAACACCCGAGTCCCTTCATGGCTTGCCCCCTGTGCAACCAGTCACCTCTCCGCCGAGCACAGCTGAGCAATTCCTGATTGACATGGGTGTGTACAGGACAGAGACAGAGCACAGGCTGGAAAGTGACACATCACATTAAAATCGAAACTCTCTTCCTAGAAGCGTGATATTCCCTGTGGGTGGTGGGGGGACACAACCCAGTTGGGAAGCAAATCCCGTGACACTCCCCTAGCACCTGCACCTGGGACATTAAAGTGGACACAGTTGGAGCCAGGTGTCTGTGTCCCAGACCTGGAGCCAGAGTCGGATTCTCTCCCCAGGGACAGAGCCTGGCGGGAAAGTGAAGCTCAGGGCCTCGTCACCAGCATTGATAAATATCACCTGCCCCCGGTCACAGTCCAGACAAACCCGCATCCTGCTGGGGACCCAGCTCAGAGGCAGGCAGGTCCCAGGGGAGGTGAGAGCCTGCAACTTACCCCCACACCACCCAACAGCCCAGATCCCCCCCTCAGGGCTACGGCTGATCCCTCTCTTCCTCCCCGCAGACACTCTGGCCACCCCCACAGCCCAGCCTCCCCCACCCCCCACCTCCACCTCCCAGCAATGTCTCCCTGAGGTGAATCCCTCACAACCCAGCACACACCATGCAATGTCAAATCTCTCAGGGTTGTTGGGCAGTCGCTGCCGTGTGTCTCCACATCTCACACTTTTCCCATCCTCAGACAGAACGAGGTGGGAATGAGCTGTGTCTGGATCCAGAGTCACATTCACTGGGTAGAGAGAATCAGAGCATTAGGGGCAGAGCTCAGCCCTGGGGGAGGCTGGAACCATTTCTCACACTCCCCAGCAGCCCCGTTCTGGCTGGGACAGGCCTGGATCCCAGGGAGCTGCCTCTATCCTGGGCACCTGAGACTGAGCAGAGATGTCACTGCAGCTCCGTGGTCTTTGTAACGGGTCCCACTTCATTGGTTTCTCATTTTTCACACAGGGTTCAGCTCCCAGATCCCACTGCTGGTGCTGCCCCATTTCCAGCAGCAAAGACACAGCCAGGAAGGTGTCAGAAGCTTTTATTGAGGAGGGAGCAGCAGAGGCAGGTACCAGTTTTAAGCCCCAGAGAGAAGCTCCCTCCCCTAATGCAGCCTCCACTCCCAGGCCAGGGAACAGAGAGGAAGGTGCAGTGTGGGGGAAGAGCTGCTTAAGACCAGAACGTAGGAAGTGGCACTGGGTGAGGTAGCCCATCCCCAGCCCAGAGAGAAGGGAGGAGCTGACAGTGTCACAGGAAGAGCATCTCCCCAATCCAGGAAGCAGCGAGCAGCTCCAATGGGAGAGCCCAGCCCTGCTCACAGGAAAGGTCGGATGTTGGAGAAGAGTGAAGGGGAGACCCCCTGCACCGGGTGAAGCAGAGGGATGTGGCAGAGAGCTCTGTTCGGCTGTGACTCAGTTAAGAGTGTTTCTGTTCTTCAGAATGGGCATGAACTGAGCACTAAGGGTGGTGTCAGGTCTGTTTGTGTGGCCCCGCCCCCTCTCTGGCCCTGCCCCCTGGCCAGGCTGGGAGATTTGCCCACGATGGAGAGCCCCTGACACTCCACCTGCCCTGGACATGGGCCTCTGGGAGCAGTCTCTGGCCCATGTCCCTGCTCCCCGGAGTGCCCCACCCTGGGCAGATGGAGGGTCCAGGGCTCCCCAGTGCAGCCTGGGCTCCCTGGGTGGTGGCCTAGTTCTGGCGTTGGCCTCTGTGGAGAGCCCCTGATGTTTCACCTGCCCTGGGTTGAGGTCTAGGGGGCCTGAGAGCAGCCCCGGTGCATGTCCTTGCTCCCCAGAGTGCACCACCCTGGGCAGATGGAGAACATAAGAAGAGGTTCTAGCTTCTGGCCAGGGGGCAGGGCCTTGTGGGAAGAGGAGCAGGGGTGGAGTCACTGAGGCCTGGTCTACACTACGGGTTTAGGTCGACTTTAGCAGCGTTAAACCGAATTAAGCCTGGACACGTCCACACAACGAGGCCCTTTCTTTCGACTTAAAGGGCCCTTTAAACCGGTTTCTTTACACCACCTCCGACGAGGGGATTAGCGATAAAACCGGCCTTTGCGGGTCGGAATTGGGGTAGTGTGGACGGAATTCGATGTTATTGGCCTCTGGGAGCTATCCCACAGTGCTTCATTGTGACCGCTCTGGACAGCGCTCTCAACTCAGATGCACTGACCAGGTAAACAGGAAAAGACCCGCGAAGGTTTGAATTTAATTTCCTGTTTGCCCAGCGTGGAGAGCACAGGTGACCACGCAGAGCTCATCAGCACAGGTAACCATCATGGAGTCCTCCCAGGATCGCAAAAGAGCTCCAGCATGGACCGAACGGGAGGTACGAGATCTGCTCGCCATATGGGGAGATGAAGCAGTGATATCTGAACTCCGTAGCAGTAAAAGAAATGGCAAAGTATTAGAAAAGATCTCCAAGGCCATGAAGGACCGAGGCCATAACAGGGACACACAGCAGTGCCGCGTGAAAATTAAGGAGCTACGGCAAGCCTACCACAAAGCCAGAGAAGCAAACGGAAGGTCCGGGGCAGAGCTGCAAACTTGCCGCTACTACGCGGAGCTGCATGCGATCCTAGGCGGTGCAGCCACCACTACCCCAACCGTGTGCTATGACTCTCTCACTGGAGAAACACACAGGGAAGACGGTTCGGGGAACGAGGAAGATGACGATGGAGGTACTGTAGGTAGCTCACAGCAGCAAGGAAGCGGAGAAACCGGTTTCCCCAACAGCCAGGATATGTTTGTGACCCTGGACCTGGAACCAGTAACCCCCGAACTCACCCAAGACCCTCAGGGCACACAGGAGACCTCTGGTGAGTGTAACTTTGTAAATATTTGGAAACATTACAAAAAAAAAGCAAGCAAGTCTGTTAACGTGTATGGGGATGGAGCGGAAATCCTCCAGGGACATCTCCAGAAAGCTCCCCTGGTTGAAATGGGGTGATTTTATTAAGGGGGACATTCAGAGGCGCCCGTTCCTGCTCTTCTGACCAGAAATGTTCCCCGCTGTTAACCACGCGGTGGGGGGGAGGGGTGAAGTGATCATCCCAGAGAATCGTGTGTGTGTGTGTGTGGGGGGGTGGTTTACTTGTGTTTGTGCCGCATGTTAACCGGGAAACCGCAGCCCCCTCCTTTTACATTGAAACCCCATTTTAAATGGACAACCCAATTCATCCTTGATATGGGAAATGCGCTGCTGTTTGCAACCTTTCCCGCATGTTAAGAAGGTTAAAAAAGCCAAAACACTGTGGCCTACGATGGCTGCCTGCAAGCCGAAATATGCGACCTTGTAATGAAAGAGTGTACCCATTGTTCCCTAAAATGTGTCTTTTTTAACCACCTCTCCCTTCTCCTCCACCAGCTGCAAATGTTTCTCCTTCGCAGAGGCTCGTGAACATTAGAAAGAGAAAACGTAAGACGAGGGACGAGATGTTCACGGAGCTGCAGATGTCCGCCCAGGCTGATAGAGCACAGCAGAATGCGTGGAGGCAGTCAATGTCGGAGATGAGAAAAGCCCAATATGAACGAGAGGAGAGGTGGCGGGCTGAATCGTGGGAAGAACAGAGCAAGTGGCGGACTGAAGACGATAGGTGGCGTCAGTTGCAGACAGACGGCAAGAGGCAATGCTCCGTCTGCTGGAGCATCAAAGTGATATGCTCGAGCGTATGGTTGAGTTGCAGGAAAGGCAGCAGGAGCAGAGACCGCCGCAACAGCCCCTGTGTAACCAACAGCCCTCCTCCCCAAGTTCCATAGCCTCCTCACCAAGACGCCCAAGAACACGGTGGGGGGGCCTCCGTCCACCCAGTCACTCCACCCCAGATGATCGCCCAAGCATCAGAAGGCTGGCCTTCAATAAGAGTTAAAGTTTTAAAATGCAGTGTGTCCTTTTCCATCCCTCCTCCCCCACCCATCCCAGGCTACCTTGGCAATTATCCCCCTACCTCTGTAAGGAACTAATAAAGAATGCATGAATGTGAAAAAACAATGACTTTATTTCCTCTGTAAGCGGGAGGGGAGGGGAGGGTGGGGTGGGGTGGTTGGTTTACAGGGAAGTAGAGTGAACCGGGTCGGGGGGGCGGGGTTGGAGGGTTCATCAAGGAGAAACAAACAGAAGTTTCACACAGTAGCCTGGCCAGTCACAAAACTCGTTTTCAAAGCTTCTCTGATGCGCACCGTGCCCTGCTGTGCTCCTCTAACCGCCCTGGTGTCTGGCTGCGCGTAATCAGCGGCCAGGCGAGTTGCCTCAACCTCCCACCCCGCCATAAAGGTCTCCCCCTTACTCTCACAGATATTGTGGAGCGCACAGCAAGCAGCAATAACAATGGGGATATTCTTTTTGCTGAGGTCTGAGCGAGTCAGTAAGCTGCGCCAGCGCGCTTTTAAACGTCCAAATGCACATTCCACCACCATTCGGCACTTGCTCAGCCTGTAGTTGAACAGGTCCTGACTCCTGTCCAGGCTGCCTGTGTACGGCTTCATGAGCCATGGCATTAAGGGGTAGGCTGGATCCCCAAGGATCACGATAGGCATTTCAACATCCCCAATGGTCACTTTCTGGTCCGGGAAGAAAGTCCCTTCCTCCAGCTTTCGAAACAGAGCAGAGTTCCTGAAGACGCGAGCATCATGTACCTTTCCCGGCCATCCCACGTTGATGTTGGTGAAACGTCCCTTGTGATCCACCAGGGCTTGCAGCAGCATTGAAAAGTACCCCTTGCGGTTTACGTAGTCGGTGGCTTGGTGCTCCGGTGACAAGATAGGGATATGGGTTCCGTCTATGGCCCCGCCACAGTTTGGGAATCCCATTTCAGCAAAACCATCCACTATTGACTGCACGTTGCCCAGAGTCACTACCCTTGATATCAGCAGGTCTTTCATTGCCCTGGCAAATTGGATCACAGCAGCCCCCACCGTAGATTTGCCCACTCCAAATTGATTCCCGACTGACCGGTAGCTGTCTGGCGTTGCAAGCTTCCACAGGGCTATCGCCACTCGCTTCTCAACTGTGAGGGCTGCTCTCATCTTGGTATCCTGGCGTTTCAGGGCAGGGGAAAGCAAGTCACAAAGTTCCATGAAAGTGGCCTTACGCATGCGAAAGTTTCGCAGCCACTGGGAATCGTCCCATACCTGCAGCACGATGCGATCCCACCAGTCTGTGCTTGTTTCCCGGGCCCAGAATCGGCGTTCCACGGTATCAACCTGCCCCAGTGACACCATGATTTCCACATTGCTGGGGCCTGTGCCTTGTGAGAGGTCTATGTCCATGTCAATTTCCTCATCACTCTCGTCGCCGCGCTGCAATCGCCTCCTCGCCTGGTCCGGGTTTCGCCTTGGCATGTTCTGGCTCTGCATATACTCCAGGACAATGCGCGTGGTGTTCATAGTGCTCATAATTGCTGCGGTGATCTGAGCGGGCTCCATGATCCCAGTGCTAGCTATGGCGCCTGGTCAGAAAAAAGGCGCGAAAGTAGTATCTGATGGACCAGGAGAAGGAGGGCGGGAGGGAGGGAGGGAGGGAGGGCCGAGTGACGACATGGCGTACAGGTACAGGAACAGGGAGAAACACAAACAACTGTCACACAGTATGGTCCCCCCAAAGATTAAACTGGAAACCCTGGGCTTAGCAGGCCGTTGATTTCACGGAGGAAGGGGAAGCAAATGAACACAGAACAAATCTATTTTTTACATCTTAAGGTGGCAGCCGACGCTGCAGCATGAGTGACAGCCATACCAGTACGATGACGATGGGTACCAATCATAATATACCATCATCTGCCAAAAGGCAAGGGGCTGCTGCTGTGTAGCAATGCAGCCCCACGTCTGCCAGCCCCACGTCCGCCAGCACCCAGCATCGCCCTCGGCCTCTTCTGGGTGCTTAGCAGACAATATTGGGCAAGTGGCAGAAAATAGTATATTACGACTGGTAACCGTCATCATCAAAACAGTAGCATGTCTGCCCAGGTGGCCATGATTGACAGCCATACCAGTATGACGACGACGGGTACCAGTCATAATATACCATTGCCTGCAAGGGGCTGGTGCAATGCAGCCCTACGGCTGCCAGCCCCACGGCTATCACTCATGCTACACCGTCTACCGCCAAAAGGCAGTTAGCAGCTGCTGCTGTGTAGCAATGCAGTCCCACGTCTGCCGGCACCCAGAGGACATATGGTGACGGTGAGCTCAGCTGAGCTGAGCGGGCTCCATGCTTGCCGTGGTATGTTGTCTGCACAGGTAACCCAGGTAAAAAGGCGCGAATCTATTGTCTGCCGTTGCTGTGACGAGGGGGGAGGGGCCTGACGACATGTACCCAGAACCACCCGCGACACTGTTTTGCATCATCCGGGCATTGGGATCTCAACCCAGAATTCAAAGAAAAGGCGCGAACCGCTTCTCGGCTCGAGCTGTGGCGCAAACGTAGTATCTGACGGCCTAGGGGAAGGAGGGAGGGGGGCCGAGTGACGACATGGCGTACAGGCACAGGGAATTAAAATAAAGAACGGTGGCTGTGCATCAGGGAGAGACACAAACAACTGTCACAGACTGGTCCCCCCCCAAAGATTAAACTGAAAACCCTGGGTTTAGCAGGCCATTGATTTGACGGAGGGAGGGGGAAGCAAATGAATACAGAGCAAATCTATTTTTTTACATCTTAAGACGACGGTGCAGCGTGACTGATAGCCCTCGGCATCTTTCTGGGTGCTTGGCAGCAAATACGGGGCGGTGTATGACGATGGTCTTCAGGCCTATTGCACGAGCTGCTGCTCGGGGAAGACTCTGCTAACGTGCGATGACCCGACTTGTAATAGGACGGCTAACAGTCGTAATACACCATTTACTGCCAAAAGGCAAGCCCCACGGCTGCCAGCACCCAGATCGCCGATGAAGGCTACCAGTCTACTGCACCGTCTACCGCCAAAAGGCAGTTAGCAGCTGCTGCTGTGTAGCAATGCAGTCCCACGTCTGCTGGCACCCAGAGGACATATGGTGACGGTGAGCTCAGCTGAGCTGAGCGGGCTCCATGTTGTCTGCACAGGTAACCCAGGTAAAAAGGCGCGAATCTATTGTCTGCCGTTGCTGTGACGAGGGGGGAGGGGCCTGATGACATGTACCCAGAACCGCCCGCGACACTGTTTTGCATCATCCGGGCATTGGGATCTCAACCCAGAATTCCAAGGGGCGGCAGAGACTGCGGGAACTGTGGGATAGCTGTGGGATAGCTACCCATAGTGCAATGCTCCGGAAGTCGACGCTAGCCTCATACTGTGGACGCGGTCCGCCGACTAGAGCACCTAGAGCATTTTATTGTGTGGACACACACAATCGGCTGTATACAACCGATTTCAATAAAACCGGCTTCTATAAATTCGAACTAATTTCGTAGTGTAGACATACCCTGAGAGAGGCCAGCAACAGGAAGAGGTTGCTGCCACGGGCAGGGGCTGCACTATACAGAGAGGAGCTGATCAGCTGCCCTGCCCAAAGCACAGACACTACCTGCGATACTCCACACCTGCCCATGGCTTGCAGGTTGGGGGGGCAACATGGCCCCTTGCCCCCAAACTATGCCCATGTTGAAAACTGTCCTGGTCATCCATCTTTTAAAAGTGGGAGGGACATGGGCCCCTGGATCTCCTTACCATTTAATGTGTTATTTTTAGGGCTGTGTGTGTCATGGTCGCTGTCAGTTTGTTTGGTAACTTTAGCTACAATGTCATGAAGAGGTTTTCTCTGGAATTTTCTCATAATTTAAAGACAATCTTCACCTGCAAACTCACCCTGTCTGTGTGCTCCAAATGATTCCCCCCTTTTTCTCTTCAATTCAGATGCCAGACTGTCTGGAATGAGAAAGGAGAAGAGAGGTGAGATTTCAGACTTTCATATTTATAACAGCGTCCCCACTCTGAATCTGTTTTATAACTATGACAGAGAAACAGACAGAGAGGCCCAGAGACACACTCACGTATTTAATATAAAGAGGCCTGAAACCTATTTCCCCTCTCAATCAGGCATCTCCCAGCAATGGAGCCAACGTCCTTGCAGCCTCACAACTATCCCAGGACACACAACCTGTAAGAGATTTACTTTTCCCTCATCATCCCCTCCCACCCTTCAGACTTCAGTTGGTTTGTCTTGTTCACTTACTGCCTTTTGTCGTAATCTAGACCCAGGTCATACAAAGACTTTGGCATAAAAGTAACTTTACCCACTTTGACCCCTTTGACACTAATGGGATGTTGAGAGTTTCCTAAATCCTGGCTCTAACTGTGAGCTGTTGGGTCTGTTTACTCAGCGTCTCTACAGAGAGCAGCACGACGGGGCCTCATCTTCCATAGGCAGAAATAGAAATAATAGTAAAATAATTTTATCAGTGTGGAAGTTGAGGCAGGGGGAAGGTTGGCTCCATGGGCCTTGTACCCACAAAAGAGGAGAGGGGAGGGGCCATTTGTGACTCTGCTGTTCAGTGGCTGCAGGGGCCGGTGCAGACCTTGGCACAGGCTGAGGAAGTTCTGAAGCAGCCAGAGTTACAGCCCTATGACAATGGGCCCCGTGTGTCTTGGCCAGTGTGTAGAGTGTCAGAGGCCCAGCTTGACACTGCCCACGTCCCTCTGTCCCTCGTCCACCCCCTCCCTCTTCCACCCGCCCTCACCCCCCCCACCCCATTCCCAGCCCCTCAGGAACACGCCTTGTGCCTGCAGCTGCCGTGGAGGAGGCACCAGAGGCTCCTGTGCTGGAGGGATCCCTCGCCGTGGGGGAGGGGCTTTCTCCTTCCCCGCAGCCCATTTGGCCCAGACTAGCTGCCACACGGGACCAGAGCGGAGTGATGGGCTCGGTCCACCTTTGAGCTATGTGCCCCATGGCTGGTGATGGGTGAAGGGCCAAAAATCCATGTGCTGCTTATGCAAAAACCTGATATAGGCTGTGTCAGCTCTTTTTACAGGCCCAAAGTCCAGAGTTTGGCCAAGAGGCCCAGTATACAGTGAACAATATTAGCTAAGAGAAGCAGAACAAACAAAAGATAACCTTGCTTTTTATTAAGATAAGCTTGGTCAGCAAAATGCCAGGTGGGGAGCCGTAACTGGTGTCTTTATTTAAAGCTGCAAACAGACCAAAGGAATGAAAGAAGCCTATTATGTTTGTGTCTCCTTCTTTGCAAAGGAGGTAACCATTCTCTTCCCACACACCAACCTTGAGTTTATGGAAGAGGTTCAAGCGTGTCAGTAAGAGATATGGCATCTCCCCTCTCCCCACCCAGATACCAGGGTCTGCCTTCAGAAGCACAAATGAGCAATTTGAAAGACAATTTCTATTGCCATATACTTTTCACTGTTGTTTTTTGTTTTAACCCCCAGGTATGTACCTGTTGGACAATCAGAGGAGCTACTTCATTCCTATGGACCCCAAATCAGAATTCAACATATATATTTTATACTAACACGCTTTATACATTTTTCAAAGTACTAATTGTATGTTACTTGTTGACCTAAAACCATGGGAGGAGACATTATGTAATCTTTAACTATTGGCTACTGTGCTTATCTTGTCTTGCTGCTAGACCTATCCCGGGCCTTGGGACTACCTACCACATCATTTCCCTCCATCCATGGATAATCCATGTAATCCACCGCAATCAATTGTTTGGCAGTGTCTCTGAGCCTAATAAGCAAGGTGATAATCCACCAATGCTGTGCAGAATAAACCCACGTTCTTGATTCTACATGGTGTCCATTTTGTTCCTTCAATGGAGCAGTAGATGGGGAGGGCAATGATCTATAGAGTTCTTTGCCACGTGTCTGGCTTTTGGGTCTTGCCAAAATGCTTGGTATCCAACTGACCACCATATTTGGGGTGGGGAAGGAATTTCCCCCTAAATCAGATTGACAGAAAGCCTGGGTTTTTTTTCTGCCTTCCTCTGGAGCATGGGGCACGGGTCAGTTGCAGATTTAAACTAGTGTCAATGGTGGATTCTCTGTAACTTGTGTAGCAGGGCAGTTACCCTGTACCTGGGATAAAAGGAGTTAAAAGGTGAAAAGCAGCTGAGGTCGGCTGACTGGGAAGGCAGCTACACCTGGGGCCACACCCAATTAGGACACCAAGGGAGGAGAAACTGCTTCTGTAGTTGGATAGCCATTCACAGGCTTTGTTTAATCCTGATCTGATGGTGTCAAATTTGCAAATGAACTGGAGCTCAGCAGTTTCTCTTTGGAGTCTGGTCCTGAAGTTTTTTTTGCTGTAAGATGGCTACCTTTACATCTGCTATTGTGTGGCCAGGGAGGTTGAAGTGTTCTCCTACAGGTTTTTGTATATTCCTGATATCTGACTTGTGTCCATTTATCCTCTTGTGTAGTGACTGTCCAGTTTGGCCAATGTACATAGCAGAGGGGCATTGCTGGCACATGATGGCATATATAACATTGGTGGACGTGCAGGTGAATGAGCCAGTGATGTTGTAGCTGATCTGGTTAGGTCCTGTGATGGTGTTGCTGGTGTAGATATGTGGGTAGAGTTGGCATCGAGGTTTGTTGCATGGGTTGGTTCCTGAGTTAGAGTTGTTATGGTGCGGTGCGTGGTTGCTGGTGAGAATATGCTTAAGGTTGGCAGGTTGTCTGTGGGCGAGGACTGGCCTGCCTCCCAAGGTCTGTGAAAGTGAGGGATCATTGTCCAGGATGGGTTGTAGATCACTGATGATGTGTTGGAGAGGTTTAAGCTGAGGACTGTAGGTGATGGCCAGTGCAGTTCTGAACTGGACAACCATTTTTTTTAATACTATATAATTTTGACAGATAATTTTTATTTTAAGCAATTTTTATATTTATTGATTTAAACTTTCACAGTTGCACAACAATCTGGGTTTTAAGCATTTCATTCCAGTTCAAATTTTCATGGTTGTGGGAAATTACAGGGGGATCAGACAATATTTTGGTCAGACCAGAACTATTTAATGACACTAGACACTGAGATTCAAAAAGTTGAAGATTTAACATTGTCTGTAAGCAGCTAAATCTCCCCCCTCCCAGAAGCTCCCCCAGGGCAGTAACCCAGTGCCTCTTCCACCACCACACGGACCGAGGCTGAAAGTCCATCTGATGGTGGCTCAGTGAACTGTGGAATCTGCTGGGAACTCAGCCTGGGCCCTAGTGGGACAGGTGACCCTGTAACACAACCACACCCAGCAAGGCCTGCACCCATTTCCTCCCTTTTTGTCAGTCCCAGCAGAGAGACCAGGGACTGCACAGAGACCAAGCTCCTGTCCCCCAGTTGAGGGCTGGGGCCCAATGGCCAAGGGCAGTGGATGTTCAGGGAGCTCCCACTAGGGCTTGTAGGGTACATGGTGTGGGATAAACCGAGACCTCTCAGGGGAGCCGTGTTGCGCAGAGATGCTGCTGCGGATGCAGCTAGTTCCCCGGGTCCAGTGTTGCAGCAGTTTAACAACGTGGTTAATAGAGACGTTGCACCTCACCAGAGTAAAGTGCTGCTCTTTTGCTGGTCTCTGCGTGGCTTGAAATTTGAAGGCATTGTTCAAACACCTTTTCCCTGCTGCTGTCTCAGGTACCTGGGTCTTCATTCAGTAGGGTGACCACATCTCCCGATAAAATCAGGACTTTCCCAATATTTAGTTGTTTGTCCCGCTGATGTATTTGTCCAATATTTTGCATGCCTTTTTTTTTTTTTTTTTGCTTTGGCGGTGCCCACCCCCACTCCACATGTGTCCCGATATTTTGTTATTGTCATCTGGTCACCCTAGACCTGGAGCCAGTAACCTCCGAACCCACCCAAGGCATGCTCCCGGACCCTGAAGGCAGAGATGGGACCTCTGGTGAGTGTACCTTTGCAAATATTACACATGGTTTAAAAGCAAGTGTGTTTAATGATTAATTTGACTTGGCATTCGTGGACAGTACAGCTACTGGAAAAGTCTGTTAACGTTTATGGGGATGGAGCAGAAATCCTCAAGGGACATCTCCATAAAGCTCTCCTGGATGTACTCCCAAAGCCTTTGCAAAAGGTTTCTGGGGAGGGCTGTCTTATCCCGTCCACCATGGTAGGACACTTTACCATTCCAGGCCAGTAGCACGTAGCCTGGAATCATTGCATAACAAAGCATGGCAGCGTCTGGTCCCGGTGTTTGCTTGCATTCAAACAACATCCGTTCTTTATCTCGCTGTCTTATCCTCAGGGAAGAGATATCATTCATGGTCACCTCGTTGAAATAGGGTGCTTTTATTAAGGGGACATTCAGAGGTGCCTGTTCCTGCTCGGCTGTTTGGCTGTGGTTGAACAGAAATGTTCCCCACTGTTAGCCATGCAGTGGGGGGATGGGTGAAGCATAAGTGATCTCTCACAACAAACCGGCAGGCCCTAAATACAAGAGGCAAAATGTGACCTTGTAACAAAAGCACATGTGCTGTGTAATGTGAACAGCAAGGTTTAGCATGAAGGAGTGTACCCATTGTTCTCTAAAATGTGTTTTTTAACTACCACTCTCCCTTTTCCTCCACCATCTGCAAATGTTTCTCCTTTGCAGAGGCTAGTGAAGATTAGAAGGTGAAAAAAACACACTTGGGATGAAATGTTCTCTGAGCTCCTCCTGTCGTCCCACACTGACAGAGCACAGCAGAATTCGTGGAGTCAGACAATTTCAGAGTGCAGGAAAGCACAATATGAATGTGAGGAGAGTTGGCGGGGTGAAGAGAATAAGTGGCGAGCTGAAGATGACAGAAGGCAAGAGTTGATGCTCAGGCTGCTGGAAGATAAAACTCATATGCTCCAGCGTATGGTTGAGCTGCAGGAAAGGCAGCAGGCGCACAGACCGCTGTTACAGCCCCTGTGTAACCAACAGCCCTCCTCCCCAAGTTCCATTGCCTCCTCACCCAGACGCCCAAGAATGCAGTGGTGGGGCCTCCAGCCACCCAGCCACTCCACCCCAGAGAATTGCCCAAGCAAAAGAAGGCTGGCCTTCAATAAGTTTTAAAGTTTTTAAGTTTTAACGTACAGTGTGGCCTTCTCCTTCCCTCCTCCCCCACCCCTCCCGGGCTACCTTTGCAGTTATCCCCCTATTTGTGTGATGAATTAATAAAGAATGCGTGAATGTGAAGCAACAATGCCTTTATTGCCTCTGCAAGCAGTGATCGAAGGGGGAAAGGGAGGGTGGCTAGCTTACAGGGAAGTAGAGTGAACCAAGGGGGATGGGGTGGGGGTTCATCAAGGAGAAACAAACAGCAGTTTCACACCGTAGCCTGGCCAGTCATGAAACTGGTTTTCAAAGCTTCTCTGCTGTGCACCACACCCTCCTGTACTCTTCTAACCGCCCTGGTGTCTGGCCGCTTGTAATCAGCGGCCAGGTGATTTGTCTAACCTCCCATCCTGCCATAAATGTCTCCCCCTTACTCTCACAGATATTGTGGAGCACACAGCAAGCAGTAATAACAATGGGAATATTGGTTTCGCTGAGGTCTATCTGAGTCAGTAACCTACGCCAGTGCACTTTTAAACGTTCAGTGCACATTCAACCACCATTCTGCACTTACTCAGCCTATAGTTGAACAGCTCCTGACTACTGTCTAGGCTGTCTGTGTACGGCTTCATGAGCCATGGCATTAAGGGGTAGACTGGATCCCCAAGGATAACTATAGGCATTTCAACATCCCCAACGGTTATTTTCTGGTCTGGGAAGAATAGGATGATCACACCAGATCACACAGGTGAAATATCGGGACGCGGGGAAGGGAAGAGCAAAAAAAAAAAATGGCCGCTGGAGCTCCACGCCCCGCCCTCCTCTCCCCCCACACCAGCATGCCTCCACTCCGTCTCCTCCCTCCAGTGCTTGCACTGCCATAGAGCTGATCAGCGCAAGCCTGGGAGGGAGGGGGGAGGAGGAGGAGGAATGCGGTGTGCTTGGGGAAGAGGCGGGGCCAGGGCGGGGATTTGGGGAGGGATCCAATGGGGAAAGGAGGGGGCGGAGTCGGGGCATGGGAAGCGTGAGCCCCCTCCGGGCTCTGCTCCACCTGTGAGTGGAGGCAAAATATCGGGACCAACCTTCATTTGGGACACGGGACAAATAAGCAAATATCGGGACAGTCCCTATAAAATCGGGACATCTGGTCACCCTATCCAGGTCCAGGGTGAAAAACATATCTTGACTGTTGGGGAAACCGGTTTCTCCGCTTCCTTGCTGTGAGCTATCTTCAATCTCTTCATCATCATCTTCCTCGTCCCCAAAACCCGCTTCAGTGTTGTGTGATTCTCCATTGACAGAGTCAAAGCACAGGGTTGGGGTAGTGGTGGCTGCACCCCCTAGCATAGCATGCAGCTCATCATAAAAGCGGCATGTTCGGGGCTCTGATCCGCAGCGGCTGTTTGCCTCTCTGGCTTTGTGGTAGGCTTTCCTTAGCTCCTTAATTTTCATGCGGCACTGCTTTTCACCTCTGTTATGGCCTCTGTCCTTCATGCCCTTTGAGACTTTTTCTAATATTTTTGCATTTCGTTTACTGGAACGGAGTTCAGCTAGCACTGATTCGTCTCCCCATATGGCGAGCAGATTCCATAAATCCCGTTTGATCCGTGCTGGAGCTCTTTTGCGATCCTGGGACTCCATCATGGTCACCTCTGCTAGGGTTACCATATTTCAAAAATAAAAAAAGAGGACACTCCACGGGCCCTAGCCCCGCCTCTTTCCCATCCCCCGGCCCCACCCCAACTCCGTCCTTTTCCCGCCCCTTCCCCAAAGTCCCCGCCCTAACTCCCCCTCCTCCCTCCCAGCCACGCGAAAAGGGCTGCCCGAGCGCTACCGGCTTTACGGTTTGCCGGGCAGCCCCCAGACCCTGCACCCCTGGCCAGCGCTTCCCCAGTGCAGCTGGAGCCCGGGAGGGGAAGCGCCCAGCCGGGGGCGCAGGGTCTGAAGGCTGCCCGGCAAACCATGAAGCCGGTAGTACTCAGGCTTCGGGCAGCCCCTATGCCTCCGGCTGGGCACTTCTCCTGCGCCCCCGGCTGGGCACTTCTCCTCCCCGGCTCCAGCTGCTCTGCTCCTCCCCGGACTCAGACTTTGGCTCTGTTTAAGAGCCAAGTTGCCCGAGCCAGCACTACCGGCTTCGGGCAGCCCCCCTTGCCTCCAGACCCTGCGCCACCGGAGCAGAGCAGCTGGAGCCAGGGAGGAGAAGTGTCCAGCCGGCGGCTGGGGTCCAGAGGCAAGGGGAGCTGCCCAAAGCCAGTAGCGCTGGCTCGGGCAGCTTGGCTCTTAGAGCCGAAGACTGAGAGGGGAGGAGCAGAGCAGCCGCGGGAGGGGAAGTGCCCGGAAGGTATTTTTCCCGGACATGTTCGGCTTTTTGGCAATTCCCCCCGGACGGGGGTTTGATTGCTGAAAAGCCGGACATGTCCGGGAAAAAACGGATGTATGGTAACCCTACCTCTGCTTATGAGATCTGCACTCACCTGCACCTTGCCACGCTGGCCAAACAGGAAATGAGATTCAAAAGTTCGCGGGCCTTTTCCTGTCTACCTGGCCAGTGCATCTGAGTTGAGAGTGCTGTCCAGAGCGGTCACAATGGAGCACTCTGGGATAGCTCCCGGAGGCCAATACCATCGAATTGCATCCACACTACCCCAAATTCAACCCGACAAGGCCAATTTCAGCACTAATCCCCTCATTGGAGGTGGAGTAAAGAAATTGATTTAAAGAGCCCTTTAAGTAAAAAAAAAAAGGGTTTTGTCGTGTGGACGGGTCCATGCTTAAATCAAGGTAACGCTGCTAAATTTGACCTAAAATCGTAGTTTAGATCAGGCCTGTGTCTCCCTGCACTGAGGATCACACTTCCAGTTATCCGGTTAACACTGGTGACTGGACAGTAAAAATCCGGTTACCATGGAGAATCTGCCAGCCATTGGTGTAGTTTCATAGAATCCTAGAATATCAGGGTTGGAAGGGACCTCAGGAGGTCATACTGTCCATTCTCCACCCCCCTCAGCTCCCTCCACCCCTGATTTCTCCAGAGCACTGCTTAGCTCCAGGATGACTTATGAAGAGAGGCTGAGGGAACTGGGATTGTTTAGTCTGTACTCCTTTCAGGAGTCTGATCTGTCTTGCCTACCTGCCTGACTTAAAAATGACTTGCTTCCAAAATCTGCCGACTCCTCAGCCAACTGCCCACTACCCGGAGAGCCGATTGCAGAGTTGGACACTGAGGTGTTGCTGATATTCAGAGCAGAGTCTGAGCCACTGTTTCTGTAGCATCCCTGCCAGCTGTCAGCCTGCTCCAGCAGCGGGGCTCTCAGCCATGCAGTGAGAGATGGACACACCTGGGGAGAGCAGGGGAGACGTGCAAGGGGCAGAGGAAGAGTGAGGAGCAGTTGGGGAGGAGAATGGCTCTTCTTGCCAAAAGGGGAAGCAGGGGCAGGAGGGAAGGAAGGGGGTGGGATGAGGAGGAGATGGCGAGGTGGGGAAGGGGTATGGGATAGGGAAGAGAAGGTGATAGGAGAAGTGGGGCAGGGGGAAGCTGGAGTCCAGCATGCGGCATCCACTTGGCAGACGCTGGGGCTCCCCTGTTAAGCAGGCCCATCGAACCCTCACCCTGACAAGCCCCACCTCCCCCGCATCTGTATCACCCCAATGAGACTCCCAGACACCCTCCCCACTAAGCCCCAACCACCTGCACCTGGACCCCCATCCAAATGAACCCCACCTCCCCTGCATGTGGGCCCCCACGCTGAGCCCCAAACACCTTCACCTGGATCCCCTGCAGAGTCCCATTGCCCCTGCACCTGGCACCCCCCAAGGAGCTTCTGTGCATCCAGATCTCCCACTGAGCCACTCGCACCAAGATTGCCCCACAGAGAACTCTCTTACCCCCAGCTGGATCCCCTCACACTAAGTCCCTCTGTACTTGGATCCTGCTGCCAGACTGAGCCTGCTCACCCACACCTGGTGTGCCTGGCACAGGGGGCAGGGCCCCAGGGTGATTCTGGGGCAGGCCTGACCCTTGCACTGTGTCAGGGTCTGGTGCAGCCTCACTGAGGCATCCCTGTCCTCGGGTGGGGTGGGGTGGGGTGGGGTGGGGTGGAGGGAGGCTGCAGGGTGATCTCCCACCTCCATGCAACCAGTGGCCTGTGCTCCCCACTGCCATGTTGGAGCCTCCACATTTATTTATTGACAAATAAAATTTGCAGAATTTTAAAATAGTGTGTGCAGAATTTTTAATTGCTTGGTGCAGAATCCCCTCAGGAATATGGGTGCTGTGCTGCTGTGATGGTGGGACTGTGAGGAAGGAGGTGGGCAGTGGGAAGGTCCATGACGGGGGGCGCTGGGTGAGCAGTGTGGTGTGCAGAGTGTTCTGCAGTTGTGGTGGGAGGCCAGCGGGGGAGGTCTCTGGGGGCGGGGGCACTGGGCATAAGGATGGGGCTCTGGGCAGGGGGTGGTGTGGTGCGGATTCACCCGCAAGGGGAAGGGGCACGCTGGCAGCACAGCGCTGGGCTGGTTTGTAAACAGCGCCCTCTGCTGGGTTGCGCAGAGCGAGGCCACTCCTGCCATGCTGTGCCTCATAGTGCCCAGCCCGCCCTTCACTCTGGAGACTGACCATCCCGCCCCCTGCACCTTGCCACGTGGGGGCCCACAAGTATGTTTGGCACCGGGCCCACGAAGAGTTAATCTGGCCCTGCAGAGTGGGGTTAAAAGTTTTCCTTTCGCCTTTCCGATTGTGTCCTGATTTTTTTTATTAGTTGCTGTTTTGTAAATTGCATTTGTTCTGAACTATAGACAATGGTCAGGGAAGAGGTCAGGGAAGCGTCCAGAGTGGAGGAAGAGCCCTGGAGTGTGGACACTCTAGCCCGTGTCCTGAATGGTCACAACCAGGGTGGGGGGGAGCCCCTCAGGAAGCCTGGGTCCAGCCTTGTTGGGGTTATAAGGACTTTTCCCCACAGGAGAGTGGAAGGGGAGCCCTCCAGGTGAGGCAGGCTCTGGGTGAAGGGAGTGGGAGCGAGGACTCAGATCCTTCTGCTATTCGACTCCACCCGAGAGGTGTTTAAGTCAGGAAAGTTCCCCCCAATAGCGGGACCATGTCCCCGCTTACCTCTGTGCATGTTTACTGGTTTCTCCTAAAGTTCACTAAGTATTTTAGGAAGAAGTGTCAGCGGCCACCATCCAGAGTTGCTGGCCTTACTCTGAGGCCGCCCAAAATTTGGTTGTGAGAACCCCTGGGCTAGATGCTCATGTCGGGCCCTACTAACCCTAGAGCCTGTGAGTCTAACAGAAACCAGACACAGAGAGGCGAGTCAAAGTGCGGTGGGCAGGGGGGCTGAAGCGCGCTCGGTTGATCGCTAGGACCCAGGAGCGGCTGGGAGGCGGCTCTGGGGGAGCGATCGCTGGGCTCAGGCCCGGCAGCAGGAAGTGACTCGCAGCCGCTTAGGTGACTCTGGCTCCCGGCGAGATCCCCGAGCCCCGGCGGCTGGTGCTGGGAGCCCGGAGCCCGGGCTGCAGCCGGGAGAGGGGAATCTCCAGCAGGGCCCTTCCCGCTGCTCCCCAGGAGCCTCTCCCAGGGCAGAGCCCCCAGCCCGGCCAGGCCCCTTCCCGGCCCGGCCCCTGCCCCAGGGGGCCCCGCTCGGAGGGAAGGTAAGAGAGACCCGCCCCCCCGGGCTGCAGGGGGAGGTTTGGCCCCAGGCTGCTCCCAGCGGAACTGCCTGCGGGGCGGGGGCAGGATCACGTTACCACCCATCGTCTCCCCCCTCCATCTGCTGCTTTGTTTCCCTGCCCCTGGCCTTTCTGGTGTGGACGGAGGCTGCAGCTCAGGGAGATCTGAGGGGGGCAAATAGGAAGGGGCAGAAGGTGGGCCGGGGTCAAACTGAATGCAGGATGGGGGGCCCCTGGGGGCCAGGAAAGGGGCCCGGGACACAATCAGGGCCGTGGAGGTGGGGCGGGGGGGCAGCACAGGCGCTGGATATAGGCTGGTGGGGCTCTGCCGCACCCCCCCTGGCTTGAAGGGTTTACAATCCTATCGAGGGTTTACAGTCTGGTTGAATGGATCTCAGCGCCCCCCACTGTACAGATTGTTTCAGCCCCCCTGCCTGGTACTGGGAGCCGGGGATAAGAATGGGGTACAGCCAACAGGGGGTGAACCTAGGGCTGGGGGAGGCAAGCTCCCCTCCCCACTGTAGGGGCAGGACCCCAGCCCCTGAGCACTACCCAATATCCACCCCCCCACCCGCTTTGCATGTGGCCCCAGCCTCCCCAGCCCCAGGACCCAGGGAGGGCACACGGCCCAGCCTGAACCCCGGGGGCAGCCTAAGGAGAAGCCTGACATACTCCTCACAGGGGCCGTGCACCCCATCTCCACAGTCAGCTGTGACTCTCAGCCAGCTTGGACGGGTTTATTGGTCACTGGGAACACAGCATAGAACAGAGCTTGTTAGCACAGAAATCAGGAGCATTCAGCAAAAACCAGGAGACTGACCCACTTCCAGCCCCCCATCCTCAGTGACGCCCAGCTGCCCTCCTCCCTGCTTTCTCTCTTTCCCAGGAAAACAGGTCATCTGGCCTCCCCCTTGTGGGGAAAAAGAACTAGGTAGCCTTCTTAATGACAACCAAAGTAACGCCGAAGGCCCAAATTCAGGCCCTCTGACAGAAGCTGACTACACAGACGGCCTTTACATAAAACAGTACAGGCCAGAGCCTGAACAAAACTAGGCTGTGCAATTCCCTGCCAAATACGGTCATGGGCCATGACCAAAGAAGGGAGGGGAGGAAGCCATGCGAAAGGCCTTAGCAACATGATAACTGCTTATAGATAAAGAACATGATAACTGCTTGGTGATGAAACATAGTAACAGCTTATATGAAGAAATTGCTTCTAGTAAAGGTCAGCTCCTTCTCTGGCTCCAGTTACGTGCTATCAGCCAATCATATATCATCTTTGGGCTTCCTATAATAAACCTCCCTGGAAAACAATAGGTACCCTGACGAAAAACAACACCCCCGCTGGTGCCAAGCCCCCCCATGTCAAAACCACGAAGAAACCCCCCACCCAATAGGCACCCAATTCTCGTAAATAATGAGGAAGCTACTGGGGAAAAGGAACAGACCCCTACTCTTATTTTCGCATAAATGACGTATTATTTGTAACACGCTTGCGGTTTGACGGAATAAAGCAGCGTGCGAGCTACTGCTGGGTATGACAGTTTTCGGACTGTTACCCCAACGCGTTGGTATGTATTGCGATAAACTGGCCTCAGGCTTGACTCTGTGAACTAAAATCAATGGGTGGGTGACTTTTTCCATGACACCCTGTCCTGCTGTTCTCCAACACTGTCAGCTGGCTGGCTCTTTGCAGAGGACGGGCTTCGGTCATCCCTTGCCAGGATACAGAATTTTGGCCATTCTTTATGCCCAGGCAGCCGCTCTGCAGTCACACCTGCCCTCTAGAGGTCTCTGCAATGATCACTCACCTGTATCCCACCAGCTTGATACTTGAGTAACACTTGGGGAGACTGAGGCACACACTCCGTATTCAGAGAAAACATTAAAAACATTCCCGCTTCATCACACCCCTCTGAGACCAGCCTAGGGGCACTTTCACCAGTGGCTGGAACCACTGTAACCATACCAGCTCCTGAGCCTCCAAGTGATGGAGAGACCTGGGGAAAGGGCTGGAGCTGGGCAGGGAAATGACTCCGCACAAAGGGCCCCTTTCAGGGACCAGCTGGTGAGTTTGGCCTACAAGGGGAGGGGCTCCCTGTGTCTGTGAGATCCAGAGCTGCGGCCCTCAGTGACACAGCCGGGTTCAACCCCCGTTACCAGTGTCAGTGGCTGAGCTGCCTAATGAGAGCAAAAACCCACGACAATGGGCCAATCACCCGTTCTCCCAGGGCGAGGGAAGAAGATAAAAGGGGAGAGCGGAGAGACTTGAAAGGCAGCAGGAGCAAGAAGTGGGGAGGGAGGTTCCCAGATCCATTCCCTGCCCCTTCTCTCCCACACCCCCTCACACACACACACACACACACACACACACACCCCCCGCAGTCAGCTCTCCTGGGAACAAGGGGAGGAGTTGAGAGAGGAAAAGCCAGTTGCTCACTCTGCTGAGCACCGCACTACTTACGGATGGGGGAGAGCTAGAGGGGTTACAATACACTGTGGGGCAGTGCCCTAAAGTGACTCCTTTGATTCTGCTCTTTTTCCAGCGTTTGGCTCAGAGATGCTGTTCTGGGGAGGTTTAGAAGGGACGTGCTGGGTTTAGTTCTAATGTGAGGGGAGGGGGCCTGGCGGGGGTGGTAATGAACTAACTGGGTTTCTTCCAAGCATGGCAGTCATAGAATCATAGCATCTGTCTGCAGGGAGCGAGCCTGGGGGAATTAGGGTGTGACATGGATTCCAGCCCCTTCTGTAACCTCCCCCATTGCCCCTCTCACCCCAACAGGCTGAGGATCGCGTCCACATTTTGCTTCAGATCGTCCCGTCTTCCAGGAGACAGGGCAGGGTAATGGCTGTGCTGGAGCCAACTCAGGTAGGGGATTTTTAGGGAGCTTTTGGTGGTGGGGGAGGGGTATTGTAGAGGGGTTAAACACACAGGGTGGGACGACGGGGTGTGATAAACCTGCTGGAACATGATCAACCTGGGCCTGATTTTCTGAACAGGCCCATTGGCATGTGCGGGGGAGGGGAAACATTCCCCCATTTCTGAACTAGGAAACACCCTGCTGGGCAGGGCTGGGAAAACTGACCAGACTCCCAGTGCTGGAGCCTGACCCCACTGGCCAGAGGCAGATGTGAAATACAACGGGAAGCCTGTCCCCGGCTCAGAGCTCTGCTTCCAGTATCAGCGTATGGCTGGCAGGTGTGTGGTAAATGACAAGAACCTGCCCTGCTCAGTCTGCTGCGGGGGACAAGGAGGTCTTGCTTGAAGAATCCTCCCCCCCCCTTGAAGCCTACTGGCTGCTCTGAGCAGGGTGGGGGGAGGATTCTGCTACTCTGGCCCTCCCCTGTGACTAGAGGGATTGTGGCTGGGGCAGCAGGTTCTGAGTGGGGGATTCTTGTTATTTCAGATGCCGGTGACTTTCGAGGAGGTGGCTGTGTATTTCACCCAGGGGCAGGGGGCTCTTCTGGACCCCGCTCAGAGAGCCCTCTACAGGGACGTCATGCGGGAGAACTACGAGATGGTGACCTCGCTGGGTAAGGGATTCCTGGCGCCTTGGTTATTGGAAACTGGGGGGGGGCGGGGGGAAGTCTGCATTTCTGACATCGGTTAGGTTCTTCCCTCATCACTCCCTAACGAGACCAGGGTGTCAAAACCTAAGGCACATACTAAATCAACCCCACCCAACCCTGCTAGCTTGCAAGGTGGAGAAGCCGTGTGTTGTCCTGTCTGTGTTGTTTCTCAGTCCCACACAGAATCCCTCTTCTCCCTCCTTGGGAATAGATCCAGCAATGTTTAGGGCTCTGGGCTCTGCAGGTTTAGAAATAGGCAGGGGTTTAACACTGGAGCTGGGTGTGCGTCACAATTCCCCTCACCTCGCCAGATGTCTGCCTCCCCCGAGGGGGCTCAGTGACCATGTTTCTGTCCTCTTAGATTCCACATTCCCCAGCACAGCACAGGGACAGGTTCCGCTCACGGAATGTCCTTTCTGACAGACGCTCTCTCTTTCTGAGAGATGCTCTCAGTCCTCCGCACACCCTGATCTGGTCTGATTTCACTCCCTGCACAGGATTCCCCATTCCCAAACCTGACCTGATCACCCGGCTGGAACAAGGGGAAGAGCCGTGGGTGTCCAATTTCCAGGCCTGTGAGGAAAGAGAGATCCTGAGAGGCGCCCACACAGGTGAGGACTGACACACAAACCATCTGGGGAATGAAGGAAAAAGTTGAGAATCCCAGAAATGTGATATCAATAAGTGCCCTCAGTTCTTCCTCATCTCACGCAGGGCAGGGCTAGAGTCAGCAGATATCACTGACATCGCTTCCCACGTGTCCGGTTAACAGCAGGAGTTTCCTTCCCAACTTTCCTTCTCTGTAAAATTTTGGGTGGGATGTGGAAGCAGAATCCAATTGCTCCGTCTGTGCAGCTTTAGTATGTTGGGTTTTCCCTTGGTGCTATTCCTATTAATTTCTCTCCAGCACAATGACTCCTGTCTGGATTGTCTCTCTCCCCACAGGTGACGAGACAGTGAGTGAGAACGAGGAGGTGAATCAACAGCAGGATGTTCCTGGGTCTGGGGAATCACAGGGGACCTTTGTGAGAAGAGCTGAAGGGAATTTTCCCCAGTGCTTGGAACAGGGAGAAGCCTGGGGAAATTGGCAGAGGTCAGAGAGGCTGCCGGGAATCCACTCAAAGGAGCAAATGGATGAATCTGTTATATATGTGGAAGGACACAGGAATCCCGCAGCCAGGAAGACAACCCCCAAGGAAGACAAACTCGATAAATACCTTGGTTCTGTTACGGTTCAAGCAATAAATACTGGAGAGAAAACACTTCAGTGGTTGGACTGTGGGGAACACTTCAATAAGGGCTCAGATCTTGCTAACCATGGGAGAAGCCACCCGGGAGAGAGACCCTCTCAGTACCTTGAGGGCAGCAATTGTTTGATTTGGAAGTCAGCGCTGATTAGACATCAGAAAATCCACACAGGGGACAGACCACATAAGTGCTTAGACTGTGGGAAAAGTTTCACATGGAGATCAGCCCTTGTTAGACATCAGGCAATCCACACCGAAGAGAGACCCCATAAGTGCTTGGACTGTGGGAAAAGTTTCATACAGAGGTCAAACCTTGTTAATCATCAGGCAATCCACACAGGAGAGAGACCCCATAAGTGCTTGGACTGTGGGAAAAGTTTCATACAGAGGTCAAACCTTGTTAATCATCAGGCAATCCACACAGGAGAGAGACCCCATAAGTGCTTGGACTGTGGGAAAAGTTTCATACAGAGGTCAAACCTTGTTAATCATCAGGCAATCCACACAGGAGAGAGACCCCACAAGTGCTTAGACTGTGGGAAAAGTTTCAGACACAGGTCAACCCTTCTTAAACATCAGGCCATCCACACAGGAGAGAAATCCCATAAGTGTTTGGACTGTGGGAAAAGTTTCACACAAAGATCATATCTTATGGCACATCAGAGAATACACAGTGGAGACAGACCCCATAAGTGCTTAGACTGTGGGAAAAATTTCATGCGGAGGTCAGCCCTCGTCCAACATCAGATAATCCACACAGGAGAGAAATCCCATAAGTGTTTGGACTGTGGGAAAAGTTTCATGAAAAGATCAAATCTTACGGAACATCAGAGAATACACACCGGAGACAGACCCCATAGGTGCTTAGACTGTGGAAAAAGTTTCAAACAGAGGTCAGGCCTTATCCATCATCAGGCAATCCACACTGGAGAGAGACCCCATAAGTGCTTAGACTGTGGGAAAAGTTTCATATGGAGGTCAAACCTTCTCATACATCAAACAATCCACACTGGAGAGAGACCCCACAAGTGCTTAGACTGTGGGAAAAGTTTCAAACACAGGTCAGGCCTTGTCAAACATCAGACAATCCACACTGGAGAGAGACCCCATAAGTGCTTAGACTGTGGGAAAAGTTTCAGACACAGGTCAACCCTTCTTAAACATCAGGCCATCCACACAGGAGAGAAATCCCGTAAGTGTTTGGACTGTGGGGAAAGTTTCACACAAAGATAAAATCTTATGGCACATCAGAGAATACACACTGGAGAGAGACCCCATAAGTGCTTAGACTGTGGGAAAAGTTTCATACGGAGGTCAAACCTTCTCGTAGATCATACAATCCACACTGGAGAGAGAACCCACAAGTGCTTAGACTGTGGGAAAAGTTTCAGACACAGGTCAACCCTTCTTAAATATCAGGCCATCCACACAGGAGAGAAATCCCATAAGTGTTTGGACTGTGGGGAAAGTTTCACACAAAGATCAAATCTTATGGCACATCAGAGAATACACACCGGAGACAGACCCCACAAGTGCTTATATTGTGGAAAAAGTTTCATATGGAGGTCTGACCTTGTTAAACATCAAGCAATCCATACAAGTGGTAGACCATAAGTGCTTGGACTCTGGGAAAGGTTTCAGAATCAGATCAGCCCTTCTAAACATCAGGCAATCCACACACGGGAGAGACCCCCATAAGTGCTTAGACTATGGAAAAATGTTTCAAATAGATGTCATTCTTTTTTTTTTTACATCAGAGAATCCACACAGAGGAGAGACCCCATAAGTGTTTGGACCATGTGAAAAGTTTCACCCAAAGATCAAATCTTATAACATTCAGAGGATCCACACAGGAGAGAGATCCCATTAGTAATCAGACTGGAAAAAGATTCATATGGAAGTCAGCCCTTATTAAACATCAGGCAATCCACACTGGAGAGAGACCCCATAAGTGCTTAGACTGTGGGAAACATTGCAGAAATTGATCAGTCCTTGTTTTACATGAGAGAATCAGGAAGACTCCATAAGTGCTTGGACTGTGGCAAAAGTTGTACACAGAGATCACACCTCATTAAACATTGGAGAATTCACACACGATCTAAACTTCTGTGGCACCAGGCCCGAAAGAGTTAAGAACGTTGCCAGCTAATTGACCCAGCTTCAACCTTTAGAGACATGTTAGAAAAGTGTATAAATGGTGTCTGGGGCCATTCCAAGTAATATAGACTAGAACTTTGAAATGTAACCTGGTATTGTTAAGAAATTGGAAGAAGATAGTAGTGCTGTTCATTAATTGCAGTTAACTTGCGTGATTAACTCAAAAAAAATCATTGTGGTTAGAAAAATTAATCTCGATGAATCACATTGTTAAACAATGGAATACCAATTGGAATTTGTTAAATGTTTCTGGATGTTTTTCTACGTTTTCATATCTATTGATTTCCATCACAACAAAGAAGAGAGAGTGTACAGTGCTCACTTTGTATTATTTTTATTACAAATATTTGTACTGTAAACATGCAAAACAGAAGTAGTATTTTTCAATTCACCTCATACAGGTACTGTAGTGCAATCTCTTTATCAGGAAAGTGTAATTTAAAAACATAGATTTTATTTCTATAAGTGCACTCAAAAATAAAGCAATTAAAAACTTTAGAGCCTAGAAGTCCACTCTTCATTTTCTGCCAATCGCTAAGACAGATAAGTTTATTCATGTTTACGGGAGAGAATGCTGCCTGCTTCTAATTTATGATGTCACCGGAAAGTGTGAGAAGGTGTTTGCATGGCACGTTTGTAGCTGGCAATACAAGGTATTTATGTGCAAGATATGCTAAACATGCATATGTCCCTTCGTGCTTCGGCCACCATTCCAGTGGACGTGCTTCCATGCTGATGATGCTCATTTAAAAACAATAATGCATCAATTACATTTGTGACTGAACTCCTTGGAGGAGAATTGTATGTCCCCTGCTCTGTTTTACACACATTCTGCCAAATATTTCATAATATAGAAGTCAGGGATAATGACCTAGCACATGTTTATTTTAAGGGCACTTTCACTGCAGATTTGACAAAACGCAAAGAAAGTAACTGTGACGAAGTGGGACTGTTCTTAATGTTTCCTCTGAATACTGTGTGGGTGCCTCAGTTTCCCCTATACATTTCTTAAGTCTCCAGTGTGCATAAATGGCCGACACTGTCTCCTGGCAACAAATGGCTGGGGCACTTCCCCCCCTGCAAGGGGATAGCTGAAGGTGAACAAAGAGATCAGGTGACCTCCTGGCCTGGGAAAGAGACAAAGGCCAGAAAGGAGGGGCTGGAGGGAGTTTTGCAGTTTGGAGCTGGCTGGGGACGGGAAGTGAGTGCAGATGGGGTTGTCTGGCTTGCTGGGCCCCAGAATGGACCTGTCTGAGGGATCCCGTTCTCTGTACCTACAAGCTTTGTTTTAGATCGTCTTCCTGTCATCTAATAAACCTCTGTTTTACTGGCTGGCTAAGAGTCACATCTGACTGCAAAGTGGGGGTGCATGCAGGACCCTCTGGCTTTCCCAGGACCCCGCCTGGGCGGACTCACTGTGGGAAGCGCATGGAGGGGCAAAGGATGCTGAATGCTCCAAGGTCAGACCCAGGAAGGTGAAGCCGTGTGAGCTTCTTGCCCTGAAGACAGTCTGCTCCAAGGGAGAGGAGGCTCCCCAAAGTCCTGACTGGCTTTGTGGGGAGCAGTTCCTAAGCATCGCCCGGGGACTCTGTTACAGTAACAATCTGAGATTTCTAAAGGTAGCTACAGCACTTGGCCCACGGTTTAAGACTCTGAAGTATCTTCCAAAATCTGAGAGGTACGAGGTGTGGAGCATGCTTTCAGAAGTCTTAAAAGAGCAACACGCTGATTGGGAAACTACAGAACCCGAACCACCAAAATAGAAAATCAACCCTCTGCTGGTGGCATCTGACTCTGTTGATGAAAATGAACACGTGTTGGTCTGCTCTGCTTTGGATCGTTATTGATTAGAACCTGTCATTTGCTAGTTTTACCATATTTCCACAAGCAAAAAAGAGGAAATGGGGGGAGGAGCCCCGCTCTAGCCCCGCCCCTACCCTGCCCCTTCCACTCCCTCCCACTTCCCACCCCCTGATTGCCCCCCTCAGAACCCCTAACCCACCCCGCTCCTTGTCCCCTGACTGCCCCCTCCTGGGACCCTTGCCACTAACTGCCCCCTAGGACCCCTCCCCCTATCTATGCCACCCTGCTTCTTGTCCCCTGACTGCCCCCTCCTGAGAACCCCCTATGACCCTACCTGTTCCCTGACTGCCCCGACCCTTATCCACACCCCCACCCCATATTCACACCCCAGCCCCCAGACAGACCCTCGGGGACTCCCATGCCCTATCCAACTGCTCCCCACCCCCTGACAGGACCCCCAGAACTCCTGACCCAACCCCCTCTGCTACCTGCCTGCCTCGACCCCTCTCCACACCCCTGCCCCCCTGACAGCCCCCCCAGAACCCTAGACCCATCTAACA
This sequence comes from Malaclemys terrapin pileata, assembly GCF_027887155.1. Taxonomy (NCBI): domain Eukaryota; kingdom Metazoa; phylum Chordata; order Testudines; family Emydidae; genus Malaclemys; species Malaclemys terrapin. The sequence continues at coordinate 40,912,365 of NC_071517.1, read as the reverse complement.
CCCCCTGCTCCCTGTCCCTGACTGTCCCAACCCCTCTCCACACCCCTGCCCCCCTGACACTCCCCCGCAAACTCCTGACCCATCCAACCCCCCCTCCCTGTCCCCTGACCAGGACCGGCTTTAAAGAGCCCAGGAATCGGGCTGCGCTCTGGCCGGAGCTCCGGCCGGGGTTGTGGGGCTTGGGGCCGGGCCGGAGGTGCTCGGCCAGGGCTGGGCTGGCGCACTCGGCCGGAACCAGGGCCGGCGCTGCTGGGGCCCGAGCCGGGCTGGGCTGGGGGTGCTCGGCCGGTGCCAGGCTGGCACCCTGGGGCCGGAACCGGGGTCGCCGCCCTGGGGCCGGAACCGGGGCTGGAGCCGCTGGGGCCGAGCTGGGCCGGAGCCGCTGGGGCCGCTGGGCGCCGCTTGGCCAGGGCCGCGCCTCCCCGGAGCTCTCCTCCTCGTGCCCCCCAGCCCCAGCTTACCTGCTGCTGCCTCCCGCTTGCCCCTGCTTCTTTTCAGACTTCCCGTGAATATCTGATTCGCGGGAAGCAGGGGAGGGGGAGGAGCAGGTGGGCGGAGCATTCAGGGGAGTGGAGGAGGGGGAAGACAGCTGTGGGGCCGGACAGCTTGGTAAGGCTGCAGGGGATGGGGGGAGCCGGGAAGGGGCTTTGGCTGCCCAGCGGCGCTTGGCCGCTGCTTTTCTGTCTATAAATAGCCGACCGGGGGGAAATCCCGGACATTTTTAGATTTTTAAAAATCCCCCCCGGACGGCTATTTATAGACCGAAAAACCGGACATGTCCGGGGAAATCCGGACATATGGTAGCCCTATCATTAGCATGGAGGGGTGTCCTCTGGAACGGTGGTTGAAGCAGGTAGGGACACATGACTCTTTAGTGCATCTGGCACATAAAAATCTTGCGATGCCGGCTGCAATAATGCCACGTGAATACCTGTTCTCACGTTCAGGTGACATTGTAAACAAGAAGCGGGCAGCATTATCTCCTGCAAATTGTAACCACACTTGTTTTTCTGAGTGATTGGCTGAACAAGAAGTAGGACTGAGTGGAGTTGTAGGCTCTAAAGTTTTACATTGTTTATTTTTCAATGCAGGTACTTTTTGTACATAATTCTACATGTGTAAGTTCAACTTTCATGATAAAGAGATTACACTACAGTACTTGCAGTCGGTGAATTGAAAAATACTATTTCTGTTGTTTTTTTACAGTGCAAGTATCTGTACTCAAAAAATATAAAGTGCTCACTGTACACTTCGTATTCTGTAAAAACAACAAGGAGTCCTTGTGGCATTTTAGAGATTAACAAATTTATTTGGGCATAAGCTTTCATCGGCTATCACCCACTTCATCAGATGCATGGAGTGTATTCTCTGTTGCAATTGAAAACAATATATTTGAAAATGTATAAAACATCCAAAATATTTAAATAAATGGTACTGTATTATTGTTTAACAGCGCAATTAATCACGATTAACTTTTTTAATCACTTGATAGCCCTAGAAGATAGTAATTGTAGTAGTCTCTGTTTACATATATCTTGTTACAGATTAACAGTGTAACCAAAGGGTTCCTGTCCAGGACTGTATTTTGTTATTTCAGAAGTCAAAAGGAAATATTAACATTTAGATAAAACTTGGGTGTAATAATGTCATTGTATATATATAGCTCTTTAAAGTTTGTGGTAAACTGTCTATGAACTGCTATGAACTGGCTGTATTTTAAAGAATCCTTACTGAGGTTTCAGGAACAAACCATCCCGATATGTAGAAAGAATAGTAAATATGGCAGGTGACCAGGTTGGCTTAACAGTGAAATCCTTGCTGATCTTAAGCACAAAAAGGAAACTTACAAGAAGTGGAAGATTGGACAAATGACCAGGGAGGAGTATAAAAATATTGCTCAGGCATGCAGGAGTGAAATCAGGAAGGCCAAATCACACTTGGAGTTGCAGCTAGCAACAGATGTTAAGAGTAACAAGAAGAGTTTCTATAGGTATGTTAGCAACAAGAGGAAGGTTAGGGAACATGTGGGCCCCTTACTGAATGGGGGAGGCAACCTAGTGACAGAGGATGTGGAAAAAGCTGATGTACTCAATGCTTTTTTCGCCTCTGTCTTCACAAACACGGTCATCTCCCAGACTGCTGCACTGAGCAGCACAGCATGGGGAGGAGGTGACCAGCCCTCTGTGAAGAAAGAAGTGATTCAGGACTATTTAGAAAAGCTGGACAAGCATAAGTCCATGGGGCCGGATGCACTGCATCCGAGGGTGCTAAAGGAGTTGGCGGATGTGATTGCAGAGCCATTGGCCATTATCTTTGAAAATTCATGGCAATCGGGCGATGTCCCGGATGACTGGAAAAAGGCAAATGTAGTGCCCATCTTTAAAAAAGGGAAGGAGGAGGATCTGGAGAACTACAGGCCAGTCAGCCTCACCTCACTACCTGGAAAAATAACGGAGCAGGCCCTCAAGGAATCAATTTTGAAGCACTTTGATGAGAGGAAGATGATCAGGAACAGTCAGCATGGATTCACCAAGGGCAAGTCATGCCTGATCAAACTAATAGCCTTCTATGATGTGATAACTGGCTCTGTGGATGAGGGGAAAGCAGTGGATGTGTTATTCCTTGACTTTAGCAAAGCTTTTAATACGGTCTCCACAGTATTCTTGCCGCCAAGTTAAAGAAGTATGGGCTGGATGAATGGACTATAAGGTGGATAGAAAGCTGGTCTAGATCGTCAGGCTCAATGGGCAGTGATCAATGGCTGTATGTCTAGTTGGCAGCCGGTATCAAGCGGAGTGCCCCAAGGGTTGGTCCTGGGGCCAGTTTTGTTCAATATCTTCATTAATGATCTGGAGGATGACGTGGACTGCACCCTCAGCAAGTTTTCAGATGACACTAAGCTGGGAGGAGTGGTAGATATGCTGGAGGGTAGGGATAGGATACAGAGGGACCTAGACAAATTAGAGGATTGGGCCAAAAGAAATCGGATGAGGCTCAACAAGGACAAGTGCAGAGTCCTGCACTTAGGAAGGAAGAATCCAAGGCACTGCTACAGACTAGGGACCAAGTGGCTAGGCAGCAGTTCTGCAGAAAAGGACCTTGGGGTTATGGTGGACAAGAAGTTGGATATGAATCAACAGTGTTCCCTTGTTGCCAAGAAGGCTAACAGCATTTTGGGCTGTATAAGTAGGAGCATTGCCAGCAGATAGAGGGACGTGATCACTCCCCTCTATTTGGCATTGGTGAGGCCTCATTTGGAGTACTGTGTCCAGTTTTGGGCCCCACACTACAAGAAGGATGTGGAAAAATTGGAAAGAGTCCAGCGGAGGGTTAATTCTTGGGACCTGATCCTTTTATCTCAGATCTTCTTAAGCTTTATTCAAGGGGAGTTTGAGTCGTAAGACTGAGATCTCCAGTCCCCTCTGGGCCGCCCTGATATTGAACATTTGGACATTGGACTAGAACATGATTAAATGATTCTGAAATGGACTCTTTTCAATTCTAACGCACCCTCTCTATGGTGAAACTGACCTAAGGACTCTATTCGTGTTTGTATGTCTAATGATCTTTTAGCTAGGGTTACCATATTTAAAAAATAGCTAGGAGGGAGGGGGAAGGAAGGGGAACGCATCACGCTCAGGGAAGAGGTGGGGCCAGGGGAGGGATTTGGGGAAGGGGTCCAATAGGGGCAGGGAGGGGGCAGAGTTGGGGTGGGGACTTTGGGGAAGGGGTTGGAATGGGGGCGGGGCAAGAGTGGAGTCAGAGCGGGGGGCGCGAGCACCCACTGGCGCCAGGGAAATTTGGCACATATGACTCTGGGTACAGGGGTCCAGCAGTCAGAGATCTGCGCGTAACTCAATATGTGCATTGCTGAAACAAGAATGAATATTGTTCTTTGCAGACTCACAGACACATTGATATTAGAGATGGAAAAGCCCCATTAGCTCAAGGAAACCATGGCCCTGGGGCCAGGACAGGGCTGTTTTTCCCTGTATTTGCAAAATCCCTTTCCTGGAATCCCAAGTGTGTGTCAGGTGGTACTGACATTTTTTTTAATCTCTCTCTCCTCTCTCTCTCTCCTCTAGGATGTCAGAAGCACCTTGAGTAGTTACGTGGCTCTCTCTCACTCCCACACATACTTGGCAATGCTGGGAAAGAGCATGGAGATGATGTTAGCACTGCATCTCCACAGCAACGTGTGTGGGGAAGGTCACATTTTGGATACAAATCTCTCAGATAAACTTAACCCTGAGGTTCTCACCCTGGTACAGAAGACTCTGGAATTATCCATTCAGTGGGAAGGACTGACCTCAAGTGTTTGCTAGAGATGCCACATCCCTGGGGACTGGCTGCCTCAGGATTGTGGGGATGGAATATGGGCCTATCATTGCTGGGGCCCTGGTCACCATTCAGCCCAGAGCAGCTGTGGTCAAGAGTCTTTCCCATCTGAGTCTTTCCCAGCCTGAGGGTTGTTAGGAGACCTGTGTGGAATGAGCTGGGGAGGGGGGAGTTGGTGTCTCAGTCTAGTTCCTAGTGGACAGATTCAACAGCATTTCACATAGGAACTAGGGTTACCATATTTAAAAAATTAAAAAAGAAGACACTCCATGGGCCCTGGCCCCGCCCCTTTCCCACCCCCGGCCCCGCCCCAACTCCACCCCATACTCCGCCCATTCCCCCAAAGTCCCCGCCCTAACTCCCCCTCCTCCCTCCCAGCCACACGAAAAGGGCTGCCCAAGCGCTACCGGCTTCACGGTTTGCCGGGCAGCCGCCAGACCCTGCACCCCTGGCCAGCGCTTCCCCAGCACAGCTGGAGCCCGGGAGGGGAAGAGTCCAGCCGGGGGCGCAGGGTCTGGAGGCTGCCCGGCAAACCCGTGAAGCCGGTAGCGCTCGGGCTTTGGGCAGACCCTATGCCTCCGGACCCTGCGCCCCCGGTCGGGCACTTCCCCTCCCAGGCTCCAGCTGCTGTGCTCCTCCCCTGACTCTTTGGCTCTGTTTAAGAGCCAAGCTGCCCGAGCCAGCGCTACCGGCTTCGGGCAGCCCCCTTGCCTCCAGACCCTGCGCCGCCGGAGCAGAGCAGCTGGAGCCCGGGAAGGGAAGTGCCCGGACGGCGGCTGGGGTCCGGAGGCACGGGGGGCTGCCCGAAGCCGGTAGTGCTGGCTCGGGCAGCTTGGCTCTTAAACAGAGACGAAGTCTGAGTCAGGGGAGGAGCAGAGGAGCCATGGGAGAGGAAGTGCCTGTCCGGTATTTTTCCCGGACATGTTCGGCTTTTTGGCAATTCCCCCCGGACGGTTGTTTGATTGCCGAAAAACCGGACATATGGTAACGCTACGTGACTGGTGCCCGGGGCCGGGCGCGCAGCTCCAGCCCCAGGGGGACGCAAATCCGGACAGTGCCGGCTCCACGCAACGCACTGGTGTCCACAACCCCCCCCGGGGCGCCCCCAAGCCCTGCGATGGCTGCCAAGCGGTGCCCAGAGACACCCCCCACCCAAAGGACAGGGGCCCGCGCCCCCCCTCCCCCTTCGGCTTGCTGCCTCACCGGGCAGGTTGGTCGCGTCGCAGGGGCCGCTGGGAGTTGTAGTTCTCGGCCACTCCCCTCTCCCGGCTCTCCCTGGAGTGTGAGGCCCGGCCGGACTACAGCCCCCAGCATGCCCTGGGCAGGAGCCGAGTGTCACACCGAGATGATGTCACAGCGGGTGACCAACACACACAGATTCGGAGATCCTAGCCTCCCTATTTCCCCGGACATGTCCGGCTTTTTGGCAATTCCCCCCAGACGGGGATTTGGGGACCAAAAAGCCGGACATGTTCGGGGAAATCCGGACGTTTGGTAACCCTAATACTGCCAGCAGATGGTGCAGTACGGTGCACCATCTGTCTCCTGGTACTATGAATCCACCTTGCATGTCCTCTCGTCTTTCTATCTACTCTTTCATCTAACCATTTCCCGCCTTTTTTCAGCTACCGTGAACTGAGCCGCACAACTTCCGCCGCATTTTCCATGTTGTCGGTCCTGGGCTCCCATGGAAGCTACAGAAGGCAACAATTCCCCGCCGTTTTTCGGCCATCGTGAACAGAGCCGCACAGCTTCTGCTGCAAACTCTGCTCACGTTTCCACCGCAAACTGTGTTCTCCCGCTCTTGCAGCTCTAACGAGCTTCCTGACTCCATGAAAGCTACAGAAGACAACCATTTACTGCCTTTTATCGGCCATCTGGAACTGAACAGCTCGTTTCGCACCCTTTTTCCAGGATTACCCATGCAGGCGCCATAGCAAGTTTGGAGCCCGCTCAGATCTCTGTTGCAGTTTTGACCATTGTAAATACCTCACGCATTATCCAGCAGTATGTGCAGTACCTGCAAAACCAGGCGAGGAAGCGATGACAGTGTGATTACTATACTGAGGAGGACATGGACACAAATGTTCCTAGAAGCACAGCATGTGGTGATTGGGAGATCATGGTGGCATTGGGCCAGGTTCATGCCGTGGAACGCTGATTCTGTGCCCGGGAAACAAGCACAGACTTGTGGGACTGCATAGTGTTGCAGGTCTGGAATGATTCCCAGTGGCTGCGAAACTTCCGTATGCATAGGGCCACTTTCATGGAACTTTGTGACTTGCTTTCCCCTGCCCTGAAGCACAAAGACACCAAAATGAGAGTAGCCCTCACAGTTGAGAAGCGAGTGGCCATAACACAGTGGAAGCTTGCAGTGCCCGACAGCTACCGGTCAGTTGGGAATCAGTTTGGAGTGGGCAAATTTACTGTGAGGGCTGCAGTGCTGCAAGTAGCCAACGCAATAATTCACCAAGTGCTATCAAGGGTAGTAACTCTGGGAAATGTACAGACCATTGTGGATGGCTTTAATGCGCTTGACCATAGCGTCCTGCCTGCTCTCATCGCGCGCATCCCTCCTCTCTTCGTGTTCCTGTAATGCTTTATGGGACTCCACAATTGTTTGCCTCCATGCATTCAGCTGGGCCTTATCAGTGCGGGAGGACTGCATGAGCTCGGCAAACATGTCATCCCGAGTTCGTTTTTTCTGCCTTCTAATCTGGACCAGGCTCTGGGATGGAGTAGATAGGGGCCGTGTTGAAACATTTGCACCTGTGGGAGGAGAAAAAGGGAGGGTAATATTTTAAAATATACATTTCAGAGAACAAAGGGGACACTTTGGTATGAGTAAGCCATCACACACGGCTGGGCAACAGAATTCAGCTTGCAGGTAGCCTAGGGGCACACAGGATTCTGCTTCTTCTACATTCATTTCAATGTTTTCAAACTCCTGGGCCCCCTTTCCCACAGCAAGCAATGCCTGGTTGGTTTGCCATAAAATAGGGCCTGCGGGCTCTCTGGGATGATCACTTCACACAACACCTCCCCTCCCTCCTCGCACCCACCGTATGGCTCCAATGAGGCTCTAAGCAGGGATGAGCCCTTTAAACTATACACGAACAGCCCAGGGCAGCTGGGTTTCCCCCCCGTCTCCCACCGCATGCCACTGATCAGTCTCACCCTCACCAAAAGTACCTTCTCCAGGGTCCCGCCTTGGGAGTGGGGGGAGGCTATTGGCTCCAGCGTTAAGTACAGTTCCTGGCTAGGGGGGAAAACGGATTCCCCACTTGCCGCCTGTGCACTGTCTTCCTCCTCCTCCTCCTCTTCGTCCTCCAATGACTCTTCCTCCTCGCTCCGTGCAACTCCCCCCTTGCAGGTGTCCATGGACAATGGTGGGATAGTGGTGGCATCACCCCCCATAATTACATGGAGCTCACAGTAGAAGCAGAATGTATGGGGCTGTGACCCAGAGTGCCCATTTGACTCCCTGGCTTTTTGGTACGCTTGCCTGAGCTCCTTGATTTTTGTATGACAGTGCTCTGTGTCCCTGGAGTAGCCTCTTTCCATCATGGCCCTGGAGACTTTAGCGTAGGTATTTGTGTTCCTTTTTTTGGAACATAGTTCTGTCATAACAGACTCGCCTCCCCATCATGCGATGAGATCCAGTATCTCCCATTCGGACCACGCTGGAGCTCGTCTGCAAATCCGGGATTGCTTGATCTCTGGTGATGGTGGACTCTGCATGGTCACCTGTGATGGTGGACTGTGCTGATGGTAACCTGTGCTCATGGTGACCAAACAGGAAATGAAATTCAAAAGTTCCCTGGTCTTTTCCTGCCCACCTGGCTAGTGCATTGGGGTTGAGAGTGTTGTCCAGAGTGGTCACAAGGAAGCATTCTGCAATAGCTCCCAGAGGCCAATAATGTCGAATTGCATCCACAATACCTTTAGCCCGGGATTGCGATCTCGATTTAAGCGCTACTCCACTTGCCGAGGTGGAGTACAGAAATCGGATTAAAGAGCCCTTTAAATTGAAAAAGCTGGTTTGGTCATGTGGACGGAATCATTTTTTTTTTCAATTAACTTGGCTAATTCCAAAATAACAGACTAGTGTAGACCAGGCCTAAGGAGTGATAGTCAGGGATGGCAGAATTTTTTTTGATAATATATAATTTTTACAGATAATGTTTATTTTAAACAATTTTTATATTTATTGATTTAAACTTTCACAGTTGCACAACAATCTGGGTTTTAAGCATTTCATTTGAGTTAAAATTTTCACGGTTGTGGGAAATTATTGGGGGATCAGACAATATTTTGGTCAGACCAGAACTATTTAATGACACTAGACACTGAGATTCAAAAAGCTGAAGCTTTAGAACTGTTAAAATTGTCTGTGAGCAGGTAAATCTCCTCCCTCCCCCAGCAGCTCCCCCAGGCAATAACCCAATGCCTCCCCCACCACCACACGGACTGAGGCCGAGAGTCCATCTGATGTTGGCTCAGGGGCCTGTGGAATGTGCTGGGAGCTCAGCCTGGGCCCTAGTGGGGCAAGTGACCCTGTAACACAACCACACCCAGCAAGGCCTGCACCTATTTTCTCCCTTTTTGTCAGTCCCAGCAGAGAGCCCAGGGACTGCACAGAGACCAAGCTCCTGTACCCCAGGTGAGGGCTGGGGCCCAATGACCGAGGGCAGTGGGTGTGCGGGGAGCTCGCATTAGGGGATGCAGGACACATGGTGTGGGATAAACAGAGACCTCTCAGGCCACTTGCCCATTGCGGCTGCAGGAGGGGATGTGAGGACAGACTGAGGAGGCCTGGGGCCATCGGGGACAAGGAGAGGGAATTCAGCTGTGGCGGGGGAGCCGTGCTGCGCAGAGATGCTGCTGCGGATGCAGCTAGTTCCCCGAGTCCAGTGTTGCAGCATTTTAACAATGTGGTTAATAGAGACGTTGCACCTCACCAGAGTGAAGTGCTGATCTTTTGCTGGTCTCCGCGCGGCTTGAGATTTGCAGGCAGCGTTCAAACACCTTTCCCCTGCTGCTGTCTCAGGTACCTGGGTCTTCACTCAGCATTGCAGAGCAGAGCAGATTCAGTGCTTTGGTACAGGGTTACAGGAAGGAAAAAGACTGGAATGGTACATATAGCATCTGTAATTTCTCTCCCCTGGCTGTCGGACGTACCGTGTGCAGCTGTCAAGTATCAGAGGGATAGCCGTGTTAGTCTGAATCTGTAAAAAGCAACAGAGGGTCCTGTGGCACCTTTAAGACTAACACAAGTATTGGGAGCATAAGCTTTCGTGGGTAAGAACCTCACTTCTTCAGATGCAAGTGTGCGTGTGCAGCTGGTTACTTTGAGACATTCAGTCAGACAGCCGGGGTGGCATTTTTGTGCTCTGTCCCTTTCTCAGTAAATGGAGACTTTTCAGGATCGGGACACTGAATCGTAAGCTTTTCAGGTCTATTTAATAACGTCTGCTTATAGCTCAGCACCATGGGGGTCTCGTCCTCCATAAACTGTAATGCAAACAGACATACAAGCATTGAGCAGATGAGTAAACTGAGGCAGGAAGAGGGCTGGTTCATGTGCCCCCTCTTCAGTGTCTGTAAGGGCCAATGCATACCTTAGAAGCAAGTCCTGAGCTCCAGCCAGAGCTGCATCCCTGGTTTAATGGTCCTACGGGGCTTTGCCAGGGTGCAGAGTATAAGAGATGCAGCTTCACCCTGACCACCCCCCTCTATCCCTTTCCACCCCTTCCTCCTCCAGCCTGTCCGTGCCCCGATCCATCTCTCTCCCGCCCCTCCCAGGAGCACTCCCTGTGCCTGCAGCTGCTGGGGAGGAGGCACAAACAGCCAGGCTAGCCGGCACAGGAGCCAGACCACAATGATGGGCTGGGTCCAAATGTCAAGAATGTCTTTTGATTGAGGGTCCAAATTTGGGATACTAACCTAAGTGCTGAGGGGCTGGTTCTCCAAGGGGCTGGGCACCAGTAGCACCCACTGACTCGGGTTCCTGCTGTCGATGCAGATGGAACACGTGCCCTGGAGTCCTGTATTTTGAAGAGGTAAATCAAGACACACAAAATTAGGCCATTGTTTTAAATTGAGGCCTTACCGATTTGCCCATTGTGACATTATTGAAATGAACTCTGACCGTATAGATCATTGTTGCAATCAAGGTCCCATCGTTGCACCAACTATTGTACAAAGAAGGTCAAGTAAGGTGTCTATGAAAAGGTTGTAATTTGCTGGTTATGGTTAGGCTTTCTGTATGTGTGTATCATTTTTGTATTTGAAGTTATGAATATTGGCTATCTGCTTGTTTCTCAATGTGTTTGATTCTAAGTAGCATCAGTGAAGCATTTGGTCAGCATCTTGAGAAAGGACTATTCTGAGTAAGTGCTCAATCAAGAAACACTTAACTGACAGTGGACCTTGGGAGACTTCAATCCGCATCTGAGGAGCCTTCCTGGGAACTTTCAAGGTAACATGTGAGCAATGGAGGAGCAGTGAAGATCCAGATCTGCAATTGGACTTAGGTGCCTAAAGCCCAGGTTTTGACCCCTGACTCCCAGAATTAGGTGCCACTGAAATCCAGAAAACCTCGGCCTGGCTGCTCACTCAGCACCAACATTTCTATGGTTAAATTTCCCAAGGTTCCTAAATTTCTGCTTCTGGGCCTGGGCACTGCTGCTGCCTCACTCTAGCCATCCAGACACCTGCCTCACACCTAAACCCCAGAAGGATCCTCATTCAGAAGGCCTGCAGTGGAAATCCTATCTTGCCTGTGGGGCCCAATCCTGTAAGAGTGCACTGAGCACAGCTTTTGTATCAGGGTTCAGACAAAATCCAGAGGAGGTGCTGGCAATTTTGAGCCCAGAGGTTAGGGCAGTTGCCTGGCGTATGGGAGACTCAGGTTCTACTCCCTGCTCTGCCTGTTGGGGAGGAAGGGTTTGAACAGAGATTTGCCACATCTTAGGTGACTGATGTGGGGCTCCCGCAATCTCTTCTGATCAAACTGTTCCGCTTCGGCTAAATAATTATATAGTCCTGGGTCAGATCGAGAAAGTGACAATGACTCTGTAGCCTGGGGGGTCAAAACACTGCGAGGTAGAAGATGCAGGTATAGGACCCTGCTGCAATAGCTGTGTAATTATAGTCCCTTTTCTGCAGGAGGGGGCGTTTCATTGCAACCTTGTGACTTAACACTGGACCTTTCCTGGGGTTGTGACCTAGGCTCAGTCAAGAGAGTCCCCTAGAGATGCTGCTTCTGGAGCACTCCCAGCCCCCAACACTAGGGGGAGCAACAGAGTGAGACCATGTGCAGAGTCACCAACCTGTCAGTGCCTAGAACTGTCACTGGGGTAGGTCACTTGTGGGAGTGCAGGGAGCAGCACACGCTCTCCTGCTGGGATGATCTCAGAGAGACTCAAGGAGAAATGATCACCGTGACTGATAACTGCACTGTGATGGCAGAGTTTGTCAGAAAACAGAATTTTCCTGTTTTGTGAAATTTTGACCTTTTGCAATTACTTCCCTCTCGGGATCAGACTGAAATGTGAAGGTACTGAAAATGTTCCCGGAACTAACTATTCTGAAATGTTTTCTTGCAGAAATGTGGAAACAGAAAATGTGGACACTTTAGGCTGAAAATGAAATGATTGAACGGTTTGAAATTACATTTTGATTCTCCTCATCAGAATCTACAGTAATGTCATAAAAATCAATATTTCCAGGGAAACCTTGATTTTGCTGAAGCCACACTTTCAGGTGAGAGATGTCAACAAGCTATAATTATGGAGCGCTTAAGCTACAGAGGAATAGAAATTTCTAATAGAGTTTATTTGAATTTTTCATGTGTGACACGTGGCTGGAAAGTTTTAAGCATCCTGCAGGATAAATGACCCAAATTCAAACTTTAAGGGCATTTTGGTAGATAATGTTTGTGTGTTTGCATGTATATTGGTAGAGATTAACAATGTAATCAAATGGTCCCTGTCTATGCTGTATTCTGTTAATTCAGAGATCAAAAGAAGATCTTAACATTTAAATGAACTGTAAATATAGAAATGTCATTGTACTGATTTCTCTTTGAGGTATATAGCAAATCACCTGGGAATGGTAGAAAATGGGCAGTTGCCTTATGTTAGTCTGTGTAGCTAGATACCGATGATGCATAGGAAATAAATTGGCCTAAAGACTGAACTATAAAGAGAAGCCTGGGATTATATAGAGACCCTTGGGACCTGATCCTTTTTATCTCAGATCTGCTTTGTGCTTTAGCAGGGAAAGCTTTGTCATAAGATTGAGATCTCCAATCAAATCTGGATCACCCCGAATATGGACATTGGACTTGTCAGAGAATAACAGAGTTCTCACTTTTTGTTTGGGTACAGCAAGTCAGATACTTTATTTTCTCAAGCAATTGCGTAGAGGGAGAGAGCTAAACAGGTCTCTCAACAGGTAAAAAATTACAGCAAGCATTTATACCTTTTGTTACAGACAATAATGAGCAACAGCTGCATTTTGTTTGTACATAGGTCATTCTGATATCTTGTTTTGCTCACTAATGTAGACTCTTAGTCTACATTCCATATTATCTACACATTATCTACACCAGGTCGCAACAGCTTCTCACACAGTTCTTTCCCACTCGCCTCACACATTACTCGCTTCTACAAATTTCGCGTTATTAGGTTTACAGTTAGCCTGACTCTTGCTAACGAACTGTCATGCATTGCATCCCCTTCCTGTCAGTTCTTTCTCTGCTTCCACAGACTGTAACCTATGGACTAAGGATTTGACTACCAAGTTGTCAACAAAACTTTTGTCTTTCACAGGTGCTTAAAAAAGCCCCCACCCCCGAAAGAAAAAAGTTTTGCTGGGACAAGTGGCAGTCTGAATGGCACTTTCTCAGCAGGAGCATTCTTCTGCCGACAAAGCGAACACCGCCTGCGGGGGTAGAAGCATTTTTTCAGCAAAAGTGGTGACACAGTGCTGACAAAGAACGTTTACACACGCTGACTTTTAGCGAGAGGGCTGTGTTGACACAGCCCTATCACTAGAAGCTGCATGGTGTAGACAAGTCCTAACTCTGTAGTAACTCTTTGCTACTGCAAAGCTCAACATCTGTACTCTGAATCTGATCTCAGAACTGTATTCATGTCTGTATGTGTGCGGATCTCTTTTAACCAATATTCTCTCTCTTTTCTTTTTTAATAAATAGTAGTTTTAGTGAATAAGAATTGGCTGTAAGCATGTATTTGGATAAGATCTGAAATACTCATTAACTTGGGAGGTAATGTGTCTGATTTTTTGGGATTGGTAGAACTTTCTTATATAATGAATACGATTTTCAGTGATCCTCATCATATTTGACTTGGGTGTCTGGGTGGAGGTCTAAGGGTGGGTTTCTTTAAGGCAACTTTCTTGTTGGCTTCTGGGTAACCAGTGAGGTATCATAGAGGCAGTTTCATGCTGGCTGGGTAAATCTAAATATTGGAATATCCACCAGCTTTGGAGAGTGGCTCCTGAGTAGGGTGACCAGATAGCAAATGTGAAAAATCGGGATGGGGGTGGGGGGGTAATAGGAGCCTATATAAGAAAAAGACCCAAAAATTGGGACTGTCCTTATAAAATCGGGACATCTGGTCACCCTACTCCTGAGATATAGTTTTAGTGAAAACAAACAGGAGTTTATTAGCTAAGATTGAAGAGATAGTGAGCGAAGCAATAAGACCAACAGGTTACACACCAAACAGCAGGTATAACAGGATTCAGATAGGCTGAGTTTAACTTTAACAGGTAAAATCCATGGCTAAAGCATTCTCCCAGGGTCACCAGCAACCACTGCTGTGATCCCCTTCTTCATGAATGCAAAGCATGCTCTCCTTTTTGCTTCCTGAAGGATTGAAGGGTGCTGTTCTTGTCCCCCGGTTGTAGTCCAGTAAACCGCTGAAGCGGTCCCCCCACTATTGTCTGTTCTCCAGTGTGCTCTCTCTGTTGGTCCTATATGCCAGTGGCTCTCAGCCTCTCCCCACCTCTGCACCCCTTTCAGGAGTCTGATCTGTCTTGCCTCCTTGGCTGACTTAAAAATGACGTGCTTCCAAAATCTGCCGACTGCTCAGCCGACTACCCTCTACCCGGAGAGCCAGTTGCAGAGTTGGACACTGAGGAGTTGCTGATATTCAGAGCAGAGTTTGAGCCACTGTTTCCATAAAAAGAACAGGAGTACTTGTGGCACCTTAGAAACTAACAAAAGCTTTCGTGGGCATGGGATGGGGACGAGAAGGGAATAGGGGAAGCGGGAGCAGGGAGGGAAACTGGAGCCCGGCATGAGGCATCCCCTTGGCAGAAGCTGGGCTCCCCTGTTAAGCAGGCCCATCTAACCCTCATCCTGACAAGCCCCACCTCCCCTGCATCTGTATCACCCAAATGAGCCTCCCAGACACCCTTCCCGCTAAGCCCCAGCCACCTGCACCTGGACCCCCATCCAAATGAACCCCACCTCCCCTGCACATAGACCCTCCACGCTGAGCCCCAAACACCTTCACCTGGGTGGGGTGGAGGGAGGCTGCAGGGTGATCTCCCACCTCCATGCAACCAGTGGCCTGTGTTCCCCACTGCCATGTTGGAGCCTCCACATTTATTTATTGACAAATAAAATTTGCAGAATTTTAAAATAGTGTGTGCAGAATTTTTAATTGTTTGGTGCAGCTGTGATGGTGATAGTGTGAGGAAGGAGGTGGGCAGTGGCGAGATCCATGGGTGGGGGCCATTGGGTGAGCAGTGTGGTGTGCAGGGTGTTCTGCAGTTGTGGTGGGAGGCCAGCTGGGGAGGCCTCTGGGGGAGGTGGCACTGGGCATAAGGATGGGGCTCTGGGCAGGGGGTGGTGTGGTGCGGATTCGCCCGCAAGGGGAAGGGGCACGTTGGCAGCACAGCGCTGGGCTGGTTTGTAAACAGCGCCCTCTGCTGGGTTGCACAGAGCGAGGCCACTCCTGCCATGCTGTGCCTCATAGCACCAAGCCCGCCCTTCACTCTGGAGACTGACCATCCCAACCCCTGCACCTTGCCCCAAGGGGGCCCACAAGTATGTTTGGCACCGGGCCCACGAAAAGTTAATCTGGCCCTGCAGAGTGGAGCTAAAAGTTTTCCTTTCACCTTTCCGATTGTGTCCTGATTTTTTTTATTAGCTGCTGTTTAATAAATTGCATTTGTGCTGAACTATAGACAATGGTCAGGGAAGCATCCAGAGCAGAGAAAGTACCTGCAGTGTGGACACTCTAGCCCGTGTCCTGAGTGGTCACAACCAGGGTTGGGGGCGAGCCCCTCAGGAAGCCTGGGCCCAGCCTTGTCAGGGTTATAAGGACTTTTCCACACAGGAGAGTGGAAGGGGAGCCCGCAAGGTGAGGCAGGCTCTGGGTGAAGGGAGTGGGAGCGAGGACTCAGATCCTTCTGCTATTCGACTCCACCCGAGAGGTGTTTAAGTCAGGAAAAGTATCAGGGGGTAGCCGTGTTAGTCTGTATCTACAGAAACAACAAAGAGTCTGGTGGCACCTTAAAGACTAACAGATTTATTTGGGCATAAGCTTTCGTGAGTAAAAACCTCACTTCTTCGGATGCATAGAGTGAAAGCTACAGATGCAGGCATTATATACAGACACATGGAGAGCAGGGAGTTACTTCACAAGTGGCGAACCAGTGTTGACAAGGCCAATTCAATCAGGGTGGATGTAGTCCACTCCCAATAATAGATGAGGAGGTGTCAATTCCAGGAGAGGAAAAGCTGCTTCTGTAGTGAGCCAGCCACTCCCAATCCCTATTCAAGCCCAGATTAATGGTGTTGAATTTGCAAATGAATTTTAGTTCTGCTGTTTCTCTTTGAAGTCTGTTTCTGAAGTTTTTTTGTTCAATGACAGTGACTTTTAAATCTGTGATAGAATGACCAGGGAGATTGAAGTGTTCACTTACTGGCTTGTGTATGTTACCATTCCTGATGTCCGATTTGTGTCCATTTATTCTTTTGCGGAGGGACTGTCCGGTTTGGCCAATGTACATGGCAGAGGGGCATTGCTGGCACATGATGGCATATATGACATTAGTGGATGTGCTGGAGAGGTTTTAGCTGGGGGCTGTATGTGATGGCCAGTGGTGTTCTGTTAACATTATCCACGACCTACAACCTATCCTGGAAAATGATCCCTCACTCTCACAGACCTTGGGAGGCAGGCCAGTCCTTGCTTACAGACAACCCCCCAACCTGAAGCAAATACTCACCAGCAACTACACACCACACCACAGAAACACCAACCCAGGAACCTATCCCTGTAGCAAACCTCGTTGCCTACTCTGTCCCCATATCTACTCTGGCAACAGCATCAGAGGACCCAACCACATCAGCCACACCATCAGGGGCTCATTCACCTGCACATCCACTAATGTCATATATGCCATCATGTGCCAGCAATGCCCCTCTGCCATGTACATTGGCCAAACCGGACAGTCCCTCCGCAAAAGAATAAATGGACACAAATCGGACATCAGGAATGGTAACATACACAAGCCAGTAAGTGAACACTTCAATCTCCCTGGTCATTCTATCACAGATTTAAAAGTCACTGTCATTGAACAAAAAAACTTCAGAAACAGACTTCAAAGAGAAACAGCAGAACTAAAATTCATTTGCAAATTCAACACCATTAATCTGGGCTTGAATAGGGATTGGGAGTGGCTGGCTCACTACAGAAGCAGCTTTTCCTCTCCTGGAATTGACACCTCCTCATCTATTATTGGGAGTGGACTACATCCACCCTGATTGAATTGGCCTTGTCAACACTGGTTCTCCACTTGCGAAGTAACTCCCTGCTCTCCATGTGTCTGTATATAATGCCTGCATCTGTAGCTTTCACTCTATGCATCCGAAGAAGTGAGGTTTTTACTCACGAAAGCTTATGCCCAAATAAATCTGTTAGTCTTTAAGGTGCCACCAGACTCTTTGTTGTTTAAGTCAGGAAAGTTCCCCCCAATAGCGGGACCATGTCCCCGCTTACCTCTGTGCAAGTTTACTGGTTTCTCCTAAAGTTCACTAAGTATTTTAGAAAGAAGTGTCAGTGGCCACCATCCAGAGTTGCTGGCCTTACTCTGAGGCTGCCAAAAATTTGGTTGTGAGAACCCCTGGGCTAGATGCTCGTGTCGGGCCCTACTAACCCTAGAGCCTGTGAGTCTAACAGAAGCCAGACACAGAGAGGCGAGTCAAAGTGCGGTGGCAGGGGGCTGTAGATGGATGGGTTTATCGCTAGGACCCAGGGGCAGCTGGGAGGCGGCTCTGGGGGGAGCGATCGCTGGGCTCAGGCCCGGCAGCAGGAAGTGACTCGCAGCCGCTGCGGGGACTCTGGCTCCAGGCTCCTGGCGAGATCCCCGAGCCCCGGCGGCTGGTGCTGGGAGCCCGGAGCCCGGGCTGCAGCCGGGAGAGGGGAATCTCCAGCAGGGCCCTTCCCGCTGCTCCCCAGGAGCCTCTCCCAGGGCAGAGCCCCCAGCCCGGCCAGGCCCCTTCCCGGCCCGGCCCCTGCCCCAGGGGGCCCCGCTCGGAGGGAAGGTGAGAGAGACCCGCCCCCCCCCCGTCACCCCCGGGCTGCAGGGGGAGGTTTGGCCCCAGGCTGCTCCCAGCGGAGCTGGCTGCGATTCCCGCCCTGGGCCCGGGAAAGCTGCCGCCAGTTCCAGGTATGTGCGGGGCGGGGGCAGGATCACGTTGCCACCCATCCTTTCCACCCCTCCATCTGGTGCTTTGTTTCCCTGCCCCTGGCCGCGCTGGTATGGACGGAGGCTGCAGCTCAGGGAGATCTGAGGGGGGCAAATAGGAAGGGGCAGAAGGTGGGCCGGGGCCAAACTGAATGCAGGATGGGGGGCCCCTGGGGGCCGGGGAAGGAGAGGGGCCCGGGGCACAATCAGGGCCGTGGAAGGAGGGGGGCAGCACAGGCGCTCGATCTAGGCTGGTGGGGCCCTGCCGCACCCCCTGGCTTGAAGGGGTTTCCATCCTATCCAGGGTTTACAGTCTGGTTGAATGGATCTCAGCGCCCCCCACTGTACAGACTGTTTCAGCCCCCCTGCCTGGGACTGGGAGCCGGGGATAAGAATGGGGTACAGCCAACAGGGGGTGAACCTAGGGCTGGGGGAGGCAAGCTCCCCTCCCCACTGTAGGGGCAGGACCCCAGCCCCTGAGCACCACCCAATATCCACCCCCCCCACCCGCTGTGCATGTGGCCCCAGCCTCCCCAGCTCCAGGGCCCAGGGAGGGCACACGGCCAGCCTGAACCCCGGGGGCAGCCTAAGGAAAAGGCTCATCCGCTCCTCACAGGGGCCATGCACCCCACCTCTGCAGTCAGCTGTGACTCTCAGGCCTTGGCTACACTTACCAGGTAGTTCGACGGCTGGAAATCGAAGTTCTGGGTTCGACTTATCGCGTCTAGTCTGGACGCGATAAGTCGAACCCGGAAGTGCTCGCCGTCGACTGCGGTACTCCAGCTCGGCGAGAGGAGTACCGCGGAGTGGACGGGGGAGCCTGCCTGCCGCGTGTGGACCGAGGTAAGTTCGAACTAAGGTACTTCGACTTCAGCTACGTTATTCACGTAGCTGAAGTTGCGTACCTTAGTTCGAATTGGGGGGGGTAGTGTAGACCAAGCCTCAGCCAGCTTGGAAAACAGACGGGTTTATTGGTTGCTGGGAACACAGAATAGAACAGAGCTTGTTAGCACAGAAATCAGGAGCATTCAGCAAAAACCAGGAGACTGACCCACTTCCAGCCCCCCATCCTCAGTGAGGCCCAGCTGCTCTCCTCCCTGCTTTCTCTCTTTCCCAGGAAAACAGGTCATCTGGCCTCCCCCTTGTGGGGAAAAAGAACTAGGTAGCCTTCTTAATGACAACCAAAGTAACGCCGAAGGCCCAAATTCAGGCCCTCTGACAGAAGCTTTTTTACACAGACGGCCTTTACATAAAACAGTACAGGCCAGAGCCTGAACAAAACTAGGCTGTGCAATTCCCTGCCAAATACGGTCATGGGCCATGACCAAAGAAGGGAGGGGAGGAAGCCATGCGAAAGGCCTTAGCAACATGATAACTGCTTATAGATAAAGAACATGATAACTCCTTGGTGATGAAACATAGTAACGGCTTATACGAAGAAATTGCTTCTAGTAAAGGTCAGCTCCTTCTATGGCTCCAGTTACCTGCTATCAGCCAATCATATATCATCTTTGGGCTTCCTATAATAAACCTCCCCGGAAAACAATATGTACCCTGACGAAAAACAACACCCTCGCTGGTGCCAAGCCCCCCCATGTCAAAACCCCTACTCTTATTTTCGCATAAATGACGTATTATTTGTAATACGCTTGCGGTTTGATGGAATAAAGCAGCCTGCGAGTTGCTGCTGGGTATGACAGTTTTCGGACTGTTACCCCAACGCATTGGTATGTATTGCAATAAACTGGCCTCAGGCTTGACTCTGTGAACTAAAATCAATGGGTGGGTGACTTTTTCCAGGACACCCTGTCCCTTGGTTCTCCAACACTTTCAGCTGGCTGGCTCTTTGCAGAGGACGGGCTTCGGTCATCCCTTGCCAGGATACAGAATTTTGGCCATTCTTTATGCCCAGGCAGCCGCTCTGCAGTCACACCTGCCCTCTAGAGGTCTCTGCAATGATCACTCACCTGTATCCCACCAGATTGATACTTGAGTAACACGTGGGGAAACTGAGGCACACACTCGGTATTCAGAGAAAACATTAAAAACATTCCAGCTTCATCACACCCCTCTGAGACCAGCCCAGGGGCACTTTCTCCAGTGGCTGGAACCACTCTGACTATACCAGCTCCTGAGCCTCCAAGTGATGGAGAGACCTGGGGAAAGGGCTGGAGTGGGGCAGGGAAATGACTCTGTACAAAGGGTCCATTTCAGGGACCAGCTGGTGAGTTTGGCCTACAAGGGGAGGGGCTCCCTGTGTCTGTGAGTCCCAGAGCTGCTGCTCTCAGTGACACAGCCGGGTTCAACCCCCGTTACCAGTGTCAGTGACTGAGCTGCCTAATGAGAGCAAAGGCCCACGACAATGGGGCAGTCGCCCGTTCTCCCAGGGCGAGGGAAGAAGATAAAAGGGGAGAGCGGAGAGACTTGAAGGGCAGCAGGAGCAAGAAGTGGGGAGGGAGGTTCCCAGCTCCCAGCCCTGCCCAGATCCATTCCCTGCACCCCCGGGGCAGTCAGCTCTCCTGGGAACAAGGGGAGGAGTTGAGAGAGGAAAAGCCAGTTGCTCTGCTGAGCACTGCACTACTTACGGAGACGGGGGAGAGCTAGAGGGGTTACAATACACTGTGGGGCAGTGCCCTAAAGTGACTCCTTTGATTCTGCTCTTTTTCCAGAGTTTGGCTCAGAGCTGCTGTTCTGGGGAGGTTTAGAAGGGACGTGCTGGGTTTAGTTCTAATGTGAGGGGAGGGGGCCTGGCTGGGGTAGTAATGAACTAACTGGGCTTCTTCCAAGCATGGCAGTCATAGAATCATAGCATCTGTCTGCAGGGAGCGAGCCTTGGGGAATTAGGGAGTGACATGGATTCCAGCCCCTTCTGTAACCTCCCCCATCGCCCCTCTCGCCTGACAGGCTGAGGATCGCGTCCACATTTTGCTTCAGATCGTCCCGACTTCCAGGAGACAGGGCAGGGTAATGGCTGTGCTGGAGCCAGCTCAGGTAGGATATTTTTAGGGAGCTTTTGGTGGTGGGGGAGGGGTATTGTAGAGGGGTTAAACACACACGGTGGGACGGGGTCTGATAAACCTGCTAGAACATGATCAACCTGGGCCTGATTTTCTGAACAGGCCCATTGGCGTGTGGGGGGAGGGGAAACATTCCCATATTTCTGAACCAGGAAACACCCTGCTGAGCAGGGCTGGGAAAACTGACCAGACTCCCAGTGCTGGAGCCTGACCCCACTGGCCAGAGGCTGCTGTGAAATACAAAGGGAAGCCTGTCCCCGGCTCAGAGCTCTGCTTCCAGTATCAGCGTATGGCTGGCAGGTGTGTGGTAAATGACAAGAACCTGCCCTGCTCAGTCTGCTGCGGGGGACAAGGAGCTCTTGCTTGAAAAATCCCCCCCCTTGAAGCCTCCTGGCTGCTCTGAGCAGGGTGGGGGGAGGATTCTGCTACTCTGGCCCTCCCCTGTGACTAGAGGGATTGTGGCTGGGGCAGCAGGATCTCAGTGGGGGATTCTTGTTATTTCAGATGCCGGTGACTTTCGAGGAGGTGGCTGTGTATTTCACCCAGGGGCAGGGGTCTCTTCTGGACCCCGCTCAGAGAGCCCTCTACAGGGACGTCATGCAGGAGAACTACGAGACGGTGACCTCGCTGGGTAAGGGATTCCTGGCGCCTTGGTTATTGGAAACTGGGGGTGGGGGGAGTCTGCATGTCTGACACCGGTTAGGTTCTTCCCTCATCACTCTCCAATGAGACCAGAGAGTCAAAACCTAAGGCACATACTAAATCATCCCCACTCAACCCCGCTAGCTTGCAAGGTGGAGAAGCTGTGTGTTGTCCTGTCTGTGTTGTTTCTCAGTCCCACACAGAATCCCTCTTCTCCCTCCTCCTTGGGAATAGATCCAGCAATGTTTAGGGCTCTGGGCTCTGCAGGTTTAGAAATAGGCAGGGATTTAACACTGGAGCTGGGTGTGCGTCACAATTCCCCTCACCTCGCCAGACGTCTGCCTCCCCCGAGGGGGCTCAGTGACCATTTTTCTGTCCTCTTAGATTCCACATTCCCCAGCATGGCACAGGGACAGGTTCCGCTCATGGAATGTCCTTTCTGACAGACGCTCTCTCTGAGAGATGCTCTCAGTCCTCCGCACACCCTGATCTGGTCTGATTTCACTCTCTGCACAGGATTCCCCATTCCCAAACCTGACCTGATCAGCCGGATGGAACGAGGGGAAGAGCCGTGGGTGCCCGATCTCCAGGCCTGTGAGGAAAGAGAGATCCCGAGAGGCGCCCACACAGGTGAGGACTGACACACAAACCATCTGGGGAATGAAGGAAAAAGTTGAGAATCCCAGAAATGTGATATCAATAAGTGCCCTCAGTTCTTCCTCATCTCACGCAGGGCAGGGCTAGAGTCAGCAGATATCACTGACATCGCTTCCCACGTGTCCTGTTAACAGCAGGAGTTTCCTTCCCAACTTTTCTTCCCTGTAAAAGTTTGGGTGGGAAGTTGAGGCAGAATCCAATTGCTCCATCTGTGCAGCTTTAGTATGGTGGGTTTTCCCTTGGTGCTATTCCTCTTAATTTCTCTCCAGCACAAGACTCCTGTCTGGATTCTCTCTCTCCCCACAGGTGACGAGACAGTGAGTGAGAATGAGGAGGTGAATCAACAGCAGGATGTTCCTGGGTCTGGGGAATCACAGGGGACCTTTGTGAGAAGAGCTGAAGGGAATTTTCCCCAGTGCTTGGAACAGGGAGAAGCCTGGGGAAATTGGCAGAGGTCAGAGAGGCTGCCGGGAATCCACTCAAAGGAGCAAATGGATGAATCTGTTATATATGTGGAAGGACACAGGAATCCCACAGACCAGCAGACAACCCCCAAGGAAGACAAACATTATAAATGCCTCGGTTCTGTTACGCTTCAAGCAATAAATACTGGAGATAAAACACTTCAATGGTTGGACTGTGGGGAACACTTCAATAAGGGCTCAGATCTTGCTAACCATGGGAGAAGCCACCCGGGAGAGAGACCCTCTCAGTACCTTGAGGGCAGCAATTGTTTGATTTGGAAGTCAGCGCTGATTAGACATCAGAAAATCCACACAGGGGACAGACCACATAAGTGTTTAGACTGTGGGAAAAGTTTCACATGGAGATCAGCCCTTATTAGACATCAGGCAATCCACACCGGAGAGAGACCCCATAAGTGCTTGGAGTGTGGGAAAAGTTTCAAACAGAGGTCAGTCCTTGCAAAACATCAGGCAATCCACACAGGAGAGAAACCCCATAAGTGCTTAGACTCTGGGAAATGTTTCAGACACAGGTCAACCCTTCTTAAACATCAGGCCATCCACACAGGAGAGAAATCCGGTAAGTGTTTGGACTGTGGGGAAAGTTTCACACAAAGATCAAATCTTATGGCACATCAGAGAAAACACACTGGAGAGAGACCCCATAAGTGCTTAGACTGTGGGAAAATTTTCATACAGAGGTCAGCCCTTGTCCAACATCAGATACTCCACAAAGGAGAGAAATCCCATAAGTGTTTGGACTGTGGGAAAAGTTTCATGAAAAGATCAAATCTTATGGCACATCAGAGAATACACACTGGAGACAGACCCCATAAGTGCTTAGACTGTGGGAAAAGTTTCATACAGAGGTCAAACCTTCTCGTACATCAAACAATCCACACTGGAGAGAGACACCACAAGTGCTTAGACTGTGGGAAAAGTTTCAAACAGAGGTCAGCCCTTATCCATCATCAGGCAATCCACACTGGAGAGAGACCCCATAAGTGCTTAGACTGTGGGAAAAGTTTCACATGGAGGTCAAACCTTCTCGTACATCAAACAATCCACACTGGAGAGAGACCCCACAAGTGCTTAGACTGTGGGAAAAGTTTCAAACACAGGTCAGGTCTTGTCAAACATCAGACAATCCACACTGGAGAGAGACCCCATAAGTGCTTAGACTGTGGGAAAAGTTTCAGACACAGGTCAACCCTTCGTAAACATCAGGCCATCCACACAGGAGAGAAATCCCATAAGTGTTTGGACTGTGGGGAAAGTTTCACACAAAGATCAAATCTTATGGCACATCAGAGAATACACACTGGAGAGAGACCCTATAAGTGCTTAGAATGTGGGAAAAGTTTCATACGGAGGTCAAACCTTGTCCAATATCAGAGAATACACACTGGAGACAGACCCCATAGGTGCTTAGACTGTGGAAAAAGTTTCAAACAGAGGTCAGCTCTTCTCATACATCAAACAATCCACACTGGAGAGAGACCCTATAAGTGCTTAGACTGTGGGAAAAGTTTCACACAAAGATCAAATCTTATGGCACATCAGAGAATACACACCGGAGACAGACCCCACAAGTGCTTAGATTGTGGGAAAAGTTTCATATGGAGGTCTGACCTTGTTAAACATCAAGCAATCCATACAAGTG
This sequence comes from Malaclemys terrapin pileata, assembly GCF_027887155.1. NCBI lineage: Eukaryota > Metazoa > Chordata > Testudines > Emydidae > Malaclemys > Malaclemys terrapin. The sequence goes on along the minus strand of NC_071517.1, from coordinate 40,887,850 downwards.
GTAGACCATAAGTGCTTGGACTCTGGGAAAGGTTTCAAAAACAAATCAGCCCTTCTAAACATCAGGCAATCCACACATGAGAGAGATCCCCATAAGTGCTTAGACTGTGGAAAAACGTTTCAAATAGATGTCATCCCTTTTTTTTACATCAGAGAATCCACACAGAGGAGAGACCCCATAACTGCTTAGCCTGTGAAAGACGTTTTAAATGGAGGTCAGAACTTGTTTCACATCAGGCAATCCACACAGGAGAGAGACCCCATAAGTGTCTGGACCATGTGAAAAGTTTCACCCAAAGATCAAATCTTATAACATTCAGAGGATCCACACAGGAGAGAGATCCCATTAGTAATCAGACTGGAAAAAGATTCATATGGAAGTCAGCTCTTATTAAACATCAGGCAATCCACACTGGAGAGAGACCCCATAAGTGCTTAGACTGTGGGAAACATTGCAGAAACTGATCAGTCCTTGTTTTACATGAGAGAATCAGGAAGACTCCATAAGTGCTTGGACTGTGGCAAAAGTTGTACACAGAGATCACATCTCATGAAACATTGGAGAATTCACACACGATCTCAACTTCTGTGAGAGCTGGCCCGAAAGAGTTAAGAACCTTGCCAGCTAATTGACCCAGCTTCAACCTTTAGAGACATGTTAGAAAAGTGTATAAATGGTATCTGGGGCCATTCCAAGTAATATTGACTAGAACTTTGAATTGTAACCTGGTATTGTTAAGAAATTGGAAGAAGATAGTAGTGCTGTCGATTAATTGCAGTTAACTTGCGTGATTAACTCAAAAAAAATCATCGTGGTTAGAAAAATTAATCTTGATGAATCACATTGTTAAACAATAGAATACCAATTGGAATTTGTTAAATGTTTCTGGAAGTTTTTCTACGTTTTCATATATGTTGATTTCTATCACAACAAGAATAGAAAGTGTACAGTGATCACAAAACAAAAATAGTATTTTTCAATTCACCTCATACAAGTACCGTAGTGCAATCTCCTTATCAGGAAAGTGTAATTTAAAAACATAGATTTTATTTCTATAAGTGCACTCAAAAATAAAGCAATTAAAAACTTTAGAGCCTAGAAGTCAACTCAGTCCTACTTCTTTCTCTGCCACTCGCTAGGACAAACAAGTTCGTTTACATTTACGAGAGAGAATGCTGCTTTGTTTCTAATTTATGATGTCATCCGAAAGTGTGAGAAGGTGTTTGCATGGCACGTTTGTAGCTGGCAATACAAGGTATTTATGTGCAAGATATGCTAAACATGCATATGTCCCTTCGTGCTTCAGCCACCATTCCAGTGGACATGCTTCCATGCTGACGATGCACGTTTTAAAAAAAATGCATTAAATTATATTTGTGACTGAACTCCTTGGAGGAGAATTGTATGTCCCCTGTTCTGTTTTACACACATTCTGCCAAATATTTCATAATATAGAAGTCACGGATAATGACCTAGCACATGTTTATTTTAAGGGCACTTTCAGTGCAGATTTGACAAAACGCAAAAAAAGTAACTGTGACGAAGTGGGACTGTTCTTAATGTTTCCTCTGAATACTGTGTGGGTGCCTCAGTTTCCCCTATACATTTCTTAAGTCTTCAGTGTGCATAAATGGCTGACACTCTTGTCTCCTGGCAACAAATGGCCGGGGCCCTTCCCCCCTGCAAGGGGATAGGTAAAGGTGAACAAAGAGATCAGGTGACCTCCTGGCCCGGGAAAGAGACAAAGGCCAGAAAGGAGGGGCTGGAGGGAGTTTTGCAGTTTGGAGCTGTCTGGGGATGGGAAGTGAGTGCAGACGGGGTTGTCAGGCTCGCTGGGCCCCAGAATGGACCTGTCTGAGGCATCCCGTTCTCTGTACCTACAAGCTCTGTTTTAGATCGTCCTCCTGTCATCTAATAAATCTCTGTTTTACTGGCTGGCTAAGAGTCACGTCTGACTGTGAAGTGGGGGTGCGTGCAGGACCCTCTGGCTTCCCCAGGACCCCGCCTGGGCGGACTCACTGTGGGAAGCGCATGGAGGGGCAAAGGATGCTGAATGCTCCAAGGTCAGACCCAGGAAGGTGAAGCCGTGTGAGCTTCTTGCCCTGAAGACAGTCTGCTCCAAAGGAGAGGAGGCTCCCCAAAGTCCTGACTGGCTTTGTGGGGAGAAGTTCCAAAGCATCGCCCGGGGACTCCGTGACAGCTGGTGGAAGCAGGGGATGTACTGCACCCCGTGGATGGCGTTTCTTGCAGTAAGTGACTGGGGAGCAGTAAAACGAAGGGGGGTTGATGAGGACTAGGCGTGCTGAAGACTCAGAGAGGGACGGTTTCAGGGGGCGATTAATCTCTGGGAGTGTGTGACCGGTGAGAAGGACGTTTGCAGTAATGGGGTTCCTCTGGGGATTGCAGCAACCAGTCTCGGGGTGGAGGAGCCTGCAGCTCGACCCTGGCAAAGAGGTGGTGACCTTGAGAAGGGCTGGCACACTAGGGGTTCTTTCTGGTGTGGGGGAATAGGCCTGGCTGGCCTCCCTTGCACCGATCAGAACATCGGCGAAGACACGTCATATAGGCCCGCGCTGCAGGCCACAAGCCTAAACTAGGCTTAGTGACACAGCCTCCTGCCAAACTCAGTCAAGGGTCATGACCAGAGGAGGGGAGGGGGGCCAAGGAGGGAAAGAATAAAAAGTCTCAGCAGCAGCACTAATGAAATATGTTCATGGCTGATAAAATATAATAACCACTTGTGTGAAGCAATAGGTAACTTTAGCTAAATGCAAACTGACTAAATGCAGCTTCTCCTTTGGGTGATCTGTGACCTCCCCCGCCGCCCCCCGGTGATTCCAGCTAACTGCCAAACTAGCTAATCATATATCTTCTTTGGGCGTCCTGTGATAAACCCCTATGCCCTTAACCGTAAAACCCCGGAAAAACAATATGTACCCTGACAAAAAAAACACCCCAACTGGTGCCAAGTACCACCATGGCGAAAACCACCAAGAAACCCCTCACCCAATAGGCACCCACTTCTCGTAAAATAATAAGGAAGGTACCGGGAAAAAGGGACAGACCCCAACTCTTATTTCACGCAAATGACGTATTATTTGTACCATGCTTGCGGTTTGAAGGAATAAAAGCAACCTGCGTGCTGTGCTGGGTGTGGTAGTTTTCGGACTGCTACCCCAACGCGTTGGTATGTATTGCAATAAACTGGCCTCAGGCTTGAGTCTGTGAACTAAAATCAATGCGTGGGTGACTTTTTCCACGACAGTTTGGGGGCTCGTCCGGGATCACTCGACGTCCCACCAGACCGGAGGACCGTGGACAGCTTTCACACCGATCCCAGGTGTCAAGTAAGAGACCCTTGTCTCTATTTCGGCTTCGGTGGGGAGCTGCCCGTAGGCTCTGGGTTCAGGTAAGGGCGCGCTGTGATCCGAACCTTTTGAGGCTAGGCTCATTTGCCTGACGCCTGTTTGTTTTGTGTGTGTCCGTTCTGTAACTTGTCTGTGTTGGGTTTTGTTTGTTTTGTGTTAGTTGGCTTCGTGTGGCTCAGCCTTCGGGGATTGGTCCCCCCAGAGGACGATTGACTGGCTGCTGGGTGACCCTGGAAAAGTGGATCCTACTGTGGGTAGGGCGGAAATCCAAGGAATCCCTGGATCCTACCATGGGTAGGCCGGAAATCCAGGGAATCCCGGAGCGGCCGAGGGGATTGGCAGGGCTCCCACCAGCAATAGGCTGTGGTAGACTGGCGAGAATTGCCCAGCAGGGCTCCCACCAGCAATAGGCTGTAGTGGACTGGTGAGAACTGCCGTAACAGATATCCCTCCTGAATTAGGTGTGCTGTGTGACTGTGGGTCGTAAGGGGTCCCCTATCCTTGCCTTTCCGTGAAGTGCCGAATTACTCCCCTCCTTGCTCGGAGAGCAAGGAGGTCCTGGGAAACCGCCCAAGTACTCCTGGGCATTAGAGTATCCCATCCCATTCTCTTAAAGGTGGGCCGGTGCTCTCTGCCAGAGGAGAGGTGTGCAGGGACCGTGCCTTTCCTAACCCTTTGTATGGCCGACCTACGACCGAAACCTTACCCCAGACCTTCCTCTTGGAGCCGTGGGCTCCCTCGCTCGGAGAGAAGGAGAGTCCCTGGAAATCGCCCACCGCACCAGAGGCAGTAGGGTATCCTACCCCCTTCCTTTAACGGATGGGCTGGTGCTCTCTGCCAGAAGGAGCGTGTGCGAGGACCTCCCTTATAAATCCTCCCCATTGGTGTGAATGTTGAGGAGTTAGCTTCACCTGAACAAGGAAGCTTGGGGATTGGCCTCGCCTGGAACGGAGGCCAGGGCTTACTGCACTATTCTAGTCTTGTTTAACTGTTCTTTCTGTATAATAGCAGTTGCTTTATTAAATAATTAATCCTCCCCTATGAGGGGGGGGTTGCATTGTCTAAATTTAATTCACTATATGTATATAGAATTGAGGTGAATCGAGCCCTTCGTGTTGTCCCCGGTCGGGGTGCTGCATCTAGTACCAACAGGGATACTACAAGTCTGCCGGGCTTGGTGTGGGGCCCTGGTGGGGGGAAGGGAACACCATCCCTTGTTTGGGGGTGGCTGGTTTTGTTTGGATTACCTTTGTGGCTCGGTAGGTGGTCCAGGCGAGGGGTTGTTTGACTGCTCACCTGCACCTGTTAAAGGAGGGTTTGTTCGGGCAAAGCCATCTGACCATGGGAACCTCACATCCAAGCAGGTCCCAGTGCCGGAAAAGGGCACTCCGGCCATGTATATGTATTCCTACTATGGACCCTTGACCTGCAAATTTCTAAAGGAGTGGAATTGGAATACCAGGGATAATCCAAGTTTGCAGTTCCCAGAGGAAGAGACTTTTAATTAAATCAAAAAGGGGGAATTGGAGAAACGTATTCGGGATGACCCTCTCCGCTTTAAAGAGGAGTTGGACGTTGTTATTAATTGCTATAACCCCACTATGGGAGACCTAGACCAATTCCTGAGAAGCGTAATGCCCAGAGAAACACAAAGGCGTCTTTATGAGACAATGGAGTGGACAGACAAAGTGGAACCAGATAGAGAACAGTTGGCTGAGATGAGAGGAAAATTGTTAGAAGCTATTCTTAAGGTCTGCCCACCAAAGGCCGATTGGACTAAAATAAACACTTGTAAACAAAATAAAGGGGAGAACCCTGCTGATTATTTGGACCGGTTAAAATCTAAGCATGCTAGATAGGAGTCCTCCAAGGACATAGATACTGGGGTCCATGAGGCTAGAGAGGCTGATTTCTGGTTCTCTTCTCTGCTGTGTGTCTCAGGGACACAGTCTGAGCTGGGATCCCGCCACCATCTGGAGCCAGGGTCGGATTCTCTCCCCAGGGATGGAGCCCGGAAGGAAAGTGAAGGTCGGGACCTCGTCACCAGCATCGATAAATGTCACCTGCCCCCGGTCACAGTCCAGACAAACCCGGATCCTGCTGGGGGCCCGGCTCAGGGGCAGGGGGGTCACAGGGGAGGTGAGAGCTTGGAACTGACCCACCCACTGCACAGCCCAGATCCCCCCCCCCAGGACTAAGGCTGATCCATCCCTTCCTCCCCACAGACTCTCTGGCCACCCCCACAGCCCAGCCTCCCCCACCTCCACCTCCCAGCAATGTCTCCCCGAGGTGAATCCCTCACAGCCCAGCACACAGGGCCGAGTGTCAAATCTCTCAGGGTTGTCGGGCAGTTGCTGCCGTGTGTCTCCACATCTCACACTTTTCCCATCCTCAGACAGAACGAGGTGGGGATGAGCCGTGTCTGGATCCAGAGTCACATTAACTGGGGAGAGAGAGAATCAGAGCATTAGGGGCAGAGCTCAGCCCTGGGGGAGGCTGGGACCATTTCTCACACTCCCCAGCAGCCCAGTTCTGGCTGGGACAGGCCTGGATCCCAGAGAGCTGCCTCTGTCCTGGGCCCCCGAGACTGAGCAGGGATGTCACTGCAGTTCCTCAGTCTGTGTAAGGAGACCCACTTGATTAGTTTCCCATTTGCTTGCATAAGCTTCAGCTCCCAGCTACCCCTGTTGGTTCTGTTCCATTCCCAGCAGGAGAGACACACCAAGAAAGGCTTTAGTGAGGAGGGAGGAGAGAAGCAGGTACAGTTTTGAACCCCAGAGGGAATCTCCCTCCTCTAATGCAGCCTCCATTCCCAGATCTGGGAACAGAGGAAGGTGCAGCATTGGGGAAGAGCTGCTTAATATCAGACAGTAAGAGGTGGCATTGGGTAGGGTTACCATATTTCAGCAAGAAAAAAAGAGGACGGGAGGAGCCCCGCCCTAGCCCCGCCCCTGCCCCTCCCACTTCCCGCCCCCCCAGAACCCCCAACCCTCCCCCCGTTCCTTGTCCCCTGACTGCCCCCTCCTGGGACCCCTGCCCCTAACTGCCCCCCAGGACTCCACTCCCTATCTAAGCCTCCCTGCCTCTTGTCCCCTGACTGCCCCAACCCTTATCCACACCCCCACCCCCAGACAGACCCCTGGGACTCCCACGCCCCATCCAACCACTCCCCACCCCCTGACAGCCCCCCCCTAGAACTCCCGACCCATCTAAACCCCTCTGCTCCCTGTCCCCTGACTGCTCCGATCCATCTCCCCACCCCTGCCACCTGACAGCCCCCCCCCAGAACTCCCAAACACTCCCCCCGCAACTTGTCCCCTGACTGCCCCCTCCTGGGACCCCTGCTCCTAACTGCCCTCCAGAACCCCACCCCCTACCTAAGACTCCCTGTTCCTTGTCCCCTAACTGCCCCCTCCTAAGACCCCCCCCAACTGCCCCCCAGGACCCTACCCCCTACCTGTACCCTGACTGCCCAAAACTTTCTCCACTCCCCCCAAAAAGCCCCCCCCCCACGTTTCTTGACTGCCACCTCCAGAACCTTCCTGCCCCCTGACCTCCTTACCCTGCTGCTCAGAACAGGGTGTTGGGCTCTGTGCAGCCGAGCCGGACACGTGGCTGAGCTCCCCAGCACAACAAAACCCGGTCCCTGGCCCTGCACAACAAAACCCGGTCCCTGGCCCTGCACAGTGCTGCCGGACTGGGCTGCAAGGGAGCTGCCGGCTCAGAATGCAGGGCGGATCCGGCTCCTCTACAGCTGCTCCTGAGTCCAGCCCGGGACTTCCCTGCAGCCCTCCCAGCCGCTCGCTCTGCTCGGCCGGGGGGGGGGAAATCCCGGACATTGTGAGTGCTTTACAAATTCCCCCCGGACGCTATTTTTAGCACAAAAAGGAGGACATGTCCGGGTAAATCCGGACGAATGGTAACCCTACTTAAGACCCATGTCTCTCTGGTGCTTGTGTAACCCACTGGTGTGTGTGTGTGGAGCTGTTACAGTTATAAAGGGTTGAATATTAAGCATAAGCTGGGGCAGCCTGTGCTTTTAGCTCTAGGGGTCCCTGGTTCAGTGCTGGGTGTGTCAGCCAAGGGAGCCTCTGTCACACCGGTTCTTAGCCTGGTGGCTCCTGTTTCTGTTTCCCTGCACAGTCTCCCCAGCTCTCGGGGACTCCTGGCTCTCTGCAGATGGCAGCGGGTGTGAGGGGAGCTGGCCCTGGGGCTCCTGCACTGTACAGGGGATGGGCTAACAAGAGATCTCCTGTCTCCAAGGCTCTCAGGCCACTTGTCCAGTCTAGCTGCAGGAGGGGATCTGGGGACAGACAGAGGGGGCCTGGGAGAGTCTGTGGAGCAGACACCTGGGACCAGACATGGAAATCCAGCTGTGGTGAGAAGGGAGAGCTTCCAGGGATGTGGCTGGTCACAGGGGCTGTCATATAGTTGAATACAATTTTGAAGACTATTTAATGCATTACACTGGGAAATTCCTACATTCTTGCAGCTGGATGGTGTGAGCTGAAATTATTTTCTTACCGGGGAAGGCTGGCACTGCTCCTTGTTTTGCTGGAGAATGCCTGGCTGGAGATCTGTAGCCATCTGTCACACGCCTTCATACTGCTGCTGTTTCCTGTGGCTGGGCACTGCAGGCAGGACTCTATTGCGGCAGAGTGTAGGGTTACCATACGTCCGGTTTTTCCCAGACATGTCCGGGTTTTCGGCAATCAAACCCCCGTCCGGGGGGAATTGCCAAAAAGCTGATCATGTCCGGGAAAAATACGGATGGGCACTTCCTCTCCCGCGACTGCTCTGCTCCTCCCCTGACTCAGACTTTGGCTCTGTTTAAGAGCCGAGCTGCCCGAGCGCTATGGGCTTCAGGCAGCCCCCTTGCCTCCGGACCCCAGCCGCCGGCCGGGCACTTCCCCTCCCGGGCTCTGGCGGCGCAGGGTCCGGAGGCAAGGGGGCTGCCCAAAGCCCGTAGCACTAGCTCGGGCAGCTTGGCTCTTAAAGAGAGCCAAAGAGTCAGGGGAGGAGCACAGCAGCTGGAGCCTGGGAGGGGAAGTATCCGGCCGGAGGCGCAGGGTCCGGAGGCATAGGGGCTGCCCGAAGCCCGAGCACTACCGGCTTCATGGTTTGCCGGGAAGCCTCCAGACCCTGTGCCCCCGGCTGGGCGCTTCCCCTCCCGGGCTCCAGCTGTGCTGGGGAAACGCCGGCCGGGGGCGCAGGGTCTGGAGGCTGCCCGGCAAACCATGAAGCTGGTAGCGCTTAGGCAGCCCTTTTCATGTGGCTGGGAGGGAGGAGGGGGAGTTAGGGCGGGGACTTTGGGGAATGGGTGGGGAATGGGCGGAGTTAGGCAGGAAGGGGTGGAGTTGGGCAGGAGGGGGCGGAATTGGGGTGGTGCCGGGGGTGGGAAAGGAGCGGGGCAGGGCCCCGTGGAGTGTCCTCTTTTTTTATTTTTTAAATATGGTAACCCTAGCAGAGTGGATCTGAGATCAGAACAGGGCCGGTGCAACCACTAGGTGAACTAGGCAGTGGCCTAGGGCGGTAAGTGGTTGGGGGTGCCCAGGGCTGTCCTCTGGCATAGGCAGCTGGGTAGGGCACCTGAAAATTTAGGGCACCACTGAGTTTTAGGCCTGGTCTACACTACGAGTTTAGGTCGACTTTAGCAGCGTTAAATCGATTTAAGCCTGGACACGTTCACACGACGAAAAGGGCCCTTTAAACCGGTTTCTTTACACAACCTTCGACGAGGGGATTAGCGATAAAATTGGCCTTTGCGGGTCGGAATTGGGGTAGTGTGGATGGAATTCGACGGTATTGGCCTCCGGGAGCTATCCCACAGTGCTTCATTGTGACCGCTCTGGACAGCACTCTCAACTCAGATGCACTGACCAGGTAGACAGGAAAAGACCCGCGAACGTTTGAATTTCATTTCCTGTTTGCCCAGCGTGGAGAGCACAGGTAACCACACAGAGCTCATCAGCACAGGTAACCGTGATGGAGTCCCAGGATCGCAAAAGAGCTCCAGCATGGACCGAACGGGAGGTACGGGATCTGCTCGCCATATGGGGAGATGAATCAGTGCTAGCTGAACTCCATAGCAGTAAAAGAAATGGCAAAGTATTAGAAAAGGTCTCCAAGGCCATGAAGGACCGAGGCCATAACAGGGACACACAGCAGTGCCGCGTGAAAATTAAGGAGCTACGGCAAGCCAACCACAAAGCCAGAGAAGCAAATAGAAGGTCCGGGGCAGAGCCGCAAACTTGCCGCTTCTACGCGGAGCTGCATGACATCCTAGGGGGTGCAGCCACCACTACCCCAACCGTGTGCTATGACTCTGTCAAGGGAGAAACACACAGGGAAGAGGGTTCGGGGAACGAGGAAGATGAGGATGGAGGTAATGTAGGTAGCTCACAGCAGCAAGGAAGCGGAGAAACCGGTTTCCCCAACAGCCAGGATATGTTTGTCACCCTGGACCTGGAACCAGTAACCCCTGAACTCACCCAAGACCCTGAGGGCACACAGGGGACCTCTGGTGAGTGTACCTTTGTAAATATTACACATGGTTTAAAAGCAAGCGTGTTTAATGATTAATGATTAATTTGCCCTGGCAATCGCGGCCAGTACAGCTACTGGAAAAGTCTGTTAATGTGTATGAGGATGGAGCGGAAATCCTCCAGGGACATCTCCAGAAAGCTCTCCTTCATGTACTCCCAAAGCCTTTGCAAAAGGTTTCTAGGGAGGGCTGCCTTATCCCGTCCGCCATGGTAGGACACTTTACCACGCCAGGCCAGTAGCACGTAGTCTGGAATCATTGCATAACAAAGCATGGCAGTGTATGGTCCCGGTGTTTGCTGGCATGCAAACAACATCCATTCCTTATCTCTCTTTGTTATCTTCAGGAGAGTGATATCATTCACGGTCACCTGGTTGAAATGGGGTGATTTTATTAAGGGGACATTCAGAGGTGCCCGTTCCTGCTCTTCTGAACAGAAATGTTCCCCGCTGTTAGCCACGCGTTGGGGGGAGGGGTGAAGTGATCATCCCAGAGAATTGGGTGTGTGTGTGGGGGGGTGGTTTAGTTGGGTTTGTGCTGCATGTTAACCCGGAAACCGCAGCCCCTCCTTTTACATTGAAAACCCATTTTAAATGGCCAACCCAATTCATCCTTGATATGGGAAATGAGGGCGCTGCTGTTTGAAACCATTCCCATATGTTACCATGGCTTCCTGCAAGCCGAAATCTGTTGCCTGGCACTGCGTCAGTGATCTCGCATACCAAACCGGCAGGCCCTCACTATAAGAGGAAAAATGCGACCTTGTAACGAAAGAGTGTACCCATTGTTCTCTAAAATGTGTCTTTTTTAACCACCTCTCCCTTCTCCTCCACCAGCTGCAAATGTTTCTCCTTCACAGAGGCTAGTGAACATTAGAAAGAGAAAACGGAGGACGTGGGACGATATGTTCACGGAGCTCCAGATGTCCTCCCACACTGATAGAGCACAGCAGAATGCGTGGAGGCAGTCAATGTCAGACATGAGAAAAGCACAATATGAACGAGAGGAGAGGTGGCGGGCTGAATCGCGGGATGAACAGAGCAAGTGGTGGGCTGAAGATGATAGGTGGCGTCAGCTTGCTGACAGAAGGCAAGAGTCAATGCGCCATCTGCTGTAGCATCAAACTGATATGCTCCAGCGTATGGTTGAGCTGCAGGAAAGGCAGCAGGAGCAGAGACTGCCGCTACAGCCCCTGTGTAACCAACAGCCCTCCTCTCCAAGTTCCATAGCCTCCTCACCCAGACGCCCAAGAACACTGTGGGGGGGCCTCCGGCCACCCAGTCACTCCACTCCAGATGATTGCCCAAGCATCAGAAGGCTGGCCTTCAATAAGAGTTAAAGTTTTAAAATGCAGTGTGTCCTTTTCCATCCCTCCTCCCCCACCCATCCCAGGCTACCTTGGCAATTATCCCCCTACTGCTGTGAGGAATTAATAAAGAATGCATGAATGTGAAATAACAATGACTTTATTGCCTCTGCAAGCGGTGCTCGAAGTGGGGAGGGGAGGGTGGGGTGGTTGGTTTACAGGGAAGTAGAGTGAACTGGGTGGGGGCGTGGCGGAGGGTTCATCAAGGAGAAACAAACAGAAGTTTCACACCGTAGCCTGGCTAGTCACAAAACTCGTTTTCAAAGCTTCTCTGATGCGCACCCCGCCCTGCTGTGCTCCTCTAACCGCCCTCGTGTCTGGCTGCGCGTAATCAGCGGCCAGTCGAGTTTCCTCAACCTCCCACCCCGCCATAAATGTCTCCCCCTTACTCTCACAGATATTGTGGAGCGCACAGCAAGCAGCAATAACAATGAGGATATTCTTTTCGCTGAGGTCTGAGCGAGTCAGTAAGCTGCGCCAGCGCACTTTTAAACGTCCAAATGCACATTCCACCACCATTCAGCACTTGCTCAGCCTATAGTTGAACAGGTCCTGACTACTGTCCAGGCTGCCTGTGTACGGCTTCATGAGCCATGGCATTAAGGGGTAGGCTGGGTCCCCAAGGATCACGGTAGGCATTTCAACATCCCCAATGGTTACTTTCTGGTCCGGGAAGAAAGTCCCTTCCTCCAGCTTTCGAAACAGACCAGAGTGCCTGAAGACGCGAGCATCATGTACCTTTCCTGGCCATCCCACGTTGATGTTGGTGAAACGTCTCTTGTGATTCACCAGGGCTTGCAGCAGCATTGAAAAGTACCCCTTGCGGTTTATGTACTCGGTGGCTTGGTGCTCCGGTGCCAAGATAGGGATATGGGTTCCGTCTATGGCCCCACCACAGTTTGGGAATCCCATTTCAGCAAAACCATCCACTATTGACTGCACGTTGCCCAGAGTCACTACCCTTGATATCACCAGGTCTTTCATTGCCCTGGCAACTTGGATCACAGCAGCCCCCACAGTAGATTTGCCCACTCCAAATTGATTCCCGACTGACCGGTAGCTGTCTGGCGTTGCAAGCTTCCACAGGGCTATCGCCACTTGCTTCTCAACTGTGAGGGCTGCTCTCATCCTGGTATTCTGGCGCTTCAGGGCAGGGGAAAGCAAGTCACAAAGTTCCATGAAAGTGCCCTTACGCATGCGAAAGTTTCGCAGCCACTGGGAATCGTCCCACACCTGCAGCACGATGTGGTCCCATCAGTCTGTGCTTGTTTCCCGTGCCCAGAATCGGTGTTCCACGGCATGAACCTGCCCCAGTAACACCATGATTTCCACATTGCTGGGGCCTGTGCCTTGTGAGAGGTCTATGTCCATGTCAATTTCCTCATCACTCTCTTCCCCGCGCTGCAATCGCCTCCTCGGCTGGTCCGGGTTTCGCCTTGGCATGTCCTGGCTCTGCATATATTCCAGGACAATGCGCGTGGTGTTCATAGTGCTGATAATTGCCGCGGTGATCTGAGCGGGCTCCATGATCCCAGTGCTAGCTATGGCGCCTGGTCTGAAAAAAGGCACGAAACTAGTATCTGACGGACCAGGGGAAGGAGGGAGGGCGGTCCGAGTGATGACATGGCGTACAGGTACAGGGAATTAAAATCAAGAATGGTGGCTGTGCATCAGGGAGAAACACAAGCAACTGTCACACAGAATGGTCCCCCCAAAGATTAAACTGAAAACCCTGGGTTTAGCAGGCCGTTGATTTCACGGAGGGAGGGGAAGCAAATGAATACAGAACAAATCTATTTTTTACATCTTAAGATGACGGTGCAGCATGACTGATAGCATTCGGCATCTTCTGGGTTCTTGGCAGCAAGTACTGGGGGCTTGGCAGTTAGTGCACTAAGACTGATAGCCACCTTTTTTCGTGTATGATGACGATGGCCTTCAGGCCTGTTGCACGATCTGCTGCTTAGGGAAGACTCTGCTAATGTGCGATGATCTAACTTGTAATAGGATGGTTACCAGTTGTAATACACTAGGGTTACCATCCGTCTGGGTTTCCCCGGACATGTCCGGCTTTTTCAGCCTTAAATGGCCGTCCAGGGGGGATTTCTTATGAAGTAGAAATGTCCTGCGGAGTGTGGCGTGGCTGATTGGACGCCTGGCCTGATTGAAAGCAGGGGGGGAGCAGGGGGCACAGAGGCTGCGGGGGCGAGGGGGTGCAGAAGCTGCAGGGCGAGTGGGGAGCAGGAGGCACAGAGACTGCAGGGGGGGTGCAGAGGCTGCAGGGGGCACAGAGGCTGTGGGGGGGTGCAGAGGCTGCAGGTCGAGTGGGGAGCAGGGGGCACAGAGGCTGCGGGGGGGTGCAGAGGCTGCAGGGCGAGTGGGGAGCAGGGAAGCACTTAGCAACCTCCAACCAAGATCAGAGCGGGAGGGAGGAGGGGGAATGCGGGGTGCTCAGAGAAGGGGGCAGAGTTGGGGCAGGGACTTTGGGGAAAGGGTTGGAATGGGGGCGGAGAAGGGGTGGGGTTGGGGCAGGGAAGGGGCGGAGTTGGGGCAGGGCCAGGGGCGGGACCAGGGCCCCCTGGAGTGTCCTCTTTTTTAAATGTTTGAATATGGTAACCCTATAATACACCATCTACTGCCAAAAGGCAAGGGGCTGGTGCAATGCAGCCCTACGGCTGCCAGCCCTACAGCTGCCAGCACCCAGATCGCCGATGAAGGCTACCAGTCATATTGCACCGTCTACCACCAAAAGGCAGTTAGCTGCTGCTGCTGCTGTGTAGCAATGCAGTCCCACGTCTGCCGGCACCCAGATGACATATGGTGACGGTGAGCCGAGCGGGCTCCATGCTTGCCGTGGTATGTTGTCTGCACAGGTAACCCAGGTAAAAAGGCGCGAATCTATTGTCTTCCGTTGCTCTGACGGAGGGGGAGGGGCCTGACGACATGTACCCAGAACCTCCCGCGACACTGTTTTGCATCATCCGGGCATTGGGATCTGAACCCAGAATTCCAATGGGCGGCGGAGACTTCGGGAACCGTGGGATAGCTACCCATAGTGCAATGCTTCGGAAGACGACGCTAGCCTCGGTACAGTGGACGCGGTCCGCCGACTAGAGCACATAGAGCATTTTATGTGGGGACACACACAATCGGCTGTATACAACCGATTTCTATAAAACCGGCTTCTATTAATTTGACCTAATTTCGTAGTGTAGACATACCCTTAGTGTCCACCCTCCTGGTTTTCCTCTCCCTGTTCTGACCCTTCCTGCCAGCTCTGAGTCTTCCTGGGAAGGGGATCTAGTAGTTAAAAGACAAAAAGTCTCCAGCCTGCCAGACTTATTAGCACAACACTGAAACTGTTAAAGAGCCATTCAAGGGGAAATGAAGCCATGTAATGGGCATTTGCCAACCCCCAGGTATCTACTGTCAGTTTCTGAATGTCCTGACAAAAACAGTTGTGCATGACGGTAATATTTACTCAGAACATGTCAGTCTACAGGACCTTAATTTAAAATTTGCTTTAAAAATATTTCATTAGTGAGCTGGTGAAGATTATAAAATCACATCCCTAAAAAATCCTTGCATAGATTTTTTGATGCACAGTCATCTTTAGCCTTAAATGCTTGGATCTTCAGACATATGGTTTTTTAAATAAATTCTTCAAAAGACCACCCTTATCTATAATAAACATTTGAATTACTATAGTAAAAAAACGTACGTCCAAAGTATTCCTGTCCTTTCTGTCCATCCATTTCTCCCTTCACCCCCTCTCCCCCTCCCCCCACAGTGAAGGAAGCAAAAGCCCTTTGCTTCCAGATAGCTGGACAAAAGAGTTTCCCTTTCTTTACTTCTGACTATCTGATGAACTAGTTTTAAGCAAAATCAGTACCTTAGTAAGATATAAAATCCTTTGTTATGCCTAAAATCTTTGGAAACATATTTTTTAAAGTTGGTGACATTTCGTAAACATTTGTATTGTTATGGAGATCACACACAGTAAATTAGTGTTCCCTTTTTCTAAGAGCAATGAACATTGTTCTGAACACAGTAAACCTCTGTGACTGATTAATTTAAAATAATGTCTGTTTCAGTGAGTTAAATATATCCATTCTGTGTGAGGGAGAGGGTATAGGGGTCTCTGTGGGGAACTGTGACTCTCCGCCACCATGAGGCAGGCCGGGTGTCTTGTTATTCTTTCTGCCTTGTCCCTCCGCCCCTGCCCCTGCCAGGCTGCAAGCTCAGGCTGCCATCGGTGTAGGGGCAGCAGTATAATAACACTGCATAGGGCCCCATAAATCCTAAGGATGGCCCTGGGGGCGCCAAAAAGCAGTGCCCTGGCTCGGCAGGGAGGAGCCGCCTTCCGGAGGCACTGGAGAGGGGGAGAACCTGGTCTGAGGAGCAGCCCTGGGGCACGGCTGGGCCGTGGGCAGGCTGGCCCCTGTGGTCTGTAAAGGCTCGTTGGGATTTGCCCCTCAATGAACCGATGTTACGGGGGGTGGAAGTTTCACCTAGGGTGCTCTCTCTTGTGTGGATTGCCTGATGGGTAACAAGGCCTGATCCCTGAGTGAAACATTTCCCACAATCCAAGCCCTTGTGGAGTCGCTCAGCTGTGTGGATGGCCTGATGTTGAACAAGGTTTGACCTGTGTATGAAACTTTTTGCACAGTCCAAGCACTTATGGGGTCTCTCTCCTTTGTGGATTGCCTGATGTTTAAGAGGGCTGACCGGTTTCGGAATCTTTTCCCACAGTCCACGCACCGATAGGGTCTCTCTCCTTTGTGAACTGCCTGATGTTTAAGAAGGTCTGACTTCCAAATGAAACTTTTTCCACAGTCTAAGCACTTATTGGGTCTCCTGTGTGGCTTAGCTGGAGGTATCTATAATGTTTTTCTTCTGTGTGGCTTCTCTGATAGTTATTAAGGTCTACGTGGTTAGAGAAGATTTTCCCAGGGGACAAGCACTGAAGGGGTTTCTCTCCAATACGGATTGTCTGATGTGTAACAAGCTGTGAACTCAGAATGAATCCTTTCCCACACTGCAGGCAGTGGCAGGGTTTCTCTTCTTGTCTCCTCCTGTACATTTAATGGATTCATCCACTTTCTTCCTTGGGTGGTTTCCCATCAGCCTTTCTGACCTGTGCCAATTTCCCCAGGTTTCTCCTTGTTCCACGCACAGGGAATAATTCCCTGCAGCTCTTCCCACAAATGTCCCCTGTGATTCCACTTCCCTGGGAATTTCCTGCTGTTGAGTCTCCTCCTCATTCTCACTGACTCTCTCAGCACCTGCTGGGAGAGAGACAATCCAAACTGGAGTCATTGTGATGGGGAGACAGAGGAATAGCACAGAGGGAAAACCCAACACAACATAGTTTCAAAGACTCAAGCAATTGGATTCTGCCTCCACATCCCACCCAGACACTCACAGGGAAGGAAAATTGGGAAGGAAACTCCTGCAGCTAACAGGATGGGCGGAAAGCCGTGAGCGATATCTGCTGACTACAGCCCTGCCCTGGGTGAGATGAGGAAGAACTGAGGGTGCTTACTCACACCATATTTTGGGATTCTCAACTTTTTCTTGCATTCCCCAGATGGTTTGTGTGCCAGTTCTCACCTGTGCGGTCACCTCTCAGGATCTCTCTTTCCTCACAGGCCTGGAGATCGGGCACCCACAACTCTTCCCCTTGTTCCAGCCGGGTGATCAGATCAGATTTGGGAATGGGACCTCCTGCTCATGGGATAAAATCAGACCAGATCAGGGTGCATGGATGATTGAGAGAGTGTCTGTTCCAACCAGCAAATACTCACCAGCAACTACACACCACACCACAGAAACACCAACCCAGGAACCTATCCCTGTAGCAAACCTCATTGCCTACTCTGTCCCCATATCTACTCTGGCGACACCATCAGAGGACCCAACCACATCAGCCACACCATCAAGGGCTCATTCACCTGCACATCCACTAATGTTATATATGCCATCATGTGCCAGCAATGCCCCTCTGCCATGTACATTGGCCAAACTGGACAGTCCCTCTGCAAAAGAATAAATGGACACAAATTGGACATCAGGAATGGTAACATACATAAGCCAGTAAGTGAACACTTCAATCTCCCTGGTCATTCTATTCTATTACAGATTTAAAAGTCACTATCATTGAACAAAAAAACTTCAGAAACAGACTTCAAAGAGAAACAGCAGAACTAAAATTCATTTGCAAATTTAACACCATTAATCTGGGCTTGAATAGGGACTGGGAGTGGCTGGCTCATTACAGAAGCAGCTTTTCCTCTCCTGGAATTGACACCTCCTCATCTATTATTGGGAGTGGACTACATCCACCCTGATTGAATTGGCCCTGTCAACACTGGTTCTCCACTTGCGAAGTAACTCCCTGCTCTCCATGTGTCAGTATATAATGCCTGCATCTGTAACTTTCACTCTATGCATCTGAAGAAGTGAGGTTTTTACCCACGAAAGCTTATGCCCAAATAAATCTGTTAGTCTTTAAGGTGCCACCAGACTCCTTGTTGTTTTTGTCTGTTACAAAGGACATTGTGAGTGGAACTTCTCCCTGTGCTCTTCTGGGTGATCATGGAACCCAAGAGGTCGGGAACATGATCACTGAGCCCCCTTGGGAGAAGCAGACGTCTGGGGAGGTGCGGGGAATTGTTACGCCCTCACTAGGCGTTCCCAGTATTTGTGCTCTTTGGGGGCCTTGCTGACACACACACACAGCTCTGGAGTTCAATCACTGCTTATTTCTAAACCTGCAGAGCCCAGAAGGAAGATGAACAGTGATTCTATTTACAACTGAAAAACAACAGACAGGACAATGAATGAATTTTGTCCTCCTGAAAGCTGGAGGGATGGGGATGAGCTAGCATGTCCATTAGGTTGTGACACCGCATCCCACTGAAGGAGGTACAAAGATGCAAGCCTTTCTCACACGGCAGCTGTGCATTATGGAACCCACTCGCCTCTGATCTAACTGACCAGCGAAGAACCTGACCAGATTAAGACACGCAGACCCCACGGCTTCTAATAACTAAGGAATGGGAATCCCTTACCCAGGGAGTAAGAGACCACAGGTAGTCAATTCTTTTTTGTCAAGGTCAAAATTTCTTGGTCAAGGTATAGACAAGGTCCAAACGCCAGAGAAAATAATAATTAAAAAAACACAACAGTAATGATAATAATAGATGAAAAGATTTCAGAGGTCCATTCAAAAGCATCTGGCTGTCTACATTTGCCTCACAGACTGCTTATTGACTACCCCTGCCTTAAAACAACCAGCTTTGGGCTTCCTCCCAGACAGCCCAGTTAAATACAATGCGAATTACTGAAAATCTCGTTCATCATCTAAAAAGTTCTACCAATCCCAAAGGATTGGACACATTACGCAAGTCGTTAATGAATGCTTCAGTTCTTACCCAAATACACGCTTACAGCCAGTTCTTATTAACTAAAGTAAAATTTATTAAAAGAAGAAAAGAGAGAGAGTATTGATCATTATACAGACAAACATGAATAGAGTCCTTAGGTCAGTTTCACTGCAGAGATGGTGCTTTAGAATTGAAGAGTCCCTTTCAGAATCATTTCATCAGGTTCTAGTCTAATGTCCAAATGTTCGATATCAGGGCAGTCCAGAGGGGACTGGAGATCTCAGTCTTACGACTCAAACTCCCTCTGAATAAAGCTTACGAAGATCTGAGAGAAAAGGATCAGGTCCCAAAAGTTTTTATACAGATTTTTGCATCCTCTCAACAGCACAAAGTCCTATGGTGAACAATAGGCTTTTGAAGTAACCTTGTATTTCGTAAACATCGCCGGCAATTAACTACATGGATTAACATAAGGCAATTATCCATTAAGCAGTTCATAGACTGTTTACCACAAACTTTAAAGAGACATGCAGACAATGACAATGTTACACCCAAGTTTTATCTAAATGTTAATATTTCCTTTTGATCTCCGAATTAACAGAATACACCCCTAGAGAGGAAACCGTTTGGTTACATTGTTAACCTCTAACAAGACACAGGTAAACAGTCTACTATAGTTACCATCTTCTTCCAATTCTTTAGGAATACAAGTTTTCATTTCAAAGCTCAAGCCTGTAGAACATGGAAAGGACCTAAATACCATTTACACACTTACGAAGCGTGTCTCTAAAGGTTGAAACTGGATCAATTAGCCTGCACGTTGCTTCACCCTTTCTGGCCATGGGTCACAGAATTTTAGATGCTGTGTGGATTCTCCCATGTTTAATGAGGTTTGATCTCTGTGTGAAACTTTTCCCACAGTCTAAGCACTTATGGGGTCTCTCTCCTGTGTGGATTCTCTGATGTAAAACAAGGGCGGATCTCCACATGAAACTTTTCCCACAGTCCAAGCACTTATGGGATCTCTCTCCTGTGTGGATTGTCTGATGTGAAACAAGGGCAGATCTCCGTGTGAAACTTTTCCCACAGTCCAAGCACTTATGGGGTCTCTCTTCTGTGTGGATTCTCCCATGTTTAACGAAGTCTGATCTCCGTATGAAACTTTTACCACAGTCTAAGCACTTATGGGGTCTCTCTCCTGTGTGGATTCTCTGATGTGAAACAAGGGCAGATCTCCGCATGAAACTTTTCCCACAGTCCAAGCACTTATGGGGTCTTTCTACTGTGTGGATTCTTTGATGTCTTATAAGGTTTGAGTTCCACCTGAAACTTTTCCCACAGTCCAAGCACTTATGGAGTCTTTCTCCTGTATGGATTGTCCGATGTGAAACAAAGGCAGATCTCCATGTGAAACTTTTCCCACAGTCCAAGCAGTTATGGGGTCTCTCTTCTGTGTGGATTCTCCCATGTTTAACGAGGTCTGATCTCCGTATGAAACTTTTCCCACAGTCTAAGCACTTATGGGGTCTCTCTCCTGTGTGGATTCTCTGATGTAAAACAAGGGTGGATCTCCATATGAAACTTTTCCCACAGTCCAAGCACTTATGGGATCTCTCTCCTGTGTGGATTGTCTGATGTGAAACAAGGGTAGATCTCCGTGTGAAACTTTTCCCACAGTCCAAGCACTTATGGGGTCTCTCTTCTGTGTGGATTCTCTCATGTTTAATGAGGTCTGATCTCCGTATGAAACTTTTTCCACAGTCTAAGCACTTATGGGGTCTCTCTCCGGTGTGGATTCTCTGATGTAAAACAAGGGTGGATCTCCATATGAAACTTTTCCCACAGTCCAAGCACTTATGGGGTTTCTCTCCTGTGTGGGTTCTCAGATGTGAAAGAAGGACTGATCTGTATCTGAAATTTTTCCCACAGTCCAAGCACTTATGGGGTCTCTCTCCTGTGTGGATTCTCCCATGTTGAATGAGAACTGATCTCCGTGTGAAACTTTTCCCACAGTCCAAGCACTTATGGGGTCTCTCTTCTGCGTGAATTCTCTGATGTGTTATTAGTGCTGACTTAGAGTAGAAAGATTTCTTGCACTCAAGGCATTGAAAGGGTTTCTCTCTTGTGTGGCGTCTCCCATGGTTTTTCAGGTCTGAGCGATTATTGAAGCTTTTGCCATGGTCCAAGCATTGAAGGGGTTTCTCTCTAGTATGGATTGTCTGATATGTCAGAAGCTGTGATCTTAGAATGAATCCTTTCCCACATTTGAGGCACTGATAGGGTTTCTCTTCACTGGGATTTGTCTGCTGGGCTGTGGGATCCTTGGGTCTTCCCCCACATATAATACATTCATCCACTTCACTAGGAACATCCTCATGATTCCCCTCCTCATTCTCACTCCCTCGCTCAGCACCTGCTGGGAGAGAGACAATCCAGACTGGAGTCATGGTGCTGGGGAGAAAGAGGAATAGCACCGAGGGAAAACCCAACACAAAGACTGAGCAATTGGATTCTGCCTAAACATCCCACACAAACACTCACAGGGAAGGAAACTCCTGCAGCTAACAGGGTGGTTGAAAAGCCGTGAGTGATATCTGCTGACTGCAACCCTGCTCTGGCTGAGATGAGGAAGAACTGAGGGTGTTACTCACACCATATTTTGGGGATTCTTAACTTTGTCCTTCATTCACCAAATGGTTTCTGTGTCAGCCCTCACCTGTGTGGTCGCCTCTTGGGATCTCTCTTTCCTCGCAGATCTGGAGATCCGGGACCCACAGCTCTTCCCCTCGTTTCAGCCGGGCGATCAGCTCAGGTTTGGGAAGGGGAAATCCTGTGTAGGGGGTGAAATCAGACCAGGTCAGGGTGCATGGAAGATTGAGAGAGCATTTGTCAGAAAGGACATTCCATGTCCTGCTGCTGTGCTGGAGGAATCGGAATGCAAGAGGATGGGAACAGGGTCACTGAGCCCCCTTGTGGGAGGCAGATGTCTGGGGAGTTGGGGGGAATTGTTACACCCTCACTAGGAGTTTGCGGGATCTGTGCACTGTGGGGGCCTTGCTGACAAACACACAGCTCTAGAATTAAAGCCCTGCCTATTTCTAAACCTGCGGAGCCCAGAGCTCTCTCCATGGCTGGAGCTAGTCCCAAGGAGGGAGGTGAACAGTGATGCTGTGTATGAATGAGAAATAATACAGACAGAACAATGCACAACTTCTGCCCCATTGAACAGTGGGGGTGGGTGGGAATGGTTTAGCATATCCATTAGGTTTTGACACTGTGGTCCCATTGGAGAGGGTACAGAGATGCACGTCTCTCTCATACTGCAGCTGTGGACTATGAGACAAATTCTCCTCAAACCTAACTGATCAGAGAAGAACGTAACCAGCATCAGATATGCAGGCCCTACACTTTCTAATAACCGTGGGGACGGGAATCCCTTACCCAGCGAGGTCACCGTCTCATAGTTCTCCTGCATGATGTCCCTGTAGAGGGCTCTCTGAGCGGGGTCCAGTAGAGCCCCCTGCCCCTGGGTGAAATACACAGCCACCTCCTCGAAGGTCACTGGCACCTGCGACAACAAGAGTCCCCCACTCAGCACCTGCTGCCCCAGCCACAGTCCCACTAGTCACGGGAAAGAGGGGGGAAAAAGTGAAGCTCTAGCAGAGCCAGAGTTGCAGAATCCCACCCCCACCCTGCTCAGAGCAGCCAGGAGGCTTCAGGGGGTGGGGAGAAGGTGAGAGCTCCTTGTCCGCCCCAGCACACGGAGCAGGGCAGGGTCTTCTCATTTCCCACACACCTGCCAGCCACAGGCTGATACGGGAAGCAGAGTTCTGAGCCGGAGACAGGAACAGGAATCCCAACAGCTTCCCTTCGTATTTCACAGCAGCCTCTGGCTAACGGGTTCAGGCTCCAGCACTGAGAGCCTGGAAAATGTTCCCAGCCCTGCCCAGGTGGTTGTGTCCTGTTTGACAAATATGGGAATGTTGCCTCCTTCCCTGCTGCTAATGGGCCTACTCAGAAAATCAGCAGGTTTATCAGACCCTAACTCCTCCCTGCCTCTACCTCCCACCCCCCCGCCCAGCAACTCCCTGAGAATCCCTTACCTGAGCTGGCTCCATCACAGCCATTTCCCTTCCCTGTTTCCTGGAAGACGGGCCGATCTGGAGCGAAACGTGGACGTGATTCCTCAGCCTGTCGGGGCGAGAGAGGCAATGGGGGAGGTTACAGAAGGGGCTTCAGTCCATGTCATACTCCGATTCCCACCAGGCTCTTCAGTCCCTCCCAGTAACAGCATCTCTGAGCCAAACACTAGAAAAAGAGCAGAATCAAAGAGGCCACTTTGAGGGATTGCCCCCCATTGCAGTGTAAACCCCTCCCCCTTAGCAACAGCCGGAGCCCTCTGGTGGCATCACCTGAAGAATGAGCTGCCCTGGACTCTCCCCACCGCCAGCAGCCCCCAGGGACAGGCAGGCAGAAGCTGATCTCATTGGCCTATCTGCACCTCCCCCCGCCCCCCAGAGCCAGCAGTGACTCCGGTCTGACACCAGGTGCGGCTGAGATCTAAATGCTGCAGGGAAATCAGACCAGGACCTGGGGCAGCTCTGAACACTCAAGAGACAGACCCCTGCTCACCCCCCTATGCTCGTTTTACCACTTCCAGGGTGAAAAATTCCCACTGGCTGCTGGGTGGGGCACAGAGTCAGGGAGCTGCCCTTGTATCTCTCCCCACCCTTCTTCCTTATCCCTAGGGTTACCATATCTAATAAATAAAAAAAGAGGACCCTCCACGGGCCCTGGCCCCACCCATTTCCCCACCCCCAGCCCCGCCCCAACTCCGCCCCTTCCCTGCCCTAACTCCGCCCCCTCCTCCCTCCCACTCCCAGCCACGCGGAAAGGGCTGCCCAAGCGCTACCGGCTTCACGGTTTGCCGGGCAGCCCCCAGACCCTGCGCCCCCGGCCGGCGCTTCCCCAGCACAGCTGGAGCCCGGGAGGGGAAGTGCCCAGCCGGGGGCGCAGGGTCTGGAGGCTGCCCGGCAAACCGTGAAGCTGGGCACTTCCCCTCCCGGGCTCCGGCGGCGCAGGGTCCGGAGGTGTGGGGGCTGCCCGAAGCCGGTAGCGCTCGGGCAGCCTGGCTCTTAAACAGTGCCTTATACTATACACCTCTCCTATCTACAGCCAGGGCTTTGGGATTTTGCAGGGAACCGGGATTCCGCACAGCAATGACCAGTTACTGCAGTGAGTGCGATTCCCTTCCTGCTGCCAGGAATGAGGAACTCCATTGATTGCTCCCACTGGGCTCGATCAGTAAAACCCATTGTACTGAAACCCCCCCGCCCCAGACCCTGCCCCTCAGAGCCTCCACATCCCCCCGCCACAGCACTATAGGGACATCATCCATAAAAGCCACCGAGTCGATGGAAGGACAGAAAGGAGACATCGGGATCCTGGGGAGGGGTGGAGAAGGGGCATTTCTATAGATACCCACAGTTCTTCCAGAGACTCCCCAATATCGACAGTCATGGAGTCCTGGTCCTAGAGAAAACAGCAGGGGACACATTTCACGGTGACACTGACTCTAACCCTAAGCTTAATATAGTTTTGTTACAGCTGCCAGATTGCGCCCTCACACCTTTGTGAGCATCGCAGTCACAGACTCACTGACATGACCATCCCCATATATGACAGGGGTAACAGACAATGCTGTCTGTCCGAGTTACATTTCCCTGGCTGGCAGTGCCTAGTTAGGAAGAGATATACACCGGACCCTCGCTAGAACACACATCTATATAATGCAAATTCCAATAGAACGTGGTCACCGATCCCAAATTTAGTAACGGTCATTAATTTTCATTGTAATGCGGTCCCCGCTAGAACGCGGGACTTGGCATGGATCCCAAATCCCGCGTTCTAGTGAGGGTCCGGTGTAGTTTAGCTACCGTGTGGTTACCAAGCAAGGAGAGGCTGAAGTCAAAGAAGAGTTTCTCTAGAGTGTTAACCTCTCCCCATTGGCCCTGGGGACTAGTCTCAAGGTATTTATTTCTCATTGGCCCTTCCCTGGCTTTTGGGAGAGGGTCAACCAAAGCCGCCCCCACCCCCATTAAATTTCAGTGAGGGGCCAACAGTCCCCTTACCCATAGACACATCAAAATCATTGTAATTTATTTATTCTTAGCTAGTAGCTCTGCTGCTGTTAAAAGTGATATTTGTATGTTGGTTAATATTTTCCACAGCCTCTCAGCTAGCGACTTGGGTTGCCAACCAGGTAATATTTTAAAACCAGACACTACAGCAGGACCTCTCCTGCCCTGCTTCTTCTCCCCAAGGTCCCACCCCTACCACTCCTAGTCTCCCCAAGGCCCTGCCTCTTCCCCCAAGGCTCTGCCCACATCCACTCCTCTTCCCACCCTCCCTGCCCTGGGTCGGGAGGGATTTGCCTGTGGAGCTGGGGCTGGGAGCTGCAGCCACCCAATGCAGGTAGGGGGCAGCCCTGGCTGAGTAGGGGCTGGTGAAGGTGATGACCCAGTGCCTCCCCACCTGCAGTAGTTTGACTTTGGGTGTCCAGTCAGTAGATCTGACCAGACACTGTCAGGTCCCCTTTTTGCCTGGCCACCTTAACAGCACCCAATGTGCAATGAGTGCTGAGAATGCATCAGGGACAACTTCTGCTTTCTGATGGTGGGGGAAGTAACCAGGGGGTAGGTGGGTTAGACTCAGTTCTGACCAGCAGGGAGGAATTCGTTGGTCTAGATCAGGGGTAGGCAACTTATGGCACGCATGCCGAAGGTGGCACGCGAGTTGATTTTCAGTGGCACTCACACTGCCTGGGTCCTGGCCACCGGTCTGGGGGGCTCTGCATTTTAATTTAATTTTAAATGAAGCTTCTTAAACATTTTAAAAACCTTATTTACTTTACATACAACAATAGTTTAGTTCTATATTATAGACTTATAGAAAGAGACCTTCTAAAAACATTAAAATGTATTAGTGGCACGCGAATCCTTAAATCAGAGTGAATAAATGAAGACTCGGCACAGCAGTTCTGAAAGGTTGCCGACCCCTGGTCTAGATGAAATTACTAGAAGGTGGGTGCACACTAAAGAATGCACTCAGAGTAGTTATCTATGGTCTGGTGTCAAACTGGGAGGGGAACGGTGGAGGGCGCGGGGGAGAGAAGCCCCGGGTGGCTTCCTCCACTCTTAGGGGGAACAGCCCACCCAGAGCTTGCAGGGCAGCCTGGCTTCTCGGAGGGAGCTGCTACTGGAGTGAAGAAACTGGGCCCTCAACTCCCCACACTACCCCTCTTAGGTCAGTGGAAGCGCTCCTGGTGAGGACGCACCCTAGCCACCCAAGCAGGATAGGGTGAACATCGGCTACAACAGTCATTACTATGGTGGCTGTAAGTCAACCTAATACAGGTCAACTTAGGTTTGGAGTGTAGACGTACCCTTACAAGCAAAAGGATTTCTCTCACCCAAAATCTTTCAGCAGTCCCTACTCACTGGAAAGCCTTCCAGCTAGGACCACTCCCCCCAGCTCAATGATGCTCCTATTGTCTTTCAAGTGATCTTGCTGCCCTGAGTAGAGATGGGGGAGGGGAGATGTCCAGAGGCCTTTTTTCCCCCCTTCTTATACTCTAACCCTTTATACTGGAAAGGTCTTTGCTGAGTCATGGAGTCAGGCAACTCCATGGTGTAGGTAAGATCCAAAGGGTCCTACAGATGAACTGTAAATGTCTTTGTTTACCCCTTTCTTTCTATTGGTAGACAGCCAAATAAGAGTTTCCTAACACCCATGGCCAGTCTTTTGTCATCTCTGAGGAGCTAGTCTGTGGGTGTTCCATATGTCAATAAGAAATAGGGTTAACATATGCCTGGGACTTATCAGACAGAGCCTCTTTATTTAGCCTAGTGTCTCTGTCCGAGTGACTTTCCCATAACAGCAAATGTGGGGGGCGGGGAGGGGGGGAGGGTTGCAGAGCACAGTGTAGCTCAGAAACAGCCCTGATTGGTCATCTACCCAATTGGGTTCTTCCCCTGCACCCACAGCTGATTGGTCCATTCCCCTGCATACCTGCAGCTGATTGATTGCTGCCGGATCCCGCCCACCCAGGCCCCAGCCCTGAGGAGGGGGTCCCGCAGATAGGCACTGACTGACAGCTGTCACTGCATTGTGGGCTTGTGCCAGCGCCCCAGGGGCGGCTCTATGGTTTTTGCCACCCCAAGCATGGCAGTCAGGCGACCGGCAGGCCGCCCCCCATGGCTTGCCATCCCAGGCACACGCTTGCTGTGCTGGTGCCTGGAGCTGCCCCTGCAGTGCCCTGACACTGTGACAGCGACTGACATTGTCCTCACCTTATGAATACCCCCACCACAACCCCTCTAACCCACAGCTTCCTCCCCCCACCCAGTTCCCATCCCTCAGCAGTGTCCTCTTTTTCGGCACCTGGAATATGGTCACCCTAGTAACAACCATACAGTAAAATCTCACCATTCTACATGCACTGGTGTCACACACATTTCAACAGCACAATATTGAGCAGATCATGAGTTTTCCAATGATCCCTCACCAGGCACACTTTGCACACTATATATCAGAACCATACCCAGTGGTGAACATGGGGCACAGGGGGTTAGTCACAAGAGGGATCAATGTGGGGTGAATGGGGCAAAGATAGTCTCTGTCATCCCAACACAGGTATATGCGGTGAGGGGCAGGCGGAGACTGGCTGGGCTGTCAGGTTCCTCATCTCCCCCCTGCCTCAGTGATGGGGGTTGGCCTGGCTTCCAGGCTGCCCAGGTGTGTTGACATCCCCGGCTCCCTTCTTCCCTGTGCCCAACGTCGGCATCTCAGCAATATGGAAATGCTACCTGTTACCCAAAATTGGGCCAGCTAGTAAGTTTAGGGAGGATTAATGACCCAGAGTTTGGCAGAAAGCAGCACGTTTATTACACTGAAATCTAAGTTCCAAAGAAGAGCGGGGGAAAGGGGGAGTAGTCAGGTCACATTCACATCCGCATACTCACGCTTCCAGGACAGGCACGGCACTGGAGATGTCAGGATCCTTCAGGGTAAGTGTACCACAGCACAGCGATAGATGGTGTGATGAAGGTAAGTCTTCCTGAGGCACGATGGAATGTAATGCGGCAAACCACTGGCCAGGTGGTCTGGGCGAAGGGCCTTCATGGGAGATACAAGCTTGTGAGAGAGCCTGAGCACATGTCCCCGTCCCCTTTTAAAGACCTGATCCTCATGGCTGCGACTAGAGATGACTTGGCCGCATCTGGTTGGTCACACTCCACCTCAGGCAGTGTCCATGCAGTGTCCATGCATTGGGTGTGTGATCGCTGCCTAATTAGAGTTCCAGACACTTTGTCTACCTTGGAGCTCTTCTGATCTGTCAGCTTTTAAAACAGCCCATTCATCCCACAGGCATTCCAGGAGGGAGGGGTCGGGGGAAAGCCACTTCACAGGTATTCTAAGAGGGAGAGGAGACAAAGGGGGATGGAGGATGTAACAGACTTTTTGAGCATACAGGTATACATAGCATACAGATCACTGCTGCTCCTAAAACACTCTGCCCCTTGATCGTTGTAGGGCACAGGTGATCTGTTGCAAACAAACCAAACAATCATAACTAGGTGAATATAACTAAAACCATTATAATTAACTAAACACCAGATATAACATAAACATAAATGCAAACAATCATAATCATAAGTAGAAATACGATAAAACCATCACCATTACAATAATTGGGTACATTGACAAATAAAATGAGGCCCAAGTTTGATGCTGCAATAACCATCAAACAAAAAAGGTTAACTCTAGCCCTTAAGTACATACAACAAATAAGATCTGTAGGAATACCACAGTTGTCATGGAAGGTTAAACTGATTTGGAAGATACATAGGAACAGAGAACTTGGTGAAATCGCTGACACTTAAACTAACATTTAGTTGTTCAGGTTATGGGGGCCCATGAACTACCCTTCAGGGCTTGGAGAAGTAGAACCAGGGTGCATAGAGGAAAGTGTGGAATTAACAATACAAGAAAATCTAACTAACAATACAAATGTATCAATAACAAAAATCAACAATAAAATGATTATTAGAGAATCTAACAAAAAATTAAACCTGGGGACCAAAATCTTTTGGACAGAGGTGGATGTGATTGATAATTTGGCTGGAGATGGGGTGAGTAGAGAGAGAGGAAAAGACATTTACCCTGTCTAGTGTAGTATCCCGTTTCTCTCTGGACCCAATGCTAGCACAGGACACCCATCAGAGACAGACACAGAACATACGACACAGAGCACTGAACACAGACTTGGTTGCGACACTATAACCATGGTATTTCTGTAGTTCTTCAGCTGGTACCAGCTCTCCTGATGTTCTGGTTCAGAGGCTGAAAGATAGAAGCTTAGAAACAAATTGCACAGCGCTCCCACCGCGGCGGACCCTGCTCGTTTGAGTTGTCCGCGGTGTACCAATTTTCCCTCCGGGTTTTATCTATCAAATACACTGTTGCTCCTGCCCTGTTCACCACGGTATAGGGTCCCTCTCACTTCGCTGGCAGAGGACGAGAGGTGAATTTACAATACATTACCTGAGTCCCGATGTCCCATGGTTCCACTGCTGACTGCCCCTGGTCCCTTTTGACTCTGGCCTTACTCGTGGCTTCCTGCAATTGCTGTGCTAGAGCTGGCTTTTCTTCAGTGAGGGTTTTAGGCCAGAGAATCCAATCCTCGGGCTGATCCTGTGCGGGGGGCAGGACCTCTGGGACTGATCGAAGGAGTACTATGCGGATTCCGAATAACAGCTGATACGGGGTAAGGTGGGAATTGAGGCGTTCTCGGCTGTGGACAGTGGCCAATACAAGGGGCAATTTCTCCACCCATGACCCGCCTTGATGTTCCAGAACCTTACCTAGTGACTCCTTGATGGTCCTGTTCATGCGTTCCACTTGTCCGGAGCTGGGGGGGTGTCGGGGTATATGCAGCTGTCGCCGGATACCCAGTGCGGACAGGAGGCTTCCCCACACCTCCGACATGAACTGGGGGCCCCGGTCTGAGTCGATGACTTCTGGTGATCCCTACTGACATATGATCTCCCTGAATACCACCTTGGCTGTATCCGCTGCCGTGTGTCTGTTCATAGGGAACGCTTCGACCCACCTGCTAAAAGCATCAATTATTACCAGACAGCAGGTTTGTCCCTGTAGGCCTGGTGGGAGTCCCTCAATGAAATCCAACTGGACCCGAGCCCATGGGCCACCGGTAGCCGTTAGTGGGTTAAGGGTAACTGCTCCTCTAATCCCCCACCCCCCCAGCCCAAGCATTGTGCATAGCACATATCAAGCAGTTTTTAACCCAGTCTGTTACCTGTTGTCGCTGTCCCGGCCAGCGGGCTATTTCTCGGACCCGCTGGTAGGTGGTCTCTATCCCTTCATGCCCTAGTCCATGGGCCCAACAGATGATATCCTGTCGATCCCACCTTCCGGGTGCCACGTCAGGCAGCTCCGAGGGATCTTCAGCAGCCTGTAATTTGTCTGGTGGTAACCGCGGCTACTACTCGGATCTTAGCCAACACATCCACTTGATGTTTATAGAGAGTCTCCGCGGTAGAATTGGGGTTCTGGTGACCCCCCACATGTGTTAAATACAATTGCCCCAGATGGGCAGTCACCCACTGGTGCCCAGACTGCCAATCTTCCTTGTGAGCTAATGGCTTCCCATCTGCGCTTTTCCATTGATCGCGAACCCGTTGCCACATCCAGTTCCTGGTACCCTCCACTACATATTTTGAGTCACTAAACACCACTAGGGGTCCCAGGTTTTCAGCCCACAGGCTCAGGCACTCAACTATAGCTTTTAACTCTGCTAGCTGAGCTGAACGCGCGGACCAGCTGCAAACCACACTGCGATCCAGCAGATTCAGACACACGGTCTGAATACACAGTTGTCCTTCCACTCGCAATGCAGAGCCATCCGTAAACCAGATGTTCTCGGGATGGGGGATCCCCTGTGCCTCGGCCACTGAGGCCACCTGTTTGATTAATTGCTCCAGGGATTGTATCGGGCATTCATGGCCGGCTCCGGTGCATGATAGCAAAGCGGCTGCCACTTCGGCTGCCCCTGGAGTGGATTCGTATTGGATCCTGAGGTTCACTCTAATCCTAACTCGATTGCTTGCGCGGGCGTGAACTCGGTCTCTGCCACAGTGTGTCCGGTACTTGGGGTTGCTCTTCCCCCTGCGGGCGCAGGCCCATAGTTTCGGACCACCCTCCGGACCGCTACAACACGGTGTCTTGGGTCTGGCTATCTGTGGTCCGGATCCGGGGGATCCAGATCACACCAGATATCCTTGTTCCAATCATCATATGGTCCCTCCCCCCTGGGCTTTCACCCCAACGGCGGTGACCCAGGCTGAATAAGCCCCCCAGACCCTGTTCTCCCAGGCGGATCCCTCCAGGACCAGATCCTTCAGGCAGGTAACTGCCTGGCTCAGAGCAGCATTCTCTACTTCCACCCGCTCCCGCTCCTCCTCTGCTGCCGCCACCTGTACTGCAGCTACAGAGAGGGAAGACGCCTGGGCGCTAGCAGTCGGAGCCTGCACCTTCCACATATCCCGTTCCTTCTCCAGCTCATTACATCAGTCCTGGAGTGAATCTACTTCAGTGGTGAGCTGACTCTTTGCCACCTGCCATTGCCAGCCTGCTTGCCACAGCAGCCAGGCGGCTGCACGATCCAGTCCCGCCTTGTTGGACCGTATATAAGTACGTATTTATCCAACATGAGCTCTAGTTCAGGAATTGTGCTCCCAGGTGCAACCGCCCCGGCATCCAGGGGTCTGCCCCTTTCTTTTGGAGCCATTCTAACAACACCCCTGGCGGTGTATTCTCACTCGGGCTGCTTCGCCTCTTTCTTCCCCTTGCTCCACGGTGGCATACTTAGCAGCGGCGTCCTTTTCTCCCTGCAGTGGGTTGCTAGCCTACCACCTTTTTTACACAGGCTCGAGCCAGACCCACCCAAGAGACCACCAGGGGGCACCAGGGGGTTTACACCTAATTCGTTCCCTTGCCCTACACCGGCACTCAAGAGTGGCGTCCTTTTCTCCCTGCAGTGGGTTGCTAGCCTACCACTTTTTCGTGCAGGCTCAAGCCGGACCCGCTTAAGAGAGCACCGGGGGGCACCAGGGGACCCCTACTCTTGGGTCAAATCCTCCACTAAGCTACCTGCATTCTCTACCATTAATGTTACCTGAAATTGGGCCAGTTAGTAAGCTTAGGGAGGACTAATGACCCACCAGAGTTTGGCAGAAAGCAGCACGTTTATTATACTGATAGGTAAGCTCAAAAGAAGGGCAGGGGGGTCACACTCACACTCGCATACTCACGCTCCCAGGATAGGCATGGCACTGGAGATGTCAGAATTCTTCAAGGTTAGTGTCCCACAGCACAGCGATGGATGGTGCGATGAAGGTAAGTCTTTCCGAGGCACGATGCAATGCAACGTGGCAAACCACTGGCCAGGCGGTCTGGGTGAAGGGCCTTTACGGGAGGTACAAGTACTGCTGAGCACATGGTCCCTTCTCCTTTTAAGGACCTGCTCCTCATGGTCTGCGACTAGGGATGACTTGGCCATGTCTGGTTGGTCACACTCCACCTCGGACAGTGTCCATGCAGTGTCCATGCATTGGGTGTGTGATGAACTGGGACTGTTCTTAATGTGGTCTTTGAATGCTGAGTGGGGAGTTTGGCTGGGACGGTCTGCATTGCCGGATGAAGACTGGCCTTGAGGGAAGATACCTGAGCATGTAATGTGAGAATCCAGGAGGGGGGTTGGAGCCAGGTGACACCTCTGCCCAGGAAACTGGACAAAGGCTGGGGGAGGAGCCAGGGGAGGCTGGGTGAGAGATGCTGGAGGGAGTTGGAGTTTCAGGAGCTGGCTGGAGTAATGAAGGGGAGCCCAGACGGGACTCTGACCCCCCCCCAATGGGGCTGTGGTGCCCCTGGGACCCCAAGATGGACCTAACTGGGAGGGGTGTCCTGTTGTCTGTACCTGCAAGACCTGTCTTGGACTGTGTTCCTGTCGTCTAAATAAACCTTCTGCTTTACTGGCTGGCTGAGAGTCATGGTGAATCGCAGGAAGCCGGGGGTGCAGGGCCTTGTGTCCCCCCACACTCCGTGACAGGGTGTGTGATCGCTGCCTAATCAGAGTGTCATGGCTTGCGACTTGGCCACGTCTGGTTGGTAACACTCCACCTTGGGCAATGTCCATGCAGTGTCCGTGCATTGGGTGTCTGAGCGCTGCCTAATTAGAGTCCCAGACACCTTGTCTACCTGGAAGCTCTCCTGATCTTCTAGCTGTTCAACCAGCCCATTTATCCCACAAGCATTCCCGGAAAAGGGGGGAGGGGAGCATAACAAACCTTTTGAGCATACAGGTTATACATAGCATAGTCATACAGAGCATACAGATCACTGCTGTTCCTACAACACTCACACCCCCTCACACTTCTTGAGACTGGGCAGGGGCTTGGACACCAGGTGAAAGCCACGACTCCCCAGGGCACCTCAGCACAGTGTGGACAGGAGCCACATTTTCTCTACTTTCACTTTGTTCAAGTTAGCCTTGAGGTTTTCACCCTGTGAACAAAATGGTGGATTTACCCATCCAGTGGGAAAGATTATGAACTTGTTACATCCCTGGGGGATTGGCTGCCTGTAGACACTGGGATATAATTGGGGTTTTCACTGCTAGGTCTCTGCTTACCAGAGGCGCTGACTTTTATTTTTCCCCGGGGGTGCTCCACCCCTGCTCTGCCACTGAGGCCCCGCCCCCACTGTGCCCCTCCCCTGAGGCTCTGCCCTTGCTCCCGACCCCACTCTGTCTCCTCCCCTAAGGCCTTGCCCTCTGTCTGCCTCTTCCCACTCCTGCTCCAACCCCTCCCCAAAACCATAGTCAATCAGCAGCTCACTACTCTCCGCCCTCCCCCAGGCACCTCCCCTAGCCACCAAACAGCTCATTGGCAGCCCCACAGAACAGCTGTGGCTAGTGGGTGCTGAGCTTCCACTATACTTTTTCCATGGGTGTTTGAGGTCCGGAGCACCCATGGGGTCAGCACCTCTGCTGCTTACAGGTCTGGTCTATACTACCCGCCTGAATCGGCGGGTAGAAATCGACCTCTCGGGGATCGATTTATCGCGTCCCGACGGGACGCGACAATCGATCCCCAAATCGGCGCTCTAACTCCACCAGCGGAGGTGGTAGTAAGCGCCGCCGACAAAAAGCGGCAGAAGTCGATTTTGCCGCCGTCCTCACAACGGGGTAAGTCGGCTGCAATATGTCGAATTCAGCTACACTATTCACGTAGCTGAATTTGCGTATCTTAAATCGACTCCCCCCTGTAGTGTAGATGTACCCACAGTCATGGGACCGAGCAGTGGCCAAGTATAAACAGCAACTTACAGTGAGACTTAGCCCACGTCCTGCTGTCAATGGGCAAGTCGGTAAGGCCTAAATTTACAGCAGTGGCCTAATTTTGTGTGTCTTCGTTTATCTCCTCGAAATACAGGAGTTCAGGGTGTTGTCAGATGCTACCGGTGTGGTGCGCTGCTTTCTCCAATGCTGATATCACTCGGCTGCGTGCGTGTGTTCCCTCTGTGTGCTGTCCCAGCTCTGCAGATAGCTGACACAGCAAACCCGACGAGAACCCCCAATAACCACAGAGTCTAGTAAGATGCAAAGTCACGTCGACGAGGTTTATTGCGACCTCGGACACAATTGCAGTTCCCCGTAGATTACTTAGTCTACCGGGCATACTACTAATAGGTGCCTCTTGGCAATGGACCCAGCTCAGTTAGTGGCGGGACTTTCCACTACCCCCTCGGCCGGACCCAGACACCGCCCCAGGGATGCATTCTTATACACAGATACAAACAAGTTACACATCACTCCTGACGTATTGAGGTGCAACCCCTCTACGCAGCAAGGTACAACCCCTCTACGTAGTAAGGTGCCGCCTCTCACCTTGGACATGTTGGTTCGATCAAAACAACTCTATCCATCATATTCCCCTTTTGGCCCTGTCATTGGGATGTGTCGGCCTGTTCCTTGTTATGTGTGGAATGTACAAGTATTGGAGTGTTCTGCTATCTAGTGTTCAGTACTTTTTAGGTATGTCTCTTTTTGCAGCATCAGCCCTTTCCTTGCCAGCTTCTGCGAGCAGGGCCTGCCTCTGGCTCACAGCTTAACTTTGCTTTATGTTAGCAACGTCTTGACCATTACTTTAGTTCAGGCCTCAAGCCTCGTATTGGGCCTCTGATAAGGGTTTATATCTCAGGGCCTCCTCTTACTACCCAGGACACGTGGTCCACCTGCATTCGCAGCTGCAGCCGGAGTCAGTGGGCGCTGCGGGTGCCCAGCCCCTTGGAGAACCAGCCCCTCAGCACTTAGGTCAGGACCCAAATTTGGACCCTAAATCAAAAGAGATTCTTGACGTTTGGACCCAGCCCATCATTGTGCTCTGGCTGCTGTGCCGGCTAGCACGGCTGTTTGTGCCTCCTCCCCAGCAGCTGCAGGCACAGGGAGTGCTCCTGGGAGGGGCGGGAGGGAGTGGGGTTGGGGCATGGACAGGCTGGAGGAGGAAGGGGTGGAAAGGGATAGAAGGATTTGGCCAGGGTGAAGCTGCATCTCTTATACGCTGCACCCTGGCAAAGCCTCTTAGGACCATTAGAAGAGGGATGCAGCTCTGGCTGGAGCTCAGGACTTGCCTAGTTGCTGCTAAGGTCTGCATTGGCCCTTACAGCCACTGAATAGGGGCTTATTGAACCAGCCCTCTTCCTGCCTCAGTTTCCCCATCTATACAATGCTTGTGTATCTCTTCACATTACAGTCTATGGAGGACGAGGCCCCATGGGCTGAGCTTTGAGCAGCCGCAAAAATTTGTTTGAGAGAACCCCTGGGCTAGGTGTCGTGATGGGAGCCTGTGAGTGGAAGAGGAGCCGGACACAGAGATGCTGCAGCGCGGTGGGTTTATCGCTAGGACCCAGGAGCAGCTGGGAGGCGGCTCTGGGGGGAGCGATCGCTGGGCTCAGGCCCGGCAGCAGGAAGTGACTCGCAGCCGCTGCGGGGACTCTGGCTCCAGGCTCCCGGCGAGATCCCCGAGCCCCGGCGGCTGGTGCTGGGAGCCCGGAGCCCGGAGCCCGGGCTGCAGCCGGGAGAGGGGAATCTCCAGCAGGGCCCTTCCCGCTGCTCCCCAGGAGCCTCTCCCAGGGCAGAGCCCCCAGCCCGGCCAGGCCCCTTCCCGGCCCGGCCCCTGCCCCAGGGGGCCCCGCTCGGAGGGAAGGTGAGAGAGACCCGCCCCCCCCCCGTCACCCCCGGGCTGCAGGGGGAGGTTTGGCCCCAGGCTGCTCCCAGCGGAGCTGGCTGCGATTCCCGCCCTGGGCCCGGGAAAGGGGCCGCCAGCTCCCGGTGTGTGCGGGGCGGGGGGAGCCCGGGAAAAAGACAAGTGGGGAGCAGGTGGGGGGTGAGAGCCGGGGCACAGACCCTGCCAGGCAGGGCCGGGGGGGGAAACCCAGGAAAATGAGGGGCAGAGGGGATAAAAGTTCCTCCAGATGGGTTTAGCCAGCTGCAGTGGTTGCAAAAAAAAAAAGGGGGGGGGGCGGGGCTTTTCCTCCCCCGTTTACCAGATCTAACTCCCATTTCCCAGGGCCGTGTCCTTAAAGGCCCAGTGCATCGCAGAACCCGGACAGGGCCGCTCCCCCCTGTATAAGATGTTACTGAGCTGCTAAAGGAGACTTGATCCAATGAAATATTTACAGACACCCCCACAAAGATCTCACTGTCACACCTGCTTCGAATGTTTAAAGAATCCAGGTCTCAGTTCCTGTGTCTGTGTAAAGCCGCCCAGCGCTTCACCAGTGTGTCCCAGCCACTGTCCCTGTTCCCCGAGTTTCACTCCTCTTGGAATCCAGTCTGGGCAGTTTCACTCCTGCACATTAGTTCCTTCTGAAAATATTCTTTTTATTACTCTGAGCTCTTCATCCTAAGCTTCATCAGCGTTGTGCGGAGGGACGTCAATCTGCCATGGAATTCATATTTGTAATGGCAAATCATCATGGGAAATATGAATAGTTGCGAGTAGCTTCAGCAATCGCATCTCCCGGGGACACTGTAACAGTTCCTGTTTCTATTGTAATGTTGTAATTTGAGGGCAGTGCTGACTGATTTCACGGGCTGGTCTCAAACCTCATCAAACAAATGAAGTGAGCTTAATATGTTTTTGTTACACCTGCCAGACTGCGTCACACCTTTGTGAGCATCGCAGTCACAGACTCACCAATATGACCATCCCCATGTACGACGGGGTAACAGACAATGCCATCTGTCCAAGTTACATTTCCCTGGCAGTGCCTAGTTACAAGGCAAATATCCACACACACGCCCTCCCTTCCTGAGCACACATTGCTCCCAGTTTACGTTGGATTTATTAAAAAAAGAGAAATAACAATGAGGAGTCCTTGTGGCAACTTAGAGACTAACACATTTATTTGGGGATAAGCTTTCGTGGTTCTAGCCCATGAAATAAGTTTGTTAGTCTCTAAAGTGCCACAAGGACTCCTGGTTGTTTTTGCTGATACAGACTAAAACGGCTTGTAAAAGCAAAGTCAAGTGGGCCTAAACTCTTGTCAAGGTAACTGTGTCTGTGATAAAAGGACAGGAGGGGTGATGAGGAAGCTCAGAGAAATGCAATTGCAACAGCTAACCGTAAGGAAGCCGCTAACCACAGAAGGAAAAAAACACACCTGTTTGGACTAGAAAATCTTTTTGCTGTGTTACTAACAAGGAAGCATTAATGAGCAAGTGTGCTCATCTGGATGTTGCTATAGATCTATATAAGCTTCTGTGTTCTTTTTTTCTTTGTGGAACAGCTCGGAGCGTTGCTTCTCAGCTGTCTCTCCCTGCATGCTTGTATTATAATAAAGGAGCCGCCGGCTGTTCTGATCTAAACACAATGCGTGGTTAATTTCCATGACAATTTCTTGTGCCATGACTCGGATCCATGGTATACCGCCGAACCGGAGGACCGCGGACCGTTCCCCACCGGACCCGGGCGCCATCTGAAAGGTGAGAGACCTTTTAAATCTCTATTTTGGGTTTCCGGTGGAGGACTGCCCGTAGGCTCTGGGTTTGGGTGAGTTGCGTGCTGGATCCGGACCCTTTTGCTGCCAGACACGCCTGATGCCCTCCTGTATTGCCCCAGGAAGAGCCACGGGTGTTGCTAGGTAGGACTTTCTGTGTGTGTGCGCGTTTGAGTGAAGATCACAGGGAGACCCCCAGAGCTCTCTGCAAAGCCCATAAGCTCATGGCCGGAGATGTCTCTAAAGCAAGCCCTGTGACTGTAACTAGTAGGGCTGAAAAAAGGGTCCTGCCCGAGGCAGGGTGGCTCTGCATGGCCTGACTGGCGAGGGGCCTGCCTGGGTCTAGGATTGTGTGACCCCCCATCCTTTTCCCCATCCTCGGACAGTCCATGAGCTCTGTTCGATCCTCTGGACTGGAGTAAGGCGCATTATCCGCTCCAGAACCAAGATCGGGGGAGACCTCCTTTTCCGTAACCTCTTTCCTCCCTTTCCCCTCCCCGCCTGAAGGCGGTCTATGAGCCACTGACTGGTCTGACCATTTCGCCTGAAGCATCAGAGTGAGCGGCGCCATTCTCTCTGAGACTAGCCGACGCTCTTTGCAGAAGGGGGTGTAGGAGGTTCGTGGACGTCCTCAATAAGCCTTTCCTGTGTGAGTGACCAGAGTGAAAATCGGAGGTGGTGGGTCCAAAATGATCCCCGTCCTGCCAAAAGGCACTCCCGTGTACTACATGCACACAAATTACAGTCCTTTCACTTGCAAGTTTCTGGAGAAATGGAATTGGTCTATCAGAGATGACCCAAAATTACAGTTTCCCTCAGAGGGAAGTTTTGACCTTGACAAGATTGTGCACCTCAGAGGCGCACTTCTGGCCAATAAGGTTGGGCAAGGCCAGTTTAATGCATATTTTGATTTATATGGAAAAATGGAAAAACAGCGTCGTGAATCTCAAATGAGGAGTCTTAAGTCCCCCACAGTGGCCTCTTTGATTCTGCTCTTTTTCTAGCATTTGGCTCAGAGATGCTGTTACTGGGAGGGTCTGAAGAGCCTGGGGGGAATCGGGGTGTGACATGGACTCCAGCTCCTTCTGTAACCTCCCCCATCGCCCCTCTCGCCCCGACAGGCGGAGGAATCACGTCCACATTTCACTCCAGATCGTCTCGTCTGCCAGGAGACAGGGAAGGGAAATGGCTGTGATGGAGCCAGCTCAGGTAGGGGATTTTCAGGGAGCTGCTGGGAAGGGGGAGAGAGAAGCAGGGAGGAGACAGGGTGTGATAAACCTGCTGATTTTCTGAGTAGGACCATTGGCGGCAGTGGGGGAGAGGGACATTCACCCGTGTGGCAGGGCAGGGGTAAACCCCTTTTGAACCCTGCCAAAATGCTGGCTGTGGCCTGTTTTCTGGCCTGGAGACCGGGGGCAGAGTCACAGGTATTCAGCAGGGAGCCCAGCTGCAAGCCCTAACGAGGGCTGGCCCAGAGGAGCGTGCTGAGCTAAGTGCTGGCAGCGGGGCTGAGGCACCAGGAAGGCTGTAAAAGCCCTGGGCAAAGCTCAATCAGGAGGCGAGCCTGAGAGGGGACAGGAGGGCAGTGTTGCGGTCTCCTTACCCAGTAAGGAAGCCTCAAGGACCAGGAGACCCTGGGGAGGGTCTGGGGGTCTCTATCTGTCAGGGGATCTGGGAACTGCACCAGCACTGTAAATAAAGACACGGGTGAACCAGCAAAAGAAGGCGTGGAGGACTCTACTACACCAGCCCAAACACAGAGGGTGGAAACCTGCGTGGACCCTGTGACCCTGGGGGCTTGTCCGGGATCTCCCTAGTTACGGCTATTTGTGGCTGCCGTGGGGGAGACCTTGAAGTGGCTGGTGAGCACCGTGCAGGAGATGCAGCAGGCCCAGCAGGCGGACAGACAGGCGCTGATGACATGGCAGGCGGACCAACAACGGGCCCTTCAGGAGTTCATCGGGGAGCAGTCGGCAGCCCAGCAGCAGATGCTACAGAGGGTGGTGAGTCCGGCATCTGGGGATGGAACCAGGCCGCCAAAGTGGGGGCTTTGCAAGATGAGTCCCACGGATGACCCCGATGTGTTCCTGGGGACATTCGAACGGGTGGCTATGGTGGCCAGTTGGGAGCAGGCAACCTGGGCCTTGCGGCTAGCCCTGTACCTGGGGGGAGAGGCCCAAGCCGCATTGGGCGAAACCCAGGCGAGGGACTATGATGAGGTAAAGGCCACAATGCTGGACCGGGTAGGACTCTCAACCGAGAGATACCGTCAGTGGTTCCGGGCGGGCCCGCTGGACGGAGGGTCTGCGGCCCAGGGCATTCACCCAGAGACTGACCGATTGGGCCACCCACTGGCTGAGGCCCACAGCCCAAACCACGGAGGAGGTAATGGATCAAATAATCTTAGAACAATTCCTCTTGGGGCTCCCGGTGCAGGTGTGGTTCTGAAAATATCATCCAGCCCAGGTGGCGGATGCCGTCCCGCTAACAGAAGAATATGTAGAAGCAGAGGGGCCCAGGCGGGTGGTGAAGCCCAGTAAGGGGGCAGGACCAGGAGGAAGCCCGCTGGACGCTGCTCCCAAGAGGGGGTCAGACCCGGGGCCAGCCTGCAGTCGGGCCATAAGAAACAGGACTGTCCACAAATGGAGTGTGGGCTGCGGACTTTTGTGGGTGGACTGGGGGACGGAGGAGATCGGGGAGACAGCCCCTGACTATGATACCAGTGTTGCTGGGGGGGGGGGGGGGAAGAGCCCCAGAGGGGGGTAGTAGACTCCGCCTCCACCTGCTCACTGGTGTGGAAGGGATTAGTTAAGCCGCACTGGGTGATTCCAGGGGCAAAATGACCCTGCTGTCCATGGGGACACCCAGAGGTATGAGATGGCCCGGGCGCCTATGGAGGCCCAGGAACGCTTCCTGTGGCAACGGGTAGGATTAGTAAAGAACTTGCCCTACCCTGCCCTACTGGGAGGCGATTGGGGACCCCCATCGGGTGAAGCCCGGAGCCGGCATGGGGAGCCGGAGGAAGGGGGTAGGGGACACCCAATAGAAGGAGCAGAGGGGGGTGAAGAGAGGGTCGAACCCCAACAAGTACAAGGACCCCCCCTCCTGTGGTGCTGGGGGAAGGGGGCAGAAGGGAAAGAAAACTAGACAACAAGCCGAGCACCTCAAGGAATGTTGGCTGTGTGGCACCAAAGGACCCTCCGGCAGGAGTGCCGGGAGTGTGGCTCTCAGGGAACCGAAGGAGATAAAGACCAGGGGGCGGGGGAACCAAAACCAGAGTGGGGGTACCCGGGCCAGCAGGCACTGCCAGACCAAGTCTGTGGTCTCTGCCGTGCCAAGCCTCCTGAAGCCTCCTGGCTGCTCTGAACAGTAGGGGTCTGATTTTGCTACTCTGGCCCTCCCAGAGCTTTGAGTTTTTATTTCCTTTCCCTGTGACTAGTGGGTTTGTGACTGGGGCAGCAGGTGCTGAGCGGGGGACTCTTGTTGTTTCAGATGCCGGTGACCTTCGAGGATGTGGCTGTGTATTTCACCCAGGGGCAGTGGGCTCTGCTGGACCCCACTCAGAGAGCCCTCTACAGGGACGTCATGCAGGAGAATTATGAGATGGTGACCTCGCTGGGTAAGGGATTCCTGTCCCCTTGGTTATTAGAAGCTGTGGGGTCTGCGTGTCAGACTCTGGTCAGGTTCTTCCCTGGTGAGTTAGATCAGAGGCGAATGGGTTCCATAATGCACAGCTGCCATGTGAGAGACTTGCATCTTCGTGCCCTCTCCAGTGGGA
This sequence comes from Malaclemys terrapin pileata, assembly GCF_027887155.1. Classification (NCBI taxonomy): domain Eukaryota; kingdom Metazoa; phylum Chordata; order Testudines; family Emydidae; genus Malaclemys; species Malaclemys terrapin. Next base: position 40,846,263 of record NC_071517.1, on the reverse strand, counting down.
TACAGGTGTCAAAAACTAAAGGACATGCTAGCAAATCTCCATCCCTCCATGTTTCAAAGGGACAGAATTTGTTCATTGTCCTGTCTGTATTGATTCCCAGTCACACACAGAATCCCTGTTCACCTCCCTTCTTCGAAATAGCTCCAGCCATGGGGAGGGCTCTGGGCTCTGCAGGTTTAGAAATAGGCAAAGGTTTAACACCAGAGCTGTGTGTGTGTCAGCAAGTCCCCCAGAGAGCACAGATCCTGGGAACTCCTAGTGAGGGTGTAAAAATTCCTGTCACCTCCCCAGACACCTGCCTCCCCCAAGGCGGCTCAGTGACCATGTTCCTGTCCTCTTAGGTTCCATATTCCCACCAGCAGAGCACGGGGACAGGTTCCGTTCACACAATGCCCTTTGTGACAGACACTCCCCCAATGCTCCATGCGCCTTGTATGAAGAGTTCAGTCACAGAGACCCCCTTGGGACTGTAACCTGATGTGCTGAAATGACCACTGAGCCCGTTTTCCCTGCCAGCTTGGGCCCCCAGTACCCTCTCTTGTTGAACCAGACACGCTAACCTGCTACAGCACAGATTCAGGGTCCGGGCTACGCCCCCAAGCTGCAAATCTTAACTGAAAACAGCACAGCAAGATACCTATCTCCAGCACTCAGATACCCAGCCCCAATAGGATCTAAACCCCAGATAAATCCGTCGTACTCTGTATAAAGGTTATACAGGGTAACTTCCTAAGTGTTCACCCTCTTTATCACTAAAAGAGTGAGATGCACAAATTGTTTGCCCCCTCCCCACCAGTAACAATTACTTACATTGGGTTTATTAATACGCAAAATGTATTAAGTATAAAAAGTAGTTGTTTTAAGTAATAGAACAAAGAAAGTCACTAAGCAAAATAAAGCAAACATGCAAGGCTCAGCTTAATACGCTAAGAAACTGGTTACAAATAATAATTTCTTACCCTCACATAAGTTTCCGTAAGTTTTTCACAGACTAGACTTGTTTCTAATCTGGGCCCAATCCTTTCCCCTGTTCAGTATCTGTTAGTTGCAGCAGACATCTTGGGTGATAAGCAGGGGTCTCCTCACTTAATTTTAAATCCAAGAATGATGCATACATCCAAATAGGAAAACCATATTCAGTAGATTACAACCTTTCCAATGATCCCTTAAATGGGACCTTTTGCATAAAGCATGTTCCAGTTATGTCATATTCATAATGATAAGCATATTTTCAGCATATGGAGCACCCCGTAACACCCGGATATGGTCTGATTTCACCCCCTGCGCAGGATTTCCCATTCCCAAACCTGAACTGATCACCTGGCTGGAACGAGGGGAAGAGCCGTGGGTGCCCGATCTCCAGGTCTGCGAGGAAAGAGAGATCCCGAGAGGCGCCCACACAGGTGAGGACTGACACAGAAACCATCTGGGGAATGAAGGAAAAAGTTGCAGGAGTTTCCTTTCCAGATTTCCTTCCCTGTGAGTGTTTAGGTGAGAAGTGGAGGCAGAATCCAATTGTTCAGTCTTTGTGTTCGGTTTTCCCTTTGTGCTATTCCTCTTTCTCCCCAGCACAATGACTCCTGTCTGGATTATCTCTCTCCCAGCTCATCATGAGAGAATGAGTGAGAATGAAGAGGAGAATCATGATGCAGAAGTTCCTGGTAAAGTGGAATCACAGGAGACCTTTATGGGAAGTGCTGCATGGAATTTTTTCCACTGCTTGGAACAGGGAGAAGCCTGGGAAAATGGGCAGAGGTCAGAGAGGCTGCTGGGTAACCACCTGGGAAACCACCCAGAGAAGCTGCTGGGAAACCACCTAGGGCAGAAAGTGGCTGAATCTATTAACTGTGGGGGAGGAGACAAGGATCCCAGAGCTCAGCAGACAAGGAAGAGACACCCTGGCACTGCCTGCAGTGTGGGAAAAGATTCATTCCGAGCTCACAGCTTGTAACACATCAAACAATCCATACTGGAGAGAAATCCTCCCAATGCTTGAACCGTGGGGAAAGCTTCAATAACCGCTTAGACTTTAATAACCATGGGAGACGCCACACAGAAGAAAAACCCTCTCAATGCCTTCAGTGCAGGAAATGTTTCATTTGGAAGTCAGAACTAATTACACATCAGAGAATCCACACACGAGAGCCCACATAAGTGTTTCGTCTGTGGGAAAAGTTTTTCATGTGTTGGTCAGATCTTGTTAAACATCAGGGAATCCACACTGGAGAGAGACCCCATAAGTGTTTGGATTGTGGGAAAAGTTTCAGAATCAGATCATCCCTTGTTTTACATCAGAGGATCCACACAGGAGAGAGACCCCATAAGTGCTTGGACTGTGGAAAATGTTTCACACAGAGATCACACCTCACTAAACATGGGAGAATCCACACAAGGTCTAAACTTCTGTGACACGGGGCCAGAAAGGGTTAAGCAACTTGCAGGCTAATTGACCCAGATTCACCCTTTAGACACATGTTAGAAATGTGTGTAAATGGAAATTAGGGCCCTTCCACATTAGATAACCTAGAGTTTTGAAATGTAAACTTTTATGGTTAAAGAACTGGAAGAAGATATTAATTGTATTAGTCTATGTTTAGTCACATCTTGTTAGAGGTTCACAGTGTAACGAAAGGGTTCCTGTCTAGGGCTGTATGTTAAATCTGAGATGGAAAGGAAATATTAACATATAGATAAAACTTGGGTGTAATACTGTCATTGGTAAACTGTGTATTAACTGCTTTATGGATAGTTACCTTATTTTAATCCATGTAATTAATTACCATCGATGTTTAGGAAATAGAAGGTTACTTGAAAAGCCTATTGTTCACCTGATGAAGTGAATCTGAAAGAGACTCTTTGCAAGTCTAATGCACCATCTCTGCAGTGAAACTGACCTAAGGACTCTATTCATCTCTGCATGAGATGGGATAGCTCAGTGGTTTGAGCGTTGGCCTGCTAAACCCAGGGTTGAGAGTTTAATCCTTGAGGGGGCCATGTAGGGATCTGGGGTAAAAATCTGTCTGGGGATTGGTCCTGCTTTGAGCAGGGGGTTGGACTAGATGACCTCCTGAGGTCCCTTCCAATCCTGATAATCTATGAGTTATTTCCTGTGAGGCTTGCCACCTGGACATAACACATGGCCAGTTGGTGGCTGCATTTCTCTGCTGCGTGACCAATCCCAACATAAAAATCCTTTGGGATCCTTGCAGATGAGATACTATGGAAATCTGTGGGGCTTATCCCCTTGCTGTATTCTACTAAGCTGAGTTTTGCTTTGCCGTAGGGTTGGAATTGGCAACTCCCTCGCTGGTTCCTCTGAAGAAGAACCTCAGCGCTGTAGTGGTGTCTGAAAAACACAACCTGAAGCCGATGCCGATGAAGAGGCAGAGGTTGGTCTGAGCATCCTGCCCTGCGCTGGGGAAAGCGTCCAGACCTTGCGCCTGTGGCTTCCTCTGTCTGCCTCACCTTTACACTCTGTTCCTCAGCCCTGAGAAGCACTCTGTGTGGAACTGGGAGGCAGGACTCCTGGGCTCTATCCCTGGATCTGGGAGGGGAGTTGGATCTAGTGGGTTACAGTGTGGGGAGCTGGGAGGCAGGACTGAGTGCTGAGGGCATTTGCCCGAGGCCCTGTGTGTAGTACGGGTCCAGCATTGGTAACCTTCCCCAAGCCGCCCCTGCTTGCCCCTTCAGCCCCCTGCAAAGCAGCCCTAGGGTTGTGCTGTGCTTTCTCTGCTCTTCATGCCAGATCATCACGTGATCTGGGCTTGCCTGCTCCTTGCCTGATCCCTTTCCTGGGCCGTGGCCTCAGCGTCTCAGTGCCGTGTCTGCTTTTCCCTCTCACAGCACGTCCGCCCCCTCTGGAGACAATCCACCAGTAGAGAAGAAATACAAACCTCTGAACACCACCCCCAACAGCACCAAGGAAATCAAAGTCAAGATCATCCCCGTGCAACGTGAGTACATTTGAGGCCCCAGTAGTCAGGATGCCTGGGTTCGGTCCTCAGCATTGGGCGGGGAGTGAGGTCTAGTTGGTGAGAGTAGCGGGGTTGCAGGGGTGGGTCTGAGAGTCAGGACTCTTGGTTCTATCCCTGGTTCTGGGATGGGAGTGGGGTATAGCATGGGGGAGGGGTAGGATTATATGTGAAGTTGCAGGTGTGTGGAGCTTTCAGTTTGTGTAACCTCTTTTGTTCCCCCCCCATTCTCTGCAGCAATGGAGGGCTTGGGCTTCCCCGATGCCCTTAACTCTGCCCCCATCCCGGGGATCAAGATCGAAAAGAAAAAGAACGTCTTGTCTCCTACAGCAGCCAAGGTACAAACACCTCTGGGTGGGGGATGGTGGGTTAGCGTGGGGAGGGCTGAGAGGCAGGACCCCTTGGTTCTGTCCCCAGCTCGGGGTGTGGGGGGATCTGGTTGGTTAGAGCAGGGGTCTGGGAGGCAGGACCCCTGGGTTCTGACTTCAGCAATGAGAGGGGAGTGGGGTCTGGTGCAGGGGCTGGGAGTTACTGGTTCACTTCCCACTGATCCCACATTTCTCTCTGTGTCCCAGGCGAGCCCCTTTGAAGGGAAGCCAGCCCCAGAAGCGAGCGCTGCTAAACCATCCTCACCAGAACCCGCTACTGCATCTGAGCTGATGGAGGTGGATCGGCCCGGTACCCCTGTGCCGGCAGTAGAGGTCCCAGAGCTGATGGAGACCGGTAAGGATGGGGAAGGCGTTAGAGCCAATGGGTTCTGTTGTGCTAACCCTGGGCGGGTGGTAGGTGTCAGCCCAACATCCTGGCTGTGTTGGATCAGACCTGATGTTGCCACCCAGGAGGCCATAAAACCTGTAATGCTTGTGGCCGGGTGTGCCGTGCCAGCTGGGATACAGCTGCCTTGGTGGGGGGGAGGAGGGGCAGCCTCTGTGTCAGCTTAACTGTGGGGCTGGCAGGGCTGTCTTCACCTGGGGGTCCTGGGTTGGCTCAGGAGGCATTGGTGCCGGTTGTTAGATCCAGGCTCTGTGGTGTGTGTTTGTCTGATCGCTGAGCCGCTCTGTGTCCCGTCCCCGCAGCCTCGTCCGAGCAGAACTCAGACACCAAGCCGTCCGAGAGCGCCGCTGACTCCACGCGGCTCACCAAGAAGGGTAAGAAGAAGACAGTGAGCTGGCCTGAAGAGAGCAAGCTGCGGGAGTACTTCTACTTCGAGCTGGATGATACTGAGCGAGGTGAGTACTGGGGCAGGGGCCTTTCCCTCTAGGGGGCACCAGCTCCCATCTATCGCCAGGGGACTGGGGCAGGGGGCCTTTCTCTCTAGGGGGTGCCAGCTCTGCTCCAGCACCAGGGGACTACCTGGCTTCTGCAGGTGGGAAAAGGGATACGAGGCCTTTGAACTCCTATTACGGAGTGGGGGTGTCGCACCCTTCCCATCGGCTGGATGGCAGTGACCTGTCTGTCCCCTGACTAAACCCCTCCCCATTTCTTCTCCTCCCCCGGCAGTCAACCTGAACAAGATCAAGGACTTTGGCGAGGCAGCCAAGCGGGAGATGCTGAAGGACCGGCAAGCCTTCGAGACGGCGCGCCGGCTCAGCCACAGTGCCATGGAAAATGAAGTGCCCTGGGTTTACCCCAAGCTCATCGACCTGCCTAGCTCCCTGGTGCAGCCGGGCAGCGGCAGCCACGAGAAGTTCACCCAGGCCAAGAGGGAGAAGGGCATCCTGCCGGAGATCTTCCTCTTCAAGGAGTGGTGGGTGTGTCCCTGGGGGGCAGGGTGAGAGGTTGGAAGGATACTGGGGGCGAGGCCGGGGCACCATTTCCCAGTTGCGCAATGTAGGCTCTTTGTCCTCCTCTAATGGCTGCACCGTGCAACAGCCAGTGTGTCAAATTTAAGGCCACCTACCTGAATCCAGCATGGCTCTGTCCCTCTCTAGCGGCATATGAGGCGGCTGCTGCCTCTGAGCCTGTCGACCTGGTTGTTTGACTCAGGGAACACAGAGGTCCCAGCAGATGACCCCACCAGGGGCCTCTCTAGGTTGCTGGGCACCAGGATCCCCTCTGACCCTTCTATCTTTGCTTCCCATGGCTGGTGGATGCTGGCTGGGTGTGTGGACCTGGCCTGTGAGGCTGTGCTGGGAGCTAAGAGGCGGGGGGGCATCAGGCTGTGCTGAGAGCCCCATAATGGGGGGCTACGACCACGTCTCTTGGTGCTGAGATCTGACCAGCATTTCTCCTCTCCGCAGCATTCCAGATAGTCCCCACGAACCCGACCCAGAGTCTTACGAACCCCTGCCGCCCAAACTCATCCCGCTCGACAAGGTACATCTGGCCCAGGGCCCCGGGTTCTCTACCCTGCTTTGGGGGACAGAAGGAGGGGGCCTGTTGGGATAGAGCGGGGGGATTGGTAGTCAGGACTCCTGGGTTTGCTCCTCACTGTGGAAGGGGTCTAGGGGTTAGAGCAAGGGGTTCATATCCCAGCTCACTGGGGGCCCTTCCCCACTCTGTGTCTCTGTCTACCTGTATAAACAGGGATGGGATAGAGAAAGGCAAAGGCCCAGGAACCTATGCGTCCAGCCATGACCCCCAGCCCCTGAGGCTGGGGCGTCCTCCCTGCCCTCAGCCCGTCCTGACTCCAGTGTCTCCTCTGTCCCCACTCAGGAATGCACCATGGACGAGGCCGCTCACCAGGAAGGACTCGACCCGGCCACCATCTCGCAGTCTCCCGACGAAGCCGGGGCCTCCAAGCTGCCCCCAGTGCTGGCCAACCTGATGCCAGCCCCCACTCCCCCCCAGAGCCCTCAGGGCCAGGGCCGGCTCCAGCATTTTTGCCACCCCAAGCCAAAAAAAAAAAAAAAAAAAAGCCGCAATCGGCGGCGGCAGTTCAGGAAACAAAACAAAACAAAAGCCGCGATCGTGATCGGCGGCGACAATTCCTTCATTCCGAGCGGGAGTGAGGGACCTGCTGCCCCCGAATTGCCGCACGTGCCGCCCCTTTCCCTTGGCCGCCCCAAGCAGCTGCTTGTTAAGCTGGTGCCTGGAGCCGGCCCTGCTCAGGGCCCCAACCCCAGCTCCTCCATGAACGTGCAGGAGATCCTCTCCTCCATCATGGTAATTGGAGCTGCCATGTAGCCTGACTGACCCTATAGGCTCCCTGTCATGGGAGGCTCCACCACCAAAAGGGTAAACTCTGTGCTGCTCTGTGGGTGGGGCCTCCCTGGCCCATCTATCCCCAGAGCGGGCCATTGCTTACCCCCTTCCACCCCACCACTGCTGGAGCAGACCATTGGCCTGGTCTCCCTGCCTCCAGCTTGGTTGACGGTCCAGCGTTTTAGGGGGAAGGGGAAACTCAGATAATGCACCAATTGAGCAATAGTTGGGGTTCGGGGATGCGTGTTGGGGGGTGGTACTCTTTCCTGTCACCCCCTTCTCCCAAAGTGGTTGGGTCAAGCCAGCCCCTGGCCCCAGCTAGAGGGGCTAATGGACTAGCACAGCACCCTAGAGTTAGAAGTCAGAGAGAGCTGGGGGGGGTGTAGTGTGGGGGAGGAGGGACACTCTGTCTAACCCTGCCCCTCCTGTCTCCCTTCCCTGCACAGCGCGGGCCCAACAACCACAAGACGGAGGAGCTAATGAAGCAGCCGGATTACTCGGACAAGATCAAACACTTGCTTGGCAACCTCCAGCCACAGCCCCTGGGGCCCTCAGGAGGTAAGAGACCTGTTGGGAGGCACTGACCCTGTTCCCACCTCCTGCTGGTAGGAGAAAATCATGTCCTGCCGGTTGCCTTCTGGCTTCTGTTTCTTTGCCTTCTGTCTGTCTCGATGGGGCGCCTGGAACTTCTAAACCATCAGCTCTTACAGCTCTAGGGGCTCTGGCAGGCGGGTAATCTGAAGGACGTGACCTTGCTTGGTTCGAATGGCTGTGGCCAGGGGAGAGCTGGTGCACCCAGCATCCTGATGACATCATGGGTGTGCGAGTGCATGTCTGTGATTTCCTGCTCTGGGGGTTCCAGGAGAGGTGGTCCTGTAAACGTGTCCTGGGTTAGAATGGGAAGGGATGGGAAGTGTAACCCCATTGGCTGTATTTGACCCCTCTGCTCTCTTGTCTTCCAGTACCCCATGGGCTGCTGGGCCCAGGGCTCCTCGCCAATGGATTCCCACCTGGACCAAAGAACATGCAGCATTTCCCTCCTGAGGGGCCAGGACCCATGCCTGGTAAGCAGGGAGCTACCATCTTCTGGGGCTGGGGTGGGGTGAGGGGTGGGGGGACTGTCAACCTTCAGCTGGAGTGTGCCGGAGTCAGTAGGGACTGCTGACCCCAGTGCGGTGCTAGGGGGCGCTGTGCTGCAAGGAGCAGGTGGAGGCTCAGTAGGGGACACTGTCCTGGCAGTCTGTGCTGGCACCAATACCCCAGTATGGTGCTAAGGGGCTCTGTGCTGCAGAGTGGGGGGCTCAGTAAGAGGTACCGTGTGGCATGGAGTAGGGTGGGGGTTCGGCAGCAGGTGTCTTTTTGCCCTTGGTGCTCAGACAGGGGGTCTCTAATCTTTGTGCCTCTCTTCCCCGCCCCTAGGTCCTCATGGTGGCCCTGGGGGTCCCAACATGCCCCCAGGTCCCGGCATGCCTGGTGGGCCCAGGATGATGGGCCCTCCCTCTCCCCAGAAAGGCGAGTTCTGGGATCCCCCTGATGGCGGAATGCGAGGAAACCCCCAGGGGGGTATGCGAGGGGGTGGCCCCAGCCCAGGGCCCGGCCCAGGCCCTTTCCACCGGGGGCGAGGTGGGGAGCCCCCCTTCCAGGGTCATGATGGAGGCTACAGAAAAGGTAATTGCAGGGGGCTTGGTTTGCCCTCTAGGGGGAGCAGAGGGCCATGGCTTTGAAATGGCCCTGCCCCTTTGTGGGAGGGGCCTGTGAGTGCCCCCTCCACTCCCCCATTTTTATCCAGCAGGTGGCGTGGGCCGATGGGAGAGACCCAGCATGCATTGCACCCATTCAATCCTGCAGGCCCTGCTCCTTGGGGGCGGGGCCCAGAGTGGCAGAGAGCCCCCTGTAGGCCTGTGAGAACAAGGAAGACCGTTTCAGCTGCAGCATTGCATGCTGGGAGCTGTAGTTTCTTCCCCATCCCCATCCCTGCTCTGCCACCCCTCTGGCCATGCCCTGCCATCGTGGCTGACCTGTGCCCCGTTTTCTCTCACGCAGACATGTCAAGCCGCCCCGTGTGTCGCCACTTCAAGTTGAAAGGCAGCTGCAGGTACGAGAACAACTGTGCCTTCTACCATCCTGGAGTGAACGGGCCGCCCCTGCCATAGCGCCCGGGGCCCTCCCCCCAGCCCGCCGACGTCCTGTGAAACCGCCCAACACAGCCGCCCCCGCTTCACGGACTCTGGGGTGCCAGCTGTCGGACTTGGGCTGCGGCCACCACATATGGCTTCTGTGAGGCCTTGTAACACCCAGGGGGGGGAAGGAGCAACCCCCCCTGACGGCTGCTGCGACTGAGAAACCACTGCGCGGGGAATTCCCCCTGCCACTCCGCTCCCTCCTGTGTTTTAACATGATGGTGGCGCTGATGGGACATGACTCCGCGCCCCCCCAGTGACTTTTTGCAAGCACAAGAGCAGCCGCCTGCTCTGGGACCTGGGGATGAGGGGGGCAAAGCGGGTTGTTAACACTGTGTATATCTCTGTGGAGCCAGCAAAGGTGTAAAGGGGGGGGTTGCCTGGCTGCCCTACCCGGCTCCGGGCTGCGATCTGTCCGCAGGTTCGCCTGCTGCAGACCTACTCTGAAGACATTGTGCCTGGGGAGCCTTGGCCCTGGGGAGCAGCCGGCCACACTGCTCGGCTCCCCCAGAAATACTGCCCTCCTCGGGCACGTGGTCCGGAGACTTCTCCCTCCATCTGGCAGCAGCAGGATACCAGTCCTTCGGTTGGGGAGGAGAGGGGTCCCTTAACCACTGCCCCCCACCCACTGAGCAAAGGGGGTGCTTGTTAACTCCACCCCCTCAATGGGGTCATTGTAGATAAATCTCTGCATTAAGCATCTTCACATAACTTTCATATGACTTTTTGTATTATGTCTCTTCATATAACCTTGTATTAAGCCTATCCACATATAACCTCTATTTTCATACAACTTTGTATGAAGTCCTTTGATCTAGGAACTTTGTATCAGATCTGTGGGAGAAAACAAACCTTCACTCTGCATTTGTAAGCAACAAGGCAGAGACAGTTTATTCAAGCAATTGGAAGGGAAGATTGCAGTTGGACAGGGGGGTCCCCTTGCCTAGGGTTACCATACGTCCTCTTTTTCCCGGACATGTCCGGCTTTTCGGCAGTCAAACCCCCGTCCGGGGGGAATTGCCAAAAAGCAGAACATGTCCGGGAAAATGGCGGCTCTGTTTAAGAGCCCGGCTGCCTGAACGCTACCGGCTTCGGGCAGCCCCGTGCCTGGAGACCCTGCGCCGCCGGAGCCCGGGAGGGGAAGTGCCCGGCTGGGGGCGCAGGGTCTGGAGGCACGGGGCTGCCCGAAGCCGGTAGCTCTCGGGCAGCCCGGCTCTTAAATAGAGCCGCGGGGACTGGAGCCTCCAGCCGCCGGGGCTGTGTGTAACTGACACAGTGTCAGTTACACAGAGCCCCAGCCGCTGGAGGCTCTGTTTAAGAGCCGGGCTGCCCCAGCGCTACCGGCTTCGGGCAGCCCGGTGCCTGGAGACCCTGCGCCCCCAGCCGGGCACTTCCCCTCCCGGGCTCCGGCGGCGCAGGGTCTGGAGGCACGGGGGCTGCCCAAAGCCGGTAGCGCTGGGGCAGTCCGGCTCTTAAACAGAGCCTAAGAGGAGCAGAGCCTCCAGCTGTGGAGGCTCTGCTCCTCTTCGGCTCTGTGTAACTTATACAGTGTATAAGAGTAACTTATACAGTGTTACGCAGAGCCGCCGGAGCCCTGGAGGGGAAGTGCCCGGCTGGGGGCACAGGGTCCGGAGGCAAGGGGGCTGCCCAAAGCCCGAGCGCTACCGGCTTCACGGTTTGCTGGGCAGCCTCCAGACCCTGCGCCCCCGGCTGGGCGCTTCCCCTCCCGGGCACCAGCTGCGCTGGGGAAGCGCCGGCTGGGGGCGCAGGGTCTGGGGGCTGCCCGGGAAACTGTGATGCTGGTAGCACTGGGGCAGCCCTTTCCCCCCGGCTGGGAGTGGGAGGGAGGAGGGGGCGGAGTTAGGGTGGGGGAAGGGGTGGAGTTGGGGCGGGGCTAGGGTGGGGAAATGGGCGGGGCCATGGCCCGTGGAGGGTCCTCTTTTTTTATTTATGAGATATGGTAACCCTACCCTTGCCCTTAGCAAATCTTTGAAAAACAAGCAATTTAAGACAAGTATTTATACACTCCCATTACATCCATCAACGGCCAACAGCTGTGTCCTGTTTATACATTTTTCTTTCTGATATTTTACTTATTTCAACGGTTCCTGCTAAAGTCAGCATTCCATTTTTATCTGAAGGCAAGGCTAAAACAGCATCCCTTGCACTTTCCCACTTGCACAAGTCCTGCTGTTACGAGTCTTGCGTGGTTAGGGTTAGCCTGACTTTTGCTCTATCTTTAACAAAACTAAGATGGCTACGCTTAAATCTCCTTTTTTGCTTTTAGCACAACTATTCTTTTTAAACCTTTATTTGTATTAGATCTTGTATTTTTGATTTTAAATTAAATGGATTAGCCTTATAAGCTTTGGATGTAATGATAATGTGTGATTAGTATGGACATGGAAGGTATTTTTGTTGTTACGTTTTTTACAACAACAATAACATTTCTAAACTAAACAAAAGCAATAAGTATTAACATTTTTATTGTAATAATATGATGGGGTTGTTTTGTAGCCTTAGTTACATAATCCAATACATTATAATTAGTACATAAGGTAGATACTTTATAGGTTGTATGAAAAACGTGTTTTTTAATTTGATCTATGTTTTGAAGCACATGGATTTAACCTTTGTAATTTAGAAATTTTTTTTGAACCTTTTGGTAGGAGTGAAAGTAGGTTTTAGAATTGGTCGGGTATTAAGATGGTTCAATTAAAAGGTGTTTGAAACCTAAGGGCTAATTGTAGGACTCTATCCACAGGCCAATAGATAATATGATTTTTCCACACCAGTGGTGAGATTAAAATGTATGTCTTGCAAAGTGGTGGCCTTAACATTTACACAGCTGTTATTAGTTTGGAAGAGCAGGTGTTTTGTTAGGGGAGTTTTTTGTTCCATACTCTTCCAACAAACGTTGTTCTGGACCGTGACAACATTTTCATGCTTTAGCTTTTGTATATACAGAAACTGTGGGGGTTTTAAAGGCCAAAGTGTTTAATGGCTTTTTTTTTATTTAAACATTGGGTGTTATTTTAGGAGCACTGACTATAAATTGGCTAGGCATACCAGGTGGTTTAATTATTTAATTTCACATGCATTTTTTTCACGGACCCAGCAGGATTTGATAGGTGGGAGCCCACACCCCTTCAACCGGCCCATAAGCTAGGAAGGAGCACTGTGACTGCCTGCACTTTTACCCTGAAAACCTCCAAGTAGGTCTCCATGGCCACAAATTAGATGGTACTCCTGAAGCATTAGTAAGGGCAGTGGGCCAAGTCTGATGCTTAAGATTACTCTGAATGGCCATGAGCTGGTCATTTAGGAAATCCCGAATCTCTGGACAGACCTGGTCTCACGACAACTTCTTTTCCGCCCCAGTGATATTCAGTACCATCTCTGTTAGCAGTTCCTGGGTCATCGAACTAAGGGCGGAGATAACCCAGGTGCAGGCTGAAATTGGTAAATTACATGTTAACTGTGCTTAGTAATAAGACCCGTGGCTTTTTTTGGCTGCCGTAGTTTTTATCATGTAATTGGGTAACCAAATAACAATAAGGACCCCTTTTATCTGACATACTACAGACCCCGGGAACGGTAGTTATATTAACCCTGCTATGAAACCCACTATTCTTAATTTTGGATTCTTGAGGCTCATTTGTAGTGATATTATATACTTTTATCTTTACTGACCCGTCTGTTTTTCACTTAATTGTTCGCTCATGTGGGATATTCTGAACCTTTAAATATTTTTTTGAAAAAAAAATTTTAATAGATTACTAAGGTGTGAAGGCTTTGGCCATTGGGCTTCATTAGAATATATGGTATTGTCTGTATTTGGGTATGTTACATGGGGTGGTAGTGGAAAAAATGGTGGGGGCAGTCGCAGAAGGTGCCTTTGGTATTTGTTATCTGAAAGCCAATTAGGGAGGGCAATACATGCTGAAGGTACTTGGCCAAAAACACAGGGCACAGCCTGTGGAATAAACCCCAAAGTTCAAGGGGAGAGGGATAGCTCAGTGGTTTGAGCATTGGCCTGCTAAACCCAGGGTTATGAGTTCAATCCTTGAGAGGGCCACTTAGGGGTCTGGGGCAAAAATCAGTACTTGGTCCTGCTAGTGAAGGCAGGGTGCTGGACTCAATGACCTTTCAGTTCTATGAGATAGGTATAATCCCAACCATGGGTCCCACAAGTTTCTCCCTGCCAGTGTATAATTTTGTATTTATTTATTTATTTATTTATTACCAGGGCCAGTTTTTAATGTCTTTTGTAGTCAGGAATCCCTGGACTTTGGCAGTTTCAGCAGAGCGAGCATTCCTTCTTTCCTGGAGCAGTCATGGTTTAGTACCATGCAGGGGAGAGGTTACCAGCACCTTATCCTGTGGTATTTTGTTTTTTTTAGCAGATGTTGGATGTATGGTGGTTTTGTCAGTGGACAAGGCAGAGGTTACTAGCACTTCACCTTGTCCTTGTCTCCTGCTGTCCAGAAGGAGGAAAATAAATACCAGCAGAAGAGAGAGACTGATCCACAGTCGGAGTGGGATTATCTCTAGGCGGAAGGGCCTTTTTGCAGTGAGAAGCATGGGTCCAGGCAGTCAGTCCTTGGCACTTCACAGCGGTGTTGGTAGTTAGCAGGTAAGGCCCTTTCCAGCGTGGGGCCAGAGCAGTCTTTCGCTGATGGACCTTTATGTAGACCCAGTCTCCTGGTTTTAACGAATGATAGGGTTGCTTAGGATCCTTGGGTAGTGCTTCTTTCACCTGTGAATAAAGAAACCTAGCACATTTTATTAATGCCTGGCAGTAATTAAGCATTGTATTACAATGAAGGATTTTGCAGGCTTAAAGCAGCAAGAGCGGCCCCACTACTCCTGTTCAGGGTATCCCTGGGTTCTCGCTATTACTTCCTGTCCAGGTATTTTGCTGGGGCCCCTCTGTGGCAGTCTAAACCGGCTTTCTGTGGTCTTTTTTAGGATTCCAAAACAACGCGGTTTCAGGGACATGAAGCTTGGCTCCCCCTTTCACTATTTTGTCTGTTTTTTATTTTTGCAGCCCCTAATCTTTGTGTTTTGTAGGGTTACCATTCGTCCGGATTCCCCCGCACATATCCGGCTTTTTGAGTTAAAAATAGCGTCCGGGGGGAATTTGTAAATGTCCAGACTTCCCCCCCATGCAGAGCGCGCGCGGCTGATGGCATCCGGTCGGATGGTGCCACTTACATGGGGCTCCGACAGCCAGAGAGAGCCCCTTCTCTGTTTCCCCCTCCTCTTCCCTGCAGCTGAGATCACTCTCTCCCTCCCTGCATTCGCCGTCCGTTCACATCGGGCCTCTGGCAGTCTGGAGCTCCTCCCCCTGCTCCTCCTCCCCTGCTGCCCAGCGTGCCGCCCCGGCATGCTGGTCTGAGCGGCACGGTAAACGGGCCAGGGGGTCGGAGAAGGGGCAGGGAGGTTCTGGAGGGGGCAGTCGAGACAGGGAGCGGGGGGGGGAGGGTCGGGAGTTCTGGGGGGGGCTTTTTGGGGGTGGGGGTGTGGATAAGGTTTTGGGCAGTCAGGGTACAGGTAGTGGGTAGGGTCTCAGGACAGTTAGGGGACAAGGAACAGGGAGGCTTAGGTAGGGGGTGGGGTTCTGGAGGGCAGTTAGGAGCAGGGGTCGCAGGAGGGGTAGTCAGGGGACAAGGAGCGGGGGGGTGTTTGGGAGTTCGGGGGGGGCTGTCAGGGGGCAGGGGTGGGGAGAGGGATCGGAGCCGTCAGGGAACATGGAGCAGAGGGGTTTAGATGGGTTGGGAATTCTGGGGGGGGAGCTGTCAGGGGGTGGGGAGTGGTTGGATGGGGCGTGGGAGTCCCAGGGGTCTGTCTGGGGGTGGGGGTGTGGATAAGGGTTGGGACAGTAAGGGGACAGGTAGGGGGTAGGGTCCTAGGCAGCCAGTTAGGATGGGGGGAGGGTCTCAGGAGGGGGCAGTCAGGGGACAAGGAGCGGGGGGAGGGTTGGGGGGTTCTGAGGGGGGCGGGAAGTGGGAGGGAGTGGAAGGGGCAGGGCTAGGGCAGGACGGGGGCGGGGCTCCTCCCACCATCTTTTTTGCTTGCTGAAATATGGTAACCCTATGTTTTGTTTTGTTTTTTCTGCTGGCCTTGCTGTTTTGCAGAGTTGTGCAGCTGGATTTCTCTTTTTTATGTCCGCTCGGGCACATTCAAGCCCCCCTCTTTCTTGGCTGTTAGCCAAGTCTTGGCTGTGAGCAGTGTCCTTGGGCATCTTATCTTCAGACTGAGCTTGCTAGCTGCAGTGTTGAGCCAACTCATTCTCTGCGTTTTCCTTTTTGGTTTCTTGTAACCTACAAAGGAAACTTTCACTTTTCACTTACACACCTTTTTTTTTTTTTTTTTTAAGAATTAACACATACACATTGCCCATTATACAGTACTTTAGTCTTATTTAATTTATGCCACATACACCCTTCTAGTGAAATGCCTTTATTACAGAGCTTTGGAGCAACAAGCCAGGACAAGCACACCCACTTTTGAGGAGTCCACTCGGTACAACCTCTGGTGTTTAATAGCTTTTCTTTCTTCCCAACCCTCTGGCTTAAGATCCAGGGTAGCCAGAAGGATCCCATGTGCAATATGGGGAGTGGGCTAACTTTTTATGTCGTTGCTTCCAAAGTCTGTTGGTGTGCAATTTTAACATTTTTTTCAATTAAGAGGTCTGGCCAGTTAATTTCTTTTTTTACTTTAGCAAGTGCATTAGAACTTTAGTGTATCATGTACCCTGATATTATCCAAAACACCTGTGTTCCAAGTTGGATAAATCAAGTATTTGCATTTTGGTTTAACCCTTTCATTTGATTTTGAACTAGGCTGTCCTGTAGAAAAATTAAACACAATAATTGTAGCCATATGACAAAGAACACAAAACACATTTTCTATTGTGTCAGTAAATTCATGGTATGTTGGATTGCTCTGGCTTTCTCTCTTTTTTTGAAAGACAAAAAGAACATATAAATAAAATAATAAATAAAATAAATTAATGGAGATAGGATATCTCCTAGAACTGGAAGGGACCTTGAAAGGTCATCGAGTCCAGCCCCCTGCCTTCACTAGCAGGACCTAGTCTACCCCTTCACTATGTCTACGCCTTTTGGGGCGATCAGTCATTGCTTAAAATATTTTTTTATACAAATACCCTTGCTGATTGCAGGCAAAACAGAAGAATTACCCCCATATTTTTCTGTGTTTAGTTTTATAGGCAGGCCAGGTTTTAGTGGCTTTTACCTTGACCAGTTAGGTAATTTGCATTAACACAAATGTTTTCTGGTTTGCTTTTGGATCCAAAGCCATTCACAAAATAAAACTCTTACTTAAAAGGGACACAATTAACCTTTACCAGAGTTCTGATTGCCTTTTACTTTTAACTTCTGCTTTCAAAATGCACAGCGATCTGAAAAGGAAAACACCACCTCTTGTAGCCCCTTAGAGCCTAATAGGATTGTAATTAAGTAGCACTGTATATTTACTTTCCTTTTTTACAATATAGACTGCAGATGTTTGTTTGTTTTTTCTTAACATCCCTTTTATACATTTGGGGCGGTTAAGTTCCAATAAAAACCCCTTATGTTCTTTTAGCTAATTTGACTAAGTTGTTTATAGCCAAATAATTTCAATCACATAGTCTTTTTGACTGGATTTATTTACAGACATTTCTTTGGAAAAGAGCCCATTTTTCTTTCAGAATGGCTGCAAAGAAACAAAATATTTTTTTTAGCATTTTACAAAATTCATCTGCTAAATTTTCTCCAGCGACTAGAGTTAACTTTTTACTTTTGTTTTTAAATCACTTACTTATTTCCCAAAACAACAACCAATTATATTTTCCATGCCTGTAATTACTGCTTCCCTTACTTCCATCACATTTTATTTTTTATCTGTTGTATAACTGCTTGTCTGGGCCCGATCCTGCTTTTCTCACTGAACCGTCTCTTTCCATGGGCACAAGCTTTGTTCCACTATCAGTTTAGCAAGGAGGGTGGGCTTTTCAACTAGCCCCCACCCCTCCTGGTCTCTTTCCTTAAACATTCTCACTCGCTATGGCTACCCGAGTCCTCCCCCATGAGGCTTGCCACCTGGGCAGAACATATGGCCAATGCGCGTTTTAACTGTTCAATTTCCTTTTTATGGCAGACACACTGCAGTTGTGGTGTATGCTGAGCACAAATGGTTAATTTATTTATTTTTTAACAAGTCCCTGAAGGACTTAGCCAGTGCTTCCAGGCGGGTGCGTTCGGCTTTTTTCTGCCTGGAAGTTCTGTCTCGAGGCTTGCAACTTGTCCATTTTTATCTTAAGGCAAGGCTAAAACAGCATCCCTTGCAGTTTCCCACTTGCACAAGTCCTGCTGTTACAAGTCTTGCGTGGTTAGCGTTTGCCTGATTTTTGCTCTATAACAAAACTAAGATGGCTGCACTTAAATCTCCTTTTTTCCTCTTTCACAGATCCTTATATAGAAACTTTGTATTGAACCTTGATATAATGTTATAGCCCTTAAGATAGTATAATTGAGGTAGAAGAAAAATGTCTTTTTGCTAGGAGTAGAATAAGATCTCCCCCCCACACCCCCACTTTGTAATCAATTGCCCTGTTGAATGAACGAGGTGTGAATGAGTAAAGGGTGGAAGGCAGCACCTCCAGACAGCCGCAACCCTTGGAGAGGGGATGGAATCCAGACCCAAGAACAATAAAACTTGTCAAGTGGGCTCACTAAAGAGGATCAGACATATTGATGCCTTGCCGGTTAGAAGCCAACACCTTCTTTTGGGAACACCCTCTTTGCAGCATTGGGACAACACCCAGAGAGAAGTAGCTTAAAGGACCAACGGACACAGACCCAGATTTTGAATCTGGAACAGATTTGCATGAGAGGGAAGCTGCTATAAATGTGAGGTGTCTTGCAGAGGACTCCGGGTCTCGTCTTGTCAACTTCGGAGCATCGATCTGGATCAGCAGAAACCCGGCTCCACCCCTCCCTATCTAACTCACCTGGCCAGTGAAGTTAAGGGGAGCAACTAGTTGGTAACAACAACAAGACGGAGTGTGCTTGTGTGTGTATGTGAGTGCATGAGTGTAATATAGATCATATGCATTTGATACAGTGTTGATACATGTATTACTAATAAATGTGTTTTGCCTTATTCCCCCTGAAAAGATCCTGTGCAGTACTTTAAGTACAACATCGTCTCCCCACATGCATGAGAATGAGTGAGATCAGAGCTACTCCCCTTACTGTAAAAAGAAGAACAGGAGTACTTGTGGCACCTTAGAGACTAACAAATTTATTAGAGCATAAGCTTTCGTGGACTACAGCCCACTTCTTCGGATGCATCCGAAGAAGTGGGCTGTAGTCCACGAAAGCTTATGCTCTAATAAATTTGTTAGTCTCTAAGGTGCCACAAGTACTCCTGTTTTTCTTTTTGCGGATACAGACTAACATGGCTGCTACTCTGAAACCTCCCCTTACTGTAAATACCCATCCTCACCCCACGGACTGCAAACACACGACACCCCTTGGTGCTAGCGAGTCGTTGGAGGGGGAGAGGCGTGAAGCTGTTTTCTGTGAAAATGGACTGACTTTATTGCTGTTGGCATCTGGGGACTTGGTTTGTTTCCTTTCCATTGTTTTATTTGTTTAGTCTCTCCCTGAGACATGGACTGTCCTCCCCTCACCCCACCCCCCCAATGGTGCAGCCTCCCTCTTTTGTTTTGTATATTTTGCCTATTAGTAATAAACATGGTGATTAAAAAATGGATCATCTAATTTAACCTTGGTGTCTGTGCTGGCTGGGTGGGGAAGGGACCATCTGTACAGCGGCTGGCGCGGCAGGGTCAAGGTCTGTGGCTGGAGCCCGTGGGCACTAGCGCACTACCAAGATAGGTGCCCTGCTGCAGCTTCTGTCTCTGATTGTTTCATTTTGCCACTGAAATAGGAATGAGCTGGATGCACAGGGGAGACATTTCCTCGTTCTTAAAGGCCTGCTGGTAGCTGGGATACAGCAGGGTCCTGGGAGTTGGACTCTGATTCCCACTGGCTGGGATCCCTCAATCCACCCTGACTTGGTACAGCGCTTGGAATGCTGGGATACCTACCCAGGGTGCAATGCAAGCAAAATGGTAAAGTTGCCCAACGCTTCCCTTTACAAGCCTTGTGTTCAGTTGCTTATAACTTTGCCGCGCATCATCCATTTGGGCTGAAACTTTCCATGTTGTGTGTCTGCCTCGGGTTGAATATTTGGGAGAAATTTCAGCCAAAACAGTTCAGCCATTTCCAAAAAATGAGGCTAAGGGCAAGCACCTTATTTTGCTCAAGTTAAAAATGTTATGACCCTTTCTTTGAGAAGCTCTAGTCTCCCCATATTTCAGAGCAGGGACTCAAAACTGGGCGAGGGCATAGTCTGTGTGTCAAGGCTGATGTGCTTTTAGCCAGCCCCGGGAAAAGTTTGCCTAAATGTGGCCACATCATAAGCCTTTGAAAAATTGTGGTCTGCACACGCTCACTGGAGATGCTTTAGATTTTAGCTGCTAAGTTCTCCAAACATCCTGTGTGCGCGCTCCAGCCTCGGGCTGAGCTACGCTTCCCCGCGCTTGCAGCTCTGGGCAGCCTGTGCTGGGCTCAGAGCTGGGAATGGAGAGCAGGCAGCCTCTCTCCGGTGCTCTCAGTGCCTCTCCGCTGGGCCCAGGCTGTGTGAAGAGAAACCCGCCTGATTCACATGTGGATAGGGTTACCATTCATCCGGATTTACCCGGACATGTCCTCCTTTTTGTGCTAAAAATAGCGTCCGGGGGGAATTTGTAAATCACTCAAAATGTCCGGGATTTCCCCCCTCCCCGGCAGAGCAGAGCGAGCGGC
The DNA here is from genome assembly GCF_027887155.1 of Malaclemys terrapin pileata. Taxonomy (NCBI): domain Eukaryota; kingdom Metazoa; phylum Chordata; order Testudines; family Emydidae; genus Malaclemys; species Malaclemys terrapin. Next base: position 40,826,082 of record NC_071517.1, on the reverse strand, counting down.
TGGGAGGGCTGCAGGAAAGTCACGGGCTGGACTCTGGAGCAACTGTAGAGGAGCTCCTCCACCCCCCACCCTCCCCGCCTCCCTCCCTGCATTCTGAGCCGGCAGCTCCTCCTCCCCTGCAGCCCAGTGCCCCGGTCCGGCAGCACTGTGCAGGGCCAGGGACCGGGTTTTGTGTTGTGCTGGGGAGTGCAGCCACGTGTCCGGCTCGCACAGAGCCCAACACCCTGTTCTGAGCAGCAGGGTAAGGGGGCCAGGGGACAGGAGAAGGGGCAGGGAGATTCTGGAGGGGGCAGTCAAGAAACGGGGGGGAGGGGTCAGGAGTTCAGGGGGGGGCTTTTTGGGGGGAGTGGAGAAAGTTTTGGGCAGTCAGGGTACAGGTAGGGGGTAGGGTCCTGGGGGGCAGTTGGGGGGGGTCTTAGGAGGGGGCAGTTAGGAGACAAGGAACAGGGAGTCTTAGGTAGGGGGTGGGGTTCTGGAGGGCAGTTAGAAGCAGGGGTCCCAGGAGGGGGCTGTCAGGGGACAAGGAGCGGGGGGGTGGGGGGCTGGGAGTTCTGGGGGGGAGCTGTCAGGGGGCAGGAGTGGGGAGAGGGATCGGAGCAGTCAGGGGACAGGGAGCAGAGGGGTTTAGATGGGTTGGGAGTTCTGGGGGGGGCTGTCAGGGGGTGGGGAGTGGTTGGATGGGGCATGGGAGTCCCAGGGGTCTGTCTGGGGGTGGGGGTGTGGATAAGGGTTGGGGCAGTCAGGGGACAAGAGGCAGGGAGGCTTAGGTAGGGGGTGGAGTCCTGGGGGGCAGTTAGGGGCAGGGGTCCCAGGAGGGGGCAGTCAGGGGACAAGGAACGGGGGGAGGGTTGGAGGTTCTGGGGGGGCGGAAAGTGGGAGGGGCAGGGGCGGGGCTAGGGCGGGGTTCCTCCCATCCTCTTTTTTGCTTGCTGAAATATGGTAACCCTACATGTGGATGGACCCTGGGGCTGAGAACCAGTCTGAAGGAGGAGGGCAGATGGGTGCTTGTGTGGAGAGGGAGAAAGGGACAGGCACGAGGGTGGAGGGCATGCTGACTGGAGGCCAGGGTGAGGGGAGGAGACAGGGACAATAGAAGAAGGGGCAGAAGGTGTCATGCTGAGGGATTGCTGGCGGTGGGGTGAGGAGGGTGAGAATATGCAACGGAGTCTGTGCCTGCTAAAACACTTCCCTCCAGGCCTGGAATGGGGCCAAGATCCTGAGTCCTACTATACAGTCAGCAACTAGCTTTGAAACCCACCTGCAAAGCATCTCCTGGCCCTCCGGTGCTAGGCTATAGAGACGATGACAACCTACTACTGCAGTCAGTTACTCTGGTAAGCTCAAGTGGCAGAGGGCTGGGTGGTGGAGCTAAAGGCTCCAACCTTGCTGGGTGTTAGTATGATGCCACAGCATGGAATTTGTTTTTTCAGTTTGCTTTTTAAAAAGGGGCCCTGTGCAGCAATTGCTGTGAGGGGAGGGGTGGTGAGCACCTCCTGCTGCACTGGTTGCTCTAAGAAATGGGGGAGGGAAGTGTCAGAGTCTGAGGTTTAATCCCCTCCCTCCTGGGCAGCAGGATTCTGTGTAGCTGCTTCCCCACACCAACCTAGAGGCCAGGGTAGAGGGGCTGCCATTAAGTGATCAGAACCAGTACCACACCATGTTGGTGGAATAGTGCACCTGATTGTCCCCTGCCACCCCTTGTATGGCTGCAGAGAAGCTTCCAGAGGTGCCTTGAGCCACAACAGCTGCTTGTACAATGGCCAACAGCCTCACACTGTGGTGTCCCCCTCTCTAATCATCTCAGTGATGTGTTAACTCTGAAACCTACCGATGGCTGTTGGACATTCACAGGTGGTCCAAGTAGGACAGCTGCACAGTGCTCAATGAGCCAGTCTACTATACTGGCCATTCAACTTTCCAGCCGTTAACTCTGAAACCTACTGTTGAGAGTGCAAGTGGTAAACAGGACTTGGGCCACAGGGGGTTGTAAGATGAACAGCTCAACCTCCTCACCTTGTTTACATCACGGGGGGGGGGAGGGGGTTGAGCCTGAAACTGACCAATGATGACTTGGCCATCATTAACTACCTCACACTGAATCACATTCACTGACACGGCCTCGATTGTGTCAAGGGCAAACAGACCCAAATACAAGGTCACTTCCAGCCTTGACTCACCCTTGCCATATCTAGCACCTAGAGGCCCTGCTGCAGTCACCTTCAGCTCAGTTTTTCCCCACCCCTGCTGCCATTGCTGATTCATGGAGCATTTAACAGCTAATGCTGAGACCCACCCCCCCATGCAGCATCAGCTCAATGGGGTGTATTAGAATCAAGTGCCCACCACAGCCCCAAAGGGCCACGACCCAGCCTGTGCTAAAGGAGAGCGGCTGAAGGAACAGACCTGCTCCCAATAGATGCAGGGTAACAGAAGGATGCATCAAGGGAGGGCTGAATAGGCCTGGCAGAGCTGAACACAGGGGCTATGGCTCCGAGGGCACTAGGCTAATGTGCTGGCAGGGGGAAGCAGCTGGGGAACAAGGTGGGTGTCTGTACTTGTCCCAGCCTGGGCTCAGCTCCCAGGGACTGGTTCGCTTAAGGCAGTGGTTCTCAACCAGGAGGACACCCCCCCCTTTGGGTACAGACATCTCTTCCAGGGGGTACATCAACTCATCTAGACATTGGCCTAGTTTTACAACAGGCTACATCGAAATGCACTAGCCAAGTCAGTACAAACTAACATTTCATACAATGACTTGTTTATACTGCTCTATATACTGATATGTAAGAACAATATTTATATTCCAGTCAGTTATTTTATAATTATATGGCAAAAATGAGAAAGCAATTTTTCAGTACTAGTGGCTGTGACACGTCTGATTTTGTGAGCAAGTCATTTTTAAGATGAAACTTAGGGTACACAAAACAAATCAGCCTCCTGCAAGGGGTACATGAGCCTGGAAAGGTGGAGAAACACTGATTTAGGGAGAAAGACACAGGGGCCTTTCCACACTGCTAGGCTGGGCTCTGATCCAGCCAGTTGTAAGAATTGGGCCTTTGACTTTACCCTAATTGAGCCTCTCAGGGTTCCCTCCGCACTCTGAACTCTAGGGTACAGACATGGGAACCCGCATGAAAGACCCACCCCCCAGCCTATTTCTAGCAGCTTAGGTTAAAAACTCCCCAAGGCACAAATTTTTCCTTGTACCTTGGATTAGGTAACGCTGCCACCACCAAGTGATTAGACAAAACTCAGGGAAAGGACCACTTGAAGTTCCTACTCCCCCGTAATATCTCCCCAAGCCCTACACCCCCTTTCCTGGGGAGGCTTGAGAATAAACAAGATGAGCACAGACCAACCTTGGGTTTTTTTAGGGCACTAAAAAAAAAACAATCAGATTCTTAAAAAAACAGAATTTTATTAGAAAGAAAAAGGGTAAAAGAAGCGCCTCTGTGAAATTAGAATGGAAGATAATTTCACAGGGCAATCAGATTCAAAACACAGAGGGTTTCCCTCTGGGCAAAACTTTAAAGTTACAAAAAGAAAACCAGGAATACACCTCCCTCTCAGCACAGAGAAAATCACAAGCCAAAATAAAAGTACGCTAACGCATTCCCTTGCTAGTACTTACTAATTCTAATGGAGTTGGATTGCTTGCTTTCTTGATCAGTCTCCGGAAAGCACACAGAGCAGACAAAAAAAAAAAAAAGCCCCCCGCATTTGAAAGTATCTTGTCCCCTTATTGGTCCTTTTGGTCAGGTGCCAGCCAGGTTACCTGAGCTTCTTAACCCTTTACAGGTAAAAGGATTTTGTGCCTCTGGCCAGGAGGGATTTTATAGTACTGTATACAGAAAGGTTGTTACCCTTCCCTTTATATTTATGACAGAGCCCCCTGTGAGTAACAAGTTCATTAGTTGACACCATACCAACCCTGTGGACTGGAAAAGGTCTGAAAGGGCGAGAACTCCCCCGGCTTAGCCCAAACACACAGCCCTGGAATTCTAGTAGGAGGCCTGGGCTAAGCTCAGGTCTGGTTAGAAACAGCCAGAGCTCCATGACCTCATAACAGTGTGTCAGAAACTAGGCCAAAGGGGGGGTACAAAATGAGGGGGATGGGCTAGCCTCCCCCTCCCCCCACATTCCTTTTGAGTGTTCTTAAAGAGACTCAAGGGAGAAAAATTGGCAACTGGAGTGGAATTGGCTACTGTCTGGCAGCCTCTCCCAGTGGTTTCTGGGACCCCGGGCCCACCTTCAGCCAAATGGACAGAGATGGCCTGAGCAGGGTGGGTCAAAGAGGGACCCAGAGACCCCACTGCTTGCTGCAGTGAAATCCCAACCCCGACCTGGGACGTGACTTTATCCCCCGCCCCTCATGTGTCCTTTTCCTTCCTCAACTCTGCTGTGAGCCTACCACCAGAGAAGTGGTCTGAACAGCCCGCTGCTGGCACACAGATCGTTGAGCAGTTGATCAGCCCCCCAGGGCTGGGCTCATGCTTCTCCATTGCAAGCGCGCCAGAGAGAAGCTGCATTGTCCCTCAGTGCTGTGCTTTCATGTCCCCTCTGGTGAGCGGTCAGCTCGACCTGTCTCCCAGCAAACGGGATGGGAGCTCAGCTAAACTCCTCCAGCCTTGCTCCCATCTCAGGGCCCACTCTCTCCTGCTCAAGGGAAAGGGACGCCGTTCACACGACAGCCTTAGTGGAAGTGTAAAGAGTCAAGGTTTTGCCTGGTTTTCCTCCTCCGCTGTGTCTTTAGTCAAAAGGCTGGTGAATGGTGCGAGTGCCAAATCCCGTACCCCGTTCAACATGGTTTAGCCTTTCCCTCTCCACAGCAGTAACACAGATGGGTCCATCCCATGGTCAACCATTGGCCCCATGTGTGTCACAAGTTGTGGGGGCTCAGCCCAGCCTCCAGCAGGGCAGGTACCCTGATCCCAACGCCCCCTCCCCACCGGCCATGTTGGCAGAAGTGGCCCCAGCTCCCCTCTGCCCCCTTGAAGGAGTGAGTGGGCCGGACAGACACCCCTCCACCCCCAACCTCTCCGGCCATGATGAATCCCCACCCCCTGCACAATCAAAGCCATCACCAGCCACTTTTTCCCTTCCTGTTTTAATTGAATCCTGTCAAACAGAAGCAGAACGAGGCTCGATGCATCCTCAGAGCAGCTGGGGGGGGGAGAAAAGTCCAGCAATGGGGCACAGGACCCTCCCCACCTGGCCCAGAATAGACCATTCTAATACAAACTCCCCCCCCCCGCCCTTCATATAAATAACCAATGGCCCTTCCCAGAAAGGAAGCAGGTGGCAAAATACCCACCCCACCTTCACAGGTTTAGCCCCACCCCGTCATTATAGCCACACCTCCTCCGCTATCCAGCTGCACAAAAGTCCTGCTGCAAAGGGGCAGGTGGGTGAATGGGGAGTCCATGATGTTGGGGGGAGCTTTGGGAGATCCCGCCCCTGCCTCACTCGCGGGGCTGGTTGATGATGACCTCGCCCAGGGCCTCTAGCAACTCGCGCTTGTAGTCATCAAAGTTGCCGTCAATCTGCTTGACGCTCTGCTCCTCCACCACCCACAGCTGGCAATTGGTCTCCGTGATCAGCCGGGCGTCGTGGCTCACAATGATGACGGCTGCAAGGGGAAGCGGGGGTTAGAGGAGCAGAGGGATCCCTCATTCCAAGGGGTGGGGGATACCTTCACACATATGCTCCTCCGCCCCCATCTGTGGGATGGTATCGCCCAGGAAAATGCATGCTGGGTAGTTTGTGCAGGCCCTTTTGTGGTGTGGTGTCACTCGGTGAGGGGCATTATAGGAAGTGGTTTTTATCCCTAAATAACCAACTTCCTCCCCTTGGAACAGACCAATGGGGCCCATCCAGCCTCGTATTCCCTCCCTTCCCCCCAGAGCAGACCAATAGACCCATCCTGCCCCAAATTCCCACCCCAGTCCCAGACCAGATCAACAGACCCCTCTAGTCCAAATTCCCTCCCGCACTCTTGGACCAGACCAATGGGCCATTCCAGCCTGGAATTCCACCCCCCACCCCAGCACCAATTGGCCCTTCCGGTCCAGAATTCCCTCCCCACCACCGCAATGGACCATTCCAACCTGGAATGCCCTTCCCCGTGACCTGGACCAAACTAATGGGCTGTTCCAGCCTGGAATTCCCTCCCCACCAGGGCAATGGGCCCATCCAGCCCAGTCCAAGCACCCACTGGCATCACTCACCTCCTTTGTACCCATTGATGGCATCAGCCAGGGCGTCGATGGACTCGATGTCCAGGTTATTGGTAGGTTCGTCCTGGGGAAGAGACAATGGGCTGAGATGGCGAAGGGGCAGATCCCAGAGAGAACCCAGGAGAACTCCCAGCCCCCCTGCTCTAACCCACTGGACCCCACTCTCCTCCCAGAGCTTGGGATAGAACCCAGGAGTCCCGGCTCCCAGCCTCCCCTGCTCTAACCCACTGGACCACACACCCCACCCAGGGCTGGAGATAGAACCCAGGAGCCCTGGCTCCCAGACCCACCCCCCACTCTAACCCACTGGGCCTGGTGCTCGCCAGGGCCCTGTCCCACCCCTCGCCCCAGAGACACTCACCAGAATGAGGACATCAGGCTGCCTGCAGATCAGCTCGAAAACACCACGTGAACCTTCTGGCCTCCTGGGGGGAAGGGAGAAGTGGGGCAGGGTGCGGGATGAGACAGGGGAACCCCCTCCCCACTTGTCTGCATCATCCCCCACCCCAGACAGCCAAGCCCTTCCCACCTCCAACTTAAGCTGCTGGCTGCCCTCCCCCAACCCACGCCCCCCACCTCCCCTGGGTGTCCCCCACTTCTCCAGACCCTGCCACTTACTCTATATACTCAACCCCAAGCCTTCCCTAGAGCCCGCTCCAAGGCCCCCCACTCCCGAGGCTCCGCCCCCGGTACCGGAGAGCTTGCAGATCTGGATGGTGTGAGCATGGATCTCGAGGCCAAAGCACCCCAGGCACTTGCGGGTGTCCTGGTAGGACAGGTTGAAGTCACGCTGCAGGTACTCGGTCGCCGTCTCCTGCATGTTCAGCTGGTCGGCGTATTGCTGGTTAAAGAAGCTGATTTTCTATGGGGAGAAAGAAAGGGGCAGAGTCACCACCAAAAGCAGTGCCCCCTGGCTGCTGTTTCCCCCTCCCTGTCGCACCCTGGCTCTGCTGGTGCCCCTCAATTGAATCCTGCAGCCCCCTGCTACCCCAGCCCTGGGCTTCCCCTCCCCCCACCCAGCTTGCCAGTGCCCCCAATCCCAACCTGCAGCCCCCCTGTTATCCCAGCCCTGTGCTCCCCCCCAGCTCTGCAGATGCCCCCTATCCTGACCCATAGTTCCATTATCCCAGCCCCGGGCTGCCCCCTGCTCTGCCAGTGCCCCCCTGGACCGGACCGGCTTACTTTCACCTCTCCCAGTGGTCTAAACTATTTTGCCACCCCCACATCTGCTTTCTCTCCTTTTCCTTCTCTCTCTCCCCTACAAACCTGGCCCAGCCACCTGAGACAACCAGATGTTTTGCACCAGTGCCAGTAGCCTGTGACCAGAGAGGCAGGTTAGAGCAAGGCCTTAGCCAGCTGGATGTGGAGAGAAGTTTGCCACAGACAGACTTGTTGCCGGCACAGAGTGCCCGAGGACAGCAACAGCAGGGTTCATTGCCCGGTGTGCGTCGCACCAATGAGCACACCAGGGTGGAGAAGCAATCAAAGTTTATTTGAGATCTCAAAGCGGTGCAAGGAGACTGGCACGTCTCAGATCAAGCACACCAACATAAGCAGTTTTTCTCTTTTTATACTTTACTTTAGCAAAGCTCTTCCCTTCCCCCCCATTCCCCCCTCTCCCCCTCCCTTCCCTTGTAGTAGTTACATTAAGCAGGTAGCAATTACATTTAAGCAGTTAAGTCATCTTGGCGGCTATAAGTCTAGCTCGTTAGTAACTCTTCTTTGAATTGTTATCTCGTCCCTTTAGCCAGAAACATGCAGGCCTCATTATTACCGCTTGGTACCGGTATGAGCGGTGTTGCAACAGATAACTGCCCATTACACATTCCGATTTCTGCATCTGGCTTTTGAGGTCGATTAGAGTTTAAACATGGAGGGACTTTGGTTCATTTAGGCCTAGTGCAGGAAAGGTTCATCGACACTCGTGGTCTTCCACCCTCCCGAGTTACCTAGGGTTATGCCTAGTGACACCAACAGGCTGATCAGCCAGCGGCCCATGCCTGGGTTTGTCCTGCAGGGAGCCTGCAAGCGAGACTGAATGCTGACAGGAGAAGTTTCTACACAGCATTGGGAGAAGCTGCCCGCGCCCAAGGATGGTGGGGTCCCCAGGGGGGCGGGGTCTGGGGCAGGGGGCTGCAGCGTGATGGGTTTATCGCTAGGACCCAGGAGCAGCTGGGATGCGGCTGGGAGCAATCGCTGGGGTCAGTCTCGGTGTAGTGTATTAAACTGCTCCGCGTAGCAATGTGCTACTGGTAGCAGTTACCGGATTGTAAGGAACTGCTATTGTAGTAAACTGCTACCTGAGGTAGCAAATGCCTACTGATAGCAGTTTCTTGCACTGTAGTGTATGTGAAATTGCTACATGTAGAAATGTGCCACCTGTAGCAGTTATTTATACTTATAGATTGTAAGAAAGAGCTTTTGTAAAAAGATACTACTTCCCTCATAGGTCATGTTTTCTAGACCTTAAATTTTCTTTTCTTTTCTCGGGACTCTCTCCAATTTGTCCACATCTTTCCTGAAATGCAGCGCCCAGAACTGGACACAATACTCCAGTTGAGGCCTAATCAGCGCAGAGTAGAGCGGATATCCCAGAGTGATGTTCTGGTTTTTTGCATAGATCCCTTTCCAGAGTATTCGTATTCAGCTTGTGGTCCAGATCCCTTTCCGCAGTACTCCTTCCTAGGCAGTCGTTTCCCATTTTGTGTGCGTGCAGCTTGTTATCATTCACAAACTTTATAATTGTGCTCTGTATGCCATTAGCTCAATCATTGATTCAGATTGGAGAACCCCACTCATTGTTCCCTTTCAACCTGACTCAGCCCTTTCAGCCTGTGAATCACTGATAACTACTGTCAGAACTGTTTTCCAACTAGTTTTGCACCCATCTTATTTTAGCTCCATCTAGGTTGCATTTCCATAGTTTGTTTATGAGAAGGTCATGGGAGACAGTATCAAAAGCCTTACTAAAGGCAAGATAGACCGGTCCTACAGATAGCATTTTCACACACACACGTGTAAGAAATCGCAATCTGTAGGGATGTGCTACCTGTAACACTGCAATCGGATGAAGCTAATCCCTACAGATAGCAGTCTCACATATCTATGGTGTGAGAAACTGCTCTCTGCTTGAATTAGCTACATCAGATGGCCTTTTTAGCAAAGTAGGACCTGTCGCTGCTGCAGGTAGCACGGTCCTACAGATTGCAGTTTCTGTGTTAGAAACTGCAATCTGTAGGGATGTGCTACCTGTAACACTGTGTTATATGTGATGAAGCGAATTCCTACAGAGAGCAGTTTCTGACACACTGTGAGACTGCTATCTGTAGCAATTTGCAACCTGTAGCAGAGAGATAGTGAATTCTTACCATTAGCAGTTCCTGTGAGCTGCGAAGGGCCGTACCTGTGGACGCTCAGGTAAACAGTGTCTCGTGACCTGCTAGTGATTTTCCCTTACAACCTGAAATGCATAGTTTGAAAACCCCTGGCCTAGCAAAATAAGCAAACCTACCCTGCTATTTTCATTAAGAGAAAAAGAAACTAATGCTGAATACTGCAGCTGACAGAATGTGATATAAACAAGTATCACGCAGATCTCTGCCTTGTTAGAAGAGCTTTCTGCTAAACTCTGCACATGCCCAGCCCAATCATACTCCCTACCTTCATCTGGCTTCTCTCACTCAGCACAAAACAAAATACACACAAGATGACATTTGGAAAGATGAGAGTTTCAGCTGATTAACCTGCCAGATAATAGCTGCTGCTGCTGGAAATATAGTGGGGGAATATACCAGAGAGATTACACTGATCAGGCCTTTTGAGAATTTACCAGGGAAATCCAGAAATTTTATAATTCAGGATTCTGAAGAAAAGTACAGGGAAATGAGAGCCAGGATTTCCACTGACTTGCTGTGTAACCTTTGGCAAGTTATATCACCTTGTGTGCCTCCAGTTTGTCCTCTCAGCTTTCCCCTGCCCTGTTAACTCAAGAGTAAATAGGCCAGCTCCAATTCTGATTTCAGCAGCAGATCTTTTCACCCCTCTGGCTCTATCACCAGGTGTTAGATAGAAGTTGCTGTGCCTCCCACCTCTCATTTGGTGTAGTGTACAAAAGAAATAGAGAAATGATTTTTGCAAACAAACATTCCATTCCTACACGGAAACTATTGACATGCTTGATAAATGGAAGTGTGTCAACAAATTCTTTAAAAACAACGGTGTGGTAAGCAACACCTTTGAGAAGCCATTCTCTGTCTTCCTCAGCCTCCGTAACCATGTCATCAAAATCACCTGGATGACCGCTTGAAACTCTTGACACTACACACTCCTCAAAAAGAAGAACAGGAGGACTTGTGGCACCTTAGAGACTAACAAATTTAGTAGAGCATAAGCTTTCGTGGGCTACAGCCCACTTCTTCGGATGCATATAGAATGGAGCATATATTGAGGAGATATATATACACACATACAGAGAGCATGAATAGGTGGGAGTTGTCTTACCAACTCTGAGAGGCCAATTAATTAAGAGAAAAAAAAAAAAAAACTTTTGAAGTGATAATCAAGCTAGCCCAGTACAGACAGTTTGATAAGAAGTGTGAGAATACTTACAAGGGGAGATAGAGTCAATGTTTGTAATGGCTCAGCCATTCCCAGTCCTTATTCAAACCGGAGTTGATTGTGTCTAGTTTGCATATCAATTCTAGCTCTGCAGTCTCTCTTTGGAGTGTGTTTTTGAAGTTTTTCTGTTGTAATATAGCCACCCGCAGGTCTGTCACTGAATGACCAGACAGGTTAAAGTGTTCTCCCACTGGTTTTTGAGTATTTTGATTCAGAAAAACTTCAAAAACAGACTCCAAAGAGAGACTGCAGAGCTAGAATTGATATGCAAACTAGACACAATCAACTCCGGTTTGAATAAGGACTGGGAATGGCTGAGCCATTACAAACGTTGGCTATCTCCCCTTGTAAGTACTCTCACACTTCTTATCACACTGTCTGTACTCGGCTAGCTTGATTATCACTTCAAAAGTTTTTTTTTTTTTTTTTTTTTTTTTTTTTCTCTTAATTAATTGGCCTCTCAGAGTTAGTAAGACAACTCCCACCTGTTTATGCTCTCTGTATGTGTGTATATATATCTCCTCATTATATGTTCCATTCTATATGCATCCGAAGAAGTGGGCTGTAGTCCACGAAAGCTTATGCTCTAATAAATTTGTTAGTCTCTAAGGTGCCACAAGTACTCCTGTTCTTCTTTTTGCGGATACAGACTAACACGGCTGTTACTCTGAAACTACACACTCCTCCTTTTCCATGTGTGTGACCTCCACTTGGCTGTTGTGAGGCTTGTTAGATACGTTGCCTCCCATTTCTCCTACCTCTGAGGTTTTCACAGTGTCATCCACAGCAGTTTCCTTTTCCATGTTTCTCTGTGATATGTTTTCCTCACCTAATTTTGGAGGCTTTTTAAATACTTTTAGTTGGGAGATACTGTACAACTTTGTTAAATCTTTCCCTAACTTGTTTTCTAATTTTACTCTTTTGCCCTCTACAGCGGCAGTTTTGTATGGTCCCACGTAGGTAGGTTGTAGCAGCCCTCCCTTTCTTGTTTTCCTTCTCGTATTCAGTAACATGACAGTGTCCCCAACCTTGAATGTTATTTCCCCATGTTTACAAGTCTTAGTTTTGGCATACTGTATTTGTTGCTTTTCTTGTGCTTTTGGAACATTACTAATAGCCAGTTTAGTTTCAGCATCACGTCTAGCTTCAATTTTCATGATGTACTCTTTGTAGTATTCTTCATCAGATTCCTCAAAATCTGTTGACTTTGGAAACAAATGGAGAAGGAGTTGTGTTTGTAAAAAGAACAATCGCAGAATAACATATGCACCTGAAAGCTGAAGGACACTTACCGTGTAGTTGTCTGAGACTTGGTCTGGGAATCTTGCCTCAAAGCCATACAGTAGTCGATAGGGTGACAATTTGGTTGTCATGTTTGGTTTTGTTCTCAAAGAAAATACGTCACCAAGAAATTCATCCCAATTAGTCGCACTGTCATCAACCAACTTGTGCAATGCTCTGTAAAAAATGGGGATGGATTATTTGTGGGGGAAGGGGAAAGGACTGTCTTTACTGAGAGAAATTGTATGCAATCGAAAAGGCGTAAAGAGGCCATCCTAGTGCAGTGGGATAATTCCTTTTACTTGAAATAAAAGATAAGTTGAGTTTCAACGTACTAAACGTTTGAAGCAATTTGTAGCTTCTGTCATAGTGCATTCTCCTTTCTATTAATACTGTAATTTTCCCTGCCCTAAAATTACCTTTTGATGGATTTGTTTGTGTTTTCAGTTAGTCCATTGGTTTGTGGATGGTATGGGTTAATGAAGCTATGTTGTAGTCCCAATTTTTTGCACATCTCTAGGTTAAGCTGAAAGGAACAAAGGTATTCTAAAAACTTTCCTTTGGACAGGTTTGGTGTGTAACCCTAACTCTAACCCTCTCCCCTGATACCTTACATGGCATGCTTTATATGTAAGATCACAGTTATATGAAAATAAGGAACATGGGGTACACTCCCCCAAGGTATAGAATGTCACACATTCATTTTCTGATATAGCTGTAAAACTACTCTTAAAAGTTTTCTAAATACAGTAAATCACTGTCTAAAAATGTATAGTGTGTACCTTTTAGAAATGAAACTTATATCTAACTCTGAGTTGTGAAGAATATGTATTAAGGCTATAACAACCAACGAGAATGCACTTTTATCTAGAAAACCATGATTAAATCGAGTCTTCCTGACTAATGATTTAAATTATGATTTAAATCAATTTGATTTAAATCAAATCCACCATGGTTTAGGGCCAGTGTCACAGCCTTATGTACATGTTTATTACTCAAGAAATCTTTACTGACACTTTCGCTGTATGACAAGATGCTTAGTCGCCATCCTCAAAATACCCATTAGACAAACACTAGATACCAAACTCATTTTTGGAGAAGAGAGAGCCAACCCCACATTCCTATATTTTCAGGACTGTTTAAAAAACATTTTGTGAGTGGAATTTAATGACTCTTGCATGAAAAACCTTAATGAAAGTCTGAACATTTAAAAAGAAATCTTTATTAGTCCCTTTCCACTGCATAGTAGGTCATACAGTCTATTAATAAAAAAAATGAATGCACACAAAACATTGAGAGTAGTGAAAAACATTATAAGTAGTATGTGAAATACTTAATTCCTTTGGAAAGCAAGCTCATAGGCAGAACATCTACCATTGTGCTTTATACAGAATTCCACTTCTGTCACTGTTACACACACATAAGGAGCAAAGAAGTATCACCACAAAAATTACACTCAAAACTGTGGTACTCATTGTGCTCTCATTTAATTTTTGAGACATTTTCTTTAGCCTTTGTCTTCACTGTTAAAACTTAACTTGTCTTGTGTTGTTTTCATTAGTGTTATTAGCAGTGAGAAAAAGGTCTATGCCTGCATAATGGGGACACAAGATATATTATACACACCTGGATTATTCTTCAGTGGTTGATAATGTCAGATCCTTCTCATTCTCAGTATGCTGAGCTGAGCTGAAGTGTCTGTCTTCCCATCATCCGGATTGCTGTGACAGTCACTTCTCACTGTTCAGTCTTTATACCTCAGGTGTTTCCGGTTGTTCTTGTAGGCTGTCATTGTCCACCTTTTCTTTCTTCCCCCCAATTTCTGGAAGGCTCTTGTGCTGTGACCTGGGTTAAACAGCACCCACTGTGTAGAGTAGGGTTACCATATGTCCTCTTTTTCCCGGACATGTCCGGCTTTTCGGCAGTCAAACCCCCGTCCGGGGGGAATTGCCAAAAAGCCAAACATGTCCGGGAAAATGGCGGCTCTGCTCCTCCCCGACTCTTCGGCTCTGTTTAAGAGCCGGGCTGCCCGAGAGCTACCGGCTTCGGGCAGCCCACGTGCCTCCAGACCCTGCGCCCCCAGCCGGGCACTTCCCCTCCCGGGCTCCGGCGGCGCAGGGTCCGGAGGCACGGGGGCTGCCCGAAGCCGGTAGCGCTCGGGCAGCCCGGCTCTTAAACAGAGCCGAAGAGTCGGGGAGGAGCAGAGCCGCCGCGGCTGGAGGCTCTGCTCCTCTTCGGCTCTGTTTAAGAGCCGGGCTGCCCGAGCGCTACTGGCTTTGGGCAGCCCCCGTGCCTCCGGACCCTGCGCCGCCGGAGCCCGGGAGGGGAAGTGCCCGGCTGGGGGCGCAGGGTAGGGAGGCATAGGGGCTGCCCAAAGCCCGAGCGCTACCGGCTTCACGGTTTGCCGGGCAGCCTCCAGACCCTGCGCCCCCGGCTGGGCGCTTCCCCTCCCGGGTTCCAGCTGCGCTGGGGAAGCGCCGGCTGGGGGTGCAGGGTCTGGGGGCTGCCCGGCAAACCCTGAAGCCGGTAGTGCTGGGGCAGCCCTTTCCCCCTGGCTGGGAGTGGGAGGGAGGAGGGGGAGGAGTTAGGGCGGGGAAGGGGCGGAGTTGGGGCGGGCTAGGGGTGGGGAAATGGGCGGGGCCAGGGCCCGTGGAGTGTCCTCTTTTTTTATTTATGAGATATGGTAACCCTAGTGTAGAGGTATCTGATCTTGGTCAAGTAGTCCCCATTGTATAGCACTATCGTTCAGAGGCACAGTTCCTGGGGTAATCTTTATGTCTTTGTGCATTCCTTCAGTAAGCCATTAACATTGTCTGGCCTCATCCAGCAGAGCACATTTGAAATACAGAGACATGGTCAATATTTCTAGCCTCAGATACAAATGTTACATGCATACAGGTTGGATAAATACAGTCAATAGGTCTTAAGTTTTGCAATGATACCCCACATCAGCCATCTTGCATAAAGTATATATTAACTATGTCATATTCATATCATAAGCATATTTTCATAAAGAATGTAGAGTATAATGTCACACCCCACATGTATGTTTGCTGATCTGCAAAGAGTAAAGGAGCATGCACCTTTGGGTGCAAACGCTCATGACAATAATGCAGAGCCATGCAAGCTCCATGATTCTGTGTGAGATGGCAGGCAGTGAGGTGGGCCAGGCAGGTTTGTGGGTTTAGAAAAAAAGGTGTAAACATTATGTATACATATATGTATGGGATACATATAAAATTAGTGGATAGTTAACAACGCATTATAAGAAGTTGGATTCCATGGCCATATCCACCCCCGTCTGACCTGTCTGGTACCCAGCATACACTGCCAAACCAAAGCTTCCCAAAATATAGTGGGATCTATTCATGGTGCATCTCACTCTGAATCTATACAAGTGCTTCTGGTGAGTCCCCTGACTGCTGAGACAAGGAGTCCAGGAGGCATGCACACAAGTGACATAGTAACCGTAGTGACTCTACGCTGACATAACTTGAGTTAACCACACTTAAAGTGTAGCTATGGCCTTAGGTATATTAAATGTTTGGGAGAAGTAACAGGAAAGTATGAGGGTAGACTAAGAATCATTCAGGTGTTTAGGCTCAAGGCATTGGAACTGGCCTTACTGCACCCTACAGGCCCAGGACCAAAGAGGCACATAATAAAATAGATCATTTATTTATTAAAATGTCTTGACTCGAAGGTGTATAACTCATGATTTTAGAATTCTTGTGGTTGTGAAGGTATCTTGGGGTTGTGGATGTGTGTTCATTATATTTTGAAAGGCAAAACTATGAATGGGTTGAACAAAGAATTAGATCAGTCCCTCAGGATAAGTACATTGGCTATTAGACAAGATAATCAGGGATGCAGGCCCATGCTCTGCATGTCCCTAAACTGTCCTTTGACCGCCAGATGCTGGGAGTGGACAATGGGATGGTTCACTGAGTCATTGCCTGGTCTGATCATTCCCTTAGAAGCACCGGCATTGTCCACTATCACAAGACAGATTAGGCGGAATATTGGTCTGATCCACAATGGCTGTTCTAATTTTCTGCAAAAATTACAATAGATTTTTTTTTCCAGGGAGAAAGACGTTATAGGAGATAGTATCCTGCCTTTATTGAATATTTGAGGATCAAGTTGTACACAATGGCATGCGGAAAAACACTAGGGCTGGACTGAGAGGCAAAATAACAGTTGCAAAAATGCAATCCCCATTGGTGGATTGACTCAAAACAAAGTTTTGACACTAGGCCAGAAATTCAGTCACCTCTAAAATGAGAAGAAAAAAATAAATTTAAAAATTCAGGGAATCCCAGCAGCAGATAAGACAATTTAGGAAACTGCTCGGAGACTCTATGTGAAGGACATAAATCCACACCGTGTAGAGGTCATAGCATAGGGGTTTATTACACACAGCGCTGGCGGAGTGTCACCTGGCTTATTATGCTCAGAGACACTGTCAATTAATTGATTACAATGAAATATATAGATTTTCCATGGGCGGGGGAAAGTGACGGGGTAGGCAGTTCCACACCCCGGGATAGGTTTTGCAGCAAGACAAGATAGCACAATAGCCAATGGTTAAAAGGTTACACAATGTCTCCGCCCATGGTCTCAAGTTAGCAAATTAACATTTGATTAATACTTTGATAAAATGTTATTAGTATAAAATATATATGTTGAATTCTGATTTGGGGTCCATAGGAACGGAGTAACTCCTTTGATTGTCCGACAGGTACATGTCTAGGGGATAAAGCAAAGAAACAGTGAAAGCATATGAAAATAGAGATTGTCTCCTTTATGTCTTAAGGCAGGGCATTGGTCCCTTGGAAGGGAGGTGGAAGGGTGCCATATCATTATAGTGACATGTGCCAATATTTCATAAACTCAAGGTTGGAGCTGTGGGAAGACTGTTTTCCCTTCAGGAGAAACACAATAGGAACAGGGATCCTTTGTTCAATTTGAAACATTGGATGAAACATAATTATTCAGTTATTGCTTCAACATCTGGCATTTCTACTGACCAAGCAGATCTTAGCAAAGACAATGTTATTTTGTTTACCCCAGCTTTCTCGTAGCTGATCACTATTAGTTAGGCCTCTGGTCTCCAGACCAAACTCTGGACTTCGGGTCTGAAAAAGAGCTGGCATAATTCATATACCAGGTTGTTATATAACATGCACATGGATTTTAACCCTTCAGTCCCTCCTCTTGACCCTAGGGTTCCCTAACCCGCCAGGTCAAATATACCAATTTTAATGTACTCAGCCTACTGCGGAGTCGCCGATAAAGCACCAGTACCATCAGGAATGTTAGGATAGACAATCCCCACATAACTTGACAAAATAACACCCAGATCCATCCCCAGGGGGCCTTGTCACCTGAGATGGCATCGCCCATAATCATTGCTTTAACCTCCACTGCCTGGTTCCTTGCCTTTGAGTACTTCACATTGGCCTGGTCCACGGTTTCTCCTATCTGAGTGTACCTCAGACGGCCTTCCCCAATATGCCTCTGGGCCTCGGCCACCAACTCCTCGATCTTCGCCTGCAGGGCCTGTAGACCCTCCTCTAGATACTTACTGCCGTAGTGCCATTCCGGATCCCATGTTAGGTTACCCATCATTGGCGGAGTACGGTGGAGCCGCGTCCCGTCAACAGTCAGGGTTGGCCTTCGGGGGACCGTCATGCACACGGATGGATGTCTCGAGGGGCAGGGCTTTCCATTTAGCTCGATGGAGTGGTTCTGGGCAGTCACACACCAGTAGGTACCGTTCATCTGGACCAGCTCCGTGTGCGCCAGTTTCTCAGTAATGGCCACTTCGAACCTAGACATATTCGTTAGAACATTATATGGACATGTACACAGAATTTCCTTATCAGAATGGGTGCAACATTCACTAGGATACAATGCTCTCCCTGCGACCTCAGCGTATGCAACGCCTTCTATTTTAATAACATGACCCCTTCTCCATACTGGCAGGGAGGTCACCATTCTAGCTTGTTGCAAATGAGGGATGCCTAAAGGTACCAGAAGGCTAAAGAGTATACTGTTACCTGTCCAAACTGGTCTTTGGACTCTCATTGATTCTCTGTTTCCCCATGCCCACGGAGGGGTACTGGGGAGATAGGGTCCCACCACTTCCATAAGGGCTGGATGGTCCCCTTCACTAGTAGTACGCAGCTGTCCCCCTTTAAAGGTAACTCGGACACTGGTTGCATTAAGTATAGACACTGTCCCTCTAAGAGGGCCACAACATCGTCTAAGAGCGTCACCCTGTTCAAAGGTGTAGCTCATACACTTCCATGATTCCTTCCAAATGCCTCCATGAAACTCCATAATCTCTGGTACTTGACACCAGCGGATAACAGGGCAGTCAGCTGTTATCAAAATTGTAATGTTACTAGCCTCCCTGTTGTTATGAGCATCAGTGTATGATTTTATTTGGACCTTCTTGCGTTCTACTGTGTGCTCATGTCCTAACCACAGTGCCACCTTTACTTCTGGCCAAACTTGTTTATTGGCCACTGCACGTGTCTTGCAAAAGCTAAGTGTTTCCTTAGTGCGGCAATTAAAACGAAGCAAACCCGGAGGAGGGGGGTTAGTGACCCATTCCCAGTCCTCCTTTTCACATGGCATACTACTTGCGTCCTTCCTCATGCACCACATGGACAGCAGGAGCCACAGCAGAAGCCTCCCCATGGTCGTTCTGGTTGTCCTGGTGACCCTTCAGTCCTTCCTCTTGTTGTTTTCCCGTAGAGACACCTGTGGAAATGTCGTTAGTATTGACAGATACTGAGTCAAACAATTTTAACTGATTTTGGTGACGCCAAAATGTTCCCAATTTTCCCCCAATCTTTGCACATGTATTAGTAGTCAGAAGGACCCTCATAGGGCCTTGCCATCTTGGCTTTAAAATTCCTTTAACCTCTGGGTAAATGCGACACATTACCAAATCCCCAACTTTAAATGCAGGTTTGTCCAGACTGCTATTATCATCCAGCTGGGTTTGATTTTCCTTCACCTGATTGTATAAATCCTTCAACTCTCTGTCCAATGCCTTGATGTAGTTTTGCAGCCTGTCTGCAAAAAGCCCTGACTCCCCCGCAGGGAGGATCACAGTGCTAGGCATTCTCATTGCTCTTCCTGTCATTAGCTCAAAGGGTGTCAATTGAGTCAGCCTATTTGGGCTGCCTCTAATTCGGTACAATACAGCAGGAAGCATACGAGCCCACCCTTCTCCTGTATCCAGTACTGCTTTTGTTAAGGCTGTTTTCATTGTTCTATTCATTCTTTCCACCATTCCCGAACTTTCAGGGTGGTATGGTATATGGAATCTTTGCTTTATTCCCAGTGTCTTGCATGCCTCCTTCATTACTCGCCCTGTAAAGTGAGTTCCTTGGTCAGAGTCTATTGACAGTGGTAAACCCCATCTGGGTATTATTTCTTTTGCTAGGATTCGAGCTACTGTTGTAGCAGTACAGTTCTTGGTTGGGAATGCCTCTACCCATCGGGTAAAAGTGTCAATAATTACCAAAATGTAAGTGTACCCTCTGCTTTGTGGCAAGGGTCCAGTAAAATCAATTTGCAAATTTTGCCATGGTCCCTCTGGTCGTGGTTGGTGATTTAGAGGCACCTTTTTCCTTCTACCCACATTCACTTGTGCACATGTTACACATCTTTTGAGAAATTGCAAAGCATCTTTTTTCATGGCTGGCCACCACCAGTATTCCAAGGCGGCCCTCATTTGTCTCCACCCCAGATGAGCTGGAGAGTGGATGGCATGGAGCAGTAGAGCCCGTATGCACTCCGGGGCTACCAGCTCCTTCCCCCCTGGCCCATACCAGAGGTGATTTTTATATACACAGCCTTGTTTTTCCAATTTACTTTTTTCTTCTGGGCTTATGGTTGCATATAGTTTTCTTAAATTCACTTCCTCTTCTGGCACTCTAGCTGCACAAATCTTAATAGGACTTGCTTGTGCAATTTCTTTGGCACGTTTATCTGCCCAATAATTTCCTTTTTGTTCCTCACTTGAGATCTTACTGTGGGCTTTTATCTTTACTACTGCTAGTTCTGATGGTAGTTTGGCAGCTTTTGTTAGTCTTTGAACTGCTTCCATATTATTAATCGGCTTGCCAGTTGTTGTTATAAAACCTCTGCGTGACCACACGTCCATGTAGTCATGCACGACTCCAAATGCATATCTGCTGTCTGTATATACAGTGAGCTTCTTGCCTTCCCCCACTCTCAAAGCTTCTGTGAGGGCTGTTAGCTCCGCTTCTTGTGCTGACTTTGATTCTTCCATCTGACCTGACGCTATCTCTGTCCCATCACTGAGTACTACTGCCTATCCGGTGTGTGGCACTCCATTTTCATACTTTCTTGATCCTTCTACATACAAAACTATATCTGGATTCTGTAATGGCCCTTTTTTAATTCTTCCCAACATTTCCTCTTTTCTATCTATAAGACATTTGTGTACCTCTCCCTCTATGTTCAGACATTTGGCTACATTCATTCCCTTGTCTCTTACTATGGAGTAGTTCGGGTTTTGCAAGCACAATGTTGATTCCCACTGACTCCTGCGGGCATCTGTTACAGATCTTAGTCGCCCGGTGTTGAGGAGATCGATAAGTGTATGGGGAGTATGAAGCACTAATTTCCCTGTGAGAGTGTATGATTCACAAGCTTTCACAGCCCACGTAACACAATCTAGAGCTGCGACGCACTCCGGTAATCCCTGGGATACAGGGGGTCTTATGGTAGACAGGGATGCTACTGGACGCTGTCTGTCTCCGTGAAGCTGGGTTAGTACAGCAGAATACTGGGTCCCGCTATGGCTACAGTAAAGGTGGAATGGCTTTTCTATACCCGGTAAGCCCAGGCTGGGGGCGGAGGCTAAAGCCTGTTTTATTTTTATAAATGCCTCCTCTTGCTCTGTGCCTCATATTACTAACTCATTTGCAGGCTTTCCCCCCCTAGTGAGGTTTTGAATTGGTTCCACCATCTCTGAGTACTCTGGTATATATGTTCTACAGAAATTAACGAGTCCCAGGACTTTTTGGACTTTCTTAACTGTCCGTGGTTTCTTTAACCCTCGAATTGCTTGCTTTCTGTCTATTGTGAGTGCCTTTTCTCCCTGTGATATGTTATGCCCTAGGTATAAAACTTGCTGCTGTTGCAATTGGGCTTTCTTCGGGCTTAATTTAAATCCTGCCTCGCGAAGATACATGAACAGTCTGTTTAGGGTTTTTAAATGGTCCTTTTCATTTGAATTGGCAATTAGCAAATCATTTATATACTGCAGTATCACAGTATCCCCTTCCAAAGGCACTTGTGCTATTACTTCTGCCATTGTCCTGTGGAATATGGAGGGAGAATTATGGAACCCCTGAGGTACTCGGGTCCAAGTGTACTGCTGGTCTCTTACTGTAAATGCAAATTTCTTCTGACTCTTCTTTGCAAGGGGAATACTCCAAATTCCATTAGCTACATCCAGGACTGAAAATACTGAATGTTCCGGTGTTAGCAAATTAAGAATCGTGGCAGGGCTTGCCACAATAGGATGTGCCTTTGGAGTCACCTGGTTAAGGTCGGTGTAGTCTATAGTTAACCTCCAGGTCCCATCTGGCTTTCTGATGGGCCACATTGGGGAATTAGTTGTGGAGGTGGTTTTTCTAATCACCCCTCTGGATTCCAAATTAGTGACTATATCTTTAACTGCCTCTAAGGCTTCCGGTTTAATTGGGTACTGCCTGTGGGCTTTGTGAGTTGGTTCTTCTACAGATATAGGCTTCATGTTTACTAGCCCACAATCTTGTTTATCTGTTGCCCACACTTCAGGGTGAAGGGAACACGGGGCTTTTACTGGACTTCCCCCCACTCTGGTATTATTACTTTATTACTGGCAATTATGGCTATATTTTGAGATGATCTTTCCTGTTTGGACCCTTTGGCCCATTCAATGCAGCTAGCTCTGCGGTTGATTACTCCCCTGAGCTCCTTTTACAACTACTGCATGTTTTGATTTTATTTTTATTTTTACAGTCACGTGCCAGATGTCCAGGCTTATTGCATGTGAAGCAGATAGTGGTTCTGACTGCAGGAACCGCTACTATTTCTTCGGAGGGGGTGGTTGCTGCTACTTTCCTCTTTTTTCTGTTTTCTACTTCTGTGGCCCATTTCATTACTGCTGAGTATGTTTCTCCCACTGAGATGCCTAATGCCAGGACTGCTTGGTGATCTGCAGACAGCCCCTCCTTTAGGATTTGAAGGAATACATCATGGTCTTGGGATCTTATATTCTCCAGACCGGAATAAGCTCGGAATGCATTCCATTTCTTTTCAGCATAGGACATGGCAGACTCTCCCTTCTGCTGAACCACAGACTGCAGAGCCCTCCAGTTAGTGGTCTGGGCTCTTAGAACAACAGATAGTGCATTCCTAAATTCTGTTACAATGCCTGCGTCTGGGTTTGGGATTCCTGCTGTTTCTTCAGCCTGATCCCCTCCCGCTGGGTTGGGGTTACGATCTTCAGTCCAGCGCCCTGTCTTCCATTTATTATCTAGATTCTCCCACACATCCCTGGGGCACTTGCACTTGACCAGGATGTGAACATCCTTCCTGGGGAGGCCATGTATTTCTGTGAGGCCATCCAGCTTGTCCCAGAACTCAGTATTCTTGTTATCACGCTTGAGTTCAGGTTAAATCAGACAGTAGTGCCTGTTTTTCCTGGGGGGTGAAGGGACGGTAAATTTCAGTTGTTTCTGTTCTAAGTCCCCTTACTGGCTCACCCTCCGCGTTAACGTTTCTGAACTTCCTTAACTGTGTTTTGATTGGAGCCATATGCTGTACTTACTCCCCTGGGGCAATTAATGCTTGTGGTGCTCCTTTATTATCTCTGTGGGTGCTTAAATTTGGCCTGTCATTTGAAGAAATGTATGGAGGGGGTTCTGATTTCTCCCCTTTGCTTTGTGCTGCTGAGTTTTCCCACAGATAGTTAATCGGCGGAGCGGTGGGCTGGCATATGCCAGGAGTTTGCTCTCCCCCTCCCAATCTGGAGGTGTGTTCCAGACATGATGATTCTTTTTCTCTGGGATCTTTTCCAATTTCCAGACAGTTACATATTTTAGAACATAGGCTCTTATCTCTCAGAGCCTGGTTTTGAGATCTTAACGTTGCAATTTCTTTCTCCTTTATGTTAAGAATATCCAATAAAACTATTACTGCTTTGTCTGTTTTGTTACTTCTCTGATGATTCCACCAAGTAACCAGATCTGCCTCTGGTCCGGCTGCAGAGTAGTTTGCTTTTTTAGCTGCTGCCTGCCAAGTTTTGACATGTTTATATTCCAAGTACTCTCGAGGACTAATTATTGCCTCTCCTTTTGACACCATGGGTTTTTCGTCACCCCGGCTGCTGACCTTGAAGGGAACTTGCGTCTTCCCCCACTAAATGCTTGTCAGCCTTTATGAGGAGTTACTTTTCCCCCTTTTTATGCTATGGTTCCAACTCCCCACAGCCTTGAATTTCATGAGGACGTCTCCCCACCCTTAATACCAAGCGTGTCTTCAATTACACACACATGCCGGACTTATTGGTTGGAGACTTTGTGCTATTCGAAAGTATGTACATCACATGCCTGGGGGGGGGGAGGGGAGGCACTCCCCTAGGACTTGCAATGTTATGTGCAATGAGGAAATGGACCACCAGTTTGCACTGCCTACCGCTTGCGTACCCAGCCAATCCTGGGCTTAACTCACGGCCAATCGCTTGCTGGTGGGTTATTCAAATCCTCCGTAACACACCCCTTAGTTGTTTAAACAGTACATGACCCTCTTGCACAAGTTTTCCCTCCCAAGTGGTACCCTTATTTAAACCCACTGCTTTGACCACATGTGTCTAAGGTCCTTCACACAAATTAAA
This sequence comes from Malaclemys terrapin pileata, assembly GCF_027887155.1. Lineage (NCBI taxonomy): Eukaryota > Metazoa > Chordata > Testudines > Emydidae > Malaclemys > Malaclemys terrapin. The sequence goes on along the minus strand of NC_071517.1, from coordinate 40,802,016 downwards.
AAGGAAACAAGATGTGTCTGAAAGGGGATGAGAGACTTCTATCCCTGGCCTAATGAGGTGGTAAAGTAAACATACTCACCTCTTTTGGATTTCAGTCTCAGATCCTCAGCCAGTTCACAAACTTGCATCCCGGACGAGCCCCCAAACTGAAGGACATAAATCCACACCGTGTAGAGGTCAAAGCATAGGGGTTTATTACACACAGCGCTGGCGGAGTGTCACCTGGCTTATCAGGCTCAGAGACACTGTCAATCAATTGATTACAATGAAATATATAGATTTTCCATGGGCGGGGGAAGGTGACGGGGTAGGCAGTTCTACACCCCGCGATAGGTTTTGCAGCAAGACAAGATAGCACAATAGCCAATGGTTAAAAGGTTACACAATGTCTCCGCCCATGGTCTCAAGTTAGCAAGTTAACATTTGATTAATACTTTGATAAAATGTTATTAGTATAAAATATATATGTTGAATTCTAATTTGGGGTCCATAGGAACAGAGTAACTCCTTTGATTGTCCGACAGGTACATGTCTAGGGGATAAAGCAAAGAAACAGTGAAAGCATATGAAAATAGAGATTGTCTCTTTTATGTCTTAAGGCAGGGCATTGGTCCCTTGGAAGGGAGGTGGAAGGATGCCATATCATTATAGTGACATGTGCCAATATTTCATAAACTCAAGGTTGGATCTGTGGGAAGACTGTTTTCCCTTCAGGAGAAACACAATAGGAACAGGGATTCTTTGTTCAATTTGAAACATTGGATGAAACATAATTATTCAGTTATTGCTTCAACATCTAGCATTTCTACTGACCAAGCAGATCTTAGCAAAGACAATGTTATTTTGTTTACCCCAGCTTTCTCGTAGCTGATCACTATTAGCTAGGCCTCTGGTCTCCAGACCAAACTCTGGACTTTGGGTCTGGAAAAGAGCTGGCATAATTCATATACCAGGTTGTTTATATAACATGCACATGGATTTTAACCCTTCAGCTCAGAAACTAAATGGCAAAAAATAGGAACTCAAAATGTATATTTAAAATATTGATTTTTTTAAGTCAATCACATACCTTTTTAGACCCAATTTGTGATTTTTTTTTTTTAAAATGTGTGTGCATGTGGGGGGATTTTTTTGTATTGATTTTCATAAAGCAACAAATATTCTAAAGCACAAAAAAAACCACCCCACAAAAATGTACAGCTTGTATATGTTCCCATAATTAAGCAGTTATGCAGTTTTACAGCTAATCAAAGCTACAAGACCAGACAATCATAGGCACGGGAAGTAGGGCTGTGTGGGGGGTGCAGTGTCCCTGGGTTTTATACGGGGCTCCACTCCTGGTCCCAGAGATCCAATCATGGCCCCGCACGTGGGGATCCACTCCTGCCCACCACTAGCTGTGGCCCCAGCCTTAGTCCCTTTACCCCTGTCTATGCCCCACCCTTCTGGAGATACAGCCCTGTTCCCAGCCCCAGCTCTGAGGGGAGGGCGTGTGGGGTGTGAACAGAGGTAAAGAGGGAACAAGGTAAAAATTTTGGGGGCACTTTCACTGGCTTTCAGCACCCCCACTGTGTAAAAACTGTTCAAGGGCCACTGCAGACAACACAAGACCAGACAATACCACACACACCTAACACATTAGGGTGGGGGTGACACTGACTTTTGAATACTGGATTTGGCAGTGCTGCTGCTCTGTTTTTGAAAGGCACAAACAAACTTCAGTTTTCTGCAATAATTCATCCAATCTACACAAACCAATGTATCACACCTATTCATTTAATTCATCAAAGTGCTGTAGTTCTTTGGCAATAAGGGTCTGAAGGAAATGGTAGACACTCAGGGTGGATGAAAATTGATCTTTAAAAAATGATTTAAAAAAATTAAACCAGAGGCTTTTCTTTCACTTGGATTTTTTAATTTGAATTAAATACTGGTTTATCTTTCAAATTAAAATTATGACAACTGATGCAAGGCGCATATATATATATATAGAATTTAAATTTATATATGTATAACATTTAAGCAGTATATGTTTGCTTCAAAAGTTTTAAAGAAAATCAGATGAAGCGGTGGCAGTCACTGGCTAAGCATCTGGAAGCAGAATTTATTTAAGGGCGCACTCAGCTTTTGACAGCAATAGCCTCTTCTGCAGGTACAGAGAAAATATTTTATTTGTTTCAATGTACCCAACTAGCTCAATTCAATGACTCGTCCATTCAAAGTTGAGAAACCAGTTGGGAGTTGAAAAATCAGGAAAGTTTGTTTTCCACTTCGAACCTGTCATTAAAAACAAGGTGTGAGAGGATGAGATCTACCAGCTCTAAAATCTTGAAGGACACGGTGACCAGAAACAATCAGTTCAATTCACTAACTACAGATAATAGTTCCTTTTTCCTAACAAATCAGATTTGAATGCAAAGCATGTTTTAGTAAAGTATTTTTCTCTTCTCTATCCTGTTGTCCAGATCAAGTTACAGTGAAGATGAAGGTTCTTTCATCCTGTCCTAGCTCCGCAGTGAGCACCTCTCTGCCTAATTTGATCATTTTCTTCATTATTTATCACATTCACAAGCTGGAATCAGGTAGGAATCCCACTGGTCCTGCTGCTGCTTGTAGGATTTGTTTCATTGTAGTGATTTATAAATCATGCCTATTCCACTCCTTTATACAAAACTGAAAAAACCCCAAACAAACAAACAAACAAAAAACCACCAACCCCAAACCCACCCCTACAACAAATTTCAGATTGGCTCAATATCAGTAAATAAGTCTCCACTTCCTCCCCAACCCTTCTGGAGGAGTAATTCTCCATCCGCTGCATATGAGGCAACTCAGTTGCTCTGTCCATCTAGGTACTTATATCATCATAGTATCTGAGTGTGACGCTGTATGGAATATGGGTGACCATTTATAATAGCATTGATACCAATATTACAAAATCACAATAACTCTTATACAAGATATGCCACGAGAAGTAATTATGCCGCTCTACCCTGTGCTGATTAGGCCTCAACTGGAGTATTGTGTCCAGTTCTGGGCGCCACATTTCAGAAAAGATATGGACAAATTGGAGAGAGTCCAGAGAAGAGCAACAAGGATGATTAGGGGTCTGGAAAACATGACCTATGAGGGAAGATTGAAAGAACTGGGTTTGTTTAGTCTGGGAAAGAGAAGACTGAGAGGGGATATAAGTTTTCAAATACCTAAAAGGTTGTTATAAGGGGGAGGGAGAAAAATTGTTCTCCTTAACCTCTGATGATAGGACAAGAAGCAATGGGCTTAAACTGCAGCAAGAGAGGTTTAGGTTGGACATTAGGAAAAACTTCCTAACTGACAGGGTGGTTAGACATTGGAATAAATTGCCTAGGGAGGTTGTGGAATCTCCATCATTGGAGATTGTCTAACCTGATCTTAAAAATCACTTGTCAGGGATGGTCTAGATCAGGGGTAGGCAACCTATGGCATGCATGCCAAAGGTGGCATGTGAGCTGATTTTCAGTGGCACTCACGTGCCCAGGTCCTGGCCACTGGTCCAGGGGGCTCTGCATTTTAATTTAATTTCAAATGAAGCTTCTTAAACATTTTAAAAACCTTATTTGCTTTACATATAACAATAGTTGAGTTATATATTATAGACTTATAGAAAGAAACCTTCTAAAAATGTTAAAATGTATTACTGGCACGTGAAACCTTAAATCAGAGTGAATGAATGAAGACTTGGCATCGCACTTCTGAAAGGTTGCCAACCCCTGGTCTAGATGGTGCTGGTCCTGCCATGAGTGCAGGGGGCTGGACTTGATTACTTCTCGAGGTCCCTTCCAGTTCTATGATTCCATTGTAAGGTGTCCGTGGAAAAGGCTTGATTTGCTAAATATGATAAGTTTGTTTATAGGTCTGTATCATCTTTGTATGGTGAGATATAAATGTGTGGTATATTTGTGTCTCAAACTTGTGCTGTGCATTTGGGTGACACCCCCAGACAGACCGGCATCAGCACTATCCAGCCTGCTGTAGAATGAACCATTGAGAGAAGCCTGGGGCTATGATTCAGCAGGATATGTAGACAAGTATCAGAGGGGTAGCCGTGTAGTCTGTATCCACAAAAACAACGAGGAGTCTGGTGGCACCTTAAGACTAACAGATTTATTTGGGAAACGCTTATACCCAAAATAAATCTTAGTTTTTAAGGTGCCACTGGACTCCTTGTTGTTTTTCAGGACACGTAGGGACATGCATAGGCGCCGACTTCTACTGGTGCCGGTGAGTGCTTGATACCCCCCTCTGTCCCTGCCCCATCCCCATTCCGACTCCTTCCCCAAATCCCCGCCCCAGACCCGCCACTTCCCTGCCTCCTCCTCGGAGCATGCCACTTTCCCACTCCTCCCGCCTCCCTCCAAGAGCTTGCTACAGCTGTGTGGCAGCAGCAAGTGCTGGGAGGTAGGTGGAGGAGGAGGTGTTGTGGGACAGGGAGTTTGGCTGCCAGTGGGTGCAGAGCACCCACTAATTTTTCTCTGTGGGTGCCCCAGCCCTGGATCACCCACAGACTTGGCGCCTATGGAGTCATGCCGATGGACAAGGGACTCCAAGTACCTTTTCATGCCCATGTGCTTTGAGTTTGTGTTTGGGACAAAGGATGTACGCGCCACATGACAAAGGATATAAAAAGGCAGCTGCATGTTCTCCATTTTATCTGCAATCCTGTTTCTCACCTCTGGAGTAACTTCCCTACAAACTGAAGCTTTGAACAAAGGACTGATAGACCCATCCAAGCTTTGGATGTGTTCCAGAGGGACTTTGCAAGCTAGCAAATTCACCAGTTCTGCTAAGAACCTGATATATGGGTTCTGAAGTGTGTGTGTGTGTCTCTCTCTCTCTGTATATGTGAATATATATGAAAGTATCTGACTGCTTTGACCATTTAGCAACTCTCTTCTTTTTCGTTCCTTTTCTTTTCTAATAAAACCTTTAGATTTAGATACTAAAGGATTGGCTAGCAGCATGGTATTTTGGGTAAGATTCAAACTAGTATTGATCTGGTAATGTGTCTGGTCCTTTGGGGGGAATTAAAAGAACATTTGTAAAGTGAATAGAGTTTTAAGTAACTTTTCACTGTACTGAACCTATTCGCTGATTGGGAGCCAGAGACTGGAATGCAGTAAAGGGGGCTGTGTGATTTCTTTTCTAGATAACCAGTGTGGGGGATCAGGAGCACAGTTTGTGACTGGTTGGTAAATCTAACTATAGTGTAAAACACCAGTTTTGGGAGAATCTGCTCTCCTTTTTGCAGCCTTTCCTGACGTTGGCATTTCCACTGTGGGCTGCCCTACGCACCTCTGGTCATGCTGAGCATCCTACTTCACATGTTTGCATCCTCTGTGACCCAATCCTTTCTCAAACACCAAGGCAACCTGGCCTAAAGCTGAAGTGATTTGGGGTCAGTGAGGCCAAGGCAAATGAGTCCCAGAGTTGAAGACCCTTTACTGAAAATGTCCTGGCAGTGACCCCGTCTGACTAAAAACAGGTGGAGGGGGGCAAAGGAGGAAAACTCAAGAACCTCATCTCATCGAAAATTGTGTCCTGATATGAGGTGAGAGGTGGTGGTCTCCAAAGAAGCTGGGTCCCAAAACATTAGGGTAAAATTCTAGGTGATCTCTGTTGACTTCAATGGAGTCAGGATTTCATCTTTTCACCCTTCTCATATTGAAACCAATGCTGAGAATCACATCAGAAATATAGTGAAGGCAGGAACAGATCAGAGCTCAGGTATACAGTGTATATACTCAGGTCACTCTGTCCGTTCACGGGGCACTGAAATGTCTCTGTGGCATGTCAAATTAATATAAGGGGAGTTATCAGTGACACCTATACCTGAGCTGGCCTGTTACTTTTTAATGTAACTCTTCCCCCCCCCCCACCCCCAGTTGTTTGTTATTGTGCCAAAATTTCAATGTTCAGGCTGGAAATTTGATTGCCAGGTGTCTGCCCCATGCTGAATTTTTGGAAAGTTTGAACCTATTGAATCAGTCATGAATATATATTTTTTTCCCTCTGAGCTTCTTCTCTTTTTGCTTTGGTGTATTTCACAGCCCAATTCAGTGTGACTGGTCCTGGCCACCCTGTCACTGCCATTGTGGGTGAGGCCACTGTGTTACCCTGTCACCTGTCCCCCAGGATGAGCGCTGAGAACATGGAGGTGAGATGGTTCCGATCTGAGTTCCTTTCATTTGTGCACCTGTATCAGCATGGGAAGGATCAATATGGGAACCAGATGCCAGAATATCATGGAAGGACAGAGCTTTTGAAAGCTGCCATCACGGATGGGAACGTTTCCTTGCAAATTCTTAATATCAGACGCTCAGATGAAGGACAATACAGCTGTTTTGTTCAAGATGGTCCTTTTTATGAAGAAGCCCTATTGGAACTGAAGATAGCAGGTCAGCTGCTCTTGTCTATATTATCTTAGTCTGGGCTGCAGTTTTTGTTCTTTTCTACTGCAATAACTGTGACTAGCAACTTGTGAATTATTTTAGAGTAACAGCGTGTGACTAGATTTCAGCACATGACCACATTCATACACTTTGGAAAATATGCTGAAAACTTTCCCAACGTTTTATTAAAGACATTTTCAGAATGGTCAAGAGATTTCCTTGCCCAAAATATGTTTTTGGCTGACTTCAAAAGCAGGGAGAGAAAGGAGGGAAAAGACTTCTAGACAAATATGGGCCTGGTTTATACTAGAAAAGTAGATCAGCTTAACTATGTCACTCAGGGGTGTGAAAAATACACACCCACTGAGTGACAAAACTAAGTTGACCTAAGTCCCCATGCAGGCAGCGCTGGGATCAACAAAAGAATTTTTCTGTCAACCCAGCTACTGCCTCTCAGAGAGATGTATTACCAATGACACCAGGAGAAGTCCTCTGTTGGTGTAAGTAGTGTCTACACGGAAGCACCACAACAGTGAAGCTGTGCTGCTGTAGCCTTTCGAGTGTGGACAGCCCATGGTCTTCCAATTTCTCTGCAGTCATTTTGAGGCGTGGCTAAGGTGGGACTGCCAGGTTTACATGGCCTTCTGCTGTGGTTACTACAGGTAGTTAGTTGGAGTGCGGTCAAAATCAGTTGTAGCTTTCTGATTGCGTGAGGCCACATACAGGTGGTGGTGAGGGGGGGGAGACATTATTTATTTACCGCTAGTGGATGAGGCCGAGTGTTTGTCCCCTGCTGCTCTGACACAGTAACCATGGAGCCAGTTAGATTTATTTATTTAAAAATAGAACAAACAAAATGTCTATCCAATATACAAAAAACTGGCTTTCTGAAAAATTCATATCCCACTAGGTATTTAAATGAAGTGGCCAGATTTCCAAATTTGTTCAATGCTCCATTACTCTTGGGTGGAGAGGACAATATCTCTCACTTATTCAGTGAAATTATTTTAAATATTTGTTCACATCTTTTCCTGTGTACATGCATATTGGGAATTCAGAAATTCCAGTGTTCATTTATCCCTTCTACATGAGCAAGTGATCTCTCATGAGAGTAAGGGATTCACAATCTATCACTCATCCTTTTAGCTGTTATGTTATCCCATTGATTTATCACACATTTTATGTAATTTTCTTCTAGCTTTGGGCTCCAATCCTCTCATCTCTGTGGAGAGTCACCAGGATGGAGGGATCCGGATGGTTTGTCAATCGGCTGGGTGGTATCCAGAGCCCAAGGTGCTATGGAGAGATCTCAGTGGGCAAGAATTACCATCACTCTCTGAAGCAAAATCCCTAGGGGATAGTGGCCTGTTTGAAACAGAAAATTCTATTATTATAAAAGAACATTCAAACCAGAACCTGTCCTGTTGGATCAGGAACACCTTTCTCAATCAAGAAAAGGAATCAACAGTTTATATAGCAGGTCAGTTACCAGCTAAACCCACACCCTTAAATCACCTTGATCGGAAACAAAACAAAACAAAGAACTGAAGCATCTGTTGTGCATATTTTACAACCTACATAAAAACAAAGAAGTTCAGAAACTGCTACCTTAACAGGGCACAACTCAGGCAAACTGATTGCCTTAATTTTGAATATTCAGAGTTATCAGAGTTTTGGGTTTCATGTAAATTTAATCTTAACTCTGATACTCTTGAAATTCCTACTTTTTTTTTTTTAAGTATGATTTTGAGAAGAAATATTCACCAAACCTTGAAAGAGTTTGTTCCTACAAACTTAACTTCACCACAGTGATTTTGTGACTGTAGCAATTTTTACACTATGATTTGGTTGCTACCTTTTCAATAAGTGAAATGTCACCAAATTATGTGGGCTTGTTTCCATTGACATTCAATGGGAGTTGTGCTCATAACTCACTTTGCCTTTGTTTAAACACACACAAACTGCACTACTGAGTTATTGATGAACCCCCTTGTTTGAATGCTCTTATTTCAGTTTCAGAGTGTCCTGTGTATTTCGTTTGTCAGTTCCTTACTGATTTATACTAAATGGATAAAGGACACTATTCAGCTGATTTACAATTTAAAGTTTTGTCAACCAGTTTAGTTAAATTGGGGCAGTTCTGTTACGTGGTCGGCTGTGGAATCAATGTAACAATGACTGCATGAGTGTTACACCAATTTCACTAAACTAGTGCACAAATCCTGTGTGGAGAAGGCTTAGGCATGTTTGAAATGCCCACCCTGGCTAGATGATTTAAATGCTATAAACACAGGAACGGCAAAAGAAGATGAATCAATTTTCTGCACTTAATGTTTGGATTAATTGCATCGAAATAATTGGGGAAATTATTAGTGACTCACCAAAATATTCTAATTATTCTTGCAATTTCTGAATGTTGCTCAACAGTGAGGACCAAATTGTTTGCTGCCATAACTCCACTGAAGTCAATGCGGTTTTGTGAGCAGAGAATTTGCCCCTGAACTCAATGAAGCTCTGAATACCATGAATCAAACCAGGCCTGTTCATTCACAGGTTAATCAGAGCTAAAGCTGTGTTGGTTGGAGTAATTTTTACAATCAGGTTTTGGTCTTTTGTGTAGCATAGGGGGTGGTGGTCATGTTTTCACTCTTATTTCACACGTGTCCTGCAGGGGACTATTTACGTAGTTACGTGCAATAGAGAAAAAATTGGTGTTGTTTCTGCTTCCAAACTAATGCAAATCCTGTGGGGTTTATTTTTCAGATTTCTTTTTCCCGAGGGTGAATCCATGGATGGTGGCTCTGAGTGTGATTCTCCTGGTTTTGTTTGGTTTCATTGTCCTCTCTGTTTATCTATTTAAAATAAAAGGTAAATGTCACAGGGGAAAATTTTAGTGAAATTAACAAGAATTTTCTTCTAAGAAATGAAAAAAGGGAAGAATGAGATTTTACACTGGGCTAAGCATGGATCTGCACTACGCTCCCCTCAGCAGCACAGGGAAGGAAACATTACTAAGGTTCCCATTTGCTCCAGGAGGCAGTGATCTGCACCAGCCCTTTACAGGCACAGAATAGTTCTCCCCCAGAACTGCCTGAGTTAAGCTGAATGGAGCATTTGGGGAAGGGGTGGAGCGAAGATTGATCCAAAACCTTCTCTACTCCTCACTCTTTTCTGCCCACTTCCCACCCAGCTGTGCAGTTATTCCCTCCGCAGTCCCCATGGACTTTGTGAATTAAAAAATGTATTTTCCCCTCCTCTGTACAGAGTTGGGTCCCTATAAAGATTGTGTGTGGTTTTATTTTGGGAGCAGTTGTCTGTGACTTCATTTACTGTTAAAAAGTAATTGGGATGAGACAGAGCCTGGCAAATTTCACCCCAATTGGCAATATTAAAAAAATATACACAGTAGAAAAGAGGGGTCTGAGTAGACATGAGCTCTGAGCCTGAAACTGAGTTCTGACAATGGTGAGAAACAATAAGTCAGAGATGGAGATGGGAAAACCTTTTTCTCCTGGTGCTGAGACCATGAAACCCATCAAAGGCTCACAAATTTTATAATCAGTATGCAACTTTCACAAAATGCAGACAACTGTATAACCAAGGGAAAAATGCTCCTAATAATAATTTAAATTTATTGATGTTTATTTTTAATGGACCAGGATATAGAATTCTGTATGTGTCATGCTTTTTCCTCCAACAAGTAAAACTTTTGTACAACTTTGTCTCTTCATAAGGGTGTTTGTTTATTTTTGGGAGGAGTTTTATAGCTAGAAAAAAATGAAAGCCCTCATACTGCATCACTAATATCAGTTAGATCTTTGTCATTGACTTCAATGAGTGTAGGATTAAGCACTGAATGAACAAGTCATATCGCTAAAAAACTAATGCTGATAATTTAAAGGCCAGAAATTCCAGTCTGCATCCCCAGAGCTCCCAGCAAAGCCAGTGGGAATGTGAGAGATAATACAAAGAAGCAGGACTGGGCTCTAATGGCTAGATTTTTTAAGGTATATGTTCAGCTAACTCCCATTGAAATCAATGGGTGTTAGGCTCCTAAATGCCTTGAAAAGTCAGACCCTAATTCCATAAGGAATTCAAAACGTTCACAATTGTAAATCCTTCCAGAATTGTAAATAGTCAGTTACAGTTGGACACCTAACTCTTGTGTGGCCACATGGTTAATAAAACATGAATGAAATGTTTGGTATTTAGGGGCCAGGTGTTCATATCATGAAAACACTCCTTTAAATCGCCATTAACTGAAAATTTTCTTAAATAACTTGTATTTACATCTGTTTGCTTTATTTCATTTCTTTAGGGAAACATCTTGGAGAAATCAGTAAGTTCAATTTTTCTCCACATAGAACCTTTTCCATTAAGTTGTTTGCTGTTTTATTTATTATTATTTATGATGATTATTATTAAAGAAAGATCAAGTTGAAAATCACATGAAATATCAGTGATAATGTATTGATAATGATTCAGTATGTGGGTAAGAGGAAATCACAAAGAAAATGTTCTTTGAAATGTATCTTCTCTGAGGGTGAAATCCACGTGGTGCTGGAGGCACCGTGACATGGGGAACCAGGAGGACTCTGTGCCCTCAAATGTCCTCTTGCCTCATCTGACAAGTAAATAGTTTGGTCCAGCGTAGATCTAGTGTGTAATTATATTTGAGGAGGAGTTGTTCATTTTTTCATTTAATGTTAAAAGGAAATTGGGATGAGATTAAGCCTGATAAATTTCACCCCAACAAGTAATATAAAAAGTTATACACAATGTTCAGCTTTTACAAAACTCAGACAACCATATATCCAAGAGAAAAATGCTCCTAATCATAATTTATATGTATTTCTGGGATTTTTTTTTTTTTTTAGGGAAACGTGATACAGAAATCATTAAGTGTTGTGCCCTTATCTCCAACAAGGAAAACTTTGTACAAATTTGTCTCCTCGTGTTTTATTTTTTAAATGAGAAAAACATGAATGCCCTGATGCTGCACCACTAACATCAGTTAGAGCTGTGCCTTTGATCTCAACAAGTGTAGGATCCAACACTAAATGCACAAGTCACATCACTAAAAGAATAATGCTGATAACTTTAGGGTCCAATATTACATTCCGTGCACTCCTAATGCTCCCATCAAAGTGAATGGGAACATGGAATATGCAAGGAAGCGGGAATGGACTCTAAAGTAGCTTTCTAAAGGTATTCGGACACCTAATGCTAATTGAAATCAATGGGAGTTAGCAACCTAAATACCTTTAAAAATCTGGCCCTAATTCCCTAGGGAATTCAAAACTTTCAGAACTAAGACCATGCAGATAATCAGTTATTTTTTGATATTTTACTCTAATGTAGACACAAAATGAGCCCAAAGGTCTACACCACAATTTTACAGGCCCGCAACCCATGCCTTGTGAGCCTAGTTAGCTGACGTGGGTCAATTGGGGGTATTCAATTGCTGTGTAGCCGCACCCTATGGGACTTTGCAGGTACTCTGTGCCCTGCTTGTGGGTTGGAAAGGGACTCTTCTCCCCAGACCTCAGTTGTTTCCCTGCCCATAGCCTGGATCAATGGGTTTGTGAGGGACAGGCTGCCTGATGAGAGGTAGATTCCATCCTAGAAGAGAAGCAATTAATCTGTATTTGTTTCTGGTTCTGTGTTACCTAGATGATCTTCAACGAGAACTTGGTAAGTGTTTGTATTTCTCAAATGCAGCTTTTTCCTTGGTGTTGAAACTATCTCTGGATCTATCGGTCTCTCGTCCTTCTGCCAGGTGGAGTCGGCAGCAAGACGGGCTGGGTTCAATGTCAAGGGTTCCTCTTAGCAATACAAACTAGAACACACTTGAGACCCCACCCAATAATCTAGGAAAATGTAACTCCTGGGCATTTTTAAGGCTATAGAGAGGCCCCTTTAAGGCTTATAGCAGCACAGCTTTACCACTGCAGCTGCCCTGCAATCAGGTCTCCTTTGTAGCTGCTCTATGCCGACCTCCCACCAGCATAATTCAACCACCCCCGACGAGCGGCAGTAGCTCTGTCGCTGGGAGCATGTCTCCTGCCAACATAGCATTGTCCACACCAGTGCTTTTGTTGGTGAAACGTATGTTGGTCGGGGGGGGGCTTTTTTCACACCCTGACTGACAAAAGTTTTACTGACAAAAATGCTGGTGTAGACACAAGATAAAAAAGAAAACGTCCCACTCACCCGCCCTGAGTCTGGCTGTAACAAAAGAAAACATTTATTACAAGGCAAAGGGAACGCAGCATTGTTTTGGGAAAACACCACAGCCATGATTCGAAAGCATGTAACCCAAAGCAAACCCCCACCCCACAGTACATTGGGCAGTGTCCTTTGCCTCAGTTTCCCAACTTGCCATGTGAAAATCCAATGAGGGAATGACCTGTAACACACCACTCCCCTCTCCTGCCACTGCAGCCCATTCGCAGTTGGTTGTTCTTAATCAGCCAAGACCCAGAGTTCAGAGCTGCCCTCACATGGCTTCACCTCCCACCCCTGAAAAGCACGTGTGTGTAGGGGGAGCATTGAGCAAGGCGTCCACTGTTGCCTCCACTTCTGCAATTGGCTTGCTGCTGCTATCACTCACCACTGGCCATAGGTGCCGACAGCCCCGGAGCACCCACGGGGAAAAATTCGTGGGTGCTCTGCACCCACCCAGAGCCAAGCTTCCCCCTCCCCCCAGGGCATCTCGCCCACTGGTGGCCTGGCTGACCAACTCTTCCCCCTTCCTCCCAGTGCCTCCCGCCTGCCGCAAATCAGCTGTTTCACGGCACTCAGGATGCACAGGGGAGGAGCGGGGATGCGGCACACTTGGAGGAGGAGGTGGAGAAGAGGCGGGGTGGGGCCGGGGACTTCAGGAAGGGAGTGGAATGAGGTGGGGTAGGGGTTTGGGGGAAGGGGGTGGAACGGGGATGGGGCCTGGGGTGGAGCAGAGAGTTGAGCACCCACCGTCCAGAGGGGAAGTTGGCTCCTACGCCATTGGCTGATCACTGCCTCCCATCCCTGAAAAAGTGTGAGGGACATCGAGCAATGCCACGGCTGCCTCTGGAACTTGCTGACTGCGGCTGCTGGCGCTGCCACCACTGGCTGATACCTCTGCCACTGGTTCTGCTGTTTTTTCTGGTGCTGTTACCTCTGCCACTGCTCAGCTCCACTGCTGTTATCACGGCCGCTGCTGGCCCCCCACTGCCACTTCTGCAATGGTGCGTTCTGAGGTTCCATGACCTACCCAGGGATTCCAGCAGGCCGTGGCTGTTGCTGTGTCTCCATTGTTCGCTGCAGCCCTGTCCCTGCACTAGGTCTATGACCTGGCCCCTAGGCCTGCTCATTAAGGGTTTCAGCTCTTGCCATCACTGAACTGGAACAAGGGCTCTCCATGGAGTCTAATCAGCTCTGGCTTTAAACACAGGAGAGGGGAGGGGAGGGTCCAATGGTACCTAGGACTCTCTAAGGGGAATTCATAGCATCAGGCAGGAACACGTGTCTCCACCCCCTCTGATTTTCACTGGGTTTTGGTATCTCTATCCCCTGTGTAGCCAGTGAGCTTTAATTTAGGGTGTCACTGTGACATACCCAGGGTACAATCCAGACTAATGGGTAGCTGTGTCACCCCTGCCCTGCAACCTGGGTGTCCTATACAATGCTCTGCCTCTGTAGCCTCCTACCTGGACACCTCACAAACAGCCTCCACAGGGGCTGGATTCTTTAATTTATTTGTAGATTAAAACCAAGGCCTTAAACTGGCATCAGAAGGGGACTGGGAGCTAGTGAAGGGACTGGAACATGGGCCTGATGTGTCACTGTGGCCTAAGCCCTGGAGAAGGCCGGCAGCTGCATTAGGTACCTGCTGGAGCCTTCACACTCAGCTCTGGATTCAGTGATCTACAGTAACCCAGCCTGGCGGTGGCAGAGACAGGGATCACTGTGGCCAGATCCTTGCCCACAGGAAGATGCAGAGTTTCCTAGTGAGCTGAGATCTTTAGACACTGATGCTACCTGGTCACCTAGGCTTAGTGAAGGATCACATAGGGCCTGAGTCTTTGCACCTCGACTTTGGTGAATGGGGCTATAGAAATTCAATGGAATGAAGGGAAGTGTCTCATCTTGTTCTTCAAAATGTATCACTGCTTCTGAATCACTTTACTCTTGCCTGGGTTCAGCTTAAACCAGCTGCTCTTCATCCCAGAGCCCTGGTGTTGCTGCATTTGCTCAGCTGAGTTCTCATCCCTCGCTCTGTTTCTCGTTTCAGACTGGAGAAGAAACATCGTCTGCCCAGGTAACTACAGCTCCTATTGCATCGATATCCAAAGCTCTCCCTGCCCTGAGACTTCCAGTCCCTTTTTCTCATACAGTTAACATGTTGCAGTAGCTCTTTGGGGCAGGGACAGCTCTGTACTAATGTGAAAAGACTCAAAGGTTTGTGTGGCCAACGTTGTGATTTTGGGTGCCTAAGGAGCTCTTTTGTGCACACTGGAAGCTCAGAGGATTCTCAGCGAGATGCTGTTAGAGTCCCTGATGGGGCTGGAGGCTTAGGGAGGGCAGGTGGACAAAGGACTGGGCTGGTCCAGGTTAATGTCTAGGCTGCTCGTTTCAATTTTCAGAAGCCCTAACAGCGTTGCATGTGCCCAGACAGCTGCTGCTGCTACTCTAGCCATGGCACAGGTACATGGCAGCCGGCAGGGGTTGGCACATTCACTGCACACGGACACCCATTGGTCACACCCAGAGATAGAGACCCCATCACACACTGACTGCAACCCCCCAAAAACACGGCAGGATCCAAGCTGCATGAGAAGCCAGGGAAGCCAGTAAGGGCCCGGAGAGAGCCAGTGTGGGCTCTGGAATTCTTTGGGGAAGATGGGGCAGGAGAGGAGAGGTATGGGAAGAGATAAGGTTAGGGAGTGGGAGAGGAATAGAGGGATGCACAGGGGATTTCGGGTGTGGTCCCTGTGGGGAATGATTCTTCTTCCAGGGGGCCACAGTTGAGGTTGGCTAGTCAAGTCCAGTGAAGACTGTGAGGCCGTTCAGAGGGACCTACCCCCCCTCCTCCCCCAAGCTGTGTGAAAGGTAAACATGGTGGGATATGAAATGCGCTGGTGATAAATGAACGTACCATGGAGGGAAAAAATTGAACATCTCATTCACATTACAGGGTTTGCAAATAAGTGCATCAGCAGCTCAGTAATCCAACCTGGAATTCACTGTGACTAGCTTGACAAAAACCTCTCTCACTGCGCAGCTCTGGGGAAAAGGTCAAACAAAATATGAGAATCCATAAAAATGGGATAGTGAACATGGAAATATTATACAGCCATTCTATCAATGTGGTTTGCCCTTATCTGGAGTCCTGTTTTGGGTACCGCTCACCCATCTCAGAAAGGGTATTGAAGAGGAAAAGGGGGCTCAGAGAAAGGCAATGAGAATCAGTATGAGGAGAGATTGAAAAAATTGGGAATTTTTACCTTTCAACGAGAGGAGCGAAAGGGGATATGATACATGTACAGAATATTGCACAACCCCCCTGAACAGAATATGATTTAGGCTGCCATGTTGAAGACTTGATAGTTAGGAAATGCCAGTTTTATGCCTGCCTACATCCTTACTTCTCACCCCTTGTGCATCCATCCTGGGCAGTGAAAGAATGAGGCAGGGGTCCTGTGGCAAAAACAGTATGTGAGCATGTAATTGGTGATTGTATCATCATACACACACACACACACGGGCTAATGGTCCAACCCCAGGGACATAACATGTTGCCAGAGAACACAACAGAAGGGTAGTGAGAGTGGAGAAAGGAGCTTTACAGGCAATAACAGGTAGAGACACTGGGAACTGGTGGGAATAATTTCAGTTCTTCCAGCTCCTTGTGCAGCTCTGGCCTGTGGTCTTTGCAATCAGTGTGTGACGGGGCCGATACAGCATCGGGCCAAACCTAGGGGTGTATGTGTGTGTGTTAACATGTGTCTGCTGACTTAGTCCGGTCTTTGCCAGTGTCAGTCAGGAAGATGAACCATGCAGCTTTGGAAATTAACAAGACAGCAGAGGAATGTAAGCAAAAGAAATGGACACACGTTATTTGCATTTGCTCATTTTTGCACCACAACTCACATGCTTGCCAGAGAGTTTTCTTTATCTTTTGCTTGTGCTAAGCATCAGTGCACTAAGAGAGACATCTATGCTGGTCACACACCCAACTCTGAAACTGAATGGCACAGGCTGGGACGGGACAGATTGGTCAGTGAAGGAGGTAAAAGCCTGAGAAGTAGGTCAGGGTCAGTACACTGGGGAAGGGTAACATGGACATGAGTTTGGTGGTGGGGAGAGAAGACTGGACTTAAACTCCCAGGAGCCTTTGGAAAATGGGGCCTAGGCACTCCGTGGATTTTGAAAATTGTACCCAAAGCCAACAAGTTCATGCTCATTCTCTATCTTTAGTTAAGGAGGGCGACCCCTGACCCCTGCAGGGACAAAAACCTGCTACAGTGGACAACTTGGAAGGGAAAATATCAAATCTTCTCCTATGCCTCAGCTGCCCTCTGGCCTTTATATCATATTCACAGGAGCAAAAAAAAAAAAAAAACCCTTTTCTCCCACTCAGGGCTGCCGATGGATGGGTGGAGGGAGGCAAAAGGGGCAACTGCCCTGGGGCCCGGAGATTATTAAGGGACCAGGGCCCCTGGCCGCTGTGGCTGCGGCCAGAGTCCCAGGCCCTTTAAATCACCGCCAGAGTCCTGGGCGGCAGGCCGGTCAGCACTGCAGGGTTGGGTGAGGGAAACTATCCCTCAATTCAGTTGGCAGCCCTGCTCCCATCCCTTTCAGAATTCCCCTTCATGCCTCAGGCCTACTCCCATTGAATTCCAGGGGAGATTGGCTAGTGACATGAATGGCAGCCGGACCAGGTCTTTGTTAGCAGGCTTGCAATGTCACTTCAGAGTGTCAGAAGGGAAAGTCTAATTTATGATTATTAATCATTATAAAAGTGATAGGAAAAAAGAGTCTGTTAAAATTGTAGCCACTGACAGAGAAATGCTCACACGTGTATTTGGGGATTGTTTACTTTATGCTGAACTCTAGAACTTATTTTTTTCCCAGTGTAACATTTTATACGCATAAGGAGCCACTCAGTCATTCCCAGAACACTGGACATTTCCAGACTGTCGGGATTGGTTTGGGCCCACCCGTGCCACCCCATCCTCATTGGTGTGATGATGCGTGTGAGGTCATGCCGCATGGGGGACACCATTTTTCAGAGATGGAAGGGGTGGAGTGATGTTCCCCCATCCAATACTGAACAAAATCACATCCCTTTTAGCACCCGTGCTGGACAGCAGACAAACCTCTCAAACAGAGGCCTGTCCATTTTAATCCCGGACGAGTGGCCTCCCTCTATACAACACTAATTTCTGTTAATATGCTTGTTCAGATGAGCTCTCATCTCTGATTCTGTTTCCAGGGCTGGGAAGTTCTGCGCCACCTGTACAAGAAGGTAACTGAAGTTCAGATTCTATCAATGTCCCAATCTCAGCTGCTGTTAGAACGTTTTGCTTCTTTCCCCTGATTGTGGCCGTGGGAGGGAAGTTCATTGCTCAGGGCAGAGCTCACAAGCATCCTGCATTTCACAGCACATTGGGAGGAGAGGGAGGTTGTGTAGCCATGGCCTGATGTACAGCAGTAAATCCAGACACTATTGTGTCTACTCCTCCTGTCGCTCCTCTGCCTTCATGTGCAGTGCGACCTGCAGAGCTTTCTGGGCACATCGCCCAGCCTGTCTGCACAGCCATTGACATGTCCCTGCCCCTAGCACAGGGCCAAAGACACAGCTCCTTCTCCCACCAGCTCCCCAGGGCTGTCCCTGCTCAAATCCCCCTCCCTGCCTGAGGCCCTGGGAGATGGAGCCATGGTCTGTGGAACAGGAGCAAACTGAATTCTGGGTCTGTTCTTAAATGCCCAGCAACTGAGGATTAACAATTCAGAGTTTGGAAATAGAGGAAATGAAGTGTTAATGCTAAAATTCAGAGATTAGAGAGAGAAACAAAAATATTTCAAGTGACAAAATGGGGAGGGGAGGAAATAAAATATGCCCAGTGACGAGACCCCTGGTGCTAGAGTACAGGGAGAGCCCAGGGGGAAAGTCATGAGAGTGCAAAGAGGGAGACACCTCGGGATTGGGAAGGGCCCAGAAGATTGAGGGATGGGGCAGCATTTGGAAAGGTTTGGAGAGCAGGCAGTGCCTGGCAGGAACAGGAGGGTGGGGGGAGCAGCAGGCCGTCAGCTGAAGGGGGCTGGTGTGGGGGCAGGTGGAAGGGCCTGGAGGTTTGGTGATGGTGGATGCTTGGAGGAAACAGGCAGGTGAGTTGCTATTTTCACACTCATAGCAAACTCTCTATAACCTTTTACTTCCTGCTGCCCTGGGTCTCCCCTGCCCCATCTCCTCCTCATCCAATATGGTTTTCTCTCCCCTCTGGGATCCCTTCCATCATGTCTCCATTCATCTCTCTGCTTGCTCTCCCTCCTTCCCCACCTGCTCCTTCTCCCACAACACTCCCCTTGCTCTCATGTAGGCTGAGGGTGCCGGGGTGGGCGGCATCTATTCTCCCCTCCTAGCGATGATCTCTCTCATCTGGAAATATGGGGTTTAAGATGGGAAACTGCAGGGAGAGGTGAGGCGTGTCAGTGAGCACTGAGGAGAGGGAGCTCAGTTTCTCACCACTCCATGGGGTCCCCCATGACACCTGGGGCTCTAGTCTCCTCCCTGGAGAGATGTGGAGCAGGACATGAAGGAGCCTGAGTCCCAGACCTGGCTCAACTGACCCTTTTGCTGCACGGCTGGCCCATCTCTGCCAGGGGCGTGACTCTCCCCTGCACTATGCTGACATTTCAGAGCTGCTCCCCATTCAGTGCTGACGGGTAAATCCTGCAGGAAGGAGATTCCCTGGTTCACTCTCCAGCTGGGGCAGATTCTGTCACTAACACCATCAAACCCTCCCCCAGGGCTGAGCTCTGCCCCTCATGCTCTGACTCTCTCTCCCCGCAGCAAATGTGACTCTGGATCCAGACACGGCTCATCCCAACCT
The DNA here is from genome assembly GCF_027887155.1 of Malaclemys terrapin pileata. Classification (NCBI taxonomy): domain Eukaryota; kingdom Metazoa; phylum Chordata; order Testudines; family Emydidae; genus Malaclemys; species Malaclemys terrapin. The sequence continues at coordinate 40,782,488 of NC_071517.1, read as the reverse complement.
CATTCTGTCTGAGGATCAGAAAAGTGTGACATGGGGAGACACACGGCAGGATCTGCCCGACAACCCCGAGAGATTTGACTCTTGGGGCTGTGTGCTGGGCTGTGAGGGATTCACCTCGGGGAGACATTGCTGGGAGGTGGAGGTGGGGGTGGGGAGTGGGGGAGGCTGGGCTGTGGGGGTGGCCAGAGAGTCTGTGGGGAGGAAGGGAGGGATCAGCCTTAGCCCTGAGGGGGGGATCTGGGCTGTGGAGTGGTTGGTGGGTCAGTTCCAGGCTCTCACCTCCCCTGTGACCCCCCTGCCCCTGAGCCGGGCCCCCAGCAGGATCCGGGTTTGTCTGGACTGTGACCGGGGGCAGGTGACATTTATCGATGCTGGTGACGAGGCCCCGATCTTCACTTTCCCGCCAGGCTCCATCCCTGGGGAGAGAATCCGACCCTGGCTCTGGGTGGGGGGGGGATCCCAGCTCAGACTGTGTCCCTGAGACACGCAGCAGAGGGGGGGAACAGGAAATCAGCCTCTCTAGCCTCATGGACCCAAGTCTCTATGATCTTGGAGGACTCCCATCTACCCAACCCCTTTCTCATCTCTATGGCTGCTGGAAGCACCTCCCCCTCCCTCTCTGCAGCCTTGGGGATGAGGGGGAAGAACCCCTGGGGCTGCAGGAGGGGCCCTGAGGAACAGAGGTGGGGGCTGGGCAGTGGGTAGCACTAACAGCCGGGTAGGGGACAGGCAGAGATGGGGGTGGCAGGGACACAGCATGAATCAATCAGGGTTTGGGGGGTTGGGGAGAAGCAGCAGCAGCAGGGATCTGTGTCCTTAGATCTCATTGGGGTCTCCCAGCCGGGGATCAGCAAGAGGGGAAGGGATAAGATCAGGGAAAGAATAGAGCAGCCAAGGGGGATGATCTGTGACAGGGAGGAGAGACACAGGGAAATAAACAGGGATGGGAAGTGAGGGCTAGAACAATAATGAATAGAAAAGGAGAGTATGAAAGGAAAGGGAACGTGAGTGAAACGGTGAGATTTATGCCATGTTACTGAAAGTGAGACTGTAACTCATTAATTCCCTATATTAATCCCTGGCCATTGGTGCTATTTTAGTGCCATAAATAAAACTGTTCTCAGTAGCTGGGGATCTCCTTGCCATGCTGCGGTTATTAAAGCTGTTCTTAGCTCCTTTTACTTTGCTACTTTCCAGCTACTAATTGTAAATAAACCATTACAAACAATTCTTGTTTGTTCCGCTTTACTGTCCCAGCTGCAGGTGCTGGGGGCAGCGTCATGGGATTTGCTTCCCAACTTGGTTGTGTCCCCCCAGCACCCAGAGGGAATATTGCACCCAGGGCCGGCTTCAGGCACCAGAGAAGGAAACAGGTGCCTGGCGCGGCCGATAGAAATGGGGGGCAGTGCGTCAGTTGTCGCAGCGGCTCAATCTGCCCGCTTCAGTGTTTAGCGGAAATTCGGCCGGGGGTCCTTCACTCGGTGTCTTCCTCTTCGGCGGCAGCTCAATCGGGTTCTTCCTTTTTTCGTTTTTTTTTTCTTTTCACCGCTTGGGGCGGCAAAAAAGCTGGAGCCAGCAATGATTGCACCTCTAGGAAGAGACTTTGGGTTTTACTCTGTGATGTGTCACTAACTAGCCTGTGCTCTGTCTCTGTCCTGTACACACCCATGTCAATCAGGAATTGCTCAGCTGTGCTCTGTGCAGAGGTGACTGGTTACACAGGGTGCGATCCATGAAGGGACTCGGGTGTTGCAATGCTGAGCATCACACTAATTTTTAGGCAGCGAGAAAATCACAGGGACAGCAGCACTGTGACCCTCAGAGCTGAGTCAGGTGCCTAAACTCCCTAGACAATCCATGGGTAACACAGGCATCTTACAATGCGATTCACAAAAGCCACCTCCGTAGGCGGGAAGTCATGTAAGCTAGCCAATGGGAGATGCTGACAAGGGGGGAAGGGGTGTCCTAAGCCACACCCCTCTCATGAATAGGTGCTTAAATCTGGGCTGCAGAGGGGTGTCTGTCTCTGCTTTGCAACCCACAAACAGGAACCCACCACCTGATGTCCAGAGCCTCCAGTCGCAGTGGCTGCCAGTGCTTGGTAGTGGTGGCAGTGGCTGGGAGTCCCAGGCCCTTTGAAATCTCCCCAGCAGTCTGAAGGGCTCCTAGGTGCACGCACTGGATGGGTGCAGTGACACATTAGAGGAAGGAAAAGTCCTAGACCCTGGTAGGAGCCGCACCGAGCAGGGGTGGGGAGAAGAAGACCTGGACTCTGATAGCTGTGTGAGGGGCAGGGGAAGTCCCAGACTGCGACAAAAGCCATGCAGAGTGTGTGGCAGAAGCCCTGGACCTGGCAGGAGCCACACTGGGTGGGGTGGGGGGAAAAGAAGAAGCCCATGACCCTATCAGAAGATGTGGGGCTGAAGCCCCCCTCCCCATGGAGCTGGCCTGAGCCCCTCCATCTTCCATGCCCCCTGTGTGGAGCCCAATCTACTCACATTGGTATCTCCATTTTCCCCATCACCACACAGCCATGAAGGGATTGAGCCTAGGAGGCAGGATCAACATTAGCCCCATTTGGCAGGTGGGATCTAGGGTACACAGAGGTGAAGTGACTTTCCCAAGACTAAGCAGGGAGTCAGTGGCAGAGCAGGGAACCAAATCCAAGACGCCTGAGCCCCAGGCCTGAGCCTTAACCACTGGGTCACCCTTCCTACCCGAGGAAGGGGATCCTCCTCTGCAGGCACTAGTCAGAGCCCCCAGGAAGTGGGGAGCAGAGAAATGAGAAAAAGGACACGGGTGGGAAGCAAGAAGGGGGAAACATCAGGAAGGGGAGGGAGCAAGGACTTAGAGAAGAAACAAGAGGGAGGGAAAGGGGCAGGGAGAGCGATAGGAAGGGAGTGGAGAAAAGAAGAAGGGGAGGGGAAAGACCCCCCACAGCTTGTGCCTCCCATCCACCTTCTTCCCACAGCCAGCAGTGGCCCCCAGCTCCCAAACAGGCACGAAGCCAGGGTGAGGCACAAAGTGAACAGTGTCTTTACACAGGGGTGTTAGTGAAGGCAGTGTGTAGCTGAGGGTGATGATTTTAATACACTGTAATTCATGGTCACGTAATGATGTAGTTCATTTCTATTTTAATAATCATTGCTATGATACCAGTGATAGACACACATTCAATAACTAGAATATGAAGGAAGTGTGTGTATAAATATGCTGGAAATTGCCATTTTGGACGGGGAGACTGAGCCAAACACACACACCTCACCCTTAAGGCAGGAGGGTGCAGAAAGGAGTGAGCAATGGGAAGGAGGCGCTTGGGGGAGGGCACCTAGGGGGCAGAGCGGGGGCAGGAAGAGGTGAAGTGGGGTGAAGTGAGGGCTTGGTCTTCAGAAAGGGGGCAGAACTGAGAGGGGGCACCCACCAGCAAAACCAAAAGTCAGCACCTATGGCGCGTGGGGTGGTACTAGCGGTGGCAGCAAAGGTAGCCGGGTGGGCATGTGGAAGCCCTGGCCATGCCGGAAGAGCGCGCCCAGCAGCGCAGCCGGCAGCTCACTGGGCACCAGCCAGCACAGGCGCAGCACCCCCTAAATGTCAGGCGGACGGAGTCCTCGCGGGTGCGGCTTGTGCACGTGGACACCAGTAGGGGCCCATTGACTGTTCTGCCCTGGGGCCTGGAATTGCTGTTGTTGGGCCTGAGGGGACTGTGCACATGTCCAGCTTGGGCCCACAGCCCGGCTCCACGTGCATTCCCATAGCTTGTCCTCTGGGTCTGTTCCCCTTTCTGTTCACTGTGCTGTATTAGATCAATGATAACACTCATTTAGGGGGCTTCCCTTGGGTAACTGATAGAGATTTACAGTCTGAATTCTCACTGGCACAGTACTTTAAAAATCTTAAGCAGACCAGCCCCCCAAAATCATGTGATTTAATAATAACAATAAATAGTAAATAGTAGTGTAGCGGGGTAGTTACCCACTCCTGCCCTGAGGGGTCTAAAAAGCAGCCCTGGTGTGGGCTGCAGCTCTAAAAGCCTGGGCTGATTGGGGGAAAGTAGGCTCAGCTGGGGTCATGTCCCAATCAGGCCCAGCTGGCCCCTATAAAAGGCTGTGAGCCAAAGACCCAGGGTACCTAACTGGAGCAGGGCTAAGGAAAGGCTAAGGAGCTCTAGCCTGGAAAGTCCCAGGCTGCAGCCTAGGAGAAGGCAACAGGTACTGGGGGTTGCAGAGGGCAGCCCAGGGGTAGGCAAAAAAGGCAGCAGGTCCAAATCCAACTTTGCCAGTGATGAGTGGCTGATACTGCAGTCTGCCCCAGGGTGTGGGGGCTAGAGGATGACTGGCAGTGGCCTTAAACTGAGGTGAAGTGGAGATAGTGAGTGGGGGTTCTCTAGGGAGGGGAGACCCTGAGAGAAAGGGGGTTACTGCCAGGGGGCAGCACCCCAGCTAACAGGGCACCGGAGTCCAGGGAGGGACACGGGGGGCCAAGCAGTAGTGGATCATCGGCCTGCAGAGGGTGCTCCGGGCTGGAAATCGAGCTAATTCCCTGAGAGACCAGCAGGAGGTGCCACGGGTAGGGTTACCATATGTCCGGATTTCCCCGGACATGTCTGGCTTTTTTGGTCCCCAAATCCCCGTCCGGGGGGAATTGCCAAAAATAGGGTTACCATATTTCAGTGAGCAAAAAAGAGGACGGGAGGAGCCCCGCCCTAGCCCCGCCCCTGCCCCTCCCACTTCCCGCCCCCCCTGACCTCCCAACCCTCCCCCCGTTCCTTGTCCCCTGACTACCCCCTCCTGGGACCCCTGCCCCTAACTGCCCCCCAGGACTATCTAAGCCTCCCTGCCTCTTGTCCCCTGACTGCCCCAACCTTTATCCACACCCCCACCCCCAGACAGACCCCTGGGACTCCCACGCCCCATCCAACCACTCCCCACCCCCTGACAGCCCCCCCCAGAACTCCCAACCCATCTAAACCCCTCTGCTCCCTGTCCCCTGACTGCTCCGATCCCTCTGCGCACTCCTGCCCCCTGACAGCCTGTGAGGGAGCAGGGCAGATTTGACCTGGGAATGTTGCAGGGGGGTTGCAGTGGGGATGTGGGACTTCCCTTGAAGGAAGCTACCTGAGCTGTAACCTGAGCCAGGAACGGGGGTGGGGAGAATTAACACCTTCTGCCCGGGAGACTGAACAAAGGAGAGGAGCAGCGGGAGGAGTTTGGAGTTAGTTTCGGTTGGGGCTGGGTGGTGCAACGCAGGGAACCCCAAGCTGGGGTCCAAGCTCCCTGAACCTCCCCGAGGGACCTAATTGAGGGGGTCTGGTCGTACCTACACGCTCTGCTTGAGACTGTGTTCCTGTCCTTAAATAAACCTTCTGCTTTACTGGCTGGCTGAGAGTCACAGTGAATCTCGGGAAGAGGGGTGCAGGGCCCTGACTCCCCCACAATCCGCAACACAGCCCCCCCCAGAACTCCCAACCCATCTAAACCCCTCTGCTCCCTGTCCCCTGACTGCTCCGATCCCTCTCCGCACTCCTGCCCCTGACAGCCCCCCCCAGAACTCCCAACCCATCTAAACCCCTCTGCTCCCTGTCCCCTGACTGCTCCGATCCCTCTCCCCACTCCTGCCCCCTGACAGCCCCCCCCAGAACTCCCAACCCATCTAAACCCCTCTGCTCCCTGTCCCCTGACTGCTCCGATCCCTCTCCCCACTCCTGCCCCCTGACAGCCCCCCCCCCAGAACTCCCAACCCATCTAAACCCCTCTGCTCCCTGTCCCCTGACTGCTCCGATCCCTCTCCCCACTCCTGCCCCCTGACAGCTCCCCCCCAGAACTCCCAGCCCCCTACCCCCCCCCCCCCCGCTCCTTGTCCCCTGACTGCCCCCTCCTGGGACCCCTGCTCCTAACTGCCCTCCAGAACCCCACCCCCTACCTAAGACTCCCTGTTCCTTGTCCCCTAACTGCCCCCTCCTAAGACCCCCCCCCAACTGCCCACCAGGACCCTACCTGTACCCTGACTGCCCAAAACTTTCTCCACTCCCCCCAAAAAGCCCCCCCCCCGTTTCTTGACTGCCCCCTCCAGAACCTCCCTGCCCCTTCTCCTGCCCCCCTTACCCTGCTGCTCAGAACAGGGTGTTGGGCTCTGTGCGAGCCGGACACGTGGCTGAGCTCCCCAGCACAACAAAACCCGGTCCCTGGCCCTGCACAACAAAACCCGGTCCCAGATCCGGACCGGGTTGCAGGGGAGAGCTGCCCTTGTATCAGCACAAAGTGCTCTCGCTCCCGTTTTGCTACGCTGCATGGCAGTAACCGCTCCCAGTTGCAAAAGGGGAGGGCTGCACTTTGTGCTGAGACACTTGCTCAGAATGCAGGGCGGAGCTCCTCTCCAGCTGCTCCGGAGTCCAGCCTGGGACTTTCCTGCAGCCCTCCCAGCCGCTCCGGGGGAGGGGGAAATCCCGGACATTGTGAGTGCTTTACAAATTCCCCCCGGATGCTATTTTTAGCACAAAAAGGAGGACATGTCCGGGTAAATCCGGACGAATGGTAACCCTAGGGCCAAAAAGCCGGACATGTCTGGGGAAATAGGGAGGCTAGGATTTCCGAATTTGTGTGTGTGGGTCGCCCGCTGTGACATCATCTCGGTGCGACACTCGGCTCCTGCCCAGGGCATGCTGGGGGCTGTAGTCTGGCCGGGCCTCACGCTCCAGGGAGAGCCAGGAGAGGGGAGCGGCCGAGAACTACAACTCCCAGCAGCCCCTGCGATGTGACCAACCTGCCCCTGTGAGACAGCAAGCTGTCGGGGGAGGGGAGGTGCGGGCCCCTGTCCTTTGGGTGGGGGGTGTCTGTGGGCGCCGCTCGGCAGCCATCGCAGGGCTGGGGGGCACCCCCGGGGGGGTTGTGGACGCCAGCGCGTTGCGTGGAGCCGGCACTGTCCGGATTTGCGTCCCCCTGGGGCTGGAGCTGCACCCCCGGCCCCGGGCACCAGTCACGTAGGGTTACCATACGTCCGTTTTTTCGGCAATCAAACCCCCATCCGGGGGGAATTGCCAAAAAGCCAAACATGTCCGGGAAAAATACCGGACGGAGACTTCCTCTCCCGCGGCTGCTCTGCTCCTCCCCTGACTCAGACTTCAGCTCTGTTTAAGAGCCAAGCTGCCCGAGCCAGCGCTACCAGCTTCGGGCAGCCCCCTTGCCTCCGGACCCCAAGCCGCCGGCCGGGCACTTCCTTTCCCGGGCTCCAACTGCTCTGCTCCGGCAGCTGGGGTCCGGAGGCACAGGGGCTGCCTGAAGCCGGTAGCGCTGGCTCGGGCAGCTTGGCTCTTAAACAGAGCTGAAGAGTCAGGGGAGGAGCACAGCAGCTGGAGCCTGGGAGGGGAAGTGCCCGGCCGGGGGCGCAGGGTCCGGAGGCATAGGGGCTGTCCGAAGCCCGAGCGCTACCGGCTTCGCGGTTTGCCGGGCAGCCTCCAGACCCTGCGCCCCCGGCTGGGCTCTTCCCCTCCCGGGCTCCAGCTGCGCTGAGGAAGCGCCGGCCGGGGGCGCAGGGTCTGGGGGCTGCCCGGCAAACCGTGAAGCCGGTAGCGCTTGGGCAGTCCTTTTTGCCTGGCTGGGAGGGAGGAGGGGGAGTTAGGGCGGGGACTTTGGGGGAATGGGCGGAGTAGGGGCGGGGCCGGGGGTGGGAAAGGGGCGGGGCCAGGGCCTGTGGAGTGTCCTTTTTTTTTTATTTTTTAAATATGGTAACCCTATCCCTGACCATTGTCTATAGTTCAGAACAAATGCAATTTACAACACAGCAATTAATAAAACAAATAGGGACACAATCGGAAAGGCAAAAGGAAAATTCTTAGCCCCACTCTGCAGGGCCAGATGAACTTTTCATGGGCACGGTGCCAAACATACTTGTGGGCCTGCAAGGTGCAGGGGGCGGGATGGTCAGTCTCCAGAGTGAAGGGCGGGCTGGGCACAATGAGGCAGGAGCGGCCCCACTCTATACAGCCCAGCAGAGGGCGCTGTTTACAAACCAGCCCAGCGCTGTGCTGCCAGTGTTCCCCTTACCTTTGCAGATTCCCCTTGCCTTACCTGCCCAGAGCCCCATCCTTGTGCCAGCGCCCCCTCGCCCTGAGACCTCCCCCGCTGGCCTCCCACCACAGCTGCACAGCACCCTGCACACCACACTGCTCACCCAGTGCCCCCTGCCCATAGACCTCCCCACTGCCCACCTCCTTCCCCAGTCCCACCATCACAGCAGCACTGCACCCATATTCCTGAGGGGATTCTGCACCAAACAATTAAAAATTCTGCACATTTTATTTGTCAGTAAATAAACGTGGAGGCTCCAACACGGCAGTGGGGAGCAAAGGCCACTGGTTGCATGGAGGTGGGAGATCACCCTGCAGCCTCCCCCCACCGCACCCTGGGACAGGGACTCGGCAGTCAGGCTGCACCCGACCCTGACACAGTGCAAAGGCCAGGCCTGCCCCAGAAACACCCTGGGGCCCTGCCCCCCTGTGCCAGGCACACCAGGTGTGGGTGAGCAGGCTCAGCCCGGCAGCAGGATCCGAGTGCAGAGGGACTTAGTGTGGGGAGACCCAGGTGGGAGTAAGAGAGTTCTCTGTGGGGCAATCTGGGTGCGGGCAGCGCAGTGGGAGATCTAGATGCACAGAAGCTCATTGAGTGGTTCCAGGTGCAGGGGCAATGGGACTCTGCAGGGGATCCAGGTGCAGGTGGTTGCGGCTCAGTGGGGAGGGTGACTGGGGGGGATCATCGGGGTGGTGCAGATTCAGGGGAGGTGGGACTTGTCAGGGTGAGGGTTCGATGGGCCTGCTTAACAGGGGAGTCAGCTTCTGTCAAGGGGATGCCACATGCTGGGCTCCAGCTTCCCTCCCTGCCCCCGCTTCCCCTATTCCCTTCGCTTCCCCATCCCAGGCCCCTTGCCCACCACTCCATCTCCTCCCCATCTCACGCCCACTCTTCCCCTTTTGGCAAGGAGAGCCGTTCTCCTCCCCAGCTGCTCCTCACTCTTTGTCTGCCCCTTGCACGTCTCCCCTGCTCTCCCCAGGTGTGTCCATCTCTCACTGCATGGCTGAGAGCCCCGCTGCTGGAGCAGGCTGACAGCTGGCAGGGATGCTACGGAAACAATGGCTCAAACTCTGCTCTGAATATCAGCAACTCCTCAGCGTCCAACTCTGCAATTGGCTCTCCAGGTGGAAGGGACTCGGCTGAGCACCTGTGTACAGATCTTTGCGTGGGGCGAGCAGACGCGTCCCGTCCTAAACTGAGAACATGGATAGGATGCCTCCCAGGGCACCCCTAAGTCGCAGCACTGACCTCTGTCCCTCCCACTGGTTCACAGGGGGACTGGGGGTCCCGGCACCGAACACATTCCTGTCTCCAAGCAAAATTGTGTGTCTGGCATTTCAGGCAGTCCCAGTCCCAGTCCCCTGGCCTCCTGGGCCACTTTCCCCCTGATCTGGTAAGATCCTGCATAGTCAGTTGAGCCTGCAGTCTACGGAACTTTGCTCTTTAATTGCCCGCTCATCCCTGACTACCCCCCAGCAAAGCTACGGCCTCTCCCTCTCCCTCCTCCCCTCCACGCTGATCCACCCCTTTCCACCTTGTACTGATCCCTTGCAACAACAACATGGACTGGCTCTCCCCACTGATGCATCTGCCTCCACACATCTGCCTGTTCCAGAAACTGGGGTAGCTGATTGGGAGCAAGTTCAGAATGCTGCAAATTTAAATGCCCCAAACTGCGGATCGTTCAGCTCCAACTATTTCTCCAGCAATTCCACACCCCTGCCATGCTCTACACCCCCACCAGGACCTGGTGCCCCTGTCTGGGATATCCCCCATGGACCGTCCCTGGGATGCACCCAGCACTGTGCCCATGACTGTATGCAATTAAGTGTATCCTGCCCTGTTTCCCCAGGGATTCGCTTCATCTTATTCATCCCCGCAGTACGAGAGTACACCCGAAACAACTGTTTTGCCACCTGTCTGGGGATTAGAAATGGGTGTGCCAGTCATGCCACATCAATTCCTAAGGTGCCCCATCCCAAAAGACTATGCCATATGATCACCTGATCCTCACGAGTTAGATCCTCCATTTCCCTGCCTACTTCCACTAGCCACAGCACAAACTGACCCCAATCCTCCCGGGGTACCTTTCCCAAACGGCCCAGTAATGTCTCCCGGTCCTTCAGGGAAAAGGGGCAGATTTCTGCCTGTTCTACTCCTTGTGGGGCATGGTCCCCTCACCCTGCAACTGGGGCCACTATTCCTGCCTCCTGCAGTTCCTCCCTCGTAGCCTCTCTCGCGGCGGCTGTAACGGTGGATCGCCGGCTTACAACGTCCACTGGCAGTGATGGGTACAGTGTTTTTTCAGGGTAGGGTGGTGGAGGTGTTTCCATCAGCCCCATTAGTGGGGTGGATGATTTGGGGTCTCCAAATCCATTGCCCCAATGTTTACATTGATACAATTCCTCCTATAAGTCTCCTACACTTCCCAGCAGTTCCTCTCTCTCTCTCTCCGGATTGCCTCACAAGACTCCTTTATCCGTGCAGCATCCTATGCTTTCAATTCCGGTACCTCTGCCGCTAACACGGATTTTTCTGTTAAAATCCACTGCTGTTCCACAATCCCCTCCAAAGCCTTAATGTGTTGGAAGAGATCTGCTTCCCTTTTTACCCAGTATGCCATCCCAGCACACAAACCTTGTAATACCATTCCGTTTTTCCTACACTCCTTTCCCTTGCGGTCTCCCAAAACCACCCCCATCTCCTTCTCAAACTCATCCCAGATAGACCCCTGCACCTGCTATGGGCCCTGATTCTCCTTATCCATTTGTTCAAAAAATCCATTATCCCAGCTGGCCAGAACCCACAACTACCATCACAAGAGTTCACCATACCCCCTCCAAGCAGCTGCGAGGACTGTTGAGGAGGGGGACTTACAGGCTGCCACTCACCTATCCAGTGCGATGCATCTGAGTCACGGCACCAAGATGTTAGTGGGCTTATTCCTTCACCCTTTCGCTTACCCCGTCCTTCTTTCATAAACAGAGAGCAGCAATACGCAAAGTCCGGAGGTGCAAATAAGTCAACGTTTATTAGGGTGACCTTCCAGCAAGCTTAAACCCAAGTTCCTTTTCCTTATTTTCAAATCCGAACTTACTTCCTGTATGCCCCTAATTTATATATAATATTCTTAGCTATACTTTAACCAATCAGTCTCCTAAATTTGACTTAACCAATCCTGATTGTAACATGATTAGCTAACCAATTATATCCCACCATCTTTATTAGTTTACACCCAGCCAAATTAATTATACAGCAGACAGAAACAATCACAGAACCAGACAGAGACCATGCAAATAAACACAGCAAAGTGGTAACTAGAATGACAAAACAAGACAGAAGTGAGGTTTTCACAACGACATCTATAAAGACATTAGGGTTTCCCAGCTGTGTCGATTGCTAAGTGAGTTCTTACCAGACAGAAAACTATCAAACTAAATTTCCTTTTACATCTTCTAGGCTCTTCCCTTTCTCTGGAGGTGACAGGAAGTTGATCCGATCTAACAGCCCCAGATTGCCTTATTTCAACTAGTTTGGAATGTGAGGATGTGACCGTTCGCTTCCCAGATTATGACTGCCTCTGCTGCTTGGCCAAAGGCCTTAGCCTAAGAACAGGCCTCAGACTGTCACAGTGAGAAGGCCTTACACAGATTCTTTTATACCTCTATAACCAGCTAAATAATAAACACAGACCTACATTTTTAAAGTATAGGCCTTTACAGACAGGCTTGAATATCTATATCCTTGTGATGACGACACAGGAAAAGAAATAGAACACCAGGTTTCTGGTAGCTAGAGAGCTTCAAAAGCCTCAAGCAAAAAGCCTCCAGGAAAACTTTTCCTGGGGTTTTTATTTCTCTCCTTACTTTGTTTACAACACTTCTTAGTGGTTACATTCCTGCGCATAGAAAAGCCAGGCAGTATAAATGCACATAAGATAACAAACCCATCTCTTGAGCGCGTGAATGCCAGCTGCGAGGAAACAATCAAATCAGCCAAATAAGTTTCCCAAACACAAACGCTGGATTGAAGGTCACTCCTGCCTCGTTGCCATGGGAGCAGTTTGCCGCGGCCGTGGGCTGGCGATTCGGGAGCTATGCATTCCTACATATCCTAACAATTTCATCATGCTCTAGTCCAATGTTCAATATCAGGGCAGCCCAGAGAGGACTGGAGATCTCCGTCTTACAATTCAAACTCCCCACGAATAAAGCTTAAGAAGATCTGAGATGAAAGGATCAGGTCCCAAGAGTTTATATAGACATTTTTGCAGCCTCTCGACAGCAGGCAGTCCTTGGGGGAACAATAGGTTTTGGAAATACACTCCTATTTCCCAAGCATCACAGGTAATAAAACAACATGGATTAACATACGGTAATTATCCATAAAGCTGTTCATAGACAGTTTACCACAAACTTTAAAAAGATATATACATAAGGACATTATTACACGCAAGTATCATTTAAATGTTAATATTTCCTTTTGACTTCTGAATTAACAAAATACAGTCCTAGACAGGTACCCTTTGGTTACACCGTTAATCTATAACAAGATATAGGTAAACAGAGACTACTACAATTACTATATTCTAGGGCTGTCAAGCGATTAAAAAAATGAATCGTGATTGATCGCCCTGTTAAACAATAATAGAAAACCATTTCTTTAAATATTTTGGATGTTTTAGATATTTCCAAACATACTAATTTCAATTGCAACACAGAATACACTCCATGCATCTGATGAAGTCGGTTATAGCCCACGAAAGCTTATACCCAAATAAATTTGTCAGTCTCTAAGGTGCCACAAGGACTCCTTGTTCTTTTTACACAATACAAAGTGTACAGTGAGCACTTGATATTTTTATTACAAATACTTGCACTGTAAAAAACAAAAGAAATTGTATTTTTCAAATCACCAACTGTAATTACTTTAGTCCAATCTCTTTATCATGAAAGTTGAACTTACTAATGTAGAATTTTGTACAAAAAAACCTGCATTCAAAAATAAAACAATGTAAAACTTTAGAGCCTACAACTCCACTCAGTCCTACTTCTTGTTCAGCCAATCACTCAGAAAAACAAGTTTGATAACTATTTGCAGGAGATAATGCTGCCCGCTTCTTGTTCACAATGTCACCTGAACGTGAGAACAGGCATCCTCATTGCACTACTGCAGCCGGCGTCACAAGATATTTATGTGCCTGATGCTCTAAAAAGTCATAGGTCCCTTCCTGCTTCAACCACCATTCCAGAGGACACGCCTCCATGCTAATGACGGGTTCTAATCGATAACATCCAAAGCAGAGCAGACCGACACGTGTTCATTTTCATCAACTGAGTCAGATGCCACCAGCAGAAGGTTTGTAAAACGGAACAGGGGACATACAATTCTCCTTCAAGGAGTTCAGTCGCAAATTGAATTAATGCATTTTTTTAAAAATGACCATTGTCAGCATGGAAGCATGTCCACTGGAATGGTGGCCGAAGCACGAAGGGACATATGCATGTTTAGCATATCTTGCACATAAATACCTTGTATTGCCAGCTACAAACGTGCCGTGCAAACACCTTCTCACACTTTCGGATGACATCATAAATTAGAAACAAAGCAGCATTCTCTCTCGTAAATGTAAACGAACTTGTTTGTCCTAGCGAGTGGCAGAGAAAGAAGTAGCACTGAGTTGACTTCTAGGCTATAGGGTTTTTAATTGCTTTATTTTTGAGTGCACTTATATCATTAAAATAATCAATGTTTCTAAGTTACACTTTCCTGATAAAGAGATTGCATTACAGTACCTGTATGAGGTGAACTGAAAAATACTACTTCTGTTTTGCATGTTTACAGTACAAATATTTGTAATAAAAAATAATATAAAGTGAGCCCTGTACACTCTCTCTTCTTTGTTGTGATGGAAATCAATATATAAGAAAACGTAGAAAAACATCCAGAAACCATTTAACAAATTCCAATTGGTATTCTATTGTTTAACAATGTGATTCATCGAGATTAATTTTTCTAATCACAATGAATTCTTTTGAGTTAATCACGCGACTTAAATGCAATTAATCAACAGCGCTACTATCTTCTTCCAATTTTTTAACAACACCAGTTTACATTTCAAAGTTCTAGGCTCTGTTTCTTGAAATGGCCCCAAATACATTTACACACATTTCTAACACGTTTCAAAAGATTGGAGCTGGTCAATGAGCATGCAAGGTTCTTAACTCTTTCGAGCCAGGTGCCACAGAAGTTTAGATCGTGTGTGAATTCTCCAATGTTTAATGAGGTGTGATCTCTGTGTATAACTTTCGCCACAGTCCAAGCACTTATGCAGTCTTGTGGATTCTCTGATGTAAAACAAGGGCTGATCAGTTTCTGCTATGTTTTCCATAGTTTAAGTGCTTATGGGGTCTCTCTTTGGTGTGGATTGCCTGATGTTTAACAATGTCTGACCGCTGTATGAAACTTTTCCCACAGTCCAAGCACTTCTGGGGGCTCGCTCCTGTGTGGACTGCCTGATTTTTAGCAAGGTCTGACCTGCATATGAAACTTTTTCCACAGTCTAAACAGTTATGGGATCTCTCTCCTGTGTGGATTGCCTGATGTTCTGTAGGGCTGAGGTGCTTCTGAAACCTTTCCCAAGGTCCAAGTACTTGATCAGGGTATGAAACATTCTCCATAGTCTAAGGACTTATGGGGTCTCCTGTGTGGATTCTCTGATGTAAAACATGGCCTGAACTCCATATAAAATTTCCCCCACACCTAAGCACTTATGGGATCTCTCCTGTGTGGATTAGCTGATTTTTAACAAAGTCTGACCCATGTAGGAAACTTTTTCCAGTCTGAACTCTGATGGGGTCTCTCCCCTGTGTGGATCCTCTGAGTGTTAAAAGATTTGATCTTTCTGTGAAACTTTTCACATGGTCCAAACACTTATGGGGTCACTCTCCTGTGTGGATTGCCTGATTTGAAATAAGTTTTGACCTCCATTTAAAACACCTTTCACAGGCTAAACAGTTATGGGGTCACTCCTCTGTGTGGATTCTCTGATGTATAACAAGGGATGACATCTATTTGAAACATTTTTCTATAGTTTATGCACTTGTGGGGGTGCCTCTCGTGCGTGGATTGCCTGATGTTTAGAAGGGCTGATCTGTTTCTGAAACCTTTCCCAGGGTCTTATGGTCTCCCTGTTTTATGGACTGCTTGATGTTTAACAAACACTGACCTCCATCTGAAACTTTTCCCACAGTCTAAGCAATTGTGGGGTCCCTCTCTGGCGTGCACTGCCTGATGATTAACAAGGGCTGACCTCCGTATGAAACTTTTCCCACAGTCTAAGCACTTATGGGGTCTCTCTCCGGTGTGGATTGCCAGATGTCTAACAAAGGCTGATCTCCATGTGAAACTTTTTCCACAGTCTAAGCACTTGTGGGGTCTCTCTCCTGTGTGCACTGCCTGATGATTAATAAGGGCTGACCTCCATAGGAAACTTTTCCCACAGTCCAAGCACTTATGGGGTATCTCTCCGGTGTGTATTCTCTGATGTATAAGAAGTTGTGATCTCTGCAGGAAACTTTTTCCACAGTCTAAGCACTTGTGGGGTCTCTCTCTGGCGTGCACTGCCTGATGATTAACAAGGGCTGACCTGCGTATGAAACTTTTCCCACACTCCAAGCACTTATGGGGTCTCTCTCCGGTGTGGATTGCCTGATGTCTAACAAGGGCTGATCTCCAGGTGAAACTTTTCCCACAGTCTAAGCACTTATGTGGTCTGTCGCCTGTGTGGATTTTCTGATGTGTAATCAGCGCTGACTTCCAAATCAAACAATTCCTGCCCTCCAGATAGCGAGAGGGTCTCTTCCCCAGGTGGCTTCTCCCATGGTTAGCAAGATCTGAGCATTTATGGAAGTTTTCCCCACAGTCCAACCATTGAAGTGTTTTCTCTCCAGTATTTATTGCCTGAAGCGTAACAGAACCGAGGTATTCATAGCGTTTGTCTTCCTTGGGGGTTGTCTTCCTGGCTGTGGTATTCCTGTGTCCTTTTCCATATATAACAAATTCATCCATTTGCTCCCTTGAGTTGTTTCCCAGCAGACTCTTTGACCTCTGCCAATTTCCCCAGGCTTCTCCCTGTTCCAAGCACTGGAAAAATTTCTCTTCAGCTCTTCCCACAAAGGTCCCCTGTGGTTCCCCATGCCCAGAAACTTCCTGCTGTTGATTCCCATCCTTATTCTCACTCTCTCTCTCATCACCTGCTGGGAGAGAGACAATGCAGACAGGAGTCATTGTGCTGAGGAGAAATCAAGAGGAATAGCACCAAGGGAAAACCCACCATACTAAAGCTGCACAGACAGAGCAATTGGATTCTGCCTCCACTTCCCACCCAAACTTTCACAGGGAAGGAAAGTAGGAAAGGAAACTCCTACAGGTAACAGGACACATTCGAAGCGATATCAGTGATATCTGCTGCCTGCAACCCTGCCCTGGATGAGATGAGGAAGGAACTGAGGGCACTTACTGATCCCTCATTTTTGGGATTCTCAACTTTTTCCTTCATTCCCCAGATGGTTTGTGTGTCAGTCCTCACCTGTGTGGGCGCCTCTTGGGATCTCTCTTCCCTCACAGGCCTGGAGATCGGGCACCCACGGCTGTTTCCCTTGTTCCAGCTGGGTGATCAGGTCAGGTTTCGGAATGGGGAATCCTGTGCAGGGAGTCAAGTATCAGGGGGTAGCCGTGTTAGTCTGTATCTACAAAAACAACAGGGAGTCTGGTGGCACCTTAAAGACTAACAGATTTATTTGGGCATAAGCTTTCATGGGTAAAAACCTCACTTCTTCGGATGCATAGAATAAAAGTTACAGATGTAGGCATTATATACTGACACATGGAGAGCAGGGAGTTACTTTGCAAATGGAGAACCAGTGTTGACAGGGCCAATTCAATCAGGGTGGATGTAGTCCACTCCCAGTAATAGATGAGGAGGTGTGAATTCCAGGAGAGGAAAAGCTGCTTCTGTAGTGAATGTAATGCCCAAATAAATCTGTTAGTCTTTAAAGATGCCACCAGACTCCTTGTTGTTTGTGCAGGGAGTGAAATCAGACCAGATCAGGGTGTGTGGAGGACTGAGAGCTCTGAATGTCTCAAAAAGAACATTCCGTGAGCGGAACCTGTCCCTGTGCTGGTGAATGTGGAATCTAAGAGTACGGGTACGTCGTCACTGAGCCCCCTCGGGGGAGGAAGACATCTGGGGAGCTGAGGGGAATTGTGATGCACACCCAGCTCTAGTGTTAAACCCCTGCCTATTTCTAAACCTGCGGAACCCAGAGCCCTCCACAGGGCTGGAGCTGTTCCCAAGGAGAAGAGGGATTCTGTTTGCGACCAAGAAACAACAGACAGGTTAATACACGGCTTCTCCATCTTGCAAGCTAGCGGGGTTGGATGGGGATGATTTAGTATGTGCCTTAGGGTTTGACTCCCTGGTCTCATTGGAGAGTGATGAGAGAAGAACGTGACCAGTGTCAGACACGCAGATCCCTTCAGCTTCCAATAACCAAGGGGCCAGGAATCCCTTACCCAGCGAGGTCACCGTCTCGTAGTTCTCCTGCATGACGTCCCTGTAGAGGGCTCTCTGAGCGGGGTCCAGCAGAGCCCCCTGCCCCTGGGTGAAATACACAGCCACATCCTCGAAGGTCACCGGCATCTGAAACAACAAGAATCCCCCACTCAGAACCTGCTGCCCCAGCCACAATCCCCCTAGTCACAGGGGAGGAGGGACAGAGAAGCAGAATCCTCCCAGCACCCTGCTCAGAGCAGCCAGGAGGCTTCAGGGGGTGGGGAGAAGATGAGAGCTCCTTGTCCCTCCCAGCACACAGAGCAGGGCAGGGTCTTCTCATTTCCCACACACCTGCCAGCCACAGGCTGATAGGGGAAGCAGAGCTTTGAGCCGGGGACGGGACAGGAACCCCAACAGCTTCCCTTCATGTTTCACAGCACCCTCTGGCCAATGGGGTCAGGCCCCAGCACTGGGAGTCTGGTCAATTTTCCCAGCCCTGCCCAAGGAGGTGTTTCCTGGTTCAGAAATGGGGGAATGTCCACCCCTCCCCCCACCCACTAATGGGCCTGTTCAGAAAATCAGACCCCGGATGATCATGTTCCGGGAGGTTTATCACACCCCGTCCCACCCCGGGTGATTAACCCCTCTACAATACCACCACCACCACCACCACCACAAAAAGCTCCCTGAAAATCCCCTACCTGAGATGGCTCCATCACAGCCATTTCCCTGCCCTGTCTCCTGGAAGACGGGACGATCTGGAGTGAAACGTGGACGTGATTCCTCAGCCTGTCAGAGGACCAGGAAGATTGGGCAGAAGGGGCTGGAGTCCATGTCACCCCCCAATTCCCCCCAGGCTCTCTCCCTGCAGACAGACGCTCTGATTCTAGGACTCTGCCATGCTGGGAAGAAACCCAGTTAGTTCATTACCATCCTGGCCAGGACTTTCCGCCCCATTAGAACTAAACCCACCAAGTCCCTTCTAAAACTTCCCAGAACAGCATCTCTGAGCCAAACGCTGGAAATAGAGCAGAATCAAATGAGTCACTTTACGGCACTGCCCCACAGTGTATTGTAACCCCTCTAGCTCTTCCCCATCTCCCTCAGTCCTGCGGTGCTCAGCAGAGTGAGCAACTGGCTTTTCCTCTCTCAGCTCCTCCCCTTGTTCCCAGGAGAGCTGACTGCCCCGGGGGTGCAGGGAATGGATCTGGGCAGGGCTGGGCACCTCCCTCCCCACTTCTTGCTCCTGCTGATATTCAAGTCTCTCCACTCTCCCTTTTTATCTTCTTCCCCCTCCCTGGGAGAATGGGCGACTGCCCAGTTGTTGTGGGCCTTTGCTCTCCTTAGGCAGCTCAGCCACCGACACTGGTAACGGGGGTTGAACCCGGCTGTGTCACTGAGGGCAGCAGCTCTGGGTCTCACAGACACAGGGAGCCCCTCTTCTTGAAGGCCAAACTCACCAGCTGGTCCCTGAAAGGAGCCTTTTGTCACAGTCATTTCCCTGCCCCACTCCAGCCCTTTCCCCAGGTCTCTCCATCACCTGGAGACTCAGGCTGAGGGGCTGGTATGGTCAGAGGGGTTCCAGCCAATGGAGAAAATGCCCCTGGGGCTGGTCTCAGAGGGGTGTGATGAAGTGGGAATGTTCTGAATGTTGTCTCTGAATACTGAGTGTGTGCCTCCATTTCCCCAAGTGTTACTCAAGTATCAAGCTGGTGGGATACAGGTGTGTGATCATTGCGGAGACCTCTAGAGGGCAGGTGTCACTGCAGAGTGGCTGCCTGGGCATAGAGAATGGTCAAAATTCTGTATCCTGGCAAGCTATGGCCGGAGACTGTCCTCTGCAAGGAGCCAGCCCAAGGTGCTGGAGAACAGTGAGAGAGGGGGAGGCCATGAGACCTGTTTTCCTGGGAAAGAGAGAAAGCACGCAGGAGGGGCAGCTGGACATCACTGAGGATGGGGGGCTGGAAGTGGGTCAGTCCCCTGGTTTGGGACTCAGTGGGGAGAGTCCAGGGCTCGGGTCTCTGGATTCCCCCCCAGATGGACTTTGCTGAAAGCTCCAGATTTCTGTGCTAACAAGCTCTGTTCTGTGCTGTGTTCCCAGCAACCAATAAACCTTCTGTTTTCTAAGCTGGCTGAGAGTCACAGCTGACTGTGGCGGTGGGGTGCATGGCCCTTGTGGGGGAGCATGTCAGGCTTCTCCTTCGGCTGCCCCTGTGGTTCAGGCTGGGGCCACAGGCTCAGCGGGTGGGGGGAAGTTGGGGGTGCTCAGAGGCTGCGGTCCTGCCCTACAGTCAGGGTGGGGGCTTGCCTCCCTCATCCCTAGATTCACCCCCCGCCGGTTGTATCCGGTTCTTATCCCCAGTCCCAGGCAGAGGGGCTTTAACATTCTGTACAGTGGGGGGCCCTGAGAGCCATTGAACCAAACTGTAAACCCTGGATAGGATGGAAACCCCTTCAAGACAGGGGGTGCGGCAGGGCTTCACCAGCCTAGATCGAGCCCCTGTGCTGCCCCCGAGCCCTGATTGTGCCCCTAGGCCCCTCTCCTTCCCCGGCCCCCAGCTGGGGCCCTCCACCCTGCATTCACTTTGGCCCCTGCCCACCTTCTGCCCCCCTCAGATCTCCCTAAGCTGCAGCCTCCGTCCGCACCAGCGCGGCCAGGGGCAGGGAAACAAAGCAGCTGAGGGGGGCGAGGGGGATGGGTGGTAACGTGATCCTGCCCCCGCCCCGCACACACCGGGAGCTGGCGGCAGCTTTCCCGGGCCCAGGGCGAGAATCGCAGCCAGCTCCGCTGGGAGCAGCCTGGGGCCAAACCCCCCCCTGCAGCCCGGGAGTGACGGGGGGGGGGGGCGGGTCTCTCTCACCTTCCCTCCGAGCGGGGCCCCCTGGGGCAGGGGCCGGGCCGGGAAGGGGCCTGGCCGGGCTGGGGGCTCTGCCCTGGGAGAGGCTCCTGGAGCAGCGGGAAGGGCCCTGCTGGAGATTCCCCTCTCCCGGCTGCAGCCCGGGCTCCGGGCTCCCAGCACCAGCCGCCGGGGCTCGGGGATCTCGCCAGGAGCCTGGAGCCAGAGTCCCCGCAGCGGCTGCGAGTCACTTCCTGCTGCCGGGCCTGAGCCCAGCGATCGCTCCCCCCAGAGCCGCCTCCCAGCTGCTCCTGGGTCCTAGCGATCAACTGACCTCCCTGCGCTTCTCCTCACTGTGTCCAGCTTCTGCTAGACTCACAGACTTTAAGGTCAGAAGGGCCCATCGTGAGCATCTAGTCCAGAGGTTCTCACGAACACATTTTTGGTGGCCTCAGAGTGCGGCCAGCAACTCTCGCTGTTGGCCGCTGACACGTTTTCCTAAAATACTTAATGAACTTTAGGGGAAACCAGTAAACATGCGCAGAGGTAAGCAGGGAAATGGTCCTGCTATTGGGGGGAACTTTCCTGATTTAAACACCACCACCTGGTGGAATCAAATAGCAGAAGGATTTGAGTCCTCGCTTCCTTCACCCAGAGCCTGCCTCATCTTGAGAGCTCCCCTTCCACTCTCCTGTGTGGCAAGGTCCTTATAACCCCAACAAGGCTGGGCCCAGGCTTCCTGAGGGGCTCATCCCCCAACCTGGTTGTGACCACTCAGAACACAGGCTAGAGCGTCCCCATTCTGGGTACTTTCTCCGCTCTGGACGCTTCCCTGGCCATTGTCTATAGTTCAGAACAAATGCAATTTACAACACAGCAGCTAATAAAAGAAATCAGGAAACAATGGAAAAGGCAAAAGGAAAACACTTCACCCCACTCTGTGGTTGGGGGCGGGAAGCACAAACAGCGTCTGTGGGATGCCAGGGCAGTTCACAGTCTGTCCCTCTCACGTCCCAGGCCTCCTGCCCAGGCCCTGGCTGTGCTGCAGGGATGCTGCGGGTCAGACACGTACTCTGGCAGTGGCCACACGCCCGCAGGCTCTAGGTGACAGGACCTTTCTTGCCAGTGTCCCCAGAAAGGTGCAAATCCAAAGGACAAATAAAAAGCCCCCAGATTTAGTAATCTCTGTAAGCTGATTGGGGGGGCATGGGGGCAGACTCATGATCTTTGAGCATGTCTGGCTGCTGACCTAGTTCTGTCCCTGCCCTCCCCCAGGGTTCCACGGGGTGCAGGCCATGGACTGGGACATCCCCGGGGGGTGGGGGAAACGCCAGTACAACGGGGATGACTTAATCAACTTCCACGTCCAGCCTCGCACCCCTTACCCCTCTCTGCATCTGGACTCCTCCCTCCTCGAGCCATAGCCCTGCCATCGGCCCTAAATCAAGGGGGTGGGGTGGGGGGCGCAGACGGGATAAGGGGGGGCACCGCACCCCTACTCTAAAATGTGTTCCACTGGGCCCAGAGCAATTCCAGCCTCTCCCTCTGTGCTTTGCTGGGCTAAACCAGTCATGGTGGCAGCTGGGATGCTGGGCAGATCCCCATGTTGTGAACTCCTTAACATGTAACCAGTAGTATTTTAATAGTTGAAACAGTTACTTTTTACATGTTATTTTCATCCCTAGTCTGGACACCTGCCTTGTAGCTTCAGAGCCCTTAGGCAGAATCCTCCGCAAACCCCCAAAGCTTCCCTATTTTCAGTAAAAGAATTCCGCTCTGGCTGCTGGGTGGGGCAACCCCTCCCCCTCTTCTGCACCAAGGGGTGGGGGAGTTGCCATTGTATCTTTCCCTCTTCTTCTCCCCAACCCCTACCGTCTTTCCCTCCCTTCCCCAGCCAATCTGCTCTTGCTCTCACAGCCTCCCCTCCCCACATCCTCTCTTTCCTTTGCAGTGACTCCCTCACTTAGAGTTTCCCTCTCTTGTAGCCCTGTTCCCATCCACCCCATAAGTCTTCCCTGATTCTCCTGCATTGCCCCATCTGTCCTGCAGCACCCCGCCTTGCCCACTGCATCTACCCCTGATCCATCCCTCATCCCGCCTCAATCCAACCTTATCTACACACACCCTTCCCCTCTTCAGCCCTCTTTCAGCTCTCCCCTTCTTCCCCCCCCCCGCCCCATCCCAGGTGTGGCTATCCCAGCCCCCAGTGCAGCATGGGTTGGCTTCCCCCCTCCTCTGCACACAATGGGAGATAGGAAACTTCCCTGCAGGAATGTGCTACCTGTACCAGTTGCTGATCTGTAACTGGTTTATAAGAAATGGCTATTGTGAAAAAATCTGCTCTCTGGTGTAGCAAATGACTACAGATAACAGTTTGTCCCCTGCACTCTTTTCTTGTTCCCTGCACTCATGGCAGAACTAAGTATTATCTAGACCATTCCTGGCAGGTGTTTGTCAGCTGCATGCCCCCGCTCCCTGACCAGTCAATTTTTGCCCCCTGCTCAGACCCTGGCTGTCCCCCCTTCTCCGATTTGTCCCCTTTGGCCCTTTTTAACCCCTGTAAAAAGCAGTCAGCACAATCCCATGCTTAGTAAGGGCAGTGGCTTCAGCAGATGTTACTGAGCATGCTCAGTCCACCATTAGTAGCACATTCCTACAGGGAGCAGTTTTCTGTACTGCACCTGTGGGAGAGTTAATTAATCCACCCCAATGGGCAATAGCAGCTATGTCTGTGGGAGAAGCTCAAAAAATAAATAAATGACAATTGACTCTCCTATGGCAGGAGGCAGACACGTGGGAAATGCCAGCCAGAGAGGATTTCCCTGATAGTTAAGATTTCCAACTCTCCCGGACTAGACGCCATTGTCACAAATGGTGTCTGATCCAGGAGAGTTGGCAACCCTACTGGCAGCATAAATATTGAGAGTTTATGCTTGGGGAATTGAGGCTCACTAGGGAGACATGAATTAGACAACCTTATACTGCTTCTGGAATTCTTTCTTAAATACACTGTTGTGCATGGAGTCTACTGAATCTGACTTGTTGATTGGTACCGAGAAACATTCTGCCCAGCTGTGAGCTGTTAAAGAGCCATCTCAACATTTGGTAGCAGAGGATGGTTACCATGTCAGTGAGTAAGTTAACTGTTTCTGAACTGGTTGGAGAAGCTAAAATATTGTCTTAAGATATTCATAGATTCATAGATTATAGGACTGGAAGGGACCTCGAGAGGTCATCGAGTCCAGTCCCCTGCCCGCATGGCAGGACCAAATACTGTCTAGACCATATTAGACTCAGTGGACAGGAAACGAGGATAGGATCAGATTGGGATCAGATTGGTTACAGATTATTGGGAGAGAGGGAAACACACAGGCACGTGGAGTTTAATTAGTGCTATCTTTAAGTCTATGATGTTCTGGAAGTGCGAGCAAGGCGGGTTTACTCTGGAGGACAAGGGGGATGCCCTGAAGCCTCCGGCTATGGTTAATGGGTGCTTGTTAAGACAGGTGTTTAAAAGCTTTGGGTCTGATCCATGTGTGACTGCTGCAGTCTCTACACTGCATAAGAAAGGTTTGGACAACTTGTTGTTGGGGAATCAACAGGGCAATTCTCCCAAGAAAGTCCAAACAGCAGCACGAGTCATCTGTGCTATGTCTCAGGCTGTAAATAAGCTCACAGAAAAGCACAATGCCTGTGAATGTGAAAATGAACATTTGGAACAGGAATTGGAAAAACTAAAATTGCAACATGAAAACCAGAAATGAAATCTGGATAGTTGGATGACGGCAGGGGTCCCTTCCAGGGTGTAGTCAAGGAGCCGGGGGGGTTGGATTGGGTTGGGGGTTCTGGGGGGCATTCAGGAAGTAGAGGGGGGGCTTGAAGGGAGTGGGGGTACCAGAGGGTGGTCAGTGAGTAGGGAGCAGGGGGGTTGGATGGGTTAGGGGTCCAAGGGGGAAGTCAGGGTGCAGGGTGAGTGGATAGGAGGTGGGAGATATGGGGGTCAATCAGTGGGCAGGGAGCGGGGCAGGGTTGGATAGGATAGGATCTAAACTTACCATGCACAAAGCAATTGCCTTGCATCCCAGACTCCGATAGCCCCACCCCACTGTTTGATGTATTAGATCGAGCGCTCTTTTCTCTCTTTTTCCCTTCTAAGACATCAGAGGCACCTCGACCAGATATGTGGCTCCTCACTCCCCCTCACACTTCTTGAGACTGGGCAGGGGTTGGACACCAGGTGAAGTCACGTCTCCCCTCAGCACAGTGTGGACAGGAGCCACATTTCTGCTACTTTCACTTTGTTCAAGTTAACCTTGAGGTTCTCGCCCTGTGAACAAAACGGTGGATTTACCCATCCCGGGGGAAAGATTATGAACTTGTTACATCCCTGGGGGATTGGCAGCCTGTAGACACTGGGGATATAATATGCGCCTTTCACTGCTAGGTCTCTGCTTACCATAGGCACTGACTTTTGTTTTTCCCCAGAGGGTTCCCCCCGGCTCTGCCTGCACTATGTCACTCCCCTGAGGCCCTGCCCTCGCTCCGCCTCTTCCCAACCCCACTCCGACCCCTCCCCTAAGGCCTTGCCCTCTGTCTGCCTCTTCCTGCCCCTGCTCCAACCCCTCCCCAAAACCATAGCCAATCTGCAGCTTGCTGTTCTCTGCCCTCCCCAGGCATCAAACTGCTGATTTGCAACCCTGCAGAAATTAATGAAGATATCCCATCTCCTAGAACTGGAAGGGACCTTGAAAGGTCATCAAATCCAGCCCCCTGCCTTCACTAGCAGGACCAAGTACTGATTTTGCCCCAGATC
The DNA here is from genome assembly GCF_027887155.1 of Malaclemys terrapin pileata. Taxonomy (NCBI): domain Eukaryota; kingdom Metazoa; phylum Chordata; order Testudines; family Emydidae; genus Malaclemys; species Malaclemys terrapin. The sequence goes on along the minus strand of NC_071517.1, from coordinate 40,757,219 downwards.
CCCAAGTGGCCCCCTCAAGGATTGAACTCACAACCCTGGGTTTAGCAGGCCAATGCTCAAACCACTGAGCTATCCCTCCCCCCAACAGCTGTGGCTGGTGGGTGCTGAGCTCCCCCTATATTTGTTCCATGGGTGTTTGAGCTCCGGAGCACCCATGGGGTCAGCACCTCTGCTGCTTATAGTCATGGGACCGAGCAGTGACCAAGTATAAACAGCGACTTACAATGAGACTTAGCCCACGTCCTGTTGTTAATGGACAAGTCGGTGAGGCCTAAATTTACAGCAGTGGCCTAATTGTGGGTTTCTCGGTTTATCTCCTCGAAATACAGGACTTCAGGGCACATGGTCCACCTGCATTTGCAGCTGCAGCCAGAGTCAGTGGGTGCTGTGGGTGCCCAGCCCTTGGAGAACCAGCCCCTAAGAACTTAGGTCAGGACCCAAATTTGAACCCTAAATTAAAAAGAACAGGAGTACTTGTGGCACCTTAGAGACTAACAAATTTATTAGAGCATAAGCTTTCGTGGACTACAGCCCACTTCTTCGGATGCATGGGCTGTAGTCCACGAAAGCTTATGCTCTAATAAATTTGTTAGTCTCTAAGGTGCCACAAGTACTCCTGTTCTTTTTGCGGATACAGACTAACACGGCTGCTACTCTGAAACCTAAATCAAAAGAGATTCTTGACATTTGGACCCAGCCCATCATTGTGCTCTGACTCCTGTGCCGGCTAGCACGGCTGTTTGGCTCCTCCCCAGCAGCTGCAGGCACAGGGAGTGCTCCTGGGAGGGGCGGGAGGGAGTGGGTTTGGGCATGGACAGGCTGGAGGAGGAAGGGACGGAAAGGGATAGAGGGGTGTGGCCAGGGTGAAGCTGCACCTCTTATACTTGGCTGAGCCGCAACCTCTCTATTAACCACGTTGTTAAACTGCTGCAACACTGGACTCGGGGAACTAGCTGCATCCGCAGCAGCGTCTCTGCCCAGCACGGCTCCCCCGCCACAGCTGAATTCCCTCTCCTCGTCCCCGATGGCAGCTTCCCAGACTGCCCCAGGCCTCCTCAGTCTGTCCCCACATCCCCTCCTGCAGCCGCAATGGGCAAGTGGCCTGAGAGGTCTGTGTTTATCCCACACCATGTACCCTGCAGGCCCCTAGTGCGAGCTCCCCGCACACCCGCTGCCCTCAGCCATTGGGCCCCAGCCCTCACCTGGGGGACAGGAGCTTGGTCTCCCTGCAGTCCCTGGTCTCTCTGCTGGGACTGACAAAAAGGGAGGAAATGGGGGCAGGGCTTGCTGGGTGTGGTTGTGTTACAGGGTCACCTGCCCCACTAGGGCCCAGGCTGAGATCCCAGCACATCCCACAGGCCCCTGAGCTGCCATCAGATGGACTTTCAGCCTCGGTCCCTGTGGGGGTGGGGGAGGCACTGGGTCATTGCCCTGGGGGAGCTGCTGGGGGAGGGAGGAGACTTACCTGCTCACAGACAATTTTAAACATTATAAAGCTTCAACTTTTTGAATCTCAGTGTCTAGTGTCATTAAATAGTTCTGGTCTGACCAAAATATTGTCTGATCCCCCCATAATTTCCCACAACCCTGACACTTTAAATTGGAATGAAATGCTTAAAACCCAGATTGTTGTGCAACTGTGAAAGTTTAAAATCAATAAATATAAAAATAGCTTAAAATAAACATTATCTGTCACAAATATATAATATAAAAAAATTCTGCCCAGTCTGACTATCACTCCTGACACACAGCTCCTGCTCCTCCAGGCTCATCCTCACAGGGGGATGCCTCAGTGACCCTCGACACCAGCACAGGGGCTGACGGGAGCCGGGAGCCCTTTCGGGTTTTAATTACATTCTAATTTCACTGAAAGTTACCTGTCTCAGGTGTGATTGTACATTTTTTCACTAAAGCCTCCAGGGGTGAAATTGGCTGTGTTGTTCCTGCTCAGGAAACAGCAGGAGTCATTTTCAGGCAAGGAAACACCCCCTTGCTGTTGCAGGCGGGGCATAGTGTGAATTCAGGAAATTGAAACTAACCCTGATCCACTGCCCAGAGGGAGCCATGGCTGCAGAGAACCCCGTGGAAAATCTCCAGGAGGAAGCTACATGTCCCATCTGTCTGGAGTATTTCACAGAACCTGTGAGTCTGGAGTGTGGGCATAATTTCTGCCAAGCCTGCATCAGCCAGTGCTGGGAGGGATCCGATACAGCCCCCTCCTGACCTCAGTGCAGAGAAACTGTGCAACAAAGAAACCTCAGGCCCAACAGGCAGCTGGCAAACATGGTAGAAATCGAAAAGCTGCTGAATTTACAAGCAGCAAAGGCAGCAGGAGGGGATGGGGTGTGTGGGGAACACCAGGAAACTCTGAAACTGTTCTGTGAAGAGGATGAAACCCCCATCTGTGTGGTGTGCGACAAATCCCGGGCTCACCGCGCTCATACAGTGGTTCCCATATAGGAAGCTGCCCAGGAGTACAAGGTAGGGAATTGCTGTCAGATTTAATGGGTTAACTTTTGGGTTTTAATGATAGGCTAATTTCACTGAAAGTTACCTGCTGTAGACAATGGATCGTGTGGTGTGTCCTGGATGGAAGCTGGAGGCATGTAGGTAAGTGTAGCGGTCAGTAGGTTTCCAGTATAGGGTGGTATTTATGTGACCATTGCTTATTAGCACAGCAGTGTCCAGGAAATGGACTGCTTGTGTGGATTGATCTAGGCTGAGGTTGATGGTGGGATGGAAATTATTGAAATTATGGTGGAATTCCTCAAGGGCATCTTTTCCATGGGTCCAGATGATGAAGATGTCATCAATGTAGCGCAAGTAGAGGAGGGGCGTTAGGGGACGAGAGCTAAGGAAGCATTGTTCTAAGTCAGCCCACTCTGAACTTTAGGGTACAGATGTGGGGGCCTGCATGAAAACTTCTAAGCTTAACTACCAGCTTAGATCTGGTCCGCTGCCACCATTTCCAAAGCTAATTCCCGTTCCTGGGTAGCCTTGAGAGACTCTTCACCAATTCCCTGGTGAATACAGATCCAAACCCCTTGGATCTTAAAACAAGGAGAAATTAACCATCCCCCCTCCTTTCTCCCAGCAACTCCTGGTGGATCAAGATCCAAACCCCTTGGATCTAAAAACAAGGAAAAATCAATCAGGTTCTTAAAAAGAAGCTGAGCCATTACAAACATTGAATCCATCTCCCCTTGTAAGTATTCTCACACTTCTTATCAAACTGTCTGTACTGGGCTATCTTGATTATCACTTCAAAAGTTTTTTTCTCTTACTTAATTGGCCTCTCAGAGTTGGTAAGACAACTCCCACCTGTTCATGCTCTCTGTATGTGTGTATATATATCTCCTCAATATATGTTCCACTCTATATGCATCCGAAGAAGTGGGCTGTAGCCCATGAAAGCTTATGCTCTAATAAATTTGTTAGTCTCTAAGGTGCCACAAGTACTCCTGTTCCTTTTGCGGATAAGGACTAACAGGGATGCTACTCTGAAACCTGTCATTCTTAATTGGTGTAAACATTCCAATACACCTCCGAGAGGGTCATCCTGTCCTTTGTTCCGATTTAATCAATTGTCTTTAGGGGTGTCAGCCTTTACCTCAGGGTTGTCAATCTGCCCTTCATTATGGATGCGTGTTGATGATTCTTTGATGTCCTTTAAGTTTCTTCACTCCTTCTTCCTTGACTCTGGCTATAATAATGGCCTTCACACCTTATCTTTTTCTGATGCATACATTCCTCATTCACACAAACAGATTGAGAATACAAATAGTAGTATTTTATATTGAGCAAAAGGGCATTGCAAATTAAACCTTGCTAAGTTTTACAATCAATAACCAAGACAATTTACATTGAGACCCAGGCCTTCAATGTTCCTCTAATCTACTTAACATAGACACAATAGAGAATCCTGTCTCTTAATTCCTAATTTGTAATACATATAGGAAACCATAGTAGCTTTATAACTTATTCTAAAACAAAAGGATGACCATAATTAGTCATAAGGATTGTTCTGGTCTGTCATTCCTTTCTGCTATTCAAAAAGGGTGGCTGACAAGATGAAATCAAATCATACATTAATTCTCATAGTACATTGTAAAATCCAGCTCCTACACAGCTGCAACCCAGACTTTGAAAACCCCTGGTCTAGAGTAGCTGAGGAATGTGAATACCAACCTCAGAGCAGTTACAAAGCAGGGCACAAACCCCACACGGGTTGTGAGTTCTGTGTTTAGATTTCACTCACCAGGTATCACATGTGATCCCCTCAAGCACTAAAACAGCCTTAACGTGGCCGGTGGGTGAAGCTTCCCCTGGGGGCGGCTACTTCCCTGTCCCATCTCTTGCATCCACATTCCACTCCTGCTCCACTCCAGGTAGGGTGACCAGATGACAGAGGTCAAATATCGGGACGCGGGGGCAGGGTGGAGCAAAACAAAAAACAAGCCGGTGGCGGAGAAAAAAAAAACAAGCAGGTAGCGGAGCAAAACAAAAAAAACAAAAAAAACCTGCCGGAGCACAGGAAAAACTGAGAAAGCACCGGCAGCTCCATGCCCCGCCCCCCACCCAGCTTCCCTCTGCTCCGTCTCCACCTCCCCCCTCGGGGAGGGAGGGTGGTCGGGTCGAGGGGGGCGGGGGCAGGGGTGGGGGGGGCTCGCTGCCGGCATGGCTCGCTGCCAGCGCCTACAAGCCCCGCCCCTGCAGCATACCGTGGACACCTGTTCGCCGCCTCTGTGCGTGCCTGGGGAGTGGGGGTGCAGCACTCTGCAGGCTCCTGCTGGCCGGCGGGTGAGCACCAGGAGTTCAGCTGCGCTGCCCCAGGCCCACGAAGAAGAGGTCAGCGGTGCTGGCAGCACCAGCTTGCGTCCTCCACCAGATGGTCCCCCGATATCGGGACAAGGTGTGTCCCGACCGATGTAAGGTCGGGACGCGGGATAAGTCCCCTAAAATTGGGACTGTCCTGATAAAATCGGGACGTGTGGTCACCCTAACTCCAGGCACCACCCCCTCCCTGCTCAGCTGCTATGACTCACCACATCCCTCCTCTCCTGCCCCCGTAAGGGTGGGGGTGGGGGTTGAGAAGGGATGTGGAAATGCGGGGAGGGGTCTCAAAGGGAAATAGGGGTGAGGAGGGATGCAGCAACTGGCAGGCAGGTCACCCAGGGATGGGGGTGTGAGGAGGGATGTGATGAGCAGGTGGGGGGGTCTCATGGGGAGAGGGTGGGGGAAGGGAGGGGCAGGACACAGCAGGTGGGGGGTTAAAGTCACCAGCTGCTCTATCCTAGCCCCAAAGAATGGTGGAAGACGTAGAATGGGAGGTTGTCTCTCCCCAGCCCAGGAAGACTCCTTCCCAACACAAGGCAAAGGGAGCAGGAGGTGGCAGCACTGGTGGGAGAGCCTCTCCATAACACAAAAACCAGGAGAAACATCTAGGAAAGAGCCCCCGACAGCCAAAGGGAAAGGGATGTGACGTGTCTCTGAATTTAATATTTCAGATATGTAGAAATATTCACCAGAACTCACATGGTCAGAGTTAAGGGTGTTTGAATGCTAGGCAGTGAGAAGGTTTCTGTTTACTCGTGTGTGTGTCCCAGAAATTGTTAGGTGCCACCGGACTGCTCTAAGGGAAAGCCTCGTATCTGACCCTCAGGATCCCCAGATAATTCAAGCTTCTGGGACCAGAAGAGGAATAGCTCCCTATCCTGAGCCCTGGAACCCATTACCTTATCCCTTGGTGCAGAACTGACTCTCCAGACTCCAACGTGCTTGAACACACCATCTCCCAGAACTCCTTGCTAAGATGAGAGCCTTCTGGTTTTCAGCTGAACTCTCTTTGGAGGCACACAGTAGTTTTGAAGGATTTAACAGAGAGAGAGAGATGCTTTGCACAAGTCCAACACATTATTGCTTTTTCACTTCACCATATTAAGCACAAGAGAGTTCAGATCACATAGCACAAAACAACCAACGTAACTGCAGTGCTCCTCACTATCTCACCCTTCCCTGGGGAGTCCTGGGGGCCATGTGGGATCAGAAAAAGCAGGCAGGGCTCCAGGCCTCATGAAGCTGCTACATGCTGGGTTACTTTGTTCTCTCCTTTTGAGTTGGAGACAAAGAGCGAGATCCATGAAGGGACCTAGATATTGTACTCCTGGGGGAATTTTGCATCAAAAAAATTCTGCACACAATATTTTAAAATTCTGCAAAATGCTGCATATTTTATATGTCAAAATAACTTGTAATAATTAATGGAGATATCCCATCTCCTAGAACTGGAAGGGACCTTGAAAGGTCATTGAGTCCAGCCCCCTGTCTTCACTAGCAGGACCAAGTACTGATTTTGCCCCAGATCCCCAAGAGGCCCCCTCAAGGATTGAACTCACAACCCTGGATTTAGCAGGTCAATGCTCAAACCACCGAGCTATCCCTCCCCCAAAATACCTGTCAGCAACTATGTCTGTGAGAGACCAAAAAAAAAAGAGAGAAAAAATTCTGGTAATTTTTTTCCACAAAAAAATCATGAAAGATTCATCTGTTCTGGTGCCACGGTGGACTCTGGTGGGTGAAAGGGGAAACTGCAGCACTTCTCGGGCAGAATGCATTTTCTGCAGAAGAAAAGAATTCTGCAGCTGGATATAGAATCATAGAACTGGAAGGGACCTCGAGATGTCATCTTGTCCAATCCCCTGCACTCATGGCAGGACCAAGCACCATCTGGACCATCCCTGATAGGCGTTTGTCTAACCTGCCCTTAAATATATCCAGTGATGGAGATTCCACAACCTCCCTAGGCAATTTATTCCAGTGCTTAACTACCCTGACAGTTAGGAATTTTTTCCTAATGTCCAACCTAAATCTCCCTTGCTGCAGTTTAAGCCCATTGCTTCTTGTCCTATCATCAGAGGTTAAGGAGAATAATGTTTCTCCCTCCTCCTTTTAACAACCTTTCAGGTACTTGAAGGCTGTTATCATGTCCCCTCTCAGTCTTATCTTCTCCAGACTACACAAACCGAGTTCTTTCAAACTTTCCTCATAGTTCATGTTTTCTAGACCTTTCATCATTTTTGTTGCTCTTCTCTTGACTTTCTACAATTTGTCCACATCCTTCCTGAAATGTGGCACCCAGAACTGGACACAATACTCCAGTTGAGGCCTCATCAGTGCAGAGTAGAGCGGGAGAATTACTTCTCGTGGCTTGCTTACAACCCTCCTGCTAATACATCCCAGAATGATGTTTGCTTTTTGTGCAACAGCGTTACACTGTTGACTCATATTTAGCTTGTGGTCCATTATGACCCCTAGATCCCTTTCTGCAGCAGGCTCAGGACTAGGGCAGGGGCAGGGCAGCCTGCCCTGGCCATAGTGGAGGGGGACACTAGGACCCTGTGGCAGTAGGTGATGCCGGAAACCAGCAGAGCGGAGTGGAGTTAGCCTGAGCTGCAGGCTCTGGGGCGGTGAGGAGGCAGCAAGTGAGCCCCGGGGGACACTTGGGGGAGGTGCGTGGAGGTGGCAGGCGGGGCCGGGGGAGAGACCCGGCCCCAAACATTGGGGAGCAGCAAGCAGGGATCTTAGCTGCCACATAAAATAACTCGGGGGGGGGCACAGGGAGCTTTGCGGGCCACAGGGAAGAGCTCCACGGGCCACATGCGGCCCGCAGGCTGTGTGTTTGAGACCCCTTGACTAGATGATCATAATGGTCCCTTCTGACCTTAAAGTCTATGATTCAGTGTCAAAACCTAATGGACATGCTAAATCATTCCCATCCATCCCCAGTTTTCAGTGGGGCAGATCTCATGCATTTTCTGTCTGTATTATTGCTCATTCACACACAGCATCACTGTTCACCTCCCTCCTTGGGACTAGCTCTAGCCATGGAGAGAGCTCTGGGCTCCGCAGGTTTAGAAATAGGCAGGGGTTTAACTGTAGAGCTGTATGTTTGTCAGCAAGGCCTCCAGAGTGCACAGATCCTGCAAACTCCTAGTGAGGGTGTAACAATTCCCCCCACCTCCCCAGACGTCTGCCTCTCCCAAGGGGGCTCAGCAACCCTGTTCCTGTCCTCTTGCTTTCCACGTTCCCCCAGCACAGCACCGGGACATGGAATGCCCTTTGTGACAAACACTCTCCATGCATCCTGATCTGGTCTGATTTCACCCCCTGCGCAGGATTTCCCATTCCCAAATCTGACCTGATCACCTGGCTAGAACGAAGGGAAGAGCTGTGGGTCCCAGATCTCCAGGCCTGTGAGGAAAGAGAGATCCTGAGAGGCACCTACACAGGTGAGGATTGACACAGAAACCATTTGGTGAATGAAGGAAAAAGTTGAGAATCCCAAAAATGTGGTGTGAGTAACACACTCAGTTCTTCCTCATCTCAGCCAGGGCAGGGCCATAGTCAGCAGATATCGCTCACACCATTCCACGCACCCTGTTAGCTGCAGGAGTTTCCTCCTATCTTTCCTTTCCTGTGAGTGTTTGGATGGGATGTAGAGGCAAAATCCAAATGCTGATTCTTTGGAACTTTAATGTGTTGGGTTTCCCCTGGGTGCTATTCCTCTTTCTCCCCAGCACAATGACTCCTGTCTGGATTGTCTCTCTCCCAGCAGGTGATGAGCGAGTTAGTGAGAACAAGGAGGGGAATCATCATGAGGATGTTCTGGGGAAGTGGATGAATCTATTATATCTTGGGGAGGAGACAAGGATCCCAGAGCCCAATAGACAAATCCCAATGAAGAGAAACCCTGACAGTGCTTTGAATGTGGGAAAGGATTCATTCTGAGATCACACCTTGTAACACATCAGACAATCCATACTGGAGAGAAACCCCTTCAATGCTTGGGAAAAGCTTCAATAACTGCTCAGACCTTAATAACCATGGGAGAAGCCACAGCCTGTCAATGCCTCGAGTGCAGGAAATCTTTCCACTGGAAGTCAGCACTAATAAAACATCAGAGAATCCACACCGGAGAGAGACCCCATAAATGCTTAGACCAGGGGTAGGCAACCTATGGTACCTGCACCGAAGGAGGCACGCAAGCTGATTTTCAGTGGCACTCACACTGTCTGGGTCCTGGCCACCGGTCTGTGGGGCCCTGCATTTTAATTTAATTTTAAATGAAGCTTCTTAAACTTTTTAAAAACCTTATTTACTTTACACACAACAATAATTTAGTTATATATTATTATTATCAGAAAATCCACACAGGAGAGAGACCCCATAAGTGCTTGGACTGTGGGAAAAGTTTCATACAGAGATCACACCTCATTAAACATAGGAGAATCCACACAGCATCTAAACTTCTGTGACCCATGGCCCGAAAGGGTGAAGCAACTTGCAGGCTACTTGACCCAGATTCAACCTTTAGAGACATGCTTTATAAGTGTTTAAATAGTATTTAAAGCCATTCCATGTTATATAGGCTTGGGCTTTGAAATGTAAACTTGTATTCTTAAAGAATTGGAAGGAGATGGTAACTATAGTAGTCTATGTTTACCTACATCTTGTTAGAGGTTAACAGTGTAACCAAACAGTTCCTGTCTAGGGCTGTATTCAGTTAATTTGGAGATCAAAAGGAAATATTAACATTTAGATAAAACTTGGGTGTAACACTGTCATTGTCTGCATGTCTCTTTAAAGTTTGTGGTAAATAGTCTATGAACTGCTTAATGGATAATTACCTTATGCTAATCCATGTAGTTAATTGCCGGTGATGTTTAGGAAATACAAGGTTACTTCAAAAGCCTATTGTTCACCATAGGACTTTGTGCTGTCAAGAGGCTGCAAAAATCTGTATAAAAACTCTTGGGACCTGATTCTTTTCTCTCAGATCTTCTTAAGCTTTATTCAGGGGGAATTTGAGTCATAAGACAGATCTCCAGTCCCATCTGGACTGCCCTGACATTGAACATTTGGACATTGGACTATAACTTGATGAAATGATTCTGAAAAGGACTCTTCAATTCTAAAGCACCATCTCTATGGTGAAACAGCCCTAAGAACTCTTTTCGTGTCTGTATGTATAATGGTCTTTTAACTGATACTCTCTTTTTTCTTTTTAATAAATCTTAGTTTAGTTAATAAGAATTGGCTGTAAGCATGTATTTGAGTAAGAACTGAAGTGTTCATTAACTTCTTGGGTAATGTGTCTTATCCTTTGGTATTGTGAAGAGTTAAAATCCATGTGCATTTTATATAACAACCGGGTATATGGATTGTGCCAGCTCTTTTCCAGACCCAAAGTCCAGAATTTGGTCAAGGGACCAGAGGCCTAGCAAATAGTGATCAGCTAAGAGAAAGCTGGAGTAAACAGATCACCTTGCTTTGCCAAAATAAGCCTAGTCAGCAAATTGCCAGGTGTTGGGGCTGAGAACTAAATAATTTTGTCTTATTCAGAGTTGCAGATTGAACAAAGAAGCCCTGTTTTGGTTGTTAGTTTCTTCTGTAGGGAGACGTTCTTCCCACAGATCCAACCTTGAGTTTATGAAAGGTTGGCACATGTCAGTATAAGATAAGGCATCCTCCCACCTCCCTTTCCCAGGGACCAATGTCTGCCTTAAAACACAAAGGAGACAATCTTTATTGCCATATACTTTCACTGTTTCTTTGTTTTAACCCCTAGGAATGTATCTGTTGAACAATCAGAGGAGCTACTCCATTCCTATGGACCCCAAGTGGGCGGAGACATTATGTAACCTGTTAACCATTGGCTAATGTGCTATCTTGTCTTGCGGCTAGACCTATCCCAGGGTCTGGAACTGCCTACCCCATCGCTTTCCCCCACCCATGGAAAATCCATATATTTTATTGTAATCAATTGATTGACAGTGTCTCTGAGCCTAATAGGCAAGGTGACATTCTGCCAGCGCTGTGTGTAATAAACTCCTATGCTTGACCTCTACACGGTGTGGATTTATGTTCCTTCAGCATACTTTTTAACTTGATATATATTTTGAAGCACATGAATTTTGCCCTTGTAATTCAGAGATTTCCTGAATCTCTGGAAGGAGTGAAAGCGAATTTTGAAACAGATCAGGTACTAAGGCAGTCCAATTAAAAGGTATCTGAAACTTAAGGGCTATATGCACATTTTTGTCTGCAGGCCAATAAATAATATTACTGCCAGCAGCAGTGGTGAGATTAAATGTATATCTTGCAGAACGGTGGCCTGAACATGCACACCGCTATCATTAGCTTGGAAAAGCAGGTGTCCTGTCAGTGAAATTCCTTGTCCCATACCCTCCCAGCAAACGTTGTCATGAACAGTGACAACTTCCCCTGGCTTCAGTTTCCGTACACACTGAAGCTGTGGGGGTTCCAATTGCCAGAGTGTCCATTGACTCCTATTTCCATCCAAATGTCGGGTATTATTTCAGGACCACTGACTAAAAATCAATTAGGCATACCAGGTAGTTTAATTTTCCATATGTTTTGGTAAATTATCCAATTCCACATGCATCCTCCCCACAGACCTGGCAGGATTTGATTTGTGGGAGCCCACACCCCTCCAATCGGTCCATACGCTTGGAAGGAACACCGTGAACATCTGCACTTCCACCCAGAAAATTTCCAAGTATGTCTCCAGGGCCATAGAACAGAGGATACTCCTCAAGTATCTGTAAGTGCAGTAGGCCAGGCCTGATGCACGAGATCACTCCAAATGGCCATTAGCTGGTCATTCAGAAAATCCTGAATTTCTGAACATGCTAGATCACACTGCAATGCCTTCCCAGCCTCAGTGATATTTAGCACCAGTGTGGTCAGCAATTTCTTGGGTTATTGAACTAAGGGCAGAAATAACGCGATATTCACCAACCCCAGCCTTACCTGGGTTAGCTGTGCTCCAATAATAAGACCTGTGGCCTTTATAAATATTCCAAATTGCAGCTGTGCTGTTGGCACCATTCCATAAGTGTCTGGCCACATTCCTATTTTTTCTAGGGGAAAGCCAGGCCCTTTTCTGTGCTAATCTAATGGCAGCCCAATTTGAGCAATTTGGATATGTAGAGGTAATGTGAAAACTGGATAAGGGCAGTGTGAATTTTATAGTCCCTAGTGTAGTATTAATCACAGTTAATCGATACCCTAATAAATCTCTTTTTTTGGTGCAGTACCATACTTCAGCTGTTGGCTAAACACCCTTATATACTTCCACACCAATAGCATAAAAAGGGGTATACGTTTGATTATTCATTAATTGGGTAACCAAATAACAAGGGCCTTTTTCATTTACATACTGCAAATTCCAGGAACGGCCATCATATTTACCTCTTCATAGAACCCCTTGATTTTAATTTTTGATTTCTGGGGCTTATTTATAGTGATATTATATATTTCTATTTCCACCGACCCATTTGTTTTCCACTTAATTGTTTGTTCATACAAACTATTCTGAACCCCCAAAAATAATCTTTCTGAACAAAATTTCAATAAATCACTAAGATGTGAAGGCCTTGGCCAATGGGTTTCATCAGAATAGACAGTATTGTCTGTATCTGGATAAATTACTGGGGTGGTGGCAAGGGTAGAGGGGCTGGTGGGGGTAATGCTTGTTGCAGCAAGGTGTTTTTGGTATTCATCATCTGGAAGCCAATTAGGGAGGGCAGTGCATACTGATAGTACTTGTCCGTAAGCCCCTCTCCTGGAAAAAATCCAAACCACCATTCAATCCCACATTTCCAAGCGTGGTCTTCACAATTCCCTCCCTGACAATTAACAATACTTCGTCTTTTCCACCAGGGCCAATTCTTAATACTTTTGTAGTCAGGAATCCCTGGACTTTGGTGGTTTCAGCGGAGAGGGGGTTCCTTCTTCTTTCTTGGAACAGCCGTGGTTTAGCATTATGCAGGGGAGAGGTTACTAGCACATCACCCTGTAATGGTTTGGTTCTTCTAGCAAAGTCCAAATGCATGGTAGGTCTGTCAGTGGACAAGGGAGAGGTTACTAGTACTTCACCTTGTCCTTTTTTCCTGCTGTCCAGAAGAAACAGCAGCACCAGGAGGAGAGAGAGACCGATCATCAGTCTGAGAATTATCCTGATGTGGAGGGGTCCCCCTGCAGCAAGAAGCATGGGTCCAGGCAGTCCAGGCACCCCACAGCTGTGTTGGTAGTTAACAGAACTTGGTAAGGGTCTCTCCAGGGCAGGGCCAGGGCAGCCTTTCGCTGATGGACCTTTATATAAACCCAGTCTTCTGGTCCCAGCGAGTGGCAGGGTTGCTTAGGATTCTTGGGTAGTAGGTCTTATACACAGGTAAAAGAAGCAACACAATTCATTAGTGCCTGGGGATAAGTAAGCATTGTGTCATCCATTAAATGAATGTCCATCTGAGCCAGGGCCAGTGGGGGTGCAGCCGGTAGTTGCATCAGGTGCCCTGTTAGAATCTTATGAGGGCTGAATCCCGTCTTTCGATTGAAGTGGCCCTCATAGTCATTAATGCTAATGGGAGGGTATTTGGTCACATTACATTTGTTTTAGCACAGATTTTGGCCAATTTATTTTTCAAAATCCCATTTTGATGTTTCACTGTCCCGGCAGTGGAGATTGTGTTGGATCTGTAAAGCTGCACGTAACTTGTTATAATTTGTCCAGTAAAATTAGGTCCACAATCACTGTTGCTACTCACAGGTATGTCAAATTGTGGTACAAAATCCTTAAACCAAGTTTTACAACAGTTTTGGCATCTGCCTTTTTACAGAAAAAGGCCTCAACCCAGTTGGAAAATACATGAACTAAAACTAACATATTCATAATTACAACATTTAAACATTTGAATAAAATCAATCTGGATATTCACAAAGAGATTTGCAACCTGGGACAGCGGCTGGCTCAGGAAAGAGACAAGCTGGAAGAAGAAATGAAGTTGCAGCACTGATGCTATCATTCCCCCTTTTGCTCACGTCGGCCATTCTGGGGGACCAGTGCATGTAAGAAAACCCCTGTACTTCCAAAGTAAACCATAATTATGTACCGCTCCAAAGGCATCGCAAGAATCTGTATAAACAGTAACTGCTTGCTCCTGAGCTGAAATGCAGGCTTGATCAAAGCAATAAGGTCAGCAACCTGGGTTAAAACACAAAAGGAAAAGGCACATACAGCACAACCAGCAACCAATTTTACACTTAGGATTTCTCATGCCCAAGCCCTCCACAAATAAATGAGATCAGGATTCTGCAAAGGCATATAATGGGGAAGTTACACGTACTGATCTTAGAAATAATGGCTTTAAGGAGGTGATTACTCGTTAAATTTCTTCCTCAGCCTGTTTTGATAGAGAGTACTGCTGCACCTTGGGAAGGGGTCTTGCTGGGTTCAGGTGAACTTTGTCTGGTTGGCAGGTGCGGCAGGTTATATGGGCTCGTGGTGCCCGAGCACCAGGAATATTCAAGGTTGGGGGCTGTGCTCCACCAATATCTGGAGCTGGGTTTCTCCCCTGGCCCTGCCTGGAGCGGGCCCTGGACCCCGCAGGCCACCCCCCGAGTGCTTCCCCCTACCCCGGAGCTTCCCTGCCTGAAAGAAAAGAGCCCGGTGACGGTGCCTCTCCCTTGCTTGCTTCTGCTTTGCTGCTGGCTGCCGCTGCTTCTGCCTAAGGGCTATCGCACAAGAGCAGCAGGAGGGGGAGGAGGCACACATGTGTTTGGCAGCCCCCCTCCCCTCCCCCGGTAACCACCTGGAGGAGACGCCAAGGGGACTTCCTGCCAGGAGAGGGACATCTGGAGTGGATCTCACTCAACTGAGAAGCTGCTGGGGCTTCGGTGAGTGTTTGATCCTGTGATACACACACACACCCCTGCAGCCCCCACTCCTGCCCAACGCTGGGCAAGGGGCAGCCCCATCCCCCCACCCCCGGTGAGGGGCAGCAGGCTGCAGCACGGGAGGAAGGAAGCCACATGTGATGGCAGTCCCCTCCCCAACCAGCACCCACCCACCCACCACAGGGGAGATGGGTTTCCTAGACCTGAACAGTTGGGGCTTGGGTGAATTTTGTGACCCCTCCCAGCCACCCCCCTGCAGTCCCCACTCCTGCCCCACACTGGGCGAGGGGCAGCCCCATCCCCAGTGAGGCAATGGTGAGGGGCAAGAGCAGGGGAGGCCACACATGCAGGGCCGGCGCTTCCACTAGGCGGTCGCCTAGGGCGGCAGGATTTGGGGGGCAGCATTTTGCCATCCTCGGCGGAAATGAGGCGGCGGGGGACTTTGGTCGAAATTCGGCAGCAGGGGGTCCTTCCTCTCCGGGACCCGCTGCTGACATGCCCCGAAGACTCAGAGCAGAAGGACCCCTGCCGCCGAATGCTCAGAGGAGGAGCGCTGCCGCCTAGGGGAGCAAAAACCCTGGCAGTCCTCCTGCACACGTGATGGCAACTCCCCACCGCCGCTACCCACCATAGGGGAGGTAAGTGGGCTTTCTGAACCTGAGAGAGGCCCTAGGAGCATGTGCAGTGACCATGATGCAGAGTGAGTGTGCTGCGGGGGGAGGAAGAGGAGGAGTCCCTCCCCCAAAGCTTGCGGCTGCCAGTGTGTGTGTGTGTGGGGGGGAAGTCCTCTCTGGCCCTAGCCCTGGGGCAGCCTGTCTGCACCCCAAGTTTCTTATCCCCAGCCCTGCCCCACCCCAGAGCCTGCACCCCCAGGACCCCAATCCTGAGCATCCTCCTGCACTGTGAACCCCTCATCCCAAGCCCCACCCCAGAGCCCTCACCTGAGGGGAAAAACACACAACTTAAAGTTGGTGGTCAGTTTGGAGTATCATTGTGTTTAGCACAATACTTGATTATTTTACACCCTTTGAAGTATATAACTAGTAGTATACAAGTGTTACAAAGTGGGAATGTTCTTAATGTTTTCTCTGAATACTGTGTGGGTGCCTCAGTTTCCCCTATGCAGTTCTTAAAGATCTAGATGGTGGGATAAGGGGGTGTGATTGTTGTAGAGCCCTAGAGGGCCAGTGTGATGCCGTCTGCACAGAGAATGGCTGAAACCCTGCCTCCGGTCAACTGATGGCCTGGGCCGCTCTCCTGCAAGGTGCCCACTGAAGGTGTTGGAGAACAAAGATATCAGGTGGCCTCCTAATGCCTGGAAAAGAGACAAAGGCCAGAGGAGGGAGTGTTAGTGCCTGTGCGGACTTCCGGGAAGCGCATGGTGTGGAAGGGGATGCTGGGATGCTTTAGAACTACTCCATACAAAGCCAGTCAGGACTCTGGGGGAGCCTCCTCTCTCTGAGCAGACTGTCTCCAGAGCAAGAAGCTTCGACCTTCCTGGGTCTCACCACGGAGCATTCAGCATGCCCTTCCACACCGTGCGCTTTCCGCAGCGACTCCGCCCAGGCGGGTCCTGGGACAGCCAGAGGGCCCTGTACCCCAACTCTACAGTCAGACGTGACTCTAAGCCAGCCAGTAAAACAGAAGGTTTATTAGACGACAGGAACACGGTCTAAAACAGAGCTTGTAGGTACAGAAAACAGGACCCCTCAGTCAGATCCATCTTAGGGGGGTGGAGAGCCCAGACCCAAGTTCTGGGCCTCTTCCCATTTCCTGAGCCAGCTCCAAACTGACACTCCCTCCTCTGGCCTTTGTCTCTCTTCTGGACAAGGAGGTCACCTGATCTTTGTCCCCAACACCTTCAGTTGGCACCTTGCAGGGGAAACTGAGGCACCCACACAGTATTCAGGGAAAACATTAAGAACATTCCCACTTCGTCACAACAGGTGCAACAAAATATAATACTGTATATTGAAGCAGGCAAGTGCTGCTTCTGACTTTCCACTTTTAATTGACCCTTGTAATCTTGTGGCACCGATGTGTTGTAGCTTCATTTTATGCTTCATTTTATGCGGGCAGGGGACTGGACTCGATGACCTCTCGAGGTCCCTTCCAGTCCTAGAATCTATGAATCTATACTGGCTTACAGGGCGGGAGCGGGGGGGCACCACCATTTTAGGCACCACCAAAAATTATACAAACCTACTGCCTATGCTGGTTGGGTGGACCCAATGTACCCAACCTGGTTGGCATGATCAGCCCACAAGGAGGGAGGGACCTTAGCCAGCTGTTCCTGTTGCAACGAGAAAGGGCTGGGGTCAGTCTGCTCCTTGGAGCATCCATGTACATTTTAATTTACATAGCAAGTCTCTTTCCAAAAGGTTAACCAGCAAACAAGGACCGAGGAGGAAAGCATGATGGTTAGACAAAGGACCGATAGAAACAGACAGTGGTGAAGAAATTGGGTGGGGAATAGGAGTATTGCCCACCCCTACTGCAGTTTAAATCTAAGCATATGGAATCTTTAGATGGAGCTGAGGGGGTACCCCGAAGAGGCCTTAAAGGGAAGAGAGAGATCTGCTGGCCAGCAGGAATTTGGGAAGGAGCCAATTTCTCCTTTGCCTCTTTCAATTGTGTTTTAATTTTCTTCTGGGAGTCTTTGAGACTCCTCACTTGAGATTCAGGCGCCGTTTTCCTGTTTCTTCATACCAATTGAAATATGCAGCAAACTGACATTGGCCAGAAGCGCACCTCTGAGGTGCACAATCTTGTCAAGGTTGAAACTTTTCCTCTAAGAGAAACTGTAATTTTAAATCTTTCCTATCCCTGGTATACCAATTCCATTTCCCCAGGAACTTGCAAGTAACAGGACTAGCGTGTGCCTTTTGGAGAGACGATGCTCTCTTTGGACCCGCCGGCCCCCATTTTCCCAGCTTTCCCGGTGAGACAGGGATCACCTTGGACCCTCCGGCCCCCAGTATCCTAGGCTTTTCCTGGCAAGATGGGGATCACCTCGGACTCTCCGACCCCTAGGACCTGAATCACTTTCACACGGGTCACTCAGACAGGGAAGGCTTATTTAGGGCATCCACACCTCGCCTACAGCCCCCTTTCAGCAAAGAGCATTGGCTAGTCTCAGAGAGAACGGTGCCGCCTACTCTGTTGCTTCAGGTGAGGTGATCAGATCGCTCAGTGGCTTATCAGACCACCTTCAGGCAGGCACCAGAGACAAGGGAGGAAAGAGGGTGCAAAAAACGGACCATCCGAAGATGGGAACCAGACCTTCCAAAGACTGAGGATAGGGTCACACACTCCTGGACCCAGGCAGACCCCTCGCCGGTCAAGCCTTGCAGAGCGAGACTGCTTCAGTCAGGGCCCTCTCTTTCAGCCCTACTAGTTGTGTTCACTGGGCTTGCATTAGAGACATCTCTGGTCATGAGCTTGTGGGCTTTACAGAGAGCTCTGGGCGTCTTCCTGTGACCCTCACTCACACAAAGTGACACACTCAAACAAAGTCCTAACCAGCCACCCACGTAGATCTTCCCAGGGAAACCAGAAGGGCATCAGGCGTGTTTGGCAGCAAAAGGTCCGGATCCAGCATGCAACTCACCCAAACCCATAGTTTACAGGCAATCCTCCACCAAAACCCAAACAGAGATTTAAAAGGTCTCTTACCTTTCAGATGGGCGCGCTGGGTTCAGTGGGGAACAGTCCACAGTCCTCTGGTCCAGTGGTATGCTGTGGATCCAAGTCACGGCACCAAGAATTGTTGTGGAAAAATTAACCACACTTTGTGTTTGGATCAGAACAGCCTGACACCCACTTTATTATAAGCATGCAGGGGATGACAGCCAAGCTGCCAACTCCCCCTCTCCCGAAAGGGAATACAGAAGCATATATAGCTCAAAACCACAATCAATTACACACACACTGCCTTATTAGTATTTTCCTTATTAGGAATACAGCAAAAACAAGCTTTTCCTGTTATTCACAGTTTGTACTCTTGCAGTTACTAAGTTCCCTAACACTAGCAATCACAGGTATATTTCATAAGACTGGCTATTACAAACTGTTCTGCTTAAATTTTCCATTCTCTCTCTCCTCCTGCCCCTTGTACACATTTTTTAAACCAAAGTTATCTTGGACAAAGGTTGGGCCTACTCAGTTTTCTCCCTACAGTACCTTGGAGGAGTTTTAACCTAAGCTGGTAGAATATAAGCTTAGGGGGTCCTTCATGCGGCTCCCCACCTTCTGCACTCAAAGTGCCAGAGTGGGGAATTTTAGTCTTGACAAAGGGTTAAAGTGGAAATTCTCTATTCTGCATGTCTGTTCTATTACCGACATTTATCAGTCATATGTCAGCTCACTAGGTAAAGAAAACGTATAGACACAAGATCAGTGAGCTTGGCACAAGCTGATCCGGGGCAAAATGACCAAAACGACCACTTTGGAAGGCATCGCGCTGACATCTTGAGTGAATGATTGATGAGAGAATGAACGTGGGGTGATGTCTGGTGGGTACTGTGATGGATTTAGTCACAGAGACCCCCTTGGGACTGTCATCTGATGCAGAAATTACCTCTGAGCCCATTTTCCCCACCAGCCTGGGCCTCCTGAACCCTGTCCTTTTGAGCCAGGCACGCTAGCCTGCTGCAACACAGATCCAGGGTCTCGGCCACACCCCCACAACTGCAGATCTAAACTGAAACCAGATCAGCAGGATTCCTGTCTCCAGCACTCAGACACCCAGCTCCCAATGGGGTCTAAACCCCAAATAAATCTGTTTTACTCTGTTTAAAACAGAGTAAACTGATATTCACCCCCTACATCACTAAAAGAGAGATTTGCACAACTGTTGCCCCCCCCCCACACACACACCAGTAACAATTACTACATTGGGTTTATTAATAAAGAAAAATGATTTTATTAAGTATAAAAAGTAGGATTTAAGTGATTTCAAGTAATAAGAGACAGAACAAAGTAAGTCACAAAACAAAATAAAACAAAACAAAAGACGCAAGACTAAACTTAATACACTAAATAATCAGTTATAAATGCACCCAAGCTGTTATTTCACGTAAAACCCTTCGCAGGTCAGTTACCTTTTCTGACCTGGGTCCAGCCTGTGTTCTCCCACCCCACCAATTACAGTTTTTTTGTTTCCAGGTGCTTTCAGGTATTTCTGTGGGGTGGGGAGGCTGTCTCTTAAGCCAGCTGAAGACTCTCATTGTTTGCTTCCCCCACTTCATATAGAACTTCCCGAAGGCGGGAAACCTTTGTTTGCAATCCCACCCCACTCCACTCTGGAAAAGTCCCAGCTTCAAGATGGATTACAGTACCAGGTGACAATGTTATGCTTATAAAATGCACATGGGATCTTTTTCAGGGGAAAAGGCAATATGCTACATTTATTGAAAATACAGCATAAAAATTAGCAGATTCATTCACATATACACACACACAGGTCCCACAGATGGTCGTATAGTTACCAGTCTGTTGTAGCTCGAGTCAATCTAATGGCCAGTTAGATTGAGCATGAGTGAGGAGCTGGGCTCTGTCAGTCGCGATCCGATGCTCTGAGTCCTTGCAGGACTGAACCCAGAGTTCCATGGAGAAACACCGCATCTTTAGACTTGTAAATTCCCATTCGAGACTACTACAATTACTATCTTCTAGGGTTGTCAAGTAATCAAAAAAATTAATTGTGATTAATCATGCTGTTAAACAATAATAGAATACCTTTTATTTAAATATTTTGGATATTTTATACATTTTGAAATATATTGATTTCAACTGCAACACAGAGTCTTGTGGCACCTTTCAGACTAACAGAAGTATTGGAGCATAAGCTTTCGTGGGTGAATCCACACTTCTTCAGACGCAAGACGTGCCAGAAGACTTTTTGTTGCTTTTTACAGATCCAGACTAACACAGCTATCCCTCTGATACTTAACTGCAACACAGAATACAAAGTGTACAGTGAGCACTTTATATTGTTATTACAAATACTTGCACTGTAAAAAACAAAAGAAATAGTATTTTTCAATTCACCTACTGCAAGTACTGTAGTGCAATCTTTTTATCATGAAAATTGACCTTACAAATGTAGAATTATGTAGAAAAATATCTGCATTCAATAATAAAACAATGTAAAACTTTAGAGCCTACAACTCCACTCAGTCCTACTTCTTGTTCAGCCAATCACTCTGAAAAACAAGTTTGATAACTATTTGCAGGAGATAATGCTGCCCGCTTCTTGTTCACAATGTCACCTGAAAGTGAGAACAGGCATTCTCCTTGCACTACTGCAGCCGGCATCGCAAGATATTTATGTGCCAGAAGAGCTAAAGAGTCATGTGTCCCTTCCTGTTTCAACCACCATTCCAGAGGACATGCATCTTTGATAATGATGGGTTCTAATCGATAACAAACCAAAGCAGAGTGGATCGATGCGTGTTCATTTCCATCAACTGAGTCAGATGCCACCAGCAGAAGGTTGATTTTCTTTTTTTGTGGTTCAACTTCTGTAGTATCCGCATTGCAGTGTTGGTCTCTTAAGACTTCTCAAAGCATGCTCCACACCTTGTCCCTCTCAGATTTTGGAAGGTACTTCAGATTCTTAAACCTTGGGCCGAGTGCTGTAGCTATCTTTAGAAATCTCACATTGTTATTTTCTTTGCGTTTTGTCAAATCTGCAGTGAAAGTGTCCTTAAAATGAACACGTGCTAGGTCATTATCCGTGACGTCTATATTATGAAATATTTGGCAGAATGTGTGTAAAACAGAACAGGGGACGTACAATTCTCCTCCAAGGAGTTCACTCACAAATATAATTTAATGCATTGTTTTTTAAATGAGCATCATCAGCATGGAAGCATGTCCACTGGAATGGTGGCCGAAGCATGAAAGGACATATGCATGTTTAGCATATCTTGCACATAAATACCTTGTATTGCCAGCTACAAACGTGCCATGCAAACACCTTCTCACACTTTCCGGTGACATCGTAAATTAGAAACAGGCAGTATTATCTCCAGTAAATGTAAACAAACTTGTTTCTCTTAGTAATAGGCAGAATAGCACTGAGTGGATTCCTAGGCTCTAAAGATTTTAATTGCTTTATTTTTGAGTGCATTTAGATAACAAAAAATCTATGTTTCTAAGGGTATGTCTACACTACGAGAGTAGTTCGATTGTACTTAAATCGAATATGTGGAATCGATATTACAAAGTCGAACGTGTGTATCCACACAAAGGACAGTAATTCGACTTTGTGAGTCCACACTAATGGGGCAAGCGTCAACATTGGAAGCAGTGCACTGTGGGCAGCTATCCCACAGTTCCCGCAGTCCCCGCTGCCCATTGGAATTCTGGGTCAAGCCCCCAGTGCCTGCTCGGGAAAAAAATGTGTTGAGGCTGGTTTTGGGTAACTGTCATCATCCTACCATCACTCCTGCCCTCCCTCCCTGAAAGCGCCGGTGGGCAATCAGTTCGCTCACTTTTCTGGTGAGTGACAGCGCGGACGCCACAGCAGTGCGAGCATGGAGCCTGCTGCCACCATCGCTGCAGTTATGGCCATTGTCAACACCTCGCACCTTATCATCCACCTTTTCCAGAGGCAGATGCTGAGAAATCGGGCGAGGAGGCTACGGCAGCGCGGTGAGGACATGAAGTCTGATAGTGGCACAGACCTCTCACAAAGCATGGGACCCCACGCCGTGAACATTATGGTGGCAATGGGTCATGTTGATGCTGTGGAACGGCTATTCTGGGCCCAGGAAACAAGCACGGACTGGTGGGACCGCATAGTGCTGCAGGTCTGGGATGAATCACAGTGGCTGCGAAACTTTTGTATGTGGAAGGGAACTTTCCTGGAACTTTGTGAGTTGCTGTCCCCTACCCTGAAGCGTAAGGACACCCGGATGAGAGCAGCCCTGACTGTCCAGAAGCAAGTGGTCATAGCACTCTGGAAGCTTGCAATGCCAGACAGCTACGTCAGTCGCAAATCACTTTGGCATTGGGAAATCTCCCGTGGGGTTTGCTGTGATGCAAGTAGCCAACGCAATCATTGAGCTACTGCTGTCAAAGGTAGTGACCCTTGGAAACATCCAGGTCATCAAAGATGGCTTCGCCACGATGAGATTCCCAAACTGCGGTGGTGCCATAGATGGAACTCACATCCCTATCCTGGGACCGGACCACCAGGCCAGACAGTACATTAACCAAAAGGGCTACTTTTCAATGGTGCTGCAAGCACTGGTGGACCATAGGGGACATTTTACAAACATCAACGTAGGATGGCCGGGCTAGGTTCATGACGCTCGTGTTTTCAGGAACTCTGGTCTGTTTAGATGGCTGCAGGAAGGTATTTACTTCCCGGACCAGAAAATAACTCTTGGGGATGTGGAAATCCCTATAGTGATCCTCGGGGACCCAGCCTACCCGCTAATGCCCTGGCTCATGAAGCCCTATACAGGCGCCCTGGACAGTGAAAAAGAACTCTTCAACTACCGGCTGAGCAAGTGCAGAATGGTGGTGGAGTGTGCTTTTGGACGTCTCAAGGGGAGATGGAGAAGCTTACTGACTCGCTCTGATCACAGCGAAACCAATATCCCCATTGTTATAGCAGCTTGCTGTGTGCTCCACAATCTCTGTGAGAGCAAGGGGGAGACCTTTATGGCGGGGTGGGAGATTTAGGTGAATAGCCTGGCTGCTGATTACACCCAGCCAGACAGCCATGCGATTAGAAGAGCCCAGCGGGATGCGCTGTGCATACGGGAGGCTTTGAAAGCTAGGTTCCACAGTGAGCAGGGTAACCTGTGACTATTAAGTTTGTTTAAAGAGAAGCTGAACCTGCCTCCGTTCCTTTACCCACTTACTGTTGACTATCCTCTTCAGCTCCATACCCCACCCCACCCCCTTCCAACACACATTTAAAAATAAAAGAAATGGAACTTTGTTAATGAACATCGTTTTCTTTATTACGGATTTTGCGGTAAAGTGTTGAAACTGGGACGCAGACTGTGGTGGGGAGCGGGCGTAATGATGGAAAGAACGCTTCTAAACTTGAGGAATGACAGGCTCCTGCTCCTAGAGTGGTCCGCAGTGGTGGACTGGTTGTTTCAATGGAGCCTGCCACCCCTCCTTTTCGGGACTCTGTGGGGGGGGGCTATGTGACTTTGTGGCGGGGGAGGATGGTTACAGATCCCCTGCTGCGTGGCTCTCTGATCCAAGCTAAGGACCGCTGCATAAGATCTCTATCCGCCCTCCCCCGCCACAAAGTCACATTCCCCCCCACCCCCCAGAACATGAAAACCACCTCCCAGACTGACCAGGGTGCCTAGTGACTGCAATGTGTGTGTGACCTTCTGCTGAACCTGCCCCCATGTCTGTACCCTGGAAAAGGTGACTGTCCTCTCCAATTGCCAACCCCTTTCCCCCCTTCAAACACACTCTCCCCTAAAAGAACATGATGGAAACAGTAATTAACAGAAACTTATCTTTTATTAGCAACTACACAGTTAGGGGATGAAACAGGGACGGGGGCTTGAGTGAGGCGGGAAGGAAAGGACTTATCAAATTTTTGGGAATGAGAGCCTTCTGGTACTTGAGCAGTCTGCAGGGGTGGAGTGAGAGTTTTCACGGCCCCTGCCGCCCCTCCTTCTTGGGACTTTGGGTGACGGGGGTATGGGAGTTTGTGGCGGGGGAGGGCGGTTAGAGATAGACTGCAGTGAGGCTCTGTCCTCCTGCCTCCTGTCCTGCAGAACATCCACAAGGGGCCGGCGCATGTCCGTTTGCTCCCTCATTAGTCCAAGCAGCGTTTGAGTCACCTGCTGGTCTTCCTGCCGCCACCTATCCTCCCGTTCGCTGTGTGCTCACTGGTATTGCGACATGTTCTCCCTCCACTGGGTCTACTGGACCGCATCGGCTCTGGAGCAGCCCATAAGTTCTGAGAACATGTCGTCCTGTGTCCTTTTCTTTCTCCGCCTAATCTGCCCCAGCCTCTGTGAGGGGGATGCCAGGGTATTTCGGGAGACATTCGCAGCTGTGGGATGGGAAAAAGGGAGTGAATTGCTCATAAAGATAATTTTTTGTGAACATTGAACATAGTCTTTCTCTGTGAACAAGACCATGCAACAGCACCTATCACATGCACACTCAGGACAAGGTCAAATTTTCGGCCTTCACATTCAGTGCCTGGGGTCTTTCAGTGGAGATCAGACAAGCGGGGCAGGACAGCGGAATTCGGGTAGCAGGCTGACATGGCAAGTCGTAGACTTTTGGCTGCTTAAAACTTAAATTATAGCAGTGCCCTCCTTTCACATTCAAAGCAATGCTCCTATCGTTGGCCAGTTCCATGCTGCTGGCAATCCAGCAAGCATGAACTCTGCCCCTGTCCCCCCCCCCCCGCTCGTGGCTGTCCCCGGGAAAGATCTCTGTATGCTGACCCTCTCCCGCCTCCACCGCGTGGCTGTAAACTGCCGGTGACAGTTCTGTAAAGGAACAGGCAAGCAGTCCCGATAGTAACATTCCCCTAATTCTAAGCAGGTCACCATGAGCGACATCACTCTGCTGATGATTTCTGAGACCGAGAAAGAACCCATGCTGCGTGAAAGCCAGCAAAAACCAGAGCCATATGCCGCCATGCTCTGCAAGGCAATGATCCCAGATTACTTGATGATAGCCTGGCGAGGAAAAGTTTCCTACCACGGAGGACACAATAAGGCCGCTCTCCCCAGGAACCTCATGCAAAGGCTTTCCAATTACCTCCAGGAGAGCTTCATGGAGATGTCCCATGAGGATTTCAGCTCTATCCCCTGACATATAGATCTTCTTTTCCAGTAGCTGCACTGGCAAGGACTAAAAAGTAGAGCGCCTAGGGCAAACTAATCATGATAAACCTGACATTGTTAGATTCTTTTGCAGTAGTTGCACTGCCAAGGACTAAAACGTTAAGCGCCTAGGGCAAACTAATCATGAAAAACCCATTGTTAATATTCCTGTTCTGTTCAAAATAAATGTTTACATGTTTAAAACGCTTACTGACTGATCCTTCCCCTGATTCATGGTCTGGGTTAATGCCTGGGGATGGATCTCTGTGAGGGTGATGAAGAGATCCTGGCTGTCTGGGAAATCAGCGTTGTAAGCGCTGTCGACTGCCTTGTCCTCCTCCTCACCTTCCTCATCTTCCCCATCCGCTAATATCTCCAAGGAAGCGGCCGTCGACAATATCCCATCCTCAGAGTCCACGGTCAGTGGTGGGGTAGTGGTGGCGGCCGCACCTAGAATGGAATGCAGTGCCTCGTAGAAACGGCATGTCTGGGGCTGGGATCCGGAGCGTCCGTTTGACTCTTTGGTCTTCTGGTATGCTTGTCTCAGCTCCTTGATTTTCACACGGCACTGCGTTGCATCCCGGCTGTATCCTCTCTCTGTCATGGCTTTTGAGATCTTCTCATAGATCTTTGCATTCCGTCTTTTCGATCGCAGCTCTGAAAGCACAGACT
Organism: Malaclemys terrapin pileata; assembly: GCF_027887155.1. NCBI lineage: Eukaryota > Metazoa > Chordata > Testudines > Emydidae > Malaclemys > Malaclemys terrapin. Next base: position 40,730,958 of record NC_071517.1, on the reverse strand, counting down.
CATCGCCCCACACAGCGATCAGATCCAAGACTTCCCGATCAGTTCATGCTGGGGCCCTCTTTCTATTCTGAGATTGCATGGTCACCTCTGCTGGAGAACTCCTCATCGTTGCCAGTGCTGCTGAGCTCACCACGATGTCCAAACAGGAAATGAGAATCAAACTGGCCAGATAGGAAAAGGAATTCAAATTTTCCCGGGGCTTTTCCTGTGTGTCTGGTCAGAGCATCCGAGCTCCGACTGCTGTCCAGAGTGTCAACAGAGTGGTGCACTGTGGGATAACTCCCAGAGCTATTAGCGTCAATTTCCATCCACACCTACCCAAATTCGACATGGCCATGTCGAATTGAGTGTTACTCCCCTCGTTGGGGAGGAGTACAGAAATCGAATTTAAGAGACCTCTATGTCGAACTAAATAGCTTCTTTGTATGGACGGGTGCAGGGTTAATTCGATTTAATGCTGCTAAATTCAACATAACCTCCTAGTGTAGACCAGGCCTTAGTTACACTTTCATGATAAACAGATTGCATTACAGTACTTGTATGATGTGAACTGAAAAATACTATTTTTGGTTTTCATGTTTACAGTACAAATATTTGTAATAAAATAATATAAAGTGAGTGCTGTACACTTTCTATTCTTTGTTTGGGTAGAAATCAATATATATATATGAAAACGTAGAAAAACATCCAAAAATATTTAACAATTTTCAATTGGTATTCTATTACTTAACAATGTGAGCCATCGAGATTAATTTTTCTAACCACAATTAATTTTTTTGAGTTAATCATGCGACTTAACTACAATTAATCGACAGCACTACTATCTTCTTCCAAATTCTTAACAATACCAGGTTACATTTGAAAGTTCTGGTCTATATTACTTGGAATGGCCCCAAATACTATTTACACACTTTTATAATTTGTCTCTAAAGGTTGAATGTGGGTCAATTAGCCTGCAAGGTTCTTAACTCTTTCAGGCCAGCTCTCACAGAAGTTTAGATCGTGTGAATTCTCCAATGTTTAATGATGTGTGATCTCTGTGTACAACTTTTGTCACAGTCCAGTACTTATGGAGTCTTGCTCTTGTGTGCATTCTCTGATGTAAAAGAAGGATTGATCAGTTTCTGAAATGTTTCCCATAGTCTAAGCACTTATGGGGTCTCTTTCCAATGTGGATTGCTGGATGTTTAACAATGTTTGACCTCTGTATAAAACTCTTTCCACAGGCTAAGTAGTTATGGGGTCTCTCCCCAGGCGGATTCTCTGATGTAAAACAAGGGCTGGCATCTATTTGAAATGTTTTCCCATAGTCTAAACACTATGTGTGTTTTGCCTTATGTTTAGAAGGGCTGATCTGTTTCTGAAAACTTTCCCAGAGTCCAAGCACTTATGGTCTTCCCCTTGTATGGATTGCCTGATGTTTAACAAGGGTTGAACTCTGTATGAAACTTTTTCCACAGTCAGAGCATTGATGGGGTCTCTCTCCTGTGTGGCCTACTTGATGTCTAATAAGGGCTGACTGCCATATGAAACTTTTCCCACAGTCTAAGCACTTATTGTGTCGCTCTCCTGTGTGGATTGCCTGATGATTAAGAAGGGTTGATCTCCTTATGAAACACTTTCCACAGCCTAAGCACTTGTGGGGTCTCTCTCCTGTGTGGCTTATCTGATGTGTAGTCAGTGCTGAATTCCAATTCAAACAGTTGCTGCCCTCAAAGCATTGATAGGGTTTCTGTCCCGTGTGGCTTCTCCCATGATTATTAAGATCCCAGTGGTTATTGAAGCGTTTCCCACAGTCCGAGCATTGAAGTGATTTATCTCCAGTATGAATTGTCTGAGGCGAAACAAACTGTGGTCCCATAACTGAGGCATTCATCACATTTCTCTTCCTTGGGGGTTGTCTACTGGGCTGTGGGATCCCTGTATCCTTCCCCAAGTATAATAGATTCATACATTTGCTCTCTTGAGTGGTTTCCCAACAGCCTCTGTGACATGTACCAATTTCCACAGGCTTGTCTCTGTTCCAAGCACTGGGAAAAATTCCCTGCAGCTCTTGCCACAAAGGTCCCCTGTGGTTCCCCAAGCCCAGGAACTTCCTGTTGTTGTTTCCCCTCCTTCTCACTCACTGTCTCGTCATCTGCTGGGAGAGAGAGACAATTCAGACAGGCGTCATTGTGCCTGGGAGAAAGAAAGAGGAATAGCACCGAGGGAAAACCCAACATACTAAAGCTGCACAGATGGAGCAATTGGATTCTGCCTCCACTTCCCACCCAAAAATTCACAGGGAAGGAAACTGCTGATTGCAGCCCTGGCCTGGGTGAGATGAGGAAGAACCGAGGGAACTTACTGATAACACGTTTTTGGCATTCTCCACTTTTTCCTTCATTTCCCAGATGGTTTCTGTGTCAGTCCTCAGCTGTGTGGGCACCTCCCAGGATCTCTCTTTCCTCACAGGCCTGGAGATTGGGCACCCACGGCTCTTCCCCTCATTCCAGACAGGTGATCAGGTCAGGTTTGGGAATGGGGAATCTTGTGCAGGGAGTGAAATCAGACCAGATCAGAGTGTGTGGAGGATTGAGAGAGCATCTGTCAGGAAGGACATTCCATGGGTGGTACCTGTCTCTTTGCTGTGTTGGAAGAACATGGAATCCAAGAGGATGGGAACATGGTCACTAAGCCCCCTTGGGGGAGGCAGACATCTGGGGAGGTGAGGGGAATTGTGACACCCCCACTAGGAATTCCTAGGATCTGTGCTCTCTGAGGACCCCGCTGACGCACACCCAGCTATGGAGTTAGACCCTTGCCTATTTCTAAACTTGCAGAGCCCAGTGCCCTCTGCATGGCTGGAGCTGTTACCAAGGAGGGAGGTGAAGAGGGATTCTGTGTGTGAATGAGAAACAACACAGACAGGACAATACATGGCTTCTCCGCCTGGAAAGCTAGCAGGGGGTCAGGTGGGGATCATTTAGTATATCCCATAGGTTTTGACACTCTGGTCTCACTAGAGTGTACAGAGATGCAAGTTTCTCTCACACGGCAGCTATGGATTATGGAACCCATTCCCCTCCAATCTAACTGACCAGGGAAGAACCTGACCAGAGTCAGACATTCAGACCCCACAGCTTCTAATAACCGAGGGGATGGGAATCCCTTACCCAGCGAGGTCACAGTCTCATAGTTCTCCTGCATGATGTCCCTGTAGAGGGCTCTCTGAGCAGGGTCCAGCAGAGCCCCCTGCCCCTGGGTGAAATACACAGCCACCTCCTCGAAGGTCACCAAACCCTAAAACAACAAAGTTTTCAGAGTGGAAGCCGTGTTAGTCTGTATCAGCAAAAAGAACGAGGTGTACTTGTGGCACCTTAGAAACTAACACATTTATTTGAGCATAAGCTTTTGTGGGCAAAAGCCCGCTTCATCAGATGCATGCAGTGGAAAATACAGAAGGAAGATTAGATAGACAGATAGATAGATAGACTGTGACAAAGCTCTGTCCTTAACTCCATGGGTCCTCCATTTCCTGGCAGATTTTGCTAGCCTCAGAGGCTCACCATGACTCTCCACGTAGCCCTTCTCTCTCTAGACACATGAGTCACAGCTTACTCAGCCATTTTCATTATAAGCCAACAAGGAAGTTGAGGAGAAGCAACCCTTCTATAGCTCCTAACATTCATATCTCACTGACTAACTGGGAGGCTTTTAACTAGTTCCAGAGAGCCCTTAATTGGCTTCAGGTGTCCCAATCAATCTAGCTATCTCCACTGACTTCTAGAAGGATCTTAATTGGCCCCAGGTGTCTTGATTAACCTGGAGCAACTGCCATTTGGTTACCATGGTACCAGGGATTTGTTTAGCCTGGGTTAACATACCTGTTCCTCTCCACTTTACTGTAGCCATCTGGCCTTGCCCCCTCACAATACAGAGAACATGAAAAAATGGGGGTTGCCGTACCAATTCTAACGAGACTAATCAATTAAGGTGTGCTATTATCAGCAGGAGAAAAAAATCTTTTGTAGTGATAATGAGGATGGCCTATTTCAAACAGTTGACAAGAAGGTGTGAGTAACAGTAGCGGGAAACTTAGCATCGGGAAATAGATTACAGTTTGTGTAATGACCCAGCCACTCCCAGTCTTTATTCAAGCCTAATTTAAAGGTTTCCAGTTTCCAAATTAATTCCAGTTTTGCAGTGTCTCATTGGAGTCTGTTTTTGAAGTTTTTTGTTGAATAATGGTGACTTTTAGGTCTGTAATTGAATGTCCAGGGAGGTTGAAGTGTTCTCCGACTGGTTTTTGAATGTTATAATGCTTCACGTCTGATTTGTGTCCATTTCTTCCTTTGCTAGGAGACTGTCCAGTTTGGCCAATGTACATGGCAGAGGGGCATTGCTGGCACATGATGGCATATATCACATTGGTAGATGTGCAGTTGAATGAGTCTCTGATAGTGTGGCTGATGTGATTAGGTCTTATGATGGTGTCCCTTGAATAGATATGTGGACAGAGTTGGCAACCGGCTTTGTTGCAAGGATAGGTTCCTGGGTTAGTGTTTTTGTTGTCTGGTTTCTGGTGAGTATTTGCTTCAGGTTGGGGGGCTGTTTGTAAGTGAGGACTGGCCTGTCTCCCAAGATCTGTGAGAGTGAGGGATCATTCTTCAGGATAGGTTGTAGATCCTTGATGATGCGCTGGAGAGGTTTTAGTTGGTGGCTGAAGGTGACGGTTAGTGGCATTCTGTTACTTTCTTTGTTGGGCCTGTCCTGTAGTAGGTGACTTCTGAGTACCCTTCTGTCTCTGTTAGTCTGTTTCTTCATTTCAGCAGGTGGGTGTTGTAGTTGTAAGAACGCTTGATAGAGATCTTGTAAGTGTTTGTCTGAGGGGTTGGAGCAAATGCAGTTCTATCTTAGAGCTTGGCTGTAGACAATGGATTGTGTGGTGTGGTCTGGATGAAAGCTGGAGGCATGTAGGTAAGTATAGCAATCAGTAGGTTTCCGGTATCGGGTGGTGTTTATGTGACCATCGCTTATTAGCACTGTAGTGTCCAGGAAGTGGATCTCTTGTGTGGACTGGTCCAAGCTGAGGTTGATGGTGGGATAGAAATTGTTGAAATCATGGTGGAATTCTTCAAGGGCATCTTTTCCATGGGTCCAGATGATAAAGATGTCATCAATGTAGCTCAAGCAGACAAAAACTGAGGCAGCGTTGTTCTAAGTCAGCCATAAAAATGTTGGCATACTGTGGGGCCATTCGGGTACCCTTGGCAGTGCCGCTGACTTGAAGGTATACATTGTCCCCAAATGTGAAATAGTTGTGCGTGAGGACAAAGTCACAAAATTGAGCCACCAGCTTTGCCGTGACATTATCGGGGATCCTGTTCATGACAGCTTGTAGTTCATCTTTGTGTGGAGTGTTGGGGTAGAGAACTTCTACATCCATAATGGCCAGAATGGTGTTTTCTGGGAGATCACCTATGGATTGTAGTTTCTTCAGAAGTCAGTGGTGTCTCGAAGACGGCTGGGAGTGCTAGTAAAGTAGGGCCTGAGGAGAGAGTCTACATAGCCAGACAATCCTGCTGTCAGGGTGCCAATGCCTGAGACGATGGGGCGTCCAGGATTTCCAGGTTTATGGATCTTGGGTAGCAGATAGAATACCCCTAGTCGGAGTTGTAGGGATCTCTGTACAGATTTGTTCGTGTGCTTTTTCAGGGAGTTTCTTGAGCAGATGGTGTAGTTCCTTTTGGTATGTCTCAGTGGGATCGGAGGATAGTGGCCTGTAGAAAGTGGTGTTGGAGAGTTGCTTGGCAGCCTCCTGTTCATAATCCGACCTATTCATGATGACTGCAGCACCTCCTTTGTCAGCCCCTTTGATTAGAATGTCAGGCTTGTTTCTGAGGCCGTGGAAGGCGTTGCGTTCTGTGCGGCTGAGGTTATGGGGCACGTGATGCTGTTTGTTCACAATCTGAGCCTGTGCAAGTCTGTGGAAGCACTCTGTGTAGAAGTCCACTCTGTCATTTCGACCGTCAGAAGGAGTCCACGCAGAATTCTTCTTCTCGTATTGTTGATAGGAGGTGTGATCGGCGTCGGCCCACCTACCCGCTAGGGGGTGGTGGGGAGCTACGAGGTCACTGGCCGGCCTGGGTCACGCCTCCGTCAGTGGGGAATTAGCGGCGGGGCAGCAGCCAGCCAAGGTCTGTAGCGCGCCCCTCAGACAGGGGAGCGCCGGCAAAGGTCAATAGCGTGCCCCTCAGGCAGGGGAGCGCCGGCAAAGGTCAGTAGCGCGCCCCTCAGTCAGGGGAGCGCCGGCAAAGGTCAGTAGCGCGCCCCTCAGACAGGGGAGCGCCGGCAAAGGTCAGTAGCGCGCCCCTCAGACAGGGGAGCGCCGGCAAAGGTCAGTAGCGCGCCCCTCAGACAGGGGAGCGCCGGCAAAGGTCCCGGTGTGGCTCAGCCGGGTAGGGGAACGCAGGCCCGCCCTACACCACTGCGCTCCAGCCCAGGGCCCCGACAGTGGCAGAACGAGGGTCCCACCACTGGGTCAGCGGGGTCGTCCCGCTACATAGACTCACCACTGTGCAGCTCTGTCCCTGGGCTACTTCCTACCCGATTGCTCGCCCGAATCCCTCTGGTCCCGTGAGTGCATCAGGGTAGTCCGCTGCTGGCAGCTCCGGCTCCCCCTCAGGCTCAGGCTCCTCCAGCTCCTCTGGGTACTCGGCAGCAGGCAGTCCTGGCAGCCCCAGTCCGTCCTCCAGGTGAGGTTTCCACGGGTCCAGGGCCTCCCCTGGTGTGGCAGCAGGCTCTGAAGGGAGCAGCCCACAGTCTGGGTCTGCCTCCCTCCCTGGTGCTGCCCTAACTGAGCTAAGGGCCCCGCCCTTTATACTTCCTGTTCCACCCCTCCCCTTCCGGGGGGTGGAGCGAGCTTGGGCTGGCCCCGCCACTCAGGCTGAGAGAAAGGCACTTTACCCTCAGGTTCGGAGGGAAGCCACCCTGGCTCCCTACAGGAGGGTTCCTTTGGGTCGGTGCACTGTTCAATGGCGTGTTGAAAATATTCCTTGAGTCGGAGACGACAAAAGTAGGCTTCCAGATCACCACAGAATTGTATCGTGTGCGGGCGGGTGGTGGGGCAGAAAGAGAGTCCCCGAGATAGGACAGACTCTTCTGCCGGGTTAAGGGTGTGGTTGGATAGATTAACAATATTGGTGGGTGAGTTAAGGGTACCCTTGTTGAAGCCCCCTGTGGCATGTAGGAGTTTAGATCGTTTACTGCCCTTAATAAGCATCAGAAAATAAACACAGGAGAGAGAACCCATAAGTGTTTGGACTGTGGGAAAGGTTTCACAGAGAGATCAGCACTTCTTACACATCAGACACTTCACACAGGAGTGGGACGTCATAACTTCTTGGACTGTTGGAAAGGTTTCATACTAAGCTCACAACTTATTAGACATCAGAGAATCCACACTGTAGCGAACCCTTTTAAATGCTTGGACTGTGAGAAAAATTGTAACTGTAGCTCAAAACTCACTCAACATGAGAAAATCCACGTGTGAGAGAGACACTATAAACAGTTTGAAAGTTTAATTGGAGCTCTCGTCTTATTGCACACCTCACATTCCTTCTTAAGACAAACCTCAGAATTGCCTCGACTGTCGGAAATGTTTCCTGTAGAAGTCAGCCGTTATAACACATCAAAGGATCCACACAGGAGAGAGACCTCATCAATGCTTGGACTGTGGGGAAAGCTTCATTCAGCGATCACCCCTCATTAAAAGTCAGAGAATCCACAGAGGTATGAGAGAGCCTAGGAATAGCCGGACTGCAGGAAAAGATTCAATTTGACTTCACACCTCAGTGACCCACACAGCAGAGAGGCCTTGAATGCGGGGGAAGCATTAGGTGCTCCCGGAGTATCAAGCATCTAGAAATCTGTACAGGGAAGAAACCGCTGAGATGTTCTCAGTGCGGAAAACGCTCCAAGTGGAGCTAACACCATGTTGGACATCCGAGACTCCCCCACACAGCAGGGAAATTCTCTCAGGGCCCTGACTAGGCCATAGGAATAACCCCATTTCCTCGTTCCCACACACGTCAGGGGCTTTTGGCTCCCAAGCATCCAGCTGCCCATGACTGGGGTGAGGATCCAGCAGCAGCCAAGCATCAGCTGGTCAGTGACCCACTGGCTCTGCCTGGTCTAAGCAAACCCCAGGCAGAGGAGGAGACTCCCCGATCAGCCCCTCCTCCCTGCTGCAGCCCTGGCTGCTGAGCTGATGGGCCATAGGTCGGGGAAGGGAGAGAAAGAAACACCACCAGCCGCTCCCTCTCCCTGGCTGAAGTTCCCCCCTCTCCCCACCCCTGCCAGCCAGGATCCCCCTGCCATGGAGATGAGGAGAAGGACACTTGGGCCAGACCCCACCTTCACTCTAGACACCTGTCCCCAACCCCCATCTTCCACCAGCCCCTGAGCTGGGCTTCCCCACTGACTTGAGCTGTTCCCTTTTGGGCAAGTGTCCCTGGGGGCTGGTAACTCCTCCCCTCCCCAAATCCCCCAGGGTGCTGGACTCTGGGGGAATCAAATGTTAAGGGATCAGGACTTCGGGTTCTGAAGATGTCTCTGGGGATTGAATGGCTGGGGCTGGTGGAGCTTGATATCAGGGGGAACTGGGTGCGGGGGTATCGCGTGTTTGGGGATCATAGGATAAGCGCATTCAGACAGCACCACTGAGAGGCACTGATTCCAACAGGACCTTTTGTCAGAGGCCTGGAGATCCCACCTCTGCCTCCGCAGCATCAGCCTCTGAAGTTCTGGCTAGGCTAGGAGGTGTGGTTGGGATTAGTCAGCAGATCTCTGTGACCCTCCACCAGATTTCCTAGTGTAAACTCACTCTGAGCATCTTATGTGCTGTGACCAGTGTTGCCTCATTTTTTACATCCATGTGTGGAATGAATTTGGTTCTATGCACCAGAATGTGTGTAACCCTTCTGCCCATCTAAGTTGGCAGCAACAAGGGCCGGGTTCTGTATCTAGGGGTTCCGTTTCAATAACGCAATGCAAAACCGGCTCGAGCCCCCACCCAGTGACCTGGGACAATTACATACCACCCCCTGGGCGCCTCTAGGAGGCAATAATTCCCCTTTCGCAAGCACGGAGTCTGAGTGTAACAGAAAATGTTTAATAACATGAGGTAAACAACATCAGCATTAAATTGGAAAAACACCACAAACAGGCTTCATGAGCAAAAAACCCACCCCAGCAAATTGGGCTGTGTCCTTTCCCTTTGGTTCTTGAAACCAGCAACCCAAGAATCACGAAGGTCCCAAAAGTCCAGCAACCCAAGGATCACCAAAGTCCGAAAAGTCCAACAACGCCCCAAAGTCTCTGTCCCTGGTCAGTGCAGCCCCAGAGTTCAAGCGGGGGGTGGGGGGGAGGCACGCAGGGTGTTAAGGAGCACCTTACGTGATCCGAGGCCGACTGGCTGCCTTTCTGGTGGGTTCCGCCGCAGCCTTCTCCACAAGCTGCTCCGCTCCACTCCACTCCACCAGCTGTCCTGTGAGCCGCTCCCGCCATCCACGAACTGCTCTGGCAGCTGCTCCGCTCTGCTCACCGACCTGTGAGCCGCTCAGCTCTGCTCCACTTCAGCTGTTCCTTGGGCCGCTCCCACAAGGCTCCACTCTGCTCCTCCAGCCGCTCCGCTCTGCTCACCGCCCTGTGAGTCGCTCAGCTCCACTCCAACCGTCCCTGTGCGGCTCCACTCTGCTAGCTGCTCCACCAGCCGCTTAGCAATATAGCTTCAGGCTCCCCCACTAGTTAACACAGTCTCAGTGATCTCAGCTCTTAATAACTTTAGCTCTTTTGTGATTTCAGCTCTTAGCAATAGTACCCCAGTGCTAGTGCACCATTAGTCCAAAGTGAATTCAGCTGAGCTGCCTGTAACTAGACTCCTAATGGAATCAAAGTTAGCTCCGACATTCAACAGTGGAGAGAGGAGATAGTGCAATTGGTGTTTCAAACCCTCAAAGAGAGCCCATATCATCAGATATAAATACCTGACCCCATCCTCTCTCAATTCACTGGGTTTGGTAACCCATGCCCCTTGTCAAGCAAGTGCTACTTAGGTAATGGTGAAGGACTCACTCAGTCCTTCTGTCATACAACAGTTCCACTGGCCTTGATTCACAGAATCAGGGTAACAAAACTTTATTCTTCCTGCCCCAATAATAGAGAAACTGGGGATCCCACACCAGCCAAAGTAACCACTTGGAGTTGCTGTTGTTTCAGGCCAGGCGAGTGGCTGTGCCTATGCAAACCAGATCAGCCCCTGGAGTTCTTTTCCACACTCGCCATAATTCACCAACAGATGTCAGGGTAGAGCTCATCCTGACTCTGCTTACATGTGCATCATCTCCATACTAGTTCATATGGGGGTGGGGCCAAGAGGTTTGGAGAGTGTGGGGGGGCTCCAGGCTGGGACAGAGGGATTTAAATTAATGGAGATATCCTATCTCCTAGAACTGGAAGGGACCTTGAAAGGTCATCGAGTCCAGCCCCCTGCCTTCACTAGCAGGACCAAGTACTGATTTTGCCCCAGATCCCTAAGTGGCCTCTTCAAGGATTGAACTCACAACCCTGGGTTTAGCAGGCCAATGCTCAAACTACTGAGCTATCCCTCCAGGGGTGAGGGCTCTGGCCAGGTGTGCAGACTGTGGGATGGGGCTCCAGATGAGGAGTTTGCGGTGCAGACTGCGGTGGGGAGAGGACTACCCCCAGCCCTTTCTCACCACAGCTGCTTGGGACTGGGTGAGAGGCACCTCTCCCCAGCCGTGGCAGCTCCTGTGGCTGGGGTGAGGGAGGAGTTCCTCTCCCCAGCAGCTCCAGTGGACCTGGACCAAGCCTGGGGAGGGGCTCCTCTCCTTGCCTTCCTTCACGGCCCTCGATAGCCAGCTGGTCACGCCCTCCCCATGTCCCACCGTGTCCTGCGTTGGCATGACAGAGAGTTGCCCCACTCACCCCACACTGATCCCTCTTGTGATAACCTCTGCACCCCATGTTCACCACTTGTGTAGGGTTATGATATTTTGTGTGCAAAGTGTGCCTGGTGAGGGATCATTGGAAAACTCATGATCTGCTGAATATTGTGCCGTTGAAATGCGTGTGACACCAGTGCATGTAGAATGGTGAGATTTTAATGTATGTTTGTTGCTACGCTGACCATATTCCAGGTGCCCCAAAAGAGGACACTGATGGGGGGTGGGAGCTGATGGGGGGTGGGAACTGACGGGGGGTTGTAGAGTTAGAGGTGCTGGAGGGGGTGCGGTGGGGATACTCATGAGGTGAGGGCAGTGTTGGCAGCTGTCACAGTGGCAGAGTGCTGGCAACAGCTGTCAGTCAGCACCGACCTGCGGGACACTCCCCCAGGACTGGGAGTCTGGGCCTGGGTGAGTGGGATCTCGCAGCAATCAGTCAGCTGTGGATGCAGGGCAATTGGCTAGTTGGGAAGGTGAATAATCAGGGATGTTTCTGAGTTTCAGCACTTGTGCTCTGCAAACACCCCCGGACATTTGTTGTTATGGCAAAACCCCTCAGCAGGCTCAAACAAGAGGATCTGTCCATAAAGACCCAGACATATGTCAAAGTTTTTGTTACTGAAATATGTCATAGTTCAAGGGATTGTCCCACTCAAAGTCCTGAGAGATAACAAAGGACCGACTGTGGGTATTAGAAAACTCTTATCTGGCCGTCCATCACCAAGAGGAAGAAAGGGGTAAACAAAGAAATTTATAATTCACCTGAAGGATGCTTTGGAGCTCACACACACCAGGAAGTTGCCTGACCCCATGACTGTTGGCCCCTTACTGAAACTTAGTGCACAGGGGAGGGGTTGGTTGGCTTCTCCCAGTACCAAAAGACAGGAAGATCCAATGAGAAAAGAAAACCCTGAGGCAGGCAGGCCAATGAGGGAGTCAGGTGCCAGTTCTCTGTGTGAGCTGGAGCTGCCTGCCAGAGAAGGGCAGAGCTAAGGGGAGAGGAGCAGCTAGAGCTGGGTTGGAGGCAGAGGAGTAGAAGCACTGATGCAGAGGGAAGCTGTGGCTGGAGCAGTCTGGAGCTGGGTGTGGTGAGCAGCTGGGGAGAGCGAGGGAGGGACCCTGGGCAGCGTGGGATGACATCATGTTTTCCTTTCCCCTTTCCCATTTTTTCCTTAATTTTTTTTTATTACTTGCTGTTTAATAAATCGTATTTGTTCTGAACTTTACGCAATGCTGAATAGCGGCATCGGGGATGCGTCCGGAGTGAAAAGAGCACCCCAGAGTGCGGATACGACACCCTAGCCTCTGTCCTGAGTGATCGCAATAAAATTGGGGCTGCAGACCCTGCAGGAATCTTGGGGCCAGCCTTGTCGGGGTTTCAGACACCAGAGTGGAAGGGGAGTCCTCGAGGTCAGGCAGGTCTCCAGGTAAAGGGAGTGGGAGCGAGGACTCAGCTCCTTTTGCTATTCGATTCTATCAGGGTGTGTATAAGCCAGAAGAGTTCCCCACAATACTAAGACCAGGAGTACTTGTGGCACCTTAGAGACTAACAAATTTATTAGTTCTTTTTGCGGATACAGACTAACACGGCTGTTACTCTAATACTAAGACCGTTTCCCCTGCTTACCTCTGCATATTTATTGGTTTCTCGTAAAGTTAGTTAGGATTACAGGGGAAAGTGTCAGAGCGGCCACCAGTGAGAGTTGCTGGCCACACTCTGAGGCCACCACATTTGGTTGTGAGAATCCCTGGGCTAGATGCTCATGATGGGCCCTTCTGACCGTAGAGCCTGTGAGTGGAACAGGAGCCGGACACAGAGATGCTGCAGCGCGGTGGGTTGATCGCTAGGACCCAGGAGCAGCTGGGAGGCGGCTCTGGGGGGAGCGATCGCTGGGCTCAGGCCCGGCAGCAGGAAGTGACTCGCAGCCGCTGCGGGGACTCTGGCTCCAGGCTCCTGGCGAGATCCCCGAGCCCCGGCGGCTGGTGCTGGGAGCCCGGAGCCCGGGCTGCAGCCGGGAGAGGGGAATCTCCAGCAGGGCCCTTCCCGCTGCTCCCCAGGAGCCTCTCCCAGGGCAGAGCCCCCAGCCCGGCCAGGCCCCTTCCCGGCCCGGCCCCTGCCCCAGGGGGCCCCGCTCGGAGGGAAGGTGAGAGAGACCCGCCCCACCCGTCACCCCCGGGCTGCAGGGGGAGTTGGATAAAGAGGGGCAGGGGGTGAGGGCAGGCGGGGGGACCGGGGGGGGGCAGGAGGCGGGCGCTGGGGATGCGGGGGGCAGGGTGGGATGGGGGCGGGGATGCACTGAAGGGAAGATGGGGTGATGGGGGGGATTGTGGGGCTGAGGGGAGCGAGGCTGGAATTGGGGATGATGTGAGTCGGGGGCACTGCGAGGGAAGGGGGTGTGGGGAGACTGGCGGGGGACAGAGGCAAAAACCCATCCCCCCTCCCCCACCGTGCTCCCAGCGTGTTATTGTCAGACACACCCGTGCTGGTGGGGTTTGTGTCTCATGAGTTTTGGGGTCGCCCAGGGCCCTGGTCTGATTTCTGGGCAGGATTCACATCTCAGCCACACCGGAGTCACTGCTGCTTTGGGCAGGCAGGGAGTGTGGCTGGACCAATAGGATCAGCCTCTGCCTGCCTGTCCCTGGGGGCTGCTGGGGGAGTCCAGGGCAGCTCATTCTTTAGGTGATGCCACCAGAGGGCTCCTGCTGCTCCTAAGGGAGAGGAGTTTACACGGAAGTGTGTGAAAATCTCCCAAAGTGGCCCCTTTAGTTCTGCTTTTTTTTTAGCATTTGGCTCAGAGATACTGTTACTGGGAGGGTCTGAAGAGTCTGGTAGGGAATCACGGTGTTACATGGACTGAAGCCCCTTCTGTAACCTCCCCCATCACCCCTCTTTCCTTGACAGGCTGAGGAATCACGTCCACGTTTTACTCCAGATGGGCCCGTCTTCCATGAGACAGGGAACGGAAATGTCTGTGATGGAGCCAGCTCAGGTAGGGGATTATCAGGGAGCTCCTGGGCAGGGGCAGGGAGGAGACAGGGTGTGATAAACCTGCTGATTTTCTGAGTGGGCCCATTGGTGATGGGGGAGGGGAGACGGGACATTCCCCCATTTCTCAAACAGGATATAACACCATTGCACAGGGCTGGGAGTGAGACCCCACTAGCCACAGGCTGCTGTGAAATATGAAGGGAAGCTGTTGGGATTCCTGTCCCTGGCTCAGAGCTCTGCTTCCCGTATCAGCCTGTGTCTCGCAGGTGTGTGGGAAATGAGGAGACCCTGCCCTGCTCCGTGTGCTGGGGGGAGACAAGTAGCTCTCACCTTCTCCCCATCCCCTGAAGGCTCCTGGCTGCTCTGAGCAGGGTGGGGGTGGGATTCTGCGACTCTGTCGCTCCCAGAGCTTCCATTTCTTTATCTGTCCTCACACATGACTAGTGGGATTGTGGCTGAAGCATCAGGTAATGAGTGGGGGCTTTTGGTGTTCCAGATGCCGGTGACCTTCGAGGAGGTGGCTGTGTATTTCACCCAGGGGCAGGGGGCTCTCCTGGACCCTGCTCAGAGAGCCCTCTACAGGGACGTCATGCAGGAGAACTACGAGACGGTGACCTCACTGGGTAAGGGATTCTTGTCCCCTCCGTTATTCGAAGTCGTGGGGTCTGCACGTCTAACTCTGGTCAGGTTCTTCCCTGGTCAGTTAGATCAGAGGCGAATGGGTTCCATAATGCACAGCTGCCGTGTGAGAGAGACTTGCATCTCTGTGCCCTCTCCAGTGGGACATGGGTGTCAAAACACAATGGACAAGCTAAACCATCCCCACCCTCCAGCTTTCAAAGGGGCATAAATCCATCATTGTCCTGTCTGTGTTGTTTCCCAGCTGCACAAACAATCCCTGTTCACCTCCCTCCTTGGGAATAGCTCCAGCCATGAGGAGGGCTCTGGGCTCTGCAGGTTTAGAAAGAGGCAGGGGTTTAAGTCCAGAGCTGTGTGTGAGTCAGCAAGACCCCCAGAGTGCACAGATCTTGGGAAAGCCTGGTGAGGGTGTAGTAATAATTCAACTCACCTCCCCAGATAACTTCCTCTGCGCAAGAGACTCAGTGACCATTTTCCCGTCCTCTTGGCTTCCACGTTCCTCCAGCAGAGCGCAGGGACAGGTTCCACTTACGGAATGTCCTTTCTGACAAATACTCCACCAGTGCTCCATGCACCCTAATCTGGTCTGATTTCCCCCTCTGCACAGGATTCCCCCTTCCCAAACCTGAGCTGATCGCCCGGCTGGAACGAGGGGAAGAGCCCTGGGTGTCCGATCTCCAAGTCTGCGAGGAAAGAAGGCTTCTGAGAAGCACCCGTACAGGTGAGGACTGACACAGAAACCATCTAGGGAATGAAGGAAAAAGCTGAGAATCCCAAAATATGGTGTGAGTAAGCGCCCTCAGTTCTTCCTCATCTCAGTCAGGACAGGGCTTCAGTCATCAGATATAGCTCACGCCATTCCACCCAGCCTCTAATCTGCAGGAGTTTGCTTTCCAGCTTTCCTTCTCTGTGAATGTTTGGGTGGGATGTGGAGGCGGAGTCCCATTGCTCAGTCTTTGTGTTGGGTTTTCCCTTTGTGCTGTTCCTCTTTCTCCCCAGCACAATGACTCCTGTCTGGATTGTGTCTCTCCCAGCAGGTGCTGAGCGAGGGAGTGAGAATGAGGCGGGGAATCATCATGAGGAAGTTCCTGGGGAAGTGGAACCGCAGGGGACCTTTGTGGGAAGAGCTGAAGGGAATTTTTCCCAGTACTTGGAGCAGGCAGAAGCCTGGGGAAGTTGGCATAGGTCAGAGAGGCTTCTGGGACACCTCCCAGGGAAGAAAGTGGATGAATCTGTTAACGGTGGGGGAGGAGAGGAGGATCCCACAGCGCCGCAGACAAATCCCAAGAAAGAGACACCCTGGCACTACCTTCAGTCTCTCGAGTGCGGGAAATGTTTCATATCAAAGACACAAATAATTAGACATCAGTTAAGCCACACAGGGGAGAGACCCCTCAACTGCTTGGACTGTGGGAAAAGTTTCACAGAGAGGGCAAACCTTTTTCAACATCAGGCAATCCACACAGGACAAAGATCCCACAAGTGCTTGGACTGTGGGAAAAGTTTCATAAGAAGGTCACACCTTGTTTATCATCAGGCAATCCACACAGGAGAGAGACACCACAAGTGCTTGGATTGTGGGAAAAGTTTCATAGAGCGGTCAAACCTTGTTTATCATCAGGCAATCCACACAGGAGTAAGACCCCACAAGTGCTTGGACTGTGGGAAAAGTTTCATACAGAGGTCAGACCTTGTTAAACATCAGGCATTACACACAGGAGAGAGACCCCACAAGTGCTTGGACTGTGGGAAAAGTTTCATACAGAGGTCACACCTAATTCGCCATCAGGCATTACACACAGGAGCGAGACCCCACAAGTGCTTGGACTGTGGGAAAAGTTTCATACAGAGGTCACACCTAATTCGCCATCAGGCATTACACACAGGAGCGAGACCCCACAAGTGCTTGGACTGTGGGAAAAGTTTCATACAGAGGTCACACCTAATTCGCCATCAGGCATTACACAGAGGAGCGAGACCCCACAAGTGCTTGCACTGTGGGAAAAGTTTCATAGAGCGGTCAGACCTTGTTAAACATCAGGCAATCCACACAGGAGAAAAACCCCACAAGTGCTTGGACTGTGGGAAAAGTTTCATACAGAGGTCAGACCTTGTTAAACATCAGGCATTACACACAGGAGAGAGACCCCACAAGTGCTTGGACTGTGGGAAAAGTTTCATACAGAGGTCACACCTAGTTCGCCATCAGGCATTACACACAGGAGAGAGACCCCACAAGTGCTTGGACTGTGGGAAAAGTTTCATAGAGCGGTCAGACCTTGTTAAACATCAGGCAATCCACACAGAAGAGAGACCCCACAAGTGCTTGGACTGTGGGAAAAGTTTCATACAGAGGTCACACCTAGTTCGCCATCAGGCATTACACAGAGGAGCGAGACCCCACAAGTGCTTGGACTGTGGGAAAAGTTTCATAGAGCGGTCAGACCTTGTTAAACATCAGGCAATCCACACAGGAGAAAAACCCCACAAGTGCTTGGACTGTGGGAAAAGTTATTTACAAAGATCAAGCCTTGTTCAACATCAGGCAATCCACACAGAAGAGAGACCCCACAAGTGCTTGGACTGTGGGAAAAGTTTCATAAGAAGGTCACACCTTGTTAAACATCAGTCATTACACACAGCAGAGAGACCCCACAAGTGCTTGGACTGTGGGAAAAGTTTCATAAGAAGGTCAGACCTTGTTAAACATCAGGCATTACACACAGGAGGGAGACCCCACAAGTGCTTGGACTGTGGGAAAAGTTTCATAAGAAGGTCACACCTTGTTCAACATCAGGAAATCCATACAGGAAAGAGACCCCACAAGTGTTTGGACTGCGGAAAGTGTTTCATATGGAGATCTGACCTTATTAAACATGGAAGAATCCACACAGGATCTAAACTTCTGTGACACGTGGCAAGAAAGGTTTAAGCAACTTGCATGTAATTGACTCAGGGTCAACGTTTAGAGAGAGATTTTAAAAGTGTGTCCACCTTAGATAGCTAGAGATTGAAATGTAAATGTGTATTTTCAAAGACTTGGAAGAAGAGGGCAAGTCATGTCTGAGTAACCTAATTGCCTTCTATGACGAGATAACTGGCTCTGTGGATGAGGGAAAAGCAGTGGATGTTTTATTCCTTGATTTTAGCAAAGCTTTTATATGATCTCCTACAGAATTCTTGCCAGCAAGTTAAAGAAGTGTGGCCTGGATGAATGGGCCATAAAGTGGATAGAAAGCTGGGTAAATCGACTGGCTCAACTGGTAGTGACCAATGGCTCCATGTCTAGTTAGCAGCCGGTATCAAGAGGAGTGCCCCAAGGGTCGATCCTGGGGCCGGTTTTGTTCAGTATCTTCGTTAATCATCTGGAGGATGATGTGGACTGCACCCTCAGCAAGTTTGCCGATGACACTAAACTGGGAGAACTGGTAGATACGCTGGAGGGTAGGGATAGGATACAGAGGGACGTAGACAAATTAGAGAATTGGGCCAAAATAAATCTGATGAGGTTCAACAAGAACAAGTGCAGAGTCCTGCACTTAGGATGAAAGAATCCCATTCACTGCTACAGACTAGGGACCGACTGGCTAGGCAGCAGTTCTGCAGAAAAGGACCTAGGAGTTACAGTGGATGAGAAGCTGGATATAAGTCAACAGTGTGCCCTTGTTGCCAAGAAGGCTAACGGCATTTTGGGCTGTATAAGTAGGAACATTGCCAGCAGATCAAGGGACGTGATCGTTCCCCTCTATTCAACATTGGTGAGGCCTCATCTGGAGGATTGTGTTCAGGTTTGGGCCCCACACTAAAAGAAGGATGTGGAAAAATTGGAAAGAGTCCAGCGGAGGGCAACAAAAATGATTAGGGGGCTGGAGCACGTGACTTATGAGGAAAGGCTGAGAGAACAGGGATTGTTTAGTCTACGGAAGAGAAGAATGATGGGATATCTGGTAGCTACTTTCAACTACCTGAAAGTGGGTTCCAAAGAGGATGGATCTAGACTGTTCTCAGTGGTACCAGATGACAGAACAAGGAGCAATGGTCTCCAGTTGCAGTGGGGATAGTTTAGGTTGGATATCAGGAAACACTTTTTGACTAGGAGGGTGATGAAGCACTGGAATCGGTTACCTGGAGAGGTGGTGGAATCTCCTTTCTTAGAGGTTTTTAAGGTCAGGCTTGACAAAGCCCTGTCTGGGATGGTTTAGTTGGGGAGTGGTCCTGCTTTAAGCAGGGGGTTGGAGTAGATGACCTCCTGAGGTCCCTTCCAACCCTGATATTCTATGATTCTAAGAGGGGTAACTGTAGTAGTCTATGTTTAGCTATCCAAAGTGTTCCTGTATTCTGTTAAATCAGGGATCAATAATTCAGTGATTATGCCCATGTCCCATGCCACTTGCCCAATTCCAGCTCAGTCTCTTTGAATTCGCTGGGGGTAGGGGCTGAAGGATGGAGGGAAAGTTTATAGCTGAAATTTTGCAAGGTTAGTGTTAATCGGATCTGTTCCGCTTTCCTGCTCGGACATTTTCTCTGGGGATCCCAGAGACGGAAAGGAGCAGGTGTTACTATCTTGAGTCCGCATCCCCATGGTGACTCTCTACACTATCAATTATCAAAATGTGGGCAGAGCATCCTAATGGAGGCACAGGAATGTGTCAGGGGAGGCGCGATCAGTGTGGGTTGTTGGGTTTTTTTTTTTAAAGAGCACTGGCTTTCAGCCCCAGTTGGCTGCGGCTCATGAGGAAGGAACAGGCCTATCTGGGAGGTGGGGATAAATGCTCAGGCTCTCAAACCCAGGTGGAGCAGCAGCACAGAAGTCGGGGTGGCAATGGGGTGATAAGTCTGCTGTGAACAGCGATATTGAGGAATATCACTCTTCACGTGGCCACCCTAACTTCTGCGCTGCTGTTGGAGGCCTTCAGAGCTCTGCACATCACCAACGACTACTCTGCCTTTAGAGCTGGGTGGTGATATATGTGCTTTTGAGGGTCTGGGCGTAAATGACCACAGACACCAAGGTGGGGGTGGCAATGAAACACATTTGAGAACCACTGGTCTACACTCTTATGGGCACCACGTTTATAAAATGATAAATCTTCTGCAAAGTATGGCTTGTGAGGTATCATGGGAAAAGTCATCATCTGCTGAATATTATTGTCCCATTAAAATGTGTCTATCAGCACTGTCCATGGAGCTCTGAGAGTTTGCTGTATGTTTGTTACATGCTGTAAAGCTGGAAAACGCCCACAGACGAGCTCCTCAGAGACAATGTCACCTGCACACCAGCTAGGTGCTACGTGGCCAGTAATTGCTCAGTCGGCCGTTCACCAGCTGTGGAGCTGGGAACAGGAGAGTTACAATTCTCCGGAAGGACGGCTGCACGCTCACTTAGGCCACAGACTGATTGTCGCCTGCCCCCCGGCTGGGGGTGAACCTCAAAGAGGAGAGTGGTATAAAAGCACAAGGGAGAATTGCCTCCATTTTTACCTCTCCTCTCCCATCTTTACAGAAGGCAACAAGATGGCTTGAAAGGCAACAGGGGCCTTGGAGTGGGGAGGATGGACCAGGGCTGGAAGGAAATCCAGGCTGTGTACTAAAAACTATGAACTGCCTGCAACAGCAGGTGGGGTGAGAAAACCTGCTTGCTTCGTATTTTCCTTAGGCCTTGGCTACACTTGCAGATGTACAGCGCTGAGAGTTAATCCTGACTTTGTACAGTTGAGTAGGGAAAGCACTGCAGTCTGTCCACACTGACAGCTGCCCAGCGCACTGTCGTGGCCACATTTGCAGCATTTGCTGCGCCATTGGGAGCGGTAGATTATGGGCAGCTATCCCACAGAGCACTTCTTCCCATTCTGGCACCGTGGGTTGGGGGAAGGAGGCGTGGGTGCAGGGGATTCTGGGTCCGGTCCCAACACCCCGTTATGCATCGCTTCGCATCCCAGAAATCCCTTTGTTTCCATCCACCTTTAGTGCCATCTTTCAACGGTTTCTGTGCAGCGTGATCTGTCTGCGGGAAATGGAGCCCGAACTGGTGAGGCGTATGCTGACTTATCTCATCAGCACGTTACGTTTGGCTGTTGAACTATTCCTTAAGATCCAAAGTGACAGTGAGAGTGAGGAGTCCGACGATGCTATCGAGCCGCGTAACGCGTACGACACAAAATTGCTTGTGTCATCCACGAACATGCTCAGCACCGTGGAACACCGCTTTTGGGCTCGGGAAACAAGCACCGAGTGGTGGGATCACATCGTCATGGATGTCTGAGATGACGAGCAGTGGCTGCAGAACTTTCAGATGAGAAAAGCCACTTTCATGGGACTGTGTGAGGATCTCGCTCCCACCCTGCGGCGCAAGGACACGAGATTGAGAGCTGCCCTGCCAGTGGAGAAGCGGGTGGCTATTGCAATCCGGAAGCTGGCAACTCCAGACTGCTACCGGTCGGTCGCAAACCAGTTTGGAGTGGGAAAGTCGACCGTTGGAATCGTGTTGATGCAAGTTTGCAAGTCCATTAATCGCATCCTACTTAGAAGAACCGTGACTCTGGGTAACGTGCAGGAAATAGTGGATGGCTTTGCACAAATGGGGTTCCCTAACTGTGGAGGGGCGATAGATGGGACACACATTCCTATTCTGGGACCACCCCACCTAGAATCCGAGTATGTTAATCGGAAGGGGTATTTCTCTATGGTTCTCCAGGCGCTTGTAGATCACCGTGGGCGTTTCATTGACATTAACACAGGCTGGCCCGGAAAGGTGCATGACGCACGCATCTTTCGGAACACTTGGCTGTTCAGGAAGATGCAGTCCGGGACTTTTTTCCCAGAGCGGAAGATCACGGTGGGGAAGTCGAAATGCCCATTGTGATCCTTGGAGATCCCGCTTACCCGTTAATGCCATGGCTCATGAAACCCTACACAGGGAGCCTTGACAGCAGCAAGGAATGGTTCAACGACAGGCTGAGCCGGTGCCGAATGACTGTGGAGTGTGCCTTTGGCCATTTAAAGGCCCGCTGACGATCTCTGTATGAGAAGCTGGACTTGGCCGAAAACAGCATCCCAGCGGTTATATCCGCGTGCTGTGCCCTCCATAATATTTGTGAAGTGAAGGGTGAAAGCTTCACTCAGGCATAGACCTCCGAGGTTCAACACCTGGAGGCTGAATTTGCACAGCCAGAGATCAGGGCTATTACAGTGTCCCAGCACGGGGTTGCAAGGATTAGGGATGCCTTCAGGGAGCAATTTGAGGCTGAAAACCAGCAGTGATATCTGGTGTCCTGCATGGGAGTGAAGTGCAGTAGTTCCAATCTTTAGGAATCAGTGTTTGCTAAGCAGACAAGCAGACTTGCAGTGCCAGTTTATTTCCTGGGCTAAGGAGTCTTTTACCTTATGCAATAATAAAAAATGTTTTCAAAGCCAAAAAATGCATTTATTAAAAAGAAAACAAATTTATTTATTGAAAAGAAACAAGGGGGTGGAGTGGGGAACGGTACAATCACAGATTCGCATATGTCCTGTCTGGTGTGCTGTGCAGTGAGTGCTGCACTTCAGGATAGCTATACTGCATGGTGATGGGGGTTGAGTGCAGAGGGTAAGGGTCATGGTTTTCAGAACTGCGTGGTGAAGATACTGGTGCTGGAGGCAGCTGGTGTGTGAAAAACAGGGAAGTTGGGGAAAGTGGGTTGGAGGTGACAGTGGGGCACAACGGAAAGAGTTTTGGTACAAGGGCTGTCGGGGGTGGGTCGCGTTAGCATTTCTGGTACTGCTCCTTCTGCATGGCTACGAGCTCCTGGATAGCGTGTGCTTGGCGCTCCAGGATGCTTATGAGACGATCCGTGCTTTGCTGCCAGTGCTCCATGCTTTGCCTCCAGTGCGCTACGTTTTCCTGGCGGATCCTGCTTTCTCTCTCTCTCCAGTTCTGTGCTTTCTCATTCTCTTTAATAGATTGCCGCATCACTTCTTGCAGCATGTCTTTGCTTTTTCGCCGTCTCTTCCTGAGTCTTTGCAGGCTTTGAGCAGGCGATAAGAGGGACGGCTGAGGTCTCAAGGTTGATGCAGCTGTATAGGCAAAATACAACATTTAACAGAGGCAGCATTGTTTATACCAGACAGAGTAGTGATTCCCCCCGCACTTAAGGAGTAGAAAACACACATGGTCTACACAATAGCATAATTTTCCCGTCCGAAACAGAGCACACATATCCCACGGGAGCCTCAAAATGGTGAGTAAGGGGCACTGATTGTTTCAGGGCTGCACTGTCCTCTGGGTGTCTGTGCCTTGGGGAGAGCCAACAGCTTCAGGGGGCACCTAGACTGAACACTGTCCAAACATTTTCCACAGGAGTTCGTCCTGGACGATATCTTGCTGCTGAGGGTGACCTGGGAAGCAAGGGAGGGTCTTCTACTGCAATGGGGCCTCTGCCTTGGCCCATATGCAGCTTGCCTATGTGCAGCAATGGTCCCCCTGCCCCTCGCGGCACAGTGGCGCGGACACATTACCCTGGCTGGGACAAGGACCACGGTGGCTCTCCCGATAAACCCGCGCAAGCGCATTGCACGCATTCTGGATGAGACATCCGAGGACGTTACCGAGGCCGATTACCGTGATGTGATAAACCACATCAATGCACTATTCCGCATCTAGGCATGCATGCCTAACCCTCCTCTCCCAAAGAGCCCGCACAGAAAAAATTCCTTCCCTGAAAAAAACCCACTTACCGGGAACCTGCCCTTCTGTTTGTCCTCCACCAAGTACCGGCCTCTGCGACTGGCTACCTTCCTCCTGGCTTGAGAAGAGCTCCTGGCTGCATGGCTCCAGGGACTCCGGGGTGTCTCCATCCGCCCCACCACCCTCACTCCCATTTTCTGGAGCGCAGCTGGGACTGGACAGCTTCCTCCCCCCATACACTGGTGAGGTCCAGCAACTCGTCATTGCTCCATGCTGGGACTCGCTTGGCGCGTGGAGGCATGGTCACCTGGAAAGATTCGCTGATAGCACTCCACACCATGCCGGGCTGAGCAAACAGGAAGGGGATTTTTAAAATTCCCGGGGAATGTAAACGGTGGGTCACATGATTGGTTACCTGAGGCCAGGGCAATAGAGTTTGATCTGATGACCAGAGTGGCTAGAACAGGCAGTGTGGGATACTGCCGAATACTTCTGGAGGCCAGTCACAGCGCACTGGACGGCCACACTGGCGCCGCAGCACTGGAGCAGCAGCGCAATACTCGCTATTCCTCTCGGAGAGGTGGAGTACATGCAGCGCTGCAACCACGGAGATACAGCGCTGCAAATGCCTTGCCAGTGTGGACGGGGAGTGAGTTACAGCGCTGGGGGCGGCTTTACAGCGCTGTAACTCGCAAGTGTACCAAGGACTTAGATTGGTAAAATTTAGGATTTAAAATGCATGTTTTAATTTTATAGTTTTATCCGGTTCTGACCTTTTACATCTTTCTCTCTTGTAATCCCTGAAAACCCCCTTGCTCCAGTTAATAAACTGGTTTTAGTGTTTTGTCTGGACCTGTGTGTTTTCATTGAAGCGTTTGGGGGATTTGACTGGAGAGAACAAGGCTTTGGCCTAATCCGGCCCCTTTATGGGGACGACCCACTAATTATTGAGTTTGTCCATCACAGTGGACAGACTGAGCAGTCCAAGATGCACATTCCCAGGGTGCAAAGCTGGGAGTAGAAAACTGGTTGATGTTGCTGTGTTGTTTGGTACATTCCTGAGTGTCTGGCTAGTCGCATTCAGTACAGTGTAGACAGGAGTGACTTTGAAGGCTGGTGGCTGTGTGGGAGCAGAGCGTGGAGGGGTTTGTTGTTCACACAGGGAAGCAGCAGGGTGGATTTGATTTAAATCACTAGTCAGGAAGACTCGATTTAATCATGGTTTTCTACATAAAAATGTATTCTTGTTGGCTGTTATAATCTTAATACATATTCTTCACAACCAGGGCCAGTGGAAGGATGTTTCGCGCCCTATGTGAAACTTCCACTTTGCACCCCCCCGTCCCTGAGCCCCCTGTCCTGAGGCGCCCTCTCCCCGTGGCAGCTCCCCTCCGCCGCCTTGAGGCGCCCCCCCCCCGTGGCAGCTCCGCCCTGAGGCATGCCCCTGCGGCAGCTCCCCACCTCCCACCCTTAGGCACCCCCCCGCCCCAGCTCACCCCTGCCCCGCCTCCTCCCCGAGCACACCGTCGCTGCTTCACTTCTCCTGCCTCCCAGGCTTGCGGCGCCAATGAGCTTATGCACCGCAAGCCTGGGAGGCTGGAGAAGTGAAGCAGCCACAGCGTGCTCGGGGAGGAGGTGGGGTAGGGGTGAGCTGGGGCGGGGAGTTCCTCTGCGTGCCGCCCGCCCCGCCTCCTCCCCGAGCACACAGTCGCTGCTTCACTTCTCCCACCTCCCAGGCTTGCGGTGCCTGAGCTGATTGGGGAGGAGGTGGGGCGCGGAGTTCCCCTACATGCCGCCCCACCCCCCTTGCTGCAGGCGGCCCTCTCCGTGCTCCACTGCCCCAGCTCCCTCCGCCTAAATGCCAGCAGCGACTGGGGTGGCCAAAGATCCGGCTGCCACGGTCGCTGCCGAAGAAAATGGCACCCCCCAAATCCTAGTGCCCTAGCGGTCGCCTAAATGGTTGCACCGGCCCTGTTCACAAAGAGAGATAGCTGTAGGTTTCATTTTTAGAAGGTACACACTGTACATTTTTAAACAGTGATTTATTTTGAAAACTTTTCAGATGAGTTTTACAGCTATATCAGACAATGAATGTTTGGTTATTTCATTACCAAAGGTAATTGAAGCAGATATTTATGAAGTCATTAGGAGTGAACTATCTCCAATTCAACAGGTTAATCATTAATAGTTGGAGGATTTTCTTGCCATGCTGTATTAGGAGGAGAACATCACCAGACAGACATTTAAATTGTTTTATTTAACTAAAACAACAACGTTCTGTATTCTGGATTTGTTTCTTCAACAGCAAACGTATAATATTTTAACAGAAAAGCGAATGTCCCTCTCTTCTCACATTTGTCTCCAGACTTCTCCTCGTCCAGATCTGTTCTGCCTCCAACCGTCTTGTATTCATTTGAAACTTTGCAATTTTGGAGAGCTGTAAGGGATTAACTCTGTACACAAATTTGCAGAGGGACAATAGAGGTGAGGTCTGTTATTTCTCACCTCTATATTTTAATTTATTTTAAAACATTTTTACTGTTAACAAGCATGTTACCTTTGGAGACACAAAGCCACAGTTTGAGAACTGGCAAACTAAGCATCTCTGATGGTATCTTCTAGACTGAGCACTGAGTCCCATTGGGTAAATAGAGAGATTAACCTAAGTAATCTATATAGAAGCCTGTGGAACCGAATACGACTGGGTCCTTAATGCATGAACTAGAGGAACTCATTTACAAAACTTTTTTTAAACATGACATGTCTATATTGTCTCATACTATAGAATTGGAATTTATAATCCCTATTCCATGATGAGAGATCTTTGAGCTACAATATATCTTAATTAAAACTATCTTTAGATAAAATAGTTTTTGAGGAAAAAAATTATCAAAAAAATCCAATTTAAATAACAAAAATCTGATTTTCTTGATTTTTTTTTTTAAATCATTGATTTTTATTGACCCTGGGAAGCAGTGTAAAACATGCCCTGGGATGGAGAATTAAGCAGTTCAGCAGTCCAGATTGTACCCTGGGGAATGTCTCACACCCGCTGTCTCCTCGGACCATTGCGCCTTCATCATCCTGAGCCTGAAAGGGAAGCTAAGCTGGACAAACCAAAGAAGAGGAACCAGCCGACATCCTCAACTCCACCGACGTTGGTTTTGGCTAAATCCTGAACTCCCCCTGGCATGGGAGACTTGAGGTTCTGCTGCCAGCCTTCCCCTCATGCGTCTGTTTCCTTCCTAATGGTCAGGGGTGCAAGTAACTTAAAGGACTTAGCCCAGGGGTGAGCAAACTTTTTGGCCCGAGGGCCACATGAGGGTTGTAAAATTGTATGGAGGGCGAGGTAGGGAAAACTGTGCCTCCGCAAACAGCCTGGCCCCGCCCCCTATGCACTCCCTCCCACTTCCCACCTCCTGACTGCCCCCCTCAGAATCCCAAACCCCATCCAACCACCCCCACTCCTTGTCTCCTGACCACCCCCTCCGGAGACTCCCCACCCTAACTGCGCCGCCCAAAACCCTCCCGCCCAACCCCCCTTGCTCCCTGTCCCCTGAGAGCCCCAACCCCTATCCATCCCCCTATCCCCTGACGGCCCCACGGGACTCCCACTCCCCATCCAACCCCCCCTGTTCCCTGACTGCCCCCCGGGAGGTGCTGCCACTTATCCCACCCCACGTCCCTGTCTCCCCTACCATGCTACTCAGAGCAGTGTGTCTGGCTCCACACAGATCTAGACACACTGCTCTGCGGAAGCGCACAGCTCCACCCCCAGAGCGCTGCCCACGCGGTCAGACTTTGTTTGTCATCAGGCAATCCACACAGGAGAGAGACCCCACAAGTGCTTGGAATGTGGGAAAAGTTTCATACGAAGGACAGACCTTGTTTATCATCAGGCAATCCACACAGGAGGGAGACCCCACAAGTGCTTGGACTATGGGAAAAGTTTCACATGGAGATCAGCCTAGGTTAAACATCAGAGAATCCACACAGGAGAGAGATCCCAATAAGAGCTTGGATTGTGGGAAAATTTTCAGACAGACATCACACCTCATTAAACATGGGAGAATCCATACAGGATCTAAACTTCTGTGACACATGACAAGAAAGGATTAAGGAACTTGCATGTAATTGACTCAGATCAGGCCTTGTTACACATCAGGCAAGCCAAAGAGGACAGAGACTTTATTAATGCTTGGGATGTGGGAACAGCTTCAGTAACAGCAGAAATCTTAATAATCATTGAAGAATGCACATAGAAGAGAGACGCTATAAATGTCTGGACTGCGGGAATGGTTTCCATTGGAAATCAGCCCTTAATAAGAAAAGGGGGAGTCAGATGGCACCTTAAAGACTAACAGATTTATTTCGGCATAAGCTTTCATGGGTAAAAAAAAAACCACTTCTTCAGTGAAAATTACAGATAGAGGCATAAATATACTGGCCCATGAGGAGAAGGGAGTTACCTTACAAGTGGAGAACCAGTGTTGACAAGGCCAATTCAGTCAGGGTGGATGTGGTCCACTCTCAATGACTGATGAGGAGGGGTCAATACCAAGAGAGGGAAAATTGCTTTTGTAGTGAGCCAGCCACTCCCAGTCCCTATTGAGGCCCAAATTGACCGTGTTAAGTTGCAAATGAATTGTAGCTCTGCAGTTTCTCTGAAGTCTGTTTCTGAAGTTTTTTGGTTGAAGGATGGCTACTTTTAAATCTGTTATTGAATGTCCAGGGAGATTGAAGTGTTTTCCTACTGGCTTTTGTATGTTACCAATCCTGATTTGTGTCCATTTATTCTTTTACGTAGAGACTGTCCGGTTTGGCCAATGTACATGGCAGAGGGGCATTGCTGGCACATGATGACATATATTATGTTAGTAGATGTGCACCTGAATGTGCCCCTGATAGTGTGGCTGATATGGTTGGGTCCTGTGATGGTGTCGCTAGAGTAGATATGGGGACAGAGTTGGCAACGGGGTTTGTTGCAGGGATTGGTTCCTGGGTTAGTGTTTCTGTGGTGTGGTGTGTAGTTGCTGGTGAGTATTTGCTTCAGATTAGGGGCTGTCTGTAAGCGAGGACTGGTCTGCCTCCCAAGATCTGGATGGAAGCTGGAGGCAGGTAGGTAAACTTTGCGGTCAGTAGGTTTCCGGTATAGGGTGGTGTTTATGTGACCATCACTTATTTGCTGTGGTGTCCAGGATCTCTTGTGTGGACTAGTCCAGGCTGAGGTGGATGGTGGGGTGGAAATCGTTGAAATCCTGGTGGAATTCTTCAAGGGCCTCCTTCCCATGGGTCCATATGATGAAGATGTCATCAATGTAGCACAAGTAGAGGAGGGGGCTCTAAGGGATGAGAGCCGAGGAAGCGTTGTTCTAAGTTGGCCATAAAATGTTGGCATGCTGTGGGGCCATATGGATACCCGCTGACTTGAAGGTATAAGTTGTCTCCAAATCTGAAATGGTTGTTGGTGAGGACAAAGTCACAAAGCTCAGCCAGCAGGTGTGCTGTGGCCTCATCAGGGATACTTTTCCTGGCAGTTTGTAGCCCATCGTCATGTGTCATATTGGTGTAGGGAGCTTCTACATCCATGGTGGCCAGGATGGTGTTTTCAGGAAGATCACCAATGCATTGTAGTTTCCTCAGGAAGTCGGTGGTGTCTTGAAGATAGTGTTACCGAAATATCAGGTCCACCTAGCTGAGAGCCAATAACAGCCGGACAGGGATAAGGAAGACTTGCTTTATTCTGCAGAAGAAGAGAGAGCTTTGCACCTTGGTACAAAAACTCTGTCTTACACACATTTTCCAGATCCTTTATACACATTCAGACCAAGGTCCTTGCAGTGTTAACACTTGATTGGTGGTGGTCAGACCCGTGCTTTTGCTATCTGGTCAGTGAAAACCAGCTTGGGACCAGCTCCAACTACCTTAAGGCCTTGAAGGGAAAACAGTTGAAAAGTTCAGGCTACTGTGTACTTGAAGTGTCTGCTTCCCCCTAATGGCCACTGGTTGACATAAAGGCTGCTCTGTTAAGGGGGGGTGACTAGTAACTTTCACAGTCCCCCCTTCGAGCCTGACAAATTCAAAAATTGTCAGGCCCATTACGCAATTTGCAATCAAGCTGGAGGGACAGATACTGGGTTTTCTTATGGACAGCAGAGCTTTTGATCATAGCATTACATAGGCATTTGGCACATTGTATCATTGTCCAAATAACACATAGAAAAAAAGAAAGAAAAGAATCCATTTAACAATTGTTCGAAAGAGCCCCGTAAACCAGGACCCAAGGTCTAGAAGCAGGTTCTCAAAACTAAAGGTGTGATCAAGAGATACAGCATGGAAAACAACAGCAGCATTCTTAATGGCTTGTAAATCCTGCTCAATTAAGCCAGAATGATTAACATAGAAACAATATTTTCCCCTGATGCGAGCACAAGTTCCCCCCTAATTGGTTCATATGCTTGGAAGGAGCATTGAGAATGTTTGCACTTCCACCCAGAAAGTTTCCAAGTATGTCTCCATGGCCACAGATCAGATGGTACTCCTGATGTGTCTGTAAGGGCAGTGGGCCAAGCCTGATGCTCTAGATCATTCCGAATGGCCATTAGCTGGTCATTCAGGAAATCCTGAATTTCTGAACATGCTAGATCCCACTGCAATGCCTTCCCAGCCTCAGTGATATTCAATACCGTTTCTGTCAGCAACTTCTGGGTCATAGAACTAAGGGCGGAGATAATCTGTAACTCACCAATTCCAGCCTGTACCTGGGTTAGCTGTGCCCCAATTTCTCATCATGTTTTGGTTCTTAAAAATATTCCAAACTGCTGCTGCACTATTGGCCCCATCTCATAGGGATCCGGTCAAGTCACTTTTCTTTCTAGAGGAAATAACTCAAGCCCTCTGTTGTGCTAATCTAATGGCAGCCCCCTGTGAGCAATTTGGGTATGTAGAGGTGATCTGGAAATTGGATAAGGGTAATGAAAATTTAACAGTCCCTAGTGTAGTGTTAATCACAGTTCATTGATATCCTAATACATTTCTTTTTGGTGTAGTACTATACCACATTCCCAAGCATGGGTCCCACAAGTTTCTTCCTGCCAGTGTATAATTCTTTGTTTCTTCACCAGGGTCAGTTCTTAATGTCTCTTGTAGGCAGGAATCCCTGGACTTTGGTGGTTCCAATGAAGCAAGTGTTCCTTCTTCTCTTTTCCTGAAACAGTCATGGTTCAGCATTATACAGGGGAGAGGTTACTAGCACATCACCCTGTAATGGTTTTGCGTCTTCTAACAAAATTCAAAGGCACAGTAGGTCTGTTAGTGGACAAGGGAGAGGTTACTAGCACTTCACCTTGTCTTTTTTTCCTTTTTCCTGCTGTCCAGAAGACACAGCAGAGCTAGAAGGAGGAATAGGCTTATCAGTCGGAGAGCCCTCCCGAGGTGGAGGGGTCTTTTTACAGTGAGAAGCATGGGTCCAGGTAGGCAGTCCTTGGCACTTCACAGCAGTGTTGGTGGTTAACAGCACTTGGAAAGGGCCTTTCCAGCATGGAGCCAAAGCAGTCTTTTGTTGATGGACTTTACATAGACTCAGTCTCCTTGTTTCAATGAACAGCAGGGCTGCTAGGGTCTTTGGGTAGCACTTCTTTTATCTGTGAGAAAAGAAACCTAACGCATTTCATTAATGCCTGGCAGTGTTTTGCAGATCTCATAGTTGCTTGGGCACATTCAGGCCCCCCTGTTCTTGGCTGTCAGCCAAGTCTTAGCTGTGGGCATTGTCCTGGGATGGGGCCAGCATCTTATCTTTGGACTGAGCTTGCTAGTTATTTTTTTCCAGTTAACTCGTTCTGTTCTTTTTCCTTCTCCCCTTCTTGGGTTCTTTTAACCTACAAAGGAAACTTCCAGTCTTCATTCATACACCTTTTCCCAACAATGAACACATACACATTGCTATTATACAGTACATTAGTCTTATTATTCAATGTATGCCATGTACACCCTTCCAGTAAAAGAACTTTATTACAGAGCTTTGGAGCAACAAACCAGGACAAGCACACCCACTTTTGAGGAGTCCACTCGGTACAACCTCTGGTGTCCAATAGCTTTCCTCCCTCCCCAGCCCTCTGGCTAGAAATCTGAGGTAGCCAGAAGGATCCCATGGGCAATATGGGGAATGGGTTAACCTTCCATGTCCTTGCTTCCAAAGACTGTTGGTATGCAAATTTTAACAACAATTTTGGCCATAGAACACAAAAATAATTCCTATTGTGCCAGTAAATGCATGGTACGTTGAATGCTATTCAGCTGGCATCCATTTTCTCTGATGATCTGAAAGACATAAGAACAGAGGTCTACCCCTTCTGAGCAGTCAGTCATTGCTTAAAATATTTCCTTTATATACACATACTCTTGTTGATTTAAGGCAAAACAGAATTACCCCATATTTCCTTGTATTTGTTTCATGGGCAGCCCAGGTTTCAGTGGCTTCTACCTTATTAGTTAGAAAATTGCATTAATACAGATGCTTTCTGGCTTGCTTCCAGATCCAAAGCTATCCACAGCTTAAAGATTCTTATTTAAAAAGAAAAGGACACAATTAACTTTCCCAGACTTTTGATTGCCTTTTACTTCTAACTCCTGCTTTCAAACACCCAGTGATCTGAAAAAGACAACACAACCTATATTGGTAGGTTTGCATTTCTTTTACCTCTGCTACAATATACACTGCACATGTTCTGGGGAAAATGCACCTCCTCTCCACAATTCAATTTCCACAACACTAGCCACATCAATTTCTACACAAGGTGTAACTCTTTCTTTTTGAACACCGGGTAAAGACCATTTACTTAACATATAATCTGAAGGGCTATCCTCAGAGGGTTTTACCAGAGACCCACCCATCTGCCTGCTGACACTCTAACAGAGAATTACACAGAAAACAGAGGGAATTATGGCCTAATAGGATCCTATTACAGGAATTTCTACTAATACTGACCGCTACAGGGGACGGGACAGAAGGATCCCAATTCGACCTCAAGGCTTCATCGCACGTGATGGCTTCCACTCTGAGGAATTACGAATAGGAGGCTCAGTTCCATCCACACACCTAACGCCCAAATGTATAAGACAGAAATTCATTAACCGGTTAACCAAAACCAGAACCAGATAGTGTCTCCTTATCCTATTAGGACTCACCTTATTGGAACACGAACCCCAGAGGCTGCGGTGAAGCAGAGAAAAGGGGCGAAACACCCCATTGCTGCCATTCCCAGTTCGCCGCAGCCGTCCGGAGTCCAATGTCCGAGCTAGGAGAGTCCCGGCGGAGTCACCAGTAACTGTTACCGAAATATCGGGTCCACCTAGCTGAGAGCCAATAACAGCCAGACAGGGATAAGGAAGAGTTGCTTTATTCTGCAGAAGAAAGGAGAGCTTTGCACCTTGATACAAAAACTCTGTCTTACACACATTTTACAGATTCTTTATACACATTCAGACCAAGGTCCTTGCAGTGTTAACACTTGATTGGTGGTGCTCAGACCCGTGCTTTTGCTATCTGGTCGGTGAAAACCGGCTTGGGACCAGCTCCAACTACCTTAAGGCCTTGAAGTAGGGTTACCATATTTCAACAATCAAAAAAGAGGACGGGAGGAGCCCCGCCCTAGCCCCGCCCCTGTCCTAGCCCCGCCCCTGTCCTGTCCTAGCCCCGCCCCTGCCCCTTCCACTCCCTCCCACTTCCTGCCCCCTCAGAACCCCCAACCCTCCCCCCCACTCCTTCTCCCCTAACTGCCCCCCAGAACCCCCCCCCACCTAAGCCTCCCTGTTCCTTATCCCCTAACTGCCCCTTCCTAAGACCCCTCTCCCTAACTGCCCCCCAGGACCCTACCCCCTACCTGTACCCTGACTGCCCAAAACCTTATCCACCCTCCCCCAGAAAGCCCGCCCCGAACTCCCGACCCCCCCCCGCTCCTTGTCCCCTGACAGCCCCCTCCTGGGACCCCCCACCTGTACTCTGCCCAAAACCTTACACCCCCAACCCCCAGACAGCCCCCCCCCGAACTCACTGACCCATCCAACCCTCCCCCCTGCTCCCTGTCTCTTGATTACCCCCTCCCCCAGAACCTCCCTGCCGCTTCTCTGGCCCCCGGCCCCCTTACTGTGCTGCAGAGCAGCGCGCTCGGCAGCGGGGGAGGGCAGCAGGGTCGGAGCTCCAGACGAACAGCCGGTGATGTGTGAATGCAGGGCGGGGGAAGGGAGGGGGAGGAGGGGGGGTGTCAAGTTTCAGGAGGGAGGAGGGGGAAGTGCAAGCAGGGCTCTGGCTCTGGCTGTTGGAGCACCGGCTGCTCTGTAAGCCGCGCGCACACTCTGCATGGGGGGGGGAGGAGGGGACGTCCGGACATTGACAAATTCCCCCCGGACGCTATTTTTAACCCGAAAAAGCCGGACATGTCCGGGGGAATCCGGACGAATGGTAACCCTACTTGAAGGGAAAACAGTTGAAAAGTTCAGGCTACTGTGTACTTGAAGTGTCTGCTTCCCCCTAATGGCCACTGGTTGACATAAAGGCTGCTCTGTTAAGGGGGGGGGGTCACTAGTAACTTTCACAATAGCTAGGAATGCTGCTAGCATAGGGTCTGAGGAGAGAGTCCACGTAGCCAGATAATCCTGCTGTAAGAGTGCCAATGCCTGAGATAATGGGGCGTCCAGGATTTCCAGGTTTATGGATCTTGGGTAGCAGATAGAATACCCCTGGTCAGGGTTCTAGGGGTGTGTCTGCGTAGATTTGTTCCCGTGCTATAGCAGGGAGTTTCTTGAGCAGTTGGTGTAGTTTCTTTTGGTACCTCTCAGTGGGATCAGAGGATAGTGGCCTGTAGAAAGTGGTGTTGGAGAGTTGCTTGGCAGCCTCCTGTTCATAATCCAACCTGTTCATGATGACTGCAGCACCTCCTTGTCAGCCCCTTTGATAAGAATGTCAGGCTTGTTTCTGAGGCCGTGGAAGGCATTGCGTTCTGTGCGGTTGAGGTTATGGGGCAAGTGATGCTGTTTGTTCACAATCTGAGCCTGTGCAAGTCTGTGGAAGCACTCTGTGTAGAAGTCCACTCTGTCATTTCGACCGTCAGAAGGAGTCCACGCAGAATTCTTCTTCTTGTATTGTTGATAGGAGGGTTCCTTTGGGTCAGTGCGCTGTTCAATGGCATGTTGAAAATATTCCTTGAGTCGGAGACGACAAAAGTAGGCTTCCAGATCACCACAGAATTGTATCATGTGCGGGTGGGTGGTGGGGCAGAAAGAGAGTCCCCGAGATAGGACAGACTCTTCTGCCGGGTTAAGTGTGTGTTTGGATAGATTAACAATATTGCTGGGTGAGTTAAGGGTACCCTTGTTGAAGCCCCCTGTGGCATGTAGGAGTTTAGATCGTTTACTGCCCTTAACAAGCATCAGAAAATAAACACAGGAGAGAGAACCCATAAGTGTTTGGACTGTGGGAAAGGTTTCACAGAGAGATCAGCACTTCTTACACATCAGACACTTCACACAGGAGAGGGTCCTCATAAGTTCTTGGACTGTGGGAAAGGTTTCATACTAAGCTCACAACGTATTAGACATCAGAGAATCCACACAAGAGCCAGACCTTATATATGCTTGGAATGTGGGGAAAATTGTAACTGTAGCTCAAAACTCACTCAACATGAGAAAACCCACATGTGAGAAAGACACTATAAATATTTTGAAAGTAGGAAAAGTTTAATTGGAGCTCTCGTCTTATTGCACACCTCACATTCCTTCTTAAGACAAACCTCAGAATTGCCTCGACTGTCGGAAATGTTTCCTGTAAAAGTCAGCCGTTATAACACATCAAAGGATCCACACAGGAGAGAGACCTCATCAGTGCTTGGACTGTGGGGAAAGCTTCATTCAGCGATCACCCCTTATTAAAAGTCAGAGAATCCCCAGAGGTATGAGAGAGCCTAGGAATAGCCGGACTGCAGAAAAAGATTCAATTTGACTTCACACCTCAGTGACCCACACAGAAGAGAGGCCTTGAATGCGGGGGAAGCATTAGGTGCTCCCAGAGTATCAAGCATCTAGAAATCTGTACAGGGAAGAAACCGCTGAGATGTTCTCAGTGCGGAAAACGCTCCAAGTGGAGCTAACACCATGTTGGACATCCGAGACACCCCCACGCAGCAGGGAAATTCTTTCAGGGCCCTGACTAGGCCATAGGAACAATCCCATTTCCTCGTTCCCACACACGTCAGGGGCTTTTGGCTCCCAAGCATCCAGCTGCCCATGACTGGGATGAGGATCCAGCAGCAGCCAAGCATCAGCTGGTCAGTGACCCACTGGCTCTGCCTGGTCTAAGCAAACCCCAGGCAGAGGAGGAGACGCCCCGATCAGCCCCTCCTCCCTGCTGCAGCCCTGGCTGATGGGCCACAGGTCGGGGAAGGGAGAGAAAGAAACACCACCAGCCCCTCCCTCTCCCTGGCTGAAGTTCCCCCCTCTCCCCACCCCTGCCAGCCAGGATCCCCCTGCCATGGAGATGAGGAGAAGGACACTTGGGCCAGACCCCACCTTCACTCTAGACACCTGTCCCCAACCCCCATCTTCCACCAGCCCCTGAGCTGGGCTTCCCCACTGACTTGAGCTGTTCCCTTTTGGGCAAGTGTCCCTGGGGGCTGGTAACTCCTCCCCTCCCCAAATCCCCCAGGGTGCTGGGCTCTGGGGGAATCAAATGTTAAGGGATCAGGACTTCGGGTTCTGAAGATGTCTCTGGGGATTGAATGGCTGGGGCTGGTGCAGCTTGATATCAGGGGGAACTGGGTGCGGGGGTATCGCGTGTTTGGGGATCATAGGATAAGCGCATTCAGACAGCACCACTGAGAGGCACTGATTCCCACAGGACCTTTTGTCAGAGGCCTGGAGATCCCACCTCTGCCTCCGCAGCATCAGCCTCTGAAGTTCTGGCTAGGCTAGGAGGTGTGGTCGGGATTAGCCAGCAGATCTCTGTGACCCTCCACCAGATTTCCTAGTGTAAACTCACTCTGAGCATCTTATGTGCTGTGACCAGTGTTGCCTCATTTTTTACATCCATGTGTGGAATGAATTTGGTTCTATGCACCAGTATGTGACACATCATCTCCATACTAGTTCATATGGGGGTGGGGCCAAGAGGTTTGGAGAGTGTGGGGGGACTCCGGGCTGGGACAGAGGGATGGTGTGCAGAGGGGTGAGGGCTCTGGCCAGGTGTGCAGACTGTGGGATGGGGCTGCAGATGAGGAGTTTGGGGTGCAGACTGCAGTGGGGAGAGGACTCCCCCCAGCCCTCTCTCACCACAGCTGCTTGGGACTGGGTGAGAGGCACCTCTCCCCAGCCGTGGCAGCTCCTGTGGCTGGGGTGAGGGAGGAGTTCCTCTCCCTAGCAGCTCCAGTGGACCTGGACCAAGCCTGGGGAGGGGCTCCTCTCCTTGCCTTCCTTCACGGCCCTCGATAGCCAGCTGGTCATGCCCTCCCCCTGTCCCACCGTGTCCTGCGTTGGCATGACAGAGAGTTGCCCCACTCACCCCACACTGATCCCTCTTGTGATAACCTCTGCACCCCATGTTCACCACTTGTGTAGGGTTATGATATTTTGTGTGCAAAGTGTGCCTGGTGAGGGATCATTGGAAAACTCATGATCTGCTGAATATTGTGCCGTTGAAATGCGTGTGACACCAGTGCATGTAGAATGGTGAGATTTTAATGTATGTTTGTTGCTAGGCTGACCATATTCCAGGTGCCCCAAAAGAGGACACTGATGGGGGGTGGGAGCTGATGGGGGGTTGTAGAGTTAGAGGTGCTGGAAGGGGTGCGGTGGGGATACTCATGAGGTGAGGGCAGTGTTGGCAGCTGTCACAGTGGCAGAGTGCTGGCAACAGCTGTCAGTCAGCGCCAACCTGCGGGACACTCCCCCAGGACTGGGAGTCTGGGCCTGGGTGAGTGGGATCTCGCAGCAATCAATCAGCTGTGGATGCAGGGCAATTGGCTAGTTGGGAAGGTGAATAATCAGGGATGTTTCTGAGTTTCAGCACTTGTGCTCTGCAAACACCCCCGGACATTTGTTGTTATGGCAAAACCCGTCAGCAGGCTCAAACAAGAGGATCTGTCCATAAGGACCCAGACATATGTCAAAGTTTTTGTTACTGAAATATGTCATAGTTCAAGGGATTGTCCCACTCAAAGTCCTGAGAGATGACAAAGGACCGACTGTGGGTGTTAGAAAACCCTTATCTGGCCGTCCATCACCAAGAGGAAGAAAGGGGTAAACAAAGAAATTTATAATTCACCTGAAGGATGCTTTGGAGCTCACACACACCAGGAAGTTGCCTGACCCCATGACTGTTGGCCCCTTACTGAAACTTAGTGCACAGGGGAGGGGTTGGTTGGCTTCTCCCAGTACCAAAAGACAGGAAGATGCAATGAGAAAAGAAAACCCTGAGGCAGGCAGGCCAATGAGGGAGTCAGGTGCCAGTTCTCTGTGTGAGCTGGAGCTGCCTGCCAGAGAAGGGCAGAGCTAAGGGGAGAGGAGCAGCCAGAGCTGGGTTGGAGGCAGAGGAGTAGAAGCACTGATGCAGAGGGGAGTTGGGTCTGGAGCAGTCTGGAGCTGGGTGTGGTGAACAGCTGGGGAGAGCGAGGGAGGGACCCTGGGCAGCGTGGGATGACATCATGTTTTCCTTTCCCCTTTCCCATTTTTTCCTTAATTTTTTTTTATTACTTGCTGTTTAATAAATCGTATTTGTTCTGAACTTTACGCAATGCTGAATAGCGGCATCGGGGATGCGTCCGGAGTGAAAAGAGCACCCCAGAGTGCGGATACGACATCCTAGCCTCTGTCCTGAGTGATCGCAACAAAATTGGGGCTGCAGACCCTGCAGGAATCTTGGGGCCAGCCTTGTCGGGGTTTCAGACACCAGAGTAGAAGGGGAGTCCTTGAAGTCAGGCAGGTCTCAAGGTAAAGGGAGTGGGAGCGAGGACTCAGCTCCTTTTGCTATTCGATTCTATCAGGGTGGTGTATAAGCCAGAAGAGTTCCCCACAATACTAAGACCGTTTCCCCTGCTTACCTCTGCATATTTATTGGTTTCTCGTAAAGTTAGTTAGGATTACAGGGGAAAGTGTCAGAGCAGCCACCAGTGAGAGTTGCTGGCCACACTCTGAGGCCACCACATTTGGTCGTGAGAATCCCTTGGCTAGATGCTCACGATGGGCCCTTCTGACCATAGAGCCTGTGAGTGGAACAGGAGCCGGACACAGAGATGCTGCAGCGCGGTGGGTTGATCGCTAGGACCCAGGAGCAGCTGGGAGGCGGCTCTGGGGGGAGCGATCGCTGGGCTCAGGCCCGGCAGCAGAAAGTGACTCGCAGCCGCTGCGGGGACTCTGGCTCCAGGCTCCTGGCGAGATCCCCGAGCCCCGGCGGCTGGTGCTGGGAGCCCGGAGCCCGGGCTGCAGCCGGGAGAGGGGAATCTCCAGCAGGGCCCTTCCCGCTGCTCCCCAGGAGCCTCTCCCAGGGCAGAGCCCCCAGCCCGGCCAGGCCCCTTCCCGGCCCGGCCCGGCCCCTGCCCCAGGGGGCCCCGCTCGGAGGAAAGGTGAGAGAGACCCGCCCGCCGAACACCCGAGGTGCAGGGGGAGGAGGATAAAGAGGGGCAGGGGGTGAGGGCAGGCTGGGGGGGGGGCGCAGGAGGCGGGTGCTGGGGATGCGGGGGGCAGGTTGGGATGGGGGCGGGGGTGCACTGAAGGGAACATGGGGCGATGCGGTGGGATTGTGGGGCTGAGGGGAGCGATGCTGGAATTGGGGAAGATGTGAGTGGGGGGCACTGCGAGGGAAGGGGTGTGTGGGGAGACTGGCGGGGGACAGAGGCAAAAACCCATCCCCCCACACCCTGCTCCCAGTGTGTTATTGTCAGACACACCCGTGCTGGTGGGGTTTGTGTCTCATGAGTTTTGGGGTCGCCCAGGGCCCTGGTCTGATTTCTGGGCAGGATTCACATCTCAGCCACACCGGAGTCACTGCTGCTTTGGGCAGGCAGGGAGTGTGGATGGGCCAATGGGATCAGCCTCTGCCTGCCTGTCCCTGGGGGCTGCTGGGGAGTCCAGGGCAGCTCATTCTTTAGGTGATGCCATCAGAGGGCTCCTGCTGCTCCTAAGGGAGAGGAGTTTACACGGAAGTGTGGGAAAATCCCCCAAAGTGGCCCCTTTAGTTCTGCTTTTTTTCTAGCATTTGCTTCAGAGATACTGTTACTGGGAGGGTCTGAAGAGTTTGGGAGGGTATCACGGTGTTACATGGACTGAAGCCCCTTCTGTAACCTCCCCCATCGTCCCTCTTGCCCTGACAGGCTGAGGAATCACGTCCACGTTTTGCTCCAGATGGGCCCGTCTTCCATGAGACAGGGAAGGGAAATGTCTGTGATGGAGCCAGCTCAGGTAGGGGATTATCAGGGAGCTCCTGGGCAGGGGCAGGGAGGAGACAGGGTGTGATAAACCTGCTGATTTTCTGAGTGGGCCCATTGGTGATGGGGGAGGGGAGACGGGACATTCCCCCATTTCTCAAACAGGATATAACACCATTGCACAGGGCTGGGAGTGAGACCCCACTAGCCACAGGCTGCTGTGAAATATGAAGGGAAGCTGTTGGGATTCCTGTCTCTGGCTCAGAGCTCTGCTTCCCGTATCAGCCTGTGTCTCGCAGGTGTGTGGGAAATGAGGAGACCCTGCCCTGCTCCGTGTGCTGGGGGGAGACAAGTAGCTCTCACCTTCTCCCCATCCCCTGAAGCCTCCTGGCTGCTCTGAGCAGGGTGGGGGTGGGATTCTGCTACTCTGTCGCTCCCAGAGCTTCCATATCTTTATCTGTCCTCACAGATAACTAGTGGGATTGTGGCTGGAGCATCAGGTAATGAGTGGGGGCTTTTGGTGTTCCAGATGCCAGTGACCTTCGAGGAGGTGGCTGTGTATTTCACCCAGGGGCAGGGGGCTCTCCTGGACCCTGCTCAGAGAGCTCTCTACAGGGACGTCATGCAGGAGAACTACGAGACGGTGACCTCACTGGGTAAGGGATTCTTGTCCCCTCGGTTATTCGAAGTCGTGGGGTCTGCATGTCTAACTCTGTTCAGGTTCTTCCCTGGTCAGTTAGCTCAGAGGCGAATGGGTTCCATAATGCACAGCTGCCGTGTGAGAGAGACTTGCATCTCTGTGCCCTCTCCAGTGGGACATGGGTGTCAAAACACAATGGACAAGCTAAACCATCCCCACCCTCCAGCTTTCAAAGGGGCATAAATCCATCATTGTCCTGTCTGTGTTGTTTCACAGCTGCACAAACAATCCCTGTTCACCTCCCTCCTTGGGAATAGCTCCAGCCATGAGGAGGGCTCTGGGCTCTGCAGGTTTAGAAAGAGGCAGGGGTTTAAGTCCAGAGCTGTGTGTGAGTCAGCAAGGCCCCCAGAGTGCACAGATCTTGGGAAAGCCTGGTGAGGGTGTAGTAATAATTCAACTCACCTCCCCAGATAACTTCCTCTGCGCAAGAGACTCAGTGACCATTTTCCCGTCCTCTTGGATTCCACGTTCCTCCAGCAGAGCGCAGGGACAGGTTCCACTCACGGAATGTCCTTTCTGACAAATACTCCACCAGTGCTCCATGCACCCTAATCTGGTCTGATTTCACCCTCTGCACAGGATTCCCCCTTCC
Source organism: Malaclemys terrapin pileata (assembly GCF_027887155.1). Classification (NCBI taxonomy): domain Eukaryota; kingdom Metazoa; phylum Chordata; order Testudines; family Emydidae; genus Malaclemys; species Malaclemys terrapin. The sequence continues at coordinate 40,689,961 of NC_071517.1, read as the reverse complement.
CAAACCTGAGCTGATCGCCCGGCTGGAACGAGGGGAAGAGCCCTGGGTTTCTGATCTCCAAGTCTGCGAGGAAAGAAGGCTTCTGAGAAGCACCCGTACAGGTGAGGACTGACACAGAAACCATCTAGGGAATGAAGGAAAAAGGTTAGGATCCCAAAATATGGTGTGAGTAAGCACCCTCAGTTCTTCCTCATCTCAGTCAGGACAGGGCTTCACTCATCAGATATAGCTCACGCCATTCCACCCAGCCTCTTCTCTGCAGGAGTTTGCTTCCCAGCTTTCCTTCCCTGTGAGTGTTTGGGTGGGATGTGGAGGCGGAGTCCCGTTGCTCAGTCTTTGTGTTGGGTTTTCCCTTTGTGCTATTCCTTTTTCTCCCGAGCACAATGACTCCTGTCTGGATTGTGTCTCTCCCAGCAGGTGCTGAGCGAGGGAGTGAGAATGAGGCGGGGAATCATCATGAGGAAGTTCCTGGGGAACTGGAACCACAGGGGACCTTTGTGAGAAGAGCTGAAGGGAATTTTTCCCAGTGCTTGGAGCAGGCAGAAGCCTGGGGAAGTTGGCACAGGTCAGAGAGGCTTCTGGGACACCTCCCAGGGAAGAAAGTGGATGAATCTGTTAACGGTGGGGGAGGAGAGGAGGATCCCACAGCGCCGCAGACAAATCCCAAGAAAGAGACACCCTGGCACTACCTTCAGTCTCTCGAGTGCGGGAAATGTTTCATATCAAAGACACAAATAATTAGACATCAGTTAAGCCACACAGGGGAGAGACCCCACAACTGCTTGGACTGTGGAAAAAGTTTAATAAGAAAGTCAAACCTTGTTAAACATCAGGCATTACAAACAGGAGCGAGACCCCACAAGTGCTTGGACTGTGGGAAAAGTTTCACAAGAAGGTCACACCTTGTTTATCATCAGGCAATCCACACAGGAGAGAGACCCCACAAGTGCTTGGACTGTGGGAAAAGTTTCATACAGGGGTCAGACCTTGTTAAACATCAGGCATTACACACAGGAAAGAGACCCCACAAATGCTTGGACTGTGGGAAAAGTTTCATACAGAGGTCACACCTAGTTCACCATCAGGCATTACACACAGGAGAGAGACCCCACAAGTGCTTGGACTGTGGGAAAAGTTTCATACAGAGGTCACACCTAGTTCGCCATCAGGCATTACACACAGGAGCGAGACCCCACAAGTGCTTGGACTGTGGGAAAAGTTTCATAAGAAGGTCACACCTTGTTAAACATCAGGCAATCCACACAGGAGAAAAACCCCACAAGTGCTTGGACTGTGGGAAAAGTTTCATACAGAGGTCACACCTAGTTCGCCATCAGGCATTACACACAGGAGCGAGACCCCACAAGTGCTTGGACTGTGGGAAAAGTTTCATAAGAAGGTCACACCTTGTTTATCATCAGGCAATCCACACAGGAGAGAGACCCCACAAGTGCTTGGACTGTGGGAAAAGTTTCATAGAGCGGTCAGACCTTGTTAAACATCAGGCAATCCACACAGGAGAAAAACCCCACAAGTGCTTGGACTGTGGGAAAAGTTTCATACAGAGGTCAGACCTTGTTAAACATCAGGGAATCCACACAGAAGAAAGACCCCACAAGTGCTTGGACTGTGGGAAAAGTTTCATACAGAGGTCACGCCTAGTTCGCCATCAGGCATTACACACAAGAGAGAGACCCCACAAGTGCTTGGACTGTGGGAAAAGTTTCATAGAGGGGTCAGACCTTGTTAAACATCAGGCAATCCACACAGGAGAAAGACCCCACAAGTGCTTGGACTGTGGGAAAAGTTTCATAAGAAGGTCACACCTTGTTCAACATCAGGCAATCCATACAGGAGAGAGACCCCACAAGTGCTTGGACTGCGGAAAGTGTTTCATATGGAGGTCTGACCTTATTAAACATGGAAGAATCCACACAGGATCTAAACTTCTGTGACACGTGTCAAGAAAGGTTTAAGCAACTTGCATGTAATTGACTCAGGGTCAACGTTTAGAGAGAGATTTTAAAAGTGTGTCCACCTTAGATAGCTAGAGATTGAAATGTAAATGTGTATTTTCAAAGACTTGGAAGAAGAGGGCAAGTCATGTCTGGGTAACCTAATTGCCTTCTATGACGAGATAACTGGCTCTGTGGATGAGGGAAAAGCAGTGGATGTGTTATTCCTTGATTTTAGCAAAGCTTTTATATGATCTCCTACAGAATTCTTGCCAGCAAGTTAAAGAAGTGTGGGCTGGATGAATGGACCATAAAGTGGATAGAAAGCTGGGTAGATCGACGGACTCAACTGGTAATGACCAATGGCTCCATGTCTAGTTGGCCGCCGGTATCAAGAGGAGTGCCCCAAGGGTCGATCCTGGGGCCGGTTTTGTTCAGTATCTTCATTAATCATCTGGAGGATGATGTGGACTGCACCCTCAGCAAGTTTGCAGATTACACTAAACTGGGAGAACTGGTAGATACGCTGGAGGGTAGGGATAGGATACAGAGGGACGTAGACAAATTAGAGAATTGGGCCAAAATAAATCTGATGAGGTTCAACAAGAACAAGTGCAGAGTCCTGCACTTAGGATGAAAGAATCCCATTCACTGCTACAGACTAGGGACCGACTGGCTAGGCAGCAGTTCTGCAGAAAAGGACCTAGGAGTTACAGTGGATGAGAAGCTGGATATAAGTCAACAGTGTGCCCTTGTTGCCAAGAAGGCTAATGGCATTTTGGGCTGTATAAGTAGGAACATTGCCAGCAGATCGAGGGACGTGATCGTTCCCCTCTATTCAACATTGGTGAGGCCTCATCTGGAGTATTGTGTACAGGTTTGGGCCTCACACTAAAAGAAGGATGTGGAACAATTGGAAAGAGTCCAGCGGAGGGCAACAAAAATGATTAGGGGGCTGGAGCACATGACTTATGAGGAAAGGCTGAGAGAACGGGGATTGTTTAGTCTACAGAAGAGAAGAATGATGGGATATCTGGTAGCTACTTTCAACTACCTGAAAGGGGGTTCCAAAGAGGATGGATCTAGACTGTTCTCAGTGGTACCAGATGACAGAACAAGGAGTAATGGTCTCCAGTTGCAGTGGGGATAGTTTAGGTTGGATATCAGGAAACACTTTTTCACTAGGAGGTTGGTGAAGCACTGGAATCGGTTACCTGGAGAGGTGGTGGAATCTCCTTTCTTAGAGGTTTTTAAGGTCAGGCTTGACAAAGCCCTGTCTGGGATGGTTTAGTTGGGGAGTGGTCCTGCTTTAAGCAGGGGGTTGGAGTAGATGACCTCCTGAGGTCCCTTCCAACCCTGATATTCTATGATTCTAAGAGGGGTAACTGTAGTAGTCTATGTTTAGCTATCCAAAGTGTTCCTGTATTCTGTTAAATCAGGGATCAATAATTCAGTGATTATGCCCATGTCCCATGCCACTTGCCCAATTCCAGCTCAGTCTCTTTGAATTCGCTGGGGGTAGGGGCTGAAGGATGGAGGGAAAGTTTATAGCTGAAATTTTGCAAGGTTAGTGTTAATCGGATCTGTTCCGCTTTCCTGCTCGGACATTTTCTCTGGGGATCCCAGAGACGGAAAGGAGCAGGTGTTACTATCTTGAGTCCGCATCCCCATGGTGACTCTCTACGCTATCAATTATGAAAATGTGGGCAGAGCATCCCAATGGAGGCACAGGAATGTGTCAGGGGAGGCACGATCTGTGTGGGTTGTTGGTTTTTTTTTTTTAAAGAGCACTGGCTTTCAGCCCCAGTTGGCTGGGGCTCATGAGGAAGGAACAGGCCTATCTGGGAGGTGGGGATAAATGCTCAGGCTCTCAAACCCAGGTGGAGCAGCAGCACAGAAGTCGGGGTGGCAATGGGGTGATAAGTCTGCTGTGAACAGCGATATTGAGGAATATCACTCTTCACGTGGCCACCCTAACTTCTGTGCTGCTGTTGGAGGCCTTCAGAGCTGTGCACATCGCCAATGACTACTCTGCCTTTAGAGCTGGGTGGTGATATATGTGCTTTTCAAGGTGGGGGCGTAAATGACCACAGACACCAAGGTGGGGGTGGCAATGAAACACATCTGAGAACCACTGGTCTACACTCTTATGGGCACCACGTTTATAAAATGATAAATCTTCTGCAAAGTATGGCTTGTGAGGTATCATGGGAAAAGTCATCATCTGCTGAATATTATTGTCCCATTAAAATGTGTCTATCAGCACTGTCCATGGAGCTCTGAGAGTTTGCTGTATGTTTGTTACATGCTGTAAAGCTGGAAAACGCCCACAGACGAGCTCCTCCGAGACAATGTCACCTGCACACCAGCTCGGTGCTACGTGGCCAGTAATTGCTCAGCCGGCCGTTCACCAGCTGTGGAGCTGGGAACAGGAGAGTTACAATTCTCCGGAAGGACGGCTGCACGCTCACTTAGGCCACAGACTGATTGTCGCCTGCCCCCCGACTGGGGGATGAACCTCAAAGAGGAGAGTGGTATAAAAGCACAAGGGAGAATTGCCTCCATTTTTACCTCTCCTCTCCCATCTTTACAGAAGGCAACAAGATGGCTTGAAAGGCAACAGGGGCCTTGGAGTGGGGAGGATGGACCAGGGCTGGAAGGAAATCCAGGCTGTGTACTAAAAACTATGAACTGCCTGCAACAGCAGGTGGGGTGAGAAAACGTGCTTGCTTCGTATTTTCCTTAGGCCTTGGCTACACTTGCAGATGTACAGCGCTGAGAGTTAAACCTGACTTTGTACAGCTGAGTAGGGAAAGCGCTGCAGTCTGTCCACACTGACAGCTGCCCAGCGCACTGTCGTGGCCACATTTGCAGCATTTGCTGCGCCATTGGGAGCGGTAGATTATGGGCAGCTATCCCACAGAGCACTTCTTCCCATTCTGGCGCCGTGGGTTGGGGGAAGGAGGCGTGGGTGCAGGGGATTCTGGGTCCGGTCCCAACGCCCCGTTATGCATCGCTTCGCATCCCAGAAATCCCTTTGTTTCCATCCACCTTTAGCGCCATCTTTCAACGGTTTCTGTGCAGCGTGATCTGTCTGCAGGAAATGGAGCCCGAACTGGTGAGGCGTATGCTGACTTATCTCATCAGCACGTTACGTTTGGCTGTCGAACTATTCCTTAAGATCCAAAGTGACAGTGAGAGTGAGGAGTCCGACGATGCTATCGAGCCGCGTAACGCGTACGACACAAAATTGCTTGTGTTATCCATGAACATGCTCAGCACCGTGGAACACCGCTTTTGGGCTCGGGAAACAAGCACCAAGTGGTGGGATCACATCGTCATGGATGTCTGGGATGACGAGCAGTGGCTGCAGAACTTTCGGATGAGAAAAGCCACTTTCATGGGACTGTGTGAGGATCTCGCTCCCACCCTGCGGCGCAAGGACACGAGATTGAGAGCTGCCCTGCCAGTAGAGAAGCGGGTGGCTATTGCAATCCGGAAGCTGGCAACTCCAGACTGCTACCGGTCGGTCGCAAACCAGTTTGGAGTGGGAAAGTCGACCGTTGGAATTGTGTTGATGCAAGTTTGCAAGGCCATTAATCGCATCCTACTTAGAAGAACCGTGACTCTGGGTAACGTGCAGGAAATAGTGGATGGCTTTGCACAAATGGGGTTCCCTAACTGTGGAGGGGCGATAGATGGGACACACATTCCTATTCTGGGACCACCCCACCTAGGATCCGAGTATGTTAATCGGAAGGGGTATTTCTCTATGGTTCTCCAGGTGCTTGTAAATCACCGTGGGCGTTTCATTGACATTAACACAGGCTGGCCCGGAAAGGTGCATGATGCACATATCTTTCGGAACACTTGGCTGTTCAGGAAGATGCAGGCCGGGACTTTTTTCCCAGAGCGGAAGATCAGGGTGGGGAAGTCGAAATGCCCATTGTGATCCTTGGAGATCCCACTTACCCGTTAATGCCATGGCTCATGAAACCCTACACAGGGAGCCTTGACAGCAGCAAGGAACGGTTCAACTACAGGCTGAGCCGGTGCCGAATGACTGTGGAGTGTGCCTTTGGCCGTTTAAAGGCCCGCTGACGATCTCTGTATGAGAAGCTGGACTTGGCCGAAAACAGCATCCCCGCGGTTATATCCGCGTGCTGTGCCCTCCATAATATTTGTGAAGGGAAGGGTGAAAGCTTCACTCAGGCATAGACCTCCGAGGTTCAATACTGGAGGCTGAATTTGCACAGCCAGAGGTCAGGGCTATTATAGTGTCCCAGCGCGGAGTTGCAAGGATTAGGGATGCCTTGAGGGAGCAATTTGAGGCTGAAAACCAGCAGTGATATCTGGTGCCCTGCATGGGAGTGAAGTGCAGTAGTTCCAATCTTTAGGAATCAGTGTTTGCTAAGCAGACAAGCAGACTTGCAGTGCCTGTTTATTTCCTGGGCTAAGGAGTCTTTTACTTTATGCAATAATAAAAAATGTTTTCAAAGCCAAAAAATCCATTTATTAAAAAGAAAACAAATTTATTTATTGAAAAGAAACAAGGGGGTGGAGTGGGGATCGGTACAATCACAGATTCGCATATGTCCTGTCTGGTGTGCTGTGCAGTGAGTGCTGCACTTCAGGACAGCTATCCTGCATGGTGATGGGGGTTGAGTGCAGAGGGTAAGGGTCGTGGTTTTCAGAGCTGCGTGGTGAAGATACTGGTGCTGGAGGCAGCTGGTGGTGTGAAAAACACAGAAGTTGGGGAAAGTGGGTTGGAGGTGACAGAGGGGCACAACGGAAAGGGTTTTGGGACAAGAGCTGTCGGGGGTGGGTCGCGTTTGCATTTCTGGTACTGCTCCTTCTGCATGGCTACGAGCTCCTGGATAGCGTGTGCTTGGCGCTCCAGGATGCTTATGAGACGATCCGTGCTTTGCTGCCAGTGCTCCATGCTTTGCCTCCAGTGCGCTACGTTTTCCTGGCGGATCCTGCTTCCTCTCTCCCTCCAGTTCTGTGCTTTCTCATTCTCTTTAATAGATTGCCGCATCACTTCTTGCAGCATGTCTTTGCTTTTTCGCCGTCTCTTCCTGAGTCTTTGCAGGCTTTGAGCAGGCGATAAAAGGGACGGCTGAGGTCTCAAGGTTGATGCAGCTGTATAGGCAAAATGCAACATTTAACAGAAGCAGCATTGTTTATACCAGACAGAGTAGTGATTCCCCCCGCACTTAAGGAGTAGAAAACACACAGGGTCTACACAATAGCATAATTTTCCCGTCCGAAACAGCACACATATCCCACGGGAGCCTCAAAATGGTGAGTAAGGGGGACTGATTGTTTCAGGGCTGGGCTGCACTGTCCTCTGGGTGTCTGTGCCTTGGGGAGAGCCAACAGCTTCAGGGGGCACCTAGACTGAACACTGTCCAAACATTTTCCACAGGAGTTCGTCCTGGACGATATCTCGCTGCTGAGGGTGACCTGGGAAGCAAGGGAGGGTCTTCTACTGCAATGCGGCTTCTGCCCTGGCCCATATGCAGCTTGCCTGTGTGCAGCAATGGTCCCCACGCCCCTTGCGGCACAGTGGCGCGGACACGTTAGCCTGGCTGGGACAAGGACCACGGTGGCTCTCCTGATAAACCTGCGCAAGCGCATTGCACGCGTTCTGGATGAGACATCCGAGGACGTTACCGAGGCCGATTACCGTGATGTGATAAACCACATCAATGCACTATTCTTCATCTAGGCATGCATGCCTAACCCTCCTCTCCCAAAGAGCCCGCACAGAAAAAATTCCTTCCCGGAAAAAAACCCGCTTACCGGGAACCTGCCCTTCTGTTTGTCCTCCACCAAGTACCGGCCGCTGCGACTGGCTACCTTCCTCCTGGCTCGAGAAGAGCTCCTGGCTGCATGGCTCCAGGGACTCTGGGGTGTCTCCATCCGCCCCACCACCCTCACTCCCATTTTCCTCCTCCTCCTCCCCCCCCACCGGCTCTGAAGTGTCCATGGAAGTGCTCGGAGTGGAGGTGGGGTTAACCCCAAGTATCGCATCCAGCTCTTTGTAGAATCGGCAGGTCACGGCGGGAGCACCCGAGCGGCCGTTTGTGTCGCGGGCTGCGGTAGGCACTCCGCAGCTCCTTCACTTTAATCCTGCACTGCAGGGCATCCCAGTCATGGCCCCTTTCCATCATGTCCTTTGATACTTCCCGAAGGTATCGGAATTCCTATGCTGGAGCCCAGCTGGGACTGGACAGCTTCCTGCCCCCATACACTGGTGAGGTCCAGCAAGTCGCCATTGCTCCATGCTGGGGCTCGCTTGGCGCGTGGAGGCATGGTCACCTGGAAAGATTCGCTGATAGCACTGCACGCCATGCCAGGCTGAGCAAACAGGAAGGGGATTTTTAAAATTCCCGGGGAATGTAAAGGGTGGGTCACATGATTGGTTACCTGAGGCCAGGGCAGTAGAGTTTGAACTGATGACCAGAGTGGCTAGAACAGGCTTTGTGGGATACTGCCGAATACTTCTGGAGGCCAGTCACAGCGCATTGGATGGCCACGCTGGCGCCGCAGCACTGCAGCAGCAGTGCAATAGACGCTATTCCTCTTGGGGAGGTGGAGTACATGCAGCGCTGCAACCACGGAGATACAGCGCTGCAAATGCCTTGCCAGTGTGGACGGGGAGTGAGTTACAGCGCTGGGAGCGGCTTTACAGCGCTGCAACTCGCAAGTGTACCAAGGACTTAGATTGGTAAAATTTAGGATTTAAAATGCATGTTTTAATTTTATAGTTTTATCCGGTTCTGACCTTTTACATCTTTCTCTCTTGTAATCCCTGAAAACCCCCTTGCTCCAGTTCATAAACTGGTTTTAGTGTTTTGTCTGGATCTGTGTGTTTTCATTGAAGCGTTTGGGGGATTTGACTGGAGAGAACAAGGCTATGGCCTAATCCGGCCCCTTTATGGGGGCGACCCACTAATTACTGAGTTTGTCCAGTGCAGTGGACAGACTGAGCAGTCCAAGATGCACATTCCCGGGGTGCAAGGCTGGGAATAGAGAACTGGCTGATGTTGCTGTGTTGGTTGGTACATTCCTGAGTGTCTGGCTGGTCGCACTCAGTGCAGTGCAGCCAGGAGTGACTTTGAAGGCTGGTGGCTGTGTGGGAGCAGAGCGTGGAGGGGTTTGTTGTTCACACAGGGAAGCAGCAGGGTGGATTTGATTTAAATCACTAGTCAGGAAGACTTGATTTAATCATGGTTTTCTACATAAAAATGTATTCTTGTTGGTTGTTATAACCTTAATACATATTCTTCACAACCAGGGCCAGTGGAAGGATGTTTCGCGCCCTATGTTAAACTTCCACTTTGCACCCCCCGTCCCTGAGCCCCCTGCCCTGAGGCGCTCTCTCCCCGTGGCAGCTCCCCTCCGCCGCCTTGAGGCGCCCCCCCCCCGCGGCACCTCCGCCCTGAGGCGTCCCCCTGCGGCAGCTCCCCACCTCCCACCCTGAGGCACCCCCCCGCCCCAGCTCACCCCTGCCCCGCCTCCTCCCCGAGCACACTGTCGCTGCTTCACTTCTCCCGCCTCCCAGGCTTGCGGCGCCAATGAGCTTATGCACCGCAAGCCTGGGAGGCTGGAGAAGTGAAGCAGCCACAGCGTGCTCGGGGAGGAGGTGGGGTAGGGGTGAGCTGGGGCGGGGAGTTCCTCTGCGTGCCGCCCGCCCCGCCTCCTCCCCGAGCACACAGTCGCTGCTTCACTTCTCCCACCTCCCAGGCTTGCGGTGCCTAAGCTGATTGGGGAGGAGGTGGGGCGGGGAGTTCCCCTACATGCCGCCCCACCCCCTTTCTGCAGGCGGCCCTCTCCGCGCTCCACTGCCCCAGCTCCCTCTGCCTAAATGCCAGCAGCGACTGGGGCGGCCAAAGACCCGGCTGCCACGGTCGCTGCCGAAGAAAATGGTGCCCCCGAAATCCTCGTGCCCTAGCGGTCGCCTAAATGGTTGCACCGGCCCCGTTCACAACGCAGAGATAGATGTAGGTTTCATTTTTAGAAGGTCCACACTGTACATTTGTAAACAGTGATTTATTTTGAAAACTTTTCAGATGAGTTTTACAGCTATATCCGACAATGAATGTTTGTTTGGTTATTTCATTACCAAAGGTAATTGAAGCAGATATTTATGAAGTCATTAGGAGTGAACTATCTCCAATTCAACAGGTTAATCATTAATAGTTGGAGGATTTTCTTGCCATGCTGTATTAGGAGGAAATCATCACCAGACAGACATTTAAATTGTTTTATTTAACTAAAACAACAACGTTCTGTATTCTGGATTTGTTTCTTCAACAGCAAACATATAATATTTTAACAGAAAAGCGAATGTCCCTCTCTTCTCACATTTGTCTCCAGACTTCTCCTCCTCCAGATGTGTTCTGCCTCCAACCGTCTGGTATTCATTGAACGTTTTTTTGTTTTTTTTTTGAAACTTTGCAATTTTGGAGAGCTGTAAGGGATTAACTCTGTACACAAATTTGCAGAGGGACAATAGAGGTGAGGTCTGTTATTTCTCACCTCTGTATTTTAATTTATTTTAAAACATTTTTACTGTTAACAAGCATGTTACCTTTGGAGACACAAAGCCACAGTTTGAGAACTGGCAAACTAAGCATCTCTGATGGTATCTTCTAGACTGAGCACTGAGTCCCATTGGGTAAATAGAGAGATTAACCTAAGTAATCTATACAGAAGCCTGTGGAACCCAATACGACTGGGTCCTTAATGCAAGAACTAGAGGAACTTATTTACAAAACTTTTTTTAAACATGACATGTCTATATTGTCTTATACTATAGAATTGGAATTTATAATCCCTATTCCATGATGAGAGATCTTTGAGCTATAATGTATCTTAATTAAATTATCTTTAGATAAAATGGTTTTTGAGGAAAAAATTATCAAAAAAATCCAATTTAAATAACAAAAATCTGATTTTCTTGATTTTTTTTTTAAATCATTGATTTTTATTGACCCTGGGAAGCAGTGTAAAACATGCCCTGGGATGGAGAAGTAAGCAGTTCAACAGTCCAGATTGTACCCTGGGGAATGTCTCACACCCGCTGTCTCCTCGGACCATTGCGCCTTCATCATCCTGAGCCTGAAAGGGAAGCTAAGCAGGACAAACCAAAGAAGAGGAACCAGCCGACATCCTCAACTCCACCGACGTTGGTTTTGGCTAAATCCTGAACTCCCCCTGGCATGGGAGACTTGAGGTTCTGCTACCAGCCTTCCCCTCATGCGTCTGTTTCCTTCCTAATGGTCAGGGGTGCAAGTAACTTAAAGGACTTAGCACAGGGGTGAGCAAACTTTTTGGCCCGAGGGCCACATGAGGGTTGTAAAATTGTATGGAGGGCGAGGTAGGGAAAACTGTGCCTCCGCAAACAGCCTGGCCCTGCCCCCTATCCACTCCCTCCCACTTCCCACCTCCTGACTGCCCCCCTCAGAATCCCAAACCCCATCCAACCACCCCCACTCCTTGTCTCCTGACCACCCCTTCCGGAGACTCCCCACCCTAACTATGCCACCCAGAACCCTCCCACCCAACCCCCCTTGCTCCCTGTCCCCTGACAGCCCCAACCCCTATCCATCCCCCTACCCCCTGACGGACACCCGGGACTCCCACACCCCATCCAACCCCCCCTGCTCCCTGACCGCCCCCTCTAGAGACCCACCCGCCCCTAACCACCACCCCGGAACCCCAACCATTATACAACCCACCCTGCTCCCTGTTCCCTGACTGCCCCCCGGGAGCTGCTGCCACTTATCCCACGGCACGTCCCTGTCTCCCCTACCATGCTACTCAGAGCAGCGTGTCTGGCTCCACGCAGATCTAGACACACTGCTCCGCGGAAGCGCACAGCTCCACCCCCAGAGCGCTGCCCACGCGGTCAGACCTTGTTTGTCATCAGGCAATCCACACAGGAGAGAGACCCCACAAGTGCTTGGAATGTGGGAAAAGTTTCATACGAAGGACAGACCTTCTTTATCATCAGGCAGTCCACACAGGAGAGAGACATCACAAGTGATTGGACTGTGGGAAAAGTTTCATAAAGAGGTCAAAGCTTGTTCAACATCAGGCAATCCACACAGGAGGGAGACCCCACAAGTGCTTGGACTATGGGAAAAGTTTCACATGGAGATCAGCCTAGGTTAAACATCAGAGGATCCACACAGGAGAGAGATCCCAATAAGAGCTTGGATTGTGGGAAAATTTTCAGACAGACATCACACCTCATTAAACATGGGAGAATCCATACAGGATCTAAACTTCTGTGACACATGACAAGAAAGGATTAAGGAACTTGCATGTAATTGACTCAGATCAGGCCTTGTTACACATCAGGCAAGCCAAAAAGGACAGAGACTTTATTAATGCTTGGGATGTGGGAACAGCTTCAGTAACAGCAGAAATCTTAATAATCATTGAAGAATGCACATAGAAGAGAGATGCTATAAATGTCTGGACTGCGGGAATGGTTTCCATTGGAAATCAGCCCTTAATAAGAAAATGGGGAGTCAGATGTCACCTTAAAGACTAACAGATTTATTTCGGCATAAGCTTTCATGGGTAAAAAAAAACACTTCTTCAGATGCATGGAGTGAAAATTACAGATAGAGGCATAAATATACTGGCCCATGAGGAGAAGGGAGTTACCTTACAAGTGGAGAACCAGTGTTGACAAGGCCAATTCAGTCAGGGTGGATGTGGTCCACTCTCAATGACTGATGAGGAGGGGTCAATACCAAGAGAGGGAAAATTGCTTTTGTAGTGAGCCAGCCACTCCCAGTCCTATTGAGGCCCAAATTGACCGTGTTAAGTTTGCAAATGAACTGTAGCTCTGCAGTTTCTCTCTGAAGTCTGTTTCTGAAGTTTTTTGGTTGAAGGATGGCTACTTTTAAATCTGTTATTCAATGTCCAGGGAGATTGAAGTGTTCTCCTACTGGCTTTTGTATGTTACCAATCCTGATTTGTGTCCATTTATTCTTTTACGTAAAGACTGTCCGGTTTGGCCAATGTACATGGCAGAGGGGCATTGCTGGCACATGATGACATATATTACTTTAGTAGATGTGCACCTGAATGTGCCCCTGATAGTGTGGCTGATATGGTTGGGTCCTGTGATGGTGTCGCTAGAATAGATATGGGGACAGAGTTGGCAATGGGGTTTGTTGCAGGGATTGGTTCGTGGGTTAGTGTTTCTGTGGTGTGGTGTGTAGTTGCTGGTGAGTATTTGCTTCAGATTAGGGGCTGTCTGTATGCGAGGACTGGTCTGCCTCCCAAGATCTGGATGGAAGCTGGAGGCAGGTAGGTAAACTTTGCGGTCAGTAGGTTTCCGATATAGGGTGGTGTTTATGTGACCATCACTTATTTGCTGTGGTGTCCAGGATCTCTTGTGTGGACTAGTCCAGGCTGAGGTGGATGGTGGGGTGGAAATCGTTGAAATCCTGGTGGAATTCTTCAAAGGCCTCCTTCCCATGGGTCCATATGATGAAAATGTCATCAATGTAGCGCAAGTAGAGGAGGGGGCTCTAAGGGATGAGAGCCGAGGAAGCGTTGTTCTAAGTTGGCCATAAAATGTTGGCATGCTGTGGGGCCATATGTATACCCACTGACTTGAAGGTATAAGTTGTCCCCAAATCTGAAATGGTTGTGGGTGAGGACAAAGTCACAAAGCTCAGCCAGCAGGTGTGCTGTGGCCTCATCAGGGATACTGTTCCTGGCGGTTTGTAGCCCATCGTCATGTGTCATATTGGTGTAGGGAGCTTCTACATCCATGGTGGCCAGGATGGTGTTTTCAGGAAGATCACCAATTGTGACGAACTGGGCCTGTTCTTGCTGGGGTGTGTGAATGCTGACAGGCGAGTGTGGCTAGGATGGTCTGCATCGGGGGATGGGAGTCTGCCCGAGGGAACATACCTGAGCTTGTAACATGAGAACCCAGGAAGGGGTTGGAGGCCAGGTGACTCCGGGGCCCAGGAAACTGAACAAAGGCTGTGGGAGGGGTCGCTGAAGGCAGAGTGTGGGAAGCGAGCTGGAGAGATGGCTGGGAGGCAGAGATGGCTCTGACCCCCCAAAGGGGGGTGGGCTGGGATGCCCTGGGACCCCAAGCTGGACCTAACTGAGAGGTATCCTGTTGTCTGTGCCTGCAAGACCTGTCTTGGACTGTATTCCTGTCATCCAAATAAACCTTCTGCTTTACTGGCTGGCTGAGAGTCATGGTGAATCGCAGGAAGCCGGGGGTGCAGGGCCCTGAGTTCCCCAACACTCCGTGACAACTGGTGGCAGCGGCGGGATCTACTGCACCCCGTGGACGGCGCTTCCTGCAGTAAGTGACTGGGGAGCAGTAAAACGAAGGGGGATTGACGGGGACCAGGCGTGCTGAAGAGTGAGAGAGAGACGGTTATTACCCCTGGGAGTGTGTGACCAGCGAGAAGGACTTTTGCAGTAACAGGGTTCCCCGGGGGGATCGCAGCGAGTGGTCCCAGGGGCGGAGGAGTCTGCAGCTCGACCCTGGCAGAGAGGCGGTGACCTCGAGAAGGGCTGGCACACTAGGGGTCTCCCTGGGAACTGTGGGGAGCTGTGAGCACACAGGCCTGTGAGTGGCCAGCAGGAAGATGTATGCCAAGCGGCTTAAGAGCGACCTGGTGGAGCTGTGCAAGCAGAGGGGGCTGTGCATTGGGAGGCTCACCAAAGAACAGCTCATTGCCCAGCTGGAGGCGGAAGATCGCGCGAATGAACTGATCCCTGTGTCTCAGGGAAGCAGCCTGGCAAATGCAGCGCAGGCACCAGTGTCTGTCCCAGCTGGGAGTGGTCAGCCGGCTGCTGAGGGCTTCCCGAGACCCCTCCTTCCTATGCCTAGGGGAAGGGTGGGGAGGAGCCCAGCAAATACCGAAGGCGCCGTGACCCCCCCGGCCAGCAGGGGATCCCCCCGGCGAAGCCCGCCGGCCAGCAGAGGATCCTCCCGGCGACGTTCGGCATCCATGGAGCGGAACTGGCTGGAATGGGAGAAAGAGCTAAAACTGAGAGAGCTGGAGGATCGTGAACAACAGAGACAGCATGAACGGGAGGAGAAAGAGAGACAGCATCAGCGTGAACGGGAGGAGAAAGAGAGACAGCATCAGCATGAACGGGAGGAGAATGAGAGACAGCGTCAGCATGACCTGGAACTGGCGAGATTGAAGGGCAGCGAACCCCCGGCTGCGGTGAGTGAGGGGGGACCCAGGACTGCACGGAGCTTTGATAAGTGCATCCTGGCCCCACGCAAGGAGGGGGAGGACATGGATGACTTCCTGGAGGCCTTTGAGACGGCCTGCGAGCTGCACCGGGTTGATCCCGCGGACAGACTCCGGGTCCTTACCCCCTTACTGGACCCCAAATCCGTGGCATTGTACCGCCAACTGGGAGAGGCAGAGAAAGGGGACTACGAACTATTCAAAAAGGCCCTGCTACGAGAGTTTGGGCTGACTCCTGAGATGTACCGGGAAAGGTTCCGGAGTCAGGATAAAACCCCTGAGATCTCATATCTGCAACTAGCCGTCCGCATGGAAAGATACGCCAGCAAGTAGGCTGGTGGGGCCCAGACGAAGGAGGACCTGATTAAACTGCTGGTACTGGAGCAACTGTATGAGCGGTGCCCATCCGACCTGAGGCTGTGGTTGGTGGACAGAAAGCCAGAGAACCCGCGACACGCAGGGCAGCTGGCTGATGAGTTTGTAAAGAGCCGGTCAGGGGGTGACAGGGAGGAGCCCCAAAGGAACAGGCCCGCCGCGATGCAGAGAGAGAGTCGCCCTGGGACCTCCCAAAGGGGGAATATGGGGAATCCCCTCCCACGGGGAATGCCCAGCGTCAGGGACAACCGACCGGCTCGAGGGGACCCACGGGACATGAGCTGCTATTACTGCGGCCGAAGAGGCCACGTTCGGGCCCAGTGCCCCAAGCTCAAGGACAGACTGAGCAGACCGAACCCGCACCGGGTTAACTTGGTAGAGGCCCAGACGGACGAGGGGCAGGCTTCTCACGCAAGAGGGGCTGGCAGCTTATCAACTGCTCAAGAGAGAGAAGGGCCCCAGGCCAGCTTCTCTGGGGGGCCAGATGCTCCGGATTCAAAGTTCTCCGTTTACAGGGTTGGCGCGGGGCTGTCCCTGCGGAGCGAGTGCCTTGTTCCCCTGGAGGTGGATGGGAAGAAAGTTTATGGATACTGGAACACGGGCGCAGAGGTGACACTGGCCCAGCCCGAGGTGGTGGCCCCAGATCGGGTGGTGCCCAACACCTTCCTGACCCTGACCGGGGTGGGCGGGACCCCATTCAAGGTTCCCGTAGCGAGGGTACACCTGAAATGGGGGGCCAAGGAGGGCCCCAAGGACGTGGGAGTGCACCACCATTTGCCCACTGAGGTGTTGATGGGGGGGGACCTAGAGGACTGGCCAAGCAGCCCCCAGACCGCCTTACTTGTGACCCGCAGTCAGAGCCGGCGAGGGGCACTGCGCCCTGGCCTTGGGGGGGGTGCCTTGCCTGAGGCGCAGGACCCTAACCTGGTGGGGAGGGAACGCCCAGGGACACGGCTCAGGGAGGCTGCAGCTTCGGACCCAGCGGGCGAGAAAGAGCAGGTGGCCATCCCTGTCCCAGCTGCTGAGTTCCAGGCCGAGTTACAGAGAGATCCCTCCTTGCGGAAGATAAGGGACCTGGCCGACCTCAATGCGGTACAGACCATGGGACGAGGTGGCCGGAAAAGGTTCCTGTGGGAGAAGGGGTTCCTGTACCGAGAATGGGCTCCCCCAGGGAAAATGGAGTCGGGGGGATCAGGAGGAAGCTGGTGGTACCCGAGAAGTATCGCCGCCAGCTGCTGTGCCGGGCCCATGACATTCCTCTCTCAAGGCACCAGGGAACCTGGCGTACCCAGCAGAGGCTGCTACGGAGCTTTTACTGCCCTGGGGTCTTTGTTACTGTCCGACAGTACTGCGGATCCTGTGACCCCTGTCAGAGGGGGAGGAAGGCCTGGGACAAGGGGAAAACAGCTTTAGGACCCTTGCCCAGCATAGAGGAGCCTTTCCGGAGGGTGGCCAAGGTTAAAAGGGCGGCTCTAAACCAAGAGAGCCCAAAGCACAGACCTCCAGACTGGAGCGCTGGGAGAAGACCACAGCCCAGTTGGAGCCCTCGAGGTATGGGGGTGGGAAAAGGGCACAGGCCGCATAAACCTTCCCACATGCGAACTGCGAGTGCCATCAAGCACCCCCAACCTAAGGGGGGGCATGAAACTGGAGGGGCCTGGTGTAATTCTCACCAAGGAATGGGAGGGATGCGGGGGCATCCATGGGAACGGGGGTAGGTTCGAACTTCCCCAGGTCACTGGCTAAAGTGACCCTGCTCAGTTCGGTCTCGAAGGGGGGAGAGATGTGACGAACTGGGCCTGTTCTTGCTGGGGTGTGTGAATGCTGACAGGCGAGTGTGGCTAGGATGGTCTGCATCGGGGGATGGGAGTCTGCCCGAGGGAACATACCTGAGCTTGTAACATGAGAACCCAGGAAGGGGTTGGAGGCCAGGTGACTCCGGGGCCCGGGAAACTGAACAAAGGCTGTGGGAGGGGTCGCTGAAGGCAGAGTGTGGGAAGCGAGCTGGAGAGATGGCTGGGAGGCAAAGATGGCTCTGACCCCCCAAAGGGGGGTGGGCTGGGATGCCCTGGGACCCCAAGCTGGACCTAACTGAGAGGTATCCTGTTGTCTGTGCCTGCAAGACCTGTCTTGGACTGTATTCCTGTCATCCAAATAAACCTTCTGCTTTACTGGCTGGCTGAGAGTAATGGTGAATCGCAGGAAGCCGGGGGTGCAGGGCCCTGAGTTCCCCAACACTCCGTGACACCAATGCATTGTAGTTTCCTCAGGAAGTCGGTGGTGTCTTGAAGATAGTGTTACCGAAATATCAGGTCCACCTAGCTGAGAGCCAATAACAGCCGGACAGGGATAAGGAAGACTTGCTTTATTCTGCAGAAGAAGAGAGAGCTTTGCACCTTGGTACAAAAACTCTGTCTTACACACATTTTACAGATCCTTTATACACATTCAGACCAAGGTCCTTGCAGTGTTAACACTTGATTGGTGGTGGTCCGACCCGTGCTTTTGCTATCTGGTCGGTGAAAACCAGCTTGGGACCAGCTCCAACTACCTTAAGGCCTTGAAGGGAAAACAGTTGAAAAGTTCAGGCTACTGTGTACTTGAAGTGTCTGCTTCCCCCTAATGGCCACTGGTTGACATAAAGGCTGCTCTGTTAAGGGGGGGTGACTAGTAACTTTCACAGTCCCCCCTTCGAGCCTGACAAATTCAAAAATTGTCAGGCCTGTTACGCAATTTGCAATCAAGCTGGAGGGACAGATACTGGGTTTTCTTACGGACAGCAGAGCTTTTGATCATAGCATTACATAGGCATTTGGCACATTGTATCATTGTCCAAATAACACATAGAAAAAAAGAAAGAAAAGAATCCATTTAACAATTGTTCGAAAGAGCCCCGTAAACCATGACCCAAGGTCTAGAAGCAGATTCTCAAAACTAAAGGTGTGATCAAGAGATACAGCATGGAAAACAACAGCAGCATTCTTAATGGCTTGTAAATCCTGCTCAATTAAGCCAGAATGATTACATAGAAACAATATTTTTCCCCGATGCGAGCACAAGTCCCCCCCTAATTGGTTCATATGCTTGGAAGGAGCATTGAGAATGTTTGCACTTCCACCCAGAAAGTTTCCAAGTATGTCTCCATGGCCACAGATCAGATGGTACTCCTGATGTGTCTGTAAGGGCAGTGGGCCAAGCCTGATGCTCTAGATCATTCCGAATGGCCATTAGCTGGTCATTCAGGAAATCCTGAATTTCTGAACATGCTAGATCCCACTGCAATGCCTTCCCAGCCTCAGTGATATTCAATACCGTTTCTGTCAGCAACTTCTGGGTCATAGAACTAAGGGCGGAGATAATATGTAACTCACCAATTCCAGCCTGTACCTGGGTTAGCTGTGCCCCAATTTCTCATCATGTTTTGGTTCTTAAAAATATTCCAAACTGCTGCTGCACTATTGGCCCCATCTCATAGGGATCCGGTCAAGTCACTTTTCTTTCTAGAGGAAATAACCCAAGCCCTCTGTTGTGCTAATCTAATGGCAGCCCCCTGTGAGCAATTTGGGTATGTAGAGGTGATCTGGAAATTGGATAAGGGTAATGAAAATTTAACAGTCCCTAGTGTAGTGTTAATCACAGTTCATTGATATCCTAATACATTTCTTTTTTGTGTAGTACTATACCACATTCCCAAGCATGGGTTCCACAAGTTTCTTCCTGCCAGTGTATAATTCTTTGTTTCTTCACCAGGGTCAGTTCTTAATGTCTCTTGTAGGCAGGAATCCCTGGACTTTGGTAGTTCCAATGAAGCAAGTGTTCCTTCTTCTCTTTTCCTGAAACAGTCATGGTTCAGCATTATACAGGGGAGAGGTTACTAGCACATCACCCTGTAATGGTTTTGTGTCTTCTAAAAAAATTCAAAGGCACAGTAGGTCTGTCAGTGGATAAGGGAGAGGTTACTAGCACTTCACCTTGTCTTTTTTTCCTTTTTCCTGCTGTCCAGAAGGCACAGCAGAGCTAGAAGGAGAAATAGGCTTATCAGTCGGAGAGCCCTCCCGAGGTGGAGGGGTCTTTTTACAGTGAGAAGCATGGGTCCATTCCAGGTAGGCAGTCCTTGGCACTTCACAGCGGTGTTGGTGGTTAACAGCACTTAGAAAGGGCCTTTCCAGCATGGAGCCAAAGCAGTCTTTTGTTGATGGACTTTACATAGACTCAGTCTCCTTGTTTCAATGAACAGCAGGGCTGCTAGGGTCTTTGGGTAGCACTTCTTTTATCTGTGAGAAAAGAAACCTAACGCATTTCATTAATGCCTGGCAGTGTTTTGCAGATCTCATAGTTGCTTGGGCACATTCAGGCCCCCCTGTTCTTGGCTGTCAGCCAAGTCTTAGCTGTGGGCATTGTCCTGGGATGGGGCCAGCATCTTATCTTTGGACTGAGCTTGCTAGTTATTTTTTTCCAGTTAACTCGTTCTGTTCTTTTTCCTTCTCCCCTTCTTGGGTTCTTTTAACCTACAAAGGAAACTTCCAGTCTTCATTCATACACCTTTTCCCAACAATGAACACATACACATTGCTATTATACAGTACATTAGTCTTATTATTCAATGTATGCCATGTACACCCTTCCAGTAAAAGAACTTTATTACAGAGCTTTGGAGCAACAAACCAGGACAAGCACACCCACTTTTGAGGAGTCCACTCGGTACAACCTCTGGTGTCCAATAGCTTTCCTCCCTCCCCAGCCCTCTGGCTAGAAATCTGAGGTAGCCAGAAGGATCCCATGGGCAATATGGGGAATGGGTTAACCTTCCATGTCCTTGCTTCCAAAGACTGTTGGTATGCAAATTTTAACAACAATTTTGGCCATAGAACACAAAAATAATTCCTATTGTGCCAGTAAATGCATGGTACGTTGAATGCTATTCAGCTGGCATCCATTTTCTCTGATGATCTGAAAGACATAAGAACAGAGGTCTACCCCTTCTGAGCAGTCAGTCAAGGGTATGTCTGTGTAGATTTGTTCCCGTGCTATAGCAGGGAGTTTCTTGAGGAGTTGGTGTAGTTTCTTTTGGTATGTCTCAGTGGGATCGGAGGATAGTGGCCTGTAGAAAGTGGTGTTGGAGAGTTGCTTGGCAGCCTCCTGTTCATAATCCGACCTATTCATGATGACTGCAGCCCCTCCTTTGTCAGCCCCTTTGATTAGAATGTCAGGCTTGTTTCTGAGGCCGTGGAAGGCGTTGCGTTCTGTGCGGCTGAGGTTATGGGGCAAGTGATGCTGTTTGTTCACAATCTGAGCCTGTGCACGTCTGTGGAAGCACTCTGTGTAGAAGTCCACTCTGTCATTTCGACCGTCAGAAGGAGTCCACGTAGAATTCTTCTTCTCGTATTGTTGATAGGAGGGTTCCTTTGGGTCAGTGCGCTGTTCAGTGGTGTGTTGAAAATATTCCTTGAGTCGGAGACGACAAAAGTAGGCTTC
This sequence comes from Malaclemys terrapin pileata, assembly GCF_027887155.1. Classification (NCBI taxonomy): domain Eukaryota; kingdom Metazoa; phylum Chordata; order Testudines; family Emydidae; genus Malaclemys; species Malaclemys terrapin. The sequence goes on along the minus strand of NC_071517.1, from coordinate 40,668,891 downwards.
CAGATCACCACAGAATTGTATCATGTGCGGGTGGGTGGTGGGGCAGAAAGAGAGTCCCCGAGATAGGACAGACTCTTCTGCTGGGTTAAGGGTGTGTTTGGATAGATTAACAATATTGGTGGGTGAGTTAAGGGTACCCTTGTTGAAGCCCCCTGTGGCGTGTAGGAGTTTAGATCGTTTACTGCCCTAAAGAGGCATCAGAAAATAAACACACGAGAGAGAACCCATAAGTGTTTGGACTGTGGGAAAGGTTTCACAGAGATCAGCACTTCTTACACATCAGACACTTCACACAGGAGAGGGTCCTCGTAAGTTCTTGGACTGTGGGAAAGGTTTCATACTAAGCTCACAACTTATTAGACATCAGAGAATCCACACAAGAGCCAGACCTTATATATGCTTGGAATGTGGGGAAAATTGTAACTGTAGCTCAAAACTCACTCAACATGAGAAAACCCACATGTGAGAAAGACACTATAAATATTTTGAAAGTAGGAAAAGTTTAATTGGAGCTCTCGTCTTATTGCACACCTCACATTCCTTCTTAAGACAAACCTCAGAATTGCCTCGACTGTCGGAAATGTTTCCTGTAGAAGTCAGCCGTTATAACACATCAAAGGATCCACACAGGAGAGAGACCTCATCAGTGCTTGGACTGTGGGGAAAGCTTCATTCAGCGATCACCCCTTATTAAAAGTCAGAGAATCCACAGAGGTACGAGAGAGCCTAGGAATAGCCGGACTGCAGAAAAAGATTCAATTTGACTTCACACCTCAGTGACCCACACAGCAGAGAGGCCTTGAATGCGGGGGAAGCATTAGGTGCTCCCGGAGTATCAAGCATCTAGAAATCTGTACAGGGAAGAAACCGCTGAGATGTTCTCAGTGCGGAAAACGCTTCAAGTGGAGCTAACACCATGTTGGACATCCGAGACTCCCCCACACAGCAGGGAAATTCTCTCAGGGCCCTGACTAGGCCATAGGAATAACCTCATTTCCTCGTTCCCACACACGTCAGGGGCTTTTGGCTCCCAAGCATCCAGCTGCCCATGACTGGGGTGAGGATCCAGCAGCAGCCAAGCATCAGCTGGTCAGTGACCCACTGGCTCTGCCTGGTCTAAGCAAACCCCAGGCAGAGGAGGAGACGCCCCGATCAGCCCCTCCCCCCTGCTGCAGCCCTGGCTGCTGAGCTGATGGGCCACAGGTCGGGGAAGGGAGAGAAAGAAACTCCACCAGCTGCTCCCTCTGCCTGGCTGAAGTTCCCCCCTCTCCCCATCCCTGCCAGCCAGGATCCCCCTGCCATGGAGATGAGGAGAAGGACACTTGGGCCAGACCCCACCTTCACTCTAGACACCTGTCCCCAACCCCCATCTTCCACCAGCCCCTGAGCTGGGCTTCCCCACTGACTTGAGCTGTTCCCTTTTGGGCAAGTGTCCCTGGGGGCTGGTAACTCCTCCCCTCCCCAAATCCCCCAAGGTGCTGGGCTCTGGGGGAATCAAATGTTAAGGGATCAGGACTTCGGGTTCTGAAGATGTCTCTGGGGATTGAATGGCTGGGGCTGGTGCAGCTTGATATCAGGGGGAACTGGGTGCGGGGGTATCACGTGTTTGGGGATCATAGGATAAACGCATTCAGACAGCACCACTGAGAGGCACTGATTCCCACAGGACCTTTTGTCAGAGGCCTGGAGATCCCACCTCTGCCTCCGCAGCATCAGCCTCTGAAGTTCTGGCTAGGCTAGGAGGTGAGGTCGGGATTAGCCAGCAGATCTCTGTGACCCTCCACCAGATTTCCTAGTGTAAACTCACTCTGAGCATCTTATGTGCTGTGACCAGTGTTGCCTCATTTTTTACATCCATGTGTGGAATGAATTTGGTTCTATGCACCCGTATGTGTGTAACCCTTCTGCCCATCTAAGTTGGCAGCAACAAGGGCCGGGTTCTGTATCTAGGGGTTCCGTTTCAATAACGCAATGCAAAACCGGCTCGAGCCCCCACCCAGTGACCTGGGACAATTACATACCACCCCCTGGGCGCCTCTAGGAGGCGATACTTCCCCTTTCGCAAGCACGGAGTCTGAGTGTAACAGAAAATGTTTAATAACATGAGGTAAACAACATCAGCATTAAATTGGAAAAACAACACAAACAGGCTTCATGAGCAAAAAACCCACCCCAGCAAATTGGGCTGTGTCCTTTCCCTTTGGTTCTTGAAACCAGCAACCCAAGAATCACCAAGGTCCCAAAAGTCCAACAACCCCAAAGTCTCTTGGGTCCAGCAACCCAAGGATCACCAAAGTCCCAAAAGTCCAACAACCCCCCAAAGTCTCTGTCCCTGGTCAGTGCAGCCCCAGAGTTCAAATGGGGGGTGGGGGGAGGAGGCACGCAGGGTGTTATGGGGCACCTTACATGATCCGAGACCGACTGGCTGCCTTTCTGTGGGTTTCCGCCGCAGCCTTCTCCACGAGCTGCTCTGCTCCACTCCACCAGCTGTCCTGTGAGCCGCTCCCGCCGTCCACGAACTGCTCTGGCAGCTGCTCCGCTCTGCTCACCGACCTGTGAGCCACTCAGCTCTGCTCCACTTCAGCTGTTCCTTGGGCCGCTCCCACAAGGCTCCGCTCTGCTCCTCCAGCCGCTCCGCTCTGCTCACCGCCCTGTGAGTCGCTCAGCTCCACTCCAACCGTCCCTGTGCGGCTCCAATCTGCTAGCTGCTCCACCAGCCGCTTAGTATCTTCAGGCTCCCCCACTAGTTAACACAGTCTCAGTGATCTCAGCTCTTAATAACTTTAGCTCTTTTGTGATTTCAGCTCTTAGCAATAGTACCCCAGTGCTAGTGCACCATTAAGCCAAAGTGAATTCAGCTGAGCTGCCTGTAACTAGACTCCTAATGGAATCAAAGTTAGCTCTGACATTCAACAGTGGAGAGAGGAGGTAGTGCAATTGGTGTTTCAAACCCTCAAAGAGAGCCCATATCATCAGATATAAATACCTGACCCCATCCTCTCTCAATTCACTGGGTTTGGTAACCCATGCCCCTTGTCAAGCAAGTGCTACTTAGGTAATGGTGAAGGACTCACTCAGTCCTTCTGTCATACAACAGTTCCACTGGCCTTGATTCACAGAATCAGGGTAACAAAACTTTATTCTTCCTGCCCCAATAATAGAGAAACTGGGTATCCCACACCAGCCAAAGTAACCACTTGGAGTTGCTGTTGTTTCAGGCCAGGCGAGTGGCTGTGCCTATGCAAACCAGATCAGCCCCTGGAGTTCTTTTCCACACTCGCCATAATTCACCACCAGATGTCAGGGTAGAGCTCATCCTGACTCTGCTTACATGTGCATCATCTCCATACTAGTTCATATGGGGGTGGGGCCAAGAGGTTTGGAGAGTGGGGGGGGGCTCCGGGCTGGGACAGAGGGATTTAAATTAATGGAGATATCCTATCTCCTGGAACTGGAAGGGACCTTGAAAGGTCATCGAGTCCAGACCCCTGCCTTCACTAGCAGGACCAAGTACTGATTTTGCCCCAGATCCCTAAGTGGCTTCTTCAAGGATTGAACTCACAACCCTGGGTTTAGCAGGCCAATGCTCAAACCACTGAGCTATCCCTCCAGGGGTGAGGGCTCTGGCCAGGTGTGCAGACTGTGGGATGGGGCTGCAGATGAGGAGTTTGGGGTGCAGACTGCGGTGGGGAGAGGACTCCTCCCAGCCCTCTCTCACCACAGCTGCTTGGGACTGGGTGAGAGGCACCTCTCCCCAGCCGTGGCAGCTCCTGTGGCTGGGGCGAGGGAGGAGTTCCTCTCCCCAGCAGCTCCAGTGGACCTGGACCAAGCCTGGGGAGGGGCTCCTCTCCTTGCTTTCCTTCACGGCCCTCGATAGCCAGCTGGTCACGCCCTCCCCCTGTCCCACCGTGTCCTGCGTTGGCATGACAGAGAGTTGCCCCACTCACCCCACACTGATCCCTCTTGTGATAACCTCTGCACCCCATGTTCACCACTTGTGTAGGGTTATGATATTTTGTGTGCAAAGTGTGCCTGGTGAGGGATCATTGGAAAACTCATGATCTGCTGAATATTGTGCCGTTGAAATGCGTGTGACACCAGTGCATGTAGAATGGTGAGATTTTAATGTATGTTTGTTGCTACGCTGACCATATTCCAGGTGCCCCAAAAGAAGACACTGATGGGGGGTGGGAGCTGATGGGGGGTGGGAACTGACGGGGGGTTGTAGAGTTAGAGGTGCTGGAGGGGGTGCGGTGGGGATACTCATGAGGTGAGGGCAGTGTTGGCAGCTGTCACAGTGGCAGAGTGCTGGCAACAGCTGTCAGTCAGCACCGACCTGCGGGACACTCCCCCAGGACTGGGAGTCTGGGCCTGGGTGGGTGGGATCTCGCAGCAATCAATCAGCTGTGGATGCAGGGCAATTGGCTAGTTGGGAAGGTGAATAATCAGGGATGTTTCTGAGTTTCAGCACTTGTGCTCTGCAAACACCCCCGGACATTTGTTGTTATGGCAAAACCCCTCAGCAGGCTCAAACAAGAGGATCTGTCCATAAAGACCAAGACATATGTCAAAGTTTTTGTTACTGAAATATGTCATAGTTCAAGGGATTGTCTCACTCAAAGTCCTGAGAGATGACAAAGGACCGACTATGGGTATTAGAAAACTCTTATCTGGCCGTCCATCACCAAGAGGAAGAAAGGGGTAAACAAAGAAATTTATAATTCACCTGAAGGATGCTTTGGAGCTCACACACACCAGGAAGTTGCCTGACCCCATGACTGTTGGCCCCTTAATGAAACTTAGTGCACAGGGGAGGGGTTGGTTGGCTTCTCCCAGTACCAAAAGACAGGAAGATCCAATGAAAAAAGAAAACCCTGAGGCAGGCAGGCCAATAAGGGAGTCAGGTGCCAGTTCTCTGTGTGAGCTGGAGCTGCCTACCAGAGAAGGGCAGAGCTAAGGGGAGAGGAGCAGCCAGAGCTGGGTTGGAGGCAGAGGAGTAGAAGCATTGATGCAGAGGGAAGCTGCGGCTGGAGCAGTCTGGAGCTGGGTGTGGTGAGCAGCTGGGGAGAGCGAGGGAGGGAACCTGGGCAGCGTGGGATGACATCATGTTTTCCTTTCCTCTTTCCCATTTTTTCCTTAATTTTTTTTTTATTACTTGCTGTTTAATAAATCGTATTTGTTCTGAACTTTACGCAATGCTGAATAGCGGCATTGGGGATGCGTCCGGAGTGAAAAGAGCACCCCAGAGTGCGGATACGACACCCTAGCCTCTGTCCTGAGTGATCGCAATAAAATTGGGGCTGCAGACCCTGCAGGAATCTTGGGGCCAGCCTTGTCGGGGTTTCAGACACCAGAGTGGAAGGGGAGTCCTTGAAGTCAGGCAGGTCTCAAGGTAAAGGGAGTGGGAGCGAGGACTCAGCTCCTTTTGCTATTCGATTCTATCAGCGTGGTGTATAAGCCAGAAGAGTTCCCCACAATACTAAGACCGTTTCCCCTGCTTACCTCTGCATATTTATTGGTTTCTCGTAAAGTGATTTAGGATTACAGGGGAAAGTGTCAGAGCGGCCACCAGTGAAAGTTGCTGGCCACACTCTGAGGCCACCAAATTTGGTCGTGAGAATCCCTGGGCTAGTTGCTCATGATGGGCCCTTCTGACCTTAGAGCCTGTGAGTGGAACAGGAGCCGGACACAGAGATGCTGCAGAGCGATGGGTTGATCGCTAGGACCCAGGAGCAGCTGGGAGGCGGCTCTGGGGGGAGCGATCGCTGGGCTCAGGCCCGGCAGCAGGAAGTGACTCGCAGCCGCTGCGGGGACTCTGGCTCCAGGCTCCTGGCGAGATCCCCGAGCCCCGGCGGCTGGTGCTGGGAGCCCGGAGCCCGGGCTGCAGCCGGGAGAGGGGAATCTCCAGCAGGGCCCTTCCCGCTGCTCCCCAGGAGCCTCTCCCAGGGCAGAGCCCCCAGCCCGGCCAGGCCCCTTCCCGGCCCGGCCCCTGCCCCAGGGGGCCCCGCTCGGAGGGAAGGTGAGAGAGACCCGCCCCCAGAACACCCGAGCTGCAGGGGGAGGAGGATAAAGAGGGGCGGGGGGTGAGGGCAGGTGGGGGGAGCGGGGTGGGGGCAGGAGGCGGGCGCTGGGGATGCGGGGGGCAGGCTGGGATTGGGGCGGGGGTTCAGTGAAGGGAAGATGGGGCGATGCGGGGAGATTGTGGGGCTGAGGGGAGCGAGGCTGGAATTGGGGAAGATGTGAGTGGGGGGCACTGCGAGGGAAGGGGTGTGTGGGGAGACTGGCGGGGGACAGAGGCAAAAACCCAGTCCCCCCACACCCTGCTCCCAGTGTGTTATTGTCAGACACACCCGTGCTGGTGGGGTCTGTGTCTCCTGAGTTTTGCGGTCGCCCAGGGCCCTGGTCTGATTTCTGGGCAGGATTCGCATCTCAGCCACACCGGAGTCACTGCTGCTTTGGGCAGGCAGGGAGTGTGGATGGGCCAATGGGATCAGCCTCTGCCTGCCTGTCCCTGGGGGCTGCTGGGGGAGTCCAGGGCAGCTCATTCTTTAGGTGATGCCACCAGAGGGCTCCTGCTGCTCCTAAGGGAGAGGAGTTTACATGGAAGTGTGTGAAAATCTCCCAAAGTGGCCCCTTTAGTTCTGCTTTTTTTCTAGCATTTGGCTTAGAGATACTGTTACTGGGAGGGTCTGAAGAGTCTGGGAGGGAATCACGGTGTTACATGGACTGAAGCCCCTTCTGTAACCTCCCCCATCACCCTTCTTGCCCTGACAGGCTGAGGAATCACGTCCACGTTTTTCTCCAGATGGGCCCGTCTTCCATGAGACAGGGAACGGAAATGTCTGTGATGGAGCCAGCTCAGGTAGGGGATTATCAGGGAGCTCCTGGGCAGGGGCAGGGAGGAGACAGGGTGTGATAAACCTGCTGATTTTCTGAGTGGGCCCATTGGTGATGGGGGAGGGGAGATGGGACATTCCCCCATTTCTCAAACAGGATATAACACCATTGCACAGGGCTGGGAGTGAGACCCCACTAGCCACAGGCTGCTGTGAAATATGAAGGGAAGCTGTTGGGATTCCTGTCCCTGGCTCAGAGCTCTGCTTCCCGTATCAGCCTGTGTCTCGCAGATGTGTGGGAAATGAGGAGACCCTGCCCTGCTCCGTGTGCTGGGGGGAGACAAGTAGCTCTCACCTTCTCCCCATCCCCTGAAGGCTCCTGGCTGCTCTGAGCAGGGTGGGGGTGGGATTCTGCGACTCTGTCGCTCCCAGAGCTTCCATTTCTTTATCCTTCCTCCTGCATGACTAGTGGGATTGTGGCTGAAGCATCAGGTAATGAGTGGGGGCTTTTGGTGTTCCAGATGCCGGTGACCTTCGAGGAGGTGGCTGTGTATTTCACTCAGGGGCAGGGGGCTCTCCTGGACCCTGCTCAGAGAGCCCTCTACAGGGACGTCATGCAGGAGAACTACGAGACGGTGACCTCACTGGGTAAGGGATTCTTCTCCCCTCAGTTATTCGAAGTCGTGGGGTCTGCATGTCTAACTCTGGTCAGGTTCTTCCCTGGTCAGTTAGCTCAGAGGCGAATGGGTTCCATAATGCACAGCTGCCGTGTGAGAGAGACTTGCATCTCTGTGCCCTCTCCAGTGGGACATGGGTGTCAAAACACAATGGATAAGCTAAACCATCCCCACCCTCCAGCTTTCAAAGGGGCATAAATCCATCATTGTCCTGTCTGTGTTGTTTCACAGCTGCACAAACAATCCCTGTTCACCTCCCTCCTTGGGAATAGCTCCAGCCATGAGGAGGGCTCTGGGCTCGGCAGGTTTAGAAAGAGGCAGGGGTTTAAGTCCAGAGCTGTGTGTGAGTCAGCAAGGCCCCCAGAGTGCACAGATCTTGGGAAAGCCTAGTGAGGGTGTAGTAATCATTCAACTCACCTCCCCAGACAACTTCCTCTGCGCAAGGGACTCCGTGACCATTTTCCCGTCCTCTTGGCTTCCACATTCCTCCAGCAGAGCGCAGGGACAGGTTCCACTCACGGAATGTCCTTTCTGACAAATACTCCACCAGTGCTCCATGCACCCTAATCTGGTCTGATTTCACCCTCTGCACAGGATTCCCCCTTCCCAAACCTGAGCTGATCGCCCGGCTGGAACGAGGGGAGGAGCCCTGGGTGTCCGATCTCCAAGTCTGCGAGGAAAGAAGGCTTCCGAGAAGCACCCGTACAGGTGAGGACTGACACAGAAACCATCTAGGGAATGAAGGAAAAAGCTGAGAATCCCAGAATATGGTGTGAGTAAGCACCCTCAGTTCTTCCTCATCTCAGTCAGGATAGGGCTTCAGTCATCAGATATAGCTCACGCCATTCCACCCAGCCTCTAATCTGCAGGAGTTTGCTTTGCAGCTTTCCTTCTCTGTGAATGTTTGGGTGGGATGTGGAGGCGGAGTCCCGTTGCTCAGTCTTTGTGTTGGGTTTTCCCTTTGTGCTATTCCTCTTTCTCCCCAGCACAATGACTCCTGTCTGGATTGTGTCTCTCCCAGCAGGTGCTGAGCGAGGGAGTGAGAATGAGGCGGGGAATCATCATGAGGAAGTTCCTGGGGAAGTGGAACCGCAGGGGACCTTTGTGGGAAGAGCTGAAGGGAATTTTTCCCAGTGCTTGGAGCAGGCAGAAGCCTGGGGAAGTTGGCATAGGTCAGAGAGGCTTCTGGGACACCTCCCAGGGAAGAAAGTGGATGAATCTGTTTACGGTGGGGGAGGAGAGGAGGATCCCACAGCGCCGCAGACAAATCCCAAGAAAGAGCCACCCTGGCACTACCTTCAGTCTCTCGAGTGCGGGAAATGTTTCATATCAAAGACACAAATAATTAGACATCAGTTAAGCCACACAGGGGAGAGACCCCACAACTGCTTGGACTGTGGGAAAAGTTTCACAGAGAGGGCAAACCTTTTTCAACATCAGGCATTACAAACAGGAGCGAGACCCCACAAGTGCTTGGACTGTGGGAAAAGTTTCATAAGAAGGTCACACCTTGTTTATCATCAGGCAATCCACACAGGAGAGAGACCCCACAAGTGCTTGGATTGTGGGAAAAGTTTCATAGAGCGGTCAAACCTTGTTTATCATCAGGCAATCCACACAGGAGTAAGACCCCACAAGTGCTTGGACTGTGGGAAAAGTTTCATACAGAGGTCAGACCTTGTTAAACATCAGGCATTACACACAGGAGAGAGACCCCACAAGTGCTTGGACTGTGGGAAAAGTTTCATACAGAGGTCACACCTAGTTCACCATCAGGCATTACACACAGGAGCGAGACCCCACAAGTGCTTGGACTGTGGGAAAAGTTTCATACAGAGGTCACACCTAATTCGCCATCAGGCATTACACACAGGAGCGAGACCCCACAAGTGCTTGGACTGTGGGAAAAGTTTCATAGAGCGGTCAAACCTTGTTAAACATCAGGCAATCCACACAGGGGAGAGACCCCACAAGTGCTTGGACTGTGGGAAAAGTTTCATAAGAAGGTCACACCTTGTTTATCATCAGGCAATCCACACAGGAGAGAGATCCCACAAGTGCTTGCACTGTGGGAAAAGTTTCATAGAGCGGTCAGACCTTGTTAAACATCAGGCAATCCACACAGGCGAAAAGCCCCACAAGTGCTTGGACTGTGGGAAAAGTTTCATACAGAGGTCAGACCTTGTTAAACATCAGGCATTACACACAGGAGAGAGACCCCACAAGTGCTTGGACTGTGGGAAAAGTTTCAGACAGAGGTCACACCTAGTTCGCCATCAGGCATTACACACAGGAGAGAGACCCCACAAGTGCTTGGACTGTGGGAAAAGTTTCATAGAGCGGTCAGACCTTGTTAAACATCAGGCAATCCACACAGAAGAGAGACCCCACAAGTGCTTGGACTGTGGGAAAAGTTTCATACAGAGGTCACGCCTAGTTCGCCATCAGGCATTACACACAGGAGAGAGACCCCACAAGTGCTTGGACTGTGGGAAAAGTTTCATAGAGCGGTCAGACCTTGTTAAACATCAGGCAATCCACGCAGGAGAAAAACCCCACAAGTGCTTGGACTGTGGGAAAAGTTATTTACAAAGATCAAGCCTTGTTCAACATCAGGCAATCCACACAGAAGAGAGACCCCACAAGTGCTTGGACTGTGGGAAAAGTTTCATAAGAAGGTCACACCTAATTCGCCATCAGGCATTACACACAGGAGCGAGACCCCACAAGTGCTTGGACTGTGGGAAAAGTTTCATACAGAGGTCACACCTAATTCGCCATCAGGCATTACACACAGGAGCGAGACCCCACAAGTGCTTGGACTGTGGGAAAAGTTTCATAAGAAGGTCACACCTTGTTCAACATCAGGCAATCCATACAGGAGAGAGACCCCACAAGTGCTTGGACTGCGGAAAGTGTTTCATATGGAGGTCTGACCTTATTAAACATGGAAGAATCCACACAGGATCTAAACTTCTGTGACACGTGTCAAGAAAGGTTTAAGCAACTTGCATGTAATTGACTCAGGGTCAACGTTTAGAGAGAGATTTTAAAAGTGTGTCCACCTTAGATAGCTAGAGATTGAAATGTAAATGTGTATTTTCAAAGACTTGGAAGAAGAGGGCAAGTCATGTCTGAGTAACCTAATTGCCTTCTATGACGAGAAAGCTGGCTCTGTGGATGAGGGAAAAGCAGTGGATGTTTTATTCCTTGATTTTAGCAAAGCTTTTATATGATCTCCTACAGAATTCTTGCCAGCAAGTTAAAGAAGTGTGGCCTGGATGAATGGGCCATAAAGTGGATAGAAAGCTGGGTAGATCGACTGGCTCAACTGGTAGTGACCAATGGCTCCATGTCTAGTTGGCAGCTGGTATCAAGAGGAGTGCCCCAAGGGTCGATCCTGTGGCCGGTTTTGTTCAGTATCTTCATTAATCATCTGGAGGATGATGTGGACTGCACCCTCAGCAAGTTTGCCGATGACACTAAACTGGGAGAACTGGTAGATACGCTGGAGGGTAGGGATAGGATACAGAGGGACGTAGACAAATTAGAGGATTGGGCCAAAATAAATCTGATGAGGTTCAACAAGAACAAGTGCAGAGTCCTGCACTTAGGATGAAAGAATCCCATTCACTGCTACAGACTAGGGACCGACTGGCTAGGCAGCAGTTCTGCAGAAAAGGACCTAGGAGTTACAGTGGATGAGAAGCTGGATATAAGTCAACAGTGTGCCCTTGTTGCCAAGAAGGCTAACGGCATTTTGGGCTGTATAAGTAGGAACATTGCCAGCAAATCAAGGGACGTGATCGTTCCCCTCTATTCAACATTGGTGAGGCCTCATCTGGAGTATTGTGTTCAGGTTTGGGCCCCACACTAAAAGAAGGATGTGGAAAAATTGGAAAGAGTCCAGCGGAGGGCAACAAAAATGATTAGGGGGCTGGAGCACGTGACTTATGAGGAAAGGCTGAGAGAACGGGGATTGTTTAGTCTACGGAAGAGAAGAATGATGGGATATCTGGTAGCTACTTTCAACTACCTGAAAGTGGGTTCCAAAGAGGATGGATCTAGACTGTTCTCAGTGGTACCAGATGACAGAACAAGGAGCAATGGTCTCCAGTTGCAGTGGGGATAGTTTAGGTTGGATATCAGGAAACACTTTTTCACTAGGAGGGTGGTGAAGCACTGGAATCGGTTACCTGGAGAGGTGGTGCAATCTCCTTTCTTAGAGGTTTTTAAGGTCAGGCTTGACAAAGCCCTGTCTGGGATGGTTTAGTTGGGGAGTGGTCCTGCTTTAAGCAGGGGGTTGGAGTAGATGACCTCCTGAGGTCCCTTCCAACCCTGATATTCTATGATTCTAAGAGGGGTAACTGTAGTAGTCTATGTTTAGCTATCCAAAGTGTTCCTGTATTCTGTTAAATCAGGGATCAATAATTCAGTGATTATGCCCATGTCCCATGCCACTTGCCCAATTCCAGCTCAGTCTCTTTGAATTCGCTGGGGGTAGGGGCTGAAGGATGGAGGGAAAGTTTATAGCTGAAATTTTGCAAGGTTAGTGTTAATCGGATCTGTTCCGCTTTCCTGCTCGGACATTTTCTCTGCGGATCCCAGAGACGGAAAGGAGCAGGTGTTACTATCTTGAGTCCGCATCCCCATGGTGACTCTCTACACTATCAATTATCAAAATGTGGGCAGAGCATCCCAATGGAGGCACAGGAATGTGTCAGGGGAGGCGCGATCAGTGTGGGTTGTTGGTTTTTTTTTTTTAAAGAGCACTGGCTTTCAGCCCCAGTTGGCTGGGGCTCATGAGGAAGGAACAGGCCTATCTGGGAGGTGGGGATAAATGCTCAGGCTCTCAAACCCAGGTGGAGCAGCAGCACAGAAGTCGGGGTGGCAATGGGGTGATAAGTCTGCTGTGAACAGCGATATTGAGGAATATCACTCTTCACGTGGCCACCCTAACTTCTGTGCTGCTGTTGGAGGCCTTCAGAGCTGTGCACATCGCCAATGACTACTCTGCCTTTAGAGCTGGGTGGTGATATATGTGCTTTTCAAGGTGGGGGCGTAAATGACCACAGACACCAAGGTGGGGGTGGCAATGAAACACATCTGAGAACCACTGGTCTACACTCTTATGGGCACCACGTTTATAAAATGATAAATCTTCCCCAAAGTATGGCTTGTGAGGTATCATGGGAAAAGTCATCATCTGCTGAATATTATTGTCCCATTAAAATGTGTCTATCAGCACTGTCCATGGAGCTCTGAGAGTTTGCTGTATGTTTGTTACATGCTGTAAAGCTGGAAAACGCCCACAGACGAGCTCCTCAGAGACAATGTCACCTGCACACCAGCTAGGTGCTACGTGGCCAGTAATTGCTCAGCCGGCCGTTCACCAGCTGTGGAGCTGGGAACAGGAGAGTTACAATTCTCCGGAAGGACGGCTGCACGCTCACTTAGGCCACAGACTGATTGTCGCCTGCCCCCCGGCTGGGGGGTGAACCTCAAAGAGGAGAGTGGTATAAAAGCACAAGGGAGAATTGCCTCCATTTTTACCTCTCCTCTCCCATCTTTACAGAAGGCAACAAGATGGCTTGAAAGGCAACAGGGAGGGTGGATCAAGGCTGGAAGGAAATCCAGCTTGGGTTTAAGAACTGTGAACTGCCTGCAACAGCGGGTGGGATGCGAAAACCTGCTTGCTTCACATTTTCCTTAGTTTGGTATAATTTAGGTTTTAAAATGCATGTTTTAATTTTATAGTTTTAACCGTTTCTGACCTTTAACATCTTTCTCCCTTGTAATCCCTGAAAACCCCCTTGCTCCAGTTACTAAACTGGTTTTAGTGTTTTGTCTGGACCTGTGTGTTTTCATTGAAGCGTTTGGGGGATTTGACTGGAGAGAACAAGGCTATGGCCTAATCCGGCCCCTTTATGGGGGCGACCCACTAATTACTGAGTTTGTCCAGTGCAGTGGACAGACTGAGCAGTCCAAGATGCACATTCCCGGGGTGCAAGGCTGGGAATAGAGAACTGGCTGATGTTGCTGTGTCGTTTGGTACATTCCTGAGTGTCTGGCTGGTCGCACTCAGTGCAGTGCAGCCAGGAGTGACTTTGAAGGCTGGTGGCTGTGTGTGAGCAGAGCGTGGTGGGGGTTGTTGTTCACACAGGGAAGCAGCCGGGTGGATATGATTTAAATCACTAGTCAGGAAGACTCAATTTAATCATGGTTTTCTACGTAAAAATGTATTCTTGTTGGTTGTTATAACCTTAATACATATTCTTCACAACCAGGGCCGGTAGAAGGATGTTTCGCGCCCTATGTGAAACTTCCACTTTGCACCCCCCCGTCCCTGAGCCCCCACCCTGGAACGACCCCCCTCCCTGCAGCTCTCCCCTTCCGCCCTGAGGCTCCCCGCACAGCAGCTCCGCCCTGAGGCACCCCCCCACCCCAGCTCACCCCTGCCCCACCTCCTCCCTGAGCCCGCCGTGCCTGCTTCACTTCTCCCGCCTCCCAGGCTTGCGGCACCAATCAGCTTAGGCTCCACAAGCCTGGGAGGCAGGAGAAGTGAAGAAACCACAGCATGCTTGGGGAGGAGGTGGGGCAGGGGTGAGCTGGGGCGGGGAGTTCCCCTGCGTGTCGCCCCACCCCGCTTGCTGCAGGCGGCCCTCCCCGCTCTCCACTGCCTCAGGTCCCTCCACTTAAATGCCAGCGGCGACTGGGGCTGCTGAAGATGCGTCCGCCGTGGTTGATGCTGAAGGAAATGGTGCCCCCCAAATCCTAGCACACTAGGCGACCACCTACATGGCCTAAACGATTCCACCGGCCCCGTTCACAATGCAGAGATAGATGTAGGTTTCATTTCTAGAAGGTACACACTATACATTTTTAAACAGTGATTTATTTTGAAAACTTTTCAGATTGTCTGATATAGCTGTAAAACTAATGAATGTTTGTTTGGTTATTTCATTACCAAAGGTAATTGAAGCAGATATTTATGAAGTCATTAGGAGGTGAACTATTTAACTAAAACAACAACGTTCAGTATTCTGGATTTGTTTCTTCAACAGCAAACATATAATATTTTAACAGAAAAGTGTATGTCCCTCTCTTCTCACATTTGTCTCCAGACTTCTCCTTCTCCAGATCTATTCTGCCTCCAACAGTCTTGTATTCATTGAACTTTTTGAAACTTTGCAAGTTTGGAGAGCGGTAAGGGATTAACTCTTTGTACACTAATTTGCAGAGGAACAATAGAGGTGAGGTCTGTTATTTCTCACCTCTACATATTAATTTATTTTAAAACATTTTTACTGTTAACAAGTATGTTACCTTTGGAGACACAAAGACAAAGTTTGAGAACTGGCAAACTAAGCATCTCTCATGGTATCTTCTAGACTGAGCACTGAGTCCCATAGGGTAGATAGAAAGATTTACCTAAGTAATCTATACAGAAGCCTGTGGATCCCCATAAGACTGGGTCCTTAATGCATGAACTACAGGAACTCATTTACAAAAGTTTTCTTAAACATGACATGTCTATATTGTCTCATACTATAGAATTAGAATGTATAATCCCTATTCTATGATGAGAGATCTTTGAGCTATAATGTATCTTTTTCTTTAGATAAAATGTTTTTTGAGGAAAAAAATTATCAAAATAATCCGAATTAAATAAAAAAAATCTGATTTTCTTGATTTTTTTTTTAAATCATTGATTTTTATTCACTCTGGGAAGCAGTGTAAAACATGCCCTGGGATGGAGAATTAAGTAGTTCAACAGTCCAGATTGTACCCTGGGAAATGTCTCACACCCGCTGTCTCCTGGCACCATTGTGCCTTCATCATCCTGATCCTGAAAGGCAAGTTACGCAGGGCAAACCAGAGAAGAGGAACCAGCCAACATCCTCAACTCCACCGACGTTGGTTTTGGCTAAATCCTGAACTCCCCCTGGCATGGCAGACTTGAGGTTCTGCTGCCAACCTTCCCCTCATGCATCTGTTTCCTTCCCAATGGTCAGGGGTGAAAGTAACTTAAAGGACTTAGCAAAGGGCTGAGCAAACTTTTGGGCTCGAGGGCCACATGAGGGTTGTAAAATTGTATGGAGGACCAGATAGGGAAGGCTGTTCCTCCGCAAACAGCTTGGCCCCGCCCCCTATCCGCCCTCTCCCACTTCCCAGCCCTTGACTGCCCCCCCTCAAAATCCCCAACCCCATCCAACCCACCCCCACTCCTTGTCTCGTAACCACCCTCTCCGGAGACCCCCACCCTAACTGCGCCGCCCAGAAACCTCCCACCCAACCCCCCTTGCTCCCTGTCCAATGACAGCCCTATCCCCGCCCACCCTCTGACAGACTCCCAGGACTCCCACGTGCCATCCAACCCCCCCTGCTCCCTGACCGCCCCCTCCAGAGACCCACCCGCCCCTAACCACCACCCCGGAACCCCAACCGCTATGCAACCCACTCTGCTCCCTGTTCCCTGATTACCCCCGGTGAGCTGCTGCCACTTATCCAACCCCACGGCCCTGTCTCCCCTACCATGCTACTGAGAGCAGCGTGTCTGGCTCCGCAAGGATCTAGACACACTGCTCCGCGGAAGCGCACAGCCCCACCCCCAGAGCACTGCCCACACGGTCAGACTTTGTCATCAGGCAATCCACACAGGAGAGAGACCCCACAAGTGCTTGGACTGTGGGAAAAGTTTCATGTGAAGGACAGACCTTGTTTATCATCAGGCAATCCACACAGGAGAGAGACCTCACAAGTGCTTGGACTGTGGGAAAAGTTTTATACAAAAGTTTTTTGGTTGAAGGATGGCTACTTTTAAATCTGTTATTGAATGTTCAGGGATATTGAAAAAAGGAATAGAGGGTCCTGTGGCACCGTTGGGACTAACAGAAGTACTGGGAGCATAAGCTTTTGTGGGCAAACCTTGCATCTGAAGAAGTGAGGTTCTTACCCACGAAAGCTTATGCTCCCAGTACTTCTGTTAGTCCCAAAGGTGCCACAGGACCCTCTGTTGCTTTTTACAGATTCAGACTAACACGGCTACCCCTCTGATACAGGGATATTGAAGTGTTCTCCTACTGGCTTTTGTATGTTACCATTCCTGATTTGTGTCCATTTATTCTTTTACGTAGAGACTGTCCGGTTTGGCCAATGTACATGGCAGAGGGGCATTGCTGGCACATGATGGCATATATTATGTTAGTAGATGTGCACCTGAATGTGCCCCTGATAGTGTGGCTGATATGGCTGGGTCCTATGATGGTGTCGCTAGAGTAGATATGGGGACAGAGTTGGCAACGGGGTTTGTTGCAGGGATTGGTTCCTGGGTTAGTGTTTCTGTGGTGTGGTGTGTAATTGCTGGTGAGTATTTGCTTCAGATTGGGAGCTGTCTGTAAGCGAGGACTGGCTTGCCTCCCAAGGTCTGGAGAGAAGCTGGAGGCAGGTAGGTAAGTATAGCGGTCAATAGGTTTCTGGTATAGGGTGGTGTTTATGTGACCATCACTTATTTGCTGTGGTATCCAGGATCTATTGTGTGGACTGGTCCAGGCTGAGGTCGATGGTGGGGTGGAAATTGTTGAAATCCTGGTGAGGGAGGGTTTCCTCTCCCCAGCAACTCCATTGGATCTGGGCCAAGCCTGCAGAGGGGCTCCTCTCCGTGCCTGCCTTCACAGCCCTCGATAGCCAGCCAGTCATGCCCTCCCCATGTCCTGCAGTGTCCTGCATTGGGATGACAGAGAGTTTCTGTGCCCCACTCGCCCCACATGGATCCCTCTTCTGATAACCTCTGCACCCCATGTTCACCACTTGTGTATAAAGAAGAACAGGAGGACTTGTGGCACCTTAGAGACTAACAAATTTATTAGAGCATAAGCTTTAAGTGGGCTGTAGTCCACGAAAGCTTATGCTCTAATAAATTTGTTAGTCTCTAAGGTGCCACAAGTCCTCCTGTTCTTCTTTTTGCGGATACAGACTAACACGGCTGCTACTCTGAAACCTTTCACTTGTGTATGGTTATGATATTTTGTGTGCAAAGTGTGCCTGGTGAGGGATCATTGGAAAACTCATGATCTGCTGAATATTGTGCCGTTGAAATGCGTGTGACACCAGTGCATGTAGAATGGTGGGGTGGCAGCTGACAGGGGATGTAGAGTTAGGGGTGCTGGGGTGACCGTTCCCACCGCTTACCTCTGTGAATATTTATTGGTTTCTCATAAAGTGAGTTAGGATTATGGGGGAAAGTGTCACAGCTGCCACTAGTAAGAGTTGCTGGCCACAGTCTGAGGTCGTGAGAATCCCTGGGCTAGATGCTCATGATGGACCCTTCTGACCGTAGAGCCTGTGAGTGGAACAGGAGCCGGACACAGAGATGCTGCAGCGCGGTGGGTTGATCGCTAGGACCCAGGAGCAGCTGGGAGGCGGCTCTGGGGGGAGCGATCGCTGGGCTCAGGCCCGGCAGCAGGAAGTGACTCGCAGCCGCTGCGGGGACTCTGGCTCCAGGCTCCTGGCGAGATCCCCGAGCCCCGGCGGCTGGTGCTGGGAGCCCGGAGCCCGGGCTGCAGCCGGGAGAGGGGAATCTCCAGCAGGGCCCTTCCCGCTGCTCCCCAGGAGCCTCTCCCAGGGCAGAGCCCCCAGCCCGGCCAGGCCCCTTCCCGGCCCGGCCCCTGCCCCAGGGGGCCCCGCTCGGAGGGAAGGTGAGAGAGACTCGCCCCCCTCACTCCCGGCACACCCGGGCTGCAGGGGGAGGAGGGCACAGGAGGCGGGTGCTGGCGATGCGGGGGGCAGGCTGTGATGGGGGCTGGGGTGCACTGAAGGGAAGATGGAGGGATCGAGGGGATTGTGGGGTGGAGAGGAGCGAGGCTGGAATGGGGGAAGATGTGAGTCGGGGGCACTGCGAGGGAAGGGTGTGTGTGGGGAGACTGGCGGTGGACAGAGGCAAAAACCCAGCCCCCTACACCACACCCTGCTACCAGTGTGTTATTGTCAGACACACCCGTGTTGGTTGGGTCTGTGCAGGGCCGGCTCTAGGTTTTTTGCCGCCCCAAGCGAAAAAAAGTGTGGCTGCCCCCACCCCAGAGCTCCCTCCCTGCACCCTTCCGCTGCCCCAGCCCTGGGCTCTCCCACCCACCCGCACCCACTGCCATCCCAGCCCTGGGCTCTCCCCCCTCACCACGTGCGGCCCGAGCTCTGGGCTCTCCTCCCCCATCCGCACCCCCTGCCATCCCAGCCCTGGGTTCTCCCCGCCCCTCCACCTGCACCCTCCTTCCGCCCCAGCCTTGGATCACTGGTAACTCGCTCCCAGGGTGGGTCATTCAGCAGGAATTTTGGATGTTCACAGAACACAGACAGGATTGGTTCCCATATGGTTACAGAACTGCACTAACGTGGAACCATTTTCAGCTTGTGTGATTGGAGGATATCAGGATGCATATTATAAGCCTGTTCTCCATCAATGAGGAAAAGTTGAGGTGCCTTTATTATTCTTTTGTTCCACTCTTTGTTTCTATGGGGAACTTGCCAATGCGATATCACTGTCTTCCTTTCAAACAAATAAAACTAAAAAAAAAGGCAATGGCTGTTGAAAATAGCAATTCCAGTCCTAAAATCCACTGAGAAGCATTTCTTGCTCAATTTTATCCTACTTTTTCTACAGCAAGTTGCAGTGGATCAGTATATTTGATTTGGGAGAATTAAAGTAACAGCTGCGCAAAATGAGCTTGAGCACTCCTGAATGTTGAGGTGTTCAAATCTGGAAGGCAGGTGCTAGATTCCCTTTCTGAATATTAGCTAAATCTGGAAAGGAAGAGTCAATTTCTGCTTCCATGGCTCAGTGGAAGTGGAAATCCTCCTACGTGCCTGATACTGTATCTAAAGCTGCCCAGTCTAGCAGAGCCTCCCCTCCCTTACTTTTCATTTTAAATTCTAGTGGGATCCACGTACCTCCCTTGCTAGGCTTCAGATAGACAGGGGCACTGTCCATTTAGGCCACCCAATTCCTTCTTTGGGGGCTGCAAGGTGAGGTCACACCCGTATCCCTAATCCAGTCTGGGGAAGTCTTCTGAAGGGAATATCTGGGCCAAAGCTTTTTTCTACTCCTTGGGCACACTTGTTCCCCATTCACAGTGCCACCTGGCTCTAGCAATGAGCTCTCCCTTCACAACAAGCTGCAGGATGAGGTTTCAGCTACCATACTCCGTCCCCCTCCCTTTCCTGTTAATAGTGGCCAAGGGAATGCTGGGAAATGTAGTTCTTTCCCTGCTCCAGGGCTGGCTCTATAGGCAGGGAGCTAACCAAGGAACTACAGCTCCCAGGGCCCCCTGTTGGCTCTCAGCTCCCAGGCTGGATCCCTGCCCACTGCTGCCCCTGAAAATGGGCTGCCCCAAATAGGTGCTTGCTTTGCTGGTGCCTAGAACCACCCCTGGTCTGTATCTCATGAGTTTTGGGGTCTCCCAGGGCCCTGATCTGATTTCTGGGCAGGATTCACATCTCAGCCACACCGGAGTCACTGCTGCTTTGGGAGGCAGGGAGTGTGGATGGGTCAATGGGATCAGCCTCTGCCTGCCTGTCCCTGGGGGCTGCTGGGGGAGTCCAGGGCAGCTCATTCTTTAGGTGATGCCACCAGAGAGCTCCTGCTGCTCCTAAGGGAGAGGAGTTTACACGGCAGAGTGGGGAAATCTCCCAAAGTGGTTCCTTTAGTTCTGCTTTTTTTTCTAGCATTTGGCTCAGAGATACTGTTACTGGGAGGGTCTGAAGAGGCTGGGGGGAACCGGGGTGTGACATGGACTGAAGCCCTTTCTGTAACCTCCCCCATCGCCCCTCTTGCCCTGAAAGGCTGAGGAATGACGTCCACCTTTTGCTCCAGATTGGCCCATCTTCCAGGAGACAGGGAAGGGAAATGTTTGTGATGGAGCCAGCTCAGGTAGGGGATTTTCAGGGGCAGGGAGGAGACAAGATGTGATAAACCTGCTGATTTTCTGAGTGGGCCCATTGGTGACAGCGAGGGGAGACGGGACATTCCCCCATTTCTCAAACAGGATACAACCCCCTTGCACAGGGCTGGGAACATTTTCAAGGCTCCCAGTGCTGGAGTGAGACCCCACTAGACTGAGGCTGCTGTGAATTATGAAGGGAAGCTGTTGGGTTTCCTGTCCCTGGCTCAGAGCTCTGCTTCCCATATCAGCCTGTGGCTGGCAGGCGTGTGGGAAATGAGAAGACCCTGCCCTGCTCCGTGTGCTGTGGGGGGACAAGGAGCTCTCACCTTCTCCCCACACCCTGAAGCCTCCTGGCTGCTCTGAGCAGCGTGGGGGTGGGATTCTGCTACTCTGACCCTCCCAGAACTTCAATTTCTTTATCCTTCCTCCTGCGTGACTAATGGGATTGTGGCTGCGGCAGCAGGTGCTGAGTGGGGGACTCTTTTTCTTTCAGATGCCGGTGAGCTTTGAGGAGGTGGCTGTGTATTTCACCGAGGGGCAGGGGGCTCTGATTGACCCCGCTCAGAGAGCCCTCTACAGGGACGTCATGCAGGAGAACTACGAGACGGTGACCTCGCTGGGTAAGGGATTCCCGTTCCCTCAGATACTAGAAGCAGGGTGACTAGATCATAGAATCATAGAATATCAGAGTTGGAAGGGACCTCAAGAGGTCATCTAGTCCAACCCCCTGCTCAAAGCAGGACCAATTCCCAGCTAAATCATCCCAGCCAGGGCTTTGTCAAGCCGGGCCTTAAAAACCTCCAAGGAAGGAGACTCCACCACCTCCCTCGGTAACGCATTCCAGTGTTTCACCACCCTCCTAGTGAAATAGTTTTTCCTGATATCCAACCTGGACCTGCCCCACTGCAACTTGAGACCATTGCTCCTTGTTCTGTCATCTGCCACCACTGAGAACAGCCGAGCTCCATCCTCTTTGGAACCTCCCTTCAGGTAGTTGAAGGCTGCTATCAAATCCCCCCTCATTCTTCTCTTCTGGAGACTAAACAATCCCAGTTCTCTCAGCCTCTCCTCATAAGTCATGTGCTCCAGACCCCTAATCATTTTTGTTGCCCTCCGCTGGACTCTTTCCAATTTTTCCACATCCTTCTTGTAGTGTGGGGCCCAAAACTGGACACAGTATTCCAGATGAGGCCTCACCAATGTCGAATAAAGGGGAACGATCACGTTCCTCGATCTGCTGGCAATGCCCCTACTTATACTGCCCAAAATGCCGTTAGCCTTCTTGGCAACAAGAGCACATTGTTGACTCATATCCAGCTTCTCGTCCACTGTGACCCCTAGGTCCTTTTCAGCAGAACTGCTACCTAGCCATTCGGTCCCTAGTCTGTAGCAGTGCATGGCATTCTTCCGTCCTAAGTGCAGGACTCTGCACTTGTCCTTGTTGAACCTCATCAGGTTTTTTTCTGCCCAATCCTCTAATTTGTCTAGGTCCCTCTGTATCCGATCCCTACCCTCTAGTGTATCTGCCACGCCTCCTAGTTTAGTGTCATCTGCAAACTTGCTGAGAGTGCTGTCCACACCATCCTCCAGATCATTAATAAAGATATTAAACAAAACCGGCCCCAGGACCGACCCTTGGGGCACTCCACTTGAAACCGGCTGCCAACTAGACATGGAGCCATTGATCACTACCCGTTGAGCCCGACGATCTAGCCAGCTTTCTATCCACCTTACAGTCCATTCATCCAGCCCATACTTCTTTAACTTGGTGGCACGAATACTGTGGGAGACAGTATCAAAAGCTTTGCTAAAGTCAAGAAATAACACATCCACTGCTTTCCCCTCATCCACAGAGCCAGTTATCTCATCATAGAAGGCAATTAGGTTAGTCAGGCACGACTTCCCCTTCGTGAATCCATGCTGCCTGTTCCTGATCACTTTCCTCTCCTCTAAATGTTTCATAATCGATTCCTTGAGGACCTGCTCCATGATTTTTCCAGGGACTGAGGTGAGGCTGACTGGCCTGTAGTTCCCCGGATCCTCCTCCTTCCCTTTTTTAAAGATGGGCACTACATTAGCCTTTTTCCAGTCATCTGGGACCTCCCCCGATCGCCATGAGTTTTCAAAAATAATGGCTAATGGCTCTCCAATCTCACCCGCCAACTCCTTTAGCACCCTCGGATGCAGCGCATCCGGCCCCATGGACTTGTGCACGTCCAGTTTTTCTAAATAGTCCTGAACCACTTCTTTCTCCACAGAGGGTTGGTCACCTTCTCCCCATGCTGTACTGCCCAGTGCAGCAATCTGGGAGCTGACCTTGTGCGTGAAGACAGAGGCAAAAAAATCATTGAGTACATTAGCTTTTTCCACATCCTCGGTCACTAGGTTGCCTCCCTCATTCAGTAAGGGGCCCACACTTTCCTTGATTTTCTTCTTGTTGCTAACATACCTGAAGAAACCCTTCTTGTTACTCTTAACATCTCTTGCTAACTGCAACTCCAAGTGTGATTTGGCCTTCCTGATTTCACTCCTGCACGCCTGAGCAATATTTTTATACTCCTCCCTGGTCATTTGTCCAATCTTCCACTTCTTATAAGCCTCTTTTTTGCGTTTAAGATCAGCAAGGATTTCACTGTTTAGCCAAGCTGGTCGCCTGCCATATTTACTATTCTTTCTACACATCGGGATGGTTTGTTCCTGCAACCTCAATAAGGATTCTTTAAAATACAGCCAGCTCTCCTGGACCCCTTTGCCCTTCATGTTATTCTCCCAGGGGATCCTGCCCATCTGTTCCCTGAGGGAGTCAAAGTCTGCATTTCTGAAGTCCAGGGTCCGTATTCTGCTGCTCTCCTTTCTTCCTTGAGAGATGAGAGAGGTGAAATATCGGGACGTGTGGGGGAGCAAAAAAAACCAAAAAACAAGCTGGCGGTGAAGCAAAACACAAAAAAACGCCGGAGCACAGGAAAAATTGGTGGGAGCTGAGAACCCACCGGCAGCTCCACGCCCTGCCCACCCGCCACACCAGCTTGCCTCCATTCCGTCTCCACCTCCCCCCTCAAGGAGGGAGGGGGCAGCACGCAGAGCCCCTCCCCCAGCCAGAGGGACCCGCCAGGGGGCCAGGTGAGTCCCAGCAGTGCTAGACTTCCTGGAGGGGCTCCCAGGAAGCATCCAGGAGGCAGGTCCTGTCCCTCTGGCTCCTAAGGTCGCTCGGGTCGGGTCTAGGGGGGCGAGGGTGGGTGGGCTCTCTGCCGGCTGCCGGCGCCTACAAGCCCCATCCCCGCAGCACGCAGCGGAGACCTCCTCACCGCCTCTGTGCGTGCCTGGGGAGTGGGGCTACAGCACTCTGTAGGCTCCTGCCGGCCGGCGGGCAAGCGCCAGGAGTTCAGCTGCGCTTCCCCAGGCGCAGGAAGAAGAGGTGAGTGGTGCCGGCTTGCAACCTCCACCAGATGGTCCCCCGATATCAGGAACTAGTGCGTCCCGACCGATATAAGGTCGGGACACGGGACAAATACCCTAAAATCGGGACTGTCCTGATAATATCCGACGTCTGGTCAGCCTAACTAGAAGCCGTGGGGTCTCCATGTCTGAATCTGGTCATGTTCTTCCCATGTCAGTTAGATCAGAGGCGAGTGGTTCCATAATGCACAGCTGCCCTGTGAGAGAGACTTGGATCTCCATGCGCTTTCCAGTGGGACATGGGTGTCAAAACCCAATGGACAAGCTAAACCATCCCCACCCCTCCAGCTTTCAAAGGGGCATAAATCCAGCATTGTCCTGACTGTGTTGTTTCTCGGCTTCACACACAAACCCTGTTCACCTCCCTCCTTGGGAATAGCTCCAGCCATGGGGAGGGCTCTGGGCTCTGCAGGTTTAGAAAGAAGCAGGGGTTTAAGTGCAGAGCTGTGTGTGAGTCAGCAAGGCCCCCAGAGCGCACAGATCCTGGGAATGCCTAGTGAGGGTGTAGTAATAATTCAACTCACCTCCCCAGACAACTTCCTCTGCACAAGGGGGCTCAGTGACCGTTTCCCCATCCTCTTGCATTCCACGTTCCTCCAGCAGAGCGCAGGGACAGGTTCCACTCACGGAATATCCTTTCTGTCAAATACTCCACCAATGTTCCAAGCACCCTGATCTGGTCTGATTTCACCCTCTGCACAGGATTTCCCATTCCCAAACCTGAGCTCATCTCCCGGCTGGAACGAGGGGAAGAGCCGTGGGTACCCGATCTCCAGGCCTGCGAGGAAAGAAGGCTTCTGAGATGCACCCGTACAGGTGAGGACTGACACAGAAACCTTCTGGGGGATGAAGGAAAAAGTTGACAATCCCAAAATATGGTGTGAGTAAGCGCCCTCAGTTCTTCCTCATCTCAGCCAGGACAGGGCTGCAGTCATCAGACATAGCTCACGCCATTCCAATCTGCCTATTAGCTGCAGGAGTTTGCTTCCCAGCTTTCCTTCCCTGTGAGTGTTTGGGTGGGATTTGAAGGCGGAGTCCAATTGCTCATTGTTTGTGTTGGGTTTTCCCTCGGTACTATTCCTCGTTCTCACCAGCACAATGACTCCTGTCTGGATTGTCTGTCTCCCAGCAGGTGGTGAGCGAGGGAGTGAGAATGAGGAGGGGAATCATCATGAGGAAGTTCCCGCGGAAGTGGAAATGCAGGGAACCTTTGTGGGAAGAGCTGAAGGGAATTTTTCCCAGTGCTTAGAGCAGGAAGAAGGCTGGGGAAACTGGCACAGGTCAGAGAGGCTTCTGGAAAACCACGCAGGGAAGAAAGTGGATGAATCTATTAGCGGTACAGGAGGAGACAAGGATCCCAGAGTGCAGCAGACAAATCCCAAGGAAGAGACACCCGGTCACTACCCTCAGTGTGGGAAAGAATTCATTGTGAGATCACAGCTTGTGACACATGAGACAATCTACACTGGAGAGAAACCCCTTCAATGCTTGGACCATGGGGAAAGCTTCAATAAGCTCTCAGATCTTAATAACCGTGAGACAAGCCACACTGGAGAGAAACCCTCTCAATCCCTCGAGTGGGGGAAATGTTTCATTTCGAACACAGAAATAATGAGACATCAGTTGAGCCAGACAAGGGAGAGACCCCATAAGTGCTTGGACTGTGGGAAAAGTTTCATAAGAAAGTCACACCTTGTTAAACATGAGGCAATCCACACAGGAGAGAGACCCCACAAGTGCTTGGACTGTGGGAAAAGTTTCATACAGAGGTCAAACCTAGTTCGTCATCAGGCAATCCACACAGGAGAAAGACCCCACAAGTGCTTGGACTGTGGGAAAAGTTTCAAAAGAAGGTCAGACCTTGTTCAACATCAGGCAAACCACACAGGAGAGAGACCCCACAAGTGCTTGGACTGTGGGAAAAGTTTCAAAAGAAGGTCAGTCCTTGTTAAACATCAGTCAATCCACACAGGAGAAAGACCCCAGAAGTGCTTGGACTGTGGGAAAAGTTTCATACAGAGGTCAAACCTAGTTCGTCATCAGGCAATCCACACAGGAGAGAGACCCCACAAGTGCTTGAACTGTGGGAAAAGTTTCATAAGAAAGTCACGCCTAGTTCATCATCAAGCAATCCACACAGGAGAGAGACCCCATAAGTGCTTGAACTGTGGGAAAAGTTTCATAAGAAAGTCACACCTAGTTCATCATCAGGCAATCCATACAGGAGAGAGACCCCACCAGTGCTTGGACTGTGGGAAAAGTTTTATACAGAGA
The DNA here is from genome assembly GCF_027887155.1 of Malaclemys terrapin pileata. Taxonomy (NCBI): domain Eukaryota; kingdom Metazoa; phylum Chordata; order Testudines; family Emydidae; genus Malaclemys; species Malaclemys terrapin. The sequence goes on along the minus strand of NC_071517.1, from coordinate 40,642,713 downwards.
GCACATCTTGTTCGACATCAGGCAATCCACACAGAAGAAAGACCCCACAAGTGCTTTGAATGTGGGAAAATTTTCATACAGAGGGCACACCTTGTTCAACATCAGGCATTACACACAGGAGAGAGACCCCACAAGTGCTTGGACTGTGAGAAAAGTTTCATAAGAAGGTTACAGCTTGTTAAACATCAGGCATTACACACAGGAGAGAGACCACACAAGTGCTTGGATTATGGGAAAAGTTTCACAGTGAGGTCAAACTTTGTTCAACATCAGTCATTACACACAGGAGAGAGACCCCACAAGTGCTTGGATTGTGGGAAAAGTTTTATACAGATGTCACACCTTGTTCAACATCAATCAATCCACACAGGAGAGAATCCAGAGGTGCTTGGACTGCGGGAAAAGTTTCATATAGAGGTCTAGCCTCATTAAACATGGAAGAATCCACACAGGATCTAAACTTCTGTGACACGTGGCAAGAAAGATTAAGCAACTTGTATGTAATTGACTCAGGGTCAACATTTAGAGAGAGATTTTAACAGTGTGTCAACCTTAGATACGCTAGAGTTTGAAATGTAAATGTGTATTTTTAAAGACTTGGAAGAAGAGGGCAAGTCATGTCGAAATAACTAATTGCCTTCTATGATGAGAAAAACTGGCTCTGTCGATGAGGGCAGAGCAGTGGATGTGTTATTCCTTGATTTTAGCAAAACTTTTGATATGATCTCCTAAAGTATTCTTGCCAGCAAGTTAAAGAAGTATTGGCTAGATGAATGGACCATAAAGTGGATAGAAAGCTGGCTAGATCGTCAGGTTCAATGGGTATGATCAATGGCTCCATGTTTAGTTGGCAGCCGGTATCAAGTGCGTGTCCCAGGGGTCGGTCCTGGGAACGGTTTTGTTCAGTATCTTCAATAATGATCAGGCAGATGATGTGGACTGCACCCTCAGCAAGTTTGCAGATGACACTAAACTGGGAGGAGTGGTAGATACGCTGGAGGGTAGGGATATGATACAGAGGGACATAGAGAAATTAGAGGATTGGGCCAAAATAAATCTGATGAGGTTCAACAAGGACAAGTGGAGAGTCCTGCACTTAGGATGAAAGAATCCCATTCACTGCTACAGACTAGGGACCGAATGGCTAGGCAGCAGTTCTGCAGAAAAGGACTTAGGATTTACGGTGGATGAGAAGCTGGATATATCAACAGTGTGCCCTTGTTGCCGAGAAGGCTAACGGCATTTTGGGCTGTACAAGTAGGGGCGTTGCCAGCAGATCAAGGGATGTGATCGTTCCCCTCTATTCAACATTGGTGAGGCCTCATCTGGAGTACTGTGTCCAGTTTTGGGCCCGCACTACAAGAAGGATGTGGGAAAGTTTGAAAGAGTACAGCAGAGGGCAACAAAAATGATAAGGGGGCACATGATTTACGAGGAGAGGCTGAAAGAACGGGGATTGTTCACTCTATAGAAGAGAAGAATGATGGGGGATTTGATAGCAGCTTTCAACTACTGGAAAGAGGGTTCCAAAGAGGATGGATCTAGATTCTTCTCAGTGGTACCAGATGACAGAAAAAGGAGTAATGGTCTCCAGTTGCAGTGGGGAAAGTTTAGGTTGGATATGAGGAAACACTATTTCATTAGGAGAGTGGTGAAGCCCTGGAATGGGTTACCTAGGGAGGTGGTGGAATCTCCTTCCTTAGAGGTTTTTAAGGTCAGGCTTGACAAAGCCCTGGATGGGATGATTTAGTTGGGGATTGGTCCTGCTTTAAGCAGGGGGTTCGACTAGATGACCTCCGGAGGTCCCTTCCATCTCTAATATTCTATGATTCTAAGAGGGGTAACTGTAGTAGTCTATGTTGAGCTATCCAAAGGGTTCCCGTATTCTATTATTTCAGGTTTCAGAGTAGCAGCCGTGTTATTCTGTATCCGCAAAAAGAAGAACAGGAGTACTTGTGGCACCTTAGAGACTAACAAATTAATGGACACAAATCTGACATCAGGAATCAAAATACTCAAAAACCAGTGGAAGAAGACTTTAACCTGTCTGGTCATTCAGTGACAGACCTGCGGGTGGCTATATTACAACAGAAAAACTTCAAAAACAGACTCCAACGAGAGACTGCTGAGCTAGAATTGATATGCAAACTAGACACAATCAACTCCGGTTTGAATAAGGACTGGGAATGGCTGAGCCATTACAAACATTGAATCTATCTCCCCTTGTAAGTATTCTCACACTTCTTAACTGTCTGTACTGGGCTAGCTTGATTATCACTTCAAAAGTTTTTTTTCTCTTAATTAATTGGCCTCTCAGAGTTGGTAAGACAACTCCCACCTGTTCATGCTCTCTGTATGTGTGTATATATATCTCCTCAATATATGTTCCATACTATATGCATCCGAAGAAGTGGGCTGTAGTCCACGAAAGCTTATGCTCTAATAAATTTGTTAGTCTCTAAGGTGCCACAAGCACTCCTGTTCTATTATTTCAGGGATCAATAATTCAGCCATTATAACCGTCGCCCGTGCCACCTGCCCTATTCTAGCTCAGTCTCATTGAATTCGCTGGGGGTAGGGCTGAAGGAGGGAATGTTTATAGCTGAAATCACCAAAATGTGTTTTGCCAGGTTAATGTTAATCGGATCTGTTCCGCTCTCCTTCTCGGACATTCTCTCTGGGGATCCCGGAGACAGAAAGGAGCTGGTGTTACCATCTTGGCTACCAATCCCCACGGTGACTCTCTACACTAGCAATTCTCCAAGTGTGGGCAGAGCCTCCCAATGAAGGCACAGGAATGTGTCAAGGGAGGCGTGAACAGTGTGGGTTGTTTGGGTTTTTTTAAAGAGCACTGGCTGTCAGCCCCAGTTGGCTGCGGCTCATGAGGAAGGAACAGGCCTAGCTGGGAGTTGTGGATCAATGCTCAGGCTCTCAAACCCAGGTGCAGCAGCAGCACAGAAGTAAGAGTGGCAATGGGGTGATAAGTGTTGTGAACAGCGATATTGATGAATATTATTTTTCAGGTGGCCACCCTAACTTCTGTGCTGCTATTGGAGGTCTTCAGAGCTGTGCACATTGCCAGCAACTACTCTGCCTTTAGAGCTGGGTGGTGATATATTTGCTTTTGAGGGTGGGGGCGTAAATGACTACAGACACCAAGTGGGAGAGGGCGGCAATGAAACACATCTCAGAACCACTGGTCTACACTCTTATGGGCACCACGTTTATAAAATGATAAATCTTCCCCAAAGTATGTCTTGTGAGGCATCATAGGAAAAGTCATCACCTGCTGAATATTAGTGTCCCATTAAAATGTGTCTATCAGCACTGTCCATGGAGCTCTGAGAGTTTGCTGTATGTTTGTTACATGCTGTAAAGCTGGAAAACGCCCACAGACGAGCTCCTCAGAGACAATGTCACCTGCACACCAGCTCGGTGCTACGTGGCCAGTAATTGCTCAGCCGGCCGTTCACCAGCTGTGGAGCTGGGAACAGGAGAGTTACAATTCTCCGGAAGGACGGCTGCACGCTCACTTAGGCCACAGACTGATTGTCGCCTGCCCCCCGGCTGGGGGATGAACCTCAAAGAGGAGAGTGGTATAAAAGCACAAGGGAGAATTGCCTCTATTTTTACCTCTCCTCTCCCATCTTTACAGAAGGCAACAAGATGGCTTGAAAGGCAACAGGGAGGGTGGATCAAGGCTGGAAGGAAATCCAGCTTGGATTTAAGAACTGTGAACTGCCTGCAACAGCGGGTGGGGTGAGAAAACCTGCTTGCTTCTCATTTTCCTTAGTTTGGTATAATTTAGGTTTTAAAATGCATGTTTTAATTTTATAGTTTTAACCGTTTCTGACCTTTAACATCTTTCTCTCTTGTAATCCCTGAAAACCCCCTTGCTCCAGTTACTAAACTGGTTTTAGTGTTTTGTCTGGACCTGTGTGTTTTCATTGAAGCGTTTGGGGGATTTGACTGGAGAGAACAAGGCTATGGCCTAATCCGGCCCCTTTATGGGGACGACCCACTAATTACTGAGTTTGTCCAGTGCAGTGGACAGACTGAGCAGTCCAAGATGCACATTCCCGGGGTGCAAGGCTGGGAATAGAGAACTGGCTGATGTTGCTGTGTCGTTTGGTACATTCCTGAGTGTCTGGCTGGTCGCACTCAGTGCAGTGCAGCCAGGAGTGACTTTGAAGGCTGGTGGCTGTGTGTGAGCAGAGCGTGGAGGGGTTTGTTGTTCACACAGGGAAGCAGCCGGGTGGATATGATTTAAATCACTAGTCAGGAAGACTCAATTTAATCATGGTGTTCTACATAAAAATATATTCTTGTTGGTTGTTATAACCTTAATACATATTCTTCACAACCAGGGCTGGTGGAAGGATGTTTTGCGCCCTATGTGAAACTTCCACTTTGTGCCCCCCCGTCCCTGAGCCCCCACCCTGGAACGCCCCCCCCCTCCCTGCAGCTCTCCCCTTCCGCCCTGAGGCTCCCCGCACGGCAGCTCCGCCCTGAGGCTCCCCACCCTGTGGCAGCTCCCCACTCCACACCCTGAGGCACCCCCCCACCCCAGCTCACCCCTGCCCCACCTCCTCCCCGAGCACACCATCGCCGCTTCACTTCTCCCACCTCCCAGGCTTGCAGTGCCTAAGCTGATTGGCGCCACAAGCCTGGGACAAATTATACCAGCTCACCCCTGCTTCACCTCCTCCCTGAGCCCGCCGTGCCTGTTTCACTTCTCCCGCCTCCCAGGCTTGCGGCACCAATCAACTTAGGCTCCACAAGCCTGGGAGGCGGGAGAAGTGAAGAAACCACAGCGTGCTTGGGGAGGAGGTGGGGCAGGGGTGAGCTGGGGCGGGGAGTTCCCCTGCGTGCCGCCCCACCCCGCTTGCTGCAGGCGGCCCTCCCCGCTCTCCATTGCCTCAGGTCCCTTCACCTAAATGCCAGCAGCGACTGCGGCTGCTGAAGATCCAGATGCCACGGTTGCTGCTGAAGAAAATGGTGCCCACCAAATCCTAGCACCCTAGGCTACCGCCTACATGGCCTAAATGATTCCACCGGCCCCGTTCACAATGCAGAGATAGCTGTAGGTTTCATTTTTAGAAGGCACACACTGTACATTTTTAAACAGTGATTTATTTTGAAAACTTTTCAGATTAGTTTTACAGCTATATCAGACAATGAATGTTTGTTTGGTTATTTCATTACCAAAGGTAATTGAAGCAGATATTTATGAAGTCATTAGGAGGTGAACTATTTAACTAAAACAACAATGTTCAGTATTCTGGATTTGTTTCTTCAACAGCAAACATATAATATTTTAACAGAAAAGTGTATGTCCCTCTCTTCTCACATTTGTCTCCAGACTTCTCCTTCTCCAGATCTATTCTGCCTCCAACAGTCTTGTATTCATTGTACTTCTTGAAAATTTGCAAGTTTGGAGAGCGGTAAGGGATTAACTCTTTGTACACTAATTTGCAGAGGGACAATAGAGGTGAGGTCTGTTATTTCTCACCTCTACATATTAATTTATTTTAAAACATTTTTACTGTTAACAAGTATGTTACCTTTGGAGACACAAAGACAAAGTTTGAGAACTGGCAAACTAAGCATCTCTCATGGTATCTTCTAGACTGAGCACTGAGTCCCATAGGGTAGATAGAAAGATTTACCTAAGTAATCTATACAGAAGCCTGTGGATCCCCATAAGACTGGGTCCTTAATGCATGAACTACAGGAACTCATTTACAAAAGTTTTCTTAAACATGACATGTCTATATTGTCTCATACTATAGAATTAGAATGTATAATCCCTATTCTATGATGAGAAATCTTTGAGCTATAATGTATCTTTACCTTTAGATAAAATGGTTTTTGAGGAAAAAAATTATCAAAAAGAAAAACGATTTAAATAAAAAAAAATCTGATTTTCTTGATTTTCTTTTTTAAATCATTGATTTTTATTCACTCTGGGAAGCAGTGTAAAACATGCCCTGGGATGGAGAATTAAGCAGTTCAGCAGTCCAGATGGTACCCTGGGGAATGTCTCACACCTGCTGTCTCCTGGCACCATTGTGCCTTCATCATCCTGATCCTGAAAGGCAAGTTACGCAGGGCAAACCAGAGAAGAGGAACCAGCCGACATCCTCAACTCCACCGACGTTGGTTTTGGCTAAATCCTGAACTCCCCCTGGCATGGGAGACTTGTTCTGCTGCCAGCCTTCCCCTCATGCATCTGTTTCCTTCCCAATGGTCAGGGGTGAAAGTAACTTAAAGGACTTAGCCCAAGGGTGAGCAAACTTTTGGGCTCGAGGGCCACATGAGAGTTGTAAAATTGTATGGAGGACCAGATAGGGAAGGCTGTGCCTCCGTAAACAGCTTGGCCCCGCCCCCTATCCGCCCCCTCCAACTTCCCAGCCCCTGACTGCCCCCCCTCAGAATCTCCAACCCACCCCCACTCCTTGTTTCTTGACCACCCTCTCCGGAGACCCCCACCCTAACTGCCCCACCCAGAACCCTCCCGCCCAACCCCCCTTGCTCCCTGTCCAATGACAGCCCCATCCCCTATCCACCCCCTGCCCCCTGACAGACTCCCGGGACTCCCACGCCCCATCCAACCCCCTCTGCTCCCTGACTGCCCCCTCCAGAGACCCCCCCCCCAACCACCACCCCGGAACCCCAACCGCTATGCAACCCACCCTGCTCCCTGTTCCCTGATTGCCCCCCGGGAGCTGCTGCCACTTATCCAACCCCACATCCCTGTCTCCCCTACCATGCTACTCAGAGCAGCGTGTCTGGCTCCGCGCCGATCTAGACACACTGCTCCGCGGAAGTGCACAGCCCCATCCCCAGAGCGCTGGCCACACGGTCAGCCTTGTTTGTCATCAGGCAATCCACACAGGAGAGAGACCCCACAAGTGCTTGGACTGTGGGAAAAGTTTCAAAGAGAGATCACAGCTTGTTAAATATCAGATAATCAAAACAGTAGAGAGACTCCACAAGTGCTTGGACTGTGGGAAAAGTTTCATACAGAAGTTTTTTGGTTGAAGGATAGCTACTTTTAAATCTGTTGTTGAATGTCCAGGGATATTGAAGTGTTCTCTTACTGGCTTTTGTATGTTACCAATCCTGATTTGTGTCCATTTATTCTTTTACATAGAGACTGTCCGGTTTGGCCAATGTACATGGCAGAGGGGCATTGCTGGCACATGATGGCATATATTACGTTAGTAGATGTGCAACTGAATGTGCCCCTGATAGTGTGGCTGATATGGTTGGGTCCTATGATGGTGTAGCTAGAGTAGATATGGGGACAGAGTTGGCAACGGGGTTTGTTGCAGGGATTGGTTCCTGGGTTAGTGTTTCTGTGGTGTGTAGTTGCTGGTGAGTATTTGCTTTAGATTGGGGGCTGTCTATAAGCAAGGACTGGCCTGACTCCCAAGGTCTGGATGGAAGCTGGAGGCAGGTAGGTAAGTATAGCGGTCAGTAGGTTTCCGGTATAGGGTGGTGTTTATGTGACCCGCACTTATTTGCTATGGTGTCCAGGATCTCTTGTGTGGACTGGTATAGGCTGAGGTCAGTGGTGTGGTGGAAATCGTTGAAATCCTGGTGAGGGAGGGGTTCCTCTCCCCAGGAACTCCAGTGGACCAGGGCCAAGCCTGCAGAGGGGCTCCTCTCCCTGCCTGCCTTCACGGCCCTCGATAGCCAACAGGTCCCGCCCTCCCCATGTCGCACCCTGTCCTGCGTTGAGAGTTTCTTTGCCCCACTCACCCCACACGGATCCCTCTTGTGATACCCTCTGCACCCCATGTTCACCACTTGTGTAGGGTTATGATATTTTGTGTGCATAGTGTGCCTGGTGAGGGATCATTGGTAAACTCATGATCTGCTGAATATTGTGCCGTTGAAATGCATGTGACACCAGTGCATATAGAATGGTGAGATTTTAATGTATGTTTGTTGCTAGCCTGACCATATGCCAGGTGCCCCAAAAGAGGACACTAATGGGGGGTGGCAGCTGATAGAGTGTGTAGAGTTAGGAGTGCTGGAGGGGGTGCTGTGGGGGTACTCATGAGGTGAGGGCAGTGTTGGCTGCTGTCACAGTGGCAGGGCGCTGGCAGCAGCTGTCAGTCAGCGTCGACGTGCGGGATGCCTCCCCTCCCCTCAGGGCTGGGAGTCTGGGCCTGGGTGAGTGGGATCTGGCAGCAATCAATCAGCTATGGATGCAGGGCAATTGGATAGTTGGGAAGGTGACTAATCAGGGATGTTTCTGAGCTTCAGCCCTTGTGCTCTGCAAACACCCCCGGACATTTGCTGTTATGGCAAAACCTGCTCAGCAGGCTCAAAGACGAGGATCTGTCTATAAAGACCCAGACATATGTCAAAGTTTTTGTTACAGAAATATGTCATAGTTCTGGGGATTCTCCCACTCAAACTCCTCAGAGATGACAAAGGACTGACTGTGGGTGTTAGAAACCCCTTATCTGGCTGTCCATCACCAAGAGGAAGAAAGGGGTAAACAAAGAAATTTATAATTCACCTGAAGGATGCTTTGGAGCTCACACACACCATGAAGTTGCCTGACCCCATGACTGTTGGCCCCTTACTGAAACTTAGTGGGGGGATTTTGGTTGGTTTCTCCCAGTACCAAAAGACAGGAAGGGCCAATGAGAAATGAAAACCCTGAGACTAGTCCCCAGGGCGAATGGAGAGAGGCCAAGGCACTAGGTCAACCTCGTTGACAGGGCTGGCAGGCCAATGAAGGAGTCAGGTGCCAATTCTCTGTGTGAGCTGGAGCTGCCTGCCAGAGAAGGGCAGAGCTAAGGGGAGAGGAGCATCTAGACCTGGGTTGGAGGCAGAGGAGTAGAAGCACTGATGCAGAGGGAAGCTGGGTCTGGAGCAGTCTGGTGCTGGGTGTGGTGAACAGCTGGGGAGAGCGAGGGGGGACCCTGGGCAGCGTGGGATGACATAATGTTTTCTATTCCTCTTTCCCATTTTTTCCTTAATTTTTTTAATTACTTGCTGTTTAATAAATCGTATTTGTTCTGAACTCTATGCAGTGCTGAATAGCGACATCAGGGATGCGTCCGGAGTGAAGAGAGGACCCCAGAGTGGGGATACAACACCCTAGCCTCTGTCCTGAGTGATCACAACAAAATTGGGGATGAAGACCCTGCAGGAATCTTGGGGCCAGCCTTGTCAGGGTTTCAGACACCGGAGTGGGAGGGGAGTCCGGGAGGTCAGTCAGGTCTCCAGGTAAAGGGAGCGAGGACTCAGCTCCTTTTGCTATTCCATACAATCAGGGTGGTGTATAAGCCAGAAAAGTTCCCCACAATAGTAAGACCATTCCCCCCACTTACCTCACTGCATATTTATTGGTTTCTCGTAAAGTTAGTTAGGATTATAGGGGAAACTGTCTCAGCGGCCACTAGTAAGAGTTCCCGGCCACACTCTGAGGGCACCACATTTGGTTGTGAGAATCCCTGGGCTAGATGCTCATGATGGGCCCTTCTGATCATAGAGCCTGTGAGTGGAACAGGAGCCGGACACAGAGATGCTGCAGCGCGCTGGGTTGATCGCTAGGACCCAGGAGCAGCTGGGAGGCGGCTCTGGGGGGAGCGATCGCTGGGCTCAGGCCCGGCAGCAGGAAGTGACTCGCAGCCGCTGCGGGGACTCTGGCTCCAGGCTCCTGGCGAGATCCCCGAGCCCCGGCGGCTGGTGCTGGGAGCCCGGAGCCCGGGCTGCAGCCGGGAGAGGGGAATCTCCAGCAGGGCCCTTCCCGCTGCTCCCCAGGAGCCTCTCCCAGGGCAGAGCCCCCAGCCCGGCCAGGCCCCTTCCCGGCCCGGCCCCTGCCCCAGGGGGCCCCGCTCGGAGGGAAGGTGAGAGAGACCCGCCCCCCCCCCGTCACCCCCGGGCTGCAGAGGGAGGAGGGAGCAGGAGGCGGGTGCTGGCGATGCGGGGGGCAGGCTGTGATGGGGGCTGGGGTGCACTGAAGGGAAGATGGAGGGATCGAGGGGATTGTGGGGTGGAGAGGAGCGTGGCTGGAATGGGGGAAGATGTGAGTCGGGGGCACTGCGAGGGAAGGGTGTGTGTGGGGAGACTGGCGGTGGACAGAGGCAAAAACCCAGCCCCCTACACCACACCCTGCTACCAGTGTGTTATTGTCAGACACACCCGTGTTGGTTGGGTCTGTGCAGGGCCGGCTCTAGGTTTTTTGCCGCCCCAAGCGAAAAAAAGTGTGGCTGCCCCCACCCCAGAGCTCCCTCCCTGCACCCTTCCGCTGCCCCAGCCCTGGGCTCTCCCACCCACCCGCACCCACTGCCATCCCAGCCCTGGGCTCTCCCCCCTCACCACGTGCGGCCCGAGCTCTGGGCTCTCCTCCCCCATCCGCACCCCCTGCCATCCCAGCCCTGGGTTCTCCCCGCCCCTCCACCTGCACCCTCCTTCCGCCCCAGCCTTGGATCACTGGTAACTCGCTCCCAGGGTGGGTCATTCAGCAGGAATTTTGGATGTTCACAGAACACAGACAGGATTGGTTCCCATATGGTTACAGCCCCCCACACCCACACCCTGCTCCCAGTGTGTTATTGTCAGACGCACCCGTGCTCGTGTGGTCAGTGCAGGGCCGGCTCTAGGTTTTTTGCCGCCCCAAGGAAAAAAATGTGGCTGCCCCCACCACAGAGCCCTGGGCTCCCCCCCTGCACCCTTCTGCTGCCCCAGCCCTGGGGTCTCCCCCCCACCACGTGCAGCCCGAGCTCAGGGCTCCTCTTTTTCCCCCGCACCAGTGCCCGCCCACCCACACACCCCTTCCTGCCCCAGCCCTGGGCTCTTCCCTCCATCCACCTGCACCCTCCTTCCGCCCCAGCCCTGGATCACTGGTAACTTGCTGCCAGGGTGGGTCATTCAGCAATTTTGGATGTTCACAGAACACAGACAGGATTGGTTCCCATATGGTTACAGAACTGCAGTAAAGTGGAACCATTTTCAGCTTGTGTGATTGGAGGATATCTGGATGCATATTATAAGCCTGTTCCCCATCAAAGAGGAAAAGTTGAAGTGTCTTTATTATTCTTTTGTTCCACTCTTTGTTTCTGTGGGGAATTTGCCAATGCAATGTCACTGTCTTCCTTTCAAACAAATTAAACTAAAAAAAAAAAAAAAAAGGCAATTGCTGTTGAAAATAGCAATTCCAGTCCTAAAAACCACGGGGAAGCATTTCTTGCTCAATTTTATCCTACTTTTTCTACAGCAAGTTACAGTGGATCAGTATATTTGATTTGGGAGAATTGAAGTAACAGCTGCCCAAATTGAGTTTGAGCACTCCTGAATTTCGAGGTGTTCAAATCTGGAAGGCAGGTGCTAGATTCCCTTTCTGAATATTAGCTAAATCCGGAAAGGAAAAGTCAATTTCTGCTTCCATGGCTCAGAAGTGGAAATCCTCCTACGGGCCTGATACTGTATCTGAAGCTGCCCAGGTCCTCTAGCAGAGCCTCCCCTCCCTTACTTTTCATTTTAAATTCTAGTGGGATCCACGTACCTCCCTTGCTAGGCTTCAGATAGAGAGGTGCACTGTCCATTTAGTCCACCCAATTCCTTCTTTGGGGGCTGCAAGGTGAGGTCACACCCGTATCCCTAATCCAGTCTGGGGAAGTCTTCTGAAGGGAATATCTGGGCCAAAGCTTTTTTCTACTCCTTGGGCACACTTGTTCCCCATTCACAGGGCCACCCGGCTCTAGCAATGAGCTCTCCCTTCACAACAAGCTGCAGTATGAGATTTCAGCTACCATACTCCGTCCCCCTCCCTTTCCTGTTAATAGCGGCCAAGGGAATGCTGGGAAATGTAGTTCTTTCCCTTCTCTAGGGCTGGCTCTATAGGCAGGGAACTAACCAAGGAACAACAGCTCCCAGGGCCCCCTGTTGGCTCTCAGCTCCCAGGCTGGATCCCTGCCCGCTGGTGTCCCTGCAAATGGGCTGCCCCAAGCAGGTGCTTGCTTTGCTGGTGCCTAGAGCCGCCCCTGGGTCTGTGTCTCATGAGTTTTGGGGTCGCCCAGGGTCCTGATCTGATTTCTGGGCAGGATTCACATCTCAGCCACACCGGAGTCACTGCTGCTTTGGGCAGGCAAGGAGTGTGGATGGGCCAATAGGATCAGCCTCTGCCTGCCTGTCCCTGGGGGCTGCTGGGGGAGTCCAGGGCAGCTCATTCTTTAGGTGATACCATCACAGAGCTCCTGCTGCTCCTAAGGGAGAGGAGTTTACACGGCAGTGTGGGGAAATCCCCCAAAGTGGCCCCTTTAGTTCTGCTTTTTTTCCTAGCATTTGGCTCAGAGATACTGTTACTGGGATGGTCTGAAGAGTCTGGGGGTAATCGGGGTGTGACATGGACTGAAGCCCTTTCTGTAACCTCCCCCATCACCCCTCTCGCCCCAACAGGCTGAGGAATCACGTCCACGTTTTGCTCCAGATGGGCCGGTCTTCCAGGAAAGAGGGAAGGGAAATGTCTGTGATGGAGCCAGCTCAGGTAGGGGATTATCAGGGGCAGGGAGGAGACAGGATGTGATAAACCTGCTGTTTTTCTGAGTGGGCCCATTGGTGACGGGGGAGGGGAGACGGGACATTCCCCCATTTCTCAAACAGGATACAACCCCCTTGCACAGGGCTGGGAACATTTTCAAGGCTCCCAGTGCTGGAGTGAGACCCCACTAGCCTGAGGCTGCTGTGAATTATGAAGGGAAGTTGTCGGGTTTCCTGTCCCTGTCCCTGGCTTAGGGCTCTGCTTCCCATATTAGCCTGTGGCTGCCACGTGTGTGGGAAATGAAACGACCCTGCCCTGCTCTGTGTGCTGGGGTGGACAAGGAGCTCTGACCTTCTCCCCAGGCACTGAAGCCTCCTGGCTGCTCTCAGCAGGGTGGGGGTGGGATTCTGCTACTCTGGCCCTCCCAGAGCTTCCATTTCTTTATCCTTCCTCCCACGTTACTAGTGGGATTGTTGCTGGGGCAGCAAGTACTGAGTGGGGGACTTTTGTTGTTTCAGTTACCAGTGACGTTCGAGGAGGTGGCTGTGTATTTCACCCAGGGGCAGGGGGCTCTGCTGGAACCCGCTCAGAGAGCCCTCTACAGGGACGTCATGCAGGAGAACTACGAGACGGTGACCTCGCTGGGTAAGGGATTCCCGTTCCTTCAGATACTAGAAGTAGGGTGACTGGATGAGAGAGGTGAAATATCAGGACACGGGGAGGGAGCCAAACAAAAAACAAAAAACAAGCCGGCGGTGAAGGAAAACAAAAAAAACCGCCGGAGCACAGGAAAAATTGGTGGGGGCTGAGAACCCACCGGCGCCTCCACGCCCCGTCCCGCCCGCACCAGATTGCCTCCGTTCCGTCTCCACCACCCACCTCGGGGAGGGAGGTGGGCAGCACACAGAGCCCCTCCCCCAGCCAGAGGGACCCGCCAGGGGGGCCAGTTGAGTCCCAGCAGTGCTAGCCTTACCTGGAGCGGCTCCCAGGAAGCATCCAGCAGGCAGGTCCCGTCCCTCTGGCTCCTAAGGTCGAGCGGGTCAGGAATGGTCGAAGGGGGTGGGTGGGCTTGCTGCCGGCGTCTACAAGCCCCACACCCCAGCACTCAGCATAGACCTCCTCACTGCCTCTGTGCGTGCCTGGGGAGTGGGGCTACAGCACTCTGCAGGCTCATGCCGGCCGGCGGGGAAGAGCCAGGTGTTCATTTGTGCTTCCCCAGGCCCAGGAAGAAGATGTGAGTGGCGACGGCTTTCGTCCTCCACCAGACGGTCCCCTGATATCAGGACATAGTGCGTCCCAGCCGATGTAAGGTCGGGACATGGGACAAATACCCTAAAATCGGGACTGTGCTGATAATATCGGGTCGTCTGGTCACCCTAACTAGAAGCCGTGGGGTCTGCGTGTCTGAATCTGGTCAGATTCTTCCTTGGTCAGTTAGATCAGAGGCGAGTGGTTCCATAATGCACAGCTGCCGTATGAGAGAGACTTGCATCTCTGTGCCCTCTCCAGTGGGACATGGGTGTCAAAATCCAATGGACAAGCTAAACCATCCCCACCCCTCCAGCTTTCAAAGGGGCATAAATCCAGCATTGTCCTGACTGTGTTGTTTCTCGGCTTCACGCACAAACCCTGTTCACCTCCCTCCTTGGGAATAGCTCCAGCCATGGGGAGTGCTCTGGGCTCTGCAGGTTTAGAAAGAAGCAGGGGTTTAAGTGCAGAGCTGTGTGAGAGTCAGCAAGGCCCCCAGAGTGCACAATCCTGGGAACGCCTAGTGAGAGTGTAGTAATAATTCAATTCACCTCCCCAGACAACTCCCTCTGCACAAGGGGGCTCACTGACCATTTCCCCATCCTCTTGGATTAACCGCTCTTCCAGCAGAGCACAGGGACAGGTTGCACTCACGGAATGTTCTTTCTGACAAATACTCCACCAATGCTCCATGCACCGTGATCTGGTCTGATTTCACCCTCTGCACAGGATTTCCAATTCCCAAACCTGAGCTCATCTCCCGGCTGGAACGAGGGGAAGAGCCGTGGGTGCCCGATCTCCAGGCCTGCAAAGAAAGAAGGCTTCCGAGATGCACCCATACAGGTGAGGACTGACACAGAAACAATCTAGGGAATGAAAGAAGTTGAGAATCCCAAAATATGGTGTGAGTAAGCACCCTCAGTTCTTCCTCATCTCAGCTGGGACAGGGCTGCAGTCATCAGATATAGCTCAAGCCATTCTATCGAGCCTCTTAGCTGCAGGAGTTTGCTTCCCAGCTTTCCTTCCCTGTGAGTGTTTGGGTGGGATGTGGTGGCAGAGTGCAATTACTCACTCTTTGTGTTGGGTTTTTCCTCGGTGCTATTCCTCATTCTCCCCAGCACAATGACTCCTGTCTGGATTGTGTCTCTCCCAGTAGGTGCTGAGCGAGAGAGTGAGAATCAGCAGGGGAATCATCATGAGGAAGTTCCCGGGGAAGTGGAACTGCAGGGGACCTTTGTAGGAAGAGCTGAAGGGAATTTTTCCCAGTGCTTGGAGCAGGAAGAAGGCTGGGGTAACTGGCACAGGTCAGAGAGGCTTCTGGAAAACCACGCAGGGAAGAGAGTGGATGAATCTATTAACGCTGGGGGAGGAGGCAAGGATCCCAGAGCGCAGCAGACAAATCCCAAGGAAGAGACACCCGGGCACTACCCTCAGTTTGCGAAAGAATTCATTGTGAGATCACAGCTTGTGACACATCAGAAAATCTATACTGGAGGGAAACCCCCTCAATGCTTGGACGATGGGGAAAGTTTTAATAAGCTCTCAGATCTTAATAACTATGGGAGCAGCCACACTGAAGAGAAACCCGCTCAATCCCTCCAGTGGGGGAAATGTTTCATTTCGAAGACACATATAATTAGACATCAGTTAAGCCACACAAGGGAGAGACCCCATAAGTGCTTGGACTGTGGGAAAAGATTCATAAGAAAGTCAAACCTTGTTAAACATCAGGCAATCCACAGAGGAGAGAGACCCCACAAGTGCTTGGACTGTGGGAAAAGTTTCATACAGAAGTCAAACCTAGTTCGTCATCAGGCAATCCACACAGGAGAAAGATGCCACAAGTGCTTGGACTGTGGGAAAAGTTTCATAAGAAGGTCAGACCTTGTTAAACATCAGGCATTACACACAGGAGCGAGACCCCACAGGTGCTTAGACTGTGGGAAAAGTTTCATACAGAGGTTAGAGCTTGTTAAACATCAGGCAATCCACACAGGAGAGAGACCCCACAAGTGCTTGGACTGTGGGAAACTTTTCATACAGAGGTCACACCTAGTTCGTCATCAGGCAATCCACACAGGAGAGAGACTCCACAAGTGCTTGGACTGTGGGAAAAGTTTCAAAAGAAGGTCACACCTAGTTCGTCATCAGGCAATCCACACAGGAGAGAGACTCCACAAGTGCTTGGACTGTGGGAAAAGTTTCAAAAGAAGGTCACACCTAGTTCGTCATCAGGCAATCCACACAGGAGAGAGACCCCACAAGTGCTTGGACTGTGGGAAAAGTTTCATAAGAAGGTCACACCTTGTTAAACATCAGGCATTACACACAGGAGCGAAACCCCATAAGTGCTTGGACTGTGGGAAAAGTTTCATACAAAGGTCAGACCTTGTTCATCATCAGGCAATCCACACAGGAGAAAGACCCCACAAGTGCTTGGACTGTGGGAAAAGTTTCATAAGAAAGTCAAACCTTGTTAAACATCAGGCAATCCACACAGGAGAAAGACCTTACAAGTGCTTGAACTGTGGGAAAAGTTTCATAAGAAAGTCAAACCTTGTTCAACATCAGGCAATCCACACAGGAGAGAGACCTCACAAGTGCTTGGACTGTGGGAAAAGTTTCATGAAAAGGTCAGACCTTGTTAAACATCAGGCATTACACACAGGAGCGAGACCCCACAGGTGCTTAGACTGTGGGAAAAGTTTCATACAGAGGTTAGAGCTTGTTAAACATCAGGCAATCCACACAGGAGAGAGACCCCACAGGTGCTTGGACTGTGGGAAACTTTTCATACAGAGGTCACACCTAGTTCGTCATCAGGCAATCCACACAGGAGAGAGACTCCACAAGTGCTTGGACTGTGGGAAAAGTTTCAAAAGAAGGTCACACCTAGTTCGTCATCAGGCAATCCACACAGGAGAGAGACTCCACAAGTGCTTGGACTGTGGGAAAAGTTTCAAAAGAAGGTCACACCTAGTTCGTCATCAGGCAATCCACACAGGAGAGAGACCCCACAAGTGCTTGGACTGTGGGAAAAGTTTCAAAAGAAGGTCACACCTTGTTAAACATCAGGCAGTCCACACAGGAGAGAGACCCCACAAGTGCTTGGACTGTGGGAAAAGTTTTATAGAAAGGACAGAACTTGTTAAACATCAGGCTTTACACACAGGAGAACGACCTCACAAGTGCTTGAACTGTGGAAAAAGTTTCATAAGAAGGTCACACCTTGTTAAACATCAGGCAATCCACACAGGAGAGAGACCACACAAGTGCTTGGACTGTGGAAAAAGTTTTATAAGAAAGTCAAACCTTGTTCAACATCAGTCAATCCACACAGGAGAGAAACCCCACAAGTGCTTGGACTGTGGGAAAAGTTTCATGAAAAGGTCATACCTTATTAAACATCGGGCTATCCACACAGGAGAGAGACCCCACAAGTGCTTGAACTGTGGGAGAAGTTTCATAAGAAGGTCACACCTTTTTTATCATCAGGCATTACACACAGGAGAGAGACCCCACAAGTGCTTGGAGTGTGGGAAAAGCTTCAGAAGAAAGTCAAAACTTGTTCAACATCAGACAATCCACACAGGAGAGAAACCTCACAAGTGCTTGGACTGTGGGAAAAGTTTCACAGAAAGGTCAAACCTTCGTAAACATCAGGCAATCCACACAGTAGAGAGCCCCACAGGTGCTTGGACTGTGGGAAAAGTTTCATACAGAGTTCAGAGATAGTTCGTCATCAGGCAGTCCACACAGGAGAGAGACCACACTATGGGAAAAGTTTCATAAGAAGGTCACACCTTCTTTATCATCAGGCACTCCACACGGGAGAGAGAGCCCACAAGTGCTTGGACTGTGGGAAAAGTTTTATACAGATGTCACACCTTGTTCAACATCAGTCAATCCACACAGGAGAGACTCCAGAGGTGCTTGGACTGCTGGAAATGTTTCATATAGAGGTCTAGCCTCATTACACATGGAAGAATCCATACAGGATCTAAACGTCTGTGACACATGGCAAGAAAGGGTTAAGCAACTTGTATGTAATTGACTCAGAGTCAACATTTAGAGAGAGATTTTAACAGTGTTTCTGCCTTAGATAAGCTAGAGTTTGAAATGTAAATGTGTATTTTTAAAGACTTGGAAGAAGAGGGCAAGTCATGTCTGAGTAACCTAATTGCCTTCTATGATGAGATAACTGGTTCTGTGGATGAGGGGAGAGCAGTAGATGTGTTATTCCTTGATTTTAGCAAAGCTTTTGATATGATCTCCTACAGTATTCTTGCCAGCAAGTTAAAGAAGTATGGGCTGGATGAATGGACCATAAAGTGTATAGAAAGCTGGCTAGATCATCGGGTTCAATGGGTAGTGATCAATGGCTCCATGTCTAGTTGGCAGCCGGTATCAAGTGGCGTGTCCCAGTGGTCGGTCCTGGGGCCGGTTTTGTTCAGTATCTTCATTAATGATCTGGAGGATGATGTGGACTGCACCCTCAGAAAGTTTGCAGATGACACTAAACTGGGAGGAGTGGTAGATATGCTGTAGGGTAGGGATATGATACAGAGGGACGTAGACAAATTAGAGAATTAGGCCAAAATAAATCTGATGAGGTTCAACAAGGACAAGTGGAGAGTCCTGCACTTAGGATCAAAGAATCCCATTCATTGCTACAGACGAGGGACCGAATGGCTAGGCAGCATTTCTGCAGGTTTATGGTGGATGAGAAGCTGGATATAAATCAACAGTCTGCCTTTGTTGCCAAGAAGGCTAAGGGCATTTTGGGCTGTTAAAGTAGGGGCATTGCCAGCAGATCGAGGGATGTGATCGTTCCCCTCTATTCAAGATTGGTGAGGCCTCATCTGGAGTATTGTGTCCAGTTTTGGTCCCCATACTACAAGAAGGATGTGGAAAAGTTGGAAGTCCAGCGGAGGGCAACGAAAATGATTAGGGGGCTGGAGCACATGACTTACGAGGAGAGGCTGAGAGAACGGGGATTGTTTAGTCTATAGAAGAGAAGAATGATGGGGGATTTGGTAGTTGCTTTCAACTACCGGAAAGGGGGTTCCAAAGAGGATGGATCTAGACTGTTCTCAGTGGTACCAGATGACAGAACAAGGAGTAATGGTGTATAGTTGCAGTGGGGAAAGTTTAGGTTGGATATGAGGAAACACTGTTTCCCTTTCTGGGATGATTTAGTTGGGGATTGGTCCTGCTTTAAGCAGGGGGTTCGACTAGATGACCTCCGGAGTTCCCTTCCAACCCTGATATTCTATGATTCTAAGAGGGGTAACTGTAGTAGTCTATGTTTAGCTATCCAAAGGGTTCCTGTATTCTGTTATTTCAGGGATCAATAATTCAGCCATTATAACCGTCGCCCGTGCCACCTGCCCTATTCTAGCTCAGTCTCATTGAATTCGCTGGGGGTAGCGGGTGAAGGATGGAGGGAATGTTTATAGCTGAAATCACCAAAATGTGTTTTGCCAGGTTAATGTCAATGGGATCTGTTCTGCTCTCCTGCTCGGACATTCTCTCTGGGGATCCCGGAGACGGAAAGGAGCAGATGTTACGTTCTTGGCTACCAATCCCCACGGTGACTCTATGCACTAGTAATTCTCCAAGTGTGGGTAGAGCTCCCAATGAAGGCACAGGAATGTGTCAGGGGAGGCGTGATCAGTGTGGGTTGTTTGGTTTTTTTTTAAAGAGCACTGGCTGTCAGCCCCAGTTGGCTGCGGCTCATGAGGAAGGAACAGGCCTAGCTGGGAGTTGTGGATCAATGCTCAGGCTCTCAAACCCAGGTGCAGCAGCAGCACAGAAGTAAGAGTGGCAATGGGGTGATAAGTGTTGTGAACAGCGATATTGACGAATATCACTTTTCACGTGGCCACCCTAACTTCTGTGCTGCTATTGGAGGTCTTCAGAGCTGTGCACATTGCTAGCGACTACTCTGCCTTTAGAGCTCGATGGTGATATATGTGCTTTTGAGGGTGGAGGGGTAAATGACCACAGACACAAAGAAGGCGGGTGGTGATGAAACACATCTGAGAACCACTGGTCTACACTCTTATGGGCACCACGTTTACAAAATGATAATTCTTCTCCAAAGTATGTCTTGTGCGGTATCCTAGGAAAAGTCATCACCTGCTGAATATTATTGTCCCATTAAAATGTGTCTATCAGCACTGTCCATGGAGCTCTGAGAGTTTGCTGTATGTTTGTTACATGCTGTAAAGCTGGAAAACGCCCACAGACGAGCTCCTCCTAGACAATGGCACATGCACACCAGCTAGGTGCTACGTGGCCAGTAATTGCTCAGCCGGCCATTCACCAGCTGTGGAGCTGGGAACAGGAGAGTTACAATTCACCAGAAGGACGGCTGGATGCTCACTTAGGCCACAGACTGATTGTCGCCTGCCCCCCGACTGGGGGATGAACCTCAAAGAGGAGAGTGGTATAAAAGCACAAGGGAGAATTGCCTCCATTTTTACCTCTCCTCTCCCATCTTTACAGAAGGAAGCAAAATGGCTTGAAAGGGAACAGGGACCTTGGACTGGGGAGGGTGTAAGGAAATCCAGCTTGGGTTTAAGAACTGTGAACTGCCTGCAACAGCGGGCGGGATGCGAAAACCTGCTTGCTTCTCATTTTCCTTAAATTGGTAAAATTTAGGATTTAAAATTCAAGTTTTAATTTTATAGTTTTAACCGGTTCTGACCTTTTACATCTTTCTCCCTTGTAATCCCTAAAAACCCCCTTGCTCCAGTTAATAAACTGGTTTTAGTGTTTTGTCTGGACCTGTGTGTTTTCATTGAAGTGTTTGGGGGATTTGACTGGAGAGAACAAGGCTGTGTCCTAATCCGGCCCCTTTATGGGGGTGACCCACTAATTACTGAGTTTTTCCATCACCGTGAACAGACCGAGCAGTCCAAGATGCACATTCCCGGGGTGTAAGGGATGGAGAATTAAGCAGTTCAACAGTCCAGATTGTACCTTGTGGAATGTCTCACACCCGCTGTCTCCTGGCACAATTGTGCCTTCATCATCCTGATCCTGAAAGGCAAACGAAGGAGGGCAAACCAGAGAAGAGGAACCAGCCGACATCCTCAACTCCACCGACTTTGGTTTTGGCTAAATTCTGAACTCCCCCTGGCATGTTAGACTTGAGGTTCTGCTGCCAGCCATCCCCTCACGCATCTGTTTCCTTCCTAATGGTCAGGGGTGCAAGTAACTTAAAGGACTTAGCCCAGGGGTGAGCAACATTTTTGGCCCAAGGGCAACATGAGGATTATAAAATTGTATGGAGGGCCAGGTAGGGAAGGCTGTGTCTCTGCAAACAGCCTGGCCCTGCCCCCTATCTGCCCCCTCCCACTTTCCACCCCCTGACTGCCCCCTTCAGAATCGCCAACAGTGACCTCGCTGGGTAAGGGATTCCTGTCCCCTCAGATATTAGAAGTAGGGTGACATAGATGTCTCGGTGAATTACCCAATCCCACATGCATCCTCCCTTTGGACCCGGCAGGATTCGGTATGTGGGAGCCCACACCCCCTCAACCAGTCCATATGCTTGGAAGGAGCACTGAGAACATCCGCACCTCCATTCAGATAGTCTCCAAGTATGTCTCCATGGCCACAGATCAGATGGTACTCCTGATGTGTCTGTAAGGGCAGTGGGCCAAGCCTGATACTCTAGATCATTCCGAATGGCCATTAGCTGGTCATTCAAGAAATCCTGAATTTTTGAACATGCTAGATCCCACTGCAATGCCTTCCCAGCCTTAGTGATATTCAATACCATCTCTGTCAGCAACTTCTGGGTCATAGAACTAAGGGCGGAGATAATATGTAACTCACCAACTCCAGCCTGTACCTGGGTTAGTTGTGCCCCAATTTCTCATCATGTTTTGGTTCTTAAAAATATTCCAAACTGCTGCTGCACTATTGGCCCCATCTCATAGGGATCCGGTCAAGTCACTTTTCTTTCTAGAGGAAATAACTCAAGCCCTCTGTTGTGCTAATCTAATGGCAGCCCCCTGTGAGCAATTTGGGTATGTAGAGGTGATCTGGAAATTGGATAAGGGTAATGAAAATTTAACAGTCCCTAGTGTAGTGTTAATCACAGTTCATTGATATCCTAATACATTTCTTTTTGGTGTAGTACTATACCACATTCCCAAGCATGGGTTCCACAAGTTTCTTCCTGCCAGTGTATAATTCTTTGTTTCTTCACCAGGGTCAGTTCTTAATGTCTCTTGTAGGCAGGAATCCCTGGACTTTGGTGGTTCCAATGAAGCAAGTGTTCCTTCTTCTCTTTTCCTGAAACAGTCATGGTTCAGCATTATACAGGGGAGAGGTTACTAGCACATCACCCTGTAATGGTTTTGTGTCTTCTAAAAAAATTCAAAGGCACAGTAGGTCTGTCAGTGGATAAGGGAGAGGTTACTAGCACTTCACCTTGTCTTTTTTTCCTTTTTCCTGCTGTCCAGAAGGCACAGCAGAGCTAGAAGGAGAAATAGGCTTATCAGTCGGAGAGCCCTCCCGAGGTGGAGGGGTCTTTTTACAGTGAGAAGCATGGGTCCATTCCAGGTAGGCAGTCCTTGGCACTTCACAGCGGTGTTGGTGGTTAACAGCACTTAGAAAGGGCCTTTCCAGCATGGAGCCAAAGCAGTCTTTTGTTGATGGACTTTACATAGACTCAGTCTCCTTGTTTCAATGAACAGCAGGGCTGCTAGGGTCTTTGGGTAGCACTTCTTTTATCTGTGAGAAAAGAAACCTAACGCATTTCATTAATGCCTGGCAGTGTTTTGCAGATCTCATAGTTGCTTGGGCACATTCAGGCCCCCCTGTTCTTGGCTGTCAGCCAAGTCTTAGCTGTGGGCATTGTCCTGGGATGGGGCCAGCATCTTATCTTTGGACTGAGCTTGCTAGCTATTTTTTTTCCAGTTAACTCGTTCTGTTCTTTTTCCTTCTCCCCTTCTTGGGTTCTTTTAACCTACAAAGGAAACTTCCAGTCTTCATTCATACACCTTTTCCCAACAATGAACACATACACATTGCTATTATACAGTACATTAGTCTTATTATTCAATGTATGCCATGTACACCCTTCCAGTAAAAGAACTTTATTACAGAGCTATGGAGTAACAAACCAGGACAAGCACACCCACCTTTGAGGAGTCCACTCGGTACAACCTCTGGTGTCCAATAGCTTTCCTCCCTCCCCAGCCCTCTGGCTAGAAATCTGAGGTAGCCAGAAGGATCCCATGGGCAATATGGGGAATGGGTTAACCTTCCATGTCCTTGCTTCCAAAGACTGTTGGTGTGCAAATTTTAACAATTTTGGCCATAGAACACAAAAATAATTCCTATTGTGCCAGTAAATGCATGGTACGTTGAATGCTATTCAGCTGGCATCCATTTTCTCTGATGATCTGAAAGACAAAACAACACAGGTCTACCCCTTCTGAGCAGTCAGTCAAGGGTATGTCTGTGTAGATTTGTTCCCGTGCTATAGCAGGGAGTTTCTTGAGGAGTTGGTGTAGTTTCTTTTGGTATGTCTCAGTGGGATCGGAGGATAGTGGCCTGTAGAAAGTGGTGTTGGAGAGTTGCTTGGCAGCCTCCTGTTCATAATCCGACCTATTCATGATGACTGCAGCCCCTCCTTTGTCAGCCCCTTTGATTAGAATGTCAGGCTTGTTTCTGAGGCCGTGGAAGGCGTTGCGTTCTGTGCGGCTGAGGTTATGGGGCAAGTGATGCTGTTTGTTCACAATCTGAGCCTGTGCACGTCTGTGGAAGCACTCTGTGTAGAAGTCCACTCTGTCATTTCGACCGTCAGAAGGAGTCCACGTAGAATTCTTCTTCTCGTATTGTTGATAGGAGGGTTCCTTTGGGTCAGTGCGCTGTTCAGTGGTGTGTTGAAAATATTCCTTGAGTCGGAGACGACAAAAGTAGGCTTCCAGATCACCACAGAATTGTATCATGTGCGGGCGGGTGGTGGGGCAGAAAGAGAGTCCCCGAGATAGGACAGACTCTTCTGCTGGGTTAAGGGTGTGTTTGGATAGATTAACAATATTGGTGGGTGAGTTAAGGGTACCCTTGTTGAAGCCCCCTGTGGCGTGTAGGAGTTTAGATCGTTTACTGCCCTTAATAAGCATCAGAAAATAAACACACGAGAGAGAACCCATAAGTGTTTGGACTGTGGGAAAGGTTTCACAGAGATCAGCACTTCTTACACATCAGACACTTCACACAGGAGAGGGACCTCGTAAGTTCTTGGACTGTGGGAAAGGTTTCATACTAAGCTCACAACTTATTAGACATCAGAGAATCCACACAAGAGCCAGACCTTATATATGCTTGGAATGTGGGGAAAATTGTAACTGTAGCTCAAAACTCACTCAACATGAAAAAACCCACATGTGAGAAAGACACTATAAATATTTTGAAAGTAGGAAAAGTTTAATTGGAGCTCTCGTCTTATTGCACACCTCACATTCCTTCTTAAGACAAACCTCAGAATTGCCTCGACTGTCGGAAATGTTTCCTGTAAAAGTCAGCCGTTATAACACATCAAAGGATCCACACAGGAGAGAGACCTCATCAGTGCTTGGACTGTGGGGAAAGCTTCATTCAGCGATCACCCCTCATTAAAAGTCAGAGAATCCACAGAGGTACGAGAGAGCCTAGGAATAGCCGGACTGCAGAAAAAGATTCAATTTGACTTCACACCTCAGTGACCCACACAGCAGAGAGGCCTTGAATGCGGGGGAAGCATTAGGTGCTCCCGGAGTATCAAGCATCTAGAAATCTGTACAGGGAAGAAACCGCTGAGATGTTCTCAGTGCGGAAAACGCTTCAAGTGGAGCTAACACCATGTTGGACATCCGAGACTCCCCCACACAGCAGGGAAATTCTCTCAGGGCCCTGACTAGGCCATAGGAATAACCCCATTTCCTCGTTCCCACACACGTCAGGGGCTTTTGGCTCCCAAGCATCCAGCTGCCCATGACTGGGGTGAGGATCCAGCAGCAGCCAAGCATCAGCTGGTCAGTGACCCACTGGCTCTGCCTGGTCTAAGCAAACCCCAGGCAGAGGAGGAGACGCCCCGATCAGCCCCTCCCCCCTGCTGCAGCCCTGGCTGCTGAGCTGATGGGCCACAGGTCGGGGAAGGGAGAGAAAGAAACTCCACCAGCTGCTCCCTCTGCCTGGCTGAAGTTCCCCCCTCTCCCCACCCCTGCCAGCCAGGATCCCTCTGCCATGGAGATGAGGAGAAGGACACTTGGGCCAGACCCCACCTTCACTCTAGACACCTGTCCCCAACCCCCATCTTCCACCAGCCCCTGAGCTGGGCTTCCCCACTGACTTGAGCTGTTCCCTTTTGGGCAAGTGTCCCTGGGGGCTGGTAACTCCTCCCCTCCCCAAATCCCCCAAGGTGCTGGGCTCTGGGGGAATCAAATGTTAAGGGATCAGGACTTCGGGTTCTGAAGATGTCTCTGGGGATTGAATGGCTGGGGCTGGTGCAGCTTGATATCAGGGGGAACTGGGTGCGGGGGTATCACGTGTTTGGGGATCATAGGATAAACGCATTCAGACAGCACCACTGAGAGGCACTGATTCCCACAGGACCTTTTGTCAGAGGCCTGGAGATCCCACCTCTGCCTCCGCAGCATCAGCCTCTGAAGTTCTGGCTAGGCTAGGAGGTGAGGTCGGGATTAGCCAGCAGATCTCTGTGACCCTCCACCAGATTTCCTAGTGTAAACTCACTCTGAGCATCTTATGTGCTGTGACCAGTGTTGCCTCATTTTTTACATCCATGTGTGGAATGAATTTGGTTCTATGCACCTGTATGTGTGTAACCCTTCTGCCCATCTAAGTTGGCAGCAACAAGGGCCGGGTTCTGTATCTAGGGGTTCCGTTTCAATAACGCAATGCAAAACCGGCTCGAGCCCCCACCCAGTGACCTGGGACAATTACATACCACCCCCTGGGCGCCTCTAGGAGGCGATACTTCCCCTTTCGCAAGCACGGAGTCTGAGTGTAACAGAAAATGTTTAATAACATGAGGTAAACAACATCAGCATTAAATTGGAAAAACAACACAAACAGGCTTCATGAGCAAAAAACCCACCCCAGCAAATTGGGCTGTGTCCTTTCCCTTTGGTTCTTGAAACCAGCAACCCAAGAATCACCAAGGTCCCAAAAGTCCAACAACCCCAAAGTCTCTTGGGTCCAGCAACCCAAGGATCACCAAAGTCCCAAAAGTCCAACAACCCCCCAAAGTCTCTGTCCCTGGTCAGTGCAGCCCCAGAGTTCAAGTGGGGGGAGGAGGCACGCAGGGTGTTATGGGGCACCTTACGTGATCCGAGACCGACTGGCTGCCTTTCTGTGGGTTTCCGCCGCAGCCTTCTCCACGAGCTGCTCTGCTCCACTCCACCAGCTGTCCTGTGAGCCGCTCCCGCCGTCCACGAACTGCTCTGGCAGCTGCTCCGCTCTGCTCACCGACCTGTGAGCCACTCAGCTCTGCTCCACTTCAGCTGTTCCTTGGGCCGCTCCCACAAGGCTCCGCTCTGCTCCTCCAGCCGCTCTGCTCTGCTCACCGCCCTGTGAGTCGCTCAGCTCCACTCCAACCGTCCCTGTGCGGCTCCACTCTGCTAGCTGCTCCACCAGCCGCTTAGTAGCTTCAGGCTCCCCCACTAGTTAACACAGTCTCAGTGATCTCAGCTCTTAATAACTTTAGCTCTTTTGTGATTTCAGCTCTTAGCAATAGTACCCCAGTGCTAGTGCACCATTAGTCCAAAGTGAATTCAGCTGAGCTGCCTGTAACTAGACTCCTAATAGAATCAAAGTTAGCTCTGACATTCAACAGTGGAGAGAGGAGGTAGTGCAATTGGTGTTTCAAACCCTCAAAGAGAGCCCATATCATCAGATATAAATACCTGACCCCATCCTTTCTCAATTCACTGGGTTTGGTAACCCATGCCCCTTGTCAAGCAAGTGCTACTTAGGTAATGGTGAAGGACTCACTCAGTCCTTCTGTCATACAACAGTTCCACTGGCCTTGATTCACAGAATCAGGGTAACAAAACTTTATTCTTCCTGCCCCAATAATAGAGAAACTGGGGATCCCACACCAGCCAAAGTAACCACTTGGAGTTGCTGTTGTTTCATGCCAGGCGAGTGGCTGTGCCTATGCAAACCAGATCAGCCCCTGGAGTTCTTTTCCACACTCGCCATAATTCACCACCAGATGTCAGGGTAGAGCTCATTCTGACTCTGCTTACATGTGCATCATCTCCATACTAGTTCATATGGGGGTGGGGCCAAGAGGTTTGGAGAGTGTGGGGGGGGCTCCGGGCTGGGAGAGAGGGATTTAAATTAATGGAGATATCCTATCTCCTAGAACTGGAAGGGACCTTGAAAGGTCATCGAGTCCAGACCCCTGCCTTCACTAGCAGGACCAAGTACTGATTTTGCCCCAGATCCCTAAGTGGCTTCTTCAAGGATTGAACTCACAAC
The DNA here is from genome assembly GCF_027887155.1 of Malaclemys terrapin pileata. NCBI lineage: Eukaryota > Metazoa > Chordata > Testudines > Emydidae > Malaclemys > Malaclemys terrapin. Next base: position 40,615,448 of record NC_071517.1, on the reverse strand, counting down.
CCTGGGTTTAGCAGGCCAATGCTCAAACCACTGAGCTATCCCTCCAGGGGTGAGGGCTCTGGCCAGGTGTGCAGACTGTGGGATGGGGCTGCAGATGAGGAGTTTGGGGTGCAGACTGCGGTGGGGAGAGGACTCCTCCCAGCCCTCTCTCACCACAGCTGCTTGGGACTGGGTGAGAGGCACCTCTCCCCAGCCGTGGCAGCTCCTGTGGCTGGGGCGAGGGAGGAGTTCCTCTCCCCAGCAGCTCCAGTGGACCTGGACCAAGCCTGGGGAGGGGCTCCTCTCCTTGCTTTCCTTCACGGCCCTCGATAGCCAGCTGGTCACGCCCTCCCCCTGTCCCACCGTGTCCTGCGTTGGCATGACAGAGAGTTGCCCCACTCACCCCACACTGATCCCTCTTGTGATAACCTCTGCACCCCATGTTCACCACTTGTGTAGGGTTATGATATTTTGTGTGCAAAGTGTGCCTGGTGAGGGATCATTGGAAAACTCATGATCTGCTGAATATTGTGCCGTTGAAATGCGTGTGACACCAGTGCATGTAGAATGGTGAGATTTTAATGTATGTTTGTTGCTACGCTGACCATATTCCAGGTGCCCCAAAAGAGGACACTGATGGGGGGTGGGAGCTGATGGGGGGTGGGAACTGACGGGGGGTTGTAGAGTTAGAGGTGCTGGAGGGGGTGCGGTGGGGATACTCATGAGGTGAGGGCAGTGTTGGCAGCTGTCACAGTGGCAGAGTGCTGGCAACAGCTGTCAGTCAGCACCGACCTGCGGGACACTCCCCCAGGACTGGGAGTCTGGGCCTGGGTGGGTGGGATCTCGCAGCAATCAATCAGCTGTGGATGCAGGGCAATTGGCTAGTTGGGAAGGTGAATAATCAGGGATGTTTCTGAGTTTCAGCACTTGTGCTCTGCAAACACCCCCGGACATTTGTTGTTATGGCAAAACCCCTCAGCAGGCTCAAACAAGAGGATCTGTCCATAAAGACCAAGACATATGTCAAAGTTTTTGTTACTGAAATATGTCATAGTTCAAGGGATTGTCTCACTCAAAGTCCTGAGAGATGACAAAGGACCGACTATGGGTATTAGAAAACTCTTATCTGGCCGTCCATCACCAAGAGGAAGAAAGGGGTAAACAAAGAAATTTATAATTCACCTGAAGGATGCTTTGGAGCTCACACACACCAGGAAGTTGCCTGACCCCATGACTGTTGGCCCCTTAATGAAACTTAGTGCACAGGGGAGGGGTTGGTTGGCTTCTCCCAGTACCAAAAGACAGGAAGATCCAATGAAAAAAGAAAACCCTGAGGCAGGCAGGCCAATAAGGGAGTCAGGTGCCAGTTCTCTGTGTGAGCTGGAGCTGCCTACCAGAGAAGGGCAGAGCTAAGGGGAGAGGAGCAGCCAGAGCTGGGTTGGAGGCAGAGGAGTAGAAGCACTGATGCAGAGGGAAGCTGTGGCTGGAGCAGTCTGGAGCTGGGTGTGGTGAGCAGCTGGGGAGAGCGAGGGAGGGACCCTGGGCAGCGTGGGATGACATCATGTTTTCCTTTCCTCTTTCCCATTTTTTCCTTAATTTTTTTTTTATTACTTGCTGTTTAATAAATCGTATTTGTTCTGAACTTTACGCAATGCTGAATAGCGGCATTGGGGATGCGTCCGGAGTGAAAAGAGCACCCCAGAGTGCGGATACGACATCCTAGCCTCTGTCCTGAGTGATCGCAATAAAATTGGGGCTGCAGACCCTGCAGGAATCTTGGGGCCAGCCTTGTTGGGGTTTCAGACACCAGAGTGGAAGGGGAGTCCTTGAAGTCAGGCAGGTCTCAAGGTAAAGGGAGTGGGAGCGAGGACTCAGCTCCTTTTGCTATTCGATTCTATCAGCGTGGTGTATAAGCCAGAAGAGTTCCCCAAAATACTAAGACCGTTTCCCCTGCTTACCTCTGCATATTTATTGGTTTCTCGTAAAGTTAGTTAGGATGTTAGGGGAAAGTGTCAGAGCGGCCACTAGTAAGAGTTGCTGGCCACACTCTGAGGCCACCAAATTTGGTTGTGAGAATCCCTGGGCTAGATGTTCATGATGGGTCCTTCTGATCATAGAGCCTGTGAGTGGAACAGGAGCCGGACACAGAGATGCTGCAGCGCGGTGGGTTGATCGCTAGGACCCAGGAGCAGCTGGGAGGCGGCTCTCGGGGGAGCGATCGCTGGGCTCAGGCCCGGCAGCAGGAAGTGACTCGCAGCCGCTGCGGGGACTCTGGCTCCAGGCTCCTGGCGAGATCCCCGAGCCCCGGCGGCTGGTGCTGGGAGCCCGGAGCCCGGGCTGCAGCCGGGAGAGGGGAATCTCCAGCAGGGCCCTTCCCGCTGCTCCCCAGGAGCCTCTCCCAGGGCAGAGCCCCCAGCCCGGCCAGGCCCCTGCCCCAGGGGGCCCCGCTCGGAGGGAAGGTGAGAGAGACCCGCCCCCCCCGTCACCCCCGGGCTGCAGGGGGAGGAGGATAAAGAGGGGCGGGGGGTGAGGGCAGGCTGGGGGTGGGGGCAGGAGGCGGTTGCTGGGGATGCGGGGGGCAGGCTGGGATGGGGGCGGGGGTGCACTGAAGGGAACATGGGGCGATGCGGGGAGATTGTGGGGCTGAGGGGAGCGAGGCTGGAATTGGGGAAGATGTGAGTGGGGGGCACTGCGAGGGAAGGAGGGGTGTGGGGAGACTGGCGGGGGACAGAGGCAAAAACCCATCCCCCCACACCCACACCCACACCCTGCTCCCAGTGTGTTATTGTCAGACACACCCGTGCTGGTGGGGTCTGTGTCTCATGAGTTTTGGGGTCGCCCAGGGCCCTGGTGTGATTTCTGGGCAGGATTCACATCTCAGCCACACCGGAGTCACTGCTGCTTTGGGCAGGCAGGGAGTGTGGATGGGCCAATGGGATCAGCCTCTGCCTGCCTGTCCCTGGGGGCTGCTGGGGGAGTCCAGGGCAGCTCATTCTTTAGGTGATGCCACCAGAGGGCTCCTGCTGCTCCTAAGGGAGAGGAGTTTACATGGAAGTGTGTGAAAATCTCCCAAAGTGGCCCCTTTAGTTCTGCTTTTTTTCTAGCATTTGGCTCAGAGATACTGTTACTGGGAGGGTCTGAAGAGTCTGGGAGGGAATCACGGTGTTACATGGACTGAAGCCCCTTCTGTAAACTCCCCCATCACCCTTCTTGCCCTGACAGGCTGAGGAATCACGTCCACGTTTTTCTCCAGATGGGCCCGTCTTCCATGAGACAGGGAACGGAAATGTCTGTGATGGAGCCAGCTCAGGTAGGGGATTATCAGGGAGCTCCTGGGCAGGGGCAGGGAGGAGACAGGGTGTGATAAACCTGCTGATTTTCTGAGTGGGCCCATTGGTGATGGGGGAGGGGAGATGGGACATTCCCCCATTTCTCAAACAGGATATAACACCATTGCACAGGGCTGGGAGTGAGACCCCACTAGCCACAGGCTGCTGTGAAATATGAAGGGAAGCTGTTGGGATTCCTGTCCCTGGCTCAGAGCTCTGCTTCCCGTATCAGCCTGTGTCTCGCAGGTGTGTGGGAAATGAGGAGACCCTGCCCTGCTCCGTGTGCTGGGGGGAGACAAGTAGCTCTCACCTTCTCCCCATCCCCTGAAGCCTCCTGGCTGCTCTGAGCAGGGTGGGGGTGGGATTCTGCTACTCTGTCGCTCCCAGAGCTTCCATTTCTTTATCTGTCCTCACACATGACTAGTGGGATTGTGGCTGAAGCATCAGGTAATGAGTGGGGGCTTTTGGTGTTCCAGATGCCGGTGACCTTCGAGGAGGTGGCTGTGTATTTCACTCAGGGGCAGGGGGCTCTCCTGGACCCTGCTCAGAGAGCCCTCTACAGGGACGTCATGCAGGAGAACTACGAGACGGTGACCTCACTGGGTAAGGGATTCTTCTCCCCTCAGTTATTCGAAGTCGTGGGGTCTGCATGTCTAACTCTGGTCAGGTTCTTCCCTGGTCAGTTAGCTCAGAGGCGAATGGGTTCCATAATGCACAGCTGCCGTGTGAGAGAGACTTGCATCTCTGTGCCCTCTCCAGTGGGACATGGGTGTCAAAACACAATGGATAAGCTAAACCATCCCCACCCTCCAGCTTTCAAAGGGGCATAAATCCATCATTGTCCTGTCTGTGTTGTTTCACAGCTGCACAAACAATCCCTGTTCACCTCCCTCCTTGGGAATAGCTCCAGCCATGAGGAGGGCTCTGGGCTCGGCAGGTTTAGAAAGAGGCAGGGGTTTAAGTCCAGAGCTGTGTGTGAGTCAGCAAGGCCCCCAGAGTGCACAGATCTTGGGAAAGCCTAGTGAGGGTGTAGTAATCATTCAACTCACCTCCCCAGACAACTTCCTCTGCGCAAGGGACTCCGTGACCATTTTCCCGTCCTCTTGGCTTCCACGTTCCTCCAGCAGAGCGCAGGGACAGGTTCCACTCACGGAATGTCCTTTCTGACAAATACTCCACCAGTGCTCCATGCACCCTAATCTGGTCTGATTTCACCCTCTGCACAGGATTCCCCCTTCCCAAACCTGAGCTGATTGCCCGGCTGGAACGAGGGGAGGAGCCCTGGGTGTCCGATCTCCAAGTCTGCGAGGAAAGAAGGCTTCCGAGAAGCACCCGTACAGGTGAGGACTGACACAGAAACCATCTAGGGAATGAAGGAAAAAGCTGAGAATCCCAGAATATGGTGTGAGTAAGCGCCCTCAGTTCTTCCTCATCTCAGTCAGGACAGGGCTTCAGTCATCAGATATAGCTCACGCCATTCCACCCAGCCTCTAATCTGCAGGAGTTTGCTTTGCAGCTTTCCTTCTCTGTGAATGTTTGGGTGGGATGTGGAGGCGGAGTCCCGTTGCTCAGTCTTTGTGTTGGGTTTTCCCTTTGTGCTATTCCTCTTTCTCCCCAGCACAATGACTCCTGTCTGGATTGTGTCTCTCCCAGCAGGTGCTGAGCGAGGGAGTGAGAATGAGGCGGGGAATCATCATGAGGAAGTTCCTGGGGAAGTGGAACCGCAGGGGACCTTTGTGGGAAGAGCTGAAGGGAATTTTTCCCAGTGCTTGGAGCAGGCAGAAGCCTGGGGAAGTTGGCATAGGTCAGAGAGGCTTCTGGGACACCTCCCAGGGAAGAAAGTGGATGAATCTGTTTACGGTGGGGGAGGAGAGGAGGATCCCAGAGCGCCGCAGACAAATCCCAAGAAAGAGCCACCCTGGCACTACCTTCAGTCTCTCGAGTGCGGGAAATGTTTCATATCAAAGACACAAATAATTAGACATCAGTTAAGCCACACAGGGGAGAGACCCCACAACTGCTTGGACTGTGGGAAAAGTTTCACAGAGAGGGCAAACCTTTTTCAACATCAGGCATTACAAACAGGAGCGAGACCCCACAAGTGCTTGGACTGTGGGAAAAGTTTCATAAGAAGGTCACACCTTGTTTATCATCAGGCAATCCACACAGGAGAGAGACCCCACAAGTGCTTGGATTGTGGGAAAAGTTTCATAGAGCGGTCAAACCTTGTTTATCATCAGGCAATCCACACAGGAGTAAGACCCCACAAGTGCTTGGACTGTGGGAAAAGTTTCATACAGAGGTCAGACCTTGTTAAACATCAGGCATTACACACAGGAGAGAGACCCCACAAGTGCTTGGACTGTGGGAAAAGTTTCATACAGCGGTCACACCTTGTTACACATCAGGCAATCCACACAGGAGAGAGACCCCACAAGTGTGTGGACTGTGGGAAAAGTTTCATAGAGAGATCAAACCTTGTTCAACATCGGGCAATCCACACAGAAGAAAGACCCCACAAGTGCTTCGACTGTGGGAAAATTTTCATACAGAGGGCACACCTTTTTCAACATCAGGCAATCCACACAGGAGAGAGACCCCACAAGTGCTTGGACTGTGGGAGAAGTTTCATAAGAAGGTCACACCTTGTTTATCATCAGGCATTACACACAGGAGACAGACCCCACAAGTGCTTAGACTGTGAAAAATGTTTCATAACAAGGTCACAACTAGTTCGCCATCAGGCAATCCACACAGGGGTGAGACCACACAGGAACTTGGACTTAGGGGAAAGTTTTATACAAAGATCAAACCTTGTTCAACATCAGGCAATCCACACAGGAGAGAGACCTCACAAGTGCTTGGACTGTGGGAAAAGTTTCATACAGAGGGCACACCTTATTGAACATCAGGCAATCCACACAGGAGAGAGGCCTCACAAGTGCTTGGACTGTGGCAAAAGTTTCATAAAAAAGTCAAATCTTGTTCAACATCAGGCAATCCACACAGGAGAGAAACCCCACAAGTGCTTGGAGTGTGGGAAAAGCTTCCGAAGAAAGTCAAAACTTGTTGAACATCATGCAATCCACACAGGAGAGAGACCCCACAAGTGCTTGGACTGTGGGAAAAGTTTCATACAAAGATCTGACCTTGTTAAACATCAGGCAATCCACACAGGAGCCAGACCTCACAACTGCTTAGACTGTGGGAAAAGTTTCATACAAAGGTCCGACCTTGTTAAACATCAGGCAATCCACACAGGAGAGAGACCCCACAAGTGCTTGGAGTGTGGGAAAAGCTTCAGAAGAAAGTCAAAACTTGTTCAACATCAGACAATCCACACAGGAGAGAAACCTCACAAGTGCTTGGACTGTGGGAAAAGTTTCACAGAAAGGTCAAACCTTCGTAAACATCAGGCAATCCACACAGTAGAGAGCCCCACAGGTGCTTGGACTGTGGGAAAAGTTTCATACAGAGTTCAGAGATAGTTCGTCATCAGGCAGTCCACACAGGAGAGAGACCACACTATGGGAAAAGTTTCATAAGAAGGTCACACCTTCTTTATCATCAGGCACTCCACACGGGAGAGAGAGCCCACAAGTGCTTGGACTGTGGGAAAAGTTTTATACAGATGTCACACCTTGTTCAACATCAGTCAATCCACACAGGAGAGACTCCAGAGGTGCTTGGACTGCTGGAAATGTTTCATATAGAGGTCTAGCCTCATTACACATGGAAGAATCCATACAGGATCTAAACGTCTGTGACACATGGCAAGAAAGGGTTAAGCAACTTGTATGTAATTGACTCAGAGTCAACATTTAGAGAGAGATTTTAACAGTGTTTCTGCCTTAGATAAGCTAGAGTTTGAAATGTAAATGTGTATTTTTAAAGACTTGGAAGAAGAGGGCAAGTCATGTCTGAGTAACCTAATTGCCTTCTATGATGAGATAACTGGTTCTGTGGATGAGGGGAGAGCAGTAGATGTGTTATTCCTTGATTTTAGCAAAGCTTTTGATATGATCTCCTACAGTATTCTTGCCAGCAAGTTAAAGAAGTATGGGCTGGATGAATGGACCATAAAGTGTATAGAAAGCTGGCTAGATCATCGGGTTCAATGGGTAGTGATCAATGGCTCCATGTCTAGTTGGCAGCCGGTATCAAGTGGCGTGTCCCAGTGGTCGGTCCTGGGGCCGGTTTTGTTCAGTATCTTCATTAATGATCTGGAGGATGATGTGGACTGCACCCTCAGAAAGTTTGCAGATGACACTAAACTGGGAGGAGTGGTAGATATGCTGTAGGGTAGGGATATGATACAGAGGGACGTAGACAAATTAGAGAATTAGGCCAAAATAAATCTGATGAGGTTCAACAAGGACAAGTGGAGAGTCCTGCACTTAGGATCAAAGAATCCCATTCATTGCTACAGACGAGGGACCGAATGGCTAGGCAGCATTTCTGCAGGTTTATGGTGGATGAGAAGCTGGATATAAATCAACAGTCTGCCTTTGTTGCCAAGAAGGCTAAGGGCATTTTGGGCTGTTAAAGTAGGGGCATTGCCAGCAGATCGAGGGATGTGATCGTTCCCCTCTATTCAAGATTGGTGAGGCCTCATCTGGAGTATTGTGTCCAGTTTTGGTCCCCATACTACAAGAAGGATGTGGAAAAGTTGGAAGTCCAGCGGAGGGCAACGAAAATGATTAGGGGGCTGGAGCACATGACTTACGAGGAGAGGCTGAGAGAACGGGGATTGTTTAGTCTATAGAAGAGAAGAATGATGGGGGATTTGGTAGTTGCTTTCAACTACCGGAAAGGGGGTTCCAAAGAGGATGGATCTAGACTGTTCTCAGTGGTACCAGATGACAGAACAAGGAGTAATGGTGTATAGTTGCAGTGGGGAAAGTTTAGGTTGGATATGAGGAAACACTGTTTCCCTTTCTGGGATGATTTAGTTGGGGATTGGTCCTGCTTTAAGCAGGGGGTTCGACTAGATGACCTCCGGAGTTCCCTTCCAACCCTGATATTCTATGATTCTAAGAGGGGTAACTGTAGTAGTCTATGTTTAGCTATCCAAAGGGTTCCTGTATTCTGTTATTTCAGGGATCAATAATTCAGCCATTATAACCGTCGCCCGTGCCACCTGCCCTATTCTAGCTCAGTCTCATTGAATTCGCTGGGGGTAGCGGGTGAAGGATGGAGGGAATGTTTATAGCTGAAATCACCAAAATGTGTTTTGCCAGGTTAATGTCAATGGGATCTGTTCTGCTCTCCTGCTCGGACATTCTCTCTGGGGATCCCGGAGACGGAAAGGAGCAGATGTTACGTTCTTGGCTACCAATCCCCACGGTGACTCTATGCACTAGTAATTCTCCAAGTGTGGGTAGAGCTCCCAATGAAGGCACAGGAATGTGTCAGGGGAGGCGTGATCAGTGTGGGTTGTTTGGTTTTTTTTTAAAGAGCACTGGCTGTCAGCCCCAGTTGGCTGCGGCTCATGAGGAAGGAACAGGCCTAGCTGGGAGTTGTGGATCAATGCTCAGGCTCTCAAACCCAGGTGCAGCAGCAGCACAGAAGTAAGAGTGGCAATGGGGTGATAAGTGTTGTGAACAGCGATATTGACGAATATCACTTTTCACGTGGCCACCCTAACTTCTGTGCTGCTATTGGAGGTCTTCAGAGCTGTGCACATTGCTAGCGACTACTCTGCCTTTAGAGCTCGATGGTGATATATGTGCTTTTGAGGGTGGAGGGGTAAATGACCACAGACACAAAGAAGGCGGGTGGTGATGAAACACATCTGAGAACCACTGGTCTACACTCTTATGGGCACCACGTTTACAAAATGATAATTCTTCTCCAAAGTATGTCTTGTGCGGTATCCTAGGAAAAGTCATCACCTGCTGAATATTATTGTCCCATTAAAATGTGTCTATCAGCACTGTCCATGGAGCTCTGAGAGTTTGCTGTATGTTTGTTACATGCTGTAAAGCTGGAAAACGCCCACAGACGAGCTCCTCCTAGACAATGGCACATGCACACCAGTTAGGTGCTACGTGGCCAGTAATTGCTCAGCCGGCCATTCACCAGCTGTGGAGCTGGGAACAGGAGAGTTACAATTCACCAGAAGGACGGCTGGATGCTCACTTAGGCCACAGACTGATTGTCGCCTGCCCCCCGACTGGGGGATGAACCTCAAAGAGGAGAGTGGTATAAAAGCACAAGGGAGAATTGCCTCCATTTTTACCTCTCCTCTCCCATCTTTACAGAAGGAAGCAAAATGGCTTGAAAGGGAACAGGGACCTTGGACTGGGGAGGGTGTAAGGAAATCCAGCTTGGGTTTAAGAACTGTGAACTGCCTGCAACAGCGGGCGGGATGCGAAAACCTGCTTGCTTCTCATTTTCCTTAAATTGGTAAAATTTAGGATTTAAAATTCAAGTTTTAATTTTATAGTTTTAACCGGTTCTGACCTTTTACATCTTTCTCCCTTGTAATCCCTAAAAACCCCCTTGCTCCAGTTAATAAACTGGTTTTAGTGTTTTGTCTGGACCTGTGTGTTTTCATTGAAGTGTTTGGGGGATTTGACTGGAGAGAACAAGGCTGTGTCCTAATCCGGCCCCTTTATGGGGGTGACCCACTAATTACTGAGTTTTTCCATCACCGTGAACAGACCGAGCAGTCCAAGATGCACATTCCCGGGGTGTAAGGGATGGAGAATTAAGCAGTTCAACAGTCCAGATTGTACCTTGTGGAATGTCTCACACCCGCTGTCTCCTGGCACAATTGTGCCTTCATCATCCTGATCCTGAAAGGCAAACGAAGGAGGGCAAACCAGAGAAGAGGAACCAGCCGACATCCTCAACTCCACCGACTTTGGTTTTGGCTAAATTCTGAACTCCCCCTGGCATGTTAGACTTGAGGTTCTGCTGCCAGCCATCCCCTCACGCATCTGTTTCCTTCCTAATGGTCAGGGGTGCAAGTAACTTAAAGGACTTAGCCCAGGGGTGAGCAACATTTTTGGCCCAAGGGCAACATGAGGATTATAAAATTGTATGGAGGGCCAGGTAGGGAAGGCTGTGTCTCTGCAAACAGCCTGGCCCTGCCCCCTATCTGCCCCCTCCCACTTTCCACCCCCTGACTGCCCCCTTCAGAATCGCCAACAGTGACCTCGCTGGGTAAGGGATTCCTGTCCCCTCAGATATTAGAAGTAGGGTGACATAGATGTCTCGGTGAATTACCCAATCCCACATGCATCCTCCCTTTGGACCCGGCAGGATTCGGTATGTGGGAGCCCACACCCCCTCAACCAGTCCATATGCTTGGAAGGAGCACTGAGAACATCCGCACCTCCATTCAGATAGTCTCCAAGTATGTCTCCATGGCCACAGATCAGATGGTACTCCTGATGTGTCTGTAAGGGCAGTGGGCCAAGCCTGATACTCTAGATCATTCCGAATGGCCATTAGCTGGTCATTCAAGAAATCCTGAATTTTTGAACATGCTAGATCCCACTGCAATGCCTTCCCAGCCTTAGTGATATTCAGTACCATCTCTGTCAGCAACTTCTGGGTCATAGAACTAAGGGCGGAGATAATATGTAACTCACCAACTCCAGCCTGTACCTGGGTTAGTTGTGCCCCAATTTCTCATCATGTTTTGGTTCTTAAAAATATTCCAAACTGCTGCTGCACTATTGGCCCCATCTCATAGGGATCCGGTCAAGTCACTTTTCTTTCTAGAGGAAATAACTCAAGCCCTCTGTTGTGCTAATCTAATGGCAGCCCCCTGTGAGCAATTTGGGTATGTAGAGGTGATCTGGAAATTGGATAAGGGTAATGAAAATTTAACAGTCCCTAGTGTAGTGTTAATCACAGTTCATTGATATCCTAATACATTTCTTTTTGGTGTAGTACTATACCACATTCCCAAGCATGGGTTCCACAAGTTTCTTCCTGCCAGTGTATAATTCTTTGTTTCTTCACCAGGGTCAGTTCTTAATGTCTCTTGTAGGCAGGAATCCCTGGACTTTGGTGGTTCCAATGAAGCAAGTGTTCCTTCTTCTCTTTTCCTGAAACAGTCATGGTTCAGCATTATACAGGGGAGAGGTTACTAGCACATCACCCTGTAATGGTTTTGTGTCTTCTAAAAAAATTCAAAGGCACAGTAGGTCTGTCAGTGGATAAGGGAGAGGTTACTAGCACTTCACCTTGTCTTTTTTTCCTTTTTCCTGCTGTCCAGAAGGCACAGCAGAGCTAGAAGGAGAAATAGGCTTATCAGTCGGAGAGCCCTCCCGAGGTGGAGGGGTCTTTTTACAGTGAGAAGCATGGGTCCATTCCAGGTAGGCAGTCCTTGGCACTTCACAGCGGTGTTGGTGGTTAACAGCACTTAGAAAGGGCCTTTCCAGCATGGAGCCAAAGCAGTCTTTTGTTGATGGACTTTACATAGACTCAGTCTCCTTGTTTCAATGAACAGCAGGGCTGCTAGGGTCTTTGGGTAGCACTTCTTTTATCTGTGAGAAAAGAAACCTAACGCATTTCATTAATGCCTGGCAGTGTTTTGCAGATCTCATAGTTGCTTGGGCACATTCAGGCCCCCCTGTTCTTGGCTGTCAGCCAAGTCTTAGCTGTGGGCATTGTCCTGGGATGGGGCCAGCATCTTATCTTTGGACTGAGCTTGCTAGCTATTTTTTTTCCAGTTAACTCGTTCTGTTCTTTTTCCTTCTCCCCTTCTTGGGTTCTTTTAACCTACAAAGGAAACTTCCAGTCTTCATTCATACACCTTTTCCCAACAATGAACACATACACATTGCTATTATACAGTACATTAGTCTTATTATTCAATGTATGCCATGTACACCCTTCCAGTAAAAGAACTTTATTACAGAGCTTTGGAGCAACAAACCAGGACAAGCACACCCACTTTTGAGGAGTCCACTCGGTACAACCTCTGGTGTCCAATAGCTTTCCTCCCTCCCCAGCCCTCTGGCTAGAAATCTGAGGTAGCCAGAAGGATCCCATGGGCAATATGGGGAATGGGTTAACCTTCCATGTCCTTGCTTCCAAAGACTGTTGGTGTGCAAATTTTAACAATTTTGGCCATAGAACACAAAAATAATTCCTATTGTGCCAGTAAATGCATGGTACGTTGAATGCTATTCAGCTGGCATCCATTTTCTCTGATGATCTGAAAGACAAAACAACACAGGTCTACCCCTTCTGAGCAGTCAGTCAAGGGTATGTCTGTGTAGATTTGTTCCCGTGCTATAGCAGGGAGTTTCTTGAGGAGTTGGTGTAGTTTCTTTTGGTATGTCTCAGTGGGATCGGAGGATAGTGGCCTGTAGAAAGTGGTGTTGGAGAGTTGCTTGGCAGCCTCCTGTTCATAATCCGACCTATTCATGATGACTGCAGCCCCTCCTTTGTCAGCCCCTTTGATTAGAATGTCAGGCTTGTTTCTGAGGCCGTGGAAGGCGTTGCGTTCTGTGCGGCTGAGGTTATGGGGCAAGTGATGCTGTTTGTTCACAATCTGAGCCTGTGCACGTCTGTGGAAGCACTCTGTGTAGAAGTCCACTCTGTCATTTCGACCGTCAGAAGGAGTCCACGTAGAATTCTTCTTCTCGTATTGTTGATAGGAGGGTTCCTTTGGGTCAGTGCGCTGTTCAGTGGTGTGTTGAAAATATTCCTTGAGTCGGAGACGACAAAAGTAGGCTTCCAGATCACCACAGAATTGTATCATGTGCGGGCGGGTGGTGGGGCAGAAAGAGAGTCCCCGAGATAGGACAGACTCTTCTGCTGGGTTAAGGGTGTGTTTGGATAGATTAACAATATTGGTGGGTGAGTTAAGGGTACCCTTGTTGAAGCCCCCTGTGGCGTGTAGGAGTTTAGATCGTTTACTGCCCTTAATAAGCATCAGAAAATAAACACACGAGAGAGAACCCATAAGTGTTTGGACTGTGGGAAAGGTTTCACAGAGATCAGCACTTCTTACACATCAGACACTTCACACAGGAGAGGGACCTCGTAAGTTCTTGGACTGTGGGAAAGGTTTCATACTAAGCTCACAACTTATTAGACATCAGAGAATCCACACAAGAGCCAGACCTTATATATGCTTGGAATGTGGGGAAAATTGTAACTGTAGCTCAAAACTCACTCAACATGAAAAAACCCACATGTGAGAAAGACACTATAAATATTTTGAAAGTAGGAAAAGTTTAATTGGAGCTCTCGTCTTATTGCACACCTCACATTCCTTCTTAAGACAAACCTCAGAATTGCCTCGACTGTCGGAAATGTTTCCTGTAAAAGTCAGCCGTTATAACACATCAAAGGATCCACACAGGAGAGAGACCTCATCAGTGCTTGGACTGTGGGGAAAGCTTCATTCAGCGATCACCCCTCATTAAAAGTCAGAGAATCCACAGAGGTACGAGAGAGCCTAGGAATAGCCGGACTGCAGAAAAAGATTCAATTTGACTTCACACCTCAGTGACCCACACAGCAGAGAGGCCTTGAATGCGGGGGAAGCATTAGGTGCTCCCGGAGTATCAAGCATCTAGAAATCTGTACAGGGAAGAAACCGCTGAGATGTTCTCAGTGCGGAAAACGCTTCAAGTGGAGCTAACACCATGTTGGACATCCGAGACTCCCCCACACAGCAGGGAAATTCTCTCAGGGCCCTGACTAGGCCATAGGAATAACCCCATTTCCTCGTTCCCACACACGTCAGGGGCTTTTGGCTCCCAAGCATCCAGCTGCCCATGACTGGGGTGAGGATCCAGCAGCAGCCAAGCATCAGCTGGTCAGTGACCCACTGGCTCTGCCTGGTCTAAGCAAACCCCAGGCAGAGGAGGAGACGCCCCGATCAGCCCCTCCCCCCTGCTGCAGCCCTGGCTGCTGAGCTGATGGGCCACAGGTCGGGGAAGGGAGAGAAAGAAACTCCACCAGCTGCTCCCTCTGCCTGGCTGAAGTTCCCCCCTCTCCCCACCCCTGCCAGCCAGGATCCCCCTGCCATGGAGATGAGGAGAAGGACACTTGGGCCAGACCCCACCTTCACTCTAGACACCTGTCCCCAACCCCCATCTTCCACCAGCCCCTGAGCTGGGCTTCCCCACTGACTTGAGCTGTTCCCTTTTGGGCAAGTGTCCCTGGGGGCTGGTAACTCCTCCCCTCCCCAAATCCCCCAAGGTGCTGGGCTCTGGGGGAATCAAATGTTAAGGGATCAGGACTTCGGGTTCTGAAGATGTCTCTGGGGATTGAATGGCTGGGGCTGGTGCAGCTTGATATCAGGGGGAACTGGGTGCGGGGGTATCACGTGTTTGGGGATCATAGGATAAACGCATTCAGACAGCACCACTGAGAGGCACTGATTCCCACAGGACCTTTTGTCAGAGGCCTGGAGATCCCACCTCTGCCTCCGCAGCATCAGCCTCTGAAGTTCTGGCTAGGCTAGGAGGTGAGGTCGGGATTAGCCAGCAGATCTCTGTGACCCTCCACCAGATTTCCTAGTGTAAACTCACTCTGAGCATCTTATGTGCTGTGACCAGTGTTGCCTCATTTTTTACATCCATGTGTGGAATGAATTTGGTTCTATGCACCTGTATGTGTGTAACCCTTCTGCCCATCTAAGTTGGCAGCAACAAGGGCCGGGTTCTGTATCTAGGGGTTCCGTTTCAATAACGCAATGCAAAACCGGCTCGAGCCCCCACCCAGTGACCTGGGACAATTACATACCACCCCCTGGGCGCCTCTAGGAGGCGATACTTCCCCTTTCGCAAGCACGGAGTCTGAGTGTAACAGAAAATGTTTAATAACATGAGGTAAACAACATCAGCATTAAATTGGAAAAACAACACAAACAGGCTTCATGAGCAAAAAACCCACCCCAGCAAATTGGGCTGTGTCCTTTCCCTTTGGTTCTTGAAACCAGCAACCCAAGAATCACCAAGGTCCCAAAAGTCCAACAACCCCAAAGTCTCTTGGGTCCAGCAACCCAAGGATCACCAAAGTCCCAAAAGTCCAACAACCCCCCAAAGTCTCTGTCCCTGGTCAGTGCAGCCCCAGAGTTCAAGTGGGGGGTGGAGGCACGCAGGGTGTTATGGGGCACCTTACGTGATCCGAGACCGACTGGCTGCCTTTCTGTGGGTTTCCGCCGCAGCCTTCTCCACGAGCTGCTCTGCTCCACTCCACCAGCTGTCCTGTGAGCCGCTCCCGCCGTCCACGAACTGCTCTGGCAGCTGCTCCGCTCTGCTCACCGACCTGTGAGCCACTCAGCTCTGCTCCACTTCAGCTGTTCCTTGGGCCGCTCCCACAAGGCTCCGCTCTGCTCCTCCAGCCGCTCTGCTCTGCTCACCGCCCTGTGAGTCGCTCAGCTCCACTCCAACCGTCCCTGTGCGGCTCCACTCTGCTAGCTGCTCCACCAGCCGCTTAGTAGCTTCAGGCTCCCCCACTAGTTAACACAGTCTCAGTGATCTCAGCTCTTAATAACTTTAGCTCTTTTGTGATTTCAGCTCTTAGCAATAGTACCCCAGTGCTAGTGCACCATTAGTCCAAAGTGAATTCAGCTGAGCTGCCTGTAACTAGACTCCTAATAGAATCAAAGTTAGCTCTGACATTCAACAGTGGAGAGAGGAGGTAGTGGAATTGGTGTTTCAAACCCTCAAAGAGAGCCCATATCATCAGATATAAATACCTGACCCCATCCTTTCTCAATTCACTGGGTTTGGTAACCCATGCCCCTTGTCAAGCAAGTGCTACTTAGGTAATGGTGAAGGACTCACTCAGTCCTTCTGTCATACAACAGTTCCACTGGCCTTGATTCACAGAATCAGGGTAACAAAACTTTATTCTTCCTGCCCCAATAATAGAGAAACTGGGGATCCCACACCAGCCAAAGTAACCACTTGGAGTTGCTGTTGTTTCATGCCAGGCGAGTGGCTGTGCCTATGCAAACCAGATCAGCCCCTGGAGTTCTTTTCCACACTCGCCATAATTCACCACCAGATGTCAGGGTAGAGCTCATTCTGACTCTGCTTACATGTGCATCATCTCCATACTAGTTCATATGGGGGTGGGGCCAAGAGGTTTGGAGAGTGTGGGGGGGGCTCCGGGCTGGGAGAGAGGGATTTAAATTAATGGAGATATCCTATCTCCTAGAACTGGAAGGGACCTTGAAAGGTCATCGAGTCCAGACCCCTGCCTTCACTAGCAGGACCAAGTACTGATTTTGCCCCAGATCCCTAAGTGGCTTCTTCAAGGATTGAACTCACAACCCTGGGTTTAGCAGGCCAATGCTCAAACCACTGAGCTATCCCTCCAGGGGTGAGGGCTCTGGCCAGGTGTGCAGACTGTGGGATGGGGCTGCAGATGAGGAGTTTGGGGTGCAGACTGCGGTGGGGAGAGGACTCCTCCCAGCCCTCTCTCACCACAGCTGCTTGGGACTGGGTGAGAGGCACCTCTCCCCAGCCGTGGCAGCTCCTGTGGCTGGGGCGAGGGAGGAGTTCCTCTCCCCAGCAGCTCCAGTGGACCTGGACCAAGCCTGGGGAGGGGCTCCTCTCCTTGCTTTCCTTCACGGCCCTCGATAGCCAGCTGGTCACGCCCTCCCCCTGTCCCACCGTGTCCTGCGTTGGCATGACAGAGAGTTGCCCCACTCACCCCACACTGATCCCTCTTGTGATAACCTCTGCACCCCATGTTCACCACTTGTGTAGGGTTATGATATTTTGTGTGCAAAGTGTGCCTGGTGAGGGATCATTGGAAAACTCATGATCTGCTGAATATTGTGCCGTTGAAATGCGTGTGACACCAGTGCATGTAGAATGGTGAGATTTTAATGTATGTTTGTTGCTACGCTGACCATATTCCAGGTGCCCCAAAAGAGGACACTGATGGGGGGTGGGAGCTGATGGGGGGTGGGAACTGACGGGGGGTTGTAGAGTTAGAGGTGCTGGAGGGGGTGCGGTGGGGATACTCATGAGGTGAGGGCAGTGTTGGCAGCTGTCACAGTGGCAGAGTGCTGGCAACAGCTGTCAGTCAGCACCGACCTGCGGGACACTCCCCCAGGACTGGGAGTCTGGGCCTGGGTGGGTGGGATCTCGCAGCAATCAATCAGCTGTGGATGCAGGGCAATTGGCTAGTTGGGAAGGTGAATAATCAGGGATGTTTCTGAGTTTCAGCACTTGTGCTCTGCAAACACCCCCGGACATTTGTTGTTATGGCAAAACCCCTCAGCAGGCTCAAACAAGAGGATCTGTCCATAAAGACCAAGACATATGTCAAAGTTTTTGTTCCTGAAATATGTCATAGTTCAAGGGATTGTCCCACTCAAAGTCCTGAGAGATGACAAAGGACCGACTATGGGTATTAGAAAACTCTTATCTGGCCGTCCATCACCAAGAGGAAGAAAGGGGTAAACAAAGAAATTTATAATTCACCTGAAGGATGCTTTGGAGCTCACACACACCAGGAAGTTGCCTGACCCCATGACTGTTGGCCCCTTAATGAAACTTAGTGCACAGGGGAGGGGTTGGTTGGCTTCTCCCAGTACCAAAAGACAGGAAGATCCAATGAAAAAAGAAAACCCTGAGGCAGGCAGGCCAATAAGGGAGTCAGGTGCCAGTTCTCTGTGTGAGCTGGAGCTGCCTACCAGAGAAGGGCAGAGCTAAGGGGAGAGGAGCAGCCAGAGCTGGGTTGGAGGCAGAGGAGTAGAAGCACTGATGCAGAGGGAAGCTGTGGCTGGAGCAGTCTGGAGCTGGGTGTGGTGAGCAGCTGGGGAGAGCGAGGGAGGGACCCTGGGCAGCGTGGGATGACATCATGTTTTCCTTTCCTCTTTCCCATTTTTTCCTTAATTTTTTTTTTATTACTTGCTGTTTAATAAATCGTATTTGTTCTGAACTTTACGCAATGCTGAATAGCGGCATTGGGGATGCGTCCGGAGTGAAAAGAGCACCCCAGAGTGCGGATACGACATCCTAGCCTCTGTCCTGAGTGATCGCAATAAAATTGGGGCTGCAGACCCTGCAGGAATCTTGGGGCCAGCCTTGTTGGGGTTTCAGACACCAGAGTGGAAGGGGAGTCCTTGAAGTCAGGCAGGTCTCAAGGTAAAGGGAGTGGGAGCGAGGACTCAGCTCCTTTTGCTATTCGATTCTATCAGCGTGGTGTATAAGCCAGAAGAGTTCCCCACAATACTAAGACCGTTTCCCCTGCTTACCTCTGCATATTTATTGGTTTCTCGTAAAGTTAGTTAGGATTACAGGGGAAAGTGTCAGAGCAGCCACCAGTGAGAGTTGCTGGCCACACTCTGAGGCCACCACATTTGGTCGTGAGAATCCCTTGGCTAGATGCTCACGATGGGCCCTTCTGACCATAGAGCCTGTGAGTGGAACAGGAGCCGGACACAGAGATGCTGCAGCGCGATGGGTTGATCGCTAGGACCCAGGAGCAGCTGGGAGGCGGCTCTGGGGGGAGCGATCGCTGGGCTCAGGCCCGGCAGCAGAAAGTGACTCGCAGCCGCTGCGGGGACTCTGGCTCCAGGCTCCTGGCGAGATCCCCGAGCCCCGGCGGCTGGTGCTGGGAGCCCGGAGCCCGGGCTGCAGCCGGGAGAGGGGAATCTCCAGCAGGGCCCTTCCCGCTGCTCCAGGAGCCTCTCCCAGGGCAGAGCCCCCAGCCCGGCCAGGCCCCTTCCCGGCCCGGCCCCTGCCCCAGGGGGCCCCGCTCGGAGGGAAGGTGAGAGAGACCCGCCCCCCCCCGTCACCCCCGGGCTGCAGGGGGAGGAGGATAAAGAGGGGCGGGGGGTGAGGGCAGGCTGGGGGTGGGGGCAGGAGGCGGGTGCTGGGGATGCGGGGGGCAGGCTGGGATGGGGGCGGGGATGCACTGAAGGGAACATGGGGCGATGCGGGGAGATTGTGGGACTGAGGGGAGCGAGGCTGGAATTGGGGAAGATGTGAGTGGGGGGCACTGCGAGGGAAGGAGGGGTGTGGGGAGACTGGCGGGGGACAGAGGCAAAAACCCATCCCCCCACACCCACACCCACACCCTGCTCCCAGTGTGTTATTGTCAGACACACCCGTGCTGGTGGGGTCTGTGTCTCATGAGTTTTGGGGTCGCCCAGGGCCCTGGTGTGATTTCTGGGCAGGATTCACATCTCAGCCACACCGGAGTCACTGCTGCTTTGGGCAGGCAGGGAGTGTGGATGGGCCAATGGGATCAGCCTCTGCCTGCCTGTCCCTGGGGGCTGCTGGGGGAGTCCAGGGCAGCTCATTCTTTAGGTGATGCCACCAGAGGGCTCCTGCTGCTCCTAAGGGAGAGGAGTTTACATGGAAGTGTGTGAAAATCTCCCAAAGTGGCCCCTTTAGTTCTGCTTTTTTTCTAGCATTTGGCTCAGAGATACTGTTACTGGGAGGGTCTGAAGAGTCTGGGAGGGAATCACGGTGTTACATGGACTGAAGCCCCTTCTGTAAACTCCCCCATCACCCTTCTTGCCCTGACAGGCTGAGGAATCACGTCCACGTTTTTCTCCAGATGGGCCCGTCTTCCATGAGACAGGGAACGGAAATGTCTGTGATGGAGCCAGCTCAGGTAGGGGATTATCAGGGAGCTCCTGGGCAGGGGCAGGGAGGAGACAGGGTGTGATAAACCTGCTGATATTCTGAGTGGGCCCATTGGTGATGGGGGAGGGGAGATGGGACATTCCCCCATTTCTCAAACAGGATATAACACCATTGCACAGGGCTGGGAGTGAGACCCCACTAGCCACAGGCTGCTGTGAAATATGAAGGGAAGCTGTTGGGATTCCTGTCCCTGGCTCAGAGCTCTGCTTCCCGTATCAGCCTGTGTCTCGCAGGTGTGTGGGAAATGAGGAGACCCTGCCCTGCTCCGTGTGCTGGGGGGAGACAAGTAGCTCTCACCTTCTCCCCATCCCCTGAAGCCTCCTGGCTGCTCTGAGCAGGGTGGGGGTGGGATTCTGCTACTCTGTCGCTCCCAGAGCTTCCATTTCTTTATCTGTCCTCACACATGACTAGTGGGATTGTGGCTGAAGCATCAGGTAATGAGTGGGGGCTTTTGGTGTTCCAGATGCCGGTGACCTTCGAGGAGGTGGCTGTGTATTTCACTCAGGGGCAGGGGGCTCTCCTGGACCCTGCTCAGAGAGCCCTCTACAGGGACGTCATGCAGGAGAACTACGAGACGGTGACCTCACTGGGTAAGGGATTCTTCTCCCCTCAGTTATTCGAAGTCGTGGGGTCTGCATGTCTAACTCTGGTCAGGTTCTTCCCTGGTCAGTTAGCTCAGAGGCGAATGGGTTCCATAATGCACAGCTGCCGTGTGAGAGAGACTTGCATCTCTGTGCCCTCTCCAGTGGGACATGGGTGTCAAAACACAATGGATAAGCTAAACCATCCCCACCCTCCAGCTTTCAAAGGGGCATAAATCCATCATTGTCCTGTCTGTGTTGTTTCACAGCTGCACAAACAATCCCTGTTCACCTCCCTCCTTGGGAATAGCTCCAGCCATGAGGAGGGCTCTGGGCTCGGCAGGTTTAGAAAGAGGCAGGGGTTTAAGTCCAGAGCTGTGTGTGAGTCAGCAAGGCCCCCAGAGTGCACAGATCTTGGGAAAGCCTAGTGAGGGTGTAGTAATCATTCAACTCACCTCCCCAGACAACTTCCTCTGCGCAAGGGACTCCGTGACCATTTTCCCGTCCTCTTGGCTTCCACGTTCCTCCAGCAGAGCGCAGGGACAGGTTCCACTCACGGAATGTCCTTTCTGACAAATACTCCACCAGTGCTCCATGCACCCTAATCTGGTCTGATTTCACCCTCTGCACAGGATTCCCCCTTCCCAAACCTGAGCTGATTGCCCGGCTGGAACGAGGGGAGGAGCCCTGGGTGTCCGATCTCCAAGTCTGCGAGGAAAGAAGGCTTCCGAGAAGCACCCGTACAGGTGAGGACTGACACAGAAACCATCTAGGGAATGAAGGAAAAAGCTGAGAATCCCAGAATATGGTGTGAGTAAGCGCCCTCAGTTCTTCCTCATCTCAGTCAGGACAGGGCTTCAGTCATCAGATATAGCTCACGCCATTCCACCCAGCCTCTAATCTGCAGGAGTTTGCTTTGCAGCTTTCCTTCTCTGTGAATGTTTGGGTGGGATGTGGAGGCGGAGTCCCGTTGCTCAGTCTTTGTGTTGGGTTTTCCCTTTGTGCTATTCCTCTTTCTCCCCAGCACAATGACTCCTGTCTGGATTGTGTCTCTCCCAGCAGGTGCTGAGCGAGGGAGTGAGAATGAGGCGGGGAATCATCATGAGGAAGTTCCTGGGGAAGTGGAACCGCAGGGGACCTTTGTGGGAAGAGCTGAAGGGAATTTTTCCCAGTGCTTGGAGCAGGCAGAAGCCTGGGGAAGTTGGCATAGGTCAGAGAGGCTTCTGGGACACCTCCCAGGGAAGAAAGTGGATGAATCTGTTTACGGTGGGGGAGGAGAGGAGGATCCCAGAGCGCCGCAGACAAATCCCAAGAAAGAGCCACCCTGGCACTACCTTCAGTCTCTCGAGTGCGGGAAATGTTTCATATCAAAGACACAAATAATTAGACATCAGTTAAGCCACACAGGGGAGAGACCCCACAACTGCTTGGACTGTGGGAAAAGTTTCACAGAGAGGGCAAACCTTTTTCAACATCAGGCATTACAAACAGGAGCGAGACCCCACAAGTGCTTGGACTGTGGGAAAAGTTTCATAAGAAGGTCACACCTTGTTTATCATCAGGCAATCCACACAGGAGAGAGACCCCACAAGTGCTTGGATTGTGGGAAAAGTTTCATAGAGCGGTCAAACCTTGTTTATCATCAGGCAATCCACACAGGAGTAAGACCCCACAAGTGCTTGGACTGTGGGAAAAGTTTCATACAGAGGTCAGACCTTGTTAAACATCAGGCATTACACACAGGAGAGAGACCCCACAAGTGCTTGGACTGTGGGAAAAGATTCATAGAGCGGTCAAACCTTGTTAAACATCAGGCAATCCACACAGGGGAGAGACCCCACAAGTGCTTGGACTGTGGGAAAAGTTTCATAAGAAGGTCACACCTTGTTTATCATCAGGCAATCCACACAGGAGAGAGACCCCACAAGTGCTTGGACTGTGGGAAAAGTTTCATAGAGCGGTCAGACCTTGTTAAACATCAGGCAATCCACGCAGGAGAAAAACCCCACAAGTGCTTGGACTGTGGGAAAAGTTATTTACAAAGATCAAGCCTTGTTCAACATCAGGCAATCCACACAGAAGAGAGACCCCACAAGTGCTTGGACTGTGGGAAAAGTTTCATAAGAAGGTCACACCTAATTCGCCATCAGGCATTTCACACAGGAGAGAGACCCCACAAGTGCTTGGACTCTGGGAAAAGTTTCAGACAGAGGTCACACCTAGTTCGCCATCAGGCATTACACACAGGAGAGAGACCCCACAAGTGCTTGGACTGTGGGAAAAGTTTCATAGAGCGGTCAGACCTTGTTAAACATCAGGCAATCCACACAGAAGAGAGACCCCACAAGTGCTTGGACTGTGGGAAAAGTTTCATACAGAGGTCACGCCTAGTTCGCCATCAGGCATTACACACAGGAGCGAGACCCCACAAGTGCTTGGACTGTGGGAAAAGTTTCATACAGAGGTCACACCTAATTCGCCATCAGGCATTACACACAGGAGCGAGACCCCACAAGTGCTTGGACTGTGGGAAAAGTTTCATAAGAAGGTCACACCTTGTTCAACATCAGGCAATCCATACAGGAGAGAGACCCCACAAGTGCTTGGACTGCGGAAAGTGTTTCATATGGAGGTCTGACCTTATTAAACATGGAAGAATCCACACAGGATCTAAACTTCTGTGACACGTGTCAAGAAAGGTTTAAGCAACTTGCATGTAATTGACTCAGGGTCAACGTTTAGAGAGAGATTTTAAAAGTGTGTCCACCTTAGATAGCTAGAGATTGAAATGTAAATGTGTATTTTCAAAGACTTGGAAGAAGAGGGCAAGTCATGTCTGAGTAACCTAATTGCCTTCTATGACGAGAAAGCTGGCTCTGTGGATGAGGGAAAAGCAGTGGATGTTTTATTCCTTGATTTTAGCAAAGCTTTTATATGATCTCCTACAGAATTCTTGCCAGCAAGTTAAAGAAGTGTGGCCTGGATGAATGGGCCATAAAGTGGATAGAAAGCTGGGTAGATCGACTGGCTCAACTGGTAGTGACCAATGGCTCCATGTCTAGTTGGCAGCTGGTATCAAGAGGAGTGCCCCAAGGGTCGATCCTGTGGCCGGTTTTGTTCAGTATCTTCATTAATCATCTGGAGGATGATGTGGACTGCACCCTCAGCAAGTTTGCCGATGACACTAAACTGGGAGAACTGGTAGATACGCTGGAGGGTAGGGATAGGATACAGAGGGACGTAGACAAATTAGAGGATTGGGCCAAAATAAATCTGATGAGGTTCAACAAGAACAAGTGCAGAGTCCTGCACTTAGGATGAAAGAATCCCATTCACTGCTACAGACTAGGGACCGACTGGCTAGGCAGCATTTCTGCAGAAAAGGACCTAGGAGTTACAGTGGATGAGAAGCTGGATATAAGTCAACAGTGTGCCCTTGTTGCCAAGAAGGCTAACGGCATTTTGGGCTGTATAAGTAGGAACATTGCCAGCAAATCAAGGGACGTGATCGTTCCCCTCTATTCAACATTGGTGAGGCCTCATCTGGAGTATTGTGTTCAGGTTTGGGCCCCACACTAAAAGAAGGATGTGGAAAAATTGGAAAGAGTCCAGCGGAGGGCAACAAAAATGATTAGGGGGCTGGAGCACGTGACTTATGAGGAAAGGCTGAGAGAACGGGGATTGTTTAGTCTACGGAAGAGAAGAATGATGGGATATCTGGTAGCTACTTTCAACTACCTGAAAGTGGGTTCCAAAGAGGATGGATCTAGACTGTTCTCAGTGGTACCAGATGACAGAACAAGGAGCAATGGTCTCCAGTTGCAGTGGGGATAGTTTAGGTTGGATATCAGGAAACACTTTTTCACTAGGAGGGTGGTGAAGCACTGGAATCGGTTACCTGGAGAGGTGGTGCAATCTCCTTTCTTAGAGGTTTTTAAGGTCAGGCTTGACAAAGCCCTGTCTGGGATGGTTTAGTTGGGGAGTGGTCCTGCTTTAAGCAGGGGGTTGGAGTAGATGACCTCCTGAGGTCCCTTCCAACCCTGATATTCTATGATTCTAAGAGGGGTAACTGTAGTAGTCTATGTTTAGCTATCCAAAGTGTTCCTGTATTCTGTTAAATCAGGGATCAATAATTCAGTGATTATGCCCATGTCCCATGCCACTTGCCCAATTCCAGCTCAGTCTCTTTGAATTCGCTGGGGGTAGGGGCTGAAGGATGGAGGGAAAGTTTATAGCTGAAATTTTGCAAGGTTAGTGTTAATCGGATCTGTTCCGCTTTCCTGCTCGGACATTTTCTCTGGGGATCCCAGAGACGGAAAGGAGCAGGTGTTACTATCTTGAGTCCGCATCCCCATGGTGACTCTCTACACTATCAATTATCAAAATGTGGGCAGAGCATCCCAATGGAGGCACAGGAATGTGTCAGGGGAGGCGCGATCAGTGTGGGTTGTTGGGTTTTTTTTTTTAAAGAGCACTGGCTTTCAGCCCCAGTTGGCTGGGGCTCATGAGGAAGGAACAGGCCTATCTGGGAGGTGGGGATAAATGCTCAGGCTCTCAAACCCAGGTGGAGCAGCAGCACAGAAGTCGGGGTGGCAATGGGGTGATAAGTCTGCTGTGAACAGCGATATTGAGGAATATCACTCTTCACGTGGCCACCCTAACTTCTGTGCTGCTGTTGGAGGCCTTCAGAGCTGTGCACATCGCCAATGACTACTCTGCCTTTAGAGCTGGGTGGTGATATATGTGCTTTTCAAGGTGGGGGCGTAAATGACCACAGACACCAAGGTGGGGGTGGCAATGAAACACATCTGAGAACCACTGGTCTACACTCTTATGGGCACCACGTTTATAAAATGATAAATCTTCTGCAAAGTATGGCTTGTGAGGTATCATGGGAAAAGTCATCATCTGCTGAATATTATTGTCCCATTAAAATGTGTCTATCAGCACTGTCCATGGAGCTCTGAGAGTTTGCTGTATGTTTGTTACATGCTGTAAAGCTGGAAAACGCCCACAGACGAGCTCCTCCGAGACAATGTCACCTGCACACCAGCTCGGTGCTACGTGGCCAGTAATTGCTCAGCCGGCCGTTCACCAGCTGTGGAGCTGGGAACAGGAGAGTTACAATTCTCCGGAAGGACGGCTGCACGCTCACTTAGGCCACAGACTGATTGTCGCCTGCCCCCCGACTGGGGGATGAACCTCAAAGAGGAGAGTGGTATAAAAGCACAAGGGAGAATTGCCTCCATTTTTACCTCTCCTCTCCCATCTTTACAGAAGGCAACAAGATGGCTTGAAAGGCAACAGGGGCCTTGGAGTGGGGAGGATGGACCAGGGCTGGAAGGAAATCCAGGCTGTGTACTAAAAACTATGAACTGCCTGCAACAGCAGGTGGGGTGAGAAAACGTGCTTGCTTCGTATTTTCCTTAGGCCTTGGCTACACTTGCAGATGTACAGCGCTGAGAGTTAAACCTGACTTTGTACAGCTGAGTAGGGAAAGCGCTGCAGTCTGTCCACACTGACAGCTGCCCAGCGCACTGTCGTGGCCACATTTGCAGCATTTGCTGCGCCATTGGGAGCGGTAGATTATGGGCAGCTATCCCACAGAGCACTTCTTCCCATTCTGGCGCCGTGGGTTGGGGGAAGGAGGCGTGGGTGCAGGGGATTCTGGGTCCGGTCCCAACGCCCCGTTATGCATCGCTTCGCATCCCAGAAATCCCTTTGTTTCCATCCACCTTTAGCGCCATCTTTCAACGGTTTCTGTGCAGCGTGATCTGTCTGCAGGAAATGGAGCCCGAACTGGTGAGGCGTATGCTGACTTATCTCATCAGCACGTTACGTTTGGCTGTCGAACTATTCCTTAAGATCCAAAGTGACAGTGAGAGTGAGGAGTCCGACGATGCTATCGAGCCGCGTAACGCGTACGACACAAAATTGCTTGTGTTATCCATGAACATGCTCAGCACCGTGGAACACCGCTTTTGGGCTCGGGAAACAAGCACCAAGTGGTGGGATCACATCGTCATGGATGTCTGGGATGACGAGCAGTGGCTGCAGAACTTTCGGATGAGAAAAGCCACTTTCATGGGACTGTGTGAGGATCTCGCTCCCACCCTGCGGCGCAAGGACACGAGATTGAGAGCTGCCCTGCCAGTAGAGAAGCGGGTGGCTATTGCAATCCGGAAGCTGGCAACTCCAGACTGCTACCGGTCGGTCGCAAACCAGTTTGGAGTGGGAAAGTCGACCGTTGGAATTGTGTTGATGCAAGTTTGCAAGGCCATTAATCGCATCCTACTTAGAAGAACCGTGACTCTGGGTAACGTGCAGGAAATAGTGGATGGCTTTGCACAAATGGGGTTCCCTAACTGTGGAGGGGCGATAGATGGGACACACATTCCTATTCTGGGACCACCCCACCTAGGATCCGAGTATGTTAATCGGAAGGGGTATTTCTCTATGGTTCTCCAGGTGCTTGTAAATCACCGTGGGCGTTTCATTGACATTAACACAGGCTGGCCCGGAAAGGTGCATGATGCACATATCTTTCGGAACACTTGGCTGTTCAGGAAGATGCAGGCCGGGACTTTTTTCCCAGAGCGGAAGATCAGGGTGGGGAAGTCGAAATGCCCATTGTGATCCTTGGAGATCCCACTTACCCGTTAATGCCATGGCTCATGAAACCCTACACAGGGAGCCTTGACAGCAGCAAGGAACGGTTCAACTACAGGCTGAGCCGGTGCCGAATGACTGTGGAGTGTGCCTTTGGCCGTTTAAAGGCCCGCTGACGATCTCTGTATGAGAAGCTGGACTTGGCCGAAAACAGCATCCCCGCGGTTATATCCGCGTGCTGTGCCCTCCATAATATTTGTGAAGGGAAGGGTGAAAGCTTCACTCAGGCATAGACCTCCGAGGTTCAATACTGGAGGCTGAATTTGCACAGCCAGAGGTCAGGGCTATTATAGTGTCCCAGCGCGGAGTTGCAAGGATTAGGGATGCCTTGAGGGAGCAATTTGAGGCTGAAAACCAGCAGTGATATCTGGTGCCCTGCATGGGAGTGAAGTGCAGTAGTTCCAATCTTTAGGAATCAGTGTTTGCTAAGCAGACAAGCAGACTTGCAGTGCCTGTTTATTTCCTGGGCTAAGGAGTCTTTTACTTTATGCAATAATAAAAAATGTTTTCAAAGCCAAAAAATCCATTTATTAAAAAGAAAACAAATTTATTTATTGAAAAGAAACAAGGGGGTGGAGTGGGGATCGGTACAATCACAGATTCGCATATGTCCTGTCTGGTGTGCTGTGCAGTGAGTGCTGCACTTCAGGACAGCTATCCTGCATGGTGATGGGGGTTGAGTGCAGAGGGTAAGGGTCGTGGTTTTCAGAGCTGCGTGGTGAAGATACTGGTGCTGGAGGCAGCTGGTGGTGTGAAAAACACAGAAGTTGGGGAAAGTGGGTTGGAGGTGACAGAGGGGCACAACGGAAAGGGTTTTGGGACAAGAGCTGTCGGGGGTGGGTCGCGTTTGCATTTCTGGTACTGCTCCTTCTGCATGGCTACGAGCTCCTGGATAGCGTGTGCTTGGCGCTCCAGGATGCTTATGAGACGATCCGTGCTTTGCTGCCAGTGCTCCATGCTTTGCCTCCAGTGCGCTACGTTTTCCTGGCGGATCCTGCTTCCTCTCTCCCTCCAGTTCTGTGCTTTCTCATTCTCTTTAATAGATTGCCGCATCACTTCTTGCAGCATGTCTTTGCTTTTTCGCCGTCTCTTCCTGAGTCTTTGCAGGCTTTGAGCAGGCGATAAAAGGGACGGCTGAGGTCTCAAGGTTGATGCAGCTGTATAGGCAAAATGCAACATTTAACAGAAGCAGCATTGTTTATACCAGACAGAGTAGTGATTCCCCCCGCACTTAAGGAGTAGAAAACACACAGGGTCTACACAATAGCATAATTTTCCCGTCCGAAACAGCACACATATCCCACGGGAGCCTCAAAATGGTGAGTAAGGGGGACTGATTGTTTCAGGGCTGGGCTGCACTGTCCTCTGGGTGTCTGTGCCTTGGGGAGAGCCAACAGCTTCAGGGGGCACCTAGACTGAACACTGTCCAAACATTTTCCACAGGAGTTCGTCCTGGACGATATCTCGCTGCTGAGGGTGACCTGGGAAGCAAGGGAGGGTCTTCTACTGCAATGCGGCTTCTGCCCTGGCCCATATGCAGCTTGCCTGTGTGCAGCAATGGTCCCCACGCCCCTTGCGGCACAGTGGCGCGGACACGTTAGCCTGGCTGGGACAAGGACCACGGTGGCTCTCCTGATAAACCTGCGCAAGCGCATTGCACGCGTTCTGGATGAGACATCCGAGGACGTTACCGAGGCCGATTACCGTGATGTGATAAACCACATCAATGCACTATTCTTCATCTAGGCATGCATGCCTAACCCTCCTCTCCCAAAGAGCCCGCACAGAAAAAATTCCTTCCCGGAAAAAAACCCGCTTACCGGGAACCTGCCCTTCTGTTTGTCCTCCACCAAGTACCGGCCGCTGCGACTGGCTACCTTCCTCCTGGCTCGAGAAGAGCTCCTGGCTGCATGGCTCCAGGGACTCTGGGGTGTCTCCATCCGCCCCACCACCCTCACTCCCATTTTCCTCCTCCTCCTCCCCCCCCACCGGCTCTGAAGTGTCCATGGAAGTGCTCGGAGTGGAGGTGGGGTTAACCCCAAGTATCGCATCCAGCTCTTTGTAGAATCGGCAGGTCACGGCGGGAGCACCCGAGCGGCCGTTTGTGTCGCGGGCTGCGGTAGGCACTCCGCAGCTCCTTCACTTTAATCCTGCACTGCAGGGCATCCCAGTCATGGCCCCTTTCCATCATGTCCTTTGATACTTCCCGAAGGTATCGGAATTCCTATGCTGGAGCCCAGCTGGGACTGGACAGCTTCCTGCCCCCATACACTGGTGAGGTCCAGCAAGTCGCCATTGCTCCATGCTGGGGCTCGCTTGGCGCGTGGAGGCATGGTCACCTGGAAAGATTCGCTGATAGCACTGCACGCCATGCCAGGCTGAGCAAACAGGAAGGGGATTTTTAAAATTCCCGGGGAATGTAAAGGGTGGGTCACATGATTGGTTACCTGAGGCCAGGGCAGTAGAGTTTGAACTGATGACCAGAGTGGCTAGAACAGGCTTTGTGGGATACTGCCGAATACTTCTGGAGGCCAGTCACAGCGCATTGGATGGCCACGCTGGCGCCGCAGCACTGCAGCAGCAGTGCAATAGACGCTATTCCTCTTGGGGAGGTGGAGTACATGCAGCGCTGCAACCACGGAGATACAGCGCTGCAAATGCCTTGCCAGTGTGGACGGGGAGTGAGTTACAGCGCTGGGAGCGGCTTTACAGCGCTGCAACTCGCAAGTGTACCAAGGACTTAGATTGGTAAAATTTAGGATTTAAAATGCATGTTTTAATTTTATAGTTTTATCCGGTTCTGACCTTTTACATCTTTCTCTCTTGTAATCCCTGAAAACCCCCTTGCTCCAGTTCATAAACTGGTTTTAGTGTTTTGTCTGGATCTGTGTGTTTTCATTGAAGCGTTTGGGGGATTTGACTGGAGAGAACAAGGCTATGGCCTAATCCGGCCCCTTTATGGGGGCGACCCACTAATTACTGAGTTTGTCCAGTGCAGTGGACAGACTGAGCAGTCCAAGATGCACATTCCCGGGGTGCAAGGCTGGGAATAGAGAACTGGCTGATGTTGCTGTGTTGGTTGGTACATTCCTGAGTGTCTGGCTGGTCGCACTCAGTGCAGTGCAGCCAGGAGTGACTTTGAAGGCTGGTGGCTGTGTGGGAGCAGAGCGTGGAGGGGTTTGTTGTTCACACAGGGAAGCAGCAGGGTGGATTTGATTTAAATCACTAGTCAGGAAGACTTGATTTAATCATGGTTTTCTACATAAAAATGTATTCTTGTTGGTTGTTATAACCTTAATACATATTCTTCACAACCAGGGCCAGTGGAAGGATGTTTCGCGCCCTATGTTAAACTTCCACTTTGCACCCCCCGTCCCTGAGCCCCCTGCCCTGAGGCGCTCTCTCCCCGTGGCAGCTCCCCTCCGCCGCCTTGAGGCGCCCCCCCCCCCGCGGCACCTCCGCCCTGAGGCGTCCCCCTGCGGCAGCTCCCCACCTCCCACCCTGAGGCACCCCCCCGCCCCAGCTCACCCCTGCCCCGCCTCCTCCCCGAGCACACTGTCGCTGCTTCACTTCTCCCGCCTCCCAGGCTTGCGGCGCCAATGAGCTTATGCACCGCAAGCCTGGGAGGCTGGAGAAGTGAAGCAGCCACAGCGTGCTCGGGGAGGAGGTGGGGTAGGGGTGAGCTGGGGCGGGGAGTTCCTCTGCGTGCCGCCCGCCCCGCCTCCTCCCCGAGCACACAGTCGCTGCTTCACTTCTCCCACCTCCCAGGCTTGCGGTGCCTAAGCTGATTGGGGAGGAGGTGGGGCGGGGAGTTCCCCTACATGCCGCCCCACCCCCTTTCTGCAGGCGGCCCTCTCCGCGCTCCACTGCCCCAGCTCCCTCTGCCTAAATGCCAGCAGCGACTGGGGCGGCCAAAGACCCGGCTGCCACGGTCGCTGCCGAAGAAAATGGTGCCCCCGAAATCCTCGTGCCCTAGCGGTCGCCTAAATGGTTGCACCGGCCCCGTTCACAACGCAGAGATAGATGTAGGTTTCATTTTTAGAAGGTCCACACTGTACATTTGTAAACAGTGATTTATTTTGAAAACTTTTCAGATGAGTTTTACAGCTATATCCGACAATGAATGTTTGTTTGGTTATTTCATTACCAAAGGTAATTGAAGCAGATATTTATGAAGTCATTAGGAGTGAACTATCTCCAATTCAACAGGTTAATCATTAATAGTTGGAGGATTTTCTTGCCATGCTGTATTAGGAGGAAATCATCACCAGACAGACATTTAAATTGTTTTATTTAACTAAAACAACAACGTTCAGTATTCTGGATTTGTTTCTTCAACAGCAAACATATAATATTTTAACAGAAAAGCGAATGTCCCTCTCTTCTCACATTTGTCTCCAGACTTCTCCTCCTCCAGATGTGTTCTGCCTCCAACCGTCTGGTATTCATTGAACGTTTTTTTGTTTTTTTTTTGAAACTTTGCAATTTTGGAGAGCTGTAAGGGATTAACTCTGTACACAAATTTGCAGAGGGACAATAGAGGTGAGGTCTGTTATTTCTCACCTCTGTATTTTAATTTATTTTAAAACATTTTTACTGTTAACAAGCATGTTACCTTTGGAGACACAAAGCCACAGTTTGAGAACTGGCAAACTAAGCATCTCTGATGGTATCTTCTAGACTGAGCACTGAGTCCCATTGGGTAAATAGAGAGATTAACCTAAGTAATCTATACAGAAGCCTGTGGAACCCAATACGACTGGGTCCTTAATGCAAGAACTAGAGGAACTTATTTACAAAACTTTTTTTAAACATGACATGTCTATATTGTCTTATACTATAGAATTGGAATTTATAATCCCTATTCCATGATGAGAGATCTTTGAGCTATAATGTATCTTAATTAAATTATCTTTAGATAAAATGGTTTTTGAGGAAAAAATTATCAAAAAAATCCAATTTAAATAACAAAAATCTGATTTTCTTGATTTTTTTTTTAAATCATTGATTTTTATTGACCCTGGGAAGCAGTGTAAAACATGCCCTGGGATGGAGAAGTAAGCAGTTCAACAGTCCAGATTGTACCCTGGGGAATGTCTCACACCCGCTGTCTCCTCGGACCATTGCGCCTTCATCATCCTGAGCCTGAAAGGGAAGCTAAGCAGGACAAACCAAAGAAGAGGAACCAGCCGACATCCTCAACTCCACCGACGTTGGTTTTGGCTAAATCCTGAACTCCCCCTGGCATGGGAGACTTGAGGTTCTGCTACCAGCCTTCCCCTCATGCGTCTGTTTCCTTCCTAATGGTCAGGGGTGCAAGTAACTTAAAGGACTTAGCACAGGGGTGAGCAAACTTTTTGGCCCGAGGGCCACATGAGGGTTGTAAAATTGTATGGAGGGCGAGGTAGGGAAAACTGTGCCTCCGCAAACAGCCTGGCCCTGCCCCCTATCCACTCCCTCCCACTTCCCACCTCCTGACTGCCCCCCTCAGAATCCCAAACCCCATCCAACCACCCCCACTCCTTGTCTCCTGACCACCCCTTCCGGAGACTCCCCACCCTAACTATGCCACCCAGAACCCTCCCACCCAACCCCCCTTGCTCCCTGTCCCCTGACAGCCCCAACCCCTATCCATCCCCCTACCCCCTGACGGACACCCGGGACTCCCACACCCCATCCAACCCCCCCTGCTCCCTGACCGCCCCCTCTAGAGACCCACCCGCCCCTAACCACCACCCCGGAACCCCAACCATTATACAACCCACCCTGCTCCCTGTTCCCTGACTGCCCCCCGGGAGCTGCTGCCACTTATCCCACGGCACGTCCCTGTCTCCCCTACCATGCTACTCAGAGCAGCGTGTCTGGCTCCACGCAGATCTAGACACACTGCTCCGCGGAAGCGCACAGCTCCACCCCCAGAGCGCTGCCCACGCGGTCAGACCTTGTTTGTCATCAGGCAATCCACACAGGAGAGAGACCCCACAAGTGCTTGGAATGTGGGAAAAGTTTCATACGAAGGACAGACCTTCTTTATCATCAGGCAGTCCACACAGGAGAGAGACATCACAAGTGATTGGACTGTGGGAAAAGTTTCATAAAGAGGTCAAAGCTTGTTCAACATCAGGCAATCCACACAGGAGGGAGACCCCACAAGTGCTTGGACTATGGGAAAAGTTTCACATGGAGATCAGCCTAGGTTAAACATCAGAGGATCCACACAGGAGAGAGATCCCAATAAGAGCTTGGATTGTGGGAAAATTTTCAGACAGACATCACACCTCATTAAACATGGGAGAATCCATACAGGATCTAAACTTCTGTGACACATGACAAGAAAGGATTAAGGAACTTGCATGTAATTGACTCAGATCAGGCCTTGTTACACATCAGGCAAGCCAAAAAGGACAGAGACTTTATTAATGCTTGGGATGTGGGAACAGCTTCAGTAACAGCAGAAATCTTAATAATCATTGAAGAATGCACATAGAAGAGAGATGCTATAAATGTCTGGACTGCGGGAATGGTTTCCATTGGAAATCAGCCCTTAATAAGAAAATGGGGAGTCAGATGTCACCTTAAAGACTAACAGATTTATTTCGGCATAAGCTTTCATGGGTAAAAAAAAACACTTCTTCAGATGCATGGAGTGAAAATTACAGATAGAGGCATAAATATACTGGCCCATGAGGAGAAGGGAGTTACCTTACAAGTGGAGAACCAGTGTTGACAAGGCCAATTCAGTCAGGGTGGATGTGGTCCACTCTCAATGACTGATGAGGAGGGGTCAATACCAAGAGAGGGAAAATTGCTTTTGTAGTGAGCCAGCCACTCCCAGTCCTATTGAGGCCCAAATTGACCGTGTTAAGTTTGCAAATGAACTGTAGCTCTGCAGTTTCTCTCTGAAGTCTGTTTCTGAAGTTTTTTGGTTGAAGGATGGCTACTTTTAAATCTGTTATTCAATGTCCAGGGAGATTGAAGTGTTCTCCTACTGGCTTTTGTATGTTACCAATCCTGATTTGTGTCCATTTATTCTTTTACGTAAAGACTGTCCGGTTTGGCCAATGTACATGGCAGAGGGGCATTGCTGGCACATGATGACATATATTACTTTAGTAGATGTG
Source organism: Malaclemys terrapin pileata (assembly GCF_027887155.1). Classification (NCBI taxonomy): domain Eukaryota; kingdom Metazoa; phylum Chordata; order Testudines; family Emydidae; genus Malaclemys; species Malaclemys terrapin. The sequence continues at coordinate 40,581,171 of NC_071517.1, read as the reverse complement.
CACCTGAATGTGCCCCTGATAGTGTGGCTGATATGGTTGGGTCCTGTGATGGTGTCGCTAGAATAGATATGGGGACAGAGTTGGCAATGGGGTTTGTTGCAGGGATTGGTTCGTGGGTTAGTGTTTCTGTGGTGTGGTGTGTAGTTGCTGGTGAGTATTTGCTTCAGATTAGGGGCTGTCTGTATGCGAGGACTGGTCTGCCTCCCAAGATCTGGATGGAAGCTGGAGGCAGGTAGGTAAACTTTGCGGTCAGTAGGTTTCCGATATAGGGTGGTGTTTATGTGACCATCACTTATTTGCTGTGGTGTCCAGGATCTCTTGTGTGGACTAGTCCAGGCTGAGGTGGATGGTGGGGTGGAAATCGTTGAAATCCTGGTGGAATTCTTCAAAGGCCTCCTTCCCATGGGTCCATATGATGAAAATGTCATCAATGTAGCGCAAGTAGAGGAGGGGGCTCTAAGGGATGAGAGCCGAGGAAGCGTTGTTCTAAGTTGGCCATAAAATGTTGGCATGCTGTGGGGCCATATGTATACCCACTGACTTGAAGGTATAAGTTGTCCCCAAATCTGAAATGGTTGTGGGTGAGGACAAAGTCACAAAGCTCAGCCAGCAGGTGTGCTGTGGCCTCATCAGGGATACTGTTCCTGGCGGTTTGTAGCCCATCGTCATGTGTCATATTGGTGTAGGGAGCTTCTACATCCATGGTGGCCAGGATGGTGTTTTCAGGAAGATCACCAATTGTGACGAACTGGGCCTGTTCTTGCTGGGGTGTGTGAATGCTGACAGGCGAGTGTGGCTAGGATGGTCTGCATCGGGGGATGGGAGTCTGCCCGAGGGAACATACCTGAGCTTGTAACATGAGAACCCAGGAAGGGGTTGGAGGCCAGGTGACTCCGGGGCCCAGGAAACTGAACAAAGGCTGTGGGAGGGGTCGCTGAAGGCAGAGTGTGGGAAGCGAGCTGGAGAGATGGCTGGGAGGCAGAGATGGCTCTGACCCCCCAAAGGGGGGTGGGCTGGGATGCCCTGGGACCCCAAGCTGGACCTAACTGAGAGGTATCCTGTTGTCTGTGCCTGCAAGACCTGTCTTGGACTGTATTCCTGTCATCCAAATAAACCTTCTGCTTTACTGGCTGGCTGAGAGTCATGGTGAATCGCAGGAAGCCGGGGGTGCAGGGCCCTGAGTTCCCCAACACTCCGTGACAACTGGTGGCAGCGGCGGGATCTACTGCACCCCGTGGACGGCGCTTCCTGCAGTAAGTGACTGGGGAGCAGTAAAACGAAGGGGGATTGACGGGGACCAGGCGTGCTGAAGAGTGAGAGAGAGACGGTTATTACCCCTGGGAGTGTGTGACCAGCGAGAAGGACTTTTGCAGTAACAGGGTTCCCCGGGGGGATCGCAGCGAGTGGTCCCAGGGGCGGAGGAGTCTGCAGCTCGACCCTGGCAGAGAGGCGGTGACCTCGAGAAGGGCTGGCACACTAGGGGTCTCCCTGGGAACTGTGGGGAGCTGTGAGCACACAGGCCTGTGAGTGGCCAGCAGGAAGATGTATGCCAAGCGGCTTAAGAGCGACCTGGTGGAGCTGTGCAAGCAGAGGGGGCTGTGCATTGGGAGGCTCACCAAAGAACAGCTCATTGCCCAGCTGGAGGCGGAAGATCGCGCGAATGAACTGATCCCTGTGTCTCAGGGAAGCAGCCTGGCAAATGCAGCGCAGGCACCAGTGTCTGTCCCAGCTGGGAGTGGTCAGCCGGCTGCTGAGGGCTTCCCGAGACCCCTCCTTCCTATGCCTAGGGGAAGGGTGGGGAGGAGCCCAGCAAATACCGAAGGCGCCGTGACCCCCCCGGCCAGCAGGGGATCCCCCCGGCGAAGCCCGCCGGCCAGCAGAGGATCCTCCCGGCGACGTTCGGCATCCATGGAGCGGAACTGGCTGGAATGGGAGAAAGAGCTAAAACTGAGAGAGCTGGAGGATCGTGAACAACAGAGACAGCATGAACGGGAGGAGAAAGAGAGACAGCATCAGCGTGAACGGGAGGAGAAAGAGAGACAGCATCAGCATGAACGGGAGGAGAATGAGAGACAGCGTCAGCATGACCTGGAACTGGCGAGATTGAAGGGCAGCGAACCCCCGGCTGCGGTGAGTGAGGGGGGACCCAGGACTGCACGGAGCTTTGATAAGTGCATCCTGGCCCCACGCAAGGAGGGGGAGGACATGGATGACTTCCTGGAGGCCTTTGAGACGGCCTGCGAGCTGCACCGGGTTGATCCCGCGGACAGACTCCGGGTCCTTACCCCCTTACTGGACCCCAAATCCGTGGCATTGTACCGCCAACTGGGAGAGGCAGAGAAAGGGGACTACGAACTATTCAAAAAGGCCCTGCTACGAGAGTTTGGGCTGACTCCTGAGATGTACCGGGAAAGGTTCCGGAGTCAGGATAAAACCCCTGAGATCTCATATCTGCAACTAGCCGTCCGCATGGAAAGATACGCCAGCAAGTAGGCTGGTGGGGCCCAGACGAAGGAGGACCTGATTAAACTGCTGGTACTGGAGCAACTGTATGAGCGGTGCCCATCCGACCTGAGGCTGTGGTTGGTGGACAGAAAGCCAGAGAACCCGCGACACGCAGGGCAGCTGGCTGATGAGTTTGTAAAGAGCCGGTCAGGGGGTGACAGGGAGGAGCCCCAAAGGAACAGGCCCGCCGCGATGCAGAGAGAGAGTCGCCCTGGGACCTCCCAAAGGGGGAATATGGGGAATCCCCTCCCACGGGGAATGCCCAGCGTCAGGGACAACCGACCGGCTCGAGGGGACCCACGGGACATGAGCTGCTATTACTGCGGCCGAAGAGGCCACGTTCGGGCCCAGTGCCCCAAGCTCAAGGACAGACTGAGCAGACCGAACCCGCACCGGGTTAACTTGGTAGAGGCCCAGACGGACGAGGGGCAGGCTTCTCACGCAAGAGGGGCTGGCAGCTTATCAACTGCTCAAGAGAGAGAAGGGCCCCAGGCCAGCTTCTCTGGGGGGCCAGATGCTCCGGATTCAAAGTTCTCCGTTTACAGGGTTGGCGCGGGGCTGTCCCTGCGGAGCGAGTGCCTTGTTCCCCTGGAGGTGGATGGGAAGAAAGTTTATGGATACTGGAACACGGGCGCAGAGGTGACACTGGCCCAGCCCGAGGTGGTGGCCCCAGATCGGGTGGTGCCCAACACCTTCCTGACCCTGACCGGGGTGGGCGGGACCCCATTCAAGGTTCCCGTAGCGAGGGTACACCTGAAATGGGGGGCCAAGGAGGGCCCCAAGGACGTGGGAGTGCACCACCATTTGCCCACTGAGGTGTTGATGGGGGGGGACCTAGAGGACTGGCCAAGCAGCCCCCAGACCGCCTTACTTGTGACCCGCAGTCAGAGCCGGCGAGGGGCACTGCGCCCTGGCCTTGGGGGGGGTGCCTTGCCTGAGGCGCAGGACCCTAACCTGGTGGGGAGGGAACGCCCAGGGACACGGCTCAGGGAGGCTGCAGCTTCGGACCCAGCGGGCGAGAAAGAGCAGGTGGCCATCCCTGTCCCAGCTGCTGAGTTCCAGGCCGAGTTACAGAGAGATCCCTCCTTGCGGAAGATAAGGGACCTGGCCGACCTCAATGCGGTACAGACCATGGGACGAGGTGGCCGGAAAAGGTTCCTGTGGGAGAAGGGGTTCCTGTACCGAGAATGGGCTCCCCCAGGGAAAATGGAGTCGGGGGGATCAGGAGGAAGCTGGTGGTACCCGAGAAGTATCGCCGCCAGCTGCTGTGCCGGGCCCATGACATTCCTCTCTCAAGGCACCAGGGAACCTGGCGTACCCAGCAGAGGCTGCTACGGAGCTTTTACTGCCCTGGGGTCTTTGTTACTGTCCGACAGTACTGCGGATCCTGTGACCCCTGTCAGAGGGGGAGGAAGGCCTGGGACAAGGGGAAAACAGCTTTAGGACCCTTGCCCAGCATAGAGGAGCCTTTCCGGAGGGTGGCCAAGGTTAAAAGGGCGGCTCTAAACCAAGAGAGCCCAAAGCACAGACCTCCAGACTGGAGCGCTGGGAGAAGACCACAGCCCAGTTGGAGCCCTCGAGGTATGGGGGTGGGAAAAGGGCACAGGCCGCATAAACCTTCCCACATGCGAACTGCGAGTGCCATCAAGCACCCCCAACCTAAGGGGGGGCATGAAACTGGAGGGGCCTGGTGTAATTCTCACCAAGGAATGGGAGGGATGCGGGGGCATCCATGGGAACGGGGGTAGGTTCGAACTTCCCCAGGTCACTGGCTAAAGTGACCCTGCTCAGTTCGGTCTCGAAGGGGGGAGAGATGTGACGAACTGGGCCTGTTCTTGCTGGGGTGTGTGAATGCTGACAGGCGAGTGTGGCTAGGATGGTCTGCATCGGGGGATGGGAGTCTGCCCGAGGGAACATACCTGAGCTTGTAACATGAGAACCCAGGAAGGGGTTGGAGGCCAGGTGACTCCGGGGCCCGGGAAACTGAACAAAGGCTGTGGGAGGGGTCGCTGAAGGCAGAGTGTGGGAAGCGAGCTGGAGAGATGGCTGGGAGGCAAAGATGGCTCTGACCCCCCAAAGGGGGGTGGGCTGGGATGCCCTGGGACCCCAAGCTGGACCTAACTGAGAGGTATCCTGTTGTCTGTGCCTGCAAGACCTGTCTTGGACTGTATTCCTGTCATCCAAATAAACCTTCTGCTTTACTGGCTGGCTGAGAGTAATGGTGAATCGCAGGAAGCCGGGGGTGCAGGGCCCTGAGTTCCCCAACACTCCGTGACACCAATGCATTGTAGTTTCCTCAGGAAGTCGGTGGTGTCTTGAAGATAGTGTTACCGAAATATCAGGTCCACCTAGCTGAGAGCCAATAACAGCCGGACAGGGATAAGGAAGACTTGCTTTATTCTGCAGAAGAAGAGAGAGCTTTGCACCTTGGTACAAAAACTCTGTCTTACACACATTTTACAGATCCTTTATACACATTCAGACCAAGGTCCTTGCAGTGTTAACACTTGATTGGTGGTGGTCCGACCCGTGCTTTTGCTATCTGGTCGGTGAAAACCAGCTTGGGACCAGCTCCAACTACCTTAAGGCCTTGAAGGGAAAACAGTTGAAAAGTTCAGGCTACTGTGTACTTGAAGTGTCTGCTTCCCCCTAATGGCCACTGGTTGACATAAAGGCTGCTCTGTTAAGGGGGGGTGACTAGTAACTTTCACAGTCCCCCCTTCGAGCCTGACAAATTCAAAAATTGTCAGGCCTGTTACGCAATTTGCAATCAAGCTGGAGGGACAGATACTGGGTTTTCTTACGGACAGCAGAGCTTTTGATCATAGCATTACATAGGCATTTGGCACATTGTATCATTGTCCAAATAACACATAGAAAAAAAGAAAGAAAAGAATCCATTTAACAATTGTTCGAAAGAGCCCCGTAAACCATGACCCAAGGTCTAGAAGCAGATTCTCAAAACTAAAGGTGTGATCAAGAGATACAGCATGGAAAACAACAGCAGCATTCTTAATGGCTTGTAAATCCTGCTCAATTAAGCCAGAATGATTACATAGAAACAATATTTTTCCCCGATGCGAGCACAAGTCCCCCCCTAATTGGTTCATATGCTTGGAAGGAGCATTGAGAATGTTTGCACTTCCACCCAGAAAGTTTCCAAGTATGTCTCCATGGCCACAGATCAGATGGTACTCCTGATGTGTCTGTAAGGGCAGTGGGCCAAGCCTGATGCTCTAGATCATTCCGAATGGCCATTAGCTGGTCATTCAGGAAATCCTGAATTTCTGAACATGCTAGATCCCACTGCAATGCCTTCCCAGCCTCAGTGATATTCAATACCGTTTCTGTCAGCAACTTCTGGGTCATAGAACTAAGGGCGGAGATAATATGTAACTCACCAATTCCAGCCTGTACCTGGGTTAGCTGTGCCCCAATTTCTCATCATGTTTTGGTTCTTAAAAATATTCCAAACTGCTGCTGCACTATTGGCCCCATCTCATAGGGATCCGGTCAAGTCACTTTTCTTTCTAGAGGAAATAACCCAAGCCCTCTGTTGTGCTAATCTAATGGCAGCCCCCTGTGAGCAATTTGGGTATGTAGAGGTGATCTGGAAATTGGATAAGGGTAATGAAAATTTAACAGTCCCTAGTGTAGTGTTAATCACAGTTCATTGATATCCTAATACATTTCTTTTTTGTGTAGTACTATACCACATTCCCAAGCATGGGTTCCACAAGTTTCTTCCTGCCAGTGTATAATTCTTTGTTTCTTCACCAGGGTCAGTTCTTAATGTCTCTTGTAGGCAGGAATCCCTGGACTTTGGTAGTTCCAATGAAGCAAGTGTTCCTTCTTCTCTTTTCCTGAAACAGTCATGGTTCAGCATTATACAGGGGAGAGGTTACTAGCACATCACCCTGTAATGGTTTTGTGTCTTCTAAAAAAATTCAAAGGCACAGTAGGTCTGTCAGTGGATAAGGGAGAGGTTACTAGCACTTCACCTTGTCTTTTTTTCCTTTTTCCTGCTGTCCAGAAGGCACAGCAGAGCTAGAAGGAGAAATAGGCTTATCAGTCGGAGAGCCCTCCCGAGGTGGAGGGGTCTTTTTACAGTGAGAAGCATGGGTCCATTCCAGGTAGGCAGTCCTTGGCACTTCACAGCGGTGTTGGTGGTTAACAGCACTTAGAAAGGGCCTTTCCAGCATGGAGCCAAAGCAGTCTTTTGTTGATGGACTTTACATAGACTCAGTCTCCTTGTTTCAATGAACAGCAGGGCTGCTAGGGTCTTTGGGTAGCACTTCTTTTATCTGTGAGAAAAGAAACCTAACGCATTTCATTAATGCCTGGCAGTGTTTTGCAGATCTCATAGTTGCTTGGGCACATTCAGGCCCCCCTGTTCTTGGCTGTCAGCCAAGTCTTAGCTGTGGGCATTGTCCTGGGATGGGGCCAGCATCTTATCTTTGGACTGAGCTTGCTAGTTATTTTTTTCCAGTTAACTCGTTCTGTTCTTTTTCCTTCTCCCCTTCTTGGGTTCTTTTAACCTACAAAGGAAACTTCCAGTCTTCATTCATACACCTTTTCCCAACAATGAACACATACACATTGCTATTATACAGTACATTAGTCTTATTATTCAATGTATGCCATGTACACCCTTCCAGTAAAAGAACTTTATTACAGAGCTTTGGAGCAACAAACCAGGACAAGCACACCCACTTTTGAGGAGTCCACTCGGTACAACCTCTGGTGTCCAATAGCTTTCCTCCCTCCCCAGCCCTCTGGCTAGAAATCTGAGGTAGCCAGAAGGATCCCATGGGCAATATGGGGAATGGGTTAACCTTCCATGTCCTTGCTTCCAAAGACTGTTGGTATGCAAATTTTAACAACAATTTTGGCCATAGAACACAAAAATAATTCCTATTGTGCCAGTAAATGCATGGTACGTTGAATGCTATTCAGCTGGCATCCATTTTCTCTGATGATCTGAAAGACATAAGAACAGAGGTCTACCCCTTCTGAGCAGTCAGTCAAGGGTATGTCTGTGTAGATTTGTTCCCGTGCTATAGCAGGGAGTTTCTTGAGGAGTTGGTGTAGTTTCTTTTGGTATGTCTCAGTGGGATCGGAGGATAGTGGCCTGTAGAAAGTGGTGTTGGAGAGTTGCTTGGCAGCCTCCTGTTCATAATCCGACCTATTCATGATGACTGCAGCCCCTCCTTTGTCAGCCCCTTTGATTAGAATGTCAGGCTTGTTTCTGAGGCCGTGGAAGGCGTTGCGTTCTGTGCGGCTGAGGTTATGGGGCAAGTGATGCTGTTTGTTCACAATCTGAGCCTGTGCACGTCTGTGGAAGCACTCTGTGTAGAAGTCCACTCTGTCATTTCGACCGTCAGAAGGAGTCCACGTAGAATTCTTCTTCTCGTATTGTTGATAGGAGGGTTCCTTTGGGTCAGTGCGCTGTTCAGTGGTGTGTTGAAAATATTCCTTGAGTCGGAGACGACAAAAGTAGGCTTCCAGATCACCACAGAATTGTATCATGTGCGGGTGGGTGGTGGGGCAGAAAGAGAGTCCCCGAGATAGGACAGACTCTTCTGCTGGGTTAAGGGTGTGTTTGGATAGATTAACAATATTGGTGGGTGAGTTAAGGGTACCCTTGTTGAAGCCCCCTGTGGCGTGTAGGAGTTTAGATCGTTTACTGCCCTAAAGAGGCATCAGAAAATAAACACACGAGAGAGAACCCATAAGTGTTTGGACTGTGGGAAAGGTTTCACAGAGATCAGCACTTCTTACACATCAGACACTTCACACAGGAGAGGGTCCTCGTAAGTTCTTGGACTGTGGGAAAGGTTTCATACTAAGCTCACAACTTATTAGACATCAGAGAATCCACACAAGAGCCAGACCTTATATATGCTTGGAATGTGGGGAAAATTGTAACTGTAGCTCAAAACTCACTCAACATGAGAAAACCCACATGTGAGAAAGACACTATAAATATTTTGAAAGTAGGAAAAGTTTAATTGGAGCTCTCGTCTTATTGCACACCTCACATTCCTTCTTAAGACAAACCTCAGAATTGCCTCGACTGTCGGAAATGTTTCCTGTAGAAGTCAGCCGTTATAACACATCAAAGGATCCACACAGGAGAGAGACCTCATCAGTGCTTGGACTGTGGGGAAAGCTTCATTCAGCGATCACCCCTTATTAAAAGTCAGAGAATCCACAGAGGTACGAGAGAGCCTAGGAATAGCCGGACTGCAGAAAAAGATTCAATTTGACTTCACACCTCAGTGACCCACACAGCAGAGAGGCCTTGAATGCGGGGGAAGCATTAGGTGCTCCCGGAGTATCAAGCATCTAGAAATCTGTACAGGGAAGAAACCGCTGAGATGTTCTCAGTGCGGAAAACGCTTCAAGTGGAGCTAACACCATGTTGGACATCCGAGACTCCCCCACACAGCAGGGAAATTCTCTCAGGGCCCTGACTAGGCCATAGGAATAACCTCATTTCCTCGTTCCCACACACGTCAGGGGCTTTTGGCTCCCAAGCATCCAGCTGCCCATGACTGGGGTGAGGATCCAGCAGCAGCCAAGCATCAGCTGGTCAGTGACCCACTGGCTCTGCCTGGTCTAAGCAAACCCCAGGCAGAGGAGGAGACGCCCCGATCAGCCCCTCCCCCCTGCTGCAGCCCTGGCTGCTGAGCTGATGGGCCACAGGTCGGGGAAGGGAGAGAAAGAAACTCCACCAGCTGCTCCCTCTGCCTGGCTGAAGTTCCCCCCTCTCCCCATCCCTGCCAGCCAGGATCCCCCTGCCATGGAGATGAGGAGAAGGACACTTGGGCCAGACCCCACCTTCACTCTAGACACCTGTCCCCAACCCCCATCTTCCACCAGCCCCTGAGCTGGGCTTCCCCACTGACTTGAGCTGTTCCCTTTTGGGCAAGTGTCCCTGGGGGCTGGTAACTCCTCCCCTCCCCAAATCCCCCAAGGTGCTGGGCTCTGGGGGAATCAAATGTTAAGGGATCAGGACTTCGGGTTCTGAAGATGTCTCTGGGGATTGAATGGCTGGGGCTGGTGCAGCTTGATATCAGGGGGAACTGGGTGCGGGGGTATCACGTGTTTGGGGATCATAGGATAAACGCATTCAGACAGCACCACTGAGAGGCACTGATTCCCACAGGACCTTTTGTCAGAGGCCTGGAGATCCCACCTCTGCCTCCGCAGCATCAGCCTCTGAAGTTCTGGCTAGGCTAGGAGGTGAGGTCGGGATTAGCCAGCAGATCTCTGTGACCCTCCACCAGATTTCCTAGTGTAAACTCACTCTGAGCATCTTATGTGCTGTGACCAGTGTTGCCTCATTTTTTACATCCATGTGTGGAATGAATTTGGTTCTATGCACCCGTATGTGTGTAACCCTTCTGCCCATCTAAGTTGGCAGCAACAAGGGCCGGGTTCTGTATCTAGGGGTTCCGTTTCAATAACGCAATGCAAAACCGGCTCGAGCCCCCACCCAGTGACCTGGGACAATTACATACCACCCCCTGGGCGCCTCTAGGAGGCGATACTTCCCCTTTCGCAAGCACGGAGTCTGAGTGTAACAGAAAATGTTTAATAACATGAGGTAAACAACATCAGCATTAAATTGGAAAAACAACACAAACAGGCTTCATGAGCAAAAAACCCACCCCAGCAAATTGGGCTGTGTCCTTTCCCTTTGGTTCTTGAAACCAGCAACCCAAGAATCACCAAGGTCCCAAAAGTCCAACAACCCCAAAGTCTCTTGGGTCCAGCAACCCAAGGATCACCAAAGTCCCAAAAGTCCAACAACCCCCCAAAGTCTCTGTCCCTGGTCAGTGCAGCCCCAGAGTTCAAATGGGGGGTGGGGGGAGGAGGCACGCAGGGTGTTATGGGGCACCTTACATGATCCGAGACCGACTGGCTGCCTTTCTGTGGGTTTCCGCCGCAGCCTTCTCCACGAGCTGCTCTGCTCCACTCCACCAGCTGTCCTGTGAGCCGCTCCCGCCGTCCACGAACTGCTCTGGCAGCTGCTCCGCTCTGCTCACCGACCTGTGAGCCACTCAGCTCTGCTCCACTTCAGCTGTTCCTTGGGCCGCTCCCACAAGGCTCCGCTCTGCTCCTCCAGCCGCTCCGCTCTGCTCACCGCCCTGTGAGTCGCTCAGCTCCACTCCAACCGTCCCTGTGCGGCTCCAATCTGCTAGCTGCTCCACCAGCCGCTTAGTATCTTCAGGCTCCCCCACTAGTTAACACAGTCTCAGTGATCTCAGCTCTTAATAACTTTAGCTCTTTTGTGATTTCAGCTCTTAGCAATAGTACCCCAGTGCTAGTGCACCATTAAGCCAAAGTGAATTCAGCTGAGCTGCCTGTAACTAGACTCCTAATGGAATCAAAGTTAGCTCTGACATTCAACAGTGGAGAGAGGAGGTAGTGCAATTGGTGTTTCAAACCCTCAAAGAGAGCCCATATCATCAGATATAAATACCTGACCCCATCCTCTCTCAATTCACTGGGTTTGGTAACCCATGCCCCTTGTCAAGCAAGTGCTACTTAGGTAATGGTGAAGGACTCACTCAGTCCTTCTGTCATACAACAGTTCCACTGGCCTTGATTCACAGAATCAGGGTAACAAAACTTTATTCTTCCTGCCCCAATAATAGAGAAACTGGGTATCCCACACCAGCCAAAGTAACCACTTGGAGTTGCTGTTGTTTCAGGCCAGGCGAGTGGCTGTGCCTATGCAAACCAGATCAGCCCCTGGAGTTCTTTTCCACACTCGCCATAATTCACCACCAGATGTCAGGGTAGAGCTCATCCTGACTCTGCTTACATGTGCATCATCTCCATACTAGTTCATATGGGGGTGGGGCCAAGAGGTTTGGAGAGTGGGGGGGGGCTCCGGGCTGGGACAGAGGGATTTAAATTAATGGAGATATCCTATCTCCTGGAACTGGAAGGGACCTTGAAAGGTCATCGAGTCCAGACCCCTGCCTTCACTAGCAGGACCAAGTACTGATTTTGCCCCAGATCCCTAAGTGGCTTCTTCAAGGATTGAACTCACAACCCTGGGTTTAGCAGGCCAATGCTCAAACCACTGAGCTATCCCTCCAGGGGTGAGGGCTCTGGCCAGGTGTGCAGACTGTGGGATGGGGCTGCAGATGAGGAGTTTGGGGTGCAGACTGCGGTGGGGAGAGGACTCCTCCCAGCCCTCTCTCACCACAGCTGCTTGGGACTGGGTGAGAGGCACCTCTCCCCAGCCGTGGCAGCTCCTGTGGCTGGGGCGAGGGAGGAGTTCCTCTCCCCAGCAGCTCCAGTGGACCTGGACCAAGCCTGGGGAGGGGCTCCTCTCCTTGCTTTCCTTCACGGCCCTCGATAGCCAGCTGGTCACGCCCTCCCCCTGTCCCACCGTGTCCTGCGTTGGCATGACAGAGAGTTGCCCCACTCACCCCACACTGATCCCTCTTGTGATAACCTCTGCACCCCATGTTCACCACTTGTGTAGGGTTATGATATTTTGTGTGCAAAGTGTGCCTGGTGAGGGATCATTGGAAAACTCATGATCTGCTGAATATTGTGCCGTTGAAATGCGTGTGACACCAGTGCATGTAGAATGGTGAGATTTTAATGTATGTTTGTTGCTACGCTGACCATATTCCAGGTGCCCCAAAAGAAGACACTGATGGGGGGTGGGAGCTGATGGGGGGTGGGAACTGACGGGGGGTTGTAGAGTTAGAGGTGCTGGAGGGGGTGCGGTGGGGATACTCATGAGGTGAGGGCAGTGTTGGCAGCTGTCACAGTGGCAGAGTGCTGGCAACAGCTGTCAGTCAGCACCGACCTGCGGGACACTCCCCCAGGACTGGGAGTCTGGGCCTGGGTGGGTGGGATCTCGCAGCAATCAATCAGCTGTGGATGCAGGGCAATTGGCTAGTTGGGAAGGTGAATAATCAGGGATGTTTCTGAGTTTCAGCACTTGTGCTCTGCAAACACCCCCGGACATTTGTTGTTATGGCAAAACCCCTCAGCAGGCTCAAACAAGAGGATCTGTCCATAAAGACCAAGACATATGTCAAAGTTTTTGTTACTGAAATATGTCATAGTTCAAGGGATTGTCTCACTCAAAGTCCTGAGAGATGACAAAGGACCGACTATGGGTATTAGAAAACTCTTATCTGGCCGTCCATCACCAAGAGGAAGAAAGGGGTAAACAAAGAAATTTATAATTCACCTGAAGGATGCTTTGGAGCTCACACACACCAGGAAGTTGCCTGACCCCATGACTGTTGGCCCCTTAATGAAACTTAGTGCACAGGGGAGGGGTTGGTTGGCTTCTCCCAGTACCAAAAGACAGGAAGATCCAATGAAAAAAGAAAACCCTGAGGCAGGCAGGCCAATAAGGGAGTCAGGTGCCAGTTCTCTGTGTGAGCTGGAGCTGCCTACCAGAGAAGGGCAGAGCTAAGGGGAGAGGAGCAGCCAGAGCTGGGTTGGAGGCAGAGGAGTAGAAGCATTGATGCAGAGGGAAGCTGCGGCTGGAGCAGTCTGGAGCTGGGTGTGGTGAGCAGCTGGGGAGAGCGAGGGAGGGAACCTGGGCAGCGTGGGATGACATCATGTTTTCCTTTCCTCTTTCCCATTTTTTCCTTAATTTTTTTTTTATTACTTGCTGTTTAATAAATCGTATTTGTTCTGAACTTTACGCAATGCTGAATAGCGGCATTGGGGATGCGTCCGGAGTGAAAAGAGCACCCCAGAGTGCGGATACGACACCCTAGCCTCTGTCCTGAGTGATCGCAATAAAATTGGGGCTGCAGACCCTGCAGGAATCTTGGGGCCAGCCTTGTCGGGGTTTCAGACACCAGAGTGGAAGGGGAGTCCTTGAAGTCAGGCAGGTCTCAAGGTAAAGGGAGTGGGAGCGAGGACTCAGCTCCTTTTGCTATTCGATTCTATCAGCGTGGTGTATAAGCCAGAAGAGTTCCCCACAATACTAAGACCGTTTCCCCTGCTTACCTCTGCATATTTATTGGTTTCTCGTAAAGTGATTTAGGATTACAGGGGAAAGTGTCAGAGCGGCCACCAGTGAAAGTTGCTGGCCACACTCTGAGGCCACCAAATTTGGTCGTGAGAATCCCTGGGCTAGTTGCTCATGATGGGCCCTTCTGACCTTAGAGCCTGTGAGTGGAACAGGAGCCGGACACAGAGATGCTGCAGAGCGATGGGTTGATCGCTAGGACCCAGGAGCAGCTGGGAGGCGGCTCTGGGGGGAGCGATCGCTGGGCTCAGGCCCGGCAGCAGGAAGTGACTCGCAGCCGCTGCGGGGACTCTGGCTCCAGGCTCCTGGCGAGATCCCCGAGCCCCGGCGGCTGGTGCTGGGAGCCCGGAGCCCGGGCTGCAGCCGGGAGAGGGGAATCTCCAGCAGGGCCCTTCCCGCTGCTCCCCAGGAGCCTCTCCCAGGGCAGAGCCCCCAGCCCGGCCAGGCCCCTTCCCGGCCCGGCCCCTGCCCCAGGGGGCCCCGCTCGGAGGGAAGGTGAGAGAGACCCGCCCCCAGAACACCCGAGCTGCAGGGGGAGGAGGATAAAGAGGGGCGGGGGGTGAGGGCAGGTGGGGGGAGCGGGGTGGGGGCAGGAGGCGGGCGCTGGGGATGCGGGGGGCAGGCTGGGATTGGGGCGGGGGTTCAGTGAAGGGAAGATGGGGCGATGCGGGGAGATTGTGGGGCTGAGGGGAGCGAGGCTGGAATTGGGGAAGATGTGAGTGGGGGGCACTGCGAGGGAAGGGGTGTGTGGGGAGACTGGCGGGGGACAGAGGCAAAAACCCAGTCCCCCCACACCCTGCTCCCAGTGTGTTATTGTCAGACACACCCGTGCTGGTGGGGTCTGTGTCTCCTGAGTTTTGCGGTCGCCCAGGGCCCTGGTCTGATTTCTGGGCAGGATTCGCATCTCAGCCACACCGGAGTCACTGCTGCTTTGGGCAGGCAGGGAGTGTGGATGGGCCAATGGGATCAGCCTCTGCCTGCCTGTCCCTGGGGGCTGCTGGGGGAGTCCAGGGCAGCTCATTCTTTAGGTGATGCCACCAGAGGGCTCCTGCTGCTCCTAAGGGAGAGGAGTTTACACGGAAGTGTGTGAAAATCTCCCAAAGTGGCCCCTTTAGTTCTGCTTTTTTTCTAGCATTTGGCTTAGAGATACTGTTACTGGGAGGGTCTGAAGAGTCTGGGAGGGAATCACGGTGTTACATGGACTGAAGCCCCTTCTGTAACCTCCCCCATCACCCTTCTTGCCCTGACAGGCTGAGGAATCACGTCCACGTTTTTCTCCAGATGGGCCCGTCTTCCATGAGACAGGGAACGGAAATGTCTGTGATGGAGCCAGCTCAGGTAGGGGATTATCAGGGAGCTCCTGGGCAGGGGCAGGGAGGAGACAGGGTGTGATAAACCTGCTGATTTTCTGAGTGGGCCCATTGGTGATGGGGGAGGGGAGATGGGACATTCCCCCATTTCTCAAACAGGATATAACACCATTGCACAGGGCTGGGAGTGAGACCCCACTAGCCACAGGCTGCTGTGAAATATGAAGGGAAGCTGTTGGGATTCCTGTCCCTGGCTCAGAGCTCTGCTTCCCGTATCAGCCTGTGTCTCGCAGATGTGTGGGAAATGAGGAGACCCTGCCCTGCTCCGTGTGCTGGGGGGAGACAAGTAGCTCTCACCTTCTCCCCATCCCCTGAAGGCTCCTGGCTGCTCTGAGCAGGGTGGGGGTGGGATTCTGCGACTCTGTCGCTCCCAGAGCTTCCATTTCTTTATCCTTCCTCCTGCATGACTAGTGGGATTGTGGCTGAAGCATCAGGTAATGAGTGGGGGCTTTTGGTGTTCCAGATGCCGGTGACCTTCGAGGAGGTGGCTGTGTATTTCACTCAGGGGCAGGGGGCTCTCCTGGACCCTGCTCAGAGAGCCCTCTACAGGGACGTCATGCAGGAGAACTACGAGACGGTGACCTCACTGGGTAAGGGATTCTTCTCCCCTCAGTTATTCGAAGTCGTGGGGTCTGCATGTCTAACTCTGGTCAGGTTCTTCCCTGGTCAGTTAGCTCAGAGGCGAATGGGTTCCATAATGCACAGCTGCCGTGTGAGAGAGACTTGCATCTCTGTGCCCTCTCCAGTGGGACATGGGTGTCAAAACACAATGGATAAGCTAAACCATCCCCACCCTCCAGCTTTCAAAGGGGCATAAATCCATCATTGTCCTGTCTGTGTTGTTTCACAGCTGCACAAACAATCCCTGTTCACCTCCCTCCTTGGGAATAGCTCCAGCCATGAGGAGGGCTCTGGGCTCGGCAGGTTTAGAAAGAGGCAGGGGTTTAAGTCCAGAGCTGTGTGTGAGTCAGCAAGGCCCCCAGAGTGCACAGATCTTGGGAAAGCCTAGTGAGGGTGTAGTAATCATTCAACTCACCTCCCCAGACAACTTCCTCTGCGCAAGGGACTCCGTGACCATTTTCCCGTCCTCTTGGCTTCCACATTCCTCCAGCAGAGCGCAGGGACAGGTTCCACTCACGGAATGTCCTTTCTGACAAATACTCCACCAGTGCTCCATGCACCCTAATCTGGTCTGATTTCACCCTCTGCACAGGATTCCCCCTTCCCAAACCTGAGCTGATCGCCCGGCTGGAACGAGGGGAGGAGCCCTGGGTGTCCGATCTCCAAGTCTGCGAGGAAAGAAGGCTTCCGAGAAGCACCCGTACAGGTGAGGACTGACACAGAAACCATCTAGGGAATGAAGGAAAAAGCTGAGAATCCCAGAATATGGTGTGAGTAAGCACCCTCAGTTCTTCCTCATCTCAGTCAGGATAGGGCTTCAGTCATCAGATATAGCTCACGCCATTCCACCCAGCCTCTAATCTGCAGGAGTTTGCTTTGCAGCTTTCCTTCTCTGTGAATGTTTGGGTGGGATGTGGAGGCGGAGTCCCGTTGCTCAGTCTTTGTGTTGGGTTTTCCCTTTGTGCTATTCCTCTTTCTCCCCAGCACAATGACTCCTGTCTGGATTGTGTCTCTCCCAGCAGGTGCTGAGCGAGGGAGTGAGAATGAGGCGGGGAATCATCATGAGGAAGTTCCTGGGGAAGTGGAACCGCAGGGGACCTTTGTGGGAAGAGCTGAAGGGAATTTTTCCCAGTGCTTGGAGCAGGCAGAAGCCTGGGGAAGTTGGCATAGGTCAGAGAGGCTTCTGGGACACCTCCCAGGGAAGAAAGTGGATGAATCTGTTTACGGTGGGGGAGGAGAGGAGGATCCCACAGCGCCGCAGACAAATCCCAAGAAAGAGCCACCCTGGCACTACCTTCAGTCTCTCGAGTGCGGGAAATGTTTCATATCAAAGACACAAATAATTAGACATCAGTTAAGCCACACAGGGGAGAGACCCCACAACTGCTTGGACTGTGGGAAAAGTTTCACAGAGAGGGCAAACCTTTTTCAACATCAGGCATTACAAACAGGAGCGAGACCCCACAAGTGCTTGGACTGTGGGAAAAGTTTCATAAGAAGGTCACACCTTGTTTATCATCAGGCAATCCACACAGGAGAGAGACCCCACAAGTGCTTGGATTGTGGGAAAAGTTTCATAGAGCGGTCAAACCTTGTTTATCATCAGGCAATCCACACAGGAGTAAGACCCCACAAGTGCTTGGACTGTGGGAAAAGTTTCATACAGAGGTCAGACCTTGTTAAACATCAGGCATTACACACAGGAGAGAGACCCCACAAGTGCTTGGACTGTGGGAAAAGTTTCATACAGAGGTCACACCTAGTTCACCATCAGGCATTACACACAGGAGCGAGACCCCACAAGTGCTTGGACTGTGGGAAAAGTTTCATACAGAGGTCACACCTAATTCGCCATCAGGCATTACACACAGGAGCGAGACCCCACAAGTGCTTGGACTGTGGGAAAAGTTTCATAGAGCGGTCAAACCTTGTTAAACATCAGGCAATCCACACAGGGGAGAGACCCCACAAGTGCTTGGACTGTGGGAAAAGTTTCATAAGAAGGTCACACCTTGTTTATCATCAGGCAATCCACACAGGAGAGAGATCCCACAAGTGCTTGCACTGTGGGAAAAGTTTCATAGAGCGGTCAGACCTTGTTAAACATCAGGCAATCCACACAGGCGAAAAGCCCCACAAGTGCTTGGACTGTGGGAAAAGTTTCATACAGAGGTCAGACCTTGTTAAACATCAGGCATTACACACAGGAGAGAGACCCCACAAGTGCTTGGACTGTGGGAAAAGTTTCAGACAGAGGTCACACCTAGTTCGCCATCAGGCATTACACACAGGAGAGAGACCCCACAAGTGCTTGGACTGTGGGAAAAGTTTCATAGAGCGGTCAGACCTTGTTAAACATCAGGCAATCCACACAGAAGAGAGACCCCACAAGTGCTTGGACTGTGGGAAAAGTTTCATACAGAGGTCACGCCTAGTTCGCCATCAGGCATTACACACAGGAGAGAGACCCCACAAGTGCTTGGACTGTGGGAAAAGTTTCATAGAGCGGTCAGACCTTGTTAAACATCAGGCAATCCACGCAGGAGAAAAACCCCACAAGTGCTTGGACTGTGGGAAAAGTTATTTACAAAGATCAAGCCTTGTTCAACATCAGGCAATCCACACAGAAGAGAGACCCCACAAGTGCTTGGACTGTGGGAAAAGTTTCATAAGAAGGTCACACCTAATTCGCCATCAGGCATTACACACAGGAGCGAGACCCCACAAGTGCTTGGACTGTGGGAAAAGTTTCATACAGAGGTCACACCTAATTCGCCATCAGGCATTACACACAGGAGCGAGACCCCACAAGTGCTTGGACTGTGGGAAAAGTTTCATAAGAAGGTCACACCTTGTTCAACATCAGGCAATCCATACAGGAGAGAGACCCCACAAGTGCTTGGACTGCGGAAAGTGTTTCATATGGAGGTCTGACCTTATTAAACATGGAAGAATCCACACAGGATCTAAACTTCTGTGACACGTGTCAAGAAAGGTTTAAGCAACTTGCATGTAATTGACTCAGGGTCAACGTTTAGAGAGAGATTTTAAAAGTGTGTCCACCTTAGATAGCTAGAGATTGAAATGTAAATGTGTATTTTCAAAGACTTGGAAGAAGAGGGCAAGTCATGTCTGAGTAACCTAATTGCCTTCTATGACGAGAAAGCTGGCTCTGTGGATGAGGGAAAAGCAGTGGATGTTTTATTCCTTGATTTTAGCAAAGCTTTTATATGATCTCCTACAGAATTCTTGCCAGCAAGTTAAAGAAGTGTGGCCTGGATGAATGGGCCATAAAGTGGATAGAAAGCTGGGTAGATCGACTGGCTCAACTGGTAGTGACCAATGGCTCCATGTCTAGTTGGCAGCTGGTATCAAGAGGAGTGCCCCAAGGGTCGATCCTGTGGCCGGTTTTGTTCAGTATCTTCATTAATCATCTGGAGGATGATGTGGACTGCACCCTCAGCAAGTTTGCCGATGACACTAAACTGGGAGAACTGGTAGATACGCTGGAGGGTAGGGATAGGATACAGAGGGACGTAGACAAATTAGAGGATTGGGCCAAAATAAATCTGATGAGGTTCAACAAGAACAAGTGCAGAGTCCTGCACTTAGGATGAAAGAATCCCATTCACTGCTACAGACTAGGGACCGACTGGCTAGGCAGCATTTCTGCAGAAAAGGACCTAGGAGTTACAGTGGATGAGAAGCTGGATATAAGTCAACAGTGTGCCCTTGTTGCCAAGAAGGCTAACGGCATTTTGGGCTGTATAAGTAGGAACATTGCCAGCAAATCAAGGGACGTGATCGTTCCCCTCTATTCAACATTGGTGAGGCCTCATCTGGAGTATTGTGTTCAGGTTTGGGCCCCACACTAAAAGAAGGATGTGGAAAAATTGGAAAGAGTCCAGCGGAGGGCAACAAAAATGATTAGGGGGCTGGAGCACGTGACTTATGAGGAAAGGCTGAGAGAACGGGGATTGTTTAGTCTACGGAAGAGAAGAATGATGGGATATCTGGTAGCTACTTTCAACTACCTGAAAGTGGGTTCCAAAGAGGATGGATCTAGACTGTTCTCAGTGGTACCAGATGACAGAACAAGGAGCAATGGTCTCCAGTTGCAGTGGGGATAGTTTAGGTTGGATATCAGGAAACACTTTTTCACTAGGAGGGTGGTGAAGCACTGGAATCGGTTACCTGGAGAGGTGGTGCAATCTCCTTTCTTAGAGGTTTTTAAGGTCAGGCTTGACAAAGCCCTGTCTGGGATGGTTTAGTTGGGGAGTGGTCCTGCTTTAAGCAGGGGGTTGGAGTAGATGACCTCCTGAGGTCCCTTCCAACCCTGATATTCTATGATTCTAAGAGGGGTAACTGTAGTAGTCTATGTTTAGCTATCCAAAGTGTTCCTGTATTCTGTTAAATCAGGGATCAATAATTCAGTGATTATGCCCATGTCCCATGCCACTTGCCCAATTCCAGCTCAGTCTCTTTGAATTCGCTGGGGGTAGGGGCTGAAGGATGGAGGGAAAGTTTATAGCTGAAATTTTGCAAGGTTAGTGTTAATCGGATCTGTTCCGCTTTCCTGCTCGGACATTTTCTCTGGGGATCCCAGAGACGGAAAGGAGCAGGTGTTACTATCTTGAGTCCGCATCCCCATGGTGACTCTCTACACTATCAATTATCAAAATGTGGGCAGAGCATCCCAATGGAGGCACAGGAATGTGTCAGGGGAGGCGCGATCAGTGTGGGTTGTTGGGTTTTTTTTTTTAAAGAGCACTGGCTTTCAGCCCCAGTTGGCTGGGGCTCATGAGGAAGGAACAGGCCTATCTGGGAGGTGGGGATAAATGCTCAGGCTCTCAAACCCAGGTGGAGCAGCAGCACAGAAGTCGGGGTGGCAATGGGGTGATAAGTCTGCTGTGAACAGCGATATTGAGGAATATCACTCTTCACGTGGCCACCCTAACTTCTGTGCTGCTGTTGGAGGCCTTCAGAGCTGTGCACATCGCCAATGACTACTCTGCCTTTAGAGCTGGGTGGTGATATATGTGCTTTTCAAGGTGGGGGCGTAAATGACCACAGACACCAAGGTGGGGGTGGCAATGAAACACATCTGAGAACCACTGGTCTACACTCTTATGGGCACCACGTTTATAAAATGATAAATCTTCTGCAAAGTATGGCTTGTGAGGTATCATGGGAAAAGTCATCATCTGCTGAATATTATTGTCCCATTAAAATGTGTCTATCAGCACTGTCCATGGAGCTCTGAGAGTTTGCTGTATGTTTGTTACATGCTGTAAAGCTGGAAAACGCCCACAGACGAGCTCCTCAGAGACAATGTCACCTGCACACCAGCTAGGTGCTACGTGGCCAGTAATTGCTCAGCCGGCCGTTCACCAGCTGTGGAGCTGGGAACAGGAGAGTTACAATTCTCCGGAAGGACGGCTGCACGCTCACTTAGGCCACAGACTGATTGTCGCCTGCCCCCCGGCTGGGGGGTGAACCTCAAAGAGGAGAGTGGTATAAAAGCACAAGGGAGAATTGCCTCCATTTTTACCTCTCCTCTCCCATCTTTACAGAAGGCAACAAGATGGCTTGAAAGGCAACAGGGAGGGTGGATCAAGGCTGGAAGGAAATCCAGCTTGGGTTTAAGAACTGTGAACTGCCTGCAACAGCGGGTGGGATGCGAAAACCTGCTTGCTTCACATTTTCCTTAGTTTGGTATAATTTAGGTTTTAAAATGCATGTTTTAATTTTATAGTTTTAACCGTTTCTGACCTTTAACATCTTTCTCCCTTGTAATCCCTGAAAACCCCCTTGCTCCAGTTACTAAACTGGTTTTAGTGTTTTGTCTGGACCTGTGTGTTTTCATTGAAGCGTTTGGGGGATTTGACTGGAGAGAACAAGGCTATGGCCTAATCCGGCCCCTTTATGGGGGCGACCCACTAATTACTGAGTTTGTCCAGTGCAGTGGACAGACTGAGCAGTCCAAGATGCACATTCCCGGGGTGCAAGGCTGGGAATAGAGAACTGGCTGATGTTGCTGTGTCGTTTGGTACATTCCTGAGTGTCTGGCTGGTCGCACTCAGTGCAGTGCAGCCAGGAGTGACTTTGAAGGCTGGTGGCTGTGTGTGAGCAGAGCGTGGTGGGGGTTGTTGTTCACACAGGGAAGCAGCCGGGTGGATATGATTTAAATCACTAGTCAGGAAGACTCAATTTAATCATGGTTTTCTACGTAAAAATGTATTCTTGTTGGTTGTTATAACCTTAATACATATTCTTCACAACCAGGGCCGGTAGAAGGATGTTTCGCGCCCTATGTGAAACTTCCACTTTGCACCCCCCCGTCCCTGAGCCCCCACCCTGGAACGACCCCCCCTCCCTGCAGCTCTCCCCTTCCGCCCTGAGGCTCCCCGCACAGCAGCTCCGCCCTGAGGCACCCCCCCACCCCAGCTCACCCCTGCCCCACCTCCTCCCTGAGCCCGCCGTGCCTGCTTCACTTCTCAGCTTAGGCTCCACAAGCCTGGGAGGCAGGAGAAGTGAAGAAACCACAGCATGCTTGGGGAGGAGGTGGGGCAGGGGTGAGCTGGGGCGGGGAGTTCCCCTGCGTGTCGCCCCACCCCGCTTGCTGCAGGCGGCCCTCCCCGCTCTCCACTGCCTCAGGTCCCTCCACTTAAATGCCAGCGGCGACTGGGGCTGCTGAAGATGCGTCCGCCGTGGTTGATGTTGAAGGAAATGGTGCCCCCCAAATCCTAGCACACTAGGCGACCACCTACATGGCCTAAACGATTCCACCGGCCCCGTTCACAATGCAGAGATAGATGTAGGTTTCATTTCTAGAAGGTACACACTATACATTTTTAAACAGTGATTTATTTTGAAAACTTTTCAGATTGTCTGATATAGCTGTAAAACTAATGAATGTTTGTTTGGTTATTTCATTACCAAAGGTAATTGAAGCAGATATTTATGAAGTCATTAGGAGGTGAACTATTTAACTAAAACAACAACGTTCAGTATTCTGGATTTGTTTCTTCAACAGCAAACATATAATATTTTAACAGAAAAGTGTATGTCCCTCTCTTCTCACATTTGTCTCCAGACTTCTCCTTCTCCAGATCTATTCTGCCTCCAACAGTCTTGTATTCATTGAACTTTTTGAAACTTTGCAAGTTTGGAGAGCGGTAAGGGATTAACTCTTTGTACACTAATTTGCAGAGGAACAATAGAGGTGAGGTCTGTTATTTCTCACCTCTACATATTAATTTATTTTAAAACATTTTTACTGTTAACAAGTATGTTACCTTTGGAGACACAAAGACAAAGTTTGAGAACTGGCAAACTAAGCATCTCTCATGGTATCTTCTAGACTGAGCACTGAGTCCCATAGGGTAGATAGAAAGATTTACCTAAGTAATCTATACAGAAGCCTGTGGATCCCCATAAGACTGGGTCCTTAATGCATGAACTACAGGAACTCATTTACAAAAGTTTTCTTAAACATGACATGTCTATATTGTCTCATACTATAGAATTAGAATGTATAATCCCTATTCTATGATGAGAGATCTTTGAGCTATAATGTATCTTTTTCTTTAGATAAAATGTTTTTTGAGGAAAAAAATTATCAAAATAATCCGAATTAAATAAAAAAAATCTGATTTTCTTGATTTTTTTTTAAATCATTGATTTTTATTCACTCTGGGAAGCAGTGTAAAACATGCCCTGGGATGGAGAATTAAGTAGTTCAACAGTCCAGATTGTACCCTGGGAAATGTCTCACACCCGCTGTCTCCTGGCACCATTGTGCCTTCATCATCCTGATTCTGAAAGGCAAGTTACGCAGGGCAAACCAGAGAAGAGGAACCAGCCAACATCCTCAACTCCACCGACGTTGGTTTTGGCTAAATCCTGAACTCCCCCTGGCATGGCAGACTTGAGGTTCTGCTGCCAACCTTCCCCTCATGCATCTGTTTCCTTCCCAATGGTCAGGGGTGAAAGTAACTTAAAGGACTTAGCAAAGGGCTGAGCAAACTTTTGGGCTCGAGGGCCACATGAGGGTTGTAAAATTGTATGGAGGACCAGATAGGGAAGGCTGTTCCTCCGCAAACAGCTTGGCCCCGCCCCCTATCCGCCCTCTCCCACTTCCCAGCCCTTGACTGCCCCCCCTCAAAATCCCCAACCCCATCCAACCCACCCCCACTCCTTGTCTCGTAACCACCCTCTCCGGAGACCCCCACCCTAACTGCGCCGCCCAGAAACCTCCCACCCAACCCCCCTTGCTCCCTGTCCAATGACAGCCCTATCCCCGCCCACCCTCTGACAGACTCCCAGGACTCCCACGTGCCATCCAACCCCCCCTGCTCCCTGACCGCCCCCTCCAGAGACCCACCCACCCCTAACCACCACCCCGGAACCCCAACCGCTATGCAACCCACTCTGCTCCCTGTTCCCTGATTACCCCCGGTGAGCTGCTGCCACTTATCCAACCCCACGGCCCTATCTCCCCTACCATGCTACTGAGAGCAGCGTGTCTGGCTCCGCAAGGATCTAGACACACTGCTCCGCGGAAGCGCACAGCCCCACCCCCAGAGCGCTGCCCACACGGTCAGACTTTGTCATCAGGCAATCCACACAGGAGAGAGACCCCACAAGTGCTTGGACTGTGGGAAAAGTTTCATGTGAAGGACAGACCTTGTTTATCATCAGGCAATCCACACAGGAGAGAGACCTCACAAGTGCTTGGACTGTGGGAAAAGTTTTATACAAAAGTTTTTTGGTTGAAGGATGGCTACTTTTAAATCTGTTATTGAATGTTCAGGGATATTGAAAAAAGGAATAGAGGGTCCTGTGGCACCGTTGGGACTAACAGAAGTACTGGGAGCATAAGCTTTTGTGGGCAAACCTTGCATCTGAAGAAGTGAGGTTCTTACCCACGAAAGCTTATGCTCCCAGTACTTCTGTTAGTCCCAAAGGTGCCACAGGACCCTCTGTTGCTTTTTACAGATTCAGACTAACACGGCTACCCCTCTGATACAGGGATATTGAAGTGTTCTCCTACTGGCTTTTGTATGTTACCATTCCTGATTTGTGTCCATTTATTCTTTTACGTAGAGACTGTCCGGTTTGGCCAATGTACATGGCAGAGGGGCATTGCTGGCACATGATGGCATATATTATGTTAGTAGATGTGCACCTGAATGTGCCCCTGATAGTGTGGCTGATATGGCTGGGTCCTATGATGGTGTCGCTAGAGTAGATATGGGGACAGAGTTGGCAACGGGGTTTGTTGCAGGGATTGGTTCCTGGGTTAGTGTTTCTGTGGTGTGGTGTGTAATTGCTGGTGAGTATTTGCTTCAGATTGGGAGCTGTCTGTAAGCGAGGACTGGCTTGCCTCCCAAGGTCTGGAGAGAAGCTGGAGGCAGGTAGGTAAGTATAGCGGTCAATAGGTTTCTGGTATAGGGTGGTGTTTATGTGACCATCACTTATTTGCTGTGGTATCCAGGATCTATTGTGTGGACTGGTCCAGGCTGAGGTCGATGGTGGGGTGGAAATCGTTGAAATCCTGGTGAGGGAGGGTTTCCTCTCCCCAGCAACTCCATTGGATCTGGGCCAAGCCTGCAGAGGGGCTCCTCTCCGTGCCTGCCTTCACAGCCCTCGATAGCCAGCCAGTCATGCCCTCCCCATGTCCTGCAGTGTCCTGCATTGGGATGACAGAGAGTTTCTGTGCCCCACTCGCCCCACATGGATCCCTCTTCTGATAACCTCTGCACCCCATGTTCACCACTTGTGTATAAAGAAGAACAGGAGGACTTGTGGCACCTTAGAGACTAACAAATTTATTAGAGCATAAGCTTTAAGTGGGCTGTAGTCCACGAAAGCTTATGCTCTAATAAATTTGTTAGTCTCTAAGGTGCCACAAGTCCTCCTGTTCTTCTTTTTGCGGATACAGACTAACACGGCTGCTACTCTGAAACCTTTCACTTGTGTATGGTTATGATATTTTGTGTGCAAAGTGTGCCTGGTGAGGGATCATTGGAAAACTCATGATCTGCTGAATATTGTGCCGTTGAAATGCGTGTGACACCAGTGCATGTAGAATGGTGGGGTGGCAGCTGACAGGGGATGTAGAGTTAGGGGTGCTGGGGTGACCGTTCCCACCGCTTACCTCTGTGAATATTTATTGGTTTCTCATAAAGTGAGTTAGGATTATGGGGGAAAGTGTCACAGCTGCCACTAGTAAGAGTTGCTGGCCACAGTCTGAGGTCGTGAGAACCCCTGGGCTAGATGCTCATGATGGACCCTTCTGACCGTAGAGCCTGTGAGTGGAACAGGAGCCGGACACAGAGATGCTGCAGCGCGGTGGGTTGATCGCTAGGACCCAGGAGCAGCTGGGAGGCGGCTCTGGGGCAGCGATCGCTGGGCTCAGGCCCGGCAGCAGGAAGTGACTCGCAGCCGCTGCGGGGACTCTGGCTCCAGGCTCCTGGCGAGATCCCCGAGCCCCGGCGGCTGGTGCTGGGAGCCCGGAGCCCGGGCTGCAGCCGGGAGAGGGGAATCTCCAGCAGGGCCCTTCCCGCTGCTCCCCAGGAGCCTCTCCCAGGGCTGAGTCCCCAGCCCGGCCAGGCCCCTTCCCGGCCCGGCCCCTGCCCCAGGGGGCCCCGCTCGGAGGGAAGGTGAGAGAGACTCGCCCCGCCCCCCGTCACCCCCGGGCTGCAGGGGGAGGAGGGAGCAGGAGGCGGGTGCTGGCGATGCGGGGGGCAGGCTGTGATGGGGGCGGGGGTGCACTGAAGGGAAGATGGAGGGATCGAGGGGATTGTGGGGTGGAGGGGAGCGAGGCTGGAATGGGGGAAGATGTGAGTCGGGGGCACTGCGAGGGAAGGGGGTGTGTGGGGAGACTGGCGGTGGACAGAGGCAAAAACCCAGCCCCCCACACCACACCCTGCTACCAGTGTGTTATTGTCAGACACACCCGTGTTGGTTGGGTCTGTGCAGGGCCGGCTCTAGGTTTTTTGCCGCCCCAAGCGAAAAAAAGTGTGGCTGCCCCCACCCCAGAGCTCCCTCCCTGCACCCTTCCGCTGCCCCAGCCCTGGGCTCTCCCACCCACCCGCACCCACTGCCATCCCAGCCCTGGGCTCTCCCCCCTCACCACGTGCGGCCCGAGCTCTGGGCTCTCCTCCCCCATCCGCACCCCCTGCCATCCCAGCCCTGGGTTCTCCCCGCCCCTCCACCTGCACCCTCCTTCCGCCCCAGCCTTGGATCACTGGTAACTCGCTCCCAGGGTGGGTCATTCAGCAGGAATTTTGGATGTTCACAGAACACAGACAGGATTGGTTCCCATATGGTTACAGCCCCCCACACCCACACCCTGCTCCCAGTGTGTTATTGTCAGACGCACCCGTGCTGGTTGGGTCTGTGCAGGGCCGGCTCTAGGTTTTTTGCCGCCCCAAGGAAAAAAAATGTGGCTGCCCCCACCACAGAGCCCTGGGCTCCCCCCCTGCACCCTTCTGCTGCCCCAGCCCTGGGGTCTCCCCCCCACCACGTGCAGCCGGAGCTCAGGGCTCCTCTTTTCCCCCGCACCAGTGCCCGCCCACCCACACACCCCTTCCTGCCCCAGCCCTGGGCTCTTCCCTCCATCCACCTGCACCCTCCTTCCGCCCCAGCCCTGGATCACTGGTAACTTGCTCCCAGGGCGGGTCATTCAGCAATTTTGGATGTTCACAGAACACAGACAGGATTGGTTCCCATATGGTTACAGAACTGCAGTAAAGTGGAACCATTTTCAGCTTGTGTGATTGGAGGATATCTGGATGCATATTATAAGCCTGTTCCCCATCAAAGAGGAAAAGTTGAAGTGTCTTTATTATTCCTTTGTTCCACTCTTTGTTTCTGTGGGGAATTTGCCAATGCGATATCACTGTCTTCCTTTCAAACAAATAAAACTGAAAAAAAAAAAAAAAAGGCAATTGCTGTTGAAAATAGCAATTCTGGTCCTAAAAACCACAGGGAAGCATTTCTTGCTCAATTTTATCCTACTTTTTCTACAGCAAGTTACAGTGGATCAGTATATTTGATTTGGGAGAACTAAAGTAACAGCTGCCCAAATTGAGCTTGAGCACTCCTGAATTTTGAGGTGTTCAAATCTGGAAGGCAGGTGCTAGATTCCCTTTCTGAATATTAGCTAAATCTGGAAAGGAAAAGTCAATTTCTGCTTCCATGGCTCAGTGGAAGTGGAAATCCTCCTACGGGCCTGATACTGTATCTAAAGCTGCCCAGGTCCAGAGCCTCCCCTCCCTTACTTTTCATTTTAAATTCTAGTGGGATCCACATACCTCCCTTGCTAGGCTTCAGATAGAGAGGTGCACTGTCCATTTAGTCCACCCAATTCCTTCTTTGGGGGCTGCAAGGTGAGGTCACACCAGTATCCCTAATCCAGTCTGGGGAAGTCTTCTGAAGGGAATATCTGGGCCAAAGCTTTTTTCTACTCCTTGGGCACACTTGTTGCCTATTCACAGTGCCACCCGGCTCTAGCAATGAGCTCTCCCTTCACAACAAGCTGCAGCATGAGGTTTCAGCTACCATACTCCCTCCCCCTCCCTTTCCTGTTAATAGAGGCCAAGGGAATGCTGGGAAATGTAGTTCTTTCCCTGCTCCAGGACTGGCTCTATAGGCAGGGAACTAACCAAGGAACAACAGCTCCCAGGGCCCCCTGTTGGCTCTCAGCTCCCAGGCTGGATCCCTGCCCGCTGGTGTCCCTGCAAATGGGCTGCCCCAAGTTGCTGCTTGCTTTCCTGGTGCCTAGAGCCGCCCCTGGGTCTGTGTCTCATGAGTTTTGGGGTCGCCCAGAGCCCTGGTCTGATTTCTGGGTGGCCCCTTTGGTTCTGCTTTTTTTTCTAGCATTTGGATCAGAGATACTGTTACTGGGAGGGTCTGAAGAGCCTGAGTGGGAACCGGGGTGTGACATGGACTGAAGCCCCTTCTGTAACCTCCCCCATCGCCCCTCTCGCCCCGTCAGGCTGAGGAATCACGTCCACGTTTTGCTCCAGATGGACCCGTCTTCCAGGAGACAGGGAAGGGAAATGTCTGTGATGGAGCCAGCTCAGGTAGGGGATTTTCAGGGGCAGGGAGGAGACAAGATGTGATAAACCTGCTGTTTTTCTGAGTGGGCCCATTGGTGACGGGGGAGGGGAGACGGGACATTCCCCCATTTCTCAGACAGGATACAACCCACTTACACAGGGCTGGGAACATTTTCAAGCCTCCCAGTGCTGGAGTGAGATCCCATTAGCCTGAGGCTGCTGTGAATTATGAAGGGAAGTTGTCAGGTTTCCTGTCCCTGTCCCTGGCTTAGGGCTCTGCTTCCCATATTAGCCTGTGGCTGGCACGTGTGTGGGAAATGAAACGACCCTGCCCTGCTCTGTGTGCTGGGGTGGACAAGGAGCTCTGATCTTCTCCCCAGGCCCTGAAGCCTCCTGGCTGCTCTCAGCAGGGTGGGGGTGGGATTCTGCTACTCTGGCCCTCCCAGAGCTTCCATTTCTTTATCCTTCCTCCCACGTTACTAGTGGGATTGTTGCTGGGGCAGCAAGTACTGAGTGGGGGACTTTTGTTGTTTCAGTTACCAGTGACGTTCGAGGAGGTGGCTGTGTATTTCACCCAGGGGCAGGGGGCTCTGCTGGACCCCGCTCAGAGAGCTCTCTACAGAGACGTCATGCAGGAGAACTACGAGACGGTGACCTCGCTGGGTAAGGGATTCCCATTCCTTCTTATACTAGAAGTAGGGAGACTAGGTGAGAGAGGTGAAATATGAGGACGCGGGGGGGAGCCAAACAAAAAACAAAAAACAAGCCGGCGGTGAAGGAAAACGAAAGAAACCGCCGGAGCACAATAAAAATTGGTGGGGGCTGAGAACCCACCGGCGGCTCCACGCCCCGTCCCGCCCGCACCAGATTGCCTCCGTTCCGTCTCCACCTCCCACCTCGGGGAGGGAGGTGGGCAGCACGCAGAGCCCCTCCCGCAGCCAGAGGGACCCGCCAGGGGGCCAGTTGAGTCCCAACAGGGTCGAGGGGCGTGGGGGGCGGTGGGCTTGCTGCCGGCGCCTACAAGCCCCACCCCCGCAGCACGCAGCATAGACCTCCTCACCGCCTCTGTGCGTGCCTGGGGAGTGGGGCTACAGCACTCTGCAGGCTCATGCCGGCCGGCGGGGAAGAGCCAGGTGTTCATTTGTGCTTCCCCAGGCCCAGGAAGAAGATGTGAGTGGCGACGGCTTTCGTCCTCCAACAGACGGTCCCCTGATATCAGGACATAGTGCGTCCCAGCCGATGTAAGGTTGGGACACGGGACAAATACCCTAAAATCGGGCCTGTGCTGATAATATCGGGTCGTCTGGTCACCCTAACTAGAAGCCGTGGGGTCTGCGTGTCTGAATCTGGTCAGGTTCTTCCCTGGTCAGTTAGATCAGAGGCGAGTGGTTCCATAATGCACAGCTGCCGTATGAGAGAGACTTGCATCTCCGTGCTCTCTCCAGTGGGACATGGGTGTCAAAACCCAATGGACAAGCTAAACCATCCCCACCCCTCCAGCTTTCAAAGGGGCATAAATCCAGCATTGTCCTGACTGTGTTGTTTCTCGGCTTCACACACAAACCCTGTTCACCTCCCTCCTTGGGAATAGCTCCAGCCATGGGGAGTGCTCTGGGCTCTGCAGGTTTAGAAAGAAGCAGGGGTTTAAGTGCAGAGCTGTGTGTGAGTCAGCAAGGCCCCCAGAGCGCACAGATCCTGGGAACGCCTAATGAGAGTGTAGTAATAATTCAACTCACCTCCCCAGACAACTTCCTCTGCACAAGGGGGCTCACTGATCGTTTCCCCGTCCTCTTGGATTAACCGCTCCTCCAGCAGAGCACAGGGACAGGTTGCACTCACGGAATGTTCTTTCTGACAAATACTCCACCAATGCTCCACGCATCCTGATCTGGTCTGATTTCACCCTCTGCACAGGATTTCCAATTCCCAAACCTGAGCTCATCTCCCGGCTGGAACGAGGGGAAGAACCGTGGGTGCCCGATCTCCAGGCCTGCAAAGAAAGAAGGCTTCCGAGATGCACCCATACAGGTGAGGACTGACACAGAAACAATCTAGGGAATGAAAGAAGTTGAGAATCCCAAAATATGGTGTGAGTAAGCACCCTCAGTTCTTCCTCATCTCAGCCAGGACAGGGCTGCAGTCATCAGATATAGCTCACGCCATTTTATCCAGCCTCTTAGCTGCAGGAGTTTGCTTCCCAGCTTTCCTTCCCTGTGAGTGTTTGGGTGCGATGTAATGGCAGAGTGCAATTACTCAATCTTTGTGTTGGGTTTTTCCTCGGTGCTCTTCCTCTTTCTCCCCAGCACAATGACTCCTGTCTGGATTGTGTCTCTCTCAGCAGGTGCTGAGCGAGGGAGTGAGAATCAGCAGGGGAATCATCATGAGGAAGTTCCCAGGGAAGTGGAACTGCAGGGGACCTTTGTAGGAAGAGCTGAAGGGAATTTTTCCCAGTGCTTGGAGCAGGAAGAAGGCTGGGGTAACTGGCACAGGTCAGAGAGGCTTCTGGAAAACCACGCAGGGAAGAAAGTGGATGAATCTATTAACGGTGGGGGAGGAGACAAGGATCCCAGAGCGCAGCAGACAAATCCCAAGGAAGAGACACCCGGGCACTACCCTCAGTTTGCGAAAGAATTCATTGTGACACATCAGACAATCTATACTGGAGGGAAACCCCCTCAATGCTTGGACGATGGGGAAAGTTTTAATAAGCTCTCAGATCTTAATAACCATGGGAGCAGCCACACTGAAGAGAAACCCTCTCAATCCCTCGAGCGGGGGAAATGTTTCATTTCGAAGACACAAATAATTAGACATCAGTTAAGCCACACAAGGGAGAGACCCCATAAGTGCTTGGACTGTGGGAAAAGATTCATAAGAAAGTCAAACCTTGTTAAACATCAGGCAATCCACACAGGAGAGAGACCTCACAAGTGCTTGGACTGTGGGAAAAGTTTCATACAGAAGTCACACCTAGTTCGTCATCAGGCAATCCACACAGGAGAAAGACGCCACAAGTGCTTGGACTGTGGGAAAAGTTTCATAAGAAGGTCACACCTTGTTAAACATCAGGCATTACACACAGGAGCGAGACCCCATAAGTGCTTGGACTGTGGGAAAAGTTTCATACAAAGGTCAGACCTTGTTCATCATCAGGCAATCCACACAGGCGAAAGACCCCACAAGTGCTTGGACTGTGGGAAAAGTTTCATAAGAAAGTCAAACCTTGTTACACATCAGGCAATCCACACAGGAGAAAGACCCTACAAGTGCTTGAACTGTGGGAAAAGTTTCATAACAAAGTCAACCCTTGTTCAACATCAGGCAATCCACACAGGAGAGAGACCTCACAAGTGCTTGGACTGTGGGAAAAGTTTCATGAAAAGGTCAGACCTTGTTAAACATCAGGTATTACACACAGGAGCGAGACCACACAAGTGCTTTGACTGTGGGAAAAGTTTCAAAAGAAAGTCACACCTAGTTCGTCATCAGGCAATCCACTCAGGAGAGAGACTCCACAAGTGCTTGGACTGTGGGAAAAGTTTCAAAAGAAGGTCACACCTTGTTAAACATCAGGCAATCCACACAGGAGAGAGACCCCACAAGTGCTTGGACTGTGGGAAACTTTTCATACAGAGGTCACACCTAGTTCGTCATCAGGTAATCCACACAGGAGAGAGACCCCACAAATGCTTGGACTGTGGGAAAAGTTTCAAAAGAAGGTCTGACCTTGTTCAACATCAGGCAATCCACACAGGAGCCAGACCTCACAACTGCTTAGACTGTGGGAAAAGTTTCATACAGAGGTCAGAGCTTGTTAAACATCAGGCAATCCACGGAGGAGAGAGACCCCACAAGTGCTTGGACTGTGGGAAACTTTTCATACAGAGGTCACACCTAGTTCGTCATCAGGCAATCCACACAGGAGAGAGACTCCACAAGTGCTTGGACTGTGGGAAAAGTTTCAAAAGAAGGTCACACCTTGTTAAACATCAGGCAATCCACACAGGAGAGAGACCCCACAAGTGCTTGGACTGTGGGAAACTTTTCATACAGAGGTCACACCTAGTTCGTCATCAGGCAATCCACACAGGAGAGAGACCCCACAAGTGCTTGGACTGTGGGAAAAGTTTCAAAAGAAGGTCACACCTTGTTACACATCAGTCAATGCACACAGGAAAGAAACCCCACAAGTGCTTGTACTGTGGGAAAAGTTTCATGAAAAGGTCATACCTTGTTCAACATCAGGCAATCCACACTGGAGAGAAACCCCACAAGTGCTTGGACTGTGGGAAAAGTTTCATGAAAAGGTCATACCTTATTAAACATCGGGCTATCCACACAGGAGAGAGACCCCACAAGTGCTTGGACTGTGGGAAAAGTTTCATACAGCGGTCACACCTTGTTACACATCAGGCAATCCACACAGGAGAGAGACCCCACAAGTGTGTGGACTGTGGGAAAAGTTTCATAGAGAGATCAAACCTTGTTCAACATCGGGCAATCCACACAGAAGAAAGACCCCACAAGTGCTTGGACTGTGGGAAAAGTTTCATAGAGAGATCAAACCTTGTTCAACATAGGGCAATCCACACAGAAGAAAGACCCCACAAGTGCTTGGACTGTGGCAAAAGTTTCATAAGAAAGTCACACCTTGTTTTTCATCAAGCAATCCACACAGGAGCCAGACCTCACAACTGCTTAGACTGTGGGAAAAGTTTCATACAAAGGTCCGACCTTGTTAAACATCAGGCAATCCACACAGGAGAGAGACCCCACAAGTGCTTAGAGTGTGGGAAAAGCTTCAGAAGAAAGTCAAAACTTGTTCAACATCAGACAATACACACAGGAGAGAGACCCCACAAATGCTTGGACTGTGGGAAAAGTTTCTTATGGAAGTCAAACCTTATTCAACATCAGGCAATCCACACAGGAGAGAGACCCCACAAATGCTTCGACTGTGTGAAAAGTTTCATAAGAAGGTCACAGCTTGTTAAACATCAGGCATTACACACAGGAGAAACAGTCCAAGCACTTGTGGGCTCTGGGAAAAGTTTCATATAGCGGTCACACCTTGTTAAACATCAGGCATTGCACACAGGAGAAAGACCACACAAGTGCTTGGACTGTGGGAAAAGTTTCATAGAGAGGTTATACCTAGTTCGCCATCAGGCATTGCACACAGAAGAGAGACCACACATGTGCTTGGACTATGGGAAAAGTTTCATAAGAAGGTCACACCTTCTTTATCATCAGGCACTCCACACGGGAGAGAGAGCCCACAAGTGCTTGGACTGTGGGAAAAGTTTTATACAGATGTCACACCTTGTTCAACATCAGTCAATCCACACAGGAGAGACTCCAGAGGTTCTTGGACTGCTGGAAATGTTTCATATAGAGGTCTAGCCTCATTAAACATGGAAGAATCCACACAGGATCTAAACTTCTGTGAGACATGGCAAGAAAGGGTTAAGCAACTTGTATGTAATTGACTCAGAGTCAACATTTAGAGAGAGATTTTAACAGTGTTTCTGCCTGAGATAAGCTAGAGTTTGAAATGTAAATGTGTATTTTTAAAGACTTGGAAGAAGAGGGCA
This sequence comes from Malaclemys terrapin pileata, assembly GCF_027887155.1. Taxonomy (NCBI): domain Eukaryota; kingdom Metazoa; phylum Chordata; order Testudines; family Emydidae; genus Malaclemys; species Malaclemys terrapin. The sequence continues at coordinate 40,546,982 of NC_071517.1, read as the reverse complement.
AGTCATGTCTGAGTAACCTAATTGCCTTCTATGTTGAGATAACTGGTTCTGTGGATGAGGGGAGAGCAGTAGATGTGTTATTCCTTGATTTTAGCAAAGCTTTTGATATGATCTCCTACAGTATTCTTGCCAGCAAGTTGAAGAAGTATGGGCTGGATGAATGGACCATAAAATGGATAGAAAGCTGGATAGATCGTCGGGTTCAATGGGTACTGATCAATGGCTCCATGTCTAGTTGGCAGCCGGTATCAAGTGGCGTGTCCCAGTGGTCGGTCCTGGGGCCGGTTTTGTTCAGTATCTTCATTAATGATCTGGAGGATGATGTGGACTGCACCCTCAGAAAGTTTGCAGATGACACTAAACTGGGAGGAGTGGTAGATATGCTGTAGGGTAGGGATATGATACAGAGAGACGTAGACAAATTAGAGAATTAGGCCAAAATAAATCTGATGAGGTTCAACAAGGACAAGTGGAGAGTCCTGCACTTAGGATTAAGAATCCCATTCATTGCTACAGACGAGGGACCGAATGGCTAGGCAGCATTTCTGCAGAAGAGGACCTCGGGTTTATGGTGGATGAGAAGCTGGATATAAATCAACAGTCTGCCTTTGTTGCCAAGAAGGCTAAGGGCATTTTGGGCTGTTAAAGTAGGGGCATTGCCAGCAGACCGAGGGATGTGATCGTTCCCCTCTATTCAACATTGGTGAGGCCTCATCTGGAGTATTGTGTCCAGTTTTCGTCCCCACACTACAAGAAGGATGGGGATTGGTCCTGCTTTAAGCAGGGGGTTGGACTAGATGACCTCCGGAGTTCCCTTCCAACCCTGATATTCTGTGATTCTAAGAGGGGTAACTGTAGTACTCTATGTTGAGCTATCCAAAGGGTTCCTGTATTCTGTTATTTCAGGGATCAATAATTCAGCCATTATAACCGTCGCCCGTGCCACCTGCCCTATTCTAGCTCAGTCTCATTGAATTCGCTGGGGGTAGGGGCTGAAGGATGGAGGGAATGTTTATAGCTGAAATCATCAAAATGTGTTTTGCCAGGTTAATGTTAATCGGATCTGTTCCGCTCTCCTACTCGGACATTCTCTCTGGGGATCCCGGAGACAGAAAGGAGCTGGTGTTACCTTCTTGGCTACCAATCCCCACGGTGACTCTCTACACTAGCAATTCTCAAAGTGTGGGCAGAGCCTCCCAATGGAGGCACAGGAATGACTCAGGGGAGGCGTGATCAGTGTGGGTTGTTTGGGTTTTTTTAAAGAGCACTGGCTGTCAGCCCCAGTTGGCTGCGGCTCATGAGGAAGGAACAGGCCTAGCTGGGAGTTGTGGATCAATGCTCAGGCTCTCAAACCCAGGTGCAGCAGCAGCACAGAAGTAAGAGTGGCAATGGGGTGATAAGTGTTGTGAACAGCGATATTATTGAATATTATTTTTCAGGTGGCCACCCTAACTTCTGTGCTGCTATTGGAGGTCTTCAGAGCTGTGCACATCGCCAGCAACCACTCTGCCTTTAGAGCTGGGTGGTGATATATTTGCTTTTGAGGGTGGGGGCGTAAATGACTACAGACACCAAGTGGGAGAGGGCGGCAATGAAACACATCTCAGAACCACTGGTCTACACTCTTATGGGCACCACGTTTATAAAATGATAAATCTTCTCCAAAGTATGGCTTGTGAGGTATCATGGGAAAAGTCATCTTCTGCTGAATATTATTGTCCCATTAAAATGTGTCTATCAGCACTGTCCATGGAGCTCTGAGAGTTTGCTGTATGTTTGTTACATGCTGTAAAGCTGGAAAACGCCCACAGACGAGCTCCTCCAAGACAATGTCACCTGCACACCAGCTCGGTGCTACGTGGCCAGTAATTGCTCAGCCGGCCGTTCACCAGCTGTGGAGCTGGGAACAGGAGAGTTACAATTCTCCGGAATGACGGCTGGATGCTCACTTAGGCCACAGACTGATTGTCGCCTGCCCCCCGACTGGGGGATGAACCTCAAAGAGGAGAGTGGTATAAAAGCACAAGGGAGAATTGTCTCCATTTTTACCTCTCCTCTCCCATCTTTACAGAAGGAAGCAAAATGGCTTGAAAGGGAACAGGGGCCTTGGACTGGGGAGGGTGGATCAAGGCTGGAAGGAAATCCAGCTTGGGTTTAAGAACTGTGAACTGCCTGCAACAGCGGGTGGGGTGAGAAAACCTGCTTGCTTCTCATTTTCCTTAGATTGGTAAAATTTAGGATTTAAAATGCATGTTTTAATTTTATAGTTTTAACCGTTTCTGACCTTTAACATCTTTCTCCCTTGTAATCCCTGAAAACCCCCTTGCTCCAGTTACTAAACTGGTTTTAGTGTTTTGTCTGGACCTGTGTGTTTTCATTGAAGTGTTTGGGGGATTTGTCTGGAGAGAACAAGGCTGTGTCGTAATCTGGCCTCTTTATGGGGGTGACTAGGGTTACCATACGTCCGGCACTTCCTCTCCCGCTGCGGCTCTGCTCCACTCCTCCCCTCTCAGATTTACAGAGCCAAGCTGCCCGAGCCAGCGCTACTGGCTTCGGGCAGCCCCCCCCCGCCTCCGGACCCCGAGCCCCCAGCCAGGCACTTCTCCTACCCGGCTCCAGCTGAGCTGCTCCCGTGGTGCAAGGTCCGGAGGCAGGGGGGGGCTGCCCGAAGCCAGCAGCTCGGCTCTTACAGTCTGAGAGTAGAGGAGCAGCTCAGCTGGAGTCCAGGTAGGAGAAGTGCCTGGCCAGCAGCTGGGGTCCGGAGGCAACGGGGCTGCTCGAAGAGTCAGGGAGCAGCAGCAGTCGCCGGAGCCTGCTCTAAGGTAAGCCAGGGATGCCAGCAAAGCTGGGAGTACCTAGGGTTACCATATGTCCGGATTTTCCCAGACATGTCTGGCTTTTTGGGCTCCAAACCCCCGTCCGGGGGGAAATCCCAAAAAGCCGGACATGTCCGGGAAAATCAGGACATGCGGGCGGCGGTGGTGGGCCGGGGGCCGGGGGCGCCCAGCGCCGGCGGGGCAGAGCGCCGGCGCTGCCGGGGAGCCTGGGGCGCCGGCGCTGCCGGGGGCCGGCTTGGCAGAGCGCCGGCCGGCGCTGCCGGGGGACCGGGGGCCGCCGGGGCAGAGTGCCGGTGCTGCCGGGGAGCCGGGGGCACCAAGCGCTGGCGCTGCTGGGGGGCCGGCGGGGCCGAGCACCAGCCGGTGCTGCCGGGGACCGGGAGCGCAAAGAGCCGGTGGGGCCAGGGGGTGCTCGGCCGGGGGCCGGGCCAGGGGGTGCTGAGCGGGCCGGGGGGCCGGCGGGGCTGGGGGATGCTCGGCCGGGGGTTCGGCGGCCGGCGGGGCCAGGGGGTGCTCGGCCGGGGGCCGGCCCAGGCTGGAAATGCCGGGGGGGGACAGCCTGGGCCGCTCCTCCTCCCCCCACACTCCCCCTTACCTGCTTCAGGCTTCCCGCAAATCAAATGTTCGCGGGAAGCAGGGGAGGGGGCGGAGTTGGGGCGGGGACTTTGGGGAAGGGGTGGAGTTGGGGCGTGGGCGGGGCTGGGGGTGGGGCCGGGGTCCGGTGGAGTGTCCTCCTTTTGGAGGCTTGAAATATGGTAACCCTAATTTATGAAGTCATTAGGAGGTGAACTATCTCCAATTCAACAGGTTAATCATTAATAGTTGCAGGATTTTCTTGCCATGCTGTATTAGGAGGAGAACATCACCAGACTGACATTTAAATTCTTTTATTTAACTAAAACAACAACGTTCAGTATTCTGGATTTGTTTCTTCAACAGCAAACATAATATTTTAACAGAAAAGCATATTTTCCTCTCTTCTCACATTTGTCTCCAGACTCTTCCTTCTCCAGATCTAGTCTGCCTCCAACAGTCTTGTATTCATTGAACTTTTTGAAACTGCAATTTTGGAGAGCGGTAAGGGATTAACTCTTTGTACACAAATTTGCAGAGGGACAATTGAGGTGAGGTCTGTTATTTCTCACCTCTATATATTAATTTATTTTAAAACATTTTTACTGTTAACAAGTATGTTACCTTTGGAGACACAAAGACAAAGTTTGAGAACTGGCAAACTAAGCATCTCTGATGGTATCTTCTAGACTGAGCACTGAGTCCCATTGGGTAAATAGAGAGATTTACCTAAGTAATCTATACAGAAGCCTGTGGATCCCCATAAGACTGGGTCCTTAATGCATGAACTACAGGAACTCATTTACAAAACTTTTTTTAAACATGACATGTCTATATTGTCTCATACTATAGAATTAGAATGTATAATCCCTATTCCATGATGAGAGACCTTTGAGCTATAATGTATCTGAATTAAAACTATCTTTAGATAAAATGGTTTTTGAGGAAAAAAATTATCAAAAAAATCCGATTTAAATAAAAAAAATCTGATTTTCTTGATTTTTTTTTTTAAATCATTGATTTTTATTCACTCTGGGAAACAGTGTAAAACATGCCTTGGGATGGAGAATTAAGCAGTTCAGCAGTCCAGATGGTACCCTGGGAAATGTCTCACACCTGCTGTCTCCTGGCACCATTGTGCCTTCATCATCCTGATCCTGAAAGGCAAGTTACGCAGGACAAACCAAAGAAGAGGAACCAGCCGACATCCTCAACTCCACCGACGTTGGTTTTGGCTAAATCCTGAACTCCCCCTGGCATGGGAGACTTGAGGTTCTGCTGCCAGCCTTCCCCTCATGCATCTGTTTCCTTCCCAATGGTCAGGGGTGAAAGTAACTTAAAGGACTTAGCAAAGGGGTGAGCAAACTTTTGGGCTCGAGGGCCACATGAGGGTTGTAAAATTGTATGGAGGACCAGATAGGGAAGGCTGTGCCTCCGCAAACAGCTTGGCCCCACCGCCTATCCATCCCCTCCCACTTCCCAGCCCCTGACTGCCCCCCCTTAGAATCTCCAACCCCATCCAACCCACCCCCACTCCTTGTCTCTTGACCACCCTCTCCGGAGACCCCCACCCTAACTGCCCCACCCAGAACCCTCCCGCCCAACCCCCCTTGCTCCCTGTCCAATGACAGCCCCATCCCCTATCCACCCCCTGCCCCCTGACAGACTCCCGGGACTCCCACGCCCCATCCAACCCCCTCTGCTCCCTGACTGCCCCCTCCAGAGACCCCCCCCCCAACCACCACCCCGGAACCCCAACCGCTATGCAACCCACCCTGCTCCCTGTTCCCTGATTGCCCCCCGGGAGCTGCTGCCACTTATCCAACCCCACATCCCTGTCTCCCCTATCATGCTACTCAGAGCAGCGTGTCTGGCTCCGCAAGGATCTAGACACACTGCTCCGTGGAAGCGCACAGCCCCACCCCCAGAGCGCTGCCCACGCGGTCAGACCTTGTTTGTCATCAGGCAATCCACACAGGAGAGAGACCCCACAAGTGCTTGGACTGTGGGAAAAGTTTCATACAGAAGTTTTTTGGTTGAAGGATGGCTACTTTTAAATCTGTTGTTGAATGTCCAGGGATATTGAAGTGTTCTCCTACTGGCTTTTGTATGTTACCAATCCTGATTTGTGTCCATTTATTCTTTTACATAGAGACTGTCCGGTTTGGCCAATGTACATAGCAGAGGGGCATTGCTGGCACATGATGACATATATTACGTTAGTAGATGTGCAACTGAATGTGCCCCTGATAGTGTGGCTGATATGGTTGGGTCCTATGATGGTGTCGCTAGAGTAGATATGGGGACAGAGTTGGCAATGGGGTTTGTTGCAGGGATTGGTTCCTGGGTTAGTGTTTCTGTGGTGTGTAGTTGCTGGTGAGTATTTGCTTTAGATTGGGGGCTGTCTGTAAGCAAGGACTGGCCTGACTCCCAAGGTCTGGATGGAAGCTGGAGGCAGGTAGGTAAGTATAGCGGTCAGTAGGTTTCCGGTATAGGGTGGTGTTTATGTGACCAGCACTTATTTGCTGTGGTGTCCAGGATCTCTTGTGTTGACTGGTCCAGGCTGAGGTCAGTGGTGTGGTGGAAATCGTTGAAATCCTGGTGAGGGAGGGGTTCCTCTCCCCAGGAACTCCAGTGGACCAGGGCCAAGCCTGCAGAGGGGCTCCTCTCCCTGCCTGCCTTCACGGCCCTCGATAGCCAACAGGTCCCGCCCTCCCCATGTCGCACCGTGTCCTGCGTTGGGATGACAGAGAGTTTCTTTGCCCCACTCACCCCACACGGATCCCTCTTGTGATACCCTCTGCACCCCATGTTCACCACTTGTGTAGGGTTATGATATTTTGTGTGCAAAGTGTGCCTGGTGAGGGATCATTGGTAAACTCATGATCTGCTGAATATTGTGCCGTTGAAATGCATGTGACACCATTTCATATAGAATGGTGAGATTTCAATGTATGTTTGTTGCTAGCCTGACCATATGCCAGGTGCCCCAAAAGAGGACACTAATGGGGGGTGGGAGCTGATAGAGTGTGTAGAGTTAGGAGTGCTGGAGGGGGTGCTGTGGGGGTACTCATGAGGTGAGGGCAGTGTTGGCTGCTGTCACAGTGGCAGGGCGCTGGCAGCAGCTGTCAGTCAGCATCGATATGCGGGATGCGCCGCCTCCCCTCAGGGCTGGGAGTCTGGGCCTGGGTGGGCGGGACCTGGCAGCAATCAATCAGCTATGGATGCAGGGCAATTGGATAGTTGGGAAGGTGACTAATCAGGGATGTTTCTGAGCTTCAGCCCTTGTGCTCTGCAAACACCCCCGGACATTTCCTGTTATGGCAAAACCCACTCAGCAGGCTCAAAGACGGAGATCTGTCCATAAAGACCCAGACATATGTCAAAGTTTTTGTTACTGAAATATGTCATAGTTCTGGGGATTGTCCCACTCAAACTCCTCAGAGATGACAAGGGACCGACTGTGGGTGTTAGAAAACCCTTATCTGGCCGTCCATCACCAACAGGAAGAAAGGGGTAAAGAAAGAAATTTATAATTCACCTGAAGGATGCTTTGGAGCTCACACACACCATGAAGTTGCCTGACCCCATGACTGTTGGCCCCTTACTGAAACTTAGTGGGGGGGGGTTTGGTTGGTTTCTCCCAGTACCAAAAGACAGGAAGGGCCAATGAGAAATGAAAACCCTGAGACTAGTCCCCAGGGCGAATGGAGAGAGGCCAAGGCACTAGGTCAACCTCGTTGACAGGGCAGGCAGGCCAGTGAGGGAGTCAGGTGCCAATTCTCTGTGTGAGCTGGAGCTGCCTGCCAGAGAAGGGCAGAGCTAAGGGGAGAGGAGCAGCTAGAGCTGGGTTGGAGGCAGAGGAGTAGAAGCACTGATGCAGAGGGAAGCTGGGTCTGGAGCAGTCTGGTGATGGGTGTGGTGAGCAGCTGGGGAGAGCGAGGGGGGACCCTGGGCAGCGTGGGATGACATCATGTTTTCTATTCCTCTTTCCCATTTTTTCCTTAATTTTTTTAATTACTTGCTGTTTAATAAATCGTATTTGTTCTGAACTCTATGCAATGCTGAATAGCGACATCAGGGATGCGTCCGGAGTGAAGAGAGGACCCCAGAGTGGGGATACAACACCCTAGCCTCTGTCCTGAGTGATCACAACAAAATTGGGGATGAAGACCCTGCAGGAATCTTGGGGCCAGCCTTGTCAGGGTTTCAGACACCGGAGTGGGAGGGGAGTCCGGGAGGTCAGTCAGGTCTCCAGGTAAAGGGAGCGAGGACCCAGCTCCTTTTGCTATTCCATACAATCAGGGTGGTGTATAAGCCAGAAAAGTTCCCCACAATAGTAAGACTGTTCCCCCCACTTACCTCGCTGCATATTTATTGGTTTCTCGTAAAGTTAGTTAGGATTATAGGGGAAAGTGTCAGAGCAGCCACCAGTGAGAGTTGCTGGCCACACTCTGAGGCCACCAAATTTGGTCGTGAGAATCCCTGGGCTAGTTGCTCATGATGGGCCCTTCTGACCATAGAGCCTGTGAGTGGAACAGGAGCCGGACACAGAGATGCTGCAGCGCGGTGGGTTGATCGCTAGGACCCAGGAGCAGCTGGGAGGCGGCTCTCGGGGGAGCGATCGCTGGGCTCAGGCCCGGCAGCACGAAGTGACTCGCAGCCGCTGCGGTGACTCTGGCTCCAGGCTCCTGGCGAGATCCCCGAGCCCCGGCGGCTGGTGCTGGGAGCCCGGAGCCCGGGCTGCAGCCGGGAGAGGGGAATCTCCAGCAGGGCCCTTCCCGCTGCTCCCCAGGAGCCTCTCCCAGGGCAGAGCCCCCAGCCCGGCCAGGCCCCTTCCCGGCCCGGCCCCTGCCCCAGGGGGCCCCGCTCGGAGGCAAGGTGAGAGAGACCCGCCCCCCCGTCACCCCCGGGCTGCAGGGGGAGGAGGGAGCAGGAGGCGGGTGCTGGCGATGCGGGGGGCAGGCTGTGATGGGGGCTGGGGTGCACTGAAGGGAAGATGGGTGGATCGAGGGGATTGTGGGGTGGAGAGGAGCGTGGCTGGAATGGGGAAAGATGTGAGTGGGGGGCACTGCGAGGGAAGCAGGGGTGTGGGGAGACTGGCAGTGGACAGAGGTAAAAACCCATCGCCCCCCACACCACACCCTGCTCCCAGTGTGTTATTGTCAGACGCACCCGTGCTGGTTGGGTCTGTGCAGGGCCGGCTCTAGGTTTTTTGCCGCCCCAAGGAAAAAAATGTGGCTGCCCCCACCACAGAGCCCTGGGCTCCCCCCCTGTACCCTTCTGCTGCCCCAGCCCTGGGGTCTCCCCCCCACCACGTGCAGCCCGAGCTCAGGGCTCCTCTTTTTCCCCCGCACCAGTGCCCGCCCACCCACACACCCCTTCCTGCCCCAGCCCTGGGCTCTTCCCTCCATCCACCTGCACCCTCCTTCCGCCCCAGCCCTGGATCACTGGTAACTTGCTCCCAGGGCGGGTCATTCAGCAATTTTGGATGTTCACAGAACACAGACAGGATTGGTTCCCATATGGTTACAGAACTGCAGTAAAGTGGAACCATTTTCAGCTTGTGTGATTGGAGGATATCTGGATGCATATTATAAGCCTGTTCCCCATCAAAGAGGAAAAGTTGAAGTGTCTTTATTATTCTTTTGTTCCACTCTTTGTTTCTATGGGGAATTTGCCAATGCGATATCACTGTCTTCCTTTTAAACAAATAAAACTAAAAAAAAAAAAAAAAAGGCAATTGTTGTTGAAAATAGCAATTCTGGTCCTAAAAACCACGGGGAAGCATTTCTTGCTCAGTTTTATCCTACTTTTTCTACAGCAAGTTGCAGTGGATCAGTATATTTGATTTGGGAGAAATGAAGTAACAGCTGCGCAAATTGAGTTTGAGCACTCCTGAATGTTGAGGTGTTCAGATCTGGAAGGCAGGTGCTAGATTCCCTTTCTGAATATTAGCTAAATCTGGAAAGGAAAAGTCAGTTTCTGCTTCCATGGCTCAGAAGTGGAAATCCTCCTACGTGCCTGATACTGTATCTAAAGCTGCCCAGGTCCTCTAGCAGAGCCTCCCCTCCCTTACTTTTCATTTTAAATTCTAGTGGGATCCACATACCTCCCTTGCTAGGCTTCAGATAGAGAGGTGCACTGTCCATTTAGTCCACCCAATTCCTTCTTTGGGGGCTGCAAGGTGAGGTCACACCAGTATCCCTAATCCAGTCTGGGGAAGTCTTCTGAAGGGAATATCTGGGCCAAAGCTTTTTTCTACTCCTTGGGCACACTTGTTGCCTATTCACAGTGCCACCCGGCTCTAGCAATGAGCTCTCCCTTCACAACAATCTGCAGCATGAGGTTTCAGCTACCATACTCCCTCCCACTCCCTTTCCTGTTAATAGCGGCCAAGGGAATGCTGGGAAATGTAGTTCTTTCCCTTCTCTAGGGCTGGCTCTATAGGCAGGGAACTAACCAAGGAACAACAGCTCCCAGGGCCCCCTGTTGGCTCTCAGCTCCCAGGCTGGATCCCTGCCCGCTGGTGTCCCTGCAAATGGGCTGCCCCAAGCAGGTGCTTGCTTTGCTGGTGCCTAGAGCCGCCCCTGGGTCTGTGTCTCATGAGTTTTGGGGTCGCCCAGGGTCCTGATCTGATTTCTGGGCAGGATTCACATCTCAGCCACACCGGAGTCACTGCTGCTTTGGGCAGGCAAGGAGTGTGGATGGGCCAATGGGATCAGCCTCTGCCTGCCTGTCCCTGGGGGCTGCTGGGGGAGTCCAGGGCAGCTCATTCTTTAGGTGATACCATCACAGAGCTCCTGCTGCTCCTAAGGGAGAGGAGTTTACACGGCAGTGTGGGGAAATCCCCCAAAGTGGCCCCTTTAGTTCTGCTTTTTTTTCCTAGCATTTGGCTCAGAGATACTGTTACTGGGATGGTCTGAAGAGTCTGGGGGTAATCGGGGTGTGACATGGACTGAAGCCCTTTCTGTAACCTCCCCCATCACCCCTCTCGCCCCAACAGGCTGAGGAATCACGTCCACGTTTTGCTCCAGATGGGCCCGTCTTCCAGGAAAGAGGGAAGGGAAATGTCTGTGATGGAGCCAGCTCAGGTAGGGGATTATCAGGGGCAGGGAGGAGACAGGATGTGATAAACCTGCTGTTTTTCTGAGTGGGCCCATTGGTGACGGGGGAGGGGAGACGGGACATTCCCCCATTTCTCAAACAGGATACAACCCCCTTGCACAGGGCTGGGAACATTTTCAAGGCTCCCAGTGCTGGAGTGAGACCCCACTAGCCTGAGGCTGCTGTGAATTATGAAGGGAAGTTGTCGGCTTTCCTGTCCCTGTCCCTGGCTTAGGGCTCTGCTTCCCATATTAGCCTGTGGCTGCCACGTGTGTGGGAAATGAAACGACCCTGCCCTGCTCTGTGTGCTGGGGTGGACAAGGAGCTCTGACCTTCTCCCCAGGCCCTGAAGCCTCCTGGCTGCTCTCAGCAGGGTGGGGGTGGGATTCTGCTACTCTGGCCCTCCCAGAGCTTCCATTTCTTTATCCTTCCTCCCACGTTACTAGTGGGATTGTTGCTGGGGCAGCAAGTACTGAGTGGGGGACTTTTGGTGTTTCAGTTACCAGTGACGTTCGAGGAGGTGGCTGTGTATTTCACCCAGGGGCAGGGGGCTCTGCTGGACCCCGCTCAGAGAGCCCTCTACAGGGACATCATGCAGGAGAACTACGAGACGGTGACCTCACTGGGTAAGGGATTCCCGTTCCTTCAGATACTAGAAGTAGGGTGACTGGATGAGAGAGGTGAAATATCAGGACACGGGGAGGGAGCCAAACAAAAAACAAAAAACAAGCCGGCGGTGAAGGAAAACAAAAAAAACCGCCGGCGCACAGGAAAAATTGGTGGGGGCTGAGAACCCACCGGCGCCTCCACGCCCCGTCCCGCCCGCACCAGATTGCCTCCGTTCCGTCTCCACCTCCCACCTCGGGGAGGGAGGTGGGCAGCACGCAGAGCCCCTCCCCCAGCCAGAGGGACCCGCCAGGGGGCCAGTTGAGTCCCAGCAGTGCTAGCCTTACCTGGAGCGGCTCCCAGGAAGCATCCAGCAGGCAGGTCCCGTCCCTCTGGCTCCTAAGGTCGAGCGGGTCAGGAATGGTCGAAGGGGGTGGGTGGGCTTGCTGCCGGTGTCTACAAGCCCCACACCCCAGCACTCAGCATAGACCTCCTCACTGCCTCTGTGCGTGCCTGGGGAGTGGGGCTACAGCACTCTGCAGGCTCATGCCGGCCGGCAGGGAAGAGCCAGGTGTTCATTTGTGCTTCCCCAGGCCCAGGAAGAAGATGTGAGTGGCGACGGCTTTCGTCCTCCACCAGACGGTCCCCTGATATCAGGACATAGTGCGTCCCAGCCGATGTAAGGTCGGGACATGGGACAAATACCCTAAAATCGGGACTGTGCTGATAATATCGGGTCGTCTGGTCACCCTAACTAGAAGCCGTGGGGTCTGCGTGTCTGAATCTGGTCAGGTTCTTCCTTGGTCAGTTAGATCAGAGGCGAGTGGTTCCATAATGCACAGCTGCCGTATGAGAGAGACTTGCATCTCTGTGCCCTCTCCAGTGGGACATGGGTGTCAAAATCCAATGGACAAGCTAAACCATCCCCACCCCTCCAGCTTTCAAAGGGGCATAAATCCAGCATTGTCTTGACTGTGTTGTTTCTCGGCTTCACACACAAACCCTGTTCACCTCCCTCCTTGGGAATAGCTCCAGCCATGGGGAGTGCTCTGGGCTCTGCAGGTTTAGAAAGAAGCAGGGGTTTAAGTGCAGAGCTGTGTGTGAGTCAGCAAGGCCCCCAGAGTGCACAATCCTGGGAACGCCTAGTGAGAGTGTAGTAATAATTCAATTCACCTCCCCAGACAACTCCCTCTGCACAAGGGGGCTCACTGACCATTTCCCCATCCTCTTGGATTAACCGCTCTTCCAGCAGAGCACAGGGACAGGTTGCACTCACGGAATGTTCTTTCTGACAAATACTCCACCAATGCTCCACGCACCGTGATCTGGTCTGATTTCAACCTCTGCACAGGATTTCCAATTCCCAAACCTGAGCTCATCTCCCGGCTGGAACGAGGGGAAGAGCCGTGGGTGCCCGATCTCCAGGCCTGCAAAGAAAGAAGGCTTCCGAGATGCACCCATACAGGTGAGGACTGACACAGAAACAATCTAGGGAATGAAAGAAGTTGAGAATCCCAAAATATGGTGTGAGTAAGCACCCTCAGTTCTTCCTCATCTCAGCTGGGACAGGGCTGCAGTCATCAGATATAGCTCACGCCATTCTGTCGAGCCTCTTAGCTGCAGGAGTTTGCTTCCCAGCTTTCCTTCCCTGTGAGTGTTTGGGTGGGATGTGGTGGCAGAGTGCAATTACTCACTCTTTGTGTTGGATTTTTCCTCGGTGCTATTCCTCATTCTCCCTAGCACAATGACTCCTGTCTGGATTGTGTCTCTCCCAGTAGGTGCTGAGCGAGAGAGTGAGAATCAGCAGGGGAATCATCATGAGGAAGTTCCCGGGGAAGTAGAACTGCAGGGGACCTTTGTAGGAAGAGCTGAAGGGAATTTTTCCCAGTGCTTGGAGCAGGAAGAAGGCTGGGGTAACTGGCACAGGTCAGAGAGGCTTCTGGAAAACCACGCAGGGAAGAGAGTGGATGAATCTATTAACGCTGGGGGAGGAGGCAAGGATCCCAGAGCGCAGCAGACAAATCCCAAGGAAGAGACACCCGGGCACTACCCTCAGTTTGCGAAAGAATTCATTGTGAGATCACAGCTTGTGACACATCAGACAATCTATACTGGAGGGAAACCCCCTCAATGCTTGGACGATGGGGAAAGTTTTAATAAGCTCTCAGATCTTAATAACTATGGGAGCAGCCACACTGAAGAGAAACCCGCTCAATCTCTCCAGTGGGGGAAATGTTTCATTTCGAAGACACATATAATTAGACATCAGTTAAGCCACACAAGGGAGAGACCCCTTAAGTGCTTGGACTGTGGGAAAAGATTCATAAGAAAGTCACACCTTGTTAAACATCAGGCAATCCACAGAGGAGAGAGACCCCACAAGTGCTTGGACTGTGGGAAAAGTTTCATACAGAAGTCAAACCTAGTTCGTCATCAGGCAATCCACACAGGAGAAAGATGCCACAAGTGCTTGGACTGTGGGAAAAGTTTCATAAGAAGGTCACACCTTGTTAAACATCAGGCATTACACACAGGAGCGAAACCCCATAAGTGCTTGGACTGTGGGAAAAGTTTCATACAAAGGTCAGACCTTGTTCATCATCAGGCAATCCACACAGGAGAAAGACCCCACAAGTGCTTGGACTGTGGGAAAAGTTTCATAAGAAAGTCAAACCTTGTTAAACATCAGGCAATCCACACAGGAGAAAGACCCTACAAGTGCTTGAACTGTGGGAAAAGTTTCATAAGAAAGTCAAACCTTGTTCAACATCAGGCAATCCACACAGGAGAGAGACCTCACAAGTGCTTGGACTGTGGGAAAAGTTTCATGAAAAGGTCAGACCTTGTTAAACATCAGGCATTACACACAGGAGCGAGACCCCACAGGTGCTTAGACTGTGGGAAAAGTTTCATACAGAGGTTACAGCTTGTTAAACATCAGGCAATCCACACAGGAGAGAGACCCCACAAGTGCTTGGACTGTGGGAAACTTTTCATACAGAGGTCACACCTAGTTCGTCATCAGGCAATCCACACAGGAGAGAGACTCCACAAGTGCTTGGACTGTGGGAAAAGTTTCAAAAGAAGGTCACACCTAGTTCGTCATCAGGCAATCCACACAGGAGAGAGACTCCACAAGTGCTTGGACTGTGGGAAAAGTTTCAAAAGAAGGTCACACCTAGTTCGTCATCAGGCAATCCACACAGGAGAGAGACCCCACAAGTGCTTGGACTGTGGGAAAAGTTTCAAAAGAAGGTCACACCTTGTTAAACATCAGGCAGTCCACACAGGAGAGAGACCCCACAAGTGCTTGGACTGTGGGAAAAGTTTTATAGAAAGGACAGAACTTGTTAAACATCAGGCTTTACACACAGGAGAACGACCTCACAAGTGCTTGAACTGTGGAAAAAGTTTCATAAGAAGGTCACACCTTGTTCAACATCAGTCAATCCACACAGGAGAGAAACCCCACAAGTGCTTGGACTGTGGGAAAAGTTTCAAAAGAAGGTCACACCTTGTTAAACATCAGGCAATCCACACAGGAGAGAGACCACACAAGTGCTTGGACTTTGGAAAAAGTTTTATAAGAAAGTCAAACCTTGTTCAACATCAGTCAATCCACACAGGAGAGAAACCCCACAAGTGCTTGGACTGTGGGAAAAGTTTCATGAAAAGGTCATACGTTATTAAACATCGGGCTATCCACACAGGAGAGAGACCCCACAAGTGCTTGAACTGTGGGAGAAGTTTCATAAGAAGGTCACACCTTTTTTATCATCAGGCATTACACACAGGAGAGAGACCCCACAAGTGCTTGTACTGTGGGAAAAGTTTCATACAGCGGTCACACCTTGTTACACATCAGGCAATCCACACAGGAGAGAGACCCCACAAGTGTGTGGACTGTGGGAAAAGTTTCATAGAGAGATCAAACCTTGTTCAACATCGGGCAATCCACACAGAAGAAAGACCCCACAAGTGCTTCGACTGTGGGAAAAAATTCATACAGAGGGCACACCTTTTTCAACATCGGGCAATCCACACAGGAGAGAGACCCCACAAGTGCTTGGACTGTGGGAGA
Organism: Malaclemys terrapin pileata; assembly: GCF_027887155.1. Lineage (NCBI taxonomy): Eukaryota > Metazoa > Chordata > Testudines > Emydidae > Malaclemys > Malaclemys terrapin. The sequence continues at coordinate 40,531,778 of NC_071517.1, read as the reverse complement.
AGTTTCATAAGAAGGTCACACCTTGTTTATCATCAGGCATTACACACAGGAGACAGACCCCACAAGTGCTTAGACTGTGAAAAATGTTTCATAACAAGGTCACAACTAGTTCGCCATCAGGCAATCCACACAGGGGTGAGACCGCACAGGAACTTGGACTTAGGGGAAAGTTTTATACAAAGATCAAACCTTGTTCAACATCAGGCAATCCACACAGGAGAGAGACCTCACAAGTGCTTGGACTGTGGGAAAAGTTTCATACAGAGGGCACACCTTATTGAACATCAGGCAATCCACACAGGAGAGAGGCCTCACAAGTGCTTGGACTGTGGCAAAAGTTTCATAAGAAAGTCAAATCTTGTTCAACATCAGGCAATCCACACAGGAGAGAAACCCCACAAGTGCTTGGAGTGTGGGAAAAGCTTCCGAAGAAAGTCAAAACTTGTTGAACATCATGCAATCCACACAGGAGAGAGACCCCACAAGTGCTTGGACTGTGGGAAAAGTTTCATACAAAGATCTGACCTTGTTAAACATCAGGCAATCCACACAGGAGAGAGACCCCACAAGTGCTTGGAGTGTGGGAAAAGCTTCAGAAGAAAGTCAAAACTTGTTCAACATCAGACAATCCACACAGGAGAGAAACCTCACAAGTGCTTGGACTGTGGGAAAAGTTTCACAGAAAGGTCAAACCTTCGTAAACATCAGGCAATCCACACAGTAGAGAGCCCCACAGGTGCTTGGACTGTGGGAAAAGTTTCATACAGAGTTCAGAGCTAGTTCGTCATCAGGCAGTCCACACAGGAGAGAGACCCCACAAGTGCTTCGACTGTGTGAAAAGTTTCATAAGAAGGTCACAGCTTGTTAAACATCAGGCATTACACACAGGAGAAACAGTCCAAGCACTTATGGGCTCTGGGAAAAGTTTCATATATTGGTCACAGCTTGTTAAACATCAGGCATTGCACACAGAAGAGAGACCACACATGTGCTTGGACTATGGGAAAAGTTTCATACAAGGTCAGACCTTGTTAAACATCAGGCATTACACACAGGAGAAAGACCCCACAAGTGCTTGGACTGTGGGAAAAGTTTCATAGAGATGTCACAGCTAGTTCGCCATCAGGCATTACACACAGGAGAGAGACCACACTATGGGAAAAGTTTCATAAGAAGATCACACCTTCTTTATCATCAGGCACTCCACACGGGAGAGAGAGCCCACAAGTGCTTGGACTGTGGGAAAAGTTTTATACAGATGTCACACCTTGTTCAACATCAGTCAATCCACACAGGAGAGACTCCAGAGGTGCTTGGACTGCTGGAAATGTTTCATATAGAGGTCTAGCCTCATTACACATGGAAGAATCCATACAGGATCTAAACGTCTGTGACACATGGCAAGAAAGGGTTAAGCAACTTGTATGTAATTGACTCAGAGTCAACATTTAGAGAGAGATTTTAACAGTGTTTCTGCCTTAGATAAGCTAGAGTTTGAAATGTATATGTGTATTTTTAAAGACTTGGAAGAAGAGGGCAAGTCATGTCTGAGTAACCTAATTGCCTTCTATGATGAGATAACTGGTTCTGTGGATGAGGGGAGAGCAGTAGATGTGTTATTCCTTGATTTTAGCAAAGCTTTTGATATGATCTCCTACAGTATTCTTGCCAGCAAGTTAAAGAAGTATGGGCTGGATGAATGGACCATAAAGTGGATAGAAAGCTGGCTAGATCATCGGGTTCAATGGGTAGTGATCAGTGGCTCCATGTCTAGTTGGCAGCCGGTATCAAGTGGCGTGTCCCAGTGGTCGGTCCTGGGGCCGGTTTTGTTCAGTATCTTCATTGATGATCTGGAGGATGATGTGGACTGCACCCTCAGAAAGTTTGCAGATGACACTAAACTGGGAGGAGTGGTAGATATGCTGTAGGGTAGGGATATGATACAGAGGGACGTAGACAAATTAGAGAATTAGGCCAAAATCAATCTGATGAGGTTCAACAAGGACAAGTGGAGAGTCCTGCACTTAGGATCAAAGAATCCCATTCATTGCTACAGACGAGGGACCGAATGGCTAGGCAGCATTTCTGCAGAAGAGGACCTCGGGTTTATGGTGGATGAGAAGCTGGATATAAATCAACAGTCTGCCTTTGTTGCCAAGAAGGCTAAGGGCATTTTGGGCTGTTAAAGTAGGGGCATTGCCAGCAGATCGAGGGATGTGATCGTTCCCCTCTATTCAACATTGGTGAGGCCTCATCTGGAGTATTGTGTCCAGTTTTGGTCCCCGTACTACAAGAAGGATGTGGAAAAGTTGGAAGTCCAGCGGAGGGCAACGAAAATGATTAGGGGGCTGGAGCACATGACTTACGAGGAGAGGCTGAGAGAACGGGGATTGTTTAGTCTATAGAAGAGAAGAATGATGAGGGATTTGGTAGTTGCTTTCAACTACCGGAAAGGGGGTTCCAAAGAGGATGGATCTAGACTGTTCTCAGTGGTACCAGATGACAGAACAAGGAGTAATGGTGTATAGTTGCAGTGGGGAAAGTTTAGGTTGGATATGAGGAAACACTGTTTCCCTTTCTGGGATGATTTAGTTGGGGATTGGTCCTGCTTTAAGCAGGGGGTTGGACTAGATGACCTCCGGAGTTCCCTTCCAACCCTGATATTCTATGATTCTAAGAGGGGTAACTGTAGTAGTCTATGTTTAGCTATCCAAAGGGTTCCTGTATTCTGTTATTTCAGGGATCAATAATTCAGCCATTATAACCGTCGCCCGTGCCACCTGCCCTATTCTAGCTCTGTCTCATTGAATTCGCTGGGGGTAGGTCTGAAGGAGGGAATGTTTATAGCTGAAATCACCAAAATGTGTTTTGCAAGGTTAATGTTAATCGGATCTGTTCCGCTCTCCTGCTCGGACATTCTCTCTGGGGATCCCGGAGACGGAAAGGAGCTGGTGTTACCTTCTTGGCTACCAATCCCCACGGTGACTCTCTACACTAGCAATTCTCCAAATGTGGGCAGAGCCTCCCAATGAAGGCACAGGAATGAGTCAGGGGAGGCGTGATCAGTGTGGGTTGTTTGGGTTTTTTTAAAGAGCACTGGCTGTCAGCCCCAGTTGGCTGGGGCTCATGAAGAAGGAACAGGCCTAGCTGGGAGGTGGGGATCAATGCTCAGGCTCTCAAACCCAGGTGGAGCAGCAGCACAGAAGTAAGAGTGGCAATGGGGTGATAAGTGTTGTGAACAGGGATATTGACGAATATCACTCTTCACGTGGCCACCCTAACTTCTGTGCTGCTATTGGAGGTCTTCAGAGCTGTGCACATTGCTAGCGACTACTCTGCCTTTAGAGCTCGATGGTGATATATGTGCTTTTGAGGGTGGAGGGGTAAATGACCACAGACACAAAGAAGGCGGGTGGTGATGAAACACATCTGAGAACCACTGGTCTACACTCTTATGGGCACCACGTTTACAAAATGATAATTCTTCTCCAAAGTATGTCTTGTGAGGTATCCTAGGAAAAGTCATCACCTGCTGAATATTATTGTCCCATTAAAATGTGTCTATCAGCACTGTCCATGGAGCTCTGAGAGTTTGCTGTATGTTTGTTACATGCTGTAAAGCTGGAAAACGCCCACAGACGAGCTCCTCCTAGACAATGGCACCTGCACACCAGCTAGGTGCTACGTGGCCAGTAATTGCTCAGCCGGCCATTCACCAGCTGTGGAGCTGGGAACAGGAGAGTTACAATTCACCAGAAGGACGGCTGGATGCTCACTTAGGCCACAGACTGATTGTCGCCTGCCCCCCGACTGGGGGATGAACCTCAAAGAGGAGAGTGGTATAAAAGCACAAGGGAGAATTGCCTCCATTTTTACCTCTCCTCTCCCATCTTTACAGAAGGAAGCAAAATGGCTTGAAAGGGAACAGGGACCTTGGACTGGGGAGGGTGTAAGGAAATCCAGCTTGGGTTTAAGAACTGTGAACTGCCTGCAACAGCGGGCGGGATGCGAAAACCTGCTTGCTTCTCATTTTCCTTAAATTGGTAAAATTTAGGATTTAAAATTCAAGTTTTAATTTTATAGTTTTAACCGGTTCTGACCTTTTACATCTTTCTCCCTTGTAATCCCTAAAAACCCCCTTGCTCCAGTTAATAAACTGGTTTTAGTGTTTTGTCTGGACCTGTGTGTTTTCATTGAAGTGTTTGGGGGATTTGACTGGAGAGAACAAGGCTGTGTCCTAATCCGGCCCCTTTATGGGGGTGACCCACTAATTACTGAGTTTTTCCATCACCGTGAACAGACCGAGCAGTCCAAGATGCACATTCCCGGGGTGTAAGGGATGGAGAATTAAGCAGTTCAACAGTCCAGATTGTACCTTGTGGAATGTCTCACACCCGCTGTCTCCTGGCACCATTGTGCCTTCATCATCCTGATCCTGAAAGGCAAACGAAGGAGGGCAAACCAGAGAAGAGGAACCAGCCGACATCCTCAACTCCACCGACTTTGGTTTTGGCTAAATTCTGAACTCCCCCTGGCATGTTAGACTTGAGGTTCTGCTGCCAGCCATCCCCTCACGCATCTGTTTCCTTCCTAATGGTCAGGGGTGCAAGTAACTTAAAGGACTTAGCCCAGGGGTGAGCAACATTTTTGGCCCAAGGGCAACATGAGGATTATAAAATTGTATGGAGGGCCAGGTAGGGAAGGCTGTGTCTCTGCAAACAGCCTGGCCCTGCCCCCTATCTGCCCCCTCCCACTTTCCACCCCCTGACTGCCCCCTTCAGAATCCCCAACAGTGACCTCGCTGGGTAAGGGATTCCTGTCCCCTCAGATATTAGAAGTAGGGTGACACAGATGTCTCGGTGAATTACCCAATCCCACATGCATCCTCCCTTTGGACCCGGCAGGATTCGGTATGTGGGAGCCCACACCCCCTCAACCAGTCCATATGCTTGGAAGGAGCACTGAGAACATCCGCACCTCCATTCAGATAGTCTCCAAGTATGTCTCCATGGCCACAGATCAGATGGTACTCCTGATGTGTCTGTAAGGGCAGTGGGCCAAGCCTGATACTCTAGATCATTCCGAATGGCCATTAGCTGGTCATTCAAGAAATCCTGAATTTTTGAACATGCTAGATCCCACTGCAATGCCTTCCCAGCCTTAGTGATATTCAATACCATCTCTGTCAGCAACTTCTGGGTCATAGAACTAAGGGCGGAGATAATATGTAACTCACCAACTCCAGCCTGTACCTGGGTTAGTTGTGCTCCAGAAAGAAGGCCAATGGCCAATGGCCTTCTCTAGTTGGAACAATTTCTCAACATGTTCTTGGTCCCTCTGGCTGATGGAGGGGCTCTGCATGTGCACCCCTCCCTCCCTGAGGGGGGAGGTGGAGACTGAACTGAGGCAAGTTGGTGCGGGGGGGGCGGGGCGTAGAACTGGTGGGTTCTCAGCCCCCACCAATTTTTCCTGTGCTCTGGCGGGTTTTTTTTGTTTTGTTCCACCGAAGGCTTGTTTTGTTTGTTTTTTTTGCTTCAGGGCAGGGGAAAGCAAGTCACAAAGTTCCATGAAAGTGCCCTTACGCATGCGAAAGTTTCGCAGCCACTGGGAATCGTCCCACACATGCAACACTATGCAGTCCCACCCGGCTGTGCTTGTTTCCCGGGCCCAGAATCGGCATTCCATGACATCAACCTGCCCCAGTAACACCATGATTTGCACATTGCTGGGGAGGTCTATGTCCATATCAATTTCTTCATCACTCTCGTCGCCACACTGCAATCGCCTCCTCGCCTGGTTTTGCTTTGGCATGTTCTGGCTCTGCGTATACTCCAGGACAATGTGCGTGGTGTTCTTAGTGCTCATAATTGCGGCGGTGATCTGAGCGGGCTCCATGATCCCAGTGCAATGGCATCTGGGCTTGAAAAAAGGCCCGAAACTATTGTCTGATGGAGGGAGGGAAGAAGGGAGGGGTGAGTGAGGATGTGGCTTACAGGTAATTAAAATCAACAAGGGTGGCTGTGCATCAGGAAGAAACACTAACAACTGTCACACAGAATGGCCCCCCCAAAGATTGAACTCAAAACCCTGGGTTTAGCAGACCGTGGATTTCATGGAGGGAGGGGGAAGCAAATGAATATAGAACAAATCTGGTCCATTTACTGTTTGCATCCACTCCATCTATCTTTTACATCTTAGGCTGGCAGCAGATGGTGCAGCATGACTGATAGCCATCGGCATCTTCTGGGTGCTTGGCAGAAGATGCTGTACTACGACTGTCAACCATGATCGTCAGGACGGTGCAATAGGACTGCCGGCAGGACTGAGTCTCCAGAAGACAAAACATGTCTGCCCAGGCACCTCTGACCGAACTCACTGAGGAGTATGACGACGATGGATATCAGTCATAATACACCATCAGCTGCCAAAAGGCAAGGAGCTGCTGCTGTATAGCAATGGAGCCCCACGTCTGCTAGCACCCAGATACTCGATGATAGCTACCAGTCATACTGCACTCTCTACTGCCAAAAGGCAAGGAGCTGCTGCTGTGTAGCAATGCAGTACCACGTCTATCAGCACCCAGATAGCCGATGACAGCTACCAGTCATACTGCACCGTCTACCGCCAAAAGGCAATTAGCTGCTGCTGTGTAGCAATGCAGTACCACGTCTGCTGGCTCCCAAATGACATATGGTGACGGTAAGCTGAGCTGAGCGGGCTCCATGCTTGCCGTGGTACGTCGTCTGCACAGGTAACCCAGGTAAAAAGGCGCGAATTGATTGTCTGCCATTGCTCTGACGGAGGGGGAGGGGCCTGACGACATGTATCCAGAACCCCCCGCGACACTGTTTTTCCATCATCAGGCACTGGGATCTTAACCCAAAATTCCAATGGGCGGCGGAGACTGCAGGAACTGTGGGCTAGCTACCCACAATGCAACGCGCCGGAAGTCGACGCTAGCCTCGGTAGCCTTGTACAGTGGACGCGGTCCGCCGACTTAATGCACTTAGAGCATTTTATGTGGGGACACACACAATTGACTGTATAAAAACGATTTCTATAAAACCGACTGTGATGGGTTGGATCACAAAAACCCCCTTGGGAGCTGCCACCCGATGTGCAAAGACTACCCCCGCTTCTGCTTTCCCTGCCAGCTCAGGACTCCAGCACCCTGTCTTGCTGAGCAGGACACTCCCGTCTGGCTCCAGACACAGATCCAGGGTATGAATCACTTGTCCCAAAGCTGCAAGTTTACCTGAAAACAGCTCGCAGTAGTGTGCTTGTCTTTAGCACTCAAATGCCGACTCCCAATGGGGTCTAAACCCAAATAAATCCGTTTTACCCTGCAGAAAGCTTGTGCAGGGCAAACTCATAAATTGTTCGCCCTCTATAACACTGATAGAGAGATATGCACAGTTGTTTGCTCCATCAGGTATTAATACATACTCTGAGTAAATTACTAAATAAAAAGTAATTTTATTAAATACAGACAGTAGGATTTAAGTGGTTCCAAGTAGTAACAGACAAAACAAAGTAAGTCACCAAGCAAAATAACATAAAATGCGCAAATCTATGTCTAATCAAACTAAATACAGATAATCTCACCCTCAGAGATGGTTCAGTAAGTTTTTTCTCAGACTGGACACCTTCCAGGCCTGGGCACAATTCTTTCCCCTGGTACAGCTCTTGTTGCAGCTCAGGTGATAGCTAGGGGATTCTTCATGATGGCTCCTCTCCCCCTCTCTTCTCTTCCACCCCTTTATATATCTTTTGCATAAGGCGGGAACCCTTTGTCCCTCTGGGTTTCCACCCCCCCCCCCCCCCCCCACTGGAAAAGAACCTGGTTAAAGATGGATTCCAGTTCAGGTGACATGATGACATGTCACTGCAAGACTTCATTACTCACTTGCCAGCACACACATATAAAGGAAGACTCACAGGTAAATACAGCCATCTGCAGACAATGGGAGTCATCAAGATTCCAAACCATCATTAATGGTCCACACTTTACACAATTACAATAGGCCCTCAGAGTTATGTCTTATACTTCTAGTTTTAGATACAAGAGTGGTACATTTCTACAAATAGGATGATCACACTCAGTAGATTATGAGCTTTATAATGATACCTTACAAGAGACCTTTTGCATGAAGCATATCCCAGATACATTACATTCACTTATATTTTTATAAAACAATATAGACTGCACAACGTCACACCGTCTTCTATAAATTCAACCTAATTTCATAGTGTAGACATACCCTAAACAATTACTGGCCACTTAGCTGGTGTGCAGGTGCCATTGTCTCTGAGGAGCTCATCTGTGGGCGTTTTCCAGCTTTACAGCATGTAACAAACATACAGCAAACTCTCAGAGCTCCATGGACAGTGCTGATAGACACATTTTAATGGGACATTAATATTCAGCAGGCAATGACTTTTCCTATGATACCTCACAAGACGTACTTTGGAGAAGATTTATCATTTTGTAAACGTGGTGCCCATAATAGTGTAGACCAGTGGTTCTCAGATGTGTTTCATTGTCCCTCCATTCTTTGTCTCTGTGGTTATATAGGCCCCCACCCTTAAAAGCACATATCTTACCACCTAGCTCTAAAGGCAGAGTAGTTGCTGGCGCTGTGCACAGCTCTGAAGGTCTCCAATAGCAGCACAGAAGTTAGGGTGGCCACGTGAAAAGTGATATTCAACAATATCGCTGTTCACAGCAGACCTATCACCCCACTGACACCCCTACTTCTGTGCTGCTGCTCCACCTGGGTTTGAGAGCCTGAGCATTGATCCCCAACTCCCAGCTAGGCCTGTTCCTTCTTCATGAGCCCCAGCCAACTCGGCCCGACAACCAGTGCTCTTTAAAAAAAAACCAAACAACCCACACTGATCACGCCTCCCTTGACACATTCCTGTGCCTCCATTGGGAGACTCTGCCCACACTCTGAGAATTGTTAGTGCATAGAGTCACTGTGGGGATTGGTAGCCAAGATGGTAACACCTGATCCTTTCCGTCTCCGGGATCCACACAGAAAATGTCCGAGAAGGAGAGCGGAACAGATCCGATTAACATTAACGTTGCAAAACACATTTTGGTGATTTCAGCTATAAACATTCCCTCCATCCTTCAACCACTACCCCCAGCGAATTCAATGAGACTGAGCTGGAATTGGGCAGGTGGCATGGGCAACGGGTATAATCGCTGAATTATTGATCCCTGAATTAACAGAAGACAGGAACCCTTTCGATAGCTAAATATAGACAACTACAGTTACCCCTCTCAGAATCATAGAATATCAGGGTTGGAAGAGACCTCAGGAGGTCATCTAGTCCAATCTCCTGCTTAAAGCGGGACCAATCCCCAACTAAATCATCCCAGCCAGGGCTTTGTCAAGCCTGACTTTAAAAACCTCTAAGGAAGGAGATTCCACCACCTCCCTAGGTAACTCATTTCAGTGCTTCACCACCCTCCTAGTGAAAAAGTTTCTCCTAATATCCAACCTAAACTTTCCCCACTGCAACTGGAGACCATTACTCCTTGTTCTGTGATCTGGTACCCTTGAGAACAGTCTAGATCCATCCTCTTTGGAACCCAATTTCAGGTAGTTGAAAACAGCTACCAAATACCGCATCATTCCTCTCTTCTGTAGACTAAACAATCCCCGTTCTCTCAGCCTCTCCTCATAAGTCATGTGCTCCACCCCCCAATCATTTTTGTTGTCCTCCGCTGGACTCTTTCCAATTTTTCCACATCCTTCTTGTAGTGTGGGGCCCAAAACTGAACACAATACTCCAGATGAGGCCTCACCAATGTTGAATAGAGGGGAATGATCATATCCCTCGATCTGCTGGCAATGCCCCTACTTGTGCAGACCAAAATACCGTTAGCCTTCTTGGCAACAAGGGCACACTGTTGACTTATATCCAGCTTCTGATCCACTGTAATCCCAGGTCCTTTTCTGCAGAACTGCTGCCTAGCCATTCGGTCCCTAGTTTGTAGCAGTGAATTGTATTCTTTCATCATAAGTGCAGGACTCTGCACTTGTCCTTGTTGAACCTCATCAGATGTATTTTGACCCAATCCTCTAATTTGTGTACGTCCCTCTGTATCCTATCCCTACCCTCCAGAGTATCTACCACTCCTCCCAGTTTAGAGTCATCTGCAAACTTGCTGAGTGTGCAGTCCACGTCATCCTCCAGATCATTAATGAAGATACTTAACAAAACCAGCTCCAGGACTGACCCCTGGGGCACTCCGCTTGATACCGGCTGCCAACTAGGCATGGAGCCATTAATCACTACCCCTTGAGCCTGTCGATCTAGCCAGCATTCTACCCACCTTATAGTCCATTCATCCAGCCCATACTTCTTTAACTTGCTGGCAAGAATACTGTAGGAGATCATATCAACAGCTTTGCTAAAATCAAGTAATAACAGATTCATTGCTTTTCCCTCATCCACAGAGCCAGTTATCTCGTCATAGAAGGCAATTAGGTTACTCAGACATGACTTGCCCTCTTCTTCCAAGTCTTTAAAAATACACATTTACATTTCAAATTCTAGCTTATCTAAAGTGGACACTCTCTCTGAGTAAGTTACATGCAAGTTGCTTAACCCTTTCTTGCCATGTGTCACAGAAGTTTAGATCCTGTGTGGATTCTTCCATGTTTAATGAGGTCAGACCTCCATATGAAACTTTTCCCACAGTCCAAACACTTGTGGGGTCTTGCTCCTCTGTGGATTGCCTGATGGTGAACAAGGTTTGACCTCACTTTGAAACATTTCCCACAGTCCAAGCACTTGTGGGGTCTCTCTCCTGTGTGGATTGCCTGATGTTGAACAAGATTTGACTTTCTTATGAAACTTTTCCCACAGTCCAAGCACTTGTGAGGTCTTTCTCCTGTGTGTAATGCCTGATGATTAACAAGGTCTGACCTTTGTATGAAACTTTTGACACAGTCCAAGCACTTATGGGGTCTCACTCCTGTGTGTAATGCCTGATGTTTAACAAGGTGTGACCTTCTTATGAAACTTTTCCCACAGTCCAAGCACTTGTGGGGTCTCTCTCCTGTGTGGAGTGCCTGATGTTTAACAAGGTTTGACTTTCTTATGAAACTTTTCCCACAGTCCAAGCACTTGTGGGGTCTTTCTCCTGTGTGGATTGCCTGATGTTGAACAAGGACTGACCTTTGTATGAAACTTTTCCCACAGTCCAAGCACTTATGCGGTCTCGCTCCTGTATGTGATGCCTCATGTTTAACAAGGTGTGACCTTCTTATGAAACTTTTCCCACAGTCAAAGCACTTGTGCGGTCTTTCTCCTGTGTGGATAGCCTGATGACGAACTAGGTGTGACCTTCTTATGAAACTTTTCCCACAGTCAAAGCACTTGTGGGGTCTCTCTCCTGTGTGGATTGCCTGATGTCTAATTATTTGTGTCTTCGAAATGAAACATTCCCCGCATTCGAGGGATTGACAGGTTTTCTCTCCAGTGTGGCTGCTCCCATGGTTATTAAGATCTGAGAGCTTATTGAAGATTTCCCCATCGTCCAAGCAATGAAAGGGTTTCTCTCCAGTACAGATTGTCCGATGTGTCACAAGCTGTGATCTCACAATGTATTCTTTCCCACACTGAGGGTCGTGCCCGTCTGTCTCTTCCTTGGGATTTGTCTGCTGTGCTCTGGGATCCTTGTTTCCTTCCCCACCGGTAATAGATTCATCCACTCTCTTCCCTGGATGGTGTTCCAGAAGCCTCTCTGACCTCTGCCAGTTTCCCCAGGCCTTTTCCTGCTCCAAGCACTGGGAAAAATTCCCTTCAGCTCTTCCCACAAAGGTCCTCTGCAGTTCCACTTCCCCGGGAACTTCCTCATGATGATTCCCCTCCTCATTCTCACTCCCTCGCTCAGCACCTGCTGGGAGAGACACAATCCAGACAGGAGTCATTGTGCTGGGGAGAAAGAGGAAGAGCACCAAGGGGAAACCCAACATAAAGACTGAACAATTGGACTCCGCCTCCATATCCCACCCAAACACTCACAGGGAAGGAAAGCTGGGAAGCAAACTCCTGCAGCTAAGAGGCAGGATAGAATGGCGTGAGCTATGTCTGATGACTGCAGCCCTGTCCTGGCTGAGATGAGGAAGAACTGACGGCGCTTACTCACACCATATTTTGGGATTCTCAACGTCTTCCTTCATTCCCTAGATTGTTTCTGTGTCAGTCCTCACCTGTACGGGTGTATCTCGGAAGCCTTCTTTCTTTGCAGTCCCGGAGATCGGGCACCCATGGCTCTTCCCCTCCTTCCAGCCGGGTGATCAGCTCAGGTTTGGGAAGGGGGAATCCTGTGCAGAGGGTGGAATCAGACCAGATCAGGGTGCATGGAGCATTGGTGGAATATTTGTCAGAAAGGACATTCCGTGCGTGCAACCTGTGTCTGTGCTCTGCTGGAGGAACGTGGAATCCAAGAGGATGGGGAAACCGTCACTGAGCCCCCTTGTGCAGAGGATGTTGTCTGGGGAGGTGAGTTCAATTCTTACTACACCTTCACTAGGCGCTCCCAGGATCTGTGAACTCTGGGGGCCTTGCTGACTCACACAGAGCTCTGGACATATACCCCTGCCTCTTTTTAAACCTGCATAGCCCAGAGCCTTCCCATGGTTGGAGCTAGTCCCAGGGAGGGAGGTGAACAGGGATTGTATGTGCAGCCGAGAAACAACACAGACAGGACAATGCTGGATTTATTCCCCTTTGAAAGCTGGAGGGGTGGGGATGGTTTAGCTTGTCCCATTGAGTTTTGACACCCATGTCCCACTAGAGAGGGCACGGAGATGCAAGTCTCTCTCATACGGCAGCGGTACATTATGAAACCACTCGCCTCTGATCTAACTGACCAGGGAAGAACCTGTCCAGATTCCGACACGCAGACCGCACGGCTTCTAGTTAGGGTGACCAGATGTCTCGATATTATTGGTAGAGTCCCGATTTTAGGGGACTTGTCCCATCCCCCGACCTTACATTGGTCTGGAAGCACTTTCTCTCGATATAGGGGGATCATCTGGTGGAGGACGCAAGACGGCGCCACTCACCTCTTCTTCCCGGGCCCTGGGGCAGCGCAGCTGAACTCCCGGCGCTCGCCCGCCGGCCGGCAGCAGCCTACAGAGTGCCGAAGCCCCACTCCCATGGCACACACAGAGGCGGCGAGGAGGTCTGCACTGCGTTCTGCAGGGGCCAGGCTTGAAGGTGGCGGCAGCGGGCAGAGAGCCCACCTGCCCCTGCCTACCCAGCCCAAGCCGCACTACCTTAGGAGCCAGAGGGATGGGACCTGCCTGCTGGATGCTTCCTGGGAGCAGCTCCAGGTAAGGCTAGCACTGCTAGGACTCACCTGGCCCCCTGATGGGTCCCTCTGGCTGGGGGAGGGGTTCTGCATGTGCCCCCTCCCTCCCTGAGTGGGGAGGTGGAGACGGAACTGAGGCAAGCTGGTGTGTGGTGGGGGGCGGGGCGTGGAGCTGCCGGTGGGTTCTGAGCCCCCACCAATTTTTCCTGTGCTCTGGCGGTTTTTTTTTTTTTTTGCTCCCACACCCCCCACTGCATCCTGATATTTCACTTCTGTCATCTAGTCACCCTACTTCTAGTATCTGAGGCGACAGGAATCCCTTACCCAGCGAGGTCACCGTCTCGTAGTTCTCCTGCATGACGTCCCTGTAGAGGGCCCTCTGAGCGGGTTCCAGGAGTGCGCTCTGCCCCTGGGTGAAATACACAGCCACCTCCTCGAAGGTCACCGGCATCTGAAACACCAAAAGTCCCCCACTCAGCACCTGCTTCCCCAGCCACAATCCCACTAGTAACGCAGGAGGAAGGATAAAGAAATGGAAGTTCTGGGAGGGCCAGAGTAGCAGAAAGCCACCCCCACCATGCGTAGAGCAGCCAGGAGGCTTTAGGGGGTGGGAGAAGGTGAGAGCTCCTTGTCCTCCCCAGCACACGGAGCAGGGCAGGCTCTTCTCATTTCCCACACACCTGCCAGCCACAGGCTGATACGGGAAGCAGAGATCTGAGCCAGGGATAGGGAAAGGAATCCCAACACTTCCCTTCATATTTCACAGCAGCCTCAGGCTAGTGGGGTCTCACTCCAGCACTGGGAGCCTTGAAAATGTTCCCAGCCCTGTGCAAGGGGGTTATATCCTGTTTGAGAAATGGGGGAATGACCCGTCTCCCCTCCCCCGTCACCAATGGGCCCACTCAGAAAATCAGCAGGTTTATCACATCCTGTCTCCTCCCTGCCCCTGCCCCTGCCCCTGCCCAGGAGCTCCCTGAAAATCCCCTACCTGAGCTGGCTCCATCACAGACATTTCCCTTCCCTGTCTCCTGGAAGACGGGCCCATCTGAAGCAAAAGGTGGACGTGATTCCTCAGCCTGTCAGGGCAAGAGGGGCGATGGGGGAGGTTAAAAAAGGGGCTGGAGTCCATGTCACACTCCGATTTCCCCCCAGGCTCTTCAGACCCTCCCAGTAACAGTATCTCTGAGCCAAATGCTAGAAAAAAAGCAGAACTAAAGGGGCCACTTTGGGGGATTTCCCCACACTGCCGTGTAAACTCCTCTCCCTTAGGAGCAGCAGGAGCCCTCTGATGGCATCACCTAAAAAATGAGCTGCTCTGGACTCCCCCAGCAGCCCCCAGGGACAGGCAGGCAGAGGCTGATCCCATTGGCCCATCCACACTCCCTGCCTGCCCAGAGCAGCAGTGACTCCGGTGTGGCTGAGATGTGAATCCTGCCCCGAAATCAGACCAGGGCCCTGGGCGACCCCAAAACTCATGAGACCCAGACCCAGGGGAGGTTCTAGGAACCAGCAAAGCAAGCACCTGCTTGGGGCAGCCCATTTGCAGGGGCAGCAGCTGGCAGGGATCCAGCCTGGGAGCTGAGAGCCAACAGGGGGCCCTGGGAGCTGTAGTTCCTTGGTTAAGTCCCTGCCTATAGAGCCAGCCCTGGAGCAGGGAGAGAACTACATTTCCCAGCATTCCCTTGGCCACTATTAACAGGAAAGGGAGAGGGAGGGAGAGGGAGTATGGTAGCTGAAAGCTCATACTGCAGCTTGTTGTGCAGGGAGAGCTCCTTGCTAGAGCTGCTTGACAGTGTGAATGGGGAACAAGTATGCTGAAGGAGGAGAAGGCTTTCGCCCAGATATCCCCTTCAGAAGACTTCCCCAGACTGGATTAGGGATACGGGTGTGACCTCACCTTGCAGCCCCCAAAGAAGGAATTCAGTGGCCTAAATGGACAGTGCACCTCTCTATCTGAAACCTAGCAAGGGAGGTATGTGGATCCCACTAGAATTTAAAATGAAAAGTAAGGGAGGGGAGGCTCTGCTAGAGGACCTGGGCAGCTTTAGATACAGTATCAGGCACGTAGGAGGATTTCCACTTCTGAGCCATGGAAGCAGAAATTGACTTTTCCTTTCCAGATATAGCTAATATTCAGAAAGGGAATCTAGCACCTGCCTTCCAGATCTGAACACCTCAAAATTCAGGAGTGCTCAAGCTCAATTTGGGCAGCTGTCACTTCAATTCTCCCAAATCAAATATACTGATCCACTGTAACTTGCTGTAGAAAAAGTAGGATAAAATTGAGGAAGAAATGCTTCCCAGTGGTTTTTAGGACGGGAATTGCTATTTTCAACAGCCATTGATTTTTTTTTTTTTTAAGTTTTTTTGTTTGAAAGGAAGACAGTGATATCGCATTGGCAAATTCCCCACAGAAACAAAGAGTGGAACAAAGGAATAATAAAGGCACCTCAACTTTTCCTCATTGATGGAGGACAGGCTTATAGTATGCATCCAGATATCCTCCAATCACACAAGCTGAAAATGGTTCCACTTTACTGCAGTTCTGTTACCATATGGGAACCAATCCTGTCTGTGTTCTGTGCACATCCAAAATTCCTGCTGAATGACTCACCCTGGAAGCAAGTTATCAGTGACCCAGGGCTGGGGCGGATGGAGGGTTCAGGTGGAGGCGGGAGAGAGTCCAGGGCTGGTGTGGCAGAGGGTGAGGCTGGGGAGAGCCCAGGGCTGGGGCGCAGGGGGTGGAGCTGAAGGGAGTGGGGGGGAGCCATATTTTTTTTTGCTTGGGGCAGCAAAAAACTAGAGCCAACCCTGCACAGACCACACCACCCCAGGTGTGTCTGACAATAACACACTGGGAGCACGGTGTGGGTGTGGGGGCTGCGTTTTTGCCTCTGTCCCTCTCCAGTCTACCCACACACACCCTTCCCTCGCAGTGCCCCCCACTGACATATTCCCCCATTCCAACCTCACTGCCCTCAGCCGCAGAATCCCCCCCCGATCCCTCCATCTTCCCATCAGAGCACCCCAGCCCCCATCCCACCCTGCCCCCCGCATCCCCAGCACCCTCCTCCTCCCCCTGCAGCCCAGGTGTGCTGGGGCAGGCGGGTTTCTCTCACCTTCCCTCCGAGCGGGGCCCCCTGGGGCAGGGGCCGGGCCGGGAAGGGGCCTGGCCGGGCTGGGGGCTCTGCCCTGGGAGAGGCTCCTGGGGAGCAGCGGGAAGGGCCCTGCTGGAGATTCCCCTCTCCCGGCTGCAGCCCGGGCTCCGGGCTCCCAGCACCAGCCGCCGGGGCTCGGGGATCTCGCCAGGAGCCTGGAGCCAGAGTCCCCGCAGCGGCTGCGAGTCACTTCCTGCTGCCGGGCCTGAGCCCAGCGATCGCTCCCCCCAGAGCCGCCTCCCAGCTGCTCCTGGGTCCTAGCGATCAACCCAGCGCGCTGCAGCATCTCTGTGTCTGGCTCCTGTTCCACTCACAGGCTCTATGGTCAGAAGGCCCCATCATGAACATCTAGCCCAGGGATTCTCACGACCAAATTTGGTGGCCTCAGAGTGTGGCCAGAAACTCCTACTGGTGGCTGCTCTGACACTTTCCCCTAACATCCTAACTAACTTTACGAGAAACCAATAAATATGCGCAGAGGTAAGCGGGGGAAACGGTCTTACTATTGTGGGGAACTCTTCTAGCTTATACACCACCCTGATAGAATCGAATAGCAAAAGGAGCTGAGTCCTCGCTCCCACTCCCTTTATCTGGAGACCTGCCTGACCTCGAGGACTCCCCTTCCACTCTGGTGTCTGAAACCCCGACGAGGCTGGCCCCAGGGTCCCCCCTCACTCTCCCCAGTTGCTCACCACACCTAGCTCCAGACTGCTCCCGACCCAGCTTCCCTCTGCATCAGTGCTTCTGCTGCTCTGCCTCCAACCCAGCTCTGGCTGCTCCTCTCCCCTTAGCTCTGCCCTTCTCTGGCAGGCAGCTCCAGCTTACCCAGAGAACGGGCACCTGACTCCCTCATTAGCCTGCCTGCCCTGTCAACGAGGTTGATCTAGTGCCTTTGCCTCTCTCCATTCGCCCTGGGGCTAGTCTCAGGGTTTTCATTTCTCATTGGCCCTTCCTGTCTTTTGGTACTGGGAGAAGCCAACCAAAACCCCCCCACTAAGTTTCAGTAAGGGGCCAACAGTCATGGGGTCAGCCAACTTCATGGTGTGTGTGAGCTCCAAAGCATCCTGCAGGTGAATTATAAATGTATTTGTTTACCCCTTTCTTCTTGTTGGTCACTGACGGCCCAGTAAGAGTTTTCTAACACCCACAGTTGGCCCTTTGTCATCTCTGAGGAGTTTGAGTGGGACAATCCCCAGAACTATCACATATTTCAGTAACAAAACTTTGACATATGTCTGGGTCTTTATGGACAGATCCTCGTCTTTGAGCCTGCTGAGCGGGTTTTGCCATAGCAGCAAATGTCTGGGGGTGTTTGCAGAGCACAAGGGCTGAAGCTCAGGAACATCCCTGATTAGTCACCTTCCCAACTAGCCAATTGCCCTGCATCCATAGCTGATTGATTGCTGCCAGATCCCGCCCACCCAGACCCAGACTCCCAGCCCTGAGGGGGACGTCCCGCAGGTTTGCGCTGACTGACAGCTGTTGCCAGCACCCTGCCACTGTGACAGCGGCCAACACCACCCTCACCTCATGAGTACCCCCACAGCACCCCCTCCAGCACTCCTAACTCTACACCCCTCATCAGCTCCCACCCCGCATTAATGTCCTCTTTTCTGGCACCTGGAATATGGTCAGCCTAGCAACAAAAATACATTAAAATCTCACCATTCTACATGCACTGGTGTCACATACATTTCAATGCACAATATTCAGCAGATCATGAGTTTTCCAATGATCCCTCACCAGGCACACTTTGCACACAAAATATCATAACCATACACAAGTGGTGAACATGGGGTGCAGAGGTTATCACAAGACACGGTGGGACATGGGGAGGGTGGGACCTGCTCGCTGTCAAGGGCCGTGAAGGCAGGCTGGGAGAGGAGCCCCTCTGCAGCTTTGGCCCAGGTCCACTGGAGTTGCTGGGGAAAGGAACACCTCCCTCACCCCAGCCCAGGACCACAGGAGCTGCCATGGCTGGGGAGAGTTTCCTCTCACCCAGTCCCAAGCTGCTGTGGTGAGAGAGGGCTGGGGGCAGTCCTCTCCCCACCGCAATCTGCACCCCAAAGCCCTCACCCCCACCCCACAGCCAGCACACCTAGCCAGAGCCCTCAACCCTCCGCACCCCATCCCTCTGTCCCAGCCCTGAGCCCCCTCCCACACTCCCAACCCCTTAGCCCCACCCCAACCACATGAATTAAGTTCTCTGCACCAGTAGCTGGCTAATCCCGATCACACATCCTCGCGTAGCCAAAACTTCAGAGGCTGATGCTACGATGCCAGAGGTGGGATATCCAAGCCTCTGACAAAAGGTCCTGTGGGAATCAGTCCCTCTCAGTGGTATGGTCTGAATGCGCTTATCCCAAACACTCGATACCTCAGCACCCAGTTCCCCCGATATCAAGCTCCACCAGCCCCAGCCATTGAATCCCCAGAGATATCCACAGAACCCAAAATCCTGGTCCCTTAACATTTCATTCCCCCAGAGCCCAGCACCCTGGGGGATTTGGGGAGGGGAGGAATTACCAGCCCCCAGGGACACTTGCCCAAAAGGGAACAGCTCAAGTCAGTGGGGGAGCCCAGCTCAGGGGCTGGTGGAAGATGGGGGATGGGTACAGGTGTCTAGAGTGAAGGTGGTGCCTGGCCCAAGTGTAATTCTCCTCATCTCCATGGCAGGCGGATCCTGGCTTGGAGGGGCAGGGAGAGTGGGGGACTTCAACCCCCAATGTTTACCTAGAGCAGTTACGGCCTGCAATCAGGGCCGGCTCTAGGTTTTTTGCTGCCCCAAGCAAAAAAAATTTTGGCTGCTCCCCCCGCGCTTTTTTTTTTGCTTTTACACGTTTGCACTTTGCAGTTTTGTTTTGACTGTTTAAAATTAAATAAAAAATGAAAACAGAATTTGTAGTTAGTGAAATAAAACAATTTCCTACTAGTGTAATTTTAACATTTAATTTTAACAAAAACACAATAACAAACAATTTGAGTTCAACTATACACTGTAATGAAAAACGTTGCTGTCTTCCAGTTTCTCATAAATTAAAAGAATGTATATGAACTGAATTTTTCTGGTTTTTATACTTGCACAGTCTTTTAATAAGTCAGTGACATCTAAATTTTTTACAATAGTACTTTCAATTGAAATTAATGCCAGTCTTGATATGGGATTTTGAGTCATGGTGGACCTCAAATAATTTTTTAGTAATTTCAGTTTTGAGAAACTGCGCTCACCAGAAGCCACCGATACTGGTAATGTTAAAAGAATGCGTAATGCTATAGCAGTGTTTGGAGTGAAAAAATCATTTCTTGCTATAAATTCTAATACTTTTAGAGGAGAAGTTTTAGGACTTATTAGCTCAGATAAAGCTATTAATTCATCATACAATTCTACTGCATCAATGTCAGCAGTGTTATCAGTACGGAGCGCTAAATGTAGGTCTTGGCACTGCTTCATGAGGTCTTCTTTGGAAAACTGATTTTTAATATATCCAATATTGTATAAAAATTCAAAAGTTTCACAATGACCATGCAACTGACAAAATCTTTCTTCAGTGGAAGTTATAGCTACATCCAAAATACAATAGAAACATTCAACTTTAAACCTTTCGTTTGGATCGAGAATAGGATCATCATGAGCCTCATAACAAAACTGTCTTGTTTTTTTCCGAGGACGAATGAATTGTTGGGGTGCAAACGTTGGTTCAAAATCAAGATCCTCTGCTATTGTTGTTGCTTCTTTGACAGTTTCTTCAAATCCTTCATCTGAACGGTATTTTTTTAAATATTCCAGCGTTTTATTCAAAATCGTCTTTGTCTCGGATATGTCTATGGTTCTGTTCTGCATAACTTTGCTGGTCAAATTAATTTGATTTAGAATATTGTGCCAAATAACCGTGCAACATGAAAATTGAAACTGCATCATTTTCTGAGCCAATGTTTCAGCTTCATGTCGAAATGAAGGATCATACGACAAGTCCTGGCTTATTTCGAATAGTGCATCGTAAATCTCTCCTGATGAATATCGGAATGGTCTAATAGCGTCTATCCTGCTTTCCCATCTAGTTTGACTCAGAGGTTTAAGTGTGAGTTTTTGTTCAAGATGCTTCTTCAAGACTGCCCAACGGTGTGTGGAAGCACTAAAAAAGTTGTAAATTGCTTGCACTGTTGTAAAATATGAAACGGCATCTTTAGATGATTTGGCGGCATCACTGACAACCAGATTGAGCGAATGCGCATAGCAAGGAATGAAAAAAGCTCGATTGTTTAAATTCAATATTCTTTGCTGTACACCTGCATGTCGTCCTCGCATGTTTGAGCCGTTATCGTACCCTTGGCCGCGCATATTTTCTAAAGGTATTCCATAGTGTTCCAATCTTTGTAGAATTACATCTGTGAGGGCTTTCCCAGTAGTTTTGTTCACTGGTATAAATTCTAGAAAGTGTTCACAAATTTTCACTTCTGCATTTTCATCAGTTTTCAGAAATCGTAAAACTATTGACATTTGCTCGGTTTTGCTCAGATCTTGAGTACAATCAACTATAATTGAGTAATATTTGGCATGTTTCAAATTCGATAAAATTTCATTATGCACTCCATTAGAAATTAATTCTATTATCTCATTTTGTGTATTTTTACCCAAATAATGGGTGTGAATCTCTCCATCTTTCACTCTTCGTACATGCTCAGCCATAACATTATCAAATTTTGCCAATAACTCAACCAATTTTAAGAAATTTCCATTGTTATTCTCATATAAAATATCCGAGGCTCCATGGAATGCGAGGCACTGTTTGGCTAGGAAATTAATGATTGCCAGTAAACGTTCCAACACTGCTTGCCAACGTAGAATTTCTGAATTTAGTTGACATTGCTGTACCGCATCGATTGTTGTACCGGTACGTAATCTGTTTGACAGCTCAATCCAATTTGTCAATGAGCGTAAATTATTTTTTGATGTTTCATGTTCTTTCAAATGCTGATGCAAATTTCGCCAGTCATTAAAACCTGCAGTTGCCAGAAAAATGTCCGAGTTACAGAACAGTTTGCAGCAAAAACAAAAAACTACATCTTTGGTCTGTGAATACACTAACCACGATCTATTAATTTGTTCCCCATTTTTCATTTTTTTCTTCATACTGGATGGCATAAATCAACAATTTGACTCATTAAATGGATATTCAAATGTAGGATCTAGTTTTGAAGGACCTTTTCTCACAATAATAATTTGCATTGTATCAGTAATTATTGTCGGCCATGTACTTGGATCCGATCCTATGTCAGTCTCTCCACCTTCCAATAATTGTTCCTCAGTTTTAGATTTGTATAACAGTTCTTCATTTCTGGACTCTTCAGCTGAAGTAGTAAATCTTTGGATGGATTGTGATTGTTCATCTTTATCAGTTAGTGAAGATAATCTTTGGTCAGATTGTTGTTCATCTTTATCAGTTTATAAAGGCAATCTTTGGTTGGATCGGTCTTCATCAGTTGATGAATAATCACCTTCAGTGCATTGCTTAGAGCTTTCTCCTTGATTGTCGACTTTTTTAAAATACTTTTTTGAAGTACAAGATAGTTTTTCTAATTCTTTTTGCCTTTTCTCTCTTTGTTGCCGGTAAGCAGCACCAGAAAGTCATTTTCATTTTTGTCCCGGCATTTTCGCCCTATAACCACTGGCACCGACGCGAAACGGAAATTAGCGCGAATGGCGCCGATAGGTCAGCACAGTACACACACGTAATCGAGATTTGAGTGACCATGTCACAACATGACATGATATTTTTCACGTCACACTCCTATTGCACTACTGTACTTGCCGTAGATAAGGCACTAGTCACTGGGGCGAGAGAGCTCCCCACGAGCTCGGATACACACTGGACCCAGCCCTGCTGGTGTTTTCCCAGCGCTGAGGCCACCCAGCTAGGAGCCCGAGGGGCATGCAATGGAGAGAGCTCTGGGGCTGGAGGAGCCAAGGAAGAGGTGCTGGGCTTGCTGGGCAGATGCTGCTCCTCTCTGCCAGGTCGCTCACCCCCTGCAGGAGGGGAGGCAGAAGGAGACTCCAGGCACTGGAGTGCTGTGAGGGGCTGGGGAGGGAGGCAGCAGCCTCTGGGGCTCCAGCAGGCAGAAGCTCCCCAGGGGTCCTGGGGACCCTCCTGCCTGGCCAGACTCTTACCTTGCTGCAGATCTGGCCTGAGATGGAGTCATCTCTGGTCACCGCCGCTCCCAGGGCCAGGGGTTGGGGCTGCTGCTGGATCCCAGCCCTGTTCATCCTTCGGCTTCGCCTTGGCCCGGGCACAAGTTGGGCTCAGCCCGGGCTGCCGCTCCGCTCCCCTCTCCCCTCCCCTGGCAGGAGGCGGCACAGGGAGGAGGAGGCAGAGGCAGGGACAAGCCGAGGAGGAGCGGACAGCCCGGGCGCCATGGTCCCCCATCTTCTGCAGCTGGAGCAGGGCCACGCTACCGGCTCCCGCCTGGGGGGGCCGCTTCCCGCTGCCCACGGGAGAGCGGCGTGAGCAAGCCGAGGAGCGGCCTGTCCTCTGAAGCCGGGGCAGGGCCGCGCTACTGGCGCCTGCCTGAGGGGGGTGGGGGGAGTGGCCGCTTCCCGCTGCCCGCGGGAGAGCGGCGCGAACAAGCCGAGGAGCGGCCCGTCCTCTGCAGCCGGGGCAGGGCCGCGCTACCGGCTCCCGCCGCTCTCCCGTTGTCAGCGCCCACCCCCCACGCGGAGACGGTAGCAAGGGCA
This sequence comes from Malaclemys terrapin pileata, assembly GCF_027887155.1. Classification (NCBI taxonomy): domain Eukaryota; kingdom Metazoa; phylum Chordata; order Testudines; family Emydidae; genus Malaclemys; species Malaclemys terrapin. The sequence continues at coordinate 40,508,551 of NC_071517.1, read as the reverse complement.
ACACACCCTGTGCCCCTCCCTCTGCAGGTTCCGGCCGCTTCCCGGAGCAGCGCGGGGGCAGGGTAGGCAGGGAGCTTGCCCTGCTCCCAGTGTGTGCTGGGCCGGAGCCCGCCCCCGGTCGCCTCCTCCAGCCAAACCCCCTCCCCTGAGCCCCCTGCCGCATCCTGTACCCCTCCTCCACCCCAACCCCCTGCCCTGAACCCTAGGGCCCGTGCAAGGATATTTTGTGCCCTAGGCGAAACTTCCACTTTGCACCCCCTCGAGCATGTATGTAGCAGGCCCCCAAAAAGGGGCTACAGAATTGGACCCCACAAGTATACACAAGAAGAGAGTTTGAGCGCAGCTATCATCCAACTTTCAGCGTGCCTGAAATTTACCAACCAGTGGCTAAACTTCCTGTCTTCTTCCATACTGGCTGATTGCTCGAATCCGTTTGAAACAAAGCGCATGGAGGCGGCCATCGTTAGAGAAAGCAACGTCTTGGAGGTGATATGGAGGCGAGGTGCCATTTTAGTTTGTATCCAGTTCAAAGGGTGCTCAGCATGTGTTGCACGCGCACACACATATATACTGCGAATATCTATATATGAACTATCAGAAGTACAGTTATTGCAGCAACCTCCTGTGAGGAGGTAGTGAAGTAGGCAGTTTAGATCAGCTTGTGAAAACCGTGACATTAATCGCCTTTATAGAAACCCCCCAGGCGATCCTCCATCTATTCCCCAAACTCCCATTCAACTCAAGAAGACTCTGGAATGCAGGATCGGGTCCTGTATTAAGCAGATTCATGTCTTCCTGCACAAGACCAAACGTTGCACAGGGTTAGTTTTCCCCATTTCTTGTTCCAGATACGTTTTAAATGGAACTAATCCTGTCTGTCAGTAAATGCCTTCTTCATTTTTTAACAAGATATCAGCATATTACTCTTTGGCTGCAAAGCTATCATTGATTAAGGCACAATGAACAGATGATATATTTAGGTCCCCCAGGATAAAAAATGAGCTTGCAATTGTACATTTCTGTGATCCAATCACTTCAAATTAGAGTCTGTTCTAACAACAGAAAACAAACGTATTTCTATCCAAATGAACTACAGATTTACCCAGGCACAATTAAAATGAAATAAACCATACAAAGAACAAGCAAGCAGGAACAAAGATAATCTAAATGTATCCAGATCTATCTCTCTATAGTTATCCATAACTAACATCCACATCTGCATTTATCTATACCTAAATATATCTAGATTTTTAGATTAAATTCATGAAGGGCTCTGAACAATCTAAACTCTGGGTTTTTTTCTGGAGGAAGATCTATTCCTGAAAGGTACAACTAAATGCGTTGCAGAGGGGGGGTGTTTTATTATACACCTAAACACTTGTTTTAGGAAGGGGTTACCCCGCACACATTTGCTTCCTACTTCATAATTTGGGGAAGATTTCCCAAAGCACCCAAGGAATGTAGGCATTCTTTTTATGTATAAGCTCTTTCTGGACAATTTCACTTCCAGGATCTCCCGCACCAGCAATGCTCGCATTGCAAATGGTGGGCCTGATCCTGCCCCACCAAACAGCTCCCTGTCCCCCTTGATGTCAAAGACCACCCTGCAGTGCTGAGATTATTACCCTGCCAGGGGAGGGAAGAGATAGTTCAGGAGTTTGTGCAGGACCCTGCTAAACCCAGCGTTGTGAGTTCAATCCTTGAGGGGGCCATTTAGGAAACCATGGTAAAAATCTGTCTGGGGATTGGTCCTGTTTTGAGCAGGGGGGTTGGACTAAATGACCTCCTGAGGTCCCATCCAACTCTGATATTCTGTGAAGAGGGGCTAAGCTTTTGAAGCAACGATAGGTGAATCCTGATTTTGGACAAAGGTATAAATGTCTCATTTGATGGCCAAGGGTAGTCAAGGAGTGGCGCCAGTCAAGTTCTGCACTGGAGTTAGTTTCCATGGGTAAATATTCTCTAATTACGGGAACAATCGCTTTTTTGTGTGTGAATCCGTGAAAAGGGAGGTAAGGTTTGGGGGTACAGCGCATGCCCCTGAACCCAAGGTGATATCAGAGTGGACCCTTTGATCGATCTGCTTCCTCCTGGCTAGCATGCCCCTGAGCCCAAGGTGATACCAGAATGGCCACTTTCACTTTTTTCACTGGCTTCCTCCTTGCTTATTTCCAATGACTTGGCTGCCCATGCACCTGTCACTGGTCGAGGGATATGGTTGCGAATCAGGAGGGATGGGGTTTGTGGTCAAAAACACTCATGACCTGCTTCCTCCTGCTAATGTGACAAATTGATCTATTGGAGGATTGCTATATCCTGAATAGTGGTGACTGGGAATGGGCTGGGGGGGGGTGGGGAGTGTAGCAGATGCCAATTTGAGGTGAATATTCTCTTGGCCAGATTCTACTGGGTTTATGTTGCTTTGTGCTATGGACTGGAGCAAAGTGGCTGGTGAATAACCAAGAGTCTGGTTAATAATTATTCTCTAAATTCAGCTTTTTTCTTTCTCTCTCTCTGAATTATCACTAATTCAAAATAGTGGTGTGCAAGTTGACTGGATAATGGTAATAGCATAATCTCTTGTTATAACATTGTAAACCCTACTACCTGATTTTTATATTAAACACTTACATAAGAACATAAGAAAGGCCGTACCGGGTCAGACCAAAGGTCCATCTAGCCCAGTATCCTGTCTACCGACAGTGGCCGATGCCAGGTGCCCCAGAGGGAGTGAACCTAACAGGCAATGATCAAGTGATCTCTCTCCTGCCATCCATCTCCACCCTCTGACAGACAGAGGCTAGGGACCCCATTCCTTACCCATCCTGGCTAATAGCCATTAATGGACTTAACCACCATGAATTTATCCAGTTGTCTTTTAAACGCTGTTATAGTCCTAGCCTTCACAACCTCCTCAGGTAAGGAGTTCCACAAGTTGACTGTGCGCTGCGTGAAGAAGAACTTCCTTTTATTTGTTTTAAACCTGCTGCCTATTAATTTCATTTGATGACCCCTAGTTCTTGTATTATGGGAATAAGTAAATAAGTTTTCCTTATCCACTTTTTCCACATCACTCATGATTTTATATACCTCTATCATATCCCCCCTTAGTCTCCTCTTTTCCAAGCTGAAGAGTCCTAGCCTCTTTAATCTCTCCTCATATGGGACCGGTCCAAACCCTTAATCATTTTAGTTGCCCTTTTCTGAACCTTTTCTAATGCTAGTATATCTTTTTTGAGATGAGGAGACCACATCTGTACGCAATATTTGAGATGAGGGCGTACCATCGATTTATATAAGGGCAATAATATATTCTCAGTCTTATTCTCTATCCCCTTTTTAAGGATTCCTAACATCCTGTTTGCTTTTTTGACCACCTCTGCACACTACGTGGACATTTTCAGAGAACTATCCACGATGACTCCAAGATCTTTTTCCTGACTTGTTGTAGCTAAATTAGCCCCCATCGAATTGTATGTATAGTTGGGGTCATTTTTTCCAATGTGCATTACTTTACATTTATCCACATTAAATTTTCAGTTGCCCAATCACTTAGTTTTGTGAGATCTTTTTCATGTTCTTCACAGTCTGCTTTGGACTTAACTATCTTTAGCAGTTTAGTATCATCTGCAAACTTTGCCACCTCACTGTTTACTTCTTTCTCCAGATCATTTATGAATAAGTTGAATAGGATCGGTCCGAGGACTGACCCTTGGGGAACACCACTAGTTACCCCTCTCCATTCTGAGAATTTACCATTAATTCCTACCCTTTGTTCCCTGTCTTTTAACCAGTTCTCAATCCACGAAAGGACCTTCCCTTTTCTCCCATGGCAGCTTAATTTACATAAGAGCCTTTGGTGAGGGACCTTGTCAAAGGCTTTCTGGAAATCTAAGTACACTATGTCCACTGGATCCCCCTTGTCCACATGTTTGTTGACCCCTTCAAAGAATTCTAATAGATTAGTAAGACACAATTTCCCTTTACAGAAAGCATGTTGACTATTGCTCAACAGTTTATGTTTTTCTGTGTGTCAGACAATTTTATTCTTAACTATTGTTTTGACTAATTTGCCCGGTACAGACGTTAGACTTACCCGTCTGTAATTCCCGGGATCACCTCTAGAGCCCTTTTTAAATATTGGCGTTTGTTGCGGAGTGTGGGGGAGTCAGGGCCCTGCACCCCTCTTCCCGAGATTCACTGCGACTCTCAACCAGCCAGTAAAGCAGAAGGTTTATTTAAGGACAGGAACACAGTCTCAAGCAGAGCGTGTAGGTACGACCAGACCCCCTCAATTAGGTCCCTCTGGGAGGTTCAGGGAGCTTAGACCCCAGCTTGGGGTTCCCTGCGTTGCACCACCCAGCCCAAACCGAAACTAACTCAAAACTCCTCCCGCTGCTCCTCTCCTTTGTTAGGGTTACCATATTTCAGCGAGCAAAAAAGAGGACGGGAGGAGCCCCGCCCTAGCCCCGCCCCTGCCCCTCCCACTTCCCACCCCCCCTGACCTCCCAACCCTCCCCCCGTTCCTTGTCCCCTGACTGCCCCCTCCTGGGACCCCTGCCCCTAACTGCCCCCCAGGACTATCTAAGCCTCCCTGCCTCTTGTCCCCTGACTGCCCCAACCTTTATCCACACCCCCACCCCCAGACAGACCCCTGGGACTCCCACGCCCCATCCAACCACTCCCCACCCCCTGACAGCCCCCCCCAGAACTCCCAACCCATCTAAACCCCTCTGCTCCCTGTCCCCTGACTGCTCCGATCCCTCTCCGCACTCCTGCCCCCTGACAGCCCCCCCGAGAACTCCCAACCCATCTAAACCCCTCTGCTCCCTGTCCCCTGACTGCTCCGATCCCTCTCCCCACCCCTGCCCCCTGACAGCTCCCCCCCAGAACTCCCAGCCCCCTACCCCCCCCACTCCTTGTCCCCTGACTGCCCCCTCCTGGGACCCCTGCTCCTAACTGCCCTCCAGAACCCCACCCCCTACCTAAGACTCCCTGTTCCTTGTCCCCTAACTGCCCCCTCCTAAGACCCCCCCCCAACTGCCCACCAGGACCCTACCCCCTACCTGTACCCTGACTGCCCAAAACTTTCTCCACTCCCCCCCAAAAGCCCCCCCCCGTTTCTTGACTGCCCCCTCCAGAACCTCCCTGCCCCTTCTCCTGCCCCCCCTTACCCTGCTGCTCAGAACAGGGTGTTGGGCTCTGTGCGAGCCGGACACGTGGCTGAGCTCCCCAGCACAACAAAACCCGGTCCCTGGCCCTGCACAACAAAACCCGGTCCCTGGTCCGGACCGGGTTGCAGGGGAGAGCTGCCTTGTATCAGCACAAAGTGCTCTCGCTCCCGTTTTGCTACCCTGCATGGCAGAAACCGCTCCCAGTTGCAAAAGGGGAGGGCTGCACTTTGTGCTGAGACACTTGCTCAGAATGCAGGGCGGAGCTCCTCTCCAGCTGCTCCGGAGTCCAGCCCGGGACTTTCCTGCAGCCCTCCCAGCCGCTCGCTCTGCTCTGCCGGGGGAGGGGGAAATCCCAGACATTGTGAGTGCTTTACAAATTCCCCCCGGACGCTATTTTTAGCACAAAAAGGAGGACATGTCCGGGTAAATCCGGACGAATGGTAACCCTACCTTTGTTCAGTCTCCCGGGCAGAAGGTGTTAATTCTCCTCACCCCCGTTCCTGGCTCAGGTTACAGCTCAGGTAGCTTCCTTCAAGGGAAGTTCCCCCTCCTCACTGCAATCCCCCTGCAACATTCCCAGGTCAAATCTGCCCTGCTCCCTGCTCCGTCACAGCGTTACATTAGCTAACTTCCAGTCATTGGGTACAGAAGCCGATTTAAAGGACAGGTTACAAACTTTAGTTAACAGTTCCCCAACTTCACATTTGAGTTCTTTCAGAACTCTTGGGTGAATGCTATCTGGTCCCGGTGACTTGTTAATATTAAGTTTATCAATTAATTCCAAAACCTCCTCTCATGACACTTCAATCCGTGACAGTTCCTCAGATTTGTCACCTACAAAAGCCGGCTCAGGTTTGGGAATCTCCCTAACATCGTCAGCCGTGAAGACTGAAGCAAAGAATCCATTTAGTTTCTCTGCAATGACTTTATCCTCTTTAAGTGCTCCTTTTGTATCTCATCAAGGGACCCCACTGGTTGTTTAGCAGGCTTCCTGCTTCTGATGTACTTAAAAAACATTTTGTTATTAGCTTTGGAGTTTTTGGCTAGCCATTCTTCAAACTCCTCTTTGGCTTTTCTTATTACATTCTTGCACTTAATTTGGCAGCGTTTATGCTCCTTTCTATTTGCCTCACTAGGATTTGACTTCCACTTTTTAAAGGAAGTCTTTTTATCTCTCACTGCTTCTTTTACATGGTTGTTAAGCCACGGTGCCTCTTTTTTAGTTCTTTTACTGTGTTTCTTATTTGGGGTATACATTGAAGTTGGGCCTCTATTATGGTGTCTTTAAAAAGCGCCCATGCAGCTTGCAGGGATTTCACTTTAGTCACTGTACCTTTTAACTTCTGTTTAACTAACCCCCTCATTTTTTCATAGTTCCCCCTTTTGAAATTAAATGCCACAGTGTTGGGCTGTTGAGATGTTCTTCCCACCACAGGGATGTTGAATGCTATTGTATTATGGTCACTATTTCCAAACGGTCCTGCTATATTTACCTCTTGGACCAGCTCCTGCGCTCCACTCAGGACTAAATCTAGAGTTGCCTCTCCCCTTGTGAAAAGCAACAGAGGGTCCTGTGGCACCTTTAAGTCTAACAGAAGTATTGGGAGCATAAGCTTTCGTGGGTAAGAACCTCACTTCTTCAGATGCAAGTAATGGAAATATCCAGAGGCAGGTATAAATCAGTATGGAGATAACGAGGTTAGTTCAATCAGGGAGGGTGAGGTGCTCTGCTAGCAGTTGAGGTGTGAACATCAAGGGAGGAGAAACTGCTTCTGTAGTTGGATAGCCATTCACAGGCTTTGTTTAATCCTGATCTGATGGTGTCAAATTTGCAAATGAATTGGAGCTCAGCAGTTTCTCTTTGGAGTCTGGTCCTGAAGTTTTTTTGCTGTAAGATGGCTACCTTTACATCTGCTATTGTGTGGCCAGGGAGGTTGAAGTGTTCTCCTACAGGTTTTTGTATATTGCCATTCCTGATATCTGACTTGTGTCCATTTATCCTCTTGCGTAGTGACTGTCCAGTTTGGCCAATGTACATAGCAGAGGGGCATTGCTGGCATATGATGGCATATATAACATTAGTGGACATGCAAGTGAATGAGCCGGTGATGTTGTAGCTGATCTGGTTAGGTCCTGTGATGGTGTTGCTGGCGTAGATATGTGGTCAGAGTTGGCATCGAGATTTGTTGCATGGGTTGGTTCCTGAGTTAGAGTTGTTATGGTGTGGTGTGTGGTTGCTGGTGAGAATATGCTTAAGGTTGACGGGTTGTCTGTGGGCGAGGACTGGCCTGCCTCCCAAGGTCTGTGAAAGTGAGGGATCATTGTCCAGGGTAGGTTGTAGATCACTGATGATGCGTTGGAGAGGTTTAAGCTGAGGACTGTAGGTGATGGCCAGTGGAGTTCTGTTGCAGCAGATCTCCAACCCCTCAGACAGAGACCAACACCTACAAGATCTTCACCAAACATTCTCAAAACTACGATACCCACACAAGGAAATAAAGAAACAAATCAACAGAACCAGACGTGTACCCAGAAACCTCCTGCTACAAGACAGGCCCCAAAAAGAAACCAACAGAACTCCACTATGTCCAGTGGATCCCCCTTGTCCACATGTTTGTTGACCCCTTCAAAGATTAGTAAGACACGATTTCCCTTTGCAGAAACCACGTTGACTTTTGCCCAACAATTTATGTTCTTCTAGGTGTCTTGGCAAGGGATCCCCCTTGTCCACATGTTTGTTGACCCCTTCAAAGAATTCTAATAGATTAGTAAGACATGATTTCCCTTTACAGAAACCGTGTTGACTATTGCTCAACAGTTTATGTTTTTCTATGTGTCAGACAATTTAATTCTTTACTATTGTTTCAACTAATTTGCCCAGTACTCAGACTTACCGGTCTGTAATTGCCAGGATCACCTCTAGAGCCGTTTTAAAATATTGGTGTTACATTAGCTAGCTTCCAGTAATTGGGTACAGAAGCTGATGTAAAGGACAGGTTACAAACCATAGTTAATAGTTCCACAATTTCACATTTGAGTTCTTTCAGAACTTTTGGGTGAATGCCATCTAGTCCCGGTGACTTGTTAATGTTAAGTTTATGAATTAAATCCAAAACCTCCTCTAGTGACACTTCAATCTGTGACAATTCCTCAGAATTGTCACCTACAAAGGATGGCTCAGATCTCCCTAACATCCTCAGCCATGAAGACTGAAGCAAAGAATTCATTTAGTTTCTCCGCAATGACTTTATCGTCTTTAAGCTCTCCTTTTGTATCTCGATCATCCAGGGGCCCCACTGATTGTTTAGCAGGCTTCCTGCTTCTGATGTACTTAAAATTTTTATTACTTTTTGAGTTTTTGGCTAGCTCTTCTTCAAACTCCTTTTGGCTTTTCTTATTACATTTTTACACTTAATTTGGCAGTGTTTCTGCTCCTTTGTAGATACATCACTAGGATTTGACTTCCACTTTTTAAAAGATGCCTTTTTATCTCACTGCTGCTTTTACATGATTGTTAAGCCATGGTGGCTATTTTTTAGTTCTTTTACTGTGTTTTTTAATTTGGGGTAGGCATTTAAATTGGGCCTCTATTATGGTGTCTTTGAAAAGTGTCCATGCAGCTTGCAGGGATTTCACTCTAGTCATTGTACCTTTTAATTTCTGTTTAACTAACCTCCTCATTTTTGCATAGTTCCCCTTTTTTAAATTAAATGCCACAGTGTTGGGTTGTTGAGGTGTTCTTCCCACCACAGGAATGTTAAATATTATTATATTATGATCACTATTTCCAAGCGGTCCTGTTATAGTTACCTCTTGGACCAGATCCAGTGCTCCACTCAGGACTAAATCGAAAATTGCCTCTCCCCTTGTGGGTTTCTGTACCAGATGCACCAAGAAGCAGTCATTTAAAGTATCGAGAAATTTTGTCTCTGCATTTCATTCTGAGGTGACATGTACTCATTCAATATGGGGATAATTGAAATCCCCCACTATTATTGAGTTCTTTATTTTGATAGCGTCTCTAATCTCCCTTAGCATTTCATCGCCACTATCACTGTCCTGGTCACGTGGTCGATAATAGATCCCTACTGTTATATTCTTATTAGCGCATGGAATTACTCTCCATAGAGATTCTATGGAACATGTGGATTCATTTAAGATTTTTACTTCATTTGATTCTACATTTTCTTTCACATATAATGCCCCTCACCCCTGCCCTCCTCCGCACAACCTGTTCTGTCCTTCCGTATCCCGGAATGATTGTGTCCCATTGATTGTCCTCACTACTCCACCAGGTTTCTGTGATGCCTATTATATCAATATCCTCCATTAACAAGAGGTACTCTATTTCACCCATCCTATTATTTAGGCTTCTAGTTTTTAAAGTGCTTGTACACAAATGCTTGTCACTGTTTATTTGTCTGTCCTTTTCCAATGTTTCGGATTCTTTTTTATGTGAATGTTTCTCATCTGATCTGGCCCTTACATTATCCTCTTCCATCCTCTGCTCCTGACTATAACCTAGAGAATCTCTATCAATAGACTCTCCTCTAAGAGAAGACTCTGTCTGATCCACTTGCTCCTCTGCAGCAATCGGCTTTCCCCCATCTCTTAGTATAAAACTGCTCTGCAACCTTTTTAATGTTAAGTGCCAGCAATCTGGATCCACTTTGGTTTAGGTGGAGCCCATCCTTCCTGTATAGGCTCCCCCTAGCCCCAAAATTTCCCCAGTTCCTAATAAATCTAAACCCCTCCACTCTACACCATTGTCTCATGCACGCATTGAGACTCTGAAGCTCTGCCTGCCTACCTGGCCCTGCGCATGGAACTAGAAGCATTTCTGAGAATGTCACCATAGAGGTCCTGGATTTCAGTCTCTTTCCTAGCAGCCTAAATTTGCCCTCCAGGACGTCTCTCCCACCCTTCCCTCTGTTCTCCTACCCTTCCCTCTGTTATTGGTACCTACATGTACCATGACCACCGGCTCCTCCCCAGCACTACACATAAGTCTATCTAGATGCCTTGAGAGATCTGCAACCTTCGCACCAGGCAGGCAAGTCACCATACAGTTCTCCTGGTCATCACAAATCCAGCTATCTACGTTTCTAATGATCGAATCTCCCATTACTAACACCTGCCTTTTCCTAAAGACTGGAGTTCCCTCCCCCGGAGAAGTAACCTCAGTGTGAAAGGTTACCCCGACATCATCTGGAAGGAGGGTCCCAACTATGGGAAGATTTCCCTCTGCTCCCATTGACTGCTCTGCTTCCCTGGGCCTTTCATCCTCCTCAACAGCGCAGGGGCTGTCTGACTGGAGGTGGGACAATTCTACAGTGTCCCGGAAAGCCTCATCAACATACCTCTCTGCCTCCCTTAGCTCCTCCAGTTCCACCACCCTTGCCTCCAGAGTCTGTACGTGGTCTCTGAGGGCCAGGAGCTCCTTGCACCGAATGCACACATATGCCACCCGCCCACGGGGCAGGTAATCATACATGCTACACTCAGTGCAATAAACTGGATAGCCCCCACTCTGCAGCTGGGCTTCTGCCTGCATTGTCTCCTAGTTAATGAAGGGGTTGTTTAAAGCAAGAAGTTTTGAATGTAGTTTGGGCTATAGGTTTTAAGGGGAATAAAGGGTATAAGATAGAACCGGCAAGGGACCCGCTCTCCCTTCCTGCTCCACTTCCAAACTCCCTTGTGAAACTCCCTATTAGCAGCCCCTGTTCACAAAAGCTCCCTGGTCGCTATACTATACATAATACAAGAAATCCCTGATGTTAGAACCTGGCTATGCCGCTGCTGTAGGGGGCTCATCACCCAGCAGCTGGGGGCCACCATGTGGGCTAGGCAGGGCTGCTGGCCACAGGGCCAACGGGTGTGGGTGGGATCTCGGGAGTCATGTCCCAGGGGTCTGCCCCACTCTCCAGCACTGCTCCAGCTCTGAACTGTCTCCAATGCCTGTGACCTGTGGGGCCCCACCTGCCTCCCCAGGGAAAGAGCCACCTGGGACTGGTGCAGAGGCTGGGCCAGTCTCAGCCAGTCCCAGAGGACGGCTGGGGGAGGGGGACAGTGTGGGAGGCTCAGCTGGGTCCTGCCAGGCATGTGGGTCCTGAGGGAGCCTGGCCCGGGTAGGCCCTGCTCCTGCTCCAGCCTGGCTGATTGCACCCCCAAGGGACGGAGTTATCCTGCCCCAGGACCAGCTCTGGCTGTGCTGCCGGCTCAGCCTGGCAGACACAGACACCTCCCATCAGGGCTGGCTATTGTGGCTGGGGGTTAGGGTGTGGGAGAGTAGGTCTCTAGTGGGTCTGGGGGGGGTGCGGTGCAGTGGGGGTTGGGGAGATCTGTGTGTGTTGGGGGGCTGTGAAGTGGGGAGATCTGTGTGTGTCGGAGTGCTGGGAAGTGTGGAGGGTCTGTGCGGGGCACAGTGCAGTTGTGGCTGTGGGGCAGTGGGGGGCACTGGGCAGTGAGGGAATCTATGGGGAAGCTCTGGGAGGGGAGGTGCAGGGCACTGTGCAGTTGTGGGAGGGCTGTGGGGGGTCTCCAGCTAAGGGGCACTGGGCAGTGAGAGGATCTGTGGGGGGGTTCTGAGTGGGTGGGGGAGTGGTCTGTGAGAGGGCACTGGGCATGGGGGTTTGTGGAGGTCTCTGGGTGGTGTGGCCCTGGGCATGGGGAGTCAGAGGGGTGCTGGGCAGGGGGGTAGCATGGTGCAGCATGGGACTCTGCCCCCCTGCCCCATGTTCCCATTTCCTCCATGGGGGCTCACAAATATGTTTAGCACCAGACCCACAAAAGGTTAATCCAGCCCTTTTTGGGGTGCAGGCTCTGGGATGGAGTTGGGGTGCAGGAGGGTTGCAGGCTATGGGGAGTTTGAGTGAGGGGTGCAGGCTCTGACCTGGGGCAGGGGATTGGGATACAGGAGGGGGTGCGGATATAGACTCATAGACTCTAAGATCAGAAGGGACCATTATGATCATCTAGTCTGACCTCCCGCATGATGCAGGCCACAAAACCTGACCCACCCACTCCTGGAAGAATTCTCTCCCTTCACTTAGCTGTTGAACTCCCCAAATCATTATTTAAAGACTTCAAGTCACTCAGAATCCTCCAGCAAGTGACCCCTGCCCCATGCTGCGGAGGAAGGCGAAAAACCTCCAGGGCCTCTGCCAATCTACCCTGGAGGAAAATTCCTTCCCAAACCCAAATATGACTATCAGCTGAACCCCGAGCATACGGGCAAGATTCTCTAGCCAGACCTTCTGGAAAAGTTCTCTGTAGTAACTTTTAATATCCCATCATTGACCATTGTTATCGACCTATTCACTAAAATCACTGTATCCCATCAAACCATCCCCTCCATAAACTTATCAAGCTTGATCTTAAAGCCAGAAAGGTCTTTCGCCCCCACTGTTTCCCTCGGAAGGGTGTTCCAAAACTTCACCTCTCTGATGGTTAGAAACCTTCGTCTAATTTCAAGCCTAAACTTCCCGACGGCCAGTTTATATCCATTCGTTCTAGTGTCCACATTAATACTGAGCTGAAATAATTCCTCTCCCTCCCTGATACTTATCCCTCAGATATATTTAAAGAGAGCAATCCTATCCCCCCTCAGCCTTTTTTTGGTTAAGGTAAACAAACCGAGCTCCTCGAGTCTTCTTTCATACGACAGATTTTCCATTCCTCGGATCATCCTAGTGGCCCTTCTCTGTATCCAGTTTGATTTCATCCTTTTAAACATGGGAGACCAGAACTGCACACAGTACTCCAAATGAGGTCTCACCAGTGCCTTGTATAACGGAACCAGCACCTCCCTATCCCTACTAGAAATGCCTCGCCTAATGCATCCCAAGACCGCATTAGCTTTTTTCACGGCCACGTCACATTGCCAACTCATAGTCATCCTGCGATCAACCAGGACTCCGAGGGCCTTCTCCTCTTCCGTTACTTCCAACCGATGAGTCCCCAGCTTATAACTAAAATTCTTGTTAGTTATCCCTAAATGCATAACCTTACACTTCTCACTATTAAATTTCATCTTATTACTATTACTCCAGTTTACAAGGTCATCAAAATCTCTCTGCAGGATATCCCGATCCCTCTCCGAATTAGCAATACCTCCCAACTTTGTGTCATCCACAAACTTTATCAGCCCACTCCTACATTCGGTTCTGAGGTCAGTAATGAATAGATTAAATAAAATCGGACCCAAAACTGAACCTTGAGGAACTCTACTGGTAACCTCCCTCCAACCTGACAGTTCACCTTTTAGTACGACCCGCTGCAGTCTCCCCTTTAACCAGTTCCTTATCCACCTCTGGATTTTCATATCAATCCCCATCTTTTCCAATTTAACCAATAATTCCTCATGCGGTACCGTATCAAACGCTTTGCTGAAATCGAGGTATATTAGATCCACCGCATTTCCTTTATCTAAAAAATCTGTTACTTTGTCAAAGAAGAAGATCAGGTTGGTTTGGCACGATCTACCTTTCATAAAACCGTGTTGTAATTTGTCCCAATTGGCATTGACCTCAAGGTCCTTAACTACTTTCTCCTTCAAAATTTTTTCCAAGACCTTGCATATTACAGATGTTAGATTAACAGGCCTGTAGTTACCCAGGTCACTTTTTTTCCCCTTCTTGAAAATAGGAACCACATTAGCTATTCTCCAGTCAAACGGTACCATCCCCGAGTTTACGGATTCATTAAAAATTATCGCTAACGGGCTTGCGATTTCCCACGCCAGTTCTTTTAATATTCTTGGATGAAGATCATCCGGTCTGCCTGATTTAGTCCCATTAAGCTGTTTGAGTTTGGCTTCTACCTCTGATTTGGTAATGTCAATCTCCACTCCTTTATTCCCATCCGTCTCGCTTCTACTATTCCTCGGCCTTTCATTAGCCTCATTCAATACCGATGCAAAATATTCATTTAGATATTGTGCCATATGTAGATTATCCTTAATCTCCACTCCATCTACAGTCTTAAGTGGTCCCACTTCTTCTTTCTTTGTTTTCTTCCTATTTATATGGCTATAAAAGCTCTTACTATTGGTTTTAATTCTCCTCGCAAGGTCCAACTCTACTTGGCTTTTGGCTTTTCTCACTCCATCTCTACATGCTCTGACCTCAATAAGGTAGGTTTCTTTGCTGATCCCCCCCTCTTCCACTCCCTGTACGCTTTCTGTTTTTTCTTAATGACCCCTCTGAGATGCTTGATATGTCGGCTCTGGGAGGGAGTTAGCAACTCAGCATGTTATATAAGAGAAATGAGCCGCAGTGAGTGATTTCATACAGACATAGAAACTGATAGAAGACACTTTTACATATTCAAAATGTGAGAGGCAGAGTTTGAGGGAGGGAGGGGGTGTCTGTACAATATTTCACCGCATTCAGTCTCCTGGCTGGAGCAGTAATGTAGCCCTGCGCAGGACTGCCCAGAGGATTCAGCGTCCAGGAGTGATCTCGGACAGCGTTGGAGCCACGGCTGTGTAGCGCACCAGGGCCGCTCCTGGACACGGCATGCTGAGACACAGGGGCTTGGGGGAAGACGGTGGCGGGGGCAGCCTCCGATATTCTCGTGGGGGCCCCTGTGGAAAACTGCCCCTCTTGCCCCCCCGGGCAGCCCTGGCCCTGGCCCTGCAACACTTGTATAGGATAGAGAGGAGCTGCGATGATGAAGCTTTGACAGGCTAGGAATTGGAGACCTGTGCCTTTAAGACCCCAGTCCCAGGAACTCACCCTCTGCTCCGGGGCTGACATGCAGCCTCCTGTGAGCAGAAAGAAAACCTCCTCTGCACCCCCGACACCCCTAGATTAGCGAGCACAGTTGGTGCCTCATCCCACGGGGTCACTGTTCCCCTCCCCTCCCCTCCCCTCCCCATCCCACCCCACCCCACCCTAAACAGGGGTTTTGTCCCTGCACGGGGTCTGGCAGCATCTCCCCCCGGGCTTAACCCCCGGCTCCCACGAGTTTTCCCCTTCAGCCCTTCTTCTGCCACTAGCTACAGTAGCTTGAGCCCCCCCGGCCAATAAATTTCTGCCCCCTGCTCAGACCCTGACAACCCCACCCCCGCTGCGATTTGCCCCCTTAATCCTTTTAAACCCCTCCAAAGAGGAGGCAGCAAATCGTAAGCAGAAGTAAGGGCAGAGAGAGGGCAGCGGCTACAGCGAAGGGTACTGGGCATGCTCAGTTCGGTGCGCATGCTCAGTACAGCCAAAATAGGGAAACAGGAGCAGGGTCGGTTTGCGTCGCTGGGAGCCCGGAGCCCGGGCTGCAGCCGGGAGAGGGGAATCTCCAGCAGGGCCCTTCCCGCTGCTCCCCAGGAGCCTCTCCCAGGGCAGAGCCCCCAGCCCGGCCAGGCCCCTTCCCGGCCCGGCCCCTGCCCCAGGGGGCCCCGCTCGGAGGGAAGGTGAGAGAGACCCGCCCCCCCCCCGTCACCCCCGGGCTGCAGGGGGAGGAGGATAAAGAGGGGCAGGGGGTGAGGGCAGGCGGGGGGAGCGGGGTGGGGGCAGGAGGCGGGTGCTGGGGATGCGGGGGGCAGGCTGGGATGGGGGCGGGGATGCACTGAAGGGAAGATGGGGCGATGCGGGGGGATTGTGGGGCTGAGGGGAGCGAGGCTGGAATTGGGGAAGATGTGAGTGGGGGGCACTGCGAGGAAAGGGGTGGTGTGGGGAGACTGGCGGGGGACAGAGGCAAAAACCCAGCCCCCCACACCCTGCTCCCAGTGTGTTACTGTCAGACACACCCGTGCTGGTGGGGTCTGTGTCTCATGAGTTTTGGGGTCGCCCAGGGCCCTGGTCTGATTTCTGGGCAGGATTCACATCTCAGCCACACCGGAGTCACTGCTGCTTTGGGAGGCAGGGAGTGTGGATGGGCCAATGGGATCAGCCTCTGCCTGCCTGTCCCTGGGGGCTGCTGGGGGAGTCCAGGGCGGCTCATTCTTTTTAGGTGATGCCATCAGAGGGCTCCTGCTGTTCCTAAGGGAGAGGGGTTTAAACGGCAGTGTGGAGAAATCCACCAAAGTGGCCCCTTTAGTTCTGCTTTTTTCCCAGGGAAGGGTAGAAGAGTTGTCCTGGAGGCCAAATTTAGGCTGCTAGGGAAGAGACTGAAATCCAGAACCTCTATGGTGGCATTCTCAGAAATGCTCTCAGTTCCACGCGCAGGGCCAGGTAGGCAGGAAGTCAAATCCTAGTGAGGCAAATAGAAAGGAGCATAAACGCTGCCAAATTAAGTGTAAGAATGTAATAAGAAAAGCCAAAGAGGAGTTTGAAGAATGGCTAGCCAAAAACTCCAAAGGTAATAACAAAATGTTTTTTAAATACATCAGAAGCAGGAAGCCTGCTAAACAACCAGTGGGGCCCCTTGATGATCGAGGTACAAAAGGAGCGCTTAAAGATGATAAAGTCATTGCGGAGAAACTAAATGGATTCTTTGCTTCAGTCTTCACGGCTGAGGATGTTAGGGAGATTCCCAAACCTGAGCCGGCTTTTGTAGGTGACAAATCTGAGGAACTGTCACGGATTGAAGTGTCATGAGAGGAGGTTTTGGAATTAATTGATAAACTTAACATTAACAAGTCACCGGGACCAGATGGCATTTACCCAAGAGTTCTGAAAGAACTCAAATGTGAAGTTGCGGAACTGTTAACGAAGGTTTGTAACCTGTCCTTTAAATCGGCTTCTGTACCCAATGACTGGAAGTTAGCTAATGTAACGCCAATATTTAAAAAGGGCTCTAGAGGTGATCCCAGGAATTACAGACTGGTAAGTCTAATGTCTGTACCGGGCAAATTAGTCAAAACAATAGTTAAGAATAAAATTGTCTGACACATAGAAAAACATAAACTGTTGAGCAATAGTCAACATGCTTTCTGTAAAGGGAAATCGTGTCTTACTAATCTATTAGAATTCTTTGAAGGGGTCAACAAACATGTGGACAAGGGGGATCCAGTGGACATAGTGTACTTAGATTTCCAGGAAGCCTTTGACAAGGTCCCTCACCAAAGGCTCTTATGTAAATTAAGCTGCCATGGGAGAAAAGGGAAGGTCCTTTCGTGGATTGAGAACTGGTTAAAAGACAGGGAACAAAGGGAAGGAATTAATGGTAAATTCTCAGAATGGAGAGGGGTAACTAGTGGTGTTCCCCAAGGGTCAGTCCTCGGACCGATCCTATTCAACTTATTCATAAATGATCTGGAGAAAGGGGTAAACAGTGAGGTGGCAGTTTGCAGATGATACTAAACTGCTAAAGATAGTTAAGTCCAAAGCAGACTGTTAAGAACTTGAAAAAGATCTCACAAAACTAAGTGATTGGGCAACAAAATGGCAAATAAAATTTAATATGGATAAATGTAAAGTAATGCACATTGGAAAAAATAACCCCAGCTATACATACAATACGATGGGGGCTAATTTAGCTACAACAAGTCAGGAAAAAGATCTTAGAGTCATCGTGGATAGTTCTCTGAAAATGTCCACATAGTGTGGAGAGGTGGTCAAAAAAGCAAACAGGATGTTAGGAATCCTTAAAAAGGGGATAGAGAATAAGACTGAGAATATATTATTGCCCTTATATAAATCGATGGTACGCCCACATCTCAAATACTGCGTACAGATGTGGTCTCCTTATCTCAAAAAAGATATATTAGCACTAGAAAAGGTTCAGAAAAGGGCAACTAAAATGATTAAGGGTTTGGACCGGTCCCATATGAGGAGAGATTAAAGAGGCTAGGACTCTTCAGCTTGGAAAAGAGGAGACTAAGGGGGGATATGATAGAGGTATATAAAATCATGAATGGTGTGGAGAAAGTGGATAAGGAAAAGTTATTTACTTATTCCCATAATACAAGAACTAGGGGTCATCAAATGAAATTAATAGGCAGCAGGTTTAAAACAAATAAAAGGAAGTTCTTCTTCACGCAGCACACAGTCAACTTGTGGAACTCCTTACCTGAGGAGGTTGTGAAGGCTAGGACTATAACAGAGTTCAAAAGAGAACTGGATAAATTCATGGTGGTTAAGTCCATTAATGGCTATTAACCAGGATGGGTAAGGAATGGGGTCCCTAGCCACTGACTGTCAGAGGGTGGAGAAGGATGGCAGGAGAGAGATCACTTGATCATTGCCTGTTAGGTTCACTCCCTCTTGGGCACCTGGTATTGGCCACTGTCGGGAGACAGGATACTGGGCTAGATGGACCTTTGGTCTGACCCTGTACTGCTGTTCTTATGTTCTAGCATTTGGATCAGAGATACTGTTACTGGGAGGGTCTGAAGAGTCTGGGGGGCAATCGGGGTGTGACATGGACTGAAGCCCCTTCTGTAACGTTCCCAATCACCCCGACAGGCTGAAGAATCACATCCACATTTTGTTCCAGATAGGCCCGTCTTCCAGGAGACAGGGAAGGGAAATGTCTGTGATGGAGCCAGCTCAGGTAGGGGATTTTCAGGGAGCTCCTGGGCAGGGGCAGGGAGGAGACAGGGTGTGATAAACCTGCCGATTTTCGGTGTGGGGCCATTGGTGACGGGGAGGGGAGACGGGACATTCCCCCATTTCTCAAACAGGATATAACACCATTGCACAGGTCTGGGAACATTTTCAAGGCTCTCAGTGCTGGAGTGACACCCCACTAGCCTGAGGCTGCTGTGAAATATGAAGGGCAGTGTTGGGATTCCTGTCCGTGTCCCCGGCTCAGAGCTCTGCTTACCGTCTTAGCCTGTGACTGGCAGGTGTGTGGGAAATGAGAAGACCATGCCCTGCTCCGTCTGCTGGGGGGACAAGGAGCTCTCACTTTCTCCCCACCTCCTGAAGCCTCCTGGCTCCTCTGAGCAGGGTGGGGGTGGGATTCTGCTACTCTAGCGCTCCCAGAGCTTCCATTTCTCTATCCTTCTTCCTGTGTGACAAGTGGGATTATGGCTGGAGCAGAAGGTAATGAATGGGGGCTTTTGGTGTTCCAGATGCCGGTGACCTTCGAGGAAGTGGCTGTGTATTTCACCCAGAGGCAGGGGGCTCTGCTGGACCCCGCTCAGAGAGCCTTCTACAGGGATGTCATGCAGGAGAACTATGAGATGGTGACCTCGTTGGGTAAGGGATTCCCATACCCTCAGATACTAGAAGCCGTGGGGTCTGCGTGTCTGAATCTGGACAGGTTCTTCCCAAGTCAGTTAGATCAGAGGCGAGTGAATTCCATAATGTGCAGCTGCCATGTGAGAGAGATTTGCATTTCTGTGCCGTCTCCAGTGTCACATGTGTGTGAAAACCCAATGGACAAGCTCAACCATCCCCACCCCTCCAGCTTTCAAAGGGGCGTAAATCCAGCATTGTCCTGTCTGTGTTGTTTCTTGCTGCACACACAATCCCTGTTAACCTTCCTCCTTGCTAATAGCTCCAGCCATGGAGAGGTCTCTGGCCTTTGCAGGTTTAGAAAGAGGCATGGGTTTAAGTCCAGAGCTGTGTGTGAGTCAGCAAGGCCCCCAGAGTGCACAGATCTTGGGAACGCCTAGTGAGGGTGTAATAATAATTCAACTCACCTCCCCAAACAAGTTCCTTTGCGCAAGCAGGCTCAGTGACCATTTTCCCATCCTCTTGGATTCCACGTTCCTCCACCAGAGCACAGGGACAGGTTCCACTCACGGCATGTCCTTTCTGACAAATACTCCACCAATGCTCCATGCACCCTGATCTTGTCTGATTTCACCCTCTGCACAGGATTCCCCCTTCCCAAACCTGAGCTGATCACCCAGCTGGAACGAGGGGAAGAGCCATGGGTGCCCGATCTCCAACCCTGCAAAGAAAGGCTTCCAAGATGCACCCTTACAGGTGAGGACTGACACAGAAACCATCTAGGGAATGAAGGAAGAAGTTGAGAATCCCAAAATATGGTGTGAGTAAGCACCCTCAGTTCTTCCTAATCTCAGCCAGGACAGGGCTGCAGTAATCAGATATAGCTCACGCCATTCTACCCAGCCTCTTCCCTGCAGGATCACAGGTATCAGAGTAGCAGCCATGTTAGTCTGTATCCGCAAAATAACAGGACTACTTGTGGCACTTTAGAGACTAACAAATTTTTGAGAGCATAAGCATTCATGGGCTACAGCCCACATCTTAGGATGCATAGAACATTTCATTCTATATGTTCCATTCTATATGCATCCAGAGAAGTGGGCTGTAGCCCACGAAAGCTTATGCTCTAATAAATTGGTTAGTCTCTAAGGTGCCACAAGTACTCCTGTTCTTTTCTCTGCAGGAGTTTGCTTCCCAGCTTTCCTTCCCTGTGAGTGTTTGGGTGGGATGTGGAGGCGGAGTCCAATTGCTCAGTCTTTCTGTTGGGTTTTCCCTTTGTGCTATTCCTCTTTCTCCCCAGCACAATGACTCCTGTCCGGATTCTGTCTCTCCCAGCAGGTGCTGAGCGAGGGAGTGAGAATGAGGAGGGGAATCATCATGAGGAAGTTCCCGGGGAAGTGGAACCACAGGGGACCATCATGGGAAGAGCTGAAGGGAATTTCTCCCAGTGCTTGGAGCAGGCAGAAACCTGTGGAAGTTCACACACATCAGACAGGCTTCTGGGAAACCACCGAGGGAAGAAAGTGGATGAATCTATTAATGGTGAGGGAAGAGAGGAGTATCCCAGAGCACGGCAGACAAATCCCAAGGAAGAGACACTCTGGCACTACCCACAATGTGGGAAAGGATTCAATATGAGCTCACAGCTTGTGACACATCAGACAATCTGTACTGGAGAGAAACCCCTTCAATGCTTGGATGAAGGGGAAAGCTTCAATAAGCTTTCAGATCTTAATAACCATGGGAGCAGCCACACTGGAGAGGGAACCTGTCAATCCCTCGAGTGTGGGAAATGTTTCATTTCGAAGACACAAATAATTAGACATCAGTTAAGCCACACAACGGAGAGACCCCATAGGTGCTTGGACTGTGGGAAAAGTTTCATACAAAGGTCACACCTTGTTCAACATCAGGCATTCCACACAGGAGAGAGACCCCACAAGTGCTTGGACTGTGGAAAAAGTTTCATACAAAGGTCAGACCTTGTTAGACATCAGGCCATCCACACAGGAAAGAAACCCCACGAGTGCTTGGACTGTGGGAAAAGTTTCACAGACAGGTCAACCCTTGTTAAACATCAGGCAATCCACACAGGAGAGAGACTCCACAAGTGCTTTGACTGTGGGAAAAGTTTCATAAGAAGGTCAGATCTTGTTAGACATGAGGCAATCCACATAGGAAAGAAACCCCACGAGTGCTTGGACTGTGGGAAATGTTTCACGGACAGGTCAGACCTTGTTAAACATCAGACAATCCACACAGGAGAAAGACCCCACAAGTTGTTGTACTCTGGGAAAAGGTTCATACAGAGGTCACACCTAGTTAGTCATCAGGCAATCCACCCAGGAGAGAGACACCACAAGTGCTTGGACTGTGTGAAAAGTTTCATAACAAAGTCAAACCTTGTTAAACATCAAGCAATCCACACAGGAGAGAGACCCCACAAGTGCTTGGACTGTGGGAAAAGTTTCATACAGAAGTCACACCTAGTTCGTCATCAGGCAATCCACACAGGAGAGAGACCCCACATGTGCTTGGACTGTGGGAAAAGTTTCATAAGAAGGTCACACCTTGTTAAACATCAGGCAATCCACACTGGAGAGAGACCCCACAAGTGCTTGGACTGTGGGAAAAGTTTCATACAGAGGTCACACCTTGTTAAACATCAGGCAATCCACACAGGAGAGAGACCCCACAAGTGCTTGGACTGTGGGAAAAATTTCATACAGAGGTCACACCTAGTTCGTCATCAGGCAATCCACACAGGAGAGAGACCCCACAAGTGCTTAGACTGTGGGAAAAGTTTCATAAGAAGATCACACCTTGTTCAACATCAGGCAATCCACACAGGAGAGACTCCAGAGGTGCTTGGACTGCTGGAAAAGTTTCATATGGAGGTCTGACCTCATTAAACATGGAACAATCCCCACAGGATCTAAATTTCTGTAACACGTGGCATGAAAGGGTTAAGCAACTTGCATGTAATTGACTCAGATTCAACTTTTAGAGAGAGATATAACAGTGTCCCCACCTTAGATAAAGTAGAGTTTGAAATGTAAATGTGTATTTTTAAAGACTTAGAAGAAGAGGGCAAGTCACGTCTGCGTAACCTAATTGCCTTCTATGAGAAGATAACTGGCTCTGTGGATGAGGGAAAAGCAGTGGATGTGTTATGCCTTGATTTTTAGCAAAGCTTTTGATATGATCTCCTACAGTATTCTTGCCAGCAAGTTTAAGACGTATGGGCTGGATGAATGGACCATAAAGTGGATAGAAAGCTGGCTAGATCATCGGGCTCAATGCGTAGTGATCAATGGCTCCATGTCTAGTTGGCACCCGCTATCAAGTGGAGTGCCCCAGGGGTCGGTCCTGGGGCCGGTTTTGTTCAGTATCTTCATTAATGATCTGGAGAATGAAGTGGACTGCACCCTCAGCAAGTTTGCAGATGACACTAAACTGGGAGGAGTGGTAGAGACGCTGGAGTGCAGTGATAGGATACAGAGGGACCTAGACAAATTAGAGGATTGGGTGAAAATAAATCTGATGAGGTTCAGCAAGAATAAGTGCAGAGTCCTGAATTTAGGATGAAAGAATCCCATTCACTGCTACAGACTAGGGACGGAATGGCTAGGCAGTAGTTCTGCAGAAAAGGACCTGGGGTTACAGTGGATGAGAAGCTGGATATAAGTCAACAGTGTGCCCTTGTTGCCAAGAAGGCTAACGGCATTTTGGGCTGTACAAGTAGGGGCATTGCCAGCAGATCGAGGGACGTGATCGTTCCCCTCTATTCAACATTGGTGAGCCCTCATCTGGAGTATTGTGTCCAGTTTTGGGCCCCACACTACAAGAAGGAAGTGGAAAAATTGGAAAGAGTCCAGGAGAGGGCAACAAAAATTACTAGGGGGCTGGAGCACATAATTTATGAGGAGAGGCTGAGAGAACGGGGATTGTTTAGTCTACAGAAGAGAAGAATGATGGGGGATTTGGTAGCTACTTTCAACTACCTGAAAGGGGGTTCAAAGAGGATGGATCTAGACTGTTCTCAGTGGTACCAGATGACAGAACAAGGAGTAATGGTCTCCAGTTGCAGTGGGGAAAGTTTAGGTTGGATATCAGGAAAAACTTTTTCACTAGGAGGGTGGTGAAGCACTGGAATGGGTTTCCTAGGGAGGTGGTGGAATCTCCTTCTTTAGAGGTTTTTAAGGTCAGGCTTGACAAATAGCTGGCTGGGATGATTTAGTTGGGGATTAGTCCTGCTTTTAGCAGGGGGTTCGACTAGATGACCTCCTGTGGTCCCTTCCAACCCTGATATTCTATGATCCTAAGAGGGGTAACTCTAGTAATCTATGTTTAGCTAACCAAAGGGTTCTTGTATTCTCTTAAAATGGGATCAATAATTCAGCGATTATACCTGTCGCCCATGTCACCTGCCCAATTCCAGCTCAGTCTCATTGAATTCGCTGGGGGTGGGGGCTGAAGGATGGAGGGAATGTTTATAGCTGAAATCACCAAAATGTGTTTTGCAAGGTTAGTGTTAATCGGAGCTCTTCTGCTCTGCTGCTCGGTCATTTTCTCTGGGGATCCCTGAGATGGAAAGGAGCAGGTGTTACCATCTTGGCTACCAATCCCCACGGTGACTCTCTACACTAGCAATTCTCAAAGTGTGCCCAGAGCTTCCCAAAGGGGCACAGGAATGTGTCAAGGGAGGCATGATTCATAGATTATAGGACTGGAAGGGACCTCGAGAGGTCATCGAGTCCAGTCCCCTGCCCGCATGGCAGGACCAAATACTGTCTAGACCATCCCTGATAGACATTTATCTAACCTACTCTTAAATATCTCCAGAGACGGAGATTCCACAACCTCCCTAGGCAATTTGTTCCAGTGTTTAACCACCCTGACAGTTAGGAACTTTTTCCTAATGTCCAACCTAGACCTCCCTTGCTGCAGTTTAAACCCATTGTTTCTGGTTCTATCCTTAGAGGCTAAGGTGAACAAGTTCTCTCCCTCCTCCTTATGACACCCTTTTAGATACCTGAAAACTGCTATCATGTCCCCTCTCAGTCGTCTCTTTTCCAAACTAAACAAACCCAGTTCTTTCAGCCTTCCTTCATAGGTCATGTTCTCAAGACCTTTAATCATTCTTGTTGCTCTTCTTTGGACCCTTTCCAATTTCTCGACATCTTTTTTAAAATGCGGCGCCCAGAACTGGACACAATACTCCAGCTGAGGCCTAACCAGAGCAGAGTAGAGCGGAAGAATGACTTCTCGTGTCTTGCTCACAACACACCTGTTAATGCATCCCAGAATCATGTTTGCTTTTTTTGCAACAGCATCACACTGTTGACTCATATTTAGCTTGTGGTCCACTATAACCCCTAGATTCCTTTCTGCCATACTCCTTCCTAGACAGTCTTTTCCCATTCTCTATGTGTGAAATTGATTTTTCCTTCCTAAGTGGAGCACTTTGCATTTGTCTTTGTTAAACTTCATCCTGTTTACCTCAGACCATTTCTCCAATTTGTCCAGATCATTTTGAATTATGACGCTGTCCTCCAAAGTAGTTGCAATCCCTCCCAGTTTGGTATCATCCGCAAACTTAATAAGCGTACTTTCTATGCCAATATCTAAGTCGTTGATGAAGATATTGAACAGAGCCGGTCCCAAAACAGACCCCTGCGGAACCCCACTCGTTACGCCTTCCCAGCAGGATTGGGAACCATTAATAACAACTCTCTGAGTACGGTTATCCAGCCAGTTATGCACCCACCTTATAGTAGCCCCATCTAATTTGTATTTGCCTAGTTTATCGATAAGAATATCATGCGAGACCGTATCAAATGCCTTACTAAAGTCTAGGTATACCACATCCACCGCTTCACCCTTATCCACAAGGCTCGTTATCCTATCAAAGAAAGCTATCAGATTGGTTTGACATGATTTGTTCTTCACAAATCCATGCTGGCTGTTCCCTATCACCTTACCACCTTCCAAGTGTTTGCAGATGATTTCCTTAATTACTTGCTCCATTATCTTCCCTGGCACAGAAGTTAAACTAACTGGTCTGTAGTTACCTGGGTTGTTTTTATTTCCCTTTTTATAGATGGGCACTATATTTGCCCTTTTCCAGTCTTCTGGAATCTCTCCCGTCTCCCATGACTTTCCAAAGATAATAGCTAGAGGCTCAGATACCTCCTCTATTAGCTCCTTGAGTATTCTAGGATGCATTTCATCAGGCCCGGGTGACTTGCAGGCATCTAACTTTTCTAAGTGATTTTTAACTTGTTCTTTTTTTATTTTATCCGCTAAACCTACCCCCTTCCCATTAGCATTCACTATGTTAGGCATTCCTTCAGACTTCTCGGTGAAGACCGAAACAAAGAAGTCATTAAGCATCTCTGCCATTTCCAAGTTTCCTGTTACTGTTTCTCCCTCTTCACTAAGGTGTGGACCTACCCTGTCTTTGGTCTTCCTCTTGCTTCTAATGTATTGATAAAAAGTCTTCTTGTTTCCTTTTATTCCCGTAGCTAGTTTGAGCTCATTTTGTGCCTTTGCCTTTCTAATCTTGCCCCTGCATTCCTGTGTTGTTTGCCTATATTCATCCTTTGTAATCTGTCCTAGTTTCCATTTTTTATATGACTCCTTTTTATTTTTTAGATCGTGCAAGATCTCGTGGTTAAGCCAAGGTGGTCTTTTGCCACTTTTTCTATCTTTCCTAACCAGCGGAATAGCTTGCTTTTGGGCCCTTAATAGTGTCCCTTTGAAAAACTGCCAACTCTCCTCAGTTGTTTTTCCCCTCAGTCTTGATTCCCATGGGACTTTATCCATCAGCTCTCTGAGCTTCCCAAAATCTGCCTTCCTGAAATCCATTGTCTCTATTTTGCTGTTCTCCCTTCTACCCTTCCTTAGAATTGCAAACTCTATGATTTCATGATCACTTTCACCCAGGCTGCCTTCTACTTTCACATTCTCAACGAGTTCCTCCCTATTTGTTAAAATCAAGTCTAGAACAGCTTCCCCCCTAGTAGCTTTTTCAACCTTCTGAAATAAAAAGTTGTCCCCAATGCAGTCCAAGAATTTGTTGGATAGTCTGTGCCCCGCTGTGTTATTCTCCCAACATATATCCGGATAGTTGAAGTCCCCCATCACCACCAAATCTTGGGCTTTGGATGATTTTGTTAGTTGCTTGAAAAAAGCCTCATCCACTTCTTCCACCTGGTTAGGTGGCCTGTAGTAGACTCCTAGCAGGACATCTCCCTTGTTTTTTGCCCCTTTTAAGCCTAACCCAGAGACTCTCAACACTTCCGTCTCCTATGTCCATCTCTACCTCAGTCCAAGTGTGTACATTTTTAATAAATAAGGCAACACCTCCTCCCTTTTTCCCCTGTCTATCCTTCCTGAGCAAGCTGTACCCATCCACACCAACATTCCAATCATGTGTATTATCCCACCAAGTTTCAGTGATGCCAACAATGTCATAGTTGTATTTATTTTTTAGCACTTCCAGTTCTTCTTGCTTATTCCCTATACTTCTCGCATTTGTATATACGCATCTAAGATACTGGTTTGATCTTTCCTCCCGGTTTTGTCCTGACTCTCCTTTCTCTCTGCCAATATAGCCCACACTCCCTCTCGTTTCCGACCCATCTCCCCGGTCTCCATGTTCCCCACTTACCTGTGGGCTTTGCTCACCTGTCCCCGTCGAACCTAGTTTAAAGCCCTCCTCAGTAGGTTAGCCAGTCTGTGTCCGAATAGGGTCTTTCCTCTCCTCGAAAGGTGAACGCCATCTCTGCCTAGCAGTCCTTCCTCGAATAGCATCCCGTGGTCTAGGAAGCCAAAGCCCTCCTGGCGACACCATCTTCGCAGCCAGGCATTCACCTCCATGATGCATCTGTCTCTGCCCGGGCCCCTACCTTTGACAGGAAGAATTGAAGAGAATACCACCTGCGCTCCAAACTCCTTCACCCGTACTCCCAGAGCCCTGTAGTCACTCTTGATCCGCTCAGTGTCACACCGCGCAGTATCATTTGTGCCCACATGGATGAGTAGCATGGGGTAGTAGTCAGAGGGCTGGATAATCCTCGACAATGCCTCCGTAACGTCTCGGATACGAGCCCCCGGCAGGCAGCATATCTCCCGAGATGAGATGTCAGGGCGACAGATGGGCGCCTCCGTCCCCCTCAGCAGAGAGTCTCCGACCACCACTACCCTACGTTTCCTATTTGCAGTGGTGGCAGCAGACTTTCCAGCCTTAGGGGTACGAGGCTTCTCCTCCTTTACTGTAGGGAGTGATTCCTTCTTTCCTGTGTCAAGAAGAGCATAACGGTTACCTATAACCACGGCAGGAGGGTTCGGAGCAAGGGTGGAGCACTGCCTGCTGCCAGAAGTAACCAGCTGCCAGTGTCCACCCTGAGCCATCTCCTCCTCCACCAGTGGTGTATCAGCAGTCCTGTGTACTGGGACAGCTACCTCAGCTGTCTCCACATGGACACTGTCGAGGAATTGCTCATGGATACGGATGCTCCTCAACCTAGCCACCTCCTCCTGTAGCTCTCCCACCTGCTGCCTGAGAGATTCCACCAGCAGGCACCTCTCACATTGGACGGTCCCCCCAGCCTGGATATCAGTAAGTGGAAATTGCAAGTTACAGTCTTTGCAAAACCACACCAGGATCTGGGTAGAGGCATCCATGCTTAGGCACTCTGTCTGGCTATGATCAGTGTGGGTTGTTTGTTTGTTATTTAAAGAGCACTGGCTGTTGGCCCCAGCTGGCTGGGGCTCATGAAGAAGGAAAAGGCCTAGCTGCGATGTGGGGATAAATGCTCAGGCTCTCATACCCAGGTGGAGCAGCAGCACAGAAGTAGGGGAGGCAATGGGGTGATAAGTCTGCTGTGAACAGTGATATTGAGGAATATCACTTTTCACGTGGCCACCCTAACTTTGGTGCTGCTATTTGAGGCCTTCAGAGCTGGTCACATCGCCAGCGACTACTCTGCCTTTAGAGCTGGGTGGTGATATATGTGCTTTTGAGGGTGAGGGCGTAAATGACCACAGACACCAAGAACCGGGGGGCAATGAAACACATATGAGAACCACTGGTCTACACTCCTATAGGCACTACGTTTACAAAGTGATAAAACTTCCCCAAAGTATGTCTTGTGAGCTATCATAGGAAAAGTCATCACCTGCTGAATATTAGTGTCCCATTAAAATGTGTCTATCAGCACTGTCCATGGAGCTCTGAGAGTTTGCTGTATGTTTGTTACATGCTGTAAAGCTGGAAAACGCCCACAGATGAACTCCTTAGAGACAATGGCACCTGCACACCAGCTAGGTGCCTAGTGGTCAGTAATTGCTTAGCCGGCCATTCACCAGCTGTGAACCTGTGAACAAAAGAGTTACAATTCACCAGGAGGATGGCTGGACACTCACTTAGTGCACAGACTGATTGTCGCCTGCCCCTGGCAGCAGGATGAACCTCAAAGAGGAGAGTGGTATAAAAGCACAAGGGAGAATTGTCTCCATTTTTATTTCTCCTCTCCCATCTTTACAGAAGGCAACAAGATCTCTTGAAAGGCAACAGGGCCCCTGGACTGGGCAGGACGGACCAAGGCTGGAAGGAAATCCTGCCTGGGTACTAAGAACTGTGAACTGCCTGCAACAGCAGGTGGGGTGCGAAAACCTGCTTGCTTCGCATTTTCCTTAGACTGGTATAATTTAGCATTTAAAATGCTTGTTTTAATGTTATCGTTTTAACCCATTCTGACCTTATACATCTTTCTCCCTTGTAATACCTGAAAACCCCTTTGCTCTATTTAATAAACTGGTTTTAGTGTTTTGTCTGGACCTGTGTGTTTTCATTGAAGTGTTTGGGGGATTTGACTGGAGAGAACAAGGCTGTGGCCTAATCTGGCCCTTTTGTGGGGGCGACCCACTAATTATTGAGTTTGTCCATCACAGTGAACAGACTGAGCAGTCCAAAAAAAGAAGAACAGGAGTACTTGTGGCACCTTAGAGACTAACAAATTTATTAGAGCAGAAACTTTCGTGGACTACAGCCCACTTCTTCGGACGCATATAGAATGGAACATATATTGAGGAGCTATAGTCCAAGATGCACATTCCCGGGGTGCAAGGCTGGGAGCAGAAAACTGGTTGATGTTGCTGTGTTGTTTGGTAAGTTCCTGAGTGTCTGGCTAGTCACATCCAGGAAAGTGTAGCCAGGAGTGACTTTGAAGGCTGGTGGCTGTGTGGGAGCACAGCGTGGAGGGGTTTGTTGTTCACACAGGGAAGCAGCAGGGTGGATTTCATTTAAATCACTAGTCAGGAAGACTCAATTTAATCATGGTTTTCTACATAAAAATGTATTCTTGTTAGTTTTTATAACCTTTAATACATATTCTTCACAACTCAGAGATAGATGTAGGTTTCGTTTTTAGAAGGTCCACACTATACATTTTTAAACAGTGTGACAAAGTTCCTCCTCTATCTTGGTGGGTCCTGTGCTTTTTGGCGGATTTTCTTGCCTCAGAGATTCCCCAGGTGGGTTGTAGAACAGCCCAGAGACCTTCCCCTCTGGAAGAACTCACCGTCCAGGTCAATTGGGAGGTTTGGGGGGAACCCGAGCCCGCCATCTACTCCGGGTTCCAGCATAGGGCCCTGTGGACTGCAGCTGTCTATAGTGCCTCCTGTAACAGCTGCATGACAGCTACAACTCCCTGGGCTACTTTCCCATGGACTCCTCCAAACACCTTCCTTATTCTCACCACAGGACCTTCCTCCTGGTGTCTGATAATGCTTGTGCTCCTCAGTCCTCCAGCAGCACACCCTCTCACTCTCAGCTCCTTGCGCCTCTTGCTCCCAGCTCCTCACACTTGCACCACAAACTGAAGTCAGCTCCTTTTAAAACCCAGGTGCCCTGATTAGCCTGCCTTAATTGATTCTAGCAGCTTCTTCTTAATTGGCTCCAAGTGTCCTAATTATCCTGCCTGCCTTAACGGGATCTAGCAGGTTCCTGATTACTCTAGTGCAGCCCCTGCTCTGGTCACTCAGGGAACAGAAAACTACTCATCCAGTGACCAGTATATTTGCCCTCTACCAGACTCATGTACCCCACTGGTCTGGGTCTGTCACAACAGTGATTTATTTTGAAAACTTTTCAGATGAGTTTCACAGCTATATCAGACAATGAATGTTTGTTTGGTTATTTCATTACCAAAGGTAATTGAAGCAGATATTTATGAAGTCATTAGGAGGTGAACTATCTCCAATTCAACAGGTTAATCATTAACAGTTGGAGGATTTTCTTGCCATGCTGTATTAGGAGGAAATCATCACCACACAGACATTTAAATTGTTTTATTTAACTAAAACAACAACGTTCAGTATTCTGGATTTTTTTCTTCAACAGTAAACATACAATATTTTAACAGAAAAGCGCATTTCCCTCTCTTCTCACATTTGTCTCCAGACTTCTCCTTGTCCAGATCTATTCCGCCTTCAACGGTCTTGTATTCATTCAACTTTTTGAAACTTTGCACTTTTGGAGAGCGGTAAGGGATTGACTCTTTGTACCCAAATGTGCAGAGGGAGAATAGAGGTGAGGTCTGTTATTTCTCACCTCTATATATTAAAACAGTTTTGCTGTTAACAAGCATGTTACCTTTGGAGACACAAAGCCACAGTTTGAGAACTGGCAAACTAAGCATCTCTAATGGTATCTTCTAGACTGAGCACTGAGTCCCATTAGGTAGATAGAAAGATTAACCTAAGTAATCTATACAGAAGCCTGTGGAACCCAATACGACTGGGTCCTTAATGCATGAACTATAGGAACTCATTTACAAAACAGTATTTAAACATCACATGACTATATTGTCTCATACTATAGAATTGGAATTTATAATTCCTATTCCATGATGAGAGATCTTTGATCTATAATGTATCTTAATTAAAACTATCTTTAGATAAAATGGTTTTTGAGGGAAAAAATTATCAAAAAAATCCAATTTAAATAACAAAAATCTGACTTTCTTGTTTTTTCTTTTTTTTTTTCTTTTTAAATCATGGATTTTTATTCACCCTGGGAAACATTGTAGAACATGCCCTGGGATGGAGAATTAAGCAGTTCAACAGTCCAGATTGTACCCTGGGGTACGTCTCACACCCACTGTCTCCTGGGACCCAGCATGGCATCATTGGGCTTTCATCATCCTGATCCTGAAAGGCAAGCTAAGCAGGGCAAACCAGAGAAGAGGAACCAGCCAACTCAACTCCACTGACTTTGATTTTGGCTAAATCCTGAACTCCCCCTGGCATGGGAGACTTGAGGTTCTGCTGCCAGCCTTCCCCTCATGCATCTGTTTCCTTCCCAATGGTCAGGGGTGAAAGTAACTTAAAGGACTTAGCACAGGGGTGAGAAAAGTTTTTGGCCCGAGGGCCACATCGGGGTGTAAAATTGTATGGAGGGCCAGATAGGGGAGGCTGTGCCTCTCCAAACAGCCTGTCCCTGCTCCCTATCTCTTCCCTTCCACTTCCCACTCCCTGACTGCCCCCCTCAGAATCCCCAGGAGCCTCTCCCAGGGCAGAGCCCCCAGCCTGGCCAGGGCCCCTTCCCAGCCCTGCCCAAGGGGGGGCTTACTCGGAGGGAAGGTAAGAGAGACCCCCCCATGCCCTGTCACACCTGGGCTGCAGCGGGAGGAGGATAAAGAGGTGTAGGGGGTCAGGGCAGGTGGGGGGCAGAAGGCGGGTGCTGGGGATGCGGGGGCAGACTGGGATGTGGGCGGGGGTGCACTGAAGGGAAGATGGGGCAATGCAGGGGGATCGCGGGGATTGTGGGACTGAGGGGAGTGAGTCTGGAATGGGAGAAGATGTGAATTTGGACCACTGCAATGGAAGGGGGGATGTGGGGAGTCTGTCGGGGGAAGGGGGAGAGATGTGATATAAAATTATTCTACTTAACTGCTAGGGGGCAAATTTGTCACGTACACACAGGGTCAGCTATAGGTTGTCTTAACTCAGGAAGTTCCTTTGAGAGGAAATGTAGCCAAACTCCAAACCTACAGACAGTGGAACTCCCTGTACCTGTGTCCTGTTGATAACTAACTGCTTGTTTTTCAAAATAAGCAAGGAGGAAGGGGCAAGTAGATTAACAATAAGGGGTCACAAGAGGGGCAGATATATGTAACTTGCTAATTATGTATGGTGATGATAGGAAATTTTGGCCAATCATAGAGCGATGGATTATCATAGTCAACTGCATATAATGCTTTGGTGTAAGTCTTTTCTTTGTTCTTGCTGACTTATGAGCTCGAAACCAATTGCAATTGAAATAAATGGATCACCCCTCCCGGGGCTCCTTGCTTGGCTAGCTGTGTCCGTCTCTCCTTATTCCTC
Source organism: Malaclemys terrapin pileata (assembly GCF_027887155.1). Taxonomy (NCBI): domain Eukaryota; kingdom Metazoa; phylum Chordata; order Testudines; family Emydidae; genus Malaclemys; species Malaclemys terrapin. Next base: position 40,475,922 of record NC_071517.1, on the reverse strand, counting down.
AGCTGGAATGGACAGAGATTTCTACCACAGTTTTGGTGACTTCGGCGGGACTTCTCCAGCTTGGAACCGCTCCGGGGCCCCTCCCTTGAGAAGGACCAGCGCGTGCCGAGGTGAGTTTACCTTGGGTTGTATTGTCTTGGGAGTTGGCCCCCGGCGGGGACGATAAGGAGGACTCTGAGAGACGGACCACAAGCAACAAGACAGATCGCATTGGAAGAACGTAAGGCCTCTGCAGGAGATGGGTAAATTGTCTCTGTTTTATGTTATGTGTACATGGGGGTCTTAGATCCGACGGTTTCCTTGGGACAGCCTCAGTGAAATTACTGGGACATCTGTCTGGCAGTTAAACAGTCTTAGAGTGCCAGCCCGGTATAAAAACAATTTTTGGATGACAGGAGATTACCCAGGCAGGAACAGAGGCTGACTGGATAGGCTGGGTGGTCTCCCCGGGACATAAAGGAAACAGTCACTGACTCCAGGGCTTTGTTCTCGGTAACACTGAGGATGGTGGAGAAACGAAGCAGGGAATTTAGGAGTCAGTCAGACCTGACATGGGAAATAGTCAGGGGAAATTCGATGCCAGCACACTTCTGGGATGTGTTCTCAGGAATTGGTGAAGGCTCGGCGGCACCGCTGGCTTGTCAAATCGGTGACTTAAAACCCTTTATATAACCGCTTGGACCTCTCACACTTTTAATCAGCCTCCAGAGAATCAGTGGCCAGAAAATGGCTCATTTAATGAGGTTCACCTCAAAACCTTGAGAACCATCCTGGAAGATTTAAGACCAGAACAAATGAATTATTTGTATTTGTTTTATAGCGCTGCTCCAATTTGCAAAGATAAAGAGTGCACTCTCATGTTACAACAAACTAAACCTCCTCCCTACCCGCAGTGTAGAGTAGAGGAAGATGATTACAGGACTGTTCCCCCACTAGCTGTGTCCCCTCAATCCCTTCCCGTTCAGGTAAATCAGGTGGTCCCAGGGACCGCCTCTGCACCGGTGCAGGATCTGCCTCCAACCCCATCCCGACCCCGAGCCACATTGTATCCTGATCTGCCAGTGGCCTATAATACCCAAAGCCACGTTCACAGGTGAAGTCTGCCCGACTCCTAGACCGGCTCATGGGGTTAGTCTCCCGAGTGTGTTCCTGGAGATGTCAATTTCAAGCTCATTAAACAAAAAGGACAGGACTCTCTGGTAATCCAATTGCCCTTAAGACAGTACCTTGTTCATATCGGAGAGGGTCAGGTTGTTGACCGCTATGTCCACACTCCCTTCTCTATCAGTGACCTATTGAATTGGAAGAATACCACCCAAAGGTCAGGGACGACCCAGAATCTGTACAGAGGACATTTGTAACTATTTTTGCCACTCATAACCCTACGTGGCAAGATATCCAAGTTCTTTTAAAAACCCAACTTTCCGAGAAAGAAAGGAAACAAGTGCTCAGTCGAGTTCAGGATTCTATAGGTGATTTACCCCCTCCGCCACCAGGACGGAATGCCCTGACAGCAGGAGATGTAACCGGGGGTGATCCTAACTGAGATTACAACAATGCTGGAGATCAATGTAAATTAACCTCTTTCAAGACTGTAATTTTAGACGGAATCAAGAAGGCTGGGCAAAGAACTACTAATTGGAGGAAAGTAACTTCTGTCCATCAAGGCCCAGATGAACACCCCTCAGATTATTATGAAAGACTAATGAAAACTGCTAGGTTGTTTGGGGGTTTAGATCCTGAGGCAGAAGCAAACGTGCCAGTGATAAGGGGATTGTTTAAAGACCAGGCTGTGGAAGATATAAGGAGGAGATTAAATGATGTGGAAGGATTTGCAGGGATGCCTCTCTCTCAGATAGTGACTATTGCCACCAGAGTAGGGTGACCAGATGTCCCGATTTTATAGGGACAGTCCTGATATTTGGGAATTTTTCTTATATAGGTACCTATTACCCCCCACCCCCATCCCGATTTTTCACACTTTCTATCTGGTCACCCTACACCAGAGTGTTTAATGGGCGAGAAGCCCGAGGAAAGGCTGAGAGGGTGAAGGAAGAAAAGGGGAATATAAGAATGTTCGTGTCTGTATTGAAGAGAGCAGAGCCTGGCGTCGGCAGAGGCTGAGGAAGAGGACAAGGGTTCATTGGTAGAGCGGACCCAGTAAAGGGGGGTCCAGAGGACTTTTAATTTGTTTTTACTGTCATGAAGAAGGGCACATGAAGAGAGATTGTAGACTGAGAGACCAGGAACAACCTAAACCTCCTCAAGATGTCAATATGGGCCAAAGTCCAGCTTCGACACCGCCCAATCAAGCCTTCCAGGGCGTGATGCAGGATGGGAGACTTTATGACTGACTGGATGAAGGGGGTTCCACTTGTTCTGTTGCCCAGTGCTTTCCTTATCCCACAATAATCCCCTAATTCCTTTGATGATTGGAGGAAAACAGTATGATTGCTTATTAGATACAGGAGCCACCCTCTCCACCCTTACTGATTTGGATCTTCCGAAGAGTGACAAAATCGAACGTGTTATGGGACTCGAAGGATAGAACAGGGCATTTTACTTCCCTGCCACGTGCCCTGTAACAAGCCCATCTTCCCAGTAAAAAAAGCTTAAACCTGATGCCCAAAGGAACACTGTTTGGAGATTTATACAGGACCTCAAAGCTATAAACAATTACATAATCCCTAGACATCCTGTAGTTCCTAATCCCCTGCTATATTTTCAGCTGCCTTGCATAAAGATTTGTAAGATATAATTCTCCCAGGACAGTCCATGTTGCCTTTGTACGTGGATGATCTTTTATTATGCTCAGAAACACAAGAGCCTAATAAGCAGGACTCGATAGAGATTTATGTGCCTTAGCAATGAAAGGACACAAGGTGTCACCCTCAAAGACTCAATATTGCTCAGAGGAGGTGAAATATTTAGGGCACATGCTAAACCAGGAAAGAGAAGCCTTGCTCAGGAAAGTATAAGTGCCATTTTAAATGTACCCCAGCCCAAGACAAAGAGACAGTTAAGAGGGTTCCTCGGCATGGCAGGATTCTGTAGGTCCTGGATTCCTGGGTATGGGGAAATGTCAAAACCACTAGTGCAGATAACAACCAAGGATAAACCTCACCCAGTGAAATGGACTAAAGATACTACCAAATCCTTTGAGAGCATCAAGACAGCCCTTCCATCGGCACCTGCCATGGGACTCCTGGATTATAGGAAATCTTTTACCTTATTCGTTCATGAAAGGGCGGGGGTGGCCTCTGGTGTTCTTACACAAGCTTTAGGATCACAGCAACGGCCTGTGGCCTATTTTTTAGCACTACTGGATCCCTTTGCAAGAGAAGCAGTAGAAGGTCTTAAAGCTCTAGCTGCTGCAGCTTTGTTAGTTGAGAAAGCTCAAGAGTGGGTACAAAGAAACCACCTAGTGGGAAAAGTTCCACGTGCTGTTACTGTCCTTTTAAATCAACCAAATACCCAACATTTCACTAATGAAAGATTGACTAGAGGATTAGTGGATGGTGCAGACCTTGCCTGGACTGAAACTTACATTCACTCGGAAGGGACCCCTAGATAAGGTCCCCAACGAGGGAGTGACGCTTGTTGGCCGACCGGCAAGGCCAACCCGAAGTAGATGACTACGGGGCAGCCAAGGCCCTAAACAACTGATATCAGAGTTTTCAACGGATATAGAAGATTGGACTGTATTATTTGGATTAGAATTTATTGCTTTTTTTTTCTTTTATTTGTTGGTATTTTAACCTATTGTGAAAATGTTTCCTCTGTTAATTTTGTTGTTTTCCCTTCCCTTTCTTATGAGCATAATAATTTCATTAGATTTAGCCATGTAGTGAGGAATAGAATCCCAGGGTATGTCTACACTACGAAATTAGTTCGAATTTATAGAAGCAGGTTTTATTGAAATCGGTTGTATACAGCCGATTGTGTGTGTCCACACATAAAATGCTCTAGGTGCTCTAGTCGGCGGACCGCGTCCACAGTACGAGGCTAGCGTCGACTTCCGGAGCATTGCACTATGGGTAGATATCCCACAGCTATCCCACAGTTCCCGCAGTCTCTGCCGCCTCTTGGGATTCTGGGTTGAGATCCCAATGCCTGGATGATGCAAAACAGTGTCGCGGGCGGTTCTGGGTACATGTCGTCAGGCCCCTCCCCCCTCGTCACAGCAACGGCAGGCAATAGATTCGCGCCTTTTTACCTGGGTTACCTGTGCAGACAACATACCACGGCAAGCATGGAGCCCGCTCAGCTCAGCTGAGCTCACCGTCACCATATGTCCTCTGGGTGCCGGCAGACGTGGGACTGCATTGCTACACAGCAGCAGCTGCTAACTGCCTTTTGGCGGTAGACAGTGCAGTAGACTGGTAGCCTTCATCGGCGATCTGGGTGCTGGCAGCCGTGGGGCTGCATTGCACCAGCCCCTTGCCTTTTGGCAGTAGATGGTGTATTACGACTGTTAACCGTCCTATTACAAGTCGGGTCATCGCACATTAGCAGAGTCTTCCCCGAGCAGCCGATCGTGCAATAGGCCTGAAGACCATCGTCATACACCGCCCCGTATTTGCTGCCAAGCACCCAGAAAGATGCCGAGGGCTATCAGTCACGCTGCACCGTCGTCTAAAGATGTAAAAAATAGATTTGCTCTGTATTCATTTGCTTCCCCCTCCCTCCATCAAATCAACGGCCTGCTAAACCCAGGGTTTTCAGTTTAATCTTTGGGGGGACCATTTTGTGTGACAGTTGTTTGTGTTTCTCCCTGATGCACAGCCACCGTTCTTGATTTTAATTCCCTGTACCTGTACGCCATGTCGTCACTCGGCCCGCCCTCCCTCCTTCCCCTAGTCCGTCAGATACTACTTTCGCGCCTTTTCTTTGAATTCTGGGTTGAGATCCCAATGCCCGGATGATGCAAAACAGTGTCGTGGGCGGTTCTGGGTACATGTCGTCAGGCCCCTCCCCCCTCGTCACAGCAACGGCAGGCAATAGATTCGCGCCTTTTTACCTGGGTTACCTGTGCAGACAACATACCATGGCAAGCATGGAGCCCGCTCAGCTCAGCTGAGCTCACCGTCACCATATGTCCTCTGGGTGCCGGCAGACGTGGGACTGCATTGCTACACAGCAGCAGCTGCTAACTGCCTTTTGGCGGTAGACGGTGTATCATGAGTGATAGTCGTGGGGCTGGCAGCCGTAGGGCTGCATTGCACCAGCCCCTTGCCCTTTGGTAGGCGATGGTATATTATGATTGGTACCCATCGTCATCGTACTGGAGTGGCTGTCAATCATGGCCACCTGGGCAGACATGTTTCGATGATGATGGCTACCAATCGTAATATACTATTTTCTGCCAATTGCCCAGTATTGTCTGCTAAGCACCCAGAAGAGGCCGAGGGCGATGCTGGGTGCTGGCGGACGTGGGGCTGGCAGACGTGGGGCTGCATTGCTACACAGCAGCAGCCCCTTGCCTTTTGGCAGACGATGGTATATTATGACTGGTATCCATCATCGTCATACTGGAGAGGCTATCACTCCTGCTGCACCGTCGGCTGCCAGCTTAAGATGTAAAAAATAGATTTGTTCTGTATTCATTTGCTTCCCCTTCCTCCGTGAAATCAATGGCCTGCTAAGCCCAGGGTTTTCAGTTTAATCTTTGGGGGGACCATTCTGTGTGACAGTTGTTTGTGTTTCTCCCTGTTCCTGTACCTGTACGCCATGTCGTCACTCGGCCCTCCCTCCCTCCCGTCCTCCCTCCTTCTCCTGGTCCATCAGATACTACTTTCGCGCCTTTTTTCTGACCAGGCGCCATAGCTAGCACTGGGATCATGGAGCCCGCTCAGATCACCGCGGCAATTATGAGCACTATGAACACCACGCGCATTGTCCTGGAGTATATGCAGAGCCAGGACATGCCAAGGCGAAACCCGGACCAGCCGAGGAGGCGATTGCAGCGCGGTGATGAGAGTGATGAGGAAATTGACATGGACATAGACCTCTCACAAGGCACAGGCCCCAGCAATGTGGAAATCATGGTGTCACTGGGGCAGGTTCATGCCGTGGAACGCCGATTCTGGGCCCGGGAAACAAGCACAGACTGGTGGGACCGCATCGTGCTGCAGGTATGGGACGATTCCTAGTGGCTGCGAAACTTTCACATGTGTAAGGGCACTTTCATGGAACTTTGTGACTTGCTTTCCCCTGCCCTGAAACGCCAGGATACCAAGATGAGAGCAGCCCTCACAGTTGAGAAGCGAGTGGCAATAGCCCTGTGGAAGCTTGCAACGCCAGCCAGCCACCGGTCAGTCGGGAATCAATTTGGAGTGGGCAAATCTACGGTGGGGGCTGCTGTGATCCAATTTGCCAGGGCAATGAAAGACCTGGTGATAGCAAGGGTAGTGACTCTGGGCAACGTGCAGTCAATAGTGGATGGTTTTGCTGAAATGGGATTCCCAAACTGTGGCGGGGCCATAGACGGAACCCATATCCCTATCTTGTCACCGGAGCACCAAGCCACCGACTACGTAAACCGCAAGGGGTACTTTTCAATGCTGCTGCAAGCCCTGGTGGATCACAAGGGACGTTTCACCAACATCAACGTGGGATGGCCGGGAAAGGTACATGATGCTTGCGTCTTCAGGAACTCTGCTCTGTTTCGAAAGCTGGAGGAAGGGACTTTCTTCCCGGACCAGAAAGTGACCATTGGGGATGTTGAAATGCCTATTGTGATCCTTGGGGACCCAGCCTACCCCTTAATGCCATGGCTCATGAAGCCGTACACAGGCAGCCTGGACAGGAGTCAGGACCTGTTCAACTACAGGCTGAGCAAGTGCCGAATGGTGGTGGAATGTGCATTTGGACGTTTAAAAGCGCGCTGGCGCAGCTTACTGACTCGCTCAGACCTCAGCGAAAAGAATATCCCCATTGTTATTGCTGCTTGCTGTGCGCTCCACAATATCTGTGAGAGTAAGGGGGAAACCTTTATGGCGGGGTGGGAGGTTGAGGCAACTCGCCTGGCCACTGATTACGCGCAGCCAGACACCAGGGCAGTTAGAGGAGCACAGCAGGGTGCGGTGCGCATCAGAGAAGCTTTGAAAATGAGTTTTGTGACTGGCCAGGCTACTGTGTGAAACTTCTGTTTGTTTCTCCTTGATGAACCCTCCAAACCAACCCCCCCCCGACCCGGTTCACTCTACTTCCCTGTAAACCAACCACCCCACCCCACCCTCCCCTCCCGCTTGCAGAGGCAATAAAGTCATTGTTTTTTCACATTCATGCATTCTTTATTAGTTCCTCACAGAAGTAGGGGGATAATTGCCAAGGTAGCCTGGGATGGGTGGGGGAGGAGGGATGGAAAAGGACACACTGCATTTTAAAACTTTAACTCTTATTGAAGGCCAGCCTTCTGATGCTTGGACAATCATCTGGGGTGGAGTGACTGGTTGGACGGAGGCCCCCCCACCGTGTTCTTGGGCGTCTTGGTGAGGAGGCTATGGAACTTGGGGAGGAGGGCTGTTGGTTACACAGGGGCTTTAGCGGCGGTCTCTGCTCCTGCTGCCTTTCCTGCAACTCAACCATACGCGTGAGCATATCAGTTTGATGCTCCAGCAGACGGAGCATTGCCTCTTGCCTTTTGTCTGCAAGCTGACGCCACCTATCGTCTTCAGCCCGCCACTTGCTCTGTTCATCCCGCGATTCAGCCCGCCACCTCTCCTCTCGTTCATATTGGGCTTTTCTCATCTCCGACATTGACTGCCTCCACGCATTCTGCTGTGCTCTATCAGCGTGGGAGGACATCTGCAGCTCTGTGAACATATCGTCCCTCGTCCTACGTTTTCTCTTTCTAATGTTCACTAGCCTCTGCGAAGGAGAAACATTTGCAGCTGGTGGAGGAGAAGGGAGAGGTGGTTAAAAAAGACACATTTTAGAGAACAATGGGTACACTCTTTCATTACAAGGTCGCATATTTCGGCTTGCAGGCAGCCATGGTAGGCCACAGTGTTTTGGCTTTTTTAACCTTCTTAACATGCGGGAAAGGTTGCAAACAGCAGCGCATTTTCCATATCAAGGATGAATTGGGTTGTCCATTTAAAATGGGTTTTCAATGTAAAAGGAGGGGCTGCGGTTTCCCGGTTAACATGCGGCACAAACACAAGTAAACCCCCCCCCCCCACACACACACGATTCTCTGGGATGATCACTTCACCCCTCCCCTCCACCGCGTGGTTAACAGCGGGGAACATTTCTGTTCAGAAGAGCAGGAACGGGCGCCTCTGAATGTCCCCTTAATAAAATCACCCCATTTCAACTAGGAGAGCTTTCTGGAGATGTCCCTGGAGGATTTCCACTCCATCCCCATACTTTTCCAGTAGATGTACTGGCCGCGATTGCCAGGGCAAATTAATCATTAAACACGCTTGCTTTTTTTTTGGTAATGTTTACAAATATTTACAAAGTTACACTCACCAGAGGTCTCCTGTGTGCCCTGCGGGTCTTGGGTGAGTTCGGGGGTTACTGGTTCCAGGTCCAGGGTCACAAACATATCCTGGCTGTTGGGGAAACCGGTTTCTCCGCTTCCTTGCTGCTGTGAGCTACCTAATGTACCTCCATCCTCATCTTCCTCATTCCCCGAACCATCTTCCCTGTGTGTTTCTCCAGTGAGAGAGTCATAGCACACGGTTGGGGTAGTGGTGGCTGCACCCCCTAGGATCGCATGCAGCTCCGCGTAGTAGTGGCAAGTTTGCGGCTCTGCCCCGGACCTTCCGTTTGCTTCTCTGGCTTTGTGGTAAGCTTGCCGTAGCTCCTTAATTTTCACGCGGCACTGCTGTGTGTCCCTGTTATGGCCTCGGTCCTTCATGGCCTTGGAGATCTTTTCTAATACTTTTCCATTTCTTTTACTGCTCCGGAGTTCAGCTATCACTGCTTCATCTCCCCATATGGCGAGCAGATCTCGTACCTCCCGTTCGGTCCATGCTGGAGCTCTTTTGCGATCCTGGGACTCCATCACGGTTACCTGTGCTGATGAGCTCTGCGTGGTCACCTGTGCTCTCCACGCTGAGCAAACAGGAAATGAAATTCAAACATTCGCGGGTCTTTTCCTGTCTACCTGGTCAGTGCATCTGAGTTGAGAGTGCTGTCCGGAGCGGTCACAATGAAGCACTGTGGGATAGCTCCCGGAGGCCAATAACGTTGAATTCCGTCCACACTACCCCAATTCCGACCCGCAAAGGCCGGTTTTATCGCTAATCCCCTCGTCGGAGGTGGTGTAAAGAAACCGGTTTAAAGGACCCTTTAAGTCGAAAGAAAGGGCTTCGTTGTGTGGACTTGTCCAGGCTTAATTCGGTTTAACGCTGCTAAAGTCGACCTAAACCCGTAGTGTAGACCAGGCCCCAGAATGGAGGAATAACTCATGTTGGGTGTGCACCTTGGTGCCTCCTGATGCGGAACGAGGACTTTCTTTCCTTCCTATCCCTTTGACGGCTGCAAATATTACTCGTTCAAAGGTGTATGTTACTCCCCATCGGGCTACGACTCATACTTGGCAACAAGAAGGTATAAGCCCTAATTCCGGGTATTTGTTAATCTTCAAGGTGCAGGGTGAGTGGTGTCTCCTGGGGAATGGGCCAGGCCTGTTTTTAGGAAACAGTACTTGCAAATACTATGTGGGCCCGGGTGGTGATGGAGAGGGGTCGCTCCCCTCATTTATTGTTTTGACACCACTGATGACGTTAACCGTAAGAGTGTCTGCGCCAATAGTGTCTGCTATGAAAGCTGCACCATGGTATGGGAAAACGCCGATGGAAAAATGTCTGTCTGCAGACAGAAATATAGAGACAGAGACCTCTACTCAGCGCACGGGCCTACTGGGTTTACGGGATGTTATACTTCCCTCTTACAAAAGCGTTGGGAGTGACACGGGATGCTCCTCCCGGCCCTGTTCCCGCAGGGTTCGGTTCTCACTGGGTGTGTGGGAATAAAGCCTATCATACCCGTCCAGTACACTTCTCAGGTTCTTGTTATCTTGCCTGGTTGTTACCCCCACTCGTATTGTAAAACAGTTACATAAAGGCAAGATTAGAAATGTAAGGGATACTAGCAAACCTCAAGCTGAAGAGGATGCAGCCCTTGAACCAATGACGTGGGCAACATTCCCTAGTAATCGCAGACTTAGGAGAGGGGTTATAAGACTCCAGGGTATTTTAGAAATTATGGCTAATGAAACTGCTACCAGAGTTGCAAATCAAGCCACTGAGCTTAAGCAACTTAGACAGTTACCTTTACGAAATCGTATAGCTTTAGATATTATTTTGGCAGCTCAAGGAGGAACTTGTGCCCTCATAGGTCAAGAGTTTTGTGTATTTGTGAATGACACCTACAAAGACACCTTTGACAGAGCAGCCCACTTAAGAGACATCGCCCGAGACAGGTCTGATGAAGGTAGCTGGACACAGGCTGGTTAAAGGGACTCCTGAAAGGAGGTGTTATGATTTTACTGATGATTGTGTTTATTTTGTTTTTCTTGTTTAAACTGTTCATGTGCATAATATCTAAATGTGCTAGGGCAACTAGCAAATCGAAGGGAATATTTCTCTCTGTACAAGGAAGATGGGTTTTGGCAAAGGCAGGAACCACACCAGATGCCAATATTCTGACCCCTACGTATTTGCTGTAACGCTCCTACTGCTGTGAAAAATATGATCATGAGCCCATTATATGGGTCATGATAAAAGGGGAGAAATTGACATAAAATCATTCTACTTAACTGCCAGGGGGCAAATTTGTCATGTACACACAGGGTCAGCTATAGGTTGTTTTAACTCAGGAAGTTCCTTTGAGAGAAAATGTAGCCAAACTCCAAACCTACAGATAGTGGAACTCCCTGTGCCTGTGTCCTGTAGATAACTAACTGCTTGGTTTGCAAAATAAGCAAGGAGGAAGGGGCAAGTAGATGAACAATAAGGGGTCACAAGAGGGGCAGATATATTCATTGATTCTAGGACTGGAAGGGACTTTGAGAGGTCATTGAGTCCAGTCTCCTGCCCACATGGCAGGACCAAATACTGTCTAGACCATCCCTGATAGACATTTATCTAACCTACTCTTAAATATCTCCAGAGATGGAGATTCCACAACCTCCCTAGGCAATTTATTCCAGTGTTTAACCACCCTGACAGTTAGGAACTTTTTCCTAATGTCCAACCTAGACCTCCCTTGCTGCAGTTTAACCCCATTGCTTCTTGTTCTATCCTTAGAGGCTAAGGTGAACAAGTTTTCTCCCTCCTCCTTATGACACCCTTTTAAATACGTGAAAACTGCTATCATGTCCGCTCTCAGTCTTCTCTTTTCCAAACTAAACAAACCCAGTTCTTTCAGCTTTCCTTCATAGGTCATGTTCTCAAGACCTTTAATCATTCTTGTTGCTCTTCTCTGGACCCTTTCCAATTTCTCCACATCTTTTTTAAAATGTGGTGCCCAGAAGTGGACACAATACTCCAGCTGAGGCCTAACCAGAGCAGAGTAGAGCGGAAGAATGACTTCTCGTGTCTTGCTCACAACACACCTGTTAATACATCCCAGAATCATGTTTGCTTTTTTTGCAACAGCATCACATTATTGACTCATATTTAGCTTGTGGTCCACTATAACCCCTAGATCCCTTTCTGCCGTACTCCTTCCTAGACAGTCTCTTCCCATTCTGTATGTGTGAAACTAATTTTTTCTTCCTAAGTGGAGCACTTTGGATTTGTTTTTGTTAAACTTCATCCTGTTTAACTCAGACCATTTCTCCAATTTGTCCAGATCATTTTGAATTATGACCCTCTCCTCCAAAGCAGTTGCAATCCCTCCCAGTTTGATATCATCTGCAAACTTAATAAGTGTACTTTCTATGCCAATATCTAAGTCGTTGATGAAGATATTGAACAGAGCCGGTCCCAAAACAGACCCCTGCGGAACCCCACTCGTTATGCCTTTCCAGCAGGATTGGGAACCATTAATAACAACTCTCTGAGTACGGTTATCCAGCCAGTTATGCACCCACCTTATAGTAGCCCCATCTAAATTGTATTTGCCTAGTTTATCGATAAGAATATCATGCGAGACCATATCAAATGCCTTACTAAAGTCTAGGTATACCACATCCACAGCTTCACCCTTATCCACAAGGCTCGTTATCCTATCAAAGAAAGCTATCAGATTGGTTTGACATGATTTGTTCTTCACAAATCCATGCTGGCTGTTCCCTATCACCTTACCACCTTCCAAGTGTTTGCAGATGATTTCCTTAATTACTTGCTCCATTATCTTCCCTGGCACAGAAGTTAAACTAACCGGTCTGTAGTATCCTGGGTTGTTTTTATTTCCCTTTTTATAGATGGGCACTATATTTGCCCTCTTCCAGTCTTCTGCAATCTCTCCTGTCTCCCATGATTTTCCAAAGATAATAGCTAGAGGCTCAGATACCTCCTCTATTAGCTCCTTGAGTATTCTAGGATGCATTTCATCAGGCCCTGGTGACTTGCAGGCATCTAACTTTTCTAAGTGATTTTTAACTTGTTCTTTTTTTATTTTATCTGCTAAACCTACCCCCTTCCCATTAGCATTCACTACGTTAGGCATTCCTTCAGACTTCTTGGTGAAGACCGAAACAAAGAAGTCATTAAGCATCTCTGCCATTTCTAAGTTTCCTGATACTGTTTCTCCCTCTTCACTAAGCAGTGGGCCTACCCTATCTTTGGTCTTCCTCTTGCTTCTAATGTATTGATAAAAAGTCTTCTTGTTTCCCTTTATTCCTGTAGCTAGTTTGAGCTCATTTTGTGCCTTTGCCTTTCTAATCTTGCCCCTGCATTCCTGTGTTGTTTGCCTATATTCATCCTTTGTAATCTGTCATAGTTTCCATTTTTTATATGACTCCTTTTTATTTTTTAGATCATGCAAGATCTCGTGGTTAAGCCAAGGTGGTCTTTTGCCACATTTTCTTTCTTTCCTAACCAGCAGAATAGCTTGCTTTTGGGCCCTTAATAGTGTCCCTTTGAAAAACTGCCAACTCTCCTCAGTTGTTTCTCCCCTCAGTCTTGATTCCCATGGGACCTTACCTATCAGCTCTCTGAGCTTACCAAAATCCACCTTCCTGAAATCCATTGTCTCTATTTTGCTGTTCTCCCTTCTACCTTTCCTTAGAATTGCAAACTCTATGATTTCATGATCACTTTCACCCAGGCTGCCTTCTACTTTCAAATTCTCAACGAGTTCCTTCCTATTTGTTAAAATCAAGTCTAGAACAGCTTCCCCCCAGTAGCTTTTTCAACCTTCTGAAATAAAAAGTTGTCTGCAATGCTGTCCAAGAATTTGTTGGATAGTTTGTGCCCCGCTGTGTTATTTTCCCAACATATATCCGGATAGTTGAAGTCCCCCATCACCACCAAATCTTGGGCTTTGGGTGATTTTGTTAGTTGTTTAAAAAAAGCCTCATCCACCTCTTCCACCTGGTTAGGTGGCCTGTAGTAGACTCCTAGCATGACATCTCCCTTGTTTTTTACCCCTTTTAGCCTAACCCAGAGACTCTCAACACTTCCGTCTCCTATGTTCATCTCCACCTCAGTCCAAGTGTGTACATTTTTAATATATAAGGCAACATCTCCTCCCTTTTTCCCCTGTCTATCCTTTCTGAGCAAGCTCTACCCATCCACACCAACATTCCAATCATGTGTATTATCCCACCAAGTTTCAGTGATGCCAACAATGTCATAGTTGTATTTATTTATTAGCACTTCCAGTTCTTCCTGCTTATTCCCCATACTTCTCGCATTTGTATATAGGCATCTAAGATACTGGTTTGATCTTTCCTCCCAGTTTTGTCCTGACCCTCCTTTCTCTCTGCCAATATAGCCCACACTCCCTCTCGTTTCCGACCCATCTCCCAGGTCTCCATGTTCCCCACTTACCTGTGGGCTTTGCTCACCTGTCCCCGTCGAACCTAGTTTAAAGCCCTCCTCACTAGGTTAGCCAGTAACTTTCTAATTATGTATGGTGATGATAGGAAATTTTGGCTAATCATAGAGTGATGGATTATCATAGTCAACTGCATATAATGCTTTGGTGTAAGTTTTTTCTTTGTTCTTGCTGACTTATGAGCTCGAACCCAATTGCAACTGAAGTAAAAGGATCGCCCTTCCCGGGGCTCCTTGCTTGGTTAGCTGTGTCCATCTCTCCTTATTCCTCAGCTGGAACGGACAGAGATTTCTACCACAGATGCAAAGGTAGCTTCTCCGCCCCATGGTACACGATGGGGGAGCGGCGGAGAGAAGCTCTTCTCCTCTTGGAACTGGTCAAACCATCTTTGGGAGTGATCAGGGGACAAACCCATCAGGACACAGGCTAAAAGGCAACCCCGCCCCCCAGACACACACATACACATATCCCAGTGTGTTATGGTCAGACACACCTGTGCTGGTGGGGTCTGTGTCTCATGAGTTTTCGGGTCTGCCCGGGACCCTGATCTGATTTCAATGCAAGATAAAGACCTCAGCCAAAACAGAATAAGACCAGAGTAACTGCTGGGTCGGGGAGGCAGGAGGGCGGGGGAAGGATGAGTGCGGATGGACCAATGGGATCAGCCTCTGGCTGCCTGTCCCTGGGGGCTGCCGGGGGAGTCCAGTGCAGCTCATTCTTCAGGTGTTGCCACCAGAGGTCTCTGGCTGTTGCTAAGGGAGAGGGGTTTACACTGCAAAGGGGGGCAATCCCCCAAAATGGCCCCTTTGGTTTTTCTCTTTTTCTAGTGTTTGGCTCAGAGTTGCTGTTACTGGAAGGGTCTGAAGAGCCTGGGGGGAATGTGGAAGTGTGAAAACGGAAAAGGGGATTTGCAGGAGCCATCTTAGTGTTGTTAAGAGACAGAGCAGAAGACAGGCTAACCTAAACCCTAACATCTCGCGATTTGTAGAAGCTGGGATTGTGCGAGGCGATTGGGAAACTATGTGGGAACCTGTTTTCTAACCTTGCTTTAAGATGAGAATGGACTGCTGACTAAGATAATGGGGAGGAAAATGTATAAACAAGATTCAGCTGTATCCAATGACATATGTGACCTGCCTAAGGAAGGGGACCCCCCATCCGTAGGCTCCCCCTGCAATTGCTTGAAATAAACTGCCTCTGACTTGCTACTAACAAACACGAAGAGTGAAGACTCTGTTTCTTCCACAGGAATCTGGGGGTGAAATGGACTGAAGCCCCTTCTGTAACCTTCCCTCTCCCCCTGACAGGCTGAGTAATCATGTCCACATTTTGTTCCAGATTGTCCCGTCTTCCAGGAGACGGGGAAAGGGAATGGCTGTGATTCAGCCAGATCAGGTAGGGGATTTTCAAGGAGCTGCTGGGCAGAGGGAGGGAGAAGAAGGGCAGAGACAAGGTGTGATAAACCTGCTGATTTTCTGAGTAGGCCCATTGGTGGCGGGGGAGGCAAGAGGGGACATACCCCCATTTGTCAAACAGGATATATCCCCCCTCAGCAGATTAGAATGTCAGAGTTGTTTCTGAGGCTGTGGATGGCGTTGCATTCTATACGGCTGAGGTTATGGGGCAAGTGATGCTGTATGTTCACAATCTCAGCCTGTGCACATCTGTGGAAGCACTCTGTGTAGAAGTCCAGTCTGTCATTTTGACCGTCAGAAGGAGTCCACACAGAATTCTTCTTCTTGTAGTGTTGATACGAGGGTTCCTTTGGGTCAGTGCGCTGTTCAGTGGTGTGTTGTAAATATACCTTGAGTCACAGATTACAAAAGTAGGCTTCCAGATAACCACAGAATTGTATCATATGCAGGCGGGTGGTGGGGCAGAAAGAGAGTCCCTGAGCTAGGACAAAGCAACAGAGGGTCCTGTGGCACCTTTGAGACTAACAGAAGTACTGGGAGCATAAGCTTTCGTGGGTAAGAACCTCACTTCTTCAGATGCAAGTAATGGAAATCTCCAGAGGCAGGTATATATCAGTGTGGAGTTATCGAGGTTAGTTCAATCAGGGAGGGTGAGGAGCTCTGCTAGCAGTTGAGGTGTGAACACCAAGGGAGGAGAAACTGTTTCTGTAGTTGGATAGCCATTCACAGTCTTTGTTTAATCCTGATCTGATGGTGTCAAATTTGCAAATGAACTGGAGCTCAGCAGTTTCTCTTTGGAGTCTGGTTCTGAAGTTTTTTTGCTGTAAGATGGCTACCTTAACATCTGCTATTGTGTGGCCAGGGAGGTTGAAGTGTTCTCCTACAGGTTTTTGTATATTGCCATTCCTGATATCTGACTTGTGTCCATTTATCCTCTTGCGTAGTGACTGTCCAGTTTGGCCAATGTACATAGCAGAGGGGCATTGCTGGCATATGATGGCATATATAACATTGGTGGACGTGCAGGTGAATGAGCCGGTGATGTTGTAGCTGATCTGGTTAGGTCCAGTGATGGTGTTGCTGGTGTAGATATGTGGGCAGAGTTGGCATCGAGGTTTGTTGCATGGGTTGGTTCCTCGTTAGAGTTGTTATGGTGCGGTGCGTGGTTGCTGGTGAGAATATGCTTAAGGTTGGCAGGTTGTCTGTGGGCGAGGACTGGCCTGCCTCCCAAGGTCTGTGAAAGTGAGGGATCATTGTCCAGGATGGGTTGTAGATCACTGATGATGCGTTGGAGAGGTTTAAGCTGAGGACTGTAGGTGATGGCCAGTGGAGTTCTGTTGGTTTCTCTTCTGGGCCTGTCTTGTAGCAGGAGGCTTCTGGGTACACGTCTGGCTCTGTTGATTTGTTTCTTTATTTCCTTGTGTGGGTATCGTAGTTTTGAGAATGCTTGGTGAAGATCTTGTAGGTGTTGGTCTCTGTCTGAGGGGTTGGAGCAGATGCGATTGTACCTCAGTGCTTGGCTGTAGACGATGGATTGTGTGGTGTGACCGGGGTGGAAGCTGGAGGCATGAAGGTAGGCGTAGCGGTCGGTGGGTTTTCGGTATAGGGTGGTGTTAATGTGGCCATCGCTTATTTGTACGGTGGTGTCCAGGAAGTGGACCTTCCGTGTAGATTGGTCCAGGCTGAGGTTGATGGTGGGGTGGAAGCTGTTGAAAGCATGGTGGAATTCTTCCAGGGTCTCCTGCCCATGGGTCCAGATGATGAAGATGTCATCAATATAGCGTAGGTAGAGAAGGGGCATGAGTGGACGAGAGCTGAGGAAGCGTTGTTCCAGGTCAGCCATAAAAATGTTGGCATATTGTGGGGCTATGCGGGTGCCCATAGCAGTGCCACTGGTCTGGAGGTATATATTGTCACCAAATTTGAAATAATTGTGCGTGAGGATAAAGTCACAGAGCTCAGCAATAAGTTGTGCTGTGTCATCATCAGGGATACTGTTCCTGACAGCTTGTATTCCATCTGTATGTGGGATGTTTGTGTAGAGAGCCTCTACATCCATGGTGGCTAGGATGGTGTTTTCTGGGAGGTCACCAATGCATTGTAGTTTTCTCAGGAAATCTGTGGTGTCACGGAGATAGCTGGGAGTGCTGGTGGCGTAGGGTCTGAGTAGGGAGTCCACATATCCAGACAGTCCTTCAGTGAGAGTGCCAATGCCCGAGATGATGGGGCGTCCAGGATTTCCAGGTTTGTGGATCTTAGGTAGTAGATAGAATAACCCCGGTCGGGGCTCTAAGGGTATGTAGATTTGTTCCTGTGTTAGTGTAGGGAGTGTCCTGAGTAGATGGTGTAGTTTCTTAGTGTATTCCTCAGTGGGATCTGAGGAAAGCGGCCTGTAGAATTTGGTATTGGAGAGTTGTCTGGCAGCCTCCTTCTGGTAGTCAGACCTGTTCATGATGACAACAGCACCTCCTTTATCAGCCTCTTTGATGATAATGTCAGGGTGGTTTCTGAGGCTGTGGATGGCATTGCGTTCTGCACGACTTAGGTTATGAGGCAAGCGATGTTGTTTTTCCACAATTTCTGCCTGTGCATGTCGGCGGAAGCATTCTATGTATAGGTCCAGACTGTCATTTCGACCCTCAGGAGGAGTCCATGTGGAGTTCTTCTTCCTGTGTTGTTGGTGGGAGGGTATCTGTGTATCAGTGCGCTGTTCAGTGTTATCATGAAAGTATTCTTTGAGTCGGAGATGGCGAAAGTAGGCTTCCAGATCACCACAGAACTGCATCATGTTCGTGGGGGTGCTGGGGCAAAAGGAGAGTCCCCGAGATAGGACAGACTCTTCTGCTGGGTTGAGTGTGTAGCTGGATAAATTGACGATATTGCTGGGTGAGTTAGGGGTACCCCTGTTGTGGCCCCATGTGGCAGGTAGGATTTTAGACAGCTTACGGTCCTTTTTCCTTTGTAGAGAGGTGAAGTGTGTAATGTAGATCTCCTGTCTTATTTTAGTAAAGTCCATTTGTGTGGAGGGTTGGTTATTTATGGAAGTCTCCAGGTTGGAGAGCTCTTTCTTGATGTTTTTCTGTTTGCTGTATAGGATGCTGATCAGGTGGTTCCTCAGTTTCTTTGATAATGTATGGCATAATCTCTCACTGTGGTCTGTGCAGTATGTAGATAGCAATGGATTTTTCACCTTCAGTCCATTTGGTATGATGTCCATCCATAATTCCTCCTCTCCCCAAATCCCCCAGGGTGCTGGGCTCTGGGGGAATCAAATGTTAAGGGACCAGGACTTTGGGTTTTGTGGATGTCTCTGGGGATTGAATGGTTGGGGCTGGTGGAGCTTGATATCAGGGTGAACTGGTGCTGGAGTATCGAGTGTTTGGGGATCATGGGATAAGCGCATTGAGACAGCGCCAATGCGAGGGACTGATTCCCACAGGACCTTTTGTCAGAGGCCTGGAGATCCCACCTCTGCCTCCGTAGCATCAGCCTCTGAAGTTCTGGCTACGCGAGGAGGTTTGGTCGGGATTAGCCAGCAGATCTCTGTGACCCTCCAGCACATTTCCTAGTGTAAACACATTCTGAGCATCTTATATATTCTGACCAATGTTCCCTCACTTTTTACATCCATGTGTGGAATGAATTTGGTACTATGCACCTGTATGTGACACATCATCTCCATACTGGTGCACAGAACTTAATTCATGTGGTTGGGTTGGGGCCAAGGGGTTTGGAGTGTGGGAAGGTGCTCAGGGCTGGGACAGAGGGATGGGGTACAGAGGAGTGAGGGCTCTGGCTAGGTGTGTGGGCTGTGGGGTGGGACTGGGTGTGAGGGCTTTGCGGTGAAGATTGTGGTGGGGAGAGGACTGCCCCCAGCCCTCTCTCACCACAGCAGCTTTTGACTGGGTGAGAGGCAACTCTCTCCAGCCATGGCAGCTCCTCTGGTCCTGGGCAGGGGTGAGGGAGGAGTTCCTCTCCCCAGCAGCGCCAGTGGACCTGGGCCAATCATGCGGAGGGGCTCCTCTCCCTGCCTACCTTCACAGCCCTTGATAGCCAGCAGGTCACACCCTCCCCATGTCCCGCCATGTCCTGTGTTTGGATGACAGAGAGTTTCTTTGCCCAAATGACTACACACTGCATCCCTCTTGTGATAACCTCGGCACCGCATGTTCACGACTTGTGTATGGTTATGATATTTTTTGTTCAAAGTGTGCCTGGTGAGGGATCATTGGAAAACTCATGATCTGCTGAATATTGTGGATTGAAATGCGTGTGACACCTGTGCATGTAGAATGGTGAGATTTTAATGTATTTTTTTTACTAGGCTGACCATATTCCATGCCCCAAAAGAGGACATTACTGGGGGGTGGGAGCTGATGGGGAGAGTTAGGGGTGCTGGAGGGGGTGAGGTGGGGGTACTCATGAAGTGAGGGTGGTGTTGGCCACTGTCACAGTGGCAGGGTGCTGGGAACAGATATAAGTCCTCGCCAACCTGTGGGACATCGCCCCCAGGGCTGGGAGTCTGGACCTGCAAGGGTGGGAGCTGGCAGCAATCAATCAGCTATGGATGCAGGGCAATTGGCTAGTTGGGAAGATGACTAATCAGGGATGTGTCTGAGCTTCAGCCCTTGTGTTCTGCAAACACCCCCAGACATTTGCTGTTATGGCAAAACCCGTTCAGCAGGCTCAAAGACGAGGATCTGTCCAAAAAAACCCAGACATATGTCAAAGTTTTTGTTACTGAAATATGTGATAGTTCTGGGGATTGTCCCACTCAAACTCCTCAGAGATGACCAAGGACTGACTATGGGTGTTAGAAAACTCCTATCTGGCTGTCCATCACCAACAGGAAGAAAGGGGTAAACAAAGAAATTTATAATTCATCTGCAGGATGCTTTGGAGCTCACACACTCCATGAAGTTGCCTGACCCCATGACTGTTGGCCCCCTACTGAAACTTAGTGGGGCGGTTTGGTTGGCTTCTCCCAGTACCAAAACACAGGAAGGGCCAATGAGAAATGAAAACCCTGAGACTAGTTCCCAGGGCGAATGGAGAGAGGCAAAGGCAGTAGGTCAACCTCATTGACAGGGCAGGCAGGCCAATGAGGGAGTCAGGTGCCCGTTCTCTGGGTGAGCTGGAGCTGCCTGCCAGAGAAGGGCAGAGCTAAGGGCAGAGGAGGAGACAGAGCTGGGTTGGAGGAAGAGGAGTAGAAGCACTGATGCAGAGGGAAGCTGGGTCTGGAGCAGTCTGGAGCTGGGTGTGGTGAGCAGCTGGGGAGAGTAATGGGGGGACCCTGGGCAGCGTGGGATGACATCATGTTTTCCTTTCCCCTTTCCCATTTTTTCCTTACTTTTTTTTATTACTTGCTGTTTAATAAGTTGTATTTCTGAACTCAATGCAATTCTGAAGGCGACATCAGGGATGCGTCCGGAGTGAAGAGAGGACCCCAGAGTGGGGATATGACACCCTAACCTCTGTCCTGAGTGATCGCAACAAAATTGGGGCTGCAGACCCCGCAGGAATCTTGGGGCCAGCCTTGTCAGGGTTTCAGACACCGGAGTGGGAGGGGAGTCCTGGAGGTCAGGCAATTCTTCAGATAAAGGGAGAGGGAGTGAGGACTCATCTCCTTTTGCTATTCGATTCTATCAGGATGGTGTATAAGCCAGAAGAGTTCCCCACAATACTAAGACCGTTTCCCCCGCTTACCTCTGTGCATATTTATTGGTTTCTCGTAAAGTTAGTTAGGATTACAGGGGAAAGTGTCAGAGCAGCCACCAGTGAGAGTTGCTGGCCACACTCTGAGGCCACCAAATTTGGTCGTGAGAATCCCTGGGCTAGATGTTCATGATGGGTCCTTCTGATCATAGAGCCTGTGAGTGGAACAGGAGCCGGACACAGAGATGCTGCAGCGCGATGGGTTGATCTCTAGGACCCAGGAGCAGCTGGGAGGCGGCTCTGGGGGGAGCGATCGCTGGGCTCAGGCCCGGCAGCAGGAAGTGACTCGCAGCCGCTGCGGGGACTCTGGCTCCAGGCTCCTGGCGAGATCCCCGAGCCCCGGCGGCTGGTGCTGGGAGCCCGGAGCCCGGGCTGCAGCCGGGAGAGGGGAATCTCCAGCAGGGCCCTTCCCGCTGCTCCCCAGGAGCCTCTCCCAGGGCAGAGCCCCCAGCCCGGCCAGGGCCCTTCCCGGCCCGGCCCCTGCCCCAGGGGGCCCCGCTCGGAGGGAAGGTGAGAGAAACCCGCCACCCGAACACACCCGGGCTGCATGGGGAGGAGGCGGGTGCTGGGGATGCGGGGGGCAGGCTGGGATGAGGGCCGGAGTGCACTGAAGGGAAGATGGAGAGATCGGGGGGGGGTGCGACTG
Organism: Malaclemys terrapin pileata; assembly: GCF_027887155.1. Taxonomy (NCBI): domain Eukaryota; kingdom Metazoa; phylum Chordata; order Testudines; family Emydidae; genus Malaclemys; species Malaclemys terrapin. The sequence continues at coordinate 40,454,184 of NC_071517.1, read as the reverse complement.
AGGGGAGCGAGGCTGGAATGGGGGAAAGATGTGAGTGGGGGGCACTGCGAGGGAAGGGTGTTTGTGGTTAGACTGGAGGGGGACAGAGGCAAAAACCCAGCCCCCACACCCTGCTGTTCGGGTGTTATTGTAAGACACACCCGGGTTGGTTGAGTCAGTGCAGGGCCGGCTCTAGGTTTTTGCCACCACAAGCAAAAAAAAAATGTGGCTGCCTCCACCCCAGCCCTGGATTCTCCCCCCTGCCGTCCACCTGCACCCTCCTTCCGCCCCAGCCTTGTGTCACTGGTAACTTGCTCCCAGGGCGGGTCATTCAGCAGGAATTTTGGATGTGCACAGAACACAGACAGGATTGGTTCCCATATGGTTACAGAACTGCAGTAAAGTGGGACCATTTTCAGCTTGTGTGATTGGAGGATATCTGGATGCATATTATAAGCCTGTCCTCCATCAATGAGGAAAAGTTGAGGTGCCTTTATTATTCTTTTGTTCCATTCTTTGTTTCTATGGGGAATTTACCAATGCAAAATATCGCTGTCTTCCTTTCAAACAAATGAAACTAAAAAGTAAAAAAAGGCAATGGCTGTTGAAAATAGCAATTCCAGTCCTAATAACCACTGGGAAGCATTTCTTGCTCAATTTTATCCTACTTTTTCTACAGCAAGTTACAGTGGATCAGTATATTTGATTTGGGAGAATTGAAGTAACAGCTGCCCAAATTGAGCTTGAGCACTCCTGAATTTTGAGGTGTTCAAATCTGGAAGGCAGGTGCTAGATTCCCTTTCTGAATATTAGCTAAATCCGGAAAGGAAAAGTCAGTTTCTGCTTCCATGGCTCAGAAGTGTAAATCCTCCTAAGTGCCTGATACTGTATCTAAAGCTGCCCAGGTCCTCTAGCAGAGCCTCCCCTCCCTTACTTTTCATTTTAAATTCTAGTGGGATCCACATACCTCCCTTGCTAGGCTTCAGATAGACAGGGGCACTGTCCATTTAGGCCACCCAATTCCTTCTTTGGGGGCTGCAAGGTGAGGTCACACCAGTATCCCTAATCCAGTCTGGGGAAGTCTTCTGAAGGGAATATCTGGGCCAAAGCCTTCTACTCCCTGGGCATACTTGTTCCCCATTCACAGTGCTACCATGCTCTAGCAATGAGCTCTCCCTTCATCACAAGCTGCAGCATGAGGTTTCAGCTACCATGCTCCCACCCCGTCCCTTTCCTGTTAAGAGCGGCCAAGGGAATGCTGGGAAATGTAGTTCTTTCCGTGCTCCAGGGCTGGCTCTATAGGCAGGGAGCTAAACAAGAAACTACAGCTCCCAGGGCCCCCTGTTGGTTCTCAGCTCCCAGGCTGGATCCCTGCCTGCTGCTGTCCCTGCAAATGGGCTGCCCCAAGCAGGTGATTGCTTTGCTGGTGCCTAGAGCCGCCCCTGGGTCTGTGTCTCATGAGTTTTGGGGTCGCCCAGGGCCCTAGTTTAGGGTTACCATTCGTCCGGATTTACCCGGACATGTCCTCCTTTTTGTGCTAAAAATAGCGTCCGGGGGGAATTTGTAAAGCACTCACAATGTCCGGGATTTCCCCCCGGCAGAGCAGAGCGAGTGGCTGGGAGGGCTGCAGGGAAGTCCCGGTCTGGACTCAGGAGCAGCTGTAGAGGAGCCGGATCCGCCCTGCATTCTGAGCCGGCAGCTCCCTTGCAGCCCAGTCCGGCAGCACTGTGCAGGGCCAGGGACCGGGTTTTGTTGTGCTGGGGAGCGCAGCCACGTGTCCGGCTCGGCTCGCACAGAGCCCAACACCCTGTTCTGAGCAGCAGGGTAAGGAGGTCAGGGGGCAGGAAGGTTCTGGAGGTGGCAGTCAAGAAACGGGGGGGGGGCTTTTTGGGGGGAGTGGAGAAAGTTTTGGGCAGTCAGGGTACAGGTAGGGGGTAGGGTCCTGGGGGGCAGTTGGGGGGGGTCTTAGGAGGGGGCAGTTAGGGGACAAGGAACAGGGAGTCTTAGGTAGGGGGTGGGGTTCTGGAGGGCAGTTAGGAGCAGGGGTCCCAGGAGGGGCAGTCAGGGGACAAGGAGCAGGGGGGGGTGTTTGGGAGTTCTGGGGGGGGCTGTCAGGTGCCAGGGGTGGGGAGATGGATCGGAGCAGTCAGGGGACAGGGAGCAGAGGGGTTTAGATGGGTTGGGAGTTCTGGGGGGGGGCTGTCAGGGGGTGGGGAGTGGTTGGATGGGGCGTGGGAGTCCCAGGGGTCTGTCTGGGGGTGGGGGTGTGGATAAGGGTTGGGGTAGTCAGGGGACAAGAGGCAGGGAGGCTTAGATAGGGAGTGGAGTCCTGGGGGGCAGTTAGGGGCACGGGTCCCAGGAGGGGGCAGTCAGGGGACAAGGAACGGGGGGAGGGTTGGGGGTTCTGGGGGGGCAGGAAGTGGGAGGGGCAGGGGCGGGGCTAGGGCGGGGCTCCTCCCGTCCTCTTTTTTTCTTGCTGAAATATGGTAACCCTACCCTAGTTTGATTTCTGGGCAGGATTCACATATCAGCCACACCGGAGTCACTGCTGCTTTGGGAGGCAGGGAGTGTGGATGGGCCAATGAAATCAGCCTCTCCCTGCCTGTCCCTGGGGGCTGCTGCAGGAGTCCAGGGCAGCTCATTCTTTAGGTGATGCCACCAGAGAGCTCCTGCTGCTCCTAAGGGAGAGGAGTTTACACGGCAGTGTGGGGAAATCCCCTAAAGTGGCCCCTTTAGTTCTGCTTTTTTTCTAGCATTTGGCTCAGAGATACTGTTACTGGGAGGGTCTGAAGAACCTGGGGGGGAACCGGGGTGTGACATGGACTGAAGCCCCTTCTCTAACCTCCCCCATTGCCCCTCTCGTCCCAACAGGCTGAGGAATCACGTCAACCTTTTGCTTCAGATGGGCCCGTCTTCCAGGAGACAGGGAAGGGAAATATCTGTGATGGAGCCAGCTCAGGTAGGGGATTTACAGGAGGCTCCTGGGCAGGGGCAGGGAGGAGACAGGGTGTGATAAACCTGCTGATTTTCTGAGTGGGCCCATTGGTGACAGGGGAGGGGAGACAGGACATTTCCCCATTTCTCAAAAAGGATATAACCCCCTTGCACAGGCTGGGAATATTTTCCAGGCTCCCAGTGCTGGAGTGAGACCCCACTAACCTGAGGCTGCTGTGAAATATGAAGGGAAGCTGTTTGGATTCCTGTCCCTGTCTCAGAGCTCTGCTTCCCGTATCAGCCTGTGGCTGGCAGGTGTGTGGGAAACGAGAAGACCCTGCCCTGCTCCGTGTGCTGGGGAGGACAAGGAGCTCTCACCTTCTCCCCACCCCCTGAAGCCTCCTGGCTGCTCTAAGCAGGATGTGGGTGAGATTCTGCTACTCTGGCCCTCCCAGAGCTTCCATTTCTTTATCCTTCCTCCCGTGTGACTATTGGGATTGTGGCTGGGGAAGCAGGCGCTGAGTGGGGGACTTTTTTTTTCAGATGCCAGTAACCTTCGAGGAGGTGGCTGTGTATTTCACCCAGGGGCAGGGGGCTCTGCTGGACCCCGCTCAGAGAGCCCTCTACAGGGACGTCATGCAGGAGAACTACCAGATGGTGACCTCGCTGGGTAAGGGATTCCTGTCCCCTCAGATACTAGAAGTAGGGTGACCAGATGACAGAGGTGAAATATCAGGATGCGGGGGGGGGGGGGAGGGGGGGCGGGGTAGTAAAAAAACAAAAAACAAGCCGGCGGTGGAGCAAAACAAATAAAACCACCAGAGCACAGGAAAAATTGGTGGGAGCTGAGAACCCACTGGGAGCTCCACAACCCACCCCCCCGCACCAGCTTGTATCCATTCCGTCTCTACCTCCCCCATCAGGGAGTGAGGGGGCAGTAAGAAGCCAGAGGGAGCCGCCAGGTGGCCAGGTGGGTCCCAGCGGTGCTAGCCTTACCTGGAGTGGCTCCCAGTAAGCATCCAGCAGGCAGGCCACATCCCTCTGGCTCCTAAGGTCGCGCGGGTTGTGTTGAGCGGGGCAGGTGCGGGTGGGCTCTCTGCCCGCTGCTGGCGCTTATAAGCCCCGCCACTGCAGCACTCAGCGGAGACCTCCTCACCACCTCTGTGTGTGCCTGGGGAGTGGGGCTGCAGCACTCTGCAGGCTCCTGCCGGCCAGCGGGCAAGCACCGGGAGTTCAGCGGCATTGCCCCAGGGCCCGGGAAGAAGAGGTGAGTGCGGCCGGCTTGCGTGCTCCACCAGACGGTCCCCCGAGATCGGGAGAAAGTGCTTCCTGACTGACTTAAGGTCGGGGCATGGGACAAGTCCCCTAAAATTGGGACTGTCCCGATAATATCGGGATGTCTTTTCACCCTAAATAGAAGCCGTGGGGTCTGCGTGTCTGAATCTGATCAGGTTCTTCCCTGGTCAGTGAGATCAGAGGCGAGTGGTTCCATAATGCACAGCTGCCGTGTGAGAGAGATTTGCATCTCCGTGCCCTCTCCAGTGGGACATGGGTGCCAAAACCCAATGGACAAGCTAAACCATCCCCACCCCTCCAGCTTTCAAAGGGGCATAAAACCATCTTTGTCCTGTCCGTGTTGTTTCTCGGCTGCACAAACAATGCATGTTCACCTCCCTCCTTGGGACTAGCTGCAGCCCTGGGGAGGGCTCTGGGCTCTGCAGGTTTAGAAAGAGGCAGGGGTTTATGTTCAGAGCTCTGTGTGAGTCAGCAAGGGCCCCAGAGTTCACAGATCCTGGGAGCGCCTAGTGAAGGTGTAGTAATAATTGAACTCACCTCCCCAGACAACATCCTCTGCATAAGGGGGCTCAGTGACTGTTTCCCCATCCTCTTGGATTCCACGTTCCTCCAGCAGAGCACAGACACAGGTTGCACGCACGGAATGTCCTTTCTGACAAATATTCCACCAATGCTCCATGCACCCTGATCTTGTCTGATTCCAACCTCTGCACAGGATTCCCCCTTCCCAAACCTGAGCTGATTGCCCGGCTGGAACGAGGGGAAGAGCCGTGGGTGCCTGATCTCTGGGACTCCAAGGAAAGAAGTCTTCCGAGATTCACCCGTACAGGTGAGGAATGACACAGAAACAATCTAGGGAATGAAGGAAGAAGTTGAGAATCTCAAAATATGGTGTGAGTAAGCGCCCTCAGTTCTTCCTCATCTCAGTCAGGACAGGGCTGCAGTCATCAGATATAGCTCACGCCATTCCACCCAGCTTCTTCTCTGCAGGAGTTTGCTTCCCCGCTTTCCTTCCCTGTGAGTGGGATGTGGAGGTGGAGGCCAATTGTTCAGTCTTCGTGTTGGGTTTTCCCTCGGTGCTATTCCTCTTTCTCCCCAGCACAATGACTCTTGTCTGGATTGTGTCTCTCCCAGCAGGTGCTGAGCGAGGGAGTGAGAATGAGGAGGGGAATCATCATGAGGAAGTTCCCGGGGAAGTGGAACTGCAGGGGTCCTTTGTTGGAAGAGGTGAAGGGAATTTTTCCCAGTGCTTGGAGGAGGAAGAGGCCTGGGGAAACTGGCACAGGTCAGAAAGGCTTCTGGAAAACCATCCAGGGAAGAGAATGGATGAATCTATTAATGGCGGGAAAGGAGACAAGGATCCCAGAGCACAGCAGACAAATTCAAAGGAAAAGACACCCGGGCACTACCCTCAATGTGGGAAACGATTCATTGTGAGATCACAGCTTGTGACCCATCAGACAATCCATACTGGAGAGAAACTCCTTCAATGCTTGGAAGATGGGGAAAGCTTCAATAATCTCTCAGATCTTAATAACCATGGGAGCAGCCACACTGGAGAGGGAACCTGTCAATCCCTCGAATGGGGGAAATGTATCATTTTGAAGACACAAATAATTAGACATCAGGCAATCCACACAGGAGAGAGACCCCACAAGTGCTTGGACTGTGGGAAAAGTTTCAAAAGAAGGTCACACCTAGTTCGTCATCAGGCAATCCACACAGGAGAAAGACCCCACAAGTGCTTGGACTGTGGGAAAAGTTTCATAAGAAGGTCACACCTTGTTAAACATCATGCATTACACACAGGGGTGAGACCACATAAGTGCTTGGATTGTGGGAAAAGTTTCATACAAGGGTCAGACCTTGTTCAACATCAGGAAATCCACACAGGAGAAAGACCCCACAAGTGCATGGACTGTGGGAAAAGTTTTATAAGAAAGTCAAACCTTGCTAATCATCAGGCACTCCACACAGGAGAGAGACCCCATATGTGCTTGGACTGTGGGAAAAGTTTCATACAAAGGTCAGACCTTGTTCAACATCAGGCTATCCACACAGGAGAAAGACCCCACAAGTGCTTGGACTGTGGGAAAAGTTTCGTACAGAGGTCACACCTAGTTCGCCATCAGGCATTACACACGGGAGAGCGACCCCACAGTTGCTTGGACTGTGGGAAAAGTTTCATAAGGAGGTCGAACCTTGTTCAACATCAGGCAGTCCACACAGGAGAGAGACCCCACAAGTGCTTGGACTGTGGGAAAAGTTTCATACAAAGGTCACACCTTGTTCAACATCAGGTAATCCACACAGGAGTGAGACCCCACAAGTGCTTGGACTGTGGGAAATGTTTCAAAGTGAGGTCACACCTAGTTCGCCATCACGCTTTACACACAGGAGAGCGACCCCACAGGTGCTTGGACTGTGGGAAAAGTTTCATTAGAAGATCGAACCTTGTTCAACATCAGGCAATCCACACAGGAGCAAGACCCCACAAGTGCTTGGACTGTGGGAAAAGTTTCATATGGAGGTCTGACCTCATTAAACATGGAAGAAACCACACAGGATCTAAACTTCTGTGACACATGGCAAGAAAGGGTTAAGCAACTTGCATGTAATTGACTCAGGGTCAACATTTAGAGAGAGATTTTAGAAGTGTGTCCACTTTAGATAAGCTAGAGTTTGAAATGTAAATGTGTATTTTTGAAAACTTGGAAGAAGACGGCAAGTCACGTATCAGTAACCTAATTGCCTTCTATGATGAGATAACTGGCTCTGTGGATGAGGGAAAAGCAGTGGATGTGTTATTCCTTGATTTTAGCAAAGCTTTTGATATGATCTCCTACAGTATTCTTGCCAGCAAGTTAAAGAAATATAGTCTGGATGAATGGACCATAAAGTGGATAGAAAGCTGGCTAGATCGTCAGGCTCAACGCATAGTGATCAATGGCTCCATGTCTAGTTGGCACCCGGTATCAAGTGGAGTGCCCCAGGGGTCGGTCCTGGGGCCGGTTTTGTTAAGTGTCTTCATTAATGATGTAGAGGATGACGTGGACTGCTCCCTCATCAAGTTTGCAGATGACACTAAACTGGGAGGAGTGGTAGATAAGCTGGAGGGTAGGGATAGGATACAGAGGTACCTAGACAAATTAGAGGATTAAGCAAAAATAAATCTGATGAGGTTCAACAAGGATAAGTGCAGAGTCCTGCACTTAGGATGAAAGAATCCCATTCACTGCACAGACTAGGGACCGAATGGCTAGGTAGTAATTCTGCAGAAAAGGACTTGGGGTTACAGTGGATGAGTAGCTGGATATAAGTCAATAGTGTGCGCTTGTTGCGAATAAGGCTAACGGCATTTTGGGCTGTACAAGTAGGGGCATTGCCAGCAGATCGAGGTACGTGATCATTCCCCTCTATTCAACATTGGTGAGGCTTCATCTGTAATATAGTGTTCAGTTTTGGGCCCCACACTACAAGAAGGATGTGGAAAAATTGGAAAGAGTCCAGCAGAGGGCAACAAAAATGATTAGGGACCTAGAGCTCATGGCTTATGAGGAGAGGCTGAGAGAATTGTTTAGTCTACAGAAGAGAAGAATGATGGGGTATTTGGTAGCTGCGTTAAAGTACCTGAAAGGGGGTTCCAAAGAGGGTGGATCTAGACTGTTCTCAATGGTACCAGATGACAGAACAAGGGGGAATGGTCTGAAGTTGCAGTGGGGAAAGTTTAGGTTGGATATTAGGAAAAACGCTTTCACTAGGAGGTTGGTGAAGCACTGGAATGGGTTACCTAGGGAGGTGGTGGAATCTCCTTCCTTAGAGGTGTTTAAGGTCAGGCTTGACAAAGTCCTGTCTGGGATGATTTAGTTGGGGATTGGTCCTGCTTTAAGCAGGGGGTTGGACTAGATGACCTCTTGAGGTCTCTTCCAACCCTGATATTCTATGATTCTAAGAGGGGTAACTGTAGTAGTCTATATTTAGCTATCCAAAGGGGTCCTGTATTCTGTTAATTCAGGGATCAATAATTCAGTGATTATACCCATCACCCATGCCACCTGCCCAATTTCAGATCAGTCTCATTGAATTCGCTGGGGGTGGGGGCTGAAGGATGGAGGGAATGTTTATAACTGAAATCACCAAAATGTGTTTTGTAAGGTTAATGTTAATCGGATCTGTTCTGCTCTCCTTCTCAGATATTTTCTCTGAGAATCCCGGAGAAAGAAAGGAGCAGGTGTTACCATCTTGGCTACCAATCCCCATGGTAACTCTATGCACTAGCAATTTTCAAAGTGTGGACAGAGCCTCACAATGGAGGCACAGGAATGTGTCAAGGGAGGCATGATCATTCTGGGTTGTTTGGTTTGTTTTAAAGAGCACTTGCTGTCGGCCCCAGTTGGCTGGGGCTCATGAAGAAGGAACAGGCCTAGCTGGGAGTTGTGGATCAATGCTTAGGCTGTCAAACCCAGGTGGAGCAGCAACACAGAAGTAGGCGTGGCAATACGGTGATAAGTGTGCTGTGAACAACGATATTGATCAATATCACTTTTCATGTGGCCACCCTAAATTCTGTGCTGCTATTGGAGACCTTCAGAGCTGTGCACATTGCCAGCAACTACTCTGCCTTGAGAGCTAGGTGGTGATATATGTGCTTTTAAGGGTGGGGGCCTATATAACCACAGACACAAAAACCGGTTTATTTACTCCACCTCTGACGAGGGGAGTAGCGCCGAAATCGATATTGCCATTTTGAATTAGGGTTAGTGTGGATGGAATTCGACGGTATTGGCCTCCGGGAGCTATCCCAGAGTGCTTCATTTTGACCGGTTTAGAGGGTCTTTTAAGTAAAAAAAAAAAAAGGGGGCTTTGTCGTGTGGACGTGTGCAGGCTTAATTCAATTTAACGCTGCTAAATTTGACCTAAATTCGTAGTGTAGACCAGGGCTAAGTATTGGAATATCCAACAGCCAGAATATGTTTATCACCCTGGACCTGGAACCAGTAACCCCTGAACTCATCCATGCGTGCTCCCAGATCCTGAGTGTACACAAGGGACCTCTGGTGAGTGTACCTTTGTAAATATTACACATGGTTTAAAAGCAAGTGTGTTTAATGATTAATTTGTAGGACACTTTACCACGCCAGGCCACTGGCACGTAGTCTGGAATCATTGCATAACAAAGCATGGCAGCGTATGGTCCCCGTGTTTGCTGGCATGTAGACAACATCCATTCCTTATCTCTCTTTGTTATCCTCAGGAGAGTGATATCATTCACAGTCACCTGATTGAAATGGGGTGATTTTAGTAAGGGGACATTCAGAGGTGCCCATTCCTGCTCGGCTGCACAGAAATATTCCCCGCCGTTAGCCACGCAGTCAGGGGTGGGGGGTGGAAGATGAAGTGATCATCCCAGAGAATTGGGTGTGGGGGGGAAGGGGGCTTAGTTGGGTTTGTGCTACATGTTAACCTGGAAACCGTAGCCCCTTCTTTTTACATTGCAAACCCATTTTAAATGGCCAACCCATAAGGGTGCTTGTTATGGGAAATGAAGGTGCTACTGCTTGAAACCATTCCCACATGTTATGAAGGTTAAAAAGCCAAAAGACTGTGGCTTACCATGGCTGCCTGCAAGCCGAATTCTGTTGCCTTGCACTGCGTGAGTGATCTCTCACACCAAACCGGCAGGCCCTCAATATAAGAGGAAAAATGCGACCTTGTAACGAAAGCACATGTGCTGTGTAATGTGATCAGCAAAATTTAACATGAAAGAGTGTACCCATTGTTCTCTAAAATGTCTTTTTAACCACCTCTCGCTTTTCCTCCACCAGCTGCAAATGTATCTCCTTCGCAGAGGCTAGTGAAGATTAGAAGGAGAAAGCGGCGGACTCGGAATGAGATGTTCTCGGAGCTCCAGATGTCCTCCCACGCTGACAGAGCACAGCAGAATGCATGGAGTCAGTCAATGTCAGAGTGCAAAAAAGCACAATATGAACAAGAGGGGAGGTGGCAGGGTGAATCGCGGGCCGAAGAGAGCAAGTGTCGGGCTGAAGAGGATAGGTGGTGTCAGATTGCTGACAGAAGGGACGAGTCGATGCTCCAGCTGCTGGAGCATCAAACTGAAATGCTCCAGCATATGGTTGAGCTGCAAGAAAGGCAGCAGGAGCAGAGACCGCCGCTACAGCCCCTGTGTAACCAACAGCCCTCCTCCCCAAGTTCCATAGCCTCCTCACCCAGACGCCCAAGAACACGGTGGGGGGCCTCCAGCCACTCAGCCACTCCACCCCAGATGATTACCCAAGCATCAGAAGGCTGGCCTTCAATAAGTGATAAAGTTCTAAAGTTTTAAACTGCAGTGTGTCCTTGTCATTCCCTCCTCCCCCACCCCACCGGGCGCTTTCTTCCTCCCCCACCCCTCCCGGGCTACCTTGGCAGTTATCCCGCTAGTTGTGTGATGAATTAATAAAGAATGCATGAATGTGAAGTAACAATGACTTTATTGCCTCTGCAAGCGGTGCTCGAAGGGGGGAGGGGAAGGTGGTTAGCTTACAGGGAAGTACAGTGAAACGGGTGGGAGGGGTTCATCAAGGAGAAACAAACAGAAGTTTCACACCATAGTCTGGACAGTCACAAAACTGGGATTCAAAGCTTCTCTGATGTGCACCGCACCCTGCTGTACTCTTCTAACCGCCCTGGTGTCTGGCTGTGCGTAATCAGCGGCCAGGCGATTTGCCTCAATCTCCCACCCCGCCATAAATGTCTCCCTCTTACACTCACAGATATTGTGGAGCGCACAGCAAGCAGCAATAACAATCGGAATATTGGTTTTGCTGAGGTCTAACTGAGTCAGTAAACTGTGCCAGCGCGCTTTGAAACATCCAAATGCACATTCTACCACCATTCTGCACTTGCTCAGCCTATAGTTGAACAGGTCCTGACTACTGTCCAGGCTGCCTGTGTGCGGCTTCATGAGCCATGGCATTAAGGGGTAGGCTGGGTCCCCAAGGATAACTATAGGCATTTCAACATCCTCAACGGTTATTTTCTGGTCCATGAAGAAATTCCCTTCCTCCAGTTTTTGAAACAGACCAGAGTTCCTGAAGACACGGGCATCATTTACCTTTCCCGGCCACCCCACATTGATGTTAGTGAAACGTCCCTTGTGATCCACCAGGGCTTCCAGCACCATGGAAAAGTACCCTTTGCAGTTTATGTACTCGGTGGCTTGGTGCTCCGGTGACAAGATAGGGATATGGGTTCCATCTATCGCCCCACCACAGTTGGGAAGCCCATTGCAGCAAAGCCATCCACTATGACCTGCACGTTTCCCAGAGTCACTACCCTTGATAGCAGCAGGTCTTTGATTGTATTGGCTACTTGGATCACAGCAGCCCCCACAGTAGATTTGCCCACTCCAAATTGATTCTCGACTGACCGGTAGCTGTCTGGCATTGCAAGCTTCCACAGGGCTATCGCCACTCGCTTCTCAACTGTGAGGGCTGTGCTCATCCTGGTATTCTGGTGCTTCAGGGCAGGGGAAAGCAAGTCACAAAGTTCCATGAAAGTGCCACTGGGAATCGTCCCACACCTGCAACATTATGCGGTCCCACCAGTCTGTGCTTGTTTCCCAGGCCCAGAATCAGCATTCCACGACATCAACCAGCCCCAGTAACACCATGTTTTGCACATTGCTGGGGAGGTCTATGTCCATGTCAATTTCTTTATCACTCTCATCGTCGCGCTGCAATCGCCTCCTCGCCTGGTTTTGCTTTGGAATGTTCTGGCTCTGCATATACTCCAGGTCAATGCACGTGGTTTTCATAGTGCTCATAATTGCCGCGGTGATCTGAGCGGGCTCCATGATCCCAGTGCTATGGTGTCTGGGCTTGAAAAACGGCGCGAAACTATTGTCTGACGGAAGGAGAGAGGGAGGGGTGAGTGAGGATGTGGCTTACAGGTAATTAAAATCAACAAGGGTGGCCGTGGATCAGGAAGAAACACTAACAACTGTCACAGAGAATGCCCCCCCCCCAACGATTGAACTCAAAACCCTGGGTTTAGCAGGCCGTAGATTTCAGGGAGGGAGGGGGAAGCAAATGAATACAGACCAAGCTGGTTCATTTACTGTTTGCATCCACTCCATCTATCTTTTACATCTTAGGCTGGCAGCAGACGGTGCAGCATGACTGATAGCCGTCGGCATCGTCTGGGTGCTTGGCAGAAGATGCTGTACTACGACTAGCAGCCATGATCGTCAAGACGGTGCAATAGGACTGCCGGCAGGACTTAGTCTCGAGGAGACAAAACATGTCTGCCCAGGCACCTCTGACCGAACTCACTGAGGAGTATGATGACGATGGATATCAGTCGTAATACACCATCAGCTGCCAAAAGGCAAGGAGCTGCTGCTGTATAGCAATGCAGCCCCACGTCTATCAGCACGAAGATAGCTGATGACAGCTACCAGTCATACTGCACCGTCTACTGCCAAAAGGCAGTTAGCTGCTGCTGTGTAGCAATGCAGTACCACGTCTGCCGGCACCCAGATGACATATGGTGATGGTGAGCTGAGCTGAGCGGGCTCCATGCTTGCCGTGGTACGTCATCTTCACAGGTAACCCAGGTAAAAAGGCATGAATTGATTGTCTGCCATTGCTCTGACGGAGGGGGAGGTGCCTGACGACATGTACCCAGAACCCCCGCGATACTGTTTTTGCATCATCAGGCACTGGGATCTCAAACCATAATTCCAATGGGTGGTGGAGACTGCGGGAACAGCAAGCACAAGACTACCCACAGTGCAACGCACCAGAAGTCGACACTAGCCTCGGTACTGTGGACGCGGTCCGCTGACTTAATGCACTTAGAGCATTTTAGGTGGGGACACACACAATCGACTGTATAAAAACGAATTCTATAAAACTGGCTTCTATAAATTTGATCTAATTTCGTAGTGTAGACATACCCTTAAAGGGAGGGTACTTCTGTATTCCTTCCCAGCAAGGGGATTAGCGCTAAAATTGACCTTGCTGGGTCGAATTTGTGGTAGTGTAGACGCAATTTGATGGTATTGGCCTCCAGGAGCTATCTCACAGTGCTCCATTGTGACCACTCTGGGCAGCACTTTCAACTCAGATGCACTAGCCAGGTACACAGGAAAAGTCCCGTGAACTTTTGATTTCATTTCCTGTTTTGTCAGCATGGCGAGCTCACCAGCACAGGTGACCATTCAGTCCTAGAATCGCAAAACAGCTCCATCATGGACTGAATGGGAGACAGTGGATTTGATTACTGTAAGGGGAGAAGAATCTGTGCAGGCAGAACTGCATTCAAAAAGATCAAATGCTGATATATATGCCAAAATCACTCAGGGAATGGTGGACAGTGGCTACACCAGGGACACACAGCAGTGCGACGTGAAAATTGAGGAGCTCCTAAAAAAAAAGGAGGCAAATGGTTGCTCCAGTTCAGAGCCCCATACATGCCGCTACTTTGATCAGCTGCATGAAATTCTAGGGGGGGGGGACATAGGCAGCAATATTCAGAGTCGGGCTGAGCTTCACCAAAATTTGGGGCTGGGGCGCCCTCCCCTCCACCCCCCCGTGGCCCAGCTGCACTGATGCCACTATAGGACTTCGAAGGGGACACTACATAGACCAATGAGAGGGATCTCCCAACGGCAGAGGTAATCCACCTCCCCAGGAGTCAGGAGCTAAGTCGACGGGAGAAGCCCTCCTGTTGCCATAGTTCTGTCTGTACCAGAAGTTAGGTTGGTACAGCTGCGTCCCTTGCTGTGGGTGGAGTTTCACAACTGACATAGGTTGCGAGTGCAGACCAAGCCTCAGCGTCAGGAGGAGGAGAAGGTGGGAGGCGAGGAGAACAGAGCTGGGAAATGGCAGGGTTTGCTCTTCGGAGCCAGACGCCTGAGCCAGAGCACGACTAGACTTGGCCTGCGTCGTGTAAAGCTGGACCTGAAATCGAAAGGGCCACGAATGACACCTCAAAAATGATAGGGGGAGGGGACAGTGGCTCCTTAATTGCTGAGATGCTGAGGTTGGGCTCAGGCAAGAAGGGAGCTGGGGATGTCAAAAGACCTGGAGAGCTTTGGAACCAGGCCGACCCCCATCACTGAGGCCAGAGGGAAATGAGGAGCTCTAGAGCCCTGCCGGTCACCCCCTCCCCATCTACTGCAGTGTCCTGTGTGGGGACAATAGCGACTGTCTCTGTCTCACTCACCCCACACCGCATCCCTCAAACCTGAGCTCTTTGGATTTCCTGCGCTCGGGGTGTTTCCTTTTGTGACGGGGTCCATAGGCGGTGATTCCATGGGTGCTCAGGGGATGGAGCGCCGATGGGGAAAAATTGATGGGTGCTCTGCACGCACTGGCAGCTCCCCACCTCCCAGCCCAGCGCACCTCTGTTCCGCCTCCTCCCTGGAGTGCGCTGCGTGCCTACTTTTTCCTCCTAGCTCCCAGTGCTTGCATTGCAAAAAAGCTGTTTCACGCGACTGGGATGAGGGGTGATACCAGACACCTTTGTGTTCTTGGGGAACCAGGGTGCAGTATCCAGCCTGATTCATGAAAGACATCCCCCACCCCAGCCTCTGCTTAAACCAAAACCCGTCAGAGGAAAAAACTTGCAGAGAGCAGTGAAGGGCCTTGGGAGACACACCTAGACCCCTCCTGACAAGGGTGACAAGATTAAGACATCTCCATTAGCATACAGAATGGAGAGGAGAGACAAATCCCCTAGGGTGACCAGACAGCAAGTGTGAAAAATCAGGATGGGGTTGGGGGGGTAATAGGAGCCTATATAAGAAAAAGCCCCAAATATCAGGACTGTTCCTATAAAATCGGGATATCTGGTCACCTTAAGCTCCCCTAGCCTCATCTGCATGAAAGATGGGACAGGAAGACATCGCAATTTACATACAGAATGGAGAACAGAGAACCACACTGAATTCTGGGACCAGAAAAAGCAGGGAAGCACTGCATCCTGGGAATCTCTGCTCCAGATGCTAATGAACCTATGTCTGCACACACCCAGCTCAGCAGTTATGAGACCAAATCTAGTAATGAATCCTTAATTGATATCCAAATACTGAAGCAGCCTAGTTGCATTGTGAGCTCCCTGGAAGAAAACATCACCCATAGCCAAGAGTGATCAGCTCCTATTGTCTAGTCTAAAGAAAACCCTTGAGTCATCAGTTTACCTATAAACAGATCTAGTGTTCTCCCTTGAACCATTGTATTTTCTCTACAAAAATCCCTACTCATCCTCCAGTCAGGGTTCTGATGCTTAGATCCAAACTAGGCATCAGTTCCACTGGAACTCCATCTCCTGACTGATCGTGCTGGGGGGTCTGCCTGTCTCCAGCATTCAGGACCCTCTGCTACCACCATCATCTGGGAACCCCGACCAGTTCAAGCCTCATGGAGTGGGTAAGATCTCCCCTCTTTCTCTCTCTCTGTTTTCCTTTCTACCTTAGGTATTAACCTTTAATTATGTTATGTTGGTTTAGTCCTCCTTGTGTAGTTATTACTATTATTCAATAAATAACTTTTATAGTTAACTTGGTTGCTTCTCTCTCTCTTGCTAAACTTTACTGTTTCGTGTTTTTAGCTTCCCCCATTCACTCTACAGCAACACTTCTTTTACCTAAGCTAAAGATCCCTGCAGCGCCCAAAATACTGTGGGGTTTGCTCAACAAGTAGGTTACTGACAGTACAATTGTGTTGGGGGAGTGGGGATAGGGACGTGCTGAATCTGGGATACATAAGGGTAACAGCTTGAAAGTGCTGCTTGACCCAGTCCATGGAGCCCAGGGGCATATAAGGAGAGACAGCTTGAAAGTGCTGCTTCCTCCAGCCTAGTGAGTCCAGAGACATATATGGGGTCAGCTTGACAGTGCTGATTGACCCGGTCCGCTCAGACTTGCTCTGTTAATGTATGTGTGGGTGGGTGGGTGTTCATCCAGTTCTGGGGCTGGAGCAACCCAGCCCTAGGGAACCTAGGTCCTGCAGGATAGCTCCATTGGGAGGGGACTTGCAGAAGAAAGAAGTGACACAAGCAGTATATTGATAGGATTACAGAATCCCCTTCCCCAGAAGAGTAACCCGAATAAATGAGCATACCCCAAAGTAATGGGCATATCTGGTAACAGGGGAAACACGGCACGCTCAGGGGAGGAAGCAGGGACGGGGATTTGGGGAAGGGGCCCAATAGGTGCAGGGAGAGGGTGGAGTTGGGGTGAGGAGTTTGGGGAAGGGGTTGGAATGGGGGCGGGGAAGGGGTCGAGTTGGGGCGCGGGGGGGCACGAGCTCCCACCGGCACCAGGGAAAGTTGATGCCTATGACGGGGTCCCAGCGCCTCTCATGAGTACGGAGTACACAGAATCTTAAGACTCAAAATATAGAGAACAAATTTACCCATTTCCTTATGAACACACCAAACCTGCTTTCCTCAGCACTGCTGTATTACTTGGCTGTGTTACTGACAAAAGTTTTAGCATCATTGTAATAAAAGAAGAAAGATAAAAAGTAGGACTGTTGATTAATTACCATTAACTGACACGATTAACTCAAACAAATTAATCATGACAAAAAATTGTGATTAATTTTAAGCACACTGTTTACAATAGAATATCTATTGACATTTATTAAATATTTTTTGATATTTTTCTACATTTCCAACCAAATATATCGATTTCAATTACAAAGCAAAATATAAAGTATACAGTGTTCACTTTATATTATTATTTTTATTACAAATATTTCCACTGGAAAAATGATAAAAGAGATAGTATTTTTCAGTTCATCTCATACAAGGACCACAGTGCAATCTCTTTATCATGAAAGTGCAACTTACAAATGTAGATTTTTTGTTATTACATAACTGCGCTGAAAAATAAAACAATGTACAACTTTAGAGCTGACAAGTCCACTCAGTCCTACTTCTTGTTCAGGCAATCACTTGGAGAAACAAGTTTGTTTACATTTATGGGAAATAATGTTGCTTACTTTTTATTTACAATGTCACCTGAAAGTGAAAACAGATGTTTACAACAGGGTGAGCTGCGGGAGATCCCCCATCTCCAGAGGACTGGGGAGCTCTGGGGGATGTCTTCCCCTAGGCTGGGGAGCTGTGGGGGTTACCCTGCTGCCTACAAGTGTTAGGGAGCACCAGGGATTCCCCCACATCCAGGGGGACTGGAGAGCTCTGGGGCTCCCCCACACTGGCAGTGACTGGGGAGCTGTGAGGGATCCCCCATCTGCTGGAGCTGGGGATCTGCGGGAATGCCCCCCAGGCTGGGGAGCTGCAGCGCTTACCCTGCCACCTATAGTGCCTAGCAAGCTCCATACCTCACCCTCATCCATGGACCCACCCTGGAGAGCTCCGGGAGATCCCATGCAGACTGGGGAGCTGCAGAATGCCCCTGCCGGTGATGGCTGGGGAGCCACGGGATATTCCCCCATGGCCAGAGCTCCAGCAGTCCCCCACACTTACAGGCACTGGGCAGTCAGGTGGATTCCCCAGCACCTGGGGACTGGGGAACTCTGGGGGATTCCTCCCCAGGCTGGGAGCTGCGGTGGTTGCCCAGGTGCCTGCAGTGGCCAGGGAGCTCCCAGGGTCCCTCTGAATTGTGGGGACTGCAGAGCTGCAGGGTATTCCATCCCCCCACTTGCTGAGATTGGAGAGTGCAGAGCCGCCTGGAGATCCCCTCTGCCCGCGGAGATTGGATTCCCCCACACAAAAGAAAGGATAATTTTTGCAGCGTCTCAACAGCACACAGTCATTGGATGAACAATAGGCTTTTGAAGTAACCTTCTATTTCCTAAACATCACTGGTAACATGGATTAACATGAGGTGATTCTGTATGAAGCAGTTCATAGACAGTTTACCACAAACTTTCAGGAGACAAACAATGACATTATTACAACCAAGTTTTGTCTAAATGTTAATATTCCCTTTTGGGGAATTCACAGAATAGAGCCCTAGACAGGAACCATTTATTTCCATTGTTAACCTGTAACAAGATATAGCTAAACAAAGTCTACTACAGTTACCATCTTCTTCCATGTCTTAACAATACACGTTTACCTTTCAAAGCTCTAGTTTATCTAACGAGTACACACTTTTCTAACATGTCTCTAAAGCTTGATTCTAGGTCAATTACTTAACACCTTCTGTCCCTGCATCAGAGAAGTTTAGAAGTGAAATTTCCACATAGTCTAAACACTTGTGAGGTCTCTATCCTGCGTGGATTCTCTGATGTTTAAGAAGGCGTGACCTCCATGTGAAACCTTTTCCACAGAATAAACACTTGTGTGGTCCCTCTCCTGTGTGTAATGCCTGATGTTTAAAAAGAACTGACCTCCATTTGAAACTTTTCCCACAGTCCAAGCATTTGTGAGGTCTCTCTCCTGTGTGGATTCTCTGATGTTGATTAAGATCTGATCTCTGTATGAAACTTTTTCCCACAGTCCAAGCACTTATGTGGTCTCTCTCCTGTGTGGCTTAGCTGATGTCTAATTAGTTCTGACTTCCAAATGAAACATTTCCCACATTCAAGGCATTGATAGGGTTTCTCTCCTGTGTGGCTTCTCCCATGGTTATTCAGGTTTGAGCGATTATTGAAGCTTTGTCCACGGTCCAAGCATTGAAGGGGTTTCTCTCTAGTATTAGGGTTACCATATTCAAACATTTAAAAAAGAGGACACTCCGCGGGGCCCTGGCCCCACCCCCGGCCCCACCCCAACTCCACCCCTTCCCCGCCCCGTCCCCGTCCCTTCTCCATCCCCATTCCAACCCCTTCCCCAAAGTCCCTACCCCAACTCTGCCCCCTCCTCTGAGCACCCCGCATTCCTCCTCCTCCCTCCCGCTCTGATCTTGGTTGGTGGTTGCTAAATGCTTCCCTGCTCCCCACTCGCCCTGCAGCCCCTGCACCTCCCCACCCCTGCAGTCTCTATACCCCCTGCACCACCCTGGCCCTGCAGCCTCTATGCCCCTGCCTGCCCTACTCCTCTTCGCCCTGCAGCCCCTGCACCCCCTCACCCCTGTAGTCTCTGCGCCCCCTGCCTGTCCTGCCCCTGCAGCCTCTATGCTCCTGCCTGTCCTGCTCCTCCTCGCCCTGCAGCCCCTGCACCCCCCCGCCCCTGCAGCCTCTGTGCCCCCAATCCCCACTCGCCCTGCAGCCCCTGCACCCCCTCACCCCTGTAGTCTCTGCGCCCCCTGCCTGTCCTGCCCCTGCAGCCTCTATGCTCCTGCCTGTCCTGCTCCTCCTCGCCCTGCAGCCCCTGCACCCCCCCGCCCCTGCAGCCTCTGTGCCCCTGATCCCCACTCGCCCTGCAGCCCCTGCACCCAGCTGCCCATGCAGCCTCTGCACCCCAATCTGCCCTGCCTCTGCAGCCTCTATGACCCTGCCTACCCTGCTCCTCCTCGCTCTGCAGCCCGTGCACCCCCCTGCCCCTGCAGCCTCTGTGCCCCCTGCTCCCCACTCACCCTGCAGCCCCTGCCCCTGCAGCCTTTATGCCCCTGCCTGCCCTGCTCCTCCTCGCCCTGCAGCCCCCGCACCCCCCTGCCCCTGCAGCCTCTGTGCCCCCTGCTCCCCACTCGCCCTGCAGCCCCTGGGAAGAAACCTCTTGTGGCCAACAGGCTTGGTAGAAGCCGTGAGTGATATCTGCTGACTACTGTACTATGCTGGGTGAGATGAGGAAGAACCGAGGGTGCTTACTCATACCATATATTTGGGATTCTCAACTTTTTCCTTCATTCCCCATTTCTGTGTCAGTCCTCACCTGTGTGGTCACCTCTCAGGCTCTCTCTTTCCTTGCAGACCTGGAGATGCGGGACCCATGGCTCTTCCCCACGTTCCAGGCTGGAGATCAGCTCAGGTTTGGGAATGGAGAATCCTATGCAGGGAGGGAAATCAGACCAGATCAGGGTG
Organism: Malaclemys terrapin pileata; assembly: GCF_027887155.1. NCBI lineage: Eukaryota > Metazoa > Chordata > Testudines > Emydidae > Malaclemys > Malaclemys terrapin. The sequence goes on along the minus strand of NC_071517.1, from coordinate 40,434,034 downwards.
CATGGAGGACTGAGAGCGCGTCTGTCACAAAGGACATTCTGTGAGCAGAAGCTGTCCCTGTGCTCTGCTGGGGAACGTGGAACCCAAGAGGATGGGAACGTGGTCGCTGAGCCCTCTTGGGAGAGGCAGACATCTGGGGAGGTGAGGGGAATTTTTACACCCTCACTAGGAGTTCCCAGGATCTGCCTAGTCTAGGGGCCTTGCTGACTCACGCACATCTCTGGCTTTAAACCCCTGCCTATTCCTAAACCTTCCCAACAGCTGGAGCTATTCTCAAGAAGGGCAGTAAATAAGGATTGTGTGTGTGAATGGGAATCAATACAGAAAGGACAATGTATTAATTCTGCCCCTTGACACATTCCTGTGCCTCCCTTAGGAAGCCCTGCCCCATAGTTTGAGAATTGCTAGTGTAGAGAGTCACCATGGTGATTGGTAGCCAAGATGGTAACACCCGCTCCTTTCCGTCTCCGGGATCCCCAGAGAAAATGTCTGAGCAGGAGAGCAGAACAGATCCCATTGACATTAACGTTCCAAAACACATTTTGGTCATTTCAGCTATAAACATTCCCTCCATCCTTGAGCCCCTCCCCCCAGTAATTTCAATGAGACTGAGCTAGAATTGGGCAGGTCGCAGGGGTGACGGGTATAATCTCTGAATTATTGATCCTTGAATTAACAGAATACAGGAACCCTTGGGATAAATTGTTAACCTCTAACAAGATATAGCTAAACATAGACCACTACAGTTACCCCCTTCTTCCAAGTCTTTAACAATACACGTTTACATTTCAAACTCTAGCTTATCTAAGGTGGATGCACCTCTCTCTAAAGGTTGAATCGGAGTCAATTACATGCGACTTGCTTAACCCTTTCTTGCCATGTGTCGCACAAGTATGTGTGGATTCTCCCATGTTTAATGAGGTCTGACCTCCATCTGAAACTTTTCCCCCAGTCCAAGCACTTGTGGGGTCTCTCTCCTGTGTGGATTGCGTGATGATTAACAAGGTCTGTCTTCCTCTTGAATCATTTCCCAAAATCAAAGCACCTGTGGGGTCTCTCTTCTATGTGGATTGCCCGATGTTTAACAAGGGATGACCTCTCTATGAAACTTTTCCCACAGTCCAAGAACTTGTGGAGTCTCTCTCCTGTGTGGGTTGCCTGATGTTGAACAAGGTTGGATCTTTGTTGGAAATTTTTCCCACAATCCAAGCACTTGTGGAGTCCCTCTCCTTTGTGGATTACCTGATGTTGAACAAGGTTTGACTTTTGTATGAAATTTTTCCCACAGCCCAAACACTTATGGGGTCCCTCTCCACTGTGGGGAAATAGAACTGGGGGCTTCCTTTTAATAACCTGAGTAACACCGAAGGCCTAAATTCAGACCCTCTGACAGAGGCTCGGTACAGGACTAAGCAGTACAATTCCCTGCCAAACTTGGTCAAGGGTCATGACCAGAGGAGGGAGGGGGAAGGAAGTAACAGTGGTAAAGGCCTTGGGAACCTAATAACCGCATGTTTATGAAATATAATAACCGCTTGTGTGAAGCAATAAGTAACTTTAGCTAAATGCAAACTGACTAAATGCAACTCTTCCTGTTGTTCCAGCTATCTGCAAAATCAGCCAATCATATACCTTCTTTGAGCGTCCTATGTTAACCCCCTTGTGCCCATAACCGTAAAGCCCCGGAAAATAATATGTACCCTGATGAGAAATACCCCTAAATTGGTGCCAAGTAACACCCATAACGGAAAAAAAACAAGTGACCCCTTACCTAATAGGCACCCAATTCTCGTAAAATAATAAGGAAGGTGCCGGAAATAGGGGGGCAGGCCCCAACTTTAATTTTTCCACGAGGTATGATTTTTCCACTGTGCTTGCAGTTTGATGGAATAAAGTAGCCTGCGAGCTGCTGCTAGGAGTGTCAGTCTTCAGACTGCACCCCAGTGCACTAGTATGTATGTCAATAAACTGGCCTCAGGCTTGAGTCTGTAAACTAAAATCAATGCATGGGTGTCTTTGACCACGACAATTTGGGGGCTCGTCCGGGATCACTCGATGTCCCACCGGTCCGGAGGACCGTGGACCTCTTCCACACCGATCCCAGGCACCAGGTAAGAGACCCTTGTCTCTATTTGGGCTTCGGTGGGGATCTGCCCATAGGCTCTGGGTTCAGGTAAGGGTGCGCTGTGATCCGAACCTTTTAAGGCTAGACTCATTTGCCTGACGCCTGTTCATTTTGTGTGTGTCCGTTCTGTAACTTGTCTGTTTAATTTCTTGCATCATGCTGCATTATCTCTATCATTGTTTACTTAGTCTATAAGCTGGGGGGGGGGGCTCAGGGGACTGTCTGTTTAGTGGTGTGTACACGAGGGTCTTAGACCCAATGGTTTCTTTGGAACAGCCTCGGTGAAATTACTGGGATATCCGTCTGGCAGTTAAACATGTTTAGAGTGCAAGCCCAGTATAAAAACAAGTTTTGGATGACAGGAGATTATTCAGGCAGGAACAGAGGCTAAATAGACTGTGTGATCTCTCCGGAACATAAAGGAAACCGTTACTAACTACGAGGACAAGAAGTACGCCAAGCTCCTATGCTTTGCTTTTATAGATTCCTACCTTGTGTTAGTCAGCTTTGTGGCTCTCACCCTTTGGGGAGCGGTTCCCCCAGAAGGTGAAGGACAGGCTGCTGAGGAACCCTGGGAAAGTGGACCCCATAGTGAGTAAGGGGGTGGAATCCACTCCCTGGAACCCACTGCGGGTGGGGCAAGGGACTGGAAATACCGGAGACCCCACTCCGTGAGTGGGGCTAAGCACAGGGCACCCTGGAACCTACTGCGGGTGGAGCAAGGGACTGGGAATACCAGAAACCCCCATTGCACAAGTAGGGCAAGGTACAGGGAATCCTGAAGCAGCCAAGGAGGGTTGGCAGGGCTCCTGCCAGCAATCGGCTGGCAGTGTGACAGAATGCCATAATGAAGTCCCGAATTAGGTGTGCTGTGTGATTGTGGGTCGTAAGGGGATCCCCATCCTTTTCTGGCCATTAAATGACGATGGCGTCCCTCCTTGCTCAGAGAGCAAAGAGGCCCCAGGAAACTGCCCACATACTCCTGGACAGTAGAGTTACCCATCCCATTCTCTTGAAGGCGGGCTGGTGCTCTCTGCCAGAGGAGGGGTGTGAGGGGACCGCGCCTTTCCCAACTTTCTGTGTGACTGACCTGTGACCGAAACCTTTCCCCAAATCTTCCTCTTGGAGCCTGGACTCGCGTATGGGTGAGCTCCCTTCCCTTACTCGGAGAGAGGGGGAGTCCCTGGAAATCGCCCGCCGTACCGGAGGCAATAGAGTATCCTACCCCGTTCCTTTAAAAGACAGGTTGGTGCCCTTTGCCGGAAGGGGTGTGTGAGAGGACCTCCCTTATAAATCCTCCCCAGTGGCATGAATGTTGAGGAGTTGGCCTCACCTGGGTAAAGAGGCTAGGAAAATTGCTCTCACCTGGAAAGGAGACCAAGGCTTACTGCAGTATTCTAGTGTTGTTGTGTTGTTTAACCGCTCTTTATGTATAATAGCAATTGCTTTGTTAAATAATTAATCCTCTCCTACAAGGGGGGTTAGCCAAAAAGCCCACCCTCCTTGCTGAATTGGTAGTAAAACAATGCCTGTGCCCATGAAGAAAAAAAAAGTGAACCAGCAAAAAAAAAAAAGAAGGATTGGGCCCAAACGGGCAGGCAACCGCAGTTTAAGGAAGTTAAAAGAAAGAAAGTAAAAAGTTAAGTCTGTAATTACTGGTGGGAATTAAGCAGTGAAACTATCAATAAATGTTAAAAGAAAAATTCTTGGTTTCTTTGCAGCCATTCCTTTGGGAGTGTCTGTAAATAATCCAGGCAGGGAGGTTATATAGGTAAATTATTTAACTATAAAAGAGATAGTTGAATTTGTTAAAAAATGCTCCTGGTGTGTATAATTTTTGTTTTATAAGTTTAAAATAAATTAATGTTGTTTTGGGGTTATAGAAAAAAAAATACTTTTGCCAAACAAAGTAAACTAGTGTTCTTTAGTTTTGGTATTTAGCATTTAATCTTTAAAATAACTTAATGCTTTACAAAATTTAAATTGTTATAAATAAAACCAAAGTTGTGGCTGCAGCAGGGTAGTCAAAGCCAGGAGAATGGAAAATTTTAAATCTGTTTTGGTAACAAATAGCAAATAAAAGCTAATATCAACTAAAAAGCCACAAATTGTTCTTGAAGTGTTGCTGGGAACACCTTATACCCTGATCACCTTTGGCGCTCCCTGGACGGTTGTGCCTCAGGTGCTCTGGCCCTATTTGCTCGCGTGCATCACCGGATGACCGTGCACCATTGATTGCTGCAGTTAAATAAGACTTTTCCTCTGTGGCCCAGCACTACTGCCAGCAACATAATGATTAGGCAGGCAGCACTTTTTCCTCTTTGGGAACTTTTTCTAAATATTTGGATTAATTTTATTCAAATGTTTAAATGTTATAATTGTAAGTATGTGCAGTTTGCCAAAAACAAGGTAACTTATCTTGGTCATGTACTCACCCCTGAGTATCGAGCGTTATCTAGTACCCGTATTCAGTCAATTCTTAACATTCCCCGACCAAAAACAAAACGCGAAATGCGGGGATTTTTAGGCCTTGCAAAATTCTGCCGTTCCTGGATTCCAGGCTTTGGGAAAATGGCAAAACCCCTCTTTGAACAGATCACCCATAATGCTAAGAAGCCCCTTCACTGGGACTCTGGGACCGTCAAAGCCTTCCAGGGAATTAAAACAGCCTTGGCCTCAGCCCCAGCCCATGGACTCCCCGATTATCGCAAACCCTTTGTTCTCTATGTACATGAGCGACTTGGGGTGGCCTCTGGTGTCCTTACTCAGGCTTTTGGACCCAAAAAACGACCTGTGGCCTATTTCTCCCAAAAATTGGAGGCTGTGGCACAGGGCTTTCCTGGCTGTCTCTGAGCAGTGGTTGCTGCTGGTCTCCTGGTACCCCAAGTGGAAAAATTTACCTTGGGCCATCCACTGACCCTACGGACCCCTCATGCAGCTCAACAACTGTTAGTCCAAAAGGGCACGCAATATTTGACCTTTCAAACATTAACGCATTTGGAAGTTTCTTTATTATCCAGGACCAATTTAAAAATTAAACAGTGCCATACCTTGAATCCTGCAACCCTTTTACCGTTCCCGGACTATAATCACGAGCCCTCACATGATGGTCTTCAAATAATGCAACATCAAAAAAAACCTCGAGTAGAACTTTCAGATGTGCCCATTCCAAATGCTGAACTGGAACTGTACACTGATGGTTCAGCACGGGTCATGGAGGGCCAGCGGGTATCTGGGTTTGCAGTAACTACTCAGTTTAATGTATTACAGTCTGCTCCCCTGGGACCTTCCACCTCAGCCCAGGCAGCAGAATTGATAGCCCTCACCTGAGCATGTGAGTTGGCAGCCACGTCAGTTGGTGAACATATATACTGACTCGAAATATGCCTTTGGTGTTTGCCATGCCACAGGCCAACTGTGGGCAGAGCGTGGCTTTATTACCTCCAGTGGCACTAAGGTGGCCCATGGGCCCCTGATCCTGAAATTATTGAAAGCCATACATCTGCCATCTGAAATTGCCATCGTCCATGTTCGGGCCCATCAGAAGGGAAACGATCCCACCATTTGTGGGAATCGGTTAGCTAATTCAGCTTCAAAAGCAGCCTCCCTACAGCCATATGTTACCAAGCAAATGGTACTCACATCCTCCACCCCGCCAACTCCAGTCCCAGCCCCTTTTATCCCTAAGCCATGAAAGGTCAAGCGTTAAAAAAGCATGGGGGCCACCAAGACCCAAGGGGGAAAGTGGCAACTGCCAAATAAAAAAAGAGCATTGCCCCAATCTTCTCTACGGCCTGCCCTATTTAAACTACACCAGGAAACCCATGGTGGCGCAGAGGCCATGGCAGCTACTGTAAATAAACTTTGGTATGCTCCTGAAGTATTCCAGGAAGCTAAACAACTCCTTGCCACTTGTGACATCTGTGTAAAATTCAATCCAAGGGGGGAACTTAAAGCCCCCCCCCCCCCCCCCCCCGGAGCCAGGTTATGGGCATACACACCCTTCAAGCGACTTCAAATTGACTACTCAAAAATGTCTAAGTGCCAGGGCTACAAGTACCTCCTTGTAATCGTGTGCCAACTGACTGGTTAAACTGAAGCATTCCCGACTAAACAAGCAACTGCCTTAACAGTAAAAAAAACCTTATTAAACCATGTCATTCCTAGGTTTGACCACCCTAGGTCTATTAACTCTGATCAAGGGACTCATTTTATTGCCCAGATTATTCAAAACATTGCAAAAGCCCTAGGTATTGTCTGGCTTCTACACACCCCTTGGAGACCACCATCTTCAAAACAAGTAAAAAAAAATAAACCAAACTTTAAAACTTAAACTCTCTAAGCTATGTGCTCAAACTGGGTTAAAATGGCTTCAAGTTCTGCCTTTGGCCCTCTTGGCAGTTCAAACTGCCCCTAGAGGCCGGCTCTGTCTCTCACCCTTTAAACGTTTATTTAGCAGGCCAGACACCGGATTTGCTAACCCAAAATTTGTAACTAATTTAGCCACTTAAGGTAACAAGGAGCTAACCAAATATGTTGTTTCCCTTCAAACCACTCTCAAATCTCTCCAATTTCAGTCCCTACCCGCTGATGTTCCTGCCCGCCGAATCGCTCCAAAAAACTGGGTCTATGTAAAAAAGTAAAAACACAAGCCTCTCCAACCCCGGTGGGCGGGCCCTTTCCAAGTCCTTCTTACCTCTCACACTGCCATTCAAGTAAAAAAGCGAGACACTTGGATACACCACACCCGAGTCAAGCTAGCCCCTAGGACGGGGCCAAAAGCAGACAACTTCGAACCTCAAGGAAGCACTGCCAGCTCTTCCCACCGCGACCCGGAAAAGCCAGAAGCAGACGATACCTGGAAAGCTGAACCTCTTAAGGGACTAAAGCGTCTGTTCCAGCAAACAAAATCCTAAATCTTTATAACTATGGGTTCTCAGACGGTGCTACAGTGGCTGTTGCTTTTGGGTTTGCCCCTTGTACAAGCGAACCCACACCCAGCCGCTAAACCTCTTCAGCGAATAGCCACATTGGGACACTTATCTGATTGTTGGCTATGTCACAAAACCCGCTCTAAAAAAAAAAATTATAAGCTGTACCTGCAAATCTTTCGGTGTGGTGTGGCCCGGGTGTTACCAAATGTCCAAGTAAACAACACATTAAATGCCAGCCAAATCCTCAACCTGGGCAGCTATGTCCATAAGTTTTTCACCCCCCCTTATAAAAACTCAAGCAAAACTCGCCAACAATCCCCTAGTAGTCAGGCAAACGGGGTTTCACTCCTTTGTTCGTGCGCTCATTCCTGGGTTAAAAATAGCCAAGCTAAAAAAAGCAGTAATAAATATTTCTGCAAAACTAAAAAAAATAACCAGTGCGTCAATAAACACTTTCCAAAAATTAAAACAAAAAATCAATAAAATAGCAAAAATAACTTTGCAAAATAAACATATATTTAAATGCTATAACTGCTAAATTAGGGGGGGCTTGTGCTCGCATAAAAAAGTGTTATTTCTATGTTAATCATTCCGGCTTAAGTAAGCAACATTTACAAGCCATTAAAAATGCTGATGCTGCTGTTGTTTTCCGTGCTGTATCTCTTAATCACGCCTTTAGTTTTAAAAACCTCCTTCCAAACCTTAAGTCATGGTTTACGGGGCTCTTTCAAACAATTATTAAATAAATTATTTTCTTTCTATATATTATCTAAATAATAATACAATGTGCCAAATGCCTATATAATGCTATAATCAAAAGCTCTGCTATCCATAAAAAAACCCAGTATCTGTCCCTCCAGCTTAATCGCAAATTGTGTAATGGGCCTGACAATTTTTGAATTTGTCAGGCCCCCCAAAAAAACTCTATAAAAATTACTAGTAACCCCCCTTAACACAGCAGCCTTTATGTCAACCAGCAGCCATTAAAAAATAGCAAACACTTCAAATACACAGTAGCCTAAAGTTTTCAACTGTTTTCCCTTCAAGGCCTTAAGGTAATTAAAGCTGGTCCCAAGCCGGTTTTCATTAACCAAATAGCAAGAGCACAGGTCTAACTACCACCAATCAAATGTTAACACTGCAAAAACCTTTATCTAAATATATATAAAAAATCTGTAAAATATGTATAAAATGAAGTTTTTATACCAAGGTGCAAAGCTCTCCTTTCTTCTGCAAAATAAAGCAACTCTTCCTTATCCCTGTCTGGCTGTTATTGGCTCTCAACTAGGTGGACCCAATATTTCAATAACACCCCCCCCCACTGGAAAAGCACCAGGTTAAAGATGGATTCCAGTTCAGGTGACATGATCACATGTCACTGCAAGACTTCATTACTCACTTGCCAGCACATACATATACAGGACTTAAGTAGTAACTTAACAATATTGCTAAGTTTTATTACTCATTTTTAAAAAATGCCTTCTAAAACAGGAACAAAGTATAATTCATTGTTACACAGATTAAAACTACCCTCACTTTTTCTTAGTGCCGACTTCATGCTTGTCACTGGTAAATACAGCCATCTGCAGACAATGGGAGTCATCAAGATTCCAAACCATCCTTAATGGCCCACACTTTCCATAATTACAATAGGCCCTCAGAGTTATGTTTTATATTTCTAGTTTTAGATACAAGAGTGGTACATTTCTACAAATAGGATGATCACACTCAGTAGATTATGAGCTTTGTAATGATACCTTACAAGAGACCTTTTGCATGAAGCATATCCCAGTTACGTTATGTTCACTTTTTACCATATTTTTCTAAAACTATCCCAGTTACATTATATTCACTTATTATCATGTTTTTATAAAACCATATAGACTGCACCATGTCACAGGTGTGAGCTGAAATTATTTTCTTTCAGGGGAAGGCTGGCAGTGCTCCCGTTTTGCTGGAGAATGCCTGGCTGGAGATCTGTAGCCAATCAGTCACACACCTTCATTCTGCTGCTGTTTCAGGTAGCTTGCCACTGCAGCCAGGACTCTATTGCGGCAGAGTGGATTTGAGATCAGATTCAATAGGGAATCTGGGGAATGGCCTTCTGGAGCCAGAAAAGGACCTGCAACGGCAATGGGAAAGCCATGCTGGGCAGAGATGCTGCTGTGGAAGCAGCTCGTAACTTCACGAGCAACCAGATACACTATTGTAACACACCTTTACTCATACTGGGATGAGATATACTGTTCCCCGTGTTGTGGAAAATTGACCACACGGTTGATTTTGGATCAGACAGCCTGAGACTCCTTTATTGATCAATCAAACATGCATACATGGGGGAGTCAGCCAAGGCAGCCGAACCCCCCCGACAGATAAAATACGGGTTTCAGAGTAGCAGCCGTGTTAGTCTGTATCCGCAAAAAGAAGAACAGGAGTACTTGTGGCATCTTAGAGACTAACAGATTTATTAGAGCATAAGCTTTCGTGGACTACAGCCCACTTCTTCGGATGCATCCGAAAGCTTATGCTCTAATAAATTTGTTAGTCTCTAAGGTGCCACAAGTACTCCTGTTCTTCTTTTTGCAGATAAAATACGGGAGCTTATATAGGATAAAACCACAATTAGTAATACATACTTTCTTATCCACATTATTGCCATATTTGGAATACAATATCCATAAAAGGGAATATAGCATAGCAAGCTTTCCTGTTATTCTTAGTTTACCCTTTGCGGTTTCTTGCTCTGTCACCTGACATCTATCAATCATAGTCTGTTACAAAGGTTAATTCTACTTTTATAATTTCTACAGTTAGTTCTGCTTTTATGATTTCTGTCTACCCTTCTCCTTTTACCTCCCCCTTCCCTCCAGCTCACACATACAGTTCACCTGACCCTACATACAATTCACTTGACCAAAGTTTAGGCCTTAGACCATTTTCCCTCCACACCCGTGTGTAAGGCAAACTGGTTACATAGTTGAAAACTTCCTTCTGACAGTCTTGCTGCTTCTTGGCAGCCAGCTGCTGGCAGCTGTGGTGGATGGGTTCAAGCAGAGGATCTCATTGTTGCTGGGTTTTTTTTGCTGGTGAACGATATGCCTGAGAATACGAAATATGCCTGAGAATTGTAGTAATTAGTCAAACACACAACATGCAGTTATTTTTGGCCAACAGAAGTGGTCTCCAGGAGCTATGAGGAGGAGGCTGGAGAGATCTCCAACAACCAGGACAAATAACATGGCCTGGAGTAAAGTGAAACAAGCCAGAAGCATTGAGTACAAATAATCTATTGAGTGCTGTTTGTGTTTGCAGGCACCTCCAAGCCTTATGACTGACCATGACCTTCTATTCCCAGCCCTAAAAGGCAATCTAGTATTTGACACCATTGCAGCCAATTTTGCTAAGAAGTTAACAGAGAAGGTGCCCAAGGTTGCTCAAGTCAAAATGGGGACTACATCCAGGGTATCTAATATGGAAGCTCCAGGGCTTAACTATCCAGCCCCAGTGCCTTAGCTGAAAGTATCAGATCTCTGTTTATTGGTTCTGTTGTTGCTAATCGTGACTGACACCACACCAGAGCCAGCAATAGGAGCCCAGAGTCATGGTCACAAATGTTCTACTGATGACAGAAAAATACTTGGGTAACCCACTGTCATAGCCTGTGTCATGTCACTTCTAGCGGCTGCTCCACACACAGCACAGCAATTATTCCCAGAGCTGAAGTGGTGGGGTGGTTGTTGGGGAACTGAAGAGACGTGACTCAAATCCTGCGGCAGAGCCAGGCAGGGGAACTTGGTAGTTCAGTGTGCTTTCTATTTGGGTTTAATTAAATGAAATTAATTATCTATGTTGTTGTTTTTCAAGGTTTGCTGCCTTCACACCATTTATATCTGTAGGTTATGGAGTGATGTGCAACCAGACATAGCTATTCCACATTTCAGCCATTCAGCACATTACATTTATTGCTAGTGTCTGCATGCAAAAATCCCAGCTGGGGAATGAAAGGGAAACAGACAAGAAGAATGTTTGATATGTTTCATTTACCTTAAGTAAATGTCAGGCTTAAAAGGAGCTGAGAGGGAACTTTCAGAACCAGACCACATGGTAAAAACATCCACAAATTGGGAGAAGTGTCATTCTGAAAGGTACCAGAGTGGAAATACTGTCCATGAACTAGGGTGTGTGCGTTAATGCTACAGTCTCTTGTTCTGAAACATTTTATAGATCTCCCTCTCTTGGTCTCTTTCCTTCTCACACTCCTTTGATTTTATCCACTTTTATACATCATTTTCTCTAGCACTCACTCTCCACCTGTTTAATTCTCTGAGTCTCTCTAACTCTTCTCTAATCCAAAAAACAACAAGAAGTCTGGTGGCACCTTAAAGACTAACAGATTTATTTCGGCATAAGCTTCTCTGATCCGTGTCACAGATCATTCCAACTCAGGCATCCCGTACTCTCTGCTGAATGTATCCCCTCCCCTCTCAACGCCCCCTGAGCTTTTCCCTTCTCAGGATTGTTTTGCCTTCACTCTTCTCATTTCAGCTTCTCCCCCACTTTCCCCAGGCTTCTCTCCTTACTCCTGTTTTTCTTTATCTTCACCTTTTCCCATTTCATTTCTTCTCTCCCTTCTGGTGAAACCTGCCCTGTCCTTGACTCTCCCCTCCCCACAGCCATCTCTTCTTCATCAAGCTGACATCTCCCTACCCCCAACTCCTTCCTACCACAGCATCCCTTCCCCTTCCCTGATGGCCTGGACGTCACACTCCTCAGTCCCTGGGTCTCCCTCTCCCAGGTTCCCAGCTGGTGTGAAGCCTCCAGCTTTTCCCCAAATCCTAATTAATTAATTATCTTCCCCTGGCACCCCCACATCTGCCTTTCCCCAGCCCAGCTGTTAATTCTGCCTCACAACCCCCACATCACTTCTGCCCCAGCCCCTCCCTCAGTTCTGACCCTGCAGCCCCCCCGCATCTGCCCCCAGGCCCCTCTGCTCCTCCTACACCCCAGGGGTTCTTCCCCCTCCCCCAGTGCCAGGTTTACAATGGCTCCAGTGGGTCCATGGAGCTGGGCCCATGCTCAGAAGGGGCCCTGGCCTGCTCCACTTGCACTGAGCCCCAAGACACCACTGGTTCCCCCCACCCACCACTTGCTACTCTTGGCCTGTCCACCTGCTGCCTCCTCGTCCCCACTCCCTGCTCCTCTCTGCCCCCTGGCCAGACCCCAGTGCACCTCCGGCTCCGGGCAGTCTCTGCTTCCCACCACTTGTGGGATCCCACCTGTCTCCTCAGAGCTGAGCCGCCTGGGACTGGTGCAGAAGCCTGGCCACTCTCAGCCAGGGTCAGGGGGGGTAGGGTGGGGGAAGGTGACAGTGCAGGGAGCTTGGCTGGGCCCCTTCAGGGGAAGTGCATCTTGAGGGAGCCAGCCCTGGCCTGGCTGATCACACCATGCCCGAGGGACCGGAGTGACTCCCCGCTGTGGGACTAGCTCTGGCTGTGCTGCCAGCTCAGCCTGGCAGACTCAGTTGCCTCCCAGCAGGGCCAGTGAGTGTGGTCGGGAGGCAGGGCCTGGGGGAGGTAGGGGGGTGCTGGGCTGTGAGGGGGCAGGGAAGATGTGTATGTTGGGGCACTAGGGAGTGGGGGTTCTGTGGGGGGTGCTGGGCAGTTGTGATGGGGCTGTGGGCAGGGGTGCTGGGCAGGGATGGTGTTGTGCAGGGTGCTATGCATTTCTGTGGAGGGGGTTGAGGGGGTGTTGTCCATAGGGAGTCAGGACGATGTTGGGTGGGGGGGGGGGGCTGTGTGCCACAACATGGGACCACCCCCCGAGGGGAAGGGGCATGTTGGCAGCACAGGGCTGGGCAGGCCACTGTGTGTCTGGCAACTGCTGGTTTGTAAATAATGCCCTTCCACTGGGCTGGGCAGAGTGGGGCTGCCCCTGCCATGCCTCATTGCCCCTGGCTGGCCCCTCACTCTGGGGACCGACCTCCACACACCATGCTCCATTGCCTCCATGGGAGCCCACAAATAAGATTGGTGCAGGGCCCACAAAAGGTTAATCTTGCCCTGCCCTCCCCTTCCCATCACTGGTGCTACAGGGAATGGGGGGGGAGTTTCCAGAGATCATAGAGATGAGGTATCAGGGGTTGGGTAGACAGTGGTCCTCCAGGAGCATAGAAATGAGCCAGGACAGTAGGTAGTTGCAGGGGCGGCTCCAGGGACCAGTGCACCGAGCGTGTGCCTGGGGCATCAAGCCGCGGGGGGAGGCCTGCCGGTCGCCGTGAGGGCGGCAGTCAGGCTGCCTTCGGTGGCATGCCTGCGGAAGGTCTGCCAGTCCTGAGGTTTTGGCAGCAATTCAGCGGCGGGTAAGCCAAAGGCATGGGACTGGCAGACCTCCCACAGGCATGACCTCCCACAGGCATGACGTCGAATCCACGTTACCAGCGGACCTCCTGCAGTCATGCCGCTGAAAGCCACTTGACTGCCATGCTTGGGGTCGCAAAATACATAGAGCCACCCTTGGGTAGATGGGACTCCTCCTGGTCATTGGGGCTACGATGACTGTGGCTAGAGAAGCCCATTTTTCCATTCCCATTTGGTTGTTTCCTCCCCCCCATGTTTCAGGGACACTGGGCTTGTCTACACTGGCAAGTTTTGTCACCAAAAACTGTCATTTGGCCACAAAACAGCAAGAGCCTACACACTACAATGGAACTTTTGTTGTGAAAAATGCACAGTTTTGGCGACAAAAAACTTCCACTCCGACGAGAGACTTTTGTCTTTTCCCCTCCCTTTATTATCGACAGAGAGGCAGTGTAGACACTGCTGATTGTTTTGTGGACGGAACTGGCTTTTATCAGCAGAGGCAGCCATAAACTGGGAAGTGTATGGTCACATCCTCACATTCCAAACTAGTCACATTGAAATAAGGTTCTGTTGGGCTGTTAGGAATACAATACTGTCCTGATATTCCTATCACCTCCAGAGAAAGAGAAGAGCCTAGAAGATGTAAAAGGAAACTTAGTTTGATAGCATCCTGTCTGGCAAGAACTCACTCATCAATAGCTGGGATGTGAAATCCTCATTTTTGTATTGTTCTATCACTGTAGTCTCCACTTCCCTATTGTTTGTCTGTATAATCTCTGTCTGGTTCTGTGATTGTTTCTGTCTGCTGTATAATTAATTTTGTTGGATGTAAACCAATTAAGGTGGTGGGATATGATTGGTTAAATAAATAACCATGTTACAATATGTTAGGATTGGTTAGTTAGATTTCAGTAAAATGTTTGGTTAAGGTATAGCTAAGCAGAACTCAAGTTTTACTATATAGTCTGCAGTCAATCAGGAAGTAAGGGGGGAATGGGAACAGGGAATGAGGGTGGGGGAATTGGAATCATGTTTCGCTAAGGGGAGGTGGAAAATGGGAACAGGGACACAGGCAAGGCTCCGTGGTGTCAGAGCTGGGAAGGGGGACGCTGAGGAAGGAAACTGGAATCATGCTTGCTGGAAGTTCACGCCAATAAACATTGACTTGTTTGCATCTTCGGACTTCGGATATTGTTGCTCTCTGTTCATGCGAGAAGGACCAGGGAAGTGAGAGGGTGAAGGAATAAGCTCCCTAACACCCCCAGTCAGAGCCCAGACAAACCTGGATACTGCTGGGGACCTGGCACCAGGGCAGGAGGGTATCAAGGGAGTGAGATCCTGGAACTGACCCCTTTATCCCCCATAGCCCAGATCCCCCCTCAGGGCTATGGCTGATCCCTCCCTTCCTCCTCACAGACTCTCTGGCCTCCCCTATAGCCCAGTATGCATCATCCCCCATCTCCACCTCCCGGCAATGTCTCCCCGAGGTGAATCCCTCACAGCCCAACACACACAGCGCAGTGTCAAATCTCTCAGGTTGTTGAATAATCGCCGTGTGGCTCCCCATCTCAAACATTTCTGATCCTCAGACAGGATGAACCATGTTTGGATCCAGAGTAACATTCACTGGAGAGAGAGAGAATCAGAGCGTTAGGGGTAGAGCTCAGCCCTGGGCGAGGCTGGGACCATTTTTCACACTCCCCAACAGCCCTGGTCTGGCTGGGACAGGCCTGAATCCTGGGGAGCTGCCTCTGTCCTGGCCACCTGAGAGGAAGCAGAGATGTCACTGCAGTTACTGACTATTTCTCATTTGTTTGCAGAAGCTTCAGCTCCCTGCTCCCCCTGCTGGGGCTGCTCCATTCCCAGCAGCAGACGCAGCCAGGATGGTTTCAGAAGCTTTTATTGAGGAAGGAACAGAGGAGACATGTGCCATCTTAAAAAACCCAGAGGGAAACTCCAACCCCTAATGCAGCCTCCACTCCCAGGCCAGGGAACAGAGAGGAAGTTGCAGCATTGGGGAAGAGCTGTTCAAGACCACAGAGTAGGAAGTGAATTGGGCGGAGTAGTCCCATCCCGAGCCTATAGAGAAGGGAGGAGATCCTACTGAATATGTCCAGAGCTCTCCCAGTCAATTTTGCAACCAAAGTAGTCATCTTCTGATCCTCAAGAATCAAATTGAGTATGCACAATCTCTGAAGGAGATGAAATAGTCAGCAATATCACTGGATTCATCATATGGTGGACACACCCAATCCCATTTGTGGATTTTTGGAGAAGTGGAGACAGCTGATGTAGGATTATGTCTCTTCCACTCCATTAGCTCCAGTTCATGCTTTCTCTCCCTTTCCTTCTCCTCCAGGTCATGCTTTCTCTCTTTCCTTCTCCCCCAGAGCTTGCTTCTGAGCTTCCATGACTCTCTCATGAGCTGCTTTCTCCCTGGCCTCCTACTTTTCCAATAATTCCATATGTCTTTTATGCTCATTCTCCTTCTCATCCATTTGAAGCCTGTGCAGTTCTATCTTCTTTTGAACCTCACTCTCACTCATTATGCTGATTTTCTACCTCTATTTCTCTTTCCTGAAATAAGCAAACAGAAATTTAAAAAAATCAAACTTTTTGTCTGTTCTCCAGACACCACACTTAAAACTAACTTAAAATCACTACCAGTGTCTCAAAGCAATCAGCTCTGCACATACCTTGATCAACTACGCCACTGTGACATATTCCTTTGTCAGAACCACCTTGGGACTGTCACTCGATGTGCTGAGATATCACTGAGCCTTTCTGCCATCTTGGGCACCCCTTGCCTCTGTCTTGCTGAGTCAGATCCCCCAGGCCTCCTCCAGCACAGACACAGAGACTGAGTCACACCCCTCTGCAGAGATTAGCTCAGCTCTGGGAAGTCTCAATTAAAAGGAACTTTTCTCAGCAACCAACTGCACAGCACCAATGAGACCTGAACCCCAGAAAAGTTTTATACAGTATAAGTTCATATTGTTTGCCCTCTTTCTCGAAGTAAAGAGAGACTGTTTGCCCCCCCAACAATTACTTACACTGGGTTTATTAATAAGCAAAAGTGATTTTATTAACTATAAATGGTAGGATTTAAGTGATCATAAGATATAACAGACAGAAGAAAGTAAGTTCCTAAGCAAAATAAAACAAAAACATGAGGCTAAGCTTAATACACTAAGAAACTGGTTACATGTAATATAGGGTTACCATATCTCATAAATAAAAAAAGAGGACCCTCCACGAGCCCTGGCCCTGATTTCCCCACCCCCTAGCCCCGCCCCAACTCTGCCCCTTCCCCACCCTAACTCCGCCCCTCCTCCCTCCCACTCCCAGCCAGGGGGAAAGGGCTGCCCCAGTGCTACCAGCTTCAGGGTTTGCCGGGCAGCCCCCAGACCCTGCGCCCCCAGCCGGCGCTTCCCCAGCGCAGCTGGAGCCCGGGAGGGGAAGAGCCCAGCCGGGGGCGCAGGGTCTGGAGGCTGCCCAGCAAACCGTGAAGCCGGTAGCGCTCAGGCTTTGGGCAGTCCCTATGCCTCCGGATCCTGCACCCCCAGCCGGGCACTTCCCTTCCCGGGCTCCGGCGGCGCAGGGTCCGGAGGTATGGGGGCTGCCCGAAGCCGGTAGCGCTCGGGCAGCCTGGCTCTTAAACAGAGCTGAAGAGGAGCAGAGCCTCCAGCCGCGGAGGCTCTGCTCCTCCCCGATTCTTCGGCTTTGTTTAAGAGCCGGCTTCGGGCAGCCCCCGTGCCTCCAGACCCTGCGCCCCCAGCCAGGAACTTCCCCTCCCGGGCTCTGGCGGTGCAGGATCTGGAGGCACGGGGCTGCCCGAAGCCGGTAGCGCTCGGGCAGCCCGGCTCTTAAACAGAGCCGAAGAGTCGGGGAGGAGCAGAGCCGCCATTTTCCCGGACATGTTCGGCTTTTTGGCAATTCCCCCCGGACAGGGGTTTGACTGCCGAAAAGCCGGACATGTCCAGGAAAAAGAGGACGTATGGCAACCCTAAACTTTCAGCATGCATGAAATTTACCAACCAGTGGCTAAACTTCCTATCTTCTTCCATACTGGCTGATTGCTCGAATCCGTTTGAAACAGAGCGCATAGAGACAGCTGTCATTAGAGAAAGCAACGTCTTGGAGGTGATATGGAGGCAATGTGCCATTTTAGTTTGTATCCAGTTCAAAGGTTGCTCAGCATGTGTTGCACATGCACACACACACATATATACTGCAAATATCTATATATGAACTTTCAGAAGTATAGTTATTGCAGCAACCTCCTGTGAGGAGGTAGTGAAGTAGGCAGTTTAGATCAGCTTGTGAAAACCCTGACATTAATCGCCTTTATAGAAACCCCCCAGGCGATCCTCCATCTATTCCCCAAACTCCCATTCAACTCAACAAGACTCTGGAATGCAGGATCGGGTCCTGTATTAAGCAGATTCATGTCTTCCTGCACAAGACCAAACGTTGCACAGGGTTAGTTTTCCCCATTTCTTGTTCCAGATACGTTTTAAATGGAACTAATCCTGTCTGTCAGTAAATGCCTTCTTCATTTTTTAACAAGATATCAGCATATTACTCTTTGGCTGCAAAGCTATCATTGATTAAGGCACAATGAACAGATGATATATTTAGGTCCCCCAGGATAAAAAATGAGGTTGCAATTGTACATTTCTGTGATCCAATCACTTCAAATTAGAGTCTGTTCTAACAACAGGAAACAAATGTATTTCTATCCAAATGAACTACAGATTTACCCAGGCACAATTAAAATGAAATAAACCATACAAAGAACAAGCAAGCAGGAACAAAGATAATCTAAATGTATCCAGATCTATCTCTCTATAGCTATCCATAACTAACATCCACATCTGCATTTATCTATACCTAAATATATCTAGATTTTTAGATTAAATTCATGAAGGACTCTGAACAATCTAAACTCTGGGTTTTTTTCTGGAGGAAGATCTATTCCTGAAAGGTACAACTAAATGCGTTGCAGAGGGGGTGTGTTTTATTATACACCTAAACACTTGTTTTAGGAAGGGGTTACCCCGCACACGTTTGCTTCCTACTTCATAATTTGGGGAAGATTTCCCAAAGCACCCAAGGAATGTAGGAATTCTTTTTATGTATAAGCCCTTTCTGGACAATTTCACTTCCAGGATCTCCCGCACCAGCAATGTTCGCGTTGCAAACGGTGGGCCTGATCCTGCCCCACCAAACAGCCCCCGGTTCCCCTTGATGTCGAAGACACCCTGCTGTGCTGAGATTATTACCCTCCCCTGGGAAGGGAGAGATAGTTCAGGAGTTTGTGCATTGGCCTGCTAAACCCAGGGTTGGGAGTTCAATCCTTGAGGGAGCCATTTAGGAAACTGGGATAAAAATCTATCTGGGGATGGGTCCTGTTTTGAGCAGGGGGGGTTGGACTAGATGACCTTCTGAGGTCCCTTCCAACCCTGATATTCTGTGAAGAGGGGCTAAGCTTTTGAAGCAATGATAGGTGAATCCTGATTTTGGACAAAGGTGTAAATGTCTCATTTGATGGCCAGGGGTAGTCAAGGAGTGGCGCCAGTCAAATTCTGCACTGGAGTTAGTTTCCATGGGTAAATGTTCTCTAATTACGGGAACAATCGCATAGCAAAAAATATTTCTTTTCACCTCCTATCAACTCACCAAACGGCAATGTTACCAGAACACCTTTGGGTATATGCGTAACTGCACAGGCTGCATGGTGCTTTTCCTTTCGGCCAGCTAAAAGCTCTTCTCTTAATGACTTACTGAGTTAAAATTGGACAGCAGGCTTCATTAAAGAGTAGAGGCAATGTGTTTACCGCATCTAATTGAACTCATTAGGGCTATGCCTTTTTGCTTTTTAAGCAGCCGCCGCCTTCTGCGTGTCACATAATCTCTGGGAGCTGTTTATTAGGAAAGGGAAAAGATATTGTAAATCAATTCTTCAGATGAAAAATGTGACTTTGGGGGGAAATAAAACACTGAATGATTTCTCTGCTGTTTCCTAGGCGGGGAGGAGGGATGAACTGCGCTCCACATTGCAAGCGGTGCTTGATAGACGCGGAGGAGGCTGGAAAGTTTGGGGAGACTTTTGAGTTGTGTTCTTGCCACGAGAAATGTGATGGGAGAGACATCAAGGGGGGAGAAGTATTCTTAGCAAGGAGTTGAGGTTGTGGCTCCAATACCACTGCAGTTTAGGCAACCCTGGGCTCTTCTGAGAGTTATTAATGGAGGTGGGTGGGGTGGGGATGCTTGTTTTAAAGAAAAACATATTTCAAGTCTAGCCCCCACGGAGGGATTGTTTGTAGGGTGATTGCTGCAAAGGGGTCTGCCAGCCTGCTGAGACTCCTAGCCCCCCTTAGAATTGCTTATGTGGTGGAGAATCCGATTGTGCAATTAACTTTTCTATTCACTTAAACTAGGGAGAGGGGAGGCATGGGGAGCGGGGTCAGGAAATTAGGAAGAGGACAGGGCTAGGGTGCGGGGAGGTGGAAGGGAGTTTGGGGGCTGAGGGAGGGAAAGGATAGGGATATGGGGTGGGTGGGGTGAAGTGGGGAGGGGAAATATATGGAGATATACCTATCTCATAGAACTGGAAGGGACCCCAAGAGGTCATCGAGTCCAGCCCCCTGCCTTCACTAGCAGGACCAAATACTGATTTTGCCCCAGATCCCTAAGTTGCATCCTGAAGGATTGAGGTCACAACCCTCGGTTTACCAAACCAATGCACAAACCACTGAGCTAGTACTAATAATTCAACTCAGCTCCCCAGACAACTTCCTCTGCGCAAGCGGACTCAGTGACCATTTTTCACATTCTCTTGGATTCCACATTCCTCCAGCAGAGCGCAGGGACAGGTTCCAGTCACGGAATGTCCTTTCTGACAAATACTCCACCAATGCTCCATGCATCCTGATCTGGTCTGATTTCACCCTGTGAACAGGATTCCCCCTTCCCAAACCTCAGCTGAGTGCACAAATTTCCATCCATACTGATAGCTGGAGGAAACGGGCCCAACCTTATCGGGGTTTCAGTGACCGGAGTGGAAGGGGAGTCCTCGAGGTCAGGCAGGCCTACGGGGAAAGGGAGTGGGAGCAAGGATTCAGCACATTTTGCTATTTGATTCCATCTGGGTGGTGAATGAGCCAGAAAACTTCCCCACACTAGTAGGAGCATTCCCCCACCCGCTGAACTATGTGCATATTTATCGGTTTCTCGTAAAGTTAGTTAGGATTATGGGGGAAAGTGTCAGAGTGGGCACCAGCAAGAGTTGCTGGCCACACTGTGATGCCACCAAATTTGGTCGTGTCGTGAGAACCCCTGGGCTAGATGCTCATGATCGACCCTTCTGACTTGAGAGCCTGTGAGTGGAACAGGAGCCGGACACAGAGATGCTGCAGCGCGCTGGGTTGATCGCTAGGACCCAGGAGCGGCTGGGAGGCGGCTCTGGGGGGAGCGATCGCTGGGCTCAGGCCCGGCAGCAGGAAGTGACTCGCAGCCGCTGCGGTGACTCTGGCTCCAGGCTCCTGGCGAGATCCCCGAGCCCCGGCGGCTGGTGCTGGGAGCCCGGAGCCCGGGCTGCAGCCGGGAGAGGGGAATCTCCAGCAGGGCCCTTCCCGCTGCTCCCCAGGAGCCTCTCCCAGGGCAGAGCCCCCAGCCCGGCCAGGCCCCTGCCCCAGGGGGCCCCGCTCGGAGGGAAGGTGAGAGAGACCCGCCCCCCCGTCACTCCCGGGCTGCAGAGGGAGGAGGGAGCAGGAGGCGGGCGCTGGCGATGCGGGGACAGGCTGGGTTGGGGGCCGGGGCGCACTGAAGGGAAGATGGGGCGATGCGGTGGGATTGACGGAATTGGGTGGGAGAGGGAAGCGAGGAGAGAATGGGGGAAGATGTGAGTCGGGGGCACTGCGAGGGAAGGGGGGTGTGGGGAGACTGGGACAGAGGCAAAAACCCATCCCCCCACACTCACTCCCTGCTCCCAGCGTGTTATTGTCAGACACACCCGTGCTGGTGGGGTCTGTGTCTCATGAGTTTTGCGGTCGCCCAGGGCCCTGGTCTGATTTCTGGGCAGGATTCACATCTCAGCCACACCGGAGTCACTGCTGCTTTGGGCAGGCTGGGAGTGTGGATGGGCCAATGGGATCAGCCTCTGCCTGCCTGTCCCTGGGGGCTGCTGGGGGAGTCCAGGGCAGCTCATTCTTTAGGTGATGCCATCAGAGGGCTCCTGCTGCTCCTAAGGGAGAGGGGTTTACACAGCAGTGTGGAGAAATCCCCCAAAGTGGCCCCTTTAGTTCTGCTTTTTACCTAGCATTTGGATCAGTTACTGGGAGTGTCTGAAGAGTCTGGGGTGGAATCGGTGGGTGACATGGACTGAAGCCCCTTCTGTAACCTTCCCAATCACCCCGACAGGCTGAAGAATCACGTCCACGTTTTGCTCCAGATGGGCCCGTCTTCCAGGAGACAGGGAAGGGAAATGTCTGTGATGGAACCAGCTCAGGTAGGGGATTATCAGGGAGCTCCTGGGCAGGGGCAGGGAGGAGACAGGGTGTGATAAACCTGCTGATTTTCTGAGTGGGCCCATTGGTAATGTGGGAGGGTAGACAGGACATTCCCCCATTTCTCAAACAGGATATAACCCCCTTGCACAGGGCTGGGAACATTTTCAAGGCTCCCAGTGCTGGAGTGAGACCCCACTAGCCTGAGGATGCTGTGAAATATGAAGGGAAGTGTTGGGATTCCTGTCCCTGTCCCCGGCTCAGAGCTCTGCTTCCCATATCAGCCTGTGGCTGGCAGGTGTGTGTGAAATGAGAAGACCATGCCCTGCTCCGTCTGCTGGGGAAACAAGGAGCTCTGACCTTTTCCCACCCCCTGAAGCCTCCTGGCTCCTCTGAGCAGGGTGGGGGTAGGATTCTGCTACTCTGGCCCTCCCAGAGCTTCCATTTCTTTATCCTTCTTCCCGTGTGACTAGCGGGATTGTGGCTGAAGCAGCAGGTAATGAATGGGGGCTTTTGGTGTTCCAGATACCGGTGACCTTCGAGGAGGTGGCTGTGTATTTCACCCAGAGGCAGGGGGCTCTGCTTCACCCCGCTCAGAGAGCCCTCTACAGGGATGTCATGCAGGAGAACTACAAGATGGTGACCTCGTTGGGTAAGGGATTCCCATACCCTCAGATACTAGAAGCCGTGGGATCTGCGTGTCTGAATCTGGTCAGGTTCTTCCCAAGTCAGTTAGATCAGAGGCGAGTTAGTTCCATAATGCACAGCTGCCGTGTGAGAGAGATTTGCATTTCTCTGCTATCTCTAGTGCCACATGTGTGTCAAAACCCAATGAACAAGCTAAACCATCCCCACCCCTCCATCTTTCAAAGGGGCATAAATCCAGCATTGTCCTGTCTGTGTTGTTTCTCCCTGCACACACAATCCCTGTTCACCTTCCTCCTTGGGAATAGCTCCAGCCATGAGGAGGGCTCTGGGCTCTGCAGGTTTAGAAAGAGGCAGGGGTTTAAGTCCAGAGCTGTGTGTGAGTCAGCAAGGCCACCAGAGTGCACAGATCTTGGGAACACCTAGTGAGGGTGTAATAATAATTCAACTCACCTCCCCAGCCAAATTCCTTTGCGCAAGTGGGCTCAGTGACCATTTTCCCATCCTCTTGGATTCCACGTTACTCCAGCAGAGCACAGGGACAGATTCCACTCATGGCATGTCCTTTCTGACAAATACTCCACCAATGCTCCATGCACCCTGATCTGGTCTGATTTCACCCTGTGAACAGGATTCCCCCTTCCCAAACCTCAGCTGAGTGCACAAATTTCCATCCATACTGATAGCTGGAGGAAACGGGCCCAACCTTATCGGGGTTTCAGTGACCGGAGTGGAAGGGGAGTCCTCGAGGTCAGGCAGGCCTACGGGGAAAGGGAGTGGGAGCAAGGATTCAGCACATTTTGCTATTTGATTCCATCTGGGTGGTGATTTCACCCTCTGCACAGGATTTCCCTTTCCCAAACCTGAGCTGATCGCCCAGCTGGAACGAGGGGAAGAGCCATGGGTGCCCGATCTCTGGGACTGCAATGAAAGAAGGCTTCCGATATACACCCTTACAGGTGAGGACTGACACAGAAACAATCTAGGGAATGAAGGAAGAAGTTGAGAATCCCAAAATATGGTGTGAGTAAGCGCCCTCAGTTCTTCCTCATCTCAGCCAGGACAGGGCTGCAGTCAAGAGATATAGCTCACACTATTCCACCCAACCTCTTAGCTGCAGGAGTTTGCTTCCCAACTTTCCTTCCCTGTGATTGTTTGTGTGGGATGTGGAGGCGGAGTCCAATTGTTCAGTCTTCGTGTTGGGTTTTCGCTTGGTGCTCTTCTTCTTTCTCCCCAGCACAATGACTCCTGTCTGGATTGTGTCTCTCCCAGCAGGTGCTGAGCGAGGGAGTGAGAATGAGGAGGGGAATCATCATGAGGAAGTTCCCGGGGAAGTGGAACTGCAGGGAACCTTTGTGGGAAGAGCTGAAGGGAATTTTTCCCAGTGCTTGGAGCAGGAAAAGGCCAGGGGAAACTGGCACAGGTCAGAGAGGCTTCTGGGAAACCACCCAGGGAAGAGAGTGGATGAATCTATTACCGGGGGGGCAGGAGACAAGGATCCGAGAGCACAGCAAACAAATCCCAAGGAAGAGACACCCGGGCACTACCCTCAGTGTGGGAAAGAATACATTGTGAGATCACAGCTTGTGACACATTGGACAACCTGTACTGGAGAGAAACCCTTTCAATGCTTGGATGATGGGGAAATCTTCAATAAGCTCTCAGATCTTAATAACCATGGGAGCAGCCACACTGGA
The DNA here is from genome assembly GCF_027887155.1 of Malaclemys terrapin pileata. NCBI lineage: Eukaryota > Metazoa > Chordata > Testudines > Emydidae > Malaclemys > Malaclemys terrapin. The sequence goes on along the minus strand of NC_071517.1, from coordinate 40,409,764 downwards.
GAGAGAATCTGTCAATCCCTCGAGTGGGGGAAATGTTTCATTTCGAAGACACAAATAATTAGACATCAGGCAATCCACACAGGAGAGAGACCCCACAAGTGCTTTGACTGTGGGAAAGTTTCATAAGAAGGTCACACCTAGTTCGTCATCAGGCAATCCACACAGGAGAGAGACCCCACAAGTGCTTGGACTGTGGGAAAAGTTTCATAACAAGGTCACACCTTGTTTATCATCAGACAATCCACACAGGAGTGAGACCCCATAAGTGCTTGGACTGTGGGAAAAGTTTCATACAAAGGTCAGACCTTGTTCAACATCAGGCAATCCACACAGGAGAAAGACCCCACAAGTGCTTGGACTGTGGGAAAAGTTTCATACTGAGGTCACACCTAGTTCGCCATCAGGCATTACACACAGGAGAGAGACCCCACAGGTGCTTGGACTGTGGGAAAATTTTCATAGAGAGGTCGAACCTTGTTCAACATCAGGCAGTCCACACAGAAGTGAGACCCCACAAGTGCTTGGACTGTGGGAAATGTTTCAAAGTGAGATCAAACCTTGTTCACCATCAGGCAATCCACAGAGGAGCGAGACCCCACAAGTGCTTGGACTGTGGGAAAAGTTTCATATGGAGGTCTGACCTCATTAAACATGGAGGAATCCATACAGGATCTAAACTTCTGTGACACATGGCAAGAAAAGTTTAAGCAACTTGCATGTAATTGACTCAGGGTCAACATTTAGAGAGCGATTTTAAAAGTGTGTCCACTTTAGATAAGCTGGAGTTTGAAATGTAAAGTTGTGTGATGACTTAATAAAGAATACATGAATGTGAAGTAACAATTCTGTGGGAGTTTTCCAGCTTCACAGCATGTAACAAACATACAGCAACCTCTCAGTGCTCCATGGACAGTGCTGATAGACATATTGTAATGGGACAGTAATATTCAGCAGGTGATGACTTTTCCTATGAATCCTCACAACACATACTTTGGAGAAGATTTATCATTTTGTAAACATGGTGCCCATAAGAGGGTAGACCAGTGGTTCTCCTACGTGGTTCATTTCCCCCCACTTCTGTGTGTCTGTGGTTATATAGGTCCCCACCCTTAAAAGCACATATATCACCACGCAGCTCTAAAGGCAGAGTAGTTGCTGGCGATGTGCACAGCGCTGAAGATCTCCAATAGCATCACAGAACTTAGGGTGGCCATGTGAAAAGTGATATTCGTCAATATTGTTGTTCACAGCAGACTTATGACCCCATTGCCGCCCCTACTTCTGTGCTGCTGCTCCACCTGGGTTTGACAACTTAAGCATTGATCCCCAACTCCCAGCAAGGCATGTTCCTTCTTCTTGAGCCCCAGCCAACTGGGGCCAACAGCAGTGCTCTTTAAAAAAAAACCAAACAACCCACACTGATCACGACTCCCTTGACGCATTCCTATGCCTCCATTGGGAGGCTCTCCCCACACTTTGAGAATTGCTAGTGCATAGAGTCACCATGGGGATTAGTAGCCAAGATGGTAACACCTGCTCCTTTCCGTCTCCGGGATTCCCAGAGAAAATGTCTGAGAAGGAGAGCAGAACAGATCTGATTAACATTAACCTTCCAAAACACATTTTGGTGATTTCAGTTATAAACATTCTCTCCATCCTTCAGCCCCTACCGCCAATGAATTCAATGAGACTGAGCTGGAATTGGGCAGGTGGCATGGGGACGGGTATAATCGCTGAATTATTGATCCCTGAATTAATAGAATACAGGAACCCTTTGGGTAGCTAAATATAGACTATTACAGTTACCCCTCTTAGAATCATATAATATCAGGTTTGGAAGAGACATCAGGAGGTCATCTAGTCCAACCCCCTACTTATTGCAGGGCCAATCCCCAAATACATCATCCCAGCCAGGGCTTAGTCAAGCCTTACCTTAAAAAGCTCTAAGGAACGAGATTCCACCCTTCCCTAGGTAACCCATTCCAGTGCATCACCACCCTCCTAGTGAAAAAGTTTTTCCTAATATGCAACCTAAACTTTCTCCACTTCAACTGGAGACCATTACTCCTTGTTCTGTCGTCTGGTATCACTGAGAACAGTCTAGATCCATCCTCTTTGGAACCCCCTTTCAGGTAGTTGAAAGACGCTACCAAATACCCCATCATTCTTCTCTTCTGTAGACTAAACAATCCCCGTTCTCTCAGCCTCTCCTCATAAGTCATGTGCTCCAGCCCCCTAATCCTTTTTGTTGCCTTCCGCTGGACTCTTTCCAATTTTTCCACAGCCTTCTTTTAGTGTGGGGTCCAAAACTGGACACAATATTCCAGATGAGGCCTCACCAATGTTGAATAGAGGGGAACGATCATGTCCCTCAATCTGCTGGCAATGCCCCTACTTGTGCAGACCAAAATGCCATTAACCTTCTTGGCAACAAGGGCACACTGTTGACTTATATCCAGCTTCTCATCCACTGTAACCCCAGGTCCTTTTCTGCAGAACTGCTGCCTAGCCATTCGGTCCCTAGTCTGTAGCAGTGAATGGGATTCTTTCATCCTAAGTGCAGGACTCTGCACTTACCCTTGTTGGACCTCATCAGATTTATTTTGGCCCAATCCTCTAATTTGTTTAGGTCCCTCTGTATCCTATCCCTACCCTCTAGAGTATCTACCACTCCTCCCAGTTTAGTGTCATCTGCAAACTTCCTGAGGGTGCAGTCCACATCATCCTCCAGATCATTAATGAAGATAGTGAACAAAACTGACCCCTGGGGCACTCTGCTTGATATCGGCTGCCAACTAGGCATGAAGACTTTAATCACTACCCCTTTGAGCCCGTCGATCTAGCCAGCATTCTACCCACCTTATAGTCCATTCATCCAGCCCATACTTCTTTAACTTGCTGGCAAGAATACTGTAGGAGATCATATCAAAAGCTTTGCTAAAATCAAGTAATAACACATCCACTGCTTTTCCCTCATTGACAGAGCCAGTTATCTCGTCATAGAAGGCAATTAGGTTACTCAGATATGACTTGCCCTCTTCTTCCAAGTCTTTAAAAATACACATTTACATTTCAAACTCTAGCTTATCTACAGTGGACACACTTTTAAAATCTCACTCTAATTGTTGACCCTGAGTCAATTACATGTAAGGTAGGTGATCTTGGGGGACAACTACTGCACTGGTGGGGTGCAAAATAAACTTTATTCAAAAATACAAAAACAGGGGAAATTCAATAGTGAGGGGTATGGGGTTTGTTAAGGTAGACAATTGGGGAGGGGTTTCTTTTAGTAAATAGGATAGGGGGTTTCAATAGTGGGGTACAATACAGTGGGGTACAATACAGTTGATAACCAATTAACACTGAAGTATAAATGTAACAGATAGCTAACAATTTCTATGTAAAGAGTATGTCACAGCCGCATATAACCAACTAACAGTATGGGTAAAATGTGTTAAATAACCAATAACTTTAGGTAAAAATGTGTCACAGTGTTGTAAATGTAAAATGTGAGGTGTGTTAGAGAGAAAAGGTGTAACCAGTGGGGTTTCATGCTAGACTTCAGTAATACAATTGAGGTTTGGTAACAGTAGGAGCAGGGTGAGCACGCGGTGGAGGGAGATTTAAACTCAGGGAGACACAGAGAACAGACAGGCTGCAAGTTTAAACAGCAGAGAGAAAGAGAGAGAGAGAGAGAGAGACAATTATACAGAACACAGCAAAATCTTATCTATGATTTAACTTAACCAAGACTACACAAATTAGCAAGTAACAAAACACAATGCAACAATTCTTTAAGACTAATTTACAGAGTACAGTGCAAGCAATTTCCTAAACCTAACTTAACCACAACTATGCAAAATGAAATTACAATTTATCTAGACTAAAGGCTAAATCTAACCTAATGGGTGCACCTTATACTAGGGGTAGTTCCAGAGGGCAGAGTGGTGTGTGCCCGGGATACAGCTCCAAGGGGTGTGTGTGTTTAACTAGTGGTGGCTCAAGCAGGGGGCTGGCTGCAAGCTGGCAGCCCAGGATACAGTCCAGGAAGGCACAGGCTTATTTCTAGCAGTAAAGGCACTGCGGAGCAAGAAACAGATTACAGATACATACCAAGGAGTTAGCTTGGGTCTGCCTGCTGGGGCAAAGAAAGCCAGCAGCTAAAACAAGGGGAGTCTGCAAGAAGTTTTTCCTTACCAATCCCCAAAGCAGCAGCAGGAACAGCAGTTTCAACATCAGAGTGTCGGAGAATAACAGAGTTCTCACTTTTTGTTTGGGTACAGCAAGTCAGATACTTTATTTTCTCTCACAATTGCGTAGAGGGAGAGAGCTAAGCAGGTCTCTCTACAGGTAAACAATTACAGCAAACCTTTATACCTTTCATTACAGACAATAACAAGCAACAGCTGCATTTTGTTTATACATAGGCCATCTTGATATCTTATTTTTCTCACTTGTTTTGACTCTAGCCTACATACAATATTTTCTACACATTATCTACACAAGGTCGCAACAACTTCTCACACAGTTCTTTCCCACTCGCCTCACACAATCCTCGCTTCTACAAATCTCGCATTATTAGGGTTATAGTTAGCCTGACTCTTGCTAACCAACTGTCATGTATTGCAATCCCCTTCCTGTCAGTTCTTTCTCTGCTTCCACAAGAGGACACAGAGAGGACTCGATTCACTTACAATAATCAGGAGATCTCCAGGCACAAATTTGTTGTTCGTGGGAGGGGAGTTTAAAAATGGGGGTACGCTCAAAAACAAACGAGAGCGGGGAGAGGGCCCCCCCCAAAGACCCCTAGCTGATCAGACCAGTTGGCAAAGCAAGGACCTTCTCCGGGGGTCTGATCAGAAAATTTCTGTTTTTAAGGGCAAACTCAGGCAGTTTCCCGCCAGTAACTTTGATTGGTTCCCCTTAATCCAGGGGAGGAGAGAAGCAGGGAAACTGCAGGTAGGCACAGGACATGCCTGGGCAAGTTCTGAGTCACGGGTATGACTCATATGCTCAGCTATGTGGCCACTTTAGGTCTTGCATATCTGGGCAGAGCACCCTACACTGAGCCGGGTCCGGACAAAGAAGCTAGACAAAGGAGCGAAAAGCCCTCCCCTCCCTGAGCAGAGCAATGGCTCCAGTCAGTCTGCACAAGCCATTTCCATGAGCAGGGCCAGGCTGTGACTTTGGTTAGTTCCATGGCGGCGGGGAGGGGGGGGCGGCCACACAGCACAAACAGAACAGCAGGAGGACAGCTGTAACAGACATGCCCCCGTGGCCGACCTCACGGGCTGTGAGGGGGTTGCCCCGTTCAAAGACCAAGGCCAGAGGGGTTACAGATCCTCACTATCTGAGTAATTTAGGGGTGTGGAAGCAGAGAAAGAACTGACAGGAAGGGGATTGCAATACATGACAGTTCGTTAGCAAGAGTCAGGCTAACTGTAACCCTGATAACGCGAGATTTGTAGAAGCGAGGATTGTGTGAGGCGGGTGAGAAAGAACTGTGTAAGAAGTCATTATGACCTGGTATAGATAAGGTGTAGAAGACCTTGTGTAGATAAGGTATAGAAAATATTGTATGTTGGCAAGAGTCAAAACAAGTGAGGAAATGAGATATCAAGATGGCCTATGTATAAACAAAATGCAACTGTTGCTCATTATTGTCTGTAACAAAAGGTATAAATGCTTGCTGTAATTGTTTACCTGTTGAGAGACCTGCTTAGCTCTCTCCCTCTGCGCAATTGTGAGAGTTAATAAAGCATCTGACTTGCTGTACCTAAACAAATAGTGAGAACTCTGTTTTTCTCCAACAGGGGTGTTGGTTCGCTGATGTTAAGGGGAATGGAGGAGTACCTCACCTGCAAGGACAGGGCAGACACAACCCTGTGAATTAGCTGCTTGACCACTGCTATCCCCAACAGAAAGGCTACAAGAATAATAGCCACAGTAATAAGCCACTGCTTGATGGACTGGGCCCAGGATCCCAGCCCCCAACTGGACCACTGGGCTTGCCACCAATCCCACTGCTCATGCTCCTTACGAATCTGAACGGTGAAGGAGGACAGTTGGTTAGCCACGGCTGAGATGTTGTTCCACCCGGGCTGAAGGCGCAGGCAACATTGTCCCTTAAAGAGAGGATCAAGGTCCTCCAAGGCAACACAAAAGTCCTTCTGTAGGATGGTCTGGATTAGAAGACGGTTCTGCTCGGCGTGAAGCAGCGAGTACCGGAAAGACCTCCGCTGCTGCCACGTCCCTTGCCCCTTCCGATTCGGGGGGAGCCCCCCCCAGCTAGCAGGAAAGGTCAGGGAAGAAGAAGGGTAAGGGCCCCACTAAAAAAACCTGGCCCTCCATGGCAGGGGCTACCCCCACTGCCGCAGCCCCGCTACCGGCCGCAGCATCCCTCCCTGCTGCTCCCTCCACCAGCTCTGTGGGTGCCCCTCCCTCGGCCCCCAGGGCATATGCCCCCCTGCCTGCCGCTACTCCTTCGACCACCGCCTCCACTACCATCTATAGCGGCCGGGGCCCCTTCCCCACCTTAACCAGAAAGCATGGCGTCCGTTGCCTCCTGGTGCCCTCCTCGCCCCACATGGAGATCTACGTGCAGGCATTGACGAGAGTGGTGGGGCCCACGGCCATCGTAGCGGCCTCCAAAATGTACGGAAGGGTAGTCTTCTTTCTAGCATCGGAGGCCGCCACCCGGGAGGCGGTAGAGACAGGCCTGGCAGTGGGGGGCGTGTTCGTGCCCCTGGAACCGCTGGAAAACCTGGGGGTCCGGTTAATTCTGACCTCCGTCCCTCCTTACTACCCAATGCCGCCCTGCTGGCTGCCCTTTCTGCCCTCGGATGACCTATCTCTGTCATCAGCTCTCTTCCGTTGGGCTGCAAAGACCTCGCCCTCCGTCGCATCCTCTCGTTCCGCTGGCAAGTGCAGCTTCAACTGCTGCCGGCTGCGTGTGGCGAACAGGTGCTCGAGGGATCCTTCCTCCTTCCCTACCAGGGAGCCCATTACTGGGTGCATTACTCCACAGGGGAGGCCCGGTGCTACCTCTGCCGGGTGATGGGGCACGTCCGGAGGGACTGCCCCTTGGCCTGGCACGGAGGAGCATCCAGGACCCCCAAGCCCCGGCAAGACACCGGCCCTGTCATCGCCGGCGCCCCTGGCTGCCCGGCGCCCGGAGCTGTCCCTCCTCCTTTCCAGTCCACCACTGCTCCTGCTCGGGTCCAAGGGGTATTCCCCCCAGCGTGCCCAGACGAGCGGGAGAGCCCCGCCTCCGCTGTCTGTGATCCGGCGGAGCCTGTGGAGGAGGGTGCGGCAGAGATACCACCGGTCATTGGTGAGGGCCCGCCCCAGGGGGAATCCTTCCTCTACATGCTGCCCCACCATTGCCTCCCCGAGTCCCTGAGCCATCGCCCTTGCTCCCCGACTCGACCCCTGTTAGCCAGCCTACAGATGATGCCATGGAGGGCTGGTCCTTAGGGCAGGGGAAGCGGGGCAAGTGGAAGGCTGGGGCTCCGATCCATTCTTCGGATTCGGATGCCCCCCGGAAGAGCAGGAAGGGGGGCACCAATGCTGAGCCTTCCACTTTGCCCCCTGACAACTCCCATTCAATGGTGCTGGCTGGGGACAACATGACAGCACCGGAAGGTAACATCGACCCTCCTCCGGAGTCCCTTCCTGTGGAAGCCTCCGATGGAGCCCCTCTCGCCCCCTTACCATCTGAAGCCCCTGTGAGCACCAAGGCGAGCGTCAGTTTGGGTTCTGGCGGGGAGAGCTCTGGGGTGGTGGAAGGTGATCTCCCCTCCATTTATGAGGAGATCAAGGCCCTGGGTCTGACTCCGGTCACCCAGGGGGAGGACAACCCTCTGCCAGCGGGCCTCGATCTAAGTGACCTCACCCCAATTCACCTTTCCCTATGTTCCCTTCCCCTAACTGCTGCTTCTACTCTCACCTCTGAGGGTCCCCTGGATTCTTCCATCTGCCCGGCCGCGGGTGGCACCCCGCTGACAGCCGCCGAGCCTACTGAGGTGACTGCTGGTGCCACGCTGCTGGGACATGATTCCCATGGAGTGTCCCTTTTAGATGTGGGGCAACCAACCTACTTCCTGGGCTGGGACCCCATTAAAGACCGTCCATCTCCAGATGCAGTGACTGCCACACCAGCCACAGTGGCTGAGCCCGGCATCATTGAGGGTCCCCTTCCCACCCCCCAGATTCCTGAGCCGGACCAAGGGGGACCACCATCCAGCGGCCCAACTACTAGGGCTCGGGATCCTGCCTTTGTCCCCCTCCCTGATTCTATTCCTGATCCCTGCCCTGACCCTACTCCAGACCCCAGCCCTGTCCCTGATGCCAGCCCCGTCCTTATCCCCTCTACCTCCTGTGATGCCATTGCCGCCCCTGGGGTCAAATCTGTCCATATCCCTGAGGATGACCCCCAGGGAGCGGCCTTTGTTTTTCCCTGTCCCGACCCACGAGGGGCTCCTGTTTTCTCTCCGCCGCCCCCTGTTGAACCAGGAAACAGGGCAGACCTCATGGCATCAGGCCATCGGACACCATGTTAACGGTCTGCCCCCTGCTTGCCTGTCTCGGTGGGCCATGGGGCTGTGACGGGCCCCACTGGGGGAAAGTCATAGATTGGTAACCCCGCCCCCCCATACGCTGAGAGAGGAGCTGCAGGAATTCCTTGAGGACGTCCGTGGCTCCCGTCACAAGGTACAGCTTGCACTCCAGCGATGGGGGGATTTCCATCAGATCCTCCAGGCTGCGAGGGCCCTCATGGGGGAGGGTAAGAGGACTGGGAGGCAGGCCGCCGCGGCCTACCAGCGGGTCCTCCTCTTCCGTGACTTCCTACTCACCTACTGGGTAGGTCATGGTTTGCTGCGTGGCCCAACGGAGGCTGTGGGTGTCTCTGCCTGTGAGGATCCCCCCCCACCCCTCCTCATGGCACAGATCATCCTTGCAACATTGAACACCCGGGGCTGTAGGATGGGTCTCTGCAGGAGCTAGGTGCTCTCCTTCCTTCGGGAGTGGGGGTACTCTGTGGTTTTCCTGCAGGAGACCCATACGGATCCGGCCACTGAAGCTAGCTGACGGCTGGAGTGGCGGGACAGGGTCTACTTTAGCCACCTCACAGTTCGTACGGCTGGAGTGGCAACCCTGTTCTCCCCCGACCTACGGCCCGAGGTGCTAGGGGTCATCGAGGCTGTGCCAGGCCGCCTGCTGCACCTCCGGGTCCGCATGGAGGGGCTTGTGGTCAATCTCATCAACGTCTACGCCCCAACATCGGGCCTGGAGAGGTTGCATTTTTATCAGCAGGCGTCCACCTTCCTCGTCTCCTTGGATCCTCACGAGTGCCTGGTCCTGGGCGGGGACTTTAACACCACCCTCGAGGAACGGGACAGCTCGGGGACTGAGCAGTGCCCAGCCACTGCGGACGTCCTCTGGGAGATCGTCGAACATCCCTCCTTGGTGGACGTCTGGCGCGACCACCACCCGGACAACGTCTCAACGTTCACCTTTGTCTAGATGGAGGCCCATCAGTCCCGCCACTCCCGGCTGAACCGCATCTATTTGTGATGTTTCCACCTTTCACGGGCCCACTCCTCCAGCATTTGGCCGGCCCCTTTTTCAGATCGCCACCGTGACGGCCTCTCTCTGTGCGGAGAGGCCGTGGCTGGCCTTTTGGCACTTTAATAACAGTTTGCTGGAGGATGTGGGCTTCATAACGTCCTTCCGGGAGTTCTGGCTGGCCTGGCGAGGGCAGAGGTGCGCCTTTCCCTTTGCGCGGCGGTGGTGAGACCTGCGGAAGGTACGCGCCCGGCTCTTCTGACGTGACTACACCCGGCGCCAGCCGACGGAGGGATGCGGCGATAGAGCAGTTGGAACGGGAGGTCTTAGTGCTGGACAGGCATCTGGCCTCCAGCCCCAGGGATCCATCCCTCTGCGGAGCGTGCCGGGAGAAGCGGGAGGCTCTCCAGGTCCTCGAAGACCATCGAGCCCAGGGTGCCTTTGTTCATTCCCACATCCGCTTCCTTCGGGAGATGGATTGCGGCTCCTGCTTCTTCTATGCCCTGGAGAAAAAGAGGGGGTGCCAAGAAGCACATCACCTGCCTCCTGGCAGAGGACGGCACCCCCATCACGGATCCGGCAAGGAGATGTGCGGGAAGATCAGGGCATTCTACGCAAATCTTTTCTCCCCGGATCCGACCGATCCTAACGCTTGCAGAGTTCTCTGGGACGGACTCCCGACGGTGAGCGCGGGTGACCGTGACTGGCTAGAGTTGTCTCTCGCTCTGGCCGAGTTCTCGGAAGCCCTCTGTCGCATGCCCACCAATAAATCTCCGGACATGGCCGGGCTGACCGTGGAGTTCTACTGCGTGTTCTGGGACGTCCTCGTCCCAGAATTAGTCACCGTCTGGGCCAAGTCTTTGCAGAGCGGGGTCCTCCCTCTTTCGTGCAGGTGAGCCATGCTCGCCTTATTGCCGAAGAAGGGGGACCTCCGCAACTTACGGAATTGGGATCCCATCTCGCTCCTCAGCACGGACTACAAAATCGTGGCAAAGGCCATCTCGATGCGGCTAGGGTCCGTGCTGGCGGAGGTGGTCCACCCAAACCAGACCTACACCGTCCCGGGCTGCACAATATTTAATAACCTGTATCTGGTCCGGGACCTCCTGGAACTAGGGTGTAGGGATGGTCTGTCATTCTCCCTCTTGTCCCTGGATCAGGAGAAGGCGTTCGACAGGGTGGACCATGGGTATCTCCTGAGCACTCTGCGAGCATTTGGCTTCGGACCCCAGTTTGTGGGTTTTCTCCAGGTGCTGTACACTTCCACAGAGTGTCTGGTCAGGCTCAACTGGACCCTGACCGAGCCAGTCAGCGAGATCCCTCCCACCGGCGCTTCAGGCCATCTGGTGGACCGCGGGTCCGCTGCTTTATCTCGGCGTTTACCTTTCTGCCACTCATCCATCTCTGCTGGAGAACTGGCACGGCTTAGAGGGCAGGGTGACGGAGCAGCTCCGGAAATGGACAGGACTACTCTGGTGCCTCTCCCTCCAATTAAGGGCATTGGTGCTCAATCAACTAGTCCTGTCCATGCTCTGGTACCAGCTCAACACCCTGGTCCCAGCCCCGGGTTTCCTGGCCAACCTCCGGACGGTGATTCTGGAGTTCTTTTGGCTAGGAGTGCACTGGGTCTCTGCAGGGGTCCTCCATTTGCCCCTGGAGGAGTGGGGGCAGGGCCTGAACTGCCTACGCACTCAGGTCCATGTCTTCCACCTCCAGGCCCTGCAGAGGCTCCTGTACGGTGCAGGTAGTCTGGCATGGAGAGTACTGGCACACGCCTTCCTGTGCCACTTCTGAGGGCTCTGATACAACCGGCAGCCCCTTTATCTCCATCCGAGAGGTCTTCCACGAGACCTCTCCGGGCTGCCGGTCTTCTACCAAGACCTCCTCCGGATCTGGAAGCTGTTTTCAATGACCAGGTCTGTGGCGGCCACCGTGGGGGCTGATCTCCTCGTGGAGCCCCTGCTACACAACCCCCAGCTTCGTGCGCAGGTGGCGGAGTCCTCCGCGGTGCTCCAGAAGGCCCCCGCGGTGCTTGGCAGAAGTCACCAGGGTCGGAGACCTCCTGGACTACGACCAGGGAGACTGGCTGGATCCCCTGATGCTCGCTCAGCGCATGGGGCTCTCCAGACCTTGCACTCCCCAGCGCGTACTTCAGAAGGTGAAGGCCGCTTTACTGCCCGCTGCTCGGGCCTACCTCAACCAGGTCCTGCGAGAGGGCACGCCCTGCCCACCCTCCACCCCAGGCCCTGTGGACCTTTTCATTGGGCCCCTGTCCCCGTGGACCCAACTGGCCCCCCCGCCCTTTCACTGTGAGCTCGCTGCACGATCTGCAGCCGGTTCTGTTCCAGACCGCAGCAAAGAAGCATCTGTACACACTTGTACTCCACATCCTTCACTTCCTCACCCTCGCGTCCCGCCCCAACACAAAGTGGCGGGACCTCCTACCACCTCTCAAGGGTGAGAAGCCCCGGTGGGTCAGCCTATACTCCACCCTGGTTCCAAGGCCCACTGGAGAAATCAGTTGGCAGCTCTTTCCTGGGGCCGTGACCACGGGTGTGTACTTGACGCTGTTTATCCCATCCCAAACACCTGCTCCTTTTGCGGCATGAAGGAAATGCTGGCGCACATTTATCTAGAGTGCACCAGATTGCAGCCCCTATTCCGGCTCCTCTTAGATATATTATTATGTTTTCGGTTGCACTTTCCCCCTCACCTGTTCATCTATGCACTCCCCATCTGTGGCCCCACAAAGTTGCGGGACCTCCTTATCAACCTTCTCTTAGCCCTGGCCAAACTAGCCATCTACAAAACCAGGGAGAAGAGGTTGGCCGACGGGATGTCCTGCGACTGTGGGGCCTATTTCCACTCCTCCGTCCATTCACCCATCCAGGCAGAGTTCTTCTGGGCGGCGTCTGCTGGCTCCCTTGAGGTCACACCTTGTTAAACATCAGGCATTACACACAGGAGAAAGACCACACAAGTGCTTGGACTGTGGGAAAAGTTTCATACAGAGGTCACACCTAGTTCGTCATCAGGCAATCCACACAATAGAGAGACCCCACAAGTGCTTGGACTGTGGTAAAAGTTTCATAAGAAGGTCACACCTTGTTAAACATCAGGCATTACACACAGGCTCGAGACCCCATAAGTGCTTGGACTGTGGGAAAAGTTTCATACAGAGGTCCGACCTTCTTAAACATCAGGCAATCCACACAGGAGATAGACCCCATAAGTGTTTCAACCGTGGGAAAAGTTTCATACAGAGATCAGATCTTTTTAATCATCAGGCAATCCACACAGGAGAGAGACCCCATAAGTGCTGGACTGTGGGAAAAGGTTCATTCAAAGGTCAGATCTTATTCAACATCAGAGAATCCACACAGGAGAGAGACCTCACAAGTGCCTGAACTGTGGAAAAAGTTTTGTATGGAGGTCAGACCTTGTTAAACATCAGGTATTCCACACAGGAGAGAGACCCCATAAATGTTTAGATTGTGGAAAAAGATTCATACGGAGGTCAGACTTTGTTAAACATCAGTCAGTCCACACAGGAGAGAGACCACACAGGTGTTTATTCTGTGGAAAAGGTTTCAGATGGAGATCACGCCTTCTTAAACACCAGAGAATCCACACAGGAGAGAGACCTCACAAGTGTTTAGATTGTGTGGAAATTTCACTTCTAAACTTCTCTGATGCAGGGACAGAAGGTGTTAAGGAAATTGCATGTAATTGACCTAGAATCAAGCTTTAGAGACATGTTAGAAAAGTGTGTACTCGTTAGATCAGGGGTAGGCAACCTATGGCATGTGTGCTGAAGGCGGTATGCGAGCTGATTTTCAGTGGCACTCTCACTGCCCGGGTCCTGGCCACAGGTCCGGGGAGCTCTGCATTTTAATTTAATTTGAAATTAAGTTTCTTAAACATTTTAAAAACCGTATTTACTTTACATACAAAAATAGTTTAGTTATATATTATAGACTTAGAGAAAGAGACCTTCTAAACATGTTAAAATGTATCACTGGCACACGAAACCTTAAATTAGAGTGAATAAATGAAGACTCGGCACATCAATTCTGAAAGGTTGCTGATCCCTGCGTTAGAAAAACTAGAGCTTTGAAAGGTAAACGTTTATTGTTAAAGACATGGAAGAAGATGGTAACTGTAGTAGTCTTTGTTTAGCTATATCTTGTTACAGGTTAATAATGGAAGTAAATGGTTCCTGTCTAGGGCTCTATTCTGTGAATTCAGAGATCAAAAGGAATATTAACATTTAGACAAAACTTGGTTGTAATAATGTCATTGTTTGTCTCCTGAAAGTTTGTGGTAAACTGTCTATGAACTGCTTTATAGAGAATCACATGTTAATCCATGTTACCAGTAATGTTTAGGAAATAGAAGGTTACTTCAAAAGCCTATTGTTCATCCAATGACTGTGTGCTGTCGAGACGCTGCAAAAATTATCCTTTCTTTTGTGTGGGTGAATCCAATCTCTGCGGGCAGAGGGGATCTCCCGGCGGGTCTGCACTCCCCAATCGCAGCAAGTGGGGGGCGGGGATACCCTGCAGCTCTGCAGTCCCCACAATTCAGCTCCCTGGCCGCTGCCGGGACCTGGGCAACCGCCGCAGCTCCCAGCCTGGGGAGGAATCCCTCAGAGTTCCCCAGTCCCCAAGTGGTGAGGAAGCCCCCTGACTGCCCAGTGCCTGTAAGTGTGGGGGACTGCTGGAGCTCTGGGCATGGGGGAATGTCCCGTGGCTCCCCAGCCATCACTGGCAGGGGCATTCTGCAGCTCCCCATTCTGCACGGGATCTCCCGGAGCTCTCCAGGGTGGGTCCACGGATGAGGGGGATGTATGGAGCTCGCTAGGCACCACAGGTGGCAGGGTAACCGCTGCAGTTCCCCAGCCTGGGGGGCATTCCCGCAGATCTCCAGCCCCAGCAATTGGGGATCCCTCACAGCTCCCCAGTCACTGCCAGTGTGGGGGAGCCCCAGAGCTCTCCAGTCCCCCTGGATGTGGGGGAATCCCTGGTGCTCCCTAACACTTGTAGGCAGCAGGGTAACCCCCACAGCTCCCCAGCCTAGGGGAAGACATCCCCCAGAGCTCCCCAGTCCTCTGGAGGTGGGGGAATCTCCTGCAGCTCACCCTGTTGTAAACATCTGTTCTCACTTTCAGGTGACATTGTAAATAAAAAGTAGGCAGCATTATGTCCCATAAATGTAAACAAACTTGTTTCTCCAAGTGATTGCCTGAACAAGAAGTAGGACTGAGTGGACTTGTCAGCTCTAAAGTTGTACATTGTTTTATTTTTCAGCGGAGTTATGTAATAACAAAAAATCTACATTTGTAAGTTGCACTTTTGTGATAAAGAGATCGCACTATAGTCCTTGTATGAGATGAATTGAAAAATACTATTTCTTTTATAATTTTTCCAGTGGAAATATTTGT
The DNA here is from genome assembly GCF_027887155.1 of Malaclemys terrapin pileata. NCBI lineage: Eukaryota > Metazoa > Chordata > Testudines > Emydidae > Malaclemys > Malaclemys terrapin. The sequence continues at coordinate 40,394,754 of NC_071517.1, read as the reverse complement.
ATTAAAAATAATATAAAGTGAACACTGTATACTTTATATTTGCTTTGTAATTGAAATCGATATATTTGGTTGGAAATGTAGAAAAATATCCAAAAATATTTAATAAATGTCAATAGATATTCTATTGTAAACAGTGTGCTTAAAATTAATCACAATTTTTTGTCATGATTAATTTGTTTGAGTTAATCGTGTCAGTTAACGGTAACACTGCTCTACAGCCAAAATGCTTCTGAAATAAATGTAGTCAAACGTTACTAATTCTGGGTCACTGAGAATGAAAATGATGCTTAAAATTGTTGATTGGCTCTAGCTTTCAAGTTATGCTATTGGGTCAGTATATAGATTCATAGATTCATAGATTCTAGGACTGGAAGGGACCTCGAGAGGTCATCGAGTCCAGTCCCCTGCCCACACGGCAGGACCAAATACTGTCTAGATGACCCTTGACTTGGGAATGGCGGAGGATAAGTGAGTTCTAAAGGGAAGGGATCTCAATTTAAACCAGAAATGACTAAAATGCATCTTTGACTGGATCTATGAATAAATCTATGACTGGGTTTGGACACTACTTGCTTTTTAGGCAAAACAATGAATGATGCAATCTGAAGCTGGTATTGCGTCATACATGATATGAATTGCATCATGTTATTCCTAGAAGTCATGGATGATGCAATCATAATGAAGCTTACATCACTCTGTGAACAAATTGCCCTATATCAGCTCTAGAAATCATACAGTGTCATGCTCTTTTATTTGTCAGTGTTTGATTTTGCAAAGGGACACATTTCTGTTTAGCCAAAGTGAGCAGAGATGCCTGGTACTTGTGTGAACAGTGCAGATAACTTCTGCTATGTTTGTGGTGAAGTGACTTTTGCATCACAAAAGCGCAGTATAACCACTATGGTTAAGAAAGCCTATCACTTTTATTTTGGCTGCAAAATTGGAGATCAGGACAAGAGGTGGGCCCCACACATATGCTGCAACACTTGTGCAACAAATCTTCGCCAGTGGTTGAACAGGAAAAGGAAATCTCTGCCTTTTGCAGTGCCAATGATTTGGAGAGAGCCAACAGATCATACCAGCAATTGTTACTTCTGCATGGTGCCTCCAGTTTGGAAAGGTGTGTCAAAGAAGAAAAAGTGAACTGTGCATTATCCAAACATTCCATCAGCTATACGACCAGTACCCCACGGGGAAGGACTGCCGGTTCCTGATGCACCAGAATCATTCTCACTTGAGTCAGACGAGGAAGAGGAAGAGTATGAAACTTCTGGTCCTGAACCATCAATGTCACAGGACCCACATTTTCTCCCATCCTCCTCCTCTGAACCACACCTCATAACACAAGGTGAACTGAATGACTTTGTCAGGGATTTGGAACTACCCAAGAATAAGGCAGAGGTGTTGGGCTCCAGACTACAGCAGTGGAATCTCCTGGCAGGTGATGTTAGGGTTTCAATGTTCCGTGACCGTCAAAAGGATCTTGTCCCATTCTTCTTCATGGAAGGTGATCTTGTAACCTGCAACAACATCGATGGTGTGATGGCAGCCCTCAACATCGTTCACGATCCAGATGAGTGGAGACTGTTCATTGATTCATCGAAGACAAGTCTTAAAGCTGTTTTACTGCATAATGGCAATGTTTTGCCATTAATTCCAGTTGGTCATGCAGTCCATATGAAGGAAACCTATGACAACATGAAACAACTTTTGAGGTGCATAAACTATGACCAACATCAGTGGCAGCTCTGTGGTGATTTGAAGGTTGTTGCTCTCTTGTTTGGTCTGCAGAATGGATACCCAAAGTACTGCTGTTTTCTCTGCGAATGGGATAGTCGTGCAAGAGATTCCCACTACATCAAGAAAGATTGGCCACTCCGACAGTCATTGGAGCCTGGGAGGAAAAGTGTTCCGCATCCACCACTTGTTGAATCAAGGAAGATTTTGTTACCACCCTTACACATCAAGCTGGGTCTGATGAAGAACTTTGTCAAGGCCATTGACAAAACACAAGCAGCTTTCAAGTACCTCCGTGGAAAATTTCCAAGGTTAAGTGAAGCTAAGATAAAGGAAGGTGTCTTTGTTGGTCCTCAGATTCGTGAACTTCTTCCAGATGATGCATTTGACCATGCACTGCGTGGCAAGGAAAAGACGGCATGGAAAGCCTTCCAGTTAGTGGCAATAAATTTTATCGGAAACAACAAGGCAGACAACTACAGGTTGTTGGTGGATAACCTCCTCAAGGCATACCAAAGCCTTGGTTGCAACATGTCACTAAAGACACATTTTTTGCAGGCTCATCTAGATTTTTTTGCACCGAACTGTGGAGCAGTGAGCGACGAGCACGGCGAGCGATTTCACCAGGACATTGCAACAATGGAGAAACGCTATCAGGGCAAATGGAGCCCATCAATGCTTGCAGACTATTGCTGGACAGTGACAAGGGATGCTCCATTTAATGAATATAAGAGACAAGCCAAGATGCGCCGAGTAGACACTGAATAGGACTAAACTATGTACATAATAGTTTTTTGCCTTTTGTTTCATAATTACATTTTATTTATATAACCCTTTTGCTGATTTTTAAAGTGTTACATAAACAGGACAGGTGAAATATTATCATGTAAAGCAACCATAAACACATGAAAAGACCTAGGTTTACAATTTATGATTAAAACTCTCCTATCTACACAATATACATAGACATAAAATGTAAAAACTTAAATATCTTAGAAACAGTAGCCAATCAGTTGTTTTAATTGTTATATTTGAATTCAGCACATCAAAATACATAATAAATAAGACATTTTATCTCTGAAGCAGACAACTTCTCAAAAATTGTAGACCAGTGTAATTAATCAACAGTACTACTTTTTATCTTTCTTCTTTTATTACAATGATGCTAAAACTTTTGTCAGTAACACAGCCAATTAATACAGCGGTGCTGAGTAAAGCAGGTTTGGCGTGTTCATAAGGAAATGGGTAAATTTGTTCTCTATATTTTGAGTCTTAAGATTCTCTGTACTCTGTACTCGTGAGAGGCGCTGGGACCCCGTCATAGGCATTAACTTTCCCCGGTGCCGGTCGGAGCTCGCGCCCCCCCACGCACCCCGACCGCTTCCCCAAACTCCTCACCCCAACTCCACCCTCTCCCTGCACCTATTGGGCCCCTTCCCCAAATCCCCGCCCCGGCCCTGCCTCCTCCCCTGAGCGTTCCGTGTTTCCCCTGTTACCAGATATGCCCATTACTTTGGGGTATGCTCATTTATTCGGGTTACTCTTCTGGGGAAGGGGATTCTGTAATCCTATCAATGTACTGCTTGTGTCACTTGTGTTTTCATATGGAGCTCTACTTCTCCCTTCTGCAAGTCCCCTCCCAATGGAGCTATCCTGCAGGACCTAGGTTCCCTAGGGCTGGGTTGCTCCAGCCCCAGAACCGGATGAACACACCCACACATACATTAACAAAGCAAGTATGAGTGGACCAGGTCAATCAGCGCTGTCAAGCTGACCCCTTAAATGTCTCTGGACTCACTGGGCGGGAGGAAGCAGCACTTTCAAGATGCCTCTCCTTATATGCCCCTGGAGTCCATGGACTGGGTCAAGCAGCACTTTCAAGCTGTTACCCTTATGCATCCCAAATTCAGCATGTCCCTATCCCCACTCCCCCAACACAATTGTACTGGCAGTAACCTACTCGATGAACAAACCCCACAGTATTTTGGGTGCTGCAGGGATCTTTAGCTTAGGTAAAAGAAGCGTTGCTGTAGAGTGAATGGGGGCAGCTAAAAACACAAAAGTGTAAAGTTTAGCAACAGAGAGAGAAGCAACCAACTTAACCATAAAAGTTATTTATTGAATAATAGTAATAACTACACAAGGAGGACTAAACCAACATAACATACATGATTAAAGGTTAATACCTAAGGTAGAAAGGAAAACAGAGAGAGAGAAAGAGGGGGGATCTCACCCACTCCATGAGGCTTGAACTGGTCGGGGTTCCCAGATGATGGTGGTAGCGGAGGGTCCTGAATGCTGGAGACAGGCAGAGCCCCCAGGACGATCAGTAAGAAGATGGAGTTCCAGTGGAACTGATGCATAGTTTGGATCTAAGCATCAGAACCCTGACTAGAGGGTGAGTAGGGATTTTTGTAGAGAAATTACAATGGTTTAAGGGAGAACACTAGATTTGTTTATAGGTAAGCTGATGACTCAAGGGTTTTCTTTAGACTAGACAATAGGAGCTGATCACTCCTGGCTATGGGGGGTGTTTTCTTTCAGGGAGCTCACAATGCAACTAGGCTGCTTCAGTATTTGGATATCAATTAAGGATTCATTACTAGAATTGGTCTGATAACTGCTGAGCTGAGTCTGTGCAGATATAGGCCTTGGCTACACTTGCGGATTCACAGCGCTGCCGCGGCAGCGCGGTGAATCGAGAGTGTAGTCGCACCGCCAGCTCTGCGAGAGCTCTCTCACAGCACTGCAAGTACTCCACCTCTCCGAGGGGAATAGCTTGCAGTGCTGCGAGTGAGCGTGCAGCGCTGCATGTGCTGATTACACTGGCGCTTTAAAGCGCTGCACTCACTGCGCTCGGGGGGGGGGGGGGGTTTCACGCCCCTGAGCGCAGCAAGTGCAGCGCTGTGAATTGCCAGTGTAGCCAAGGCCATAGGTTCATTAGCATCTGGAGCAGAGATTCCCAGGATGCAGTGCTTCTCTGCTTTTTCTGGTCCCAGAATTCAGTGTGGTTCTCTGTTCTCCATTCTGTATGTAAATTGAGATGTCTTCCTGTCCCATCTTTCAAGCAGATGAGGCTAGGGGAGTTGTCTCTGCTCTCCATTCTGTATGCTAATGGAGATGTCTTAATCTTGTCACCCTTGTCAGGAGGGGTCTAGGTGTGTCTCCCAATGCTCTTCACTACTGTCTGCAAGTTTTTTCCTCTGATGGGCTTTGGTTTAAGCAGAGGCTGGGGGGGGGGAGTGTCTTTCATGAATCAGGCTGGATACTGCACCCTGGTTCCCCAAGAACAGAGAGGTGTCTGGTATCACCCCACATCCCAGTCCCGCGAAACAGCTGTTTCGCGGTGCAAGCACTGGGAGCTAGGGGGAAAAAACGGGCACGCAGTGCACTCCGGGGAGGAGGCCGAGGTGGAGCGGAGGTGAGCTGGGCTGGGAGGTGGGGAGCTGCCAGTGGGTGCAGAGCACCCACCAATTTTTCCCCATGGGTGCTCCATCCCCTGAGCACCCACGCAATCACCGCCTATGGACCCCGTCACAAAAGGAAACTCCCCGAAAGCAGGGAATCCAAAGAGCTCAGGTTTGAGGGATGCGGTGTGGGGTGAGTGGACAGAGACAGTCGCTATCGTCCCCACACAGGACACTGCAGTAGATGGGGAGGGGGTGACCGGCAGGGCTCTAGGGCTCCTCATTTCCCTCTGGCCTCAGTGATGGGGGTCGGCCTGGTTCCAAAGCTGCCCAGGTCTTTTGACATCCCCTGCTCCCTTCTCGCCTGAGCCCAACCTCGGCATCTCAGCAATTAAGGAGCCACTGTCCCCTCCCCCTATCATTTTTGAGGTGTCATTCGTGGCCCTTTCGATTTCAGGTCCAGCTTTACACTCACAGGCCAAGTCTCGTCGCGCTCTGGCTCAGGCGTCTGGCTCCGAAGAGCAAACCCTGCCATTTCCCAGCTCTGTTCTCCTCGCCTCCCACCTTCTCCTCCTCCTGACGCTGAGGCTTGGTCTGCACTCGCAACCTATGTCAGTTGTGAAACTCCACCCACAGCCAGGGACGCAGCTGTACCAACCTAACTTCTGGTACAGACAGAACTATGGCAACAGGAGGGCTTCTCCCGTCGACGTAGCCCCTGCCTCTTGGGGAGGTGGATTACCTACACCGGTGGGAGAACCCTTCTCATTGGTCTATGTAGTGTCCCCTTCGAAGCGCTATAGTGGCATCAGTGCAGCTGGGCCACAGGCTGGGGGGAGGGCACCCCAGCCCCAAATTTTGGTGCAGCTCGGCCCCTGGCTCTGAATATGGCTGGTGCCCGAGCAACACGTGGATACGGAACTCGCCACCTATGTCCCCCTAGAATTTCATGCAGCTGATGAAAGTAGCCGCATGTATGGGGCTCTGACCTGGAGCGACCATTTGCCTCCTTTGTTTTTTAGGAGATCCTTAATTTTCACACGGCACTGCTGTGTGTCCCTGGTGTAGCCGCTGTCCACCATTCCCTGTGCGATTTGGCATACATATCAGCAATTCGTCTTTTTGAATGGAGTTCTGCCTGCACAGATTCTTCTCCCCTTACATTAATCAGATCCATTATCTCCCATTCAGTCCATGATGGAGCTCTTTTGCAATTCTAGGACTGAATGGTCACCTGTGCTGCTGAGCTCGCCACGCTGACAAAACAGGAAATGAAATCAAAAGTTCACAGGACTTTTCCTGTGTACCTGGCTAGTGCATCTGAGTTGCAAGTGCTGTCCAGAGCGGTCACAATGGAGGACTCTGGGATAGCTCCTGGAGGCCAATACCATCAAATTGCGTCTACACTACCACAAATTCGACCCAGCAAGGTCAATTTTAGCGCTAATCCCCTTGCTGGGAAGGAGTACAGAAGTCGATCTTAAGACCCTTCAAGGGTATGTCTACACTACGAAATTAGATCGAATTTATAGAAGCCGGTTCTATAGAAATCGTTTTTATACAGTCAATTGTGTGTGTCCCCACACAAAATGCACTAAGTGCATTAAGTCAGCAGACCGCGTCCACAGTAGCGAGGCTACCGACGCTAACATCGACTTCCGGTGCGTTGCATTGTGGGTAGCTAGCCCACAGTTCCCGCAGTCTCCGCCGCCCATTGGAATACTGGGTTGAGATCCCAGTGTCTGATGATGCAAAAACAGTGTTGCGGGGGGTTCTGGGTACATGTCTTCAGGCCCCCCCCGCCATCAGAGCAATGGCAGACAATCAATTCCTGTCTTTTTACCTGGGTTACCTGGATTACCTGTGCAGACGACGTACCACGGCAAGCATGGAGCCCGCTCAGCTCAGCTCACCGTCACCATATGTCATCTGGGTGCCGGCAGACGTGGTACTGCATTGCTACACAGCAGCAGCTAATTGCCTTTTGGCAGTAGAGAGTGCAGTATGACTGGTAGCTATCATCGAGTATCTGGGTGCTGGCAGACGTGGGGCTCCATTGCTATACAGCAGCAGCTCCTTGCCTTTTGGCAGCTGATGGTGTATTATGACTGATATCCATCGTCGTCATACTCCTCAGTGAGTTCGGTCCGAAGTGCCTGGGCAGACATGTTTTGTCTCCTCGAGACTAAGTCCTGCCGGCAGTCCTATTGCACCGTCCTGACGATCATGGTTGACAGTCGTAGTACAGCATCTTCTGCCAAGCACCCAGAAGTTGCCGACGACTATCAGTTCCAGGACCAGGGTGATAAACATATTCTGGCTGTTGGATATTCCAATACTTAGCCCTAGTCTACACTATGGGATTAGGTCAAATTTAGCAGGGTTAGGTCGATTTAATGCTCCATCTGTCCTCATGACGAACCTTGTTTTGTCAACTTAGCCCTGGTCTACACTACGAATTTATGTAGAATTTAGCAGCATTAAATCGAATTAAGCCTGGACACGTCCACATGATGAAGCCCTTTTTTTCGACTTAAAAGGCCCTCTAAATCGGTTTATTTACTCCACCTCTGACGAGGGGAGTAGCACCGAAATCGATATTGCCATTTCTAATTAGGGTTAGTGTGGACGGAATTTGACAGTATTGGCCTTCGGGAGCTATCCCAGAGTGCTTCATTGTGACCTCTCTGGACAGCACTCTCAACTCGGATGCACTGACCAGGTAGACAGGAAAAGCCCGGCAAACTTTTGAATTTCATTTCCTGTTTGCCCAGCGTGGAGAGCACAGGTGACCACGCAGAGCTCATCAGCAAGGTAATCATGATGGAATCCCAGGATCGCAAAAGAGCTCCAGCATGGACAGAACAGGAGGTTCAGGATCTGCTCACCCTATGGGGAGATGAATCAGTGCTAGCTGAACTCGGTTGCAGTAAACGAAATGGCAAAATATTAAAAAAAGTCTCAAAGGCCATGAAGGACAGAGGCCATAACAGGGACGCACAGCAATGCCGCGTGAAAATTAAGGAGCTAAGGCAAGACTACCACAAAGCCAGAGAGGCAAACGGAAGGTCCAGGTAAGAGCCGCAGACATGCCGCTTCTACGCAGAGCTGCATGCCATGCTAGGGGGTGCAGCCACCACTACCCGAACCCTGTGCTTTGACTCCATCAATGGAGAATCACACAACAGGGAAGCGGGTTTGGGGGCGAGGAAGATAGCTCCCAGCAAGGAAGCGGAGAGACCGGTTTCCCCAACAGCCAGGATATGTTTATCACCCTGGACCTGGAACCAGTAACCCCTGAACTAACCCAAGGCGTGCTCCCATGGTTTAAAAGCAAGCGTGCTTAATGATTAATGATTAATTTGTAGGACACTTTACCACACCAGGCCAGTAGCATATAGTCTGGAATCATTGCATAACAAAGCATGGCAGCGTATGGTCCCAGTGTTTGCTGGCATGCAGACAGCATCCATTCCTTATCGCTCTTTGTTATCCTCAGAAAAGTGGTATCATTCACGGTCACCTGGTTGAAATGGGGTGATTTTAGTAAGGGGACATTCGGAGGTGCCCATTCCTGCTAGGCTGCACAGAAATATTCCCCGCTGTTAGCCACACGGTGGGGGGAGGTGGTGGAAGGGTGAAGTGATCATCCCAGAGAATTGGGTGTGGGGGGGAGGGGGCTTAGTTGGGTTTGTGCTGCACGTTAACCCGGAAACCGCAGCCCCTTCTTTTTACACTGCAAACCCATTTTAAATGGCCAACCCAAAGGGTGCTTGGTATGGGAAATGAGGGCACTGCTGTTTGAAACCATTCCCACATGTTATGAAGGTTAAAAAAACCAAAAGACTGTGGCTTACCATGGCTGCCTGCAAGCCGAATTCTGTTGCCTGGCACTGCGTGAGTGATCTCTCACACCAAACCGGCAGGCCCTCAATATAAGAGGAAAAATGCGACCTTCTAACGAAAGCACATTGCTGTGTAATGTGAACAGCAAAATTTAACGTGAAAGAGTGTACCCATTGTTCTCTAAAATGTGTCTTTTTAACCACCTCTCCCTTTTCCTCCACCAGCTGCAAATGTATCTCCTTCACAGAAGCTAGTGAAGATTAGAAGGAGAAAGCGGCGGACTCGGGATGATATGTTCTCAGAGCTCCAGATGTCCTCCCACGCTAACAGAGTACAGCAGAATGCGTGGAGGCAGTCAATGTCAGAGTGCAAAAAAGCACAATATGAACGAGAGGAGAGGTGGCGCGCTGAATCGCGGGCTGAAGAGAGCAAGTGGCGGGCTGAAGAGGATAGGTGGCATCAGATTGCTGATAGAAGGCAAGATGATATGCTCCAGCGTATGGTTGAGCTGCAAGAAAGGCAGCAGGAGCACAGATCACCGCTACAGCCCCTGTGTAACCAACAGCCCTCCTCTCCAAGTTCCATAGCCTCCTCACCCAGAAGCCCTAGAACGCGGTGGGGGGGCCTCCGGCCACCCAGTCACTCCACCCCAGATGATTACCCAAGCATCAGAAGGCTGGCCTTCAATAAGTGATAAAGTTTTAAATTGCAGTGTGTCCTTGTCCTTCCCTCCTCCCCCACCCCACCGGGTGCTTCCCTCCTCCCCCACGCCTCCTGGACTACCTTGGCAGTTATCCCCCTAGTTGTGTGATGACTTAATAAAGAATGCATGAATGTGAAGTAACAATGACTTTATTGCCTCTGCAAGCGGTGCTCGAAGGGGGGAGGGGAGGGTTGTTAGCTTACAGGGAAGTAGAGTGAAACGGGTGGCGGGGGGGTTCATCAAGGAGAAACAAATGGAAGTTTCACACAGTAGCCTGGCCAGTAACAAAACTGGTTTTCAAAGCTTCTCTGATGCGCACCACACCCTGCTGTACTCTTCTAACCGCCCTGGTGTCTGGCTGCACGTAATCAGTGGCCAGGTGATTTGCCTCAACCTCCCACCCCGCCATAAGTGTCTCCCCCTTACTCTCAAAGATATTGTGGTGCGCACAGGAAGCAGCAATAACAATTGGAATATTGGTTTTGCTGAGGTCTGAGTCAGTAAGCTGCGCCAGCGCGCTTTTAAACATCCAAATACTCATTCTACCACCATTGTGCACTTGCTTAGCCTATAATTGAACAGGTCCTGACTACTGTCCAGGCTGCCTGTGTACGGCTTCATGAGCCATGGCATTAAGGGGTAGGCTGGGTTCCCAAGGATAACTATAGGCATTTCAACATCCCCAACGGTTATTTTCTGGTCCGGGAAGAAAGTCCCTTCCTCCAGCTTTTGAAACAGACCAGAGTTCCTGAATACACGTGCATCATGTACCTTTCCCGGCCGCTCCACGTTGATGTTAGTGAATCGTCCCTTGTGATCCTCCATGGCTTGCCACACCTGGAAAAGTACCCCTTGCAGTTTATGTACTCGGTGGCTTGGTGCTCCGGTGCCAAGATAGGTATATGGGTTCCGTCTATCACCCCACCACAGTTTGGGAAGCCCATTGCAGCAAAGCCATCCACTATGACCTGCACGTTTCCCAGTGTCACTACCCTTGATATCAGCAGGTTTATGATTGCATTGGCTACTTGGATCACAGCAGCCACCACAGTAGATTTGCTCACTCCAAATTGATTCCCGACTGACCGGTAGCTGTCTGGCGTTGCAAGCTTCCACAGGGCTATCGCCACTCGCTTCTCAACTGTGAGCGCTGCTCTCATCCTGGTATTATGGTGGTTCAGGGCAAGGGAAAGCAAGTCACAAAGTTCCATGGAAGTGCCCTTACGCATGTGAAAGTTTCGCAGCCACTGGGAATCGTCCCACACCTGCAACACTTTGCGGTTCCACCAGTCTGTGCTTGTTTCCCGAGCCCAGAATCGGCGTTCCACAACATCAACCTGGCCCAGTAACACCATGATTTACACATTGCTGGGGAGGTCTATGTCCATGTCAATTTCTTCATCATTCTCGTTGCCGCGCTGCAATCGCCTTTTCACCTGGTTTTGCTTTGGCATGTTCTGGCTCTGCATATACTACAAGACAATGCACGTGGTGTTCATAGTGCTCATAATTGCCACGGTGATCTGAGCGGGCTCCATGATCCCAGTGCTATGGTGTCTGGGCTTGAAAAAAGGCGCAAAACTATTGTCTGATGGAGGGAAGGAGGAAGGGAGGGGCAAGTGAGGACGTGGCTTACAGGTAATTAAAATCAACAAGGGTGGCTGTGCATCAGGAAGAAACAATAACAACTGTCACACAGAATGCCCCCCCCCCCAGATTGAACTCAAAACCCTGGGTTTAGCAGACCGTGGATTTCATGGAGGGAGGGGGAAGCAAATGAATACAGAACAAATCTGGTCCATTTACTGTTTGCATCCACTCCATCTATCTTTTACATCTTAGGCTGGCAGCAGATGGTGCAGCATGACTGATAGCTGCTGGCATCGTCTGGGTGCTTGGCAGAAGATGCTGTACTACGACTGGCAGCCATGATCGTCAGGACGGTGCAATAGGACTGCCGGCAGGACTGAGTCTCCAGGAGACAAAACATGTCTGCCCAGGCACCTCTGACCGAACTCACTGAGGAGTATGACGACGATGAATATCAGTTGTAATACACCATCAGCTGCCAAAAGGCAAGGAGCTGCTGCTGTATAGCAATGCAGCCCCACGTCTATCAGCACTCAGATAGCCGATGACAGCTACCAGTCATACTGCACCGTCTACTGCCAAAAGGCAATTAGCTGCTGCTGTGCAGCAATGCAGTACCACGTCTGCCAGCACCCAGATGACACATGGTGATGGTGAGCTGAGCTGAGCAGGCTCCACGCTGCCGTGGTAAGTCGTCTTCACAGGTAATCCAGGTAAAAAGGAGCAAATTGATAGTCTGCTGTTGCTCTGACGGAGGGGGAGGTGCCTGACCACATGTACCCGAACCCCCCCGCGACACTGTTTTTCCATCATCAGGCACTGGGATCTCAACCCAGAATTCCAATGCGAGGCAGAGACTGCGGGAACTGTGGGATAGCTACCCACAGTGCAATCCGCCAGAAGTCGACGCAAGACTCGGTAGTCTCGGTACTGTGGATGTGGTCCGCCGACTTAATGCACTTAGAGCATTTTATGTAGGGACACACACAATCGACTGTATGAAAATGATTTCTATAAAACCGCCTTCTATAAATTCGACCTAATTTCATAGTGTAGACATACCCTAAGCAAATACTGGCCAGTTAGCATTTAGCTGGTGTGCAGGTGCCATTGTCTCTGTGGAGCTCATCTGTGGCCGTTTTCCTGCTTTACAGCATCTAACAAACACACAGCAAACTCTCAGAGCTCCATGGACAGTGCTGATAGACATATATTAATGGGACACTAATATTCAGCAGGCGATGACTTTTCCTATGATACGTCACAAAACATACTTTGGAAAAGATTTATCATTTTGTAAACGTGGTTGTCACGGAGTATTGGGGGACTCAGGGCCCTGCACCCCCGGCTTCCTGCGATTCACCATGACTCTCAGCCAGCCAGTAAAGCAGAAGGTTTATTTGGATGACAGGAATACAGTCCAAGACAGGTCTTGCAGGCACAGACAACAGGGCCCCCCTCAGTTAGGTCCAGCTTAGGGTCCCAGGGCATCCCAGCCCACCCCCCTTTGGGGGGTCAGAGCCATCTCTGCCTCCCAGCCATCTCTCCAGCCCGCTTCCAGCACTCTGCCTTCAGCGACCCCTCCCACAGCCTTTGTTCAGTTTCCCGGGCCAAGGTGTCACCTGGCCTCCAACCCCTTCCTGGGTTCTAATGTTACACGCTCAGGTATTCCCTCCGGGCAGTCTACCATCCCCCAATGCAGACTATCTTAGCCACACTCCCCTGTCAGCATTCACAGACCACAGTAAGAACAGTCCCAGTTCGACACAGTGGTGCCCATAAGAGTGTAGACCAGTGGTTCTCAGATGTGTTTCATTTCCCTTCCCTTCTTTGTGTCTGTGGTTATATAGGCCCCCACCCTTAAAAGAACATATCTCACCACCCAGCTCTAAAGGCAGAGTAGTCGCTGGCGATGTGCACAGCTCTGAAGGTCTCCAATAGCAGCACAGAAGTTAGGGTGGCCACGTGAAAAGTGATATTCGTCAATATCGCTGTTCACAGCAGACTTATCACCCCATTGCCACCCCGACTTCTGTGCTGCTGCTCCACCTGGGTTTGAGAGCCTGAGCATTGATCCACAACTCCCAGCTAGGCCTGTTCCTTCTTCATGAGCCGCAGCCAACTGGGGCTGACAGCCAGTGCTCTTTAAAAAAACCCCAAACAACCCACACTGATCACGCCTCCCTTGACACATTCCTGTGCCTACTTTGGGAGCTCTACCCACACTTGGAGAATTACTAGTGCATAGAGTCACCGTGGGGATTGGTAGCCAAGATGGTAACACCTGCTCCTTTCTGCCTCCGGGATCCCCAGAGAAAATGTCCGAGAAGGAGAGCAGAACAGATCCGATTAACATTAGCCTTTCAAAACACATTTTGATAATTTCAGCTATAAACATTCCCTCCATCCTTCAGCCCCTACCCCGAGCGAATTCAATGAGATTGAGCTGGAATTGGGCAGGTGGCATGGGCGACAGGTATAATCACTGAATTATTAATCCATGAATTAACAGAATACAGGAACACTTTGGATAGCTAAATAGAGACTACTACACTTACCCCTCTTAGAATCATAGAATATCAGGGTTGGAAGAGACCTCAGGAGGTCATCTAGTCCAACCCCCTGCTTAAAGAATGACCAATCCCCAAATAAATCATCCCAGACAGGGCTTTGTCAAGCCTGACCTTAAAAACCTCTAAGAAAGGAGATTCCACCACCTCCCTAGGTAACCCATTACAGTGCATCACCACCCTCCTAGTGAAAAAGTTTTTCCTAATATCCAACCTAAACTTTCCCAACTGCAACTGGAGACCATTACTCCTTGTTCTGTCATCTGGTACCACTGAGAACAGTCTAGGTCCATGCTCTTTGGAACCCCCTTTCAGGTAGTTGAAAGCAGCTACCAAATACCCCATCATTCTTCTCTTCTATAGTCTAAACAAACCCCGTTCTCTCAGCCTCTCCTCCTAAGTCATGTGCTCCAGCCCCCTAATCATTTTTGTTGCCCTCCACTGGACTTTTTCCAATTTTTCCACATCCTTCTTATAGTGTGGGGCCACAAACTGAACACAATGTTACAGATGAGGCCTCACCAATTTTGAATAGAGTGGAATGATTATGTCCCTCGATCTGCTGGCAATGCCCCTACTTGTACAGCCCAAAATGACGTTAGCTTTCTTGGCAACAAGGGGACACTGTTGACTTATATCCACTTCTCATCCACTGTAACCCCAGGTCCTTTTTTGCAGAACAGCTGCTGGGTGCTTCAGTCCCTAGTCTGTAGCAGTGAATGAGATTCTTTCATCCTAAGAGCATGAATCTGCACTTATCCTTGTTGAACCTCTACAGATTTATTTTGGCCCAATCCTCTAATTTGTCTTCGTCCCTCTGTATCCTATCCCTACCCTCCAGCGTATCTACCACTCCTCCCAGTTTAGTGTCATCTGCAAACTTGCTGAGGGTGCAGTCCACCTCATCCTCCAAATCATTAATGAAGATACTGAACAAAACCGGACTCAGGACTGACCCCTGGGGCACTCTGCTTGATACCAGCTGCCAACTAGACATGGAGCCATTCATCACTACCCCTTGAGCCAGTCATCTAGCCAGCATTCCACCCACCTTATAGTCCATTCATCCAGCCTATACTTCTTTAACATGCTGGCAAGTATATTGTAGGAGATCATATCAAAAGCTTTGCTAAAATTCAGGAATAACACATCCACTACTTTTCCTTTTCGACAGAGCCAGTTATCTCATCATAGACGGCAATTAGGTTACTCATACGTGACTTGCCCTCTTCTTCCAAGTCTTTAAAAATACACATTTACATTTCAAACTCTAGCTTATCTAAAGTGGACACACTTTTAAAATCTCTCTATAATTTTGACCCTGAATCAATTACATGTAAGTTGCTTAACCCTTCTTTGCCATGTGTCAAAGAAGTCTAGATCGATGTGGATTCTTCCATGCTTAATGAGGACAGAGGTCCATATGAAACTTTTCCCACAGCCCAACCACTTGTGAGGTCTTTCTCCTGTGTGTAATGCCTGATGATTAACAAGGTCTGACCTTTGTATGAAACTTTTCCCACAGTCAAAGCACTTGTGGGGGTCTCTCTCCTGTGTGGATTGCCTGATGTTGAACAAGGTCTGACCTTTGTATGAAACTTTTCCCACAGTCCAAGCACATATGGGGTCTCTCTCCTGTGTGGAATGCCTGATGTTTAACAAGGTGTGACCTTCTTATAAAACTTTTCCCACAGTCCAAGCACTTGTGGGGTCTTTCTCCTGTGTGGACTGCCTGATGTTGGACAAGGTTTGACATTTGTATGAAACTTTTCTCACAGTCCAAGCACTTGTGGGGCCTTTCTCCTGTGTGGATTGCCTGATGTTGAGCAAGGTCTGACCTTTCTATGAAACTTTTCTCACAGTCCAAGCACATATGGGGTCTCGATCCTGTGTGTAATGCCTGATGGCGAACTAGGTGTGACCTCTGTATGAAACATTTCCCACAGTCCAAGCACTTGTGGGGCCTTTCTCCTGTGTGGATTGCCTGATGTTGAGCAAGGTCTGACCTTTCTATGAAACTTTTCTCACAGTCCAAGCACTTGTGGGGTCTTTCTCCTGTGTGGATTGCATGATGGTGAACTAGGTGTGACCTCTGTACAAAGCTTTTCCCACAGTTCAAGCACTTGTGGGGTCTTTCTCCTGTGTGGATTGCCTGATGGCGAACTAGGTGTGACCTCTGTACAAAGCTTTTCCCACAGTTCAAGCACTTGTGGGGTCTTTCTCCTGTGTGGATTGCCTGATGTTGAACAAGGTCTGACCTTTGTATGAAACTTTTCCCACAGTCCAAGCACTTATGGGGTCTCACTCCTGTGTGTAATGCCTGATGTTTAACAAGGTGTGACCTTCTTATGAACCTTTTCCCACAATCCAAGCACTTGTGGGGTCTCTCTCCTGTGTGGATTGCCTGATGACGAACTAGGTGTGACCTTCTTATGAAACTTTTCCCACAGTCCAAGCATGTGTGGGGTCTCTCTCCTGTGTGGATTGCCTGATGTCTAACATGGTCTGACCTTTGCATGAAACTTTTCCCACAGTCCAAACACTTGTGGGGTCTCGCTCCTGTGTGGATTGCCTGATGTTGAACAAGGTTCGACCTCTCCATGAAACTTTTCCCACAGTCCAAGCACTTATGGGGTCTCGCTCCTGTGTGGAATGCCTGATGTTTAACAAGGTTTGACTTTCTTATGTAACTTTTACCACAGTCCAAGCACTTGTGGGGCCTTTCTCCTGTGTGGATTGCCTGATGTTGAGCAAGGTCTGACCTTTCTATGAAACTTTTCCCACAGTCCAAGCACTTGTGGGGTCTCGATCCTGTGTGTAATGCCTGATGATGAACTAGGTGTGACCTTCTTATGAAACCTTTCCCACAGTCCAAGCACTTGTGGGGTCTCTCTCCTGTGTGGATTGCCTGATGTCTAATTATTTGTGTCTTCGAAATAAAACATTTCCCACCCTTAAGGGATTGACAGGTTTTCTCTCCAGTGTGGCTGCTGCCATGGTTATTAAGATCTGAGAGCTCATTGAAGCTTTTCCCATCGTCCAAGCATTGAAAGGGTTTCTCTCCAGCACAGATTTTCTGATGTGTCACAAGCTGTGATCTCACATTGAATTCTTTCCCACACTGAGGGTAGTGCCCGGGTGTCTCTTCCTTGGGATTTGTCTGCTGTGCTCTGGGATCCTTGTCTCCTTCCCCGACATTAATAGATTCATCCACTCTCTTCCCTCGGTGGTTTTCCAGAAGCCTCTCTGACCTCTGCCAGTTTCCCCAGGCCTTTTCCTGCTCCAAGCACTGGGAAAAATTCCCTTCAGCTCTTCCCACAAAGGTTCCCTGCAGTTCCACTTCCCCGGGAACTTCCTCATAATGATTCCCCTCCTCATTCTCACTCCCTCGCTCAGCATCTGCTGGGAGAGACACAATCCAGACAGGAGTCATTATGCTTGGGAGAAAGAGGAATAGCAACGAGGGCAAACCCAACACGAAGACAGACCAATTGCATTCTGCCTCCACATCCCACCCAAACACTCACAGGGAAGGAAAGCTGGGAAGCAAACTCCTGCAGCTAAGAGGGTGGGTGGAATGGTGTGAGCTATATCTCATGACTGCAGCCCTGTCCTGACTGAGATGAGGAAGAACTGAGGGCGCTTACTCACACCATATTTTGGGATTTTCAACTTCTTCCTTCATTCCCTAGATTGTTTCTGTGTCAGACCTCACCTGTACGGGTGTATCTCGGAAGCCTTCTTTCCTTGCAGTCCTGGAGATCGGACACCCACGGCTCTTCCCCTCGTTCCAGCCGGGCAATCAGCTCAGGTTTGGGAAAGGGGAATCCTGTGCAGAGGGTGGAATCAGACCAGATCAGGGATCCATGGAGCATTGGTGGAATACTTGTCAGAAAGGACATTCCGTGAGTGGAAACTGTCCCTGTGCTCTTGTGGAGGAACGTGGAATCCAAGAGGATGGGTAAATGGTCACTTCCTCCTTGAGCAGAGGAAGTTGTCTGGGGAGGTAGGTTGAATTATTACTACACCCTCACTAGGCTTTCCCAAGATCTGTGCACTCTGGGGGCTTTGCTGATTCAGACACAGCTCTGGAGTTAAACCCCTGCCTCTTTCTAAACCTGCAGAACCCAGAGCCCTCTCTAGCTGGAGCTAGTCCCAAGGAGGGAGGTGAACAGGGATTGTATGTGCAGCCGAGAAACAACACAGACAGGACAATGCTGGATTTATGCCCCTTTGAAAGCTGGAGGGGTGTGGATGGTTTAGCTTGTCCATTGGGTTTTGACACCCATGTCCCACTGGAGAGGGCACGGAGATGCAAGTCTCTCTCACACGGCAGCTGTGCATTATGGAACCACTCACCTCTGATCTAACTGACCAGGGAAGAACATGACCAGATTCAGACACACAGACCCCACTGCTTCTTCTTAGGGTGACCAGACGTCCCGATATTATCGGGACAGTCCCGATTTTAGGAGATTTGTCCCATGCCCTGAACTTACATCGGTCAGGAAGCACTTTCTCCCGATATCTGGGGACCATCTGGTGGAGGACGCAAGCCGGCGCCACTCACCTCTTCTTCCTGGGCCCTGGGGCAGCACAGCTGAACTCCCAGCACTCACCTGCCGGCCGGCAGGAGCCTGCAGAGTGCTGCAGCACCACTCCCCAGGAATGCACAGAGGCGGCGTGGAGGTCTCCGCTGCGTGCTGCAGGGGCGGGGCTTGTAGGCGCCGGCAGCCGGCAGAGAGCCCATCCGCCCCTGCCCCCCTCAACCCAACCCGAGTGACCTTAGGAGCCAGAGGGACGGGACCTGCCTGCTGGATGCTTCCTAGGAGCAGCTCTAGGTAAGGCTAGCACTGCTGGGACTCACCTGGCCCCCTGGTGGGTCCCTCTGGCTGTGGGAGGGGCTCTGCATGCTGCCCCCTCCCTCCCTGAGAGTGGGAGGTAGAGACAGAATGGAGGAAAGCTGGTGTGGGGGAGGGGGGCAGGGTGTGGAGCTCCAGGTGGGTTCTCCGCCCCCACCAATTTTTCCTGTGCTCTGGCGGTTTTCTTTGTTTTGCTCCACAGCCGGCTTTTTTTTTGTTTGTTTTTTTGCTCCGCCCGCCCCGTGTCCTGATACTTCACCTCTGTCATCTGGTAACCCTACTTCTAGTATCTGAGGGGACAGGAATCCCTTACCCAGCGAGGTCACCGTCTCGTAGTTCTCCTGCATGACATCCCTGTAGAGGGCTCTCTGAGCGGGGTCCAGCAGAGCCCCCTGCCCCTGGGTGAAATACACAGCCACCTCCTCGAAGGTCACCAGCATCTGAAACACCAAAAGTCCCCCACTCAGCACCTGCTGCTCCAGCCACAATCTCGCTAGTCACAAGAGAGGAAGGATGAAGAAATGGAAGCTCTGGGAGGGCCAGAGTAGCAGAATCCCACCCGCATCCTCCTTAGAGCAACCAAGAGGCTTCAGGGGGTGGGGAGAAGGTGAGAGCTCCTTGTCCTACCCAGCACACGGAGCAGGGCAGGGTCTTCTCATTTCCCACACACCTGCCAGCCACAGGCTGATACGGAAAGCAGAGCTCTGAGTCAGGGACAGGGACAGGAATCAAAACAGCTACCGTTTGTATTTCACAGCCGCCTCAGACTAGTGGGGTCTCACTCCAGCACTGGGAGCCTTGTGCAAGGGGGTTATATCGTTTTTGAGAAATTGAGGAATGTCCCGTCTCCCCTCCCCCGTCACCAATGGGCCCACTCAGAAAAACAGCAGGTTTATCACATCTTGTCTCCTCCCTGCCCCTGAAAATCCCCTACCTGAGCTGGCTCCATCACAGACATTTCCGTTCCCTGTCTCATGGAAGAGAGACCCATGTGAGGCAAAAGGTGGATGTGATTCTTCAGCCTGTCGTGGCAAGAGGGGTGATGGGGGAGGTTACAGAAGGGGGTGGAGTCCATGTCACACCCCGGTTTCCCCCCAGGCTCTTCAGACCGTCCCAGTAACAGTATCTCTGAGCCAAATGCTAGAAAAAAAGCAGAACTAAAGGGGCCACTTTAGGGGATTTCCCCACACTGCCATGTAAACTCCCTTAGGAGCAGCAGGAGCCCTCTGATGGCATCACCTAAAGAATGAGCTGCCCTGGACTCCCCCAGCAGCCCCCAGGGACAGGCAGGCAGAGGCTGATCCCATTGGCCCATCCACACTCCCAGCCTGCCCAAAGCAGCAGTGACTCCGGTGTGGCTGAGATGTGAATCCTGCCCAGAAATCAGACCAGGGCCCTGGGCGACCCCAAAACTCATGAGACACAGACCCAGGGGTGCCTCTAGGCACCAGCAAAGCAAGCAGCTGCTTGGGGTAGCCTGGGAGCTGAGAACCAACAGGGGGCCCTGGGAGCTGTAGTTCCTTGGTTAGCTCTCTGCCTATGAGCCAGCCCTGGAAGAGGAAAAAAACTACATTTCCCAGCATTCTCTTGGCCACTATTAGCAGGAAAGGAACGGGGAGGGAGTATGGTAGCTGAAACCTCATGCTGCAGCTTGTTGTGAAGGGAGAGCTCACTGCTTGAGCAGGGTGGCCCTGTGAATGGGGAACAAGTGTGCCCAAGGAGTAGAAGGCTTTGGCCCAGATATTCCCTTCAGAAGACTTCCCCAGACTGGATTAGAGATACTTGCAGCCCCCAAAGAAGGAATTGGGTGGACTAAATGGACAGTGCCCCTCTCTATCTGAAACCTAGCAAGGGAGATACGTGGATCCCACTAGAATTTAAAATGAAAAGTAAGGGAGGGGAGGCTCTGGACCTGGGCAGCTTTAGATACAGCGTCAGGCACTTAGGAGGATTTCCACTTCTGAGCCATGGAAGCAGATTTAGCTAATATTCAGAAAGGGAATCTAGCACCTGCCTTCCAGATTTGAACACCTCAAAATTCAGGAGTGCTCAAGCTCAATTTGGGCAGCTGTCACTTCAATTCTCCCAAATCTAATATACTGATCCACTGTAACTTGCTGTAGAAAAAGTAGCACAAAATTGAGCAAGAAATGCTTCCCCGTGGATTTTAGGACGGGAATTGCTATTTTCAACAGCCATTGCCTTTTCTTTTTTTTTTTTTTAGTTTTATTTGTTTGAAAGGAAGACAGTGATATCGCATTGGCAAATTCCCCACAGAAACAAAGAGTGGAACAAAGGAATAATAAAGGCACCTCAACTTTTCCTCATTTATGTAGGACAGTCTTATAATATGCATCCAGATATCCTCCAATCACACAAGCTGAAAATGGTTCCACTTTACTGCAGTTCTGTAACCATATGGGAACCAATCCTGTCTGTGTTCTGTGCACATCCAAAATTCCTGCTGAATGACCCGCCCTGGGAGCAAGTTACCAGTGACCCAGGGCTGGGGTGGAAGGAGGGTGCAGGTGGAGGCGGGAGAGAGCCCAGGGCCGGGGCGGCAGTGGGGTGCACGTCGGGGGACGCCAAGAGCTGTGGCGGCACGGGGAGCAGGTGGGGGGGAGAACCCAGGGTTGGGGCAGCAGGAGGGTGCGGGGGGGGGGGAGTCCAGGGCTCCGGGGTGGAGGCAACCACATTTTTTCTTGCTTGGGGCAGCAAAAAACATAGAGCCGGACCTGCACAGACCCAACCAGCACGGGTGTGTCTGACAGTAACACATTGGGAGCAGGGTGTGAGTGTGGGTCCTGGGTTTTTGCCTCTGTCCCCCTCCAGTCTTCCCACACACTCCCTTCCCTCGCAGTGCCCCCGACACACATCTTCCCCCCATTCCAGCCTCGCTCCCCTCAGCCCCCCAATCCCACCGCGTCGCCCCATGTTCCCTTCAGTGCGCCCCCGCCCCCATCCCAGCCTGCCCCCCGCAACCCCAACACCCGCCCCCGCACCCCGCCTGCAACTCTTTATCCTCCTCCCCCTGCAGCCCGCGTGTGCTGGGGGAGCGGGTCTCTCTCACCTTCCCTCCGAGCGGGGCCCCCTGGGGCAGGGGCCGGGCCGGGAAGGGGCCTGGCCGGGCTGGGGGCTCTGCCCTGGGAGAGGCTCCTGGGGAGCAGCGGGAAGGGCCCTGCTGGAGATTCCCCTCTCCCGGCTGCAGCCCGGGCTCCGGGCTCCCAGCACCAGCCGCCGGGGCTCGGGGATCTCGCCAGGAGCCTGGAGCCAGAGTCCCCGCAGCGGCTGCGAGTCACTTCCTGCTGCCGGGCCTGAGCCCAGCGATCGCTCCCCCCAGAGCAGCCTCAACCTGGGTCCTAGCGATCAACCCAGCGCGCTGCAGCATCTCTGTGTCCGGCTCCTGTTCCACTCACAGGCTCTATGGTCAGAAGGGCCCATCATGAGCATCTAGCCAAGGGATTCTCACGACCAAATTTGGTGGCCTCAGAGTGTGGCCAGCAACTCTCACTGGTGGCTGCTCTGACACTTTCCTCTAACATCCTAACTAACTTTAGGAGAAACCAAACATATGCACAGAGGTAAGCGGGGGAAACGGTCTTACTATTGTGGGGAACTTTACTGGTTTATACACCACCCTGATAGTATGGAATAGCAAAAGGAGCTGAGTCCTCGCTCCCACTCCCTTTACCTGGAGACCTGCCTGACCTCGAGGACTCCCGTTCCACTATGGTGTCTGAAACCCCGACAAGGCTGGCCCCAAGGTTCCTGCGGGGTCTTTATCCCCAATTTTGTTGCGATCACTCAGGACAGAGGCTAGGGTGTCGTATCTCCACTCTGGGGTGCTCTCTTCACTCCGGACGCATCCCTGATGTCGCCATTCAGCACTGCATTGAGTTCAGAACAAATACGATTTATTAAACAGCAAGTAATACAAAAAATTAAGGAAAAAATGGGAAAGGGGAAATGGAAAACATGATGTCATCCCACGCTGCCCAGGGTCCCCACTCGTTCTCCCCAGTTGCTCACCACCCCCAGCTCCAGACTGCTCCAGACCCAGCCTCCCTCTGCATCAGTGCTTCTGCTGCTCTGCCTCCAACCCAGCTCTGGCTGCTCCTCTCCCCTTAGCTCTGCCCTTCTTTGGCAGGCAGCTCCAGCTCACACAGAGAATTAGCACCTGACTCCCTCATTGGCCTGCCTGCCCAGTCAACGAGGCTGACCTAGTGCCTTTGCCTCTCTTCATTCGCCCTAGGGACTCTCTTCACTCCAGACGCATCCCTGACACTACTGTTCTAATAAGCGATGGTCACATAAATACCACCCTATACCGGAAACCTACTGACCGCTACACTTACCTACATGCCTCCAGCTTCCATCCAGGACACACCACATGATCCATTGTCTACAGCCAAGCTTTAAGATATAACCGCATTTGCTCCAATCCCTCAGATAGAGACAAGCACCTAGAAGACCTCTATCAAGCATTCTTAAAACTACAATACCCACCTGCTGAAGTGAAAAAACAGATTGATAGAGCCAGATGAGTACCCAGAAGTCACCTCCTACAAGACAGGCCCAACAAAGAAAATAACAGAACACCAGTAGCTGTCACCTTCAGCCCCCAACTAAAACCTCTCCAGCGCATCATCAGAGATCTACAACCTATCCTGAAAGATGATCCTTTACTCTCACAGATCTTGGGAGACAGACATGTCCTCGCTTACAGACAACCCCCCAACCTAAAGCAAATACTCACCAGCAACCACACATCACTGAACAAAACCACTGACCCAGGAACCTATCCTTGTAACAAAGCCCGATGCCAACTCTGTCCACATATCTATTCAAGTGACATCATCATAGGACCTAATCACAGCAGCCATACCATCAGGGGCTCGTTCACCTGCACATCTACCAATGTGATATATGCCATCATGTGCCAGCAATGCCCCTCTGCCATGTACATTGGCCAAACCGGACAGTTTCTACGCAAAAGAATTAATGGACGCAAATCTGACATCAGGAATCATAATACTCAAAAACCAGTGAGAGAACACTTTAACCTGTCTGGTCATTCAGTGACAGACCTGCGGGTGGCTATATTACAACAGAAAAACTTCAAAAACACACTCCAATGAGAGACTGCTGAGCCAGAATTGATATGCAAACTAGACACAATCAACTCAGGATTGAATAAAGACTGGGAATGGCTGAGCCATTACAAACATTGAATCTATCTCCCCTTGTAAGTATTCTCACACTTCTTATCAAACTGTCTGTACTGGGCTATCTTGATTATCACTTCAAAAGTTTTTTTTCTTCTCTTACTTAATTGGCCTCTCAGAGTTGGTAAGACAACTCCCACCTGTTTATGCTCTCTGTATGTGTGTATATATATCTCCTCAATATTTATTCCACTCTATATGCATCCGAAGAAGTGGGCTGTAGTCCACGAAAGCTTATGCGCTAATAAACTTGTTAGTCTCTAAGGTGCCACAAGTACTCCTGTTCTTTTTGTGGATACAGACTAACACGGCTGCTGTTCTGAAATCTGATCCCTGATGTGGCCATTCAGCACTGCATAGAGTTCAGAACAAATATGGTTTATTAAACAGCAAGTAATAAAAAAAATTAAGGAAAAAATGGGAAAGGAGAAAGGAAAACATGAACATAAGAACATAAGAAAATAAGAAAGGCCGTACCGGGTCAGACCAAAGGTCCATCTAGCCCAGTATCCTGTCTACTGACAAAAAGCAACAGAGGATCCTGTGGCACCTTTAAGACTAACAGAAGTATTGGGAGTATAAGCTTTCGTGGGTAAGAACCTCACTTCTTCAGATGCAAGTAATGGAAATCTCCAGAGGCAGGTATAAATCAGTATGGAGATAACGAGGTTTGTTCAATCAGGGAGGGTGAGGTTCTCTGCTAGCAGTTGAGGTGTGAACACCAAGGGAGGAGAAACTGCTTCTGTAGTTGGAAAGCTATTCACAGTCTTTGTTTAATCCTGATCTGATGGTGTCAAATTTGCAAATGAACTGGAGCTCAGCAGTTTCTCTTTGGAGTCTGGTCCTGAAGTTTTTTTGCTGCAAGATGGCTATTTTTACATCTGCTATTGTGTGGCCAGGGAGGTTGAAGTGTTCTCCTACAGGTTTTTGTATATTCCTGATATCTGACTTGTGTCCATTTATCCTCTTGTGTAGTGATTGTCCAGTTTGGCAAATGTACATAGCAGAGGGGCATTGCTGGCACATGATGGCATATATAACATTGGTGGACGTGCAGATGAATGAGCCGCTGATGTTGTAGCTGATCTGGTTAGGTCCTGTGATGGTGTTGCTGGTGTAGATATGTGGGCAGAGTTGGCATCGAGGTTTGTTGCATGGGTTGGTTCCTGAGTTAGAGTTGTTATGGTGCGGTGCGTGGTTGCTGGTGAGAATATGCTTAAGGTTGGCGGGTTGTCTGTGGGCGAGGACTGGCCTGCCTCCCAAGGTCTGTGAAAGTGAGGGATCATTGTCCAGGGTGGGTTGTCGATCACTGATGATGCGTTGGAGAGGTTTAAGCTGAGGACTGTAGGTGATGGCCAGTGGAGTTCTGTTGGTTTCTTTTTTGGGCCTGTCTTGTAGTAGGAGGCTTCTGGGTACACGTCTTACTCTGTTGATTTGTTTCTTTATTTCCTTGTGTGGGTATCGTAGTTTTGAGAATGCTTGGTGAAGATCTTGTAGGTGTTGGTCTCTGTCTGAGGGGTTGGAGCAGATGCGATCGTACCTCAGTGCTTGGCTGTAGACGATGGATCGTGTGGTGTGACCAGGGTGGAAGCTGGAGGCATGAAGGTAGGCGTAGCGGTCAGTGGGTTTTCGGTATAGGGTGGTGTTAATGTGGCCATCGCTTATTTGTACGGTGGTGTCTAGGAAGTGGACCTCCTGTGTAGATTGGTCCATGCTGAGGTTGATGGTGGGGTAGAAGCTGTTGAAATCATGGTGGAATTCTTCCAGGGTCTCCTTCCCATAGGTCCAGATGATGAAGATGTCATCAATGTAGCATAGGTAGAGAAGGGGCATGAATGGACGAGAGCTAAGGAAGTGTTGTTCCAGGTCAGCCATAAAAATGTTGGCATATTGTGGGGCCATGCGGGAGCCCATAGCAGTGCCACTGGTCTGGAGGTATATATTGTCACCAAATTTGAAATAATTGTGCGTGAGGATAAAGTCACAGAGCTCAGCAATAAGTTGTGCTGTGTCATCATCAGTGATACTGTTCCTGACAGCTTGTATTCCATCTGTGTGTGGGATGTTTGTGTAGAGAGCCTCGACATCCATGGTGGCTAGGATGGTGTTTTCTGGGAGGTCACCAATGAATTGTAGTTTTCTCAGGAAATCTGTGGTGTCACGGAGATAGCTGGGAGTGCTGGTGGCGTATGGTCTGAGTAGGAGTACACATATCCAGACAGTCCTGGAGGCACTCTCACTGAAGGACTGTCATCTGATGCTGCCCAGGGTCCCCCCTTGCTCTCCCCAGCTGCTCACCACACCCAGACTGCTCCAGACCCAGAAACCCTCTGAATCAGTGCTTCTGCTGATCTGCCTCCAACCCAGCTCTGGCTGCTCCTCTGCCCTTAGCTCTGCCCTTCTCTGGCAGGCAGTTCCAGCTCCCACAGAGAATGGCCCCTGACTCCCTCATTGGCCTGCCTGCCCTTTCAACAAGGTTGACCTAGGTTGACATCCACAGAACCCAAAGTCCTTGTCCCTTAACATTTGATTCCCCCAGAGCCCAGCACCCTGGGGGATTTGGGGAGGGGAGGAATTACCAGCCCCCAGGGACACTTGCCCAAAAGGGAACAGCTCAAGTCAGAGGGGGAACCCAGCTCAGGGGCCGGTGGAAAAGAGGGGATGGGTACAGGTGTCCAGAGTGAAGGTGGGGCCTGGCCCAAGTGTTCTTCTCCTCATCTCCATGGCAGGGGGATCCTGGTTGGGAGGGAAAGGGAGAGGGGGTAACTTCAGCCAGGCAGAGAGAGCTGCTGGAGGAGTTTCTCTCTCTCTCTTCCCCGACCTGTGGCCCATCAGCTCAGCAGCCAGGACTGCAACAGGGAGGAGGGGCTGATCGGATCTTCTCCTCCTTTGTCTGGGGTTTGCTTAGACCAGGCAGAGCCAGTGGGTTACTGACCAGCTGATGCTTGGCTGCTGCTAGACCCTCACCCCAGCGACTGTCAACTGGATGCTTGGGAGCCAAAAGCCCCGTACGTGTGTGGGAACGAGGAAATGGGGTTGTTCCTATGGCCTAGTCAGGGCCCTGAGAGAATTTCCCTGCTGTGTGGGGGAGTCTCGGATGTCCAACATGGTGTTAGCTCCACTTGGAGCATTTTCAGCACTGAGAACATCTCAGCGGTTTCTTACCTGTACGGATTTCTAGATGCTTGATACTCCAGGAGCACCTAATGAAGCATCCTGCACATTCAAGGCCTCTCTACTGTGTGGGTCACTGAGGTGTGAAGTCAAATTGAATCCTGCAGTCAGGCTATTCCTAGAGTCTCTCATACCTCTGTGGATTCTCTGACTTTTAATGAGGGGTGATCGCTGAATGAAGCTTTTCCCACAGTCCAAGCACTGATGAGGTCTCTCACCTGTGTGGATCCTTTGATTTGTTATAAGTGTAAGAAGTGCTGATCTCTCTGTGAATCCTTTCCCACAGTCCAAACACTTATGGGGTCTCTCTCCTGTGTTTATTTTCTGATGCCCTTACCTTTCCCACAGTCCAAACACTTATGGGGTCTCTCTCCTGTGTTTATTTTCTGACACCTATAAAGTAGGGTTACCATATTTCCACAAACAAAAAAGAGGACACTGGGGGGGGGGGGGAAGCCCCACCCTAGCCCCGCCCCATCCACTCCCTCCCACTTCCCACCCCCTGACTGCTCCCCTCAGAACCCCAACCCCCCCTGCTTCTTGTCCCCTGACTGTCCCCTGCTGAGAACCCCCTACCCTAACTGCCCCCCCCCCCAGGACCCTACCTGTCCCCTGACTGCCCTGACCCTTATCCACTCGCATGGGTGGCAGGGTTGTAGAAATTTTGGTGGTGCCCAGAACCCCCCACCCCACCTGCCTAAGGCTCTGGGAGGGGGGTTGGGTGGGGGGAGGAGGTCTGGGGTGCAGGTCCTGGGCTGGGGATTAGGGTGCAGGAGGGGTGCAGGTTCTGGGATAGAGTTTGGGTGCTGGGTGCAGGCTCCGGGCTGGGGCAGGGGGTGGGTGTGCAGGAGGGGGTGAGGGGTGCAGGCTCTGGGATGGAGTTTGGGGGTGAGAGGTGGTGCAAAGGGAGGGGGTGCAGGCTTTAGGAGGAAGTTTGAGGGCAGGAGGGGGTGTGTGGGAAGAGGGAGGGGGATTGGGAGGGAGTTTGGGGATAGGAGGGGATGCAGGGGTGAGGGCTGTGGGTCTGGGGATGAGGGGTTCATGATGCAGGAGGGGGCTCAGGGATGGAGCAGAGGATTAGGGTGTGTGGGGATGAGGGCTGGGGCTGGGGGGTTTGGGGTGTTGGAGAGGCTCAGGGCTAGGGTGGAAGGGCAGGGTAAGGGCAGCCTGTCTTCCCATTAGTGGAAGGGGGCACTAGGACCCGGGGGCAGCAGACAGCAGTTGTCTGCGTGTACTGCCAGAGCCAGCACAGCAGACAAGGGAGAGGCAGACAGGGACGGGGGGACCCACGGAGGGGGGGATGCACGGAGGGGGGGTGGCAGGTGGAGGCTGGGGACCCATCCAACACTCCCCCACTCCCTGACTGCCCACCCCCACTCCCCTTACCATTCTGGCTCCACGTGGGTCGGTTTGTGTGTTACACAGGACTACAGAGAGAGGGAGGGGGGAGCAGGGGAGGGCTCTGGATGCTGGAGGCCAATGGGAGTGGGTCAATCGGCCTAGCCGCCCAATCAGCAGCCACACTCTGCATGGAAGGGAGGGAGAGAGGCGAGGGAGAAAAAAACCCCGGACATTTTAACCTTGTTACCAATTCCTCCCAGTCGGCTATTTAGAGACGCAAAAGCCGGACATGTCCGGGGAAATACGGACGGATGGTAACCCTATATTAAGGGCAGTAAAGGATCTAAACTCCTACCTGCCACAGGGGCTTCAACAAGGGTACCCTTAACTCACCCAACAATACTGTTAATCTATCCAACCACACACTTAACCCAGCAGAAGAGTCTGTCCTATCTCGGGGACTCTCTTTCTGCCCCACCACCCGCCCACATATGATACAATTCTGTGGTGATCTGGAAGCCTACTTTTGTTGTCTCCGACTCAAGGAATATTTTCAACACACCATGGAACAGCACACTGACCCAAAGCAACTCTCCTACCAACACTAGAAGAAGAAGAATTCTGTGTGGACTCCTTCTGATGGTCGAAATGACAGACTGGACTTCTACACAGAGTGCTTCCACAGACGTGCACAGGCTTAAATTGTGAACATACATCATCACTTGCCCCATAACCTCAGCCGTATAGAATGCAACGCCATCCACAGCCTCAGAAATAACTCTGACATTGTAATCTGCCGAGGGGGGTTATATCCTTTTTGAGAAATGGGAGTATGTCCCCTCTCGCCTCCCCCGCCACCAATGGGCCTACTCAGAAAATCAGCAGGTTTATCACACCTTGTCTCTGCCCTTCCTCTCCCTTCCTCTGCCCAGCAGCTCCTTGAAAATCCCCTACCTGATCTGGCTGAATCACAGCCATTCCCTTTCCCCGTCTCTTGGAAGACAGGACAATCTGGAACAAAATGTGGATGTGATTCCTCAGCCTGTTAGGGGGAGAGGGAAGGTTACAGAAGGGGCTTCATTCCATGTCATCCCCAGATTCCTGTGGAAGAAACAGAGTCTTCACTCTTCGTGCTTCTTATCAGCAAGTCAGAGGCAGTTTATTTCAAGCAATTTCAGGGGAAGGCTACGGATGGGGGGGTCTCCTTCCTTAGGCAGGTCACATATGTCATTGGATACAGCTGAATCTTGTTTATACATTGTCCTTCCCATTATCTTAGTCAGCAGTCCATTCTCATCTTAAAGCAAAGTTAGAAAACAGGTTCCCACGTAGTTTCCCATCCGCCTAGCACAATCCCAGCTTCTACAAATCTCGAGATGTTAGGGTTAAGGTTAGCCTTTCTTCTGCTCTGTCTCTTAACAACACTAAGATGGCTCCTGCAAATCCCCTTTTCCATTTTCACACTTCCACATCCCCCCCAGGCTCTTCAGACCCTTCCAGTAACAGCAACTCTGAGCCAAACACTAGAAAAATTGAAGAATCAAAGGGGCCCTTTGGGGGATTGTTCCCCATTGCAGTGTAAACCCCTCTCCCTTAGCAACAGCCGGAGCCCTCTGGTGGCAACACCTGAAGAATGAGCTGCCCTGGACTCCCCCGGCAGCCCCCAGGGACAGGCAGCCAGAGGCTGATCCCATTGGTCCATCTGCACTCATCCTCCCCCCGCCTCCCCGACCCAGCAGTGACTCTGGTCTGATTCCAGTGTGGCTGAGGTCTTTATCTTGCAGTGAAATCAGATCAGGGTCCCGGGCAAACCCCAAAACTCATGAGACACAGACCCCACCAGCACAGGTGTGTCTGACCATAACACACTGGGAGCTGGGTTTGTGTGTGTCTGGGGGTGGGGGGTTTGCCTTGTACCTTCTGTGTCCTGAGGGGTTTGTCCCCTGATCACTCCCAAAGATGGTTTGACTAGTTCCAGGAGGAGAAAAGCTTCTCTCCGCCCATCCCCCATCGTGTCCCATGGGGCGGAGAAGCTGCCTTTGCATCTGTGGTAGAAATCTCTGTCCGTTCTAGCTGAGGAATAAGAAGAGATGGACACAGCTAGCGAAGCAAGAAGCCCCGGGAGGGGTGATCCGTTTATTTCAATTGCATTTGGGTTCGAGCTCATAAGTCAGCAAGAACAAAGAAAAAACTTACACCAAAGCATTATATGCAGTTGACTATGATAATCCATCGCTCTATGATTGGCCAAAATTTCCTATCATCACCATTCATTATTAGCAAGTTACATATATCTGCCCCTCTTGTGACCCCCTTATTGTTCATCTACTTGCCCCTTCCTCCTTGCTTGTTTTGCAAACCAAGCAGTTAGTTATGTACAGGACACAGGTACAGGGAGTTCCACTATCTGTAGGTTTGGAGTTTGGCTACATTTCCTCTCGAAGGAACTTCCTGAGTTAAGACAACCTATAGCTGACCCTGTGTGTATGTGGCAAATTTGCCCCCTGGCAGTTAAGTAGAATAATTTTATATCAATTTCCCCCCTTTGATCATGACCCATATAATAGGCTCATGATCATATTTTTCCCAGCAGTAGGAGCGTTACAGCAAATACGTAGGGGTCAGAATATTGGCATATGGCATAGTTCCTGCCTTTGCCAAAACCCGTCTTCCTTGTACAGAGAGAAATATTCCCTTCAATTTGCTAGTTGCCCTAGCAGATTTATATATTATGCACATGGACAATTTAAACATGAAAAACAAAATAAACACAATCATCAGTAAAATCATAACACCTCCTTTCAGGAGTCCCTTTAGCCAGCCTGTTAGAGAAGGGAACCAGGAAAATAAACCATCAAACCGATCATGTGTCCAGCTACCTTCATCAGACCTGTCTCGGGCGATGTCTCTTAAATGGGCTGCTCTGTCAAAGGTGTCTTTATAGGTGTCATTCACGAATACACAACACTCTTGACCTATGAGGGCACAAGTTCCTCCTTGAGCTGCCAAAATAATATCTAAAGCTATACGGTTTTGTAAAGGTAACTGTCTAAGTTGCTTAAGCTCAGTGGCTTGATTTGCAACTCTGGTAGCAGTTTCATTAGCCATAATTTCTAAAATACCCTGGAGTCTTATAACCCCTCTCCTAAGTCTGCGATTACTAGGGAATGTTGCCCACATCATTGGTTCAATGGCTGCATCCTCTTCAGCTTGAGGTTTGCTAGTGTCCCTTACATTTCTAATCTTGCCTTCATGTAGTTGTTTTACAATATGAGAGGGGGGTAACAACCAGGCAAGATAACAAGAACCTGAGAAGTGTACTGGACGGGTATGATAGGCTTTATTCCCACACACCCAGTGAGAACCGAACCCTGCGGGAACAGGGCCGGGAGGAGCATCCCGTGTCACTCCCATCGCTTTTGTAAGAGGGAAGTATAATGTCCCGTAAACCCAATAGGCCCGTGCGCTGAGGAGATGTCTCCGTCTCTATATTTCTGTCTGCAGACAGACATTTTTCCATCGGCGTTTTCCCATACCATGGTGCAGATTTCATAGCAGACACTATTGGCGCAGACACTCTTACGGTTAACGTCGTCAGTGGTGTCAAAACAATAAACGAGGGGAGCGACCCACTCTCCATCACCACCCGGGCCCACATAGTATTTGCAAGTACTGTTTCCTAAAAACAGGCCTGGCCCATTCCCCAGGAGACACCACTCACCCTGCACCTTGAAGGTTAACAAATACCCGGAATTAGGGCTTATACCTTCTTGTTGCCAAGTATGAGTCGTAGCCCGATGGGGAGTAACATACACCTTTGAACGAGTAATATTTGCAGCCGTCAAAGGGGTAGGAAGGAAAGAAAGTCCTCGTTCCGCATCGGGAGGCACCAAGGTGCACATCCAACATGAGTTATTCCTCCGTTCTGGGATTCTATTCCTCACTACATGGCTAAATCTAATGAAATTATTATGCTCATAAGAAAGGGAAGGAGAAATCAACAAAATTAACAGAGGAAACATTTTCACAATAGGTTAAAATACCAACAAATAAAAGACAAAAAGAGCAATAAATTCTAATCCAAATAATACAGTCCAATCTTCTATATCCGTTGAAAACTCTGATATCAGTTGTTTAGGGCCTTGGCTGCCCCGTAGTCATCTACTTCGGGTTGGGCTTGCCGGTCGGCCAACCATCGTCGCTCCCTCGCTGGGGACCATATCCAGGGGTCCCTTTCGAGTGAATTTAAGTTTCAGTCCAGGCAAGGTCTGCACCATCCACTAATCCTCTAGTCAATCTTTCATTAGTGAAATGTTGGGTATTTCGTTGATTTAAAAGGAGAGTAACAGCACGTGGAACTTTTCCCACTAGGTGGTGTCTTTGTACCCACTCTTGAGCTTTCTCAACTAACAAAGCTGCAGCAGCTAGAGCTTTAAGACCTTCTACTGCTTCTCTTGCAACAGGATCCAGTAGTGCTAAAAAATAGGCCACAGGCCGTTGCTGTGATCCTAAAGCTTGTGTAAGAACACCAGAGGCCACCCCTGCCCTTTATTGAATGAATAAGGTAAAAGGTTTCCTATAATCCAGGAGTCCCATGGCAGGTGCCGATGGAAGGGCTGTCTTGATGCTCTCAAAGGATTTGGTAGCATCTTTAGTCCATTTCACTGGGTCAGGTTTATCCTTGGTGGTTATCTGCACTAGTGGTTTTGACATTTCCCCATACCCAGGAATCCAGGACCTACAGAATCCTGCCGTGCCGAGGAACCCTCTTAACTGTCTCTTTGTCTTGGGCTGGGGTACATTTAAAATGGCACTTATACTTTCCTGAGCAAGGCTTCTCTTTCCTGGTTTTAGTATGTGCCCTAAATATTTCACCTCCTCTGAGCAATATTGAGTCTTTGAGGGTGACACCTTGTGTCCTTTCATTGCTAAGGCACATAAAAGCTCTATCGAGTCCTGCTTATTAGGCTCTTGTGTTTCTGAGCATAATAAAAGATCATCCACGTACAAAAGCAACATGGACTGTCCTGGGAGAATTATATCTTACAAATCTTTATGCAAGGCAGCTGAAAATATAGCAGGGGATTAGGACCTACAGGATGTCTAGGGATTATGTAATTGTTTATAGCTTTGAGGTCCTGTATAACTCTCCAAACACTGTTCCTTTGGGCCTCAGGTTTAAGCTTTTTTTACTGGCAAGATGGGCATGTTACAGGGCGAGTGGCAGGGAAGTAAAATGCCCTGTTCTATCCTTCGAGTCCCATAACACGTTCGATTTTGTCACTCTTAGGAAGAGCCAAATCAGTAAGGGTGGAGAGGGTGGCTCCTGTATCTAATAAGCAATCATACTGTTTTCCTCCAATCATCAAAGGAATTAGGGGATCATTGTGGAATAAGGAAAGTACTGGGCAACATAGCAAGTGGACCCGCTTCATCCAGTCAGTCATAAAGTGCCCCATCCTGCATCACCCCCTGGAAGGGTTGATTGGGCGGTGTCGAAGCTGGACTTTGGTCCATATTGACATCTTGGGGAGGTTTAGGTTGTTCCTGGGCTCTCAGTTTACAATTTCTCTTCATGTGCCCTTCTTGATGACAGTAAAAACAAATTAAAAGTCCTCTGGACCCCCCCTTTACGGGGTCCGCTCTACTAACAAACCCTTGTCCTCTTCCTCAGCCTCTGCCGACGCCAGGCTCTGCTCTCTTCAATACAACCACCAACATTCTTATATTCCCCTTTTCTTCCTTCACACTCTCAGCCTTTTGTCGGGCTTCTCTCCCATTAAACACTCTGGTGGCAATAGCCACTATCTGAGGGTATGTCTACACTACGAAATTAGGTCAAATTTATAGAAGGCGGTTTTATAGAAATCGGTTGTATACAGCCGATTGTGTGTGTCCCCACATAAAATGCTCTAAGTGCTCTAGTCGGCGGACCGCGTCCACAGTACCGAGGCTAGCATCGACTTCCGGAGCATTGCACTATGGGTAGCTATCCCACAGTTCCCGCAGTCTCCGCCGCCCATTGGAATTCTGGGTTGAGATCCCAATGCCCGGATGATGCAAAACAGTGTCGCGGGAGGTTCTGGGTACATGTCGTCAGGCCCCTCCCCCTCCGTCAGAGCAACAGCAGACAATAGATTCGCGCCTTTTTACCTGGGTTACCTGTGCAGACAACATACCACGGCAAGCATGGAGCCCGCTCAGCTCAGCTCACCGTCACCATATGTCATCTGGGTGCCGGCAGACGTGGGACTGTATTGCTACACAGCAACAGCTGCTAACTGCCTTTTGGCGGTGTAGCATGACTAATAGCTGTGGGGCTGGCAGCCGTAAGGCTGCATTGCACCAGCCCCTTGCCTTTTGGTAGAAGATGGTATATTATGATTGGTAACCATCATCGTTGTACTGGAGTGGCTGTCAATCATGGGCACCTGGGCAGACATGCTACTGTCTCGATGATGATGGCTATCAGTCGTAGTATGCTATTTTCTGCCAATTGCCCAATATTGTCTGCTAAGCACCCAGAAGAGGCTGAGGGCGATCTGGGTGCTGGCAGACATGGGGCTGGCAGACATGGGGCTGCATTGCTACACAGCAGCAGCACCTTGCCTTTTGGTAGAAGATGGTATATTACAACTGGTATCCATCGTCATCGTACTGCAGAGGCTATCAGTCATGCTGCACCGTCGACTGCCAGCTTAAGATGTAAAAAATAGATTTGTTCTGTATTCATTTGCTTCCCCTCCTTCCGGGAAATCAACGGCCTGCTAAACCCAGGGTTTTCAGTTTAATCTTTGGGGAGACCATTCTGTGTGACAGTTGTTTGTCCCTGATGCACAGCCACCTTTCTTGATTTTAATTCCCTGTACCTGTACGCCATGTCGTCACTCGGCCCTCCCGCCCTCCCTCCTTCTCTTGGTCCGTCAGATACTAGTTTCGCGCCTTTTATCAGACCAGGCGCCATAGCTAGCACTGGGATCATGGAGCCCGCTCAGATCACCGTGGCATTTATGAGCACTATGAACTCCACACGCATTGTCCTGGAGTATGTGCAGAGCCAGGACATGCCAAGGCGAAACCCGGACCAGCCGAGGAGACGATTCCAGCACGGCGAAGAGAGTGATGAGGAAATTGACATGGACATAGACCTCTCACAAGGCACAGGCCCCAGCAATGTGGAAATCATGGTGTTACTGGGGCAGGTTCATGCTGTGGAACGCCGACTCTGGGCACGGGAAACAAGCACAGACTGGTGGGACCGCATCGTGCTGCAGGTGTGGGACGATTCCCAGTGGCTGCAAAACTTTCGCATGCATAAGGGCACTTTCATGGAACTTTGTGACTTGCTTTCCCCTGCCCTGAAGTGCCAGAATACCAGGATGAGAGCAGCCCTCACAGTTGAGAAGCGAGTGGTGATAGCCCTGTGGAAGCTTGCAAAGCCAGACAGCTACCGGTCAGTCGGGAATCAATTTGGAGTAGGCAAATCTACGGTGGGGGCTGCTGTGATCCAAGTTCCCAGGGCAATGAAAGACCTGATAATATCAAGGGTAGTGATTCTGGGCAATGTGCAGGCAATAGTGGATGGTTTTGCTGCAATGGGATTCCCAAACTGTGGTGGGGCCATAGACGGAACCTATATCCCTATCTTGGCACTGGAGCACCAAGCCACCGAGTACATAAACCGCAAGGGGTACTTTTCAATGCTGCTGCAAGCCCTGGTGGATCACAAGGGACGTTTCACCAACATCAACGTAGGATGGCCAGGAAAGGTACATGATGCTCGCGTCTTCAGGCACTCTGGTCTGTTTCGAAAGCTGGAGGAAGGGACTTTCTTCCCGGACCAGAAAGTAACCGTTGGGGATGTTGAAATGCCTATCGTGATCCTTGGGGACCCAGCCTACCCCTTAATGCCATGGCTCATGAAGCCGTACACAGGCAGCCTGGACAGGAGTCAGGACCTGTTCAACTATAGGCTGAGCAAGTGCCCAATGGTGGTGGAATGTGCATTTGGACGTTTAAAAGCGCGCTGGCGCAGCTTACTGACTCGCTCAGACCTCAGCGAAAAGAATATCCCCATTGTTATTGCTGCTTGCTGTGCACTCCACAATATCTGTGAGAGTAAGGGGGAGACATTTATGGCGGGGTGGGAGGTTGAGGCAACTCGCCTGGCCGCTGATTACGCGCAGCCAGACACCAGGGCGGTTAGAAGAGCACAGCAGGGCGCGGTGCGCATCAGAGAAGCTTTGAAAACGAGTTTTGTGACTGGCCAGGCTACGGTGTGAAACTTCTGTTTGTTTCTCCTTGATGAACCCTCCGCCCCCCCTACCCGGTTCACTCTACTTCCCTGTAAACCAACCACCCCACCCTCCCCTCCCCACTTCGAGCACCGCTTGCAGAGGCAATAAAGTCATTGTTATTTCACATTCATGCATTCTTTATTAATTCCTCACACAAGTACGGGGATAATTGGCCTTCTGATGCTTAGGCAATCGTCTGGGGTGGAGTGACTGGGTGGCCGGAGGCCCCCCCCACCGTGTTCTTGGGTGTCTGGGTGAGGAGGCTATGGAACTTGGGGAGGAGGGCTGTTGGTTACACAGGGGCTGTAGCGGCGGTCTCTGCTCCTGCTGCCTTTCCTGCAGCTCAACCATACGCTGGAGCATATCACTTTGATGCTCCAGCAGACGGAGCATTGACTCTTGCCTTCTGTCTGCAAGCTGACGCCACCTATCATCTTCAGCCCGCCACTTGCTCTCTTCATCCCGCCATTCAGCCAGCCA
This sequence comes from Malaclemys terrapin pileata, assembly GCF_027887155.1. Classification (NCBI taxonomy): domain Eukaryota; kingdom Metazoa; phylum Chordata; order Testudines; family Emydidae; genus Malaclemys; species Malaclemys terrapin. The sequence continues at coordinate 40,357,522 of NC_071517.1, read as the reverse complement.
CCTCTCCTCTCGTTCATATTGTGCTTTTCTCATGTCTGACATTGACTGCCTACACGCATTCTGCTGTGCTCTATCAGCGTGGGAGGACATCTGGAGCTCCGTGAACATATCGTCCCGCGTCCTCCGTTTTCTCTTTCTAATGTTCACTAGCCTCTGCGAAGGAGAAACATTTGCAGCTGGTGGAGGAGAAGAGAGAGGTGGTTAAAAAAGACACATTTTAGAGAACAATGGGTACACTCTTTCATTACAAGGTCGCATTTTTCCTCTTATAGTGAGGGTCTACCGGTTTGGTATGAGAGATCACTCACGCAGTGCCAGGCAACAGATTTTGGCTTGCAGACAGCCATGGTAAGCCACAGTCTTTTGGCTTTTTTAACCTTCTTAACATGTGGGAATGGTTTCAAACAGCAGCGCCCTCATTTCCCATATCAAGGATGAATTGGGTTGGCCATTTAAAATGGGTTTTCAATGTAAAAGGAGGGGCTGCGGTTTCTGGGTTAACATGCAGCACAAACCCAAGTAAACCACCCCAACACACACACACCCAATTCTCTGGGATGATCACTTCACCCCTCCCCCCACCGCGTGGTTAACAGCGGGGAACATTTCTGTTCAGAAGAGCAGGAACGGGCACCTCTGAATGTCCCCTTAATAAAATCACCCCATTTCAACCAGGTGACCGTGAATGATATCACTCTCCTGAGGATAACAAAGAGAGATAAGGAATGGATGTTGTCTGCATGCCAGCAAACACCGGGACCATACACTGCCATGCTTTGTTATGCAATGATTCCAGACTACGTGCTACTGGCCTGGCGTGGTAAAGTGTCCTACCATGGCGGACGGGATAAGGCAGCCCTCCCCAGAAACCTTTTGCAAAGGCTTTGGGAGAACATGAAGGAGAGCTTTCTGGAGATGTCCCTGGAGGATTTCCGCTCCATCCCCATACACATTAACAGACTTTTCCAGTAGCTGTACTGTCCGTGATTGCCAGGGCAAATTAATCATTAATCATTAAACACGCTTGCTTTTAAACCATGTGTAATATTTACAAAGGTACACTCACTAGAGGTCTCCTGTGTGCCCTCAGGGTCTTGGGTGAGTTCGGGGTTACTGGTTCCAGGTCCAGGGTGACAAACATATCCTGGCTGTTGGGGAAACCGGTTTCTCTGCTTCCTTGCTGCTGTGAGCTACCTACATTACCTCCATCCTCATCTTCCTTGTTCCCCAAACCCTCTTCCCTGTGTGTTTCTCCATTGACGGAGTCATAGCACACGGTTGGGGTAGTGGTGGCTGCACCCCCTAGAATGGCATGCAGCTCCGCGTAGAAGCGGCAAGTTTGCGGCTCTGCCCCGGACCTTCCATTTGCTTCTCTGGCTTTGTTGTAGGCTTGCCGTAGCTCCTTAATTTTCACACGGCACTGCTGTGTGTCCCTGTTATGGCCTCGGTCCTTCATGGCCTTGGAGACCTTTTCTAATACTTTGCCATTTCTTTTACTGCTACGGAGTTCAGCTAGCACTGATTCATCTCCCCATATGGCGAGCAGATCCCATACCTCCCGTTCGGTCCATGCTGGAGCTCTTTTGTGATCCTGGAACTCCATCTCGGTTACTGTGCTGATGAGCTCTGCATGGTTACCTGTGCTCTCCACGCTGGACAAACAGGAAATGAAAATCAAACATTCGCGGGTCTTTTCCTGTCTACCTGGTCAGTGCATCTGAGTTGAGAGTGCTGTCCAGAGCGGTCACAATGAAGCACTGTGGGATAGCTCCCGGAGGCCAATAACGTCGAATTCCGTCCACACTACCCCAATTCCGACCCGCAAAGGCCGATTTTATCGCTAATCCCCTCGTCGAAGGTGGTGTAAAGAAACCAGTTTAAAGGGCCCTTTAAGTCGAAAGAAAGGGCTTCGTCGTGTGAACGTGTCCAGGCTTAATTCGATTTAACGCTGCTAAAGTCGACCTAAACCCATAGTGTAGACCAGGCCTGAGAGAGAGGCATCCCTGCAAATCCTTCCACATCATTTAATCTCCTCCTTATATCTTCCACAGCCTGGTCTTCAAACAATCCTCTTATCACTGGCACGTTTGCTTCTGCCTCAGGATCTAAACCCCCAAACAACCTAGGAGCTTTCATTAGTCTTTCATAATAATCTGAGGGGTGTTCATCTGGGCCTTGATGGACAGAAGTTACTTTCCTCCAATTAGTAGTTCTTTGCCCAGCCTTCTTGATTCCGTCTAAAATTACAGTCTTGAAAGAGGTTAACTTACATTGATCTCCAGCATTGTTGTAATCTCAGTTAGGATCACCCCCGGTTACATCTCCTGCTTTCAGGGCATTCCGTCCTGGTGGCGGAGGGGGTAAATCACCTATAGAATCCTGAGCTCGACTGAGCACTTGTTTCCTTTCTTTCTCAGAAAGTTGAGTTTTTAAAAGAACTTGGATATCTTGCCACGTAGGGTTATGAGTGGCAAAAATAGTTACAAATGTCCTCTGTACAGATTCTGGGTCGTCCCTGACCTTTGGGTGGTAATCTTCCTGAGTTAAGACAACCTATAGCTGACCCTGTATGTATGTGATAAATTTGCCCCCTTGTCAGTTAAGTAGAATAATTTTATATCACATCTCTCCCTCTTCTCCCGCAAGCCTCCCCACATCCCCCCTTCCACTGCAGTGCCCCACACTCACATCTTCTCCCATTCCAGCCTCACTCCCCTCAGCTCCACAATCCCCGCGATCCCCCTGCATCGCCCCATGTTCCCTTCAGTGCACCCCCGCCCACATCCCAGCCTGCCCCCCACATCCCGAGCACCCGCCTTCTGCCCCCCCACCTGCCCTCACCCCCTATACCTCTTTATCCTACTCCCGCTGCAGCCCAGGTGTGACGGGGGTGTGGAGAGGTCTCTCTTACCTTCCCTCCGAGCAGGCCCCCCCTGGGGCAGGGCTGAGAAGGGGCCCTGGCCAGACTGGGGGCTCTGCCCTGGGAGACACTCCTCGGGATTCTGAGGGGGGCAATCAGGGGGTGGGAAGTGGAAGGGGGCAGATAGGGAGCAGGACAGGCTGTTTGGGGAGGCACAGCCTTTCCTATTTGCCCCTCCATAGAATTTTACAACCCCGATGTGGCCCTCAGGCCAAAAACTTTCCTCACCCCTGTGCTAAGTCCTTTAAGTTACTTTCACCTCTGACCATTGGGAAGGAAAAAGATGCACGAGGAGAAGGCTGACAGCAGAACCTCAAGTCTCCCATGCCAGGGGGACTTCAGGATTTAGCCAAAACCAACATCGGTGGAGTTGAGGATGTCGACGAGTTCCTCTTCTCTGGTTTGCAATGCTCAGCTTGCCTTTCAGGATCAGGATGATGAAAGCCCAATGGTGCCATGCTGGGTCCCAGGAGAGAGCAGGTGTGAGGCATACCCCAGGGTACAATCTGGACTGTTGAACTGCTTAATTCTCCATCCCAGGGCATGTTTTACAATGTTTCCCAGGGTGAATAAAATCCATGATTTAAAAAAAAAAATCAGATTTTTGTTAATTAAATCGGATTTTTTTGATATTTTTTTCCTCAAAAACCATTTTATCTAAAGATGGTTTTAATTAAGATACATTATAGCTCAAAAATCTCTCATCATGGAACAGGGATTATAAATTCCAATTCTATAGTATGAGACAATATAGTCATGTCATGTTTAAAAAAAGTTTTGTAAATGAGTTCCTCTAGTTCATGCATTAAGGACCCAGTCTTATGGGGTTCCACAGGCTTCTGTATAGATTACTTAAGTTAATCTTTCTATCTACCCAATGGGACTCAGTGCTCAGGCTAGAAGATACCATTAGAGATGCTTAGTTTTCCAGTTCTCAAACTGTGGCTTTGTGTCTTCAAAGGTAACATGCTTGTTAACAGCAAAAATGTTTTAAAATAAATTAATATATAGACGTGAGAAATAACAGACCTCACCTCTATGCTCCCTCTGCACATTTGGGTACAATGAGTCAATCCCTTACCGATCTCAAAAAATGCAAAGTTTCAAAAAGTTGAATGAATACAAGACTGTTGAAGGCGGAATAGATCTGGAGAAGGAGAAGTCTGGAGACAAATGTGAGAAGAGAGGGACATACGCTTTTCTGATAAACTATTATATGTTTGCTGTTGAAGAAACAAATCCAGAATACTGAACGTTGTTGTTTTAGTTAAATAAAACAATTTAAATGTCTGTGTGGTGATGTTCTCCTCCTAATACAGCATGGCAAGAAAATCCTCCAACTATTAATGATTAACCTGTTGAATTGGAGATAGTTCACCTCCTAATGACTTCATAAATATCTGCTTCAATTACCTTTGGTAATGAAATAACCAAACAAACATTCATTGTCTGATATAGCTGTAAAACTCATCTGACTAGTGGGGTACAGAAGTCTGGTCCTATTGGGATCCAGGATGTGGGCGGGGAAGGATCCCAACCTAAGGGGGGGTCCACAGGGCCTGGAGACCAAAAAATTACAGGGGACAACTAATAAAAGAACAGGGACAGGAGTGAGGTCAAAGGGTCAAAAGAAGGGAACCAGACGGGGACACTGAGCAGAGAACGCCAGACAGCGCCCACTGTTCCTCGAAGATGTCAAGGGGGCCAGTGGACGCCGCCCAGAGGAACTCTGCCAGGATACGTGAACGAACGGAGGATCGGAAATAGGCCCCACAGTCACCGGAGACTCCATCGGCCAGCCTCCTCACTCTGGTTTTATAGATGGCCAGTTTTGCTAGGGCCAGGAGGAGGTAGACCAGGAGGTCCCGTGACTTTGTGGGGCGACGGATAGGGAGTGCATAAATAAAAAGGTAAGGGGAAAAGTGCAACCAAAATCATAACAAAATATCCTTGAGGAGCCGGAATAGGGGCTGTAGCCTGGCGCACTCTAGGTAAACATGCGTCAGGGTTCCCTCACGCCGCAAAAGGGGCAGGTGTCTGGGATAGGGGTAAACCACGCCAAGTACACGCCTGTGCTCACATCTCCGTGAAAGAGCCACCAACTGATGTTCCCGGTGGGCTTCAGGATCAGAGTAGAATAAAGGCTGGCCCACCGGGGCTTCTCACCCTCCAGAGGTGGCAGGAGGTCCCGCCACTTCGTATCAGGGTGAGACGCGAGGGCGAGGACATGAAAAACATGGAGCACGAGCATGTATAGATGTTTTCTTGGCGCAGTCCGGAACAGAACCGGCTGCAGATTGTGCAGCCAGCTCATGGCGAAGGGACGGGGGGGGGCCGATTGGGTCTATGGGGCAGGGGCCCGATTAAAAAGTCTGGAGGGCTCAGAGTGGAGGGTGGGTGGGGCGTGCCCTCTCGCAGGACCCGGTCGAGATAATCCCGATCAGTGGGTGGTAAAGCGGCCCTCACCTCCTGAAGCATGCGCTGAGCGAGCGTCAGGGGATCCAGCCAGTCTCCCCAGTCGTAGTCCAGGACGTCTCCGACTTTGGTGACTTCTGCTAGGACCAACTTCTGGCACACCATGGGGGACTCCGCCACCTGCACACAGAGCTGGGGGTTGTGTAGCAGGAGGAGAGGAGATCCGGGATGAGATCTGCCCCCACGGTGGCTGCCACGGACCTGGTCACCGAGAACAGTTTCCAGGTCCGGAGGAGTTCCTGGTAGAAGACCAGCAGCCCGGAGAAATCTCGCGGAAGACCTCTCGGATGGAGACAAAAGAGCTGCCGGTCATATCGGAGCTCTCGGAAGTGGCGCAGGAAGGCATGCGCCAATACGCTCCACGCCAGACTACTCGTACCATAAAGGAGCCTCTGCAGGGCCTGGAGGTGGAAGACGTGGACCTGAACGTGCAAACACTTCAGGCCTTGCCCTCTCTCCTCCAGGGGTAGATGGAGAACCCCCGCAGAGACCCAGTGCAGTCCTGGCCAAAAGAACTCCAGAATCGCCGTCTGGAGTTGGCCAGGAAACCCGGGGCCGAGACCAGGGTGTTGAGCGGTACCAGAGCATGGACAGGACCAGTTGATTGAGCACCAGTGCTCTCCCTCGAAGGGAGAGACACCGGAGCTGTCCTGTCCATTTCCGGAGCCGCTCCGTCACCCTGCCCTCTAAACCTAGCCAGTTCTCTGGCGGAGACGGATGCATGGCAGAAAGGTAAACGTGGAGATAGAGCAGCGGACCCGTGCTCCACCGGACGGCCTGAAGAGTGGGTGGGAGGGAGCTCGCCTGCCACCTGCCCCCTACCACCAGGCCAGAGCTCTTGACCCAGTTGACCCGGGTGGAGGAGGCTGCCGAATAGATGGTCTGGCAAGCCTCCACCCGCACCAAGTCGCCCGGGTCCTGGACCATGAGGAGCACGTCGTCGGCATACTCCGACAGGACCAGCCGCAGCTCCGGCTCCCGCAGCACCAACCCCGTCAACCTCCTACGGAGGAGACAGAGGAAGGGCTCGATCGCCGGAGCATACAGCTGGCCCGAGATGGGGCACCCTTGACGTACTCCTCGCCCGAAGCTGACCGGTTCGGTCAGGGTCCAGCTGAGCCGGACCAAACACTCTGCGGAGGCGTACAGCACCTGGAGAAAACCCACAAACTGGGGCCCGAAGCCAAACACTCGCAGAGTGCCCAGGAGATACCCGTGGTCCACCCTGTCGAACGCCTTCTCCTGATCCAGGGACAGGACGGCGAACGACAGACCATCCCTACACCCGAGTTCCAAGAGGTCCCGGACCAGATACAAGTTGTCGAAGATGGTGCGGCCCAGGACGGTGTAGGTCTGGTCTGGGTGGATCACGTCCGCCAGCACGGACCCTAGCCACAGCGAGATGGCCTTCGCTACGATTTTATAGTCCGTGCTGAGGAGCGAGATGGGACGCCAATTCCATAAATCGCGGAGGTCCCCCTTCTTCGGCAATAAGGCGAGCACGGCTCGCCTGCACGAAAGAGGGAGGACCCCGCCCTGCAAGCACTCGGCCCAGACAGTGACAAGGTCCGGGCCGAGGACGTCTGAAAACACACGGTAGAACTCCACGGTCAGCTGGTCCATGCCAGGAGATTTATTGGTGGGCATGCGGTGGAGGGCTTCCGAGAACTCAGCCAGAGTGAGAGGCAGCTCCAGCCGGTCTCAGTCGCCCGCGCTGTCGGGAGTTCATCCCAGAGCATTCTGCAAGCGTTAGGATCAGTCGGATCCGGGGAGAAAAGGTGTGCGTAGAAGGCCCTGGCCCTCCCGCACATCTCCGCCGGATCCGTGAGGGGGGGTACCATCCCCTGCTAGAAGGCAGGTGACGTGCTTCTTGGCCCCCCTCTTTTTCTCCAGGGCCTAGAAGAAGCGGGAGCCGCGATCCATCTCCCGAAGGAGGCAGATGCGGGATCGAACAAAGGCACCTCAAGCCCGATGGTCCTCGAGGGTCCGGAGCTCCTCCCGCTTCTCCCGGCATGCTCCGCAGAGGGATGGATCACTGGGGCTGGCAGCCAGACGCCTCTCCAGCTCTAAGACCTCCCGTTCCAACTGCCCTATCGCCGCATCCCTCTGTCGGCTGGCGCCCCAGGTGTAGTCACGGCAGAAGAGCCGGGCACGCACCTTCCCCAGGTCCCACCACCGCCGCGCCGAGGGAAAGGCACGCCGCTGCCCTCGCCAGGCCAGCCAGAACTCCCGGAAGGATGCCACGAAGCCCACATCCTCCAACAAGTTATTATTAAAGTTCAAATAGGCCAGCCCCAGGCTCTCCGCGCAGAGAGAGGCTATCACGGTGGCCAAATGATGATCTGAAAAAGGGGCCGGCCGGACGCTGGAGGAGTGAGCCCGTGAAAGATGGAAGCGTGACAAATAGATGCGGTCCGACCGGGAGTGCACGACCAATGGACCTCCACCCAGACAAAAGTGAACGTCGAAACATCATCCGGGTGGTGGTCGCGCCAGATGTCCGCCAGGGAGTGATATTCGATCATCTCCCGGAGGACGTCCACGGTGGCCGGGTGCTGCTCAGTCCCTGAGCGGTCACGTTCTTCGAGGGTGGCGTTAAAGTCTCCTGCAGGAAAATCACAGAGTACCCCCGCTCCCAAAGGAAGGAGAGCTCCTGGCTCCTGCGGAGACCCATCCTACAGCCCCGGGTGTTCAATGTTGCAAAGATGATCGGTGCCATGAGGAGGGTTGCGGGGGATCCTCGCAGGAAGAGACGCCCACGGCCTCCGTCGAGCCGCACAACAATCCGTGACCTACCCCGTAGGCGATTAAGGAGTCATGGAAGAGACGGACCCATTGGTAGGCCGCAGCGGCCTGCCTCCCGGTCCTCTTACCCTCCCCCATGAGGGCCCTCGCGGCCCGGAGGATCTGATGGAAATTCCCCCATCGCTGGAGTGCAAGCTGTACCTTGTTGCGGGAGCCACGGACGTCCTCAAGGAACCCCCATAGCTCCTCTCTCAGCATATGGGGGGGTGGGGTTACAGATCTATGGCTATCCCCCAGCGGGACCCTGTCACAGCCCCGTGGCCCACCAAGACAGGCAAGCAGGGGGCAGACCTTCGACGTGGCGTCTGATGGGCTGGCGCCACGTGGCCCGCCTCAGACCCTGGCTCAATGGGGGGCGGCGGAGGGAAAATAGCAGCCCCTGGTGGGTTGGGACAGGGAAAAACAAAGGCCGCTCCTTGGGGGTCATCCTCTGGGATATGGAAGGAGACAGCCCCAGGGGCGGCAATAGCATCATGAGAAGTGGAGGGGACAGGGACGGGGTCGGTGTCAGGGGCAGGGTCGGAGTCAGGAATAGGGACAGGGGAAGGGGCGATAGTGGGATCGGGGGCCCCAGCAGCCAGGCCACTGGGTGGGGGGGGTGGCACCCCACAAAGGGGCTCAGGGATTTGCGGTGAGGGAGGTGGGCCCTCGGCAATGCCGGACTCGTGCTCCAAGGCAGATGGTAAGGCCACGGCATCCGCAGGTGGAGAATCAACGATGGGGCCCTCACCCGGGAAGGAGGTCGGCTGCCCCTCAGCCATGAGGGAGTCCCCTGGCGACTCGGGTCCCGGTTGCATGGCACTGGCCGTGGCCTCAAGAGGCTCGGCGGCCGCTAGTGGGGTGCCATCTGCGGCCGGGTTGGAGGAAGAGTCCAGGAGCTCCTCGGAGGTGGGAGCGGAAGCAGTGGGTAGGGGGACGGAACATGGGGAAAGGGGAGCCGAGGCGAGGTCACTCAGATCGAAGCCCGCTGGCAGAGGGTCGTCCTCTCCCTGGGTAACCGGGGTCAGACCCAGGGCCTCGGTCATCTCATAAATGGAAGGGAGATCACCTTCCACCACCCCAGGGCTCTCCCCGCCTGCACCCGAAGCGACGCTCGCCTTGGTGCGTGCGGGGGCTTCAGATTGTAAGGGGGCGAGAGGGGCTCCATCAGGGGCTTCCATAGGAAGGTACTCCAGAGGAGGGGTAGTGCTATCCTCCAATGCTGCCACGTCTTCCCTAGCCGGTAATGGTGGACAAAACCCACCTGGGGGCAAAGCGGAAGGCTCAGCCTCCACTAGGATGCTCTGACCACAGTTTGAGAATTGTTAGTGTAGAGAGTCACCGTTGGGATTGGTAGCCAAGATGGTAACACCAGCTCCTTTCTGTCTCCGGGATCCACAGAACAGATCCGATTAACACTAACCTTGCAAAACACATTTTGGTGATTTCAGCTATAAACATTCCCTCCATCCTTCAGCTCCTACCCCCAGCGAATTCAATGAGACTGAGCTAGAATAGGGCAGGTGGTATGGGTGACGGGTATAATCGCTGAATTATTGATCCCTGATTTAAATGAATACAGGAACCCTTTAGATAGCTAAACAGAGATTACTACAGTTACCCCTCTTAAAATCATAGAATATCAGGGTTGGAAGGGACCTCAGGAGGTCATCTAGTCCGACCCCCTGCTTAAAGAAGGACTAATCCCCAACTAAATCATCCAGCCAGGTATTTGTCAAGCCTGACCTTAAAAACCTCTAAGGAAGGAGATTCCACCACCTCCCTAGGTAACCCATTCCAGTGCTTCACCACCCTCCTAGTGAAATAGTTTTTCCTGATATCCAACTTAAACTTTCCCCACTGCAACTGGACACCATTACTCCTTGTTCTGTCATCTGGTACCACAGAGAACAGTCTAGATCCATCCTCTTTGGAGCCCCCTTTCAGGTAGTTGAAAGCAGCTACCAAATACCCAATCATTCTTCTCTTCTTCAGACTAAACAATCCCCGTTCTCTCAGCCTCTCCTCATAAGTCATGTGCTCCAGCCCCCTAGTCATTTTTGTTGCCCTCCGCTGGACTCTTTCCAATTTTTCCACATCCTTCTTGTAGTGTGGGGCCCAAAACTGGACACAATACTCCAGATGAGGCCTCACCAATGTTGAATAGAGAGGAACGATCACGTCCCTCGATCTGCTGGCAATGCCCCTACATGTACAGCCCAAAATGCCGTTAGTCTTCTTCCCAACAAGGGCACACTGTTGACTTACAGCCAGCTTGTCATCCACTGTAACCCCAGGTCCTTTTCTGCAGAACTGCTGCCTAGCTATTTGGTCCCTAGTCTGTAACAGTGAATGGGATTCTTTCATCCTAAATGCAGGACTCTGCACTTACCCTTGTTGAACCTCATCAGATTTATTTTGGCCCAATCCTCTAATTTGTCTAGGTATCTCTGTATCCTATCTCTACACTCCAGCGTATCTACCACTCCTCCCAGTTTAGTGTCATCCGCAAACTTGCTGAGGGTACAGTCCACATCATCCTCCAGATCATTAATGAAGATACTGAATAAAACCAGCACCAGGACCGACCCCTGCGGCACTCCACTTGATACTGGGTGCCAACTAGACATGGAGCCATTGATCAATACGCGTTGAGCCCGATGATCTAGCCAGCTTTCTATCCACTTTATGGTCCATTCATCTAACCCATACTTCTTTAACTTGCTGGCAAGAATACTGTAGGAGATCATGTCAAAAGCTTTGCTAAAATGAAGGAATAACACATCCACTGCTTTTCCCTCATCCACAGAGCCAGTTATCTCGTTATAGAAGGCAATTTGGTTACTGAGCCGTGACTTGCCCTCTTCTTCCAAGTCTTTAAAAATACACATTTACATTTCAAACTCTACTTTATCTAAGGTCGACACACTGTTAAATCTCTCTCTAAAAATTGAATCTCAGTCAATTACATGCAAGTTGCTTAACCCTTTCATGTCATGTGACACAGAAGTTTAGATCCTGTGGGGATTCTTCCATATTTAATGAGGTCAGACCTCCATATGAATCTTTTTCAGCAGTCCAAGCACCTCTGGAGTCTCTCGTGCGTGGATTGCCTGATGTTTAACAAGGTGTGACATCTGTATGAAACTTTTTCCACAATCCAAGCACTTGTGGGGTCTCTCTCCTGTGTGGATTGCCTGATGACGAACTAGGTGTGATGTCTGTATGAAACTTTTCCCACAATACAAGCAATTGTGGGGTCTCTCTCCTGTGTGGATTGCCTGATGTTGAACAATGTGTGACCTTCTTATGAAGCTTTTGCCACAGTCCAAGCACTTGTGGCGTCTCTCTCCTGGATGGATTGCCTGATGACGAGCTAGGTGTGACCTCTGTATGAAACTTTTCCCAGAGTCCAGGCACCTGTGGAGTCTCTCTCCTGTGTGGATTGCCTGATGTTTAACAAGGTTTGACTTTCTTATGAAACTTTTCCCACAGTCCAAACACTTGTGGGGTCTTTCTCCTGTGTGGATTGCCTGATGTTGAACAAGGTTTGACCTGTCTGTGAAACATTTTCCACAGTCCAAGCACTTGTGGGGTTTCTTTCCTGTGTGGATTGCCTGATGTCTAACAAGGTCTGACCTTTGTATGAAACTTTTCCCACAGTCCAAGCACTTGTGGAGTCTTTCTCCTGTGTGGATTGCCTGATGTTTAACAAGGGTTGACCTATCTGTGAAACATTTCCCACAGTCCAAGCACTTGTGGGGTTTCTTTCCCGTGTGGATTGCCTGATGTCTAACAAGGTCTGACCTTTGTATGAAACTTTTCCCACAGTCCAAGCACTTATGTGGTCTCTCCCTTGTGTGGCTTAACTGATGTCTAATTATTTGTGTCTTTGAAATGAAACATTTCCCACACTCAAGGGATTGACAGGTTCTCTCTCCAGTGTGGCTTCTCCCATGCTTATTAAGATCTGAGAGCTTATTGAAGCTTTCCCCATGGTATAAGCATTGAAGGGGTTTCTCTCTACTATGGATCGTCTGAACTGTCACAAGCTGTGATCTCACAATGAATCCTTTCCCACACTGAAGGTAGTGCCAGGGTGTCTCTTCCTTGGGATTTGTCTGCAGTGCTCTGGAATCCTCCTCTCTTCCCTCACCATTAATAGATTCATCCACTTTCTTCCCTCGGTGGTTTCCCAGAAGCCTCTCCGACCTGTGTGAACTTCCCCAGGCTTCTGCCTGCTCTAAGCACTGGGAAAAATTCCCTTCAGCTCTTCCCACAAAGGTCCCCTGCCCTTCCACTTCCCTGGGAACTTCCTCATGAGGACTCCCCTCGTCATTCTCACTCCGTCGCTCAGCATCTGCTGGGAGAGACACAATTCGGACAGGAGTCATTGTGCTGGGGAGAAAGAGGAATAGCACAAAGGGAAAACCCAACCCAAAGACTGAGCAATTGGACTCTGCCTCCACATCCCACCCAATCACTCACAGGGAAGGAAAGCTGGGAAGCAAACTCCTGCAGAGAAGAGGCTGGGTGGAATGGTGTGAGCTATATCTGATGACTGTAGCCCTGTCCTGGCTGAGACCAGGAAGAACTGAGGGTGCTTACTCACACCATATTTTGGGATTCTCAGCTTTTTCATTCATTCCCTAGATTGTTTCTGTGTCAGTCCTCACCTGTATGGGTGCATCTCGGAAGCCTTCTTTCATTGCAGGGCCGGAGATCGGGCACCCATGGCTCTTTCCCTCGTTCCAGCTGGGTGATCAGCTCAGGTTTGGGAATGGGAAATCCTGCGCAGAGAGTGGAATCAGACCAGATCAGGATAAATGGAGCATTGGTGGAGTATTTGTCAGAAAGGACATTCCGTGAGTGGAACCTGTCCCTGTGCTCTGCTGGAGGAACGTGGAATCCAAGAGGACGGGAAAATGGTCACTGAGCCCGCTTGCGCAAAGGAACTTGTCTGGGGACGTGAGTGAAATTATTACTACACCCTCACTAGGCGTTCCCAAGACCTGTGCACTCTGGGGGCCTTACTGACTCACATACAGTTCTGGACTTAAACCCCTTCCTCTTTCTAAACCTGCAGAGCCCAGAGCCCTCCCCATGGCTGGAGCTATTCCCAAGGAGGAAGGTGAACAGGGATTGTGTGTGCAGCGAGAAACAACACAAACAGGACAATGCTGGATTTACGCCCCTTTTGAAAGCTGGAGGGGTGGGGATGGTTTAGCTTGTCCATTGGGTTTTCACACACATGTGGCACTGGAGACGGCACAGAAATGCAAATCTCTCTCACACGGCAGCTGTGCATTATGGAACTCACTCAACTCTGATCTAACTGACTTGGGAAGAACCTGACCAGATTCAGACACGCAGACCCGACGGCTTCTAGTATCTGAGGGTATGGGAATCCCTTACCCAGCGAGGTCACCATCTCGTAGTTCTCCTGCATGACGTCCCTGTAGAGGGCTCTCTGAGTGGGGTCCAGGAGAGCCCCCTGCCCCTGGGTGAAATACACAGCCACCTCCTCGAAGGTCACCGGCATCTGGAACGCAAAAAGCCCCCACTCATTACCTGCTGCTCCAGCAACAATCCCACTAGTCATACGGGAAGAAGAATAAAGAAATGGAAGCTCTGTGAGAGCCAGAGTAGCAGAATCCCACCCCCACCCTGCTCAAAGCAGCCAGGAGGCTTCGGGGGTGGGGAGAAGGTGAGAGCTCCTTTTCCCCCAGAAGACCGAGCAGGGCATGGTCTTCTCATTTCCACACATCTGCCAGCCACAGGCTGATATGGGAAGCAGAGCTCTGAGCCGGGGACAGGGACAGGAATCCCAACAGCTTCCCTTCGTATTTCACAGCAGCCTCAGGCTAGTGGGGTGTAACTCCAGCACTGGGAGCCTTGAAAATGTTCCCAGCCCTGTGCAATCCTGTTTGAGAAATGGGGGAATGTCCCGTCTCCCTTCCCCCATCACCAATGGGCCCGCTCAGAAAATCACACCCTATCTCCTCCCTGCCTCTGCCCAGGAGCTCACTGAAAATCCCCTACCTGAGCTGGCACCATCACAGACATTTCCTTTCCCTGTCTCCTGGAAGAAGGGCCCATCTGGAGTGAAATGTGGACGTGATTCTTCAGCTTGTCGGGGCGATTGGGAAGGTTACAGAAGGGGCTTCAGTCCATGTCATACCCCGATTCCCCCCCAGACTCTTCAGAACCTCCCAGTAACAGTATCTCTGATCCAAATGCTAGGAAAAAAGCAGAACTAAAGAGGCCACTTTGGGGGATTTCTCCACACTGCCGTTTAAACCCCTCTCCCTTAGGAGCAGCAGGAGCTCTCTGATGGCATCACCTAAAAAGAATGAGCCGCCCTGGACTCCCCCAGCAGCCCCCAGGGACGGGCAGGCAGAGGCTGATCCCATTGGCCCATCCACACTCCCTGCCTGCCCAAAGCAGCAGTGACTCCGGTGTGGCTGAGATGTGAATCCTGCCCAGAAATCAGACCAGGGCCCTGGGCGACCCCAAAACTCATGAGACACAGACCCCACCAGCACGGGTGTGTCTGACAATAACACACTGGGAGCAGGGTGTGGGGGGATGGGTTTTTGCCTCTGTCCCCCGCCAGTCTCCCCACACACCCCTTCCCTCGCAGTGCCCCCCACTCACATCTTCCCGCATTCCAGCCCGGGAGTGACGGGGGGGGCGGGTCTCTCTCACCTTCCCTCCGAGCGGGGCCCCCTGGGGCAGGGGCCGGGCCGGGAAGGGGCCTGGCCGGGCTGGGGGCTCTGCCCTGGGAGAGGCTCCTGGGGAGCAGCGGGAAGGGCCCTGCTGGAGATTCCCCTCTCCCGGCTGCAGCCCGGGCTCCGGGCTCCCAGCACCAGCCGCCGGGGCTCGGGGATCTCGCCAGGAGCCTGGAGCCAGAGTCCCCGCAGCGGCTGCGAGTCACTTCGTGCTGCCGGGCCTGTGCCCAGCGATCGCTCCCCCCAGAGCCGCCTCCCAGCTGCTCCTGGGTCCTAGCGATCAACCCATCGCGCTGCAGCATCTCTGTGTCTGACTCCTGTTCCACTCACAGGCTCTATGATCAGAAGGGCCCATCATGAGGATCTAACCCAGGGATTCTCACGACCAAATTTGGTGGCCTCAGAGTGTGGCCAGCAACTCTCACACTTCCCCTATAATCCTAACTAACTTTACGAGAAACCAATAAATATGCACAGAGTTAAGGGGGGAAACGGTCTTACTATTGTAGGGAACTCTTCTGGCTTATACACCACCCTGATAGTATGAAAT
Organism: Malaclemys terrapin pileata; assembly: GCF_027887155.1. Lineage (NCBI taxonomy): Eukaryota > Metazoa > Chordata > Testudines > Emydidae > Malaclemys > Malaclemys terrapin. The sequence goes on along the minus strand of NC_071517.1, from coordinate 40,342,062 downwards.
AGCAAAAGGAGCTGAGTCCTCGCTCCCACTCCCTTTACCTGGAGACCTGCCTGACCTCAAGGACTCCCCTTCCACTCTGGTGTCTGAAACCCCGACAAGGCTGGCCCCAAGATTCCTGCAGGGTCTGCAGCCCAAATTTTGTTGCGATCAGTCAGGACAGAGGCTAGGATGTCGTATCCCCACTCTGGGGTGCTCTCTTCACTCCGGATGAATCCCTGATGTCACCATTCAGCATTGCATAGAGATCAGAAGAAATACGATTTATTAAACAGCAAGTAATAAAAAAAATAAGTAAAAAATGGGAAAGGGGAAAGGAAAACATGATGTCATCCCACGCTGCCCAGGGTCCCCCCTCGCTCTCCCTAGCTGTTCACCACACCCAGCTCCAGACTCAGCAACTCTCTGCATCAGTGCTTCTGCAGTTCTGCCTCCAACCCAGCTCTGTTTGCTCCTCTCCCCTTAGCTCTGCCCTTCTCTGGGAGGCAGCTCCAGCTCATACAGAGAACGGGCACCTGACTCCCTCGTTGGCCTGCCTGCCTCAGGGTTTTCTTTTCTCATTAGCCCTTCCTGTCTTTTGGTACTGGGAGAAGCCAACCAACCCCTCCCACCCCCACTAAGTTTCAGTAATGGGCCAACAGTCATGGGGGTGTAGTAAGATGAGTTCCTGAAATATAAATTCTTGTGTCCAGGCCTAGTCTGAGGCCTGAAGCCTGAACCAAAGTACTTCCAGGCACTGCTAAGCAAAAGCTGGGCTGTGAGCCAGAGGCAGGCCCTGCTCACAGACACTGGCAAGAAGAAGGTTGTTAGAAGCAGGTGCTTATCATATAAGTGCTAATAAGAGGAACTTGTGCCAAGATGGCACCTGCATAGCCCGATACAAGGACATTCCATAGACATAACAAAGAACAGGCAGGTGCATCTTAAAGACAGGACAGCATGATGGCTAGATCTGTATGTCTGGAACAATATGATCAAAGGGGAGACAGCACCCTAATGAGCCAAGAGGCTGTACCTCAATACGTCAGGAGAGATGAGTAATTTGTCCTGTAACTGTATATAAGTAGGTACCGGAGTATGTATTTTTGGCCAGCCGAGGGGGCAGTGGAAAGTCCCACCACTGACTGAGCTGCGTCCATTGCCAGGAGGCACATATTCGTAGATTGTCCTGTAGAGTCTATAGGAAACTATTACTGTGTTTCCTTTGACAATAAACCTGGCTCGGGTTCCTTCATACCTTACTAGAGTGTGCGGTCATTGGGGGTTCTCTCGGGGTCTGCTGTGTCAGCGATCTGCGCAGAGCTGGGGCAGCACTCAGAGGGAACATGCACGCAGCCGACTGTTATCATCATCGAACAAGAGTAGAGCACCACACTGGTAGCTACTGACAACACTGGTGACCCCGACCTCTGATCTGGTGAGTAAGCGAGCTGTCCACTGTAGGAATCGTGATCTAACATGGCAGAAAACCATGAGCTAGGGAACCCCCTTTTCCCCTCCCTTCAAATCCCCATGGAGTTTCATAACTCCTGGATTGCCAGTAAAGGGGGGTCCATATGAATTTAAAAAAGAAATTGGGGAAACATGGACTGGCATATGTAAAGCAATGGCAGAAACAGAAGCTTTAAAGAATAATAATAAAAGTAAAAAAGCAATAATTTTGCAATTAATGTCTATAGCAGTATGATGGCTTAAACAGCACGCCACTATGCTAGCCAGACAGGTAATGGAAAAGACCAGGGAAGTAGAAGAGGTAACTAAAGCTTTGGAGGAAGCAACCCAGGCAGTCGAGCACTGGAAAGCCCAAGCCCTTTTAACAGGGCAACAGGCAGTTCAAACTCATGATATGCTCGAGCAAACACAGCAGGAAAATAAGATATTAGAGATAGCTGTAGAAAACCTGCAAAAGCAAAAGGTACCATCCCCCTTAGCTCAGCAGGCTTCAAGTGCTTTTACTGTACCTGAAGTGTGGGGACAGAAATGGAAACAGGTAGCCCTAGCTAAATTAAAAGATGGGACATGGGACAATTGGAATGGATGCTGCCGTGGGGACATGTGGAATGACCCAGTTGAATTATCCTCTATTGACCCATGGGCAGGGGCTACAGCACCACATCCACCAGCTTATGATGAGAACCAGGTTATGGGCAAACCCTCCCCAAAACCTAGATCAATTCCAGTTAAAACAGGAGAAATGGGAGAAATTGAGGGAGAAACCCTTGCCGAAGAACCGGACCCCAATACTCCGCATACACCCCAATTTACCCTTGATATTACCCCACGCACTGAGGGTCCACTGTCATTGAGGCCATGGAATGCAGTGGAAACGGCAACAAATACTCAGGCTAGGTCTACAATACCCGCCTGAATCGGCGGGTAGAAATCGATCTCTCGGGGATCGAATTATCGCGTCTTACCAGGACGCGACAATCGATCCCCGAATCGACGCTCTTACTCCACCAGCAGAGGTGGGAGTAAGCGCCGTCGACGGGGAGCCGTGGAGGTTGATTTTGCCACCGTCCTCACAGCGGGGTAAGTCGGCTCCGATAGGTCGAATTCAGCTACGCGAAATTTGCGTATCTTAAATCAACGCCCCCCGTAGTGAAGACCTGCCCTAACTGACAATTTAAGAGAACCATGGTCCCGTGGCAATTATGCAGAAAGAGAAATAAATCAGGCACCTAATTATATACAGAGGGAAAGATATCAGGCATCTAAAAGTACATACACACCTCACCCGCCTCGAGTAAGCGGCTTAACTGCCAGACTCGTTGCTTTAAAAATTAATGAGCTAACTGCGGTAGCTGGAGCCATCGGTCCCTCGCCTTCCGAGAATTTTAACGAATTTATGGCATGGCTTCATAAATGCTCATAGTTATTAAAAGCTGTGGGAATTGACATGTTACAGGAACCAATCCTGGTACAAATGCTTTTGGGACCACTGAACTGTTATACCCTTGGTTTTGATGATAATGTTATGCAAATGGTTAAACCTGTAGTTCAAAAGCATTTTAAGCTATCTAGTGAGTTAGCGATACTTAAAGGAATTACAAGAATGCCAGGGGAAGCTCCGGCAAAGCTGGCTGATAGAATAAAAACATACACTAGGTTAACAGCGGCAGCTACAAATCTTGAGGATTTGAAGCAACTTGTGTTAGAGGCAATGCCTTCTGGGGTGTTAGATTGGATGAAGGCTTGGTGCGAGAATGGAGGTAGAGATATACCCTGGAATGAATGGATTGAAAAAGTGGAAACTGCAGTTAAACAATAGGAAGGAACTCCTGTCAATGAGTGGCGATCAGAGTTAGGACAGTGGAAAACAGAGGGTCCTGGATACTCTCCCCGTGGCTGTGGCCGGGGTTGGAGAGGTCACGGAATGAAAAAAGGCAGAGGAAGAAATGGAGAGAGTGAACGGGTAGCGCCTGGAGTTTTGAAACAGGAGAACTTAGATCTTAAGGGAGAGATTGGGAAGTTGTGGGCACAGTTGCAGGCATGTATGATTGGCAAGGAGTCTCGAAAGGAGGAAGATAAGACAGGGATGAAGGTAGCTCAGGCGACGGTCTTGGCATCTGGATTGAATGACCCGATTGTCACTAATTCAACAGAACAGGACAGCCCTCCCTGTAACTCGGAATGCATTTTCCAGCAACCCATGACAATAGATGTCTGGGGACGCCCCCACTTAAGCATCCGAGTTGGGGATGGGCTTGTAGATTTTCTGTTGGACACAGGCTGGAATTCCAATAGTAAAAGATTAATTTAATGTATATCCAATCAGGGATTCCATTCAGATCCAGGGCATATCAGGAACTAAGCAAACATATAATGTTAAAACCCTCCCTCTCCAGTTTGGTGTACATACCATTCAGGAAAAGTGTGCTATCCAGGGCCAGCTCCAGGCACCAGCCCACCAAGCTTGTGCTTGGGGCGGCACCTTGAGGGAGGTGGCACAGTGCGGTGATCCGGCTCCAGCCACCAGGGAGAGCGGAGCCGCAGTGGGCTCGTCGCCCTCCTCCGGTGCTCTGGCTGCCGAGGAGAGTGGAGCTGCGGCGGGCTCGCCGCCCTCCCCACTGGCACTCCGGCCGCCGGGGAGAGCGGAGCCGCAGTGGGCTCGCCGCCCTCCCCCCGGCGCTCTGGCCGCCAGGGAGAGTGGAGCTACGGCGGGCTCGCCGCCCTCCCCCCTGGCGCTCCGGCCGGTCGGGGAGAGCGGAGTCCCGGCCGGGCTCTCCGCCCTCCCCCCGGCACTCTGGCCGCCGGGGAGAGCGGAGCCACGGCCGGGCTCGGCACCCTCCCCTGCCGTGCTCGGGGGGTGGGCAGCGGGAGGCTTTTTTGCCTGGGGTGGCAAAAAAGCCAGAGCCGGCCCTGGTGCTATCGCAGGGAGAGAAAACTTAATTGGAGCAGAAACTATTAAGTGACTGGGATTAATTCTAGATTTTCCAAATATGTGTATTAGACAAACTCTCACTATAACCGAGGATTCAAATGACACTAACTTGATCCCTATGGGGCTTGCTACGCAGACAGTAAAAGCAATAAACTCTAAACAGCCAACTCCTTCGCCGAAAGGCTGGGAAGGTTGGTGGGCTGAGATTCAAGCCATCTGGGCAGCAGACTCCCTAGATACGGGGAAAATGCAGATCTCCGTCACTTTAGAAGGTGATACACCCACATACATAAAACAATACCCAATCCCTCAGGAAGCACAAGAATCTTGAAGACAAGTAATAGAAGAATTGGAAAAACGAAAATTGATTAGAAGGTGTTCGGCACCTAATGCAGAACCAATCTGGCCAGTTAGAAAACCTGATGGAACATGGAGATTAACTATTGACTATCGGGGGTTAAACAGTACTGCCAAAACGAGGAGCACCAGTGGTGGCTGCCTACCCAGAACTATTGGCGGTGGTAACCCCTGATTTGAAGTGATTCTCAGTACTCGATGTGGCAAATGGCTTTTGGAGTTTACCTTTAAACCCAGAGTCCCAATACAGAACAGCTTTTGTGTTCCAGGGTGTACAATACTGTTGGAATGTTTTGCCTATGGGGTACTGTGACGCACCCACAATATTTCATACTGTAGTGAGAAATATGCTAGAAAAGGAGGAATTGTTACAAAAGGGAAGAATAGTCCAGTATGTAGAGGACATTTTAATAGTCAGTGAAACAGAGCAAGAACACGAAGCGTTAATGCAGCGGTTGCTGACTAGCTGCAGAAAGTAGGGCTTGAAACTTAACCCCTCTAAATCCCAGCTCAAACAAAGAGAAGTGCAATACCTTGGAATTCGGCTCAGTGCAGGGGGAAGATCTGTAGATAAGGAAAGGTTAAGTGTATCGTTAACCTCCCTATGCCAGTGGATACTAAATCTTTGCAGTCTTTCTTGGGACTCACTAACTTCTGCAGAGAATTTATGGTTGGTTATGCAGAGAAAGCAGGTGCTCTGTACGACGTATTTAAAAGACCACAGTGGACTTGGACAGAGGAGGCAACTAACGCATGGGAAAGCCTGAAAAAAGGGTTAATGGAAGCACCTACCTTAGCCGCCCCTAATAACGAATTCCCCTTTGTTTTGTACCCTAGCGTTAAGAATTTCTGTATTGTTAGTGTGCTTACACAGGATACTGGTGCTGGGGAAAGACCTGTAGCTTAGTATAGTAGAGCATTAACAGCTCCAGAAAACAAACTGGGAATCTGTGAGCAAACTGCCCTAGCTGCATACCGGACACTACAAAAAGCTCAGGCAATCATCGGAGCAAGCAAGGTGATTGTAAAAAGTCACCATGCACTGGGAAAACTACTCAGTAAGGAAAATCTGTCTAAAGGACATGTGAGAGTAGATCAAGCCATTCAGTGGGTCTTTGCTCTCATGTCCGAAAATGCGCAATTAGTCCCGCTAAAAGAACCTGAAATATCTGTATGGGGACTGACTATAAACGGTCGAGAACATGTCTGTGAACCCCAGCAAGAATCCAAAACACACCCTATTTTTAAAGCAACCCCAAGTGAACAGGTGATTGGGAAAACAATTTGGTTTGTAGACGGTAGTTCTTATTATACCGGAGGAGAGCGAGTTACTGGCTTTGCAGGGATATGTTTAACTGGAGACCTGCAGACAGTTAACTCTTTCCAGTACAAACTGACTAAAGGAGGAACACGGTCTGCAGAAGGGTCAGCAGTTTTAGAAGTCTTAGCCAGAATGAAAGATAAACAAACAGAAATAATAATAGGAACCGATTCAGATTATGTTTACAAGGGAACCACTATTTATTTGCCACGGTGGAATAGTATAGGTTTTACAGGAACCGATAGATCTGAAATTAAACACAAACTTTTGTGGCAGCAAATGGAAAAATTGGCAGGGCAGTATCAGAGGATCCGGATGGTTAAAATAAAAGCCCATAGAGGAAAGGATCCCTTACAGTGGGGAAATGAACAAGCAGATAAATTGGCTAAAGAAACAGCCCTTATTGGAACATTGTGGGAGCCGACTCCCGTAGCAGTAACCACGTGGGCACAAGCAAAGCAAAAACAAGAATTTGAAGGAAACAACCAGAAAGAGATTCAGCTTTTACAGGACTTGCAGGCAAAAGATGACATGATACTGCAATGGATAAGGGAATGTCCCTCGCAGTGGCAGAGTGTCCCGTTAAGAAAGGAGGGAGATTTGATTCTGGCAAAACCAGAAAATGAATGGTTTTTAGTAATCCCTCAGCAAATGCAGTACCTCCTTTTAGGATGGGTACATGGTTCAACTGTGGGAGGTCACCCGAAACAGGAAGAGGCATTGGAAAAACTTAAAAAATTAGGGTGGTGGCCAGCAATGAAAGAGGATTTAAACCTGCATATTCATGGCTGTTTGATATGTGGTAAGCAAGACCCTGCTAGAAGGAAAAGACGTGGAGAGTTAATGCACCAAGCGTTAAAGGGACCCCTCCAATGCTTACAGGTGGACTTTGTAGGGCCCTTGCCTATCACCCCTAGAAAAAACAGATTATTGTTTATGATTGTGGATAGCTTCAGTAAGTAGGTGGAAGCATTTCGGACTAGAAAAGAGACCAACTGGGCTGCAGCAAAAATGTTAATAACTGAAATTTTTCCAAGATGGGGATTGCCACATAGCATTGATTCTGATAATGGCCCCGCTTTTATCGGACAGGTGTACCGAAGTATGGGTACCTGGGCCGGTATTCCCCTACCGCTACACATCCCCTACCACCCTCAAGCTGGGGGACAGGTGGAAAGGATGAATAAATCTCTAAAAATTGAACTGTCTAAAGTGTGTAATGAACTGGGAACAAATTGGGACATGGGACATGTGGGTTCTGATGAGGATCCGAAGCCGACCAAATTGCATGACAGGATTTAGCCCTTATGAGACCCTTTTTAGTAGACCTATGCCCGGTTGGGAAAACTTGCTGTACCCCCCAGATTGGGAGACACGTACAGCATTGGCAACCACCACCTGGATGAATAGCTTTAAATACTGGCTGGGCACAGCTCAGGGAGCAGCCGCAGCACAACAAGCTGCAGAACAGCAAAAAATGAATCAGGTATTTGAGGAAAACAGTGGTAAATCGGAAGCCATGTTATGGTTAAAGCTGAACCGGCTCCCAAGAAAAAATGTCCTGAAGTAGAATGGTCAGGCCCCTGGCCCATCCGAGAGAAATTAGGGCCCTCCCTGTACTTGGTCCAAACCAAGGAACAACCTCGGTGGAAGCATGCCATGCAATTGAAGGAATATAAGGGTTAAACATGCATATTACATGTCTGTGATTGTTTTACAGAAAAATACACAGGATAAACAATTAAGGTAAGCACAATGGAAACCTTCCAGATGAACAATGGAAATGTTATAAGCTTTAATCTTCGGGCCCCTTCTGCACCCCATTTATTACTGTATTATACCTGGGGTCAGTTAAAGCGATTTGAAATGTCTAGGCCTTACCCTGTCAGACAGTTGAGGGCAAAAGGACAATTTACATGGGGTATTAGAAATGTAATCACCATTTGGTGGAATGACAAAGATACTTCCTTGTGGATCCTGGAACAGGTTGGAAAACAGCCTTTGTGGATGCTGGGACCAGGAATCTCCTGGGCCAATAACACACCCACCGTTCCTTTGGGAACAAGATTCTGTTTATAGTCCCCCAAACTGATCAAATGATTCTGCAAATATTGAATCAGGATTACATTGCCGGGGAGCAGTCCAATAGGAAACCACAGTGGGACGAATAAAGATATACCCTAGTCCTGCAACCATGCAATTCTAATATTGTTGCTGCTACCTGTATGCCTGCTGCTTTAAAAAAAATATTATTAACTACACATTTACCCATAGGGGAGAGAGGCGAGTGTGACTTTATATTTTTGCAGGATATGATGCCAATTTGGACATGGATCTTGTTGAGTGTCCTGGTGGTGACCCACAGCGTGAAGGGATTGATTGACGTTACAGAGATCAACCGAACACATTTGGTGACTAGAACCTTTTGGACAGAAACTGGTAACAACACCACAAGATGGGATGCCGTAAAGCAGGAGCAGCCTACCGGAACTGTTTTAAAAGTAGTATGTGAAACTGAAGGAAGGTGCCAAAAGGAAAACATCCTCAGGGTGTCACCCTTTGAGATTTTGATGACTTGGGGGTGGACTGTTGGAAACCGCCGTGAGACTGAATGTTTTTCCTGTCCCAGAAGTCGTGAGTGCCCGATGACGGATTGAAAAAGAACTAAGTCTGAGTATCAGAGGGGTAGCCGTGTTAGTCTGAATCTGTAAAAAGCAACAGAGGGTCCTGTGGCACCTTTAAGACTAACAGAAGTATTGGGAGCATAAGCTTTCGTGGGTAAGAACCTCAGAGGGGGAATATGTATGTTGCTGGAAGGTGGATAGTATTGTTAATTGTAATCAGGCTATCGTTATCACTGCACTTCCTCACCCAGGCTCCATTAATACTCTTAACCATAGCTCATCACATAAACATGTGCACATACAAAGTAAGAAAAAGAAACGAGCCACTCCAAAGAGGGAGCGTGCTCTAGTGGCACCAAGGCGAATGCTGGAGCGATATCTCACAGGAATGGTGGGAGAGGATCTGACTCTGGGGTGTGTTGTCCAAACACATCAACTCGAAACTGACGCAATAGACTTGGACTGGTTTCGAGAAACAGACACCGTTATTAGTTATATAGAGGGAAATGTAACAACATATGGAGATTGGACTGGCAGGGTGGAATTTGTTGAGTTGCAGAATAAGTGGAGTGCGTCTATTCGCATTCGTAACATTCAAGAAAAAGATACAGGAACATATACAGGGACTTGGTCTATAACCCCAAGCACCAGTAAATGTATCTAGCATGTGCAGGTCTGTGAAGAGGTCTGTCTAACACCAATCCCAACACCACCTCCTCCCATCCCTCCACACATTGACCCTACTCAAAGGAGTGGATGTCCCACCATGCAGCCATGGCCTAGCTCAGGTATCTTCCTACACCCTACTGCAGAATATATGGTAGAAAATGTAGGATGGGTTTATGTGCCACTGACACTTAATTTTGGCAGTATGACCATGCCAAGGCAGTGCCCCAAACCTTATAAAGATTGGTTTAATTCAGAAGTAGAAAGGCAATTGCAATTTTGGAAGGGAAGGACAGGCAGGGCAGAAAAGGTGGGGGAGGTGTATGTATGTAAGAGAGGAGCATGACTGCTTAGAGCTGCGGTATGAAACTGCAGAAAAACCTGAGAGTATCTGGATTAAGTTTAGAAGTGTGAGCAACAAGGGTGATGTTGTGGTGGGAGTCTGCTATAGACCACCAGACCAGGGGGATGAATTGACTATAAGGTGGATAGAAAGCTGGCTAGATCGTCAGGTTCAACGGGTAGTGATCAATGGCTCCAGGTCTAGTTGGCAGCCGGTTTCAAGTGGAGTGCCCCAGGGGTCGGTCCTGGGGCTGGTTTTGTTCAATATCTTCATTAATGATCTGGAGGATGGCGTGGACTGCACTCTCAGCAAGTTTGCAGATGACACTAAACTGGGAGGAGTGGTAGATACGCTGGAGGGTAGGGACCTAGACAAATGAGAGGACTGGGCCAAAAGAAACCGAATGAGGTTCAACAAGGACAAGTGCAGTGTGCTGCACTTAGGATGGAGGAATCCCATGCACTGTTACAGACTAGGGACCGAATGGCTAGGAAGCAGTTCTGCAGAAAAGGACCTAGGAGTTACAGTGGACGAGTGTGGTGAAGCACTGGAATGCGTTACCTAGGGAGGTGGTGGAATCTCCTTCCTTAGAGGTTTTTAAGGTCAGGCTTGACAAAGCCCTGGCTGGGATGATTTAGGTGGGAATTGGTCCTGCTTTGAGCAGGGGGTTGGACTAGATGACCTCCTGAGGTCCCTTCCAACCCTGATATTCTATGATTCTATGATTCCTCGGGAATTTCAAAAATCCCCTTCCTGTTTGCTCAGCCTGGCATGGCGTGGAGTGCTATCAGCGAATCTTTCCAGGTGACCATGCCTCCACGCGCCAAGCGAGCCCCAGCATGGAGCAATGGCGAGTTGCTGGACCCCATCAGTGTTTCGGGGGAGGAAGCTGTCCAGTCCCAGCTGCGCTCCAGCCGTAGGAATTACGATACCTTCGGGAAGGTATCAAAGGACATGATGGAAAGGGGCCATGACTGGGATGCCCTACAGTGCAGGATTAAGGTGAAGGAGTTGCGAGGCGCCTACCGCAAAGCCCGCAATGCAAATGGCCGCTAGGGTGCTCCCCCCACGACCTGCCGATTCTACAAAGAGCTGGATGCGATACTTGGGGTTAACCCCACCTCCACTCCGAGCACCACCATGGACATTTCAGAGCCGGTGTGGAGGGGTGAGGAGGAGGAGGAGGGAAACGGGAGTGAGGGTGTTGGGCCAGATGAAGACACTACTGAATCCCTGGAGCCATGCTGCCAGGGGCTCTTCTCGAGCCAGGAGGAAGGTAGCCAGTCGCAGCGGCCGGTACTTGGCGGAGAACAAACAGAAGAGCAGGTTCCCGGTAAGTGTTTACTTTTTCGGGAAGCAATTTTTTCAGTGCAGGCTCTTTGGGAGAGGAGGGTTAGGCATGCATGCCTAGATGCGGAATAGTGCATTGATGTGGTTTATCACATCGCCGTAATTGGCCTCAGTAATCTCCTCGAATGTCTCATCCAGAACGTGTGCAATGCGCTTGCGCAGGTTTATCGGGAGAGCCACCATGATCCTTGTCCCAGCCAGATTAACATGTCCGCGCCACTGTGCCGCGAGGGACGGGGGGACCATTCCTGCACACTGGGAAGCTGCCTGTGGGCCAGGGCGGAAGCTGCATTGCAGTAGAAGACCCTCCCTTGCTTCCCAGGTCACCCTCAGCAGCGAGATATCCTCCAGGACGCACTCCTGTGGAAAATGTGTTCAGTGTAGGTGCCCCCTGAAGCTGTTGGCTCTCCCCAAGGCACAGAAACCCAGAGGACAGTGCAGCCCAGCCCTGAAACAATCAGTCCCCCTTACTCACTATTGTGAGGTTCCCGTGGGATGTGTGTGCTCTGTTTGGGATGGGAAAATTATGCTCTTGTGTGACCCTGTGTGTTTTATACTCCTTAAGTGCGGGGGAAATCATTACTCTGTCTGGTATAAACAATGCTGCCTCTGTTAAATGTTGCATTTTGCCTATACAGCTGCAACAACCTTGAGACCTCAGCCGTCCCTCTTATTACCTAGTCAGAGACTGCAAAGACTCAGGAAGAGACCGTGAAAAAGCAAAGAAGACATGCTGCAAGAAGTGATGTGGCAATCTATTAAAGAGAATGAGAAAGCACAGAACTGGAGGAAGAGAGAAAGCAGGATCCGCCAGGAAAACACAGAGAACCGGCGGCAAAGCACGGAACACTGGCAGCAAAGCACGGATCGGCTCATAAGCATCCTGGAGCGTCAAGCAGACTCTATCCAGGAGCTCGTAGCCGTGACGTGCTGGCGAGACTCGTCAGCATACGCCTCAGCAGTTTGGGCTCCATTTCTCACAAGGAGATAGTGCTGCACAGAAACCGTTGCAAGATGGTGCCAAAGGTGGATGGAAACAAAGGGATTTCTGGGATGCGAAGCTATGCATCACGGGGCATTGGGACAGGACCCAGAATGTCCCACACCCACGCCCCCTTCCCACAACCCACGGCACCAGAATGGGAAGAGGTGCTCTGTAGGATAACTGCCCATAATGCACTGCTCCCAGTGGCGCAGCAAATGCTGCAAATGTGGCCACGACAGTACGCTGGGCAGCTGTCAGTGTGGACAAACTGCAGCGCTTTCCCTACTCAGCTGCACGAAGTTAGGTTTAACTCACAGCGTTGCACAGCTGCAAGTGTAGCCAAGCCCTACTCCAAATCAAAGTCAGTGGAGTTGAGGATGTCGTCTGGTTCCTCTTCTCTGGTTTGCCCTGCTCAGCTTCCCTTTCAGGATCAGGATGATGAAAGCCCAATGGTGCCATGCTGGGTCCCAGGAGACAGCGGGTGTGAGACGTACCCCAGGGTACCATCTGGACTGTTGAACTGCTTAATTCTCCATCCCAGGGCATGGTTTACACTGCTTCCCAGAGTGAATAAAAGTCAATGTTTTTTTTTTTTTTTTAAATCAAGAAAATCATATTTTTGTTATTTAAATCGATTTTTTTGATAATTTTTTTCCTCAAAAACCATTTTATCTAACGATAGTTTTAATTAAGATACATTATAGCTCAAAGATCTCTCATCATGGAATAGGGATTATACATTCTAATTCTATAGTATGAGACAATATAGTCATGTCATGTTTAAGAAAAGTTTTGTAAATGAGTTAATCTAGTTCATGCATTAAGAATCCAGTCTTATGGGGTTCTACAGGCTTCTGTATAGATTACTTAGGTAAATCTTTCTATCTACCCTATGGGACTCAGTGCTCAGTCTAGAAGATACCATTAGAGATGCTAAGTTTTCCAGTTCTCAAACTGTGGCTTTGTGTCTCCAAAGGTAACATACTCGTTAACAGTAAAAATGTTTTAAAATAAATTAATATAACAGACCTCACCTCTATTGTCCCTCTGCAAATCTGTGCACACAGAGTCAATCCCTTACCTCAGAATACTGAACGTTGTTGTTTTAGTTAAATAAAACAATTTAAATGTCTGTGTGGTGATGTTCTCCTCCTAATACAGCATGGCAAGAAAATCCTCCAACTATTAATGATTAACCTGTTGAATTGGAGATACTTCACCTCCTAATGACTTCATAAATATCTGCTTCAATTACCTTTGGTAATGAAATAACCAAACAAACATTCATTGTCTGATATAGCTGTAAAACTCATCTGAAAAGTTTTCAAAATAAATCACTGTTTAAAAATGTATAGTGTGTACCTTCTAAAAATGAAACCTACAGCTATCTCTGCATTGTGAAGAATATGTATTAAGGTTATAACAACCAACAAGAATACATTTTTATGTAGAAAACCATGATTAAATTGAGTCTTCCTGACTAGTGATTTAAATGAAATCCACCCTGCTGCTTCCCTGTGTGAACAACAAACCCCTCCACGCTCTGCTCCCACACAGCCACCAGCATTCAAAGTCACTCCTGGTTGCACTGTACTAAATGCGACTAGCCAGACACTCAGGAACTTACCAATCGACACAGCAACATCAGCAAGTTTTCTACTCCCAGCCTTTCACCCCGGGAATGTGCATCTTGGACTGCTCAGTCTGTTCACTGCGCTGGACAAACTCAGTAATTAGTGAGTCACCACAACAAAGGAGCCTGATTAGGCCACAGCCTTGTTCTCTCCAGTCAAATCCCCCAAACACTTCAGTGAAAACACACAGGTCCAGACAAAACACTAAAACCAGTTTAGCAAGGGGGTTTTCAGGGATTACAAGGGAGAAAGATGTAAAAGTCAGAATGGGTTAAAACTATAAAATTAAAACATGCATTTTAAATCCTAAATATTACCAAACTAAGGAAGATGTGAAGAAAACAGGATTTCCCACCCCACCCGCTGTTGCAGGCAGTTCACAGTTCTTATACCCAGCCTGGATTTCCTTCCAGCCTTGATCCACCCTCCCCAGTCCAAGGCCCCTGTTCCCTTTGAAGCCATCTTGTTCCCTTCTGCAAAGATAGGAGAGGAGAGATAAAAATGGAGGCAATTCTCCCTTGTGCTTTTGGACCACTCTCCTCTTTGAGGTTTGCCCTCCAGCCGGGGGACAGCTGACAAGCAGTCTGTGGCCTAAGTGAGCGTCCAGCCCTCCTTCCGGTGAATTGTAACTGTCTTGTTCCCAGCTCCAGCAGCTGGTGAATGGCCGGCTGAGCAATTACTGCCCACGTAGCACCTAGCTGGTGTGCAGGTGCCATTGTCTCTGAGGAGCTCGTCTGTGGGCGTTTTCCAGCTTTACAGCATGTAACAAACATACAGCAAACTCTCAGAGCTCCATGGACAGTGCTGATAGACAAATTTTAATGGGACAATAATATTCGGTAGGCGATGACCTTCCCTATGATACCTCACAAGACATACTTTGGAGAAGATTTATCATTTTGTAAATGTGATGATCATGAGTGTAGACCAGTGGTTTCATTGCCCTCCCCTTCCCCCCAAATCCCTTCTTTGTGTCTGTGGTCATTTACGCCCCCACCAAAGCACATATATCACCACCCAGCTCTAATGGCAGAGTAGTTGCTTGTGAGACACCCAGCTCTGAAGGCCTCCAATAGCAGCACAGAAGTTAGGGTGGCCACGTGAAAAGTGATATTCCTCAATATAGCTGTTCACAGCAGACTTATCACCCCATTGACAATCTAACTTCTGTGCTGCTGCTCCACCTGGGTTTGAGAACCTGAGCATTTATCCCCACCTCCCAGCTAGGCCTGTTCCTTCTTCATGAGCCCCAGCCAACTGGGGCCGACAGCCAGTGCTCTTTAAAAAAAAACCAAACAACCCACACTGATCATGCCTCCCTTGACACATTCCTGTGCCCCTTTGGGAAGCTCTGGCCACACTTTGAGAATTGCTAGTGTAGAGAGTCACCGTGGGGATTGGTAGCCAAGATGGTAACACCTGCTCCTTTCCATCTCAGGGATCCCCAGAGAAAATGACCGAGCAGCAGAGCAGAAGAGCTCCGATTAACACTAACCTTGCAAAACACATTTTGGTGATTTCAGCTATAAACATTCCCTCTGTCCCTCAGCCCCTACCCCCAGTGAATTCAATGAGACTGAGCTAAAATTGGGCAGGTGGCATGGGCGATGGGTATAATCGCTGAATTATTGATCCCTGATTTAAAAGAATACAGGAACCCTTTGGATAGCTAAACATAGATTACTACACAGTTACCCCTCTTAGAATCATAGACTATCAGGGTTGGAAGGGACCTCAGGGGTCATCTATTCCAACCCCGTGCTTAAAGCACGACTAATCCCCAACTAAATCATCCCAGATAAGGCTTTGTCAAGCCTCACCTTAAATACCTCTAAGGAAGGAGGTTCCACCACCTCCCTAGGTAACCCATTCCAGGGCTTCACCACCCTCCTAATGAAAAAGATTTTCCTAATATCCAAACTAAACTTTCCGCACTGCATCTGGTACCAATGAGAACAGTCTAGATTCATCCTCTTTGGAACCGCCTTTCAGGTAGTTGAAAGCAGCTACCAAATCCCACCTCTTTCTTCTCTTCTGTAGACTAAACAATCCCAGTTATTTCAGCCTCTTCTCATAAGTGCTCCAGACCCCTAATCATTTTTGTTGCCCTCCGCTGGACTCTTTCCATTTTTTTCACATCCTTCTTGTAGTGTGGGGCCCAAAACTG
Organism: Malaclemys terrapin pileata; assembly: GCF_027887155.1. Taxonomy (NCBI): domain Eukaryota; kingdom Metazoa; phylum Chordata; order Testudines; family Emydidae; genus Malaclemys; species Malaclemys terrapin. The sequence continues at coordinate 40,326,234 of NC_071517.1, read as the reverse complement.
AACACAATACTCCAGATGAAGCCTCACCAATGTCCAATAGAGGGGAACGATCACGTCCCTCAATCTGCTGGCAATGCCCCTACTTATACAGCCCAAAATGCCGTTAGCCTTCTTGGCAACAATGCCACACTGTTGACTTATATCCAACTTCTCATCCACTATAAGCCCTAGGTCCTTTTCTGCAGAACTGCTGCCTAGCCATTTGGTCCCTAGTCTGTAGCAGAGAATGGGATTCTTTCATTATAAGTGCAGGACTCTCCACTTGTCCTTGTTGAACCTCATCAGATTTATTTTGGACCAATCCTCTCATTTGTCTACGTCCCTCTGTATCCTATCCTTACCCTCCAGCGCATCTACCACTCCTCCCAGTTTAGTGTCATCTGCAAACTTCTTGAGGGTGCAGTTCACGTCATCCTCCGGATCATTAATGAAGATACTGAACAAAACCGGCCCCAGGACCGACCCTTGGGGCACTTCACTTGATATCGGCTGCCAACAAGACATGGAGCCATTGATCATAACGCGTTGAGCCCGACGATCTAGCCAGCTTTCTATCCACTTTATGGTCCATTCATCCACCCCATACTTCTTTGACTTGCTGGCAAGAATACTGTAGGAGATCATACCAAAAGCATTGCTAAAGTCAAGGAATAACACATCCACTGCATTTCCCTTCATTCACAGAGCCACTTATCTCATCATAGAAGGCAATTAGGTTACTCAGAAATGACGTGCCCTCTTCTTCCAAGTCTTTAAAATTACACATTTACATTTCAAACTCTCACTTATCTAAGGTGCACACATTTTTAAAATCTCTCTCTAAAAGATGAATCTGAGTCAATTACATACAAGTTGCTTTCATGCCATGTGTCACAGAAGATTAAATCTTTTGTGGATTCTTCCATGTTTAATGAGGTCAGACCTCCGTATGAAACTTTCCCCTAAGTCCAAGCACTTGTGGGGTTTCTCTCCTGTGTGTAATGCCTAATGTTTAACAAGCTTTGACCTCGTTATGAAACATTTCCCACAGTACAAGCACTTGTGAGGTCTCGCTCCTGTGTGGATTGCCTGATGTTCAACAAGCTTTGACTTTTTTATGAAACTTTTTCCACACTCCAAGCACCTCTGGAGTCTCTCCTGTGTGGAGTGCCTGATGTTGAACAAGGTGTGATCTTCTTATGAAACTTTTCCCACAGTCCAAGCACTTGTGGGGTCTCTCTCCTGTGTGGATTGCCTGATGATGAACTAGGTGTGTCCTTTGTATGAAACTTTTCCCACAGTCCAAGCACTTGTGGGGTCTTTCTCCTGTGTGTAATGCCTGATGTTTAACAAGGTACGACCTTCTTATGAAATTTTTCCCACAGTCCAAGCACTTGTGGGGTCTCTCTCCTGTGTGGATTGCCTTATGATGAACTAGGTGTGACCTTTGTATGAAACTTTTCCCACAGTCCAAGCACTTGTGGGGTCTTTCTCCTGTGTGAATTGCCTGATGTTCAATAAGGGTTGACTTTCTTATGAAACTTTTCCCACAGTCGAAGCACTTGTGGGGTTTTTCTCCTGTGTGAATTGCCTCATGTTTAACAAGGTTTGACTTTCTTATGAAACTTTTCCCACAATCCAAGCACTTGTGGGGTCTTTCTCCTGCGTGGATTGCCTGATGTTCAACAAGGGTTGACTTTCTTATGAAACTTTTCCCACAGTCCAAGCACTTGTGGGGTCTTTCTCCTGTGTGGATTGCCTGATGTTTAACAAGGTCTGACCTTTGTATGAAACTTTTCTCACAGTCCAAGCACTTATGGGGTCTCTCCCCTGTGTGGCTTAACTGATATCTAATTATTTGTGTCTTTGAAATTAAACATTTCCCGCACTCGAGGGATTGAGCAGGTTTCTCTCCAGTGTGGCTTGTCCCATGGTTATTAAGATCTGAGAGCTTATTGAAGCTTTCCCCATGGTCCAAGCATTGAAGGGGTTTCTCTCCAGTATGGATTGTCTGATGTGTCACAAACTGTGATCTCAAAATGAATCGTTTCCCACACTGAAGGTAGTGCCAGGGTGTCTCTTCCTTGGGATTTGTCTGCGGCGCTCTGGGATCCTCCTCTCCTCCCCCACTGTTAATAGATTCATCCACTTTCTTCCCTGGGTGGTTTCCCAGAAGCCTCTCTGATCTGTGCCAACTTCCCCAGGCTTCTCCCTGCTCTAAGCACTGGGAAAAATTTCCTTCAGCTCTTCCTGTAAAGGTCCCCTGCGGTTCCACTTCCCCGGGAACTTTCTCATGATGATTCCCCTCCTCATTCTCACTGCCTCTATCAGCACCTGCTGGGAGAGACACAATCCAGACAGGAGTCATTGTGCTGGGGAGAAAGAGGAATAGCACAAAGGGAAAACCCAACACAAACACTGAGCAATTGGACTCCGCCTCCAGATCCCACCCAAACACTCACAGGGAAGGAAAGCTGGGAAGCAAACTTATGCAGATAAGAGGCTGGATGGAATGGCATGAGCTATATCTGATTACTGCAGCCCTGTCCTGGCTGAGATAAGAACTGAGGGAGCTTACTCATATCATATTTTGGGATTCTCAGCTTTTTCCTTCATTCACTAGATGGTTTCTGTGTCAGTCCTCACCTGTACGGGGGGATCTCAGAAGCCTTCTTTCTTTGTAGGCCTGGAGATCGGGCACCCATGGCTCCTCCCCTCGTTCCAGCCGAGCGATCAGCTCAGGTTTAGGAATGGGAAATCCTGTGCAGAGGGTGAAATCAGACCAGATCAGGGTGGAGTATTTGTCAGAAAGGACATTCCGTGAGTGGAACCTGTCCCTGTGCTCTGCTGGAGGAATGTGGAATCCAAGAGGATGTGGAAATGGTAACTGAGCCCCCTCGCACAGAAGAAGTTGTCTGTGGAGGTGAGTTGAATTATTACTACACCCTCACTAGGCGTTCCCAGGATCTGTGCACTCTGGGGGCCTTACCGACTCACACACACCTCTGCACTTAAACCCCTGCCTCTTTCTAAACCTGCAGAGCCCAGAGCCCTCCCCATGGCTGGAGCTATTCCCAAGGAGGGAGGTGAACAGGGATTGTTTGTGCAGCCGAGAAACAACACAGACAGGACAATGCTGGATTTATGCCCCTTTGAAAGCTGGAGGGGTGGGGATGATTTAGCTTGTCCCATTGGGTTTTGACACCCATGTCCCACTGGAAAGGGCATGGAGATGCAAGTCTCTCTCACACGGCAGCTGTGAGTTATGGAACACATTTGCCTCTGATCTAACTGACATGGGAGGAACCTGACCAGATTCAAACACGCAGACCCCACGGCTTCTAGTATCTGAGGGTATGGGAATCCCTTACCCAGCGAGGTCACCATCTCATAGTTCTCCTGCATGACGTCCCTGTAGAGGGCTCTCTGAGCGGGGTCCAGCAGAGCCCCCTGACCCTGGGTGAAATACACAGCCACCTCCTCTAAGGTCACCGGCATCTGGAACACCAAAAGCCCCCACTCAGCACCTGCTGCTCCAGCCACAATCCCACTAGTCATGCAGGAGGAAGGATAAAGAAATGGAAGCTCTGGGAGCGCCAGAGTAGCAGAATCCCACCCTCACCCTGCTTAGAGCAGCCAGGAGGATTCAGGGGATGGGAAGAAGGTGAGAGCTACTTGTCCTCCCCAGGACACAAAGCAGGGCAGGGTCTTCTCATTTCCCACACACCTGCCAGCCACAGGCTGATACGGGAAGCAGAGTTCTAAGACAGGGACAGGAATCCCAACACTTCCCTTCGTATTTCACAGCAGCCTCAGGCTAGTGGGGTCTCACTCCAGCACTGGGAGCCTTGAAAATGTTCCCAGCTCTCTTCAACGGGTTTATATCCTGTTTGAGAAATGGGGGAATGTCCCATCTCCTGTCCCCCATCACCCATGGGCCCACTCTGAAAATCAGCAGGTTTATCACACCTTCTCTCCTCTCTTCCCCTGCCCAGGCGCTCCCTGAAAATCTCCTACCTGAGTTTACAGGTTACAAAAGGGGCTGGAGTCCATGTCACACCCCGGTTCCTCCCCAGACTCTTCAGACCCTCCAAGTAACAGTATCTCTGAGCCATATGCTAGGAAAAAAGGAGCACTAAAGGGGCCACATTAGGGAATTTCCCCACACTGCCATGTAAACTCCTCTCCCTTAGGAGCAGCAGGAGCCCTCTGATGGCATCACCTAAAAAATGAGCTGCCCTGGACTCCCCCAGCAGCCCCCAGGGACAGGCAGGCAGAGGCTGATCCCATTGGCCCATCCACACTCCCTGCCTGCCCAAAGCAGCAGTGACTCCGGTGTGGCTGAGATGTGAATCCTGCCCAGAAATCAGACCAGGGCCCTGGGCGACCCCAAAACTCATGAGACACAGACCCCACCAGCATGGGAGGAACCTGACAATAACACACTGGGAGCAGGGTGTGGGTGTGGGGGCTGGGTTTTGCCTCCGTCCCCCGCAAGTCTTCCCACACACCCCCTTCCCTCACAGTGCCCCCGACTCACATCTTCCCCAATTCCAGCCTCGCTCCCCTCAGCCCCACAATCCCACCGCGTCGCCCCGTGTTCCCTTCAGTGCATCCCCGCCCCCATCCCAGCCTGCCCCCCGCATCCCCAGCGCCCGCCTCCTGCGCCCCCCCCCCAGCCTGCACCTCTTTATCCTCCTCCCCCTGCAGCCCGGGGGTGACGGGGGGGGGGCGGGTCTCTCTCACCTTCCCTCCGAGCGGGGTCCCTCTGGGGCAGGGGCCGGGCCGGGAAGGGCCCTGGCCGGTCTGGGGGCTCTGCCCTGGGAGAGGCTCCTGGGGAGCAGCGGGAAGGGCCCTGCTGGAGATTCCCCTCTCCCGGCTGCAGCCCGGGCTCCGGGCTCCCAGCACCAGCCGCCGGGGCTCGGGGATCTCGCCAGGAGCCTGGAGCCAGAGTCCCCGCAGCGGCTGCGAGTCACTTCCTGCTGCCGGGCCTGAGCCCAGCGATCGCTCCCCCCAGAGCCGCCTCCCAGCTGCTCCTGGGTCCTACCGATCAACTCATCGCGCTGCAGCATCTCTGTGTCCGGCTCCTGTTCCACTCACAGGCTCTACGGTCAGAAGGGTCCATCATGAGCATCTAGCCCAGGGATTCTCACGACCAAATGTGGTGGCCTCAGAGTGTGGCCAGCAACTCTTACTAGTGGCCGCTCTGACACTTTCCCCTATAATCCTAACTAACTTTAGGAGAAACCAAACATATGCACAGAGGTAAGCGGGGGGAAACGGTCTTACTATTGTGGGGAACTTTACTGGTTTATACACCACCCTGATAGTATGGAATAGCAAAAGGAGCTGAGTCCTCGCTCCCACTCCCTTTACCTGGAGACCTGCCTGACCTCGAGGACTCCCTTTCCACTCTGGTGTCTGAAACCCCGACAAGGCTGGCCCCAAGGTTCCTGCGGGGTCTTTATCCCCAATTTTGTTGCGATCACTCAGGACAGAGGCTAGGGTGTTGTATCCCCACTCTGGGGTGCTCTCTTCACTCCGAACGCATCCCTGATGTCACCATTCTGCATTGCATTGAGTTCAGAACAAATACGATTTATTAAACAGCAAGTAATAAAAAAAATTAAGGAAAAAATGGGAAAGGGAAATGGAAAACATGATGTCATCCCACGCTGCCCAGGGTCCCCCCGTTGCTCTCCCCAGCTGCTCACCACACCCAGCTCCAGACTGCTCCAGACCCAGCTTCCCTCTGCATCAGTGCTTCTACTCCTCTGCCTCCAACCCAGCTCTGTCTGCTCCTCTCCCCTTAGCTCTGCCCTTCTCTGGCAGGCAGCTCCTGCTCACACAGGGAACGGGCACCTGACTCCCTCATTGGCCTGCCTGCCCTGTCAACAAGGTTGACCTAGTGCCTTGGCCTCTCTCCATTCGCCCTGGGAACTAGTCTCAGGGTTTTCATTTCTCATTGGCCCTTCCTGTCTTTTGGTACTGGGAGAAGCCAACCAACTCCCCCCCCCCACTAAGTTTCAGTAAGGGGCCAACAGTCATGGGGTCATGCAACTTCATGGTGTGTGTGAGCTCTAAAGCATCCTTCAGGTGAATTATAAATTTCTTTATGCTCCCAATACTTCTGTTAGTCTTAAAGGTGCCACAGGACCCTCTGTTGCTTTTTACAGATTCAGACTAACACGGCTACCCCTCTGATACTTGACACCATGCAAGGCACTTCTTTTAGCCGTATGGAATGGAAATCTATCAACCTCATGAAGAAACTTGCACAAATACAGACAGATATCATCTTCCTTTCCAAATGCAAACGGATGGACATCATACCAAATGGACTGAAGGTGAAAAATCCATTGCTATCTACATACTGCACAGACCACAGTGATAGATTATGCCATATACTATCAAAGAAACTGAGGAACCACCTGATCAGCATCCTATACAGCAAACAGAACAACATCAAGAAAGAGCTCTCCAACCTGGAGATTTTCATAAATAACCAACCCTCCACAAAAATGGACTTTACTAAAATAAGACAGGAGATCTACATTACACACTTCACCTCTCTACAAAGGAAAAAGGACCGTAAGCTGTCTAAAATCCTACCTGCCACATAGGGCCACAACAGGGGTACCCCTAACTCACCCAGCAATATCATCACTTTATCCAGCTACACACTCAACCCAGCAGAAGAGTCTGTCCTATCTCGGGGACTCTCTTTTTGCCCCAGCACCCCCACGAACATGATGCAGTTCTGCGGTGATCTGGAAGCCTACTTTCGCCACCTACGACTCAAAGAGTACTTTCAAGATAACACTGAACAGCGCACTGATACACAGATACCCTCCCACCAACAACACAGGAAGAAGAACTCCACATGGACTCCTCCTGAGGGTCGAAATGACAGTCTGGACCTATACATAGAATGCTTCCGCCGACGTGCACAGGCAGAAATTGTGGGAAAAAGACATTGCTTGCCTCATAACCTAAGTCGTGCAGAACGCAATGCCATCCACAGCCACAGAAACCACCCTGACATTATCCTCAAAGAGGCTGATAAAGGAGGTGCTGTTGTCATCATGAACAGGTCTGACTACCAGAAGGAGGCTGCCAGACAACTCTCCAATACCAAATTCTACAGGCCGCTTTCCTCAGATCCCACTGAGGAATACACTAAGAAACTACACCATCTACTCAGGACACTCCCTACACTAACACAGGAACAAATCAACATACCCCTAGAGCCCCTACCAGAGTTATTCTATCTACTACGCAAGATCCACAAACCTGGAAATCCTAGACGCCCCATCATCTCGGGCATTGGCACTCTCACCGAAGGACTGTCTGGATATGTGGACTCCCTACTCGGACCCTACGCCACCAGCACTCCCAGCTATCTCTGTGACACCACAGATTTCCTGAGAAAATTACAATGCATTGGTGACCTCCCAGAAAACACCATCCTAGCCACCATGGATGTCGAGGCTCTCTACACAAACATCCCACACACAGATGGAATTCAAGCTGTCAGAAACAGTATCCCCGATGATGACACAGCACAACTTATTGCTGAGCTCTGTGACTTTATCCTCACGCACAATTATTTCAAATTTGGTGACAATATATACCTCCAGACCAGTGGCATCGCTATGGGCACCCGCATGGCCCCACAATATGCCAACATTTTTATGGCTGACCTGGAACAATGCTTCCTCAGCTCTCGTCCATTCATGCCCCTTCTCTACCTACGCTACATTGATGACATCTTCATCATCTCTACCCATGGGAAGGAGACCCTGGAAGAATTCCACCATGATTTCAACAGCTTCCACCCCACCATCAACCTCAGCCTGGACCAATCTACACGGGAGGTCCACTTCCTAGACACCACAGTACAAATAAGCGATGGCCACGTTAACACCACCCTATACCGAAAACCCACTGACTGCTACGCCTACCTTCATGCCTCCATCTTCCACCCCAGACACACCACACTATCCATTGTCTACAGCCAAGCACTGAGGTACAATCGCATCTGCTCCAACCCCTCAGACAGAGACCAACACCTACAAGATCTTCACCAAGCATTCTCAAAACTACGATACCCACACAAGGAAATAAAGAAACAAATCAACAGAGCCAGACGTGTACCCAGAAGCCTCCTGCTACAAGACAGGCCCAGAAGAGAAACCAACAGAACTCCACTGGCCATCACCTACAGTCCTCAGCTTAAACCTCTCCAACGCATCATCAGTGATCTCTACAACCCATCCTGGACAATGATCCCTCACTTTCACAGACCTTGGGAGGCAGGCCAGTCCTCACTCACAGACAACCCGTCAACCTTAAGCATATTCTCACCAGCAACCACACACCGCACCATAACAACTCTAACTCAGGAACCAACCCATGCAACAAACCTCGATGCCAACTCTGCCCACATATCTACACCAGCAACACCATCACAGGACCTAACCAGATCAGCTAAAACATCACCGGCTCATTCACTTGCATAGGGGGAGGGATAGCTCAGTGGTTTGAGCATTGGCCTGCTAAACCCAGGGTTGTGAGTTCAATACTTGAGGGGGCCACTTGGGGATCTGGGGCAAAATCAGTACTTGGTCCTGCTAGTGAAGGCAGGGGGCTGGACTTGATGACCTTTCAAGGTCCCTTCCAGTTCTAGGAGATGGGATATCTCCATTAATTTCTTTCTATTTCTATGTCCACCAATGTTATATATGCCAGCAATGCCCCTCTGCTATGTACATTGGCCAAACTGAACAGTCACTACGCAAGAGGATAAATGGACACAAGTCAGATATCAGGAATGGCAATATACAAAAACCTGTAGGAGAACACTTCAACCTCCCTGGCCACACAATAGCAGATGTTAAGGTAGCCATCTTACAGCAAAAAAACTTCAGGACCAGACTCCAAAGAGAAACTGCTGAGCTCCAGTTCATTTGCAAATTTGACTCCATCAGATCAGGATTAAACAAAGACTGTGAATGGCTATCCAACTACAGAAGCAGTTTCTCCTCCCTTGGTGTTCACTCCTCAACTGCTAGCAGAGCACCTCACCCTCCCTGATTGAACTAACCTCGTTATCTCCATACTGATTTATACTTGCCTCTGGATATTTCCATTACTTGCATCTGAAGAAGTGAGGTTCTTACCCATGAAAGTTTATGCTCCCAATACTTCTGTTAGTCTTAAAGGTGCCACAGGACCCTCTGTTGCTTTTTACGGATTCAGACTAACACGGCTACCCCTCTGATATATACATTTCTTTGTTTACCCCTTTCTTCCTGTTGGTGATGGACTGCCAGATAAGAGTTTTCTAATACCCACAGTCGGTCCTTTGTCATCTCTGAGGAGTTTGAGTGGAACAATCCCCAGAACGATGACATATTTCAGTAACAAAAACTTTGACATATGTCTGGGTTGTTATGGACAGAGCCTCATCTTTGAGCCTGCTGAGTGGGTTTTGCCATAACAACAGGAGCCCTTCCACAGGCTTGGCCCTGGTCTACCGGAGCTGCTGGTTAGAGGAACCCCTCCCCCAGCCTGGCCCAGGATCACAGGAGCTGCCATGGCTGGGGAGAGGTGCCTCTCACCTGGTCCTGAGTTGCTGCGGTGAGAAGGAGGGCTGGGGGGAGTCCTCTCCCCACTGCAGTCGGCACCCCAAAGCCCTCACCCCCAGAGATCAGCACTTCTTACATGTCAGATTTAAAAATTTTATTAAGATGATGTTAAAAAAAAAGTGAACGGTACAGAGTTTAAGCATAGAAGTTTCTGGTGATCAGAGGGAATAGCATACAGATACTAAGCTCACAACCTATTAGACATCAGAGAATCCACAATGGCAAGTGACATTATAAACGCTTGGACTGTGGAAAAAAACTTAATTGTAGCTCAAAACTCACTCAACATCAGAAAACCCACATGTGAGAAAGACGCTATAGATATTCTGAAAGTGCAAAAAGTTTAATTGGAGCTCTCGTCTTATTGCACACCTCACATTCCTTCTTAAGACAAACCTCAGAATTGCCTCGATTGTGGGAAATGTTTCCTGTAGAAGTCAGCCGTTATAACACATCAAAGGATCCACACAGGAGAGAGACCTCATCAGTGCTTGGACTGTGGGGAAAGCTTCATTCAGCGATCACCCCTCATTAAAAGTCAGAGAATCCACAGAGGTATAAGAGACTCTCGGAATAGCCGGACTGCAGGAAAAGATTCAATTTGACTTCACACCTCAGTGACCCACACAGCAGAGAAACTTCTGAGATGTTCTCAGTGTGGAAAATGCTCCAAGTGGAGCTAACACCATGTTGGTCATCAGAGACTCCCCCACACAGCAGGGAAATTCTCTCATGGCCCTGACTAGGGCTCAGGTCCGGCTCTAGGTTTTGTGCCACCCCAAGCAAAAAAAATTTTGGCTGCCCCCACCCCAGCCCTGGACTCCCCCTCTGCACCCTCCTACTGCCCCAGCCCTGTGCTCTCCCCCTCCACCTGCACCCCCTGACGCCCCAGCCCTGGGCTCGCCCCCCTCCCCACCATGCTGCCACAGCTCTGGGCTCCCCCCTTTCCCCCTACCAGTACCCCCCACCCACACACCCCCTGCTGTCCCAGGCTCTCCCCCCCCACCTGCACCCCCCTTCCACCTCAGCGCTGGGCCTCTCCCCCGACCCGCACCCCCCACCGTCCCAGCCCTGGGCTCTCCCCCACACACACTCCATGCCGCCCCAGCCCTGGGCTCTGCTCCCCGATCTGCACCCTGCTGCCACCCCAGCCCTGGGCTCTCTCCCACACACACCCCATGCTGCCCCAGCTCTGGGTCTCCCCCCACCTGCACCCCTCTGCTGCCCCAGCCCTGGGCTCTCCCCCCCCGACCCACACCCCCCACCGTCCCAGCCCTGGGCTCTCCCCCACACACACTCCATGCCGCCCCAGCCCTGGGCTCTCCCCCACACACACTCCATGCCGCCCCAGCCCTGGGCTCTGCTCCCCGACCTGCACCCTGCTGCCACCCCAGCCCTGGGCTCTCTCCCACACACACCCCATGCTGCCCCAGCTCTGGGTCTCCCCCCACCTGCACCCCTCTGCTGTCTCAGCCCTGGGCTCTCCCCCCTGCACACTCCATGCTGCCTCAGCCCTGGACTCCCCCCCTCCTACTGCCCCAGCCCTGGGCTTTCCCCCCCACTTGCACCCCGGCCGCCCCAGCCCTGGGCCTCGCCCCACCCGCACCCCCCTGCCGCCCCAGCCCTGGGCTCTCCGCAGCTTTAGATACAGTATCAGGCACGTAGGAGGATTTCCACTTCTGAGCCATGGAAGCAGAAATTGGCTTTTCCTTTCCAGATTTAGCTAATATTCAGAAAGGGAATCTAGCACCTGCCTTCCAGATTTGAACACCTCAAAATTCAGGAGTGCTCAAGCTCAATTTGGGCAGCTGTTACTTCATTTCTCCCAAATCAAATCTACTGATCCACTGCAACTTGCTGTAGAAAAAGTAGGATAAAATTGAGCAAGAAATGCTTCTCAGTGGTTATTAGGACCAGAATTGCTATTTTCAACAGCCATTGCCTTTTTTGTTTGTTTGTTTAAAAGGAAGACAGTGATATCGCATTGGCAAATTCCCCATAGAAACAAAGAGTGGAACAAAAGAATAATAAAGGCACCTCAACTTTTCCTCATTGATGGAGAACAGGCTTATAATATGCATCCAGATATCCTCCAATCACACAAGCTGAAAATGGTTCCAATTTACTGCAGTTCTGTAAAGTTATGGGAACCAATCCTGTCTGTGTTCTATGCACATCCAAAATTCCTGCTGAAAGACCCACCCTGGGATCAAGTTACCAGTGACCCAGGGCAGGGGCGGAAGGAGGGTGCAGGTGGAGGGCGGAGAGAGCCCAGGGCTGGGGTGGCAGGGGATGTGTGGATGGGGGGGCACTGGTGGGGGGGAAAAGGGGAGCCCAGAGCTGGGGAGGCACGGGATGGAAGGGGAGCCCAGGGCTGGGATGGCAGGGGGTGCGAGTGGGGGGGAGAGCCCAGAGCTCGGTCGGCACGTGGGGGGACGACAGCCCAGGGATGTGGTGGCAGGGGGTGCGGGTGGTGGGGAGAGCCCAAGGCTGGGGCGGCGGGGGGGAACGGCTCGGGGGAGGACAAGAGCTGGGGCAGCACGGGGTGCAGCTGCGGGGGGAGAGCCCAGGCCTGGGGCAGCAGGAGGGTGCAAAGGGTGGGGGGAGCCACATTTTTTTTTGCTTGCAGCGGCAAAAAACCTAGAGCAGGCCCTGGTCAGGGTTGTTTCTGAGGCTGTGGATGGCCTTGCGTTCTGTGCAGCTGAGGTTCTGGGGCAAGTGATGCTGTTTGTTCACAATCTGAGCCTGTGCACATCTGCAGAAGCACTCCGTGTAGAAGTCCAGTCCGTCATTTTGACCATCAGAAGGAGTCCACACAGAATTCTTCTTCTCGTATTGTTGATAGGAGGGTTCCTTTGGGTCAGTGCGCTGTTCAGTGGTGTGTTGAAAATATTCCTTGAGTCGAAGACGACAAAAGTAGGCTTCCAGATCACACAGAATTGTATCATGTGCGGGCGGATGGTGGGGCAGAAAGAGAGTCCCCGAGATAGGATAAACTCTTCTGCTGGGTTAAGTGTCTGGTTGGATAGATTAACAATATTGTTGGGTGAGTTAAGGAGACCACTGTTGAAGTCCCCTTTGGCATGTAGGAGTTTAGCTCGTTTACTGCCCTAAAGAGGCATCAGAAAATAAACACACGAGAGAGAACCCATAAGTGTTTGGACTGTGGGAAAGGTTTCACAGAGAGATCAGCACTTCTTACACATCAGACACTTCACACAGGAGAGGGACCTCATAAGTTCTTGGACTGTGGGAAAGGTTTCAGACTAAGCTCACAACGTATTAGACATCAGAGAATCCACACAGGAGAGCGACCTTTTAAATGCTTGGACTGTGAGAAAAATTGTAACTGTAACTCAACATGAGAAAACCCACATGTGAGAAAGACATGTGGAGCTAACACCATGTTGGACATCAGAGACTCCCCCACACAGCAGGGAAATTCTCTCAGGGCCCTGACTAGGCCATAGGAACAAACCCCATTTCCTCGTTCCCACACACGTCAGGGGCTTTTGGCTCCCAAGCATCCAGCTGCCCATCGCTGGGGTGAGGAGCCAGCAGCAGCCAAGCATCAGCTGGTCAGTGACCCACTGGCTCTGCCTGGTCTAAGCAAACCCCAGGCAGAGGAGGAGACGCCCCGATCAGCCCCTCCTCCCTGCTGCAGCCCTGGCTGCTGAGCTGATGGGCCACAGGTTGGGGAAGGGAGAGAGAAAAACTCCTCCAGCCGCTCCCTCTGCCTGGCTGAAGTTCCCCCCTCTCCCCACCCCTGCCAGCCAGGATCCCCCTGCCATGGAGATGAGGAGAAGGACACTTGGGACAGGCCCCCCCTTCACTCTAGACACCTGTCCCCACCCCCATCTTCCACCAGCCCCTGAGCTGGGCTCCCCCACTGACTTGAGCTGTTCCCTTTTGGGCAAGTGTTCCTGGGGGCTGGTAATTCCTCCCCTCCCCGAATCCCCCAGGGTGCTGGGCTCTGGATGAATCAAATGTTAAGGGACCAGGGCTTTGGGTTTTGTGGATGTCTCTGGGGATTGAATGTTTGGGGCTGGTGGAGCTTGATATCAGGGGAACTGGGTGCGGGGGTATCGAGTGTTTGGGGATCATGAGAAAAGCGCATTCAGAGAGCACCACAGAGAGGGACTGATTCCCACAGGAACTTTTGTCAGAGGCCTGGAGATCCCACCTCTGCCTCCGTAGCATCAGCCTCTGAAGTTCTGGCTATGCTAGGAGGTGTGGTCGGGATTAGCCAGCAGATCTCTGTGACCTTCCACCAGGTTTCCTAGTGTAAGTTCACTCTGAGCATCTTATCTATTCTGACCAGTGTTCCCTCATTTTTTACATCCATGTGTGGAATGAATTTGGTTCTATGCACCAGTATGTGACACATCATCTCCGTATTGGTGCACAGAACATAATTCATGTGGCGGGGGTGGGGCCAAAGGATTCGGAGTGTGGGAGGGAGCTCAGGGCTGGGACAGAGGGATGGGGTGCGGAGGGTTGAGGGCTCTGGCTAGGTTTGCAGACTGTGGCGTGGGCCTGGGGGTGAGGGCTTTGGGGTGCAGACTGCAGTGGGGAGAGGACACACCCCAGCCCTCTCCCACCGCAGCAGCTTGGGACTGGGTGAGAGGCACCTCTTCCCAGCTGTGGCAGCTCCTGTGATCCTGGTCTGGCTGAGGGAGGGGTTCCTCTCCCCTGCAGCTCCAGTGGACCTGGGCCAAGCCTGCGGAGGGGCTCCTCTCCCTTCCTGCCTTGACGGCCCTCGATAGCCAGCCGGTCAAGCCCTCCCCATGTCCCCCGTGTCCTGCATTGGGATGACAGAGAGTTTCTTTGCCCCACTCTTCCCACACTGATCCCTCTTGTGATAACCTCTGCACCCCATGTTCACCACTTGTGTAGGGTTATGATATTTTGTGTGCAAAGTGTGCCTGGTGAGGGATCATTGGAAAACTCATGATCTGCTGAATATTGTGCCATTGAAATGCGTGTGACACCAGTGCATGTAGAATGGTGAGATTTTAATGTATGTTTGTTGCTAGGCTGACCATATTCCAGGTGCCCCAAAAGAGGACACTGATGGGTGGTCGCAGCTGACAGGGGGTGTAGAGTTAGGAGTGCTGGAGGGGGTGCTGTGGGGGTACTCATGAGGTGAGGGCAGTGTTGGCCGCTGTCACAGTGGCAGGGCACTGGCAACAGCTGTCAGTCAGCGCAGACCTGTGGGACACACCGCCCCCCTCCCAGGGCTGGGAGTCTGGGTCTGGGTGGGTGGGATCTCGCAGCAATCAATCAGCTGTGGATGCAGGGCAAGTGGCTAGTTGGGAAGGTGACTAATAAGGGATGTTTCTGAGCTTCAGTGCTTGTGCTCTGCAAACACCCCCGGACATTTGCTGTTATGGCAAAACCCGCTCAGCAGGCTCAAAGACGAGGATCTGTCCATAAAGACCCAGACATATGTCAAAGTTTTTGTTACTGAAATATGTCATAGTTCTGGGGATTGTCCCACTCAAACTCCTCAGAGACGACAAAGGACCGACTGTGGGTGTTAGAAAACTCTTATCTGGCCGTCCATCACCAACAGGAAGAAAGGGGTAAACAAAGACATTTATAATTCACCTGAAGGATGCTTTGGAGCTCACACACACCATGAAGTTCCCTGACCCCATGAGTGTTGGCCCCTTACTGAAACTTAGTTCAGGGGGGGTTGGTTGGCCTCTCCCAGTACCAAAAGACAGAAAGGGCCAAAGAGAAATGAAAACCCTCAGACTAGTCCCCAGGGCGAATGGAGAGAGGCCAAGGCTCTAGGTCAACCTCGTTGACAGGGCAGGCAGGCCAATGAGGGAGTCAGGAGCTCATTTGCTGTGTGAGCTGGAGCTGCCTGCCAGAGAAGCGCAGAGCTAAGGGGAGAGGAGCAGCCAGAGCTGGGTTGGAGGCAGAGGAGTAGAAGCACTGATGCAGAGGGAAGCTGGGTCTGGAGCAGTCTGGAGCTGGGTGTGGTGAGCAGCTGGGGAGAGCGAGGGGGGACCCTGGGCAGCGTGGGATGACATCATGTTTTCCTTTCCCCTTTCCCATGTTTTACTTTTTTTTTTTATTACTTGCTGTTTAATAAATCGTATTTGTTCTGAACTCTATGCAATGCTGAATAGCGACATCAGGGATGCGTCCGGAGTGAAGAGAGGACCCCAGAGTGGGGATACGACACCCTAGCCTCTGTCCTGAGTGATCGCAACAAAATTGGGGATGAAGACCACGCAGGAATCTTGAAGCCAGCCTTGTAATGGTTTCAGACACCCCCGGCTGCTTACTTCTTTGAATATTTATTGGTTTCTCCTAAAGTTAGTTAGGATTATAGGGGAAAGTGTCAGAGCGGCCACCAGTGAGAGTTGCTGGCCACACGCTGAGGCCACCAAATTTCGTCGTGAGAATCCCTGGGCTAGACGCTCATGATGGGTCCTTCTGACCTTAGAGCCTGTGAGTGGAACAGGAGCGGGACACAGAGATGCTGCAGCGCGATGGATTGATCGCTAGGACCCAGGAGCAGCTGGGAGGCGGCTCTGGGGGGAGCGATCGCTGGGCTCAGGCCCGGCAGCAGGAAGTGACTCGCAGCCGCTGCGGTGACTCTGGCTCCAGGCTCCTGGCGAGATCCCCGAGCCCCGGCGGCTGGTGCTGGGAGCCCGGAGCCCGGGCTGCAGCCGGGAGAGGGGAATCTCCAGCAGGGCCCTTCCCGCTGCTCCCCAGGAGCCTCTCCCAGGGCAGAGCCCCCCGTCACCTCCGGGCTGCAGGGGGAGTTGGATAAAGAGGGGCGGGGGGGTGAGGGCAGGTGGAGGGAGGGAGGGGGGGGGCAGGAGACGGGTGCTGGGGATGCGGGGGGCAGGCTGGGATGGGGGCGGGGGTGCACTGAAGGGACGATGGGGCGATGGAGAGGGATCGGGTTGATTGTGGGGCTGAGGGGAGCGAGGCTCGAATGGGGGAAGTTGTCAGCGGGGGGCACTGCGAGGAAGGAGGGGTGTGGGGAGACTGGCGGGGGACAGAGGCAAAAACCCATCCCCCCACACCCTGCTCCCAGTGTGTTATTGTCAGACACACCCATGCTGGTGGGGTCTGTGTCTCATGAGTTTTGGGGTCGCCCAGGGCCCTGGTCTGATTTCTGGGCAGGATTCACATCTCAGCCACACCGGAGTCACTGCTGCTTTGGGCAGGCAGGGAGTGTGGATGGACCAATGGGATCAGCCTCTGCCTGCCTGTCCCTGGGGGCTGCTGGGGGAGTCCAGGGCAGCTCATTCTTTAGGTGTTGCCACCAGAGAGCTCCTGCTGCTCCTAAGGGAGAGGAGTTTACACGGCAGTGTGGGGAAATCCCCCAAAGTGGCCCCTTTTGTTCTGCTTTTTTTTCTAGCATTTGGCTCAGAGATACTGTTACTGGGAGGGTCTGAAGAGTCTGGGGAGCAATCGGGGTGTGACATGGACTGAAGCCCCTTCTGTAACCTCCCCCATCACCACTCTCACCCCGACAGGCTGAAGAATCACGTCAATGTTTTGCTCCAGATGGGCCCGTCTTCCAGGACACAGGGAAGGGAAATGTCTGTGATGGAGCCAGCTCAGGTAGGGGATTTTCAGGGAGCTCCTGGGCGGGGGCAGGGAGGAGACAGGATGTGATAAACCTGCTGATTTTCTGAGGGTATGTCTACACTACGAAATTAGTTCTAATTTATAGAAGCCGGTTTTATTGAAATCGGTTGTATACAGCCGATTGTGTATGTCCACACAATAAAATGCTCTAGGTGCTCTAGTCGGCAGACCGCGTCCACAGTATGAGGCTAGCGTCGACTTCCGGAGCATTCCACTATGGGTAGCTATCCCACAGCTATCCCACAGTTCCCGCAGTCTCCGCCGCCCCTTGGAATTCTGGGTTGAGATCCCAATGCCCGGATGATGCAAAACAGTGTCGCGGGCGGTTCTGGGTACATGTCGTCAGGCCCCTCCCTCCCCCGTCACAGCAACGGCAGACAATAGATTCGCGCCTTTTTACCTGGGTTACCTGGGTTACCTGTGCAGACAACATGGAGCCCGCTCAGCACAGCTGAGCTCACCGTCACCATATGTCCTCTGGGTGCCGGCAGACGTGGGACTGCATTGCTACACAGCAGCAGCTGCTAACTGCCTTTTGGCGGTAGACGGTGTAGCATGAGTGATAGCCGTGGGGCTGGCAGCCGTAGGGCTGCATTGCACCAGCCCCTTCCAGGCGATGGTATATTATGACTGGTACCCGTCGTCATCGTACTGGAGTGGCTGTCAATCATGGCCACCTGGGCAGACATGTTACTGTTTCGATGATGATGGCTACCAGTCGTAGTATACTATTTTCTGCCAATTGCCCAATATTGTCTGCTAAGCACCCAGAAGAGGCCGAGGGCGATGCTGGGTGCTGGCGGACGTGGGGCTGGCAGACGTGGGGCTGCATTGCTACACAGCAGCAGCCCCTTGCCTTTTGGCAGATGATGGTATATTATGATTGGTACCCATCATCATCGTACTGGTATGGCTGTCACTCATGCTGCAGCGTCGGCTGCCACCTTAAGATGTAAAAAATAGATTTGTTCTGTGTTCATTTGCTTCCCCTTCCTCCGTGAAATCAATGGCCTGCTAAGCCCAGGGTTTCCAGTTTAATCTTTGGGGGGACCATTCTGTGTGACAGTTGTTTGTGTTTCTCCCTGTTCCTGTACCTGTACGCCATGTCGTCACTCGGCCCTCCCTCCCTCCCTCCCTCCCTCCCGCCCTCCTTCTCCTGGTCCATCAGATACTACTTTCGCGCCTTTTTTCTGACCAGGCGCCATAGCTAGCACTGGGATCATGGAGCCCGCTCAGATCACCGCGGCAATTATGAGCACTATGAACACCACGCGCATTGTCCTGGAGTATATGCAGAGCCAGAACATGCCAAGGCGAAACCCGGACCAGGCGAGGAGGCGATTGCAGCACGGCGACGAGAGTGATGAGGAAATTGACATGGCCATAGACCTCTCACAAGGCACAGGCCCCAGCAATGTGGAAATCATGGTGTCACTGGGGCAGGTTGATACCGTGGAATGCCGATTCTGGGCCCGGGAAACAAGCACAGACTGGTGGGATCGCATCGTGCTGCAGGTATGGGACGATTCCCAGTGGCTGCGAAACTTTCGCATGCGTAAGGCCACTTTCATGGAACTTTGTGACTTGCTTTCCCCTGCCCTGAAGCGCCAGAATACCAAGATGAGAGCAGCCCTCACAGTTGAGAAGCGAGTGGCGATAGCCCTGTGGAAGCTTGCAACGCCAGACAGCTACCGGTCAGTCGGGAATCAATTTGGAGTGGGCAAATCTACGGTGGGGGCTGCTGTGATCCAATTTGCCAGGGCAATGAAAGACCTGGTGATAGCAAGGGTAGTGACTCTGGGCAACGTGCAGTCAATAGTGGATGGTTTTGCTGAAATGGGATTCCCAAACTGTGGCGGGGCCATAGACGGAACCCATATCCCTATCTTGTCACCGGAGCACCAAGCCACCGACTACGTAAACCGCAAGGGGTACTTTTCAATGCTGCTGCAAGCCCTGGTGGATCACAAGGGACGTTTCACCAACATCAACGTGGGATGGCCGGGAAAGGTACATGATGCTCGCGTCTTCAGGAACTCTGCTCTGTTTCGAAAGCTGGAGGAAGGGACTTTCTTCCCGGACCAGAAAGTGACCGTTGGGGATGTTGAAATGCCTATCGTGATCCTTGGGGACCCAGCCTACCCCTTAATGCCATGGCTCATGAAGCCGTACACAGGCAGCCTGGACAGGAGTCAGGACCTGTTCAACTACAGGCTGAGCAAGTGCCGAATGGTGGTGGAATGTGCATTTGGACGTTTAAAAGCGCGCTGGCGCAGCTTACTGACTCGCTCAGACCTCAGCGAAAAGAATATCCCTATTGTTATTGCTGCTTGCTGTGCGCTCCACAATATCTGTGAGAGTAAGGGGGAGACCTTTATGGCGGGGTGGGAGGTTGAGGCAACTCGCCTGGCCACTGATTACGCGCAGCCAGACACCAGGGCGGTTAGAGGAGCACAGCAGGGCGCGGTGCGCATCAGAGAAGCTTTGAAAACGAGTTTTGTGACTGGCCAGGCTACTGTGTGAAACTTCTGTTTGTTTCTCCTTGATGAACCCTGCAACCCCCCCCCCCCGACCCGGTTCACTCTACTTCCCTGTAAACCAACCACCCCACCCCACCCTCCCCTCCCCCTTGCAGAGGCAATAAAGTCATTGTTTTTTCACATTCATGCATTCTTTATTAGTTCCTTACAGAGGTAGGGGGATAATTGCCAAGGTAGCCTGGGATGGGTGGGGGAGGAGGGATGGAAAAGGACACACTGCATTTTAAAACTTTAACTCTTATTGAAGGCCAGCCTTCTGATGCTTTGGCGATCATCTGGGGTGGAGTGACTGGGTGGACGGAGGCCCCCCCACCGTGTTCTTGGGCGTCTGGGTGAGGAGGCTATGGAACTTGGGGAGGAGGGCTGTTGGTTACACAGGGGCTGTAGCGGCGGTCTCTGCTCCTGCTGCCTTTCCTGCAACTCAACCATACGCTCGAGCATATCACTTTGATGCTCCAGCAGACGGAGCATTGCCTCTTGCCGTCTGTCTGCAAGCTGACGCCACCTATCGTCTTCAGCCCGCCACTTGCTCTGTTCTTCCCGCGATTCAGCCCGCCACCTCTCCTCTCGTTCATATTGGGCTTTTCTCATCTCCGTCATTGACTGCCTCCACGCATTCTGCTGTGCTCTATCAGCCTGGGCGGACATCTGCAGCTCCGTGAACATCTCGTCCCTCGTCTTACGTTTTCTCTTTCTAATGTTCACGAGCCTCTGCGAAGGAGAAACATTTGCAGCTGGTGGAGGAGAAGGGAGAGGTGGTTAAAAAAGACACATTTTAGGGAACAATGGGTACACTCTTTCATTACAAGGTCGCATATTTCGGCTTGCAGGCAGCCATCGTAGGCCACAGTGTTTTGGCTTTTTTAACCTTCTTAACATGCGGGAAAGGTTGCAAACAGCAGCGCATTTCCCATATCAAGGATGAATTGGGTTGTCCATTTAAAATGGGGTTTCAATGTAAAAGGAGGGGGCTGCGGTTTCCCGGTTAACATGCGGCACAAACACAAGTAAACCACCCCCCCCCACACACACACACGATTCTCTGGGATGATCACTTCACCCCTCCCCCCCACCGCGTGGTTAACAGCGGGGAACATTTCTGGTCAGAAGAGCAGGAACGGGTGCCTCTGAATGTCCCCCTTAATAAAATCACCCCATTTCAACCAGGAGAGCTTTCTGGAGATGTCCCTGGAGGATTTCCGCTCCATCCCCATACACGTTAACAGACTTGCTTGCTTTTTTTTTGTAATGTTTACAAATATTTACAAAGTTACACTCACCAGAGGTCTCCTGTGTGCCCTGAGGGTCTTGGGTGAGTTCGGGGGTTACTGGTTCCAGGTCCAGGGTCACAAACATATCCTGGCTGTTGGGGAAACCGGTTTCTCCGCTTCCTTGCTGCTGTGAGCTACCTACAGTACCTCCATCGTCATCTTCCTCGTTCCCCGAACCGTCTTCCCTGTGTGTTTCTCCAGTGAGAGAGTCATAGCACACGGTTGGGGTAGTGGTGGCTGCACCCCCTAGGATCGCATGCAGCTCCGCGTAGTAGCGGCAAGTTTGCGGCTCTGCCCCGGACCTTCCGTTTGCTTCTCTGGCTTTGTGGTAGGCTTGCCTTAGCTCCTTAATTTTCACGCGGCACTGCTGTGTGTCCCTGTTATGGCCTCGGTCCTTCATGGCCTTGGAGATCTTTTCTAATACTTTTCCATTTCTTTTACTGCTACGGAGTTCAGCTATCACTGCTTCATCTCCCCATATGGCGAGCAGATCTCGTACCTCCCGTTCGGTCCATGCTGGAGCTCTTTTGCGATCCTGGGAGGACTCCATGACGGTTACCTGTGCTGATGAGCTCTGCGTGGTCACCTGTGCTCTCCACGCTGGGCAAACAGGAAATGAAATTCAAACCTTCGCGGGTCTTTTCCTGTCTACCTGGTCAGTGCATCTGAGTTGAGAGCGCTGTCCAGAGCGGTCACAATGAAGCACTGTGGGATAGCTCCCGGAGGCCAATAACATCGAATTCCGTCCACACTACCCCAATTCCGACCCGCAAAGGCCGGTTTTATCGCTAATCCCCTCGTCGGAGGTGGTGTAAAGAAACCGGTTTAAAGGGCCCTTTAATTCGAAAGAAAGGGCCTCGTTGTGTGGACGTCTCCAGGCTTAATTCGGTTTAACGCTGCTAAAGTCGACCTAAACCCGTAGTGTAGACCAGGCCTGAGTGGGCCCATTGGTGATGGGGGAGAGGAGAAGGGACATTCCCCCC
Source organism: Malaclemys terrapin pileata (assembly GCF_027887155.1). Classification (NCBI taxonomy): domain Eukaryota; kingdom Metazoa; phylum Chordata; order Testudines; family Emydidae; genus Malaclemys; species Malaclemys terrapin. The sequence goes on along the minus strand of NC_071517.1, from coordinate 40,304,191 downwards.
TTTCTCACAGACGATACAACCCCCCTGCACAGAGCTGGGAACATTTTCAAGGCTCCCAGTGCTGGAGTGAGACCCCGTTAGCCTGAGGCTCCTGTGAAATATGAAGGGAAGTGTTGGTATTCCTGTCCCTGTCTCTGGCTCAGAACTCTGCTTCCCGTATCAGCCTATGTCTGGCAGGCATGAGGGAAACGAGAAGACCCTGCTCTGCTCCGTGTGTTGGGGGCGACAAGGAGCTCTCACCTTCTCCCCACCCCCTGAAGACTCCTGCCTCCTCTGAGCAGGGTGGGGGTGGGATTCTGATACTCCGGTGATCCCAGATCTTCCATTTCTTTATCCTTCCACCCGCGTGACTCGTGGAATTGTGGCTGGGGCAGCAGGTGCTGAGTGGGGCACTTTTGGTGTTCCAGATGCCGGTGACCTTCGAGGAGGTGGCTGTGTATTTCACCCAGGGGCAGGGGGCTCTGCTGAACCCCGCTCAGAGAGCCCTCTACAGGGACGTCATGCAGGAGAACTACGAGACAGTGACCTCACTGGGTAAGGAATTCCCATCCCCTCAGATAGTAGAAGCTGTCGGGTCTGCATGTCTGAATCTGGTCATGTTCTTCCTATGTCAGATAGATCAGAGGTGAGTGGTTCCATAATGCACAGCTGCCCTGTGAGAGAGACTTGCATCTCCCTGCCCTCTCCAGTGGGACATGGGTGTCAAAATCCAATGGACAAGCTAAACCATCCCCACGCCTCCAGCTTTCAAAGGGGCATAAATCCAGCACTGTCCTGTCGGTGTTGTTTCTTGGCTGCACACACAATCCCTGTTCACCTTCCTCCTTGGGAATAGCTCCAGCCATGGGGAGGGCTCTGGGTTCTGCAGGGTTTAGAAAGAGGCAGGGGTTTAAGTCCAGAGCTGTGTGTGAGTCAGGAAGACCCCCAGAGATCACAGATCCTGGGAACACCTAGTGACAGTGTAGTAATAATTTAATTCACCTCCCCAGACAAATTCCTCTGCGCAAGGGGACTCAGTGACCATGTTCCCATCCTCTTGGATTCCACGTTCCTGCAGCAGAGCACAGGGAAATGTTCCACTCACAGAATGTCCTTTGTGACAAATACTGACCAATGCTCCAAGCACCCTGATCTGGTCTGATTTCACCCTCTGCACAGGATTTCCCATTCCCAAACCTGAACTGATTGCCTGGCTGGAACGAGGGGAAGAGCCGTGGGTGCCCGATCTCCAGGCCTGCAAGGAAAGAAGGCTTCCGAGATGCACCCGTACAGGTGAGGACTGACACAGAAACAATCTAGGGAATGAAGGAACAAGTTGAGAATCCCAAAATATGGTGTGAATAATGTCCTCAGTTCTTCCTCATCTCAGCCAGGACAGGGCTGCAGTCATCAGATATAGCTCACGTCATTCCACCCAGCCTTTTAGCTGCAGGAGTTTGCTTTCCAGCTTTCCTTCCCTGTGAGTGTTTGGGTGGGATGTGGAGGAGGAGCCAAATTGCTCATTCTTTGTGTTGTGTTTTCCCTTTGTACTATTCCTCTTTCTCCCCAGCACAAGGACTGCTGTCTGGATTGTGTCTCTCCCAGCAGGTGCTGAGCAAGGGAGTGCGAACGAGGAGGGGAATCATCATGAGGAAGTTCCCGGGGAAGTGGAACCGCAGGGGACCTTTGTGGGAAGAGCTGAAGGGAATTTTTCCCCGTGCTTGGAGCAGGCAGAAGCCTGGGGAAGTTGGCACAGGTCAGAGAGGATTCTGGGAAACCACCCAGGGAAGAAAGTGGATGAATCTGTTAGCGGTGGGGGAAGAGAGGAGGATCCCAGAGCGCAGCAGACAAATCCCAAGGAAGAGACTCCCTGGCACTACCTTCAGTGTGGGAAAGGATTCATTGTGAGATCACACCTTGTTCAACATCAGGCAATCCACACACGAGTGCGACCATACAAGTGCTTGGACTGTGGGAAAAGTTTCATACAAAGGTCAGACCTTGTTAGACATCAGGCAATCCACACAGGAGTGAAACCGCACAAATGCTTGGACTGTGGGAAAAGTTTCACAGAGAGGTCAAACCTTCTTAAACATCAGGCAATCCACACAGGAGAGAGACCCCATAAGTGCTTGGACTGTGGGAAAAGTTTCATAAGAAAGTCAAACCTTCTTAAACATCAGGCAATCCACACAGGAGAAAGACCTCACAAGTGCTTGGTCTGTGGGAAAAGTTTCATAAGAAAGTCAACGCTTGTGGAACATCAGGCATTACACACAGGAATGAGACCCCACAGATGCTTGGAGTGTGGGAAAAGTTTCATACAGAGGTCACACCTAGTTCGTCATCAGGCAATCCACAAAGGAGAGAGACCCCACAAGTGCTTGGAATGTGGGAAAAGTTTCATACAGAGGTCACACCTTGTTAAACATCAGGCATTACACACAGGAGAAAGACCTCACAAGTGCTTGGGCTGTGGGAAAAGTTTCATACGGAGGTCACACCTAGTTCGTCATCAGGCATTACACACAGGAGAGAGACCCCACAAGTGCTTGGACTGTGGGAAAAGTTTCATACAGAGGTCACACCTAGTTCGTCATCAGGCAATCCACACAGGAGAGAGACCCCACAAGTGCTTGGACTGTGGGAAAAGTTTCATAAGAAGGTCACACCTTGTTAAACATCAGGCATTACACACAGGAGAAAGACCCCACAAGTGCTTGGACTGTGGGAAAAGTTTCATACAGAGGTCACACCTAGTTCGTCATCAGGCATTACAGACAGGAGAGAGACCCCACAAGTGCTTGGACTCTGGGAAAAGATTCATAAGGTCACACCTTCTTTATCATCAGGCATTACACACAGGAGAGAGACCCCACAAGTGCTTGGACTGTGGGAAAAGTTTCATAAGAAGGTCACATCTTGTTCAACATCAGGCAATCCACACTGGAGAGAGACCCCACAAGTGCTTGGACTGTGGGAAATGTTTCACAGTGAGGTCAAACCTTGTTAAACATCAGGCAATCCACACAGGAGTGAGACCCCACAAGTGCTTGGACTGTGGGAAAAGTTTCATACAAAGGTCAGACCTAGTTCAACATCAGGCATTACACACAGGAGAAAGACCTCACAAGTGCTTGGACTGTGGGAAAAGTTTCATAAAAAAGTCAAACCTTGTTCAACATCAGGCAATCCACACTGGAGAGAGACCCCACAAGTGCTTGGACTGTGGGAAATGTTTCACAGTGAGGTCAAACCTTGTTAAACATCAGGCAATCCACATAGGAGAGAGACCCCACAAGTGTTTGGACTGTGGAAAAAGTTTTATACAAAGGTCAGACCTTGTTCAACATCAGGCAATCCACACAGGAGAGACTCCAGAGGTGCTTTGACTGCGGGAAAAGCTTCATATGGAGGTCTGATTTCATTAAATATACCCGTCGCCCATGCCACCTGCCCAATTCTTGCTCAGTCTCATTGAATTCGCTGGGGCTGAAGGATGGAGGGAATGTTTATAGTTGAAACCACCAAAATGTGTTTTGCAAGGTTAGTGTTAATCGGATCTGTTCTGCTCTCCTGCTCGGACATTTTCTCTGGGGATCCCGGAGACGGAAAGGAGCAGATGTTACCATCTTGGCTACCAATCTCCATGGTGACTCTCTACACTAGCAATTCTCAAACTCTGGGGCAGAGCCTCCCAATGGAGGCACAGGAATGTGTCAAGGGAGGCGTGATCAGTGTGGGTTGGTTGGTTTTTTTTAAAGAGCACTGGCTGTCAGCCCCAGTTGGCTGCAGGGCCGGCACTTCCATTTAGGCGACCTAGGTGGTCCCCTAGGGTGCCAGGATTTGGGGGGGTGGCATTTTGCCACCATCGGCGGCAATTCGGTGGCGAGGGGTCCTTCCGCGCTCCAGGTCTTCGGCGGCAATTCCGCGGAGGGTCCTTCACTCGCTCCAGGACTCGCTGCCGAAGTGCCCCAAAGACCGGAGCGTGGAAGGACCCCCCCGCCGCAGAATTGCCGACAACGACTGTGAGCGTGGAAGTACCCCCGCCTAGGGCGCCAAAAACCCTGGTGCCGCTCCTAGTTGGCTGGGGCTCATGAAGAAGGAACAGGCCTAGCTGGGAGGTGGGGATAAATGCTCAGTCTCTCAATCCCAGGTGCAGCAGCAGCACAGAAGTTAGGGTGTCAATGGGGTGAAAAGTCTGCTGTGAACAGTGATATTGGTGAATATCACTTTTCACGTGACCACCCTAACTTCTGTGCTGCTATTGGAGGCCTTCAGAGCTGGGTGTCTCACAAGCAACTACTCTGCCGTTAGAGCTGGGTGGTGATATATGTGCTTGTGAGTCTAAACTAAGCCTAAACTTGTTGATGGCCAGTTTATATCCATTTGTTCTGGGATCCATGTTGATGTTTAACTTAAATAACTCTTCTCCCTCCCTGGTATTTATCCCGCCCCCGACGTATTTCTACAGAGTAATCATATCTCCCCTCAGCCTTCTAGTGGTTAGACTAAACAAGTCAAGCTCTTTGCATCTCCTCTTAGAAGATGGATTTTCCATTCATCAGATCATCCTCTGCTGACATAAACTGTAGTGTAGACATAGCCTCAGGGGCTTATCTTTGAGAGAGGGGTGGGGCTTAGGACGCACCCTGTTGTTAGCAATCCCCGTTGGCTAGTCTAGATGGCTCCCCACTTAGCATGCTGGCTCTTGTGGATGGCATTTTAAGGCACCTGTCTGTCTCTGTTCATCGTATAGTGAGATTAAGCACCTATGTCAGGCTTTGTGGGTTGCAGTGTTGTTCTTGTGATGTTCTAGACACCTAAAAATGTGGTCCAATGACCCTCAGCATTGCAACGCCTGAGTCCCTTCATGGATCCCACCCCACTCATTTAAATTAGAAGCTCACAGAAAAAAAAGTCACAGCCCTGGCCGAGATGGGGTGTCTCCTTCCTCAGCATTTAGATCCCATCTTTTAGGTCATGTGCACCCTAGGAGAAAGGTTTATTTCAATGCAGTACCAGATATGAGGCATTGATCTCATTATACAGTCGTAGTGGGGATGAGGCAGGTGATGCTTTCACCTCAGTGTAGCTAATCAAGGTGACCGGTAACCCTCCTATACACCCTCCAGCAGACAGATTCTTCTGACCAGTTACACTGAGGTAAAACCACCACTTGCCTTGTCTACACACAGATTGTATACAGAGTAAGAAACCTGCATCCTAGTGTAGATACATGCCCAGAGACTGTCTCTCGGAGCAGGTCCCATCCCACAAACACCTCCTTGCACACCACAGCAATTGCTGATGGGCAGAAGAAATGCGAACAACACATTTCACACACCTTTAGCCATCTTTGAATAAATTCAGCACCTCAGAAAACAAAGAGGAGAGTCAGCACTGCGTGTTCAGAGAGCCCAGCTGAGGAATTCCTGATTTACATGGCCTCACGCTGTGTCCCTGCCACCTCCACCTCTGCCTGTCCCCAGCCCGGTTGTTAGTTCTACCCCCTGCCCAGACCCCACATATGCCCCTCAGGGCCCCTCTGCTCCTCTTGCAGCCCCAAGGATTCTTCCTCCCCAACCTACCCCTGGAGCTGCAGTGAGGGGGAGGGACTTCCACAGGTCATAGAGATGAGGAGCCAGAGGGTTGGGTAGACATGAGTCCTCCAAGATCATAGAAACAAGGGTGTCTCAGGCTAGAGAGACTGATCTCAGGGCCCCCAACTATTATTTGTAACCAGTTTCTTAGTGTATTAAGCTTAGCCTTGCATGTTGTTTCATTTTGCTTAGTGACTTTCTTTGTTCTGTCTTTTATTACTTAAAACCACTACTTTTTATACTTAATAAAATCACTTTTGCTTATTAATAAACCTAGTATGAGTAATTGTTCCTGATGGGCGGGGCAAACAGTTTGTGCATATCTCTCTTAGTGATAAAGAGGGCGAACACTTAGGAAATTACCCTGTATAACCTTTATACAGAGTAACACCCAGAGAGGCTGCTGGGAAACCACCCAGGGCAGAAAGTGGATGGATCTATTAATGGTGGGGGAGGAGAGGAGGATCCCAGAGCGCAGCAGACAAACCCCAAGAAAGAGACACCCTGGCACTGCCTGCAGTGTGGGAAAAGATTCATTGTGAGATCACAGCTTGTTACACATCAGACAGTCCATACTGGAGAGAAACCCCTTCAATGCTTGGACCTTGGGCAAGTTTCAGGAACTGCTTAGACCTTAATAACCATGGGAGATGCCACACAGAAGACCATAGGCATGCACAGCACATTTCATTAGGATGTGCATCCAGGGAATTTTTTTTTTTTAAAGGCGAACATTTATTGAATACTCAGTCATAAAGGACATTATTTTTATTCATCAAACAAACTAAAGAAACTAAAACTTAACTAAACTTAATTTTTTTAAATTAACAACTAAACTTTACTTAAAAATACAAACTTAAATATTAGACACAAAATACCAAATTTTTGCTGTAGTGATAACCAGGTTTATACAAAGATATAGTCAATTTTCATGATCTTTATCTTTAACCAGATAATGAGCTAACCCAAATTGACCAAAACAGATTAAGGTTTCTTCATCTTCCTGTCCTAGAGAATGAGATGTCGCTCACCAGGTGTTATGGATTTAAATTCCTCAATCACATCATTGTAATTAACTGACGAAGCCAATTCTTGTTCAATGTACAAAATCATGCGTGAGTTGAGGCGCTGTTGGGACATTGTACTTCTTAGGCCTTGGCTACACTTGCAAGTTACAGCACTGTAAAGGCTCTCCCAGCGCTGTAACTCACTCCCCGTCCACACTGGCAAGGCATTTGCAGCGCTGCATGTACGCCACCTCTCTGAGAGGAATAGCAACTATTGCGCTGCCGCTGTAGCGCTGCGGCGCCAGTGTGGCCGCCCAATGCACTGTGAATGGCCTCCAGAATTATTCAGCAGTATCCCACAATGCCTGTTCTAGCCACTCTGGTCATCAGTTCAAACTCTACTGCCCTGGCCTCAGGTAACTAACCATGTGACCGACCCTTTACATTCCCCGGGAATTTTAAAAATCTCCTTCCTGTTTGCTCAGCCCGGCGTGGTGTGGAGTGCTATCAGCGAATCTTTCCAGGTGACCATGCCTCCACGCGCCAAGTGAGCCCCAGCATGGAGCAATGGCGAGTTGCTGGACCTCATCAGAGTTTGGGGGGAGGAAGCTGTCCAGTCCCAGCTGCGCTCCAGCTGTAGGAATTACGATACCTTCGGGAAGGTATCAAAGGACATGATAGAAAGGGGCCATGACTGGGATGCCCTGCAGTGCAGGATTAAAGTGAAGGAGCTGCGGAGTGCCTACCGCAAAGTCGGCAACGCAAACGGCCGCTCGTTTGCTCCCCCTGTGACCTGCCGATTCTACAAAGAGCTGGATGCGATACTTGGGGTTAACCCCACCTCCACTCCGAGCACCACCATGGACACTTCCGAGCTGGTGGGGGGGGGGAGGAGGAAGAGGAGGAGGAGGAGGAAAACGCAAGTGATGCTGCTGGGCCGGGTGGAGACACCCTGGAATCCCTGGAGCCATGCAGCCAGGAGCTCTTCTCGAGCCAGGAGGAAGGTAGCCAGTCGCAGTGGCCGGTACTTGGTGGAGGACAAACAGAAGAGCAGGTTCCCGGTAAGCGTTTTTTTTTTTTCGGGAAGGAATTTTTTCGGTGCGGGCTCTTTGGGAGAGGAGGGTTAGGCATGCATGCCTAGATGAAGAATAGTGCATTGATGTGGTTTATTACATCGCGGTAATCATCCTCGGTAATCTCCTCGAATGTCTCATCCAGAACGTGTGCAATGCGCTTGCGCAGGTTTATCGGGAGAGCCACCGTGGTCCTTGTCCCAGCCAGGCTAACGTGTCTGCGCCACTGTGCCGCGAGGGGCGGGGGGACCATTGCTGCACACAGGCAAACTGCATATGGGACAAGGCGGAAGCCGCATTGCAGTAGAAGACCCTTCCTTGCTTCCCTGGTCACCCTCAGCAGCGAGATATCGTCCAGGACGCACTACTGTGGAAAATGTTGGGACAGTGTTCAGTGTAGGTGCCCCCTGAAGCTGTTGACTCTCCCCAAGGCACAGAAACCCAGAGGACAGTGCAGCCCTGAAACAATCAGTCCCCCTTACTCACCATTTTGAGGCTCCCGTGGGATGTGTGTGCTTTGTTTCAGACGGGAAAATTATGCTATTGTGTAGACCCTGTGTGTTTTCTACTCCTTAAGTGCGGGGGGAATCATTACTCTGTCCGGTATAAACAATGCTGCCTCTGTTAAATGTTGTATTTTGCCTATACAGCTGCATCAACCTTGAGACCTCAGCTGTCCCTCTTATCACCTGCTCAGAGCCTGCAAAGACTCAGGAAGAGACCGCGAAAAAGCAAAGAAGACATGCTGCAAGAAGTGATGTGGCAATCTATTAAAGAGAATGAGAAAGAAGGAGAGAGAAAGCAGGATCCGCCAGGAAAATGCAGTACACCGGCGGCAAAGCACCGCGCACCGGCAGCAAAGCACTGATAGGCTCATAAGCATCCTGGAGCGCCAAGCAGATGCTATCCAGGAGCTAGTAGCCATGCAGAAAGAGGAGCAGTACTGCAAATGCAAACGCCTCCCCCCCACTACAGCCATTGTCCCAAAACTCTTTCTGTTGTGCCCCACTGTCACCTCCAACCCACTTTCCCCAACTTCCGTGTTCTTAACGCCACCCGCTGCCTCCAACACCAGTATCTTCACCACATAGCCCTGAAAACCACGACCCTTACCCTCTGCACTCAACCCCCATCACCATGCAGTATAGCTATCCTGAAGTGCAGCACTCACTGCACAGCACACCAGACAGGACATACGCGAATCTGTGATTGTACCGTTCCCCACTCCACCCCCTTGTTTCTTTTCAATAAATTTTTTTTTTCTCTTCAATAAATGGATTCTTTGGCTTTGAAAACATTCTTTATTATTGCATAAAGTAAAAGACTCCTTAGCCCAGGAAATAAACAGGCACTGCAAGTCTGCTTGTCTGCTTAGCAGACACTGATTCCTAAAGATTGGAACTACTGCACTTCACTCCCGTGCAGGGCACCAGATATCACTGCTGGTTTTCAGCCTCAAATTGCTCCCTCAAGGCATCCCTAATCCTTGCAGCCCCGCGCTGAGACCCCGTAATAGCCCTGCTCTCTGGCTGTGCAAATTCAGTCTCCAGGTGTTCAACCTCAGAGGTCCATGCCTGAGTGAAGCTTTCAGCCTTCCCTTCACAAATATTATGGAGGGCACAGCACGCGGATATAACCGCGGGGATGCTGTTTTCAGACAAGTCCAGCTTCCCATACAGAGATCGCCAGCGGCCCTTTAAACGGCCAAAGGCACGCTCCACAGTCATTCGGCACTGGCTCAGCCTGCAGTTGAACTGTTCCTTGCTGCTGTCAAGGCTCCCTGTGTAGGGTTTCATGAGCCATGGCATTAACGGGTAAGCGGGATCTCCAAGGATCACAATGGGCATTTCAACTTCCCCTACCATGATCTTCCGCTCTGGGAAAAAAGTCCCGGCCTGCATCTTCCTGAACAGCCAAGTGTTCCGAAAGATGCGTGCGTCATGCATCTTTCCGGGCCAGCCTGTGTTAATGTCAATGAAACGCCCACGGTGATCCACAAGTGCCTGGAGAACCATAGAGAAATACCCCTTCCGATTAACATACTCGGATCCTAGGTGGGGTGGTGCCAGAATAGGAATGTGCGTCCCATCTATCGCCCCTCCACAGTTAGGGAACCCCATTTGTGCAAAGCCATCCACTATGTCCTGCACGTTACCCAGAGTCACGGTTCTTCTGAGTAGGATGCCATTAATGGCCTTGCAAACTTGCATCAACACGATTCCAACGGTCGACTTTCCCACTCCAAACTGGTTTGCGACCGAGCGGTAGCTGTCTGGAGTTGCCAGCTTCCAGATTGCAATAGCTACCCGCTTCTCCACTGGCAGGGCAGTTCTCAATCTCGTGTCCTTGCGCCGCAGGGTGGGGGCGAGCTCCTCACACAGTCCCATGAAAGTGGCTTTTCTCATCCGAAAGTTCTGCAGCCACTGCTCATCATCCCAGACTTCCATGACGATGTGATCCCACCACTCGGTGCTTGTTTCCTGAGCCCAAAAGCGGCGTTCCACGGTGCTGAGCATGTCCGTGAATGCCACAAGCAATTTCGTGTCATATGTATTACGTGGCTCGACAGCATCGTCGGACTCCTCACCCTCACTCTCACTGTCACTTTGGATCTTAAGGAATAGTTCGACAGCCAAACGTGACGTGCTGGCGAGACTCGTCAGCATACGCCTTGGCAGTTTGGACTCCATTTCCCGCAGACAGATCGCGCTGCACAGAAACCGTTGAAAGATGGCGCCAAAGGTGGACGGAAACAAAGGGATTTCTGGGATGTGAAGCAATGCATCACGGGGCATTGGGACAGTACCCAGAATCCCCCGCACCCACGCACCCTTCCCACAACCCATGGCGCCAGAATGGGAAGAGGTGCTCTGTGGGATAGCTGCCCATAATGCACCGCTCCCAATAGCGCTGCAGTTGCCGCAAATGTGGCCATGACAGTGTGCTGGGCAGCTGTCAGTGTGGACAGACTGCAGCGCTTTCCCTACTCAGCTGTACGAAGTCAGGTTTAACTCACAGCGCTGTACATCTGCAAGTGTAGCAAAGGCCTTAGTTTGTTTTTTACATGTGCTAGTTTCGAAAAGGCTCTTTCACGTGAACAACTTGTAACAGGTAAGCTGCAAAGCATTGAATAGATGTATAAAAGGCCTGGAACATGGAAGACCGATCCGATTGCTTTAGCAGTCAAGCCACTGTCTGGTGGTGTTCGTAGTGCTACCTTTAGGAACAGATCTGTCATAACCCCGAAGCAATCCGACTTCAGCTTCCAACTCATCCAAGGACACTTTAAATTTGTTGGCAGTGATTCTCATATCGTTCCTGCCAATGTCTAAGCTCAGCAGTTTTCCCATTGCAGTCACAATTTTACACGTCTCCTGTTCAAATCACTGGTCAATGCCGGTAATCATTGAGTCTAGGAGTGGGTAAAATGAAGTTATTCTCTCCTGCTCCTCTTTTGTATCAAAGTGATGCTGGGACTCAAACGCGTCATCAATACGAGTGGACGTTTTTCTCTTCTTAACTGGGGGAATCGATATATCAGTCTCTACACACCTTTTCACACTGTCATTGAAAATAGATTGAAAATATTATGGACTACTTCTCATCACAGCCAAATAGTTACGCAAGCTTTTCACCCGTGTCATTGCAGTAAGTAAGTTGAGATCTGGTTCTTGAATAGCCTTACTCACTTTTACCACCATCTGGAGAATAGGGTGCATCATGTGAAAGGCAAAGATGAACTTGAATGAATTTAGTTCATGGATAAGGCCCCTGGCTTTTATTTTAACATCAGCAAGGTGAGTTGTTTCGATAATCTCTAGTAAAGCTTGTAAAATGATGGAGTAGTTTTATTTTACAGCAGCCACTGCTTCTGCACTGCATGCCCATCCTGTGTTTGACAGTGACTTCAAAGTCTTCAACTGGGATCCTACTTCTTGTGAAATCTTCTCCATTACAGCATGTCGCACAGGACTCCCCTCCATGAAGGCATAAAGAGTCTGAATAACACTAAAAAAATCAAAGACAGTTCTGTTTTGTTTACTTGAAGTGCATGCATCTACTAGGACGAGGTTCAAACAATGCGCATAGCAGTGTACATAGAGTATTTCACTGTTTCTTTCTTTATATTTCATTTGAACTCCTGCAGTACATCCAGACATAGTAGATGCACCATCAAAACAGACAGACATCACTGATGACCAGTCAATTTTAAGAATGCCAAGGACGTCATTTAACTGGTCAAAAATAGACTGAGCATCAACTGTTAATAGTCTCTGAACAGACACAAAATGTTCAACTGGACTATGTTTTTCATTGTCAAAATACCGCACCACAACGGACATCTGTTCATGGTGTCCACAGTCAGTAGTGTCGTCAGCAATTATTGAGACCATTTTTTCATATAGTGAAGACACAATCTTTTGTTGCACAACGTTGTGCAAGACCACAATTAAATCATTTTGGATGCGATTACTCAGATAGGTAGCGTTTCGAGGAGATTGTTGCACATGCTTTGCCATTACGGGATCATGTTTTTGGAGCATATTGACAAGATTTAGAAATAAACCTTTCTCAAAACTGTCAGCTTTTTCATTGTGACCCCTGAATGGTCTCCCGCCTTTCGCCAAACACAGAACAATGTCAATCAGTCGCTCCATTACACTTTGGTTATGGCACCGTTCTTCTTGTTTAGACAGATAAGCCTGCTTGCCCTCATCCAACAATACATCAATAGCTTTCCCTTCATTAAAACTTGACCATGAAGAACAGCTCAACACATGAGATTTTGACAGTTGATGGTTTTTAAAACATTCGTTAGCCCTATGCCAGTTTCTGAATCCCTTATCAATAAATGCTGGATCAGTGTGACCTTTGTTTGCTGCATCATTAGAGGAGAAGAAACGGCAGTAAAAGCAAAATGCTGCGTCCTTTGAGGTGTTATATTCTAATCACCTATACTTTTCATACCAATCCGACTGAAAACTTTTTTGTTTATTCCCTATTTTACTTCTAGGAAACATGCTCAATCTAGGCTGATAAGGACCTCTAGATAATCGAGACCGGCGTTCTAATCTATTTTTTGGAATATCACAGACCGGGTCATCAGATGGAATGTTTGATGGCTTTGAATAGGAACTACACGGACCTGAATTAAGAGATAAAGTCTGTTTCTGTTGGTAATTACTCAGTTTATTGCACGCACTGGAACTGGTGGCGGCATTATCTTCATGTAAGTTCTTAACCAAGGAGTCCGAGGTATTTGCACTACTATCAGCACATTTGTTATAATTCAGTTTGTCTGCTCCTTTTCTTATCTTAACAACGAACCGATCCATATTTTAAAATTCAAAGGGGGTATCATGCGATTGAATTAAAACCTAAAGCCACGGGCTTGTTATGCTATTTCAGTAGAGTACACGTGACAAAGATTACAAACACTGTAGACACTGCGCTGGGCACGCCTGACGCGGCCACTTATATAGGTCAAAGAATTTTCTAGAATAGTAGTCAGAGGGGGAGGGGAGGACGTAGTAATGGGGACGCATGCTGCAAGCGAACGTGGGCTTCCCATACATTTCTACAACATCTATATTACGCAATTCGGCGCTTATTGCATAATACAACAATCCATACTTTAAAACTAAAAGAGCGTATCATGCGATTAAATTAAAACGCAAAGCCACTTCTTTTTGAGACTTTAGGGTGTGCCTGGGCACACCCGGCAGACGCCTATGCAGAAGACAAACCCTCTCAATGCCTCGAGTGTGGGAAATGTTTCATTTGGAAGTCAGAACTAATTACACATCGGAGAATCCACACAGGAGAGAGACCCCATAAGTGTTTGGATTGTGGGAAAAAGTTCAGAATCAGATCATCCCTTGTTTTTCATCAGAGGATCCACACAGAAGAAAGCCCCCATAAGTGCTTAGACTGTGGAAAAATTTTCATACGGAGGTGTAGCGGGGTGCATACCCGCTCCTGCCCTGCGGGGCTTGAAACAGCCCAGGAGAGGGCTGTGGCTGGGGCAAGAAGCCTGGGCTGATTGCGGAAAGTAGGTAAGCTGTGGCCATGCCCCAATCAGGCCCAGATGGCCCCTATAAGTGGCTGTGAGCCAGAAGCCCAATCAGTCTCCCTCTGCTTGTAGAGGGAGAAGGGCCTGGCTGCAGGGACCTAAGCAAGACACCTAGATTGGGAGCAGAGCTGAGGAAGGGCCAGAGGAGTTGGGAGCTCTGGCCTGGAAAGCCCCAGGCTGCAGGCCTGACTATAGGCCGAATAGGTGCAGGGTTGCAATGGGGCAGCCCATGGGTAGGCAGAGGCAGCAGGTCTGAACCCCATTTGCCTGTGATGAGTGGCTTATACTGCAGTCTGCCCCAGTGAACAGGGGCTAGATGGAGACTGGGCAGTAGCCAAGACTGAGACGAAGTGGGGATAGTGGTGGGGGGTTCCCCTGGGAGGGGGAGACCCAGAACTGTGGGGGTACTGCCAGGGGGCAGCACCCAGTTAAAACAGAACTGGGGTTTTGGGAGGGACACGGGGGGCCAAGCGCCAGCAGGACACCGGCCAACAGAGGGCGCTCCGGAGGCTGGATGCTAATTCCCGAGGACAACCAGCAGGAGGCGCCGCCGGGTGAGTCTGCACACCATTTACAAATGGTGGAGAATGCAGGCATAGGCGGTCCATCCCTGACACAAGGGACTAGGGCAAGGACTGGGACTATTGCCTGAGACGGCGGAGAGACAGAAGCGGGGATGATGGATCCCCGTTACACCAGGGTCTTCTTTGCCGAGACACTGGGTGTCATCCCTGGGTGGGGCCCAGGGGCAGCGCCCCGATAGAAGAAGGCAGAAGAGCTGCTAGGGTGCTGGGAGACCCAACAGAGACTGTGGGAGGTGCTTTGCGCCCTCCACGAGCAGATGGGCCATCTGGCGGAGAAGCAGCGGGCCCTACGGAAACTCCTTGGGAGGGAGTTGAAAGGAAACCGCCGAGCGCCAGGGGAGAGGCCCAACGTTAGGGCCAGGAGGCCTAGGGTGGGCCAACGGATGTGTTATGCCTGCTTAAGGCTGGGACATTTGAGGCGGGACTGTCCCGACCGGGATGGGGGCGGGGCACTTTGCCCCAAAGAGAGACAGGGACAAGTCCCAAAGGTAGTCTGTTGGGTAAGGGAACCCAGATGGCTGCCAACATGCTGGGCTTGCAGGCAGCGAGGCCACATGTGCTGGACGTGCCTGGGGCCGAGGGTCCAGGTCCGCCCTGACAGAAGGGTGGGACCCAAGAGGGACCCAGGAAGGCCCAAGGCAGGACAGGGGTGTCGAGCCTGCTGGAGCTGCTGGCTACCAGGTCATGTTCAGAGGCACTGCCCCCTCAGAGGGACTGAGGGGCGCCAGGAGGAAGTGTCTGGGGGCCCGGTGGGGCCAAACCTGGAGAAGGTAGAGGCTGGGATGGAGGGGACTCCGAAGGAGGTCGGGACCCAGACCATCGCCTGCCAGTAACCTCCCAGACTGAGTGGACCCCACAAGAGGCCAGGACCCAGGTGGGAGTGGAGAAGTTGGCTGTGGGGACCCAGACCCTGAAAGAAGAGGGCCGGGGGGACCCCGACCTGCGGGCGTGGCTAGAGGCCGCGGAGTTGACCCACAGGAGGGCCGAGGCCCATACCCGGGAGATGGCCCGGGGCTGGGAGGCTGTGGAAAGGAGGGCGGCAGCCCTAGAGGGACGGCCCTGGAGGGCCAACTTTGGGCAGCTGAGGCCATGAGTCTCCCCACCCCAGAGATGGGGGTTTTGGGGGGGATATAGTGGGGTGGATACCTGCTTCTGCCCTGCAGGGCTTGAAACAGCCCAGGAGAGGGCTGTGGCTGGGGCAAGAAGCCTGGGCTGATTGGGGAAAGTAGGCTCAGCTGTGGCCATGCCCCAATCAGGCCTAGCTATCCCCTATAAGAGGCTGTAAGCCAGAAGCCCAGTCAGTTTCCCTCTGCTTGTAGAGGGAGAAGGGCCTGGCTGCAGGGACCTAAGCAAGACACCTAATTTGGGAGCAGGGCTGGGGAAGGGCCAGAGGAGCTGAGAGCTCCGGCCTGGAAAGCCCCAGGTTGCAGACCTGACTATAGGCCGAATAGGTGCAGGGTTGTAATGGGGCAGCCCATGGGTAGGCAGAGGCAGCAGGTCCGAACCCCTTTGCCTGTGATGAGTGGCTTATACTGCAGTCTGCCCCAGTGATGCCTGAGATGATGGGGCATCCAGGATTTCCAGGTTTATGGATCTTGGGCAGCAGATGGAATACCCCTGGTCGGGGCACTAGGGGTGTGTCTGTGTAGATTTGTTCCCATGCTATAGCATGGAGTTTCTTGAGCAGTTGGTGTAGTTTCTTTTGGTACTCCTCAGTGGGATCGGAGGATAGTGGCCTCTAGAATGTGGTGTTGGAGAGTTGCCTGGCAGCCTCCTGTTCATAATCTGAGCTGTTCATGATGACTACAGCACCTTCTTTGTCAGCCCCTTTGATTATAATGTCAGGGTTGTTTCTGAGGCCGTGGATGGCCTTGCGTTCTGTACAGCTGAGGTTATGGGGCAAGTGATGATATTTGTTCACAATCTCAGCCTGTGCACATCTGTGGAAGCACTCTGTCTAGAAGTCCAGTCTGTCATTTCGACCATCGGGAGGAGTCCACGCAGAATTCTTCTTCTTATAGTGTTGGTAGGAGGGTTCCTGTGGGTCAGTGCGCTGTTCAATGGCGTGTTGAAAATATTCCTTGAGGCAGAGCGACGAAAGTAGGCTTCCAGATCACCACAGAATTGTATCATGTGCGGGCGGGGGGAAAGAAAGAGTCCCCGAGATAGGACAGACTCTTCTGCCGGGTTAAGTGTGTGGTTGGATAGATTAACAATATTGTTGGGTGAGTTAAGGGGACCACTTTTGAAGCCCCCTGTGGCATGTAAGAGTTTAGATTGTTTACTGCCCTTAATAGGCATCAGAAAATAAACACAGGAGAGAGACCCCATAAGTGTTTGGACTGTGGGAAAGGTTTCACAGAGAGATCAGCACTTCTTACACATCAGACACTCCACACAGGAGAGAGACCTTGTAAATTTTTGGTTTGTAGGAAAAGTTTCATTTGGAAGTTAAACTTTATAACACATCAGAGAATCTACACAAAAAACAGCCCCCATAAGTGCTTGGTGTGTGGGAAAATTTTAACACAGAGATCAGCACTTCTCACACAAGAGAGGGACCTCTTAAGTGCTTGGACTGTGGGAAAGGTTTCATACTAAGGTCACTTATTAGGCATCAGAGAATCCACATGGAAGAGGGACCTTATAAATTTTAACTAGAGCTCAAAACTCACTCAACATCAGAAAACCCACATGTGAGAAAGACACTATAAATATCTTGAAAGTGGGAAAAGTTTAATTGGAGCTCTCGTCTTATTGCACACCTCACATTCCTTCTTAAGACAAACCTCAGAATTGCCTCGACTGTCGGAAATGTTTCCTGTAAAAGTCAGCCGTTATAACACATCAAAGGATCTACACAGGAGAGAGACCTCATCAGTGCTTGGACTGTGGGAAAAGCTTCGTTCAGTGATCACTCCTCATTAAAAATCAGAGAATCTACAGAGGTATGAGAGAGCCTAGGAATAGCCGGACTGCAGGAAAAGATTCAATTTGACTTCACACCTCAGTGACCCACACAGCAGAGAGGCCTTGAATGTCGGGGAAGCTTCATTGGGTGCTCCCAGAGTATCAAGCATCTAGAAATCTGCACAGGGAAGAAACTTCTGAGATGTTCTCAGTGTGGAAAATGCTTCAAGTGGAGCTAACACCATGTTGGACATCAGAGACTCCCCCACACAGCAGGGAAATTCTCTCAGGGCCCTGACTAGGCCATAGGAACAACCCCATTTCCTCGTTCCCACACACGTCAGGGGCTTTTGGCTCCCAAGTATCCAGCTGCCCATCGCTGGGGTGAGGATCCAGCAGCAGCCGAGCATCAGCTGGTCAGTGACCCACTGGCTCTGCCTGGTCTAAGCAAACCCCAGTCAGAGGAGGAGAAGCCCCGATCAGTCCCTCCCCCCTGCTGCAGCCCTGGGTGCTGAGCTGATGGGCCACAGGTCGGGGAAGGGAGAGAGAGAAACTCCTCCAGCCGCTCCCTCTCCCTGGCTGAAGTTCCCCCCTCTCCCTTCCCCTCCCAGCCAGGATCCCTCTGCCATGGAGATGAGGAGAAGGACACTTGGGCCAGGCCCCACCTTCACTCTAGACACCTGTACCCATCCCCCATCTTCCACCAGCCCCTGAGCTGGGCTCCCCCACTGACTTGAGCTGTTCCCTTTTGGGCAAGTGTCCCTGGGGGCTGGTAATTCCTCCCCTCCCCAAATCCCCCAGGGTGCTGGGCTCTGGGGTAATCAAATGTTAAGGGACCAGGACTTTGGGTTCTGTGGATGTCTCTGGGGATTAGGGTGACCAGACAGGGACAGGGGATGGGGGGTAATAGGAGCCTATATACGAAAAAGACCCAAAAATCGGGACTGCCCCTATAAAGTCAGGATATCTCGTCACCCTACTGCGGATTGAATTGCTGAGGCTGGTGGAGCTTGATATCAGGGGAACTGGGTGTGGGGGTATCGAGTGTTTGGGGATCATGGGATAAGCGCATTCAGACAGCACCACAGAGAGGGACTGATTCCCACAGGAACTTTTGTCAGAGGCCTGGAGATCCCACCTCTGCCTCCATAGCATCAGCCTCTGAAGTTCTGTCTATGCTAGGAGGTGTGGTCGGGATTAGCCAGCAGATCTCTGTGACCCTCCACCAGATTTCCTAGTGTAAACTCACTCTGAGTGTCTTATGTGTTCTGACCAGTGTTCCCTAATTTTTTACATCCATGTGTGGAATGAATTTGGTTCTATGTGACACATCAACTCCATAATTCATGTGGTGGGGAAGAGAGCACCCCAGAGTGGGGATACAACACCCTAGCCTCTGTCCTGAGTGATCGCAACAAAATTGGGGATAAAGACCCCGCAGGAACCTTGGGGCCAGCCTTGTCAGGGTTTCAGACACCAGAGTGGAATGGGAGTCCTCGAGGTCAGGCAGGTCTCCAGGTAAAGGGAGTGGGAGAAAGGACTCAGCTCCTTTTGCTATTCAACTCTATCAGGGTGGTGTATAAGCCAGAAAAGTTCCCCACAATAGTAAGACCGTTTCCCCTGCTTACCTCTGTGTATATTTATTGGTTTCTCGTAAAGTTAGTTAGGATTATAGGGGAAAGTGTCAGAGCGGCCACCAGTGAGAGTTGCTGGCCACACTCTGAGGCCACCACATTTGGTCCTTGGAACCCCTGGGCTAGATGCTCACGATGGGCCCTTCTGACCATAGAGCCTGTGAGTGGAACAGGAGCCGGACACAGAGATGCTGCAGCGCGCTGGGTTGATCGCTAGGACCCAGGAGCAGCTGGGAGGCGGCTCTGGGGGGAGCGATCGCTGGGCTCAGGCCCGGCAGCAGGAAGTGACTCGCAGCCGCTGCGGGGACTCTGGCTCCAGGCTCCCGGCGAGATCCCCGAGCCCCGGCGGCTGGTGCTGGGAGCCCGGAGCCCGGGCTGCAGCCGGGAGAGGGGAATCTCCAGCAGGGCCCTTCCCGCTGCTCCCCAGGAGCCTCTCCCAGGGCAGAGCCCCCAGCCCGGCCAGGCCCCTTCCCGGCCCGGCCCCTGCCCCAGGGGGCCCCGCTCGGAGGGAAGGTGAGAGAAACCCGCTCCCCCCCGTCACCCCCGGGCTGCAGGGGGAGGAGGATAAAGAGTTGCAGGCGGGGTGCGGGGGCGGGTGCTGGGGATGCGGGGGGCAGGCTGGGATGGGGGCGGGGGCGCACTGAAGGGAACATGGGGCGATGCGGAGGGATCGGGGGGGTTGTGGGGCTGAGGGGAGCGAGGCTGGAATGGGGGGAAGATGTGAGTGGGGGGCACTGCGAGGGAAGCAGGGGTGTGGGGAGACTGGCGGGGGACAGAGGCAAAGACCCATCGCCCCACACCCACACCCTGCTCCCAGTGTGTTATTGTCAGACACACCCGTGCTGGTGGGGTCTGTGTCTCATGAGTTTTGGGGTCGCCCAGGGCCCTGGTCTGATTTCTGGGCAGGATTCACATCTCAGCCACACCGGAGTCACTGCTGCTTTGGGCAGGCAGGGAGTGTGGATGGGCCAATGGGATCAGCCTCTGCCTGCCTGTCCCTGGGGGCTGCTGGGGGAGTCCAGGGCAGCTCATTCTTTAGGTGATGCCATCACAGGGCTCCTGCTGCTCCTAAGGGAGAGGAGTTTACACGGAAGTGTGGGAAAATCCCCCAAAGTGGCCCCTTTAGTTCTGCTTTTTTTCTAGTATTTGGCTCAGAGATACTGTTACTGGGAGGATCTGAAGAGTCTGGGAGGGAATCACGGTGTTACATGGACTGAAGCCCCTTCTGTAACCTCCCCCATCGCCCCTCTTGCCCTGACAGGCTGAGGAATCACGTCCACCTTTTGCTCCAGATGGGCCCATCTTCCAGGAGACAGGGAAGGGAAATGTCTGTGATGGAGCCAGCTCAGGTAGGGAATTATCAGGGAGCTCCTGGGCAGGGGCAGGGAGGAGACAGGATGTGATAAACCTGCTAATTTTCTGAGTGGGCCCATTGGTGATGGGGGAGGGGAGATGGGACATTCTCCCATTTCTCAAACAGGATACAATCCCCTTGCACAGGGCTGGGAGTGAGACCCCACTAGCCACAGCCTGCTGTAAAATACGAAGGGAAGCTGTTGGGATTCCTGTCCCTGGCTCAGAGTTCTGCTTCCCGTATCAGCCTGTGTCTCACAGGTGTGTGGGAAATGAGAAGACCCTGCCCTCCTCCGTGTGCTGGGGGGAGACAAGTAGCTCTCACCTTCTCCCCATCCCCTGAAGGCTCCTGGCTGCTCTGAGCAGGGTGGGGGTGGGATTCTGCTACTCTGTCGCTCCCAGAGCTTCCATTTCTTTATCCGTCCTCACACATGACTAGTGGGATTGTAGCTGAAGCATCAGGTAATGAGTGGGGGCTTTTGGTGTTCCAGATGACAGTGACCTTCGAGGAGGTGGCTGTGTATTTCACCCAGGGGCAGGGGGCTCTGCTGGACCCCGCTCAGAGAGCCCTCTACAGGGATGTCATGCAGGAGAACTACGAGACGGTGACCTCTCTGGGTAAGGGATTCTTGTCCCCTCGGTTACTCGAAGTTGTGTGGTCTGCATGTCTAACTCTGGTCAGGTTCTTCCCTGGTCAGTTAGATCAGAGGCGAATGGGTTCCATAATGCACAGCTGCCGTGTGAGAGAGACTTGCATCTCTGTGCCCTCTCCAGTGGGACATGAGTGTCAAAACACAATGGACAAGCTAAACCATCCCCACCCCTCCAGCTTTCAAAGGGGCATAAATCCATCATTGTCCTGTCTGTGTTGTTTCGCAGCTGCACAAACAATCCCTGTTCACCTCCCTCCTTGGGAATAGCTCCAGCCATGAGAAGGGCTCTGGGGTCTACAGGTTTAGAAAGAGGCAGGCGTTTAAGTCCAGAGCTGTGTGTGAGTCAGCAAGAACCCCAGAGTGCACAGATCTTGGGAACGCCTAGTGAGGGTGTAGTAATCATTCAACTCACCTCCCCAGATAACTTCCTCTGCGCAAGAGACTCAGTGACCATTTTCCCGTCCTCTTGGCTTCCACGTTCCTCCAGCAGAGCGCAGGGACAGGTTCTACTCACGGAATGTCCTTTCTGACAAATACTCCACCAATGCTCCATGCACCCTAATCTGGTATGATTTCACCCTCTGCACAGGATTCCCCCTTCCCAAACCTGAGCTGATCGCCCGGCTGGAACAAGGGGAGGAGCCCTGGGTGCCCGATCTCGAGGCCTGCAAGGAAAGAAGGCTTCTGAGATGCACCCGTACAGGTGAGGACTGACACAGAAACCATCTAGGGAATGAAGGAAAAAGGTTAGGATCCCAAAATATGGTGTGAGTAAGCGCCCTCAGTTCTTCCTCATCTCAGCCAGGACAGGGCTTCACTCATCAGATATAGCTCACGCCATTCCACCCAGCCTCTTCTCTGCAGGAGTTTGCTTCCCAGCTTTCCTTCTCTGTGAGTGTTTGGGTGAGATGTGGAGGCGGAGTCCCGTTGCTCAGTCTTTGTGTTGGGTTTTCCCTTTGTGCTATTCCTCTTTCTCCCCAGCACAATGACTCCTGTCTGGATTGTGTCTCTCCCAGCAGGTGCTGAGCGAGGGACTGAGAATGAGGAGGGGAATCATCATGAGGAAGTTCCTGGGGAAGTGGAACCGCAGGGGATCTTTGTAGGAAGAGCTGAAGGGAATTTTTCCCAGTACTTGGACCAGGCAGAAGCCTGGGGAAGTTGGCACAGGTCAGAGAGGCTTCTGGGACACTTCCCAGGGAAGAAACTGGATGAATCTGTTAACGGTGGGGGAGGAGAGGAGGATCCCACAGCGCCGCAGACAAATGCCAAGAAAGAGCCACCCTGGCACTACCTTCAGTCTCTCGAGTGCGGGAAATGTTTCATATCAAAGACACAAATAATTAGACCTCAGTTAAGCCACACAGGGGAGAGACCCCACAACTGCTTGGACTGTGGGAAAAGTTTCACAGAGAGGGCAAACCTTGTTCAACATCAGGCAATCCACACAGGAGAAAGACCCCAAAGGTGCTTGGACTGTGGGAAAAGTTTCATACAGAGGTCACACCTAGTTCGTCATCAGTCAATCCACACAGGGGAGAGACCCCACAAGTGCTTGGACTGTGGGAAAAGATTCATAAGAAGATCACACCTTGTAGAACATCAGGCAATACATACAGGAGAAAGACCGCAAAGGTGCTTGGACTGTGGGAAAAGTTTCATAAGAAAGTCAAACCTTGTTAAACATCAGGCATTACACACAGGAGCGAGACCCCACAGGTGCTTGGACTGTGGGAAAAGTTTCATACAGAGGTCACACCTAGTTCGTCATCAGGCAATCCACACAGGAGAGAGACCCCACAAGTGCTTGGACTGTGGGAAAAGTTTCATGAGAAGGTCAAACCTTGTTAAACATCAGGCAATCCACACAGGAGAGAGACCCCACAAGTGCTTGGACTGTGGGAAAAGTTTCATAAGAAAGTCCGACCTTTTTAAACATAGGGCATTACACACAGGAGAACGACCACACAAGTGCTTGGACTGTGGGAAATGTTTCATAGAGAGGTCACACGTAGTTCGTCATCAGGCAATCCACACAGGGGAGAGACCCCACAAGTGCTTGGACTGTGGGAAAAGTTTCGTAACAAGGTCCGACCTTGTTAAACATAAGGCATTACACACAGGAGAAAGACCACACAAGTGCTTGGACTGTGGGAAATGTTTCATACAGAGGTCACACCTAGTTCGTCATCAGTCAATCCACACAGGGGAGAGACCCCACAAGTGCTTGGACTGTGGGAAAAGATTCATAAGAAGGTCACACCTTGTTAAACATCAGGCAATCCACACAGGAGAGAGACCCCACAAGTGCTTGGACTGTGGGAAAAGTTTCATAAGAAGGTCACACCTTGTTAAACATCAGGCATTACACACAGGAGAAAGACCCCACAAGTGCTTGGACTGTGGAAAAAGTTTCATACAGAGGTCACACCTAGTTCGCCATCAGGCATTACACTCAGGAGAGAGACCCCACAAGTGCTTGGACTGTGGGAAAAGTTTCATAGAGCAGTCAAACCTTGTTAAACATCAGGCAATCCACACAGGAGAAAAACCCCACAAGTGCTTGGTCTGTGGGAAAAGTTTTTTACAAAGATCAAACCTTGTTCAACATCAGGCAAACCACACAGAAGAGAGACCCCACAAGTGCTTGGACTGTGGGAAAAGTTTCATAAGAAGGTCACACCTTGTTTATCATCAGACAATCCACAGGGGAGTAAGACCCCACAAGTGCTTGGACTGTGGGAAAGGTTACATACAAAGGTCAGACCTTGTTAAACATCAGGCATTACACACAGGAGAGAGACCGCACAAGTGCTTGGACTGTGGGAAAAGTTTCATAAGAAGGTCAGACCTTGTTAAACATCAGGCATTACACACAGGAGAGAGACCCCACAAGTGCTTGGACTGTGGGAAATGTTTCATAGAGAGGTCAAAGCTTGTTCAACATCAGGCACTCCACACAGGAGAGAGACCCCACAAGTGCTTGGACTGTGGGAAAAGTTTCATAAGAAGGTCAGACCTTGTTAAACATCAGGCATTACACACAGGAGAGAGACCCCACAAGTGCTTGGACTGTGGGAAATGTTTCACAGAGAGGTCAAAGCTTGTTCAACATCAGGCATTACACACAGTAGAGAGAC
This sequence comes from Malaclemys terrapin pileata, assembly GCF_027887155.1. Classification (NCBI taxonomy): domain Eukaryota; kingdom Metazoa; phylum Chordata; order Testudines; family Emydidae; genus Malaclemys; species Malaclemys terrapin. The sequence goes on along the minus strand of NC_071517.1, from coordinate 40,280,185 downwards.
CCCACAAGTGCTTGGACTGTGGGAAAAGTTTCATAAGAAGGTCAAACCTTGTTCAACATCAGGCAATCCATACAGGAGAGAGACCCCACAAGTGCTTGGACTGTGGGAAAAGTTTCATAAGAAGGTCATACCTTTTTCAGCATCAGGCAATCCACACAGGAGAGAGACCCCACAAGTGCTTGGACTGCGGAAAGTGTTTCATATGGAGGTCTGACCTTATTAAACATGGAATAATCCATACAGGATCTAAACTTCTGTGACACGTGGCAAGAAAGGGTTAAGCAAATTGCCTGTAATTGACTCAGGGTCAACGTTTAGAGAGAGATTTTAAAAGTGTGTCCACCTTAGATAGCTAGAGTTTGTAATGTAAATGTGTATTTTCAAGGACTTGGAAGAAGAGGGCAAGTCATGTCTGAGTAACCTAATTGCCTTCTATGACGAAATAACTGGCTCTGTGGATGAGGGAAAAGCAGTGGATGTGTTATTCCTTGATTTTAGCAAAGCTTTTATATGATCTCCTACAGAATTCTTGCCAGCAAGTTAAAGAAGTGTGGGCTGGATGAATGGACCATAAGGTGGATGGAAAGCTGGGTACATCAACGGGCTCAACTGGTAGTGACCAATGGCTCCATTTCTAGTTGGCAGCCGGTATCAAGAGGAGTGCCCCAAGGGTCGATCCTGGGGCCGGTTTTGTTCAGTATCTTCATTAATGATCTGGAGGATGATGTGGACTGCACCCTCAGCAAGTTTGCACATGACACTAAACTGGGAGGACTGGTAGATACGCTGGAGGGTAGGGACAGGATACAGAGGGATGTAGACAAATTAGGGGATTGGGCCAAAATAAATCTGATGAGGTTCAACAAGAACAAGTGCAGAGTCCTGCACTTAGGATGAAAGAATCCCATTCACTGCTACAGACTAGGGACCGACTGGCTAGGCAGCAGTTCTGAAGAAAAGGACCTAGGAGTTACAGTGGATGAGAAGCTGGATATAAGTCAACAGTGTGCCCTTGTTGCCAAGAAGGCTAACGGCATTTTGGGCTGTATAAGTAGGAACATTGCCAGCAGATCGAGGGACGTGATCGTTCCCCTCTATTCAACATTGGTGAGGCCTCATCTGGAGTATTGTGTCCAGTTTTGGGCCCCAGACTACAAGAAGGATGTTGAAAAATTGGAAAGAGTCCAGCGGAGGGCAACAAAAATGATTATGGGGCTGGAGCACATGACTTATGAGGAAAGGCTGAGAGAACGGGGATTGTTTAGTCTACAGAAGAGAAGAATGATGGGATATTTGGTAGCTACTTTCAACTACCTGAAAGGGGGTTCCAAAGAGGATGGATCTAGACTGTTCTCAGTGGTACCAGATGACAGAACAAGGAGTAATGGTCTCCAGTTGCAGTGGGGATAGTTTAGGTTGGATATCAGGAAACACTTTTTCACTAGGAGGGTGGTGAAGCACTGGAATCGGTTACCTGGAGAGGTGGTGGAATCTCCTTTCTTAGAGGTTTTTAAGGTCAGGCTTGACAAAGCCCTGTCTGGGATGGTTTAGTTGGGGAGTGGTCCTGCTTTAAGCAGGGGGTTGGAGTAGATGACCTCCTGAGGTCCCTTCCAACCCTGATATTCTATGATTCTAAGAGGGGTAACTGTAGTAGTCTATGTTTAGCTATCCAAAGTGTTCCTGTATTCTGTTAAATCAGGGATCAATAATTCAGTGATTATGCCCATGTCCCATGCCACTTGCCCAATTCCAGCTCAGTCTCTTTGAATTCGCTGGGGGTAGGGGCTGAAGGATGGAGGGAAAGTTTATAGCTGAAATTTTGCAAGGTTAGTGTTAATCGGATCTGTTCCACTTTCTTGCTCGGACATTTTCTCTGGGGATCCCAGAGACGGAAAGGAGCAGGTGTTACTATCTTGACTCCGCATCCCCCTGGTGACTCTCTACACTATCAATTCTCAAAGTGTGGGCAGAGCATCCCAATGGAGGCACAGGAATGTGTCAGGGGAGGCACGATCAGTGTGGGTTGTTGGTTTTCTTTTTTAAAGAGCACTGGCTTTCAGCCCCAGTTGGCTGGGGCTCATGAGGAAGGAACAGGCCTATCTGGGAGGTGGGGATAAATGATCAGGCTCTCAAACCCAGGTGGAGCAGCAGCACAGAAGTCGGGGTGGCAATGGGGTAATAAGTCTGCTGTGAACAGCGATATTGAGGAATATCACTCTTCACGTAGCCACCCTAACTTCTGTGCTGCTGTTGGAGACCTTCAGAGCTGTGCACATCACAAGCGACTACTCTGCCTTTAGAGCTGGGTGGTGAGACATGTGCTTTTGAGGGTGTGGGCGTAAATGACCACAGACACCAAGGTGGTGTTGGCAATGAAACACATCTGAGGACCACTGGTCTACACTCTTATGGGCACCACGTTTATAAAATGATAAATCTTCTCCAAAGTATGTCTTGTGAGGTATCATGGGAAAAGTCATCATCTGCTGAATATTATTGTCCCATTAAAATGTGTCTATCAGCACTGTCCATGGAGCTCTGAGAGTTTGCTGTATGTTTGTTACATGCTGTAAAGCTGGAAAACGCCCACAGACGAGCTCCTCAGAGACAATGTCACCTGCACACCAGCTAGGTGCTACGTGGCCAGTAATTGCTCAGCCGGCCGTTCACCAGCTGTGGAGCTGGGAACAGGAGAGTTACAATTCTCCAGAAGGACGGCTGCACGCTCACTTAGACCACAGACTGGTTGTCGCCTGCCCCCCGGCTGGGGGATGAACCTCAAAGAGGAGAGTGGTATAAAAGCACAAGGGAGAATTGCCTCCATTTTTACCTCTCCTCTCCCATCTTTACAGAAGGCAACAAGATGGCTTGAAAGGCAACAGGGGCCTTGGAGTGGGGAGGATGGACCAGGGCTGGAAGGAAATCCAGGCTGTGTACTAAAAACTATGAACTGCCTGCAACAGCAGGTGGGGTGAGAAAACCTGCTTGCTTCGTATTTTCCTTAGGCCTTGGCTACACTTGCAGATGTACAGCGCTGAGAGTTAATCCTGACTTTGTACAGCTGAGTAGGGAAAGTGCTGCAGTCTGTCCACACTGACAGCAGCCCAGCGCACTGTCGTGGCCACATTTGCAGCATTTGCTGCGCCATTGGGAGCGGTAGATTATGGGCAGCTATCCCACAGAGCACTTCTTCCCATTCTGGCACCGTGGGTTGGGGGAAGGAGGCGTGGGTGCAGGGGATTCTGGGTCCGGTCCCAACACCCCGTTATGCATCGCTTCGCATCCCAGAAATCCCTTTGTTTCCATCCACCTTTAGCGCCATCTTTCAACGGTTTCTGTACAGCATGATCTGTCTGCGGGAAATGGAGCCCGAACTGGTGAGGCGTATGCTGACTTATCTCATCAGCACGTTACCTTTGGCTGTCGAACTATTCCTTAAGATCCAAAGTGACAGTGAGAGTGAGGAGTCTGACGATGTTATCGAGCCGCGTAACGCGTACGACACAAAATTGCTTGTGTTATCCATGAACATGTTCAGCACCGTGGAACACCGCTTTTGGGCTCGGGAAACAAGCACCGAGTGGTGGGATCACATCGTCATGGATGTCTGGGATGACGAGCAGTGGCTGCAGAACTTTCGGATGAGAAAAGCCACTTTCATGGGACTGTGTGAGGATCTCGCTCCCACCCTGCGGCGCAAGGACACGAGATTGAGAGCTGCCCTGCCAGTAGAGAAGCGGGTGGCTATTGCAATCCGGAAGATGGCAACTCCAGACTGCTACCGGTCGGTCGCAAACCAGTTTGGAGTGGGAAAGTCGACCGTTGGAATCGTGTTGATGCAAGTTTGCAAGGCCATTAATCGCATCCTACTTAGAAGAACCGTGACTCTGGGTAACGTGAAGGAAATAGTGGATGGCTTTGCACAAATGGGGTTCCCTAACTGTGGAGGGGCGATAGATTGGACACACATTCCTATTCTGGGACCACCCCACCTAGGATCCGAGTATGTTAATCGGAAGGGGTATTTCTCTATGGTTCTCCAGGCGCTTGTAGATCACCGTGGGCGTTTCATTGACATTAACACAGGCTGGCCCGGAAAGGTGCATGACGCACGCATCTTTCGGAACACTTGGCTGTTCAGGAAGATGCAGGCCGGGACTTTTTTCCCAGAGCGGAAGATCAGGGTGGGGAAGTCGAAATGCCCATTGTGATCCTTGGAGATCCCGCTTACCCGTTAATGCCATGGCTCATGAAACCCTACACAGGGAGCCTTGACAGCAGCAAGGAACGGTTCAACTACAGGCTGAGCCGGTGCCGAATGACTGTGGAGTGTGCCTTTGGCCGTTTAAAGGCCCGCTGACGATCTCTGTATGAGAAGCTGGACTTGGCCGAAAACAGCATCCCCACGGTTATATCCGCGTGCTGTGCCCTCCATAATATTTGTGAAGGGAAGGGTGAAAGCTTCACTCAGGCATAGACCTCCGAGGTTCAATACTGGAGGCTGAATTTGCACAGCCAGAGGTCAGGGCTATTACAGTGTCCCAGCACGGGGTTGCAAGGATTAGGGATGCCTTGAGGGAGCAATTTGAGGCTGAAAACCAGCAGTGATATCTGGTGCCCTGCATGGGAGTGAAGTGCAGTAGTTCCAATCTTTAGGAATCAGTGTTTGCTAAGCAGACAAGCAGACTTGCAGTGCCTGTTTATTTCCTGGGCTAAGGAGTCTTTTACCTTATGCAATAATAAAGAATGTTTTCAAAGCCAAAAAAGTCCATTTATTAAAAAGAAAACAAATTTATTTATTGAAAAGAAACAAGGGGTTGGAGTGGGGAACGGTACAATCACAGATTCGCATATGTCCTGTCTGGTGTGCTGTGCAGTGAGTGCTGCACTTCAGGATAGCTATACTGCATGGTGATGGGGGTTGAGTGCAGAGGGTAACGGTCGTGGTTTTCAGAGCTGCGTGGTGAAGATACTGGTGCTGGAGGCAGCTGGTGGTGTGAAAAACACGGAAGTTGGGGAAAGTGGGTTGGAGGTGACAGTGGGGCACAACGGAAGGAGTTTTGGGACAAGAGCTGTCGGGGGGGGTCGCGTTTGCATTTCTGGTACTGCTCCTTCTGCATGGCTACGAGCTCCTGGATAGCGTGTGCTTGGCGCTCCAGGATGCTTATGAGACGATCCGTGCTTTGCTGCCAGTGCTCCATGCTTTGCCTCCAGTGCGCTACGTTTTCCTGACGGATCCTGCTTTCTCTCTCCCTCCAGTTCTGTGCTTTCTCATTCTCTTTAATAGATTGCCGCATCACTTCTTGCAGCATGTCTTTGCTTTTTCGCCGTCTCTTCCTGAGTCTTTGCAGTCTCTGAGCAGGCGATCAGAGGGACGGCTGAGGTCTCAAGGTTGATGCAGCTGTATAGGCAAAATGCAACATTTTACAGAAGCATCATTGTTTATACCAGACAGAGTAGTGATTCCCCCCGCACTTAAGGAGTAGAAAACACACAGGGTCTACACAATAGCATAATTTTCCCGTCTGAAACAGAGCACACATATCCCACGGGAGCCTCAAAATGGTGAGTAAGGGGGACTGATTGTTTCAGGGCTGGGCTGCACTGTCCTCTGGGTGTCTGTGCCTTGGGGAGAGCCAACAGCTTCAGGGGGCACCTAGACTGAACACTGTCCAAACATTTTCCACAGGAGTTCGTCCTGGACGATATCTCGCTGCTGAGGGTGACCTGGGAAGCAAGGGAGGGTCTTCTACTGCAATGCGGCTTCTGCCCTGGCCCATATGCAGCTTGCCTGTGTGCAGCAATGGTCCCCCTGCCCCTCGCGGCACAGTGGCGCGGACACGTTAGCCTGGCTGGGACAAGGACCACGGTGGCTCTCCTGATAAACCTGCGCAAGCGCATTGCACGCGTTCTGGATGAGACATCTGAGGACGTTACCGAGGCCGATTACCGTGATGTGATAAACCACATCAATGCACTATTCTGCATCTAGGCATGCATGCCTAACCCTCCTCTCCCAAAGAGCCCGCACAGAAAAAATTCCTTCCCGGAAAAAAACCCGCTTACCGGGAACCTGCCCTTCTGTTTGTCCTCCACCAAGTACCGGCCGCTGCGACTGGCTACCTTCCTCCTGGCTCGAGAAGAGCGCCTGGCTGCATGGCTCCAGGGACTCCGGGGTGTCTCCATCCGCCCCACCACCCTCACTCCCATTTTCCTTCTCCTCCTCCCCCCCCACCGGCTCTGAAGTGTCCATGGAAGTGCTCGGAGTGGAGGTGGGGTTAACCCCAAGTATCGCATCCAGCTCTTTGTAGAATCGGCAGCTCACGGCGGGAGCACCCGAGCGGCCGTTTGTGTCGCGGGCTGCGGTAGGCACTCCGCAGCTCCTTCACTTTAATCCTGCACTGCAGGGCATCCCAGTCATGGCCCCTTTCCATCATGTCCTTTGATACTTCCCCAAGGTATCGTAATTCCTATGCTGGAGCCCAGCTGGGACTGGACAGCTTCCTTCCCCCATACACTGGTGAGGTCCAGCAAGTCGCCATTGCTCCATGCTGGGGCTCGCTTGGCGCGTGGAGGCATGGTCACCTGGAAAGATTCGCTGATAGCACTCCACACCATGCCGGCCTGAGCAAACAGGAAGGGGATTTTTAAAATTCCCGGGGAATGGAAAGGGTGGGTCACATGATTGGTTACCTGAGGCCAGGGCAATAGAGTTTGAACTGATGACCAGAGTGGCTAGAACAGGCTTTGTGGGATACTGCCGAATACTTCTGGAGGCCAGTCACAGCGCATTGGATGGCCACACTGGCGCCGCAGCACTGCAGCAGCAGTGCAATAGACGCTATTCCTCTTGGGGAGGTGGAGTACATGCAGCGCTGCAACCACGGAGATACAGCGCTGCAAATGCCTTGCCAGTGTGGACGGGGAGTGAGTTACAGCGCTGGGGGCGGCTTTACAGCGCTGCAACTTGCAAGTGTACCAAGGACTTAGATTGGTAAAATTTAGGATTTAAAATGCATGTTTTAATTTTATAGTTTTATCCGGTTCTGACCTTTTACATCTTTCTCTCTTGTAATCCCTGAAAACCCCCTTGCTCCAGTTCATAAACTGGTTTTAGTGTTTTGTCTGGACCTGTGTGTTTTCATTGAAGCGTTTGGGGGATTTGACTGGAGAGAACAAGGCTATGGCCTAATCCGGCCCCTTTATGGGGGCGACCCACTAATTACTGAGTTTGTCCAGTGCAGTGGACAGACTGAGCAGTCCAAGATGCACATTCCCGGGGTGCAAGGCTGGGAATAGAGAACTGGCTGATGTTGCTGTGTTGTTTGGTACATTCCTGAGTGTCTGGCTGGTCGCACTCAGTGCAGTGCAGCCAGGAGTGACTTTGAAGGCTGGTGGTTGTGTGGGAGCAGAGCGTGGAGGGGTTTGTTGTTCACACAGGGAAGCAGCAGGGTGGATTTGATTTAAATCACTAGTCAGGAAGACTCGATTTAATCATGGTTTTCTACATAAAAATGTATTCTTGTTGGTTGTTATAACCTTAATACATATTCTTCACAACCAGGGCCAGTGGAAGGATGTTTCGCGCCCTATGTGAAACTTCCACTTTGCACCCCCCCGTCCCTGAGCCCCCTGCCCTGAGGCGCCCTCTCCCCGTGGCAGCTCCCCTCCGCCGCCTTGAGGCGTCCCCCCCCCCCCCCGCGGCAGCTCCGCCCTGAGGCATGCCCCTGCGGCAGCTCCCCACCTCCCACCCTGAGGCACCCCCCCGTCCCAGCTCACCCCTGCCCCACCTCCTCCCCGAGCACACCGTCGCTGCTTCACTTCTCCCGCCTCCCAGGCTTGCGGCGCCAATGAGCTTATGCACCGCAAGCCTGGGAGGCTGGAGAAGTGAAGCAGCCACAGCGTGCTCGGGGAGGAGGTGGGGTAGGGGTGAGCTGGGGCGGGGAGTTCCTCTGCGTGCCGCCCGCCCCGCCTCCTCCCCGAGCACACAGTCGCTGCTTCACTTCTCCCACCTCCCAGGCTTGCGGTGCCTAAGCTGATTGGGGAGGAGGTGGGGTGGGGAGTTCCCCTACATGCCGCCCCACCCCCCTTGCTGCAGGCGGCCCTCTCCGTGCTCCACTGCCCCAGCTCCCTCTGCCTAAATGCCAGCAGCGACTGGGGCGGCCAAAGACCCGGCTGCCACGGTCGCTGCCCAAGAAAATGGCGCCCCCCAAATCCTAGTGCCCTAGCGGTTGCCTAAATGGTTGCACCGGCCCTGTTCACAAACAGAGATAGCTGTAGGTTTCATTTTTAGAAGGTACACACTGTACATTTGTAAACAGTGATTTATTTTGAAAACTTTTCAGACTAGTTTTACAGCTATATCAGACAATGAATGTTTATTTGGTTATTTCATAACCAAAGGTAATTGAAGCAGATATTTATGAAGTCATTAGGAGTGAACTATCTCCAATTCAACAGGTTAATCATTAATAGTTGGAGGATTTTCTTGCCATGCTGTATTAGGAGGAGAACATCACCAGACAGACATTTAAATTGTTTTATTTAACTAAAACAACAACGTTCAGTATTCTGGATTTGTTTCTTCAACAGCAAACATATAATATTTTAACAGAAAAGCGAATGTCCCTCTCTTCTCACATTTGTCTCCAGACTTCTCCTCCTCCAGATGTGTTCTGCCTCCAACCGTCTGGTATTCATTGAACGTTTTTTTGGTTTTTTTTTTGAAACTTTGCAATTTTGGAGAGCTGTAAGGGATTAACTCTGTACACAAATTTGCAGAGGGACAATAGAGGTGAGGTCTGTTATTTCTCACCTCTGTATTTTAATTTATTTTAAAACATTTTTACTGTTAACAAGCATGTTACCTTTGGAGACACAAAGCCACAGTTTATAATAATAATTAATAATAATAATTAATGGAGATCTCCCATCTCCTAGAACTGGAAGGGACCTTGAAAGGTCATCAAGTCCAGCCCCCTGCCTTCACTAGCAGGGCCAAGTACTGATTTTGCCCCAGATCCCCAAGTGGCCCCCTCAAGGATTGAACTCACAACCCTGGGTTTAGCAGGCCAATGCTCAAACCACTGAGCTATCCCTCCCCCCCAGTTTGAGAACTGGCAAACTAAGCATCTCTGATGGTATCTTCTAGACTGAGCACTGAGTCCCATTGGGTAAATAGAGAGATTAACCTAAGTAATCTATACAGAAGCCTGTGGAACCCAATACGACTGGGTCCTTAATGCATGAACTAGAGGAACTCATTTACAAAACTTTTTTTAAACATGACATGTCTATATTGTCTTATACTATAGAATTGGAATTTATAATCCCTATTCCATGATGAGAGATCTTTGAGCTATAATGTATCTTAATTAAATTATCTTTAGATAAAATGGTTTTTGAGGAAAAAATTATCAAAAAAATCCAATTTAAATAACAAAAATCTGATTTTCTTGATTTTTTTTTAAATCATTGATTTTTATTGACCCTGGGAAGCAGTGTAAAACATGCCCTGGGATGGAGAATTAAGCAGTTCAACAGTCCAGATTGTACCCTGGGGAATGTCTCACACCCGCTGTCTCCTCGGACCATTGCGCCTTCATCATCCTGAGCCTGAAAGGGAAGCTAAGCAGGACAAACCAAAGAAGAGGAACCAGCCGACATCCTCAACTCCACCGACGTTGGTTTTGGCTAAATCCTGAACTCCCCCTGGCATGGGAGACTTGAGGTTCTGCTGCCAGCCTTCCCCTCATGCGTCTGTTTCCTTCCTAATGGTCAGGGGTACAAGTAACTTAAAGGACTTAGCACAGGGGTGAGCAAACTTTTTGGCCCGAGGGCCACATGAGGGTTCTAAAATGGTATGGAGGGCGAGGTAGGGAAAACTGTGCCTCCGCAAACAGCCTGGCCCAGTCCCCTATCCACTCCCTCCCACTTCCCACCTCCTGACTGCCCCCCTCAGAATCCCCAACCCCATCCAACCACCCCCACTCCTTGTCTCCTGACCACCCCTTCCGGAGACTCCCCATCCTAACTACGCCGCCCAGAATCCTCCCACCCAAACCCCCTTGCTCCCTGTCCCCTGACAGCCCCAACTCCTATCCATCCCCCTACCCCCTGACGGACCCCCGGGACTCCCACACCCCATCCAACCCCCCCTGCTCCCTGACCGCCCCCTCTAGAGACCCACCCGCCTCTAACCACCACCCCGGAACCCCAACCATTATACAACCCACCCTGCTCCCTGTTCCCTGACTGCCCCCCGGGAGCTGCTGCCACTTATCCCACGGCACGTCCCTGTCTCCCCTACCATGCTACTCAGAGCAGCGTGTCTGGCTCCACGCAGATCTAGACACACTGCTCCGCGGAAGCGCACAGCTCCACCCCCAGAGCGCTGCCCACGCGGTCAGACCTTGTTTGTCATCAGGCAATCCACACAGGAGAGAGACCCCACAAGTGCTTGGAATGTGGGAAAAGTTTCATACGAAGGACAGACCTTGTTTATCATCAGGCAATCCACACAGGAGAGAGACATCACAAGTGATTGGACTTTGGGAAAAGTTTCAAAGACAGATCACAGCTTGTTAAATAATATCAGGCAATCCAAACAGTAGAGAGACTCCACAAGTGCTTGGACTGTGGGAAAAGTTTCATAAAGAGGTCAAAGCTTGTTCAACATCAGGCAATCCACACAGGAGGGAGACCCCACAAGCGCTTGAACTATGGGAAAAGTTTCACATGGAGATCAGCCTAGGTTAAACATCAGAGAATCCACACAGGAGAGAGATCCCAATAAGAGCTTGGATTGTGGGAAAATTTTCAGACAGACATCACACCTCATTAAACATGGGAGAATCCATACAGGATCTAAACTTCTGTGACACATGACAAGAAAGGATTAAGGAACTTGCATGTAATTGACTCAGATCAGGCCTTGTTACACATCAGGCAAGCCAAAGAGGACAGAGACTTTATTAATGCTTGGGATGTGGGAACAGCTTCAGTAACAGCAGAAATCTTAATAATCATTGAAGAATGCACATAGAAGAGAGACGCCATAAATGTCTGGACTGCGGGAATGGTTTCCATTGGAAATCAGCCCTTAATAAGAAAAGGGGGAGTCAGATGGCACCTTAAAGACTAACAGATTTATTTCGGCATAAGCTTTCATGGGTAAAAAAAAAACACTTCTTCAGATGCATGGAGTGAAAACTACAGATAGAGGCATAAATATACTGGCCCATGAGGAGAAGGGAGTTACCTTACAAGTGGAGAACCAGTGTTGACAAGGCCAATTCAGTCAGGGTGGATGTGGTCCACTCTCAATGACTGATGAGGAGGGGTCAATACCAAGAGAGGGAAAATTGCTTTTGTAGTGAGCCAGCCACTCCCAGTCCTATTGAGGCCCAAATTGACCGTGTTAAGTTTGCAAATGAACTGTAGCTCTGCAGTTTCTCTCTGAAGTCTGTTTCTGAAGTTTTTTGGTTGAAGGATGGCTACTTTTAAATCTGTTATTCAATGTCCAGGGAGATTGAAGTGTTCTCCTACTGGCTTTTGTATGTTACCAATCCTGATTTGTGTCCATTTATTCTTTTACGTAAAGACTGTCCGGTTTGGCCAATGTACATGGCAGAGGGGCATTGCTGGCACATGATGACATATATTACGTTAGTAGATGTGCACCTGAATGTGCCCCTGATAGTGTGGCTGATATGGTTGGGTCCTGTGATGGTGTCGCTAGAGTAGATATGGGGACAGAGTTGGCAACGGGGTTTGTTGCAGGGATTGGTTCCTAGGTTAGTGTTTCTGTGGTGTGGTGTGTAGTTGCTGGTGAGTATTTGCTTCAGATTAGGGGCTGTCTGTAAGCGAGGACTGGTCTGCCTCCCAAGATCTGGATGGAAGCTGGAGGCAGGTAGGTAAACTTTGCGGTCAGTAGGTTTCCGGTATAGGGTGGTGTTTATGTGACCATCACTTATTTGCTGTGGTGTCCAGGATCTCTTGTGTGGACTAGTCCAGGCCGAGGTGGATGGTGGGGTGGAAATCGTTGAAATCCTGGTGGAATTCTTCAAGGGCCTCCTTCCCATGGGTCCATATGATGAAGATGTCATCAATGTAGCGCAAGTAGAGGAGGGGGCTCTAAGGCATGAGAGCTGAGGAAGCGTTGTTCTAAGTTGGCCATAAAATGTTGGCATGCTGTGGGGCCATATGGATACCCGCTGACTTGAAGGTATAAGTTGTCCCCAAATCTGAAATGGTTGTGGGTGAGGACAAAGTCACAAAGCTCAGCCAGCAGGTGTGCTGTGGCCTCATCAGGGATACTGTTCCTGGCGGTTTGTAGCCCATCGTCATGTGTCATATTGGTGTAGGGAGCTTCTACATCCATGGTGGCCAGGATGGTGTTTTCAGGAAGATCACCAATGCATTGTAGTTTCCTCAGGAAGTCGGTGGTGTCTTGAAGATAGTGTTACCGAAATATCAGGTCCACCTAGCTGAGAGCCAATAACAGCCGGACAGGGATAAGGAAGACTTGCTTTATTCTGCAGAAGAAAAGAGAGCTTTGCACCTTGGTACAAAAACTCTGTCTTACACACATTTTACAGATCCTTTATACACATTCAGACCAAGGTCCTTGCAGTGTTAACACTTGATTGGTGGTGGTCAGACCCGTGCTTTTGCTATCTGGTCGATGAAAACCAGCTTGGGACCAGCTCCAACTACCTTAAGGCCTTGAAGGGAAAACAGTTGAAAAGTTCAGGCTACTGTGTACTTGAAGTGTCTGCTTCCCCCTAATGGCCACTGGTTGACATAAAGGCTGCTCTGTTAAGGGGGGGTGACTAGTAACTTTCACAGTCCCCCCTTCGAGCCTGACAAATTCAAAAATTGTCAGGCCTGTTACGCAATTTGCAATCAAGCTGGAGGGACAGATACTGGGTTTTCTTATGGACAGCAGAGCTTTTGATCATAGCATTACATAGGCATTTGGCACATTGTATCATTGTCCAAATAACACATAGAAAAGAATCCATTTAACAATTGTTCGAAAGAGCCCCGTAAACCATGACCCAAGGTCTAGAAGCAGGTTCTCAAAACTAAAGGTGTGATCAAGAGATACAGCATGGAAAACAACAGCAGCATTCTTAATGGCTTGTAAATCCTGCTCAGTTAAGCCAGAATGATTACATAGAAACAATATTTTTCCCCGATGCGAGCACAAGTCCCCCCCTAATTGGTTCATATGCTTGGAAGGAGCATTGAGAATGTTTGCACTTCCACCCAGAAAGTTTCCAAGTATGTCTCCATGGCCACAGATCAGATGGTACTCCTGATGTGTCTGTAAGGGCAGTGGGCCAAGCCTGATGCTCTAGATCATTCCGAATGGCCATTAGCTGGTCATTCAGGAAATCCTGAATTTCTGAACATGCTAGATCCCACTGCAATGCCTTCCCAGCCTCAGTGATATTCAATACCGTTTCTGTCAGCAACTTCTGGGTCATAGAACTAAGGGCGGAGATAATATGTAACTCACCAATTCCAGCCTGTACCTGGGTTAGCTGTGCCCCAATTTCTCATCATGTTTTGGTTCTTAAAAATATTCCAAACTGCTGCTGCACTATTGGCCCCATCTCATAGGGATCCGGTCAAGTCACTTTTCTTTCTAGAGGAAATAACCCAAGCCCTCTGTTGTGCTAATCTAATGGCAGCCCCCTGTGAGCAATTTGGGTATGTAGAGGTGATCTGGAAATTGGATAAGGGTAATGAAAATTTAACAGTCCCTAGTGTAGTGTTAATCACAGTTCATTGATATCCTAATACATTTCTTTTTGGTGTAGTACTATACCACATTCCCAAGCATGGGTTCCACAAGTTTCTTCCTGCCAGTGTATAATTCTTTGTTTCTTCACCAGGGTCAGTTCTTAATGTCTCTTGTAGGCAGGAATCCCTGGACTTTGGTGGTTCCAATGAAGCAAGTGTTCCTTCTTCTCTTTTCCTGAAACAGTCATGGTTCAGCATTATACAGGGGAGAGGTTACTAGCACATCACCCTGTAATGGTTTTGTGTCTTCTAAAAAAATTCAAAGACACAGTAGGTCTGTCAGTGGATAAGGGAGAGGTTACTAGCACTTCACCTTGTCTTTTTTTCCTTTTTCCTGCTGTCCAGAAGGCACAGCAGAGCTAGAAGGAGAAATAGGCTTATCAGTCGGAGAGCCCTCCCGAGGTGGAGGGGTCTTTTTACAGTGAGAAGCATGGGTCCATTCCAGGTAGGCAGTCCTTGGCACTTCACAGCGGTGTTGGTGGTTAACAGCACTTAGAAAGGGCCTTTCCAGCATGGAGCCAAAGCAGTCTTTTGTTGATGGACATTACATAGACTCAGTCTCCTTGTTTCAATGAACAGCAGGGCTGCTAGGGTCTTTGGGTAGCACTTCTTTTATCTGTGAGAAAAGAAACCTAACACATTTCATTAATGCCTGGCAGTGTTTTGCAGATCTCATAGTTGCTTGGGCACATTCAGGCCCCCCTGTTCTTGGCTGTCAGCCAAGTCTTAGCTGTGGGCATTGTCCTGGGATGGGGCCAGCATCTTATCTTTGGACGGAGCTTGCTAGTTATTTTTTTTCCAGTTAACTCGTTCTGTTCTTTTTCCTTCTCCCCTTCTTGGCTTCTTTTAACCTACAAAGGAAACTTCCAGTCTTCATTCATACACCTTTTCCCAACAATGAACACATACACATTGCTATTATACAGTACATTAGTCTTATTATTCAATGTATGCCACATACACCCTTCCAGTAAAAGAACTTTATTACAGAGCTTTGGAGCAACAAACCAGGACAAGCACACCCACCTTTGAGGAGTCCACTCGGTACAACCTCAGGTGTCCAATAGCTTTCCTCCCTCCCCAGCCCTCTGGCTAGAAATCTGAGGTAGCCAGAAGGATCCCATGGGCAATATGGGGAATGGGTTAACCTTCCATGTCCTTGCTTCCAAAGACTGTTGGTATGCAAATTTTAACAACAATTTTGGCCATAGAACACAAAAATAATTCCTATTGTGCCAGTAAATGCATGGTATGTTGAATGCTATTCAGCTGGCATCCATTTTCTCTGATGATCTGAAAGACAAAAGAACAGAGGTCTACCCCTTCTGAGCAGTCAGTCAAGGGTATGTCTGTGTAGATTTGTTCCCGTGCTATAGCAGGGAGTTTCTTGAGCAGTTGGTGTAGTTTCTTTTGGTATGTCTCAGTGGGATCGGAGGATAGTGGCCTCTAGAATGTGGTGTTGGAGAGTTGCTTGGCAGCCTCCTGTTCATAATCCGACCTGTTCATGATGACTGCAGCACCTCCTTTGTCAGCCCCTTTGATTAGAATGTCAGGCTTGTTTCTGAGGCCGCGGAAGGCGTTGCGTTCTGTGCGGCTGAGGTTATGGGGCAAGTGATGCTGTTTGTTCACAATCTGAGCCTGTGCACCTCTGCAGAAGCACTCTGTGTAGAAGTCCACTCTGTCATTTCGACCGTCAGAAGGAGTCCACGCAGAATTCTTCTTCTCGTATTGTTGATAGGAGGGTTCCTTTGGGTGAGTGAGCTGTTCAATGGCGAGTTGAAAATATTCCTTGAGTCGGAGACGACAAAAGTAGGCTTCCAGATCACCACAGAATTGTATCATGTGCGGGCGGGTGGTGGGGCAGAAAGAGAGTCCCCGAGATAGGACAGACTCTTCTGCCGGGTTAAGGGTGTGTTTGGATAGATTAACAATATTGCTGGGTGAGTTAAGGGTACCCTTGTTGAAGCCCCCTGTGGCGTGTAGGAGTTTAGATCGTTTACTGCCCTTAATAAGCATCAGAAAATAAACACAGGAGAGAGAACCCATAAGTGTTTGGACTGTGGGAAAGGTTTCACAGAGAGATCAGCACTTCTTACACATCAGACACTTCACACAGGAGAGGGTCCTCATAAGTTCTTGGACTGTGGGAAAGGTTTCATACTAAGCTCACAACGTATTAGACATCAGAGAATCCACACAAGAGCGAGACCTTATATATGCTTGGAAAGTGGGGAAAATTGTAACTGTAGCTCAAAACTCACTCAACATGAGAAAACCCACATGTGAGAAAGACACTATAAATATTTTGAAAGTAGGAAAAGTTTAATTGGAGCTCTCGTCTTATTGCACACCTCACATTCCTTCTTAAGACAAACCTCAGAATTGCCTCGACTGTCGGAAATGTTTCCTGTAGAAGTCAGCCGTTATAACACATCAAAGGATCCACACAGGAGAGAGACCTCATCAGTGCTTGGACTGTGGGGAAAGCTTCATTCAGCGATCACCCCTTATTAAAAGTCAGAGAATCCACAGAGGTATGAGAGAGCCTAGGAATAGCCAGACTGCAGAAAAAGATTCAATTTGACTTCACACCTCAGTGACCCACACAGCAGAGAGGCCTTGAATGCGGGGGAAGCATTAGGTGCTCCCGGAGTATCAAGCATCTAGAAATCTGTACAGGGAAGAAACCGCTGAGATGTTCTCAGTGCGGAAAACGCTCCAAGTGGAGCTAACACCATGTTGGACATCCGAGGCTCCCAAGCATCCAGCTGCCCATGACTGGGGTGAGGATCCAGCAGCAGCCAAGCATCAGCTGGTCAGTGACCCACTGGCTCTGCCTGGTCTAAGCAAACCCCAGGCAGAGGAGGAGATGCCCCGATCAGCCCCTCCTCCCTGCTGCAGCCCTGGCTGCTGAGCTGATGGGCCATAGGTCGGGGAAGGGAGAGAAAGAAACACCACCAGCCGCTCCCTCTCCCTGGCTGAAGTTCCCCCCTCTCCCCACCCCTGCCAGGCAGGATCCCCCTGCCATGGAGATGAGGAGAAGGACACTTGGGCCAAACCCCACCTTCACTCTAGACACCTGTCCCCAACCCCCATCTTCCACCAGCCCCTGAGCTGGGCTTCCCCACTGACTTGAGCTGTTCCCTTTTGGGCAAGTGTCCCTGGGGGCTGGTAACTCCTCCCCTCCCCAAATCCCCCAGGGTGCTGGACTCTGGGGGAATCAAATGTTAAGGGATCAGGACTTCGGGTTCTGAAGATGTCTCTGGGGATTGAATGGCTGGGGCTGGTGGAGCTTGATATCAGGGGGAACTGGGTGCGGGGGTATCACGTGTTTGGGGATCATAGGATAAGCGCATTCAGACAGCACCACTGAGAGGCACTGATTCCCACAGGACCTTTTGTCAGAGGCCTGGAGATCCCACCTCTGCCTCCGCAGCATCAGCCTCTGAAGTTCTGGCTAGGCTAGGAGGTGTGGTCGGGATTAGCCAGCAGATCTCTGTGACCCTCCACCAGATTTCCTAGTGTAAACTCACTCTGAGCATCTTATGTGCTGTGACCAGTGTTGCCTCATTTTTTACATCCATGTGTGGAATGAATTTGGTTCTATGCACCAGTATGTGACACATCATCTCCATACTAGTTCATATGAGGGTGGGGCCAAGAGGTTTGGAGAGTGTGGGGGGGCTCCGGGCTGGGACAGAGGGATGGTGTGCAGAGGGGTGAGGGCTCTGGCCAGGTGTGCAGGCTGTGGGATGGGGCTGCAGATGAGGAGTTTGGGGTGCAGACTGCGGTGGGGAGAGGACTCCCCCCAGCCCTCTCTCACCACAGCTGCTTGGGACTGGGTGAGAGGCACCTCTCCCCAGCCGTGGCAGCTCCTGTGGCTGGGGTGAGGGAGGAGTGCCTCTCCCCAGCAGCTCCAGTGGACCTGGACCAAGCCTGGGGAGGGGCTCCTCTCCTTGCCTTCCTTCATGGCCCTCGATAGCCAGCTGGTCACGCCCTCCCCCTGTCCCACCGTGTCCTGCGTTGGCATGACAGAGAGTTGCCCCACTCACCCCACACTGATCCCTCTTGTGATCACCTCTGCACCCCATGTTCACCACTTGTGTAGGGTTATGATATTTTGTGTGCAAAGTGTGCCTGGTGAGGGATCATTGGAAAACTCATGATCTGCTGAATATTGTGCGGTTGAAATGCGTGTGACACCAGTGCATGTAGAATGGTGAGATTTTAATGTATGTTTGTTGCTAGGCTGACCATATTCCAGGTGCCCCAAAAGAGGACACTGATGGGGGGTGGGAGCTGATGGGGGGTGGGAACTGATGGGGGTTGTAGAGTTAGAGGTGCTGGAGGGGGTGCGGTGGGGATACTCATGAGGTGAGAGCAGTGTTGGCAGCTGTCACAGTGGCAGAGTGCTGGCAACAGCTGTCAGTCAGCGCCGACCTGCGGGACACTCCCCCAGGACTGGGAATCTGGGCCTGGGTGGGTGGGATCTCGCAGCAATCAATCAGCTGTGGATGCAGGGCAATTGGCTAGTTGGGAAGGTGAATAATCAGGGATGTTTCTGAGTTTCAGCACTTGTGCTCTGCAAACACCCCCGACATTTGTTGTTATGGCAAAACCCGTCAGCAGGCTCAAACAAGAGGATCTGTCCATAAGGACCCAGACATATGTCAAAGTTTTTGTTACTGAAATATGTCATAGTTCAAGGGATTGTCCCACTCAAAGTCCTGAGAGATGACAAAGGACCGACTGTGGGTGTTTGAAAACCCTTATCTGGCCGTCCATCACCAACAGGAAGAAAGGGGTAAACAAAGAAATTTATAATTCACCTGAAGGATGCTTTGGAGCTCACACACACCAGAAAGTTGCCTGACCCCATGACTGTTGGCCCCTTACTGAAACTTAGTGCACAGGGGAGGGGTTGGTTGGCTTCTCCCAGTACCAAAAGACAGGAAGATCCAATGAGAAAAGAAAACCCTGAGGCAGGCAGGCCAATGAGGGAGTCAGGTGCCAGTTCTCTGTGTGAGCTGGAGCTGCCTGCCAGAGAAGGGCAGAGCTAAGGGGAGAGGAGCAGCCAGAGCTGGGTTGGAGGCAGAGGAGTAGAAGCACTGATGCAGAGGGAAGCTGGGGCTGGAGCAGTCTGGAGCTGGGTGTGGTGAACAGCTGGGGAGAGCGAGGGGGGGGGGGATCCTGGGCAGCGTGGGATGACATCATGTTTTCCTTTCCCCTTTCCCATTTTTTCCTGAATTTTTTTTTATTACTTGCTGTTTAATAAATCGTATTTGTTCTGAACTTTCCACAATGCTGAATAGCGGCATCGGGGATGCGTCCGGAGTGAAAAGAGCACCCCAGAGTGCGGACACGACATCCTAGCCTCTGTCCTGACTGATCGCAACAAAATTTGGGCTGCAGACCCTGCAGGAATCTTGGGGCCAGCCTTGTCGGGGTTTCAGACACCAGAGTGGAAGGGGAGTCCTTGAGGTCTGGCAGATCTCCAGGTAAAGGGAGTGGGAGCGAGGACTCAGCTCCTTTTGCTATTCGATTCTATCAGGGTGGTGTATAAGCCAGAAGAGTTCCCCACAATACTAAGACCGTTTCCCCCGCTTACCACTGCATATTTATTGGTTTCTCCTAAAGTTAGGATTATAGGGGAAAGTGTCAGAGCGGCCACCAGTGAGAGTTGCTGGCCACACGCTGAGGGCACCACATTTCGTCGTGAGAATCCCTGGGCTAGACGCTCATGATGGGTCCTTCTGACCTTAGAGCCTGTGAGTGGAACAGGAGCCGGACACAGAGATGCTGCAGCGCGGTGGGTTTATCGCTAGGACCCAGGAGCAGCTGGGAGGCGGCTCTGGGGGGAGCGATCGCTGGGCTCAGGCCCGGCAGCAGGAAGTGACTCGCAGCCGCTGCGGTGACTCTGGCTCCAGGCTCCTGGCGAGATCCCCGAGCCCCGGCGGCTGGTGCTGGGAGCCCGGAGCCCGGGCTGCAGCCGGGAGAGGGGAATCTCCAGCAGGGCCCTTCCCGCTGCTCCCCAGGAGCCTCTCCCAGGGCAGAGCCCCCAGCCCGGCCAGGCCCCTTCCCGGCCCGGCCCCTGCCCCAGGGGGCCCCGCTCGGAGGGAAGGTGAGAGAGACCCGCCCCCCCCGTCACCCTCGGGCTGCAGGGGGAGGAGGATAAAGAGGGGCAGGGGGTGAGGGCAGGCTGGGGGGGGCGCAGGAGGCGGGTGCTGGGGATGCGGGGGGCAGGGTGGGATGGGGGCGGGGATGCACTGAAGGGAACACGGGGCGATGCGGGGGGATTGTGGGGCTGAGGGGAGCGAGGCTGGAATTGGGGAAGATGTGAGTCGGGGGCACTGCGAGGGAAGCAGGGGTGTGGGGAGACTGGCGGGGGACAGAAGCAAAATCCCATCCCCCCACACCCTGCTCCCAGTGTGTTACTGTCAGACACACCCGTGCTGGTGGGGTCTGTGTCTCATGAGTTTTGGGGTCGCCCAGGGCCCTGGTCTGATTTCTGGGCAGGATTCACATCTCAGCCACACCGGAGTCACTGCTGCTTTGGGCAGGCAGGGAGTGTGGCTGGACCAATGGGATCAGCCTCTGCCTGCCTGTCCCTGGGGGCTGCTGGGGAGTCCAGGGCAGCTCATTCTTTAGGTGATGCCACCAGAGGGCTCCTGCTGCTCCTAAGGGAGAGGAGTTTACACGGCAGTTTGGGAAAATCCCCCAAAGTGGCCCCTTTAGTTCTGCTTTTTTTCTAGCATTTGCTTCAGAGATACTGTTACTGGGAGGGTCTGAAGAGTCTGGGAGGGAATCACGGTGTTACATGGACTGAAGCCCCTTCTGTAACCTCCCCCATCGTCCCTCTTGCCCTGACAGGCTGAGGAATCACGTCCACGTTTTGCTCCAGATGGGCCCGTCTTCCATGAGACAGGGAAGGGAAATGTCTGTGATGGAGCCAGCTCAGGTAGGGGATTATCAGGGAGCTCCTGGGCAGGGGCAGGGAGGAGACAGGGTGTGATAAACCTGCTGATTTTCTGAGTGGGCCCATTGGTGATGGGGGAGGGGAGACGGGACATTCCCCCATTTCTCAAACAGGATATAACACCATTGCACAGGGCTGGGAGTGAGACCCCACTAGCCACAGGCTGCTGTGAAATATGAAGGGAAGCTGTTGGGATTCCTGTCCCTGGCTCAGAGCTCTGCTTCCCGTATCAGCCTGTGTCTCGCAGGTGTGTGGGAAATGAGGAGACTCTGCCCTGCTCCGTGTGCTGTGGGGAGACAAGTAGCTCTCACCTTCTCCCCATCCCCTGAAGCCTCCTGGCTGCTCTGAGCAGGGTGGGGGTGGGATTCTGCTACTCTGTCGCTCCCAGAGCTTCCATTTCTTTATCTGTCCTCACAGATGACTAGTGGGATTGTGGCTGAAGCATCAGGTAATGAGTGGGGGCTTTTGGTGTTCCAGATGCCGGTGACCTTCGAGGAGGTGGCTGTGTATTTCACCCAGGGGCAGGGGGCTCTGCTGGACCCCGCTCAGAGAGCCCTCTACAGGGACGTCATGCAGGAGAACTACGAGACGGTGACCTCACTGGGTAAGGGATTCTTGTCCCCTCGGTTATTCGAAGTCGTGGGGTCTGCATGTCTAACTCTGTTCAGGTTCTTCCCTGGTCAGTTAGCTCAGAGGCGAATGGGTTCCATAATGCACAGCTGCCGTGTGAGAGAGACTTGCATCTCTGTGCCCTCTCCAGTGGGACATGGGTGTCAAAACACAATGGACAAGCTAAACCATCCCCACCCTCCAGCTTTCAAAGGGGCATAAATCCATCATTGTCCTGTCTGTGTTGTTTCACAGCTGCACAAACAATCCCTGTTCACCTCCCTCCTTGGGAATAGCTCCAGCCATGAGGAGGGCTCTGGGCTCTGCAGGTTTAGAAAGAAGCAGGGGTTTAAGTCCAGAGCTGTGTGTGAGTCAGCAAGGCCCCCAGAGTGCACAGATCTTGGGAAAGCCTAGTGAGAGTGTAGTAATCATTCAACTCACCTCCCCAGATAACTTCCTCTGCGCAAGGGACTCGGTGACCATTTTCCCGTCCTCTTGGATTCCACGTTCCTCCAGCAGAGCGCAGGGACAGGTTCCACTCACGGAATGTCCTTTCTGACAAATACTCCACCAGTGCTCCATGCACCCTAATCTGGTCTGATTTCACCCTCTGCACAGGATTCCCCCTTCCGAAACCTGAGCTGATCGCCCGGCTGGAACGAGGGGAAGAGCCCTGGGTTTCTGATCTCCAAGTCTGCGAGGAAAGAAGGCTTCTGAGAAGCACCCGTACAGGTGAGGACTGACACAGAAACCATCTAGGGAATGAAGGAAAAAGGTTAGGATCCCAAAATATGGTGTGAGTAAGCGCCCTCAGTTCTTCCTCATCTCAGCCAGGACAGGGCTTCACTCATCAGATATAGCTCACGCCATTCCACCCAGCCTCTTCTCTGCAGGAGTTTGCTTCCCAGCTTTCCTTCTCTGTGAGTGTTTAGGTGGGATGTGGAGGCGGAGTCCCGTTGCTCAGTCTTTGTGTTGGGTTTTCCCTTTGTGCTATTCCTCTTTCTCCCCAGCACAATGACTCCTGTCTGGATTGTGTCTCTCCCAGCAGGTGCTGAGCGAGGGAGTGAGAATGAGGCGGGGAATCATCATGAGGAAGTTCCTGGGGAACTGGAACCGCAGGGGACCTTTGTGGGAAGAGCTGAAGGGAATTTTTCCCAGTGCTTGGAGCAGGCAGAAGCCTGGGGAAGTTGGCACAGGTCAGAGAGGCTTCTGGGACACCTCCCAGGGAAGAAAGTGGATGAATCTGTTAACGGTGGGGGAGGAGAGGAGGATCCCACAGCGCCGCAGACAAATCCCAAGAAAGAGACACGCTGGCACTACCTTCAGTCTCTCGAGTGCGGGAAATGTTTCATATCAAAGACACAAATAATTAGACATCAGTTAAGCCACACAGGGGAGAGACCCCACAACTGCTTGGACTGTGGGAAAAGTTTAATAAGAAAGTCAAACCTTGTTAAACATCAGGCATTACAAACAGGAGCGAGACCCCACAAGTGCTTGGACTGTGGGAAAAGTTTCACAAGAAGGTCACACCTTGTTTATCATCAGGCAATCCACACAGGAGAGAGACCCCACAAGTGCTTGGACTGTGGGAAAAGTTTCATACAGGGGTCAGACCTTGTTAAACATCAGGCATTACACACAGGAGAGAGACCCCACAAGTGCTTGGACTGTGGGAAAAGTTTCATACAGAGGCCACACCTAGTTCACCATCAGGCATTACACACAGGAGAGAGACCCCACAGGTGCTTGGACTGTGGGAAAAGTTTCATACAGAAGTCACACCTAGTTCGCCATCAGGCATTACACACAGGAGCGAGACCCCACAAGTGCTTGGACTGTGGGAAAAGTTTCATAAGAAGGTCACACCTCGTTTATCATCAGGCAATCCACACAGGAGAGAGACCCCACAAGTGCTTGGACTGTGGGAAAAGTTTCATAGAGCGGTCAGACCTTGTTAAACATCAGGCAATCCACACAGGAGAAAAACCCCACAAGTGCTTGGACTGTGGGAAAAGTTTCATACAGAGATCAGACCTTGTTAAACATCAGGCATTACACACAGGAGAGAGACCCCACAAGTGCTTGGACTGTGGGAAAAGTTTCATACAGAGGTCACGCCTATTTCGCCATCAGGCATTACACACAGGAGAGAGACCCCACAAGTGCTTGGACTGTGGGAAAAGTTTCATAGAGCGGTCAGACCTTGTTAAACATCAGGCAATCCACACAGAAGAGAGACCCCACAAGTGCTTGGACTGTGGGAAAAGTTTCATACAGAGGTCACACCTAGTTCGCCATCAGGCATTACACACAGGAGAGAGACCCCACAAGTGCTTGGACTGTGGGAAAAGTTTCATAGAGCGGTCAGACCTTGTTAAACATCAGGCAATCCACACAGGAGAAAGACCCCACAAGTGCTTGGACTGTGGGAAAAGTTTCATAAGAAGGTCACACCTTGTTCAACATCAGGCAATCCATACAGGAGAGAGACCCCACAAGTGCTTGGACTGCGGAAAGTGTTTCATATGGAGGTCTGACCTTATTAAACATGGAAGAATCCACACAGGATCTAAACTTCTGTGACACGTGGCAAGAAAGGTTTAAGCAACTTGCATGTAATTGACTCAGGGTCAACGTTTAGAGAGAGATTTTAAAAGTGTGTCCACCTTAGATAGCTAGAGATTGAAATGTAAATGTGTATTTTCAAAGACTTGGAAGAAGAGGGCAAGTCATGTCTGAGTAACCTAATTGCCTTCTATGACGAGATAACTGGCTCTGTGGATGAGGGAAAAGCAGTGGATGTGTTATTCCTTGATTTTAGCAAAGCTTTTATATGATCTCCTACAGAATTCTTGCCAGCAAGTTAAAGAAGTGTGGGCTGGATGAATGGACCATAAAGTGGATAGAAAGCTGGGTAGATCGACGGACTCAACTGGTAGTGACCAATGGCTCCATGTCTCACCTGCTCCTGGATACTGTTGTACTTAAAGTACTGCACAGGATCTTTTCAGGGGGAATAAGGCAAAACGCCACATTTATTAGTAATACATGTATTCATTAACCCTGTATTATATGCATATAATATATTACACTTACACTCACACACACACACACACAAACACACTCCGTCTCGTTGTACCAATTAGTTGCTCCCCTTAACTTCACTGGCCAGGTGAGTTAGATGGGGGAGGGGGTGGGGCCGGGCTTCTGCCGATCCGGATCGATGCTCCCATGTTGACAAGACGAGACCCGGGGTCCTCTGCAAGACACCTCACTTTTATAGCAGCTTTCCTCTTATGCAAATTTATACCAGATTTAAACTCTGTGTCTGTGTTCATTGGTCCTTTGTGTTGCTTTCTTTTGAGTGTTGTCCCAATGCTGCAAAGAGGGTGTTTCCAAAAGAAGGTGCTTGCTTCTAACCCCCGAGGCCGTCAGTATGTCTGCTTGTCTTTAATGAGCCCACTTGACACGTTTTATTGTCCTTGGGTCTGGCTCCCAGCCCCTTTCCAACAGTTGAGGCTGTCTGGAGGTGCTGCCTTCCATGCCTTGCTCATCCACACCTCATTCATTCAACAGGGCAATTGATTAAGAGGGGGTGGGGAGAGCTCTTGTTCTACTGCTAGCAAAAAGAATTTTTCTTCTATCTTATTCTATCCTTAGGGGCTATAAAATATTATACCAAGGGCAATGCAATGTTTCTAAATGAGGCTTTGATACAAAGTCCCATGAAAACAAATGTCACACGTGGGTAGACCCACCACAAGGTTATATGAAGAGGCACAATGTAAAGTCATATGAAAATTATCAGAGATTTATCTACAATACAACATCATCAGAGGGTTCTCAGTCTGCTTCTTCCGCCCTGAGACATCAAGGGACTCTCCAGTACTCCTCCTCTGCGGGTTCCAATTACCCAACGAGTGCAGGTCCTGGACTTCACCACCGCCGCTGATGTGCTGACAACACAGTAAGATAAATAGGGTTTTTTCAGTTGGTGTTTATAGATATATGGAGATATACCTATCTCATAGAACTGGAAGGGACCTTGAAAGTCATTGAGTCTAGCGCCCTGCCTTTACTAGCAGGACGAAGTACTGATTTTGCCCTAGATGGCCCCCTCAAGGATTGAACTCATAACCCTAGGTTTAGCAGACTAATGCTCAAATCACTAAGCTATCCTAGGGTGAGTTGTATTTTGGACCGGAGCTTCATGTTCCTGTTTTAAAAGCTGCTGTTTCACTGTTTGTCTTGTTATTTAGCTACTGTTCTTTCATATTTACCCCTTCCCTATATGGTATTCATTCCCTTCATACACTTACCTGTTGTTTTCATCTTTACCTATTGTCAGTTTTTATTATTTGCACTACACATAGGGAAGAGGGAGGGAGATCCATACACCAGTCCACCGGTGATAGACACGACAGAGGGTGGGTCTGCTCTTCTGAGTAAAAGGGACTTGCTTTTACATCTCAATGCCTACATCATAATACATCTAGAGCTACCGTGGCTCCCCTTTGAGGTAACATCTCCATCACCTGGAGGCTCAGGCTCAGGGGCTGGTATGGTTAGAGTGGTTCGAACCAATGGAGAACGTGCCGCTGGGGCTAGTCTCAGAGGAGTGTGATGAAGTGGGAATGTTCTGAATGTTTTCTCTGAATACCGAGTGTGTGCCTCAGTCTCCCCATGTGTTACTCAAGTATCAAGCTGGTGGGATACAGGTGTGTGATCATTGCGGAGAGCTCTAGAGGGCAGGTGTCACTGAAGAGTGGCTCCCTGGGCATAGAGAATGGCCAAAGTTCGGTATCCTGGCAAGCCATGGCCGGAGCCGGTCCTCTGCAAGGAGCCAGGCGAAGGTGCTGGAGAACAGCGAGATGGGGGAGGCCACGAGACCTGTTTTCCAGGGGGAAAGGGAAAGCACGGAGGAGGAGCAGTAGGACATCACTGAGGACGGTGGACTGAAAGTGGGTCAATCTCTTGGTTTGGGACTAAGCAGGGAGAGTCCAGGGCTCGGGACTCTGGATTCCCCCCCAGATGAACTTTGCTAAATGCTCCTGATTTCTGTGCTAACAAGCACTGTTCTATGCTGTGTTCCCAGCAACCAATAAACCCGTCTGTTTTCCAAGCTGGCTGAGAGTCACAGCTGACTGTCATGTACATTGGCCAAACCGGACAGTCTCTACGCAAAAGAATTAATGGACACAAATCTGACATCAGGAACCATAATACTCAAAAACCAGTGGGAGAACACTTTAACCTGTCTGGCCATTCAATGACAGACCTGCGGGTGGCTATCTTACAACAGAAAAACTTCAAAAACAGACTCCAACGAGAGACTGCTGAGCTGGAATTGATATGCAAACTAGACACAATCAACTCAGGATTGAATAAGGACTGGGAATGGCTGAGCCATTACAAACATTGAATCTATCTCCCCTTGTAAATATTCTCACACTTCTTATCAACCTGTCTGTACTGGGCTAGCTTGATTATCACTTCAAAAGTTTTTTTTCTCTTACTTAATTGGCCTCTCAGAGTTAGTAAGACAACTCCCACCTGTTCATGCTCTCTGTATGTGTGTATATATATCTCCTCAATATATGTTCCATTCTATATCCATCCGAAGAAGTGGGCTGTAGTCCACGAAAGCTTATGCTCTAATAAATTTGTTAGTCTCTAAGGTGCCACAAGTACTCCTGTTCTTCTTACAGCTGACTGTGGAGGTGGAGTGCACGAAACCTGTGAGGGGCGGGTCAGGCTTCTCCTTAGGCTGCCCCTGGGGTTCAGGGTGGGGCCACACGCGCAGCAGGTGGGGGGGGGGGAGTTGGGGGTGCTCAGGGGCTGGTGTCCTGCCCCTACAGTGGGCGAGGCAAGCCTCCCCCAGCCCTAGATTCACCCCCCGCTGGCTGCATCCCGTTCTTATCCCCGGCTCCTAGTCCCAGGCAGGGGGGCTGAAACAATCTTAACACTGGGTGTGCTGAGATACATTGAACCAAACTGTAAACCATGGATAGGATGGAAACCCCTTCAAGCTAGGGGTTGCAGCATGGCCCCCTCCAGCATAGATCCAGCACCTGTGCTGACCCCCACCCTGATTAGGCTCCTGGGCCCCTCTCCTTCCTCGGCCCCCAGCTGGGCCCCCCACCCAACATTCAGTTTGGCCCCGGCCCATCTTATGCCCCCCCCCCCCATTTGTCCCCCTCAGATTTCCCTGAGCTGCAGCTTCCGTCCACAGCAGCGTGGCCTCGGGCAGGGAAACAAAAAGCAGCAGAAGGGGGTGGGGGATGGGCGGTAACGTGATCCTCCCCCCGCCCCGCACACACCGGGAGCTGGCGGCAGCTTTCCCAGGCCCAGTGCAGGGAATCGCAGCCAGCTCCGCTGGGAGCAGCCTGGGGCCAAACCTCCCCCTGCAGCCCGGGAGTGACGGGGGGGGGCGGGTCTCTCTCATCTTCCCTCCGAGCGGGGCCCCCTGGGGCAGGGGCCGGGCCGGGAAGGGGCCTGGCCGGGCTGGGGGCTCTGCCCTGGGAGAGGCTCCTGGGGAGCAGCGGGAAGGGCCCTGCTGGAGATTCCCCTCTCCCGGCTGCAGCCCGGGCTCCGGGCTCCCAGCACCAGCCGCCGGGGCTCGGGGATCTCGCCAGGAGCCTGGAGCCAGAGTCACCGCAGCGGCTGCGAGTCACTTCCTGCTGCCGGGCCTGAGCCCAGCGATCGCTCCCCCCAGAGAAGACTTTCCCCCCCCCCCCGGTGGAGTCGAATAGCAGAAGGATCTGAGTCCTCGCTCCCTCTTTCTTCACCCAGAGCCTGCCTCACCTTGAGGGCTCCCCTTCCACTCTCCTGTGCGGCAAAGTCCTTATAACCCCGACAAGGCTGGGCCCAGGCTTCCTGAGGGGCTCGCCCCCCAACCTGGTTGTGACCACTCAGGACACGGGCTAGAGCGTCCCCACTCTGGGTACTTTCTTCGCTATGGACGCTTCCCTGACCTCTTCC
Source organism: Malaclemys terrapin pileata (assembly GCF_027887155.1). Taxonomy (NCBI): domain Eukaryota; kingdom Metazoa; phylum Chordata; order Testudines; family Emydidae; genus Malaclemys; species Malaclemys terrapin. Next base: position 40,251,804 of record NC_071517.1, on the reverse strand, counting down.
CTGACCATTGTCTATTGTTCAGAAGAAATGCAATTTACAAAACAGCAATTAATAAAACAAATAGGGACACAATCGGAAAGGCAAAAGGAAAATTCTTAGCCCCACTCTGCAGGGCCAGATGAACTTTTCATGGGCACGGTGCCAAACATACTTGTGGGCCCACACGGGGCAAGGTGCAGGGGGTGGAATGGTCAGTCTCCAGAGTGAAGGGCGGGCTGGGCACAATGAGGCAGGAGCGGCCCCACTCTATACAGCCCAGCAGAGGGCGCTGTTTACAAACCAGCCCAGCACTGTGCTGCCAGTGTTCCCCTTACCTTTGCAGATTCCCCCTATCTTACCTTACCTGCCCAGAGCCCCATCCTTGTGCCAGCGCCCCCTCGCCCTGAGACCTCCCCCGCTGGCCTCCCACCACAGCTGCACAGCACCCTGCACACCACACCACTCGCCCAGTGCCCCCCGCCCATAGACCAACCCACTGCCCACCTCCTTCCTCAGTCCTACCATCACAGCTGAACAGCACCCATATTCCTGAGGGGATTCTGCATCAAACAATTAAAAATTCTGCACACACTATTTTATTTCTGCACATTTTATTTGTCAGTAAATCAATGTGGAGGCTCCAACACGGCAGTGGGGAGCAAAGGCCACTGGTTGCATGGAGGTGGGAGATCACCCTGCAGCCTCCCCCCACCCCACCGCAGCGCACCCTGGGACAGGGACTCGGCCGTGACGCTGCACCTGACCCTGACACAGCGCAAGGGCCAGGCCTGCCCCAGAAACACCCTGGGGCCCTGCCCCCCTGTGCCAGGGGCACCAGGTGTGGGTGAGCAGGCTCAGACCGGCAGCAGGATCCGAGTGCAGAGGGACTTAGTGTGGGGAGATCCAGGTGGGGTAAGAGAGTTCTCTGTGGGGCAATCTGGGTGCGGGCAGCTCAGTGGGAGATCTGGATGCACAAAAGCTCATTGAGTGGTTCCAGGTGCAGGGACAATGGGACTCTGCAGGGGATCCAGGTGAAGGTGTTTGGGGCTCAGCAGAGGGGTCTACATGTAGAAGAGGTGGGGTTCATTTGGTTGGGGGTCCAGGTGCAGTTGGTTGGGGCTCAGTGGGGAGGGTGACTGGGGGGATCATCGGGGTGGTACAGATGCAGGGGAGGTGGGGCTTGTCAGGGTGAGGGTTCGAGGGGCCTGCTTAACAGGGGACTCAGCTTCTGCCAAGGGGATGACACATGCTGGGCTCCAGCTTCCCTCCCTGCCCCCTCCCCCCATTCCCGTCTCGTCCCCATCCCATGCCCCTTGCCCACCACTCCATCTCCTCCCCATCTCACTCCCATCCTTCCCCCCTGCCTCTTCCCCCTGCCCACTCTTCCCTTTTTGGCAAGAAGAGCCGTTCTCCTCCCCAGCTGCTCCTCACGCTTTGTCTGGCCCTTGCACGTCTCCCCTGCTCTCCCCAGGTGTGTCCATCTCTCCCTGCATGACTGAGAGCCCTGCTGCTGGAGCAGGCTGACAGCTGGCAGGGATGCTACGGAAACAGTGGCTCAAACTCTGCTCTGAATATCAGCAACTCCTCAGTGTCCAACTCTGCAATCGGCTCTCCGGGTGGAAGGGACTCGGCTGAGCACCTGTGTACAGATCTTTGCGTGGAGCGAGCAGACGCGTCCCATCCTAAACTGAGAACATGGACAGGATGCCTCCCAGGCACCCCTAAGTCGCAGCACCGACCTCTGTCCCTCCCACTGGTTCACAGGGGGACTGGGGGTCCCGGCCCCGAACACATTCCTGTCTCCAAGCAAAATTGTGTGTCTGGCATTTCAGGCAGTCCCAGTCCCAGTCCCCTGGCCTCCTGGGCCACTTTCCCCCTCATCTGGTAACATCCTGCATAGTCAGTTGAGCCTGCAGTCTCTGCAACTTTGCTCTGTAATTTCCTGCTCATCCCTGACTACCCCCCCGCCCCCCGAAAGCTACGGCCTCTCCCTCTCCCTCCTCCCCTCCGGGCTGATCCACCCCTTTCAACCTTGTACTGATCCCCTGCAATAACAACATGGACTGGCTCTCCCCCCTGATGCATCTGCTTCCACACATCTGCCTGTTCCAGAAACTTGGGTAGCTGATTGGGAGCAAGTTCAGGATGCTGCAAACTTAGAGTGCCCCAAACTGCGGATCGTTCAGCTCCAACTATTTCTCCAGCAATTCCACACCCCTACCATGCTCTACACCCCCACCAGGACCTGGTGCCCCTGTCTCGGGTATCCCCCAGGGACAGTCCTGGGGATGCACCCAGCACTGTGCCCATGACTGTATGCAATTAAGTGTATCCCGCCCTGTTTCCCCAGGGATTCGCTTCATCCTATTCATCCCCGCAGTACGAGAGTACACCCCAAACAACTGTTTTGCCACCTGTCCGGGGATTAGAAATGGGTGTGCCAGTCCTGCCACATCGATTCCTAAGGTGCCCCGTCCCAAAAGACTATGCCATATGATCACCTGATCCTCACGAGTTAGATCCTCCATTTCCCTGCCTACTTCCACTAGCCACAGCACAAACTGATCCCAATCCTCCCGGGGTACCTTTCCCAAACGGCCCAGTAATGTCTCCCGGTCCTTCAGGGAAAAGGGGCAGATTTCTGCCTGTTCTACTCCTTGTGGGGCATGGTCCCCTCACCCTGCAAATGGGGCCACTATTCCTGCCTCCTGCAGTTCCTCCCTCGTAGCCTCTCTCGCGGCGGCTGTAACAGTGGATCGCCGGCTTACAACGTCCACTGGCAGTGGTGGGTACAGTGTTTTTTCAGGGTAGGGTGGTGGAGATGTTTCCATCAGCTCCATTAGTGGGGTGGATGATTTGGGGTCTCCAAATCCATTGCCCCAGTGTTTACATTGATACAATTCCTCCTCTAAGTCTCCTACACTTCCCAGCAGTTCCTCTCTCTCTCTCTCCAGATTGCCTGACAAGACTCCTTTATCCGTGCAGCATCCCGTGCTTTCAAATCCGGTACCTCTCCTGCTAACACAGATTATTCTGTTAAAATCCATTGCTGTTCCGCAATCCCCTCCAAAGCCTTAATGTGTTGGAGGAGATCGGCTTTCCTTTTTACCCAGTATGCCATCCCAGCACACAAACCTTGTAATACCATTCTCTTTTTCCTACACTCCTTTCCCTTGGGGCCTCCCAAAACCACCCCCAGCTCCTTCTCAAACTCATCCCAGGTAGACCCCTGCACCTGCTATGGGCTCTGATTCTTGCTTATCCATTTGTTCAAAAAATCCATTATCCCAGCTGGCCAGAACCCACAACTACCATCACGAGAGTTCGTCATACCCCCTCCAAGCAGCTGCGCGGACTGTTGAGGAGGGGGACTTACAGGCTGCCACTCACCTATCCAGTGCGATGCATCTGAGTCACGGCACCAAGATGTTAGTGGGCTTATTCCTTCACCCTTTCGCTTACCCCGTCCTTCTTTCATAAACAGAGAGCAGCAATACGCAAAGTCCGGAGGTGAAACAAGTCAACGTTTATTAGGGCGACCTTCCAGCAAGCTTAAACCCAAGTTACTTTTCCTTATTTTCGAATCCAAACTTACTTCCTGTATGCCCCTAATTTATATATAATATTCTTAGCTATACCTTAACCAGTCTCCTAAATTTTACTTAATCAATCCTGATTGTAACATGATTAGTTAGCCATTATATCCCACCACTTTAATTAGTTTACACCCAGCCAAATTAATTACACAGCAGACAGAAACAATCACTGAACCAGACAGAGACCATGCAAATAAACACAGCAAAGTGATAACTAGAATGACAAAACAATACAGAAGTGAGGATTTCACAACTACATCTATAAAGACATACGGGTTTCCCAGCTGTCTATTGCTAAGTGAGTTCTTACCAGACAGAAAACTATCAAATTAAGTTTCCTTTTACATCTTCTAGGCTCTTCCCTTTCTCTGGAGGTGATAGGAAGTTGATCCGATCTAACAGCCCCAGATTGCCTTATTTCAACTCGTTTGGAATGTGAGGATGTGACCGTTCGCTTCCCAGCTTATGGCTGCCTCTGCTGCTTGGCCAAAGGCCTTAGCCTAAGAACAGGCCTCAGACTGTCACAGTGAGAGAAGGCCTTACACACATTCTTTTATACCTCTATAACTAGCTAAATAATAAACATACACCTACATTCTTGAAGTATAGGCCTTTACAGACAGGCTTGAATATCTATATCCTAACAATTTCATCATGCTCTAGTCCAATGTTCAATATCAGGGCGGCCCAGAGAGGACTGGAGATCTCGGTCTTACGACTCAAACTCCCCACGAATAAAGCTTAAGAAGATCTGAGATGAAAGGATCAGGTCCCAAGAGTTTATATAGACATTTTTGCAGCCTCTCGACAGCAGGCAGTCCTTGGGGGAACAATAGGTTTTGGAAATACACTCCTATTTCCCAAGCATCACAGGTAATAAAACTACATGGATTAACATAAGGTAATTATCCATAAAGCTGTTCATAGACAGTTTATCACAAACTTTAGAAAGATATATATTCTAGGGCTGTCAAGCGATTAAAAAAATGAATCGTGATTAATCACGCTGTTAAACAATAATAGAATACCATGTATTTAAATATTTTGGATGTTTTAGATATTTCCAAACATACTAATTTCAATTGCAACACAGAATACACTCCATGCATCTGATGAAGTGGGTTATAGCCCACGAAAGCTTATGCCCAAATAAATTTGTCAGTCTCTAAGGTGCCACAAGGACTCCTTGTTCTTTTTACACAATACAAAGTGTACAGTGAGCACTTGATATTTTTATTATAAATACTTGCACTGTAAAAAACAAAAGAAATTGTATTTTTCAGTTCACCAACTGTAATTACTTTAGTCCAATCTCTTTATCATGAAAGTTGAACTTACTAATGTAGAATTTTGTACAAAAAAACCTGCATTCAAAAAGAAAACAATGTAAAACTTTAGAGCCTACAACACCACTCAGTCCTACTTCTTGTTCAGCCAATCACTCTGAAAAACAAGTTTGATAACTATTTGCAGGAGATAATGCTGCCCGCTTCTTGTTCACAATGTCACCTGAAAGTGAGAACAGGCATTCTCGTTGCACTACTGCAGCCGGCATCACAAGATATTTATGTGCCCGATGCTCTAAAAAGTCATAGGTCCCTTCATGCTTCAACCACCATTCCAGAGGACATGCATCCATGCTAATGACGGGTTCTAATCGATAACATCCAAAGCAGAGCAGACCGACACGTGTTCATTTTCATCAACTGAGTCAGATGCCACCAGCAGAAGGTTTGTAAAACGGAACAGGGGACATACAATTCTCCTTCAAGGAGTTCAGTCGCAAATTGAATTAATGCATTTTTTTAAAAATGACCATTGTCAGCATGGAAGCATGTCCACTGGAATGGTGGCCAAAGCACGAAGGGACATATGCATGTTTAGCATATCTTGCACATAAATACCTTGTATTGCCAGCTACAAACGTGCCGTGCGAACACCTTCTCACACTTTCGGATGACATCATAAATTAGAAACAAAGCAGCATTCTCTCTCGTAAATGTAAACAAACTTGTTTGTCCTAGCGAGTGGCAGAGAAAGAAGTAGGACTGAGTTGACTTCTAGGCTATAGGGTTTTTAATTGCTTTATTTTTGAGTGCACTTATATCATTAAAATAATCAATGTTTCTAAGTTACACTTTCCTGATAAAGAGATTGCACTACAGTACCTGTATGAGGTGAACTGAAAAATACTACTTCTGTTTTGCATGTTTACAGTACAAGTATTTATAATAAAAAATAATATAAAGTGAGCCCTGTACACTTTCTCTTCTTTGTTGTGATGGAAATCAATATATCTGAAAACGTAGAAAAACATCCAAAAACCATTTAACAAATTCCAATTGGTATTCCATTGTTTAACAATGTGATTCATCGAGATTAATTTTTCTAATCACAATGAATTTTTTTGAGTTAATCACGTGACTTAACTGCAATTAATCAAGAGCACTACTATCTTCTTCCAATTTTTTAACAACACCAGTTTACATTTCAAAGTTCTAGGCTCTGTTTCTTGGAATGGCCCCAAATACATTTACACACATTTCTAACATGTTTCAAAAGGTTGGAGCTGGTCAATGAGCATGCAAGGTTCTTAACTCTTTCGAACCAGGTGCCACAGAAGTTTAGATCGTGTGTGAATTCGCCAATGTTTAATGAGGTGTGATCTCTGTGTATAACTTTTGCCACAGTCCAAGCACTTCTGGGGGCTCCCTCCTGTGTGGACTGCCTGATTTTTAGCAAGGTCTGTGTGGATTAGCTGATTTTTAACAAAGTCTGACCTATGTAGGAGACTTTTTCCAGTCTGAGCTCTGATGGGATCGTTCGCCTGTGTGGATCCTCTGAGTGTTATAAGATTTGATCTTTCTGTGAAACTTTTCAGATGGTCCAAACACTTATGGGGTCACTCTCCTGTGTGGATTGCCCAATCTGTTTCTGAAACCTTTCCCAGAGTCTTATGGTCTCCCTCTTTTATGGACTGCTTGATGTTTAACAAATGCTGACCTCCATCTGAAACTTTTCCCACAGTCTAAGCAATTGTGGGGTCTCTCTCCCGTGTGGATTGCCTGATGTTTAACAAGGTCGGACCTCTGTATGAAACTTTTCCCACAATGCAAGCACTTATGGGGTCTCTCTCCTGTGTGGATTCTCTGATGATTAACGAGGGCTGACCTCCATGGGAAACTTTTCCCACAGTCTAAGCACTTATGTCCCTCTCCGGTGTGGATTTTCTGATGCATAAGAAGATGTGATCTCTGTATGAAACTTTTCCCACAGTCCAAGCACTTATGGGGTCTCTCTCCGGTGTGGAGTGCCTGATGTCTAATAAGGTCCCACCTCTGTATGAAACTTTTCCCACAATCCAAGCACTTATGGGGTCTCTCTCCTGTGTGGATTCTCTGATGTATTAGAAGACTTGACCTCTGTATGAAACTTTTCCCACAGTCCAAGCACTTATGAGGTCTCTCTCCGGTGTGGATTCTCTGATGATTAACGAGGGCTGACCTCCATAGGAAACTTTTCCCACAGTCTAAGCACTTATGTGTCTCTCCGGTGTGGATTTTCTGATGCATAAGAAGATGTGATCTCTGTATGAAACTTTTCCCACAGTCCAAGCACTTATGGGGTCTCTCTCCGGTGTGGAGTGCCTGATGTCTAATAAGGTCCCACCTCTGTAGGAAACTTTTCCCACAATCCAAGCACTTATGGGGTCTCTCTCCAGTGTGTATTCTCTGATGTATAAGAAGGCGTGATCTCTGCAGGAAACTTTTTCCACAGTCTAAGCACTTGTGGGATCTCTCTCCGGTGTGGATTGCCAGATGTTTAACAAGGGCTGACCTCCGTATGAAACTTTTCCCACAGTCCAAGCACTTATAAGGTATCTCTCCAGTGTGGATTGCCTGATGTTTAACAAGGGCTGACCTCCGTATGAAACTTTTCGCACAGTCCAAGCACTTATAGGGTCTCTCTCCAGTGTGGATTGCCTGATGTTTAACAAGGGCTGACCTCCGTATGAAACTTTTCGCACAGTCTAAGCACTTATGGGGTTTCTCTCCGGTGTGGATTGCCAGATGTCTAACAAGGACTGATCTCCATGTGAAACTTTTTCCACAGTCTAAGCACTTGTGGGTTCTCTCTCCTGTGTGGACTGCCTGATGATTAACGAGGACTGACCTCCATAGGAAACTTTTTCCACAGTCCAAGCACTTATGGGGTCTCTCTCCGGTGTGGATTGCCTGATGTCTAACAAGGGCTGATCTCCAGGTGAAACTTTTCCCACAGTCTAAGCACTTATGTGGTCTATCCCCTGTGTGGATTTTCTGATGTGTAATCAGCGCTGACTTCCAAATCAAACAATTCCTGCCCTCCAGGTACCGAGAGGATCTGTCGCCCAGGTGGCTTCTCCCATGGTTAGCAAGATCTGAGCACTTGTTGAAGGTTTCCCCACAGTCCAACCATTGAAGTGTTTTCTCTCCAGTATTTATTGCCTGAAGCGTAACAGAACCGAGGTATTCATAGCATTTGTCTCCCTTGGGGGTTGTCTCCCTGGCTGTGGGATTCCTGTGTCCTTCCCCATATATAACAAATTCATCCATTTGCTCCCTTAAGGGTTTTCCCAGCAGACTCTTTGACCTCTGCCAATTTTCCCAGGCTTCTCCCTGTTCCAAGCACTGGGAAAATTTCTCTTCAGCTCTTCCCACAAAGGTCCCCTGTGGTTCCCCATGCCCAGAAACTTCCTGCTGTCGATTCCCATCCTTATTCTCACTCACTCTCTCATCATCTGCTGGGAGAGAGACAATTCAGACAGGAGTCATTGTGCTGAGGAGAAATCAAGAGGAATAGCACCAAGGGAAAACCCACCATACTAAAGCTGCACAGACAGAGCAATTGGATTCTGCCTCCACATCCCACCCAAACTTTTACAGAGAAGGAAAGTTGGGAAGGAAACTCCTACAGGTAACAGGACACATTCGAAGCGATATCAGTGATATCTGCTGCCTGCAACCCTGCCCTGGATGCGATGAGGAAGGAACTGAGGGCACTTACTGATCCCTCATTTTTGGGATTCTCAACTTTTTCCTTCATTCACCAGATGGTTTGTGTGTCAGTCCTCACCTGTGTGGGCGCCTCCTGGGATCTCTCTTCCCTCATAGGCCTGGAGATCGGGTACCCACGGCTCTTTCCCTTGTTCCAGCTGAGTTATCAGGTCAGGTTTGGGAATGGGGAATCCTGTGCAGGGAGTCAAGTATCAGGGGATAGCCGTGTTAGTCTGTATCTACAAAAACAACAAGGAATCTGGTGGCACCTTAAAGACTAACAGATTTATTTGGGCATAAGCTTTCGTGGGTAAAAACCTCACTTCTTCAGATGCATAGAGTGAAAGTTACAGATGCAGGCATTATATACTGAGACATGGAGAGAAGGGAGTTACTTCGCAAGTGGAGAACCTGTGTTGACAGGGCCAATTCAATCAGGGTGGATGTAGTCCACTCCCAGTAATAGATGAGGAGGTGTCAATTCCAGGAGAGGAAAAGCTGCTTCTGTAATGAGCCAGCCACTCCCAGTCCCTATTCAAGCCCAGATTAATGGTGTTAAATTTGCAAATGAATTTTAGTTCTGCTGTTTCTCTTTGAAGTCTGTTTCTGAAGTTTTTTTGTTCAATGATAGTGACTTTTAAAGTCCTAAGATACAACCGAATTTGCTCCAACCCCTCAGACAGAGACAAACTGTTTCAGTATACAATGCCTGCATCTGTAACTTTCACTCTATGCATCCGAAGAAGTGAGGTTTTTACCCATGAAAGCTTATGCCCAAATAAATCTGTTAGTCTTTAAGGTGCCACCAGACTCCTTGTTGTTTGTGCAGGGAGTGAAATCAAACCACATCAGGGTGTGCAGAGGACTGAGAGCTCTGAATGTCTCAGAAAGGACATTCCGTGAGTGGAACCTGTCCCTGTGCTGGCGAATGTGGAATCTAAGGGGACGGGAATGTGGTCACTGAGCCCCCTCGGGGGAGGAAGACATCTGAGGAGCTGAGGGGAATTGTGATGCACACCCAGCTCTAGTGTTAAACCCCTGCCTATTTCTAAACCTGCGGAACCCAGATCCCTCCACCGGGCTGGAGCTGTTCCCAAGGAGAAGGGAGAAGAGGGATTCTGTTTGCGACCAAGAAACAACACAGAGAGGACAATACAAGGCTTCTCCACCTAGCAAGCTAGCGGGGTTGGGTGGGGATGATTTACTATGTGCCTTAGGGTTTGACTCCCTGGTCTCACTGGAGAGTGATGAGAGAAGAACGTGACCAGTGTCAGACATGCAGATCCCTCCAGCTTCAAATAACCAAGGGGCCAGGAATCCCTTACCCAGCGAGGTCACCGTCTCGTAGTTCTCCTGCATGATGTCCCTGTAGAGAGCTCTCTGAGCAGGGTCCAGCAGAGCCCCCTGCCCCTGGGTGAAATACACAGCCACATCCTCGAAGGTCACTGGCATCTGAAACAACAAGAATCCCCCACTCAGAACTTGCTGCCCCAGCCACAATCCCCCTAGTCACAGGGGAGGAGGGACAGAGAAGCAGAATCCTCCCAGCACCCTGCTCAGAGCAGCCAGGAGGCGTCAGGGGGTGGGGATAAGGTGAGAGCTCCTTGTCCCTCCCAGCACACAGAGCAGGGCAGGGTCTTCTCATTTCCCACACACCTGCCAGCCACAGGCTGATAGGGGAAGCAGAGCTTTGAGCCGGGGATGGGACAGGAATCCCAACAGCTTCCCTTCATATTTCACAGCACCCTCCGGCCAGTGGATCAGGCCCCAGCACTGGGAGTCTGGTCAGTTTTCCCAGCCCTGCCCAGAGGGGGTTTTCCTGGTTCAGAAATGGGGGAATGTCCACCCTTCCCCCCATCTGCTAATGGTCCTGTTCAGAAAATCAGACCCCGGATGATCATGTTCCAGCAGGTTTATCACACCCCGTCCCACCCCCGGTGATTAACCCCTCTACAATAACACCACCACCACCACCACAAGCTCCCTGAAAATCCCCTACCTGAGATGGCTCCATCACAGCCATTTCCCTGCCCTGTCTCCTGGAAGACGGGACGATCTGGAGTGAAACGTGGACGTGATTCCTCAGCCTGTCAGAGGAGCAGGAAGATTGGGCAGGTTTCATAAGGGGCTGGAGTCCATGTCCCCCCAATTCTCCCAAGGCTCTCCGCCTGCAGACAGACGCTCTGATTCTAGGACTCTGCCATGCTGGGAAGAAACCCAGTTAGTTCATTCCCATCCTGGCCAGGACCCAACCCCCACATTAGAACTAAACCCACCAAGTCCCTTCTAAAACTTCCCAGAACAGCATCTCTGAGAAAAACACTGGAAAAAGAGCAGAATCAAAGGAGTCACTTTACGGCACTGCCCCACAGTGTATTGTAACCCCTCTAGCTCTCCCCCGTCTCCCTCAGTCCTGCGGTGCTCAGCAGAGTGAGCAACTGGCTTTTCCTCTCTCAGCTCCTCCCCTTGTTCCCAGGAGAGCTGACTGCCCCGGGGGTGCAGGGAATGGGGCAGGGCTGGGAGCTGGGAACCTCCCTCCCCACTTCTTGCTCCTGCTGCCTTTCAAGTCTCTCCGCTCTCCCTTTTCATCTTCTTCCCCCACCCTGGGAGAACGGGTGACTGCCCAATTGTCGTGGGCCTTTGCTCTCCTTAGGCAGCTCAGCCACTGACACTGGTAACGGGGGTTGAACCCGGCTGTGTCACTGAGGGCAGCAGCTCTGGGACTCCCAGACACAGGGCGCCCCTCCCCATGTAGGGCCACACTCCCCAGCTGGTCCCTGAAAGGGGCCCTTTGTGCAGAGTCATTTCCCTGCCCCACTCCAGCCCTTTCCCCAGGTCTCTCCATCACCTGGAGGCTCAGGCTCAGGGGCTGGTATTGTCAGAGTGGTTCCAGCCACTGGAGAAAGTGCCCGTGGGCTGGTCTCAGAGGGGTGTGATGAAGTGGGAATGTTCTGAATGTTGTCTCTGAATACGGAGTGTGTGCCTCAGTTTCCCCATATGTTACTCAAGTATCAAGCTGATGGGATACAGGTGTGTGATCATTGCAGAGACCTCTGGAGGGCAGTTGTGACTGCAGAATAGCTGCCTGGGCATAGAGAATGGTCAAAATTCTGTATCCTGGCAAGTGATGGCCAGAGCCTGTTCTCTGCAAGGAGCCAGCCCAAGGTGCTGGAGAACGGTGAGAGAGGAGGAGGCCATGAGACCTGCCCCCCTCAGATCTCCCTAAGCTGCAGCCTCCGTCCGCACCAGCGTGGCCAGGGGCAGGGAAACAAAGCAGCAGATGGGGGGAGGGTGATGGGTGGTAACGTGATCCTGCCCCCACCCCGCACACACCGGGAGCTGGCGGCGGCTTTCCCGGACCCAGGGCGGGAATCGCAGCCAGCTCCAGTGGGAGCATCCTGGGGCCAAACCTCCCCCTGCAGCCCGGGGGTGACGGGGGGGGGCGGGTCTCTCACCTTCCCTCCGAGCGGGGCCCCCTGGGGCAGGGGCCGGGCCGGGAAGGGGCCTGGCCGGGCTGGGGGCTCTGCCCTGGGAGAGGCTCCTGGGGAGCAGCGGGAAGGGCCCTGCTGGAGATTCCCCTCTCCCGGCTGCAGCCCGGGCTCCGGGCTCCCAGCACCAGCCGCCGGGGCTCGGGGATCTCGCCGGGAGCCTGGAGCCAGAGTCACCGCAGCGGCTGCGAGTCACTTCGTGCTGCCGGGCCTGTGCCCAGCGATCGCTCCCCCCAGAGCCGCCTCCCAGCGGCTCCTGGGTCCTAGCGATCAACTGACCTCCTTGCGCTTCTCCTCACTGTGTCCAGCTTCTGCTAGACTCACAGACTTTAAGGTCAGAAGGGCCCATCGTGAGCACCTAGTCCAGGGGTTCTCACGAACACATTTTTGGTGGCCTCAGAGTGCGGCCAGCAACTCTCACTGTTGGCCGCTGACACGTTTTCCTAAAATACTTAATGAACTTTAGGGGAAACCAGTAAACATGCGCAGAGGTAAGCAGGTAAATGGTCCTGCTATTGGGGGGAACTTTCCTGACTTAAACACTCCCCCCCACTCGGTGGAATCAAATAGCAGAAGGATCTGAGTCCTCGCTTCCTTCACCCAGAGCCTGCCTCATCTTGAGGACTCCCCTTGCACTCTCCTGTGTGGCAAAGTCCTTATAATCCCGACAAGGCTGGGCCCAGGCTTCCTGAAGGGCTCATCCCCCAACCTGGTTGTGACCACTCAGAACACGGGCTAAAGCGTCCCCACTCCAGGTACTTTCTCCGCTCCGGAGGCTTCCCTGACCTCTTCCCTGGCCATTGTCTATAGTTCAGAACAAATGCAATTTACAACACAGCAGCTAATAAGAGAAATCAGGAAACAATGGGAAAGGCGAAAGGAAAACACTTCACCCCACTCTGTGGTTGGGGGCGGGAAGCACAAACAGCTTCTCTGGAATGCCAGGGCAGTTCACAGTCTGTCCCTCCCATGTCCCAGGCCTCCTGCCCAGGCCCTGGCTGTGCTGCAGGGATGCTGCGGGTCAGACATGTGCTCTGGCAGTGGCCACACACCCACAGGCTCTAGGTGACAGGACCTTTCTTCCCAGTGTCCCTGGAAAGGTGCAAATCCAGAGGACAAATAAAAAGCCTCCGAACTTGGTAATCTCTGTAACTGATTGGGGGGACAGGGAGTGGTAAACTCGTGATCTTTGAGCACTTCTGGCTGCTGACCTAGTTCTGTCCCTGCCCTCCCCCAGGGTTCCACGGGGTGCAGGCCATGGACTGGGACATCCCCGGGGGGTGGGGGAAACGCCAGTACAACAGGGATGACTTAATCAACTTCCACGTCCAGCCTCGCACCCGTTACCCCTCTCTGCATCTGGACTCCTCCCTCCTGGAGCCACAGCCCTGCTCCCAGCCCTACCTCAAGTGGGTGGGGGGCGCAGACAGGGATAAGGGGGGGCACCGCACCCCTACTCTAAAAACTGTTCCACTGGGCCCAGAGCAATTCCAGTCTCTCCCCCTGTGCTTTGCTGGGCTAAACCAGTCATGGTGGCAGTCAGGATGCTGGGCAGATCCCCATGTTGTGAACTCCTTAACATGTAACCAGTAGATTTTTAATAGTTGAAACAGTTACTTTTTACATGCTATTTTCATCCCTAATCTGGACACCTGCCTTGTAGCTTCAGAGCCCTTAGGCAGAATCCTCCGCAAACCCCCAAAGCTTCCCTATTTCCAGTAAAAGAATTCCCCTCTGGCTGCTGGGTGGGGCAGCCCCTCCCCCTCTTCTGCCCCATGGGGTGGGGGAGTTGCCATTGTATCTTTCCCTCTTCTTCTCCCCGACCCCTACCATCTTTCCCTCCCTTCACCAGCCAATCTGCTTTTGCTCTCACAGACTACCCTCCCCACTTCCCCTCTTTCCTTTGCAGTGACCCCCTCACTTAGAGTTTCCCTCTCTTGTAGCCCTGTTCCCATCCACCTCATAAGTCTTCCCTGATTCCCCTGCATTGCCCCATCTGTTCTGCAGCACCCTGCCTTGCCCACTGCATCTACCCCTGATCCATCCCTCATCCCCCCTCAATACAACCTTATCTACACACACCCTTCCCCTCTTCAGCCCTCTTTCAGCTCTCCACTTCTTCCCCCCCACACCCCATCCCAGGTGTGGCTGTCCCAGCCCCCAGTGCAGCATGGGTAGGCTTCCCCCCTCCTCTGCACACAATGGGAGATAGGAAACTTCCCTGCAGGAATGTGCTACCTGTACCAGTTGCTGATCTGTAACTGGTTTATAAGAAATGGCTATTGTAAAAAAAATCTGCTCTCTGGTGTAGCAAATGACTACAGATAACAATTTGTCCCCTGCACTCTTTTCTTGTTCCCTGCACTCATGGCAGAACTAAGTATTATCTAGACCATTCCTGACAGGTGTTTGTCAGCTGCCTGCCCCCCCTCCCGACCAGTCAATTTTTGCCCCCTACTCAGACCCTGGCTGTCCCCCCTTCTCCGATTTGTCCCCTTTGGCCCTTTTTAACCCCTGTAAAAAGCAGTCAGCACAATCCCATGCTTAGTAAGGGCAGTGGCTTCAGGAGATATTACTGAGCATGCTCAGTCCACCATAAGTAGCACATACCTACAGGGAGCAGTTTTCTGTACTGCACCCGTGAGAGAGTTAATTAATCCACCCCAATGGGCGATAGCAGCTATGTCTGTGGGAGAAGCTCAAAAAATAAATAAATGCCAATTGACTCTCCTATGGTAGGAGGCAGGCACGTGGGAAATGCCAGCCAGAGAGGATTTCCCTGATAGTTAAGATTTCCAACTCTCCCGGACTAGACGCCATTGTCACAAATGGTGTCTGATCCAGGAGAATTGGCAACCCTACTGGCACATGAAATTTTTTCACCAAAGGCCCTAGAAGAGGCTAAAAAGCTGAAGAATGATCAGCTCTGGTCTGAGCATAGCAGGCCGGGGCAAGGGAGGCTAAGCAATGGTGGTTGAAACATGAAGGGACAGAGGAATCCTTAGCGCATCTGGCATGTAAATATCTTGCGACTCTGGCTGCAACAGTGTCATAAGATTGCCTCTGCTCACTTGCAGCATTACCTCCTGCAAATGGAAACAAACTTGTTTGTCTGAGCGATTGGCAGAAGAAGAAGTAGCACTGAGTGGACTTACAGGCTCTGAAATTTTACATTGTTTTATTTTTGAATTCAGGTATTTTTTACATCATTCTACAATTGGAATTTCAACTTTCATGATAAAGGGATTGGGCTACAGTACTTGTAATAGGGGAATTGAAAAATACGATTTCTTTTGGGGGGGTTACAGTGCAAATACTTGTAATAAAAAATAAAGTGAGCATTGTACACTTTGTATTCTGTGTTGGGATTGAAATAATATATTTCAAAATGGAGACAACATCCAAAAATATTTAGAGAAATGGTATTCTATTATTGTTTAGCCGTTCAAATAATCATGTGATTAATCAGGATTAATTGTTTTAATCATTTGAAATCCCTAGTTCCAATTGATTTCTTTGATAAAAGTATATGGTAAAAAAGAGAAAGGCAGCAATTTTTCATTAATAGTAGCTGTGACACTTTTGTATTTTTCTGTCAGATTTTGGAAGCAAGTCATTTTTAAGTGAGCCAAGTAGGCAAGACAGATCAGACTCCTGAGAGGGGCGCAGTGGTGGGGAAAGGCTGAGAGCAACTGGCATATAGGACTAACAGAGAGAGCACACTAGAGAACACACAATGGTAGGGGGCGGGGCACTTCAGCGGTTTACTGGACTACAACTGGGGGACAAGAACAGCACCCTGCAATCCTTCAGGAAATCAAAAGGAGAGCACACTTTGCATTCATGAAAAGGGGGATTTCATCAATGATGGCTGGTGACCCTGGGAGAATGCTTTAACCATGGATTTTACCTGTAAAAGTTAATCTCAGCCTATCTGAATCCTGTTACACCTGGTGTTTGGTATGTAACCTGTTGGTCTTATTGCTTCGCTCACTATCTCTTCAATCTGAACTAATAAACTCTTGTTTGTTTTCACTAAAATATACATCTCAGTGCTGTGATGTTCTATTGGTGCTGATCCTCAGTTGAATCAAATAAGCTGGTGTTGTCCCGACGGCTTACCTGGGAATTTCTGAGTGTCCAGTGGAGAGGGGCTGGACACTACAGAAGGACATGTCAGAGGGGCTGGAGATGAGGTTGCGCCTAGTGTTAATCTGTAAGGCAAAGTAAGGACTGGCAGAGCCCTGATGAGTTCATGTGGGGAGGTAAAAGGCTGGGGGTGACAGGGAACTGACAACCATTAAAGCAGAAGCACGGCTCCCTCGCGCTGAGACGGGGGTGGGGGGAAACAAGGAGATTCACTGTCCGGGGTGTTGGGGCGGTGCTGAATTATTATGAATTACTGCACTTGTTATTAATTAATGTGGTGAACATGAATGTGGTACAGCTTGACATGTCTGAATTTGCTAGAGGATTCTGGGAGCAGGGCCTTCTGAGCATCACATGGTTACTGTGGAAATTTTTTATTCTGCGTGTCTGTTCTGTTCCTGACCTTTGTCAGTCAATATGCCAGCTCACTAGGTAAAGAAAATGTATAATCACAAGATCAGTGATCGTGGCACAAGCTGACCTGGGGCAAAATGACCCCTTTGGAAGGCATCGCGCTGACAGCTTGAGTGAATGATTGATGAGAGTGTAAACGTGGGGTGATGTCTGGTGGGTGCCCCTTCAGCAGTCCCTTCCAAAGTATTAATTAGGAGAAAATTAGTAATAAAATGTCCACAAGGCATATGAGTCCTTTGAAAACCACTGCCTCGGGGGAATCCTTGATAGCCCAGGTGACTGTGAATAGAAGACAATGAAAGAGAGAAATCCTCATCTAGATCGATAGCTATACGTGCTTTGCGAGCCAATCAGAATACTGTGTGGGGCCAGTATAAATATTGAGGGTTTATGCTTGGGGAATTGAGGCTCACTAGGGAGACATGAATTAGACAACCTTATACTGCTTCTGGAATTCTTTCTTAAATAAACTGTTGTGCATGGAGTCTACTGAATCTGACTTGTTGATTGGTACCGAGAAACATTCTGCCCAACTGTGAGCTGTTAAAGAGCCATCTCAACATTTGGTAGCAGAGGATGGTTACCATGTCAGTGAATAAGTTAACTGTTTCTAAACTGGTTGGATAAGATAAAATATTGTCTTAAGATATTAGACTCAGTGGACAGGAAACGAGGATAGGATCAGATTGGGATCAGATTGGGATCAGATTATTGGGAGAGAGGGAAATACACAATCACATGGAGTTGAATTAGTGCTATCTTCAAGTCTATGATGTTCTGCAAGTGCAAGCAAGCCGGTTTTACTCTGGAGGACAAGGGGGATGCCCCGAAGCCTCCGGCTATGGTTAATGGGTGCTTGTTAAGACAGGTGTTTAAAAGCTTGGGGTCTGATCCATGTGTGACTGCTGCAGTCTCTACACTCCATAAGAAATGTTTGGACAACTTGTTGTTGGGGTATCAACAGGGCAATTCTCCCAAGAAAGTCCAAACAGCAGCACAAGTCATCTGTGCTATGTCTCAGGCTATAAATAAGCTCACAGAAAAGCATAATGCCTGTGAATATGAAAATGAAAATTTGGAACAGGAATTGGAAAAACTAAAATTGCAACATGAAAACCAGAAATGAAATCTGGATAGTTGGATGGTGGCAGGGGTCCCTTCCAGGGTGTGGTCAAGGAGCAGGGGGGGTTGGATGGGGTTCGGGGTTCCGGGGAGCATTCAGGGAGTAGGGGAAGGCTGGAAGGGGTGGGGGTACCAGAGGGTGGTCAGTGGGTAGGGAGCAGGGGGGTTGGATAGGGGCAGGGGTCCCGGGGGGAAGTCAGGGTGCAGGGGAGTGCATAGGAGGTGGGAGATCTGGGGGGCAATCAATGGGCAGGGAGCGGGGCGGTGTTGGATAGGAGAGGATCTAAACTTACCATGCACAGAGCAGTCGCCCTGTATCCCAGACTCCGACAGCCCCATCCCATTGTGTGACGTATTAGTCCGAGCATTCTTTTCTCTCGTTTTCCCTTCTAGGACATCAGAGGCACCTAGACCAGACATGTGGCTCCTTCTCACACCCTCTCATACTTCTTGAGACTGGGCAGGGGTTAGACACCAGGTGAAAGCTACGTCTCCCCTCAGCACAGTGTGGACAGGAGCCACATTTCTGCTACTTTCACTTTGTTCAAGTTAACCTTGAGGTTCTCGCCCTGTGAACAAAACGGTGGATTTACCCATCCCGGGGGAAAGATTATGAACTCGTTACATCCCTGGGGGATTGGCAGCCTGTAGACACTGGGATATAATATGGGCCTTTCACTGCTAGGTCTCTGCTTACCATAGTCACTGACTTTTATTTTTCCCTGGAGGGCTCCACCCCTGCTCTGCCCTCAGGTCCCACCCCTGCTCTGCCCTCAGGTCCCGCCCCCACCATGCCACTCACCTGAGGCCCTGCTCTCACTCCACCTCTTCCTGACCCCACTCCACCCCCTCCCCTAAGGCCTTGCCCTCTGTCTGCCTCTTCCTGCCCCTGCTCCAACCCCTCTCCGAAACCATAGCCAATCTGCAGCTTGCTACTCTCCGCCCTCCCTCAGGCACCTCCCCTAGCCACCAAACAGCTCATTGGCAGCCCGCAGATCAGCTGTGGCTGGTGGGTGCTGAGCTCCCCCTATATTTTTTCCACAGGGGTTTGAGCTCCGGAGCACCTATGGGGTCAGCACCTCTGCTGCTTACAATCATGGGTCCGAGCAGTGACCAAGTATAAAGAGTGACTTACAATGAGACTTAGCCCACATCCTGTTGTTAATGGGCAAGTCGGTAAGGCCTAAATTTACAACAGTGGCCTAATTGTGGGTGTCTCGGTTTATCTCCTTGAAATACAGGACTTCAGGCACATTTTCCACCTGCATTCACACCTGCAGCCGGAGTCAGTGGGCGCTGCGGGTGCCCAGCCCCTTGGAGAACCAGCCCCTAAGCACTTAGGTCAGGACCCAAATTTGGACCCTAAATCAAATACAGCCTTGACATTTGGACCCAGCCCATCATTGTGCTCTGGCTCCTGTGCCGGCTAGCACGGCTGTTTGTGTCTCCTCCCCAGCAGCCGCAGGCACAGGGAGTGCTCCTGGGCGGGGTGGGAGGGAGTGGGGTTGGGGCACGGACAGGCTGGAGGAGGAAGGGACGGAAAGGGATAGAGGGGTGTGGCCAGGGTGAAGCTGCACCTCTTATACTTGGCTGAGCCGCAACCTCTCTATTAACCACCTTGTTAAACTGCTGCAACACTGGACTCGGGTAACTAGCTGCATCCGCAGCAGCATCTCTGCGCAGCACGGCTCCCCCACCACAGCTGAATTCCCTCTCCTTGTCCCCGATGGCGCCTTCCCAGACTGCCCCAGGCCTCCTCAGTCTGTCCCCACATCCCCTCCTGCAGCCGCAATGGGCAAGTGGCCTGAGAGGTCTCTGTTTATCCCACACCATGTGCCCTGCATCCCCTAATGCGAGCTCCCCTCACACCAGCTGCCCTCGGCCATTGGGCCCCAGCCCTCACCTGGGGGACAGGAGCTTGATCTCCCTGCAGTCCCTGGTCTCTCTGCTGGGACTGACAAACAGGGAGGAAATGGGTGCAGGGCTTGCTGGGTGTGGTTGTGTTACACGGTCACCTGCCCCACTAGGGCCCAGGCTGAGATCCCAGCACATTCCACAGGCCCCTGAGCTGCCATCAGATGGACTTTCAGCCTCTGTCCCTATGGGGGTGGGGGAGGCACTGGGTTATAGCCCTGGGGGAGCTGCTGGGGAAGGGAGGAGACTTACCTGCTCACAGACAATTTTAAACATTATAAAGCTTCAACTTTTTGAATCTCAGTGTCTAGTGTCATTAAATAGTTCTGGTCTGACCAAAATATTTTCTGATCCCTCCATAATTTCCCACAACCCTGACACTTTAAATTGGAATGAAATGCTTAAAACCCAGATTGTTGTGCAACTCTGAAAGTTTAATCAATAAAATATAAAAATTGCTTAAAATAAACATTATCTGTCACAATTATATATTATAAAAAAATTCTGCCCAGTCTGACTATTACTCCTGAAACACAGTTCCTACTCCTCCAGGCTCATCCTCACAGGGGGATGCCCCAGTGACCCTCCACACCAGCACAGGGGCTGACGGGAGGCCGGGAGCCCTTTGGGATTTTAATTACAGGCTAATTTCACTGAAAGTTCCCTGTCACAAGTGTGATTGTAAATTTTTTCACTAAAGCCTCCAGGGGTGAAATTTGCTGTGTGGTTCCTGCTCAGGAAACAGCAGGAGTCATTTTCAAGCAAGGAAACACCCCCTTACTGCTGCAGGCGGGGCATAGTGTGAATTCAGGAAATTGAAACTAACCCTGATCCACTGCCCAGAGGGAGCCATGGCTGCAGAGAACCCCGTGGAAAGTCTCCAGGAGGAAGCTACATGTCCCGTCTGTCTGGAGTATTTCACAGAACCTGTCACTCTGGAGTGTGGGCACAATTTCTGCCGAGCCTGCATCAGCCAGTGCTGGGAGGGATTCGATACAGCCGCCTCCTGCCCTCAGTGCAGAGAAACTGTGCAACAGAGAAACCTCAGGCCCAACAGGCAGCTGGCAAATGTCATAGAAATCGCCAAGCGGCTGAGTTTACAGGCAGCAAAGGCAGCAGGAGGGGATGGGGTGTGTGGGGAACACCAGGAGACTCTGAAACTGTTCTGTGAAGAGGATCAAACCCCCATCTGTGTGGTGTGTGACAGATCCCGGGCTCATCGCTCTCACACTGTGATTCCCATACAGGAAGCTGCCCAGGAGTACAAGGTAGGGAATTGCTGTCAGATTGAATGGGTTAACTTTTGGGTTTTAATGATAGGCTAATTGCACTGAAAGTTACCTGTCATGGGTGTGACTCATCATTCAGCTCTGTAAAGTCTTCATTGTACAGGAGATGATATAACAAAATTAATGATCTGGCAGTGTGATAACAGAGGCAAAATATCAGGTCTTGAAAGTAGGATCTACCCCACCCCTTCCCCAAGGCCTCTCCCATTCCCCACCCCCGAAGCCCCACTCACTCCATACCCCCCTCTCTCCATTTCTCGCTCTCCCCAACCCTCACTCACTTTCACCGGTCTGGGGCAGGAGGTTGGGGTTCAGGTGTGGGGGCAGACTCTTGGCTAAGGACAAGAGGTTTGCATGTGGGAGGGGGCTCTGCACGGAGCCTTGCTCAGGATGTTGGGGTGCAGGAGGGGGTGATGGGTGCAAGCTCTGGGAGGGAGTTTGGGTGCAGGAGGGGGTTCCAGGCTGGGGCAGTCTGTTGGGGTGCAGGAATGGGTATGGGTGCTGGCCCTGGGAGGAGGGCAGGGGGTTAGGTTGCAGGAGGGGGCCTGGGATGCAGGAGGTGGTGTGGGGTGTTGCGTGAAGGGGGGATATGGGGTTTGGCTCCAGCTGGGCAGCACTGACTTACCTCGGGAGGCCCCCAGTCAGTGGTGCAGTGGGGCTAACGCAGGCTCCCTGCCTGCCCCAGCCATTCACCACTCCTGGAAGGGGCCAACATGCCCCTGTGGCCCCGGGATAGGCATGTGGCTCTGTGTGCTGCCCCTCTCTGCAGGCACCGCTCCCGCAGCTCTCACTGGCCACAGTTCCCCATTCCCGGCCAATGGGAGCTGCGGGAGCGGTGACTGCAGGCAGTGCAAGTAGCGCCGTGTGGCTGGGGCAGGCAGGCAACCCCGCTGTGCCACCGGAGATTGCGATCGACAGGGAAAGTCTCCAGCATCGACTGGTAGGTGACCACTGGTCTAACTAGACAGAAGGTGGGAAGGGAAACTGAGGCACAAAGCAAGGCAGCGAGTTGCCCACAGTCACCCAGCAGTCAGTGACAGAGCTTAATATAGAACCCAGTTCTCCCCAGACCAAAACCCAAATCACTTTGCCATGCTGCCATCTTCGCATCACCCCACCCAGTGATGAAGGGTGTCCATTAGGAGGCAAAGATGCCTTGATAAAGGTCCCAGACCCAACAGGGAGAGGAGGTTTCTCACTGGGATTCTAAACTCCCGTGTTGCTCCATGATGGATTAAATTCAGATGCTGCCGGCCTGCACTAGAGGAGATCACTGGGCTAAACACTGTGTGGGACCCCGAGCACCTTCAGTCCTCACACAAAAGAGCTCCAGGCAGCTCAGGTCCATGCCAAGTACCACTGGGATTACACTGGGTTGTAGCAAAACTAAGCACAGACTAGAGTTGAATGGTGCCAGTCTGACCTGTTCTGTTGTGTACGTGGGCAAGGACCAGCCAAAGTGGTTCCATTAGTCCCACCAGGCAGCCTTTTGAAATCTCCCAGAATGCACTGCTTCTGGGATCTTCACCAGGGAATGGAACCGTGGGACATCTGCCCAGGGGGCATTGCCATGGAAAGGGTTTAGGACAGCACTGGGGAAAACCCCAATCCATTCTTCATGCAAATCTGCATCATGTCTAATTAGGGAGGTCACCGAGGATTCCCCAGAACATAGGACATGGCCACGCCTGCCTGCATGGGCCCCGTCCTCACCAGTAGCAGCCATCCTGCGTGGGACCCCCCCACTGCTTTTTTCAGTGTGCCACCCACCTGCATCATTCTGCATGAAGGTGCCACCCCAGCCCTGCCCCCATCCTCATGGGTGTCCTCCTACATCCTCAGTCTCCTCTCACTTCTGCACCAGACAAAGCCACATCCAGTGCCGAGTCCCTACCGGATAGGGATAGTGCTCCACAAAACTGGACTTTGCAGCTTCCAACCAGACGAATGGCCTCCTGACGTCTCATATGGTTTGCCCTGGTGCTTAAACCAGCTCTGCCCAACCAGTGCAGTCCCCAGGGCTTCAGGGCTGAAATCCCAGCCCATATTTAAACCCTGGTGGCTTCTGGGATTTGTATCACTTGGTTCGTTAAATGTTCTACAAAACAAGTTTATTGATTCACCCCCATGTGACTCTGGTGTTCTGTTACGCTCTGTACCACTAATCAGTTCACAAATACCAGTAAAGCTTGGTTATAATTGAGATTTCTAATTACTAAAAAGACTGAACCTGAATTGATAACAAGTCTGAATGTGACACACTTCCAGTCTCCATTAGTAAGATTTTATCTCCTTGGTGGCCCTGATGTCACAAAGCAATTAGAACCACAGTCATCTTGGGTTTTGGGTGGAAAAACACCCACTTCCAAGTACCTCTCAACTATCCCGATGAAACCTCCCAAATCATTTCTGTTTCTTCAGGAAAGAATCCAGGCCCATTTGAAGACTCTGAGGGAAGAGAGAGAAAAGCTGCTGGGATTGAAAGCGACTGCAGAGGGGAAGAGCCGGGAGTATCTGGTAGGTGCCTGTTGTTCTGAACCGGCGGTGGCATTGGGAAGTCTGTTTGGAGGCAGACTCCTCTGTGGCCTTGGTGAACATGGTCTTGTGTGTGTTTCTCCATGATCATGGATTGCTGGGTTAGGTTCATGTGTAGACAAGCCATAAGCTTCCATTGCAGTTGATGAGTTAATGTCTAGCCCTTGTGGTTTACCCAGAAATCCTCCCCAGGTGAACTGAATGTCCCCGTGAAGTTCTGTCCGCTGTGCCTGGTCATTTTGTGCATTTTTTAAATGTTTATTTCTTTTAACACCACTGGTGTCTCTGTCAGTACAGTGCTGAGTCCTGCCTCCTGCTGCTCTGGGTCTGAATTTCCAGAGACCATAAATAACAGAATTTGCTGACCATGAGAGGCATGGAAACATCCCTTTCAGAGAGATACAGAGGCCAAAGGGGAAGGTGCAAGAGAATCCCCTGCCTACTACGCACAGGGTAAAGTCAAATGTCAGAAATCTTAGGATTTTCAAAGAAATTCAGCTTCGTCCCCACTCAGCTCTCCATGAAAGGACCCCGGGCTCCATCCCTATGTCCCTGACCAGCCCTTGCCCTATTTTCATACAGAAACAAACACAAACCGAGAGGCAGAAGATTGCGTCTGAATTTCACCAACTGCAGCAGTTCCTGGAGGAACAAGAGCGACTCCTGCTGGCCCAGCTGGAGAAGCTGGATGAAGAAATTGTGAGGATCCAGAATGAAAATGTCAGTCAACTCTCCGAGCAGGTTTCCCGTCTCAGTGAGCTGATCAGTGAGCTGGAGGGGAAGTGTCAGAAACCAGCAAGTGAATTCCTGCAGGTGAGACTGAATGAGAAACATAGGTGGGCTCTCCAGGGCAACCAGTAGGTGACACTGAGGGAGGAGCTGGCTTCCCTGCCGATCAACTCCTCCCCCTCCCTCCAGCACCACCTGCCTGCTACAATAAGTTGTTCCACTGTGTGCAGGAGAGGCTGGGAGGGAGGGGGAGGAGCGGGGAGGGAGTGTGCTTACAAGAGGAGGCGGGGAAGAGACAGACTGTGGGTGGAGTGGGAGCGGGAATAATTGGGCAGGGGTATGGCATTGGGGGAAGGTTTGGAGTGGGGGTGCGGCATAGGGTTGAGCACCCCCAGGGACAATTGGAAACCAGCACCTGTCATTAGAAACATGCCAGAAACACACAGGAAAGGGAGGGCTCCTGAATCATAAGCACTGGAGTCCAGCAGTCGGCGATCTCTATGTAACTCAGCGTGTGCATTGCTGACATGTGACTGAATATTATTCTTTGCAGAGTCACAGACACAGAGATATGAGAGATGGAAAAGCCCCATTAGCTCAGGGAATCCATGGCCCTGGGGCCAGGGCAGGGCCTCGCTTCACCATATTTGCAAAATCTCTTTCCTGAATTCCTGTGTGTGTGTCAGAGAGGACTGAAATTCTTTTGTCTCTCTCTCTTCTAGGATATTAAAAGCACCTTGAGCAGGTACGTGTCTCTCTCTTACTTCCCCTCACACTTCACAACGCTGGGAAAGGGCTTGGTGGTGATGTTAGCACTGCATCTCCCCAGGGCTCTACAGCAAAATGTGTGGGGAAGGTCACATGTTGGATACAAATCTCTCTGATCAACTTCATTCTGAGGTTCTCACCCTTCTATAGAAGAATCTGGAATTCTCCATGTAGTGGGAAAGACTGACCAAGTATTTCCTAGATATGTGAGCTCCCTGGGGGACTGGCTGCCTCGGGATTGCGGGGATGGAATATGGGCCTATCACTGCTGGGGCACTGGTCACTATTCAGTCCAGGGCAGCAGCGATCAAGAGTCTTTCCCACCTGAGGACTGTTTGGAGGCCTGTGTGGAATGAGCTGGGGACGGGGGAGTTGGTGTCTCAGTCTAGTTCCTAGAGGGCAGAGCACTTCACCCAGGAACTTCCTGTCCCTCAGATCATGGAGGCCAAGGAGTGAATTGGCCATGGAGACTCAATTTTCCTTTTATCCCAGAGCTGGTCTCTCCAGTCCAGAGTTGAAGAATATTAATGAGTCCTTTGAAGGGAAGGTTGCACGGCCATGGGCTGTGCTGCACCTGCTCTGAGGCTGGGAGAAGTTAAGGAATTCTAACTCCAGGCCCATTAGAGCAGTGACTCCCTAACCAGAACTTATAATGAGTCACACAATGAAATATAATCATGTGAAACTGTTTCTCTCCAGGTGTGAGAAGGGGAAGTTCCAGCAGCCAGAGGAGATTTCTCCTGAACTGGAAGAGCAAGTCAGTGGTTTCTCCTGGAAAACGACTGCGCTATTGGAGACTCTGGGGAAATTCAAAGGTACCTAGAAGGGATCTAGGAACGGAAATTGGGATGAGCCTCTGAGACTGAGGGAGGCCAGTGGCTCTGGCCAATTGGTTCACAATTAGATGATGCTTCCATTTAATTGTTGGGTGAGAATGTCACGCACTTGGGGTCCAAGTCACTCAGGTTGATTAATTCAAACCTTTATTTCTACCAAAAACCATGCCGTGCCATGACAATTACTGTTAAAGAAAGAAAGACTTTAAGGCCAAAAGGGACCATCATGATCATCCAGTCTGACCTCCTGCATATTGCAGGCCACAGAACCTCACCCACCCACTCCTGCAATAGACCTCAACCTCTGGCTGAGTTACTGGAGTCCTCAAATCATGATTTAAAGACTTCAGGTTACAGATAATCCACCATAGACACTAGCTTAAATCTGCAAGTGACCCATGCCCGACACTGCAAAGGGAGGCAGAAACCCCCCAGATCCTTTGCCAATCTAACTTAGGGGAAATTCCTTCCGACCCCGAATATGGTGGTCAGTTGAATGCCGAGCATTTTGGCAAGACCCAACAGTGAGACACGCGGCCAAGAATTCTCTATAACTCAGAGCCCTCCCCATCTACTGCCCCATCACCAGTCATGGGGTACATTTCTCAAAGGTAGACAGAGCCCATCACTGGACTCAGGTCCTGTATGCAGCTAATCTGGGCCAAATGGGCTTTAGGGAAGGGGAAAGCCCCTCCCCCATGGTCAGGGATCTCTTCAGCACAGGAGCCTCTGGTGCCTCCTTCCCGTCAGCTGCAGGCACAAGGCGTGTTCCTGAGAGGGCTGGGAATGGGGTGGGGGGGGTGAGGGTGGGAGGAAGAGGGAGGGGGTGGACGAGGGACAGAGGGATGTGGGCAGTGTAAAGCTGGGCCTCTGACACTCTGCACACTGGGCAAGACACACGGAGGCCATTGTCATCGGGATGTAACTCTGGCTGGCTTCAGAACTTCCTCAGCCTGTGCCAAGGTCTGCACCGGCCCCTGCAGCCACTGAATAGCAGAGTGACCCCTCTCCTGCTGGTACGGGGTGAATCTGTCCCATTGAATCAACCTTCCCCCACTGCAATTTCCACAATTATAAAATGGTTTTACTATTATTTCTATGTCTGCCTACGGAGGACAAGGCCCTGTCATGCCGCACTCTGTAGAGATGCTGAGTAAACAGACCCAACAGCTCACAATTAGAGCCAGGATTTAGCAAACTCTCAATATCCCATTAGAGTCAGAGGGACCGAAGTGGATAAAGTTACTTTTATACCAAAGTCTTTGCAGGCTCTGGGTCTAGGTTACAACAAAAGGCAGTAAGTGAATGAGACAAACCAACTGAAGTTTGAAGGGTGGGAGGGGATGAGGAGGTGATCTCACTGACAGACTGTCTGTCCTGGGATGGTTGTGAGGCTGCAGGGATGTTGGTTCCATTGCTGGGAGATGCCTGAATGAGAGAGGAAAGAGACGGTTTCAGACCTTTTTATATTAAATATTTGAGTGTTTCTCGGTGTGTTTCTCTGTCATAATTAAAATACAGTTCTAGGAGTTGAGAGTTATAAATATGAAAGCCTGAAATCTCGTCTCCTTTCTCCTTCCCCCCTCCAGACACTCTGCCGTCTGCACTAGAGACAAAAAGAGGAGGATCCCTAGGAGCATTCAGACAGGGTTAGTTTGCACCTGGAGATTGTCTTTAACTTATCAGAAAATGTCTTCACGAGATTGTAGCTAGTTACCAACCAAACCGACATCAACCACGACACACACAGCCCTAAAAACAACACACTGCACAGTGAGGGGCTCCCACGCTGAAGTCACACAAACACTCCTGACACCAACCTTAGTGCTGAGTTCATGCCCACGCTGCTGAACAGAAAAACTCTCCGTGAGCAGCCTGTGAACAGAGCTCTCTGCCCTGAGGGCTGACACATCCCTCTGCTTTATCCCGGTGCAGGGGGTCTCCCCATCACTCTTCTCCAACATCCGGCCTTTCCTCTGGGCAGGGCTGGGCTCTCCCACTGGAGCTGCTTCCTGGATTGGGGAGACACTCTCCCTGTGAGACTGTCAGCTCCTCTCTTCTCTCTAGACTGCGGATGGGGCTACCCCACCCAATGCCCCCTCCTACTCTGCTCTTAAGCAGCTCTTCCCCAATGCTGCACCTTCCTCTCTGTTCCCCAGCCTGGGAGTGGAGGCTGCCCCACCCAATGCCATTCCCTACTCTCTGGTCTTAATTGGCTCTTCCTACTCTGGCCGGGGAGTGCAGGCTGTATTTAGAGGAGGGAGCTTCCCTCTGGGGTTCAAAGCTGGTGCCTGCCTCCTCTGCTTCCTCCTCACTTCCTGGCTGTGTCTCTGATGCTGGGAATGGAGCAGCCCCAGCAGAGGGAACAGGGAGCTGATTCCTCAGCAACGAAATGAAAAACTAATGAAGTGGGTCCCATTACACAGAGTGAGGAACTGCAGTGACATCTCTGCTCAGTCTCAGGTGCCCAGGACAGAGGCAGCTCCCTGGGATCCAGGCCTGTCCCAGCCAGGACCGGGCTTCTGGGGAGTGCGAGAAATGGTCCCAGCCTCCCACAGGGCTGAGCTCTGCCCCTAACGCTCTGATTCTCTCTCTCCAGCAAATGTGACTCTGGATCAAGACACGGCTCATCCCAAACTCATCCTGTCTGAGGATCGGAAAAGTGTGAGATGGGGAGACACACGGCAGCAACTGCCCAACAACCCTGAGAGATTTGACACTGAGCGCTGTGTGCTGGGCTGTGAGGGATTCACCTCGGGGAGACATTGGTGGGAGGTGGAGGTGGGTGATGGGGAACTCTGGGCTGTGGGGGTGGCCAGAGAGTCTGTGGGGAGGAAGGGAGGGATCAGCCTTAGCCCTGAGGGGGGGATCTGGGCTGTGGAGCGATGGGAGGGTCAGTTCCAGGCTCTCACCTCCCCGGTGACCCCCCTGCCCCTGAGCCGGGTCCCCAGCAGGATCCGGGTTTGTCTGGACTGTGACCGGGGGCAGGTGACATTTATCGATGCTGGTGACGAGGCCCCGATCTTCACTTTCCCGCCAGGCTCCGTCCCTGGGGAGAGAATCCGACCCTGGCTCTGGGTGGGGGGGGGGGATCCCAGCTCAGCCTGTGTCCCTGAGACACGCAGCAGAGGGAGGAACCAGAAATCTGCCTCTCTAGCCTCACACACCCTAGTCTCTATGGTCTTGGAGGACTCCTGTCTACCCAGTCCCTGGCTCCTCATCTCTATGACCTGTGGAAGCCCCTCCCCTTCCCTGCAGCACCAGGGATGGAAGCAGGAGGGGGCATGAACCCCTGGGGTTGCAGGAGGGGCAGAGGGGCCCTGAGGGACAGATGTGGGGGCTCAGAAAGGAATAGCACTAACAGCCAGGCTGGGGACAGGCAGAGATGGGGGTGGCAGAGACACAGAATTAATGAATCAGGGTTTGGGGAGAATCTGGAAGCTCCACAGCAGCAGGGAGCGTTTTCTACAGATCTGTGGGATTAGATCTCATGGGGTCTCCCAGCCAGAGCTCCTGCCGCAGGGGCCCAAGTCACCTTCCCCTGTAACTACAGGATAGCTGGTAACCCTGTAATTGTCACAAAGGGCGGGGGGAAGGTGAGATGGGTGTAGTTTGACAAAAAAAACTGTGACACAATGAGGATTTTTTTTAAGGTTAATAATCTCATGTTTTTTTTTTTTTAACTCCTGAGACTGGCAGCACTGGGAGAGGCAGGGACAGGGTGGGTTTACCCAGAGGGAATTAGAAGAAGCAAGAAGAAAAATGTGAATGAAAATGAAACAAGAATCAAGGGAGAGTCCAGGAGAAATGGTGGAAAATAGAATTGAGAAAAGTGACAGGAAAATATCCCTGGCAGGGGAACCAGCCATTCAGCAAGAGGGGAAAGGGTAAAAGCAGAGAAAGGAATGGAGCAGCCATGGGGGATGATCTGTGGGAGGGAGGAGAGCAGAGTGGGAGAGGAAAATAAACAGGGGTGGGAAGTGAGGGCTACAAAAATGCTGAGTAGAAAATGGTGGGATGAAAGAAAACGGAGAAGGAAAAGGAATATGAGAGGGACAGAGGGATTTATTACATGTTACTGAAAGAGAGCGACTGTAACTTATCAATTCCCTATATTAGTTCCTGAGCAACTGTACAGTTCTTGTGCCATTAAGAAAACTATTCTCGGTAGCTGGGGATCTCCTTTCCATGCTGTGGTTGTTAAGGCTCCTTCTCAGCTCTGGGTTTGGACAAGGGTGTTCGGTGAGAAAGTTGGCAACCCAAATTCTGTAAATAAAACATTACAAACAATTCTTGCCTGTTCCACTTTACTGTCCCAGCTGCAGGTGCTGGGTGCAGCATCATGGGATTTGCTTCCTGACTTGGTTGTGACTCCCCAGCACCCACAGAAAATATCACGCCTCTAGGAGGAGAGTTTGGGGTTTTACTGGGATATGTCACTATCCAGCCTGTGCTCTGTCTCTGTCCTGTACACACCCATGCCAATCAGGAATTGCTCAGCTGTGCTCTGTGGAGAGCTGACTGGTTACACAGGGTGCAATCCATGAAGAGACTTGGGTGTTGCAATGCTGAGCATCATGGCAGGGCCTAACTTGTAGGCAACTAGAAAATCACAGTCGGCAATTTTGCAAACCTGAGTTGGGGCCTGAACTCCCTACACAGTGCGAGGGCATCACAGGCAACTTAGAGTGTGATTCACAAAAGGCAGCTCAGTGGGGAGGGAGGAGCCATCTAAGCTAGTCAATGGGAGATGCCAACAAGGGAGGGGTGTCTAAGTCCTGTCCCCTCTCACAGACAGGTTCCTAAATCAGGGCCACAGAGGGGCATGTGTCTCTACTTAGCAACCCACAGATGGGAACCCAGTGCCTGACATCAGGTGACTCAGGCTCCTAAGGCGTTTCTTGCTGGAATGAGGTAGGCACCTGCCTTGCTCCACACAAAATGTGAGGGGTGGGGGGAAGGAGAATGTGGTTTTGGTGATGTCAACCAGCGTATAACGTTTACCCCCATGGTTAGAGCACTCAGCTGGCATGTGGGAGACCCAGGTTCCGTTTTCCCGTCATGCAGCCTAAAGCAGGGGTGTTCAAAGTCTGGGTCATGGCTGGTCAGGGGAAGGGGAACAGCAAACAGTGGCCACTGGGTGCTGTGAACAGCGGGGCCTGTGGACGCTCAGGTAAACAAAGCATCTGCGGCCTGCCAGTGGCTTTCCCTGACCAGCTGTTATGCTCATACAAAGCACACGGGATCTTTATAGAGGAAGGTAAATACACACAGCGTTTATTGAGAATACCACAGTTAGCATATGCTTTAGACACACACACACACACACACACACACAGTCCTGCAGTGATGTTTATAGCTACCAGTCTAGAGTCTGGATCAATCTAGTGGCCAGCCAGATTGGTCGCAGAGGGGAGCGGGGTTCTATCGGTCGCGATCCGATGCTCCTGGAGTGTGGCAAGACGAACCCAAAGTCCTATGGCAAAGCATTCTGTTCTTATAGGTATTCTTCTCTGTTGAAGCCTATGGATTTTGCTGTGTCACTTTGTGACCGGTTACTTCTTAATTGGTATAAACATTCCAATACACCTCCGAGAGGGTCATCCTGTTCTTTGTTCCGATTTAATCAATTGTCTTTAGGGGTGCCAGCCTTTACCTCAGGGTCGTCAATCTGCCCTTCATTATGGATGCGTGTTGATGATTCTTTGATGTCCTATAAGTTTCTTCACTCCTTCTTCCTTGACTCTGGCTATAATAATGGCCTTCACACCTTACCTTTTTCTGATGCATACATTCCTCATTCACACAAACAGACTGAGAATACAAACAGCAGTATTTTATATTGAGCAAAAAGACATTGCAAATTAAACCCTGCTAAGTTTTACAATCAATAACCAAGACAATTTACATTGAGACCCAGGCCTTCAATATTCCTCTAATCTACTTAACATAGACACAATAGATTTCTGAATAGCAGCCATGTTAGTCTGTATCCGCAAAAAGAACAGGAGTACTTGTGGCACCTTAGAGACTAACAAATTTAGTAGAGCATAAGCTTTTGTGGACTACAGCCCACGTCTTCGGATGCATATAGAGTGGAACATATATTGAGGAGATATATATACACACATACAGAGAGCATGAACAGGTGAGAGTTGTCTTACCAACTCTGAGAGGCCAATTAAGTAACAGAAAAAAAACTTTTGAAGTGATAATCAAGATAGCTCAGTACAGACAGGTTGATAAGAAGTGTGAGAATACTTACAAGGGGAGATAGATTCAATGTTTGTAATGGCTCAGCCATTCCCAGTCCTTATTCAATCCTGAGTTGATTGTATCTAATTTGCATATCAATTCCAGCTCAGCAGTCTCTCGTTGGAGTCTGTTTTTGAAGTTTTTCTGTTGTAAGATAGCCACCCGCAGGTCTGTCATTGAACGGCCAGACAGGTTAAAGTGTTCTCCCACTGGTTTTTGAGTATTATGATTCCTGATGTCAGATTTGGGTCCATTAATTCTTTTGCTTAGAGACTGTCCGGTTTGGCCAATGTACACGGCAGAGGGGCATTGCTGGCACATGATGGCATATATCACATTGGTAGATGTGCAGTTGAATGAGTCTCTGATAGTGTGGCTGATGTAATTAGGTCCTATGATGGTGTCCTTTGAATAGATATGTGGACAGAGTTGGCAACCGGCTTTGTTGCAAGGATAGGTTCCTGGGTTAGTGTTTTTGTTGTCTGGTTTCTGGTGAGTATTTGCTTCAGGTGGGGGGGCTGTTTGTAAGTGAGGACTGGCCTGTCTCCCAAGATCTGTGAGAGTGAGGGATCATTTTTCAGGATAGGTTGTAGATCCTTGATGATGCGCTGGAGAGGTTTTAGTTGGAGGCTGAAGGTGACGGTTAGTGGCATTCTGTTACTTTCTTTGTTGGGCCTGTCCTGTAGTAGGTGACTTCTGGGTACCCTTCTGTCTCTGTCAGTCTGTTTCTTCATTTCAGCAGGTGGGTGTTGTAGTTGAAAGAATGCTTGACAGAGATCTTGTAACTGTTTGTCTGAGGGGTTGGAGCAAATTCAGATCTATTTTAGAGCTTGGCTGTAGACAATGGATTGTGTGGTGTGGTCTGGATGAAAGCTGGAGGCATGTAGGTAAGTATAGCGGTCAGTAGGTTTCCGGTATCGGGTGGTGTTTATGTGACCATCGCTTATTAGCACTGTAGTGTCCAGGAAGTGGATCTCTTGTGTGGACTGGTCCAAGCTGAGGTTGATGGTGGGATAGAAATTGTTGAAATCATGGTGGAATTCCTCAAGGGCATCTTTTCCATGGGTCCAGATGATAAAGATGTCATCAATGTAGCTCAAGCAGACAAAAACTGAGGAAGCATTGTTCTAAGTCAGCCATAAAAATGTTGGCATACTGTGGGGCCATGTGGGTACCCATAGCAGTGCCGCTGACTTGAAGGTATACATTGTCCCCAAATGTGAAATAGTTGCGCGTGAGGACAAAGTCACAAAATTCAGCCACCAGCTTTGCCGTGACATTATCGGGGATACTGTTCATGACAGCTTGTAGTTCATCTTTGTGTGGCGTGTTGGTGTAGAGAACTTCTACATCCATAATGGCCAGAATGGTGTTTTCTGGAAGATCACCAATGGATTGTAGTTTCGTCAGAAGTCAGTGGTGTCTCGAAGACAGCTGGGAGTGCTAGTAACGTAGGGCCTGAGGAGAGAGTCTACATAGCCAGACAATCTTGATGTCAGGGTGCCAATGCCTGAGACGATGGGACATCCAGGATTTCCAGGTTTATGGATCTTGGGTAGCAGATAGAATACCCCCGGTCGGAGTTGTAGGGGTCTCTGTACAGATTTGATCGTGTGCTTTTTCAGGGAGTTTCTTGAGCAGATGGTGTAGTTTCTTTTGGTAACCCTCAGTGGGATCAGAGGGTAACGGCCTGTAGAATGTAGTGTTAGAGAGCTGCCTAGCAGCCTCTTGTTCATATTCCGACCTATTCATGATGACTGACTATTTGCAGCCCCACCCAGAATCCCACTAGTCACAGGGAAAACTAAACAAAACATTAAATCTCTGGGAGGGCTGGAGAAGCAGAATCCCCGCTGCACCCTGCTCAGAGCAGCCAGGAGGCTTCAGGGGGTGGGGAGAAGGTGAGAGCTCCTTATCCCCCCCAGCACACAGAGCATGGCAGGGTCTTCCCATTTCCCACACGCCTGCCAGCCACAGGCTGATACGGGAAGCAGAGCTCTGAGCCGGGGACATGGACAGGAACCTCAACAGCTTCCCTTCGTGTTTCACGGCAGCCTTTGGCCAATGGGGTGTTCCCTGGGACAGAAATGGGGGAATGTCGCCCCCTCCCATTGCCGCCAATGGGCCTGTTCATAAAATCAGGCCCAGGTTGATCATGTTCTAGCAGGTTTATCACACACTGTCCCCTCCCTGCCTCACACTGTATGTTTCCTGCCCCTCCCCCTCTACAACAAATCCTCCCCACAGCTCTCTGCAAATCCCCTACTTGAGCTGGCTCCATCACAGCCATTTCCCTTCCCTGTCCCCTGGAAGACGGGACCATCTGGAGCGAAACGTGGTTGCGAGTCCTCAGCCTGTCGGGGTGAGAGGGGCTCTGGGGGAGGTTACAGAAGAGGCTCAAGTCCATTTCACCCCCCGATTCCACCCCCCCCAAGACTCTGAAATTGCTTTGCCCCAGGCCCCCTGAATCTCTCTCCCTAGAGACAGGCTCTGGTCTCTGCCACTGGGAAAACCCTCAGTCACTTTATCACAACATAGTTCTGGCCCTTCCCCGTAGCACTGAACGCACTGTGACACCAGTAGGTCCCTGAAAGGGGCCCTTTGTGCAGAGTCATTTCCCTCCCCGGCTCCAACCCTTTCCCCAGATCTC
Organism: Malaclemys terrapin pileata; assembly: GCF_027887155.1. Lineage (NCBI taxonomy): Eukaryota > Metazoa > Chordata > Testudines > Emydidae > Malaclemys > Malaclemys terrapin. The sequence continues at coordinate 40,217,044 of NC_071517.1, read as the reverse complement.
TCTGTTGAGTGTGTTTTGTTATAGTGTTACAGTCTGTTAAAATATGTATATATTAAATCTAATATGTAGTTTGGAAATATATAGCAGCAATCCAAGATGGAGTTTGAACTGCCATCTTGTCACCTCCATCTTGTTGTCTACTGTTATCATGGCCCAGTCATGACTGGATCCAACTCTTTTTTCCCATCACGGGCAGCTCCAAGGACAATCTTACCTCAGACTGTTTCCCACCTTTGCTGGGACTGTACCATATTCTCCCATCACTAAAGGGACTGAACTCATTGACAAGTGGCACAGTCCATCCCAGTGACGGTGCGTGCGTGGTTCCGGCTTCACAGCTCCAGTGCATCATTGAAGGGCATCACCGTTCCTGAAGTGAAGACGACATTCCACCTCACCTGCTCCTGGATACAACATCATCAGAGGATTCTCATTCTGCTTCTTCCGCCCTGAGACATCAAGGGACTCTCCAGTGCTCCTCCTCTGCGGGTCCTAATTACCCAACGAGTGCAGGTCCTGGACTTCACCACCGCCGCCGATGTGCTGACAACACAGTGAGATAAATAGGGTTTTCTCAGTTGGGGTTTATAGATATATGGAGATATACCTATCTCATAGAACTGGAAGGGACCTTGAAAGGTCATTGAGTCTAGCCCCCTGCCTTTACTAGCAGGACCAAGTACGGATTTTGCCCTAGATGGCCCCCTCAAGGATTGAACTCATAACCCTAGGTTTAGCAGGCTAATGCTCAAATCACTGAGCTATCCTAGGGTGAGTTGTATTTTGGACCGGAGCTTCATGTTCCTGTTTTAAAAGCTGCTGTTTCACTGTTTGTCTTGTTATTTAGCTATTGTTCTTTCATATTTACCCCTTCCCTATATGGTATTCATTCCCTTCATACACTTACCTGTTGTTTTCATCTTTACGTATTGTCAGTTTTTATTATTTGCACTACACATAGGGAAGAGGGAGGGAGATCCATACACCAGTCCACTGGTGATAGACACGACAGAGGGTGGGTCTGCTCTTCTGAGTAAAAGGGGCTTGCTTTTACATCTCAATGCCTACACCACTATACATCTAAAGTTATCTTGGCTCCCCTTTGAGATAACATCTCCATCACCTGGAGGCTCAGGCTCAGGGGCTGGTATGGTTAGAGTGGTTCGAACCAATGGAGAACGTGCCCCTGGGGCTGGTCTCAGAGGAGTGTGATGAAGCGGGAATGTTCTGAATGTTTTCTCTGAATACCGAGTATGTGCCTCAGTCTCCCCATGTGTTACTCAAGTATCAAGCTGGTGGGATACAGGTGTGTGATCATTGCGGAGACCTCTAGAGGGCAGGTGTCACTGAAGAGTGGCTCCCTGGGCATAGAGAATGGTCAAAATTCTGTATCCTGGCAAGCCATGGCCGGAGCCGGTCCTCTGCAAGGAGCCAGGCGAAGGTGCTGGAGAACAGCGAGATGGGGGAGGCCACGAGACCTGTTTTCCAGGGGGAAAGGGAAAGCACGGAGGAGGGGCAGCGGACATCACTGAGGACTATGCTGTGTTCCCAGCAACCAATAAACCCTTCTGTTTTCCAAGCTGGCTGAGAGTCACAGCTGACTGTGGAGGTGGGGTGCACAGCCCCTGTGAGGAGCAGGTCAGGCTTCTCCATAGGCTGCCCCCGGGGTTCAGGCTGGGGCCAGACGCTCAGGAGGTGGGGGGAAGTTGGGGGTGCTCAGGGGCTGGAGTCCTGCCCCTACAGTGGGGGAGGCAAGCCTCCCCCATCCCTAGATTCACCCCCCGCTGGCTGTATCCCATTCTTATCCCCGGCTCCTAGTCCCAGGCAGGGGGGCTGAAACAATCTTAATAGTGGATCTGCTGAGATACAGTGAACCAAACTGTAAACCATGGATAGGATGGAAACCCCTTCAAGCAAAGGGGTGCAGCAGGGCCCCACCAGCCTAGATCCAGCAATTGTGCTGCCCCCAGCCATGATTAGGCCCCTGGGCCCCTCTCCGTCCCTGGCCCCCAGCTGGGCCCCCCACCCAACATTCTGTTTGGCCCCGGCCCATCTTATGCCCCCCCCATTTGTCCCCCTCAGATTTCACTGAGCTGCAGCCTCCATCCACACCAGAGTGGCCTGGGGCAGGGAAACAAAAATAGGGTTACCATATTTTGTGCCTCCTAATGGAGGACACTCCCGGGGGGCCCGGCCCCGCCCACGCCCACGCCCCAACTCCGCCCCCTCCCAAAGTCTCCGCCCCCTCCCCTGCTTCCCGCGAACATTTAATTCGCGGGAAGCCTGAAGCAGGTAAGGGGGTGTGTGGGGGGGAGAAGGCGCAGCCCAGGCTGGCCCCCCCCGGCGGCCCGGTGCACCCCCCGGCTCCCGGCTCCCAGCCCCGCGGGCCCAGCTCCCAGCCCCGCGGGCCCAGGGCCCGGCTCCCAGCCCTGCGGGCCCGGCGCCCGGCTCCCAGCCCCGCGGGCCCGGCGCCCGGATCCCCGACCCCGGCCCGGATCCCCGACCCGGCTCCCAGCCCCGCGGACCCGGCCCGGCTCCCAGCCCCGCGGGCCCGGCCCCGCACAAAGTGGGCCCGGCCGAGCCTCCCGATTTTCCCGGACATGCCCGGCTTTTGGGGATTTCCCCCCGGACGGGGATTTGAGCCCCCAAAAGCCGGACATGTCTGGGAAAATCCAGACGTATGGTAACCCTAACAAAAAGCAGTAGAAGGGGGTGGGGAGGATGGGCGGTAACGTGATCCTGCCCCCACCCTGCACACACCGGGAACTGGCGGCAGCTTTCCCGGGCCCAGGGGAGGGAATCGCAGCCAGCTCCGCTGGGAGCAGCCTGGGGCCACACCTCCCCCTGCAGCCCGGGGGTGACAGCGGGGGGCGGGTCTCTCTCACCTTCCCTCCGAGCAGGGCCTCCCTGGGGCAGGGGCCGGGCCGGGAAGGGGCCTGGCCGGGCTGGGGGCTCTGCCCTGGGAGAGGCTCCTGGGGAGCAGCGGGAAGGGCCCTGCTGGAGATTCCCCTCTCCCGGCTGCAGCCAGGGCTCCGGGCTCCCAGCACCAGCCGCCGGGGCTCGGGGATCTCGCCAGGAGCCTGGGAGCTAGAGTCACTGCAGCGGCTGCCAGTCACTGCCTGCTGCGGGGACTGAGCCCAGCGATTACTCCCCCCAGAGAAGACTTAACCCCCCCCCAGGTGGAATCGAATAGCAGAAGGATCTGAGTCCTTGCTCCCTCTTCCTTCACCCAGAGCCTGCCTCACCTGGAGGGCTCCCCTTCCACTCTCCTGTGTGGCAAAGTCCTTATAACCCCAACAAGGCTCGTCCCTCACCCTGGTTGTGACCACTCAAGACATGGGCTAGAGCGTTCCCACTCCGGATCCTTTCTCCGCTCTGGACGCTTCCCTGACCATTGTCTATAGTTCAGAAAAAATGCAATTTACAAAACAGCAATTAATAAAACAAATAGGGACACAATCGGAAAGGCAAAAGGAAAATTCTTAGCCCCACTCTGCAGGGCCGGATGAACTTTTCGTGGGCACGGTGCCAAACATACTTGTGGGCCCGCACGGGGCAAGGTGCACAGGGTGGAATGGTCAGTCTCCAGAGTGAAGGGCGGGCTGGGCACAATGAGTCAGGAGCGGCCCCACTCTATACAGCCCAGCAGAGGGCACTGTTTACAAACCAGCCCAGAGCTGTGCTGCCAGTGTTCCCCTTACCTTTGCAGATTCCCCTTACCTTACCTTACCTGCCCAGAGCCCCATCCTTGTGCCAGTGCCCCCTCGCCCTGAGACCTCCCCCGCTGGCCTCCCACCACAGCTGCACAGCACCCTGCACACCACACCGCTCGCCCAGTGCCCCCCGCCCATAGACCTCCCCACTGCCCACCTCCTTCCTCAGTCCCACCATCACAGCAGCCCTGCACCCATATTCCTGAGGGGATTCTGCACCAAACAATTAAAAATTCTGCACACACTATTTTAAAATTCTGAACATTTTATTTGTCGGTAAATCAATGTGGAGGCTCCAACACAGCAGTGGGGAGCAAAGGCCACTGGTTGCATGGAGGTGGGAGATCACCCTGCAGCCTCCCTCCACCCCACCGCACCCTAGGACAGGGACTCGGCAGTCAGGCTGCACCCGACCCTGACACAGCGCAAAGGCCAGGCCTGCCCCAGAAACACCCTGGGGCCCTGCCCCCCTGTGCCAGGTGCACCAGGTGTGGGTGAGCAGGCTCAGCCCGGCAGCAGGATCCAAGTGCAGAGGGACTTAGTGTGGGGAGATCCGGGGGGGGGTAAGAGAGTTCTCTGTGGGGCAATCTGGGTGCGGGCGGCTCAGTGGGAGATCTGGATGCACAAAAGCTCATTGAGTGGTTCCAGGTGCAGGGGCAATGGGACTCTGCAGGGGATCCAGGTGAAGGTGTTTGGGGCTCAGCAGAGGGGTCTACATGTAGAAGAGGTGGGGTTCATTTGGTTGGGGGTCCAGGTGCAGTTGGTTGGGGCTCAGTGGGGAGGGTGACTGGGGGGATCATCGGGGTGGTACAGATGCAGGGGAGGTGGGGCTTGTCAGGGTGAGGGTTCGAGGGGCCTGCTTCACAGGGGAGTCAGCTTCTGCCAATGGGATGCCACATGCTGGTATCCAGCTTCTCTCCCTGCCCCCGCTTCCCCTATTCCCTTCTCTTCCCCATCCCATGCCCCTTGCCCACCACTCCATCTCCTCCCCATCTTAATCCCATCCTTCCCCCCTGCCTCTTTCCCCTGCCCACTCTTCCCCTTTTGGCAAGTAGAGCCGTTCTCCTCCCCAGCTGCTCCTCACTCTTTGTCTGCCCCTTGCACATATCCCCTGCTCTCCCCAGGTGTGTCCATCTCTCACTGCAAGCCTGAGAGCCCTGCTGCTGGAGCAGGCTGACAGCTGGCAGGGATGCTACGGAAACAGGGGCTCAAACTCTGCTCTGAATATCAGCAACTCCTCAGCGTCCAACTCTGCAATTGGCTCTCCGGGTGGAAGGGACTCGGCTGAGCACCTGTGTACAGATCTTTGCGTGGGGCGAGCAGATGCGTCCCGTCCTAAACTAAGAACATGGACAGGATGCCTCCCAGGCACCCCTAAGTCGCAGCACCGACCTCTGTCCCTCTCACTGGTTCACAGGGGGACTGGGGGTCCCGGCACCGAACACATTCCTGTCTCCAAGCAAAATTGTGTGTCTGGCATTTCAGGCAGTCCCAGTCCCAGTCCCCTGGCCTCCTGGGCCACTTTCCCCCGATCTGGTAAGATCCTGCATAGTCAGTTGAGCCTGCAGTCTCTGCAACTTTGCTCTACAATTGCCCCACTCATCCCTGACTAACCCCCGCCCCAAAGCTACGGCCTCTCCCTCCTCCCCTCCGGGCTGATCCACCCCTTTCCACCTTGTACTGATCCCCTGCAATAACAACATGGACTGGCTCTCCCCGCTGATGCATCTGCCTCCACACATCTGCCTGTTCCAGAAACTGGGGTAGCTGATTGGGAGCAAGTTCAGGATGCTGCAAACTTAAATGCCCCAAACTGCGGATCGTTCAGCTCCAACTATTTCTCCAGCAATTCCATACCCCTACCATGCTCTACACCCCCACCAGGACCTGGTGCTCCTGTCTCGGGTATCCCCCAGGGACAGTCCTGGGGATGCACCCAGCACTGTGCCCATGACTGTATGCAATTAAGTGTATCCCGCCCTGTTTCCCCAGGGATTCGCTTCATCCTATTCATCCCCGCAGTACGAGAGTACACCCCAAACAACTGTTTTGCCACCTGTCCGGGGATTAGAAAATGGGTGTGCCAGTCCTGCCACATCGATTCTTAAGGTGCCCCGTCCCAAAAGACTATGCCATATGATCACCTGATCCTCACGAGTTAGATCCTCCATTTCCCTGCCTACTTCCACTAGCCACAGCACAAACTGATCCCAATCCTCCCGGGGTACCTTTCCCAAACGGCCCAGTAATGTCTCCCGGTCCTTCAGGGAAAAGGGGCGGATTTCTGCCGGTTCTACTTCTTGTGGGGCATGGTCCCCTCACCCTGCAACTGGGGCCACTATTCCTGCCTCCTGCAGTTCCTCCCGGGTAGTCTCTCTCGCGGCGGCTGTAACAGTGGATCGCCGGCTTACAACGTCCACTGGCAGTGGTGGGTACAGTGTTTTTTCAGGGTAGGGTGGTGGAGGTGTTTCCATCAGCTCCATTAGTGGGGTGGATGATTTGGGGCTCCAAATCCATTGCCCCAATGTTTACATTGATACAATTCCTCCTCTAAGTCTCCTACACTTCCCAGCAGTTCCTCTCTCTCTCTCCAGATTGCCTGACAAGACTCCTTTATCCGTGCAGCATCCTGTGCTTTCAAATCCGGTACCTCTGCCGCTAACACGGATTTTTCTGTTAAAATCCATTGCTGTTCCACAATGTTCCAAAGCCTTAATGTGTTGGAGGAGATCGGCTTCCCTTTTTACCCAGTATGCCATCCCAGCACACAAACCTTGTAATACCATTCCCTTTTTCCTACACTCCTTTCCCTTGGGGTCTCCCAAAACCACCCCCATCTCCTTCTCAAACTCATCCCAGGTAGACCCCTGCACCTGCTATGGGCTCTGATTCTTGCTTATCCATTTGTTCAAAAAATCCATTATCCCAGCTGGCCAGAACCCACAACTACCATCACGAGAGTTCGTCATACCCCCTCCAAGCAGCTGCGAGGACTGTTGAGGAGGGGGACTTACAGGCTGCCACTCACCTATCCAGTGCGATGCATCTGAGTCACGGCACCAAGATGTTAGGGGGCTTATTCCTTCACCCTTTCGCTTACCTCATCCTTCTCGCATGAACAGAGAGCAGCAATACGCAAAGTCCGGAGGTGCAAACAAGTCAATGTTTATTAGGGTGACCTTCCAGCAAGCTTAAACGCAAGTTCCTTTTCCTTATTTTCGAATCCAAACTTACTTCCTGTATGCCCCTAATTTATATATAATATTCTTAGCTATACCTTAACCAATCAGTCTCCTAAATTTTACTTAATCAGTCCTGATTGTAACAGAGAGCAGCAATACGCAAAGTCCGGAGGTGCAAACAAGTCAATGTTTATTAGGGTGACCTTCCAGCAAGCTTAAACGCAAGTTCCTTTTCCTTATTTTCGAATCCAAACTTACTTCCTGTATGCCCCTAATTTATATATAATATTCTTAGCTATACCTTAACCAATCAGTCTCCTAAATTTTACTTAATCAGTCCTGATTGTAACATGATTAGTTAGCCATTATATCCCACCACCTTAATTAGTTTACACCCAGCCAAATTAATTATACAGCAGACAGAAACAATCACTGAACCAGACAGAGACCATGCAAATAAACACAGCAAAGTGGTAACTAGAATGACAAAACAATACAGAAGTGAGGTTTTCACAACGACATCTATAAAGACATAAGGGTTTCCCAGCTGTATCTATTGCTAAGTGAGTTCTTACCAGACAGAAAACTATCAAACTAAAATTCCTTTTACATCTTCTAGGCTCTTCCCTTTCTCTGGAGGTGATAGGAAGTTGATCCGATCTAACAGCCCCAGATTGCCTTATTTCAACTAGTTTGGAATGTGAGGATGTGACCGTTCGCTTCCCAGTTTATGGCTGCCTCTGCTGCTTGGCCAAAGGCCTTAGCCTAAGAACAGGCCTCAGACTGTCACAGTGAGAGAAGGCCTTACACAGATTCTTTTATACCTCTATAACTAGCTAAATAATAAACATATACCTACATTCTTAAAGTATAGGCCTTTACAGACAGGCTTGAATATCTATATCCTAACAATTTCATCATGCTCTAGTCCAATGTTCAATATCAGGGCGGCCCAGAGAGGACTGGAGATCTCGGTCTTACGACTCAAACTCCCCACGAATAAAGCTTAAGAAGATCTGAGATGAAAGGATCAGGTCCCAGGAGTTTATATAGACATTTTTGCAGCCTCTCGACAGCAGGCAGTCCTTGGGGGAACAATAGGTTTTGGAAATACACTCCTATTTCCCAAGCATCACAGGTAATAAAACTACATGGATTAACATAAGGTAATTATCCATAAAGCCGTTCATAGACAGTTTACCACAAACTTTAAAAAGAGATATACGCAAGAACATTATTACACCCAAGTGTCATTTAAATGTTAATATTTCCTTTTGACTTCTGAATTAACAAAATACAGTCCTAGACAGGAACCCTTTGGTTACACCGTTAATCTATAACAAGATATAGGTAAACAGAGACTACTACAGTTACTAACTTCTAGGGCTGTCAAGCGATTAAAAAAATGAATCGTGATTAATCGCGCTGTTAAACAATAATAGAATACCATGTATTTAAATATTTTGGATGTTTTATATATTTCCAAACATACTGATTTCAGTTGCAATACAGAATACACTCCATGCATCTGATGAAGTCGGTTATAGCCCACAAAAGCTTATGCCCAAATAAATTTGTCAGTCTCTAAGGTGCCACAAGGACTCCTTGTTCTTTTTACACAATACAAAGTGTACAGTGAGCACTTGATATTTTTATTATAAATACTTGCACTGTAAAAAACAAAAGAAATTGTATTTTTCAATTCACCAACTCTAATTACTTTAGTCCAATCTCTTTATCATGAAAGTTGAACTTACTAATGTAGAATTTTTTACAAAAAAATACCTGCATTCAAAAAGAAAACAATGTAAAACTTTAGAGCCTACAACTCCACTCAGTCCTACTTCTTGTTCAGTCAATTACTCAGAAAAACAAGTTTGGTTACAATTTGCAAGAGATAATGCTGCCCGCTTCTTGTTTACAATGTCACCTGAAAGTGAGAACAGGCATTCTCCTTGCACTACTGCAGCCGGCATCACAAGATATTTATGTGCCAGATGCTCTAAAAAGTCATAGGTCTCTTCCTGCTTCAACCACCATTCCAGAGGACATGCATCCATGCTAATGATGGGTTCTAATCGATAACGATCCAAAGCAGACCAGACAGACACATCCTCATTTTCATCAACTGAGTCAGATGCCACCAGCCGAAGCTTTGTAAAACAGAACAGGGGACATACAATTCTCCTTCAAGGAGTTCAGTCACAAATTGAATTAATGCATTTTTTTTAAAAATGAGCATCGTCAGCATGGAAGCATGTCCACTGGAATGTTGGCTGAAGCATGAAGGGACATATGCATGTTTAGCATATCTTGCACATAAATACCTTGAATTGCCAGCTACAAATGTGCCGTGCGAACACCTTCTCACACTTTCAGGTGACATCATAAATTAGAAACAAAGCAGCATTCTCTCTCGTAAATGTAAACAAACTTGTTTGTCCTAGCGAGTGGCAGAAAAAGAAGTAGCACTGAGTTGACTTCTAGGCTATACAGTTTTTAATTGCTTTATTTTTGAATGCACTTATATCATTAAAATAATTGATGTTTCTAAGTTAAACTTTCCTGATAAAGAGATTGCACTATAGTACCTTTATGAGATGAACTGAAAAATACTACTTCTGTTTTGCATGTTTACAGTACAAGTATTTATAATAAAAAATAATATAAAGTGAGCACTGTACACTTTCTCTTTGTTGTTATGGAAATCAATATATAAGAAAACATAGAAAAACATCCAAAAACATTTAACAAATTTCTATTTGTATTCTACTGTTTAACAATGTGATTCATCGAGATTAATTTTTCTAACCACAATGAATTTTTTTGATTTAATCACGTGAGTTAACTGCAATTAATCAACTTCTTCCAATTTTTTTAAAAACACCCAGTTTACATTTCAAAGTTCTAATCTCTATTTCTTGGAATGGCCCCAGATACCATTTACAAACTTTTCCCACAGTCCAAGCACTTATGGGGTCTCTCTCCTGTGTGAATTCTCTGATGTGTAACCAGTTTCTAAAAGTTGAAGCTGATCAATTAGCCTGCAAGGTTCTTAACTCTTTCGGGCCACGTGTCACAGAAGTTTAGATCGTGTCTGAATTCTCCAATGTTTAATGAGGTGTGATCTCTGTGTACAACTTTTGCCACAGTCCAAGCACTTACGGCGTCTTGTGGATTCCCTGATGTAAAACAAAGACTGATCAGTTTCTGCTATGTTTCCTACAGTCTAAGCACTTATGGGGTCTCTCTTCGGTGTGGACTGCCTGATTTTTAGCAAGGTCTGACCTCCATATGAAACTTTTTCTGCAGTCTAAACAGTTATGGGATCTCTCTCCTGTGTGGATTGGCTTATGTTCTGTAGGTCTGAAGTGTTTCTAAAACACTTTCCCACGGTCCAAGCACTTGACCATGGTATGAAACATTCTCCATAGTCTGAGCATTTATGGTGTCTCCTGTGTGGATTCTCTGATGTAAAACATGGCCTGAGCTCCATATAAAACTTTCCCCACAGCCTAAGCACTTATGAGATCTCTCCCGTGTGGATTAGCTGATTTTTAAAAAAGTATGATCTATGTAGGAGACTTTTTCCAGTCTGAGCTCTGATGGGATCTCTCACCTGTGTGGATCCTCTGAGTGTTATAAGATTTGATCTTTCTGTGAAACTTTTCACATGGTCCAACCAGTTATGGGGTCACTCTCCTGTGTGTATTGCCTGATTTGGAATAAATTTTGACCTCCATTTAAAACATCTTTCACAGGCTAAACAGTTATGGGGTCACTTCTCTGTGTGGATTCTCTGATGTAAAACAAGGGATGATATCTATTTGAAACATTTTTCCATAGTTTATGCACTTACGGGGGGGTCTCTCTTGTGCATGGATTGCCTGATGTTTAGAAGGGCTGATCTGTTTCTGAAACCTTTCCCAGAGTCTTATGGTCTCCCTCTTCTATGGATTGCTTGAGGTTTAACAAGGACTGACCTCCATATGAAACTTTTCCCACAGTCCAAGCACTTGTGGGGTCACTCTCCCGTGTGGATTGCCTGATGTTTATGAAGGTGTGACCTCTGTATGAAACTTTTCCCACAGTCCAAGCACTTATGGGGTCTCTCTCCTGTGTGAATTCTCTGATGTGTAACCAGGGCTGACTTCCATATGAAACTTTTCCCACAGTCCAAGCACTTATGGGGGTTCTCTCCTGTGTGGATTGCCTGATGATTAAGAAGGTTTGGCCTTTGTCTGAAACTTTTCCCACAGTCCAAGCACTTATGGGGTGTCTCTCCTGTGTGGATTGTCTGATGTTTAACAAGGTCTGACCTCTGTATAAAACTTTTCCCACAGTCCAAGCACTTATGGGGTCTCTCTCCTGTGTGAATTGCCTGATGATTAACAAGGGCTGACCTATATAGGAATTTTTTTCCACAGTCTAAGCACTTGTGTGGTCTCTCTCCGGTGTGGACTGTTTGATGTTTCACAAGGGATGACCTCAATATGAAACTTTTCCCACAGTCCAAGCATTTATGGGGTGTCTCTCCTGTGTGGATTGCCTGATGATTAGCAAGGGCTGACCTCTGTATGAAACTTTTCCCACAGTCCAAGCACTTATGGGGTCTCTCTCCTGTGTGAATTGCCTGATGATTAGCAAGGGCTGACCTCTGTATGAAACTTTTCCCACAGTCCAAGCACTTGTGGGGTCTCTCTCTTGTGTGGATTCTCTGATGATTAACAAGGGCTGACCTATATAAGAAACTTTTCTCACAGTCTAAGCACTTGTGCGGTCTCTCTCCGGTGTGGACTGCCTGATGTATTAGAAGGCCTGACTTCTGTATGAAACTTTTCCCACAGTCCAAGCACTTGTGGGGTCTCTCTCCTGTGTGGATTGCCTGATGATTAACAAGGTTTGACCTCCGTATGAAACTTTTCCCACAGTCCAAGCATTTATGGGGTCCCTCTTCGGTGTGGATTGCCAGATGTCTAACAAGGGCAGACCTCCGTTTGAAATTTTTCCCACAGTCCAAGCACTTATGGGGTCTCTCTCTGGGGTGGATTGCCTGATGATTAACAAGGTTTGACCTCCGTATGAAACTTTTCCCACAGTCCAAGCACTTATGGGGTCCCTCTCCGGTGTGGATTGCCAGATGTCTAACAAGGACTGACCTCCGTTTGAAACTTTTCCCACAGTCCAAGCACTTATGGGGTCTCTCTCCAGTGTTGATGGACTGATGTTTAACAAAGGCTGACCTCCGTATGAAAGTTTCCCCACCATCCAAGGACTTATGGGGTCTCTCTCTGGGGTGGATTGCCTGATGTCTAACAAGGCCTGACCTTTGTATGAAACTTTTCCCACAGTCCAAGCACTTATGGGGTCTCTCTCCAGTGTGAATTGCCTGATGTTTAAAAAGGGCTGACCTCTGTATGAAACTTTTCCCACAGTCTAAGCACTTATGGGGTCTCTCTCCGGTGTGGATTGCCTGATGATTAACAAGGTTTGACCTCTGTATGAAACTTTTCCCACAGTCCAAGCACTTATGGGGTCTCTCTCCGATGTGGATTGCCTGATGTCTAACAAGGGCTGATCTCCATGTGAAACTTTTTCCACAGTCTAAGCACTTATGTGGTCTGTCCCTTGTGTGGATTTCCTGATGTGTAATCAGCGCTGACTTCCAATTCAAACAATTCCTGCCCTCAAGGTACTGAGAGGGTCTCTCTCCCTCATGGCTTCTCCCATGGTTAGCAAGATCTGAGCACTTATTGAAGTGTTCCCCACAGTCCAACCATCGAAGTGTTTTCTCTCCAGTATTTATTGCCTGAAGCATAACAGAACCAAGATATTCATAGCATTTCTCTTCCTTGGGGGTTGTCTGCCGGCCTGTGGGATTCCTGTGTCCTTCCCCATATATAACAAATTCATCCATTTGCTCCCTTAAGGGTTTTCCCAGCAGACTCTTTGACCTCTGCCAATTTTCCCAGGCTTCTCCCTGTTCCGAGCACTGGGAAAAATTCCCTTCAGCTCTTCCCACAAAGGTCCCCTGTGGTTCCCTGTGCCCAGAAACTTCCTGCTGTTGATTCCCATCCTTTTTTTCACTCACTGTCTCGTAACCTGCTGGGAGAGAGATAATTCAGAGAGGAGTCATTGTGCTGAGGAGAAATCAAGAGGAATAGCACCAAGGGAAAACCCACCATACTAAAGCTGCACAGACAGAGCAATTGGATTCTGCCTCCACTTCCCACCCAAATGTTCACAGAGAAGGAAAGTAAGGAAGGAAACTCCTGCAGTTAACAGGACACACGCGAAGCGATATCAGTGATATCTGCTGCCTGGAACCCTGTCCTGGGTGAGATGAGGAAGGAACTGAGGGCACTTACTGATCCCTCATTTTTGGGATTCTCAACTTTTTCCTTCATTCACCAGATGGTTTGTGTGTCAGTCCTCACCTGTTTGGGCGCCTCTCGGGATCTCTCTTTTCTCACAGGCCTGAAGATCGGGCACCCATGGCTCTTTCCCTTGTTCTAGCTGAGTGATCAGGTCAGGTTTGGGAATGGGGAATCCTGTGCAGGGAGTGAAAACAGACCAGATCAGGGTGGGTGGAGGACTGAGAGCGCATCTGTCAGAAAGGACATTCTGTGAGCAGAACCCATCCCTGTGCTGTGCTGGGGAATGTGGAATCTAAGAAGACAAGAAAGTGGTCACTGAGCCCCCTCGGGGTGGGGGCGCAGACATCTGGGGAGGTGAGGGGAATTGTGATGCACACCCAGCTCTAGTGTTAAACCCCTGCCTATTTCTAAACCTGCGCAAACCAGATCCCTCCACATTCTGGAGCTGTTCCCCAGTAGGAGGGAGAAGAGGGATTCTGTGAGTGACCGAGAAACATCACAGACGGGACAATACACGGCTTCTCCACCTTGCAAGCCTCGGGGGTTGGGTGGGGATGATTTAGTATGTGTCTTAGGTTTTGACTGCCATGTTTCATTGGAGAGTGATGAGACACACAGACGCCCCCTCCAGCTTCAAATAACCAAGGAGCCAGGAATCGCTTACCCAACGAGGTCACCGTTTCATAGATCTCCCACATGACATTCCTGTAGAGGGCTCTCTGAGCAGGGTCCAGCAGAGCCCCCTGCCCCTGGGTGAAATACACAGCCACATCCTCGAAGGTCACCGGCATCTGAAACAACAAGAATCCCCCACTGAGAACCTGCTGCTCCAGCCACTATACCCCTTGTCATGGGGGCGGAGGGCCAGAGAAGCAGAACCCTCCCCGCACCCTGCTCAGAGCAGCCAGGAGGCTTCAGGGGGTGGGAGAAGGTGAGAGCTCCTTGTTCCCCCCCAGCACACAGAGCAGGGCAGGGACTTCTCATTTCCCAGACGCCTGCCAGCCACAGGCTGATACGGGAAGCAGAGCTCTGAGCCAGGGACAGGGACAGGAATCCCAACAGCTTCCCTTCGTATTTCACAGCAACCTCTGGCCAGTGGGATCATGTTCCAGCAGGTTTATCACACCCTGTCCCACCCCGGGTGATTAATCCCTCTGCAATACCCCTCCCCCACACCAAAAGCTCCCTAAAAATCCCCTACCTGAGCTGGCTCCAGCACAGCCATTTCCCTGCCCTGTCTCCTGGAAGACGGGACGATCTGGAGCAAAACGTGGAAGCGATTTCTCAGCCTGTCAGTGGAGCAGGAAGATTGGGGAGGTTTCATAAGGGGCTGGAGTCCATGTCACGCCTCGATTCCCCCCAGGCTCTCTCCCTGCAGACAGATGATTCTATGACTCTGCCATGCTGGGAAGAAACCCAGTTAATTCATTACCACCCTGGCCAGGCCCTCACTTCCCCATTAGAACTAAACCCACCAAGTCCCTTCTAAACTTTCCCAGAACAGCATCTCTGAGCCAAACACTGGAAAAAGAGCAGAATCACTGCCCTACAGTGTATTGTAACCCCCTCTAGCTCTCCCCCTTCTTCCTCAGTCATGCAGTGCTCAGCAGAGTGAACAACTGGCTTTTCCTCTCTCAGCTCCTCCCCTTGTTCCCAGAGGGATGCAGGGAATGGATCCGGGCAGGGCTGGGAGCTGGGAACCTCCCTCCCCACTTCTTGATCCTGCTGCCCTTCAAGTCTCTCTGCTCTCCCATTTATCTTCTTCCCTCACCCTGGGAGAACAGGCGACTGCCCCATTGTCGTGGGCCTTTGCTCTCATTAGGCAGCTCAGCCAGTGACACTGGTAATGGGGGTTGAACCCGGCTGTGTCACTGGGGGCAGCAGCTCTGGGACTCAGACACAGGGAGGCCCTCCCCTTGTAGGCCAAACTCACCAGCCGGTCCCTGAAAGGGGCCTTTGTGCAGTCATTTCCCTGCCCGGCTCCAGCCCTTTCCCCAGGTCTCTCCATCACCTGGGAGCTGAAGCTCAGGGGCTGGTATGGTTAGAGGGGTTCCAGCCACTGGAGAAAGTGCCCCTGGGCTGGTCTCAGATGGGTGTGAGGAAGCAGGAATGTTCTTAATGTTTTCTCTGAATACTGAGTGTGTGCCTCAGTTTCCCCATGTGTTACTCAAGTATCAAGCTGATGGGATACAGGTGTGTGATCATTGCAGAGATCTCTAGAGGGCAGGTGTCACTGCAGAGTGGCTCCCTGGGCATAGAGAATGGCCAAAATTCTGTATCATCGCAAGCAATGGCCGAAAACGGTCCTCTGCAAGGAGCCAGCCAGCCAAAGGTGTTGGAGAACAAAGAGAGAGGGGGAGGACAGGTGACCTGTTTTCCTGGGAAAGAGAGAAAGCATGAAGGAGGACAGCTGGGCATTACTAAGGATGGGGGGCTGGAAGCGGGTCAGTCTCCCGGTTTGGGACTCAGCGGGGAGAGTCCAGGGCTCGGGACTCTGGATTCCCCCCTAGATGGAATTTGCTGAAGGCTCCTGATTTCTGTGCTAACAAGCTCTGTTCTATGCTGTGTTCCTAGCTACCAATAAACCCGTCTGTTTTCCAAGCTGGTTGAGAGTCACAGCTGACTGCGAAGGTGGGGTGTACGGCCCCTGTGGGGGAGTGGGTCAGGCTTCTCCTTAGGCTGCCCCCGGGGTTCAGGCTGGGGCTGTGCGCCCTCCCTGAGCTCTGGGGATGGGGAGGCTGGGGCCATGTGCTCAGCGAGGGGGGGCAGTTGGGTGGTGCTCAGGGACTTGGGTTCCTGCCTCTAAAGGGGGTGGGAGAAGCTTTCCTCCCTCAGCCCTGGGTCCACCCCCACCCCCACCCCCTCTACCCCATTCGTATCGCCAACTCCTAGTCCGAAGCAGGGGGGCTGAAACAATCTGGGGGGGGGGGGCGGAGAGCAATTGAACCAAACTGTAAACCCTGGATAGGATAGAAACCCCTTCAAGCCAGTGGGTGCGCCCCCCGCCCGGATTGTGCCCCTGGGCCCCTCTCCTTCACCAGCCGGGCCCCCCACCCTGCATTCGGTTTGGCCCTTGACCACCTTCTGCCCCTCCCTATTTGCCCCCCTCAGATCTCCCTGAGCTGCAGCCTCCGTCCGCACCAGCGCGGCCAGGGGCAGGGAAACAAAGCAGCAGATGGGGGGTGGGTGATGGGCGGTAACATGATCCTGCCCCCCGCGCACACACCGGGAGCTGGGGGCAGCTTTCCCGGACCCCGGGCGGGAATCGCAGCCAGCTCCGCTGGGAGCAGCCTGGGGCCAAACCCTCCCCCTGCAGCCCGGGGGTGACGGGGGGGGGCGGGTCTCTCTTACCTTCCCTCCGAGCGGGGCCCCCTGGGGCAGGGTCCGGGCCGGGAAGGGGCCTGGCCGGGCTGGGGGCTCTGCCCTGGGAGAGGCTCCTGGGGAGCAGCGGGAAGGGCCCTGCTGGAGATTCCCCTCTCCCGGCTGCAGCCCGGGCTCCGGGCTCCCAGCACCAGCCGCCGGGGCTCGGGGATCTCGCCAGGAGCCAGAGTCCCCGCAGCGGCTGCGAGTCACTTCGTGCTGCCGGGACTGACCCCAGCGATCGATCCCCGAGTCGTATCCCAGCGGCTCCTGGGTCCTAGCGAGAAACTCATCGCGTGGCGTTTCGCCTCTCTGTGCCTGGCTTCTGTTACACTCACAGGCTCTAAGGTCAGAAGGGTCCATCATGAGCATCTAGCCCAGAGATTCTAATGAGGAACCGTCTTTC
Source organism: Malaclemys terrapin pileata (assembly GCF_027887155.1). Classification (NCBI taxonomy): domain Eukaryota; kingdom Metazoa; phylum Chordata; order Testudines; family Emydidae; genus Malaclemys; species Malaclemys terrapin. Next base: position 40,200,006 of record NC_071517.1, on the reverse strand, counting down.
ATCTAGTGGGGGAAATGAGTGTCACAGTTTCCTAAAATACTTAATGAACTTTAGGGGAAACCAGTAAACATGCACAGAGGTAAGCGGGGAATTGGTTCCCGCTATTGTGGGGAACTTTCCTGACTTAAACACTTCTTGGGTGGAATCAAATAGCAGAAGGATCTGAGTCCTCGCTCCCTTCACCCAGAGCCTGCCTCACCTGGAGGGCTCCCTTGCACTCTCCTGTGTGGCAAAGTCCTTATAACCCCGACAAGGCTGGGCCCAGGCTTCCTGAGGGGCTCGCCCCCCCACCCTGGTTGTGACCACTCAGGACACGGGCTAGAGTGTCCACACTCCACGTACTTTCTCTGCTATGGACGCTTCCCTGACCATTGTCTATAGTTCAGAACAAATGCAATTTACAACACAGCAGCTAATAAAAGAAATCAGGAAACAATGGGAAAGGCAAAAGGAAAACACTTTGCCCCACTCTGTGGGCACTGGGGAAGCACAAACAGTGTCTCTAGAATGCCAGGGCAGTTCACAGTCTGTCCCTCCCACGTCCCAGGCCTCCTGCCCAGGCCCTGACTGTGCTACAGGGATTCTGCAGGTCAGACTCCTGCTCTGACGGTGGCCACATGCCCTCAGGCTCTAGGTGACAGGACCTTTCTTCCCAGTGTCCCTGGAAAGGTGCAGATTCAGGGGGCAGATAAATAGCCCCCAAACTTGGTAATCTCTGTAAACTGATTGGGGGGCAGAGAGGGGCAGACTCATGATCTTTGAGCACGTCTGGCTGCTGACCTAGTTCTGTCCCTGCCCTCCCCCAGGGTTCCACGGGGTGCAGGTCATGGAATGGGGCACCCCCGGGGGGGGGGAATTCCAGTACAATGGGGATGACTTCATCAGCTTCCACGTCCAGCCTCAGGCCCCTTACCCCTGTCTGTGTCCCAACCCCCGCTTCCTGGAGCCATGGCCCTGCTCCCGGTCCCACCTCAATGGGGTGGGGGGCACAGACAGGGATAAGGGGGGGCACTGCACCCCTACTTTAAAAAGTGTTCCACTGGGCCCAGAGCAATTCCAGCCTCTCCGCCTGTGATTTGCCGGGCGAAACCAGTCATGGCCGCACCTGGGATGCTGGGCAGATGCCTATGTTGTGAACTCCTTAACATGTTACCAGTACAATTTTAATAGTTGAAACGGTTACTTTTTACATGCTATTTTCATCCTTAGTCTGGACACCTGCCTTGTAGCTTCTGAGCCCTTAGACAGAAACCTCCACCTACCCCCAAAGTTTCAGTGATTTTTGTGGTAAAGGAACTCCCCTCTGGCTGCTGGGTGGGGCAACCCCTCCCCCTCTCCTGCCCCATGGGGTGGGGGAGCTGCCCTTGTATCTCTCCCTCTACCCAACTCCTACCCTCTTTCTGACCCTCCTCCAGCCAGTCTGCTCTTGCTCTCAGTCTATGCCAGCCTCCCCCCAACATTATGCATTTCCCACGCAGTGACACCCCCACTCAGCGTTTCCTTCTATTACAACCTGTCCCCATCCACCCCATAAGTCTTCCCTGATTCCCCTGCATCGCCCCCTCCCTTCAGCACCCTGCCCACTGCATCCTCCTCCTGCCCGACCCATCCCTCATCCCTCATCCCCCTTCAATCCCACCTTATCTACACCCCCTTCCCCTCTTAAGCCCTCATTCCACTCCCCCACTCTTCTTCCTCCCCCAGGTGTGGCTGTCCCAACCCCCAGCGCAGCGTGGGTTGGCTTCCCCCTGCTTTGCACCCAGTTTGAGCTGGCAGGTGTCATATAGGAAACTGTTCCCTGTAGGACTGTGCTACCTGCACCAGTTGATGATCTGTAACTGGTTTCTAAGGCCTGGTCTACACTATGAGTTTGGGTCGACTTTAGCAGCATTAAATCGAATTAAGCCTGGACATGTCCACACAACGAAGCCCTTTTTTCGACTTAAACGGCCCTTTAAACTGGTTTCTTTACTCCACCTCCGACAATGTGATTAGCACTAAAATCGGCCTTTGCAGATCAGATTTGGGGTAGTGTGGATGGAATTCGACGTTATTGGCCTCCGGGAGCTATCCCACAGTGCTTCATTGTGACCGCTCTGGACAGCACTCTCAACTCAGATGCACTGACCAGGTAGACAGGAAAAGCCCCGTGAACTTTTGAATTTCATTTCCTGTTTGCCCAGTGTGGAGAGCACAGGTGACCACACAGAGCTCATCAGCACAGGTAACCATGATGGAGTCCTAGGATCGCAAAAGAGCTCCATCATGGACCGAACGGGAGGTACGGGATCTGCTCGCCATATGTGGAGACGAATCAGTGCTAGCTGAACTCCGTAGCAGTAAATGAAATGGCAAAATATTAGAAAAGATCTCAAAGGCCATGAAGGACCGAGGCCATAACAGGGACGCACAGCAGTGCCGCGTGAAAATTAAGGAGCTACGGCAAGCCTACCACAAAGCCAGAGAAGCAAACGGAAGGTCCGGGGCAGAGCCGCAAATATGCCGCTTATACGTGGAGCTGCATGCCATGCTAGGGCGTGCAGCCACCACTACCCCAACCGTGTGCTTTGACTCCATCAATGGAGAAACACGCAACAGGGAAGCGGGTTCGGCGTACAAGGAAGATGATGATGAAGACAATGAAGATAGCTCACAGCAAGGAAGCGGAGAAACCGGTTTTCTCAACAGCCAGGATATGGTTATCACCCTGGACCTGGAACCAGTAACCCCCAAACTCACCCAAGGCGTGCTCCCAGACCCTGAGGGCACACAAGGGACCTCTGGTGAGTGCACTTTTGTAAATATTACACATGGTTTAAAAGGAAGCGTGTTTAATGATTAATGATTAATTTGCCCTGGCAATCGCAGCCAGTACAGCTGGAAAAGTCTTTTAACATGTATGGGGATGGAGCGGAAATCCTCCAGGGACATCTCCAGAAAGCTCTCCTTCATGTACTCCCAAAGCCTTTGCAAAAGGTTTCTGGGGAGAGCTGCCTTATCCCGTCCGCCATGGTAGGACACTTTACCACGCCAGGCCAGTAGCACGTAGTCTGGAATTATTGCATAACAAAGCATGGCAGCGTATGGTCCCGGTGTTTGCTTGCATGCAGACAACATCCATTCCTTATCTCTCTTTGTTATCCTGAGGAGAGTGATATCATTCACAGTTACCTGGTCGAAAAAGGGGGATTTTATTAAGGGGATATTCAGAGGTGCCCTTTCCTGCTCGGCTGAACAGAAATGTTCCCCACTGTTAGCCACGTGGTAGTGGGGAGGGGTGAAGTGATCATCCCAGAGAATTGGGTGTGGGGGGGGGTAGTTGGGTTTGTGCTGCATATTAACCCAGAAACCGCAGCCCCTCCTTTTACATTGCAAACCCATTTTAAATGGCCAACTCAAAGGGTGCTTGGTATGGGAAATGAGGGCGCTACTGTTTGAAACCATTCCCACATGTTATGAAGATTAAAAAAGCCAAAAGACTGTGGCTTACTATGGCTGCCTGCAAGCCGAAATCTGTTGCCTGGCACTGCGTGAGTGATCTCTCACACGAAACCGGCAGGCCCTCAATATAAGAGGAAAAATGCGACCTTGTAACGAAAGCACATGTGCTGTGTAATGTGAACAGCAAAATTTAACGTGAAAGAGTGTACCCATTGTTCTCTAAAATGTGTCTTTTATAACCACTTCTCCCTTCTCCTCCACCAGCTGCAAATGTTTCTTCTTCACAGAGGCTAGTGAAGATTAGAAGGAGAAAGCGGCGGACTCGGGATGATATGTTCTCAGAGCTCCAGATGTCCTCCCACGCTGACAGAACACAGCAGAATGCGTGGAGGCAGCAATGATTGTCAGAGGCTGCAAAGACTCAGTAAGAAACCACGAAAAAGCAAAGAAGACATGCTGCAAGAAGTGATGCGGCAATCTATTAAAGAGAATGAGAAAGCACAGGACTGGAGGGAGACAGAAAGCAGGATCCGCCAGGAAAACACAGCGCACCAGCGGCAAAGCACCACGCACCGGCAGCAAAGCACTGATAGGCTCATAAGCATACTGGAGTGCCAAGCAGATGCTATCCAGGAGCTCGTGGCCATGCAGAAGGAGCAGTACCGGAAACGCAAACGTCACCCCCCCTACAGCCCTTGTCCCAAAACTCTTTCCGTTGTGCCCCACTATTACCTCAAACCCACTTTCCCCAACTTCCATGTTCTTCACGCCACCAGCTGCCTCTAACACCAGTATCTTCGCCACCCAGCCCTGAAAACCACGACCCTTACCCTCTGCACTCAACCCCCATCACCATGCAGTATAGCTATCCTGAAGTGCAGAACTCACTGCACAGCACACCAGACAGGACATACGCAGATCTGTGATTGAACCGTTCCCCACTTCACGCCCTTCACCCCTTGCCCTTTCTGATTCCCAGCAGTTGTGTTTCTTTTCAATAAATACATTTTCTTTTCAATAAATGGATTTTTTGGCTTTGAAAACATTCTTTATTATTGCATAAAGTAAAAGACTCCTTAGCCCAGGAAATAAACAGGCACTGCAAGTCTGCTTAGCAACCACTGATTCCTAAAGATTGGAACTACTGCACTTCACTCCCATGCAGGGCACCAGATATCACTGCTGGTTTTCAGCCTCAAATTGCTCCCTCAAGGCATCCCTAATCCTTGCAGCCCCGCGCTGGGCCCCTGTAATAGCCCTGCTATCTGGCTGTGCAAATTCAGCCTCCAGGTGTTGAACCTCAGAGGTCCATGCCTGAGTGAAGCTTTCACCCTTCCTTTTACAAATATTATGGAGGGCACAGCACGCGGATATAACCGCGGGGATGCTGTTTTCGGACAAGTTCAGCTTCCCATACAGAGATCGCCAGCGGCCCTTTAAATGGCCAAAGGCACACTCCACACTCATTTGGCACCGGCTCAGCCTGTAGTTGAACCATTCCTTGCTGCTGTCAAGGCTCCCTGTGTAGGGTTTCATGAGCCACGGCATTAATGGGTAAGCGGACTCTCCAAGGATCACAATGGGCATTTCAACTTCCCCTACCGTGATCTTTCGCTCTGGGAAAAAAGTCCCGGCCTGCATCTTCCTGAACAGCCAAGTGTTCCGAAAGATGCGTGCGTCATGGACCTTTCTGGGCCAGCCTGTGTTAATGTCAATGAAATGCCCACGGAGATCCACAAGCGCCTGGAGAACCATAGAGAAATACCCCTTCCGATTCACGTACTCGGATGCTAGGTGGGGTGGTGCCAGAATAGGAATGTGCGTCCCATCTATCGCCCCTCCACATTTAGGGAACCCCATTTGTGCAAAGCCATCCACTATGTCCTGCACGTTACCCAGAGTCACTGTTCTTCTGAGCAGGATGCGATTAATGGCCCTGCAAACTTGCATCAACACGATTCCAATGGTCAACTTTCCCACTCCAAACTGGTTTGCGACCGACTGGTAGCTGTCTGGAGTTGCCAGCTTCCAGATTGCAATAGCCACCCGCTTCTCCACCAGCAGGGCAGCTCTCAATCTCGTGTCCTTGTGCCGTAGGGTGGGGGCAAGCTCCTTACACAGTCCCATGAAAGTGATTTTTCTCATCCAAAAGTTCTGCAGCCACTGCTCATCATCCCAGACTTCCATGACGATGTGATCCCACCACTCGGTGCTTGTTTCCCGAGCCCAAAAGCGGCGTTCCACGGTGCTGAGCAGGTCCGTGAATGCCACAAGCAATTTCATGTCGTACACGTTACACGGATCGATAGCATAGTCGAACTCCTCACTCTCACTGTCACTTTGGATCTTAAGGAATAGTTCAACAGCCAAATGTGACGTGCTGGTGAGACTCGTCAGCATATGTCTCAGCAGTTCGGGCTCCATTTCCCGCAGACAGATCGCGCTACACAGAAACCGTTGAAAGATGGCGCCAAAGGTGGACGGAAACAAAGGGATTTCTGGGATGCGAAGCGATGCATCACGGGGCATTGGGACAGGACCCAGAATCCCCCGCACCCACGCCCCCTTCCCACAACCCACGGTGCCAGAATGGGAAGAGGTGCTCTGTGGGATAGCTGCCCATAATGCACCGCTCCCAATAGCGCTGCAATTGCCGCAAATGTGGCCACGACAGTGCGCTGGGCAGCTCTCAGTGTGGACAGACTGCAGCGCTTTCCCTACAACGGAAAAGTGTGAGACGGGGAGAGACATGGCAGCAACTGCCCAACAACCCTGAGAGATTTGACTGTTGGGCCTGTGTGCTGGGCTGTGAGGGATTCACCTCGGGGAGACATTGCTGGGAGGTGGAGGTGAGGGATGGAGGATACTGGGCTGTGGGGGTGGCCAGAGAGTCTGTGAGGAGGAAGGGAGGGATCAGCCTTAGCCCTGAGGGGGGGATCTGGGCTGTGCGGCGGTGGCTGGGTCAGTTCCAGGCTCTCACCTCCCCTGAGACCCCCCTGCCCCTGAGTCGGTTCCCCAGCAGGATCCGGGTTTGTCTGGACTGTGACCGGGGGCAGGTGACATTTATCGATGCTGGTGACGAGGCCCCGATCTTCACTTTCCCGCCAGGCTCCGTCCCTGGGGAGAGAATCCGACCCTGGCTCTGGGTGTGGGGATCCCGGCTCAGACTGTGTCCCTGAGACACGCAGCAGAGGGGGGAACTGGAAATCAGCCTCTCTGGACTCATGGACCCCAGTCTCTATGACCTTGGAGGACTCCCATCTACCCAGCCCCTGGCTCCTCATCTCTATGACCTGTGGAAGCCCCTCCCCTCCCCTTCCCTGCAGCCCCAGGATGGAAGGGGGAGGGGGAAGTACCCCTGGGGCTGCAAGAGGGGCAGATGTGGGTGTTGGGCAGGGGGCAGAACTAACAGCCTGGCTGGGGACAGGCAGATGTGTATGTGGCAGGGACACAGCATAACTCAGGGTTTGGCGGGTTGGGGAGAAGCAGCAGCAGGGAGCGGTTTGTACAGATCTGTGGGATTAGATCTCACTGGGGTTTCCCAGCCAGAGCTCCTGCTACAGGAGCTAAAGTCACTTGAGAACAACTGGGCACACACTGTAATGGTCGCACACATGGGGGTGGAGGGGGAGATGGGTAAGGGGTGCAGATGGATGGAAAAACTATTATATAACCTTAACAAAAATCATCATTGTGTCAGTCTCATGATTTTTTTTTTTTTAAATTCATGAGGTTGGCAGCACTGGGGGAGTCAGGGACAGGATGGGTTTAACCAGAGGGAATTAGAAGAAGGAAAATGTGAATGAAAGTAAAACAAGTATAAAGGGAGTGTCCACGAGAAATGGTGGAAAACAGAAATGAGAAGAGTGGCAGGAAAATATCCCTGGCAGAGAACAAGCCAGGTGACAGCAAGAGGGGAAGGGATAAAATCGGGGGAGAGGGGAAGCCATGGGGGATGATCTGTAACTGGGAGGGGAGGAGAGTGGGAGAGACACAGGAAAATAAACAGGGATCAGAAGTGAGGGTTAGAAAAATGAATAGAAAAGGACGGTATGAAAAGAAAGGGAACAGAGACATTTATTCCATGTTACTGAAAGTGAGACTAACTCATTAATTCCTGGCCATTGGAGCTATTTTAGTGCCATTAAGAAAACTGTTCTCAGTAGCTGGGGAATCTCCTTTCCATGCTGTGGTTATTAAACGCTTGCTTTTAAAACAAGTTTTATATTTTAAAAGGTAAACTCACCTGAGGTCCCTTCCATGGGGTCATGGTCTTGGATACTGGCTTGGGAGGGTACTTCAGTCAGGCTGAGAAAAAGATCCTTACTGTTGGGGAGAACGGAGTGCTGGGTGCTCTCTGCAAGCTCGTCCTCCTCCTCCTCCTCTTCCCCATCCGCAGAATCCTCAGGTGTAGCTGATGAGACTATCCCCGACCCGGAATTCACGGTCACAGGTGGGGTAGTGGTGGCGGCCCCCCGTAGAATTGCATGCAGCTCGGCGTAGAAGCGGCATGTCCGCGGCTCTGACCCAGAGCGACCGTTTGCCTCCTTTGTTTTTTGAGGCTTGTCTAAGCTCCTTGACTTTTCACGCGGCACTGATCTGAGTCCCTATTGTGGCCTCTCTCCATCATGCCCTTGGAGATTTTTTCAAAAGTTTTGGCATTTCGTCTTTTCGAACGAAGTTCTGCTAGCACTGAATCCTCTCCCCATATAGCGATCAGATCCAGTACCTCCCGTACGGTCCATGCTGGTGCTCTTTTTCGATTATCGGCCTGCATGGTTACCGAACTCCATGCTGATGAGATATCTGTGGTCCTGTGCTCTCTATGCTGGGCAAACAGGAAATGAAATTCAAATGTTCGCGGGGCTTTTCCTGTCTACCTGGCCAGGGCATCCGAGTTCAGATTGCTGTCCAGAGCGGTCACAATGGTGCACTGTGGGATAGCTCCCGGAGGCCAATACCATCGAATTGCGGCCACACTAACCCTAATTCGAAATGCTAAAATCGATTTTGGCGCTACTCCGCTCGTCGGGGTGGAGTACAGAAATCAATTTAAAGAGCCCTTTATTTAGAATTAAATGGCGTCGTGTGGACGGGTGCAGGGTTAATTCGAATTAAGGCTGCTAAATCCGAATTAAAGTCGTAGTGTAGACCAGGCCTAACTCCTTCTCGGCTCCGTTTACTTACCATCTTTAGTTACTTACTGTAAATAAAACATTACAAACAATTCTTCTAGTTTGTTCCACTTTAATGTCCCAGCTGCAGTTGTCGGGGGCAGAGCCGTGGGATTTGCTTCCTCACTTGGTTGTGTCCCCCCAGCTCCCACAGGGAATATTGCATCTGTAGGAGGAGAGTTTGGGGTTTACTGGGATGTGTCACTTTCCAGCCAGCCTGTCTCTGTCCTGTACACACCCATGTCAATCTGGAATTGCTCAGCTGTGCTCTGCAGAGAGGGGACTGGTTACACAGGGGGCAATCCATGAAGGGACTTGGTGTTGCAGTTTGTAGGCAACCAGAAAATCACATTCTGCAAAGCTCTGTCAGGTGCCTAAACTCCCTAGACAATTCATGGGCATCAAAGGCACCTTGGGCTTGGTCTACACTATGAGTTTAGGTCAAATTTAGCAGCACTAGATCGATTTTACCCTGCACCCGTTCACACGACGCAGCCATTTCTGTCAACTTAAAGGGCTCTTAAAATCGATTTCGGTACTGCTGCCCGACGAGGGGATTAGCGCTGAAATCGACCCTGCTGGGTTGAATTTGGTGTAGTGTGGAAGCAATTCAACAGTATTGTCCTCTGGGAGCTATCCCAGAGTGCTCCATTGTGTCCGCTCTGGACAGCACTCTCAACTCCGATGCGATGGCCAGGTAGACAGGAAAAGCCCGGCAAACTTTTGAATTTCATTTCCTGTTTGCCCAGTGTGGAGAGCTGATCAGCACAGGTGACCATGGAGTCCCAGAATCGCAAAAGACCTCCAGCATGGACTGAATGGGACGTACTGGATCTGATCGCTGTATGGGGAGATGAATCCATGCTATCCGAACTCCATTCCGAAAGATGAAATGCCGGAATATTTGAAAAAATCTCAAAGGGCATGAAGGACAGAGGCCATAACAGGGCCCCGCAGCAGTGCCGCGTGAAACTTAAGGAGCTGAGGCAAGCCTACCAAAAAACCAGAGAGGCAAATGCCACTCCGGGGCAGAAACCCAGACATGCCGCTTCTATGATGTCATTCTAGGGGGTGCCCCTACAACTACCCCACCCCTGTGCTTTGACTCCGTCAATGGACTCTCATACAACAGGGTGTGACGAACTGGGACTGTTCTTGCTGGGGTGTGGGAATGCTGACAGGGGAGTGTGACTAGGATGGTCTGCATCGGGGGATGGGAGTCGGCCCAAGGGAACATACCTGAGCTTGTAACATGAGAACCCAGGAGGGGATTGGAGGTCAGGTGACTCCGGGGCCCGGGAAACTGAACAAAGGCTGTGGGAGGGGTCACTGAAGGCAGAGTGCTGGAAGCAGGCTGGAAGGAGGCTGGAGAGATGGCTGGGAGGCAGAGATGGCTCTGACCCCCCAAATAGGGGTGGGCTGGCATGCCCTGGGACCCCAAGCTGGACTTAACTGAGGGGGTCCTGTTGTCTGTGCCTGCAAGACCTGTCTTGGACTGTATTCCTGTCATCCAAATAAACCTTCTGCTCTACTGGCTGGCTGAGAGTCATGGTGAATCGTAGGAAGCCGGGGGTGCAGGGCCCTGAGTCCCCCAATACTCCGTGACACAGGGATGCGGATTTAGGGAATGAGGAGGAGGATGTTGAAGTTAGCGCACAGCAAGAAAGCAGAGAAAACATTTTCCCTGACAGCAGGAACTGTTTATCACCCTGGAGCCAGTACCCTCCCAACCCACCCAAGGTGGGCTCACGGACATTGAAGGCAGCGAAGCCACCTCTGGTGAGTGTACCTTTGTAAATATTGTAGATGGTTTAAAAGCAAGCATGTTTAATGGTTAATTTACCCTGAAGACTTGGGATGCATTCGCGGCCAGTACAGCTACTGGAAAAGTCTGTTAACGTGTATGGGGATGGAGCGGAAATCTTCCAGGGACATCTCAGTGAAGCTCTCCTGGATGTACTCCCAAAGCCTTTGCAAAAGGTTTCTGGGGAGGGCAGCCTTATTCCGTCCTCCATTACCACACCAGGCCAGTAGCATGTAGCCTGGAATCATTGCATAACAAAGCATGGCAGCGTACGGTCCCGGTGTTTGCTGGCATTCAAGCAACATCCATTATTTATCTCTCTGTGTTAGCCTCAGGAGAGTGATATCCTTCATGGTCAGCTGGTTGAAATAGGGGAATTTTATTAAGGGGACATTCAGAAGTGGCCATTCCTGCTGGGCTGTTTGCCTGTGGCTGAACAGAAATCATCCCCAATGTTAGCCACGCGGTGGGGAGACGGGTGAAGCGATCATCCCAGAGAATAGAGTAGTGTGGCGGGCTTTAGTTGGATTTGTGCTGCACGTTAACCCGAAAACCGCAGCCCCTCCTTTGAAATGGCCAACCCATTTAAAATGGCGAACCCAATGGGTGCTTGGTATGGGACATGAGGTCGCTGCTGCTTGAAACCATTCCCACATGTTACGAACGTTAAAGAAGCCAAAAGACTGTGGCTTACCATGGCTGCCTGCAAGCCGAATTCTGTTGCCCACCGGCCCTGCATGTGTGATCTCTCACACCAAACCAGCAGGCCCTCAATATAAGAGTCAAAATGCAACCTTGTATAGAAAGTGCACGTGCTATGTAATGTTAACGGCTTGGTTCACAGTGGAAGAGTGTACCCATTGTTCTCTAAAATGTGTCTTTTTAAATACTACTCTCCCCTTTTTTCCCCCTCCTGCAGCTGCAAATGTTTCAACACTCCCCCTATCATCTCCATCCCAGAGACTAGCAAAGATTAGAAGGCGAAAAAAACGCACTCGCGATGACATGTTCTTTGAGCTCATGCAGTCTTCCCACACTGAAAGAGCCCAGCAGAATGCATGAGGCAGACAATGTCAGAGTACAGGAAAGCACAAAATGAACGTGAGGACAGGAGGGATGCACGAGAGGACAGGAGGGATGAGCGAGAGACAGGAGGGACCAGCGAGAGGAGATGTGGCGTCAGTGTGATGAAAGGAGGCATGAGGCAATGCTCAGGCTACTTGAGGATCAAACTCATATTCTCCGGCGTATTGTTGTGCAGGAAAGGCAGCAGAAGGAACACAGACTGCCGCTGCAGCCCCTGTGTGACCAACCGCCCTCCTCCCCAAGTTCCATAGCCTCCTCACCCAGATGCCCAAGAACGTGGTGGGGGAGCCTCTGGCCACCCAACCACTCCACCCCAGAGGACTGCCCAAGCGACAGAAAGCTGGCATTCAATAAGTTTTGAAGTGCAGTGTGGCCTTGTCCTTCCCTCCTCCCTCTTCTCCACCACCCCACCCGGTGCTTCCCTACTCCTCCCGGGCTACCTTTGCAGTTATCCCTCCATTTGTGTGACAAAGTAATAAAGAATGCATGAATTTTGAACAACAATGATTTTATTGCCTTTGCAAGTGGTGATCAAAGGGGGGGGGAGAGGGCGGTTTATTTACAGGGAAGTGGCGTGAACCAAGGGGGCAGATTTTTATCAAAAAGAAACAAACAGAACTTTCACACCGTAGCCCCTGACCAGTCATGAAACTCGTTTTCAAAACTTCTCTGATGTGCACGGTGCACTGTTGTGTTCTTCTAACTGCCCTGGTTTCTGGCTGCGCGTAATCAGCAACCAGGTGATTTGCCTCAGCCTCCCACACTGCCATAAACATCTTCTCCCTTACTCTCACAGATATTGTGGAGCACACAGCAAGAGGCAATAACAATGGGAATATTGGTTTCGCTGAGGTCTAACCAAGTTAGTAAACTGTGCCAGTGCGCTTTTAAACATCCAAAGGGACATTCTACCACCATTCTGCACTTGCTCAGCCTATAGTTGAACAGCTCCTGACTACTGTCCAGGCTGCCTGTTTATGGCTTCATGAGCCATGGCATTAAGGGGTAGGCTGGGTCCTCAAGGATAACTATAGGCATTTCAACACCCCCAATGGTTAGTTTCTGGTCTGGAAAGTAAGTCCCTTGCTCCAGCCATTGACACAGACCAGAGGTCCTAAAGATGCAAGCTTCATGTACCTTTCCCAGCCATCCCTCCTTGATATTGGTGAAATGTCCCTTGTGATCCACCAGTGCTTGCAGCATCATTGAAAAGTACCCCTTTCAGTTTATGTACTCGCTGCTTTGGTGCTCCGGTCCCAAGTTAGGGATATGCATTCCATCTATCACCCCACCACAGTTAAGGAATCCCATTGCAGCAAAGCCATCCACTATGGCCTACACATTTCCCAGAGTCACTACCCTTGATAGCAGCAGGTCAAAGATTGCTTTGGCCACTTGGATCACAGCAGCCCCCACAGTAGATTTGCCCACTCCAAATTGATTCCTGGCTGACCAGTAGCTGTCTGGCGTTGCAAGCTTCCAGCTGACTATCGCCACTCACTTGTGAACTGTGAGGGCAGCTCTCATCTTGGTATTCTTGTGCTTCAGGGCAGGGGACAGCAAGTCACAAAGTTCCATGGAAGTTCCCTTACGCATGCAAATGTTTCGCAGCCACTGGGAATCATCCCAGACCTGCCACACTATGCGGTCCCACCAGTCTGTGCTTGTTTCCCGGGCCCAGAATCGGCGTTCCACGGCATGAGCCTGCCCCATTGTCACCAGGATGGACAAATTGCCATGGCCTGTGCTTTTAGAGAAGTCTTTGCCCATGTCCTCATCGCTCTTTTGACCAACCTACCATCGCTGCCGTCGCCTCCTCACCTGCCTTTGCAGGTTCTGGTGCTGCATATACTGCAGGATAATGCGCGTGCTGTTTACAGTGCTCATAAGTGCTGCAGCGATCTGAGCGTGCTCCATGCTTGCCGTGCTATGGCGTCTGCGTGGGAAAAAAGGCGCGGAACGATTGTCTGCAGTTGCTCTCACTGAGGGAGGGGCGACTGATGACTGTAGCTATCCCACAGTTCCCGCAGTCTCCGCCAACCATTTGAATTCTGGGTTGAGCTCCCAATGCCTGATGGGTCAAAAACATTGTCGCGGGTAGTTCTGGGTACATGTCGTCACCCCCCCCTTCCCCATGAAAGCAATGGGAAATATAGTTTCTAGCCTTTTTTCACTGTCACCGTATGTCTCCTGGGTGCTGCTGGCAGACGCGGTGCTGCAGTGCTACGCAGCAGCATCCCCTTGCCTTGCGGACGGCAGATGGTACAGTATGACTGGTAGCCATCATCGTCGTCCCGTGGGTGCTCCTGGCCGGCCTCGGTGAGATCGGTCGGGGGCGCATGGGCAGACATGGGTGCTCCTGGCCGGCCTAGGTGAGGTCGTTCAGGGACGCCTGGAGAAAAATGGGAATGACTTCAGGTCATTCTCTCTTTAAGTTTTGTGTAATGGATATTCAGTCCTGCCTGGAAAATGCCAGCTGGAGGCTTCTGCCTCAGGCTGCTTTCCCAGTTAACAGCACCGCGCTGTCACAAATACCCCAGCCTACCCCTTGCTCCCATGGCTTATGAAGCCTGGACAGTAGTAAGGAGCAGTCCAACTATAGGCTGAGCAAGTGCAGAATGGTGGTTCACTCTACTTCCCTGTAAGCCACCTGCCTTCCCCTCCCCTCTTTGATCTCTGCTTGCAGAGGCAATAAAGTCAGTGTTGTTTCAAATTCACGCATTCTATATTAATTCATCACGCAAATGGGGGGATAACTGTCAAGGTAGCCCAAGAGGGGTGGGGGAGAAGGGAAGCAACATGTGGGGTTGTTGTAGGGGTACCCCCTAGAATGGCATGCAGCTCATCATTTCTGCGGGATGTCTGGGGCTCTGACCCAGAGCGGCCGTTTTCCTCTCTGGTTCTTTAGTAGGCTTGCCTGATATTCCAGGCAGCACTGAAGGAAGGAGCAGGTGGGGGGCCTGACGACATGTACCCACAACCACCCGCGACAATGTTTTTGCCCCATCAGGCATTGGGAGTGCAACCCAGAATTCCAATGGGGGGCGGAGACTGCGGGAACTGTGGGATAGCTACCCACAGTGCAACGTTCCGAAAGTCGACACTAGCCTTGGTACTGTGGACGCACACCGCCGACTTAATGCGCTTAGTGGGGACACACACAAATGACAGTATCAAATCGACTGCTAAAAAATCGACTTCTATTCAATCGAACTAATTTCGTAGTGTAGACATACCCTTACAGTGCGATTCACAAAAGCCAGCTCACTAGGTGGGGAGCCATCTAAACTAGACAAGGGGAGATGCTGACAAGGGGAGATGGGTGTCCTAAGCCCTGCCCCCTTTCAGAGACAGGTGCCTAAATCGGGGCTGCAGAGGGGCATCTGTCTCTCCTTAGCAACCCACAGATGAGAACCCAGCGCCTGACGTTCAGTTTCTTGCTGGAATTAGGTTAGGGCGAGCATATGTCCCGATTTTATAGAGGCACTCCAGATTTTGGGAGCTTTTTCTTATATAGGCACCTATTACCCCCCACCCCCTGTACCGATTTTTTACACTTGCTGTCTGGTCACCCTAAATGAGGTAGGCACCTGCCTCGCTCCACACAAAATGTGAGTGTGCGGAGAAGGTGGAGTGGTTTTTGTGATGTCACCTGCCTTATAACTTTTAGCCCCATGGTTAGAGCACTCAGCTGGCACATGGGAGACCCAGGTTTGACTCCACTGTCTAGAGTAGCTCACAGATGTGAGTACCAATCTCAGGGCAAACAGTTACAACCCAGGGTACAAACCCCAGGCTAGGTATCAAATGTGAACCTCTCAAGCACAATAACAGCCTTAACATGGAGTTACAGACAGTCCCCCTTGGGTTCTCCGGTCTATCTCTCTGCTTTTCTGCCTCCTCTCCTGCTGCATCTCCCCACTCCCCTTGCTGGAGCTGCCACATTCCCAGCAGCAGAGTTGGGGCAGCTCCTGGCCACAGGGGTCTCTGGTTAAAGCCACCAGCTGCTCTATCCTGGCCACAGAGAATGGTGGAAGACGTGGAACAGGAGACAACCTCTCCCCCACCCAGGAACAACCATTAATAGAAACCTTCCCACCCCAAGGCAAAGGGAGCAGGAGATGGCAGCACTGGAGGGAGAGACTCTTATCCAGAAACAGGGAGAAGCATCCAGGAAAGAGCTCCCCTCAGCCCAAAGCAAAGGGATGTGGCAGCCCTGAGGGGGAGACCTCTCCAGTCATGTCTCCAGAACCCACCTGGTCAGAGTTAAGGGTGTTTGGATGCTGGGCACTGAGAAGGTTTCTGTTTACTGGTGTGTGTGTGTATCCCAGACCTGGTTAGCAGCCACCGGACTGCTGTAATTCAAGCCTCTGGGACTGGAACAGAGTCCATCCACTGCTCCAATCTTGGGGTCCCTAGACACATTCTTTGGGGACTCTCCCCCTATCCGAGGTGTGAAACCCACTGCCTAACTCCCAGGTGTAGAGCTGACCCTCCAGATTCCCGCATGCCTGAACACACCATCTCCCAGAACTCCCTGCCAAGGTGAGAGCCTGCTAGTTTCAGCTGAACTCTCTCTGAAGGCATGCAGTAGTTGTGAATCATTTGGCTCTGTCTACACTAGACAGCAAAGCACTGCCTGTGTGGTCATCCATGAGCTCTGGGGAGAGAGATCTCCCAGTGCTCCTGGTAAACCAGGTTGACGCTCAGAGTCGGTGTCTACACTGGTGCTTTACAGCACTCAAACTTGTAGAACTCGGGTTGTGTGTGTGATTTTTCACATCCCTGAGCCAACAAGTTGCTGCGCTGTGAATTGCCAGTGTAGACAAGCCATTTCACACACAGACAGACTCTTTGCACAAGTCCAACACACTCTTGCTCTTTCACTTAGGCATTTGCTGTCTGGGCTTTAGTCCACACCCCTCCCCATATTGATGGAGCATCTAAGGAGATAACAGCAAATCCAGAAACCAGGACATTGACATCTAGCAACTAACAACTCAAAGGGCTGCTTCCCCTGCACCCCGCTAGCTACGCTACATTCAAAAAAATTGTATACATGGCTGATGAATGCACCGATGCAAATGGACATCAAGTATTAAGTCATTGTGTACGTTATCTTGATGTCAAGGGTAGGCCAGTAGATGCATTTCTAGATGTTCAAGTTATAGAAGACACATCGGCTGCATCTGTGACAACCCACATCTTAGAAGAGTTAAATGCTTGTCAACTGGACCCCAAACAGATGGCTGCTTGTGCATTTGATGGAACTGCAAACTTCTCTGGAAGACATGGTGGAGTACAAGCTTTGCTCAGAGAAAAGTGTAACCCTAATCTCTCCTATACACACTGCAGAGGCCATCTACTCCAACTAGCACTATACGAGGTGCAGAATCTTCAAAAGACATTAAAAAAGCTATAAATTTAATGTCTTCATTATATTCTTTTTTCAGCAAGAATCCAAAAAGTCTGAATATCTTGGAAAATATAGAAGATACACTGGGACTGAAGTTCAAATTAGTCCAACCTGGGAAAACCCGCTGGCTTTCTCCTTGACTGTTGTCTTAAAATTACTCCAGCTGTTATTACTGGCTTTGGAAAGTATCTACCAAGATGGGATGGATCTAAATAGTGAGGCTGGTGGATTACTTTTGCTACTACGTTCAGTGAAGACTATTGCCATTCTCAATCTCATAAGTCTACTGTTGAAACCACTTGGGTCATTAAACAATGCCATCCAGGCATCTGCTACAACCAGGGCCGGTGCTACCATTTTTTGCCAACTAGGTGGTTGCCTAGGGCGCCAAGATTTGGGGGCGCCAAAAAGCGGCACCCCCAATTTTTTTTTTACAGTGGCCGCTGCGCTAGGAGGAAGAGGGAGTCTGAGCCATTGGCAGGCAGCCCAGGGGTTCCCCTGGGTCAGAGCTGCCGCATGGATCCCCAGGCCAGGGGGTGGGGAGCTGCCACGTGGGGGGGGTGCCTTAGGGTGGGGGGGAGCTGCCGCAGGGCTCCCCAGCCCAGCTCACCTCTGCTATGCCCCCTCCCCGAGCACGCCATTGCTGCTCCACTTCTCCCGCCTCCCAGGCTTGCGGCGCCAATCAGCTGTTTGGTACCACAAGCCTGGGAGGGGAGGAGAATTAGAGTGGGGACAGCAGGCTCGGGGAGGAGGCGGAGCAGAGGTGAGCTGGGGTCGGGAGCTGCCGCATGGCTCCCCGGGCTGGGGGGGGGAGCTGCTGCAGCGGGGGGGTGCTTCGGGGTAGGGGGGAGCTGCCGTGGGGGGGTGCCTCAGGGCAGAGGGGGGGCAGGGAGCTGCCGCAGGGTTGGGGGAGAGGGGCGCAAGGTGGAAGTTTCGCCTAGGGCGCCAAACTTCCTTGCACCGGCCCTGGCTACAACAGTAGTAGATCTTTGTCCAGCAATAGAAGATACATTTGGATCAATCAGAGAGCTATCCATTGGAAAAGTACTGGAAGAAGCAAAGACTTCAGTCCAGAATTTGACTAATGAAGGCATTTATATTGAATCCTTAAGTGAAGGAGACAAGAAGTGTTTGTTAAGACAACTGAAAAGGTACACAGACTTGATTCTTTAAAATCTACAACAGCAACTTCTGGATTCTACTCAACCTCTACATAGGTTTTACAGATGCCTGTCCTATAAAACACCAACAGTTGAGTGGAGTGAGGCACTACCAGCAATAGGGCTGCCATGTGATTAGGACAGAATAGAGAATTCGAACACAGAGTGGAATATCATACGACGAATGAATGAAGATTTCACTTCAACTTCTTTTTTAGCATCACCAGTGGCTCAACCCGATCTTTGTGTTCTGTTTCCTGGGATGAAAGAAGTAGGAATTCATCTCTTGCTACTCCCAGTCACAACAGCTACAGTTGAGCATTCTTTTTCATCATTGAATAGAATTTTGTGTTCTGAAAGAAGTCGCCTTCTGCCTGATCATGTGAATGAACTAATGAGCATATCAACTGAAGGAATGGAAGTACCAGACACACGAGAAGCCACCAAAGATGAGCGCATTGCAAGAAACCAAGAAGGATGTATACGTAGTGCTTCATAGAAGGCTAGAGTGGCCAACTTTAATTTGTATTTGATGATTTTAAAACATGAGTTAAATCTAATAAAATGGTCATGAAACATTTTTCAGTTTTTACTATGGTGCCATACAGCCCACCTTCACCCTCACAGTCTCACCCCTCATCGGCCCTGACACACACCCCTGTAAATTCGAACACCCCGCCCCCCTGCAATTTCAATTCCTGGGGAAGCCACTGCATGTTCTCTTCCTTCTAGCGGCTCTGTTGCAAGATCAGCTCCTCTGAGTTCCAGCAACCTCCCCCTGTCTGCCCCCCCTTCCTGTGACAACCTGTCCCCTTCAAGATTGTTTCCTCCAAGTGGAGCAGGCCCTGCAGGAATGAGGCCACTTGAGCCCAGAGGGGTTTTCATCTGTTCCTGACTGGGACGGGTCTATGCCCCAAGACAGGGTGTGTTAATCTAGTTTTATAAAATTTGGGGTATATCTAAATTAAATAAACTTCACACCAAAATGTTATTGGGGGGATGAAGGAAGCAATAGAAAAATGGAAGTTGAATAGCAATAATCATTCAGCCTTAACTTAACTTAAGAACACATAAGGGAAGGAAAGCTCATAAAAAAACATTTATATGTATTTCTGTTTATGTTTTAGGGAAACGAGATCTAGCTATTGGTAAGTGTCATTTTCTTTCGTCTGAGAAGAAAATTTTTGTACACAAATGGATCCTCATGTAGGAGTGTAATTGAATCATCGGTGTGTTAGGTGGCCTAGTGGTTAGCATACTTAGTGCCCCCTCCCAGTGGGAAGATCTTGCAGTCCTGGCCCTCTTTTAATCAGAGGTGCAAGGAGGTGGGCAGTGGTAGGAGAGCCCGGGCCCAACCACTCTACCGGACTCTGACCCAGCGCCCTAGGAGGGTCAACAGTGTCTGGTGCCCAAAGTTGTCCTCTGAGTCACCCTCCCTGTGTCACTTCCTACAATCTGCTGTTCTCCCACAGCTTCCAGTCCAAGATAAGCTGGGGGGGAAAGAAAAGGCAACAAAACCATCAGCCCCAACCAGGCTAAGTATACAGTCAGTCCCTTGTCAGGAGCCTTCAGGGTAAGTCTGTCCTCCTCCCCAGCCTCTCCCGTTTGAGCTGGGTTACTCCTCTTTCAACCCTCTCCAGCTGGAGCATGCTCTGCAGGGCTGGATGGGTGGGGCTACCTGGGCCCAGTACTGTCCTTTCAACCCATCAGACCCAGTGTGGGGTTCGTGTACCCCATCACACGCCCTCCCCCTCAGACCCTGGACTGTGATGTCCTGGGACCGGTTCATGTCCCCACCATCCTGTGAAAAAGAAGTCCACGCTTTTATTTTCAATGACTAGGCAATGTACCAGCTGAAAGCTCTATGGCTGCATTGAGAGATACCACTGAATAATGCCTGGGTTAAGGTCTGTCATTGAGTTCAGCCAGTGGAGTGGTGCAGGGTCAGTTACTAGGTGGAAAGGCTGCAGTCACCAATGATAGCGTAAGGCATCAATGGCTCATTTCACCTCCAAAGCCTCCTTCTCAATGACCTATTAGGCTACCTCCTGTGGGAACAACTTCCTGATGAAATAGAGAACAGGGTGTTCTCCTCCTCTGAATTCTTGAGGTAACACTGCTCCGAGTTTGCCATCGGACGCATCTGTTTGGAGAATAAAGGGCTTTGAGAAGGCTGAGTGGAATATTTCTGTCGGGTCTTGTAGTGCCCTAAATGTCTTGTCACAGCTTTTGATCCAATGGACTTTTTTGGATGCAGTGTCCTTAACCTGGTCTGTCAAAGGGGCAGCCATGGTAGGATGAACCATTGATAGTATCCTGCTATTTGCATAAACCACTAGACTGGCTTGTTAGTGAAAGGGACAGGGCAGCCCACTAGCTTGGAGTTTTTCCAACAAAGGTTGTAGCTTCCCCTTCCCCACCCCACAGAATATGATACGTGACTTCATGGGTGGCCACTTGACACTTGGTTGGGTTGGCCATGAAACCCAGCTGTCACTGCAGATGATGATATTATCAATGTATGTGGCTGTGTAGGACCCATGCGGCCAAAGCACTTTGTCCATCAGCTGCTGGAAAGTGGCAGTGGCCCCATGAAGTCCAAAGGGCATGGTTTGAAACTGGTGTACTCCACCATTATCACAGGAAGTTTGGTCAATTGTGGAGTTATTTGCTTTTAAATTTAACTTGTATTTATTTATTTATTTATTTATTTTTACATAATTAAACCTGTTTTTGTTTGTTTGTTTGCTTACTTTATTAATTATTATTATTATTGAACTTAATATAATTTCATCAAATGTCGGGGAAAGACTAACTTGGATAAATTTCCCACAAAAAGCTAATTTGAATAATTGGTAAGCAATAGAGTACTTGGGTTTGTTTAGTCTGGAGAAGAGAAGACTGGACAGCAAGTGTGAAAAATTGGGACAGGGGGTGGAGGGTAATAGGAGCTTATATAAGAAAAAGACCCAAAAATCAGGACTGTCCCTATAAAATGGGGACCTCTGTTCACCCTACTCTCCACAGCCCAGTCACACCCAGCTCATTGCCCGGGGACCTGCCATTGCAGCTGCGTCACTCTCCCGCTGCTCCCTGTGCACAGAGCAGAACTGTCCCTTGCTCCCCTTGGCTGCCCTGCCCCGACCTGTGGCTGCCAAGCTTGTGATCGCACGGCCCAAGCTCTGAGCCCAGCTGTGCGAACCCAGTGTCCAGCCCAGGTGCTGGGGGCAGGCGGGTGCTGCTGACAGGGTGGACTCACTCCCACAAGCTCCGGAAGCCGAGGCCATGAGAATGGAATGAAACCCCCCAGCACCGCACAGGCCACCAGACGTGGGGAGGTGGCAGGGGGCGCATCTGACACACAGATCTGTGGCACCCAGCTCCCTGCCACTGCCGCATGGTCCTAGCACTCTCGGGAGCACTCCTGCTCCAACCAGGGTCACTGGGCCTGATCCTGCGGGGAGGGGAGACTGCTAAGCACCCTGGGCTCCCTCCAGCTGACACTGCTCAGCCCGATCTTGGAAGGGCTGAGCACCCTCTGGTCCAGTTGACGCAGCTGGGCCTGAACCTGTGGGGGAGGGGGCTGAGACCCCTCTGCTCCCGCTGAAGCCACTGGGCTTGATCGTCGGGGTGGGGAACAAACACCTCTGGCACCATGGCAGCTAGGTTCCATGGGCAGGGGCCAGCTCCAGAGGTTATCATTAGCTGACACTGGGCTTCTTTGGGGCAGAGCTAAGAGTGCATCATGGGTGCAGCTCAGAGCTATGCTCCCCACCCTGCCGAGAGAGACCCTGGCCTTGCAGAGGCAGCCGGCTTGGGGAGAAGGACATAGAGGGCTGCTGGGCAGTCAGCCAGTTCCCTGGCTCCCAAAGCATGGAGAGCCTGGGGCCTGAGCAGGCCAGGTGGCTTCCACCAGTTTCTGATCGGCCGGTGCCCCCTCAGTTTGAAAATCTCTGTGCTAAATGGAAGGCAGAAATCTAGCGGGGCACATGACCCCACTTGCACACTGGCCCATTTTCCTGCTGGCTTTGCACCCTGGATGGCTGCCTCTCTCACCCTGCACTACTTATGGACCTGTTTCTGTGGCAGGGGCCAAAATCAACTTCCTCTATGAAGCTGGGAAGGTTGGCACCACTGTAATCACACACATGGGGATGGGTAGGGAATGGACAAAAATCAAGAGATAAACCAGATACATTATATAATATATTTTTGAAACCTCCGTTTTTTGGGGGTCAAACCCATGATTTTTGGCTCTAACTCATGATTTTTAACTTTTGGGGTTGGCAACACTGGACAAGGTGGGAATAGAAGAAACAAAAGGAAAATATGTCAAAGTAAAACAAAATCAACAGAGGGTCCTGGAGAAAGGGTGAAAAATAGATATGAAAACAATGAAAGCAAAACCCTCTGAAGAGGTGAAACAGCCAGAGGCAGTGAGAAGGGAAAGAATGGAGAACATGAAGGGGAATGATCTGTGACAGTGATCAAAGGAGAGTGGAAGAGACACAGAAATAAACAGGGATTGGAAGTGAGTGCTATTAAAAATGGTGAGTAAAAATGAACAGTCTGAAAGAAAAGGGAATGCAAGAAGGACAGAGATTTATAAAACATCACTGAAAGTGAGACTGTAACTCTTCAATGTTACTTCCTTGACTTTGTTGTCATTTTAGTGCAATTAAAAAATCTATTTCCAAAATCTGTGGGTCTCTTTTCCATTGTTGTGGGTATTAAAGCTGCTTCTCGGTTCCTTTTTACTCAGATGGGTATTTACAGTAAATAAAGCAGGAAAGACAATTCTGATTGGTTCCTTGTTAATAGTCCGACTGCAATTGTTGGGGGCAGAGTCGTGGGATTTGCTTCCCTACTTGGTTGTGTCCCCCCAGCACCAACAGAATATACCATGTAGCCTTTTATTTGATTTAAAGTGAATTTAGTAAAGTGGTGTTACACCACCATGGGTTCAGCTTTGGTGGCTACAGTTTCAAGCTCAGAGTGAAATAGGGTGACCAGATAGCAAGGGTGAAAAATCGGGACAGGGGGTGGGGGGTAATTGGCACCTATATAAGGCAAAGCCCCAAATATCAGGACTGTCCCTACAAAATCGGGACATCTGGTCACCCTAGAGTGAAAGTCGCTTCTGCTACATGTTTCAGATTTAGAGCCTCTAGGAACACACAAAGACCAAGGATAGTGACCACCCAGACATTCACAAGTACATGCTCACATCCTTAACGATATTCTTAAGGTCTGATGGCTGCCTTATCAATTGGTCATTAGTAGAGGATGGTTCCATAGGGAACTCATTTTACCCAATCTGCAAGCAGTGGTGCAGGTGCTCGGGCTGCGTAGGGCACCAGGATTAGTAAGGACGGCCCTGCTCAGCTGGGATCTAAAGGGACCTGAGGGCAAGTGGAGAGGGGGCTGTTGCAGTCAGCAGGTGCAATTCTCACCCTCCCCCTTGCACATGTCCTCCATTTTGCCCGTTTTGGGTTTCTTTGGTGGGGTTTCCAGCTCAGGAACTGTCCCAAACCGGTTTTTCCTTTCTCCTGTGCATGGGGTTCACATATCTCTCCCCTCTTCAACTGTGCTGCTGTGCCAAGCACTCTGGGAAGTGTGGTGTTGGCACCAATCGCTGCAACTGGCACAGACTGAGGAATTTGTCTCTCCAGTCTCTGCCCCACTGCTCCTGGGTTTCACTTCTGCTGCCCTAAAATAATTGATTGGGGAGGGGAAATGAAGAAAAGCAGCAGAAACTCTTTGCCAGAGACAATGAAATAAGGTAACTCTGGGTCCGAGTCCCATTCTGTTCCATCCAGGCTGGGAGTGAAGCTGATCCTCCTGGCAATGAGACCTGTTGGGACAGTGCTGAATTAGTATGATTTGGTTGTTATGAATGAATGTGGTATGGCTTGACATGTCTGAATTTGCTAGAGGATTCTGGGAGCAGGATTCTTCTCTTAGCATCAGGCAATTGCTGTAGAAATTCACTAGCTGGCTCTGTTCTGTGTGTATGTTTCAATACCGCCCTTTGGAATAGTCAGTCAATATGCCAGCCCACTAGGTAAAGAAAATGTAAAAAAACATGTTTCAGAGGGGTAGCTGTGTTAGTCTGTTTCAGCAAAAACAACGAGGAGTCCTGTGGCACCATAAAGACTAACAAATTTATGTGGGCATCAGCTTTCGTGGGCTGGAACCCACTTCATCAGAGGCATGAAGACAAGCGAACAGTGATCTTGGCACAAGCTGACCTGGCGCAAAAATGACCCCCTTTGGAAGGCATCGTGCTGACAGCTTGAATGAATGATTGATGAGAAGGTAAACATGGAGTGATCTTTGGTCGGTACCTCTGTGCACTCCCTTCCAAAATATTAATTAGAGAAAATTAGTAATAAAACGCCCACAGAGAATGTTTCTGGAACACGTGACTTCTTGGAAGAAAAAAGGTATAAATATTAAGCAAAGTAAATTAAGGTTAGAAGGAAGGAAGGAAACATTCCTTAATTAACTTCCGAAGAGACCTGTAATGCCATAAGACAATCTCAGAGTAGCCAAGACTCTGCCTCGGGGGATATTTGACAGACCAAGTGGCAGAGAAGAGAAGAGAAGAGAAGAGAAGAGAAGAGAAGAGAAGAGAAGAGAAGAGAAGAGAAGAGAAGAGGCCTTCATCTAGAAGTGATACCTATACCGAGTTTGTTTGCCAATCAGGATACGGTGTAAGGACAGCATAGTTACAGAGGGTTTTTGCTTGGGGAATTGAGGCTCACTAGGGAGACATGCATTAGATAACCTTATACTGTATTCTCAAATAAACTGCTGTACATTCACTATACTGGATCCGACTTTTCACTGGTACTGGTAAACATTCTCCCCAGTTGTGGGCGGTTAAAGATCTGTTTCAATAAGAACCAGGTAGAATATCACTCAGGGCATGTCTACACTAAAAAATTCAGTCAACCTAACTTATGTTGGCATACAGCTGCCACAGTAACTGCATTACTTGTGCATGTCTCCACTTTGCTTCTTGTGTTGGCGGTGCGTGTCCTCACCAGGAGCGCTTGTATTGATTATACTGTTAGTGTGGGGCATCATGGAATGGCTCCTGAGAGCCAGTAATAGTGGATGTAAGCTATGCAATGTCTACCGGAGCCCCGGAACCAGT
The DNA here is from genome assembly GCF_027887155.1 of Malaclemys terrapin pileata. Classification (NCBI taxonomy): domain Eukaryota; kingdom Metazoa; phylum Chordata; order Testudines; family Emydidae; genus Malaclemys; species Malaclemys terrapin. The sequence goes on along the minus strand of NC_071517.1, from coordinate 40,174,763 downwards.
TAGGGCCAAGGGGCCATGCCCCCCCTTTTTAACATGGGCATTGTTTGAGCGGCAAGGGGCCACGTTAACCCCCCAAACTGAAAGCCTTGGGCAGATGTGGAATGGTGCTGACAGGGGCTGCACTTCATGGTGGGGAAGCCGATAAGGTGATCAGCTACCTGGATGTGAAGTGTAGCCCCTGCCGACAGTGCCAGATTCTTCCTGGTGGGGGAGTTGAAGTTGGCCTTAGCCCCTGACCGGCAGTGAATCCTGATCCCTCTCAGTGGCCCCACCCTGCTCCTCCTCTTCTCCCTAAGCTCCCACCCCCTGGCCTGCCCTGAGTGATGTGCCCTGGGGGGGCAAGGGAGTGGAGCACCTCCAGGGAAAACTAGAAGTCAGCACCCGTGTGGCACAGTATTGCCAACCACAGGCATTTACAAAGCACCAACTTCATTGGTGTTGGTCCTGCTTTGAGCAGGGGATTGGACTGGATGAGCTCCTGAGGTCTCTTCCTAATCGTCTATGATTCTATTAAATGTAATAATAATAAATATTAGATTGTTTCTATTTGGGTTTCGGTTGCTCTGACCTGTAGGCGGCACTTGGGTCACTTTTTCTAGATTTTCTCTGCAATTGTGAGGGCTAGAATCTTCCATTGCATAGAAAATGAGAGCCGAGAGTCTCACCTCATCACACACTTCCAGGAGCTGGGGCTTTACTGGCTTGTCTGTAAAGGCCTACACTTCAAGGATTTAGGTATATGTTTATCATTTAGCTAGTTATAGAGGTATAAAAGAGAGAATCAAAACCACAGTCTGCCTGTGTAAGGCCTTCCCTTACTGTGACAGTCTGAGGCCCTGTTCTTAGGCTAAGGCCTTTGGCCAAGCAGCAGAGGCAGCCATAAACTGGGAAGCGAACGGTCACATCCTCACATTCCAAACCAGTCACATTGAAATAAGGTGCTATTGGGCTGTTAGGAATACAATCCTGTCCTGATAGTGCCTATCACCACCAGATAAAGAAAGCTTAGTTTGATAGCACCCTGTCTGGCAAGAAATCACTTCTCAGTAGCTGTGGTTGTGAAACCCTCACTTCTGTATGTTTTATCTTTATGGCCCCCACTTTTCTATTGTTAATCTGTCTGTTTCTCTACTTTTTTCTGTCTGCTGAATAATTAATTTTGTTAGATGTAAGTTAATTAGGGTAGTTGGATATAATTGGTTAGAGAATTATGTTACAATATGTTAGGATTGGTCAGACAGATTTCAGTAGAATGATTGGTTAAGGTATAGTTGAGAATATTACTTTATAAATTAGGGGCAAACAGGAAGTAAATTGGGATTCGAAAATAAAGAAAAAGGAACTTGGATTTAAACTTGCTGGAAGTTCACCCCAATAAACATCGAATTGTTTGCACCTTCAGACTTTGGGTATTGTTGCTCTCTGTTCATGCGAGAAGGACCAGGGAAGTGAGAGGGTGAAGGAATAAACCCTGTAACAGGGCTTTAGCAAATGCACCAAATATAACGAGACTCGTGATAAAATCATGAGAGGTGGTGACACTTTGCATTAAGGCCTGTTTACATTGAGCAAGAGCAGCCTTAAAGTAAATGAGAATCAGGCCTTTGAAACATGGACTCCAGATTACCAAAGTTTTTAGCCTGTGGATTTAATATCACTAGGTTTAGAAGGATTAGCGTTGATCAGTAAACGGTGATAAATGTTGATTTCACCTTACACACACAAACCAATGACAATATATTTCCATTGACGAGAATCAGAATGTACCGACAGGCACAAAAGGAACCGTGCCGCATGAGAACTTATTCGAGTTTGATTTAAGGAGAGTTACTTTGCATCTTTTGACGTGTGATGTTGACAATTTGTGTTTTAATGGGTACACAGCTTTAACTTTTTGAATCTCAGTGTCTGCTGTCATTAAATAATTGTAGTCTGACCCGCTATTGTTTTATCCCCCACTAATTTCCCACAAGTGTGAAAATTTAAATTGAGAAAAATCTAAAAACAAAGCTCCAAACCCATCATATTCTGCAACTGTGAAAATTTCACTCAATAAAGAAAAAATGCTTAAAAACAAACACCAATATTATACAGCAAAATTATAGATACACACACACACTAGCCTGACTATCCTTCCTTAGACACACCCAGACCCTGCTCTTGCAAACACATTGTGACAGGGGGCTGCTGATGTTCTGTGAAGTCTCAGTGACTCTCCACAGGATCAAAAGAGCTGTAGAGGCATATGGGGGGTGGCATGTGTGATCACGTTCCATCCCAGATTTTAATTGTTAAAGCTGGGTGCCCCCAGGTGCCTCCCCAGGGTGCCTCCAATCTTCCCCCAGCCCCCCTTTGCCCTCCTGGCACCAGTCACTACTTTGTTATCAGTGAACTCATCCCAGCTCAGCAAACAGCCTGAGTCAGTTCCAGGAAGGGGAACATGGTGACACCCAATTGTGTTGCAGGTGGGGCATATTTCTGAGCTCAGAAAAGTGAAACTAACCCTGTTACACTGTCCAGAGGCAGCCATGGCCGCAGAGAATCCCATGGAAAGTCTGCAGGAACAAGCTACTTGTCCCATCTGTCTGGAGTATTTTAAGGACCCAGTGATAATAGACTGTGGGCACAATTTCTGCCGAGCCTGCATCAGGCACTACTGGGAGGGATCCGATACAGCCGCCTCCTGCCTTCAATGCAGAGAAACTGTGCAACAGAGAAACCTCAGGCCCAACAGGCAGCTGGCAAACATGGTAGCAATAGCCAAACGGCTGAGTTTACAGGCAGCAAAGGGAGCAGGAGGAGAGAGGGTGTGTGGGGAACACCAGGAGACTCTGAAACTGTTTTGTGAAAAGGACCAAACCCCCATCTGTGTGGTTTGCCATCTATCCCCGACTCACAGAGCTCACAAGGTGGTTCCCATAGAAGAAGCTGTCCAGGAGTACAAGGTAGGGAATTGCTGTCAAGTTTAATGGGCAATAACTTTGGATTTTAATTACAGGTTAATTTCACTACAAGTTGCCTGTCCCAAGTGTACCTGCATCATGCAGTTCTGGCGGAGTGGCAAGAAAGGCAACAAGAATGAACAACAACAAAAGTCATTAAAGATACCTGACTTGGGCAACTTTTATGAGAGAAGCTGAATCCTTGTCAAACCCAGCTTCCACTGGTGAAATAAGGGAACTTTTTATGAAATAGAAGCTGTTAAATGATCAGTAAGGTCACAAGAGCTGCAGGCCCGTTTATGTGAGAGTGCTGCTTTCAGGCTGGAGAAGGGAAACTTACAAGCTGTGGCTGTTATTACTGATTTGTATCATAGTTTATAATTGTTCTTATTTTTATTTGGATCACAGCAGCCCTTACAGCTCTGAAATGAGATCTGTGCCCTGCACAAAACACACTGAGGGACAATCCCTCCCCTGAGCAGGTTGCAGACAAGAGAACAGGTGTGAAGGGAAACTGAGCTGTAGAGAGGGAAGTGACTTGTCCAAGGTCACACAGCAGGTCAGTGGCAGAGTTGGGAATACAAGCCAGATATCCCAAGACTTAGTCCAGTCCCCAAACCACTAGGCAATGCTGCCACCCTAGCAGCAGCACTGAGCAGTGATGAAGTACAGCCATTAGGAGGGAAAGATGCCTTAATAAAGGTCCCAGGGAAGCCCAGCAGGGAGAGGAGGTTTCTCACTGGGATTCTGAATTCCTGTGTTGTTCCATGAGGGTTTAAACTCAGATGCCAGCCTGCACTAGAGGGGATCACTTGGTTAAATGCTCTGAGGACCCCAAGCACTTTGAGTCCACACACAAAAGGGCTCCAGAGAGTGCAGGCTCATTCCAAATACCACTAGGATTAGGCTGATTGCAGCAGAACTAACCTTTGGGCGGTGCTCACCAGTATCATTCATCTGCTTTATTGTGTACGTGGGCAAGGACCAGCCAAAGTGGTTCTATCAGTCCCACAATGCAGCATTTTCACATCTCTCAGAATCCACTGCTTCTGCGACCTTTACTAGGGAGTGGGATTCTAGGGGTAGCTACCCAGAAGGCATTTCTACTAAACGCATTCAGGACAGCACTAAGGCAAACCCCAACCAATCTTACCAGAAATAAGACTGTCTAATGGGGTTTGGCCTTAATGCTTAGACCAAATCTGTCCAACCAGTGCAATCCCCAGAGCGTCAAGGCTGAAATTCAATTGGGAGTTGGGCAGCTTGGAGAATCCCAGCCCATATTTCGAGCCCTGGCGCTTTCTGGGATTTGTACCACTTTGTTAATCTTCTGAAACCCATGTTAATTGATTCACCACCCCGTGACCCCAGTTTCCTGTTCTGTGCTGTACTAGTTGTGATGTTGCATCCCATAATGGTTTATAGAAATATGCTTATGAATATTAATATGACATACATTGAATATGTTTTATGCGAGATATGCCATGTAACATATCTTTGCAATGATTATGTTCTACTGAATGTATTCATCCTATTCGTATGCATGTATCGTTTTTATATCTGAAGTTATGGGCGTTGGCTCTATGCTTGTATTTAAAGCTGTAGGAAGCACCTAAGGCAAATCTGGTCAACATAGTGTGAAGGGGTTATTCAAGTAATTGGGGGTACTTAGCTAACAATGGACCTTGATAGACGCCAATCCACATCTGAGCTTTCCTGGGAACATTCAAACTAGCATTTGGACAATGGTGTCGGCCTGTAAAGAACTGAGTCATGCATGAATGTGTGTAGTCGTGTTGGCCGAGGTTCGGCTCTCAGCGGGCTGTGGGGTATCCCACCGCCTCGCTCCGGTGCGGTGGCAGTCTGGGACAGCAGACACACAGTTAAGGGCTCAGGCCTGTAAGCAGGGGCTGAGCCAAGAGGTCAGAACCCAGGCCCTTAAGCAAGGGCTGAGGCAAAGTCTATAGCAGCCCAGGCCCTAGGTCAGGGTGGAGCAATAATCAAATAGTTAGTCAGAAACCCAGGCCCTTGGGCAGGGGCTGGCTCGGTTTGTAGCAGGTCCCAGCCTCTCTAGGCCAGGGGAAAAAGGGGGGGGTCTGCCACCCAAGGAGTGGGCGGCAAGGGGGACGTAGGCCCTCCCACTCCACTGCGTCCCAGCCTGGGGCCCTAGCAGTGATGGAAACTCACTGCTGTCAGTGGGGATCCTGGCCGCAACACACTGACATCAGCTCTGGCAGTGCAGCAGCCAGACTGGGGTCGGCTGCCCCCGGGCTACTTCCACACTCCCCCTCGTAGGGTACCTGGGCTGTCCTAGTGTCGTCGGTGCTCTCCACCAGCATCGGCTCCTTTGGGTAGATAGCGCAGGGCAGGCTCGGCTCCTCCTCGGGGGTAGCTGGCACGGGGCAGGCTTGGCCAGTCCTCCTCAGGGTAGCTGGCACGGGGCAGGCTTGGCCAGTCCTCCTCAGAGTAGCTGGCACAGGGCAGGCTTGGCCAGTCCTCCTCAGGATATCGGGCGAGATGTAGGCTCGACAGGCCTGGTAAGTCAGCAGGCCGGTCGCGGCTTGCGGCTGTCTCCCAAGCGGGAGCTTGGCCACGGATGTCTGCTCTCTCCGCCAGCATGGGCTCCACTGAGCTCTGCTGGCGGGCATTTATAGTTCCGGGTTGGGGCCATGACCTCAGAGGGGCGGGCGCCAGACTCAGTGGCTCCGCCCACGTTGGTATTAGGAGAGGTTCAGCTCTTAGAGGGGCTGTGGGGTATCCCACCACCTCACTACAGTGTGATTTGCCCATGTGACTCCAAAACTCCATCTTGTAGCTGTAATTCTACACAGGGGGATAGAGGGGTTTCCACCCACAAGAGAGAGACTATATAAGCCCCTAGGAAACCCTTCCATTTTGTCTTCAGCTGGCTCAAGAGATAGCCTCTCCACCCCAAAGAGATGCCTGAAAGAAACTGGAACAAAGGACAGTAACTACAGGGTTGTGAGTGATTGCTGGACCCAGAGTAGGAGGAAATCCAGTCTGTAAAAGAAGCTTATTGGAACATCTCTGAGGATGAGATTTGCCTGCATTTAGTTTCTTACTGTATTAGGCTTAGACTTGCGTGTTTTATTTTATTTTGCTTGGTAGTTCACTTTGTTCTGTCTTTTACTACTTGGAACCACTTAAATCCTACTTTTTATGTTTAATAAAATCACTTTTTACTTATTAATTAACCCAAAGTAAGTAATTAATTCCTTGGGGAGCAAACAGCTGAGCATAGCTCTCTATCAGTGTTATAGAGGGCAAACAATTTATGAGTTTACCCTGTATAAGCTTTATACAGAGTAAAAAGGATTTATTTGGGGTTTTGATCCCATTGGGAACTAGATGTTAGAGGGCTTATTCCTTCACCCTCTCACTTCCCAGATCTTTCTCGCATGAACAGAGAGCAACAATACTCGAAGTCCGAAGGTGAAAACAATTGAATGTTTATTGGGGTGAACTTCCAGCAAGCTTAAATCCAAGTTCCTTTTTTCTTATTTTTGAATCCCAATTTACTTCCTGTTTGCCCCTAATTTATATAGTAATATTCTTAGCTATACCTTAACCAATTATTCTACTGAAATTTACCTAACCAATCCTAACATATTGTAACATAATTCTTTAACCAATTATATCCTACCACCTTAATTAGTTTACACCCAGCAAAATGAATTATACAGCAGACAGAAACAATCACAGAACCAGACAGAGACCATGTAAAGAAACAATAGCAAAATGGGAACTATAATAACAAAACAATACAGAAGTGAGGATTTCACAACTACCTCTATAAGGACATAAGGGTATCCCAACTATGTCTAGTGATAAGTGAGTTCTTACCAAAGAGAACTATCGAACTAAAATTCCTTTTACATCTTCTAGGCTCTTCCCTTTCTCTGGAGGTGATAGATCAGATAACCTTTCTAACAGGCCCAGATTACCTTATTTCTATATGACTAGTTTGGAATGTGAGGATGTGACCATACACTTCCCACCTTAGGGCTGCTCCCACTGCTTAGCCAAAGGCCTTAGCTTAAGAACAGGGTCTCAGACTGTCACAGTGAGAGAAGGCCTTACACAGATTCTTTCTTTTATACCTCTATAACTAGCTAAATGATAAACATAGACCTACATTCTTAAAGTACAGGCCTTTACAGACAGGCCTGAATATCTATATCCTAACACTGGGTATCTAAGGCCTGATCTACACTACGAGTTTAGGTCAAATTTAGCAGCGTTAAATCAAATTAAGCCTGGACACGTCCACATGACAAAGCCCTTTTTTTCGACGTAAAGGGCCCTTTAAACTGGTTTCTTTACTCCACCTCCAATGGGATTAGCGCTGAAATCGACCTTTGTGGGTCAGATTTGGGGTAGTGTGGATGGAATTCGACGTCATTGGCCTCCGGGAGCTATCCAACAGTGCTTCATTGTGACCGCTCTGGACGGCACTCTCAACTCAGATGCACTGACCAGGTAGACAGGAAAAGCCCCGCGAATGTTTGAATTTCATTTCCTGTTTGCCCAGCGTGGAGAGCACAGGTAACCACGCAGAGCTCATCAGCACAGGTAACCACGATGGAGTCCCAGGATCGCAAAAGAGCTCCATCATGGACCGAACGGGAGGTACAGGATCTGCTCGCCATATGGGGAGATGAATCAGTGCTAGCTGAACTCTGTAGTAGTAAATGAAATGGCCAAATATTAGAAAAAGTCTCAAAGGCCATGAAGGACAGAGGCCATAACAGAGACGCATAGAAGTGCTGCGTGAAAATTAAGGAGCTAAGGCAAGCCTACCACAAAGCCAGAGAGGCAAACGGAAGGTCCGGGGCACAGCCGCAAACATGCCGCTTCTACACGGAGCTGCATGCCATGCTAGGGCGTGCAGCCACCACTACCCCAACCGTGTGCTTTGACTCCATCAATGGAGAATCATGCAACAGGGAAGCGGGTTTGGGGTACGAGGAAGATGATGATGAAGACAATGAAGATAGCTCACAGCAAGGAAGCGGAGACACTGGTTTCCCCAACAGCCAGGATATGTTTATCACCCTGGACCTGGAACCAGTAATCCCCGAATTCACCCAAGGCGTGCTCCCAGACCCTGAGGGCACACAAGGGACCTCTGGTGAGTGTACCTTTGTAAATATTACACATGGTTTAAAAGCAAGCGTGTTTAATGATTAATGATTAATTTGCCCTGGCAATCGCGGCCAGTGCAGCTACTGGAAAAGTCTGTTAACGTGTATGGGGATGGAGCGGAATTCCTCGAGGGACATCTCCAGAAAGCTCTCCTTCATGTACTCCCAAAGCCTTTGCAAAAGGTTTCTGGGGAGGGCTGCCTTATCCCGTCTGCCATGGTAGGACACTTTACCATGCCAGGCCAGTAGCACGTAGTCTGGAATCATTGCATAACAAAGCATGGCAGCGTATGGTCCTGGTGTTTGCTGCCATGCAGACAAAATCCATTCCTTATCTCTCTTTGTTATCCTCAGGAGAGTGATATCATTCATGGTCACCTGGTTGAAATGGGTGATTTTATTAAGGGGACATTCAGAGGTGCCCGTTCCTGCTCGGCTGAACAGAAATGTTCCCCGCTGTTAGCCACACAGTGGGGGGGGAGGGGTGAAGTGATCATCCCAGAGAATTGGGTGTGGGGGAGGGAGGGGGGTTAGTTGGGTTTGTGCTGCATGTTAACCCGGAAACCACAGCCTCTCCTTTTACATTGCAAACCCATTTTAAATGGCCAACCCAATGGGTGCTTGGTATGGGAAATGAGGGCGCTGCTGTTTGAAACCATTCCCACATGTTAGGAAGGTTAAAAAAGCCAAAAGACTGTGGATTGCCATGGCTGCTTGCAAGCCAAATTCTGTTGCCTTGCACTGCATGACTGATCTCTCACACTAAACAGGCAGGCCCTCAATATAAGAGGAAAAATGCGACCTTGTAACGAAAGCACATGTGCTGTGTAATGTGAACAGCAAAATTTAACGTGAAAGAGTGTACCCATTGTTCTCTAAAATGTGTCTTTTTTAACCACCTCTCCCTTCTCCTCCACCAGCTGCAAATGTTTCTCCTTCGCAGAGGCTAGTGAAGATTAGAAGGAGAAAACGATGGACTCAGGATGATACGTTCTCAGAGCTCGAGATGTCCTCCCACGCTGACAAAGCACAGTAGAATGTCAGAGTGCAGAAAAGCACAATATGAACGAGAGGAGAAGTGGCGGGCTGAATCACGGGCTGAAGAGAGCAAGTGGCAGGCTGAAGAGGATAGGTGGCGTCAGCTTGCTGACAGAAGGCAAGAGTCGATGGTCCAGTTGCTGGAGCATCAAACTGATATGCTCCAGCGTATGGTTGAGCTGCAGGAAAGGCAGCAGGAGCAGAGACTGCCGCTACAGCCCCTGTGTAACCAACAGCCCTCCTCCCCAAGTTCCATAGCTTCCTCACCCAGACGCCCAAGAACGCGGTGGGGGGGCCTCTGGCCACCCAGCCACTCCACCCCAGATGATTGCCCAAGCATCAGAAGGTTGGCTTTCAATAAGTGTTAAAGTTTTAAAGTTTTAAACTGCAGTGTGTCCTTTTCCTTCCCACCTCCCCCACCCCTCCCAGGCTACCTTGGCAGTTATCCCCCTAGTTGTGTGATGAATTAATAAAGAATGCATGAATGTGAAGTAACAATGACTTTATTGCCTCTGCAAGTGGTGCTCAAATGGGGGAGGGGAGGGTGGTTAGTTTACAGGGAAGTAGAGTGAACCAGGGTGGGGGGGAGGGTTCATCAAGGAGAAACAAACAGAAGTTTCACACCGTAGCCTGGCCAGTCACAAAACTCATTTTCAAAGCTTCTCTGATGCGCACCGCGCCCTGCTGTGCTCCTCTAACCGCCCTGGTGTCTGGCTGCGCGTAATCAGCGGCCAGGCGATTTGCCTCAACCTCACACCCCACCATAAATGTCTCCCCCTTACTCTCACAGATATTGTGGAGCGCACAGCAAGCAGCAATAACAATTGGAATATTGGCTTCGCTGAGGTCTATCCGAGTCAGTAAACTGCACCAGCGTGCTTTTAAACGTCCAAATGCACATTCTACCACCATTCGGCACTTGCTCAGCCTATAGTTGAACAGGTCCTGACTACTGTCCAGGCTGCCTGTGTACGGCTTCATGAGCCATGGCATTAAGGGGTAGGCTGGGTCCCCAAGGATAACGATAGGCATTTCAACATCCCCAACTGTTATTTTCTGGTCTGGGAAGAAAGTCCCTTCCTCCAGCTTTTGAAACAGACGAGAGTTCTTGAAGACGCAAGCATCATGTACCTTTCCCAGCCATCCCACGTTGATGTTGCTGAAACGTTCCATCTATCACCCCACCATAGTTTGGGAATCCCATTGCAGCAAAGCCATCCACTATGACCTGCACGTTTCCCAGAGTCACTACCCTTGATATCAGCAGCTCTTTGATTGCGTTGGCTACTTGGATCACAGCAGCCCCTACAATAGATTTGCCCACTGCAAATTGATTCTCGACTGACCCTTAGCTGTCTGGCGTTGCAAGCTTCCACCTGGCTATTGCCACTCGCTTCTCAACTGTGAGGGCTGCTCTCATCCTGGTATTCTGGCGCTTCAGGGCAGGGGAAAGCAAGTCACACAGTTCCATGAAAGTGCCCTTACGCATGCGAAAGTTTCGTAGCCACTGGGAATCGTCCCACACCTGCAACACGATGCGGTCCCACCAGTCTGTGCTTGTTTCCCGGGCCCAGAATCGGCGTTCCACGCCATGAACCGCCCCAGTTCCACCATGATTTGCACATTGCTGGGGCCTGTACTTTGTGAGAGGTCTATGTCCATGTCAATTTCCTCATCACTATCATCGCCACGCTGCAATCGCTGCAATCGCCTCCTCACCTGGTTTTGCTTTGGCATGTTCTGGCTCTGCATATACTCCAGGACAATGTGTGTGGTGTTCATAGCGCTCATAATTGCCGCGGTGATCTGAGTGGGCTCCATGATCCCAGTGCTATGGCATCTGGGCTGAAAAAAGGCATGAAACTATTGTCTGACGGAGGGAAGGAGGGAGGGGCGAGTGATGACATGGCTTACAGGGAATTAAAATCAACAAAGGTGGCTGTGCATCAGGGAGAAACACAAACAACTGTCACACAGAATGGTCCCCCCAAAGACTGAACTCAAAACCCTGGGTTTAGCAGGCCATTGATTTCACAGAGGGAGGGGGAAGCAAATGAATACAGAACAAATCTGGTCCATCTATTTTTTACATCTTAAGCTTGCAGCAGACGGTGCAGCATGACTGATAGCCATCGGCATCGTCTGGGTGCTTGGCAGAAAATGCTGTATTACGACTGCTAGCCATCATCGTCAAGACTGCTCAATAGGACTACCAGCAGGACTGAGTCTCCAGGAGACAAAACATGTCTGCCCACATGCCTCTGACCGAACTCACTGAGGAGTACGACGATGATGGATACCATTCGTAATGCACCATCCACTGCCAAAAGGCAAGGAGCTGCTGCTGTATAGCAATGCAGCCCCACATCTGCTAGCACCCAGATCGCTGATGACGGCTACCAGTCATACTGCACCGTCTACAGCCAAGAGGCAATTAGCTGCTGCTGTGTAGCAATGCAGTACCACGTGTGCCGGCACCCAGATGACATATGGTGATGGTGAGCTGAGCTGAGCGGGGTCCATGCTTGCCATGGTATGTTGTCTGCACAGGTAACCCAGGTAAAAAGGCGCGAATTGATTGTCTGCCGTTGCTCTGACGGAGGGGGAGGGGCCTGATGATATGTACCCAGAACCCCCCGCGACACTGTTTTTGCATCATCAGGCATTGGGATCTCAACCCAGAATTCCAATGGGCGGTGGAGATTGCGGGAACTGTGGGATAGCTACCCACAGTGCAACGCTCCGGAAGTTGACGCTAGCCTTGGTACTGTGGACTCGGTCTGCCGACTTAATGCACTTAGAGCATTTTATGTGGGGGGACACACAATCGACTGTATAAAACAGATTTCTATAAAACCGGCTTCTATAAATTTGACCTAATTTCGTAGTGTAGACATACCCTGAGTGTTGGAGACAGGAGCACTTCTTAAGCTGTTTTCAGTTAAGCCCGAAGCTTTTGGGGAACGTGGTTCAGACCTAGGTCTGTGTTTGTAGCAGGCTAGCGTGTCTGGCACAACCAGGCAAGGCACTGAAGTCCCAAGCTGCCAGGGAAAACGGGCTTAAACGTAGTCCCAGCACATCAGGTGGCAGTTCCCAAAGGGGTTTCTGTGACCGAACCCATCACACTAGTAATTAATTAATAAATACCAGTCAAGCTTGGATAATGGAGGTCTCTCTCTAATTACTAAAAAGACTGAATCTGAACTGGTAATAAGCCTGAATATGACACACTGCCAGTCTTCATTGTTAGGTTTCATTTCTTTGGTGTCCCTAATGTCATCAAGTGATTAGGACCAACATTCACCTTGGGTTTGGGTGGAAAAACATCCCTTCCACACCCCTCTCAGCCCTCAAAATAAAACCTCCCAAATCATCTCTGTTTCTACAGGGAAAAATCCGGGCCCATTTGAAGACTCTGAGGGAAGAGAGAGAAAAGCTGCTGGGATTAAAAGAGACTGGAGAGAAGAAAAGCTGGAAGAATTTGGTAGGTACCTGTTTTCACTAACTGGCAGGGACTGGCAGTGGGAGGTCTCTTTGGAAGAAGACTTCTGTGTGGCCTTGGAGAATGTGGGTTTGTGTGTGTTTCTCCGTGATCCTAGATTTTCTATGTTAGGTTCATGTGCAGAATCTAAGCTTTCATCTCAGTGAATGAGTCAATTTCTAGCCCTTGTAACTTTCCCTGTGTCTGCAGCATTTCTTGCGTTGGTGAATTCTTTGATTCCTTTTTTCCCTTGGAACCTCTGTCAGTGTAATGCTGAATCCTGCTTTCTGCTGCTCTGGGTCTCCATGCTCAGAGGCCATTGATAACACAATGTCCTACCCACATCAGATATGGAAACATCCCTTTTCAGACACACTGTTGAGAAATGAAAAAGATGAGAGAGAATCCTCTCCCAAGTGACCACAGGGGAGAGTCAAGTGTCAGAAATGTTAGGGTTTGCAAAGAAATTCTCCCCTCTGCACACTCAACACTTGATGGAAGGACCCCAGCCTGCTGCCATGTCCCTGACCAGCCATTTCCCTGTTGCTTTACAGAAACACATCGAAAAGGAGAGGCAGAAAATTGTGTCTGAATTTCAGCAACTGCGGCAGTTCCTGGAGGAACAAGAGCGACTCCTGCTGGCCCAGCTGGAAAAGCTGGAAGAGGTGATTGTGAAGATAGAGAAGGAAAATATCACCAAACTCTCTGAGGAGATTTCCTGTCTCAGCAAGTTGATCAGCGAGCTGGAAGGGAAGTATAAGAAGCCAGCGAGTGAATTCCTGCAGGTGAGACTGAGTTAGAAATACTGCAAATCCCACTACAGGGACAGGACTGCTCCTAAAACATGGGCACGGGATCCAACAGTCAGAGATCACAGTGTAACTCAGTGTGTGCATTCCTGAAATGTGAATGACCATTGGTCATTGCAGAGTCACAGACACAGAGATATTAAAAGAGACAATAGCCCCATTACTTCAGTGAATATATGGCAATGTGGTCAGGGCAGGGTCTCTCTTACCCGTATTTCAAAATCACTTTCTTGGAAAATTAAGTATGTGTAAGGTGACACTGAAATTCTTTCCCTCTCCCTCTCCTCTAGGATGTCAGAAGCACCTTGAGCAGGTACGTGTTTCTCTCTCATTCCCCTTCACACTTCTCAATGCTGGGAAAGAGCTTGGTGTGATGTTAGCACCACATCTCCCCAGGGCTCTACAGCAAAATGTGTGGGGAAGGTCATATTCTGAATACAAATCTCTCTGATCAACTTCATCATGAGGTTATCACCCTTTTATAAAAGACTCTGGAATTCTCCATTCGGTGGAAAAACTGACCTCCAGTATTTCCAAGAGATGTCACATCCATGGGGGACTGGCTTCCTTGGGATTGTGGGGATGGAATATGGGCCTGTCACTGCTGGGGCCCTGGTTACCATTCAGCCCAGGGCAGCAGTGGTCAAGAGTCTTTCCGACCTGAGGACAGTTTGGAGACCTGTGTGGAATGAGCTGGGGAGTGGGGAGTTGGTGTCTCAGTCTAGTTCCTAGTTGACAGATTTCTACAACACTTAACAAGGAAACCTCCTGTCCCTCAGAGCATGGAGGCCAAGGAGTGAACTTGCTATAGAGACTCACATCCCCTTTGATCCCCAGAGCTGGTCCTTTGAGGGGAAGGTTGCATGGCTATGGCTTGCATTGCACCTGCACTAAGGCTGGGAGAAGTCGAGGAATTCTAACTCTAGGCCCTTGAGAACAGCGACTCACTACTAGCAACAACTTATAATGCGTCACTAAATGAAATAGAACCATGTGAAATTATTTCTCTCCAGGTGTGAGAAGGGGAAGTTCCAGCAGTCAGTGAAGATTTCTCCTGAGCTGGAAAAGGGGCTCCATGTTTTCTCCCAGAAAACTGTTGCTCTAATGGAGACTCTGAGGGAGTTCAAAGGTACCTAGAAGGAATCTGGGGGCGTGCGGGGAATTGGGATAAGCCTCTGAGATTGAGGGATGAGAATGGTTCTGGCCAATTGGTTCATAATTAGATGATACTTCTATTTAATTGTTGGGTGAGAATATCACACACTTGGGGTCCAAGTCACTCAGGTGGATTAATTCAAACCTTTATTTTACCAAAAGCCTGTCTTGCCATTACAATTATTATTAGAGTAAATAATGACAGACATACTGAAAGAACTATTGCCCAGTTACTTTCTCCTGGGGCCAGAGCCACTGTCCATTGGACAGTTTGTGGCAGTTGCCCTGAGCCCCACGCTTTGGGGGGGCCTGCACGTCAGGGGGATGCGGGTCCTGGAAGGTGAGGGGCCAGTGGCCTCGCTCCCCATTTCAGGAGGACGCGGGGCCTGGGTGGCACAGGGGCCAGCGGCAGCGCGACCAGCCCCACTTCACTCCATCTCGCTTGCTCCCCACATTGCTCAGGAGAGAAGGGGGGTGGGGCTTGGGGGAAGGGGTGGAATGGGGGTGGAGTGAAGACGGAATGGGGTGGGAAAAGGGGGGCAGGGACAGGGCCTGGGGTGGAGGGTAGGTTGTCCCAGGCCCCACAGCCCCCTAAGGACAGCCCTAGCTGGGGCATAGGTGGGTCACAGAGGATTTCTCCTATGATGCTCTGACTACCTCTTACAATGTCTGACATATTATACACATCCATATTATATATTTATTAGTTCTTCTTTGAGTGATTGCTCTCAACCCCCCAGGAAGGGGTCAACGGAACGTTCCTCTCCGGTCCTGCACTCAGAAGGGGGCCAGGCACCGCACTTCCATCCTCATCCTCCCCGGATGAGGCCATTATGGCGCCCCCTATTCCTGTTCCCCAAGAGGACACACAGGCCCACCAAGAACTCCTGAAAAGTCTGGCCTCAAGCCTCAACTTACAGGCTGAGGAGGTGGAGGAGCCATCGAACTCCCTCTTTGATGTCCTCTCAGCCACAGCATCGGCTAGGGTGTCCCTCCCGCTCCATGAGGGGATGGCGAAAATCTCCACTGTCCTATGGCAGACCTCAGCTTCCTTGCCCCCCATCTCTAAGAGGGCAGAGTGGAAGTATTTTGTGCCCGTCAAGGGGCATAAATATCTGTATACTCACCCCGCCCCCAACTCCCTGGTGGTCGAGGTGGTCAACCACAAGGAGTGCCAAGGCCAGCCCATGCCCACCCCAAAGAATAAGGACTCAAGGAGACTGGACTTGCTTGGCAGAAAGCTTTATTCCTCTTCAAGCTTTCAGCTGAGGGTGGCAAACCACCAAGCCCTGCTGGGCAGATATGATTTTAACTTGGTGTGGTCAATACCTAAGTTTACGGACTCCCTCCAGGAACATGATAGGAAGGAGTATAAGGTCCTGGTGGAGGAGGGCACCGCTGCTGCCAGAGCAGCCCTTCAGGCAGCTTCAGATGTGGCAGACATGGCAACAAGAACCATGGCTTCTGTGGTGTCCATGTGGAGGGTGTCCTGGCTCCTCTTGTCCGGGCTGTCCAATGAGGCACAGACCTCCCCTTCGATGGCAAGGCCCTATTCGCAGAGCAAACGGATGTAAAATTACATGGTCTGAAGGACTCTCGCATGACCTTAAAGACTCTTGGCCTCTATGTCCCGGCCCCAGCCAGACCAAGTTTAAGCCTCAGCAGCCCCCAGCCAAGCCACCCACTCCCGACATGAACCTTCTTACAGGAAATCTAGAACCTATAACAAGCATTCACAGCGGCAGTCTCAGTCCGCCCCCCAGCCTGGCCCGTTTAAGGGCAAGCAGGTGGGTAAGTGCACGTTTTGATGGGACGCCCGGGGACGACTTACCAGTCTGCACCAGGGATCCACCCATCCTACCCTTCTCCAGCCGTCTCTACACATTTCTCCCAGAGTGGTCACTGCGTTATGCAGACAAAACTACACCGGATTGTTTCAGGGGACAAGATAAGATGCCACATTTATTATGATAACACGATTTGATTTATGACCAATAACTAATATCTAATACCTATGTATACACACACACATCAAATGTTCTGCAGCTGCTAGATAGTTACCAGTCCTGAATGTAGCTTGAGTTCGTGGCTTGGGTTCGTAGCTTGTGGCGGCTAACTGGCCAAGAAAGCCGGGCACAAGGAAGGACTGGGTCTCTGTTGGGCATGCACTGATGCCCTTCCATGTTGGCAGCAGAACTTTACCCTCCAAAGTCTTCCATCGCACCCATCCTTTTTGTAGGCTTTAGTTTGAATCCAGAGTCTATAGGTCTTGCTCTGTCACACTGCTTCTGGGGTTGGTGTGATTGATCACCCGTCAATTGCAGACATGACTTTCAGCCTGGGACCTGGCTTCGATGTTCCTTCAATTGTACCTTTGTTCTTTTCTTTTTAGGGTGGACTCTTCTTGCTTTGTTAGGGCTGTTGTCTGCATCTTCAGCCCTTGGTGTTTAAACTTGATTTCATCAGGACGGACTGGTGCTGGAGGTTGATTTCATCACCGATACATACCTCATTCACACATCTAAACTAAACTAATAAGATTACAGCAGGGTTTGCAAAAATGAAGGTTGCAGCAAGCTTTTACAAAATGGAGTAGGCGTTGTAAAATGGAGTTTGAGTTACAATATGGCAAACAGTGAACAGAAGTAGACAAGTGTAATGAATGGCAAACAATGAACAGAAATTACAATACTGAAACAGAGCAAGTCAGTGATTTAAGCAGGAATTGGATTGACAGTGAAATTTACTAGGGCAACTGGCTAAACGCTGTGGCTCTTAACTAGCATCTTAATTGTCAATTAGCCAGTTATTGGGGTAACCGGTTTTATGAGTGAATGTTATTTCATTCATAAAACTTTACTTATGAAGTTACATTAATAAAGTGAACAACTAAAAACAATTTCATTCATCCATTCTACAACTGCTGACCTCAGACCACTGGTTCCTCAGGACCATCTCCCAGGGCTATACCCTCCAATTTCTTTCTACTCCACCTACCCACCCTCCCTCCCCATCCCTCTTCAGGGACCCCTCTCACGAGAGTCTGTTCGAGCAAGAGGTGAGACAGCTCCTTCACCTAGGAGCGATGGAGGTGGTGCCTGCAGAGTTCAGGAACAAAGGTTACTACTCCCGCTATTTCCTTATCCCAAAGGCCAAAGGGGGCCTCAGGCCCATCCTGGATCTGTGAGGACTAAACCAGTACATGGTAAAACTCAAGTTCTGCATGATCTCCCGGGCCTCCATCATTCCCTCC
This sequence comes from Malaclemys terrapin pileata, assembly GCF_027887155.1. Classification (NCBI taxonomy): domain Eukaryota; kingdom Metazoa; phylum Chordata; order Testudines; family Emydidae; genus Malaclemys; species Malaclemys terrapin. The sequence goes on along the minus strand of NC_071517.1, from coordinate 40,156,920 downwards.
TTGGATCCCGGAGACTGGTATGCTGCCCTTGATCTCAAGATGCGTACTTTCACATTTACATATTTGAGGGCCACAGATGTTTCCTCTGCTTCACAGTAGGACAGGAACACTACCAGTTCACCATTCTCCCATTTGGCCTCTTGACGGCACCCAGAGTCTTCACAAAGTGCATGTCTGTGGTGGCAGCCTACCTCAGACATCGGGGGGTCCAGATCTTCCCTATCTCAATGACTGGTTGGTCAAAGGCAGCTCTAGGTCGCAGGTACAGGATCATATAACACTCTTGCTGTCCATGTGCACCGCACTGGGACTGTTGGTAAACAACATCAAATCTACGTTGGTATCGGTACAACAAATAGAGTTCATTGGCGCAATTCTCGATTCGACATCAGCCAGAGCTTCCCTCCTGCTGGACAGGTTTGGAACCTTGAGGGATCTCACCAGGGCAATCTCGAGGTATCCCGTGACAATGGCCAGGGTGTGCTCCAGCTCCTGGGCCACATGGCAGCATGCATATTCATGGCACACCACACCAGACTCAGAATGCGGCACCTTCAGCTCTGGTTGGCCTCAACGTTTTCCCAGTCCAGAAACAGGTTGGACAAAGTCTTCACCGTGCCCAAGACCGTACTCACCTCCCTCCTTTGTTGGACCACGCTGGAGAACATGCATCAAGGGGTCCCATTCAGGAGCCACTCTCCCACCATAGAACTGGTGTCCGATGTGTCAGACTTGGAGTGGGGAACCCATGTTAGAGACCTCCAAACCCAAGGCTTCTGGTCTGTGCAGGAACTGGGCCTGCACATAAATGTCAAAGAACTCCGAGCAGTCCATCTGGTCTGCATGGCTTTTCACTCGTGCCTTGCAAGCAGGGTAGTCAGCGTTCTCACGGGCAACACGGCCTCAATGTTCTACATCAACGGGCAAGGCGGATCCCGCTCTACAGCCCTCTTCCAGGAAGTCCTCCTGCTGTGGGATTTCTGCATCACCCATAATATCAACTTGGAAATCCACCACTTACCTGGCATCCGGAATTCTCGAGCAGATCACCTGAACTGGGACTTCTCCTCCCAGCACGAGTGGTCGCTGCACCCAGAGGTGGTGCACATGATCTTCCAAAGGTGGGGCACTCCCCAAGTGGATCTCTTCATGACCAGATAACCTCAGGTGCCCCCAGTTTTGCTCCAGGAGGGGCCTGGGCAAGGGTGTGATCTCCGACACCTTCCTTCTGTCCTTGTCAGGCCAGCTGCTATATGCCTTTCCTCCAATTCCCTTGATCAGCAAGGTCTTGCAAAAAATCAAGAAGGACAAGACTTGCATCCTCATGATTGCCTCAGCATGGCCCAGACAACACTGGTATGGGACTCTGATGGACCTGTCCGTTGCCCCCCCGGGGCCGCTGCCGGGCCACCCAGACCTTCTCTTTCAGGACCAAGGTCACCTCCTCCACCCCAACCTTGCAGCCCTCAACCTCACGACATGGACGCTCAGTGGTTAGACCAAGAGGAAAGGACCTGTTTGGAAGGCATCCAGCCAGTCCTCCGGGAAAGCAGGAGGCCCTCCATATGTCAGGCTTACCTGGCAAAATGGTCAAAGTTCTGTCGATGGGCTGCCGATCACGGCGTCTAACCAGTGGCTGCTCCACTCCAGCTAATACTGGATTACCTCCTTCATCTAAGAGCCAAGAGTCTGGGGCCCTCATTCGTCAAAGTGCACCTGGCAGCCATATTGGCTTTCCACCCGCCTGTGCAAGGCCACACACATAGGTGGCAAGTTATATGGGCTGGTGATGCCTGGGCACCAGGAATGTTCCTGGCCCGGGGCCTGGCTCCAGCAATGTTTGGGGCTGGGTCTCTCCCACAGCCCCGCCTGCCACCCCTGGGTGCTCCCCCCCATCCCCTGGGCTATTTAAAATGGCCCAGGGCCCCTGTCCACCACCAGCAGCACAGTGGGGCTGAGTGGCCTCCTGTCTGCTCGCTCCATGTGGCTTCCGGCCCCTCCCTGTGGCCCTTGGGCAGGGTGGAGCGGGGCTGTCTCCATGCGCTGCTCTGAGCACCACTGTGGCCAATAGGAAGTTGCAGGGATGGAGCCTGGGGGCAGTAGCACACAGAGACCTGCCCACTCTGCCTAGGAGCCCCAGGTAAGCACCGCACTCCCCACCCCGTCCCAGAGCCTGCACCCCTACCCCCTTCCCACACACAAGCTCACACCCTCAAACTCCCTCCCAGAGCCTCTACCCCCAGCCCCAGCCCAGAACCTGCACCTCCCACCTCTGCCCCAGCCCAGAGCCTGCACCCAAACTCCAGCCCAGAACCTGCACCCCTCACCTCTCCTCTTGCTCCCCACCCCCTGCCCCAGCCCAGAGCCTGCACCCTTCACCCCCGCCTCCTGCACCCCCACCCCCTGCCCCAGCCCAGAGCCTGCACCCCTCATCCCCTCCTCCTCTGTTCCCCACCCCCTGCCCCAGCCCAGAACCAACACCCAAACTCCCTCCCAGAGCCTGCACCCCTCCTGCACCCCAATCTCCTGACCCAGCCCAGAGCCTGCACCCCAGACCTCCTCCCCCACCCAAACTCCTTCCCAGAGCTTTTGGCAGGTGGGGGACAGAGTTTGGGAGGGCAGGCTCTGGGCGTTCTGGGCACAACCAAAATTTCTAGAAACCTGCTGCCCCTGGCCACACAGTATTTTTTCCTCACACCATGACCGGTCAATTCCTTAAGGGCTTGGAGTGCCTCTTCCCTTATGTTAGAGCCCTTGTTCCACAGTAGAATCTTAACTTAGTTCTGGCCAAGCTGACAGAGCCTCCATCTGAGCCGTTTGCCACATGTTCCTAGTCCAACCTTTCATGGAAAGTAGCCTTTCTCGTGGCAATCACTTCTGCTAGAAGAGTCTCGGAGCTCCTGGCCTTGACTTCCAAACCCCCGTATATGGTTTTCATAAAGACAAGGTCCAGCTCTGCCCACATCCTTCATTCCTCCCCAAAATGGTCTCAGTCTATTATATGAGCCAGGACATCTTCCTTCCAGTCCTCTGTCCCAAGCCTCACACGTCTAGTGAGGAGCTCCATCTAGTGAGGAGTGCCATCTCCACATGCTAGATGTGAGACGGGCCCTGGCTTTTTACCAGGAACAGACAAAACCATTCAGGAATCTACACAGTTGTTTATCACCATGGCTGAACGAATGAAGGGTCAACCGATCTCCACGCAGCGGCTCTCCAGCTGGATCACTTTGTGTACCCATACATGTTACAACCTCGCGGGAGTCCCTCCGCCACCAATTGTGAGAGCACACTCGACAAGGGCACAGGCCTCATCGGCCGCCTTTCTAGCTCACGTCCCTACTCAGGATGTTGGTAGAGCTGCAACATGGTCATTGGTCCACAAGTTCATCTCGCATAATGCAATCATCTCCCAGACCAGGGAGGATGCCGTGTTTGGCAGGGCAGTGCTCCATCCCGAGTGTCTGTGAACTCCGACCCACCTCCCAACAGGTATCGCTTGGGAATCACCTACTGTGGAATGTACATGAGCAATCACTCGAAGAAGAAAAGACAGTTACCTTTTCCATAACTGGTGTTCTTCAGATGTGTTGCTCATGTCCATTCCACATCCCGGCCTCCTTCCCCACTGTCGAAGTTTTCCGGCAAGAAGGAACAAAGGGTGAGGGGAGCGAACAGCAACCCTTATACCGCGCCAGGCAGGTGCCACTCCAGGAGTCACTAGGGGCACTCCCCTATGGGTACTCCTTGGGAGAAAACTTCTGGCACCAGTGCACGTGGAGAGCACACACACCTACTGTGGAATGGACATGAGCAACACATCTTGAAGAACACCAGTTATGGAAAAGGTAACTGTATTTTCTTTTCCAATCACCTTTGAGTGTTATGAATATTAAGTACCTTTATAATTCATACACTACACATGCATGAGCTTTTTAAAGGCAGGGCTTTTGCTGTCAAAGCTATTTTCATGTCTCTATTCTCTTCTCTGCATAGGTGTTGTGGACTTTGCTAACTTCTCCTTGGCAGTACATGTAGGGTGTCTGTTGTCTTTAAGCACATTGTGTGGTCAAAACATCTCTTTGTCCCACATAGCAACTTATGAACACATCACTTAATAACAAGGTCACTTAAGGCAACATTTCCCTTATGTCAAGCAAACTACTCACCAGAGTCCAGGCCAAAGCTAAGTTAGTCAATATAAATGCTCAATCTTGGTCTGTCCAAAAGCTGGACCCTTCACTGCGCTTGGGTTCCATACGGCAGCTAGTCTGGCCCAAATGGGCTGTAAGGAAGGAAGGAGCAAGCTCCTCCCCCATGGTGAGGGATCCCTCCAGCACAGGAGCCTCTTGTGCCTCCTCCCCAGGAGTTGCAGGCACAAGGCATGTTCCTGAGAGGACTGGGAATGGGGTGGGGGTGGTGAGCATGGAGTGGAAGAGGGAGGGGGTGGATGAGGGATAAAGGGAGGTGGGCAGTGTTAAGCTGGGCCTCTAACACTCTGCACAGTGGCCAAGACACATGGGGGCCATTGTCATAGGGATGTAACTCTGGCTGGCTTCAGAACTTCCTTAGCCTGTGCCAAGGTCTGCACCGGCCCCTGCAGCCACCGTTATTGTCAAAGGGAACCAAGTGGATAAAGTTACTTTTATGCCAAAGTCTTTGTATGAGCTGGGTCTAGGATATGACAAAAGGGAGCAAGTGAATGAGACAAACCAACTGGAGTCTGAAGGGTGGGAGGGGATGATGAGGGGAAAAGTAAATCTCACTTACAAATTGTCTGTCCTGGGATGGTTGTGAGGCTTCATGGATGATCATGTTGGTTGCTGGGAGATGCCTGAATGAGAGAGGAAATAGAAGGTTTCAGACCTTTTAATATTAAATACCTGAATGTGTCTCTGTTTCTCTGTCATAATTAAAACACAGCTCTATGAGTTCAGAGTGGTGATGCTGTTATAATAGGAGAGCCTGAAATCTCACCTCTTATCCTTTCCCTCTCCAGACACTCTGCCATATGAACTGGAGACAAAAAGAGGGGAACCCCTAGGAGCACACAGACTGGGTGAGTTTGCAGGTGGAGATTGTCTTTAAATTATGAGAAAATTCCAGTGAAAACATCTTCATGAGATTGTAGCTAAAGTTACCAATCAAACTGACAGCGGTCATGACACACACAGCCTTAAAAATAACACATTGAACAGTAAGGAGATCCAGGGGCACAGGAACAAGGTGGACCAGGGAGCCATGCCCCCCCCCAACTTTTTAACATGGGCATAGTTTGGTGGCAGGGGGCCAAGTTACTCCCCCCCTCCCAAACCTCAAGCCTTGGGCAGGCATGGAGCATCGCAGGCAGTGGCTGTGCTTCATATTGGGGCAGCTGATCTGGTCTCCCCTGCCCACAGCTCCAGCCTCTTCCCAGTGCTGGCCCCTCTCAGTTGCCCCATCCCTGCTCCTCTCCCCCTGAGACCCTGCCTCCTGGCCAAGCCAAAAACTGGAGCCCGTCTGCCAGCCCGGGAGTTGCACTGGGGAGCCCTGGATCCTCCACCTGCCCTGGGTGGCGCACTCCGGGAAGCGGGGATATGGGCCGGGAGCTGCTCTCTGTACCCCCAGACCTTTGTCCAGGCCAGGTGGAGGGTCAGGGGCTCTCCACAGGGGCCAAGGTTCTCAGCCTGGCCAAGGGGTGGGGCTTCAGCAGGAAGAAGAGAAGTGGGGCAGGGCCATGGAGGGGGTGGGGGCACAGGCAGCAGGACTTCGTGTCCCCCCCGCAACATCTCTCAAGCTTCCAGCGCTCCTGGAGAGATCCCAAACTGAAGTCAAATACTCCTAACAATGAACAGTGCTGCGTTCATGTCCACTCATTCTCACTGAGCCGCACCCGAACAGAGCTCTCTCCCCTGAGGGCTAACACACCCCTCTGCTTTACCCAGACATTCCCCATTGCTCTTCTCCAACATCCTGCCTTTCCTGTGGGCAGGGCTGGACTCTCCCATTGGAGCTGCTCACTGCTTCCTCTGTTGGGGAGATGCTCTCCCTGTGACACTGTCAGCTCCTCCCTTCTCTCTGGGCTGGGGATGGGGCTATCCCACCCAATGCCACCTCCTACTCTCTGGTATTAAGTGGCTCTTCCCCCACACTGCACCTTCCTCTCTGTTCCGTGGCCTGGGAGTGGAGGCTGCATTAGGGGAGAAAGCTTCTCTCTGGGATTTAAAGCTGGAACCTGCCTCTTTTGATCCCTCTCACCAAAAGCTTCTGACACCTTCCTGGCTGTGTCCGTGCTGCTGGGAATGGAGCAGCCCCAGCAGAGGGGGAACGGAGCTGAAGCTTCTGCAAGCAAATGAGATACAGAGTGAGGAGCTGCAGTGACATCTCTGCTCCGCCTCAGGTGCCCAGGACAGAGGCAGCACCCTGGGATCCAGGCCTGTCCCAGCCAGAACTGGGCTGCTGGGGAGTGTGAGAAATGGTCCCAGCCTCCCTCAGGGCCGAGCTCTGCCCCTAACACTCTGATTCTCTCTCCCCAGCAAATGTGACTCTGGATCCTGACACGGCTCATCCCCAACTCATCCTGTCTGAGGATCGGAAAAGTGTGAGATGGGGAGACACACGGCAGCGACTGCCCAACAACCCTGAGAGATTTGACTATTGTTTCTGTGTGCTGGGCTGTGAGGGATTCACCTCAGGGAGACATTGTTGGGAGGTGGAGGTGAGGGGTGGGGAATTCTGGGCTGTGGGGGTGGCAAGAGTCTCTGTGAGGAGGAAAGGATGGATCAGCCTCAGCCCTGAGGGGGGGATCTGGGCTGTGCAGCGGTGCGGGGGTCAGTTGCGGGCTCTCACCTCCCCTGAAACCCCCCTGCCCCTGAGCCGGGTCCCCAGTAGGATCCGGGTTTATCTGGACTGTAACCGGGGGCAGGTGACATTTATCAATGCTGCTGATGAGGCCCCGATCTTCACTTTCCCACCGGGCTCCATCCCTGGGGAGAGAATCCGACGCTGGCTCTGGGTGGGGAGGGGATCCCGGCTCAGGCTGTGCCGCTGAGACACACCAGGGAGGGGGGCATATCCCACTGGGGACCCTGAGATCAGCCTTCCTAGCCTCACACAGCCTTGTCTCTAAGCAGGGCCGGCTCCAGGGTTTTGGCCGCCCCAAGCAGCCAAACAAAAAAACAAAACAAAAAAGCCACGATCGTGATCTGCGGCAGCAATTCAGTGGGAGGTCCTTCGCTCCGAGCAGGAGTGAGGGACCATCCGCTGAATTGCCGCCGAACAGCTGGACGTGCCACCCCTCTCTGAAGTGGCCGCCCCAAGAACCTGCTTGGTAAGCTGGTGCCTGGAGCCAGCCCTGTCTCTATGACCTCTCCCTGTGGACTATCTATCATGCCATCACTGTGACCTTGGAGGTTGCTTCTGGTCTCAACTCTGTGCAGCCTCTGCACTGTCAAATCATAGAGAGCAGGGAGTGAGAGAGGCAGAGAAGCCAATCTTACTGCCCCAGGGATTGTGCAGCATGTTTGCCCTGTCCTCTGTGGTCCAAGAGGACTTTGGGAATCCTGGGTCAGACAGTGTCACTGAGACACGGGGGGAACAGCCCTCTGGGAATGAAACAATGGGCTTCTCTAGCCAAGTCATCCTAGTCCCTATGGCCTGGAGGATTCCAGTCAATCCAACCTTCTGATATCTTAGCTCTATGACCCTTGGAAGCTCCTCCTCCCTTCCTTCCTGCAGCCTCAGGGATAGGAGGGGGTGAAGAACCCCTAGAGCTGCAGGAGGAGCAGAGGGGCCCTGAGGAGCAGATGTGGGGGCTGGGTATGGTCAGAACTGATGGAGGGGCTGGGAGCAGAAGTGATGTGGAGTTGGGGGAGAATTAACAGTTGGGGTGGGGACTGGCAGATGTGGGGGTGGGAGGGACACAGAATTAATTAGTATTTAGAGGGTTGCGTAGAATCTGGAGGATCTGTACCAGCAGGGATCCTGAGAGTGGGAGAGCAAGGGACCGGGGAGTGTGACCTACAAGCCATGAAGGACTGGCTGTTTAGGTGGGAAGGAGTTAGAGGGTGGGGTGATGTCAGCAGGATGAAGATGTGGAGAGTCAAGCACAGGGCGGGTTTAAAGGAGAGAAGAAATGAAAGAATAAAAAAGGAAAAAATAAAGTCCAACCAGTGTAAAGAGAGAAGCCTGGAGAAAGTGGAGGGAAACTCAAATGAAGAGTGACCGCAAACCCATCCTTAGGAGGGAAATGCTCTGGGTGAGCAGCAAGAGATTAAGGGATAAACTGGGAACCTGAGGTGGAATGATCTGTGATAAGGAATAGAGACAGGTTGGGGAGACGCAGAGAAAGAAACAGATGGAAAACGAGTGCTAGAGAAAATGATGTGTAAAACTCGATGAAATTTACTCCTGGGGGAATTGAGCCCAATGCAGATTTTGAACAGAATTTCATGTTCGGTGCAGCATTGGGGCTGCAGAGCTGCTGGCCATCACTGGGGCGCTGGACTCTGCAGAGCCCACTCTCCCTCTTGCAGTGAGCTGAGTGGCCGGGCTGGGATGGAGGCTTTGCACACTGCACTGCAGGGCTTGATCATCCACCAGAGATGGGAGCGAGCCCAGGAGACAAAAGGTGAGGAAGGACAGGGCTTTACCGCGTCCACCAGCAAGACAAAACTGTGCTGAGTGGAGCCTGGGGCTGAGCTCTTGGGGGAGGGTGGGCAGATGTCTGTGCTTGGGGGGCCCCGGCGCTGGGCTCTGGAAGGAGGAGGCAGGTGTCTGGGCCAGGGGGCCCCATGGCTGGGCTCTGGGGACAGGCGGGGGGGAAGGGAGCATGTGTCTGGGCCAGGAGGCCTCACGCAGCCCCCTCCAGCAGCCCTCAACTGGAACTGCATTGTTTTAGGGTTTAACTCTCCACTCCCGGAAGAATCTTTTTCGCTGCCTGCGTTATTGACATACCTGCTGACAAGTATTTTGAAATTAATTACTAAAATAATTGAAACGGGTGTGATTGTATTGTGTTATTTTGACAAATAAAAAATGCAGAATTTTGCAAAATTTTAAAAGGTGCAGAACTGGTCATTTTGGGGTGCAGAATTCCCCCAGGAGTACAGTACACACACCTGAGCCCAGTGAAGGTGTCTCCAGACACCCCAAGTGGTGTCAAGAGGCTGCAGCCATTGCTCAAGCCCAATACTAGCGGATGCTTCAGAGGAGGCGGGTGACTTGACCAGTTGTGCAGAGGGAGGCTGACAGATACCAGGTTTCATAGTGGAGGCCCATTCACGTGGAAATAGCTGCCTTGACAAAGAACACGGTCTTCATTGTTACGTGAAATTGGGCTAGCAAGTAAGCTTAGGGAGGACTAATGACCCCCCAGAGTTTGGCAGAAAGCAGCACGTTTATTATATTGATAGCTAAGCTCAAAAGAAGGGGTGGGGGAGGGTGTCACACTCACACTCGCGTACTCACGCTCCCAGGACAGGCACGGCGCTGGAGATGTCAGGATCCTTCAAGGTAAGTGTCTCACAGCACAGCAATGGATGGTGTGATGAAGGTAAGTCTTTCTGAGGCACAATGAAATGCAATGCGGTGAACCACTGGCCAGGAGGTCTGGGCAAAGGGCCTTCACAGAAGGTAGCTTGTTGCTAACATCCATCATTTAGTTATCGAGTGACTTTTAAGAGGGTTTAAAAAAAAAAAAAAAAAAAAAGTTTGGTACCTCAGCTACTTTTGAGCCATCATTAATTTCACACACCTCACCCATTAATTTGTTAATTAATTAACATACTTTGTCTCTAATGACAGGTTTCAGAGTAGCAGCTGTGTTAGTCTGTATCCGCAAAAAGAACAGGAGTACTTGTGGCACCTTAGAGATGAAAGCTTATGCTCAAATAAATTTGTTAGTCTCTAAGGTGCCACAAGTTCTCCTGTTCATTTTGACTCTACTGTTACTTTCCCCCTTGACAAATTTTTAAATGTTCATCTTACCCCCTGTAGCTCAGCATCAGCTCATTTCTGTTAGTGGTGAAAGATCAAGTTACAACACATAATGTGAAGATTTATTTCATGATGAAGTAGAAAGATCTCCAAAAATATCATGCCCAAGAATAATCTAGAGATCACGCAGCCACTGTGCTGGCCCTGTATATGATGAAAAACACTTCAAGCCAGGGGGTGCTGCTAGGGTTGCCAATTCGGTCGGACCGGACGCCATTTGCGGCAATGGCATCCAGTCCGACCGAGTTGGTGTCAGGGTTCCCCCCCCCTCTGAACTCTGGGGTACAGATGTGGGGACCCACATGAAAGACCCCCTAAGCTTATATTTTACCAGCTTAAGTTTAAATTTCTCCAAGGCACAAATCCCTTTCCTTGTCCTTGGACAGTATTGCTGCCACCACCAAGTGATTTACACAAAATATTCAGGGAAGGGTCACTTGGAATCCCTATTTCCCCCCAAGCCTCTTCACCCCCTTTTCTGGGGAGGCTTGAGAATAAACTACCAACCAGTTGTCTTAGCAATGTGAGCACAGACCAGACCCTTTGTCTTCAGGACACTGAAATCAATCAGGTTCTTAAAACAAGAACTTTATTATAAAGACAAAAGTAAAAGAATCACACCTGCAAAACCAGGCTGAAAGGTTACTTTACAGGGTAAGAAAAAGATTTTAAACACAGGGGATTCCCCTCTGGGCTCAGCTTCACAGTTATAAAAACAGGAATAAAACTAACTCTGTAGCATAGGAAAATTCACAAGCCAAAACAAAAGATAACCTACCGCACTTCCTTTCCTTACTCGCAGTTTCTGTGGTTTTAGGTGGCTTATTCCAGGTATATTTTTCAGGAGATATTGTACCTGCTTGGTTTCTCCCTCCATCTGGAGAGGGAACAACCCACAGAACAATGAACAAATCCTTCCCCACCCCAGGTTTGAAAGTATCTTCTTTTCTCATTAGTCCTTCTGGTCAGATGCCAACTAGGTTATTTGAACTGCTTAACCCTTCACAGGTAAGGCAATCCAGTACAGCTGCCAAGCATACATAAAGGTTGCTATCCTTCCCCCTATATTCATGACAGTTTGCAACCCTAGGTGCTGCACCCCTAGTGCCCCTATTTCCAGCACTTATAACTTTGTTTTAAAGGCTCCGTAACTGACTGAAAATAGTTCTGAGACCCAGCTTCCTGAGCAGTGTCTGAAACCCAAACATTGGAGCACTAGGACATTGAAAGTGAAATGAAATAAAAGTTGTAAAACTGATTTTTTTTTCATTGTCCACACTTAGATAAATGGAGAAAGTAAAGCACAGACAGGCTGCAAGAGCCGTGCTGCAGAACAGAAAACCCGGAATTGTTCCCCGCTGTGAAGAAACAAGCCTAAGCTGCCACCACTACAGATATTGTTTAAATTACACTGAAACTTTGCAATTTTTTCCAACTCTCTAATTTTGCAGTGAATGGCAGCACCCCATTGTGGCCATTTATTCTACCATTTAGTCCCACTTGTCTGTGGGAGTCTTTCCTTTGGCAACAACGGGCTTTGGGTCAGGTCCATCGGCTGTGACACAGAAACACCGATTCCTCTGTCAGTGTCTGGATTTTACCAAATCTCCTCAGAGTGGGGCTGCACTTTTCCAGGACCTTTTTCCCAGATACCTTTTGAGGAGCTGCTGCTCCTCAACTGCTACCCTCGAGGGCCATTTTCATAGATTCATAGATTCTAGGACTGGAAGGGACCTCAAGAGGTCATCGAGTCCAGTCCCCTGCCCTCATGGCAGGATCAAATACTGTCTAGCCATCCCTGATAGACATTTATCTAACCTACTCTTAAATATCTCCAGAGATGGAGATTCCACAACCTCCCTAGGCAATTTACTCCAGTATTTAACCACTCTGACAGTTAGGAACTTTTTCCTAATGTCCAACCTAGACCTCCCTTGCTGCAGTTTAAACCCATTGCTTCTTGTTCTATCCTTAGAGGCTAAGGTGAACAAGTTTTCTCCCTCCTCCTTATGACACCCTTTTAGATACCTGAAAACTGCTATCATGTCTCCTCTCAGTCTTCTCTTTTCCAAACTAAACAAACCCAATTCTTTCAGCCTTCCTTCATAGGTCATGTTCTCAAGACCTTTAATCATTCTTGTTCCTCTTCTCTGGACCCTCTCCAATTTCTCCACATCTTTCTTGAAATGGAGTGCCCAGAACTGGACACAATACTCCAGTTGAGGCCTAACCAGCGCAAAGTAGAGCGGAAGAATGACTTCTCGGGTCTTGCTCACAACACACCTGTTAATACATCCCAGAATCATGTTTGCTTTTCTTGCAACAGCGTCACACTGTTGACTCATATTTAGTTTGTGGTCCACTATAACCCCTAGATCCCTTTCTGCTGTACTCCTTCCTAGACAGTCTCTTCCCATTCTGTATGTGTGAAACTGACTGTTCCTTCCTAAGAGAAGCACTTTGCATTTGTCTTTGTTAAACTTCATCCTGTTTAACTCAGACTATTTCTCCAATTTGTCCAGATCATTTTGAATTATGACCCTGTCCTCCAAAGCAGTTGCAATCCCTCCCAGTTTGGTATCATCTGCAAACTTAATAAACGTACTTTCTATACCAATATCTAAGTCATTAATGAAGATATTGAACAGAGACAGTCCCAAAACAGACCCTTGTGGAACCCCACTTGTTATGCCTTTCCAGCAGGATTGGGAACCATGAATAACAACTCTCTGAGTACGGTTATCCAGCCAGTTATGCACCCACCTTATAGTAGCCCCATCTAAATTGTATTTGCCTAGTTTATCGATAAGAATATCATGCGAGAACGTATCAAATGCCTTACTAAAGTCTAGGTATACCACATCCACAGTTTCTCCCTTATCCACAAAACTCGTTATCCTATCAAAAAGAACAGGAGTACTTGTAGCACCTTAGAGACTAACAAATTTATTAGAGCATAAGCTTTCGTGGACTACAGCCCACTTCTTGTTAGTCTCTAAGGTGCCACAAGTACTCGTGTTCTTTTTGCGGATACAGACTAACACGGCTGCTACTCTGTATTCTATCAAAGAAAGCTATCAGATTGGTTTGATATGATTTGTTCTTTACAAATCCATGCTGGCTATTCCCTATCACCTTACCACCTTCCAAGTGTTTGCAGATGATTTCCTTAATTACTTGCTCCATTATCTTCCCTGGCACAGAAGTTAAACTAACTGGTCTGTAGTTTCCTGGGTTGTTTTTATTTCCCTTTTTATAGATGGGCACTATATTTGCCCTTTTCCAGTCTTCTGGAATCTCTCCCATCTCCCATGATTTTCCAAAGATAATAGCTAGAGGCTCAGATACCTCCTCTATCAGCTCCTTGAGTATTCTAGCTTTCTGCTGTATCTTCTCTTCCAGCTGGTAAATATTTGTATCTCCTGTTGTACTTACTGTTTAACATTTCTGAGGGTGGCAGAGTCTCACAAACTTGAGTACGATCAGTGAATTTCATGGAGATGATGTTTACTCTCTCAAACCCTAACAGCAACACACCAGAAACCTCCTTCCAGCTTAATCCTTTGTATTTATCATAACTCTTTGTATAAACCCTTCAGTGAACATAAACCTAAACCAATCTGAACAATTTGTACAATTGGGCCAGCAAATTTTGTTTGTTATAGATCTGTGCTGCTAACATCAATCATTTAATTGTACTCTAGATAGTGATTATTTTTAAAGGCATAGACCATAGTGTTAATTTTTAAAAATTGTTTAAATAAATAGATTGGCCTACTTTTGGGCTAGTTTTTAAGTGACTGTGGACTACTGATGCAATGGAAAATAGCCCTGGGAATCATAGTTAAAGATGCCCCCAGCTGCCCGGCACCAAAATCTGAAATGGTGCCTCTGAAGGCTAAGCACATTGAAGATTGTGAGGTGCCCAGATAGAGCAGTGACGGGGGACAGAAAGGTATCTGCAATGATAAGAAGTGAGGCTGTTCCCTTTCCACACCAAATCACAAGGGTGTTTCACAAATTCTCTTAATGTCATCTGGATTCTTTCAATATCTTTTGGTTTTGTTAAAGCCCCAGCTCCTGGAATCCTGTGAATACAGGAGAAACTCTCTCTCTCTCTCTCTCTCTTTATTTTTATATAAGTTTCTTGCTGGAGAAGCTTAAAAGTTTGAAAGGCTGATTGGGGGAAGCAGCCTCAGCTGGGGCCACACCCCAATCAAGCCACAGCTGGCCTATAAAGGGGCTGCTAGGCTGGAGCTAGGTCAGTCACTCGCTTGTTGTTGATTGGTGGAGAATGCGGGCATAGGCAGGCCGCCCCCAATACAAGGGACAGGGCAAGGACAGCAGGACTATTGCCCAGAGATGTGAAAGCTACAGGGGATGATGGATCCTGGATACACCGGGGTTGTCTATGCAGAGACCCCAAGTGCCACCCCTGGCTGGGACCCAGTATCAGCACCCCGGCAGAAGGGGGCTGATGACCTGCAGGGGATCCAGAAGACCCAGAAGGGACTATGGGAGGTGCATAGGGCCCTCCATGAACAGTTGGGCCAGCTGGCAAGGGAACAGCGGGCCTGGTAAAACTCCTCCAACAGGAGTTTCAGAGGAACCACCGAGACTGGTGGGAGAAGCCCAGCACTGGGAACAGGAGGCCCGGGGGAGAGCGCTGGGTGTGTTACAACTGTGGGCAGCGCAGACATGTACAGGCGAATTGTCCCTGCTGGGATGGGGGCAGGGAGCCTCACCCAGGACAGGGGGAGGGACAAGCCCCTACAAGAGGCTCCCTGGCAAGGGAAACCAGGAGGCAAAGAAGGTATTGGGCTTGTGGGTGGTGGGGTCACCTATGGAAGGAGTGCCCTGCCCCAAGGACCACAGTCCAGGGCAACCCAGGGAGAAGCCGGAGCCCAAGGCAGCAAAGGGGCGGCAAGCCTGCTTTGGCTGCCGGGAATGGGGCCACATAAAGAGGGATTGCCCTCTAGGAGGAGGGAAACCTCTGGTGGAGGGGCCTGAGGACCTAAAGGGGTCAGGGACCAGCCAGGTAGCTGCTGCAGGGATGGCAGTAGACCTGCCCGGGAGCCACCCATGGGGGAAGGCGGACCAGGAAACCCAGACAGACTGGGCCCTGCAGGAGGCCAGGACCCAGGTGGGGGTACAGCAGGTAGCAGTGGGAACCCAGACCCTGAAGGAAGAGGGCCTGGGGGACCTTTACCTGCGGGCATGGCTGGCAGCCATGGAGGTGGCCCGCCAGAAGGCAGAGGCTCAGACCCAGAAGATGGCCCAATGCTGGGAGGCCTCAGAGATGAGGCAGGAGGCCCTGGAAGGGCAGCTCTGAGGAACAGAAACCGAGGGTCCCCCCCAACCAGAGGGGTGGGGATTGGAGGGGGGGGGTGTAGCGGGGTGGTCACCCCGCTCCTGCCCGGAGTGGTTAAAAGCAGCCCTGGAGATGACATTGGCTGGGGAAAGGCTGATTGGGGGAAGCAGCCTCAGCTGGGGCTATGCCCCAATCAGGCCACAGCTGGCCCTATAAAAGTGCTGCTAGGCTGGAGCTAGGTCAGTTGGTCTCTAGTTGTTGAGAGGGACAGGCCTGGCTGCTGGGAACTGAGCGGGGTACCTAGAGTAGAGCAGGGCTGGGGGAAGGCCAGAGGAGCTGGGGAGCTCCAGCCTGGAAAACCCCCAGGCTGCAGGCCTTGTTAAAGGCCAAAAAAGGTACTGGGGGTTGCAGAGGGGCAACCCAAGGGTAGGCAAAGGCAGCAGGTCCAAACCCTCCTTGCCGATGATGAGTAGCGATTATACTGCCGTCCGCCCCAGTGAGCAGGGGCTAGATGGTGACTGTCAGTAGCCAAAGACTGAGGCGAGGTGGGGATAGGGGGTTGGGCGTTCCCCAGGGAAGGGAGACCCAGGGAGACTGTGGGGTCAGGGGCAGAACCCTGAGAAAAGGGACATGGAGTCCGGAAGGGGGGGGCACCAGAGCCAGAGACAGGTGAGACACTGGCCTGCAGAGGGCACGCCTGAGTGGAAGAGCTAATTCCCTGGACGACCAGCAGGAGGTGCCGCCGGGTGAGTTGTTGCCTCACTACAGGGCCCCACAGGCAAGATAGGCTTTCCTCTGACAACCTTCTGATTGAGGATCCTTCTGGGGTTTAGGTGTGAGGCAGGTGTCTGGACGCCTGGAGTGAGGCAGCAGCAGTGCCCAGACCCAGAAGCAGAAATTTAGGAACCTTGGGAAATTTAACCATAGAAATGTTGGTGCTGAGTGAGCAGCCAGGCCGAGGTTTTCTGGATTTCAGTGGCACCTCATTCTGGGAGTCAGGGGTCAAAACCTGGGCTTTAGGCACCTAAGTCCAATTGCAGCTCTGAGTCGTTAATGCAAAACGAAGGAGACTGGCCGTGGGAGAAACTAAATTCTACTTTATTATTCCAAAGGACGAACAAAGACAGACTCCGTGCCCCACCCACAGCCCAGCTCAGCGGGTACTTTCCTGTTCCATCCCAGCACAGTGCCGCGTCCAACTCCCACAAGAACCAACAACAGTGCAACACGTAAAAATGGTAGAAAAGTGGCGAGAAGCCGTGAGAGACGCTAGGACCCAGTCACAAAAGGAAACACTCCGAGAGCAGGGAATCCAAAGAGCTCCGGTAGGAGGGATGCAGTGTGGAGTGAGTGGGGCAGAGACAGTCTCTCTTGTTCCCACTCAGGACACTGCAGTAGATGGGGAGGGGTGACCAGCAGGGCTCTAGGGCTCCTCTTCTCCCTCTGTCCTCAGTGATGGGGGTCGGCCTGGCTTCAAGGCTGCCCAAGTCTGTTGACATCCCCGGCTCCCTTCTGATCGCCCAACCTCGGCATCTCAATAGGGGGACGCTGCTCCCCTCCCCCCCCATCATTTTTGTGGTGTTGTTCATGGTCCTTTAGATTGCAGGGGAAGCTTCGCGTGACACTCACAGGCCAAGGCTAGTCGCTCTCTGGCTCTGACGCAGCGAGTTCACAGTTCTCGGCCGTCTGGCTCTGAAGAGCACACCCAGCCATTTCCCAGCTCTGTTCCCCCACCCTCTCCTCCTCCTGACTCAGAGGCGTGATCTGCGCATGCAACCTGCATCAGTTGTGAAATTCCACCCCCCTCCCCAAGCGGCGCAGCTGTACCAAGCTAACTTCTGGTGCAGACAGCACTATGGCAACAGGAGTGTCTGTGCTGAGACATACTGACCTTTGCCATTGTTCAAATAAAACTAAATCCACATCACAAAAGGGTAGAAAAAGGTTAAAATAAAATAAAAAAAGGACCGTACTGGCCAATGATCATTTGTCTCATTAAGTCCTCAATAAATCTAAGCTACGTCTAAACTAAACTAATATCAAAGTTTGTGACCAAACAGCCTTCTGGAATAGAGAAAAACCCACACTCCAGGGTGGGTTATAAAACACTTTTACATTCATAAAGTGAAAGAGAATCTGAAGACTCAAAATCAGGAAAATAAATTTTCGTCTAAAGTGGCTAAACTGGCTTCACTTCTTGCCTAATAATTTGGTTGTATTAGTTACAAAAGTTTTAGCATCGTCATAATAAAAGAAATGAACAAACAAACAAAAACCCTTCCCATCTACAAATGATCTGGACTAGCACAGAAAAAACCTGGAAGCAATTTCACCAATAGATGGAAACAGATCAGGAAGTTCAAACTGTACTTTGAGGTTCTTTGGGATTCCTCCCTTCCCCTCCCTCGCAAGTCTGTGACGATTTCTTCTCCAGCCCTCAGAAGTCTCATGGAGGATCACAGAAATCAAAACTGATTCTTAAGCATGGAGAGACAGGGACATGGTGGTAAGTGGGGGAGGGGTAGAACGGGGACAGGATAAAACTCTCCATTGCTAGGACGGAGGCTGCTGTGTCGAGAGTGGAGCGTGACAGTGATGGGAGAAGGAGGGAATCCCTCGGACGCACTGTCCCTGCTCCCCACTTTTTTAGCATCTGTTTAGCTCTGCTCCCTCAGGGAGAATAATATACAAACACTCAATGCTTTTCAGTATGACCTGGAGTAATGTGAGGCTATCTGGGAATGAGACAATCAGGCCCCAAAGGGGGAACTCCGGGACCAACAATCACTCTGCTCACGGAGAGGATCGGAATAGCTAATATACTTAGGGTCAATGTGACTAGAAGGAGTGTTGGAGAGTCTGGGAAGATGTGCTAGCTAATCCCAACCATTTTTCTACCATAGACAGACATTCAGAGGCTGATGCTGCGGAGGCAGAGGTGGGATTTCCAGGCCTCCCACAAAAGGCCCTGTGGGAATCAGCCCCTCTCAGTGGTGCTGTCTGAATCCACAGAGGGCAGGGAGAAGGGGCAGAGGGGGAGAGTGAGGAGAGGCAGCACCTCTCTACCCCTGTGCTCTCCCTCACCTCTGATCCCATGATGTCCAAACACTCGATAGCCCGAGCACCCAGCTCTGCCTGCTTCTCAGCTCCCCCAGCCCCAACTATTCAATCCCGGTTTCCTCCCCATAACCAATGGGTTATGGGGAGGTCCCTTAACGTTTGATCCTGAGGAATTTAGGGAGGGGAGGGGTTACCAAGCCCCCAGGGACACTCCCTCTGCAGAGAACAGCCCCAGGTAAGTGGGGGAGCCCAGCTCAGGGGCTGGTGGAAGATGGGGGGTGGGGACAGGAGTCTAGAGTGAAGGTGGGGCCTGGCCCAAGTGTCCTTCTCCTCATCTCCATGGCAGGGGGATCCCGGCTGGGAGGGGAAGGGAGAGGGGGGAACTTCAGCCAGGCAGAGGGAGCGGCTGGAGGAGTCTCTCTCTCCCCCTTCCCCCACCTATAGCCCATCAGCTCAGCAGCCACGGCTGCAGCAGGGGGGAGGGGCTGATCGGGGCGTCTCCTCCTCTGCCTGGGGTTTGCTTAGACCAGGCAGAGCCAGAGGGTCACTGACCAGCTGATGTTCGGCTGCTGCTGGAGCCTCACCCCAGCAATGGGCAGCTGGATGCTTGGGAGGCAAATGCAACTGATGTGTGTGGGAATGAGGAAACGGGTTGGTCACCATGGCCAGCCCTAGTCAGGGCCCTGAGAGAATTTCTGTGCTCTTTGGAGGAGTCTCTGATGTCCAACATGGTGTTAGCTCCACTTGCAGCATTTTCCACACTGAGAACATCTCAGAGGTTTCTTCCTTATGCAGATTTGCAGATGCCTGATACTCCAGGAGCACCAAAGGAAGCTTCCACCGCATTCAAGATCTCTCTGTCGTGTGGATCACTGATGTGTGAGCTCAGATTGAATCTCACACCTTTGTGGATTCTCTGATGTTTAATGAGGTGTGATCGCTGAATGAAGCTTTCTCCACAGGCAAGGCATTTATGAAGTTTAGATCCTGTGTGGATTATCCCATGTTTAATGAGGTTTGATCTCTGTGTGAAACTTTTCCCACAGTCCAAGCACTTATGGGGTCTTTCTCCTGTGTGGGTTATCTGATGTGTTATCAGACATGATCTTTGTGTGAAACTTTTCTCACACTCCAAGCACTTATGGGGCCTCTCTCCCGTGTGGATTTTCTGATGTAAAACAAGGGCTGATCTGTTTGTGAAACTTTTCCCACAGTCCAAGCACTTATGGGGTCTTTCTCCTGTGTGGACCCTCTGATGTGTTATAAGGGCAGACTTCCACCTGAAACATTTCCCACAGTTGAGGCATTTCTGAGGTTTGTCTCCAGTGTGAATTCTGTGATGTGCAACAAGATGAGAACTCCCAATGAAACTTTTCCCACACTCGAGGCATTTATAGGGTCTTTCTCCCGTGTGG
Organism: Malaclemys terrapin pileata; assembly: GCF_027887155.1. Lineage (NCBI taxonomy): Eukaryota > Metazoa > Chordata > Testudines > Emydidae > Malaclemys > Malaclemys terrapin. Next base: position 40,137,159 of record NC_071517.1, on the reverse strand, counting down.
GTTCTCTGATGTTGAGTGAGTTGTGAGCTGCATCTAAAGCTTTTCCCACAGTCCAAGCACTTATGAGGTCTCTCTCCTGTGTGGATTCGCTGATGTGTGATAAGATCGGACTTCCAACTGAAGGAGTTCCCACACTCGAGGCATTTATAGGGTCTCTCTCCTGTGTGTATTCTCTGATGCCTTGTAAGGGTTGATCTCTGTATGAAATTTTTCCCACAGTCCAAGCACTTATGGGGTCTCTCCCCTGTGTGGATTCTCTGATGTGTTATAAGGTCTGACTTCCAACTGAAACTTTTCCCACACTCCAAGCATTTATAGCGTCCCTCTCCTGTGTGGACTGTCTGATGTGTAACAAGTGCTGATCTCTGTGTGAAACTTTTCCCACACTCCAAGCACTTATGGGGTCTCTCCCCTGTGTGGATTCTCTGATGTATTATGAGGGCTGACTTCCAACGGAAACCATTCCCACAGTAGAGGCATTTATGGGGTCTCTCTCCTCTGTGGATTCTCCGATGGTTAGTAAGGTTTGTGCTGTTACTGAAGCTTTTCCCACACACCAAGCATTTATAAGCTCTCTCTCCTGTGTGGACTGTCTGATGTCTAATAAGGTGTGATCTCTGCATGAAACTTTTCCCACAGTCTGAGCACTTATGGGGTCTCTCTCCTGTGTGGATTGCCTGATGTGTAACAAGGCCTGATCTCCATGTGAAACTTTTCCCACAGTCCAAGCACTTATGGGGTCTCTCTCCGGTGTGGATTGCCTGGTGTGTAACAAGGCCTGATCGCCGTGTGAAACCTTTCCCACAGTCCAAGCACTTATGTGGTCTCCCACCTGTGTGGATTCTCTGATGCATAATTAGTGCTGACTCCCCACTGAAACGTTTCCCACACTCGAGGCATTGATAGGAATTCTCACCCGTATGGCTTCTCCCATGGTTATTAAGATCTGAGTGGTTATTGAAGCTTTCCATACAGTGCAAGTATTGAAGAGGTTTCTCTCCAGTATGGATTATCTGATGTATCACAAGGTGTGATCTCAGAATGAATCCTTTCCCACACTGGAGACAGTGGTAGGGTTTCTCTTCCTTGGGATTTGTCTGCTGGACTGTGGGATCCTTGTCTCCTCCCCCGCATTTAATAGATTCATCTACTTTCTTCCTTGAGTGGTTTCCCAGGAGCTTCTCTGACCTGTGCCAATTTCCCCAGGCTTCTTCCCAGCACTGGGAAAAATTCCCTTCAGCTCTTCCCACAAAGGGCCCTGGTGGTTCCACTTCCCCAGAAACTCCTTCATGTTGATTCCCCTCCTCGTTCTCACTCACTCTCTCATCACCTGCTGGGAAAGAGAGACAATCCAGACAGGAGTCATTGTGCTGTGGAGAAAGAGAATTGGCACCAAGGGAAAACCCAACACACGCAAGTTGCGAAGAATCAGCAATTGGATTCTGCCTTCACTTCCCACCCAAACATGCACACAGAAGGAAAGTCGGGAAGGGAACTCCTGCAGCTGACAGGACGGGTGGAAAGATGTGAGCAATATCTGCTGACTACAGCCCTACTCTGGCTGACATAAAGAACAACTGACGGCTCTTTCTCGCACCACATTTCTGGGATTCTCAACTTTTTCCTTCATTCGTCCAATGGTTTCTTTCAGTCCTCACCTGTGCAAGTGCCCCTTGGGATCTCTTTTTCTTCTGAGGCCTGGAGATCCCGGACCCACGGCGCTTCCCCTCGTTCCAGCCGGGCAATCAAGTCAGGTTTGTGAAGGGGGAATCCTGTGCAGGGCGGGAAATCAGACCAGATCAGGGTGAATGGAAGATTGGGAATTTGTCTGTCACAAAGGACAATCCATGAGTTGAACCTATCCCGGTGCTGTGCTGGTAGAACATGGAATCCAAAGGGATGGGAACATGGTCACTGAGCTCCCTTGGGAGAGGCAGATGTCTGGGGAGGTGGAGATAATTTTTACGCCCTCACTAGCAGTTCCCAGGATCTGTGCACTTTGGGGGCCTTGCTGACACACACACAGCTCTGGAGTTACCCCTGCAGAGCCCAGAGCCCTCCCCAGGACTGGAGCTAGTCCTAAGGAGGGAGGTGAAAAGGGATTCTGTGCTCAAATGAGAAACAATACACACAGGACAATATATGGCTTCTCGGCCTTGATAGCTGGAGGAGTGGGGAGGGTTTAGCATGTCCGTTTTGACACTCTGGTCCAATTGAAGGGGATTTGGAGATGCAAGTCTCTCTCACACGGCAGCTATGGATTATGGAACCCATTCCCCTCCAATCTAACTGATCAGGGAAGAACCTGACCAGAGTTAGAAATGCAGGTCCTACACTTTCTAATAACCAAGGGGGCAGGGATCTCTTACCCAGCGAGGTCACCGTCTCATAGTTCTCCCGCATGACGTCCCTGTAGAGGGCTCTCTGAGCGGGGTCCAGCAGAGCCCCCTGCCCCTGGGTGAAATACACGGCCACCTCCTCGAAGGTCACCGGCATCTGAAACAACAAGAGTCCCCCACTCAGCACCTGCTGCCTCAGCCACAATCCCACTGGTCACATGGGAAAGGAAGAAGAAAAATAAACATCTCGGAAGCTCTGGGAGGCTCAGAAAAGCAGAATCTCTGGACTCTGCCATGCTGGGAAGAAACCCAGTTAGTTTATTACCATACAGGCCAGGCCCGTCCCAGCAGAACGAAACCCACCCAGGGCAGTTTTAAACTCTCCCCGTAACAGCATCTCGGTGCCAAACTCTAGAAAAGGCCTGAGCCCCCTCCTGCACCCAAACTCCAGCCCAGAGCTTGCACCCCTCACATCCTTCTGCACCCCAACCCCCTGCCCCAGCTCAGCCAAGAGCCCCCTCCCATACCCCAAACCCCTCAGCCCCAGCCCACACCCCCTCCAGCACCCCAACCCCCTGCCCCAGCCCAGTGAAAGTGAGTGAGGGTGCGGGAGAGCATGGGACGGGGGCGGGGGTGGAGTGAGTGGGGCAGGGCCTCAGGGAAGGGGCAGGGTAGATCCTGGGTTGCACTTAAATTCAAAAGGTGATCTTGTGTGTAAAAAGGTTAGAGACCACTGGTGTAGTGTAACCCTCTCTAGCCCCTCCACCCCCAGACACACAAAAATTCCCACAGGAGTAGAGAGTTAAAGAAACCCCTATGACAACCCAGTTTCTGTTTCTCTGCCCCCTTCCCATCCTCCCCAGGGCCCAGCCGGGGGGCCAGACACCCACAATCTCTGCCCTTCAGAGCCCAGCCATGCTTGCCCCAGCCAGTATATCTGCACCCCCTTTCCCCCAGAGACCAGGCACAGGGCCCCTCCTTGCCCAAATACCTGCACCCCCATGCCCCCAAAGCCCAGCCACAGGGCCCCCCTTGCCCAGATACCCACCTCCAGCCCCCAAACCTCAGAGCCCAGGGTTCCCTCCCCCCAGCAGTGTCGTCTATGGGTACGTCTTCACTACCCGCCGTATTGGCGGGTAGCAATCAATTTATCCGGGATCAATATATCGCGTCTCATTAAGACGTGATATATCGATCCCCAAACGCGCTCACCGTCGACTCCGGAACTCCACCAGAGCGACCGGTGGTAGCGCAGTCGACGGGGGAGCCACGGCCATCGACCCCGCGCCGCCTGGACCCCAAGTAATTCGATCCAAGATACTTCGACTTCAGCTACGCTATTCACTTAGGTGAAGTTGCATATTTTGGATCCATCCCCCCCCCCAGTGTAGACCAGCCCTATGTGTGAGCTGGGAACTGCTGGGTCCAGCAGCCCCTAGTGGCAGCCAGCAGCATTTCAGCCCATTTCTGTGGAGGAAAGGACATTCTGCGTGCACAACATTTAATTTCTGCAAAATTCTGCATCGCGCAGTGGCACAGAATTCCCCCAGGAGTAAAGGTTACATTCAGAAAAGGGGGAGATTTGGGGGCATAGGTGAAAAGAAGGGGCCAAAACCCAGGGAAGGCCTAGCAGTGGTATAGAGAGGTTCCCACACTGCCTGTGGTACTTATGTGGCCCTGTCACCACAGTGTCTTAGTGCTTCACAAGGTCTAACCTCCTCAAGCCCCTGAGGTAGAGCAGTGCTGTTATCCCCATTGTACAGATGGGACACTGAGGCACACACAGACTAAAGGCCAGATTTTGAACAGTGTTTAGGCAGCTAGTAGGATTTTCTAGAGTGCCTAGAAGGTTAGATGTTTTGTAAACCCCACTAGATGCCTAGCTGCACCTTTGGGTGCCTAAAAACCTTTGAAATTCAGTCCCTAAGGCACTGGCCTGATGTCATACATGGGGGGTAGAATCCAGGTCTCCCTATCCACTGCACCTATCTGCTGCATGCTGCAGAAAAAGAGGACTCAGAGATGGGAGCAAAATATGGCAGCCGGTTCTCTGAGACTCCAGCAAATGGTCCCAGGCGATTGGGAAGGACATCCTGGTTGACAGCATGCAAAGAAGCAGAGAGGTCAGGAAGGATGAAGAGAGAACGAGAGAGGAGAGACAATCACTGAGCCCCTAAGGGGTGGCAGGGTCTGCCCCAGGCTGGGCTGTAGAGCAATGGCTGCTGTGCATTTTTACATTTTAACCGAAAAGCATTTTGTTTTGTCATTTTCTGTTCTGCGTTGGCGAAAAGGAAGGAATGAGAAAGTGTCGTAAGAGTATCAGGTGTGTTCCTGCCTCAAATTCTTAGGGTTGCAGCTGTATCCAGGCCAATTCCAGAGCAAAGAACCGAAATTGCATCCTCAGAGTCCATAAAGTCGACGACTGTCATGATTTGTATTATTCACTGGGCATTCACCTGTGTACTCAGCACAGTTCAGAATATACCAGTAAATACAGTCTCTGAGCCAATGTGTAGCCCTGGATAAGATGACTCTGCTATTTAAGTATGAAGTGCATAGTTATTCAGCACATCTATGAGTGAAGGTGCTGCTTTACTGGATTAAGGACTAGATTTGACTTTCCAACTTTCTTTCAAGTGGAAGAGCTGCCCAGAGCTCCTGGGCCTGTTTATTTTCCTTTCCTGCCTGCAGTGGCCTTGATACACCTCAGAAGTCTCATTTTTTCCCCTCAACTTTGAAATCTGGAATTTTCTTGGTGTTTGGTTTTAAATATTCTCCTGTGAGAACTGCAACTCAATCACTGGAGTGTTGTGTTGAAGGGCCTTCTAGAAAGTAACTAGCCTTTAACCAAAGTGAAAGCAGCATGGCCAGTTCTCGTGATTTTGTCATGAGCCTCAGGAGAATGATTGTTTTCCTTAAAGCCCCAGCTTCTGGAGTCAGGTGGAAATGTGATGATTTCAGCCTTCCTTCTTAAAGAAAAATGAAGTTTCTAGCCCTAATGGCTGTGGAGAAAGTTTCAAAATGAGACACCCCCGCCCCCCCCAGTGCACCCTAAAGGCTCAAATAGCAGAAGGCAAATAAAAAACACCAAATCTATTATTTGTACACAACCTCACAATTTTAAAGCCAATCTCACAATTTTTGAACATTGGGGGTTGACAATACTGGGAAAGTGACTTAAAAGTGTCCGTTTCACGCCTGTTTAGAGTCAGTTTCTAGTTAAAAGCAACAGAGGGTCCTGTGGCACCTTTAAGACTAACAGACGTATTGGCAGTGAAGAACTGAGGTTCTTACCCACAAAAGCTTATGCTCCCAATACTTCTGTTAGTCTTCAAGGTGCCACAGGACCCTCTGTTGCTTTTTACAGATTCAGACTAACACAGCTACCCCTCTGATAGTTTCTAGTTATTATTTGTAGTGGAGTAACACCCCTAGAGCCCCAGACATGTGCAGTATAAACTCATAGGGTCTTGACCTAGGAGGATGTTTCCAAAAGTTAAAGGATCTATTCCAGCCCTGGTGAACTGCAAAAAAAGTGATAGGAAGTAATCTAGATTTTTCTACAATTGTTTCAATTGTTAACTCAGAATAGACATTCAAATTCCCAAACCTAACCCGTTTCCCTTAGGTGACTTGGCACAACATGAGAACATGTTAGTATTAGAGCTGAGTGGGTCTGATATTTATTGACTTCTCTTTTTTTAATGTAAGAATTGGATATGGTGTGGCTGTCAGCTAAGTTCTAAGTTATTGTCTGCAAAAAAAACCCTAGAGTTTTCAGGTGCCTAAGTAGCCCCTGGAATCACAGTTAAAGTTGCTCCCCCAACCAAAAATCTGAACTGGCTCCCGTGAGAGGGGTTAGTCCCCTGCCCACTCACTCCCCAGTGCTTGTTTGACCAGATCCAGAGGGAAAACATTTCCAGCTGCCTTGTATCTCTCTCCACCCCTCTGCCTTCTCCCTGCCCCCGGCTCTCCCTTCCCCAGCCAGTCTGCGTTTGCTCTCAGTCTCCCTCCAGCCACCCTACATCCCCCCTTTCCCCTGCATCGCCCCATCATCCCTGCCCCCTCCCCCATCCCATCCTGCCCCCTGCATCCCCATTACCCGCCTCCTGCCCCCCATCCCTGTTCTCCGTCCTGCCCATACATCCCGCTACGTCTCTGTATCCTCCTCTCCCCGCAGCCCGGGTGGAAAGGGCCTGGGGGGGGCACCTTTCCTTAGGGTCTCTCTTACCTTCCCTCCAAGCTGGGCCGGGAAGGGCCCTGGCCAGGCTGGGGGCTCTGCCCTGGGAGAGGCTCCTGGGGAGCAGCGGGAAGGGCCCTGCTGGAGATTCCCCTCTCCCGGCTGCAGCCCGGGCTCCGGGCTCCGGGCTCCCAGCACCAGCCGCCGGGGCTCGGGGATCTCGCCAGGAGCCTGGAGCCAGAGTCCCCGCAGCGGCTGCGAGTCACTTCCTGCTGCCGGGCCTGAGCCCCGCGATCGCTCCCCCCAGAGCCGCCTCCCAGCTGCTCCTGGGTCCTAGCGATCAACCCATCGCGCTGCAGCCCCCCTGCCCCAGACCCTGCCCCGTGGGGACCCCACCTCCCCTGGTCTCAGGCAGCTTCTCCCCGCATTAAGGGAGTGTCGTGCATAGAAGCCACCCTGTTAGTGACTGGACAGAAAGGATACATCCAGATCCCAGGGGATGGGGAAGAAGGGGCGTTTCTAATGGAGACTGAGGATTGTTCCAGAGACTCCCCAAAATCCGCAAGCACATGGGGGTGAGATGTCCTGGTCCTAGAGCGGCTGCCCAGAGCCCTAGCAGCAGGGGAGACATTTCTCGGGGACACTGATTCTGTGACACCTCACCCTAGACACAGGAATGTCGTTTTTCCAGGGCTTAATTTGTGCCAGGGCTTCCCAGGGGTGAGCCCCAGACAGCAACTCTAGGCCTGGCAGTTCATAGCCCCGGCACCTCTGGGCCTGGCAGTTCATAGCCCCGGCACCTCTGGGCTTGCTGCATCAATTATGCATGTTAAAAAAAAATCCCCCCTGGGAGTTTCTGCCATAGGACTTGGAAAGAGGATGAGAATGTATTTACATCTCAGGTAAACAGACCCCTCAAGCTAAAGAGAGGGGGTGTGACCCCATCCATTGTACCAGAGGGGGGCAGGAACTAAATGATTTGCATTTTAGCACACACACAGCTCTGGCAGGGGAGAAACAGCAGGACCCTGCCCTGAAAACAGAGGGCCTGTCGCCTGGCTTACAGCTCAAAGTAGACTTTTGTCTGGAGGTCATCCTGAGAAGAATCCGTTTCAAAGGTTCATTGGATTCTGGAAGAGATCGATCCAGCCGCTGTGTTTAAATTGAACTGTTCGGTGACTCCAGGGGAAAGTAACAAACTGTCACACATGGGCTCCTTAAAGGGAGAACAACCTTAACATTTCTCTGACTGTTCCAGGACAGGGCTGGACTTTTCACAACACCCCTTCCTGGGAACCTTCGGGGCTGGGCAGAGCCAGAGCTCTGAAACCTGGCAAGGGGAGAGGATCTCGGACACCAGGCTCCAGCTTCTGTGTCTGCTCTGCTAATTTTATCCCTACAGCCTGAGCCCCTCTCCCTGTCCCCCTCCCCAGCCAGAGTCATCTGACCCCCACTCTGAGACTTGTTGCAGTGTCTTTTGCTTGAGTTTTGGTTTTGTTTTATTTTTGCAGTGTAGCTAGACATACCCTGAATGAGGCAGGGTCCTGTGTTAATGAGCGCTGCAGTGTGTGATTCTGTCATTGAAGATCATATAATAATGCACAGACACAAGGGAGCTTAACAAGGCCCAGACAGCCCTGATTCTAGCCCTACCTCAGACTGCTCGACTTTGCAGTGTTCAGAACATGCTTTTACTGTAATATTTTGACGGTAAAGTGGATAGAAACCCCCTCCAGTTTTTCTGCTCTACCATAGAATTAATAGGCAGATATTACATCCTCCAATCTTGCCCCTTTGCTCTCCAATAATCAAATATTGCGGTACACATTTTCCCTTTTATTCACTTACTGAATTTTACTGCACTGCCCTCAGATGTTGATCACTTTCTCTCTGTTGAAGGATATCATCTCTGCATAAAGATCCCTTATTTTTCCTTTTAAATACCCACTTGATACGAAACCTTTCTGATTTTTGCTTTTTTCCTGTCGACTTAGCCAATTTGTGTAAATCTTCTCAGATTTTTCCTTGTTATCAAATGCTGCTATAAATTCTCCTCGACATTCACCGATTATTTCTGTTTGGAATTACTGAATGATACCAGATTCCCTCAGTTTGGGAGGAAATTGACCGCCCTGAGTCATTCCCACTGAAGGGGGTTGGGGTTTAAACCCGACAAGGATCAACTTTCCCAGCGACATTTGAAAATGGAGATGTTTCCTCTCTGTTCAAGGAGCTGTGGTGTGCATCTGAAGAAGTGGGCTGTAGTCCACGAAAGCTTATGCTCTAATAAATTTGATAGTCTCTAAGGTGCCACAAGTACTCCTGTTCTTTTTGCGGATACAGACTAACGCGGCTACTACTCTGAAACCTGTCATTCCCAGCAGTGACTAGGGTGACCAGACAGCAAATGTGAAAAATCGGGACGGGGGTGGGGGCTAATAGGAGGCTATATAAGAAAAAGACCCCAAAATCGGGACTGTCCCTATAAAATCGGGACATCTGGTCACCCTAGCAGTGACTAAGACGTTAATAAATTCCTCATTCATAGCTCCAGCGTTAAACGGAAAAGTGGGGTTTGGGATGCAGTTAGCATGGCATCCTCCCATGGTAAAAACAAGCTGTAGGGAGTCTGTTGTCACAGGGGGGAAATCCCTGCTTCACAGTCTTTTAGGTGCCTTAAGAATGGTATTAACTGTGCTTTTGAGGGGAAAAGAGAATAAATTAGGTGAGACAGGTTGGAGCTGTGGCTGGAGTCCAATCCTGCTCCCTATAAGACAAAAGAAAACAACGATCCACAAAAGGGGAGAGAATAGCTCAGCAAAGACAGAAAACGCAGCCTCTGCTGTCAGGGCTCAGTCTCACTTGCAGCATCACTGCAGGAGAAACCCGGTGCGGCCTGCCGGCTGATCAGCCCCTCTGAGACATGGCAAACTTCTCTCTGCATTGGGCTGGCTAAGGCGGCATTGCTTTGAGCTGCCTCTCCGGTCACAGGCTACTGGCACTGGTGCAAAATGTGGCGCTGTCTTAGCTGGCTGAGCCAGACATGCAGGAGACAGAAGGTAAAAGGAGAGGGAGAGAGCAGAAGAAAGGGTGGGGGGGTGATGCATGAGAAGAAGGGTGGCAGAAGAACCCCAAGTCTCACAACTGAGGGGGAGTTCAGGATTTAGCTGAAGCTGGTGGAGTTGAGGATGTCGGCTGGTTCCCCCGCTCTGACTAGCCTTGGTCAGGTCATGCTTGACCATCAGGATGATAAAAGCCCATCAGTGCCATGCTGGGTCCCAGGAGACATCGGGGTTTGGTAGCCACGATGGTCAATCTTGCTCCTTCCTGTCCCTGGGAGCCCCTGATAAAATGTCCGAGCAGGAGAGCGAAGCAGCTCCCATTAACATTAACCTTTCAAGACACAGGTGAGATTTCAGCTATAACATTCCCTCCCATTTCCACAATTGTTTAACCCCTAGCCCCAGTGATTGCAATGGGACTGAGGTAGAATTAGGCAGGGGGGTGAGCTAAGTTCTCTGTAAGCTGTGTGGCTACACAGCAGCCTATTTAGTGCCACACAGAGAACCCACGGGGGACCTGCCATGGCCGGGAGAGGGGGCGCCCCTCCCCTGGCCCCAACCTAGTCCAGCCCCCAACCTACCATGGCCAGGGTGGCATGGTGTGGCCATGAACCCATGCGGCCCAGCCTGGACGCAGCTAAGGACGGGGCAGCGCAGCCCGGCCTGGAACCGACTAGGGCAGCCTGGCTCAGAGCCAGCCACGGCCAGGGCGGTCTGGCCCAAACCCGGGTGGCCCAGCCCAGAGCCAGCCGCAGCCACAGTGGGGCAGCCCAGCCTGGACACAGCTGCGGTGGCCTGGCCCAAATCCAGCCGTCGTGGCCCGGCCCAGCCCCGAACCCGGGTGGCCTGACCTGGACCCAGCCGCAGCAGCCTGGCCCAGCCAAGCCCCAACCCGGGCAGCCCAGCCTGGAGACAAACGCGGCTGGGCAGCCCAGCCTGAACCCAGTTACAGCCGGGGCAGCCTAGCCTAGACCCAGCCGTGTTGGCTCAGCCTGCAACCAGCTGTGGACGGGGCAGCCCGGCCCGGCCCTATCATGGGATGCCCCTCCCTGAACCTAGCCCTGGCTCGGATCTGCGGGGGCCGGGTGACGGGAGCCTATTCTGCGGCCCCAGCCCCGGAGCTGCCACAGTGGGGAGAGGCACCTCTCCCCCCCAGCCCAGGTACTGCTGCGGGGAGACAGAGCTGGGGAGAGTCCTCTATCCCTGACCTAGCCCTGGAGCACTCTCCTGCACCCCAAACCCCTCATTCCGGACCCAACCCCAGAGCCCGCACCCCCAGCCGGAGCCCTCACACCCCTGCACTCCAACCCTCTGCCTCAGCCCTGAGCCCTCTCCCACACTGAATCCCTCGGCCCCACCCCCACCACATGAATTTTGTTATGTGCACGGATATGAAGGTAATGTATGACACATCAACTCCATATAGGTGCACATAACAAAATTCATTCTGCACATGGGTGAGAAAAATTAGAGGGAACACTGGTGATAAGACTGAGAGAACAGGGCCTTTGGGAAACCCAGCTGAGGGATCAGAATCACTATCGCACAATGTGTGAGAGTATCTCCTGCAAATAGATCTAGAGGCCAATGGTCTGATTCTCCCCTCACAACAACTTCACACTGGTGTAGACAGGTCACGTGACTCCAGTGGGATTACTCCTGATTAGCATCGAGGGAGGGGGGGGGCGAGGAGGATGAGCCCAGGAGCCCAGTCAGATTGTTCCTGATTTGTACTGGGATCAGGGAGGGAGGCACAATTTTTCAGTGAGTTTTATCTCTATGGGAAGTTTGAGGAGCCTGTGACAGGGCAGGGATGAAGTTGGCTGGGTGACCTCACTGTGCATTTCCATCCCAGATCACCTCTGCATCACCTTTACCTTTAACCTTAACTCTGCAGTTGGCAGCCATTTCATGCAAAACCAAGGAAACTGGGAGTGGGAGAAACTAAATTCTGTTTTATTATTTCAAACGACAAACAAAAGGCAGACTCCTTTCCCAAGCCCCATCCCAGGCAAGTTCAGTCCCAGCTCCACCCAACTCCCCTATGCACCAGCAACATCTACACATTGGGAGAAAAGTGCCGAGAAGCCATGAGAGGCACTGGGAGCCCATCACAAAAGCAAACACCCCGGGAGCAGGGAATCCAAAGAGCTCAGGTTAGAGGGATGAGTGTGGGATGAGTGGGACAGAGACAGTCTCTGTCATCCCCTCACAGGACACAGTGATAGATGGGGAGGGGGTGACCAGCTGGGCTGTCAGGCTCCTCATCTCCCTCTGGCCTCCACAATAGGGATCTGCCTGGCTTCAAAGCTGCCCAGGTGCCCTGTGACATCCCTGGCTTCCTCCTCATCTCGGCCCAGCCTCGTCCTCTCAACAATCAGGAGACACTGCCCCCTCCCCACAACAATCCTCTTGGGCAGGATTCACAGCATTTTACAATTCAGGCACCACTCGACTGGCCACTGGCAGGAGAATTCCTGTCTCTCTCTGGCTCTGATGCAGCGAGTTCTCAGCCTCATCTGCCTGGTTCTGAGGCGCAAACCCAGCAGTTTCCCAGCTCCGTTTCTCCCCCACCCCTCGATCTCCCACCCTCTACCCCTCCGGGCTATGTCCCACATCACCTCAGGGTCAGGCGGTAACTTCCTTCCCTATTTCAGTGTCTGCCTCTGGGAGTGTGAATTTAGCTTGCGCCATCAGTGTTCGTGCTGAGGGATATTGATAATTGTCATTGTTCAAAGAAAAAAAATCAATTGACAAGGGGTAGAAAAAGGTTAAAAATGAATTGAAAAGGACTGTTCTTGCAAATGAACATTTGTTTCACAAAGCCCTCAATAAATCCGAGCTACATCCTAATCTAATATCCAAGTACGCGACCAAACAGCCTTCAGGAACAGAGAAAAACCCACAATACAGGGTGGGCTATAAAATATTTTCACATTCATAACATGAAATCCGAGAGAATCTGAAGACTCAAAATCCAGAAAATAAGTGTATCTATTTTCTTCTAAAGGGGCTAAACCTGCTTTACTTCTCGCCTCATTATTTCGTCGTGTTACTTACAAAAGTTTTAGCATCAGCACAATAAACCAAAAACTCACCAGCTTCCCATCTACAAATGATCTGGACTAGCCTAGACAAAAACTGGAAGCAATTTTACCAATAGATGCAAACAGGGCTATAAGATTAGAAAGGTCAAAATGTGCCTTCAGATTCACTTGGATTCCCTTCCTGGTTTGTCTTCAAACCTTCAGGGGTCTGACTTAGGATCATAGACAGCAAAACTGTGATTCCTAGGCATGGAGAGCCAGAGACATGGTGGTAAGTGACACCTTGGGAGGCAGACAGGTAAAATGGGGACAGGATAAAACTCTCCATTGCTGGGACAGAAGCTGCTGTGTCGAGTGTGGAGGGTGACAGTGCTGGGGGAAGGAGGGAATCCCTTGGACTCACCCCATTGCCCTGAAATAGCACAGATGCTAAAACACCACATTTTACTGTCCTGGTTCCCACTTCATTAGCATCTGTTTAATTCTGGGCCATAAGGGAGAAAATGTACAAATACTAAATGCTTTTCAGCATGGCCTAGAGTAATGTGAGACTATCTGGCAATGAGACAATCCAGTCCCAAAAGGGGGAACTCAGGGACTAATGATCATTCTGCTAATCAGAGGAGGGGGGGATCAGAATAGATAAGATGCTCAGGGTGAGTTTGTCACGCTCTCTGGAGTGGTTCACAACTATGAGTGCCAACCTACGGGCAGACTGGCAGAAAACCAGGCAGACGCCCCAAGCTGGTGATGTGTTCTGTAATTAGATTTCACCAAACTAGTGACAAATGTGAACTCCTGGATCACTATCCCAGTCTTACCCTAGACTCACAGACAGCCCACTTTGACTCTCCAGTCTGTCTTGCCACCCAGACAAACTGGACTTTGCGATAAAAGGTCACTTAAACCAAAAATCACATCACATCACATTGCTCCCAGTCCCAGGAGACCAGTCACTTACCCCAGAGCAATTGGTACCCTACATCCCACACCAAAGACAACACAGGCAGCCAGTTCTATAGTAAACTAACTAAAGGTTCATTATCTAAGGAAAGGAAGTGAGAGTTATTGAGAGGTTAAAGCAGGTAAAATATATGCATAGGTGAGTCACAGTTTCTAATTCCAAAGGGTGGCAGTGATTTAATAAATTGCCAGTTTCCCAAAAGTCTTTTCAGGGTACCCACATTGTCTCTGGAGAGCTTCGCTTTCTATCTGGTACACTTCCCTGTAAGAGTCCAAACAGTCCAGAGATAAAGGATCTTTCCTTGAATCTGTACATATGGCTTCTGCTCAGACACAAAAAAAGGCTGATAGGGTCACTACCCACGTGGGCTTTTCTTCTCATGACAGAGAGTGAGGAACGCATTTTGAGTCTTTGACCTCCAATCCTCATGCACAACGCCCACTTGCTTTGAAATTAGCTCTTTTCTGTTAAAGTTCTTCATTTGCATTCCACAAGTTATCTTCCTCGTTTGACGGGTTATTTATTTACAGGAGTATACACAACGGAAATGTTTGCTACTACATTATAACAAGATATAGTTAAGTGAAAACAAATCTCATTAGTTGTCATGAAGTTTAAACACCAACTACACTCTTACACATTTCACAATCACTTTGATCTATCCTAATACACAAGTGAATTGGTCTAGGGCTCTGGTCCCTGACTGCCAGCCTCAGAGAGTTTACACCAGGAAACCTGGTGGAGGGTCACAGAGATGTGCTGGCTAATCCCAACAACAAGACCACTGTGACCAGCCCTAGTCAGGGCACTGAGGGAATTTCCCCCATATATGGAGGAGTCTCTGGTGTGCAGTATGGAGTTAGTGCCACCTGGAGCATTTTCTACACTGAGAACATCTCAGAGGTTTCTTCCCTGTGCAGATTTGCAGATGCCTGATACTCTACAATACCTTACTGGCTACACGGAGGCCAAAGCACAGTTCCCTTGAAGCAACCCAGCCTTGGGCTCCCTCCCAGACAGCCCAGTGAAATATGATGGGAATTACTGAAAATCTTGTTCATCATATAAAAAGTTCTACCAATTCCAAAGGATCGGAAACATTACCCACCAAGTTCATGAATACTTCAGTTCTTACCCAAATACACGCTTACACCCAATTCTTATTAACTAAACTAAGATTTATTAAAAAGAGAAAAGAGTGAGAGTATTGGTTAAAAGATCATTATACATACAGACATGAATAGAGTCCTTAGGGCAGTTTCACTGCAGAGATGGTGCTTTAGAATTGCAAAGAGTCCTTTTCAGAATCATTTTATCAGGTTATAGTCCTATGTCCAAATGTTTAATATCGGGGGGTCCAGCTGGACTGGAGATCTGTCTCACAACTCAAACTCCGCCCCGAATAAAGTTTAAGATCTGAGATACAAGGATCAGGTCCCAAGAATTTTTCTAGAGATTTTTGCAGCCTCTCGTCAGCAGGCAGTCCTTGGGTGAACAATAGGCTTTTGAAGTAAGTTTCTATTTCCTAAACATCGCAGGTAAATAATTACAAGGATTAACATAAGGTAATTATCCATAAAGCAGTTCATAGACAGTTAACCACAAACTTTAAAGAGGCATACAGACAATGACATTATTACACCCAAGTTTAATCTAAATGTTAATATTCCCTTTTGATCTCTGACTTAACAGAATACAGCCCTAGACAGGAACCGTTTGTTTACATTGTTAACCTCTAACAAGATAAAGGTAAACATCAACTACTACAAAAGGAACAGGAGTACTTGTGGCACCTTAGAGACGAACAAATTTATTTGAGCATAAGCTTTCGTGGGCTACAGCTCACTTCATCGGATGCATGCAGTGGAAAATACAGTAGTAAGATATATATATATACACACAGAGAACATGAAAAAATGGGTGTTACCATACACACTATAACTAGAGAAATCAGTTAATGTGAGCTATTACCAGCAGGAGAGGGGGGAAAAAACAACTTTTTTGTAGTGGTAATCAAAAGGGCCCATTTCCAGCAGTTGACAAGAAGGTGTGAGGAACTGTAGGGGGGGGAAATAAACATGGGGCAATAGTTTTACTTTGTGTAATGACCCATCCACTCCCAGTCTTTATTCAAACCTAATTTAATGGTGTCCAGTTTGCAAATTAATTCCAATTCAGCACTCTCTCGTTGGAGTCTGTTTTTGAAGTTTTGTTGTTGTAATATTGCGACTTTCAGGTCTGTAATCGAGTGACCAGGGAGGTTGGAGTGTTAGCCAACTGTTTTTTGAATGTTATAATTTTTGACGTGTGATTTGTGTCCTTTTATTCTTTTACATAGAGACTGTCCAGTTTGGCCAATGTACATGGCAGAGGGGCATTGCTGGCACATGATGGCATATATCACATTGGTAGATGTGTAGGTGAACGAGCCTCTGGTAGTGTGGCTGATGTGATTAGGTCCTATGATGGTGTCCCCTGAATAGATATGTGGACAGAGTTGGCAACGGGCTTTGTTGCAAGGATAGGTTTCTGGGTTAGTGTTTCTGTTGTGTGGTGTGTGCTTGCTGGTGAGTATTTGCTTCAGGTTTGGGGGCTGTCTGTAAGCAAGGACTGGCCTGTCTCCCAAGATCTGTGAGAGTGATGGATCGTCCTTCAGGATAGGTTGTAGATCCTTGATGATGCGCTGGAGAGGTTTTAGTTGGGGGCTGAAGGTGACAGCTAGTGGCTTTCTGTTACTTTCTTTGTTGGGCCTGTCCTGTAGTAGGTGACTTCTGGGTACTCTTCTGGCTCTGTCAATCTGTTTCTTCACTTCAGCAGGTGGGTATTGTAGTTATAAGAACGCTTGATAGAGATCTTGTAGGTGTTTGTCTCTGTCTGAGAGGTTGGAGCAAATGTGAGTGTATCGTAGAGCTTGGCATGTAGGTAAGTATAGCGGTCAGTAGGTTTCTGGTATAGGGTGGTGTTTCTGTGACCATCGCTTATTTGCACTGTAGTGTCCAGGAAGTGGATCTCTTGTGTGGACTGGTCCAGGCTGCGGTTGATGGTGGGGTGGAAATTGTTGAAATCATGGTGGAATTCCTCAAGGGCTTCTTTTCCATGGGTCCAGATGATGAAGATGACATCAAAGTAGCACAAGTAGAGTAGGGGTGTTAGGGGATGAGAGCTGAGGAAGCGTTGTTCTAAGTCAGCCATAAAAATGTTGGCATACTGTGGGGCCATTCAGGTACCCATAGCAGTGCCGCTGACTTGAAGGTATACATTGTCCCCAAATGTGAAATAGTTGTGGGTGAGGACAAAGTCACAAAGTTCAGCCACCAGATTTGCCGTGACATTATCGGGGATACTGTTCCTGATGGCTTGTAGTCCATCTTTGTGTGAAATGTTGGTGTAGAGGGCTTCTACATCCATAGTGGCCAGGATGGTGTTTTCAGGAAGATCACCAATTGATTGTAGTTTCCTCAGGAAGTCAGTGGTGTCCCGAAGATAGCTAGGAGTGCTGGTAGTGTAGGACCTGAGGAGGGAGTCTACATAGCCAGACAATCCTGCTGTCAGGGTGCCAATGCCTGAGATGATGGGGCGTCCAGGATTTCTAGGTTTATGGATCTTGGGTAGCAGATAGAATACTCCTACTCGGAATCCTAGGGGTGTGTCTGTGCAGATTTGCTCTTGTGCTTTTTCAGGGAGTTTCTTGAGCAGATGGTGTAGTTTCTTTTGGTAACCCTCAATGGGATCAGAGGGTAATGGCTTGCAGAATGTGGTGTTGGAGAGCTGCCTAGCTCTACTACTATACTACAGTTACCATCTTCTTCCAGGTCTTTAACAATAAAAGTTTAAATTTCAAAGTTCTAGTCTATCTAATGTGGAATGGCCCTAATTACCATTTAAACACTTTTCAAACATGTCTCTAAAAGTTGAATATGGGTCAATTATTCTGCAAGTTTCTTAACCCTTTCGGGCCATGTGTCACAGAAGTTTAGATCCTGTGTGGATTCTCCCATGTTTAATGAGGTGTGATCTCTGTGTGAAACTTTTCCCACAGTCCAAGCACTTATGGGGTCTCTCTCCTGTGTGGATTGCCTGATGTCTAACAAGGGCTGATCTGTTTGTGAAATTTTTCTGACAATCCAAGCAATTATGGGGTCTCTCACCTGTGTGGATCCTCTGATGTGTTATAAGAGATGATCTCTGTGTGAAACTTTTCCCACAGTGTAAGCACTTATGGGGTCTCTCTCCTGTGTGGACTGTCTGATGTTTAATAAGGTCTGACCTCCGTATGAAACTCTTTCCACAGTCCAAGCACTTATGGGGTCTCTCTCCTCTGTGGATAGCCAGATGTTTAACAAGGTCTGACCTCCATACAAAACTTTTTACACAATCTAAGCACTTATGGGGGCTCTCTCCTGTGTGGATTGCCTGATGTTTAACAAGGGCCAATATATTTCTGAAACTTTTTCCACAGTCCAAGCACTTATGGGGTCTGTCTCCTGTGTGGATTACCTGATGTTTAACAAGGTCTGACCTCTGTATGAAACTTTTCCCACAGTCCAAGCACTTATGGGGTCTCTCTCCTGTGTGGATTGCCTGATGTTTAACAAGGTCTGACCTACGTATGAAACTTTTCTCACAGTCCGAGCACTTATGGGGTCTCTCTCCTGTATGGATTGCCTGATGTTTAACAAGATCTGACCGCCTTATGAAACTTTTCCCACAGTCCACGCACTTATGGTGTCTCTCACCTTTGTGGAATGCTTGATGTTTAACAAGGTCTGACCTCCATATGAAACTTTTTCCACAATCTAAGCACTTATGGTTTCTCTCTCCTGTGTGGATTGCCTGATGTTTATAAAGGGCTGATCTGTCTCTGAAACTTTTTCCACAGTCTAAGCACTTAAGGGGTCTCTCTCCTGTGTGGATTGCCTGATGTTTAACAAGGTCTGACCTCTTTATAAAACTTTTCTCACAGTCCAAGCACTTATGGGGTCTCTCTCCTGTGTGGACTGCCTGATGTTTAACAAGGTCTGACCTCTGTATGAAACTTTTCTCACAGTCCAAGCACTTATAGGGTCTCTCTCCTGTATGGATTGCCTGATGTTTAACAAGGTCTGACCTCTGTATGAAACTTTTTCCACAGTCTAAGCACTTATGGGGTCTCTCTCCTGTGTGGACTGCCTGATGTTTTACAAGGTCTGACCTACGTATGAAACTTTTCTCACAGTCTGAGCACTTATAGGGTCTCTCTCCTGTGTGGATTCCCTGATGTTTAACAAGGTCTGACCGTCTTATGAAACATTTCCCACAGTCCACGCACTTATGGTGTCTCTCACCTGTGTGGATTGCCTGATGTTTAACAAGGTCTGACCTCCATATGAAACTTTTTCCACAATCTAAGCACTTATGGTTTCTCTCTCCTGTGTGGATTGCCTGATGTTTATAAAGGGCTGATCTGTCTCTGAAACTTTTTCCACAGTCTAAGCACTTAAGGGGTCTCTCTCCTGTGTGGATTGCCTGATGTTTAACAAGGTCTGACCTCTGTATGAAACTTTTCTCACAGTCCAAGCACTTATGGGGTCTCTCTCCTGTGTGGATTGCCTGATGTTTAACAAGGTCTGACCTACGTATAAAACTTTTCTCACAGTCCAAGCACTTATAGGGTCTCTCTCCTATATGGATTGCCTGATGATTAACAAGGTCTGACCTCTGTATGAAACTTTTCTCACAGTCCGAGCACTTATAGGGTCTCTCTCCTGTGTGGATTGCCTGATGTTTAACAAGGTCTGACCTCTGTATGAAACTTTTCCCACAGTCCACGCACTTATGGTGTCTCTCACCTGTGTGGAATGCTTGATGTTTAACAAGGGATGACCTCCATATGAAACTTTTTCCACAATCTAAGCACTTATGGTTTCTCTCTCCTGTGTGGATTGCCTGATGTTTAAAAAGGGCTGATCTGTCTCTGAAACTTTTTCCACAGTCTAAGCACTTAAGGGGTCTCTCTCCTGTGTGGATTGCCTGATGTTTAAGAAGGTCTGACCTCTGTATGAAACTTTTCTCACAGTCCAAGCACTTATAGGGTCTCTCTCCTGTATGGATTGCCTGATGTTTATAAAGGGCTGATCTGTCTCTGAAACTTTTTCCACAGTCTAAGCACTTATGGGGTCTCTCTCCTGTGTGGATTGCCTGATGTTTAACAAGGTCTGACCTCTGTATGAAACTTTTCCCACAGTCCACGCACTTATGGTGTCTCTCACCTGTGTGGAATGCCTGATGTTTAAAAAGGGCTGATCTCCATGTGAAACTTTTCCCACAGTCCAAGCACTTATAGGGTCTCTCTCCTGTGTGGATTCCCTGATGTTTAACAAGGTCTGACCTCTGTATGAAACTTTTTCCACAGTCTAAGCACTTAAGGGGTCTCTCTCCTGTGTGGATTGCCTGATGTTTAACAAGGTCTGACCTCTGTATGAAACTTTTCTCACAGTCCAAGCACTTATAGGGTCTCTCTCCTGTATGGATTGCCTGATGTTTAACAAGGTCTGACTTCTGTATGAAACTTTTTCCACAGTCTAAGCACTTATGGGGTCTCTCTCCTGTGTGGATTGCCTGATGTTTAACAAGGTCTGACCTACGTATGAAACTTTTCTCACAGTCCGAGCACTTATAGGGTCTCTCTCCTGTGTGGATTGCCTGATGTTTAACAAGGTCTGACCTCTGTATGAAACTTTTCCCACAGTCCACGCACTTATGGTGTCTCTCACCTGTGTGGAATGCCTGATGTTTAAAAAGGGCTGATCTCCATGTGAAACTTTTCCCACAGTCCAAGCACTTATAGGGTCTCTCTCCTGTGTGGATTCCCTGATGTTTAACAAGGTCTGACCTCTGTATGAAACTTTTTCCACAGTCTAAGCATTTATGGGGTCTCTCTCGTATTTGGCTTATCTTGTGTGTAATTAGTGCTGATTTCCAATTCAAACATTTCCTGCACTCAAGGGACTCATTGGGTTTCTCTCCTGAATGGCCTCTCCTATGGTTATTGAGGTCTGAGCGGTTATTGAAGCTTTCTCCACAGTCCAAGCACTGAAGGGGTTTCTGACCAGTATGGATTGTCTGATGTGTCACAAGGTGTGATCTCAAAATGAATCCTTTCCCACATTCGAGGCACTGATAGGATTTTTCTTCCTTGGGATTTGTCTGCTGGGCTGTGGGATCCTTGTCTCCTGCCCAACATTGAATGGATTCATCCACTTTCTTCTTTGGGTGTTTTCCCAGCAGCCTCTCTGACCTGTGCCAATTTCCCCAGGCTTTTCCCTCTTCCAAGCACTGGAAAAAATTCCCTTCAGCTCTTCGCACAAAGGTCCCCTGTGGTTCCACTTCCCCAGGAACATGCTCATGATGATTCCCCTCCTCATTCTCACTCACTCTGTCATCACCTGCTGGGAGAGAGACAATCCAGACAGGAGTCATTGTGTTGGGGAGAAAGAGGAATAGCACAGAGCGAAAACCCAACATGCTAATGCTGTGAAGACTGAGTAATTGGATTCTGCCTCCACTTCCCACCCAAACACTCAGAGGGATAGAAAGATGGGAAGGAAACTCCTGCAGCTAACAGGACGGGTGGAAAGCTGTGAGTGATATCTACTGACTCCAGCTCTGTTCTGCTGACTCCAGCCCTGCTCTGGCTGAGATGAGGAAGAACTGAGGGCTTTTACTCATACCACAATTTTGGGATTCTCAACTTTTTCCTTCATTAGCAAGATGGTTTCTATGTGAGTCCTCACCTGCGTGGGTGCCTCTCGAGATCTCTCTTTCCTCTGAGGCCTGGAGATCGGGCACCCACGGTTCTTCGCCTCGTTCCAGTCGGGCGATCAGCTCAGGTTTGGAAATGGGAAATCCTGTGCAGGAGTGAAATCAGACCAGATCAGGGTAAATGGAGTATCAAGAAAGTGTCTGTCATAAAGGGCATTCCATGTCCCGGTGCTATGCTGGGAGAATCTGGAATCCAAGAGGACGGGAACATGGTCAATGAGCCCCCTTGAAGGAGGGAGAAGTCTGGGGAGGTGGGGAGAATTGTTACACCCTCACTAGCAGTTCCCAGGATCTGTGCACTTTGAGGGCTTTGCTGATGCACACACAGCTCTAGAGTTAAACCCCTGCCTATTTCTAAAACCTGCAGAGCCCTCCCTTTGGCTGGAGTAATTCCCAAGGAGGCAGATGAGAATGAGAAACAATATAGATGGGACAATACGTGGCTTCTCCCCCTTGAAAGCTGGAGGGGTGGGGATGGTTTAGCACGTCCATTAGGTTTGACACCTGTATCCCATTGGTGAGGGTATGGAGATGCACATCTCTCTCACACGGCAGCTGTGGATTATAGAACCCATTCGCCTCCAATCTATCTGACCTGGGAAGAACCTGACCAGATTCAGCAATGCAGGCCCTACACTTTCTAATAACTGAGGAGATGGGAATCCCTTACCCAGCGAGGTCACAGTCTCATAGTTCTCCTGCATGACATCCCTGTAGAGGGCTCTCTGAGCGGGGTCCAGAAGAGCTCCCTGCCCCTTCGTGAAATACACAGCCACCTCCTCGAAGGTCACCGGCATCTGAAACAACAAGAGTCCCCCACTCAGCACCTGCTGCCCCAGCCACAATCGCACTAGTCATGGGAAAGGAAGAAAGAAAAAATAAAATAATCTTGGAAGCTCTGGGAGGACCAGAGTAGCAGAATTCCTCTCCCACCCTGCTCAGAGCAGCCAGGGGGCTTCAGGGGGTGGGGAGAAAGTGAGAGCTCCTTGGCTTCCCAGCAGACGGAGCAGGGGCCAGGGTCTTCTCATTTCCCACACGCCTGCCAGCCACAGGCTGACACAGGAAGCAGAGCTCTGAGCTGGGGACAGGGACAGGAACCCCAACAGCTTCCCTTCGTATTTCACAGCAGCCTCTAGCCAGTGAATTCAGGCTCCAGCACTGGGAGTCTTGAAAATGTTCCCGGCCCTGACCACGGGGGTTGTGTCCTGTTTGAGAAATGGCGGCATGTCCCCCCTTCCTCCCCGTCAATGGCCCTGCTTCATCCTGTGTCTTTCCTGCCCCTACCCCTCTACAACATGCTCCCCACAGCTCCCTGAAAATCCCCTACCTGTGCTGGCTCCATCACAGCCATTTCCCTTCCCTGTGCCCTGGAAGATGGGATGATCTGGAGCGAAATCTGGACGTGATTCCTCAGCCTGTCAGGGCGAGAGGGACGATGGGGGAGGTTACAGAAGCGACTTGAGTCCATGTCACACCCCAATTCCCCCCAGGCTCTCTCCCTGCAGACAGATGCTCTGAACTCTGCCATGCTGCCAGGTCAGGCCCCTCCCAGCAGAACTAAACCCACCGGGGACACTTTTAAACCCTCCCAGTAACAGCATCTCTGCGCCAAATGCTAGAAAAAGAGCAGAATCCAAAGAGCCACTTTGGGGGGCTCCCCATGATATTATCGTGTAACCCCCTCTAGCTACCCCCCTTCTCCCCAGGTAGTGTGGGGTTCAGCAGAGTGACAGACCTGCGGGTGGCTATCTTACAACAGAAAAACTTCAAAAACAGACTCCAAC
The DNA here is from genome assembly GCF_027887155.1 of Malaclemys terrapin pileata. Taxonomy (NCBI): domain Eukaryota; kingdom Metazoa; phylum Chordata; order Testudines; family Emydidae; genus Malaclemys; species Malaclemys terrapin. Next base: position 40,113,983 of record NC_071517.1, on the reverse strand, counting down.
GAGAGACTGCTGAGCTGGAATTGATATGCAAACTAGACACAATCAACTCAGGATTGAATAAGGACTGGGAATGGCTGAGCCATTATAAACATTGACTCTATCTCCCCTTGTAAGTATTCTCACACTTCTTCTCAAACTGTCTGTACTGGGCTAGCTTGATTATCACTTCAAAAGTTTTTTTTCTCTTACTTAATTGGCCTCTCAGAGTTGGTAAGACAACTCCCACTTGTTTATGCTCTCTGTATGTGTGTATATATATCTCCTCAATATTTATTCCACTCTGTATGCATCCGAAGAAGTGGGCTGTAGTCCACGAAAGCTTATGCTCTAATAAATTTGTTAGTCTCTAAGGTGCCACAAGTACTCCTGTTCTTTTTACGGATACAGACTAACACGGCTGCTACTCTGAAACCTGAAAATATAGCTACTGCTGAGTGAGCTTTGGCACCTAGAGGGTTCAACAGGAGTTTTGTATGTCTCTGTGGATCCTAAACTGGGATTTAGGCTCCTAATCCCAGATTTATGTGCCTAGCCTGGACTTTGGGTGTCTGTGAGCCATTGTGAATCCAGCCCTCAGTCTCTGTAATGTGGCCATACGTAGCAGAAGCACCTGGGTTCATTGGATGTGAAGAACGTCAAGATCTCCTTCCTTTTACAACACTACAGTCAGTGTTGTCAGCAAACCCTTCCCACACAGCAGCCACAAACATGCTCTTGCGCCGAGCAGCCCACTGATATCCCAGGGTGTGACGAAGGGGGAATGTTTTTAATGTTTTCTCGGAATACTGTGTGTGTGCCTCAGTTTTCCCAATGTGTTCCTCAAGCATCGAGCTGGTGGGATACAGGTGTGTGATCATTGCGGAGACCCCTAGAGGGCAGGGGTGACTGCAGACTGGCTGCCTGGGCACAGAGAATGGCTGAACACTCTGTATCCTGGTTAGTGGTGGCAAGAGCCATCCTCTGCAAGGAGCCAGGCAAAGGTGTTGGAGAACAAAGAGAGAGGGGGAGGCCAGGTGACCTGTTTGCCCAGGAAAGGGACAAAGCAAGGAGAAGGGCAGCTGGGCATGACTGAGGATGGGGGGCTGGAAGCAGGTCAGTCTCTTGGTTTGGGACTCGGTGGGGAGAGCCCAGGGCTCTGGATCCCGCCCAAGATGGACTTTGCTAAAAGCTCCTGATTTCTGTGCTAACAAGTTCTGCTCTATTCTGTGTTCCTAACGACTAACAAACCCTTCTGTTTTCCAAGCTGGCTGAGAGTCACTGCTGACTGCGGAGCTGGGGTGCACGGTCCCGTTGAGGGGCGTGTAAGGCATCCCCAGGTGTGTCATCCAGATGGACTCCCTGCGGGGAGCTCACGGTGTGAATAGGGGTGCTGCACACTCCAATGTCAGACCCAGGAGGTGCTGAAGCTGAGGAGGCTTCTTGCCCAGTGGTGGAGACACTGAACTAGAGTCCTGCCTGGCTTCCTTCAGAGCAGTGACTCCGTGACACACAGCTGACAAACACAAATCTCCCGTCCAAGCTTTGACTGTCTCAGCTATCAGGTGAATAAAAAGGGAGCGGCCTGCCAGGTGGTTTGTCTCCAAAACTTCCTATACAGCTTTGGAAACAAATACAGAGCATGTATAGTAACTACAGCCACAGCCTATTTCTGGATGCTTTTGATGTTTTATGTGAGCTGAGAATACTCTTGCTATGTCTGTCAGGGTGCATCCTCACACCTAGCGCAGCCACAGACTCATCGATCTAACCATCCTCATGTAAGACAGGGGTAACAGACAATGCTGTCTAAGTTACATTTTCCTGGCAGTGCCTAGTTAGTAAGAGATAAACTTTGCATAGCATGTGGTGAGCAAGCATCTAAAGGCTGAGATCAAAGAAGAATCTTTATATTTGAAAGCACCAAAACTGTGAATCAATTGGTTCATTCTCATGGGACAAGAGTGCCCCCACTTTGTCTAAGTTGCTTATAAAGGGGATCCCTGCATAGCAGGATCTACCATCACTATCTGGCCTTTATTCTGCTGCTCAGGACAGATGTCCTAACCTGCGCAGGGCAGGGAGAAGGAGCCAGATCACTTTAAATTTCAACCTTAACCCATTTATTGAAATGTTGTAAGGACAAAACTGTGAAATATCGTAATGGTGTTTCTACCCAGGGCAACACTCAGGAAAGGTGAGATGAGGGTCTCACTGCTTCACTCCTCCTCTTTGGACTTGAGAAATCTAATGTGGGTTACACCGGGATGATACAAAACTTTAAAAATGTTTAAGACAGATCAAAGGTCTGATAATTATTAGAATTTTGGGGGAAGGTCTCCTGCACTTGTCTGTGGTTACCCTGACTGCTAATGTCAAAATTAAGGCCACCTTAATTCTGAATGAGAGCGTCCACACAGGGGTTTGAGCTGCTGGGATTTATGTGCATTAACTACAGACCTTTAGTGTCAGACCATCGCAGACAAGCCCTCAAAGAGTAAAGGGAATAAGGGAAATTAAAGCGAGGGGTGGAATCTCCTGCTAATTCCTTTAGTTTTAAATGCTTCAACTGGTTTTCCATGATGCCCTCACAAACGGGTGCAGACATTCAGACGCAGCACCTGGCAAAGGAACAGGGGTAGTAGCCACACAATCAGTATCAGAGTTTTCAGCCCATGAACAATAATGGGTCATTTAACATCCGAGTCAGCAGTATAGTCTGTGTCTATAAGACAATGGGTGTTTATACCAAGGGGTAACTAATCTGCATTAGCTATCCCAGTGTGAAAACATAAAGGACTTAAGACACTTTCCTTTCACCAAAATGTAAACTAGGTGAAGTCAGCACTGCATCCTCCTGCCTGACCAATGCAAAGGAGAAACAGAACAGTTCATTTTAAAAAAATCTTTGACTTTGGCCGTACAAATCAGTACATGTGTCAGAATGAAGAACATCCCTGAAATGTATCACAACAAAAAACGTAGCATCCATAAAAGGCTGTGAACTTAAAATAGGCCATTAGAAGTATAAGAAAATGCAATAGAAAATCAACATCAATGCATACAATAAATCACATCATAAAAAAGTAAAATGTGCATTTCAGTGTGTGCAGAATGGGGGGTTACTTACAGAAAAAAGGTTTTTAAATCAACTGTCAACTGCAAGTGGTGGTGGGGAATCACATGTTCTGGGAAGTGCAAAATGGCATCGCATGTTACAGGATTGTACAGCCATTCTAGGTATATGGACCCTTTGGAAGGGGTAGCAGCAAAAGTATGAAGTGAGGGCGCTCTTAAGGCTGAGACAGAAAAAGATAAATAAAAGAAAAAGAAACTTTATTTTTTTATTTAAATTCTAGACTTTTGGGTGCATAACTCATGGGGTTTGAATTCTTGGGGTTGTATATCTATGCTTTGTAAAAATATACCCTAGAAATTTCCTTTTTAGAAGCAATTCACACAAGACACTCTAAGGCCCCTAGGGACAGATTTTTAAAAGGATTTTGGCCACTAGTGGCATATTACAAAGTATCTAGGTGCCTTGAACCTTGAAACTTCTGGCCGTTAGTGAATATTTGGGAACCAAGTTCTATACACAAATGGGATATGGGATAAAGCACTAGGGTGCTGGACAGAGAGACAAAGTCATTGGCTAAGGTAAGCCCCATTGGTGGATCAAAGGAAGTTGAAGGAGTTTTGAGACCAGCCCATGAAATCAGTCAGCACTGAACTCAAATTACAATAGTGCAATAGAAACAAAAAATGTTACAGTGTCACCCTGAGATGTGATTGCCAAGCTACTAGCAACTGTTAATATTTCCCATGATTATTTGCTATTAAGAATATGAATTCCATGGCACGACCTCCACTTGCACAACATTAATGAAGTTTAGGATGAAGAGCTCAGAGTAATAAAAATAATATTTTAAAGGTAAATAATTTAAACGTGTGAAACTCCATAGACTGGTTTACAAGGGGAATCAAACACAAGGGAATAGGCACATTTATGAAGCACTGGGGGGGGGGGGGCGTCTGTAAATATTAAACTGGATCAAGTCTCCTTTAGCAGCTCAGTAGCATCTTATACAGGAGAGGGGCCCTGTCCAGACTCTGCGATGCACTGGGCCTTTAAGGACACGGCCTTGGGAAATGGGAGCTGAGATCCTGCCAAAGCAGGGAGGAAAAGCCCCTCTGGCCTCCCTCCCTTTTTGCAACCACTGCAGCTGGCTCACTCCATGGGGGCGGGGAGCTTTTATTCCTCTTCCCCTCCCATTACTCGGTTATCTCCTCTGCCCTGTCTGGCCGTGCCTGTACCCCGGCTCTCACTCCGATCTGCCTCCCCCGCCACCTGTGTCTGTCCCAGCCCCAGCACGGCCCGGGCTCCCCCCGCCCCGCACACACCGGGAACTGGCGGCAGCTTTCCCGGGCCCAGGGCGGGAATCGCAGCCAGCTCCGCTGGGAGCAGCCTGGGGCCAAACCCCCCCCTGCAGCCCGGGGGTGACGGGGACACCGCTCCCCAGGGTCTCTTACCTTCCCTCCGAGCGGGGCCCCCTGGGGCAGGGGCCGGGCCGGGAAGGGGCCTGGCCGGGCTGGGGGCTCTGCCCTGGGAGAGGCTCCTGGGGAGCAGCGGGAAGGGCCCTGCTGGAGATTCCCCTCTCCCGGCTGCAGCCCGGGCTCCGGGCTCCCAGCACCAGCCGCCGGGGCTCGGGGATCTCGCCAGGAGCCTGGAGCCAGAGTCCCCGCAGCGGCTGCGAGTCACTTCGTGCTGCCGGGCCTGAGCCCAGCGATCGCTCCCCCCAGAGCCGCCTCCCAGCTGCTCCTGGGTCCTAGCGATCAACCCACCGCGCTGCAGCATCTCTGTGTCCGGCTCCTGTTCCGCTCACAGGCTCTAAGGTCAGCAGGGACCATCATGGGTTAGATAATGGAGATATCCCATCTCCTAGAACTGGAAGGGACCTTGAAAGGTCATCGAGTCCAGCCCCCTGCCTTCACTAGCAGGACCAAGTACTGATTTTGCCCCAGATCCCCAAGTGGTCCCCTCAAGGATTGAGCTCACAACCCTGGGTTTAGCAGGCCAATGCTCAAACTACTGAGCTATCCCTCCCCCCTATTCTCACGACCAAATTTTTGGTGACCTCAGAGTGCAGCCAGCAACTCTCGCTGGTGGCTGCTCAGACACTTTCCCCTAAAATACTTAATTAACTTAGCAAAAACCAGAAGATGTGCACATAGGCAGTGACTGGCAACGTATCTGTACACAGACACAACTGTCCACAATAAAAATGTTGAGTTCCATGGGGGTCCCCGCAAGCAGCTCCCCGGCCCTGCTGGCGGAGGTGCAGCCAGGCAGCTCTGCACGCTGCCTCCGTTCCCCCTCCCCAAGTGCTGGCTCTGCGGCTCTGAGCCCTGCGGATGGGGCAGCACGAGTAGGAGCCCGAGGGGGGCCATGCCGCTGCTTCCGGGAACTGCTTGAGGAAAGTGCTGCACGGAGCCTGAACACGCCTCCCGTTCCCCACACTCCTGCCCCAGCCCTGATCCCCCTCCTGCACTTCAAACCCCTTGGTCCCAGCCCAGAGCACCCTCCTGCACCCCAAACCCCTCATCCCCAGCTCCACACCACAGCCTGAACCCCCAGTCAGAGCCCTCACCCACATCCCAACCCCCTGCTCCAGCCCAGAGCCCCATCCCACACCCTGAACCCCTCATTTCTGGCCCCACCCCAGAACCTGCACCCACAGCCCGTACACCCTCCCACACCCAACCCCCTGCCTCAGCCCGGAGCCCCCTCCAATGTCCATCACTAAGTCTAGTAATTTTGTCAAGTGTCCATTGTGCAACATGGTGGTGCTGACCCCTGCACAGAGGTAAACGGGGGAATGGTCCCACTATTGTGGGGAACTTTCCTGGCTTTTACATCCCACCCCAGGTGGAATCCAATAGCAGAAGGACCTAAGTCCTCGCTCCCACTCCCTTCACCCAGGGGCCTGTCGGACCTCGAGGACTCCCCATCCACTCTGGTCCCCATAACCCTGACAAGGCTGGGCTAAGGATTCCTGAGGGGGCTTCACCCCCAATATTGTTGTAATCCCTCAAGACAGGGGTGAGAGTGTCCCCACTGCGGGGTACTCTCTTCACTCTGGCTGCTTTCCTGACATCTTCACTGACCATTGCATAGAGTTCAGAACAAATACAATTCATTAAACATCAAGTACTAAAAAAAAATTCAGAAAAAAATGGAAAAGGTGAAAGGAAAACACATCACCCCACTCTGTGGGCACGGGGGGGAACCACAAACAGCGTCTCTGAGATGTCAGGGCAGTTCACAGACTGTTCCTCACATGTCCCAGGCCTCCTGCCCAGGCCCTGATTGTGCTGCAGGGATGCTGCGGGTCAGACATGTGCACTGACAGTGGCCACATGCCTTCAGACTCTAGGTGCAGGACCTTTCTTGCCAGCATCAGTCTCCTCCTGTCGGGGTTATGCTCCCCCTCCAAGTCTGGCCTGCAAGGATCCTTGGCTGGGGGCATCTCCCTGCACCGAGCCTTCTGCCCAGGGTCCCCCTTGCTCTCCCCAGCTGCTCACAGCTCCCGGCTCTGGACTGCTCCAGCCCCAGCTCCCCTCTGCCTCAGCACTGCTGCTGCTCTGCCTCCAGCCCAGCTCCCTGGGCTGCGCCTCTCTGCTTCTGGCTACTGCTGCTCTGCCTCCAGCCCAGCTCAGGCTGCTGCTCTCCCCTTAGCTCTGCCCTTCTCTGGCAGGCAGCTCCAGCTCACACAGAGGACGGGCTCCTGACTCTCTCATTGGCTTGCCTGTCCTGTCAACGAGGCTGACCTAGAGCATTAGCCTCTCCCCATTGGCCCTGGGGACTAGTCTCAGGGCCTTGATTTCTCATTGACCCTTCCCCTGGCTTTTGGTCTTGGGAGAGGGCCAATGAAAAAACTCCACTAAGTTTCAGTAAGGGCCAACAATCCCCTTACCCAGATACCCATCAGAATCATTGCAATGTATTTATTGCTAGCTAGTAACTCTGCCACTGTGAAAGTGATATTTGTTTGTTTGTTAATATTTTTCATAGCCTCTCAGCTAGCTACATGGGTTCCCAACTTGGTAATTTAAAAAAAACCAGACACTCCAGCAGGAGGGCCAGAACCTCCCCTGCCCCGCCTCTTCCCCTGAGTCCCCACACCTGCCCTGCCTCTTCCCCCCAAGGCTCCTCCCTCATCCACTCCTCTTCCTCCCTCCCTGCCCAGGTCAGGAGTAACTTGCCTGTGGAGCCGGGGCTGGGAGATGCAGCTGCCCAAATGCAGGTAGGAGGCAGCCCTGGCTGAGTAGGGGCTGGTGTGGGTGATGACCCAGTGCCTTCCTGCCTGCAGTAACTAGACTTTGGGTGTCCGTCAGTAGACCTGACCGGACAATGTCAGGTTCCCTTTTTGACTGGACTTTCTGGTCAAAAACCGGGCACTTGGCTACCCCATCATCAGCACCCAATGTGCAATAAGTGCTGGGAATATGTCGGGGACAACTTCTACTTTCTTATGGTGGGGGAAGTAACCATGGGACAGCCGGGTTAGACTCAGTTCTGACCAGCAGGGAGGAATTTGTTGGTCTAGATGAAATTACTAGAAGGTGGGTGCACAACTGGTTGAAAGACTGTACTCCAAATAGTTATCAATGGTCTGGTGTCAACCTGGGAGGGAAATGATGGAGGGGGGGAGCCCCAAGTGGCTTTCCCACACTCCCAGCAGGGAACGGGGAGGTGAAAAGCCCCAGGTGGCTTCCCCTGCTCTTTATGGAGAAGAGGGAGTGATGGGGGGGCAGCCCACCAAGAGCCTGTGGGGTATCTAGGCTCCAGGGAGGGAGCCATAGGCACCAACTCCGTGGGTGCTCTGGGGCTGGAGAACCCACAGGGAAAAATTATCAGGTGCTCCGCACCCACCGGCAGCCAAGCCCCCCTCTCCTCGCCTCCTTCTCCTCACCCCAGCGCGCCACATCCCAGCTCCTCCGCATCCCGCCCCTCACCGCCTAGCAGGTGGCATTTAGGACTTTCCGGGAGGTGTGCTCAGGGGAGGAGGTGGAGAAGAGGCAGGGCGGGTGGGGATCTGGGGGAAGGGTGTGGAATTGGAGCAGGGCTGGGGTGGGAAAAGGTAACTGACACTGATCTCACCTCGTGAGTACCACCCCGCACCACCCTCCAGCACCCACAACTGTACCCCTCCAGACTCCCATCCCTCATTGGTGTCCTCTTTTTGGGCACCTGGAATATGGTCACCCTAGTAACAAACATACAGTAAAATCTCACCATTCTACATTCACTGGTGTTACATACATTTTGATGGCATAATATTCAGCAGATCATGAGTTTTCCAATGATCCCTCACCAGGCACACTTTGTACACTATATATCAGAACCATAAGCAAGTGGGAAACAGGGCGTTAGTCACAAGAGGGATCAGTGTGGGGTGAGTGGAGCAAAGAGATTTTCTGACATCACAACACAGGACACTGCGGTAGATGGGGAGGGGGTGATCAGCTGGGCTTTCAGGTTCCTCATTTCCCTCTGGCCTCAATGATGGGGGTCGGCCTGGCTTCCGGCTGCCCAGGTCTGTTGACATCCCCGGCTCCTTTCTTGCCTGAGCCCAACCTCGGCATCTCAGCAATAGGGAGATGCTGTCCCCTCCCCCTATTATTTTTTTGGGTGTCGTTCATGGTCGTTTTGATTTCAGGGGCAGCTTCATACGACACTCACAGGCCAAGTCTAGTTGCTCTCTGGCTCTAATGCAGTGAGTTCTCAGTTCTCAGCCTCAGTCACCTGGCTTTGAGGAGCAAACCCAGCAGTTTCCCAGCTCTGTTCCCCCACCCCCTCTTTCTCCCCTTCAAACGTACCTCACATCACTGCAGGGATCAGGCAATAACTTCATTCCTCCATCTCTCGCACTGTGAATCTAGCTCGCACCATCAGTGGTTGTGCTGAGAGATACTGATCACTGTCATTGTTCAAACCACAGAAAAAAAATCTCATGATAAAGATTAAAATAACAAAATCTAAAAAAGGACTATTTTGGCAAATGATCATTTGTCTCGTGAAGTTCTCAATAAATCCTGTCAAATTAAATATCAATGTATGTGACCAAATGGCCTTCACAAAGAGAGAAAAACCCACAATCCAGAGTGGCCTATAAAACACTTTCATGTTCATAAAATGAAATCTCAGTGAATCACTTAAGGCTCAAAATCAGGAAAATAAATTTACCCATTTTCTTTTGTAGTGGCTAAACCAGGTTCACTTCTTGCCTCATTATTTGGTTGTATTAGTTGCAAACGTTTTAGCATCGTTATATTAAAAGAAAGAGAAAGAAACACAAATCTTCCCATCTACAAATGATCTGGACTAGCCTAGAAAAAGTCGGGAAGCAATTTCACCAATAGATGCAAACAAGACTACAAGATCTGAAAGGTCAAACTATGCTTTAGGTTCAATGGGATTTCCCCGCCCACTCCCAGATCTGTAAGACTTTTTTCTCCAGCCCTCTGGAGTTTGACTTAAGATCATAGACATCAAACCTGTGATTCCTAAGTGTGAAGAGAGAGGGTAACGGTCAGGGCCGGCTTTAGCAAGAGCGGAGCCCGATTCCTGCAAGCCCCTCCCCCAGGAATCGGGCTGCGCTCCAGCCGGAGCTCCAGTCGGGGTCGCGGGGCTTGGGGCCGGGTCGGAGCCTTATTGGAAACAAGTGGGAGGTGTTTCCCAGTTCTAAAGGCCCCTCCCCCAGCCTAGAGGGAGGGACCACTGGACCCAGGAACCAACTAATCTCTTGGGACAACTAATGAAAAAACAGGGAGTGGAGTGACGGTCAAAGGTTCAAAATCAGGGTGCCGGATGGGGACATCAAGCAGAGAACCCTGGACAACGCCCACTGCTCTTCAAAGGTGTCAAGGGAGCCAGCGGACGCTGCCCAGTGGAACTCTGCCCAGAGATGTGAGACCAGGGAGGTACGGAAATAGGCCCCACAGTCGCAGAGCACCCCCTCGTCCAACATCCTCTCCCTGGTATTGTAGATGGTGAGTTTGGCTAAAGCCAGGAGGGGGTTGACGAGGAGGTCTCGCGACTTCGTGGGGCCACGGATAGGGTGTGCGTAAATGAACAGGTGTGGGGAAAAGTACAGCCAGAACTCAACAAGAGGTTCTGGAGGAACCGGAACAGGGGCTGCAACCTGGCGCACTCGAGGTAGGCGTGCGCCAGGGTCTCCCTCACGCCGCAGAAGGGGCAGGCCTCGGGAATAGGGGTGAACCGCGCCAGGTACACGCCCGTGCTCACAGCTCCGTGAAGGAGCTGCCAACCGATGTCCCCGGCAGGCCTTGGGACTAAGGTAGAATAAAGGCTGGCCCACCGGGGCTCCTCACCCTCCACAGGCAGTAAGTAGTCCCGCCATTTGGTGTCGGGGTGGGATGCGAGGGTGAGGAGATGCAGCGTGTGGAGCACGAGCGTGTACAGGTGGTCTCTGGGCACAGTTCAGAACCGGACCGGCTGCAGGGTGTGCAGCCGGCTCAGAGTATGGGAGCAGGGAAGCCAGGGGGGGCTCGTGGAACAGGGGCCCGATAAAAAGGTCCGGAGGGCCCGGGGTGAGGGGTGGGCGGGGAGTGCCCTCTCGCAGGGCCCACCACAGGAAGCTGAGAGAAGGGGGCGACAAGGCAGCGCCCACCTCCTGGAGTACACGCAGGGGGGTCGAAAGGGTGGAGAGCCCCATGCGCCGGCCGAGCGCATGGGGATCCACCCAGTCCCCCCTGGCGTAGTCCAGGTGGTCTCCGACCCTGGTGGTTTCTGCCAGAACCAACCTCCGGCTCACCGAGGGAGACTCCACCACCTGCACACGGAGATCGGGGTTGTGTAGCAGGGGCTCCGCAAGGAGGTCCGCGTCCTCGGTGGCCACAATGGACCTGGTCACCGAAAAAAGTTTCCAGGTCCGGAGAAGGTCCTGGTAGAAAACCAGAAGAAAAAGGAGCTGCCGGTCGTATCGGAGCCCTCGGAGGCGGCGGAGGAAGGCGTGCGCTAACGTGCTTCATGCCGGACTACCTGCACCATAAAGGAGCCTCTGCAGGGCCTGGAGGCGGAAGACATGGACCTGGCTACGAAGGCAGACCAGGCCCTGTCCTCTCTCCTCCAGGGGAAGACTCAGGACCCCTGCAGAGACCCAGTGCAGTCCTGGCCAGAAAAACTCCAGGGCCGTCCTCTGGAGACTGGCCAGGATCCCCGGGGCCGGGCTCAGGGTGTTGAGCCAGTGTCAGAGCATGGACAGGACGAGCTGGTTCAGCACCAGCGCCCTCCCTCGCAGGGAGACACACCGGAGCAGTCCTGTCCATCTCTGCAGCCACTCACCCACCCTGACCTCTAAATCCTGCCAGTTTTCCGGCGGAGAAGGATGCGTGGCGGAAAGGTAAACGCGGAGATAGAGCAGCGGACCCACACTCCACCGAATGGCTTGAAGCGCGGGTGGAAGGGAGCTCGCCTGCCACCCGTCCCCGACCACCAGGCCAGAGCCACTGGGGCTGGGGTTGGCATGCTCGGCCGGAACCAGGGCCGGCTCCCCGGGGCCTGAGCCGGTCTGGAGCCGCCAGGGCCGGGGCCGGAGCCGCCGGGGATGCTTGGCCAGCGCTGCTCGGCCAGGGCTGGGGCCCCGGGGCCCGGGCTGGGCTGGAGCCACTGGGGCCAGAGCTGCCGGGGCCGGGGGTGCGGCCGGCACGCTCGGCCGGAACTGGGGACGGCGTGCTCGGCTGGAACCGGGGCCTGTGCCATGGGCCCGAGCTGAGCCAGGCCGGGCCGGGCTGGAGCCACTGGGGCCGGTGCCGGTGCCGCTGGGGCCAGGGTCGGGGCTGGGGCCGGCGCGCTCGGCCAGAACCGGGGTCGGCGTCCCGGGCCCTGAGCCGGGCCGGCTCCCTGGGGCCCGAGCCAGGCGGGAGCTGCTGGGGCCGGAGCCGCCGGGGCCGGGGGTGCTCGGCCGGCACGCTCGGCCAGAACCGGGGCGGGCATGCTCGGCTGGAACCGGGACCGGTGCCCCGGAGCCCGGGCCGGAGCCGCTGGTGCCGGGGCCGGAGCCGCTTGGCCGGGCTGGGGCCAGAGAGAGCCGCTCGGCCAGGGCTGGACTGGGCCATGCCGCGCCTCCCCGGAGCCCTCCTCCTCGCATCCCCCTCCACCCCAGCTTACCTGCTGCTGCCCGCCTGCCCCTGCTTGTTTTCAGACTTCCCGCGAACATCTGATTCGCGGGAAACAGGGGAGGAGGAGGAGCAAGGGGGCGGAGCGTTCAGGGGAGGGGAGGAGGGGGAAGTGAGCTGGGGGAGTGGTAGACAGCTGCGGGGCCCTTTTAGGCACGGGGCCTGATTCAGCCGAATCGGCCTAAAGCTGGCCCTGGTAACGATGGTAACTGACACCTTGGGAGGTGAAGGGGTAGAACGGGAACAGGATAAAACTCTCCATCACTTCAACAGAGACTCCTGTGTGGAGAGTTCAGGGTGATGGTGATGGGGAAGGGGGGAACCCTGAGACTCACCCCATTGCCCTGAAATAGCATGGAATCAGGCCTTTGAAACATTGATATCAGCTTAACCTAGGTTTTGTCCTGTGAATTTCATATCACTGCACTTGGAAGGATTAGACTTTATCGGTTGATGTCTGTAAATGTTGATTTCACTGTACACACACAAACCAGAAAAAATACCCCCACTGCTAATAACTGAAATTTACCAATAGGCCAAGGAGAAAAATGCTGCCTGAGAACGTATTAGACATTGATTTAAGAATATTTACTTGGCATATTTTGACATGTGATGTTGAAAATCTCTATTTTAATGGTTATGAAGATTTAGCTTTTTGAATCTGTCTCTACTGTCATTAGTTATTGTCTGACCCAAATATTGTCTGATCCCGCCCTAAATCTCCCACCACTGTGAACATTTAAATTGAAAACAATTGGAATGAAATGCTTAAAACCCAGATTTTTCTCCAATTGTGAAAGTTTAAATCAATACATATAAAATTGCTTAAAAATAAACATCTGTCAAAATTTGATATATATATAAAAATGAATTCTACCAAGTCTGACTATCACTCCTTAGACACACAGCTCCTGCTCCTGCAGGCTCATCCTCACAGGAGGATGCCTCTGATTGCAGGACCAGAGCCCTAGTGGTACATTTTTCACTAAATTGTCCAGAGGGAGCCATGGCCGCAGAGAACCCCCTAGAAAGTCTCCAGGAGGAAGCGCCATGTCCCATTTGTCTGCAGTATTTCACAGAAGCTGTCACTCTGCAGTGCAGGCACGTCAGCCAGTGCTGGGAGGGATCCGATACAGCCGTCTCCTGCCCTCAGAAACTGTGCAACAGAGAAACGTCAGGCCCAACAGGCAGCTGGGAAACATGGTAGAAATCACCAAATGGCTGAGTTTACAGGCAGCAAAAGGAGCAGGAGGGGACGGGGTGTGTGGGGATCACCAGGAGACTCTGAAACTTCTGTGAAAAGGATCAAACTTTGATCTGTCTGGTTTGCCATCTGTCCCGGGCTCACAGAGCTCACACAGTGGTTCCCGTAGAGGAGGCTGCCCAGGAGTACAAGGTATGGAATTGCTGTCACGTTTAATGGGTAATAACTTTGGATTTTAATTACAGGCTGATTTCACTGAAAGTTCCCTGGCACAGGTGTGACACAATCATTCAGCTCTGTAAACCCTTGATGGTATGGGAGATGCTGTAACAAAATAACTGATTTGACAGAGTAGCAACAGAGACAAGTCTTTAACGATACCTGATGTGGGAAAATGTCCTCTGAGATTCTGATGGGGATTATTGAAAATCTTCATCATATAAAGAATTCTACCAATCCCAAAGGATCAGACACATTACCCAAGTTAATGAATACTTCAGTTCTTACCCAAATACACGCTTACAGCCAATTCTTGTTAATGAAACTACCATTTATTAAAAGAAAAGACAATATTGGCTAAAAGGTCACTAGACATACAAATGCGAATAGAGTCCTTAGGTCAGTTTCACCATAGAGATGGCACATTAGAATTGAAGAGAGTCCTTTTCAGTATCATTTCATCATGTTCTAGTCCAATGTCCAAATGTTCAATAACAGGGCAGTCCAGAAGGGACTGGAGATCTCAGTCTTACTACTCAAACTCCCCCTGAACAAAACTTAAGAAGAACTAAGATAAATGAATCAGGTCCCAAGAGTTTTTATAGACATTTTTGAAGCCTCTCGACAGCAGTCAGTCCTTGGGTGAACAATAGGTTTTGGAAGTAACCTCCTGTTTCTCAAACATCACAGGTAATAAAACTACATGGATTAACATAAGGTAATTATCCATAAAGCCGTTCATAGACCGTTTACCACAAACTTTAAAGAGAGAGATATATACAATGACATTATTACACCCAAGTTTAATCTAAATATTAATATTTCCTTTTGACTTCTGAATTAACAAAATACAGTCCTAGACAGGAACCCTTTGATTACACTGTTAATCTGTAACAAGATACAGGTAAACATAGACTACTACAATTACTATCTTCTAGGGCTGTCAAGCGATTAAAAAAATTCATCCTGATTAATCGTGCTGTTAAACAATAATAGAATACCATTTATTTAAATATTTTGGATGTTTTATACATTTTCAAATATATTGATTTCAATTGCAACACAGAATACACTCCATGCATCTGATGAAGTGGGTTATAGCCCACGAAAGCTTATGCCCAAATAAATTTGTTAGTCTCTAAGGTGCCACAAGGACTCCTCATTGTTTTTACAGAATACAAAGTGTACAGTGAGCACTTGATATTTTTTATTACAAATACTTGCAATGTAAAAAACAAAAGAAATAGTGTTTTCAATTCACCGACTGCAAGTACTGTAGTGCAATCTCTTTATCATGAAAGTTGAACTTACAAATGTAGAATTATGTACAAAAAATACCTGCATTGAAAAATAAAACAAGGTAAAACTTTAGAGCCTACAACTCCACTCAGTCCTACTTCTAGTTCAGCCAATCACTCAGAAAAACAAGTTTGGTTACAATTTGCAGGAGATAATGCTGCCCACTTCTTGTTTACAATGTCACCTGAACGTGAGAACAGGCATTCACGTGGCACTATTGCAGCCGGCATCGCAAGATATTTATGTGCCAGAAGCGCTAAAGAGTCATAGGTCCCTTCCTCCTTCAACCACCCTTCCAGAGGACATGCATCCGTGCTAATGACAGGTTCTAATCGATAACGATCCAAAGCAGAGTGGACCGACACGTGTTTATTTTCATCAGCAGAGTCAGATGCCATCAGCAGAAGGTTGATTTTCTATTTTGGTGGTTCGGGTTCTGTAGTTTCCCAATCAGCATGTCCCTCTTTTAAGACTTCTGAAAGCATGCTCCACACCTCGTCCCTCTCAGATTTTGGAAGGTACTTCAGATTCTTAAACCTTGGGCCGAGTGCTGTAGCTATCTTTAGAAATCTCTGATTGTTACTTTCTTTGCATTTTGTCAAATCTGCAGTAAAAGTGTCCTTAAAATGAACACGTGCTAGATCATTCTCCGTGACTTCTATATTATGAAATATTTGGCAGAATGTGTGTAAAACAGAGCAGGGGACATACAATTCTCCTCCAAAGAATTCAGTCACAAATTTAATTAATGCATTATTTTTTTTAAATGAGCATCGTCAGCATGGAAGCATGTCCACTGGAATGGTGGCCAAAGCACGAAGGGACATATGCACGTTTAGCATATCTTGCACATAAATACCTTGTATTGCCAGATACAAACATGCCATGCGAACACCTTCTCACACTTTCCGGTGACATCATAAATTAGAAGCAGGCAGCATTATCTCCCATAAATGTAAACAAACTTCTTTGTCTTAGCGATTGGCAGAAAAAGAAGTAGCACTAAGTGGACTTCTAGGCTCTAAAGTTTTTAATTGCTTTATTTTTGAGTGCACTTATATCATTAAAATAATCTATGTTTCTAAGTTACTTTCCTGATAAGGAGATTGCATTACAGTACTTGTATGAGGTGAATTGAAAAATACTATTTTTGTTTTGAATGTTTACAGTACAAATATTTGTAATAAAAAATAAAAAATAAAGTGAGCCCTGTACACTTTCTCTTCTTTGTTGTGATGGAAATCAATATATATGAAAACGTAGAAAAACATCCAGAAACATTAAACAAATTTCAAATGCTATTCTATTGTTTAACAATGTGATTCATCGAGATTAATTTTTCTAACTACGATGAATTAATTGCAATTAATTAACAGCACTACTATCTTCTTCCAATTTCTTAACAATACCAGGTTACATTTCAAAGTTCTAGTCTATATTACTTGGAATGGCCCCAAATACCATTTACACACTTTTCTAACATGTCTCTAAAGGTTGAAAGTGGGTCAATTAGCCTGCAAGGTTCTTAACTCTTTCGGGCCAGGTGCCACAGAAGTTTAGATCATGTGTGAATTCGCCAATGTTTAATGAAGTGTGATCTCTGTGTACAACTTTTACTCAGTCCAAGCACTTATGGAGTCTTGTGGATTCTCTGATGTAAAACAAGGACTGATCAGTTTCTGAAATGTTTCCCACAATCTAAGCACTCATGGGGTCTCTCTTCAGTGTGGATAGCCTGATGTTTAACAAGGTCTGACCGCTGTATGAAACTTTTCTCACAGTCTAAGCAGTTATGGGAACTCTCTCCTGTGTGGATTGGCTGATATTCTGAAGGGCTGAGGTGTTTCTGAAACCTTTCCCACGGTCCAAGCACTTATGGAGTCTCCCTCTTTTGTGGATTGCCTGATAATTAAGGAGCCTTGACCACAGTATGAAACATTCTCCATAGTCCAAGCACTTATGGGGTATCCTGTGTGGATTCTCTGATGTAAAACATGGGCTGAGCTCTATATGAAACTTTCACTACAGCCTAAGCACTTATGGGATCTCTTTCCTGTGTGGATTAGCTGATGTTCAACAAGGTGTGACCTGTAAATGAAACTTTTTCCACAGTCTAAACACTGATGGGGTCTCTCTCCAGTGTGGATTGCCTGATGTTTAAGAAGGTTTGACCTCTGTTTGAAACCTTTTCCACAGTCTAACCACTTGTGGGGTCTCTCTCCTGTGTGGATTGCCTGATGTTTAACAAGGTCTAACCTCCATATGAAAATTTTCCCACAGATTAAGCACTTATGGGGTCTCTCTCCAGTGTGGATTGCCTGATGATCAAGTAGGGTTGACTTCCGTATGAAACTTTTTCCACAGTCTAAGCACTTGTGGGGTCTTTCTCCTGTGTGTAATGCCTGATGTTTAACAAGGTCTGACCTTCTTATGAAACTTTTCCCACAGTCCAAGCACTTGTGGGGTCTCTCTCCTGTGTGTGGATTGCCTCATGTTTAGAAGGGCTGATCTGTTTCTGAAACCTTTCCCAGAGTTTTATTGTCTTATTGTCTCTCTCTTGTATGGATTGCCTGATGTCTAACAAGGTGTGACCTCTGTGTGAAACTTTTTCCACAGTCTAAGCACTTATGGGGTCTCTCTCCAGTGTGGATTGCCTGATGTACAACAAGGTGTGTCCTCTGTATGAAACTTTTTCCACAGTCTAAGCACTTGTGGGGTCTCTCTCCTGTGTGGATTGCCTGATGATTAAGTAGGGTTGACCTCCGTATGAAACTTTTCCCACACATTAAGCACTTATGAGGTCTCTCACCAGTGTGGATTGCCTGATGATTAAGTAGGGTTGATCTCCGTATGAAACTTTTTCCACAGTCTAAGCACTTATGAGGTCTCTCTCCAGTGTGCACTGCTTGATGTATAAGAAGATCTGACCTCTGTTTGAAACTTTTCCCACACATTAAGCACTTATGGGGTCTCTCACCAGTGTGGATTGCCTGATGATTAAGTAGGGCTGACCTCCGTATGAAACTTTTCCCACAGTCTAAGCACTTATGGGGTCTCTCTCCAGTGTGGATTGCCTGATGTACAACAAGGTGTGTCCTCTGTATGAAACTTTTTCCACAGTCTAAGCACTTGTGGGGTCTCTCTCCTGTGTGGATTGCCTGATGTACAACAAGGTGTGACCTCTGTATGAAACTTTTTCCACAGTCTAAGCACTTATGGGGTCTCTCTCTTGTGTGGATTGCCTGATGTACAACAAGGTGTGACCTCTTTATGAAACCTTTTCCACAGTCTAAGCACTTGTGGGGTCTCTCTCCAGTGTGGATTGCCTGATGATTAAGTAGGGTTAACCTCTCTATGAAACTTTTTCTACAGTCTAAGCACTTATGCGGTCTCTCTCCAGTGTGGATTGCCTGATAATTAAATAGGGTTGACCTCTCTATGAAACTTTTTCCACAGTCTAAGCACTTATGAGGTCTCTCTCCAGTGTGGATTGCCTGATGATTAAGTAGGGTTGACCTTTGTATGAAACTTTTTCCACAGTCTAAGCACTTATGGGGTCTCTTTCCAGTGTGGACTGCTTCATGTTTAACAAGGTCTGACCTCTGTATGAAACCTTTCCCACAGATTAAGCACTTTTGGGGTCTCTCTCCTGTGTGGATTCGCTGATGTAAAACAAGGTGTGATCTCCGTATGAAACTTTTTCCACAGTCTAAGCACTTGTGGGGTCTCTCTCTTGTGTGGATTGCCTGATGTACAACAAGGTGTGACCTCTGTATGAAACTTTTTCCACAGTCTAAGCACTTGTGGGGTCTTTCTCTTGTGTGGATTGCCTGATGTACAACAAGGTGTGACCTCTGTATGAAACTTTTTCCACAGTCTAAGCACTTGTGGGGTCTCTCTCTTGTGTGGATTGCCTGATGTGCCATAAGATTTGATCTTTGTGTGAAACTTTTTCCACAGTCTGAGCACTTATGAGGTCTCTCTCCAGTGTGGATTGCCTGATGATTAAGTAGGGTTGACCTCTGTATGAAACTTTTCCCACAGATTAAGCACTTGTGGGGTCTCTCCCCTGTGTGGATTCGCTGATGTAAAACAAGGTGTGATCTCCGTATGAACCTTTTTCCACAGTCTAAGCACTTATGGGGTCTTCCCATGGAGGTCCCCTTTAATTCCCCGTGCCCAGGAACTTCCTTTTGTTGATTCCCCTCCTTGTTCTCACTCACTCTCTCGTCACCTGCTGGGAGATAGAGAATCCAGACAGGAGTCTTGTGCTGGGGAGAAATTAAGAGGAATAGCAGCAAGGGAAAACCCAACATACTAAAGCTGCACAGACAGATCAATTGGATTCTGCCTCCACTTCCCACCCAAACTTTTACAGAGAAAGAAAGTTGGGAAGGAAACTCCTGCAGGTAACAGGACACGTGGAAAGTGATGTCAGTGATATCTGCTGCCTGCAGCCCTGCCCTGGGTGAGATGAGGAAGGAACTGCGGGCACTTATTGATACCACATTTTGGGGATTCTCACCTTTTTTCTTCATTCCCCAGATGGTTTCTGTGTCAGTCCTCACCTGTGTGGGCGCCTCTCGGGATCTCTCTTTCCTCGCAGGCCTGGAGATTGGGCACCCATGGCTCTTCCCCTTGTTCCAGCCGGGTGATCAGGTCAGGTTTGGGAAGGGGGAATCCTGTGCAGGGGGAGACATCAGACCAGATCAGGGTGTGTGGAGGACTGAGAGAGCGTCTCTCAGAAAGGACATTCCGTGAGCGGAAACTGTCCCTGTGCTGTGCTGGGGAATGTGGAATCTAAGAGGACGGGAACATGGTCACTGAGCCCCCTCGGGGGAGGCAGACATTTGGGGATGTGAGGGAAATTGTGATGCACACCCAGCTCTAGTGTTAAACCCCTGCTTATTTCTAAACCTGTGGAGCTCAGAGCCCTCCACATGGCTGGAGCTGTTCCCAAGGAAGAGGGAGAAGAGGGATTCTGTGAGCGACCGAGAAACAGCACAGACAGGACAATACACGGCTTCCCCACCTCACAAACTAGGGGGGTCGGGTGGGGATGATTTAGTATGTGCCTTAGGTTTTGACACCCTGGTCTCATTGGAGAGTGATGAGGGAAGAACCTGAGCGGTGTGAGACACAGAGACTCCCCCAGCTTCAAATAACCAAGGGGCCAGGAATCCCTTACCCAGCGAGGTCACCGTCTTGTAGTTCTCCCACATGACATCCCTGTAGAGGGCTCTCTGAGCGGGGTCCAGCAGAGCCCCCTGCCCTTGGGTGAAATATACAGCCACATCCTCGAAGGTCACCGGCATCTGAAACAACAAGAGTTCCCCACTCAGCGCCTGCTGCCCCAGCCACAATCCCGCTAGTCATGGGGGAGGAGGGACAGAGAAGCAGAATCCTCCCCGCACCCTGCTCAGAGCAGCCAGGAGGCCTCAGGGAGTGGGGAGAAGGTGAGAGCTCCTTGTCCCCCCCCAGCAAAGAGAGATGGGCAGGTTCTTTTCATTTCCCACACGCCTGCCAGCCACAGGCTGATGCAGGAAGCAGAGCTCTGAGCCAGGGACAGGGACAGGAATCCCAACAGCTTCCCTTCGTATTTCACAGCAGTCTCTGGCCAGTGGGGTCAGGCCCCAGCCCTGCCCAGGGGGTGTTTCCTGGTTCAGAAATGGAGGAATGTTTCCCCCCACCCACCAATGGGCCTGTTCAGAAAATCAGGCCCAGGTTAATCATGTTCCAGCAGGTTTATCAGACCCCGTCCCACCCCGGGTGATTAACCCCTCTACAATACCCCTCCCCCACCACCAAAAGCTCCCTGAAAATCCCCTACCTGAGGTGGCTCCATCACAGACATTTCCCTTCCCTGTCTCCTGGAAGATGGGCCGATCTGGAGCGAAATGTGGACGCGATTCCTCAGCCTGTCAGGGCAAGAGGGGCGATGGGGGAGGTTACAGAAGGGGCTGGAATCCATATCATTCCCCAATTCCCCCCAGGCTCTCTCCCTGCAGACAGACGCTATGATTCTATGACTCTGCCATGCTGGGAAGAAACCCAGTTAGTTCATTACCTCCCCAGGCAGCCACCTAGGGTGACCAGATCATCCAGGTCAAATATCGGGACACGGGGGGGGGGGGGGGGAGGGGGTGGCACGGGGGTGGTGTGGCAACAAAAAAAAAAAAGTTGCAGAGCAAACACCCCCCCGTCCTCCCTCCACAAGCGCTGGAGGGAGGCCCCGGAGATGCAGGGGGAGCGCGGGGCCGGGGTGAGTGAGAGTCCGGCCTGGCCCTGAGCGCAAGCAGGACTCAGTCGGGTGGTACCTGGAGGGAGAGGAGGGGGGCGGCGGCTGTTCTCCCCCCCGGAAGTAGCCGCTGCTGCAGCTCCCACTGCCGCGGGGGGAGGAAGCGGCCGATGGCCAAGCTCGACGGCTGCGGCTCTGGCACCCCCGAGCCGGGGCCTGCTGCGGAGACCCAGCAGTGCGCACGCTGCACCCAGCTCCTGGCCAGTCGCGTCTGGGCTGCTGCCCAGCTGGTGCTATCCCGCGGCGGCCCCGGGGCAGAGGCATCGGCAGCCGAGCCCCATTCGCTCCCCTGCGGGACCCGAGCGGGACGGGGGGGCTGGAGCCTGCTGTCCCCACTCCGGGGCCGCCGCGCGATAGCACCAGCTGGGTAGCCAGCCCAGACGCGACTGGCCAGGTGCTGGGCGTGCGCAGCGTGTGTGCGGGTGGGTCCCCGCAGCAGATCCGGGCTCAGGGGGTTCGCGGGCGTCAGAGCCGCAGCCGCCAAGTGCCATGGCCGCTTCCTCCCCCCGCGGCAGTGGGAGCTGCAGCAGTGGCTGCTCCCGAGTCCCGCTGCCCAGATGGGGAGAACAGCCGCCGCCCGGCCCCGTGGGCCGCCCCCCTGCTCTCCCTCCAGGTACCGCCCGATTGAGTCCTGCCTGCGCTTGGGGCCAGGCCAGACTCTCACTCACCCCGGCCCCGCGCTCCCCCTGCATCTCCCAGGCCTCCCTCCAGTGCTTGTGGAGGGAGGAGGAATGGCGTGCTTGCGGAAGAGGCGGGGATTTGAGGAGGGAGCCAATGGGGGAAGGAGGGGGCGGAGTCGGGATGGGACGGGGGGGGGTGGGGTGGGGTGGGGGGGGCGCGAGCACTTCTGGGCTCTGGAACATTTGCTCGTTTGTCCAGTGTCCCGACCTAACATTGGTTGGGACGCGGGACAAACAAGCAAATATCAGGACAGTCCGGATAAAATGGGACGTCTGGTCACCCTACAGCCACCCCCCCATTAGAACTAAACCCACCAAGTCCCTTCTAAACCTCCCAGGAATAGCAGCTCTGAGCCAAACGCTGGAAAAAGAGCAGAATCAAAGGAGTCACTTTAGGGCACTGCCCCACAGTGTATTGTAACCCCTCTAGCTCTCCCCCATCTCCCTCAGTCCTGCGGTGCTCAGCAGAGTGAGCAACTGGCTTTTCCTCTCTCAGCTCCTCCCCTTGTTCCCAGGAGAGCTGACTGCCCCGGGGGTGCAGGGAATGGGTCCGGGCAGGGCTGGGAGCTGGGAACCTCCCTCCCCACTTCTTGCTCCTGCTGCCTTTCAAGTCTCTCCGCTCTCCCTTTTTATCTTCTTCCCTAACCCTGGGAGAACGGGCGACTGCCCCATTGTCGTGGGCCTTTGCTCTCATTAGGCAGCTCAGCCACTGACACTGGTAACGGGGGTTGAACCCGGCTGTGTCACTGAGGGCAGCAGCTCTGGGACTCTCAGACACTGGGAGCCCCTCCCCTTGTAGGCCAAACTCCCCAGCTGGTCCCTGAAAGGGGCCCTTTGTGCAGAGTCATTTCCCTGCCCCACTCCAGCCCTTTCCCCAGGTCTCTCCATCACCTGGAGGCTCAGGCTCAGGGGCTGGTATTGTCAGAGTGGTTCCAGCCACTGGAGAAAGTGCCCCTGGGCTGGTCTCAGAGGGGTGTGATGAAGCGGGAATGTTCTTAATGTTTTCTCTGAATACCGAGTGTATGCCTCGGTTTCCCCATGTGTTACTCAAGTATCAAGCTGGTGGGATACAGGTGTGTGATCATTGCAGAGACCTCTAGAGGGCAGGTGTCACTACAGAGTGGCTTCCTGGGCATAGAGAATGGCCAAAATTCTGTATCCTGGCAAGCTATGGCCGGAGCCAGTCCTCTGCGAGGAGCCAGCCCAAGGTGCTGGAGAACAGTGAGAGAGGGAGAGGCCATGAGACCTGTTTTCCTGGGAAAGAGAGAAAGCATGGAGGAGGGGCAGGTGGGTGTCACTGAGGAGGTGGGGCTGGAAGCGGATCAGTCTTCTGGTTTGGGAGTCAGTGGGGAGAGTCCAGGGCTCGGGACTCTGGATTCCCCCCTAGATGGACTTTGCTGATTGCTCCTGATTTCTGTGCTAACAAGCTCTTTTCTATACTTTGTTCCCAGCAACCAATAAACCTTCTGTTTTCCAAGCCGGCTGAGAGTCACAGCTGACTGCGGAGGTGGGGTGCACGGTCCCTGTGAGGAGCGGGTCAGGCTTCTCCTTAGGCTGCCCCCAGGGTTCAGGCTGGGGCCACACACTCAGTGGGTGGGGGGGGAGTTGGGTAGTGCCCAGGGGCTGGGGTCCTGCCCCTACAGTATGGGGGGGGGGGGAATGGAACTTGCCTCCCTCAGCCCTAGATTCACCCCCCACCGGTTGTATCCTGTTCTTATCCCCGGCTCCTAGTCCCAGGCAGGGGGGCTGAAACAATCTGTACAGTGGGGGGGCGCTGAGAGCCATTGAACCAAACTGTAAACCCTGGATAGGATGGAAAACCCTTCAAGCCGGGGGGGCGACTGGACCCCACCAGCCTAGATCGAGCGCCTGAGCTGCCCCCCGCCCCCTGCCCTGATTGTGCCCCTAGGCCCCTCTCCTTCCCCGGCCCCCAGCTGGGCCCCCCACCCTGCATTCAGTTTGGCCCCTGCCCACCTTCTGCCCCCCTCAGATCTCCCTGAGCTGCAGCCTCCGTCCAGACCAGCGCGGCCAGGGGCAGGGAAACAAAGCAGGGGATGGGGGAGACGATGGGTGGTAACGTGATCATGCTCCCGCCCCGCACACACCGGGAGCTGGCGGCAGCTGGGCAGGGAATCGCAGCCAGCTCCGCTGGGAGCAGCCCGGGGGTGACGGGGGGGGGCGGGTCTCTCTCACCTTCCCTCCGAGCGGGGCCCCCTGGGGCAGGGGCCGGGCCGGGAAGGGGCCTGGCCGGGCTGGGGGCTCTGCCCTGGGAGAGGCTCCTGGGGAGCAGCGGGAAGGGCCCTGCTGGAGATTCCCCTCTCCCGGCTGCAGCCCGGGCTCCGGGCTCCCAGCACCAGCCGCCGGGGCTCGGGGATCTCGCCAGGAGCCTGGAGCCAGAGTCACCGCAGCGGCTGCAAGTCACTTCCTGCGTCCAGGACTGACCCAGCGATCGCTCCCCCCAGAGCCGCCTCCCAGCTGCTCCTGGGTCCTAGCGATAAACCAATCACATGCAGCCCCCCTGCCCCACAACCTGCCTCCTGGGGGCCCCACCTCCCCTGAGCACAGGCAGCTTCTCCCCGCATTAAGGGGGCATCGTGCATAGAAGCCACCCTGTTAGTGACTGGACAGAAAGGATACATCCAGACCCCAGGGAGGGGGGAGAAGGGGCGTTTCTAATGGAGACTGGGGATTGTTCCAGAGACTCCCCAATAGCCTCATGGGGGTGAGAGGTTCTGGTCCTAGAGAGGCTGCCCAGAGCCCTAGCAGCAGGGGAGACATTTCTGGGGGACACTGATTCTGTGTGGCACCTCACCCTAGACACAGGAATGTCGTTTTTCAAGGGCTTAATTTGTGCCAGGGCTTCCCAGGGGTGAGCCCCGGCCAGCACCTCTGGGCCTGGCAGTTCAGAGCCCCGGCACCTCTGGGCTTGCTGCATCAATTATTAATGTAAAAAAAAAATTCCACCCTGGGAGTTTCTGCCATAGGACTTGGAAAGAGGATGAGAATGTATTTACACCTCAGGTAAATAGACCCCTCAAGCTAAAGAGAGGGGGTGTGACCCCATCCATTGCACCAGAGGGGGCAGGAACTAAATGATTTGCATTTTAGCAGACATACAGCTCTGGCAGGGGAGAAATAGCCGGATCCTGCCCTGAAAACAGGGCCTGTCACCTGGCTCACAGCTCAAAATAGACTTTTGTCGCCTTCAGAAGAATCCATTTCACAGTTCATTGGATTCTGGAAGAGATGGATCCAGCCACTGTGTTTAAGTTGAACTGTTTGGTGACTCTGGGGGAAATTAACAAACTGTTGCCCCTTGACTCCTTAAAGGGAGAACAACCTTAACATTCCTCTGACTGTTCCAGGACAGGGCTGGACTTTTCACAACACCCCTTCCTGGGAACCTTCGGGGCTGGGCAGAGCCGGAGCTCTGAAACCTGGCAAGGGGGGAGGATCTCAGACCCCAGGCTCCAGCCTCTGCATCTGCTCTGCTAATTTTATCCCTACAGCCTGAGCCCCTCTCCCTGCCCCCCTCCCCAGCCAGAGTCAGCAGACCCCCACTCTGAGACTTGTTGCAGTGTCTTTTGTTTGAGTTTTGGCTTTGTTTTATTTTTAGACATACCCTGAATGAGGCAGGGTCCTGTGTTAATGAGCGCTGCAGTGTGTGATCCTGTCATTAAAGATCATACAATAATGCACAGACACAAGGAGGCTGGACTAACAAGGCCCAGACATCCTTGATTGTGGCCCTGCCTCAGACTGCTCGACTTCGCAGCGTTCAGAACATGCTTTTACTGTAATATTTTGAGGGTAAAGTGGATAGAAATCCCCTCCAGTTTTCCGGCTCTACCATAGAATTAATAGGCAGATATTACATCCTCCAATCTTGCCCCTTTTCTCTCCAATAATCAAATATTGCGGTACACATTTTCCCCTCTATTCACTTACTGAATTTTAGTGCACCGCCCTCAGATGTTGATCACTTTCTCTCTGTTGAAGGATTACTAATATAATCTCTGCATAAGGATCACTTATTTATCCTTTAAATACCCACTTGATACAAAACGTTTCTGATTTTGCTTTTTTCCTGTTGACAGCCAATTTTTCCTCATTTTCTTCTCATTATCAAATGCGGCTATAAATTCTCCTCAACATTCACAGATTATTTCTCTCTGGAATTACTGAATGATACCAGATTCCCTCAGTTTGGGAGGAAATTGACCGCCCTGAGTCATTCCCACTGAAGGGAGTTGGGATTTAAACCCGACAAGGATCAACTTTCCCAGTGACATTTGTGATGTTTCCTCCCTGTTCAAGGAGCTGTGGTGTTGATATGGGGATGTCTCATTCCCAGCAGTGGGTAAAATGTTAATAAATTCCTCATTCATAGCTCCAGCGTTAAATGGAAAAGTGGGGTTTGGGATGCAGTTAGCATGGCATCCTCCTATGGTAAAAACAAGCTGTAGGGAGTCTGTTGTCACAGGGGGGAAATCCCTGCTTCACAGTCTTTTAGGTGCCTTAAGAATGGTATTAACTGTGCTTTTGAGGGGAAAAGAGAATAAATTAGGTGAGACAGGTTGGAGCTGTGGCTGGCATCCAATCCTGCTCCCTATAAGACAAAAGAAAACAACGATCCACAAAAGGGGAGAGAATAGCTCAGCAAAGACAGAAAACCCAGCCTCTGCGGTCAGGGCTCAGTCTCACTTGCAGCCTCACTGCAGGAGAAACCCGGCGCGGCCTGCCGGCTGATCAGCCCCTCTGAGACATGGCAAACCTCTCTCTGCATTGGGCTGGCTAAGGCAGCATTGCTTTGAGCTGCCTCTCTGGTCACAGGCTACCGGCACTGGTGCAGAATGTGGCACTGTCTTGGCTGGCTGAGCCAGACGTGCAGGAGACAGAAGGTAAAAGGAGAGGGAGAGAGCAGAAGAAGGGGGGGGAGAAAATGATGCATGATGGGAAGGGTGGCAGGAGACCCCCAAGTCTCACAACTGAGGGGGAGTTCAGGATTTAGCTGAAGCTGGTGGAGTTGAGGATGTCGGCTGGTTCCCCCGCTCTGACTAGCCTTGGTCAGGTCGTCCTTGAGCATCAGGATGATGAAAGCCCATCAGTGTCGTGCTGGGTCCCAGGAGACATCGGGGTTTGGTAGCCACGATGCTCAATCTTGCTCCTTCCTGTCCCTGGGAGCCCCAGAGAAAATGTCCGAGCAGGAGAGCGAAGGAGCTAGTCACGAGAGATGCAGTGTGGGGTGAGTGGGGCAGAGACAGTCTCTCTTGTCTCCACGCAGGACACTGCAGTAGATGGGGAGGGGGTTGTGACAGGTTTCTCCTAGGGTGCCATCTAGAACTGGGGTACCACTGAGCCCCTCTATCCAACCAGCCTGTGCTCCCTATACACTGTACTGCTGTGATCAGCCTGCCAGGCCCTCTCCCAGGTGTCACACATACAGGTAGGGACACACCCAGCTGAGTTCATACAGACTCTAATCAGCTCTGCATGGGAAGGCACAGCTAAGGCACCAGAGAGTTCCTAAGCCACGCACCCCGTTCTGGAGTTGAAACCCAAAATTATACCATCCTGCGTTTCACAGGGAACTGTACAGTGTAAGCTCCTGAAATTCGCCCCCTCCCTCAACATGGAGAGGAATATACACAGCTTTCTGCCCCAAGTTATGTCTTCCCCACACACTGGTTTTAGATAAAGCAAAACCAAGTTTATTAACTACAAAAGTTAGATTTTAAGTGATTATAAGGGATAGCAAGCAGATCAAAGCAGATTACCTAGCAAATAAACAAAACACCTTTTCAATGATATTTCACATGACCTATCGTGTATAAAATACATCATAGTTATGCCATAATCATAATAGTATCTCTATGAAGAATATGGGATGCAGTGTCACAATGATCATCTGGGCTATCATGTTCCCCATTTCCCTCTGGCCTCAATGCTGGGTGTCGGCCTGGGTTCAAGGCTGGCCCAGGTCTGTTGACATCCCTGGCTCTCTTCTTGCCTGCTTGCCCAACCTCAGCATCTCAGCAATAGGGAGATGCTACCCCCACCCATTATTCTTTTTGGGATGTTGTTCATGGCCCTTTAGAGCTCAGGGGCAGCTTCACACAACACTCACCATTCTAGTTTCTCTCTGGAACTGGTGCAGCGAGTTCACAGTTCTGAGCTTCAGCCATCTGTCTCTGAGGAGCAAACCCAGCAGTTTCCCAGCTCTGTTCCCACACCTTCTCCCCCCTCCTGACGGTATCTCACATCTCTGCAGGGATCTGGCCACAACTTCATTCTCCATTTCAGTGTCTGCCTCTCGCGCAGTGTGACTCTAGCTTGTACCGTCAGTGTTTGTGCTGAGAGATACTGATCATTGTCATTGTTCAAACCACACACAAAAATCTCATGACAAAGGGTTAGATAAAGATTCAAATAAAATCTAAAAAGGACAATTTTGGCAAATGACCATTTCTCTCATGAAGTCCTCAACAAATCTGAGCTACATCCTGTCAAACTAAACCAATATCAAAGTATGTGACCTAACGACCTTCACGAAGAGAGAAAAACCCACAATCTCGGGTGGGTGGCTTTCACATTCATAAAGTGAAATCTCAGAGAATCCTTTAAGGATATGTCTACACTACAAAATTAGGTCGAATTTATAGAAGTCGATTTTTAGGAAGCCATTTTATACAGTCAAATGTGTGTGTCCCCACTAAGCGCATTAAGTTGGCGGAGTGCGTCCACAGTACCGTGGCTAGCGTCGACTTTCGGAGCGTAGCACTGTGGGTAGCTATCCCACAGTTCACGCAGTCTCCGCTGCCCATTGGAATTCTGGGTTAAGCTCCCAATGCCTGATGGGGCAAAAACATTATTGCGGGTGGTTTTGGGTGTATGCTGTCAGTCGCCCCTCCCTCCGTGAAAGCAACAGCAGACAATTGTTTCGCACCTTTTTTCCGTGCAGATGCCATACTGCTTTCAGCAGACAGTGCAATAGGACTGCTAACGGTCATCATCCAACCACCGCTTCCACTGCAACTCTGCTCTCCTGGTCTTGTCTCGCCATAACACGGCAAGCGTGCAGCCCGCTCAGCTCAGCTCACCGACATCACCGCTGTTGTGTCCTGGTGCTGCTGGCAGCAGGCGGTGCAGTAGGACTGCTAACTGTCGTCATCCACCACTTCTGCTGCAACTCTGCTCTGCTGCTATTGTGTCAATAGCGAATTTCTCCATGTTGTCTGTCATGAGCTCCCAGGTACGTATGTTCTTCCTCGGGAAATTTGCGCGGTGCTAACCGTCGTCCTCCACAGCTTCCGCTGCAACTCTGCTCTCCTGCTCTCATGAATCCACCTCGTAGGTCCTTTCGTCATTCTCTATAAATATCTATTCTCATGGCATCCATCGTCAGCCACCGCTTCCGCTGCAACTCTGCTCTCCTGCAGACGTCATACCACGGCAAGCATAGAGCCCGCTCAGATCACCGCAGCAGTTATGAGCATTGTAAACACCTCGCGCATTATCCTGCAGTATGTGCAGAACCAGAACCTGCAAAAGCAGGTGAGGCGGCGACGGCAGCATGGTGACGAGACTGATGAGGACATGGACACAGACTTCTCTCAAAGTACGGGCCCTGGCAATTTGGACATCCTGGTGGCAATGGAGCAGGTTCATGCTGTGGAACACCGATTCTGGGCCCGGGAAACAAGCACAGACCAGTGGGACTGCAGAGTGTTGCAGGTCTGGGATGATTCCCAGTGGCTGCAAAACTTTCGCATGCGTAAGGGCACTTTCACGGAACTTTGTGACTTGCTTTCCCCTGCCCTGAAGCGCAAGAATACCAAGATGAGAGCAGCCCTCACAGTTCACAAGCGAGTGGCGATAGCCCTCTGGAAGCTTGCAACGCCGGACAGCTACCAGTCAGTCAGGAATCAATTTGGAGTGGGCAAATCTACTGTGGGAGCTGCTGTGATCCAAGTAGCCAACGCAATCACTGAGCTGCTGCTATCAAGGGTAGTGACTCTGGGAAATGTGCAGGTCATAGTGGATGGCTTTGCTGCAATGGGATTCCCTAACTGTGGTGGGGTGATAGACGGAAGGCACATCCCTATCTTGGGACCGGACCACCTTGGCAGCCAGTACGTAAACCACAAGGGGTACTTTTCAATGGTGCTGCAAGCACTGGTGGATCACAAGGGACGTTTCACCGACATCAACGTGGGATGGCCAGGAAAGGTACATGATGCTCGCATCTTCAGGAACTCTGGTCTGTTTGAACAGCTGCAGGAAGGGACTTACTTCCCAGACCAGAAAATAACTGTTGGGGATATTGAAATGCCTATAGTTATCCTTGGGAACCCAGCCTACCCCTTAATGCCATGGCTCATGAAGCCATACACAGGTACCCTGGACAGTAGTAAGGAGCTGTTCAACTATAGGCTAAGCAAGTGCAGAATGGTGGTAGAATGTGCATTTGGACATTTAAAAGCACGCTGGCGTAGTTTACTGAGTCGATTAGACCTCAGTGAAACCAATATTCCCATTGTTATTACTGCTTGCTGTGTGCTCCACAATATCTGTGAGAGTGAGGGGGAGACGTTTATGGTGGGTTGGGAGGTTGAGGCAAATCGCCTGGCTGCTGATTACGCACAGCCAGACACCAGGGCAATTAGAAGAGCATAGCTTGGTGCGCTGCGCATCAGAGAAGCTTTGAAAACCAGTTTCATGACTGGCCAGGCTACGGTGTGACAGTTCTGTTTGTTTCTCCTTGATGAAAACACATCCCCTTGGTTCACTCTACTTCCCTGTAAGCCAACCGCCCTCCCCCCTTCGATCACCACTTGCAGAGGCAATAAAGTCATTGTTGTTTCAAAATCATGCATTCTTTATTAATTCATCACACAAATAGGGGGATAACTGCCAAGGTAGCCCTGGAGGGGTGGGGGAGGAGGGAAGCACCGGGTGGAGTGGTGGATGAGGGAAGGACAAGGCCACAGTGCACTTTAAAACTTATTGAATGCCAGCCTTCTGTTGCTTGGGCAGTCCTCTGGGGTGGAGTGGTTGGGTGCCGGGAGCCCCCCCTCGTGTTCTTGGGCATCTGGGTGAGGAGGCTATGGAACTTGGGGAGGAGGGCGGGCAGTTACACAGGGGCTGCAGCGGCGGTCTGTGCTCCTGCTGCCTTTCCTGCAGCTCAACCAGACAACTGAGCATATCAGTTTGATCCCCCAGTAGCCTTAGCATTGCATCCTGCCTCCTCTCATCATGCTGCTGCCACCACCTCTCTTCTTGCTCCCGCCACCTCTCATCTTGCTCATCCCTCCTGTCCTCGCGTTCATTTTCTGCTTTCCTGGACTCTGCCATTGTTTGCCTCCACGAATTCTGCTGAGCTCTTTCAGTGCGGGAGGACTGCATGAGCTCAGAGAACATTTCATCGCAAATGCATTTTTTTTTGCCTTTTTATCTGTGCTAGCCTCTGGGACGGAGATGATAGGGGGAGCGTTGAAACATTTGCAGCTGCGGGAGGGAAAAAAGGGAGAGTAGTATTTAAAAAGACATTTTAGAGAACAATGGGTAGACTCTTTCACGGTGAACCAAGCTGTTAACATTACCTAGCACATGTGCTTTCAGTACAAGGTCGCATTTTGCCTCTTATATTGCCGGTCTGGTGTGAGAGATCACACATGCAGGCCGAGCAACAGAATTTGGCTTGCAGGCAGCCATGGTAAGCCACAGTCTTTCAGCTTCTTCAACCTTCATAACATGTGGGAATGGTTTCAAACAGCAGCGCTCTCCTTTCCCATACCAAGCACCCATTGGGTTGGCCATTTAAAAGAAGAGGCTGCGGTTTTCGGGTTAACGTGTAGCACAAACCCAACTACCCCCCCCCCACCACCACCACCACCACCACCAAATTCTCTGCAATGTCCCCTTAATAATGTCCCTGGAGGATTTCCGCTCCATCCCCAGACACGTTAACAGACTTTTCCAGTAGCTGTACTGGCCATGAATACATCCCAAGTCTTCAGGGCAAATTAATCATTAAACACGCTTGCTATTAAACCATGTATTATATTTACAAAGGTACACTCACCAGAGGTGCCTTCTCCGACTTCATGGTCCTGGAGCCCGCCTTGGGAAAGTTGGGAGGGTATTGGCTCCAGGGTGATAAACAGTTCCTGGCTGTCGGGGAGAAGGGTTTCTCCGCTTGCCTGCTGTGCACTATCCTCCTCATCTTCCTCATCCCCGACATCCTCATCCCTGTTGCGTGAGACTCCCCCCTTGCAGGTGTCCACAGATAGGGGTGGGGTAGTGGTGGGGACACCCCCTAGAATGCAATGCAGCTCATCATAGAAGCGGCATGTCTGGGGCTCTGACCCGGAGTGGCTGTTTGCCTCTTTGGTTTTTTGGTAGGCTTGCCTGAGGAGCTCCTTAATTTTCATGCGGCACTGCTGCGGGTCCCTGGTATAGCCTCTGTCCATCATACCTTTGGAGATTTTTTCAAATATTTTCGCATTTCGTCTTTTGGAACGGAGTTCTGATAGCACGGATTCGTCTCCCCATACAGCGATCAGATCCAGTACCTCCCGTTTGGTCCATGCTGGAACTCTTTTGCGACTTTGGGACTGCATGGTCACCTCTGCTGATGATCTCTGCATGGTCACCTCTGCTGATGAGCCACGCTGGTCAAACAGGAAATGAAATTCAAAAGTTCCTGATGCTTTTCCTGTGTACCTGGCTAGTGCATTTGAGTTTAAAGTGCTGTCCAGAGCGGTCACAATGGAGCACTCTGGGATAGCTCCCGGAGGCCAATACCGTCGAATTCCGTCCACACTACCCCAAATTTGACCCAGCAATGTCAATTTCAGCACTAATCCCCTCTTCGGGGAGGAGTACAGAAATTGATTTTAAGAGCCCTTTAAGTCAACAAAAATGGCTTTGTCATGTGGATGGGTGCAGGATTAAATTGATCTAAGGCTGCTAAATTCGACCTCAACTCGTAGTGTAGACCAGGGCTAAGACTTAAAATCAAGGGGGAAAAAGGTACCTGATTTCTTCTGAAGTGGCTAAAAAGGCTTAATTTCTCGCCTCATTATTTGGTTTTATTAGTTGCAAAAGTTTTAGCATCAATATAATTAAAGAAAGAGAAAGAAAGACAAAAAACCTTCCCATCTACAAATGATCTGGATTAGCCTAGAAAAAGCCAGGAAGCACTTTTACCAATAGATGGAAACAGGGTTATAAAATCTAAAAGGTCAAACTGTGCTTTGAGGTTCATTGGGATTTCCCCGCCCATTCCCAGGTGTGTGACACTTCCTTCTCCAGCACTCAGGAGTCTGATTTAAGGTCATAGACATAAAAATGGTGATTCCTAAACATGGAGAGCCAGGGACATGGTGGTAAGTGACACCTTGGAAGGTGGAGGGGTAGAATGGAGACAGGATAAAACTCTCCATCACTTGGACAGAGGCTGCTCTATCGAGAGTGGAGCGTGATAGTGCTGGGGGAAGGAGGAAATCCCTCAGACTCACCCCATTGCCCTAAATTAGCACAGAAGTTAAAACACCACCTTTTACTGTCCCTGCTCCCACTTTTTTAGTATCTAGTTAATTCTGGTGCATAAGGGAGAAAATGGACAAACACTTAAATGCTTTTCAGTACGGCCTGGAGTAATGTGAGACTATCTGGGAATGAGACAATCCAGCCCCAAAGGGGGAACTCAGGGACTAATGATCACTCTGCGAATGGGAGGGGGTCAGAACACATAAGTAAAGGTATGACTTTGTTATGGATTCGCAGAAGTCACGGAATCTGTGACTTCCAGAGACCTCTGTGACTTCAGCCCATGGTGGCTCAGAGCTGCGGGGTCCCCCTGCTGCCCCCAGTAGCCAAGAGCTGCCCCTGGAGCTCTAAGCTGCTGCAGGCTGTGGGGGTACCCTGCAGTACTCAGCTGCTGGGGTGTCCCCCAGATCTATGAGTCACTGCGGGGGGCAATGCCCCCCCGCAGCTCCCAGCTGTCACGGGCAGCAGGGGCCCCGGAGCTCCAAGCCATGGCAGGCAGGGGGCCCATGCAGCTCCCAGCCAGGGCACCCACATCTGCCCAGCTGCCATGGGATCCCAGAGCCCAGCAGCAATGGGTGCTGCAGCCTTCTGCCTCCCCATTTTGTCACTGATATTATTAGTAAATGTCATGGACAGGTCACGGGCTTCTGTGAATATTTCTTTATTGCCTGTCACCTGTCCATGACTTTTATTAAAAATATCCATGACAAAATCTTAGCCTTACACATAAGATGCTCAGGCTGAGTTTACACTAGGAAATCTGGTGGAGGGTCACAGAGATGCGCTGGCTAATCCCAACCACATTTCCTACCATAGTCAGATGCTGCGGAGGCAGAGGTGGGACCTCTTGGCCTCTCACAAACGGCTCTGTGGGAATCAGTCTCTCTCAGTGGTGCTGTCTGAATGCAGAGGGGGCAGAAGAGGAGAGTGATGAGAGGCAGCACCCCTCTACCCCTGTGCTCTCCCTCGCCTCTTATCCCATCATCCCCAAACACTCTATAGCCCCAGCAGCCAGCTCCCCCTGCTTTCCAGCTACCTCAGCCCCAAGCATTCAATCCCCAGTGATCTCCCCAAAACCCATCCTCCTGGTCCCTCAATATTTGATCCCCCAGAACTCAACACCCTGGGGGATTTGGGGAGTGGAGGAGTTACCAGCCCACAGGGACACTCCCTCTGCAGGGAACAGCCCCAGGTCAGTGGGGGAGCCCAACCCAGGGGCTGGTGAAAGATGGGGGGTGGGGACAGGTGTCTAGAGTGAAGGTGGGGCCTGGCCCAAGTGCCCTTCTCCTCATCTCCATGGCAGGGGGATCCCGGCTGGGAGGGGAAGGGAGTGGGGGGAACCTCAGCCAGGCAGAGGGAGCGGCTGGTGGAGTTTCTCTCTCTCCCTTCCCCCACCTGTGGCCCATCAGCTCAGCAGCCAGGGCTGCAGCAGGGGGGAGGGGCTGATCAGGGCTCCTCCTCCTCTGCTTGGGGTTTGCTTAGACCAGGCAGAGCCAGAGGGTCACTGACCAGCTGATGCTCGGCTGCTGCTGAAGCCTCACCCCAGCGATGGGCAGCTGGATCCTTGAGAGACAAATGCCCCTGATGTGTGTGGGAACGAGGAAATGGGTTTGTCACCATGGCCAGCCCTAGTCAGGGCACTCAGAGAATTTCCCTGCTGTGTGGAGGAGTCTCTGATGTCAGCTCCACTTGGAGCATTTTCCACACTGAGAACATCTCAGAGGTTTCTTCCCTGTGCGGATTTGCGGATCCCTGATACTCCGGGAGCACCAAATGAAGCTTCTCCCACAATGAAGGTTTCTCTGTTGTGTTGATCACTGATGTGTGAAGTCAAATTCAATCTTTTCCTGCAGTCAAGCTATTTCTAGGGTCTCTCACCTTTGTGGATTTTCTGATGTTTGGTCAGCGCTGAGCTCTTATTGAAGCTTTCCTCACAGTCAAGGCATTTATAAGGTCTCTCTCCTGTGTGGATTCTCCCATGTTGAGTAAGGTCTGAGCGCTGACTGAAAGTTTTCCCACAGTCCAGGCATTTATGGGGTTTCTCTCCTGTGTGAACTCTCTGATGTCTAGTAAGCTTTGAGTTATGAATAAAAGTTTTCCCACACTCAAGGCATTTATAGGGTCTTTCTCCTGTGTGGATTCTCCCATGTTTAATAAGGAATGAACTTTCCATAAAACTTTTCCCACACTCAAGGCATTTGTAGGGTCTCTCTCCCATGTGGATTCGCCCATGTTTAATAAGGGATGAACTTTCCATAAAACTTTTCCCACACTCAAGGCATCCATAGGGTCTCTCTCCTGGATGGATTCTCCTATGTTGACTAAGGTGTGAGCTTTGACTGAAAGTTTTCCCACAGTCCAGGCATTTATAGGGTCTTTCTCCTGTGTGGATTCTCCCATGTTTAATAAGGGATGAACTTTCCATAAAACTTTTCCCACACTCCAGGCATTTATAAGGTCTCTCTCCTGTGTGGGTTCTCTGATGTGTAGTAAGCTTTGAGTTATGAATAAAAGTTTTCCCACACTCCAGGCATTTATAAGGTCTCTCTCCTGTGTGGGTTCGTTGATGTGTAGTAAGATGTGACTTCTGAATAAAACTTTTCCCACACTCAAGGCATCCATAGGGTCTCTCTCCTGTGTGGGTTCTCTGATGTTTAGTAAGCTTTGAGTTATGAATAAAAGTTTTCCCACACTCCAGGCATTTATAAGGTCTCTCTCCTGTGTGGGTTCTCTGATGTGTAGTAAGCTTTGAGTTATGAATAAAAGTTTTCCCACACTCCAGGCATTTATAAGGTCTCTCTCCTGTGTGAACTTTCTGGTGTATAGTAAGTTGTGACTTCTGAATGAAGCTTTTCCCACAGTCCAAGCAGTTATGGGGTCTCTCTCCTGTGTGGATTGCCTGATGTCTAGTAAGTTTTGTTCTGTCCACAAAACTTTTCCCACAGTCGAAGCATTTATATGGTTTGTCACCTGTGTGGATTCTCTGATGCTTAAGAAGGACTGAGTAATGAATGAAATTTTTCCCACACTCAAAGCATTTATATGGTCTCTCTCCTGTGTGGATTCTCCTATGTTTAATAAGGTATGAGCTCTGACCAAAAGTTTTCCCACAGTCCAAGCATGTATACGGTTTCTCTCTGGTGTGGGTTCTCTCATGTTTAATAAGGTTCCATCGCGCATTGAAAACTTTCTCACACTGAAGGCATTTATAGCGTCTCTCTCTTGTGTTCAGACATGGATGTCTAATAAAGTTTGAGTGATGAATGAAACTTTTACCACACTGAAGGCATTTATATGGTCTCTCTCCCGTGTGGATTTTCCTATGTTGAGTAACGTGTGAGCGCTGACTGAAAGTTTTCCCACACTCCAGACATTTATAAGGTCTTTCTCCTGTGTGCGTTCTCTGATGTGTATTAAGGGTTGATTTCAAATTGAAACTTTTCCCACACTCAAGGCATTTATAAGGTCTTTCTCCTGTGTGGATTCTCTGATGTGCAGTAAGGTGTGAACGTTCAATAAAACCTTTCCCACACTCGAGGCATTTATAGGGTCTTTCTCCTGTGTGGATTCTCTGATGTGCAGTAAGGTGTGATCTCTGACTAAAACTTTTCCCACACTCAAGGCATTTATATGGTCTCTCTCCTGTGTGCAGTCTCTGGTGTATAAGAAGACATGGCTTCTTACTGAAGCTTTTCCCACAGTCTACACATTTATAGGACTTCTGTCCTGTGTGGGTTTTCCAGTGTGTAATAAGGTTTGCACTGAAATGGAAACTTTTCCCACAGTCAAGGCATTTGTAAGCTTTCTTGTGACTTGTCTGCTGGACTGTGGTTTCCTTGGGATCCTTGCATCCTCCGCCATATTCAATGGATTCATCCAGTTTTTTCCTGGGATAGTTTCCCAGCTGCATCTCTGATCTATGTCGATCTCCCCAGGCATTTCCCTGCTCCAAGCACTGGGAAAAATTCCCTTCAGCTCTTCTCAAAACCATCTCCTGCAATTCCACTTTCCCAGGACCTTCCTCCTGCTGATTCTCCTCCTTGTTCTCACTCACTGTCCTATCACCTGCTGGGAGAGAGAGAATCCAGACACTAGGAGTCACTGCCTGTGCCGGGGAGAAAGGACAGAAAGGGGAACAGCAAAGAGGGAAAATACAACACAGTGACTACTGGGGAGATGGAGACACTGGATTCTGCCTCCACATCCCACCCAAACACTCCCAGGGAAGGAAAGTCAGGGAGGAAATTCCCGACAGCTAACAGCATCGGTGGGAAGCTGTGACTAATATTTGCCTTCATGATGCGACGCCTGCTGACTGCAGCTCTGACCTGGGTGAGACGGGGCAGAACTGAGGGCTCTGGCTCATGGCACATTTTGGGAGTCCCAGCTTTTTCCTTCACTCTCAAGATGGTTCAGTCTCAGTTTCCCTGACTCCTTACCTGTGCAGGAGCCTCTCGGGCTTTCCCTTTCCTCACCGGCCTGGAGATCCGGGACCCACGGCTCTTCCCCTCGTTCCAGCCGGGCGATCAGCTCAGGTTTGGGAATGGGGAATCCTGTGCAGGGGATGAAATCAGGCAAGTTCAGGGCGCATGGAGCACTGGTCGAGTATTTGTCACAAGGAACATTCGCTGAGTTTAACCTGACCCTACATGGGACTGTGGTAACTCAGACCCTTTGGGAGTAGCAGGCATCTGGGGTGGGGGGTGTTGTCACGCCCTCACTAGGAGTTCTCAGGGTAGATGCGCTCTGGGGGACTTTCTGGCACACGCAACTCTGGTGTTAAACTCCTGCCTATTTCCAAACCAGCACATAGGTGCTGGAACTAGCCGTGTTGGGGGAGCTGCCGCACCTCCTGCCTTGAAGTGGGTTCCATTATATCCAGGGTTTCCAGTTTGGTTCAATGGCTCTCAGCACCCCCACTGTACAAACTGTGCCAGCACCCCTGAGCCTGCAGCACCGAGAGCCCTTCACAGGGATGGAGCTAGTCCCAAGAGGGCCAGTGAACGGCGTGTGAAGGAGAAATAATACAGGCAGGACAATCCCCTGCTTCTGGCTCCTTGAAAGCTGGAGAGATGGGGATGAATTAGCCTGTCCATTCGGTTTCTCTCTCCCCTGTTCCCTTGCATGGGGTATGGAGATGAAAGTATCTCTCACAGTGGAGCTGTGGACTCTACCAGGGGTTCCCAATCTTTTTCTCTCTAAGGCACCCCAACATGGTATAAAAATGCCACGGCCCACCTCTGGAACACCAACAGTTTTTCTGCATATAAAAGCCAGGACCAGCATTAGGGGTAGCAAGCAGCGCAATTACTCGGGGTCCCTCTCTACATGGGGCCCCACAATGCTAAGTTGCTCAGGCTTTAGCTCCAGCCCTATGCAGTGGGGCTTCCACTTTGTGCCCTGGGCCCCAGAAAATCTAATGCCGGCCCTGCTTGGCGGCCTCCCTGACACCTGCTTGCGGTCCCAGGGGCCCCTGGTTGAGAACCACGGCACTAGGCGACCCATACCATCCTAATCCAACCAAGCAGAGTCAGACATGCAGACCCCACGGCTTATAATAGCTGAGGGCACAGGAATCCCTTACCCAGCGAGGTCACCATCTCGTAGTTCTCCTGCATGACGTCCCTGTAGAAGGCTCTCTGAGCGGGGTCCAGCAGAGCCCCCTGCCCCTGGGTGAAATACACAGCCACCTCCTCGAAGGTCACCGGCATCTGGAACAACAAGAGTCCTGCACTCAGCACCTGCTGCCCCAGCCACAATCCCGCTATTCATGGGGGAGGAGGCCCAGAAAAGCAGAATCCCTCCTCCCCTCCCCCCCGCACTCTGCTCAGAGCAGCCAGGAGGCTTCAGGGGGTGGGGAGAAGGTGAGAGCAGGGCAGGGCAGGGTCTTCTCATTTCCCACACACCTGCCAGCCACAGGCTGATAGGGGAAGCAGAGCTCTGAGCCAGGGACAGGGACAGGAATCCCGACAGCTTCCCTTTGTATTTCACAGCAACCTCTGGGTAGTGGGGTCAGGCTCCAGCACTGGGAGCCTGGTCAGTTTCCCCAGCCCTGCCCAGGGGGGTGTTTCCTGGTTCAGAAATGGAGAAATGTTTTCCCTCCTCACACCCGCCAATGGGCCTGTTCTGCACGGCCCGGGCTGGCTCCCCCAGCCCCGCACACACCGGGAGCTGGCGGCAGCTTTCCCGGGCCCAGGGCGGGAATCGCAGCCAGCTCCGCTGGGAGCAGCCTGGGGCCAAACCCCCCCCTGCAGCCCGGGGGTGGGCGGATCTCTCTTACCTTCCCTCCGAGCGGGGCCCCCTGGGGCAGGGGCCGGGCCGGGAAGGGGCCTGGCCGGGCTGGGGGCTCTGCCCTGGGAGAGGCTCCTGGGGAGCAGCGGGAAGGGCCCTGCTGGAGATTCCCCTCTCCCGGCTGCAGCCCGGGCTCCGGGCTCCCAGCACCAGCCGCCGGGGCTCGGGGATCTCGCCAGGAGCCTGGGAACCAGAGTCACCGCAGCGGCTGCGAGTCACTTCCTGCTGCCGGGCCTGAGCCCAGCGATCGCTCCCCCCAGAGCCGCCTCCCAGCCGCTCCTGGGTCCTAGCGATCAACCCACGGCCTTGCAGCCCCCCTACCCCAGACCCTGCCTCCTGGTGCCCCACCGCCCCTGGGCTCCAGTAGCTTCTCCACATTAAGGGGGCATCGTGCATAGAAGCCACCCTGTTAGTGACCAGACAGAAAGGATACATCCAGACCCCAGGGGATGGGGAAGAAGGGGCGTTTCTAATGGAGACTGGGGATTGTTCCTCAAGCACATGGGGATGAGATGTCCTGGTCCTAGAGAGGCTGCCCAGAGCCCTAGCAGCAGGGGAGACATTTCTCGGGGACACTGACTCTGTGTGACACCTCACCCTAGACACAGGAATGTCGTTTTTCCAGGGCTTAATTTGTACCAGGGCTTTCCAGGGGTGAGCCCCAGCTAGCACCTCTGGGCTTGGCAGTTTAGAGCCCCAGCCAGTGGTGCAGAAACACTATGAATAGTGGGGGTGCTGAAAGTCAGTGTCTTTATCCCTGTCCCTTTATCCCTTTATTCCTCCCTCTCAAGCCAGCAGCAGGATCCCAGGGGTGGGAGGCCAGCAGCTGGGAGCCGGGCCCTGGTGGACCAGCAGACAGGATGCAGGGTGCCAGCAGCACAGTCCTGGCTAAAACCTGAGGGTGCTGCATCACCTCCTGTACCTCTAGTTCCCGTGCCTATGGCCCCAGCACCTCTGGGCTTGGCAGTTCAGAGCCCCGGCACCTCTGGGCTTGCTGCATCAATTATGAATGTAGAAAAAAAAATTTCCCCTGGGAGTTTCTGCCATAGGACTTGGAAAGAGGATGAGAATGTATTTATGAATGTATTTACATCTCAGGTAAACAGACCCCTCAAGCTAAAGAGAGGGGCTGTGACCCCATCCATTGCACCAGAGGGGGGCAGGAACTAAATTATTTGCATTTTAGCAGACGCACAGCTCTGACTGGGGAGAATGAAGCAGGACCCTGCCCTGAAAACAGAGGGCCTGTCACCTGGCTCACAGCTCAAAATAGACTTTTGTCTGGAGGTCATCCTGAGAAGAATCCATTTCAAAGGTTCATTGGATTCTGGAAGAGATCAATCCAGCTCCTGTATTTTAATTGAACTGTTGGATGACTCTGGGGGAAAGTAACAAACTGTTGCATATGGACTCCTTAAAGGTTGAACAACCTTAACATTCCTCTGACTGTTCCAGGACAGGGCTGGACTTTTCACAACACCCCTTCCTGGGAACCTTCGGGGCTGGGCAGAGCTGGAGCTCTGAAACCTGGCAAGGGGTGAGGATCTCGGACCCCAGGCTCCAGCCTCTGTGTCTGCTCTGCTAATTTTATCCCTACAGCCTGAGCCCCTCTCCCTGCCCCCCTCCCCAGCCAGAGTCTGCTGACTCCCACTCTGAGACTTGTTGCAGTGTCTTCTTTTGCTTGAATTTTTGTATTGTTTTATTTTTGCAGTGTAGATAGACATACCCTGAATGAGGCAGGGTCCTGTGTTAATGAGCGCTGCAGATTTCATAGACAGATATTACATCCTCCAATCTTGCCCCTTTTCTCTCCAATAATCATATATTGCGGTACACATTTTCCCTTTATTCACTTACTGAATTTTACTGAATTTACTGCACCCCCCTGAGATGTTGATCACTTTCTGTTGAAAGATTACTAATATAATCTCTGCATAAAGATAATTTATTTTTCCTTTAAATAGCCACTTGATACAAAACCTTTCTGATTTTCCTGTCAATTTAGCCTGTGTGTGTAAATCTTCTCAGATTTTTCCTCATTATCAAATGCTGCTATAAATTCTCCTCAACATTCACAGATTATTTCTGTCTGGAATTATTGAATGATAATTCCCTCAGTTTGGGAGGAAATTGACCACCCAGAGTCATTCCTACTGGGGGACTTTGGGGTTTAAACCTGACAAGGATCGATTTTCCCAGCGAAATTTGAAAATGTAGATAGAATCATAGAATACCAGGGTTAGAAGGGACCTCAGGAGGTCATCTAATCCAACCCCCTGCTCAAAGCAGGACCAATCCCCAGACAGATTTTTACTCCAGTTCCCTAAATGGCCCCCTTAAGGATTGAAATCATAACACTGGGGTTTAGCAGGCCAATGCGCAAACCACTGAGCTATCCCTCCCCTCCCTGTTCAAGGAGCTGTGGTATTCATATGGAGATGTCGGTTAATCAGCCCCACTGAGACATGGCAAACTTCTCTCTGCATTGGGCTGGCTAAGCCGGCATTGCTTTGAGCTGCCTCTCCGGTCACAGGCTACCGGCACTGGTGCAAAATGTGGCACTGTCTTGGCTGGCTGAGCCAGACGTGCAGGAGACAGAAGGTAAAAGGAGAGGGAGAGAGCAGAAGAAGGGGGGGATGATGCATGAGGGGAAGGGTGGCAGGAGACCCCCAAGTCTCACATCTGAGGGGGAGTTCAGGATTTAGCTGAAGCTGGTGGAGTTGAGGATGTCGGCTGGTTCCCCTGCTCTGACTAGCCTTGGTCAGGTTGTCCTTGAGCATCAGGATGATGAAAGCCCAACAGTGCCATGCTGTGTCTCAGGAGACATCAGGGTTTGGTAGCGACAATGGTCAATCTTGCTCCTTCCTGTCCCTGGGAGCTCCAGAGAAAGTGTCCAAGCAGGAGAGTGAAGCAGCTCCCATTAATACCCTGTTTCCCCGAAAATAAGACATCCTCCAAAAATAAGGCCTACTTACAGTTTTGCCTCTCGTTGTAATATAAGGCATCCCCCCGATAATAAGACCTCCCCAATAATAAGGCATCCACTGATAATAAGGCATTTTTCATTTCTGAAAAATAAGACATCCCCTGAAAATAAGACCTAGCGCATCTTTGGGAGCAAAAATTA
Source organism: Malaclemys terrapin pileata (assembly GCF_027887155.1). Classification (NCBI taxonomy): domain Eukaryota; kingdom Metazoa; phylum Chordata; order Testudines; family Emydidae; genus Malaclemys; species Malaclemys terrapin. The sequence goes on along the minus strand of NC_071517.1, from coordinate 40,071,135 downwards.
ATATAAGACACTGTCTTATTTTCGGGGAAACAGGGTATTAACCTTTCAAGACACAGGTGAGATTTCAGCTATAACATTCGCTCCCATTTCCACAATTGTTCAGCCCCTAGTCCCAGTGATTGCAATGGGACTGAGGTAGAATTAGGCAGGGGGGTGAGCTAAGTTCCCTATTTAGTGCAGCGCAGAGAACCCACCTGGGGATCTACCGCGGCCGGGAGATGGGGGGCCCTCCCCCGGCCCAACCTAGTCTGGCCCCCAACCTGCCATGGCCAGGGCGGCCACCCAGCCCCAACTATGCCATGGACTGGACCTGCTGCGGCTGGCGTGCATCTACCCCAGCCCGGCCCCAGCCATCTCGCCTGGCCCAGCCCTGAACCCGAACCCGGGTGGCATGGCCCGGCCACGAACCCAGGCAGCCCGGCCTGGACCCAGCTGAGGACGGAGCAATGCAACACGGCCCGGAATCAGCTGGGGTGGCCTGGCTCGGAGCCAGCCACGGCAAGGGTGGTCCTGCCCGAACCCGGGTGGCCCAGCCTAGAGCCAGCTGCAGCCGTGGTGGCGCAGCCTGGCCTGGACACAGCTGCGGCAGCCCGGCCCAGCCCCGAGCCCGGGAGAACCGACCTGGACCCAGCCACGGTCGGGGTGGCCTGGCCTGGCCCTATCATGGGGCGCCCCTCCCTGAACCTAGCCCCGGCCCGGATTTGCGGTGGCAGGTTGAGGGGAGCGTATCCTGCAGCCCCAGCCCCGGAATTGCCGCAGCAGGGAGAGGCGCCTCTCCCCCAGCCCAGGTACTGCTGTGGGGAGACAGAGCTGGGGGGAGTCCTCTATCCCTGACCTAGCCCTGGAGCACTCTCCTGCACCCCAAACCCCTCATTCCTGGCCCCACCCCAAAGCCCGCACCCCCAGCCATAGCCCTCACACCCCTGCACCCCAACCCTCTGCCTCAGCCCTGAGCCCCCTCCCACACTCTGAATCCCTCGGCCCCACCCCCACCACATGAATTTTGTTCTGTGCACTGATATGAAGGTAATGTGTGACATCAACTCCATATAGGCGCACAGAACAAAATCCATTCTGCACATGGGTGGGAAAAATTAGAGGGAACACTGGTGGTAAGGCTGAGAGAACAGGGGCCTTGGGAAATCCAGCTCAGGGATCAGAATCGCTTTAGCACAATGTGTGAGTGTATCTCCTGCAAACAGAGCTAGAGGCCAATGGTCTGATTCTCCCCTCACAACAACTTCACACTGGTGTAGACAGGTCATGTGGCCCCAGTGGGATTACTCCTGATTAGTACCGGGGGAGGGAGAGGAGGATGAGCCTGGGAGCCCAGTCAGACTGTTCCTGATTTGTACTGGGGTCAGGGAGGGAGGCACAATTTTTCAGTGAGTTTTATCTCTATGGGAAGTTTGAGGAGCCTGTGACAGGGCAGGGATGAAGTTGGCCGGGTGCCCTCACTGTGCATTTCCATCCCTGATCACGTCTGCATCACCTTTACCTTTAACCTTAATGCTGCAGTTGGCAGCCATTTCATGCAAAACAAAGGAGACAGGGAGTGGGAGAAACTAAATTGTACTTTATTATTCCAAAGGACAAGCAAAAGGCAGACTCCTTTTCCCACCCCTACCCCAGCCAGTTCAGTCCCAGCCCAGCCCACTGCTCCACCCAACTCCCCCATGCACTAGCAACATTTACACAGTGTGAGAAAATTGCCAAGAAACCATGAGAGGCGCTGGGAGCCCGTCACAAAAGCAAACACACCGGGAGCAGGGATTCCAAAGAGCTCAGGTTAGAGGGATGCAGGTTGGGGTGAGTGGGGCAGAGACAGTTGCTATTGTCCCCACACAGGACACAGTGATAGATGGGGACGGGATGACCAGCTGGGCTCCAGTGCTCCTCATCTCCCTCCGGCCTCCACAATAGGGATCTGCCTGGCTTCAAAGCTGCCCAGGTCCCCTGATATCCCTGGCCTCCTTCTCATCTCGGCCCAACCTCGTCCTCTCAGCAATCAGGAGACACTGCCCCTCCCCACAATGTTCCTCTTGGGCAGGATTCACAGCATTTTACAATTCAGGCACCGTTTGACCGGACACTGGCAGGAGAATTCCTGTCTCTCACTGGCTCTGATGTAGCGAGTTCACAGTTCTCAGCCTTAGCTACCTGGCTCTCAGGTGCAAACCCAGAAGTTTCCCAGCTCTGTTTCCCCCTCCACCCCCCGATCTCCCACCCTCTACCCCTCCGGGCTATGTCTCACATCTCTGCAGGGATCAGGCGGTAACTTCCTTCCCCATTTCAGTGTCTGCCTCTGGAGTGTGAATCTAGCTCGCACCCTCAGTGTTCATGCTGAGGGATATTGATAATTGTCATTGTTCAAAGAAAAAAACTCAATTGACAAGGGGTAGAAAAAAGTTAACATTTAATTGAAAAGGACTGTTCTTGCAAATGAACATTTGTTTCACGAAGCCGTCAATAAATCTGAGCTACACCCGGGCAGACTAATCTAATATCCAAGTACGCGACCAAACAGCCTTCAGGAACAGAGAAAAACCCACAATACCGGGTGGGCTATAAAACATTTTCACATTCATAACGTGAAATCCGAGAGAATCTGAAGACTCAAAATCCAGAAAATAAGTGTATCTATTTTCTTCTAAAGGGGCTAAACCTGCTTTACTTCTCGCCTCATTATTTCGTCGTGTTACTTACAAAAGTTTTAGCATCATGATGATAAACCAAAAACTCACAAACCACCTTCCCATCTACAAATGATCTGGTCTAGCGTAGACAAAAACTGGGAGCAATTTTACCAACAGATGCAAACGGGGCTATAAGATCAGAAATGTCAAAATGTGGCTTCAGATTCATTTGGATTCCCTTCCTGGTTTGTGACACTTCCTTCTCCAGCCCTCAGGGGTCTGACTTAGGCTCATAGACATCAAAACTGTTATTCCTAAGCATGGAGAGCCAGGGACACGGTGGAAAGTGACATCTTGGGAGGTGCAGGGGTAGAACGGGGCCAGGATAAAATTCTCCATTGCTGGGACAGAGGCTGCTGTGTCAAGTGTGGAGGGTGACAGTGCTGGGGGGACGAGGGAATCCCTCGGATTCACCCCACCGACATGAAATAGCACAGAAGCTAAAACACCACATTTTACTGTCCCTGCTCCCACTTTTTTAGCATCTGTTTAATTCTGCCCATAAGGGAGAAAATGTACAAACACTCGATTCTTTTCAGCACGGCTCAGGGTAATGTGAGACTATCTGGGAATGAGACAATCTGGCCCCAAAGGGGGAACTCAGGGACTAACAATCACTCTGCTCATGGAGGGGATCAGAATAGATAAGATGCTCAGGGTGAGTTTGTCACTCTCTCTGGAGTGGTTCACAATTATGAGTGCCAACCTACGGGCAGCCTGGCAGAAAACCGGGCAGATACCCCGAGTCGGTGGTGTGTTGTGTAATTAGATTTCACCAAACTAGTGACAAATGTGAACTCCTGGATCACTATCCCAGTCTTACCCTAGACTCACAGACATTCCCTTCAGACTCTCCAATCTGTCTTGCCACCCAGACAAACTGGACTTTGTGATAAAAGGTCACTTACACCAAAATCACATCATATCACGTTACTCCCAGTCCCGCTCCTCACACACAACGCCCACTTACTTTGAAATTATCTCTTTTCAGTAAAAGTTCTTCATTTGCATTCCACGAGGCTTCTTCCTCGTTTGATGGGTTATTTATTTACAGGAGTATACACAATGGAAATGTTCGCTACTACATTATAACAAGATATAGTTAAGTGAAAACAATGCAAGTAACATCTCATTAGTTGTCATGAAGTTTAAACACCAAATACACTCATATATTTCACAATCACTTCGATCTACCCTAATACACAAGTGAATTGGTCTAGGGCTCTGGCCTCTGTTCTGCCAGCGTCAGAGAGTTTACACCAGAAAATCTGGTGGAGGGTCACAGAGATGCGCTGGCTAATCCCAACAACAAGACCATTGTGACCAGCCCTAGTCAGGGCACTGAGGGAATTTCCCCCATGTATGGAGGAGTCTTTGGTGTGCAATATGGAGTCAGCGCCACCTGGAGCATTTTCCACACTCAGAAAATCTCAGAGATTTTTTCCATGCGTGGATTTGTAGAGCCTGATAACCGGGAGAACCAAATTAGTCTTCCCCCACATTCAAGGTCTCACGGATGTGTGAGCTCAGATTGAATCTTTTCCTGCTGAGTCAGACTATTCCTAGTTTTTTTCACACCTGGGTGGATTCTCTGATGTTTAATGAGGTGCGGTAACTGAATGAAACTTTTCCCACAGGCAAGGCATTTATGAACTTGTGACCAGGGTCCGGGGGGGTGGGACCACACTGAGATTGCTCAATTAGGGCAAACTGCAAAGAATGGGGCAGACAATCCTCCAAATTGGTAGATATTCCAATATTTCAATTTACCAAGCCAGCAACAAACCAGCTTCTACAATACCTTACTGGCTTCACAGAGGCCAAAGCACAGTTCCCTTCAAGCAACCCAACCTTGGGCTCCCTCCCAGACAGCCCAGTGAAATATGATGGGGATTACTGAAAATCTTGTTCATCATATAAAAAGTTCTTCCAATCCCAAAGGATCAGACACATCACCCCCAAGTTAATGAATACTTCAGTTCTTGCCCAAATACACGCTTACACCCAATTCTTATTAACTCAACTAAGATTTATTAAAAGAAGAAAAGAGAGAGAGTATTGGTTAAAAGATCATTATACATTCAGACATGAATAGAGTCCTTAGGGCAGTTTCACTGTAGAGATGGTCTTCAGAATTGCAAAGAGTCTGTTTCAGAATCATTTTATCAGGTTATAGTCCAGTGTCCAAATGTTCGATATCAGGGCAGTCCAGCTGGACTGGAGATCTGTCTTACGACTAAAACTCCCCCCCGAATAAAGTTTTAGAAGATCTGAGATAAAAGGATCAGGTCCCAAAAGTTTTTATACAGATTTCTGCATAAATCAGGCAGTCCTTGGGTGAACAATAGGCTTTTGAAGTAAGCTTCTATTTCCTAAACGTCACAGGTAATTAATTACAAGGATTAACATAAGGTAATTATCCATAAAGCAGTTCATAGACTGTTAACCACAAATTTTAAAAAGACATACAGACAATGACATTATTACAGCCAAGTTTCATCTAAATGTTAATATTCCCTTTTGATCTCTGACTTAACAGAATACAGCCCTAGACAGGAACCATTTGTTTATACTGTTTACCTCTATCAAGATAAAGGTAAACATAGACTACTACAGTTACCATCTTCCTCCAGGTCTTTAACAATGTGGAAACAGGGTTAAAGGATTTAAATATGGGCCTCTCAGTTGTAAGAAATAGAGCAACTGTCATGCTAAGTCTTAGCCTAATATAGCGAGACTTGTAGCAGCAGGGCTCATGTCAGAAGCGAGTAAGAAACAGTAGAGTCAGCGTGACCCAGCCTTGAGATAGCGATGTTTTGAAAACAGAAGTGTGAAAATACAGGAATGGACAGAACATAACATAAACAAATTGCAGATGTTTTTAATTAATGCATGCCATTAAAATGTATAAATGCTTGTGTGATATTGCTTGTACTTTGAAGAAACTGAGGCAGAGATGCTCTCTGTCAGTGATGTTTTTCCCTTGCAATTGCATGTCCTGAATAAAGCTGTCTCTGATTTTGTTGCTTCCAACCTGAGAGTGGAGTTTGTTTCTTCCACAACAATAAAAGTTTACATTTCAAGTCTATCTAAGGTGGAATAGCCCTAATGACCTTTTATAGTTTTCAAACATGTCTCTAAAAGTTGGATCCGGGTCAATTAGCCTACAAGTTTCTTAACCCTTTCTGGCCATGTGTCACAGAAGTTTAGATCCTGTGTGGATTCTTCCATGTTTAATGAGGTGTGATCTCTGTATGAAACTTTTCCCACAGTCCAAGCACTTATGGGGTCTCTCTCCTGTGTGGATTGCCTGATGTCTAACAAGGGCTGACCTGTTTGTGAAACTTTTCCCACAATCCAAGCAATTATGGGGTCTCTCTCCTGTGTGGATCCTCTGATGTATTGTAAGATATGATCTCTGTGTGAAACTTTTCCCACAGTCCACGCACTTATGGCGTCTCTCACCCGTGTGGAATGCCTGATGTCTAACAAGATCTGACCTCCGAATGAAACTTTTCCCGCAGTCCAAGCACTTATGGGGTCTCTCTCCTGTGTGGATTGCCTGATGTTTAACAAGGGCTGATCTGTCTCTGAAACTTTTTCCACAGTCTAAGCACTTAAGGGGTCTCTCTCCTGTGTGGATTGCCTGATGTTTAACAAGGTCTGACCTATGTATGAAACTTTTCTCACAGTCCAAGCACTTATGGGGTCTCTCTCCCTTATGGATTGCCTGATGTTTAACAAGGTCTGACCTCCATATGAAACTTTTCTCACAATCCAAGCACTTATAGAGTCTCTCTCCTGTGTGGAATGCCTGATGTCTAACAAGGTCTGACCTCTGAATGAAACTTTTCCCGCAGTCTAAGCACTTATGGGGTCTCTCTCCTGTGTGGATTGCCTCATGTTTAACAAGGGCTGATCTGTCTCTGAAGCTTTTTCCACAGTCTAAGCACTTAAGGGGTCTCTCTCCTGTGTGGATCATCTGATGTGTTAGAAGATATGATCTCTGTGTGAAACTTTTCCCACAGTCCATGCACTTATGGGGTCTCTGTCCTGTGTGGATTGCCAGATGTTTAACAAGGTCTGACCTCTGTATGAAACTTTTCTCACAGTCCAAGCACTTATGGGGTCTCTCTCCTGTGTGGAATGCCTGATGTTTAACAAGGTCTGACCTCTGTATGAAACTTTTCTCACAGTCCAAGCACTTATGGGGTCTCTCTCCAGTGTGGAATGCCTGATGCTTAACAAGGGATGATCTCCACGTGAAACTTTTGCCACAGTTTAAGCACTTATAGGGTCTCTCTCGTGTTTGGCTTATTTGGTGTGTAATTAGTGCTGACTTGCAACTCAGACATTTCCCACACTCAAGAGCTTGATAAGGTTTCTCTCTCATGTGGTTTCTCCCATAGTTATTCAGGTCTGAGCGGTTACTGAAGCTTTCTCCACGGTTCAAGCATTGAAGGGGTTTCTGTCCAGTATGGATTATCTGATGTATCACAAGGTGTGATCTCAGAATGAATCCTTTCCCACACTGGAGGCAGTAGTAGGGTTTCTCTTCTTTGGGATTTACCTGCTGGGCTATGGGATCCTTGTCTCCTCCCCCACATTTAATAGATTCATCCACTTTCTTCCTTGGGTGGTTTCCCAGCAGCTTCTCTGACCTGTGCCAATTTCCCCAGGCTTCTCCCTCTTCCAAGCACTTGCAAAAATTCCCTTCAGCTCTTCCTACAAAGTTCCCCTGTGGTTCCACTTCCCCAGGAACATGCTCATGATGACTCTCCTCCTCCTTCTCACTCTCTCTGTCAGCACCTGCTGGGAGAGACACAATCCAGACTGGAGTCATTGTGCTGGGGAGAAAGAGGAATAGCACAGAGGGAAAACCCAACACGCTAATGCTGTGAAGACTGAGCAATTGGATTCTGTCTCCACTTCCCACCCAAACACTCTGAGGGATGGAAAGATGGGAAGGAAACTCTTGCAGCTAACAGGACGGGTGGAAAGCCGTGAGTGATATCTGCTGACTCCAGCCCTGCTCTGGCTGAGATGAGGACGAACTGAAGGCTTTTACTCATACCACATTTTTGGGATTATCAACTTTTTCCTTCATTAACCAGATGGTTTCTATGTCAGTCCTCACCTGTGCGAGTGCCTCTTGAGATCTCCCTTTCCTCCGAGGCCTGGAGATCTGGCACCCATGGCTCTTCCCCTCGTTCCAGCCGGGCGATGAGCTCAGGTTTGGGAATGGGAAATCCTGCGCAGGGGGTGAAATCAGACCAGATCAGGGTGCACAGAGTATTGAGAGAGTGTCTGTCATAAAGGACATTCCATGTCCTGGTGCTGTGCTGGGAGAATCTGGAATCCAAGGGAATGGGAACATGGTCACTGAGCCCCCTTGGGGGAGGGAGACGTCTGGGGAGGTGGGGAGAATTGTGATGCCCTCACTAGCAGTTCCCAGGATCTGTGCACTTTGGTGGGCTTTGCTGATACACACACAGCTCTAGAGTTAAACCCTTGCCTATTTCTAAACTTGCAGAGCCCTTCCTATGGCTGGAGTAATTCCCAAGGAGGCAGGTGAAAAGGGATTCTCTGTGTGAATGAGAAACAATATAGACAATACACGGCTTCTCCCCCTTGAAAGCTGGAGGGATGGGGATGGTTTAGCACATCCATTAGGTTTGACACCCGTATCCCATTGGTGAGGGTATGGAGATGCACGTCTCTCTCACACGGCAGCTGTGGATTATAGAACCCATTCCCCTTCAATGTAACTGACCAGGGAAGAACCTGACCAGAGTCAGAAATGCAGGCCCTATACTTTCTAATAACTGAGGAGATGGGAATCCCTTACCCAGCGAGGTCACCGTCTCGTAGTTCTCCTGCATGACATCCCTGTAGAGGGCTCTCTGAGCGGGGTCCAGCAGAGCCCCCTGCCCCTGGGTGAAATACACAGCCACCTCCTCAAAGTTCACCGGCATCTGAAACAACAAGAGTCCCCCACTCAGCACGTGCTGCTCCAGCCACAATTGCACTAGTCACGGGAAAGGAAGAAAGAAAAAATAAAATCATCTCGGAAGTTCTGGGAGGACCAGAGTAGCAGAATTCCTCTTCCACCCTGCTCAGAGCACCAGGAATCTTCATGGGGTGTGGAGAAGGTGAGAGCTCCTTGGCACCCCAGCAGACGGAGCAGGGCAGGGTCTTCTCATTTCCCACATGCCTGCCAGCCACAGGCTGATACGGGAAGCAGAGCCCTGAGCCGGGGACAGGGACATGAATCCCAACAGCTTCCCTTCATTTTTCACCTTTTCCCAGCAGCCTCTGGCTAGTGGGTTCAGGCTCCAGCACTGGGAGTCTGGAAAATGTTCCCAAACCTGTCCAAGGGAGTTGTGTCCTATTTGAGAAATGGGGGAGTCTCCCCCCACACTGTCAATGGACCTGCTCAGAAAATCAGCAGGTTTATCACACCTTGTCTCCTCCCTGCTTCATCCTGTGTCTTTCCTGCCCCAACCGCTCTACAACATCCCCCCTACAGCTCCCTGCAAATCCCCTTCCTGAGCTGGCTCCATCACAGACATTTCCCTTCCCTGTCCTCTGGAAGATGGGATAAGCTGGAGCGAAATCTGGATGTGATTCCTGAGCCTGTCAGGGTGAGAGGGGCAATTGGGGAGGTTACAGCGGTGGCTTGAGTCCATTTCACACCCCGATTCCCCCTTGGCTCTCTCCCTGCAGACAGACACTCTGGACTCTGCCATGCTGCCAGGTCAGGCCCCTCCCAGCAGAACTAAACCCACCGGGGACATATTTAAACCCTCCCAGTAACAGCATCTCTGTGCCAAATGCTAGAAAAAGAGCAGAATCAAAAGAGGCACTTTAGGGGCTCCCCATGATATTATCGTGTAACCCCCTCTAGCTACCCCCATTCTCCCCAGGTAGTGCGGGGTTCAGCAGAGTCAGCAACTGGCTTTTCTTCTCTTAGCTCCTTCCCTTATTCCCAGGAGAGTCAGTCTGCCCAGGGGGATGCAGGGAATGGATCTGGGCATGGCTGGGAGCTGGGAATCTCCCTCTCCATTTCTTGCTCCTGCTGCCCTTCCAGTCTCTCCGCTCTCCCTTTTTATCTTCTTCCCTCGCCCTGGGAGAACTGGTGACTGCCCCATTGTCTTGAGCCTTTGCTCTCATTAGGCAGATCAGTCACTGCCACTGCTAACAGGGGTTTGATCCTGGCTGTGTCCATGGGGGCAGCAGCTCTGGGACTCGCAGACACAGGGAGCCCCCTCCCCTTGTAGGCCAAACTCACCAGCCAGTCCCTGAAAGGGGCCCTTTGTGCAGAGTCACTTTCCTGCCCAGCCCCAGCCCTTCCCCCCCAGGTCTCTCCATCACCTGCAGGCTCCAGCTGAGGAGCTGGTGTCGGAAGAGCCTGGGGCTGCCCCAGGGACTGGTCCCAGCCACCGGAGAAAGTCCCCACCTAGGCTGGGCACAGAGAGGTTTAACAAAGGTCTCTCCTCTGCTGGGTAAGAAGCAGCATCTCAATCTGGAGTCCCCAGTCAAAATGGAGGAGGCAGCTTCTGACGCAGGGAGCTCAACTCCAGAGCACTAATAACATGAGCAGGGAGAGAGACACACGCCAACCTCCTCCTCTCCCTTAGCAATAACCAGAGCCCTTTGGTGGTAGCAGATAAGGATGAGTCTCTCTGTCCTGCCTCTGCAGCCACCAGGGACAAGGAGGCAGAGGCTGATCTCATTGGCCCATCTGCACTCAACCCCTGCCACAACCAGCAGTTACTCCAGTCTGACAAGGGATCTGGCTGAGATCTGAATCCTGCCCGGAAATCAAACCAGGGCCTCGAGCAGCCCCAAACACTCAGGAGATAGACCCAAAATCAGGAGTGTCTCTTTTTTATTTTTAAATCAAATAATAAATTGGAAGCAGGATGTGTGGGGAGGGTAGGAGGCTGCCTGTGGATATTTGCCTTGTAGCATCTGAGCTCTGAGGGGATAGTCTCCTCACCTCACAAGCTTGTTTGACCAGTTCCAGGGAAAAAAATTCCCACTGGCTGCTGGGCAGGGAAGCCCCTCACTCTCTCCTACCCCATGGGGTGGGGCAGCTGCCTTGTGTCTCTCCCTTCTTTATCTGCTCTTGCTCTCACATTCTCCCTCCAGCCTCCCCTCCCCACATCCCCTTTCCCTCGCAGTGATCCCCCCCAACTCTTCCCTTTATTCCAGCCTCGTACCCCTCAGCCCCATAATTCTCCTCCTCCACCTTGACTCTCCTGCATCGCCCCATCCTCCCTGTCCCCCATCCTGCCCCTTGCATTCCCATCACCCCTCTCCTGTCACCTAACGTATCCCTGTTCCCCCCTCCTGCAGCCCAGGAGGCACGGCTCCCGGGGGGTGGGGGTGAAGGTCTCTCTTACCTTCCCTCCAAGCAGTGCCCTCCCTGGGAGCAGGTGCTGAGGCCTGGGAAGGGGGTCTTAGCCAGGCTGGGGTCACTGCACTGGGAGAGGCTCCTGAGTAGCAGCGGGAAAGTTCCTGCCTTACAATATAAACCTCTCCTGTCAACAGCCAGGGATTTTGCCAGGAATGGGGATTCCGCACAGCAGTGACCAGTTACTGCAGTAACTGCGATTCACTTCCTGCTGCTGGGAATGAGGGACCCCACTGATTACTCCCACATCACTCCAGCTCCTTTTGGGCTCTAGCCATAAACCCATTCAACTGAAACCTCCCTGCCCCAGACCCTGCCCCTCAGAGCCTCCACATGCCCTGACCACAGCACTATGGGGGCATCATCCATAAAAGCCACCAAGTCAATGGGACAACAGAAAGGAGACATTCTGATCCCAGGGAGGGGGGAGATGGGGCATGTCTATAGAGACCCACGATTGTTCCAGAGAGTCCCCAATATCAACCGGGATTTGGGGTGAAAGGGTCCTGGTCCTAAAGAGGCTGCCCAGAACACCAGGGAACACATTTCACAGTGCCACTGACTATGTGTGTGATTCGCTTTGTTAAGAGATTAGATCAGGCAGCAGTTTGTCAGAGATGGTCTCTGGTCTCCACACGAGGCTCTCTGGCTACTAGCTACTCCTGGGGGAGTTCTGCACTATTGCATGCGTGCATAATTAATGAGTCATGCATATTTTTATTTTTTTGCAAAGAAAAAGCTTCTGCCAAAATGTTGCTGCAGTTCCACATTTTTGCCCATCAGAGGGCGCTGTGACACAAGAACAGCAGGAGTTCCCAGCAGAAAATATCTTAGGCAGTTCCACCTTTGTCCACCAGAGCATGCTGTGGCAATAGAACACAGCAGTAGCTCCCAGCCAGCTAGGGAAGAGAAAGAGCATGCCTTCTTCACAGCGCCTGTCAGGCCAGGTCAGGAGACAGGGGTTATGGGGAAACAGACAGCATGGAGTGCTGGGGGGGGGAGTGTCAGACAGGGGCTCATAAGGACTAGTGGGAGAGGACAGACTGTTGCAGGGGCTGAATGGGATTGGAGGCACAGGGCCTCAGAGGGGAGGAAGGTGCAGGGCCACATGGTGATGGGGGGAGGGGGTGCAGTGCTACACAGGGACAGAGGGTGGCTGAGTGTGGGCACAGAGACACATAGGGACAGCGGGTGGCTGAGTGGGGGCACAGAGCCATATGGGGATGGGGGAGGTGGTGTAGGGGCACATGGGGATGGGAGGAGTGGGTGTCTGAGGGGGTGGAGGGACACATGTGGACAGGGTGTGCAAGGACACATGGGGGTGCAGGAAAACATGGGGACGGGGCAGATGTGTGACTGAATGGGAGAGGCTAGGGGTCAGCCAGGGTCTGCATGGGGGAAGCTCCCTAACAATCCCTCCCTGCCTCCCATAAAAATATGCTCCATACTTTGCCCACCCATACCCCCAAACTCTCCAAGGCTCCTTCCCAGCAATTTACTTCCCTCTCCTTCAGCTCCTCCGTTACCCCTGACTCCCCCAAGCCTTTGCATTGCTTCTGAGGGGTGCGGGAAATACGGTTCTGTATTGTAGTTTAAATGAATTATTACTCAGAGTTCTGTATTAATATGCCTAGTAAGGAATCCATTTGTCAAAAAACATTTCCTGAATCTTTTTGTTCTCTGTATTGTTACAGACATACTTGCAGACTGGTATTTTGAAATAAATTCCCAAAATAATTGAAACTGGCAGGATTATTATGTTATTGTGATGAATAAAATATGCAGAATTTTGCAGAATTTTAAAATATTGTGCACAGAATTTTTAATTTTTTGTTGCAGAATTTTTAATTTTTTTGGAGCAGAATTCCCCCAGGAGTAACTAGCCCTGGGCCTAATCTACAAGGCCTGCTCCCCTAACTCAGGCAACAAAGTTGTCACTTGTCAGTGCTTTGCACCCAAGTTCCCTCTGGTGATTTGCAGGGCCAGATTAACCTGTCACCGGGCTCTAGACAAAACCCCCTTATGTCTGCCCCAGCCAGGGTGCCACTCATGGAACTGTCCCTCCTAGGCCACTGTGGGTATTTGTAGGGCTGCATAACCCATCACTGGGCTGTAGGCAAAACCTCTCACATCCACCCCACCTCCGGGACTCCCCGCTGGCGTTACAGCAAACGGTAGCCAGCACAATTTTCTAGTGGTAGCCGTTACTGATATCTAGGTCCAGATGTTCCAGAGAAGTTAGCAGGGTGCATGCTCGGAGGCACAAACTAAGGTTCCCCAGGTAACTTTTACCCTGAAAATATAGCTACTGCTGAGTGAGCCTTGGCACCTACGGGGTTCGTCAAGAGTTTTGTATGGCTCTGTGGAACCTAAACTGGGATGTAGGCACCTAATCCCAGATTTATGTGCCTAGCCTGGGGTTTGGGTGCCTGTGAGCCATTGTGAATCCAGCCCTCAGTCTCTGTAATGTGGTCGTATGTAGCAGAAGCACCTGGGTTCATCGGATGTGAAGAACGTCAGGGTCTCCTTCCTTTCACAACACTACAGTCAGTGTTGTCTGCAAACCCTTCCCACACAGCATCTACAAGCATGCTCTTGCGCCAAGCAGCCCACTGATATCCCAGAGTGTGACAAAGTGGGAATGGTCTTAATGTTTTCTCAGAATACTGTGTGTGTGCTTCAGTTTCCCCGATGTGTTACTCAAGCATCGAGGTGGTGGGACAAGGGTGTGTGATCATTGTGAAGACCCCTAGAGGGCAGGGGTGACTGCAGACTGGTTTCCTGGGCACAGAGAATGGCTGAACACTCTGTATCCTGGTAAGTGGTGGCCAGAACCGTCCTCTGCAAGGACTCAGGCAAAGATGTTGGAGAACAAAGAGAGAGGGGGAGGCCAGGTGACCTGTTTGCCCAGGAAAGAGACAAAGCACGGAGAAGGGCAGCTGGGAGTGACTAAGGATGGGGGGCTGGAAGCGGGTCAGTCTCCTGGTTTGGGACTCAACGAGGAAAGCCCAGGGCTCTGAATCCCCCCCGCCCCGATGGATTTTGCTGAATGCTCCTGATTTCTGTGCTACACGCTCTGTTCTACGCTGTGTTCCCAACGATTACCAAACCCTTCTCTTTTCCAAGCTGTCTGGGAGTCACTGCTGACTGCGGAGCTGGGGTTTATGGCCCTTTAAGGGGCACGGTGTCAGGCTTCCCCAAGTGTCTCATCCAGATGGACTCCCTGCGGGGAGCTCACAGTGTGAACAGGGGTGCTGCACGCTCCAATGTCAGACCCAGGCGCTGAAGCCAAGGAGGCTTCTTGCCCTGGTGCCAGTGTGCCCTGAGGGGAGATGCACTGCACTAGAGTCCGGCCTGGCTTCATTCAGAGCAGTCCCAGAGCACCGAGACTGGGACTCCGTGACACAGAGCTGACAAACACAGATCTCCCGTCCAAGCTCTGACTGCCTCAGCTATCAGGTGAATAAAGAGAGAGCGGCCTGCCAGGCGGTTTGTCTCCAAAACTTCCTATACAGCTTTTGAAACAAATACAGAGCATGTCTAGAAACTACAGCCACAGCCTATTTCTGGATGCTTTTGAACCAGGAGATCAGCCCCACACTCTGCACCTGTGCTCAGACACATCATCATGTTTTATGTGAGCTGAACATACTTTTGCTACTCCTGTCAGGGTGCTTCCTCACAGCTATCGCAGCCACAGACTCATAGATTCTAGGGCTGGAAGGGACCTGGAGAGGTCATCGAGTCCAGTCCCCTAGCTGCATGGCAGGACTAAATATTGTCTAGACCATCCCTGATAGACATTTATCTAACCTACTCTTAAATATCTCCAGAGATGGAGATTCCACAACCTCTCTAGGAGTTTATTCCAGTGTTTAACCACCCTGACAGTTAGGAACTTTTTCCTAATGTCCAACCTAAACCTCCCTTGCTGCAGTTTAAGCCCATTGCTTCTGGTTCTATCCTTAGAGGCTAAGGTGAACAAGTTTTCTCCATCCTCCTTATGACACCCTTTTAGATACCTGAAAAAGGGTTATCACGTCCCCACTCAGCCTTCTCTTTTCCAAACTAAACAAACCCAATTCTTTCAGCCTTCCTTCATAGGTCATGTTCTCTAGACCTTTAATCATTCTTGTTGCTCTTCTCTGGACCCTCTCCAATTTCTCCATATCTTTCTTGAAATGTGGTACCCAGAACTGGACACAATACATTAGCTGAGGCCTAAGCAGTGCAGAGTAGAGCAGAAGAATGACTTCTCGTGTCTTGCTCACAACACATCATCAATATAACCATCCTCATGTAAGACAGGGGTAACAGACAATGCTGTCTAAGTTACATTTTCCTGGCAGTGTATAGCATGTGGTGAGCAAGCATCTAAAGGCTGAGATCAAAGAGGAATCTTTACATTTTAAGGCACCAAAACTGTGAATCAATTGGTTCATTCTCATGGGACAAGAGTGCCCCCACTTTGTCTAAGTTGCTTATAAAGGGGATCCCTGCATAGCAGGATCTACCATCACTATCCGTCCTTTATTCTCCTGCTCAGTACAGATGTCGTAACCTGCGCAGGGCAGGGAGAAGAAGCCAGAGAACTTTAAATGTCAACCTTAACCCATTTATTGAAATGTTGTAAGGACAAAACTGTGAAATATCGTAATGGTGTTTCTACCCAGGGCAACGCTCAGGAAAGGTGAGATGAGTGCCTCACTGCTTCACTCCTCCTCTTTGGACTTGAAAAATCTAATGTGGGTTACACCTGGAAGATACAAAACTTTTAAAATGTTCAAGACAGATCAAAGGCCTGATAATTATTAGAATTTTGGGGGAAGGTCTCCTGCACTTGTCTGTGGTTGCCCTGACTGCTAGTGTCAAAATTAAGGCCACCTTAATTCTGAATGAGAGCGTCCACACAGGGGTTTGAGCTGCTGGGATTTATGTGCATTAACTTCAGACCTTTAGTGTCAGACCATCGCAGACAAGCCCTCAAAGAGTCAACAGAAGGGAATAAGGGAAATTAGGGCAAGTGGGTGGAAGCTCCTGCTAATTCCTTTAGTTTTAAATGCTTCAACTGGTTTTCCATGATGCCCTCACAAACGGGTGCAGACATTCAGACGCAGCGCCTGGCAAAGGAGCAGGAGTAGTAGCCACACAATCAGTATCAGAGTTTTCAGCCCATGAACAATAATGGGTCATTTAACATCCGAGTCAGCAGTATAGCCTGTGTCTAAGACAATGGGTGTTTATACCAGGGGGTAACTAATGTGCATTAGCTATCCCAGTGTGAAAACATAAAAGAGGCAAAGCACTTTAGTTTCACCAAAAGGTAAACTAGGTGTGGTCAGCACTGCATCCTCCTGCCTGACCAATGCAAAGGAGAAACAGAACAGTTGGCTTTACAAAAACCTTTGACTTTGGTGGTACAAATCAGTACATGTGTTAGAATGAAGAACATCCCTGAAATGTATCACAACAAAAAACGTAGCATTCATAAAAGGCTGTGAACTTAAAATAGGCCATTAGAAGTATAAAAAACGCTGTAGAAAAATCAATATCAATGCATACAATAAATGACATCACAGAAAAGTAAAATGTGCATTTCAGTGTGTGCAGAATGGGGGGTTACTCACGGAAATAAGCTTTTTAAATCAATTGTCAATTACAAGTGGTGGTGGGGAATCATATGTTCCCGGAAGGGCAAAATGGCATGGAATGTTACAGGATTGCACAGCCATTCTAGATATATGGACCCTTTGGAAGGGGTAGCAGTAAAAGTATGAAGCGAGTACGCCTTAAAGGCTCAGACACAAAAAGTCAATAAAAGAAAAACAAAGTTTATTTTTTCTTTATTTAAATTCTAGACTTTTGGGTGCATAACTCATGGGGTTTGAATTCTTGGGGCTGTCAATCGATCTTGGGGTTGTATATCTATGCTTAGTAAATAATACCATAGAACTGTCCTTTTGAGAAGCAATTCATATAAGATACTATAAGGCCCCTAGGGACAGATTTTTAAAAGGATTTAGGGTACTAGTGGCATATTAAAAAGTATCCAGGTGCCTTGAACCTTGAAACTTCTGGCCGTTAGTGAATATTTGGGAATCAAGTTCTATACACAAATGGGACATGTGAAAAAGCACTAGGGTGCTAAGTAGAGACACAAAATAACAATTGGCTAAACTGTGCAGCGGTTCTCAAACAGTGGGTCAGGACCCTAAAGTGGGTCACGACCCCATTTTAAAGGGGTCACCAGGGCTGGCATTGGACTTGCTGTGGTCTGGTGCTGAAGCCTGAGCCCCACCGCCCAGGGCTGAAGCCAAAGCCTGAGCTGTCCCCCGGCTTGTAGTCAGAAGGGGGCCATGATGCAATGAAGTTTGAGAACCCCTGGAAGGCAATCCCCATTGGTGGATGAAAGCAAATTGAAGGAGTTTTGAGACCAGCCTGTGAAATCAGTCAGCACTGAACTCAAATTACAACTAGGGCTGTCAAGCGATTAAAAAAAGCAATCGCTCTGTTAAACAGTAATAGAATACCATTTATTTAATGGATTAATTTGTGGATGTTTTCTACATTTTGAAATCTATTGATTTCAATTACAACACAGAATACAAAGTGTACAGTGCTCACTTTATATTTATTTTGATTACAAATATTTGCACGGTAAAAAACAAAAGAAATAGTATTTTTAAATTCACCTAATAAAAGTACTGTAGTGCAATCTTTGTCATGACAGTTGAACTTACAAATGTAGAATTATGTACAAAAATATAACTGCATTCAAAAATAAAACTTTAGAGCCTACAAATCCACTCAGTCCTACTACAGTCAATCGCTCAGATAAACAACTTTGCTTACAATTTGCTGCCCACTTCTTGTTTACAATGTCACCTGAAAGTGAGAACAGGTGTTCTCATGGCACTGTTGTAGCCGGCGTTGCAAGATATTTACATGCCAGATGCGCTACAGATTCATATGTCTCTTCATGCTTCAACCACCATTCCAGGGGACATGCAACCATGCTGGTGACGGGTTCTGCTCAATAATGATCCAAAACAGAGCGGACCAATGCATGTTTATTTTCATCATCTGATCAGATGCCACCAGCAGAATGTTGATTTTCTTTTTTGGTGGTTCGGGTTCTGTTGTTTCCGCATCTGAGTGTTGCTCTTTTAAGACTTCTGAAAACATGCTCAACACCTCGTCCCACTCAGATTTTGGACGGCACTTCAGAGTCTTAACCTTGGGTCGAGTGCTGTAGCTATCTTTAGAAATCTCACCTTGGTACCTTCTTTGCATTTTGTCAAATTTACTGTGAAAGTGGTCTTAAAAATGAACATGTGCCGGGTCATCATTCGAGACTGCTATAACATGAACTATATGGCAGACTGTGGGTAAAACTGAACGGGAGACATACAGTTCTCCCCCAAGGAGTTCAGTCACAAATTTAATTAACGCATTATCTTTTTCATTAGCATAATCAGCATGGAAGCATGTCCTCTGGAATGGTGGCTAAAGCATGAAGGGACATACGAATGCTGGCACGTAAATACCTTGCAAAATGCCATGAGAACACCTGTTCTCACTTTCTGGTGACATTGTAAATAAGAAGATGGCAGCATTGCCTCTCATAAATGTACACAAACTTGTTTGTCTTAGTGACTGGCTGAACAAGAAGTAGGACTCGGTGGATTCGTAGGCTCTAAAGTTTTTACATTGTTTTGATTTTGAGTGGAGTTATGTAACAAAAAATATATACATTTGTAAGTTACACTTTCACGATAAAGAGATTGCACTACAGTACTTGTATCAGGTGCACTGAAAAATACTATTTCTTTTGTTTATCATATTTACCGGTGCAAATATCTGTAAATAATAATATAAAGTGAGCACTGTACACTTTGTATCCTGTGTCGTAATAGAAATCAATAGATTTGAAAATGTAGAAAAACACCCAAAATATGTAATAAATTTCAATTGGTATTCTATTGTTTAACAGTGTGATTAATCACGATTGATTTACTAAATTGTGATTCATTTTTTGAGTTAATAGTGTGAGTTAATTGCGATGAATTGACAGCCCTAATTACAATATTGCAATAGAAGCAGGAAATGTTACACTAGACACACTGGGAGATGTGATTGCTGTAGAGACTAGCAACTATTAACATTTTCCATTATTATTATTTGCTATTAAAAGATGAATTCCATGGCACAATGACGCCCCTCCGCACAAGGCTAATAAAGTTTAAGATGAAGAGCTTGGAGTAATAAACATAATATTTTAAAATAATTTAAATAATTTTAAATAAGGTAAATAATTTAAAGGAGTGAAACGCCACAGACTGGATTACAAGAGGAGTCATATTCAGGAAATAGGAACAGTGGCTAAGATTCATTGTTGAAGTGCTGGGTGGCTTAAGCAAACATATAAACTGAGACCCAGATTCTTTTAAACACTAAAAACGGGTGTGACAAAGAAAAATGGGGGAGGGGGGGGTATCTGTAAATAGTTCACTGGATCAAGTCTCCTTTAGCAGTTCAGTAACATCTTATGGGGGGGGGGGAGAGGGACCCTGTCCAGGCACTGCAATGCATTGGGCCTTTAAGGATATGGCCAAGGGAAATGGGAGCTGAGATCCTGCCAAAGGGGGGGAGGTAAAGCCCTTCTGCCCTCCCCCACCCTATTTTTGCAACCACTACAGCTAGCTCACCCCATGGGGGGGGGAAGCTTTTACTCCACTTCCCCACCCATTCCTTGGTTACTTCCTCTGCCCCGGCTCTCACTCCGATCTGCCTCCCCCGCCACGTGTGTCTGTCCCAGCCCCAGCACGGCCCGGCCTGGCTCCCCCCACCCCGCACACACCGGGAGCTGGTGGCAGCTTTCCTGGGCCCAGGGCAGGATGGGGGGGGGGTCTCTCTTACCTTCCCTCCGAGCGGGGCCCCCTGGGGCAGGGGCCGGGAAGGGGCCTGGCCGGGCTGGGGGCTCTGCCCTGGGAGAGGCTCCTGGGGAGCAGCGGGAAGGGCCCTGCTGGAGATTCCCCTCTCCCGGCTGCAGCCCGGGCTCCGGGCTCCCAGCACCAGCCGCCGGGGCTCGGGGATCTCGCCAGGAGCCTGGAGCCAGAGTCCCCGCAGCGGCTGCGAGTCACTTCCTGCTGCCGGGCCTGAGCCCAGCGATCGCTCCCCCCAGAGCCGCCTCCCAGCTGCTCCTGGGTCCTAGCGATCAACCCACCGCGCTGCAGCATCTCTGTGTCCGGCTCCTGTTCCACTCACAGGCTCTCAGGTCAGAAGGGCCCATGAGCATCTAGCCCAGGGGTTCTCACAACCAAATTTTTGGTGGCCTCAGAGTGCAGCCAGCAACTCTCGCTGGTGGCCGCTCTGACACTTTCCCCTAAAATACTTAATTAACTTTATCAAGAAGTGCACATAGGCAGTGATCGGCAATGTGTCTGTACACAGACACGTGTCCACAGTAACAATGTTGAGGTCCCTGGGGGCCGCTCCGCACAAGCAGCTCCCCGGCCCTGCTGTTGCTGGCAGAGGTGCAGCCAGGCAGCTCTGCACGCTGCCTCCGCTCCCCGCTCCCCACTCCCCAAGTGCTGACTCTGTAGCTCTGAGCCCATTGGCTGGGAACCGTGGCAAATGGGATCTGTGGGGGCAGCATCTGAGGACGGGGCAGTAGGAGCCAGAGGGGGGACATGGCACTGCTTCCAGGAGCTGCTTGAGGTAAGCACTGCATGGAGACTGAACATGCCTCCCCTGCCCCAGCCCTCATCCCCCTCCTGCCCTCCAAACCTCTTGGTCCCAGCCTGGTGCACCCTCCTGCACCCCAAACCCATCATCCCCAACCCCACCCCAAAGCCCTCACCCCCCCCTGCCTGACCCTCCTGCCCCAGCCCTGATCCCCCTCCCACCCTCTGAAACCCTCAGTCCCAGCCTGGAGCACCCTTCTACAGCCCAAACCCCTCACCTGTACCCCCACCCCAGAGCCTGAACCCCCAGCTGGAGCCCTTACACCCCCCAATCTCCTGCCCCAGCCCTAAGCTCCTCCCCGCACTCTGAACCCTTCAGCCCCAGCCTGAAGCTACCTCCTCCACCCCAAATCCCTCATCCCCAGCCCCACACAACAGCTTGCACCCCCAGGCAGAGCCCTCACCCCCCTCCCACATCCAAACCCCCTACCCCATTCCACACCCTGAACCCCTCATTTTTGGCCCCACCCCAGAACCCACACCCCCAGCCCAGAGCCTGTACACCCTCCCACACCCCAACTCCCTGCCTCAGCCCGGAGCCCCCTCCTGCCCACCGCCAATGTCCATCACTAAGTCTGGTAATGTTGTCAAGTGTCTGTCGTGCACCATGGTGGTGCTGATCCCTGCACAGAGGTAAGTGGGGGAAGGGTCCTGCTATTTTGGGGAACTCTCCTTTTGCACCCCACCCCGGTGGAATCGAATAGCAGAAGAATCTGAGTCCTTGCTCCCAGGGCCGTCCCTAGCCATTTGGGTGCCCTATGCAGCCCCAGGCCTCCCCCGTCCAAGGATCTGGGAGGCAGGAGCTGTGGGGGGCACTATTGGGGGCCCCACAGGCTCAGAGGATTAGCAGGGGGATGGGAGCAGCCCGCTCCACTTCCCTTGCCCCGGCCCCAGCTGTGTCGCTCGGGGGAGAGAGCTTGGGGGAATATATTGCCCTCACCCCCCCTGCACTCACCGGCAGCCGCGGGAAGCTGAGCAGCCTGGCACCAGCCAGCTCCCAACCGCGGCACTCCGCTTCTCACCGCCGGTGAGTGCGGGGGTGGGGAACTTTCCCTAACACCCCCCCCCCCCCCGCCCTGAGCCACATGGCTGGGGCCAAGCAAGGGAAGCGGAGCAGGCTGGGGCCGCATTGCTCCATTTCCCGCCGCTGGTGAGGGGGGGGGGGGGGGCCTCCTTTCTCCAATGTCCCCGCACTCAGCGGTGGCGGGAAGTGGAGCGCCGCAGCTGGGAGCTGGTGGAGTGGAGTGGGCTGGGGCTGGGTTGCTCCACTTCCTGCCGCTGCTGGTGAGTGTGGGGTCGCTGGGGGAAGAGGTGGAATGGGGGCGGGCTGGGGCGGAGCAGGGAGGAAGGGTAAGAGGTGGGGCAGAGGGAGTTGTCCGGGGCCCCACACCCCGCTAGGGACGGCCCTGCCCCTTGCAGTGGGCGCAGCCTGCGGGGGGAGGGAGGGGCGGGCCAGCCGGGGGATAGGGCTGGTAGCCGGGGCTGGTGCTGCCATGTATGCAGCACGCAGCTGCCTAGGGCACCATGAAATTTGGGGCAATTTGGTGTCCCAAATTTCATGGAGCCCTACACAGCTGCATATGCCTAAGGATGGCCCTGCTTGCTCCCACTTCCTTCACCCAGAGACCTGCCTGACCTCAAGGACTCCCCTTCCACTCTGGTCCCCGTAACCCCGACAAGGCTGGGCCAAGGATTCCTGAGGGGCTCAACCCCCAATCTTGTTGTGATCACTCAGGACAGGGGTGAGAGTGTCCCCACTGCGGGGTACTCTCTTCGCTCTGGCCACTTCCCTGACATCTTCACTGACCATTGCATAGAGTTCAGAACAAATACAATTCATTAAATAGCAAGTAATTTTAAAAAAAAGAGGGGGGGGGAAATGAGAAAGGTGAAAGGAAAACACATCACCCTGCTCTGTGGGCACAGGGGGAACCACAAACAGCGTCTCTGGAATGTCAGGGCAGTTCACAGACTGTTCCTCAGATGTCCCAGGCCCTGGCTGTGCTGCAGGGATGCTGCAGGTCAGACACGTGCTCTGGTGGTGGCCACATGACCTCAGGCTCTAGGTGGCAGGACCCTTCTTCCCAGCATCAGTCCTCTCCTGTTGGGGTTATGCTCCCCCTCCGAGTCTGGCCTGCAAGGCCCCTTGGCTGGGGGCATCTCACTGCGCTGGGCCCTCTGCCCAGGGTCCCCCTCGCTCTTCCCAGCTACTGACAGCCTCCGGCTCCAGACTGCCCCAAGCCCCAGCTCCCGCCTGCCTCAGCACTGCTGCTGCTCTGCCTCCAGCCCAGCTCAGGCTGCTGCTTTCCCCTTAGCTCTGCCCTTCTCTGGCAGGCAGCTCCAGCTCACACAGAGGACGGGCTCCTGACTCCCTCATTGGCCTGCCTGTCCTGTCAACGAGGCTGACCTAGAGCAGTAGTCTCTCCCCATTGGCCCTGGGGACTAGTCTCAGGGCCTTGATTTCTCATTGGCCCTTCCCCTGGCTTTTGGTCCTGGGAGAGGGCAAACCAAAAAACTCCACTAAGTTTCAGTAAGGGGCCAATAATCCCCTTACCCAGATACACATCAAAATCATTGTAAAATATTTATTGCTAGCTAGTAACTCTGTTGCTGTGAAAAATGATATTTGTATGTTGGTTAATATTTTTCACAGCCTCTCAGCGAGCAACTTGGGTTGCCAACTTGGTAATTTAAAAAAACCAGACACTCCAGCAGGAGTGCCAGAACCTCCCCTGCCCCGCCTCTTCCCCTGAGTCCCCACACCTGCCCCACCTCTTCCCCCAAAGCTCCTCCCTCATCCACTCCTCTTCCTCCCTCCCTGCCCAGGTCAGGAGGGACTTGCCTGTGGAGCCGGGGCTGAGATGCCCCAGGTGGTTTCCCCCACTCTTTACAGAGAACAGGGAGTGGCGGGGGGGGGCAGCCCACCCAGAGCCTGTGGGGCAGCTAGGCTCCAGGGAGGGAGCCATAAGCACCAACTCTGTGGGTGCTCCAGGGCTGGAGCACCCACAGGGAAAAATTAGCGGGTGCTCCGCACCCACTGGCAGCCAAGCTCCCCCCTCCCTGGCCTCCTTCTTCCCCCCAGCACACCGCATCCCCGCTCCTTCCCCTCCCTCCCTTTCAGCGCTTTCCCACCCTCCCCCCTTTGCCTAACAACTGTTTGGTGGTGCTTAGGACTTTCCAGGAGGGGGAGGAGCGGGCGCACAGTGAGCTCAGGGGAGCAGGCGGAGAAGAGGCAGGGCAGGGGTGGGGACATGGGAGAAGGGGGGCAGGGCTGGAGTGGGAAAAGGCAGGGTGGGATGGGGACTTTGGGGAAGGGGTGGAATAGGGCTCGGGTAGGGGCGGTACAGGGGCGGGGCCAGGGAGGGGGGTCGAGCACCTACCCAGGCTGAGGGGAAGTCGGCGCCTATTGAGGGAGCTGCCGCTGGAGATGATTGGGCTCTCGGCTCCCCACACTGTCCCTCTTAGGTTGGTTGAAGAGCTCCTTGGCAGGACACGCCCCAGTGAATGAAGGAGGGTAGTGTGGACATCGGCTACTGCAGCAATTACTGTGGTGGCTGTAAGTCAACCTGATATACTGTATGTACTCATTCATAAGCCGAATTTTTTTAGTAAAAAAGGGAAGCACCAGAGAAGGGGGTCGGCTTATGAACGGTATAGAGAGGGGAAGGGGGGACACAGCCCCTCCCCCCAACAGAGGGAGCAAAGAGAGGCAGCAGAGCCAGAAGGGAAGAGGTGGGGCCAGTCTCTCTCCACTTCTGGCCACGCTGCTCTCCCCCCAGCCTCTGAAGCAGCTGCAGCTCCGGGGCTGGCAGGCTGCAGCCGTGCCGTTCGGCTCCGCCCCCCAGAGCACCCTGTGGCCCTGCCGCCCGGCCCAGCCCGCTGGAACATGCTGCGGCCGCGCCTGCCGGAGCAGCTCCAGCCAGACCAGAGACATCCTCCCCTGGCCCTCCCCAGATAAGGTGGGAAGGGATGGGATGGGGAGTGTGGGGGTCTGGGCTAGGGGTGGGGTCATGTGGGGGGTGGTCACAGGGGTTACTCCCCTGACCCCCAGCTTCTCCCCCCAAAAAAGTTTCCCCACCAGTTGCTGTCCCGACCCCTCAGAGTAAGCAGTTGGCGCACCGGGACACTTTGTTTACTTTTGGGAATGGCTGAGCCATTACAAACATTGAATCTATCTCCCCTTGTAAGTATTCTCACACTTCTTATCAAGCTGTCTGTACTGGGCTAGCTTGATTATCACTTCAAAAGTTTTTTTTCTCTTACTTAATTGGCCTCTCAGAGTTGGTAAGACAACTCCCACTTGTTTATGCTCTCTGTATGTGTGTATATATATCTCCTCAATATTTATTCCACTCTGTATGCATCCGAAGAAGTGGGCTGTAGTCCACGAAAGCTTATGCTCTAATAAATTTGTTAGTCTCTAAGGTGCCACAAGTACTCCTGTTCTTTTTGCGGATACAGACTAACATGGCTGCTACTCTGAAACCTTTGTTTACTTTTGTTTACCTCGAGCGTCCGCAGGCACGGAGGTAAACCTACCATCTCGGCCTGCCAGCGGCTTATCCTCATGGCCCGGGAGCCAAAGTTTGCTCACCCTTGAATGAACGGGTCATAAAATTTTTCCATTTTTACTTATCCATCTTGTGGGGGGTCGGCTTATAAACGAATCGGCTTATGATCGAGTATATACAGTAGGTGGCATAGGTCTGAAGTGCAGACTCATAGACTTTAAGGTCAGAAGGGACCATTATGATCATCTAGTGTGACCTCCTGTACAATGCAGGCCACAGAATCTCACCCACCCACTCCTGTAACAAACCCCTAACCAATGTCTGAGTTACTGAAGACTTCAAATAGTGGTTTAAAGACCTCAAGGTGCAGAGAATCCTCCAGCAAGTGACCCGTGCCCCACGCTGCAGAGGAAGGTGAAAAACCTCCAGGGCCTCTGCCAATCTGCCCTGGGGGAAAATTCCTTCCCGACCCCAAATATGGTGATCAGTTAAACCCTGAGCATGTGGGCAAGACTCTCACTTCTTATACTCAGACCCTTTATAGTCTTTGCTGGGTGATGGCCTCAGGCAACTCCATGAGCTCCAAACCATCCTTCAGATGAATTATAAATGTCTTTGTTTACCCCCTTCCTCCTATTGGTGGATGGCCAGATAATAGTTTTCTAATACAGATGGTCAGTTCTTTGTCGTCTCTGAGGAGTTAGTCTGTGGGCGTTCCCCAGAACAACGACATGTTTCAGTAACAAATAAGGTTACCATATGTCCTGGTTTTCCCAGACAGAGCCTCTTTTTTGAACCTGCTTTCTCTATCTGAGTGGGGTTTTCCTATAACAACAAATGCCCGGAGGTTCTGCAGAGCAGACGGGCTGCAGCTCAGAAATAGCCCTGATTGGTCGGCTTCCCCATTGGTCTATTCCCTGGCATCCAAGGCTGATTGGTCCATTCCCCTGCGTCTGCAGCTGATTGATTGCTGCTGGATCCCACCCACCCAGGCCCCATCCCTGGGCAGGAGGTCCAGCAGGTAGGTGCTGAGGGACAGCTATCGCCGCATTCTGGGCTTGTGTCAGCGCCCTGCCACTGAGACCGTGACCGACACTGACCTCACCTCATCAGCACCCCCACCGCACCACCCCCCAGCACCCACAACTGTACCCCCCCAGGCTCCCACCCCTCATCAGTGGCCACTTTTTGGGCACCTGGAATATGGTCACCCTAGTAACAAACATACAGTAAAATCTCCCCATTCTACATGCACTGGTGTTGCATGCATTTCAGTGGCATAATATTCAGCAGCCCATGAGTTTTCCAATGATCCCACACCAGGCACTCTTTGTACACTATATATCAGAACCATACACAAGTGGGGAGCATGGGGAACAAGGGGTTAGTCACAAGAGGGATCAGTGTGGGGTGAGTGGGGCAAAGAGATTCTCTGTCATCACAACACAGGACACTGCGGTAGAGGGGGAGGGGGCGATCAGCTGGGCTGTCAGGTTCCTCATTTCCCTCTGGCCTCAGTGATGCAGGTCAGCCTGGCTTCAAAGCTGCCCAGGTCTGTTGATATCCCTGGCTCCCTTCTTGCCTGCGCCCAACCTCGGCATCTCAGCAACAGGGAGATGCTGTCCACTCCCTCTATTATTTTGGGGGCATCATTCATGATCCTTTAGATTTCAGGGGCAGCTTCAAATGACACTGACAGCCCAAGTCTAGTCGCTCTTTGGCTCTGATGCAGCGAGTTCACAGTTCTCAGCCTCAGTCACCTGGCTTTGAGGAGCAAACCCAGCAGTTTCCCAGCTCTGTTCCCCCACCCCCCCTTCTCCCCGTCACACGGTACCTCACATCACTGCAGGGATCAGGCAGTAACTTCATTCCTCCATCTCTCGCACTGTGAATCTAGCTCGCACCATCAGTGGTTGTGCTGAGAGATACTGATCACTGTCATTGTTCAAACCACAGAAAAAAATCTCATGACAAAGATGTTAGATAAAGATTAAAATAACAAAAACTAAAAAAGGACTATTTGGGCAAATTATCCTTTGTCTCGTAAAGTCCTCAGTAAATCTGAGCTACATCCTGTCAAATTAAATACCCATGTATGTGACCAAATGGCCTTCACAAAGAGGAAAAAACCCACAATCCAGGGTGGGCTATAAAACAATTTCATGTTCATAAAATGAAATCTCAGAGAATCATTTAAGACTCAAAATCAGGAAAATAAATGTACCCATTTTCTTCTGTAGGGGCTAAACCAGGTTCACTTCTCGCCTCATTATTTGGTTGTATTAGTTGCAAACGTTTTAGCATCATTATACTAAAAGAAAGAGAAAGAAACACAAATCTTCCCATCTACAAATGATCTGGACTAGCCTAGGAAAAAGCCGGGAAGCAATTTCACAAATAGATGCAAACAGGGCTATAGGATCTGAAAGGTCAAACTATGTTTTAGATTCAATGGGATTTCCCTGCCCACTCCCAGATCTGTAACACTTCCTTCTCCAGCCCTCTGGAGTCTAACTTAGGATCATAGACATCAAAACTATGATTCCTAAGCATGGAGAGCCAGGGACATGGTAGTAAGTGACACCTTGGTAGGTGAAGGGGTAGAACGGGGACAGGATAAAACTCTTCATCACTTGGACAGAGGCTGCTGTGTGGAGAGTGGAGGGTGATGGTGCTGGGGGAGGGAGGGAAACCCTCAGACTCACCCCATCGCTCTGAAATAACACACCACATTTTACTGTCTCTTCTCCCACATTTTTAGCATCTAGTTAATTCTGGTGCATAAGCCAGAAAATATAGAAACACTAAATGCTTGTCAGCGGGGCCTGGACTAATGTGAGACTATCTGGGAATGAGACAATCCAGCCCCACAAGGGGAACTCAGGGACTAATTATCACTCTGCTAATGGGTGGGAGTCAGAACACGTAAGTAAGCCTTCGATTTTCTTACAGAGATAATGGAAAAGTCACGGAATTTGTGACTTCCAGAGACTTCAGCCCGTGGCAGCTCTGAGCTGCAGGGTCCCCCTGCTGTCCACAGTATCCGAGAGCTCCCCACAGAGCTCTGAGCTGCTGCAGGCCATGGGAGTACCCTGTAGTACCCGGCTCTCAGGGGTGGCCTCCAGATCTATGAGTCGCAGCGGGTGGCTGGGACCCCCGCAGCTCCCAGCTGCCATGGGTGGCAGAGGCCCCGGAGCTCTGAGCCACGGGTGGCAGGGGGCCCATGCAGCTCACAGTCAGAGCCCCAGCTGCCATGAGACCCCAGAGCCCCAGTAGCAATGGGTGCTGCAGCCTTCTACCTCCCCATTTTGTCACAGATATTATTAGTAAATGTCACGGGCTTCTGTGAATTTTTCTTTATTGCCCGTCACCTGTCTGTGACTTTTACTAAAAATATCCATGACAAAATCTTGTCCTGAGCATCTTATGTGTAAGGCTGAGTTTACACTAGGAAATCTGGTGGAGGGTCACAGAGATGCGCTGGCTAATCCCAAACACATTTCCTATCATAGACAAATGCTCGGAAGCAGAGGTGGGATCTCTGGGCCTTCCCCAAATGGCTCTGTGGGAACCAGCCTCTCTCAGTGGTGCTGTCTGAATGAAGAGGGGGCAGGGAGAAGGGGCAGAAGGGGAGAGTGATGAGAGGCAGCACCTCGCTATCTCTATGCTCTCCCTCGCCTCTTATCCCATGATCCCCAAACACTCGATACCCCAGCACCCAGCTCCTCCTGCTTCACAGCTCCACCAACCAATCATTCAAGCCCCAGTTCCCTCCCCAAAACCCATCCTCCTGGTCCCTCAATATTTGACCCCCAGAATCCAGTGCCCTGGGGGATTTGGGGAGGGGAGAAGTTACCAGCCCCCAGGGACACTCCCCCTGCAGGGAACAGATCCATGTAAGTGGGGGAGCGCATCCCAGGAGCTGGTGGAAGATGGGGATGGGGACAGAGGTCTAGAGTGAAGGTGAGGCCTGGCCCAAGTGTCCTTCTCCTCATCTCCATGGCAGGGGGATCCCGGCTGGGAGGGGAAGGGAGAGAAGGGAACTTCAACCAAACAGAGGGAGCGTCTGGAGGAGTTTCTCCCTCTTCCTTCCCCCACCTTTGGCCCATCTGCTCAGCTGCCAGACAGAGCTTAAACCAGGCAGAGCCTGAGGGTCACTGACCAGTTGCTGCTCGGCTGCTGCTGTATCCTCGCCCCAGCGATGGGCAGCCGGAGCCTTGGGAAGCAAACCACCCTGATGTGTGTGGGAATGAGGAAATGGGTTTGTCACCATGGCCAGCCCTAGCCAGGGCACTCAGAGAATTTCCCTGCTGTGTGGAGGAGTCTCTGATGTCAGCTCCACTTGGAGCATTTTCCACACTGAGAACATCTCAGAGGTTTCTTCCCTGTGCGGATTTGCAGATCCCTGATACTCCGGGAGCACCAAATGAAGCTTCCCCGACATTGAAGGTCTCTCTGTTGTGTCGATCACTGATTCAGGAAGTCAAATTGAATCTTTTCCTCCAGTCAAGCTATTTCTAGGGTCTCTCACCCTTGTGGATTTTCTGATGTTTGGTGAGCTCTGAGCTCTTATTGAAGCTTTCCCCACAGTCAAGGCATTTATAAGGTCTCTCTCCTGTGTGGATTCTCCCATGTTGAGTAAGCTGTGAGCGCCGACTGAAAGTTTTTCCACACTCCAGGCATTTATGGGGTTTCTCTCCTGTGTGAGTTTTGTGATGTGTATTAAGGGTTGATTTCAAACGGAAACTTTTTCCACACTCAAGGCATTTATAGGGTCTTTCTCCTGTGTGGATTCGCCCATGTTTAATAAGGGATGAACTTTCCATAAAACTTTTCCCACACTCAAGGCATTTGTAGGGTCTTTCTCCCGTGTGGATTCGCCCATGTTTAATAAGGGATGAACTTTCCATAAACCTTTTCCCACACACAAGGCATCCATAGGGTCTCTCTCCTGTGTGGGTTCTCTGATGTGTAGTAAGCTTTGAATTATGAATAAAAGTTTTCCCACACTCCAGGCATTTATAAGGTCTCTCTCCTGTGTGGGTTCTCTGATGTGTAGTAAGCTTTGAGTTATGAATAAAACTTTTCCCACAATCAAGGCATTTAAAGGGTCTATCTCCTGTGTGAACTCTCTGGTGTATAGTAAGTTGTGACTTCTGAATGAAGCTTTTCCCACAGTCCAAGCATTTATGGGGTCTCTCTCCTGTGTGGATTGCCTGATGTCTAGTAAGTTTTGTTCTGTCCACAAAACTTTTCCCACAGTCGAGGCATATATAGGGTTTGTCACCTGTGTGGATTCTCTGATGCTTAATAAGGACTGAGTGGTGAATGAAATTTTTCCCACACTCAAAGCATTTATATGGTCTCTCTCCTGTGTGGATTCTCCTATGTTTACTAAGGTGTGAGCTCTGACCAAAAGTTTTCCCACAGTCCAAGCATTTATATGGTTTCTCTCCAGTGTGGGTTCTCTCATGTTTAATAAGGTCCGATCCCGCATTGAAAACTTTCTCACACTGAAGGCATTTATAGCGTCTCTGTCTTGTGTTCAGACATGGATGTCTAATAAAGTTTGAGTGCTGAATGAAACTTCTACCACACTGAAGGCATTTATATGGTCTCTCTCCGGTGTGGATTTTCCTATGTTTATTAAGGTGTGAGCGCTGACTGAAAGTTTTCCCACAGTCCAGGCATTTATGGGGTTTCTCTCCTGTGTGGGTTTTCTGATGTGAATTAAGGGCTGATTTCAAATTGAAACTTTTCCCACACTCAAGGCATTTATAAGGTCTTTCTCCTGTGTGGATTCTCCCATGTTTAGTAAGCGATGAACTTTCGATAAAACCTTTCCCACACTCAAGGCATTTATATGGCCTTTCTCCCGTGTGGATTCTCCCATGTTGAATAAGGGATGAACTTTTGCTAAAACTTTTTCCACACTCACGGCATCGATAGGGTCTCTCTCCTGTGTGCAGTGTCTGATGTGCAGTAAGGTGTGAATTCTGACTAAAACTTTTCCCACACTCAAGGCATTTATATGGTCTCTCTCCTGTGTGCAGTCTCTGGTGTATAAGAAGACATGGCTTCTTACTGAAGCTTTTCCCACAGTCTACACATTTATAGGGCTTCTCTCCTGTGTGGGATCTGTAATGTGCCATAAGCGATGACCTCTGACTAAATCTTTTTCCACACTCCAGGCATTTATAGGGTTTCTCTCCTATGTGCAGTTTCTGGTGTGTAATAAAGTTTGACTTCTCACTGAAACTTTTCCCACACTCTAAGCATTTATAGGACTTCTCTCCTGTGTGGGTTCTCCAATGTTTAATAAGGCTGGCACTGAAACGGAAACTTTTCCCACAGTCAAGGCATTTGTAAGGTTTCTCTTCACTGTGAATTATCTGCTGTACTGTGGTTTCCTTGGGATCCTTGCATCCTCTGCCACGTTCAATAGATTCATCCAGTTTCTTCCCAGGATAGTTTCCCAGATGCATCTCTGATCTGTGTTGATCTCCCCAGGCATTTCCCTGTTCCAAGCACTGGGAAAAATTCCCTTCAGCTCTTCTCAAAACCAACTCCTGCGATTCCGCTTTCCCAGGAACTTCCTTCTGATGATTCTCCTCCTTGTTCTCATTCACTGTCCTATCACCTGCTGGGAGAGAGAGAATCCAGACACTAGGAGTCACTGCCTGTGCCGGGGAGAAAGGACAGAAAGGGGAATAGCAAAGAGGGAAAACACAACACAGTGACTACTGGGGAGATGGAGACACTGGATTCTGCCTCCACATCCCACCCGAACACTCCCACGGAAGGAAAGTCATGGAGGAAATTCCCGACAGCTAACAGGATGAGTGGGAAGCTGTGACTGATATTTGCCTTCATAATATGACACCTGCTAACTGCAGCCCTGACCTGGGTGAGACGGGGCAGAACTGAGGGCTCTGGCTCACAGCACATTTTGGGAGTCCCAGCTTTTTCCTTCACTCTCAAGGTGGTTCAGTCTCAGTTTCCCTGACTCCTCACCTGTGCAGGAGCCTTTTGGGCTCTCCCTTTCTTCATCGGCCTGGAGATCCGGGACCCATGGCTCTTCCCCTCGTTCCAGCCGGGCGATCAGGTCAGGTTTGGGAATGGGGAATCCTGCGCAGGGGATGAAATCAGGCAAGTTCAGGGCACATGGAGCACTGGTCACATATTTCTCACAAGGAACATTCCCTGAGTTTAACCTGACCCTACAAGGGACTGTGGTAACTCAGACCCTTTGGGAGCAGCAGATATCTGGGGGTGGGGGTGGGCTGTTGTCACACTCTCACTAGGAGTTCTCAGGGTAGATGCGCTCTGGGGGACTTTCTGGCACACGCAGCTCTGGTGTTAAACTCCTGCCTATTTCCAAACCAGCACATAGGTGCTGGAACCAGCAGTGCTGGGGGAGCTGCCGCATCTCCTGCCTTGAAGTGGGTTCCATTATATCCAGGGTTTCCAGTTTGGTTCAATGGCTCTCAACACCCCCACTGTACAAACTGTGCCAGCACCCCTGAGCCTGCAGCACCGAGAGCCCTTCACAGGGATGGAGCTAGTCCCAAGAGGGCCAGTGAACGGCGTGTGAAG
This sequence comes from Malaclemys terrapin pileata, assembly GCF_027887155.1. Lineage (NCBI taxonomy): Eukaryota > Metazoa > Chordata > Testudines > Emydidae > Malaclemys > Malaclemys terrapin. The sequence continues at coordinate 40,038,167 of NC_071517.1, read as the reverse complement.
GAGAAATAATACAGACAGGGCAATACCCTGCTTCTGGCCCCTGGACAGCTGGAGAGATGGGGATGAATTAGCCTGTCCATTCGGTTTCTCTCTCCCCTGTCCCCTTGCATGGGGTATGGAGATGAAAGTATCTCTCACTGTGGAGCTGTGGACTCTACCAGGGGTTCCCAATCTTTTTCTCTCTGAGGACCCCCACCATGGTCTAAAAATGCACAGCCCACCTCTGCCACACCAGCTGTTTTTTGTATATAAAAGCCAGGACCAGCATTAGGGGATAGGGAGCAGGGCAAATACCCAGGGTCCCACACAACATGGGACCCCGCAAAGCTAAGTTGCTCAGGCTTTAGCTCCAGCCCCATGCAGTGGCGCTTCCGCTTTGTGCCCTGGGCCCCAGCAAATCGAATGCCGGCCCTGCTTGCCGGCCCCCCTGACACCTGCTCGCGGCCCCACAGGGGCCCCTGGTTGAGAACCACGGCACTATGCTACCCATTCCTTCCTAATCCAACCAAGCAGAGTCAGACATACAGACCCCACGGCTTATAGTAGCTCAGGGCACAGGAATCCCTTACCCAGCGAGGTCACCATCTCGTAATTCTCCTGCATGACATCCCTGTAGAGGGCTCTCTGAGCGGGGTCCAGCAGAGCCCCCTGCCCCTGGGTGAAATACACAGCCACCTCCTCGAAGGTCACTGGCATCTGGAACAACAAAGAGTCTTGCACTGACTACCTGCTGCCCCAGCCACAATCCCACTAGTAACGGGGGAGGAGGCCTGGGGAAGCAGAATACGCCCACCCCCGCTCAGAGCAGCCAGGGGACTTCAGGGGGTGGAGAGAAGGTGAGAGCTCCTTGTCCCTCCCAGCAGACGGATCAGGGCAGGGTCTTCTCATTTCTTACACGCCTGCCAGCCGCAGGCTGATACAGGAAGCAGAGCTCTGTGTCAGCGACGGGGACAGGGATCCCAACAGTTTCCCTTCGTATTTCACAGCAGCCTCTGGCCAGTGGGGTCAGGCTCCAGCACTGGGAGTCTGGTCAGTTTTCCCAGCCCTGCCCAGGGGGGCGTTTCCTGGTTCAGAAATGGGGGAATCCCTCCCCCCCAATGGGCCTGTTCTGCACGGCCGAGGCTGGCTTATCCTGCCCGGCCCCGCATATAACGGGAGCTGGCGGCAGCTTTCCCGGGCCCAGTGCAGGGAATCGCAGCCAGCTCCGCTGGGAGCAGCCTGGGGCCAAACCTCCCCCTGCAGCCCGGGGGTGACGGGGGGGCGGATCTCTCTCACCTTCCCTCCGAGCGGGGCCCCCTGGGGCAGGGGCCGGGCCGGGAAGGGGCCTGGCCGGGCTGGGGGCTCTGCCCTGGGAGAGGCTCCTGGGGAGCAGCGGGAAGGGCCCTGCTGGAGATTCCCCTCTCCCGGCTGCAGCCCGGGCTCCGGGCTCCCAGCACCAGCCGCCGGGGCTCGGGGATCTCGCCAGGAGCCTGGAGCCAGAGTCCCCGCAGCGGCTGCGAGTCACTTCCTGCTGCCGGGCCTGAGCCCAGCGATCGCTCCCCCCAGAGCCGCCTCCCAGCTGCTCCTGGGTCCTAGTGATCAACGCAGCGACCTGCAGCCCCCCTGCTCTGGACTCTGCTTCCTGGGGCCCCCACCGCCCGTGGGCACGGGCAGCTTCTCCCCGCATTAAGGAGGCATCGTGCATAGAAGTGACTGGACAGAAAAGATACATCCAGACCCCAGGGAGGGGGGAAAAGGGACATTTCTAATGGAGCCTGGGGATTGTTCCAGAGGCGCCCCAAAATCCTCAAGCACTTGGGGGTGAGATGTCCTGGTCCTAGAGAGGCTGCCCAGGGGCCTTGCAGCAGGAGACACATTTCTCAGGGGTAGGGGACCAGCTGCTGGGACCCAGGCACCGGTGGGCTGGGTGGGGTGCCGGGGGGGCTAACAGACAGGGTGTGGGGAGCCAGCAGTGGAGCAGTGGCTAAAACCTGAGGGTGCTTCAGCACCCCTTGTACCACTAGGTCCCGCACCTATGGCCCCAGCACCTCTGGGCTTGGCAGTTCCTACCTCTAGCACATCTGGGCTTGCTACATCAATTATGCATATCACCCCCACTCCCCCCAGGAGTTTCTGCCATAGGACTTGAATAGATAATGAGAATGTGTTTACATCTCAGGTAAACAGACCCCTCAAACTAAAGAGAGGGGGTGTGACCCCATCCATTGCACCAGAGGGGGCAGGAACTAAAGTATTTGCCTTTTAGCACAGCTCTGGTGGGGGAGAAAGCAGCAGGCCCCTGCCCTGAAACAGAGGTCTGTCGCCTGGCTCACAGCTCAAAATAGACTTTTGTCTGGAGGTCACCCTCAGAAGAATCCATTTCAAAGGTTCATTGGATTCTGAAAGAGATCAATCCAACTGCTGTGTTTAAATTGAACTGTTCGGTGACTCCAGGGGAAATTAACAAACTGTTGTCTCTTGACTCAAAGTTCTGACTGTTCCAGAACAGGGCTGTACTTTACAGAAAACCCCTTCCAGGGGACCTTGGGGCTGGGCAGAGCCGGAGCTCTGAAACCTGGCAAGGGGGGAGGATCTCGGACCCCAGGCTCCAGCCTCTGCATCTGCTCCGCTAATTTTATCCCTACAGCCTGAGCCCCTCTCCCTGCCCCCACCCCAGCCAGAGTCAGCTGACCCCCACTCTGAGACTTGTTGCAGTGTCTTTTGCTTGAGTTTTGGTTTTGTTTTATTTTTGCAGTGTAGATAGACATACCCTGAATGAGGCAGGGTCCTGTGTTAATGAGCGCTGCAGTGTGTGATCCTGTCATTAAAGGTCATATAATAATGCACAGACACAAGGGGGCTGAATTAACAAGGCCCAGACAGTCTTGATTCCAGCCCTGCCTCACACTGCTCGACTTCGCAGCGTTCAGAACATGCTTTTACTGTAATATTTTGAGGGTAAAGTGGATAGAAATCCCCTCCAGTTTTCCTGCTCTACCATAGAATTATGTAATAGGCGGATATTACATCCTCCAATCTTGCCCCTTTTCTCCCCAATAATCAAATATTGTGGTCATGGCCGTCCCTAGCTATTTGGGTGCTCTATGCGTGAGGCCCCAGGCCTCTTCCCCCCCCAGGGTCTGGGAGGCAGGAACTGTAGGGGAGCACTTTTGGGGGTCCCACAGGCCCAGTGTGGCCCAGGGGCTTAGCGGGTGGCCGGGAGCAGCCCGCTTTGCTTTTCTAGCCCCGGCCCCAGACGTGTCACTCAGGAGAGGGGGCTTGGGGAAGGGATCCCTCCCCCGTGCCACGCTCACCAGCAGCAGCGCGAAGTGGAGCAGCCCGGCCCCAGCCAGCCCTACTCCGCCAGCTTCCAGCTGTGGCGCTCAGCTTCCCACCACCCCCTCCTCCCCACGAGCGACTCAGCTGGGGCTGGGGCAAGGGAAGCGGAGTGGGCTGGGGCCACGTCGCTCTGCTTTTCACCGCCAGTGAGTGAAGGGGAACCTTTCCCCAACCTCCCCGCACGCAGCAGGAAGCAGAGCACCGTGGCTGGGAGCTGGCGGAGTGGAGTGGGCTGTGACGGTGGCGTAGCCAGGTTCTAAGTGCAGGGGGAGCAAACATAAAAAAGGCGCCCCACCTTGGCTCCTCCTCCAGCCACTCCACCCCCCCTTGGCTGCCTCCACCAGTCGCGCTGCGCTGCGCCCCCCGCCCTTGGCTCCTCCAGCCATGCTGCGGCCTTGGAGGGGCTCGGTTGGGGGGGGCCGGGCGCAGGGAAGGGGGGGCGGGCGGGTGCTGCTCACTTCTCCTGCGGGCTGGGGGAAGCGGAGCAGTGGGGCGGGCAGCAGCTGGCGAGATCCCCTCTTCCTGGCAGCTTCCTGCTTCCCTAGGCCCGGGCAGCCCAGCATTTTTTTCAAAAGCGGCGCCTGCCGGGCCGGCGCTGGGCTCCTGCAGGCAAGGGGGGGGGGAGGCGGGCAGCACAGCCGGACTCCGGAGGAGCCATTGGGGGGGCGGCTGACGCGGCCGGAGGAGCAAAGGGGCCGGCTCCTCGGCCATCGCGCCCCTTGCTAATGCTGGGCTGCCCGGGCCGAGGGAAGCAGGAAGCTACCAGGGAAAGAGGATCTGCCCGCCAGCTGCAGAGCGCTCGGCTGCCGAGCCCTGAGCCACTGCAGGAGGTGGCCGCGGCGATGTTGGGGCCGCACTGAGCATGGGGCGTGATGGCCGAGGAGCCGGCCCCTTCGCTCCTCCGGTCGTTCCCGCCGCCCCCGCCCCTTGCCTGCAGGAGCCCAGTGCCAGCCCGGCAGGTGCTGCTTTTGAAAAATGTGCTGGGGGAAGCGGCTGCTTCCCCTGAACCCCCCTAGCTACGCTCCTGCTCCTGCAAATAGAACTAGAGGCCAATAATCTGATTCTCTTCTCACAACAATTTTACACTGGTGTACACAGGTCACGTGACACCAGCGGGATTACTCCTGATTAGCACCAGTGGGAGGGAGAGGAGGATGAGCCCCATGGCCCAGTCAGACTGTTCCTGATTTGTACTGGGGTCAGGGAGAGGGGCACAAGTTCTTAGAGAGTTTTATCTTTATGGGAAGTTTGAGGAGCCTGTGACAGGGCAGGGATGAAGTTGGCCAGGTGACCTCACTGTGCATTTCCATCCCAGATCACGTCTGCCTCACCTTTACCTTTAACCTTACCTCGGCAGTTGGCAGCCATTTCATGCAAAACAACAGAAACTGGGGGTGGGAGAAACTAAATTGTATTTTATTATTCCAAAGGACAAGCAAAAGACAGACTCCTTTCCCCACCCTCAGCCCAGCCCACAGCTCCACCCAACTCCCCCATGCACCAGCAACTTTTACACACTGGGAGAAAAGTGACGGGAAGCCGGGAGAGGCGCTCGTAGCCTGTCACAAAAGCAAACACCCCAAGAGCAGGGAATCCAAAGAACTCAGGTTAGAGGGGTGAGTGGGGCAGAGACAGTTTCTGTCATCCCCATATTGGAGACTGCGACAGATGGGGAGGGGGTGACCAGCAGGGCTCTAGTGCTCCTCATCTCCCTCTGGCCTCACTGATGGGGATCAGCCTGGCTTCAAGGCTGCCCAGGTCTGTTGACATCCCCGGCTCCCTTCTTGCCTGCGCCCAACTACGCAGCATCTCAGTAATAGGGAGACGCTGCCCCCTCCCCCATCATTTTCCTTGGGGTGTTGCTCAGAGCCATTTATATTTCAGGGACAGCTTCACACAATGCTCAGGCCAAGCCTAGTCTCTCTCTGGTTCTGATGCAGCGAGTTCACAGTTCTCAGCCTCAGCCCTCTGGCTCTGAGGAGCAAACCCAGCCATTTCCCAGTTCTGTTCTCCCCATCCCGACGGTATCTCACATCTCTGCAGGGATCAGACAGTAACTTCATTCCCTGTTTCAGTCTCTGTGTCTGAGTGTAAATCTAGCACTCAATCTCGGTCTTTGTGCTGATATTGATAATCATCATTGTTCTAACAACACAAAAATCCTGTGACAAAGGGCCGAAAAAGGTCAAAATACAAAGGGCCATTTGTGTTGTGATTTCCTCAATAAATCTGAGCTACACCCTGTCAAGCTAAACTAATACCAAAACGAGTGACCAATCGGTGGTCAGGAAAAGAGAAAAACCCACAATACAGGGTGGGCTATAAAACATGTTCATAAAGTGAAATCTCAGAGAACCTTCAGATTCAAAATCAGGACAATATATTTACCCATTTTCTTCTAAAGTGGCTAAACCTGCTTTACTTCTCGCCTAGGGTGACCAGACAGCAAGTGTGAAAAATCGGGACAGAGGGTGGGGGTAATAGATGCCTGTATAAGCCAAAACCCCAAATATCAGGACTGTCCCTATAAAATCGGGACATCTGGTCACCCTATTCTCGCCTCATTATTTTGTCATGTTAGTTACACAAGTTTTAGCATCATCCTAATAATAAAAACAAAGCAGCTTCCTATCTAAAAACGATGTGGACTAGCCTGGACAAAAACTGGGAGCAATTTTACCAAGAGATGCAAACAGGGCTGTAAGATCAGAAAGGTCAAAATGTGCCTTCAGATTCATTTGGATTTGGACACTTTCTGTCATGGAGAGCCAGGGACACGGTGGAAAGTGACATCTTGGGAGGTGCAGGGGTAGAACGGGGCCAGGATAAAACTCTCCATTGCTGGGACAGAGGCTGCTGTGTGGAGGGTGATGGTGCTGGGGGAAGGAGGGAATCTCTTGGACTCACTCCATCGCCCTGAAATAGCACAGAAGCGAAAACACCACATTTCACTGTCCCTACCTAAGGCTGTGCCACAGCCTATGTAGCTCTGCGCAGGTGCTCAGGGAACCTGCCCGGGGACCTGCCATGGTGCCCCTCCCCCAGCCCCAACTATGCTGCAGCCCAGACCTGCTGGGGTGGCCCCTCAGCCCCAGCTATGCCGTGGCCAGGGCACCCCTACCCGGCCCAATGCCAGCCGGGGTGGCGGGGCATAGCCCGGACCAGCCACAGCAGCCCGGCCCGGACCTGAACCCAGCCCGGACCCAGCCACGGCGGCTCGGCCCTGTCGCAGGGCGCCCCTCCCTAAACCCAGCCCCAGGCCTGTCACCTCTCTCCCCACCATAGCCCCGGAGGACTCTGGTGGAGGGTCACAGAGATGCGCTGGCTAATCCCAACCACATTTCCTACTACAGAGAGCACCTCTGTGGCTGATGCTGCAGAGGTGGGATCTCCAGGCCTCCCACAAAAGGCTGTGAGAATCACTGCAGCTCAGTGGTGCTATCTGAATGCAGAGGGGGCAGGGAGAAGGGGCAGAGGGTGTAAGTGAGGAGAGGCAGCACGTCTCTGCCCCTGTGATCTACCTAACTTCTTATCCCCTGATCCCCAAACACTCGATAGCCCCAGCACCTAGCTCCCCCTGCTTCCAGTTCCTCCAGCCACAACCTTTCAATGTCTAGTTTCCTTCCAAAATACCTCCTTGTCCCTCAACCTTTAATCCCCCAGAACCTAGCGCCCTGGGGAATTTGGGGAGGGGAGGAGAGGAGTTACCAACTCCATGGACACTCCCCCTGCAGGGAACAGCTCCAGGTAAGTGGGGGAGCACAGCCCTGGGGCTGGTGGAAGATGGGGGGCGGGGACAGGTGTCTAGAGTGAAGCTGGGGCCTGGCCCAAGTTTCTTTCTTCTTTGAGTGATAGTCCCTATTGTATTCCATGAGGATTATGCACATACACTGTGCCCGGAGCTTTTCAAAGTAGGAGTGTCCATTGGTCCACGCATGTGCCCTTGTACCACCTTGTGGGTTCACCCCAGGCAATAAGGGGTGGGACAGACCGACCGCATCTTCAGTTCCTTCTCACCGCCACAGGATCCAAGTCACTGCTTCTGCTGTCTTCTCATCCTGAGTGCTGCACTGTCCAATCTTTCCAGGAAGACTGTTTTTATTCTTGTACATAGGATTTTACTATTTTTGTAGTAATTTTCTTGTTTCTAGAAGGGAACTTCAGCCAGGCAGAGAGAGCATCTGGAGGAGTTTCTCCCTCTTCCTTCCCCGCACCTGTGTCCCATCAGCTCAGTAACCAGGACTGCAGCAGGGAGGAGGGGCTGATCGGGGCTTCTCCTCCTCTGTCTGGGGTTTGCTTAGACCAGGCAGAGCCAGTGGGTCACTGACCAGCTGATGTTCGGCTGCTGCTGGATCCTCACCCCAGGGATGGGCAGCTGGATTTTTGGGAGCCAAATGCCCCTGATGTGTGTGGGAACGAGGAAACGGGTTTCTCACCAGGGCCAGCCCTAGTCAGGGCCCTGAGAGAATTTCCCTGCTGTGCGGAGAAGTCTCTGATGGTCCAACATGCTGTTAGCGCCACATGGAGCATTTTCCACACTGAGAACATCTCAGAGGTTTCTTTCCTGTGTGGATTTGCGGATGCCTGATACCATGGAAGCACCAAATGAAGCTGTCCCCACATTCAAGGTCCTGCTGTTTTCTGTATCGCTGAAGTGTGAGCTCGGATTGAATCTTTTCCCGCAGTAAAGCTATTCATAGGGTTGCTCTCACCCTTGTGGGTTTTCCGATGTTTAGTGAGGTTTGAGCTCTTACTGAAGCTTTTCCCACAAGCAAGGCATTCATGAGGTTTATAGCCCGTGTGGATTCTCTGATGTAAGATGAGGTTTGATCTGTGCATGAAACTTTTCCCACAGTCGAGGCATTTATAGGGTCTTTCTCCCGTGTGGCTCGCCTGGTGTCTAATAAGAGATGATCTGTGTGGGAAACTTTTCCCACAGTCCAAGCACTTATGGGGTCTCTCGCCTGTGTGGGTTGCCTGATGTGTAATAAGGGCTGATCTCCGTGTGAAATTTTTCCCACACTCCAAGCACTTATGGGGTCTCTCTCCTGTGTGGATTGTCTGATGTCTATTACGGGCCGATCTGTGTGTGAAACTTTTCCCACAGTCCAAGCACTTATAGGGTTTCTCTCCTGTGTGGATTCTCTGATGTGTAACAAGGCCTGATCTCTGTGTGAAACTTTTCCCACAATCGAGGCATTTATAGGGTCTTTCTCCCCTCTGGATTCTCCTGTGTTCAGTAAGGTCTGATTTGTGGCTGAAACTTTCCCCACAGTCCAGGCATTTATAGGGTCTCTCTCTTGTGTGGATTTGCCGATGCTTAGTAAGGTTTGAGCGGTTATTGAAGCTTTTCCCACAGTTCAAGCATTTATAGGGCTTCTCTCCTGTGTGGATTGTCTGATGTGATATAAGGTCTGTTTTCTGAATGAAACTTTTCCCACAGTGCAGGCACTGATGAGGTTTATCTCCAGTATGAATCCTCTGATGTCTAATAAGGTGTGAGCTCTCAGAGAAACTTTTCCCACAGTGGAGGCATTTATAGGGTCTCTCCCCTGTGTGGGTCCTCCAATGTCCAATGAGGTGTGAGCTACGGCTAAAACTTTTCCCGCAGTCCAGACACTTATGGGGTTTCTCTCCAGTATGGATTGTTTGATGTGTAACAAGATGTGATCTCAGAATGAATTGTTCCCCACACTGGAGGCAGTAGTAGGGTTTCTCTTCCTGGGGATTCGTCTGCTGGGCTGTGGGATCCTTGTCTCCTCCCCCATATATAATAGATTTGTCCACTTTCTTCTTTGGGTGGTTTTCCAGCAGCCTCTCTGACCTGTGCCAATTTCCCCAGGCTTCTTCCTGTTCCAAGCACTGGGATAAATTCCCTTCAGCTCTTTCCACAAAGGTCCCCTGTGGTTCCACTTCCCCAGGAACTTCCTCATGATGACTCCCCTCCTCCTTCTCACTCACTCTCTCATCACCTGCTGGGAGAGAGAGAGAGACACTCCAGGAGAAAGAGGAATAGCTCAAAGGGAAAACCCAACACACTAACGCTGTGAAGACTGAGCAATTTGATTCTGCCTCTACTTCCCACCCAAACACTCACAGGGAAGGAAAATTGGGAAGGAAACTCCTGCAGCTAACAGGACGGGTGGAAAGCCGTGAGTGATTTCTGCCGACTAGAGTCCTGCCCTGACTGAGACGAGGCAGAACTAAGGGCGCTCGCTCATCGCACATTTTTGGGTTTCTCAACTTTTTCCTTCACTCGCCAGATCGTTTCTCTGTCAGTTTCACTGAGTCCTCACCTGTGCAGGTGCCTCTTGGTATCTCTCTTTCCTCGCAGGCCTGGAGTTCGGGGATCCACGGCTCTTCTCCTCGTTCCAGCCGGGTGATCAGGTCAGGTTTGGGAATGGGAAATCCTGCGCAGGGGGTGAAATCAGCCCAGATCAGGGTGCATGGAGTATTGCGGGAGTGTGTGTCACAAAGGGCATTCTGTGAATTGAACCTGTTCCCGTGCTGTGCTGAGAGAATTTGGAATCCATGGAGATGGGAACATAGCTGAGCCCCCTTGGGAGAGGCAGATGTCTGGGGAGGTGGGGAGAATTGTTACGCCCTCACTAGCAGTTCCCAGGATCTGTGCACTTTGAGGGCTTTGCTGATGCACACACAGCTCTAGAGTTAAACCCCTGCAAAGCTCAGAGCCCTCCCCATGGCTGGAGTTATTTCCAAGGAGGGAGGTGACCAGGAATTCTGTGAGCAACCGAGAAACAACACAGACAGGATAATACACAGCGTCTATCCCCTTGAAAGCTGGGGGGTGGGTGGGGATGGTTTAGCACATCCATTAGGTTTTGGCACCCTGGTCCCACTGCAGGGGGTTTGAAGATGCAAGTTTCTCTCACACGGCAGCTGTGGATTATGGAACCCATTCTCCTTCAATCTAACTGACCAGGGAAGAACCTGACCAGAGTCAGAAATGCAGTCCCAAAACTTTCTAATAACCAAGGGCACAGGAATCCCTTACCCAGTGAGGTCACAGTTTTGTAATTCTCCCGCATGACATCCCTGTAGAGGGTTCTCTGAGCGGGGTCCAGCAGAGCCCCCTGCCCCTGGGTGAAATACACAGCCACCTCCTCAAAGGTCACCGGCATCTGAAACAACAAGAGTCCCCCAGCCACAATCCCTCTAGTCAGACAGGAAAGGAAGAAGAAAAAATAAACATCTCGGAAGCTCTGGGAGGACAACAGTAGCAGAATCCCACCCCCACCCTGCTCAGAGCAACCAGGTGGCTTCAGGGGGTGGGAAGAAACTGAGAGCTCCTTGTCCCTCCCAGCAGATGGAGGAGGGCAGGGTCTACTCATTTACCATCCACCTGCTAACCCGCAGTTGATACGGGAAGCAGAGCTCTGAGCTGGGGACAGGAATCCTGACAGCTTCCCTTTGTATTTCACAGTAGCCTCTGGCTAATGGGTTCAAGCTCAAGCACTGGGACTCTGGTCAGTTTTCCCAGCCCTGCTCAACCCCCCAACGGGCCTGTTTGGAAAATCAGGCCCAGGTTGAACCTCTCCCAGTGGGTTTATCAAACCCTGTCCCCTCCCTCCCTGCCTCACGCTGTGTGTTTCCTGCCCCTCCCTTTCCACAACAACCCTCCCTTCAGCTCCCTGAAAATCCCCTACCTGATCTGGCTCCAACACAGCCATTTCCCTTCCCTCTCCCGTGGGAATACGGGCAGATCTGGACCAAAACCTGGATGTGATTCTCCAGCCTATCTGGGTGAGAGGGGAGATTGGGGAGGTTACAGAAAGGGCTTGAGTCCATTTCACACCCCAATTCCCCCCAGGCTCTCTCCCTTACTCCTGGGGGAATTATGCGCTAGTGTGCATGCACAGAATTTATGTCCCACGCAGATTTCTTTGTTTCCCCGCACAAAAACTGATGGGGAAGCAAAGGGAAGCCACAAAAGCGGTCATGCGACCCTCCCCAGCAGTATGTTCCTGGTGCGCAGGGCAGCTGGCAGAGAGGTAAATCACTGTGGGGCGGATAGGGTGGTTCCTACCCTGCACTGGGCTCAGCTGCTTGTCCCGGCTGGGCTGCGGAAGATGGGACTTCCTATTCCCCGGCACAGTACCCAGGGCATGTCAGACACACCCGATTTCTCCCCTGGTATAGGAAGCTCTGCAAACTCACCCTCCCACCCACGCTTCCTGCACCCATTGCTCCTCAGCTGCAGGGGGATGGATGACTATACAGGGAGCTTCTCCCCCATCCGCCCAACCCCCGTGCATCCAGACCCCCTCACACCCAGACTCTTCCACTGAGCCTCACCCCCCTCTGCACCCAATGTCCCCCGACAAGCCCCACTCCTCCTGCACCTTGACCACCCCAAGGAGCCACCTGCACCCGGATCCCGACCCTACTGAGCCCCAACTAGATGCACCTGGATCGCAACCCCACTGAGCCCCACTCCCCAGCATCTGGATGCCCCCATTAAGCCTCCAACTCCCAGACCCCCGGGCTGAGATCTATCCCCCACCCACACTCTGACCTCACCCTGTTGAGCCCCAACCACCTTCACCTGGACCCCCCCCCCCCGCAGAGTCCCATTACTGTTCCACCCAGAACCCTGCAACAAGCCCTTGTGCATCCAGATCCCCCCTCACATGGATCACCCACTGAGCCACCCAGATTGCTCCACACAGGACCCTCTCAACCCACACCTGGATTCCCCCCACACCAAGCCCCTCCACACTGGGATCCTGCCTTGCTGAGCCTGCCTGCCCACACCTGGTGCACCTGGCACTGGGGGCAGGCCTGGTCCTTGCGCTGTGTCAGGGTTGGGTGCAGCCTCACCACTGAGTCCGTGTCCTGGAAGGGGGGAGCTGCACTGTAATCTCCCACCTCTGTGCAGCCCGTGGCCTGTGCTCCCTAATGCCCATGCTGGAGCCTCCACATTTATTTGACAAAAAAATTGCAGAATTTTAAAATACTGTGCACAAAATGTTTATTTTTTTGGTGCAGAATGCCCTCAGGAGTATCTCCCTGCAGACAGATGCTCTGGACTCTGCCATGCTGGGAAGAAACCCAGTTAGTTTATTGCCACCCAGGCCAGGCCCCTCCCAGCAGAACTGAACCCCCCGGGGCACTTTTAAACTGTCCCAGTTAGAGCATCCCTGAGCCGAATGCTAGAAAAAGAGCACAATCAAAGGAGACACTTTGGGGGATTCCCCCTGACACTGTCCCCAAAGGCAGCACATCCCCCCACCTTCCGAGCAGCCCAGTGATTCAAGAGAGACAGCACCTGGCTTTCCTCTCTCAGCTCCTCCTCTTGTTCCCAAGAGAGTCAGTCTGTCCAGGGGAATGGATCGGGGCAGGTCTGGGAACTGGGAACCTCCCTTCCCGCTTACTGCTCCTGCTGCCCCTTCCAGTCTGGTCACTCTCCGTTTCCATCACCTTCCCTTTCTCCCCTTCCCTCGGTCTGGGAGAACTGATTCTGCCCCGGTTACATGGGCGTTTGCTCTTCAGTAGATTGATCGGTTTGAACTTGGCTGTGTGAGGGGCAACAGATCTGGGAGCCGCAGGCACAGGGGGAGCCTCCCCCTCTGGTACAAACTCACCAGCAGGTCCCGGAAAGGGGCCCTTTGTGCAGAGTCACTTTCCTGCCCGGCCCCAGCCCTGTCCCCCAGGTCTCTCCGTCACCTGCAGGCTGCGGCTCAGGGGCTGGTGTCAGCAGAGACCCAGGCTGCCCCTGGGGCTGATTCCAACCACCAAGAAAGTTCCCACCTGGGCTGGGCAGCGAAGGGGCTTTGATGAAGGTCTCTCCCAGGCTCAGACTCTGCTGAACAAGAAACAGCGTCTCAGTCTGGGCCCCCTGCTCAAAATGCAGGAGGCAGGAGCTTTTGATCCGGGGAGCTGCACTCCAGGGCTGTAATAACATGAGCAGGGAGAGACACACACCAGCCTCCTCCTCTCCCTTAGCCACTAACCGGAGCCCTCTGGTGGCCCTCTGAGCCTCCGTGTCCTGCCCCTGCAGCCCCCAGGACAGGCAAGCAGAGACTGATCTCACTGGCCCATCCGCACACCCCCCGTCAGAGCCGACAGTGACTCCGGTCTGACTCCGGTGTGGCTGAGATCTGAATCCTGCCCGGAAATCAGAACAGGGCCCTGGGCAGCCCCCAACACTCAGGAGACAGATCCCAAAATCATGGGTTTGCCTTAAAATATGAGAGGGAGAGGGGTTTGTGTGTGTGTGTCTGTCTCTGTGTGTGAGAATTTGCCTTGTAGCTTCTGAGCCCTGAGGGGTTAGTCCCCTTGTTTGAACAGTTTCAGGAGGAAAAAAAATCCCCACTGCCTGCTGGGCAGGGCAGCCCCTCAACATCTCCTGTCCCATGGGCCGGAAGAGCTGCCTTTGTATCTCTCCCCACCCCTCTGCCTTCTCCCTGCCTCTGTCTCTCCCGTCCCCAGCCAGTCTCCCCACATCCCCCCTTTCCGTCGCAGTGCCCCCCACATCTTCCCTCTATTCCAGCCTCGTTCCCTCAGCCCCATAATTCCGCCCCCTGCCCGGTTCCCCTGCATCGCCCCATTCTCCCTTCAGTGCAACCACTGTCCCCCCCATCCCATCCTTCCCCCTGCATCCCACTTCACCCGCCTCCTGCCCCCGCATCCCGCTCCCCCCGCCTGCCCTCCTCCCCCTGCAGCCCGGGGGTGACGGGGGCGGCGGGTCTCTTACCTTCCCTCCGAGCGGGGCCCCACCGCGGCCGGGGCCGGGAAGGGGCCCTGGCCAGGCTGGGGGCTCTGCCCTGGGAGAGGCTCCTGGGGAGCAGCGGGAAGGGCCCTGCTGGAGATTCCCCTCTCCCGGCTGCAGCCCGGGCTCCGGGCTCCCAGCACCAGCCGCCGGGGCTCGGGGATCTCGCCAGGAGCCTGGGAACCAGAGTCACCGCAGCGGCTGCGAGTCACTTCCTGCTGCCGGGACTGAGCCCAGCGATCGCTCCCCCCAGAGCCGCCTCCCAGCCGCTCCTGGGTCCTAGCGATAAACCAATCCCGCTGCAGCCCCCTGCCCCAGACCCTGCCCCCTGGGGGCCCCACCTCCCCGAGGCAGGGCAGCTTCTCTCAGAGCTATGTAGATCTTGCCTGGATCCCAATAGGATCAATGGGGGGACAGAAGGGAGACGTGCAGACCCCGGGGAGGGGGCAGAAGGGGGGTTTCTAGGGAGACTCGTGTTGTTCCAGAGACTCCAGGGGCGAGGGAGCCGGGACACTCTGTGTGTGATTCGCTCTGATAACAGACTGGCACAGGGAGCAGCTGGTCAGAGCTGGTCTCTTGTCTCCACACCACACTCGCTGGCTACCAGCCCTGCGCAGGAGCTCCCAGCTCTGCTCCCCTCCCTTGGGTCATGGAGCTATCAGAGGTTTGCCACTGGGTTCTGCTGGTTACTTGTAGGTCCAGATGAACCCACCCCTGGGCTCTATTTAAACCCCTTCATGTCTACCCCCTTCCCAGGGATCCCCTCTGCCCCTCTCCCAGCTGGCTCCCCTGTGTGGGCACTGACCGCAGCTCCCCATCGGGCACCTGGATTTCAGCAGCAAAACTCCTGTTGCTCTGAGTCAGGGACTGGTGCTCTGCCCACTCAGGATTATCCCGTTTCCCCCTCATTGTATCCTGGCTCTGCACTGCTCCCCAGAAGCGTTCAGCAGGTCTGGCTCCTATGGGAGGGGGGAGAGGGGGCATGGCTCCACACTCTCGCCCACAGGCACTGCGCCCCCAGCTCCCATTGGCCACAGTTCCCGGCCAGTGGGAATGAGAAGCCAGTGCTCAGGGCAGGGGCAGTGCACAGAACCTCATGCTCCCCTGACACAGACCTGGGAGCCGGACCTGCTGGCCCCATCTGGGGCACAGCGCAGTGCCAGGACAGGTAGGGCCTAGCCTGCCTTAGCCCTGCAGCACTGCTGACTGCACTTTTAACGGCCTGGTTGGCAGAGCTGACCAGAGCCGCCAGGGTCCCTTTTCAACCGGGTGTCCTGGTCGAAAAACAGACACCTGGCAACCCTAATGGGAAATGCCAGCCAGAAGGGATTTCCACTGCAGATGAAACATTTTCCCTACCAACCCCTAAAAGAGTCGGAAAAGCTGAAGAATTGGCAGCTCTGTTCTGAGCATGGGTAATAGGCTTAGCCTCCCCACGCGCAGCCACCACCAGACGCCTGAGCTGTGGTGGTCCTGCCTGCGGTCCACCTCTTCCCCTCCTTGCTTCGCCCCTTCCCCGAGACTCCCACCTACACGCTGCCTTGTGAGTCCCTTGTCTCTCGCCCACTCCACCTTCACACCCCCGGAGGTTCCCACTGCTCCCTGTGTCCCCCCTTGGGGCACCTTGGGCAAGTGTCTTGTGCTGGTGCACAGGCCGGCTTGGGGTCAGGCAGGTGCTGGGTTCGGTGCTCCTCCAGCCATGATGGAGAGGGGGGGATGGCTCGGGGCTCTGGTGGGTGAGGGGGGCTGGAAGGGGCAGGGCCTCAGGCAGAAGAGGTGGGGCCGGGGGGCTAGCCTCCCCAAAGGGGGGGTTTTACCCACGGCCCATGGGTATGACATGAGCTCCAGTGTTGACCGGAAAAGGGTGCATTGTTCTATGAGGGCAAGGCCTATCGGGCCTGACAAACTCACTACTCCTCATGCATTGCTTTCATAGTATTTATCCACCACGGGTCATGGGCAGTCTCTAATAAAGGCTCATGTCACACTGTTCCTCAGGATCATTGCAAGAAGTGTGGGCAGATGATCTTTAAGGAATATGCTTATATACCAGAAACTGTTTTAAAGTCTGAATCCAGGAAGAGTTGGCAAACCGGTTTTATCAGACAAAGGTATATCCCGTGATCTTTCTCCCACAGTTCATAGGTAGATGAAGCATTGTAAGGAACACAATGGAAGTCCTGTTTGCATATAGCAGTGGTTCTCAACCAGGGGTGCACGTATCGCTGGGGGTACACAGAGGTCTTTCAGGGGGTACCTCAACTCATCTAGATATTTGCCTTGCTTTGCAACAGGCTACATAAAAAGCACTAGCAAAGTCAGGACAAACTAACATTTCATACAATGACTTGTTTATACCTTTACTGGTTAAACTCAGACTGTCTGAATCGCGATATACCTGGTGTTTGATGTGTAACCTGTTGGTCTTATTGCTTTGTTGATAAACTCCTCTTCGTTTTCACTAACACTATATCTCAGTGCTGTGATGTTACATTGGCGCTGATCCTCAATTGAATCAAACAAGTTGGTATTGTCCCTTTGGGGACAGCTTACCTGGGAATTTCTGAGTGTCCAGTGGAGAGGGGCTGGACACTGCACAAGGACATGTCAGAGGAGCTGGAGGACGAGGTTGCGCCTAGTGTGAACCTGCAAGGCAAAGTAAGGACTGGCAGAGACCCGGGGAGTTTGTCTGGGGAGCTAAAAGGCTGGGAGTGACAGGGGATGGACACCCAGTTCAGCAGAAGCACGTCTCCCTCACACTGAGGCAGGTGGGTAACCAGGAGACTCACAGTCTGGGGCATCCCAAGAAAATGTCAGAGTCAAAACCTGCAGTGTGTGGAGCTCAGGAATGGCGAAATAATACCTCCAAGGGGCTTAAAACACCAACACACCTCCAATGCTGGGGATTCTACAAGCTCCCTTGGAAGCTATTCCAGAGCTCAAATACCCAGATGGTTAGAAAGTTTTCCTAATATCGAACCTAAATCTCCCTTGCTGCAGTTTAACACTTGTACTTCTCATCCTACCTTCAGTGGCAATGGAACACAACTGATCCCCAGTCTCTGTATAATAGCCCTTAGCGTGGCTGCAGACCATCACCAGTCTGCTTTTCTCAAGACTAAGACCCACTTCTTTTACCTTCCTTCACAGGTCGGGTTTTCTAAATCTTTGATCATTTTCTGTTGCTCTCCTGGGGACTCAATCCAATTTGTCTTTCCTAAAGTGTGGTGCCCAGAACTGGACACAGAACTCCAGCTGAGGCCTCCCCAGGGCTGAGCAGGTGGGACAACGACCTCCCGCAACTGACATACAACACTCACGTTAATACATCCCAGAATGATACCAGCCTTTTCCCCAGCTGCGTCAATGGGTGACAGCCAGACAGCATCTGAGTCCATTAAAGACCATTCCCCCTCCCCCCCATTATTCAAAAAAGGGACATTCGGAGTTTGAGAAACTATATTCTACTTCGTTCTTTTCAAAGCAAGAAATAAAAGCTAAATCCTCCGCCCCCACAAAATCCAATGCCCAGCTCCACACGGTGCATTTCAGCCACAGCCCAGCACATTACTGCTCCAGCCACACATACGCCCCAGGGAATGAGGAACAAGTTAAAGCTGGTAGAAAAGCACTAACAATCCATGAGAGAGGCATTTGCCCTCCCTCCTCCTCTCAGCAATGGGGAGTCGCCGACCCCTCTCCACATCAATCCTATTGGGACTTCATTGGTAGCCCTTTAGAGTTCAAGGATGACTTCACCCAGCACTCGTAGGACATTTCCTCTCTCTCTGGGACATGTGCAGTGAATTCACAGTTCTCAGCCTCAGCTCTCTGGATCACAAGAGCAAACAGTGCCCTTTCAAAGCCCTATCCACCTACCCCCTCCTACCCCCCGCCTGACTATATCTCATATCTCTGCAGGGATCAGGCAGTAACTTCCTTCCCCATTTCAGTCTCTGACTCTCGGAGTGCGTATCCAGCACTTGTCCTCAAGTGTTTTTGTGGATAAATACTGATTATTTTAATTGTTCAAAGAACAAGAAAATCTCGTGACAAAAGCTAGGGAAATATGAAAAGAAAATCAGAAAGGGCTATTTTGGCAAATGACTATTTGTCTTTTAAAGTCACCACGAAATCTGAGCTACATCCTGTCAAACACGTGACAGAACAGCCTTCACCAAAAAGAGAAAAACCCACAAACCAGGGTGGGCTACAAACCACTTTCCCATTCATGAAGTGAAATCCAAGAGACTCTTAAGACTCAAAATCTGGAGAACAATTTTACCCATTTCCTTCTGACCAGGCTAAACCTGCTTTCCTCAGCGCCGCCGCATTATTTGGCTGTGTTATTGACAAAAGTTTTAGCATCACTGTAATAAAAGAAAAAAGAAAAAAAGACAAACCTCACCAAAAACGTCCTATCTACAAATGATCTGGATTTGGCTGGAAAAACTCCAGATGCCACTTTACCAATAGATGGAGGCTGGGATTGAAGCTGATATTGTGCTTTGGGGTTCATTTGAATTCCCCCTTCAGGAATGTGATATTTTCTTCGCCAGCCCTCAGGGTCCTGATTGAGGATCAAAGAAGTCAAAGCCTGATTCCTAAGCATGGTGGGCAAAGGACACTGTGGTAAATGACACAGATGAAGGTGGAGGGGTAGAATGGGAAGAGGATAAATTCTCCACAGTTTGGGCAGAGGCTGCTCTGTCAGAGAAGATGTGTGAGGTTGATGCGGGCCGGAGGGAATTCCCCGGACTCACCCCGTCCCTCTCCAATAACACAGAAGGTAAAACACGACATTCTTTACTATCCCTGCTCCAGCTCTTTTAGAATCTATTGAATGCTGGTGTATAAGGGAGAAACAGCACCAAAAATTAAATGCTTTTCGGCATAACTGGAGCAGTATGAGGATGTCTCATTCCCAGACAATCTCACTCCATAGGGGGCACTTAGTGACTCTAACAATCACTTTGCTAATGGGGGATTGGAATAAACTGCTAGGGTCAGTCTAGACTAGAAAAAGGGGAGGAGGAACACAGGAGATGCCCTAGTTAATCCCAACCACTTTTCCTGCCGTAGACAGATGCTCGGAGGCTGATATTATCACTCCCCATTTATTCCCTCTCTGTAAGGCACAGATTTGTCTCAGGTCACCCTGCAAGCTCCTGGCAGAGTTGGGAACAGAGCTTAGGTCTCCTGAGTCCCAGGCCAGTGCTCTATCCACTAGGCAGTGCTGCTTCCCTCTCAGAGGCTGATGCTGTGTAGCAGAGGTGGGAAATCCAGGCTTCCAAGAAAAGGCCCTGTGGGAATCAGCCCCTATAGGTGGTGCTGTCTGAAGGCATAGGGGGCAGAGGAGGAGAGAGATGAGGCAGCACATCTCTACCCTAGTGCTCTCCATCACCTCTTATCCCATGATCCCCAAACACTCAATACCCCAGTACCCAGCTCCCCCTGATTCCCAGATCCACCAGCCCCCACCATTCCTTCCCAGAACCCATCACCCTGGTCCCTTAACCTCTGATCTCCCAGAACCCAGCACCCTGGGGGATTTGGGGAGGGGAGGAGTTACCAGCCCCCAGGGACACTCCAGTTAAGTGCGGGAGCACAGCACAGGGGTTGGTGGAAGATGGGGGGTGGGGACAGGTGTCTAGAGTGAAGGTGGGGCATGGACCAAGTGTTCTTCTCCTCATGTCCATGGCAGGGGGATCCTGGTTGGGAGGGGAAGGGAGAAGGGGGAACTTCAGCCAGGCAGAGAGAGCATCTGGAGGAGTTTCTCCCTCTTCCTTCCCCCGCCTGTGTCCCATCAGCTCAGCAGCCAGGGCTGCAGCAGAGGGGAGGGGCTGATGGGGGCTTCTCCTCCTCTGCCTGGGGTTTGCTGAGACCAGGCAGAGCCAGTGGGTCACTGACCAGCTGATGCTTGGCTGCTGTTGGATCCTCACCCCAGTGATGGGCAGCAGGGTCCTTGGGAGCCAAATGCCCCTGATGTGTGTGGGAATGAGGAAATGGGTTTGTCACCATGCCCAGTTCTAGTCAAGGCCCTGAGAGAATTTCCCTGCTGTGCGGAGGAGTCTCCGATGTCCAACATGGTGTTAGCTCCAATTGGAGCATTTTCGACACTGAGAACATCTCAGAGATTCCTTCCATGTGCGGATTTGCGGATGCCTGATACTCCAGGAGCACCAAATGAAGCTTCCCCCGTGTTCAAGGTCTCTTTATCATTTAAATCACTGAAATGTGAAGTCAAATTGAATCTTCTCCTGCAGTCAAGATATTTGTAGGGTCTCTCACCCTTGTGAATTCGCTGATGTTTGGTAAGCGCTGAGCTCTTAATGAAGCTCTTCCCACACTCAAGGCATTTATATGGTCTCTCCCCTGTGTGCACTCTCTGGTGTATAATAAGTTGCGACTTCTGAATGAAGCCTTTCCCACAGTCCAAGCATTTATGGGGTCTCTCTCCTGTGTGGGTTTTCTGATGTGAATTAAGGGTTGATAGCAAACTGAAACTTTTCCCACACTCCAGACATTTATAGGGTCTTTCCACTGTGTGGATTCTCCCATGTTTTGTAAGGGATGAACTTTCCATAAAGCTTTTCCCACACTCAAGGCATTTATAGGGTCTTTCTCCCGTGTGGATTTTCCTATGGTTAGTAAGCGCTGAACTTGTGATAAAACCTGTTCCACACTCCAGACATTTATAGGGTCTTTCTTCTGTGTGGATTCGCCCATGTTTAATAAGAGATGAACTTTCCATAAAAGTTTTCCCACACTCAAGGCATTTGTAAGGTCTCTCTCCAGTGTGGGTTCGCTGATGAATTATAAGGATTGCACTGAAACAGAATCTTTTTCCACAGTCAAGGCATTTGTAGAGTTTCTCTTCACTGTGACTTGTCTGCTGGACTGTGGTTTCCTTGGGATCCTTGCATCCTCCGCCACCTTGAATAGATTTATCCAGTTTCTTCCCAGGATAGTTTCCCAGCTGCATCTCTGACCTGTGTTGATCTCCCCAGGCATTTCCCTGCTCCAAGCACTGGGAAAAATTCCCTTCAGCTCTTCTCAAAACCAACTCCTGCGATTCCACTTTCCCAGGAACTTCCTTCTGATGATTCTCCTCCTTGTTTTCACTCCCTGTCCTATCGCCTGCTGGGAGAGAGAGAATCCAGACAGGAGTCACTGCCTGTGCCGGGGGGAAAGGACCGAAAGGGGAATAGCAAAGAGGGAAAACACAACACAGTGACTGTGGGGGAGATGGAGACACTGGATTCTGCCTCCACATCCCACCCAAACACTCCCAGGGAAGGAAAGTCAGGGAGGAAATTCCCGACAGCTAACAGCATCAGTGGGAAGCTGTGACTGATGTTTGCCTTGATAATATGACACCTGCTGACTGCAGCCCTCACCCGGGTGAGATGAGGTAGAATTGAGGGCTCTCGCTCACAGCACATTTTAGGAGTCCCAGCTTTTTCCTTCACTCGCCAGATGGTTCTGTCTCAGTTTCCCTGACTCCTCACCTGTGCAGGTACCTCTTGGGCTCTCTCTTTATTGGCAGCCTGGAGATCTGGGACCCACGGCTCTTCCCCTCGTTCCAGCCGGGCGATCAGGTCAGGTTTGGGAATGGGGACTCCTATGAAGAGGGGGGTAATCAGGCAAGGTGAAGGTGCATGGAGATGTGCTCTGGGGGACTTGCTGACACACACAGCTCGGGTGTTAAACTCCTGCCTCTATCCAAGGCTGCTGCACCGAGAGCCCTTCCCATGGGTGGAGCTAGTCCCAAGACAGTAGATTAACGCTGTGTGAAGGAGAAATAATACAAGCAGGGCAATACCCTGCTTCTGACCCTTTGAAAGCTGGAGAGATGGGTATGAATTAGCATGTCCATTAGGTTTCTGACTCTCCTGTTCCCTTGAAATGCAAATGGAGATGAAAGTGTCTCTCAGAATGGAGCTGTGGACTATGTGGCCCTCCCCCCAGTACAACTGACCAGGGAAGAACCTGACCAGAGTCAGACACGCAGACCCCACGGCTTCTAATAGCTGAGGACCCAAGAATCTCTTACCCAGCCAGGTCACGGTCTCATAGTTCTCCTGCATGATGTCCTGTAGAGGGCTCTCTGAGCAGGGTCCAGCAGAGCCCCCTGCCCCTGGGTGAAATACACAGCCACCTCCTTGAAGGTCACCAGCTCCTGAAACAAGAAGAGTCCCCCACTCAGCACCTGCTGCCCCAGCCACAATCCCACTGGTCACATGGGAAAGGAAGACATAAAAATAAACATCTTAGAAGCTCTGGGAGACCCAGAAAAGCAGAATTCCACCCGCACCCTGCTCAGAGCAGTCAGGTGGCTTCAGGGGGTGGGGAGAAGGTGAGAGCTCCTTGTCCCCCCAGCACACAGAGCAGGGCAGAGTCTTCTCATTTCCCACACACCTGCCAGCCACAGGCTGATATGGGAAGCAGAGCTCTGAGCCAGGTACAGGAATCCCCAGTTTCCCTTCGTATTTCACAGCAGCCTCTAGATAGTGGGTTCAGACTCCTGCACTGGGAGTCTGGTCAGTTTTCCCAGCCCTGCCCAGGATTTTTTTTTTTTTTTCCTTTTTCAAAACTGGGGAATGTCCCCCACTTCAGAAAATCAGGTCCCAGGTTGAACGTGTACCAGCAGGTTTATCACATTCTGTCCCCCACCACACACACACACACCCTGCAGCTCCCTGAAAATCCCCTACCTGAGCTGACTCCATCATAGACATTTCTCTTCCCTGTCTCCTGGAAAATGGGATCATCTGGAGCGAAATGTGGACGTGATTCCTCAGCCTGTCAGGGCGAGAGGGGCGATGGGGGAGGTTACAGAAGGGGCCTGAGTCCATGTCACACCCCGATTCCCTCCAGGCTCTTGCCCTGCAGACAGACGCTCTGGACTCTGCCACGCTGGGAAAACCCTCAATCATTTTATCACAACATAGACCCGGCCCCTCCCACCAGGGATGAACCCATGGGGAGCACTTTTAAACCCTCCCAGGGACACAGTCCTGTAGCTAATGAATTTCGTTG
This sequence comes from Malaclemys terrapin pileata, assembly GCF_027887155.1. Taxonomy (NCBI): domain Eukaryota; kingdom Metazoa; phylum Chordata; order Testudines; family Emydidae; genus Malaclemys; species Malaclemys terrapin. The sequence goes on along the minus strand of NC_071517.1, from coordinate 40,015,075 downwards.
ATTGTTCATTTATTGTGTGATGTTATGATTAGTTAATATGTTATGTCACATATAATCATTGTATGTTAAATACACTGTATGTTAAATAAATGTTAAACTGTAGAATTATAAAAGTATAAGTGATTTGTAGTTAGACAGGATAGATATGCATTAGGTATCTTAGGGTATGTCTATACTACTCACCGGATTGGCGGGTAGTGTTCGATGTATCGGGGATCGATTTATCGCGTCTCGTCTGGACGCGATAAGTCGATCCGCTACTCGATGCCCGTACTCCACCTCGACAGGAGGAGTAAGCGGAGTCGACGGGGGAGCCGCAGCAGTCAACTCGCCGCAGTGAGGACGGCCAGGTAAGTCGAACTAAGATTCTCCGACTTCAGCTACGCAAATAGCATAGCTGAAGTTGCGTATCTTAGTTCGAACCCCCTGCTAGTGTAGCCCAGGCCTAAGTAAGTAGGAGTGAAATGCAAGGCCTACAGGCTGAGGCCTGTAAGCTTTTGCCTTAACCATATTACAGCTTGGAGCTAAGAAATGATGACATAAGTAAGTCCCCGAAGAATGACCTGATGCCACAAGATTATGGGCAAAGATGTACCAGGGGGTAATAGTATGAAAAATTAGCCGGAAGATAAATTTTAAATCACAAAAATGCTGTAATGGCACATGTGTTTCAACATGTGTCTTAACCACAGGATGTAAGTTATGCATCAGTGCTAATGAGAATAAAGAGAACCTACCTGACCAATGGAAATTGGGGACCCTTGTGTTTCTGGGGGACTGCAGAGCAATAAGAACAAAGGGGGTTGACACTTTCAGGAACATGCGCAGAATGTAGGTATGGTCAGAATCACATTAAAAAAGAGGGTGCCCAGATTAGGAAAATTGAGTTTTCCGTGGGAAACCCCAGCAGGAACCATCCCTCTACTGATGATCAATCCAGGAGAGACCCAACAGTTCCTAACACTATCTAGGACAGGGGTCTTAAACACGCGGCCCGGGGGCCGCATGCGGCCCTTGGGGTTATTTTCTGCAGCCTGCGAGCTCCTCGCGGCCCCCCCACCCTCCCCCAGCATTTACCTAGAGTGGCTCCAGCCCGACGCGCACCGGGGGCAGGGCAGGCTCCCTGCCTGCCCGGCCCCGCGCTGCTCCGGGAAGCCAACAGAACCTGGGGAAGGGGGGGCGCAGGGGTGTGTGTGGCTGTTGCTTCAGGCACCATCCCCAGCAGCTCCCATTGGCCGCAGTTCCCCGTTCCCAGCCAATGGGAGCTGCTGGGGATGGTGCCTGAAGCAATAGCCACACACACCCCTGCGCCCCTCCTTCCCCAGATTCCGTCGGCTTCCCAGAGCAGCGTGGGGGCAGTGTGGGCAGGCAGGCAGGGAGCCTGCCCTGCCCCCGGTGCGCGTTGGACCAGAGCCCACCCCCCCGAACCCCTCCTGCAGCTGAACCCCCTGCTGCACCCAGCACCCCTCCTGCACCCCAACCCACTGCCCTGAGCTCCCTGCTGCACCCCGCACCCCTCCTGCACCCCAACCCACTTACCTGAGCTCCCTGCTGCACCCCGACCCCCTGCCCTGAGCCCTCTGCTGCACCTCAACCCCCTGCCCTGAGCCCCCTGCTGCACCCTGACCCCCTGCCCTGAGTTCTCTGCTGCACTTCGACCCCCTGCTGCATCCCTCACCCCTCCTGCACCCCACACCCCAACTCCCTGCCCTGAGCCCCTGCCACACCCCACACCCCTCCTGCACCCCCTGGGGGCAGGGAGGGGGCGGAGTTGGGGTGGGGATTTCAGGGAAGGGGTTGGAATGGGGGCAGGGAAGCGGTGGGAAGAGGTGGGGCAGGGGTGGGGCCTTATGGAAGGGGTGGAGTGGGGGCAGGACCAAGGGCGGCGGCGGGGAGGTGTCAGTAAATGTGGCCCTCGGGCCAATGTACTAGTCCTCATGTGGCCCTCATGGTCATTTGAGTTTGAGACCCCTGATCTAGGAGGATGTGAGTATAACTATGTTTCTAACTCGTGCATAGGTCTTCATAGCAGTGGTATATGCTTGGGTAATCATAACTTTCACAAAACTTGTGAAACAGACTAGACCTTGTACTTGTGAATGTCTGTGTGGTCACTGCCCTTGGTCTTTACATGTTCCTAAAGACCGTAAATCTGAAGCAAGTACCATAGGTGACTTTTACTCCATTAAGCATGAAACTGTAGCCACCAGAGCCAAACCCACGGTGGTGTGATCCCACATTACTAAATTCACTTTAAATAAAATAAAAGGCTTCAGTCTCTAAGACAAATGCTAGAAAAGTGCAGAATCAAAGGAGCCACTGTGGGGGATCCCCCATGACATTGGCCCCAAGGACAGCGCGTCCTCCCAGCAGTGCGGGGACTCAGCCAGGGTAGAAACTGGCTTTTCCTCTGTCAGCTCCTCTCCTTGTTCCAGGAGAGTCAGTCTGTCCCGGGGGATGCACAGAATGGATCCAGGCAGGGCTGGGAGCTGGGAACCTCCCTCCTCACTTCTTGCTCCTGCTGCTCCTTTCACACTCTCCCCTCCCCTTCCTGTCTCTGTCCCTCTCACCATCCCTGGGAGAACTGGGAACTGTCCCATTCCCATGGGCGTTTGCTGTCCAGGGTGAGCCTGGCTGTGTCACTGAGGGCAGCAGCTTTGGGACCTGCAGACCCATGGGGAGCCTCCTCTCCCTCCGGTACAAACTCACCAGCAGGTCCCTGAAAGGGGCCCTTTGTGCAGAGTCACTTTCCTGCCCGGCCCCAGCCCTTTCCCCCAGTCACCTGGAAGCTCAGGTTCAAGAGCTGATGTCGGCAGAACCCCGGGGGACTAGTTCCAGGACTGTCAAAAGTGCCCACTGGGCTGGGCACAGAGGGGGATTAATGAGGGTCTGTCCCTAGCACAGACCCCACTGGGGGAGTGAACAGTAGCTGCTCAGGCTGGGATCCCAGACCACAATGCAGGAGGCAGCATTAACTGAACCAGGGAGCTCAATTAACCCCACAGGGCTCACCCCCACTGCCCCCCCCCCCGCCCCACACACACACTTCTGAGGCACTGCCTGGTAACAGAACTGTATTGGGGTGTCTTAAACCAGAACTGAACACACCAACTGCCACTGAACCAAACCAAACCCCAATTCCACTCCTTGTGGCTCACCGTGACTCTGGTTGGACACCGAATCCTGCTCTGAAATCAGACCAGCCCCTGTTCAGTCCTGTCAATCCAGGAGTCAGACTCCCCAAGGGATGAGATTGTCTTTGGACACAAATATGAAATTGGGAGTTGGGTGGGGGGGGGAGGTGTTCTGGGTGGACATTTGCCTTGTAAATTCTCAGCCCTTCAGGGGAAGTCTCCTGCCTGCCCCCAATCCCTAGGGTGACCACTTTTCAAAAGGCAAAAGCGGGACACATGCAGAAGCCCCACCTGCTCCATGGCCCCACCTCCTGGCCAGGCCAGAAGCTGGAGCCGGGCTATGGCATGGTAAGAGCTGCCCAGGGAGCCTGGGCCACTGCCGGGAGCCCTGGACCCTCCACCTGCCCTGGGCAAGGGTGCCCGAGAGCAGCCACTGGCCCATGTGCCCACCCCCCCAGGGCACACCACCCAGGGCAGGTGGAGGGTCTGGGGTTTCCCATTGCAGACTGGGTGGCTCTTATTGTGGCCCTGATCTAGCTTCTGGCCCAGCCAATGGGGGGTGGGAGGCAGAGAGGAGGAACAGGGGGCAGGGCCTTGTGGCCAAGCGGGGCTAAGGCCCATCTCAGCCCCACCCACAGGGAACAGGCTGGTGCTGCCCCAGAACCTCGGGCAGGCACAGAGCCCTGGCACAGGGAATCCGGGACAAATGGTGTCTCAAAGTCATTCAGCCCAGGACTGGGACTTGAACTCTGCATTTTGGGACTGTCCTGCCCAATTCGGGAGGAATGGTCACCCTGCCCACCCCCCACTGCTGGTTTGGCCATTTGTAGGGGAACAAATCCCCGCTGGCTGCTGGGCAGCCCTCTCACCCTCCCTTACCCCATGGGGATGGGACGTGGCCATTGTATCTTTCCCCACCCCTCCGCCTTCTCCCTGCCCCTTGGCTCTCCCTTCCCCAGCAGGGTCTCCTCTTGCTCCCCCCCCTTGCTGCCCCCATGCACATCCCTGGCCCCCAGAGAGAGCCATTGCCTCCCTGCAGCAACTGCTGCCGCAGGGTCCTAGTGCTCCCCCCCCATCTCGACTGCTAGGGGAGACTGTGAGCCTGCCCTTCCCCCTCAGACCCTTCCCTTTTCCGGCAGGACCCTCCAGCAGCACAGGGACCCCCCCCCAACCCGCAGTCACCGCTCTTGTCCCATCCCTCACCCCCAGTGAGGCTACAGTCAGGGGCAATAGCAGCGGAGGAGGCGCACATAGCACCCCCCGGCACCCACCACGGGGGAGGCGAGGGAGATTCCTGGACCTGAGAGGGGCCCTAGGAGCACATGCAGTGACAGTGGTGGGGGTGAGTGTGCTGCCGGGGGGGCAGGAAAGGGGGGCTCCTCCCCCAGAGCTTGCTGCTGCCGACAGGGAAAGGGCTGGGGGGAGTCCTCCTCACTGGCCCCTGTCCCGGAGTAGCCTGCCTGCCCCCCAAACTCATCCCCAGCCCTGCCCCACCCAGAGTCCACACCCCCAGTCAGAGCTTTCACCCCCCCACCACACCCTCAACCCAAGCCCTGAGCCCCTCCAGCACCCCAAACACCTTATCCCCAGTCCCATCCAGAGCCCTTATCCCCCCACACCCTGACCCTCTGCCCCAGCCCTGAGCCCTCTCCAACACCACAAACCCCTCACCCCCACACTCCTACTCTCGCCCTGAGCCCCTCCCACACACCAACCCCTCATCCCCAGCCAGAGCCCTCATCCCCCTGCACCCTAACTGTCTGCCCCAGCCCTGAGCCCCCTCCTGCATCATGAACCCCTCATCCCCAGGCCCACCCCACAGCCCTCACCCCACCCCTCTGCCATAGTCCTGAGCCCCTTCCCACACCCCAAACCTCTCATCCCCAGCCCCACCCCAAACCCAGCCCCACCCCTGCACCCCCTCCCTCCACACCCCCTCCCATCCCCAAACTCCCTCCCAGAGCCAGCATCCTGCACCCCAGACCTCCTGCCCCACCCAAACTCCCTCCCAGAGCCTTGGGCAGGTGGGGGGCGGAGTTTTGGGGGGACAGAGTTTGGGCAGGGGTGAGTTCTGGGCACCACCAAAACTTCTACAAACCTGCCGCCCATGCTCCAAGCGGGGCCCTGGGGAGCAGCGGGAAGGGCCCTGCTGGAGATTCCCCTCTCCCGGCTGCAGCCCGGGCTCCGGGCTCCCAGCACCAGCCGCCGGGGCTTGGGGATCTCGCCAGGAGCCTGGGAGCTAGAATCACCGCTGTGGCTGCGAGTCACTTCCTGCTGCCGGGACTGACCGCAGCGATCCTCCCACCCCGCTCCTCCTGGTCCTAGTGATATCCTACACACTGCGCTTCGCCTCTCTGTGTCTGGCTTCTTTGGGCTTGTCTACACTGGCCCTTTACAGCACTGCAACTTTCTCACTCAGGGGTGTGAAAAAGAACATCCCCCTGAGCGCTGCAAGTTTCAGCTCTGTAAAGCGCCAGTGTAGACAGCACACCAGCCCTGGGAGTCGGGTGACCAGATGTCCCGTTTTTATAGGGAGAGTCCTGTTTTTGGGTACTTTTTTTTAATATACGCACCTATTACCCCCTACCCTCATCCTGTTTTTTCACAGTTGCTAGCTGGGAGCCGTGCTCGCTGGGAGCTACGCCCCGCATGGAGGTGATTTTTTGCTGTGCCACGACTACACAAGCCACGTTCAAGCTTTAATCTTGCCAGTGTAGACAAGCCCTTACACTCACAGACTTTGCCATCATGATCACCTAGTCCAGGGGTTCTCACGACAAAATTGTTGGTGGCCTCAGAGTGGGTGGCTCTTGCTGGTAGCCACTCTGACACTTTTTCCTAAAATACTTAATTAAATTTAGGAAAAACCAATAAACATGCACTGAGGTAAGTGGGGAAATGGTCCCGCTATTGTGTGGAACTTTCCTGGCTTATACACCACCCGGGTGGAATCGCATAGCAGAAGGATCTGAGTCCTCGCTCCCACTCCCTTCACCAAGAGATCTGAATGACCTCGAGGACTCCCCTTCCACTCTAGTCCCCGTAATCCGGACAAGGCTGGACCCAGGATTCCTGTGGGGCTCGACCCCCAGGACAGGGTCTAGGGTGTCCCCACTCTGGGGTGCTCTATCCGCTCTGGATGCTTCCCTGACTATTGCATAGAGTTCAGAACAAATACAATTCATTAAGCAGCAAGTAATAAAAAAATGGGAACGGTGAAAGGAAAACACGTAACCCCGCTGTGTGGGATGAACCACAATCAGCCGTCTCTGGAATGTCAGGGACATTCACAGTCTGTTCCTCACACGTCCCAGGCCTCCCTCCCAGGCCCTGGCTGTGCTGCAGGGATGCAGCTGGTTGGACAGTTGCTCTGGCCGTGGCCAGATGCCCTTATGCTCTAGATGTTAGGACCCTTCTTCCCAGCATCAACCCTGGTCACAGTTCTGCCTCTCAGACCAGCCTGCAAGCCCCTGCCCAGGGTCCCCCCTCGCTCTCCGCAGCTGCTCACCACACCCGGCTCCGGACTGCTCCAGCTCACACAGAGGACGGGACCCTGGGTTCCTGACTCCCTCATTAGCCTGCCTGCCCTGTCAATCAAGCTAACCTGGAGTGCTGACCCCTCCCCATTGTCAGTCGCAGGCTCTTTATTTCCCATTGGCCATTCCCCTTTCTTTTGGTGCTAGGGGAGGGCCAACCAACGCTCCGCCCCACTAAGTTTCAGTGCGGGGCCAATAGTTCCCTTACCCAGAGACACATCAAAATCATAATCTATTTATCGCTAGCTAGTTAAGTCTGCTACTGTGAAAAATGATATTTGTATGTTTGTTCATATTTTTCACAGCCTCTCAGCTAGCTACTTCGGTTGCCAACTTGGTAATTTAAAAAAAACCGGACACTCCAGCAGGAGTGCTGGAACCTCCCCTGCCCCATCTCTTTCCCCTGAGATCCCACTCCTGCCCCACTCTTCCCCCCGAGGCCCTGCCCCAACTCTAACTCTTCCCCAAGGTTCTGCCCTTCCCCCATCAACTCCTCTTCTCCCCCTCCCTGCCTGGGTCAGGAGGGACTTGCCTGTGGAGCTAGGGCTGGGAATTGCAGCTGCCCAATGCAGGTAGGAGGCAGCCCCGGTTGAGTAGGGTCTGGTGTGAGTGATGACCCAGCGCCTCCCCGCCTCCCCCACCCACAGTAACTAGACTTTGGTTGTCCAGTCAGTAGATCTGACTGCAAACTGTTAGGTCCCCTTTTTGACTAGACTTTCTGGTCAAAAACTGGGCACTTGGCCACCCTAGCAGCACCCAATGTGCAGTAAGTGCTGGGAACGCATCGGGGACAACTTCTGCTTTCTGATGGTGGGGGAAGTAACTAGGGGCAGCCAAGTTAGACTCAGTTCTGGCCAGCAGGGAGGAATTCATTGGTCTAAATGAAATTACTATAAGGTGGGTGCACAACTGGTTGAAAGACTGTACTCAGGGTAGCTTTCAATAATCTGGTGTCAAATCGTGAGGGGAATGCTGGGTGTACGAGAAGCCCCAGGTGGCTTTCCCTGCTCTTTGCAGGGAATGGGGAGTGGAGAGGGGTGAAGCACACCCATAGCTTGTGGGGCAGTCAGGCTCCTAGTAGGGAGCTGCTGCTGGAGCTGAGAGCCTGGGCTCTCAGCTCCCCACACTGCCCCTCTTAGGTCGGTGGAAGTGCTCCTGGTGAGGACGCGCCCCACCAACCCAAGGAGGGTAGTGTGGACATCGGCTACCGCAGTAATTACTGTGGTGGCTGTAAGTCAACCTAATATACGTGGATTTTGGCTTGGCATGTAGACTCACACAGAGGATGGGCTCCTGACTCCCTTACTGGCCGGACTGCCCTGCTAACGAGGCTGACCAAGAGTGTTAGCCTCTCCCCATTGGCCCTGGGGATTAGTCTCAAGGTATTTATTTCTCATTGGCCCTTCCCCTTTCTTTTGGGAGAGGGTCAACCAAAGCTTCCCTCCCCCATTAAATTTCAGTGAAGGGTCAACAGTCCCCTTACCCATAGACACATCAAAATCATTGTAATTTATTTATTGTTAGCTAGTAGCTCTGCTGCTGTTAAAAGTGATATTTGTATGTTGGTTAATATTTTCCACAGCCTCTCACCTAGCAACTTGGGTTGCCAACCAGGTAATATTTTAAAACCAGACACTACAGCAGGAGTGCCAGAACCTCTCCTGCCCTGCTTCTTCTCCCCAAGGTCCCACCCCTACCACTCCTAGTCTCCCCAAGGCCCTGCCTCTTCCCCCAAGGCTCTGACCCCATCCACTCCTCTTCCCATCCTCCCTGCCCTGGGTTGGGAGGGATTTGCCTGTGGAGCTGGGGCTGGGAGCTGCAGCCGCCCAATGCAGGTAGGGGGCAGCTCTGGCTGAGTAGGGGCTGGTGAAGGTGATGACTCAGTGCCTCCCCACCCACAGTAATTCAACTTTGGGTGTTCGGTCAGTAGATCTGACCAGACGTTGTCAAGTCCCCTTTTCGACTGGCCACCCTAACAGCACCCAATGTGCAATAAGTGCTGGGAACACGTCAGAGACAACTTTTGCTTTCCGATGATGGAGGAGGTAACTAGGGGGCAGGAGGGTTAGACTCAGTTCTGACCATCAGGGAGGAATTCGTTGGTGTAGATGAAATTAGTGTAAGGTGGGTGCACAACTAAAGACTGCACTCAGAGTAGTTATCTATGGTCTGGTGTCAAACTGGGAGGAGAATGGTACGATGGGGAGAGGGGGACAGAAGCCCAAGGTGGCCTCCCTCACTCTTTATGAGGAAGAGGGAGTGGAGTGGGGCAGGCCAGGGGGGAAACAGGGCCTAGATGGGGGGCAGCTCACACAGAACTTGTAGGGCAGCCACATTCCTGGGAGAGACCTGCTGCTGGAGTTGAGAGACCGGGCTCTCAGCTCCCCACACTGCCCCTCTTAGGTCGGTGGAAGTGCTCCTGGTGAGGACGTGCCCCACCGATCCAAGAAGGATAGTGTGGACATAGTCTACCGCAGTCATTACTGTGGTGGCTGTAAGTCAACCTAATACAGGTCAGCTTAAGTTTGGAGTGTTGACGTACCCTTACAAGCAAAAAGAATTTCTCTCACCCAAAAGCTTTCAGCAGTCCGTGCTCACTGGAAAGCCTTCCAACTAGGACTACTCTCCCGAGTTCAATGATGCTCCTATTGTATTTCAAGTGATCTTGCTACTGTAAGTAGAGATAGGGGAGCAGAGGTGGCCAGAGGCCTTTTTCCCCCCTTCTTATACTCTGACCCTTTATAATGGAAAAGTCTTTGCTGAGTCATGGAGTCAGGCAATTCCATGGCCTATGTGAGCTCCAAACTGTCCTTCAGATGAACTGTAAATGTCTTTGTTTACCCTCTTCTTCCTATTGGTCGACGGCCAGATGATAGCTTTCTAACACCGACGGTCGGTCCTTTGTCGTCTCTGAGGAGTTAGTCTGTGGGCGTTCCCCAGAACGACGACATATTTCAGTAACAAATAGGGTTACCATACATCTGGGTTTTCCCAGACAGAGCCTCTTTTATGAGCCTGCTTTCTCTGTCTGAGTGGGGTTTTCCCATAACAGCAAATGTTGGGGGGTTTTGCAGAGCAGACAGACTGCAGCTCAGAAACAGCCCTGATTGGTCACCTTCCCAATTGGTCCATTCCCCTGCATCCACAGCTGATAGATTGCTGCCAGATCCCACCCACCCAGGGGAAGGGGTCCCACATGTAGGCCCTGACTGATGCCTGTTGTTACGTTCTGGGCTTGTGCCAGCACCCTGCCACTGTGACAGCGACCGACACTGCCTTCACCTCATGAATACTCCCACCGCACCCCCCCAGCTCCCTACCCCTCAGTGTCCTCTTTTTGGGGACCTTGAATATGGTCACTCTAGTAACAAACATATAGTAAAATCTCACCATTCTACATGCAGTGGTGTTACACACATTTCAATAAAAAGAACAGGAGTACTTGTGGCACCTTAGAGACTAACAAATCAGTTTTCCAATTGATTCTTCACCGGGCACTCTTTATATACAATATATCATAACCGACTTGAAGTGGTTAACATGAGGTACAGGGGGTTAGTCACAAGAGAGATGCAGTGTGGGGTGAGTGGAGCACAGACAGTCTCTCTTGTCTCCACGCAGGACACTGCAGTAGATGGGGAGGGGGTTGTGACAGGTTTCTCCTAGGGTGCCATCTAGAACTGGGGTACCACTGAGCCCCTCTATCCAACCAGCCTGTGCTCCCTATACACTGTACTGCTGTGATCAGCCTGCCAGGCCCTCTCCCAGGCGTCACACATACAGGTAGGGACACACCCAGCTGAGTTCATACAGACTCTGTGATCAGCTCTGCATGGGAAGGCACAGCTAAGGCACCAGAGAGTTCCTAAGCCACGCACCCTGTTCTGGAGTTGAAACCCAAAATTATACCATCCTGCGTTGCACAGGGAACTGTACAGTGTAAGCTCCTGAAATTCACCCCCTCCCTCAATGTGGAGAGGAATATACACAGCTTTCTGCCCCAAGTTATGTCTTCCCCACACACTGGTTTTAGATAAAGCAAAACCAAGTTTATTAACTACAAAAGATAGATTTTAAGGGATAGCAAACAGCTCAAAGCAGATTACCTAGTAAATAAACAAAACACAATCTAAGCTTAATATACTAAAGAGATTGGATATGAATAGCAACTTCTCACCCTAAATGATTATTTAAGCTGGTTTCAGAGATTCCTAAGGGGCAAGCTGCACTTGTTTGCAGCTTAAAATCCCCAGGTATTCCTTTCACAGGCTAGAAATCCCTCTAGCCTGGGTTCAGCACTTCCCCCCACTTCAGTCCTTGTTCCTTAGGTGTTTCCCAGAGTCTCCTTTGGGCAGGGGGTAAGGGAAGAACCATGATGATGTCACTCCCCTGCATATGGTGGGAACCCTTTGTCGCCAAGCTTGGTTCCCATGCCTTTCAGTGGAAACACACTGGTTTTCCAAGATGGAGTCCAGTACTAGGTGATCTGGTCACATGACTCTGTAGCATCACAGCAGCCATGAGTTGGAGGTGGTTTGTAGCTTCCTCAGGAAGCTGGTGGGAGATTAGCTTTGTTGAAGACCTATTGTTCTCCCTAATGGCCCTTCCCAGCCAGCCATTTAGACTGACAATCTTTTGCTTAGTGGGCGTTCCCCAGGTGTAAACACATTTGTAATACAGATACACAGTCAATATTCCTAACTTTAGATACAAAAATGATACACACCTACAAATAGGATAATCATATTCAGTGAATCATAACCTTTTCAATATCTCACATGACCTATCGTGTATAAAATACATCATAGTTATGCCACAACCATATCATAATAGTATCTCTATGAGGAATACGGGATGCAGTGTCACAGTGACCAACTGCGCTGTCAGGTTCCCCATCTCCCTCTGGCCTCCATGCTGGGTGTTGGCCTGGCTTCAAGGCTGGCCCGGGTCTGTTGACATCCCTGGCTCTCTTCTTGCCTGCACTCAACCTCGGCATCTTCGCAATAGGGAGATGCTGCCCCTCCTCCATCATTCTTTTTGGGATGTTGTTCACGGCCCTTTAGAGCTCAGGCGTAACTTCACACGTCACTCACAGTCCAATTCTAGTTTCTCTCTGGCACTGGTGCAGCGAGTTCACAGTTCTGAGCTTCAGCCATCTGTCTCTGAGGAGCAAACCCAGCAGTTTCCCAGCTCTGTTCCCCCCACCTTCTCCGGCTCCCGATGGTATCTCACATCTCTGCAGGGATCAGGCAGTAACTTCATATCCCGTTTCAGTCTCAGCCTCTCGCAGTGTGACGTTAGCTCGCACCATCAGTGTTTGTGCTGAGAGATACTGACCACTGTCATTGTTCAAACCACACACAAAAATCTCATGACAAAGGGTTAGATAAAGATTAGAACAACAGCTAAAAAAGGACGATTTTGGCAAATGACCATTTGTCTCATGAATTCCTCAACAAATCTGAGCTACATCCTGTCAAACTAAACCAATATCAAAGTATGTGACCTAACGACCTTCACGAAGAGAAAAACCCACAGTCTAGGGTGGCCTATAAAACACTTCCACATTCATAAAGTGAAATCTCAGAGAATCCTTTAAGACTCAAAATCAGGGAGGAAAATGGTACCTATTTTCTTCTGAAGTGGCTAAAAGGGCTTCATTTCTCACCTCATTATTTGGTTGTATTAGTTGCAAAAGTTTTAGCATCAATATAATTAAAGAATGAGAAAAAAATATATAAAAAACCTTCCCATCTACAAATGATCTGGATTAGCCTAGAAAAAGGTCGGGAAGCAATTTTACCAATAGATGGAAACAGGGCTATACGTTCTGAAAGGTCAAATTGTGCTTTGAGGCTCATTGGGGTTTCCCCGCCCACTCCCAGGTGTGTGATACTTCCTTCTCCAGCACTCAGGAGTCTGACTTAAGATCATAGACATCAAAACTGTGATTCCTAAACATGGAGAACCAGGGACACGGTGGTAAGTGACACCTTGGAAGGTGGAGGGATAGGATGGAGACAGGATAAAACTCTCCATCACTTGGACAGAGGCTGCTCTATCGAGAGTGGAGCGTGATGGTGCTGGGGGAAGGAGGAAATCCCTCAGACTCACCCCACTGCCCTAAATTAGCACAGAAGTTAAAACACCACCTTTTACTGTCCTGCTCCCACTTTTTTAGCATCTAGTTAATTCTGGTCCATAAGGGAGAAAATGTACAAACACCTAAATGCTTTTCAGCACGGCCTGGAGTAATGTGAGACTATCTGGGAATGAGACAATCCAGCCCCAAAGGAGGAACTCAGGGACTAATGATCACCCTGCGAATGGCAGGGGGTCAGAACACGTAAGTAAAGGTACGATCTTGTTATGGATTCGCAGAAGTCACGGAGTCTGTGACTTCCAGAGATCTCTGTGACTTCAGCCCATGACGGCTTGGAGCTGCAGGGTCCTCCTGTCACCCATGGCAGCCGAGAGCTGCCCCCCGGAGCTCTGAGCTGCTGCAGGCTGTGTGGGTATCCCACAGCTCCCAACCATCGTGGGTGGCCCCCAGGGCTTTGAGTCACCGTGGGCGGCTGGGGCCCCCCACCGCTCCCGGATGCCACAGGCAGCGGGCGGGCCAGGAGCTCTGAGCCGTGAACAGTGCAGGGACCTGAGAGCTCCCAGACAGAGCCCTCGCGAGATCCCAGAGCCCCAGCAGCAATGGGTGCTGGAGCCTTCTCCCTCCCCATTTGGTCATGGATATTATTAGTAAAATTCCTGGACAGGTCACGGGCTTCCGTGAATATTTCTTATTGCCTATCACCTGTCCATGACTTTTAGTAAAAATATCCATGACACAATATCAGTCTTACACATAAAATGCTCAGGGTGAGTTTACACTAGGGAATCCAGTGCAGGGTCACAAAGATGAGCTGGCTGATCCTGACCATGATTCCTGCCATAGACAGACGCTCGGAGGCTGATGCTGTGGAGGCAGAGGTGGGATTTCCAGGCCTCCCACAAAAGGCCCTGTGGGAATCAGCCCCTCTCAGTGGTGCTGTCTGAATGCAGAGGGGGCAGGGAGAAGGGGCAGAGGGGGTGAGTGAGGAGAGACAGCACCTCTCTACCCCTGTGCTCTCCCACGCCTCTTATCCTATCATCCCCAAACACTCGATAGCCCCAGCACCCAGCTCCCCCTGCTTCCCAGCTCCCCCAGCCCCAGCCATTCAATCCCGTTTCCTCCCCCTAACCTATTGGTCTGTTCCCTCAATATTTGATCCCCTGGAGCCCAGCGCCCTCGGGGATTTGGGGAGGGGAGGAGTTTCCTGCCCCGGGTACACTCACCCTGCAGGGAACAGCTCCAGGTAAGTGGGGGAGCCCAGCCCAGGGGTTGGTGGGGGATGGGGACAGGTGTCTGAAGTGAAGGTGGGGCCTGGCCCAAGTGTCCTTCTCCTCATCTCCATGGCAGGGGGATCCTGGCTGGGAGGGGAAGGGAGAGGGGGGGGGACTTTAGCCAGGCAGAGGGAGCATCTGGAGAAATTTCTTTCTTTCCCTTCCCCGACCTGTGGCCCATCAAGTCAGCGGCCAGGACTGCTGCAGGGAGGAGGGTCTGATGGGGGCTTCTCCTCCTCTGTCTGGGGAATCTGTCACTGACCAGCTGCTACTCGGCTGCTGGATCCTCACCCCAGCGATGGGTAGATGGACCCTTGGGAGTGAAACGCCCCTGATGTGTATGGGAACGAGGAAACGGGTTGGTCGCCACGGCCAGCCCTAGTCAGGGGACTGACAGAATTTCCCTGCTGTGCAGAGGAGTCTCTGATGTCCAACATGGTGTTAGCTCCACTTGAAGCATTTTCCACACTGAGAACCTCTCAGATGTTTCTTCTCTGTGCGGATTTGCAGGTGCCGGATACTCCGGGAGCACCAAATGAAACTTCCCCCACATTCTTTTGTGTGGGTCACTGATGTGTGAAGTTAAATTGAATCTTTTCCTGCAGTCAAGCTATTTCTAGGATCTCTCACCCTTGTGGATTTTCTGATGTTTGGTGAGCTCGGAGCTCTTACTGAAGCTTTTCCCACCATCAAGGCATTTATAAGGTCTCTCTCCCACGTGGATTCTTCCATGTTTAATAAGGGATGAGTGCCTAGCAAAAGTGTTCCCACAGTCCAAGCATTTATGGGGTTTCTCTTCTGTGTGGGTTTTCTGATGTGAATTAAGGGTTGATTTCAAACTGAAACTTTTCCCACACTCAAGGCATTTATAAGGTCTTTCTCCTGTGTGGATTCTCCCATGTTTAGTAAGGGATGAGCTTTCTATAAAACCTTTCCCACACTCGAGGCATTTATGGGGTCTTTCTCCTGTGTGGATTCTCCCATGTTTAGTAAGAGATGAACTTTCCATAAAACTTTTCCCACACTCAAGGCATTTATAGGGTCTCTCTCCTGTGTGGATTCTCCTATGATTAATTAGGGATGAACTGTGCTTAAAACTTTTCCCACACTCAAGGCATATATTAGGTCTCTCTCCTGTGTGGGTTCGCTGATGTGTAATAAGATTTGAGCTCTGACTAAAACTTTTCCCACACTCAAGGCATTTATAAGGTCTCTCTCCTGTGTGCAGTCTCCCGTGTATAAGAAGTTGTGACTTCTGACTGAAAGTTTTCCCACAGTCCAAGCATTTATGGGGTTTCTCTCCTGTGTGGACTGCCTGATGTCTAGTAAGTTTTGTTCTCTCAATGAAACTTTTCCCACAGTCGTTGCATTCGTAGGGTTTGTCGCCTGTGTGGATTCTCCTATGTTTAGTGAGGTTTGAGTGACGAATGAAATTTTTCCCACACTCAAGGCATTTATACGGTCTTTCTCCTGTGTGGATTCTCCTATGTTTAATAAGGTACGAGCTTTGACCGAAAGTTTTCCCACAATCCACGCATTTATACGGTCTTTCTGCTGTATGGATTCCCCTATGTTTAATAAGGTTTGAGCGCTGACTGAAAGTTTTCCCACAGTCCAAGCATTTATGCGGTTTCTCTCCTGTGTGTGTTTTCTGATGTCTATTAAGGGTTGATTTCAAACTGAAACTTTTCCCACACTCAAGACATCTATAGGGTCTCTCTCCTGTGTGCAGTCTCTGATGTGTAAGAAGGAGTGACCTCTGACTAAAACTTCTCCCGAACTCCAGGTATTTATAGGGTCTCTCTCCTTTGTGCAATCTCTGATGTATAATAAGGTTTGACTTCTCACTGAAGCTTTTCCCACAGTCCAGGCATTTATAGAGCTTCTCTCCTGTGTGGGTCCTCCAATGTTTAAGAAGGTTTGCACTGAAACGGAATCTTTTCCCACACTCGAGGCATTTATAGGGTTTCTCTTCATTGTAACTTGTCTGCTGGACTGTGGTTTCCTTGGGATCCTTACATCTTCCACCACGTTGAATGGATTCATCCAGTTTCTTCCTGGGATAGTTTCCCAGTTGCATCTCTGACCTGTGTTGATCTCCCCAGGCATTTCCCTGTTTCAAGCACTGGGAAAAATTCCCTTCAGCTCTTCTCAAAAAAGTCTCCTGTGGTTCCTCTTTCCTAGGACTTTCCTGCTGCTGATTCTCCTCCTTGTTCTCACTCACTGTCTTATTACCTGCTGGGGGAGAGAGAATCCAGACAGGAGTCACTGCCAGTGCTGGGGAGATAGGACAGAAAGGGGAATAGCAGAGGGGTAACAAACAACACAGTGACTGTTTGGGAGATTGAGACATTGGGTTCTGCAGCCACATCCCACCCAAACACCAAGTCAGGGAGGACATTCCCGACAGCCAAGAGGATGGGTGGGAAGCTGTGACTGATATTTTGCTTGATGATACGACACCTGCTGACTGCAGCCCTCACCTGGGTGAGATGAGGCAGAACTGAGGGCCCTCACTCATGGCACATTTTGGGAGTCCCAGTTTTTTCCTTCGTTCTCTAGATGTTTCTGTCTCAGTTTCCCTTACTCCTCACCTGTGCAGGTGCCTCTTGGGCGTTCCCTTTCCTTGGCAGCCTGGAGATCAGGGACCCACGGCTCTTCCCCTCGTTCCAGACGGGCGATCAGGTCAGGTTTGGGAATGGGAAACCCTGCTCGGGGGGTGAAATCAGGCAAGGTCATTTATGACAAGGAACATTCCTGAGTTTGGTAACTCAGACCCCTTGGGAGCAGCAGAGATCTGGGGGCTGGGAGGGAGGTGTTGTTACACCCTCACTTGGAGGTCTCAGGATAGGTGCGCTTTGGGGGACTTACTGACACACACACAGTTTGGGTGTTAAACTCCTGCCTATTTCCAAGCCTGCAGAACCTAGAGCCCTCCCCACGGCTGGAGCTAGTCCCAAGAGGGATGGTGAACGGTGTGTGAAGGAGAAATAATACAGGCAGGACAATCCCCTGTTTCTGGCCCCTTGAAAGCTGGAGAGATGGGGATGAATTAGTCTGTCCATTAGGTTCCTGACTCCCCTGTTCCATGGAAGGAGGTGTGGAGATGAAAGTGTCTCTCACACTGGAGCTGTGGACCATGCGACCCTCTCCCTCCAATCCAACTGGCCAGGGAAGAACCTGACCAGAGTCAGATATGCAGACCCCAAGGCTTCTCCATAACCGAGGGGACGGGAATCCCTTACCCAGCGAGATCACCATTTCGTAGTTCTCCCGCATGACGTCCCTGTAGAGGGCTCTCTGAGAGGGGTCCAGCAGAGCCCCCTGCCCCTGGGTGAAATACACAGCCACCTCCTCGAAGGTCACCGGCATCTGAAACAACAAGTATCTCATACTCAGCACCTGCTGCCCCAGCCACAATCCCACTATTTATAGGGGAGGAGGCCCAGAAAAACAGAATCCCACCCCCACCCTGCTCAGAGCAGCCAGGAGGCTTCAGGGGGTGAGAAGAAGGTGAGAGCTCCTTGTCCTCCCCAGCACATGGAGCAGGGCAGGATCTTCTCATTTCCCACATGCCTGCCAGCCACAGGCTGATACTGGAAGCAGAGCTCTGAGCCAGGGACAGGAATCCCCACAGCTTCCCTTCATATTTCACAGCAGCTTCTGGGTAGTGGGTCCAGGCTCCAGCACTGGGAGTCTGGTCAGTTTTCCCAGCCTTTCCCAGGGGGGTGTTTCCTGTTTCAGAAATGGGGGAATCCCCCCCCGACAATGGGACTTTTTTAGAAAATCAGGCCCGGGTTCAATGTGTCACAGAGAGTTTACACACCATGTTCCCTCCCTGTTTCATCCTGTGTCTTTCCTGTCCCTCCCCCTCTACATCACCCCCACCTGCAGAGCTGGTTCCATCACAGCCATTTCCGTTCCCTGTCTCCTGGAAGACGGGACGATCTGGAGTGAAATGTGGACGTGATTCCTCAGCCTGTCAGGGCAAGAGGGGCAAAGGGGAGAGGTTTCAGAAGGGGCTTGAGTCCATGTCACACCCCCTCTCCCTGCAGAGAGATGCCCCTTCTTCCCTTTAGACAGGCCTCCTCTCACCCGTCCCCACCCCTTGGAGCAGCTTCTCCCTCCAATTGCCCCACCTGAGGCAGGCCCCATGCCCCAAATTCAGTTCCCCACTGAAGCAAGCAACAGGTTGCTCGCTCCCACCCACCTCTTCTGGGGAACTGCCTGCTAACAGAAACATTTTTGGACTGTTTTGAACAAGAACCGAACACTGACTGGTAACAGAACTGTATTGGGATGTCTTAAACCAGAACTGAACACACCAACTGCCACTGAACCGAACCAAACCAAACCCCAATTCCACTCCTTGAGGCTCGCGGTGACTCTGGTTGGACACAGAATCCTGCCCCTGTTCAGTCCTGTCAGCCCAGGAGTCAGACCCCCCAAATGATGAGATTGTCTTTAAACACAAATATGAAATTGGGAGCAGGGTATGTGGGGGGAAAGGTTGTGGGTGGATATTTGCCTTGTAAATTCTTGACCCTACGGGGGAAGTCGCCTGCCCACCCCCTACCCTTAGGGTGACCACCTTTCAAAAGGAGCACACATGCAGGAGCCGCAACCCCCTCTGTGACTTCGCCCCACCTCTCCCTCGAGGCCGGACCCCCTGCTTCTGCTCTTTACCCCTCAGAGCCTAGAGCCGGGCCATGGAATGATAAGAGCTGCTCAGGGAGCCCAGGCCACTATGGGGATCCCGGACCCACCTGTGCAGGGGGCTGGGATGTGAGAGAACATCCCCCAGACTGTATCCCCACCGCCCAGCGTGCACTGCCCAGGGTAGGTGGAGGCTCTGGGGCTCCTCAAAGCAGCCTGGGGTCCCTGAGTGGCTCTTGTTATGGCCTGACTCTGGTTTCTGGCCTGGCCAGGAGACGGGGCCTCAGGGAAGGAGGAGGAGTAAGGGGCAAAGCCTCATAGCTCACCTCAGCCCTGCCAACGGGGAACAGGCTGGTGCTGCCCAAGCCTCGGGCAGGCGCAGAGCCCTGGCACCGGGAATCCGGGACAAATGGTGTCCCAGAGTCATTCAGCCCAGGACCGGGACTTGAACTCTGCACTTCAGGCCTGTCCTGCCCAAATCGGGACAGACGGTCACTCTGCCCACCCCACACTGCTGGTTTGGCCATTTCTAGGGAAACAAATCCCCACTGGCCGCTGGGCAGGGCAGCCCCCTCACCCTCCCTTACCCCATGGAGTGGGGGAACTACCTTGTATCTCTCCAACCCCTCTGCTGTCTCCCTGCCCCTGGGCTCTCCCTTCCCCCACCAGTCTCCTCTAGATCTCAGTCTCCCCCCAGCCTCCCTTCCCCACATCCCCCTTTTCCCTCGCAGTGACCCCCCCTCACATCTTCCCTCCATTCCAGCCTCGTTCCCCTCAGCCCCATAATTCCCCCCACAACACCCCATCCTCCCTTCAGTGCCACCTGCCCCCCATCCCATCCTGCCCCTAACCTCACACTTCCCTGTTCCCCCCTTGGCCACACACCCCGCCCCTCTTCAGCCCCCTCCCGGCTCCCCCCACGTGTGTCTGTCCCAGCCCCAGCACGGCCCGGCCTGGCTCCCCCCACCCCGCACACACCGGGAGCTGGTGGCAGCTTTCCTGGGCCCAGGGCAGGATGGGGGGGGGGGTCTCTCTTACCTTCCCTCCGAGCGGGGCCCCCTGGGGCAGGGGCCGGGCCGGGAAGGGGCCTGGCCGGGCTGGGGGCTCTGCCCTGGGAGAGGCTCCTGGGGAGCAGCGGGAAGGGCCCTGCTGGAGATTCCCCTCTCCCGGCTGCAGCCCGGGCTCCGGGCTCCCAGCACCAGCCGCCGGGGCTCGGGGATCTCGCCGGGAGTCAGAGTCACCGCAGCGGCTGCGAGTCACTTCCTGGCGCCGGGATACAGGGAGCCCGGCCATTGTTCCCACCCAGCTGCTCCTGGGTCCTAGCGATAAACCCATCGCGCTGCAGCCGCCTGCCATAGACCCTGCCCCCTGGGGGCCCCACCTCCCCTGGGCACGGGCAGCTTCTCCCAGCACTATGCAGGCATCCTGCATAGAAGCCACAGGATCTATGGAGACAGAAAGGAGACCTGCAGATCCGGGGCGGAGGGAAAAGGGGGGTTTCTACGGAGATGGGGTTGATCCAGAGAATCCAGGGCTGACAGGGAGTCAGGGAAGCTCTGGTAACAGACTGGCACAGGGAGCAGTTGGTCAGAGCTGGTCTCTTGTCTCCACACCACACTCACTGGCTACCAGCCCTGGACTGGAGCTACCGGCTCTGCTCCCCTCGCTCGGGTCATGGAGCTGTCAGAGCTTTGCCACTTGGTTCCTTTGGGTAATTGTTGGTTCAGAGGAATCCGCCCCTGGGCTCTATTTAAACCCCCTCATGTCTGCCCCCGACCCAGGGATTCCCTCTGCCCATGTCCTGGCTGCCTCCCCCATGTGGGCACTGACTGCAGCTCCCTGTCGGGCACCTGGAGGTCAGCAGCAAATCTCCTGTTGCTCTGGGTCAGGGACTGGTGCTCTGCCCACTCAGGATTGTCCCCTATTTCCCCCCTCATGGTTTTCTCATTGTCACCAAAATCATCCACCTTCTCCTGATGGCCACCTAGAAAATCCCCTGAAATGTTGGAATTGATCAGATGCAGCCATCGAAACAGACCAGTGCCACCGAGTTAAGTGCGGGGCCTCGTTTTGCTAGGCCAAAAAGAAATCAAGATATTAGATAACACTCTTAGGCTATGGTTACTGATGCAGCCATGCCACTCTATGCTCTCTAGTGCAGGGGTTCTCACAAGTATGTGGTGGCCTCTGAGCATGGCCATCAACTCCCACTGGTGGCCACTCTGACAATTTTTCCTAAAATACTTAATTCACTTTATGAAAAACAAATAAGTATGCACATATCCAGGTCCAAATCATTGTAGTTTATTTTGTAGGGTTTTTTTTAGAGAATAATACAATAATATACAGTTGAGTTGCCTCTATTCTTTACTGGACTTACACAGAATAGAAACACAGTTTTTAAAAAGACTTGTTAGCTGGTAAGTCTGCTTCTGTGAAAAGTGATGTTTGCATGTTCGTTAATATCACATTTCAGAGCAGCAGACTTGCTAGTGAGCTGGGAGGCAACAAAAAGTGATTAACAAACATACAAATATCAATTTTCACAGCAGACTTACTCAGACCAGCAGCTGGGGGACAAATTAAGCCCGGGATGGGAAGTGGGTAGGGCGGCAGCGGGGGCCAGCAGCGATGGTGGGGGGAGTGAGCCCAGCGCCCAAAGCCCTGCAGCTGAGGTCCAGAGTCTGCTGCCACATGGCCAGAGCCCGGGGCCAGAGGAGGCAGTGGGGGGCAGGGGTGATTGGAGGGTGGGGGGTTGAGTCCGGGGCCAGAGCTGGAGCCTGCCACCCACCACCACAGGGCTAAAGCTGGAAACCCAAGCCCCACAGCCCCCAACAAGATGGGGAACTCACACTGGCTTCCTGCTCCTCCAGCATTTGTGGCTCCAGAAGGCTTTGCCCCCTCTCCCCACAAATTACCACCCAGGAGGCTGTGGCCCCAAGAAAAGCCCCTGGTCGCCGCATGCAGCCATGGTGGCCACATTTGAGAAATGCTGCTCTAGTGTACCTGCTCTAAGCCAGTGGGAGAGCTAATTAATCCACCCTCAACGAGTGGCAGCAGCTATGTCAGTGGGGGAGAAGTGCAAAAAAAAAAAAATGCCCCCCAGGGCAGATTGACTCTCCTTCAGCAGGAGGCAGGCAAATGGGAAATGCCAGCCAGAGGGGATTTCCCTTGGAGATGAAACATTTTCCCCACAGACCCCTAGAAGAGTCAGAAAAGCTGAAGAATTGGCAGCTCTGGTCTGAGCATGCACAGCAGATATAATAGACCAGGGGAGGGTAAGTCTCCCCTGGCACAGCTGCCAATGTATGCCTGGGCTGTGGTGGTCCCACCTGCTTTCCGCCTCTTCCCCGAGCCCTCCACCACCCGCACTCTGTCTGGTGAGTCCCTCCTCTCCACTTCCCCACCCCCCCGGAGGTTCCCACCACTTGCTGGGCCCCTCTTCGGGGTGGCCTGATCAGGCGGCTCAGGGTGGCTCGGGCTGATGCATGGGCCAGTGCTCCTCCAGCCGCGGTGTGGGGGCTCGGGGCTCCAGCAGATGAGGGGAGCTGGAAGGAGTGGGGGCTCAGGTGGAAGGGGTGGGGCCGGGGGGCTAGCCTCCCTGAAGGGGGGTTTCACCGCCGCCCATGGGTATGACACTGACTCCTTCAGTGTTAACTGTAAAAGGGTGCATTTTTCTATGAGGGCAACTCCTATCAGGCCTGACAAACTCACTACTCCTCATGCATTGCTTTCATAGTATTTATCCACCACGGGTCATGGGCAGTCTCTAATAAAGGCTCATGTCACACTGTTCCTCATGATCATGGCAAGAAGCGCAGGCAGATGATCCTTAAGGAACTACATTTATATACCAGAATCTGTTTTAAAGTCTGAATCCAGACAGGGTTGACAAACCGGTTTTGCCAGACAAAGGACACGTCTAAACTTGCAAAGTTACAGCATCGGCAGTTCCAGCGCCACTCAGAGAGCGCTGAAGGAGAACCGCTGTTGTGTGTTCACACTGACCGCTGCCTGCACAATAGCGTGTTCACACTTGCGGCACTTGCGGCGCTATTCGGAGCAGTGCACTCTGGACAGCTACCCCACAGAGCGCCTCTTTCTCTTTTGCCACTAAGACTTGTGGGAAGGCAGAAGGGGTCGCGGGCAGTAGCATAGCTAGGGGGGTTCAGGGGAAGCAGCCGCTTCCCCTCAGTTCATTTTTCAAAAGCAGTGCTTACCGGGCCGCCGCTGGGGTCCTGCTGGGAAGGGGGGGCAGCACGGTCGGACTCCGGAGGAGCCATTGGGGGGGCAGCGGGCACGGCCAGAGGAGCGAAGGGGCCGGCTCCTCGGCCATCACGCCCCACGTGGCCCCAACACTGCTGCTGTGGCCGCCTCCTGTGGCGGCTCAGGGCTCAGTGGCTGAGCGCTCCGCAGCTGGCGGCAGATCCCCTCTCCCCGGCAGTTTCCTGCTTCTGGGCCGAGGGAAGCAGGAAGCTGCCGGGGAGAGGGGATCTGCCGCCAGCTGTGGAGCGCTCGGCCGCCAAGCCCTGAGCCGCTGCAGGAGGCGGCTGCGCTGAGCGTGAGGCGCGATGGCCGAGGAGCCTGGCTGATTCGCTCCTCCGGCCATGTCCCTTGTCCCCCCAAATGGCTCCTCCGGAGTCCGACCGTGCTGCCCCGCCCTTGCCTGCGGGAGCCGGGCCACTTTTATTTACCTGCTGAAGCAGCAGATTCGGCCGATCGCGGCCCCCACTGGCCGCGGTTCGCCGTCCCGAGCCGATGGGGGCGGTGAGAAGCCGCGGCCAGCACATCGCTCGCCCGCGCTGCTTCCTGCTGCCCCCATTGCCCCGGGATGGTGAACCGCGGCCAGTGGGGGCCGCGATCAGCCGTCCCTTGACATAATGAGTTCTTATGTATCACTCCCAACATGTTGAAGGGTTAAATCCACATCACCTAGCTGAATGATGCCTAGGGAAAGCATATAACAGCCCAGGTTACACCACAGAGGACTTGTCTACACTGGGAAGTTTTGTCGATGAAACTAATGTCGACAAGGGAAAAAAAGTAAATTCGCCAAACATGTTTACATTTGCTCTCTCTGTCGACAGATCATGTCCACATTTGGGGCACCTTTGTAGACAGGGAGAGCAATGGACTGTGGGTATGTATCCCACAGTGCCTGGCAACACCATCCGTCACTAGGGGTTGGGGGAATGCGGAAACGGAGCCCGGCACATCATGGGATGTACAAAATGTATCATCATGCACCGCTTTGTGTCCCACCCCTCCAAAGTTCTCTGGCTTCTTTTCGCGCCGTTTTTCCAACTGTCATTCTGTTGTAGCACATGCCAGCAGCTGCAGTGAGAGAGGAGGGATCCCACACTTCTCTCCTATGCGCTGTTAGCTGTCGTGAGGACATCGCACATGGCAGCACAGTTACTCGCAGAGTTACTCGCAAAGTTAGCAGAGGATGAATCTAAGGCACCCGAGTGTGATATGGACAGCAGCAACTTATCAGTGCTTTATGTGTTCACAGAGCAGCTGCATATGGTAGAACGTTGCTTTTGGGCTAGGGAAACAAGCACTGATTGGTGGGATCACATTGTCATGGAGGTGTGGGATGACGATCAGTGGGTACAGAACTTCAGGATGAGTAAAGCAGCCTTCCTGGAGCTATGTGCTGAACTGGTCCCCAACCTGCGGCGCAAGGACACCAGATTGAGAGCTGCCCTTCCGGTCGAGAAGCGTGTTGCGATTGCTGTTTGGAAGCTGGTGAATCCAGACTGCTACCGGTCAGTCGCAAATCATTTTGGAGTAGGAAAGTCCACTGTTGGGGTTGTATTACTCCAGTGTGCAGGGCAAGAAATCGCAACCTGCCGCAGAGGACCGTGACTCTGGGAAATGTGCATGACACAGTGGATGGCTTTGCAGAGATGGGTTTCCCTAATGGTTGCAGTGCCATTGATGGCACACACATTCCAATTTTAGCGCCAGATCACCTTGCCTCTGAATACATCAATAGGAAGGGATACTTCTCCATGGTGTTGCAGGCACTTGTGGAGCACTGGGGGCGTTTCACGGACATCAGTGCAGGCTGGTCTGGAAAGGTGCATGACGCACTCATCTTCACGAACAGTGGCCTGTACAGAAAGCTGCAGGGAGGGTGGAGGGGACTTCCTTTCCAGACCATAAATTCACAGTGGGGGATGTGGAAATGTCCATAGTAATCCTGGGAGACCTGCCTTACCCCTTACAGCCCTGGCTCATGAAACCTTACACAGGGCACCTGGACACCAGCAAGGAGCGTTTTAACAGCAGGCTGAGCAGGTGCCGCATGGTAGTCGAATGTGCCTTTGGCCATTTGAAAGTGCAGTGGAGGTGTCTCAATAGCAGGCTAGACCTTACAGAGAATAATATTCCATGGTCATAGCCGCACGCTGCACTTCGCATAATCTGTGTGAATCTAAGGGTGAAATGTTTGCTCAGGTGTGAGGCATTGGGGCAGAGCGCTTGGCTGCACAGTTTGAGCAGCCAGATGCTAGGGCTGTCAGAGGAGCCCAGAGGGCTGCTATTAACATCAGAGAGGCTTTGAGGAACCACTTTGACAATGAGGGGCAGTAACACGTCTGCTTTGGAGTTGCTTCCCTGCTATATCCATGTACAATGTTGGGCCCAAGATCCGTGCAACACAATGCTTTAGAAGCCTGTACCCGAGAGTGAATTGATTGCTATACGCTTTTGCGGAACACAGAATAAAAATGCCGTACCATTACAAAAACTTAGCCGTTATTCATTGTTAAAAAGGGTAAAACCTCACAACTGCGATCACTCCCCCCAGAGCCGCCTCCCAGTTGCTCCTGGGTCCTAGCGATAAACCCAACAATCTACAGCCTCCTGACCCCTGGGGCCCCACCTCCCCAGGCACAGTTGGGGCCATCGTGCAGAAAAGCCACAGGATCAATGGGAGGACAGACAGGAGACTTCCATCATCCTGGGGAGTGGGGGACAAGGGGGTCTTCTATGGAGACTGGGGATTGTTCCAGAGAGTTCCCAATATCAGGGACACATAGGTGATGGAGTGCCTCCTGGGGGCCCCATCTCCCCTGGGTACAGGCAGCTTCTCCCAGCACTATGTAGACATCCTGCATAGAAACCACAGGATCAATGGGGACAGAAAGGAGACCTGCAGTTCCCGGGGAGGGGGGGAAAAGCAGGGTTTCTATGGAGACTCAGGGTTGTTCCAGAGGATCCAGGAGTGACGAGGAGCAAGGGACACACTGTGTGAGATTTGTTCTGGTAACAGACTGGCACAGGGAGCAGTTGGTTGGAGCTGGTGTCTTGTCTCCACACCACACTCATGGGCTACTAGACCTGGGCCAGAGCTCCCAGCTCTGCTCCCCTCACTCAGGTCATGGAGCTGTCAGAGCTTTGCCACTTGGTTCCTCTGGTTACTATGGTCCAGATAACCCACCTCTGTGCTCTAAACAAAACCCCTCATATCCACTCCCCAACATCACAAGGAGCACAGTGGGGACATACAACAGCAGTTTAACGCCAACGCTTTAATAAAAGTAGCACAACTTGTTGCATAGAAACTTGCCAGTGTAGGCACACCCTTGGGTAGCTAATCCTTCTTCCTCATCAGAGAGAGAGAGAGGCTGACTTCTGTGCTCCTGAGCAGCCCCTTATATCTAGTCCTCACTGGCTCTGATTGGCTGCTGCAACAAGCCTTCCCTTGATTGGCTCTCCCAATAAGCCCTTTCCTCATTGGCTGGGTTCTGCATAGCCTCTCCAAGGCTGCTTTAACCCTTCTTCTGTCTGTGTGGAGCAGCTGCCCCACCACAGGAAGCGATGCAGATTGCTGCATCTAATCAATTCAAAAATTTCAGGGAATGTCTTAGGCAGCCATGTAGAAATGGCGGATGATTTGGGTGAAAATTGGAAAATTATAAGGGGAAATGGGTGACCCGTGGGTGGACGCATCTGCTTCAACCAGTTCTGCACGTGTTTGTAGAATAAAGAGCCAGCTGATGGTAGCCACTAAGGCCTGGCTCAGCAAATGGACTTTAGTGATGCAAAGGCCAAATTTGAGATGTCTAGAAAATCACTGGAAGAACAGTAGGATTCACAAAGCCTGAGTTGATCACCTAGGCTCCCTGTACAATCAGAACCATAGAATATCAGGGTTGGAAGGGACCTCAGGAAGTCATATAGTCCAACCCCCTGCTCAAAGCAGGACCAATCCCCAACTAAATCATCCCAGCCAGGGCTTTGTCAAGCCTGACCTTGAAAACCTCTAAGAAAGGAGATTCCACCACCTCCCTAGGTAACCCATTCCAGTGCTTCACCACCCTCCCAGTGAAAAAGTTTTTCCTAATATCCAACCTAAACCTCCCCCACTGCAACTTGAGACCATTACTCCTTGTTCTGTCATCTGCGACCACTGAGAACAGTCTAGATCCATCCTCTTTGGAACCCCCTTTCAGGTAGTTGAAAGCAGCTATCAAATCCCCCCTCATTCTTCTCTTCTGCAGACTAAACAATCCCAGTTCCTTCAGCATCTCCTCATAAGTCATGTGTTCCAGTCCCCTGATCATTTTTGTTGCCCTCCACTGGATGCTTTCCAATTTTTCCACATCCTTCTTGTAGTGTGGGGCCCAAAACTGGACACAGTACTCCAGATGAGGCCTCACCAATGTCGAATAAAGGGGAATGATCACGTCTCTCGATCTGCTGGCAATGCCCCTACTTATACAGCCCAAAATGCCGTTAGTCTTCTTGGCAACAAGGACACACTGTTGACTCATATCCAGCTTCTCGTCCACTGTAATCCCTAGGTCTTTTTCTGCAGAACTGCTGCCTAGCCATTCGGTCCCTAGTCTGTAGCAGTGCATGGGATTCTTCCGTCCTAAGTGCAGGACTCTGCACTTGTCCTTGTTGAACCTCATAAGATTTCTTTTGGCCCAATCCTCTAATTTGTCTAAGTCCGTCTGTATCCTATCCCTATCCTCCAGCATATCTACCGCTCCTCCCAGTTCAGTGTCATCTGCAAACTTGCTGAGGGTGCAATCCACCCCATCCTCCAGATTATTAATGAAGATATTGAACAAAACCAGCCCCAGGACCAACCCTTGGGGCACTCTGCTTGATACCGGCTGCCAACTAGACATGGAGCCGTTGATCACTACCCATTGAGCCCGGTGATATAGCCAGCTTTCTATCCACCTTATAGTCCAATGCATGTGGCCAGACAGGCACCTAAGAATGGGATTCACAAAACCCAGCATAGTAGGCACAGGCAGGGAGCTGCAGAAAGTAACCAAGAGGAGATACTGAGGGGAGGCCATGTCCTAATTCCCCATACTCTCCTGGATATCAGCCCTTCCAGATTGAGGTGCCTCTCTCTGATTGTGAATCCACAGCTGGGATCCCCTGTCCTGCCGTCAGGGTGTTGAAGCTCTTGTGAGAAAGAATGAGACAGGCACCCAGCTGCCCACAAAGCAGCCAGAAGAGGGGAGCATGGGGTGATTCCACCCTTCAACTCAGCCCATGAGATGGTTCTGTCACACTGATGTGGGAAACCCAGGTTCAATTCACCCCTCTGCCTGATGGGGAGAAAGGATTTGAAGAGGAGGCTCTCACAGCTCCCAGGACAGTGCTCCTGCCACCGGGCCATGGCATCTTCTGATGGGAGGGTGGTCCCTCAATTTCTCCTGTGGAACCTGTGAGACTTTGGAGCAGTCATTACAGAGTCCTTGGGAAACGGGACTGGGCCCTCCCAGGTGGGTGCCCAAACCCCGGACTGCAGAGTCGATCTCTTGCTCTGGCCCAGTGAAGGTCTAAACTTGTGCTGTGCACAGAGGGGTAGGGTGACCAGATGTCCTGATTTTATAGTGAGTGCAACAGTCCCAGTAGTTGGGGTTTTGCTTTATATAGGCGCCAATTACCCCCCCCCCCCCACCCCACCCCATCCTGATTTTTCACACTTGCTATCTGGTCACCCTACAGAGTGGGCTTTGATGAAAGTCTATTCCCAGCACAGACCCTGCTCCGGGCTCAGCAGCTGCTCCATTCAGGCTCCCAGATCCCAGTGGTGGAGGCAGCAGTTCCTGACCCAGGATGAAAAACAGAGACAGATGGAGTGCAGTCTCCTCTGTCCAAGCAGGGACCAGACCCCTCTAGATAGAACAGCTACTGAATCAACTCCCCCCACACCTCCCTGCCTTCCCGGTCCCCAACCTTGGAGGGAATCGGGATCAAGGGAAGTCCAGGCTAGATTAAGGCATAGGCAACCTAGGAATGAGCCTGGGGGATGGGGACGGATGCTTAGGAGTCTGCCCCACAACAGGGGTAAGAAGGAGCTGTGTTGGCTACCCACTCAGCTTTGGCTTAGGCTCGCCCCCATTTCAGGCCGAGGGCAGGAGAAACATGGCCAAAATTGACTGAGTGGTGTTGAGAGCTGGTCGGTGCCAAGGCTGAAGTTGAGTGAAGGAGGCTATAATCCCATGCACTACGTCACAGTGCCACTCACTCAATTTTGGCCCCCAGTGCCCCTCCCACATTATGATGGGGAGGGGGGCATCAATGGGGCCAAACCTGAGTGGGCAGAGCACCAGTCCCTGAACCAGGGACTAGCTGGAGCTTTGCTGCCCACATCCAGGTGTGCGACAGGGAGATGCAGTCAGCGCCCATCTGGGGCAGCCAGGTGGGAGAGGGACAGAGGGGATCTCTTGGAAGTGGGCAGACATGAAGGGTTTTGCCTAGAGCCCAGGGATGGGTTAATCTGGACCACAGGTGTCAGGGTTCCTTCCCCAGTCTGAACTCTGGGGTACAGATGTGGGGACCCGCATGAAAGACCCCCCTGAGCTTATTCTTACCAGCTTAGGTTAAAACTTCCCCAAGGTACAGATTTCTTTTTTGCCTTGGGATTGCTGCCACCACCAAGTGATTTAAAAAGAAACAGGGAAAGGACCACTTGGAGTTCCTCTTCCCCCCAAAATATCCCCCCAAGTTCTTACACCCCCTTTCCTGGGGAGGCTTGAGAATAATATCCTAACCAGTTGGTTTCAAAGTGATCAAAGACTCAAATCCCTGGGTCTTTGGATAATGGAAAAAATCAGTCAGGTTTTTAAAAGAAGGATTTTATTAAAAAGAAAATGTAAAAAATCATCTCTGTAAAAGCAGGATGAAAAATAACTTTCAGGGTAATCAGATTCAAAGAGCCCAGAGGAACCCCCTCTAGCCTTAGTTTCAAAGTTACAACAAAACAAGGGTGAACTTCCCTCTAGCAAAGGTAAAGTTCACAAGTTGAGAAAACAAAGATAAATAATTCTGTTAGTCTTAAAGGTGCCATAGGACCCTCTGTTACTTTTTAAAGATAAACGAATATGCCTTGCCTGGCTGTTTACTTACAAGTTTGAAATATGAGAGACTTGTTCAGAAAGATTTGGAGAACATGGATTGATTTCCAGTCCTTCTTAGGCTATGGCTACACTGGTGCTTTTCAGGACTGCAACTGTCTCACTCACGAGTGTGAAAAAACACCCCCCTGAGCGCAGCAAGTTGCAGTGCTGTAAAGCACCAGTGTGGACAGTGCACCAGGGCTGGTAGCTCGGCCCCTCGTGGAGGTGGAGCACCTGCAGCGCTGGGAGAGAGCGCCAGGACCACACTCGCACTTCAAAGCGCTGCCGCGGAGCTTTGGAGTTCTCAGTGTAGCCATGCCCTAAGTCCCAAGAGCAAACAGCCACAGAAACAAAGAACCCAAAACAAAGCCTCTCTCCCCCCGCCCGGATTTGAAAGTATCTTTTGTCCCCATTGGTTCCTTTGATCAGGTGCCAACCAGGTTACTTGAGCTTCTTAACCCCTTACAGGTAAGGAGGAATTTAGGCTACTGCTATGGTATTGACAACAGGTAACCAGAGGAACCGGATGGCATCGCACTGACAGCTCCATGACCCGAGTGAGGGGAGCAGAACTGATAGCTCTGGCCCAGGGCTGGTAGCCAGTGAGCCTGGTGTGGAGACAAGAGACCAGCTCTGACCAACTGCCCCCTGTGCCAGTCTGTTAACAGAGCAAATCACACACAGTTTCCCTGGCCCTGCACCCCATCACCTCTGTGTCCCTGATGATATTGGGGACTCACTGGAACAATCCCCAGTCTCCATAGAAACACCCCTTGTCACCCCACCCCCCGGATCTCGAAGTCTCCTGTCTGTCCTCCCATTGATCCTGTGGCTTTTCTGCAAGATGGCCCCAACTGTGCCCAGGGGCCAGGGTCTGGGGCAGGGAGCTGCAGGTCGCTCGGTTGATCGCTAGGACCCAGGAGCAGCTGGGAGGCGGCTCTGGGGGGAGCGATCGCTGGGCTCAGGCCCGGCGCCAGGAAGTGACTCGCAGCCGCTGCGGGGACTCTGGCTCCAGGCTCCTGGCGAGATCCCCGAGCCCCGGCGGCTGGTACTGGGAGCCCGGAGCCCGGGCTGCAGCCGGGAGAGGGGAATCTCCAGCAGGGCCCTTCCCGCTGCTCCCCAGGAGCCTCTCCCAGGGCAGAGCCCCCAGCCCGGCCAGGCCCCTTCCCGGCCCGGCCCCTGCCCCAGGGGGCCCCGCTCGGAGGGAAGGTGAGAGACCGCCCCCCCGTCACCCCCGGGCTGCAGGGGGGGTTTGGCCCCAGGCTGCTCCCAGCGGAGCTGGCTGCGATTCCCGCCCTGGGTCCGGGAAAGGGGCTGCCAGCTCCCGGTGTGTGCGGGGCGGGGGGAGCCCGGGCCGTGCTGGGGTTGGGACAGACACACCTGGGGAGGGGAGTGATCCGGGGTCACGTTACCACACGCTTCCCCCCCCCCCCCCCCATCTGGTGCTTTGTGTTCGCAGCCCCTGGCCGCGCTGGTGTGAACGCAGGCTGCTGCTGCTGCTCGGGGAGATCTGCTGGCCCCGCCCTGCCCGCACCCTGCGGCTGACAAGGGGCTCCCGGCTGGGCCTGGGGGCAAAGGGAGAAAGCGGGGGGCTGCCCCACCCCGCAGCCAGAGTGGGATTCTTTTACCGCAACTAGCCAGTGACGCTCTTGGGGTAGCTGCAGGGGGAGGAGGCTAAAGAGCTGCGGGGGGATGGGCAGGCGGGGGTAACAGGGCTGTGGGGGCTGCCGGGAGGAGGGGGATGCAGGGGGCAGGATGGGATTGGGGATGGGCGGGGAGGATGGGGGAGGGGTGGCTGAAGGGAGGATGGGGCGCTGCAGGGGAGTCAGGGGGCAAGGGGAGAATTATGGGGCTGAGGGGAATGAGGCTGGAAGTGAGTAGGGGGGATCACTGCGAGGAAAAAGGGGTAAGTGGGGAGGGGATGGTGAGAACAAGAGAAAACTGGCTGGGGAAGGGAGTGGGGAGAGCCTGGGGGGCACAGAGAAGGTGGAGGTGTGGGGAGATACAATGGCAGCTCCCCCACCACATAGGGTGAGCAGGGTGCCCCTACCAGCAGCCAGTGGGGATTTTTTTTTTCCTCCTCCTAGAAATGGTCAAAAAAGCATGGGGGTGCATTGGCTGGCAAAGAACCCCTCAGGGCTCAGAAGCTACAAGGCAGATCTGCTCAGGCAGCCCCCGCCCCTCCATGCACCTCCCCCCACTTATTTTTATAGATTAAAAATAAAAAAAGACTGACTCCTGATCTCTCTCTCTACTCCTGTTATTACAGCCCTGGAGTTGAGCTCCCTGGGTCAGAAGCTGCTGCCTCCTCCATTTTGAGCTGGAAGCTGGGAGAGACCTTCATTAAAGCCCCCACTGTGCCCAGCCTGGGTGAGGACTTCCTGCAGTGTCTGGAAACAGCTCCTAGGGCAGCCTCGGGTTCTACTGACACCCGCCTCTGAGGTATAGAGCATCACAGGAGGTTCCCAGTTCCCAAACCTGCCCAGATCCATTCCCTGCTCCCTGGGCAGACAGACACTCCTGGGAACTTGGTGAGGAGCAAAGAGAGGAAAAGCCAGTTCATCTCTCTTGAATCACTGGGCTGCTCGGAGAATGGGGGACACGCTGCCTTTGAGGACAGTGTCGGGGGAATCCCCTAACGCGGCTCCTTTGGTTCTGCTCTTTTTCCAGCATTCGGCTCAGAGACTCTATTATGGGGAGAGTTTAAAAGTGTCCCCAATGGGTTCAGTTCTGCTGGGAGGGGCCTGGCCTGTTTGGTAATAAACTAACTGGGTTTCTTCCCACTGTGGCAGAGTCCAGAGTGTCTGTCTGCAGGGAGAGAGCCAGGGGGGTCATTGGGATGTGAAATGGACTCAAGCCCCTTCTGAAACCCCCGCCTTCCCGAATTGCCCATCTCGTCCTGACAGGCTGAGGAATCACTTCCACATTTCTCTCCAGATGGTCCCGACTTCCAGGAGACAGGGAAGGGAAATGGCTGTGATGGAGCCAGCTCAGGTAGGAGATTTTCAGGGAGCTTCAGGGGGGTTGTTGTAGAGGGGGAGGGGTAGAAAAGACACAGGGGGAGGTAGGGAGGGGACAGGGTGTGATAAACCTGCTGGGACACGTTCAACCCAGGCCTGATTTTCTGAACAGGACAATTGGCCTGGGGTGGGGAGGGGAGTTCCCCGATTTCTGAACCCGAACACAACCCCCCTGGGCAGGGCTGGGAAAACTGACCAGACTCCTAGTGCTGGAGCCTGACCCCACTGGCCAGAGACTGCTGTGAAATATGAAGGGAAGCTGTTTGGGATTCCTGTCCCTGTCCCTGGCTCAGAGCTCTGCTTCCCATAACAGCCTGTGGCTGGCAGGCGTGTGGGAAATTAGAAGACCCTGCCCACCTCTGTCTGCTGGGGGGACAAGGAGTCTCATTTTCTCCCCAGCCCCTGAAGCTTCCTGACTGTTCTGAGCAGGGTGGGGGTGGGATTCTGCTTCTCCAGGCCTCTTCCCCTGTGAATAGGGGGATTGTGGCTGGGACAGGAGACGCTGAGTGGGGGAAATGATGTTTCAGATGCCTGTGACCTTCGAGGAGGTGGCTGTGTATTTCACCAAGGGGCAGGGGGCTTTGCTGGACCCCACTCAGAGAGCCCTCTACAGGGACGTCATGCAGGAGAACTATGAGACGGTGACCTCGCTGGGTAAGGGATTCGTGTGCCCTCAGTTATTAGAAGCTGTGGGGTCTGTATATCTGACTGCCCGGTTAGATTAGGAAGGAATGGGTCGCAAAGTGAAGTGGTTCTAAGCCAGGTGTCCAGAGCCCCCGGGGAGCTGTGAGCAGGTTTTAGGGGGGCTGCCAAGCAGGGCCGGCATTAGAGTTGCTGGTGCCCAGGACAGAAAGTGGAAGCCCCACTGCATGGGGCTGTAGCCCAGGGCTGAAGCTAAAGCCTGAGCAACTTAGCTTCGCGGGGCCCCATGTTGCGCAGGACCCTGGGTAATTGCCCTGCTCCCTACCCCCTAACACTGGCCCTGGCTTTTATATGCAGAAAAACAGTTGGTGTGACATAGGTGGGCTGCGGAGTTTTTATAGCATGTTTGGGTGGCCTCAGAGAGAACAAGGCTGAGAACCCCTAGCATCATGGGCAGTGCGTAATGTGGGCAAGGGAAGGCTGTGCCTACCTAAATAGCCATGGGTGGTCCCGCCCATGCTCCGCCTCCTCCTACCTGCAGTGCAGCTACTAGGCCCCACCCAGGCAGGCTACTCTCTAGGGAGCCTCCTGGGGCCGCCCAGTGCTGGGGTGCCCCAGAATTGGGGCAGCACCACCCAGCGCTCCAGGATGCCAGGACTCCCGCTGTGCCCTCTGGGATGGGTGGGAGGGTCACGCACCACCTGCTACCCGTCTGTTGCTCCGGGGCCAGGAGGGGGAGTGAAGCGGCTCATCTTGGTGCTGCTGGCCAGTGCCCGGCGCTGGGGCCAGCCTGACACTCGGGGGGGGGGGAGGGTCGACAGCTCATCTCGGTGCCAGGGACAGGGGTGTGGCCAATGGGAGCTGTGGGGGCGCTGCTTGTAGAGAGGGGCAGCGCGCGGAGCCATGTGCTCCCGCCCCCTCCCCCCCCTCCGAGGGGCCACAGGTCACGTTGAACCTTCCAGGAGCGGCATGGGGCCGGGGTAGGCAGGGAGCCTGCCTTAGCAGTAAGTGCTGCCCGGCGGCAGGCCACACCCCAAACTCCAGCACTGAGCCCCCAACATAGCACCCGAAACCTGCTTCTGCACCCCCAGCACCAGCACCCCCCTTCTGCACCTTGAATCCCTTCCTGCACCTCAACCCCTGCCCTGACTTTCCTCTGAGAACCAGAACCCCCACCCCTTCCTGCACCCCAACCGCCTGACCCAGACCTGACTCCCCTCCCGTAGCCAGCACCCTGTATCCCAGGAGTTCTCAAACTGGGGGTCAAGACCCCTCAGGGAGTCGCGAGGTTATTACATGGGGGGGTCGTGAGCTGTCAATCTCCACCGCAAACCCCGCTTTGCCTCCAGCATTTATAATGGTCTTAAATATATTTAAACGTGTTTTTAATTTATAAGGGGGGTTGCACTCAGAGGCTTGCTATGTGAAAGAGGTCACAAGTACAAAAGTTTGAGAACCACTGCTGTACCCCCTCCCACTTCCCAATACAGCCCCAGCCTGGAGCCCCTTCCCAGAGCCAGCACCCTGTACCTCCTCTTGCACCTCAACACTCTGCCGCAGACCGGAGTCCCCTCCTGCACTCCAACCCCAGGCTCAGCCCAGAGCCCCCTCCCACACTGCAAACCCCTTGGCTCCAGTCCAGAGCCCACACCCCCTCCCAAACGTGAACCCCCTATCCCAGCACAGGGAAAGTGAGCAAGGGTCAGGGAGAGTGAGTGGCAAGGTGGGGGGGGCAATGGAGTGAGTGGGGTAGGGCTTTGGGGACAGGGCCGGCTTTAGGAAGTGCGGGGCCCGATTCGAACAGTTTCGACGGGGCCCCGGCAGGGATGACTAAAAAAAAAAAAAAAAAAAACCCACATAAAAAAAACACGTGGGGCTTGTACTCACCAGGCAGTGCTCCTAGTCTTCGGCGGCACTGAAGGACCTGCTGCCAAAGTGCTGCCGAAGACCCGGAGCGAGTGAAGGACCCGCCGCTGAAGTGTCGCCGAAGACTCGGAGTGCCGCCGTCTGAGTAAAAATTAAAAAGGAGCCTCTAGCCAGGGAAGGGATTCTCGGCCACTTGCCCCCACGCCGGCAGCCCTGCCACTGGGTGCGGGGCCCTCTTAGGCGCGGGGCCCGATTCGGGGGAATTGGTGGAATTGGCCTAAAGCCGGCCCTGTTTGGGGAAGGGGCGGAGCCTCGGGAAGGGACTGGGCAGATCCTGGGTTGCCCTTAAATTCAAAAAGTGATCTTGGGAGTAAAAGGTTGGAGATCACTGACCCTAGTGCTTACTACTTAGGAGTCAAAGGGGGTACTCTGAAGAGCCAGAACTAGACCAGATAGCAAAGATCTGGCCTTAATGGTTTCCAATACCTCTCCCCAAACAAATGTGAAAGCTTAATGGAAATCACTTGTCTGGAATTCAAGTGATTTCCATTAAGAGAGGCCTCTCTCCTGGCCACTGCAACCCTGGAGCTGGGACTGGGATGTGACAGGATAGAAAATACAAGAGTGATACCGCAAATCAAACTTTAAAGCTGTAATACATGTTCCAGACAAAGCTAAATCCAAACATTTAAAGCAGCTGGTGGAGGTAACATTCATTTTAGGAACTAGATTAATTAACCTATGTACTGGTAAGCAATTCTGAAATGGCATCGAGTGCAAAAGCTAGGCATAAATAATACATTGTCACTTTTGTGATTATAAAAAAAGTTATTAAATGTGATTTTTAATGATAGTTTTGCAGGGGAGAAGAGATGATTTAGTTGGATTATTTTTAAAAAACTGACTCCAGGAAGCAGTAACTGTGGTTTTTCTCCAGCAGAAGTCTCTCCCAACCTGCATAGCCCAGCTACGGCTGGGAGAGACTGAGCATCAAACTCTCCTCTTCCCCAGGCCACCGCCCACCAGGAGATCATCAATGGGGAATAATCTTTCACTCGCTCTTTTGCAAGCTCACAAAGCTTTCCCTGATCTGCCTAAATGTTTCCCTTCCTTTCTTAAATTCATCCAGTTATTCCAAATTCCTGTCCCCCAGTGCTTTGCCATATTCAGCAATCCCACTCAGGGCTTGTCTACACTGGGAAGTTTTGTCCCCAAAACCTGGTTTTTGGCCAAAAAACCGCGATAGCGTACACACTGCAAGATCACTTTTTTTTCTAAAAAAAACCCGCTAGTTTTGGTGACAAAATACTTCCACCCCGTGAGAAACTTTTGTCTTTTCCCCTCCCTTTATTGTCGACAAACAGCCAGTGTAGACACCACAGGTTTTTTTTTATTTTATTTTATTGGCCTCCAGAAAGTATCCCACAATTCCCTTGCTGCCGCTCTGGTCAGCGGTTTGGACTCCGCTGCCCTGCAGCCAATCTGCTACTCCCCCTTGCAAGCCCTGGGACATTTAAATCTCAATTCCTGTTTGCTGGCTTCCCAGGTGAGCATGGCTGGCTATCGCCACAAACATGCACCCGCTTGGACCACCGGTGAGTAGCTGGATCTGATCAGTATGTGGGGAGAGGAGTCTGATCGGTTGCAGCTGCGAGTGACCTGTAGGAATCGGGACACACATGGGAAAATTTCTCAAGGCTTGTGTGAAAAGGGCTGTGATCGGGACACGCAGCAGTGCAGAGCTTCTAAAGCATTGTGTTGCACGGATCTTGAGCCCAACATTGTACATGGATATAGCAGGAAAGCAACTCCAAAGCAGACGTGTTACTGCCCCTCATTGTCAAAGTGGTTCCTCAAAGCCTCTCTGATGTTAATAGCAGCCCTCTGGGCTCCTCTGACAGCCCTAGCATCTGGCTGCTCAAACTGTGCAGCCAAGCGCTCTGCCCCAATGCCTCACACCTGAGCAAACATTTCACCCTTAGATTCACACAGATTATGCGAAGTGCAGCGTGCGGCTATGACCATGGAATATTATCCTCGGTAAGGTCTAGCCTGCTATTGAGACACCTCCACCGCGCTTTCAAACGGCCAAAGGCACATTCGACTACCATGCGGCACCTGCTCAGCCTGCTGTTAAAACGCTCCTTGCTGGTGTCCAGGTGCCCTGTGTAAGGTTTCATGAGCCAGGGCTGTAAGGGGTAAGCTGGGTCTCCCAGGATTACTATGGGCATTTCCACATCCCCCACTGTGAATTTATGGTCTGGAAAGGAAGTCCCCCCCCCTCCGCAGCTTTCTGTACAGGCCACTGTTCCTGAAGATGTGTGCGTCATGCACCTTTCCAGACCAGCCTGCACTGATGTCCGTGAAACGCCCCCAGTGATCCACAAGTGCCTGCAACACCATGGAGAAGTATCCCTTCCTATTGATGTATTCAGAGGCAAGGTGATCTGGCGCTAAAATTGGAATGTGTATGCCATCAATGGCACTGCAACCGTTAGGGAAACCCATCTCTGCAAAGCCATCCACTGTGTCATGCACATTTCCCAGAGTCACGGTCCTCCACGGCAGTTGCGATTTCTTGCCCTGCACACTTGGAGTAATACAACCCCAACAGTGGACTTTCCTACTCCAAATTGATTTGCGACTGACCAGTAGCAGTCTGGATTCGCCAGCTTCCACACTGATTGCAACACGCTTCTCGACCGGAAGGGCAGCTCTCAATCTGGTGTCCTTGCGCCGCTGGTCGGGGGCCAGCTCAGCACATAGCTCCAGGAAGGCTGCTTTACTCATCCTGAAGTTCTGTACCCACTGATTGTCATCCCACACCTCCATGACAATGCGATCCCACCAGTTAGTGCTTGTTTCCCTAGCCCAAAAGCGACGTTCTGCCGTATGCAGCTGCTCTGTGAATGAACAAAGCACTGATAAGTTGCTGCTGTCCATATCACACCTGGATGCCTGCGATTCATCCTCTGCTAACTTTGTGAGTAACTCTTTGCATGATGTCCTCACGACAGCTAACAGCGCATAGGAGAGAAGTGCCTCTCACTGCAGCTGCTGGCAGGTGCTACAACAGAATGACAGTTGGAAAAACGTGGAGGGGTGGGACACAAAGCGGTGCATGACGGTACATTTTGCACATCCCAGGATGTGCCGGGCTCCGTTTCCGCATTCCCCCAACCCCTAGCGACGGATGGTGTCGCCAGGCACTGTGGGATACATACCCACAGTCCATTGCTCTCCCTGTCTACAAAGGTGCCCCAAATGTGGACCCGATCTGTCGACAGAGAGAGCAAATGTAAACATGTTTGGCGACTTTACTTTTTTTCCCTTGTCGACATTAGTTTCATCGACAAAACTTCCCAGTGTAGACAAGTCCTCTGTGGTGTAACCTTGGCTGTTACATGCTTTCCCTAGGCATCATTCAGCTAAGTGATGTGGATTTACTTTTTCCAGTCATTCCCACAGCCCCTGGATCGTTTCTCTGCCTCTTCTACAAGTGCCCTCTCGTCTGCCAGTAATTTGGTGCCCAGAACTGAATGCATGGCCTCATGGACGGCTCAGGGGGAGACAGACAGTGGAGCGTTTAATTCTTTTCCCTCCTGTTCAGCATCCCCAAATACAAATGAAAATACAAACACTTGGACCCAACGTAAGTCCCACACCGCAGGCACAGGGAAGAGGCTGCAACCAGCCCGTGACTGCCAGCCCCTATGACTGGGCTCCTGCGCCCAGTTCCTCCCCAAGTCAGCTCATTCCTTGGCACTGTGGGCAGGGTCAGCTCCATTTCTAGCTCACAGAGCCCAGCCACCCTCTCACAGCTACCTTCTGCCTGCAGGAATGAGATTTGCTTTCCCAGCCCCCTCCTAGCTGCAGCAACTGGAGCCTGATTGGCTGGCAGTACAAGTGCCCCTGAGTGACCTAGAAGCCATGAGTTACTGAGCTCAGCCACTTTCAGCAGGGCAGGGGCTGAAAGCAGGAAAAGGGGGGTCCCAGTTCCCAGAGGCCAGCTGGAGCTGGGAGAGACTGAGAATCGGAGTCTCTCCTCCTCTCTCCCTGCTCCCTCAGCTCAGCTGGAGCTGCAGAGAGGCGGCTGCTGGGGAAAGTCGCGTCTCTCCCTGGTTGCCGCATACAGCCCAGCTTTGGCTGGAAGTCCTGGGACACCCCAAACTTAAGTTTCCATACCCCCACCCACCCCCTATTTCCCCCTCCTACCTCCACCCACTCCCTATTTCCCCCCACCTACGCCCTATTTCCCCCACCACCTCACCTTCCACATCCTCTCTCCAGAGTCCAGGTGGCACCTAATTAGTGGACTCACGTCTGCATGGCTCCACTAATTAGTTGTGCGGCCCTTCCATTACCTCGTGCACAGGCACGTGCCTTAGAGGGAACTATGGTTGCTGGGCAGCGTGGCCCCATCCCTGGTCCAGGAGCGCCAGGTTGCCTGGCAGCGCGGCCCCATCCTTTCCGACCCCGGAGCGCCGCGATGTCGGGTAGCGCGGCCCCAGCCCCAGAGCGCAGGGAGGCCAGGCAGCGCAGGGAGGCCAGGTTCTCCCCCCTGGAGAACCGGGAGGCTGGGCAGCAATGGAAGAGCCAGCCACCTACAGAGCAGGAAGCAGGAGGGGGAGTGTGGGCGGGGCCACACCTAGCTATTTGGGAGGCTCAGCCTCCCCCTGCCTCTGATACCCACTGCTCATGTCTGACCTCCTAGTGAGAATAGAACAACACCCCACCCCCACCAGATGTCTGCTGCTCCCAAAGGGTTACCGCAGTCCCATATAGGGTCAGGTTCAACTCAGGGAATGTTCCTTGTGACAAATATTCTACCAATGCTCCATGCACCCTGACCTTGCCTGATTTCACCCCCTGAGCAGGATTTCCCATTCCCAAACCGGACCTGATCGCCCGGCTGGAGCGAGGGGAAGAGCCGTGGGTCCCGGATCTCCAGGCCGCTAAGGAAAGAGAGAGCCCAAGCGGCACCAGCACAGGTGAGAAGTCAGGGAAACAGAGACAGAAACATCTGGTGAGAGAAGGAAAAAGCTGGGACTCTCAAAATGTGCTGTGAGCGAGAGCCCTCAGTTCTGCCCCATCTCATCCATGTCACGGCTACAGTCAGCAGGTGTCGTATTATGAAGGCAAACATCAGTCACAGCTTCCCACCCATCCTGTTAGCTGTCGGGAATTTCCTCCCTGACTTTAGTTCCCTGGGAGTGTTTGGGTGGGATGTAGCAGCAGGATCCAATGTCTCCATCTGCCCAACAGTCACTGTGTTGTGTTTTCCCTCTTTGCTATTCTCCTTTCTGTCCTTTCTCCCCGGCACAGGCACTGTCTGGATTCCCTCTCTCCCAGCAGGTGATAGGACAGTGAGTTTGAA
The DNA here is from genome assembly GCF_027887155.1 of Malaclemys terrapin pileata. Taxonomy (NCBI): domain Eukaryota; kingdom Metazoa; phylum Chordata; order Testudines; family Emydidae; genus Malaclemys; species Malaclemys terrapin. Next base: position 39,974,089 of record NC_071517.1, on the reverse strand, counting down.
CAAGGAGGAAAATCAGCAGCATGAAGGTCCTTGGAAAGTGGAACTGCAGGGGACGTTTTTGAGAAGAGCTGAAGGGAATTTTCACCAGTGCTTGGAACAGGGAAAAGCCTGGGGAGATCAACACAGATCAGAGATTCAAGTGGGAAACTGTCCCAGAAAGAAATTAAATAAATCCATCAAACGCGGTGGAGGATGCAAGGATCCCAAGGAAACCACAGTCCAGCAGACAAGTCACAATGAAGAGAAACCCTACAAATGCCTTGACTGTGGGAAAAGATTCCATTTCAGTGCAAACCTTATTAGCCATTGGAGAACCCACACAGGAGAGAAGCCCTATAAATGCCTGTATGGTGGTCAAAGTTTCAGTTTGAAATCAACCCTTCATACACATCAGAAAACCCACACAGGAGAGAAACCCCATAAATGCCTGGACTGTGGGAAAACTTTCGGTCAGCGCTCATACCTTATTAAACATGGGAGAATCCACACGGGAGAGAGACCCTATAAATGCCTGGACTGTGGGAAAACTTTCAGTCAGCGCTCAGACCTTACTCAACATGGGAGAATCCACACAGGAGAGAAACCCCATAAATGCCTGGACTGTGGCAAAACTTTCCGTCAGCACTCACACCTTACTAAACATGAGAGAATCCACACGGGAGAGAGACCCCATAAATGCCTGGACTGTGGGAAAACTTTCCGTCAGCGCTCAGGCCTTATTAAACATGGGAGAATCCACACAGGAGAGAAACCCCATAAATGCCTGGACTGTGGGAAAACTTTCCGTCAGCACTCACACCTTACTAAACATGGGAGAATCCACACAGGAGAGAAACCCCATAAATGCCTGGACTGTGGGAAAACTTTCCGTCAGCGCTCAGGCCTTATTAAACATGGGAGAATCCACACGGGAGAGAAACCCCACAAATGCCTGGACTGTGGGAAAACTTTCCGTCAGCACTCAGGCCTTATTAAACATGGGATAATCCACACGGGAGAGAGACCGTATAAATGCCTCGAGTGTGGGAAAAGTTTCAGTTTGAAATTAACCCTTAATACACATCAGAAAACCCACACAGGAGAAAGACCCCATAAATGCTTGGACTGTGGGAAAAGCTTCAGACAGCACTCACATCTTACTACTCATAGGAAAATCCATACGGGAGAGAAACCCTACAAATGCCTCGAGTGTGGGAAAGGTTTTATCACAAATTCATCACTTACTGCACATCAGAGAATCCACACAGGAGAGAGACCTTATAAATGTCTCGAGTGTGGGAAAGGTTTTATCAGAAGTTCAGCGCTTACTAACCATAGGAGAATCCACACAGGAGAAAGACCCTATAAATGCCTTGAGTGTGGGAAAAGTTTCAGTTTGAAATCAATCCTTAATACACATCAGAAAACCCACACAGGAGAGAAACCCCATAAATGCCTGGACTGCGGGAAAACTTTCAGTCAGCGCTCATACCTTACCCTACATGGGCGAAACCACACAGGAGAGAAACCCCATAAATGCCTGGACTGCGGGAAAACTTTCAGTCAGCGCTCATACCTTACTAAACATGGGAGAATCCACACAGGAGATAGACTATATAAATGCCTTGAGTGTGGGAAAAGCTTCAGTAAGAGCTCAGCGATTACCAAACATCAGAGAATCCACAATGATGTAAGAGACCCTGGAAACAGCTTGACTGCCGGAAAAGATTTAATTTGACTTCCCACATCAGTGACGCACACAACAGAGAGACCGTCAATGTGGGGGAAGGTTTATGTGCTGCTCCCGGAGTATCGGGCATCAGCAGATCCACACAGGGAAGAAACTTCTGAGATGTTCTCAGTGTGGAAAATGCTCCAAGTGCAGGTAACCCCACATTGGACATCAGAGACTCCTCCGCACAGCAGGGAAATTCTCTCAGGGCCCTGACTAGAGCTGGCCACGGTGACAAATCCATTTCCTCATTCCCACACACATCAGGGGCGTTTGGCTCCCAAGGATCCATCTGCCCATCGCTGGGGTGAGGATTCAGCAGCAGCCAAGCATCAGCTGGTCAGTGACCCACTGGCTCTGCCTGGTCTAAGCAAACCCCAGGCAGAGGAGGAGAAGCCCCGATCAGCCCCTCCTCCCTGCTGCAGCCCTGCAGAGGTGAGAAGGAGGCCAAGGCTGTCAGGGGACTTGGGCAGCTTTCAAGCCAGGCAGACCCCCATCATGGAGGCCAGAGGGAGATGAGGAGACTGACAGCCCAGCTGGTCACCCCCTCCCCATCTACAAATGTGTCCTGTGTATAGACAATACAATACTCATTGTCTCTGCCACACTCACCCCACACTCATCCCTCTAACCTGAGCTCTTTGGCTTCCCTGCTCTCGGAGTGTTTCGTTTTGTGATGGGGTTCCAGTGCCTCTCATGGCTTCTCTGCACTTTTCTCCCAATGTGTAGATGTTGCTCTGTTGTGGGGTGTGGGAAATGGGGGAGCTGGGGGCAGCAGTGGGCTGGGTTGGACTGAATTGGGCTGGGCTGGGGATGGAGAAAGGAGTCTGCTACTTGCTTGTCCATTTAAATAATAAAGTACAATTTAGTTTCTCCCACTCCCAGTCTCCTTTGATTTGCATTAAATGGCTGCCCCCCGAAGAGGTAAGGTGAAAGATAAAGGCAATGCAGACTTGTTCTGGGATGGGAATGCACAGTGAGGTCACCCCATCTCGGTCACAGGCGCCTCAAACTTCCCTTAGAGATAAAGCTCTCTGAAACCTCGTGCCCCTCTCCCTGACCCCAGTACAAACCAGGAACAGTCTGATTGGGCTCCCGGGCTCATCCTCCTCTTCCTCATCCCAGTGCTAGTCAGGAGTAATCCCACTGGGGCCATGTGACCTGTCTACACCAGTGTGAAGTTGTTGTGAGAGGAGAAATAGACCATTGGCCTCTAGGTCTGTTTGCAATCTATGTGGCGGGCCTCCCAAAGGAGGCTCAGGAATGTGTCAAGGGAGGCGTGACCTGTGGTGTTTTTTTTTTGTTTTTTTTTTTTTTAGAGCACTGGCTGCCTTCTGAGCTGATAAGTTTGTCTAATCAGCAGTTTGGGAAGGCAAGGTTAGTGGAACATGAATATCCCTATACCTTACTGTGATGGGTTGGATCACAGAAACCCCCTTGGGAGCTGCCACCCGATGTGCAAAGACTACCCCTGCTCCTGTTTTCCCTGCCAGCTCACAGAAATGTGCTTGTCTTTAGCATTCAGATACCCAACTCCCAATGGGGTCTAAACCCAAATGAATCTGTTTTACCATGTATAAAGCTTATGCAGGGCAAACTCATAAATTGTTTGCCCTCTATAACACTGATAGAGAGATCTGCACAGCTGTTTGCTCCCCCAGGTATTAACACATACTCTGAGTAAATTAATAAGTGAAAAGTGATTTTATTAAATACAGAAAGTAGAATTTAAGTGGTTCCAAGTAGTAACAGACAGAACAAAGTAAGTCACCAAGCAAAATAAAATAAAATGCACAAATCTATGTCTAATCAAACTAAATACAGACAAGATCTTCACCAGTTCCAGAATGCTCCCTTTTACAGGCTAATCTCCTTTCATTCAAGTATCCTGGGGGGGTGGAGAGGCTCCTTCTTTAGCGAGCTGAAGACAAAATGGAGGGGTCCCCCACGGGTTTAAATAGACTTTCTCTTGTGGATGGAGACCCCCCCTCCTTACTCCTATGCAAAGTCCAGCTCAAGATGGAGTTCTGGAGTCACCAGGGCAAGTCACATGTCCCTGCATGACTCAGTCTTTACAGGCCGAAGCCATTGTCCATATGGCATCTTGTATGTCTCCAGGAGGACTTCTTATGTGGATTGGAGCATTCCAAGATGCATTGTTCCCCAAGTGCTTCCTGATTAGGTACTTAACCTTGTGAATTCCTTCCTAAAGAAACTGACCAAATGCCTCACAAAGCGTACTTAGAAACCAAGCAAGTATACAGCAATATTCTTAACCTCAAATAGAAAATGATATATGTGTACAAATAGGATGAATAGATTTAGTAGACCATAACCTTTACGGAGATATGTTACATGGCACAGGCTGCACAAAACATATTCCAGTTATGTCATACATACATTTATAAGCACCCCCCCCCCCATAAAGCTTATGGGCTACACTGTCACACTTACCTATTACCAGTGTGGAGAATTGTGACAGTGAAGGAAATGTTCCTGTGTCTGTTAGGGGTAATGACTTGCCCATAAAGGGAGCTACCCCAATCTCCAAGCAGTTGTCTGTGAATAGCCATGTGCGCTGGGACAAAGGAAAGTATATCCCAAGCTGTTTGTCTGTTAAAGGGGAATGTTTCTCCAGCTCTTTTCTGTCTGTAGAGCAGACAGAAGAAGCCTGTCAGCCTATGATGGTTGAAAATGTATCAGTTAACACAAAGTTGGTTCTGGATACAACTAAAGCCCAGGAAGGAAGGGGTCCTAAATTTGTGTCTGCCAGGGATGATGACATTACAACTAGGTTGCGTCCAGTTGATGTCAAATAGCTCCCAGAGACCAAGCGATTCTGATGCTTCTATTTTGCTTGTAGCTAGTGTGTTGCTGGGTAAAGATGTGACAACCTTGTCTGATCAGGGTGATATCATAGCCAGGGCACAAGGAAAGCATGAGGGTGATTTGACTATGTTACCCACTGACAGTGTGGAAACTTGTAACAAGGAAGAGAATACTTCTAATCTTGTGACTATGAAGTCTAGCTGGTTACCTGAAAGGGGGTTGTGTGGAAATCCTCCTGATGGGCCAGAGGTGATTCTGGATGTATGTGAAACTCAGAAGGAGTTTGGTGATTTGTCAGGGGTTGTGCCAAAGTCGGTTCTGGACATAAATAAAGCTCAGAAAGAATCTCTTGCAGTGCATGATATTGCAGAAGGAAAGGAATTTCTGGGTGAAGTCTTTAAAGTCTGTGAGAAGGAATTGTTCCCATTGACTCTTCATGGGCCATTGCTGATAGTGAACAGTCTCTCTTCTGAGGAAACTGTGTTAGTGCCTAATGGGCCAGAGTCTTTCAAATGTGTATGATTCCCCTGGCCTTGCTTCAGAAAGAGCCAGTGTGGATAGCTTTGAAAAGATTTCAGATGAAAAAAAAATTGTTAGGGACTTTAAACAGCCCTATAAGGTTAGTCAGCTTGTTGGGGAGACAGTGTTGTTGGAACATTAATGTTTCCATGTTGATTTTTTAAGTAAGCAGTCTGTGACTCAGGTACGAGGAAAGATCGGGTTCCTGGTTTTTCAGAGCTGAACAGCCTTATAACTGAATCCACAAGGATGCAGGGGAGAACAGGCAAACTCTCATCTCTAGACAATTTGAATATGACTTTTAGTCTCTTAGTGAACTTGACATCTGATTCCATGTAGAAGCAGAGGTTGGTAATGGAAGGACAAAAGAACCTTGAGTCTAACTGTGACGTTATGAGTGTGATATAATATCTCATTGAAAGATGACAGGGCCAGAAAGAGTTAATTAACTCACTGACTGACCTGGTCCATGGATGAACTTTAAAGACTGGTTAGGAAGATATGTAAATGAATAGAGCTTTGAAATGTAAGTCTGCATTGTTAGAGATCTCAAGGGTAGATGTTTGCTCAGGTCTTATGATGTAAGCAAACAAGTCTTGTCTATTGCTATAACTTTAATTCAAAGATCAAAAAAGGTATATTAACATTTATGATGATTATTATTGTCTATATGTCTCTTTGAAAGTTGTAGTAACCTCTATGGTAATATAGAAGTTGTTTTGTGCTGGCTTGGTAAATCTAAGTATTAGAATGACCACCAGCTTCTGGGGTTTGTCTGCCCCGTTTTGTTTGCAGTTCACCCTAATTGAGTGACCTCAGCTGGCTCCCACGGGCAGCACCGTCACACTAACCTACTAGTGAACATGGCTGGTATCTCTTAAAGACAGAGTCCAGCCTTGGAATTGGTAATGCTTGAGGATCTGAAAACAAGTAAAAAAGCCAGTGTCTATGTTGATGCAAATTACCTGTCTGACTGGGGGGAGAAAGACTTGCCCATAGCCATAAGCAAAGAGGATTCACCCAGTCAGCCAGTGGATTCTATTACACAAAAGAGTTCAGATTTTGATCCTCGGGAACAGGGAGAAAGGGAAAAAGTTTATCATGCTAATGAAAGCCACAGGTTAACCCTAAAATGCCAGAACCCCGTGGTATTGAGCCAAAGGCATAACAAAAATGATTGTGAATGTACACTTGTAATAAATTTGATGTTAATGCTAACAATGTGCAGGGTTTTTTGGAAAAGCCCTTGAACATGTTGGGAGCGATACATAAGGACTCATTATGTTGTAAAATCCTTCATGGTTATACTGTTTCATTACATGACAACACACACTATGTTAAAAGGCCTGGTGATACTGATATTTCACAGTTAGTGCCTGTATCTAATCTTGAAACAGTACACAGCAGAAAAACCACTACTAGCTTGAACTGCTGTGCAAAGGGGGAAAATGAGATACAACACCTCACGGCCTTCATGGCTGAAGGCCAGAGTAGGTGCTCTCTGAAGAATATCAATGGCTATGTTAAGTCAACACATAGACCAAACCCTGGAACCACTAAAGTGTTTCACAAAGTAGGGACTAAGTTCCTGGCTGGGGCCAAAGTATGCCTCAATAACTTGGCCTTACAAAGAATTCAATCTAAACATCGCTCAGATCAATGTTGGAAGGTCCTTAAGGTGTATCCAGGAGCTCTAATTTCGCCCTTCTATACCAGTCTCACCTTAGGGGTGTGATGCATGGCTAGAAAGGGTTAAACCTCCTGCAAACTAAATAACCCTCAAAAGACATATGGGGAGATAATCTTTGTGTTTTTGTGTATTTACATATGTACAAGTAGGGTCCACAATGTAATCAACAGTCCCTGTCTATGCTGGATTCTGATAGGATGTTCTTTTGATCTCTGACCTATCATGTAAATGAATTGTAAACATGGAATATCTCTGTATTCATCTCTCTTTGCAATGTATAGCAAATAATCTGTGAATGGTGGAGGAACAAGCAAATGGCCTTATGTTAATTCTATAGCTAAGTACCGGTGATGGACCTCCTTCAAAGTCTGCTAATTACCTTCTGTTCCGGGAGGAACTCCAACTTGTCAAGAAGACATGACATTGAAGAAAAGATCCTTGGTCCTGATTCTGTCATCTCAGATCTGCTTAGGCTTCATCAGGGGACGTTTGAGTCGCAAGACTGAGGTCCCAGTTATGCTGGTACGCCCTGAATATGAGATTAGGACATTGGACTATAACCTATGAACTATTTCTGAAATAACTTTTTGCAAATACAAAGCTCAACATCTTTGCTATGAATCTGCCCCTCAATACATTGAACTCACGTCTGTATGTATATTAATCTTTTAACCATACTCTTTTGTTTTTTAATAAATTTTAGTTTAGTTAATAAGAATTGGCAGTAGCGTGTATTTGGTTAAAATCTGAATCATTCTTTAACCTGGGAGGTAATGTATCTGATCCTCCGGGATTGGTAGAATCTTTTGTTTTATATGATGAGATAAGATTTACAGAAATTTGCATCATGTTTAACGTGGGTACCTGGAAGGAGGGCTGTGGCTTAATCACTTTAAAGAAACTATGTTGTTTGGACTTCTGAGTAACCAGTAAGGTAATAAAGAAGCTGTTTTATGCTGGCTTGGTAAATCTAAGTATTGGAATATCCACCAGCTCGATGAGGATTTTCTGCTCCATTCTTTGCAGTTCACCCTAATTAAGTGACCATAGCTGACTCCCCACTAGGATCCCGGTCACTCCCCTCTGCCCATTCTCCCTGCCCACTCTGCATTCAGAAAGCACCTTTAGGAGAGATGGGTTCCACAGGGCCTTTTCTTGGAAGCCTGGATTTCCAACCTCTGCTACACAGCATCAGCCTCTGAGAGGGAAGCAGCACTGGCCTGGGACTCAGGAGACCTAAGCTCTACTCCCAACTCTGCCAGCAGCTTGTGGGATGTCCTGAGACAAATCTGTGCCTTCCAGAGAGGGAATAAATGGGGAGTGATAATATCAGCCTCCGAGCATCTGTCTAGGGCAGGAAAAGTGGTTGGGATTAGCTAGTGCATCTCCTTTGTGCCTCCTCCCCCTTTTCTAGTCTAGACTGACCCTTAGTGGTTTATTACAGTCCCCTGTTAGCAGAGTGATTGTTAGAGTCACTAAGGGCTTGTCTATAATGGCAATTTACTGTGCTGCAACTGTCTCGCTCACGAGTGTGAAAAAACACCCCCGAGCGCAGCAAGTTGCAGTGCTGTAAAGCACCAGTGTGGACAGTGCACCAGGGCTGGTAGCTCGGCCGCTCGTGGAGGTGGGTTTTTTAGAGCGCTGGGAGAGCTCTTTCCCAGCACTGCACCGCGACCACACAAGGCATGTTAAAGTGCTGCCGTGAGGTCTCTAATAAAGGCTCATGTCACATTGTTCCTTATGAGCCTTACAAGAAGTGTGGGCAGATGATCTTTAAGGAACTTCGTTTATATACTGGGACATATGTTTTAACGTCTGAATCAAAGCAGGGGTGAGAAATATGGTTTGCCAGACAAAGGGATACCTACTCATTTGTCTCCCCATTCATATGAAGCATTGTAGGTGAACACATTGGAGGCCCAGTTTGCATATAGGACCAACAGAAAGACCACACTGGAGAACAAACAATGGGGGGCGGGGCACATCAGTGGTTTACTGGACTATAACTGGGGCACAAAAACCACACCCTGCAATCCTTCAGGCAGCAAACGGGAGAGTGCGTTTTGCATTCATGAAAAGGGGGATCCCAACAAAGGTGGCTGGTGACCCTGGGAGAATGCTTTAGCCATGGATTTTACTTGTTAAACTCAGACTGTCTGAATCCTATTATACCTGGTGTTCAATGTGTAACCTGTTGGTCTTATTTCTTCGCTCATTATCTCTTAGATCTTAGTTGATAAACTCCTGTTTGTTTTCACTAAAACAATATCTCAGAGCTGTGATGTTATATTGGGTCTGATCCTCAATTAAATCAAACAAGTTGGTATTGTCCCTTTGGGGCCGGCTTACCTGGGAATTTGAGTGTCCAGTGGAGAGGGGCTGGACACTAGAGAAGAACATGATGGAGGATCTCCAAGACAAGGTTGTGCCTAGTGTTAACCTGCAAGGCAAAGTAAGGACTGGCAGAGCCTTGGGCAGTTTGACTGGGGAGCTAAAGGCTGGAGGTGACAGGGAACTGACACCCAGTTCAGCAGAAGGACGTCCCCCTCGCACTGAGGCAGGGGGGTAACAAGGAGATTCACAGTCTTGGGCTCCCTGAGAACACATCACAGCCAGAACCTGCAGTCTATGGAGCTCAAGGATGGCAAAATAACACCTCCAAGGGGCTTAAAAAAAACAAAAGAAAAACAACTCACCCCCCTCCAATGCCGGGGATTCCACAAGCTCCCTTGGAATCTATTCCAGAGTTTAAATATCCGCATGGTTGAAAGTTTTCGTAATCTCTAACCTAAAGCTCCCTTCCTGCAGTTTAACACTTTTTACGTCTCCTCCTACCTTCAGTGGCCATGGATCACAACTGATCCCCAGTCTCTGTATAACAGCCCTTAGCATGGCTGCTAGGGTGACCAGATGTCCCGATTTTATAGGGACAATCCCGATTTTTGGGTCTTTTTCTTACATAGACTCCTATTACCTCCACTCCCTGTCCCGATTTTTCACTCTTGCTGTCTGGTCACGCTAATGGCTGCAGACCATCACCAGTCTGCTTTTCTCAAGACTAATAGACCCACTGCTTTTAACCTTCCTCCACAGGTCGGGTTTGCTAATCCTTTTACCATTTTTGTTGCTCTCCTCAGGACTTGATCCAATTTGTCCTCATCTTTCCTAAAGTGTGATGCCCAGAACTGGACACAGGACTCCAGCTGAGGCCTCCCCAGGGCCGAGCAGAGCGGGATAAGGACCTCCCACAACTGACATACAACACTCATATTAATACACCCCAGAATACCAGCCTTTTCCCCAGCTCCATCAATAGGTGACAGCCAGACAGCATCTGAGTCCATTAAAGACCATTTCCCCTTCCCCCCATTATTGAAGACAAGGGACAGCGGGCGTTTGAGAAATTAAATTTTACTTTATTCTTTTCAAAGCAAGAAATAAAAGCTAAATCCCCCCCCCCCCCCCATCTCCATCCAATGCCCAGCTCCACACGGTGCATTTCATACCCAGCCCAGAACATTGCTGCTCCAGCCACACATGCACCGCAGGGAAGAGGAACAAGTGAAAGCTGGTAGAAAAGCGCTAACAATCCAGGAGAGGCATTTGCCCTCCCTCCTCCTCTCAGCAATGGGAAGACGCCGACCCCTCTCCACATCAATCCTATTGGGACTTCATTGGTAGCCCTTTAGAGTTCAAGGACGACTTCACCCAGCACTCGTAGGACATTTCCTCCCTCTCTGGGACATGTGAAGTGAATTCACAGTTCTCAGCCTCAGCTCTCTGACTCTCAAGAACAAACAGTGCCTGTAACAGTGCCTCCATGGGTCACAACTGAAAATACCAAATTCAGGATAAATTGCTGAGAAATGGGGCAGACACACTGCAAAACTGGTGATTATTCTCCCATGACATATATCAAACCAGCAACAAAAGTAAACTTCTGTTTCACCACATTGGCTAACAAGACATCCAAAAAGCCGTTTCCTTAGGCATTCCAGCCCTTATATCACCACCAAAAACTCTGAACTTAATGATTGGTTATTTACAACCAATTTCATGAAACAGCAGGTTCTTCTGATCCCAAAGGACCAGCCACACACCCAGGTCAATATATAACTCAGATCTTACCCAATAATCACACTGTTGCCAATCCTTTAGTATCTAAAATCTAAAGGCTTATTTATGAAAAAGAAAGAAAGGTGAGAGTTAAAATTTATTAAAGGAATCAAATACATACAATAATTGCAAAGTTCTTGGCTTAGGCTTGTAACAGTGATGGAATAAACGGCCAGCTTAAATCAAGTCTCTGGTGGCTTCTGAATTATTGGAAAGTCCTCAGTCCTTTGGTCAGAATGCTCCCATTAGTATAAGTCCATAGTCCAGAGGTTTGAGCAGGAAAAAGGCAAAACGGAGATGTTTCCAGTGCCTTTTATAGCTTCTCTCAAGTGAAGGGAACCCCATTGTTCTCACTGTGAAAAACCACAGTAATAAGAGGTATTTGGAGTCACATGGGCAAGTCACGTGTCCATGCCTGCTTTCACTTAGTCACTCACAGTAAAAGCCATTACCTATACTTCAGATGGAACATTCACAGGAAAGTCTGTGCAGCGTAGGTGGGCATCTGCCATTGTGAGTATTCTTTTGATGGGCCACTGAACTTGAATAGTTCCTCCAAGATGTACAGGTGAAAAACCTTGTGGGTGTTACCCAGGAGCAAACATTTTTGAAATACAGGTATACAGCCAGTAATCATAATCTCAAATACAAAAATGGTACATATGTACAAATAGCATAATCATATTCAGCAAATCATACCCTCTCCCTTGACACCTTACTCCGCACACTTTGTATAAGATTCACTGATTATATAACAATGGTAGCAACAATGATCTACATGGTCATATTTTAATCAGATAATGTCATAGTGCCCTTGCAAGGCCCTGTCCACCCACCCACTCTCTCCCCATCCTGATTGTATCTCAGATCTCTGCAGGGATCAGGCAGTAACTTCCTTCTCCATTTCAGTCTCTGATTCCCAGAGTGCATATCCAGCACTCGTCCGCAAATGTTTTTGTGGATAGATACTGATCATTTTCGTTGTTCAAAGGACAAGAAAATCTCATGACAAAAGCTAAGGCAATGTGAAAGGAAAATCAGAAAGGATCCTTCTGGCAAGTGATCATTTGTCTTTTGAAGTCCCCAATAAATCTGAGTTACATCCTGTCAAACTAATTTAATATCAAAATACGTGGCAGAACAGCCTTCAACCAAAAAGAAGAAAAAACCCACAAACCAGGGTGGGCTACAAACCATTTTCCCGTTCATGAAGTGAAATCCCAGAGAATCTTAAGACTCAAAATCTGGAGAAAAATTTTACCCATTTCCTTCTGAACAGGCTAAACCGGCTTTACTCAGCACTGTCGCATTATTTGGCTGTGTTATTGATAAAAGTTTTTGCATCGTCGTAATGGGAAAAAAAAGAGGAAAAAAGACAAACTTCACCAACAACTTCCTATCTACAAATTATCTGGATTTGGCTGGAAAAACTCCAGATGCCACTTTAGCAATAGGGATTGAAGCTCAAACTGTGCTTTGGGGTTCATTTGAATTCCCCCTTCAGGAACGTGACACTTTCATCTCAAGTGCGCAGGGGCCTGACTGAGGATCAAAGAAATCAAACCCTGATTCCTAAGCATGGTGGAAAAGGACACTGTGGTAAATGACACACATGAAGGTGGAGGGGTAGAATGGGAAAACGATAAACTCTCCATGGCTTGGGCAGAGGCTGCTCAAGAAAAGATGTGTGAGTTTGATGGGGACAGGAAGGAATCCCCCAGACTCAACCCATCCCTCTGCAATAACACAGAAGGTAAAACACCACATAATTTTACTATCCCTGCTCCAGCTCTTTTAGAATCTCTTGAATGCTGGTGTATAAGGGAGAAACAACACAAAATAATTCAATGCTTTTCAGCATAATCTGGAGCAATGTGAGGATGTCTGGGAATGAGACAATCTCACTCCATAGAGGGCACTTAGTGACTCGAACAATCACTTTGCTAATGAGAGATGGGAATAAACTGCTAAGGGTCAGTTTAGACTAGAAAAAGGAGTGGAGGAACAAAGGAGATGCCCTAGATAATCTCAACCAATTTTCCTCCCCTTGACAGACACTAAGAGGCTGATATGATCACTCCCCATTTATTCCTAGTAGACTCCTGAGTCCCAGGCCAGAGCTCTATCAACTAGGCAATGCTGCTTCCTTCTCAGAGGCTGATGCTGCTGTAGCAGAGGTGGGAAATCCAGGCTTAGAAGAAAAGGCCCTGTGGAAACCAGGCTCTGATAATGGTGCTGTCTGAATGCAGAGGAGGCAGGGAGAAGGGGCAGAGGGGGTGAGTGATGAGAAGCAGCACCTCGCTACCCCTTTGGCTCTCGCTCGCCTCTTATCCCATGATCCCCAAACACTTGATACCCCAGCACTAAGCTCCAACAGCCCCAGTTATTCAATCCCCAGTGTCCTCCCCAGAACCCATCACCCCACACCCTTAACATTTGATCCCCCAGAGACCAATTTCTTGGTGGATTCGGGGAGCGAAGGAGCTACCAGCCCCAGGGACACTCCCTCTGCAGGGGACAGTTCCAGATCAGTGGGGGAGCCCAGCCCAGGGGCTGGTGGAAGATGGGGGATGGGGACAGGAGTCTAGAGTGAAGGTGGGACCTGGCCCAAGTGTTCTTCTCCTCATCGCCATAGCAGGGGGATCCCGGCTGGGAGGGGAAGGGAGAGGGGGAACTTCCGCCCAGCAGAGGGAGTGTGGGGAGGTGTTTCTCTCTCCCCCTTTCCCCATCTATGGCCCATCAGCTCAGCAGCCAAGGCTGAAGCAGGGAGGAGGGGCTCATGGGGATTTTGCCACCTCTTCCTGGTGTTTGCTTAGACTAGGCAGAGCCAGAGGGTCACTGACCAGCTGATGTTCGGCTGATCCTGGATCCTCACCCCAGCCATGGGCAGCTGCATCCTTGGGAGCCAAATGCCCCTGATGTGTGTGGGAATGAGGAAACGGGTTTGTCACCAGGGCCAGCCCTAGTCAGGGCCCTGAGAGAATTTCCCTGCTGTGAGGAGGAGTCTGTAATGTCCAACAGGGCGTTTGCTCCACTTGGAGCATTTCCCACACTGAGAACATCTCAGCAGTCACTTCTCTGCGTTGATTTGCAGATGCCTGATACTCTGGGAACACCAAATGAAGCTTCCCCGGCATTCAAGGTCTCTCTGTTTTGCAGTTCACGGATGTGTGAGTTCGGATTGAATCTTTTCCTGCAGTCAAGCTATTCCTAGGGTCTCTCACACCTGGGTGGATTCTCTGATGTTTAATGAGGTGCAATCGCTGAATGAAACTTTTCTCACAGGCAAGGCATATATGAAGTTGTGACCATGATCTTGGGGGCTGGGGGCATACTGAGATTGCTCATTTAAGGCAAACTGCAAAGAATGGGGCAGTCAATCCTCAAAATTGGTGGACATTCCAACATTTTGATTCACCAAGCCAGCAACAAGACAGCTTTTACAATACCTTACTGGGCTACACAGGCCAAAGCACAGCTCCCTTGAAGCAACCTAACCTGGCGCTCCCTCCCAGACACCCCAGTTAAACATGATGGGGATTACTGAAAACATTGTTCATTTTATAAAAAGTTCTACCAATCCCAAAGGATCATAGAATCATAGAATATCAGGTTTGGAAGGGATCTCAGGAGGTCTTCTAGCCCAACACCCTGCTCAAAGCAGGACCAAATCCTAAATAAATTATCCCAACCAGGGCTTTGTCAAGCCTGACCTTAAAAACCTCTAAGGAAGGAGATTCCACCATCTCCCTAGGTAACCCATTCCAGTACTTCATCATCCTCCTAATGAAAAGTTTTTCCTAATATCCAACCTAAACCTCCCCCACTGCAACTTGAGACCATTACTCCTTGTTCTGTCATCAGGTACCACTGAGAACAGTCTGGATCCATCCTCTTTGGAACCCGCTTTCAGGTAGTTGAAAGCAGCTATCAAATCCCCTCTCCTATCCCACGCCATCCTCCAGATCATTAATGAAGATATTGAACAAAACCAGCCCCAGGACCGACGCCTGGGGCACTCCACTTGAAACCGGCTGCCAACTAGACATGGAGCCGTTGATCACTACCCGTTGAGCCCGACTATCTAGCCAGCTTTCTATCCACCTTACAGTCCATTCATCCAGCCCATACTTGTTTAACTTGCTGGCAAGAATACTGTGGGAGACTGTATCAAAAGGTTTGCTAAAGTCAAGGAATAACACATCCACAGCTTTCCCCTCATCCACAGAGCCAGTTATCTCCTCATAGAAGGCAATTAGGTTAATCAGGCATGACTTGCCCTTGGTGAATCCATGCTGACTGTTCCTGATCACTTTCCTCTCCTCTAAGAGGTTCAGAATTGATTCCTTGTGGACCTGTTCCATGATATTTCCAGGGACTGAGGTGAGGCTGACTGGCCTGTAGCTCCCCGGATCCTCCCTCCTTCCCTTTTTAAAAGATGGGAACTACATTAGCCTTTTTCCAGTCATCTGGGACCTCCCCCGATCACCATGAGTTTTCAAAGATAATGGCCAATGGCTCTGCAATCACATCCGTCAACTCCTTTAGTACCCTCGGATACAGCGCATCCGGCACCATGGACTCGTGCTTGTCCAGTTTTTCTAAATAGTCCCGAACCACTTCTTTCTCCACAGAGGGCTGGTCATCTTCTCCCCATACTGTGCTGCCCAGTGCAGCAGTCTGGGAGCTGTCCTTTTTTGTGAAGACAGAGGCAAAAAAAATGATTGAGTACATTAGCTTTTTCCACATCCTCTGTCACTAAGTTGCCTCCCTCATTTAGTAAGGGGCCCACACTTTCCTTGAGTTATTCTTAACATCTCTTGCTAGCTGCAACTCCAAGTGTGATTTGGCCTTCCTCATTTCACTCCTGCATGCCTGAGCAATATTTTTATACTCCTCCCTGGTCATTTGTCCAATCTTCCACTTCTTGTAAGCTTCTTTTTTACATTTAAGAGCAGCAAGGATTTCACTATTAAGCCAAGCTGCCTGCCATATTTACTATTCTTTCTACAGATCGGGATGGTTTTTTCCTGCAACCTCAATAAGGATTCTTTAAAACACAGCCAGCTCTCCTGGACTCCTTTCCCCCTCATGTTATTCTCCCAGGGGATCCTGCCCATCAGTTCCCTGAGGGAGTCAAAGTCTGCTTTTCTGAAGTCCAGGGTCTGTACTCTGCTGCTCTCCTTTCTTCCTTGTGTCAGGATCCTGAACTCAACCATGTCATGGTCACTGCCTCCCAGATTCCCATCCACTTTTGTTTCCCCTACTAATTCTTCCCGGTTTGTGAGCAGCAGTTCTAGAAGAGCTCTGCCCCTAGTTGGTTCCTCCAGCACTTGCACCAGGAAATTGTCCCCTACACTTTCCAAAAACTTCCTGGATTGTCTGTGCACCGCTGTATTGCTCTCCCAGCAGATATCAGGGTGATTAAAGTCTCCCATGAGAACCAGGGCCTGCGATCTAGTAAACATCTGCTAGTTGCTGGAAGAAAGCCTCGTCCACCTCATCCCCATGGTCTGGTGGTCTATAGCAGACTCCGACCACGAGATCACCCTTGTTGCTCACACTACTAAACTTAATACAGAGACTCTCAGGTTTTTCTCCAGTTTCATACCGGAGCTCTGAGCAGTCATATTCCTCTCTTACATAGAATGCAACTCCCCCACCTTTTCTGCCCTGTCTGTCCTTCCTGAACAGTTTATATCCATCCATGACAGTATTCCAGTCATGTGAGTTATCCCACCAAGTCTCTATTATTCCAATGACATCATAGTTCCTTGACTGTGCCAGGATTTCCAGTTCTCCCTCCTTGTTTCCCAGGCTTCTTGCATTTGTGTATAGGCACTTAAGAGAACTCACTGATTGTCCCGCTTTCTCAATCTGAGACAGGAGTCCTCCCCTCTTGCACTCTCCTGCTCGTGCTTCCTCCCCGTATCCTATTTCCCAATTTACCTCAGGGCTTTGGTCTCCTTCCCTCAGTGAATCTAGTTTAAAACCCTCCTCACTAGGTTAGCCAGCCTGCTTGCGAAGATGCTCTTCCCTCTCTTCGTTAGATGGAGCCCGTCTCTGCCTAGCACTCCTTCTTCTTAGAACACCATCCCACAGTCGAAGAACTCAAAGCCTTCTCTCCGACACCAGCTGCGTAGCCATTTGTTAACTTCCACAATTCAGTGGTCTCTATCCAGGCCTTTTCCCTGCACAGGGAGGATGGACGAGAACAGCAGTTGCGCCTCAAACTCCTTTATCCTTCTTCCCAGAGCCATGCAGTCTGTAGTCATCCGCTCAAGGTCATTCTTGGCAGGATCATTGCTACCCACGTGGAGAAGCAGGAAGGGGTAGCGATCCGAGGGCTTGATGAGTCTCGGCAGTCTCTCCCGTCACATCATGAATCCTAGCTCCTGGCAAGCAGCAGACCTCTCGGTTTTCTCGGTCGGGGTGGCAGATAGATGACTCAGTCCCCCTGAGAAGGGAGTCCCCGACCGCCACCACCCTCTTCCTTCTCTTGGGAGCGGTGGTTTTGTAACCCCCATCCCTAGGATAGTGCATCTCATGTCTTCCAATCAGTGGAGCCTCCTTCTGCTCCCTTCCCTCAGATGTATCATCCAGTCCACTCTCCGCATTAGTACCTGTGGAGAGAACATGAAAACAGTTGTTCACCTGTATCTCCACTGCTGGTACACGGACACTCCTCTTTCTTCTTCTGGAGGTCACATGCTGCCAAATTTCTTCACCGTCCCTCTGTCCCCTCTGGGCAGCCTGCTCCGAATCTTCAGAACGTTGTGCCCGTAGAAGCATATCCTGACGTCTGTCCAGGAAATCTTCGTTTTCTCGTACGCAACGCAGGGTCGATACTTGTTTCTCCAGACCTCGAACCTTCTCTTCCAATATGGAGACCAGCTTGCACTTTGTCACTTCTCTCCTGTGGAAGAAAGACAAACATGGCACAACTTGTGCAGGTTACAACAACTGAACGCTCACCTTCCATAACTGCTTCCTTCTAAGAGCTTCCTCAGCTCTTGCAGCAACTCACAGAAGCCCGCAAGATGCAAGCCTTAGTGGTCTCTCCCGAGGTGAACTCCCAGGCAAACTCCCCCTGCTAGCCTCCGCTGTTCACTGCTGACTGCCTTTTTATAACAGTCAGGCCCACATGGAACAAAGCACTCCCAATTCACACCGTTCAAACAAACAATCAAACACTCAAGCACATGGTCAAACTGACAAACCATCCCCTGCAACAGACACTCAGATACTCACTCACACAGCCCCTCAATGCAGCACTTAGCGAACCTCCTCTCTGACAGATCCCAGGCAAACACCCGCTGTTAGCCTCTGCTGTTTGCTGCATTACTCACCAAGTTAATGAATACTTCAGTTCTTACCCAAATACACGTTTACAGCCAATTCTTATTAACTAAACTAAGATTTATTAAAAGAAGAAAAGAGAGTGAGAGTATTGGTTAAAAGATTATACATACAGACATGAATAGAGTCCTTAGGTCAGTTTCACTGTAGAGATGGTGCTTTAGAATTGTAAAGAGTCCTTTTCAGAATCCTTTCATGAGGTTATAGTCCCATGTGAAAATGTTCGATATCAGGGCAGTCCAGATGGGACTGGAGATCTCCATCTTATGACTCAAACTTCCTCTGAATAAAGCTTAACAAGATCTGAGAGAAAAGGATCAGGTCCCAAGAGTTTTTAATACAGATTTTTGCAGCCTCTCATCAGCAGGCTGTCCTTGGGAGAACTATTGTTCACTAGGCTTTTGAAGTAACCTTCTATTTCCTAAACATCACCAGTAATTAACTACATGGATTAACATAAGGTAATTATCCATAAAGAAATTCATAGACAGTTTACCACAAACTCGAAAGAGACATGCAATGACATTATTACACCCAAGTTTCATCTAAATGTTATTATTCCCTTTTGATCTCTGAATTAACAGAATACAGCCCGAGACAGGAACTGTTTGGTTCCATTGGTAACTTCTAACAAGATAAAGGCAAACATAGACTACTACAAGTATCAGAGGGGTCACCGTGTTAATCTGGATCTGTAAAAAGTGACAAAGAGTCCTGTGGCACCTTAAACACTAAGAGAAGTATTGGAGCATGACTTCAACAGTTTCCACCCCACCATCAACCTCAGCCTGGACCAATCTACAAGGGAGATCCACTTCCTAGACACCACGGTACAAATAAGTGACAGTTACGTTAACACCATCACACCCCACCGACCGCTATGCCTACCTTCATGCCTCCAACTTTCATCCCGGACACACCACATGATCCAGCATCTACAGACAAGCGCTGAGCTATAACCGCATTTGCTCCAACCCATCAGACACAGACCAACACCTACAAGATCTTCACCAAGCATTCTCAAAACTATGATACCAGCACGAGGAAATAAAGAAACAAATCAACAGAGCCAGACGTGTACCCAGAAGCCTCCTGCTGCAAGACAAGCCCAAGAAAGAAACCAACAGAACTCCACTGGCCATCACCTACAATCCTCATCTAAAACCTCTCCAATGCATCATCATCTACAACTCATCCTGGACAAAGATCCATCAGTTTCACAGGCCTTAGGAGACAGGCCAGTCCTCGCCCACAAACAAACCACCAACCTTAAGCATATTCTCACCAGCAACCACACACCGCACCATGGTAACTCTAACTCAGGAACCAATCCATGCAACAAACCTCAATGCCAACTCTCCCCACATATTTATACCAGCGATACCATCATAGGACCTAATCACATCAGCCACAACATCACCGGTTCATTCACTTGTACGTTCACCAATGTAACATACACCGTCGTGTGCCAGCAATGCCCCCCTGCTATGTACATCGGCCAAACTGGAGAATCCCTACGTAAAAGAATAAATGGACACAAGTCAGATATTAGAAATGGCAATATACAAAAGCCTGTAGGAGAACATTTCAACCTCCCTGGACACACAATAGCAAATTTAAAGGGGATCCTGAATCAAAAAAACTTCAGGACCAGACTCCAAAGAGAAACTGCTGAACTTCAGTTCATTTGCAAATTTGACATAATGAGCTCAGGATTAAACAAAGACTGTGAATGACTAGGCAACTACAAAAGCAGTTTCTCCTCCCTTGGTTTTCACACCTCAACTGCTGGAAGATGGCCTCATCCTCCCTGATTGAACTAACCTCGTTATCTCTAGGCAGATTGTTGCCTGCATATTTATACCTGCCCCTAGAAATTTCCACCACATGCGTCTGACAAAGTGGGTATTCACCCACAAAAGCTTATGCTCCAATACGTCTGTTAGTCTATAAGGTGCCACAGGACTCTTTGTTGCTTTTTATAGACTACTACAGTTACCAACTTCTTCCAGGTCTTTAACAGAAGTTTCCATTTCAAAGCTCAAAATTATCTAACTTGGACACACTTTTTAAACATGTCTCTAAAGGTTGAACTGGGTCTATTATATGCAAGTTGCTTAACCCTTTCTCTCCCAGTGTCACAGAAGTTTAGCTCCTGTGTGGATTGCTTGATGTTTAGAAAGGGCTGATCTGTTCCTGAAACTTTTCCCACAGTCTAAGCACTTGTGGGATCTCTCTCCTGTGTGGATTGCCTGATGTCTAATAAGGTGTGACCTCTCTATGAAACTTTTCCCACAGTCCAAGCACTTGTGGCGTCTCTCTCCTGTGTGGATTGCCTGATGTTTAACAAGGTCTGACCTCCATATGAATTTTTTCCCACAGTTCAAACACTTGTGGCGTCTCTCTCCTGTGTGGACTGCTTGATGATTAATACGGGCTGATCTGGTTATGAAAGTTTTCCCACAGTCCAAGCACTTATGGGGTCTCTCTCCTGTATGGATTGCCTGATGTTTAACAAGGTCCGACTTCTGTATGAAACTTTTCCCACAGTCCAAGCACTTGTGGGGTCTCTCTCCTGTGTGGATTGCCTGATGTTTAACAAGGTCTGACCTCCGTATGAATTTTTTCCCACAGTCCAAGCACTTGTGGGGTCTCTCTCCTGTGTGGATTGCTTGATGTTTAACAAGGTCTGACCTCCATATGAATTTTTTCCCACAGTCCAAGCACTTGTGAGGTCTCTCTCCTGTGTGGCTTGCCTGATGTTTAACAAGGTCTGACCTCCATATGAATTTTTTCCCACAGTCCAAGCACTTGTGGGGTCTCTCTCCTGTGTGGATTGCCTGATGTTTAACAAGGTTTGACCTCTGTATGAAACTTTTCCCACAGTCCAAGCACTTGTGGGGTCTCTCTCCTGTGTGGATTGCCTGATGTTTAACAAGGTTTGACCTCTGTATGAAACTTTTCCCACAGTCCAAGCACTTATGGGGTCCCTCTCCTGTGTGGATTGCCTGATGTTTAACAAGGTGTGACCTCCGTATGAAATTTTTTCCACAGACTAAGCACTTGTGGGATCTCTCTCCTGTGTGGATTGCCTGATGTTTAACAAGGTTTGACCTCTTTATGAAACTTTTCCCACAGTCCAAACACTTATGGGGTCTCTCTCCTGTGTGGATTGCCTGATGTCTAGTAAGGTCTGACCTCTGTATGAAACTTTTCCCACAATCCAAGCACTTATTGCCTCTCTCTCCTGTGTGGATTGCCTGATGTCTAGTAAGGTCTGACCTATGTATGAAACTTTTCCCACAATCCAAGCACTTATGGGGTCTCTCTCCTGTGTGGATTGCCTGATGTTTAGAAAGGGCTGATCTGTTCCTGAAACTTTTCTCACAGTTCAAACACTTATGGGGTCTCTCTCCTGTGTGGATTGCTTGATGTTTAACAAGGTGTGACCTCTGTATGAAATTTTTTCCACAGTCCAAGCACTTATGTGGTCTCTCTCCTGTGTGGATTGCCTGATGTTTAGTAAGGTCTGACCTCTGTATGAAACTTTTTCCAAAATCCAAGCACTTATGTGGTCTCTCCCCTGTCTGGATTCTCTGATGTGTAATTAATTCTGACTTCCAATTCAAACAGTTTCCACACTCAAGGCATTGATAGGGTTTCTTTCCCATGTGGCTTTTCCCATGGTTATTAAGATCTGAGCAGTTATTGAAACTTTCCCCATGGGCCAAGTATTGAAGGGGTTTCCCTCCAGTATGGATTGTCTGATGTGTCACAAACTGTGATCTGAGAATGAATCCTTTTCCACATTCGAGGCACTGATAGGGTTTCTGTTCCTTAGGATTGGTCTGCTGGGCTGTGGGATCCTTGTCTCCTCCCCCACATATAATAGGTTCATCCACTTTCTTCCTTGTGTGTTTTTTCAGTCGCCTCTCTGACTTGTGCCAATTTCCCCAGGCTTCTCCCTCTTCCAAGCACTGGGATAAAATCCCTTCAGCTCTTCCCACAAAGGTCCCCTGTGGTTCCATTTGCCCAGGAACTTCCTCATGATGATTCCCATCCTTCTTCTCATCCACTGTCTCATCACCTGCTGGGAGAAAGAGACAATCCAGACAGGAGTCATTGTGCTGGGGAGAAAGGATAATAGCACCAAGGGAAAACCCAAAATGCTAACACTGTGAAGACTGAGCAACTGGATTTTGCCTCCAGATCCCACCCAAACACTCCCAGGGATGGAAAGTTGGGAAGGAAACTCCTGCAGCTAACAGGATGGTTGGAAAGCCGTGAATGGTATCTGTTGACTACAGCCCTGGTTGAGGTGAGGAAGAACTAAGTGCTCTTACTCACAGCATATTTTTGGGATTCTCAACTTTTTCCTTCATTCACCAGATGGTTTCTGTTTCAGTCCTCACCTGTGCGATTGCCTCTCAGGATCTCTCTTTCCTCACAGACCTGGAGATCCGGGACCCACAGTTCTTCCCCTCGTTCCAAGTGGGAGATCAGTTCAGGTTTTGGAATGGGAAATCCTGTGCAGGGGGTGAAAAGAGCCACAGTCAGGGCACATGGCGGATTGGAAGAGTGTCTGTCACAAAGGGCATTCTGTGAGTGGTACCTCTCCCCATGATCTGCTGGGGGAACATGGAATCCAACAGCAAGGGAACATGATCACTGAGCCCTCTTGGGAGAAGCAGACGTCTGGGGAGGTGGGGGGAATTGTTAGGCCCTCACAAGGAGTTCCCAGGATCTATGTGCTGTTGGGCCTTGCTGACGCGCACACAGCTCTGGAGTTAGACCATTTCCTATTTCTAAATCTGCAGATCCCACAGTCTTCCCCAGGGCTGGAGTTATTCCCAAGAAAGGAAATGAAGAGGGATTTTGTGCATCAGTAAGAAACAATACAGACAGGACAATGAATGACTTCTCCCCCCCCCCCCCCCCGAATGCTGGAGGGGTGGGCATGGTTTCGCACGTCCATTAGGCTTTGATACCCGTGTCCCAATGAAAGTCTCTCTCACGTGGCAGCTGCGAATTATGGAACCCATTCCCCTCCAATCTAACTGTCCAGGGAAGAACCTGACCAGAGTCAGAAATGAAGACCTCATGGCTTCTAATAACCAAGGGGACAGGAATCCCTTACCCAGCGAGGTCACCATCTCATAGTTCTCCTGCATGACGTCCCTGTAGAGGGCTCTCTGACTGGGGTCCAGCAGAGCTCCCTGACCCTGGGTGAAATACACAGCCACCTCCTCGAAGGTCACCGGCAACTGAAACAACAAGAGACCCCCACTCAGCCCCTGCTGCCCCAGCCACAATCCCACTAGTCACAGGAGAGGAAGAAAGAAAAAAACTTCTTGGAAGCTCTGGGAGGACCAGAGTAGCAGAATCCCACCCCCACCCTGCTCAGAGCACCAGGAGTCTTCATGAGGCAGGGAGAAGGTGAGACTTCCTTGTCCACCCCCAGCAGATGGAGGAGGGCAGGGTCTTCTCATTTACCAGTTACCACATACTTGCCAGCCACAGGCTGATATAGGAAGCAGAGCAGTGAGCCAGGGAGACGGACACTAATCCCAAAAGCTTCCCTTCATATTTCACAGCAGCCTCTGGCCAGTGGGTTCAGGCTCCAGCACCGGGAGTCTGGAAAATGTTCCCAGCACTGCCCAGGAGGGTTATGACCTCTTTGACAAATGGTGGTGTGCCCCCTTCTACTCAGAAAATCAGCAGGTTTATCACACCCTGTCTCCTCCCTGCCTCTCCCTCCTGCCGTCCAACAGCTCCCTGAAAATCCCCTACCTGAGCTGACTCCATCACAGCCATTTCCCTTCCCAGTCCCCTGGAACACGGGACGATCTCGAGGGAAATCTGGATGTGATTCCTCAGCCTGTCGGGGCCATTGGGAAGGTTTCAGAAGGGGCTTGAGTGCATGTGACAGCCCAATTCCCCGCAGGCTCTCTCCCTGCAGACAGATGCTCTGGACTCTGTCACGTTGGAAAGAAACCCAGTTAGTTCATTACCACCCAGGCCAGGACCCTCCCAGCAGAACTAAACCCCACGAGGCACTTTTAAACTCTTCCCATAAGAGAGTTTCTGAGCCCAATGCCGGAAAAAGAGCAGAACCAAAGAAGCCACCTTGGGGGATTTCCCCTGACATTGTCATGTCACCCCTCTAACTCTCCCCTTCCCCACCAAGTAGTGCGGTGTTCAGCCAAGTCAGGAACTGGCTTTTCCTCTCTCAGCTCCTCCCCTTGTTCCCAGGGGGATGCAGGGAATGGATCCGGGCAGGTCTGGGATCTGGGAACCTCCCTCCCCATTTGTTGTTCCTGGTTTCCCCTTCCAGTCTCTCCTCTCTCCCTTTTTATCATTTTCCCTTAGGAGAACCGGCAACTGCACCATTGTCCTGGACCTTTGCTGTCATGCCAGCAGATCGAGGAACGTGATCGTTCCCCTTTATTTGACATTGGTGAGGCCTCATCTGGAATATTGTGTCCAATTTTGGGCCCCACACTACAAGAAGGATGTGGAAAAATTGGGAAGAGTCCAGCGGAGGGCAACAAAAATGATTAGGGGTCTGGAGCACATGACTTATGAGGAGAGGCTGAGGGAACTGGGATTGTTTAGTCTCCAGAAGAGAAGAATGAGGGGAGATTTGATAGCTGCTTTCAACTACCTGAGGGGGGGTTCCAAAAAGGATGGATCTCGGCTGTTCTCAGTGGTGGCAGATGACAGAACAAGGAGTAATGGTCTCAAGTTGCAGTGGGGGAGGTCTAGGTTGGATATTAGGAAAAACTTTTTCACTAGGAGGGTGGTGAAGCACTGGAATGCGTTACCTAGGGAGGTGGTGGAGTCTCCTTCTTTGGAGGTTTTTAAGGCCCGGCTTGACAAAGCCCTGGCTGGGATGATTTAGTTGGGAATTAGTCCTGCTTTGAGCAGGGGGTTGGACTAGATGACCTCCTGAGGTCCCTTCCAACCCTGATATTCTATGATTAGGCAGCTCAGTCACAGCCACTGCTAACAGGGGTTTGAACCTGGCTGTGTCCATGGGGGCAGGAGCTCTGGGACTTGCAGACACATAGGGAGCCAAACTCACCATCCAGTCCCTGAAAGGGGCCCTTTCTGCTGAGTCACTTTCCTGCCCAGTCCCAGCCCTTTATCCCCAGGTCTCTCCATCACCTGCAGGCTGCGGCTCGGGGGCTGCTGTGGGCAGAACCCGGGGCTGCACCAGGGGCTGGTTCCAGCCACCACAGCAAGTCCCCACCTGGGCTGGGCACAGAGGGGATTTAATAAAGGTCTCTCCTCTGCTGGGTAAGAAGCAGCTTGTCGGTTTGGGCTCCCAGGTCAAAATACAGGAGGCAGCAGCTTCGGACCCAGGGAGCTCAACTCCAGAGCTCTAATATCCTGAGAAGAGAGAGACACACACCCGCTTCCTCCTCTCCCTTAGCAATAACCAGAGCCCTTTGGTGGCAACACCCGATTAACGAGCTGCCCTGGACTCTGACCCCAGCCCCAGGGACAGGCAGTGTTAGCTAACCAGGGCACAGTATCCAGCCTGTCTTACTCATCAAGGACCCCGCCCTGCCAGCCTCTGCTTGAACCAAGTCAGAAGAAAGACTTATAAGAAAGCAATGAAAAGATCATGGGAGACACACCTAAACCCCTCCAGACAAGGGTGACAGGATTAAGGCAACTCCCCTAGCCTCATTTGCATAGAAGATGAGACAGGGCGGCACCTCCACTAGCATACAGACTAGTGGCACCTTAAAGACTAACAGATTTATTTGGGCATAAGCTTTCGTGAGTAAAAACCTCACTTCTTCGGATGCATAGAGTGAAAGCTACAGATGCAGGCATTATATACTGACACATGGAGAGCAGGGAGTTACTTCACAGGTGGCGAACCAGTGTTGACAAGGCCAATTCAATCAGGGTGTATGTAGTCCACTCCCAATAATAGATGAGGAGGTGTCAATTCCAGGAGAGGAAAAGCTGCTTCTGTAGTGAGCCAGCCACTCCCAATCCCTATTCAAGCCCAGATTAATGGTGTTGAATTTGCAAATGAATTTTAGTTCTGCTGTTTCTCTTTGAAGTCTGTTTCTGAAGTTTTTTTGTTCAATGACAGTGACTTTTAAATCTGTGATAGAATGACCAGGGAGATTGAAGTGTTCACTTACTGGCTTGTGTATGTTACCATTCCTGATGTCCGATTTGTGTCCATTTATTCTTTTGCGGAGGGACTGTCCGGTTTGGCCAATGTACATGGCAGAGGGGCATTGCTGGCACATGATGGCATATATGACATTAGTGGATGTGCAGGTGAATGAGCCCCTGATGGTGTGGCTGATGTGGTTGGGTCCTCTGATGCTGTTGCCAGAGTAGATATGGGGACAGAGTAGGCAACGAGGGCTACATCCACCCTGATTGAATTGGCCTTGTCAACACTGGTTCGCCACCTGTGAAGAAGTGAGGTTTTTACTCACGAAAGCTTATGCCCAAATAAATCTGTTAGTCTTTAAGGTGCCACCAGACTCCTTGTTGTTTTTGTAGATACAGACTAACACGGCTACCCCCTGATACTTGACAACATGCAAGGCACTAAATTTAGCCGTATGGAGTGGAAATCCATCAACCTCAACAAAAAACTTGCACAGATACAGACAGACATCATCTTCCTCTCCAAATGCAAACAGATGGACATCATACCAAAAGGACTGAAGGTAAAAAATCCATTGCAATCAACATACTACACTGAGTATGGTGAGAGACTGTGCCACACACTCTCAAAGAAACTGAGGAACCACCTGATCAGCATCCTGTACAGCAGACAGGAGAAGATCAAGAATGAGCTCTCAGAACTGGAGACTCTCATACAATACCAGCCTTCTACACAAACTTCAACGTGGCTGGACTTTACAAAAATGAGACAAGCCATTTACAATGCACATTTCACTTCTCTACAGAGGAAAAAGGACTGTAAGCTATCTAAACTAATACCTGCCACTGGGGGCTATAACAATGGTACCCTCAACTCATCTAACAACATTGTCAATCTTTCCAACCACACACTTAGCCCAGCAGAAGAGTCTGTCCTATCTCGGGGACTCTCTTTCTGTCCCACCATCCCCACAACATGATACAGTTCTGCGGTGATTTGGAAGCCTACTTTCGTCGTCTCCGACTCAAGGAATATTTTCAACGCACCACTGAACAGTGCACTGACCCACAGGAACCTTCCTACCAACACTACAAGAAGAGGAACTCTGCGTGGACTCCTCCTGATGGTCGAAATGACAGACTGGACCTCTACATAGAGTGTTTCCGCAGACGTGCACAGGCTGAAATTGTGGACAAACAACATCACTTGTCCCATAACCTCAGCCGTACAGAACGCAATGCCATCCACAGCCTCAGAAACAACTCTGACATTATCATCAAAGGGGCTGACAAAGGAGGTGCTGTAGTCATAATGAACAGGTCAGATTACGAACAGGAGGCTGCCAGGCAACTCTCCAAGACCACATTCTACAGGCCACTATCCTCTGATCCTACTGAGGAATACCAAAAGAAACTACACCATCTGCTCAAGAAACTCCCAGCTACAGTACGGGAACAAATCTACATGGATACACCCCCAGAACCCCGACCAGGGGTATTCTATCTGCTACCCAAGATCCATAAACCCGGAAACCCTGGACGCCCCATCATCTCAGGCATTGGTACTCTGACAGCAGGATTATCTGGCTATTTGGACACTCTCCTCAGACCCTATGCTACCAGCACTCCCAGCTATCTTCGAGACACCACCGACTTCCTGAGGAAACTACAGTGCATTGACGTTCTTCCTGAAAACACCATCCTGGCCACCATGGATGTAGAAGCACTTTATACCAATATTCCACATGAGGATGGACTACAAGCTGTCAGGAACAGTATCCCTGATGAGGCCACAGCAAACCTGGTGGCTGAGCTTTGTGACTTTGTCCTCACCCACAACCACTTCAGATTTGGGGACAACTTATACCTTCAAGTCAGTGGCACTGCTATGGGTACCCGCATGGCCCCACAGTATGCCAACATTTTTATGGCTGACTTAGAACAACGCTTCCTCAGCTCTCGTCCCCTAGTGCCCCTCCTCTACTTGCGCTACATTGATGACATCTTCATCATATGGACCCACGGAAAGGAGGCCCTTGAAGAATTCCACCTGGACTTCAACAATTTCCACCCCACCATCAACCTCAACCTGGACCAGTCCACACAAGAGATCCACTTCCTGGACACTACAGTACAAATAAGTGATGGTCACATAAACACCACCCTATACCGGAAACCTACTGACCGCTATACGTACCTACATGCCTCCAGCTTCCATCCAAGACACATCATACGATCCATGGTCTACAGCCAAGCCCTAAGATACAACCGAATTTGCTCCAACCCCTCAGACAGAGACAAACACCTACAAGATCTTTATCAAGCATTCGTAAAACTACAATACCCACCTGGGGAAGTGAGGAAACAGATTGACAGAGCAAGACGGGTACCCAGAAATCACCTACTACAGGACAGGCCCAACAAGGACAATAACAGAACACCACTGGCCATCACATACAGCCCCCAGCTAAAACCTCTCCAGCGCATTATCCACGACCTACAACCTATCCTGGAAAATGATCCCTCACTCTCACAGACCTTGGGAGGCAGGCCAGTCCTTGCTTACAGACAACCCCCCAACCTGAAGCAAATATTCACCAGCAACTACACACCACACCACAGAAACACCAACCCAGGAACCTATCCCTGTAGCAAACCTCGTTGCCTACTCTGTCCCCATATCTACTCTGGCAACAGCATCAGAGGACCCAACCACATCAGCCACACCATCAGGGGCTCATTCACCTGCACATCCACTAATGTCATATATGCCATCATGTGCCAGCAATGCCCCTCTGCCATGTACATTGGCCAAACCGGACAGTCCCTACGCAAAAGAATAAATGGACACAAATCGGACATCAGGAATGGTAACATACACAAGCCAGTAAGTGAACACTTCAATCTCCCTGGTCATTCTATCACAGATTTAAAAGTCACTGTCATTGAACAAAAAAACTTCAGAAACAGACTTCAAAGAGAAACAGCAGAACTAAAATTCATTTGCAAATTCAACACCATTAATCTGGGCTTGAATAGGGATTGGGAGTGGCTGGCTCACTACAGAAGCAGCTTTTCCTCTCCTGGAATTGACACCTCCTCATCTATTATTGGGAGTGGACTACATCCACCCTGATTGAATTGGCCTTGTCAACACTGGTTCGCCACCTGTGAAGTAACTCCCTGCTCTCCATGTGTCAGTATATAATGCCTGCATCTGTAGCTTTCACTCTATGCATCCGAAGAAGTGAGGTTTTTACTCACGAAAGCTTATGCCCAAATAAATCTGTTAGTCTTTAAGGTGCCACCAGACTCTTTGTTGTTTTTGTAGATACAGACTAACACGGCTACCCCCTGATACTTAGCTGTGACGTTATTGATATAATCTGGGACCATATAGATCATTGTTGCAACCAAGGTCTGGTAGTGGCACCCAGATCTTGTATAAAGGGGGTCAAATGGGGTGTCTAAGACACGGTTATGGTTTACTGGTTATAATTATGCTGTCTATATGTATGTATCAGTTTTGTAGTTGAAGTTAGGAATATTGGCTCTATACTGTCTGTATGGCAAACTTAGGCTATGCTGCTGGGTGACATCCCAGACAACATGGTGTTAGCTCTGCCTAGCCTGCTTGATGGCCCATTAAAGGACCATCAGCTATACAATGGACCCATTGAGAGAAGGCAGATACGCCTTGTACCTCAGCACAGTATGCAGGGACTGGCCCATGTGACTCCAGACTCCATCTTGCTGTAATTTTCCACAGTAAGAACAAAGGTGTTCTTACACCTGGAAAAGACTATATAAGGCTGATGCCTCATCTCCATCTGGTCTTCAATCCTGCTTCTTACCTCTGGAGGGACTTTGCTACAAGCTGAAGCTTTGAACAAAGGACTGAGGACCCATCCCAGTGGGGGATGTTCCAGAGACTTGATTTGAACCTGCAGTTTATTCCATCGCTGCTGCAAGCCTGAACCAAGAACTTTGCCATTACTGTATGTAATTGATTCCATTTAACCAATTCTAACTCTCATCTCTATCCTTTTCCTTTTATGAATAAACCTTTAGATTTTAGATTCTAAAGGATTGGCAACCGCGTGATTTGTGGATAAGATCTGATTTGTATATTGACCTGGGTCTGGGGCTTGGTCCTTTGGGATCGGGAGAACCTTTTTCTTTTACTGGGGTATTGGTATTCATAACCATTTGTCCCCATAACGAGTGGCACTGGTGGCAATACTGGGAAACTGGGGTGTCTAAGGAGATTGCTTGTGAGACTTGCGGTTAGCCAGGGGGTGAGACCGAAGTCCTCCTAGTCTGGCTGGTTTGGTTTGCCTTAGAGGTGGAAAAAACCCCAGCCTTGGGCTGTAACTGCCCTGTTTGAGCAATTTGTCCTGAGTTGGCACTCTCAGTTGGGTTCCACCAGAACCGCATTGTCACAGTGGCGTAGTCGTGCTTGGATCCACAGAACCAGGTCAATTAAGCTTTGGGTCAGAACCCCACGCTGTCCAAATTTGAGTTTTGGGATTGAGAGTTTTGTTGGTTAAAGAACTGCTGCAATGGCTGAGCAAAGAGCATATGAGGGACTTGGCAAAAAAGCCCTGGAAAATTTGTGTTCAGAAAAGAGGATAAGCTTTAGAAAGAAAGCTACAAATCAAGAACTGAGAAACCTGTTAATAGCCAGTGATCAGGGGGCAAGAGCACAGCCCTTACCTGAGGCTGCAGAAGAGGCAGAAAAAATTAGAATGCAAAGGGTGACAAGTAAACTGCAATTTGAGCATGAACAGAAGCTAGCAGATCTTCGATTGCTGGAGAAGCAAAAAATAGCAGAATTAGAAAGAGAGAGAGAGAAGGAGGCTGCTGAGAGAGAGAAGGAGGCTGCTGAGAGAGAGAAGGAGGCTGCTGAGAGAGAGAAAGAAGCCGATCAAAGAAAGAAGGAGGCTGATGAGAGAGAAGAGAGAGCTCGTAAGGGACATCTAGAGCTGCTCGCTGCTGAGCAGGAGACTCACAGGATGGAACAGGAGACGGCCAGACTTCAGCTCCAAGTAATGGAAGAGCGGAGAAAGTCATCCCCACCTGGTACTCCACCTCCCCCCCGCCATGAGAAAAACTGGGAAAGGATGTGTCCCATTTACAATGATACTGAGGATATAGAGGAGTTTTTGTCTACCTTTGAACGCCTCTGCAATCTGTACCAGATCCCCGAGGGTCAGCGAATGCCTGTCCTGCTGACCAGACTGACTGGAAAAGCCAGGGAGGTATTTAATGACTTGGGGGAACAAGAAGCCTTGGATTATGGGCAGTTTAAAGATTCTGTGTTAAGGCGATTCAAGGTTACTCCTGAATCTTACAGAGTTAAGTTTAGAGAGTTTAAAATGCCTAAGGATTGTACTTTTGTAGAATGTGCTCATAAGCTGATGGGTTTTGTTAAAAAGTGGGTTGTGGGGGCCAAGGCGCATGGGAGTTTTGAAAAACTGCTGGATTTGATAACTTTGGAACAGTTCTTAGATATCGTGCCTGACCATGTGAGAGCAGCTGTGTGTGACAGGGACCCTGAGTCAGTCCTACGGGCAGCAGAGATTGCGGATGCCCATACCCAAAACAGGGCTCGAGAAGGGTGTAAAACCCCGGGGAAAACTAATCACCATTCTCCCCAGTTCAAGAGGAGGGAGGGATTTAAAAGTAAATCTGTCCCTGACTCTTCTAGAGGAGTTCAAGGGGGCCCGGAGGGTAGGAACTCTCATCCCAGGACGGAACAGATTACATGCTATCACTGTGGTATGCTGGGCCACATGAGACCAGATTGCCCAACCCTGAAGGGCAGCCCAAAGCCAGCAACCCCAAATGCCACGATAAATGCCAACTCCATTACCCTGAGCACTCAGGCTGAACCAAGCCACAACAGCTCCACCTTAAGTTCAGGTGCAAGCACAGCAGTAGCTAATGTTAACCCCATCGTCTCCAGTGGCATGGGAGGAGGTGATAAGCTCACCAGTTATGTCAGGACTGAGGCATGGCAGGGGAGTGAGAGGTTTATCATGGAGGCAAAGGTCAATGATGTTGAATGCACGGGATGGCGAGACACTGGCTCGGATGTAACTATAGTCAAGGGACATCTGGTGAAGCCGGAGGACATGCTGCCGGGGGAGTATGTGACGGTAGTGGCGTTATCCGAGTATTCTGTGAACCTGCCGATGGCCAGAATCCACCTGGAGTGGGATGGCTTTAAAGGGGATGTGAAGGCTGCTGTCCGGGATTTGATTCCGGCTGATGTCTTGGTAGGAAATAACATATTGGGGGTGCCTGGCCAAGTTAATGTAGTGACCAGGTCACAGAAAGAATTTGGGGCTGGGGCAGATACCCTGACTAATGGCAGTGAAGGGGGCAGCAACCAGACAGAGAGTGCCTCTCAAGATGGATCAAGTGAGGGTTTATCTGAAATATCAGAGATGATTCTGAATCCAAACAAAACCCAGAGTGAATTCATTGTGGCTCAGCAGAGTGATGTATCTCTAGAGAGGGCCAGGAATGATGCTCAGAGTCAGGTCCCAGCCTGTGAAGAGAGAGGCAGGTTTTTTATGCAGGATGGGCTGTTGTATAGGGAACCACCTAGGGGAAGGAAGAATTCCCAAGCAACAGCTCGCAAACAGCTTGTGGTACCTGAGAGTTACCGCAATGATTTGTTGAAGTTGGCTCATGATAGTCCCTTTGCAGGACATCTGGGTATAGGCAAAACGTGCGACAGGCTAGAGCAGAATTTCTACTGGCCTCACCTTTCGGGGTCAGTGAGAGATTACTGCAGGAGCTGTGAGCTGTGCCAGAAGCGTAAGGGGTTAAGGGGGCCTAGCAAGGTGCCCCTCCAGCCTCTGCCCATTATTGGGGAAGCTTTTGCCAGAGTAGCTGTGGATATTGTGGGGCCACTCCCTAAACCTTCCAGAAATGGGAAGAAATACATCCTGGTGTTGGTAGATTTTGCTACCAGATATCCGGAGGCTGTAGCCTTGGCTAATATCGAGGCAGAGACAGTGGCAGTGG
Source organism: Malaclemys terrapin pileata (assembly GCF_027887155.1). Classification (NCBI taxonomy): domain Eukaryota; kingdom Metazoa; phylum Chordata; order Testudines; family Emydidae; genus Malaclemys; species Malaclemys terrapin. The sequence goes on along the minus strand of NC_071517.1, from coordinate 39,940,682 downwards.
CCTTGTTCTCTATTTTCAGCAGAGTGGGTTTTCCCAAGGAAATATTGTCTGACCGTGGGTCTAACTTTATGTCTGTGGTTTTCAAACAGTTGTGGGAGTTATGTGGGGTGAAGCACCTGAAAGCCGCTCCCTACCACCCCCAGACTAATGGTCTAGTGGAGAGGTTCAATGGAACCCTGAAGTCTATGTTGAAAATGTATGTGGATAGACGCCAGAATGACTGGGATGTTATGCTGCCGTATCTATTGTATGCATACAGGAGTGTGCCCCAAGAGTCTACAGGGTTTGCTCCCTTTGAACTGCTCTATGGGAGGCAGGTCCGGGGGCCCCTAGATTTGGTTCGTGACTCGTGGGAAGGTAATGTGGAGGAGGCAGAGCAGCCGGTGGCCGAGTATGTGGCTCAATTCAAGGAGAGTTTGCAGGAGATGATGAAGTTGGTTGAGCAGAATCTGAAAGAGAGCCAGGATACGCAGAAAGCCTGGTATGACAGAGATGCTAAAGAGAGAGCGTTTGAAATAGGGGACATGGTGTTGGTGCTAGATCCTGTCAGGAAGAACAAAATGAAAGATGTTTGGTCTGGACCCATGGAGGTAGTGGAAAGGATTAATGAGGTTACCTATGATGTGAGGAAGCCCCAGGTCCAGGGAAGTGTGCAGACAGTGCATGTGAACAGAATGAAGGCCTACCATTCAAGGGAGGTAAATGTGAACACAATCTGTTATGCTGAGGAAGAGGCAGGATCTGCCCCTTTAATTGACATGGTTGCTGAAAGCCAGGAGGAGACGCCTCTTGAGAGCATTGAGATGGGGGAGGATTTAACCCCCCCTCAAAGAAAGGAACTGCTGAGGCTGTTAAAACACCACAAGCAAACATTCTCCAATAGGCCAGGGCTCACAGATAGGATGACACACTCCATTCAGACGGTGGGTCCCCGCCCAGCCCCTAGCAGAGCTTACAGGGCCAAGGGAGAGATGCAAAGACAGATCCAGGAAGAGGTGGAGAGCATGTTGACAATGGGAATAATCACCAGATCCCAGAGCCCCTGGGCCTCTCCCATTGTGATGGTGCCAAAAAAGGATAAGACCATGAGGTTTTGTGTGGATTACAGGAAGCTAAATGCTATCACCCAGCCTGACCCTTACCCCACACCCAGAATAGAGGATCTACTGGATACGCTGGGAGGGGCAAGGTTTATAAGCACCCTGGACCTGACTAAGGGGTACTGGCAAATACCCCTAGATGCCGAGGCACAAGGAAAATCCGCTTTCATAGTGGAATCGGGCCTATATGAGTTCAAAGTGCTGCCCTTTGGGATGCGAAATTCAGGGGCTACGTTCATGAGACTTATAAATGAGGTCCTACGGGGATTAGAATCTTTTGCGAGGGCCTATATAGACGACCTGGCCGTATTCAGCAGTTCGTGGCAAGATCACCTGAACCACATAGGGATTGTGCTGCACCGGCTCAGGGAGGCCAATCTAACGGTTAAGGTTTCTAAATGCAGAATGGGAGCTGCTGAGGTGACCTACCTGGGGCACAGGGTGGGCAATGGGCAACTGCGCCCAGAGCCTGTAAAGGTAGAGGCCATTAAAAACTGGCCAACCCCTAGAACTAAAAAGCAGGTCCAATCCTTCATTGGTCTGGCCAACTATTACAGGAGATTTGTGCAGGGATTCAGCGACATTGTTGCTCCCATCACAGACCTGACGAAAAAGGAAAAACCAGACCGGGTGCTGTGGACAGAGGCCTGTGAGCAGGGTTTTCAAAGCATAAAGAGCGCTTTGGCCAAGGAGCCTGTTTTGGCCAGCCCAGATTTTGAAAAGCCCTTTTTATTATGTACAGACGCTTCCAATATTGGGCTGGGGGCAGTGCTGATGCAAGAGGGGGAAGGAGGGAAGAGACATCCCGTGGCATATCTAAGTAAGAAATTGTCCCCCACTGAGCAAAATTACGCTACCATTGAAAAGGAATGTTATGCCATTGTCTGGGCTGTCAAGCAACTTAAGCCCTATTTGTACAATAAAAAATTCACTGTGTTGAGTGATCATGCCCCTCTGGTCTGGCTGCACAGGGCCAAGGGCAACAACTCCAGGTTGCTGCGTTGGAGTTTAGCCCTTCAGGAGTATGAAATGGATATAGTCCACATAAGGGGAAAGGAAAATATTGTAGCTGATGCATTGTCCAGAGTGGAGAGCTCTTAGGATGCAGTCAGTGATGTTTGTGACATCCCTTCCTGCATCAATTTTGCGTTGGGGGTGTGACGTTATTGATATAATCTGGGACCATATAGATCATTGTTGCAACCAAGGTCTGGTAGTGGCACCCAGATCTTGTATAAAGGGGGTCAAATGGGGTGTCTAAGACACGGTTATGGTTTACTGGTTATAATTATGCTGTCTATATGTATGTATCAGTTTTGTAGTTGAAGTTAGGAATATTGGCTCTATACTGTCTGTATGGCAAACTTAGGCTATGCTGCTGGGTGACATCCCAGACAACATGGTGTTAGCTCTGCCTAGCCTGCTTGATGGCCCATTAAAGGACCATCAGCTATACAATGGACCCATTGAGAGAAGGCAGATACGCCTTGTACCTCAGCACAGTATGCAGGGACTGGCCCATGTGACTCCAGACTCCATCTTGCTGTAATTTTCCACAGTAAGAACAAAGGTGTTCTTACACCTGGAAAAGACTATATAAGGCTGATGCCTCATCTCCATCTGGTCTTCAATCCTGCTTCTTACCTCTGGAGGGACTTTGCTACAAGCTGAAGCTTTGAACAAAGGACTGAGGACCCATCCCAGCGGGGGATGTTCCAGAGACTTGATTTGAACCTGCAGTTTATTCCATCGCTGCTGCAAGCCTGAACCAAGAACTTTGCCATTACTGTATGTAATTGATTCCATTTAACCAATTCTAACTCTCATCTCTATCCTTTTCCTTTTATGAATAAACCTTTAGATTTTAGATTCTAAAGGATTGGCAACAGCGTGATTTGTGGATAAGATCTGATTTGTATATTGACCTGGGTCTGGGGCTTGGTCCTTTGGGATCGGGAGAACCTTTTTCTTTTACTGGGGTATTGGTATTCATAACCATTTGTCCCCATAACGAGTGGCACTGGTGGTAATACTGGGAAACTGGGGTGTCTAAGGAGATTGCTTGTGAGACTTGCGGTTAGCCAGGGGGTGAGACCGAAGTCCTCCTAGTCTGGCTGGTTTGGTTTGCCTTAGAGGTGGAAAAAACCCCAGCCTTGGGCTGTAACTGCCCTGTTTGAGCAATTTGTCCTGAGTTGGCACTCTCAGTTGGGTTCCACCAGAACCGCATTGTCACATTAGCATACAGACTGGAGACCAGAGATTGCAAGGTAAGAACTGCACTGAACTCTGGGACCAGAAAAACAGGGAAGCAATGCATCATGGGGGAATCTCTGCTCCAGATGTTAATGAATCCACGCCTGCAAATTCTCAATTACTGAGAGACAATTTACGCTCATTGATATATTTGCTTTTGACAACAACTCTCTGTATAACTTATTATGAGTGATGAACCCAAGTATTCGGATTCTAATATCTAAACTGTATTGTTGAATTTATTCCCCTAAATTTGAGTTATTGCTAATTATGTACTTCATTATCTTTGACTTTTAAAATGAACTTTGTATTTCTGGATAATCTAAGCACTAAACCCAGATGTACACACACTTTTCTTAACCTGTGTGTTATGTAATTTTTTTTACATTAGCTTTAATAAATCCTTTATTGGTATCCAAAATATTGACGCTGCCTAATTGGATTGTGAGCTTCCTGGAAGGAACACCACCCATAACCAGGAATGGTCAGTTCCTATTGTCTAGCTTGAACAAAACAACTTTGGTACACGCCCTTGAGCCATTAGTTTACACATAAACAAATCTAGTGTTCTCCCTTGGACCATTGTTGTTCCCTAAAAAATCCCCTACCCACACTCAAGTAAGTGTTCTGATGCCTGGATCCAAAATCTGCATCAGTTCCATTGGGACTTCATCTTCTCCTGACTGATCATGCTGGGGGCTCTGCCTGTCTCCAGCACTCCAGACCCTCAGCTACCACCATCACCTGAGAGACCTTATCGATTCAAGCACCATGGAGTGGTGAGAACCCAGCTCTCCCTCTCTCTCGGTATAGCCTTCTGACCCTGACCTGTGTGATCAGTTATAGTTTTCTAAACCTGACTTTTATAATCAAATTTAAGTTAGATTTAATATTATAACTGTTTTGTTTGGCTCCCCTATGGTTATTACCTGGCCATAAATAACTTTCATGGTTAAGCTGGTTGCTTCTCTCTCCCTCTCCCTGCCCCTCACTGCCCGTGGGTGTTTTTGGCTACCCCAGTTGTGCTGCAGCAACGCTCCTCCTCGTACCTAAACTAAAGATCCCCGCAGCACCCAAAAATCCTGCGGGGTTTGCTCATCAAGTGGGTTACTACCAGAACGACTGTAACGTGAAAGTGGAGACAGGGACGTGCTGAACCTGGGGCATATGAGGGTGGGAGCTTGGAGGTGCTGCTCGACCCAGCCTGCTGAGTCTAGGGATATATAAGGGGTCAGCTTGGGAGTAATGATTAACCCGGTCCTGTGTGTGTGTGCGCGCATCTGATTCTGGGGCTGGAAGAACCCAGCACTGGGAAACCTAGGTCCTGCACAATAGCTCCATTGGGAGGGGACTTGCAGCAGGGAGAAGTAGAGCACTCTATAAGAACACAAGTGACACAAGCAGTACATTGATAGAATTACAGAATTCCCCCCCCCGAAGAGTAACCCTAATAAATGAGTGTACACCAAAGTAACGGGCAAAGCTGGTAACGGCAGACAGAGGCTGATCCCATTGGCCCATCTGCACTCACCTCCCCTGACATACCCAGCAGTGACTCTGGTCTGTCACCAGTGTGGCTGAGATCTGAATCCTGCACGTAAATCAGACCAGGGCCCTGGGCAGCCAGGATGCCTGTGGATATTTGCCTTGTAGCTTCTGATCCCTGAGGGGTTAGTCCCCTGCTCACCCCCAACACTCGTTCCAGGAAAAATGTTCAGTGCCTCATGCTCTCCTACCCCATGGGGCAGAGGGGCTACCATTGCTTGTATCTCTTACCATCCCTGTGACCAGTTACTGCATCGAGTGCAATTCCCTTCCTGATGCCGTGAATGAGGGATTCCACTGATTGCTCCTGTAAGGATAAGGCCTTTTCCTGTAGCCACATTGTGAGGCCTACTGCCTTTGTCTGCAGCCATATTAGGAGAGCAGGAGCCATGAGCTAAGAAGCAGGAAGTCACATCACCACATTCCATCTAAATTGCATTAAATCAATGTAGTATCAGGCTGTTAAAAAGGAGACCCTGTCCTAATAGCCCCCACTATCACCAGATAAAGAAACAGATCTTAAGATGTAAAGTATCAGGGGGTAGCCGTGTTAGTCTGTATCTACAAAAACAACAAGGAGTCTGGTGGCACCTTAAAGACTAACAGATTTATTTGGGCATAAGCTTTCGTGAGTAAAAACCTCACTTCTTCGGATGCATCCGAAGTCTTTAAGGTGCCACCAGACTCTTTTGTTGTTTTTGTAGATCTTAAGATGGTTAAAGAAAACTTAGCTTGGTAGCATTCCAAACCACTTATCAATAGTTGTGGTTGGGAAACCCTCATTTCTTTATTGTTTTGTCTCTATGGTCCCCACTTCCCTATTGTTTGTCTGTATGATCTCTGTCTGGTTCTTTGATTGTTTCTGTCTGTTACATAATTGATTTTGGTAGGTGTAAATTAATTAAGGGGGTGGGGTATGATTCAAGGGAGAATTTTGTTACAATGTTAGGATTGGTTAGTAAAATTTTAGTAAAATGATTGGTTAAGGTACAGCTAAGCAGGACTCAAGTTTCACTCTGTAACCTGGAGTCCAAAAAGAAGACGAGGAGAAAGAAGAGAAAAAAGACCTGGAAGAAGAAGAACTCACCTCTAAGATACACCGCTCCAGATCCTTCTGGGCCCTACCAATAAACCCATTCCACTGAAACCTCCCTGCCCCGGACCCTGCCCCTCAGAGCCTCCATGTCCCCTGGCCACAGCACTATGGGGGCATCATCCATAAATGTCATCGAGTCAATGGGACAATGAAAGGAGACGTCCAGATCCCAGGGAGGGGCGTTCCTATGGAGACCCACAATTGTCCAGAGTCCCCAATATCAACAGGGATTTTGGGGTGAGGGAGTCCTGCTCCTAGAGAGGCTGCTCAGAACATCACAAGATACATTTCACGGTGACAGTGACTCTGTGTGTGATTCGCTCTGGTAAGAGATTGCATCAGGCAGCAGTTTAGCAGAGATAGTCTCTTGTCTACACACCAGGCTCGTTGGCTACTAGCCCTGAGCCTGGTCCGCAAGGTCTGCTCCCCTACCTCGGATCCCAGAGGTGTCACTTGTCAGTGCTTTGTCAGTTCCTTCAGGTGATTCGAGGGGCCAAATTAACCTGTCACTGGTCTCTAGACAAAACCCCTTTATGTCTGCTCCAGCCAGGGCTCTGCTCATGGAGTTCTCCCTGCGAGGCCACTGGGGTTATTTGTCAAGCCCTGTTAAAATATCTCTGGGCTGCAGGCAAAACCTCCCACATCCACCCAACTCCCAGGGCTCCTTGCTAGCGTTACAGCACAAATGGCAGCCAGCACAATTTCCTAGTGGTAGCCGTTACCGAGATCTAGGTCCAGATGCCCTTTAGAAGGCAGCAGGGCACATGCTCAGAGGCAGAAACTAAGGTACTTTTACTCTGAAAATATAGCTGCTGCTGAGTGAGCTTCGGCATCCAGGGGGTTCGTCAGGAGATTTGTATGTCTCAGCGGACCCTAAACTGGGATTTAGGCTCCTAATCCCAGATTTATGTGTTTAGCCTGGGGTCTGGGTGCCTATGTGCCATTTTGAATCTAGCCCTGTCTCTAATGTGGCTACATGTAGCAGAAGCACCTGGGTTCATTGGATGTGAAGAACGTCAGGGTCTCCTTCCTTTCAAAACACTTCTCAGCATTATCAGCAAACCCTTCCCACACAGCAGCCATGAGCATGCTCTTGTGCCGAGCTGCCCACAGATATCCCAGGGTGTGACGAAGGGGGATGTTCTTAATGTTTTCTCGGAATACTGTGTGTGTGCCTCAGTTTCCCCAATGTGTTACTCAAGCATCGAGGTGGTGGGATACAGGTGTGTGATCATTGTGGAGACCCCGAGAGAGCAGGGGTGACTGCAGATTGGCTGCCTGGGAACAGAGAATGGTTGAACACTCTGTATCCTGGTTAGTGGTGGACAAAGCCATCCCTCTGCAAGGAGCCAGGCAAAGGTGTTGGAGAACAAAGAGAGAGGGGGAGGCCAGGTGACCTGTTTGCCCAGGAAAGAGACAAAAAACGGAGGAGGGCAACTGGGTGTGACTGAGGCTGGGCGGCTGGAAGCACGTCAGTCTCCGGGTTTGGAACTCACTACTTCGCTCCTTCTCTTTGGACTTAGAAAAGCTACTGTGGGTTACACCTGGACTATACAAAACTTTAAAACTCTTCAGGAAGAGATCAAAGGCCTGATAATTAATAGTATTTGGGGGAAGGTCTCCTGAACTTGTCTGTGGTTGCCCTGACTGCCACTGTCAAAATTAAGGCCACCTGACTTCTGAATGAGAGCATCCACACAGGGGTTTAAAGCGCTTAAACTAAGGGCTTGTCTACACTTCCGGCTGGATCGACAGCCAGCGATCGATCCAGTGAGATCGATTTATCGTGTCTAGTATAGACGCGATAAATCCACTCCGATACTCCATCTCAACGAGATGCGCAAGGGGAATCGACGGCAGAGCATCTCCCGTCAACACACCACACTGAAGACACCACAGTAAGTAGATCTAAGTACATCGACTACAGCTACATTATACACATCGCTGAAGTTGGGTAACTTAGATGTATCCCTCCGTAGTGTAGACCAGCTCTTAGGTGCATTAACTTCACATCTTTAGGGTCAGACCATGCAGACAAGCCCTCAATGAGTAAAGGGAAGGAAATTAGAGAAATTGGTGCGGGGGGCAGTGGAATCCCCTGTTAGTTCCTTTAGTTTTAAATGCTTTAACTTGTTTTCCAAGAGGCCCCCCACAAGTGGGTGAGAACATTCAAATGCAACACCTGGCAAAGGAGCAGTAGTAAGAGGCACACAATCAGTATCAGAGTTTTCAGCCCATGAACAATAATGGGTCATTTAACATCTGAATCAGCAGTATAGTCTGTGTCTAAGACAATGGGTGTTTATACCAGGGGGTAACTAATCTGCATTAGCTATCCCAGTGTGAAAACATAAAAGAGGCAAAGCACTTTAGTTTCACCAAAAGGTAAACTAGGTAAGGTCAGCACTGTATCCTCCTGCTTGACCAATGCAAAGGAGAAACAGAACAGTTCATTTTAAAAAATGACTTTGGCCGCACAAATCAGTACCTTTGTCATAATGAAGAACATCCCTGAAATGTATCACACCAAAAAACGTAGCATCCATAAAAGGCTGTGAACTTTAAATAGGCCATTAGAAGTATAAACAATGCAGTAGAAAAATCAACATTGATGTATGCAATAAATGAAGTCCCAGAAGAGTAAGATGTGCACTTCTATGTGTGCAGGATGGGGGGTTACTCACACAAATAAGGTTTTAAAATCAATTTTCAGTTACAAGTGGTGGTGGGGATATCACATGTTCCCGGAAGTGCAAAATGGCATTGAATGTTACAGGATTGTACAGCCATTCTAGATATATGGATCCTTTGGAAGGGGTAGCTGTAAAAGCATGAAGTTAGTACGCCCCAAAGGTCCAGACACAACAAGGTAATAAAAGAAAAACAAAATTTATTTATGTATTTAAATCAGTCAGCACTGAACTCAAATTACAATAGTGCAATAAAAACAGGAATTGTTAACAGTGTCACCCTGAGATGTGATTGTCAAGCTACGAGCAACTGTTAATATTTCACATGATTATTTGCTATTAAAAATATGAATTCCATGGCACAATGACGTCCCTCTGCACAATGTTAATAAAGTTTAGGATGAAGAGCTCTGAGTAATATGAATAATATTTTTAAAGGAACTAATTTAAAGGCGTGAAACTGCACAGACTGGATTCCAAGAGGAGTCAAACGCAGGGGACCAGGCACCCTGGCTAAGACACATTTATGAAGCGCTGGGCGGCTTTACACAGACATAGAAACTGTGAACTGGATTCTTTTAAACACTAAAAGTAAGTACCTGTGACAATGATATTTTTTCGTGGGGGGCTGTAAATATTTCCCTGGATCAAGTCTCCTTTAGCAGCTCAGTAGCATCTTATACAGGAGAGGGGCCCTGTCCAGGCTCTGCGATGCACTGGGCCTTTAAGGACACGGCCCTGGGAAATGGGAGCTGAGATCCTGGCAAGGGGGCAGGAAAAGCCCCTCTGCCCCACCCCCCTTATTTTTGCAACCACTGCAGCTGGCTCACCCCATCGGGGGGTGTTTTACCCCCCGCACCCCGGCTCCCCCCCCCTCCGCCCCCACATGCCTCTGTCCCAGCCCCAGCACGGCCCGGCCGGGCTCCCCCGCCCCGCACACACCGGGAGCTGGCGGCAGTTTTCCCGGGCCCCGGGCAGGGAATCGCAGCCAGCTCCGCTGGGAGCAGCCCGGGGGTGACGGGGCCGGTGTCTCTTACCTTCCCTGCGAGCGGGGTGAACCGACACACACAGCTCTCGCTCCCAATGCCCTACTTGGGTGTACTGAGCATGCGCACCGAACTGAGCATGCCCAGTACCCTTCGCTGTAGCCACTGCCCTCTCTCTGCCCTTACTTCTGCCTAGGATTTGCTGCCTCCTCTTTGGGGGGGTTTAAAAGGATTAAGGGGGCAAAGCGCAGCGGGGGCTGTCAGGGTCTGAGCAGGAGACAGTAATTTACTGGCGGGGAGGCTCAAGCTACTGTAGCGAGCGGCAGAAGAGGAGCTGAAGGGGAAAACTCGGGGGTGGGAGCCGGGGTTAAGCCGGGGGGGGAGACGCTGCCAGACCCCGTGCAGGGACAAAACCCCTGTTTAGGGAGGGGAGAGGGAGGAACAGTGACCCCCTGGGATGAGTCACCCACTGTGCTCGCTAATCTAGGGGTGTCGGGAGTGCAGAGTCTGTTTTCTTTCTGCTCACAGGAGGCTGCATGTGACATGTCAGCCCCGGAGCAGAGGGCGGGTTCCTAGGACTGGGGTGTTAAAGGCACAGGCCTCCAATTCCTAGCCTATCAAAGCTTAATCACCACAGCTCTTCTCTATCCTATACAAGTGTTGCAGGGCCAGGGCCAGGGCCAAGGCTGCCCGGGGCGGGGGCAAGTGGGGCAATTTTCCACGGGGGCCCCCATGAGTATGTCGGATGCTGCCCCCACCTCTTGTCATCCCCCAAGCCCCTGTGCTACCCCCCTGCCCAGCACCCCTCTGACTCCCTATGCCCAGTGCCACACCACCCAGAGACCCCCACAAACCCCCATGCCCAGTGCCCTCCCACAGACCACTCCCCCACCCACTCAGAATCCCCCCACAGATCCTCTCACTGCCCAGTGCCCCCTAGCTGGAGACCCCCCACAGCCCTCCCACAACTGCACAGTGCCCTGCACCTCCCCACCCAGAGCTCCCCCACAGATTCCCTCACTGCCCAATGCCCCCCACTGTCCCAATGCCGCAACTGCACAGTGCCTCGCACAGACCCCCCACACTTCGCAGCACCCCGACACACACTGATCTCCCCCACTGCACAGCCCCCCAACACACACAGATCTTTCCAACCCCCACTGCACAGCACCGCCCCACAGACGCACTAGAGACCTACTCTCCGACACCCTAACCCCCAGCCACAATAGCCGGTGTGACGACATGTATAGAAACCCTCCCGTTTTGCACCGGTTTCCGTCGCTACACCTGACCCAACCCGCCAGCGATGCGACCCCCCTAGGCTAGGAGCCAGAGCGGGACCTGCCTGCTGGATGCATCCTGGGAGCCGCTCCAGGTAAGCACTGCTGGGCTCACCTGGCCCCCTGGCAGGTCCCTCTAGGGGGGACTCCCCTCAGACCCACTGCCCTCAGCCCCCACCCGGACCCGGTTCCCTCAGCCTCCCCCGCAGTGTCCTCCCTGTGCTTCCCACCCTCAATCAACTATCCTCAGTCCCTGCCCCTGTTCCAACAGTCTCCCCCACAGTCCTTCCCCCCGATCATCTCACCCTGCATAGATGTGGAAATCTGTCCCAGATTCCAGGCTGTTTTTAGTCCCTGGGGCAAAAGATCAGCAGAGGTTTCCAAAGGGAAGTTTGCAGCCTTTGCTCAGACTCAAACTTTTTCACTTAAAAAAAAAATAAATAAAAACCCAAACCCATCCTGACACCAATCTGCTCTGTCCAGATTTGCTGTTATCCCTGTTGAGGCCAAAGTGGTTTCCACTGAGGACTCTTCCATTGCCAGGGTAGTGCTGGCGCAGGTCTGCCGCCCGGCACAGCAATGCTGAGAGGTGCCAGTGTAGACTCAACCCACTGCCCTCAGACCCCACCCTGACCCTGTTCCCTCAGCCTCCCCGGCAGTCCCCCCTGTACCTCCCACCCTGAACCCACTGCCCTCAGTCCCTGCCCTACCCCAAATCTCTTCTTCAGCCTCTCCCGTCATCCCACCCCCATCGCTCCCCCTGCTGTCCCACCCCCTCAACTTCCTCCCATTCCAGTCCTGCTCCCCTCTGTCTCATCCCCTCCAGACCCTGTCCCTCTCCCCAACCCCCCGACCCTCCCAAGCCCAGCCCCATTGTCTCCCCCGCCCCACTCTACACAGCTTTCTACCCTGTTCCATTCATACTCCCCTCAGCCCCTACTCTGCTCCCCCCATCCCAGTCCTGTCCCATCCCCCTTAGCCCGCCAGACTCCCCCAGTCCCAGTCCTGTCCCCCTCAGTTCCTCCACCCTGCTTCCCCTGGTCCATCCCCACACACCCACCGACTTCCTCGACCTCCCTCCCCCCACTCCCACTGCCTGGACTCACCCCCGTCCCACTCAGGACATGCAGGAAAAAGAAGCAATGGGCTTAAATTGTAGCAAGGGAGATTTAGGTTAGACATTAGGAAAAACTTCCTAACTGTAAAGGTAGTTAAACACTGGACAAATTACCTAGAGAGGTTATGGAATAGCAGTCATTGGAGTTTTTTAAGAGGTTAGACAAACACCTGTCAAGGATGGTCTAGTGTTGTTATTATTCAGTCCTGCCTCAGTGCAGGGGTTTGACTAGGTGACCTGTTGATGTCCCTTCCACTCCTACATTTCTGTGGTTCACACTGAATTGCCTTGTGCCACTGTCTAGTAGTAGTGGCACACAGTTCTCGGACATGCAGGTTTATAAAACTGTAGTTAATATACAGTTTAGAGCATAGCAGTTTTAAAGCTCTGCATGTTCAGACCAACTGAGCTGAAAATTGTGATCTATAGTATTCAAAACTATTAAGATGTGGGCTGAAATAAAATCAGCATGAATTGCTCAACAATATCAATGGAATCAGTATTGCACTGCTATATATTGTAAAACATTACAGTGAAATCTTGCAAGTATTACATTGCACGCCGCCTTGCCCAAATGGTAACTAAGCATAACATCTTCCTGTTTCAACATTCTTAACTTGTATCCCATAGCTCCTAAAAGTTGTTTTTTTTTCAAACACTGAATACTGCTAAGTTATGAGTTTTAACAGGTTTTTTTTTCTTTTAAACCACAGCACTGAATGTTATTCTAAAATTGTTTTCCAAATATTCTTAAACTCCCAGTTTATCCCCCGCTGATGTTCATTGTGAAAAGTATTGCAGGTCTAATAATTGCAGGAAACTGGGACAAGGAATCCAGAGCGGTAGTGGGGGCAGTTGAAATCAGATGAGGAGCTGGGGCTGGTTAGACAGCAATAGGATAGACATAGACTGGAGGGGACGGGGAAGAAGGGTCTTTGACTACTAGAGACCACTCCATTCAGGAGCCTGGAATAGACCCAGCATTCCTGAGTTTCACAGTTCCTCTTCTGTCAGCAGATATCTGTGAAACGCAGTGGCAAAAAAAGTGTTTCATCCCCCTATAGAGCTGATCTATCACATATAGGATGACAACCTACTCCCTCTGCCATCACTTACTCCATTAGCTCAAGTGGCAGAAGTCTGTGCAGTGGATCTAAAGGTTCATCAGCAGGGTTGGAGCCATGCGAGTTTCACGATGATTCCACATGCCAGAATTTCTGGGGCAGTTCAGTTTTGATTTTTACAAAAAAACCTGGGGAAATGCATACAGAAATAGGGTGACCAGATGCCTAAATAGGGGAATCTCAAGCAGGAGTAGAGAGGTTATTTTATCTCTGTATTTGGCACTGGTGCAACCACTGCTGGAATACTGTGTGCAGTTCTGGTGTGCACAGTTTAAGAAGGATATTGATAAATTGTCGAGTGTTCAGAGAAGAGTCACAAGACTGATTAAAGGATTATAAAACATGCCTTATAGCGATCGACTCAAGGACCTCAATCTATTTAGCTTAAGAAAAAGAAGGTTAAGAAGTGACTTGGTTATAGACTGTAAGTATCTACATGGGGAACAAATAGTTAATAATGGGCACTTCAGTCTAGCAGAGAAAGGTAGAGCAGGAGCCAACGGTTGGAAGTTGCAGCTAGACAAATTCCTCCTGGATATAAGGCATACCTTTTCAATGGTGAGAGTAATTAACGATTAACAATATACTAAGGGTTATGGTCTTTTTCTAAAAGCTTTTTCTAAAAGCTATCCTCTAGGCATTATTTTGGGAAAGTTCTATGTCTGTGCTATACAGACGGTGAGACCAGGTGATCACCAGATCCCTTCTGGCTTTATAATCTCAGAACTAGGTACATCAATTCACATGCAAAATTCTCATTGAATTCAATAGGTGTCCTTGCCCTGTGGCTTGTGGTGCGGGCTGCAGCAGGGGCCGTAGAACCCCTCTCGCAGCTTGCTAGAGCCCCCTCTCATGGCTCTGTGCACCTGTGTCTGTCATTGTCGTCCTGTCCCCTCCCACTGCCCCACTCGCCCAATGTGTCCTGACATTTCACTCTTGCGATCTAGTCACCCTAGTCCCGACTGAACATCGGTCGGGACGCGGGACAAAGTAGGAAATATCGGGACAGTCCCGATAAAATCGGGACGTCTGGTCACCCTAACCTATTGGATGATTGAGGCACGCTGTTTCACTTTTTTGTGTGTGAATCTGTGAAAAAGGGAGGTAAGGGTTGGGGGTACAGAGCATGTCTCTGAACCCAAGGTGATTCCAGAATCGCCACTTTCACTTTTTTCACTGGCTTCCTCCTTGCTTATTTCCAATGACTTGGCTGCTCATGCACCTGTCACTGGTCCATGGGGTTGCGAATCAGGAGGGATGGGGTTTGTGGTCCAAAACACTCACGATCTGCTTCCTCCTGGCTAATGTGCCAAATTGATCTATTGGACGATTGTTATATCCTGAATAGTGGTGACTGGGAATGGGCTGGGGGGGCGGGGGGAGTGTAGCAGATGCCAATTTGAGGTGAATATTCCCTTGGCCAGATCCTACTGGGTTTATGGTGCTTTGTGCTATGGACTGGAGCAAAGTGGCTGGTGAATAACCAAGAGTCTGGTTAATAATTATTCTCTAAATTCAGCTTTTTTCTTTCTCTCTCTCTGAATTATCACTAATTCAAAACAGTAGTGTGCAAGTTGACTGGATAATGGTAATAGCATAATCTAGCATCTGACAACAGGGGGTAGTGGGGTGTAGGCTTGGAGGGAGGAAGGTTTCTATGATGTAGGCAATATCAGGTGTTTTATCCAAAACCAGAATATGAATGGTGCTGGTCTTCTTGGTCTTCCTATTGATAAAGGGATTGGCCTCAAATACCGGGTTGTAGGACTCTTCCATGGTGTAGTTTTCATCTTGGGTGGCCTGGTCCTAATTATATTAAAACATGTACTTTAGTCTCTGTAATTATCTGTTATAACTCTGTAGCTCTTTATGAAGGCAGGAGTAAAATAAAAGTACCTGCAATAGTTCCACAGTTAACTAAAACTGAAAATTTACATAATTGAAATCAGACGCCTAATCTTAATTTTTGCTTAATAAATAAGTCCATAAGAAAACTCTATTGGAAAACTGCTACAGTTTATTAAGGAAGTGCACTTCTCCTATACAGGTCATAAGGATCCTATCTGTCTCAATACTGGCTGCTCTTTCTTTCTCTGATCTGCAGAGTGACTGATGCTTTTTAGACATCAGTCGTGGGTACAGAAGGGTTACATTGCACCTTCTCTGTTGGCCCCAGCTACTGTTCTCCCTCCTTGTTGCATTGATAGTGGGTGGGTGTGTCTCACCTCTTTTTTTAATCATATATGCTAGGGACAGTCTTGTCCTCTTCTCCTCTCCTGAAGGGACTGCCGGTCCCTCCCTCTCTATTTTCCCAGACATGTCCGGCTTTTTGGGATTTCCTCCCGGACGGGGATTTGAGGCCCAAAATGCTGGACATGTCCAGGAAAATCCAGACATATGGTAACCCTAATCTAGATATTTGCCTAGTTTTAAAACAGGCTACAGAAATCAGTAGCAAAGTAAGTACAAACTAAAATTTCATACAGATAGTGACTTGCTTATACTTATTTATATGCTATACACTGAAAAATAAGTACAATATTTATATTCCAATTGATTTACTTTAGAATTATATGGTAAAATGAGAAAGTAAGCAATTTTTCAATAATAGTGTGCTGTGACACTTTTGTATATTTATGTCTGATTTTGTAAGCAAGTAGTCTTTAAGTGAGGCAAAACTTGCGGGTATGCAAGACAAATCAGACTCCTGAAAGGGATACAGTAGTCTGGAAAGGTTGAGTGCCACTGTTCTGGGTGATAGAGTTTATTTCTCTACTGAGTGTGGCATGTCTGGTCGTGGCAAGGCATAGTTCAGTTAAATCATATTGCACGTATATTTTGATGTGTAGTTGAGGGACACTTCCTTTATTTCTGACACAATCTATAAAAAGTATAATGATTAAAGTTAAAAATGAACTTCAGTTTCTTCTTCGGGTATGTGTCTGTATGAATCCCACTGTAGGTGCATATGTGCCTTATGAGTGAGGTTTGGTCTTTTTGAACAGCATTGTCTGGGGGTGCACATGCACCCTATATCTCCTTAGGCTCCCGCGTGAGGGCATAACAGGTAGAGTGGGTGAAATTTATTTCTCCCCTTGCAGTTCCCTCTTATTAACCATGATAGTGAGACAAAACCTGGTGAATGTCTGACCCACTGCTTTCTCTGATCTTCAAAGGCCTATTCTCAACTAGTTTGCTGGGGGAAAAAAAATCTCTTTTCACCCTCTTTATCCCTTTAATTTCTTTAACTTGGATGTTCAAAAAAAAAAATACAACCCCCCCCACCCCACCCCCCTGATAGAGGCGGGACAAGATGCTTCATGACAAACAGACTCTAAACCTTCAGGGTTTGAAACCTGCCTGACCTGCGAGAGAGTCATCCCCCCTGGTCATTGGGCAGAGCTGATGCCTGTTCTCTCTGTGGGAGGGTTAGATCCTTAATAAATGTTCAATTTCTAAATCCTCTTCAGGGATTCACAAATTGAGGGCCATGCAGCTGAAACTGTACCTGCTTAAGCAATGTATGTGCATCATCTCAGACCTGGCCTGCCCCAGGCCCCCTGAATCCTCTGGGCGGCCCTGGAATGTCTCACTATAAAACACTGGAAAGCTGTAAAAATGTTGGAGGCTACTATATACTGGCATTGATCTATGCGCAGACCTCTCATGGACATCACTGGTTTTGTGCAAAAATTTAGGATAGAATGTCAAAGACTTTTTTTTTTAAGAGAGAAATACTTTAGTGCACTCTTTTACACACAAAGTGTACTCATTTCCCTGAGACCCAGAAGTGTGACAGATACTGTGGATCAGATACAGCAGGGGTCAGCAACCTTTCAGAAGTGGTGTGCCGAGTCTTCATTTATTCACTCTAATTTAAGGTTTCGCATGCCAGCAATACATGTTCACATTTTTAGAAGGTCTCTTTCTATAAGTCTATAATGTATAACTAAACTATTGCTGTATGTAAAGTAAATAAGGTTTTTAAATGTTTAAGAAGCTTCATTTAAAATTAAATTAAAATGCAGAGCCACCCGTCTCCCTCCCCCCCCCCCCCAGACTGGTGGCCAGGACCAAGGCAGTGTTAGTGCCTCTGAAAATCGGCTTGTGTGCTGCCTTCGGCACGGGTGCCATAGGTTGCCTACCCTACCCCTGAGATACAGTATCTAAACTGTGCTTAGTGCAGTTTGTGAAGGAAAGAGGGAACCTGTCTTTAAGGTTTGAGTTATGTCTCCTTTGTCTCATTGCTTACTAGCTGCTCAGAATTAAGGAATGTTCTCAGGGCTAGCTACATAACTCTATACTAGTTTTCAATGGCCTGCTAAATGCTTCAGACATGCCACCTCTTCACTTAGCTATATCCTGAATAGCAGGGCCGCCCAGAGGATTCAGGGGGCCTGGGGCAAAGCAATTTAGGGGGCCCCTTCCATAAATTAAAGTTGCAATACTACAGTAACATGTATTTGGAAATGTAAAAAATAACCAGTGAAATACATTCAAAAATTAATTTGTAATAATTTGAAAAAACACTAAATACATTATTTAAAAACATCACATGCTTTAATGGTATGTATACATTTGCAATTACATAATGGGCTGTTGCTGGGTGATGGTGATGGTTGGGATGGGGCTGGGGAGGTGCCCGGCCCCTCCCTTAAAATGCTTCTTACACCCTCTCCCAGACCCTCAGCGCGCCGCATCCAGGACGCCGGGGATGGGATGGGGGAGGACGGAGGCGAGGGGAGCCTCCGACATACTTCGGGTCTGTGGGGCAAATTGCCCCCCCCGGGCGGCCCTGCTGAATAGTGGTGACTGGGAATGGGGCAGGGGGTGGGGGGAGTGTAGCAGATACCAATTTGAGGTGAATATTCCCTTGGCCAGATCCTACTGGGTTTATGGTGCTTTGTGCTATGGACTGGAGCAAAGTGGCTGGTGAATAACCAAGAATCTGGTTAATAATTATTCTCTAAATTCAGCTTTCTTCTTTCTCTCTCTCTGAATTATCACTAATTCAAAACAGTAGTGTGCAAGTTGACTGGATAATGGTAATAGCATAATCTCTTGTTAAAGCATTGTAAACCCTACTACCTGATTTTTAGATTAAACACTTACTATACATAATACAATCAATCCCTGACGTTAGAACCTGGTTATGCTGCTGCTGTAGAGGACTCGTCACCCAGCAGCTGGGGGCCACCATGTGGGCTTGGCAGGGCTGCTGGCCACGGGGCCAATGGGTGTGGGTGGTAGGGTGACCAGATGTCCCGATTTTATATGGACAGTCCCAATTTTGGGGTCTTTTTCTTATATAGGCTCCTATTACACCCCACCCCCGTCCCGATTTTTCACACTTGCTGTCTGGTCACCCTAGTGGGTGGAATCTCGGGAGTCACGTCCCAGGGATCTGCCCCACTCCCCAGCACTGCTCCAGCTCTGAGCTGTCTCCACTGCCTGGGACCTGTGGGGCCCCACCTGCCTCCTCAGGGAAAGAATCACCTGGGACTGGTGCAGAGCCTGGGCCAGTCTCAGCCAGTCACAGGGGAAGGGGTGGGGTGGAGGCTGAGTTGGGTCCTGCCAGGCATGTGGATCCTGCAGGAGCCTGGCCCAAGTAGGCTCTGCTTCTGTTCCAGCCTGGCTGATTGCACCCCCAAGGGGCCGGAGTTATCCTGCCCCAGGACCAGCTCTGGCTGAGCTGCCGGCTCAGCCTAGCAGACACAGTCACCTCCCATCAGGGCCGGTTATTGTGGCTGGGGGTTAGGGTTGGGACAGTAGGTCTCTGGTGATTCTGGGCAGGGGTGCTGTGCAGTGGGGGTTGGGGAGATCTGTGTGTGTTGGGGAGCTGTGCAGTGGGGGAGATGTGCATGTGTCGGGGTGCTGGGAAGTGTGGGGGCTCTGTGCGGGGCACTGTGCAGTTATGGCAGTGGGGCGGTGGGGGGCACTGGGCAGTGAGGGAATCTGTGGGGGGGGGCTCTGGGCGGGGAGGTGCAGGGCACTGTGAAGTTGTGGGAGGGCTGTGGGGGGTCTCCAGCTAGGGGATTCTGGGCCGTGAGAGGATCTGTGAGGGGGTTCTGAGTGGGTGGGGGAGTGGGCAGTGGGAGGGCACTGGGCATGCCTGTTTGTGGGGGTCTCTGGGTGGTGTGGCACTGGGCGTAGGGAGTCAGAGGGGTGCTGGGCGCGGGGGGGGGGTAGCATGGTGCAGCATGGGACTGCCCCGAAGGGGAAGAAGCATGATGGGAGCACAGGGCCAGGCTGGCCAGTGTGTGTCTGGCAGCTCCCTGTTTGTAAACAGTGCCCTTGTACTGCGCTGGGTGGAACGGGGCTGTCCCTGCCATGCCATGACCCATCTCATCTCCTATTGCCCTCGGCCAGCCAGTCGCTCTGAGGACTCTGCCCCCCTGCCCCATGTCCCCATTTCCCCCATGGGGGATCCCAAATATGTTTAGCACCAGGCCCACAAAAGGTTAATCCAGCCCTTTTTGGGGTGCAGGCTCTGGGATGGAGTTGGGGTGCAGGAGAGTTGCAGGCTATGGGGAGTTTGAGTGAGGGGTGTAGGCTCTGACCTGGGGCAGGGGATTGGGGTACAGGAGGGGTTGCGGATATATGGGCTCTGGGAGGGAGTTAGCAACTCAGCACGTTATATAAGAGAAATGAGCTGCAGTGAATGATTTCACATAGACATAGAAACTGATAAAAGACACTTTTACATATTCAAAATGTGAGAAGCAGAGTTTGAGGGGGGGAGGGGGTGTCTGTACAATATTTCACCGCATTCAGTCTCTTGGCTGGAGCAGTAATGTAGCCCTGCGTAGGCCTGCCCAGAGGATTCAGCGCCCAGGAGCGGCCTCGGACAGCGCTGGAGCGACGGCGCTGCAGCGCGCCAGGACCGCTCCCGGACGCAGCGTGCTGAGACACAGGGGCTTGGGGGATGACAAGAGGCAGGGGCAGCATCCGACATACTCGTGGGGGCTCCTGTGGAAAATTGCCCCACTTGCCCCCCCCCCCAGGCAGCCCTGGCCCTGGCCCTGCAACACTTGTATAGGATAGAGAGGAGCTGCGGTGATTAAGCTTTGATAGGCTAGGAATTGGAGGCCTGTGCCTTTAAGACCCCAGCCCCAGGAACCCGCCCTCTGCTCTGGGGCTGACATGCAGCGTCCTATGAGCAGAAAGAAAACCTCCTCTGCCCCCCCCACACCCCTAGATTAGCGAGCACAGTGGGTGGCTCATCCCACGGGGTCACTGTTCCCCCCTCCCCCTCCCTAAGCGGGGGTTTTGTACCCGCACGGGGTCTGGCAGCGTCTCCCCCCCGGCTTAACCCCGGCTCCCACCCCCGAGTTTTCCCCTTCAGCCCCTCTTCTGCCGCTCGCTACAGTAGCTTGAGCCCCCCGGCCAGTAAATTTCTGCCCCCTGCTCAGACCCTGACAGCCCCCGCTGCGCTTTGCCCCCTTAATCCTTTTAACCCCCCCAAAGAGGAGGCAGCAAATCCTAGGCAGAAGTAAGGGCAGAGAGAGGGCAGTGGCTACAGCGAAGGGTACTGGGCATGCTCAGTTCGGTGCGCATGCTCAGTACACCCAAGTAGGGCCTTGGGAGCGAGAGCTGTGTGTGTCGGTTCACCCCGCTCGCAGGGAAGGTAAGAGACACCGGCCCCGTCACCCCCGGGCTGCTCCCAGCGGAGCTGGCTGCGATTCCCTGCCCGGGGCCCGGGAAAACTGCCGCCAGCTCCCGGTGTGTGCGGGGCGGGGGAGCCCGGCCGGGCCGTGCTGGGGCTGGGACAGAGGCATGTGGGGGGCTGAGGGGGGGGGGAGCCGGGGTGCGGGGGGTAAAACACCCCCCGATGGGGTGAGCCAGCTGCAGTGGTTGCAAAAATAAGGGGGGTGGGGCAGAGGGGCTTTTCCTGCCCCCCTTGCCAGGATCTCAGCTCCCATTTCCCAGGGCCGTGTCCTTAAAGGCCCAGTGCATCGAGCTGCTAATGAAGATTTGATCCAGGGAAATATTTACAGTCCCCCCACGAAAAAATATCATTGTCACAGGTACTTACTTTTAGTGTTTAAAAGAATCCAGTTCACAGTTTCTATGTCTGTGTAAAGCCGCCCAGCGCTTCATAAATGTGTCTTAGCCAGGGTGCCTGGTCCTCTGCGTTTGACTCCCCTGGGAATCCAGTCTGTGCAGTCTCATCCCTTTAAATTAGTTCCTTTAAAAATATTATTTCTATTACTCAGAACTCTTCATCCTAAACTTTATTAACATTGTGCAGAGGGTCGTCATTGTGCTATGGTATTCATATTTTTAATAGCAAATAATCATGGGAAATATTAATAGTTGCTCGTAGCTTGACAATCACATCTCAGGGTGGCACTGTTAACAATTCCTGTTTTTATTGCACTATTGTAATTTGAGTTCAGTGCTGACTGATTTAAATACATAAATACATAAATTTTGTTTTTCTTTTATTACCTTGTTGTGTCTGAGCCTTTGGGGCGTACTAGCTTCATGCTTTTACAGCTACCCCTTCCAAAGGAGCCATATATCTAGAATGGCCGTACAATCCTGTAACATTCGATGCCATTTTGCACTTCTGGGAACACGTGATATCCCCACCACCACTTGTAACTGAAAATTGATTTTAAAACCTTATTTGTGTGAGTAACCCCCCATCCTGCACACATAGAAGTGCACATCTTACTCTTCTGGGACTTCATTTATTGCATACATCAATGTTGATTTTTCTACTGCATTGTTTATACTTCTAATGGCCTATTTAAAGTTCACAGCCTTTTATGGGTGCTACGTTTTTTGTTGTGATACATTTCAGGGATGTTCTTCATTATGACAAATGTACTGATTTGTGCGGCCAAAGTCATTTTTTAAAGGGAACTGTTCTGTTTCTCCTTTGCATTGGTCAGGCAGGAGGACGAAGTGCTGACCTCACCTAGTTTACCTTTTGGTGAAACTAAAGTGCTTTGCCTCTTTTATGTTTTCACACTGGGATAGCTAATGCACATTAGTTACCCCCTGGTATAAACACCCATTGTCTTAGACGCAGACTATACTGCTGACTCGGATGTTAAATGACCCATTATTGTTCATAGGCTGAAAACTCTGATACTGATTGTGTGCCTGTTACTACTGCTCTTTTGCTAGGTGTTGCATTTGAATGTCTGCACCCACTTGTGGGAGCCTCTTGGAAAACAAGTTGAAGCATTTGAAACTAAAGGAACTAGCAGGGGATTCCACTGCCCCCCGCCACACACACACACCAATTTCTCCTATTTCCTTCCCTTTACTCATTGAGGGCTTGTCTGCATGGTCTGACGCTAAATGTGTGAAGTTAATGCACCTAAGAGGTGGTCTACAGTACGGGGGGATCGATCTAAGTTACGCAACTTCAGCGACGTTAATAATGTAGCTGTAGTCGATGTACTTAGATCTACTTACTGTAGTGTCTTCAGTGTGGTGTGTTGACGGGAGATGCTCTGCCGTTGATTCCCCTTGCGCATCTCATTGAGATGGAGTATTGGAGTTGATTTATCACGTCTATACTAGACACGATAAATCAGTCCTCACTGGATCGATCGCTGGCTGTCGATCCAGCCGGTAGTGTAGACAAGCCCTTAGTTTAAGCGCTTTAAACCCCTGTGTGGACGCTCTCATTCAGAAGTTAGGTGGCCTTAATTTTGACAGTGGCAGTCAGGGCAACCACAGACAAGTTCAGGAGACCTTCCCCCAAATACTATTAATTATCAGGCCTTTGATCTCTTCCTGAAGAGTTTTAAAGTTTTGTGTAGTCCAGGTGTAACCCATATTTGCTTTCCTAAATCCAAAGAGAAGGAGTGAAGTAGTGAGTTCCAAACCAGGAGTCTGACCTGCTTCCAGCCGCCCAGCCTCAGTCACACCCAGTTGCCGTCCTCTGTTTTTTGTTTCTTTCCTGGGCAAACAGGTCACCTAGCCTCCCCCTCTCTCTTTGTTCTCCAACACCTTTGCCTGGCTCCTTCCAGAGGATGGCTCTGGCCACCACTAACCAGGATTCAGAGTGTTCAGCCATTCTCTGTGCCCAGGCAGGCAATCTGCAGTCACGCCTGCCCTCTAGGTGTGATCAATCTCTGCAATGATCACACACCTGTATCCCACCATCTCGATGCTTGAGTAACACAATGGGGGAACTGAGGCACATACACAGTATTCCGAGAAAACATTAAGAACATCCCCCTTCGTCACAACCTGGGATATCTGTGGGCAGCTCGGCACAAGAGCATGCTCATGGCTGCTGTGTGGGAAGGGTTTGCTGATAATGCTGAGAAGTGTTTTGAAAGGAAGGAGACCCTGACGTTCTTCACATCCGATGAATCCAGGTGCTTCTGCTACATGTGGCCACATTACAGAGACAGGGCTAGATTCACAATGGCACATAGGCACCCAAACCCCAGGCTAAACACATAAATCTGGGATTAGGAGCCTAAATCCCAGTTTAGACTCCGCTGAGACACACAAATCTCCTGACGAACCCCCTGGATGCCAAAGCTCACTCAGCAGCAGCTTTAGTTTCTGCCTCTGAGCATGCGCCCTGCTGCCTTTAAAAGGACATCTGGACCTAGATCTCGGTAACGGCTACCACTAGGAAATTGTGCTGGCTGCCATTTGTGCTGTAACGCTAGCAAGGACCCTTGGGGGTTGGGTGGATGTGAGAGGTTTTGCCTGCAGCCAAGGATATGTTAACAGGGCTTGACAAATAACCCCAGTGGCCTCGCAGGGACAACTCCATGAGCAGAGCCCTGGCTGGGGCAGACATAAAGGGGTTTTGTCTAGAGACCAGTGACAGGTTAATTTGGCCCCTCGAATTACCTGAAGGAACTCGGTAGCAAAGCACTGACAAGTGACCTTATGGGATCCGAGGTAGGGGAGCAGACCTTGTAGACCAGGCTCAGGGCTAGTAGCCAAGGAGCCTGGTGTGTGGACAAGAGACTATCTCTGCCAAACTGCTGCCTGATGCAATCTCTTACCAGAACGAATCACACACAGAGTCACTGTCACCGTGAAATGTATCTCGTGATGTTCTGGGCAGCCTCTCTAGGAGCAGGACTCCCTCACCCCAAAATCCCTGTTGTGGCCAGTGGACATGGAGGCTCTGAGGAGCAGGGTCCAGAGCAGTTAGGTTTTAGTGGAATGGGTTTATTGGTAGGGCCCAGAAGGATCTGGAGCGGTGTATCTTAGAGGTGAGTTCTTCTTCTTCTTCTTCTCTTTCCAGGTCTTTTTTCTGTTCTTTGTTCTTGTCTTCTTTTTGGACCCAAGGTTACATAGTGAAACTTGAGTCCTGATTAGCTGTACCTTAACCAATCATTTTACTAAAATTTTATTAACCAATCCTAACATTGTAACAAAATTCTCCATTGAATCATACCCCACCCCCTTATTTAATTTACACCTACCAAAATCAATTATGTAACTGACAGAAACAATCAAAGAACCAGACAGAGATCATACAGACAAACAATAGGGAAGTGGGGACCATAGAGACAAAACAATAAAGAAATGAGGATTTCCCAACCACAACTATTGATAAGTGGTTTGGAATGCTACCAAACTAAGTTTTCTTTAACAATCTTAAGATCTGTTTCTTTATCTGGTGATAGTGCGGGCTATTAGGACAGGGTCTCCTTTTTAACAGCCTGATACTACATTGATTTAATGCAATTTAGATGGAATGTGATGATGTGACTTCCTGCTTCTTAGCTCATAACTCCTGCTCTCCTAATATGGCTGCAGACAAAGACCGTAGGCCTCACAATATGGCTACAGGAAAAGGCCTTATTCTTACAGGAGCAATCAGTGGAATCCCTCATTCACGGCATCAGGAAGGGAATTGCACTCGATGCAGTAACTGGTCACAGGGATGGTAAGAGATACAAGCAATGGTAGCCCCTCTGCCCCATGGGGTAGGAGAGCATGAGGCGCTGAACATTTTTCCTGGAACTGGTGAAATGAGCGTTGGGGGTGAGCAGGGGACTGACCCCTCAGGGATCACAAGCTACAAGGCAAATATCCACAGGCACCCAGGCAGCCCAGGACCCTGGTCTGATTTACGTGCAGGATTCAGATCTCAGCCACACTGGTGACAGACCAGAGTCACTGCTGGGTATGGCAGGGGGTAAGTGCGGATGGGCCAATGGGATCAGCCTCTGCCTGCGGTTACCAGCTTTGCCCGTTACTTTGGTGTACACTCATTTATTAGGGTTACTCTTCGGGGGGGGGGGGGAATTCTGTAACTCTCAATGTACTGCTTGTGTCACTTGTGTTCTCAAAGAGTGCTCAACTACTCCCTGCTGCAAGTCCACTCCCAGTGGAGCTATCCTGCAGGACCTACGTTCTTCAGGGCTGGGTTCTTCCAGCCTCAGAATCAGACTAACACGCGCGCGCACACACACACACAGGACCGGGTTAATCAGCACTCCCAAGCTGACCTCTTATATATCCCTGGACTCAGCAGGCTGGGTTGAGCAGCACCTCCAAGCTCCCACCCTCATATGCCCCCAGGTTCAGCACATCCCTGTCTCCACTTTCACGTTACAGTCGTTATGGTAGTAACCCACTTGATGAACAAACCCCACAGGATTTTTGGGTGTTGCGGGGATCTTTAGTTTAGGTACGAGGAGGAGCGTTGCTGCAGCACAACTGGGGTAGCCACAAACACCCACGGGCAGTGGGGGGTCGGGACGGGAGAGGGAGAGAGAAGCAACCAGCTTAACCATGAAAGTTATTTATTGCCAGGTAATAACCATAGGGGAGCCAAACAAAACAGTTATAACATTAAATCTAACTTAAATTTGATTATAAAAGTCAGGTTGAGAAAACTATAACTGATCACACAAGTCAGGGTCAGAAGGCTATACCGAGAGAGAGAGAGAGAGAGAGAGAGAGCTGGGTTCTCACCACTCCATGATGCTTGCATCGATCGGGGCTCCCAGGTGATGGTGGTAGCTGAGGGTCTGGAGTGCTGGAGACAGGCAGAACCCCTAGCACGATCAGTCAGGAGAAGATGAAGTCCCAATGGAACTGATGCAGATTTTGGATCCAGGCATCAGAGCACTTACTTGAGCGTGGATAGGGGGTTTTGTAGGGAAACAACAATGGTTCAAGGGAGATCACTAGATTTGTTTGTGTAAACTGATGGCTCAAGGGCATATGCCAAAGTTGTTTTGTTCAAGCTAGACAATAGGAACTGACCATTGCTGGTTATGGGTGGTGGTCCTTCCAGGGAGCTCACAATGCAATTAGGCAGTATCAGTATTTTGGATACCAATAAAGGATTTATTAAAGCTAATGATAAAAAAATTACATAACACACAGGTTAAGAAAAGAGTGTGTGTACATCTGGGTTTAGTGCTTAGATTATCCAGAAATACAAAGTTCATTTTAAAAGTAAAAGATAATGAAGTACATAATTAGCAATAACTCAAATTTAGGGGAATAAATTCAACAATACAGTTTAGATATTAGAATCCGAATACTTGGGTACATCACTCATGAAAAGTTATACAGAGAGTTTTGTCAAAAGCAAATATATCAATAAGCCTAAATTGTCTCTCAGTAATTGAGAATTTGCAGGCGTTGATTCATTAACATCTGGAGCAGAGATTCCCCCATGATGCATTGCTTCCCTGTTTTTCTGGTCCCAGAGTTCAGTGCAGTACTTACCTTGGAATCTCTGATCCCCAGTCTGTATGCTAATGGAGGTGCCGCCCTGTCCCATCTTCTGTGCCAATGAAGATAAGGGAGATGCCTTAATCCTGTCACCCTTGTCTAGAAGTGTTTAGGTGTGTCTCCCATGTCCTTTTCATAGCCTTCTTATATGTTTTTCTTCTGACTTGGTTCAAGCAGAGGCTGCAGGGTGGGGGGGAGTCCTTGATGAGTAAGACAGGCTGGATAATGTGCCCTGGTCAGGTAACACTGCCTGCCCCTGGGGGCTGGTGGCAGAGTCCAGGGCAGCTCATTAATTGGGTGTTGACACCAGAGGTCTCTTGTTATTGCTAAGGGAGAGGAGGAGGCTGCTCTGTGTCTCTCTGTGCTCAGGTTATTAGGGCTTTGGAGAGGAGCTCCCTGGGTCCGAAGCTGCTGCCTCCTGTATTTTGACCTGGGAGCCCAAACCTAGAAGCTGCTTCTTACCCAGCAGAGGAGAGACCTTTGTTAAATCCCCTCAGTGCCCAGCCCAGGTGGGGACTTGCTGCAGTGGCTGGAACCAGCCCCTGGTTCTGCACACAGCAGCCCCTGAGCCGCAGCCTGCAGGTGATGGAGAGACCTGGGGGTAAAGGGCTGGGACTGGGCAGGAAAGTGACTCAGCACAAAGGGCCCCTTTCAGGGACTGGCTGGTGAGTTTGGCCTACATGGGGAGGGGGCTCCCTGTGTGTCTGCGAGTCCCTGAGCTCCTGCCCACATGGACACAGCCAGGTTCAAACCCCTGTTAGCAGTGGCAGTGACTGAGCTGCCTAATGAAAGCAAAGGCCCAGGACAATGGTGTAGTCGCCGGTTCTCCTAAGGGAAAAGGATAAAAAGGGAGAGAGGAGAGACTGGAAGGGGAAACCAGGAAAAACAAATGGGGAGGGAGGATCCCAGATCTGCCTGGATCCATTCCCTGCATCCCCCTGGAAACAAGGGGAAGAGCTGAGCGGCGAAAAGCCAGTTCCTGACTTGGCTGAACACCACACTACTTGGGGGGAAAGGGGAGAGTTAGAGGGGTGACACGACAATGTCAGGGGGAATCCCCCAAGGTGGCTTCTTTGGTTCTGCTCTTTTTCCAGCATTGGGCTCAGAGACTCTCTTATGGGAAGAGTTTAAAAGTGACCCGTGGGGTTTAGTTACGCTGGAAGGGTCCTGGCCTGGGTGGTAATGAACTAACTCGGTTTCTTTGCAGCGTGGCAGAGTCCAGAGCGTCTGTCTGCAGGGAGAGAGCCTGGGGGGAATTGGGCTGTGACATGCACTTAAGCCCCTTCTGAAACCGTCCCAATCGCCCGAACAGGCTGAGGAATCACATCCAGATTTCCCTCGAGATCGTCCCGTCTTCCAGGGGAGAGGGAAGGGAAATGGCTGTGATGGAGTCAGCTCAGGTAGGGGATTTTCAGGGAGCTGCTGGATGGTGGGAGGGAGAGGCAGGGAGGAGACAGGGTGTGATAAACCTGCTGATTTTCTGAATAGGAAGGGGCATACCACCATTTGTCAAAGAGGTCATAACCCTCCTGGGCAGTGCTGCGAACATTTTATAGACTCCCAGTGCTAGAGCCTCAACCCACTGGCCAGAGGCTGCTGTGAAATATGAAGGGAAGCTGTTGGGATTTTTGTCCCTGTCCCTGGCTCAGAGCTCTGCTTCCTGTGTCAGCCTGTGGCTGGCAAGTGTGCGGTAATTGGTAAATGAGAAGACCCTGCCCTCCTCCATCTGCTGTGGGGGGGGACAAGGAAGTTTCACCTTCTCCCCGCCTCATGAAGACTCCTGACGCTCTGAGCAGAGTGGGGGTGGGATTCTGCTACTCTGGTCCTCCCATAGCTTCCAAGAAGTTTTTTTCTTTCTTCCTCTCCTGTGACTAGTGGGTTTGTAGCTGGGGCAGCAGGGGCTGAGTGGGGGTCTCTTGTTGTTTCAGTTGTCGGTGATCTTCGAGGAGGTGGCTGTGTATTTCACCCAGGAGCAGGGAGCTCTGCTGGACCCCAGTCAGAGAGCCCTCTACAGGGATGTCATGCAGGAGAACTATGAGATGGTGACCTCGCTGGGTAAGGGATTCCTGTCCCCACGGTTATTAGAAGCCATGAGGTCTTCATTTCTGACTCTGGTCAGGTTCTCCCCTGGTCAGTTAGATTGGAGGGAAATGGGTTCCATAATGCGCAGCTGCTACGTGAGAGAGATTTTCATTGGGACACGGGTATCAATACCTAATGGACATGCGAAACCATGCCCACCCCTCCAGCATTCGGGGGGGGGGGGGCAGAAGTTATTCATTGTCCTGTCTGTTCTGTTTCTTACTGATGCACAAAATCCCTCTTCATTTCCCTTCTTGGGAATAGCTGCAGCCCTGGGGAAGACTGTGGGCTCTGCAGATTTAGAAATAGGAAATGGTCTAACTCCAGAGCTGTGTGCGCAAACCACAAGGCCCAACAGCACATAGAACCTGGGAACTCCTTGTGAGGGCGTAACAATTCCCCCCACCTCCCCAGACCTCTGCTTCTCCCAAGAGGGCTCAGTGATCATGTTCCCGTGCTGTTGGATTCCATGTTCCCCCAGCAGATCATGGGGAGAGGTACCACTCACAGAATGCCCTTTGTGACAGACACTCTTCCAATCCGCCATGGGCCCCGACCTTGTCTCTTTTCACTCCTTGTTCAGGATTTCCCATTCCCAAACCTGAACTGATCTCCCACCTGGAACGAGGGGAAGAACTGTGGGTCCCGGATCTCCAGGTCTGTGAGGAAAGAGAGATCCTGAGAGGCAATCGCACAGGTGAGGACTGAAACAGAAACCATCTGGTGAATGAAGGAAAAAGTTGAGAATCCCAAAAATATGCTGTGAGTAAGAGCCTTTAGTTCTTCCTCACCTCAGCCAGGGTTGTAGTCAACAAATACCATTCACGGCTTTCCACCCGTCCTGTTAGCTGCAGGAGTTTCCTTCCCAACTTTCCATCCCTGGGAGTGTTTGGGTGGGATCTGGAGGCAAAATCCAGTTGCTCAGTCTTCACAATGTTAGCGTGTTGGGTTTTCCCTTGGTGCTATTCCTCTTTCTCCCCAGCACAATGACTCCTGTCTGGATTGTCTCTTTCTCCCAGCAGGTGATGAGACAGTGGATGAGAAGAAGGATGGGAATCATCATGAGGAAGTTCCTGGGCAAATGGAACCACAGGGGACCTTTGTGGGAAGAGCTGAAGGGAGTTTATCCCAGTGCTTGGAAGAGGGAGAAGCCTGTGGAAATTGGCCCAAGTCAGAGAGGCTACTGAAAAACCACCCAAGGAAGAAAGTGGATGAATCTATTACATGTGGGGGAGGAGATAAGGATCCCACAGCCCAGCAGACCAATCCCAAGGAAGAGAAACCCTATCAGTGCCTCAAATGTGGAAAAGGAATCATTCTCCGATCACCGATTGTGACATATCAGACAATCCATACTGGAGGGAAACCCCTTCAATGCTTGGCCCATGGGGAAAGCTTCAGTAACTGCTCAGATCTTAATAACCATGGGAAAAGCCACATGGGAGCGAAACCCTATCAATGCCTCGAGTGTGGAAACTGTTTGAATTGGAAGTCAGCATTAATTACACATCAGAGAATCCATACAGAGGAGAGACCACACCAGTGCTTGGACTGTGGGAAAAGTTTCATACAGAGGTCAGACCTTATTAGACATCAAGCAATCCACACAGGAGAGAGACCCCATAAGTGCTTGGATTGTGGGAAAAGTTTCATACAGAGGTCAGACCTTATTAGACATCAGGCAATCCACACAGGGGAGAGACCCCATAAGTGCTTGGATTGTGGGAAAAGTTTCATACAGAGGTCAAACCTTGTTAAACATCAAGCAATCCACACAGGAGAGAGACCACATAAGTGTTTGAACTGTGGAAAAAAATTCATACGGAAGTCACACCTTGTTAAACATCAGGCAATCCACACAGGAGAGAGACCCCACAAGTGCTTGGACTGTGGGAAAAGTTTCATACAGAGGTCACAACTTATTAAACATCAGGCAATCCACACAGGAGAGAGACCCCACAAGTGCTTGGAATGTGGGAAAAGTTTCACACAGAGATCACACCTCATTAAACATGGGAGAATCCACACAGGAGAGAGACCCCATCAGTGTTTGGACTCTGGGAAAAAAGCTTTCAGAACCAGATCAGCCCGTATTAAACATCAGGCAATCCACACAGGAGAGAGACCCCACAAGTGCTTAGTCTGTGGAAAAAATTTCATATGGAGGTCAGACCTTCTTAAACATCAGGCATTCCACACAGGAGAGAGACCCTACAAGTGCTTGGACTGTGGGAAAAGTTTCATACAGAGGTCAGACCTTATTAGACATCAGGCAATCCACACAGGAGAGAGACCCTACAAGTGCTTGGACTGTGGGAAAAGTTTCATACAGAGGTCACACCTTATTAAACATAAAGCAATCCACACAGGAGAGAGACCCCACAAGTGCTTGGACTGTGGGAAAAGTTTCATACAGAGGTCAAACCTTGATAAACATCAAGCAATCCACACAGGAGAGAGAACACATAAGTGTCTGAACTGTGGAAAAAATTTCATACGGAGGTCAGACCTTGTTAAACATCAGGCAATCCACACAGGAGAGAGAGCACACAAGTGCTTGGACTGTGGAAAAAGTTTCATACAGAGGTCAAACCTTATTAAACATAAAGCAATCCACACAGGAGAGAGACCCCACAAGTGCTTGGACTGTGGGAAAAGTTTCACACAGAGATCACACCTCATTAAACATGGGAGAATCCACACAGGAGAGAGACCCCATCAATGTTTGGACTATGGGAAACCTTTCAGAACCAGATCTACCCGTATTAAACATCAGGCAATCCACACAGGAGAGAGACCCCACAAGTGCTTGGACTGTGGGAAAAGTTTCATGTGGAGGTCAGACCTTCTTAAACATCAGGCATTCCACACAGGAGAGAGACCCCACAAATGCTTGGACTGTGGGAAAGGTTTCATACAGAGGTCAGACCTTATTAGACATCAGGCAATCCACACAGGAGAGAGACCCCACAAATGCTTGGACTGTGGGAAAAGTTTCATACAGAGGTCACACCTTATTAAACATAGAGCAATCCACACAGGAGAGAGACCCCACAAGTGCTTGGACTGTGGGAAAAGTTTCATACAGAGGTCACACCTTATTAAACATAAAGCAATCCACACAGGAGAGAGACTCCACAAGTGGTTTGTCTGTGGAAAAAATTTCATATGGAGGTCAGACCTTCTTCAACATCAAGCATTCCACACAGGAGAGAGACCCCATGAGTACTTGGAGTGTGGGAAAAGTTTCATACAGAAGTCAGACCTTATTAAATGTGGGAGAATCCACACAGGAGCTAAACTTCTGTGACACTGGGAGAGAAAGAGTTTAGCAACTTGCATGTAATAGACCCAGTTCAACCTTGAGAGATATGTTAAAAAAGTGTGTCCATGTTAGATAAGCTTTAGCTTTGAAATGTAAACTTAAGTTGTTAAAAACCTGGAAGAAGATGGTAACTGTAGTCGTCTATAGAAAGCAACAAAGAGTCCTTTGGCACCTTATAGACTAACAGAAGTATTGGAGCATAAGCTTTTGTGGGTGAATACCCACTTTGTCACACGCATGTGGTGGAAATTTCCAGAGGCAGGTATAAATATGCAGGCAAGAATCAGTCTAGAGATAATGAGGTTAGTTCAATCAGGGAGGATGAGGCCATCTTCTAGCAGTTGAGGTATGTACACCAAGGGAGGAGAAACTGCTTTTGTAGTTGCCTAGCCATTCACAGTCTTTATTTAATCCTGAGCTCATTGTGTCAAATTTGCAAATGAACTGAAGTTCAGCAGTTTCTCTTTGGAGTCTGGTCCTGAAGTTTTTTTGCTGCAGGATCCCCTTGTAAATTTACTATTGTGTGTCCAGGGAGGTTGATGTGTTCTCCTACAGGTTTTTGTATATTGCCATTCCTAATATCTGACTTCTGTCCATTTATTCTTTTATGTAGGGATTGTCCAGTTTGGCGGATGAACATAGCAGAGGGGCATTGCTGGCACACGATGGTGTATGTTACATTGGTGGACGTACAAGTGAATTAACCGCTGATGTTGTGGCTGATCTGGTTAGGTCCTGGGATGGTGTCGCTGGTGTAGATATGTGGGCAGAGTTGGGATTAAGGTTTGTTGCATGCATTGGTTGCTGAGTTAGAGTTACTATGGTGCGGTGTGTGGTTGTTGGTGAGAATATGCTTAAGGTTGGTGGTTTGTCTGTGGGCGAGAACTGGCCTGCCTCCCAAGGCCTGTGAAAGCGAGGGATTGTTGTCCAGGATGGGTTGTAGATCACTGATGATGTGTTGGAGAGGTTTAAGCTGAGGACTGTAGGTGATGGCCAGTGGAGTTCTGTTGGTTTCTTTCTTGGGCTTGTCTTGCAGCAGGAGGCTTCTGGGTACACGTCTGGCTCTGTTGATTTGTTTCCTTATTTCCTCGTGCGGGTATCATAGTTTTGATAATGCTTGGTGAAGATCTTATAGGTGTTGGTCTGTGTCTGAGGGTTTGGAGCAAATGCGGTTATACCTCAGCGCTTGGCTGTAGACGATGGATCATGTGGTGTGTCCAGGATGGAAGCTTGTTACCAAAATATCGGGTCCGCCTAGCTGAGAGCCAATAACAGCCACACAGGGATAAGGGAAAGGTTGCTTTATTCTACAGAAGAAAGGAGAGCTTTGCACCTTGGTATAAAACTTTGTTTTACACACATTTTATAGATTTTTTTATATATACACATTTAGACAAAGGCCCTTGCCATGTTAACACTTGATTGGTGGTTGCCAGACCCGTGCTTCTGCAATCTGGTCAGTGAATACCGGCTTGGGGCTAGTTCCCTCCGTCTCAAGGCAGAGGAGAGAAGATAGTTCAAAAGTTCAGGATGCTGTGTACTTGAGGTATCTGCTTCCCCCTAATGGCCACTGGCTGCCATAAAGGCTGCTAGCTGTTAGGGACGGTCACTAGTAACTTTTACAGTCCCCCCTTCAGGCCTGACAAGCTCACAAATGAACCGCAGGGCTGCTAGGGTCTTTGGGTAGCACTTCTTTTATCTGTGAGAAAAGAAACCTAACACATTTCATTAATGCCTGGCAGTGGTTCGCGGATTTGTCTAGCACGCAAGTCCTGGACCTTTCTTGTTTTATTGATATTTTTTAACTTCTGCCCATTCAGTTTTCCGTATTACTTGTAAGGAGAGTACTTCAGAGAGATTTGCAGGTACAGCCCACAACCCTATTCCTTCCTCAGAGCGGATTTTTTGACACAGCCAACAATCATACAAGTGTTCCAATGTGACCATTCGCTGAAGAGGTTTAGTGGCTGGTTGTGGGTTCGCTTGTACAAGGGGCAGACCCAAAAGTAATAGCCACTGCAGCACCGTCTGAGAACCCATAGTTATAAAGTCTTAGGACTTTGTTTGCCAGAACAGAAGCTTTAGTCCCTCAAGAGGTTTAGCTTTCCAGGTATTGTTTGCTTCTGGCTCTTCCAGGTCGCGGTGGGAAGAGCTGGCGGTGCTCCCTCGATGTCCGAAGTCGTCTGCTTCTGGCCCCGTCCTAGGGGCTAGCTTCACTCGAGTGTGGTGTATCCAAGTGTCTCGCTTTTTTACTTGAATGGCAGTGTGAGAGGTTTGAAGGACTTGGAAAGGGCCCACCCACCGGGGTTGGAGAGGCTCGTGTTTCCACTTTTTTACATAGACCCAGTCTCCTGGAGCGATCCGGTGTGCAGGGACATCAGCAGGTAGGGACTGAAATTGAGCTGCATACCTGCTGGAATGGCAGTCAGGATTGTGTGAGGGTTAGGCACCACGTTGTGTCTAGTCTTGACGACTTTATTCACTGCAAGTAAGTCTTGGACAAATCGGTATACCGGTTTTTCCTCTGAGTCCATGTCAGGTTTTCTGACTGGCAGAATGGGAGTATTGAAAGGAGATTTGGTGTGAACCAGCACTCCCAACCGCAGGAATGTGGTGAAAAGACAAACAGAGCTTCTCGGGGGATGGGATTCTGACAAATTCGAGGAATGTCAATGTCTGGCTTCAAGGTTATACCCACTGGCTCTGTCTGGAGAGTACCCAAGTCTGCCTTTGAAGTGCCCCACAGGGAGATGTTTACTTCCTGTCTGAGTCGCTCGGGTAGGATTGGGTCCGCAGGCAGGATCGAGTCCTCTTAAACTTGGGTCAGAACAGCACACAGCTGGGGAAGTTGGGTTTGAGGCAACCAAAGAATGATTTTGTCATTTGAAAAGAAAATCTGACCACGTAGTTTACACAACAGGTCTCTGCCTAAGAGGTTAACTGGGGAATCCGGGGTTAGCAGAAAGGCATGGTGGGCAGAGACACTAGAGATTTCTACAGCAGTCTCCTGTAATACAGAACAATCAAATGGCTTTCCGCCTATACCCATTACCAGAATGCTTTTATCCGTGAGGCTTTCTCTTTTTGGCTTGGCAGTAACAGTAGAAAGGGCAGCCCTGAATCCAAAAGACAAGAATAGGCGGTTCCTCCCAATGTTAGGCGAACCTGGGGGTCTGTGGAGGAACAAACATAAGTACCCACTCTTTCTCTTCCGTGCGCAATAGGCAATCTAAAAGTTGGCCCACGTCTTGCCAATCAGGATTATGAGACTGGAAAATGGCACGGAATCGCCTGTGAACGACGTTCGGGTCGTCCCTAAGGCGAGGCGTAGTGGTTTGCCAGTTCATAAGGTCTGCAGTGGTAAAGGGGACATGAACATAATGGTCTAAAACATTCACATCCGTTGTAGGGACTGGGATGGTCCGGAGGGGTGCTTGGATATTAATTACCTTTTCCCCATAGAGTGCCCCCTTCCTTGTATGGGACGGACTAAGGATGGGAACAGACAGGGAAGTAGTGTACCCACTGCTGGTGGCTCCACTAGCTGATTCGCTGACCTGCATTGTGGCATCCTCAATCTTTGTTGGCGGGATCTGTCTCGGTGGGGAACTGCTGCCTCGGGCTTCGTTGAGGAGGGTACCGGATCCGCCGCAATTGGTAATGCTGCCACCGGGGGTGGCCATGGTCTAGGGCAATATATGGGGGGGGATATCCTACCAACAATCAGCTTCATGAGGGGCAGAAGCTTTCGGGAATAGAGGGACCTGAATCTGTACCTTCTTCAAGCGATGATGAGCCTCATCGTCCCACAAAAACCAATAGTCCATTTGCCCCGGCGCTTGGTTTTCCAATGTCAGGTGCAAGGGGGTTAAATGGGTAGGAATATCAAAGGAGCCATACTCGGGCCATGCAGTCCCCAGGGCTGGCCAATCCTGGGTGCAAAGTTGTAAAAAACGCTTCCTTCACATCCCCTTTTGAATACCGGGTAAGGGCCATTTGTTTAACATATAATTCAAAGGACTATCCTTAGAGGGTTTTACCAGAGACCCACCCATCTGCCTGCTGATACTCTAACAGAGAATTACACAGAGAACAGAAGGAATTATGGCCTAATAGGATCCTATTACAGGAATTTCTACTAATACTGATCGCTACAGGGGACGGGACAGAAGGATCCCAATTCGACCTCAGAGCTTCATCGCACGTGATGGCTTCCACTCTGAGGAATTACGAATGAAAGGCTCAGTTCCATCCACACACCTAACACCAAATGTATAAGACAGAAATTCATTAACCGGTTAACCAGAACAGAACCAGATAGTGTCTCCTTATCCTATTAGGGCTCACCTTATCGGAGCATGAACCCCAGGGACCACGGTGAAGTAGAGAAAAGGGGCGAAACACCCCGTTGGTGCCGTTCCCAGTTCGCCGCCGCCATCCAATGTCCGAGCTAGGAGACTCACATCTCGGTCGCCAGAAACTGTTACCAAAATATCGGGTCCGCCTATCTGAGAGCCAATAACAGCCAGACAGGGATAAGGAAAAGGTTGCTTTATTCTGCAGAAGAAAGGAGAGCTTTGCACCTTGGTATAAAAACTTTGTTTTACACACATTTTATAGATTTTTTTATATATACACATTTAGACAAAGGCCCTTGCCATGTTAACACTTGATTGGTGGTTGCCAGACCCGTGCTTCTACTATCTGGTCAGTGAAAACCAGCTTGGGGCTAGTTCCGTCTGCCTCAAGGCAGAGGAAAGAAGACAGTTCAAAAGTTCGGGATGCTGTGTACTTGAGGAATCTAATTCCCCCAATGGCCGCTGGCTGCCACAAAGACTGCTAGCTGTTAAGGGGGGTCACTAGTAACTTTCAAAAGCTGAAGGCATGAAGGTAGACCAAGCGGTGAGTGGGTTTTTGGTACAGGGTGGTGTTAACGTGACAGTCACTTATTTGAATCATGGTGCGTAGGAAATGGACCTCCCTTGTAGATTGGTCCAGGCTGAGGTTGATGGTGGGGTGGAAACTGTTGAAGTCATG
The DNA here is from genome assembly GCF_027887155.1 of Malaclemys terrapin pileata. Classification (NCBI taxonomy): domain Eukaryota; kingdom Metazoa; phylum Chordata; order Testudines; family Emydidae; genus Malaclemys; species Malaclemys terrapin. The sequence continues at coordinate 39,903,355 of NC_071517.1, read as the reverse complement.
CTCCAATACTTCTCTTAGTGTTTAAGGTGCCACAGGACTCTTTGTTGCTTTTTATAGATCCAGACTGACACAGTTACCCCTCTGATACTTGTAGTAGTCTGTGTTTGCCTTTATCTTGTTAGAGGTTACCAATGGAACCAAACAGTTCCTGTCTAGTGCTGTATTCTGTTAATTCAGATATCAAAAGGGAATAATAACATTTAGATGAAACTTGGGTGTAATAATGTCATTGCATGTCTCTTTAAAGTTTGTGGTAAACTGTCTATGAACTTCTTTATGGATAATTACAGTATGTTAATCCATGTAGTTAATTACTGGTGATGTTTAGGAAATAGAAGGTTACTTCAAAAGCCTAGTGAACAATAGTTCTCCCAAGGACAGCCTGCTGATGAGAGGCTGCAAAAATCTGAATAAAAACTCTTGGGACCTGATCCTTTTCTCTCCGATCTTGTTAAGCTTTATTCAGAGGAAGTTTGAGTCATAAGATGGAGATCTCCAGTCCCATCTGGACTTCCCTGATATCGAACATTTTTACATGGACTATAACCTCGTGAAAGGATTCTGAAAAGGACTCTTTACAATTAAAAAAAAAAAAAGAAAAGGAGTACTTGGGGCACCTTAGAGACTAACAAATTTATTAGAGCATAAGCTTTCGTGGACTACAGCCCACTTCTTCGGATGCAAGTGGGCTGTAGTCCACGAAAGCTTATGCTCTAATAAATTTGTTAGTCTCTAAGCTGCCACAAGTACTCCTGTTCTTTTTGCGGATACAGACTAACACGGCTGCTACTCTGAAACTTTACAATTCTAAAGCAACATCTCTACAGTGAAACTGACCTAAGGACTCTATTCATGTCTGTATGTATAATGATCTTTTAACCAATACTCTCACTCTTTTTTCTTCTTTTAATAAATCTTAGTTTAGTTAATAAGAATTGGCTGTAAAACTGTATTTGGGTAAGAACTGAAGTATTCATTAACTTGGTGAGTAATGCGGCAAACAGCAGAGGCTAATAGCGGGATCTGTCAGAGAGGAGGTACGCTAAGTTCTGCATTGGGGGCTGTTTGAGTGAGTATCTGAGTGTCTGTTGCAGAGGACAGCTTGTCAGTTTGACCATGTGCTTGAGTGTTTGATTGTTTGTTTGAACGGTGTGAATTGGGAGTGCTTTGTTCCAGGTGGGCCTGACTGGTATAAAAAGGCAGTCAGCAGTGAACAGCGGAGGCTAGCAGGGGGAGTTTGCCTGGGGGTTCACCTCAGGAGAGACCACTGAGGCTTGCATCTTGCAGGCTTCTGTGAGTTGCTGCAAGAGCTGAGGAAGCTCTTAGAAGGAAGCAGTTATGGAAGGTGAGCGTTCAGTTGTTGTAACCTGCACAAGTTGTGCCATGTTTGTCTTTCTTCCATAGGACAGAATCGACAAAGTGAAAGCTGATCTCCATATTGGAAGAGAAGGTTTGAGGTCTGGAGAAACAAGTATCGACCATGCGTTGCATATGAGAAAATGAAGATTTCCTGGACAGATGTCAGGATATGCTTCTACGGGCACAACGTTCTGAAGATTTGGAGCTGGCTGCCCAGAAGGGACAGAGGGACGGTGAAGAAATTTGGCAGCATGTGATCTCCAGAAGAAGAAAGAGGAGCGTCCATGTACCAGCAATGGAGATACAGGTGAGCAACCGTTTTCATGTTCTCTCCAAAGGTACTAATGCGGAGAGTGGACTAGATGAGACATCTGAGGGAAGGGAGCAGAAGGAGGCTCCACCGATTAGAAGGCATGAGATGCACTGTGCTAGGGATGGGGGTTCCAAAACCACCGCTCCCAAGAGAAGGAAGAGGGTGGTGGTGGTCGGGGGCTCCCTTCTCAGGGGGACTGAGTCATCTATCTGCCGCCCCGACCGAGAAAACGGAGAGGTCTGCTGCTTGCCAGAAGCTAGGATTCATGATGTGACAGAGAGACTGCCGAGACTCATCAAGCCCTCGGATCGCTACCCCTTCCTGCTTCTCCTTGTGGGCACCAATGATACTGCCAAGAATGACCTTGAGCCGATCACTACAGACTGCGTGGCTCTGGGAAGTAGGATAAAGGAGTTTGAGGTGCAAGTGCTGTTCTCATCCATCCTCCCTGTGCAGGGAAAAGGCCTGGATAGAGACCACCGAATTGTGGAAGTCAACGAATGGCTACGCAGGTGGTGTCAGAGAGAAGGCTTTGAGTTCTTCGACCGTGGGATGGTGTTCCAAGAAGGAAGAGTGATAGGCAGAGATGGGCTCCACCTAACCAAGGGAGGGAAGAGCATCTTCGCAAGCAGGCTGGCTAACCTAGTGAGGAGGGCTTTAAACTAGGTTCACCAGAGGAAGTAGACCAAAGCCCTGAGTTATGTGGGGAAATAGGATACGGGGAGGAAGCACGAGCAGGAGAGTGCAAGAGGGTAGGACTCCCGTCTCAGATTGAGAAAGCGGGACAATCAGTGAGTTCTCTTAAGTGCCTGTACACAAATGCAAGAAGCCTGGGAAACAAGCAGGGAGAACTGGAAGTCCTGCCACAGTCAAGGAACTATGATGTCATTGGAATAACAGAGATTTGGTGGGATAACTCACATGACTGGAGTACTGTCATGGATGGATATAAACTGTTCAAGAAGGACAGTACAGGGCAGAAAAGGTGGGGGAGTTGCATTGTATGTAAGAGAGGAATATGACTGCTCAGAGCTCCGGTATGAAACTGAAGAAAAACCTGAGAGTCTCTGGATTAAGTTTAGTAGTGTGAGCAACAAGGGTGATGTCATGGTCGGAGTCTGCTATAGACCACCAGACCAGAGGGATGAGGTGGACGAGGCTTTCTTCCGGCAACTAGCAGAAGTTACTAGATCGCAGGCCCTGGTTCTTATGGGAGACTTGAATCACCCTGATATCTGCTGGGAGAGCAACACAGCAGTGTACAGACAATCCAGGAAGTTTTTGGAAAGTGTAGGAGACAATTTCCTGGTGCAAGTGCTGGAGGAACCAATTGGGGCAAAGCTTTTCTAGACCTGCTGCTCACAAACTGGGAAGAATTACTAGGGGAAACGAAAGTGGTTGGGAATCTGGGAAGCAGTGACCATGAGATGGTCAAGTTCAGGATCCTGACACAAGGAAGAAAGGAGAGCAGCAGAATACAGACCCTGGACTTAAGAAAAGCAGACTTTGACTCCCTCAGGGAACTGATGGGCAGGATCCCCTGAGAGAATAACATGAGTGGGAAAGGAGTCCAGGAGAGCTGGCTGTATTTTAAAGAATCCCTATTGAGGTTGCAGGAAAAAAACATCCCAATGTGTAGAAAGAATAGTAAATATGGCAGGCGACCAGCTTGGCTAAACAGTGAAATCCTTGCTGATCTTAAATGCAAAAAAGAAGCTTACAAGAAGTGGAAGATTGTACAAATGACCAGGGAGGAGTATAAAAATATTGCTCAGGCATGCAGGAGTGAAATCAGGAAGGCCAAATCACACTTGGAGTTGCAGCTAGCAAGAGATGTTAAGAGTAACTCAAGGAAAGTGTGGGCCCCTTACTGAATGAGGGAGGCAACCTAGTGACAGAGGATGTGGAAAAAGCTAATGTACTCAATGATTTTTTTGCCTCTGTCTTGACAAAAAAGGACAGCTCCCAGACTGATGCACTGGGCAGCACAGTATGGGGAGAAGTTGACCCGCCCTCTGTGGAGAAAGAAGTGGTTCGGGACTATTTAGAAAAACTGGACAAGTACAAGTCCATGGTGCTGGATGCGCTGCATCCGAGGGTACTAAAGGAGTTGGCAGATGTGATTGCAGAGCCATTGGCCATTATCTTTAAAAACTCATGGCGATCAGGGGAGGTCCCGGATGACTGGAAAATGGCTAATGTAGTGCTCATCTTTTAAAAAGAGAAGGAGGAGGATCTGGGGAACTACAGACCAGTCAGCCTGACCTCAGTCCCTGGAAAAATCATGGAACAGGTCCACAAGGAATTAATTCTGAATTTCTTAGAGGAGAGGACAGTGATCAGGAACAGTCAGCATGGATTCACCAAGGGCAAGTCATGCCTGATTAACCTAATTCCCTTCTATGAGGAGATAACTGGGTCTGTGGATGAGGGGAAAGCAGTGGATGTGTTATTTCTTGAGTTTAGCAAAGCTTTTGATACGGTCTCCCACAGTATTCTTGCCAGCAAGTTAAAGAAGTACGGGCTGGATGAATTAACTATACGGTGGATAGAAAGCTGGCTACATCGTCGGACTCAACGGGTATTGATCAACGGCTCCATGTCTAGTTGTCAGCCCGTTTCAAGCGGAGTGCCCCAAGGGTCGGTCCTGGGGCCGGTTTTGTTCAATATCTTCATTAATGATCTGGAGGATGGGGCTGATTGCGCTATCAGCAAGTTTGCAGATGACAGCAAACTGGGAGGAGTGGTAGATACGCTGGAGGGTAGGGATAGGATACAGAGGGACCTAGACAAATTAGAGGATTGGGCCACAAGAAACCTGATGAGGTTCAGCAAGGACAAGTGCAGAGTCCTGCACTTAGAACGGAAGAATCCCATTCATTTTTACAGACTAGGGACCAAATGGCTAGGCAGCAGTTCTGCAGAAAAGGACCTAGGGGTTACAGTGGATGAGAAGCTGGATATGAGTCAACAGTGTGCCCTTGTTGCCAAGAAGGCTAACGGCATTTTGGGCTGTATAAGTATGGGCATTGCCAGCAGATCGAGGGACGGGATCACTCCCCTCTATTCGACATTGGTGAGACCTCATCTGGAATACTGTGTCCAGTTTTGGGCCCCACACTACAAGAAGGATGTGGAAAAATTGGGAAGAGCCCAGCGGAGGGCAACAAAAATGATTAGGTAGCTGGAGCACATGACTTATGAGGAGAGGCTGAGGGAACTGGGATTGTTTAGTCTGCAGAAGAGAAGTATGAGAGGGGATTTGATAGCTGCTTTCAACTACCTGAAAGAGGGCTCCAAAGAGGATGGATCCAGACTGTTCTCAGTGGTACCTGATGACAGAACAAGGAGTAATGGTCTCAAGTTGGAGTGGGGGTTTAGGTTGGATATTAGGAAAATCTTGTTCATTAGGACGATGGTGAAGCACTGGAATGGGTTACCTAGGGAGGTGGTGGAATCTCCTTCCTTCGAGGTTTTAAAGGTCAGGCTTGACAAAGGCCTGGTTGGGATGATTTAGTTGGGATTGGTCCTGCTTTGAGCAGGGTGTTGGGCTAGAAGACCTCCTGAGATCCCTTCCAACCCGGATATTCTATGATTATATGATTCTTTGGGATTGGTAGAACTTTTTATAAAATAAATATGATGGGGATTACTGAAAACATTGTTCAACTGGGCTGTCTGGGAGGGAGCGCCAGGTTAGGTTGCTTCAAGGGAGCTGTGCTTTGGCCTGTGTAGCCCAGTAAGGTATTGTAAAAGCTGTCTTGCTGCTGGCTTGGTGAATCGAAGTGTTGGAATATCCACCAATTTTGAGGATTGACTGCCTCATTCTTTGCAGTTTGCCTTAAATGAGCAATCTCAGTATGCCCCCACCCCCCAAGATCATGGTCACAACTTCATATATACCTTTCCTGTGAGAAAAGTTTCATTCAGTGATCGCACCTCATTAAACATCAGAGAATCCACCTGGATGTGAGAGACCCTAGGAATAGCTTGACTGCAGGAAAAGATTCAATCTGAATTCACACATCAGTGATCTGCACAACAGAGAGACCTTGAATGCCCTGGAAGCTTCATTTGGTGTTCCCAGAGTATCAGGCATCTGCAAATCAACACAGGGAAGTGACTGCTGCGATGTTCTCAGTGTGGGAAATGCTCCAAATTGCACAAATGCCCGGTTGGACATTACAGACTCCTCACAGCAGGGAAATTCTCTCAGGACCCTGACTAGGGCTGGCCCTGGTGACAAACCCGTTTCCTCATTCCCACACACATCAGGGGCATTTGGCTCCCAAGGATCCAGCTGTCCATGGCTGGGGTGAGGATCCAGGATCAGCCGAGCATCAGCTGGTCAGTGACCCTCTGGCTCTGCCTCAGGGCCGGTGGAAGGATGTTTTACGCCCTATGCGAAACTTCCACCTTGCGCACCACCCCCGTCTTCGAGCCCCCATCCTGAGGTGCCCCCCCCAGCAGCAGCTCCCCTCTCCTCCCTGAGGCGCCCCCCCTCTGTCAGCTACCCTCCTCCGCCCTAAGGCACCCCCCGCCCACCCTAGCTCGCCCCTGCTCCGCCTCCTCCCCGAGCACACCTTCGCTGCTTCACTTCTCCCACCTCCCAGGTTTGTGGCACCAATCAGCTTAGGCACCGCAAGCCTAGGAGGCGGGAGAAGTGAACCAGCGATGGCGTGCTCAGGGAGGAGGTGGGGCAGGGGTGAGCTGGGGCGGGGAGTCCCCCTGCATGCTGCCTCCCCCCTTGCTGCAGGCGGCCCTCGCCACGCTCCACTGCCCAAGGTCCCTGCATCTAAATGCCGGCGGCAACCATGGCGGCGGAAGATTTGGCCACCACGGTCGCTGCTGGAAAAATTGGTGCCCCCTAAATCCTGGTACCCTAGGCGACTGCCTAGGTCACCTAAATTGTTGCACCGGCCCTGCTCTGTCGGGTCTAAGCAAACCCCAGGCAGAGGAGGAGATGCCCCGATCAGCCCCTCCCCCCTGCTGCAGCCCTGGCTGCTGAGCTGATGGGCCACAGGTGGGGCGAGGGGGAGAGAAACTCCTCCAGATGCTCTCTGTGCCTGACTGAAGTTCCCTCCTCTCCCTCCCCGTCCCAGCCGGGATCCCCCTACCATGGAAATGAGGACATGGACACTTGGGCCAGGCCCCACACATTACCAGCTTGGGGTGTCTGCCTGGTTTTCTGCCAGTCTGCCCACAGGTTGGCACTTATAGCTGTGAAACACTGCAGAGAGCGTGACAAACCAACCTGGAGCATCTTATCTATTTTGATCACCGCCGATTAGCAGAGTGATCGTTAGTCCCTGATTTCCCCCTTTGGGGCCAGATTGTCTCATTCCCAGATAGTCTCACATTACTCTAGGCCCTGGTAAAAAACATTGAGTGTTCGTACATTTTTTCCCTTATGGGCTAGAATCCAACATATACTAAAAAAATGGGAGCAGGGACGGTAAAATGTGGTGTTTTAGCTTCTGTGCTATTTCAGGTTGATGGGGTGAGTCTGAGGGATTCCCTCCTTCCCCCAACACCATCACCCTCCACTCTCCAGACAGCAGCCTCTGTCCCAGAAATGGAGAGTTTTATCCTGGCCCTTTTCTACCCCTCCACCTCCCACGGAATCACTTTCCACCATGTCCCTGGCTCTCCATGCCTAGGAATCACAGTTCTGATGTCTATGATCCTAAGTCAGGGCTGGAAAAGGAAGTGTCACAAACTAAGAAGGGAATTCAAATGAATCTGAAGGCACATTTTGACATTTCTGATCTTATAGCCCTGTTTTCATCTATTGGTAAAATTAATTCCAGTTTTTGTCTAGGCTAGCCCAGATCATTTGTAGATGGGAAGGTTTTTTTTTAATGATGCTGTTGAAAATTTTTAACTATCAGGACTAACTCATGAGACGAGAAGTAAAGCAGGTTTAGCCCCTTTAGTTGAAAATGCGTACTTATTTTCTGGATTTTGAGTCTTCAGATTCTCTGGGATTTCACTTTATGAATGTGAAAGTGTTTTATAATCTGCCCTGGATTGTGGGCTTTTCTCTGTTCCCCAAAGGCCATTTGGTCACATACTTAGATATTAGATTAGTGTGACAGGATGTAGCTCAGATTTTTTGAGGGCTTCATGAGGCAAATGTTCATTTGCCAGAACAGTCCTTTTCTAATTTATTTTTGAGCTTTTTCTGCCCCTTGTTGTGTGATTGTTTTCTTTGAACAATGACAATGAACAAACACTGAGGGTGCGAGCTAGATTCACACTCCCAGAGGCAGACACTGAAATGGACAATGAAATTCCCGCCTGATCGCTGCAGTGATGTGAGACATAGCCAGGAGGGGGAGACAGGGCCAGTGGAGCCACTAGGCGAACTAGGCGGTCACCTAGGGCACCAAGTGGTTGGGGGCGTCCGAGATTTTTCCTCCCTCTCCTCCCTTTCCCTCACTCAGAGTGCAGCGTGGCTAATTGGGCATCTGGGCCTGATTTAGCCACTCGCATTGGCCTCCAGCAGGCAGAGTCCCTCCCCCGCTCTCCCCTCCCCTTGCCTCAGCGTTGCATCACCAGCATGCTGCAGGAGAGGGGCTGTGGTCTCTGCAGCCTGCCTGTTTTGGCTCCACATGGAGCCAGCGGCGGGAGCGCCATGGTGGCAAGGGGAATCCGGGTGGCTGTCAGGGGGTGGGGGGCAGGGTTGGATGTGTTGTGGGCTCTGGGGGGCTGTCGGGGTGGGGGGAGGGTTGGATGGGTCGGGAGTTCTGCGGGGGCTGTCAGGGGGCGGGGGAGGGTTGGATGGGTCGGGAGCTCTGGAGGGGGGCTGTCAGGGAGGGTTGGATGGATCGGGAGGTCTGGGGGGCTGTCAGGGGGCGGGGGAGGGTTGGATGGGTCGGGAGTTCTGGGGGGGTTGTCGGGGCGGGGGGAGGGTTGCATGGATTGGGAGTTCTGGGGGGTGTCTGTCAGGGGGCGGGGAGTGGTTGGATGGGGTGTGGAAGTCCCGGGGGTCTGTCTGGTGGCGGGGGTGTGGATAAGGGTTGGGGCAGCCAGGGGACAGCTAGGGGGTCCGGTCCTAGGGGGGCAGTTAGAGTGCGAGGGGGTCTCAGGAGGCGGCAGTCAGGGGGCAAGGAGCAGGGGGGGTTGGAGGTTCTGAAGGGGGCGGAAAGTGGGAGGGAGTGGATGGGGGCTGGGTTCTCCCCCCGTTCTCTTTGATTGTTGAAATATGGTAACTCTAATAAAGCGGTGTTCTGGCTCGGCAGGGAGGAGCCGCCTTCTGGAGGCACCGGAGAGACAGAGCGTCGGTTTGCGGGGGCGGTGAGCCCCAGCCATGGAGGAGCCGGCACGGCACAGGGGGCAGCAGCCCTGCAAAGGTGGTGGCGCGGCTAGCGGAGAGCAGCCGTGCCCTGCGCCCCTCCTGCCCAGGCTGCGGCCTGGCGTGCCCCTGTACGGGGAGACTTTGACAAACCAGTAAAGTGCCTAAAACCACTATGGCTTATTCAGGGCTGGTGCAACCATAAGGCAAACTAAGCGACCACCTAGAACGCCTAGTGGTTTGGGGCGCGTAAAAGCAGGCTCAGTTCCAAATCCACGTGGTGCATGGTGCTCCGGCACCAGCAATATTCAGAGCCAAGGGCCCAACTCCAGCAGTACTTGGGGCCGCGTGTCCCCCCCGGCCCCACCTGCAGCCCCGCCAAGACTTCCCCAAGTGTCCCCTGGCCCCGACTTGCTGCCCCACCCCCTGCTCGCCTTTCACTGGCCCCTGGAGTCTCTGTCCAGGAGCAGAACCTGTCTGTCTTTGTTTCCTCCATGCTGCTTCCCTGCAACAACTGTTGCTGCAGTGTCCTACTGCCCCCCTTTTCCACTGCCAGGGCAGACTGACTCTGAGCCTGCCTTTCCCCCTCAGACCCTTTCATTTTCCAATGGGACCCTCTAGCAGCACAGGGGACCCCCCTGCCCGCAGTCACTGCTCCTGCCCCATGCAGGGCAAGGAGGCACCCCCATCTCTCACCCCCAGCGAGGCTACGGTCAGGGGCAACAGCAGGGGAGGAGGCACACACAGTGCCCCACCATGGGGGAGGCGAGGGAGATTCCAGAACCTGAGAGGGACCCTAGGAGCACATGCAGTGACAGTGGTGGGGATGAGTGTGCTGCTGGGGGGGCGGGAAATGGGGGCTCGTATCCCAGAGCTTGCTGCTGCTGGCAGGGAAAGAGCTGGGAGAGTCCTCCTCTCTGGCCCCTGTACCAGAGCAGTCTGCCTGTATCCCAAATTCATCCCCAGCTCTGCCCGACCCCAGAGCCCACACCCCTAGCCAGAGCTTTCACCCCCACTGCACTCTCTGCCTGAGCCCTGAGCCCCTCCAGCACCCCAAACATTGTATCCCCAGCCCCAGACAGAGCCCTCACCCCCTACACCACTACTCTCACCCTGAGCCCCTCCCACACTCCAAACCCCTCATCTGCAGCAACACCCCACAGCCCTCACCCCTGCACCCCATCCCTCTGCACCCCTCCCATCCCAAAACTCCCTCCCAGAGTCTGCACCCCAATCCCCTGCCCCAGCCTAGGGCTTGCACGCCAGATCTCCTCCCTCACCCAAACTCCCTCCCAGAGCCTTGGGCAGGTTGGGGGCGGAGTTTGAGCAGGAGCGGGTTCTGGGCACCACCAAAATTTCTACAAACTTGCCACCCCTGTGAGGAGGTGGAGTGAAGGTGAGCTGGGGCGGGAGCGGGGATGCGGGGAGGACCGCCTGCAGTAACAGGGGGGACGCACAGGGGAACCGCTGCCCGCCCCAGATCACCTCCACTCTGCCTCCTCCGCTGAGCACACAGCCCCCGCTCTAAGTCTCCTCCAATCAGCGTCGCAAGCCTGGGAGGGGAGGAGAATTAGAGCGGCGCCCGCGTGCTCAGCAGAGAAGGCAGAGCCGAGGTGAGCTGAGGGGGGTCCCTGGGCGGGGTTAGCTACCGCAGAGAGGGAGGGTTCTCCCTGGGCGGGGTTAGCTGCAGAGGGGGAATAGCTGCTACTGGGGAGGCTTCCAGGCAGGGGTTGGGTTAGCTGCCATGGGGGGGCAGGATTAGCTGGGTGAGAGGGGGGCGCAAGGTGGAAATTTCGCCTAGGGCGTAAAGCTTCTTTGCACCTGCCCTGGGCTTATTGTTAAAAGCAACGCCGTCAGCAAGCTGTAAATTTTCCATTTAGCAATCTCAACTTGGCCAAAACAGAAGGGGAGGGGGTTTTGGGTGCCACAGAAAGGGCAGCTTGACCCCGCATCCGTCCTGATAAGAATTGTGTTAAAGTTGCTGATACATTCATTTGAAAAGAGCAGGATGTACCCTCAGGAATGTCTCAAGGTCTCAAGGGTCTCAAGGCTGCAGGTTCTGGAAAGACCCACACCTGCTTAATCAATACTGAGCTTTGGTAATTATCGAGGGTTGGGGGTGTTTTACTAACCTGTTGCGGACGTGTGTAAGTGCTTGAGACTAGTAAAGTTTAGCTTTAAGTGAAAGCAATCTTGTGTTGTCCTGTTTGTGCCAGCCATCGATCAGTCGCCGGCCGTGTCTCCCCTGATTTATTTCCTGACACCTCCTTGCACAGAGTAACAGTTACCAAGAGCTTTGGGTTGAAATAACCCCGGGTAACACCCGCATCCGGGGGCTCCTGCAGGTTGCAGCAGATGCATGTGGTCGGCAGCCCCCATGCGCCCCCCGGCTCCTCACTCACCACGCTTGGGATCTGCGGCTCCCGGGCATGTGAGCCGCCGCCAGGGCGCAGGGCCCGGAGCCTGCTCCGGGAGGGGCAGTGGCGGTGGTGGCTCACACTCCCAGGAGCTGCAGAGCCCAAGCACGGCAAGTGGGCAGCTGTGGGTCGCATGGGGCGCTGGCGCCCACATGCATCTGCTGCAGCCTTCAGGAGCTCCCAAGGGGAGGAGGGGCACCGGGCTGCAGCCTGGGCAGGAGGTGTGGTTGACAGGGCCGGCTCCAGGCACGAGCTTGGCAAGCAGGTGCTTGGGGTGGCCACTCTGGAGAGGGGTGGCACGTCCAGCTATTCAGCGGCAATTTGGCGGAGGGTCCCTCACTCCTGCTCAGAGCGAAGGACCTCTGCTGAATTGCCACTGCAGATCGCGATTGCGCCTTTTTTTGGGGGGGGGGCTGCTTGGGGTGGCAAAAACCTTGGAGCCGGCCCTGGTGGCTGCTCCCCGCTTGCCGTGCCACCTCCTTTGCAGGGCTGCTGCCCCCCTGCACTGTGCTGGGGCTCACTGCCACCACTAGCGGGATGCTCTGGCTCTCCAGTACCTCCGGAAGGCGGCCCCTCCCTGCCGAGCTGCTGCAGCGGCCCAAGCCTGGCAAAGCCAGTGAGTGGGGTCGGGCCGGGGCTGCTGGAGTGGGGTGGGAAGGCTCACGGGGGGCTTTGCACCCTCCAGCTGAGTTCAGGGGTGGGGAGGGGGAAACCTGGTCTGGGGAGCAGCCCCTGGCCACGGCTGGCCCCTGGGGACTATAAAGGCTTATTGTGATTTGCCCCTCAATGAACTGATGTGCCGGGGGGGCGCAAGGTGGAAGTTTCGCCTAGGGTGCAAAATATCCTTGCACCAGCCCTGGGGAGAGAGGGTGGCAGATGGAGAGGAACATAGGTGGGAAAATGCTCGGTTTGCTCTTCAGAGCTGGAGAGGTGAGGCAGAGAACTGTGATCTCGCTGCATCAGAGCCAGAGAGAGACAGGAATTCTCCTGCGAGTGTCCGGTCAAGCCAAGCCTGAATTGGAATGTTGTAAATCCTGCCCAAGAGGAATGTTGTGGGGAGGGGCAGCATCTGCTGATTGCTGAGAGGACAGGGTTGGGCAGAGGTGATACCAGACACCTCAGTGTTCCTGGGGAACCAGGGTGCAGTATCCAGCCAGACTCATGAAAGACCACCCCCAGCCTCTGCTTAAACCAAAACCCATCAGAAAAAGAAAACTTGCAGAGAGCAGTGAAGGGTGTTGGGAGAGACACATAGACCCCTCCTGACAAGGGTGACAAGATTAAGACATCTCCATTAACATACAGAATGGAGAGCAAAGACAACTCCCCTAGCCTCATCTGCTTGAAAGATGGGACAGGAAGACATCTCAATTTACATACAGAATGGAGAACAGAGAACCACACTGAACTCTGGGACCAGAAAAAGCAGGGAAGCACTGCATCCTGGGAATCTCTGCTCCGGATGCTAATGAACCTACGCCTGCACACACACGCAGCTCAGCAGTTATCAGACCAATTCTAGTAATGAATCCTTAATTGATATCCAAATGCTGAAGCAGCTTAGGGTACGTCTACACTTACCGGAGGGTCCGGCGGCAGGCAATTGATGTTCTGGGATCGATTTATCGCATCTGGTTAAGACGCGATAAATCGATCCCGGAAGTGCTCGCCGTCGACGCCGGTACTCCAGCTCGGCGAAAGGAGTACGCGGCATCGACGGGGGAGCCTTCCTGCCGCGTCGGGACCCGCGGTAAGTTCGGACTAAGGTACTTCGAATTCAGCTACGTTATTAACATAGCTGAATTTGCGTACCTTAGTCCAAATTGGGGGCTTAGTGGGGACCAGGCCTTTGTTGCATTGTGAGCTCCCTGGAAGAAAACATCACCCATAGCCAAGAGTGATTAGCTCCTATTGTCTAGTCTAAAGAAAACCCTTGAGTCATCAGCTTACCTATAAACAAATCTAGTGTTCTCCCTTGAACCATTGTAATTTCTCTACAAAAATCCCTACTCACCCTCTAATCAGGGTTCTGATGCTTAGATCCACACTATGCATCAGTTCCACTGGAACTCCATCTCCTGACTGATCGTGCTGAGGGCTCTGCCTGTCTCCAGCATTCAGAACCCTCAGCTACCACCATCATCTGGGAACCCTGACCAGTTCAAGCCTCATGGAGTGGGTGAGACCCCCCCCTCTTTCTCTCTCTCTCTCTGTTTTCCTTTCTACCTTAGGTTTTAACTTTTAATCATGTATGTTATGTTGGTTTAGTCCTCCTTGTGTAGTTATTACTATTATTCAATAAATAACTTCTATGGTTAAGTTGGTTGCTTCTCTCTCTCTTGCTGAACTTTACTCATTTGTGTTTTTAGCTTCCCCCACTCACTCTACAGCAACGTTTCTTTTACCTAAGCTAAAGATCCCTGCAGCGCCCAAAATACTGTGGGGTTTGCTCATCGAGTAGGTTACTGCCAGTACAATTGTATTGGGGGAGTGGGGATACGGACATGCTGAATTTGGGATGCATAAAGGTAACAGCTTGAAAGTGCTGCTTGACCCAGTCCATGGAGCCCAGGGGCATATAAGGAGAGATAGCTTGAAAGTGCTGCTTCCTCCAGCCCAGTGAGTCCAGAGACATATAAGGGGTCAGCTTGACAGTGCTGATTGACCCGGTCCGCTCAGACTTGCTCTGTTAATGTACGTGTGGTTGTTCATCCGGTTCTGGGGTGGGAGTAACCCAGCCCTAGGGACCCTAGGTCCTGCAAGATAGTTCCATTGGGAGGGGACTTGCAGAAGGGAGAAGTAGAGCTCCATATGTAAACATAAATGACACAAGCAGTACATTGAGAGGATTACAGAACGCCCTTCCCCAGAGGAGTATCCCGAATAAATGAGCATACCCCAAAGTAATGGGAAAATCTAGTAACACAATGCAGACTTGCTCTGGGATGGGAATGCACAGTGAGGTCACCCCATCTCTGTCACAGGCGCCTCAAACTTCCCATAGAGATAAAACTCTCTGAAAACTTGTGCCCCTCTCCCTGACCCCAGTACAAACCAGGAACAGTCTGATTAGGCTCCCGGGCTCATCCTCCTCTCCCTCATACCGGTGCTAGTCAGGAGTAATCCCACTGGAGCCACGTGACCTGTCTACACCAGTGTGAAGTTGTTGTGAGAGGAGAATCAGACTATTGGCCTGTAGGTCTGTTTGCAATCTATGGGGAGGGCCTGCCAAGGGAGGCATGGGAATGTGTCAAGGGAGACATGACCTGTGTGGGGTTTTGGTTTTTTTTAAGGAGCACTGGCTGGAAGTGCTCACAGATTGCCAGAATCAAGGGCGGGAGTAGGTGATCCCACCGGCCTAGGTCGTCTCGGGGAAACTTGCGCAGCATGTCCTTCAGGGTACGGTTAAACAGCTCCACCATGCCATCAGTTTGTGGGTGATCGATGGAGATGCACAGCTACTTAATCCCCAGTAGGTTGCACACCTGCCGCAGCAGCTAGGAGGTGAACTTGGTGCCCTGGTCAGTGAGGATTTCCCAGGGCAGGCCCACGCAGGCAAAGACCTTCTCGAGTTCGTCAGCGATGGTTTGGGCGGTGATGCTCTGTAGTGGGATTGCTTCGGGGAAACGGGTGGCATAATCCATGATGACCAGCATGTACTGAAACCCAGCAATGCTTTTCAGACAGTGGCCCACCAAATCCATGGCTACTCGCTCAACAGCATTTCTACAATGGGTATGGGAATCAACGGGGCCTTGGGAGTCCGTGGGGGAGTAGGTAGCTGACATTACGGACAGGAACTACAGTAGTTCCTCACCTCCTGGTGCACACCGGGCCAGAAGAACCGCGTCAGAATTTGGGCGAGGGTCTTTTCGCGGCCCAAGGGCCCTGCGGTCGGGATGTCACAGGCGAGTTTCATTATGGCTCGTTGGTGACATTGAGGCATGAGCAGTTGGGTCTGGAGCTCTCCGGTGTGAAGGCTGGCTGCTCAGTGAGTCGGAGGGGATCCTGGTCACAACACACTGACGTAGGCTCTGGCAGTGCTGCAGCCAGACTAGGTCCGAATAGTGTCCCTGCAGGGGGTCAAGCACCATGGGCTCCTCAGGGTAACTGGCGAGGGGTAGGTTTGGCAGCTCCTCTGGGTAACTGGCGAGGGGTAGGCTTGGCAGCTCCTCTGGGTAACTGGCGGGGGGCAGGCTTGGCAGTTCCTCTGGGTGACTGGCGGCGGGCAGGCTTGGCATCTCCTCCAGGCTCTGGTCAGCGTCAGACGTCAGCAGCTCAGGCCAGTCTTCGGGTCCGCCGCCGGTTGCGGGGTCTCCCAACCAGGAGCTAGGCCACAGGCATCTGGCCTCTCTGGCGACTGCTCCTCTAGTGAGCTCTGGAGTTGGGCTTTTATGCTTCCTGTCCTGCGCCTTGACCTCTGGGGGACGGGCGCAGGATTCGCTGGCTCTGCCCACTTTGGTGTCCGGAGAGGCTCGTCCCTCTCTGGGGCGGCAGGGAACCACACCGCCTCGCTACAGTGCCTAATGACCAGAATCTTTCAAAGCTGTATGAATCCACTGGCCTTGCTTCAGAAGGACCAGCTGTGCATAGCTTGGAAAAGATTTCTTATGAAAAAAAATTTAGGGAGTTTGAACAACCCTATAAGCTTAGCCAGCTTGTTGGGGAGACAGTGTTGTTGGAACATTAATGTTTCCATGTCGATTCATTAAGTAAGCAGTCTGTGACTCAGGTACGGTGGAAAGATCGGGTTCCTGGTTTTTCAGAGCTGAACAGCCTTATAACTGAATCCACAAGGATGCAGGGGAGAGCAGCAAACTCTCATCTCTAGACAATTTGAACATGACTTTTAGTCTCTAAGTGGACTTGACATCTGATTCCATGTGGAAGCAGAGGTTGGTAATGGAAGGACAAAAGAACCTTGAGTCTAACATGCTAGTGAAAATGGCTGGTATCTCTTTAACACAGAGTCCAGCCTTTGAATTGGTAAAGCTTGAGGATCTGAAAACTACTAAACAAGCTAGTGTCTGTGTTGATATAAATTACCTGGTTGACTGGGGGGAGAAAGACTTGCCATAGCCATTAGCAAAGAGGATTCACCAGTCAGCCAGTGGATTCTGTTACACAAAAGAGTTCAGATTTTGACCCTCAGGAACAGGAGAAAGGGAAAAAATTTATCATGCTAATAAAGACAGGTTAACCCTAAAATGCCAAAACCCCAATGGTATTGAGCCAAAGGCATAACAAAAATGATTGTGAATATACACTTGTAATAAATTTGTTGTTAATGTTAATGCTAATGCTAATGCTAACACTATGCAGGGCTTTTTGGAAAAACCCTTGAACATGTTAGGAGTGATACATAGGAACTCATTATATTGTAAAAGCCTTCATGGTTATAGCCTTCATGGTTTCATTACATGACAACACATTTTATGTGAAAAGGCCTGGTGATACTGATATTTCACAGTTAGTGCCCGTATCTAATCTTGAAACAGTACACAGCAGAAAAACCACTACAAGCTTGAACTGCTGTGCAAAAGGGGAAAATGAGATACAACACCTCACAGCCTTCATGGCTGAAGGCCAGAGTAGGTGCTCTCTGAAGAACATCAATGGCTATGTTAAGTCAACACATAGACCGAACCCTGGAACCACTAAAGTGTTTCACAAAGTAGGGACTAAGTTCCTGGCTGGGGCCAAAGCATGCCTCAATAAATTGGCCTTACAAAGAATTCAATATAAACACAGCTCAATGTTGGAAGATCCTTAAAGGGTATCCAGGAGCTCTTATTTTGCCTTCCACACCTGTCTCACCTTAGGGGTGTGATGCATGGCTAGAAAGGGTTAAACATCCTGCAAACTAAATAACCCTCAAAAGACATGTGGGGAGATAATGTTTGTGTTTTTGTGTATTTACATATGTATGAGTAGGGTCCACAATGTAATCAACAGTCCCTGTCTATGCTGGATTCTGATAGGTCAGAGATCAAAAGAACATCCTATTATGTAAATGAATTGTAAACACGGAATATCTCTGTATTCATCTCTCTTTGCAATGTATAGCAAATAATCTGTGAATGGTGGAGGAACAAGCAAATGGCCTTATGTTAATTCTATAGCTAAGTACCTCCTTCAAAGTCTGCTAATTACCTTTTGTTCCCGGAGGAACTCCAACTTGTGAAGAAGACATGACATTGTAGAAAAGATCCTTGGTCCTGATTCTGTCATCTCAGATCTGCTTAGGCTTCATCAGGGGACGTTTGAGTCGCAAGACTGAGGTCCCAGTTATGCTGGTATGCCCTGAATATGAGATTTGGACATTGGACTATACTATATGAACTATTTCTGAAAGAACTCTTTGCAACCCCAAAGCTCATCATCTTTGCTAGAAATCTGCACCTCAACACATTGAACTCATGTCTGCGTGTATATTGATCTTTTAACCATACTCTCTCCCTTTTGTTTTTTAATAAATTTTAGTTTAGTTAATAAGAATTGGCTGTAGCGTGTATTTGGTTAAAATCTGAATCATTCTTTAACCTGGGAGGTAATGTATCCGATCCTTTGGGATTGGTAGAATCTTTTGTTTTACACGATGAGATAAGATTTACAGAAATTTTCATCATATTTAACGTGGGTACCTGGATGGAGGGCTGTGGCTGAATCACTTTAAGGAAACTATGTTGTTTGGACTTCTGAGTAACCAGTAAGGTAATAAAGAAACTGTTTTATGCTGGCTTGGTAAATCTAAGTATTGGAATATCCACCAGCTCGATGAGGATTTTCTGCCCCATTCTTTGCAGTTCACCCTAATTAAGTGACCATAGCTGACTCCCCACTAGGATCCCGGTAACACCCATCTGCCCATTCTCCCTGCCCACTCTGCATTGAGACCGCACCATTAGGAGAGATGGGTTTCCACAGGACCTTTTCTTGGAAGCCTAGATTTCCAACCTCTGCTACACAACATCAGCCTCAGAGAGGGCAGCAGCACTGGCCTGGGACTCAGGAGACCTAAGATCTATTCCCAACTCTGACAGCAGCTTGTGGGGTGTCCTGAGACAAATCTGTGCCTTCCAGAGAGGGAATAAATGGGGAGTGATATCAGCCTCTGAGTGTCTGTCTAGGGCAGGAAAAGTGGTTGGGATTAGCTAGTGCATCTCCTCTGTGCCTCCTCCCCCTTTTCTAGTCTAGACTGACCCTTAGTGGTTTATTACAGTCCCCCGTTAGCAGAGTGATTGTTAGAGTCACTAAGGGCTTGTCTATAATGGCAATTTACTGTGATGCAACTGTCTCGCTCGGGTTGGGAAAAAACACCCCCGAGCGCAGCAAGTTGCAGTGCTGTAAAGCACCAGTGTAGACAGTGCACCAGGGCTGGTAGCTCGGCCCCTCGTGGAGGTGGGTTTTTAGAGCGCTGGGAGAGCTCTTTCCCAGCACTGCACCGCGACCACACAAGGCATGTTAAAGTGCTGCCGTGAGGTCGCTAATAAAGGCTCATGTCACATTGTTCCTTATGAGCCTTACAAGAAGTGTGGGCAGATGATCTTTAAGGAACTTCGTTTATATTCTGGGAAATATGTTTTAACGTCTGAATCAAAGCAGGGGTGAGAAATATGGTTTGCCAGACAAAGGGATACCTACTCATTTGTCTCCCCATTCATATGAAGCATTGTAGGTGAACACATTGGAGGCCCAGTTTGCATATAGGACCAACAGAAAGACCACACTGGAGAACAAACAATGGGGGGGGGCACATCAGTGGTTTACTGGACTATAACTGGGGCACAAAAACCACACCCTGCAATCCTTCAGGCAGCAAACGGGAGAGTGCGTTTTGCATTCATGAAAAGGGGGATCCCAACAAAGGTGGCTGGTGACCCTGGAAGAACGCTTTAGCCATGGATTTTACTTGTTAAACTCAGACTGTTATACCTGGTGTTCGATGTGTAACCTGTTGGTCTTATTTCTTCACTCATTATCTCTTAAATCTTAATTGATAAACTCCTGTTTGTTTTCACTAAAACTATATCTCAGAGCTGTGATGTTATTTTGGGGCTGATCCTCTATTGAATCAAACCAGTTGGTATTGTCCCTTTGGGGCTGGCTTACCTGGGCATTTGAGTTTCCAGTGGAGAGGGGCTGGACACTAGAGAAGGACATGATGGAGAAGCTCCAAGACAAGGTTGTGCCTAGTGTTAACCTGCAAGGCAAAGTAAGGACTGGCAGAGCCTTGGGCAGTTTGTCTGGGGAGCTAAAGGCTGGAGGTGACAGGGAACTGACACCCAGTTCAGCGGAAGGACGTCCCCCTCGCACTGAGGCAGGGGGGTAACAAGGATATTCACAGTCCGGGGATCCCTGAGGAAACGTCATAGCCAGAACCTGCAGTCTATGGATCTCAAGGATGGCAAAATAACACCTCTAAGGGGCTTAAAAAAAGAAAAGAAAACAAACAACCGACCCCCGTCCAATGCCGGGGATTCCACAAGCTCCTTTGGAATCTATTCCAGAGCTTAAATACCCGCATGGTTGAAAGTTTTTGTAACCTCTAACCTAAATCTCCCTTCCTGCAGTTTAACACTTTTTACTTCTCCTCCTACCTTCAGTGGCCATGGATCACAACTGGTGCCCAGTCACAACTGATCCCCAGCCCTTAGCATGGCTGCAGAACATCCCCAGTCTGCTTTTCTCAAGACTAATAGACCCACTGCTTTTAACCTTCCTCCACAGGTCGGGTTTTCTAAACCTTTTACCATTTTTGTTGCTCTCTTCAGGACTTGATCCAATTTGTCCTCATCTTTCCTAAGGTGTGGTGCCCAGAACTGGACACAAGACTCGAGCTGAGGCCTCCCTAGGGCCGAGCAGAGCGGGACAACGACCTCCCGCAACTGACATACAACACTCACATTAATACACTCCAGAATGATAGCAGCCTTTTCCCCAGCTGCATCAATGGGTGACAACCAGAAAACCTGGGATAGGGTGACCAGACAGCATATGTGAAAAATCAGGACAGAGGATGGGGGTAATAGGAGCTTTCAGAAGAAAAAGACCCCAAATAGGACTGTCCTATAAAATCAGGACATCTGGTCACCCTAACCTCGGAGCCCTTAAAGACCATTTCCCCTTCCCCCCATTATTGAAGACAAGGGACAGTGGGCGTTTGAGAAATTAAATTCTACTTTATTCTTTTCAAAGCAAGAAATAAAAGCTAAATCCCCCCCATCTCCATCCAACGCCCAGCTCCACACGGTGCATTTCATACCCAGCCCAGCACATTGCTGCTCCAGCCACACACGCGCCCCAGGGAAGAGGAACAAGTGAAAGCTGGTAGAAAAGCCCTAACAATCCATGAGAGAGGCATTTGCCCTCCCTCCTCCTCTCAGCAATGGGAAGACGCTGACCCCTCTCCACATCAATCCTATTGGGACTTCATTGGTAGCCCTTTAGAGTTCAAGGACGACTTCACACAGCACTCGTAGGACATTTCCTCCCTCTCTGGGACATGTGAAGTGAGTTCACAGTTCTCAGCCTCAGCTCTCTGGCTCCCAAGAACAAACAGTGCCTGTAACAGTGCCTCCATGGGTCACAACTGAAAATTCCAAATTCAGGATAAATTGCAGAGAAATGGGGCAGACACACTGCAAAACTGGTGATTATTCTCCCATGACATATATCAAACCAGCAACAAAAGTAAACTTCTGTTTCACCACATTGGCTAACAAGACATCCAAAAAGCCGTTTCCTTAGGCATTCCAGCCCTTATATCACCACCAAAAACTCTGAACTTAATGATTGGTTATTTACAACCAATTTCATGAAACAGCAGGTTCTTCTGATCCCAAAGGACCAGCCACACACCCAGGTCAATATATAACTCAGATCTTACCCAATAATCACACTGTTGCCAATCCTTTAGTATCTAAAATCTAAAGGCTTATTTATGAAAAAGAAGGAAAGTTGAGAAGAACAGGAGTACTTGTGGCACCTTAGAGACTAACAAATTTATTAGAGCATAAGCTTTCGTGGACTACAGCCCACTTCTTCGGATGGATATAGAATGGAACATATAATGAGGAGATATATATACACACATACAGAGAGCATAAACAGGTGGGAGTTGTCTTACTAACTCTGAGAGGCCAATTAATTAAGAGAAAAAAAAAAAAAAAACTTTTGAAGTGATAATCAAGCTAGCCGAGTACAGACAGTGTGATAAGAAGTGTGAGAGTACTTACAAGGGGAGATAGATTCAATGTTTGTAATGGCTCAGCCATTCCCAGTCCTTATTCAAACCGGAGTTGATTGTGTCTAGTTTGCATATCAATTCTAGCTCTGCAGTCTCTCTGGAAAGGAAAGTTGAGAGTTAAAATTTATTAAAGGAATCAAATACATACAATAAATGCAAAGTTCTTGGCTTAGGCTTGTAACAGTGATGGAATAAACTGCCAGCTTAAATCAAGTCTCTGGTGGCTTCCGAATCATTGGAAATCCTCACTTCTTTGGTTAGAATGCTCCCATTAGTATAAGTCCATAGTCCAGAGGTTTGAGCAGGAAAAAGGCAAAACGGAGATGTTTCCAGTGCCTTTTATAGCTTCTCTCAAGTGAAGGGAACCCCATTGTTCTCACTGTGAAAAACCACAGTAACAAGAGGTATTTGGAGTCACATGGGCAAGTCACATGTCCATGTCTGATTTCATTCAGTCACTCACAGTACAGGCCATTACCTATACTTCAGATGGAACGTTCACAGGAAAGTCTGTGCAGCGTAGGTGGGCATCTGCCATTGTGAGTTAAGTGTTCTTTTGATGGGGCACTGAACTTGAATAGTTCCTCCAAGATGTACAGGTGAAAAACCTTGTGGGTGTTACCCAGGAGCAAACATTTTTGAAATACAGGTATACAGCCAGTAGTCATAATCTCAAATATAAAAATGGTACATACATACAAATAGCATAATCATATTCAGCAAATCATACCCTCTCCATTGACACCTTACTCAGCACACTTTGTATAAGATTCACTGATTATATAACAATGGTAGCAACAATGATCTACCATGGTCATATTTTAATCAGATAATGTCACAGTACCCTTTCAAGGCCCTGTCCACCCACCCACCCTCTTCCCATCCTGATTGTATCTCAAATCTCTGCAGTGATCAGGCAGTAACTTCCTTCCCCATTTCAGTCTCTGATTCCCAGAGTGCATATCCAGCACTCATCCGCAAATGTTTTTGCTGATAGATACTGATCATTTTCATTGTTCAAAGGAGAAGAAAATCTCATGACAAAAGCTAGGGAAATGTGAAAAGAAAATCAGAAAGGCGCATTGTGGCAAGTGATCATTTGTCTTTTGAAGTCCCCAATAAATCTGAGTTACATCCTGTCAAACTAATTTAATATCAAAATACGTGACAGAACAGCCTTCACCAAATAGAAGAAAAAAACTCTACAAACGAGGGTGAGCTACAAACCACTTTCCCATTCATGAAGTGAAATCCAAGAGAATCTTAAGGCTCAAAATCTGGAGAACAATTTTACCCATTTCCTTCTGAACAGGCTAAACCGGCTTTACTCAGCACTGTCGCATTATTTTGCTGTGTTATTGTCATGGCTGTATCCCCACTTTGAACTTTAGGGTACAAATGTAGGGGCCTGCATGAAAACTTCTAAGCTTAACTACCAGCTTAGCTCTGGTCCGCTGCCACCATCCCAAGAATTCCCATCCCTGGGAAGCCTTGAGAAACCTTCACCAATTCCCTGGTGAATAAAGATCCAAACCCCTTGGATCTTAAAACAAGGAGAAATTAACCATCCCCCCTCCTTCCTCCCACCAACTCCTGGTGAATACAGTTCCAACCCCCCTGGGATCTAAAACAAGGAGAAATTAACCATTCCCCGTCCTTCCTCCCATCAACTGGTGGTGAATACAGATCCAACCCCCTTGGATCTAAAAAAAGGAGAAATCAATCAGGTTCTTAAAAAGAAGGCTTTTAATTAAAGAAAAAGGTAAAAATCATCTCTGTAAAATCAGTATGGAAATTAACCTTACAGGGTAATCAAACTTAAAGAGCTCAGAGGACTCCCCTCTAGTCTTAGGTTCAAAGTACAGCAAACAAAGATAAACACTCTATTAAAAGGTACATTTACAAGTTGAGAAAACAAAGGAAAACTAATACGCCTTGCCTGGCTATTTACTTACAAGTTTGAAATAGGAGAGACTTGTTTAGAAAGATGTGGAGAACCTGGATTGATGTCTGGGCCCTCTCAATCCCGAGACTGAACACCCTCCCAAAACAAAGAGCACAAACAAAAGCCTCCTCCCCCCCAAGATTTGAAAGTATCTTGTCCCCTTATTGGTCCTTTGGTCAGATGCCAGCCAGGTTACCTGAGCTTCTTAACCCTTTACAGGGAAAAGGATTTTGGAATCTCTGGCCAGGAGGGATTTTATAGTACTGTACACAGGACAGCTGTTACCCTTCCCTTTATAGTTATGACAGTTATTGATAAAAGTTTTAGCATTATTGTAATGTTAAAAAAAAGAGGAAAAAAAGACAAACCTCACCAAAAACTTCCTATCTACAAATTATCTGGATTTGTCTGGAAAAACTCCAGATGCCACTTTAGCAATAGGGATTGAAGCTCAAACTGTGCTTTGGGGTTCATTTGAATTCCCCCTTCAGGAATGTGACATTTTTGTCTCAAGTGCTCAGGGGCTTCAGTGAGGATCAAAGAAATCAAACCCTGATTCCTAAGCATGGTGGAAAAGGACACTGTGGTAAATGACACACATGAAGGTGGAGGGGTAGAATGGGAAAACGATAAACTCTCCATGGCTTGGGCAGAGGCTGTTCAAGAAAAGAAGTGTGAGGTTGATGGGGGGAGGAGGGAATCCCCCGGACTCAATCCAACTCTCTGCAATAATACAGAAGGTAAAACACCACATTATTTTACTATCCCTGCTCCAGCTCTTTTAGAATCTCTTGAATGCTGGTGTATAAGGGAGAAACAACACAAAATAATTCAATGCTTTTCAGCATAATCTGGAGCAATGTGAGGATGTCTGGGAATGAGACAATCTCACTCCATAGGGGGCACTTAGTGACTCGAACAATCACTTTGCTAATGGGAGATGGGAATAAACTGCTAAGGGTCAGTTTAGACTAGAAAAAGGAGTGGAGGAACAAAGGAGACACGTTAGATAATCTCAACCAATTTTCCTGCTCTAGACAGACACTAAGAGGCTGATATGATCACTCCTCATTTATTCCCAGTAGACTCCTGAGTCCCAGGCCAGAGCTCTATCAACTAGGCAATGCTGCTTCCTTCTCAGAGGCTGATGCTGCTGTAGCAGATGTGGGAAATCCAGGCTTAGAAGAAAAGACCATGTGGAAACCAGGCTCTGATAATGGTACTGTCTGAATGCAGAGGAGGCAGGGAGAAGGGGCAGAGGGGGTGAGTGATGAGAAGCAGCACCTCGCTACCCCTTTGGCTCTCGCTCGCCTCTTATCCCATGATCCCCAAACACTTGATACCTCAGCACCCAGCTCCCGCTGCTTCCCAGCTCCACCAGCCCCAGCCATACAATCCTCAGTGTCCTCCCCAGAACCCATCACCCTGCCCCCTTAACATTTGATCCCCCAGAGACCAATGTCCTGGTGGATTCGGGGAGTGGAGGAGTTACCAGTCCCAGGGACACTCCCTCTGCAGGGGACAGTTCCAGGTCAGCGGGGGACCCCAGCTCAGGGGCTGGTGGAAGATGGGGGATGGGGAAAGGGGTCTAGAGTGAAGGTGGGGCCTGGCCCAAGGGTTCTTCTCCTCATCGCCACAGCAGGGGGATCCTGGCTGGGAGGGGAAGGGAGAGGGGGGAACTTCAGCCCGGCAGAGGGAGCGTCTGGAGGAGTTTCTCTCTCCCCCTTCCCCCACCTATAGCCCATCAGCTCAGCAGACAGGGCTGCAGCAGGGAGGAGGGGCTCATGGGGACTTTGCCACCTCTGCCTGGGGTTGCTTAGACTAGGCAGAGCCAGTGGGTCACTGACCAGCTGATGTTCGGCTGCTCCTGTATCCTCACCCCAGCCATGGACAGCTGGATCCTTGGGAGCCAAATGCCCCTGATGTGTTTGGGAAAAAGGAAATGGGTTTGTCACCAGGGCCAGCCCTAGTCAGGGCCCTGAGAGAATTTCCCTGCTGTGAGGAGGAGTCTGTAATGTCCAACAGGGCGTTTGCTCCACTTGGAGCATTTCCCACACTGAGAACATCTCAGCAGTCACTTCTCTGCGTTGATTTGCAGATGCCTGATACTCAGGGAACACGAAATGTAGCTTCCCCCGCATTCACGGTCTCTCTGTTTTGCAGTTCACGGATGTGTGAATTCGGATTGAATCTTTTCCTGCAGTCAAGCTACTCCTAGGGTCTCTCACACCTGGGTGGGTTCTCTGATGTTTAATGAGGTGCGATCACTGAATGAAACTTTTCTGACAAGCAAGGCATATATGAAGTTATGACCATGATCTTGTGGGGTGGGGGCATACTGAGATTGCTCAGTTAAGGTAAACTGCAAAGAATGGGGCAGTCAATCCTCAAAATTGGTGGATATTCCAATTCTTGGATTCACCAAGCCAGCAACAAGACAGCTTTTACAATACCTTACTGGGCTACACAGGCCAAAGCACAGCTCCCTTGAAGCAACCCAACCTGGCGCTCCCTCCAAGACAGCCCAGTTAAACATGATGGGGATTACTGAAAATCTTGTTCATTTTATAAAAAGTTCTACCAATCCTAAAGGATCATAGAATCATAGAATATCAGGGTTGGAATGCATCTCAAGAGGTCATCTAGCCCAACACCCTGCTCAAAGCAGAACCAAATCCCAACTAAATCATCCCACCCAGGGCTTTGTCAAGCCTGACCTTAAAACCCTCTAAGGAAGGAGATTCCACCACCTCCCTAGGTAACGCATTCCAGTGTTTCACCACCCTCCTAGTGAAATAGTTTTTCCTGATATCCAACCTGGACCTCCCCCACTGCAACTTGAGACCATTGCTCCTTGTTCTGTTGTCTGCCACCACTGAGAACAGCCGAGCTCCATCCTCTTTGGAACCCCCCTTCAGGTAGTTGAAGGCTGCTATCAAATCCCCCCTCATTCTTCTCTTCTGGAGACTAAACAATCCCAGTTCCCTCAGCCTCTCCTCATAAGTCATGTGCTCCAGACCCCTAATCATTTTTGTTGCCCTCCGCTGGACTCTTTCCAATTTTTCCACATCCTTCTTGTAGTGTGGAGCCCAGAACTGGACACAGTATTCCAGATGAGGCCTCACCAATGTCGAATAAAGGGGAACGATCACGTTCCTCGATCTGCTGGCAATGCCCCTACTTATACAGCCCAAAATGCCGTTAGCCTTCTTGGCAACAAGGGCACACTGTTGACTCTTATCCAGCTTCTTGTCCACTGTGACCCCTAGGTCCTTTTCTGCAGAAATGCTACCTAGCCATTCGGTCCCTAGTCTGTAGCAGTGCATGGGATTCTTCCGTCCTAAGGGCAGGACTCTGCACTTGTCCTTGTTGAACCTCATCAGGTTTCTTTTAGCCCAATCCTCTAATTTGTCTAGGTCCCTCTGTATCCTATCCCTACCCTCCAGCGTATCTACCACTCCTCCCAGTTTGCTGTCGTCTGCCAACTTGCTGAGAGTGCAGTCCACCCCATCCTCCAGATCATTAATGAAGATATTGAACAAAACCAGCCCCAGGACCGACCCTTGGGGCACTCCGCTTGAAACGGGCTGACAACTAGACATGGAGCCGTTGATCAATACCCGTTGAGTCCGATGATCTAGCCAGCTTTCTATCCACCGTATAGTCCATTCATCCAGCCCATACCTCTTTAACTTGCTGGCAAGAATACTGTGGGAGACTGTACCAAAAGCTTTGCTAAAGTCAAGAAATAACACATTCACTGCTTTCCCCTCATCCCCAGACCCAGTTATCTCCTCATAGAAGGCAATTATTTTAATCAGGCATGACTTGCCCTTGGTGAATCAATGCTGACTTTTCTGATCACTGTACTCTCCTCTAAGTGCTTCAGACTTGATTCCTTGTGGACCTGTTCCATGATTTTTCAAGGGATTGAGGTCAGGCTGACTGGCCTGTAGTTCCCCGTATCCTCCTCCTTCCCTTTTTAAAAGATGGGCACTACATTAGCCTTTTTCCAGTCATCCGGGACCTCCCCCTATTGCCATGAGTTTTCAAAGATAATGGCCAAGGGCTGTGCAATCACATCCGCCAACTCCTTTAGTACCTTTGGATGCAGCGCATCTGGCACCATGGACTTGTGCTCGTTCAGTTTTTCTAAATAGTCCCAAACCACTTCTTTCTCCACAGAGGGCTGGTCATCTTCTCCCCATACTGTGCAGCCCAGTGCAGCAGTCTGGGAACTGTCCTTTTTTGTGAAGACAGAAGCAAAAAAATCATTGAGTACATTAGCTTTTTCCACATCCTCTGTCACTAGGTTGCCTCCCTCATTCAGTAAGGGGCCCACACTTTCCTTGAGTTAGTCTTAACATCTCTTGCTAACTGCAACTCCAAGTGTGATTTGGCCTTCCTGATTTCACTCCTGCATGCCTGAGCAATATTTTTATACTCTTTCTTGGTCAATTGTCCAATCTTCCACTTCTTGTAAGCTTCTTTTTTTGCGTTTAAGATCAGCAAGGATTTCACTGTTTAGCCAAGTGCCTGCCATATTTACTATTATTTCTACACATCTGGATGTTTTTTTCCTGCAACCTCAATAAGGATTCTTAAAAATACAGCCAGCTCTTCTGGACTCCTTTCCCCGTTATGAAAAGCAACAGAGGGTGCTGTGGCACCTTTAAGTCTAACAGAAGTATTGGAGCATAAGCTTTCGTGGGTGAATGCCCACTTCATCTTGTGTCTGATGAAGTGGGCATTCACCCACGAAAGCTTATGCTCCAATACTTCTGTTAGTCTTAAAGGTGTCACAGGACCCTCTGTTGCTTTTTACAGATTCAGACTAACATGGATACCCCTCTGTTACTTTCCCCCTCATGTTATTCTCCCAGGGGATCCTGCCCATCAGTTCCCTGAGGGAGTCAAAGTCTGCTTTTCTGAAATCCGGGGTCTGTATTCTGCTGCTCTCCTTTCTTCCTTGTGTCAGGATCCTGATCTCAACCATCTCATGGTCACTGCCTCCCAGATTCCCATCCACTTTTGTCTCCCCTTCTAATTCTTCCCGGTTTGTGAGCAGCAGGTCTGGAAGAGCTCTGCCCCTAGTTGGTTCCTCCGGCACTTGCACCAGGAAATTGTCTCCTATGCTTTCCAAAAACTTCCTGGATTGTTTGTAGACCGCTGTATTGTTCTCCCAGCAGATATCAGGGTGATTAAAGTCTCCCATGAGAACCAGGGCCTGCTAGTTGCCGGAAGAAAGCCTCGTCCACCTCATCCCCCTGGACTGGTGGTCTATAGCAGTCTCTGACCACGACATCACCCTTGCTGCTCATACTTCTAAACTTAATCCAGAGACTCTCAGGTTTTTCTCCAGTTTCATACCGGAGCTCTTAGCAGTCATATTCCTCTCTTACATACAATGCAACTCCCCCACCTTTTCTGCCCTGCCTGTCCTTCCTGAACAGTTTATATCCATCCATGACAGTACTCCAGTCATGTGAGTTATCCCACCAAGTCTCTGTTATTCCAATGACATCAGAGTTCCTTGACTGTGCCAGGACTTCCAGTTCTCCCTGCTTGTTTCCCAGGCTTCTTGCATTTGTGTATAGGCACTAAAGATAACGCACTGATTGTCCCGCTTTCTAAGTCTCAGACAGGAGTCCTCCCGTCTTGCACTCTCCTGCTCGTGCTTCCTCCCAGTATCCTATTTCCCCACAAACCTCAGGTCTTTGGTCCCCTTCCCCCGGAGACTCTAGTTTAAAGGCCTCCTCACTAGGTTATCCAGCCTGCTTGCAAAGATGCTCTTCCCTCTCTTCGTTAGGTGGAGCCCATCTCTGCCTAGCACTCTTCCTTCTTGGAACACCATCCCACGGTCGAAGAATTCAAAGGCTTCTCTCCGACACCACCTGCGTAGCCATTCATTGATTTCCACAATTCGGTGGTCATTACCCAGGCCTTTCTCCTGCACAGGGAGGATGGACAAGAATACCACTTGTGCCTCAAACTCCTTTATCCTTCTTCCCAGAGCCACGCAGTCTGCAGTGATCTGCTCAAGGTCATTCTTGGCAGTATCATTGCTGCCCACGTGGAGAAGCAGGAAGGGGTAGCGATCCGAGGGCTTGATGAGTCTCGGCAGTCTCTACGTCACATCGTGAATCCTAGCTCCTGGCAAGCAGCAGACCTCTCGGTTTTCTCGGTTGGGGCAGCAGATAGATGACTCAGTCCCCCTGAGGAGGGAGTCCCTGACCACCACCACCCTCTTCCTTCTCTTGGGAGCGGTGGTTTTGAAACCCCCATCCCTAGGACAGTGCATCTCATGCCTTCCAATCGGTGGAGCCTCCTTCTGCTCCCTTCCCTCAGATATATCATCTAGTCCACTCTCCGCATTAGTACCTGTGGAGAGAACATGAAAACAGTTGTTCACCTGTATCTCCATTGCTGGTACATGGACGCTTCTCTTTCTTCTTCTGGAGGTCACATGCTGCCAAATTTCTTCACCGTCCCTCTGTCCCCTCTGGGCAGCCTGCTCCAAATCTTCAGAACGTTGTGCCCGTAGAAGCATATCCTGACGTCTGTCCAGGAAATCTTCGTTTTCTCATATGCAACACACGGTCGATACTTGTTTCTCCAGACCTCGATCCTTCTCTTCCAATATGGAGACCAGCTTGCACTTTCTCACTTCTGTCCTGTGGAAGAAAGACAAACATGGCACAACTTGTGCAGGTTACAACAACTGAACGCTCACCTTCCATAATTGCTTCCTTCTAAGAGCTTCCTCAGCTCTTGCAGCAACTCACAGAAGCCCGCAAGATGCAAGCCTCAGAGGCCTCTCCCGAGGTGAACTCCCAGGCAAACTCCCTCTGCAAGCCTCCGCTGTTCGCCGCTCAGCTGGTTCGCTGCTGACTGCCTTTTTATAACAGTCAGGCCCACTCAAGGCCCACCTGGAACAAAGCACTCCCAATTCACACTGTTCAAACAAACAAACAAATACTCAAGCACATGGTCAAACTGACAAACTGTCCCCTCAACAGACACTCAGATACTCACCCACACAGCCCCCCAATGCAACACTTAGCAAACCTCCTCTCTGACAGATCCCGCTATTAGCCTCTGCTGTTTGCCGCATTACTCACCAAGTTAATGAATACTTCAGTTCTTACCCAAATATACGTTTACAGCCAATTCTTATTAACTAAACTAAGATTTATTAAAAGAAGAAAAGAGAGTGAGAGTATTGGTTAAAAGATCATTATACATACAGACATGAATAGAGTGCTTAGATCAGTTTCACTGTAGAGATGGTGCATTAGAATTGTAAAGAGTCCTTTTCAGAATCCTTTCATGAGGTTATAGTCCATGTAAAAATGTTCGATATCAGGGCAGTCCAGATGGGACTGGAGATCTCCGTCTTATGACTCAAACTTCCTCTGAATAAAGCTTAACAAGATCGGAGAGAAAAGGATCAGGTCCCAAGAGTTTTCATACAGATTTTTGCAGCCTCTCATCAGCAGGCAGTCCTTGGGAGAACTATTGTTCACTAGGCTTTTGAAGTAACCTTCTATTTCCTAAACATCACCAGTAATTAACCACATGGATTAACATAAGGTAATTATCCATAAAGAAGTTCATAGACAGTTTACCACAAACTTTAAAGAGACATGCAATGACATTATTACACCCAAGTTTCATCTACATGTTATTATTCCCTTTTGATCTCTGAATTAACAGAATACAGCCCTAGATAGGAACTGTTTCATTCCATTGTTAACCTCAAACAAGATAAAGGCAAATATAGACTACTACTGGTATCAGAGGGGAAACCGTGTTAGTCTGGATCTGTAAAATGTGACAAAGGCCTGGTCTACACTACGACTTTAATTCGGATTTATCAGCGTTAATTCGAATTTACCCTGCAACCGTCCACACAACCACGCCATTTAATTCGAAATAAAGGGCTCATTAAATCGATTTCTGTACTCCACCCCGACGAGCGGAGTAGCGCCAAAATCGATTTTAACATTTCGAATTAGGGATAGTGTGGCCGCAATTCGATGGTATTGGCCTCCGGGAGCTATCCCACAGTGCATCATTGTGACCGCTCTGGACAGTAATCTCAACTCGGATGCACTGGCCAGGTAGACAGGAAAAGCCCCGCGAACATTTGAATTTCCTGTTTGCCCAGAGTGGAGAGCACAGGTGACCACAGATAGCTCATCAGCACAGGTAACCATGCAGGCCAATAATCGAAAAAGAGCACCAGCATGGAGCGTACGGGAGGTACTGGATCTGATCGCTATATGGGGAGAGGATTCAGTGCTAGCAGAACTTCGTTCTAAAAGACGAAATGCCAAAACTTTTGAAAAAATCTCCAAGGGCATGATGGAGAGAGGCCACAATAGGGACTCAGATCAGTGCCGCGTGAAAGTCAAGGAGCTCAGACAAGCCTATCAAAAAACAAAGGAGGCAAACGGTCGCTCTGGGTCAGAGCCGCAGACATGCCGCTTCTACGCCGAGCTGCATGCAATTCTGGGGGGGGGGGGCCGCCACCACTACCCCACCTGTGACCGTGGATTCCGGGTCGGGGATAGTCTCATCAGCTACACCTGAGGATTCTGCCGATGGGGAAGAGGAGGAGGAGGAGGAGGAGGATGAGCTTGCAGAGAGCACACAGCACTCCGTTCTCCCCAACAGCCAGGATCTTTTTCTCAGCCTGACTGAAGTACCCTCCCAACCCAGTATCCAAGACCATGACCCCATGGAAGGGACCTCAGGTGAGTTTACCTTTTAAAATATAAAACTTGTTTTAAAAGCAAACGGTTTTTAATGATTACTTTGCCCTGAGGACTTGGGATGCATTCGCGGTCAGTTCAGCTACTGGAAAAGTCTGTTAACGTGTCTGGGGATGGAGCGGAAATCCTCCAGGGACATCTCCATGAAGCTCTCCTGGAGGTACCCCAAAAGCCTTGCCACAAGGTTTCTGGGCAGTGCATCCTTATTCCGTCCTCTATGGTAGGACACTTGACCACGCCATGCTTGCAGCAAGTAATCTGGTATCATTGCCTGACAAAGCCTGGCAGCGTATGGTCCCGGAGTTTGCTGGCATTCAAGCAACATCCGTTCTTTATCTTGCTGTGTAATCCTCAGGAGAGTGATATCACTCATGGTAACCTGGTTGAAATACGGGAACTTAATTAAGGGGACAGAGGTGGCCGTTCCTACTGGGCTGTTTGCCTGTGGCTGAAAATAAATCCTTCCCTTCAGTTAGCCAAGCGCAGATGGGAAATTGGCCCTGAGCTTTTCGCGTTTGGCTAGCAGGGATCTTCCCTGTTACCAGCCACGCGGTGGGGGGAGGGGTACCGTGATCATCCCAGAGAATTCATGGCGGGAGGGGGCGGCAGGGGGGGTTAGTTTGGTCCCTGCAGGGATCTTCCCTGATACCAGCCACGCGGTGGGGGGGAGGGGTACAGCGATCATCCCAGAGAATACATGGTGGGGGGGTGTGGTTAGTTTGTTTTCTGCTGCTGCTGAATGTTAACAGAAAAACCGCAACACTCTACGGGCTTTGCTTGGTATGTGGGAAAGGAGGGCGCAGAAGCCGAAAGACAATGGCTTACCATGACCGCATGCAAGCCGAATTCTGTTGCCCGGACCTGTGATCTCTAGCAGCAAAGCCACAGGCACTCAGTATTAAGAGGCCAAATGCGACCTTGCATAGAAATCACATGTGCTATGTAATGTGAATAGTGTTGGTCACCGTGAAAGAGTATAAGCATTGTTCTGCAAAATGTATCTCTTTAAACAATTCTCTCTTTTTCCCCTCCCTACAGCAGCTGCAAATTCCTCAAGCCTCCCTCCTCCATCCCGAAGGCTATCACAGATAAGGCGTCGTAAAAAGAAGACGCGAGACAAGATGTTTGCAGAAATTATGGAATCCACCCGCAGTGACAGAGCTCATCTGAATGAGTGGAAGGAAATGGTTTCAAAGTATAGGAAAGAAGCGAGTGAACGTGAGGACAGGAGGGACGCTCGAGATGAGAGGTGGCGGCAGGAAGATCAGAGGAGGCAGGATGCAACGCTGGGGCTGCTGCGTGAACAAACAGACATGCTCCGGTGTCTGGTGGAGCTTCAGGAATGGCTGCAGGAAAACAGAGTGCCGCTACAGCCTCTGTACCCCCTCCCCCCTCCCCATGTTTCATATCCTCCTCACCCAGACGTGTAAGAACGCGGGGGGGGGGGGGGGGGGGGGAGGCTCCGTACACCTTCCCATTCCACCCCAGTGGACAGCCCAAGCAAAAGGCTGTCATTTTTTTAACCTTTTTTTAGTGTCCTTTTCCTTCCCACTTATCCTCCTCCCAAATCCAACCCGAGTTCCCTCCCTCTTTTTATAATCTATTAATAAAGAATAAATGATTTTTAAATGATAGTGCCTTTATTTGGTTTGAAAGCAAGCTGGGGGAAGAGGGAGGGTGGGTTCCTTACAGAAAATGAGTCAATAAAGGGGGCGGGTTTTCATGAAGGAGAAACAAACAGATATTTCACACTGTAGCCTGGCCAGTCATGAAACTGGTTTTCAAAGCTTCTCTGATGCACAGCGCTTCCTGGTGTGCTCTTCTAATCGCCCTGGTGTCTGGCTGCGCGCAATCAGAACCCACCCCGCCATAAAGGTCTCCCCCTTACTTTCACAGAGATTGTGGAGCACGCAGCAAGCAGAAATAACTATGGGGAGATTTCTTTGGCTGAGGTCAGAGCGAGTCAATAATGAACGCCAGCGACCTTTTAAACGGCCAAATGCACATTCTACCACCATTCTGCACTTACTTAGCCTGTAGTTAAACAGCTCCTGACTCCTGTCCAGGCTGCCTGTGTATGGCTTCATGAGCCATGGCATTAAGGGGTAGGTTGGGTCCCCAAGAATAACTACTGGCATTTCAACATCCCCAACGGTTATTTTCTGGTCCGGAAAGTAAGTCCCTTGCTGCAGCCCTTTAAACAGAGTAGTGTTCCTGAAGACGCGAGCATCATGAACCCTTCCCGCCCAGCCCGCGTTGATGTTGGTGAAACGTCCCTTGTGATCCACAAGTGCTTGCAGCACCATTGAAAAGTACCCCTTGCGGTTTATGTACTGGGTACCCTGGTGCTCCGGTGCAAAGATAGGGATATGGGTTCCATCTATCGCCCCACCACAGTTAGGGAATCCCATTGCAGCAAAGCCATCCACTATGGCCTGCACATTTCCCAGAGTCACTACCTTTCGTAGCAGCACCTGAGTGATTGCTTTGGCTACTTGCATCACAGCAGCCCCCACAGTAGATTTGCCCACTCCAAATTGATTCCCGACTGACCGGTAGCTGTCTGGCGTTGCAAGCTTCCACAGGGCTATCGCCATGCGCTTCTCAACTGTGAGGGCTGCTCTCATCTTGGTATTCTGGCGTATCAGGGCAGGGGACAGCAAGTCACAAAGTTCCATGAAAGTGCCCTTACGCATGCGAAAGTTCCGCAGCCACTGGGAATCATCCCACACCTGCAACACTATGCGGTCCCACCAGTCTGTGCTTGTTTCCCTTGCCCAGAATCGGCGCTCCATGGATAGAACCTGCCCCATTAACAACATGATCTCCAAAGCACCGGGGCCCGTGGTTTCACAGAATTCAGTGTCCATGTCCTCATCATGCTTGTCGCTGCGCTGCCGCCGCCGCTGCCTCCTCGCCTCGTTTTTCTGGTCCTGGCTCAGCATAAACTCCACGAGAACGCGTGAGGTGTTTACAATGTTCATGACTGCTGTCTTGAGCTGAGCGGGCTCCATGCTTGCCGTGGTATGTTGTCTGCAGTGTTCACCCAGGAAAAAAGGCGCGAAATGGTTGTCTGCTGTCTGTTGCTTTCATGCAGGGAGGGAGGAGGTGAGGCTGTACCCAGAACTACCTGCGACGATGTTTTTTGTCCCATCAGGCACTGGGATCTCAACACAGAATTCCAATGGGCGCGGGAGACTGCGGGAACTATGGGATAGCTATGGGATAGCTACCCACAGTGCAACGCTCCAGAAATCAAAGCTAGCCACGGTACTTGGACGCACACCGCTGAATTTATGTGCTTAGTGTGGCTGCATACATTCGACTTTATACAATCTGTTTCCCAAATTCGAATTATATGGACTATTCCCGTAGTGTAGACATACCCAAAGAGTCCTGAGGAACCTTAAAGACTAACAGAAGTATTGGAGAATGATTTCAACAGTTTCCACCCCACCATCAACCTCAGCATGGACCAATCTACAAGGAAGATCCACTTCCTAGACACCACGGTACAAATAAGTGACAGTGACGTTAACACCACTGCACCCCACCGACCTCTATGCCTACCTTCATGCCTCCAGCTTCCATCCCTGACACACCACATGATCCATCGTCTACAGCCAAGCGCTGAGCTATAACCGCATTTGCTCCAACCCCTCAGACACAGACCAACTCCTACAAGATATTCACCAAGCATTCCCAAAACTAGGATACCCGCACGAGGAAATAAAGAAACAAATCAACAGAGCCAGACGTGTACCAAGAAGCCTCCTGCTGCAGGACAAGCCCAAGAAAGAAACCAACAGAACTCCACTGGCCATCACCTACAGTCCTCATCTAAAACCTCTCCAACGCATCATCATCTACAACTCATCCTGGACAAAGATCCATCACTTTCACAGGCCTTAGGAGACAGGCCAGTCCTCGCCCACAAAACAAACCGCCAACCTTAAGCATATTCTCACCAGCAACCACACAACGCACCATGGTAACTCTAACTCAGGAACCAATCAATGCAACAAACTTCAATGCCAACTCTCCCCATATATTTATACCAGCGATACCATCACAGGACCTAACCAGATCAGCCACAACATCACCGGTTCATTCACTTGTACGTTCACCAATGTAGCATACACCATCGTGTGCCAGCAATGCCCCCCTGCTATGTACATCGGCCAAACTGGACAATCCCTACGTAAAAGAATAAATGGACACAAGTCAGATATTAGGAATGGCAATATACAAAAACCTGTAGGAGAACATTTCAACCTCCCTGGACACACAATAGCAAATTTAAAGGGGATCGTGCAGGAAAAAAACTTCAGGACCAAACGCCAAAGAGAAACTGCTGAACTTCAGTTCATTTCCAAATTTGACATAATGAGCTCAGGATTAAACAAAGACTGTGAATGGCTAGGCAACTACAAAAGCAGTTTCTCCTCCCTTGGTGTTCACACCTCAACTGCTAGAAGATGGCCTCA
Source organism: Malaclemys terrapin pileata (assembly GCF_027887155.1). Lineage (NCBI taxonomy): Eukaryota > Metazoa > Chordata > Testudines > Emydidae > Malaclemys > Malaclemys terrapin. The sequence goes on along the minus strand of NC_071517.1, from coordinate 39,866,511 downwards.
TCCTCCCTGATTGAACAAACTCGTTATCGCTAGGCAGATTCTTGCCTGCATATTTATACCTGCCCCTAGAAATTTCCACCACATGCGTCTGACAAAGTGGTTATTCACCCACAAAAGCTTATGCTCCAATACTTCTGTTAGTCTATAAGGTGCCACAGGACTCTTTGTTGCTTTTTATAGACTACTACAGTTACCATCTTCTTCCAGGTCTTTCAAATAAGTTTACATTTCAAAGCTCAAACTTATCTAACATGGACACACTTTTTTAACATGTCTCTAAAGGTTGAACTGTTTCTATTACATGCAAGTTGCTTAACCCTTTCTCTCCCAGTGTCACAGAAGTTTAGCTCCTGTGTGGATTGCCTGATGTTTAACAAGGTGTGACCTCCGTATGAAATTTTTTCCACAGGCTAAGCACTTCTGTGGTCTCTCTCCTGTGTGGATTGCTTGATGTTTGAGAAGGTTTGACCTCTGTATGAAACTTTTCCCACAGTCCAAGCACTTGTGGGGTCTCTCTCCTGTGTGGATTGCTTTATGTTTAATAAGGTGTGCACTCTGTATGAAACTTTTCCCACAGTCCAAGCACTTGTGAGGTCTCTCTCCTGTGTGGATTGCCTGATGTTTAACAAGGTCTGACCTCCATATGAATTTTTTTCCACAGTTCAAACACTTCTGTGGTCTCTCTCCTCTGTGGAATGCCTGATGTTTAAGAAGGTCTGACCTCCATATGAAACTTTTCCCACAGTCCAAGCACTTGTGGGGTCTCTCTCCTGTGTGGATTGCTTTATGTTTAATAAGGTGTGAACTCTGTATGAAACTTTTCCCACAGTCCAAGCACTTGTGGGGTCTCTCTCCTGTGTGGATTACTTTATGTTTAATAAGGTGTGACCTCTGTATGAAACTTTTTGCACAGTCCAAGCACTTATGTGGTTTCTCTCCTGTGTGGATTGCCTGATGTTTAGTGAGGTCTGACCTCTGTATGAAACTTTTCCCACAGTCCAAGCACTTATGTGGTCTCTCTCCTGTGTGGATTGCCTGATGTTTAACAAGGTGTGACCTCTGTATGAAACTTTTTCCACAATCCAAGCACTTATGGGGTCTCTCCCCTGTCTGGATTCTCTGATGTGTAATTAATTCTGATTTCCAATTCAAACAGTTTCCACATTCAAGGCATTGATAGGGTTTCTCTCCCATGTGGCTTTTCCCATGGTTATTAAGATCTGAGCAGTTATTGAAGCTTTCCCCATGGGCCAAGTATTGAAGGGGTTTCCCTCCAGTATGGATTGTCTGATGTGTCACAAGCAGTGATCTGAAAATGAACCCTTTTCCACATTCGAGGCACTGATAGGGTTTCTCTTCCTTAGGATTTGTCTGCTGGGCTGTGGGATCCTTGTCTCCTCCCCTACATATAATAGATTCATCCACTTTCTTCCTTGGGTGGTTTTTCATTCGCCTCTCTGACTTGTGCCAATTTCCCCAGGCTTCTCCCTCTTCCAAGCACTGGGATAAACTCCCTTCAGCACTTCCCACAACGGTCCCCTGTGGTTCCACTTGCCCAGGAACTTCCTCATGATGATTCCCATTCTTCTTCTCATCCACTGTCTCATCACCTGTTGGGAGATAGAGACAATACAGACAAGAGTCATTGTGCTGGGGAGAAAGAGGAATAGCACCAAGGGAAAACCCAATATGCTAACATTGTGAAGACTGAGCAACTGGATTTTGCCTCCAGATCCCACCCAAACACTCCCAGGGATGGAAAGTTGGGAAGGAAACTCCTGCAGCTAACAGGATGGTTGGGAAGCCGTGAATGGTATCTGTTGACTACAGCCCTGGTTGAGGTGAGGAAGAACTAAGGGCTCTTACTCACAGCATATTTTTGGGATTCTCAGCTTTTTCCTTCATTCACCAGATGGTTTCTGTTTCAGTCCTCACCTGTGCGATTGCCTCTCAGGATCTCTCTTTCCTCACAGACCTGGAGATCCGGGACCCACAGTTCTTCCCCTCGTTCCAGGTGGGAGATCAGTTCAGGTTTGGGAATGGGAAATCCTGAACAGGGAGTGAAAAGAGACAAGGTCGGGGCACATGGAGGATTGGAAGATTCTCTGTCACAAAGGGCATTCTGTGAGTGGTACCTCTCCCCGTGATCTGCTGGGGGAACATGGAATCCAACAGCACGGGAACATGATCACTGAGCCCTCTTGGGAGAAGCAGACGTCTGGGGAGGTGGGGGGAATTTTTACGCCCTCACAAGGAGTTCCCAGGATCTATGTGCTGTTGGGCCTTGCTGACGCGCACACAGCTCTGGAGTTAGACCATTTCCTATTTCTAAATCTGCAGAGCCCAGAGTCTTCCCCAGGGCTGGAGCTATTCCCAAGAAGGGAAATGAAGAGGGATTTTGTGCGTCAGTAAGAAACAATACAGACAGCACAATGAATGACTTCTGCCCCCCGAATGCTGGAGGGGTAGGCATGGTTTCGCATGTCCATTAGGTTTTGATACCCGTGTCCCAATGAAAGTCCCTCTCACGTGGCAGCTGCACATTCTGGAACCCATTCCCCTCCAATCTAACTGACCAGGGAAAAACCTGACCAGAGTCAGAAATGAAGACCTCACGGCTTCTAATAACCGAGGGGACAGGAATCCCTTACCCAGCGAGGTCACCATCTCATAGTTCTCCTGCATGACGTCCCTGTAGAGGGCTCTCTGACTGGGGTCCAGCAGAGCTCCCTGACCCTGGGTAAAATACACAGCCACCTCCTCGAAGGTCACCGGCAACTGAAACAACAAGAGACCCCCACTCAGCCCCTGCTGCCCCAGCCACAATCCCACTAGTCACAGGAGAGGAAGAAAGAAAAAAAACTTCTTGTAAGCTCTGGGAGGACCAGAGTAGCAGAATCCCACCCCCTCCCTGCTCAGAGCGCCAGGAGTGTTCATGAGGCAGGGAGAAGGTGAGACTTCCTAGTCCCCCCCGCAGCAGATGGAGGAGGGCAGGGTCTTCTCATTTACCAATTACCACACACTTGCCAGCCACAGGCTGATATGGGAAGCAGAGCACTGAGCCAGGGACAGGGACAGGAATCCCAAAAGCTTCCCTTCATATTTCACAGCAGCCTCTGGCAGTGGGTTCAGGCTCCAGCACTGGGAGTCTGGAAAATGTTCCCAGCACTGCCCAGGAGGGTTATGACCTCTTTGACAAATGGTGGTATGCCCTCTCCTACTCAGTAAATCAGCAGGTTTATCACACCCTGTCTCCTCCCTGCCTCTCCCTCCCGCCGTCCAGCAGCTCCCTGAAAATCCGCTACCTGAGCTGACTCCATCACGGCCATTTCCCTTCCCTGTCCAATGGAAGATGGGACGATCTTGAGTGAAATCTGGATGGGATTCCTCAGCCTGTCGGGGGCGATTGGGAAGGTTTCAAAAGGGGCTTGAGGGCATGTTACAGCCTGATTCCCCCAGGTTCTCGTCCTGCAGAGAGATGCTCTGGACTCTTCCACACTGGAAAGAAACCCAGTTAGTTCATTAACACCCAGGCCAGGGCCCTCCCAGCAGAACTAAACCCCAAGGGGCACTTTTAAACTCTTCCCATAAGAGAGTCTCTGAGCCCAATGCTGGAAAAAGAGCAGAACCAAATGAGCCACCTTGGGGGATTCCCCCTGACATTGTCGTGTCACCCCTCTAACTCTCCCCTTCCCCCCCAAGTAGTGTGGTGTTCAGCCAAGTCAGGAACTGGCTTTTCCTCTCTCAGCTCTTCCCCTTGTTCCCAGGGGGATGCAGGGAATGGATCTGGGCAGTTCTGGGATCTGGGAACCACCCTCTCCCTTTTATTGTTCCAGTTTTCCCCTTCCAGTCTCTCCTCTGTCCCTTTTTATCCTTTTCCCTTAGGAGAACCGGCGACTGCACCATTGTCCTGGGCCTTTGCTCTCATGCCAGCAGATCAAGGAATTTGATCGTTCCCCTTTATTAGACGTTGGTGAGGCCTCATCTGGAATACTGTGTCCAGTTTTTGGTCCCAGACAAGAAGGATGTGGAAAAATTGGAAAGAGTCCAGCGAAGGGCAACAAAAATGATTACGGGCCTGGAGCACATGACTTATGAGGAGAGGCTGAGGGAAATGGGATTGTTTATTCTCCTGAAGAGAAGAATGAGGGGGGATTTGATAACTGCTTTCAACTACCTGAGGGGGGGGGGGTTCCAAAGAGGATGGAGCTCAGCTGTTCTCAGTGGTGGCAGATGACAGAACAAGGAGCAATGATCTCAAGTTGCAGTGGGGGAGGTCTAGGTTGGATATTAGGAAAAACTTTTTCTCTAGGAGGGTGGTGAAACACTGGAATGCGTTACCTAGGGAAGTGGTGTAGTCTCCTTCTTTGGAGTTTTTTAAGGCCCGGCTTGACAAAGCCCTGGCTGGGATGATTTAGTTAGGAATTAGTCCTGCTTTGAGCAGGGGGTTAGACTAGATGATCTCCTGAGATCCCTTCCAACCCTCATATTCTTTGATTCTATGATTAGGCAGCTCAGTCACTGCCACTGCTAACAGGGGTTTGAACCTGGCTGTGTCCATGGGGGCAGCAGCTCTGGGACTCGCAGACACACAGGGAGCCCCCTCCCCATGTAGGCCAAACTCACCAGCCAGTCCCTGAAAGGGGCCCTTTGTGCTGAGTCACTTTCCTGCCCAGTCCCAGCCCTTTACCCCCAGGTCTCTCCATCACCTGCAGGCTGCGGCTCGGGGGCTGGTGTGTGCAGAACCCGGGGCTGCACCAGGGGCTGGTTCCAGCCACCACAGCAAGTCCCCACCTGGGCTGGACACAGAGGGGATTTAACAAAGGTCTCTCCTCTCCTGGGTAAGAAGCAGCTTCTAGGTTTGGGCTCCCAGACCAAAATGCAGGAGGCAGCAGCTTCGGACCCAGGGAGCTCAACTCCAGAGCTCTAATATCCTGAGAAGAGACACACACCCGCCGCCTCCTCTCCCTTAGCAATAACCAAAGCCCTTTGGTGGCAACACCCGATTAACTAGCTGCCCTGGACTCTACCCCCAGCCCCCAGGGACAGCCAGTGTTAGCTAACCAGGGCACAGTATGCAGCCTGTTTGACTCATCAAGGACCCCGCCCCTCCAGCCTAGGGTGACCAGATGTCCCGGTTTTATAGGGACAGTCCTGATTTTGGGGTATTTTTCTTATATAGGCGCCTATTACCCCCACTCCCTGTCCCGATTTTTCACATTTGCTGTCTGCTCACCCTACTCCAGCCTCTGCTTGAACCAAGTCAGAAGAAAGACTTATAAGAAAACAATGAAAGGGTCATGGGAGACACACTTAAACCCTCCAGACAAGGGTGACAGGATTAAGGCAACTCCCCTAGCCTCATTTACAGAGAAGATGGGACAGGGCGGCACCTCCATTAGCATACAGACTGGAGAACAGAGATTCCAAGGCAAGAACTGCACTGAACTCTGGGACCAGAAAAACAAGGAAGCAATGCATCATGGGGGAGTCTCTGCTCCAGATGTTAATGAATCCACGCCTGCAAATTCTCAATTACTGAGAGACAATTTAGGCTCATTGATATATTTGCTTTGACAAACAACTCTCCGTATAACTTTTCATGAGTGACTTACCCAAGTATTCGGATTCTAATATCTAAACTGTATTGTTAAATGTATTCCCCTAAATTTGAGTTATTGCTAATTATGTACTTCATTATCTTTGACTTTTAAAATGAACTTTGTATTTGTGGATAATCTGAGCACTAAACCCAGATGTACACACACTCTTTTCTTAACCTGTGTGTTATGTAATTTTTTTTACAATAGCTTTAATAAATCCTTTTTTGGTATCCAAAATATTGATGCTGCCTAATTGCATTGTGAGCTCCCTGGAAGGAACACCACCCATAACCAGGAATGGTCAGTTCCTATTGTCTAGCTTGAACAAAACAACTTTGGTATATGCTCTTGAGCCATCAGTTTACACAAAAACAAATCTAGTGATCTCCCTTGGACCATTGTTGTTTCCCTACAAAACCCCCTACCCACGCTCAAGTAAGTGCTCTGATGCCTGGATCCAAAATCTGCATCAGTTCCATTGGGACTTCATCTTCTCCTGACTGATCGTGCTGGGGGCTCTGCCTGTCTCCAGCACTCCAGACCCTCAGCTACCACCATCACCTGGGAGCCCCGATCGATTAAAGCATCATGGAGTGGTGAGAACCCAGCTCTGTCTCTCTCTCGGTATAGCCTTCTGACCCTGACTTGTGTCATCAGTTACAGTTTTCTAAACCTGACTTTTATAATCAAAATTAAGTTAGATTTAATATTATAACTGTTTTGTTTGGCTCCCGTATGGTTATTACCTGGCAATAAATAACTTCCATGGTTAAGCTGGTTGCTTCACTCTCCCTCTCCCCACCCGCCCCGTCACTGCCCGTGGGTGTTTGTGGCTACCCCAGTTGTGCTGCAGCAATGCTCCTTCTCATACATAAACTAAAGATCCCTGCAGCACCCAAAAATCCTGTGGGGTTTGCTCATCAAGTGGGTTACTACCAGAACGACTGTAACGTGAAAGTGGAGACAGGGACGTGCTGAACCTGGGGCACGAGGGTGGGAACTTGGAAGTGCTGCTCAACACAGCCTGCTGAGTCCAGGGATATAAAAGGGGTCAGCTTGGGAGTGCTGATTAACCCGGTCCTGTGTGTGTGTGTGCGTGCGCGCATCTGATTCTGGGGCTGGAAGAACCCAGCCCTGGGGAACCTATGTCCTGCAGGATAGCTCCATTGGGAGGGGACTTGTAGCAGAGAGAAGTAGAGCACTCTATGAGAACACAGGTGACACAAGCAGTACATTGATAGAATTACAGAATTCCCCCCCCCCCCCGAAAAGTAACCCTAATAAATGAGTGTACACCAAAGTAATGGGCAAAACTGGTAACGGCAGGCAGAGGCTGATCCCATTGGCCCATCTACACTTACCCCCTGCCATACCCAGCAAAAACAACAAGGAGTCTGGTGGCACCTTAAAGACTAACAGATTTATTTGGGAATAAGCTTTCGTGAGTAAAAACCTCACTTCTTTGGATGCATAAATAAATCTGTTAGTCTTTAAGGTGCCACCACACTCCTTGTTGTTTTTGTATATACAGACTAACATGGCTACCCCCTGATACTTCATACCCAGCAGTGACTCTGGTTTGTCACCAGCGTGGCTGAGATCTGAATCCTGCACGTAAATCAGACCAGGGCCCTGGGCAGCCCGGGTGCCTGTGGATATTTTCCTTGTAGCTTCTGATCCCTGAGGGGTTAGTCCCCTGCTCACCCCCAAAGCTCATTTCACCAGTTCCAGGAAAAATGTTCAGTGCCTCATGCTCTCCTACCCCATGGGGCAGAGGGGCTACCATTGCTTGTATCTCTTACCATCCCTGTGACCAGTTACTGCATCGAGTGCAATTCCCTTCCTGATGCCGTGAATGAGGGATTCCACTGATTGCTCCTGTAAGGATAAGGCCTTTTCCTGTAGCCATATTGTGAGGCCTATGGCCTTTGTCTGCAGCCATATTAGGAGAGCAGGAGCCCTGAGCTAAGAAGCAGGAAGTCACATGATCACATTCCTTCTAAATTGCATTAAACCAATGCAGTATCAGGCTGTTAAAAAGGAGACCCTGTCCTAATAGCCCCCACTATCACCAGATAAAGAAACAGATCTTAAAATGGTTAAAGAAAACTGAGTTTGGTAGCATTCCAAACCACTTATCAATAGTTGTGGTTGGGAAATCCTCATTTCTTTATTAAAAAGAAGAACAGGAGTACTTGTGGCACCTTAGAGACTAACACATTTATTAGAGCATAAGCATATATGCATCCGAAGAAGTGGGCTGTAGTCCACGAAAGCTTATGCTCTAATAAATGTGTTAGTCTCTAAGGTGCCACAAGTACTCCTGTTCTTCTTTTTGCGGATACAGACTAACACGGCTGCTACTCTGAAACCTGTCATTTCTTTATTGTTTTGTCTCTATCGTCCCCACTTCCCTCTTGTTTGTCTGTATGATCTCTGTCTGGTTCTTTGATTGTTTTTGTCTGTTACATAATTGATTTTGGTAGGTGTAAACTAATTAAGGGAGTGGGGTATGGTTCGATGGAGAATTTTGTTACAATGTTAGGATTGGTTAGTAAAATTTTAGTAAAATGATTGGTTAAGGTACAGCTAAGTGCAAAATGGCATCGAATGTTACAGGATTGTACGGCCATTCTAGATATATGGATCCTTTGGAAAGGGAAGCTGTAAAAGCATGAAGCTAGTACGCCTCAAAGGGCCAGACACAACAAGGTAATAAAAGAAAAACAAAATTTATTTATGTATTTAAATCAGTCAGCACTGAACTCAAATTACAATAGTGCAATAGAAACAGGAACTGTTAACAGTATCACCCTGAGATGTGATTGTCAAGCTACTAGCAACTGTTAATATTTCCCATGATTATTTGCTATTAAGAATATGATTTCCATGGCACAATGATGTCCCTCTGCACAATGTTAATGAAGTTTAGGATGAAGAGCTCTGAGTAATATGAATAATATTTTTAAAGGAACTAATTTAAAGGGATGAGACTGCACAGACTGGATTCCCAGGGGAGTCAAACGCAGGGGACCAGGCACCCTGGCTAAGACACATTTATGAAGCGCTGGGCGGCTTTACACAGACATAGAAACTGTGAACTGGATTATTTTAAACACTAAAAGTAAGTACCTGTGACAATGATATTTTTTCGTGGGGGGGGGAGGGGGGCTGTAAATATTTCCCTGGACCAAGTCTCGTTTATCAGCTCAGTAGCATCTTATACAGGAGAGGGGCCCTGTCCAGGCTCTGCGATGCACTGGGCCTTTAAGGACACGGCCCTGGGAAATGGGAGCTGAGATCCTGGCAAGGGGGCAGGAAAAGCCCCTCTGCCCCACCCCCCTTATTTTTGCAACCACTGCAGCTGGCTCACCCCATCGGGGGGTGTTTTACCCCCCGCACCCCGGCTCCCCCCCCCTCCGCCCCCACATGCCTCTGTCCCAGCCCCAGCACGGCCCGGCCGGGCTCCCCCGCCCCGCACACACCGGGAGCTGGCGGCAGTTTTCCCGGGCCCCGGGCAGGGAATCGCAGCCAGCTCCGCTGGGAGCAGCCCGGGGGTGACGGGGCCGGTGTCTCTTACCTTCCCTGCGAGCGGGGTGAACCGACACACACAGCTCTCGCTCCCAATGCCCTACTTGGGTGTACTGAGCATGCGCACCGAACTGAGCATGCCCAGTACCCTTCGCTGTAGCCACTGCCCTCTCTCTGCCCTTACTTCTGCCTAGGATTTGCTGCCTCCTCTTTGGAGGAGTTTAAAGGATTAAGGGGGCAAATCGCAGCGGGGGTGGGGCTGTCAGGGTCTGAGCAGGAGACAGTAATTTACTGGCGGGAAGGCTCAAGCTACTGTAGCTAGCAGCAGAAGAGGGGCTGAAGGGGAAAACTCGGGGGTGGGAGCCGGGGTTAAGCCCGGGGGGGGGTGGAGACGCTGCCAGACCCTGTGCAGGGACAAAACCCCCGCTTAGGGAGGGGGAGGGGGGAACAGTGACCCCCTGGGATGAGGCACCCACTGTGCTCGCTAATCTAGGGGTGTCGGGGGTGCAGAGGAGGTTTTCTTTCTGCTCACAGGACGCTGCATGTCAGCCCCAGAGCAGAGGGCGGGTTCCTGGGACTGGGGTGTTAAAGGCACAGGTCTCCAATTCCTAGCCTATCAAAGCTTAATCACCGCAGCTCCTCTCTATCCTATACAAGTGTTGCAGGGCCAGGGCCAGGGCTGCCCGGGGCGGGGGCAAGTGGGGCAGTTTTCCACGGGGGCCCCACGAGTATGTCAAAGGCTGCCCCCGCCTCTTGTCATCCCCCAAGCCCCTGTGCTACCCCCCTGCCCAGCACCCCTCTGACTCCCTATGCCCAGTGCCACACCACCCAGAGACCCCCACAAACCCCCATGCCCAGTGCCCTCCCACAGACCACTCCCCCACCCACTCAGAATCCCCCCACAGATCCTCTCACTGCCCAGGCCCCCTAGCTGGAGACCCCCCACAGCCCTCCCACAACTGCACAGTGCCCTGTACCTCCCCGCCCAGAGCCCCCCCACAGATTCCCTCACTGCCCAGTGCCCCCCAATGCCACAACTGCACAGTGCCCCGCACAGAGCCCCCACACTTCCCAGCACCCCAACACACACTGATCTCCCCCACTACACAGCCCCTCGAACACACACAGTTCTCCCCAACCCCCACTGCACAGCACCACCCCCCAGACCCACTAGAGACCTACTCTCCCACACCCTAACCCCCAGCCACAATAGCAGGTGTGACGGCACGTATAGAAACCCTCCTGTTTTGCAACTGGGTGCGGTTTCCGTCGCTACACCCGACCCGACCCACCAGTGAAGCGACCCCACTAGGCTAGGAGCCAGAGCGGGACCTGCCTGCTGGATGCTTCCTGGGAGCCGCTCCAGGTAAGCACTGCTGGGCTCACCTGGCCCCCTGGCAGGTCCCTCTAGGGGGGACTCCCCTCAGACCCACTGGCCTCAGCCCCCACCCGAACCCGGTTCCCTCAGCCTACCACGCAGTGACTTCCCTGTGCCCCCCACCCTCAATCCACTGCCCTCAGCCCCCACCCTGACCCTGTTCCCTCTGCCTCCCCCACAATCCCTCCCCTCCCCTGATCATCTCACCCGACACACTGCCCTCAGCCCCCACCCTGACTCTGTTCCCTCAGCCTCCCCTGCAGTGTCCTCTCTGTGCCCCCCACCCTCAATCCACTGCCTTTAGCCCCCACCCTGACCCTGTTCCCTCTGCCTTCCCCACAGCCCCTCCCCTCCCCCCCGATCATCTCACCCAACTCACTGCCCTCAGCCCCCACCCTGACTCTGTTCCCTCAGCCTCCCCAGCAGTGTCCCCCTTGTGCCCTCCACCCTCAATCCACTGCCCTCAGTCCCTGCGCCTGTTCCAACAGCCTCCCCCACAGTCCTTCCCCTTCCCTCCCTCCGATCATCTCACCCTGCATGGATGTGGAAATCTGTCCCGGATTCCAGGCTGTCCGATTCCAGGCTGTCGTTAGCCCCTGAGGCAAAAGATCAACAGAGGTTTCCAAAGGGAAGTTTGCAGCCTTTGCTCAGACCCAAACATTTTCACTTAAAAAAATAAATAAATAAATACCTAAACCCATCCTGACACCCATCTGCTCTGTCCAGATTTGCTGTTATCCCTGTTGAGGCCAAAGTGGTTTGAAAAATTAAAAATCCTTGACACCATTGTGTTGCCTTCTACTGTGTTGCTCCTTAATCTGATGGACCTGCCGATAATGAATAAAGATGAATGCCCTGGGAGCAATGTGTCAGGCAGACAGTTTGTCAAGTAGGAATGTGAATGCTGAAGCCCTCACAAAATGCAGAGGCTTTTCTTAACCTGAGAACTGAAAAAGATCCAGGTACCCTGCCTGGGTTTGAAAGTGACAAGAGCCTAGCGACTGACCAGAGGAGCATCAGGTTTGAAGTGACGAGGAGGGTCTGTGTCATGAAGTCTGCGTTTCCACTGAGGACTCTTCCATTGCCAGGGTAGAGCTGGCGCAGGTCTGCCGCCCGGCACAGCAATGCTGAGAGGTGCCAGTGTAGACCCCATCCACTGCCCTCAGCCCCCACCCTGACCCTGTTCCCTCAGCCTCCCCCGCAGTCCCCCCTGTACCTCCCACCCTGAACCCACTGCCCTCAGTCCCTGCCCTACCCCAAATCTCTTCTTCAGCCTCTCCCGTCATCCCACCCCCATCGCTCCCCTTGCTGTCCCACCCCCTCAACTTCCCCCCATTCCAGTCCTGCTCCCCTCTGTCTCATCCCCTCCAGACCCTGTCCCTCTCCCCAACCCCCCGACCCTCCCCAGCCCAGCCCAGCCCCATTGTCTCCCCCGCCCCGCCCCACTCTACACAGCTTTCTACCCTGTCCCATTCATACTCCCCTCACCCCTACCCTGCTCCCCCCATCCCAGTCCTGTCCCATCCCCCTTAGCCCGCCAGACTCCCCCAGTCCCAGTCCTGTCCCCCTCAGTTCCTCCACCCTGCTTCCCCTGGTCCATCCCCACACACCCACCGACTTCCTCGACCTCCCTCCTCCCACTCCCATTGCCTGGACTCACCCCCGTCCCACTCAGGACATGCAGGAAAAAGAAGCAATGGGCTTAAATTGTAGCAAGGGAGATTTAGGTTAGACATTAGGAAAAACTTCCTAACTGTAAAGGTAGTTAAACACTGGACAAATTACCTAGAGAGGTTATGGAATAGCAGTCATTGGAGTTTTTTAAGAGGTTAGACAAACACCTGTCAAGGATGGTCTAGTGTTGTTATTATTCAGTCCTGCCTCAGTGCAGGGGTTTGACTAGGTGACCTGTTGATGTCCCTTCCAGTCCTACATTTCTGTGGTTCACACTGAATTGCCTTGTGCCACCGTCTAGTAGTAGTGGCACACAGTTCTCGGACATGCAGGTTTATAAAACTGTAGTTAATATACAGTTTAGAGCATAGCAGTTTTAAAGCTCTGCATGTTCAGACCAACTGAGCTGAAAATTGTGATCTATAGTATTGAAAACTATTAAGATGTGGGCTGAAATAAAATCAGCATGAATTGCTCAACAATATCAATGGAATCAGCATTGCACTGCTATATATTGTAAAACATTACAGTGAAATCTTGCAAGTATTACATAGCACGCCGCCTTACCCAAGTGGTAACTAAGCATAACATCTTCCTGTTTCAACATTCTTAACTTGTATCCCATAACTCCTAAAAATTGTTTTTTTTTTTCAAACACTAAATACTGCTAAGTTATGAGTTTTAACAGTTTTTTTTCTTTTAAACCACAGCACTGAATGTTATTCTAAAATTGTTTTCCAAATATTCTTAAACTCCCAGTTTATCCCCCGCTGATGTTCATTGTGAAAAGTATTGCAGGTCTAATAATTATATTTGGCACTTTTGTAATTCACTGTCCAACATGTGTTTGTGCCCTCCTCTGCTGGATTTTTAGAGGATAACTGTATAGCTACCAGCTAAGGGAGTTATATCTTGAACTCAAGTAGTAGAAGCTCATGCTTTTAAGTCTGGATGGCTCGGGTTCAATCCTTGGTGACTAGCTATAATGGAGGTTGCTACACTTATAATCCCTTTAATCAGAGGTTCTGAATATGCTTTGTTGTAGGCAGAGCTAGCCTAGAGTTAAGCAACCAAAAATTTAGAATGGGAAATGTTGAAATGTTGGGAAGCCTTATAATTTTGCCAGTCTGGAACGAACATCCCATCTGAGGGATGGGGGCGGGGAGAGAGGAGAGTGAGACAGGACCAGGAAACTGGGACAAGGAATCCAGAGCGGTAGTGGGGGGCAGTTGAAATCAGATGAGGAGCTGGGGCAGGTTAGACAGCAATAGGATAGACATAGACTGGAGGGGACGGGGAAGAAGGGTCTTTGACTACTAGAGACCACGCCACTCAGGAGCCTGGAATAGACCCAGGATTCCTGAGTTTCACAGTTCCTCTTCTGTCAGCAGATATCTGTGAAACGCAGTGGCAAAAAAAGTGTCTCATCCCCCTATAGAGCTGGTCTATCACATATAGGATGACAACCTACTCCCTCTGCCATCACTTACTCCATTAGCTCAAGTGGCAGAAGTCTGTGCAGTGGATCTAAAGGTTCATCGGCAGGGTTGGAGCCATGCGAGTTTCATGATGATTCCACATGCCAGAATTTCTGGGGCAGTTCAGTTTTGATTTTTACAAAAAAACCTGGGGAAATGCATACAGAAATAGGGTGACCAGATGCCTAAATAGGGGAATCTCAAGCAGGAGTAGAGAGGTTATTTTATCTCTGTATTTGGCACTGGTGCAACCACTGCTGGAATACTGTGTGCAGTTCTGGTGTGCACAGTTTAAGAAGGATATTGATAAACTGTTGAGTGTTCAGACTGATTAAAGGATTATAAAACATGCCTTATAGCGATCGACTCAAGGACCTCAATCTATTTAGCTTAACAAAAAGAAGGAAAGAAGTGACTTGGTTATAGACTGTAAGTATCTACATGGGGAACAAATAGTTAATAATGGGCACTTCAGTCTAGCAGAGAAAGGTAGAGCATGAGCCAAGGGTTGGAAGTTGCAGCTAGACAAATTCAGGCTGGATATCAGGCATACCTTTTCGATGGTGAGAGTAATTAACGATTAACAATATACTAAGGGTTATGGTCTTTTTCTAAAAGCTTTTTTCTTAAAGCTATCCTCTAGGCATTATTTTGGGAAAGTTCTATGTCTGTGCTATACAGGCGGTGAGACCAGGTGGCTGGTGAATAACCAAGAATCTGGTTAATAATTATTCTCTAAATTCAGCTTTTTTCTTTCTCTCTCTCTGAATTATCACTAATTCAACATAGTAGTGTGCAAGTTGACTGGATAATGGTAATAGAATAATCTCTTGTTAAAGCATTGTAAACCCTACTACCTGATTTTTATATTAAACACTTACTATACATAATACAATAAATCCAACAGAAACAAAACCTAGGAAAGTTTGTTTTCTGTGTCTTATTGAAAGTTTTCCAGTAATCTCCTCTTGCTTCAGAATGCCTCGTGTCTCACCCATACTGTTTGCAATAGGATTCAACCTGTGGCTTAGCTGATGACTCTTTACTGCTTCCTGAAGAGCTGGGAGCTCAATATTCATCTCAGATACTATATGCAGAAGCACAACTCTGTATATATGGGAGGAATTATTGACCTTGTGCATATGTAATGGTGTTTGGTGTTTGTAAGACAAGGTATAATAATCACACTTCCCAAATTGCAATGAACTGTGGAAAAGTTCCTGTTTGCTGTGCGAGATGTTACTTATACCTAGATGCACTCCCCTTCCCCACCCCCCAGCCCTACGCATGCTGGCTTGGGAATATCACGGCTGTAGTGTCAGCTTTTAAGAAAGCTTCACAGGCACCACTTCTAGTATTACGGTAAGTTAAAACAAGCTACAGTACATTGGGACATTAATACTCTATTACAGTGTTTGCATTAGCATATTAAAAGCAATAACACTTAACAGACCAGTATATCCAGGACATTACTAGCACACTTTCCCCCACCAATACCTAGTAGTTGCACTGTTATCTCCCATAGCTACTTACATTGCAGCTTTCTTTGTTAAAACTAAATTGGGAAGAAAGACTACTGATTCAGAACTTGTTTAATGGTTACGTTATTGCCAAAGGGGGTGTAGTAAGTGAAGGCCCTGATAAAGGCCCAGTATCAGGCCTGAACTAAAGTAATGGTCAAGACTTAGCTAACATAAAGCAAAGTTAAGCTGTGAGCCAGAGGCAGGCCCTGCTCCCAGAAGCTGGCAAGGAAAGGGCTGATGCTGCAAAAAAAGACATACCTAAAAGGTACTGGACACCAGATATCAGAACATACACTATACTGGAACATTCCACAGATAACATGGAACAGGCCGACCCATCCCAATGACAGGGCCAAAAGGGTAATATGATGGATAGAGTTGTTTTGATCAAACCAACATGTACAAGGTGAGAGGCGGCACCTTACTACGTAGAGGGGTTGTACCTTGCTGCGTAGAGGGGTTGCACCTCAATACGTCAGGAGTGATGTGTAACTTGTTTGTACCTGTCTATAAAAATGTATCCCTGGGGTGGTGTCTTTGTGCAGCCGAGGGGGCAGTGGAAAGTCCCGCCACTGACTGAGCTGAGTCAATTGCCGAGAGGAACTTTCTCGTAGTATGCCCGGTAGACTAAGTAATCTACGGGGAACTGCAATTGTGTCAGGATCGCAATAAACCTGGCCGAGGTGCCTTCGTACCTTACTAGAATCTGTGGTCATTGGGGGTTCTCATCGGGTTTGCGGTGTCAGCTATCTGCAGAGCTGGGGCAGCACACAGAGGGAACACACGCACGCAGCCGAGTGATATCAACATAGAAACAACCAGAGCACCACACCGGTAGCATCTGACAACAGGGGGTAGTGGGGTGTAGGCTTGGAGGGAGGAAGGTTTCTATGATGTAGGCAATATCAGGTGTTTTATCCAAAACCAGAATATGAATGGTGCTGGTCTTCTTGGTCTTCTTATTGATAAAGGGATTGGCCTCAAATACTGGGTTGTAGGACTCTTCCATGGTGTAGTTTTCATCTTGGGTGGTCTGGTCCTAATTATATTAAAACATGTACTTTAGTCTCTGTAATTATCTGTTATAACTCGGTAGCTCTTTATGAAGGCAGGAGTAAAATAAAAGTACCTGCAATAGTTCCACAGTTAACTAAAACTGAAAATTTACATAATTTAAATCAGACGCCTAATCTTAATTTTTGCTTAATAAATAAGTCCATAAGAAAACTCTATTGGGAAACTGCTACAGTGCACTTCTCCTATACAGGTCATAAGGATCCTATCTGTCTCAATACTGGCTGCTCTTTCTTTCTCTGATCTGCAGAGTGACTGATGCTTTTTAGACATCAGTCGTGGGTACAGAAGGGTTACATTGCACCTTCTCTGTTGGCCCCAGCTACTGTTCTCCCTCCTTGTTGCATTGATAGTGGGTGGGTGTGTCTCACCTCTTTTTTTAATCATATATGCTAGGGACAGTCTTGTCCTCTTCTCCTCTCCTGATGTCAGTGTAGATGCAGGCAGTGCAAAATGTACTACAGTCATATAGTATCTCAAATGCACAGCTGCATGTCAATGATCTGAGGTTTGAAGAACAATGTGGAACTAGCTATTCTTCTTCGAGTGATTGCTCCTGTGTATTCCACAGTAGGTGTGCATGCTCGCCACGTGCACCGGTGCCAGAAGTTTTTCCCTTAGCAGTACGCGTAGTGGGGGAGCACTGCTGCGACCCCTGGAGTGGCGCCTCTATAGAGCGCTATAAGGGGAGCTGCACACTCCCCCTACCCTCAGTTCTTTCTTGCCGCCAGTGAAGGTAGTGGGAACTTTGTGCTCCAGTCTTGCTGTAGCCCTTCCAGTAGCCTTGGTAGTACGCATCTTCCCCTTAGTTGGATAACTTCTTTAGTTTGTTGCCCGGTGCCCCAGGCTTCAAGTCGTGTGATTCCTGTTGCAGTTCTATGCCAAGAAGCGACTTGCACACTCAGTGTCTTTGCTGCTTGGACGAGACTCACGTAACCGATCACTGTAAGATCAGTCAGTCGTTCAAGCCTGAAACAAAATGTGAGAGAGATATCCGGTTCCGGGCCCTGCTGATGGAATCTGCGTTGGCCCCGGCACTGGCATGCCCATCGGACTCGGCACCAGGTGCCTCATCCTTGGTGCGGAGTGAGGCGCCCTCCACCAGTGGGCACCGCTCACCTGCTAAGAAGCAAGGGAAGACTCAGCGGCGCCGACAAAAGGACAGGGCTGAGGCCGGACTTGAGTTGGGCAGCCCATGATCCCCCCCGGGACCCAGACATCTGATCCCACCCAGTGGAGTAGTCTGGTCAGATCCACGCATGCCTCTCCCACGCTGAGAATGCCGTCGATGCCGGAGGCTCCACAGGCCGCACATGACATCCTTTCCCTCCCGGTGCCGGATGCGCCACCCGAGATGGGCCCCCGGCCCTGAGGGAAGTGGCCATTGAGAGCACACCAGCCCACCCCAGCAAGAGACAGCCTGCACTCCAAGGACTGTGCGCCCTGTTCGCCGAGGTCCTCACATAGCTTGCATCAGTCCTCCACTCCGATCAGACTGGCTGATTTGCCTGGGCAGGAGCCTCGAAGGTTCTCCACTCCCCATCGGGAGCACAGGCACCGAGACAAGCGGCGTCGATGCTCCTCTTTGGATAGGAGCTAGAGGAGAAGATTCCGATGCCATCGTTATGGACGCTCGGGCTCGAGTGCCCGCTCCGCTAGACACCATAGACAGAGCTCTCCTCGGGCTTTACCGGCACCGAAACCTTGAAGCTATAATCGCCAGGACGACTATGAGAGCAGCACCTCGGTGGACTGCCGCTCCTAATCGTCGTCAAGGTCCAGATCTCGAGGTCGGCACCGGCACAACCGTACATGCTCCAGTCGCTCCTACGGCACCGTGCGGTCAACGGTGACCTCTGCCTTAGCACCCAGACACCCGTCCCCGATCCGCTCCAGGCTCCAAGAGCAGCCTGCACTGCTCGGCACCCAAGCCAGTCAGTGGCAAGGGGTGCCGTGGCAGGGCCAATGGTGTCAATGGGCACCGTGGCCGCAATTGCCTGCCCAGGCGAGACCCCGCTCGGTAGCTGGGGCGTCCCAGACCATTCGGTGTCCCCCCCTCGACAGAGTCAGAAGTTGATGGGCACTGAAACGGCGGCACCGGGCCCAGACTCGGTCTTGGGAGTCGAACCAGCGGCACCACCCGATGCCCTGGTAGCCGGAGAGGCCCCCTTGCCAGCACCGGAGGAGAGCATAGTGGCACCTCCGTCCGTTGTACAAGAGGTCTTTAAAGCTCACCAGGAGCTCCTCAAAAGGGTAGCCTCGAAGATGGAGGAGCTGTTGGACACCCTTTTCAATGTTCTGTCCTCCTTGGCACCGGGCCATGTGGCCTTACCCCTTCATCAAGGTGTGGCCAACATATCGACTGCCCTGTGGCAGACCCCAGCTTCCTTGGTGCCCATTTCCAAGAAAGCAGAAAAAAAGTACTTTGTTCCGGCTAAGGGACATGAGTACCTGTACTCCCACCCAGCACCTAACTCCCTGGTGGTGGAGTCAGTCAACCATCGGGAACACCATGGCCAGCCTGCACCCACCCCCAAGGACAAAGACACCAAGAGACTTGATTCTTTTGGCATTAAAGTTTATTCTTCTGTGAGCTTTCAACTTCGGGTAGTGCTAAAATTTGCCATATTATGATGGCCTCTTCATATAGTGGTAGAAAGACATACAATATTTGTGGTGTGTTAGGGCACTGGCTCTCAACCAGGAGTGCACATACCACTGGGGGTACACCGAGGTCTTCATTAAATCATCTAGATTAGGGTTACCATATTTTAAGTGTCCAAAAAGAGGACACTCCACGGGCCCCGGCCCCGCCCCAACTCCTCCCCTTCTCCACCCCTTGCCCCAGCCCCACTCCAACTCTGCCTCTTCCGCTGAATGCTTTGCCCCCCGCCCCTCCCCATCCCCTGCTTCCCGCAAACATTTGATTCGCGGGAAGCCTGAAGCAGCAGGCAAGCTGGGGTGGGGGGGCGCGGCCCAATCCGGCCCCCCTGGCGTCCGACCGGCCCAGAGACTCTGGCCCCAGCGTCTTCTGCCCGTCTTGGCTTGGGCACTTGGGCGCTGGGCGCCGGTCCCCGGCCAAGCACCATCGGCCCGAGCACCACTGTCCCCAGCCGAGCACCCCCGGCCAGGCCCCGGCTCCCGGCTGATCACCCCCGGCTCCGCACTGCCGACCCCCGGCTCTGTACCGCCAGCCCCTGCCCGGCCCCCGGCCCCGCACCGGTGGCCCTGGCCCGGCCCCGCACTGCCGGCCCCAGCCCCCGGCCGAGCACCACCGGCCCGGGCCCCGGCCCCGCACCACCGCCCCCGGCCGAGCACCGCCTAGCCCCGCACCGCTGGCCCCGGCCGTGCACCCCTGGCCCGGCCCCGGCTCCCGGCCGAGCACCCCTGGGTCCGGACCACCGGCCCTGGCCCCTGGCCGAGCACCCCCGGCTCTGCACCACCGGCCCCGGTCCCCGGCTGAGCACCCCCGGCCCCGCACCACCAGCCGCAGCCCCCGGCCGTGCACCGCCCGGCCCCGCACCACCGGTCCCGGCCCCCGGCCGAGCACCGCTGGCCCCGGGTCCCGGCCCCGCACCACCGGCTCCGGCCCCGCACCACTGGCTCCAGCTCCGGCTCCGGCTCCGGCTCTGGCCCCGCACCGGCGGCTCCGGCCGAGCTCTGATGGCCCCAGGGGCTCTGGCCCCGGCCGAGCACTGCCGATCCCTCCCTCTCTATTTTCCCGGACATGTCTGGCTTTTGGGGATTTCCTCCCCAACGGGGATTTGAGGCCCAAAAAGCTGGACATGTCCGGGAAAATCCAGACATATGGTAACCCTAATCTAGATATTTGCCTAGTTTTAAAACAGGCTACAGAAAGCAGTAGCAAAGTCAGTACAAACTAAAATTTCATACAGATAGTGACTTGCTTATACTTATTTATATGCTATACACTGAAAAATAAGTACAATATTTATATTCCAATTGATTTACTTTAGAATTATATGGTAAAATGAGAAAGTAAGCAATTTTTCAATAATAGTGTGCTGTGACACTTTTGTATATTTATGTCTCATTTTGTAAGCAAGTAGTCTTTAAGTGAGGCAAAACTTGGGGGTATGCAAGACAAATCAGACTCCTGAAAGGGATACAGTAGTCTGGAAAGGTTGAGTGCCACTGTTCTGGGTGATAGAGTTCATTTCTTTACTGAGTGTGGCATGTCTGGTCGTGGCAAGGCATAGTTCAGTTAAATGATATTGCACGTATATTTTGATGTGTAGTTGAGGGACACTTCCTTTATTTCTGACACAATCTATAAAAAGTATAATGATTAAAGTTAAAAATGAACTTCAGTTTCCTCTTCGGGTATGTGTCTGTATGAATCCCACTGTAGGTGCATATGTGCCTTATGAGTGAGGTTTGTTTTTTTTGAACAGCATTGTCTGGGGGTGCACATGCACCATATATCTCCTTAGGCTCCCGCGTGAGGGCATAACGGGTAGAGTGGGTGAAATTTATTTCTCCCCTTGCAGTTCCCTCTTATCAACCATGATAGTGAGACAAAACCTGGCGAATGTCTGACCCACTGCTTTCTCTGATCTTCAAAGGCCTATTCTCAACTAGTTTGCTGGGGGAAAAAATCTCTTTTCACCCTCCTTATCCCTTTAATTTCTTTAATTTGGATGTTCAAAAAACAATACAACCCCCCCCCACCCTACCCCCCGATAGAGGCGGGACAAGATGCTTCACGACAAACAGACTCTAAACCTTCAGGGTTTGAAACCTGCCTGACCTGCGAGAGACTCATCCCCCCTGGTCATTGGGCAGAGCTGATGCCTGTTCTCTCTGGGGGAGGGTTAGATCCGTAACAAATGTTCAATTTCTAAATCCTCTTCAGGGATTCACAAATTGAGGGCCATGCAGCTGAAACTGTACCTGCTTAAGCAATGTATGTGCATCATCTCAGACCTGGCCTGCCCCAGGCCCCCTGAATCCTCTGGGCGGCCCTGGAATGTCTCACTATGAAACACTGGAAAGCTGTAAAAATGTTGGAGGCTACTATATACTGGCATTGAGCTATGTGCAGACCTCTCATGGACATCACTGGTTTTGTGCAAAAATTTAGGATAGAATGTCAAAGACTTTTTTTTTTAAGAGAGAAATACTTTAGTGCACTCTTTTACACACAAAGTGTACTCATTTCCCTGAGACCCAGAAGTGTGACAGATACTGTGGATCAGATACAGCAGGGGTCGGCAACCTTTCAGAAGTGGTGTGCCGAGTCTTCATTTATTCACTCTAATTTAAGGTTTCGCATGCCAGCAATACATGTTCACATTTTTAGAAGGTCTCTTTCTATAAGTCTATAATGTATAACTAAACTATTGCTGTATGTAAAGTAAATAAGGTTTTTAAAATGTTTAAGAAGCTTCATTTAAAATTAATTAAAAATGCAGATCCACCCCCCGCCCCGGACCGGTGGCCAGGACCAAGGCAGTGTTAGTGCCTCTGAAAATCGGCTTGTGTGCCGCCTTCGGCACGGGTGCCATAGGTTGCCTACACTACCCCTGAGATACAGTATCTAAACTGTGCTTAGTGCAGTTTGTGAAGGAAAGAGGGGTAAAGGTGCTTTAAGGTTTGAGTTATGTCTCCTGCGTCTCACTGCTGACTAGCTGCAGACCTAGTGCTCAGAATTAAGGAATGTTCTCAGGGCTAGCTACATAACTCTATACTAGTTTTCAATGGTCTGCTAAATGCTTGAGACATGCCACCTTTTCACTTAGCTATATCCTGAATAGCAGGGTCGCCCAGAGGATTCAGGGGACCTGGGGCAAAGCAATTTAGGGGGCCCCTTCCATAAATTAAAGTTGCAATACTACAGTAATATGTATTTGGAAATGTAAAAAATAACCAGTGAAATACATTCAAAAATTAATTTGTAATAATTTGAAAAAACACTAAATACATTATTTAAAAACATCACATGCTTTAATGGTATGTATACATTTGCAATTACATAATGGGCTGTTGCTGGGTGATGGTGATGGTTGGGATGGGGTTGGGGAGGTGCCCGGCCCCTCCCTTAAAATGCTTCTTACCCCCGCTCCCAGAGCCTCAGTGCACCACATCCAGGACGCCGGGGGATGGGATGGGGGAGGACGGAGGCGGGGGGAGCCTCCGACATACTTGGGGTCTGTGGGGCCCCCGGGGCCAGGGGCAAATTGCCCCCCCCCGGGCGGCCCTGGTGAATAGTGGTGACTGGGAATGGGGCGGGGGGCGGGGAGTGTAGCAGATACCAATTTGAGGTGAGTATTCTCTTGGCCAGATTCTACTGGGTTTATGGTGCTTTGTGCTATGGACTCGAGCAAAGTGGCTGGTGAATAACCAAGAATCTGGTTAATAATTATTCTCTAAATTCAGCTTTTTTCTTTCTCTCTCTCTGAATTATCACTAATTCAAAACAGTAGTGTGCAAGTTGACTGGATAATGGTAATAGCATAATCTCTTGTTATAACATTGTAAACCCTACTACCTGATTTTTAGATTAAACACTTACTATACATAATACAATCAATCCCTGACGTTAGAACCTGGTTATGCTGCTGCTGTAGAGGACTCGTCACCCAGCAGCTGCGGGCCACCATGTGGGCTCGGCCGGGCTGCTGGCCACGGGGCCAATGGGTGTGGGTGGTAGGGTGACCAGATGTCCCGATTTTATAGGGAAAGTCGCGATTTTGGGATCTTTTTCTTATATAGGCTCCTATTACACCCCACCCCCATCCCGATTTTTCACACTTGCTGTCTGGTCACCCTAGTGGGTGGAATCTCGGGAGTCACGTCCCAGGGACCTGCCCCACTCCCCAGCTCTGCTCCAGCTCTGAGCTGTCTCTACTGCCTGGGACCTGTGGGGCCCCACCTGCCTCCTCAGGGAAAGAATCACCTGGGACTGGTGCAGAGCCTGGGCCAGTCTCAGCCAGTCACAGGGGAAGGGGTGGGGTGGAGGCTGAGTTGGGTCCTGCCAGGCATGTGGGTCCTGAGGGAGCCTGGCCCGAGTAGGCCCTGCTCCTTCTCCAGCCTGGCTGATTGCACCCCCAAGGGGCCGGAGTTATCCTGCCCCAGGACCAGCTCTGGCTGAGCTGCCGACTCAGCCTGGCAGACACAGTCACCTCCCATCAGGGCCGGCTATTGTGGCTGGGGGTTAGGGTTGGGAGAGTAGGTCTCTAGTGGGTCTGGGCAGGGGTGCTGTGCAGTGGGGGTTGGGGAGATCTGTGTGTGTTGGGGAGCTGTGCAGTGGGGGAGATGTGCATGTGTCGGGGTGCTGGGAAGTGTGGGGGGTCTGTGCGGAGCACTGTGCAGTTATGGCAGTGGGGCGGTGGGGGACACTGGGCAGTGAGGGAATCTGTGGGGGGGGCTCTGGGCGGGGAGGTGCAGGGCACTGTGAAGTTGTGGGAGGGCTGTGGGGGGTCTCCAGCTAGGGGATTCTGGGCCGTGAGAGGATCTGTGAGGGAGTTCTGAGTGGGTGGGGGAGTGGGCAGTGGGAGGGCACTGGGCATGCGTTTTGTGGGGGTCTCTGGGTGGTGTGGCACTGGGCGTAGGGAGTCAGAGGGGTGCTGGGCGGGGGGGGTTAACATGCTGCAGCATGGGACTGCCCCGAAGGAGAAGAAGCATGATGGGAGCGCAGGGCCAGGCTGGCCAGTGTGTGTCTGGCAGCTCCCTGTTTGTAAACAGTGCCCTTGTACTGCGCTGGGTGGAACGGGGCTGTCCCTGCCATGCCATGACCCATCTCATCTCCTATTGCCCTCGGCCAGCCCGTCGCTCTGAGGACTCTGCCCCCCTGCCCCACGTCCCCATTTCCCCCATGGGGGATCACAAATATGTTTAGCACCAGGCCCACAAAAGGTTAATCCAGCCCTTTTTGGGGTGCAGGCTCTGGGATGGAGTTGGGGTGCAGGAGAGTTGCAGGCTATGGGGAGTTTGAGTGAGGGGTGTAGGCTCTGACCTGGGGCAGGGGATTGGGGTACAGGAGGGGTTGCGGATGGGCTCTGGGAGGGAGTTAGCAACTCAGCACGTTATATAAGAGAAATGAGCTGCAGTGAGTGATTTCATATAGACATAGAAACTGATAAAAGACATTTTTACATATTCAAAATGTGAGAGGCAGAGTTTGAGGGGGGGAGGGGGTGTCTGTACAATATTTCACCGCATTCAGTCTCTTGGCTGGAGCAGTAATGTAGCCCTGCGTAGGCCTGCCCAGAGGATTCAGCATCCAGGAGTGGCCTCGGACAGCGTTGGAGCCACTGCGCTGCAGCGCGCCAGGACCGCTCCTGGATGCGGCGTGCTGAGACACAGGGGTTTGGGGGAAGATGGAGGCGGGGGCAGCCTCCGACATACTTGTGGGGGCACCTGTGGAAAATTGCCCCACTTGCCCCCGGGCAGCCCTGGCCCTGGCTCTGCAACACTTGTATAGGATAGAGAGGAGCTGCGGTGATTAAGCTTTGACAGGCTAGGAATTGGAGGCCTGTGCCTTTAAAACCCCTGTCCCAGGAACCCGCCCTCTGCTCCGGGGCTGACATGCAGCGTCCTGTGAGCAGAAAGAAAACCTCCTCTGCACCCCCGACACCCCTAGATTAGCGAGCACAGTGGGTGGCTCATCCCACAGGGTCACTGATCCCCCCTTCCCCCTCCCTAAACAGGGGTTTTGTACCCGCACGGGGTCTGGCAGCATCTCCCCCCGGGATTAACCCCGGCTCCCACACCCCACCCCTGACTTTTCCCCTTCAACCCCTCTTCTGCCGCTCGCTACAGTAGCTTGAGCCCCCCGGCCAGTAAATTTCTGCCCCCTGCTCAGACCCTGACAGCCCCACCCCCGCTGCGATTTGCCCCCTTAATCCTTTTAACTCCTCCAAAGAGGAGGCAGCAAATCGTAAGCAGAAGTAAGGGCAGAGAGAGGGCAGTGGCTACAGCGAAGGGTACTGGGCATGCTCAGTTCGGTGCGCATGCTCAGTACACCCAAGTAGGGAATTGGGAGCGAGTGCTGTTTGAGTAGGTTCACCGGCAGGGGGCTGAGGCAGAGGCAGCAGCGGCTGTTGTAGATCAGGAGGGGGGAGGGGGGAAGAAGGTACATGTGCTTTGTAGCTTTCCCCTCCCCTCCCCCCAGCACTCACCTGGAGGAGACACCGAGGGGGCTTCCGGTCCGGTGGGAGACAGGAATCTCTGCAGTGGACCTCACTCACCTTAGCAGCTGCTGGGTCTTTGGTGGTGAGTGTTTGACCCCGTGATTTCCCCATAGGTTTGTAATATTGGGTTGGTTTTGTGGTTTTCGGTGGTGTTGCTGTTTGAGGGTGAGTTTGTGCCTGCCTGCGTCTGTTGATGTTTCAAAACTAAACTCGGGATCATGTAACCCAGGAAGAAAGCCCCGAGCCGGTACTTAGTGCTGTGAATTCCAGGTGAGAGAGAGAGAGGGAGGTTTGGAGGAGGAAATCAAATACATCAAGAGGGGAGAATGTGAAAGGTCTGCAACACGGCAGGCTGAGACTTTTATCTCTCCCTTCTCCCCCGTGAGAGAGGGGAAACTGAGGCAATGAGTGATCTGATTCCCCTCCCCAAATTATTTTGCAAAGGAGGGGGACGGGAGCTCCTATCCAAACCAGTTCCCTTTCCATCAACTCTGCTTCCCCTGCTGCAAGACCACTGAAGGGGCTGAATATTTCCATTAAACTCTGGCTCCTTCATTTGGCCTGCAACAATAAAATAGACCGGCTTTGGGGGGGAGGAATATCCCCCCCCCAAAGCTGTGTGGACATTAAGGTTTTTTTTTTTTGGCGGGGGAGTGATAATATTCCGGATTGATCAAACACCCAGCTCAGCCTTCTAGCCATTCAGCAGCTCTAGGGCAGGGAAGGAAGGTGCTCTTGGTGCAGAGTGGTCACAAAACAGGGGTGAATTTAGCGGGGGGGGGGGGTCCGGTTGAAATCCCGCCCGATGCAGCCACACAGAATCGCTGGCGGCGCTGGGAGAGGCTAGGAGTGGAAGCAGGTGGCCTGGGGGTGGGGGGACATTTGCCCTCAGTCCTGGGCTCTGGGATGGACTAGACTGGGTGGGTGGTGGGTTCAGTCTAGTCTTCCAGCCTGTTGCTCTCGCTGGGGTGTGTGGTTTTCATCTGGCTCCACCGAAAAGATCAAACAAGCCCAGTAGAAAAGGGGGTTGAGAGGCGGGAAGGAGTTTGTAAGGGGTTAAAGTGACCCATCAATGAAAGAGTAAAACCAGAGTTTGACTGGGTTTCCCCCTAGCCACCACTCCTGCAAACACTGGGCAAGGGGCAGCCCCAACCCCCACCGAGGCTATGGTGAGGGGCAGCAGGGGAGGAAGGAAGCCACATGTGATGGCAGTCCCCTCCCCCCCCAGCACCCACCACCCCCTCTCCGGCCCCCAAACTCTGTCCCAGAGCCTGCACCCACCCCTCCGCACTCCCTCCCAGAGCCTGCACCCCTCCACCCATCCTGCACCCCACACCATGCCCCAGTCCGGAGCCTGCACCCAAACTCTGTCCCACTCAGCCCTGGGCAAAGCTCTCCTTGGCTGGCTCCCAGCCCCTCTCCAAGGGTTGCAGCTGTCTGGAAGTGCCTGCCTTCCACACCTTCCTCATTCATTCAACAGGTCAATTGATTACAAAGTGGGTGGAAGAACTTGTTCTACTTCTAGCAAAAAGACATTTTTCTTTTACCTTAATTATACTACCTTAGGGGCCAGCTATAACATTACCAAGGTTCAATATAAAGTCATATAAAAGTTATACAAAAATGCATAATGCAGAGATTTATCTTCAACTGCACTGATTGACTGCTGTGTGCAGTAACATAGTGACCGCTGGGTCTTTGAATGAGGCTTTATACTTGGGGCGGGGTGAGCGGGGAGCGGGTGGGCAAGCGGTGTGTGGGCAAAGAGGCAAGCAGTGAGCCAGCAGGGGTTCTAGGGGCGGGCATGGGGGTTTCTGGCAGGGGAGGGAGAAGGTGAAAGGAGGCAAGTGGTGGGTGGGGCACTGACTAGGAGGGGCACAGTAAGCCAGCGGGGGGCTAGGGGGTGAAGAGGGGTGTGATGGTGGGGCCGAGCGGGGAGGGGTCGGGTCCTATTTTACTGCTGTGATCTGGTTATCCTTTGTCACCCCCCTCCCCAAACCTTCCTTTTCGGCCCACAGCTGTTTCGGCGGGGTGGTGCTGGGGAGGCAGGATTTGTTTCCGTGGGCCGGGAGGCGCTGGGGGTGGGAGGAGGGCACAATTTTATATTAATAAGGAAATATTTTATAATTTTTAATAAAATAAACATTATTGAAGAAAATCAGTTGTACAACTATCAAAACATGAATTATTTTCCTAATATGAAAGTGAAAATCAGCTAATTAATATATAATTTTGTTGTTCTGTATATAGTCATGAAAAGTAAATAATACATGGAAGAAATGAAAGGGTTCTTTTTAAGTGGCTTTTTTTTAGTCATCCCTCCTGGGGCCCCGTCAAAACTGTTCGAATTGGGCCCCGCACTTCCTAAACCGGCCCTGGGCCCGGGAAAACTGCCGCCAGCTCCCGGTGTGTGCGGGGCGGGGGGAGCCCAGCCGGGCCGTGCTGGGGCTGGGACAGAGGCATGTGGGGGGACAGAGGTGGGTGGGAGCCGGGGTGCGGGGGGTAAAACACCCCCAGATGGGGTGAGCCAGCTGCAGTGGTTGCAAAAATAAGGGGGGTGGGGTAGAGGGGCTTTTCCTGCCCCCCTTCCCAGGATCTCAGCTCCCATTTCCCAGAGCCGTGTCCTTAAAGGCCCAGTGCATGGACAGGGCCCCTCTCCTGTATAAGATGCTACTGAGCTGATAAACGAGACTTGGTCCAGGGAAATATTTACAGCCCCCCATGAAAAAATATCATTGTCACAGGTACTTACTTTTAGTGTTTAAAAGAATCCAGTTCACAGTTTCTATGTTTGTGTAAAGCCGCCCAGCGCTTCATAAATGTGTCTTAGCCAGGGTGCCTGATCCCCTGCGTTTCACTCCTCTTGGAATCCAGTCTGTGCAGTTTCACGCCTTTAAATTAAAGTTCCTTTTAAAAATATTATTTCTATTACTCAGAGCTCTTCATCCTAAACTTCATTAACATTGTGCAGAGGGACATCATTGTGCCATGGAATTCATATTCTTAATAGCAAATAATCATGGGAAATATTAACAGTTGCTCGTAGCTTGACAATCACATCTCAGGGTGACACTGTAACAGTTCCTGTTTCTATTGCACTATTGCAATTTGAGTTCAGTGCTGACTGATTTAAATACATAAATAAATTTTGTTTTTCTTTTATTACCTTGTTGTATCTGAGCCTTTGGGGCGTACTAGCTTCATGCTTTTACAGCTTCCCTTTCCAAAGGATCCATATATCTAGAATGGCTGTACAATCCCGTAACATTCAATGCCATTGTGCACTTAACTGTACCTTAACGAATCATTTTACTAAAATTTTACTAACCAATCCTAACATTGTAACAAAATTCTCCATCGAATCATACCCCACTCCCTTAATTAATTTACACCTACCAAAATCAATTATGTAACAGACAGAAACAATCAAAGAACCAGACAGAGATCATACAGACAAACAATAGGGAAGTGGGGACAATAGAGACAAAACAATAAAGAAATGAGGATTTCCCAAGCACAACTATTGATAAGTGGTTTGGAATGCTACCAAACTAAGTTTTCTTTAACCGTTTTAAGATCTGTTTTTTTATCTGGTGATAGTGCGGGCTATTAGGACAGGGTCTCCTTTTTAACAGCCTGATACTACATTGATTTAAATGCAATTTAGATGGAATGTGGTGATGTGACTTCCTGCTTCTTAGCTCATGGCTCCTGCTCTCGTAATATAGCTGCAGACAAAGGCCGTAGGCCTCACAATATGGGTACAGGAAAAGGCCTTATCCTTACAGAATCAATCAGTGGAATCCCTCATTCACGGCATCAGGAAGGGAATTGCACTCGATGCAGTAACTGGTCACAGGTATGGTAAGAGATACAAGCAATGGTAGCCCCTCTGCCCCATGGGGTAGGAGAGCATGAGGCGCTGAACATTTTTCCTGGAACTGGTTAAACGAGCGTAGGGGTGAGCAGGGGACTAACCCCTCAGGGATCAGAAGCTACAAGGCAAATATCCACAGGCACCCAGGCTGCCCAGGGCCCTGGTCTGATTTACGTGCAGGATTCAAATCTCAGCCACGCTGGTGACAGACAAGAGTCACTGCTGGGTATGGCAGGGGAGGTGAGTGCGGATGGGCCAATGTGCTCAGTCTCTGCCTGCGGTTACCAGCTTTGCCCGTTACTTTGGTGTACACTCGTTTATTAGGGTTACTCTTCGGGGGGGGGGGAATTCTGTAATTCTATCAATGTACTGCTTGTGTCACCTGTGTTCTCATAGAGTGCTCTACTTCTCCCTGCTGCAAGTCGGCTCCCAGTGGAGCTATCCTGCGGGACCTACGTTCCCCAGGGCTGGGTTCTTCCAGCCCCAGAATCAGATGTGCGCACGCACCCACACAAAGGACTGGATTAATCAGCAAAAAGAAGAACAGGAGTACTTGTGGCACCTTAGAGACTAACAAATTTATTAGAGCATAAGCTTTCGTGGACTACAGCCCACTTCTTCGGATGCATAAGTGGGCTGTAGTATAAATTTGTTAGTCTCTAAGGTGCCACAAGTACTCCTGTTCTTCTTTTTGCGGATACAGACTAACACGGCTGTTACTCTGAAACCTGGATTAATCAGCACTCCCAAGCTGACCCCTTATATATCCCTGGACTCAGCAGGCTGTGTTGAGCAGCACCTCCAAGCTCCCACCCTCATATGCCCCAGGTTCAGCACGTCCCTGTCTCCACTTTCACGTTACAGTCGTTCTGGTAGTAACCCACTTGATGAGCAAACCCCACAGGATTTTTGGGTGCTGCGGGGATCTTTAGTTTATGTACGAGAAGGAGCATTGCTGCAGCACAACTGGGGTAGCCACAAACACCCACGGGCAGTGAGGGGGGGTGGGGAGAGGGAGAGCGAAGCAACCAGCTTAACCATGAAAGTTATTTATTGACAGGTAATAACCGTAGGGGAGCCAAACAAAACAGTTATAATATTAAATCTAACTTAATTTTGATTATAAAAGTCAGGTTTAGAAAACTATAACTGATCATACAAGTCAGGGTCAGAAGGCTATACTGAGAGAGAGACAGAGCTGGGTTCTCACCACTGCATGATGCTTGAATCGATAGGGGTTCCCAGGTGATGGTGGTAGCTGAGGGTCTGGAGTGCTGGAGACAGGCAGAGCCCTCAGCATGATCAGTCAGGAGAAGATGAAGTCCCAATGGAACTGATGCAGATTTTGGATCCAGGCATCAGAGCACTTACTTGAGCGTGGGTAGGGGGTTTTGTGGGGAAACAACAATGGTGCAAGGGAGATCACTAGATTTGTTTTTGTGTAAACTGATGACTCAAGGGCATATACCAAAGTTGTTTTGTTCAAGCTAGACAATAGGAACTGATCATTCCTGGTTATGGGTGGTGTTCCTTCCAGGGAGCTCACAATGCAATTAGGCAGCATCAATATTTTGGATACCAATAAAGGATTTATTAAAGCTAATGTTAAAAAAAATGACATAACACACAAGTTAAGAAAAGAGTGTGTGTACATCTGGGTTTAGTGCTCAGATTATCCACAAATACAAAGTTCATTTTAAAAGTCAAAGATAATGAAGTACATAATTAGCAATAACTCAAATTTAGGGGAATAAATTTAACAATACAGTTTAGATATTAGAATCCGAATACTTGGGTAAGTCACTCATGAAAAGTTATACGGAGAGTTGTTTGTCAAAAGCAAATATATCAATAAGCCTAAATTGTCTCTCAGTAATTGAGAATTTGCAGGCGTGGATTCATTAACATCTGGAGCAGAGACTCCCCCATGATGCATTGCTTCCCTGTTTTTCTGGTCCCAGAGTTCAGTGCAGTTCTTGCCTTGGAATCTCTGTTCTCCAGTCTGTATGCTAATAGAGGTGCCGCCCTGTCCCATCTTCTATGTAAATGAGGCTAGGGGAGTTGCCTTAATCCTGTCACCCTTGTCTGGAGGGGTTAAGTGTGTCTCCCATGACCCTTTCATTGCTTTCTTATTAGTCTTTCTTCTGACTTGGTTCAAGCAGAGGCTGGAGTGGGGTGGTGTAGTAGTTCCGGGGTGGGGCTCGTCCCTTCCTGGGGCGCCTGAAAGCCAGGCCGCCCCGCTACAAAGCAAATAACAGTTAGGGCCCCGACCTTTGGGTAGGGGCTAAGCACACAATTGATAGATCAGGGCTCAGGCCCCTATGCAGGGACTGAGCACACAATTAACAGTTCTGAGCTCAGGCCCCTTGTGCAGGGGCTGAGCACACAATTAACAGTTCTGAGCTCAGGCCCCTTGTGCAGGGGCTGAGCACACAATTAACCGTTCTAGAGCTCAGGCCCTTATGCAGGGGCTGAGCACACAATTAACAGGGAGAGTTTAAAAGTGCCTTGTGGGATTTAGTTGTGCTGGGAGGGCCCTGGCCTGGGTGGTAATGAACTAACTGGGTTTCTTTCCAGCTTGGCAGAGTCCAGAGCGTCTGTCTGCAGGGAGAGAGCCTGGGGGGAATCGGGCTGTGACATGCACTCAAGCCCCTTCTGAAACCTTCCCAATCGCCCAGACAGGCTGAGGAATCACATCCAGATTTCACTAAAGATCGTCCCTTCTTCCAGGTGACAGGGAAGGGAAATGGCTGTGATGGAGTCAACTCAGGTAGGGGATTTTCAGGGAGCTGCTGGACGGCGGGAGGGAGAGGCAGGGAGGAGACAGTGTGATAAACCTGCTGATTTTCTGAGTAGGAAGAGGCATACCACCATTTGTCAAAGAGGTCATAGCCCTCCTGGGCAGTGCTGGGAACATTTTCCATACTCCCAGTGCTGGAGCCTGAACCCAGTGGACAGAGGCTGCTGTGAAATACGAAGGGAAGCTTTTGGGATTCCTGTCCCTGTCCCTGGCTCAGTGCTCTGCTTCCCATATCAGCCTGTGGCTGGCAAGTGTGTGGTAATTGCTAAATGAGAAGACCCTGCCCTACTCCATCTGCTCCGTGGGGGACAAGGAAGTCTCACCTCTCCTCCCCGCCTCATGAAGACTCCTGGTGCTCTGAGCAGGGTGGGTGTTACTCTGGTCCTCCCAGAGCTTCCAAGAAGTTTTTTTTCTTCTTCCTCTCCTGTGCCTAGTGGGATTGTGGCTGGGGCAGCAGGGGCTGAGTGGGGGTCTCTTGTTGTTTCAGATGCCGGTGACCTTCGAGGAGGTGGCTGTGTATTTCACCCAGGGGCAGGGAGCTCTGCTGGACCCCAGTCAGAGAGCCCTCTACAGGGACGTCATGCAGGAGAACTATGAGATGGTGACCTCGCTGGGTAAGGGATTCCTGTCCCCTCGGTTATTAGAAGCCGTGAGGTCTTCATTTCTGACTCTGGTCAGGTTCTTCCCTGGTCAGTTAGATTGGAGGGGAATGGGTTCCATGATACGCAGCTGCCACGTGAGAGGGACTTTCATTGGGACACGGGTATCAAAACCTAATGGACATGCGAAATAAAGCCCACCCCTCCAGCATTTGGGGGGCGGGGGGGGGTAGAAGTCATTCATTGTCCTGTCTGTATTGTTTCTTACTCACGCACAAAATCCCTCTTCATTTCCCTTCTTGGGAATAGCTCCAGCCCTGGGGAAGACTCTGGACTCTGCAGATTTAGAAATAGGAAATGGTCTAACTCCAGAGCTGTGTGCGCGTCAGCAAGGCCCAATAGCACATAGATCCTGGGAACTCCTTGTGAGGGCCTAACAATTCCCCCCACCTCCCCAGACGTCTGCTTCTCCCAAGAGGCCTCAGTGATCATGTTCCCGTCCTGTTAGATTCCATGTTCCCCCAGCAGATCATGGGGAGAGGTACCACTCACAGAATGCCCTTTGTGACAGACACTCTTCCAATCCGCCATGTGCCCCGACCTTGTCTCTTTTCACTCCCTGTTCAGGATTTCCCATTCCCAAACCTGAACTGATCTCCCACCTGGAACGAGGGGAAGAACTGTGGGTCCCGGATCTCCAGGTCTGTGAGGAAAGAGAGATCCTGAGAGGCAATCGCACAGGTGAGGACTGAAACAGAAACCATCTGGTGAATGAAGGAAAAAGCTGAGAATCCCAAAAATATGCTGTGAGTAAGAGCACTTAGTTCTTCCTCACCTCAACCAGGGCTGTAGTCAACAGGTACCATTCACGGCTTTCCACGCGTCCTGTTAGCTGCAGGAGTTTCCTTCCCAACTTTCCATCCCTGGGAGTGTTTGGGTGGGATCTGGAGACAAAATCCAGTTGCTCAGTCTTCACTATGTTAGCATATTGGGTTTTCCCTTGGTGCTATTCCTCTTTCTCCCCAGCACAATGACTCCTGTCTGGATTGTCTGTTTCTCCCAGCAGGTGATGAGACAGTGGATGAGAAGAAGGAGGGGAATCATCATGAGGAAGTTCCTAGGGAAGTGGAACCACAGGGGACCTTTGTGGGAAGAGCTGAAGGGAGTTTATCCCAGTGCTTGGAAGAGGGAGAAGACTGGGGAAATTGGCAGAAGTCAGAGAGGCGACTGAAAAACCACCGAAAGAAGAAAGTGGATGAATATATTATATGTGCAGGAGGAGACAAGGATCCCACAGCCCAACAGACCAATCCTAAGGAAGAGAAACCCTATCAGTGCCTCGAATGTGTAAAAGGGTTCATTTTCAGATCACAGCTTGTGACACATCAGACAATCCATACTGGAGGGAAACCCCTTCAATTCTTAGCCCATGGGGAAAGCTTCAATAACTGCTCAGATCTTAATAACCATGGGAAAAGCCACATGGGAGAGAAACCCTATCAATTCCTCGAATGTGGAAACTGTTTGAATTGGAAGTCAGAATTAATTACACATCAGAAAATCCAGACAAGGGAGAGACCCCATAAGTGCTTGGATTGTGGAAAAAGTTTCATAGAGAGGTCACACCTTATTGAACATAAAGCAATCCACACAGGAGAGAGACCCCACAAGTGCTTGGACTGTGGGAAAAGTTTCATACGGAGGTCAAACCTTATTAGACATCAGGCAATCCACACAGGAGAGAGACCACATAATTGCTTTGACTGTGGGAAAAGTTTCTTTGACAGATTTGCCCTTTCTAAACATCAGGCAATCCACACAGGAGAGAGACCCCACAAGTGCTTGGACTGTGGAAAAAATTTCATATGGAGGTCAAACCTTGTTAAACATCAGGCAATCCACACAGGAGAGAGACCCCACAAGTGCTTGGACTGTGGGAAAAGTTTCACACAGAGGTCAAGCCTTGTTAAACATCAGGCAATCCACACAGGAGAGAGACCCCATAAGTGCTTGGACTGTGGGAAAAGTTTCATAGAGAGGTCACACCTTATTAAACATAAAGCAATCCACACAGGAGAGAGACCCCACAAGTGCTTGGACTGTGGGAAAAGTTTCATACAGAGGTCAAACCTTATTAGACATCAGGCAATCCACACAGGAGAGAGACCACATAATTGCTTTGACTGTGGGAAAAGTTTCTTTGACAGATCATCCCTTTCTAAACATCAGGCAATCCACACAGGAGAGAGACCCTACAAGTGCTTGGACTGTGGAAAAAATTTCATATGGAGGTCACACCTTGTTCAACATCAGGCAATCCACACAGGAGAGAGACCCCACAAGTGCTTGGACTGTGGGAAAAGTTTCATAGGGAGGTCACAACTTATTAAACATGAAGCAATCCACACAGGAGAGAGACCCCACAAGTGCTTGGACTGTGGGAAAAGTTTCATACAGAGGTCACACCTTATTAGACATCAGGCAATCCACACAGGAGAGAGATCCCACAAGTGCTTGGACTGTGGGAAAAGTTTCATAGAGAGGTCACACCTTATTAAACATAAAGAAATCCACACAGGAGAGAGACCCCACAAGTGCTTGGACTGTGGGAAAAGTTTCATACAGAGGTCACACCTTATTAGACATCAGGCAATCCACACAGGAGAGAGATCCCACAAGTGCTTAGTCTGTGGAAAAAATTTCAGACGGAGGTCACACCTTATTAGACATCAGACAATCCACACAGGAGAGAAATCCCACAAGTGCTTAGACTGTGGGGAAAGTTTCAGGAACAGATCAGCCCTTTCTAAACATCAAGCAATCCACACAGGAGCTAAACTTCTGTGACACTGAGAGAGAAAGGGTTAAGCAACTTGCATGTAATAGATCCAGTTCAACCTTTAGAGACATGTTAAAAAAGTGTGTCCATGTTAGATAAGTTTACATTTCAAAGCTCAAACTTATGTTAAAGACCTGGAAGAAGATGGTAACTGTAGTAGGCTATAAAAAGCTACAAAGAGTCCTATGGCACCTTATAGACTAACAGATGTATTGGAGCATAAGCTTTTGTGGGTGAATACCCACTTTGTCAGATGCATGTGGTGGAAATTTCTAGAGGCAGGTATAAATATGCGGGCAAGAATCTGCCTAGAGATAATGAGGTTAGTTCAATCAGGGAGGATGAGGCCATCTTCTAGCAGTTGAGGTGTGAACACCAAGGGAGGAGAAACTGCTTTTGTAGTTGCCTAGTCATTCACAGTCTTTGTTTAATCCTGAGCTCATTGTGTCAAATTTGCAAATGAACTGAAGTTCAGCAGTTTCTCTTTGGAGTCTGGTCCTGAAGTTATTTTGCTGCAGGATTCCTTTTAAATTTGCTATTGTGTGTCCAGGGAGGTTGATGTGTTCTCCTACAGGTTTTTGTATATTGCCATTCCTAATATCTGACTTGTGTCCATTTATTCTTTTACGTAGGGATTCTCCAGTTTGGCCGATGTACATAGCAGAGGGGCATTGCTGGCACACGATGGTGTATGTTACATTGATGAACGTACAAGTGAATGAACCGGAGATGATGTGGCTGATCTGGTTAGGTCCTGTGAAAGTGAAATGAATTATATTAAAGAAATAGAATGAATTAAAGAATGCTGTATGTACCTTTAAGTAGAAATGAGAAATGCTGCAAGCCAGGGGGGCAGAAAAGCAGACATTAACTGCTTAACTTGCCACTTAAGGGCAATTGGTGAAGCATTAGTCTTAGATCGATAAGCGTTAACAAGGAAGTAGGATATGCATATTGTGCTCCATGCATATTTTACAATTTTGCTCTCTCTGTCCCTTTGTTTAGTTCACACCCTTTTATCTGTATAAATAAGACTGTTTGAATCTTGCATGGAGGCTCACATTATCTGAATGTATTAGCAGAGCGCTGTGCTAATAAAACAGAGTGGTCTGACAAACTGAGTCCTGAGTCTAACTTTGACAATTTGGAGGTTCCACCGAGATGGCAACCGTCTTCACTGGGGCTGTGTGATTCCTGACTGTTTTTGTAGGACGACCGTGGTAGCCGGCACCTGGGCATTTGGCCCGAGCGGTCCTCCTCCTGAACGGAAGGGCGCACGACCACAGTGAGGTCTACGCCATTGAACCTGTTGGTTCCCACTCTGTTCTGGTACGGATCCCAGGATCTGACATCAGGAATCTGGTCAGGTAATTATTTCTGTGTTTTGTCCGGACTGAGGACTGTCCTGTCTCTGTGTCTATCTGTCCTCCTGTGGAGTGTTTGAGTCTGGGTGCCATCTCCGTCCGGGGATCGGCCGACCAAGGGGTTCCTGTCCCCGAGGTCTGAGTGAGTGAAATCTGAACAATCGCAGCCGCACCACACCTTGGGTAAAACCCTTGGTGTGAAAGCAAGGGCGACTGAGTCAGTAGCCTGTGGGCTCCTTTTGTGTGTTGCACCGGGCATCGCTCTGACGAACCCGAATTTCCTTCTTGTGTGATTGGTGTGTGTAAAGTCCTCCTGTATTGGTAACCAGACGTCTAAGTCGGGACAGTTCCCTAAAGGAAAGCCGGCTCAGTTTTAGGAAGGGTCCGGACTCCTGTAAATTTCTGGAAAAATGGTCTAGGCTAACTCAGGGAGATCCCAAAACTCAGTGGCCACTGTTAAAACCTTGGAACAAGGACCGAGTGGACATCTTAAAAAAACAAACTCGGCCAGCCTAAAACTAAATTGGCTAAAGGAGAGGTTAATTGTTTCATGCAGTGGTGGGAAGAGGCAAATCGTAGGTGGACAAAATCAAAACTCGCCTCTCTCAAATATTCAAATAATAAATTAAAAGCTTTATTAAAAGAGTCCTCTCCCACCGCCAGACTGAGCGCTCCCCTTCACCCTGTTCTCTGACAAAAAAAAACAACAACAACCCCGGATTGATCCCAATTCCCTTCATACTCCCCTCTCATTGTAAAAAGGATAAAATGCCCCTTGTTCTGTTCCCCTTCGTTGTCTGCCTCAGAAACTGATTCTTTAGTGTTCCATTACCAATTCAGCAAGGAGGGTGGGCTCCTCAACTAGCCCCCACCCTTCCTGGTCCCTTTCCTTAAGCATTTCTTTCAAAATTGTGAAATGACCACAATATCACTCACAAAAATGGTTCATTGGAAAAAGCGGGATTGGGCCCAGACAAGCAACAGATAAAGAAACTAAAAAAACCAAACAGGTTGGAAGCCCTAAGGGCACAGTGTCAGGAGTAAGTGCAAGTATGAACCCCTGGAACAATATTTAAAATGGTGAAATCTGAGTGGATAAAGGTGTCATTTTGGGAAATAAACAAGTGATTTAAGGAAAGAGAGTGAAAAGTTAACTCTACAGAGGCTGGAGAGAATTAAACAGTTAAACTTTGTGATCTAATTAAAATCATTTGATTATGGACAATTGAGTCAAATTTGCTAAAAGAACATGGGGGGGGGGGGGTTCTATTGGAACTTAACTGCCCCAAATGTATAAAGGGAATGTAATCTATGTAAAAACAAAGCAGTGTAAGAGGGATGTTAAGGGAGAGAAAATGTGTATGTATCCGTCTGTCTGTGGGAATATGTGAGGTTTGTAAAACTCCTGTTTTGTAAGTTTAAGATAAATTGGTTTTGTTTTGTTTATAGTGCAACTAAAAATCCATTTGACTCTTTTAATTCAAAGTTGCAAAACTGACAGACCTTTTTGCCAGACACAGGTAATCAGAGTTGGTTGACTTTGAGATTTGGTATTTAACCCTTAAGGGGTAACTTGATTCTTTACAAAATTTAAATGTTTTCAAATAAAGACCAAGTCATGACTGCAGCAGGACAGTCAAAATCAGAAAAATAGGGAGAGATTCTGGATTCTGTTTGTTTGTTTGTTTTTGTAACAAAATAGCAAATGAAAGCTGTAGGAAAAGAATAAAGACAGTGGCCCTCTGAAGCAACAGCAGGGGTGAGGTGCACAAAACAAAAAGAAGCAATGTTAGAAACACTGAGCCTTAAAATGGCTCTGTGTAATCAGATTGTCACTTTGATAAGGGTACATAAAACTCTGTAAGAACAAAAGAAACAGTTACACCCTAGGTAAAAATTAATATGGCGAATGTTTTAAAAGTTAAAGTATAGAAGGAATGTGCAGAAGTGTGCAGTGTATATTATAGAGGGGGTAAAAGAAATGCAAACGAAACATGCTACTTAATTAAAATCCTATTAGGGCTCTAAAGGAGCCACAATAGACTGTGTTTTCTTTTTCAGATCTGTGTGTTTTGGAAGCAAGAGTTAAAAGTGATCAAAATTCTGGTAAAAGTTAATTGTGTTCCTTTTAAGACAGAGTCTCTGAGCTCTGCTAATGGTTTTGAATCCAAAAGCCAAGCCTGTGATGATGCAAATTA
The DNA here is from genome assembly GCF_027887155.1 of Malaclemys terrapin pileata. NCBI lineage: Eukaryota > Metazoa > Chordata > Testudines > Emydidae > Malaclemys > Malaclemys terrapin. Next base: position 39,827,418 of record NC_071517.1, on the reverse strand, counting down.
TCTAACTGATAAAGGAAGTGAGAGAACTGCCAGCACAAAGAAGTTGCAGATAAAGAACATACCTGGTCAGCAAACAAATTGTCTAAATAAAAGGCACAGTATAACAAGATACCTTTAATTAAAATAAATTTAATGTTAATAAGTACCCCTGTAACAATGTCTAATGTGTATGATTTTTTGGGGAAAAAAGAAATCCTTTATGGTAATGATGCTTTTCAGCTGTTACCTGTGAACAAACTTAAAGCTTAATACAGCAGGAAAGACATTGTAACCTTGGTCTGCTGTAAAGGGAAAACTGAGGTACACCACCTCATGGATTTAATGACTGAACAGTGGGATAATTTCCCCATAACTCTTAAAAGATAGAAGCCATTAAAACCTGGCCTGCCTATAGAACAAAAACACAGGAAAATATAGAGGTAATTCCTCTTGTTTTGCATGCAATCAGCAAGGGTATTTGTAAAAGAAAGGAATATTTTAAGCAATAATGAATGCCATCCCAAAAGGGGTAGAAAAAATGTTATTTTTGTCTTTCAGAAAAAGCTAATATCAGCTACAGGACAACCTAATAAGAAACAAATAAAAGTGGGAATGCTTATCCATCCATGCCTGTTGCTCCAAAGCCCTGTAGTAAAGACATCTCACTAGGATCCTGTATGTGGGATAAAATGAATAATGTGACCAAAGTACTGTATAATGGGCTATGTGTATGTGTTAATTCTTGGGGGGGGGGGGGGAAGAGTTTTAAAAGAATGGAAGTGTTAGCAACCTTCCAATAGACAAATATAAATGTAATGTAAGTACTGTGTTTACAAAAGGTAAAAAGGTAACATAGTTCCTAAAACAAACAAAAGGGCAATGTGGGAAACCGAACCATTCATATTATACATGCAAATGGCAACATGTTAAGAATTGCCACTGCAGAAAGACACAACAGCTTACCATTGGTATAATATATTTTCTGAATGGTCTCCCACAACTACTGGCGTACTAATGTTACTAACCCTAATTGTTTTTGATTTTAAATTGTATGTGTTTAATTGGAATGTTTGGAATGTGCTGTTGGATAAAACAAATGTATGCAAAGCTAGAGCCACAGGCCCAAATCACCTCCCAGTATTTTCTATTACGTGGACTAAATAAGAAGTGACACTGGCGATTAATAATCTTAGTGTCAAAAGGGGGATATGTAGGAGCAGGATCTTATAATGTCCCATAAGAATTAATTTAAATTTAAATTAAATTTAAATTAATGGAGATATCCCATCTCCTAGAACTGGAAGGGACCTTGAAAGGTCATCGAGTCCAGCCCCCTGCCTTCACTAGCAGGACCAAGTACTAATTTTGCTCCAGATCCCTAAGTAGCTCCCTCAAGGATTGAACTCACAACCCTGGGTTTAGCAGGCCAATGCTCAAACCACTGAGCTATCCCTCCCCCCATGTATGATTTGATTTCATCCCTGTCAGCCACCCTTTTTGAATAGCAGAAAGGAATGACAGACCAGAACAATCCTTATGACTGATTATGGTCACCCTTTTGTTTTAGAATAAGTTATAATGTCTACTATGGTTTCCTATATGTATTACAAAGTAGGCCTCTAGTTAAATATACATTTCTTTGTTTTAAGGTTTAGTAAGTAAGAAACAGGATTCTCTATTGTGTCTATGTTAAGTAGATTAGAGGAACATTGAAGGCCTGGGTCTCAATGTAAATTGTCTTGGTTATTGATTGTAAAACTTAGCAAGGTTTAGTTTGCAATGCCTTTTTGCTCCATATAAAATACTACTGTTTGTATTCCCAATCTGTGTGAATAAGGAATGTATGCATCAGGAAAAGATAAGGTGTGAAGGCCATTGTTATAGCCAGAGTCAAGGAAGAAGAAGTAAAGAGACTTAAAGGACATCAAAGAATCATCAGGTACTGCTTACTATCCAGACGGCTGTTAAACTGTCTGGCATCACAGCGTGCATACATGCTTCGCAGTGTAAGAAGGCACCCCCCAGCAAACCAATCACCTCAGGACCACGCAGAGTCAATTTTGACTCCAGAAGAAGACGTAGAGGAACAGCCTGCAATACCTTACCATCTACGCTCTCGTAAGGGTTGCCAGAAGCAGACGAGGACCTAAAGCAAGGCCCAAAAAGAAGCAGTAGTGAGCCTAGCGCCTGCTGCCTGGTGGATGTAAAACCGTGACTGCGGTTCCCTCCGTTGAGGTTGTCAGAACCGGAAGGGCCTTGCCTCCAACATGAGCCTCTGGTGGCGCCTGTTCCTCGGCTGCTGGTGTCTTAAGGTCTGGGGAGTCCACAATGACAATTCTTTTATCCAGCAGCAAGTGTGGATAGCTCAGACTCTTAATATTTCTAATTGCTGGGTCTGCAGCCACATCCCAGCCCACTCTCAAGCTGGTGTTCCTGTCCTGGCAATCCCACTCAATTCCCCAGACCTCACTGGAGGACTTCATCCGTTTAACAAAACATGGAACAATAATGACACTTGGGAAGCAGTGGGAATAAATGTATCTAAATGGATATGTGTGGTGGAGGGAAAAGGTCATTGGTGTTGGGTGTGTAATGGGACAGGGCTGGATCTGGGAAAAAGTCATTGCCTTCAGCATATTGTGGCCAATGGTGTATGGGATTATTCGAACAAAACTAAAGAGTGGCGGGCCGGGTATGGGGATATGAATTTTTTCTCGACCTGGGATCAAACAGAAAAATCAATCTCCTGTTCCCCCTACAGTAATCTTAGTGAAAACAATACAATCTTTCAATGCCATGCAAATAACACCACTCCTCGTAAGGAGAATCACCCTGTGCCCTTCGGAGGATATTACTCCTCCTTTGTAGGCACCTATGTGACAAATGGGTGCAACCGACCCTTCCCAGCCTTAATAGGCTATTATTGGGTTTGTGGGACCAAAGCTTATACTGTGTTACCAGCTAACTGGTCAGGTATCTGTTATCTCGCCCGACTCTTCCCACAATTCCGAGTGCTTCCCACGAGAACGCCTTCGTAATTTCAGGCGAAGAAGAAGGGACTTATCAGATGCCCAATGGTATGTAAATAACATAAGCCCCTTGACCTGGGAAGAGGCCATTGGCAGTTCCCTTATCCCACTTGGGGGAGTAATACACCATGCAAAAAGGCTCCTAAGGTTACAAGCAGTAGTTGAAATAATGGCAAATGAAACGGGAGAGAGTTTAAAAACCCTGGCCAAAGAAACAGGGGCGATCCGACAGATGGCCCTCCAAAACCGTCAGGCATTGGATATAGTGCTGGCCGCCAAAGGAGGGACCTGTGCTCTCATTGGAAAAGAATGTTGTGTGTTCATACCTGACGACACCAATGAGGTAATAGATCGTGCTAGTCACTTAGAACAAATTGCATATCTTCCCCATGAAGAGCCAAGTTCTTTATGGAAGTGGCTAAGTAACCTATTCAATTTCTCTGGCATAGGAAACTGGTTGTTTCAGGGAGCCCTGACTATCCTGTGTGGAATCCTAATGATTTATGTATGTTTTCAGTTAATCTCCTGTTGTATCCAGAATTGTGTAAGGTATGCCACCAAGGTGACTGCCCCAAAACAGAGTGCTAATATGATGATGTTAAATATCACTGATGAACCAAGAGATAAAGAACTATTAATATGTGGAACCCAGTAATTGTTGGTCTTTGCGTAAGCTTGACCAAAAGGAGGGATTGTGAAAGTGAAATGAATTATATTAAAGAAATAGAATGAATTAAAGAATGCTGTATGTACCTTTAAGTAGAAATGAGAAATGCTGCAAGCCAGGGGGGCAGAAAAGCAGACATTAACTGCTTAACTTGCCACTTAAGGGCAATTGGTGAAGCATTAGTCTTAGATCGATAAGCGTTAACAAGGAAGCAGGATATGCATATTGTGCTCCATGCATATTTTACAATTTTGCTCTCTCTGTCCCTTTGTTTAGTTCGCACCCTTTTATCTGTATAAATAAGACTGTTTGAATCTTGCATGGAGGCTCACATTATCTGAATGTATTAGCAGAGCGCTGTGCTAATAAAACAGAGTGGTCTGACAAACTATGAGTCCTGAGTCTAACTTTGACAGTTCTATGATGGTATCGCTGGTATAAATATGTGGGGAGAGTTGGCATTGAGGTTTGTTGCATGGATTGGTTCCTGAGTTAGAGTTACCATGGTGCGGTGTGTGGTTGCTGGTGAGAATATGCTTAAGGTTGGTGGTTTGTTTGTGGGCGAGGACTGGCCTGTCTCCTAAGGCCTGTGAAAGTGATGGATCTTTGTCCAGGATGAGTTGTAGATGATGATGCATTGGAGAGGTTTTAGATGAGGATTGTAGGTGATGGCCAGTGGAGTTCTGTTGGTTTCTTTCTTGGGCTTGTCTTGCAGCAGGAGGCTTCTGGGTACACGTCTGGCTCTGTTGATTTGTTTCCTTATTTCCTCGTGCGGGTATCCTAGTTTTGAGAATGCTTGGTGAAGATCTTGTAGGTGTTGGTCTGTATCTGATGGGTTGGAGCAAATGCGGTTATAGCTCAGCGCTTGTCTGTAGATGCTGGATCATGTGGTGTGTCCGGGATGAAAGTTGGAGGCATGAAGGTAGGCATAGCGGTCGGTGGGGTGGGGTGGTGTTAACGTGACTGTCACTTATTTGTACCGTGGTGTCTAGGAAGTGGATCTCCCTTGCAGATTGGTCCAGGCTGAGGTTGATGGTGGGGTGGAAACTGTTGAAATCATGCTCCAATACGTCTGTTAGTCTTTAAGGTGCCACAGGACTCTTCGTCACATTTTACAGATCCAGACTAACACGGTTACCCCTCTGATACTTGTAGTAGTCTATATTTGCCTTTATCTTGTTAGAGGTTAACAATGGAACCAAACAGTTCCTATCTAGGGCTGTATTCTGTTAATTCAGAGATCAAAAGGGAATAATAACATTTAGATGAAACTTGGGTGTAATAATGTCATTGCATGTCTCTTTAAAGTTTGTGGTAAACTGTCTATGAACTTCTTTATGGATAATTACCTTATGTTAATTCATGTGGTTAATTACTGGTGATGCTTAGGAAATAGAAGTTTACTTCAAAAGCCTAGTGAACAATAGTTCTCCCAAGGACTGCCTGCTGATGAGAGGCTGCAAAAATCTGTATAAAAACTCTTGGGACCTGATCCTTTTCTCTCCGATCTTGTTAAGCTTTATTCATAGATTCATAGATTATAGGACTGGAAGGGACCTCGAGAGGTCATCGAGTCCAGTCCCCTGCCCGCATGGCAGGACCAAATACTGCCTAGACCATCCCTAATAGACATTTATCTAACCTACTCTTAAATATCTCCAGAGACGGAGATTCCACAACCTCCCTAGGCAATTTGTTCCAGTGTTTAACCACCCTGACAGTTAGGAACTTTTTCCTAATGTCCAACCTAGACCTCCCTTGCTGCAGTTTAAACCCATTGTTTCTGGTTCTATCCTTAGAGGCTAAGGTGAACAAGTTCTCTCCCTCCTCCTTATGACACCCTTTTATATACCTGAAAACTGCTATCATGTCCCCTCTCAGTCTTCTCTTTTCCAAACTAAACAAACCCAATTCTTTCAGCCTTCCTTCATAGGTCATGTTCTCAAGACCTTTAATCATTCTTGTTGCTCTTCTTTGGACCCTTTCCAGTTTCTCCACATCTTTTTTAAAATGCGGCGCCCAGAACTGGACACAATACTCCAGCTGAGGCCTAACCAGAGCAGAGTAGAGCGGAAGAATGACTTCTCGTGTCTTGCTCACAACACACCTGTTAATGCATCCCAGAATCATGTTTGCTTTTTTTGCAACAGCATCACACTGTTGACTCATATTTAGCTTGTGGTCCACTATAACCCCTAGATCCCTTTCTGCCGTACTCCTTCCTAGACAGTCTTTTCCCATTCTGTATGTGTGAAATTGATTTTTCCTTCCTAAGTGGAGCACTTTGCATTTGTCTTTGTTAAACTTCATCCTGTTTAACTCAGACCATTTCTCCAATTTGTCCAGATCATTTTGAATTATGACCCTGTCCTCCAAAGTAGATGCAATCCCTCCCAGTTTGGTATCATCCGCAAACTTAATAAGCGTACTTTCTATGCCAATATCTAAGTCGTTGATGAAGATATTGAACAGAGCCGGTCCCAAAACAGACCCCTGCGGTACCCCACTCGTTACGCCTTTCCAGCAGGATTGGGAACCATTAATAACAACTCTCTGAGTACGATTATCCAGCCAGTTATGCACCCACCTTATAGTAGCCCCATCTAATTTGTATTTGCCTAGTTTATCGATAAGAATATCATGCGAGACCGTATCAAATGCCTTACTAAAGTCTAGGTATACCACATCCACCGCTTCACCCTTATCCACAAGGCTCGTTATCCTATCAAAGAAAGCTATCAGATTGGTTTGACATGATTTGTTCTTCACAAATCCATGCTGGCTATTCCCTATCACCTTACCACCTTCCAAGTGTTGGCAGACGATTTCCTTAATTACTTGCTCCATTATCTTCCCTGGCACAGAAGTTAAACTAACTGGTCTGTAGTTACCTGGGTTGTTTTTATTTCCCTTTTTATAGATGGGCACTATATTTGCCCTTTTCCAGTCTTCTGGAATCTCTCCCGTCTCCCATGACTTTCCAAAGATAATAGCTAGAGGCTCAGATACCTCCTCTATTAGCTCCTTGAGTATTCTAGGATGCATTTCATCAGGCCCGGGTGACTTGCAGGCATCTAACTTTTCTAAGTGATGTTTAACTTGTTCTTTTTTTATTTTATCCGCTAAACCTACCCCCTTCCCATTAGCATTCACTATGTTAGGCATTCCTTCAGACTTCTCGGTGAAGACCGAAACAAAGAAGTCATTAAGCATCTCTGCCATTTCCAAGTTTCCTGTTACTGTTTCTCCCTCTTCACTAAGCAGTGGGCCTACCCTGTCTTTGGTCTTCCTCTTGCTTCTAATGTATTGATAAAAAGTCTTCTTGTTTCCTTTTATTCCCGTAGCTAGTTTGAGCTCATTTTGTGCCTTTGCCTTTCTAATCTTGCCCCTGCATTCCTGTGTTGTTTGCCTATATTCATCCTTTGTAATCTGTCCTAGTTTCCATTTTTTATATGACTCCTTTTTATTTTTTAGATCGTGCAAGATCTCGTGGTTAAGCCAAGGTGGTCTTTTGCCACATTTTCTATTCTATTTCAGAGGAAGTTTGAGTCATAAGATGGAGATCTCCGGTCCCATCTGGACTGCCCTGATAGCGAACATTTTTACATGGACTATAACCTCGTGAAAGGATTCTGAAAAGGACTCTTTGCAATTCTAAAGCACCATCTCTACAGTGAAACTGATCTAAGCACTCTATTCATGTCTGTATGTATAATGATCTTTTAACCAATACTCTCACTCTCTTTTCTTCTTTTAATAAATTTTAGTTTAGTTAATAAGAATTGGCTGTAAACGTGTATTTGGGTAAGAACTGAAGTATTCATTAACTTGGTGAGTAATTCAGCAAACAGCAGAGGCTAACAGCGGGAGTTTGCCTGGGATCTGTCAGAGAGGAGGTTCGCTAAGTGCTGCATCAGGGGGGCTGTGCTGGTGAGTATCTGAGTGTCTGTGTTGCAGGGGACAGTTTGTCGGTTTGACCATGTGCTTGAGTGTTTGATTGTTTGTTTGAACGGTGTGAATTGGGAGTGCTTTGTTCCAGGTGGGCCTGACTGGTATAAAAAGGCAGTCAGCAGTGAACAGCGGAGGCTAGCAGAGGGAGTTTGCCTGGGGGTTCACCTCGGGAGAGCCCACTAAGGCTTGCATCTTGCGGGCTTCTGTGAGTTGCTGCAAGAGCTGAGGAAGCTCTTAGAAGGAAGCAGTTATGGAAGGTGAGCGTTCAGTTGTTGTAACCTGCACAAGTTGTGCCATGTTTGTCTTTCTTCCACAGGACAGAAGTGACAAAGTGCAAGCTGGTCTCCATATTGGAAGAGAAGGTTCTAGGTCTGGAGAAACAAGTATCAACCGTGCGTTGCCTACGAGAAAATGAAGATTTCCTGGACAGACGTCAGGATATGCTTCTACGGGCACAACGTTCTGAAGATTCAGAGCAGGCTGCCCAGAGTGGACAGAGGGACGGTGAAGAAATTTGGCAGCATGTGACCTCCAGAAGAAGAAAGAGGAGCGTCCATGTACCAGCAATGGAGATACAGGTGAGCAACCATTTTCATGTTGCACGTGGCAATAGACTATATTGGTAAGGGATGCAAGGAGAGTATGGGTCACGATGCAAACTGCAGACACACACACACACAACTAAAATTAATGAATGTAAAGTTTTATTGGGGATAATTACAAGGGGTAAGGGAGCAGCGTTTGATTAGCTAATAGAGTTAATGAAACTTAAAACACACAATGACTAAAATATCTACTAACAATATTTATAAACAAAGATGCAGCATTTAGTAATAACTGATACTTACAAATACAAACCAACGCATAACGACCGGCAAACGTAGACACTCTGTTTGAAACACGTGAGCTGAGAGAGAGGCTTCGAGGTGATCAGGCTCGGTTACGGGTGTACACAGGATACACAGGATTTGTTTTTCTTTCTCCTCTCCCTGCCTGCACATGGCAGGCAGGCCCATAAAGCATCAACTATGACATCATAGAAGTGTCATAGGGGACGGGGCCCAAAACCTGTTTGTGGTCGTTTCTGATTGGCACAAGCAAACTTTACACCAAGTAGGGGAGCAGGTGCCTCAAAGTCTGGCTTCCCCCCAAAAGGTGAGGAAATGCGTATTGTTTTAGAATGCGTGCAACACTGAATGACAAAAGAAGAGGCCAGGGCAATACCGGTCTGGGCAAGTTTTACAGGATGCAGACAGGAACTCATCTCAACAGCCCGATTCACAATTGAGCTGCAGCCATCCCAGGTGTGTGTAAAGAGCTGCTTAGCAGTGACAGCGGCAGTGTCGGTTTTAGTAGGGATGGTTTCCACCCTGGATCTTTCTAAAACAAAGTCCGTGGATGCATACACAGCTGAGAAACTTTGGCAGCTAGAAACTGAACCAACTTCCTCAGCACCTACACTGTTGCGTTCTACAGGCAAGGATTCATTCTGAGCTAACTCAATCAACTCACTTCCACCCCCTTCAGTTGCAGCAAACTGCTTGCAAAAGCTAGCAGAAGTTTTACTCCTTCAGGAGTACTTTTAGGCAATAATTCATTTTCCCCAGAAATTTTGTCCTTTCCCTTTTCAGCTACGGGTTGCTCTGCAGAAACATCTTCCTGAGCATCTTTCTGGGTTTCAGTTGAGTCTAGAACGACTTCTGAGACAACTGACGTCCTCAATCATCAGAAGCTGAGAGACACATTCTGTCTGCTCCTCAGAGAGAAGATTGGAGAAAAACTCTTCCCCAGCAGATAAACTGCCATTCTTAACAGTCACCAGGTTTGGAATTTCTTCCCCTTTGTTTCCAGACAAACTTTTGGAGATTGGGATATCTCCCTCCATGGGCAAGTTATTACCCCCAACACACACAGTCCTAGGAACACTTCCTTCCTGGGTTTTAGTTGAGTCCAGAATCACATCTGGCAAAACTGACAAATCCTCAGTCAGCATAAACTGAGAGGTACTTTCTGCCTGTTCCACAGACAGAACACTGGAGACAGTTTCTCCCCCGGCAATTAAACTGCTTTTCTGACTAGACAAACAGTTTGAACTTCCCTCCCCCTTGTCACAGACCACATGGCTTTTCAGAGACAAACACTGGGAGATTGGGATGGCTTTCTTAACAGGCAAATCGCCACTCCCAAGAGACAAACCACGGGAGACAGTTTCTCCCTCATACTCATTGAGCTGAACCTTCGGAGATCCTGTCCGCTGGCAATTGGGCTAACATCCCTGGTAGGGTTACCATATTTTGTGCCTCCAAATGGAGGACACTCCCCGGGGCCCCGGCTCCGCCCCCAGCCCCGCCCACGCCCCAACTCCGCCCCCTCCCCTGCTTCCCGCGAACATTTAATTCACGGGAAGCCTGAAGCAGGTAAGGGGGTGTGTGGGGGGGAGGAGGCGCGGCCCAGGCTGGCCCCCCCGGCGGCTCCAGCCTGGGTCGGCTCGGGCCCTGGGGTGCCGGCCCCGGCCGACCACCCCCGGCGGCCCGGCCCGGCTCCCTGACCCCGGCCCGGCTCCCCGGCTCCGCGGGCCCGGCTCGTGGCCCGGCCCAGCTCCCAGCCCCGCGGGCTCAGCTCCCGGCCCCCCGGCTCCCGGCCTGGCCCCCGGCCCGGCACCAAGCCCCCGGCCCCGCAACCCCGGACCCGCCCCGGCCTAGCCTCCCGATTTTCCCGGACATGCCTGGCTTTTGGGGATTTCCCCCCGGACGGGGATTTGAGCCCCCAAAAGCCGGACATGTCCGGGAAAATCCGGACGTATGGTAACCCTAATCCCTGGGTTCCCCACTGTAGCCCTAACAGTGGGTCTCCTCCATACATCGCACTGACGTCTTGCGATCAGCTGGGGAGGCCCGTGGGGAACCAGGCACCCCTACTGATAGTCAGACTCCCAGAGCCTCCACTCAGAAGAGGGGGCAGGGATCTGACAGGGAGTGGACGTGGGGGATGGACTCCGTACCGGGGCAGTGGGTTGTGGGGGAGCTCCCTGCATTAACTCCGTTTTCCACATGACCTGAGACAAAGCATTAATCAGGATGCTGAGGGGCTGGCGATCATATTTTCCCATATCCTCCCCTAAATTCACCAGCTCCTTCCAAATCATGTTTCTAAGGCACTCCTTGGCTCAACGCTGCCCAGGGTTGTGGGAGGTAGGGGAATTAAGATTGGGAGGGTGCCTGGCAGAGTGAGGACCATTATTTGTAAATGTGATAGCCTGCACGGGCTCTGAGGTAGTCTTTTTGCTGACTTGTCTTTTTAAGACACCAGTTTCTCGCAGCAAATCTCCTGCCTGTTTGATTTTTACCACTAGTTCACTCCAGGTGAGGTGTTCTAAATCCACAGTCCCCATGGTCAATTTTGTCTGAGAATTTAGTCCTGCATAAGTGCTGTGTACTAATTCGTGTCCCTGATACTGGAAAGTGATAATCCCATTCTCTTCCGTCTGGGGGAATGAATCGGAGAGAGCTGCCAGCATTTTCTTTCCAATTCGGTAAGCTTCTGGGGCCTCTCCTGGTTTCTGCTCTTCCATTATATACAGTTTCTTAAGGGAAGATGCAGGCAGTAATATTTTAAGAGCATTTATCATCCATTCCCGGGGTCCAGGGGCAGTCCGCTCCCAAGAACCTATGCCTATGTCTAGAGCATCTGCATCACAAGGAGAGGCGCATAACTGAGCCAATTGGGTTAAGTCCATGCCATCAGCAGAGGGGTACATTTGCCAAACACAGGCCAACCATGCAACGGCTGTGTCACGGTTCAGTGGCCCCAGTCTCTCAGCAATAGCCTTGGCTTGACTAAAAAAACAACAAGGAGTCTGGTGGCACCTTAAAGACTAACAGATTTATCTGTTAGTCTTTAAGGTGCCACCAGACTCCTTGTTGTTTTTGTAGATACAGACTAACACGGCTACCCCCTGATACTTGGCTTGACTAGGAGACCACCTTACTATATCTGTGACCAGATCTGTTGTGGGAAGATCAGCTCCTGCAACTATGCACTTAACCTCCCTTGTGGAAACGGGCAACAGTATGCCTGTGTGGCCAATTGGGGTTAAATGGGTTTTGGGGGACAGCATCAGGGGGGTATCTTTGTTTTCCCAGGGGGCTGTAAGTCACAATCTTCTCTCAACCTTACAGCTGCTACCACCCCCTTATGGGCACTAAGTTGGGCACACAATTGACTAATTTTTGCCTCACACTCCTGTTGGTCTGCTGCTGCCTTTGCTGCCCTGTTCTCTTCTGCCAAGAAGCGAGTTGCTGCTCTTGCTTCTTCTAACAGAACTTTTGTGTGTGTTAACTCTTTTCTATACTGTTCCGCATTCCTGCTTGCCTTGTCTCTCTCCTCTTGTATATCTCTGAGTACAGTCACCATTCTGAGCTTTTCTGCTATCAAGCCACACCCGTCTGTCTCACATTTATTCAATCGTTGTTGTAACTGCTTTTTCTCAAGCTCTAATTCCTGCCCCCTCTTTACCATTTCAACCATGTCCAGACATGCATCAAATAATGCCCATGCAGCAGCTGCATCCTTTGCACTACCACGTGGCTTAAAGGTTGTGCAATATTGTTCAAAGCTCACACTAGCTTCAGTCAGGGGATTCTCACCCTTAAAACACCCCCTTTCCAAGGGCATTTCCCCTTTATTACCCATCTCTCTAACCTGTTGGTTTTCTCCTGTCTCAAGCAAGCAGCAAAAAGGTCTTTTTCAGCCATCTCTATTTCCTTATTTCACTAATGATCCCCACCAACAGCTCTTTCTAACACCTTTACTTTGAACGCACTACTCTTAACTCCTTATTTCACAATTCTACAGGTATTCTAAGCACAATTCTTATCAGAAGGTTACCAAATAGTGTATGAGAGAGAGAGAGACCTTGCTAAAGGAGCTTGGTCTGAAAAAAGAACAGAAAGAAAGCTTACTCAGGTCTGTGCCTCAGTTTCCCCACTCCACAGCAAGTACTCAACAATTACCATGTGATTAGTCACGTGCTGCCCGCATTCTCCTCCAATTTGCTACCAGATTTGCCCATTACTTTGGGGTATGCTCATTTATTTGGGTTACTCCTCTGGGGAAGGGGGTTCTGTAATCCTGTCAATGTACTGCTTGTGTCACTTGTGTTTACATATGGAGCTCTACTTCTCCCTTCTGCAAGTCCCCTCCTAAAGGAGCTATCTTGCAGGACCTAGGGTCCCTAGGGCTGGGTTACTCACACCCCAGAACCGGATGAACACCCACACACCCATACGTACATTAACAGAGCACGTCTGAGCAGACCGGGTCAATCAGCACTGTCAAGCTGACCCCTTATATGTCTCTGGACTCACTGGGCTGGAGGAAGCAGCGCTTTCAAGCTATCTCTCCTTATATGCCCCTGGGCTCCATGGACTGGGTCAAGCAGCACTTTCAAGCTGTTACCCTTATGCGTCCCAAATTCAGCATGTCCCTATCCCCACTCCCCCAACACAATTGTACTGGCAGTAACCTACTCGATGAGCAAACCCCACAGTATTTTGGGTGCTGCAGGGATCTTTAGCTTAGGTAAAAGAAGCGTTGCTGTAGAGTGAGTGGGGGAAGCTAAAAACACAAACGAGTAAAGTTCAGCAAGAGAGAGAGAAGCAACCAACTTAACCATAGAAGTTATTTATTGAATAATAGTAATAACTACACAAGGAGGACTAAACCAACATAACATACATGATTAAAGGTTAAAACCTAAGGTAGAAAGGAAAACAGAGAGAGAGAGAAAGGGGCGGGGGTCTCACCCACTCCATGAGGCTTGAACTGGTCAGGGTTCCCAGATGATGGTGGTAGCTGAGGGTTCTGAATGCTGGAGACAGGCAGAGCTCCCAGCACGATGAGTCAGGAGCTGGAGTTCCAGTGGAACTGATGCATAGTGTGGATCTAAGCATCAGAACCCTGACTAGAGGGTGAGTAGGGATTTTTGTAGAGAAATTACAATGGTTCAAGGAAGAACACTAGATTTGTTTATAGGTAAGCTGATGACTCAAGGGTTTTCTTTAGACTAGACAATAGGAGCTGATCACTCTTGGCTATTCATAGATTCATAGATTCTAGGACTGGAAGGGACCTCGAGAGGTCATCGAGTCCAGTCCCCGACCTGCATGGCAGGACCAAATACTGTCTAGACCATCCCTGATAGACATTTATCTAACCTACTCTTAAATATCTCCAGAGATGGAGATTCCACAACCTCCCTAGGCAATTTATTCCAGTGTTTAACCACCCTGACAGTTAGGAACTTTTTCCTAATGTCCAACCTAGACCTCCCTTGCTGCAGTTTAAACCCATTGCTTCTGGTTCTATCCTTAGAGGCTAAGGTGAACAAGTTTTCTCCCTCCTCCTTATGACACCCTTTTAAATACCTGAAAACTGCTATCATGTCCCCTCTCAGAGTAGAGCGGAAGAATGACTTCTCGTGTCTTGCTCACAACACACCTGTTAATACATCCCAGAATCATGTTTGCTTTTTTTGCAACAGCATCACACTGTTGACTCATATTTAGCTTGTGGTCCACTATAACCCCTAGATCCCTTTCTGCCGTACTCCTTCCTAGACAGTCTCTTCCCATTCTGTATGGGTGATGTTTTCTTCCAGGGAGCTCACAATGAAACTAGGCTGCTTCAGTATTTGGATTTCAATTAAGGATTCATTACTAGAATTGGTCTGATAACTGCTGAGCTGGGTGTGTGTGCAGGCGTAGGTTCATTAGCATCCTGAGCAGAGATTCCCAGGATGCAGTGCTTCCCTGCTTTTTCTGGTCCCAGAATTCAGTGTGGTTCTCTGTTCTCCATTCTGTATGTAAATTGAGATGTCTTCCTGTCCCATCTTTCAAGCAGATGAGGCTAGGGGAGTTGTCTTTGCTCTCCATTCTGTATGCTAATGGAGATGTCTTAATCTTGTCACCCTTGTCAGGAGGGGTCTATGTGTGTCTCCCAACACCCTTCACTGCTCTCTGCAAGTTTTCTTTTTCTGATGGGTTTTGGTTTAAGCAGAGGCTGGGGAGGGGGGTCTTTCATGAGTCTGGCTGGATACTGCACCCTGGTTCCCCAGGAACACTGAGGTGTCTGGTATCACCTCTGCCCAACCCTGTCCTCTCAGCAATCAGCAGATGCTGCCCCTCCCCACAACATTCCTCTTGGGCAGGATTTACAACATTCCAATTCAGGCTTGGCTTGACCGGACACGCGCAGGAGAATTCCTGTCTCTCTCTGGCTCAGATGCAGCGAGATCACAGTTCTCTGCCTCACCTCTCCGGCTCTGAAGAGCAAACCCAGCATTTTCCCACCTATGTTCCTCTCCATCTGCCACCCCCTCCCCCCAGGGTCGGTGCAAAGATATTTTGCACCCTAGGCGAAACTTCCACCTTGCGCCCCCCCAGGCACATCAGTTCATTGAGGGGCAAATCACAATGAGCCTTTATAGTCCCCAGGGGCCAGCCGTGGCCAGGGGCTGCTCCCCAGACCAGGTTTCCCCCTCCCCACCCCCTGAACTCACCTGGACGGTGCAAAGCCCCCCATGAGCCCTCCCACCCCACTCCAGCGGCCCCGGCCCGACCCCACTCACTGGCTTTGCCGGGCTTGGGCCGCTGCAACAGCTCGGCAGGGAGGGGCCGCCTTCCGGAGGTACCGGAGAACCAGAGCATCCCGGTAGCGGTGGCAGTGAGCCCCAGCTGTGGAGGAACCAGCACAGTGCAGGGGAGCAGCAGCCCTGCAAAGGCAGTGGCACGGCTAGCGGGGAGCAGCCACCAGGGCCGGCTCCGGGGTTTTTGCCACCCCAAGCAGCCCCCCCCCCCCCCCCAAAAAAGCGCAATCATGATCTGCAGCGGCAATTCGGCAGAGGTCCTTCGCTCCGAGCAGCAGTGACGGACCCTCCGCCAAATTGCGCGCTGAATAGCTGCACATGCCACCCCTCTCCAGAGTGGCCACCCCAAGCACCTGCTTGCCAAGCTCGTGCCTGGAGCCAGCCCTGTCAACCACACCTCCTGCCCAGGCTGCAGCCCGGTGCCCCTCCTCCCCTTGGGAGCTCCTGAACGCTGCAGCAGATGCATGTGGGCGCCAGCGCCCCATGCGACTCACGGCTGCCAACTTGCCGTGCTCAGGCTCTGCAGCTCCTGGGAGGGTGAGCCACCACTGCCTCTGCCCCTCCTGGAGCAGGCTCAGGGCCCTGCGCCCTGGCAGCGGCTCACATGCCCGGGAGCCGCAGATCCCGAGCGTGGTGAGTGAGGAGCCGGGGGGTGCAAGGAGGCCGCTGACCACATGCATCTGCTGCAACCTGCAGGAGCCCCCGGTTGGGGGTGTTACCCGGGGTTATTTCAACCCAAAGCTCTTGGTAACTGTTTCTCTGTGCAAGGAGGTGTCAGGAAATAAATCAGGGAAGACACGGCCGGTGACCGATCGATGGCTGGCACAAACAGGACAACACAAGATTGCTTTCACTTAAAGCTAAACTTTACTAGTCTCAAGCACTTACACACGTCCGCAACAGGTTAGTAAAACACCCCCAACCCTCGATAATTACCAAAGCTCAGTGTGGCTCTCGAGTGGCACAGTGGCAGCCCATTTGCCAGTGGGGAACACAAGATGCATCCAGCGTGAGAGACCAGTCCCGAAGAGTCCCCCAGAGGAGTCCCCCTATCTCAAGCTTTCCCCCCTTATTTATCCATTAGTAATAGAATGATATGTCCCTTTAAGAAACCTTGTTAAGTAAGCAGTTTTAATGATCGAGCAAGAGGTTCCTTCTGATTATTGATTAAGCAGGTGTGGGTCTTTCCAGAGCCTGCAGCCTTGAGACCCCAATAGACATTCCTGAGGGTACATCCTGCTCTTTTCAAATGAATGTATCAGCAACTTTAACACAATTCTTATCAGGAAGGATGCGGGGTCAAGCTGCCCTTTCTGTGGCACCCAAAACCCCCTCCCCTTCTGTCTTGGCCAAGTTGAGATTGCTGAATGGATAATTTACAGCTTGCTGACGGCGTTGCTTTTAACAATAAGCCCAGGTGCAAAGAAGCTTTACGCCCTAGGCGAAATTTACACCTTGCGCCCCCCTCTCACCCAGCTAATCCTGCCCCCCATGGCAGCTAACCCAACCCCCCCGGAAAACCCCCCCAGTAGCAGCTATTCCCCCTCTGCAGCTAACTCCGTCCAGGGAGAACCCTCCCTCTCTGCAGTAGCTAACCCCGCCCAGGGAGTCCCCCCAGCTCACCTCCGCTCCACCTTCTCTGCTGAGCACGCGGGCGCCGCTCTAATTCTCCTCCCCTCCCAGGCTTGCGAAGCCGATTGGAGGAGACTTAGAGCGGTACTCAGAACCCGCTCCTGCCCAAACTCCACACCCCCAGCTGCCCAAGGCTCTGGGAGGGAGTTTGGGTGAGGGAGGAGGTCTGGGGTGCAAGCCCTAGGCTGGGGCAGGGGATTGAGGTGCAGACTCTGGGAGGGGTGCAGAGGGATGGGGGGCAGGGGTGAGGGCTGTGGGGTGTGGCTGCAGATAAGGGGTTTGGAGTGTGGGAGGGGCTCAGGGTGAGAGTAGTGGTGTAGGGGGTGAGGGCTCTGTCTGGGGCTGGGGATACAATGTTTGGGGTGCTGGAGGGGCTCAGGGGTCAGGCAGAGAGTGCAGTGGGGGTGAAAGCTCTGGCTAGGGGTGTGGGCGCTGGGGTCGGGCAGAGCTCGGGATGAGTTTGGGGTGCAGAGAGGAGGACTCTCCCAGCTCTTTCCCTGCCAGCAGCAGCAAGCTCTGGGATACGAGCCCCCCTTTCCCGTCCCCCCAGCAGCACACTCACCCCCACCACTGTCACTGCATGTGCTCCTAGGGTCCCTCTCAGGTTCTGGAATCTCCCTCGCCTCCCCCATGGTGGGGCGCTGTGTATGCCTCCTCCCCTGCTGTTGCCCCTGACCGTAGCCTCACTGGGGGTGAGGGATGGGGGTGCCTCCTTGCCCAGCATGGGGCAGGAGCAGTGACTGCGGGCAGGGGGTCCCCTATGCTGCTGGAGGGTCCCATTGGAAAATGAAAGAGTCTGAGGGGGAAAGGCAGGCTCAGAGTCAGTCTGCCCTGGCAGTGGAAAAGGGGGGGCAGTAGGACCCTACAGCAGCAGTTGTTGCAGGGAAGCAACATGGAGGAAACAAAGACAGACAGGTTCTGCTCCCGGACAGAGACTCCAGGGGCCAGTGAAAGGCGAGCAGGGGGTGGGGCAGCAAGTCGGGGCCAGGGGACACTTTTGGAAGTCTTGGCGGGGCCGCAGGTGGGGCCGGGGGGGACACACGGCCCCAAGTACTGCTGGAGTTGGGCCCTTGGCTCTGAATATTGCTTGTGCCCGAGCACCATGCACCACGTGCATATGGAACTGAGCCTGCTTTTACGCGCCCCCAACCACTAGGTGCCCTAGGTGGTCCCCTAGTTTGCCTAATGGTTGCACCAGCCCTGAATAAGCCATAGTGGTTTTAGGCACTTTACTGGTTTGTCAAAGTCTCCCCGTACAGGGGCATGCCAGGCCGCAGCCTGGGCAGGAGGGGCGCAGGGCACAGCTGCTCCCCGCTAGCCGCGCCACCACCTTTGCAGGGCTGCTGCCCCCTGTGCCGTGCCGGCTCCTCCATGGCTGGGGCTCACCGCCCCCGCAAACCGACACTCTGTCTCTCCGGTGCCTCCAGAAGGCGGCTCCTCCCTGCCGAGCCAGAGCACCGCTTTATTAGGGTTACCATATTTCAACAATCAAAGAGAACAGGGGAGAGCCCCACCCGAGCCCTGCCCCCATTCACTCCCTCTCACTTTCCTCCCCCCTCAGAACCTCCAACCCCCCCCTGCTCCTTGTCTCCTGACTGCCCCTTCCTGAGACCCCCTCGCACCCTAACTGCCCCCCTAGGACCGGACCCCCTAGCTGTCTCCTCGCTGCCCCAACCGTTATCCACACCCCCACCACCAGACAGACCCCCGGGTCTTTCACGCCCTATCCAACCACTCCCCGCTCCCTGACAGCCCCCCCCAGAACTCCCAACCCATCCAACTCTCCCTCCGCCCCCTGACAGTCCCCCAGACCTCTTGATCCATCCAACCCTCCCTGACAGCCCCCCCTCCAGAGCTCCCGACCCATCCAACCCTCCCCCGCCCCCTGACAGCCCCCACAGAACTCCCGACCCATCCAACCCTCCCCCGCCCCCTGACAGCCACCCGGATTCCCCTTGCCACCATGGCGCTCCCAGTGCTGGCTCCACGTGGAGCCAAAACAAGCAGGCTGCAGCGACCACAGCCCCTCTCCTGCAGCGTGCTGGTGATGCAACGCTGAGGCAAGGGGAGGGGGGAGCGAGGGAGGGACTCTGCCTGCTGGAGGCCAATGGGAGCGGCTAAATCAGGCCCAGATGCCCAATCAGCCATGCTGCACTCTGAGTGAGGGGAAGGGAGGAAAAATCTCGGACGCCCCCAACCACTTGGTGCCCTAGGTGACTGCCTAGTTCGCCTAGTGGCTCCACTGGCCCTGTCTCCCCCTCCTGGCTATGTCTCACATCACTGCAGCGATCAGGTGGGAACTTCATTCTCCATTTCAGTGTCTGCCTCTGGGAGTCTGAATCTAGCTCGCACCCTCAGTGTTTGTTCATTGTCATTGTTCAAAGAAAACAATCACACAACAAGGGGTAGAAAAAGCTCAAAAATAAATTAGAAAAGGACTGTTCTGGCAAATGAACATTTGCCTCATGAAGCCCTCAAAAAATCTGAGCTACATCCTGTCACACTAATCTAATATCTAAGTATGTGACCAAATGGCCTTTGGGAACAGAGAAAAGCCCACAATCCAGGGCAGATTATAAAACACTTTCACATTCATAAAGTGAAATCCCAGAGAATCTGAAGACTCGAAATCCAGAAAATAAGTACGCATTTTCAACTAAAGGGGCTAAACCTGCTTTACTTCTCGTCTCATGAGTTAGTCCTGGTAGTTAAAACGTTTCAACAGCATCATAAAAAAAACAAAAAACAAAAAAACCAAAACACCTTCCCATCTACAAATGATCTGGTCTAGCCTAGACAAAAACTGGAAGCAATTTTACCAATAGATGAAAACAGGGCTATAAGATCAGAAATGTCAAAATGTGCCTTCAGATTCATTTGAATTCCCTTCCTAGTTTGTGACACTTCCTTTTCCAGCCCTGACTTAGGATCATAGACATCAGAACTGTGATTCCTAGGCATGGGGAGCCAGGGACATGGTGGAAAGTGATTCTGTGGGAGGTGGAGGGGTAGAAAAGGGCCAGGATAAAACTCTCCATTGCTGGGACAGAGGCTGCTGTGTGGAGAGTGGAGGGTGATGGTGTTGGGGGAAGGAGGGAATCCCTCGGACTCACCTCATCAACCTGAAATAGCACAGAAGCTGAAACACCACATTTTACTGTCCCTGCTCCCATTTTTTTTTAGTATCTGTTGGATTCTAGCCCATAACGGAAAAAATGTACGAACACTCAATGTTTTTTACCAGGGCCTGGAGTAATGTGAGACTATCTGGGAATGAGACAATCTGGCCCCAAAGGGGGAAATCAGGGACTAACGATCATTCGGCTAATCGGCGGTGATCAAAATAGTTAAGATGCGCCAGGTTGGTTTGTCACGCTCTCTGGAGTGTTTCACAGCTATAAGTGCCAACCTCTGGGCAGACTGGCAGAAAACCAGGCAGACACCCCAAGCTGGTAATGTGTTCTGTAATTAGATTTCATGAAACTAGTGACAAATGTGAACTCCTGCATCACTATCCCAGTCTTACCCTAGTCTCACAGACTGTCCCCTCAGACTTTCCAGTCTAAGACAACTCAGGTAGCCAAATATACAGTAAACTAACTAAAGGTTAATCTGCTAAGAAAAGAAAGCGAGAGTTATTGAGAGGTTAAAGCAGGTGAAATATATGCACAGGTGAGTCACAGTTTGTAATTCCAAATGGTAGGAGTGATGTAATAAAATGTCAGTTTCCCAAAAGTCTTTTCACAGTGCCTAGATTGTCCCTTGGGAGCTCCACTTTCTACCTTGCACATGTCCCTGTAAGAATCCAGACAGCCTGGAGAGGAAGAAGGACCTTTCCTTGAATCCATACTATTGGCTTCCTCTTAGAGAAAACAGGTTGACAGGGTCACTGCACACGTGGGCTTTTCCTCTCATGGCAGAGAGTGAGGAACGCATTTTGAGTCTTTGATCTCTGAGTCTCACGCACAACGCCCACTTGCTTTGAAATTAGCTGTTTTCTGTTCAGGATCTTCATTTTCATTCCACAAGGATTATTTCTTGTTTGATGGGTTATACACAATGCAAATGTTTGCTACTACATTATAACAACATATAGCTAGGTGAAAAAAATGCAAGTAACATCCTATTAGTTGTCATGAAGTTTAAACGCCAACTACATACTTATACATTTAACAATCACTTTGGTCTATCCTATCCTAATACACAAGTAAATTGGCCTAGGGCTCTGCCATGAGCTGGCACCTGCTCCGCCAGCGTCATACAGTTTACATCAAGAAACCTGGAGGAGGGATATAGAGATGCCCTGGCTAATCCCGACCACATTTCCTACCATAGAGAGAACCTCAGATACTGATGCTACATAGGCAGAGGTGAGACCACCAGGTGTCCCACAAAAGACCCTGTGGGAATCAGCACGTCTCAGTGTGCTGTCTGAATGCAGCGGGGCCAGGGAGAAGGGGCAGAGGGTGTAAGTGAGGAGAGGCAGCAGTTCTCTACTTCTGTGCTCTCCCTCGCCTCTTATCCCATGATCCCCAAACACTCAATACCCCAGTACCCAGCTCCTGCTGCTTCCCATCTCCCCGAGTCCCAACCATTCAATCCCCAGTTTCTTCCCCCTAACCCATCAGCCTGGTCTCTCAATATTTGATCTCCCAAAGCCCAGCACCATAGGGGATTTGGGGAGGGGAGGAGTTACCAGCAGCCCCCAGGGACACTCCCTCTGCAGGGAACAGCTCCAGGTCAGTGTGGGAGCTGGTGGAAAATGGGGGGTGGGGACAGGTGTCTAGAGTGAAGGTGGGGCCTGGCCCACGTGTCCATCTCCTCATTTCCATGGTAGGGGGATCCCGGATGGGAGGGGAAGGGAGAGGGGGGAACTTCAGCCATGCACAGAGAGTGTCTGAAGGAGTTTCTCTCCCCCTCGCCCCACCTGTGGCCCATCAGCTCAGCAGCAAGGGCTGCAGCAGGGAGGAGGGGCTGATCGGGGCGTCTCCTCCTCTGCCTGGGGTTTGCTTAGACCCGGCAGAGCAGGGCCAGTGCAACCATTTAGGCGACCTAGGCGGTTTTTTTCCGGCAGCGACCGCTGCTGCCAAATCTTCGGCCGCCATGGTCACCACCGGTATTTAGGCGGAGGGAGCTGGGGCAGTGGAGCACTGAGACGGCCGCATGCAGCGGGTGGGGGGCGGCACGCAGGGGAACTCCCTGCCCCAGCTCACCCCTGCCCCGCCTCCTCCCCGAGCACGCCGTCGCTGCTTCACTTCTGGGAGGTGGGAGAAGTGAAGCAGGGACAGTGTGCTCAGGGAGGAGGAAGAGCAAGGGTGAGCTGGGGCGGGCAGGGGTGCCTTAGGGCAGAGGAGGGGAGCTGCCACGGGGGGGGCGCCTCAGGACGGGGCTCGAGGACGGGAGTGGTGCGCAAGGTGGAAGTTTTGCCTAGGGCGCTAAAAATCCTTCCACCGGCCCTGAGGCAGAGCCAGAGGGTCACTGACCAGCTGATGCTCGGCTGCTGCTGGATCCTCACCCCAGTGATGGGCAGCTGGATGTTTGGGAGCCAAATACCCCTGATGTGTGTGGGAACGAGGAAACCACTTTGTCACCATGCCCAGCCCTAGTCAGGGGACTGAGAGAATTTCCCTGCTGTGCAGAGGAGTCCCTGATGTTCAACCTGGTGTTAGCTCCACTTGAAGCATTTTTCACACTGAGAACATCTCAGAGGTTTCTTCCCTGTGTAGATTTGCTCATGCTTGATACTCTGGGAGCACCACATGAAGCTTCCCCGACTTTCAAGGTCTCTCTGTTGTGTGGGTCACTGAAGTGTGAAATAAAATTTAATCTTTTCCTGCCCGGAAGCTATTTATAGGATCTCTCACCATTGCAGATTTCTGATGTTTGGTGAGCTCTGACTGAAGCTTTTCCCACAGTCAAGACATTTATAAGGTCTCTCCCTCATGTGGATTCGTGCATGTAGAGTAAGTGGTGAGCACCCTCTGAAAGTTTTCCCATACTCGAGGCATTTATAGGGTCTCTCTTCTGTGTGCAGTCTCTGGTGTATAATGAGACATGACTTCTCACTGAAGGTTTTCCCACAGTCCAAGCATTTATAGGGCTTGTCTCCTGTGTGTGTTCTCCAGTGGCTAATAAGGTTTCAATTGAGACTGAGTCTTTTCCCACAATCAAGGCATTTGTAAGGTTTCTGTTCATTGTGACTTGTCTGCTGGACTGTGGTTTCCTTGGGATCCTTTCATCTTCTGCCACGTTCAAAGGATTCATCCAGTTTCTTCCTGGGATCGTTTCCCATCTACATCTCTGATCTGTGTCGATCGCCCCAGGCATTTCCCTGTTCCAAGCACTGGGGAAAATTCCCTTCAGCTTTTGTCAAGAATATCCCCTGCGGTTCCACTTTCCGAGGACCTTCCTGTTGCTGATTCTCCTCCTTGTTCTCACTCACTGTCCTATCAACTGCTCGGAGAGAAAAAATCCAGAGAGGAGTCACTGCCTGTGCCAGGGAGAAAGGACAGAAAAGGGAATAACAAATAGGGAAAACACAACAGAGTAACTGTTGGGGAGCTGGAGACATTGGATTCTGGAGACATTGGATTCTGCCACCACATCCAATCCAAAGACTCCCAGGGAAGTAAATTCAGGGAGGAAATTCCTCACAGTTAACAGGAGGGTGGGAAGCCGTGACTGATATTTACCTCGATAATATGACACCTGCTGACTGTAGCAGTGACCTGGGTGAGATGGGGCAGAACTGAAGGATCTCGCTCACAGCACATTTTGAGAGTTCCAGCTTTTTCCTTCTCTCACCAGATGTTTCTGTCTCCGTTTCCCTGACTCGTCACCTGTGCGGATGCTTCTTGTGCTTTCTCTTTCCTTAGCAGCCTGGAGACCCGGGACCCACGGCTCTTCCCCTCGTTCCAGCCGGGCGATCAGATCTGGTTTGGGAATGGGAAATCCTGCACAGGGAAATCTGGCAAGATCAGGGCGTATGGAGCATTGGTCAAGTTTTTGTCACAAGGAAGATTCCCTGTGTTTGACCTGACCCTATATGAGACTGTGGTAACTCAGACCCTTTGGGAGCAGCAGACATCTGGTGGTGGTGGGGAGGTGTTGTTCTATTCTCACCAGGAGGTCTCAGAAATGGGCAGCAGGAGGCTGAGCCTCTCCAAACAGCCAGGTGTGGCCCCGCCCATACTCCTCTCCCAGTCTCCCTCTTGCTTCCTGCTCTGCAGGCGGCTGGCTCTTCGGTTGCTGCCCAGCCTCCCAGCACTCCGGGGTCAGGAAGGATGGGCCATGCAACCTGGCACTCCGGGGCCGGGAGGTAGCGGGGGACTGGGTCCGCACTGCCCAGCAGCCATAGTTCCCTCTAAGGTGTGTGCCTGAGTGGCCGCGCACAACGTAATAAAGGGCCGCACACCTAATTAGTGGAGCAGTGCAAGTGTGACTCCACTAATTAGGTGCCTGATGGACCCTGGAG
Organism: Malaclemys terrapin pileata; assembly: GCF_027887155.1. NCBI lineage: Eukaryota > Metazoa > Chordata > Testudines > Emydidae > Malaclemys > Malaclemys terrapin. The sequence goes on along the minus strand of NC_071517.1, from coordinate 39,803,041 downwards.
AGAGGATGTGGAAGGTGAAGGGGTGGGGGGAAATAAGGCGTGGGTGGGGTGGAAGGTGGGGGAAATAGGGGGTGGGTGGGGGTATGGAAACTAAGTTTGGGGTGTCCCAGGACACCCAACCCCAGCTGGGCTGTATGCGGCAGCCAGGGAGAGACGCGACTTTCCCCAGCAGCCGCCTCTCTGCAGCTCCAGCTGGGCTGAGGGAGCAGGGAGAGAGGAGGAGAGACTCTGATTCTCAGTCTCTCCCAGCTCCAGCTGGCCTCTGGGAACTAGGACCCCCCTTTCCTGCTAGTACTGCCCCTGCCCTGCTGAAAGTGGCTGGCAGCTGAGCTCAGTAACTCATGGCTTCTAGGTCACTCAGGGGCACTTGTACTGCCAGCCAATCAGGCTCCAGTTGCTGCAGCTAGGAGGGGGCTGGGAAAGCAAATCTCATTCCTGCAGGCAGAAGGTAGCTGTGAGAGGGTGGCTGGGCTCTGTGAGCTAGAAATGGAGCTGACCCTGCCCACAGTGCCAAGGAATGAGCTGACTTGGGGAGGAAATGGGCGCAGGAGCCCAGTCATAGGGGCTGGCAGTCACGGGCTGGTTGCAGCCTCTTCCCTGTGCCTGCTTTAACCTCTCAATAACTCTCGCTTTCTTTTCTTAGCAGATTAACCTTTAGTTAGTTTACTGTATATTTGGCTACCTGAGTTGTCTTAGACTGGAAAGTCTGAGGGGACAGTCTGTGAGACTAGGGTAAGACTGGGATAGTGATGCAGGAGTTCACATTTGTCACTAGTTTCATGAAATCTAATTACAGAACACATTACCAGCTTGGGGTGTCTGCCTGGTTTTCTGCCAGTCTGCCCAGAGGTTGGCACTTATAGCTGTGAAACACTCCAGAGAGCGTGACAAACCAACCTGGCGCATCTTAACTATTTTGATCACCGCCGATTAGCCGAATGATCGTTAGTCCCTGATTTCCCCCTTTGGGGCCAGATTGTCTCATTCCCAGATAGTCTCACATTACTCCAGGCCCTGGTAAAAAACATTGAGTGTTTGTACATTTTTTCCGTTATGGGCTAGAATCCAACAGATACTAAAAAAAAATGGGAGCAGGGACAGTAAAATGTGGTGTTTCAGCTTCTGTGCTATTTCAGGTTGATGGGGTGAGTCCGAGGGATTCCCTTCTTCCCCCAACACCATCACCCTCCACTCTCCACACAGCAGCCTCTGTCCCAGCAATGGAGAGTTTTATCCTGGCTCTTTTCTACCCCTCCACCTCCCACAGAATCACTTTCCACCATGTCCCTGGCTGTCCATGCCTAGGAATCACAGTTCTGATGTCTATGATCCTAAATCAGGGCTGGACAAGGAAGTGTCACAAACTAGGAAGGGAATTCAAATGAATCTGAAGGCACATTTTGACATTTCTGATCTTATAGCCTGTTTTCATCTATTGGTAAAATTGCTTCCAGTTTTTGTCTAGGCTAGTCCAGATCATTTGTAGATGGGAAGGTGTTTTTTTTTTGTTTTTCTGTTTTGTTTTGTTTTTTTTATGATGCTGTTGAAACTTTTTAACCAACAGGACTAACTCATGAGACGAGAAGTAAAGCAGGTTTAGCCCCTTTAGTTGAAAATGGATACTTATTTTCTGGATTTTGAGTCTTCAGATTCTCTGGGATTTCACTTTATGAATGTGAAAGTGTTTTATAATCTGCCCTGGATTGTGGGCTTTTCTCTGTTCCCAAAGGCCATTTGGTCACATACTTAGATATTAGATTTGTGTGACTAGATGTAGCTCAGATTTTTTGAGGGCTTCATGAGGCAAATGTTCATTTGCCAGAACAGTCCTTTTCTAATTTATTTTTGAGCTTTTTCTACCCCTTGTTGTGTGATTGTTTTCTTTGAACAATGACAATGAACAAACACTGAGGGTGCGAGCTAGATTCAGACTCCCAGAGGCAGACACTGAAATGGAGAATGAAGTTCCCACCTGATCGCTGCAGTGATGTGAGACATAGCCAGGAGGGGGAGACAGGGCCAGTGGAGCCACTAGGCGAACTAGGCAGTCACCTAGGGCACCAAGTGGTTGGGGGCGTCCGAGATTTTTCCTCCCTCTCCTTCCTTCCCCTCACTCAGACTGCTGTGTGGCTGATTGGGCACCTGGGCCTGATTTAGCCGCTCCCATTGGCTTCCAAGAGGCAGAGTCCCTCCCTCGCTCCCCCCTCCCCTTGCCTCAGCGTTGCATCACCAGCACGCTGCAGGAGAGGGGCTGTGGTCTCTGCAGCCTGCTTGTTTTGGCTCCACATGGAGCCAGCGGTGGGAGCGCCATGGTGGCAAGGGGAATCCGGGTGGCTGTCAGGGGGTGGGGGGCAGGGTTGGATGTGTTGTGAGCTCTGGGGGGCTGTCAGGGGCTGGGGAGAGGGTTGGATGGGTCGGGAGTTCTGCGGGGGCTGTCAGGGGGCGGGGGAGGGTTGAATGGGTCGGGAGCTCTGGAGGGGGGGCTGTCAGGGAGGGTTGGATGGGTTGGGAGTTCTGCGGGGGCTGTCAGGGAGTGATTGGATGGGGCGTGAAAGTCCCGGGGGTCTGTCTGGTGGCGGGGGTGTGGATAAGGGTTGGGGCAGCCAGGAGACAGGTAGGGGGTCCGGTCCTAGGGGGGCAGTTAGGGTGCGAGGGGGTCTCAGGAAGGGGCAGTCAGGAGACAAGGAGCAGGGGGGGGTTGGGGATTCTGAGGGGGGAGGAATGTGGGAGGGAGTGAATGAGGGCAGGGCTCGGGTGGGGCTCTCCCCTGTTCTCTTTGATTGTTGAAATATGGTAACCTTAATAAAGCGGTGCTCTGGCTCGGCAGGGAGGAGTCGCCCTCTAGAGGCACCGGAGAGACAGAGGGTCGGTTTGCGGAGGCGGTGAGCCCCAGCCATGGAGGAGCCGGCACGGCACAGGGGGCAGCAGCCCTGCAAAGGTGGTGGCGCGGCTAGCGGGGAGCAGCCGTGCCCTGCGCCCCTCTTGCCCAGGCTGCGGCCTGGCGTTCCCCTGTACTGGGAGACTTTGACAAACCAGTAAAGTGCCTAAAACCACTATGGCTTATTCAGGGCTGGTGCAACCATTAGGCGAACTAGGCGACCACCTAGGGCACCTAGTGGTTGGGGGCGCATAAAAGCAGGCTCAGTTCCATAGCCACGTGGTGCATGGTGCTCGGGCACGAGCAATATTCAGAGCCAAGGGCCCAACTCCAGCAGTACTTGGGGCCGCGTGTCCCCCCCGGCCCCACCTGCAGCCCCGCCAAGACTTCCCCGAGTGTCCCCTGGCCCCGACTTGCTGCCCCACCCCCTGCTCGCCTTTCACTGGCCCCTGGAGTCTCTGTCCGGGAGCAGAACCTGTCTGTCTTTGTTTCCTCCATGTTGCTTCCCTGCAACAACTGCTGCTGCAGGGTCCTACTGCCCCCCTTATCCACTGCCAGGGCAGACTGACTCTGAGCCTGCCTTTCCCCCTCAGACCCTTTCATTTTCCAATGGGACCCTCCAGCAGCACAAGGGACCCCCCTGCCCGCAGTCACTGCTCCTGCCCCATGCTGGGCACAGAGGCACCCCCATCCCTCACCCCCAGTGAGGCTACGGTCAGGGGCAACAGCAAGGGAGGAGGCACACACAAAGCCCCACCATGGGGGAGGTGAGAGAGATTCCAGAACCTGAGAGGGACCCTAGGAGCACATGCAGTGACAGTGGTGGGGGTGAGTGAGCTGCTGGGGGGGTGGGAAAGGGGGGCTCGTATCCCAGAGCTTGCTGCTGCTGGCAGGGAAAGAGCTGGGAGAGTCCTCCTCTCTGGCCCCTGTCCCAGAGCAGCCTGCCTGCGTCCCAAATTCCTCCCAAGCTCTGCCCAACCCCAGCGCCCACACCCCTTGCCCGAGCTTTCACCCCCCACTGCACTCTCTGCCTGACCCCTGAGCCCCTCCAGCACCCCAAACATTGTATCCCCAGCTCCAGACAGAGCCCTCACCCCCTACACCACTACTCTCACCCTGAGCCCCTCCCACACTCCAAACCCCTTATCTGCAGCCACACCCCACAGCCCTCACCCCTGCACCCCATCCCTCTGCACCCCTCCCATCCCAAAACTCCCTCCCAGAGTCTGCACCTCAATCCCCTGCCCCAGCGTAGGGCTTGCACCCCAGACCTTCTCCCTCACCCAAACTCCCTCCCAGAGCCTTGGGCAGGTGGGGGGGTGGAGTTTGGGCAGGAGCGGGTTCTGAGTACCACCAAAATTTCTACAAACATGCCACCCCTGCAAGGAGGTGGAGTGAAGGTGAGCTGGGGCGGGAGAGGGGACGCGGGGAGGGCCGCCTGCAGTAACAGGGGGGACGCACAGGGGAACCTCTGCCCGCCCCAGATCACCTCCACTCTGCCTCCTCCGCTGAGCACACAGCCCCCGCTCTAAGTCTCCTCCAATCGGCGTCGCAAGCCTGGGAGGGGAGGAGAATTAGAGCGGCGCCCGCATGCTCAGCAGAGAAGGCGGAGCCGAGGTGAGCTGGGGGGGGGGTCCCCGGGCGGGGTTAGCTCCCACAGAGAGGGAGGGTTCTCCCTGGGCAGGGTTAGCTGCAGAGGGGGAATAGCTGCTACTGGGGGGGTTGGGTTAGCTGCCATGGGGGGGCAGGATTAGCTGGGTGAGAGGGGGGCGCAAGGTGGAAATTTCGCCTAGGGCGTAAAGCTTCTTTGCACCTGCCCTGGGCTTATTGTTAAAAGCAACGCCGTCAGCAAGCTGTAAATTATCCATTCAGCAATCTCAACTTGGCCAAGACAGAACAGGAGGGGGTTTTGGGTGCCACAGAAAGGGCAGCTTGACCCCGCATCCGTCCTGATAAGAGTTGTGTTAAAGTTGCTGATACATTCATTTGAAAAGAGCAGGATGTACCCTCAGGAATGTCTATTGGGGTCTCAAGGCTGCAGGCTCTGGAAAGACCCACACCTGCTTAATCAATAATCAGAAGGAACCTCTTGCTCGATCATTAAAACTGCTTACTTAACAAGGTTTCTTAAAGGGACATATCATTCTATTACTAATGGATAAATAAGGGGGGAAAGCTTGAGATAGGGGGACTCCTCTGGGGGACTCTTCGGGACTGGTCTCTCACTCTGGATGCATCTTGTGTTCCCCACTGGCAAATGGGCTGCCACTGTGCCACTCGAGAGCCACACTGAGCTTTGGTAATTATCGAGGGTTGGGGGTGTTTTACTAACCTGTTGCGGACGTGTGTAAGTGCTTGAAACTAGTAAAGTTTAGCTTTAAGTGAAAGCAATCTTGTGTTGTCCTGTTTGTGCCAGCCATCGATCGGTCGCCGGCCGTGTCTCCCCTGATTTATTTCCTGACACCTCCTTGCACAGAGAAACAGTTACCAAGAGCTTTGGGTTGAAATAACCCCGGGTAACACCCCCAACCGGGGGCTCCTGCAGGTTGCAGCAGATGCATGTGGTCGGCGGCCCCCATGCGCCCCCCGGCTCCTCACTCACCACGCTCGGGATCTGCGGCTCCCGGGCATGTGAGCCGCTGCCAGGGCGCAGGGCCCTGAGCCTGCTCCGGGAGGGGCAGCGGCGGTGGTGGCTCACGCTCCCAGGAGCTGCAGAGCCTGAGCACGGCAAGTGGGCAGCTGTGGGTCGCATGGGGCGCTGGTGCCCACATGCATCTGCTGCAGCGTTCAGGAGCTCCCAAGGGGAGGAGGGGCACCGGGCTGCAGCCTGGGCAGGAGGTGTGGTTGACAGGGCCGGCTCCAGGCACGAGCTTGGCAAGCAGGTGCTGGGGTGGCCACTCCGGAGAGGGATGGCATGTGCAGCTATTCAGCACGCAATTTGGCGGAAGGTCCCTCACTGCTGCTCGGAGCGAAGGACCTCTGCCGAATTGCCGCTGCAGATCACGATTGCGCTTTTTTTGGGGGGGGGGGGGAGCTGCTTGGGGTGGCAAAAACCCCGGAGCCGGCCCTGGTGGCTGCTCCCCGTTAGCCATGCCACTGCCTTTGCAGGGCTGCTGCTCCCCTGCACCGTGCTGGTTCCTCCATAGTTGGGGCTCAGTGCCACCGCTACCAGGATGCTCTGGCTCTCCGGTACCTAAGGAAGGCGGCCCCTCCCTGCCGAGCTGCTGCAGCGGGCCAAGCCCGGCAAAGCCAGTGAGTGGGGTTGGGCCGGGGCCGCTGGAGTGGGGTGGGAGGGCTCACGGGGGGCTTTGCACCCTCCAGGTGAGTTCAGCGGGTGGGGAGGGGGAAACCTGGTCTGGGGAGCAGCCCCTGGCCACGGCTGGCCCCTGGGGACTATAAAGGCTCATTGTGATTTGCCCCTCAATGAACTGATGTGCCTGGGGGGGCGCAAGGTGGAAATTTCGCCTAGGGTGCAAAATATCTTTGCACCGACCCTGGGGAGAGAGGGTGGCAGACGGAGAGGAACATAGGTGGGAAAATGCTGGGTTTGCTCTTCAGAGCCGGAGAGGTGAGGCAGAGAACTGTGATCTCGCTGCATCTGAGCCAGAGAGAGACAGGAATTCTCCTGCGCGTGTCCGGTCAAGCCAAGCCTGAATTGGAATGTTGTAAATCCTGCCCAAGAGGAATGTTGTGGGGAGGGGCAGCATCTGCTGATTGCTGAGAGGACAGGGTTGGGCAGAGGTGATACCAGACACCTCTGTGTTCCTGGGGAACCAGGGTGCAGTATCCAGCCAGACTCATGAAAGACCCCCCTTCCCAGCCTCTGCTTAAACCAAAACCCATCAGAAAAAGAAAACTTGCAGAGAGCAGTGAAGGGTGTTGGGAGACACACATAGACCCCTCCTGACAAGGGTGACAAGATTAAGACATCTCCATTAGCATACAGAATGGAGAGCAAAGACAACTCCCCTAGCCTCATCTACTTGAAAGATGGGACAGGAAGACATCTCAATTTACATACAGAATGGAGAACAGAGAACCACACTGAATTCTGGGACCAGAAAAAGCAGGGAAGCACTGCATCCTGGGAATCTCTGCTCCGGATGCTAATGAACCTACGCCTGCACACACACCCAGCTCAGCAGTTATCAGACCAATGCTAGTAATGAATCCTTAATTGATATCCAAATACTGAAGCAGCCTAGTTTCATTGTGAGCTCCCTGGAAGAAAACATCACCCATACAGAATGGGAAGAGACTGTCTAGGAAGGAGTCCGGCAGAAAGGGATCTAGGGGTTATAGTGGACCACAAGCTAAATATGAGTCAACAGTGTGATGCTGTTGCAAAAAAAGCAAACATGATTCTGGGATGTATTAACAGGTGTGTTGTGAGCAAGACACGAGAAGTCATTCTTCCGCTCTACTCTGAGAGGGGACATGATAGCAGTTTTCAGGTATTTAAAAGGGTGTCATAAGGAGGAGGGAGAAAACTTGTTCACCTTAGCCTCTAAGGATAGAACCAGAAGCAATGGGTTTAAACTGCAGCAAGGGAGGTCTAGGTTGGATATTAGGAAAAAGTTCCTAACTGTCAGGGTGGTTAAACACTGGAATAAATTGCCAAGGGAGGTTGTGGAATCTCCATCTCTGGAGATATTTAAGAGTAGGTTAGATAAATGTCTATCAGGGATGGTCTAGACAGTATTTGGTCCTGCCATGCAGGTAGGGGACTGGACTCGATGACCTCTCGAGGTCCCTTCCAGTCCTAGAATCTATGAATCTATGAATAGCCAAGAGTGATCAGCTCCTATTGTCTAGTCTAAAGAAAACCCTTGAGTCATCAGCTTACCTATAAACAAATCTAGTGTTCTTCCTTGAACCATTGTAATTTCTCTACAAAAATCCCTACTCACCCTCTAGTCAGGGTTCTGATGCTTAGATCCACACTATGCATCAGTTCCACTGGAACTCCAGCTCCTGACTGATCGTGCTGGGAGCTCTGCCTGTCTCCAGCATTCAGAACCCTCAGCTACCACCATCATCTGGGAACCCTGACCAGTTCAAGCCTCATGGAGTGGGTGAGACCCGCCCCCCTTTCTCTCTCTCTCTGTTTTCCTTTCTACCTTAGGTTTTAACCTTTAATCATGTATGTTATGTTGGTTTAGTCCTCCTTGTGTAGTTATTACTATTATTCAATAAATAACTTCTATGGTTAAGTTGATTGCTTCTCTCTCTCTTGCTGAACTTTACTCGTTTGTGTTTTTAGCTTCCCCCACTCACTCTACAGCAACGCTTCTTTTACCTAAGCTAAAGATCCCTGCAGCGCCCAAAATATTGTGGGGTTTGCTCATCGAGTAGGTTACTGCCAGTACAATTGTGTTGGGGGAGTGGGGATAGGGACATGCTGAATTTGGGACGCATAAGGGTAACAGCTTGAAAGTGCTGCTTGACCCAGTCCATGGAGCCCAGGGGCATATAAGGAGAGAGAGCTTTAAAGTGCTGCTTCTTCCAGCCCAGTGAGTCCAGAGACATATAAGGGGTCAGCTTGACAGTGCTGATTGACCCGGTCTGCTCAGACTTGCTCTGTTAATGTACGTATGGGTGTGTGGGTGTTCATCCGGTTCTGGGGTGTGAGTAACCCAGCCCTAGGGACCCTAGGTCCTGCAAGATAGCTCCTTTAGGAGGGGACTTGCAGAAGGGAGAAGTAGAGCTCCATATGTAAACACAAGTGACACAAGCAGTACATTGACAGGATTACAGAACCCCCTTCCCCAGAGGAGTAACCCAAATAAATGAGCATACCCCAAAGTAATGGGCAAATCTGGTAACAAATTGGAGGAGAATGCGGGCAGCACGTGACTAATCACGTGGTAATTGTTGAGTACTTGCTGTGGAGTGGGGAAACTGAGGCACAGACCTGAGTAAGCTTTCTTTCTGTTCTTTTTTCAGACCAAACTCCTTTAGCAAGGTCTCTCTCTCTCTCATACACTATTTGGTAACCTTCTGATAAGAATTGTGCTTAGAATACCTGTAGAATTGTGAAATAAGGAGTTAAGAGTAGTGCCTTCAAAGTAAAGGTGTTAGAAAGAGCTGTTGGTGGGGATCATTAGTGAAATAAGGAAATAGAGATGGCTGAAAAAGACCTTTTTGCTGCTTGCTTGAGACAGGAGAAAACCAACAGGTTAGAGAGATGGGTAATAAAGGGGAAATGCCCTTGGAAAGGGGGTGTTTTAAGGGTGAGAATCCCCTGACTGAAGCTAGTGTGAGCTTTGAACAATATTGCACAACCTTTAAGCCACGTGGTAGTGCAAAGGATGCAGCTGCTGCATGGGCATTATTTGATGCATGTCTGGACATGGTTGAAATGGTAAAGAGAGGGCAGGAATTAGAGCTTGAGAAAAAGCAGTTACAACAACGACTGAATAAATGTGAGACAGACGGGTGTGAGTTGATAGCAGAAAAGCTCAGAATGGTGACTGTACTCAGAGATATACAAGAGGAGAGAGACAAGGCAAGCAGGAATGCGGAACAGTATAGAAAAGAGTTAACACACACAAAAGTTCTGTTAGAAGAAGCAAGAGCAGCAACTCGCTTCTTGGCAGAAGAGAACAGGGCAGCAAAGGCAGCAGCAGACCAACAGGAGTGTGAGGCAAAAATTAGTCAATTGTGTGCCCAACCTAGTGCCCATAAGGGGGTGGTAGCAGCTGTAAGGTTGAGAGAAGATTGTGACTTACAGCCCCCTGGGAAAACAAAGATACCCCCCTGATGCTGTCCCCCAAAACCCATTTAACCCCAATTGGCCACACAGGCATACTGTTGCCCGTTTCCACAAGGGAGGTTAAGTGCATAGTTGCAGGAGCTGATCTTCCCACAACAGAGCTGGTCACAGATGTAGTAAGGTGGTCTCCTAGTCAAGCCAAGGCTATTGCTGAGAGACTGGGGCCACTGAACCGTGACACAGCCGTTGCATGGTTGGCCCGTGTTTGGCAAATGTACCCCTCTGCTGATGGCATGGACTTAACCCAATTGGCTCAGTTATGCGCCTCTCCTTGTGATGCAGATGCTCTAGACATAGGCATAGGTTCTTGGGAGCGGACTGCCCCTGGACCCCGGGAATGGATGATAAATGCTCTTAAAATATTACTGCCTGCATCTTCCCTTAAGAAACTGTATATAATGGAAGAGCAGAAACCAGGAGAGGCCCCAGAAGCTTACCGAATTGGAAAGAAAATGCTGGCAGCTCTCTCCGATTCATTCCCCCAGACGGAAGAGAATGGGATTATCACTTTCCAGTATCAGGGACACGAATTAGTACACAGCACTTATGCAGGACTAAATTCTCAGACAAAATTGACCATGGGGACTGTGGATTTAGAACACCTCACCTGGAGTGAACTAGTGGTAAAAATCAAACAGGCAGGAGATTTGCTGCGAGAAACTGGTGTCTTAAAAAGACAAGTCAGCAAAAAGACTACCTCAGAGCCCGTGCAGGCTATCACATTTACAAATAATGGTCCTCACTCTGCCAGGCACCCTCCCAATCTTAATTCCCCTGCCTCCCACAACCCTGGGCAGCGTTGAGCCAAGGAGACCCTTAGAAACATGATTTGGAAGGAGCTGGTGAATTTAGGGGAGGATATGGGAAAATATGATCGCCAGCCCCTCAGCATCCTGATTAATGCTTTGTCTCAGGTCATGTGGAAAACGGAGTTAATGCAGGGAGCTCCCCCACAACCCACTGCCCCGGTACGGAGTCCATCCCCCACGTCCACTCCCTGTCAGATCCCTGCCCCCTCTTCTGAGTGGAGGCTCTGGGAGTCTGACGATCAGTAGGGGTGCCTGGTTCCCCACGGGCCTCCCCAGCTGATCGCAAGACGTCAGTGCGATGTATGGAGGAGACCCACTGTTAGGGCTACAGTGGGGAACCCAGGGATGTTAGCCCAATTGCCAGCGGACAGGATCTCCGAAGGTTCAGCTCAATGAGTATGAGGGAGAAACTGTCTCCCGTGGTTTGTCTCTTGGGAGTGGCGATTTGCCTGTTAAGAAAGCCATCCCAATCTCCCAGTGTTTGTCTCTGAAAAGCCATGTTAGGGTTACCATACGTCCGGATTTTCCCGGACATGTCCGGCTTTTGGGGGCTCAAATCCCCGTCCGGGGGGAAATCCCCAAAAGCCGGGCATGTCCGGGAAAATCGGGAGGCTCGGCCGGGGCCTCTTTGTGCGGGGCCGGGCCGGGAGCCGGGCCCGCGGGTCGGGGGGCCGGGAGCTGGGGTCCGGGAGTCGGGCAGGGCCCGCGGGGCTGGGGGCCGGGGTTGGGGAGCCGGGCCCGCGGGGCTGGGAGCCAGGGGGTGCGCCGGGCCGCCGGGGGTGGTCGGCCGGGGCCGGCACCCCAGGGACCGAGCCGACCCAGGCTGGAGCCGCCGGGGGAGCCAGCCTGGGCTGGGCCGCGCCTCCTCCCCCCCCCCACACACCCCTTACCTGCTTCAGGCTTCCCGCGAATTAAATGTTCGAGGGAAGCAGGGGAGGGGGCGGAGACTTTGGGAGGGGGCGGAGTTGGGGCGGGGTCGGGGCTGGGGCCCCCGGGAGTGTCCTCCATTAGGAGGCACAAAATATGGTAACCCTAAGCCATGTGGTCTGTGACAAGGGGGAGGGAAGTTCAAACTGTCAAACTAGACAGTCAGAAAAGCAGTTTAATTGCCGGGGGAGAAACTGTCTCCAGTGTTCTGTCTGTGGAACAGGCAGAAAGTACCTCTCAGTTTATGCTGACTGAGGATTTGTCAGTTTTGCCAGATGTGATTCTGGACTCAACTAAAACCCAGGAAGGAAGTGTTCCTAGGACTGTGGCTGTTGGGGGTAATAACTTGCCCATGGAGGGAGATATCCCAATCTCCAAAAGTTTGTCTGGAAACAAAGGGGAAGAAATTCCAAACCTGGTGACTGTTAAGAATGGCAGTTTATCTGCTGGGGAAGAGTTTGTCTCCAATCTTCTCTCTGAGGAGCAGACAGAATGTGTCTCTCAGCTTCTGATGATTGAGGATATGTCAGTTGTCTCAGAAGTCGTTCTAGACTCAACTGAAACCCAGAAAGATGCTCAGGAAGATGTTTCTGCAGAGCAACCCGTAGCTGAAAAGGGAAAGGACAAAATTTCTGGGGAAAATGAATTATTGCCTAAAAGTACTCCTGAAGGAGTAAAACTTCTGCTAGCTTTTGCAAGCAGTTTGCTGCAACTGAAGGGGGTGGAAGTGAGTTGATTGAGTTAGCTCAGAATGAATCCTTGCCTGTAGAACGCAACAGTGTAGGTGCTGAGGAATTTGGTTCAGTTTCTAGCTGCCAAAGTTTCTCAGCTGTGTATGCATCCACGGACTTTGTTTTAGAAAGATCCAGGGTGGAAACCATCCCTACTAAAACCGACACTGCCGCTGTCACTGCTAAGCAGCTCTTTACACACACCTGGGATGGCTGCAGCTCAATTGTGAATTGGGCTGTTGAGATGAGTTCCTGTCTGCATTCTGTAAAACTTGCCCAGACCGGTATTGCCCTGGCCTCTTCTTTTGTCATTCAGTGTTGCACGCATTCTAAAACAATATGCATTTCCTCACCTTTTGGGGGGAAGCCAGACTTTGAGGCACCTGTTCCCCTACTTGGTGTAAACTTTGCTTGTGCCAATCAGAAACGACCACAAACAGGTTTTGGGCCCCGTCCCCTATGACACTTCTATGATGTCATAGTTGATGCTTTATGGGCCTGCCTGCCATGTGCAGGCAGGGAGAGGAGAAAGAAAAACAAATCCTGTGTATCCTGTGTACACCCGTAACCGAGCCTGATCACCTCGAAGCCTCTCTCTCAGCTCACGTGTTTCAAACAGAGTGTCTACGTTTGCCGGTCGTTATGCGTTGGTTTGTATTTGTAAGTATCAGTTATTACTAAATGCTGCATCTTTGTTTATAAATATTGTTAGTAGATATTTTAGTCATTGTGTGTTTTAAGTTTCATTAACTCTATTAGCTAATCAAACACTGCTCCCTTACCCCTTGTAATTATCCCCAATAAAACTTTACATTCATTAATTTTAGTTGTGTGTGTGTGTGTCTGCAGTTTGCATCGTGACCCATACTCTCCTTGCATCCCTTACCAATATAGTCTATTGCCACGTGCAACATGAAAACAGTTGTTCACCTGTATCTCCATTGCTGGTACATGGACGCTTCTCTTTCTTCTTCTGGAGGTCACATGCTGCCAAATTTCTTCACCGTCCCTCTGTCCACTCTGGGCAGCCTGCTCTGAATCTTCAGAACGTTGTGCCCGTACAAGCATATCCTGACGTCTGTCCAGGAAATCTTCATTTTCTCGTAGGCAACGCACGGTTGATACTTGTTTCTCCAGACCTAGAACCTTCTCTTCCAATATGGAAAGCAGCTTGCACTTTGTCACTTCTCTCCTGTGGAAGAAAGACAAACATGGCACAACTTGTGCAGGTTACAACAACTGAACGCTCACCTTCCATAACTGCTTCCTTCTAAGAGCTTCCTCAGCTCTTGCAGCAACTCACAGAAGCCCGCAAGATGCAAGCCTTAGTGGGCTCTCCTGAGGTGAACTCCCAGGCAAACTCCCCCTGCTAGCCTCCGCTGTTCACTGCTGACTGCCTTTTTATAACAGTCAGGCCCACCTGGAACAAAGCACTCCCAATTCACACCGTTCAAACAAACAATCAAACACTCAAGCACATGGTCAAACCGACAAACTGTCCCCTGCAACACAGACACTCAGATACTCACCAGCACAGCCCCCCTGATGCAGCACTTAGCGAACCTCCTCTCTGACAGATCCCAGGCAAACTCCCGCTGTTAGCCTCTGCTGTTTGCTGAATTACTCACCAAGTTAATGAATACTTCAGTTCTTACCCAAATACACGTTTACAGCCAATTCTTATTAACTAAACTAAAATTTATTAAAAGAAGAAAAGAGAGTGAGAGTATTGGTTAAAAGATCATTATACATACAGACATGAATAGAGTGCTTAGATCAGTTTCACTGTAGAGATGGTGCTTTAGAATTGCAAAGAGTCCTTTTCAGAATCTTTTCACGAGGTTATAGTCCATGTAAAAATGTTCGCTATCAGGGCAGTCCAGATGGGACTGGAGATCTCCATCTTATGACTCAAACTTCCTCTGAATAAAGCTTAACAAGATCGGAGAGAAAAGGATCAGGTCCCAAGAGTTTTTATACAGATTTTTGCAGCCTCTCATCAGCAGGCAGTCCTTGGGAGAACTATTGTTCACTAGGCTTTTGAAGTAAACTTCTATTTCCTAAGCATCACCAGTAATTAACCACATGAATTAACATAAGGTAATTATCCATAAAGAAGTTCATAGACAGTTTACCACAAACTTTAAAGAGACATGCAATGACATTATTACACCCAAGTTTCATCTACATGTTATTATTCCCTTTTGATCTCTGAATTAACAGAATACAGCCCTAGATAGGAACTGTTTGGTTCCATTGTTAACCTCTAACAAGATAAAGGCAAATATAGACTACTACAAGTATCAGAGGGGTAACCGTGTTAGTCTGGATCTGTAAAATGTGACGAAGAGTCCTGTGGCACCTTAAAGACTAACAGACGTATTGGAGCATGATTTCAACAGTTTCCACCCCACCATCAACCTCAGCCTGGACCAATCTGCAAGGGAGATCCACTTCCTAGACACCACGGTACAAATAAGTGACAGTCACGTTAACACCACCCCACCCCACCGACCGCTATGCCTACCTTCATGCCTCCAACTTTCATCCCGGACACACCACATGATCCAGCATCTACAGACAAGCGCTGAGCTATAACCGCATTTGCTCCAACCCATCAGATACAGACCAACACCTACAAGATCTTCACCAAGCATTCTCAAAACTAGGATACCCGCACGAGGAAATAAGGAAACAAATCAACAGAGCCAGACGTGTACCCAGAAGCCTCCTGCTGCAAGACAAGCCCAAGAAAGAAACCAACAGAACTCCACTGGCCATCACCTACAATCCTCATCTAAAACCTCTCCAATGCATCATCATCTACAACTCATCCTGGACAAAGATCCATCACTTTCACAGGCCTTAGGAGACAGGCCAGTCCTCGCCCACAAACAAACCACCAACCTTAAGCATATTCTCACCAGCAACCACACACCGCACCATGGTAACTCTAACTCAGGAACCAATCCATGCAACAAACCTCAATGCCAACTCTCCCCACATATTTATACCAGCGATACCATCATAGAACTGTCAAAGTTAGACTCAGGACTCATAGTTTGTCAGACCACTCTGTTTTATTAGCACAGCGCTCTGCTAATACATTCAGATAATGTGAGCCTCCATGCAAGATTCAAACAGTCTTATTTATACAGATAAAAGGGTGCGAACTAAACAAAGGGACAGAGAGAGCAAAATTGTAAAATATGCATGGAGCACAATATGCATATCCTGCTTCCTTGTTAACGCTTATCGATCTAAGACTAATGCTTCACCAATTGCCCTTAAGTGGCAAGTTAAGCAGTTAATGTCTGCTTTTCTGCCCCCCTGGCTTGCAGCATTTCTCATTTCTACTTAAAGGTACATACAGCATTCTTTAATTCATTCTATTTCTTTAATATAATTCATTTCACTTTCACAATCCCTCCTTTTGGTCAAGCTTACGCAAAGACCAACAATTACTGGGTTCCACATATTAATAGTTCTTTATCTCTTGGTTCATCAGTGATATTTAACATCATCATATTAGCACTCTGTTTTGGGGCAGTCACCTTGGTGGCATACCTTACACAATTCTGGATACAACAGGAGATTAACTGAAAACATACAAAAATCATTAGGATTCCACACAGGATAGTCAGGGCTCCCTGAAACAACCAGTTTCCTATGCCAGAGAAATTGAATAGGTTACTTAGCCACTTCCATAAAGAACTTGGCTCTTCATGGGGAAGATATGCAATTTGTTCTAAGTGACTAGCACGATCTATTACCTCATTGGTGTCGTCAGGTATGAACACACAACATTCTTTTCCAATGAGAGCACAGGTCCCTCCTTTGGCCGCCAGCACTATATCCAATGCCTGATGGTTTTGGAGGGCCATCTGTCGGATGGCCCCTGTTCTTTGGCCAGGGTTTTTAAACTCTCTCCCGTTTCATTTGCCATTATTTCAACTACTGCTTGTAACCTTAGGAGCCTTTTTGCATGGTGTATTACTCCCCCAAGTGGGATAAGGGAACCGCCAATGGCCTCTTCCCAGGTCAAGGGGCTTATGTTATTTACATACCATTGGGCATCTGATAAGTCCCTTCTTCTTCGCCTGAAATTACGAAGGCGTTCTCGTGGGAAGCACTCGGAATTGTGGGAAGAGTCGGGCGAGATAACAGATACCTGACCAGTTAGCTGGTAACACAGTATAAGCTTTGGTCCCACAAACCCAATAATAGCCTATTAAGGCTGGGAAGGGTCGGTTGCACCCATTTGTCACATAGGTGCCTACAAAGGAGGAGTAATATCCTCCGAAGGGCACAGGGTAATTCTCCTTACGAGGAGTGGTGTTATTTGCATGGCATTGAAAGATTGTATTGTTTTCACTAAGGTTACTGTAGGGGGAACAGGAGATTGATTTTTCTGTTTGATCCCAGGTCGAGAAAAAATTCATATCCCCATACCCGGCCCGCCACTCTTTAGTTTTGTTCGAATAATCCCATACACCATTGGCCACAATATGCTGAAGGCAATGACTTTTTCCCAGATCCAGCCCTGTCCCATTACACACCCAACACCAATGACCTTTTCCCTCCACCACACTTATCCATTTAGATACATTTATTCCCACTGCTTCCCAAGTGTCATTATTGTTCCATGTTTTGTTAAACGGATGAAGTCCTCCAGTGAGGTCTGGGGAATTGAGTGGGATTGCCAGGACAGGAACACCAGCTTGAGAGTGGGCTGGGATGTGGCTGCAGACCCAGCAATTAGAAATATTAAGAGTCTGAGCTATCCACACTTGCTGCTGGATAAAAGAATTGTCATTGTGGACTCCCCAGACCTTAAGACACCAGCAGCCGAGGAACAGGCGCCACCAGAGGCTCATGTTGGAGGCAAGGCCCTTCCGGTTCTGACAACCTCAACGGAGGGAACCGCAGTCATGGTTTTACATCCACCAGGCAGCAGGTGCTAGGCTCACTACTGCTTCTTTTTGGGCCTTGCTTTAGGTCCTCGTCTGCTTCTGGCAACCCTTACGAGAGCGTAGATGGTAAGGTATTGCAGGCTGTTCCTCTACGTCTTCTTCTGGAGTCAAAATTGACTCTGCGTGGTCCTGAGGTGATTGGTTTGCTGGGGGGTGCCTTCTTACACTGCGAAGCATGTATGCACGCTGTGATGCCAGACAGTTTAACAGCCATCTGGATAGTAAGCAGTACCTGATGATTCTTTGATGTCCTTTAAGTCTCTTTACTTCTTCTTCCTTGACTCTGGCTATAACAATGGCCTTCACACCTTATCTTTTCCTGATGCATACATTCCTTATTCACACAGATTGGGAATACAAACAGTAGTATTTTATACGGAGCAAAAAGGCATTGCAAACTAAACCTTGCTAAGTTTTACAATCAATAACCAAGACAATTTACATTGAGACCCAGGCCTTCAATGTTCCTCTAATCTACTTAACATAGACACAATAGAGAATCCTGTTTCTTACTTACTAAACCTTAAAACAAAGAAATGTATATTTAACTAGAGGCCTACTTTGTAATACATATAGGAAACCATAGTAGACATTATAACTTATTCTAACAAAAGGGTGACCATAATCAGTCATAAGGATTGTTCTGGTCTGTCATTCCTTTCTGCTATTCAAAAAGGGTGGCTGACAGGGATGAAATCAAATCATACATTAAATTCTTATGGGACATTATAAGATCCTGCTCCTACATATCCCCCTTTTGACACTAAGATTATTAATCGCCAGTGTCACTTCTTATTTAGTCCACGTAATAGAAAATACTGGGAGGTGATTTGGGCCTGTGGCTCTAGCTTTGCATACATTTGTTTTATCCAACAGCACATTCCAAACATTCCAATTAAACACATACAATTTAAAATCAAAAACAATTAGGGTTAGTAACATTAGTACGCCAGTAGTTGTGGGAGACCATTCAGAAAATATATTATACCAATGGTAAGCTGTTATGTCTTTCTGCAGTGGCAATTCTTAACATGTTGCCATTTGCATGTATAATATGAATGGTTCGGTTTCCCACATTGCCCTTTTGTTTGTTTTAGGAACTATGTTACCTTTTTACCTTTTGTAAACACAGTACTTACATTACATTTATATTTGTCTATTGGAAGGTTGCTAACACTTCCATTCTTTTAAAACTCTTCCCCCCCCCCCCCCGCCCCCCCCAAGAATTAACACATACACATAGCCCATTATACAGTACTTTGGTCACATTATTCATTTTATCCCACATACAGGATCCTAGTGAGATGTCTTTACTGCAGGGCTTTGGAGCAACAGGCATGGATGGATAAGCATTCCCACTTTTATTTGTTTCTTATTAGGTTGTCCTGTAGCTGATATTAGCTTTTTCTGAAAGACAAAAATAACATTTTTTCTACCCCTTTTGGGATGGCATTCATTATTGCTTAAAATATTCCTTTCTTTTACAAATACCCTTGCTGATTGCATGCAAAACAAGAGGAATTACCTCTATATTTTCCTGTGTTTTTGTTCTATAGGCAGGCCAGGTTTTAATGGCTTCTATCTTTTAAGAGTTATGGGGAAATTATCCCACTGTTCAGTCATTAAATCCATGAGGTGGTGTACCTCAGTTTTCCCTTTACAGCAGACCAAGGTTACAATGTCTTTCCTGCTGTATTAAGCTTTAAGTTTGTTCACAGGTAACAGCTGAAAAGCATCATTACCATAAAGGATTTCTTTTTTCCCCAAAAAATCATACACATTAGACATTGTTACAGGGGTACTTATTAACATTAAATTTATTTTAATTAAAGGTATCTTGTTATACTGTGCCTTTTATTTAGACAATTTGTTTGCTGACCAGGTATGTTCTTTATCTGCAACTTCTTTGTGCTGGCAGTTCTCTCACTTCCTTTATCAGTTAGATAATTTGCATCATCACAGGCTTGGCTTTTGGATTCAAAACCATTAGCAGAGCTCAGAGACTCTGTCTTAAAAGGAACACAATTAACTTTTACCAGAGTTTTGATCACTTTTAACTCTTGCTTCCAAAACACACAGATCTGAAAAAGAAAACACAGTCTATTGTGGCTCCTTTAGAGCCCTAATAGGATTTTAATTAAGTAGCATGTTTCGTTTGCATTTCTTTTACCCCCTCTATAATATACACTGCACACTTCTGCACATTCCTTCTATACTTTAACTTTTAAAACATTCGCCATATTAATTTTTACCTAGGGTGTAACTGTTTCTTTTGTTCTTACAGAGTTTTATGTACCCTTATCAAAGTGACAGTCTGATTACAAGTTTCAGAGTAACAGCCGTGTTAGTCTGTATCCGCAAAAAGAAGAACAGGAGTACTTGTGGCACCTTAGAGACTAACAAATTTATTAGAGCATAAGCTTTCGTGGACTACAGCCCACTTCTTCGGATGCATATAGAATGGAACATATATGAGGAGATATATATACACACATACAGAGAGCATAAACAGGTGGGAGTTGTCTTACCAACTCTGAGAGGCCAATTAAGAGAAAAAAAAAAAAAAAAAAACTTTTGAAGTGATAATCAAGCTAGCCGAGTACAGACAGTGTGATAAGAAGTGTGAGAGTACTTACAAGGGGAGATAGTCAACGTTTGTAATGGCTCAGCCATTCCCAGTCCTTATTCAAACCGGAGTTGATTGTGTCTAGTTTGCATATCAATTCTAGCTCTGCAGTCTCTCTTTGGAGACTGTTTTTGAAGTTTTTCTGTTGTAATATAGCCACCCGCAGGTCTGTCACTGAATGACCAGACAGGTTAAAGTGTTCTCCCACTGGTTTTTGAGTATTTTGATTCCTGATGTCAGATTTGTGTCCATTAATTCTTTTGCGTAGAGACTGTCCGGTTTGGCCAATGTACATGGCAGAGGGGCATTGCTGGCACATGATGGCATAGATCACATTGGTAGATGTGCAGGTGAACGAGCCCCTGATGGTATGGCTGATGTGATTACACAGAGCCATTTTAAGGCTCAGTGTTTCTAACATTGCTTCTTTTTGTTTTGTGCACCTCACCCCTGCTGTTGCTTCAGAGGGCCACTGTCTTTATTCTTTTCCTACAGCTTTCATTTGCTATTTTGTTACAAAAACAAACAAACAGAATCCAGAATCTCTCCCTATTTTTCTGATTTTGACTGTCCTGCTGCAGTCATGACTTGGTCTTTATTTGAAAACATTTAAATTTTGTAAAGAATCAAGTTACCCCTTAAGGGTTAAATACCAAATCTCAAAGTCAACCAACTCTGATTACCTGTGTCTGGCAAAAAGGTCTGTCAGTTTTGCAAC
This sequence comes from Malaclemys terrapin pileata, assembly GCF_027887155.1. NCBI lineage: Eukaryota > Metazoa > Chordata > Testudines > Emydidae > Malaclemys > Malaclemys terrapin. The sequence continues at coordinate 39,782,604 of NC_071517.1, read as the reverse complement.
TTTGAATTAAAAGAGTCAAATGGATTTTTAGTTGCACTATAAACAAAACAAAACCAATTGATCTTAAACTTACAAAACAGGAGTTTTACAAACCTCACATATTCCCACAGACAGACGGATACATACACATTTTCTCTCCCTTAACATCCCTCTTACACTGCTTTGTTTTTACATAGATTACATTCCCTTTATACATTTGGGGCAGTTAAGTTCCAATAGAACCCCCCCCCCCATGTTCTTTTAGCAAATTTGACTCAATTGTCCATAATCAAATGATTTTAATTAGATCACAAAGTTTAACTGTTTAATTCTCTCCAGCCTCTGTAGGGTTAACTTTTCACTCTCTTTCCTTAAATCACTTGTTTATTTCCCAAAATGACACCGTTATCCACTCAGATTTCACCATTTTAAATATTGTTCCAGGGGTTCATACTTGCACTTACTCCTGACACTGTGCCCTTAGGGCTTCCAACCTGTTTGTTTTTTTTAGTTTCTTTATCTGTTGCTTGTCTGGGCCCAATCCCGCTTTTTCCAATGAACCGTTTTTGTGAGTGATATTGTGGTCATTTCACAATTTTGAAAGAAATGCTTAAGGAAAGGGCCCAGGAAGGGTGGGGGCTAGTTGAGGAGCCCACCCTCCTTGCTGAATTGGTAATGGAACACTAAAGAATCAGTTTCTGAGGCAGACAACGAAGGGGAACAGAACAAGGGGCATTTTATCCTTTTTACAAAGAGGGGAGTATGAAGGGAGTTGGGATCGATCCGGGGTTGTTGTTGTTTTTTTTTGTCAGAGAACAGGGTGAAGGGGAGCGCTCAGTCTGGTGGTGGGAGAGGACTCTTTTAATAAAGCTTTTAATTTATTATTTGAATATTTGAGAGAGGCGAGTTTTGATTTTGTCCACCTACGATTTGCCTCTTCCCACCACTGCATGAAACAATTAACCTCTCCTTTAGCCAATTTAGTTTTAGGCTGGCCGAGTTTGTTTTTTTAAGATGTCCACTCGGTCCTTGTTCCAAGGTTTTAACAGTGGCCACTGAGTTTTGGGATCTCCCTGAGTTAGCCTAGACCATTTTTCCAGAAATTTACAGGAGTCCGGACCCTTCCTAAAACTGAGCCGGCGTTCCTTTAGGGAACTGTCCCGACTTAGACGTCTGGTTACCAATACAGGAGGACTTTACACACACCAATCACACAAGAAGGAAATTCGGGTTCATCAGGGCGATGCCCGGTGCAACACACAAAAGGAGCCCACAGGCTACTGACTCAGTCGCCCTTGCTTTCACACCAAGGGTTTTACCCAAGGTGTGGTGCGGCTGCGATTGTTCAGATTTCACTCACTCAGACTTCGGGGACAGGAACCCCTTGGTCGGCCGATCCCCGGACGGAGATGGCACCCAGACTCAAACACTCCACAGGAGGACAGATAGACACAGAGACAGGACAGTCCTCAGTCCGGACAAAACACAGAAATAATTACCTGACCAGATTCCTGATGTCAGATCCTGGGATCCGTACCAGAACAGAGTGGGAACCAACAGGTTCAATGGCGTAGACCTCACTGTGGTCGTGCGCCCTTCCGTTCAGGAGGAGGACCGCTCGGGCCAAATGCCCAGGTGCCGGCTACCACGGTCGTCCTACAAAAACAGTCAGGAATCACACAGCCCCAGTGAAGACGGTTGCCATCTCGGTGGAACCTCCAAATTGTCAAAGTTAGACTCAGGACTCAGTTTGTCAGACCACTCTGTTTTATTAGCACAGCGCTCTGCTAATACATTCAGATAATGTGAGCCTCCATGCAAGATTCAAACAGTCTTATTTATACAGATAAAAGGGTGCGAACTAAACAAAGGGACAGAGAGAGCAAAATTGTAAAATATGCATGGAGCACAATATGCATGGAGCACAATATGCATATCCTACTTCCTTGTTAACTCTTATCGATCTAAGACTAATGCTTCACCAATTGCCCTTAAGTGGCAAGTTAAGCAGTTAATGTCTGCTTTTCTGCCCCCCTGGCTTGCAGCATTTCTCATTTCTACTTAAAGGTACATACAGCATTCTTTAATTCATTCTATTTCTTTAATATAATTCATTTCACTTTCACAGGACCTAACCAGATCAGCCACAACATCTCCGGTTCATTCACTTGTACGTTCACCAATGTAACATACACCGTCGTGTGCCAGCAATGCCCCTCTGCTATGTACATCGGCCAAACTGGAGAATCCCTACGTAAAAGAATAAATGGACACAAGTCAGATATTAGGAATGGCAATATACAAAAACATATAGGAGAACACTTCAACCTCCCTGGACACACAATAGCAAATTTAAAAGGAATCCTGCAGCAAAAAAACTTCAGGACCAGACTCCAAAGAGAAACTGCTGAACTTCAGTTCATTTGCAAATTTGACACAATGAGCTCAGGATTAAACAAAGACTGTGAATGACTAGGCAACTACAAAAGCAGTTTCTCCTCCCTTGGTGTTCACACCTCAACTGCTAGAAGATGGCCTCATCCTCCCTGATTGAACTAACCTCATTATCTCTAGGCAGATTCTTGCCCACATATTTATACCTGCCTCTAGAAATTTCCACCACATGCATCTGACAAAGTGGGTATTCACCCACAAAAGCTTATGCTCCAATACATCTGTTAGTCTATAAGGTGCCATAGGACTCTTTGTAGCTTTTTATAGCCTACTACAGTTACCATCTTCTTCCAGGTCTTTAACATAAGTTTGAGCTTTGAAATGTAAACTTATCTAACATGGACACACTTTTTTAACATGTCTCTAAAGGTTGAACTGGATCTATTACATGCAAGTTGCTTAACCCTTTCTCTCTCAGTGTCACAGAAGTTTAGCTCCTGTGTGGATTGCTTGATGTTTAGAAAGGGCTGATCTGTTCCTGAAACTTTCCCCACAGTCTAAGCACTTGTGGGATTTCTCTCCTGTGTGGATTGCCTGATGTCTAATAAGGTGTGACCTCTGTATGAAACTTTTCCCACAGTCCAAGCACTTGTGGGGTCTCTCTCCTGTGTGGATTGCTTCATGTTTAATAAGTTGTGACCTCCCTATGAAACTTTTCCCACAGTCCAAGCACTTGTGGGGTCTCTCTCCTGTGTGGATTGCCTGATGTTGAACAAGGTGTGACCTCCATATGAAATTTTTTCCACAGTCCAAGCACTTGTGGGGTCTCTCTCCTGTGTGGATTGCCTGATGTTTAGAAAGGGATGATCTGTCAAAGAAACTTTTCCCACAGTCTAAGCAATTATGTGGTCTCTCTCCTGTGTGGATTGCCTGATGTCTAATAAGGTTTGACCTCTGTATGAAACTTTTCCCACAGTCCAAGCACTTGTGGGGTCTCTCTCCTGTGTGGATTGCTTTATGTTTAATAAGGTGTGACCTCTCTATGAAACTTTTCCCACAGTCCAAGCACTTATGGGGTCTCTCTCCTGTGTGGATTGCCTGATGTTTAACAAGGCTTGACCTCTGTGTGAAAGTTTTCCCACAGTCCAAGCACTTGTGGGGTCTCTCTCCTGTGTGGATTGCCTGATGTTTAACAAGGTTTGACCTCCATATGAAATTTTTTCCACAGTCCAAGCACTTGTGGGGTCTCTCTCCTGTGTGGATTGCCTGATGTTTAGAAAGGGCAAATCTGTCAAAGAAACTTTTCCCACAGTCTAAGCAATTATGTGGTCTCTCTCCTGTGTGGATTGCTTTATGTTTAATAAGGTGTGACCTCTCTATGAAACTTTTCCCACAGTCCAAGCACTTATGGGGTCTCTCTCCTGTGTGGATTGCCTGATGTTTAACAAGGCTTGACCTCTGTGTGAAAGTTTTCCCACAGTCCAAGCACTTGTGGGGTCTCTCTCCTGTGTGGATTGCCTGATGTTTAACAAGGTTTGACCTCCATATGAAATTTTTTCCACAGTCCAAGCACTTGTGGGGTCTCTCTCCTGTGTGGATTGCCTGATGTTTAGAAAGGGCAAATCTGTCAAAGAAACTTTTCCCACAGTCTAAGCAATTATGTGGTCTCTCTCCTGTGTGGATTGCCTGATGTCTAATAAGGTTTGACCTCCGTATGAAACTTTTCCCACAGTCCAAGCACTTGTGGGGTCTCTCTCCTGTGTGGATTGCTTTATGTTCAATAAGGTGTGACCTCTCTATGAAACTTTTTCCACAATCCAAGCACTTATGGGGTCTCTCCCTTGTCTGGATTTTCTGATGTGTAATTAATTCTGACTTCCAATTCAAACAGTTTCCACATTCGAGGAATTGATAGGGTTTCTCTCCCATGTGGCTTTTCCCATGGTTATTAAGATCTGAGCAGTTATTGAAGCTTTCCCCATGGGCTAAGAATTGAAGGGGTTTCCCTCCAGTATGGATTGTCTGACGTGTCACAAGCTGTGATCTGAAAATGAACCCTTTTACACATTCGAGGCACTGATAGGGTTTCTCTTCCTTAGGATTGGTCTGTTGGGCTGTGGGATCCTTGTCTCCTCCTGCACATATAATATATTCATCCACTTTCTTCTTTCGGTGGTTTTTCAGTCGCCTCTCTGACTTGTGCCAATTTCCCCAGTCTTCTCCCTCTTCCAAGCACTGGGATAAACTCCCTTCAGCTCTTCCCACAAAGGTCCCCTGTGGTTCCACTTCCCTAGGAACTTCCTCATGATGATTCCCCTCCTTCTTCTCATCTACTGTCTCATCACCTGCTGGGAGAAACAGACAATCCAGACAGGAGTCATTGTGCTGGGGAGAAAGAGGAATAGCACCAGGGGAAAACCCAATATGCTAACACAGTGAAGACTGAGCAACTGGATTTTGCCTCCAGATCCCACCCAAACACTCCCAGGGATGGAAAGTTGGGAAGGAAACTCCTGCAGCTAACAGGACGCGTGGAAAGCCGTGAATGGTACCTGTTGACTACAGCCCTGGTTGAGGTGAGGAAGAACTAAGGGCTCTTACTCACAGCATATTTTTGGGATTCTCAACTTTTTCCTTCATTCACCAGATGGTTTCTGTTTCAGTCCTCACCTGTGCGATTGCCTCTCAGGATCTCTCTTTCCTCACAGACCTGGAGATCCGGGACCCACAGTTCTTCCCCTCGTTCCAGGTGGGAGATCAGTTCAGGTTTGGGAATGGGAAATCCTGCACAGGGAGTGAAAAGAGACAAGGTCGGGGCACATGGCGGATTGGAAGAGTGTCTGTCACAAAGGGCATTCTGTGAGTGGTACCTCTCCCCATGATCTGCTGGGGGAACATGGAATCCAACAGCACGGGAACATGATCACTGAGGCCTCTTGGGAGAAGCAGACGTCTGGGGAGGTGGGGGGAATTTTTACGCCCTCACAAGGAGTTCCCAGGATCTATGTGCTGTTGGGCCTTGCTGACGCGCGCACAGCTCTGGAGTTAGACCACTTCCTATTTCTAAATCTGCAGAGTCCAGAGTCTTCCCCAGGGCTGGAGCTATTCCCAAGAAGGGAAATGAAGAGGGATTTTGTGCATCAGTAAGAAACAGAACAGACAGGACAATGAATGACTTCTGCCCCCCCCCCCCCGCCCCCCGAATGCTGGAGGGGTGGTCTTTATTTCGCATGTCCATTAGGTTTTGACACCTGTGTCCCAATGAAAGTCCCTCTCACGTGGCAGCTGCGTATCATGGAACCCATTCCCCTCCAATCTAACTGATCAGGGAAGAACCTGACCAGAGTCAGAAATGAAGACCTCATGGCTTCTAATAACCGAGGGGACAGGAATCCCTTACCCAGCGAGGTCACCATCTCATAGTTCTCCTGCATGACGTCCCTGTAGAGGGCTCTCTGACTGGGGTCCAGCAGAGCTCCCTGCCCCTGGGTGAAATACACAGCCACCTCCTCGAAGGTCACCGGCAACTGAAACAACAAGAGACCCCCACTCAGCCCATGCTGCCCCAGCCACAATCCCACTAGGCACAGGAGAGGAAGAAGAAAAAAAACTTCTTGGAAGCTCTGGGAGGACCAGAGTAACACCCACCCTGCTCAGAGCACCAGGAGTCTTCATGAGGCGGGGAGGAGAGGTGAGACTTCCTTGTCCCCCACGGAGCAGATGGAGTAGGGCAGGGTCTTCTCATTTAGCAATTACCACACACTTGCCAGCCACAGGCTGATATGGGAAGCAGAGCACTGAGCCAGGGACAGGGACAGGAATCCCAAAAGCTTCCCTTCGTATTTCACAGCAGCCTCTGTCCACTGGGTTTAGGCTCCAGCACTGGGAGTATGGAAAATGTTCCCAGCACTGCCCAGGAGGGCTATGACCTCTTTGACAAATGGTGGTATGCCCCTTCCTACTCAGAAAATCAGCAGGTTTATCACACCGTCTCCTCCCTGCCTCTCCCTCCCGCCGTCCAGCAGCTCCCTGAAAATCCCCTACCTGAGTTGACTCCATCACAGCCATTTCCCTTCCCTGTCACCTGGAAGAAGGGACGATCTTTAGTGAAATCTGGATGTGATTCCTCAGCCTGTCTGGGCAATTGGGAAGGTTTCAGAAGGGGCTTGAGTGCATGTCACAGCCCGATTCCCCCCAGGCTCTCTCCCTGCAGACAGACGCTCTGGACTCTGCCAAGCTGGAAAGAAACCCAGTTAGTTCATTACCACCCAGGCCAGGGCCCTCCCAGCACAACTAAATCCCACAAGGCACTTTTAAACTCTCCCTGTTAATTGTGTGCTCAGCCCCTGCACAAGGGGCCTGAGCTCAGAACTGTTAATTGTGTGCTCAGCCCCTGCACAAGGGGCCTGAGCTCAGAACTGTTAATTGTGTGCTCAGTCCCTGCATAGGGGCCTGAGCCCTGAACTATCAATTGTGTGCTTAGCCCCTACCCAAAGGTCGGGGCCCTAACTGTTATTCGCTTTGTAGCGGGGCGGCCTGGCTTTCAGGCGCCCCAGGAAGGGACGAGCCCCACCCCGGAACTACTACACCACCCCACTCCAGCCTCTGCTTGAACCAAGTCAGAAGAAAGACTAATAAGAAAGCAATGAAAGGGTCATGGGAGACACACTTAACCCCTCCAGACAAGGGTGACAGGATTAAGGCAACTCCCCTAGCCTCATTTACATAGAAGATGGGACAGGGCGGCACCTCCATTAGCATATAGACTGGAGAACAGAGATTCCAAGGCAAGAACTGCACTGAACTCTGGGACCAGAAAAACAGGGAAGCAATGCATCATGGGGGAGTCTCTGCTCCAGATGTTAATGAATCCACGCCTGCAAATTCTCAATTACTGAGAGACAATTTAGGCTTATTGATATATTTGCTTTTGACAAACAACTCTCTGTATAACTTTTCATGAGTGACTTACCCAAGTATTCGGATTCTAATATCTAAACTGTATTGTTGAATTTATTCCCCTAAATTTGAGTTATTGCTAATTATGTACTTCATTATCTTTGACTTTTAAAATGAACTTTGTATTTGTGGATAATCTGAGCACTAAACCCAGATGTACACACACTCTTTTCTTAACCTGTGTGTTATGTCATTTTTTTTAACATTAGCTTTAATAAATCCTTTATTGGTATCCAAAATATTGATGCTGCCTAATTGCATTGTGAGCTCCCTGGAAGGAACACCACCCATAACCAGGAATGATCAGTTCCTATTGTCTAGCTTGAACAAAACAACTTTGGTATATGCCCTTGAGTCATCAGTTTACACAAAAACAAATCTAGTGATCTCCCTTGAACCATTGTTGTTTCCCCACAAAACCCCCTACCCACGCTCAAGTAAGTGCTCTGATGCCTGGATCCAAAATCTGCATCAGTTCCATTGGGACTTCATCTTCTCCTGACTGATCATGCTGAGGGCTCTGCCTGTCTCCAGCACTCCAGACCCTCAGCTACCACCATCACCTGGGAACCCCTATCGATTCAAGCATCATGCAGTGGTGAGAACCCAGCTCTGTCTCTCTCTCAGTATAGCCTTCTGACCCTGACTTGTATGATCAGTTATAGTTTTCTAAACCTGACTTTTATAATATTAAATCTAACTTAATTTTGATTATAACTGTTTTGTTTGGCTCCCCTACGGTTATTACCTGTCAATAAATAACTTTCATGGTTAAGCTGGTTGCTTCGCTCTCCCTCTCCCCACCCCCCCTCACTGCCCGTGGGTGTTTGTGGCTACCCCAGTTGTGCTGCAGCAATGCTCCTTCTCGTACATAAACTAAAGATCCCCGCAGCACCCAAAAATCCTGTGGGGTTTGCTCATCAAGTGGGTTACTACCAGAACGACTGTAACGTGAAAGTGGAGACAGGGACGTGCTGAACCTGGGGCATATGAGGGTGGGAGCTTGGAGGTGCTCAGCTCAACACAGCCTGCTGAGTCCAGGGATATATAAGGGGTCAGCTTGGGAGTGCTGATTAATCCAGGTTTCAGAGTAACAGCCGTGTTAGTCTGTATCCGCAAAAAGAAGAACAGGAGTACTTGTGGCACCTTAGAGACTAACAAATTTATACTACAGCCCACTTATGCATCCGAAGAAGTGGGCTGTAGTCCACGAAAGCTTATGCTCTAATAAATTTGTTAGTCTCTAAGGTGCCACAAGTACTCCTGTTCTTCTTTTTGCTGATTAATCCAGTCCTTTGTGTGGGTGCGTGCGCACATCTGATTCTGGGGCTGGAAGAACCCAGCCCTGGGGAACGTAGGTCCCGCAGGATAGCTCCACTGGGAGCCGACTTGCAGCAGGGAGAAGTAGAGCACTCTATGAGAACACAGGTGACACAAGCAGTACATTGATAGAATTACAGAATTCCCCCCCCCCCCCGAAGAGTAACCCTAATAAACGAGTGTACACCAAAGTAACGGGCAAAGCTGGTAACCGCAGGCAGAGACTGAGCACATTGGCCCATCCGCACTCACCTCCCCTGCCATACCCAGCAGTGACTCTTGTCTGTCACCAGCGTGGCTGAGATCTGAATCCTGCACGTAAATCAGACCAGGGCCCTGGGCAGCCTGGGTGCCTGTGGATATTTGCCTTGTAGCTTCTGATCCCTGAGGGGTTAGTCCCCTGCTCACCCCTACGCTCGTTTAACCAGTTCCAGGAAAAATGTTCAGCGCCTCATGCTCTCCTACCCCATGGGGCAGAGGGGCTACCATTGCTTGTATCTCTTACCATACCTGTGACCAGTTACTGCATCGAGTGCAATTCCCTTCCTGATGCCGTGAATGAGGGATTCCACTGATTGATTCGGTAAGGATAAGGCCTTTTCCTGTACCCATATTGTGAGGCCTACGGCCTTTGTCTGCAGCTATATTACGAGAGCAGGAGCCATGAGCTAAGAAGCAGGAAGTCACATCACCACATTCCATCTAAATTGCATTTAAATCAATGTAGTACAGGCTGTTAAAAAGGAGACCCTGTCCTAATAGCCCGCACTATCACCAGATAAAAAAACAGATCTTAAAACGGTTAAAGAAAACTTAGTTTGGAAGCATTCCAAACCACTTATCAATAGTTGTGCTTGGGAAATCCTCATTTCTTTATTGTTTTGTCTCTATTGTCCCCACTTCCCTATTGTTTGTCTGTATGATCTCTGTCTGGTTCTTTGATTGTTTCTGTCTGTTACATAATTGATTTTGGTAGGTGTAAATTAATTAAGGGAGTGGGGTATGATTCGATGGAGAATTTTGTTACAATGTTAGGATTGGTTAGTAAAATTTTAGTAAAATGATTCGTTAAGGTACAGCTAAGTGCACAATGGCATTGAATGTTACGGGATTGTACAGCCATTCTAGATATATGGATCCTTTGGAAAGGGAAGCTGTAAAAGCATGAAGCTAGTACGCCACAAAGGCTCAGATACAACAAGGTAATAAAAGAAAAACAAAATTTATTTATGTATTTAAATCAGTCAGCACTGAACTCAAATTGCAATAGTGCAATAGAAACAGGAACTGTTACAGTGTCACCCTGAGATGTGATTGTCAAGCTACGAGCAACTGTTAATATTTCCCATGATTATTTGCTATTAAGAATATGAATTCCATGGCACAATGATGTCCCTCTGCACAATGTTAATGAAGTTTAGGATGAAGAGCTCTGAGTAATAGAAATAATATTTTTAAAAGGAACTTTAATTTAAAGGCGTGAAACTGCACAGACTGGATTCCAAGAGGAGTGAAACGCAGGGGATCAGGCACCCTGGCTAAGACACATTTATGAAGCGCTGGGCGGCTTTACACAAACATAGAAACTGTGAACTGGATTATTTTAAACACTAAAAGTAAGTACCTGTGACAATGATATTTTTTCGTGGGGGGCTGTAAATATTTCCCTGGACCAAGTCTCGTTTATCAGCTCAGTAGCATCTTATACAGGAGAGGGGCCCTGTCCATGCACTGGGCCTTTAAGGACACGGCTCTGGGAAATGGGAGCTGAGATCCTGGGAAGGGGGGCAGGAAAAGCCCCTCTACCCCACCCCCCTTATTTTTGCAACCACTGCAGCTGGCTCACCCCATCTGGGGGTGTTTTACCCCCCGCACCCCGGCTCCCACCACCCTGTCCCCCCACATGCCTCTGTCCCAGCCCCAGCACGGCCCGGCTGGGCTCCCCCCGCCCCGCACACACCGGGAGCTGGCGGCAGTTTTCCCGGGCCCAGGGCCGGCTTTAGGAAGTGCGGGGCCCAATTCGAACAGTTTTGACGGGGCCCCAGGAGGGATGACTAAAAAAAAGCCACTTAAAAAGAACCCTTTCATTTCTTCCATGTATTATTTACTTTTCATGACTATATACAGAACAACAAAATTATATATTAATTAGCTGATTTTCACTTTCATATTAGGAAAATAATTCATGTTTTGATAGTTGTACAACTGATTTTCTTCAATAATGTTTATTTTATTAAAAATTATAAAATATTTCCTTATTAATATAAAATTGTGCCCTCCTCTCCCCCCCCCCCAGCGCCTCCCGGCCCACGGAAACAAATCCTGCCTCCCCAGCACCACCCCGCCGAAACAGCTGTGGGCCGAAAAGGAAGGTTTGGGGAGGGGGGTGACAAAGGATAACCAGATCACAGCAGTAAAATAGGACCCGACCCCTCCCCGCTCGGCCCCACCATCACACCCCTCTTCACCCCCTAGCCCCCCGCTGGCTTACTGTGTCCCTCCTAGTCAGTCCCCCACCCACCACTTGCCTCCTTTCACCTTCTCCCTCCCCTGCCAGAAACCCCCATGCCCACCCCTAGAACCCCTGCTGGCTCACTGCTTGCCTCTTTGCCCACCCACCGCTTGCCCACCCACTCGCCCCCCCCCCCAAGTATAAAGCCTCATTCAAAGACCCAGGGGTCACTATGTTACTGCACACAGCAGTCAATCAGTGCAGTTGAAGATAAATCTCTGCATTATGCATTTTTGTATAACTTTTATATGACATTGTATTGAACCTTGGTAATGTTATAGCTGGCCCCTAAGGTAGTATAATTAAGGTAAAAGAAAAATGTCTTTTTGCTAGAAGTAGAACAAGTTCTTCCACCCACTTTGTAATCAATTGACCTGTTGAATGAATGAGGAAGGTGTGGAAGGCAGGCACTTCCAGACAGCTGCAACCCTTGGAGAGGGGCTGGGAGCCAGCCAAGGAGAGCTTTGCCCAGGGCTGAGTGGGACAGAGTTTGGGTGCAGGCTCCGGGCTGGGGCACGGTGTGGGGTGCAGGATGGGTGGAGGGGTGCAGGCTCTGGGAGGGAGTGCGGAGGGGTGGGTGCAGGCTCTGGGACAGAGTTTGGGGGCCGGAGAGGGGGTGGTGGGTGCTGGGGGGGAGGGGACTGCCATCACATGTGGCTTCCTTCCTCCCCTGCTGCCCCTCACCATAGCCTCGGTGGGGGTTGGGGCTGCCCCTTGCCCAGTGTTTGCAGGAGTGGTGGCTAGGGGGAAACCCAGTCAAACTCTGGTTTTACTCTTTCATTGATGGGTCACTTTAACCCCTTACAAACTCCTTCCCGCCTCTCTCACCCCCCTTTTCTACTGGGCTTGTTTGATCTTTTCGGTGGAGCCAGATGAAAACCACACACCCCAGCGAGAGCAACAGGCTGGAAGACTAGACTGAACCCACCACCCACCCAGTCTAGTCCATCCCAGAGCCCAGGACTGAGGGCAAATGTCCCCCCACCCCCAGGCCACCTGCTTCCACTCCTAGCCTCTCCCAGCGCCGCCAGCGATTCTGTGTGGCTGCATCGGGCGGGATTTCAACCGGACCCCCCCCCCCCCGCTAAATTCACCCCTGTTTTGTGACCACTCTGCACCAAGAGCACCTTCCTTTCCTGCCCTAGAGCTGCTGAATGGCTAGAAGGCTGAGCTGGGTGTTTGATCGATCCGGAATATTATCACGCCCTCGCCAAAAAAAAAAAACCTTAATGTCCACACAGCTTTGGGGGGGGGGGATATTCCTCCCCTCCAAAGCCGGTCTATTTTATTGTTGCAGGCCAAATGAAGGAGCCAGAGTTTAATGGAAATATTCAGCCCCTTCAGTGGTCTTGCAGCAGGGGAAGCAGAGTTGATGGAAAGGAAACTGGTTTGGATAGGAGCTCCCGTCCCCCTCCTTTGCAAAATAATTTGGGGAGGGGAATCAGATCACTCATTGCTTCAGTTTCCCCTCTCTCACGGGGGAGAAGGGAGAGATAAAAGTCTCAGCCTGCCGTGTTGCAGACCTTTCACATTCTCCCCTCTTGATGTATTTGATTTCCTCCTCCAAACCTCCCTCTCTCTCTCTCACCTGGAATTCACAGCACTAAGCACCCGCTCGGGGCTTTCTTCCTGGGTTACATGATCCCGAGTTTAGTTTTGAAACATCAACAGACGCAGGCAGGCACAAACTCACCCTCAAACAGCAACACCACCGAAAACCACAAAACCAACCCAATATTACAAACCTATGGGGAAATCACGGGGTCAAACACTCACCACCAAAGACCCAGCAGCTGCTAAGGTGAGTGAGGTCCACTGCAGAGATTCCTGTCTCCCACCGGACCGGAAGCCCCCTCGGTGTCTCCTCCAGGTGAGTGCTGGGGGGAGGGGAGGGGAAGGCTGCAAAGCACATGTGCCTTCTTCCCCCCTCCCCCCTCCTAACCTACAACAGCCGCTGCTGCCTCTGCCTCAGCCCCCTGCCGGTGAACCTACTCAAACAGCACTCGCTCCCAATTCCCTACTTGGGTGTACTGAGCATGCGCACCGAACTGAGCATGCCCAGTACCCTTCGCTGTAGCCACTGCCCTCTCTCTGCCCTTACTTCTGCCTAGGATTTGCTGCCTCCTCTTTGGAGGAGTTTAAAAGGATTAAGGGGGCAAAGCGCAGCGGGGGTGGGGCTGTCAGGGTCTGAGCAGGAGACAGTAATTTACTGGCTGGGGGGCTCAAGCTACTGTAGCGAGCGGCAGAAGAGGGGCTGAAGGGGAAAATTCAGGGGTGGGGTGTGGGGGGTGGGGTTAAGCCCGGGGGGAGATGCTGCCAGACCCCGTGCGGGTACAAAACCCCTGTTTAGGGAGGGGGAAGGGGGAACAGTGACCCTGTGGGATGAGCCACCCACTGTGCTCGCTAATCTAGGGGTGTCGGGGGTGCAGAGGAGGTTTTCTTTCTGCTCACAGGACGCTGCATGTCAGCCCCGGAGCAGAGGGCGGGTTCCTGGGACTGGGGTGTTAAAGGCACAGGTCTCCAATTACTAGCCTATCAAAGCTTAATCACCGCAGCTCCTCTCTATCCTATACAAGTGTTGCAGGGCCAGGGCCAGGGCCAAGGCTGCCCGGGGGCAAGTGGGGCAATTTTCCACAGGTGCCCCCACGAGTATGTCGGAGGCTGCCCCCGCCTCCATCTTCCCCCAAGCCTCTGTGTCTCAGCACGCCACATCCAGGAGCGGTCCTGGCGCGTTGCAGCGCAGTGGCTCCAACGCTGTCCGAGGCCGCTCCTGGACACTGAATCCTCTGGGCAGGCCTACGCAGGGCTACGTTACTGCTCCAGCCAAGAGACTGAATGCGGTGAAATATTGTACAGACACCCCCTCCCCCCCTCAAACTCTGCCTCTCACATTTTGAATATGTAAAAATGTCTTTTATCAGTTTTTATGTCTATATGAAATCACTCACTGCAGCTCATTTCTCTTATATAACGTGCTGAGTTGCTAACTCCCTCCCAGAGCCCATATATCCGCAACCCCTCCTGTACTGCAACCCCTCCTGTACCCCAATCCCCTGCCCCAGGTCAGAGCCTACACCCCTCACTCAAACTCCCCATAGCCTGCAACTCTCCTACACCCCAACTCCATCCCAGAGCCTGCACCCCAAAAACGGCTGGATTAACCTTTTGTGGGCCTGGTGCTAAACATATTTGTGATCCCCCATGGGGGAAATGGGGACGTGGGGCAGGGGGGCAGAGTCCTCAGAGCGACGGGCTGGCCGAGGGCAATAGGAGATGAGATGGGTCATGGCATGGCAGGGACAGCCCCGTTCCACCCAGCGCAGTACAAGGGCACTGTTTACAAACAGGGAGCTGCCAGACACACACTGGCCAGCCTGGCCCTGCGCTCCCATCATGCTTCTTCCCCTTCGGGGCAGTACCATGCTGCAGCATGCTACCCAGCACCCCTCTGACTCCCTACGCCCAGTGCCACACCACCCAGAGACCCCCACAAACACGCATGCCCAGTGCCCTCCCAGTGCCCATTCCCCCACCCACTCAGAACTCCCTCACAGATCCTCTCACGGCCCAGAACCCCCTAGCTGGAGACCCCCCCCCCCACAGCCCTCCCACAACTTTACAGTGCCCTGCACCTCTCCGCCCAGAGCCCCCCCCACAGATTCCCTCACTGCCCAGTGCCCCCCACTGCCCCACTGCCACAACTGCACAGTGTCCCACACAGACCCCCCACACTTCCCAGCACCCCGACACATGCACATCTCCCCACCCCCCACTGCACAGCACCCCTGCCCAGACCCACTAGAGACCTACTCTCTCACACCCTAACCCCCAGCCACAATAGCCGGCCCTGATGGGAGGTGACTGTGTCTGCCAGGCTGAGTCGGCAGCTCAGCCAGAGCTGGTCCTTGGGCAGGATAACTCCGGCCCCTTGGGGGTGCAATCAGCCAGGCTGGAGAAGGAGCAGAGCCTACCCGGGCCAGGCTCCCTCAGGACCCACATGCCTGGCAGGACCCAACTCAGCCTCCACCCCACCCCACCCCACCCCTTCTCCTGTGACTGGCTGAGACTGGCCCAGGCTCTGCACCAGTCCCAGGTGATTCTTTCCCTGAGGAGGCAGGTGGGGCCCCACAGGTCCCAGGCAGTGGAGACAGCTCAGAGCTGGAGCAGAGCTGGGGAGTGGAGCTGATCCCTGGGACGTGACTCCCGAGATTCCACCCACTAGGGTGACCAGACAGCAAGTGTGAAAAATCGGGACAGGGGTGGGGTGTAATAGGAGCCTATATAAGAAAAAGATCCCAAAATCGGGACTTTCCCTATAAAATCGGGACATCTGGTCACCCTACCACCCACACCCATTGGCCCCGTGGCCAGCAGCCCTGACGAGCCCACATGGTGGCCCCCAGCTGCTGGGTGACGAGTCCTCTACAGCAGCAGCATAACCTGGTTCTAACATCAGGGATTGATTGTATTATGTATAGTAAGTGTTTAATCTAAAAATCAGGTAGTAAGGTTTACAATTTTATAACAAGAGATTATGCTATTACCATTATCCAGTCAACTTGCACACTACTGTTTTGAATTAGTGATAATTCAGAGAGAGAGAAAGAAGAAAGCTGAATTTAGAGAATAATTATTAACCAGCTTCTTGGTTATTCACCAGCCACTTTGCTCGAGTCCATAGCACAAAGCACCATAAACCCAGTAGAATCTGGCCAAGAGAATATTCACCTCAAATTGGTATCTGCTACACTCCCCGCCCCATTCCCAGTCACCACTATTCACCAGGGCCGCCCGGGGGGGACAATTTCCCCCTGGCCCCGGGGGCCCCACAGACCCCAAGTATGTCGGAGGCTCCCCTCGCCTCCGTCCTCTCCCATCCCATCCCCCGGCGTCCTGGATGTGGTGCGCTGAGGCTCTGGGAGAGGGGGTAAGAAGCATTTTAAGGGAGGGGCCGGGCACCTCCCCAACCCCATCCCAACCATCACCATCACCCAGCAACAGCCCATTATGTAATTGCAAATGTATACATACCATTAAAGCATGTGATGTTTTTAAATAATGTATTTAGTGTTTTTTCAAATTATTACAAATTAATTTTTGAATGTATTTCACTGGTTATTTTTTACATTTCCAAATACATATTACTGTAGTATTGCAACTTTAATTTATGGAAGGGGCCCCCTAAATTGCTTTGCCCCAGGTCCCCTGAATCCTCTGGGCGACCCTGCTATTCAGGATATAGCTAAGTGAAAAGGTGGCATGTCTCAAGCATTTAGCAGACCATTGAAAACTAGTATAGAGTTATGTAGCTAGCCCTGAGAACATTCCTTAATTCTGAGCACTAGGTCTGCAGCTAGTAAGCAGTGAGACACAGGAGACATAACTCAAACCTTAAAGCACCTTTACCCCTCTTTCCTTCACAAACTGCACTAAGCACAGTTTAGATACTGTATCTCAGGGGTAGGGTAGGCAACCTATGGCACCCGTGCCGAAGGCAGCACACAAGTTGATTTTCAGAGGCACTAGCACTGCCTTGGTCATGGCCACAAGTCCGGGGGGACTCTGCATTTTAAATTAATTTTAAATGAAGCTTCTTAAACATTTTAAAAACCTTATTTACTTTACATACAGCAATAGTTTAGTTATACATTATAGACTTATAGAAAGAGACCTTCTAAAAATGTGAACATGTATTGCTGGCATGCGAAACCTTAAATTAGAGTGAATAAATGAAGACTCGGCACACCACTTCTGAAAGGTTGCCGACCCCTGCTGTATCTGATCCACAGTATCTGTCACACTTCTGGGTCTCAGGGAAATGAGTACACTTTGTGTGTAAAAGAGTGCACTAAAGTATTTCTCTCTTAAAAAAAAAAGTCTTTGACATTCTATCCTAAATTTTTGCACAAAACCAGTGATGTCCATGAGAGGTCTGCACATAGATCAATGCCAGTATATAGTAGCCTCCAACTTTTTTACAGCTTTCCAGTGTTTTATAGTGAGACATTCCAGGGCCGCCCAGAGGATTCAGGGGGCCTGGGGCAGGCCAGGTCTGAGATGATGCACATACATTGCTTAAGCAGGTACAGTTTCAGCTGCATGGCCCTCAATTTGTGAATCCCTGAAGAGGATTTAGAAATTGAACATTTGTTACGGATCTAACCCTCCCCCAGAGAGAACAGGCATCAGCTCTGCCCAATGACCAAGGGGGATGAGTCTCTCGCAGGTCAGGCAGGTTTCAAACCCTGAAGGTTTAGAGTCTGTTTGTCATGAAGCATCTTGTCCCGCCTCTATCGGGGGGTGGGGTGGGGGGGGTTGTATTGTTTTTTGAACATCCAAATTAAAGAAATTAAAGGGATAAGGAGGGTGAAAAGAGATTTTTTTCCCCAGCAAACTAGTTGAGAATAGAATAGGCCTTTGAAGATCAGAGAAAGCAGTGGGTCAGACATTCACCAGGTTTTGTCTCACTATCATGATTGATAAGAGGGAACTGCAAGGGGAGAAATAAATTTCACCCACTCTACCCGTTATGCCCTCATGCGGGAGCCTAAGGAGATATATGGTGCATGTGCACCCCCAGACAATGCTGTTCAAAAAAGACAAACCTCACTCATAAGGCACATATGCACCTACAGTGGGATTCATACAGACACATACCCGAAGAAGAAACTGAAGTTCATTTTTAACTTTAATCATTATACTTTTTATAGATTGTGTCAGAAATAAAGGAAGTGTCCCTCAACTACACATCAAAATATACGTGCAATATCATTTAACTGAACTATGCCTTGCCACGACCAGACATGCCACACTCAGTAAAGAAATGAACTCTATCACCCAGAACAGTGGCACTCAACCTTTCCAGACTACTGTATCCCTTTCAGGAGTCTGATTTGTCTTGCATACCCCCAAGTTTTGCCTCACTTAAAGACTACTTGCTTACAAAATGAGACATAAATATACAAAAGTGTCACAACACACTATTATTGAGAAATTGCTTACTTTCTCATTTTACCATATAATTCTAAAGTAAATCAATTGGAATATAAATATTGTACTTATTTTTCAGTGTATAGCATATAAATAAGTATAAGCAAGTCACTATCTGTATGAAATTTTAGTTTGTACTTACTTTGCTACTCCTTTCTGTAGCCTGTTTTAAAACTAGGCAAATATCTAGATTAGGGTTACCATATGTCTGGATTTTCCCGGACATGTCCAGCTTTTTGGGCCTCAAATCCCCGTTGGGGAGGAAATCCCAAAAAGCCAGACATGTCCGGGAAAATAGAGAGGGAGGGATCGGCAGTGCTCGGCCGGGGCCAGAGCCCCTGGGGCCATCAGAGCTCGGCCGGAGCCACTGGTGCGGGTCCAGAGCTGGAGCCGGAGCTGGAGCCGGTGGTGCGGGGCCGGGACCCGGGGCCAGCGGTGCTCGGCCGGGGGCCGGGGCCGGTGGTGCGGGGTCGGGCGGTGCACGGCCGGGGGCTGCGGCCGGTGGTGCTGGGACGGGGGTGCTCAGCTGGGGACCGGGGCCGGTGGTGCAGAACCGGGGGTGCTCGGCCAGGGGCCAGGGCCGGTGGTGCGGACCCAGGGGTGCTCGGCCGGGAGCCGGGGCCGGGCCAGGGGTGCTCGGCCGGGGCCGGCAGTGCGGGGCTAGGCGGTGCTCGGCCGGGGGCGGTGGTGCGGGGCCGGGGCCCGGGCCGGTGGTGCTCGGCCGGGGGCTGGGGCCGGCAGTGCGGGGCCGGGCCAGGGCCAGCGGTGCGGGGCCAGGGGCTGGGCAGGGGCCGGCGGTACAGAGCCGGGGGCCGGCAGTGCGGAGCCGGGGGTGATCAGCCGGGAGCCGGGGCCTGGCCGGGGGTGCTCGGCTGGGGACAGTGGTGCTCGGGCCGATGGTGCTTGGCCGGGGACCGGCGCCCAGCGCCCAAGTGCCCAAGCCAAGACGGGCAGAAGACGCTGGGGCCAGAGCCTCTGGGCCGGTCGGACGCCAGGGGGGCCGGATTGGGCCGCGCCCCCCCACCCCAGCTTGCCTGCTGCTTCAGGCTTCCCGCGAATCAAATGTTTGCGGGAAGCAGGGGAGGCGGAGGGGCGGGGGGCAAAGCGTTCAGCGAAAGAGGCAGAGTTGGAGCGGGGCTGGGGCAAGGGGTGGGGAAGGGGAGGAGTTGGGGCGGGGCCGGGGCCCATGGAGTGTCCTCTTTTTGGACACTTAAAATATGGTAACCCTAATCTAGATGATTTAATGTACCCCCTGGAAGACCTCTGCATACCCCCAGTGGTATGTGCACTCCTGGTTGAGAGCCAGTGCCCTAACACACCACAAATATTGTATGTCTTTCTACCACTATATGAAGAGACCATCATAATACGGCAAATTTTAGCACTACCCAAAGTTGAAAGCTCACAGAAGAATAAACTTTAATGCCAAAAGAATCAAGTCTCTTGGTGTCTTTGTCCTTGGGGCTGGGTGCAGGCTGGCCATGGTGTTCCCGATGGTTGACTGACTCCACCACCAGGGAGTTAGGTGCTGGGTGGGAGTACAGGTACTCATGTCCCTTAGCCGGAACAAAGTACTTTTTTTCTGCTTTCTTGGAAATGGGCACCAAGGAAGCTGGGGTCTGCCACAGGGCAGTCGATATGTTGGCCACACCTTGGTGAAGGGGTAAGGCCACATGGCCCGGTGCCAAGGAGGACAGAACATTGAAAAGGGTGTCCAACAGCTCCTCCATCTTCGAGGCTACCCTTTTGAGGAGCTCCTGGTGAGCTTTAAAGACCTCTTGTACAACGGACGGAGGTGCCACTATGCTCTCCTCCGGTGCTGGCGAGGGGGCCTCTCCGGCTACCAGGGCATCGGGTGGTGCCGCTGGTTCGACTCCCAAGACCGAGTCTGGGCCCGGTGCCGCCGTTTCAGTGCCCATCAACTTCTGACTCTGTCGAGGGGGGGACACCGAATGGTCTGGGACGCCCCAGCTACCGAGCGGGGTCTCGCCTGGGCAGGCAATTGCGGCCACGGTGCCCATTGATACCATTGGCCCTGCCACGGCACCCCTTGCCACTGACTGGCTTGGGTGCCGAGCAGTGCAGGCTGCTCTTGGAGCCTGGAGCGGATCGGGGACGGGTGTCTGGGTGCCAAGGCAGAGGTCACCGTTGACCGCACGGTGCCGTAGGAGCGACTGGAGCATGTACGGTTGTGCCGGTGCCGACCTCGAGATCTGGACCTTGACGACGATTAGGAGCGGCAGTCCACCGAGGTGCTGCTCTCATAGTCGTCCCGGCGATCATAGCTTCAAGGTTTCGGTGCCGGTAAAGCCCGAGGAGAGCTCTGTCTATGGTGTCTAGCGGAGCGGGCACTCGAGCCCGAGCATCCATAACGATGGCATCGGAATCTGCTCCTCTAGCTCCTATCCAAAGAGGAGCGTCGACGCCGCTTGTCTCGGTGCCTGTGCTCCCGATGGGGAGTGGAGAACCTTCGAGGCTCCCGCCCAGGCAAATCAGCCAGTCTGATCGGAGTGGAGGACTGATTCAAGCTATGTGAGGACCTCGGCAAATGGGGCGCATGGTCCTCGGAGTGCAGGCTGTCTCTTGCTGGAGAGGGCTGATGTGCTCCCAATGGCCTCTTCCCTCAGGTCCAGGGGCCCATCTCGGGTTGCGCATCCGGCACTGGGAGGGAAAGGATGTCATGCACAGCCTGTGCAGCCTCTGGCATCGACGGCATTCTCGCCGCGGGAGAGGCATGCGTGGACGAGACCGGACTACTCCACTCGGCGCGAGTCGGAGGTCTGGATTCCGGGAGGGATCGTGGGCTGCCCAACTCAAGTCCTGCCTCAACTCTGTCCTTTTGTCGGTGCCGCTGAGTCTTCCCTTGCTTCTTAGCAGGTGAGCGGTGCCCACTGGTGGAGAGCGCCTCACTCCGCACCAAGGATGAGGCACCTGGTGCCGAGTCTGATCAGCATACCAGTGCTGGGGCCAACGCAGATTCCATCAGTAGGGCCCGGAACCGGATATCTCTCTCACATTTCGTTCCAGGCTTGAACGACTGACTGATCTTACAGTGATCGGTTACGTGAGTCTCGCCCAAGCAGCGAAGACACTGAGTGTGCAAGTCGCTTCTTGGCATAGAACTGCAACAGGAATCACACGACTTGAAGCCTGGGGCACCGGGCAACAAACTAAAGAAGTTATCCAACTAAGGGGAAGATGAGTACTACCAAGGCTACTGGAAGGGCTACAGCAAGACTGGAGCACAAAGTTCCCACTACCTTCACTGGCGGCAAGAAAGAACTGAGGGTAGGGGGAGTGTGCAGCTCCCCTTATAGCGCTCTATAGAGGCGCCACTCCAGGGGTCGCAGCAGTGCTCCCCCACTACGCGTACTGCTAAGGGAAAAACTTCTGGCACCGGTGCACGTGGCGAGCATGCACACCTACTGTGGAATACACAGGAGCAATCACTCGAAGAAGAATAGCTAGTTCCACATTGTTCTTCAAACCTCAGATCATTGACATGCAGCTGTGCATTTGAGATACTATATGACTGTAGTACATTTTGCACTGCCTGCATCTACACTGACATCAGGAGAGGAGAAGAGGACAAGACTGTCCCTAGCATATATGATTAAAAAAAGAGGTGAGACACACCCACCCACTATCAATGCAACAAGGAGGGAGAACAGTAGCTGGGGCCAACAGAGAAGGTGCAATGTAACCCTTCTGTACCCACGACTGATGTCTAAAAAGCATCAGTCACTCTGCAGATCAGAGAAAGAAAGAGCAGCCAGTATTCAGACAGATAGGATCCTTATGACCTATATAGGAGAAGTGCACTGTAGCAGTTTCCCAATAGAGTTTTCTTATGGACTTATTTATTAGGCAAAAATTAAGATTAGGCGTCTGATTTAAATTATGTAAATTTTCAGTTTTAGTTAACTGTGGAACTATTGCAGGTACTTTTATTTTACTCCTGCCTTCATAAAGAGCTACAGAGATATAACAGATAATTACAGAGACTAAAGTTCATGTTTTAATATAATTAGGACCAGGCCACCCAAGATGAAAACTACACCATGGAAGAGTCCTACAACCCGGTATTTGAGGCCAATCCCTTTATCAATAAGAAGACCAAGAAGACCAGCACCATTCATATTCTGGTTTTGGATAAAACACCTGATATTGCCTACATCATAGAAACCTTCCTCCCTCCAAGCCTACACCCCACTACCCCCTGTTGTCAGATGCTACCGGTGTGGTGCTCTGGTTGTTCCTATGTTGATATCACTCGGCTGCGTGCGTGTGTTCCCTCTGTGTGCTGCCCCAGCTCTGCAGATAGCTGACACCGCAAACCCAATGAGAACCCCCAATGACCACAGATTCTAGTAAGGTACGAAGGCACCTCGGCCAGGTTTATTGCGATCCTGACACAATTGCAGTTCCCCGTAGATTACTTAGTCTACCGGGCATACTACGAGAAAGTTCCTCTCGGCAATTGACTCAGCTCAGTCAGTGGCGGGACTTTCCACTGCCCCCTCGGCTGCACAAAGACACCACCCCAGGGATACATTCTTATAGACAGGTACAAACAAGTTACACATCACTCCTGACGTATTGAGGTGCAACCCCTCTACGCAGCAAGGTACAACCCCTCTACGTTGTAAGGTGCCGCCTTTCACCTTGTATATGTTGGTTCGATCAAAACAACTCTATCCATCATTTTACCCTTTTGCCCCTGTCATTGGGATGGGTCGGCCTGTTCCATGTTATCTGTGGAATGTTCCAGTATAGTGTATGTTCTGATATCTGGTGTCCAGTACCTTTTAGGTATGTCTTTTTTTGCAGCATCAGCCCTTTCCTTGCCAGCTTCTGTGAGCAGGGCCTGCCTCTGGCTCACAGCTTAACTTTGCTTTATGTTAGCTAAGTCTTGACCATTACTTTAGTTCAGGCCTGATACTGGGCCTTTATCAGGGCCTTCACTTACTACACCCCCTTTGGCAATAACGTAACCATTAAACAAGTTCTGAATCAGTAGTCTTTCTTCCCAATTTAGTTTTAACAAAGAAAGCTGCAATGTAAGTAGCTATGGGAGATAACAGTGCAACTACTAGGTATTGGTGGGGGAAAGTGTGCTAGTAATGTCCTGGATATACTGGTCTGTTAAGTGTTATTGCTTTTAATATGCTAATGCAAACACTGTAATAGAGTATTAATGTCCCAATGTACTGTAGCTTGTTTTAACTTACCGTAATACTAGAAGTGGTGCCTGTGAAGCTTTCTTAAAAGCTGACACTACAGCCGTGATATTCCCAAGCCAGCATGCGTAGGGCTGGGGGGTGGGGAAGGGGAGTGCATCTAGGTATAAGTAACATCTCGCACAGCAAACAGGAACTTTTCCACAGTTCATTGCAATTTGGGAAGTGTGATTATTATACCTTGTCTTACAAACACCAAACACCATTACATATGCACAAGGTCAATAATTCCTCCCATATATACAGAGTTGTGCTTCTGCATATAGTATCTGAGATGAATATTGAGCTCCCAGCTCTTCAGGAAGCAGTAAAGAGTCATCAGCTAAGCCACAGGTTGAATCCTATTGCAAACAGTATGGGTGAGACACGAGGCATTCTGAAGCAAGAGGAGATTACTGGAAAACTTTCAATAAGACACAGAAAACAAACTTTCCTAGGTTTTGTTTCTGTTGGATTTCTTGTATTATGTATATTAAGTGTTTAATATAAAAATCAGGTAGTAGGGTTTACAATGCTTTAACAAGAGATTATGCTATTACCATTATCCAGTCAACTTGCACACTACTATTTTGAATTAGTGATAATTCAGAGAGAGAGAAAGAAAAAAGCTGAATTTAGAGAATAATTATTAACCAGATTCTTGGTTATTCACCAGCCACTTTGCTCCAGTCCATAGCACAAAGCACCATAAACCCAGTAGGATCTGGCCAAGGGAATATTCACCTCAAATTGGCATCTGCTACACTCCCCGCCCTCCCTCCCCCACATTCCCAGTCACCACTATTCAGGATATAACAATCGTCCAATAGATCAATTTGGCACATTAGCCAGGAGGAAGCAGATCGTGAGTGTTTTTGACCACAAACCCCATCCCTCCTGATTCGCAACCCCATGGACCAGTGACAGGTGCATGAGCAGCCAAATCATTGGAAATAAGCAAGGAGGAAGTCAGTGAAAAAAGTGGAAGTGGCGATTCTGGTATCACCTTGGGTTCAGAGACATGCTCTGTACCCCCAAACCTTACCTCCCTTTTCACAGATTCACACACAAAAAAGTGAAACAGCGTGCCTCAATCATCCAATAGGTTAGGGTGACCAGACGTCCCGATTTTATCGGGACTGTCCCGATATTTCCTCCTTTGTCCCGCGTCCCGACCGAACACTAGGGTGACCAGATCGCAAGAGTGAAATATCAGGACACATTGGGCGAGCGGGGCGGCAGGAGGGGACAGGACGACAATGACAGACACAGGTGCACAGAGCCACGAGAGGGGGCCCTAGGAAGCTGCGAGAGGGGTTGTACGGCCCCTGCTGCAGCCCACACCACAAGCCACAGGGCAAGGACACCTATTGAATTCAATGAGAATTTTGCATGTGAATTGATGTACCTAGTTCTGAGATTATAAAGCCAGAAGGGATTCGGTGATCACCTGGTCTCACCGCCTGTATAGCACAGACATAGAACTTTCCCAAAATAATTCCTAGAGGATAGCTTTTAGAAAAAGCTTTTAGAAAAAAACCATAACCCTTAGTATATTGTTAATCGTTAATTACTCTCACCATCGAAAAGGTATGCCTGATATCCAGCCTGAATTTGTCTAGCTGCAACTTCCAACCGTTGGCTCATGCTCTACCTTTCTCTGCTAGACTGAAGTGCCCATTATTAACTATTTGTTCCCCATGTAGATACTTACAGTCTATAACCAAGTCACTTCTTAACCTTCTTTTTGTTAAGCAAAATAGATTGAGGTCCTTGAGTCGATCGCTATAAGGCATGTTTTATAATCCTTTAATCAGTCTTGTGACTCTTCTCTGAACACTCAACAATTTATCAATATCCTTCTTAAACTGTGCACACCAGAACTGCACACAGTATTCCAGCAGTGGTTGCACCAGTGCCAAATACAGAGATAAAATAACCTCTCTACTCCTGCTTGAGATTCCCCTATTTAGGCATCTGGTCACCCTATTTCTGTATACATTTCCCCAGGTTTTTTTGTAAAAATCAAAACTGAACTGCCCCAGAAATTCTGGCATGTGGAATCATCGTGAAACTCGCATGGCTCCAACCCTGCCGATGAACCTTTAGATCCACTGCACAGACTTCTGCCACTTGAGCTAATGGAGTAAGTGATGGCAGAGGGAGTAGGTTGTCATCCTATATGTGATAAATAAGCTCTATAGGGGGATGAGACACTTTCTTTGCCACTGCGTTTCACAGATATCTGCTCACAGAAGAGGAACTGTGAAACTCAGGAATCCTGGGTCTATTCCAGGCTCTTGAATGGAGTGGTCTCTAGTAGTCAAAGACCCTTCTTCCCCGTCCCCTCCAGTCTATGTCTATCTTATTGCTGTCTAACCCGCCCCAGCTCCTCATCTGATTTCAACTGCCCCCCACTACCGCTCTGGATTCCTTGTCCTAGTTTCCTGGTCCTGTCTCACTCTCCTCTATCCCCGCCCCATCCCTCAGATGGGATGTTCGTTCCAGACTGGCAAAATTATAAGGCTTCCCAACATTTCAACACTTCCCATTCTAAATTTTTGGTTGCTTAACTCTAGGCTAGTTCTGCCTACAACAAAGCATATTCAGAACCTCTGATTAAAGGGATTATAAGTGTAGCAACCTCCATCATAGCTAGTCACCAAAGATTGAACCCGAGCCATCCAGACTTAAAAGCATGAGCTTCTACTACTTGAGTTCAAGATATAACTCCCTTAGCTGGTAGCTATACAGTTATCCTCTAAAAATCCAGCAGAGGAGGGCACAAACACATGTTGGACAGTGAATTACAAAAGTGCCAAATATTATTATTAGACCTGCAATACTTTTTTCTGTATACATTTCCCCAGGTTTTTTTGTAAAAATCAAAACTGAACTGCCCCAGAAATTCTGGCATGTGGAATCATCGTGAAACTCGCATGGCTCCAACCCTGCCGATGAACCTTTAGATCCACTGCACAGACTTCTGCCACTTGAGCTAATGGAGTAAGTGATGGCAGAGGGAGTAGGTTGTCATCCTATATGTGATAAATAAGCTCTATAGGGGGATGAGACACTTTCTTTGCCACTGCGTTTCACAGATATCTGCTCACAGAAGAGGAACTGTGAAACTCAGGAATCCTGGGTCTATTCCAGGCTCTTGAATGGAGTGGTCTCTAGTAGTCAAAGACCCTTCTTCCCCGTCCCCTCCAGTCTATGTCTATCTTATTGCTGTCTAACCCGCCCCAGCTCCTCATCTGATTTCAACTGCCCCCCACTACCGCTCTGGATTCCTTGTCCTAGTTTCCTGGTCCTGTCTCACTCTCCTCTATCCCCGCCCCATCCCTCAGATGGGATGTTCGTTCCAGACTGGCAAAATTATAAGGCTTCCCAACATTTCAACACTTCCCATTCTAAATTTTTGGTTGCTTAACTCTAGGCTAGTTCTGCCTACAACAAAGCATATTCAGAACCTCTGATTAAAGGGATTATAAGTGTAGCAACCTCCATCATAGCTAGTCACCAAAGATTGAACCCGAGCCATCCAGACTTAAAAGCATGAGCTTCTACTACTTGAGTTCAAGATATAACTCCCTTAGCTGGTAGCTATACAGTTATCCTCTAAAAATCCAGCAGAGGAGGGCACAAACACATGTTGGACAGTGAATTACAAAAGTGCCAAATATTATTATTAGACCTGCAATACTTTTCACAGTGAACATCAGCGGGGGATAAACTGAGAGTTTAAGAATATTTGGAAAACAATTTTAGAATAACATTCAGTGCTGTGGTTTAAAAGAAAAAAAACTTGTTAAAACTCATAACTCAGCAGTATTTAGTTTTTGAAAAAAAAAACAATTTTTAGGAGCTATGGGATACAATGTTGAAACAGGAAGATGTTATGCTTAGTTACCACTTGGGCAAGGCGGCGTGCAATGTAATTCTTGCAAGATTTCACTGTAATGTTTTACAATATATAGCAGCGCAATGCTGATTCCATTGATATTGTTGAGCAATTCATGCTGATTTTATTTCAGCCCACATCTTCATAGTTTTGAATACTATAGATCACAATTTTCAGCTCAGTTGGTCTGAACATGCAGAGCTTTAAAACTGCTATGCTCAAAACTGTATATTAACTACAGTTTTATAAACCTGCATGTCCGAGAACTGTGTGCCACTACTACTAGACAGTGGCACAAGGCAATTCAGTGTGAATCACAGAAATGTAGGAGTGGAAGGGACATCAACAGGTCACCTAGTCAAACCCCTGCACTGAGGCAGGACTGAATAATAACAACACTAGACCATCCTTGACAGGTGTTTGTCTAACCTCTGAAAAAACTCCAATGACTGCTATTCCATAACCTCTCTAGGTAATTTGTCCAGTGCTTAGCTACCTTTACAGTTAGGAAGTTTTTCCTAATGTCTAACCTAAATCTCCCTTGCTACAATTTAAACCCATTGCTTCTTTTTCCTGCATGTCTGAGTGGGACGGGGGTGAGTCCAGGCAGTGGGAGTGGGGGGAGGGAGGTCGAGGAAGTCGGTGGGTGTGTGGGGATGGACCAGGGGAAGCAGGGTGGAGGAACTGAGGGGGACAGGACTGGGACTGGGGGAGTCTGGCGGGCTAAGGGGGATGGGACAGGACTGGGATGGGGTTAGCAGGGTAGGGGCTGAGAGGAGTATGAATGGGACAGGGTAAAAAGCTGCGTAGAGTGGGGCGGGGCGGGGGAGACAATGGAGCTGGGTTGGGGAGGGTTGGGGAGAGGGACAGGGTCTGGAGGGGATGAGACAGAGGGGAGCAGGACTGGAATGGGGGGAAGTGGAGGGGGTGGGACAGCAGGGGGAGCGATGGGGGTGGGATGACGGGAGAGGCTGAAGAAGAGATTTGGGGTAGGGCAGGGACTGAGGGCAGTGGGTTCAGGGTGGGAGGTACAGGGGGGACTGCCGGGGAGGCTGAGGGAACAGGGTCAGGGTGGGGTCTGAGGGCAGTGGGTTGGGTCTACACTGGCACCTCTCAGCATTGCTGTGCCGGGCAGCAGACCTGCGCCAACGCTACCCTGGCAATGGAAGAGTCCTCAGTGGAAACGCAGACTTCATGACACAGACCCTCCTCGTCCCTTTAATCCTGATGCTGCTCTGGTCAGTCGCTAGGCTCTTGTCACTTTCAAACCCATGCAGGGTACCTGGCTCTTTTTCAGTTCTCAGGTTAAGAAAAGCCTCTGCATTTTGTGAGGGCTTCAGCATTCACATTCCTACTTGACAAACTGTCTGCCTGACACATTGCTCCCAGGGCATTCATCTTTATTCATTATCTGCAGGTCCATCAGATTAACGAGCAACACAGGGGGAAGCAACACAATGGTGTCAACGATTTTTAATTTTTCAAACCACTTTGGCCTCAACAGGGATAACAGCAGATCTGGACAGAGCAGATGGGTGTCAGGATGGGTTTGGGTATTTATTTATTTATTTTTTTAAGTGAAAATGTTTGGGTCTGAGCAAAGGCTGCAAACTTCCCTTTGGAAACCTCTGCTGATCTTTTGCCCCAGGGACTAATGACAGCCTGGAATCAGGGACAGATTTCCACATCCATGCAGGGTGAGATGATCGGAGGGAGGGGAGGGGAAGGACTGTGGGGGAGGCTGTTGGAACAGGGGCAGGGACTGAGGGCAGTGGATTGAGGGTGGAGGGCACAAGGGGGACACTGCTGGGGAGGCTGAGGGAACAGAGTCAGGGTGGGGGATGAGGGCAGTGGGTCAGGTGAGATGATCAGGGGAGGGGAGCGACTGTGGGGGAGGCAGAGGGAACAGGGTCAGGGTGGGGGCTGAGGGCAGTGGATTGAGGGTGGGGGGCACAGAGAGGACACTGCGGGGGAGGCTGAGGGAACCGGGTCAGGGTGGGGGCTGAGGGCAGTGGGTCTCAGGGGAGTCCCCCCTAGACGGACCTGCCAGGGGGCCAGGTGAGCCCAGCAGTGCTTACCTGGAGCGGCTCCCAGGAAGCATCCAGCAGGCAGGTCCCGCTCTGGCTCCTAGCCTAGGGGGGTCGCGTCGCTGGCGGGTCGGGTCGGGTGTAGCGACAGAAACCACACCCAGTTGAAAAAAGGGAGGGTTTCTATACGTGTCGTCACACCTGTATAGCTATTGTGGCTGGGGGTTAGGGTGTGGGAGAGTAGGTCTCTAGTGGGTCTGGGGGGGGTGCTGTGCAGTGTGGGTTGGGGAGAACTGTGTGTGTTGGGGAGCTGTGCAGTGGGGGAGATCAGTGTGTGTCGGGGTGCTGGGAAGTGTGGGGGGTCTGTGCGGGGCACTGTGCAGTTGTGGCAGTGGGGCGGTGGGGTTACTGGGCAGTGAGGGAATCTGTGGGGGAGCTCTGGGCTGGGAGGTGCAGGGCACTGTGCAGTTGTGGGAGGGCTGTGGGGGGTCTCCAGCTAGGGGGCACTGGGCAGTGAGAGGATCTGTGGGGGGATTCTGAGTGGGTGGGGGAGTGGTCTGTGGGAGGGCACTGGGCATGGGGGTTTGTGGGGGTCTCTGGGTGGTGTGGCACTGGGCGTAGGAAGTCAGAGGGATGCTGGGCAGGGGGGTAGCACAGAGGCTTGGGGGATGACAAGAGGCGGGGGCAGCCTCCTACATACTCGTGGGGGCCTCCGTGGAAAATTGCCCCACTTGTCCCTGCCCCGGGCAGCCCTGGCCCTGGCCCTGCAACACTTGTATAGGATAGAGAGGAGCTGCGGTGATGAAGCTTTGACAGGCTAGGAATTAGAGGCCTGTGCCTTTAAGACCCCAGTCCCAGGAACCCGCCCTCTGCTCTGGGGCTGACATGCAGCGTCCTGTGAGCAGAACGAAAACCTCCTCTGCACCCCCACACCCCTAGATTAGCGAGCACAGTGGGTGCCTCATCCCAGGGGGTCACTGTTCCCCCCTCCCCCTCCCTAAGCGGGGGCTTTGTCCCGGCACGGGGTCTGGCAGCGTCTCCACCCCCCCCCGGCTTAACCCCGGCTCCCACCCCCGAGTTTTCCCCTTCAGCCCCTCTTCTGCCGCTCGCTACAGTAGCTTGAGCCCCCCCGGCCAGTAAATTACTGTCTCCTGCTCAGACCCTGACAGCCCCGCGCTGCGCTTTGCCCCCTTAATCCTTTTAACCCCCCCAAAGAGGAGGCAGCAAATCCTAGGCAGAAGTAAGGGCAGAGAGAGGGCAGTGGCTACAGCGAAGGGTACTGGGCATGCTCAGTTCGGTGCGCATGCTCAGTACACCCAAGTAGGGCATTGGGAGCGAGAGCTGTGTGTGTCGGTTCACCCCGCTCGCAGGGAAGGTAAGAGACACCGGCCCCGTCACCCCCGGGCTGCTCCCAGCGGAGCTGGCTGCGATTCCCTGCCCGGGGCCCGGGAAAACTGCCGCCAGCTCCCGGTGTGTGCGGGGCGGGGGAGCCCGGCCGGGCCGTGCTGGGGCTGGGACAGAGGCATGTGGGGGCTGAGGGGGGGGGGAGCCGGGGTGCGGGGGGTAAAACACCCCCAGATGGGGTGAGCCAGCTGCAGTGGTTGCAAAAATAAGGGGGGTGGGGCAGAGGGGCTTTTCCTGCCCCCCTTGCCAGGATCTCAGCTCCCATTTCCCAGAGCCGTGTCCTTAAAGGCCCAGTGCATCGCAGAGCCTGGACAGGGCCCCTCTCCTGTATAAGATGCCACTGAGCTGCTAAAGGAGACTTGATCCAGGGAAATATTTACAGCCCCCCCCCCCAGGAAAAAATATCATTGTCACAGGTACTTACTTTTAGTGTTTAAAAGAATCCAGTTCACAGTTTCTGTGTCTGTGTAAAGCCGCCCAGCGCTTCATAAATGTGTCTTAGCCAGGGTGCCTGGTCCTCTGCGTTTGACTCCCCTGGGAATCCAGTCTGTGCAGTCTCACGCCTTTAAATTAGTTCCTTTTAAAAATATTATTTCTATTACTCAGAGCTCTTCATCCTAAACTTCATTAACATTGTGCAGAGGGACATCATTGTGCCATGGAATTCATATTCTTAATACCAAATAATCATGGGAAATATTAACAGTTGCTCGTAGCTTGACAATCGCATCTCAGGGTGACACTGTAACAGTTCCTGTTTCTATTGCACGATTGTAATTTGAGTTCAGTGCTGACTGATTTAAATACATAAATAAATTTTGTTTTAATTTTATTACCTTGTTGTATCTGAGCCTTTGGGGCGTACTAGCTTCATGCTTTTACAGCTACCCCTTCCAAAGGATCCATATATCTAGAATGGCTGTACAATCCTGTAACATTCGATGCCCTTGTGCACTTAGCTGTACCTTAACGAATCATTTTACTAAAATTTTACTAACCAATCCTAACATTGTAACAAAATTCTCCATCGAATCATACCCCACTCCCTTAATTAATTTACACCTACCAAAATCAATTATGTAACAGACAGAAACAATCAAAGAACCAGACAGAGATCATACAGACAAACAATAGGGAAGTGGGGACCATAGAGACAAAACAATAAAGAAATGAGGATTTCACAACCACAACTATTGATAAGTGGTTTGGAATGCTACCAAACTCAGTTTTCTTTAACCATCTTAAGATCTGTTTCTTTATCTGGTGATAGTGCGGGCTATTAGGACAGGGTCTCCTTTTTAACAGCCTGATATTACATTGATTTAAATGCAATTTAGATGGAATGTGGTGATGTGACTTCCTGCTTCTTAGCTCATGGCTCCTGCTCTCGTAATATAGCTGCAGACAAAGGCCGTAGGCCTCACAATATGGGTACAGGAAAAGGCCTTATCCTTACCGAATCAATCAGTGGAATCCCTCATTCACGGCATCAGGAAGGGAATTGCACTCGATGCAGTAACTGGTCACAGGTATGGTAAGAGATACAAGCAATGGTAGCCCCTCTGCCCCATGGGGTAGGAGAGCATGAGGCGCTGAATATTTTTCCTGGAACTGGTTAAACGAGCGTTGGGGTGAGCAGGGGACTAACCCCTCAGGGATCAGAAGCTACAAGGCAAATATCCACAGGCACCCAGGCTGCCCAGGGCCCTGGTCTGATTTACGTGCAGGATTCAGATCTCAGCCACGCTGGTGACAGACAAGAGTCACTGCTGGGTATGGCAGGGAAGGTGAGTGCGGATGGGCCAATGGGCTCGGTCTCTGCCTGCCGTTACCAGCTTTGCCCGTTACTTTGGTGTACACTCGTTTATTAGGGTTACTCTTCGGGGGGGGGGGGGGGGAATTCTGTAATTCTATCAATGTACTGCTTGTGTCACCTGTGTTCTCATAGAGTGCTCTACTTCTCCCTGCTGCAAGTCCGCTCCCAGTGGAGCTATCCTGCAGGACCTAGATTCCCCAGGGCTGGGTTCTTCCAGCCCCAGAATCAGATGCGCGCACGCACACACACACAGGACTGGGTTAATCAGCACTCCCAAGCTGACCCCTTATGTATCCCTGGACTCAGCAGGCTGTGTTGAGCAGCACCTCCAAGCTCCCACCCTCATATGCCCCAGGTTCAGCACGTCCCTGTCTCCACTTTCACGTTACAGTCGTTCTGGTAGTAACCCACTTGATGAGCAAACCCCACAGGATTTTTGGGTGCTGCAGGGATCTTTAGTTTATGTACGAGAAGGAGCATTGCTGCAGCACAACTGGGGTAGCCACAAACACCCATGGGCAGTGAGGGGGGGTGGGGAGAGGGAGAGCGAAGCAACCAGCTTAACCATGAAAGTTATTTATTGACCGGTAATAACCGTAGGGGAGCCAAACAAAACAGTTATAATATTAAATCTAACTTATTTTTTATTATAAAAGTCAGGTTGAGAAAACTATAACTGATCATACAAGTCAGGGTCAGAAGGCTATAATGAGAGAGAGACAGAGCTGGGTTCTCACCACTGCATGAAGCTTGAATCGATTGGGGCTCCCAGGTGATGGTGGTAGCTGAGGGTCTGGAGTGCTGGAGACCGGCAGAGCCCCCAGCACGATCAGTCAGGAGAAGATGAAGTCCCAATGGAACTGATGCAGATTTTGGATCCAGGCATCAGAGCACTTACTTGAGCGTGGGTAGGGGGTTTTGTAGGGAAACAACAATGGTCCAAGGGAGATCACTAGATTTGTTTTTGTGTAAACTGATGGCTCAAGAGCGTATACCAAAGTTGTTTTGTTCAAGCTAGACAATAGGAAGTGACCATTCCTGGTTATGGGTGGTGTTCCTTCCAGGGAGGTCACAATGCAATTAGGCAGCATCAATATTTTGGATACCAATAAAGGATTTATTAAAGCTAATGATAAAAAAATTACATAACACACAGGTTAAGAAAAGAGTGTGTGTACATCTGGGTTTAGTGCTCAGATTATCCACAAATACAAAGGTCATTTTAAAAGTCAAAGATAATGAAGTACATAATTAGCAATAACTCAAATTTAGGGGAATAAATTTAACAATACAGTTTAGATATTAGAATCCGAATACTTGGGTAAGTCACTCATGAAAAGTTATACAGAGAGTTGTTTGTCAAAAGCAAATATATCAATGAGCGTAAATTGTCTCTCAGTAATTGAGAATTTGTAGGAGTGGATTCATTAACATGTGGAGCAGAGATTCCCCGATGCTGCATTGCTTCCCTGTTTTTCTGGTCCCAGAGTTCAGTGCAGTTCTTGCCTTGGAATCTCTGTTCTCCAGTCTGTATGCTAATGGAGGTGCCGCCCTGTCCCATCTTCTATGCAAATGAGGCTAGCGGAGTTGCCTTAATCCTGTCACCCTTGTCTGGAGGGGTTAAGTGTGTCTCCCATGACCTTTTCATTGCTTTCTTATAAGTCTTTCTTCTGACTTGGTTCAAGCAGAGGCTGGAGTAGGGTGACCAGACAGCAAATGTCAAAAATTCGGGACAGGGAATGGGGGTAATAGGAGCCTATATAAGAAAAAGACCCAAAAATCAGGACTGTCCCTATAAAACCGGGACATCTGGTCACCCTAGGCTGGAGGGGCGGGGTCCTTGATGAGTCAAACAGGCTGCATACTGTGCCCTGGTTAGCTAACATTGGCTCTCCCTTCGGGCTGGGTTTAGAGTCCAGGGCAGACAGTTAATCGGGGGTTGCCACGAAAGGGCTTTGGTTATTGCTAAGGGAGAGGAGGCGGCGGGTGTGTGTCTCTTCTCAGGATATTAGAGCTCTGGAGTTGAGCTCCCTGGGTCCGAAGCTGCTGCCTCCTGTATTTTGATCTGGGAGCCCAAACCTACAAGCTGCTTCTTACCCAGCAGAGGAGAGACCTTTGTTAAATCCCCTCTGTGCCCAGCCCAGGTGGGGACTTGCTGTGGTGGCTGGAACCAGCCCCTGGTGCAGCCCCGGGTTCTGCCCACACCAGCCCCCGAGCCGCACCCTGCAGGTGATGGAGAGACCTGGGGGTAAAGGGCTGGGACTGGGCAGGAAAGTGACTCAGCACAAAGGGCCCCTTTCAGGGACTGGCTGGTGAGTTTGGCCTACAAGGGGAGGGGGCTCTCTGTGTGTCTGCGAGTCCCAGAGCTGCTGTCCCCATGGACACAGCCGGGTTCAAACCCCTGTTAGCAGTGGCAGTGACTGAGCTGCCTAATCATAGAATCAAAGAATATCAGGGTTGGAAGGGATCTCAGGAGATCATCTAGTCCAACCCCCTGCTCAAAGCAGGACTAATTCCCAACTAAATCATCGCAGCCAGGGCTTCGTCAAGCCGGGCCTTAAAAACCTCCAAAGAAGGAGACTGCACCACCTCCTTAGGTAACGCATTCCAGTGCTTCACTGCTCTCCTAGAGAAAAAGTTTTTCCTATTATCCAACCTAGACCTCCTGCACTGCAACTTGAGACCATTGCTCCTTGTTCTGACACAGTATTCCAGATGAGGCCTCACCAATGTCTAATAAAGGGGAACAATCACTTTCCTCGATCTGCTGGCATGAGAGCAAAGGCCCCGGACAATGGTGCAGTCGCCGGTTCTCCTAAGGGGAAAGGATAAAAAGGGAGAGAGGAGAGACTGGAAGGGGAAACCAGGAACAACAAATGGGGAGGGAGGCTCCCAGATCCCAGACCTGCCCAGATCCATTCCCTGCATCCTCCTGGAAACAAGGGGAAGAGTTGAGCGAGGAAAAGCCAGTTCCTGACTCGGGGGGGAAAAGGGAGAGTTAGAGGGGTGACAAGACAATGTCAGGGGGAATCCCCCAAGGTGGCTCCTTTGGTTCTGCTCTTTTTCCAGCATTGGGCTCAGAGACTCTCTTATGAGGAGAGTTTAAAAGTGCCCGGTGGGGTTTAGTTCTTCTGGGAGGGCCCTGGCCTGGGTGGTAATCAACTAACTGGGTTTCTTTGCATCGTGGCAGAGTCCAGAGCGTCTGTCTGCAGGGAGAGAGCCTGGGGGCAATCAGGCTGTGACATGCACTCAAGCCCCTTCTGAAACCTTCCCAATCGCCCCGACAGGCTGAGGAATCACATCCAGATTTCACGCAAGATCGTCCTGTCTTCCAGGGGACAGGGAAGGGAAATGGCTGTGATGGAGTCAGCTCAGGTATTGATTTTCAGGGAGCTGCTGGACGGCGGGAGGGAGAGGCAGGGAGGAGACAGGGTGTGATAAACCTGCTGATTTTCTGAGTAGGAAGGGGCATACCACCATTTGTCAAAGAGGTCATAGCCCTCCTGGGCAGTGCTGGGAACATTTTCCATACTCCCAGTGCTGGAGCCTGAACCCAGTGGCCAGAGGCTGCTGTGAAATACGAAGGGAAGATTTTGGGATTCCTGTCCCTGTCCCTGGCTCAGTGCTCTGCTTGCCATATCAGCCTGTGGCTGGCAAGTGTGTGGTAATTGGTAAATGAGAAGACCCTGCCCTCCTCCATCTGCTGCGGGGGGGGGGGACACAAGGAATTATCACCTTCTCCCTGCCTCATGATAACTCCTGGCGCTCCGAGCAGGGTGGGGGTGGGATTCTGCTACTCTGGTCCTCCCAGAGCTTCCAAGAAGTTTTTTTCTTTTTTCCTCTAATGTGACTAGTGGGATTGTGGCTGGGGCAGCAGGGGCTGAGTGGGGGTCTCTTGTTGTTTCAGTTGCCGGTGACTTTCGAGGAGGTGGCTGTGTATTTCACCCAGGGGCAGGGAGCTCTGCTGGACCCCAGTCAGAGAGCCCTCTACAGGGACGTCATGCAGGAGAACTATGAGATGGTGACCTCGCTGGGTAAGGGATTCCTGTCCCCTCGGTTATTAGAAGCCGTGAGGTCTTCATTTCTGACTCTGGTCAGGTTCTTCCCTGGTCAGTTAGATTGGAGGGGAATGGGTTCCATAATGTGCAGCTGCCACGTGAGAGGGACTTTCATTGGGACACGGGAATCAAAACCTAATGGACATGCGAAACCATGCCCGCCCCTCCAGCATTCGGAGGGTAGGGGGGCAGAAGTCATTCATTGTCCTGTCTGTATTGTTTCTTACTGATGCACAAAATCCCTCTTCATTTCCCTTTTTGGGAATAGCTCCAGCCCTGGGGAAGACTGTGGGCTCTGCAGATTTACAAATAGGAAATCCAGAGCTGTGTGCGCGTCAGCAAGGCCCAACAGCACATAGATCCTGGGAACTCCTTGTGAGGGCGTAAAAATTCCCCCCACCTCCCCAGACGTCTGCTTCTCCCAAGAGGCCTCAGTGATCATGTTCCCGTGCTGTTGGATTCCATGTTCCTCCAGCAGATCATGGTGAGAGGTACCACTCACAGAATGTCCTTTGTGACAGACACTCTTCCAATCCTCCATGTGCCCCGACCTTGTCTCTTTTCACTCCCTGTTCAGGATTTCCCATTCCCAAACCTGAACTGATCTCCCACCTGGAACGAGGGGAAGAACTGTGGGTCCCGGATCTCCAGGTCTGTGAGGAAAGACAGATCCTGAGAGGCAATTGCACAGGTGAGGACTGAAACAGAAACCATCTGGTGAATGAAGGAAAAAGTTGAGAATCCCAAAAATATGTTGTGAGTAAGAGCCCTTTGTTCTTCTTCACCTCAACCAGGGCTGTAGTCAACAGGTACCATTCACGGCTTTCCAACCATCCTGTTAGCTGCAGGAGTTTCCTTCCCAACTTTCCATCCCTGGGAGTGTTTGGGTGGGATCTGGACGCAAAATCCAGTTGCTTAGTCTTCACTATGTTAGCATATTGGGTTTTCCCTTGGTGCTTTTCCTCTTTCTCCCCAGCACAATGACTCCTGTCTGGATTGTTTCTATCTCCCAGCAGGTGATGAGACAGTGGATCAGAAGAAGGATGGGAATCATCA
Organism: Malaclemys terrapin pileata; assembly: GCF_027887155.1. NCBI lineage: Eukaryota > Metazoa > Chordata > Testudines > Emydidae > Malaclemys > Malaclemys terrapin. The sequence continues at coordinate 39,744,966 of NC_071517.1, read as the reverse complement.
TGAGGAAGTTCCTGGGCAAGTGGAACCACAGAGGACCTTTGTGGGAAGAGCTGAAGGGAGTTTATCCCAGTGCTTGGAAGAGATAGAAGCCTGGGGAAATTGGCACAAGTCAGAGAGGCGACTGAAAAACCACCCAAGGAAGAAAGTGGATGAATCTATTATATGTGGGGGAGGAGACAAAGATCCCACAGCCCAGCAGACCAATCCTAAGGAAGAGAACCCCTATCAGTGCCTCGAATGTGGAAAAGGGTTCATTTTCAGATCACAGCTTGTGACACATCAGACAGTCCATACTGGAGGGAAACCCCTTCAATACTTGGCCCATGGGGAAAGCTTCAATAACTGCTCAGATCTTAATAACCATGGGAAAAGCCACATGGGAGCGAAACCCTATCAATGCCTCGAGTGTGGAAACTGTTTGAATTGGAAGTCAGAATTAATTACACATCAGAGAATCCAGACAGGGGAGAGACCCCATAAGTGCTTGGATTGCGGGAAAAGTTTCATGAAGAGGTCAAACCTTATTAGACATCAGGCAATCCACACAGGAGAGAGACCACATAAGTGCTTAGACTGTGGGAAAAGTTTCAGGAACAGATCAGCCCTTTCTAAACATCAGGCAATCCACACAGGAGAGAGACCCCACAAGTGCTTCGACTGTGGGAAAAGTTTCATACACAGGGCAAACCTTATTAGACATCAGGCAATCCACACAGGAGAGAGATCCCACAAGTGCTTAGTCTGTGGAAAAAATTTCATATGGAGGTCACACCTTGTTAAACATCAGCCAATCCACACAGGTGAGAGACCCCACAAGTGCTTGGACTGTGGGAAAAGTTTCATACAGAGGTCACACCTTATTAGACATCAGGAAATCCACACAGGAGAGAGATCCCACAAGTGCTTGGACTGTGGAAAAAGTTTCATACAGAGGTCACACCTTATTAGACATCAGGAAATCCACACAGGAGAGAGATCCCACAAGTGCTTGGACTGTGGAAAAAGTTTCATACAGAGGTCACACCTTGTTAAACATCAGGCAATCCACACAGGAGAGAGACCACACAAGTGCTTGGACTGTGGGAAATGTTTCAGGAACAGATCATCCCTTTCTAAACATCAGGCAATCCACACAGCAGAGAGAACACACAAGTGCTTGGACTATGGGAAATGTTTCAGGAACAGATCATCCCTTTCTAAACATCAGGCAATCCACACAGGAGAGAGACCCCATAAGTGCTTGGACTGTGGGAAAAGTTTCATACAGAGGTCAAACCTTATTGAACATAAAGGAATGCACACAGGAGAGAGACCCCACAAGTGCTTGGACTGTGGGAAAAGTTTCATACGGAGGTCATACCTTACTAAACATCAGGCAATCCACACAGGAGAGAGACCCCATAAGTGCTTGGATTGTGGAAAAAGTTTCATGAAGAGGTCAAACCTTATTAGACATCAGGCAATCCACACAGGAGAGAAACCACATAAGTGCTTGGACTGTGGGAAAAGTTTCATACAGAGGTCAGACCTTATTAGACATCAGGCAATCCACACAGGAGAGAGACCACATAAGTGCTTAGACTGTGGGAAAAGTTTCAGGAACAGATCAGCCCTTTCTAAACATCAAGCAATCCACACAGGAGCTAAACTTCTGTGACACTGGGAGAGAAAGGGTTAAGCAACTTGCATATAATAGACCCAGTGCAACCTTTAGAGACATGTTAAAAAAGTGTGTCCATGTTAGATAAGTTTGAGCTTTGAAATGTAAACTTATGTTAAAGACCTGGAAGAAGATGGTAACTGTAGTAGGCTATAAAAAGCAACAAAGAGTCCTGTGGCACCTTATAGACTAACAGACGTATTGGAGCATAAGCTTTTGTGGGTGAATACCCACTTTGTCAGATGCATGTGGTGGAAATTTCTAGAGGCAGGTATAAATATGCAGGCAAGAATCTGCCTAGAGATAACGAGGTTAGTTCAATCAGGGAGGATGAGGCCATCTTCCAGCAGTTGAGGTGTGAACACCAAGGGAGGAGAAACTGCTTTTGTAGTTGCCTAGTCATTCACAATCTTTGTTTAATCCTGAGCTCATTATGTCAAATTTGCAAATGAACTGAAGTTCAGCAGTTTCTCTTTGGAGTCTGGTCCTGAAGTTTTTTTGATTCAGGATCCCCTTTAAATTTGCTATTGTGTGTCCAGGGAGGTTGAAATGTTCTCCTACAGGTTTTTGTATATTGCCATTCCTAATATCTGACTTGTGTCCATTTATTTTTTTACGTAGGGATTGTCCAGTTTGGCCGATGTACATAGCAGGGGGGCATTGCTGGCACACGACGGTGTATGTTACATTGGTGAACGTACAAGTGAATGAACCGGTGATGTTGTGGCTGATGTGATTAGGTCCTGTGATGGTATCGCTGGTAGAAATATGTGGGGAGAGTTGGCATTGAGGTTTGTTGCATGGATTGGTTCCTGAGTTAGAGTTACCATGGTGCGGTGTGTGGTTGCTGGTGAGAATATGCTTAAGGTTGGTGGTTTGTTTGTGGGCGAGGACTGGCCTTTCTCCTAAGGCCTGTGAAAGTGATGGATCTTTGTCCAGGATGAGTTGTAGATGATTATGCATTGGAGAGGTTTTAGCTGAGGACTGTAGGTGATGGCCAGTGGAGTTCTGTTGGTTTCTTTCTTGGGCTTGTCCTGCAGCAGGAGGCTTCTGGGTACACGTCTGGCTCTGTTGATTTGTTTCCTTATTTCCTCGTGCGGGTATCCTAGTTTTGAGAATGCTTGGTGAAGATCTTGTAGGAGTTCGTCTGTGTCTGAGGGGTTTGAGCAAATGCGGTTATAGCTCAGCGCTTGGCTGTAGACGATGGATCATGTGGTGTGTCAGGGATGGAAGCTGGAGGCATGAAGCTAGCATAGCGGTCGGTGGGGTGGGGTGGTGTTAACGTGACTGTCACTTATTTGTACCGTGGTGTCTAGGAAATGGATCTCCCTTGTAGATTGGTCCAGGCTGAGGTTGATGGTGGGGTGGAAACTGTTGAAATCATGCTCCAATACTTCTGTTAGTCTTTAAGGTGCCACAGAACTCTTTGTCGCTTTCTACAGATCCAGACTATCACGTTAAACCCTTTGATACTTGTACTAGTCTATGTTTTCCTTTATCTTGTTAGAGTTTACCAATGAAACCAAACAGTTCCTGTCTCGGGCTGTATTCTGTTAATTCAGAGTTCAAAAGGGAATAATAACATGTAGATAAAACTTGGGTGTAATAACGTCATTGCATGTCTCTTTAAAGTTTGTGGTAAACTGTCTACCAACTTCTTTATGGAAAATTACCTTATGTTAATCCATGTAGTTAATTACTGGTGATGTTTAGGAAATAGAAGGTTACTTCAAAAGCCTAGTGAACAATAGTTCTCCCAAGGACTGCCTGCTGATGAGAGGCTGCAAAAATCTGTATGAAAACTCTTGGGACCTGATCCTTTTCTCTCCGATCTTGTTAAGCTTTATTCAGAGGAAGTTTGAGTCATAAGATGGAGATCTCCAGTCCCATCTGGACTGCCCTGATATCGAACATTTTTACATGGACTATAACCTATGAAAGGATTCTGAAAAAGACTCTTTACAATTCTAAAGCACCATCTCTACAGTGAAACTGACCTAAGGACTCTATTCATGTCTGTATGTATACCAATACTCTCATTCTCTTTTCTTCTTTTAATAAATCTTAGTTTAGTTAATATGAATTGGCGGTAAATGTATATTTGGGTAAGAACTGAATTATTTATTAACTTGGTGAGTAATGCGGCAAACAGCAGAGGCTAACAGCGGGATCTGTCAGAGAGGAGGTTCGCTAAGTGTTGCATTGCGGGGCTGTGTGGATGAGTTTCTGAGTGTCTGTTGCGGGGGACAGTTTGTCAGTTTGACCATGTGCTTGAGTGTTTGATTGTTTGTTTGAACAGTGTGAATTGGGAGTGCTTTGTTTCAGGTGGGCCTTGAGTGGGCCTGAATGTTATAAAAAGGCAGTCAGCAGTGAACAGCGGAGGCTAGCAGAGGGAGTTTGCCTGGGAGTTCACCTCGGGAGAGCCCACTGAGTCTTGCATCTTGCAGGCTTCTGTGAGTTGCTGCAAGAGCTGAGGAAGCTCTTAGAAGGAAGCAATTATGGAAGGTGAGCATTCAGTTGTTGTAACCTGCACAAGTTGTGCCATATTTGTCTTTCTTCCACAGGAGAGAAGCGACAAAGTGCAAGCTGGTCGCCATATTGGAAGAGAAGGTTCGAGGTCTGGAGAAACAAGTATCGACCGTGTGTTGCATACGAGAAAATGAAGATTTCCTGGACAGACGTCAGGATATGCTTCCACAGGCACAACGTTCTGAAGATTTGGAGCAGGCTGCCCAGAGGGGACAGAGGGATGGTGAAGAAATTTGGCATCATGTGACCTCCAGAAGAAGAAAGAGGAGTGTCCGTGTACCAGCAATGGAGATACAGGTGAACAACCGTTTTCATGTTCTCTCCACAGGTACTAATGTGGAGAGTGGACTAGATGATACATCTGAGGGAAGGGAGCAGAAGGCGGCTCCATCGATTGGAAGGCATGAGATGCACTGTCCTAGGGATGAGGGTTCCAAAACCACCGCTCCCAAGAGAAGGAAGAGGGTAGTGGTGGTCGGGGACTCCCTCCTCAGGGGGACTGAATCATCTATCTGCCACCCCAACCGAGAAAACCGAGAGGTCTGCTGCTTGCCAGGAGCTAGGATTCACGATGTGACGGAGAGACTGCCGAGACTCATCAAGCCCTCGGATCGCTACCTCTTCCTGCTTCTCCACGTGGGCAGCAATCATACTGCCAAGAATGACCTTGAGCAGATAACTGCAGACTACGTGACTCTGGGAAGAAGGATAAAGGAGTTTGAGGCGCAAGTGGTATTCTTGTCCATCCTCCCTGTGCAGGGAAAAGGCCTGGGTAGGGACCGCCAAATTGTGGAAGTCAACGAATGGCTACGCAGGAGGTGTCGAAGAGAAGGCTTTGAATTCTTCGACCATGGGGTGGTGTTCCAAGAAGGAGGAGCACTAGGCAGAGATGGGCTCCACCTAATGAAGAGAGGGAAGATCATCTTTGCAAGCAGGCTGGCTAACCTAGTGAGGAGGGCTTTAAACTAGAGTCACCGGGGGAAGGAGACCAAAGCCCTGAGGTAAGTGGGGAAATGGGATACCGGGAGGAAGAACAAGCAGGATAGGAGGACTTTAAACGAGGTTCACTGTGAGAAGGAGTCCAAAGCCCTGAGATAAGTGGGGAAATGGGATACTGGGAGGAAGCACGAGCAGGAGAGTGCAAGACGGGAGGACTCCTGTCTCAGACTTAGAAAGCGGTACAATCAGCGCGTTATCTTTAGTGCCTATATACAAATGCAAGAAGCCTGGGAAACAAGCAGGGAGAACTGGAAGTCCTGCCACAGTCAAGGAACTATGATGTCATTGGAATAACAGAGACTTGGTGAGATAACTCACATGACTGGAGTACTGTCATGGATGGATATAAACTGTTCAAGAAGGACAGGCAGGGCAGAAAAGGTGGGGGAGTTGCATTGTATGTAAGAGAGGAATATGACTGCTAAGAGCTCCGGTATGAAACTGGAGAAAAACCTGAGAGTCTCTGGATTAAGTTTAGTAGTATGAGCATCAAGGGTGATGTCGTGGTCGCAGTCTGCTATAGACCACCAGTCCAGGGGGATGAGGTGGACGAGGCTTTCTTCTGGCAACTAGCAGAAGTTACTAGATCGCAGGCCCTGGTTCCCATGGGAGACTTTAATCACCCTGATATCTGCTGGGAGAACAATACAGCAGTGTACAAACAATCCAGGAAGTTTTTGGAAAGCATAGGAGACAATTTCCTGGTGCAAGTGCTGGAGGAACCAACTAGGGGCAGAGCTCTTCCAGACCTGCTGCTCAGAAACTGGGAAGAATTAGTAGGGGAGACAAAAGTGGATGGGAATCTGGGAGGCAGTGAGCTTGAGATGGTCAAGTTCAGGATCCTAACACAAGGAAGAAAGGAGAGCAGCAGAATACAGACCCCGGACTTCAGAAAAGCAGACTTTGACTCCCTCAGCGAACTGATGGGCAGGATCCCCTGGGAGAATAACATGAGGGGGAAAGTAACAGAGGGGTATCCGTGTTAATCTGAATCTGTAAAAAGCAACAGAGAGTCCTGTGGCACCTTTAAGACTAACAGAAGTATTGGAGCATTAGTTTCGTGGGTGAATGCCCACTTCATCAGACGCAAGATGAAGTGGGCATTCACCCACGAAAGCTTATGCTCCAATACTTCTGTTAGACTTAAAGGTGCCACAGGACCCTCTGTTGCTTTTCATGACGGGGAAAGGAGTCCAGGAGAGCTGGCTGTATTTTTAAGAATCATTATTGAGGTTGCAGGAAAAAAATATCCAGATGTGTAGAAAGAATAGTAAATATGGCAGGCACTTGGCTTAATAGTGAAATCCTTGTTGATCTTAAACGCAAAATGAAACATACAAGAAGTGGAAGATTGGACAAATGACCAGGAAAGAGTATAAAAATATTGCTCAGGCATGCAAGAGTGAAATCAGGAAGGCCAAATCACACTTGGAGTTGCAGCTAGCAAGAGATGTTAAGAGTAACTCAAGGAAAGTGTGGGCCCCTTACTGAATGAGGGAGGCAACCTAGTGACAGAGGATGTGGAAAAAGCTAATGTACTCAATGATTTTTTTGCCTCTGTCTTCACAAAAAAGGACAGCTCCCAGACTGCTGCACTGGGCAGCACAGTATGGGGAGAAGGTGACCAGCCCTCTGTGGAGAAAGAAGTGGATCGGGACTATTTAGAAAAACTGAACGAGCACAAGTCCATGGTGCCACATGCGCTGCATCCGAAGGTACTAAAGGAGTTGGTGGATGTGATTGCAGAGCCCTTGGCCATTATGTTTGAAAACTCATGGCGATTGGGGAGGTCCCGGATGACTGGAAAAAGGCTAATGTAGTGCCCATCTTTTAAAAAGGGAAGGAGGAGGATCTGGGGAACTACAGACCAGTCAGTCTGACCTCAGTCCCTGGAAAAATCATGGAATAGGTCCACAAGGAATCAATTCTGAAGCACTTAGAGGAGAGGAGAGTGATCAGGAAAAGTCAGCATTGATTCACCAAGGGCAAGTCATGCCTGATTAACCTAATTGCCTTCTATGAGGAGATAACTGGGTCTGTGGATGAGGGGAAAGCAGTGAATGTGTTATTTCTTGACTTTAGCAAAGCTTTTGATACGGTTTCCCACAGTATTCTTGCCAGCAAGTTAAAGAGGTATGGGCTGGATGAATGGACTATACGGTGGATAGAAGGCTGGCTAGATCATCGGACTCAACGGGTATTGATCAACGGATCCATGTGTAGTTGGCAGCCCGTTTCAAGCGGAGTGCCCCAAGGGTCGGTCCTGGGGCCGGTTTTGTTCAATATCTTAATTAATTGTCTGGAGGATGGGGTGGACTGCACTCTCAGCAAGTTTGCAAATGACAGCAAACTGGGAGGAGTGGTAGATACGCTGGAGGGTAGGGATAGGATACAGAGGGACCTAGACAAATTAAAGGATTGGGCCACAGGAAGCCAGATGAGGTTCAACAAGGAGAAGTGCAGAGTCCTGCACTTAGGACGGAAGAATCCCATTCAGTCTTACAGATTAGGGACCGAATGGCTAGGCAGCAGTTCTGTAGAAAAGGACCTAGGGGTTACAGTGGATGAGAAGCTGGATATGAGTCAACAGTGTGCCCTTGTTGCCAAGAAGGCTAACGGCATTTTGGGCTGTATAAGTAGGGGCATTGCCAGCAGATCGAGGGATGTGATCATTCCCCTCTATTCGACATTGGTGAGACCTCATCTGGAGTACTGTGTCCAGTTTTGGGCCCCACACTACGAGAAGGATGTGGAAAAATTGGGAAAGAGTCCAGCGGAGGGCAACAAAAATGATTAGGGTCTGGAGCACATGACTTATGAGGGGAGGCTGAGGGAACTGGGATTGTTTAGTCTGCAGAAGAGAAGTATGAGAGGGGACTTGATAGCTGCTTTCAACTACCTGAAAGAGGACTCCAAAGAGGATGGATCCAGACTGTTCTCAGTGGTACCTGATGACAGAACCAGGAGTAATGGTCTCAAGCTGCAGTGGGGGAAGTTTAGGTTGGATATTAGGAAAAACTTTTTCACTAGGAGGATGGGGAAGCACTGGAATGGGTTACCTAGGGAGGTGGTGGAATCTCCTTCCTTAGAGGGTTTTAAGATCAGGCTTGACAAAGCCCTGGGTGGGATGATTTAGTTGGGATTTGGTCCTCCTTTGAGCAGGGTGTTGGGCTAGATGACCTCTTGAGATGCCTTCCAACCCTGATATTGATTCTATGATCCTTTAGGATTGGTAGAACTTTTTATAAAATGAACAAGATTTTCAGTAATCCCAATCATGTTTAACTGGGCTGTCTGGGAGGGAGCGCCAGGTTAGGTTGCTTCAAGGGAGCTGTGCTTTGGCCTGTGTTAGCCCAGGAAGGTATTGTAAAAGCTGTCTTGTTGCTGGCTTGGTGAATCCAAGTACTGGAATATTCACCAATTTTGAGGATTGACTGCCCCATTCTGTGCAGTTTGCCTTAACTGAGCAATCTCAGTATGCCCCCACCCCCCAAGATCATGGTTATAACTTCATATATGCCTTGCTTGTGAGAAAAGTTTCATTCAGCGATCACACCTCATTAAACATCAGAGAACCCACCCAGGTGTGAGAGACCCTAGCAGTAGCTTGACTGCAGGAAAAGATTCAGTCTGAACTCACACATCCGTGAACTGCAAAACAGAGAGACCGTGAATGCGGGGGAAGCTACATTTGGTGTTCCCAGAGTATCAGGCATCTGCTAATCAACGCAGGGAAGTGACGGCTGAGATGTTCTCAGTATGGAAAATGCTCCAAGTGGAGCAAATGCCCTGTTGGACATTACAGACTCCTCCTCACAGCAGGGAAATTCTCTCAGGGCCCTGGCTAGGGCTGGCCCTGGTGACAAACCCATTTCCTTTTTCCCAAACACATCAGGGGCATTTGGCTCCGAAGGATCCAGCTGCCCATGGCTGAGGTGAGGATACAGGAGCAGCCGAACATCAGCTGGTCAGTGACCCACTGGCTCTGCCTGGTCTAAGCAAACCCCAGGCAGAGTGGCAAAGTCCCCATGAGCCCCTCCTCCCTGCTGCAGCCTTGGCTGCTGAGCTGATGGGCTATAGGTGGAGGAAGGGGGAGAGAGAAACTCCTCCAGATGCTCCCTCTGCCGGGCTGAAGTTCCCCCCTCTCCCTTCCCCTCCCAGCCGGGATCCCCCTGCTATGGTGATGAGGAGAAAAACACTTGGGCCAGGCCCCACCTTCAGTCTAGACCCCTTTCCCCATCTTCCACCAGCCCCTGGGCGGGGCTCCCCCACTGACCTGGAACTGTCCCCTGCAGAGGGAGTGTCCCTAGGACTGGTAACTCCTCCGCTCCCCGAATCCACCAGGACATTGGTCTCTGGGGGATCAAATGTTAAGGGGGCAGGGTGATGGGTTCTGGGGAGGACACTGAGGATTGTATGGCTGGGGCTGGTGGAGCTGGGAAGCAGGGGGAGCTGGGTGCTGGGCTATCGAGTGTTTGGGGATCATGGGATAAGAGGCGAGCGAGAGCCAAGGAGTACCGAGGTGCTGCTTCTCATCACTCACCCCCTCTGCCCCTTCCCCCTGCCTCCTCTACATTCAGACAGCACCATTATCAGAGCCTGGTTTCCACATGGTCTTTTCTTCTAAGCCTGGATTTCCCACCTCTGCTACAGCAGCATCAGCCTCTGAGAAGGAAGCAGCATTGCCTAGTTGATAGAGCTCTGGCCTGGGACTCAGGAGTCTACTGGGAATAAATGAGGAGTGATCATATCAGCCTCCTAGTTTCTGTCTAGGGCAGGAAAATTGGTTGAGATTATCTAACGTGTCTCCTTTGTTCCTCCACCCCTTTTTCTAGTCCAAACTGACCCTTAGCAGTTTATTCCCATCTCCCATTAGCAAAGTGATTGTTAGAGTCACTAAGTGCCCCCTATGGAGTGAGATTGTCTCATTCCCAGACATCCTCACATTGCTCCAGATTATGCTGAAAAGCATTGAATTATTTTGTGTTGTTTCTCCCTTATACACCAGCATTCAATAGATTCTAAAAGAGCTGGAGCAGGGATAGTAAAATAATGTGGTGTTTTACCTTCTGTATTATTGCAGAGGGTTGGATTGAGTCCGGGGGATTCCCTCCTCCCCCCATCAACCTCACACGTCTTTTCTTGAACAGCCTCTGCCCAAGCCATGGAGAGTTTATCGTTTTCCCATTCTACCCCTCCACCTTCATGTGTGTCATTTACCACAGTGTCCTTTTCCACCATGCTTAGGAATCAGGGTTTGATTTCTTTGATCCTCAGTCAAGCCCCTGCGCACTTGAGACAAAAATGTCACGTTCCTGAAGGGGGAATTCAAATGAACCCCAAAGCACAGTTTGAGCTTCAATCCCTATTGCTGAAGTGGCATCTGGGGTTTTTCCAGCCAAATCCAGATAATTTGTAGATAGGAAGTTTTTGGTGAGGTTTGTCTTTTTTTCCTCTTTTTTTTCCCATTACGATAATGCTAAAACTTTTATCATTAACTGTCATAACAATAAAGGGAAGGGTAACAGCTGTCCTGTGTACAGTACTATAAAATCCCTCCTGGACAGAGACTCCAAAATCCTTCTCCCTGTAAAGGGTTAAGAAGCTCAGGTAACCTGGCTGGCACCTGACCAAAGGACCAATAAGGGGACAAGATACTTTCAAATCTTGGGGGGTGAGAAGGCTTTTGTTTGTGCTCTTTGTTTTGGGAGGGCATTCACTCTCGGGACTGAGAGGGACCAGACATCAATCCAGGTTCTCCACATCTTTCAAAACAAGTCTCTCCTATTTCAAACTTGTAAGTAAATAGCCAGGCAAGGCGTGTTAGTTTTCCTTTGTTTTCTCAACTTGTAAATGTACCTTTTACTAGAGTGTTTATCTTTGTTTGCTGTACTTTGAACCTAAGACTAGAGGGGAGTCTTCTGAGCTCTTTAAGTTTGATTACCCTGTAAGGTTAATTTCCATACTGATTTTACAGAGATGATTTTTAACTTTTTCTTTAATTAAAAGCCTTCTTTTTAAGAACCTGATTGATTTCTCCTTTTTTTAGATCCAAGGGGGTTGGATCTGTATTCACCAGGAGTTGGTGGGAGGAAGGAGGGGGAATGGTTAATTTCTCCTTGTTTTAGATCCCGGGGGGTTGGAACTGTATTCACCAGGGAATTGGTGAAGGTTTCTCAAGGCTTCCCACGGATGGGAATTCTTGGGATGGTGGCAGCGGACCAGAGCTAAGCTGGTAGTTAAGCTTAGAAGTTTTCATGCAGGCCCCTACATTTGTACCCTAAAGTTCAAAGTGGGGATACAGCCGTGACAATAACACAGCCAAATAATGCGACAGTGCAGAGTAAAGCCGGTTTAGCCTGTTCAGAAGGAAATGGGTAAAATTGTTCTCCAGATTTTGAGCCTTAAGATTCTCTTGGATTTCACTTCATGAATGGGAAAGTGGTTTGTAGCCCACCCTGGTTTGCGGGTTTTTTTCTTCTATCTGGTGAAGGCTGTTCTGCCACGTATTTTGATATTAAATTAGTTTGACAGGATGTAACTCAGAATTATTGGGGACTTCAAAAGACAAATGATCGCTTGCCAGAATGGTCCTTTCTGATTTTCTTTTCACATTTCCCTAGCTTTTGTCATGAGATTTTGTCCTTTGAACAATGAAAATGATCAGTGACATTATCTGATTAAAATATGACCATGGTAGATCATTGTTGCTACCATTGTTATATAATCAGTGAATCTTATACAAAGTGTGCTGAGTAAGGTGTCAATGGAGAGGGTGTGATTTGCTGAATATGATTATGCTATTTGTATGTATGTACCATTTTTATATTTGAGATTATGACTACTGGCTGTATACCTGTATTTCAAAAATGTTTGCTCCTGGGTAACACCCACAAGGTTTTTCACCTGTACATTTTGGAGGAATTATTCAAGTTCAGTGGCCCATCAAAAGAACACTTAACTCACAATGGCAGATGCCCACCTACGCTGCACAGACTTTCCTGTGAACGTTCCATCTGAAGTATAGGTAATGGCCTGTACTGTGAGTGACTGAGTGAAATCAGGCATGGACATGTGACTTGCCCATGTGACTCCAAACACCTCTTGTTACGGTGGTTTTTCACAGTGAGAACAATGGGATTCCCTTCACTTGAGAGAAGCTATAAAAGGCACTGGAAACATCTCCCTTTTGCCTTTTTCCTGCTCAAACCTCTGGACTATGGACTTATACTAATGGGAGCATTCTAACCAAAGGACTGAGGATTTCCAATGATTCGGAAGCCACCAGAGACTTGATTTAAGCTGGCCGTTTATTCCATCACTGCTACAAGCCTAAGCCAAGAACTTTGCATTTATTGTATGTATTTGATTCCTTTAATAAATTTTAACTCTCACCTTTCTTTCTTTTTCATAAACAAGCCTTTAGATTTTAGATACTAAAGGATTGGCAACAGTGTGATTATTGGGTAAGATCTGAGTTATATATTGACCTGGGTGTGTGGCTGGTCCTTTGGGATCAGAAGAACCTGCTGTTTCATGAAATTGGTTGTAAATAAGCAATCTTTAAGTTCAGAGGTTTTGGTGGTGATATAAGGGCTGCAATGCTTTTTGGATGTCTTGTTAGCCAGTGTGGTGAAACAGAAGTTTACTTTTGTTGCTGGTTTGATATATGTCATGGGAGAATAATCACCAGTTTTGCAGTGTGTCTGCCCCATTTCTCAGCAATTTATCCTGAATTTGGAATTTTCAGTTGTGACCCATGGAGGCACTGTTACAGGCACTGTTTGTTCTTGCGAGCCTGAGAGCTGAGGCTGAGAACTGTGAACTCACTACACATGTCCCGGATAGAGAGGAAATGTCCTACGAGTGCTCTTTGAAGTCGTCCTGAAACTCTAAAGGGCTACCAATGAAGTCCCAATAGGATTGATGTGGAGAGGGGTCGGCGTCTTCCCATTGCTGAGAGGAGGAGGGAGGGCAAATGCCTCTCATTTATTGTTAGCGCTTTTCTACCAACTTTCACTTGTTCCTCTTTCCCTGGGGCGCGTGTGTGGCTGGAGCAGCAACATACTGGGTGGGTATGAAATGCACCGTGTGGAGCTGGGCGTTGGATGGAGATGCGGCGGGGGGGATTTAGCTTTTATTTCTTGCTTCGAAAAGAATAAAGTAGAATTTAATTTCTCAAACGCCCGCTGTCCCTTGTCTTCAATAATGGGGGGAAGGGGGAAATGGTCTTTAATGGACTCTGAAGTTAGGGTGACCAGATGTCCCGATTTTATAGGGACAGTCCCGATTTGGGGTCTTTTTCTTATATAGGCTCCGATTACCCCCCACCCTCTGTCCTGATTTTTCACATGTGCTGTCTGGTCACCCTATCCCAGGTTTTCTGGCTGTCACCCATTGATGCAGTTGGGGAAAAGGCTGCTATCATTCTGGAGTGTATTAACATGTATTAACATGAGTGTTGTATGTCAGTTGCGGGAGGTCGTTGTCCCGCTCTCCTCGGGCCTAGGGAGGCCTCATCTCGAGTCTTGTGTCCAGTTCTGGGCACCACACCTTAGGAAAGATGAGGACAAATTGGATCAAGTCCTGACGAGAGCAACAAAAATGGTAAAAGGTTTAGAAAACCCGACCTGTGGAGGAAGGTTAAAAGCAGTGGGTCTATTAGTCTTGAGAAAAGCAGACTGGGGATGTTATGCAGCCATGCTAAGGGCTGGGGATCAGTTGTGACTGGGGATCAGTTGTGCTCCATGGCCACTGAAGGTAGGAGGAGAAGTAAAGAGTGTTAAACTGCAGAAAGGGAGATTTAGGTTAGAGGTTACAAAAACTTTCAACCATGTGGGTATTTAAGCTCTGGAATAGATTCGAAAGGAGCTTGTGGAATCCCCGGCATTGAACGGGGGTCGGTTGTTTGTTTTCTTTTGTTTTTTTTAAGCCCCTTAGAGGTGTTATTTTGCCATCCTTGAGATCCATAGACTGCAGGTTCTGGCTATGACGTTTTCTCAGGGATCCCCGGACTGTGAATCTCCTTGTTACCCCCCTGCCTCAGTGTGAGGGGGACGTCCTTCTGCTGAACTGGGTGTCAGTTCCCTGTCACCTCCAGCCTTCAACTCCCCAGACAAACTGCCCAAGGCTCTGCCAGTCTTTACTTTGCCTTGCAGGTTAACACGAGGCACAACCTTGTCTTGTATCAGGGGGTAGCCGTGTTAGTCTGTATCTACAAAAACAACAAAGAGTCTGGTGGCACCTTAAAGACTAACAGATTTACTTGGGCATAAGCTTTCGTGAGTAAAAACCTCACTTTGGAGCTTCTCCATCATGTCCTTCTCTAGTGTCCAGCCCCTCTCCACTGGACACTCAAATTCCCAGGTAAGCCGGCCCAAAGGGACAATACCAACTGGTTTGATTCAATAGAGGATCAGCCCCAAAATAACATCACAGCTCTGAGATATAGTTTTAGTGAAAACAAACAGGAGTTTATCAATTAAGATTTAAGAGATAATGAGTGAAGAAATAAGACCAACAGGTTACACATCGAACACCAGGTATAACAGTCTGAGTTTAACAAGTAAAATCCATGGCTAAAGCGTTCTTCCAGGGTCACCAGCCACCTTTGTTGGGATCCCCCTTTTCATGAATGCAAAACGCATTCTCCTGTTTGCTGCCTGAAGGATTGCAGGGTGCAGTTTTTGTGCCCCAGTTATAGTCCAGTAAACAACTGATGTGCCCCGCACCCATTGTTTGTTCTCCAGTGTGGTCTTTCTGTTGGTCCTATATGCAAACTGGGCCTCCAATGTGTTCACCTACAATGCTTCATATGAATGTGGGAGACAAATGAGTAGGTATCCCTTTGTCTGGCAAACCATATTTCTCACCCCTGCTTTGATTCAGACGTTAAAACATATGTCCCAGTATATAAACATAGTTCCTCAAAGATCATCTGCCCCCACTTGTTGTAAGGCTCATAAGGAACAATGTGACATGAGCCTTTATTAGAGACCTCCCATGACCATGGCAGTGCTTTAACATGCCTTGTGTGGTCGCGGTGCAGTGCTGGGAAAGAGCTCTCCCAGCGCTCTAAAAAAACCCACCTCCACGAGGGGCACTGTGTACACTGGTGCTTTACAGCACTGCAACTTGCTGCGCTCAGGGGGTTGTTTATTTTCCAAGCCCTGAGCGAGACAGTTGCAGCACAGTAAATTGCCATTATAAACAAGCCTTTAGTGACTCTAACAATCACTCTGCTAACGGGGGACTGTAATAAACCACTAAGGGTCAGTCTAGACTAGAAAAGGGGGAGGAGGAACAAAGGAGATGCACTAGCTAATCCCAACCACTTTTCCTGCCCTAGACAGACACTCAGAGGCTGATATCACTCCCCATTTATTCCCTCTCTGGAAGGCACAGATTTGTCTCAGGACACCCCACAAGCTGCTGGCAGAGTTGGGAGTAGAGCTTAGGTCTCCTGAGTCCCAGGCCAGTGCTGCTGCCCTCTCTGAGGCTGATGCTGTGTAGCAGAGGTTGGAAATCCAGGCTTCCAAGAAAAGGTCCTGTGGAAACCCATCTCTCCTAATGGTGCGGTCTCAATGGAGAATGGGCAGAGGGGTGTGACCGGGATCCTAGTGGGGAGCCAGCTATGGTCACTTAGTTAAGGTGAACTGCAAAGGATGGGGCAGAAAATCCTCATCGAACTGGTGGATATTCCAATACTTAGATTTACCAAGCCAGCATAAAACAGCTTCTTTATTACCTTACTGGTTACTCAGAAGTCCAAACAACATAGTTTCCTTAAAACGATTCAGCCACAGCCCTCCATCCAGGTACCCACGTTAAATATGATGAAAATTTCTGTAAATCTCATCTCATCGTGTAAAACAAAAGATTCTACCAATCCCAAAGGATCGGATACATTACCTCCCAGGTTAAAGAATGATTCTGATTTTAACCAAATACACGCTACAGCCAATTCTTATTAACTAAACTAAAATTTATTAAAAAACAAAAGAGAGAGAGTATGGTTAAAAGATCAATATACACGCAGACATGAGTTTAATGTGTTGAGGTGCAGATTCCTAGCAAAGATGATGAGCTTTGGGGTTGCAAAGAGTTCTTTCAGAAATAGTTCATATATTATAGTCCAATGTCCTAATCTCATATTCAGGGCGTACCAGCATAACTGGGACCTCAGTCTTGCGACTCAAACTTCCCCTGATGAAGCCTAAGCAGATCTGAGATGACAGAATCAGGACCAAGGATCTTTTCTACAATGTCATGTCTTCTTGACAAGTTGCAGTTCCTCCAGGAACAAAAGGTAATTAGCAAACTTTGAAGGAGGTACTTAGCTATAGAATTAACATAAGGCCATTTGCTTGTTCCTCCACCATTCACAGATTATTTGCTATACATTGCAAAGAGAGATGAATACAGAGATATTCCGTGTTTACAATTCATTTACGTGATAGGATGGTCTTTTGATCTCTGACCTATCAGAATCCAGCATAGACAGGGACTGTTGATTACATTGTGGACCCTACTCATACATATGTAAATTCACAAAAACACATTATCTCCCCACATGTCTTTTGAGGGTTATTTATTTTGCAGGATGTTTAACCCTTTCTAGCCATGCATCACACCCCTAAGGTAAGACAAGTGTGGAAGGCGAAATAAGAGCTCCTGGATACACCTTAAGGACCTTCCAACATTGATATGAGCTGTGTTTATATTGAATTCTTTGTAAGGCCAAGTTATTGAGGCATGCTTTGGCCCCAGCCAGGAACTTAGTCCCTACTTTGTGAAACACTTTAGTGATTCCAGGGTTTTGTCTGTGTGTTGACTTAACATAGCCATTGATGTTCTTCAGAGAGCGCTTACTCTGGCCTTCAGCCATGAAGGCTGTGAGGTGTTGTATCTCATTTTCCCCTTTTGCACAGCAGTTCAAGCTTGTAGTGGTTTTTCTGCTGTGTACTGTTTCAAGATTAGATACGGGCACTAACTGTGAAATATCAGTATCATCAGGCCTTTTCACATAAAATGTGTTGTCATGTAATGAAACCATGAAGGCTATAACCATGAAGGCTTTTACAACATAATGAGTTCCTATGTATAACTCCTAACATGTTCAAGGGTTTTTCCAAAAAGCCCTGCATATTGTTAGCATTAGCATTAGCATTAACATTAACAACAAATTTAGTACAAGTGTATATTCACAATCATTTTTGTAATCCCTTTGGCTCACTATCACTGGGGTTTTGGCATTTTAGGGTTAACCTGTCTTTATTAGCATGATAAACTTTTTCCCTTTCTCCTGTTCCTGAGGGTCAAAATCTGAACTCTTTTGTGTAACAGAATCCACTGGCTGACTGGTGAATCCTCTTTGCTAATGGCTATGGCAAGTCTTTCTCCCCCCAGTCAACCAGGTAATTTATATCAACACAGACACTAGCTAGTTTACTAGTTTTCAGATCCTCAAGCTTTACCAATTCAAAGGCTGGACTCTGTGTTAAAGAGATACCAGCCATTTTCACTAGCATGTTAGACTCAAGGTTCTTTTGTCCTTCCATTACCAACCTCTGCTTCCACATGGAATCAGATGTCAAGTCCACTTAGAGACTAAAAGTCATATTCAAATTGTCTAGAGATGAGAGTTTGCTGCTCTCCCCTGCATCCTTGTGGATTCAGTTATAAGGCTGTTCAGCTCTGAAAAACCAGGAACCCGATCTTTCCACCGTACCTGAGACACAGACATTAATGTTCCAACAACACTGTCTCCCCAACAAGCTGGCTAAGCTTATAGGGTTGTTCAAACTCCCTAAATTTTTTTTCATAAGAAATCTTTTCCAAGCTATGCACAGTGGGTCCTTCGGAAGCAAGGCCAGTGGATTCATACAGCTTTGAAAGATTCTGGTCATTAGGCACTCTAGCGAGGCGGTGTGGTTCCCTGCCACCCCGGAGAGGGAGGAGCCTCTCCGGACACCAAAGTGGGCAGAGCCAGCGAATCCTGCGTCCGTCCCCCAGAGGTCAAGGCGCAGGACAGGAAGCATAAAAGCCCAACCCCAGAGCTCACTAGAGGAGCAGTCGCCAGAGAGGCCAGTTGCCTGTGGCCTAGGTCCTGGTTGGGAGACCCCACAACCGGCGGCGGACCCGAAGACTGGCCTGAGCTGCCAACACCTGAAGCTGACCAGAGCCTGGAGGAGCTGCCAAGCCTGCCCGCCGCCAGTCACCCAGAGGAACTGCCAAGCCTACCCCTCGCCAGTTACCCAGAGGAGCTGCCAAGCCTACCCCTTGCCAGTTACCCAGAGGAGCTGCCAAGCCTACCCCTTGCCAGTTACCCAGAGGAGCCTATGGTGCTTGACCCCCTGGAGGGACACTATTCGGACCTAGTCTGGCTGCAGCACTGCCAGAGCCTACGTCAGTGTGTTGTGACCAGGATTCCCCTCCGACTCACTCAGCAGCCGGCCTTCACACCGGAGAGCTCCAGACCCAACTGCTCATGCCTCAATGTCACCAACGAGCCATAATGAAACTCGCCTGTGACATCCCGACCGCAGGGCACTTGGGCCGCGAAAAGACCCTCACCCAAATTCTGACGCGGTTCTTCTGGCCCGGTGTGCACCAGGAGGTGAGGAACTACTGTAGTTCCTGTCCGGAATGTCAGCTACCTACTCCCCCACGGACGCCCAAGGCCCCGTTGATTCCCATACCCATTGTAGAAATGCTGTTGAGCGAGTAGCCATGGATTTGGTGGGCCACTGTCTGAAAAGCATTGCTGGGTTTCAGTACATGCTGGTCATCATGGATTATGACTAAACCAACATAACATACATGATTAAAGGTTAAAACCTAAGGTAGAAAGGAAAACAGAGAGAGAGAGAAAAGGGGGGGGGTCTCACCCACTCCATGAGGCTTGAACTGGTCAGGGTTCCCAGATGATGGTGGTAGCTGAGGGTTCTGAATGTTGGAGACAGGCAGAGCCCCCAGCAGGATCAGTCAGGAGATGGAGTTCCAGTGGAACTGATGCATAGTGTGGATCTAAGCATCAGAACCCTGACTAGAGGGTGAGTAGGGATTTTTGTAGAGAAATTACAATGGTTCAAGGGAGAACACTAGCTTTGTTTATAGGTAAGCTGATGACTCAAGGGTTTTCTTTAGACTAGACAATAGGAGCTGATCACTCTTGGCTATGGGTGGTGTTTTCTTTCAGGGAGCTCACAATGCAACTAGGCTGCTTCAGTATTTGGATATCAATTAAGGATTCATTACTAGCATTGGTCTGATAACTGCTGAGCTGGGTGTGTGTCCAGGCGTAGGTTCATTAACATCCGGAGCAGAGATTCCCAGGATGCAGTGCTTCCCTGCTTTTTCTGGTCCCAGAATTCAGTGTGGTTCTCTGTTCTCCATTCTGTATGTAAATTGAGATGTCTTCCTGTCCCATCTTTCAAGCAGATGAGGCTAGGGGAGTTGTCTTTGCTCTCCATTCTGTATGCTAATGGAGATGTCTTAATCTTGTCATCCTTGTCAGGAGGGGTCTATGTGTGTCTCCCAACACCCTTCACTGCTCTCTGCAAGTTTTCTTTTTCTGATGGGTTTTGGTTTAAGCAGAGGCTGGAGGTGTCTTTCATGAGTCTGGCTGGATACTGCACCCTGGTTCCCCAGGAACACTGAGGTGTCTGGTATCACCTCTGCCCAACCCTGTCCTCTCAGAATCAGGAGATGCTGCCCCTCCCCACAACATTCCTCTTGGGCAGGATTTACAACATTCCAATTCAGGCTTAGCTTGACCGGACACTCGCAGGAGAATTCCTGTCTCTCTCTGGCTCAGATGCAGCGAGATCACAGTTCTCTGCCTCACCTTACCGGCTCTGAAGAGCAAACCCAGCATTTTCCCACCTATGTTCCTCTCCATCTGCCACCCTCTCCCCCCAGGGTCGGTGCAAAGATATTTTGCACCCTAGGCGAAACTTCCACCTTGCGCCCCCCCCTGGCACATCAGTTCATTGAGGGGCAAATCACAATGAGCCTTTATAGTCCCCAGGGGCCAGTCGTGGCCAGGGGCTGCTCCCCAGACCAGGTTTCCCCCTCCCCACCCCCTGAACTCACCTGGAGGGTGCAAAGCCCCCCATGAGCCCTCCCACCCCACTCCAGCGGCCCCGGCCCGACCCCACTCACTGGCTTTGCCGGGCTTGGGCCGCTGCAGCAGCTCGGCAGGGAGGGGCCGCCTTCCGGAGGTACGGGAGAGCCAGAGCATCCCGGTAGCGGTGGCAGTGAGCCCCAGCTGTGGAGGAACCAGCACGGTGCAGGGGGGCAGCAGCCCTGCAAAGGCAGTGGCACGGCTAGCGGGGAGCAGCCACCAGGGCCGGCTCTGGGGTTTTTGCCACCCCAAGCAGCCCCCCCCCCAAAAAGGCGCAATCGCGATCTGCAGCGGCAATTCGGCAGAGGTCCTTCGCTCTGAGCAGCAGTGAGGGACCCTCCACCAAATTGCGCGCTGAATAGCTGCACATGCCACCCCTCTCCGGAGTGGCCACCCCAAGCACCAGCTTGCCAAGCTCGTGCCTGGAGCCGGCCCTGTCAACCACACCTCCTGCCCAGGCTGCAGCCCGGTGCCCCTCCTCCCCTGGGGAGCTCCTGAACGCTGCAGCAGATGCATGTGGGCGCCAGCGCCCCATGCGACCCACGGCTGCCCACTTGCCGTGCTCAGGCTCTGCAGCTCCTGGGAGCGTGAGCCACCACCGCCGCTGCTGTTGTACGTAAAGTACTGCACAGGATCTTTTCAGGGGGAATAAGGCAAAACGCCACATTTATTAGTAATACATGTATTTATTAACACTGTATCATATGCATATAATATATTACACTTACACTCACACACACACACACACAAACACACTCCGTCTTGTTGTTACCAATTAGTTGCTCCCCTTAACTTCACTGGCCAGGTGAGTTAGATGGGGGACGGGGTGGAGCCGGGCTTCTGCCGATCCGGATCGATGCTCCCATGTTGACAAGACGAGACCCGGGGTCCTCTGCAAGACACCTCACTTTTATAGCAGCTTTCCTCTTATGCAAATTTATACCAGATTCAAACTCTGTGTCTGTGTCCATTGGTCCTTTGTGCTGCTTTCTTTTGAGTGTTGTCCCAATGCTGCAAAGAGGGTGTTTCCAAAAGAAGGTGCTTGCTTCTAACCCCTCCCCCCCTCCCGAGGCTGTCGGTATGTCTGCTTGTCTTTAATGAGCCCACTTGACACGTTTTATTGTCCTTGGGTCTGGCTCCCAGCCCCTTTCCAACAGTTGAGGCTGTCTGGAGGTGCTGCCTTCCATGCCTTGCTCATCCACACCTCATTCATTCAACAGGGCAATTGATTAAGAGTGTGGGGGGGGAGAGCTCTTGTTCTACTGCTAGCAAAAAGAAATTTTTCTTCTATCTTATTTTATCCTTAGGGGCTATAATATTATACGAAGGGCAATGCAAAGTTTCTAAATGAGGCTTTGATACAAAGTCCCATGAAAACAGAGATCACACGTGGGTAGACCCACCACAAGGTTATATGAAGAGGCACAATGTAAAGTCATATGAAAATTATCAGAGATTGATCTACATTGTCCCTCCCGGAGCAGGCTCAGGGCCCTGCGCCCTGGTGGCGGCTCACATGCCCGGGAGCCACAGAGCCCGAACCTGGTGAGTGAGGAGCCGGGGGGCCCATGGGGGCTGCCGACCGCATGCATCTGCTGCAACCTGCAGGAGCCCCTGGGTGGGGGTGTTACCCGGGGTTATTTCAACCCAAAGCTCTTGGTAACTGTTACTCTGTGCAAGGAGGTGTCAGGAAATAAATCAGGGGAGACACGGCCGGCGACCGATCGATGGCTGGCACAAACAGGACAACACAAGATTGCTTTCACTTAAAGCTAAACTTTACTAGTCTCAAGCACTTACACACGTCCGCAACAGGTTAGTAAAACACCCCCAACCCTCGATAATTACCAAAGCTCAGTGTGGCTCTCGAGTGGCACAGTGGCAGCCCATTTGCCAGTGGGGAACACAAGATGCATCCAGAGTGAGAGACCAGTCCCGAAGAGTCCCCCAGAGGAGTCCCCCTAGCTCAAGCTTTCCCCCCTTATTTATCCATTAGTAATAGAATGATATGTCCCTTTAAGAAACCTTGTTAAGTAAGCAGTTTTAATGATTGAGCAAGAGGTTCCTTCTGATTATTGATTAAGCAGGTGTGGGTCTTTCCAGAACCTGGAGCCTTGAGACCCCAATAGACATTCCTGAGGGTACATCCTGCTCTTTTCAAATGAATGTATCAGCAACTTTAACACAATTCTTATCAGGAAGGATGCGGGGTCAAGCTGCCCTTTCTGTGGCACCCAAAACCCCCTCCCCTTCTGTCTTGGCCAAGTTGAGATTGCTGAATGGATAATTTACAGCTTGCTGACAGCGTTGCTTTTAACAATAAGCCCAGGGACGGTGCAAAGAAGTTTTACGCCCTAGGCGAAATTTCCACCTTGCGCCCCCCTCTCACCCAGCTAATCCTGCCCTCCCATGGCAGCTAACCCAACTCCCCCCGGTAAATCCCCCCAGTAGCAGCTATTCCCCCTCTGCAGCTAAGCCCGCCCAGGGAGAACCCTCCCTCTCTGCGGTAGCTAACCCTGCCCAGGGAGCACCCCCCCAGCTCACCTCGGCTCCGCCTTCTCTGTTGAGCATGCGGGCGCCGCTCTAATTCTCCTCCCCTCCCAGGCTTGCGACACTGATTGGAGGAGACTTAGAGCAGGGGCTGTGTGCTCAGCGGAGAAGGCAGAGTGGAGGTGATATGGGGCGGGCAGCGGTTCCCCTGTGCGTCCCCCGTTACTGCAGGCGGCCCTCCCCGCGTCCTCGCTCCCGTCCCAGCTCACCTTCACTCCACGTCCTCGCAGGGGTGGCATGTTTGTAGAAATTTTGGTGGTACCCAGAACCCGCTCCTGCCCAAACTCCGCCCCCCACCTGCTCAAGGCTCTGGGAGGGAGTTTGGGTGAGGGAGGAGGTTTGGGGTGCAAGCCCTAGGCTGGGGCAGGGGATTGGGGTGCAGACTCTGGGAGGGAGTTTTG
The DNA here is from genome assembly GCF_027887155.1 of Malaclemys terrapin pileata. Classification (NCBI taxonomy): domain Eukaryota; kingdom Metazoa; phylum Chordata; order Testudines; family Emydidae; genus Malaclemys; species Malaclemys terrapin. The sequence continues at coordinate 39,721,700 of NC_071517.1, read as the reverse complement.
GGATGGGAGGGGTGCAGAGGGATGGGGTGCAGGGGTGAGGGCTGTGGGGTGTGGCTGCAGATAAGGGGTTTGGAGTGTGTGAGGGGCTCAGGGTGAGAGTAGTGGTGTAGGGGGTGAGGGCTCTGTCTGGGGCTGGGGATACGGTGTTTGGGGTGCTGGAGGGGCTCAGGGGCCAGGCAGAGAGTGCAGTGGGGGTGAAAGCTCTGGCTAGGGGTGTGGGTGCTGGGGTCAGGCAGAGCTGGGGATGAATTTGGGGTGCAGGCAGGCTGCTCTGGGACAGGGGCCAGAGAGGAGGACTCTCCCAGCTCTTTCCCTGCCAGCAGCAGCAAGCTCTGGGATACGAGCCCCCCTTTCCCGCCCCCCCAGCAGCACACTCACCCCCACCACTGTCACTGCATGTGCTCCTAGGGTCCCTCTCAGGTTCTGGAATCTCCCTCGCCTCCCCCATGGTAGGGCGCTGTGTGTGCCTCCTCCCCTTGGGGCAGGAGCAGTGACTGTGGCCAGGGGGGTCCCCTGTGCTGCTGGAGGGTCCCATTGGAAAATGAAAGGGTCTGAGGGGGAAAGGCAGGCTCAGAGTCAGTCTGCCCTGGCAGTGGAAAAGGGGGGCAGTAGGACACTGCAGCAGCAGTTGTTGCAGGGAAGCAGCATGGAGGAAACAAAGACAGACAAAAAGAAGAACAGGAGTACTTGTGGCACCTTAGAGACTAACAAATTTATTAGAGCATAAGCTGTTACTCTGAAACTTGTCATTATGAAAGACAGACAGGTTCTGCTCCCGGATAGAGACTCCAGGGACCAGTGAAAGACGAGCAGGGGGTGGGGCAGCAAGTCGGGGCCAGGGGACACTCGGGGAAGTCTTGGCAGGGCTGCAGATGGGGCCGGGGGGGACACACGGCCCCAAGTACTGCTGGAGTTGGGCCCTTGGCTCTGAATATTGCTCGTGCCCGAGCACCATGCACCACGTGGATATGGAACTGAGCCTGCTTTTATGCGCCCCCAACCACCAGGCGCCCTAGGTGGTTGCCTAGTTTGCTTAATGGTTGCACCAGCCCTGAATAAGCCATAGTGGTTTTAGGCACTTTACTGGTTTGTCAAAGTCTCCCCGTACAGGGGCATGCCAGGCCGCAGCCTGGGGAGGAGGGGCGCAGGGCACGGCTGCTCCCCACTAGCCGCGCCACCATCTTTGCAGGGCTGCTGCCCCCTGTGCCGTGCTGGCTCCTCCATGGCTGGGGCTCACCGCCCCCACAAACCGACGCTCTGTCTCTCCGGTGCCTCCAGAAGGCGGCTCCTCCCTGCCGAGCCAGAACACGCTTTATTAGGGTTACCATATTTCAACAATCAAAGAGAACGGGGGGAGAGCCCCATCCGAGCCCTGCCCCCATCCACTCCCTCCCACTTTCCGCCCCCCTCAGAACCCCCAACCCCCCCTGCTCCTTTTCCCCTGACTGCCCCCTCCTGAGCCCCCCTCGCACTCTAACTGCCCCCCTAGGACCGGATCCCCTAGCTGTCCCCTGGCTGCCCCAACCCTTATCCACACCCCCGCCACCAGACAGACCCCTGGGACTTCCACACCCCATCCAACCACTCCCCGCCCCCTGACAGACACCCCCCAGAACTCCCAATCCATGCAACCCTCCCCCCGCCCCGACAGCCCCCCCAGAACTCCCGACCCATCCAACCCTCCCCCGCCCCCTGACAGCCCCCCCAGAACTCCCAACCCATCCAAGTCTCCCTCCGCCCCCTGACAGTCCCCCAGACCTCCCGATCCATCCAACCCTCCCTGACAGCCCCCACTCCAGAGCTCCCGACCCATCCAACCCTCCCCCACCCCTGACAGCCCCCGCAGAACTCCCGACCCATCCAACCCTCCCCCCACCCCCTGACAGCCCCCCAGAGCTCACGACACATCCAACCCTGCCCCCCACTCCCTGACAGCCACCCGGATTCCCCTTGCCACCATGGCGCTCCCACCGCTGGCTCCACGTGGAGCCAAAACAGGCAGGCTGCAGAGCCCACAGCCCCTCTCCTGCAGGGTGCTGGTGATGCAACGCTGAGGCAAGAGGAGGGGGGAGCGGGGGAGGGACTCTGCCTGCTGGAGGCCAATGGGAGCGGCTAAATCAGGCCCAGGTGCCCAATCAGCCACGCTGCACTCTGAGTGAGGGGAAGGGAGGAGAGGGAGGAAAAATCTCGGACGCCCCCAACCACTTGGTGCCCTAGGCGACCGCCTAGTTCGCCTAGTGGTTCCACTGGCCCTGTCTCCCCCTCCTGGCTATGTCTCACATCACTGCAGGGATCAGGCGGGAATTTCATTGTCCATTTCAGTGTCTGCCTCTGGGAGTGTGAATCTAGCTCGCACCCTCAGTGTTTGTTCATTGTCATTGTTCAAAGAAAACAATCACACAACAAGGGGTAGAAAAAGCTCAAAAATAAATTAGAAAAGGACTGTTCTGGCAAATGAACATTTGCCTCAAGAAGCCCTCAAAAAATCTGAGCTACATCCTGTCACACTAATCTAATATCTAAGTATGTGACCAAATGGCCTTTGGGAACAGAGAAAAGCCCACAATCCAGGGCAGATTATAAAACACTTTCACATTCATAAAGTGAAATCCCAGAGAATCTGAAGACTCAAAATCCAGAAAATAATTACGCATTTTCAACTAAAGGGGCTAAACCCGCTTTACTTCTCATCTCATGAGTTAGTCCTGGTAGTTAAAAAGTTTCAACAGCATCATAAAAAAAAAAGAACACCTTCCCATCTACAAATGATCTGGACTAGCCTAGACAAAAACTGGAATTAATTTTACCAATAGATGAAAACAGGGCTATAAGATCAGAAATGTCAAAATGTGCCTTCAGATTCATTTGAATTCCCTTCCTAGTTTGTGACACTTCCTTTTCCAGCCCTGACTTAGGATGATAGACATCAGAACTGTGATTCCTAGGGCTGGTCTACACTACGACTTTAATTCGGATTTATCAGCGTTAATTCGAATTTACCCTGCAACCGTCCACACAACGACGCCATTTATTTCGAAATAAAGGGCCCTTTAAATCGATTTCTGTACTCCACCCCGACGAGCGGAGTAGCGCCAAAATCGATTTTAACATTTCGAATTAGGGATAGTGTGGCCGCAATTCGATGGTATTGGCCTCCGGGAGCTATCCCACAGTGTATCATTGTGACCGCTCTGGACAGCAATCTAAACTCGGATGCACTGGCCAGGTAGACAGGAAAAGCCCCGGGAACATTTGAATTTCATTTCCTGTTTGCCCAGTGTGGACAGCACAGGTGACTACAGATAGCTCATCAGCACAGGTAACCATGCAGGCCGAAAATCGAAAAAGAGCACCAGCATGGAGCGTACGGGAGGTACTGGATCTGATCGCTATATGGGGAGAGGATTCAGTGCTAGCAGAACTTCGTTCTAAAAGACGAAATGCCAAAACTTTTGAAAAAATCTCCAAGGGCATGATGGAGAGAGGCCACAATAGGGACTCAGATCAGTGCCGCGTGAAAGTCAAGGAGCTCAGACAAGCCTATCAAAAAACAAAGGAAGCAAACGGTCGCTCTGGGTCAGAGCCGTGGACATGCCGCTTCTACGCCGAGCTGCATGCAATTCTATGGGGGGCAGCCACCACTACCCCACCTGTGATCGTGGATTCCGGGTCGAGGATAGTCTCATCAGCTACACCTGAGGATTCTGCGGATGGGGAAGAGGAAGAGGAGGAGGATGAGCTTGCAGAGAGCACACAGCACTCCATTCTCCCCAACAGCCAGGATCTTTTTCTCAGCCTGACTGAAGTACCCTCCCAACCCTCCCAAGCCAGTATCCAAGACCATGACCCCATGGAAGGGACCTCAGGTGAGTTTACCTTTTAAAATATAAAACTTGTTTTAAAAGCAAACGGTTTTTAATGATTACTTTGCCCTGAGGACTTGGGATGCATTCGCGGTCAGTTCAGCTACTGGAAAAGTCTGTTAACGTGTCTGGGGATGGAGCGGAAATCCTCCAGGGACATCTCCATGAAGCTCTCCTGGAGGTACTCCAAAAGCCTTGCCACAAGGTTTCTGGGCAGTGCAGCCTTATTCCGTCCTCCATGGTAGGACACTTGACCACGCCATGCTTGCAGCAAGTAATCTGGTATTATTGCCTGACAAAGCCTGGCAGCGTATGGTCCCAGTGTTTGCTGGCATTCAAGCAACATCCGTTCTTTATCTTGTTGTGTAATCCTCAGGAGAGTGATATCACTCATGGTAACCTGATTGAAATACGGGAACTTAATTAAGGGGACAGAAGTGGCCGTTCCTACTGGGCTGTTTGCCTGTGGCTGAAAATAAATCCTTCCCTGCAGTTAGCCAAGCGCAGATGGGAAATTGGCCCTGAGCTTTTCGCGTTTGGCTAGCAGGGATCTTCCCTGTTACCAGCCACGCGAATCAATAATGAACGCAAGCGACCTTTTAAGCGGCCAAATACACATTCTACCACCATTCTGCACTTGCTCAGCCTGTAGTTGAACAGCTCCTGACTCCTGTCCAGGCTGCCTGTGTATGGCTTCATGAGCCATGGCATTAAGGGGTAGGCTGGGTCCCCAAGAATAACTATTGGCATTTCAACATCCCCAACGGTTATTTTCTGGTCCGGAAAGTAAGTCCCTTGTTGCAGCCCTTTAAATAGAGTAGTGTTCCTGAAGACGCGAGCGTCATGAACCCTTCCCGGCCAGCCCGCGTTGATGTTGGTGAAACGTCCCTTGTGATCCACAAGTGCTTGCAGCACCATTGAAAAGTACCCCTTGCGGTTTATGTACTCGGTGGCTTGGTGCTCCGGTGCCAAGATAGGGATATGGGTTCCATCTATCGCCCCACCACAGTTAGGGAATCCCATTGCAGCAAAGACATCCACTATGGCCTGCACATTTCCCAGAGTCACTAACTTTCGTAGCAGCACCTGAGTGATTGCTTTGGCTACTTGCATCACAGCAGCCCCCACAGTAGATTTGCCCACTCCAAATTGATTCCCGACTGACCGGTAGCTGTCTGGCGTTACAAGCTTCCACAGGGCTATCGCCACGTGCTTCTCAACTGTGAGGGCTGCTCTCATCTTGGTATTCTGGCATTTCAGGGCAGGGGACAGCAAGTCACAAAGTTCCATGAAAGTGCCCTTACGCATGGGAAAGTTCCCCAGCCACTGGGAATCATCCCACACCTGCAACACTATGCGGTCCCACCAGTCTGTGATTGTTTCCCTTGCCCAGAATCGGCGTTCCATGGATAGAACCTCCCCCATTAACAACATGATCTCCAAAGCACCGGGGCCCATGGTTTCACAGAATTCTGTGTCCGTGTCCATGTCCATGTCCTCATCATGCTTGTCGCTGCGCTGCCGCCGCCGCTGCCTCCTCGCCTAGTTTTTCTGGTCTTGGCTCAGCATAAACTCCACGAGAACGCGCGAGGTGTTTACAATGTTCATGACTGCTGTCTTGAGCTGAGCGGGCTCCATGCTTGCCGTGGTATGGAGTCTGCAGTGTTCACACAGAAAAAAGGCACGAAATGGTTGTCTGCCATCCGTTGCTTTCATGCAGGGAGAGAGGGAGGGAGGAGGTGAGGCTGTACCCAGAACCACCTGCGACGATGTTTTTTGTCCCATCAGGCACTGGGATCTCAACCCAGAATTCCAATGGGCGCAGGAGACTGCGGGAACTATGGGATAGCTATGGGATAGCTACCCACAGTGCAACGCTGCAGAAATCGATGCTAGCCCCGGTACTTGGACGCACACCGCCGAATTAATGTGCTTAGTGTGGCCGCATATACATTTTGACTTTATACAATCTGTTTCCCAAATTCGAATTATATAAATTCGGATTAATCCCGTAGTGTAGACATACCCCTAGGCATGGAGAGCCAGGGACATGGTGGAAAGTGATTCTGTGGGAGGTGGAGGGGTAGAAAAGGGCCAGGATAAAACTCTCCATTGCTGGGACAGAGGCTGCTGTGTGGAGAGTGGAGGGTGATGGTGTTGGGGGAAGGAGGGAATCCCTCGGACTCACCCCATCAACCTGAAATAGCACAGAAGCTAAAACACCACATTTTACTGTCCCTGCTCCCATTTTTTTTTAGTATATGTTGGATTCTAGCCCATAAGGGAAAAAATGTACGAACACTCAAAGTTTTTTACCAGGGCCTAGAGTAATGTGAGACTATCTGGGAATGAGACAATCTGGCCCCAAAGGGGGAAATCAGGGACTAACGATCATTCGGCTAATCGGCGGTGATCAAAATAGATAAGATGCTCCAGGTTGGTTTGTCACGCTCTCTGGAGTGTTTCACAGCTATAAGTGCCAACCTCTGGGCAGACTGGCAGAAAACCAGGCAGACACCCCAAGCTGGTAATGTGTTCTGTAATTAGATTTCATGAAACTAGTGACAAATGTGAACTCCTGCATCACTATCCCAGTCTTACCCTAGTCTCACAGACTGTCCCCTCAGACTTTCCAGTCTAAGACAACTCAGGTAGCCAAATATACAGTAAACTAACTAAAGGTTAATCTGCTAAGAAAAGAAAGCGAGAGTTATTACTACACAGCAGCAGCTGCTAACTGCCTTTTGGCGGTAGACGGTGCAGTAGACTGGTAGCCTTCATCGGCGATCTGGGTGCTGGCAGCCGTGGGGCTTGCCTTTTGGCAGTAAATGGTGTATTACGACTATTAGCCGTCCTATTACAAGTCGGGTCATCGCACGTTAGCAGAGTCTTCCCCGAGCAGCCGATTGTGCAATAGGCCTGAAGACCATCGTCATACGCCGCCCCGTATTTGCTGCCAAGCACCCAGAAAGATGCCGAGGGCTATCAGTCACGCTGCACCATCGTCTTAAGATGTAAAAAATAGATTTGCTCTGTATTCATTTGCTTCCCCCTCCCTCCGTCAAATCAACGGCCTGCTAAGCCCAGGGTTTTCAGTTTAATCTTTGGTGGGGACCATTCTGTGTGACAGTTGTTTGTGTTTCTCCCTGATGCACAGCCACCGTTCTTGATTTTAATTCCCTGTGCCTGTACGCCATGTCGTCACTCGGCCCGCCCTCCCTCCTTCCCCTAGTCCGTCAGATACTACGTTTGCGCCACAGCTCAGAGAGCCGAGAAGCGGTTCGCGCCTTTTCTTTGAATTCTGGGTTGAGAGCCCAATGCCCGGATGATGCAAAACAGTGTCGCGGGCGGTTCTGGGTACATGTCGTCAGGCCCCTCCCCCCTTGTCACAGCAACGCAGACAATAGATTCGCGCCTTTTTACCTGGGTTACCTGTGCAGACAACATACCACGGCAAGCATGGAGCCCGCTCAGCTCAGCTGAGCTCACCGTCACCATATGTCCTCTGGGTGCCGGCAGACGTGGGACTGCATTGCTACACAGCAGCAGCTGCTAACTGCCTTTTGGCGGTAGACGGTGTAGCATGAGTGATAGCCATGGGGCTGGCAGCCGTAGGGCTGCATTGCACCAGCCACTTGCCAGGCGATGGTATATTATGACTGGTACCCGTCATCGTCGTATTGGTGTGGCTGTCAATCATGGCCACCTGGGCAGACATGCTACTGTTTCGATGATGATGGCTACCAGTCGTAATATACTATTTTCTGCCAATTGCCCAGTATTGTCTGCTAAGCACCCAGAAGTGGCCGAGGGCGATGCTGGGTGCTGGCGGACGTGGGGCTGGCAGACGTGGGGCTGCACTGCTACACAGCAGCAGCCCCTTGCCTTTTGGCAGATGATGGTATTTTATGATTGGTATCCGTCATCATCGTACTGGAGAGGCTATCACTCATGCTGCACCGTCGGCTGCCAGCTTAAGATGTAAAAAATAGATTTGTTCTGTATTCATTTGCTTCCCCTTCCTCCGTGAAATCAATGGCCTGCTAAGCCCAGGGTTTTCAGTTTAATCTTTGGGGGGACCATTCTGTGTGACAGTTGTTTGTGTTTCTCCCTGTTCCTGTACCTGTATGCCATGTCGTCACTTGGCCCTCCCTCCCTCCCGCCCTCCCTCCTTCTCCTGGTCCATCAGATACTACTTTCGCGCCTTTTTTCTGACCAGGCGCCATAGCTAGCACTGGGATCATGGAGCCCGCTCAGATCACCGCGGCAATTATGAGCACTATGAACACCACGCGCATTGTCCTGGAGTATATGCAGAGCCAGGACATGCCAAGGCGAAACCCGGACCAGGCGAGGAGGCGATTGCAGCGCGGCGACGAGAGTGATGAGGAAATTGACATGGACATAGACCTCTCACAAGGCACAGGCCCCAGCAATGTGGAAATCATGGTGTCACTGGGGCAGGTTGATGCCGTGGAATGCCGATTCTGGGCCCGGGAAACAAGCACAGACTGGTGGGACCGCATCGTGCTGCAGGTATGGGATGATTCCCAGTGGCTGCAAAACTTTCGCATGCGTAAGGGCACTTTCATGGAACTTTGTGACTTGCTTTCCCCTGCCCTGAAACGCCAGGATACCAAGATGAGAGCAGCCCTCACAGTTGAGAAGCGAGTGGTGATAGCCCTGTGGAAGCTTGCAACGCCAGACAGCTACCGGTCAGTCGGGAATCAATTTGGAGTGGGCAAATCTACGGTGGGGGCTGCTGTGATCCAATTTGCCAGGGCAATGAAAGACCTGGTGATAGCAAGGGTAGTGACTCTGGGCAACGTGCAGTCAATAGTGGATGGTTTTGCTGAAACGGGATTCCCAAACTGTGGCGGGGCCATAGACGGAACCCATATCCCTATCTTGTCACCGGAGCACCAAGCCACCGACTACGTAAACCGCAAGGGGTACTTTTCAATGCTGCTGCAAGCCCTGGTGGATCACAAGGGACGTTTCACCAACATCAACGTGGGATGGCCGGGAAAGGTACATGATGCTCGCGTCTTCAGGAACTCTGGTCTGTTTCGAAAGCTGGAGGAAGGGACTTTCTTCCCGGACCAGAAAGTGACCATTGGGGATGTTGAAATGCCTATCGTGATCCTTGGGGACCCAGCCTACCCCTTAATGCCATGGCTCATGAAGCCGTACACAGGCAGCCTGGACAGGAGTCAGGACCTGTTCAACTACAGGCTGAGCAAGTGCCGAATGGTGGTGGAATGTGCATTTGGACGTTTAAAAGCGCGCTGGCGCAGCTTACTGACTCGCTCAGACCTCAGCGAAAAGAATATCCCCATTGTTATTGCTGCTTGCTGTGCGCTCCACAATATCTGTGAGAGTAAGGGGGAGACCTTTATGGCGGGGTGGGAGGTTGAGGCAACTCGCCTGGCCGCTGATTACGCGCAGCCAGACACCAGGGCGGTTAGAGGAGCACAGCAGGGCGTGGTGCACATCAGAGAAGCTTTGAAAACGAGTTTTGTGACTGGCCAGGCTACTGTGTGAAACTTCTATTTGTTTCTCCTTAATGAACCCTCCAACCCCCCCCCCCCCCGCGACCCGGTTCACTCTACTTCCCTGTAAACCAACCACCCCACCCCACCCTCCCCTCCCCCTTGCAGAGGCAATAAAGTCATTTTTTTTTAACATTCATGCATTCTTTATTAGTTCCGTACAGAGGTAGGGGGATAATTGCCAAGGTAGCCTGGGATGGGTGGGGGAGGAGGGATGGAAAAGGACACACTGCATTTTAAAACTTTAAGTCTTATTGAAGGCCAGCCTTCTGATGCTTGGGCGATCATCTGGGGTGGAGTGACTGGGTGGACGGAGGCCCCCCCACCGTGTTCTTGGGCGTCTTGGTGAGGAGGCTATGGAACTTGGGGAGGAGGGCTGTTGGTTACACAGGGGCTGTAGCGGCGGTCTCTGCTCCTGCTGCCTTTCCTGCAACTCAACCATACGCTCGAGCATATCAGTTTGATGCTCCAGCAGACAGAGCATTGCCTCTTGCCGTCTGTCTGCAAGCTGACGCCACCTATCGTCTTCAGCCCGCCACTTGCTCTGTTCATCCCGCGATTCAGACCGCCACCTCTCCTCTCATTCATATTGGGCTTTTCTCATCTCCGACATTGACTGCCTCCACGCATTCTGCTGTGCTCTATCAGCGTGGGCGGACATCTGCAGCTCCGTGAACATCTCGTCCCTCGTCCTACGTTTTCTCTTTCTAATGTTCACGAGCCTCTGCGAAGGAGAAACATTTGCAGCTGGCGGAGGAGAAGGGAGAGGTGGTTAAAAAAGACACATTTTAGAGAACAATGGGTACACTCTTTCATTACAAGGTTGCATATTTCGGCTTGCAGGCAGCCATCGTAGGCCACAGTGTTTTGGCTTTTTTAACCTTCTTAACATGCGGGAAAGGTTGCAAACAGCAGCGCATTTCCCATATCAAGGATGAATTGGGTTGTCCATTTAAAATGGGGTTTCAATGTAAAAGGAGGGGGCTGCGGTTTGCCGGTTAACATGCGGCACAAACACAAGTAAACCACCCCCCCCCCACACACACACGATTCTCTGGGATGATCACTTCACCCCTCCCCCCACCGCGTGGTTAACAGCGGGGAACATTTCTGGTCAGAAGAGCAGGAACGGGCGCCTCTGAATGTCCCCTTAATAAAATCACCCCATTTCAACCAGGAGAGCTTTCTGGAGATGTCCCTGGAGGATTTCCGCTCCATCCCCATACACGTTAACAGACTTTTCCAGTAGATGTACTGGCCGCGATTGCCAGGGCAAAGTAATCATTAAACACGCTTGCTTTTTTTTTGTAATGTTTACAAATAGTTACAAAGTTACACTCACCAGAGGTCTCCTGTGTGCCCTGAGGGTCTTGGGTGAGTTCGGGGGTTACTGGTTCCAGGTCCAGGGTCACAAACATATCCTGGCTGTTGGGGAAACCGGTTTCTCCGCTTCCTTGCTGCTGTGAGCTACCTAATGTACCTCCATCCTCATCTTCCTCATTCCCCGAACCATCTTCCCTGTGTGTTTCTCCAGTGAGAGAGTCATAGCACACGGTTGGGGTAGTGGTGGCTGCACCCCCTAGGATCGCATGCAGCTCCGCGTAGTAGCGGCAAGTTTGCGGCTCTGCCCCGGACCTTCCGTTTGCTTCTCTGGCTTTGTGGTAAGCTTGCTGTAGCTCCTTAATTTTCACGCGGCACTGCTGTGTGTCCCTGTTATGGCCTCGGTCCTTCATGGCCTTGGAGATCTTTTCTAATACTTTTCCATTTCTTTTACTGCTACGGAGTTCAGCTATCACTGCTTCATCTCCCCATATGGCGAGCAGATCTCGTACCTCCTGTTCGGTCCATGCTGGAGCTCTTTTGCGATCCTGGGAGGACTCCATCACGGTTACCTGTGCTGATGAGCTCTGCGGGGTCACCTGTGCTCTCCACGCTGGGCAAACAGGAAATGAAATTCAAACCTTCGCGGGTCTTTTCCTGTCTACCTGGTCAGTGCATCTGAGTTGAGAGTGCTGTCCAGAGCGGTCACAATGAAGCACTGTGGGATAGCTCCCGGAGGCCAATAACGTCGAATTCCGTCCACACTACCCCAATTCCGACCCGCAAAGACCGGTTTTATCACTAATCCCCTCGTCACAGGTGGTGTAAAGAAACCGGTTTAAAGGACCCTTTAAGTCGAAAGAAAGGGCTTCGTTGTGTGGACGTGTCCAGGCTTAATTCGGTTTAACGCTGCTAAAGTCGACCTAAACCCGTAGTGTTAGAGAAAACAGGTTGACAGGGTCACTACACACGTGGGCTTTTCCTCTCATGGCAGAGAGTGAGGAACGCATTTTGAGTCTTTGACCTCCGAGTCTCACACACAACGCCCACTTGCTTTGAAATTAGCTGTTTTCTGTTCAGGTTCTTCATTTTCATTCCACAAGGCTTCTTCCTTGTTTGATGGGTTATACACAATGCAAATGTTTGCTACTACATTATAACAAGATATAGCTAGGTGAAAAAAATGCAAGTAACATCCTATTAGTTGTCATGAAGTTTAAACGCCAACTACACACTTATACATTTAACAATCACTTTGGTCTACCCTATCCTAATACACAAGTAAATTGGCCTAGGGCTCTGGCACGAGCTGGCACCTGCTCCGCCAGCGTCATACAGTTTACATCAAAAAACCTGGAGGAGGGATATAGAGATGCCCTGGCTAATCCCGACCACATTTCCTACCATAGAGAGAAACTCAGATACTGATGCTACATAGGCAGAGGTGAGACCTCCAGGTGTCCCACAAAAGGCTCTGTGGGAATCAACACATCTCAGTGGTGCTGTCTGAATGCAGCGGGGGCAGGGAGAGGAGGCAGAGGGTGTAAGTGAGGAGAGGCAGCAGTTCTCTACTTCTGTGCTCTCCCTCGCCTCTTATCCTATGCTCCCCAAACACTCAATACCCCAGCACCCAACTCCTCCTGCTTCCCATCTCCCCCAGTCCCAACCATTCAATCCCCAGTTTCTTCCCCCTAACCCATCGGCCTGGTCGCTCAATATTTGATCCCCCAAAGCCCAGCACGATAGGGCATTTGGGGAGGTGAGGAGTTACCAGCCCCCAGGAACACTCCCCCTGCAGGGAATAGCCCCAGGTCATTGGGGAACCCAGCCCAGGGGATGGTGGAAGGTGGGGGGGACAGGTGTCTAGAATGAAGGTGGGGCCTGGCCCAAGTGTCCATGTCCTCATTTCCATGGTAGGGGGATCCCGGATGGGCGGGGAAGGGAGAGGGGGGAACTTCAGTCAGGCACAGAGAGCATCTGGAGGAGTTTCTCTCCCCCTCCCCGCACCTGTGGCCCATCAGCTCAGCAGCAAGGGCTGCAGCAGGGAGGAGGGGCTGATCGGGGCTTCTCCTCGTCTGCGTGGGGTTTGCTTAGACCCAGCAGAGCAGGACCGGTGCAACCATTTAGGTGACCTAGGCGGTCACCTAGGGCACCAGGATTTAGGGGGCACCAATTTTTCCGGCAGCGACCGTGGTGGCGAAATCTTCGGCCGCCATGGTTGCCGCTGGCATTTAGATGCAGGGAGCTTGGGCAGTGGAGTGCGGCGAGGGCCGCCTGCAGAAAGGGGGGAGGCAGCACGCAGGGGGACTCCCCGCCCCAGCTCACCCCTGCCCCACCTCCTCCCTGAGCACGCCATCGCTGGTTCACTTCTCCCACTTCCCAGGCTTGCGGTGTCTAAGCTGACTGATGCCACAAACCTGGGAGGTGGGAGAAGTGAAACAGCGACGGTGTGCTCGGGGAGGAGGCGGAGCTGGGGTGAGCTAGGGTGGGCGGGGGGTGCCTTAGGGCGGAGGAGGGTAGCTGCCACAGGGGGGGCGCCTCAGGATGGGGGCTCGAGGATGGGGGTGGTGCGCAAGGTGGAAGTTTCGCCTAGGGCGTAAAACATCCTTCCACCGGCCCTGAGACAGAGCCAGAGGGTCACTGACCAGCTGATGCTTGGCTGCTGCTGGATCCTCACCTCAGTGATGGGCAGCTGGATGTTTGGGAGCCAAATACCCCTGATGTGTGTGGGAACGAGGAAACAGGTTTGTCACCAGGGCCAGCCCTAATCAGGGCCCTGAGAGAATTTCCCTGTGGTGAGGAGGAGTCTGTAATGTCCAACAGGGCGTTTGCGCCACTTGGAGCATTTCCCACACTGAGAACATCTCAGCAGTCACTTCCCTGTGTTGATTTGCAGATGCCTGATACTCTGGGAACACCAAATGAAGCTTCCCCGGCATTCAAGGTCTCTCTGTTGTGCAGATCACTGATGTGTGAATTTGGATTGAATCTTTTCCTGCAGTCAAGCCATTCCTAGGGTCTCTCACACCTGGGTGGATTCTCTGATGTTTAATGAGGTGCGATCGCTGAATGAAACTTTTCTCACAGGCAAGGCATATATGAAATTGTGACCATGATCTTGGGGGCTGGGGTCATACTGAGATTGCTCATTTAAGGCAAACTGCAAAGAATGGGGCAGTCAATCCTCAAAATTGGTGGATATTCCAACACTTCGATTCACCAAGCCAGCAACAAGACAGCTTTTACAATACCTTACTGGGCTACACAGGCCAAAGCACAGCTCCCTTGAAGCAACCTAACCCGGCGCTCCCTCCCAGACAGCCCAGTTAAACATGATGGGGATTACTGAAAACATTGTTCACTTTATAAAAAGTTCTACCAATCCCAAAGTATCATATAATCATAGAATATCAGGGTTGGAAGGGATCTCAGGAGGTCTTCTAGCCCAACACCCTGCTCAAAGCAGGACCAAATCCCAACTAAATCATCCCAACCAGGCCTTTGTCAAGCCTGACCTGTGACGTTGTGCAGTCTATATGGTCTTATAAAAACTTGATAATAAGTCAATATAATGTAACTGAGCTGGTTTTAGAGAAAATACGGTAATAAGTGAATGTAACGTAACTGGGATATGCTTCATGCAAAAGGTCTCTTGTAAGGTATCATTACAAAGCTTATAATCTACTGAGTATGATCATCTGATTTGTATAAATGTACCACTCTTGTAGCTAAAACTAGAAATATAAAATGTAACTCTGAGGGCCTATTGTAATTGTGTAAAGTGTGGACCATTAATGATGGTTTGGAATCTTGATGACTCCCATTGTCTGCAGATGGCTGTATTTACCTGTGAGTCTTCCTGTATATGTGTGTGCTGGCAAATGAGTAATGAAGTCTTGCAGTGACATGTGATCATGTCACCTGAACTGGAATCCATCTTTAACCTGGTGCTTTTCCAGTGAGGGGGGGTGGAAACCCAGAGAGACAAAGAATTCCCGCCTTATGCAAAAGATATATAAAGGGGGGAAGAGAAGAGAGGGGGAGAGAAGCCATCATGAAGAATCCCCTAGCTACCACCTGAGCTGCAACAAGAGCTGTACCAGGGGAAAGAATTGTGCCCAGGCCTGGAAGGTGTCCAGTCTGAGAAAAACTTACTGAAACATCTCTGAGGGTGAGATTATCTGTATTTAGTTTGATTAGGCATAGATTTGCGCATTTTATTTTATTTTGCTTGGTGACTTACTTTGTTCTGTCTGTTACTACTTTGAACCACTTAAATCCTACTGTCTATATTTAATAAAATCACTTTTTATTTAGTAATTTACTCAGAGTATGTATTAATACCTGGGGGAGCAAACAACTGTGCATATCTCTCTATCAGTGTTATTGAGGGCGAACAATTTATGAGTTTGCCCTGCATAAGCTTTATGCAGGGTAAAACGGATTTATCTGGGTTTAGACCCCATTGGGAGTTGGGCATCTGAGTGCTAAAGACAAGCACGCTACTGCGAGCTGTTTTCAGGTAAACTTGCAGCTTTGGGACAAGTGATTCAGACCCTGGGTCTGTGTCTGGAGCCAGACAGGAGTGTCTGGCTCAGCAAGACAGGGTGCTGGAGTCCTGAGCTGGCAGGGAAAACAGAAGCAGGGGTAGTCTTTGCACATCGGGTGGCAGTTCCCAAGGGGGTTTCTGTGATCCAACCCGTCACAGCACAGGACCAAATCCCAACTAAATCATCCCAACCAGGCTTTTGTCAAGCCTGACCTTTAAAACCTCTAAGGAAGGAGATTCCACCACCTCCCTAGGTAACCCATTCCAGTGCTTCACCATCGTCCTAATGAAAAAGATTTTTCTAATATCCAACCTAAACCTCCCCCACAGCAGCTTGAGACCATTACTCCTTGTTCTGTCATCAGGTACCACTGAGAACAGTCTGGATCCATCCTCTTTGGAGCCCTCTTTCAGGTAGTTGAAAGCAGCTATCAAATCTCCTCTCATACTTCTCTTCTGCAGACTAAACAATCCCAGTTCCCTCAGCCTCCACTCATAAGTCATGTGCTCCAGACCCTAATCATTTTTGTTGCCCTCCGCTGGACTCTTTCCCAATTTTTCCACATCCTTCTTGTAGTGTGGGGCCCAAAACTGGACACAGTACTCCAGATGAGGTCTCACCAATGTCGAATAGAGGGGAATAATCACATCCCTCAATCTGCTGGCAATGCCCATACTTATACAGCTCAAAATGCCATTAGCCTTCTTGGCAACAAGGGCACACTGTTGACTCATATCCAGCTTCTCATTCACTGTAACCCTTAGGTCCTTTTCTGCAGAACTGCTGCCTAGCCATTCGGTCCCTAGTCTGTAACACTGAATGGGATTCTTCCGTCCTAAGTGCAAGACTCTGCACTTCTCCGTGTTGAACCTCATCAGGTTTCTTTTGACCCAATCCTCTAATTTATCTAGGTCCCTCTGTATCCTATCCCTACCCTCAGTGTATCTACCACTCCTCCCAGTTTGCTGTCATCTGCAAACTTGCTGAGAGTGCAGTCCACCCCATCCTCCAGATCATTAATGAAGATATTGAACAAAACCGGCCCCTGGACCGACCCTTGGGGCACTCCACTTGAAACGGGTTGCCAACTAGACATGGAGCCGTTGATCAATACCCGTTGAGTCCGATGATCTAGCCAGCTTTCTATCCACCGTATAGTCTATGCATCCAGCCCATACTTCTTCAACTTGCTGGCAAGAATACTGTGGGAGACCGTATCAAAAGCTTTGCTAAAGTCAAGAAATAACACATTCACTGCTTTCCCCTCATCCACAGACCCAGTTATCTCCTCATACAAGGCAATTAGGTTAATCAGGCATGACTTGCCCTTGGTGAATCCATGCTGACTGTTCCTGATCACTGTCCTCTCCTCTAAGTGCTTCAGAATTGATTACTTGTGGACCTGTTCCATGATTTTTCCAGGGACTGAGGTGAGGCTGACTGGCCTGTAGTTCCCCGGATCCTCCTCTTTCCCTTTTTAAAAGATGCACACTACATTAGCCATTTTCCAGTCATCCGGGACCTCCCCCGATGACCATGAGTTTTCAAAGATAATGGCCAATGGCTCTGTAATCACATCCGCCAACACCTTTAGTACCTTCGGATGCAGCGCATCCGGCACCATGAACTTGTGCTCGTCCAGTTTTTCTAAATAGTCCCGAACCACTTCTTTCTCCACAGAGGGCTGGTCACCTTCTCCCCATACTGTGCTGCCCAGTGCAGCAGTCTGGGAGCTGTCCTTTTTTGTGAAGACAGAGGCAAAAAAATCATTGAGTACATTAGCTTTTTCCACATCCTCTGTCACTAGGTTGCCTCCCTCATTCAGTAAGGGGCCCACAATTTCCTTGAGTTATTCTTAACATCTCTTGCTAGCTGCAACTCCAAGTGTGATTTTGCCTTCCTGATTTCACTCCTGCATGCCCGAGCAATATTTTTATAGTCCTTCCTGGTCATTTGTCCAATCTTCCACTTCTTGTAAGCTTCTTTTTTGCATTTAAGATCAGCAAAGATTTCAGTATTGAGCCAAGTGCCTGCCATATTTACTATTCTTTCTACACATCAGGATGTTTTTTTTTCCTGCAACCTCAATAAGGATTCTTTAAAATACAGCCAGCTCTCCTGGACTCCTTTCCCCCTCATGAAAAGCAACAGAGGGTCTGTGGCACCTTTAAGACTAAAGTATTAGAGCGTACGTTTTCATGGGTGAATGCCCAATTCATCTTGTGTCTGATGAAGTGGGCATTCACCCAGGAAAGCTTATGCTCCAATACTTCTGCTAGTCTTAAAGGTGCCACAGCACTCTCTGTTGCTTTTTACAGATTCTGACTAACACGGCTACCCCTCTGTTACTTTCCCCCTCATGTTAGTCTCCCAGGGGACCCTGCCCATCAGTTCCCTGAGGGAGTCAATGTCTGCTTTTCTGAAGTCCAGGGTCTGTATTCTGCTGCTCTCCTTTCTTCCTTGTGTCAGGATCCTGAACTCGACCATCTCATGATCATTTCCTCCCAGATTCCCATCCACTTTTGTTTCCCCTACTAATTCTTCCCGGTTTGTGAGCAGCAGGTCTAGAAGAGCTCTGCCCCTAGTTGGTTCCTCCAGCACTTGCACCAGGAAATTGTCTCCTACACTTTCCAAAAACTTCCTGGATTGTTTGTACACCGCTATATTGCTCTCCCAGCAGATATCAGGGTGATTAAAGTCTCCCATGAGAACCAGTGCCTGTGATCTAGTAACTTCTACTAGTTGCTGGAAGAAAGCCTCGTCCACCTCATCCCCCTGGTCTGGTGGTCTATAGCAGACTCCGACCACGACATCATCCTTGTTGCTCATACTTCTAAACTTAATCCAGAGACTCTCAGGTTTTTCTGCAGTTTCATATCGGAGCTCTGAGCAGTCATATTCCTCTCTTGCATACAATGCAACTCCCCCACCTTTTCTGCCCTGCCTGTCCTTCCTGAACAGTTTATATCCATCCATGACAGTACTCCAGTCATGTGAGTTATCCCACCAAGTCTCTGTTATTCCAATGACATCATAATTCCTTGACTGTGCCAGGACTTTCAGTTCTCCCTGCTTGTTTCCCAGGCTTCTTGCATTTGTATATAGGCACTTAAGATAGCTCACTGATTGTCCTACTTTCTCAGTCTGAGAGAGGAGTCTTCCCCTCTTGCACTTTCCTGCTTGTGCTTCCTCCCAGTATCCTATTTCCCCACTTACCTCAGGGCTTTGGTCTCCTTACCCCAGTGAACCTAGTTTAAAGCCCTCCTCACTAGGTTAGCCAGCCTGCTTGCGAAGATGCTCTTCCCTCTCTTCGTTAGGTGGAGCCCATCTCTGCCTAGCACTCCTCCTTCTTGGAACACCATCCCATGGTCGAAGAATTCAAAGCCTTCTCTCCGACACCACCTGCGTAGCCATTCGTTGACTTTCACAATTCCACAATTCGACCCAGACCTTTTCCCTGCACAGGGAGGATGGACGAGAACACCACTTGCGCCTCAAACTCCTTTATCTTTCTTCCCAGAGCCACGTAGTCTGCAGTGATCTGCTCAAGGTCATTCTTCTCAGTATCATTGCTGCCCACGTGGAGAAGCAGGAAGGGGTAGCGATCCAAGGGCTTGATGAGTCTCGGCAGTCTCTACATCACATCGTGAATCCAGGCTCATGGCAAGCAGCAGGCCTCTCGGTTTTCTCGGTTGGGGCAGCAGATAGATGACTCAGTCCCCCAGAGGAGGGAGTCCCCGACCACCACCACCCTTTTCCTTCTCTTGGAGAAAAACTGAGTTCTCACTCTTTTGTTTAGGTACAGCAAGTCAGAAGCTTTATTAACTCTCACAATTGTGCAGAGGAGAGAGCTAAGCAGATCTCTCTCTGGTAACTAATTACAGCAAGCATTTATACCTTTCATTCACAGAAATAATGAGGAACAGACAGCTGCATTTTGTCTCTTTGATATCTCATTTCTCAATTGTTTTGACTCCTGCCAACATACAATATTTTCTATACCTTATCTACACAAGGTCTCCTACACCTTATCTATACATACCAGGTCATAATGACTTATTACATAGTTCTTCCTCACCCGCCTTACACATTCCTCGCTTCTATAAATCTCGCGTTATCAGGGTTACAGTTAGCTTGACTCTTGCTAACGAAGCCTGAGTCTTGCTAACGAAGCCTGACTCTTGCTAACGAACCGTCATGCATTGCAGTTCCCTTCTGTCAGTTCTTTTCTCTGCTTCCAGAGGTGGTTTTGGAACCCCAATCCCTAGGACAGTGCATCTCATGCCTTCCAATCGGTGGAGCCTCCTTCTGCTCCCTTCCCTCAGAGGTATCATCTAGTCCATTAGTACCTGTGGAGAGAACATGAAAACAGTTGTTCACCTGTATCTCCATTGCTGGTACATGGACGCTCCTCTTTCTTCTTCTGGAGGTCACATGCTGCCAAATTTCTTCACCATCCCTCTGTCCCCTCTGGGCAGCCTGCTCCGAATCTTCAGAACGTTGTGCCCGTACAAGCATATCCTGACGTCTGTCCAGGAAATCTTCATTTTCTCGTAGGCAACGCACGGTTGATACTTGCTTCTCCAGACCTCGAACCTTCTCTTCCAATATGGAGACCAGCTTGCACTTTGTCACTTCTGTCCTGTGGAAGAAAGACAAACATGGCACAACTTGTGCAGGTTACAACAACTGAACGCTCACCTTCCATAACTGCTTCCTTCTAAGAGCTTCCTCAGCTCTTGCAGCAATTCAGAGAAGCCCGCAAGATGCAAGCCTCAGTGGGCTCTCCCGAGGTGAACTCCCAGGCAAACTCCCTCTGCTAGCCTCCGCTGTTCGCCGCTCAGCTGGTTCGCTGCTGACTGCCTTTTTATAACAGTCACGCCGACACGGAACAAAGCACTCCCAATTCACACTGTTCAAACAAACAATCAAACACTCAAGCACATGGTCAAACTGACAAACTGTCCCCTGCAACAGACACTCAGATACTCACCAGCACAGCCCCCCTAATGCAGCACTTAGCGTACCTCCTCTCTGACAGATCCCAGGCAAACTCCCGCTGTTAGCCTCTGCTGTTTGCTGAATTACTCACCAAGTTAATGAATGCTTCAGTTCTTACCCAAATACACGTTTACAGCCAATTCTTATTAACTAAACTAAGATTTATTAAAAGAAAAAAAAGAGAGTGAGAGTATTGGTTAAAAGATTATACATACAGACATGAATAGAGTCCTTAGGTCAGTTTCACTGTAGAGATGGTGCTTTAGAATTGTAAAGAGTCCTTTTCAGAATCCTTTCACGAGGTTATAGTCCATGTAAAAATGTTCCATATCAGGGCAGTCCAGATGGGACTGGAGATCTCCATCTTATGACTCAAACTTCCTCTGAATAAAGCTTAACAAGATTGGAGAGAAAAGGATCAGGTCCCAAGAGTTTTTATACAGATTTTTGCAGCTTCTCATCAGCAGGCAGTCCTTGGGAGAACTATTGTTCACTAGGCTTTTGAAGTAACCTTCTATTTCCTAAACATCACCAGTAATTAACCACATGGATTAACATAAGGTAATTATCCATAAAGAAGTTCATAGACAGTTTACCACAAACTTTAAAGAGACATGCAATGACATTATTACACCCAAGTTTCATCTAAATGTTATTATTCCCTTTTGATCTCTGAATTAACAGAATACAGCCCTAGACAGGAACTGTTTGGTTCCATTGTTAACCTCTAACAAGATAAAGGCAAATATAGACTACTACAAGTATCAGAGGGGTAACCGTGTTAGTCTGGATCTGTAAAATGTGATGAAGAGTCCTGTGGCACCTTAAAGACTAACAAAAGTATTGGAGCATGATTTCAACAGTTTCCACCCCACCATCAACCTCAGCCTGGACCAATCTACAAGGGAGATCCATTTCCTAGACACCACGGTACAAATAAGTGACAGTCACGTTAACACCACCCCACCCCACCAACCGCTATGCCTACCTTCATGCCTCCACCTTTCATCCCGGACACACCACATGATCCATCGTCTACAGCCAAGCTCTGAGCTATAACCGCATTTGCTCCAACCCCTCAGACACAGACCAACTCCTACAAGATCTTCACCAAGCATTCTCAAAACTAGGATACCCGCACGAGGAAATAAGGAAACAAATCAACAGAGCCAGACATGTACCCAGAAGCCTCCTGCTGCAAGACAAGCCCAAGAAAGAAACCAACAGAACTCCACTGGCCATCACCTACAATCCTCAGCTAAAACCTCTCCAATGCATCATCATCTACAACTCATCCTGGACAAAGATCCCTCACTTTCACAGGCCTTGGGAGACAGGCTAGTCCTCGCCCACAGACAAACCGCCAACCTTAAGCATATTCTCACCAGCAACCACACACCGCACCATGGTAACTCTAACTCAGGAACCAATCCATGCAACAAACCTCAATGCCAACTCTCCCCACATATTTATACCAGCGATACCATCACAGGACCTAACCAGATCAGCCACAACATCACCGGTTCATTCACTTGTACATGCACCAATGTAACATACACCATCTTGTGCCAGCAATGCCCCCCTGCTATGTACATCGGCCAAACTGGATAATCCCTACATAAAAGAATAAATGGACACAAGTCAGATATTAGGAATGGCAATATACAAAAACCTGTAGGAGAACACATCAACCTCCCTGGACCCACAATAGCAAATTTAAAGACAGGTTTCAGAGTAACAGCCGTGTTAGTCTGTATCTGCAAAAAGAAGAACAGGAGTACTTGTGGCACCTTAGAGACTAACAAATTTATTAGAGCATAAGCTTTCGTGGACTACAGCCCACTGCATCCGAAGAAGTGGGCTGTAGTCCACGAAAGCTTATGCTCTAATAAATTTGTTAGTCTCTAAGGTGCCACAAGTACTCCTGTTCTTCTTTTTTTGGCAAATTTAAAGGGGATCCTGCAGCAAAAAAACTTCAGGACCAGACTCCAAAGAGAAACTGCTGAACTTCAGTTAATTTGCAAATGACATTAATGAGTTCAGGATTAAACAAAGACTGTGAATGGCTAGGCAACTACAAAAGCAGTTTCTCCTCCCTTGGTGTTCACACCTCAACTGCTAGAAGATGGCCTCATCCTCCCTGATTGAACTAACCTCGTTATCTCTAGACTGATTCTTGCCTGCATATTTCTACCTGCCTCTGGAAATTTCCACCACATGCATCTGACAAAGTGGGTATTCACCCACAAAAGCTTATGCTCCAATACTTCTGTTAGTCTATAAGTTGCCACAGATTCTTCGTTGCTTTTTATAGACTACTACAGTTACCATCTTCTTCCAGGTCTTTAACATAAGTTTACATTTCAAAGCTCAAGCTTATATAACATGGACACACTTTTTAACATATCTCTGAATGTTGAACTGGGTCTATTACATGCAAGTTGCTTAACCCTTTCTCTCCCAGTGTCACAGAAGTTTAGCTCCTGTGTGGATTGCTTGATGTTTAATAAGGTGTGACCTCTGTATGAAACTTTTCCCACAGTCCAAGCACTTGTGGGGTCTCTCTCCTGTGTGGATTGCCTGATGTTTAACAAGGTCTGACCTCCGTATGAAATTTTTTCCACAGTTCAAACACTTATGTGGTCTTTCTCCTGTGTGGATTGCCTGATGTTTAACAAGGTGTGACCTCCGTATGAAATTTTTTCCACAGTCTAAGCACTTGTGGGGTCTCTCTCCTGTGTGGATTGCCTGATGTTTAACAAGGTCTGACCTCCATATGAAATTTTTTCCACAGTTCAAACAATTATGTGGTCTCTCTCCTGTGTGGATTGCTTGATGTTTAACAAGGTTTGACCTCTGTATGAAACTTTTCCCACAGTCCAAGCACTTGTGGGATCTCTCTCCTGTGTGGATTGCCTGATGTTTGACAAGGTGTGACCGCCGCATGAAATTTTTTCCACACACTAAGCACTTGTGGGGTCTCTCTCCTGTGTGGATTGCCTGATGTTTAATACGGGCTGAACTGGTTCTGAAAGTTTTCCCATAGTTCAAACACTTATGTGGTCTCTCTCCTGTGTGGATTGCTTGATGTTTAACAAGATTTGACCTCTGTATGAAACTTTTCCCACAGTCCAAGCACTTGTGGGGTCTTTCTCCTGTGTGGATTGCTTTATGTTTAATAAGGTTTGACCTCTGTATGAAACTTTTCCCACAGTCCATGCACTTATGGGGTCTCTCTCCTGTGTGGATTGCCTGATGTCTAATAAGGTCTGACCTCTGTATGAAACTTTTCCCACAATCCAAGCACTTGTGGGGTCTCTCTCCTGTGTGGATTGCCTGATGTTTAGAAAGGGCTGATCTGTTCCTGAAACTTTTCCCACAGTCTAAGCACTTATGTGGTCTCTCTCCTGTGTGGATTGCCTGATGTTTAATAAGGTGTGACCTCTGTTTGAAACTTTTCCCACATTCCAAGCACTTGTGGGGTCTCTCTCCTGTGTGGATTGCCTGATGTTTAACAAGGTGTGACCTCCGTATGAAATTTTTTCCACAGTTCAAACACTTATGTGGTCTCTCTCCTGTGTGGATTGCTTGATGTTTAACAAGGTATGACCTCTGTATGAAACTCTTCCCACAGTCCAAGCACTTGTGGGGTCTCTCTCCTGTGTGGATTGCTTTATGTTTAATAAGGTTTGACCTCTGTATGAAACTTTTCCCACAGTCCAAGCACTTATGTGGTCTCTCTCCTGTGTGGATAGCCTGATGTTTAGTAAGGTCTGACCTCTGTATGAAACTTTTCCCACAGTCCAAGCACTTGTGGGGTCTCTCTCCTTTATGGAATGCCTGATGTTTAACAAGGTGTGACCTCCGTATGAAACTTTTTCCACAGTCTAAGCACTTATGGGGTCTCTCTCCTGTCTGGATTCTCTGATGTGTAATTAATGCTGACTTCCAATTCAAACAGTTTCCACACTCGAGGCATTGATAGGTTTTCTCTCCCATGTGGCTTTTCCCATGGTTATTAAGATCTGAGCAGTTATTGAAGCTTTCCCCATGGGCCAAGCATTGAAGGGGTTTCCCTCCAGTATGGATTGTCTGATGTGTCACAAGCGGCGATCTGAAAATGTACCCTTTTCCACATTCGAGGCACTGATAGGGTTTCTCTTCCTTAGGATTGGTCTGCTGGGCTGTGGGATCCTTGTCTCCTCCCCCACATATAATAGATTCATCCACTTTCTTCCTTGAGTGGTTTTTCAGTCGCCTCTCTGACTTGTGCCAATTTCCCCAGGCTTCTCCCTCTTCCAAGCATTGGGATAAACTCCCATCAGCTCTTCCCACAAAGGTCCCCTGTGGTTCCATTTGCCCAGGAACTTCCTCATGATGATTCCCATCCTTCTTCTCATCCACTGTCTCATCACCTGCTGGGAGATAGAGACAATCCAGACAGGTGTAGGACTGATAAATGAAATTGTTTTTAATTGTTCACTTTATTAATGTAACTTTATAAATAAAGTTTTATGAGTGAAACAATTTTCATTCATAAAACTGGTTACCCCAATAACTGGCTAATTAACAGTTCAGATACTTGTTAAGAGCCATAGCAGTTCAGTCAGCTGCCTTTGTAAATTTTACTATTAATCCAATTCCTGCTTAAATCACTGAGACTTGCACTGTTTCAGTATTGTAACTTCTGTTCACCATTTGTTATACTTGTCTATATTGTAACTTCTGTTCACTGTTTGCCATATTGTAATTCAAACCCCATTTTAAAAAGCTTACTTCATTTCGTAAGGGCTTGCTGCACCTTCATTTTTGCAAACCCTGCTGTAATCTTATTAGTTTAGTTTAGATGTGTGAATGAGGTATGTATGGATGATGGAATCAACCTCCAGCCCCAGCCTGTCCTGATTAAATAGAGTTCAAACACCAATGGCTGAAGATGCAGATAAGAGCCCTAACAAAGTAAGAAAAATCCACCCTAAAAAGAAAAGGTACAATAGAAGGAAGATCAAAGCCAGGTCCCAGGCTGAAAGTCATGTCTGCAATTGACGGGTGATCAATCACCAAACCCAGAGGCAGCGTGACTCAACAAGACCTATAGACTCTGGATTCAAACTAAAGCCTACAAAAAGGATGGGTGAGATGGAAAACTTTGAAGGAGGGTAACATTCTGCTGCCAACATGGAAGGGTATCGGTGCATGCCCAACAGAGACCCAGCTCGTCCTTGTGCCCGGCTTTCCTGGCCAGTTAGCCGCCACAAGCTACGAACCCAAGCTGCAAACTCAAGCCACAGACTCAAGCAGGACTGGTAACTATGCAGCAGCTGCAGAACATCTGATAAATGTGTGTGTGTAAATGTGTGTGTGTATGTGTGTGTGTGTATAGGTATTAGGTATAATGTGTGTGTATAAGAATTAAAATATTAGTTATCGGTCATAAATCAAATTGTTATCATAATAAATGTGGCATCTTTGTCTTAACCCCTAAAACGATCCTGTATAAGTTTGTGGGACAACAGAGGAGTCACTGTGCTGGGGAGAAAGAGGAATAGCACCAAGGGAAAACCCAACACGCTAACATTGTGAAGACTGAGCAACTGGATTTTGCCTCCAGATCCCACCCAAACACTCCCAGGGATGGAAAGTTGGGAAGGAAACTCCTGCAGCTAACAGGACAGGTGGAAAGCCGTGAATGGTATCTGTTGACTACAGCCCTGGCTGAGGTGAGGAAGAACTAAGGGCTCTTACTCACAGCATATTTTTGGAATTCTCAACTTTTTCCTTCATTCACCAGATGGTTTCTGTTTCAGTCCTCACCTGTGCGACTGCCTCTCAGGATCTCTCTTTCCTCACAGACCTGGAGATCTGGGACCCACAGTTCTTCCCCTCGTTCCAGGTGGGAGATCAGTTCAGGTTTGGGAATGGGAAATCCTGCACAGGGAGTGAAAAGAGACAAGGTCAGGGCGCATGGAGGATTGGAAGAGTGTCTGTCACAAAGGGCATTCTGTGAGTGGTACCTCTCCCCATGACCTGCTGGGGGAACATGGAATCCAACAGGATGGGAACATGATCACTGAGCCCTCTTGGGAGAAGCAGACGTCTGGGGAGGTGGGGGGAATTGCTATGCCCTCACAAGGAATTCCCAGGATCTATGTGCTGTTGGGCCTTGCTGATGCGCACACAGCTCTGGAGTTAGACCATTTCCTATTTCTAAATCTGCAGAGTCCAGAGTCTTCCCCACGGCTGGAGCTATTCCCAAGAAGGGAAATGAAGAGGGATTTTGGGCGTCAGTAAGAAACAATACAGACAGGACAATGAATGACTTCTGCCCCCCCCAAAATGCTGGAGGGGTGGGCATGGTTTCGCATGTCCATTAGGTTTTGACACCTGTGTCCCAATGAAAGTCTCTCTCATGTGGCAGCTGCACATTATGGAACCCATTCCCCTCCAATCTAACTGACCAGGGGAGAACCTGACCAGAGTCAGAAATGAAGACCTCATGGCTTCTAATAACAGAGGGGACAGGAATCCCTTACCCAGCGAGGTCACCATCTCATAGTTCTCCTGCATGACGTCCCTGTAGAGGGCTCTCTGACTGGGGTCCAGCAGAGCTCCCTGCCCCTGGGTGAAATACACAGCCACCTCCTCGAAGGTCACCGGCAACTGAAACAACAAGAGACCCCCACTCAGCCCCTGCTGCCACAGCCACAAACCCACTAGTCACAGGAGAGGAAGAAAGAAAAAAACTTCTTAGAAGCTCTGGGAGGACCCTAGTAACAGAATCCCACCCCCACCCTGCTCAGAGCACCAGGAGTCTTCATGAGGCGGGGAGAAGGTGAGACTTCCTTGTCCCCCCAAAAGCAGATGGAGCAGGGCAGGGTCCTCTCATTTACCAATTACCGCACACTTGCCAGCCACAGGCGGATACAGAGAGCAGAGCACTGAGCCAGGGAAGGGACAGGAATCCCAAAAGCTTTCCTTCGTATTTCACAGCAGCCTCTGGCCACTGGGTTCAGGCTCCAGCACTGGGAGTCTGGAAAATGTTCCCAGCACTGCCCAGGAGGGTTATGACCTCTTTGACAAATGGTGGTATGCCCCCTCCTACTCAGAAAATCAGCAGGTTTATCACACCCTGTCTCCTCCCTGCCTCTCCCTCCCCCTGTCCAACAGCTCCCTGAAAATCCCCTACCTGAGCTGACTCCATCACAGCCATTTCCCTTCCCTGTCTCCTGGAAGACGGGACGATCTTGAGTGAAATCTGGATGTGATTCCTCAGCCTGTCAGGGTGATTGGGAAGGTTTCAGAAGGAGCTTGAGTGCATGTCACAGCCCGATTCCCCCCAGGCTCTCTCCCTGCAGACAGACGCTGTGGACTCTGCCACACTGGAAAGAAACCCAGTTAGTTCATTAACACCCAGGCCAGGGCCCTCCCAGCGTAACTAAACCCCACGGGGCACTTTTAAACACTCCCCATAAGAGGGTCTCTGAGCCCAATGCTGGAAAAAGAGCAGAACCAAAGGAGCCACCTTGGGGGATTGCCCCTGACATTGTCGTGTCACCCCTCTAACTCTCCCCTTCCCCCCAAGTAGTGCAGTGTTCAGCCGAGTCAGGAACTGGCTTTTCCTCTCTCAGCTCCTCCCCTTGTTCCCAGGGGGATGCAGGGAATGGATCCGGGCAGGTCTGGGATCTGGGAGCCTCCCTCCCCTTTGTTGTTCCTGGTTTCCCCTTCCAGTCTCTCCTCTCTCCCTTTTTATCTTTTTCCCTTAGGAGAACCGGCGACTGCACCATTGTCCTGGGCCTTTGCTCTCATTAGGCAGCTCAGTCACTGCCACTGCTAACAGGGGTTTGAACCTGGCTGTGTCCATGGGGGCAGGAGCTCTGGGACTCGCAGACACACAGGGAAACCCCTCCCCATGTAGGCCAAACTCACCAGCCAGTCCCTGAAATGGGCCCTTTGTGCAGTCACTTTCCTGCCCAGTCCCAGCCCTTTACCCCCAGGTCTCTCCATCACCTGCAGGCTGCGGCTCAGGGGATGCTGTGAGCAGAACCCGGGGCTGCCCCAGGGGCTGGTTCCAGCCACCGCAGCAAATCCCCACCTGGGCTGGGCACAGAGGGGATTTAACAAAGGTCTCTCCTCTGCTTCTAGGTTTGGGCTCCCAAGTCAAAATACAGGAGGCAGCAGCTTCGGACCCAGGGAGCTCAACTCCAGAACTCTAATATCCTGAGCAGAGAGAGACACACACCTACCGCCTCCTCTCCCTTAGCAATAACCAGAGCCCTCTGGTGGCAACACCCGATTAACGAGTTGCCCTGGACTCTGCCCCTAGCCCCCAGGGACTGGCAGTGTTACCTAACCAGGGCACAGTATCCATCCTGTCTGACTAATCAAGGACCCCCCCCCAGCCTCTGCTTGAACCAAGTCAGAAGAAAGACAGATAAGAAAGCAATGAAAAGGACATGGGAGACGAACCTAAACCCATCCAGACAAGGGTGACAGGATTAAGGCAACTCCCCTAGCCTCATTTGCATAGAAGATGGGACAGGGCGGCACCTCCACTAGCATACAGACTGGAGACCAGAGATTCCAAGGCAAGAACTGCACTGAACTCTGGGACCAGAAAAACAGGGAAGCAATGCAGCATGGGGGAATCTCTGCTCCAGTTGTTAATGAATCCAAGCCTGCAAATTCTCAATTACTGAGAGACAATTTACACACATTGATATATTTGCTTTCGACAAACAACTCTCTGTATAACTTTTCATGAGTGATGTAACCAGTGTTTGGATTCTAATATTTAAACAGTTTGGTTAAATTTATTCCCCTAAATTTTAGTTATTGCCAATTATGTACTTCATGTATCTTTGACTTTTAAAATGAACTTTGTATGTGTGGATAATCTAAGCACTATACCCAGATGTACACACACTCTATTCTTAACCTGTGTGTTATGTAATTTTTTTTAACATTAGCTTTAATAAATCCTTTATTGGTATCCAAAATACTGACGCTGCCTAATTGCATTGTGAGCTCCCTGGAAGGAACACCACCCATAACCAGGAATGGTCAGTTCCTATTGTCTAGCTTGAACAAAACAACTTTGGTATACGCCCTTGAGCCATCAGTTTACACATAAACAAATCTAATGATCTCCCTTGAACCATTGTTGTTTCCCTACAAAACCCCCTACCCACGCTCAAGTAAGTGCTCTGATGCCTGGATCCAAAATTTGCATCAGTTCCATTGGGACTTCATCTTCTCCTGACTGATCGTGCTGGGGGCTCTGCCTGTCTCCAGGACTCCAGACCCTCAGCTAACACCATCACCTGGGATCCCCGATCGATGCAAGCATCATGGAGTGGTGAGAACCCATCTCTCTCTCTCTCGGTATAGCCTTCTTACCATGACTTGTGTGATCAGTTATAGTTTTCTCAACCTGACTTTTATAATCAAATTTAAGTTAGATTTAATATTATAACTGTTTTGTTTGGCTCCCCTATGGTTATTACCTGGAAATAAATAACTTTCATGGTTAAGCTGGTTGCTTCCCTCTCCCCTCCCCCCCCGACTTCCCGTGGGTGTTTTTGGCTACCCCATTTGCTCTGCAACAACGCTCCTCCTCGTACCTAAACTAAAGATCCCTGCAGCACCCAAAAATCCTGTGGGGTTTGCTCATCAAGTGGGTTACTACCAAAACGACTGTAACGTGAAACTGGAGACAGGGACGTGCTGAACCTGGGGCATATGAGGGTGGGAGATTGGAGGTGCTGCTCAACCCAGCCTGCTGATTCCAGGGACACATAAGGGGTCAGCTTGGGAGTGCTGATTAACCAGGTCCTGTCAGACGTGCTCTGTTAATATGTATGTGTGTGTGTGTGTGTGTGTGTGTGTGTGCGCTCATCTGATTCTGGGGCTGGAGGAACCCAGCCCTGGGGAACCTAGGTCCTGCAGGATAGCTCCATACAGTAGAGCACTGTATGAGAACACAAGTGACACAAGCAGTACATTGATAGAAGTAGAGAAACCTCCCCGCCCCAGAAGAGTAACCCTAATAAATGAGTGTACCCCAAAGTAACAGGCAGAGCTGGTAACCGCAGGCAGAGGCTGATCTCATTGGCCCATCCACACTCACCCCCTGCCATACCCAGCAGTAACTCTGGTCTGTCACCAGTGTGGCTGAGATCTGAATCCTGCACATATATCAGACCAGGGCCCTGGGCAGCCCAAAACACTCAGGAGACTGACCCCAAAATCATGAGTGTGTCTTTTTTAATGTTTAAATCAAATAATAAGTCACATCCTCACATTCCATCTAAATTACATTAAACCAATGTAACATCAGGCTGTTAAAAAGGAGACCCTGTCCCAATAGCACCCACTATCACCAGATAAAGAAACAGATCTTAAGA
Source organism: Malaclemys terrapin pileata (assembly GCF_027887155.1). NCBI lineage: Eukaryota > Metazoa > Chordata > Testudines > Emydidae > Malaclemys > Malaclemys terrapin. The sequence goes on along the minus strand of NC_071517.1, from coordinate 39,691,011 downwards.
TGGTGAAAGAAAACTTAGTTGGACAGCATTCTGTCCGTCAAGAAACCACTTACCAATAGTTGTGGTTGTGAAATCCTCATTTCTTTATTGTTTTGTCTTTATGGTCCCAACTTCTCTACTATTTGGGTGGATGACCTCTGTCTGATTCTTTGATTGTTTCTGTTTGTTACATAATTGATTTTGGTAGGTGTAAATTAATTAAGGGGGTGGGGTATGATTGGTTAGAGAATTTTGGTACAACATGTTAGGATTGGCTAGTAAAATTTTAGTAAAATGATTGGTTAAGGTATAGTTAAGCAGGACTCAAGTTTCACTATACAAACTGTGGTCCAAGAAGGAGACCAGCAGAAAGAACAAAAGAAGAAGAAGAAAAGACCTGGAAGAAGAACTCACCTCTATGACACACCACTCCAGATCCTTCTGGGCCCTACCAATAAACCCATCCCACTGAAATCTCCCTGCCCCTCAGAGCCTCCACATCCCCTGGCCACGGCACTACGGGGGCATCATCCATAAATGTCACTGAGTCAATGGGACAATGAAAGGAGACATCCTGATCCCAGGGAGTGGGGAGAAGGGGCATTTCTATGGAGACCCACGATTGTTCAGAGTCCCCAGTATCAACAGGGATTCTAGGGTGAGGGAGTCCTGGTCCTAGAGAGGCTGCCCAGAACATCAGGAGACACATTTCACGGCGACAGTGATGCTGTGTGTGATTTGCTCTGGTAAGAGATTGGATCAACCAGCAGTTTGGCTATTGCTCGCTGGCTACCAGCCTTGGGCCTGGTCTACAAGATCTGCTCCCTTAACTCGGATCATGGAGGTGTCACTTGCCAGTGCTTTGCCACCAAGTCTCCTATGGTGATTCACAGGGCCAGATTAGCCTGTCACTGGGCTCTAGACAAAACCCCTTTATGTCTGCCCCAGACAGGGTTCTGCTCATGGAGTTGTCCCTGCTAGGCCACTGAGGTTATTTGTCAGGCCCTGTGTCATAACTATAGAGGGAAGGGTAACAGCCCTCCTGTGTACAATACTATAAAATCCCTCCTGGCCAGAGACTCCTAAATCCTTTTACCTGTAAAGGGTTAAGAAGCTCAGGTAACCTGGCTGACAACTGACCCAAAGGACCAATAAGGGGACAAGATACTTTCAAATCTTGGTGGGGGGAAGGCTTTTGTTTGTGCTCTTTGTTTTGGTGGTTGTTCGCTCTTGGGACTAAGAGGGACCAGACATCAATCCAGGCTCTCCAAATCTTTCTGAACAAGTCTCTCATATTTCAAACTTGTAAGTAAACAGCCAGGCAAGGCGTGTTAGTTTTTATCTGTTTTCTCAACTTGTAAATGTACCTTTTTGCTAGAGTGTTTATCTCTGTTTGCTGTAACTTTGAACCTAAGGCTAGAGGTCCTCTGGGCTCTTTAAGTTTGATTACCCTGTAAAGTTATTTCCATCCTGATTTTACAGAGATGATTTTTACCTTTTTCTTTAATTAAAAGCCTTCTTTTTAAGAACCTGATTGATTTTCCTTGGAGTTGGTGGGAGAAGGGAGGGGGATGGTTAATTTCTCCTTGTTTTTAGATCCAAGGGGGTTGGATCTTGATCCACCAGGAGTTGGTGGGAGAAAGGAGGAGGATGGTTAATTTCTCCTTGTTTTAAGATCCAAGGGGGTTGGATCTTGATCCACCAGGGAATTGGTGAAGGGTCTCTCAAGGCTACCCAGGGAAGGGAATTAGCACTTTGGGAGTGGTGGCAGCGGACCAGATCTAAGCTGGTAGTTAAGCTTAGAAGTTTTCATGCAGGCCCCCACATTTGTACCCTAAAGTTCAGAGTGGGGATGCAGCCTTGACACCCTGTTAACATATCACTGAGCTGTAGGCAAAACCTCTTATGTCTGCCCCATCTTCGGGGTTTCCTGCTGGCGTTACAGCACAAACAGCTGCCAGCACAATTTCCTAGTGGTAGCTATTACTGATATCTAGGTCCAGATGCCCCGGAGAAGGCAGCAGGGCGCATACTCAGAGGCAGACACTAATGTCCCTCAGGGAACTTTTACTCTGAAAATATAGCTGCTGCTGAGTTTTGGCACCTGGGGTTTCGTCATGAGTTTTGTATCTCTCAGTGGAGCCTAAACTGGGATTTAGGCTCCAAATCCCAGATATATGTGTTTAGCCTGGGGTTTGGATGCCTGTGTGCCTTTGTGAATCTAGCCCTGTCTCTGTAATGTGGCCATGTGTAGCAGAAGCACCTGGGTTCATCAGATGTGAAGAACGTCAGGGTCTCCTTCCTTTCAAAACAGTTCTCAGCGTTGTCAGCAAACCTTTCCCACACAGCAGCCAGAAGCATGCTCTTGTGCCGAGCAGCCCACAGATATCCCAGGGTGTGACAAAGTGGGAATTTTCTTAATGTTTTCTCGGAATACTGTGTGTGCCTCAGTTTCCCCAATGTGTTACTCAAGTGTTGAGGTGGTGGGGCAAGGGTGTGTAATCATTGTGAAGACCCCTAGAGGGCAGGGGTGACTGCAGACTGGATGCCTGGGCACAGAAAATGGCTGAACACTCTGTATCCTGGCAAGTGATGGCCAGAGTCCATCCTCGGCAAGGAGCCAGGCAAAGGTGTTGTAGAACAAAGAGAGAGGGGGAGGCCAGGTGACCTGTTTGCCCAGGAAAGAGACAAATCACGGAGTAGGGCAGCTGGGCGTGATTGAGGCTGGGTGGCTGGAAGCGGGTCAGTTTCCTGGTTTGGGACTCAGCGGGGAGAGCCCAGGGCTCCGGACTCTGGATCTCCCCCAAGATAGACTTTGCTGAAGGCTGCTGATTTCTGTGCTACAAGCTCTGTTCTATGCTGTGTTCCCAACGATTAACAAACCCGTCTGTTTTCCAAGCTGGCTGAGAGTCACTGCTGACTGTGGAGCTGGGGTGTATGGCCCTTTAAGGGGCACGGTGTCAGGCTTCCCTAAGTGTTCCAGTTAGATGGACTCCCTGCGGGGAGCTCACGGTGTGAACAGGGGTGCTGCACGCTCGAATGTCAGACCCAGGAGGTGCTGAAGCTGAGGAGGCTTCTTGCCCTGCTGAGAGTGTGCCCGAGGGGAGGTGCACTGCGCTAGAGTCCGGCCTGGCTTCATTCAGAGCAGTCCCAGAGCACCAAGACTGGGACTCTGTGAAACCGGGCTGACAAACACAGATCTCCCGTCCAAGCTCTGACTGCCTCAGCTATCAGGTGAGTAAAGAAGGAGCCACCTGCCAGGTGGCTTGTCTCCAATGAAACCATCCTATACAGCTTTGGTAACAAATACAGAGCATGTCTAGTAACTGCCCCACCCTATTCCTGGATGCTTTTGAGCCAGGAGATCAGCCTTGCATTTTGCACATATGCTGAGACACAACATCACAATGTTTTATGTGAGCTGAAAATACTTTTACTATGCCTGTCAGGGTGTGTCCTCACACCTTTGTGACTATCAAAGTCAGAGACTCACCGATATGACCATCCAAATGTAAGACGGGGGTAACAGACAAGTTACATTTTCCTGACAGTTCTAGTTAGTAAGAGATAAAGTTTAGCTAACATTTAGCGAGCAGGGAGAGCCTGAGTTCAAAGAAGAGTCTTTACAGTTTAAAGGATGAAAAATGTAGATCAGTTCATTCTCATGGGACAAGAGTGCTCCCACTTTGTCTATGTTGCTTATAAAGGGAATCACTATACAGCAGGATTTACCATGAAACTATCTTGCCTTCATTCTGCTGCTCATCAATGATGTCCTGACTAGTGCAGGAGACAGAGAACAAGTGAGATCACCTTAAATTTCAATCTTAACCTATTTATTGACATTTTGTCAGGCCAAAACTGAGACCTTTGAACAATCATAATGGTGTTTCTATCCAGGACAACACTCAGGGAAGGGGAGATGAGTGCCTCACTACTTCAATCCTTCTCTTTGGACTTCAAAAAGCTAATGTGGGTTACACCTGGACTATACAAAACTTTAAAATTTTTCAGGAAGAGATCAAAGGCCTGATAATTAATAGTATTGGGGCGGAGGTCTCCTGAAGTTGTCTGTGGTTGCCCTGACTGCCACTGTCAAAATTAAGGCCACCTGACTTCTGAATGAGAGCGTCCAGACAGGGGTTTAAAGCGCTTGAACTAAGGGCTTGTCTACACTACTGGCCGGATCGACAGCCAGCAATCGATCCAGTGGGGATCGATTTATCGTGTCTAGTGTAGACGTGATAAATCGACTCCGGTACTCCACCTCAACGAGACGCGCAAGGGGAATCGACGGCAGAGCGTCTCCCGTCAACACACCACAGTGAAGACACCACAGAAAGTAGATTTAAGTACATCGACTACAGCTACATTATTCACGTCACTGAAGTTGCGTAACTTAGATCGATCCCCCCGTAGTGTAGACCAGCTCTTAGGTGCATTAACTTCACACCTTTAGTGTCAGACCCTACAGACAAGCCCTCAATGAGTAAAGGGACGGAAATAAGAGAAATTGTGTGGGGGAGGGGGGGAAGTGGAATCCCCTGCTAGTTCCTTTAGTTTCAAATGCTTCAACCGGTTTTCCATGATGCCCCCACAAATTGGTGCAGACATTCAAATGCAACACCTGGCAAAAGAGCAGCAGTAACAGGCACACAATCAGTATCAGAGTTTTCAGCCCATGAACAATAATGGGTCATTTAACATCCAAGTCAGCAGTATAGTCTGTGTTTATAAGACAATGGGTGTTTATACCAGGGGGTAACTAATCTGCATTAGCTATCCCAGTGTGAAAACATAAAAAAGGCAAAGCACTTTAGTTTCATCAAAAGGTAAACTAGATGAGGTCAGCACTGCATCCTCCTGCCTGACCAATGCAAAGGAGAAACAGAACAGTTCATTTTAAAAAATGACTTTGGCCGCACAAATCAGTACATTTGTCATAATGAAGAACATCCCTGAAATGTATCAGAACAAAAAACGTAGCACCCATAAAAGGCTGTGAACTTTAAATAGGCCATTAGAAGTATAACCAATGCAGTAGAAAAATCAACATTGATGTATGCAATAAATGAAGTCCCAGAAGAGTAAGATGTGCACTTCTATGTGTGCAGGATGGGGGGTTACTCACACAAATAAGGTTTTAAAATCAATTTTCAGTTACAAGTGGTGGTGGGGATATCACGTGTTCCCGGAAGTGCACAATGACATCGAATGTTACAGGATTGTACAGCCATTCTAGATATATGGATCCTTTGGAAGGGGTAGCTGTAAAAGCATGAAGTTAGTACGCCCCAAAGACTCAGACACAACAAGGTAATAAAAGAAAAACAAAATTTCTTGATTTCTGTATTTAAATTCTAGACTTTTGGGTGCATAACTCATGGGGTTTGAATTCTTGGGGCTGTCAATCGATCTTGGGGTTGTATACCTGTGCTTAGTAAATAATACCATAGAAATTTCCTTTTGATAACCATTTTATACGAGACACTCTAAGGCCCCTAGGGACAGATTTTTAAAAGGATTTTGGCCACTAGTGGCATATTACAAATTATCCAGGTGCCTTCAACCTTGAAACTTCTGGCCGTTAGTGAGTATTTGGGAACCAAGTTCTACACACAAATGGGACATGGGATAAAGCACTAGTGTGCTGGACACAGAGACAAAGTAATTGGCTAAGGCAAGCCCCATTGGTGCATCAAAGCAAACTGAAGGAGTTTTGAGACCAGCCCATGAAATCAGTCAGCACTGAACTCAAATTACAATAGTGCAATAGAAATAGGAAATGTTACAGTGTCACCCTGAGATGTGATTGCCAAGCTACTAGCAACTGTTCATATTTCCCATGATTATTTGCTACTAAGAATATGATTTCCATGGCACAATGATGTCCCTCTGCACAATGTTAATGAAGTTTAGGATGAAGAGCTCAGAGTAATATAAATAATATTTTTAAAAAGGAACTAATTTAAAGGCGTGAAACTGCACAGACTGGATTCCCAGGGGAGTCAAACGCAGGGGACCAGGCACCCTGGCTAAGACACATTTATGAAGCGCTGGGCGGCTTTACACAGACATAGAAACTGTGAACTGGATTCTTTTAAACACTAAAAGTAAGTAAGTGTGACAATGATAGTTGTTGGGTTGGGGGGGGGGGGGGGGCGTCTGTAAATATTTCGCTGGATCGAGTCTCTTTTAGCAGCTCAGTAGCATCTTATACAGGAGAGGGGCCCTGTCCGGGCTCTGCGATGCACTGGGCCTTTAAGGACACGGCCCTGGGAAATGGGAGCTGAAATCCGGCCAAAGAGGGGAAGAAAAGCCCCTCTGCCCCACCCCCCTTATTTTTGCAACCACTGCAGCGGGCTCACCCCATCTGGGGGTCTTCTACCCCCTGCACTCCGGATCCCACCCCCCTCAGTCCCCCCACGTGTGGCTGTCCCAGTCCCAGCACGGCCCGGCCGGGCTCCCCCGCCCCGCACACACCGGGAATTGGCGGCAGCTTTCCCGGGCCCCGGGCAGGGAATCGCAGCCAGCTCCGCTGGGAGCAGCCTGGGGCCAAACCTCCCCCTGCAGCCCGGGGGTGACGGGGGGGGGGGCGGGTCTCTCTTACCTTCCCTCCGAGCGGGGCCCCCTGGGGCAGGGGCCGGGCCGGGAAGGGGCCTGGCCGGGCTGGGGGCTCTGCCCTGGGAGAGGCTCCTGGGGAGCAGCGGGAAGGGCCCTGCTGGAGATTCCCCTCTCCCGGCTGCAGCCCGGGCTCCGGGCTCCCAGCACCAGCCGCCGGGGCTCGGGGATCTCGCCGGGAGCCTGGAGCCAGAGTCACCGCAGCGGCTGCGAGTCACTTCCTGCTGCCGGGCCTGAGCCCAGCGATCGCTCCCCCCAGAGCCGCCTCCCAGCTGCTCCTGGGTCCTAGCGATCAACCCACCGCGCTGCAGCATCTCTGTGTCCGGCTTGTGTTAGACTCATAGACTTTAAGGTCAGAAGGGACCATCACGATCATCTAGCCCAGGGCTTCTCACAACCAAATGTTTGGTGGCTTCAGTATGCGGCCAGGAACTCTTGCTGGTGGCGGCTGAGACACTTTTTCCTAAAATACTTAATTAAGGTAAGCAGAGAAATAGTCCCGCTATTGTGAGGAATTTTCCTGGCTTATACACCCCCCAGGGGGAATTGAATAGCAGAAGGATCTGAGTCCTTATTCCCACTCCCTTCATCCAGATCCTGCCTCATCCTGAGGACTCCCCTTCCACTCTCCTGTGTGGCAGAACCCTTGTAACCCGACAAGGCTGCGCCCAGGATTCCTGAGGGGCTCGACTCCCAATCTTGTTGTGACCACTCAGGACAGGGGTGAGGATGGGCCCATTCTGGGGTGCTCTTTCCCCTCTGGATGCTTCCCTGACCTTTTCTCTGACCATTGCATAGAGTTCAGAACAAATACAATTTGTTAAACAGCAAGTGATTAAAAAAAAAAAAGAGGAAAAAATGGGAACAGTGAAAGGAAAACACGTCACCTCGCTCTGTGGGATGAACCACAAACAGCATCTCTGGAAAGCCAGAGCAGTTCAGTCTGTTCCTAGCATGTCCCAGGCCTCCTGCCCAGGCCCTGGCTGTGCTGCAGGGATGCTGCAGGTCAGACACGTGCACTGATGGTGGCCACACGCCCTCAGGCTCTAGGTGGCAGGACCCTTCTTCCCAGCATGAGTCCTCTCCTGTCGGAGTTATGCTCCCCCTCCAAGTTTGGCCTGCCAGGACCCTTGGCTGGGGGCGTCTCCCTGCACCGGGCCTTCTGCCCAGAGTCCCCCTTGCTCTCCCCAGCTGCTCACAGCTCCCGGCTCTGGACTGCTCCAGCCCCAGCTCCCCTCTGCCTCAGCACTACTGCTGCTCTGCCTCCAGCCCAGCTCCCTGGGCTGCGCCTCTCTGCTTCTGGCTACTGCTGCTCTGCCTCCAGCCCAGCTCAGGCTGCTGCTCTCCCCTTAGCTCTGCCCTTCTCTGGCAGGCAGCTCCAGCTCACACAGAGGACGGGCTCCTGACTCCCTCATTGGCCTGCCTGTCCTGTCTATGAGGCTGACTTAGAGCGTTAACCTCTCCCCATTGGCCCTGGGGACTGTCAGTCTCAGGGCCTTGGTTTCTCATTGGCCCTTCCCCTGGCTTTTGGTACTGGGAGAGGGCCAACCAAAAAACTCCACTAAGTTTCAGTAAGGGGCCAACAGTCCCCTTACCCAGATACACATCAAAATCATTGTAATATATTTATTGCTAGCTAGTAACTCTGCCACTGTGAAAAGTGATATTTGTATGTTTGTTCATATTTTTCACAGAGTCTCAGCTAGCTACATGGGTTCCCAACTTGGTAATTTTTAAAAACCAGACACTCCAGCAGGAGTGCCAGAACCTCCCCTGCCCCATCTCTTTCCCCTGAGATCCCACCCCTGCCCCACCTCTTCCCCCGAAGGTTCCACCCCCATCCACTCCTCTTCCCTCTCCCACCCCCTTGTTCCTTCCCGGGTCAGGAGTAACTTGCCTGTGGAGCCAGGATTAGGAGCTGCAGCTGCCCAATGCAGGTAGAAGGCAGCCCCGACTGAGTAGGGGCTGGTGTGGGTGAAGACCCAGTGCCTCTTTGGCTCTCCCCCTGCAGTAACTGAACTTTGGGTGTCCAGTCAGTAGATCTGAGCAGACACTGTCAGGTCTCCTTTTTCACTAGACTTTCCGGTCGAAAACCGGGCACCTGGCCACCCGAGTAGCACCCAATGTGCACTAAGTGCTGGGAACATGTCGGGGACAACTTCTGCTTTTCGACTGTGGGGGAAGTAACTAGGGGGCAGCTGGGTTAGACTAAGATCTGACCAGCAGGGAGGAATTCCTTCATCTAGATGAAATTACTATAAGGTGGGTGCACAACTGGTTGAAAGACCGTACTCTGAGTAGTTATCAATGGTCTGGTGTCAAACTGGGAGGGGAGCAGTGTGGGGAAGGGGGAGAAGCCCCAGGTGGCTTTCCCCCAATCCCGGCAGGAAATGTGGGGGTGAGAAGCCCCAGGTGGCTTCCCCTGTTCTTTAGGGGGAACAAGGAGTGTGGGGAGGGTAATCCACCCAGAACTTGTGGGGCAGTCAGGCTCCTGGGAGGGAGCTGCCACTGGAGATGACAGACTGGGCTTTCAGCTCCCCACACTGCCTCTCTTAAGTCGATGGAAGCGCTCCTGGGCAGGACACGCCCCAGCGACCCAAAGAGGGTAGTGTGGACATCGGCTACTGTAGTAATTATTGAGGTGGCTGTAAGTCAACCTAATATAGGTCGACTTAGGTTTGCCATGTAGATGCCCCCTTAGAAGCAAAAGGACTTCTCCCACCTAAGAGCTTTCAGCAATCCATACTCACTGGAAAGCCTTCCAGATAGAACCACTCCCCCCTGCTCAATGATGCTCCTATTGTCTTTCAAGAGATCTTGCTGTTGTGAGTAGAGATGGGGGAGGGGAGGTGGCCAGAGCCCTTTTCCCCCCTTTTTATACTCCCACCCTTTATACCAGAAAAGTATTTGCTGGGTCATGGGGTCAGGCAACTTCATGGCATATGTGAGCTCCAAAGTGTCCTTCAGCTCCTGGGTCCTAGCGATAAACCCATCACGCTGCAGCCACCCTGCCCCAGACCCTTCCTCCTGGGTTCCCACCTCCACTGGGCACAGGCAGCTTCTCTCAGCCCTATGTAGACATCCTGCATAGAAGCCAGAGGATCAATGGGAACAGAAAGGAGACATGCAGATCCTGGGGAGAGGGGAGAAGGGGGGTTTCTAGGGAGACTCGGGTTGTTCCAGAGATTCCAGGGGTGATGGGGAGCTGGGGACATTCTGTGTGTGATTCGCTCTGGTAACAGACTGGCACAGGGAGTAGTTCGTCAGAGCTGGTCTCTTGTGTCCACACCAAACTGATGGGCTACCAGCCCTGGGTTGGAGCTACCAGCTTTGCTCCCCTCACTCAGATCATGGGAGCTGTCAGAGCTTTGCCACTGGGTTTTTCTGTTTAGTTGTAGGTCCAAATTAACCCTGGGCTCTAGGCAAACCCCCTCATATCTGACTCCCCTCCGCCCCCAGAATCATCCCTGTCCCTCTCTCAGCTGGTTCCCCTGTGTGGGCGCTGACTGCAGCTCCCTGTTGGGCACCTGGATGTGGGCAGCGAAGCTCCAGCTGGTCTGGTTCAGGAACTGGTGCTCTGCCCACTCAGGTTTGGCCCAGTGCCCCCTCTCTGTTGTAGGAAGAAGAGGGCCTGAATCATAAGCCCATGTATCAGAGGCCTGGTATAAGGCTTGGTCTAAAGTAGTCAGAACTTGGCTGATATAAAGCAATGTTAAATTGAGAGCAAGAGGCAGGCCCTGCTCACAGAATCTGGCAAGAACAGGGCTGATATTACAGAAACCCACATACCTAAGAAGTAGTAGGCAGCGACCATGCATGCAAACACATTCTAGAAAGGTGGTACCAGAACACCTCGATACCAGCACATTCCCCAAAGATAGGAGAAACACACTGATCCATCCTAAAGATAAGGCCAGGATGACAGCATAATGAATAGGGATGTTTTGATGAAACCAACATGTACAAGGCCCCTCATACGTCAGAGGGTGGCACCCTGGTAACGTCAGAAGCAATATGGAACTTGTTAGTATTGGTGTATAAAAATGTATCTCAGAGGAAGTGTCTTTGTCCTGCCTAGGGGCAGTGGAAAGTCCCGCCACTGACTGTGCTGGGTCAGTTGTTACGAGCATACATGCATTAGTGGTCCGGTAGAGTCTGCGAGATACTAGGACCATGCTTCATCGATAATAAGGCTAGGTGCCTTCGTACCTTAATGGATTTTGTGGTCATTAGGGAGTTAGCTTGAGGTCTGCTGTGCCAGCTGCTTGTGCAGAGCTGGGATGGCACGCTAACAGAACATACACACTCAGCCAAACATCTGATAACACAACACTGGTGACTCCGACCACTAATCTGGTAAGTACGCAAGCTGTCCTTTGTAGAAGTTGTGATCTAACATGGCAGAAAACTACATGCTAGGGAACCCCCTTAGCCCCTTCGTAAAAATCCCCAGAGTGTAATAAGGTATGGACATACTGGGCTGCTAGCAAAACAGGTCCATATGGATTTGAAAAATATAATGGGTAAGAAACATGTAATGGAATTTGTAAGCTAGGGCAGAGACTGAAATGTAGACTATTACATATTACATACTATAGCCATGGCTGTTAAATGGTTAAGACAACACGCCACAAAATTGGCGGGGCAAGTAACAGAAACCAAGAAAGAGTTAAGAGAAGCCACAAAGTCCTGGAATGCTCCCTCTCCCCTTGCAGGGCAGCAAGCAGTCCAGAGACAGCAAGCACAGGAACAAAATAAAACATTGGAAACAGCTGTAAAAAACCTACAAAAAAGAGATGTGCCGTCCCCTGTTATAAATATTTGTGGTCAACAGCAGGCTTCAGGTAGCTCCCCTGTGCCTGAAGAATGGGGAGAAAAATGGAAAAAGGTGGCCCTAGCAAAATTAAAAGATGAAATGGTGTCCACTGCATTGCAACCACCACTGTATGATAAAAGCCAGGTTCCGGTAAAACCTAAACCTAGATTGGTGCTTTCCAGAAAGGGACAAGTAAGTGCACAGGAGGGTAAAGTAGCAAACAATACTGTCACTGAATTGGTAAATCAGATGAAGTTAAAAATGGAATGGTTCACAGAGCACATTAGGAGACAGGAACTGCGACTCGGGGCAGGGAAGTAAATAAAAAAGAATTTCAAAGTGAAAAACCAAGATTAAGCTGGTTAACACCTTGTTGCGGAGTATTGGGGGACTCAGGGCCCTGCACCCCTGGCTTCCTGCGATTCACCATGACTCTCAGCCAGCCAGTAAAGCAGAAGGTTTATTTGGATGACAGGAATACAGTCCAAGACAGGTCTTGCAGGCACAGACAACAGGGCCCCCCTCAGTTAGGTCCAGCTTGGGGTCCCAGGGCATGCCAGCCCACCCCCCTTTGGGGGGTCAGAGCCATCTCTGCCCCCCAGCCATCTCTCCAGCCTCCTTCTAGCCTGCTTCCAGCACCCTCCTTTTGCGACCCCTCCCCCAGCCTTTGTTCAGTTTCCCGGGCTAAGGAGTCACCTCACCTTCAACCCCTTCCTGGGTTCTCATGTTACACACTCAGGTATGCGCCCTCGGGCGCCCTCGGGCAAATCCCATCCTGCAATGCAGACTATCCCAGCACACTCCCCTGTCAGCATTCACAGACCACCATGAGAACAGGCCCAGTTCGTCACATCTCTCCCCCCTTCGAGACCGAACTGAGCAGGGTCACTTTAGCCAGTGACCCGGGGAAGTTCGAACCTACCCCCGTTCCCATGGATGCCCCCGCATCCCTCCCATTCCTTGGTGAGAATTACACCAGGCCCCTCCAGTTTCACGCTCCCCCTTAGGTTGGGGTTGCTTGATGGCACTCGCAGTTCGCATGTGGGAAGGTTTATGCGGCCTGCGCCCTTTTCCCACCCCCATACCTCTGGGGCTCCAACTGGGCTGTGGTCTTCTCCCAGCGCTCCAGTCTGGAGGTCTGTGCTTTGGGCTCTCTTGGTTTAGAGCCGCCCTTTTTACCTTGGCCACCCTCCGAAAAGGCTCCTCTATGCTGGGCAAGGGTCCTAAAGCTGTTTTCCCCTTGTCCCAGGCCTTCCTCCCCCTCTGACAGGGGTCACAGGATCCGCAGTACTGTCGGACAGTAACAAAGACCCCAGGCCAGTAAAAGCTCCGTAGCAGCCTCTGCTGGGTACGCCAGGTTCCCTGGTGCCCTGAGAGGGGAATGTCATGGGCCCGGCACAGCAGCTGGCGGCGATACTTCTGGGGTACCACCAGCTGCCTCCTGATCCCCCCTGACTCCATTTTCCCTGGGGGAGCCCATTCTCGGTACAGGAACCCCTTCTCCCACAGGAACCTTTTCCGGCCACCTCGTCCCATGGTCTGTACCGCATTGAGGTCGGCCAGGTCCCTTATCTTCCGCAAGGAGGGATCTCTCTGCAACTCGGCCTGGAACTCAGCAGCTGGGACGGGGATGGCCACCTGCTCTTTCTCGCCCACTGGGTCCGAAGCTGCAGCCTCCCTGAGCCGCGTCCCTGGGCGTTCCCTCCCCACCAGGTTAGAGTCCCGCGCCTCAGGCAAGGCACCCCCCCCAAGGCCAGGGCGCAGTGCCCCTCGCCGGCTCTGACCGCGGGTCACAACTAAGGCGGTCTGGGGGCTGCTGGGCCAGTCCTCTAGGTCCCCCCCCATCAACACCTCAGTGGGCAAATGGTGGTGCACTCCCACGTCCTTGGGGCCCTCCTTGGCCCCCCATTTCAGGTGTACCCTCGCTACGGGAACCTTGAATGGGGTCCCGCCCACCCCGGTCAGGGTCAGGAAGGTGTTGGGCACCACCCGATCTGGGGCCACCACCTCGGGCCGGGCCAGTGTCACCTCTGCGCCCGTGTCCCAGTAACCATAAACTTCCTTCCCATCCACCTCCAGGGGAACAAGGCACTCGCTCCGCAGGGACAGCCCCGCGCCAACCCTGTAAACGGAGAACTTTGAATCCGGAGCATCTGGCCCTCCAGAGAAGCTGGCCTGGGGCTCTCCTCCCTCCTTAGCAGGTGGTACTCTGCCAGCCCCCCTTCCCTGGGAATGCTGCCTCTCGCCGGGCTGGGTCTCTACCCAGTCAACCCTCTGTGGGTTCGGCCTGCTCAGTCTGTCCCTGAGCCTGGGGCACTGGGCCCGTATGTGGCCCTTTTGGCCACAGTGGTAGCAGCCCATGTCCCATGGGTCCCCTTGAGTGGGTCGGATGGTCCTGATGCCGGATGTTCCCCTCTGATGGGGTTTTTCTGTATTTTCCCACGGGGAGGTCCCATGGTGACTCTCTCTCTGCGTTGTGGTGGGATTGCTCCTTTGGGACTCCTCCCTGCCACCCCCTGACCGGCTCTTTACAAACTCATCAGCCAGCTGCCCGGCGTGTCGCGGGTTCTCTGGCTTTCTGTCCACCAACCACAGCCTCAGGTCGGATGGGCACCGCTCATACAGTTGCTCCAGTACCAGCAGTTTAATTAGGTCCTCCTTCGTCTGGGCCCCACCAGCCCACTTGCTGGCGTATCTCTCCATGCGGGCGGCTAGTTGCAGATATGAGATCTCAGGGGTTTTATCTTGACTCCGGAACCTTTCCCGGTACATCTCAGGAGTCAGCCCAAACTCTCGTAGCAGGGCCTTTTTGAATAGTTCGTAGTCCCCTTTCTCTGCCTCTCCCAGTTGGCGGTACAATGCCACGGATTTGGGGTCCAGTAAGGGGGTAAGGACCCGGAGTCTGTCCGCGGGATCCACCCGGTGCAGCTCGCAGGCTGTCTCAAAGGCCTCCAGGAAGTCATCCATGTCCTCCCCCTCCTTGTATGGGGCCATGATGCACTTATCAAAGCTCCGTGCAGTCCTGGGTCCCCCCTCACTCACCGCAGCCGGGGGTTCGCTGCCCTTCAATCTCGCCAGTTCCAGGTCATGCTGACGCTGTCTCTCATTCTCCTGTCTCTGTCTCTCATTCTCCTCCCGTTCCTGCTGACGCTGTCTCTCTTTCTCCTCCCGTTCACGCTGATGCTGTCTCTCTTTCTCCTCCCGTTCACGCTGATGCTGTCTCTCTTTCTCCTCCCGTTCATGCTGTCTCTGTCTCTCTTTCTCCTCCCGTTCATGCTGTCTCTGTTGTTCACGATCCTCCAGCTCTCTCAGTTTTAGCTCTTTCTCCCATTCCAGCCAATTCCGCTCCCCGGATGCCGAACGTCGCCGGGAGGATCCTCTGCTGGCCGGGGGGGCCACGGTGCCTTCGGTATTTGCTGGGCTCCTCCCCACCCTTCCCCTAGGCATAGGAAGGAGGGGTCTCGGGACGCCCTCAGCAGCCGGCTGACCACTCCCAGCTGGGACAGACACTGGTGCCTGCGCTGCATTTGCCAGGCTGCTTCCCTGAGACACAGGGATCAGTTCATTCGCGCGATCTTCTGCCTCCAGCTGGGCAATGAGCTGTTCTTTGGTGAGCCTCCCAATGCGCAGCCGCCTCTGCTTGCACAGCTCCACCAGGTCGCTCTTAAGCCGCTTGGCATACATCTTCCTGCTGGCCACTCACCGGCCTGTGTGCTCACAGCTCCCCACAGTTCCCAGGGGGCCCCCTAGTGTGCCAGCCCTTCTCGAGGTCACCACCTCTCTGCCAGGGTCGAGCTGCAGACTCCTCCGCCCCTGGGACCACTCGCTGCGATCCCCTCGGGGGACCCTGTTACTGCAAAAGTCCTTCTCGCTGGTCACACACTCCCAGGGGTAATAACCGTCTCTCTCTCACTCTTCAGCGCGCCTGGTCCCCGTCAATCCCCCTTCGTTTTACTGCTCCCCAGTCACTTACTGCAGGAAGCGCCGTCCACGGGGTGCAGTAGATCCCGCCGCTGCCACCAGTTGTTGCGGAATATTGGGGGACTCAGGGCCCTGCACCCCCGGCTTCCTGCGATTCACCATGACTCTCAGCCAGCCAGTAAAGCAGAAGGTTTATTTGGATGACAGGAATACAGTCCAAGACAGGTCTTGCAGGCACAGACAACAGGGCCCCCCTCAGTTAGGTCCAGCTTGGGGTCCCAGGGCATGCCAGCCCACCCCCCTTTGGGGGGTCAGAGCCATCTCTGCCCCCCAGCCATCTCTCCAGCCTCCTTCTAGCCTGCTTCCAGCACCCTCCTTTTGCGACCCCTCCCCCAGCCTTTGTTCAGTTTCCCGGGCTAAGGAGTCACCTCACCTTCAACCCCTTCCTGGGTTCTCATGTTACACACTCAGGTATGCGCCCTCGGGCGCCCTCGGGCAGATCCCATCCTGCAATGCAGACTATCCCAGCACACTCCCCTGTCAGCATTCACAGACCACCGTGAGAACAGGCCCAGTTCGTCACACACCTATAATTAATACATTAACACATGGAGCTGCACAAAGACAGTTAACTGCACCAAAAAAAGGGCAATCCTGCAATCCATTTGGCATGCACACAAAAGCAACAGACACTGGGGGAACAAATTCAGATTTTACAAGAGCAGGTAACTACCTCCCACTCTCCTCTGAAAGCCAGGATAAAAACCAGGGGTGTGGTTCCCAGGTGTGCAGGTTCCCAACTACTTTGACCTGCAGAACCACACTCCGCACTCATATCTAAAAATAGAACCTTCTTTCTCAAATATTTTTACATAGTGGTTAAGTTTTTTCCTTTATATGCTTTCTCAGTTTACTGCCTGTACTTTCAAATAACTTGATAGAGTTAATTTCTCTTGGCTCAGGTCTAGCTACCTTCCTAGGTTGCTCTTCACCCCCTCCTTTCCCCGCCTCTCCTCACTTCGGCTCTCTCTCTTTGTTTTAAAAGTTAAAAGTCATAGTTTTTACAGAAACCTCCAAAAGAGAAAGCAATTGAAAATAGAACAAAAACAACAAACAAAGAGAAAACAAGGTAAACATTTTACTTTAAATAAATCCAGTAGATTATTTTGACCCTTCAGGAATGCCACAGCTGGAATTATTCCTAAACTTTCTTGAAAATATGGTTGCCAAGCAAACGAAATGCAGACTCTGCTTCTAATCACTGACTAAGATTTGAAACATGGGCTTTCCTTATTTCCAGATAGCAGAGTTTTAAAATAAAGTTTGATATAAAGTAATAAAAATGCCTTAAGTTACTAAATTAATACAAAAAATGTGGCAAATAACTTATCATTTTTTATTAAAAGTTTTAAATAGGTAATAACTCGCTTATTTATATGTTTAACCCTTTTGTTTATTTTTTATTTTTGTTTGCCTTATTTTGTATAGTTATAAATAGAATTCTGGCACACTTTGTTTTTAATTGTAAATTTGTCCTGTATGTTTGCCTGTGTTGTATGTTGTGAATGTCATGTGACTACTTTTTATTTTGTTGCAACAAAAGTCAAGTTTATACCCTTTTAAAAAAATATAAGTGGTACCACACTATTTTAAGACTATGGTTGGGGAATAACCATCATAGTACCATTGTTTTTAAAGTTCAACAAGGTCTCCGTTATAAATATATGTACATATATTTCTGCCTCAACAAATAATGCAATTGCAAACAAAAATAATTTTCTTTTATTAATCACAGTTTTGCTTTTCATTTTCATTTTTATTTTTTATTCAAAGAAAGAGAAATATAAGGGGAAACCTCAATATTAAGGTTAAGGTAATATCAACAAAATGTTAATTTCTTGTTTGGGTTTTTATAAACTTGTTTGTACTTTTAAATATAGTGATAAAAATGTCATAGCAAAAATGTTAAAACATAACAATTTATGCATAAAGCTAACCAAACAATTTCAACAGGTTTCCACCTTTTCAACATGCTTCCATATTTGTCTCCCAAACACAACCAAGTGTCAGAAAACTTTAATACCTTAAAAGTATTTGCATTGACCTGTATTTAAAATTCATTTGGGTTTAATTTTTGTTCTCTTTTAAGTTATGTTTAAGGGAAGTAGTGGTTGCTAACATTTGTGCATCTAAACAGTTAACAAAAGTGAAATTGGCATCACAAGCAAATTAACTCTAAAAAGCTTAGTAAAAATTATGTTACTAATTCTTTTGCTAAAACAAAGTGTTCAGCAAGGGAAAGCAAGACACCTTCTCATGGAAGACTGTGAGCATCTATTTTAGCCATTAAGCATTACATTTAGCATAAAATATTAGGCCTTGGCTACACTGAAAAAACACCCCACTGAGCACAGTGAGTGCAGCGCTGTAAAGCACCAGTGTAATCTGTGCCTGCAGCGCTTCACGGTCGCTCGCAGCGCTGCAAGCTACTCCCCTTGGAGAGGTGGAGTACATACAGTGCTGCGAGAGCTCTCTCCCAGCGCTGGCGGTGCGACTACATTCGCGCTTCACAGCGCTGCAGCGGCAGTGCTGTGAAGTCCCGAGTGTAGCGAAGGCCTTAGTAATGCACCTCAAGTGAAAAGGAATGTCTACACAACAATTGCAGAAGTATAGCTTGTGTTATAAAAGACTTGGTCCCTATTACATTGTAAACACAGTAAATTAATCTGTGTATTAAATTTGGGTTACTAAAAACAAGAGAAATGTGAAACAAACAAACAAACAAACAAAAAACCTTATTATGTTAACTAACTTAAGCTGTTTAAGATTGCATCCCACAGACCAAAGACAGACACCAGAAGATATCACACCACAAAGACACCAGATGATATCAGTATACGGTGAAGGAACCCCCAAGCATCAAGAAAAGAAAAACAAAGTCCTTTATAAATAAGAGACTGGTCAAATACACCTCGATCTACCATATATGGACAATTAAGTTGGCAATCACCCCAAAACCATTGTCAGTTAAATTAAACTTGGCTACTATGTAAAAGCAACTGTGTTAGTGCTGTATTGTTGTACGTCACTTACAATGTGCATAACATTGCTAAAGTGTTTAACCACCACACAGGTAAAAATTAACAAACTAATGCCAGCAAACAACATGAAGGCAAGGAAAAAACAAAGTGGTAAACAAACAAACAAGTTACATAATAACCACAATTTGGGTAAATAAATTGCCTGTTAGTACCAGTCATAATTTGGGTCAGGGACACTGCATCCTAATAGAGGCACATGTTATTCAAAACAATCTTGTTCAATGTCTGGATACCAATACTAAATCCTGACACAGGAATACTTGCTAAATGAGTTACTGTCCCTTCAGTAGGTTATCTGAAAGACAGCATCCATAAAAAACAACTGGATCTATATCAACTACTGGTGTATCACAGAGCAATGCAATCCATGGAACAGAGAAGCTAGCAGTTCCTGGTTCCTGCCCAGCAAAGCTTACCAGAGGGTGACCACCAGCAGTAAGGGTAACCTATAACATAAATGGGCAGTACTGTGTAGTAACTAAGACATTTATATATAAAGGCCTCATTTGTAGTGCCACTACTTCAAATTTCTGTTTTACTTCTCATATACATCCTATTGTGGAATACACTAGAACAACGCCTATCCCAGTATTTCAAAACACTCAGCCTACTACTAATGATGAGACAGGTGATAACTGCAATTGCCCTAACAGGAGAGTGTGTTGCTACCTGTGGCACCAAAGTAAAAGGCCCAGAGTACAACATAAGATTGGAAAAAACATGGTTATGCTTGGATATAAGGTGCTGTCATATGTACACATACATACTATGCATATATACCCATATATGCTAAAAATATATATGCCATAGCCATATGCTTCATATATACACCTCTACCCCGATATAACGCTGTCCTCAGGAGCCAAAAAATCTTACCGCGTTATAGGTGAAACCGCGTTATATCGAACTTGCTTTGATCCGCCGGAATGTGCAGCCCCGCCCCACCCCCGGAGTGCTGCTTTACCGCGTTATATCCGAATTCGTGTTATATCGGGTCGCGTTTTATAGGGGTAGAGGTGTATTAATTATTTAGGTGTGACTCTAAAGCTCAATGATAATACTACATGCCTCAGTCATGGTCCCAGGCCTAACATTCCCAGGCCCACTATAAGGGACTACAATCAACTGGAAAATAGAATCTGTCCATCCATCGTACGAAGGAATGTGCAGACCAAGGGACAGATGGGACATGGATGGATGGATGGATGGATGGCAAAGTAAGGTGACCACATAACAGTGTTTACCCCACTAGGTCATCTTCAGTCCATGCATTATGCTTTTCCGGGACCATGGGTAAACATCCTCTCCATAAAAAGAGAAAAAGTGGAGGAATGTAGTGAGAAGAGGGCCTGAAACATAGGCCCGTGTATCAGAGGCCTCGTATGAGGCCTGAGCTAAAGCAGTCAAAACTTGGCTGTTATAAAGCAAAGTTACGTTGTGAGCAAGAGGCAGGCCCTGCTCACAGAATCTGGCAAGAACAGGGCTGATATTACAGAAACCCACATACCTAAGAAGTACTAGGCACAGGCCATGCACCCAAACACATTCTAGAAGGGTGGTACCAGAACACCTCGATACCAGCACATTCCCCAAAGATAGCAGGAACACACTGACCCATTCTAAAGATAAGGTCAGGATGACAGCATGATGAATAGGGATGTTTTGATTGAACCAACATGTACAAGGCAATGGGTGGCACCCTCATACGTCAGAGGCTGGCACCCTGGTAACATCAGGAGCAATACGGAACTTGTTCGTATTGGTGTATAAAAATGTATCTCAGAGGAAGTGTCTTTGTCCAGCCTAGGGGGCAGTGGAAAGTCCCGCCACTGACTGAGCTGGGTCAGTTGTTATGTGCATACACGCATTAGTGGTCCGGTAGAGTCTGCGGGATACTAGGACCGTGCTTTGTCGATAATAAACCTGGCAGGGTGCCTTCGTACCTTAACAGATTTTGTTGTCAATGGGTGGTTTGGTTGAGGTCTGCTGTGCCAGCTACCTATGCAGAGCCGGGACGGCACGCTAACAGAACACACACACGCAGCCAAACGTCTGGCAAAACAACACCCATCATAATGGGGGAGGGGCACTGGGTCCAAAGTTGAGTGAATGGCATTGTGAGGTTATAGCATCATTCAGTCAATTTCAGCCCTGGCACCGACCAGCTCTCAACATCACTCACTCAGTTTTGGCCGTGTTCCTCCCACCCTCCTGCCTGAAATGGGGGTGAGTCTAAACCAAACCTAAGTGGGTAGCAAACACAGCTCCTTCTTACCCCTGTTGTGGGGCAGACTCCTGAGGGCCCCCTCCTGCCCCTCGCCAATGAACAGAGCCTCAGACTCATTCCTAGGTTGCATGTGCCTTAATCCAGCCTGGACTTCCCTTGATCCCTCCAGGATGGGGGTCTGGAGGGGAGGGGAGTGGGGGGAGTTGATTCAGTAGCTGTTGTGTCCAGAGGGGCCTGGGCCCTGCTCAGAGAGATGAGGCCACGCTCCATCTCTCCCTTTTTTTCATCCTGGGTCACGAGCTGCTGCCTTCTCCATTAGGATCTGGGAGACTGAACTGAGCTATGCCAAAAATAAATCCGAATATTGCCTGGTTCTCGGATAGCACTTTTCATCAGTAGGCCTCACAGCCCTTTTACAAAGCACACTATTATCATTCCTACCCACAACTGCTCCACCTAGGTTCAAAAAAATGCCTCCCCAGGCGGATTGACTCTTCTTCCATGGGAGACAGGCAAATGGGAAATGCCAGTGAGGGGACTTCCCTTGCAGATTTCAAATTTTCCCCACAGACCCATAGAAGAGTCTGAAAACCTAAAGAACTGGCAGCTCTGGCATGACCTAAGAGCCCCTCAATGGCAACTGGAAAAGCGAACATCGTTCTATGACAGCAACGCCTATCAGGCCTGACAAACTCACTACACCTAATGCATTGCTTTCATATTGTTTACCCACAATGGGTCATGCGAGGTCCCTAATAAAGGCTCATGTCACACTGTTCCTCGGGATCATTACAAGAAGTGTGGGCAGATGATCTTTAAGGAACTATGTTTATATACTGGAAAATATGTTTTAACGTCTGAATCAAAGCAGGGGTGAGAAACAAGTTTTGCCAGACAAAGGGATATCTAGTCATCTGTCTCCCCCATTCATATGAAGCATTGTAGGTGAACACATTGGAGGCCCAGTTTGCATATAGGACCAACAGAAAGAGCACACTGGAGAAGAATCAATGGGAGGGAGGTACACTGCAGCAGTTTACTGGACTATACCTGGGGGACAAGAACCGCACACTGCAATCCCTGAGGAAGCAAACAGGTGAGCATGTTTTGCATTCATGAAAAGGGGGATCTCAGCGATGGTAACTGGTGACCCTGGGAGAATGCTTTAGCCATGGATTTTACCTGTTAAAGTCAAGCTCCTGGTATAGCTCGTGATTGATGTGTAACCAGTTGGTCTTATTGCTTGATGATAAACTCCTGTTTGTTTTCACTAAAACTGTATCTCAGTGCTGTGATGTTATATTGGCTCTGATCCTCAATTGAATGAAGCAAGCTCGTATTGTCCTTTTGGGGACAGTTTACCTGGGAATTTCTAAATGTCCAGTGGAAAGGGGCTGGATGCTACAGAAGGACATGTTAGAGGAGCTCAAGGACAAGGTTGTGCCTAGTGGTAACCTGCAAAGCAACATAAGGACTGGCAGAGCCCTGGGGAGTTTGGGTGGGGAGATAAAAGGCTGGGGATGGCAGGGAACTGACACCCAGTTAAGCAGAAGCACTTCCCCCTCACACTGAGGCATGAGGGGCGGGGGGTAACAAGGAGATTCACAGTCCAGGGCACCCTGGGAAAATGTTACAGCCGGATCCTGTAGTATGTGGAGCGCAGGGATGACAAAATAACACCTCCAAGAGGCTTCCCAGACTGCTGCTGTGTCCATTAAAGACCCCCCGCCCCCGCCACATTATTCAAGACAAGGGACACTGGGAGTTTGAGAAACTAAATTCTACTTTATTCTTTTCAAAGCAAGAAATAAAAGCTAAATCCCCACCACCATCCAAGGCCCAGCTCAGCACGGTAGTTTCAGCCCCAGTCCAGCACGTGGCTACTCCAGCTGTACATGTGCCCCAGGGAAAGAGGAACAAGTTAATGTTGGTAGAAAAACACTCACAATCCATGAGAGAGGCATTTGCCCTCCCTCCTCCTCTCAGCAATGGGGAGACGGGGACTCCTCTCCCCATCAGTCCTCTTGGGGCATCACTGGTAGCCCTTCAGAGTTCAAGGATGACTTCACCCAGCACTCATAGGACATTTCCTCGCTCTCTGGGAGATGTGCAGTGAGTTCACAGTTCTCAGACTCAGCTCTCTGGATCACAAGAGCAAACAGTGCCCTTTCAAGGCCTGGCCACCCACCCACCCACCCTCTCCCCATCCTGAGCGTATCTCAAATCTCTGCAGGGATCAGGCAGTAACTTCCTTCCCTGTTTCAGGCTCTACCTCTTGGAGGGCATATCCAGCACTCGCCCTCAGTATTTTTGTTGATAGGTACTAAACATTGTCATTGTTCAAAGAACAAGAAAATCTCATGACAAAGGCTAGGGAAACGTGAAAAGAAAATCAGAAAGGGCTATTTTGGCAAATGATCATTTGTCTTTTGAAGTCCTCAGTAAATCTGAGCTCCATTCTCTCAAACTAATCTAATATCAAATATGTGACAGAACAGCCTTTGGGAAAGAGACAAAAACCCACAATGCAGAATGGGCTACAAACCACTTTCCCATTCATAAAGTGAAATCCCAGAGAATCTTAAAACTCAAAATCTGGAGAACAAATTTACACATTTCCTTCTGAACAGACTAAACCTGCTTTTTTCACCACAGCCTCATTATTTGTCTGTGTTATTGATAAAAGTTTTAGCATCATCATAATAAAAGAAAAAGGAAAAAAAGACAAATCTAACCAAAAACATCCTATCTACAAATGATCTGGATTTGGCTGGGAAAACTCCAGATGCCACTTTACCAATAGATGGAGGCTGGGATTGAAGCTGAAACTGTGCTTTGAGGTTCATTTGAATTCCCCCTTCAGGAATGTGGGATTTTCTTCGCCAGCCCTCAAGGACCTGATTGAGGATCAAAAAAATCAAACCCTGATTCCTAAGCATGGTGGGCAAAGCACACTGAGGTAAATGTGGTAAATGACACACATGAAGGTGGAGGGGTAGAAAAGGAAAACGATAAACTCTCCACGGTTTGGGCAGAGGCTGCTCTGTCAGAGAAGACGTGTGAGGTTGATGCGGGCCGGAGGGAATCCCCTGGACTCACCCCGTCCCTCTCAAATAACAGAGAAGGTAAAACACCACGTTATTTTACTGTCCCTGCTCCAGCTCTTTTAGAATCTATTGAATGCTGGTATATAAGGGAGAAACAGCACAAAATAATTAAATGCTTTTCAGCATAATCTGGAGCAGTATGAGGTTGTCTGGGGGGCACTTAATGACTCTAACAATCACTTTGTT
The DNA here is from genome assembly GCF_027887155.1 of Malaclemys terrapin pileata. Lineage (NCBI taxonomy): Eukaryota > Metazoa > Chordata > Testudines > Emydidae > Malaclemys > Malaclemys terrapin. The sequence goes on along the minus strand of NC_071517.1, from coordinate 39,667,053 downwards.
CATGGGGGTTGGAATAAACTGCTCAGGGTCAGTCTAGACTAGAAAAAGGGGAGGAGGAACAAAGGAGACGCACTAGCTAATCCCATCCACTTCCCCTGCCTTGGACAGATACTCGGAAGCTGATATTATCACGCCCAATTTTTTCCCTCACTGTAAGGCAGAGATTTCTCTAAAGTCAACCCGCAAGCTGCTGGCAGAGTTGGGAATAGAGCTCATGTCTCCTGAGTCCCAGGCCAGGGCTCTATCCATAGGAAACATTGCTTCCCTCTCAGAGGCTGATACTGCAGTAGCAGAGGTGGGAAATCCAGGCTTCCAAGAAAAGGCCTTGTGGAAACCAGGCTCTGATAATGGTGCTGTCTGAATGCAGAAGAGGCAGGTAGAAGGGGCCGAGGGGGTGAGTGATGAGAAGCAGCACCTTGCTACCCCTGTGCTCTCCCTTGCCTCTTATCCCATGATCCCCAAACACTCGATACCTCAGCACCCAGCTCCTCCTGCTTCCCAGCTCCACTAGCCCCAACCATTCAATCCCCAGTTCCCTTCCCAAAACCCATCGCCCTGGTCCCTCAATATTTGATTTGAAGCCCTGGGGGATTCGGGGAGTGGAGGAGTTACCAGCCCCCAGGGACACTCGTCCTGCAGGGGACAGCTCCAGGTCAGTGGGGGAGCCCAGCCCAGGGGCTGGTGGAAGATGGGGGATGGGGACAGGGGTCTAGAGTGAAGGTGGGGCCTGGCCCAAGTGTCCTTCTCCTCATCTCCATGGCAGGGGGATCCCAGCTGGGAGGGAAAGGGAGAGGAGGGAACTTGAGCCAGGCAGAGGGAGCAGCTGGAGGAGTTTCTCTCTCTCCCTTCCCCTACCTTTGGCCCATCAGCTCAGCACCCAGGGCTGCAGCAGGGAGGAGGGGCTGATCGGGGCGTCTCCTCCTCTGCCTGGGGTTTGCTGAGACCAGGCAGAGCCAGAGGGTCACTGACCAGCTGATGCTCGGCTGCTGCTGGATCCTCACCGCAGTGATGGGCAGCTGGATCCTTGAGAGCCAAATGCCCCTGATGTGTGTGGGAACGAGGAAATGGATTTGTCACCATGGCCAGCCCTCATCAGGGCACTCAGAGAATGGCCCTGCTGTGTGGAGGAGTCTCTGATGTCCAACATGGTGTTAGCTCCACTTGGAGCATTTTCCACACTGAGAACATCTAAGAGGTTTCTTCACTGTGCGGATTTGCTGATGCCTGATACTCCTGGAGCATCAAATGAAGCCTCCCTCACATTCAAGGTCTCTCTGTTGTGTTGATCACTGATGTGTGAAGTCAAATTGAATCTTTTCCTGCAGTCAAGCTATTTCTAGGATCTCTTACATCATTGTGCATTCTCTGATGTTTGGTAATCGCTGAGCTTTTACTGAAGCTTTTCCCACACTTAAGGCATTTATAAGGTCTCTCCCCCATGTGGATTCTTCCATGTTTAATAAGGTGTGAGCGCTGAACAAAAGTTTTTCCACATTCCAGGCATTTATGGGGTTTCTCTCCCGTGTGGATTCTCCTATGTTGAGTAAGGTGTGAGTGCTGACTGAAAGTTTTCCCACAGTCTAAGCATTTATGGGGTTTCTCGCCTGTGTGGGTTTTCTGATGTATATTAAGGCCTGATTGGAAATGGAAACTTTTCCCACACTCAAGGCATTTATAGGGTTTTTCTCCTGTGTGGATTCTCCCGTGTTTAGTAAGGTATGAACTTTGGCTAAAACTTTTTCCACACTCAAAGCATTTATAAGGTTTTTCTCCTGTGTGGATTCTCCCATGTTTAGTAAGGTATGAACTTTTGCTAAAACTTTTTCCACACTCAAGGCATCCATAGGGTCTCTCTCCCATGTGCAGTCTCTGATGTGCCATATGGAGTGACCACTGACTAAAACTTTCCCCACACTCATGGCATTTAAAAGATGTCTCCCTTGTGTGCACTCTCTGGTGTATAATAAGTAGTGACTTCTCAATAAAGCTTTTCCCACAGTCCAAGCATTTATGCGGTCTCTCTTCTGTGTGGATTCTCTGATGACTAGTAAGTTTTGTTTTGTCAATGAAACTTTTCCCACAATCAAGGCATTTATAGGGTTTGTCACCTGTGTGGGTTTTCTGATGCTTAATAAGGTGTGACCAAAGAATGAAATCTTTCCCACACTCATAGCATTGAAATGGTCTCTCTCCCATGTGGATTCTTCCATGTTTAGTAAGGGATGAACTTCCAATAAAACCTTTCCCACACTCGAGGCATTTATAAGGTCTCTCTCCTGTGTGCAGTCTCTGGTGTATAGTTAAATATGGATTCCTACTGAAGCTTTTCCCACAGTCTAAGCATTTATACGGCTTCTCTCCTGTGTGGGTTCTGTGATGTGCCATAAGTTGTGACCTCTGACTAAATCTTTTTCCACACTCAAGGCATTTATAGGGTCTCTCTCCTGTGTGCAGTCTCTGGTGCATAATAAAGTTTGACTTCTCACCAAAACTTCTCCCACAGTCCAGGCATTTATGGGGCTTCTCTCCTGTGTGGGTTCTCCGATGTCTAATAAGGAATGCACTAAAACGGAATCTTTTTCCACAGTCAAGACATTTGTAGGGTTTCTCTTCATTGTGACTTTTCTGCTGGACTGTGGCTTCCTTGGGATCCTTGCATCCTCCACCACCTTGAATGGATTCATCTAGTTTCTTCTCGGGATAGTTTTCCAGCTGCATCTCTGATCCGTGTCGATCTCCCCAGGCATTTCCCTGTTCCAGGCACTGGGAAAAATTCCCTTCAGCTCTCAAAAACATCCCCTGTGTTTTCACTTTCCCAGGACCGTCCTGCTGCTGATTCTCCTCCTTGCTCTCATTCCCTGTCCTATCACCTGCTGGGAGAGAGAGAATCCAGACAGGAGTCACTGCCTGTGCCGGGGAGAAAGGACAGAAAGGGGAATAGCAAAGAGGCAAAACACAACACAGTGACTGTGGGGGAGATGGAGACACTGGATTCTGCCACCACATCCCACCCAAACACTCCCAGGGAAGTAAAAACAGGGAGGAAATTCCCGACAGGTAACAGGATGGGTGGGAAGCTGTGACTGATTTTGCCTTGATGATACAACACCTGCTGACTGCAGCCCTCACCTGGGTGAGATGGGGCGGAAGTGAGGGCTCTCACTCACAGCACGTTTTTGAGAGTCCCAGATTTTTCCTTCAATCACCATATGTTTATATCTCAGTTTCCCTGATTCCTCACCTGTGTGGGTGCCTCTTGGGCTCTTCCTTTCTTCGGAGGCCTGGAGATCCGGGATCCATGGCTTTTCCCCTCGCTCCAGCTGGGCGATCAGGTCAGGTTTGGGAATGGGGAATCCTGCGCAGGGGGTGAAATCAGGCAAGGTCAGGAGTCTTACAGAGTATTTGTCACAGGAAACATTCCCTGAGTTTTACCTGACCCTATATGGGACTGTGGTAACTCCTTTGTGAGCAGCAGGCATTGGGGGTGGGGGTGTTGTCACACCCTCACTAGGAGTTCTCAGGGTAGATGCGCTCTGGGGGACTTTCTGGCACACGCAGCTCTGGAGTTAAACTCCTGCCTATTTCCAAACCAGCACATAGGTGCTGGAACCAGCAGTGCTGGGGGAGCTGCCGCACCTCCTGGCTTGAAGTGGTTTCCATTATATCCAGGGTTTACAGTTTGGTTCAATGGCTCTCAGCACCCCCACTGTACAAACTGTGCCAGCACCCCTGAGCCTGCAGCACCGAGAGCCCTTCACAGGGATGGAGCTAGTCCCAAGAGGGCCAGTGAACGGCGTGTGAAGAAGAAATAATACAAGCAGGACTATCCCCTGCTTCTGGCCCCTTGAAGGCTGGAGAGATGGGGATGAATTAACCTGTCCATTAGGCTTCTAACTCTTCTGTTCCCTCGAATTGCAGATGGAGATGAAAGTCTCTCACAATGGAGCTGTGGACTATGTAACCCTCCTCCTCAAATCTAACTGACCATGGAAGAATCTGACCAGAGTCAGACACGCAGACCCCATAACCTTCTAATAACCAAGGGGCCAGGAATCCCTTACCCAGCGAGGTCACCATCTCATAGTTCTCCTGCATGACGTCCCTGTAGAGGGCTCTCTGAGCGCGGTCCAGCAGAGCCCCCTGCCCCTGGGTGAAATACACAGCCACATCCTCGAAGGTCACCGGCATCCGAAACAACAAGAGTCCCCCACTTAGCTCCTGCTGCCCCAGCCACAATACCACTAGTCACAGGGGAGCAGGTCCAGAAAAGCATATTCCTGCCTCCACCCTAATCAGAGCAGCCAGGAGGCTTCAGGGGGTGGTGAGAAGGTGTGAGCTCTTTGTCGCCCCACAGCAGATGGAGCAGGGAAGGGTCTTCTCTTCCCCACAGGCTGACATAGGAAGCAGAACTCTGAGCCAGGACAGGAATCCCCACAGTTTCCCGTCATATTTTACAGCAGCATCTGGGTATTGAGTTTAGGCTCCAGCACTGGGAGTCTGGTCAGTTTTCCCAGCCCTGCCCATGGGGGTGTTTCCTGTTTCAGAAATGGGGAAATGTTCCCCCTGCCAGTCGGCCTATTTTAGAAAATCAGGCCCAGTTTGAATGTGTCCCAGAGGGTATATCACACACTGTGTGTTTCCTGCCCCTCCTCCCCTACAGCATCCCCTCCTGCAACTCCCTGAAAATCCCCTTCCTGAGCTGGCTCCATCACAGCCATTTCCCTTCTCTGTCTCCTGGAAGATGGGATGATCTGAAGCGAAACGCGGACGTGATTCCTCAGCCTGTCAAGGCGAGAAGGACGATGGGAGAGGTTTCAGAAGGGGCTTGAGTCCATTTCACACCCTGATTCCCCCCAGGCTCTCTCCCTGCAGACAGACGCTCTGGACTCTGCTGTGCTAGGAAAACCCTCAGTCACTTTATTACAACACAGACCCGGGCCCTCCCACCAGCACTGAACCCCCTGAGACACTTTTAAAACCCTCCCAGGGACAGAGTCTCTAAGATAGGGTTACCATACGTCCGGATTTTCCCGGACATGTCCGGCTTTTGGGGGCTCAAATCCCCGTCCGGGGGGAAATCCCCAAAAGCCGGGCATGTCCGGGAAAATCGGGAGGGAGGGAGGGCTTGGCCGGGGCTGGTGCGGGGCCGGGCCGGGGTCGCAGTGCCGGGCCGGGCTGGGCGCGGGGCCGGGCGGGGAGCAGGGGGCGCGGTGCCGGGAGCCAGTCCGGGCCCGCCGGGCCGGGCCGCTGGGGGGTCCGCGGGGGTGCGCCGGGCCGGGAGCCGCGGGGTGCGCCGGTCCGGGGGGCCGGTCCGGGGTCGCGGAGCCGCGGGGGTGCGCCGGGCCGGGCCGGGACCGCGGGGCCACGGGGGTGCGCCGGGCCGCGGGGCCGGGAGCCGGTCCGGGGCCGCGGGGCCGGGGGAGGGGGCCGGGGGGGTGCGCTGGGCCGGGAGCCGCGGGGGTGCGCTGAGCCGGGGGGCCGGTCCGGGAGCCGCTCCGGGGTCGCGGGGCCGGGGGGTGCGCGGGACCGGGGGGGTGCGCCGGGCCGCGGAGGTGCGCCGGGCCGGGAGCCGCGGGGTGCGCTGAGCCGGGGGGCCGGTCCGGGAGCCGGTCCGGGGTCGCGGGGCCGGGGGGTGCGCCGGGCCGCCGGGGGCCGGCAGGCAGTGCTGGGCGGGCCGGGGGTGGTCGGCCGGGGCTGGCACCCCAGGCTGGAGCCGCCGGGGGGGCCATCCTGGGTCGCACCTCCTCCCCCCATCCCCCCCTTACCTGCTTCAGGCTTCCCGCGAATTAAATGTTCGCGGGAAGCGGGGGAGGGGGCGGAGACTTTGGGGAGGGGGCGGAGTTGGGGCGGGGCGTGGGCGGGGCTGGGGGCGGGGCCGGGGCCCTGTGGAGTGTCCTCCATTTGGAGGCACAAAATATGGTAACCCTACTCTAAGACAAAGTCTAGAAAAGAGCAGAATCAAAGGAGCCACTTTGGGGGATCCCCCCTGACATTGGCCCAGAGGGCAGCGCATCTCCCCAGCAGCACTGTGACTCGGCCAGGGTAGGAACTGGCTTTTCCTCTTTCCGTTCCTCCCCTTGTTCCCAGGAGAGTCAGTCGGCCCCGGGGGATCATGGAATGGATCCCGGCAGGCTGGGAGCTGGGAACCTCCCTCCTCACTTCTTCCTCCTGCTGCTCCTTTCGGTCTCACCCCTCCCCTTCCTGTCTCCTTCCCTCCCACCTCTGCCTGGGAGAACTGGTGACTGTCCTGTTTCCATGGGTGTTTCCTCTCCAGGGTGAGCCTGGCTGTGTCACTGGGGGGCAGCAGCTTGGGGACCCACAGACTCATGGGGAACCCCCTCCCCCTCCGGTACAAACTCACCAGCAGGTCCCTGAAAGGGGCCCTTTGTGCAGAGTCACTGTGCTTCCCAGCCCCAGCCCTTTCCCTCAGTTCTCTCTCCTCCCTGCAGGCTCCAGCTCAGGAGTTGGTGTGGGAAAAGCCCAGGGTTGCCCTAGGGGGCTAGCTGCAGCCACCAGGGGAAGTCCCCATCTTGGCTGGGCACAGAGAGGACTTTAATGAAGGTCTCTCCCCAGCACAGACCCCACTGGGGGAGCAGCAGCTGTTCAGTCTGGGCTCCAGGATCACAAGGGAGGAGGCATCATCAGGGGACCCAGGAAGCTCAAATAACTCCGGGGCTCGAATATCATGAGCAGAGAGAGACAGACAGACACCAGCTTCCTCTGCCTTAGCAGTAACCAGAGGTGCCCCCCCATGACTGGGCCTCCCTGGGCTGCCCCCGCAGATCCCAGGCACAGTTCAGCAGCTGCAGATTTCATTTGCCCACCAGGACTCACACCGGAACAGAACCAGAGAACCAGTTTGAACCCATATTTTTTAATGGAACTGGAACCAGACTTGAACTTTAATTTTTCTCTTACTCAGTCAACCAGAATCTGAGTCGAACTTGCTGGGGGAGGGGGGGAGTCTACTAGTTAAAATAAAGCTTCAGCAATTTTTCAGCTCAATATTTGACAAAATAAAATTTACTCTGATCTCACTCATTATAAAACAAGACCACTAAACAACACCAGACATGTGATTGCTACCAAAATGGCCTGTCCCAGTAGGAGAAGAGAAGGGGTCAGTCCACACTAACTCTTCAAGCCCAAGGAAAAAAGCTGCTCAATTCTTCTTCCCCTTACACAGGCCTCCTCTCACCCACCCCCACCCCTTGGGGCTGCTCCTCCCTCCAATTATCCCACCTGAGGCAGGCCCCATGCCCCAAATTCAGTTCCCCACACTGAAGCAAGCCACATAATATATGGAGGTATAACTATCTCATAGAACTGGAAGAGAACTTGAAAGGTCATCAAGTCCAGCCCCCTGTCTTCACTAGCAGGACCAATTTTGCCCCAGATCCCTAAGTGGACCCCTCAAGGATTGAATTCACAACCCTGGGTTAGCTCGCTCTCAAACACCGCCTCCCCCTTCTGGGGCACTACCTGGTAATAGAACCATTTTGGGGTGTCTTGAACTGGAAATGAACACACTGACTGCCACTGAACCCGAACCAAACCCCAATTCCACTCCTTGCGGCTCACAGTGTCTCTGGTTGGAAACCAAATCCTGCTCTGAAATCAGACCAGCCCCTGTTCAGTCCTGTTAGCCCAGGAGTCAGACCCCCCCAAATGATGAGATTGTCTTTAAACACAAATATGAAATTGGGAGCAGGGTGTGTGTGGGGCGAGGGAGGGGTTCTGGGTGGACATTTGCCTTGTAAATTCTCAGCCCTTCAGGGGAAGTCTCCTACTCGCCCCCTACCCCTAGGTTGATCACCTTTCAAAAAGCAAAAGCAGGACACATGCAGAAGCCCCGCCCCCTCCATGGCCTCACCCCCTGTCCCCCAAGGTCCCACCCCCCAATACACCTCTTTCCCCTGAGGCCCCGCCCCCTGGCCAGGCCAGAATGGGCTAAGAGCTTCCCAGGGAGCTTGGACCACTGTGGGGAATCCCAGGCCTCCACCTCCCCTGCGCAGGGAGCTGGGGTGCCTGAGAGCAGTCCCTGGCCTGGGTACCCACCCCACAGGGCACGCTGCCCAGGGCAGCTGAAGGGTCTGGGTTCCCCACTGCAGCCTTGGTGATGCTTATTATGGCCCGGAACTAGCTTCTGGCCTGGCTAGTGGGCAGGACCTTGGAGAGGAAGGGGAAACAGAAGGAGCAGGGGCAGGGCCTTGTGGCCAAGCGGGGCTAAGACCCAGCTCAGCCCCACCCACAGGGAACAGGCTGGCGCTTCCCCAAGCTTTGGGCAGGCGCAGAGCCCTGGCACAGGGAATCTGGGACAAATGGTGTCCTGGAGTCATTCGGCCCAGGGACCGGGACTTGAACTCTGCATTTTGGGACTGTCCTGCCCAATTTCGGATGAATGGTCACCCTGCCCAGCCCCCACTGTTGGTTTGGCCATTTGTAGGGGAACAAATCCCCACTGGCTGCTGGGCAGGGCAGCCCCCTCACCCTCCCTTACCTCATGGGGTGGGGAGCTGCTACTGTATTGCTCCCCACCCCTCTGTCTTATTCCTGCCCCATGGCTCTCCCTTCCCCAGATGGGTCTCCTCTTGCTCTTGCAGTCTCCCTCCAGCCTCCCGCCCACACACACATCCCCCCTTTCCCTTGCAGTGACCCCCACTTACATTTTCCCTCTATTCCAGCCTCTTTCCCTCAGTGTCATAATCCCCCTCCTCCCACAGCCTGATTCCCAGGCATTGCCCCATCCTCCCTTCAGTGCAACCTCTGCCCCACCCCATCCTGCCCTGGATCCCCCTTCACCCGCCTCCTGCCCCCTCACGCCTCCCTGTTCTCCCCTCTTGCCGATGCCCCCTGTCCCTCGTCTGTCCCCTTCCGGCTCTCACCCCCTTCTATCCCGCCCCCTCCCTCAGGTGTGGCTCACCCCGCCCCACACACACCGGGAGCTGGGGGCAGCTTTCCTGGGCCCAGGGCAGGGAATCGCAGCCAGCTCCGCTGGGAGCAGCCTGGGGCCAAACCCTCCCCCTGCAGCCCGGGTGTGACGGGGGGGGGGAGCGGGTCTCTCTTACCTTCCCTCCGAGCGGGGCCCCCCTGGGGTAGGGGCCGGGCCGGGAAGGGGCCTGGCCGGGCTGGGGGCTCTGCCCTGGGAGAGGCTCCTGGGGAGCAGCGGGAAGGGCCCTGCTGGAGATTCCCCTCTCCCGGCTGCAGCCAGGGCTCCGGGCTCCCAGCACCAGCCGCCGGGGCTCGGGGATCTCGCCAGGAGCCTGGGAACCAGAGTCACCGTGTTAGCCAAATGGGCTCGTTTCCCCCTGGAGCTGCCCAATTACCCCAAGGAGGCACGGGAGTCGAGAAGACGGCTTCAAGTTCTTTATTGATCAGTCAGCTGAGCGGGTGTCCCCCTCGACTCATGCCAGAGGGAGGAGCACACCCTACAAGCGTAGAGCAAGCCTTTTTATATTCAGTAACAAATGACTTAACGTGCATACTTTCTGCTGACCTATGGAATTTTAAATTCCTTTCTAGGGGTAAATAGGATACATCTGTTGGGCCCCCTTGATTGATTGCCTTTCCAGGGTCCAGGGGTAGGGGTAATGGGATACATCTGCTGGGCCTCCTTGCTGTTGGGCCTCTTTGATTGATTGTCTTGCTATACCTTTATATATGGGAAAAACAGCTGGGATAATAGGCAAGTATTTGGTCTTTATTCTAACAAGGTTCTCCCCCCTTAAAAGCATTTTGAGAGCCTTATGGCCCCCAATCCTCAGCTTTTACCGGTTGATATAATGCCATCATGCGTTGGCGTACAATTTGATTAGCCATTCGTCGGACTAATGCAATTACACAGGGAGCCACTCTTGAGCCCCCCCCAACTTGGGAGCTTCCAGCAATCAATGCGGAATCAACGGACCGCCTCTTCCTAATCAAGTCGTCATATACCTTAATTCCTAACTTATTTCCCTGAATTTGGGGTAGTAGAAAGAACAAGGGCCTAATGTACCCAACTTAACATATTCCTGACCAATTTGGAGGCAATCTTCGATAAGCGTATTGCCCACATATCCAGTAATGGCCTTTTAGGGCCCATTGTCCATTCGCAAAGGGGCCATCCCAGGTTTCGGGATAGTCCTCGGGGCCCGGTTCTTCGTAATACAAAGAGTTACCCATCTCCAGGGGTCCCCCTAATACAATAGATGTACCGTCAGGATTACAATAGTCACATTTCCAAGGCCCAGCCCCTTCCTTCCAAGCGCAATTACAACCAAATTTAGGGCTATTGGTAGTAGACCAAAAATGATTAAAATGGGTTACTCGAGTTCCATTAGAATGTTGCCATGCCCACTGATACCAGCGTACCACGTGATCCTTACTGTCGGTATTATCTCGCTGGCAACTTAGAAAGAGGGCATCAAAGAACCCATCTTGTCCAACTGCCTAACAGCCCTTGCCGGTATGCTGTTGGTAGGAACAACTTACCCAGCTATGATTAGTGAGTTTTACGTGGGTATGGTTCCACCGTCCTTGATATTTAGAACAGTCATACGTATGGCAACTAGGGTGATCATAGCAGTCAAATCCTAGAGATAGGGTCCAGTCACATCGGCTTTTGCCCACATATACCCCTTCTTGTTTTGTTCGGTTTAGACAAAGGATCCCCATCTCAGAGGAATAGAGTCACCAAGGGTTACTATCCTCATCCCAAACTTCTGTTCCTTTGTGGACTATACTTAAATTACTGATCCACCATTTAGCTTGCACTGGCTGTGCTACCCAAGGCCATTCATTCCAATCCCCTGGACCTCCACAAACCCAGCAGCTACTAAGATTGAAGGAACTCGCTATTGTTTCTCCCAGTTGTATAAACCTATTCTCCCAACCATAGCCGTGATAGACACCTATGAACAGAAATATCAATAATGAGTTCATTATTGCTTTTTCCTAAACAGTCCTTTTAGCCCATCGAGTCCTTGATACTCCCAGACGGTGTCTTCGCCCGTGCCACCCCGGGCTTCCGGGGCCGGGGTGGGCAGAGGGCCGGTGTCCTCGTCCGTGGGATTGGTTCCCTGGTCAGGATTCAGAAACCGCTTTACCCAGGTGTGATGTGTCCATTTGTCGCTCCCGAGAATTTTAACTGCGGCCTGGCTGATGAGCGAAATGGTGTGTGGACCGTCCCACCTTGGCGTAAGGGGGTCGCGTTTCCACTTCTTGACAAGGACCTGGTCACCGATCCGGAACGGATGCACGGTCTGGTCCAAGGGAAGAGCCTGGAATGGCGCCGCGTCGATGCAGCTGTAACAAAACAGATTGCAACCCGGAAACCTGTTTCCATAGTAAGTCATTTCCCACTTCCCAGGTTACATCCTCCCGGAATCCTGGGATAAGTATTCGGGGAGGGAACCCAAAGACCAGTTCAAATGGTGAAAGCTTAAGACCCTTACGTGGGGCCCTTCGAATGCAGTTAAGGGCGAGTGGTAACGCATCAAGCCACTTTAAACTAGACTCTGTGCATAGTTTAGTGAGGGTATCCTTGAGAGTTCTATTTATTCTTTCCACCTGACCCGAGCTCTGCGACCTCCAGGGGGTATGCAGCCTCCATTGTATACCGAGTGCCTGGGACACCTGTTGCAAGACTTCAATACAGTCATGAGTGGGGCTGGTCTCATAGGAAACCCAAGGGTCAGGCAATAGGGTAGCTAGGTTGAGGGAGCTAACTGTCCTAAAGGTTAAGTTAGGGGCTAGCAAGAGCCCTACCTCATATCTGGTATGTCAACTGGGATTTAAATGCTTTTCCCCAGCGCCTGTCCCCAGTATTTGAGGCACCCCGTGGGGAACCACAACCTCAGTGTCCCCCCCCCGGGTCAACTTTTCAGCCTCCTGTACGAGGAGAGCGGTCGCTGCAACGGCCCGTAAGCAGGCAGGCCACCCCTTGGCGACAGGGTCCAACACCTTTGAGTAGTATCCAATGGGTCGCCAGGTGGGTCCCGACCTTTGGCATAGAACTCCAGCAGCCACCCCTCCCCTCTTGTGAACGTATAGAGTAAACGGCCTCCGAGGGTCGGGGAGGGCTAGAGCGGGAGGCTGAACCAAGGCTTCTTTTAGCTCTCGAAATGCTTTTTCCATCTCTTTGGTCCACGTCCAATGGAGCAGACCCTCTTTAGTTAAGGATTCATACAGTGGTTTGGCTCTTCCCCGTAGTCAGGGATCCAGAGTCGACAGAAGCCAGTCAGTCCCAGAAAAGCCCTTAGTTCTCGGGGGTTCCGGGGCTGAGGGCTATCAAGTATAACCTGGATTCTTTCTTTGCCCAGACTGCGACTCCCTTGGCAGAGGTGGTATCCAAGGAAGGTGACCTGCTGCTTAACCAACTGAGCTTTTTCCTTTGATACTTTATATCCCTGTACCCCAAGGGGATTGAGGAGCTCTACAGTTTGCTCCTTGCAGACTGTCTCTGTTCAGTACTCAAGAGCAGATCATCGCAGTACTGATCTATGTTACATGAAGGGTGTTTAGCCAGGAATGGGGCGAGGTCCCTTTTTAACTGGCTGCCAAAAATCTCGGGTGCACAGGTAAGTCCTTGTGGGACAACGGTCCAAAGGTATTGAGCTTTGTAGTGGGTATCTGGGTCCTCCCACTCAAAGGCAAACAGTCTTTGCTATTAACTTGTTAATCTGTCTTAGGTCCTGGACCAACCGATACTGCCCATTAGGCTTAGGCACCCCCATTATTGGAGTATTGTATGGGGACGTGTCTTCCTTTAACCACCTGCACTGCAAAAACTTTTGAATCAGGGGTTTTAACCCGATCCGAGTGGTTAACTTAAGGGGGTATTGTCGAATTCGGACTGGGCTGCTTCCCTCCTTAAGGGAAATATGCACTGGTGTAGCATTCCTGGCTCGGGCCACGCCTCCTTCCTCCGCCCAGACCTTGGGATTCAGCCCCCCCCGCCCCCCCGCAGCTGGCTTCCATCACTTCCCTTACATTCCAGGGAGTGATCTCTAGCATTTATGAGAGCCATCTGGTAATTAGAGGCTTGTTGCTTAGGGATTCTGACTTCCATTGTCCCGTTATCGAATGAGATCTCCGCCTGTAATTTAGTGAGGATATCTCGTCCGAGCAGCGCTATGGGGCAGGAGGGACTGCAAACAAACTGATGGGAAATTTGACGGTCCCCTATTTTTACTAGGAGAGGCAAAGTTTTTTTTTTTTTTTTTTTTTTTTTCCAAAGTTGTAGTTTGTCCCTCTATCCCCTGGACTATGGCACGTCCCCGAGCTCTATCTCGGGGGGCCTTATTAAGGGGGAGCAAACTAAGAGTGGCCCCAGTATCAATAAGGGCTTCAATTGGGCGGCCCTCCACTTTAATTTTTACCGTGGGATCCAGGCTGGCAGCTTGTGCTGTCAGGAGGGGCCGCTGGGTCCCTCAGCTTCTCTATGGGGAAGATCCCTCCCCTGAACGTCCCGTGTTGTTGTAAAGGAGGGGAAGGACCGGGTTTTGTTTTTACGTTCCTTTCCCATAGCCTGTCGCCGGGGGCATTCATTCTTCCAGTGCCCCTCTTCCCTACAGATAGCGCACTGGTTTCGACCCAGGCGGGGGTCCCGTCCCCTCCCAGGTGGCCCTGGCTTCTCCTTAACCTTGTCCCCCCTTTCTGCATATCCTTCTCTCAGGGCCATGGCCAAAACACGGGCCCCTTTCTTTCGCTCCTCATCATCCCTCCGATCATAAACCTTCATGGCTATTTCTAAAAGTTCCTCTATATTCTTGCCCGAAGCCCCTTACAATTATATAGCTCACTAGTGGTAAAGGGAACATATACCATAGTGAGATTACCCTCAGGGGCTACAGTTTCCCGCAGTGGACACAAATAATTCTGTTGCAGGGGCCCTTGGAGTCCCGGGCCACCCTTGCTCGATGAGCTAATAAGGGTAAACCGAATATCCCCAGGGTTATAGTCAGATGACAAGTTCCACTGCGTTTCAGAGCTCTGAGCTGTCACGGGGCCAGTCTTTCTCCTGGTGTGGTTAGACACCTGGGAGCTCAGAGAGATCGGAGGGGGCTCCCGTTTGGAAAAGTCCTGGTCGCTTGGCTCACCCTTTTCAGTTGAGGCATTATCCTCAGAGGAGGGGGTGGGGATTTCAATTGAGGGTACCGGAGCCGGGAGGCCAGGATACAAAGGGGGAGGGGGCATAGGATCAGGGGCAGAGGGAATCATAGCCCGCAGACAAGATTTCTTAACAGGGAAACAGGGTTTCATAACAGGGGCACGGGCCATTAAGGTTTAAATAGTTTGTGATCTACATTTTTGCAACCATGGGGGATGATTGGCCACAAGGTCCTGCCAAATATCTATATAGGGATATTGGTCCCAATGCCCATCCCAGGTCACAATGCTATGTACTGCTTGTACAACCCCTGGTTTGAGCGTCCCTCCCTCGGGCCATTCCACCCCGAATGTCATCCATTCAAGAGTACAGAATTTTACAAGCTTGTCTTTACATAATACAATTCCATAATCAGCCTGGCGTCTAAACGCCTTCCAGTTATCCAGCATACATCCCAGGGGTGTCCAGGAGAAGGTGCTTTGTCCGGACCCCATTATGCTTTACCCAGAGTTTTCCGAGACAGAGATATCAAGAGGGGGAAGAGGTATAGATCTAGTTCTAACTCAGATATCCGCTGGGTCATGAGGTTCGGCTGACCCCCCTTGCAATCAAGATATCCTGGTCATCGGGTTTCCCCTTGCAGGAGTCTTGGGGCGGCTGAAGTCAGCTTAAGCCTCAGACCTGTCAGCAGCACTCATTCATCTTTCACACAGATCCTTTAATCAGTTACAATCTCGGTTTCCAACACACCATTAAGAGGAGAAACAAGATTACCCTTCCTATAGACAAGAGTAATCCCTGAGGTTGCTCCAAGTCCCAATAATTGTTAAAAACGGCCCATGGACTTGTGGAGTTAGTTACGTTACTCATTGGCCGTTATTTGCTTACCCTTTAACCAAAAACACAACAACAAGACATTTACAAAGCTACAATAATGTTAACATACCTTCCCGTATACAGGCTGCCTAGGGGATTTCCACTGT
Organism: Malaclemys terrapin pileata; assembly: GCF_027887155.1. NCBI lineage: Eukaryota > Metazoa > Chordata > Testudines > Emydidae > Malaclemys > Malaclemys terrapin. Next base: position 39,651,978 of record NC_071517.1, on the reverse strand, counting down.
CCAACCCACACCTCGGGGGCGTTATTCCTCAAACCCAGGAGGTAAACGCACTTACCGCCCGAAGTGGCCGCGTCCGGCAGTCAGACTTCCCCTTCTTCTGAAGCCGTCTTGCTTCCGTGTCCTTCAGAGTTCTCTTTAGAGAGGACACAGCCGCCCCGGCCGATTGTGACGATCCGAGGCCCGAGCAAACCAACCGCTCGAGGTGGCCACTCCTCGGAATCGCCCTCGGCCGTCGGTCAGTGCCCTCTACAGGGAGAGAAGTCCCGGCGGAGTCGCCATTTGTTAGCCAAATGGGCTCGTTTCCCCCTGGAGCTGCCCAATTACCCCAAGGAGGCACGGGAGTCGAGAAGACGGCTTCAAGTTCTTTATTGATCAGTCAGCTGAGCGGGTGTCCCCCTCGACTCATGCCAGAGGGAGGAGCACACCCTACAAGCGTAGAGCAAGCCTTTTTATATTCAGTAACAAATGACTTAACGTGCATACATTCTGCTGACCTATGGAATTTTAAATTCCTTTCTAGGGGTAAATAGGATACATCTGTTGGGCCCCCTTGATTGATTGCCTTTCCAGGGTCCAGGGGTAGGGGTAATGGGATACATCTGCTGGGCCTCCTTGCTGTTGGGCCTCTTTGATTGATTGTCTTGCTATACCTTTATATATGGGAAAAACAGCTGGGATAATAGGCAAGTATTTGGTCTTTATTCTAACAACCGCAGCGGCTGCGAGTCACTTTCTGCTGCCGAGACTGACCCCAGGGATCGCTGCCACCCAGCTGCTCCTGGGTCCTAGTAATATCCCCACACTGTGCTTGGCCTCTGTGTGTCTGGCTTCTGTTAGAATCATAGATTTTACTGTCAGAAGGGATCATCACAAATCAATTATCTATCCCAGGGGTTCTCACCACCAATTTTTTGGTGGCCTCAGAATACAGCCAACAGCTCTCGCTGGTGGCCGCTCTGACACTTTTGCCTAAAATACTGACTTAATTTTAGTAAAAAACATTCGATGTGCACATAAGAAAGTGGGGGAACAGTCCCACTATTGTGGGGAACTTCCCTGGCTTATACACCACTCCGGTGGAATTGGCTAGCAAAAGGATCTGAGACCTCGCTTCCACTCCCTTTACCCAGAGACCTGCCTAACCTCGAGGTCTCCCCTTCCACTGTTCTGTGTGGCAGAGTTCTTGTAACCCCAACAAGGCTGGGCCCAGGATTCCTGTGGGGCTCTACCCCCAACCTTGTCATGGTCACTCAGGACAGGGGCTAGGATGTCCCCAGTCCAGGGTACTCTCTCCACTCTGGAAGCTTCCCTGATCTCTTTCCTGACCATTGCATAGAGTTCAGAACAAATACAATTTATTAAACAGCAAGTAATAAAAAAAAATTAAGGAAAAAAATGGTAAAGGTGAAAGGAAAACACATCACCCCGCTCTGTGGGCATGGGAGAACCACAACCAGCATCTCTGGAATGTCAGGGCAGTTCACAGTCTGTCTCTCACATGTCCCAGGCCTCCTGCCCAGGCCCTGGCTGTGCTGCAGGGATGCTGCAGGTTGGACACATGCTCTACTAGTGGCCACATGCCTTCAGGCTCTAGGTGCAGGACCCTTCTTCCCAGCGTCAGTCTCCTCCTGTCAGGGTTATGCTCCCTCTCCAAGTCTGGCATGCAGGGACCATTGGCTGGGGGCATCTCCCTGCACCTGAGAGAAGGGACAATGGGGACTGCTCGGCACACAAAGCTGGACATGCTCAAGTCCGCAGTTAGCAGCAGTCTGCTCCTCTGCACTGGCTCTTTGCTACTGGAGCTCCCCACAAATGTTTCCCACCAACACATTTGCTGCCACAGGTCTAGATTGTGACTTGGGTTGTACCATTGCTCCTTTGTCCTCAGCAGTTAGTCAGTGTTTGGGGCCTTGCTAGGTTCTTCCATTGGCAGGAGAAATTGATTATAGGAGTTAGGTATTTTTTTGGTGCAATCCTTATTAGTTACAAACAATGTCCACACATTCCTGTGCCCTGAACATGGTACAAACAATCAGCAGCTGGCAGTTTCCTTACTCAGAACTCCACATCTGCCTTTCCAGGGAACCCTGTGCCTGAAGCCAGCTCTGTCTCTCCATTTCCTGCTGGGATCACACTCACGACTGCTTCTCTTGGCTTTCTGCCTCAAGCACTCCAAGCTGCCAGCCAGTCCCTCAGACTCCGTGTTTTCAGCCAGCTCCAGGGAAACCCCTCTTAGGCCTGCTCTACACTTAACACTTAGATCAACCTAATGATGTCACTCAGGGCTGTGAAACATTGTGTGCGCTGAGTGCCACAGCTAGATAGACCTAACCCCGGTGCTGACAATGGAATTCCTCTGGTGACCTGGCTACAGCCTCTCAGAAAGGGGGATTAACTAAAGCGATGGAAAAACCACTTCTGTCAACGTAGGAAGCATCTACACTACAGCACTTCAGGGACACAGCTGTAGTGTTGTAGCTGTGCCACTCTAGTGACTATAGTGTAGACTAGGGTTACCATTTGTCTGGATTCCCCCGGACATGTCTGGATTTTTGAGCTAAAAATAGCGTCCGGGGGGAATTTGTAAATGTCCGGACTTCCCCCCCCCATGCAGAGCGCGCACGGCTAACAGGGCAGCCAGCCGGATGGTGCCACTTACATGGGGCTCCAACAGCCAGAGAGAGTCCCTCCTCCCCCGTGCAGCAGAGCTCACTCCCTCCCTCCCTGCATTCGCAGATCGCCTCCGGCAGTCAGGAGCTCCTCCCCTGCTCCTCCTCCCCCACTCCCCAGCGTGCCGGGACGAACGGCTCAGGCAGTTCCTGAGCAAGCTCACAGAGACCTTAGGCGAACTGAAGGCCAACAACAAGGGAGCCAGGGGGTCGGAGAAGGGGCATGGAGGTTCTGAAAGGGGCAGTCAAGAGACGGGGGGGTCAGAAGTTCGGGGGGGCTTTCTGGGGGGGATGTGGATAAGGTTTTGGGCAGTCAGGGTACAGGTAGGGGGTAGGGTCCGGGGGGCAGTTAGGGAGGGGGGTCTTAGGAAGGGGCAGTTAGGGGATAAGGAACAGGGAGGCTTAGGTAGGGGATGGGGTTCTGGAGGGCAGTTAGGAGCAGGGGTCTCAGGATGGGGCAGTCAGGGGACAAGGAGCGAGGGGGGGGGGAGTTCTGGGGGGGCTGTTTAGGGGGCAGGAGTGGGGAGAGGGATTGGAGCAGTCAATGGGACAGGGAGCAGAGGGGTTTAGATGGGTTGGGAGTTCTGGGGGGGGGAGTCTGGGGTGGGGGTGTGGATAAGGGTTGGAGCAGTCAGGGTACAGGTAGGGGGTAGGGTCCTAGGGGGCCAGTTAGGATGGAGGGAGGGTCTCAGGAGGGGGCAATCAGGGGACAAGGAGCGGGGGGGAGGGTTGGGAGTTCTGAGGGGAGCGGGAAGTGGGTGGGGCAGGGGCGGGGCTAGGGCAGGATGGGGCGGGGCTAGGGCGGGGCTCCTCCCGTCCTCTTTTTTGCTTGCTGAAATATGGTAACCCTAAGCCAGATCACCCGGAATGTTCCAGCCCTGGAGGCTTTGGCAAATAGGGTTACCATACGTCCGGATTTCCCTGGACATGTCCGGCTCTTTGGTCCCCAAATCCCCGTCCGGGGGGGAATTGCCAAAAAGCCGGACATGTCCGGGGAAATAGGGAGGCTAGGATCTCCGAATCTGTGTGTGTTGGTCGCCCGCTGTGACATCATCTCGGTGCGACACTCGGCTCCTGCCCAGGGCATGCTGGGGGCTGTAGTCCGGCCGGGCCTCACACTCCAGGGAGAGCCGGGAGAGGGGAGCGGCTGAGAACTACAACTCCCAGCGGCCCCTGCGACGCGACCAACCTGCCCCGTGATGCAGCAAGCCGTCGGGGGAGGGGGGACTCAGGCCCCTGTCCTTTGGGTGGGGGGTGTCTCTGGGCACCGCTCGGCAGCCATCACAGGGCTGGGGGGCGCCCCCGGGGGGGTTGTGGACGCCAGCGCGTTGCAGGGAGCTGGCACTGTCTGGATTTGCGTCCCCCTGGGGCTGGAGCTGCGCCCCCAGCCCCGGGCACCAGTCACGTAGGGTTACCATACGTCCGGTTTTTCGGCAATCAAACCCCCATCCGGGGGGAATTGCCAAAAAGCCGAACATGTCCAGGAAAAATACTGGACGGGCACTTCCTCTCCCGCGGCTCCTCTGCTCCTCCCCTGACTCAGACTTCGGCTCTGTTTAAGAGCCAAGCTGCCCGAGCCAGCGCTACCGGCTTCAGGCAGCCCCCCGTGCCTCCGGACCCCGAGTCGCCAGCCGGGCACTTCCCTTCCCGGGCTCCAGCTGCTCTGCTCCGGCGGCGCAGGGTCTGGAGGCAAGGGGGCTGCCCGAAGCCGGTAGCGCTGGCTCGGGCAGCTTGGCTCTTAAACAGAGCCAAAGAGTCAGGGGAGGAGCAGAGCAGCTGGAGCCCGGGAGGGAAAGTGCCCGGCCGGGGGCGCAGGGTCCGGAGGCATAGGGGCTGCCCAAAGCCCGAGCGCTACCGGCTTCACGGGTTTGCCGGGCAGCCTCCAGACCCTGTGCCCCCGGCTGGGCTCTTCCCCTCCCGGGCTCCAGCTGTGCTGGGGAAGCGCCGGCCGGGGCGCAGAGTCTGACGGCTGCCGGCAAACTGTGAAGCCGGTAGCACTTGGGCAGTCCTTTTCGCGTGGCTGGGAGGGAGGAGGGGGAGTTAGGGCGGGGACTTTGGGGGAATGGGTGGAGTAGGGGTGGAGTTGGGGCGGGGGTGGGAAAGGGGCAGGGCCAGGGCCCGTGGAGTGTCCTCTTTTTTTATTTTTTAAATATGGTAACCCTAGCTTTGGTGAGAAATGTAGCAATAAGGCTCTGATCCTGCAATCAGCCCCCTCTGCTGGTGCGTGTGTGGGGGAGTCACTGGGGCTTCACATGGACATCAGCTTCCCCTTGTCTTGATGAGCTGACAGAACTGCGTGTCTAAGGAGTCATATTTAGGCTTGGCAGAATTCATTTGATTTAATATGTAATTTTGACAGATAAGATTAATATTTATTTGTAAAAAATATTTTTGTATTTATCTATTTAAACTTTCACGGTTTCAGTTTTTATCAATATTATTGTTCGCAGTTGTGGGAAATTGGGGGGGGGTATTCAGACACTATTTTAGTCAGACAATAATTAGTTTATGACAGTAGACACGGAGATTCAAAAAGTTAAAACTTTGTAACCGTTAAAACACAAATTCAGCCTCACATGTCAAAATATACTAAGTCAATATCCTTAAATTAAATTATAGTAAGTTCTCAAGCAGCATTTTTCTTACTGGGCTATTTGTAAATTTTGGTTATCATCAATGGAAATATTTTTTCCATGGTTTGTGTGTGTACAGTGAAATCAACATTTACTGACATCTACCAATAAAGTCGAATCCTTCCAAGTCTAGGGATATTCAATTCACAGGCCAAAAATTGCTTAATCAATATTTCAGTGGCCCGATTCTGACGTACGCTAAGGCTCCTCTGGCTCAGTTTAACAAAGCCTCCGTGTCAAAAGTGTTGCCAACATTCATGATTTTATAATGAGTCTCATGAACATAAGAATGGCCATACTGGGTCAGACCAATAATCCATCCAGCCCAGTATCCTGTCATCTGACAGTGGCCAATGCCAGGTGTTTCAGAGGAAATGAACAGAACAGGGAATCTTCAAGTCATCCAGCCCCTGTCACCCATTCCCAGCTTCTGGCAAACAGAGGCTAGGGACACTTCAGAGCATGGTTCTTCTTCAAGATGTGTTGCTCATATCGATTCCAATTAGGTGCATGCGCGCCATGTGCATGATCATTGGAGAAATTTTTACCCTCGCAACACCTGGTGGGTTAGCTGTGGAGCCCCCTGGAGTGGGGCCTTTATAGCCCTGGATATATACCCCTGCTGACCCAGCGCCCCCTCAGTTCCTTCTTACTGCCTGTGACGATCGTTGGAACTGTGGAGCGCGGCTTTGCTGTTCTCCACTTTCCCTAGTGTCTCTTTTTCCTATATATTGTATATGAAACCCGTCTGCCACTCTGAGTTGGCAGCAACAAGGGCAGGGTTCAGTATCTAGGGGTTCCGTTTCAATAACGCAATGCAAAACCGGCTCGAGCCCCCACCCAGTGACCTGGACAATTACATACCTCCCCCCGGGCACCTCTAGGAGACAATACTTTCCCTCTCACAAGCACGGAGTCTGAGTGTAGCAAAAGCCTTTTAATAAAGGAGGGAAACAATGCGGCATTATGTTGGGGAAACACCACAAACAGGATTCATAACACAAACCATGAGCAAAAGACCCACCTCCAAGTAAGTTTGGCAGTGTCCTTTTCCCCTCAGGGTCTTAAGTCCAATCACCCCAAAGTCCAACAACCCAAAAGTCTCTGCCCCTAGTCAGTGCTGCCCCAGAGTTCAAAAGTTTATCTGCAGAGTTTTACCCCACCCCAGCCTGGGTGAAAATGGGAGGGGGCACACGGGGTGTTAAGGGGCACCTTACATAGTCCGAGGCTGACTGCCCTGCCTCTCTGTGGAGTTCTGCTGCAGCCTTCACCACGAATGGCTCCGCTCTACCAGCCGCACTGTGCCACTCCTCCAGCCGCCCCCGCAAACTGCTCTACTCCACTCGCTCACTGTTCGGTGGGCCACTCCAACCGTCTGCAAACTGCTCCACTCTGCCAGCTGCTTAGCAATATATCTTCAGGCTCCCCCACTAGTTAACACAGCACTCAGCAATTTCAGCTTGTAGTAGGGGAGCCTCAGTACTGGTAAACTATTGGCCCAAAGTGAATTCAGCTCAGCAATCTCTAGCTAGATTCCTAATGGAAATAAAATTAGCTCTCCTATTCAACAGTGGAGAGTAGTGCAATTAGTATTCCAGACCCTCAGAAGGGCAGGGGTGGGGGCAGGGGCAGCGGCAGCCCCAGCCCCAGCCCCACTCTCCCTCCTTCTCTCTATCTTAATTCACTGGGTTTTGTAACCCATGCCCCTTGTCTAGCGAGTGCTACTTAGTTAATGGTGAGTCCCTCTGTCATACAACAGTTCCACTGGCCTTAATTCACATAATCAGGGTAACAACACTTTATTCTTCCTGCCCCAATAACGGAGAAACTGGGGATCCCACACCAGCCAAAGTAACCGCTTTCAGTTGCTATTGTCCCAGGCTAGGTGGGTGGGTGTGCCTATGCAAACAAGATCAGCCCCTGAAGTTCTTTTCCACCCTCGCCATAATTCACCACCAGATGTCAGGGTAGAGCTCATCCTGACTCTGCTTACATATAGTTATTATAGTTAGTGTAGTTATAGTTGTTGGTATAGTTATAGTTACAGTTGTTGTGTACACAGAGTTAGAATAGTGGGTTGGAAGGGGTCTTTCCCCTTCCTCCCTGCCTGCCTCTTGGGCTCATGCCAAGGCTCCGAGCTTTAAGCCTTGTTCAGCTTGCTGCAAGCCTATGCCAACAGGCAACCCCCACGACTCCTGCTTGAAGTGCCTAGGGGAGTCTCACCAGACTGACAAGTGTAAGATTTGTAAAGCGTTCCGGCCCTGGACCAAAAAGGAGCGGGCCTTTCAGTTGAAGCTGCTCCTAATGGAGGTGGCTTTTAGTGGTGCGCTGAGACCCGGCACCGGGCGCTTCGGTGCGCGGCGCCCCAGCAACATCAGGAGGTACTGCACCGCGGATGGACTCTAACAGAGACCCACGGCACCAGACCTCTCTGGCACCACAACCGATGCAATTGGTCTGATGCCGATCTCTCTTGCCTAGCCAGAAGCGGCACCACAGGCCAGAGATGACTGATCTGCCTTAGCAGTCGCCGGCACCCCTGAGGCCAACCTCGGAGTCGCGTCCAGTTACAGAATGACTTAGGGTGCAAGTGCCGACGTTGGCACCATTGGCTCCGGCACCGAGGGAGAAGCCATTGAATCCGGTGCACACAGGCTCCCCGACGCGTACCGTGGTCAAGCCCTGGCTTCCATCGATGCCGGAAACCTTCGCAGCGGTGCGAGACCTCATTGCCCTGATGGAATCAGCATCACCGCAGACTGCGGCACCACCTCCGGCCCCTGTGGTACCGTCCAGGGGCAAGCCAACCCTGATCCATCTGACAACTCCTCTGGCGAAAGCATGGCACCGGTCCCAGATTCGATCCTGCTCCCAACGCCGTTCGCAGTCCTGATGACGCTCGCAGTCCCAATGCCATTCTCCCTCATGGCACTGCTCATACTCTTGTTGTCGGTCATATTCATGGCACTGCTCTGGCTCACGACATGGCTCCGACTCATGGTACCGATCGGATTCCCGACGTCGCTCCCAGCACCACTCATAGTGCCGATCTCCCTCCCGGAGCTGATCCCAGCACCGCTCCTGCAGACAGTAGTCGTCGCAGTCAAGGTCTGGATCTCAGTACTGAGCCAGACCTCAGCACTGGTCTCGGTCCTGGCACCGCTTCCCAGCGTCTCGGCGGCACTGCTCACCGGCGACCCGGTACTGATTTCCACCACGTCCTGGAGAGTCGACGAAGTCGCGTTCAGCACCGCCTTGGCCCTCACATTTTGCCTCACGCTCATCACAGTCTGAGGGGAGCTCATGTCCAGGCTACTCTGCTCCTGCCCACGGCGAGGGTGATGCTGGACATTGGCAGGAGGAGAGCCATAATCCCAGTCAAGGACCTGCACAATGGTCCTTTTGGACCCCGTGGGCGTACCACCAAGCCAAGGGCATCCTGATAGGGGCCTCCTGCTCAGCCCACTCAGAACCTCGGGTGCCAAAGGCCACCATAAGCTGTCCTGCTCCAGGTGGTATGGAAACTGCAGCCTGACCTCTGGGCAAGCTCCAGACCCTGGGCAGCAGGACCCATCACAACAGGAGGTGCCACCAGACCCTCTAGCCCCCGTGGCATCCTCCTTGTCTTCTCCAGATGAGGCAGTGGTGGGGACAACAATCTCGGGTCCTCCTCCAATAGACCTTCATGCCCACCAAAACCTCCTACATAGGGTGGCACGTAATATGAACCTCCAAGTGGAGGAAGTGGTAGAGTTGGAGGACCCAGTGGTGGACATCCTATCAGTGTAGGCTCCGTCCTGAGTGGCTTTGCCCCTCATATGTACTATCCAGACCACTGCCAAACAATCTGGCAGACACCTGCTTCCATCCCTCCAATGGCTAGAGGAGTGGAGGGGAAATACTTTGTTCCCTCCAAGGAGTATGAGTACCTATACACTTACCCTCAGCTATGTTCACTAGTGGTGGCCTAGGTGAACAAAAGGGAGCAGCATGGGCAGCAGGCTCCGGCACCCAAATCGAAGGATTTCAGGCATCTCAATTTGTTCGGGCGCAAGATTTACTCCTCCGGGGAGCTGCAGCTCAGGGTCGCAAACCAGCAGGCGCTCCTGAACCACTTTGACTATAATTCATGGAATTCCATGTTAAAATTCAAAGAGTTAGTGCCTCCAGAGTCCAGGGATGAGTTTGGGGCCCTAGTGGAGGGGACCTCCTTACAGTCATCCTTAGATGCTGCAGACTCTGCTGCCAGGACCCTTGCATCGGGCATAGCCATGTGCCACATATCGTGGCTTTAGATGTCGGGCCTGCCACGAGAACTGCAGCAAACCCTGCAGGACCTTCCATTTGAAGGGCAAGGCCTGTTCTCAGACAAAATGGACTCTAGGCTCCAGAGCCTCAAAGATTCCAGGGCTATAATGACAGGTTTCAGAGTAGCAGCCGTGTTAGTCTGTATCCACAAAAAGAACAGGAGTACTTGTGGCACCTTAGAGACTAACAAATTTATTAGAGCGTAAGCTTTCATGGACTACAGCCCACTTCTTCGGATGCATATATATATATCATATGCATCTGAAGAAGTGGGCTGTAGTCCACGAAAGCTTACGCTCTAATAAATTTGTTAGTCTCTAAGGTGCCACAAGTACTCTTGTTCTTTTTTCAGGGCTATAATGCGCTCCTTAGGAATGCACACACCGGTCACCCAGCGTAGACCCTTTAACCCGCAGTCCTACCCCGCTCTTTGTCGAGGCAGAATTTTTATAGGAGGCGCAGGCCAGGTGGCAGGAAAAAATCCACTGGCCATCAGCCCGGTCAGAACCAAGGCCCACCCAAGCCACTGGCGGGGCCCAAACAAAACTTTTGAAGGTGCGCCCAAGGACGGTGTACCAATCACCATCCAGGATCCTTCCCCTCCATTCCGGAATTGTCTCTCCCGTTTCCACCATGCGTGGTCTCTCATAACTACAGACCTTTGGGTTCTTCGCATGGTGGAAAAGGGATATTTTCTCCAATTTTCTTTCTCACCTCCCTCCCATCCTCCCTCCCCGTCTCTCTTCAGGGACCCCTCTCACAAGAGTCTCCTTATACAGGAGGCCCAAACGCTCTGGACCATGGGAGCAATCGAGGAGATTCCAAGGGAGCTAAAGGGTAGGGGTTTTACTCCCATTACTTCCTAATCCCCAAGGCAAAGGGTGAGCTTTGGCCTATCCTGGAGCTGCGCAGACTCAACAAATTCATGGTAAAGTTGAAGTTCCATATGGTATCACTGGAGACCATTATTCCTTCTATGGATCCTGGAGACTGGTACGCCACCCTCGACATGAAGGACATGGGCTTCCACATAGAGATTCATCCAGTGCACAGACGTTTCCTTCAATTTGTGGTCAACCACAAACACTATCAATTCACGGTCCTTCCTTTTGGCCTTTCCATGGCCCCCAGAGTATTCACCAAATGTATGGCTGTTGTGGCAGCCTCCCTTGGTCGGCAGTGGATACAAATATTTCCGTATCTCGATGATTGGCTTATCTGGGGGTCGCACCAGGGAACAAGTGCAGTCCCACATTCTACTTACAATAGCCATGTTTCGTCAGCTGGGCCTCCTGCTCAGCATCGAAAAGTCGACTCTGGAGCCAACCCAGAGAATAGCGTTCATTGGGGCAGTCTTAGATTCCAGACTGGCCCAAGCTCTCCTACCAGAGGTCCACTTCCAGTCGTTGGTGAACCTCATCTGCAGCCTTCAAAGTATCCCAACCTTAATGGTGAAAACGTGCCTGAGCCTTCTGGGGCACATGGCCTCTTGCATGTATGGGACCAGGCATGCCAGGCTGTGGCTCCACCCACTTCAGGCCTGGCTGTCAACAGTATATCGTCCAGGTCGGGACAGCTTGAGTGTAGTGGTCACCGTCCTGGAAACGGTCCTAACCTCTCTCTGCTGGTGGTTGGATCCCAGCACAGTATGCGAAGGGGTCCTATTTCACTCCCCTCAACCATCCTTGTCCCTGGTCACAGATGCTTCATCCCTAGGATGGGGTGCCCACCTCGGAGACCTCCAAACACAGACAACACCGTGGCTATGTTCTAGATCAACAAGCAAGGGGGAGCCCGGTTGTCCCCCCTCTGTCGGAAAGCCATTTGACTGTGGGAGTTCTATATAGCCCACTCTATCCATCAGGTGGCGTCCTTTCTCCTGGGGGTCCAGAATACACTGGCAGATTGCCTCAGCAGGTCCTTCCAGTCTCACAAGTGGTCGATTCGTCCAGATGTCATTCACTCCATCTTCCTGAGGTGGGGGTTTCCCCAGGTTGACCTGTTTGCCTCACGCAGCAATCGGAAGTGCCAAATGTTTTGTTCTCTCCAGGGAAGTTCCCCGGGTTCGCTGTCAGACGCCTTCCTGACCCCGTGGAAGGACCAGCTGTTCTACGCCTTCCCTCAGTTCCCTCTAGTCCACAAGGTCCTGCTCAAGGTATGCAGGGACAGAGCATTTATGATTCTGGTCACCCCAGCATGGCCCAGGCAACACTGGTACACCACGCTGCTGGAGTTATCGGTAGATGCTCTGATTCCACTCCCGCTTTGGCTGGACCTGATCTCACAAGACCATGGCCACCTCTGTCACCCCAACCTGCAATCCCTCCACCTCACGGTGTGGATGCTGCATGGCTAACTCACTCGGAGCTACTCTGCTCACACTCGGTGCAGCAGGTACTGCTAGATAGCAGAAAACCCTCCACTCGAGTCACGTACCTGGCCAAATGGAAGCATTTCTCCTGCTGGTGCGCTCAGCGCAAAATGCCCCCTTTGCAGGCGTCGGTGTCTCTCATCCTGGACTATCTCCTATCCCTAAAACAGCAGGGTCTGGTGATATCATCTATTAGGGTGCACCTGGCAGCCATTTTGGCTTTCCACCCAGGAGAACATGGTCGCTCTGTCTTCTCCAACCCAATGGTCGGTAGGTTTCTTAAGGGACTGGACTGTCTCTACCCGCAGGTGCGACAACCGGTCCTGGCGTGGGACCTTAACGTGGTCCTTTCCAAACTCACGGGGCCCCCGTTCAAGCCAATGGCCACCTGCTCACTTCTCTACCTCTCTTGGAAGACAACCTTCCTTGTAGCCATCACTTCAGTGAGGCGCATATCTGAGATCAAAGCCCTTATGTCGGAACCTCCGTACACAGTTTTCCATAAAGACAAGGTGCAGCTTTGCCCTCACCCTGCCTTTCTTCCCAAGGTGGTGTCAATTCCATTCCACAAGGGCCCAAGCTTCATCGGCTGCTTTCCTGGCACAAGTGCCAATACAGGAAATTTGTAGAGCTGCCACTTGGTCTTCAGTGCATACTTTTGCCTCTCACTGTGCAATAGTCCAGCAGTCTAGAGACGATGCTGAATTTGGATCAGCGGTTTTGCGCTCAGCGATATCTCATTCCGACCCCACCATCTAGGTAAGGCTTGGGAGTCACCTAATTGGAATTGATATGAGCAAGCACTTGAAGAAGAAAAGACGGTTACTCACCTTTGTAACTGTTGTTCTTCGAGATGTGTTGCTCATATCCATTCCAAACCCGCCCTCCTTCCCCTCTGTCGGAGTAGCTGGCAAGGAACTGAGGGGGCGCTGGGTCGGCAGGGGTATATATCCAGTGCCATAAAGGTGCCACTCCAGGGGGCCCCACAGCCAACCCACCGGGTGTTGCTACGGTAAAAATTTTTCTGACGATTGTGCATGCAGCGCGTGCACACCTAATTGGATGGGTATGAACAACACATCTCGAAGAACAACAGTTACAAAGGTGAGTAACCGTCTTTTTTGCCTGATATTTGGTGTGTTTGTTAAAGCCCCAGCTCCTGGAAGCATGTGATGAGGTGAGATTCTTGGCCTTTGTTTCCTAAACAAAGGAAGATTCTAGCTTTCTTGATTGCAGAGAAAAACTTAACAATGTGATCCAAATGCAACCTAAAGGTTTGAGAAGCCAGACGGCAACTAGAAAGAATCTAACATTTATTATTAACTATTATTTTTAAGACTCATGCTTTTTAAGGCAATCTCAACATTTCAGGGGTTCTGACTAACGATTTTTAAAAGTTTGGAGTTGACAATACTGTGAGAATTCAGGCCTTAACTCTCTATTCACTACCCATGGAAAGCCCCCTAATTTAATGTCATCATTTATCTAAAACAGCACAGTCAACAGAAGGAAACAGAGAGGGCAAGGTGTGGGAATGCGCATGGGGCCAGGCTGTGGTCCCAAGCAGCAAATGGGCACAGGCCCCCTGGAGGAAGGGTGAAGTAAAGAGATAAATTAGAATGTTCATTTTTATATTCAGCTCCTTAGAGCCTTTGCTGGAGAAGCCAGGCCGGAAAACATTAACTGATCACTGCCAAGGCAGTACAGCCAGCACCACGTAATCCAAAATCTTGAGGTTGGATGAAGAAAACATGAAGGGTTTTCTTCTAAAAATTACATTCTGGAGTGTTTGTTTGTTTCTGAGCGTTCATGATTCACTCTGGTCACATTCTCAACCTTTTCTACTCATCCATGAGAGCAAACTGACCTTTGTTAAAGTGAGAGCTGAGATTGTCACATAATCACAGGATCCCAAGAGCTGGCGTCTTAAGAGAAACACCAGCTAGTGAAAGAGTCAGTGTGAAATTAGGAAAGTTTGTGACAACCCTAATGTGATTTTTTTTATCTGATGTGACAGGAAACAGCTGCACTTCCAGCAATTCCAGGTTCTTACCTGGCCCCTATCACTGCACTGTTTGAGCACCTCACAAATGCTAATGTGCTTAGCCTCACCATACTGCTGTGCAGAGACAACCTGCCAACAGTGAGGGGGAAGGGGCAGAGTGAGGGCAGTGCCTTCAGCTGATGTTACTGAACATTCTCTGTCTATATGAGCATGGTCACTACAAACCAGGCAGCAAATCTGGGGGACACATGACCCCATCTGCCCCCCCCTCCCCACTGCTGTGTGATGCAGAAGGGCTGTTTCCCCCATTTTAGAAGAGGGGACATTCAGGCCCAGACAGAATAAGTGACTTGCCTGACTTCACACAGAGCAGGGAAATGAACCTGGGTCTGCTCAGGGTAACTTAGCGCCTTCGCTACTGGGCAAACCTTTCTCTCTGCAGCCGGAACCTGGGAGAAGAGGATGAGGAGATGGATGGACATGCCCAGACACAGAGTTTGTCTGATAATCATCTCACTGACCCTCCCCACAGGCACTAGGCCAGGCTGTGCAGAGTCAGGTGACAATGGTGATGTCAGCAGTCCTTGATGTGATCTTTCAGGGGGTCTCTACTTTCTTTGCTTAGCCCCTGATCAAGACAGGTCTTGGCCCCTGACACCTAGTTAGGCCTAGCAGTCTGTATCAGTGCCTTTCCACTGTGTTTCTAGAAAAAAGAACAAGAGTACTTGTGGCACCTTAGAGACTAACAAATTTATTTGAGCATAAGCTTTTGTGGGCTACAGCCCACTTCATTGGATGCATATAATAAGAGTATATATATATATACACATACAGAGAAGATGCCATACCAGCTCTAAGAGGCTAATTAATTAAGATGACCTATTATCACCAGGAAAAAAAGTTTGTAGTGATAATCAAGATGGTCAATTACAGACAGTTTGACAAGAGGTGTAAGGATAGTTATCATAAGGAAATAGAAGAAGGGCAAGGGCTCCGCCCCAAAGGCGAAACCTCCCATGGCAGTGGTCCCTTCTCTTGCTGCAGCCCTGCCGACAGCCGCGGCCCCGCTTTTTCCAGGACCAGTTGTTCCCTTTACCATCCCTGGAGGTGCTGCTCCCTCGGCTCCCACGGTGTACGCCCAGGTAGCTGCTACCCCTCCGTTCGCCGCCTTGCCGTCTGTTCCAGCTGCCTCCCTGACTACCATTCCCAGCAGCCGGGGCCCCTTTCCCACTCTCACCAGGGAGCACAGGGTGCATTGCCTCCTGGTGTCGGCCTCGCCCCATGTGGAAACCTACATGCGGGTGATGGCGTGGGTGGTGGGACCCATGGCCGTGGTGGTGGCCTCTAAGATGTTTGGGAAGGTGGTGTTCTTCCTGACATCAGAGGCCACTGCCCAGGAGGTGGTGGAGAGGGGATTGGTGGTGGGGGGTGTTCATGTCCCCCCTGGACCTTTGGAAGACCTGGGCGTACAGGTGGTGTTTTCCTCTGTTCCTCCCTTCATCCCCAATGCCATCCTTTTGCCATTCCTCTCCACCATGGGGAAGCCCCTCTCCGTCCTCAGCTCCCTTCCATTGAGCTGCAAGGACCCTGCCCTCCGCCATGTTTTATCATTCCGCCAGCAGATGCAGGTTCAAGTACCGCCGGCGGCGCATGAGGGGGAGGCTCTGGAGAGGTCCTTCTGGAGACACCCAGTACCAGGTCTACTCTTCTTCAGGGCAGGCCCGGTGCTTTCTCTGCCGAGTGGTGGGGCATGTCTGGAGGTACTTGGAGGGGCATCTGGGACCCCTGAAACCTGGAAGGGCGTTGGCCCTATCATTGCCGGCGGTGCAGGCCCCACCGCTGTGGTGGGCAGTAGACCAGGGCCCGCAGAAGAGAGGGTGGTAGGATCGGTGGCCGGAATCGAGTGGGACTTGCCTCAGGGGAAATCTGTCCCTTTCACTCCTGCCCTGCCCTCGTCTTCCCTTACCCTCCCGTCAGCGCCCTCACTCCCTGGCTCTGACTGGGCTGGCCAGCCCCACTCCTCGGGGAGCTGGGTGCTTGTGTGAGGGAGGCACCGTAAGCAGGGAGCGTGGGCCCAGCAGCCCCCCTCGTTGGTGAGGGGGAAGGGACCCCCTGTAAGACTATGAAGGGGGTTGCTGGTGCCGGGTTTTCCGCCGCCTCCCCTGCTGATGTTCATTGGCAGGAGTCAGCCGAGGTCACTGCAGCCGCGGTGGAGGGTAGTACCACCCCTGTCCTGGAGTCCCCCCTGCCCCTTTGCCAACTGTGCCCCCTGTAGGTGCTGAGGTATTCCTGCCCTGGCTGTCAGGCCCCGGTCGAGGGGGACCCTATAGAGGTAGGTGGGGACTTTGCCTCTATTTTTGCTGAGATCCAGGCCCTGGGCCTGACCTCTACCACCCAGGGGGTTGACATCCCCTATAAGAGGGCCTCGGTCAGGGCATTTGTACCATGTTGCTCCCCCTTCTCTCCTGTCTCTGGCTGTTGCCCCGTTATTGCTTCTGAGGCACCCCAGGACCTGACCATCTGCCTGGCCATGATTAGTGCTCCGGCTGAGGCCGCCATGCCCAGTGTGGCAACGGCTGATGCTGAGTGGCTGGAGTCCGAGCCCAAGGGTGCCTTTCCCCCCCAGTCCTGTAATCTTGGGTGTTTCATTATCAAGGCACCTGGGCCTAGCGCTGTGGGGGTGCCCCAATCTCTTCCTGTCCTTTTAACCACCGTGCCCTGTCGAGAGGTGCTGTGTCCCGGTGGCTTTGCCACTCAGGGCCCTGATTTTGTCCCTCTCCTTGGCCTTGTCATTGGTCCATATCCTGCCCCTCTCCCTGACCCCTCTACGGCCCCTGATACTGTCCTTAACCGTTTTTCCTTCCCCCTTCCTGTTGTTGCTGCTCCCGGGGTTGCCTTCTTTTCTTTTTACGAGGGCTCCTGGGAGGTGGTTTTGGTTTTTCCCTCTCCTGACCCATCCGGAGCTGCAGTTCTCCCTTTGCCATTGTCCCTAGTGCTGCATGATGACTTAGGTGGTGCAGTGCCGGTGGGACGGGCACCGTGGCGGGGATCTGATCCCTGCTTGCCTGTCTTGATAGGCCATGGAGCTGGCAGGGGGTCGAATTAGGAGATGCTCCAGGGTCCATCGTGCAGAGGGACGAGCTGCGCCGTTTATTGGAGGACACCTATGGCTCCTTGAACAGAATGGATCTTCCTCTTCAGCACTGGGGTGATTTCCATCTTGTTCTCCAGACCGTGAGGGTCATTTTGGGGGAGGGCAAAGGGACCAGGAAGCAAGATGCTGATGCTTACTAGTGGACTCACTGCTTCTGTGATGCCCTGATGGCTTTGGTCACAGTTTGCTGCGGGGTCCAATGGGCACCGCTAGCATCCCTGACCATGAGGATTATCCCCCGCCCTCCTTATGTTGCCATCCATCTTTGCCACTTTGAACACTCAGGGTTGTAGGGTGGGTCTCCACAGGTGCCAGGTGCTCTCCTTCCTTCGGGGGGGGGGGGTACTCAGTTATTTTCTTGCAGGAGACCCACACGGATCCAGCCGCCGAAGCTAGCTGGCAACTGGAGTGTTGGGACAGGGTCTACTTTAGCCACCTTTCAGCTCATCAGGCGACCCTGTTCTCCCCGCATCTATAGCCCAAGGTTCTGGGGACTATCAAGGTCATGCTGGGTGGCCTACTGCACCTCCAGGCTCGGGTGGAAGGGCTGATGTTGCATCTTGTCAACGTCTATGCCCCGAGATCTGGCCCGGAATGAGTGCATTTCTTCCAGCAGGCGTCCGCCTTCTTTGGTTCTTTAGATCCTCACGAGTGTCTGATCCTGGGTGGAGATTTCAACTGCACCCTCAAGAAGTGAGACTGCACTAGGACCGAGCTGAGCCTGGCCTCCCTGCAGCAGGTTCAGTTCCGGAGTGTGTCCAGGGACCAACTGTACACGCTTATGCTCCACACACTGCATTTCCTCACCCTCATGTCCTGCCCCGACACCAAATAGCGGGACTACCTTCCACCTGTAGAGGATGAGGAGCCCCGGTGGGCCAACCTTTATTCCACCTTGGTCCCATGGCCCGCCCGGGACATTTGGTTGGCGGCTTCTTCATGGAGCCGTGAGCATGGGCATATATCTGGCGCGGTTCACCTCCATACCCAAGGCCTGCTCCTTCTGCGGCGTGAGGGAGAACCTGACACATGCCTATCTTGAATGTGCCAGGTTGCAGCTCCTATTCCGGCTCCTTCAGAACCTCTTGTTGAGGTTCTGGCTGCACTTTTCCCCACACCTGTTCCTTTTCACACACCCTATCCATGGCCCCAGGAAGTTGCGAGACCTCCTCATCAACTTCCTCCTGGCCGTGGCCAAAGTTTCCATCTATAATACTAGGATGAGGATGCTGGATGAGGGGGTGCTCTGCGACTTTGGGGGCCTATTTCTGTTCCTCCCAGGTTTCACGCATCTGGGCACAGTTCCACTGGGCAGCGTCCACTGACTCCTTTGACAGCTTTGAGGAGCAGTGGGCACTGTCTGTGGTTCTCTGCTCAGTGTCCCCATCCGGTTCCCTTCTTTTGACCCTGTGACCTTCACTCCCATCCCCATTTTTCATTAGTTGTCCCCTGTATTCATTTGGATCCTGGGTCCAGTGGTCTCTCCCACTAGCTTGGGGGAGGGGCATTTAGAAGTGGACGAGCTTGTTCCCGCCCACCTCCAAGGTTTTTCCAATAGGTCCTTTATAGCAGAGGTTCTCAAACTGTGGTCCGTGGACCCCAGTGGTCCACGAGCTCCATTCAGGTGGTCCACGGATAGTTCCCTCTAAAGTGTGCGCCCGGGCAGCCAGACACGAGAGAATGAAGGGCCACCCACCTACTTAGTGGATCCCTGTAGGCATGGCTTCACTAATTAGGTGCCTGGACCCTGGAGAAGACACACATGTAAGGTGAGGTGGTGGCCTTGGGGGGGGGCAGTGGGGTGAGAAGAGGGGGTGGGGCAAATTTGGGATGTGCAGGGCAGCGGCAGCCAGAGAAAGAACCGACTTTCCCCAGCTCCAGAGCTGTGGCTGCTGGGGAGAGACAGCCCTCCTTCCCAGCCCCAGCTCTGTGGCTGCCATGGTGGGGGAGAGAGGGAGAGACCTCCCCTCCTTCCCAGCCCCAGCTCTGTGGCTGCCATGGTGGGGGAGAGAGGGAGAGCCCTCCCCTCCTTCCCAGCCTCGGCTCTGTGGCTGCCATGGTGGGGGAGAGAGGGAGAGACCTCCCCTCCTTCCCAGCCCCAGCATGGGGGCTGCTGCAATGGGGGAGAAAGAGAGAGACCCCCCCTCCTTCCCAGCCCCAGCTCTGTAGCTGCCATGGTGGGGGAGAGAGGGAGAGACCTCCCCTCCTTCCCAGCCCCAGCTCTGTGGCTGCCATGGTGGGGGAGAGAGGGAGAGACCTCCCCTCCTTCCCAGCCCCAGCCTGGGGGCTGCCGCAGCAGGGGAGAGAGGACACATACATTGCATTAGAAAGGTAAGACCACTGATATTAAAATATGAGTTGTGTGCTTTAATTTGTAGAACAAAAAACATTTATTATTAAGGGTTTTTTTTATGTAGTGCTTTTATCCAAAGCGCTTTTACAATAGTTAGCTAACGGTACAAACAACATTTGCAAAGATCATTAAGTGGTCCATTGAGACCCTTAGCAACAGGGCCGGCTTTAGGCCGATTCAGCCAATTCGGCTGAATTGGGCCCCGTGCCAAGAGGGCCCCGCGCTGCAGCTGTCCGCCCCGCCCCCAGCTCACTTCCCCCTCCTCCCCTCCCCTGAATGCTCCGCCCCCTCCCCTGCTTCCCGCGAATCAGAGATTCGCGGGAAGTCTGAGACGAAGCAGGGGCGGGCCAGCAGCACGAGGTAAGCTGGGGTGGGGGCGGGAGAAGGGCTCCGGGGAGGCGCGGCCCGTTCCCGCAGGCCCCAGCGGCTCTGGCCCGGCTTGGCTCCAGCCCGGCCCCCGGGGCCCGGCTCCGGCCCGGCCTGGTCCCCGCGGCTCGGATCCCCCCTCCCCCCGCGCGGCTTCCACGGTGTGGCTCGGATCCCCCCCCCGCGCGCAGCCCCCGCGGCGCGGCGCGGCTCCCCCCGTCCCCCGTCCCCGTGGCGCGGCTCCCCCCGTCCCCGTCCCCGCGGTGCGGCTCGGCTCCCCCGTCCCCCCCCGTCCCCGCGGCGCGGCTCGGCTCCCCCCGTCCCCGTCCCTGCAGCGCGGCTCGGCTCCCCCCGTCCCCATCCCCGCGGCGCGGCGCGGCTCGGGTCGTCCCCGCGGCGCGGCCGGGCTCGGGTCCCCCCGTCCCCCCCCCCGCGGCGCGGCTCGGGTCCCCCCCCCGCGGCGCGGCTCGGGTCCTGGGGGCGGGGCTTGCTGCAAGCCCCGCCCCCAGGAATCGGGCCCCGCTCTTGCTAAAGCCGGCCCTGCTTAGCAATTTTCAAGTGGTCCGCAAAAAAAAAAAAAAAGTTTGAGAACCAGTGCTTTATAGTGCAGGTGGCTTGACATGGGGCATATTGGCACACACCTTCCTCCGCCACCTGTGCAGGCTCCGATACGACCAGCAGCTCTTTTTGCTCCATCTGAGAGGTCTTCCGTGAGGCCTCTCTGAGCTGCCCAATGTACTCCAGGGTGGTTGTTGCTCATAGTTTTATGTTTATTAATCCAGCTTGCAGCATTTTCCCAAATGAATGCCGTGTGATTTCCCTCCTTTCATTAAAAGTTTCATTTTTACACTCAGACCCTGTGCTTGCGAGCGGGGAAGTATTGCCTCCCAGAGGTGCCCAGGGGGTTGTAATTTTCCCAGGTTACTGGGTGGGGGCTGGAGCAGCTTCTGTGTTGTACTGTTGAAGAGGAATCCCTAGATATTGAACCCAGCCCTGGTTGCTGCCAGCTCCCCCTGGCAGAAGGGTTATATTAATACACAATGAGGGTGTCCACAGCCACACACAGACTTGCACTGAAACAGCTATAGGGGGGAACTAAACAAGCGTGAGTGATTTCAGTGACAATGTGTGTGCAGAGGAGCCTTGGCTTGGCTGTGTCTTGCTGAACATCTAACCCCCCGCCTGGGACCCCCCGGGCTACAGGGGCTCCCTGGGTTAAGGTCAGAGGCAGCCGGTGTGTGCTAGTGACAACGCATGAAAATGGCAACAACTCATTAATCCAGAGCAACCCTTGAGCTGAAGGTTGATTTTATGGTAAATCTTCTAAGATTTATGTCATCGCAGTCTAAAGGTTACAGCCCGGCCCATTCAAAACACGAGCTAAGAGCTAGAAAGAAGATTTTAGGTTTTAATTTTGTAAAACTCCAAATACAAAAGGGAAAGTAACAATCGAACCCACTCCCCACCCCAATCCTCCACCCTGTTCCAGCTGCCCCAGTCTCTTCCTGTCATTTTTTCTCCTTGGGCCAATACCGAGTTCATTATCACTGCATTGACTGGTTCTGCTGGGGGGAATACGAGCCAGGGATCCATGTTTTGGTGTGTCTGACTCTGGGCAGAGGAGTGTCAGGCCGGAGAGAAGGGACAATGGGGACTGCTCGGCCCACAAAGCTGGACATGCTCAAGACCACAGTTAGCAGCAATCTGCTCCTCTGCACAGGCTCTTTGCTGCTGGAGCTCCCGCAAATGTTACCCAACAACACATTTGCCTCCACAGGTCTAGATTCTGACTCGGGTTGTACCATTGCTCCTTTGACCTCAGCAGTTAGCCAGTGTTTGGGGCCTTGCTAGGTTCTTCCATTGGCAGGAGAAATTGATTATAGGAGTCAGGTATTTCTTTGGTGCAATCCTTATTATTTACGAACAACGTCCACACATTCCTGTGCCCTGAACACCATACAAACAAACAGCAGCCGGCAGTTTTCTTACTCAGAAATCTATGTTTGGGAACCCTGGGCCTGAAGGAAGTTCTGTCACTCAGTTTCCTGCCGAGATCACAGTCAGGACTGATTCTCTTGGCTTTCTGCATCTCACACACACCAAGCTGCCAGCCAATCCCTCAGCCCCTGTGTTTTCAGCCAGCTGCAGGGAAACCCCTCTTAGGCCTGCTCTACACTTAACACTTAGGTCAATCTGGTGACATTATTCAGGGCTGGGAAACATAGATTCATAGATTCATAGACTCTAGGACTGGAAGGGACCTCGAGAGGTCATCGAGTCCAGTCCCCTGCCCGCATGGCAGGACCAAATACCATCTAGACCATCCCTGATAAACATTTATCTAACCTACTCTTAAATATCTCAAGAGATGGAGATTCCACAACATTGTGTGCTCTGAGTGCCACAGCTAGATTGACCTAACCCCCAGTGCAGACAATGGAATTCCTCTGGTGACCTGGCTACAGCCTCTCAGAAAGAGGGATTAACTAGAGCGAGGGAAAAAACACTTCCGTCAATGCAGGGTGCATCTACACTATGGCACTTCAGTGACCCAGCTGTAGTGCGGTAGCTCTGCTGTAGTAGCGACTGTAGTGTAGATATACCATTATTCTTTCTGAGACCTGATCCACCCCTAAACCTTAGGTCAGCCTAGCTATATTGCTTAGAGCTGTGAAAACTTTCACACCCTGTGTGATGTAGTTAGTTCAATCAAACCCCTGATGTAGACACAGATAGATCAAGGGAATTCTTTGTTGCCCTAGCTCCTGCCTCTCCTAGAGGTGGATTTACTGCATTGATTGTAAATCCCCTTCTACCGATGTAGGAAGTGTCTATGCTAGTCACTCATTTCTACTGGATATTGGGATGAATGCACACTCCCCAGTCTCTGGGTCTCCCTCTCCCAGGCTCCCGGCTGGTGCAGAGCTTCCAGCTTCTTCCCAAAACACCAAATACCAATTAACTAATTCTGTGCCCTGCCTCCCCACATATGTCTGTCCCCAGCTCCACATTAATTCTACCCCCAGCCCCTCAACCAGTTGTGACTCTGCAGCTCCCACATCTGCCCCTCAGGGCCCCTTTTCCCCTTGTGCACCCAAAAAGTTCTTCCCGCTCCCCCTCCCATGCCTAGTACTACAGGGAGGGAGGGGGGAGGAGCTTCCAGGGGCCATAGAGCTAAGAGGCTGGGTTGGGTAGACAGGAGTCCTCCAGGCCATAGGGGCTAGGATTACTTGGCTAGAGAAACCCATTTTTCCATTCCCAGTGGGCTGTTCCCCCCATGACTCAGTGGCACTGTCTGACCCAGGATCCCCAGAATCCTCCTGGCTCATAGAGGACAGTGACAAACAGGCTGCACAATGCCTGGGGCAGTGATGAGATCGGCTTTACTACCTTGCTCACTCAATGCTCTCTATGGTGGTCACAGAGACTAGGGTGTGTGAGGATAGAGAAGCTGATCTCAGGGTCCCCAGTGGAATATTGTGCCCCCCTCCCCCTCCCCGGTGTCTCAGGGACACAGTGTGAGCTGGGATCTCCACACCCAGAGCCAGGGTCGGATTCTTCCCCCAGGGATGGAGCCCGGTGGGAAAGTGAAAATTAGGGCCTCGTCACCAGCATCGATAAATGTTACCTGCCCCCGGTCACAGTCCAGACAGACCCGGATCCTGCTGGGGGCCTGGCTCAGGGGCAGGGGGGTCACAGGGGAGGTGAGAGCCTGGAACTGACACCACCACCGCTCCACAGCCCAGATTCCTCCCTCAGGGCTACGGCTGATCCGTCCCTTCCTCCCCACAGATTCTCTGGCCACCCCCAGAGCCCAGCCTCCCCTATTTCCCACCTCTACCTCCCAGCAATGTCTCCCCGAGGTGAATCCCTCACAGACCAGCACACAGCGGTCAGTGTCAAATCTCTCAGGATTGTCGGGCAGATCCTGCTGTGTGTCTCCCCATCTCACACTTTTCCGATCCTCAGACAGGACGAGTTGGGGATGAGCCGTGTCTGGATCCAGAGTCACATTCACTGGGGAGAGAGAGAATCAGAGCGTTAGGAGCAGAGCTGGGCTCTGTGGGAGGCTAGGGCCATTTCTCACACTCCCCAGCAGCCCAGTTCTGGTTGGGTCAGTCCTGGATCCCAGGGACCTGCCTCTGTTCTGGGCACCTGAGACTGAGCAGAGATGTCACTGCAATTCCTCAGGGTACGTCTACACGAGACGCAATAAATCAATCCCCGAGAGCTCTCCCCGTCAACTCCGGTACTCCACCGCCATGAGAGGTGGAAGCGGAGTCGATGGGGAAGCGGCAGCAGTGGACTCGCCGCCGTGAGGACGACGAGGTAAGTCGACCTAAGATACGTCGACTTCAGCTACGCTGTTCCTGAGACTGAAGTTGCGTATCTTAGGACGACGCCCCCACCCTCTTAGTGTAGACCAGGGCCTAGTGTGTTTCTCATTTGCTTCCAGAAGCTTCAGCTCCCTGCTCCCTCTGCTGGGGCTGCTCCATTCCCAGTGGCAGAGACACAGCCAGGAAGGTGTCAGAAGCTTTTATTGAGGAGGGAGCAGAGGAGGCCGTTACCAGCTCTATACCCCAGAGGGAAGCTCCATCCCCTGTGCAGCCTCCATTCCCACACTGGGGAATAAAGAGGATGATGTAGCATTGGGGAAGAGCTGCTGAAGACCAGAGAGTAGGAGGTGGCATTGGGTGGGGTAGCAACATCCCCAGTCCAGAGAGAAGGGAGGAGCTGCCAGCATGACAGGGAGAGCATCTCCCCAGTCCGTGAATCAGTGAGCAGCTCCAATGGGAGAGCCCAGTCCTGCCCAAAGGAAAGGCAGGATGTTGGAGAAGAGTGGTGGGGAGACACCCTGCACCGGGGTAAAGCAGAGGGATGTGTCAGCCCTCAGGACAGAGAGCTCTGTTCAGGTGCTGCTTAGTGAGTGTTTCTGTTCATGAGCGTGGGCATGAACTCAGCACTAAGGTTGGTGTCAGGATTGTTTGTGTGACATCAGCTTTGGATCTTCCCAGGAGTTCCGGACCCTTGGTAAAAGTTGGGGGTGTTGCACAAGGTCCCACCACTGGTGGCCCTGCACACTTCGTGGCCCTGCCCCATTACTCCTCTTCCCGCCAAGCCCCTGACCCCTGGCCAGGCTGGGAGCCTTATCTGCTGGGGAGAGCCCTTGACCCTCCACCTGCCCTGGCTGGGTTTCTGTGGGGCCTGAGAGCAGTCCCCACCCCATGTCCCCACTCCCCGGAGTGCGCCACCGAGGGCAGGTGGAGGGTTCAGGGCTCCCCAGTGCCGCTCGGGCTCCCTGGGTGGGAGCCTGGCTCTGCTTCTGGCCTGGCCGGGGGGCAGTGCCTCGGGGGAGGTGGAGCAGGGGTGGGCCACTGAGAGGGGCCAACGCAGGTAAGAGGCTGCAATCTCACCCTGTCTGTGTGCTCGGAGTGGTTCACCTCTTTTTCTCTCCAGTGCAGATGGCAGAGTTTCTGGAGGGGGAAAGGATAAGACAGGTGAGATTTCAGACTTCATATTTATAACAGCATCACCACTCTGAACTCCTAGAACTGTGTTTTCATCATGACACAGAAACAAGGT
This sequence comes from Malaclemys terrapin pileata, assembly GCF_027887155.1. Classification (NCBI taxonomy): domain Eukaryota; kingdom Metazoa; phylum Chordata; order Testudines; family Emydidae; genus Malaclemys; species Malaclemys terrapin. The sequence goes on along the minus strand of NC_071517.1, from coordinate 39,626,536 downwards.
TAAAATGTCCAGGTTTTTTTTCTCCTTCGCCTCCCTCCCTCCCTTCCATGCAGAGTGCAGCTGCTGATTGGGCGGCTGGGCCGATTGACCCATTCCCATTGGCCTCCAGCAGCCAGAGCCCTCCCCTGCTTCCCCCTCCCTCTGTCTGCAGCCCTGTGTAACACACAAACCGACCCACTGGGCAGCGTGTTTTACAAACACGTGGAGCCAGAATGGTAAGGGGAGTCCGGGGGGGGGGCAGTCAGGGAGCGGGAGAGTGTTGGATGGGTCCCTGGCCTCCACCTGCCACCCCGCCTCCTCGCGTCCCCCTGCTGTGAGGCCTCCCCGCCTGCCTCTCCCTTGTCTGCTGCCCCCGGGTCCTAGTGTCCCCCATCTACTAATGGGAAGACAGGCTGCCCTTACTCTGCCCTTCCACCCTAGCCCTGAGCCTCTCCAACTCCCCAAACCCCTCAGCCACAGCCCTCATCCCTCCACACTCTAATCCTCTGCTCCATCCCTGAGCCCCCTCCTGCATCATGAACCCCTCATCCTCAGACCCACAGCCCTCACCCCTGCATCCCCTTCTATCCCCAAACTCCCTCCCAAACCCCCTCCCCCTTCCCACACACCCTCTCCTGCCCTCAAACTCCCTCCCAAAGCCTGCACCCCCCCCTTTGCACCACCCCCCACTCCCAAACTCCATCCAAGAGCCTGCACCCCTCACCCCCTCCTGCACACCCACCCCCTGCCCCAGCCCGGAGCCTGCACCCAGCACACAAACTCTATCCCAGAATCTGCACCCTGCACCCCTCCTGCACCCTAATCCCCAACCCAGGACCTGCACCCCAGACCTCCTCCCCCCACCCAACCCCCCTCCCACAGCCTTAGGCAGGTGGTGGGGAGTGGGTTCTGGGCACCACCAAAATTTCTACAACCCTGCCACCCATCTGAGTGAGAGCAGTCCCCGCCCCATGTCCCCACTCCCCGGAGCGTGCCACCCAGGGCAGGTGGAGGGTGCAGGGCTCCCCAGTTCCGCTTGGGCTCCCTGGGTGGGAGCCTGGCTCTGCTTCTGGCCTGGCCAGGGAGCAGGGTCTCAGAGGAAGTGGAGCACGGGTGGGGCCACAGAGAGGGGCCAGCGCTGGGAAGAGGCTGCAATCTCACCCTGTCTGTGTGCTGCGAGTGGTTCCCCTCTTTTTCTCTCCAGTGCAGACAGCAGAGTGTCTGGAGGGGGAAAAGATAAGAGAGGTGAGATTTCAGGCTTCATATTTATAACAGCATCACCACTCTGAACTCCTAGAATTGTGTTTTCATCATGACACAGAAACAGACAGACACATTCAGGTATTTAATGTAAAAAGGTCTGAAATCTCTTTCCGCTCTCATTCAGGCATCTCCCAGCAATGGAACCAATGTCCTTTTGAACTCCCAACTTGTCAAATGGCATGAAATTGTATAAAAGATCCTTGGGTCCTGATTCTGTCATCTCAGAGCTGCTTAGGCTTCATCAGGGGAAGTTTGAGTGTCAAGACTGAGGTCGCAGTTATGCTGGTACGCCCTGAAGGTGATATTGGACAGTGGACTATGAACTATTTTTGAAAGAACTCTTTACAACTAGAAAGCTCACCATCTCTGCTATGAATCTGGACCTCAATGAATCAAACTCATGTCTGTATGTATATTGATCTTTTAACCCATACTCTCTCTCTTTTGTTTTTTAATAAAGTTTAGTTTAGTTAATAAGAAATGGCTGTAGCATATATTTGGGTAAGATCTGAAACATTTGTTAACCTGGGAGGTAATGTGTCCGATCATTTGGGATTGGTAGAACCTTTTCTTTTATACAATGAAATAAGATTTTCAGAAATCATCGTATTTGACATAAGGGAAATGTTGCCTTTAGTGACCGTGTTATTAAGTGATGTGTTCATAAGTTGCTATGTAGGACAAAGAGATGTTTTGACCTCAATGTGCTTAAAGACAGCAGACACGCAAAATGTACTGCCCAGGAGCAGTTAGCAAAGTCCAAAAAATCCCATGTGGAGAAAAGGGTCAAAGTGACCCATGAACATCAGTGTGTAATGACTGGTAATGAACGAATCAGAAACGAGAATAACTTGAAAATAGCTTGGACAGCAAATGTCCTGCCAGTTAGAAGATACTTACAATGAATAACACACAAAGGTATTGGAAAAGAACTAATAAATATATAATCTGGATGTGTATAATATGTCAGACATTGTAAGGGGTAGTCGGAGCATAATAGGAGGAATGCATCATAACCTGCCTATGCCCCAGGAGAAGGTAAGTGGGCAGTATTTATTTCAGTATATCTGTCATTTCTTACTTTAACAGTAATTGTAATGGCAAGGCATGCTTTTGGAATAAATAAGGGGTTGAATTAATCAGTCTGAGTGTCTTGAACCCTAAGTGTGTGGCATTCTCATCCAACAATTAAATAGCAGCATAATCTAATTATGAACCAATTGACCAGCGCCATTCTCTACCCACAGTTAGATACTGATCCCAGTTTCCCCTCCCAGATCCCTTCTAGGTACCTTTGAACTTCCTCAGAGCCTCCAATAGCGCAATAGTTTTCTGGGAGAAATCACTGGCTCGCTCTCCCAGTTCCGGAGAAATCTTCTCTGGCTGCTGGAACTTCCCCTTCTCACACCTGGAGAGAAAGAATTTCACGTGATTACATTTCTTTGTGTGACTCATTATAACTGGTTGCTAGGGCGTCGCTGCTTTAATGGGCCTGGAGTTAGAATTCCTCTGCTTCTCCCAGCTGTAGAAATCTGTCCCCTAGGAACTAGACCAGGGGTCTCAAACTCAAATGACCACAAGGGCCGCATGAGGACTAGTGCATTGGCCCGAGGGCAGCATCACTGACACCCACCCCTTGCTGTCCCTGTCCCTGCCCCCTTGCCACCCCTTCCATGAGGCCCCTTCCCTGCCCCGCCTCTTCTGCCCCTTCCCTGCCCCCATTCCAACCCCTTCCCTGAAGTCCTCACCCCAGCTTTGCTCCCTCCCTGCCCTGAGGGGGTGCAGGACGGGTGTGGGGTGTCATGGGGGCTCAGGGCAGGGAGTTGAGGTGCAGGAAGTGTGCAGGGTTCGGCAGGGGCTCAGGGCAGGGAATTGGGGTGTGGGGTGCAGGAGGGGTGAGGGGTGCAGCGGGGGTCAGGGTGCAGGGTGCAGCAGGGAGCTCAGGGCAGGGAGTTGGGGTGTGGGAGGATGTGGGATGTGGCAGGGGGTTCCTTACAGGGGGTTGGGGTGCGAGGTGTGGGCTCCGGCCCAGAACCACTTTACTAGAGTGGCTGCGGGGTGGCAGCACCGCGCACCGTGGCCAGGGAAGGCTCCCTGCCTGCCTGCCCTGGACCCATTCCACTCTGTTCCACTCCGCTCCAGGAAGCAGCCGGAGTTCCGGGGGGGATGGGGGAACGGCGCCATGTGCTGCTCTTGCTCCTCCAGGTACCTTCCCCAAAGCTCCCATTGGCCGCAGTTCCCCGTTCCCGGCCAATGGGAGCTGCGGGGGGCAGTGCCTGGAAGCGAGAGCATGGAGCCCTCTACTCCCCAGCCTCCACCCCCTGCCCGGGGCTGCAAGGACATAGTTCCAGCTGCTTCAGAGAGTGGTGCGGGGCTTGTGGCGCCGCAGGGCTCGCAGCGCCACGGGGTAGGCAGAGGGGAAGGGGGGGGCGGGTGTGGGAGCTTGGCGGGCCACATGAAAGAACCCCACGGGCCGCGTGTTTGAGACCCCTGAACTAGACTGAGGCAACAACTCCCCACTCCCCAGTTCATTCCACACAGGTTTCCAAACAGTCCTCAGGTGGGAAAGACTCTTGACCACTGCTGCCCTGGGCTGAATGGTAACCAGGGCCCCAGCAGTGACAGGCCCATATTCCATCTCCACTATCCTGAGGCAGCCAGTCCCCCAGGGAGGTGACATCTCTAGGAAATACTTTAGGTCAGTCGTTCCCACTGAATGGATAATTCCAGAGTCTTCTGTGCAAGGCTGAGAAACTCAGGATGAAGTTGATCAGAGAGATTCGTGTCCAACATGTAATATTCCCCACACATTCTACTGTAGAGCCCTGGGGAGATGCAGTGCTAACATCACCATCAAGCTCTTTCCCAGTATTGTGAAGTGTGAGGGGGAGTGAGAGAGAGCCATGTACCTGCTCAAGGTGCTTCTGACATCCTAGAGGGGAGGGAGAGGGAGAGAGAGAGAGAGAGAGAGAGAGGAAAGAATCTCAGTTCCATTTGATGCACACAGAGGATCCCAGGGAAGGGATTTTTCAAATATGGGGAAAAGAGGCCCTGCCCCTGCCCCAGGGCCATGGATTCCCTGAGCTAATGGGGCTTTTCCATCTCTAATATCTCTGTGTTTGTGACTCTCCAAAGAACAATAGTCATTCACATGTCAGCAATGCACACGCCGAGTTACACTGAGATCGCTGACTGCTGGCCCCAGTGCTTATGATTGAGGAACCCTCTCTTCCCTGTGTGGGGATCTGGGATGTTTCTAACCACAGGCACTGGCTTCTAATTGTCCCTGGAGGTGCTCAACCCCAAACCCTGCCCCCACTCCACCCCTTCCCCAATGCCCCACCCCCGCCCTCCCTCTTCATGCCCCCCCTCCCCCCCTACCCAGCCTCTTTCTGACACCTCCCTTGTGCGCACCCCATCCCCGCTCCTCCCTCTCCCTCCCAGTGCCTTCTGCACACTGTGGAACAGCTGATAGAGGGAGGTGGAAAGCGCTGGGAGGGAGGGGGAGGAGTTGATCAGCGGGCAGGAGGTGCTGGGGGCTGTGGGGGGAGCTGGCTGCCGATGGGTGCTAAGCACCCACTAATTTTTTTCCATGGGTGCTCTAGCCCTTAAGCACCCATGGAGTTGGTGCCTCTCTTTTTTCCTGTCTCACCTGCATGAATTCACTCGCTGGCTTCTGACACTTCCCCTCCATCTCACTGATCAGCTCACTGAGATGGGAAATCTGCTCGGAGAGTTTACTGACATTTTCATTCTGGATCCTCACAATCTCCTCATCCAGCTTCTCCAGCTGGGCCAGCAGGAGTCGCTCTTGTTCCACCAGGAACTGCCGCAGTTTCCGAAATTCAGACACGATTTTCTGCCTCTCGGTTTGTGTTTGTTTCTGTATGAAAATAGGAAAAGGGCTGGTCAGGGACATGGATGGAGCCTGGGGTCCTTTCATGGAGAGCTGAGTGTGCAGGAGGGAGAACTTCATTGAAAATCCTGATTTCTGACATTTGACTTTACCCTGGGGAGAGGATTTTCTCACAGCTTCCCCTTCAGCCCATATATCTCTGAAAGGGAGGTTTCCATGACTGTCATGTTAGCATATTCTGTTATTTATGGTCTCCGTAAATTCAGACCCAGAGCAGCAAGAGGCAGGACTCAGCACTACACTGACAGAGACACCAGGGGAGAAAAAAGAAACAAACATGTTAATGCACGAAATGACCGGACACAGTGGACAGTACTTCACGGGGACCCAGCAATCCATGATCATGGAGAAACACACACAAGTCCACATTCACGAAGGCCACACTGGAGTCTGCCTCCGAACAGACCTCCCATTGCCAGTCTCTGCTGGTTCATAACAACAGGCACCTACCAGATACTCCTGGCTTTTCCCCTCTTCCGTCACTTTCAATCCCAGCAGCTTTTCTCTCTCATCCCTCAGACTCTTCAATTGGGTCTGGATTTTTTCCTGAAGAAACAAATTATTTGGGAACTTTAATTTGAATGGTTGTGAGGGGTATGGAGCTTTTTGTTTCTTCATCCAAGATGACTGTTGGTCCTAATCGCTTTGTGACATCAGGGCCACCAAGGAGATTAAACCTTATCAATGCAGACTGGGAGTGTGTCATATTCATCAGACTCGTTACCAATTCAGATTCAGTCTTTTTAGTAATTAGACAGAGATCTAAATCATAACAAAGCTTTATCGGTATTTGTGAATTGATTAGTGGTATAGCGCATAACAGGACATTGGAGTCACATGGGGGTGAATCAATAAATCTGTTTTTGAGGTTTAATGAACAAAGTGATACAAATCTCAGAAGCCACCAGGGTTTCAACAGGAGCCGGGATTTCAGCCCTGAAGCCCTGGGGACTGCACTGGTTGGGCGGAGCTGGTTTAAGCACCAGGGCAAACCCCATGAGACGTCCGGAGGCCATTCATCTGGTTTGAAGCTGCACAGTCCCAGTTTTGTGGAGCACTATCCCTGTCTGGTAGGGACTCAGAACTGGATGAGGCTTTGTCCAGTGAAAAAGAGGGAAGAGGAGACCGAGGATGCAGGAGGACACCAGTGAGGGTGGGGGCAGGGGTGTGGCACTTCCATGCAGAATGATGCAGGTGGGGGCACGCTGACAAAGGTGGTGGGGGCCCATGCAGGCTGACCGATTCAGGTGCGGGAGGGCCCATGCAGGCAGGCTTGGGATGTCCTATATTCTGGGGATGCCTCAGTGGCCCCCCTAATTAGGCAGATTTGTATAAGGAACTGTTGGGGTTTGCCCCAGTGCTGCCCTAAACCCTTTCAGTGACAAGGCGCTCTGGGTAGATCCCCACTGTCCCATTCCTTGGTAAAGATCCCAGAAGCAGTGGATTCTGGAAGAGTTCAAAAGGCTGCGTGGTGGGACTAATAGAACCACTTTGGCTGCTCCTTGCCCACGTACACACTAGAACAGGTCAGGCTGGCACCGGTCAGCTCCTGCCTGTGGCTAGTTTTGCTACAATCCAGTCTAATCCCAGTGGTACTTGGCATGGACCTGAGCTGTCTGGAGCCCTTTTGTGTGTGGCCTCTAGGTGCTTGGGGTCCACACAGCGTTTAGCCCAGTGATCTCCTCTAGTGCAGGCCGGTGTAGCCCCACAAAGTGCTCCCCTCCCCTTTTGCTACTGGGAGCGGTTTCTGCCACGCAGCGTAGCAGTTTGGTAAACACTCCCGGTCTGCTTCCTCTGGGGGGGGGGGATGGTTGCAAAACGGGAGGGATGGGGTTGTGGTGGAAAACACTCCCAGTCTGCTTCCTCTGGGGGGGGGGATGGTTGCAAAACGGGAGGGATGGGGTTGTGGTGGAAAACACTCCCGGTCTGCTTCCTCTGGGGGGGGGATGGTTGCAAAACGGGAGGGACGGGGTTTGTGGTCGAAAGCACTCACACTCTGCTTCCTCCTGGCTAATGTGCCAAATTGATCTATTGCATGATTGAGGCATACTGTTTCACTTTTTTGCGTGTGAATCCGTGAAAAGGGAGGTAAGGTTTGGGGGAACGGAGCATGCCCCTGAGCCCAAGGTGAGACCACAGTGGCCCCTTTTCATTTTTTCCACTGGCTTCTCCTTGCTTAGTTCCAATGACTGGGCTGCTCATGCACCTGTCACTGGTCCAGGGATGGTTGCAAAACGGGAGGGATGGGGTTTGTGGTCGAAAACACTCCCGGTCTGCTTCCTCTGGGGGGATGGTTGCAAAACGGGAGGGATGGGGTTGTGGTGGAAAACACTCCCGGTCTGCTTCCTCTGGGGGGATGGTTGCGAAACGGGAGGGATGGGGTTTGTGGTTGAAAACACTCACAGTCTGCTTCCTCCTGGCTAATGTGCCAAATTGATCTATTGCATGATTGAGGCATGCTGTTTCACTTTTTTTTGTGTGAATCCGTGAAAAGGGATTTTTTTTACTTTACTCTTCCAATTTGCATCATATACAAAGCAATTTTTGGGGCCCCTTCCATTAAAAAAAAGTTGCAATACTCTAGTAACATGTATTTGGAAATGTAAAAAATAACCGGTGAAATACATTCAAAAATTAATTTGTAATAATTTGAAAGTACACTAAATCCAACATTTGAAAACATTAAATGATTTAATGGGATGTAGACATTTGCAGTTACATAATGGGCTCTCGCTGGGTGATGGTGATGGTTGGTGCAAAAGGGCTGTCGCTGCCTGGGGGTGGTCTACAAGGACCCCTAGGTCCTTCTCCTCTTCCGTTACTTCTAACCAATGCGTCCCCATCTTGTAACTAAAATTGTTGTTAGTCATCCCCAAATGCATCACCTTACACTTTTCACTATTAAATTTCATCCTATTTCTGATACTCCAATTCACAAGCTCATTCAAGTCTCCCTGCAGAATATCCCTATCCTCCTCCGAATTTACAACGCCTCCCACCTTCGTATCATCCGCAAACTTTATCAGCCCACCCCTGCAATCGGTTCCGAGGTCAGTTATAAATAGATTGAATAAAATGGGTCCCAAAACTGAACCTTGAGGCACTCCACTAGTAACCTCCCTCCAACCTGACAGTTCACCCTTTAATACGACCCGCTGCATTCTCCCCATTAACCAATTCCTTATCCACCTCTGGATTTTCATATCGATCCCCATGTTTTTCAGTTTAACCAATAATTCCTCATGGGGTACAGTATCAAACGCTTTACTGAAATCCAGGTATATTAGGTCCACCGCATTTCCCTTATCTAATAAGTCCGTTACTTTCTCAAAGAAGGAGATCAGATTTGTTTGGTACGATCTGCCCTTCGTAAAACCATGTTGTAATTTATCGCATCTGCCATTAACCTCCAGGTCCTCAACTAGTTTCTCTTTCAGAATTTTCTCTAGCACCTTGCACACTACTGATGTTAAACTAACAGGCCTGTAGTTACCCGGATCACTTTTTTTCCCTTTCTTGAAAATAGGAACCACATTAGCTATTCTCCAGTCTAACGGGACCACCCCTGAGTTTACAGATTCATTAAATATTATCGCTAATGGGCCTGCTATTTCCCGCGCCAATTCCTTGAATATTCTCGGATGAAGATCGTCCGGTCCTCCCGACTTAGCCCCATTAAGGTGTTCGAGTTTTGTTTCTACCTCGGATACGGTAATCCCCCATCCTGAATGCCCCTCTGTAATGGTGCTAGTAACCCTAATACCTTCATTGGCCTCATTAAACACCAATGCAAAATATTCATTGAGATATTGCGCCATGCCTAGATTATCTTTAATCTCCTCTCCGGCAATAGTCTTCAGTGGTTCCACTTCTTCTTTCTTTGCTTTCTTCCTATTTATATGGCTGTAAAACCTCTTACTATTGCTTTTAATTCCCCTCGCTAGGTCCAACTCTACCTGGCCTTTGGCCTTTCTCACTCTATCTCTACATTCTCTGACTTCACTAAGGTAAGTTTCCTTACTGATCCCTCCCCTCTTCCACTCTTTGTACGCTTTCTGTTTTTTGCTAATCGCCCCTTTGAGTCGGTCGCTCATCCAGCTCAGTCTAAATCTCTTGCTTAGTAATCTTTTTCCCTTTTTTGGGATACAGGCCTCTGACAGCTCATGCAGCTTTAATTTGAAGTAATCCCAGGCTTCTTCTGCCTTTAGATCCATTAATATGTTTGCCCAATCCACTTCCCTTACCAGTCCCCTTAATTTGTTAAAATTGGCCTTTTTAAAATTATAAACCCTAGTCTTTGATTTAATTCGGTTACTCCTTCCATTCATTTTAAACCGAATTAGCTCATGATCACTGGAGCCCAAATTGTCCCCTACTACCACTTCCTCAACGAGGTCCTCACTACTTACCAGAATCAAATCTAAAATGCCCCCCCCCCCCTCGTCGGTTCAGCTACCACTTGATGAAGGAATTGATCAGCAAGCACATCTAGGAACATCTGAGCCCTATTATTGCTACTAGCGTTTGTTCCCCAATCTATATCCGGGAAGTTAAAGTCCCCCATAATTATACAGTTTCTATTAATATTTACTTCTCTAAACACATTAAATAGTTCCTTATCCATATCCTGGGTCGATCCCGGCGGTCTATAGCACACCCCAAGCACTATCCCCGGAGAGGCTCTAGTAGTCCTTTTACCCAGTGTGAGTATTGCCCAGACAGACTCTGTGTTATCTATTCCATCGACTATTATTTCTTTACAGCTTATTTCACTATTGACATACAATGCCCCCCCCCCACCTTTACCTTTGTCCCGGTCTTTCCTAAACAGCGCATACCCCTCCATACCTGTGTTCCAGTCGTGACTGCCAGCCTGGCTGATTGCACCCCCAAGGGCCGGAGTTATCCTGCCCCAGGACAAGCTGTGGCTGCGCTGCCGGCTCAGCCTGGCAGACACAGTCACCTCCCATCAGGGCCGGGTATTGTGGCTGGGGGTTAGGGTGTGGGAGAGTAGGTCTCTAGTGGGTCTGGGGGGGTGCTGTGCAGTGAGGGGTGGGAAGATCTGTGTGTGTTGGGGCACTGGGAAGTGTGCAGGGGTCTGGGTGGGGCACTGTGCAGTTGTGGCAGTGGGGCGGTGGGGGGCACTGGGCAGTGAGGGAATCTGCGGGGGGGCTCTGGGCGGGGAGGGGCAGGGCACTGTGCAGTTGTCGGAGGGCTGTGGCGGGTCTACAGCTAGGGGGCACTGGGCAGTGAGAGGATCTGGGGGGGTTCAGAGTGGTCTGTGGGAGGGCACTGGGCATGGGGGTTTGTGGGGGTCTTTTCACGTATTCACACACAAAAACGTGAAACAGTGCGCCTCAATTGACCAATAGAGATCAATTTGGCACATTAGCCAGGAGGAAGCAGACCGTGAGTGTTTTTGACCACAAACCCCATCCAAAGGTAAAGTCATTGGAAATAAGGAAGGCGGAAGCCAGTGGAAAAAATGGAAGGGGCCACTCTGGTATGACCTTGGGCTCAGGGGCATGCTCCGTACCCCCAAAGCTTACCTCCCTTTTCACGGACTCAAACACAAATACGTGAAACAGCGCGCCTCAATCGTACAATAGATCAATTTGTCACATTAGCCAGGAGGAAGCAGATCGACCAAAGGAAGAAGCATGATGGGAGCACAGGGCCGGGCTGGCCAGTGTGCGTCTGGCAGCTCCCGGTTTGTAAACAGTGCCATTGTACTGGGCTGGGTGGAGCAGGATTGTTCCTGCCGTGCCATGACCCATCTCCCATTGCCCCCGGCCAGCCCATCGCTCTGAGGACTCTGGCCCCCATGCCCCATGTCCCCATTTCCCCCCTGGGGGACCACAAATATGTTTAGGACCAGGCCCACAAAAAGTTAATCCATCCCTTTTTGGGGTGCAGGCTCTGGGATGGAGTTGGGGTGCAGGAGGGTTGCAGGCTATAGGTAGTTTGGGTAGTTTGAGTGAGGGGTGCAGGCTCTGACCTGGGGCATGGGATTGGGGTACAGGAGGGGGTGCAGACATGTGGGCTCTGGGAGGGAGTTAGCAACTCAGCACGTTATATAAGAGAAATGAACTGCAGTGATTTCATATAGGCATAGAAACTGATAGAAGACACTTTTACATATTCAAAATGTGAGAGGCAGAGTTGGAGGGAGGGGGTGTCTGTACAATATTTCACCGCATTCAGTCTCCTGGCTGGATCAGTAACGTAGCCATGTACAGGGCTGCCCAGAGGATTCAGGGGGCCTGGGTCAAAGCAATTTTGGGGGCCCCTTCCATAAAAACAGTTGCAATACTATAGTAACATGTATTTTGAAATGTAAAAAATAACCAGTGACATACATTCAAAAATTAATTTGTAATAATTTGAAAATACACGAAATACATTATTTAAAAACATTCAATGCTTTAATGGTATGTATACATTTGCAATTACATAATGGGCTGTTGCTGGGTGATGGTGATGGTTAGGATGGGGTCGGGGGGGGGGGGGGCACACCTTACCATGGCGCTTACCCCCTCTCCTGGAGCCTCAGTGTGCTGCGACCAGGAGCGGCCCCGGACCGCGTTGGAGCCACTGCGCTGCAGTGTGCCAGGGCCGCTCCCGGACGCGGCACGCTGAGACACCGGGGGAAGACTGAGGCGGGGGCAGCCTCCGACATATTCGTGGGGGCCCCTGCAAAAAATTGCCCCACTTGGCCCCCCCCGTCTGGGCGGCCCTGGCCCTGCAACACTTGTATAGGATAGAGAGGAGCTGCGGTGATTAAGCTTTGATAGGCTAGGAATTGGAGGCCTGTGCCTTTAAGACCCCAGCCCCAGGAACCCGCCCTCTGCTCTGGGGCTGACATGCAGCGTCCTGTGAGCAGAACGAAAACAGACTCTGCACTCCCCACACCCCTAGATTAGCGAGCACAGTGGGTGGCTCATCCCAGGGGGTCACTGTTCCCCTCCTCCCCCTCCCTAAACGGGGGTTTTGTCCCCGCACAGGGTCTGGCAGTGTCTCCCCTCCCCCGCTTAACCCCGGCTCTCACCCCCCACCACCGATTTTTGCCCTTCAGCCCCTCTTCTGACGCTAGCTACAGTAGTTTGAACCCCCCAGGCCAGTAAAATTCTGCCCCCTGCTCAGACCCGGACAGCCCCCCCGCTGCGATTTGCCCCCTTAATCCTTTTAAACCCCCCCAAAGAGGAGGTAGCAAATCGTTAGCAGAAGTAAGGGCAGAGAGAGGGCAGTGGCTACAACGAAGGTTACTGGGCATGCTCAGTTCGACTGAGCATGCTCAGTACACCCAAAGTAGCAAAACGGGAGCGGGAGCATTTTGTGGGGCTACACACTGGACTTGGCCTTGGAAAAATGGAGGTTTATACCCAGCTCTGACACTGACCTACTGAGTGATCTTGGACAAGTCACTTCCTCTCTTTGTGCCTCAGTTTTCCCTCCCACCTTTTGTCTCTCTTGTCCAGTTAGACTGGGGTGGGACAACATGGGAGGGGGGAGGGGGCTAGCCTCCCCAGCTAGGAGCTCAGGGGCCGGGCAGGATGGTCCCGTGGGCCAGTTGTGGCCCGCAGGCCATAGTTTGCCTACCCCTGAGTTAGACTGTAAATGGCTCAGGGTAGGGATTGTCCCTCACTGGGTTTTGTGCAGGGCCCTCTGCAATCGAGGTCAGATCTCATCTGGGGTCTGTAAGGGCTGCTGGGATGCCAATAACCATAATAAACACTGTGATACAATCAATAATAATAGCCACAGCTTGTAACGCCCCCTTCTCCAGTCTGAAGGCAGCACTCTCACATAGACTGGCCTGCAGCTCTTGTGAATCAAACCTCACTGGTCATTTAATAACTTCCGGTCTGCAGACAGTTCCCTTATTTCACTGGTGGGAGTTGGGTTTGAAGAGGATTCTGCTGTTCAGAGAAAACTTTCCCACATCAGACAATTTTTAAATCTTTCTGTTGCCTTTCTTGCCAGGCTGGAATATCATTAATTTGTGCAGCATCTTTCATGCAATGAAGGATACACACAGCTGAATGACACAGTTACACCTATCTCAGGAAACTTGTGATGCCATTAACCTGTAATTCAAATAGAAAGTTATTACCCATTATATTGGACAGAAAATCGGTACCTTGTACTCCTGGGCGGCTTCCTGTATGGGAATCACAGTGTGAGCGTGGTGAGCCCGGGACTCTCTGCAGATCACACAGATGGGGGTTTGATCCTCTTCACAGAACAGTTTCAGATCCTCCTGGTGTTCCCCACACACCCCGTCCCCTCCTGTTCCCTTTGCTGCCTGTAAACTCAGCCGCTTGGCGATTTCTACCATGTTTGCCAGCTGCCTGTTGGGCCTGAGGTTTCTCTGTTGCACAGTTTCTCTGCACTGAGGGCAGGAGGCGGCTGTATCGGATCCCTCCCAGCACTGGGCAATGCAGGCTTGGCAGAAATTGTGCCCGCACTCCAGAATGACTGGTTCTGTGAAATACTCCAGACAGACTGGACATGTCGCTTCCTCCTGAAGACTTTCCATGGGGTTCTCTGCAGCCATGGCTCCCTCTGGGCAGTGTAAGTTTCAATTTCCTGACTTCACACTATGCCCCGCCTGCAGCAGCAAGGGGGTGTTTCCCTTCCTGGAACTGACTCAGGCTGTTTGTTCAGTTGGAAGGGCCCCACCTGTAACATTACAGCCCTGGAGGTTTTGGTGAAAAATGTACCTCTAGGGCTCTGGCCCTGCAATCAGCCCCTTTGCTGGTGGGGAGGGTCACTGGGGTTTCAAATGGATGTCACATCCCCCTGTGAGGATGAGCCTGCAGGAGCAGGGTCTGTGTGTCTAAGGCTGGGTCTACACTACCCGCCTGAATCAGCGGGTAGAAATCAACTTCTCGGGGATCGATTGGGACGCGACAATCGATCCCCAAATCGACGCTCTTACTCCACCAGCGGAGGTGAGAGTAAGCGCCGTCGACAGGAAGCCGCAGAGGTCGATTTTGCTGCCGTCCCTACAGCGGGGTAAGTCGGCTGCGATACGTCGAATTCAGCTACGCTATTCACGTAGCTGAATTTGCGTATCTTAAATCTTAAATCGACACACCCCCCCTCCCCCGTAGTGAAGATGTAGCCTAAGGAGCGATAGTCAGACTTGGTGGAATTCTGTTTTTTTATACTATATAATTTTGACAGATAATGTTTATTTTAAGCAATTTTTATATTTATTGATTTAAACTTTCACAGTTGCACAACAATCTGGGTTTCAGCATTTCATTCCAATTGTTACCAATTTAAATGTTCACAGCTGTGGGAAATTAGGGGGGGATCAGACAAATAATTTGGTCAGACAATAACTAATTCATGACACTGGACACTGAGATTCAAAAAGTTAAAGCTTTAGAACTGTTAAAATTGTCTGTGGGCAGGTAAATCTCCCCCAGGGCAATAACCCAATTCCTACCCCTCCACCACATGGACAGAGGCTGAAAGTCCATCTGATGGCAGCTCAGGGGCTTGTGGAATGTGCTGGGATCTCAGCCTGGGCCTTAGTGGGGCAAGTAATCCTGTAACACAACCACACCCAGCAAGGCATGCACCCATTTTCTCCCTTTTTGTCAGTCCCAGCAGAGACCAGAGACTCAGTGGTGTACGGAGACCAAGCTCCTCCCCACCCGGTGACGTCTGGGACCCAACGGCCAAGGGCAGCCTGTGTGATCTCTCACTAGGGGTCCTGCACTGCACAGGGTGTGGGATAAACAGAGAGCTCTAGGGGTCCCTGGTTCAGTGCTGGCCAAGTGAGCAGCTGTCACACCTGTTCTTAGCTTGGTGGCTACTGCTTCTGTTTCCCTGCACAGTTTCCCCAGCTCTCCGGGATTCCTGGCTCTCTGCAGATGGCAGCGGGTGTGAGGGGAACTGGCGTTGGGGCTCCTGCGCTGTACAGGGGATGGGCTAACCAGAGATCTCCTGTCTCCAAGGCTCTCAGGTGACTTGTCCAGTCTGGCTGCAGGAGGAGATCTAGTGACAAATACAGGGGGCCTGGGAGAGTCTGGAGGAGCAGACACCTGGGACCAGAAATGGAAATCCAGCTGTGGTGAGAAAGGCAAATGGACAGGTGCTCAGGGCTGTGTCCCTTAGATATTTACCGCTCATGTCAGTGAAGATGCTGATTGGGTGGTGACTGCGGCTGAACAATCAAAATTATAATTAAAAGTACAATGGATCTTAGTAATTTGTGTAAGACAATGACTGAGAATATGTCTACACTACGAAATTAGGTTGAATTTATAGAAGCCGGTTTTATAGATATCGGTTTTATACAGTCGATTGTGTGTGTCCCCACATAAAATGCTCTAAGTGCATTAAGTCGGCGGACCGCATCCACAGTACCAAGGCTAGCGTCGACTTCCGGAGCGTTGCACTGTGGGTAGCTATCCCACAGTTCCCGCAGCCTCCGCCGCCCATTGGAATTATGGGTTGAGATCCCAATGCCTGATGATGTAAAAACAGTGTCGCGGGGGGTTCTGGGTACATGTCGTTAGGCCCCTCCCCTGCCATCAGAGCAACGGCAGACAATCGATTTGCGCCTTTTTACCTGGGTTACCTGTGCAGACGACTTACCACGCCATGCATGGAACCCGCTCAGCTTACCGTCACCATATGTCCTCTGGGTGCCAGCAGACGTTGTACTGCCTTGCTACACAGCAGCAGCTAACTTTTGGTAGCAGACGATGCAGTATGACTGATAGCCATCATCAGCGATCTGGGTGCTGGCTGACGTGGGGCTGGCAGACGTGGGGCTGCATTGCTATGCAGCAGCTAATTGCCTTTTGGCAGTGGATGGTGTATTACGATTGGTATCCGTCATCGTCGTACTCCTCAGTGAGTTCAATCAGAGGCACTTGGGAAAGTTCTTCAGCAGATTCCTCTAAGAAATACTGCACCAAACTTTCCACTCTGGGCATCTGATTCTTGACGATGATAGCTAGCAATCATAGTACATCATTTTCTGCCAAGCACCCAGAAGATGCCGATGGCTATCAGTCATGCTGCACCATCTGCTGCCAGCTTAAGATGTAAAAAATAGATGGACCAGATTTGTTCTGTATTCATTTGCTTCTCCCTCCCTCCGTGAAATCAACGGCTTGCTAAACCCAGGGTTTTGAGTTCAATCTTTGGGGGGGGGGGCATTCTGTGTGACAGTTGTTTGTGTTTCTCCTTGATGCACAGCCACCTTTGTTGATTTTAATTCCCTGTACCTGTACGCCATGTTGTCACTCGCCCCTCCCTCCCTCCATCAGTTTAATGCTTTTTTTCAGACCAGACGCCATAGCACTGGGATCATGGAGCCCGCTCAGATCACCGCGGCAGTTATGAGCACTATGAACACCACGCGCATTGTCCTGGAGTATATGCAGAGCCAGGACATGCCAAAGCAAAACCAGGACCAGCCGAGGAGGCGATTGCAGCGCGGCAACGAGAGTGATGAGGAAATTGACATGGACTTAGACCTCTCACAAAGTACGGGCCATAGCAATGTGCAAATCATGGTGTTACTGGGGCAGGTT
Source organism: Malaclemys terrapin pileata (assembly GCF_027887155.1). Taxonomy (NCBI): domain Eukaryota; kingdom Metazoa; phylum Chordata; order Testudines; family Emydidae; genus Malaclemys; species Malaclemys terrapin. Next base: position 39,609,817 of record NC_071517.1, on the reverse strand, counting down.
CATGGTGTGGAACGCCGATTCTGGGCCCAGGAAACAAGCACAGACTGGTGGGACCGCATCGTGTTGCAGGTGTGGGACAATTCCCAGTGGCTGCGAAACTTTCGCATGCGTAAGGGCACTTTCATGGAACTTTGTGACTTGCTTTCCCCTGCCCTGAAGCACCAGAACACCAGGATGAGAGCAGCCCTCACAGTTGAGAAGTAAGTGGCGATAGCCCTGTGGAAGCTTGCAATGCAAGACAGCTACCGGTCAGTCGGGAATCAATTTGGAGTGGGCAAATCTATTGTGGGGGCTGCTGTGATCCAAGTTGCCAGGGCAATGAAAGACCTGGTGATATCAAGGGTAATGACTTTGGGAAACATGCAGATCATAGCAGATGGCTTTGCTGCAATGGGATTCCCAAACTGTGGTGGGGCGATAGACGGAACCCATATCCCTATCTTGTCACCGGAGCACCAAGCCACCGAGTACATAAACCGCAAGGGGTATTTTTCAATGCTGCTGCAAGCCCTGGTGAATCACAAGAGATGTTTCACCAACATCAATGTGGGATGGCCGGGAAAGGTACATGATGCTCGCATCTTCAGGCACTCTGGTCTGTTTCGAAAGCTGGAGGAAGGGACTTTCTTCCCGGACCAGAAAATAACCATTGGGGATGTTGAAATGCCTATCGTTATCCTTGGGGACCCAGCCTAACCCTTAATGCCATGGCTCATGAAGCCGTTCACCGGCAGCCTGGACAGTAGTCAGGACCTGTTCAACTATAGGCTGAGCAAGTGCCGAATGGTGGTGGAATGTGCATTTGGATGTTTAAAAGCACGCTGGTGCAGCTTACTGACTCAGATAGACCACAGCAAAACCAATATCCCCATTGTTATTGCCGCTTGCTGTGCACTCCAAAATATCTGTGAGAGTAAGGGGGAGACATTTGGCAGGATGGGTGGTTGAGGCAAATCGCCTGGCCGCTGATTACGCGCAGCCAGACACCAGGGCGGTTAGAAGAGTACAGCAGGGTGCGGTGCGCATCAGGAAGCTTTGAAAACCATTTTTGTGACTGGCCAGGCTACGGTGTGAAACTTCTGTTTGTTTCTCCTTGATGAACCCTCCGCCCCGCCCCCGGTTCACTCTACTTCCCTGTAAACCAACCACCCCACCCTCCCCTCACCCCTTCAAGCACAGCTTGCAGAGGCAATAAAGTCATTGTTACTTCTCATTCGTGCATTCTTTATTAATTCCTCACACAACTAGGGGGATAATTGCCAAGGTAGCCCGGGATGGGTGGGGGAGGAGGGAAGGAAAAGGACACACTGCAGTTCAAAACTTTAAAACTTTAACACTTATTGAAGGCCAGCCTTCTGATGCTCGGGAAATCATCTGGGGTGGAGTGACTGGGTGGCCGAAGGCCTCCCCACCGTGTTCTTGGGCGTCTGGGTGAGGAGGCAATGGGACTTGGGGAGGAGGGCTGTTGGTTTCAGAGGGGCTGTAGCAGGTCTCTGCTCCTGCTACCTTTCCAGCAGCTCAACCATACGCTGGAGCATATCAGTTTGATGCTCCAGCAGCCGGAGCATTGACTCTTGCCTTCTGTCTGCAAGCTGACACCACCTATCATCTTCAGCCCACCACTTACTCTGTTCAGCCCGCAATTCAGCCCGCCACCTCTCCTCTCGTTCATACTGTGCTTTTTTGCACTCTGACATTGACTGCCTCCACGCATTCTGCTGTGCTCTTTCAGCGTGGGAGGACATCTGGAGCTCCGTGAACATATCATCCCGAGTCCGCTGTTTTCTCCTTCTAATCTTCACTAGCCTCTGTGAAGGAGAAACATTTGCAGCTGGTGGAGGAGAAGAGAGGTTAAAAAAGACATTTTAGAGAACAATGGGTACACTCTTTCACGTTAAATTTTGCTGTTCACATTACAGAGCACATGTGCTTTCGTTACAAGGTTGCATTTTTCCTCTTATATTGAGGGCCTGCCGGTTTCGTGTGAGAGATCACTCACGCAGTGCCAGGCAACAGAATTCGGCTTGCAGGCAGCCATGGTAAGCCACAGTCTTTTGGCTTTTTTAACCTTCTTAACATGTGGGAATGGTTTCAAACAGCAGCGCCCTCATTTCCCATACCAAGGACCCATCGGGTTGTCCATTTAAAATGAGTTTGCAGTGTAAAAGGAGGGGCTGGGGTTTCCGGGTTAACATGCAGCACAAACCCAACTCCCCCCCACACACACACACACCCAATTCTCTGGGCTGATCACTTCACCCCTTCCCCAAACCGTGTGGCTAACAGGGGGGAACATTTCTATTCAGCCGAGCAGGAATGGGCACCTCTGAATGTCCCTTAATAAAATCACCCCATTTCAAACAGGTGACCGTGAATGACATCACTCTCCTGAGGATAACAAAGTGAAATAAGGAATGGATGTTGTCTGCATGCTAGCAAACACCGGGACCATACGCTGCCATGCTTTGTTATGCAATGATTCCAGACTACGTGCTACTGGCCTGGCGTGGTAAAGTGTCCTACCATGGCGGACGGCATAAGGCAACCCTCCCCAGAAACCTTTTGCAAAGGCTTTGGGAGTACATGAAGGAGAGCTTTCTGGAGATGTCCCTGGAGGATTTCCGCTCCATCCCCATACACGTTAACAGACTTTTCCAGTAGCTGTACTGGCCGTGATTGCCAGGGCAAATTAATAATTAATCATTAAACACGCTTGCTTTTAAACCCTGTGTAATATTTACAAAGGTACACTCACCAGAGGTCCCTTGTGTGCCCTCAGAGTCTGGGTGAGTTCGGGGGTTACTGGTTCCAGGTCCAGGATGATAAACATATCCTGGCTGTTGGGGAAACCGGTTTCTCTGCTTACTTGCTGTGAGCTCTCTTCATTGCCTTCATCATCATTTTCCTCCTACCTCGAACCCGCTTCCCTGTTGCTTGTTTCTCCATTGACGGAGTCAAAGCACACGGTTGGGGTAGTGGTGGCTGCACCCCCTAGCATCGCATGCAACTCCGTGTACCCTTCTGCCCATCTAAGTTGGCAGCAACAAGGGCCGGGTTCTGTATCTAGGGGTTCCGTTTCAATAACACAATGCAAAACCGGCTTGAGCCCCCACCCAGTGACCTGGGACAATTACAAAGCACCCCCTGGGTGCCTCTAAGAGGCAATACTTCCCCTCTCGCAAGCACGGAGTCTGAGTGTGACAGAAAATGTTTAATAACATGAGGTAAACGACATCAGCATTAAATTGGAAAAACACCACAAACAGGATTCATAACACAAACCATGAGCAAAAAACCCACCCCAGCAAATTGGGCTGTGTCCTTTCCCTTTGGGTTCTTGAATCCAGCAACCCAAAAATCACCCAGAGTCCCCAAAGTCCAACACCCCCAAAGTCGCTTGGGTCCAGCAACCACCTCCTGGTCAGTGTAGCCCCAGAGCAAAAGGGGGGGGGCATGCAGGGTGTTAAGGGGCACCTTACGTGATCCGAGGCCGGCCGTCTGTCTGTCCGTGGGGTTCCACCACAGCCTTCACCACGAGCCAGTCCACTTCCTGCCGTCCCACAAACTGCTCCGCTCTAGAAGCTGCTCCGCTCACCGACCTGTGAGCCACTCTTGCCGTCCCCGCAAACAGCTCCACTCGCCGTTCCTTGGGCCGCTCCAACCAGCCCTGCGCCGCCCACTGCTCCTCCAGTCATCCCCACAAACTGCTCAGCAATATAGCTTCAGGCTCCCCCACTAGTTAACACAGCACTCAGTGATCTCAGTTCTTAATAAATTGGGGAGCCCCAGTGCTAGTGCACCATTGACCCAAAGTGAATTCAGCTCAGCAGTGTGTAACTAGACTCCTAATGGAATCAAAGTTAGCTCTGACATTCAACAGTGGAGAGAGGAGGAAGTGCAATTGGTGTGTCAAGCCCTCAGAGGGCACCCATACCACCAGGTAGAAATGCCTATCCCCATCCTCTCTCCATTCACTGGGGGGGGGGGGGGAGGGTTGTAACCCATGCCCCTTGTCAAGCAAGTGCTACTTAGGTAATGGTGAAGGACTCACTCAGTCCCTCTGTCATACAACAGTTCCACTGGCCTTGATTCACAGAATCAGGGTAACAAAACTTTATTCTTCCTGCCCCAATAACAGAGAAAACTGGGGATCCCACACCAGCCAAAGTAACCACTTTGAGCTGCTGTTGTTTCATGCCAGGCAAGTGGCTGTGCCTATGCAAACAAGATCAGCCCCTGAAGTTCTTTTCCACACTTGCCATAATTCACCACCAGATGTCAGGGTAGAGCTCATCCTGACTCTGCTTACACCTTAGCAGTACCCGTAGTGGGGGAGCACCGCTGTGACCCCTGGAGTGGCGCCTCTATAGCACACTAAAAGGGGAGCTGCGCACTTCCCCCACCCTCAGTTCCTTCTTGCCACCAGTGAAGGTAGTCGGAACTTTGTGCTCCAGCCTGGCTGTAGCCCTTCCAGTACTCATCTTCCCTTTAATTGGATAACTTCTTTAGTTTGTTGCCTGGTGCGAGGCATACCCCATGCCCCAGGCTTCAAGTCGTGTGACTCCTGTCGCAGTTCTATGCCAAGAAGCGACCCGCACACTCAGTGTCTTCGCTGCTTGGGAGAGACTCACGTAACCGATCTCTCTAAGATCTGTCGGTCGTTCAAGCCTCGAACGAAATCTGAGAGAGATATCCGGTTCCGGGCCCTGCTGATGGAATCTGTGTTGGCCCCGGCACTGGCATGCCGATCGGACTCAGCACCAGGTGCCTCATCCTCGGTGCGGAGCGAGGCACCTTGCACCAGTGGGCACCGCTCACCTGCTACGAAGCAAGGGAAGACTCAGCAGCGCCGACAAAAGGACAGGGTTGAGGCCGGACTTGAGTTGGGCAGCCCATGATCCCCCCCGGGACCCAGACATCTGATCCCACCAAGTGGAGTAGTCTGGTCACGTCCACGCATGCCTCTCCCACGGTGAGAATGCCGTCGATGCCGGAGGCTCCACAGGCCGCACATGACATCCTTTCCCTCCCGGTGCCGGATGCGCCACCCGAGATGGGCCCCCGGCCCTGAGGGAAGTGGCCATTGAGAGCACACCAGCCCTCCCCAGCAAGAGACAGCCCGCACTCCAAGGACTGTGCGCCCTGTTCGCCGAGGTCCTCACATAGCTCGCATCAGTCCTCCACTCCGATCAGACTGGCTGATTCACCTGCGCGGGAGCCTCGAAGGTTCTCCACTCCCCATTGGGAGCACAGGCACCGAGACAAGCGGCGTCGATGCTCCTCTTTGGATAGGAGTTACAGGAGTAGATTCTAATGCTATCATTATGGACGCTCGGGCTCGAGTGCCCGCTCCGCTAGACACCATAGATGGAGCTCTCCTCGGACGTTACCGGCACCGAAGCGTCGAAGCTACGATCGTTGGGACGACTATGAGAGCAGCACTTCGGTCGAGTACCACTCCCCATCGTCATCGAGGTCCAGATCTCGAGGTCGGCACCAGCACGACCGTAGATGCTCCTGTCGCTCCTATGACACCGTGCGGTCAACGGCGACCTCGGCACGGCACCCAGCCACCAGTCCCCGAGCAGCTCCAGGCCCCAAGAGCAGCCTGCACCGCTCGGCACACAAGCCAGTCAGTGGCAAGGGGCACCGTGGCAGGGCTAATGGTGTCAATGGGCACCGTGGCCGCAATTGCCTGCCCAGGCGAGACCCCGCTCGGTAACCGGGGCGTCCCAGACCCATTCGGTGTCCCCCCCCGACAGAGTCAGAAGTCGACAGGCACTGAACCGGCAGCACCGGGCCCAGACTCGGTCTTGGGAGTCAAACCAGCGGCACCTCCTGACGCCCTGGTAGCCGGACAGCCCCCTCGCCGGCACCGGAGGAGACCATAGCAGCACCTCCGTCCATTGTACAAGAGGTCTTTAAAGTTCACCAGGAGCTCCTCAAAAGGGTAGCCTCGAATCTCCAACTCCAGGCTGAGGAGATGGAGGAGCCATTGGACACCCTTTTCAATGTTCTGTCTTCCTTGACACCAGGCCGTGTGGCCTTACCCCTTCACCAGGGTGTGGCCAACATATCGACTGCCCTGTGGCAGACCCCAGCTTCCTTGGTGCCCATCTCCAAGAAAGCAGAAAAAAAGTACTTTGTTCCGGCTAAGGGACATGACTACCTGTACTCCAACCCGGCACCTAACTCCCTGGTGGTGGAGTCAGTCAACCATCGGGAATGGCATGGCCAGCCTGCACCCACCCCCAAGGACAAAGACACCAAGAGACTTGATTCTTTTGGCAGGAAAGTTTATTCTTCTGCGAGCTTTCAACTTTGGGTGGTGCTAAAATTTGCCATATTATCATGGTCTCTTCATATAGTGGTAGAAAGACATACAATATTTGTGGTGTGTTAGGGCACTGGCTCTCAACCAGGAGTGCACATACCACTGGGGGTATGCAGAGGTCTTCCAGGGGGTACATTAAATCATCTAGATATTTGCCTAGGGTTACCATATTCTGTACCTCCAAATGGAGGACACTCCACGGCCCCCGCCCCCGCCCCCAGCCCCGCCCATACCCCCTCCCCAACCCCGCCCCCTCCCCAAAGTCTCCGCCCCCTCCCCTGCTTCCCGCGAACATTTGATTCGCGGGAAGCCTGAAGCAGGTAAGGAGGGTGTGGGGGGGAGGAGGCGCAGCCCAGGCTAGCCCCCCCGGCGGCTCCAGCCTGGGTCGGCTCGGGCCCTGGGGTGCCGGCCCCGGCCCACCACCCCCGGCCCGCCCAGCACTGCCGGACCCCGGCTCCCCGGCGGCCCGGCTCCCTGCGGGCCCGGTCGACCCGGCTCCCCGCGGGCCCGGCCGACCCGGCTCCCTGCCGGCCCGGCTCCCCGCCGGCCCGGCCGACCCGGCTCCCCGCCGGCCCGGCTCCCCGCCGGCCCGGCTCCCCGCGGGCCCGGCCGGCCCGGCTCCCCGCGGGCCCGGCTCCCCGCGGGCCCGGCCGGCCCGGCTCCCCGCGGGCCCGGCTCCCCGCCGGCCCGGCCGGCCCGGCTCCCCGCCGGCCCGGCCCCCCGCGGGCCCGGCCGACCCGGCTCCCCGCCGGCCCGGCCCCCCGCGGGCCCGGCCGACCCGGCTCCCCGCCGGCCCGGCTCCCCGCGGGCCCGGCCGACCCGGCTCCCCGCGGGCCCGGCTCCCCGCGGGCCCGGCCGGCCCGGCTCCCCGCCGGCCCGGCCCCCCGCGGGCCCGGCCGACCCGGCTCCCCGCCGGCCCGGCCCCCCGCGGGCCCGGCCGACCCGGCTCCCCGCCGGCCCGGCTCCCCGCCGGCCCGGCCGACCCGGCTCCCCGCCGGCCCGGCTCCCCGCCGGCCCGGCCGACCCGGCTCCCCGCCGGCCCGGCCGACCCGGCTCCCCGTCGGCCCGGCCGACCCGGCTCCCAGCCCGGACCCCGGCCCGGCACCATGCCCCCGGCCCCGCACCGCCGGCCCCGGCCGAGCACCACCCAGCCCTCCCGATTTTCCCGGACATGCCCGGCTTTTGGGGATTTCCCCCCGGACGGGGATTTGAGCCCCCAAAAGCCGGACATGTCCGGGAAAATCCGGATGTATGGTAACCCTATATTTGCCTAGTTCTAAAACAGGCTACAGAAAGCAGTAGCAAAGTAAGTACAAACTAAAATTTCATACAGATAGTGACTTGCTTATACTTATTTATATGCTATACACTGAAAAATAAGTACAATATTTATATTCCAATTGATTTACTTTAGAATTATATGGTAAAATGAGAAAGTAAGCAATTTCTCAATAATAGTGTGTTGTGACATTTTTGTAATTTTATGTCTAATTTTGTAAGCAAGTAGTCTTTAAGTGAGGTAAAACTTGGGGGTATGCAAGACAAATCAGACTCCTGAAAGGGATACAGTAGTCTGGAAAGGTTGAGTGCCACTATTCTGGGTGATAGAGTTTGGCATGTCTGGTCATGGCAAGGCATAGTTCAGTTAAATCATATTGCACGTATATTTTGATGTGTAGTGAGGGACACTTCCTTTATTTCTGACACAATCTATAAAAAGTATAATGACTAAAGTTAAAAAGGAACTTCAGTTTCTTCTTCGGGTATGTGTCTGTATGAATCCCACAGTAGGTTCATATGTGCCTTATGAGTGAGGTTTGTTTTTTTTGAACAGCATTGTCTGGGGGTGCACATGCACCCTATATCTCCTTAGGCTCCCGCGTGAGGGCATAACGGGTACAGTGGGTGAAATTTATTTCTCCCCTTGCAGTTCCCTCTTATCAACCATGATAGTGAGACAAAACCTGGAGAATGTCTGACACACTGCTTTCTCTGATCTTCAAAGGCCTATTCTCAACTAGTTTGCTGGGGAAAAAAATCTCTTTTCACCCTCTTTATTCCTTTAATTTCTTTAATTTGGATGTTCAAAAAACAATACAACCCCCCCCCCACCCTACCCCCCGATAGAGGCGGGACAAGATGCTTCACGACAAACAGACTCTAAACCTTCAGGGTTTGAAACCTGCCTGACCTGCGAGAGACTCATCCCCCCTGGTCATTGGGCAGAGCTGATGCCTGTTCTCTCTGGGGGAGGGTTAGATCCGTAACAAATGTTCAATTTCTAAATCCTCTTCAGGGATTCACAAATTGAGGGCCATGCAGCTGAAACTGTACCTGCTTAAGCAATGTATGTGCATCATCTCAGACCTGGCCTGCCCCAGGCCCCCTGAATCCTCTGGGCGGCCCTGGAATGTCTCACTATAAAACACTGGAAAGCTGTACAAAAGTTGGAGGCTACTATATACTGGCATTGAGCTATGTGCAGACCTCTCATGGACATCACTGGTTTTGTAGAAAAATTTACGATAGAATGTTAAAGACATTTTTTTTTTTAAGAGAGAAATACTTAAGGCACTCTTTTGTACACAAAGTGTACTCATTTCCATGAGACCCAGAAGTGTGACAGATACTGTGGATCAGATACAGCAGGGGCCGGCAACCTTTCAGAAGTGGTGTGCCGAGTCTTCATTTATTCACTCTAATTTAAGGTTTCATGTGCCAGCAATACATTTTAACGTATTTTAAGGGGGCAGGAGTGGGGAGAGGGATCAGAGCAGTCAGGGGACAGGGAGCAGAGGGGTTTAGATGGGTTGGGAGTTCTGGGGGGGGGCTGTCAGGGGGTGGGGAGTGGTTGGATGGGGCGTGGGAGTCCCAGGGGTCTGTCTGGGGGTGGGGGTGTGGATAAGGGTTGGGGCAGTCAGGGGACAAGAGGCAGGGAGGCTTAGATAGGGGGTGGAGTCCTGGGGGGCAGTTAGGGGCAGGGGTCCCAGGAGAGGGCAGTCAGGGGACAAGGAACTGGGGGAGGGTTGGGGGTTCTGGGGGGGCGGGAAGTGGGAGGGGCAGGGGCGGGGCTAGGACGGGGCTCCTCCCGTCCTCTTTTTTGCTTGCTGAAATATGGTAACCCTATCTAAACTGTGCTTAGTGCAGTCTGTGAAGGAAAGAGGGGTAAAGGTGCTTTAAGGTTCAAGTTATGTCTCCTGCGTCTCACTGCTGACTAGCTGCAGACCTAGTGCTCAGAATTAAGGAATGTTCTCAGGGCTAGCTACATAACTCTATACTAGTTTTCAATGGCCTGCTAAATGCTTCAGACATGCCACCTTTTCACTTAGCTATATCCTGAATAGCAGGGCCGGCCAGAGGATTCAGGAGGCTTGGGGCAAAGCAATTTAGGGGGCCCCTTCCATAAATAAAAGTTGCAATACTACAGTAACATGTATTTGGAAATGTAAAAAATAACCAGTGAAATACATTCAAAAATTAATTTGTAATAATTTGAAAAAATACTAAATACATTATTTAAAAACATTACATGCTTTAATGGTATGTATACATTTGCAATTATATAATGGGCTGTTGCTGGATGATGGTGATGGTTGGGATGGGGTCGGGGAGGTGCCCGGCCCCTCCCTTACCATGTTTCTTACCCCGTATCCCAGACCCTCAGCGCGCCGCATCCAGGACGCCGGGGGATGGGATGGGGGAAGACGGAGGCGGGGGGAGCCTCCGACATACATGAGGCCTGTGGGGCCCCCAGGGCCTGGGGCAAATTCCCCCACCCCCCCCGGCGGCCCTGCTGAATAGTGGTGACTGGGAGTGGCGGGGGGAAGTGTAGCAGATACCAATTTGAGGTGAATATTCTCTTGGCCAGATCCTACTGGGTTTATGGTGCTTTGTGCTATGGACTGGAGCAAAGTGGCTGGTGAATAACCAAGAATCTGGTTAATAATTATTCTCTAAATTCAGCTTTTTTCTTTCTCTCTCTCTGAATGATCACTAATTCAAAATAGTAGTGTGCAAGTTGACTGGATAATGGTAATAGCATAATCTCTTGTTAGAACATTGTAAACCCTACTACCTGATTTTTATATTAAACACTTACTATACATAATACAAGAAATCCCTGATGTTAGAACCTGGCTATGCTGCTGCTGTAGAGGGCTCATCACCCAGCAGCTGGGGGCCACCATGTGGGCTCGGCAGGGCTGCTGGCCAAGGCGGCCAACGGGTGTGGGTGGGATCTCGGGAGTCATGTCCCGGGGATCTGCCCCACTCCCCAGCACTGCTCCAGCTCTGAGCTGTCTCCACTGCCTGGGACCTGTGGGGCCCCACCTACCTCCCAAGGGAAAGAGCCACCTGGACTGGTGCAGAGGCTGGGCCAGTCTCAGCCAGTCATAGCGGACGGCGGGGGGTGGCGGGGAGGTTCAGCTGGGTCCTGCCTGGCATGTGGGTCCTGAGGGAGCCTGGCCCGGGTAGGCTCTGCTCCTGCTCCAGCCTGGCTGATTGCACCCCCAAGGGGCCAGAGTTATCCTGCCCCAGGACCAGCTCTGGCTGAGCTGCCGGATCAGCCTGGCAGACACAGTCACCTCCCATCAGGGCCGGCTATTGTGGCTGGGGGTTAGGGTGTGAGAGAGTAGGTCTCTAGTGGGTCTGGGGGGGGGTGCTGTGCAGTGGGGGTTGGGGACATCTGTGTGTGTCCGGATGCTGGGAAGTGTGGGGGCTCTGTGCGGGGCACTGTGCAGTTGTGGCAGTGGGGGGAACTGGGCAGTGAGGGAATCTGGGGGTGAGCTCTTGGCAGGGAGGTACAGGGCACTGTGCAGTTGTGGGAGGGCTGTGGGGGGTCTCCAGCTACGGGGTTTTGGGCAGTGAGAGGATCTGTGGGGGGGTTCTGAGTGGGTGGGGGAGTGGTCTCTGGGAGGGCACTGGGCATGGGGGTTTGTGGGAGTCTCTGGGTGGTGTGGCACTGGGCTTAGGGAGTCAGAGGGGTGCTGGGTGGGGCGGGGAGCATGGTGCAGCATGGAACTTCCCTGAAGGGGAAGAAGCACAATGGGAGCGCAGGGCTGGTCTGGCCAGTGTGTGTCTGGCAGCTCCCGGTTTGTAAACAGTGCCATTGTACTGCACTGGGTGGAATGGGGCTGTCCCTGCCATGCCATGACCCATCTCATCTCCCATTGCCCCCGGCCAGCCGGTCGCTCTGAGGACTCTGCCCCCCTACCCCATGTCCCCATTTCCCCCATGGGGACTCACAAATATGTTTAGCACCAGGCCCACAAAAGGTTAATCCAGCCCTTTTTGGGGTGCAGGCTCTGGGATGGAGTTAGGGTGCAGAAGGGTTGCAGGCTATGGGGAGTTTGAGTGAGAGGTGCAGGCTCTGACCTGGTGCAGGGGATTGGGGTACAGGAGGGGGTGTGGATATGTGGGCTCTGGGAGGGAGTTAGCAACTCAGCACGTTATATAAGAAAAATGAGCTGCAATGATTTCATATAGACATAGAAACTGATAGAAGACACTTTTACATATTCAAAATGTGAGAGGCAGAGTTCGAGGGAGGGAGGGGGAAGGGAGTGCCTGTACAATATTTCACCGCATTCAGTCTCCTGGCTGGAGCAGTAATGTAGCCCTGCGCAGGACTGCACAGAGGATTCAGCGTCCAGGAGCGGCCTCGGACAGCGTTGCAGCCACGGCTGTGCAGCGCACCAGGGCCGCTCCCGGACGTGGCGTGCTGAGACACAGGGGCTTGGTTGAAGACGGAGGCGGGGGCAGCCTCTGACATACTCATGGGGGCCCCTGTGGAAAATTGCCCCACTTGCCCCCGCCCCCCCGAGCAGCCTTGGCCCTGGCCCTGGCCCTGCAACACTTGTATAGGATAGAGAGGAGCTGCGGTGATTAAGCTTTGATAGGCTAGGAATTGGAGGCCTGTGCCTTTAACACCCCAGTCCCAGGAACCCGCCCTCTGCTCTGGGGCTGACATGCAGCGTCCTGTGAGCAGAACGAAAACAGACTCTGCCCCCCCCCACACCCCTAGATTAGCGAGCACAGTGGGTGGCTCATCCCACGGGGTCACTGTTTCCCCCTCTACCCCTCCCTAAGTGGGGGTTTTGTCCCTGCACAGGGTCTGACAGCGTCTCCCCCCTAGGGTGACCAGACGTCCCGATTTTATCGGGGCTGTCCCGATATTTGCTTGTTTGTCCCGCGTCCCGCCCGCTTTGCGGTGGGGACACTGGACAGACAAGCAATTTTGCCCTCCCTGGAGGGCTCTCGCCCCTGCCCACCCCCGACTCCGCCCTCTCCTTCCACCATTGGCTCCCTCCCCAAATCCCCGCCCTGGCCCCGCCTCTTACCCAAGCACGTGGCATTCCTCCTCCCTCCCAGGCTTGTTGCTGTGATGCTGGTACAAGCCTGGAGGGAGGGGGTGGTGGCTGGCTTCCAGTTCCTGGAGCTGGTGAGTAGGGGCACCAGGCGGGCAGGGGGGCTCTGGACCCCGGCAGGGGAGAGCGGCTCGGGGTCTGCACGAGTGGCGATGTAAAGTTTATTGGCTTGGGATGGAGCCTGGCCGGCTCCTCGCCCCTGTAGGGGGGGTAACGTCCACCCCTCCCCCCTCGTCCTGGCGCCTCAGCTGAGCCCCCCATCGCCCTCGTGGGGGAGCAGCCCCCTTGCCAGCCCCCCTTGCCCACCCGGTGCCCCTACTCACCAGCTCCAGGAACTGGAAGCAGGCCACCACCCCCCTCCCTCCAGGCTTGTGCGGGCATTCCAGCTGCAAGCCTGGAGGGAGGAGGAATGCCGCTCAGCTGAGGAGCCAGGGGGAGTGGGGAGGGAGGGACTCGGCTCCTTACCTGGCCTGTGGCGGCAAGGTGTATCAAGCACAAAGTGCTCTTGCTCCCGTTTTGCTACTTTGTGTGTACTGAGCATGCTCACTCGAACTGAGCATGCCCAGTAACCTTCGTTGTAGCCACTGCCCTCTCTCTGCCCTTACTTCTACTTACGATTTGCTGCCTCCTCTTTGCGGGGGTTTAAAAGGATTAAGGGGGCAAATCGCAGCGGGGGGGCTGTCAGGGTCTGAGCAGGGGGCAGAATTTTACTGGCCTGGGGGGTTCAAGCTATTGTAGCTAGCGGCAGAAGAGGGGTTGAAGGGCAAAAATCGGTGGTGGGGGGTGAGAGCCGGGGTTAAGCCGGGGCGGGGGGGGGGAGGGAGACACTGCCAGACCCCGTGCGGGTACAAAACCCCGTTTAGGGAGGGGGAGGGGGGGAAACAGTGACCCCGTGGGATGAGCCACCCACTGTGCTCGCTAATCTAGGGGTGTGTGGGGGGGCAGAGGCTGTCTTTGTTGTTCTCACAGGGACGCTGCATGTCAGCCTCGGAGCAGGGGGCGGGTTCCTGGGGCTGGGGTCTTAAAGGCACAGGCCTCCAATTCCTAGCCTGTCAAAGCTGAATCAACGTAGCTCCTCTCTATCTTATACAAGTGTTGCAGGGCCAGGGCCGCCCAGACGGAGGGGCCAAGTGGGCAATTTTCCGCACGGGCCCCCATGAATATGTCGGAGGCTGCCCCCGCCTCTGTCTTCCCCCGGTGTCTCAGCGTGCCGCGTCTGGGAGCGGCCCTGGCGCACTGCAGCGCGGTGGCTCCAACGCTCTCCGGGGCCGCTCCTGGTCGCAGCACGCTGAGGCTCCAGGAGAGGGGGTAAGCGCCATGGTAAGGGGTGGGGCACCCTCCCCGACCCCTTCCTAACCATCACCATCACCCAGCAACAGCCCATTATGTAATTGCAAATGTATACATACCATTAAAGCATTTAATGTTTTTAAATAATGTATTTAGTGTATTTTTAAATTATTACAAATTAATTTTTGAATGTATGTCACTGGTTATTTTTTAAATTTCCAAATACATGTTACTATAGTATTGCAACTTTTTTATATGGAAGGGGCCCCCAAAATTGCTTTGCCCCAGGACCCCTGAATCCTCTGGGCAGCCCTGTGCACATCTACGTTACTGATCCAGCCAGGAGACTGAATGCGGTGAAATATTGTACAGGCACTCCCTTCCCCCTCCCTCCCTCGAACTCTGCCTCTCACATTTTGAATATGTAAAAGTGTCTTCTATCAGTTTCTATGCCTATATGAAATCACTCACTGCAGCTCATTTCTCTTATATAACGTGCTGAGTTGCTAACTCCCTCCCAGAGCCCACATGTCTGCACCCCCTCCTGTACCCCAATCCCATGCCCCAGGTCAGAGCCTGCACCCCTCACTCAAACTACCCATAGCCTGCAACCCTCCTGCACCCCAACTCCATCCCAGAGCCTGCACCCCAAAAAGGGCTGGATTAACTTTTTGTGGGCCTGGTGCTAAACATAGTTGTGGTCCCCAAGGGGGGAAAAGGGGACATGGGGGGCAGAGTCCTCAGAGCGATGGGCTGGCTGGGGGCAATGGGAGATGGGTCATGGCACGGCAGGGACAACCCTGCTCCACCCAGCCCAGTACAATGGCACTGTTTACAAACCGGAAGCTGCCAGACGCACACTGGCCAGCCCAGCCCTGCGCTCCCATCATGCTTCTTCCCCTTCGGGGCGGGCCCATGACCGCAAGGTGATACAAGAGTGGCCCCTTTGGTTGATCTGCTTCCTCCTGGCTAATGTGACAAATTGATCTATTTTACGATTGAGGTGCGCTGTTTCACGTATTTGTGTGTGAGTCCGTGAAAAGGGAGGTAAGCTTTGGGGGTACGGAGCATGCCCCTGAGCCCAAGGTGAGACCAGAGTGGCCCCTTTCATCGATCTGCTTCCTCCTGGCTAGCATGCCCCTGAGCCCAAGGTCATACCAGAGTGGCCCCTTTCATTTTTTCCACTGGCTTCCGCCTTCCTTATTTCCAATGACTTGTCTGCTCATGCACCTGTCACTGGTACATGGGGTTGCGAATCAGGAGGGATGGGGTTTGTGGTCAAAAACACTCATGGTCTGCTTCCTCCTGGCTAATGTGCCAAATTGATCTATTGGACACTTGAGGCGCGCTGTTTCACGTTTTTGTGTGTGAATACGTGAAAAGACCCCCACAAACCCCCATGCCCAGTGCCCTCCCACAGACCACTCCGAACCCCCCCAGATCCTCTCACTGCCCAGTGCCCCCTAGCTGTAGACCCTCCACAGCCCTCCCACAACTGCACAGTGCCCTGCCCCTCCCCGCCCAGAGCCCCCCCACAGATTCCCTCACTGCCCAGTGCCCCCCACCACCCCACTGCCACAACTGCACAGTGCCCCACCCAGACCCCTGCACACTTCCCAGTGCCCCAACACACACAGATCTCCCCACCCCCCACTGCACAGCACCCCCCCAGACCCACTAGAGACCTACTCTCCCACACCCTAACCTCCAGCCACAATACCCGGCCCTGATGGGAGGTGACTGTGTCTGCCAGGCTGAGCCGGCAGCGCAGACAGAGCTTGTCCTGGGGCAGGATAACTCCGTCCCTTGGGGGTGCAATCAGCCAGGCTGGAGCAGGAGCAGGGCCTACCCGGGCAAGGCTCCCTCAGGACCCACATGCCTGGCAGGACCCAGCTGAGCCTCCCACACTGTCCCCGTCCCCCAGCCGTCCTCTGGGACTGGCTGAGACTGGCCCAGCCTCTGCACCAATCCCAGGTGGCTCTTTCCCTGGGGAGGCAGGTGGGGCCCCACAGGTCCCAGGCAGTGGAGACAGCTCAGAGCTGGAGCAGTGCTGGGGAGTGGGGCATATCCCTGGGACATGACTCCTGAGATCCCACCCACACCCATTGGCCCCATGGCCAGCAGCCCTGCCGAGCCCACATGGTGGCCCCCAGCTGCTGGGTGATGAGCCCTCTACAGCAGCGGCATAGCCAGGTTCTAACATCAGGGATTTCTTGTATTATGTATAGTGAGTGTATTATATAAAAATCAGGTAGTAGGGTTTACAATGTTCTAACAAGAGATTATGCTATTATCATTATCCAGTCAACTTGCACACCACTATTTTGAATTAGTGATAATTCACAGAGAGAGAAAGAAGAAAGCTGAATTTAGAGAATAATTATTAATCAGATTCTTGGTTATTCACTCCAGTCCATAGCACACAGCACCATAAACCCAGTAGAATCTGGCCAAGAGAATATTCACCTCAAATTGTCATCTGCTACACTCCCTCCTCCCCGCCCCGGCCCATTCCCAGTCACCACTATTCAGCAGGTCCGCCCAGAGGGGGGGGGGCATGTGGGGCAATTTGCCCCAGGCCCGGAGTATGTCGGAGACTCCCCACACTTCCGTCTTCCCCCATCCCATCCCCCGGCGTCCTGGATGTGGCACGCTGAGGCTCCGGTAGAGGGGGTAAGCGGCATGGTAAGGGAGGGGCCGGACAACCCCCTGACCCCATCCCCCCACAGCCATGACCCCCAGCTCCAAGCCCAGCCCCTCTGAGCCGGACACCCCCGTGACCCCATCTCCCCACATCCCTGAGCCCAGCCCCTGTGAGCCGGGCGCCCCCCAACCCAGAGCCCAGCTCCCACGGAGCCCTGGGCAAGCAGCACCACCCCCAGGCAGCGACAGCCCATTTGCACCAACCATCACCATCACCCAGCGAGAGCCCATTATGTAACTGCAAATGTCTACATCCCATTAAAGCATTTAATGTTTTCAAATGTTGGATTTAGTGTATTTTCAAATTATTACAAATTAATTTTTGAATGTATTTCACTGGTTATTTTTTACATTTCCAAATACATGTTACTAGAGTATTGCAACTTTTTTTATGGAAGGGTCCCCCTAAATTGCTTTGTAATAATTTGAAAATACACTAAATACATTATTTAAAAACATTAAATGCTTTAATGGTATGTATACCAGCTGCTTCGCTGCAGCGCGCCAGGCCCGCTCCCGGACACGGCGCACTGAGACGCCGGGGGATGGAGGAAGACGGATGCAGGGGGAGCCTCCGACATATTCATGGCGGCCCCTGTGGGGCCCCCGGGGCCTGGGGCAAATTGCACCACTTCCCTCCCCCACGCCCGGACGGCCCTGAGACATTCTCTCGCCTAGACCTAGACCAGTTTCAACAGATTTAAAATTTTTATTAAGATGATTTAAAAAAAAAAGTGAACAGAGTTTGAGCATAGAAGTTTCTGGTTATCAGGGAATACTGTACAGAATTATCGATGATGCAAAGTTTGGTTTAAAATCAGGTGGCATAAGGAATACATAATCTGCAATATCCCCGATTGGGGGTAAAAGGTTGATGGGTCAAAGTACAGGCATTGAGATATGAGGGTATGAAGTTCATATAGTGGCTATGTACGGGTTTGGAGTATAATGAGTAGATATAATGATGAGGATGGATTGACCCTCATTTGGTGAGATTTAATGTTCAGGGAGTTTATGGTTCCAGTAATTCTCTACAGATTTGTCACCAAGATCAAGGACTGCAGTGAAAAGACAGCAAGGCCTGTGTGCTGGACTTGTGTGTAGAAGCTGATTCACAAATATTCAGTGTAGTGTATTATATGGTGTCATCTTACATCCTTCCCAAGGGCAAAAAATCTTCTGAAACAATGAAGGCTTGGGCTCATAACCAGTGGCTGCAGAACTTTTGGATGCGCAAGTCCACATTTCTGCATCTGTGTGCAAAACTCACCAAAATAAAAGCTGCACTGACAATGGAAAAGAAAAAAAAATTGCACTATGGGGATCTGCAACAACCGATTCTTATTGGTCAATCAGTGGTCTCTCTCCTAAACCAAGGTGGACTGGATTTCTTTAATGTAAGTAGTCACAACATATTGTTAAAGCTCATTTTATGCTCAATGCTGTGTTAAGATCTCTGCAGTCACAGATAATAACGGTCTTCTTGGGGAATCAGGGCACAGTATCCAGTCTGCAAGACACCCCCCCCCCGCCACTTGACCAAAACCCCATCCCTCCCATTTTGCAACCATCCCCCAGAGGAAGCAGACCGTAAGTGTTTTCGACCACAAACCCCATCCCTCCCGTTTTGCAAACATCCCCCAGAGGAAGCAGACCGGGAGTGTTTTCCACCACAACCCCATCCCTCCCGTTTTGAAACCATCCCCCAGAGGAAGCAGACCGTGAGTGTTTTCGACCACAAACCCATCCCTCCCATTTTGCAACCATCCCTGGACCAGTGACAGGTGCATGAGCAGCCCAGTCATTAGAACTAGGCAAGGAGAAGCCAGTGGAAAAAATGAAAAGGGGCCACTGTGGTCTCACCTTGGGCTCAGGGGCATGCTCCGTTCCCCCAAACCTTACCTCCCTTTTCACGGATTCACACACAAAAAACTGAAACAGCATGCATCAATCATGCAATAGATCAATTTGGCACATTAGCCAGGAGGAAGCAGAGTGTGAGTGTTTTCGACCACAAACCCCGTCCCTCCCGTTTTGCAACCATCCCCCCAGAGGAAGCAGACCGGGAGTGTTTTCGACCACAAACCCCATTCCTCCCGTTTTGCAACCATCCCCCAGAGGAAGCAGACCGGGAGTGTTTTCGACCACGAATTCAATGAAAGGGGCCACTCTGGTCAGGAAGCAGATCGGGATTGTTTTTGACCACATACCCCATCCCTGCAGTGGAAAAAAATGAAAAGGGACCACTGTGGTCTCAACTTGGGCTCAGGGGCACGCTCCATACCCACAAACCCTACCTCCCCTTTCACGAATGCAATGAAAGCGGCCACTCCGGTCAGGAAGTAGATCGGGATTGTTTTCGACCACATACCCCATCCCCTCCTGATTCGCAACCCCATGGACAGGCGGTAGCAAGTTAACAAACAGTTTACCAAACTGCTACGCTGCGTGGCAGAAACCGCTCCCAGTTGCAAAAGGGGAGGGTTGCGTTTTGTGATCAAGCCAGGCCAATAAACTTTACGTGGCCACTCATGCGGCCCTGAGCCGCTCTCCCCCACAGCTGCCAGGTTACAGAGCCCCGCGCCTCTAGCTCCAGCGGCTCCTTCCCCGTGGGGCGGTGGGACGTGCCGCATGTGCCCAGGGCCCTGAGGGGGGGCGGGGCTGCGGCACAGCCGGGGCCTGCTAATTCCCCCGGCACCTGTAAAATGGCTTTTTTTTTTACCTTTTTTTGTTGTCATTGTTTTTTGCCCCCCCCCGTATCCCAATATTTCCTGTCAGTGATCTGGTCACCCTACTCCCCCGCTGCTTAACCCCGGCTCCCACCCCCGAGTTTTCCCCTTCAGCCCCTCTTCTGCTGCTAGCTACAGTAGCTTGAGCCTTCCCGCCAGTAAATTACTGTCTCCTGCTCAGACCCTGACAGCCCCGCGCTGCGCTTTGCCCCCTTAATCCTTTTAAACCCCTCCAAAGAGGAGGCAGCAAATCCTAGGCAGAAGTAAGGGCAGAGAGAGGGCAGTGGCTACAGCGAAGGGTACTGGGCATGCTCAGTTCGGTGCGCATGCTCAGTACACCCAAGTAGGGCATTGGGAGCGAGAGCTGTGTGTGTCGGTTCACCCCGCTCGCAGGGAAGGTAAGAGACACCGGCCCCGTCACCCCCGGGCTGCTCCCAGCGGAGCTGGCTGCGATTCCCTGCCCGGGGCCCGGGAAAACTGCCGCCAGCTCCCGGTGTGTGCGGGGCGGGGGAGCCCGGCCGGGCCGTGCTGGGGCTGGGACAGAGGCATGTGGGGGCTGAGGGGGGGGGAGCCGGGGTGCGGGGGGTAAAACACCCCCCGATGGGGTGAGCCAGCTGCAGTGGTTGCAAAAATAAGGGGGGTGGGGCAGAGGGGCTTTTCCTGCCCCCTTGCCAGGATCTCAGCTCCCATTTCCCAGGGCCGTGTCCTTAAAGGCCCAGTGCATGGACAGGGCCCCTCTCCTGTATAAGATGCTACTGAGCTGCTAAAGGAGACTTGATCCAGGGAAATATTTACAGCCCCCCACGAAAAAATATCATTGTCACAGGTACTTACTTTTAGTGTTTAAAAGAATCCAGTTCACAGTTTCTATGTCTGTGTAAAGCCGCCCAGCGCTTCATAAATGTGTCTTAGCCAGGGTGCCTGGTCCCCTGCGTTTGACTCTCCTGGGAATCCAGTCTGTGCAGTCTCATGCCTTTAAATTAGTTCCTTTTAAAAATATTATTTATATTACTCTGAGCTCTTCATCCTAAACTTCATTAACATTGTGCAGAGGGACATCATTGTGCCATGGAATTCATATTTTTAATAGCAAATAATCATGGGAAATATTAACACTTACTAGTAGCTTGACAATCACATCTCAGGGTAACACTGTAACAGTTCCTGTTTCTATTGCACTATTGTAATTTGAGTTCAGTGCTGACTGATTTAAATACATAAATAAATTTTATTTTTCTTTTATTACCTTGTTGTGTCTGGACCTTTGGGGCGTACTAACTTCGTGCTTTTACAGCTACCCCTTCCAAAGGATCCATATATCTAGAATGGCTGTACAATCCTGTAACATTCCATGCCATTTTGCACTTCCGGGAACATGTGATATCCCCACCACCACTTGTAACTGAAAATTGATTTTAAAACCTTATGTGTGTGAGTAACCCCCCATCCTGCACACATAGAAGTGCACATCTTACTCTTCTGGGACTTCATTTATTGCATACATCAGTGTTGATTTTTCTACTACATTGTTTATACTTCTAATGGCCTATTTAAAGTTCACAGCCTTTTATGGGTGCTACGTTTTTTGTTCTGATACATTTCAGGGATGTTCTTCATTATGACAAATGTACTGATTTGTGCGGCCAAAGTCATTTTTTAAAATGAACTGTTCTGTTTCTCCTTTGCATTGGTCAGGCAGGAGGATGCAGTGCTGACCTCACCTAGTTTACCTTTTGGTGAAACTAAAGTGCTTTTCCTCTTTTATGTTTTCACACTGGGATAGCTAATGCAGATTAGTTACCCCCTGGTATAAACACCCATTGTCTTAGGGTATGTCTACACTACGAAATTAGTTCGAATTTATAGAAGCCGGTTTTATAGAAATCGGTTGTATACAGCCGATTGTGTGTGTCCCCACATAAAATGCTCTAAGTGCTCTAGTCGGCGGACCGCTTCCACAGTACGAGGCTAGCGTCAACTACCGGAGCATTGCACTATGGGTAGCTATCCCACAGCTATCCCACAGTTCCCGCAGTCTCCGCCGCCCCTTGGAATTCTGGGTTGAGATCCCAATGTCCGGATGATGCAAAACAGTGTCGCGGGAGGTTCTGGGTACATGTCGTCAGGCCCCTCCCCCCCCCCGTCACAGCAACGGCAGACAATAGATTCGCGCCTTTTTATCTGGGTTACCTGTGCAGACAACATACCACGGCAAGCATGGAGCCCACTCACCTCAGCTGAGCTCACCGTCACCATATGTCCTCTGGGTGCCGGCAGACGTGGGACTGCATTGCTACACAGCAGCAGCTGCTAACTGCCTTTTGGCGGTAGACGGTGTAGCATGAGTAATAGCCGTGGGGCTGGCAGCCGTAGGGCTGCATTGCACCAGCCCCTTGCCCTTTGGTAGGCGATGGTATATTATGACTGGTATCTGTCGTCGTCGTACTGGAGTGGCTGTCAATCATGGCCACCTGGGCAGACATGCTACTGTTTCGATGATGATGGCTACCAGTCGTAGTATACTATTTTCTGCCAATTGCCCAGTATTGTCTGCTAAGCACCCAGAAGAGGCCGAGAGCGATGCTGGGTGCTGGCGGACGTGGGGCTGGCAGACGTGGGGCTGCACTGTTACACAGCAGCAACCCCTTGCCTTTTGGTAGACGATGGTATATTACGATTGGTAACCGTCGTCATCGTACTGCAGAGGCTATCACTCATGCTGCACCGTCGGCTGCCAGCTTAAGATGTAAAAAATAGATTTGTTCTGTATTCATTTGCTTCCCCTTCCTCTGTGAAATCAACGGCCTGCTAAGCCCAGGGTTTTCAGTTTCACCATTCTGTGTGACAGTTGTTTGTGTTTCTCCCTGATACACAGCCACCTTTCTTGATTTTAATTCCCTGTTCCTGTACCTGTACGCCATGTCGTCACTCGGTCCTCCCTCCCTCCTTCCCGCCCTCCCTCCTTCTCCTGGTCCATCAGATACTAGTTTCGCGCCTTTTTTCTGACCAGGTGCCATAGCTAGCACTGGTATCATGGAGCCCGCTCAGATCACCGCGGCAATTATGAGCACTATGAACACCACGCGCATTGTCCTGGAGCATATGCAGAGCCAGGACATGCCAAGGCGAAACCCGGACCAGCCGAGGAGGCGATTGCAGCACGGCGAAGAGAGTGATGAGGAAATTGACATGGACATAGACCTCTCACAAGGCACAGGTCCAAGCAATGTGGAAATCATGGTGTCACTGGGGCAGGTTCATGCCATGGAACTCCGATTCTGGGCCCGGGAAACAAGCACAGACTGGTGGGACCGCATCGTGCTGCAGGTATGGGATGATTCCCAGTGGCTGCGAAACTTTCGCATGCGTAAGGGCACTTTCATGGAACTTTGTGACTTGCTTTCCCCTGCCCTGAAACGCCAGGATACCAAGATGAGAGCAGTCCTCACAGTTGAGAAGCGAGTGGCGATAGCTTATCCCTATCTTGTCACCGGAGCACCAAGCCACCGACTACTTAAACCGCAAGGGGTAATTTTCAATGCTGCTGCAAGCCCTGGTGGATCACAAGGGACGTTTCACCAACATCAACGTGGGATGGCCGGGAAAGGTACATGATGCTCGCGTATTCAGGAACTCTGCCCTGTTTCGAAAGCTGGAGGAAGGGACTTTCTTCCCGGACCAGAAAGTAACCGTTGGGGATGTCGAAATTCCTATCGTGATCCTTGGGGACCTAGCCTACCCCTTAATGCCATGGCTCGTGAAGCCGTACACAGGCAGCCTGGACAGGAGTCAGGACCTGTTCAACTACAGGCTGAGCAAGTGCCGAATGGTGGTGGAATGTGCATTTGGACGTTTAAAAGCGCGCTGGCGCAGCTTACTGACTCGCTCAGACCTCAGCGAAAAGAATATCCCCATTGTTATTGCTGCTTGCTGTGCGCTCCACAATATCTGTGAGAGTAAGGGGGAGACCTTTATGGCGGGGTGGGAGGTTGAGGCAACTCGCCTGGCCGCTGATTACGCGCAGCCAGACACCAGGGCGGTTAGAGGAGCACAGCAGGGCGCGGTGCGCATCAGAGAAGCTTTGAAAACGAGTTTTGTGACTGGCCAGGCTACTGTGTGAAACTTCTGTTTGTTTCTTCTTGATGAACCCTCCAAACCCCCACCCCCCGGACCCGGTTCACTCTACTTCCCTGTAAACCAACCACCCCACCCCACCTTCCCCTCCCCAATTCGAGCACTGCTTGCAGAGGCAATAAAGTCATTGTTTTTTCACATTCATGCATTCTTTATTAGTTCCTCACAGAAGTAGGGTGATAATTGCCAAGGTAGCCTGGGATGGGTGGGGGAGGAGGGATGAAAAAGGACACACTGCATTTTAAAACTTTAACTCTTATTGAAGGCCAGCCTTCTGATGCTTGGGCGATCATCTGGGGTGAAGTGACTGGGTGGACGGAGGCCCCCCCCACCGTGTTCTTGGGCGTCTTGGTGAGGAGGCTATGGAACTTGGGGAGGAGGGCTGTTGGTTAAACAGGGGCTGTAGCGGCGGTCTCTGCTCCTGCTGCCTTTCCTGCAGCTCAACCATACACTGGAGCATATCAGTTTGATGCTGCAGCAGACGGAGCATTGACTCTTGCCGTCTTTCTGCAAGCTGACGCCACCTATCGTCTTCAGCCCGCCACTTGCTCTTTTCAGCCCGCCACCTCTCCTCTCGTTCATATTGTGCTTCTCTCATGTCCGACATTGACTGCCTCCACGCATTCTGCTGTGCTCTATCAGCGTGGGAGGACATCTGCAGCTCCATGAACATATCGTCCCTCGTCCTACGTTTTCTCTTTCTAATGTTCACTAGCCTCTGCGAAGGAGAAACATTTGCAGCTGGTGGAGGAGAAGGGAGAGGTGGTTAAAAAAGACACATTTTAGAGAACAATGGGTACACTCTTTCATTACAAGGTCGCATATTTCGGCTTGCAGGCAGCCATGGTAGGCCACAGTGTTTTGGCTTTTTTAACCTTCTTAACATGCGGGAAAGGTTTCAAACAGCAGCGCATTTCCCATATCAAGGATGAATTGGGTTGTCCATTTAAAATGGGTTTTCAATGTAAAAGGAGGGGCTGCGGTTTCCCAGTTAACATGCGGCACAAACCCAAGTAAACCACCCCCCCCCACACACACGATTCTCTGGGATGATCTCTTCATCCCTCCCCTCCACCGCGTGGTTAACAGCGGGGAACATTTCTGTTCAGAAGAGCAGGAACGGGCGCCTCTGAATGTCCCCTTAATAAAATCACCCCATTTCAACCAGGTGACCGTAAATGATATCACTCTCCTGAGGATAACAAAGAGAGATAAGGAATGGATATTGTCTGCATGCCAGCAAACGCCGGGACCATACGCTGCCATGCTTTGTTATGCAATGATTCCAGACTACGTGCTAGTGGCCTGGCGTGGTAAAGTGTCCTACCATGGCGGACGGGATAAGGCAGCCCAACCCAGAAACCTTTTGCAAAGGCTTTGGGAGTACATAAGGGAGAGCTTTCTGGAGATGTCCCTGGAGGATTTCCGCTCCATCCCCATACACGTTAACAGACTTTTCCTGTAGATGTACTGGCCGAGATTGCCAGGGCAAATTAATCATTAAACACGCTTGCTTTTAAACCATGTGTAATGTTTACAAATATTTACAAAGTTACACTCACCAGAGGTCTCCTGTGTGCCCTGAGGGTCTTGGGTGAGTTCGGGGGTTACTGGTTCCAGGTCCAGGGTAACAAACATATCCTGGCTGTTGGGGAAA
Organism: Malaclemys terrapin pileata; assembly: GCF_027887155.1. Lineage (NCBI taxonomy): Eukaryota > Metazoa > Chordata > Testudines > Emydidae > Malaclemys > Malaclemys terrapin. Next base: position 39,584,605 of record NC_071517.1, on the reverse strand, counting down.
CCGGTTTCTCCGCTTCCTTGCTGCTGTGAGCTACCTACAGTACCTCCATCCTCATCTTCCTCGTTCCCCGAACCGTCTTCCCTGTGTGTTTCTCCAGTGAGAGAGTCATAGCACACGGTTGGGGTAGTGGTGGCTGCACCCCCTAGAATGGCATGCAGCTCCGCGTAGAAGCGGCAAGTTTGTGGCTCTGCCCTGGACCTTCCGTTTGCTTCTCTGGCTTTGTGGTAAGCTTGCTGTAGCTCCTTAATTTTCACGCGGCACTGCTGTGTGTCCCTGTTATGGCCTTGGTCCTTCATGGCCTTGGAGACCTTTTCTAATACTTTGCCATTTCTTTTACTGCTACGGAGTTCAGCTAGCACTGATTCATCTCCCCATATGGCGAGCAGATCCCGTACCTCCCGTTGGGTCCATGCTGGAGCTCTTTTGCGATCCTGGGACTCCATCACGGTTACCTGTGGTGATGAGCTCTGCGTGGTCACCTGTGCTCTCCACGCTGAGCAAACAGGAAATGAAATTCAAACGTTCGCGGGTCTTTTCCTGTCTACCTGGTCAGTGCATCTGAGTTGAGAGTGCTGTCCAGAGCGGTCACAATGAAGCACTGTGGGATAGCTCCCGGAGGCCAATAACGTCGAATTCCATCCACACTACCCCAATTCCGACCCGCAAAGGCCGGTTTTATCGCTAATCCCCTCGTCGGAGGTGGTGTAAAGAAACCGGTTTAAAGGACCCTTTAAGTCGAAAGAAAGGGCTTCGTCGTGTGGACGTGTCCAGGCTTAATTCGATTTAACGCTGCTAAAGTCGACCTAAACCCGTAGTGTAGACCAGGCCTTAGACACAGACTATACTGCTGACTCGGATGTTAAATGACCCATTATTGTTCATGGGCTGAAAACTCTGATACTGATTGTGTGCCTGTTACTACTGCTCCTTTGCCAGGTGTTGCATTTGAATGTCTGCACTTGAATGTTGCATTTGAATGTCTGTGGGCCTCATGGAAAACAAGTTGAAGCATTTGAAACTAAAGGAACTAGTGGGGGATTCCACTGCCCCCCCCACACACACACCAATTTCTCCTATTTCCTTCCTTTTACTCTTTGAGGGCTTGTCTGCATGGTCTGACACTAAAGGTGTGAAGTTAATGCACCTAAGAGCTGGTCTGCACTACGGGGGATCGATCTAAGTTACACAACTTCTTCCACGTGAATAACGTAGCTGTAGTCAATGTACTTAGATCTACTTACTGTGGTGTCTTCACTGTGGTGTGTTGACGGGAGATGCTCTGCCATCGATTCCCCTTGCGTATCTCATTGAGATGGAGTACTGGAATTGATTTATTGCGTCTATACTAGACACGATAAATCGATCCTCACTGGATCGATCTCTGGCTGTTGATCCAGACGGTAGTGTAGACAAGCCCTTAGTTCAAGCGCTTTAAACCCCTGTGTGGACGCTCTCATTCAGAAGTTAGGTGGCCTTAATTTTGACAGTGGCAGTCAGGGGAACCACAGACAAGTTCAGGAGACCTTCCCCCAAATACTATTAACTATCAGGCCTTTGATCTCTTCCTGAAGAGTTTTAAAGTTTTGTGTAGTCCAGGTGTAACCCACAGTAGCTTTCCTAAGTCCAAAGAGAAGGAGTGAAGTAGTGAGTTCCAAACCAGGGGACTGATCTGCTTTCAGCCGCCCAGCCTCAGTCACACCCAGTTACCGTCCTCTGTTTTTTGTCTTTTTCCTGGGCAAACAGGTCATCTAGCCTCCCCCTCTCTCTCTGTTCTCCAACACCTTTGCCTGGCTCCTTGCAGAGGATGGCTCTGGCCACCACTAACCAGGATACAGAGTGTTCAGCCATTCTCTGTGCCCAGGCAGCCAATCTGCAGTCACCCCTGCCTTCTAGGGGTCTCTGCAATGATCACACACCTGTATCCCACCACCTTCATGCTTGAGTAACACATTGGGGAAACTGAGGCACACATACAGTATTCCGAGAAAACATTAAGAACATCCCCCTTCGTCACATCCTGGGATATCTGTGGGCAACTCGGCACAAGAGCATGCTCGTGGCGGCTGTGTGGGAAGGGTTTGCTGATAATGCTGAGAAGTGTTTTGAAAGGAAGGAGACCCTGATGTTCTTCACATCCAATGAACCCAGGTGCTTCTGCTACATGTGGCCACATTAGAGACAGGGCTAGATTCACAATGACACATAGGCACCCAAACCCCAGGCTAAACACATACATCTGGGATTAGGAGCCTAAATCCCAGTTTAGGGTCCGCTGATACATACAAAACTCCTGACGAACCCCCTGGATGCCAAAGCTCACTCAGCAGCAGCTATATTTCCAGAGTAAAAGTACCTTAGTTTCTGCCTCTGAGCATGCGCCCTGCTGCCTTCTAAAGGGCATCTGGACCTAGATCTCGGTAATGGCTACCACTAGGAAATTGTGCTGGCTGCCACTTGTGCTGTAACGCTAGCAAGGAGCCCTGGGAGTTGGGTGGATGTGGGAGGTTTTGCCTGCAGCCCAGGAATATGTTAGCAGGGCTTGACAAATAACCCCAGTGGCCTCACAGGGACAACTCCATGAGCAGAGCCCTGGCTGGAGCAGACATAAAGGGGTTTTGTCTAGAGACCAGTAACAGGTTAATTTGGCTCCACGAATCACCAGAGGGAACTTGGTAGCAAAGCACTAACAAGTGACTCCTCTGGGATCCGAGTTAGGGGAGCAGACCTTGTAGACCAGGTTCAGGGCTAGTAGCCAAAAAGCCTGGTGTGTAGACAAGAGACCATCTCTGCCAAACTGCTGTCTGATGCAATCTCTTACCAGAGCGAATCACACACAGAGTCACTGTCACCATGAAGAGTATCTTGTGATGTTCTGGGCAGCCTCTCTAGGAGCAGGACCCCCTCACCCCAAAATCCCTGTTGATACTGGGGACTCTGGACAATTGTGGGTCTCCATAGGAACGCCCCTCCCAGGGATCTGGATGTCTCCTTTCATTGTCCCATTGACTCGATGACATTTATGGATGATGACCCCATAGTGCTGTGGCCAGGGGACATGGAGGCTCTGTGGAGCAGGGTCCAGGGCAGGGAGGTTTCAGTGGAATGGGTTTATTGGTAGGGCCCAGAAGGATCTGGAGCGGTGTGACTTAGAGGTGAGTTCTTCTTCTTCCAGGTCTTTTTTCTATTCTTTCTGCTCGTCTCCTTTTTGGACCCCAGATTACATAGTGAAACTTGAGTCCTGCTTAGCTGTACCTTAACCAATCATTTTACTAAAATTTTACTAACCAATCCTAACATTGTAACAAAATTCTCCATTGAATCATACCCCACCCCCTTAATTAATTTACATCTTCCAAAATTAGTTATGTAACAGACAGAAACAATCAAAGAACCAGACAGAGATCATACAGAGAAACAAGAGGGAAGTGGGGACCATAGAGACAAAACAATAAAGAAATGAGGATTTCCCAACCACAACTATACATAAGTGGTTTGGAATGCTACCAAACTAAGATTTCTTTAACCATTTTAAGATCTGTTTCTTTATCTGGTGATAGTGGGGGCTATTAGGACAGGGTCTCCTTTTTAACAGCCTGATACTACATTGTTTTAATGTAATTTAGATGGAATGTGATAATGTGACTTCCTGCTTCTTAGCTCATGGCTCCTGCTCTCCTAATATGGCTGCAGACAAAGGCCGTAGGCCTCACAATATGGCTACAGGAAAAGGCCTTATCCTTACAGGAGCAATCAGTGGAATCCCTCATTCACGGCATCAGGAAGGGAATTGCACTCGATGCAGTAACTGGTCACAGGGATGGTAAGAGATACAAGCAATGGTAGCCCCTCTGCCCCATGGGGTAGGAGAGCATGAGGTGCTGAACATGTTTCCTGGAACTGGTGAAATGAGCATTGGGGATGAGCAGGGGACTAGCCCCTCAGGGATCAGAAGCTACAAGGCAAATATCCACAGGCACTCGGGCTGCCCAGGGCCCTGGTCTGATTTACGTGCAGGATTCAGATCTCAGCCACACTGGTGACAGACCAGAGTCACTGCTGGGTATGGCAGGGGGTGAGTGTGGATGGGCCAATGAGATCAGCCTCTGCCTGCGGTTACCAGCTTTGCCCGTTACTTTGGTGTACACTCATTTATTAGTGTTACTTTTCTGAGGGTGCGGGGGGAATTCTGTAATTCTATCAATGTACTGTTTGTGTCACTTTTGTTCTGATACAGCGCTCTACTTCTCCCTGCTGCAATTCCCCTCCCAATGGAACTATCCTGCAGGACCTAGGTTCCCTAGGGCTGGGTTCCTCCAGCTCCAGAATCAGATGTGAGCATGCGCACACACACACACACAGAAGACCGGGTTAATCATTACTCCCAAGCTGACCCCTTATATATCCCTGGACTCAGCAGGCTGGGTCGAGCAGCACCTCCAAGCTCGCACCCTCATGTGCCCCCAGGTTCAGCACGTCCCTGTCTCCACTTTCACGTTACAGTCTTTTTGATAGTAACCCACTTGAAGAGCAAACCCCACAGGATTTTTGGGTGCTGCGGGGATCTTTCGTTTAGGTACGAGGAGGAGCGTTGCTGCAGTGCAACTGGGGTAGCCACAAACACCCACGGGCAGTGGGGGGGGAAGGGAGAGGGGGAGAGAAACAACCAGCTTAACCATGAAAGTTATTTATTTCCAGGTAATAACCATAGGGGAGCCAAACAAAACAGTTATAATATTAAATCTAACTTACATTTGTTTATAAAAGTCAGATTTACAAAATTATAACTGATCAAACAAGTCAGGGTCAGAACGCTATACCGAGAGAGAGAGAGAGAGCTGGGTTCTCACCACTCCATGATGCTTGCATCGATCGGGGCTCCCAGGTGATGGTGGTAGCTGAGGGTCTGGAGTGCTGGAGACAGGCAGAGCCCCCAGCATGATCAGTCAGGAGAGGATGAAGTCCCAATGGAACTGATGCAGATTTTGGATCCAGGCATCAGAACACTTACTTGAGCGTGGGTAGGGGGTTTTGTAGGGAAACAACAATGGTCCAAGGGAGATCACTAGATTTGTTTATGTGTAAACTGATGGCTCAAGGGCGTATGCCAAAGTTGTTTTGTTCAAGCTAGACAATAGGAACTGACCATTCCTGGTTATGGGTGGTGTTCCTTCCAGGGAGCTCACAATGCAATTAGGCAGCGTCAGTATTTGGGATACCAATAAAGGATCTTTTAAAGCTAATGTTAAAAAATATTACATAACACACAGGTTAAGAAAAGAGTGTGTGTACATCTGGGTATAGTGCTTAGATTATCCACAAATACAAAGTTCATTTTAAAAGTAAAAGATAATGAAATACATAATTAGCAATAATTCAAATTTAGGGGAATAAATTTAACAATACAGTTTAGATATTAGAGTCCGAATACTTGGGTACATCATTCATGAAAAGTTATACAGAGAGTTGTTTGTCAAAAGCAAATATATCAATGAGTGTAAATTGTCTCTCAGTAATTGAGAATTGGCAGGCTTGGATTCATTAACATCTGGAGCAGAGACTCCCCCATGATGCATTGCTTCCCTGTTTTTCTGGTCCCAGAGTTCAGTGCAGTTCTTAACTTGGAATCTCTGTTCTCCAGTCTGTATGCTAATGGAGGTGCCGCCCTGTCCCATCTTCTTTGCAAATGAGGCTAGGGGAGTTGCTTTGATCCTGTCACCCTTGTCTGGAGGGGTTTAGGTGTGTCTCCCATGTCCTTGTCATTGCTTTCTTGCAAGTCTTTCTTCTGACTTGGTTCAAGCAGAGGCTGGGGGGGCGGGGTCCTTGATGAGTCAGACAGGCTAGATACTGTGCCCTGGTTAGATAACACTGCCTGTCCCTGGGGGCAGAGTCCAGGCAGCTCATTAATCGGGTGTTGCCACCAGAGAGCGCTGGTTACACTGGTCTACAATTTTTGAGAAGTCGTCTGCTTCAGAGATAAAATGTGCTATTTATTATGTATTTTGATGTGCTGAATTCAAATATGACAATTAAAACAACTTATTGGCTACTGTTTCTAAGATATTTAAGTTTTTACATTTTATGTCTATGTATATTGTGTAGATAGTAGAGTTTTAATCATAAATTGTAAACCTAGGTCTTTTCATGTGTTTATGGTTGCTTTACATGATAATATTTCACCTGTCCTGTTTATGTAACACTTTAAAAATCAGCAAAAGGGTTATATAAATACAATTTATTATGAAACAAAAGGCAAAAAACTATTCTGTACATAGTTTAGTCCTATTCAGTGTCTACTCAGAGCTTCTTGGTTTGTCTCTTGTATTCATTAAATGGAGCATCTCTTGTCACTGTCCAGCAATAGTCCGCAAGCATTGATGGGTTCCATTTGCCCTGATAGCGTTTCTCCATTGTTGCAATGTCCTGGTGAAATAGCTCGCCGTGCTCGTCGCTCACTGCTCCGCAGTTCGGTGGAAAAAAATCTAGATGAGAGTGCAAAAAATGTATCTTTAGTGACATGTTGCAACCAAGGCTTTTGTATGCCTTGAGGAGGTTTTCCACCAACAACCTGTAGTTGTCTGCCTTGTTGTTTCCGAGAAAATGTATTGCCACTAACTGGAAGGTTTTCCATGCTGTCTTTTCCTTGCCACGCAGTGCATGGTCAAATGCATCATCTGGAAGAAGTTCACGAATCTGAGGACCAACAAAGACACCTTCCTTTATCTTAGCTTCTCTTAACCTTGGAAATTTTCCACGGAGGTATTTGAAAGCTGCTTGTGTTTTGTCAATGGCCTTGACAACATTCTTCATCAGACCCAGCTTGATGTGTAAGGGTGGTAACAAAATCTTCCTTGATTCAACAAGTGGTGGATGCTGAACACTTTTCCTCCCAGGCTCCAATGACTGTCGGTTTGGCCCGTCTTTCTTGATGTAGTGGGAATCTCTTGCACGACTATCCCATTCGCAGAGAAAACAGCAGTACTTTGTGTATCCAGTCTGCAGACCAAGCAAGAGAGCAACAACCTTCAAAAATCGCCACAAAGCTGCCACTGATGTTGGTCATAGTTTATGCACCTCAAAAGTTGTTTCATGTTGTCAGAGGTTTCCTTCATATGGACTGCATGACCAACTGGAATTGATGTAAAACATTTCCATTATGCAGTAAAACAGCTTTAAGACTCATCTTCGATGAATCAATGAACAGTCTCCATTCACCTGGATCGTGAACAATGTTGAGGGCTGCCATCACACCATCGATGTTGTTGGAGGCTGCAAGATCACCTTCCATGAAGAAGAATGGGACAAGATGCTTTTGACTGTCACGGAAGATGGAAACCCTAACATCACCTGCCAGGAGATTCCACTGCTGTAGTCTGTAGCCCAACAGCTCTGCCTTACTCTTGGGTAGTTCCAAATCCTTGACAAGGTCATTCAGTTCACCTTGTGTTATGAGGTGTGGTTCAGAGGAGGAGGATGGGAGAAAATGTGGGTCCTGTGACATTGATGGTTCAGGACCAGAAGTTTCATTTTCTTCCTCTTCCTCGTCTGACTCAAGTGAGAATGATTCTGGTGCATCAGGAACCGGCATTGCTTCTCTGTGGGGTACTGGGCGTATAGCTGATGGAATGTTTGGATAATGCACAGTCCACTTTTTCTTCTTTGACACACCTTTCCCAACTGGAGGCACCATGCAGTAGTAACAATTGCTGGTATGATCTGTTGGCTCTCTCCAAATCATTGGCACTGCAAAAGGCATAGATTTCCTTTTCTTGTTCAACCACTGGCGAAGATTTGTTGCACAAGTGTTGCAGCATATGTGTGGGGCCCACCTCTTGTCCTGATCTCCAATTTTGCAGCCAAAATAAAGGTGATAGGCTTTCTTAACCATAGTGGTTATGCTGCACTTTTGTGATGCAAAAGTCACTTCACCACAAACATAGCAGAAGTTATCTGCACTGTTCACACAAGTACGAGGCATCTCTGCTCACTTTGGCTAAACAGAACTGTGTCCCTTTGCAAAATCAAACACTGACAAATAAGAGAGCACAACACTGTATGATTTCTAGAGCTGATATAGGGCAGTTTGTTCAGCCGAGAGATGTAAGCTTCGTTATGATTGCATCATCCACGACTTCTGGGAATAACATGATGCAATTCATATCATGTATGACGCAATACCAGCTTCAGATTGCATCATTCATTGTTTTGCCTAAAAAGCAAGTACTGTCCAAACCCAGTAATAGATTTATTCATTGATCCAGTCAAAGATGTATTTTAGTCATTTCTGGTTTAAATTGAGATCCCTTCCCTTTATAACTCACTTATCCTCCGCCATTCCCAAGTCACGGGTCGTATATATCCAATAGCATATCTTGAAAACTAGAGCCAATCAACAATTTTAAGCATCATTTTCATACTCAGTGACCCAGAAGTAGTAAAGTTTGACTACATTTATTTGAGAAGCATTTTGGCTGTAGGGCAGTGATTGCTAAGGGAGAGGAGGTGGTGGGTGTGTGTCTCTCTCTGCTCAGGATATTAGAGCTCTGGAGTTGCCTGGGTCCGAAGCTGCTGCCTCCTGTATTTTGACCAGGGAGCCCAAACCTAGAAGCTGCTTCTTACCCAGCAGAGGAGAGACCTTTGTTAAATCCCCTCTGTGCCCAGCCCAGGTGGGGACTTGCTGTGGTGGCTGGAACCAGCCCCTGGGGCAGCCCCGGGTTCTGCCCACAGCAGCCCCTGAGCCGCAGCCTGCAGGTGATGGAGAGACCTGGGCGTAAAGGGCTGGGACTGGGCAGGAAAGTGACTCAGCACAAAGGGCCCCTTTCAGGGACTGGCTGGTGAGTTTGGCCTACATGAGGAGGGGGCTCCCTGTGTCTGCGAGTCCCAGAGCTGCTGCCCCCATGGACACAGCCAGGATCAAACCCCTGTTAGCAGTGGCAGTGACTGAGCTGCCTAATGAGAGCAAAGGCCCAGGACAATGGTGCAGTCGCTGGTTCTCCTAAGGGAAAAAGATAAAAAGGGAGAGAGGAGAGACTGGAAGGGGAAACCAGGAACAACAAATGGGGAGGGAGGTTCCCAGATCCCAGACCTGCCCGGATCCATTCCCTGCATCCCCCTAGGAACAAGGGGAGGAGCTGAGAGAGTAAAAGCCAGTTCCTGACTCGACTGAACACCGCACTACTTGGGGGGGAAGGGGAGAGTTAGAGGGGTGACACGATAATGTCAGGGGGAATCCCCCAAGGTGCCTTCTTTGGTTCTGCTCTTTTTCCGGCGTTGGGCTCAGAGACTCTTTTATGGGAGAGTTTAAAAGTGCCTTGTGGGATTTAGTTGTGCTGGGAGGGCCCTGGCCTGGGTGGTAATGAACTAACTGGGTTTCTTTCCAGCGTGGCAGAGTCCAGAGCATCTGTCTGCAAGGAAAGAGCCTGCGGGGAATCGGGCTGTGACATGCACTCAAGCCTCTTCTGAAACCTTCCCAATCGCCCTGACAGGCTGAGGAATCATATCAAGATTTCACTTGAGATCGTCCCGTCTTCCAGGGGACAGGGAAGGGAAATGGCTGTGATGGAGTCAGCTCAGGTAGGGGATTTTCAGGGAGCTGCTGGACGGCGGGAGGGAGAGGCAGGGAGGAGACAGGGTGTGATAAACCTGCTGATTTTCTGAGTAGGAGGAGGCATACCACCATTTGTCAAAGAGGTCATAACCCGCCTGGACAGTGCTGGGAACATTTTCCAGACTCCCAGTGCTGGAGCCTCAACCCACTGGCCAGAGGCTGCTCTGAAATACGAAGGGAAGCTGTTGGGATTCCTGTTCCTGGGTCACAGCTTTGCTTCCCATATCAGCCTGTGGCTGGCAAGTGTGTGGTAATTGGGAAGTGAGAAGGCCTAACCCTCCTCCATCTGCTGGGGAGGACAAGGAGCTCTCACCTTCTCCCCATCTCATGAAGCCTCCTGGCTGCTCTGAGCAGCATGGGGGTGGGGGTAGGATTCTGCTACTCTGGTCCTCCAAGAGCTTCCAAGAAATTTGTTTTTTTCTTCCCCTCCTGTGACTAGCGGGATTGTGGCTGGTGCAGCAGGGGCTGAGTGGGGGACTCTTGTTGTTTCAGGTGCTGGTGACCTTCGAGGAGGTGGCTGTCTATTTCACCCAGGGTCAGGGGGCTCTGCTGGACCCCAGTCAGAGAGCCCTCTACAGGGACGTCATGCAGGAGAACTATGAGATGGTGACCTCGCTGGGTAAGGGATTCCTGTCCCCTTGGTTATTAGAAGCCATGAGGTCTTCATTTCTGACTCTGGTCACGTTCTCCCCTGCTCAGTTAGATTGGAGGGGAATGGGTTCCATAATGCGCAGCTGCCACATGAGCGAGACTTTCATTGGGACACAGGTGTCAAAACCTAATGGACATGCGAAACCATGCCCACCCCTCCAGCATTCGGGGGGGCAGAAGTCGTTCGTTGTCCTGTCTGTATTGTCTTACTGACGCACAAAATCCCTCTTCATTTCCCTTCTTGGGAATAGCTCCAGCCCTGGGGAAGACTCTGGACTCTGCAGATTTAGAAATAGGAAATGGTCTAACTCCAGAGCTGTGTGCGCGTCAGCAAGGCCCAACAGCACATAGATCCTGGGAACTCCTTGTGAGGGTGTAAAAATTCCCCCACTTCCGCAGACATCTGCTTCTCCCAAGAGGGCTCAGTGATCATGTTCCCGTCCTGTTAGATTCCATGTTCCCCCAGTAGATCATGGGGAGAGGTACTCCTCAAAGAATGCCCTTTATGACAGACAATCTTCCAATCCTCCATGTGCCCTGACCATGCCTCTTTTCACCCCCTGCACAGGATTTCCCATTCCCAAACCTGAACTGATCTCCCACCTGGAACGAGGGGAAGAACTGTGGGTCCCGGATCTCCAGGCCTGTGAGGAAAGACAGATCCCGAGAGGCAGTCACACAGGTGAGGACTGAAACAGAAACCATCTGGTGAATGAAGGATAAAGTTGAGAATCCCAAAAATATGCTGTGAGTAAGACCCCTTAGTTCTTCCTCACTTCTGCCAGGGCTGTAGTCAACAGATATCATTCACGGCTTTCCACACGTCCTGTTAGCTGCAGGAGTTTCCTTCCCAACTTTCCATCCCTGGGAGTGTTTGGGTGGGATCTGCAGTCAAAATACAGTTGCTCAGTGTGACGGAGCAGGGAGCAGGGCAGATTTGACCTGGGAATGTTGCAGGGGGGTTGCAGTGGGGATGTGGGACTTCCCTTGAAGGGAGCTACCTGAGCTGTAACCTGAGCCAGGAACGGGGGTGGGGAGAATTAACACCTTCTGCCCGGGAGACTGAAGAAAGGGAAGAGAGGAGCAGCAGGAGGAGTTTTGGGTTTAGTTTCAGTTTGGGCTGGGTGGTGCAACGCAGGAAACCCCAAGCTGGGGTCTAAGCTCCCTGAACCTCCCAGAGGGACCTAATTGAGGGGGTCTGGTCGGACCTACACGCTCTGCTTGAGACTGTGTTCCTGTCCTTAAATAAACCTTCTGCTTTACTGGCTGGTTGAGAGTCGCAGTGAATCTCAGGAAGAGGGGTGCAGGACCCTGACTCCCCCACACTCCGCAACACTCAGTCTTCACAGTGTTAGCGTGTTGGGTTTTCCCTTGCTGCTATTCCTCTTTCTCCCTAGCACAATGACTCCTATCTGGATTGTCTCTATCTCCAAGCAGGTGATGAGAAAGTGGATGAGAAGAAGGATGGGAATCATCATGAGGAAGTTCCTGGGCAAGTGGAACCACAGGGGACCTTTGTGGGAAGAGCTGAAGGGAGTATATCCCAGTGCTTTGAAGAGGGAGAAGCCGGAGGTAATTGGCACAAGTCAGAGAGGCAACTGAAAAACCACCCAAGGAAGAAAGTGGATGAATCTATTATATGTGGGGGAGGAGACAAGGATCCCACAGCCCAGCAGACAAATCCCAAGGAAGAGAAACCCTATCAGTGCCTCGAATGTGGAAAAGGATTCATTCTCAGATCACAGCTTGTGACATATCAGACAATCCATACTGCAGGGGAACCCCTTCAATGCTTGGCCCATGGGGAAAGCTTCAGTAACTGCTCAGATCTTAATAACCATGAGAAAAGCCACATGGGAGAGAAATCCTTTCAATGCCTCGAGTGTGGAAACTGTTTGAATTGGAAGTCAGCATTAATTACACATCAGAGAATCCAGACAGGAGAGAGATCCCAAAAGTGCTTGGACTGTGGGAAAAGTTTCATAGAGAGGTCAGACCTTATTAAACATCAGGCAATCCATACAGGGGAGAGACCACATAATTGCTTAGATTGTGGGAAAAGTTTCAGGAACAGATCAGCCCTTTCTAAATATCAGGCAATCCATGCAGGAGAGAGACCCCATAAGTGCTTGGATTGTGGAAAAAATTTCATACGGAGGTCACATCTTGTTAAACATCAGGCAATCCACACAGGGAAGAGACCCCACAAGTGCTTGGACTGTGGGAAAAGTTTTATACAGAGGTCAGACCTTATTAGACATCAGGCAATCCACACAGGAGAGAGACCCCACCAGTGCTTGGACTGTGGGAAAAGTTTCATATGCAGGTCAGACCTTCTCCAACATCAGGCATTCCACACAGGAGAGAGACCCTATAAGTGCTTGGATTGTGGGAAAAGTTTCATACAGAGGTCAGACCTTGTTAAACATCAGGCAATCCACACAAGAGAGAGACCCTACAAGTGCTTGGACTGTTGGAAAAGTTTCACACGGAGGTCAGACTGTGTTAGACATCAGGCAATCCACAGAGGAGAGAGACCCCACAAGTGCTTGGACTGTGGGAAAAGTTTCATAGAGAGGTCAGACCTTATTAGACATCAGGTAATCCACTCAGGAGAGAGACCCCACAAGTGCTTGGACTGTGCGAAAAGTTTCATACAGAGGTCACACCTTATTAGACATCAGGCAATCCACAGAAGAGAAAGACCCCACAAGTGCTTGGACTGTGGGAAAAGTTTCATACAGAGTTCAAAGCTTGTTAAACATCAAGCAATCCACACAGGAGAGCGACCACATAATTGTTTGAACTGTGGAAAAAAATTCATACGGAGGTCAAACCTGGTTAAACATCAGGCAATCCACACAGGAGAGAGACCCCACAAGTGCTTGGACTGTGGGAAAAGTTTCATAGAGAGGTCAGACCTTATTAGACATCAGGCAATCCACTCAGGAGAGAGACCCCACAAGTGCTTGGACTGTGGGAAAAGTTTCATACAGAGGTCTCACCTTATTAGACATCAGGCAATCCACACAGGAGAGAGACCCCACAAGTGCTTGGACTGTGGGAAAAGTTTCATAGAGAGGTCTCACCTTATTAAACATAAAGCAGTCCACACAGGAGAGAAACCCCACAAGTGCTTGGACTGTGGGAAAAGTTTCATACAGAGGTATCACCTTATTAGACATCAGGCAATCCACACAGGAGAGAGACCCCACAAGTGCTTGGCCTGTGGGAAAAGTTTCATACAGAGGTCTCACCTTATTAATCATAAAGCAGTCCACACAGGAGAGAGACACCACAAGTGCTTGGACTGTGGGAAAAGTTTCATACGGAGGTCAAACTTTCTTCAACATGGGAGAATCCACACAGGAGCTAAACTTCTGTGACACTGGGAGAGAAAGGGTTAAGCAACTTGCATGTAATAGACCCAGTTCAACCTTTAGAGACATGTTAAAAAAGTGTATCCATGTTAGATAACTTTGAGCTTTGAAATGTAAACTTATGTTAAAGACTTGGAAGAAGTTGGTAACTGTAGTAGTCTATAAAAAGCAACAAAGTGTCCTGTGGCACCTTATAGACTAACAGAAGTATTGGAGCATGAGCTTTTGTGGGTGAATACCCACTTTGTCAGATGCATGTGGTGGAAATTTCCAGAGGCAGGTATAAATATACAGGCAAGAATCAGCCTAGAGATAACAAGGTTAGTTCAATCAGGGAGGCCATCTTCTAGCAGTTGAGGTGTGAACACCAAGGGAGGAGAAACTGCTTTTGTAGTTGCCTAGCCATTCACAGTCTTTGTTTAATCCTGAGCTCATTATGTCAAATTTGCAAATGAACTGAAGTTCAGCAGTTTCTCTTTGGAGTCTGGTCCTGAAGTTTTTTTGCTGCAGGATCTCCTTTAAATCTGCTATTGTGTGTCCAGGGAGGTTGAAGTGTTCTCCTGCAGGTTTTTGTATATTGCCATTCCTAATATCTGACTTGTGTCCATTTATACTTTTACGTAGGATTGTCCAGCTTGGGCGATGTACATAGCAGAGGGGCATTGCTAGCACATGATGGTGTATGTTACATTGGTGAACGTACAAGTGAATGAACCGGTGATGTTGTGGCTGATCTGGTTAGGTCCTGTGATGGTGTCGCTGGTGTAAATATGTGGGGAGAGTTGGCATCAAGGTTTGTTGCATGGATTGGTTCCTGAGTTAGAGTTTCCATGGTGCGGTGTGTGGTTGCTGGTGAGAATATGCTTAAGGTTGGCGGTTTGTTTCTGGGCGAGGACTGGCGTGCCTCCCAAGGCCTGTGAAAGCGAGGGATCATTGTCCAGGAGAGGTTGTAGATCACCGATGATGCGTTGGAGAGGTTTTAGCTGAGGACTGTAGGTGATGGCCAGTGGAGTTCTGTTGGTTTCTTTCTTGGGCTTGTCTTGCAGGAGGAGGCTTCTGGGTACACGTCTGGCTCTGTTGATTTGTTTCTTTATTTCCTCGTGCTGGTATCATAGTTTTGAGAATGCTTGGTGAAGATCTTGTAGGTGTTGGTCTGTGTCTGATGGGTTGGAGCAAATGCGGTTACAGCTCAGCGCTTGGCTGTAGACGATGGATCATGTGGTGTGTCAGGGATGGAAGCTGGAGGCATGAAGGTAGGCATAGTGGTCGGTGGGGTGGGGTGGTGTTAACATGACTGTCACTTATTTGTATCGTGGTGTTTAGGAAGTGGACATCCCTTGTAGATTGGTCCAGGCTGAGGTTGATGGTGGGGTGGAAACTGTTGAAATCATGCTCCAATACTTCTGTTAGTTTTTAAGGTGCCACAGGACTCTTTGTCACTTTACAGATCCAGACTAACACGGTTACCCCTCTGATACTTGTACTAGTCTATGTTTGCCTTTATCTTGTTAGAGGTTAACAATGGAACCAAACAGTTCTGTCTAGGGCTGTATTCTGTTAATTCAATGATCAAAAGGGAATAATAACATGTAGATGAAACTTGGGTGTAATAATGTCATTGCATGTCTCTTTAAAGTTTGTGGTAAACTGTCTATGAACTTCTTTATGGATAATTACCTTATGTTAATCCATGTAGTTAATTACTGGTGATGTTTAGGAAATAGAAGGTTACTTCAAAAGCCTAGTGAACAATAGTTCTCCCAAGGACTGCCTGCTGATGAGAGGCTGCAAAAATCTGTATAAAAACTCTTGGGACCTGATCCTTTTCTCTCAGATCTTGTTGAACTTTATTCAGAGGAAGTTTGAGTCATAAGACGGAGATCTCCAGTCCCATCTGGACTGCCCTGATATCGAACATTTTCACATGGGACTATAACCTCATGTCGGAGGAAAACAGAGTTCTCACTATTTGTTTAGGTACAGCAAGTCAGATGCTTTATTAACTCTCACAATTGCGCAGAGGGAGAGAGCTAAGCAGGTCTCTCTCTCCGGTAACTAATTACAGCAAGCATTTATACTTTTTATTACAGAAATAATGAGGGACAGCTGCATTTTGTTTATACATAGGCCATCTTGATATCTCATTTCTTCACTTGTTTTGACTCTTGCCAACATACAATATTTTCTATACCTTATCTACACAAGGTCTTCTACACCTTATCTATACCAGGTCATAATGACTTCTTACACAGTTTTTTCTCACCCGCCTCACACAATCCTCGCTTCTACAAATCTCGCGTTATCAGGGTTACAGTTAGCCTGACTCTTGCTAACGAACTGTCATGTATTGCATCCCCTTTCTGTCGGTTTTTTCTCTGCTTCCACAACCCCCCCTTTTGTACTACTAGTACAACAAACATTCTTAAATCTCTATTTTCATTAAATTTTGGAATTCAGATTTTACATTAGATGCTTTAATTTTAGGGGTTTTGATTGGATGTAATGACAATGCATGATGAGCATGGACATGAAAGGTATTACTATTATTATGTTTTTTACAACAACAATAACATACTTCTGCACAACACAAGCAATAACATTTTTATAGCGATTAATATGATGGGGTTATTGTACAATTTTAGTTATATAACACAATACATCATACTTAGTACATAAGATGGATACTCTATAAGCTGTCTGAAAGGCATACTTTTTAACTTGATACATATTTTGAAGCATGTGAATTTGCTTTTGTACTTCAGAGATTTTTTGAATCTTTGGTAACAGTGAAAACAAATTTTGAAATCGATCAGGTACTAAACTAGTCTAATTAAAGGGTATTTGGAACTTAAGGGCTTCTTGCAAAATTCTATTTGCAGGCCAGTAAATAATATGATTGCTTGCAGTGGTAATGAGATTAAAATGTATGTCTTGTAATGTGGTGGCTTGAACATACACACAGCTATTATTAGCTTGAAAAAAATAAGTGTCTTGTCAGGGTAGTTCTTTGTCTTCTACTTTTTTAGCAAATGTAGTCATGAAGAGTAACAACTTTTTTTGGCTTCAGTTTATGGATACACTGAAGCTGTGGGGGTTGTAACGGCCAAAATGTCTATTGACTTTTTAACTCCATCTAAATGTTAGATGTAATCTCAGGAGCACTGACTAAGGGTATGTCTACACTACGGGATTAATCCGAATTTAGATAATTCGGATTTGAGAAACAGGTTGTATAAAGTCGAAATGAGTGCGGCCACACTAGCACAGTAATTCGGTGGTGTGCGTCCAAGTACCGGGGCTAGCGTCGATTTCTGCACCGTTGCACTGTGGGTAGCAATTCCATAGCTATCCCATAGTTCCCGCAGTCTCCCGCGCCTATTGGGATTGTGGGTTAAGATCCCAGTGCCTGATGGGACAAAAAACATCGTCGCAGGTGGTTCTGGGTACAGCCTCACTTCCTCCCTCCCTCCCTCCCTGCATGAAAGCAACGGACAGCAGACAACCATTTTCGCGCCTTTTTTCCTGGGTGGGTGAACACTGCAGACTCCATACCACGGCAAGCATGGAGCCCGCTGAGGTCAAGACAGCACTCATGAATATTGTAAACACCTCGCGCGTTCTCGTGGAGTTTATGCTCAGCCAGGACCAGAAAAACGAGGAGAGGAGGCAGCGGCGGCGGCAGCGCAGCGACAAGCATGATGAGGACATGGACACGGACACAGAATTCTGTGAAACCACGGGCCCCGGTGCTTTGGAGATCATGTTGTTAATGGGGCAGATTCTATCCATGGAACGCCGATTCTGGGCAAGGGAAACAAGCACAGACTGGTGGGACCGCATAGTGTTGCAGGTCTGGGACGATTCCCAGTGGCTGCGGAACTTTCGCATGCGTAAGGGCACTTTCATGGAACTTTGTGACTTGCTGTCCCCTGCCCTGAAACGCCAGAATACCAAGATGAGAGCAGCCCTCACAGTTGAGAAGCGCGTGGCGATAGCCCTGTGGAAGCTTGCAATGCCAGACAGCTACTGGTCAGTCAGGAATCAATTTGGAGTGGGCAAATCTACTGTGGGGGCTGCTGTGATGCAAGTAGCCAAAGCAATCACTCAGGTGCTGCTACGAAAGTTTGTGACTCTGGGAAATGTGCAGGCTATAGTGGATGGTTTTGCTGCAATGGGATTTCCTAACTGTGGTGGGGCAATAGACGGAACCCATATCCCTATCTTGGCACCGGAGCACCAAGCCACCGAGTACATAAACCGCAAGGGGTACTTTTCCATGGTGCTGCAAGCACTTGTGGATCACAAGGGACGTTTCACCAACATCAACGCGGGCTGGGCGGGAAGGGTTCATGACGCTCGCGTCTTCAGGAACACTACTCTGTTTAAAGGGCTGCAGCAAGGGACTTACTTTCCGGACCAGAAAATAACCATTGGGGATGTTGAAATACCCATAGTTATTCTTGGGGACCCAGCCTACCCCTTAATGCCATGGCTCATGAAGCCATACACAGGCAGCCTGGACAGGAGTCAGGAGCTGTTTAACTACAGGCTAAGTAAGTGCAGAATGGTGGTAGAATGTGCATTTGGCCGTTTAAAAGGCCGCTGGAGATCATTATTGACTCGCTCTGACCTCAGCCAAAGAAATCTCCCCATTGTTATTTCTGCTTGCTGTGTGCTCCACAATCTCTGTGAAAGTAAGGGGGAGACCTTTATGGCGGGGTGGGAGGCTGAGGCAAATCGCCTGGCTGCTGATTACGCGCAGCCAGACAGCAGGGCGATTAGAAGATCACACCAGGAAGCGGTGTGCATCAGAGAAGCTTTAAAAACCAGTTTCATGACTGGCCAGGCTACAGTGTGTAATATCTGTTTGTTTCTCCTTCATGAAAACCCGCCCCCTTTATTGACTGATTTTCTGTAAGGAACCCACCCTGCCCCTTCCCCCAGCTTTCTTTCAAACCAAATAAAGTCACTATCATTTAAAAATCATTTATTCTTTATTAATAGATTAGAAAAAGAGGGAGGGAACCCGGGTGGTATTTGGGAGGAGGATTGCTGGGAAGGAAAAAGCCACAAAGAAAAGGTTAAAAAAATGACAGCCTTTTGCTTGGGCTGTCTACTGGGGTGGAATGGGAAGGTGTACGGAGCCTCGCCCCCCGCGTTCTTACACGTCTGGGTGAGGAGGATACGGAACATGGGGAGGGGGGAGGGTGGAACAGGGGCTGAAGCGGCAGTCTGTTTTCCAGCAGCCGTTCCTGAACCTCCACCAGACGCCGGAGCAGCCCCAGCGTTGCATCCTTCATCCTCTGGTCTTCCTGCCGCCATCTCTCATCTCGATCGTCTCTCCTCTCCTCACGTTGGTCCCTCCTGTCCTCACGTTCACTGACTTCTTTCCTATACTTTGAAACTGTTTCCTTCCACTCATTCACATGAGCTCTGTCACTCCTGCTGGATTGCATAATTTCCGAAAACATCTCGTCTCGCGTTCTCTTCTTACGATGCCTTATCTGTGATAACCTTCGGGATGGAGGAGGGAGGCTTGAGGAATTTGCAGCTGCTGTAGGGAGGGGAAAAAAGAGAGAATTGTTTTAAAAGCTACATTTTGCAGAACAATGCTTATACTCTTTCACGGTGACCAACACTGTTCACATTACATAGCACATGTGATTTCTGTGCAAGGTCGCATTTTGCCTCTTAATGCTGAGTGCCCGTGGCTTTGCTGCTAGAGATCACAGGTCTGGGCAACAGAATTCGGCTTGCATGCGGCCATGGTAAGCTTCTGCGCCGTCCTTTCCCACATACCAAGCATAGCTTGTAGAGTGCTGCAGAAGCCTGGCCAATCTCAGCCAGTTGTGGGGGGGGCAGTGTGGTGGGGCTTGTCTGGGCCCCTTCAGGCAAGTAGAGTCCTGCGGTTTTTCTGTTAACATTCACCAGCACCAGAAAACAAACTAACCCCACCCCCTCTCGCCATGAATTCTCTGGGATGATCACGGTACCCCTCCCCCCACCGCGTGGCTGGTATCAGGGAAGATCCGTGCAGGCACCAAACTACCCCCCCCGCCGCCGCCCCCCCCCCGCCATGAATTCTCTGGGATGATCACGGTACCCTCCCCCCACCGCGTGGCTGGTAACAGGGAAGATCCCTGCTAGCCAAACGTGAAAAACTCAGGGCCAATTTCCCATCTGTGCTTGGCTAACTGCAGGGAAGAATTTATTTTCCGCCACAGGCAAACAGCCCAGTAGGAACGGCCACCTCTGTCCCCTTAATTAAGTTCCCGTATTTCAACCAGGTTACCAGGAGTGATATCACTCTCCTGAGGATTACACAACAAGATAAAGAACGGATGTTGCTTGAATGCCAGCAAACACCGGGACCATACGCTGCCAGGCTTTGTCAGGCAATGATACCAGATTACTTGCTGCAAGCATGGCGTGGTCAAGTGTCCTACCATGGAGGAGGGAATAAAGATGCACTGCCCAGAAACCTTCTGGCAAGGCTTTCGGAGTACCTCCAGGAGAGCTTCATTGAGATGTCCCTGGAGGATTTCCGCTCCATCCCCAGACACGTTAACAGACTTTTCCAGTAGCTACAGACTTTTCCAGTAGC
Source organism: Malaclemys terrapin pileata (assembly GCF_027887155.1). NCBI lineage: Eukaryota > Metazoa > Chordata > Testudines > Emydidae > Malaclemys > Malaclemys terrapin. The sequence goes on along the minus strand of NC_071517.1, from coordinate 39,564,366 downwards.
TGAACTGACCGCGAATGCAAAGTCAGGCAAAGTAATCATTAAAAACCGTTTGCTTTTAAAACAAGTTTTATATTTTAAAAGGTAAACTCACCTGAGGTCCCTTCCATGGGGTCAGAGTCTTGGGTACTGGCTTGGGAGGCTTGGGAGGGTACTTCAGTCGGGGTGATAAAAAGATCCTGGCTGTTCGGGAGAAGGGAGTGCTGTGTGCTCTCTGCAAGCTCATCCTCCTCCTCCTCCTCTACCCCATCAGCAGAATCCTCAGGCGTCGAGACTATCCCCGACCCAGAATCCACGAACAAAGGTGGGGTAGTGGTGGCAGCCCCCCCTAGAATTGCATGCAGCTCGGCGTAGTAGCGGCATGTCCGCGGCTCTGACCCGGAGCGACCGTTTGCCTCCTTTGTTTTTTGATAGGCTTGTCTGAGCTCCTTGACCTTCACGCGGCACTGCTCAGAGTCCCTATTGTGGCCTCTCTCCATTATGCCCTTGGAAATTTTTTCAAAAGTTTTTGCATTTCGTCTTTTAGAACGAAGTTCTGCAAGCACTGAATCCTCTCCCCATACAGCGATCAGATCCAGTACCTCCCTCACGGTCCATGCTGGTGCTCTTTTTCGATTATCAGCCTGCATGGTTACCTGTGCTGATGAGGTATCTGTGGTCACCTGTGCTCTCCACGCTGGGCAAACAGGAAATGAAGTTCAAATGTTCGCGGGGCTTTTCCTGTCTACCTGGCCAGTGCATCCGAGTTCAGATTGCTGTCCAGAGCGGTCACAATGATGCACTGTGGGATAGCTCCCGGAGGCCAATACCATCGAATTGCGGCCACACTAACCCTAATTCGAATTGCTAAAATCGATTTTGGCGCTACTCCGCTTGTTGGGGTGGAGTACAGAAATCGATTTAAAGGGCCCTTTACATCGAATTAAATAGCGTCGTTGTGTGGACGGTTACAGGGTTAATTCGAATTAAAGCTGATAAATCCGAATTAAAGTCGTAGTGTAGACCAGGCCTAAAAATCGATTGGGCATACTAGGAGGTCTAATTTTTCAGATGTTTTGGTGAATTACTTAATTTCACATGCATTTTTTTTATGGACTCGGCAGGATTCGGTATGTGGGAGCCCACAGCTTTTTTAACTGGTCCATATGCTTGGAAGGAGTACTGAGAATGTTTGCACTTCTATTTAGAAAGTTTTTAAGTATGTCTTTATGGCCACAGATCAGATGGTACTTTTGATGTGTCTGTAAGGGCAGTGAGCCAAGCCTGATGCTCTAGATTATTTTGAAAGGCCATTAGCTGGTCATTCCGGAAATCCTGAATTTCTGAACATGCTAGATCTTACTGCAATGCTTTTTTAGCTTCAGTGATATTTAATACTATTTTTGTCAGCAACTTTTGGGTCAGTGATATTAATGGCATAAGAAGGGGTGTATTGCAATAAAGTACAGGTCACATTATTAGTCACTGGGATAATTTTTATGCAGGTAAAATTTTTAGTGGCAAAACAAACTTTGGGTATTTGTTTAATTGTTTACTAATTGGGTGACCAAATAACAATAAGGGCCTCTCTTATTTAACAGAGTGCAAATTTTAGGAACATTTGCTATAGAACTCATTAATTGCAATTACAGATTTTTGGGGTTTACTGGTAGTGATATTATATACTTTTATTTTTACTGATTTATTTAATTGTTCACTTATATGGGATATTTTGAACTTTAAAAATATATTTTTTCAAACAATATTTAAATAAATCACTAAAGTGTGAAGGCTTTAGTCATTGGTTTTATTAAATATATGGCATTGTCTGTATTTGGATGTGTTACGGGGTAATAGTGTAATGGAGGAGATGGCAGGGGCAATGGCAACAAGGTGCTTTTGGTACTTATTATTTAAAATTTAATTAGGGAGGGCAATACATGCTGAAGGACTTATTTAAAACACAGGGCGCAGCCTGTAGAATAAACTTCAAAATCCAATTACTACTACGTTCTTAAGCATGGGTCTTACAAGTTTTTTTTTTTTGCCAGTGTATAATTTTTTGTTTTTTTATTAGGGTCAGTTTTTAATGTTTTTTGTAGTCAGGAATTCTTGGACTTTGTGGTTTTAATGAAGCAAGTGTTCTTTTTTTTTTTTTTTTGAAACAGTGTGGTTTAGCATTATACAGGGGAGAGGTTACTAGCACATCACTTTGTAATGGTTTAGCTTCTTTTAGAAAAATCTAGAGGCACAGTAGGTCTGTCAGTGGACAAGGGAGAGGTTACTAGCACTTGACTTTGGTTTTTTTTGTTTTTTGCTGTTTAGAAGACACAGCAGAGCTAGAAGGAGAAATAGGCTTATTATCAGTCGGAGAGTCTTCTCGAGATGGAGGGGTCTTTTTACAGTGAGAAGCATTTTAACGTTTTTAGAAGGTCTCTTTCTATAAGTCTATAATATATAACTAAACTATTGTTGTATGTAAAGTAAATAAGATTTTAGCAATGTTTAATAAGCTTCATTTAAAATGAAATTAAAATGCAGAGCCTCCCGGACCGGTGGCCAGGACCCGGGCAGTGTGAGTGACACTGAAAATCAGCTCGCGTGCTGCCTTCGGCACGTGTGCCATAGGTTGCCTACCCCTGATACAGACCCTGGACTTCAGAAAAGCAGACTTTGACTCCCTCAGGGAACTGATGGGAGGATCCCATGGGAGAATAACATGAGGAGGAAAGTAACAGAGGGGTATCCATGTTAGTCTGAATCTGTAAAAAGCAACAGAGGGTCCTGTGGCACCTTTAAGACTAACAGAAGTATTGGAGCATAAGCTTTTGTGGGTGAATGCCCACTTTATCAGACGCAAGATGAAGTGGGCATTCACCCACGAAAGGTTATGCTCCAATACTTCTGTTAGTCTTAAAGGTGCCACAGAACCCTCTGTTGCTTTTCATGAGGGGGAAAGGAGTCCAGGAGAGCTGGTTGTATTTTAAAGAATCCTTATTGAGGTTGCAGGAAAAAAACATCCCGATGTGTAGAAAGAATAGTAAATATGGCAGGCAGCTTGGCTTAATAGTGAAATCCTTGCTGATCTTAAACGCAAAAAAGAAGCTTACAAGAAGTGGAAGATTGGACAATTGACCAGGAAAGAGAATAAAAATATTGCTCAGGCATGCAGGAGTGAAATCAGGAAGGCCAAATCACACTTGGAGTTGCAGCTAGCAAGAGATGTTAAGAGTAACTCAAGGAAAGTGTGGGCCCCTTACTGAATGAGGGAGGCAACCTAGTGACAGAGGATGTGGAAAAAGCTAATGTACTCAATGATTTTTTTGCCTCTGTCTTCACAAGAAAGGACAGCTCCCAGACTGCTGCACTGGGTAGCACAGTATGGGGAGAAGGTGAACAGCCCTCTGTGGAGAAAGAAGTGGTTCAGGACTATTTAGTAAACCTGGACGAGCACAAGTCCATGGGGCCGGATGCGCTGTATCCGAGGGTGCTAAAGGAGTTTAGCCGCGAGCAGCGGCACCGGAGGCAGCAAACAGGGCGGCTAACAGGGGAGTTTGAGAGGGAGTTTGCAGGGGGAGGTAAAGGGGGAGGCAGGAGGGCGCGGTGTGGTGTGTGCTCTGTGTCCCCAGGTGCTGTGGGCAGAGACTGCAGCAGCCATGAGCCAAGCAGCAGCAGACAGAAATGCAGATGGCCGCATGTGGAAGCTGTGGTATGTATATAGTCCTAGCAGGAGAGCTGGAACAAAGGTATGTTTGCATGAAGTGTCGCCTTATAGTGTTACTGGAGGAAAAGATTAGGGGGCTGGAGATGCAGGTAGATACCCTGGTGGAGTTTAGGTGGGGGTTTGAGCAGCTGATGGAGGACAGGCCAGGCGAGGCTGAAGGGAAATGCTCTAGGGTGCAGGAGGAGGTAGAAGTAGACGACAGTGAGAGGGGAATGGAAGGGGGAGAACAAGGGAATTGGAAGCATGTGACTGTGAGAAGCAGGCCAAGGAAAAGGAGGGCCAGTGAGGGGGGAATAGAACTCAGGAACAGGTTTGGGTGTTTGGATAACGAGCGGGGGGGGGGAAGCAGGTGGTGACGGAAGGTGGGAGGGTGAGGAAGAAGAGAAGAGCAGCTAGTCCAATAGAGAGAGGGTTGTGTGTGTCCCCACATAAAATGCTCTAAGTGCATGAAGTCGGCTGACCGCGTCCACAGTACGAGGCTAGCGTCGACTTCCGGAGCATTGCACTATGGGTAGCTATCCCACAGCTATCCCACAGTTCCCGCAGTCTCCGCCGCCCCTTGGAATTCTGGGTTTAGATCCCAATGCCCGGATGATGCAAAAGAGTGTCGCGGGCGGTTCTGCGTACATGTCGTCAGGCCCCTCCCCCCCCCGTCACAGCAACGAAAGACAATAGAGTCGCGCCTTTTTACCTGGGTTACCTGTGCAGACAACATACCACGGCAAGCATACCCGCTCAGCTCAGCTGAGCTCACCGTCACTATATGTCCTGTGGGTGCTGGCAGACGTGGGACTGCATTGCTACACAGCAGCAGCTGCTAACTGCCTTTTGGCGGTAGACGGTGCAGTAGACTGGTAGCCTTCATCGGCGATCTGGGTGCTGGCAGCCGTGGGGCTACATTGCACCAGCCCCTTGCCTTTTGGCAGTAGATGGTGTGTTACGACTGTTAACCATCCTATTACAAGTTGGGTCATCGCACATTAGCAGAGTTTTCCCTGAGGAGCAGATCGTGCAATAGGCCTGAAGACCATCATCATACACTAACTGCCAAGCACCCAGAAAGATGCCGAGGGCTATCAGTCATGCTGCACCGTCGTCTTAAAATTTAAAAAATAGATTTGCTCTGTATTCATTTGCTTCCCCCTCCCTCCGTCAAATCAACGGCCTGCTAAACCAAGGGTTTTCAGTTTAATATTTGGGGGGACCATTCTGTGTGACAGTTGTTTGTGTTTCTCCCTGATGCACAGCCACCGTTCTTGATTTTAATTCCCTGTACCTGTACGCCATGTCGTCACTCGGCCCGCCCTCCCTCCTTCCCCTAGTCCGTCAGATACTACTTTCGCGCCTTTTTTTTGAATTCTGAGTTGAGATCCCAATGCCCGGATGATGCAAAACATTGTCGCGAGCCGTTCTGGGTACATGTCGTCAGGCCCCTCCCCCCCCCGTCACAGCAACGGCAGACAATAGATTCGCGCCTTTTTACCTGGGTTACCTGTGCAGACAACATACCACGGCAAGCATGGAGCCCGCTCAGCTCAGCTGAGCTCACCGTCACCATATGTCCTCTGGGTGCCGGCAGACGTGGGACTGCATTGCTACACAGCAGCAGCTGCTAACTGCCTTTTGGCGGTAGACGGTGTAGCATGAGTGATAGCCGTGGGGCTGGCAGCCGTAGTGCTGCATTGCACCAGCCCCTTGCAGGCGATGGTATATTATGACTGGTACCCATCGTCGTCGTACTGGTATGGCTGTCAATCATGGCCACCTGGGCAGACATGCTACTGTTTCGATGATGATGGCTACCAGTCGTAGTATACTATTTTCTGCCAATTGCCCAGTATTGTCTGCTAAGCACCCAGAAGAGGCCGAGGGCGATGCTGGGTGCTGGCGGACGTGGGGCTGGCAGACGTGGGGCTGCATTGCTACACAGCAGCAGCCCCTTGCCTTTTGGTAGACGATGGTATATTACGATTGGTAACCATCGTCATCGTACTGCAGAGGCTATCACTCATGCTGCACCGTCGGCTGCCAGCTTAAGATGTAAAAAATAGATTTGTTCTGTATTCATTTGCTTCCCCTTCCTCCGTGAAATCAACGGCCTGCTAAGCCCAGGGTTTTCAGTTTAATCTTTGGGGGGACCATTCTGTGATGCACAGCCACCTTTCTTGATTTTAATTCCCTGTTCCTGTACCTGTACGCCATGTCGTCACTCGGCCCTCCCTCCCTCCCTCCTTCCCTCCCTTCTTCTCCTGGTCCATTAGATACTAGTTTCGCGCCTTTTTTCTGACCAGGCGCCGTAGCTAGCACTGGGATCATGGAGCCCGCTCAGATCACCGCGGGAATTATGAGCACTATGAACACCACGCGCATTGTCCTGGAGTATATGCAGAGCCAGGACATGCCAAGGCGAAACCCGGACCAGCCGAGGAGGCGATTGCAGCGCGGCGAAGAGAGTGATGAGGAAATTGACATGGACGTAGACCTCTCACAAGGCACAGGCCCCAGCAATGTGGAAATCATGGTGTCACTGGGGCAGGTTCATGCCGTGGAACGCCAATTCTAGGCCCGGGAAACAAGCACAGACAGGTGGGACCGCATCGTGCTGCAGGTATGGGATGATTCCCAGTGGCTGCGAAACTTTCGCATGCGTAAGACCACTTTCATGGAACTTTGTGACTTGCTTTCCCCTGCCCTGAAACGCCAGGATACCAAGATGAGAGCAGCCCTCACAGTTGAGAAGCGAGTGGCAATAGCCCTGTGGAAGCTTGCAACGCCAGACAGCTACCGGTCAGTCGGGAATCAATTTGGAGTGGGCAAATCTACTGTGGGGGCTGCTGTGATCCAATTTGCCAGGGCAATGAAAGATCTGGTGATATCAAGGGTAGTGACTCTGGGCAACGTTCAGGCAATAGTGGATGGTTTTGCTGAAATGGGATTCCCAAACTGTGGCGGGGCCATAGAAGGAACCCATATCCCTATCTTGTCACCGGAGCACCAAGCCACCGACTACGTAAACCGCAATGGGTACTTTTCAATGCTGCTGCAAGCCCTGGTGGATCACAAGGGACGTTTCACCAACATCAACGTGGGATGGCCGGGAAAGGTAAATGATGCTTGCGTCTTCAGGAACTCTGCTCTGTTTCGAAAGCTGGAGGAAGGGACTTTCTTCCCGGACCAGAAAGTAACCGTTGGGGATGTTGAAATGCCTATAGTGATCCTTGGGGACCCAGCCTACCCCTTAATGCCATGGTTCATGAAGCCGTACACAGGCAGCCTGGACAGGAGTCAGGACCTGTTCAACTACAGGCTGAGCAAGTGCCGAATGGTGGTGGAATGTGCATTTGGACGTTTAAAAGCGCGCTGGCGAAGCTTACTGACTCGCTCAGACCTCAGCGAAAAGAATATCCCCATTGTTATTGCTGCTTGCTGTGCGCTCCACAATATCTGTGAGAGTAAGGGGGAGACCTTTATGGCGGGGTGGGAGGTTGAAGCAACTCGCCTGGCCACTGATTACGCGCAGCCAGACACCACGGCAGTTAGAGGAGCACAGCAGGGCGTGGTGCGCATCAGAGAAGCTTTGAAAACGAGTTTTGTGACTGGCCAGGCTACTGTGTGAAACTTCTGTTTGTTTCTCCTTGATGAACCCTCCAACCCCCCCCCCCCGACCCGGTTCACTCTACTTCCCTGTAAACCAACCACCCCACCCCACCCTCCCCTCCCCAATTCGAGCACCACTTTCAGAGGCAATAAAGTCACTGTTTTTTCACATTCATGCATTCTTTATTAGTTCCTCATAGAAGTAGGGGGATAATTGCCAAGGTAGCCTGGGATGGGTGGGGGAGGAGGGATGAAAAAGGACACACTGCATTTTAAAACTTTAAGTCTTATTGAAGGCCAGCCTTCTGATGCTTGGGCGATCATCTGGGGTGGAGTGACTGGGTGGACGGAGGCCCCCCCACCGTGTTCTTGGGCGTCTTGGTGAGGAGGCTATGGAACTTGGGGAGAAGGGCTGTTGGTTAAACAGGGGCTGTAGCGGCGGTCTCTGCTCCTGCTGCCTTTCCTGCAGCTCAACCATACGCTGGAGCATATCAGTTTGATGCTCCAGCAGACGGAGCATTGACTCTTGCCGTCTGTCTGCAAGCTGACGCCACCTATCGTCTTCAGCCCGCCACTTGCTCTTTTCATCCCACCATTCAGCCCGCCACCTCTCCTCTCGTTCATGCTGTGCTTTTCTCATGTCCGACATTGACTGCCTCCACGCATTCTGCTGTGCTCTATCAGCGTGGGAGGACATCTGCAGCTCCGTGAACATATCGTCCCTTGTCCTCCGTTTTCTCTTTCTAATGTTCACTATCCTCTGCGAAGGAGAAACATTTGCAGCTGGTGGAGGAGAAGGGAGAGGTGGTTAAAAAAGACACATTTTAGAGAACAATGGGTACACTCTTTCATTACAAGGTCGCATATTTCGGCTTGCAGGCAGCCATGGTAGGCCACAGTATTTTGGCTTTTTTAACCTTCTTAACATGCGGGAAAGGTTGCAAACAGCAGCGCATTTCCCATATCAAGGATGAATTGGGTTGTCCATTTAAAATGGGTTTTCAATGTAAAAGGAGGGGCTGCGGTTTCCCGGTTAACATGCGGCACAAACCCAAGTAAACCACCCCCCACACACACACACACGATTCTCTGGGATGATCACTTCATCCCTCCCCTCCACCGCGTGGTTAACAGCGGGGAACATTTCTGTTCAGAAGAGCAGGAACGGGCGCCTCTGAATGTCCCCTTAATAAAATCACCGCATTTCAACCAGGTGACCGTGAATGATATCACTCTCCTGAGGATAACAAAGAGAGATTAGGAATGGATATTGTCTGCATGCCAGCAAACACCGGGAACATACGCTGCCATGCTTTGTTATGCAATGATTCCAGACTACGTGCTACTGGCCTGGCGTGGTGAAGTGTCCTACCATGGCAGACGGGATAAGGCAGCCCTCCCCAGAAACCTTTTGCAAAGGCTTTGGGAGTACATAAAGGAGAGCTTTCTGGAGATGTCCCTGGAGGATTTCCGCTTCATCCCCATACACGTTAACAGACTGTTCCAGTAGATGTACTGGCCGCGATTGCCAGGGCAAATTAATCATTAAACACGCTTGCTTTTAAACCATGTGTAATGTTTACAAATATTTACAAAGGTACACCAGAGGTCTCCTGTGTGCCCTGAGGGTCTTGGGTGAGTTTGGGGGTTACTGGTTCCAGGTCCAGGGTAACAGTTGGCTGTTGGGGAAACCGGTTTCTCTGCTTCCTTGCTGCTGTGAGCTACCTACAGTACCTCCATCCTCATCTTCCTCATTCCCCGAACCGTCTTCCCTGTGTGTTTCTCCAGTGAGAGAGTCATAGCACACGGTTGGGGTAGTGGTGGCTGCACCCCATAGAATGGCATGCAGCTCTGTGTAGAAGCTGCAAGTTTGTGGCTTTGTCCCGGACCTTCCGTTTGCTTCTCTGGCTTTGTGGTAAGCTTGCCGTAGCTCCTTAATTTTCACGCGGCACTGCTGTGTGTCCCTGTTATGGCCTCGGTCCTTCATGGCCTTTGGAGATATTTTCTAATACTTTGCCATTTCTTTTACTGCTACGGAGTTCAGCTATCACTGCTTCATCTCCCCATATGGCGAGCAGATCCCGTACCTCCCGTTGGGTCCATGCTGGAGCTCTTTTGCGATCCTGGGACTCCATCACGGTTACCTGTGGTGATGAGCTCTGCGTGGTCACCTGTGCTCTCCACGCTGAGCAAACAGGAAATGAAATTCAAACATTCACAGGTCTTTTCCTGTCTACCTGGTCAGTGCATCTGAGTTGAGAGTGCTGTCCAGAGCAGTCACAATGAAGCACTGTGGGATAACTCCCGGAGGCCAATAACGTCGAATTCCGTCCACACTACCCCAATTCCGACCCGCAAAGGCCGGTTTTATCGCTAATCCCCTCGTTGGAAGTGGTGTAAAGAAACCGATTTAAAGGACCCTTTAAGTCGAAAGAAAGGGCATCGTCGTGTGGACGTGTCCAGGCTTAATTCGATTTAACGCTGCTAAAGTCGACCTAAACCCATAGTGTAGACCAGGCCTAAGAGAAGATAGGAACAGACACAGGTCAGAGACTAGATTGCTAGATCGCACTGTTGCCAGATGACGGCAGGTGTATGTAATTGGAGACTCTTTACTGAGGAGATTGGACAGGCCTGTGACCAGGGCGGACCCGGAGAACAGAAGGGTGTGCTGTCTACCGGGTGCGAAGATACGCGATGTGGACCTGCGGTTGAAAAGGATCCTAAAAGGAGCAGGTAAGAACCCCTTGATAATCCTTCATGTAGGAACGAATGACACGGCTTGGTTCTCGTTAGAGAGAATCAAGGGAGATTATGCCAGGCTGGGGAAGACGCTTAAGGAGATAGAGGCTCAGATTATCTTTAGTGGGATTCTGCCTGTTCCTAGGGAAGGGCAGCAAAGGGCTGATCGGATTGTGAGAATAAATAGTTGGCTAAGAGAGTGGTGCTATAAGGAGGGCTTTGGGATGTATGGCCACTGGGAGGCTTTCGGGGACAGACAGCTGTTCTCGCGGGATTGACTTCACCTGAGTAGAGAAGGAAATAGACTTCTGGGAGGGAGGCTGGCTCATTTTATCAAAAGAGCTTTAAACTAGGACGTTTGGGGAGACGGTTAGGAGATGTACAGTTAATCTCCACGCCAGATTCCAACATTAAAATGGTGAGTGAGATAAGAGGAGATATAGCCAGGGAGATGAGATTGGACATAAGAAGGATAGGGGGGAAGGACACAAAGAGGCCTGTAACATATAGTGTTACTAATGGGAGACAGGCTAAACAACATACATTAGGGTGCTTATACACCAATGCGAGAAGCCTAGGTAATAAAATGGAGGAATTGGAGCTCTTGGTCCGAGAATTGCAACCGGATATCATAGGAATAACTGAAACGTGGTGGAACGGCAGTCACGACTGGAATACAGGTATGGAGGGGTATGCTCTATTTAGGAAAGACCGGAACAAAGGTAAAGGTGGCGGGGTGGCATTGTATGTCAATAGTGAGATAAGCTGTAAAGAAATAATAGTTGATGGACTAGATAACACGGAATCCGTCTGGGCAATACTCACACTGGGTAAAAGGACTACTAGAGCCTCCCCAGGGATAGTGCTTGGGGTGTGCTATAGACCGCCGGGATCGACCCAGGATATGGATAAAGAACTATTTTAATGTGTTTAGAGAAGTAAATACTAATAGGAACTGTGTAATTATGGGGGACTTTAACTTCCGGGATATAGATTGGGGAACAAACGCTAGTAGCAATAATAGGGCTCAGATGTTCCTAGATGTGCTTGCTGATCATTTCCTTCATCAAGTGGTAGCCGAACCGACGAGGGGGGAGGCCATTTTAGATTTGATTTTGGTGACTAGTGAGGACCTCGTTGAGAAAGTGGTAGTAGGGGACAACTTGGGCTCCAGCGATCATGAGCTAATCCGGTTTAAACTAAACGGAAGGAGTAACAGAATTAAATCAAAGACTAGGGTTTATAATTTTAAAAAGGCCAATTTTAACAAACTAAGGGGACTGGTAAGGGAAGTGGATTGGGCAAACATATTAATGAATCTTAAGGCAGATAAAGCCTGGGATTACTTTAAGATAAAGCTGCATGAGCTGTCAGAGGCCTGTATCCCAAAAAAGGGAAAAAGATTACTAAGCAAGAGATTTAGACCGAGCTGGATGAGCGACCGACTCAAAGGGGCAATTAGGAAAAAACAGAAAGCGTACAAAGAATGGAAGAGGGGAAGGATCAGTAAGGAAACTTACCTTAGTGAAGTCAGAGAATGTAGAGATAGAGTGAGAAAGGCCAAATGCCGTGTAGAGTTGGACCTAGCAAGGGGAATTAAAAGCAATAGTAAGAGGTTTTACAGCCATATAAATAGGAAGAAAGCAAAGAAGGAAGAAGTAGGACCGCTGAAGACTATAGCCGGAGAGGAGATTAAAGATAACCTAGGCATGGCGCAATATCTCAATGAATATTTTGCATTGGTGTTTAATGAGGCCAATGAAGGTATTAGGGATACTAGCACCATGACAGAGGGGCAAACGGAATGGGGGATTACCATATCCGAGGTAGAAACAAAGCTTGAACGCCTTAATGGGGCTAAGTCGGGAGGACCGGACGATCTTCATCCGAGAATATTGAAGGAATTAGCACGAGAAATAGCAGGCCCATTAGCGATAATATTTAATGAATCTGTAAACTCAGGGGTGGTTCCGTTAGACTGGAGAATAGCTAATGTGGTTCCTATTTTCAAGAAAGGGAAAAAACGTGATCCGGGTAACTACAGGCCTGTTAGTTTAACATCTGTAGTGTGCAAGGTGCTGGAGGAAATTCTGAAGGAGAAAGTAGTTGAGGACCTTGAGGTTAATGGCATGTGCGATAAATTACAACATGGTTTTACAAAGGGCAGATCGTGCCAAACGAATCTGATCTCCTTCTTCGAGAAAGTAACGGACTTATTAGATAAGGGAAATGCGGTGGACCTAATATACCTGGATTTCAGTAAAGCGTTTGATACTGTACCCCATGAGGAATTATTGGTTAAGCTGAAAAAGATGGGGATCGATATGAAAATCCAGAGGTGGATAAGGAATTGGTTAATGGGGAGAATGCAGCGGGTCATATTGAAGGGTGAACTGTCAGGTTGGAGGGAGGTTACCAGTGGAGTTCCTCAGGGTTCGGTTTTGGGACCCATTTTATTTAATCTATTTATAACTGACCTCGGAACCGATTGCAGGAGTGGACTGATAAAGTTTGCGGTTGATACGAAGGTGGGAGGTGTTGCCAATTCGGAGGAGGATAGGGATATTCTGCAGGGAGACTTGAATGAGCTTGTGAATTGGAGTATCAGAAATAGGATGAAATTTAATTGTGAAAAGTGTAAGGTGATGCATTTAGGGATGACTAACAACAATTTTAGTTACAAGCTGGCGACACATTGGTTAGAAGTAACGGAAGAGGAGAAGGACCTAGGGGTTCTTGTAGACCGGAGTATGACTATGAGTCCACAATGTGACGTGGCGGTGAAAAAAGCCAATGTGGTCTTGGGATGCATTAGGCGAGGTATATCTAGTAGGGATAAGGAGGTGCTGCTTCTGTTGTATAAGGCGCTGGTGAGACCTCATTTGGAGTACTGTGTGCAGTTCTGGTCTCCCATGTTTAAAAAAGATGAACTCAAATTGGAACGGGTGCAGAGAAGGGCCACTAGGATGATCAGAGGAATGGAAAACCTGTCGTATGAAAGGAGACTAGAGGAGCTCGGGTTGTTTAGTCTGACAAAACGAAGGCTGAGGGGGGATATGATTGCTCTCTTTAAATATATCAGAGGAATAAATACCAGGGAGGGAGAGGAATTATTCCAGCTTAGTACTAATGTGGACACAAGAACGAATGGATATAAACTGGCCGTGGGGAAGTTTAGGCTTGAAATTAGACGAAGGTTTCTGACCGTCAGAGGGGTGAAATATTGGAACAGCCTTCCGAGGGAAACGGTGGTGGCGAGGGACCTGTCTGGTTTTAAGATTAAATTAGATAAGTTTATGGAGGGAATGGTTTAATGGTAAAACATATTAGCTGAGGAATACCGAGCAATAGCAGGTAAATAGTATAATGGCTAACAAGGGTCAGGCTGGAGACTCTTGCCTACATGCTCGGGGTCTTACTGATCGCCATATTTGGGGTCGGGAAGGAATTTTCCTCCAGGGTAGATTGGCTGAGGCCCTGGAGGTTTTTCGCCTTCCTCCGCAGCATGGGGCAGGGATCGCTAGCAGGAGGGTTCTCTGCCAATTGAAGTCACCAAAACACAGGATTTGGGGACTTCATCAGCAGAGTCAAGGGAAGGGTAGGGACGGTTTTGTGGCCTGCAGCATGCAGAGGGTCAGACCAGATGATCATAATGGTCCCTTCTGACCTTAAAGTCTATGAGTCTATGAGTTGGCGGATGTGATTGCACAGCCCTTGGCCATTATCTTTGAAAACTCATGGCGATTGGAGGAGGTCCCGGATCACTGGAAAAAGACTAATGTAGTGCCCACCTTTTTAAAAGGGAAGGAGGAGGATCTGGGGAACTACAGGCCAATCAGCCTCACCTCAGTCCCTGGAAAAATCATGGAACTGGTCCTCAAGGAATCAATTCTGAAGCACTTAGAGGAGAGGAAAGTGATCAGGAACAGTCAGCATGGATTCACCAAGGTCAAGTCATGCCTGATTAACCTAATTGCCTTCTATGAGGAGATAACTGGGTCTGTGGATGAGAGGAAAGCAGTGGATGTGTTATTTCTTGACTTTAGCAAAGCTTTTGATACTGTCTCCCACAGTATTCTTGGCAGCAAGTTAAAGAAGTATGGGCTGGATGAATGGACTATACGGTGGATAGAAAACTGGCTAGATCATCGGACTCAACGGGTATTGATCAACGGCTCCATGTCTAGTTGGCAGCCGGTTTCAAGCGGAGTGCCCCAAGGGTTGGTCCTGGGGCTGGTTTTGTTTAATATCTTCATTAATGATCTAGAGGATGGGGTGGACTGCACTCTCAGCAAGTTTGCAGATGACAGCAAACTGGGAGGAGTGATAGATACGCTGGAGGGTAGGGATAGGATACAGAGGGACTTAGATAAATTAGAGGATTGGACCAAATGAAACCTGATGGGATTCAACAAGGACAAGTGCAGAGTCCTGCACTTAGGACAGAAGAATCCCATTCAGTCTTACAGACTAGGGACCGAATGGCTAGGCAGCAGTTCTGCAGAAAAGGACCTAGGGGTTACAGTGAATGAGAAGCTGGATATGAGTCAACAGTGTGCCCTTGTTGCCAAGAAGGCTAACGGCATTTTGGGCTGTATAAGTAGGGGCATTGCCAGCAGATCGAGTGATGTGGTCATTCCCCTCTATTCGACATTGGTGAGACCTCATCTGGAGTACTGTGTCCAGTTTTGGGCCCCACACTACAAGAGGGATGTGGAAAAATTGGAAAGAGTCCAGCGGAGGGCAACAAAAATGATTAGGGTCTGGAGCACATGACTTATGAGGAGAGGCTGAGGGAACTGGGATTGTTTAGTCTCCAGAAGAGAAGAATGAGAGGGGATTTGATAGCTGCTTTCAATTACCTGAAAGGGGGTTCCAAAGAGGATGGATCTAGACTGTTCTCAGTGGTACCTGATGAGAGAACAAGGTCTCAAGTTGCAGTGGGGGAGGTTTAGGTTGGATATTAGGAGAAGCTTTTTCACTAGGAGGATGGTGAAGCACTGGAATGGGTTACCTAGGGAGGTGGTGGAATCTCCTTCCTTAGAGGTTTTTAAGGTCAGGCTTGTCAAAACCCTGGTTGGGATGATTTAGTTGGGATTTAGTCCTGCTTTGAGCGGGGTGTTGGGCTAGATGACCTCCTGAGATCCCTTCCAACCCTGATATTCTATGATTCTATGATCCTTTGGGATTGGTAGAATTTTCAGTAATCCCCATCATGTTTAACTGGGCTATCTGGGAGGGAGCGCCAGGTTGGGTTGCTTCAAGGGATCTGTGCTTTGGCCTGTGTAGCCCAGTAAGGTATTGTAAAAGCTGTCTTATTGCTGGCTTGGTGAATGGAAGTATTGGAATATCCACCAATTTTGAGGATTGACTGCCCCATTCTTTGCAGTTTGCCTTAATTGAGCAATCTCAGTATGCCCCCACCCCCCAAGATCATGGTCCCAATTTCATCTATGCCTTGCCTGTGAGAAAAGTTTCATTCAGCGATCGCACCTCATTAAACATCAGAGAATCCACCCAGGTGTGAGAGACCCTAGGAATAGCTTGACTGCAGGAAAAGATTCAATCTGAACTCACACATCAGTGATCTGCACAACAGAGAGAACTTGAATGCCGGGGAAGCTTCATTTGGTGTTCCCAGAGTATCAGGCATCTGCAAATCAATGCAGGGAAGTGACTGCTGAGATGTTCTCAGTGTGGGAAATGCTCCAAGTGGAGCAAACGCCCTGTTGGACATTACAGACTCCTCCTCACAGCAGGAGAATTCTCTCAGGGCCCTGACTAGGGCTGGCCCTGGTGACAAACCCATTTCCTCATTCCCACACACATCAGGGGCATTTGGCTCCCAAGGATCCAGCTGCCCATGGCTGGGTTGAGGATCCAGGAGCAGCCGAACATCAGCTGGTCAGTGACCCTCTGGCTCTGCCTGGTCTAAGCAAACCCCAGGCAGAGGTGGCAAAGTCCCCATGAGCCCCTCCTCCCTGCTGCAGCCCTGGCTGCTGAGCTGCTGAGCCATAGGTCAGGGAAGGGGGAGAGAGAAACTCCTCCAGTCGCTCTCTCTGCCGGGCTGAAGTTCCCCCCTCTCCATTCCCCTCCTAGCCGGGATCTCCCTGGTATGGCGATGAGGAGAAGAACACTTGGACCAGGCCCCACCTTCACTCTAGACTCCTGTCCCCATTCCCTATCTTCCACCAGCCCCTGAGCTGGGGTCCCCCGCTGACCTGGAACTGTCCCCTGCAGGGGGAGTGTCCCTGGGACTGGTAACTCCTCCGCTTCCCGAATCCACCAGGACATTGGTCTCTGGGGGATCAAATGTTAAGGGTGCGGGGTGATGGGTTCTGGGGAGGACACTGGGGATTGAATGGCTGGGGCTGGTGGAGCTGGGAAGCAGGGGGAGCTGGGTGCTGGGCTATCAAGTGTTTGGGGATCATGGGATGAGAGGCGAGCGAGAGCCAAGGGGTAGCAACGTGCTGCTTCTCATCACTCACCCCCTCTGCCCCTTCTCCCTGCCTCCTCTGCATTCAGACAGCACTATTATCAGAGCCTGGTTTCCACAGGGCCTTTTCTTCTAAGCCTGGATTTCCCACCTCTGCTACAGCCTCTGAGAGGGAAGCAGCATTGCCTAGTTGATAGAGTTCTGGCCTGGGACTCAGAAGTCTACTGGGAATAAATGGGGAGTGATCATATCAGCCTCCTAGTGTCTGTCTAGAGCAGGAAAAGTGGTTGGGATTATCTAGGGCATCTCCTTTGTTCCTCCACCCCTTTTTCTAGTCTAAACTGACCCTTAGCAGTTTATTCCCATTTCCCATTAGCAAAGTGATTGTTAGAGTCACTAAGTGCCCCCTATGGAGTGAGATTGTCTCATTCCCAGACATCCTCACATTGCTCCAGATTATGCTGAAAAGCATTGAATTATTTTGTGTTGTTTCTCCCTTATACACCAGCATTCAAGAGATTCTAAAAGAGCTGGAGCAGGGATAATAAAATCATGTGTCAGAGTAGTAGCCGTGTTAGTCTGTATCCGCAAAAAGAAGAACAGGAGTACTTGTGGCACCTTAGAGACTAACAAATTTATTAGAGCATAAGCTTTCGTGGACTACAGCCCACTTCTTCGGATGCATAATCATGTGGTGTTTTACCTTCTGGGTTATTGCAGAGGGATGGGTTGAGTCTGGGGGATTCCCTGCTGCCCTCCTCAACCTTACACGTCTTTCCTTGAGCAGCCTCTGCCCAAGCCATGGAGAGTTTATCGTTTTCCCATTCTACCTCTCCACCTTCATGTGTGTCATTTACCACAGTGTCCTTTTCCACCATGCTTAGGAATCAGGGTTTGATTTCTTTGATCCTCAGTCAGGCCCCTGAGCACTTGAGATGAAAATATCACATTCCTGAATGGGGAATTCAAATGAACCCCAAAGCTAAAGTGGCATCTGGAGATTTTCCAGCCAAATCCAGATAATTTGTAGATAGGAAGTTTTTGGTGAGGTTTATCTTTTTTCCCTCTCTTTTTTTCCATTACGATGATGCTAAAACTTTTATCAATAACACAGCCAAATAATGCGGCAGTGCTGAGTAAAGTGGTTTTAGCCTGTTCAGAAGGAAATGGGTAAAATTGTTCTCCAGTTTTTGAGTCTTAAGATTCTCTGGGATTTCACTTCATGAACAGGAAAGTGGTTTGTAGCCCACCTTGGTTTGTGGGTTTTTTTCTTCTTTTTGGTGAAGGCTGTTCTGCCACGTATTTTGATATTAAATTAGTTTGACAGGATGTAACTCAGATTTATTGGGGACTTCAAAAGACAAATGATCACTTGCCAGAATGGTCCTTTCTGATTTTCATTTCACATTTCCCTAGCTTTTGTCATGAGATTTTCTTGTCCTTTGAACAACGAAAATGATCAGTATCTAGCCTCAAAAACATTTGCGGACGAGTGCTGGATGTGCACTCTGGGAATCAGAGACTGAAATGGAGAAGGAAGTTACTGCCTGATCCCTGCAGAGATCTGAGATACAATCAGGATGGGGAGAGAGTGGGTGGGTGGACAGGGCCTTGAAAGGGCACTATACCATTATCTGATTAAAATATGACCATGTAGATCATTGTTGCTACCATTGTTATATAATCAGTGAATCTTATACAAAGTGTCCTGAGTAAGGTGTCAATGGAGAGGGTATGATTTCCTGAATATGATTATGCTATTTGTATGTATGTACCATTTTTGTATTTAAGATTATGACTACTGGCTGTATACCTGTATTTCAAAAATGTTTGCTCCTGGGTAACACCCAAAAGGTTTTTCACCTGCACATCTTGGAGGAATTATTCAAGTTCAGTGGCCCATCAAAAGAACACTTAACTCACAATGGCAGATGCCCACCTACGCTGCACAGACTTTCCTGTGAACGTTCCATCTGAAGTATAGGTAATGGCCTGTACTGTGAGTGACTGAATGAAATCAGACATGGACATGTGACTTGCCCATGTGACTCCAAACACCTCTTGTTTCTGTGTTTTTTCACAGTGAGAACAATGGGGTTCCCTTCACTTGAGAGAAGCTATAAAAGGCACTGGAAACATCTCCGTTTTGCCTTTTTCCTGCTCAAACCTCTGGACTATGGACTTATATTAATGGGAGCATTCTAACCAAAGGACTGATGACTTTCCAATGATTCGGAAGCCACCAGAGACTTGATTTAAGCTGGCCATTTATTCCAACACTGCTACAAGCCTGAGCCAAGAACTTTGCATTTATTGTATGTATTTGATTCCTTTAATAAATTTTAACTCTCACCTTTCTTTCTTTTTCATAAATAAGCCTTTAGATTTTAGATACTAAAGGATTGGCAACAGTGTGATTATTGGGTAAGATCTGAGTTATATATTGACATGGGTGTGTGGCTGGTCCTTTGGGATCAGAAGAACCTGCTGTTTCATGAAATTGGTTGTAAATAACCAATCATTAAGTTCAGAGTTTGTGGTGGTGATATAAGAGCTGGAATGCCTAAGGAAATGGCTTTTTGGATGTCTTGTTCGCCAGTGTGGTGAAACAGAAGTTTACTTTTGTTGCTGGTTTGATATATGTCATGGGAGAATAATCACCAGTTTTGCAGTGTGTCTGCCCCATTCCTCAGCAATTTATCCTGAATTTGGTATTTTCAGTTGTGACCCATGGAGGCACTGTTACAGGCAGTTTGTTCTTGCGAGCCAGAGAGCTGAGGCTGAGAACTGTGAACTCACTTCACATGTCCCAGAGAGAGAGGAAATGTCCTACGAGTGCTGTGTGAAGTCGTCCTTGAACTCTAAAGTGCTACCAATGAAGTCCCAATAGGATTGATGTGGAGAGGGGTTGGCGTCTTCCCATTGCTGAGAGGAGGAGGGAGGGCAAATGCCTCTTGCATGGATTGTTAGCGCTTTTCTACCAGCTTTCAAATGTTCCTCTTCCCTGGGGCATGTGTGTGGCTGGAGCAGCAACATACTGGGTGGGTATGAAATGCACCGTGTGGGGATTGGGCGTTGGATGGAGATGCGGGGGGGGGGGGGGGGGGATTTAGCTTTTATTTCTTGCTTTGAAAAGAATAAAGTAAAATTTAATTTCTCAAACTCTCAATGTCCCTTGTCTTCAATAATGGGAGGTAGGGGAAATGGTCTTTAATGGACTCCGAGATTGTCTGGCTGTCACCCATTGATGCAGCTGGGGAAAAGGCTGCTATCATTCTGGAGTGTATTAATGTGAGTGTTGTATGTCAGTTGCGGGAGATCGTTGTCCCGCTCTGCTCGGCCCTGGGGAGGCCTCAGCTGGAGTCCTGTGTCCAGTTCTGGGCATCACACTTTAGGAAAGATGAGGACAAATTGGATCAAGTCCTGAGGAGAGCAACAAAAATGGAAAAAGGTTTAGAAAACCCAACCTGTGGAGGAAGGTTAAAAGAAGTGGGTCTATCAGTCTTGAGAAAAGCAGACTGGGGATGGTCTGCAGCTATGCTAAGGGCTGGGGATCAGCTGTGACTGGGGATCAGTTGTGCTCCATGACCACTGAAGGTAGGAGGAGAAGTAAAAAGTGTTAAACTGCAGGAAGGGAGATTTAGGTTAGAGGTTATGAAAACTTTCAACCATGTGGGTATTTAAGCTCTGGAATAGACTCCAAGGGAGCTTTTGGAATCCCCAGCATTGGAGGGGGTGGATTGTTTGTTTTATTTTGTTTTTTTAAGCCCCTTGGAGGTGTTCTTTTGCCATCCTTGAGCTCCATAGACTGCAAGTTATGTCTGTGATGTTTTCTCAGGGAGACCCGGACTGTGAATCTCGTTACCCCCCTGCCTCAGTGCGAGGGGGACGTCCGTCTGCTGAACTGGGTGTCAGTTCCCTGTCACCTCCAGCCTTTAGCTCCCCAGACAAACTGCCCAAGGCTCTGCCAGTCCTTACTTTGCCTTGCAAGTTAACACTAGGCACAACCTTGTCTTGGAGCTTCTCCATCATGTCCTTCTCTAGTGTCCAGCTCCTCTCCACTGGACACTCAAATTCCCAGGTAAGCTGACCCCAAGGGACTATACCAACTTGTTGGATTCAACTGAGGATCAGACCCAATATAACATCACAGCTCTGAGATATAGTTTTAGTGAAAACAAACAGGAGTTTATCAACTAAGATCTAAGAGATAATGAGTGAAGAAATAAGACCAACAGGTTACACATTGAACACCAGGTATAATAAGATTCAGACAGTCTGAGTTTAACAAGTAAAATCCATGGCTAAAGCATTCTCCCAGGGTCACCAGCCACCTTTGTTGGGATCCCCCTTTTCATGAATGCAAAACGCACTCTCCCGTTTGCTGCCTGAAGGATTGCAGGGTGCGGTTTTTGTGCCCCAGTTATAGTCCAGTAAACCACTGATGTGCCCCCCCCCCATTGTTTGTTCTCCAGTGTGGTCTTTCTGTTGGTCCTATATGCAAACTGGGCCTCCAATGTGTTCACCTACAATGCTTCATATGAATGGGGGAGACAAATGAGTAGGTATCCCTTTGTCTGGCAAACCATATTTCTCACCCCTGCTTTGATTCAGACGTTAAAACATATGTCCCAGAATATAAACGAAGTTCCTTAAAGATCATCTGCCCACACTTCTTGTAAGGCTCATAAGGAACAATGTGACATGAGCCTTTATTAGCGACCTCACGGCAGCACTTTAACATGCCTTGTGTGGTCGCGGTGCAGTGCTGGGAAAGAGCTCTCCCAGCGCTCTAAAAAAACCCACCTCCACGAGGGGCCGAGCTACCAGCCCTGGTGCACTGTCCACACTGGTGCTTTACAGCACTGCAACTTGCTGCGCTCGGGGGTGTTTTTTCCCAACCCGAGCGAGACAGTTGCAGCACAGTAAATTGCCATTATAGACAAGCCCTTAGTGACTCTAACAATCACTCTGCTAACGGGGGACTGTAATAAACCACTAAGGGTCAGTCTAGACTAGAAAAGGGGGAGGAGGAACAAAGGAGATGCACTAGCTAATCCCAACCACTTTTCCTGCCCTAGACAGACACTCAGAGGCTGATATCACTCCCCATTTATTCCCTCTCTGGAAGGCACAGATTTGTCTCAGGACACCCCACAAGCTGCTGGCAGAGTTGGGAGTAGAGCTTAGGTCTCCTGAGTCCCAGGCCAGTGCTGCTTCCCTCTCAGAGGCTGATGTTGTGTAGCAGAGGTTGGAAATCCAGGCTTCCAAGAAAAGGCCCTGTGGAACCCATCTCTCCTAAAGGTGCTTTCTGAATGGGCAGGGAGAATGGGCAGAGGGGAGTGACTGGGGTTCTAGTTGGGAGTCAGCTATGGTCACTTAACTAGGGTGAACTGCAAAGAATGGGCAGAAAATCTTCATCGAGCTGGTGGATATTCCAATACTTAGATTTACCAAGCCAGCATAAAACAGCTTCTTTATTACCTTACTGGTTACTCAGAAGTCCAAACAACATAGTTTCCTTAAAGTGATTCAGCCACAGCCCTCCTTCCAGGTACCCACATCAAATATGATGAAAATGTCTGTAAATCTTATCTCATCATATAAAACAAAAGATTCTACCAATCCCGGAGGATCAGATACATTACCTCCCAGGTTAAAGAATTATTTTGATTTTAACCAAATACACGCTACAGCCAATTCTTATTAACTAAACTAAAATTTATTAAAAAACAAAAGAGTATGGTTAAAAGATCCATATACATACAGACATGAATTCAATGTATTGAGGTGCAGATTCATAGCAAAGATGTTGAGCTTTGTAGTTACAAAGAGTTCTTTCAGAAATAGTTCATAGGTTATAGTCCAATATCCAAATCTCATATTCAGGGCATACCAGCATAACTGGGACCTCAGTCTTGCGACTCAAACGTCCCCTGATGAAGCCTAAGCAGATCTAAGATGACAGAATCAGGACCAAGGATCTTTTCTACAATGTCATGTCTTCTTGACAAGTTGGAGTTCCTCCCGGAACAAAAGGTAATTAGCAGACTTTGAAGGAGGTACTTAGCTATAGAATTAACGTAAGGCCATTTGCTTGTTCCTCCACCATTCACAGATTATTTGCTATACATTGCAAAGAGAGATGGTGTAGTAGTTCCGGGGTGGGGCTCGTCCCTCCCAGGGGCGCCTGGGACCAGGCCGCCCTGCTACAGATGGATACAGAGATATTTCGTGTTTACAATTCATTTACATGATAGGATGTTCTTTAGATCTCTGACCTATCAGAATCCAGCACAGACAGGGACTGTTGTTGACTATTGATTACATTGTGGACCCTACTCATACGTATGTAAATACACAAAAAAAACCCAAACATTATCTCCCCACATGTCTTTTGAGGGTTATTTATTTTGCAGGATGTTTAACCCTTTCTAGCCATGCATCACACCCCTAAGGTGAGAAAGGTGTGGAAGGTGAAATAAGAGCTCCTGGATACACCTTAAGGACCTTCCAACATTGATATGAGCTGTGTTTATATGAATTCTTTGTAAGGCCAAGTTATTGAGGCATGCTTTGGCCCCAGCCAGGAACTTAGTCCCTACCTTGTGAAACACTTTAGTGATTCCAGGGTTTTGTCTGTGTGTTGACTTAACATAGCCATTGATGTTCTTCAGAGAGCACCTACTCTGGCCTTCAGCCATGAAGGCTGTGAGGTGTTGTATCTCATTTTCCCCTTTTGCACAGCAGTTCAAGCTTGTAGTGGTTTTTCTGCTGTGTACTGTTTCAAGATTAGATACGGGCACTAACTGTGAAATATCAGTATCATCGGGCCTTTTTCACATAAAATGTGTTGTCATGTAATGAAACAGTATAACCATGAAAAAAGAACAGGAGTACTTGTGGCACCTTAGGCCATGTCTACACTACGAGAGTAGTTCGATTTTACTTAAATCGAATTTTTGGAATCGATATTGCAAAGTCGAACGTGTGTGTCCACACTAAGGACAGTAATTCGACTTTGTGAGTCCACACTAACGGGGAAAGCGTCGACATTCGAAGCGGTGCACTGTGGTCAGCTATCCCACAGTTCCCGCAGTCCCCGCTGCCCATTGGAATTCTGGGTGTAGCCGCAAAAGCCTTCTGGGTAAAAAAAATGTGTCCAGGGTGCTTTTGGGTAACTGTCGTCATCCGTCCATCACTCCCGCCCTCCCTCCCTGAAAGCGCCGGCGGGAAATCAGTTCGCGCACTTTTCTAGTCAGTGACAGCGCGGACGCCACAGCACTGCGAGCATGGAGCACGCTGCGACCATCGCTGCAGTTGTGGCCGCTCTCAACGCCTCACAGCTTATCATACACCTTTCCCTGAGGCAGATGCAGATAAGTCAGGCGAGGAGGCTACGGCACCGCGGTGAGGGCCTGAAGTCTGAGAGTAGCACAGACCTCTCAGAAAGCACGGGACCCAGCGCCGAGGACATCACGGTGGCAATGGGTCATGTTGATGCCGTGGAATGGCGATTCTGGGCACGGGAAACAAGCACTGAGTGGTGGGACCGCATAGTGCTGCAGGTCTGGGATGAATCCCAGTGGCTGCGAAACTTTCGCATGCAGAAGGGAACTTTCCTGGAACTTTGTGAGTTGCTGTCCCCTGCCCTGAAGCGCAATGACACCCGGATGCGAGCAGCCCTGACTGTCCAGAAGCGAGTGGCGATAGCCCTCTGGAAGCTTGCAACGCCAGACAGATACCGGTCAGTCGCGAACCAGTTTGGGGTGGGCAAATCTACCGTGGGGGTTGTTGTGATGCAAGTAGCCAAGGCAATCGTTGATGTACTGCTGCCAAAGATAGTGACCCTGGGAAACGTGGAGGCGATCATAGATGGCTTCGCAGCGATGGGATTCCCAAACTGTGGTGGGGCCATAGATGGAACTCACATCCCTATCCTGGCACCGGACCACCAGGCCAGCCAGTACATTAACAGAAAGGGCTACTTTTCCATGGTGCTGCAAGCACTGGTGGAGCACAGGGGACGTTTTACCAACATCTACGTCGGATGGCCGGGCAAGGTTCATGACGCTCGTGTTTTCAGGAACTCTGGTCTGTTTAGACGGCTGCAGCAAGGTATTTACTTCCCGGACCACAAAATAACTGTTGGGGATGTGGAGATGCCTATAGTCATCCTCGGGGACCCAGCCTACCCGCTAATGCCCTGGCTCATGAAGCCCTATACTGGCGCCCTGGACAGTGAAAAAGAACTCTTCAACTACCGGCTGAGCAAGTGCAGAATGGTGGTGGAGTGTGCTTTTGGCCGTCTCAAGGGGAGATGGAGAAGCTTACTGACTCGAGAAGCTTACTGACTCGCTGTGATCTCAGCGAAACCAATATCCCCATTGTTATAGCAGCTTGCTGTGTGCTCCACAATCTCTGTGAGAGCAAGGGGGAGACCTTTATGGCGGGGTGGGAGGTTGAGGCAAATAGCCTGGCTTCTGATTACGCACAGCCAGACAGCCGGGCGATTAGAAGAGACCAGCGGGACGCGCTATGCATCCGGGAGGCTTTGAAAGCTAGGTTCCTGAGTGAGCAGGGTAACCTGTGACTTTTAAGTTTGTGTACAGAGAAGCTGAACCTGCCCCCGTGTCTTTACCCAGTTAATGTTGACTATCCTCTCCAGTTACATACCCCCTTCACCCCCTTCCAACACATGTTTCGAAATAAAATCAGTTCTACTTTGTTAATGAACACCGTTTTCTTTACTACTGTTTTCGCGGGAATGTTTTAAAACTGGGACGCAGACTGTGGTGGGGAGGGGGTGTAGTGTAGTGACGCTAATGAAGCTTCTAAACTCAAGGATTGACAGGTTCCGCTGTGGTGGGCTGCTTGTTTCAACGGAGCCTGTCACCCCTACTGATCGGGACTGTGTGTATGGGGGGGCTATGTGACTTTGTGGCAGGGGGAGGACGGTTACAGATCTCCTGCTGCGTGGCTCTGTGATCCTGCATAAGGTCCGCCGCTTACGATCTGTAACTGCCCTCCCCCGCCACAAAGTCACAGAGCAACCCACCCCCCACCACATAACACGAAAACCACCTCCCAGACTGACCAGGGTAACTAGTAACTGCACTGTGTATGTGCCCGGCTGCTGTACCTGCCCCCGCCTATGTACCCTGCCAAAGGTGACTGTCCTGTCCAATTACCAACCGCCTTTCCCCTCCTCCTCCAAAAGAACATGATGGAAACAGTAGTTAACAGAAACGTATTTTTTATTATCAACTACACATGTTAGTGGGAGGTGAAACTTGGACGGGGGCTTGTGTCAGGCGGGAAGGAAAGAACTTGTCAAATTTTGGGGAATGAGAGCCTTCTGCTACTAGTGCTCTCTGCAGGGGTGGAGTGAGAGTTAGCACGGACTCTGCCGCCCCTCCTTCTTTGGACTTTGGGTGAGGTGGGTATGGGACTTGGTGGCGGGGGAGGGCGGTTAGAGATAGACTGCAGCGGGGCTCTGTCCTCCTGCCTCCGTTCCTGCAGAACATCCACAAGGCGCCGGAGCGTGTCCGTTTGCTCCCTCAGTAGTCCAAGCAGCCTTTGAGTCGCCTGCTGGTCTTCCTGCCGCCACCTCTCCTCCCGATCCATGTGTGCTTGGTGCATTTGGGACAAGTTCTCCCGCCACTGGGTCTGCTGTGCTGCCTGGGCTCGGGAGCAGGCCATAATCTCCAAGAACATGTCCTCCCGTGTCCTCTTCTTCCTACGCCTAATCTGCGCTAGCCTCTGGGAGTGTGATGCCAGGCTAGGTTGTGAGACAGTCGCAGATGTGGCTGTGGGAATGGGAAAAAGGGAGTGAATTCCTCAGAAAGATAAATGTAGTTGTGAACAA
Source organism: Malaclemys terrapin pileata (assembly GCF_027887155.1). Lineage (NCBI taxonomy): Eukaryota > Metazoa > Chordata > Testudines > Emydidae > Malaclemys > Malaclemys terrapin. The sequence goes on along the minus strand of NC_071517.1, from coordinate 39,538,023 downwards.
AGAACATAGTCTTTCTCTGTGAACAAGACCATGCACAGCACCTATCACATGCGCACTCAGCACAAGGTCGAATTCTCGGCCTTCGCATTCAGTGCCTGGGGTCTTGCACAGCACATTTGAGAAGCGGGGCAGCACAATGGAATTTCTGTTGCAGGCAGACATGGTAAGCCGTAGACTTGTGGCAGCTTAAAACTTTAATATTAGCACTGGCCTCATTTCACATTGAAAGCAATGCCAGTCCCTGCTGCCAGCAATCCGGCAAGCAGGAACTCTGCCCCGTCCCACCCCCTCGCGGCTGTCCCCGGGAACGATCCCTGTAGGCTGCCCCTCTCCCGCCTCCACCGCGTGGCTGCAAACCAGCGGTTACAGTACTGTAAAGGAACGGGCAAGCAGTCCCAACACTAACATTCCCCTACCTAATTCAAAGCAGGTCACCATGAGCAACATCACCCTGATGAGGATCTCTGACAGCGAGAAAGAGAGAATGCTCCGGGAAAGCCTCCAAAGACCAGGGCCGTATGCCGCCCTGCTGTGCAGAGCAATGATTCCCGAGTACTTGATTGTCTCGTGGCGCGGCAACGTGTCGTACTACGGAGGACCCAATAAGGCCGCTCTCCCCAGGAACCTGATGCAACGGCTTTCCAATTACCTCCAGGAGAGCTTCATCGAGATGTCCCAGGAGGATTTCTGCTCTATCCCCGGACATATAGACCGCATTTTACTGTAGCTGCAGTAGCAGGGACTAAACAGTAGAGTGGCTTGGCAGGACAATCATGCAAAACCAGACATTGCTAGATTTTTTTTCAATAGTTGCACTGCCCATGACTGAACCGTTAAGCGCCTAGGGCAAACTAATCATGAGAAACCCATTTTTTTATTGTTAATATTCCTGTTCTGTTAAAAATAAATGTTTAGATGTTTACAACACTTACTGGCTGATCCTTCCCCAGATTCTGTGTCCGGGATAACGGCTGGGGACGGTTGGTAGGGGGTCTCTGTAAGGGTGATGAAGAGATCCTGGCTGTCAGGGAAATCAGCGTTGTGAGCGCTGCCGACTGCCTCGTCCTCCTCATTTCCTTCCTCATCTTCCCCGTCCCCTAACATGTCCGAGGAACCGGCCGTGGACAATATCCCATCCTCAGAGTCCACGGTCAGTGGTGGGGTAGTGGTGGCGGCCGCACCGAGGATGGAATGCAGTGCCTCGTAGAAACGGGATGTCTGGGGATGGGATCCGGAGCGTCCGTTTGCCTCTTTGGTCTTCTGGTAGCCTTGTCTCAGCTCCTTGATTTTCACGCGGCACTGCGTTGCATCCCGGCTGTATCCTCTCTCTGACATGTCTTTAGAGATCTTCTCATAGATCTTTGCATTCCGTTTCTTGGAGCGCAGCTCGGAAAGCACGGACTCATCGCCCCACACAGCGATGAGATCCAAGACTTCCCGATCAGTCCATGCTGGGGCCCTCTTTCTATTCTGAGATTGCACGGCCATCACTGCTGGAGAGCTCTGCATCGTTGCCAGTGCTGCTGAGCTCGCCACGATGTCCAGACAGGAAATGAGATTCAAACTGGCCAGACAGGAAAAGGAATTCAAATTCAAATTTTCCCGGGGCTTTTCCTGTGTGGCTGGTCAGAGCATCCGAGCTCGTACTGCTGTCCAGAGCGTCAACAGAGTGGTGCACTCTGGGATAGCTCCTGGAGCTATTTGCGTCGATTTCCATCCACACCTAGCCTAATTCGACATGGCCATGTCGAATTTAGCGCTACTCCCCTCGTCGGGGAGGAGTACAGAAGTCGAATTTAAGAGACCTCTATATCGAACTAAATAGCATCGCGGTGTGGACGGGTGCAGGGTTAATTCGATGGAACAGCGCTAACTTCGACATAAACGCCTAGTGTAGACCAGGCCTTAGAGACTAACAAATTTATTAGAGCATAAGCTTTCGTGGACTACAGCCCACTTCTTCGGATGCATACAGAGTGGAATCCGAAGAAGTGGGCTGTAGTCCACGAAAGCTTATGCTCTAATAAATGTGTTAGTCTCTAAGGTGCCACAAGTACTCCTGTTCTTTTTGCGGATACAGACTAACACGGCTGCTACTCTGAAAAGTATAACCATGAAGGTTTTTACAACATAATGAGTTCCTATGTATCACTCCTAACATGTTCAAGGGTTTTTCCAAAAAAACGTGCATATTGTTAGCATTAGCATTAACATTAACAACAAATTTAGTACAAGTGTATATTCACAATCATTTTTGTAATCCCTTTGGCTCACTATCACTGGGGTTTTGGCATTTTAGGGTTAACCTGTCTTTATTCGCATGATAATTTTTTTCCCTTTCTCCTGTTCCTGAGGGTCAAAATCTGAACTCTTTTGTGTAACAGAATCCACTGGCTGACTGGTGAATCCTCTTTGCTAATGGCTATGGCAAGTCTTTCTCCCCCCAGTCAACCAGGTAATTTATATCAACACAGACACTAGCTAGTTTACTAGTTTTCAGATCCTCAAGCTTTACCAATTCAAAGGCTGGACTCTGTGTTAAAGAGATACTAGCCATTTTCACTAGCATGTTAGTCTCAAGGTTCTTTTGTCCTTCCATTACCAACCTCTGCTTCCACATGGAATCAGGTGTCAAGTCCACTAAGAGACTAAAAGTCATATTCAAATTGTCTAGAGATGAGAGTTTGCTGCTCTCCCCTGCATCCTTGTGGATTCAGTTATAAGGCTGTTCAGCTCTGAAAAATCAGGAACCCAAACTTTCCTCCGTACCTGAGACACAGACTGAGAATCAACATGGAAACATTAATGTTCCAACAACACTGTCTCCCCAACAAGCTGGCTAAGCTTACAGGGTTGTTTAAACTCCCTAAATTTTTTTTCATAAGAAATCTTTTCCAAGCTATGCACAGTGAGTCCTTCTGAAGCAAGGCCAGTGGATTCATACAGCTTTGAAAGATTCTGGTCATTAGGCACTGTAGCGAGGCGGTGTGGTTCCCTGCCACCCCAGAGAGGGACGAGCATCTCCGGACACCAAAGTGGGCAGAGCCAGCGAATCCTGCGCCCGTCCCGCAGAGGTCAAAGCACAGGACAGGAAGCATAAAAGCCCAACCCCAGAGCTCACTAGAGGAGCAGTCGCCAGAGAGGCCAGATGCCTGTGGCCTAGCTCCTGGTTGGGAGACCCCACAACCGGCGGCGGACCCGAAGACTGGCCTGAGCTGCCGACACCTGACGCTGACCAAAGCCTGGAGGAGCTGCCAAGCCTGCCCGCCGCCAGTCACCCAGAGGAACTGCCAAGCCTACCCCTTGCCAGTTACCCAGAGGAGCTGCCAAGCCTACCCCCTCGCCGGTTACCCTGAGGAGCCCATGGTGCTTGACCCCCTGGAGGGACATCATCCGGAGCCAGGTACCTCTAGATGCGGAGTTAGGAAGTAGCCTGGGGGCAGCCAACCCTAGTCTGGCTGCAGCACTGCCAGAGCCTACACCAGTGTGTTGTGACCAGGATCCCCCCCGACTCACTCAGCAGCCGGCCTTCGAACCGGAGAGCTCCAGACCCAACTGCTCATGCCTCAATGTCACCGACGAGCCATAATGAAACTCGCCTGTGACATCCCGACTGTAGGGCACTGGGGCTGTGAAAAGACCCTCGCCCAAATTCTGACGCAGTTCCTCTGGCCCGGTGTGCACCAGGAGGTGAGGAACTACTGTAGTGGGGGGCTGGGAGTTCTGGGGGGGGCTGTCAGGGGGCAGGAGTGGGGAGAGGGATCGGAGCAGTCAGGGGACAGGGAGCAGAGGGGTTTAGATGGGTTGGGAGTTCTGGGGGGGGGCTGTCAGGGGGTGGGGAGTGGTTGGATGGGGCGTGGGAGTCCCAGGGGTCTGTCTGGGGGTGGGGGTGTGGATAAGGGTTGGGGCAGTCAGGGGACAAGAGGCAGGGAGGCTTAGATAGGGAGTGGAGTCCTGGGGGGCAGTTAGGGGCAGGGGTCCCAGGAGGGGGCAGTCAGGGGACAAGGAACGGGGGGGTTGGGGGTTCGGGGGGGGAGTGGGAGGGGCAGGGGCGGGGCTAGGGCGGGGCTCCTCCCGTCCTCTTTTTTGCTTGCTGAAATATGGTAACCCTATATAATGGGCTGTTGCTGGATGATGGTGATGGTTGGGATGGGGTCGGGGAGGTGCCCGGCCCCTCCCTTACCATGTTTCTTACCCCCTCTCCCAGACCCTCAGCGCTTCGCATCCAGGACGCCGGGGGATGGGATGGGGGAAGACGGAGGCGGGGGGAGCCTCCGACATACATGAGGCCTTTGGGGCCCCCAGGGCCTGGGGCAAATTCCCCCACCCCCCCGGCAGCCCTGCTGAATAGTGGTGACTGGGAGTGGTGGGGGGAAGTGTAGCAGATACCAATTTGAGGTGAGTATTCTCTTGGCCAGATCCTACTGGGTTTATGGTGCTTTGTGCTATGGACTGGAGCAAAGTGGCTGGTGAATAACCAAGAATCTGATTAATAATTATTTTCTAAATTCAGCTTTTTTCTTTCTCTCTCTCTGAATTATCACTAATTCAAAATAGTAGTGTGCAAGTTGACTGGATAATGGTAATAGCATAATCTCTTATTATAACATTGTAAACCCTACTACCTGATTTTTAGATTAAACACTTACTATACATAATACAAGAAATCCCTGATGTTAGAACCTGGCTATGCTGCTGCTGTAGAGGGCTCATCACCCAGCAGCTGGGGGCCACCATGTGGGCTCGGCAGGGTTGCTGGCCAAGGGAGCCAACGGGTGTGGGTGGGATCTCGGGAGTCATGTCCCAGGGATCTGCCCCACTCCCCAGCATTGCTCCAGCTCTGAGCTGTCTCCACTGCCTGGGACCTGTGGAGCCCCACCTACCTCCCAAGGGAAAGAGCCCCCTGGACTGGTGCAGAGGCTGGGCCAGTCTCAGCCAGTCACAGCGGACGGCGGGGGGTGGCGGGGAGGCTCAGCTGGGTCCTGTCTGGCATGTGGGTCCTGAGGGAGCCTGGCCTGGGTAGGCTCTGCTCCTGCTCCAGCCTGGCTGATTGCACCCCCAAGGGGCCGGAGTTATCCTGCCCCAGGACCAGCTCTGGCTGCGCTACCGGCTCAGCCTGGCAGACACAGTCACCTCCCATCAGGGCCGGGTATTGTGGCTGGGGGTTAGGGTGTGGGAGAGTAGGTCTCTAGTGGGTCTGGGGGGGGTGCTGTGCAGTGGGGGGTGGGGAGATCTGTGTGTGTTGGGGCACTGGGAAGTGTGCAGGGGTCTGGGTGGGGCACTGTGCAGTTGTGGCAGTGGGGCGGTGGGGGGCACTGAGCAGTGAGGGAATCTGTGGGGGGGCTCTGGGCGGGGAGGGGCAGGGCACTGTGCAGTTGTGGGAGGGCTGTGGGGGGTCTACAGCTAGGGGGCACTGTGCAGTGAGAGGATCTGGGGGGGGTTCAGAGTGGTCTGTGGGAGAGCACGGGGCATGGGGGTTTGTGGGGGTCTTTTCACGTATTCACACAAAAAAACGTGAAACAGTGCGCCTCAATTGACCAATAGATCAATTTGGCACATTAGCCAGGAGGAAGCAGACCGTGAGTGTTTTTGACCACAAACCCCATCCCTCCTGATTCGCAACCCCATGGACCAGTGACAGGTGCATGAGCAGACAAGTCATTGGAAATAAGGAAGGCGGAAGCCAGTGGAAAAAATGAAAGGGGCCACTCTGGTCCCACCTTGGGCTCAGGGGCATGCTCTGTACCCCCAAAGCTTACCTCCCTGGCAGGACCCAGCTGAGCTTCCCACACTGTCCCCCTCCCCCAGCCGTCCTCTGGGACTGGCTGAGACTGGCCCAGCCTCTGCACCAATCCCAGGTGGCTCTTTCCCTGGGGAGGCAGGTGGGGCCCCACAGGTCCCAGGCAGTGGAGACAGCTCAGAGCTGGAGCAGTGCTGGGGAGTGGGGCATATCCCTGGGACATGACTCCTGAGATCCCACCCACACCCATTGGCCCCGTGGCCAGCAGCCCTGCCGAGCCCACATGGTGGTCCCCAGCTGCTGGGTGATGAGCCCCCTACAGCAGCGGCATAGCCAGGTTCTAACATCAGGGATTTCTTGTATTATGTATAGTAAGTGTATTATATAAAAAACAGGTAGTAGGGTTTACAATGTTCTAACAAGAGATTATGCTATTATCATTATCCAGTCAACTTGCACACCACTATTTTGAATTAGTGATAATTCACAGAGAGAGAAAGAAGAAAGCTGAATTTAGAGAATAATTATTTAACAGATTCTTGGTTATTCACTCCAGTCCATAGCACACAGCACCATAACCCAGTAGAATCTGGCCAAGAGAATATTCACCTCAAATTGTCATCTGCTACACTCCCCCCGCCCCCCCAGCCCATTCCCAGTCACCACTATTCAGCAGGTCTGCCCAGAGGGGGGGGGCAAGTGGGGCAATTTGCCCCAGGCCCGGAGTATGTCGGAGACTCCCCACACTTCCGTCTTCCCCCATCCCATCCCCCGGCGTCCTGAATGTGGCACGCTGAGGCTCCGGTAGAGGGGGTAAGCGGCATGGTAAGGGAGGGGCCGGACAACCCCCTGACCCCATACCCCCCACAGCCATGACCCCCAGCTCCAAGCCCAGCCCCTCTGAGCCGGACACCCCCCTGACCCCATCTCCCCACATCCCTGAGCCCAGTCCCTGTGAGCCGGGCACCCCCCAACCCAGAGCCCAGCTCCCGCCGGAGCCCTGGGCAAGCAGCACCTCCCCCAGGCAGCGACAGCCCATTTGCACCAACCATCACCATCACCCAGCGAGAGCTCATTATGTAACTGCAAATGTCTACATCCCATTAAAGCATTTAATGTTTTCAAATGTTGGATTTAGTGTATTTTCAAATTATTACAAATTAATTTTTGAATGTATTTCACTGGTTATTTTTTACATTTCCAAATACATGTTACTAGAGTATTGCAACTTTTTTTTATGGAAGGGGCCCCAAAAATTGCTTTGTATGTGATGCAAATTGGAAGAGTAAAGTCAAAAAAATTCCTTTTCACGGATTCACACAAAAAAAAGTGAAACAGCATGCCTCAATCATGCAATAGATCAATTTGGCACATTAGCCAGGAGGAAGCAGAGTGTGAGTGTTTTCAACCACAAACCCCATCCCTCCCGTTTTGCAACCATCCCCCCAGAGGAAGCAGACCGTGAGTGTTTTCCACCACAACACCATCCCTCCCGTTTTGCAACCATCCCCCAGAGGAAGCAGACCGGGAGTGTTTTCCACCACAACACCATCCCTCCCGTTTTGCAACCATCCCCCAGAGGAAGCAGACCGGGAGTGTTTTCCACCACAACACCATCCCTCCCGTTTTGCAACCATCCCCCCAGAGGAAGCAGACCGGGAGTGTTTTCCACCACAACCCCATCCCTCCCGTTTTGCAACCATCCCCCCAGAGGAAGCAGACCGTGACTGTTTTCGACCACAACCCCATCCCTCCCGTTTTGCAACCATCCCCCCAGAGGAAGCAGAGTGTGAGTGTTTTCCACCACAACACCATCCCTCCCGTTTTGCAACCATCCCCCAGAGGAAGCAGACCGGGAGTGTTTTCCACCACAACACCATCCCTCCCGTTTTGCAACCATCCCCCCAGAGGAAGCAGACCGTGACTGTTTTCGACCACAACCCCATCCCTCCCGTTTTGCAACCATCCCCCCAGAGGAAGCAGAGTGTGAGTGTTTTCCACCACAACACCATCCCTCCCGTTTTGCAACCATCCCCCAGAGGAAGCAGACCGGGAGTGTTTTCCACCACAACACCATCCCTCCCGTTTTGCCACCATCCCCCAGAGGAAGCAGACCGGGAGTGTTTTCCACCACAACCCCATCCCTCCCGTTTTGCAACCATCCCCCAGAGGAAGCAGACCGGGAGTGTTTTCCACCACAACCCCATCCCTCCCGTTTTGCAACCATCCCCCCAGAGGAAGCAGACCGGGAGTGTTTTCGACCACAAACCCATCCCTCCCGTTTTGCAACCATCCCTGGACCAGTGACAGGTGCATGAGCAGCCCAGTCATTGGAACTAAGCAAGGAGAAGCCAGTGGAAAAAATGAAAAGGGGCCACTGTGGTCTCACCTTGGGCTCAGGGGCATGCTCCGTTCCCCCAAACCTTACCTCCCTTTTCACGGATTCACACACAAAAAAGTGAAACAGCATGCCTCAATCATGCAATAGATCAATTTGGCACATTAGCCAGGAGGAAGCAGAGTGTGAGTGTTTTCGACCACAAACCCCATCCCTCCCGTTTTGCAACCATCCCCCCAGAGGAAGCAGACCGGGAGTGTTTTCGACCACAAATTCAATGAAAGAGGCCACTCTGGTCAGGAAGCAGATCGGGATTGTTTGTGACCACATACCCCATCCCTGCAGTGGAAAAAATGAAAAGGGGCCACTGTGGTCTCAACTTGGGCTCAGGGGCACGCTCCATACCCACAAACCCTACCTCCCCTTTCACGAATGCAATGAAAGCGGCCACTCCGGTCAGGAAGTAGATCGGGATTGTTTTTGACCACATACCCCATCCCCTCCTGATTCGCAACCCCATGGACAGGCGGTAGCAAGTTAACAAACAGTTTACCAAACTGCTACGCTGCGTGGCAGAAACCGCTCCCAGTTGCAAAAGGGGAGGGTTGCGTTTTGTGCTCAAGCCAGGCCAATAAACTTTACGTGGCCACTCGCGCGGGGCCCTGAGGCGACGGGCGGGGCCGCGGCACAGCCGGGGCCTGCTAATTCCCCCGGCACCTGTAAAATGGCTTTTTTTTAAACCTTTTTTTGTTGTTGTTATTGTTTTTTGCCCTCCCCCCCCCCATATTTCCTGTCAGTGATCTGGTCACCCTACTCCCCCGCTGCTTAACCCCGGCTCCCACCCCCGAGTTTTCCCCTTCAGCCCCTCTTCTGCTGCTAGCTACAGTAGCTTGAGCCTTCCCGCCAGTAAATTACTGTCTCCTGCTCAGACCCTGACAGCCCCACCCCCGCTGTGCTTTGCCCCCTTAATCCTTTAAACCCCTCCAAAGAGGAGGCAGCAAATCCTAGGCAGAAGTAAGGGCAGAGAGAGGGCAGTGGCTACAGCGAAGAGTACTGGGCATGCTCAGTTCGGTGCGCATGCTCAGTACACCCAAGTAGGGCCTTGGGAGCGAGAGCTGTGTGTGTCGGTTCACCCCGCTCGCAGGGAAGGTAAGAGACACCGGCCCCGTCACCCCCGGGCTGCTCCCAGCGGAGCTGGCTGCGATTCCCTGCCCGGGGCCCGGGAAAACTGCCGCCAGCTCCCGGTGTGTGCGGGGCGGGGGAGCCCGGCCGGGCCGTGCTGGGGCTGGGACAGAGGCATGTGGGGGCTGAGGGGGGGGGAGCCGGGGTGCGGGGGGTAAAACACCCCCCGATGGGGTGAGCCAGCTGCAGTGGTTGCAAAAATAAGGGGGGTGGGGCAGAGGGGCTTTTCCTGCCCCCTTCCCAGGATCTCAGCTCCCATTTCCCAGGGCCGTGTCCTTAAAGGCCCAGTGCATCGAGCTGCTAATGAAGACTTGATCCAGGGAAATATTTACAGTCCCCCCACGAAAAAATATCATTGTCACAGGTACTTACTTTTAGTGTTTAAAATAATCCAGTTCACAGTTTCTATGTCTGTGTAAAGCCGCCCAGCGCTTCATAAATGTGTCTTAGCCAGGGTGCCTGGTCCCCTGCGTTTCACTCCTCTTGGAATCCAGTCTGTGCAGTCTCACGCCTTTAAATTAGTTCCTTTAAAAAATATTATTTATATTACTCAGAGCTCTTCATCCTAAACTTTATTAACATTGTGCAGAGGGACGTCATTGTGCCATGGAATTCATATTTTTAATAGCAAATAATCATGGGAAATATGAACACTTGCTAGTAGCTTGACAATCACATCTCAGGGTAACACTGTAACAATTCCTGTTTCTATTGCCCTATTGAAATTTGAGTTCAGTGCTGACTGATTTAAATACATAAATAAATTTTGTTTTTCTTTTATTACCTTGTTGTGTCTGGACCTTTGGGGCGTACTAACTTCATGCTTTTACAGCTACCCCTTCCAAAGGATCCATATATCTAGAATGGCCGTACAATCCTGTAACATTCCATGCCATTTTGCACTTCCGGGAACATGTGATATCCCCACCACCACTTGTAACTGAAAATTGATTTTAAAACCTTATTTGTGTGAGTAACCCCCCATCCTGCACACATAGAAGTGCATATCTTACTCTTCTGGGACTTCATTTATTGCATACATCAATGTTGATTTTTCTACTGCATTGTTTATACTTTTAATGGCCTATTTAAAGTTCACAGCCTTTTATGGGTGCTACGTTTTTTGTTCTGATACATTTCAGGGATGTTCTTCATTATGACAAATGTACTGATTTGTGCGGCCAAAGTCATTTTTTAAAATGACCTGTTCTGTTTCTCCTTTGCATTGGTCAGGCAGGAGGATGCAGTGCTGACCTCACCTAGTTTACCTTTGGTGAAACTAAAGTGCTTTTCCTCTTTTATGTTTTCACACTGGGATAGCTAATGCAGATTAGTTACCCCCTGGTATAAACACCCATTGTCTTAGGGTATGTCTACACTACGAAATTAGTTCAAATTTATAGAAGCCGGTTTTATAGAAATCGGTTGTATACAGCCGATTGTGTGTGTCCCCACATAAAATGCTCTAAGTGCTCTAGTCGGCGGACCGCGTCCACAGTATGAGGCTAGCGTCGACTTCCGGAGCATTGCACTATGGGTAGCTATCCCACAGCTATCCCACAGTTCCCGCAGTCTCCGCCGCCCCTTGGAATTCTGGGTTGAGATCCCAATGCCCGGATGATGCAAAACAGTGTCGCGGGAGGTTCTGGGTACATGTGGTCAGGCCCCTCCCCCCCGTCACAGCAACGGCAGACAATAGATTCACGCCTTTTTACCTGGGTTACCTGTGCAGACAACATACCACGTCAAGCATGGAGCCCGCTCAGCTCAGCTGAGCTCACCGTCACCATATGTCCTATGGGTGCCGGCAAACGTGGGACTGCATTGCTACACAGCAGCAGCTGCTAACTGCCTTTTGGTGGTAGACGGTGCAGTACACTGGTAGCCTTCATCGGCAATCTGAGTGCTGGCAGCCGTGGGGCTGCATTGCACCAGCCCCTTGCCTTTTGGCAGTAGATGGTGTATTACGACTGTTAACCGTCCTATTACAAGTTGGCTCATCGCACATTAGCAGAGTCTTCCCTGAGCAGCCGATGGTGCAATAGGCCTGAAGACCATCGTCATACACTAACTGCCAAGCTCCCAGTATTTGCTGCCAAGCACCCAGAAAGATGCCGAGGGCTATCAGTCACGCTGCACCGTCGTCTAAAGATGTAAAAAATAGATTTGCTCTGTATTCATTTGCTTCCCCCTCCCTCCATCAAATCAACGGCCTGCTAAACCCAGGTTTTTCAGTTTAATCTTTGGGGGTGCCATTCTGTGTGACAGTTGTTTGTGTTTCTCCCTGATGCACAGCCACCGTTCTTGATTTTAATTCCCTGTACCTGTACGCCATGTCGTCACTCGGCCCGTCCTCCCTCCTTCCCCTAGTCCGTCAGATACTACTTTCGCGCCTTTTTTTTGAATTCTGGGTTGAGATCCCAATGCCCGGATGATGCAAAACAGTGTCGCGAGCGGTTCTGGGTACATGTCGTCAGGCCCCTCCCCCCCCGTCACAGCAACGGCAGACAATAGATTCGCGCCTTTTTACCTGGGTTACCTGTGCAGACAACATACCACGGCAAGCATGGAGCCCACTCAGCTCAGCTGAGCTCACCGTCACCATATGTCCTCTGGGTGCCGGCAGACGTGGGACTGCATTGCTACACAGCAGCAGCTGCTAACTGCCTTTTGGCGGTAGACGGTGTAGCATGAGTAATAGCCGTGGGGCTGGCAGCCGTGGGGCTGCATTGCACCAGCCCCTTGCCCTTTGTTAGGCGATGATATATTATGACTGGTATCCGTCGTCGTCGTACTGGAGTGGCTGTCAATCATGGCCACCTGGGCAGACATGCTACTGTTTCGATGATGATGGCTACCAGTCGTAGTATACTATTTTCTGCCAATTGCCCAGTATTGTCTGCTAAGCACCCAGAAGAGGCCGAGGGCGATGCTGGGTGCTGGCGGACGTGGGGCTGGCAGACGTGGGGCTGCATTGCTACACAGCAGCAGCCCCTTGCCTTTTGGTAGACGATGGTATATTACGATTGGTAACCGTCGTCATCGTACTGCAGAGGCTATCACCTATGCTGCACCGTCGGCTGCCAGCTTAAGATGTAAAAAATAGATTTGTTCTGTATTCATTTGCTTCCCCTTCCTCCGTGAAATCAACGGCCTGCTAAGCCCAGGGTTTTCAGTTTAATCTTTGGGGGGACCATTCTGTGTGACAGTTGTTTGTGTTTCTCCCTGATGCACAGCCACCTTTCTTGATTTTAATTCCCTGTTCCTGTACCTGTACGCCATGTCGTCACTCGGCCCTCCCTCCCGCCCTCCCTCCTTCTCCTGGTCCATCAGATACTAGTTTCGCGCCTTTTTTCTGACCAGGCGCCATAGCTAGCACTGGTATCATGGAGCTCGCTCAGATCACCGCGGCAATTTTGAGCACTATGAACACCACGGGCATTGTCCTGGAGTATATGCAGAGCCAGGACATGCCAAGGCGAAACCCGGACCAGCCGAGGAGGCGATTGCAGCGCGGCGAAGAGAGTGATGAGGAAATTGACATGGACATAGACCTCTCACAAGGCACAGGCCTCAGCAATGTGGAAATCATGGTGTCACTGGGGCAGGTTGATGCCGTGGAACGCCGATTGTGGGCCCGGGAAACAAGCACAGACTGGTGGGACCGCATCGTGCTGCAGGTATGGGATGATTCCCAGTGGCTGCGAAACTTTCGCATGCGTAAGGGCACTTTCATGGAACTTTGTGACTTGCTTTCCCGTGTCCTGAAACGCCAGGATACCAAGATGAGAGCAGCCCTCACAGTTGAGAAGCGAGTGGCGATAGCCCTGTGGAAGCTTGCAACGCCAGACAGCTACCGGTCAGTCGGGAATCAATTTGGAGTGGGCAAATCTACGGTGGGGGCTGCTGTGATCCAATTTGCCAGGGCAATGAAAGATCTGGTGATATCAAGGGTAGTGACTCTGGGCAACGTGCAGTCAATAGTGGATGGTTTTGCTGAAATGGGATTCCCAAACTGTGGCGGGGCCATAGACGGAACCCATATCCCTATCTTGTCACCGGAGCACCAAGCCACCGACTACGTAAACTGCAAGGGGTACTTTTCAATGCTGCTGCAAGCCCTGGTGGATCACAAGGGACGTTTCACCAACATCAACGTGGGATGGCCAGGAAAGGTACATGATGCTTGCGTCTTCAGGAACTCTGCTCTGTTTCGAAAGCTGGAGGAAGGGACTTTCTTCCCGGACCAGAAAGTAACCGTTGGGGATGTTGAAATGCCTATCGTGATCCTTGGGGACCCAGCCTACCCCTTAATGCCATGGCTCATGAAGCCGTACACAGGCAGCCTGGACAGGAGTCAGGACCTGTTCAACTACAGGCTGAGCAAGTGACGAATGGTGGTGGAATGTGCATTTGGACGTTTAAAAGCGCGCTGGCGCAGCTTACTGACTCGCTCAGACCTCAGCGAAAAGAATATCCCCATTGTTATTGCTGCTTGCTGTGCACTCCACAATATCTGTGAGAGTAAGGGGGAGACCTTTATGGCGGGGTGGGAGGTGAAGCAACTCGCCTGGCCACTGATTACGCACAGCCAGACACCAGGGCGGTTAGAGGAGCACAGCAGGGCGTGGTGCGCATCAGAGAAGCTTTGAAAACGAGTTTTGTGACTGGCCAGGCTACTGTGTGAAACTTCTGTTTGTTTCTCCTTGATGAACCCTCCAAACCCCCCCCCCCGACCCAGTTCACTCTACTTCCCTGTAAACGAACTACCCCACCCCACCCTCCCCTCCCCAATTCGAGCACCACTTGCAGAGGCAATAAAGTCACTGTTTTTTCACATTCATGCATTCTTTATTAGTTCCTCATAGAAGTAGGGGGATAATTGCCAAGGTAGCCTGGGATGGGTGGGGGAGGAGGGATGAAAAAGGACACACTGCATTTTAAAACTTTAAGTCTTATTGAAGGCCAGCCTTCTGATGCTTGGGCGATCATCTGGGGTGGAGTGACTGGGTGGACGGAGGCCCCCCCACCGTGTTCTTGGGCATCTTGGTGAGGAGGCTATGGAACTTGGGGAGGAGGGCTGTTGGTTAAACAGGGGCTGTAGCGGCGGTCTCTGCTCCTGCTGCCTTTCCTGCAGCTCAACCATACGCTGGAGCATATCAGTTTTATGCTCCAGCAGACGGAGCATTGACTCTTGCCGTCTGTCTGCAAGCTGACGCCACCTATCGTCTTCAGCCCGCCACTTGCTCTTTTCATCCCGCCATTCAGCCCGCCACCTCTCATCTCGTTCATATTGTGCTTTTCTCATGTCCGACATTGACTGCCTCCACGCATTCTGCTGTGCTCTATCAGCGTGGGAGGACATCTGCAGCTCCGTGAACATATCGTCCCTCGTCCTCCGTTTTCTCTTTCTAATGTTCACTAGCCTCTGCGAAGGAGAAACATTTGCAGCTGGTGGAGGAGAAGGGAGAGGTGGTTAAAAAAGACACATTTTAGAGAACAATGGGTACACTCTTTCATTACAAGGTCGCATATTTCGGCTTGCAGGCAGCCATGGTAGGCCACAGTGTTTTGGCTTACTTAATCTTCTTAACATGCGGGAAAGGTTGCAAACAGCAGCGCATTTCCCATATCAAGGATGAATTGGGTTGTCCATTTAAAATGGGTTTTCAATGTAAAAGGAGGGGCTGCGGTTTCCCGGTTAACATGCGGCACAAACCCAAGTAAACCACCCCCCCACACACACACACACGATTCTCTGGGATGATCTCTTCATCCCTCCCCTCCACCGCGTGGTTAACAGCGGGGAACATTTCTGTTCAGAAGAGCAGGAACGGGCGCCTCTGAATGTCCCCTTAATAAAATCACCGCATTTCAACCAGGTGACCGTGGATGATATCACTCTCCTGAGGATAACAAAGAGAGATTAGGAATGGATATTGTCTGCATGCCAGCAAACACCGGGAACATACGCTGCCATGCTTTGTTATGCAATGATTCCAGACTATGTGCTAGTGGCCTGGCATGGTAAAGTGTCCTACCATGGCGGACGGGATAAGGCAGCCCTCCCCAGAAACCTTTTGCAAAGGCTTTGGGAGTACATAAGGGAGAGCTTTCTGGAGATGTCCCTGGAGGATTTCCACTCCATCCCCATTCACGTTAACAGACTTTTCCAGTAGATGTATTGGCCGCGATTGCCAGGGCAAATTAATCATTAAACACGCTTGCTTTTAAACCATGTGTAATGTTTACAAATATTTACAAAGGTACACTCACCAGAGGTCTCCTGTGTGCCCTGAGGGTCTTGGGTGAGTTCGGGGGTTACTGGTTCCATGTCCAGGGTAACAAACATATCCTGGCTGTTGGGGAAACCGGTTTCTCCGCTTCCTTGCTGCTGTGAGCTACCTACAGTACATCCATCCTCATCTTCCTCGTTCCCCGAACCTTCTTCCCTGTGTGTTTCTCCATTGACGGAGTCATAGCACACGGTTGGGGTAGTGGTGGCTGCACCCCCTAGAATGGCATGCAGCTCCGCGTAGAAGCGGCAAGTTTGCGGCTCTGCCCCGGACCTTCTGTTTGCTTCTCTGGCTTTGTGGTAAGCTTGCCGTAGCTCCTTATTTTTCACGCGGCACTGCTGTGTGTCCCTGTTATGGCCTCGGTCCTTCATGGCCTTGGAGACCTTTTCTAATACTTTGCCATTTCTTTTACTGCTACGGAGTTCAGCTATCACTGCTTCATCTCCCCATATGGCGAGCAGATCCCGTACCTCCCGTTCAGTCCATGCTGGAGCTCTTTTGCAATCCTGGGACTCCATCACGGTTACCTGTGCTGATGAGCTCTGCATGGTCACCTGTGCTCTCCACGCTGAGCAAACAGGAAATGAAATTCAAACATTCGCGGGTCTTTTCCTGTCTACCTGGTCAGTGCATCTGAGTTGAGAGTGCTGTCCAGAGCGGTCACAATGAAGCACTGTGGGATAGCTCCCGGAGGCCAATAACGTCGAATTCCGTCCACACTACCCCAATTCCGACCCGCAAAGGCCGGTTTTATCGCTAATCCCCTCGTCGGAGGTGGTGTAAAGAAACCGGTTTAAAGGACCCTTTAAGTCGAAAGAAAGGGCTTCGTCGTGTGGACGTGTCCAGGCTTAATTCGATTTAACGCTGCTAAAGTCGACCTAAACCCGTAGTGTAGACCAGGCCTTAGACACAGACTATACTGCTGACTTGGATGTTAAATGACCCATTATTGTTCATGGGCTGAAATCTCTGATACTGATTGTGTGCCTGTTACTACTGCTCCTTTGCCAGGTGTTGCATTTGAATGTCTGCACTTGAATGTTGCATTTGAATGTCTGTGGGCCTCATGGAAAACAAGTTGAAGCATTTGAAACTAAAGGAACTAGTTTGGGATTCCACTGCCCCCCCCCCCCCCCCCCCCACACACACACCAATTTCTCCTATTTACTTCCCTTTACTCTTTGAGGGCTTGTCTGCATGGTCTGACCCTAAAGGTGTGAAGTTAATGCACCTAAGAGCTGGTCTACACTACGGGGGATCGATCTAAGTTACACAACTTCTGCAACGTGAATAACGTAGCTGTAGTCAATGTACTTAGATCTACTTACTGTGGTGTCTTCACTGTGGTGTGTTGACGGGAGATGCTCTGCCGTCGATTCCCCTTGCGTATCTCATTGAGATGGAGTACTGGAATTGATTTATTGCGTCTATACTAGACACGATAAATCAATCCTCACTGGATCGATCGCTGGCTGTCGATCCAGACGGTAGCGTAGACAAGCCCTTAGTTCAAGCGCTTTAAACCCCTGTGTGGATGCTTTCATTCAGAAGTTAGGTGGCCTTAATTTTGACAGTGGTAGTCAGGGCAACCACAGACAAGTTCAGGAGACCTTCCCCCAAATACTATTAATTATCAGGCCTTTGATCTCTTCCTGAAGAGTTTTAAAGTTTTGTATAGTCCAGGTGTAACCCACAGTAGCTTTCCTAAGTCCAAAGAGAAGGAGTGAAGTAGTGAGTTCCAAACCAGGAGTCTGACCTGCTTCCAGCTGCCCAGCCTCAGTCACACCCAGTTACCGTCCTCTGTTTTTTGTCTCTTTCCTGGGCAAACAGGTCACCTGGCCTCCCCATCTCTCTTTGTTCTCCAACACCTTTGCCTGGCTCCTTGCAGAGGATGGCTCTGGCCACCACTAACCAGGATACAGAGTGTTCAACCATTCTCTGTTCCCAGGCAGCCAATCTGCAGTCACCCCTGCTCTCTCGGGGTCTCCACAATGATCACACACCTGTATCCCACCACCTCCATGCTTGAGTAACACATTGGGGAAACTGAGGCACACACACAGTATTCCGAGAAAACATTAAGAACATCCCCCTTCGTCATACCCTGGGATATCTGTGGGCAGCTCGGCACAAGAGCATGCTTGTGGTGGCTGTGTGGGAAGGGTTTGCTGATAATGCTGAGAAGTGTTTTGAAAGGAAGGAGACCCTGACGTTCTTCACATTCAATGAACCCAGGTGCTTCTGCTACATGTGGCCACATTAGAGACAGGGCTAGATTCACAATGGCACATAGGCACCCAAACACGAGGCCAAACACATAAATCTGGGATTAGGAGCCTAAATCCCAGTTTAGGGTCCGCTGATACATAGAAAACTCCTGACGAACCCCCTGGATGCCAAAGCTCACTCAGCAGCAGCTATATTTCCAGAGTAAAAGTACCTTAGTTTCTGCCTCTGAGCATGTGCCCTGCTGCGTTCTAAAGGGCATCTGGACCTAGATCTTTGTAACGGCTACCACTAGGAAATTGTGCTGGCTGCCATTTGTGCTGTAACGCTAGCAAGGAGCCCTGGGAGTTGGGTAGGGTTACCATATTTGAACATTGAAAAAAGAGGACACTCCACGGGGCCCCGGCCCCGCCCCAACTCCGCCCCTTCCCCTCCCCCAGTCCTACCCCTTTCCCCGCCCCCGGCCCCGCCCAACTCTGCCCCTTCCCTGCCCCCATTCCAACCTCTTTCCCAAAGTCTCCGCCCCCTCCCCTGAGCACCCCACATTCCCCCTCCTCCCTCCCAGCTACACGAAACAGCTGCACCAATTCCAAAGTCAGGCACTCCACTAGTATAGACTCCCATGACTTTAATGAAGCTGCTCAGTGGAGGATCTGACCCGGCGCTCAGTTTTTGGGAGCGGTGAGGACACGCAGCTCACACTGTTCTGTTTCCCAGCTCCCCAGATGCCTTGGAGCACCCAGTTCTCCTCCCTGCCCGGTAAAATCTCGGACATTTTGAGCTATTTAATTCTTTAATTCTAAAACGTAATTCTTTATATGTAGTGAGTCCTTTCCTTTCACCAGTTCTTCAGTTTTCTTTCTCCTCATGTGCCCACGCATACTTCTCTGCAGATCGCATTTTTCTCAGCAGTGGTTGATTGCTCTTTAAGAAGGCATGAAAGTCTTTACAAGAAGTTTGTCTGAAGTTGTACTGTACAAGTAGAATTCCTTTCAACGACTCAACATTCAAGTTGGTCCTTTCCTTTGTCCACTGGCTTTGCATCAGTGAAAAAATTCGCTCTACATTTGCATTGTGAAAAGGAATAGCAAAGAAAAACTATGCAATCTTTAACAGTTCTGAATGACACTCAATGTTTTTGGATTTCTCAAAATATTTGGTCCACTTCTGGTGTGCTAGCAAATTACTGAACTCTTCATCACTGTTGCAACTTTCTGTAAACTTCTTCAGGTTGCTGAACTGATCAAAACACTTCACGTCATCAATTTGAATCCCCTTATCGGTCAGGTACTTGATACAAGGTTCCACATCACTCCAATTCGGTGTCTCACTCAGGGTAATCCACCTGAAACAAGAGAAGTCTTTAAGGGGTCTAAGCCACATCTCCAAATATTCTAAGCATCTGCTGTACATATTATTCACTTCAGCACAGAATTTGTCACACTCTTCATCAATTCCTTCCATGCGCTTTTGTGCCAGTAGTCCCTTAACTTTCAGGGACATAAAGTTGTGAGTCTTGCGTTCAAGAAGGATAGTCTGAACCGAGTTCAAACTGTTCAGCACTTCCACAACAGAATTGCTTTCCCTTTCGATTTCTTGGATGTAAGTTTGGAATACACTCATGAGTGAATGCATGTGCCAGAGGTAAATCTCACTTAATTCATACTCAAAAAATGTCTTAAGCACTATGGGTGGTTTGTCCTGTGACAGAAAGAATGACTTCAAGGCTGGAAACATCTGTATCAGCCTTGTAATGCCCGGAAATAATGACAGCCATCGTGTCTTGCTATGAGAAAGCAGCTTTCTGTATTCAACATCAACAACCTCACAGTACTCCTTCAGTCACTCAGTTCGGACAGTGTAGATATGAAAGTACTGGTAAATTTTAAAAATAATGTTCTCAATGTCAATGTTCATTCTTTCTGCTGCATGGTGAACACAGTTGTTCAAAATGTGTGCTGGGCAACCCACACCAATTAATGTTCTTTTCTGCAACAACTTCTTTAAGTTTGCAAACACATTCTTTCCATCTTCATCACGCCGGAGTCCTCCAAACATTGTATTGCAGTTGTCACCTGTAAATGCAATACACTTTTCGAACAAACCATTTTTTTCAAGCGTTTCTTTTACGTAATGAGCAATTGTGTCGGCAGTCTCATTAGGTGTGTTCTGGACCTCAATCAAACTTGACTGCAAACCGCCATTCTTCCAGTTGAAATACTGAATAATTACTGGAAATATTTTCACTGAACCATGATTGCTTCCATCTGTAGCAACTCCACAGTAAGCTATGTCATTTTCTTCAAATGTTTTCAGAACAACATCAACAGAATGCGGTGCAAGCACAGAGATAACAATTGCTTCTGTCTTGGTTCTAGCACTTGAAAATTTCCGTGCCACTTCAGAATCAGGGAATGTTCTTCTTCAACAAGACAGATGTGCAATCCATTGACTTAAAGCTATTATGATGCTTAACAGTGTGAAATGCAAATGCACCCTCTGCTGCAGTAACAGCATCCTCTGATTCGCTGCCTGGTTTTACAAAATAATCTGTCAATTTTGTTGATGAGCTCTCTCCTTGAACTGCTTTTTTATGCTTGTCTGAGTCCACATGAGTTTGTAAATCATTAGCACCTTTATTTTTCACAGAGATGTAAGTACCAGGTCTACATACCATGCACTCAGCTTCCCATTCGTCTCTACCACTTCGAAAACATGGGAACTTCGTCTTTAGTTCTGCAGTGAATTTACACTTTCGTTTTGGCATTGTGTTTGCTCCTAGGATCAGGGGCAACCTGGGTCTCCACGTGCTGGGCCCGCCACAAGCCAAGCTCAGTAGCTCCCATTGGCTGGGAAAAGCTCCAATGGGAGCTGTCTGAGCCAGCCCCTGCAAGTCCTGCCCCCACAGCCAGCGCTACCGGCTTCGGGCAGCCCCCCCCGCCTCTGGACCCTGCGCCACGGGAGCAGCTCAGCTGGAGCTGGGTAGGAGAAGTGCCTGGCCGGGGGCTCGGGGTCCAGAGGCAGGGGGGAGCTCCCCGAAGCCGGTAGCGCTGGCTCGGGCAGCTTGGCTCTGTAAGTCTGAGAGGGGAGGAGCGGAGCAGAGCCGCCGCGGGAGAGGAAGTGCCCGGACATGTGTGGCTTTTCGGCAATTCCCCCCAGACAGGGGTTTGATTGCTGAAAAGCCGGACATGTCCGGGAAAAACCGGACATATGGTAACCCTAGAGTTGGGTGGATGTGGGAGGTTTTGCCTGCAGCCCAGGGATATGTTAACGGGGCTTGACAAATAACCCCAGTGGCCTCGCAGGGACAACCCCATGAGCAGAGCCCTGGCTGGAGCAGACATAAAGGGGTTTCGTCTAGAGACCAGTGACAGGTTAATTTGGCCCCACGAATCACCAGAGGGAACTTGGTAGCAAAGCACTAACAAGTGACTCCTCTGTGATCTGAGTTAGGGGAGCAGACCTTGTAGACCAGGCTCAGGGCTAGTAGCCAAAAAGCCTGGTGTGTAGACAAGAGACCATCTCTGCCAAACTGCTGTCTGATGCAATCTCTTACCAGAGCGAATCACACACAGAGTCACTGTCACTGTGAAATGTATCTTGTGATGTTCTGGGCAGCCTCTCTAGGAGCAGGACCCCCTCACCCCAAAATCCCTGTTGATACTGGGGACTCTGGACAATTGTGGGTCTCCATAGGAATGCCCCTCCCAGGGATCTGGATGTCTCCTTTCATTGTCCCATTGACTCGATGACATTTATGGATGATGCCCCCATAGTGCTGTGGCCAGAGGACATGGAGGCTCTGAGCGGCAGGGTCCAGGGCAGGGAGGTTTCAGTGGAATGGGTTTATTGATAGGGCCCAGAAGGGTCTGGACCGGTGTATCTTAGAGGTGAGTTCTTCTTCTTCCAGGTCTTTTTTCTATTCTTTCTGCTCGTCTCCTTTTTGGACCCCAGATTACATAGTGAAACTTGAGTCCTGCTTAGCTGTACCTTAACCAATCATTTTACTAAAATTTTACTAACCAATCCTAACATTGTATCAAAATTCTCCATTGAATCATACCCCACCCCCTTAATTAATTTACATCTTCCAAAATTAGTTATGTAACAGACAGAAACAATCAAAGAACCAGACAGAGATCATACAGAGAAACAAGAGGGAAGTGGGGACCATAGAGACAAAACAATAAAGAAATGAGGATTTCCCAACCACAACTATACGTAAGTGGTTTGGAATGCTACCAAACTAAGATTTCTTTAACCATTTTAAGATCTGTTTCTTTATCTAGTGATAGTGGGGGCTATTAGGACAGGGTCTCCTTTTTAACAGCCTGATATTACATTGTTTTAATGTAATTTAGATGAAATGTGAGGATATGACTTCCTGCTTCTTAGCTCATGGCTCCTGTTCTCCTAATATGGCTGCAGACAAAGGCCGTAGGCCTCACAATATGGCTACAGGAAAAGGCCTTATCCTTACAGGAGCAATCAGTGGAATCCCTCATTCACGGCATCAGGAAGGGAATTGCACTCGATGCAGTAACTGGTCACAGGGATGGTAAGAGATACAAGCAATGGTAGCCCCTCTGCCCCATGGGGTAGGAGAGCATGAGGTGCTGAACATGTTTCCTGGAACTGGTGAAATGAGCATTGGGGTTGAGCAGGGGACTAACCCCTCAGGGATCAGAAGCTACAAGGCAAATATGCACAGGCACTCGGGCTGCCCAGGGCCCTGGTCTGATTTACGTGCAGGATTCAGATCTCGGCCACACTGGTGACAAACCAGAGTCACTGCTGTGTATGGCAGGGGTGAATGTGGATGGGCCAATGAGATCAGCCTCTGCCTGCGGTTACCAGCTTTGCCCGTTACTTTGGTCTACACTCATTTATTAGGGTTACTTTTCTGAGGGTGCGGGAGCAATTCTGTAATTCTATCAATGTACTGTTTGTGTCACTTTTGTTCTGATACAGCGCTCTACTTCTCCCTGCTGCAAGTCCCCTCCCAATGGAACTATCCTGCAAGACCTAGGTTCCCCAGGGCTGGGTTCCTCCAGCTCCAGAATCAGATGCGAGCATGCGCACACATACACCCACAGAAGACCGGGTTAATCAGCACTCCCAAGCTGACCCCTTATATATCCCTGGACTCAGTAGGCTGGGTTGAGCAGCACCTCTAAGCTCGCACCCTCATGTGCCCCAGGTTCAGCACGTCCCTGTCTCCACTTTCACGTTACAGTCTTTTTGGTAGTAACCCACTTGAAGAGCAAACCCCACAGGATTTTTGGGTGCTGCGGGGATCTTTAGTTTAGGAACGAGGAGGAGCGTTGCTGCAGTGCAACTGGGGTAGCCTCAAACACCCACGGGCAGTGGGGGGAAAGGGAGAGGGGGAGAGAAGCAACCAGCTTAACCATGAAAGTTACTCTGTTCTCCAGTCTGTATGCTAGTAGAGGTGCCACCCTGTCCCATGTTCTTTGCAAATGAGGCTAGGGGAGTTGCTTTAATCCTGTCACCCTTGTCTGGAGGGGTTTAGGTGTGTCTCCCATGTCCTTTTCATTGCTTTCTTGCAAGTCTTTCTTCTGACTTGGTTCAAGCAGAGGCTGGGCGGGAGGGGTCCTTGATGAGTCAGACAGGCTAGATACTGTGCCCTGGTTAGATAACACTGCCTGTCCCTGGGGGCAGAGTCCAGGCAGCTCATTAATCGGGTGTTGCCACCGGAGAGCGCTGGTTACACTGGTCTACAATTTTTGAGAAGTCGTCTGCTTCAGAGATAAAATGTGCTGTTTATTATGTATTTTGATGTGCTGAATTCAAATATGACAATTAAAACAACTTATTGGCTACTGTTTCTAAGATATTTAAGTTTTTACATTTTATGTCTATGTATATTGTGTAGATAGTAGAGTTTTAATCATAAATTGTAAACCTAGGTCTTTTCATGTGTTTATGGTTGCTTTACATGATAATATTTCACCTGTCCTGTTTATGTAACACTTTAAAAATCAGCAAAAGGGTTATACAAATACAATTTATTATGAAACAAAAGGCAAAAAACTATTCTGTACATAGTTTAGTCCTATTCAGTGTCTACTCAGAGCTTCTTGGTTTGTCTCTTGTATTCATTAAATGGAGCATCTCTTGTCACTGTCCAGCAATAGTCTGCAAGCATTGATGGGCTCCATTTGCCCTGATAGCATTTCTCCATTGTTGCAATGTCCTGGTGAAATCGCTTGCCGTGCTCGTTGCTCACTGCTCCGCAGTTCGGTGGAAAAAAATCTAGATGAGAGTGCAAAAAATATATCTTTAGTGACATTTTGCAACCAAGGCTTTTGTATGCCTTGAGGAGGTTTTCTACCCACAACCTGTAGTTGTCTGCCTTGTTGTTTCCGAGAAAATTTATTGCCACTAACTGGAAGGCTTTCCATGCTGTCTTTTCCTTGCCACGCAGTGCATGGTCAAATGCATCATCTGGAAGAAGTTCACGAATCTGAGGACCAACAAAGACACCTTCCTTTATCTTAGCTTCACTTAACCTTGGAAATTTTCCACGGAGGTATTTGAAAGCTGCTTGTGTTTTGTCAATGGCCTTGACAACATTCTTCATCAGACCCAGCTTGATGTGTAAGGGTGGTAACAAAATCTTCCTTGATTCAACAAGTGGTGGATGCTGAACACTTTTCCTCCCAGGCTCCAATGACTGTGGGTGTGGCCAATCTTTCTTGATGTAGTGGGAATCTCTTGCACGACTATCCCATTCGCAGAGAAAACAGCAGTACTTTGTGTATCCAGTCTGCAGACCAAGCAAGAGAGCAACAACCTTCAAAAATCGCCACAAAGCTGCCACTGATGTTGGTCATAGTTTATGCACCTCAAAAGTTGTTTCATGTTGTCAGAGGTTTCCTTCATATGGACTGCATGACCAACTGGAATTGATGGCAAAACATTGCCATTATGCAGTAAAACAGCTTTAAGACTCATCTTCGATGAATCAATGAACAGTCTCCATTCATCTGGATCGTGAACAATGTTAAGGGCTGCCATCACACCATCAATGTTGTTGGAGGCTACAAGATCACCTTCCATGAAGAAGAATGGGACAAGATCCTTTTGACTGTCACGGAAGATGGAAACCCTAACATCACCTGCCAGGAGATTCCACTGCTGTAGTCTGTAGCCCAACAGCTCTGCCTTACTCTTGGGTAGTTCCAAATCCTTGACAAGGTCATTCAGTTCACCTTGTGTTATGAGGTGTGGTTCAGAGGAGGAGGATGGGAGAAAATGTGGGTCCTGTGACATTGATGGTTCAGGACCAGAAGTTTCATCCTCTTCCTCTTCCTCGTCTGACTCAATTGAGAATGATTCTGGTGCATCAGGAACCGGCATTGCTTCTCTGTGGGGTACTGGGCGTATAGCTGATGGAATGTTTGGATAATGCACAGTCCACTTTTTCTTCTTTGACACACCTTTCCCAACTGGAGGCACCAGGCAGTAGTAACAATTGCTGGTATGATCTGTTGGCTCTCTCCAAATCATTGGCACTGCAAAAGGCATAGATTTCCTTTTCCTGTTCAACCACTGGCGAAGATTTGTTGCACAAGTGTTGCAGCATATGTGTGGGGCCCACCTCTTGTCCTGATCTCCAATTTTGCAGCCAAAATAAAGGTGATAGGCTTTCTTAAACATAGTGGTTATACTGCGCTTTTGTGATGCAAAAGTCACTTCACCACAAACATAGCAGAAGTTATCTGCACTGTTCACACAAGTACGAGGCATCTCTGCTCACTTTGGCTAAACAGAACTGTGTCCCTTTGCAAAATCAAACACTGACAAATAAGAGAGCACAACACTGTATGATTTCTAGAGCTGATATAGGGCAGTTTGTTCAGCAGAGTGATGTAAGCTTCGTTATGATTGCATCATCCATGACTTGTGGGAATAACATGATGCAATTCATATCATGTATGATGCAATACCAGCTTCAGATTGCATCATTCATTGTTTTGCCTAAAAAGCAAGTACTGTCCAAAGCCAGTCATAGATTTATTCATAGATCCAGTCAAAGATGTATTTTAGTCATTTCTGGTTTAAAGTGAGATCCCTTCCCTTTATAACTCACTTATCCTCCGCCATTCCCAAGTCAAGGGTCATATATATCCAATAGCATATCTTGAAAACTAGAGCCAATCAACAATTTGAAGCATCATTTTCATACTCAGTGACCCAGAAGTAGTAAAGTTTGACTACATTTATTTGAGAAGCATTTTGGCTGTAGAGCAGTGATTGCTAAGGGAGAGGAGGTGGTGGGTGTGTGTCTCTCTCTGCTCAGGATATTAGAGCTCTGGAGTTGCCTGGGTCCGGAGCTGCTGCCTCCTGTATTTTGACCAGGGAGCCCAAACCTAGAAGCTGCTTCTTACCAAGCAGAGGAGAGACCTTTATTAAATCCCCTCTGTGCCCAGCCTAGGTGGGGACTTGCTGCGGTGGCTGGAACCAGCCCCTGGGGCAGCCCCGGGTTCTGCTCACAGCATCCCCTGAGCCGCAGCCTGCAGGTGATGGAGAGACCTGGGGGTAAAGGGCTGGGACTGGACAGGAAAGTGACTCAGCACAAAGGGCCCCTTTCAGGGACTGGCTGGTGAGTTTGGCCTACATGAGGAGGGGGCTCCCTGTGTCTGTGAGTCCCAGAGCTGCTGCCCCCATGGACACAGCCAGGATCAAACCCCTGTTAGCAGTGGCAGTGACTGAGCTGCCTAATGAGAGCAAAGGCCCAGGACAATGGTGCAGTCGCCGGTTCTCCTAAGGGAAAAAGATAAAAAGGGAGAGAGGAGAGACTGGAAGGGGAAACCAGGAACAACAAATGGGGAGGGAGGTTCCCAGATCCCAGACCTGCCTGGATCCATTCCCTGCATCCCCCTGGGAACAAGGGGAGGAGCTGAGAGAGGAAAAGCCAGTTCCTGACTCGACTGAACACCGCACTACTTGGGGGGGAAGGGGAGAGTTAGAGGGGTGACACGATAATGTCAGGGGGAATCCCCCAAGGTGCCTTCTTTGGTTCTGCTCTTCTTCCAGCGTTGGGCTCAGAGACTCTTTTACGGGAGAGTTTAAAAGTGCCCCGTGGGGTTTAGTTACGCTGGGAGGGCCCTGGCCTGGGTGGTAATGAACTAACTGGGTTTCTTTCCAGTGTGGCAGAGTCCAGAGCGTCTGTCTGCAAGGAAAGAGCCTGGGGGGAATCGGGCTGTGACATGCACTCAAGCCTCTTCTGAAACCTTCCCAATCGTCCTGACAGGCTGAGGAATCACATCTAGATTTCACTTGAGATCGTCCCGTCTTCCAGGGGACAGGGAAGGGAAATGGCTGTGATGGAGTCAGCTCAGGTAGGGGATTTTCAGGGAGCTGCTGGACGGCGGGAGGGAGAGGCAGGGAGGAGACAGGGTGTGATAAACCTGCTGATTTTCAGAGTAGGAGGGGGCATACCACCATTTGTCCAAGAGGTCATAACCCTCCTGGACAGTGCTGGGAACATTTTCCAGACTCCCAGTGCTGGAGCCTCAACCCACTGGCCAGAGGCTGCTCTGAAATACGAAGGGAAGCTGTTGGGATTCCTGTCCCTGGCTCACAGCTTTGCTTCCCATATCAGCCTGTGGCTGGCAAGTGTGTGGTAATTGGGAAGTGAGAAGGCCTAACCCTCCTCCATCTGCTGGGGAGGACAAGGAGCTCTCACCTTCTCCCCATCTCATGAAGCTTCCTGGCTGCTCTGAGCAGGGTGGGGGTGGGGGTAGGATTCTGCTACTCTGGTCCTCCAAGAGCTTCCAAGAAGTTTGTTTTTTTCTTCCCCTCCTGTGACTAGCGGGATTGTGGCTGGTGCAGCAGGGGCTGAGTGGGGGACTCTTGTTGTTTCAGGTGCTGGTGACCTTCGAGGAGGTGGCTGTCTATTTCACCCAGGGTCAGGGGGCTCTGCTGGACCCCAGTCAGAGAGCCCTCTACAGGGACGTCATGCAGGAGAACTATGAGATGGTGACCTCGCTGGGTAAGGGATTCCCGTCCCCTTGGTTATTAGAAGCCATGAGGTCTTCATTTCTGACTCTGGTCACGTTCTCCCCTGGTCAGTTAGATTGGAGGGGAATGGGTTCCATAATGCGCAGCTGCCACATGAGAGAGACTTTCATTGGGACACAGGTGTCAAAACCTAATGGACATGCGAAACCATGCCCACCCCTCCAGCATTCGGGGGGGCAGAAGTCGTTCGTTGTCCTGTCTGTATTGTCTTACTGACGCACAAAATCCCTCTTCATTTCCCTTCTTGGGAATAGCTCTAGCCCTGGGGAAGACTCTGGGCTCTGCAGATTTAGAAATAGGAAATGGTCTAACTCCAGAGCTGTGTGCGTGTCAGCAAGGCCCAATAGCACATAGAACCTGGGAACTCCTTGTGAAGGCGTAACAATTCCCCCACTTACCCAGACATCTGCTTCTCCAAAGAGGGCTCAGTGATAATAATAATAAATAAAATAATAAAAAATAAATAATGGAGATATCCCATCTCCTAGAACTGGAAGGGACCTTGAAAGGTCATCGAGTCCAGCCCCCTGCCTTCACTAGCAGGACCAAGTACTGATTTTGCCCCAGATTCCCAAGTGGCCCCCTCAAGGATTGAACTCACAACCCTGGGTTTAGCAGGCCAATGCTCAAACCACTGAGCTATCCCTCCCCCAGTAGATCATGGGGAGAGGTACTACTCAAAGAATGCCCTTTATGACAGACAATCTTCCAATCCTCCATGTGCCCTGACCATGCCTCTTTTCACCCCCTGCACAGGATTTCCCATTCCCAAACCTGAACTGATCTCCCACTTGGAACAAGGGGAAGAACTGTGGGTCCCGGATCTCCAGGCCTGTGAGGAAAGACAGATCCCGAGAGGCAGTCACACAGGTGAGGGCTGAAACAGAAACCATCTGGTGAATGAAGGATAAAGTTGAGAATCCCAAAAATATGCTGTGAGTAAGACCCCTTAGTTCTTCCTCACCTCTGCCAGGGCTGTAGTCAACAGATATCATTCACGGCTTTCCACCTGTCCTGTTAGCTGCAGGAGTTTCCTTCCCAACTTTCCATTCCTGGGAGTGTTTGGGTGGGATCTGCAGGCAAAATCCAGTTGCTCAGTCTTCACAGTGTTAGCGTGTTGGGTTTTCCCTTGCTGCTATTCCTCTTTCTCCCTAGCACAATGACTCCTGTCTGGATTGTCTCTATCTCCCAGCAGGTGATGAGAAAGTGGATGAGAAGAAGGATGGGAATCATCATGAGGAAGTTCCTGGGCAAGTGGAACCACAGGGGACCTTTGTGGGAAGAGCTGAAGGGAGTATATCCCAGTGCTTTGAAGAGGGAGAAGCCGGAGGTAATTGGCACAAGTCAGAGAGGCAACTGAAAAACCACCCAAGGAAGAAAGTGGATGAATCTATTATATGTGGGGGAGGAGACAAGGATCCCACAGCCCAGCAGACAAATCCCAAGGAAGAGAAACCCTATCAGTGCCTCGAATGTGGAAAAGGATTCATTCTCAGATCACAGCTTGTGACATATCAGACAATCCATACTGCAGGGGAACCCCTTCAATGCTTGGCCCATGGGGAAAGCTTCAGTAACTGCTCAGATCTTAATAACCATGAGAAAAGCCACATGGGAGAGAAATCCTTTCAATGCCTCGAGTGTGGAAACTGTTTGAATTGGAAGTCAGCATTAATTACACATCAGAGAATCCAGACAGGAGAGAGATCCCAAAAGTGCTTGGACTGTGGGAAAAGTTTCATGGAGAGGTCAGACCTTATTAGACATCAGGCAATCCACACAGGAGAGAGACCCCACAAGTGCTTGGACTGTGGGAAAAGTTTCATATGCAGGTCAGACCTTCTCCAACATCAGGCATTCCACACAGGAGAGAGACCCTATAAGTGCTTGGACTGTGGGAAAAGTTTCAAACAGAGGTCACACCTTATTAAACATCAGGCAATCCACACAGGAGAGAGACCCTACAAGTGCTTGGACTGTGGGAAAAGTTTCACACGGAGGTCAGACTGTGTTAAACATCAGGCAATCCACACAGGAGAGAGACCCCACAAGTGCTTGGACTGTGGGAAAAGTTTCATACAGAGGTCACACCTTATTAAACATCAAGCAATCCA
This sequence comes from Malaclemys terrapin pileata, assembly GCF_027887155.1. Lineage (NCBI taxonomy): Eukaryota > Metazoa > Chordata > Testudines > Emydidae > Malaclemys > Malaclemys terrapin. The sequence goes on along the minus strand of NC_071517.1, from coordinate 39,508,080 downwards.
CACAGGAGAGAAACCCCACATGTGCTTGGACTGTGGGAAAAGTTTCATACGGAGGTCAGACCTTATTAGACATCAGGCAATCCACAGAGGAGAAAGACCCCACAAGTGCTTGGACTGTGGGAAAAGTTTCATACAGAGTTCAAAGCTTGTTAAACGTCAAGCAATCCACACAGGAGAGAAACCCCACAAGTGCTTGGACTGTGGGAAAAGTTTCATACGGAGGTCTCACCTTATTATACATCAGGCAATCCACTCAGGAGAGAGACCCCACAAATGCTTGGACTGTGGGAAAAGTTTCATACAGAGGTCTCACCTTATTAGACATCAGGCAATCCACACAGGAGAGAGACCCCACAAGTGCTTGGACTGTGGGAAAAGTTTCATACAGAGGTCTCACCTTATTAAACATAAAGCAGTCCACACAGGAGAGAGACCCCACAAGTGCTTGGACTGTGGGAAAAGTTTCATACGGAGGTCTCACCTTATTAGACATCAGGCAATCCACACAGGAGAGAGACCCCACAAGTGCTTGGACTGTGGGAAAAGTTTCATACGGAGGTCAGACTTTCTTCAACATGGGAGAATCCACACAGGAGCTAAACTTCTGTGACACTGGGAGAGAAAGGGTTAAGCAACTTGCATGTAATAGACCCAGTTCAACCTTTAGAGACATGTTAAAAAAGTGTATCCATGTTAGATAAGTTTGAGCTTTGAAATGTAAACTTATGTTAAAGACTTGGAAGAAGTTGGTAACTGTAGTAGTCTATAAAAAGCAACAAAGAGTCCTGTGGCATCTTATAGACTAACAGAAGTATTGGAGCATGAACTTTTGTGGGTGAATACCCACTTTGTCAGATGCATGTGGTGGAAATTTCCAGAGGCAGGTATAAATATGCAGGCAAGAATCAGCCTAGAGATAACGAGGTTAGTTCAATCAGGGAGGCCATCTTCTAGCAGTTGAGGTGTGAACACCAAGGGAGGAGAAACTGCTTTTGTAGTTGCCTAGCCATTCACAGTCTTTGTTTAATCCTGAGCTCATTATGTCAAATTTGCAAATGAACTGAAGTTCAGCAGTTTCTCTTTGGAGTTTGGTCCTGAAGTTTTTTTGCTGCAGGATCTCCTTTAAATCTGCTATTGTGTGTCCAGGGAGGTTGAAGTGTTCTCCTGCAGGTTTTTGTATATTGCCATTCCTAATATCTGACTTGTGTCCATTTATACTTTTACGTAGGATTGTCCAGCTTGGCCGATGTACATAGCAGAGGGGCATTGCTGGCACATGATGGTGTATGTTACATTGGTGGACATACAAGTGAATTAACCGGTGATGTTGTGGCTGATCTTGTTAGGTCCTGTGATGGTGTCGCTGGTGTAAATATGTGGGGAGAGTTGGCATCGAGGTTTGTTGCATGGATTGGTTCCTGAGTTAGAGTTACTATGGTGCGGTGTGTGGTTGCTGGTGAGAATATGCTTAAGGTTGGCGGTTTGTTTCTGGGCGAGGACTGGCGTGCCTCCCAAGGCCTGTGAAAGCGAGGGATCATTGTCCAGGAGAGGTTGTAGATCACCGATGATGCGTTGGAGAGGTTTTAGCTGAGGACTGTAGGTGATGGCCAGTGGAGTTCTGTTGGTTTCTTTCTTGGGCTTGTCTTGCAGGAGGAGGCTTCTGGGTACACGTCTGGCTCTGTTGATTTGTTTCTTTATTTCCTCGTGCTGGTATCATAGTTTTGAGAATGCTTGGTGAAGATCTTGTAGGTGTTGGTCTGTGTCTGATGGGTTGGAGCAAATGCGGTTACAGCTCAGCGCTTGGCTGTAGACGATGGATCATGTGGTGTGTCAGGGATGGAAGCTGGAGGCATGAAGGTAGGCATAGTGGTCGGTGGGGTGGGGTGGTGTTAACATGACTGTCACTTATTTGTATCGTGGTGTTTAGGAAGTGGACATCCCTTGTAGATTGGTCCAGGCTGAGGTTGATGGTGGGGTGGAAACTGTTGAAATCATGCTCCAATACTTCTGTTAGTTTTTAAGGTGCCACAGGACTCTTTGTCACTTTACAGATCCAGACTAACACGGTTACCCCTCTGATACTTGTACTAGTCTATGTTTGCCTTTATCTTGTTAGAGGTTAACAATGGAACCAAACAGTTCTGTCTAGGGCTGTATTCTGTTAATTCAATGATCAAAAGGGAATAATAACATGTAGATGAAACTTGGGTGTAATAATGTCATTGCATGTCTCTTTAAAGTTTGTGGTAAACTGTCTATGAACTTCTTTATGGATAATTACCTTATGTTAATCCATGTAGTTAATTACTGGTGATGTTTAGGAAATAGAAGGTTACTTCAAAAGCCTAGTGAACAATAGTTCTCCCAAGGACTGCCTGCTGATGAGAGGCTGCAAAAATCTGTATAAAAACTCTTGGGACCTGATCCTTTTCTCTCAGATCTTGTTGAACTTTATTCAGAGGAAGTTTGAGTCATAAGACGGAGATCTCCAGTCCCATCTGGACTGCCCTGATATCGAACATTTTCACATGGGACTATAACCTCATGTCGGAGGAAAACAGAGTTCTCACTATTTGTTTAGGTACAGCAAGTCAGATGCTTTATTAACTCTCACAATTGCGCAGAGGGAGAGAGCTAAGCAGGTCTCTCTCTCCGGTAACTAATTACAGCAAGCATTTATACTTTTTATTACAGAAATAATGAGGGACAGCTGCATTTTGTTTATACATAGGCCATCTTGATATCTCATTTCTTCACTTGTTTTGACTCTTGCCAACATACAATATTTTCTATACCTTATCTACACAAGGTCTTCTACACCTTATCTATACCAGGTCATAATGACTTCTTACACAGTTTTTTCTCACCCGCCTCACACAATCCTCGCTTCTACAAATCTCGCGTTATCAGGGTTACAGTTAGCCTGACTCTTGCTAACGAACTGTCATGTATTGCATCCCCTTTCTGTCGGTTTTTTCTCTGCTTCCACAACCCCCCCTTTTGTACTACTAGTACAACAAACATTCTTAAATCTCTATTTTCATTAAATTTTGGAATTCAGATTTTACATTAGATGCTTTAATTTTAGGGGTTTTGATTGGATGTAATGACAATGCATGATGAGCATGGACATGAAAGGTATTACTATTATTATGTTTTTTACAACAACAATAACATACTTCTGCACAACACAAGCAATAACATTTTTATAGCGATTAATATGATGGGGTTATTGTACAATTTTAGTTATATAACACAATACATCATACTTAGTACATAAGATGGATACTCTATAAGCTGTCTGAAAGGCATACTTTTTAACTTGATACATATTTTGAAGCATGTGAATTTGCTTTTGTACTTCAGAGATTTTTTGAATCTTTGGTAACAGTGAAAACAAATTTTGAAATCGATCAGGTACTAAACTAGTCTAATTAAAGGGTATTTGGAACTTAAGGGCTTCTTGCAAAATTCTATTTGCAGGCCAGTAAATAATATGATTGCTTGCAGTGGTAATGAGATTAAAATGTATGTCTTGTAATGTGGTGGCTTGAACATACACACAGCTATTATTAGCTTGAAAAAAATAAGTGTCTTGTCAGGGTAGTTCTTTGTCTTCTACTTTTTTAGCAAATGTAGTCATGAAGAGTAACAACTTTTTTTGGCTTCAGTTTATGGATACACTGAAGCTGTGGGGGTTGTAACGGCCAAAATGTCTATTGACTTTTTAACTCCATCTAAATGTTAGATGTAATCTCAGGAGCACTGACTAAGGGTATGTCTACACTACGGGATTAATCCGAATTTAGATAATTCGGATTTGAGAAACAGGTTGTATAAAGTCGAAATGAGTGCGGCCACACTAGCACAGTAATTCGGTGGTGTGCGTCCAAGTACCGGGGCTAGCGTCGATTTCTGCACCGTTGCACTGTGGGTAGCAATTCCATAGCTATCCCATAGTTCCCGCAGTCTCCCGCGCCTATTGGGATTGTGGGTTAAGATCCCAGTGCCTGATGGGACAAAAAACATCGTCGCAGGTGGTTCTGGGTACAGCCTCACTTCCTCCCTCCCTCCCTCCCTGCATGAAAGCAACGGACGGCAGACAACCATTTTCGCGCCTTTTTTCCTGGGTGGGTGAACACTGCAGACTCCATACCATGGCAAGCATGGAGCCCGCTGAGGTCAAGACAGCACTCATGAATATTGTAAACACCTCGCGCGTTCTCGTGGAGTTTATGCTCAGCCAGGACCAGAAAAACGAGGAGAGGAGGCAGCGGCGGCGGCAGCGCAGCGACAAGCATGATGAGGACATGGACACGGACACGGACACAGAATTCTGTGAAACCACGGGCCCCGGTGCTTTGGAGATCATGTTGTTAATGGGGCAGATTCTATCCATGGAACGCCGATTCTGGGCAAGGGAAACAAGCACAGACTGGTGGGACCGCATAGTGTTGCAGGTCTGGGACGATTCCCAGTGGCTGCGGAACTTTCGCATGCGTAAGGGCACTTTCATGGAACTTTGTGACTTGCTGTCCCCTGCCCTGAAACGCCAGAATACCAAGATGAGAGCAGCCCTCACAGTTGAGAAGCGCGTGGCGATAGCCCTGTGGAAGCTTGCAATGCCAGACAGCTACTGGTCAGTCAGGAATCAATTTGGAGTGGGCAAATCTACTGTGGGGGCTGCTGTGATGCAAGTAGCCAAAGCAATCACTCAGGTGCTGCTACGAAAGTTTGTGACTCTGGGAAATGTGCAGGCTATAGTGGATGGTTTTGCTGCAATGGGATTTCCTAACTGGTGGGGCAATAGACGGAACCCATATCCCTATCTTGGCACCGGAGCACCAAGCCACCGAGTACATAAACCGCAAGGGGTACTTTTCCATGGTGCTGCAAGCACTTGTGGATCACAAGGGACGTTTCACCAACATCAACGCGGGCTGGGCGGGAAGGGTTCATGACGCTCGCGTCTTCAGGAACACTACTCTGTTTAAAGGGCTGCAGCAAGGGACTTACTTTCCGGACCAGAAAATAACCACTGGGGATGTTGAAATGCCCATAGTTATTCTTGGGGACCCAGCCTACCCCTTAATGCCATGGCTCATGAAGCCATACACAGGCAGCCTGGACAGGAGTCAGGAGCTGTTTAACTACAGGCTAAGTAAGTGCAGAATGGTGGTAGAATGTGCATTTGGCCGTTTAAAAGGCCGCTGGAGATCATTATTGACTCGCTCTGACCTCAGCCAAAGAAATCTCCCCATTGTTATTTCTGCTTGCTGTGTGCTCCACAATCTCTGTGAAAGTAAGGGGGAGACCTTTATGGCGGGGTGGGAGGCTGAGGCAAATCGCCTGGCTGCTGATTACGCGCAGCCAGACAGCAGGGCGATTAGAAGATCACACCAGGAAGCGGTGTGCATCAGAGAAGCTTTAAAAACCAGTTTCATGACTGGCCAGGCTACAGTGTGTAATATCTGTTTGTTTCTCCTTCATGAAAACCCGCCCCCTTTATTGACTGATTTTCTGTAAGGAACCCACCCTGCCCCTTCCCCCAGCTTTCTTTCAAACCAAATAAAGTCACTATCATTTAAAAATCATTTATTCTTTATTAATAGATTAGAAAAAGAGGGAGGGAACCCGGGTGGTATTTGGGAGGAGGATTGCTGGGAAGGAAAAAGCCACAAAGAAAAGGTTAAAAAAATGACAGCCTTTTGCTTGGGCTGTCTACTGGGGTGGAATGGGAAGGTGTACGGAGCCTCGCCCCCCGCGTTCTTACACGTCTGGGTGAGGAGGATACGGAACATGGGGAGGGGGGAGGGTGGAACAGGGGCTGAAGCGGCAGTCTGTTTTCCAGCAGCCGTTCCTGAACCTCCACCAGACGCCGGAGCAGCCCCAGCGTTGCATCCTTCATCCTCTGGTCTTCCTGCCGCCATCTCTCATCTCGATCGTCTCTCCTCTCCTCACGTTGGTCCCTCCTGTCCTCACGTTCACTGACTTCTTTCCTATACTTTGAAACTGTTTCCTTCCACTCATTCACATGAGCTCTGTCACTCCTGCTGGATTGCATAATTTCCGAAAACATCTCGTCTCGCGTTCTCTTCTTACGACGCCTTATCTGTGATAACCTTCGGGATGGAGGAGGGAGGCTTGAGGAATTTGCAGCTGCTGTAGGGAGGGGAAAAAAGAGAGAATTGTTTTAAAAGCTACATTTTGCAGAACAATGCTTATACTCTTTCACGGTGACCAACACTGTTCACATTACATAGCACATGTGATTTCTGTGCAAGGTCGCATTTTGCCTCTTAATGCTGAGTGCCCGTGGCTTTGCTGCTAGAGATCACAGGTCTGGGCAACAGAATTCGGCTTGCATGCGGCCATGGTAAGCTTCTGCGCCGTCCTTTCCCACATACCAAGCATAGCTTGTAGAGTGCTGCAGAAGCCTGGCCAATCTCAGCCAGTTGTGGGGGGGGCAGTGTGGTGGGGCTTGTCTGGGCCCCTTCAGGCAAGTAGAGTCCTGCGGTTTTTCTGTTAACATTCAGCAGCACCAGAAAACAAACTAACCCCACCCCCTCTCGCCATGAATTCTCTGGGATGATCACGGTACCCCTCCCCCCACCGCGTGGCTGGTAACAGGGAAGATCCCTGCTAGCCAAACGCGAAAAACTCAGGGCCAATTTCCCATCTGCGCTTGGCTAACTGCAGGGAAGAATTTATTTTCCGCCACAGGCAAACAGCCCAGTAGGAACGGCCACCTCTGTCCCCTTAATTAAGTTCCTGTATTTCAACCAGGTTACCAGGAGTGATATCACTCTCCTGAGGATTACACAACAAGATAAAGAACGGATGTTGCTTGAATGCCAGCAAACACCGGGACCATACGCTGCCAGGCTTTGTCAGGCAATGATACCAGATTACTTGCTGCAAGCATGGCGTGGTCAAGTGTCCTACCATGGAGGAGGGAATAAAGATGCACTGCCCAGAAACCTTCTGGCAAGGCTTTCGGAGTACCTCCAGGAGAGCTTCATTGAGATGTCCCTGGAGGATTTCCGCTCCATCCCCAGACACGTTAACAGACTTTTCCAGTAGCTACAGACTTTTCCAGTAGCTGAACTGACCGCGAATGCAAAGTCAGGCAAAGTAATCATTAAAAACCGTTTGCTTTTAAAACAAGTTTTATATTTTAAAAGGTAAACTCACCTGAGGTCCCTTCCATGGGGTCAGAGTCTTGGGTACTGGCTTGGGAGGGTACTTCAGTCGGGGTGATAAAAAGATCCTGGCTGTTCGGGAGAAGGGAGTGCTGTGTGCTCTCTGCAAGCTCATCCTCCTCCTCCTCCTCTACCCCATCGGCAGAATCCTCAGGCGTCGAGACTATCCCCGACCCAGAATCCACGAACAAAGGTGGGGTAGTGGTGGCAGCCCCCCCTAGAATTGCATGCAGCTCGGCGTAGTAGCGGCATGTCCGCGGCTCTGACCCGGAGCGACCGTTTGCCTCCTTTGTTTTTTGATAGGCTTGTCTGAGCTCCTTGACCTTCACGCGGCACTGCTCAGAGTCCCTATTGTGGCCTCTCTCCATCATGCCCTTGGAAATTTTTTCAAAAGTTTTTGCATTTCGTCTTTTAGAACGAAGTTCTGCAAGCACTGAATCCTCTCCCCATACAGCGATCAGATCCAGTACCTCCCTCACGGTCCATGCTGGTGCTCTTTTTCGATTATCAGCCTGCATGGTTACCTGTGCTGATGAGGTATCTGTGGTCACCTGTGCTCTCCACGCTGGGCAAACAGGAAATGAAGTTCAAATGTTCGCGGGGCTTTTCCTGTCTACCTGGCCAGTGCATCCGAGTTCAGATTGCTGTCCAGAGCGGTCACAATGATGCACTGTGGGATAGCTCCCGGAGGCCAATACCATCGAATTGCGGCCACACTAACCCTAATTCGAATTGCTAAAATCGATTTTGGCGCTACTCCGCTTGTTGGGGTGGAGTACAGAAATCGATTTAAAGGGCCCTTTACATCGAATTAAATAGCGTCGTTGTGTGGACGGTTACAGGGTTAATTCGAATTAAAGCTGATAAATCCGAATTAAAGTCGTAGTGTAGACCAGGCCTAAAAATCGATTGGGCATACTAGGAGGTCTAATTTTTCAGATGTTTTGGTGAATTACTTAATTTCACATGCATTTTTTTTAAGGACTCGGCAGGATTCGGTATGTGGGAGCCCACAGCTTTTTTAACTGGTCCATATGCTTGGAAGGAGTACTGAGAATGTTTGCACTTCTATTTAGAAAGTTTTTAAGTATGTCTTTATGGCCACAGATCAGATGGTACTTTTGATGTGTCTGTAAGGGCAGTGAGCCAAGCCTGATGCTCTAGATTATTTTGAAAGGCCATTAGCTGGTCATTCCGGAAATCCTGAATTTCTGAACATGCTAGATCTTACTGCAATGCTTTTTTAGCTTCAGTGATATTTAATACTATTTTTGTCAGCAACTTTTGGGTCAGTGATACTAATGGCATAAGAAGGGGTGTATTGCAATAAAGTACAGGTCACATTATTAGTCACTGGGATAATTTTTATGCAGGTAAAATTTTTAGTGGCAAAACAAACTTTGGGTATTTGTTTAATTGTTTACTAATTGGGTGACCAAATAACAATAAGGGCCTCTCTTATTTAACAGAGTGCAAATTTTAGGAACATTTGCTATAGAACTCATTAATTGCAATTACAGATTTTTGGGGTTTACTGGTAGTGATATTATATACTTTTATTTTTACTGATTTATTTAATTGTTCACTTATATGGGATATTTTGAACTTTAAAAATATATTTTTTCAAACAATATTTAAATAAATCACTAAAGTGTGAAGGCTTTAGTCATTGGTTTTATTAAATATATGGCATTGTCTGTATTTGGATGTGTTACGGGGTAATAGTGTAATGGAGGAGATGGCAGGGGCAATGGCAACAAGGTGCTTTTGGTACTTATTATTTAAAATTTAATTAGGGAGGGCAATACATGCTGAAGGACTTATTTAAAACACAGGGCGCAGCCTGTAGAATAAACTTCAAAATCCAATTAATACTACGTTCTTAAGCATGGGTCTTACAAGTTTTTTTTGCCAGTGTATAATTTTTTGTTTTTTTATTAGGGTCAGTTTTTAATGTTTTTTGTAGTCAGGAATTCTTGGACTTTGTGGTTTTAATGAAGCAAGTGTTCTTTTTTTTTTTTTTTAAACAGTGTGGTTTAGCATTATACAGGGTAAAGGTTATTAGCACAATACTTTGTAATGGTTTAGCTTCTTTTAGAAAAATCTAGAGGCACAGTAGGTCTGTCAGTGGACAAGGGAGAGGTTACTAGCACTTCGCTTTGGGTTTTGTTTTGTTTTGTTTTTTTTTGCTGTTTAGAAGACACAGCAGAGCTAGAAGGAGAAATAGGCTTATTATCAGTTGGAGAGTCTTCTCGAGGTGGAGGGGTCTTTTTTACAGTGAGAAGCATTTTAACATTTTTAGAAGGTCTCTTTCTATAAGTCTATAATATATAACTAAACTATTGTTGTATGTAAAGTAAATAAGATTTTAGCAATGTTTAATAAGCTTCATTTAAAATGAAATTAAAATGCAGAGCCTCCCGGACCGGTGGCCAGGACCCGGGCAGTGTGAGTGACACTGAAAATCAGCTCGCGTGCTGCCTTCGGCACGTATGCCATAGGTTGCCTACCCCTGATACAGACCCTGGACTTCAGAAAAGCAGACTTTGACTCCCTCAGGGAACTGATGGGAGGATCCCCTGGGAGAATAACATGAGGAGGAAAGTAACAGAGGGGTATCCATGTTAGTCTGAATCTGTAAAAAGCAACAGAGGGTCCTGTGGCATCTTTAAGACTAACAGAAGTATTGGAGCATAAGCTTTTGTGGGTGAATGCCCACTTTATCAGACGCAAGATGAAGTGGGCATTCACCCACGAAAGGTTATGCTCCAATACTTCTGTTAGTCTTAAAGGTGCCACAGGACCCTCTGTTGCTTTTCATGAGGGGGAAAGGAGTCCAGGAGAGCTGGTTGTATGTTAAAGAATCCTTATTGAGGTTGCAGGAAAAAACCATCCCGATGTGTAGAAAGAATAGTAAATATGGCAGGCAGCTTGGCTTAATAGTGAAATCCTTGCTGACCTTAAACGCAAAAAAGAAGCTTACAAGAAGTGGAATATTGGACAATTGACCAGGAAAGAGGCAGGAGGGCGCGGTGTGTAGTGTGCTCTGTGTCCCCAGGTGCTGTGGGCAGAGACTGCAGCAGCCATGAGCCAAGCAGCAGCAGACAGAAATGCAGATGGCCGCATGTGGAAGCTGTGGTATGTATATAGTCCTAGCAGGAGAGCTGGAACAAAGGTATGTTTGTATGAAGTGTCGCCTTATAGTGTTACTGGAGGAAAAGATTAGGGGGCTGGAGATGCAGGTAGAGACCCTGGTGGAGTTTAGGTGGGGGTTTGAGCAGCTGATGGAGGACAGGCAAGGCGGGGCTGAAGGGAAATGCTCTAGGGTGCAGGAGGATGTAGAAGTAGATGACAGTGAGAGGGGAATGGAAGGGGGAGAACAAGGGAATTGGAAGCATGTGACTGTGAGAAGCAGGCCAAGGAAAAGGAGGGCCAGTGAGGGGGGAATAGAACTCAGTAACAGGTTTGGGTGTTTGGATAACGAGGGGGGGGGCAGCAGGTGGTGACGGAAGGTGGGAGGGTGAGGAAGAAGAGAAGAGCGGCTAGTCCAATAGAGAGAGGGGAGGTGTTGATGGAGACAGCGCAAAACCTGGGCCCCCAGAGGATAGAGGAAGGCACAAGGGGGAGCATAAGGGTATGTCTACACTACGAAATTAGTTTGAATTTATAGAAGCCGGTTTTATAGAAATCGGTTGTATACAGCTGATTGTGTTTGTCCCCACATAAAATGCTCTAAGTGCATGAAGTCGGTGGACCGCGTCCACAGTACGAGGCTAGCGTCGACTTCCGGAGCATTGCACTATGGGTAGCTATCCCACAGCTATCCCACAGTTCCCGCAGTCTCCGCCGCCCCTTGGAATTCTGGGTTGAGATCCCAATGCCCGGATGATGCAAAACAGTGTCGCGGGCGGTTCTGGGTACATGTCGTCAGGCCCCTCCCCCCCCGTCACAGCAACGGCAGACAATAGATTCGCACCTTTTTACCTGGGTTACCTGTGCAGACAACATACCACGGCAAGCATGGAGCCCGCTCAGCTCAGCTGAGCTCACCGTCACTATATGTCCTGTGGGTGCCGGCAGACGTGGGACTGCATTGCTACACAGCAGCAGCTGCTAACTGCCTTTTGGCGGTAGACGGTGCAGTAGACTGGTAGCCTTCATCGGCGATCTGGGTGCTGGCAGCCGTGGGGCTGCATTGCACCAGCCCCTTGCCTTTTGGCAGTAGATGGTGTATTACGACTGGTAACCGTCCTATTACAAGTTGGGTCATCGCACATTAGCAGAGTCTTCCCTGAGCAGCAGATCGTGCAATAGGCCTGAAGACCATCGTAATACAATAACTGCCAAGCGCCCAGTACTTGCTGCCAAGCACCCAGAAAGATGCCGAGGGCTATCAGTCACGCTGCACCGTCGTCTTAAAATGTAAAAAATAGATTTGCTCTGTATTCATTTGCTTCCCCTCCCTCCATCAAATCAACGGCCTGCTAAACCCAGGGTTTTCAGTTTAATCTTTGGGGGTGCCATTCTGTGTGACAGTTGTTTGTGTTTCTCCCTGATGCACAGCCACCGTTCTTGATTTTAATTCCCTGTACCTGTACGCCATGTCGTCACTCGGCCCGCCCTCCCTCCTTCCCCTAGTCCGTCAGATACTACTTTCGCGCCTTTTTTTTGAATTCTGGGTTGAGATCCCAATGCCCGGATGATGCAAAAGAGTGTCGCGGGCGGTTCTGGGTACATGTCGTCAGGCCCCTCCCCCCCCGTCACAGCAACGGCAGACAATAGATTCGTGCCTTTTTACCTGGGTTACCTGTGCAGACAACATACCACGGCAAGCATGGAGCCCGCTCAGCTCAGCTGAGCTCACCGTCACCATATGTCCTCTGGGTGCCGGCAGACGTGGGACTGCATTGCTACACAGCAGCAGCTGCTAACTGCCTTTTGGCGGTAGACGGTGTAGCATGAGTAATAGCCGTGGGGCTGGCAGCCGTAGGGCTGCATTGCACCAGCCCCTTGCCCTTTGGTAGGCGATGGTACATTATGACTGATACCCATCGTCGTCGTACTGGAGTGGCTGTCAATCATGGCCACCTGGGCAGACATGTTACTGTTTCGATGATCATGGCTACCAGTCGTAGTATACTATTTTCTGCCAATTGCCCAGTATTGTCTGCTAAGCACCCAGAAGAGGCCGAGGGCGATGCTGGGTGCTGGCGGACGTGGGGCTGGCAGACGTGGGGCTGCATTGCTACACAGCAGCAGCCCCTTGCCTTTTGGTAGACGATGGTATATTACGATTGGTAACCATCGTCATCGTACTGCAGAGGCTATCACTCATGCTGCACCGTCGGCTGCCAGCTTAAGATGTAAAAAATAGATTTGTTCTGTATTCATTTGCTTCCCCTTCCTCCGTGAAATCAACGGCCTGCTAAGCCCAGGGTTTTCAGTTTAATCTTTGGGGGGACCATTCTGTGTGACAGTTGTTTGTGTTTCTCCCTGATGCACAGCCACCTTTCTTGATTTTAATTCCCTGTTCCTGTACCTGTACGCCATGTCGTCACTCGGCCCTCCCTCCCGCCCTCCCTCCTTCTCCTGGTCCATCACATACTAGTTTTGTGCCTTTTTTCTGACCAGGCGCCGTAGCTAGCACTGGGATCATGGAGCCTGCTCAGATCACTGCAGCAATTATGAGCACTATGAACACCACGCGCATTGTCCTGGAGTATATGCAGAGCCAGGACATGCCAAGGCGAAACCCGGACCAGCCGAGGAGGCGATTGCAGCGCGGCGAAGAGAGTGATGAGGAAATTGACATGGACATAGACCTCTCACAAGGCACAGGCCTCAGCAATGTGGAAATCATGGTGTCACTGGGGCAGGTTCATGCCGTGGAACGCCGATTCTGGGCCCGGGAAACAAGCACAGACTGGTGGGACCGCATCGTGCTGCAGGTATGGGATGATTCCCAGTGGCTGCGAAACTTTCGCATGCGTAAGGCCACTTTCATGGAACTTTGTGACTTGCTTTCCCGTGTCCTGAAACGCCAGGATACCAAGATGAGAGCAGCCCTCACAGTTGAGAAGCGAGTGGCGATAGCCCTGTGGAAGCTTGCAACGCCAGACAGCTACCGGTCAGTCGGGAATCAATTTGGAGTGGGCAAATCTACGGTGGGGGCTGCTGTGATCCAATTTGCCAGGGCAATGAAAGATCTGGTGATATCAAGGGTAGTGATTCTGGGCAACGTGCAGTCAATAGTGGATGGTTTTGCTGAAATAGGATTCCCAAACTGTGGCGGGGCCATAGACGGAACCCATATCCCTATCTTGTCACCGGAGCACCAAGCTACCGACTACGTAAACCGCAAGGGGTACTTTTCAATGCTGCTGCAAGCCCTGGTGGACCACAAGGGACGTTTCACCAACATCAACGTGGGATGGCCGGGAAAGGTACATGATGCTGGCGTCTTCAGGAACTCTGGTCTGTTTCGAAAGCTGGAGGAAGGGACTTTCTTCCCGGACCAGAAAGTAACCGTTGGGGATGTTGAAATGCCTATCGTGATCCTTGGGGACCCAGCCTACCCCTTAATGCCATGGCTCATGAAGCCGTACACAGGCAGCCTGGACAGGAGTCAGGACCTGTTCAACTACAGGCTGAGCAAGTGCCGAATGGTGGTGGAATGTGCATTTGGACGTTTAAAAGCGCGCTGGCGCAGCTTACTGACTCGCTCAGACCTCAGCGAAAAGAATATCCCCATTGTTATTGCTGCTTGCTGTGCGCTCCACAATATCTGTGAGAGTAAGGGGGAGACTTTATGGCGGGATGGGAGGTTGAGGCAACTCGCCTGGCCGCTGATTACGCGCAGCCAGACACCAGGGCGGTTAGAGGAGCACAGCAGGGCGCAGTGCGCATCAGAGAAGCTTTGAAAACGAGTTTTGTGACTGGCCAGGCTACTGTGTGAAACTTCTGTTTGTTTCTCCTTGATGAACCCTCCAAACCCCCCCCCCCCCGACCCGGTTCAATCTACTTCCCGGTAAACCAACCACCCCACCCCACCCTCCCCTCCCCAATTCTAGCGCCGCTTGCAGAGGCAATAAAGTCATTGTTTTTTCACATTCATGCATTCTTTATTAGTTCCTCACAGAAGTAGGGTGATAATTGCCAAGGTAGCCTGGGATGGGTGGGGGAGGAGGGATGAAAAAGGACACACTGCATTTTAAAACTTTAAGTCTTATTGAAGGCCAGCCTTCTGATGCTTGGGCAATCATCTGGGGTGGAGTGACTGGGTGGACGGAGGCCCCCCCACCGTGTTCTTGGGCGTCTTGGTGAGGAGGCTATGGAACTTGGGGAGGAGGGCTGTTGGTTAAACAGGGGCTGTAGCGGCGGTCTCTGCTCCTGCTGCCTTTCCTGCAGCTCAACCATACGCTCGAGCATATCAGTTTGATGCTCCAGCATACGGAGCATTGACTCTTGCCCTCTGTCTGCAAGCTGACACCACCTATCGTCTTCAGCCCGCCACTTGCTCTTTTCATCCCGCCATTCAGCCCGCCACCTCTCCTCTCGTTCATATTGTGCTTTTCTCATCTCCGACATTGACTGCCTCCAAGCATTCTGCTGTGCTCTATCAGCGTGGGAGGACATCTGCAGCTCCATGAACATATCGTCCCTCGTCCTACGTTTTCTCTTTCTAATGTTCACTAGGCTCTGCGAAGGAGAAACATTTGCAGCTGGTGGAGGAGAAGGGAGAGGTGGTTAAAAAAGACACATTTTAGAGAACAATGGGTACACTCTTTCATTACAAGGTCGCATATTTCGGCTTGCAGGCAGCCATGGTAGGCCACAGTGTTTTGGCTTACTTAATCTTCTTAACATGCGGGAAAGGTTTCAAACAGCAGCGCATTTCCCATATCAAGGATGAATTGGGTTGTCCATTTAAAATGGGTTTTCAATGTAAAAGGAGGGGCTGTGGTTTCCCAGTTAACATGCGGCACAAACCCAAGTAAACCACCACCCCCCCACACACACACACGATTCTCTGGGATGATCACTTCACCCCTCCCCTCCACCCGCGTGGTTAACAGCGGGGAACATTTCTGTTCAGAAGAGCAGGAACGGGCGCCTCTGAATGTCCCCTTAATAAAATCACCGCATTTCAACCAGGTGACCGTGAACGATATTACTCTTCTGAGGATAATAAAGAGGGATAAGGAATGGATATTGTCTGCATGCCAGCAAACACCGGGACCATACGCTGCCATATTTTGTTATGCAATGATTCCAGACTACGTTCTACTGGCCTGGCGTGGTAAAGTGTCCTACCATGGCGGACGGGATAAGGCAGCCCTCCCCAGAAACCTTTTGCAAAGGCTTTGGGAGTACATAAAGGAGAGCTTTCTGGAGTTGTCCCTGGAGGATTTCCGCTCCATCCCCATACACGTTAACAGACTTTTCCAGTAGATGTACTGGCCGCGATTGCCAGGGCAAATTAATCATTAAACACGCTTTTAAACCATGTGTAATGTTTACAAATATTTACAAAGTTACACTCACCAGAGGTCTCCTGTGTGCCCTGAGGGTCTTGGGTGAGTTCGGGGGTTACTGGTTCCAGGTCCAGGGTAACAAACATATCCTGGCTTTTGGGGAAACCGGTTTCTCAGCTTCCTTGCTGCTGTGAGCTACCTACAGTACCTCCATCCTCATCTTCCTCGTTCCCCGAACCGTCTTCTATGTGTTTTTCTCCAGTGAGAGAGTCATAGCACACGGTTGGGGTAGTGGTGGCTGCAGCCCCTAGGATCGCATGCAGCTCCGCGTAGAAGCGGCAAGTTTGCGGCTCTGCCCCGGACCTTCCGTTTGCTTCTCTGGCTTTGTGGTAAGCTTGCCGTAGCTCCTTAATTTTCACGCGGCACTGCTGTGTGTCCCTGTTATGGCCTCGGTACTTCATAGCCTTGGAGATCTTTTCTAATACTTTGCCATTTCTTTTACTGCTACGGAGTTCAGCTATCACTGCTTCATCTCCCCATATGGCGAGCAGATCCCGTACCTCCCGTTCGGTCCATGCTGGAGCTCTTTTGCGATCCTGGGACTCCATCACGGTTACCTGTGCTGATGAGCTCTGCGTGGTCACCTGTGCTCTCCACGCTGAGCAAACAGGAAATGAAATTCAAACATTCGCGGGTCTTTTCCTGTCTACCTGGTCAGTGCATCTGAGCTGAGAGTGCTGTCCAGAGCGGTCACAATGAAGCACTGTGGGATAGCTCCCGGAGGCCAATAACGTTGAATTCCATCCACACTACCCCAATTCCGACCCGCAAAGGCCGGTTTTATCACTAATCCCCTCGTCGGAGGTGGTGTAAAGACACCGGTTTAAAGGACCCTTAATTCGAAAGAAAGGGCATCGTCGTGTGGACGTGTCCAGGCTTAATTCGATTTAACGCTGCTAAAGTCGACCTAAACCCGTAGGACGTTTGGGGAGACGGTTAGGAGATGTACAGTTAATCTCCACGCCAGATTCCAACATTGAAATGGTGAGTGAGATAAGAGGAGATATAGCCAGGGAGATGAGATTGGACATAAGAAGGATAGGGGGGAAGGACACAAAGAGGCCTGTAACATATAGTGTTACTAATGGGAGACAGGCTAAACAACATACATTAGGGTGCTTATACACCAATGCGAGAAGCCTAGGTAATAAAATGGAGGAATTGGAGCTCTTGGTCCGAGAATTGCAACCGGATATCAAAGGAATAATTGAAATGTGGTGGAACGGCAGTCACGACTGGAATACAGGTATGGAGGGGTATGCTCTATTTAGGAAAGACCGGAACAAAGGTAAAGGTGGCGGGGTGGCATTGTATGTCAATAGTGAGATAAGCTGTAAAGAAATAATAGTTGATGGAATAGATAACACGGAATCCGTCTGGGCAATACTCACACTGGGTAAAAGGACTACTAGAGCCTCCCCAGGGATAGTGCTTGGGGTGTGCTATAGACCGCCGGGATCGACCCAGGATATGGATAAAGAACTATTTAATGTGTTTAGAGAAGTAAATACTAATAGGAACTGTGTAATTATGGGGGACTTTAACTTCCCGGATATAGATTGGGGAACAAACGCTAGTAGCAATAATAGGGCTCAGATGTTCCTAGATGTGCTTGCTGATCATTTCCTTCATCAAGTGGTAGCCGAACCGACGAGGGGGGAGGCCATTTTAGATTTGATTTTGGTGACTAGTGAGGACCTCGTTGAGGAAGTGGTAGTAGGGGACAACTTGGGCTCCAGCGATCATGAGCTAATCCGGTTTAAACTAAACGGAAGGAGTAACAGAATTAAATCAAAGACTAGGGTTTATAATTTTAAAAAGGCCAATTTTAACAAACTAAGGGGACTGGTAAGGGAAGTGGATTGGGCAAACATATTAATGAATCTTAAGGCAGATAAAGCCTGGGATTACTTTAAGATAAAGCTGCATGAGCTGTCAGAGGCCTGTATCCCAAAAAAGGGAAAAAGATTACTAAGCAAGAGATTTAGACCGAGCTGGATGAGCAACCGACTCAAAGGGGCAATTAGGAAAAAACAGAAAGCGTACAAAGAGTGGAAGAGGGGAGGGATCAGTAAGGAAACTTACCTTAGTGAAGTCAGAGAATGTAGAGATAGAGTGAGAAAGGCCAAAAGCCGTATAGAGTTGGACCTAGCAAGGGGAATTAAAAGCAATAGTAAGAGGTTTTACAGCCATATAAATAGGAAGAAAGCAAAGAAGGAAGAAGTAGGACCGCTGAAGACTATAGCCGGAGAGGAGATTAAAGATAACCTAGGCATGGCGCAATATCTCAACGAATATTTTGCATCAGTGTTTAATGAGGCCAATGAAGGTATTAGGGATACTAGCACCATGACAGAGGGGCAAACGGAATGGGGGATTACCATATCCGAGGTAGAAACAAAGCTTGAACGCCTTAATGGGGCTAAGTCGGGAGGACCGGACGATCTTCATCCGAGAATATTGAAGGAATTAGCGCGAGAAATAGCAGGCCCATTAGCGATAATATTTAATGAATCTGTAAACTCAGGGGTGGTTCCGTTAGACTGGAGAATAGCTAATGTGGTTCCTATTTTCAAGAAAGGGAAAAAACGTGATCCGGGTAACTACAGGCCTGTTAGTTTAACATCTGTAGTGTGCAAGGTGCTGGAGAAAATTCTGAAGGAGAAAGTAGTTGAGGACCTTGAGGTTAATGGCATGTGCGATAAATTACAACATGGTTTTACAAAGGGCAGATCGTGCCAAACGAATCTGATCTCCTTCTTCGAGAAAGTAACGGACTTATTAGATAAGGGAAATGCGGTGGACCTAATATACCTGGATTTCAGTAAAGCGTTTGATACTGTACCCCATGAGGAATTATTGGTTAAGCTGAAAAAGATGGGGATCGATATGAAAATCCAGAGGTGGATAAGGAATTGGTTAATGGGGAGAATGCAGCGGGTCATATTGAAGGGTGAACTGTCAGGTTGGAGGGAGGTTACCAGTGGAGTTCCTCAGGGTTCGGTTTTGGGACCCATTTTATTTAATCTATTTATAACTGACCTCGGAACCGATTGCAGGAGTGGACTGATAAAGTTTGCGGTTGATACGAAGGTGGGAGGCGTTGCCAATTCGGAGGAGGATACGGATATTCTGCAGGGAGACTTGAATGAGCTTGTGAATTGGAGTATCAGAAATAGGATGAAATTTAATAGTGAAAAGTGTAAGGTGATGCATTTAGGGATGACTAACAACAATTTTAGTTACAAGCTGGGGACACATTGGTTAGAAGTAACGGAAGAGGAGAAGGACCTAGGGGTTCTTGTAGACCGGAGTATGACTATGAGTCCACAATGTGACGTGGCGGTGAAAAAAGCCAATGGGGTCTTGGGATGCATTAGGCGAGGTATATCTAGTAGGGATAAGGAGGTGCTGCTTCCGTTGTATAAGGCACTGGTGAGACCTCATTTGGAGTACTGTGTGCAGTTCTGGTCTCCCATGTTTAAAAAAGATGAACTCAAATTGGAACGGGTGCAGAGAAGGGCCACTAGGATGATCAGAGGAATGGAAAACCTGTCGTATGAAAGGAGACTAGAGGAGCTCGGGTTGTTTAGTCTGACAAAACGAAGGCTGAGGGGGGATATGATTGCTCTCTTTAAATATATCAGAGGAATAAATACCAGGGAGGGAGAGGAATTATTCCAGCTTAGTACTAATGTGGACACAAGAACAAATGGATATAAACTGGCTGTGGGGAAGTTTAGGCTTGAAATTAGACGAAGGTTTCTGACCGTCAGAGGGGTGAAATAGTTTATGGAGGGAATGGTTTAATGGTAAAACATATTAGCTGAGGAATACCGAGCAATAGCAGGTAAATAGTATAATGGCTAACAAGGGTCAGGCTGGAGACTCTTGCCTACATGCTCGGGGTCTTACTGATCGCCATATTTGGGGTCGGGAAGGAATTTTCCTCCAGGGTAGATTGGCTGAGGCCCTGGAGGTTTTTCGCCTTCCTCCGCAGCATGGGGCAGGGATCGCTAGCAGGAGGGTTCTCTGCCAATTGAAGTCACCAAAACACAGGATTTGGGGACTTCATCAGCAGAGTCAAGGGAAGGGTAGGGACGGTTTTGTGGCCTGCAGCATGCAGGGGGTCAGACCAGATGATCATAATGGTCCCTTCTGACCTTAAAGTCTATGAGTCTATGAGTTGGTGGATGTGATTGCACAGCCCTTGGCCATTATCTTTGAAAACTCATGGCGATTGGAGGAGGTCCCGGATCACTGGAAAAAGACTAATGTAGTGCCCACCTTTTTAAAAGGGAAGGAGGAGGATCTGGGGAACTACAGGCCAATCAGCCTCACCTCAGTCCCTGGAAAAATCATGGAACTGGTCCTCAAGGAATCAATTCTGAAGCACTTAGAGGAGAGGAAAGTGATCAGGAACAGTCAGCATGGATTCACCAAGGTCAAGTCATGCCTGATTAACCTAATTGCCTTCTATGAGGAGATAACTGGGTCTGTGGATGAGGGGAAAGCAGTGGATGTGTTATTTCTTGACTTTAGCAAAGCTTTTGATACTGTCTCCCACAGTATTCTTGGCAGCAAGTTAAAGAAGTATGGGCTGGATGAATGGACTATACGGTGGATAGAAAACTGGCTAGATCATCGGACTCAACGGGTATTGATCAATGGCTCCATGTCTAGTTGGCAGCCGGTTTCAAGCGGAGTGCCCCAAGGGTTGGTCCTGGGGCTGGTTTTGTTTAATATCTTCATTAATGATCTAGAGGATGGGGTGGACTGCACTCTCAGCAAGTTTGCAGATGACAGCAAACTGGGAGGAGTGATAGATACGCTGGAGGGTAGGGATAGGATACAGAGGGACTTAGATAAATTAGAGGATTGGACCAAAAGAAACCTGATGGGATTCAACAAGGACAAGTGCAGAGTCCTGCACTTCGGACAGAAGAATCCCATTCAGTCTTACAGACTAGGGACCGAATGGCTAGGCAGCAGTTCTGCAGAAAAGGACCTAGGGGTTACAGTGGATGAGAAGCTGGATATGAGTCAACAGTGTGCCCTTGTTGCCAAGAAGGCTAACGGCATTTTGGGCTGTATAAGTAGGGGCATTGCCAGCAGATCGAGTGATGTGGTCATTCCCCTCTATTCGACATTGGTGAGACCTCATCTGGAGTACTGTGTCCAGTTTTGGGCCCCACACTACAAGAGGGATGTGGAAAAATTGGAAAGAGTCCAGCGGAGGGCAACAAAAATGATTAGCGGGCTGGAGCACATGACTTATGAGGAGAGGCTGAGGGAACTGGGATTCTTTAGTCTCCAGTAGAGAAGAATGAGAGGGGATTTGATAGCTGCTTTCAATTACCTGAAAGGGGGTTCCAAAGAGGATGGATCTCGGCTGTTCTCAGTGGTACCTGATGAGAGAACAAGGTCTCAAGTTGCAGTGGGGGAGGTTTAGGTTGGATATTAGGAGAAGCTTTTTCACTAGGAGGATGGTGAAGCACTGGAATGGGTTACCTAGGGAGGTGGTGGAATCTCCTTCCTTAGAGGTTTTTAAGGTCAGGCTTGTCAAAACCCTGGTTGGGATGATTTAGTTGGGATTTAGTCCTGCTTTGAGCGGGGTGTGGGGCTAGATGACCTCCTGAGATCCCTTCCAACCCTGATATTCTATGATTCTATGATCCTTTGGGATTGGTAGAGTTTTCAGTAATCCCCATCATGTTTAACTGGGCTATCTGGGAGGGAGCGCCAGGTTGGGTTGCTTCAAGGGATCTGTGCTTTGGCCTGTGTAGCCCAGTAAGGTATTGTAAAAGCTGTCTTATTGCTGGCTTGGTGAATGGAAGTATTGGAATATCCACCAATTTTGAGGATTGACCGCCCCATTCTTTGCAGTTTGCCTTAATTGAGCAATCTCAGTATGCCCCCACCCCCCAAGATCATGGTCCCAATTTCATCTATGCCTTGCCTGTGAGAAAAGTTTCATTCAGCGATCGCACCTCATTAAACATCAGAGAATCCACCCAGGTGTGAGAGACCCTAGGAATAGCTTGGCTGCAGGAAAAGATTCAATCCGAACTCACACATCAGTGATCTGCACAACAGAGAGACCTTGAATGCCGGGGAAGCTTCATTTGGTGTTCCCAGAGTATCAGGCATCTGCAAATCAATGCAGGGAAGTGACTGCTGAGATGTTCTCAGTGTGGGAAATGCTCCAAGTGGAGCAAACGCCCTGTTGGACATTACAGACTCCTCCTCACAGCAGGAGAATTCTCTCAGGGCCCTGACTAGGGCTGGCCCTGGTGACAAACCCATTTCCTCATTCCCACACACATCAGGGGCATTTGGCTCCCAAGGATCCAGCTGCCCATGGCTGGGTTGAGGATCCAGGAGCAGCCGATCAGCTGGTCAGTGATCCTCTGGCTCTGCCTGGTCTAAGCAAACCCCAGGCAGAGGTGGCAAAGTCCCCATGAGCCCCTCCTCCCTGCTGCAGCCCTGGCTGCTGAGCTGATGAGCCATAGGTCAGGGAAGGGGGAGAGAGAAACTCCTCCAGTCGCTCCCTCTGCCGGGCTGAAGTTCCCCCCTCTCCATTCCCCTCCTAGCCGGGATCTCCCTGGTATGGCGATGAGGAGAAGAACACTTGGACCAGGCCCCACCTTCACTCTAGACTCCTGTCCCCATCCCCTATCTTCCACCAGCCCCTGAGCTGGGGTCCCCCGCTGACCTGGAACTGTCCCCTGCAGGGGGAGTGTCCCTGGGACTGGTAACTCCTCCGCTTCCCGAATCCACCAGGACATTGGTCTCTGGGGGATCAAATGTTAAGGGTGTGGGGTGATGGGTTCTGGGGAGGACACTGGGGTTGAATGGCTGGGGCTGGTGGAGCTGGGAAGTAGGGGGAGCTGGGTGCTGGGCTATCAAGTGTTTGGGGATCATGGGATGAGAGGCGAGCGAGAGCCAAGGGGTAGCAACGTGCTGCTTCTCATCACTCACCCCCTCTGCCCCTTCTCCCTGCCTCCTTTGCATTCAGACAGCACCATTATCAGAGCCTGGTTTCCACAGGGCCTTTTCTTCTAAGCCTGGATTTCCCACCTCTGCTACAGCCTCTGAGAGGGAAGCAGCATTGCCTAGTTGATAGAGTTCTGGCCTGGGACTCAGAAGTCTACTGGGAATAAATGGGGAGTGATCATATCAGCCTCCTAGTGTCTGTCTAGAGCAGGAAAAGTGGTTGGGATTATCTAGGGCATCTCCTTTGTTCCTCCACCCCTTTTTCTAGTCTAAACTGACCCTTAGCAGTTTATTCCCATCTCCCATTAGCAAAGTGATTGTTCGAGTCACTAAGTGCCCCCTATGGAGTGAGATTGTCTCATTCCCAGACATCCTCACATTGCTCCAGATTATGCTGAAAAGCATTGAATTATTTTGTGTTGTTTCTCCCTTATACACCAGCATTCAAGAGATTCTAAAAGAGCTGGAGCAGGGATAATAAAATCATGTGTCAGAGTAGTAGCCGTGTTAGTCTGTATCCGCAAAAAGAAGAACAGGAGTACTTGTGGCACTTTAGAGACTAACAAATTTATTAGAGCATAAGCTTTCGTGGACTACAGCCCACTTCTTCGGATGCATAATCATGTGGTGTTTTACCTTCTGTGTTATTGCAGAGGGATGGGTTGAGTCTGGGGGATTCCCTGCTGCCCTCCTCAACCTTACACGTCTTTCCTTGAGCAGCCTCTACCCAAGCCATGGAGAGTTTATCGTTTTCCCATTCTACCTCTCCACCTTCATGTGTGTCATTTACCACAGTGTCCTTTTCCACCATGCTTAGGAATCAGGGTTTGATTTCTTTGATCCTCAGTCAGGCCCCTGAGCACTTGAGATGAAAATGTCACATTCCTGAATGGGGAATTCAAATGAACCCCAAAGCTAAAGTGGCATCTGGAGTTTTTCCAGCCAAATCCAGATAATTTGTAGATAGGAAGTTTTTGGTGAGGTTTGTCTTTTTTCCCTCTCTTTTTTTCCATTACGATGATGCTAAAACTTTTATCAATAACACAGCCAAATAATGCGACAGTGCTGAGTAAAGTGGTTTTAGCCTGTTCAGAAGGAAATGGGTAAAATTGTTCTCCAGTTTTTGAGTCTTAAGATTCTCTGGGATTTCACTTCATGAGCAGGAAAGTGGTTTGTAGCCCACCCTGGTTTGTGGGTTTTTTTCTTCTTTTTGGTGAAGGCTGTTCTGCCACGTATTTTGATATTAAATTAGTTTGACAGGATGTAACTCAGATTTATTGGGGACTTCAAAAGACAAATGATCACTTGCCAGAATGGTCCTTTCTGATTTTCATTTCACATTTCCCTAGCTTTTGTCATGAGATTTTCTTGTCCTTTGAACAACGAAACTGATCAGTATCTAGCCGCAAAAACATTTGCGGACGAGTGCTGGATGTGCACTCTGGGAATCAGAGACTGAAATGGAGAAGGAAGTTACTGCCTGATCCCTGCAGAGATCTGAGATACAATCAGGATGGGGAGAGAGTGGGTGGGTGGACAGGGCCTTGAAAGGGCACTATACCATTATCTGATTAAAATATGACCATGTAGATCATTGTTGCTACCATTGTTATATAATAAGTGAATCTTATACAAAGTGTGCTGAATAAGGTGTCAATGGAGAGGGTATGATTTCCTGAATATGATTATGCTATTTGTATGTATGTACCATTTTTGTATTTAAGATTATGACTACTGGCTGTATACCTGTATTTCAAAAATGTTTGCTCCTGGGTAACACCCACAAGGTTTTTCACCTGCACATCTTGGAGGAATTATTCAAGTTCAGTGGCCCATCAAAAGAACACTTAACTCACAACGGCAGATGCCCACCTACACTGCACAGACTTTCCTGTGAACGTTCCATCTGAAGTATAGGTAATGGCCTGTACTGTGAGTGACTGAATGAAACCAGACATGGACATGTGACTTGCCCATGTGACTCCAAACACCTCTTGTTACTGTGTTTTTTCACAGTGAGAACAATGGGGTTCCCTTCACTTGAGAGAAGCTATAAAAGGCACTGGAAACATCTCCGTTTTGCCTTTTTCCTGCTCAAACCTCTGGACTATGGACTTATATTAATGGGAGCATTCTAACCAAAGGACTGAGGACTTTCCAATGATTCGGAAGCCACCAGAGACTTGATTTAAGCTGGCCGTTTATTCCAACACTGCTACAAGCCTAAGCCAAGAACTTTGCATTTATTGTATGTATTTGATTCCTTTAATAAATTTTTTAACTCTCACCTTTCTTTCTTTTTCATAAATAAGCCTTGAGATTTTAGATACTAAAGGATTGGCAACAGTGTGATTATTGGGTAAGATCTGAGTTATATATTGACCTGGGTGTGTGGCTGGTCCTTTGGGATCAGAAGAACCTGCTGTTTCATGAAATTGGTTGTAAATAACCAATCATTAAGTTCAGAGGTTTTGGTGGTGATATAAGGGCTGGAATGGCTAAGGAAACTGCTTTTTGGATGTCTTGTTCGCCAGTGTGGTGAAACAGAAGTTTACTTTTGTTGCTGGTTTGATATATGTCATGGGAGAATAATCACCAGTTTTGCAGTGTGTCTGCCCCATTCCTCTGCAATTTATCCTGAATTTGGAATTTTCAGTTGTGACCCATGGAGGCACTGTTACAGGCACTGTTTGTTCTTGGGAGCCAGAGAGCTGAGGCTGAGAACTGTGAACTCACTTCACATGTCCCAGAGAGAGAGGAAATGTCCTACGAGTGCTGTGTGAAGTCATTCTTGAACTCTAAAGGGCTACCAATGAAGTCCCAATAGGATTGATGTGGAGAGGGGTCGGCGTCTTCCCATTGCTGAGAGGAGGAGGGAGGGCAAATGCCTCTTTCATGGATTGTTAGTGCTTTTCTACCAGCTTTCACTTGTTCCTCTTCCCTGGGGCATGTGTGTGGCTGGAGCAGCAACATACTGGGTGGGTATGAAATGCACCGTGTGGAGCTGGGCGTTGGATGGAGATGGGTGGGGGGGGGGGGATTTAGCTTTTATTTCTTGCTTTGAAAAGAATAAAGTAAAATTTAATTTCTCAAACTCTCAATGTCCCTTGTCTTCAATAATGGGGGGTAGGGGAAATGGTCTTTAATGGACTCCGAGATTGTCTGGCTGTCACCCATTGATGCAGCTGGGGAAAAGGCTGCTATCATTCTGGAGTGTATTAATGTGAGTGTTGTATGTCAGTTGCGGGAGATCGTTGTCCCGTTCTGCTCGGCCCTGGGGAGGCCTCAGCTGGAGTTCTGTGTCCAGTTCTGGGCATCACACTTTAGGAAAGATGAGGACAAATTGGATCAAGTCCTGAGGAGAGCAACAAAAATGGTAAAAGGTTTAGAAAACCCGACCTGTGGAGGAAGGTTAAAAGCAGTGGGTCTATTAGTCTTGAGAAAAGCAGACTGGGGATGGTCTGCAGCTATGCTAAGGGCTTGGGATCAGTTGTGACTGGGTATCAGTTGTGTAGAGACTGGGGATCAGTTGTGCTCCATGGCCACTGAAGGTAGGAGGAGAAGTAAAATGTGTTAAACTGCAGGAAGGGAGATTTAGGTTAGAGGTTATGAAAACTTTCAACCATGTGGGTATTTAAGCTCTGGAATAGATTCCAAGGGAGCTTTTGGAATCCCCGGCATTGGAGGGGGGTGGGTTGTTTGTTTTATTTTGTTTTTTTAAGCCCCTTGGAGGTGTTCTTTTGCCATCTTTGAGCTCCATAGACTGCAAGTTCTGTCTGTGATGTTTTCTCAGGGAGACCCGGACTGTGAATCTCGTTACCCCCCTGCCTCAGTGCGAGGGGGACGTCCTTCTGCTGAACTGGGTGTCAGTTCCCTGTCACCTCCAGCCTTTAGCTCCCCAGACAAACTGCCCAAGGCTCTGCCAGTCCTTACTTTGCCTTGCAAGTTAACACTAGGCACAACCTTGTCTTGGAGCTTCTCCATCATGTCCTTCTCTAGTGTCCAGCCCCTCTCTACTGGACACTCAAATTCCCAGGTAAGCCGGCCCCAAGGGACAATACCAACTTGTTGGATTCAACTGAGGATCAGACCCAATATAACATCACAGCTCTGAGATATTGTTTTAGTGAAAACAAACAGGAGTTTATCAACTAAGATCTAAGAGACAATGAGCGAAGAAATAAGACCAACAGGTTACACATTGAACACCAGGTATAATAGGATTCAGACAGTCTGAGTTTAACAAGTAAAATCCATGGCTAAAGCATTCTCCCAGGGTCACCAGCCACCTTTGTTGGGATCCCCCTTTTCATGAATGCAAAACGCACTCTCCCGTTTGCTGCCTGAAGGATTGCAGGGTGCGGTTTTTGTGTCCCAGTTATAGTCCAGTAAACCACTGATGTGCCCCCCCCCATTGTTTGTTCTCCAGTGTGGTCTTTCTGTTGGTCCTATATGCAAACTGGGCCTCCAATGTGTTCACCTACAATGCTTCATATGAATGGGGGAGACAAATGAGTAGGTATCCCTTTGTCTGGCAAACCATATTTCTCACCCCTGCTTTGATTCAGACGTTAAAACATATTTCCCAGAATATAAACGAAGTTCCTTAAAGATCATCTGCCCACGCTTCATGTAAGGCTCATAAGGAACAATGTGACATGAGCCTGTATTAGAGACCTCACGGCAGCACTTTAACATGCCTTGTGTGGTCGCGGTGCAGTGCTGGGAAAGAGCTCTCCCAGCGCTCTAAAAACCCACCTCCACGAGCGGCCGAGCTACCAGCCCTGGTGCACTGTCCACACTGGTGCTTTACAGCACTGCAACTTGCTGCGCTCGGGGGTGTTTTTTCCCAACCCGAGTGAGACAGTTGCATCACAGTAAATTGCCATTATAGACAAGCCCTTAGTGACTGTAACAATCACTCTGCTAACGGGGGACTGTAATAAACCACTAAGGGTCAGTCTAGACTAGAAAAGGGGGAGGAGGCACAAAGGAGATGCACTAGCTAATCCCAACCACTTTTCCTGCCCTAGACAGACACTCAGAGGCTGATATCACTCCCCATTTATTCCCTCTCTGGAAGGCACAGATTTGTCTCAGGACACCCCACAAGCTGCTGGCAGAGTTGGGAGTAGAGCTTAGGTCTCCTGAGTCCCAGGCCAGTGCTGCTTCCCTCTCAGAGGCTGATGCTGTGTAGCAGAGGTTGGAAATCCAGGCTTCCAAGAAAAGGCCCTGTGGAAACCCATCTCTCCTAAAGGTGCTTTCTGAATGGGCAGGGAGAATGGGCAGAGGGGAGTGACTGGGGTCCTAGTTGGGAGTCAGCTATGGTCACTTAACTAGGGTGAACTGCAAAGAATGGGCAGAAAATCCTCATCGAGCTGGTGGATATTCCAATACTTAGATTTACCAAGCCAGCATAAAACAGTTTCTTTATTACCTTACTGGTTACTCAGAAGTCCAAACAACATAGTTTCCTTAAAGTGATTCAGCCACAGCCCTCCTTCCAGGTACCCACATCAAATATGATGAAAATGTCTGTAAATCTTATCTCATCATATAAAACAAAAGATTCTACCAATCCCGGAGGATCAGATACATTACCTCCCAGGTTAAAGAATTATTTTGATTTTAACCAAATACACGCTACAGCCAATTCTTATTAACTAAACTAAAATTTATTAAAAAACAAAAGAGTATGGTTAAAAGATCAATATACATACAGACATGAATTCAATGTATTGAGGTGCAGATTCATAGCAAAGATGTTGAGCTTTGTAGTTACAAAGAGTTCTTTCAGAAATAGTTCATAGGTTATAGTCCAATATCCAAATCTCATATTCAGGGCATACCAGCATAACTGGGACCTCAGTCTTGCGACTCAAACGTCCCCTGATGAAGCCTAAGCAGATCTAAGATGACAGAATCAGGACCAAGGATCTTTTCTACAATGTCATGTCTTCTTGACAAGTTGGAGTTCCTCCCGGAACAAAAGGTAATTAGCAGACTTTGAAGGAGGTACTTAGCTATAGAATTAACGTAAGGCCATTTGCTTGTTCCTCCACCATTCACAGATTATTTGCTATACATTGCAAAGAGAGATGGTGTAGTAGTTCCGGGGTGGGGCTCGTCCCTCCCAGGGGCGCCTGGGACCAGGCCGCCCTGCTACAGATGGATACAGAGATATTTCGTGTTTACAATTCATTTACATGATAGGATGTTCTTTAGATCTCTGACCTATCAGAATCCAGCACAGACAGGGACTGTTGTTGACTATTGATTACATTGTGGACCCTACTCATACGTATGTAAATACACAAAAAAAACCCAAACATTATCTCCCCACATGTCTTTTGAGGGTTATTTATTTTGCAGGATGTTTAACCCTTTCTAGCCATGCATCACACCCCTAAGGTGAGAAAGGTGTGGAAGGTGAAATAAGAGCTCCTGGATACACCTTAAGGACCTTCCAACATTGATATGAGCTGTGTTTATATGAATTCTTTGTAAGGCCAAGTTATTGAGGCATGCTTTGGCCCCAGCCAGGAACTTAGTCCCTACCTTGTGAAACACTTTAGTGATTCCAGGGTTTTGTCTGTGTGTTGACTTAACATAGCCATTGATGTTCTTCAGAGAGCACCTACTCTGGCCTTCAGCCATGAAGGCTGTGAGGTGTTGTATCTCATTTTCCCCTTTTGCACAGCAGTTCAAGCTTGTAGTGGTTTTTCTGCTGTGTACTGTTTCAAGATTAAATACGGGCACTAACTGTGAAATATCAGTATCATCGGGCCTTTTTCACATAAAATGTGTTGTCATGTAATGAAACAGTATAACCATGAAAAAAGAACAGGAGTACTTGTGGCACCTTAGGCCATGTCTACACTACGAGAGTAGTTCGATTTTACTTAAATCGAATTTTTGGAATCGATATTGCAAAGTCGAACGTGTGTGTCCACACTAAGGACAGTAATTCGACTTTGTGAGTCCACACTAACGGGGAAAGCGTCGACATTCGAAGCGGTGCACTGTGGTCAGCTATCCCACAGTTCCCGCAGTCCCCGCTGCCCATTGGAATTCTGGGTGTAGATGCAAAAGCCTTCTGGGTAAAAAAAATGTGTCCAGGGTGCTTTTGGGTAACTGTCGTCATCCGTCCATCACTCCCGCCCTCCCTCCCTGAAAGCGCCGGCGGGAAATCAGTTCGCGCACTTTTCTAGTCAGTGACAGCGCGGACGCCACAGCACTGCGAGCATGGAGCACGCTGCGACCATCGCTGCAGTTGTGGCCGCTCTCAACGCCTCACAGCTTATCATACACCTTTCCCTGAGGCAGATGCAGATAAGTCAGGCGAGGAGGCTACGGCACCGCGGTGAGGGCCTGAAGTCTGAGAGTAGCACAGACCTCTCAGAAAGCACGGGACCCAGCGCCGAGGACATCACGGTGGCAATGGGTCATGTTGATGCCGTGGAACAGCGATTCTGGGCACGGGAAACAAGCACTGAGTGGTGGGACCGCATAGTGCTGCAGGTCTGGGATGAATCCCAGTGGCTGCGAAACTTTCGCATGCAGAAGGGAACTTTCCTGGAACTTTGTGAGTTGCTGTCCCCTGCCCTGAAGCGCAATGACACCCGGATGCGAGCAGCCCTGACTGTCCAGAAGCGAGTGGCGATAGCCCTCTGGAAGCTTGCAACGCCAGACAGATACCGGTCAGTCGCGAACCAGTTTGGGGTGGGCAAATCTACCGTGGGGGTTGTTGTGATGCAAGTAGCCAAGGCAATCGTTGATGTACTGCTGCCAAAGATAGTGACCCTGGGAAACGTGGAGGCGATCATAGATGGCTTCGCAGCGATGGGATTCCCAAACTGCGGTGGGGCCATAGATGGAACTCACATCCCTATCCTGGCACCGGACCACCAGGCCAGCCAGTACATTAACAGAAAGGGCTACTTTTCCATGGTGCTGCAAGCACTGGTGGAGCACAGGGGACGTTTTACCAACATCTACGTCGGATGGCCGGGCAAGGTTCATGACGCTCGTGTTTTCAGGAACTCTGGTCTGTTTAGACGGCTGCAGCAAGGTATTTACTTTCCGGACCACAAAATAACTGTTGGGGATGTGGAGATGCCTATAGTCATCCTCGGGGACCCAGCCTACCCGCTAATGCCCTGGCTCATGAACACCTATACTGGCGCCCTGGACAGTGAAAAAGAACTCTTCAACTACCGGCTGAGCAAGTGCAGAATGGTGGTGGAGTGTGCTTTTGGCCGTCTCAAGGGGAGATGGAGAAGCTTACTGACTCGAGAAGCTTACTGACTCGCTGTGATCTCAGCGAAACCAATATCCCCATTGTTATAGCAGCTTGCTGTGTGCTCCACAATCTCTGTGAGAGCAAGGGGGAGACCTTTATGGCGGGGTGGGAGGTTGAGGCGAATAGCCTGGCTTCTGATTACGCACAGCCAGACAGCCGGGCGATTAGAAGAGACCAGCGGGACGCGCTATGCATCCGGGAGGCTTTGAAAGCTAGGTTCCTGAGTGAGCAGGGTAACCTGTGACTTTTAAGTTTGTGTACAGAGAAGCTGAACCTGCCCCCGTTTCTTTACCCAGTTAATGTTGACTATCCTCTCCAGTTACATACCCCCTTCACCCCCTTCCAACACATGTTTCGAAATAAAATCAGTTCTACTTTGTTAATGAACACCGTTTTCTTTACTACTGTTTTCGCGGGAATGTTTTAAAACTGGGACGCAGACTGTGGTGGGGAGGGGGTGTAGTGTAGTGACGCTAATGAAGCTTCTAAACTCAAGGATTGACAGGTTCCGCTGTGGTGGGCTGCTTGTTTCAACGGAGCCTGTCACCCCTACTGATCGGGACTGTGTGTATGGGGGGGCTATGTGACTTTGTGGCAGGGGGAGGACGGTTACAGATCTCCTGCTGCGTGGCTCTGTGATCCTGCATAAGGTCCGCCGCTTACGATCTGTAACTGCCCTCCCCCGCCACAAAGTCACAGAGCAACCCACCCCCCACCACATAACACGAAAACCACCTCCCAGACTGACCAGGGTAACTAGTAACTGCACTGTGTATGTGCCCGGCTGCTGTACCTGCCCCCGCCTATGTACCCTGCCAAAGGTGACTGTCCTGTCCAATTACCAACCGCCTTTCCCCTCCTCCTCCAAAAGAACATGATGGAAATAGTAGTTAACAGAAACGTATTTTTTATTATCAACTACACATGTTAGTGGGAGGTGAAACTTGGACGGGGGCTTGTGTCAGGCGGGAAGGAAAGAACTTGTCAAATTTTGGGGAATGAGAGCCTTCTGCTACTAGTGCTCTCTGCAGGGGTGGAGTGAGAGTTAGCACGGACTCTGCCGCCCCTCCTTCTTTGGACTTTGGGTGAGGGGGGTATGGGACTTGGTGGCGGGGGAGGGCGGTTAGAGATAGACTGCAGCGGGGCTCTGTCCTCCTGCCTCCGTTCCTGCAGAACATCCACAAGGCGCCGGAGCGTGTCCGTTTGCTCCCTCAGTAGTCCAAGCAGCCTTTGAGTCGCCTGCAGGTCTTCCTGCCGCCACCTCTCCTCCCGATCCATGTGTGCTTGGTGCATTTGGGACAAGTTCTCCCGCCACTGGGTCTGCTGTGCTGCCTGGGCTCGGGAGCAGGCCATAATCTCCGAGAACATGTCCTCCCGTGTCCTCTTCTTCCTACGCCTAATCTGCGCTAGCCTCTGGGAGTGTGATGCCAGGCTAGGTTGTGAGACAGTCGCAGATGTGGCTGTGGGAATGGGAAAAAGGGAGTGAATTCCTCAGAAAGATAAATGTAGTTGTGAACAAAGAACATAGTCTTTCTCTGTGAACAAGACCATGCACAGCACCTATCACATGCGCACTCAGCACAAGGTCGAATTCTCGGCCTTCGCATTCAGTGCCTGGGGTCTTGCACAGCACATTTGAGAAGTGGGGCAGCACAATGGAATTTCTGTTGCAGGCAGACATGGTAAGCCGTAGACTTGTGGCAGCTTAAAACTTTAATATTAGCACTGGCCTCATTTCACATTGAAAGCAATGTCAGTCCCTGCTGCCAGCAATCCGGCAAGCAGGAACTCTGCCCCGTCCCACCCCCTCGCGGCTGTCCCCGGGAACGATCCCTGTAGGCTGCCCCTCTCCCGCCTCCACCGCGTGGCTGCAAACCAGCGGTTACAGTACTGTAAAGGAACGGGCAAGCAGTCCCAACACTAACATTCCCCTACCTAATTCAAAGCAGGTCACCATGAGCAACATCACCCTGATGAGGATCTCTGACAGCGAGAAAGAGAGAATGCTCCGGGAAAGCCTCCAAAGACCAGGGCCGTATGCCGCCCTGCTGTGCAGAGCAATGATTCCCGAGTACTTGATTGTCTCGTGGCGCGGCAACGTGTCGTACTACGGAGGACCCAATAAGGCCGCTCTCCCCAGGAACCTGATGCAACGGCTTTCCAATTACCTCCAGGAGAGCTTCATCGAGATGTCCCAGGAGGATTTCTGCTCTATCCCCGGACATATAGACCGCATTTTACTGTAGCTGCAGTAGCAGGGACTAAACAGTAGAGTGGCTTGGCAGGACAATCATGCAAAACCAGACATTGCTAGATTTTTTTTCAATAGTTGCACTGCCCATGACTGAACCGTTAAGCGCCTAGGGCAAACTAATCATGATAAACCCATTTTTTTATTGTTAATATTCCTGTTCTGTTAAAAATAAATGTTTAGATGTTTACAACACTTACTGGCTGATCCTTCCCCAGATTCTGTGTCCGGGATAACGGCTGGGGACGGTTGGTAGGGGGTCTCTGTAAGGGTGATGAAGAGATCCTGGCTGTCAGGGAAATCAGCGTTGTGAGCGCTGCCGACTGCCTCGTCCTCCTCATTTCCTTCCTCATCTTCCCCGTCCCCTAACATGTCCGAGGAACCGGCCGTGGACAATATCCCATCCTCAGAGTCCACGGTCAGTGGTGGGGTAGTGGTGGCGGCCGCACCGAGGATGGAATGTAGTGCCTCGTAGAAACGGGATGTCTGGGGATGGGATCCGGAGCGTCCGTTTGCCTCTTTGGTCTTCTGGTAGCCTTGTCTCAGCTCCTTGATTTTCACGCGGCACTGCGTTGCATCCCGGCTGTATCCTCTCTCTGACATGTCTTTAGAGATCTTCTCATAGATCTTTGCATTCCGTTTCTTGGAGCGCAGCTCGGAAAGCACGGACTCATCGCCCCACACAGCGATGAGATCCAAGACTTCCCAATCAGTCCATGCTGGGGCCCTCTTTCTATTCTGAGATTGCACGGCCATCACTGCTGGAGAGCTCTGCATCGTTGCCAGTGCTGCTGAGCTCGCCACGATGTCCAGACAGGAAATGAGATTCAAACTGGCCAGACAGGAAAAGGAATTCAAATTCAAATTTTCCCGGGGCTTTTCCTGTGTGGCTGGTCAGAGCATCCGAGCTCGTACTGCTGTCCAGAGCGTCAACAGAGTGGTGCACTGTGGGATAGCTCCTGGAGCTATTTGCGTCGATTTCCATCCACACCTAGCCTAATTCGACATGGCCATGTCGAATTTAGCGCTACTCCCCTCGTCGGGGAGGAGTACAGAAGTCGAATTTAAGAGACCTCTATATCGAACTAAATAGCATCGCGGTGTGGACGGGTGCGGGGTTAATTCGATGGAACAGCGCTAACTTCGACATAAACGCCTAGTGTAGACCAGGCCTTAGAGACTAACAAATTTATTAGAGCATAAGCTTTCGTGGACTACAGCCCACTTCTTCGGATGCATACAGAGTGGAATCCGAAGAAGTGGGCTGTAGTCCACGAAAGCTTATGCTCTAATAAATGTGTTAGTCTCTAAGGTGCCACAAGTACTCCTGTTCTTTTTGCAGATACAGACTAACACGGCTGCTACTCTGAAAAGTATAACCATGAAGGCTTTTACAACAT
This sequence comes from Malaclemys terrapin pileata, assembly GCF_027887155.1. Classification (NCBI taxonomy): domain Eukaryota; kingdom Metazoa; phylum Chordata; order Testudines; family Emydidae; genus Malaclemys; species Malaclemys terrapin. The sequence continues at coordinate 39,473,395 of NC_071517.1, read as the reverse complement.
AATGAGTTCCTATGTATCACTCCTAACATGTTCAAGGGTTTTTCCAAAAAAACGTGCATATTGTTAGCATTAGCATTAACATTAACAACAAATTTAATACAAGTGTATATTCACAATCATTTTTGTAATCCCTTTGGCTCACTATCACTGGGGTTTTGGCATTTTAGGGTTAACCTGTCTTTATTAGCATGATAATTTTTTTCCCTTTCTCCTGTTCCTGAGGGTCAAAATCTGAACTCCTTTGTGTAACAGAATCCACTGGCTGACTGGTGAATCCTCTTTGCTAATGGCTATGGCAAGTCTTTCTCCCCCCAGTCAACAAGGTAATTTATATCAACACAGACACTAGCTAGTTTACTAGTTTTCAGATCCTCAAGCTTTACCAATTCAAAGGCTGGACTCTGTGTTAAAGAGATACCAGCCATTTTCACTAGCATGTTAGTCTCAAGGTTCTTTTGTCCTTCCATTACCAACCTCTGCTTCCACATGGAATCAGGTGTCAAGTCCACTAAGAGACTAAAAGTCATATTCAAATTGTCTAGAGATGAGAGTTTGCTGCTCTCCCCTGCATCCTTGTGGATTCAGTTATAAGGCTGTTCAGCTCTGAAAAACCAGGAACCCGAACTTTCCTCCGTACCTGAGACAGACTGAGAATCAACATGGAAACATTAATGTTCCAACAACACTGTCTCCCCAACAAGCTGGCTAAGCTTATAGGGTTGTTTAAACTCCCTAAATTTTTTTTCATAAGAAATCTTTTCCAAGCTCTGCACAGTGGGTCCTTCTGAAGCAAGGCCAGTGGATTCATACAGCTTTGAAAGATTCTGGTCATTAGGCACTGTAGCGAGGCGGTGTGGTTCCCTGCCACCCCGGAGAGAGACGAGCGTCTCCGGACACCAAAGTGGGCAGAGCCAGCGAATCCTGCGCCCGTCCCCCAGAGGTCAAGGCACAGGACAGGAAGCATAAAAGCCCAACCCCAGAGCTCACTAGAGGAGCAGTCGCCAGAGAGGCCAGATGCCTGTGGCCTAGCTCCTGGTTGGGAGACCCCACAACCGGCGGCGGACCCGAAGACTGGCCTGAGCTGCCGACACCTGACGCTGACCAAAGCCTGGAGGACCTGCCAAGCCTGCCCGCCGCCAGTCACCCAGAGGAACTGCCAAGCCTACCCCTTGCCAGTTACCCAGAGGAGCTGCCAAGCCTACCCCTCGCCAGTTACCCTGAGGAGCCCATGGTGCTTGACCCCCTGGAGGGACACCATCCGGACCCAGGTACCTCTAGATGCGGAGTTAGGAAGTAGCCTGGGGGCAGCCAACCCTAGTCTGGCTGCAGCACTGCCAGAGCCTACACCAGTGTGTTGCAGCCAGGATCCCCCCCACTCACTCAGCAGCCGGCCTTCGAACCGGAGAGCTCCAGACCCAAATGCTCATGCCTCAATGTCACCGACGAGCCATAATGAAACTCGCCTGTGACATCCCGACTGTAGGGCACTGGGGCTGTGAAAAGACCCTCACCCAAATTCTGACGCGGTTCCTCTGGCGCGGTGTGCACCATGGGGTGAGGAACTACTGTAGTGGGGGGCTGGGAGTTCTGGGGGGGAGCTGTCAGGGGGCAGGAGTGGGGAGAGGGATCGGAGCAGTCAGGGGACAGGGAGCAGAGGGGTTTAGATGGGTTGGGAGTTCTGGGGGGGGCTGTCAGGGGGTGGGGAGTGGTTGGATGGGGCGTGGGAGTCCCAGGGGTCTGTCTGGGGGTGGGGGTGTGGATAAGGGTTGGGGCAGTCAGGGGAGAAGAGGCAGGGAGGCTTAGATAGGGGGTGGAGTCCTGGGGGGCAGTTAGGGCCAGGGGTCCCAGGAGGGGGCAGTCAGGGGACAAGGAACGGGGGGGTTGGGGGTTCTGGGGGGGGAAGTGGGAGGGGCAGGGGCGGGACTAGGGCGGGGCTCCTCCCGTCCTCTTTTTTGCTTGCTGAAATATGGTAACCCTATATAATGGGCTGTTGCTGGATGATGGTGATGGTTGGGATGGGGTCGGGGAGGTGCCCGGCCCCTCCCTTACCATGTTTCTTACCCCCTCTCCCAGACCCTCAGCGCTTCGCATCCAGGACGCCGGGGGATGGGATGGGGGAAGACGGAGGTGGGGGGAGCCTCCGACATACATGAGGCCTGTGGGGCAAATTCCCCCACCCCCCCGGCAGCCCTGCTGAATAGTGGTGACTGGGAGTGGCGGGGGGAAGTGTAGCAGATACCAATTTGAGGTGAATATTCCCTTGGCCAGATTCTACTGGGTTTATGGTGCTTTGTGCTATGGACTGGAGCAAAGTGGCTGGTGAATAACCAAGAATCTGATTAATAATTATTTTCTAAATTCAGCTTTTTTCTTTCTCTCTCTCTGAATTATCACTAATTCAAAATAGTGGTGTGCAAGTTGACTGGATAATGGTAATAGCATAATCTCTTATTATAACATTGTAAACCCTACTACCTGATTTTTAGATTAAACACTTACTATACATAATACAATCAATCCCTGATGTTAGAACCTGGCTATGCTGCTGCTGTAGAGGGCTCATCACCCAGCAGCTGGGGGCCACCATGTGGGCTCGGCAGGGCTGCTGGCCAAGGCGGCCAACGGGTGTGGGTGGGATCTCAGGAGTCATGTCCCGGGGATCTGCCCCACTCCCCAGCACTGCTCCAGCTCTGAGCTGTCTCCACTGCCTGGGACCTGTGGAGCCCCACCTACCTCCCAAGGGAAAGAGCCCCCTGGACTGGTGCAGAGGCTGGGCCAGTCTCAGCCAGTCACAGCAGATGGCGGGGGGTGGCGGGGAGGCTCAGCTGGGTCCTGTCTGGCATGTGGGTCCTGAGGGAGCCTGGCCTGGGTAGGCTCTGCTCCTGCTCCAGCCTGGCTGATTGCACCCCCAAGGGGCCAGAGTTATCCTGCCCCAGGACCAGCTCTGTCTGCGCTGCCGGCTCAGCCTGGCAGACACAGTCACCTCCCATCAGGGCCGGCTATTGTGGCTGGGGGTTAGGGTATGAGAGAGTAGGTCTCTAGTGGGTCTGGGGGGGGGTGCTGTGCAGTGGGGTTTGGGGACATCTGTGTGTGTCCGGATGCTGGGAAGTGTGGGGGGTCTGTGCGGGGCACTGTGCAGTTGTGGCAGTGGGGGGAACTGGGCAGTGTGGGAATCTGGGGGTGGGCTCTTGGCGGGGAGGTACAGGGCACTGTGCAGTTGTGGGAGGGCTGTGGGGGGTCTCCAGCTACGGGGTTTTGGGCAGTGAGAGGTTCTGTGGCTGGGTTCTGAATGGGTGGGGGAGTGGTCTCTGGGAGGGCACTGGGCATGGGGGTTTGTGGGAGTCTCTGGGTGGTGTGGCACTGGGCTTAGGGAGTCAGAGGGGTGCTGGGTGGGGCGGGGAGCATGGTGCAGCATGGAACTTCCCCGAAGGGGAAGAAGCACAATGGGAGCGCAGGGCTGGTCTGGCCAGTGTGTGTCTGGCAGCTCCCGGTTTGTAAACAGTGCCATTGTACTGCACTGGGTGGAATGGGGCTATCCCTGCCATGCCATGACCCATCTCATCTCCCATTGCCCCCGGCCAGCCCGTCGCTCTGAGGATTCTGCCCCCCTGCCCCATGTCCCCATTTCCCCCATGGGGACTCACAAATATGTTTAGCACCAGGCCCACAAAAGGTTATTCCAGCCCTTTTTGGGGTGCAGGCTCTGGGATGGAGTTAGGGTGCAGAAGGGTTGCAGGCTATGGGGAGTTTGAGTGAGAGGTGCAGGCTCTGACCTGGTGCAGGGGATTGGGGTACAGGAGGGGGTGTGGATATGTGGGCTCTGGGAGGGAGTTAGCAACTCAGCACGTTATATAAGAGAAATGAGCTGCAGTGAGTGATTTCATATAGACATAGAAACTGATAGAAGACACTTTTACATATTCAAAATGTGAGAGGCAGAGTTTGAGGGGGAGAGGGGGTGTCTGTACAATATTTCACCGCATTCAGTCTCCTGGCTGGAGCAGTAATGTAGCGCTGCGCAGGACTGCCCAGAGGATTCAGCGTCCAGGAGTGGCCTCGGACAGCGTTGGAGCCACGGCTGTGCAGCGCACCAGGACCGCTCCCGGACGTGGCGTGCTGAGACACAGGGGCTTGGTTGAAGAGGGGAGGCGGGGGCAGCCTCCGACATACTCATGGGGGCCCCTGTGGAAAATTGCCCCACTTGCCCCCCCCCCCCCCCCGGCAGCCTTGGCCCTGGCCCTGGCCCTGCAACACTTGTATAGGATAGAGAGGAGCTGCGGTGATTAAGCTTTGATAGGCTAGGAATTGGAGGCCTGTGCCTTTAACACCCCAGTCCCAGGAACCCGCCCTCTGCTCCGGGGCTGACATGCAGCCTCCTGTGAGCAGAACGAAAACAGACTCTGCACTCCCCACACCCCTAGATTAGCGAGCACAGTGGGTGGCTCATCCCACGGGGTCACTGTTTCCCCCTCTACCACTCCCTAAGTGGGGGTTTTGTCCCTGCACGGGGTCTGGCAGCGTCTCCCCCCTAGGGTGACCAGACGTCCCGATTTTATCGGGGCTGTCCCGATATTTGCTTGTTTGTCCCGCGTCCCACCTGATTTGCGGTGGGGACACTGGACAGACAAGCAATTTTGCCCTCCCTGGAGGGCTCTCGCCCCTGCCCACCCCCGACTCCGCCCTCTCCTTCCACCATTGGCTCCCTCCCCAAATCCCCGCCCTGGCCCCACCTCTTACCCAAGCAGGTGGCATTCCTCCTCCCTCCCAGGCTTGTTGCTGTGATGCCGGTACAAGCCTGGAGGGAGGGGGTGGTGGCTGGCTTCCAGTTCCTGGAGCTGGTGAGTAGGGGCACCAGGCGGGCAGGGGGGCTCTGGACCCCAGCAGGGGAGAGCGGCTCGGGGCCTGCACGAGTGGCGATGTAAAGTTTATTGGCTTGGGATGGAGCCCGGCCGGCTCCTCGCCCCTGTAGGGGGGGGTAACGTCCACCCCTCCCCCCTCGTCCTGGCGCCTCAGCTGAGCCCCCCATCGCCCTCGTGGGGGAGCAGCCCCCTTGCCAGCCCCCCTTGCCCACCCGGTGCCCCTACTCACCAGCTCCAGGAACTGGAAGCAGGCCACCACCCCCCTCCCTCCAGGCTTGTGCGGGCATTGCAGCTGCAAGCCTGGAGGGAGGAGGAATGCCGCTCAGCTGAGGAGCCAGGGGGAGTGGGGAGGGAGGGACTCGGCTCCTTACCTGGCCTGCGGCGGCCGGCGACACATGCTGGTGCGGGGCGCGGACGCTACCCCCTTACAGGACAGGGCGAGGAGCCGGCCGGGGTCCCCCCCCAGCCGATAAACTTGACGTGGCCACTCACGCGGCCCTGAGCCGCTCTCCCCCACCGCCGCCGGGATACGGAGCCCTGCGCCTCTAGCTCCAGCGGCTCCTTCCCCGCGGGGCGGTGGGACGTGCCGCATGTGCCCGGGGCCCTGAGGGGGGGCGGGGCCGCGGCACAGCCGGGGCCTGCTAATTCCCCCGGCACCTGCAAAATGGCTTTTTTTTTTTTACCTTTTTTTTCTTGTTGTTTTTTGCCCCCCCCCCGTATCCCAATATTTCCTGTCAGTGATCTGGTCACCCTACTCCCCCGCTGCTTAACCCCGGCTCCCACCCCCGAGTTTTCCCCTTCAGCCCCTCTTCTGCTGCTAGCTACAGTAGCTTGAGCCCCCCAGGCCAGTAAATTACTGTCTCCTGCTCAGACCCTGACAGCCCCCGCTGCGCTTTGCCCCCTTAATCCTTTTAACCCCCCCAAAGAGGAGGCAGCAAATCCTAGGCAGAAGTAAGGGCAGAGAGAGGGCAGTGGCTACAGCGAAGGGTACTGGGCATGCTCAGTACACCCAAGTAGGGCATTGGGAGCGAGAGCTGTGTGTGTCGGTTCACCCCGCTCGCAGGGAAGGTAAGAGACACCGGCCCCGTCACCCCCGGGCTGCTCCCAGCGGAGCTGGCTGCGATTCCCTGCCCGGGGCCCGGGAAAACTGCCGCCAGCTCCCGGTGTGTGCGGGGCGGGGGAGCCCGGCCGGGCCGTGCTGGGGCTGGGACAGAGGCATGTGGGGGCTGAGGGGGGGGGAGCCGGGGTGCGGGGGGTAAAACACCCCCAGATGGGGTGAGCCAGCTGCAGTGGTTGCAAAAATAAGGGGGGTGGGGCAGAGGGGCTTTTCCTGCCCCCTTGCCAGGATCTCAGCTCCCATTTCCCAGGGCCGTGTCCTTAAAGGCCCAGTGCATCGCAGAGCCTGGACAGGGCCCCTCTCCTGTATAAGATGCCACTGAGCTGCTAAAGGAGACTTGATCCAGGGAAATATTTACAGCCCCCCACGAAAAAATATCATTGTCACAGGTACTTACTTTTAGTGTTTAAAAGAATCCAGTTCACAGTTTCTATGTCTGTGTAAAGCCGCCCAGCGCTTCATAAATGTGTCTTAGCCAGGGTGCCTGGTCCCCTGCGTTTGACTCCTCTTGGAATCCAGTCTGTGCAGTCTCACGCCTTTAAATTAGTTCCTTTAAAAATATTATTTATATTACTCAGAGCTCTTCATCCTAAACTTTATTAACATTGTGCAGAGGGATGTCATTGTGCTATGGAATTCATATTTTTAATAGCAAATAATCATGGGAAATATTAACAGTTGCTCGTAGCTTGACAATCACATCTCAGGGTGACACTGTAACAGTTCCTGTTTCTATTGCACTATTGTAATTTGAGTTCAGTGCTGACTGATTTAAATACATAAATAAATTTTGTTTTTCTTTTATTACCTTGTTGTGTCTGGACCTTTGGGGCGTACTAACTTCATGCTTTTACAGCTACCCCTTCCAAAGGATCCATATATCTAGAATGGCTGTACAATCCTGTAACATTCGATGCCATTTTGCACTTCCGGGAACATGTGATATCCCCACCACCACTTGTAACTGAAAATTAATTTTAAAACCTTATTTGTGTGAGTAACCCCCCATCCTGCACACATAGAAGTGCACATCTTACTCTTCTGGGACTTCATTTATTGCATACATCAATGTTGATTTTTCTACTGCATTGTTTATACTTCTAATGGCCTATTTAAAGTTCACAGCCTTTTATGGATGCTACGTTTTTTGTTGTGATACATTTCAGGGATGTTCTTCATTATGACAAATGTACTGATTTGTGCAGCCAAAGTCATTTTTTAAAATGAACTGTTCTGTTTCTCCTTTGCATTGGTCAGGCAGGAGGATGCAGTGCTGACCACACCTAGTTTACCTTTTGGTGAAACTAAAGTGCTTTGCCTTTTTTATGTTTTCACACTGGGATAGCTAATGCACATTAGTTACCCCCTGGTATAAACACCCATTGTCTTAGACACAGACTATACTGCTGACTCGGATGTTAAATGACCCATTACTGTTCATGGGCTGAAAACTCTGATACTGATTGTGTGCCTGTTACTACTGCTCCTTTGCCAGGTGTTGCATTTGAATGTCTGCACTTGAATGTTGCATTTGAATGTCTGTGGGCCTCATGGAAAACAAGTTGAAGCATTTGAAACTAAAGGAACTAGTGGGGGATTCCACTGCCCCCCCCCCAACACACACACCAATTTCTCCTATTTACTTCCCTTTACTCATTGAGGGCTTGTCTGCATGGTCTGACCCTAAAGGTGTGAAGTTAATGCACCTAATAGATGGTCTACACTACGGGGGATCGATCTAAGTTACGCAACTTCTGCAACGTGAATAACGTTGCTGTAGTCGATGTACTTAGATCTACTTACTGTGGTGTCTTCACTGTGGTGTGTTGACGGGAGATGCTCTGCCATCGATTCCCCTTGTGCATTTCATTGAGATGGAGTACTGGAATTGATTTATTGCGTCTATACTAGACACGATAAATCGATCCTCACTGGATCGATCGCTGGCTGTCGATCCAGCCGGTAGTGTAGACAAGCCCTTAGTTCAAGCGCTTTAAACCCCTGTGTGGACGCTCTCATTCAGAAGTTAGGTGGCCTTAATTTTGACAGTGGCAGTCAGGGCAACCACAGACAAGTTCAGGAGACCTTCCCCCAAATACTATTAATTATCAGGCCTTTGATCTCTTCCTGAAGAGTTTTAAAGTTTTGTGTAGTCCAGGTGTAACCCACAGTAGCTTTCCTAAGTCCAAAGAGAAGGAGTGAAGTAGTGAGTTCCAAACCAGGAGGCTGACCTGCTTCCAGCCGCCCAGCCTCAGTCACACCCAGTTGCCGTCCTCTGTTTTTTGTCTCTTTCCTGGGCAAACAGGTCATCTAGCTTCCCCCTCTCTCTTTGTTCTCCAACACCTTTGCCTGGCTCCTTGCAGAGGATGGCTCTGGCCACCACTAACCAGGATACAGAGTGTTCAGCCATTCTCTGTGCCCAGGCAGCCAATCTGCAGTCACCCCTGCCTTCTAGGGGTCTCCGCAATGATCACACACTTGTATCCCACCACCTCCATGCTTGAGTAACACATTGGGGAAACTGAGGCACACATACAGTATTCCGAGAAAACATTAAGAACATCCCCCTTCGTCACACCCTGGGATATCTGTGGGCAGCTCGGCACAAGAACATGCTCGTGGCGGCTGTGTGGGAAGGGTTTGCTGATAATGCTGAGAAGTGTTTTGAAAGGAAGGAGACCCTGACGTTCTGCCCTGGCTGGAGCAGACATAAAGGGGTTTTGTCTAGAGACCAGTGACAGGCTAATTTGGCTCCACGAATCACCAGAGGGAACTTGGTAGCAAAGCACTGACAAGTGACCCTATGGGATCCGAGTTAGGGGAGCAGACCTTGTAGACCAGGCTCAGGGCTAGTAGCCAAAAAGCCTGGTGTGTAGACAAGAGACCATCTCTGCCAAACTGCTGCCTGATGCAATCTCTTACCAGAGCGAATCACACACAGAGTCACTGTCACTGTGAAATGTATCTCGTGATGTTCTGGGCAGCCTCTCTAGGAGCAGGACCCCCTCACCCCAAAATCCCTGTTGATACTGGGGACTTTGGACAATTGTGGGTCTCCATAGGAACGCCCCTCCCTGGGATCTGGATGTCTCCTTTCATTGTCCCATTGACTCGATGACATTTGAGTCCTGCTTAGCTGTACCTTAACCAATCATTTTACTAAAATTTTACTCACCAATCCTAACATTGTAACAAAATTCTCCATTGACTCATACCCCACCCCCTTAATTAATTTACACCTTCCAAAATCAATTATGTAACAGACAGAAACAATCAAAGAACCAGACAGAGATCATACAGAGAAACAAGAGGGAAGTGGGGACCATAGAGACAAAACAATAAAGAAATGAGGATTTCCCAACCACAACTATACATAAGTGGTTTGGAATGCTACCAAACTAAGATTTCTTTAACCATTTTAAGATCTGTTTCTTTATCTGGTGATAGTGGGGGTTATTAGGACAGGGTCTCCTTTTTAACAGCCTGATACTACATTGTTTTAATGTAATTTAGATGGAATGTGAGGATATGACTTCCTGCTTCTTAGCTCATGGCTCCTGCTCTCCTAATATGGCTGCAGACAAAGGCCGTAGGCCTCACAATATGGCTACAGGAAAAGGCCTTATCCTTACAGGAGCAATCAGTGGAATCCCTCATTCACGGCATCAGGAAGGGAATTGCACTCGATGCAGTAACTGGTCACAGGGATGGTAAGAGATACAAGCAATGGTAGCCCTTCTGCCCCGTGGGGTAGGAGAGCATGAGGTGCTGAACATTTTTCCTGGAACTGGTGAAATGAGCATTGGGGATGAGCAGGGGACTAACCCCTCAGGGATCAGAAGCTACAAGGCAAATATCCACAGGCACTCGGGCTGCCCAGGGCCCTGGTCTGATTTACGTGCAGGATTCAGATCTCAGCCACACTGGTGACAGACCAGAGTCACTGCTGGGTATGGCAGGGGGTGAGTGTGGATGGGCCAATGAGATCAGCCTCTGCCTGCGGTTACCAGCTTTGCCCGTTACTTTGGTGTACACTCATTTATTAGGGTTACTTTTCTGAGGGTGCGGGGGGAATTCTGTAATTCTATCAATGTACTGTTTGTGTCACTTTTGTTCTGATACAGCGCTCTACTTCTCCCTGCTGCAATTCCCCTCCCAATGGAACTATCCTGCATGACCTAGGTTCCCTAGGGCTGGGTTCCTCCAGCTCCAGAATCAGATGCGCACACACACACACACAGGACCGGGTTAATCAGCACTCCCAAGCTGACCCCTTATATATCCCTGGACTCAGCAGGCTGGGTCGAGCAGCACCTCCAAGCTCGCACCCTCATGTGCCCCAGGTTCAGCACATCCCTGTCTCCACTTTCACGTTACAGTCTTTTTGATAGTAACCCACTTGAAGAGCAAACCCCACAGGATTTTTGGGCGCTGCAGGGATCTTTCGTTTAGGTACGAGGAGGAGCGTTGCTGCAGTGCAACTGGGGTAGCCACAAACACCCACGGGCAGTGGGGGGGGAAAGGAGAGGGGGAGAGAAACAACCAGCTTAACCATGAAAGTTATTTATTTCCAGGTAATAACCATAGGGGAGCCAAACAAAACAGTTATAATATTAAATCTAACTTACATTTGTTTATTAAAATCAGATTTACAAAATTATAACTGATCACACAAATCAGGGTCAGAACGCTATACCGAGAGAGAGAGAGAGAGAGAGAGCTGGGTTCTCACCACTCCATGATGCTTGCATCGATCGGGGCTCCTAGGTGATGGTGGTAGCTGAGGGTCTGGAGTGCTGGAGACAGGCAGAGCCCCCAGCATGATCAGTCAGGAGAGGATGAAGTCGCAATGGAACTGATGCAGATTTTGGATCCAGGCATCAGAGCACTTACTTGAGCGTGGGTAGGGGGTTTTGTAGGGAAACAACAATGGTCCAAGGGAGAACACTAGATTTGTTTATGTGTAAACTGATGGCTCAAGGGCGTATGCCAAAGTTGTTTTGTTCAAGCTAGACAATAGGAACTGACCATTCCTGGTTATGGGTGGTGTTCCTTCCAGGGAGCTCACAATGCAATTAGGCAGCGTCAGTATTTGGGATACCAATAAAGGATCTTTTAAAGCTAATGTTAAAAAAAATTACATAACACACAGGTTAAGAAAAGAGTGTGTGTACATCTGGGTATAGTGCTTAGATTATCCACAAATACAAAGTTCATTTTAAAAGTAAAAGATAATGAAATACATAATTAGCAATAATTCAAATTTAGGGGAATAAATTTAACAATACAGTTTAGATATTAGAGTCCGAATACTTGGGTACATCATTCATGAAAAGTTATACAGAGAGTTGTTTGTCAAAAGCAAATATATCAATGAGTGTAAATTGTCTCTCAGTAATTGAGAATTTGCAGGCTTGGATTCATTAACATCTGGAGCAGAGATTCCCCCATGATGCATTGCTTCCCTGTTTTTCTGGTCCCAGAGTTCAGTGCAGTTCTTAACTTGGAATCTCTGTTCTCCAGTCTGTATGCTAGTAGAGGTGCCACCCTGTCCCATCTTCTTTGCAAATGAGGCTAGGGGAGTTGCTTTGATCCTTTCACCCTTGTCTGGAGGGGTTTAGGTGTGTCTCCCATGTCCTTTTCATTGCTTTCTTGCAAGTCTTTCTTCTGACTTGGTTCAAGCAGAGGCTGGGGGGGCGGGGTCCTTGATGAGTCAGACAGGCTAGATACTGTGCCCTGGTTAGATAACACTGCCTGTCCCTGGGGGCAGAGTCCAGGCAGCTCATTAATCGGGTGTTGCCACCAGAGAGCGCTGGTTACACTGGTCTACAATTTTTGAGAAGTCGTCTGCTTCAGAGATAAAATGTGCTATTTATTATGTATTTTGATGTGCTGAATTCAAATATGACAATTAAAACAACTTATTGGCTACTGTTTCTAAGATATTTAAGTTTTTACATTTTATGTCTATGTATATTTTGTAGATAGTAGAGTTTTAATCATAAATTGTAAACCTGGGTCTTTTCATGTGTTTATGGTTGCTTTACATGATAATATTTCACCTGTCCTGTTTATGTAACACTTTAAAAATCAGCAAAAGGGTTATATAAATACAATTTATTATGAAACAAAAGGCAAAAAACTATTCTGTACATAGTTTAGTCCTATTCAGTGTCTACTCAGCGCTTCTTGGTTTGTCTCTTGTATTCATTAAATGGAGCATCTCTTGTCACTGTCCAGCAATAGTCTGCAAGCACTGATGGGCTCCATTTGCCCTGATAGCGTTTCTCCATTGTTGCAATGTCCTGGTGAAATCGCTCGCCGTGCTCGTCGCTCACTGCTCCGCAGTTCGGTGGAAAAAAATCTAGATGAGAGTGCAAAAAATGTATCTTTAGTGACCTGTTGCAACCAAGGCTTTTGTATGCCTTGAGGAGGTTTTCCACCAACAATCTATAGTTGTCTGCCTTGTTGTTTCCGAGAAAATGTATTGCCACTAACTGGAAGGCTTTCCATGCTGTCTTTTCCTTGCCACGCAGTGCATGGTCAAATGCATCATCTGGAAGAAGTTCACGAATCTGAGGACCAACAAAGACGCCTTCCTTTATCTTAGCTTCAATTAACCTTGGACATTTTCCACAGAGGTATTTGAAAGCTGCTTGTGTTTTGTCAATGGCCTTGACAACATTCTTCATCAGACCCAGCTTGATGTGTAAGGGTGGTAACAAAATCTTCCTTGATTCAACAAGTGGTGGATGCTGAACACTTTTCCTCCCAGGCTCCAATGACTGTCGGTGTGGCCAATCTTTCTTGATGTAGTGGGAATCTCTTGCACGACTATCCCATTCGCAGAGAAAACAGCAGTACTTTGTGTATCCAGTCTGCAGACCAAGCAAGAGAGCAACAACCTTCAAAAATCGCCACAAAGCTGCCACTGATGTTGGTCATAGTTTATGCACCTCAAAAGTTGTTTCATGTTGTCAGAGGTTTCCTTCATATGGACTGCATGACCAACTGGAATTGATGGCAAAACATTGCCATTATGCAGTAAAACAGCTTTAAGACTCGTCTTCGATGAATCAATGAACAGTCTCCATTCATCTGGATCGTGAACAATGTTGAGGGCTGCCATCACACCATCGATGTTGTTGGAGGCTACAAGATCACCTTCCATGAAGAAGAATGGGACAAGATCCTTTTGACTGTCACGGAAGATGGAAACCCTAACATCACCTGCCAGGAGATTCCACTGCTGTAGTCTGGAGCCCAACAGCTCTGCCTTACTCTTGGGTAGTTCCAAATCCTTGACAAGGTCATTCAGTTCACCTTGTGTTATGAGGTGTGGTTCAGAGGAGGAGGATGGGAGAAAATGTGGGTCCTGTGACATTGATGGTTCAGGACCAGAAGTTTCATTTTCTTCCTCTTCCTCGTCTGACTCAAGTGAGAATGATTCTGGTGCATCAGGAACCGGCAGTCCTTCTCCGTGGGGTACTGGGCGTATAGCTGATGGAATGTTTGGATAATGCACAGTCCACTTTTTCTTCTTTGACACACCTTTCCCAACTGCACCATGCAGTAGTAACAATTGCTGGTATGATCTGTTGGCTCTCTCCAAATCATTGGCACTGCAAAAGGCATAGATTTCCTTTTCCTGTTCAACCACTGGCGAAGATTTGTTCCACAAGTGTTGCAGCATATGTGTGGGGCCCACCTCTTGTCCTGATCTCCAATTTTGCATCCAAAATAAAGGTGATAGGCTTTCTTAACCACAGTGGTTATACTGCGCTTTTCTGATGCAAAAGTCACTTCACCACAAACATAGCAGAAGTTATCTGCACTGTTTACACAAGTACGAGGCATCTCTGCTCACTTTGGCTAAACAGAAATGTGTCCCTTTGCAAAATCAAACACTGACAAATAAGAGAGCACAACACTGTATGATTTCTAGAGCTGATATAGGGCAATTTGTTCAGCAGAGTGATGTAAGCTTCATTATGATTGCATCATCCATGATTTCTGGGAATAACATGATGCAATTCATATCATGTATGACGCAATACCAGCTTCAGATTGCATCATTCATTGTTTTGCCTAAAAAGCAAGTACTGTCCAAACCCAGTCATAGATTTATTCATTGATCCAGTCAAAGATGTATTTTAGTCATTTCTGGTTTAAATTGAGATCCCTTCCCTTTATAACTCACTTATCCTCCGCCATTCCCAAGTCAAGGGTCGTATATATCCAATAGCATATCTTGAAAACTAGAGCCAATCAACAATTTGAAGCATCATTTTCATACTCAGTGACCCAGAAGTAGTAAAGTTTGACTACATTTATTTGAGAAGCATTTTGGCTGTAGAGCAGTGATTGCTAAGGGAGAGGAGGTGGCGGGTGTGTGTCTCTCTCTGCTCAGGATATTAGAGCTCTGGAGTTGCCTGGGTCTGAAGCTGCTGCCTCCTGTATTTTGACCAGGGAGCCCAAACCTAGAAGCTGCTTCTTACCCAGCAGAGGAGAGACCTTTGTTAAATCCCCTCTGTGCCCAGCCCAGGTGGGGACTTGCTGCGGTGGCTGGAACCAGCCCCTGGGGCAGCCCCGGGTTCTGCTCACAGCATCCCCTGAGCCGCAGCCTGCAGGTGATGGAGAGACCTGGGCGTAAAGGGCTGGGACTGGACAGGAAAATGACTCTGCACAAAGGGCCCCTTTCAGGGACTGGCTGGTGAGTTTGGCCTACATGGGGAGGGGGCTCCCTGTGTCTGGGAGTCCCAGAGCTGCTGCCCCGATGGACACAGCCAGGTTCAAACCCCTGTTAGCAGTGGCAGTGACTGAGCTGCCTAATGAGAGCAAAGGCCCAGGACAATGGTGCAGTCGCTGGTTCTCCTAAGGGAAAAAGATGAAAAGGGAGAGAGGAGAGACTGGAAGGGGAAACCAGGAACAACAAATGGGGAGGGAGGTTCCCAGATCCCAGACCTGCCCGGATCCATTCCCTGCATCCCCCTGGGAACAAGGGGAGGAGCTGAGAGAGGAAAAGCCAGTTCCTGACTCGACTGAACACCGCACTACTTGGTGGGGAAGGGGAGAGTTAGAGGGGTGACACGATAATTTCAGGGGGAATCCCCCAAGGTGCCTTCTTTGGTTCTGCTCTTTTTCCGGCGTTGGGCTCAGAGACTCTTTTACGGGAGAGTTTAAAAGTGCCCCGTGGGGTTTAGTTACGCTGGGAGGGCCCTGGCCTGGGTGGTAATGAACTAACTGGGTTTCTTTCCAGCGTGGCAGAGTTCAGAGCGTCTGTCTGCAAGGAAAGAGCCTGGGGGGAATCGGGCTGTGACATGCACTCAAGCCTCTTCTGAAACCTTCCCAATCGCCCCAACAGGCTGAGGAATCATATCCATATTTCACTCGAGATTGTCCCGTCTTCCAGGGGACAGGGAAGGGAAATGGCTGTGATGGAGTCAACTCAGGTAGGGGATTTTCAGGGAGCTGCTGGACGGCAGGAGGGAGAGGCAGGGAGGAGACAGGGTGTGATAAACCTGCTGATTTTCTGAGTAGGAGGGGGCATACCACCATTTGTCAAAGAGGTCATAACCCTCCTGGATAGTGCTGGGAACATTTTCCAGACTCCCAGTGCTGGAGCCTCAACCCACTGGCCAGAGGCTGCTCTGAAATATGAAGGGAAGCTTTTGGGATTCCTGTTCCTGGCTCACAGCTTTGCTTCCCATATCAGCCTGTGGCTGGCAAGTGTGTGGTAATTCGGAAGTGAGAAGGCCTAACCCCCCTCCATCTGCTGGGGAGGACAAGGAGCTCTCACCTTCTCCCCACCTCATGAAGCCTCCTGGCTGCTCTGAGCAGGGTGGGGGTGGGGGTAGGATTCTGCTACTCTGGTCCTCCAAGAGCTTCCAAGAAGTTTATTTTTTTCTTCCCCTAGTGTGACTAGCAGGATTGTGGCTGGGGCAGCAGGGGCTGAGTGGGGGTCTCTTCTTGTTTCAGGTGCTGGTGACCTTCGAGGAGGTGGCTGTCTATTTCACCCAGGGTCAGGGTGCTCTGCTGGACCCCAGTCAGAGAGCCCTCTACAGGGACGTCATGCAGGAGAACTATGAGATGGTGACCTCGCTGGGTAAGGGATTCCCATCCCCTCGGTTATTAGAAGCCATGAGGTCTTCATTTCTGACTCTGGTCAGGTTCTCCCCTGGACAGTTAGATTGGAGGGGAATGGGTTCCATAATGTGCAGCTGCCACATGAGAGAGACTTTCATTGGGACACACGTGTCAAAACCTAATGGACATGCGAAACCATGCCCACCCCTCCAGCATTCGGGGGGGCAGAAGTCGTTCGTTGTCCTGTCTGTATTGTCTTACTGACGCACAAAATCCCTCTTCATTTCCCTTCTTGGGAATAGCTCCAGCCCTGGGGAAGACTCTGGGGCTCTGCAGATTTAGAAATAGGAAATGGTCTAACTCCAGAGCTGTGTGCGCGTCAGCAAGGCCCAACAGCACATAGATCCTGGAAACTCCGTGTGAAGGCGTAACAATTCCCCCACCTCCCCAGACATCTGCTTCTCCAAAGAGGGCTCAGTGATCATCTTCCCGTCCTGTTAGATTCCATGTTCCCCCAGCAGACCATGGTGAGAGGTACCACTCACAGAATGCCCTTTGTGACAGACAATCTTCCAATCCTCTCTGTGCCCTGACCATGCCTCTTTTCACCCCCTGCACAGGATTTCCCATTCCCAAACCTGAACTGATCTCCCACCTGGAACGAGGGGAAGAACTGTGGGTCCCGGATCTCCAGGCCTGTGAGGAAAGACAGATCCCGAGAGGCAGTCACACAGGTGAGGCCTGAAACAGAAACCATCTGGTGAATGAAGGATAAAGTTGAGAATCCCAAAAATATGCTGTGAGTAAGACCCCTTAGTTCTTCCTCACCTCTGCCAGGGCTGTAGTCAACAGATATCATTCACGGCTTTCCACCTGTCGTGTTAGCTGCAGGAGTTTCCTTCCCAACTTTCCATCCCTGGGAATGTTTGAGTGGGATCTGCAGGCAAAATCCTGTTGCAAATCTTCACAGTGTTAGCGTGTTGGGTTTTCCCTTGGTGCTATTCCTCTTTCTCCCTAGCACAATGACTCCTATCTGGATTGTCTCTATCTCCCAGCAGGTGATGAGAAAGTGGATGAGAAGAAGGATGGGAATCATCATGAGGAAGTTCCTGGGCAAGTGGAACCACAGGGGACCTTTGTGGGAAGAGCTGAAGGGAGTATATCCCAGTGCTTGGAAGAGGGAGAAGCCTGGGGAAATTGGCACAAGTCAGAGAGGCAACTGAAAAACCACCCAGGGAAGAAAGTGGATGAATCTATTATATTTGGGGGAGGAGACAAGGATCCCACAGCCCAGCAGACAAATCCCAAGGAAGAGAAACCCTATCAGTGCCTCGAATGTGGAAAAGGATTCATTCTCAGATCACAGCTTGTGACATATCAGACAATCCATACTGCAGGGGAACCCCTTCAATGCTTGGTCCATGGGGAAAGCTTCAGTAACTGCTCAGATCTTAATAACCATGAGAAAAGCCACATGGGAGAGAAATCCTTTCAATGCCTCAAGTGTGGAAACTGTTTGAATTGGAAGTCAGCATTAATTACACATCAGAGAATCCAGACAGGAGAGAGATCCCAAAAGTGCTTGGACTGTGGGAAAAGTTTCATAGAGAGGTCAGACCTTATTAAACATCAGGCAATCCATACAGGGGAGAGACCACATAATTGCTTAGATTGTGGGAAAAGTTTCAGGAACAGATCAGCCCTTTCTAAACATCAGGCAATCCACACAGGGAAGAGACCCCACAAGTGCTTGGACTGTGGGAAAAGTTTTATACAGAGGTCAGACCTTATTAGACATCAGGCAATCCACACAGGAGAGAGACCCTACAAGTGCTTGGACTGTGGGAAAAGTTTCATACGGAGGTCAGACTGTGTTAAGCATCAGGCAATCCACATAGGAGAGAGACCCCACAAGTGCTTTGTCTGTGGAAAAAATTTCATATCGAGGTCAGGCCTTCTTCAACATCAGACATTCCACACAGGAGACAGACCCCACAAGTGCTTGGATTGTGGGAAAAGTTTCATACAGAGTTCAAAGCTTGTTAAACATCAAGCAATCCACACAGGAGAGCGATCACATAAGTGTTCGAACTGTGGAAAAAAATTCATACGGAGGTCAAACCTGGTTAAACATCAGGCAATCCACACAGGAGAGAGACCCCACAAGTGCTTGGACTGTGGGAAAAGTTTCATTCAGAGGTCAGACCTTATCAGACATCAGGCAATCCACACAGGAGAAAGACCCCACAAGTGCTTGGACTGTGGGAAAAGTTTCATACAGAGGTCTCACCTTATTAAACATAAAGCAATCCACACAGAAGAGAGACCCCACATGTGCTTGGACTGTGGGAAAAGTTTCATACATAGTTCAAACCTTGTTAAACATCAAGCAATCCACACAGGAGAGAGACCGCACAAGTGCTTGGACTGTGGGAAGAGTTTCACACGGAGGTCAGACTGTGTTAAACATCAGGCAATCCACACAGGAGAGAGACCCCACAAGTGCTTTGTCTGTGGAAAAAATTTCATATCGAGGTCAGGCCTTCTTCAACATCAGGCAATCCATACAGGAGAGAGACCCCACAAGTGCTTGGACTGTGGGAAAAGTTTCATACAGAGGTCAGACCTTATTAAACATCAGGCAATCCACACAGGAGAAAGACCCCACAAGTGCTTGGACTGTGGGAAAAGTTTCATACAGAGGTCACACCTTATTCATCATAAAGCAATCCACACAGGAGAGAGACCCCACAAGTGTTTGGACTGTGGGAAAAGTTTCATACAGAGTTCAAAGCTTGTTAAACATCAAGCAATCCACACAGGAGAGCGATCACATAAGTGTTCGAACTGTGGAAAAAAATTCATACGGCGGTCAAACCTGGTTAAACATCAGGCAATCCACACAGGAGAGAGACCCCACAAGTGCTTGGATTGTGGGAAAAGTTTCATTCAGAGGTCAGACCTTATTAGACATCAGGCAATCCACACAGGAGAAAGACCCCACAAGTGCTTGGACTGTGGGAAAAGTTTCATACAGAGGTCTCACCTTATTAAACATAAAGCAATCCACACAGGAGAGAGACCCCACAAGTGCTTGGACTGTGGGAAAAGTTTCATACATAGTTCAAACCTTGTTAAACATCAAGCAATCCACACAGGAGAGAGACCACATAAGTGTTTGAACTGTGGAAAAAAATTCATACGGAGGTCAGACCTTGTTAAACATCAAGCAATCCACACAGGAGAGAGACCGCACAAGTGCTTGGACTGTGGGAAGAGTTTCACACGGAAGTCAGACTGTGTTAAACATCAGGCAATCCACACAGGAGAGAGACCCCACAAGTGCTTTGTCTGTGGAAAAAATTTCATATCGAGGTCAGGCCTTCTTCAACATCAGACATTCCACACAGGAGAGAGACCCCACAAGTGCTTGGACTGTGGGAAAAGTTTCATACAGAGGTCAGACCTTATTAAACATCAGGCAATCCATACAGGAGAGAGACCCCATAAGTGCTTAGAGTGTGGGAAAAGTTTCATACAGAGGTCACACCTTATTCATCATAAAGCAATCCACATAGGAGAGAGACCCCACAAGTGTTTGGACTGTGGGAAAAGTTTCATACAGAGTTCAAAGCTTGTTAAACATCAAGCAATCCACACAGGAGAGCGATCACATAAGTGTTCGAACTGTGGAAAAAAATTCATACGGAGGTCAAACCTGGTTAAACATCAGGCAATCCACACAGGAGAGAGACCCCACAAGTGCTTGGACTGTGGGAAAAGTTTCATACAGAGGTCAGACCTTATTAGACATCAGGCAATCCACACAGGAGAGAGACCCCACAAGTGCTTGGACTGTGGGAAAAGTTTCATACAGAGGTCTCACCTTATTAAACATAAAGCAATCCACACAGGAGAGAAACCCCACAAGTGCTTGGACTGTGGGAAAAGTTTCATACGGAGGTCAGACTTTCTTCAACATGGGAGAATCCACACAGGAGCTAAACTTCTGTGACACTGTGAGAGAAAGGGTTAAGCAACTTGCATGTAAGAGACCCAGTTCAACCTTTAGAGATATTTTAAAAAAGTGTGTCCATGTTAGATAAGCTTGAGCTTTGAAATGTAAACTTATGTTAAAGACCTGGAAGAAGTTGGTAACTGTAGTAGTCTATAAAAAGCAACAAAGAGTCCTGTGGCATCTTATAGACTAACAGAAGTATTGGAGCATAAGCTTTTGTGGGTGAATACCCACTTTGTCAGATGCATGTGGTGGAAATTTCCAGAGGCAGTTATAAATATGCAGGCAAGAATCAGCCTAGAGATAACAAGGTTAGTTTAATCAGGGAGGCCATCTTCTAGCAGTTGAGGTGTGAACACCAAGGGAGGAGAAACTGCTTTTGTAGTTGCCTAGCCATTCACAGTCTTTGTTTAATCCTGAGCTCATTATGTCAAATTTGCAAATGAACTGAAATTCAGCAGTTTCTCTTTGGAGTCTGGTCCTGAATTTTTTTTGCTGCAGGATTTCCTTTAAATCTGCTATTGTGTGTCAAGGGAGGTTGAAGTGTTCTCCTGCAGGTTTTTGTATATTGCCATTCCTAATATCTGACTTGTGTCCATTTATACTTTTACGTAGGATTGTCCAGCTTGGCCGATGTACATAGCAGAGGGGCATTGCTGGCACATGATGGTGTATGTTACATTGGTGGACATAAAAGTGAATTAACCGGTGATGTTGTGGCTGATCTTGTTAGGTCCTGTGATGGTGTCGCTGGTGTAAATATGTGGGGAGAGTTGGCATCGAGGTTTGTTGCATGGATTGGTTCCTGAGTTAGAGTTACTATGGTGCGGTGTGTGGTTGCTGGTGAGAATATGCTTAAGGTTGGCGGTTTGTTTGTGGGCGAGGACTGACGTGCCTCCCAAGGCCTGTGAAAGCGAGGGATCGTTGTCCGGGACGGGTTGTAGATCACCGATGATGCGTTGGAGAGGTTTTAGCTGAGGACTGTAGGTGATGGCCAGTGGAGTTCTGTTGGTTTCTTTCTTGGGCTTGTCTTGCAGCAGGAGGCTTCTGGGTACACGTCTGGCTCTGTTGATTTGTTTCTTTATTTCCTCATGCTGGTATCGTAGTTTTGAGAATGCTTGGTGAAGATCTTGTAGGTGTTGGTCTGTGTCTGATGGGTTGGAGCAAATGCGGTTATAGCTCAGCGCTTGGCTGTAGACGATGGATCATGTGGTGTGTCCGGGATGGAAGCTGAACCCATGAAGGGTAGGCATAGTGGTCGGTGGGGTGGGGTGGTGTTAACATGACTGTCACTTATTTGTATCGTGGTGTTTAGGAAGTGGACATCCCTTGTAGATTGGTCCAGGCTGAGGTTGATGGTGGGGTGGAAACTGTTGAAATCATGCTCCAATACTTCTGTTAGTTTTTAAGGTGCCACAGGACTCTTTGTCGCTTTACAGATCCAGACTAACACGTTACCCCTCTGATACTTGTACTAGTCTATGTTTGCCTTTATCTTGTTAGAGGTTAACAATGGAACCAAACAGTTCCTGTCTAGGGCTGTATTCTGTTAATTCAGAGATCAAAAGGGAATAATAACATGTAGATGAAACTTGGGTGTAATAATGTCATTGCATGTCTCTTTAAAGTTTGTGGTAAACTGTCTATGAACTTCTTTATGGATAATTACCTTATGTTAATCCATGTAGTTAATTACTGGTGATGTTTAGGAAATAGAAGGTTACTTCAAAAGCCTAGTGAACAATAGTTCTCCCAAGGACTGCCTGCTGATGAGAGGCTGCAAAAATCTGTATAAAAACTCTTGGGACCTGATCCTTTTCTCTCAGATCTTGTTGAGCTTTATTCAGAGGAAGTTTGAGTCATAAGACGGAGATCTCCAGTCCCATCTGGACTGCCCTGATATTGAACATTTTTACATGGGACTATAACCTCATGAAAGGATTCTGAAAAGGACTATACAATTCTAAAGCACCATCTCTACAGTGAAACTGATCTAAGCACTCTATTCATGTCTGTATGTATAATGATCTTTTAACCAATACTCTCACTCTCCTTTCTTCTTTTAATAAATCTTAGTTTAGTTAATAAGAAATGGCTGTAAACATGTATTTGGGTAAGAACTGAAGTATTCATTAACTTGGTGAGTAATGCGGCAAACAGCAGAGGCTGACAGCGGGATCTGTCAGAGAGGAGGTTCGCTAAGTGCTGCATTGGGGGGCTGTGTGAGTGAGTATCTGAGTGTCTGTTGCAGGGGACAGTTTGTCAGTTTGACCATGTGCTTGAGTGTTTGATTGTTTGTTTGAACGGTGTGAATTGGGAGTGCTTTGTTCCATGTGGGCCTGACTGTTATAAAAAGGCAGTCAGCAGCGAACCAGCTGTGTGGCGAACAGCGGAGGCTAGCAGGGGGAGTTTGCCTGGGAGTTCACCTCAGGAGAGCCCACTGAGGCTTGCATCTTGCGGGCTTCTGTGAATTGCTGCAAGAGCTGAGGAAGCTCTTAGAAGGAAGCAATTATGGAAGGTGAGCGTTCAGTTGTTGTAACCTGCACAAGTTGTGCCATATTTGTCTTTCTTCCATCAGACAGAAGCGACAAAGTGCAAGCTGGTCTCCATATTGGAAGAGAAGGTTCTAGGTCTGGAGAAACAAGTATCAACCCTGCGTTGCATATGAGAAAATGAAGATTTCCTGGACAGATGTCAGGATATGCTTCTACGGGCACAAAGTTCTGAAGATTCGGAGCAGGCTGCCCAGAGGGGACAGAGGGACGGTGAAGAAATTTGGCAGCATGTGACCTCCAGAAGAAGAAAGAGGAGCATCCATGTACCAGCAATGGAGATACAGGTCAGCAACCGTTTTCATGTTCTCTCCACAGGTACTAATGCGGAGAGTGGACTGGATGATACATCTGAGGGAAGGGAGCAGAAGGAGGCTCCACCGATTGGAAGACATGAGATGCACTATCCTAGGGATGGGGGTTCCAAAACCACCGCTCCCAAGAGAAGGAAGAGGGTGGTGGTGGTCGGGGACTCCCTCTTCAGGGAGACCGAGTCATCTATCTGCCGCCCCGACCGAGAAAACCGAGAGGTCTGCTGCTTGGCAGGAGCTAGGATTTACGATATGATGGAGAGACTGCGGAGACTCATCAAGCCCTCGGATCGCTACTCCTTCCTGTTTCTCCACATGGGCAGCAATGATACTGCCAAGAATGACCTTGAGCGGATCACTGAAGACTACGTGGCTCTGGGAAGAAGGATAAAGGAGTTTGAGGCGCAAGTGGTGTATCGTCCATCCTCCCTGTGCAGGGAAAAGGCCTGGGTCGAATTGTGGAATTATGGAAGTCAACGAATGGCTACGCAGGTGGTGTCGGAGAGAAGGCTTTGAATTCTTCGACCATGGGATGGTGCTCCAAGAAGGAGGAGTGCTAGGCAGAGATGGGCTCCACCTAACAAAGAGAGGGAAGAGCATCTTCGCAAGCAGGCTGGCTAACCTAGTGAGGAGGGCTTTAAACTAGGTTCATCGGGGGAAGGAGGCCAAAATCCTGAGATAAGTGGGGAAATAGGATACTGGGAGAAAGCACGAGCAGGAAAGTGCAAGAGGGGAAGACTCCTGTCTCAGACTGAGAAAGTAGGACAATCAATGAGTTATCTTAAGTGCCTATACACAAATGCAAGAAGCCTGGGAAACAAGCAGGGAGAACTGAAAGTCCTGGCACAGTCAAGGAACTATGATGTAATTGGAATAACAGAGACTTGGTGGGATAACTCACATGACTGGAGTACTGTCATGGATGGATATAAACTGTTCAGGAAGGACAGGCAGGGCAGAAAAGGTGGGGGAGTTGCATTGTATGTAAGAGAGGAATATGACTGCTCAAAGCTCCTGTATGAAACTGCAGAAAAACCTGAGAGTCTCTGGATTAAGTTTAGAAGTGTGAGCAACAAGGGTGATGTCGTGGTCGGAGTCTGCTATAGACCACCAGACCAGGGGGATGAGGTGGACGAGGCTTTCTTCCGGCAAGTAGCAGAAGTTACTAGATCGTAGGCCCTGGTTTTCATGGGAGACTTTAATCACCCTGATATCTGCTGGGAGAGCAATACAGCAGTGTACAGACAATCCAGGAAGTTTTTGGAAAGTGTAGGAGACAATTTCCTGGTGCAAGTGCTGGAGGAACCAAATAGGGGCAGAGCTCTTCTAGACCTGCTGCTCACAAACTGGAAATAATTAGTAGGGGAAACAAAAGTGGATGGGAATTTGGGAGGCAGTGACCATGAGATGGTTGAGTTCAGGATCCTGACACAAGGAAGAAAGGAGAGCAGCAGAATACAGGCCAAGGGTCAGCAATCTTTCAGAAGTGGTGTGACAATTCTTCATTTATTCACTCTGATTTAAGGTTTTGCATGCCAGTAATACATTTTAACGTTTTTAGAAGGTCTCTTTCTATAAGTCTATAATATATAACTAAACTATTGTTGTATGTAAAGTAAATAAGGTTTTAAAAATGTTTAATAAGCTTCATTTAAAATGAAATTAAAATGCAGAGCCTCCCGGACCGGTGGCCAGGACCCGGGCAGTGTGAGTGACACTGAAAATCAGCTCGCGTGCTGCCTTCGGCACGTATGCCATAGGTTGCCTACCCCTGATACAGACCCTGGACTTCAGAAAAGCAGACTTTGACTCCCTCAGGGAACTGATGGGAGGATCCCCTGGGAGAATGGAAAGTAACAGAGGGGTATCCGTGTTAGTCTGAATCTGTAAAAAGCAACAGAGGGTCCTGTGGCACCTTTAAGACTAACAGAAGTATTGGAGCATAAGCTTTTGTGGGTGAATGCCCACTTTATCAGACGCAAGATGAAGTGGGCATTCACCCACGAAAGGTTATGCTCCAATACTTCTGTTAGTCTTAAAGGTGCCACAGGACCCTCTGTTGCTTTTCATGAGGGGGAAAGGAGTCCAGGAGAGCTGGTTGTATTTTAAAGAATCCTTATTGAGGTTGCAGGAAAAAAACATCCCAATGTGTAGAAAGATTAGTAAATATGGCAGGCAGCTTGGCTTAATAGTGAAATCCTTGCTGATCTTAAATGCAAAAAAGAAGCTTACAAGAAGTGGAAGATTGGACAAATGACCAGGGAGGAGTATAAAAATATTGCTCAGGCATGCAGGAGTGAAATCAGGAAGGCCAAATCACACTTGGAGTTGCAGCTAGCAAGAGATGTTAAGAGTAACTCAAGGAAAGTGTGGGCCCCTTACTGAATGAGGGAGGCAACCTAGTGACAGAGGATGTGGAAAAAGCTAATGTACTCAATGATTTTTTTGCCTCTGTCTTCACAAAAAAGGACAGCTCCCAGACTGCTGCACTGGGCAGCACAGTATGGGGAGAAGGTGAACAGCCCTTTGTGTAGAAAGAAGTGGTTCGGGACTATTTAGAAAAACTGGACGAGCACAAGTCCATGGGGCCGGATGCGCTGTATCCGAGGGTGCTAAAGGAGTTGGCGGATGTGATTGCACAGCCCTTGGCCATTATCTTTGAAAACTCATGGCGATCGGAGGGGGTCCCGGATCACTGGAAAAAGACTAATATAGTGTCCACCTTTTAAAAAGGGAAGGAGGAGGATCCGGGGAACTACAGGCCAGTCAGCCTCACCTCAGTCCCTGGAAAAATCATGGAACAGGTCCTCAAGGAATCAATTCTGAAGCACTTAGAGGAGAGGAAAGTGATCAGGAACAGTCAGCATGGATTCACCAAGGGCAAGTCATGCCTGATTAACCTAATTGCCTTCTATGAGGAGATAACTGGGTCTGTGGATGAGGGGAAAGCAGTGGATGTGTTATTTCTTGACTTTAGCAAAGCTTTTGATACGGTCTCCCACAGTATTCTTGGCAGCAAGTTAAAGAAGTATGGGCTGGATGAATGGACTATATGGTGGATAAAAAACTGGCTAGATCGTCGGGCTCAATGGGTAGTGATCAATGGCTCCATATCTAGTTGGCAGCCGGTTTCAAGCGGAGTGCCCCAAGGGTTGGTCCTGGGGCCGGTTTTGTTCAATATCTTCATTAATGATCTAGAGCATGGGGTGGACTGCACTCTCAGCAAGTTTGCAGATGACAGCAAACTGGGAGGAGTGGTAGATACGCTGGAGGGTAGGGATAGGCTACAGAGGGACTTAGATAAATTAGAGGATTGGACCAAAAGAAGCCTGATGGGATTCAACAAGGACAAGTGCAGAGTCCTGCACTTAGGACGGAAGAATCCCATTCAGTCTTACAGACTAGGGACCGAATGGCTAGGCAGCAGTTCTGCAGAAAAGGACCTAGGGGTTACAGTGGATGAGAAGCTGCATATGAGTCAACAGTGTGCCCTTGTTGCCAAGAAGGCTAACGGCATTTTGGGCTGTATAAGTAGGGGCATTGCCAGCAGATCGAGTGACGTGATCATTCCCCTCTATTCGACATTGGTGAGACCTCATCTGGAGTACTGTGTCCAGTTTTGGGCCCCACACTACAAGAGGGATGTGGAAAAATTGGAAAGAGTCCAGCGGAGGGCAACAAAAATGATTAGCGGGCTGGAGCACATGACTTATGAGGAGAGGCTGAGGGAACTGGGATTGTTTAGTCTCCAGAAGAGAAGAATGAGAGGGGATTTGATAGCTGCTTTCAATTACCTGAAAGGGGTTTCCAAAGAGGATGGATCTAGACTGTTCTCAGTGGTACCTGATGAGAGAACAAGGTCTCAAGTTGCAGTGGGGGAGGTTTAGGTTGGATATTACGAAAAGCTTTTTCACTAATAGGATGGTGAAGCACTGGAATGGGTTACCTAGGGAGGTGGTGGAATCTCCTTCCTTAGAGGTTTTTAAGGTCAGGCTTGTCAAAACCCTGGCTGGGATGATTTAGTTGGGATTTAGTCCTGCTTTGAGCGGAGTCTAGTCTGCTAGATGACCTCTTGAGATCCCTTCCAACCCTGATATTCTATGATTCTATGATCCTTTGGGATTGGAAGAATTTTTTATAAAATGAACAAGATTTTCAGTAATCCCCATCATGTTTAACTGGGCTGTCTGGGAGGGAGTGCCAGGTTGGGTTGCTTCAAGGGAGCTGTGCTTTGGCCTGTGTTAGCCCAGTAAGGTATTGTAAAAGCTGTCTTATTGCTGGCTTGGTGAATTGAAGTATTGGAATATCCACCAATTTTGAGGATTGACTGCCCCATTCTTTGCAGTTTGCCTTAATTGAGCAATCTCAGTATGTCCCCACCCCCCAAGATCATGGTCCCAATTTCATCTAAGCCTTGCCTGTCTGAAAAGTTTCATTCAGCGATCGCACCTCATTAAACATCAGAGAATCCACCCAGGTGTGAGAGACCCTAGGAATAGCTTGACTGCAGGAAAAGATTCAATCCGAACTCACGCATCAGTGATCTGCACAACAGAGAGACCTTGAATGCCGGGGAAGCTTCATTTGGTGTTCCCAGAGTATCAGGCATCTGCAAATCAATGCAGGGAAGTGACTGCTGAGATGTTCTCAGTGTGGGAAATGCTCCAAGTGGAGCAAACGCCCTGTTGGACATTACAGACTCCTCCTCACAGCAGGAGAATTCTCTCAGGGCCCTGACTAGGGCTGGCCCTGGTGACAAACCCGTTTCCTCATTCCCACACACATCAGGGGCATTTGGCTCCCAAGGATCCAGCTGCCCATGGCTGGGTTGAGGATCCAGGAGCAGCCGAACATCAGATGGTCAGTGACCCTCTGGCTCTGCCTGGTCTAAGCAAACCCCAGGCAGATGTGGCAAAGTCCCCATGAGCCCCTCCTCCCTGCTGCAGCCCTGGCTGCTGAGCTGATGGGTCATAGGTGGGGGAAGGGGGAGAGAGGAACTCCTCCAGTCGCTCCCTCTGCCTGGCTGAAGTTCCCCCTCTCCCTTCCCCTCCTAGCCGGGATCCCCCTGCTATGGCGATGAGGAGAAGAACACTTGGGCCAGGCCCCACCTTCACTCTAGACTCCTGTCCCCATCCCCCATCTTCCACCAGCCCCTGGGCTGGGCTCCCCCACTGATCTGGAACTGTCCCCTGCAGGGGGAGTGTCCCTGGGGCTGGTAACTCCTCTGCTTCCCGAATCCACCAGGACATTGGTCTCTGGGGGATCAAATGTTAAGGGTGCAGGGTGATGGGTTCTGGGGAGGACACTGGGGATTGAATGGCTGGGGCTGGTGAGGCTGGGAAGCAGGGGGAGCTGGGTGCTGGGCTATCGAGTGTTTGGGGATCATGGGATAAGAGGCGAGCGAGAGCCAAGGGGTAGTGAAGTGCTGCTTCTCATCTAGGGTTACCATACGTCCGGATTTCCCCGGACATGTCCGGCATTTTGGTCCCCAAATCCCCGTCCGGGGGGAATTGCCAAAAAGCCGGACATGTCCGGGGAAATAGGGAGGCTAGGATCTCCGAATCTGTGTGTGTGGGTCGCCCGCTGTGACATCATCTCGGTGCGACACTCGGCTCCTGCCCAGGGCATGCTGGGGGCTGTAGTCCGGCTGGGCCTCACGCTCCAGGGAGAGACGGGAGAGGGGAGCGGCCGAGAACTACAACTCCCAGCGGCCCCTGCGACGCGACCAACCTGCCCTGTGAGGCAGCAAGCCGTGGGGGGGTGGGGGGGCGCGGGCCCCTGTCCTTTGGGTGGGGGGTGTCTCTGGGCGCCGCTCGGCAGCCATCGCAGGGCTGGGGGGCGCCCCAGGGGGGGTTGTGGACGCCAGCGCGTTGCGGGGAGCCGGCACTGTCCGGATTTGCGTCCCCCTGGGGCTGGAGCTGCGCCCCCGGCCCCGGGCACCAGTCACGTAGGGTTACCATACGTCCGGTTTTTCGGCAATCAAACCCATGTCCGGGGGGAATTGCCAAAAAGCTGAACATGTCGAGGAAAAATACCGGACGGGCACTTCCTCTCCCGCGGCTGCTCTGCTCCTCCCCTCTCAGACTTCGGCTCTGTTTAAGAGCCAAGCTGCCCGAGCCAGCGCTACCGGCTTCGGGCAGCCCCCTTGCCTCCGGACCCCAAGCCACCGGCCGGGCACTTCCCTTCCCGGGCTCCAGCTGCTCTGCTCCGGCGGCTGGGGTCCGGGGACATGGGGGCTGCCCAAAGCCGGTAGCGCTGGCTCGGGCAGCTTGGCTCTTAAACAGAGCCAAAGAGTCAGGGGAGGAGCAGAGCAGCTGGAGCCCGGGAGGGAAAGTGCCCGGCTGGTGGCGCAGGGTCCGGAGGCATAGGGGCTGCCCAAAGCCCGAGCGCTACCGGCTTCACGGGTTTGCTGGGCAGCCTCCAGACCCTGCGCCCCCGGCTAGGCTCTTCCCCTCCCGGGCTTCAGCTGTACTGGGGAAGCGCCGGCTGGGGGCGCAGGGTCTGGGGGCTGCCCGGCAAACCGTGAAGCTGGTAGCGCTTGGGCAGCCCTTTTCGTGTGGCTGGGAGGGAGGAGGGGGAGTTAGGGCGGGGACTTTGGGGGAATGGGCGGAGTAGGGGCGGGCCCGGGGTGGGAAAGGGGTGGGGCCAGGGCCCGTGGAGTGTCCTCTTTTTTTATTTTTTAAATATGGTAACCCTATTCTCATCACTCACCCCCTCTGCCCCTTCTCCCTGCC
Source organism: Malaclemys terrapin pileata (assembly GCF_027887155.1). NCBI lineage: Eukaryota > Metazoa > Chordata > Testudines > Emydidae > Malaclemys > Malaclemys terrapin. The sequence goes on along the minus strand of NC_071517.1, from coordinate 39,443,718 downwards.
TCCTCTGCATTCAGACAGCACCATTATCAGAGCCTGGTTTCCACATGGTCTTTTCTTCTAAGCCTGGATTTCCCACCTCTGCTACAGCCTCTGAGAGGGAAGCAGCATTGCCTAGTTGATAGAGCTCTGGCCTGGGACTCAGAAGTCTACTGGGAATAAATGGGGAGTGATCATATCAGCCTCCTAGTGTCTGTCTAGGGCAGGAAAAGTGGTTGGGATTATCTAGGGCGTCTCCTTTGTTCCTCCACCCCTTTTTCTAGTCTAAACTGACCCTTAGCAGTTTATTCCAATCTCCCATTAGCAAAGTGATTGTTAGAGTCACTAAGTGCCCCCTATGGAGTGAGATTGTCTCATTCCCAGACATCCTCACATTGCTCCAGATTATGCTGAAAAGCATTTATTTATTTTGTGTTGTTTCTCCCTTATACTCCAGCATTCAATAGATTCTAAAAGAGCTAGAGCAGGGATAATAAAATCATGTGGTGTTTTACCTTCTGTGTTATTGCAGAGGGATGGGTTGAGTCTGGGGGATTCCCTGCTGCCCTCATCAACCTCACACGTCTTTGCTTGAGCAGCCTCTGCCCAAGCCATGGAGAGTTTATCGTTTTCCCATTCTACCCCTCCACCTTCATGTGTGTCATTTACCACAGTGTCCTTTTCCACCATGCTTAGGAATCAGGGTTTGATTTCTTTGATCCTCAGTCAGGCCCCTGAGCACTTGAGATGAAAATGTCACGTTCCTGAAGGGGGAATTCAAATGAACCCCAAAGCTAAAGTGGCATATGGAGTTTTTCCAGCCAAATCCAGATAATTTGTAGATAGGAAGTTTTTGGTGAGGTTTATCTTTTTTCACTCTCTTTTTTTCCATTACGATGATGCTAAAACTTTTATCAATAACACAGCCAAATAATGCGGCAGTGCTGAGTAAAGTGGTTTTAGCCTGTTCAGAAGGAAATGGGTAAAATTGTTCTCCAGTTTTTGAGTCTTAAGATTCTCTGGGATTTCACTTCATGAACAGGAAAGTGGTTTGTAGCCCACCCTGGTTTGTGGGTTTTTTCTTCTTTTTGGTGAAGGCTGTTCTGCCACGTATTTTGATATTAAATTAGTTTGACAGGATGTAACTCAGATTTATTGGGGATTTCAAAAGACAAATGATCACTTGCCAGAATGGTCCTTTCTGATTTTCATTTCACATTTCCCTAGCTTTTGTCATGAGATTTTCTTGTCCTTTGAACAACGAAACTGATCAGTATCTAGCCGCAAAAACATTTGTGGACGGGTGCTGGATGTGCACTCTGGGAATCAGAGACTGAAATGGAGAAGGAAGTTACTGCCTGATCCCTGCAGAGATTTGAGATACAATCAGGATGGGAAGAGGGTGGGTGGGTGGAAAGGGCCTTGAAAGGGCACTATACCATTATCTGATTAAAATATGACCATGTAGATCATTGTTGCTACCATTGTTATATAATCAGTAAATCTTATACAAAGTGTGCTGAGTAAGGTGTCAATGGAGAGGGTATGATTTGCTGAATATGATTATACTATTTGTATGTATGTACCATTTTTGTATTTAAGATTATGACTACTGGCTGTATACCTGTATTTCAAAAATGTTTGCTCCTGGGTAACACCCACAAGGTTTTTCACCTGTACATCTTGGAGGAACTATTCAAGTTCAGTGGCCCATCAAAAGAATACTCACAATGGCAGATGCCCACCTACGCTGCACAGACTTTCCTGTGAACGTTCCATCTGAAGTATAGGTAATGGCCTGTACTGTGAGTGACTGAATGAAATCAGACATGGACATGTGACTTGCCCATGTGACTCCAAACACCTCTTGTTACTGTGTTTTTTCACAGTGAGAACAATGGGGTTCCCTTCACTTGAGAGAAGGTATACAAGGCACTGGAAACATCTCTGTTTTGCCTTTTTCCTGTCCCAATAGGATTGATGTGGAGAGGGGTCGGCGTCTTCCCATTGCTGAGAGGAGGAGGGAGGGCAAATGCCTCTTGCATGGATTGTTAGCGCTTTTCTACCAGCTTTCACTTGTTCCTCTTCCCTGGGGCATGTGTGTGGCTGGAGCAGCAACATACTGGGTGGGTATGAAATGCACCGTGTGGGGCTGGGCGTTGGATGGAGATGCGGAGGGGGGGTGGGATTTAGCTTTTATTTCTTGCTTTGAAAAGAATAAAGTAAAATTCTCAAACTCTCAATGTCCCTTGTCTTCAATAATGGGGGGTAGGGGAAATGGTCTTTAATGGACTCCGAGATTGTCTGGCTGTCACCCATTGATGCAGCTGAGGAAAAGGCTGCTATCATTCTGGAGTGTATTAATGTGAGTGTTGTATGTCAGTTGCGGGAGATGGTTGTCCCGCTCTGCTCGGCCCTGGGGAGGCCTCAGCTGAAGTTCTGTGTCCAGTTCTGGGCATCACACTTTAGGAAAGATAAGGACAAATTGGATCAAGTCCTGAGGAGAGCAACAAAAATGGTAAAAGGTTTAGAAAACCCAACCTGTGGAGGAAGGTTAAAAGCAGTGGGTCTATTAGTCTTGAGAAAAGCAGACTGGGGATGGTCTGCAGCTATGCTAAGGGCTGGGGATCAGTTGTGACTGGGCATAAGTTGTCTAGAGACTGGGGATCAGTTGTGCTCCATGGCCACTGAAGGTAGGAGGAGAAGTAAAAAGTGTTAAACTGCAGGAAGGGAGATTTAGGTTAGAGGTTATGAAAACTTTCAACCATGTGGGTATTTAAGCTCTGGAATAGATTCCAAGGGAGCTTTTGGAATCCCCGGCCTTGGAGGGGGGTGGATTGTTTGTTTTATTTTGTTTTTTTAAGCCCCCTTGGAGGTGTTCTTTTGCCATCCTTGAGCTCCATAGACTGCAAGTTCTGTCTGTGATGTTTTCTCAGGGAGACCCGGACTGTGAATCTCGTTACCCCCCTGCCTCAGTGCGAGGGGGACGTCCTTCTGCTGAACTGGGTGTCAGTTCCCTGTCACCTCCAGCCTTTAGCTCCCCAGACAAACTGCCCAAGGACTCTGCCAGTCCTTACTTTGCCTTGCAAGTTAACACTAGGCACAACCTTGTCTTGGAGCTTCTCCATCATGTCCTTCTCTGGTGAGTGAGGAGCTGGGGGGTGCATGGGAGCCGCTGACCGCATGCATCTGCTGCAACCTGCAGGAGCCCCTGGGTGGGGTTTTACCCGGGGTTCTTTCAACCCAAAGCTCTTGGTAACTGTTACTCTGTGCAAGGAGGTGTCAGGAAATAAATCAGGGGAGACACGGCCGGCGACTGATCGATGGCTGGCACAAGCAGGACAACACAAGATTGCTTTCACTTAAAGCTAAACTTTACTAGTCTCAAGCACTTACACATGTCTGCAACAGGTTAGTAAAACACCCCCAACCCTCGATAATTACCAAAGCTGAGTGTGTCTCTCAAGTGGCACAGTGGCAGCCCGTCTGCCAGTGGGGAACACAAGATGCATCCAGAGTGAGAGACCAGTCCCGAAGAGTCCCCCAGAGGAGTCCCCCTAGCTCAAGCTTTCCCCCCTTATTTATACATTAGTAATAGAATGGTATGTCCCTTTAAGAAACCTTGTTAAGTAAGCAGTTTTAATGATCGAGCAAGAGGTTCCTTCTGATTATTGATTAACCCGGTGTAGATCTTTCCAGAACCTGGAGCCTTGTGACCCCAATAGACATTCCTGAGGGTACATCCTGCTCTTTTCAAATGCATGTATCAGCAACTTTAACACACTTCTTATCAGGAAAGATGCGGGGTCAAGCTGCCCTTTCTGTGGCACCCAAAACCCCCTCCCCTTCTGCCTTGGCCAAGCTCAGACCGCTGAATGGAAGCGGTTCCCCTGTGCGTTCCCCCCCGTTACTGCGGGCGGCCCTCCCCGTGTCCCCGCTCCCACCTCAGCTCACCTTCACTCCACCTCCTCGCAGGGGTGGCATGTTTGTAGAAATTTTGGTGGTGCCCAGAACCCGCTGCTGCCCAAACTCCTCCCCCCACCTGCCCAAGGCTCTGGGAGGGAGTTTGGGTGAGGAAGGGGGTCTGGGGTGCAGGCCCTAGGCTGGGGCAGGGTATTGGGGTGTAGGGTGCAGGCTCTGGGGGGGAGTTTTGGGATGGGAGGGGTGCAGAGGGATGGGGTGCAGGGGTGAGGGCTGTGGGGTGTGGCTGCAGATGAGGGGTTTGGAGTGTGGGAGGAGCTCAGGGTGAGAGTAGTAGTGTAGGGGGTGAGGGCTCTGTCTGGGGCTGGGGATAAGGTGTTTGGGATGCTGGAGAGGCCCAGGGGTCGGGCAGAGGGTGAAGTGGGGGGGTGAAAGCTCTGGCTAGGGGTGTGGGCTCTGGGGTGGGGCAGAGCTGGGGATGAGTTTGGGGTGCAGGCAGGCTGCTCTGGGACAGGGGCCAGAGTGGAGGACTCCTCCCAGCTCTTTCCCTGCCAGCAGCAGCAAGCTCTGGGATATGAGCCCCCCTTTCCCGACCCCCCAGCAGCACACTCACCCCCACCACTGTCACTGCATGTGCTCCTACAGTCCCCCTCAGGTCCTAAAATCTCACTCGCCTCCCCATGGTGGGGCGCTGTGTGTGCCTCCTCCCCTGCTGTTGCCCCTGACTGTAGCCTCACTGGGGGTGAGGGATGGGGGTGCCTCCTTGTCCAGCATGGGGCAGGAGCAGTGACTGCGGGCAGGGGGCGGTCTCCTGTGCTGCTGAAGGGTCCCATTGGAAAATGAAAGGGTCTGAGGGGGAAAGGCAGGTTCAGAGTCAGTCTGCCCTGGCAGTGGAGAAGAGGGGCACTAAGACCCTGCGGCAGCGGTTGTTGCAGGGAAGCAGCATGGAGGAGACAGAGGCCTGGTCTACACTACGAGTTTAGGTCGACTTTAGCAGCGTTAAATCGAATTAAGCCTGGACATGTTCACACGACGAAGCCCTTTCTTTCGACTTAAAGGGCCCTTTAAACCGGTTTCTTTACACCACCTTCGACGAGGGGATTAGCGATAAAAATCGGCCTTTGCGGGTTGGAATTGGGGTAGTGTGGACAGAATTCGACGTTATTGGCCTCCGGGAGCTATCCCACAGTGCTTCATTGTGACCGCTCTGGACAGCACTCTCAACTCAGATGCACTGACCAGGTAGACAGGAAAAGACCCGCAAACGTTTGAATTTCATTTCCTGTTTGCCCAGCGTGGAAAGCACAGGTAACCAGGCAGAGCTCATTAGCACAGGTAACCGTGATGGAGTCCCAGGATCGCAAAAGAGCTCCAGCATGGACCGAACGGGAGGTACGGGATCTGCTCGCCATATGGGGAGATTAATCTGTGCTAGCTGAACTACGTAGCAGTAAAAGAAATGGCAAAGTATTAGAAAAGGTCTCCAAGGCCATGAAGGACAGAGGCCATAACAGGGACGCACAGCAGTGCCGCGTGAAAATTAAGGAGCTACGGCAAGCCTACCACAAAGCCAGAGAAGCAAATGGAAGGTCCAGGGCAGAGCCACAAACTTGCCGCTTCTACGCGGAGCTGCATGCCGTTCTAGGGGGTGCAGCCACCACTACCCCAACCGTGTGCTATGACTCCGTCAATGGAGAAACACACAGGGAAGAGGGTTCAGGGAACAAGGAAGATGAGGATGGAGGTAATGTAGGTAGCTCACAGCAGCAAGGAAGCAGAGAAACCGGTTTCCTCAACAGCCAGGATATGTTTGTCACCCTGGACCTGGAACCAGTAACCCCCGAACTCACCCAAGACCCTGAGGGCACACAGGAGACCTCTGGTGAGTGTACCTTTGTAAATATTACACATGGTTTAAAAACAAGCGTGTTTAATGATTAATGATTAATTTGCCCTGGCAATCGCGGCCAGTACAGCTACTGGAAAAGTCTGTTAACGTGTATGGGGATGGAGCGGAAATCCTCCAGGGACATCTCCAGAAAGCTCTCCTTCATGTACTCCCAAAGCCTTTGCAAAAGGTGTCTGGGGAGGGCTGCCTTATCCCGTCCGCCATGGTAGGACACTTTACCACGCCAGGCCAGTAGCACGTAGTCTGGAATCATTGCATAACAAAGCATGGCAGCGTATGGTCCCGGTGTTTGATGGCATGCAGACAACATCCATTCCTTATCTCTCTTTGTTATCCTCAGGAGAGTGATATCATTCACGGTCACCTGGTTGAAATGGGGTGATTTTATTAAGGGGACATTCAGAGGTGCCCGTTCCTGCTCTTCTTAACAGAAATGTTTCCCGCTGTTAACCACGCGGTGGGGGGAGGGATGAAGTGATCTTCCCGGAGAATCGGGTGTGTATGTGGGGGGATGGTTTACTTGGGTTTGTGCTGCATGTTAACCCGGAAACCGCAGCCCCTCCTTTTACATTGAAAACCCATTTTAAATGGCCAACCCAATTCATCCTTGATATGGGAAATGAGGGCACTGCTGTTTGAAACCATTCCCACATGTTAAGAAGGTTAAAAAAGCCAAAAGACTGTGGCTTACCATGGCTGCCTGCAAGCCGAAATCTGTTGCCTGGCACTGCGTGAGTGATCTCTCATACCAAACCGGCAGGCAGAGGAAAAATGCGACCTTGTAACGAAAGAGTGTACCCATTGTTCTCTAAAATGTGTCTTTTTTAACCACCTCTCCCTTCTCCTCCACCAGCTGCAAATGTTTCTCCTTCGCAGAGGCTAGTGAACATTAGAAAGAGAAAACGGAGGACGCGGGACGATATGTTCACGGAGCTCCAGATGTCCTCCCACGCTGATAGAGCACAGCAGAATGCGTGGAGGCAGTCAATGTCGGACATGAGAAAAGCACAATATGAACAGGAGGAGAGGTGGTGGGCTGAACAGAGCAAGTGGCGGGCTGAAGAGGATAGGTGGGGTCAGCTTGCACACAGAAGGCAAGAGTCAATGCTCCGTCTGCTGGAGCATCAAACTGATATGCTCCAGCGTATGGTTGAGTTGCAGGAAAGGCAGCAGGAGCAGAGACCGCGGCTACAGCCCCTGTGTAACCAACAGCCCTCCTCCCCAAGTTCCATAGCCTCCTCACCCAGACGCCCAAGAACACGGTGGGGGGGCCTCCGGCCACCCAGTCACTCCACCCCAGACGATTGCCCAAGCATCAGAAGGCTGGCCTTCAATAAGAGTTAAAGTTTTAAAATGCAGTGTGTCCTTTTCCATCCCTCCTCCGCCACCCATCCCAGGCTACCTTGGCAATTATCCCCCTACTTGTGTGAGGAATTAATAAAGAATGCATGAATGTGAAATAATAATGACTTTATTGCCTCTGCAAGCGGTGCTCGAAGTGGGGAGGGGAGGGTGGGGTGGTTGGTTTACAGGGAAGTAGAGTGAACCGGGTGGGGGGGGTTGGAGGGTTCATCAAGGAGAAACAAACAGAAGTTTCACACCGTAGCCTGGCCAGTCACAAAACTCGTTTTCAAAGCTTCTCTGATGCGCACCGCGCCCTGCTGTGCTCCTCTAACCGCCCTGGTGTCTGGCTGCGCGTAATCAGCAGCCAGGCGAGTTGCCTCAACCTCCCACCCCGCCATAAATGTCTCCCCCTTACTCTCACAGATATTGTGGAGCGCACAGCAAGCAGCAATAACAATGGGGATATTCTTTTCGCTGAGGTCTGAGCGAGTCAGTAAGCTGCGCCAGCGCGCTTTTAAACGTCCAAATGCACATTCCACCACCTTTCGGCACTTGCTCAGCCTATAGTTGAACAGGTCCTGACTCCTGTCCAGGTTGTCTTTGTACGGCTTCATGAGCCATGGCATTAAGGGGTAGGCTGGGTCCCCAAGGATCACGATAGGCATTTCAACATCCCCAATGGTCACTTTCTGGTCCGGGAAGAAAGTCCCTTCCTCCAGCTTTCGAAACAGACCAGAGTGCCTGAAGACGCGAGCATCATGTACTTTTCCCGGCCTTCCCACGTTGATGTTGGTGAAACGTCCCTTGTGATCCACCAGGGCTTGCAGCAGCATTGAAAAGTACCCCTTGCGGTTTATGTACTCGGTGGCTTGGTGCTCCGGTGCCAAGATAGGGATATGGGTTCCGTCTATGGCCCCACCACAGTTTGGGAATCCCATTGCAACAAAGCCATCCACTATGGCCTGCACGTTTCCCAGAGTCACTACCCTTGATATCACCAGGTCTTTGATTGCCCTGGCAACTTGGATCACAGCCCCCACAGTAGATTTGCCCACTCCAAATTGATTCCCGACTGACCGGTAGCTGTCTGGCGTTGCAAGCTTCCACAGGGCTATCGCCACGCACTTCTCAACTGTGAGGGCTGCTCTCATCCTGGTATTCTGGCGCTTCAGGGCAGGGGAAAGCAAGTCACAAAGTTCCATGAAAGTGCCCTTACGCATGCGAAAGTTTCACAGCCACTGGGAATTGTCCCAGACCTGCAACACGATGCAGTCCCACCAGTCTGTGCTTGTTTCCCGGGCCCAGAATCGGTGTTCCACGGCATGAACCTGCCCCAATAACACCATGATTTGCACATTGCTGGGGCCCGTACCTTGTGTGAGGGCTGCGTCTATGTCATTTTCCTCATCACTCAATTTCCTGCACTGCAATCGCCTCATCGGCTGGTCCTGGTTTTGCTTTGGCATGTCCGGTCTCTGCATATATTCCAGGACAATGCGCCTGGTGTTCATAGTGCTCATAATTGCCGCGGTGATCTGAGCGGGCGCCATGATCCCAGTGCTATGGCATCTGGTCTGAAAAAGCGCGCAAAACTGATGGAGGGAGGGAGGGAGGGGCGACTGACGACATGGTGTACAGATACAGGGAATTAAAATCAACAAAGGTGGCTGTGCATCAGGAAGAAACACAAACAACTGTCACACAGAATGGTCCCCCCAAAGATTGAACTCAAAACTCTGGGTTTAGCAGGCCATTGATTTCACGGAGGGAGTGGGAAGCAAATGAATACATCTATTATTTACATCTTAAGCTGGCAGCAGACGGTGCAGCATGACTGATAGCCCTCGGCATCTTTTGGGTGCTTGGCAGAAGATACTGTACTATGACTGCTAGCCATGATCGTCAAGACGGTTCAATAGGACTGCCGGTAGGACTGATTCTCCAGGAGACAAAGCATGTCTGCCCAGGTGCCTATGAATGAACTGGAGTACGATGAAGACGGATACCAGTCATAATACACCATCTACTTCCAAAAGGCAAGCGGCTGCTGCTGTGTAGCAATGCAGCCCCATGTCTGCCGGCACCCAGATGACATATGGTGATGGTGAGCTGAGCTGAGCTGAGCGGGCTCCATGCTTGCCGTAGTATGTTGTCTGCACAGGTAACCCAGGTAAAAAGGCGCGAATCGATTGTTTGCCGTTGCTCTGACGGAGCGGGAGGGGCCTGACAGCATGTACCCAGAACCCCCCGCGACACTGTTTTGCATCAACAGGCATTGGGATCTCAACCCAGAATTGCAATGGACGGCGGAGACTGCGGGAACTATGGGATAGCTACCCACAGTGCAACGCTCCGGAAGTCGACGCTAGCCTCGGTACTGTGGACGCGGTCCACCGGCTTCTTGCACTTAGAGCATTTTATGTGGGGACACACACAATCAACTGTATAAAACCAATATCTATAAAACCGGCTTCTATAAATTTGACCTAATTTCGTAGTGTAGACATACACTTAGTCTCACCACAGGACCTTCCTCCTGGTGTCTGATAATGCTTGTGCTCCTCAGTCCTCCAGCAGCACACCCTCACCCTCACCCTCACCCTCTCACTCTCAGCTCCTTGCACCTCTTGCTCCCAGCTCCTCACACTCGCACCACAAACTGAAGTGAGCTCCTTTTTAAAGCCCAGGTGCCCTGATTAGCCTGATTAATTGATTCTAGCAGCTTCTTCTTAATTGGCTCCAGGTGTCCTAATTAGCCTGCCTGCCTTAACTGGTTCTAGCAGGTTCCTGATTACTCTAGTGCAGCCTCTGCTCTGGTCACTCAGGGAACAGAAAACTACTCATCCAGTGACCAGTATATTTGCCCTCTACCAGACTCCTGTACCCCATTGGTCTGGGTCTGTCACAGTAGGAAGAGGCGGAGTGTGGGCGGAGTGTGGGTGGGGCCACCCATGGCTATTTAGGTAGGCACAGCCTTCCCTTGCCTAAATTACACGCCACCCATGATGCCAGGGGTTCTCAGCCTTTTTCTCTCTGAGCCCCCCCAACATGCTATAAAAACTCCACAGCCTACCTCTGCCACACCAACTGTTTTTCTGCATAGAAAAGCCAGAGCCAACATTAGGGGGTAGGGAGCAGGACAATTACCCAGGGTCCCAAGCAACATAAGGCCCCGCAAATCTAAGCTGCTCAGGCTTTAGCTTCAGCCCTGGGCTTTAGCCCCATGCAGTGGGGCTTCCACTTTCTGCCCTGGGCCCCATGCCGGCCCTGCTTGGTGGCCCCCCTAAAACCCGTTTGTGGTTCCCCAGGGGGCCCCAGGCCTCTGGTTTAGAACCACTTCACTTTGCAACCCATTCCTTCCTAATCCAACCGGGCAGTCAGATATGCAGACCCCACAGTTTCTAATAACCAAGGGCACAGTGTCTCGTAATTACCCAGCGAAGTCATCATCTCATAATTCTCCTGCATGACATCCCTGTAGAGGGTTCTCTGAGAGGGGTCCAGCAGAGCCCCCTGCCCCTTGGTGAAATACACAGCCACCTCCTCGAAGGTCACCAGCATCTGAAACATTTCCCCACTCAGCGTCACCTGCCCCAGCCACATCCCCCTATTCACGGGGGAGGAGAAGCAGAATCCCACCCCCACCCTGCTCAGAGCAGTCAGGAAGCTTCAGGGGGTGGGGAGAAAGTGAGAACTCCTTGTCCCCGCCAGTAGATGGAGCATGCCAGGGTCTTCTCATTTCCCACACGCCTGCCAGCCACAGGCTGATATGGGAAGCAGAGCTCTGAGCCAGGGACAGGGACCGGAATCCCAACAGCTTCCCTTCGTATTTCACAGCAGCCTCTAGCCAGTGGCTCCAGCACTGGGAGTCTGGTCAGTTTCCCCAGCCCTGCCCAGGGGGGGTTGTATTCAGATTCAGAAATGGGGGAACTCCCCTCCCCAACCCACGCCATTGGGCCTGTTCAGTAAATCAGGCCCGGGTTGAAGGTGTCCCAGCAGATTTATCACACCCTGTCCCCTCCCTCACCCTGTGTCTTTTCTGCCCCTCCCCCTCTACAGTACACCCCCCCCCCCCCTGCAGCTCCCTGACAATCCCCTACCTGAGCTGGCTCCATCACAGCCATTTACCTTCCCTGTCTCCTGGAAGATGGGACCATCTGGAGCAAAATGTGGACGTGATTCCTCAGCCTGTCAGGATGAGATGGGCGATTTGGGGGGGGGGGGGGGGGGTCAGAAGGGGCTTGAATCCATTTCACACCCCAATTACCCCCCATGCTCTCTCTCTCACCTGCAGACAGATGCTCTGGACTCTGCCACGCTGGGAAGAAACCCAGTTAGTTTATTACCAAACAGGCCAGGCCCCTCCCAGTAGAACTGAACCCACTGGGGACACTTTTAAACTCTCCCCGTAATGGAGTCTCTGATCCGAATGCTGGAAAAAGAGCAGAATCAAAGGAGCCACTTTGGGGGATTCCCCTGACACTCTCCCCAAAGGCAGCATGTCCCCCCACTCTACAATCAGCCCAATGGTTCAAGAGAGATGAACTGGCTTTTCCTATCTCTGCTCCTCACCAAGTTCCCAGGAGTGTCAGTCTGCTCAGGGGGCAGGGAATGGATCTGGGCAGGTTTGGGAACTGGGAACCTCCCTCCCTATTTACTGCTCCTGCTGCCCTATTCAGTCTCTCCACTCTCCCTTTCGGTCCCCTTCCCCTCCTTTCTGCCTGGGAGAACTGGTGACTGCCCCATTTACATGGGTGTTTGCTCTCCTGTAGACAGGTCTGCTACTGGGACAACTAACTGGGGTTTGAATCTCAATGTGTAACTGAGGGCAGTGGCTCTGGGACCCGCAGACACACGGGGAGCTTCCCCCAACCCCCATACCCCACTCCTATCCAGTACAAAACTCACCAGCAGATCCTGAAAGGGGCCCTTTGTGCAGAGTCACTTTCCTGCCCTGCCCCAGCCCTTTCCCCCGGTTTCCCCATCACCTGCCAGCTCCAGCTAAGGGGCTGGTGTCAGCAGCGCCGAGGCTGCCCTAGGCGGCTGGTTCCAGCCACTGCAGAAAGTCCCCACCTGGGCTGGGCACAGTGGGGGCTTTAATGAAGGTCTCTCCCAGGCACTGACTATGCTGCTCAGTCCGGGCTCCCAGCTCAAAATGGAGGAGGCAGCAGCTTCTGACCCAGGGAGCTCAACTCCAGAGCTGTAATAACAGGAGCAGAGAGAGACACACACACCAGCCTCCTCCTCTCCCTTAGCAATAGCCAGAGCCCTGGCAGCAGCTAATAACAGAGTCTCCCTGTCCTGCCCCTGCAGACCCCAGGGACAGGCAGGCAGAGGCTGATCCCATTGGCCCATCTGCACTCCCTCCCTGCCAGAGCCAGCAGTGACTCCGGTCTGACACCGGTGTGGCTGAGATCTGAATCCTGCCTGGATATCAGATCAGGACCCTGGGCAGCCCCCAACACTCAGGAGACAGACCCCCAAATCAGGAGTTGGACTTCTTTTATTTTTAATCTAATAATAAGGGGGGGGGAGGTGCATGGAGGGGCGGGGGCTGCCTGTGCCGATTTGCCTTGTAGCTTCTGAGCCCTGAGGGGTTTTTCGCCAGCCAATGCACCCCCATGCTTTTTGACCATTTCTAGGAGAAAAATAATCCCCACTGGCTGCTGGGAGGGGCACCCACTCACACCCCTTTACCCCATGGGGCGGGAGAGCTGCCATTGTATCTCCCCACCCCTCTGCCTTCTGCCTTCTCCCTTCCCCCCTGCTCTCCCCACTCCCTTCCCCAGCCAGTTTGCTCTTGCTCTCACCATCCCCTCCCCCCTTTCCCTTGCAGTGTCCCCCACTCATTTTCTTTTTTTTCCAGCCTCGTTCCCCTCAGCCCCATAATTCTCCCTTTGCCCCCTGACTCCCCTGCAGTGCCCCATCCTCCCTTCAGCCACCCCTCCCCCATCTTCCCCACCTGTCCCCCAAGCCCATCCTGCCCCCTGCATCCCTCTCCTCCCGGCGCCCCCTCATCCCTGTTCCCCCCGCCTGCCCATCCCCCCACAGCTCTTTAGCCTCCTCCCCCTGCAGGTACCCCAAGAGCGTCACTGGCTAGTTGCAGTAAAAGAATCCCACTCTGGCTGTGGGGTGGGGCAGTCCCCCGCTTTCTCCCTTTGCCCCCAGGCCCACCCACAGATTAATTTAGTGTGTTTACAATGTAATAGGGACCAAGTCTTTTATAACACAAGCTATACTTCTGCAATTGTTGTGTAGACATTCATTTTCACTTGATTCAGAGTAGCAGCCGGGTTAGTCTGTATCCGCAAAAAGAACAGGAGTACTTGTGGCACCTTAGAGACTAACAAATTTATTAGAGCATAAGCTTTCGTGGACTACAGCCCACTTCTTTGGATGCATATCAAAGAAGTGGGCTGTAGTCCACGAAAGCTTATGCTCTAATAAATTTGTTAGTCTCTAAGGTGCCACAAGTACTCCTGTTCTATTTTCACTTGAGATGCATTACTAATATTTTATGCTAAATGTAATGCTTAACGGCTAAAATAGATGCTCACAATCTTCCATGAGAAGGTGTCTTGCTTTCCCTTGCTGAACACTTTGTTTTAGCAAAAGAATTAGTAACATAATTTTTACTAAGCTTTTTAGAGTTAATTTGCTTGTGATGCCAATTTCACTTTTGTTAACTGTTTAGAAGCACAAATGTTAGCAGCCACTACTTCCCTTAAACATAACTTAAAAGAGAACAAAAATTAAACCAAAATGAATTTTAAATACAGGTCAATGCAAATAATTTGAAGGTATTAAAGTTTTCTGATACTTGGTTGTGGAAGCATGTTGAAAAGGTTGAAACCAGTTGAAATTGTTTGGTTAGCTTTATGCATACATTGTTATATTTAAACATTTTTGCTATGACATTTTTATCACTATATTTAAAAGTACAAACAAGTTTATAAAAACCCAAACAAGAAATTAACATTTTGTTAATATTACCTTAACCTTAATGTTGAGGTTTCCCCTTATATTTTTCTTTCTTTGAATAAAAAATATGAAAATGAAAAACAAAACTGTGATTAATAAAAGAAAATTATTTTTGTTTGCAATTGCATTATTTGTTGAGGCAGAAATATATGTACATATATTTATACGTGAGACTTTTTTGAACTTTAAAAAAAATGGTACTATGATGGTTATACCCCAGCCATAGTCTTAAAATAGTGTGGTACCACTTACATTTTTAAAAAAGGGTATTTTGTTGCAACAAAATAAAAATAATAAAAAGTAGTCACATGACATTCACAACATACAATACAGGCCAACATACACAACAAACTTACAATTAAAAACAAAGTGCGCCAGAATTTTATTTATAACTATACAAAATAAGGCAAACAAAAATAAAAAAATAAACAAAAGGGTTAAACATATAAATAAGCGAGTTATTACCTATTTAAAACTTTTAATAAAAAATGATATTAAGTTATTTGCCACATTTGTTGTATTAATTTAGTAACTTAAGGCATTTTTATTACTTTATATCAAACTTTATTTTAAAACTCTGCTATCTGGAAATAAGGAAAGCCCAAAAAGAAGAACAGGAGTACTTGTGGCACCTTAGAGACTAACAAATTTATTAGAGCATAAGCTTTCGTGGACTACAGCCCACTTCTTCGGATGCATATAGAATGGAACATATATTGAGGAGATATATATACACACATACAGAGAGCATAAACAGGTGGGAGTTGTCTTACCAACTCTGAGAGGCCAATTAATTAAGAGAAAAAAAAAAAACTTTTGAAGTGATAATCAAGCTAGCCCAGTACAGACAGTTTGATAAGAAGTGTGAGAATACTTACAAGGGGAGATAGATTCAATGTTTGTAATGGCTCAGCCATTCCCAGTCCTTATTCAAACCGGAGTTGATTGTGTCTAGTTTGCATATCAATTCTAGCTCAGCAGTCTCTCGTTGGAGTCTGTTTTTGAAGTTTTTCTGTTGTAATATAGCCACCCGCAGGTCTGTCACTGAATGACCAGACAGGTTAAAGTGTTCTCCCACTGGTTTTTGAGTATTTTGATTCCTGATGTCAGATTTGTGTCCATTAATTCTTTTGCGTAGAGACTGTCCGGTTTGGCCAATGTACATGGCAGAGGGGCATTGCTGGCACATGATGGCATATATCACATTGGTAGATGTGCAGGTGAACGAGCCCCTGATGGTATGGCTGATGTGATTAGGTCCTATGATGATGTCACTTGAATAGATATGTGGACAGAGTTGGCATCGGGGTTTGTTACAAGGATAGGTTCCTGGGTTAGTGGTTTTGTTCAGTGATGTGTGGTTGCTGGTGAGTATTTGCTTTAGGTTGGGGGGTTGTCTGTAAGCGAGGACAGGTCTGTCTCCCAAGATCTGTGAGAGTAAAGGATCATCTTTTAGGATAGGTTGTAGATCTCTGATGATGCGCTGGAGAGGTTTTAGTTGGGGGCTGAAGGTGACAGCTAGTGGTGTTCTGTTATTTTCTTTGTTGGGCCTGTCTTGTAGGAGGTGACTTCTGGGTACTCGTCTGGCTCTGTCAATCTGTTTTTTCACTTCAGCAGGTGGGTATTGTAGTTTTAAGAATGCTTGATAGAGATCTTGTAGGTGCTTGTCTCTATCCGAGGGATTGGAGCAAATGTGGTTATATCTTAGAGCTTGGCTGTAGATGATGGATCGTGTGGTGTGTCCTGGATGGAAGCTGGAGGCATGTAGGTAAGTGTAGCGGTCAGTAGGTTTCCGGTATAGGGTGGTATTTATGTGACCATCGCTTATTAGCACAGTAGTGTCCAGGAAATGGACCGCTTGTGTGGATTGATCTAGGCTGAGGTTGATGGTGGGATGGAAATTATTGAAATCATGGTGAAATTCCTCAAGGGCTTCTTTTCCATAGGTCCAGATGATGAAGATGTCATCAATGTAGTGCAAGTAGAGTAGGGGCGTTAGGGGACAAGAGCTAAGGAAGCGTTGTTCTAAGTCAGCCATAAAAATGTTGGCATATTGTGGGGCCATGCGGGTACCCATAGCAGTGCCGCTGACTTGAAGATATATATTGTCCCCAAATGTGAAATAGTTGTGGGTGAGGACAAAATCACAAAGTTCAGCCACCAGGTTAGCTGTGACATTATCAGGGATACTGTTCCTGATAGCTTGTAGTCCATCTTTGTGTGGAATATTGGTGTAGAGGGCTTCTACGTCCATAGGAAAGCCCATGTTTCAAATCTTAGTCAGTGATTAGGATTAGAAGCAGAGTCTGCATTTCGTTTGCTTGGCAACCATATTTTCAAGAAAGTTTAAGAGTAATTCCAGCTGTGGCATTCCTGAAGGGTTAAAATAATCTACTGGATTTATTTAAAGTAAAAGTTTTTACATTGTTTTCTCTTTGTTTGTTGTTTTTGTTATGTTTTCAATTCCTTTCTCTTTTGGAGGTTTCTGTAAAAACTATAACTTTTAACTTTTAAAACAAAGAGAGAGAGCCAAAGTGATGAGAGGTGGGGGAAGGAGGGGGTGAAGAGCAACCTAGGAAGGTAGCTAGACCTGAGCCAAGAGAGATTAACTCTATCAAGGTATTTGAAAGTAGAGGCAGCAAACTGAGAAAGCATATAAAGGAAAAAACTTAGCCACTATGTAAAAATATTTGAGAAAGAAGGTTCTATTTTTAGATATGAGTGTGGAGTGTCGTTCCGAGGGTGGCACATCTCTTTTTTGTAGGTTTTTTACAGCTGTTTCCAATGTTTTATTTTGTTCCTGTGCTTGCTGTCTCTGGACTGCTTGCTGCCCTGCAAGGGGAGAGGGAGCATTCCAGGACTTTGTGGCTTCTCTTAACTCTTTCTTGGTTTCTGTTACTTGCCCCGCCAATTTTGTGGCGTGTTGTCTTAACCATTTAACAGCCATGGTTATAGTATGTAATATTCTATATTTTAAGGCTACAGTCTCTGCCCTAGCTTACGAATTCTATTACATGTTTCTTCCCCACTATATTTTTTAAATCCATATGGACCTCTCTTGCTAGCAACCCGGCATGTCCATACTTTATTATACTGTGGGGATTTTTAGGAAGGGGCTAAGCGGGTTCCCTAGCATATAGTTTTCCGCCATGTTAGATCACAATTCCTACAGAGGACAGATCGCTTACTTACCAGATCAGTGGTCGGGGTCACCAATTTTGTGTTGTCAGATGTTTGGCTGTGTGTGTGTGTGTTTTCTGTTAGCGTGCCCTCCCAGCTCTGCGCAGATAGCTGGCACGGCAGACCTCAAGCAAACTGCCCAATGACCACAAAATCCGTTAAGATACGAAGGCATCTAGCCAGGTTTATTATCGACGAAGCATGGTCCTGGTATCCCACAGACTCTACCGGACCTCTAATGCATGTATGCTTGTAAGAACGGACCTAGCTCAGTCAGTGGCAGGACTGTCTACTGCCCCCTAAGCTGGACAAAGACACTTCTTCTGAGATACATTTGTATACACCAATACAAACAAGTTACGTATTGCTCCTGACGTTACCAGAGTGACACCCTCTGACGTTATAGGGGCCATGTACATGTTGGTTTGATCAAAACATCCCTATTCTTCATGCTGTCATCCTGACCCAATCTTTAGGATGGGTCAATGTGTTCCTGCTATCGTTGGGGAATGTGCTGGTATCGAGGTGTTCTGGTATCACCTTTCTAGAGTGTGTTTGCGTGCATGGCCTCAGCCTAGTACTCCTTAGCTATTTGTGTTTCTTCAATATCAGCCCTATTCTTGCCAGATTCTGTGAGCAGGGCCTGCCTCTTGCTCACAATTTAACATTGCTTTATATCAGCCAAGTTCTGACTACTTTAGCCCAAGCCTCATACCAGGCCTCTCATACATGGGCTTATGTTTCAGGCTCTCTTCTTACTACAATGGAGAGGGGGCACTGGGCCAAACCTGAGTGGGCAGAGCACCAGTTCCTGAACCAGACCAGCTGGAGCTTCGCTGCCCACATCCAGGTGTCCGACAGGGAGCTGCAGTCAGCTCCCACACAGCTGGGAGAGGGACAGAGGGGATCCCGGTGGGGGTGCGTGTCAGGTATGAGGGGGTTTGCCTAGAGCCCAGGGATGGGTTAATTTGGACCTACAACTAACCGGAAGAACCCAGTGGCAAAGCTCTGAGAGCTCCATGACCCGAGCTAGGGGAGCAGAGCTGGCAGCTCCAGCCCAGGGCTGGTAGCCAGTGAGCCTGGTGTGGAGACAAGAGACCAGCTCTGCCCAGCTGCTCCCTGTGCCAGTCTGTTACCAGAGGGATTCACACACAGAGTGTCCCTGGCTCTCTGTCACCCCTTGATTCTCTGGAACAGCCCTGAGTCTCCCTAGAAACCCCCCTTCTCCCTCCTCTTCGGGATCTGTACGTCTTCCTTTCTGTTCCCATTGATCCTTTCTGTTCCTATTTGGGGGGAGGGATAGCTCAGTGGTTTGAGCATTGGCCTGCTAAACCCAGGGTTGTGAGTTCAATCCTTGAGGGGGCCACTTAGGGGTATGGGGCAAAAATCTGTCTGAGGATTGGTCCTGCTTTGAGCAGGGGGTTGGACTAGATGACCTCCTCAGGTCCCTTCCAACCCTGCTATTCTATGATTCTATCCTGTGGCTCCTATGCAGGGCTGAGAGAAGCTGCCTGTGCCCAGGGGAGGTGGGACTCCAGGGGGCAGGGTCTGGGGCAGGGTGGCTGCAGCACAATGGGTTTATCGCTAGGACCCAGGAGCTGAAGGACACTTTGGAGCTCACCTATGCCATGGAGTTGCCTGACCCCATGACCCAGCAAATACTTTTCTGGTATAAATGGTGGGAATATAAGAAGGGGAAAAAAGGGCTCTGGCCACCTCCCCTCCCCCATCTCTACTCACAACAGCAAGATCTCTTGAAAGACAATAGGAGCATCATTGAGCTGGGGGAGTGGTCCTAGCTGGAAGGCTTTCCAGTGAGCATGGATTGCTGAAAGCTCTTGGGTGAGAGAAATCCTTTTGCTTCTAAAAGGGCATATACATGCCAAACCTAAGTCAACCTATATTAGGTTGACTTACAGCCACCACAGTAATTATTGCAGTAGCCGATGTCCACATTACCCTCCTTGGGTCGCTGGGGCGTGTCCTGCTGAGAAGCACTTCGACCGACCTAAGAGAGGCAGTGTGGGGAGCTGAAAGCCCAGTCTGTCATCTCCAGCGGCAGCTCCCTCCCAGGAGCTTAGCTGCCCCACAAGCTTTGGGTGGGCTGCCTTCCCCACACTCCTTGTTCCCCCTAAAGAGCAGGGGAAGCCACCTGGGGCTTCTCACCCTCACATTCCCTGCTGGGATTGGGGAAAAGCCATCTGGGGCTTCTCCTCATTTCCCCCACCATTCCCCTCCCACTTTGACAACAGACCATTGATAACTACTCAGAGTATGGTCTTTCAACCAGTTGCACACCCACCTTTTAGTAATTTCATCTAGATGAATGAATTCCCCCCTGCTGGTCAGAACTGAGTCCAACCCATCTGCCCCCTAGTTACTTCCCCCACCATCGGAATGTTGTCCCTGGACATGTTCCCAGCACTTATTGCACATTGAGTGCTGCTAGGGTGGCCAGGTGCCTGGTTTTTGACCGGAAAGTCTGGTGAAAAAGGGGACCTGACAGTGTCCGGTCAGATCTACTGACTGGACACCCAAAGTTCAGTTACTGCAGGGGGAGAGCCAGAGAGGCACTGGGTCTTCGCCCACACCAGCCCCTACTCAGTCGGGGCTGCCTCCTACCTGCATTGGGCAGCTGCAGCTCCCAATCCCAGCTCCACAGGCAAGTTACTCCTGATCCAGGAAGGAACAAGGGGGTGGGAGAGGGAAGAGGAGTGGATGGGGGTGTAACCTTCGGGGGAAGAGGTGGGGCAGGGTGGGATCTCAGGGGAAAGAGATGGGGCAGGGGAGGTTCTGGCACTCCTGTTGAAGTGTCTGGTTTTTAAAAATTACCAAGTTGGCAACCCAAGTACCTAGCTGAGAGGATGTGAAAATTATGGACTAACATTCAAATATCACTTTTCATAGTGGTGGACTTACTAGCTAGCAATAAATATATGACAATGATTTTGATGTGTATCTGGGTAAGGGGACTATTGGCCCCTTACTGAAACTTAGTGGGGTTTTTTCATTGGCCCTCTCCCAGTACCAAAAGCCAGGGGAAGGGCCAATGAGAAATCAAGGCCCTGAGACTGACAGTCCCCAGGGCCAATGGGGAGAGGCTACTGCTCTATGTCAGCCTCATTGACAGGGCAGGCAAGCCAATGAGGGAGTCAGGAGCCCATCCTCTGTGTGAGCTGGAGCTGTCTGCCAGAGAAGGGCAGAGCTAAGGGGAAAGCAGCAGCCTGAGCTGGGCTGGAGGCAGAGCAGCAACAGCCAGAAGCAGAGAGGCGCAGCCCAGGGAGCTGAGCTGGAGTCAGAGCAGCAGCAGTGCTGAGGCAGAGGGGAGCTGGGGCTGGAGCAGTCCAGACCTGGGTGCTGTGAGCAGCTGGGGAGAGCAAGGGGGACCCTGGGCAGAAGGCCCGGTGCAGGGAGACGCCCCCAGCCAAGGGGCCTTGCAGGCCAGACTTGGAGGGGGAGCATAACCCCGACAGGAGAGGACTGATGCTGGGAAGAAGGGTCCTGCCACCTAGAGCCTGACGGCGTGTGGCCACTGTCAATGCACATGTCTGACCTGCAGCATCTCTGCAGCACAGCCAGGGCCTGAGCAGGAGGCCTGGGACATGCTAGGAACAGACTGAACTGCTCTGGCTTTCCAGAGATGCTGTTTATGGTTCATCCCACAGAGCGGGGTGACGTGTTTTCCTTTCACCGTTCCCATTTTTTCCTCTTTTTTTTTAATCACTTGCTGTTTAACAAATTGTATTTGTTCTGAACTCTATGCAATGGTCAGAGAAAAGATCAGGGAAGCGTCCAGAGGGGAAAGAGCACCCCAGAGTGGGCCCATCCTCACCCCTGTCCTGAGTGATCACAAGAAGATTGGGAGTCGAGCCCCTCAGGAATCCTGGGCCCAGCCTTGTCGGGTTACAAGGGTTCTGCCACACAGGAGAGTGGAAGGGGAGTCCTCAGGATGAGGCAGGTTCTGGATGAAGGAAGAGGGAGCGAGGACTCAGATCCTCCTGCTATTTGATTTCACCGGGGTGATGTATAAGCCAGTAAAATTCCTCACAATAGTGGGACCATTTCCCTGCTTACCTCTGCGCGTGTTTACTGTTTTTTGTAATGTAAATTAAGTATTTTAGGGAAAAAAGTGTCAGAGCAGCCACCAGCGAGAGTTGCTAGCCACACTCTGAGGCCAGGAAAAATTTGGTTGTGAGAGCCCCTGGGCTAGATGATCGTGATGATCCCTTCTGACCTTAAAGTCTGTGAATCTAATCGAAGCCAGACACAGAGAGGAGAAGCGCAGTGCAGTGGGTTTATCACTAGCACCCAGGAGGAGCTGGGAGGCGGCTCTGCGGGGAGGGATCGCTGGGCTCAGGTCCGGCAGCAGGAAGTGACTCGCAGCCGGCTCTGGTCCTGCAATCATCCCCTCTGCTGGTGGGGAGGGTCACTGGGGCTTCACATGGATGTCACATCCCCCTGTGAGGATGAGCCTGCAGGAGCAGGGTCTGTGTGTCTAAGGAGTGGTGGAATTCTTTTTTTTTTTTTTTGTATACTGTATAATTGTGACAGATCATGTTTATTTTAAGCAATTTTTATATTTATTGATTTAAACTTTCACAGTTGCACAACAATCTGGGTTTCAGCATTTCATTCCAATTGTTACCAATTTAAATTTTCACAGCTGTGGGAAATTATGGGGGGATCAGACAATATTTTGGTCAGACAATAACTATTTAATGACTCTGGACACTGAGATTCAAAAATGTAAAGCTTTATAATAGTTAAAATTGTCTGTGAGCAGGTAAATCTCCCCCAGCAGCTCCCCCAGGGCAATAACCCAATTCCTCCCCCTCCACCACACGGACAGAGGCTGAAAGTCCATCTGATGGTGGCTCAGGGGCCTGTGGAATGTGCTAGGATCTCAGCCTGGGCCCTAGTGGGGCAAGTGACATCTCACACAACCACACCCAGCAAGGCCTGCCCCCATTTCCTCCCTTTTTGTCAGTCCCAGCAGAGAGACCAGGGACTCAGTGGTCCATGGAGACCAAGCTCCTCCCCACCAGGTGACAGCTGGGGCCCAATGGCCGAGGGCAGCCAGTGTGAGGGGAACTGGCACTAGGAGTCCTGCACTGTACAGCGTGTGGGATAAACAGAGAGCTCTAGGAGTCCCTGGTTCAGTGCTGGGTGCACTGGCCAACAGAGCAGCCATCATACCTGTTCTTAGCCTGGAGGCTCCTGCTTCTGTTTCCCTGCACAGTCTCCCCAGCTCTCGGGGGCTCCTGGCTCTTTGCAGATGACAGTGGGTGTGAGGGGAGCTGGTGCTGGGGCTCCTGCACTGTACAGGGGATGGGCTAACGAGAGATCTCCTGTCTCCAAGGCTCTGAGGTGACTTGTCCAGCCTGGCTGCAGGAGGGGATCTGGGGACAGACACAGGGGGCCTGGGAGAGTCTTGGGGAGCAGACACCTGGGACCAGAAATGGAAATCCAGCTATGGTGAGAAAGGCAAAGAGACAGGTGCTTGGGGCAGTGTCCCTTAGATATTTACAGCTCATGTAGTGAAGATGCTGATTGGGTGGTCACTGGGAGTTGAACAATCAAAATTATAATTAAAGGGACAATGGATCTTAGTAATTTGTGTCAAACAATGACTGAGAAACCTTCACTAGCCACTTCCCCAGAGATGCCGATAACCTGAGTGTTAATAAACTTCTTTTGCAAGCATAGACCCCAAGGCACAAGAAGATCCCGTGACCTGATCTGGTGCCTCTTGAAATCAGAGGAAAGATTCCCAATCACATAAAAGGCTTTTGGATCAATCCCTGAGTGAATTGGTCAGTCACCCTGAGTGCCATTCACTGCACCCCAAAACTGGGTTCTCGGCAGATGAAGTGCAGGGGGGTTGGGAAGATGAAATCCACCCCCATCCTGGGTCCAGGACATAGGGCCCCAGAACAGCACAGCCTGTGCACCCTAAAGTCAGCCCCTCCCCCAGGCTGTGCCCTGGAGCGCTGGCTGCAGCCCCCCTGCACCACTGGGATTCCTCTTCCATGGGGCACTGGGGCTGCTTATTCTCCAGCAGCTAGTCCAATCTGTCCTCTTGATGCCACGGCCTCACTGCTATTGGTAGTGTGCTCACTTCAGCAGTGTCAGCATGTGTACATTAGGGTTACCATCCGTCCTTATTTCCCCGGACATGTCTGGCTTTTGCATCTTTAAATAGCCATCTGGGAGGAATTGGTAACAAGTTAAAAAGTCTGGGATTTTTCCTCCTTCCCTCCCGTCCATGCAGAGTGCAGCCTCGCTGATTGGGTGACTGGGCCTGATTGAGCCACTCCCATTGGTCTCCAGCAGCGAGAGCCCCTCCCCTGCTCCCCCGTGCTGCCTGCAGCCCGGAGTAACAACAAAAGCAGTCCACCCGGCAGCGTGTTTTGCCTACACATGGAGCCAGCAGGCAGGGGCATGGTAAGGGGAGTCCCGGGGTGCAGTCAAGGAGCCGGGGAAGGGTTGTGGGTCGAGAGTTCTGGAGGGGGCCTGTCAGGGGGCGGGGGTGTGGAGAGGGATCAGAGCAGTCAGGACAGGGAGCAGGGGGGAAGGTTGGATTGGTCGGGTGTTCTGGGGGTCCTGTCAGGAGGCGTGGAGTGGTTGGATGGGGCGTGGGAGTCCCAGGGGCCTGTCTGGGGGTGGGGTTGTGAATATGGGGTGGGGGGGGCGGAGGGTTATATTCTTTTGTGGTGCCCGAGCTCCAACAATATCCAGGGCCAGGGTCCCTGCTCCAGTAGGGTTACCATACATCCGGATTTTCCCGGACATGTCCGGCTTTTTGGTCCTCAAATCTCCCTCCAGGAGGAATTTCCAAAAAGCAGGACATGTCCGGGAAAATAGGGAGGCATGGTAAGGGGACCGCCCCCAACCCAGGCTCCAACTTTCCGGGGCCAGGCGGCGGCTGTTCATTCTCCCCAGCTGGGCAGCCGGACTCGGGAGCAGCCGCTGCTGCAGCTCCCACTGCCGTGGGGGGAAGCACCAAGCATGTGGCGCTCTGTGGCTGCGGCTCTGGTGCCCGGGGCATGAACCCCTGAGCCCGGGCCTGCTGCGGGGACACAGCTGGTGCAATCCTGCGGGCAGCCCCAGCAGCAGGCCGCAGCCCCCCCGTCCCGCTGGGGTCCCGCAGAGGAACAAACGGGGCTGGGCTGCCGATGCCTCTGCCCCGGGGCCGCCGCGAGATTGCAGCACCAGCTGGGCAGCCAGCCCAGACGTGACTGGCCAGGGGCTGGGCGCAGCATGCGCTCTGCTGGGTCCCCGCAACAGGACTGGGCTTGGGGGGGTTGGGCCCAGGCGCCAGAGCCGCAGCCGCCGAGCGCCATGGCCGCTTCCTCCCCCCGCGGCAGTGGGAGCTGCAGCAGTGGCTGCTCCCGAGTCCCACTGCCCAGATGGGGAGAACAGCCGCCGCCTGGCCCCGTGGGCCGCCCCCCTACTCTCCTTCCAGGTACCGCCCGAGTCCTGCCTGCTCGGGGCCAGGCCGGACTCACACTCACCCAGGTCCTGCGCTCCCCCTGCATCTCCTGGGCCTCCCTCCAGCGCTTGCGGAGTTGCGGTGGGGCCGGGTCCACGTGGAGTGTCCTTTTTTCACAGGATTGAAATATGGTAACCCTAGTGTACATGTACCCGAGCTGGGAATCACACCTCCCAGGTGCTGTGTAGATGTACCCTCAACCGAACCAAGCCATTCTTAATGTAAGCAGGGTCTGAATGAGCTCTCCCCTGACACCTACTGATGAGCTGGGGAACCGCACGTTAGGATCTGACCTTGTTTGCATGGGCACACCTACCCTGCCTCGGTGCTCAGCATGATGGGACGGCTTTGCCCAAACGATCACTTTTGGCTGGTGTTGGATCACAAGTCCCCTTTGTTACTGGGGGAGGAGCACTAAAGGGTTGTTATCCTTGTTGTGTGAATCAGGGGCAGCAGAATGGTGCTTGGCATACCCTGATTGAGGGACTCACCCTCACCTAAAAGGCTGAAGACCAGTGGAGTTAAGACAGGGTGGCGCTAGCTCGCTGTTTCAAACTGGTAGCTCTATCGCTTCCTGGCTCTTTGAGCTGTGGTCCAAGTGTGGTATCAGCAAAAACAATGAGGAGTCCTTGTGGTACCTTAGAGACTAACACATTTATGGGGCATAAACTTTCATGGGCTGAAACCCACTTCATAAGGTGCATTGAGTGGAAAATAGAGTAGGGAAAAAATATATACACAGTACATGAAAAGATGAGAGTTGCTGTACCAAAATCACTTTTGCAGTGGTAATCAGGGTGGCCCATTTCAACCAGTTGACAAGACGGTGTGAGTAACAGTAGGGGGGGAAATTAGTTTTTAGTTTTTGTAGTGACTCATCCACTCCCAGGCTTTATTCAGGCCTAATCTGATGGTGTCCAGTTCACAAATTAATTCCAGTTTTTTCAGTTTCTCGTTGGAGTGTGTTTTGGAAGTTTTCTTGTTGAAGAATTGTCACTACAAAACTCCCCGCTCAGGGACACAATCTGAGCGGGGATCCGGGTCCCACCCAGAACCAGGGTCGGATTCTCTCCCCAAGGGCGGAGCCCGGCGGGAAACTGAAGATCGGGGTCTCGTCAACAGCATCGATAAATGTCACCTGCCCCCAGTCACAGTCCAGACAAACCCGGATCCTGGTGGGAACCTGGCGCCTGGGCAGGCGGGTCACAGCAGAGGTGAGAGCCTCAAATCGACTCCCCCACCGTTGCACAGCCCAGATTCCCCCCTCAGGGCTACGGCTGATCCGTCCCTTCCTCCCCACAGACTCTCTGGCCACCCCCAAAGCCCAGTGTCTCCCAGCCCCCACTTGCACCTCCCAGCAACGTCTCCCCGAAGTGAATCCCTTGTAGCCCAGCACACAGGCCCAAGAATCAAATCTCTCAGGATTGTTGGGCAGATCCTGCCGTGTGTCTCCCCATCTCACACTTTTCCGATCCTCAGACAGAACGAGTTGGGGATGAGCCGAGTCTGGATCCAGAGTCACGTTCACTGGTGAGAGAGAATCAGAGCGTTAGGGGCAGAGCTCAGTCCTGGGGGAGGCTGGGGCCATTTCTCACACTCCCCAACAGCCCTGTTCTGGCTGGGACAGGCCTAGAGAGAGGGGAGGAGCGGGCACCGTCACAGGGAGAGCATCTCCCCAGTCAAGGAAGCAGTGAGCAGCTCCAATGGGAGAGCCCACCCTACCCACAGGAAAGGCAGAATGTTGGAGAAGAGTGATGGGGGAGACCCCCTACACTGGAGTGAAGCAAAGGGATGTGTTAGCCCTCAGGGCAGAGAGCTCTGTTCAGGTGCTGCTCAGTGAGAGTGTTTCTGTTAATCAGTGTGGGCATGAACTCAGCACTAAGGTTGGTGTCAGGAGTGTTTGTGTGATGTCAGTCTGGGATCTCCCAGGAGTTCTGGAACCTTGGTAGAAGTTGCTGGCATGAGGAGGGGGCACGAGATCTCGCCACCTGTGGCCATACCCCCTCCATGGCCCTGCCCCACTCCCCCTCTTCCAGCTGAGGCCCCGACCCCAGGCCAGGCTGAGAACCTTGGCTGCTGTGGAGAGCTTCTGATCCTCCACCTGTCCTTGGTGGGTTTCTGGGGGATCTGAGAACAGCCTCCAGCCCAGGTCCCCGCTCCCCGGGGTGCACCACCCAGGGCAGGTGGAGGGTCCAGGGCTCCTCAGTGTAATCCAGACTCTATGGGTGGCAGCCTAGCTCTGGATTCAGGTCAGGGGGCAGAAGAGGAGCAGGGGTGGGGCCACTGGGGGGGTCTGGAACTGGGAAGAAGCTGGTGCCCAGGGCAGGGGCTGTGTCTCATGGGGAGGAGCTGATCAGCTGCCCTGCTTGAAGCACAACCATTGTCTGTGACACTCCACATGTGCCCAAGGCTTGCAGTTTAAGCAGGCCTCAATGGACTTTAGCACCATGGCCCCTGGTCTTCCCAGGGGAATCTGTTCCAGTGCGCCTGGATCTCCTTACTGCTAAATGTGCTATTTTTAGGGCTGTGTGTCATGGCCACTGTCAGTTTGGTTGGTAACTTTAGCTACAATCCCATGAAGATGTTTTCACTGGAATTTTCTCATCATTTAAAGACAATCTCCAGCTGCAAACTCACCCTGTCTGAATGGCCCTAGGGATTTCCTGCTTTTTCTCTCCAGTTCAGACGGCAGAGCATCTGCAGGGGGAAAGGATAAGAGAGGTGAGATTTAAGGCTTTCAGATTATAACAGCATCCCCAGTCTGAACTCCTAGAACTGTGATTTAATTATGACAGAGAAACAAACAGAGACACACTCGGGTATTTAGTATAAAAAGGTCTGAAACCGTCTCTTTCCTCTCTCATTCAGGCATCTCCCAGCAATGGAACCAACATGATCATCCATTAAGCCTCACAACCAACCCAGGACACACAATCTGTAAGAGAGATTTACTTTCCCCCCTCATCATCCCCCCTTCGGACTCCAGTTGGTTTGTCTCATTCACTTGCTGCCTTTTGTCGTAACCTAGACCCAGAGCCTGCAAAGACTTTGGCATAAAAAGTAACTTTACCCACTTGGGTCCCTTTGACACTAACGGGATGTTCAGAGTTTGTGAAATCCTGGCTCTAATTGTGAGCTGTTGGGTCTGTTTACTCAGCGTCTCTACAGAGAGCAGCACGATGGGGCCTCGTCATCCATAGGCAGAAACAGGAATAATAATAAAATCATTTTATCCATGTGGACATTGAGGCAGGGGGAAGGTTGGCTCCATGGGCCAGATTCCCCCCTGTACCGGCGAAAGGAGAGAGGGGAGGGGCCATTTGTGACTCTGCTGTTCAGCGGCTGTAGGGGCCGGTGCAGACCTTGGCACAGGCTGAGGAAGTTCTGAAGCAGCCAGAGTTACATCCCTATGACAATGGGCCCCGTGTGTTTTGGCCACTGTGCAGAGTGTCAGAGGCCCAGCTTTACACTGCCCACGTCCCTCTGTCCCTCATCCACCCCCTCCCTCTTCCTCCCACCCTCACCCCTCCCCGCACCACCCCATTCCCAGCCCTCTCAGGAACACGCCTTGTGCCTGCAGCTGCTGGGGAGGAGGCACGCAAGGCTCCTGTGCTGGAGGGATCCCTCGCTGTGGGGGAGGGGCTTTCTCCTTCCCCGCAGCCCATTTGGCCCAGACTAGCTGCAAACGGGACCAGAGCCCAGTGATGGGCTGAGTCCAGTTCTAACAAACGGCCTTTAATTTAGGGTCTAGAGTTTGGGTGCCGACCTTTAGGCACGTGGGGCCTGGTTCTCAGAGGGGTTGGGCACCTGCAGCTCCCACTGACTCCACCTGCAGATGTGGAGGCTGCACAGCTCTGGAGCACCTGCCCTGCAGCTCTCTCATTGGGACTGAAACTCAAGTGCCCCAATTAGGCTGTTTTGCTAAATTTGTGCCTGAATGCTGTGACCTTTGGTAAGTCATGAATTAATGGGAGACATCCTGACACCTTGGCACTGCTACGTCTGCTCCGTTTGTCTGCTTTCCACTAGTTATTATGTTCAGTATTAAGAATTGGTACAAGGGTTATTTCTTATGCAGCAGTTTGGACAGACGGAGATTGTGCGTTCACACTGACTGACTCGCTTTGGCCTGGTGAGTAGTTTGCTTGACATAAGGGAAATGTTGCCTTATGTGACCTTGTTATTAAGTGATGTGTTCATAAGTTCCTGTGTGGGACAAAGATGTTTTGATCATACCATGTGCTTAAAGACAACAGACACCCAAAATGTACTGCCAAGGACCAGTTAGCAAAGTCCACAACCCCTATGCAGAGAAAAGAGAACAGTGACATGAAAATAGCTTGGACAGGAAAAGTCCCGCCAATTAAAAAGTTAATGTACGTGTAGTGTATGAGTTATAAGAAGTACTTAATATTTATAATCCTCAAAGGTGATTGGAAAAGAAGTAAGAAATATATAATCGGGATGTGCATAATATGTCACAAGTTGTAAGAGGTAATCGGCGCATCATAGGAGAAATCCCCCGTGACCCGCCGATGTCCCAGGAGAAGGTAACTGGGCAGTATTTCTTTCGGTATGTCTGTCATTTCCTACTCACTCTAATAGTAATTGTAATGGGAAGGCAGGTAAAATTAAGGTTTGAATTAATCAACCTGAGTGACTTGAACCCCAAGTGTGTGGCATTTTCACCCAACAATGAAAGAGAAGCATCATCTAATTTTGAACCAATTGGCCAGAGCCACTCTCCTCCCTCAGAGGCACATCCCAATTTCCCTGTCTAGAGCCCTTCTCGGTACCTTTGATCTTCCTCAGAGTATTCACTAGAACAACAGTTTTCTGTGAGAATTCACTGAGTCTCACTTTCAATTTAGGAGAAACCTTCAGTGGCTGCTGGAACTTCCTCCTCTCATTCTTACAGCTGGAGAGAAAAAAATTCACATGGATAGATTTCATTTAGTGACGCATTATAAGTTGTTGGTAGTGAGTCACTGTTCTCAGGGGCCTAGAGTTAGAATTCCTCTACTTCTGCAGCCTTAATGCAGGCAGAACACAAGCCATGGCTGTGCAACCTTCCTCCCAAAGGTCCAGCCCTGGGGATA
This sequence comes from Malaclemys terrapin pileata, assembly GCF_027887155.1. Taxonomy (NCBI): domain Eukaryota; kingdom Metazoa; phylum Chordata; order Testudines; family Emydidae; genus Malaclemys; species Malaclemys terrapin. Next base: position 39,413,816 of record NC_071517.1, on the reverse strand, counting down.
AAAGGGAAGTGAGTCTCCATGCTCTGAGGGACAGGAGGTTCCCAGGTGAAGTGCTGTAGAAATCCGCCCACTAGGAACTAGACTGAGACACCAACTCCCCCCTCTCCAGCTTATTCCACACAGGTCTCCAAACAGTCCTCAGGTGGGCAAGATTCTTGATCACTGCTGGCCTGGGCTGAATGCTAACTAGGGCCCCAGCAGAGAAAGGCCCATATTCCATCCCCACAATCCTGAGGCAGCCAGTCCACCAGGGATGTGACATCGCTAGAATATAATGTAGGTCAGTCTTTCCCACTCAATGGGTAATTCCAGAGTCTTCGATAAAACGATGAGAATGTCAGGGTTAAATGGATCAGAGAGATTTGTATTTAAAATGTGACCTTCCGCACACATTTTGCTGTAGTACCCTGGGAAGATGTAGTGATAACTGCACTTCCAAGGTCTTTTCCAGCATTGTGAAGTGTGAGGGGGAGTGAGAGAGACACACATACCTGCTCAAGGTGCTTCTGATGTCCTAGAGGAGAGAGAGAGGGAAAGAGTTTCAGTCCCACCTGACACACACTTAATTTTCCAAGGAAGGAATTTTGAAATATGAGGAAGAGAGGCCCTGCCCTGACCACATTGACATATATTCATTGAGGTAATGGGGCTTTTGTCCCTCTTATTATTTATGTGTCTGTGACTCTGCAATGACCAATAATCATTCACATTTCAGGAAGGCACACACCGAGTTACCTGTGACCTCTGACTGATAGACTCTCATGCCCATGTTTTAGGAGCTGTCTTGTCCCTGTCATGGGATTTGGTGTATTCCTAACTCAGTCTCACCTGCAGGAATTCACTTGCTGGCTTCTGATACTTCCCCTCCAGCTCGCTGATCAACTCACTGAGATAGGAAATCTCCTCAGAGAGTTTGGTGATTTTTTCATTCTGTATCTTCACAAACACCTTGTCCAATTTTTCCAGCTGGGCCAGCAGGAGTCGCTCTTGTTCCTCCAGGAACTGCCGCAGTTGCTGAAATTCAGACACAATTTTCTGCCTCTCCTTTTCTATCTGTTTCTGTAAAACAACAGGGAAAGTGCTGGTCAGGGACATGGTGGCAGCTGGGGGTCCTTCCATGGAGTGCTGAGTGTGCAGAAGGTAGAACTTCTTTGCAAACCCTAAAATTTCTGACACTTGACTCTCCCCTGTGGTCACTTGGGAGAATTTTCTCTCATACCTTTTTCATTTCTCAATAGTGTGTCTGAAAAGGGAAGTTTCCATATCTGACGTGCTTAGGACATTGTGTTATCAATGGCCTCTGGGAATAGAGACTCAGAGCAGCAGGAGGCAGGACTCAGCATTACACTGAGAGAAGTTCCAGGGGGAAAAGAGAATCAAATAATTCAACAATGCAAGAAATGAGGCAGACACAGTGAAAGCCACAAGGGCTATAAATTAACTCATTCACTGACATGAAAGCTTAGATTTTGCCCATGAACCTAACACAGAAAATTCATGATCATGGAGAAACATGACAAGCCCACGTTCACCAAGGCTAATGAGGAATCTGCATCCAAACAGACCACCCCCACTGCAAGTCTCTGCAGATTACTAACAACAGGCACCTACCAGATACTCCTGGCATGTCGCTTCTCCAGTCTCTTTAAATCCCAGCAGCTTTTCTCTGTCTTCCGTCAGAGTCTTCAAATGGGCCTCGATTTTTCCCTGTAGACACAGAGATGATTTGGGAGGTTTTATTTGGAGGGCTGAGAGGGGTGTGTAAGGGGATATTTTTTCCACCCAAACCCAAGGTGACTGTTGGTCCTAATCGGTTGATGACACCAGGGCCACCAAAGAAATGAAACCTGACAATGAAGACTGGGAGTGTGTGATATTCAGGCTTTTTACGAAATCAGGTTCAGTCTTTTTAGGAATTAGAGAAAGACCAATTATCCAAGCTTGATTGGTCTTTATTAATTAATTACTAGTAAAGCACAGAACAGGAAACGGGGGTCACATGATGGTGAATCAATTAATATGGTTTTCAGAAAATTAACAAAGTGATACAAACCCCAGAAAGTGCCAGGGCTCAAAAGATGGGCTGGGATTCTCCAAGCTGCCCAACTCCCAATTGAATTTCAGCCTTGACGCTCTGGGGATTGCACTGGTTGGACAGACCTGGTCTGAGCATGAAGGCCAAACCCCATTAGATAAGTTGATTTTTGGTAAGAAGAGTTTGAGTTTGCCGTAGTGCTGTCCTGAATGCTTTTAGTAGAAATGCCTTCTGGGTAGCTACCCCTAGAATCCCACTCCCTAGTAAAGGTCACAGAAGCAGTGGATTCTGGGAGATTTGAAAATGCTGCATTGTGGAACTGATGGAACCATTTTGGCTGGTCCTTTCCCACGTACACAATAAAGCAGATGAATGACACCGCTGAGCACCGCCCAAAGGTTAGTTCTGCTGCAATCAAGTCTAATTCTAGTGGTATTTGGAATGAGCCTGCACTCTCTGGAGCCAATTTGTGTGTGGACTCGAAGTGCTTCGGGTCTTCACAGCATTTAACCAAGTGATCCCCTCTAGTGCAGGCCGGCATCTGAGTTTAACCCCTCATGGAGCAACACAGGAATTCAGAATCCCAGTGAGAAACCTCCTCTCCCTGCTGGGCTTCCCTGGGACCTTTATTGAGGCATCTTTCCCTCCTAACGGCTGCACTTTATCACTGCTCGGTGCGGCCATGCTAGGGTGACAGCATGGCCTAGAGGCTTGGGCACTAGACTGGGCCTTGGGATACCTCAGTTGTATTCCCAACTCTGCCACTGACCTGCTCTGTGACCTTGAACAAGTCACTGCCCTCTCTGCACCTCAGTTTCTCTTCACACCATTTGTCTGTCTTATCTACTTAGTCTGCAACCTGCTCAGGGGAGAGATTGTCCCTCAGTATGTTTTGGACATGGCACAGATCTCATTTCAGGGGTGAAGGGGCTGCTGTGATCCAAATAAAAACAACATTTATAAACTCAATGATAGAAATGAATAATAACAACAGCTTGTAACTTCCCCTTCTCCAGTCTGAAAACAGCACTCTCACCTAGACCGGCCTGCAGCTGTTGTGATTTAAGCCTCACAGTTTCTGTTCCACAAAAAGTTCCCTTATTTCGCATGTGGAAACTGGGTTTGACAAGGATTCAGCTTTTCACATAAAAGTTTCCCACATCAGGTATCTTTAAAGTTTTTTTTTTTTTTGCTTTTCTTGCCACTCTGCAAAATCATTTATATTTTAATAGAATCTCCCATACAGTGAAGGCTTTGCAGAGCTGCCTGATGCAGGTACACTTGTGATAGACAACTTGTAGTGAAATTAACCTGTAATTAAAATCCAAAGTTATTGCCCATTAAACTTGACAGCAATTCCCTACCTTGTACTCCTGGGCAGCCTCCTCTATGGGAACCACCTTGTGAGCTCTGTGAGCCCGGGATCTGTTGCAAATCACACAGATGGGGGTTTGGTCCCTTTCACAGAACAGTTTCAGAGCCTCCTGGTGTCTGTCACACACCCCATCCTCTCCTGCTCCCTTTGCTGCCTGGAAACTCAGCCCTTTGGCGATTTCTACCATGTTTGCCAGCTGCCTGTTGGGCCTGAGGTTTCCCTGTTGCACAGTTTCTCTGCACTGAGGGCAGGAGGTGGCTGTGTCGGATCCCTCCCAGCACAGGGCGATGCAGGCTCGGCAGAAATTGTGCCCACAGCCTATAATCACCGGGTCCTTAAAATACTCCAGACAGATGGGGCATGTAGCTTCCTCCTGGGGACTTTCCACAGGGTTTTCTGCAGCCATGGCTCCCTCTGGGCAGAAGAACAAGATAAGTTTCTATTTCCTGAGCTCAGAAATATGCCCCGCCTGCAGCAGCAGCAATTGGGTGTTTTCTTTCCTGGAACTGACCCAGGCTGTTTGGGGAGCTGGAGCCAGGTCACTGGTAACATTCAGGTTATGGTGAGAAATGTCCCCATAAGGCTCCGATCCTGCAATCAGCCCCCTGGGCTGGGCGGGGGGTGGGCAGCTGTCACTGCGGCTTCACATGGACATCAACTTCTCCTTGTCCTGATAAGCTTACAGAACTGCGTGCATAGGCACCAGCTCCATGGGTGCTCCGGGACTTGAGCACCCACCGGGACAAATGGGCAGCTCACCTCTGCCTCCTCCCCTGAGTGCATCCTGCTTCTCCCCACTCCCTCCCAGCGCTTGCGCTGTGAAGCAACTGTTTCACACGGGAAGCCTGGGAGGGAGGGGTGAGGAGGGAGAATGCGGCACACTCGGGGAGGAGGTGGGGCTGGAACAGGGATTTGGGGAGGGGTCCTATAGGGCCACAGAGGGGTGGAGTTTGGGAGGGGCCTTTGGGGAAGGGGTGGAGTCCAGTGGGGGAATGGGGGTGCGAGCACCCACCGGCACCGAGAAAAGTTGGTACCTGTGACTGCGTGTCTAAGGAGTGATATTTAGGCTTTGCAGAATTCATTTGACTTAATATGTAATTCTGACCGATAAAATTAATATTTATTTGTAAGATTTTTTTTATGTATCTATTTAAACTTTCCCAGTTTCAGTTTTTATCAATATTATTGTTCACAGTTGTGAGAAATTGGAGTCAGACAATAATTATTTTATGACAGTAGACACGGAGATTGAAAAACTTAAAAAGTGTAACTGTTGAAATACAAATCATCAACATCACAGGTCAAAACATACGAAGTAAATCTCCTGAAATCAAACTCTAGTAAGTTCTCAAGCAGCATTTTTCTTACTGTGCCTATTTCACTTATCAATGGAAATATTTTTCCATGGTTTGTGTGTGCATAGTGAAATCAGCATTTACTGACATCGACTGATAAAGTCTAATCCTTCCAAGTCTAGGGATATTCAATTCACAGGCCAAAAACTTGGTTAAGCTGGAATCAATGTGTCAAAGGCCTGATTCTGACATATGGTGAGACAGATCTGCCTCTGTGTAAAGCAGACGCAGTGTCAAAAGTATTGCCAACATTCATGATTTTATAATGAGTCTCATGAACAGAAGAATGGCCAGACTGGGTCAGACCGATAGTTCATCTAGCCCAGTATCCTGTCTTCTGACACTGGCCAATGCCAGGTTCCCCAGAAGGAATGAACAGAACGGGTGATCATCAAGTGATCCATCACTGTCATTAATTCCCAGCTTCTGGCAAACAGAGGCTAGGGATACTTCAGAGAATGGTTTTGCCTGATATTTGGTGTATTTGTTAAAGCCCCAGCTCCTGGAAGCATGTGACGAGGTGAGACTCTTGGCTTTTGTTTCCTAAACAAAGGAAGTTTCTGGTTCTCTTCGTTGCAGAGAAAAACATGACAATGTGATCCTAGTGCAGCCTAAGAAGCCAGACGGCAACTAGAAAGAACCCAACATTTATTATGAACTATTATTTTTAAGACTCATGGTTTTTATGACAATCTCATCATTTCAGGGGTTCTGACTAATGATTTTTTAAAAGTTTGGAGTTGGCAATACTGTGAGAATTCAGGCCTTAACTCTCTATTCACTACCCATGGAAAGCCCCCTAATTTAATGCCATCATTTATCTAAAACAGCACAGTCAACAGAAAGGGAAATAGACAGAGAGGGCAAGGTGGGGGAATGCACATATGGCCGGGTTGTGGGCCAAGCAGCAAATGAGCACAGGCCCCCCTGGAGTAAGGTTGAAGTAAAGAGAGAAATTAGAATGTTCATTTTTATGTTTAGGTCCTTAAGGCCTTTGCTGGAGAAGCCAGGCCTAAAAACATGAACTGATCCCTGCCAAGACAGTACAGCCAACACCACGTAATCAGAAATGGCCAGACTGGGTCAGACCAATGTTCCGTCCAGCCCAGTGTCCTGGATTCCGACAGTGGCCAATGCCAGGTGCCTCAGAGTGGACAAACAGAACAGACAATCGTCAAGGGATCCATCCCCTGTCGCTCATAACCAGCCTCTGGCAAACAGAGGCTAGGGACACTTCAGAGCATGGTTTTCCCTGCTATTTGATGTGTTTGTTAAAGCCCCAGCTCCTGGAAGCATGTGATGAAGAGATACTCTTGGCTTCCATTTCCTAAACAAAGGAACTTTCTAGCTCTCGTGGTCGCAGAGAAAAACTTAAAAATGTGATCCGAGTGCAGCCTAAAGGGCTGAGAAGCCAGAAGGCAAATCGAAAAAACTCAACATTTATTATCATTTTTATTTGTAAATTGTATGTCTCATAAAAGGCAATTGCATCTTTTTGGGGGTCCTGACTCATGATTTTCCAAATTTTGGGGGTGGCAATGTAGTGCCACTGAGAACTCGGGCCTTAAATCTCTATGTGCTACCCTGGAAAGCCCGCTAATTTAGTGCCATAATTATCTAAAACAGCACAGTCAACAGAAAGGGAAATAGAGAGGGCAAGGTGTGGGAATGTGCATGGGGCCAGGCTATGGGACTGAGCAGCAAATGAGCACAGGCCCCCTGAAGGAAGGGTGAAGTAAAGAGATAAATTAGAATGTTCATTTTTATATTTAGCTCCTTAGAGTCTTTGCTGGAGAAGCCAGGCTGGAAAACATGAACTGATCACTGCCAAGGCAGTACAGCCAGCACCACATAATCCAAAATCTTGAGGTTGGATGAAGAAAACATGAAGGGTTTTCTTCTAAAAATTACATTCTGGAGTGTTTGTTTGTTTCTGAGCGTTCATGATTCACTCTGGTCACATTCTCAACCTTTTCTACTCATCCATGAGAGCAAACTGACCTTTGTTTGTGAGATTGTCACATAATCACAGGATCCCAGGAGCTGGCATCTTAAGAGAAACACCAGCTTGTGAAAGAGTCAGTGTGAAATGAGGAAAGTTTGTGACGACCCCAATGTGATGTTTTTGTGATCTGATGTGACAGGAAACAGCTGCACTTCTAGCAATTGCAGGTCCTTACCTGGCCCCCACCACTGCACTGTCTGAGTAACTCACAAACGCCAATGTGCTTAGCCTCACCATACTGCTGTGCAGAGACAACCTGCCAACAGTGAGGGGGAAGGGGCAGAGTGAGGGCAGTGCCTTCAGCTGATGTTACTGAACATTCTCAGTCTGTATGAGCATAGTCACTACAAGGCAGGCAGCAAATCTGGGGGAACACATGACCCCATCTACCCCCCTTCCCCACTGCTGTGTGATGCAGAAGGGCTGTTTCCCCCATTTTAGAAGAGGGGACATTCAGGCCCAGACAGAATAAGTGACTTGCCTTGCTTCACACAGAGCAGGGAAATGAACCTGGGTCTGCTCAGGGTAACTTAGTGCCTTTGCTACTGGGCAAACCTTTCTTCTGCAGCCGGAACCTGGGAGAAGAGGATGAGGAGATGGATGGACATGCCAGGACACAGAGTTTGTCTGATAATCATCTCACTGACCCTCCCCACAGGCACTAGGCCAGTCTGTGCAGAGTCAGGTGACAATGGTGATGTTACCAATCCTTGATGTGATCTTTCAGGGGGTCTCTACTTTCTTTGGTTAGCCCCTGATCAAGACAGGTCTTGGACCCTGACACTGAGTTAGGCCTAGCAGTCTGTATCAGTGCCTTTTCACTGTGTTTCTAGAGGCAACCTCATACACCAATGTCACCAATTTTCTGTCCAAAGCCTTTCTACCAGTGTAACACCTACCTGAGCTCTCTCCTTTTATAGCAGGCCTTCATTCCCTTATTGGTTGCAGCTGTGGGTGCCTGCCTCTGTGATTGGCAGTTGAGGCAGATCCAAGGGGGTGTGGTCAGGCTGCTTCCCTGCAGATAGGAGAGGCTCCCTTCCCATGCCAAACATCTGTTGAGAGGAGTGGGGAACTGCTGTAGTGGTGAGCAGAATCAGAGGTGAAAGTAAGCCGGTATACCCCGGTATGGCTTACCGGCAAGAGCCAATGTGCCACACTGGGGTGGCCTGGCTTCCCCAGGGGGCAATTTAAAGGGCCTGGGGCTCCCAGCAGGGGTTGGAGCCCTAGGCCCTTTAAATTACCAACAGGGCCCTACTGCTGGAGCCCTGGGATAGGGCTGCGGGGCTCTGGGGGCTATTAAAAAAGTCTGGGGCTCATGCTGCTTCTACCGCCCTTGCCCGGCTTTAAATAGCTGCCGGAGGGCTCCAGCGGCTATTTAACGGGCCGGGGCAGTAGAAGCAGGGTAGCCCTGAAGCTTTAAATAGCTCCCAGAGCCCCCACCTGCTGCTGGTCGCTGGGGGCACTTACCTTACAGAATGGACAGGGGCTGGCTCTGACTCCCTCCACCACCCCCCTTCCACTCTAGGCCCCACCCCTTCCAGGGGCCAGAGCTGGTCCCAGGGTACCAGTAAGTCACTGGACTTACTTTCACCCCTGAGCAGAATCCAGGTAGTTTCTCTCGGGCCAGGCCTCCCATCCCCTTCCCTTGCTAGCTGCTGTAGCTGCTTAGGGGGCTTTGCTGGCCTGCATGTTGGCAGGGGAGTGGAGAGGGCTCCATCTTCTCCATCTCCCTTGGGATCTTTCCTGGCTCTTTGGCTGCTGTTGGCCGAGTGCTCTGCTGCCGCTTCTCTTCTCCTTGGTTAGGGCTACCATATGTCCGGATTTCCCGGGACATGTCCGGCTTTTCGGTCTATAAATAGCCGTCCGGGGGGGATTTTTAAAAATCTAAAAATGTCCGGGATTTCCCCCTGGTCGGCTATTTATAGACAGAAAACCGGCGGCCAAGCGCCGCTGGGCAGCCAAAGCCCCTTCCCGGCTCCCCCCATCCCCTGCAGCCTTACCACGCTGTCCGGCCCCGCAGCTGTCTTCCCCCTCCTCCCCTTCCCTGAACGCTCCGCCCACCTGCTCCTCCCCCTCCCCTGCTTCCTGCAAATCAGATCTTTGCGGGAAGTCTGAAAAGAAGCAGGGGCAGGTGGGAGGCAGCAGCAGGTAAACTGGGGCTGGGGCAGGGGCGTGAGGAGGAGAGCTCTGGGGAGGCACGGCCCGGGCCAAGTGGCTCTCTCCTGCCTGGGCTGAACAGCGCCCGGCGGCCCCAGCCCAGCTCGTGCCCCAGGGCGGCGGCCATGGTTCCGGCCCCAGTGCGGCGCCCCCGGTGCTGGCCGAGCACCCCCGGCTCGGGCCTGGCCCGGCTTGGGCCCCAGCAGCACTGGCCCCAGCTCCAGTGGCTCGGGCCCGGCCCGGTTCCAACAGCACTGGCCGGAGTGCAGCCCGATTCCTGGGCTCTTTAAAGCTGGCCCTGGTCAGGGGACGGGGGGGGGGGGTTGGATGGGTTGGGAGTTTGAGGGGGGCAGGAGTGTGGAGAGGGGTTGGGATAGTCAGGGACAGGGAGCGGGGGGGTTAGATGGATCTGGGGTTCTGGGGGGCAGTCAGGGGGGCAGGGGTGTGGAGAGGGGTTGGGACAGTCAGGGACAGGGAGTGGGGGGGATAGATGGATCTGGGGTTCTGGGGGGCAGTCAGGGGGGCAGGGGTGTGGAGAGGGGTTGGAACAGTCAGAGACAGGGAGCGGGGGGTTAGATAGGTCGGGGGCTCTGGGGGGGGGCTGTCAGGGAGGCAGGGGTGTGGAGAGGGGTCGAGGCAGGCAGGTAGCAGAGGGGGTTGGATGGGTCAGGAGTTCTGGGAGTCCTGTCAGGGGGTGGGGAGCAGTTGGATAGGGCATGGGAGTCCGTGGGGGTCTGTCTGGGGGCGGGGGTGTGAATATGGGGTGGGGGTGAGGATAAGGGTCGGGGCAGTCAGGGGACAGGTAGGGTCGTAGGGGGCAGTGAGGGTGGGGGGTTCTCAGGAGGGGGCAGTCAGGGGACAAGAAGCAGGGTGGGGTCCTAGGGGGCAGTTAGTGGCAGGGGTCCCAGGAGGGGGCAGTCAGGGGACAAGGAGCGGGGGGGGGTTGGAGGTTCTGAGGGGGACAATCAGGGGGTGGGAAGTGGGGGGGAGTGGATGGGGGCGGGGCTAGAGCGGGGCTCCTCCCCCCCGTGTCCTCTTTTTTGCTTGTGGAAATATGGTAACCCTACCTTTCTGGGGCACAGACCTTTACCAACATCAAGCTCCCTTCCACCTAATCTTGAATTGAGGTGATGCAGCCACAATTTGTAAAGGCAACCAGGAAAAGATAAAATAATGAGTTTTCTGATCATTGTTTCCTTGGGATCAATAGAGGTGAAAAGGGCCTTCAAGCTTTTTTATTCTTTTACTAATTAAAAAATCTGGTCTTAAGAACACTTGGCGCAAAAGCTCAGTTAGTTCAAGATTCAGCACCTCCCTCGGCGGTGGGAATCTGAGGCCAGGTCTATCATAGGAAATTAAGTCAGTAGAACTACGCCGCCTGGGATGTGAAAAATTCACCCCCCTGATTGACACAATTAAACCGACCTAACCCCTGTGTAGACCTGTCAAGAGGGGAGGGCTTCTTCCCATGGGCGTTATATACCCACGTGGTGCTCAAGCACCCGCAATATTCGGAGACCGGGGCCCAGCTCCAGCAATATTTGGGGCCAGATCTTCCCCCCCCCAGCCCCACCTGCCACCCCTCCCGTTCCTCCCCCGAGTGTCCCCCAGCCCCCCCTTGCTGCCCCCCTGCAAGTCCCCGGCCCAGAGAGAGCAGAGCGTCGTCTTCCATTGCCTCGCTGCAGCAAGTACTGCCGCAGGGTCCTAGTGCCCCCCATCTCGACTGCCAGGGCAGACTGACTGTGAGCCTGCCCTTCCCCCTCAGACCCTTCCCTTTTCCGGCAGGACCCTCCAGCAGCAAAGGGGACCCCCTCTGCCTGCAGTCACCACTCCTGCCCCATGCTGGGCAAGGGGCAGCCCCATCCCTCACCCCCAGTGAGGCTACAGTCAGGGGCAATAGCAGCGGAGGAGGCGCACATAGCACCCCCCGGCACCCACCACGGGGGAGGCGAGGGAGATTCCTGGACCTGAGAGGGGCCCTAGGAGCACATGCAGTGACAGTGGTAGGGGTGAGTGTGCTGCTGGGGGGGCAGGAAAGGGGGGCTCCTCCCCCAGAGCTTGCTTCTGCTGACAGGGAAAGGGCTGGGGGGAGTCCTCCTCACTGGCCCCTGTCCCGGAGCAGCCTGCCTGCACCCCAAACTCATCCCCAGCCCTGCCCCACCCAGAGTCCACACCCCTAGTCAGAACTTTCACCCCCCCACCACACCCTCAACCCGAGCCCTGAGCCCCTCCAGTACCCCAAACACCTTATCCCCAGTCCCAGCCAGAGCCCTCATCCCCCCACACCCTGACCCTCTGCTCCAGCCCTGAGCCCCCTCCAACACCACAAACCCCTCATCTCCAGCCCCAGCCAGAGCCCTCGCATCCCAACCCTCTGCCCCAGCCCTGAGCCTCTCCAACACCCCAAACTCCCCAGCCCCAGACAGAGCCCTCACACCCCAACCCTCTGCCCCTCCAACACCCCAGACACCTTATCCCCAGCCCCAGTCAGAGCCCTCATGCCCCCCCCACACCCCAACCCTCTGCCCCAGCCCTGAGCCTCTCCAACACCCCAAACCCCTCATCCCCATCCCCAGCTAGAGCCCTCACCCCCACACTCCTACTCTTGCCCTGAGCCCCTCCCACACCCCAAACCCCTCATTCCCAGGCCCAGACAGAGCCCTCACCCCCTACACTCCTACCCTCACCCTGAGCCCCTCCCACACCCCAACCCCTCATCCCCAGCCAGAGCCTTCATCCCCCCGCACCCTAACCATCTGCCCCAACCCTGAGCCCCCTCCTGCATCGTGAACCCCTCATCCCCAGCCCCACCCCACAGCCCTCACCCCACCCCTCTGCCATAGTCCTGAGCCCCCTCCCACACCCCAAACCTCTCATCCCCAGCCCCACCCCTGCACCCCCTCCCTCCACACCCCCTCCCATCCCCAAACTCCCTCCCAGAGCCAGCATCCTGCACCCCAGACCTCCTCCCCCACCCAAACTCCCTCCCAGAGCCTTGGGCAGGTGGGGGGCGGAGTTTTGGGGGGACGGAGTTTGGGTGGGGGCAGGTTCTGGGCACCACCAAAATTTCTACAAACCTGCTGCCCATGCTTCTTCCAGCACAGCTACCAGCTCGCAGGGAAGTGGAGATGCCTCCCATCGGTGTCGGGAGCATCTTCACGGACATGCTACAGCAGCACAGCTGTGCTGCTGCAGTGTTTTAAGTGTAGACTGGCCCTAAGAAAGCTCCCAATACACATGGTAGTTTCCCAACCAGCCACAGCAACAACAGGGGAGTGAAGGTATTTTGGGAAGAAAATTCAAGCACAATTCATTTTTTCAGGTGGAAAAAACCCTGCCAGGAAGCAGTCAGGCCTCTCCTATGTGACCTAGAGAATCACAAAAGGAAGCAGATCCCAGTTATTCTCTCCCCTTCAGGTCACCTTTAAGGAAAGGCCATTTTTCAAGTACTAGACACTCGTCTCCAGCTGCAGATTTTGCTGTTTTCTCTCTAATTCTTCCATTTGGAAATAAAATCCCCACTGATATCACCCCCTTTCCTCTGGTTATTAATGTATGATGTAAAATCCTCTACAGTGAAAAGAACCTTGTCCTCCATGGAGACTGCCCCGCCCCAGCTGCTGCCTCCCCCACCAAACCCAGCTCCCTCCAACGGGTTCTGTGTTGTAATTGAAATAAATATATTTTAAAACGTAGAAAAAAATCCAAAAATATTTAATACATTTCAATTGGTATTCTACTGTTTAACAGTGCGATTAAAACTGTGATTAATCATGATTAATTTAAAAGTGTTTTTAATAATTTAATTTTTTTAGTTAATCGCGTGAGTTAACTGTGATTAATCAACAGACCCAGTTCATAACAGTGACCACCCCAGTAGAGATGAGTGCAGGATCCAGCCTTTCCGACTGCTGCTCTCACTGTTGATGCTAGAGCACCAAGTGTGGCTGCGCTCTGGCTGGAGCCTCTCTATTGTTGGTTCATGAGCGGCTGGGAAAAGCATTCATGTAACTCACTTGGGTGTGTCCCTGCAAGTCAATGGCTGTGTAAGTGCAGCACCTGCCAAAGGTTTTGTAGCTTGTCAACAGCATCACAGTGTGAGGGGCAGCCCAGGATGGCGGGACAGAGGGCCCAGCGGTTCCACAGACCAGGTTGCACCCCGGGGGCCCCATCACAGTGGTTAACACGCCCATCTGAGCAGTGAGAGACACACGGTTCAAATACTTTTTGGCAGAGGGGTGAGATTGAACTTGGATTCCTCACATTCAGCTGAGTGCTTTATCTACTGGGCTAGAAGTTATAAAATGGGCACCAGCACCACCTCCTCCGCTGAACAGATGTTTGAATGGGACCCAATCTGGTAGCTGTGCTGGGAGGAACAGGCCCTACAAGCAAGATTGGCAGCTGAATGCTGATCTTCCCCTGGTCCATGACTCACTCTGGGGCTTAGGTGGGAGAGAGACACCTCATGCCTAGAATGGGGCAGCGGTGCGCACGGCCAGAGGCAGAAACATAAGTGCCAGGAGAACGTATACCCTGCAAACGGGCCGTGCATCTCCCCTTTCTGAACCCCAGTGCCTCCCCGATTTCGCCCATCTGCCCTTCTCCTTCCCCTCCCTAGTGCAGCCCCTGCTCCCTTTTACCCTCCTCTGGACACCTTTTGTCTCCTACACAAATTCTGTCCATCCCACCCCTCCCACTTCCCTGCTTTAGCCCCCTTTGGTTGCAGGGAGCAGATTGTTCGCCAGTGAGGGCAGCGGCTTCAGCAAATGATATTTTCATTATTATTATTCAAAGAATTTTATTCAATCAAACTTGAAAAACCTTTGGATTATTAAAGATTCAATTGTGATAACTGAGTTGGAGCTATCATAAAACTCACTGGCCTGCCTGAAGTAGGCTCTGAGAAAATGCTGATGTGACATTGGAGCTGAATGTACAATCTAAAGCAAGAGCGTTCATCACTGGAATGTCTTGCAGGTTAAGGGTTAGAACATGCAGTTAAAGAAGAAAAAGTTGAATAAGGAGCCAGCACCACATGAGTTAATGGGCATTCTTCAGCTTGACCCTGCTCTGATTAAAAAGTTTACACAAATGCAAGACAATTTTTATAGATAGTTGAAGGTTGTTCCCAATTAAATACTGACCTGTAAAAGTGACCTGACTTAAGAAAAAAAATCCCCTCCCACAGAGCGGGGACAATTATACCTATTTCATTCCTTGAGCTTTTTGTATAGCAAAATCATCCTACAGACAGAGAAGTTTTCTTCACAGATGTAGATTTTAGAAGTCACCTTTTGCTTGTTTATAACTTGATCTCAGCCTCAGATCTTTCAGCCTTACAAGAAACGCCGTTCCATGTTTACGTCACTGGAGCCTGATCAGAAACAGCAAAGGAGCAAATTCTGATGGGAAGCAGATTCTGATCCAGTGGCATCACCTGTGAGTAGCAGCCCAGCACCTCTGCTTCTCCACTTCCCTGCATCACCCAGCCTGGGAAGGGGGAGAGGGGACCACACTGCAAATGAATCCATTACAAGATAATTTTAGGGTATTTATTTTCAAATAATCACGGTATGGTTAGGCCACACTGCCATGAGTGGCATATTGTGAATAAATCTTCTAAACTGAATTATTGCATTGAAAATGTTCATAATGCATGACATTTAAAACAAAAAGTTGTCTTAGTAATGCCATATGATGTGCCGCCCCTCATACTCTGCTTAGCTAGCTCTTCAAGAAATGAGGTTCAGTTGCTAATTTCAAGGAATTAGACCAATCGGTCACTATTTTTACAGAGCATTCCAGAAGGTGGTGGACAGAACCCAGAGGAATTGTGATGAATTTCCTGGGGAACCTTTTTTTTTTTGTACTCTAAACCTCACATGACAACAAAAAAATCACCTTTTTGACTTATTTATGGCCGAGAAGAAAGGTTTCCCAATAAAGCTTCATCAATTTTCATGTTATGTGTCACTAAGTGCCAGTGTCTATAATACAATTAAGTTAGGTTTCAGAGTAGCAGCCGTGTTAGTCTGTATCCGCAAAAAGAACAGGAGTACTTGTGGGACCTTAGAGACTAACAAATTTATTAGAGCATAAGCTTTCGTGGACTACAGACCACTTCTTCGGATGTCCACGAAAGCTTATGCTCTAATAAATGTGTTAGTCTCTAAGGTGCCACAAGTACTCCTGTTCTTTTTACAATTAAGTTAATTTGTGATGATTCAGTAAAGGAATACAACCCCTTCTCTATTTCTTTACCAAACTACATTTGTGGTGTCCCTATAACCAAGACCATGAAGAGCCCGGCAGTACACTGAAATCAACAGTGAACACTGACAGTCCATTGCCTGCAAATAATATTTCTAAAGAAAAATAAACTAAAAAAATGGAAATTGTAGAAGAGATTTCTATCTATAGGAAGATGCTGTTTGAGGTTGGGGACCATGTTTTGTTAATTGATGTGAGAAAAAGAAAGGAAGGGTCATATCGTGATTACCAATTATATGTAGCTAGAAAGTTAATAATCACATGAATTAATGTGAAGTTCAAAGACTATTATATAATATTGTGTGAGTTAAGTTAAATATATTGCTTAATTAATTCTATCATTTTTTCACCTATTAATTTTCAAAGATGTAGTGCAGGAGGTGGGTGTATGTGCCCTGCCTTCCAGAGAGAACCAGTCAAGACAATAAGGGGGGTGGGGGAGAGAGAGAGAGAGAGAGAAGCTGCACATGTGTGTAGTTGTGATGTGTATGACACATGTACATTGTAACTGAACACCCCAGTCTGACAATTTAATAGTTTATTTTGTTAAGATAAATATTTTGGATTTCTTGAAATTCCACAGTTGAAATACAAATGACGTTATTTAGAGAAGTTAAAAAGGGAAACTGGCAGCGTCCGGTCAGCACAAAAAGTCCAGTTGCTGCAGTAACTGGCCCCCACCACTGGGGGCGGGAAGATCAGCAGTGCTGGGAGGGGACAGTCTGTGCCGCGGGGTCACTGTCAGGGACAGAGATTCCCCCCGGCCTCAGCTGGGACCGGGCAGATTATCAGGGGAGCTGCGTTTGTACCCCTATCACTGACACGAGGATTGAAATAAGGGCGGAGCGTCCCAGAGAATGTGTCAGTGAAAGTGAAGAGATGGGACCTGTCAGTCACATTGTAAAATGAGACCTCACCTGCCTGATAGTCCAGGAAAATCCCCACCCGGCTGGGCCTGACGCTCACGGGAAAGGGGATTGTGGGGGCTGTGCCGGCCTTGTACCCCTCATCCCTCAGCCACACGATCCAGTATCCATCCTCAGGTGTGAGTGTGACCTTCCCCTTCCTGTTCGCAGATTCCCTACAAACCCCCAGGTCCCACTCAGTCTTGTCTCCCACCTCCACCTCCCAGTAACGCCTCCCGCCCGTGAACCGCTCAACACCCAGGACACAGGGACAAAGATCAAATCTCTCAGGATTGTAGGGCAAATCCTGCCATGTGTCTCCGAATCTCACATGTTTCTGATCCTCAGACAGGATGAGTCTGGGATGAGCCGTGTCTGGATCCAGAGTCACGTCCACTGGGGAGAGAGTCACAGAGTCAGTGCCGGGGGCAGGGGCTGGTCACTGGGATCAAAGGGAAATTAACCTGCGTCTCCGTTAATCACTGGGGGGGGGGGTTGTTGCCCAAGGAGAGTCAGGGCCCGTCTGCCTGTGAGGAGGCAAGGGCAGGAGGAGCAGGGGAGGGGTGGGAAGGTGTCAGTGGAGGCGGGGGGGAGGGGAAAAGTAGAGGCTGGGAGAGGAAAGGGGAGGTGACAAGAGCAGAGGGGGTGGAGGGAGGGGCAGAGGGGAGGAACAGGCACAAGGGCAATGGGGGGATAAGAGAAGGGGTGGGCACCATGAGGACAGAGGCGGGTGAAGGGCAGGTTCCTGGGAGTGGGGGGAGAGGTGGGCTCCATGGGAGAAGAAGGGGACAAACCCCAGGGGTCTATGGGGAGCAAGGGAAGGGATGGGCAGAGGGGTGTGAGGGAATGTGGGTGCTCCAATTGGGCAGGGGAAATCAAGGGGAGGGTGAGCTGCCAGGGGGTGAGATGATGAGGAGTGGGGCAAGTGGAACCATGGGGGGGAGTGAGTGGGCAGGCACTGGTGCCAAAGGGACAGAATGGGGGGGTAAGGGAGCAGGTGAGCAGAAGGGGGGCAGAGA
The DNA here is from genome assembly GCF_027887155.1 of Malaclemys terrapin pileata. Lineage (NCBI taxonomy): Eukaryota > Metazoa > Chordata > Testudines > Emydidae > Malaclemys > Malaclemys terrapin. Next base: position 39,396,692 of record NC_071517.1, on the reverse strand, counting down.
GAGGGGTGTGGAGAAGGGCAGGCCCTAGGGGGCAGATGGGTGTGAAGGGAGATGTGGGCACCAGGGGGGCAGATGGAGGATGAAGGGAGGGGTGGGACCCAGAGGTTAGGAGAGGGAGAGGTGAGGGGTGGGGCAGTGCTGAGGTGAGGGGAAGGGCTGAGACCAGGGGTCCTAGAGGGAGGTGAAGGAAGGGACTTGCACCAGGCGGGCAGAGGGGGCAAAGGAAACAGCAAGCACCAGGGAGGCAAATGGGGCAAGGGTAGAGCTGGGACTTGGGGCAGAGGAGGAGTTGGCACCAGGGGACTGGAAGGGTGGTGAGGGGAGCAGGTGTCACGGAGCCAGAGGGCGAGGGGCAGAGGTTAGAAATAAGGAGAAGGTGGCATGGGTGATGGTGACAGAGGGGCAAGAGGAGAGCAGGGTCAGTGGGGCAGAGGGTGGTGAGGGGGTTGGACACCGGGGAGAAGGGGAGGGTCAGGTGTTGGGGGCCAGGGGGAGTGAGGGAAGGGATAGGCACCAGAAGGGTGTGGCGGGTAAGGGAAAGGGCAGGTGCCAGGGGGATTGAGCAAAAGGGCAGACACAGGGAGGGCAGAGGAGGGGAGGGACAAGCACCAGGGGGCAGAGAGGGGTGAGAAGAGAGGCAGGGGCAGGTAGGTAGAAGAAGGTGTTAGGAGATGGGATTGGGGAGAGGCAGGTGCCAGGGGGTCAGAGTGGGGCTAGAGGAGGGGTGGGCAGAGGGGGTGAGGGAAGGGGCGGGTGCCAGGGGTCAAAGAGGGTGGGGAGAGAGGCAGGTGCCAGGAGGGCTGAGGGGAATAAGAAGGGCGGAAGCCAGGACAGCAAAGGGCGGTGAGGGGTGGGGTGGCCATCAGGGGGCAGAGGGGGGTGAGCAGAGTGATGGGAGACATGACAGCAGAGGAGGGAAAGAGGAGAGGTAGATGCCAGGACATAGCAGGGGTGTGAAGTGAGGGGGGGCCCTTGGGGCTCTAGCATGGTGAGTGGCACGTGACAGAGTTAACACTGTTAGTGACCCTGGCAGCTCAGCGTCCCTGCCAGGGGCCTGGGCTGGCACAAGTCTGGCTGCCTGTACCCTGCTCAGCTGGGTGTTACTGTGCTGTGTGGACAGGACCTAGGGTTGGCACCTGTCCAGGTTTCCCAGGATCGTCCCTATGTTCAGGTCGCTGTCCTGGGAAATCTGTGAGTCTGTCCAGGATGCTACTAGCCCCAGGTATGTCAGTGGCTGTAGCAGGGGGGCTGCGGGGTGTCGATGCTGCACGAAGAGAGATCTGGGTCCGGAGTGTCTGGGAGCCCCGGGGACGGGGCACCTTGAGAGCAGTGAGTGAGATGTGGAGCTTGGGGCACCATGCAGGTATCAGCTGTGGGGGTCACCACCAGAGGCAGTGGGGTAGATTTAGGGCCATAAACTACTTGGTGAGGTTAGTGCCTGAGGCAGTCAAATGAACAGGACCTGCAGGGGCTGGTGCCCTCTCCCGTGGGTGAGACGGGGACACGGTGCTCTGGGTGTGGGGACAGGTGGTGTATGTGGAGCAGAGGTGGTGACCCTAACAGGACCTCAATGGTGTTTGTGTAACTGTCCTGGGCACCCCGTCCCTCCCAGCTCTGTGTGGTAGGACACCCTGGGGTGCATGGACACCTGGGCCAGTGGTGCTGTAATGTGTGCACACAGCCCCTGGAGCTGCCAGGGAGCTGCCCAGACTCTCCCAGCATTCACCAGGACACACACATGGTCAGGCAGCAGGCTGGGAGCAAACACACACGCACAGCTCAGCCACGGCTGTGAGGCAGAAAAGCTGCCGCATGGGCACAATTTGTTGTAACTGGGTCAAGAGAGTGTCACAAGCTGGTTATAAAAACCTGTCTGCCCCTGCAGTGGGGACAGGGCCTCCCTCCCCCCAAATCCAGGGGACACTGAACAGCCCCTGTCTGGGCATGTTACGCTAGAAGGAAATTGTGGGCGAAAGCCTGGTCTGATCCTGCTGCTGGGAGGAGAGAGCTTGGCAGTCGAGTGCAAATTGTGGACAGATAAGAATGTCCATCCTGCAGAGCCCAGGTACCCCTGCAAAGGTGACACCAGGAGCAGCATTTCCTCACTAATCAGTCCTTTCCCAACGGGGACATGTCCCTGCTCTGCAATAAACCTGGGTGTCGTCTGCCCCTTTCCATCCACCCCAGTGACATTGCTGTTTCTAGCTTGAATGTCATAGGAAAATGCTCTGTGCAGGGAAAGGAGCAGAGAGCTCCTAAGGGAAGGTGGGTCTCACCATGGATAAAACATCAGTGGTATGTACAATACCTGCATAGAGCCGGGCGTGTCTCCACCCTGCAACCAAACACAGACAGAGGGGTGAGAACATCCCTGAACACAGACACACTGAGCAGGAGACAATGTCACACAGGGTGATACAGGGGGGAGTGGAACTTACTGAGCTCAGCCTGGAGTTTGTCTAAAAATAAAACAAAAGAAATGAGTCAATATCACATTATCTTGCAGAAGAGAAGTGAGTCAAAAAGACCTTGATGCAGGGAAGTTACAATCCTTAGACTCAGCTTGGAGGCTACAGCAGCAGCCAGACACCTGAACCTAGGCTGACCAGACAGCAAATGTGAAAAATCAGGATGGAGGTGAGGGGTAATAGGAGCCTATATAAGAAAATGACCCCAAAATTGGGACTGTCCCTATAAAATCGGGACATCTGGTCACCCTACCTGAACCTCCGAGTAACAAAGGAATCAGCAAGGGGAGAAATACAGTAACCCCACCCGGCCACCTGCCAGGTGCAGGAGGTTGTAAGAGCCAAACAGGGATCCCTCTGCAAATGGAAAACATTAACCCTGTGAAGCCAGCAGAAAGGAGCATACAGTACATCGGGCGAAGTGCATAATGGGAATTAGGAGACTAAATGGAATTAGCAGAGTGAACAGCCAGAGATATAAAACAAATACCAGGGAATTATTTCAGTCCATCAGAATCAGGAAGCCTGTGAGAAAATCAATGGGTCCCCTGGATCTGCAGAGGGGAGAGGGAGCAAGGACAATGCTGAGAGACTGACTCATTTCTTTGCATCAGTTTTCACCACAGAGGTTGCTGGGGAGAGACCTGCCCTGGAGCTGCTCTGTTCAGGAAATAAAGATCAGGGATTGAGGCGTGAAGAGGTGATATTGGAACAAACTGACAAACTAAAGAGCCAGCAGCCACCTAGAGCAGGTAAGACCCCTGCCAGATGGCAAATCCCAGGTGCTCTCAAATGACATCAGACGATATGGCTGAGCCGCTAACAATAATACGCATCTCTCATTAAAATCAGCTTCACTTCTGGAGAATTGGAGGGTTGGGAATGTTCTAGCCAACTTTAAAATTTTGGTAGGAGTAATCCTGAGAACTACAGACCAGTGAGCGTTACGGCACTGCCTGCTACACTGGTTGAAATAAGAACTAAAAGAGAATTCTAAAACAGCTCTATGAGAATGATAGGATAAGGTATGACTAGCAGAGCTGGAAAGGAAACTTGTGTCCCACTAATCTACTAAATTGCTTTAAGTACGTCAGTAAAATAGTGCACAAAGGAGAACCCATTGGCATAATTTATGTGGATTTTCAAAAAGCCTTTAACAAAATTCCTCACAAAAGATTATTAACTAATCTGAGACATCATGGTGTGAGGGGTAAAGTATTGTCCTGGATCAGAAACCAGCTCAAAGACAGAAAACAAAGAGCAAGAATAAATGGTAAAAATTTACCATGGAAAATTTCATCAAGGATCTACAACCTATCCTGAAGGACGATCCATCACTCTCACAGATCTTGGGAGACAGACCAGTCCTTGCTTACAGACAGCCCCCAAACCTGAAGCAAATACTGACCAGCAACCACACACCACACAACAAAAACACTAACCCAGGAACCTATCCTTGCAACAAAGCCTGTTGCCAACTCTGTCCACATATCTATTCAGGGGACACCATCACAGGACCTAATCACGTCAGCCACACTATCAGAGGCTCGTTCACCTGCACATCTACCAATGTGATATATGCCATCATGTGCCAGCAATGCCCCTCTGCCATGTGCATTGGCCAAACCAGACAGTCTCTACGTAAAAGAATAAATGGACACGAATCAAGAATTATAACATTCAAAAACCAATTGGAGAACATTTCAATCTCCCTGGCCACTCGATTACAGACCTAAAAGTCGCAATATTACAACAAAAAAACTTCAAAAACAGACTCCAACGAGAGACTGCTGAATTGGAATTAATTTGCAAATTGGACACCATTAAATTAGTTTTGAATAAAGAGTGGGAGTGGATGGGCCATTACACAAAGTAAAACTATTTCCCCATGCTTATCTTTCCCCCCCTACAGTTCCTTATATCTCCTTGTCAAGTGCTGGAAATGGGCCATTTTCATTACCACTATAAACAGTTCTTTTTCTCTCCTGCTGACAACAGCTCACCTTAATTGATCACTCTCCTTATAATGTGTATGGTAACGCCCATTGTTTCATGTTTTCTGTGCATATATATATATATCTTCCTTCTGTATTTTCTACTACATGCATCCGATGAAGTGAGCTACAGCCCACGAAAGCTTATGCTACAATAAATCTGTTAGTCTCTAAGATGCCACAAGTACTCCTGTTCTTTTTGGGGATACAGACTAACACGGCTGCTTCTCTGAAACATGGAAAAAGAGTTAGCAATGGGGTGCCTCAAAGTTGGGTCTTCGGTTAGGACTGGTGTTCAGTATAAGTTATCAGTGACTTGGAAAAAGGGATAAGCTGAGAGGTGGCAAAATTTATAGATGTCACAGAACTATTTAATTTAGACAAGGCCAGAGAAATCTTGAATTATTTCAGAGGGACCAAGCTTGGGCAATATGAGGGCTGATGAAATTCAGTATTGATCCTAGTAAGGTAAGGCACATTGCAAGGAATAATTACAGCTATTCAGACAGGTTCTAGGGTTCTAAATTGTAACTGGAACTACTCAGGAAAGAGACCCAGGCATCACTGGACACAGCTCCATGAAGATCTCTGCTCAATGTGCAGCAATGGGTTAAAGAACGAAGAGTTAGGATGCAGAAAGAACATGATAGAAAAATGTACTTATCTAGTCCCTCACCTGGGCACTGGGCACCGCACTAGTCACCCCATCTCAGAAAGGACATTATGGAGATGGGCAACAATAATTATTAGAGCCCTGAAGGCACGTCCGTATAAGGAGTGATTAAAAAAGGTGGCACATTTTAGTTTAGATAGGAGACATGACAGAGAAACACAAAGCAGTGAGTGAGAGCAAGAAGTTGGGTGCTCAGACCTACCTTCTCTCCAAATACAAGAACAAGAGGATACTCAAATAAAGGGAAAAGCAGCAAATTTCTAACTGTAAGAGAAAATGACCTCTCAAGGTTCCCTTCAGTCCTATGATTGTATGATTCTATGCAATACTGTTTTATAGGATGCATAATTAGCCTGCGGAACAATTTGCCACAAGATAGCATTGAGGCCAGGAGTTCAGCAGGAGTAAAAGAAAAGGACATTTAGATGTATAATGAGAACATACAGATTTAGACTGGGTAGGATTAAAACTAAACAGACAAGCAAAGAAAAAACCCCAAATGGACAAAGGATTCAAAAAGCCCCAGACAGTGATATGGAAATGTGAATCTCCAGACTTATCACAGTTCACAAAAAATGCAAGCATTCTGGAGGGCAGAGAAACCCCCTCCTGCTTCAGGGCACAAGCCAATTGCTAACTGATGGGAGTCAGGAGGGAATTTTCCCTGGGGGCAGGTTAGTCCATCATCAGCCAGTAGGGAGTTTCCTCACACCTTCTGAAACACCTACTGATCCAGTGAAACCCTTAAGCACACGCTGAATAGGGATGGACTGACTCGTGGGCTTAAAGTGCAGCATGTGCTTAACTACCCTGCTGAATTGGGGCCCTAGTGAACACACACTAAAGGCCTGTTTAGATAATTATCCCTAAAGAAAACAATTACTTTGAGGTTAAAGCTTTTATTGGCTGAGGGAAGTGAGGCCCCACACCCAACTCGATGGCATTTCTGTCTGTCTGTCTGTCTGCAATGTGATAACTTTTGACAACGACATCCCAACAGTTCCTTTTCACGGCATGTTTTAGGCATCAGTGGGCAGAACCTTCTGGATTTTGGTGAAAAATGGAAACCTGTAAAAGCCTTATTTCCACTAAAATCTCAGGATACAGGGAGAGGTGGTGACCTCAGGGTTAGGATTATGGTTTAGGGTCAGGGTGCCCTTCATCTCCCTTCAGCCATTGCCCTAGCCAGATCACTTATTCCCCATCCAGCCAAATACCTCCCCTCTGCCCTTCCCTCCCCGAGACCAGCCTCGTGCAGAACCCTGTTGATTTTGGTGAAAATCAGAAACATTGAAAAGCTGGATTTTAGTGGATTTTGGTTTTCCAATTTTCACCTAGATCAATAGGGATCCGCCCCGAATGGGGGGTGGGGTGGGGTGAAGGACCTGGCTGTAGTGGGCTGAGGGCCTGCCTGGGTGTACAGCTCAGCCTACATTAGTAACAAAGCGTGTTCCCCTCTCTGTGTTATGGCAGTGCCTAGCGGCCAGCCCAGGCCAGTGCTGGGCACTGCACAGACACGGAGGAGTCACAAGTCCCTGCTCTGAAGAGCTCACAGTCTAACCAGACAAGACAGGCACAGGGCAGGGAAGTTCGAGCAAGTTAGAGCGCTATAAAATTTAAGTGTAGACAAGTCCTTAAACTGCTCTTGTTACACAGGTATAACACTCCATGCCAGTGCTGTTATTCCGTAATGGGAGTGAGTTTTTCTGGTTTAGCTTGTGCCTTTAGTTATGGCAGCCGTTCCCTGGGGGAAGGGCAGCAGCACGGCCCAGAATCTCTGCAGCACTGGGCCCCTTTCCTGACACCCCCCTCATGTTCCCAGGCCCATCTCCCACACACCCCTACAATAGAGCTTGTGGGTGGGTCCTCAGAGGGCAGCCTGTAGCTGTTCTCTGTACCACCTGCACTGGAGGAATCCTCCCACAGCTGGATACAAGCCTTCTGCAGCCCTTTTATGCTGCTCTGGTCTTTTTACTGACCATAAAGGGGTTGAAGTATGAGTGAAAATCTCACCCTCCATTTATTAAAATGTGCCCAGCTTTTATGGGTGTGAAGGTATAATTGAGCAAGTGACCTACCTGGGTGTAAGCAGTGCTCCAGCCCAGAGAGATCTGCCTGAGTCTGCAGGCAGCACTGTTTGCTGCTCTCACTTTCAGGTGACATTGTAAATAAGAAGCGGGCAGCATTATCTCCCATAAATGTAAACAAACTTGTTTGTCTTAGCGAAGAAGTAGGACTCAGTGGACTTGTAGGCTCTAAAGTTTTATATTGTTTTGTTTTTGAGTGCAGTTATGTAACAAAAATAGTCTACATTTGTAAGTTGCACTTTCACAATAAAGTGATGGCACTCTGGTACTTGTATGAGGTGAATTGAAAAATACTATTTCTTTTGTTTATCATGTTTACAGTGCAAAATATTTGTAATCAGAAATAATATAAAGTGAACACTGGACACTTTATATTCTGCGTTGTAATTGAAATCAATATATTTGAAAATGTAGAAAACATCCAAAAATATTTAAATAAATGGTATTCTATTATTATTTAACAGTGCAAGTAATCACACAATTAATCACGATTACTTTTTTTAATTGCTTGACAGCCCTAAAACAAATGTAAAACTTCAGAGCCTAAATATTTAATAAATTTCAGCTGGTATTCTATTATTGTTTAACAGTGTGATTAACAGTGTGATTAAAAGTACAATTATTTTTTTGAATTGCAATTAATTTTTTTTTAGTTAATCGCGTGAGTTAAGTGCCATTAATTAAAGTCCTAGTATTTTTAGTAAAAGTCAGGGACTGGTCACAGCCAATAAACAAAAATTCATGCAAGCCCGCAACTTGTCCCTGACTTTTACTAATAATACCCTGGGGGGGGGGACGGGGGACTAAGACTGTGAGCAGTGCCAGGGGCTGACTGCCGGCAGGGGCTGCTGCCACTGCTCCATGTCTCTGTGACAGAATCATATCCTCACGTATGACATTTGCTGCATGTGAACACTCAATAATGTTTAGAGCAGGACACAAAAGTTTAGTCATGGAAGAAAGAAAAACTTTCTAAGGGCCCCATTGTATCTGCAGTTATATTTCATCTCAGAAGCATTCAGAAAGGATGTAATTCTCCTCTTCACAGGGGACCAGCACAAGGTCTAGCCACTTACATCCCATTTAGAGCCTAAAAATGGGACTTAAGCAGAATTTCAGTTGGGTCTAGGTTTCATGATGGCCTTCCAGATGGATGTACATTTGCCACAGAGCTCCCCTGGTCTACTTTGGGTTTATCTATTTCATCACAGAAAATGTGGCCATGTGCCTCTCAGTTCTACAGCTCCCTGTTTAGGACCAATGCTAACACCAGCATAGCTAATTATTATTATTATTATTCACAGACCATTTCTCTCAGTGTCAGAGAAGCTGGAGCAGATGTGTCAGACATTTTTTTGTTTTCAAAAGAGCATTAAAATCAATTTTAGACACCTGTGGAGTCTGAACACAAACCTGGAGAGCCACCACCACCACCACCATTTGAGCTAACGCCCCAACTCCAGGAGATGCTCACATGTGTACATGTGTTCTTGAGACTGGCTGTGCATCCTGAAAGAGCGCGCACAGACTGTGAGGCAGGGAGTGGGGAATGGGATGCCTGGAATGTCCTTAAATGATAAAAAATGAGGTGGTGCAATTGGTTTTGTTCAAAATCTTGTGATATTTGTATCCAGTCTTGTCATGTATTGGGACCTGGCTCAGGAGTTGTGAGCACTTGACGTGGGCACTGCTGAATATGAGAGTGGTGTTCGTTTACCTCTGAGCTCCTGCTGTTGAGTAGAAATGGCTTCCTGTTCCTGACCGTTCACATTTTCACTCCTAAAGAGAAGAGATTCTCAGCTGCTCAGTGCAGTAATGCTGCAGCGCATCGAACAGGAACGTAAGGGAAAATGACAAAGGCAAATGTATGTACAGTACCTGCTCGATGTGCTTGCCTCCCCCTGAAAGGAGAAATGGGGAAACTCTCAATAATATTCTATAATTTAATAAAACCAGGTGAAGAAACATCCAGGGACCATTCCCTATAGGTGTGCCACACACTTCCAGGCACAAAACCCTCTTCCCATAAGGGCAAACCCATTTCAGAAGGGTAAATTCCCAGCTATCCCTGCTTCCCTAGGTATTTATGAATTTCATTCATCTGAGCAAATAATGTAGCTAACTTATTCACCCCTCTATGGCTACTGTTGGCTAAACCCACCGCCATGCACTTTTGTCAACCTCAAAGGGTTACGCTTCTGTATGGAGCAGCATTAGCCAGAATAAGTGATAGATTCACAGCTGATAAGGCCATAAGGGACCTTTCTGAACATCTGGTCTGACCTCTTGTTTTTGAGCACAGGCCAAAGAACCTCCCGCAGAGATACCTGCAGCATCAACTTGTGGCTGAGATAAAGCAGGCCTCTGAGAGATGCCCAGCAATGATTTAAAGACTCCAAGTCATGGGGACCCACCAGAACCCTTGGTAAGTTTTTCCAATGGTAAATCCTCCTTGTGGTAAAATATGGGCACCTTAATTCTAGCCTAAATCTGTCTAGCTTTAACTTCCAGCCATTAGATCTCACTCTGCCTTCGTCTGCTGGATTAAAGAGCCCTCTCCCAGACCTGACTTCCCTCTGCAGGCTAATAAGATTAAAAGGCAGAAAAAACATCTCTTAGTAACTAAAACAAGGAGATCTGACTCTGCTATTGGCATGGGGATGGAGTTTAGTAAAGAATTTATTTGACAAATAAGATTGGTCCGTGGAGCTCAGACAATTCCATGTGGCAAAAGGGGACAGAGACTATATTGAAGGGGGGATTCTCTCAGAACAAGAGGGGCCATCGACCGCCATTTGCCAGAAGACAAGGCTGGAGACAGAGAAAGCAGGAGAGTCTCTGCCTTGCCTGAGTTGCTGACCAGACCTCAGAGTCATATGTCTACACTAGAAGGGCTGCGGCCGCTCAGCTCTCCTGATACAGCTGCGCCGCTGCAGCACGTGTGGTGAAGACGCTTTATGCCGATGGGAGAGAGCGCTCCTGTTAGCATAAAAAACCCAACCCCGGGAGCGGCGGTACCTATGTCAGCGTAACTTATGTCACTCATGTGGGTGGAATATTCACACCCCTGAGCGACACAAGGTTTGCCAACATAGGCTGTAGTGTAGCCATAGTGATAGAAGGGGTGAGACCAGACGCAGAGGATAGGGGGCAGTTTGTCTCAGGACTGTTTGTTATTTTGTGTAGCTCTGTAACTCTCTCTTTGCTTTCTTAAAAATACAAGTGCCAGTGGTTAAGAAATCCCTGTGGTAAGCCTGTGTTCCTGGCTCGCCCGACACATTGTCCCTGAAGGGGTCAATCGACAACTCAGCATGCCCACAGTGAGCTGGAAATCTGCCAGAGCATGTGTAACCAAGTAGGAGCTTGGCAGGGCTGCGGCTCTGGGTCTGGGGTTTCAGACAGCTGAGGTGCAGAGGACCACATCCCAAAGAAGGGGGGCAGACATGGGGTCTGCAGGTGGGAGTGCAGCTGAGAGACCCAGCGCTGGAGTGTTAGAAGCACATGGGATCCTGTGGTTAGGTCCAGTCACAACAGACTGGTATCTGTCCAGAAAGGGGGTGACACAGGGACCTGAAGGGATTGAATTAGCAAACAAAAACACCACTACCTGGGACTCGTGGGCAGCCTTTGCCATGGGAATCCCAGTGTGAGAGCGGTGAGCCGGGATCCTTTGCAATCCTCACAAAGGTCTTTGGCATCCTCTGTACAGAACCACGTGAGCTCTTTGCCATGTTCCTCACAGACATTCCTTTCCCTTCCCCTTTGTCCTGGCTTTAAGCCCCGTTGTTTGATGAATAGCACTATCCTGCCTACCTGCATGTTGGACCTGAAGACTCTTTTCTGGAACGTTTCTCCACACTGAGGACAGGCGGCTGTCTCCACCCCCTCGCAGCGCTGGCTGATGCAGACCCGGCAGAATTTGTGCCCACATTCTAGAGTCACTGGATCTGTCAAATAATCCTGACAGATGTGACAAATGGTATCATCTAGCTTTCTACCAGCTAAAGATGTTGGAGCTGGAGGTTCCTGACCCTCAGCCTTACGTTTCCTCTTCCCTGGTCGAGCAGGTGTCCCCATGGCTGCTGGGCTCTCAGTCTGTCTGTCTCCTTCCCCAGCACTGTGTGTTCTGCTGTCACTGGTGGGAGGTGCCTCAGCCGCTGGCCTCTGCCCTGCTTGGTGGCAGGGGGAGGTGAAGAGAAAGGAGGGGCCCGGAGGGGAAAGAGGAGATGGAAAACAGAAAAACGGGGACACGGAACTGACTGTGAGAGGAGGAGGAATGACAGTTAGAAAGGGTGGGAAAGCAGCTCTGTCAGACACCCCCTCGCCAGTGAGCAGGAGCATGGAGGGGGTTTTAGCTCCATTTTCAGCACCGGTGAGATGGACCCTGGAACGCTGTGGCCATTTCTAATGACCACATTTTGAAAAAGATGTTCAAAAAGAGTGGAGAGGGTGCAAAAAAGAGCCAGAAATGTGATTTGGGGGCTGGAGAAAATGTCCTCAAGGGGCAGAATGAAAGAGCTCGATCTGTTCAGTTTATCAAAAGGAAGAGTGAGAGGTGACTTGATCATGGTGTTTATGTGATCCAGCTCCCTAATCATTTTTGTTGCCCTCCACTGGACTTTTTCCGATTTTTCCACATCCTTCTTGTAGTGTGGTGCCTAAAACTGGACACAGTACTCCAGATGAGGCCTCACCAGTGCCAAATAGAGGGGAAAGTTCACATCCCTTGATCTGCTGGAAATGCCCCTACTTATACAACCCAAAATGCCATTAGCCTTCCTGGCAAGAAGGACACACAGTTGACTCATAACTAGCTTTTTGTCCACTGTAACTCCTAGTTCCATTTCTGCAGAACTGCTGCCTAGCCATTCAGTCCCTAGTCTGTAGCAGTGCATGGGATTCTTCCGTCCTAAGGGCAGGACTCTGCACTTCTCCTTGTTGAACCTCATTAGATTTCTTTGGCCCAATCCTCTAATTTGTCTAGGTCCCTCTGTATCCTATCCCTCCCCTCCAGCGTATCTATCACTCCTCCCAGTTTAGTGTCATCTGCAAACTTGCTGAGAGTGAAGTCCACACCATCCTCCAGATCATTAATGAAGATATTGAATAAAACCGGCCTCATGACTGACCCTTGGGGCACCGCACTTGATACCGGCTGCCAACTAGACATGGAGCCGTTGATCACTACCCATTGAGCCTGACGATCTAGCCAGCTTTCTATCCACCTTATAGTCCATTCATCCAGCCCATACTTCTTTAACTTGCTGGCAAGAATACTGTGGGAGACCATATCAAAATCTTTGCTAAAGTCAAGGAATAACATTCACTGCTTTCCCCTCATCCACAGAGCCAGTTATCTCGTCATAGAAGGCAATTAGGTTAGTCAGTCATGACATGCCCTTGGTGAATCCATGCTGACTGTTCCTGATCACTTTCCTCTCCTCTAAGTGCTTCAGAATTGATTCCTTGAGGACCTGCTCCATGATTTTTCCAGGGACTGAGGTGAGACTGACTGGCCTCTAGTTCCCCGGATCCTCCCTCTTCCCTTTTTTAAAGATGGACATTACATTAGCCTTTTCCCAGTCATCCTGTGCCTCCCCCAATCACCATGACGTTTCAGAGGTAAGTTACCTCTGTGTCAGTTACCTCTGACCTATCTGAGGGTACGTCTACACTACGAAATTAGGTCAAATTTATAGAAACTGGATTTATAGAAATTGGTTTTATACAGTCGATTGTGTGTGTCCCCACATAAAATGCTCTAAGTGCATTAAGTCGGCAGACCACGTCCACAGTACCAAGGCTACCGTCGACTTCCGGAGCGTTGCACTGTGGGTAGCTATCCCACAGTTCCCGCAGTCTCCGCTGCCCATTGGAATTCTGGGTTGAGATCCCAATGCCTGATGATGCAAAAACAGTGTCGCGGGGGGTTCTGGGTACATGTTGTCAGGCCCCTCCCCCTCAGTCAGAGCAATGGCAGACAATCGATTCATGCCTTTTTACCTGGGTTTCCTGTGCAGCGAACATACCGCGGCAAGCATGGAGCCCGCTCAGCTCAGGTCACTGTCACCATATGTCATCTGGGTGCCGGAAGACATGGTACTGCATTGCTACACAGCAGCAGATAATTGCCTTTTGGCAGTAGACGGTGCAGTATGACTGGTAGCCATCATCAGCTATCTGGGTGCTGGCAGACGCGGGGCTGCATTGCTACACAGCACCAGCTCCTTGCCTTTTGGCAGTTAATGGTGTATTACGACTGGCATCCGTCATCGTCATATTCCTCAGTGAGTTCAATCAGAGGCACCTGGGCAGACATGTTTTGTCTCCTGGCCTATTGAACAATCTTGACGATGATGGCTAGCAGTTGTAGAACATCATTTTCTGCCAAGCGCCCAGAAGATGCCGATGGCTATCAGTCATGCTGCACCATCTGCTGCCAGCTTAAGATGTAAAAAATAGATGGACCAGATTTGTTCTGTATTCATTTGCTTCCCCCTCCCTCCGTGAAATCAATGGCTTGCTAAACCCAGGGTTTTGATTTCAATCTTTGGGTTGGCCATTCTGTGTGACAGTTGTTTGTGTTTCTCCCTGATGCACAGCCACCTTTGTTGATTTTAATTCCCTGTACCGGTAAGCCATGTCGTCACTCGCCCCTCCCTCCCTCCGTCAGACAATAGTTTCATGCCTTTTTTCAGCCCCAGACGCCATAGCACTGGGATCATGGAGTCCACTCAGATCACCGCGGCAATTATGAGCACTATGAACACCACGCGCATTGTCCTGGAGTATATGCAGCAGGTCCGGCTTTAGGCCGATTCAGCCGATTCGGCTGAATTGGGCCCCGCGCCAAGAGGGCCCCGTGCTGCAGCTCTCCACCCCGCCCTCAGCTCACTTCCCCCTCCTCCCCTCCCCTGAACGCTCCGCCCCCTCCCCTGCTTCCCGCGAATCAGAGATTCGCGGGGAGTCTGAAAAGAAGCAGGGGCGGGCCGGCAGCACCAGGTAAGCTGGGGTGGTGGGGGCACGAGAAGGGCTCTGGGGAGGCGCGGCCCATTCCCACCGAGCAGGCAGGCCCCAGCGGCTCTGGCCTGGCTTGGCTCCAGCCCAGCCCCTGCGGCGCGGCCCGGCTCCGGCCCGGCCCCCTGCGGCTCGGCTAGGGTTGGCTCCAGCCCGGCCCGGTCCCCGCGGCTCGGCTCAGGTCGGCTCCAGCCCGGCTCGGTCCCCGCGGCTTGGCTCGGGTCGGCTCCGGCCCGGCCCGGTCCCCACAGCTCGGGTTGGTCGGCTCCGGCCCGGCCCGGTCCCCGTGGCTCAGGTCGGCTCCGGCCCAGCCCGGTCCCCGCGGCTCGGGTTGGCTCCGGCCCGGCCCCGGCCCGGCCCGGTCCCCGCGGCGCGGCGCGGGTCGGCTCTGGCCCGGCGCGGCCCCAGCGGCGCGGCTCCGGGTCGGACCCAAGCCTGGCAACCCTGGGCGGAGCACGGCTCGATTCCTGGGGGCGGGGCTTGCAGCAAGCCCCGCCCCCAGAAATCGGGCCCCGCTCTTGCTAAAGCCGGTCCTGATATGCAGAGCCAGGACATGCCAAAGCAAAACTAGGTGAGGAAGCGATTGCAGCTTGGCGACGAGAGTGATGAGGAAATTGACATGGACATAGACCTCTCACAAAGTACAGGCCCCAGCAATGTGCAAATCATGGAGTTACTGGGGCAGGTTCATGCCATGGAATGCTGATTCTGGGCCCGGGAAACAAGCACAGACTGTAAAAAGCAACAGAGAGTCCTGTGGCACCTTTAAGACTAACAGAAGTATTGGGACCATAAGCTTTCATGGGTAAAAACCTCACTTCTTCAGACTTGCATCTGAAGAAGTGAGGTTCTTACCCACAAAATCTTATGCTCCCAATTCTTCTGTTAGTCTTAAGGGTGCCACAGGACTCTCTGTTGCTTTTTACAGATTCAGACTAACATGGCTACCCTCTGATACTAAGCACAGACTGGTGGGACCGCATCGTGTTGCAGGTGTGGGACGATTCCCAGTGGCTGCAAAACTTTCCCATGCATAAGGGCACTTTCATGGAACTTTGTGACTTGCTTTCCCCTGCCCTGAAGCACCAGAATACCAGAATGAGAGTAGCCCTCACAGTTGAGAAGCGAGTGGCGATAGCCCTGTGGAAGCTTGCACCGCCAGACAGCTACCGGTCAGTCGGGAATCAATTTGGAGTGGGCAAATCTACTGTGGGGGCTGCTGTGATCCAAAGTAGCCAACGCAATCAAAGACCCGCTGATATCAAGGGTAGTGACTCTGGGAATCGTGCAGGTCATAGTGGATGGTTTTGCTGCAATGGGATTCCCAAACTGTGGTGGGGTGAGAGACGGAACCCTATCCCTATCTTGGCACCGGAGCACCAAGCCACCGAGTACATAAACCGCAAGGGGTACTTTTCAATGGTGCTGCAAGCCCTGGTGGATCACAAGGGACATTTCACTAACATCAACGTGGAATGGCCGGGAAAGGTACATGATGCTCGTGTCTTCAGGAACTCTGGTCTGTTTCAAAAGCTGGAGGAAGGGACTTTCTTCCTGGACCAGAAAATAACCGTTGGGGATGTTGAAATACCTATCGTTATCCTTGGGGATCCAGCCTACCCCTTAATGCCATGGCTCATGAAGCCATACACAGGCAGCCTGGACAGGAGTCAGGACCTGTTCAACTATAGGCTGAGCAAGTGCAGAATGGTGGTGGAATGCGCATTTGGATGTTTAAAAGCCCACTGGTGCAGTTTACTGACTTGGATAGACCTCAGCAAAGCCAATATTCCAATTCTTATTGCTGCTTGCTGTGCGCTCCACAATATATGAGAGAGTAAGGGGGAGACATTTATGGCAGGGTGGGAGGTTGAGGCAAATCGCCTGGCCACTGATTACATGCAGCCAGACCCCAGGGCGGTTAGAAGAGTACAGCAGGGCGCAGTGCGCATCAGAGAAACTTTGAAAACGAGTTTTGTGACTGGCCAGGCTACGGTGTGAAACTTCTGTTTGTTTCTCCTTGATGAACCCTCCCCCCCAGTTCACTCTACTTCCCTGTAAGCTAACCACTCTCCCCTCCTGCCTTCGAGCACCGCTTGCAGAGGCAATAAAGTCATTGTTACTTCACATTCGTGCATTCTTTATTAATTCATCACACAACTAGGGGGATAACTGCCAAGGTAGCCCGGGAGGGGTGGGGGAGGAGGGAAGCGCCAGGTGGGGTGGGGGAGGAGGGAACGGCAAGGACACACTGCAGTTTAAAAAACTTTAAAACTTTAACTCTTATTGAAGGCCAGCCTTCTGATGCTTGGGCAATCATCTGGGGTGGAGTGGCTGGGTGGCCGGAGGCCCCCCCAGCGCATTCTTGGGCGTCTGGATGAGGAGGCAATGGAACTTGGGGAGAAGGGCTGTTGGTTACACAGGGGCTGTAGCGGCGGTCTCTGCTCCTGCTGCCTTTCCTTCAGCTCAACCATATGCTGGAGCATATCAGTTTGATGCTCCAGCAGCCGGAGCATCGACTCTTGCCTTCTGTCAGCAAGCTGATGCCACCTATCCTCTTCAGCCTGCCACTAGCTCTCTTTAGCCCGCGATTCAGCCCGCCACCTCTCCTCTTGTTCATACTGTGATTTTTTGCACTGTGACATTGACTGCCTCCACGCATTCTGCTGTGCTCTGTCAGTGTGGGAGGACATCTGGAGCTCCGAGAACATATCATCCTGAGTCCACTGTTTTCTCCTTCTAATCTTCACTAGCCTCTGTGAAGGAGAAACATTTGCAGCTGGTGGAGGAGAAGGGAGAGGTGGTTAAAAAGACACATTTTAGAGAACAATGGGTACACTCTTTCACGTTAAATTTTGCTGTTCACATTACATAGCACATGTGCTTTCGTTACAAGGTCGCATTTTTCCTCTTATATTGAGGGCCTGCCAGTTTGGTGTGAAAGATCACTCACGCAGTGCCAGGCAACAGAATTCGGCTTGCAGGCAGCCATGGTAAGCCACAGTCTTTTGGCATTTTTAACCTCATAACATGTGGGAATGGTTTCATACAGCAGCGCCCTTATTTCCCATACCAAGGACCCGTTGGGTTGACCATTTAAAATGGGTTTGCAATGTAAAAGGAGGAGCTGCGGTTTCCGGGTTAACATGCAGCACAAACCCAACTACCCCCCCCCCCCCACGCAATTCTCTTGAAAGATCACTTCATCCCTCCCCCCCACCGCGTGGCTAACAGCGGGGAACATTTCTGTTCAGCCAAGCAGGAACGGGCACCTCTGAATGTCCCCTTAATAAAATCACCCCATTTCAACCAGGTGACCGTGAATGATATCACTCTGCTGAGGATAACAAAGAGAGATAAGGAATGGATGTTGTCTGCATGCCAGCAAACACCGGAACCATACACTGCCATGCCTTGTTATGCAATGATTCCAGACTATGTGCTACTGGCCTGGCGTGGTAAAGTGTCCTACCATGGCGGACAGGATTAGGCAGCCCTACCCAGAAACCTTTTGCAAAGGCTTTGGGAGTACATGAAGGAGAGCTTTCTGGAGATGTCCCTGGAGGATTTCCACTCCATCCCCATACACGTTAACAGACTTTTCCAGTAGCTTTACTGGCCGCGATTGCAAGGGCAAATTAATCATTAATCATTAAACACGATGGCTTTTAAACCATGTGTAATATTTACAAAGGTAGACTCCACAGAGGTCCCTTGTGTGCCCTCAGGGTCTGGGAGCACACCTTGGGTGAGTTCGGGGTTACTGATTCCAGGTCCAGGGTGATAAACATATCCTGGCTGTTGGGGAAACCAGTTTTTCCGCTTCCTTGCTGTTCGCTATCTTCATTGTCTTCATCATCATCATCCTCTTCCGTGTACCCCAAACCCACTTCCCTGTTGCGTGTTTCTCCATTGACGGAGTCAAAGCACACAGTTGGGGTAGTGGTGGCTGCACCCCCTAGAATGGCATGCAGCTCCGCGTAGAAGCGGCATGTTTATGGCTGGGCCCCAGACCTTCCGTTTGCCTCTCTGGCTTTGTGGTAGGCTTGCCTTAGCTCCTTAATTTTCACGTGGCACTGCTGTGCATCCCTGTTATGGCCTCTGTCCTTCATTGCCTTGGAGACTTTTTCTAATATTTTGCCATTTCGTTTACTGCTACGGAGTTCAGCTAGCACTGATTCGTCTCCCCATATGACGAGCAGATCCCGTACCTCCCGTTCGGTCCATGCTGGAGCTGTTTTGCGATCCTGGGACTCCATCATGGTTGCCTGTGCTGATGTGCTCTGCGTGGTCAACTGTGCTCTCCACGCTGGGCAAACAGGATATGAAATTCAAAAGTTCGCGGGTCTTTTCCTGTCTACCTGGTCAGTGCATCTGAGTTGAGAGTGCTGTCCAGAGTGGTCACAATGAAACACTGTGGGATAGGTCCCGGAGGCCAATAACGTTGAATTCCGTCCACACTACCCCAAATCCGACCTGCAAAGGCTGATTTTAGTGCTAATCCCCTCGTCGGAGGTGGAGTAAAGAAACTGGTTTAAAGGGCCTTTTAAGTCGAAAGAAAGGGCTTCGTCGTGTGGACTTAATTCAATTTAACGCTGCTAAAGTCCACCTAAACTTCTAGTGTAGACCAGGCCTGAGACTCTCTGGGCCTTGGAGCATGACCCGGTGCCCATTGCAGTCAATGATCAGATTCCTATTGGCCATTGGATCTGGCCCTAGCACACATCTCCTCACCTGTTATTGCACTGTGCATTGTTAGGGGCCTAGCAACCCCCTGGGTTATTGTTACAGAGAGACACTGAGCTGAGCTCACAGAGTTCTGTCTTGTCTGTTAATCTGCTCTGGGTTTCTGCCATCCTGCCCCTGAAAATGAAAATGTCAGAAAGTAACAACAGCCCTGGGGCTGCTCCGAGTGACTCTGCAGAGACACTGCGACTTCTATTTCTCCAGAGGCTGAAGTGCAACCCCAGCCCAACCCAGGTGCCAGATAAGACGCAGGCTGCAGCTTTCAGCTTGAATGTGGCAAACCTCAGGTAACTGAAGAGGAAGGAGCAAAGAGAAACTAACAATGTGATTTTATCAGCTGTTCTTTTATGTGGCCACATTATTTTTTTCCAAGAAAATAGGCTCAGTCCAGTGAGAGTGAAGGAGAAAAATAGCAATTCAAAATTAAGGGGAAAAGTTATCAACACACCCTAGTTAATGTCTAGCTCTACCCACCATTCCCAGGGTATTCTAACCACACACTAACCCATGGAAAGCTTCCTACCAACACTACAAAAAGAAGGATTCTGCGTGGACTCCTCCTGAAGATCAAAACAACAGACTGGACTTCTACAGAGAGTGCTTCCGGCAATGTGCACGGGCTGAAATTGTGGAAAAGCAGCATCACTTGCCCCATAACTTCAGCCATGCAGAACACAACGCCATCCACAGTCTCAGAAAAAACTCTGACATTATAATCAAAAAGGCTGACAAAGGAGGTGCTGTAGTCATCATGAATAGGTTGAAATATGAACAAGAGGCTGCTAGACAACTCTCTGACACCATTACCCACTGACCCCACTGAGGATTACCAAAAGAAACTACACCATCTGCTCAAGAAACTCCCTAAAGAAGCACAGGAACAAATCTACACTAACACACCCCTAGAGCCCCAACCAGGGGTATTCTATCTGCTACCCAAAATCCATAAACCTGGTAATACCGGATGCCCATCATCTCAGGCATTGGCACCCTGACAACAGGATTATCTGGCTATGTGGACTCTCTCCTCAGGCCCTATGCTACCAGCATTCCCAGCTATCTTCGAGACACCACTGACTTCCTGAGGAAACTACGATCCATTGGTGATCTTGGAGAAAACACCATCCTAGCCACTATGGAGGTAGAAGCTCTCTACACCAACACTCTACACAAAGATGGACTACTGGCTGACAGGAATAGTGTCCTGAATACTATCGCGGAAAACCTGGTGACGAAACTTTGTGACTTTGTCCTCACCCACAACTATTTCAGATTTGGGGACAATTTATACCTTCAAGTCAGTGGGACTGCCATGGGTGCCTGCATGGCCCCATAGTATGCCAACATTTTTATGGCTGACTTAGAACAAATCTTCCTCAGCTCTTATCCCCTAACACCCCTACTCCACTTGACCTACATTGATGACATCTTCATCATCTAGACCCATAGGAAGAAGGGCCCTGAGGAATTCCACCAGGATTGCAACAATTTCTATCCCACCATCAACCTCAGCCTGCACCAGTCCACACAAGAGATCCACTTCCTAGACACTACAGTGCTAATAAGCGACGGTTACATATACACCACCCTATACCGGAAACCTACTGACCACAATACTTACCTACATGCCTCCAGCTTTCATCCAGACCACATCACATGATCCATTGTCTACAGCCAAGCACTAAGATATAACCACATTTGCTCCAATCCCTGAGACAGAGACAAACACCTACAGGATCTCTATCAAGCATTCTTAAAACTACAATACCCACCTGTTGAAGTGAAGAAACAGATTATCAGAGCCAGAGGGGTACCCAGAAGTCACCTACTACAAGACAGGCCCAACAAAGAAAGTAACAGAACGCCACTAGCCATCACCTTCAGCCCCCAACTAAAACCTCTCGAGTGCATCATCAAGGATCTACAACCTATCCTGAAGGATGATCCCTCACTCTCGCAGACCTTGAGAGACAGGCTAGTCCTCGTTTAGAGACAGCCCCCCAGCCTAAAGCAAATACTCAGGAGCAACTACACACCATACAACAAAAATACCAAACCAGGAACCAAACCCTACAACAAACCCCAGTGCTAACTCTGTCCACATATCTATTCAAGGGACACCATCATAGGACTTAACCACATCAGCCACACCATCAGGGGCTTGTTCACCTGCACATCTACCAATGTGATATATGACATGATGTGCCAGCAACGCTCCTCTGCCATGTACACTGGCCAAACTGGACAGTCTCTATACAAAAGAATAAATGGACACAAATCGAACATCAAGAATTGTAACATCCAAAAACCAGTAGTAGAGCACTTAAATCTCCCTGGTTACTCGATAACAGACCTAAAAGTGGCAATCTTCAACAAAAACCCTTCAAAAACGGACTCCAATGTGAAACTGCAGAATTGGAATTAATTTGCAAACTGGACACCATCAAATTAGGCCTGAATAAAGACTGAATTAGGGCTGGTTGGGTCATTACAAAACCTAAACCTAATTTCCCCCCTACTAATTTCCCCCTACTGTTACAACTTTTTGTCAACTGTTTAAATGGGCCACTCTCATTACCACTATAAAAGTTATTTTTCCTCCCTTGGTATCCTACTGTTAATTGAATTGTCTCGTTAGACTGACCTCACACTCGGTAAGGCAACTCCTATCTTTTCATGTATTTATATCTGCTCCTGTATTTTCTATTCCATGCATATGATGAAGTGGGTTCTAGCCCATGAAAGTTTATAACCAAATAAATTTGTCAGTCTCTAAGGTGCCACAAGGACTCCTTGTTGTTTTTGCTGATACAGACTAACATGGCTACCACTCTGAAATCTCCCCTCCCTCATTGTTTATGATCCTGC
This sequence comes from Malaclemys terrapin pileata, assembly GCF_027887155.1. Taxonomy (NCBI): domain Eukaryota; kingdom Metazoa; phylum Chordata; order Testudines; family Emydidae; genus Malaclemys; species Malaclemys terrapin. The sequence goes on along the minus strand of NC_071517.1, from coordinate 39,374,839 downwards.
TAAGATGATGACCTTGGGTAACAGCAGCGGAAAGGTGCAGGAGGCGAGCGTGGGGTACAAAGGGTAACAATAAGCAGCAGTTTATTGAGCTGCAGAGGGGAGCCTCTGGGGTCAGAGTCTCCTTTTTTATTGCACATCATTGAACTATTATCTGAAAGATGGTAACATGGTAACAGCAACGATGTTAGGGTCACAGCAACGCTGAGCCTGTGTGCCCCAGAACACACTGATAGGGAACGTAAACACTCCGCTGCCTGTGCTGACAGAGCTCAGGGGATCTGAGACCCTTCAGGTGCGGCTCTGAAGGGAGTGCCAGGGTAAGGTGCATAATTCCCTTCTCTGCTACAGACTCCCTGTGTGGCCTTAGGCACATCACTTAGGCCCAGAGTTTCCAAGGTGTTTTGATGTCTAACGATTCTGATAGGTGCCTAGTGGAACTTTCAAGGGTGCCTGGGAACTTAGTTTCCAATGGCAGTTAGGCACCTAGGTGTTTTTGAAAATCCCACTTGATGACTAACTACATCTTTCGGTGACTACAGACCTTCAGTCTCTGACTACAGGCCCCTTAGTCTCTGTGCCAGATTTGCAAAGCTATTTAGGCTCCTAAAGATGCAGACAGGAGCCTAGTGGGACTTTCAAAAGTGCCTGCATGAGTTAGGTGCCTGACTCCCATGAATTCCCTTTAGCGCCTGCCCCTTCTGCACTCGTCCCATGTACGTTCCATCGAAGGCGCCTGCTGGCAGGAATGTCCACGCGAACAAGGGATTTCTACTAAATGTTATAAAGTATTCCTGGGAAGCAATGTCTGACCATTTAGGCCCTGACCCAACAAGGTCCTTAAGTATGTGTATAACTTTCAGCATGCAAGCATTCCCACCAAAGCATTAATCACAAATATTTGCACCAAAAACCTGTTTCTAAGAATTAAATCCAGCCAATCAAGAAACAGAAACAATCCCATGTGACCTGGGTGTCGAATCATAACGAACCCCTCAAAGGTCAATGTATTTGACAAATGTATTTAGTAAATATTTTTGAACAACAAATAAATCTGAGAAAATTGTGGGCAGTTTGCAAACTGGAACAGAAGCTGAGCTCACTGGACACATCACATGCTGCACATTATTCTCCCAGCTCTGCTTTCAGCCCTTCTGTCCTCTCTCTGCCATCCCCCCCTACCCGCAACCCTGGGTCTTGATCTCTTGCCTTTTATTTATGCCTTTGCTCTGCCTGAAGAATTACTGGTGTTACTATTATTCCATGTTATTTCTGTAGCCCCCTCAGTGCTCTGGGCATGTTGCATGGTCCCTGCCCTGCGAGCTCCCAAGCAGGGCTGGGCTCAGGGGCTCACTAATGGGTGTATGGAAGGAGAAGTCTTCAGGCCCTGAGCAATAGGTCAGGGTGGGTGTCCCAAGCATGGAGGCAGGTACAAAGATAGAAGGACATGGGGAGGGGCCTCTTAGTCTCTGTGCCAGATTTGCAGTTATTTATGCTCCTAAAAATGCAGACAGGAGACTAGTTGGACAATCTCACCTGCCCTGGAAGCTGATTGATATTTTTTAAGATAATGTAAAAATGGACGGGAAACAGTAAATGTTTAACAGTTTCCCTCTATTCCACAATATCACTATTGCAAGAAAAATGTATTTAACTAAGAATATCAACTTTATTAATACGACAACAACCCAACACTCTTGGCTCAATAACCCTCAAAAGCAAATACTTTTTAAAATTAAAACAAAATGTAGCCCCTTTTTTGTGATGTTCTTCAGGGGGCAGCAAACACTTTTGTCATTGTTCAGTGGGGGATGGGGCTGCCCCTTGCCCAGCCTGGGGCAGGAGTGGTGACAGTGGGGAGTGGAGGGGGGGCAGGCTCTCACGACACTCACCCAAGTCCCAGAAGCTCTGGTTCAGGAAACCCACTTGCCTCCCTTGTGGGGGGTGCCCAGGTGGGGCTTCCATCACATGTGCGCCTCCTCCCTCTGCAGCTGCCCCTCACTGTAGCATCACGGGGGTGGGGGATGGGGCTGCCCCTTGCCAAGCATGGGGCAGGAGAGGTGACTGCAGGCGAGGGCCTGAGTCTGACATTGACCCAAGCCCCAGCTGCTCAGGTGCAGACTCCAGAAAGCCCTTTCAGAGTCAGAGTCATCTCCCAGTGGGTGCCAGGGGGGGCTGCCATCACATGTGCGCCTCCTCCCCTCCTCCCTCTGCAGGCACACAGCCACCTCAGCCTGCTGATGGTACCGATCCCTTTGCAGTAGCCAGCCCAGCAGCGGCTGGTGAGGGAGCGCAGTGCAGAGAGGCTGGTGGGGCAGGAGGTGCTCCAGGGGAGGCCTGCAGGGGTGGCAGGTGGACCCAGACCCCCAGCCCTGAATATTGCTGGAGCACGAGCACCATGGGCCCATATAACTCGCTGCCACTGCACAGTGTATCTATGCAAGTTTTCAGTTGCAGACGTTTGGCCTGTATTTATTTACTTCTGAAAAACAACAAAAGTTAGATTCTGACTGTGTGGAGACATCAACTATTATAGAAACCACATTATAACATTTACTTTGCTTACTATGTAAGGGATTATAACAAAAATGTCATAGGAAAGATCCAAATGATAACTCTAGACTGTTTTCCTGCACATAAGTTGCTAAACCCTGGGAATTGCTGGGAGCAGATTTAATCAGGCTATATCCAGTACCACAGAAGTGATACCAGTATGTACTGACAGCTACAGATGATTTTTCAAAAGAACATAGAGGAATTTCCACTTAGAACTATGACAGAACATGAGGTGGAGAAGAAAACATGTGAAATTATATACCAACATGACTGTCCAGAGCAGATCCTGGCAGATCTAGGTTCTGAATTGAATAATGAGGTAACAGTTTACATTTGGTGTTATTTTCACTAAAGGGTCAATTACACACTCACGGTCATGTGACAGGGGGCTGTTAGCAGCTACAAACTGAGCCCTTTAGAAGCCGGCACCCTGGTCACTGAGAACACCCAGGGCACGAGTGCAGTTAGAGGAGGAGGGACTGAGTAGTTTGGGTTTGGAAGGGCAGAGGGGATCACTTGCACCTGTAGGGAGCCTGATGAGGTCACTAGCTCAGCACTGAGAAGAAAGCAGCAGTATAAACGTCTGAATCAGGGAGCAGGAAGGGGGCTCCTCGTAACTGCTACTCTGTTGTGATGCACCATAAAAAGTCATAAAGACACTTGGTGGAGGTTCCTGTCAGACCGCCTGCTGCTTCATTCACACAGAGCTCTGCCAGCCAGGGGTTGCAGGAACTGATGGGGGAGCCCTTTCATAGTTAGAAATTTAAAAATGAACATTGCCTGCAATCTCTTCATGACACTTCATGCTGTCAACTGTGAGTCACAACACATTTTTATGTCTTGTCAGATACTAAAAACCATGTTGTATATTAACCTATTTGCCAACATATTTTCCCATGTAATAACACAATAAGATTGGTTAAGAGACTACAGTAATTACACATAATTCAGTGGGAAATAGGGAAAGGAACGCAGATATTTCTGAAGGAAATTTTAGGAGAAATCTATCTATTTTTAGATTAAAATTTCCCTGTGTTAAAAACCAGGAAAAACACAAAGCTTCAGCAGCTCATGCCATCCAGACACCAGCGGACTGGATAAAAACACAAATGAATTCATCGAAAGATAATTTCAGGGTATTTATTTTCAAATAATCAAGGTAAGTTTAGGGCACTCTGCAATGAACGGCATATTGTGAATAAATCTTCAAAACTGAATTATGACATTGAAAATGTTCATAACACATCATGTTTAAAACGAACAGTTGTCCTAGCAATGCCATGTGATGTGCCTCCCCTCAGACTCTGCTCAGCTAGATCTTCAAGAAATTAGGTTCAGTTGCTCATTTGAAGGAATTAGACCAATCAGTCACTATTTTTACAGAGCATTCCAGAAGGTGGTGGACAGAACCCAGAGGAATTGTGATGAATTTCCTGGAGCAATTTTCTTTTCTTTGTACTCTAAACCTCACATGACAACAAAAATATCACCCTTTTGACTGATTTATGGCTGAGAAGAAAGGTTTCCCAAGAAAGCTTCATCAATTTTCATGTTATGTGTCATTAAGTGCTGGTGTCTTTAATACAATTAAGTGAATTTGTGATGATTCAGTAAAGGAATCCAACCCCTTCTCTATTTCTTTATCAAACTGCATTTGTTGTGTCCTTATGAAAAAAGAACATGAAGAGCCCAGCAGTGCACTGAAATCAATAGTAGACACTGACAGTGCATTGCCTGCAAATAATATTTCTAAAAGAAATAAACTAAAAAATGGAGATTGTAGAAGAGATTTTTGTGTATAGGAAGATAGCATGTGAGGTTGGGGACCATGTTTTGTTAATTGCTGTGAGAAAAACAAAGGAAGGGTCATATCTTAATTAACGATTATATGTAGCTAGAAAGTTAAAAATCACATGAATTAATGCTGACAGAAGTTCAAAGAACATTATGTAATTTTGGGTGAGTTCACTTAAATATATTGCTTAATTAAGTCTATAATTTTTAACCTATTAATTTTCAAAGATGTAGTGCAGGAGGTCGGTGTATGTCCCCTGCCTGCCAAAGAGAACCAGTCAAGACAATAAAGAGAGGGGGAGAGAGAGAGAGAAGCTGCACATGTGTGTAGTTGTGATGTTTAAGACATATGTACATTGTAACTGAACAGCCCAGTCTGACAATTTAATAGTTTATTTTGTGACGATAAACATTTTAGATTTCTTGAAATTCCACAGTTGAAATACAAATGACATTATTTAGAGAAGTTAAACTTCAATATAGATTTGATGGAAGAATCAAAAAATAAATGTAAATTCCATTTCTAAAAATATGTTTAGATGCTTGATTTTGAAATACTGTTGAAATGTAAATTAAAATATTATTGTATTTACACCTTGTTACAATAATATTTTCTAAATTAGAATAATTTTTTTTCTTTCATATTTTACATTGAGATTTCACAGGGGTAGAAAATTCTGACAGGATTGAATGACCCCATCCACCAACATCTGCTGCCTCTGGGGCAGAGGATGGGGAAAGGTGAGGGCTGGGGGTTGCCAGGTGTCCAGTTTTTGATTGGAACCTCCAGTTGAAAAGGGAAACTGGCAGTGTCCGGTCAGCACAAAACATCCAGTTACTGCAGTAACTGGGGCCCACCACTGGGGGCGGGAAGATTAGCAGGGCTGGGAGGGGACAGTCTGTGCCGCGGGGTCACTGTCAGGGACAGAGATTCCCTCCGGCCTCAACTGGGACCTGGCAGATTATCAGGGGAGCCGCGTTTGTACCAGTGTTGACACCAGGACAGAAATAAGGGCGGAGCTTCCTGCGGAAGGTGACAGTGAAAGTGTAGAGATGGGACCTGTCAGTCACATTGTAAAACGAGACCTCGCCCGTCTCACAGTCCAGGAAAATCCCCACCCGGGTGGGCCTCACACTCACAGGGAGGGAGGTCGGTGGGGAGGTGATGGCCTTGTATTCCCCATCCCACAGCCACACGACCCAGTATCCATTCCTAGGTGTGGGCATGGCATTCCCCTTCCTGCTCAGAGATTCCCTGCAAACCCCCAGGTCCCAGCCTGTCTTGTCTCCCACCTCCACCTCCCAGTAATGCCTCCCGCTGTTGAACACCTCAGCGCCCAGGACACAGGGACGAGAATCAAATCTCTCAGGGTTGTCGGGCAGATCCTGGCGTTTGTCTCCATAACTCACACGTTTCCGATCCTCAGACAGGACGAGTCTGGGATGAGCCGTGTCTGGATCCAGAGTCACGTCCACTGGGGAGAGAGTCACAGAGTCAGGGCCGGGGCAGAGGCTGGTCACTGGGATCAAAGGAAAATTAACCTGTTCCCTGTTAATCACTGGGGGGGGGGGGGAATTGTTGCCTGAGGGAAGTCAGGGCCCCTCTACCTGTGAGGAGGGAATGAGGGGGAAAGGGCAGAAGGAGTGGGGGAGGGGTGGGAAGGTGTCAGTGGAGGTGAGGAGGGGAGGGGAAAAGATGCTGGGAGAAGAAAGGGGAGGGGGAGGTGACAGGAGCAGAGGCGGTGGAGGGGGAACAGAGGAGTGGCACAGGGGAGAAAGGGACATACCCCATTGGGTTGTGGGGGGGGAAAGAGGATCAGGCACCATGAGGACAGAGGGGGGTGAAGGGAAAGTTCCAGGGGATGAAGGGGCTGAGGGGGGGGGGAACAGGGAAGAAGGGGACAGACCCCAGGGGGCACAGAGTAGCAAGGGAAGGGGTGGGCAGCAGGGGGAAGAGGGATGTGAGGGAATGCAGGGCTCCAAGGGGGCAGAGGGAATCTGAAATCACCAGTGGATTGCCTGGAAATAATATTTAAAAAAAATAAACTAAAAAAATGGAGATTGTAGAAGGGATTTCTATCTATAGGAAGATAGCATTTGAGGTTGGGGACCGTGTTTTGTTAATTGATGTGAGAAAAAGAAAGGAAGGGTCATATCTTGATTACCGATTGTACGTAGCTAAAAAGTTAATAATCACATGAATTAATGCTGACAGAAGTTCAAAGACTATTATATAATCTTGTGTGAATTAAGTTAAATATATTGCTTAATTAATTCTAACATTTTTAACCTATTAATTTTCAAAGATGTAGTGCAGGAGGTGGGTGTATGTTCCCTGCCTGCCAGAGAGAACCAGTCAAGACAATAAAGAGAGGGGGACAGAGAACAGAGAGCAGGGAGAGGCTGGTACCTAGTGGGAGAGAGGGGAGGGGTGGGCACCAGGGGGTCAAAGATGGGCAAGAGAAGGGGCATGCACTGGGGCACAGTGGGCAGCAGAGAGGGAAGGGGGTTGCACCATTGGGCACAAGGGGTGAATGGAGGGGAAGGCACCAGGGGGGCAGAGGAGGTGAAAAAGGAGGGATTGGCACCAGGGGGCTAGAGGGGAGCAAGGGAAGGGACGGGCATGAGATGGGCAAAGGAGGGGATGGGCGAAGGCGCAGGTTACCAGTGGTCAAAGGCAGTGAGGTGTGGGGCTCCACCAGAGGGGAATGGGGGGAGTGAGGGGAAATGTAGGCATCAAGAGGGAGATGGTGGGAAGGAGCAGACCCCAGAAGGGTTGGCGGAGTTGAGCAGAGGGGCAAATGCAAGTAGGGCAGGGTGGCAGAGTGGGGGGTGAGGAAGAAGATGAGCACAAGGGGAGCAGAGACAGGAGTGTGGAAAAGGGCAGGCGCTAGAAGGACACAGGGGTGTGAAGGAAGGTGTGGGAAACAGGGGGGCCGAGAGAACATGAGGAGAGGAGCATACTGCAGGGGGTGAGGGAAGGAGCTTGTGTCAGGGGGCAAGGGGAGTGGAGGGGGTCAGTGTGGGAGAAGGAAGAGGCAGGCACCAGGGGACAGAGTGGGGGAGAGGCAGGCAGTGATGGGGTGTGGTATGGGCTAGGCATAGGGTGACCAGATGTCCCAATTTTATAGGGACAGTCCCGATTTTTGGGTCTTTTTCTTATATAGGCTCCTATTACCCCCCACCCCCTGTCCCGATTTTTCACATTTGCTGTCCGGTGGTCACCCTAGGCAGGCACCAGGACCAACAAAAGTCAAGGGGAGGGGAAGGCAGGAGAGGGTAGAGGGGACAAGGGAAGGGGTGGGTGCCAAAGGGGCAGGGTGTGGGGAAGGTGCCAGAGGGACAAAAAGGGGAGGGAAAGGAAGGGCCAGGAAAAAGGAGGGAAAGCGGGGAGGGCAGGAGTGTGTGCCAGGGGCAGAGGGAAGGGGGTGGGCACCAGGCAGGAAGGGGGCAAAGGGAGGGGAAGGTGCCAGGGGGATTGAGGGGGGTTGAGCAGGGGCAGACAAAAGAAGGGTTGGAGGGAGGGACTGGCATCAGTGGGGCAGAGGGAGGGGTGAGTAGACGGGAGGACTAGAGAGGGGCAAAGGGGATCAGAATGGGTCTAGAAGAGGGGTGGGCACAGGCGGGCAAGGGGAAGGATAGGGGTGAGGGGTGAGGAGAAGGACAGGAGCCAGGAGGATGAGGGTGGGGTGGGAATCGTGGGCGAGGGCAGTGGCAGGCACAGGGGGGCAGATGGGGGTGATGGGAGGGTGGGAGATATGGGATCAGAGGTGGGAAAGAGAGAGGTGGATGCCAAGCGGTCAGGACTGCCCCCAGGGTGGGCAAAGGGGGCAATTTTCCAGGGGCCCAGGCAATGCAGAAGGACTCGGGGGCTTCCAGCCACCGCTAGCAGTGCAGTGGGGCTAAGGTAGACTTCCTGCCCACCCTCGTTGCATGCCACTCCTGGAACTGCAGTCAATGGGAGCTGTGGGGGCAGAACCTGTGGGCAGCAGTATATGGAGACCCTCTGCCCCCCTCCGCCCACCTAGAAGCCACTGCCAGAGGGGTGTGCTGGCCATTTTCCAGAGCTGTCTGAGATAAGCACCAACCCCTTGACCCCCTCCTGCATCCCAACCCCCTGCCCTAGGCTAGAGCCCACCCCCCACCCCGGTTCCCAGAGCCTACACCCCGCATCCCCTCCCGCACCCAAACTCCCTCCCAGAGCCCGATCCTGCCCCCTCTCCCACACACAAACAGGGGTGTGGCTTCAGGGAAGGGGCGGGGCAAGCGTCTTTGGGTTTGCGTGATTAGACAGTTGGGAACCCTTCCAGGCGGGCACGTGGAAGCCTTGGCCGTGCCAGAAGAGCGCGGCCAGCAGTGCAACCTGCAGCTTGCTGTGCACCAGCCATTGCAGGTGCAGCACCCCCCCTAATGTCAGGCGGACGGCGTCCACATGGGCTCAGCTTGTGCCTGCCTGGAGCCCATTGACTGTTCTGCCCCAGGGCCTGGAATTGCTGTCGGCAGGGCTGCAGGCACTTGAAAGGGGGTGAAGTGACGGGTGGGATCCAGGGTGCAGACGGTGTTTGGGGGAGAGGGGCAGGTGCCAGGAGGTCAGGGGGACAAAGGAGAGGGGAAGAGGTGGGTGGAGGGCAGGGGCACGTTTCAGGGAGACAAAGCAGAGGGGGAAGGGGCCAAAGGGAGCAGAAGGGGTTGAAAGGAGGGGCTGGGGAAAGGTGGAGGGGGGAGGATAAAGGCAGGGGCCAGGTGAGCACAGGGGTGAGGGAAGGGTAAGGGAGGGGCAGGTGCCGTGGGCGTAGAGGGGCGAAGGGGGACCGGCCCCAGGGAATCTGGGTTGGTTTGTTACTAAGAGCAGGTCAGTGCCGTCCCCACACACAGGACAAAGACACAATAATCAGATAATCAAATCTCTCAGGATTGTCAGGCAGAACCTGGCGTTTGTCTCTGCGTCTCACGTTTCCGATCCTCAGACAGGAACCTGCCCCCTCCATCTGGGAGAAGCTGTACCGGGGGACAGTCCCAGTTCACATCCGTGTCTACACTAGGGGTTTGCACAGAGGCACTGACATGGCTGAGACACTGCTGTGCCAGGGGCCATAACCCCTCCCCTGACTGGGGTTATGGATCAATAATTACAGGGTCACTGGAGCAGGGGAACTGGATTCTGGGCTCCCAGGTGTGGCCCAACCCACTGGGCTGCAGAGTCATTCTCACTCCCACGCTCTGGCCCAGTGCCTATGGCAGTGCTTAGACACAGGGGGACGTCTTCAGCAGGAAAGATTGAGGGAGCCCCACATCAGACACCTGGAGCTCACCTGAGGGGAGGAGACCCACATTCCAATTCCTTCCCCACAAGACACGGGGGACTGAACCCAGGGCTCCCAGCTGAGGGCCCAGCCACTAGGCTAAAGGCTAGATGGGAAGCGGCTGCACCTTTTTCTGTTCATTGAATCTATTCAGCAAACTCGACATGGACTGGCAAATAGTTCCAGTCGACATGAAATATAATTTTTCTGCAAACGAACTATTTTCACCCAAAATTCACCCAGTTCCACTGCAAACCTGTCTGAGCAATTTAGGAGCCCAAATCCCAGTGACTTGCAATAAGTGACTGTCAACACCCCCAGAAACGCACTGTTTTGGGCAGGCCAGACTCAGGACATCAGTTATGAAACACTCCTGAGCTGCTATTTAATTTGCGCTGGGTAGAAATATTCCCCGTGGACCCCTGATCTCACCCCCATGAATCAGGCTGAAAATGGAGACTTGGCTCCAGCCTGAACTCTCTGCCCAGAGTGATTTGTCCCATGATGCTGCTAGCAGCACAGACCCTCTGCAGCTGCACCTGGGCATCTCCCAGAGCGGATAATGGTCCCAGAGACCGTCTCAGAGCCCCAGGGGCTCAGGTGTCTCCATCTAACGACTGCACCAGCCACCCCTCCCCCCACCTCGCTCTCATTAACCAGCCCTGGGTCAGACACGCTGGGAACTTTCACACCCAGACTCTGGAGACACTTTGGGTTCATCTACACAGCCCACGGCAGCGAGTCTCAGAACTGGGTGGACAGATTCAAGCTTGTGGGGCTCCCTCTTTGGCACTAAAAATAGCCGGGTAGACATTCAGGCTCAGGCTGGAGCTCAGGCTCGGAAGCCCAGGGTCGAGCCGGGTCTGCCCCTCCGCGCCGCGCGGGGGGACGGGGACGGGGGGGGGGATCCCAGCCGCGCCGCGGAAGCTGCGCCGGGGGGACGGGGGGACACGAGCCGCGCCGCGGGGGGGACGGGGACGGGGGGGGGATCCCAGCCGCGCCGCAGAAGCCGCGCCACGCCGCCGGGGGGCCCCGAGCCGCGCCGCCGGGGGGGACGGGGACGGGGGGACCCGAGCCGCGCCGCGGGGGGGGATCCCAGCCGCGCCGCGGAAGCCGCGCCGGGGGGGGGATCCCAGCCGCGCCGCGGAAGCCGCGCCAGGGGGACGGGTGGACCCGAGCCGCGCCACGCCGCCGGGGGCACCTGAGCCGCACCGCGCCGCCGGGGGGGCCGGGGGGACCCGAGCCGCGCCGCGCCGCAGGGGGAACGGGGGGACCCGAGCCGCGGGGGCCGCGCCGGAGGGGGGATCCCAGCCGCGCCGCGGAAGCCGCGCCGGGGGTGGGAGGGATCCCAGCCGCGCCGTGCCGCGGGGGGGACGGGAGCCCCGAGCCTCGGGGACCGGGACGGGCCGGAGCCGGGCAGCGGGGGCCGGGCTGGAGCCAAGCCGGGCCAGAGCCGCTGGGGCCTGCGGGATGGGCGCGCCTCCCCGGAGCCCTTCTCCCGCCCCCACCCCAGCTTACCTCGTGCTGCTGGCCCGCCCCTGCTTCATCTCAGACTTCTGAGATTCGCGGGAAGCAGGGGAGGGGGCGGGGCGTTCAGGGGAGGGGAGGAGGGGCCGGGGAAGTGAGCTGGGGGCGGGGCAGGGTTGATAGCTGCAGCGCGGGGCCCTCATGGCGCGGGGCCCAATTCAGCCGAATCGGCTGAATCGGCCTAAAGCCGGCCCTGCCCCCCCCCCGCCCGGCACCGCACCAGCTAGCACGGCTTCCTCTACCCCGACGCCACGGCCTCTGTTGGCTGGGCGCATCTGGGTATGTGTGTTGGCGGGGTGGGCACGTGGAATGCAGAGCGCGGGGGGCTGGCCAGGCCCAGCCAGTCCGTGGTGGGAGGCCGGCCTGTGTGGATTTAGCATTCCAGCCTCTGCCTTTCTCCTGCTCACTGGCAATTCCTGTTCATCCAATTAGCCAGAGACAAGGCCGGGTCTGTGCAGCGGCTGGGCTAATGACCCCCATGCACCCCCCCAGCCCATCTCTTCAGGGAGAGACCCGCTTGCAAATATGCCTCTCCGCTAAGAACCCCAGACAATAGCCCCTTGTACACACACACACCCCCAGCAGCCACCGAGCCCCAGTGATTTGCCTAATCAAGATATTTATGCAAATTAGTCCTCGTTAGGCCCCATGGGAAGGGAGAGGTTTTTAAGGGCGAAAAGGCCCGGCAAGCCGGGCATGGCACCTCTGCTCTGCCTGCATCCTGGGGTTGACAGCAAACCCATCTGCGGAGGCGATACCGGTTTTCAAGCGCCACCTTGTTCAGGGCCGGCTTTAGCAAGAGCGGGGCCCGATTCCTGGGGGCGGGGCTTGCAGCAAGCCCCGCCCCCAGGACCCGAGCCGCGCCGCCGGGGGGCCGGGGCCAGGGGGACCCGCGCCGCGCCACGGGGGGAATGGGGACGGGGGGACCCGAGCCGCGCCGCGGGGGGGACAGGGACGGGGGGACCCGAGCCGCGCCGCAGAAGCCGCGCCGGGGGGACGGGGGGACCCGAGCCTTGTAAGAACAGGACAAACCCCTGCCAGGGAGGGTCTAGGCCTTGTCCCAGCACGGGGCACTGGAGTAGACAACCTCTCGCGGTCCCTTCCAACCCTGCATTGCCATGAGTCTAGGTTACAGCTGTTCTGGGCTGGGCCCAGGGGGCTCTAAGTGTGGCGTATGGCACGTGGGAGAGTTAACACAGTTAATGACCCTGGCAGCTCAGAGTCCCTGCCAGTGGCCTGAGCTGGCACGTGTCTTGCTACCTGTACCCGGCTCAGCTGGGTGTTACTGGGCTGTGTGGACAGGTCTTAGGGTTGGCACCTGTCCAGGTTTTCCCAGGATCATCCCTTTGTTCAGGTCACTGTCCTGGGAAATCTGTGAGTCTGTCCAGGACATGACAAGGCCCGGTGTGTCAGTGGCTATAGCGGGGGGCAGCGGGGTGTCGGTGCCTGCACAGAGGGAATGGGGCAGCTTGAGAGCAGTGAGTGAGATGGGGAGCTCGGGGCCAGCAGGGCCCATTCACTACCACGCAGGTACGGGCTGTGGGGGTCACCGCTGGGGGCGTGCGGGGTAGATTTAGTGCCATGCCCTCCTTGGTGAAGTTGTGTGCCTGGGGCAGCCAAAGGGACAGGAGCCTACAGGGGCTGGTGCCCTCTCCCGGGGATGGGGACACAGTGCTCTGGGTGGGGGGACAGGTGCTGTATGTGCAGCAGAGGTGGCAACCCTAACAGGACCCCAACGGTGTTTGTGTAACTGTCCTGGGCTCCCTCCCAGCTCTGTGTGGTAGGACACCCTGGGGTGCATGGACACCTGGGCCAGTGCTGCTGTAATGTGTGCACACAGCCCCTGGAGCTGGAACTGCCGGGGAGCTGCCAGGCTCTCCCAGCATGCAACAGGACACACACTTGGTCAGGCAGCATAGTGGGAGCAAACACACACACGCACAGCTCAGCCATGGCTGTGAGGCAGGAAAGCTGTTGCGTGGGCACAATTTGTTGTAACTGGGTCAGGGGAGTGTCACAAGCCAGTTATAAAAATGTGTCTGCTCTTGCAGTGGGGACAGGGCCTTCCTCACCCCAAATCCACGGGGACACTGAACAGCTCCTGTCTGGGCATGTTATGCTAGAAGGAAATTGTGGGCTAAAGCCTTCTCTGATCGTGCTGCTGGGAAGAGAGCTTGGCAGTTCAGTTCAATTATGGCCAGATAAGAATGTCCATCCAACCCCCCCTCCTCGTCCCCTGACCACCCCCTCCTGAGACCCCCCCCACCCTAACTGCCCCTCCCAGAAACCCCCCACCCAACCCCCCTGCTCCCTGTCCCCTGACTGCCCCAAGCCCTATCCACCCCTCCACCTCCTGACAGACCCCGGGACTCCCACGCCCATCCAACCCTCCTGTTCCCCATCCCCTGACTGCCCCGAGCCCTATCTACCCCACGTCCCCTGACAGACCCCCCCAGGACTCCCACGCCCATCCAACCCCCCTCTTTCCCATCCCCTGACCGCCCCCCCCGAACCTCTGCCCCATCCAACTCCCCCTGTCCTCTGACCACGCCCCCAGGACTCCCTGTCCCTTATCCAAACCCCCGGCCCCAGCCACGGCTCCAGCCCCCTTACCATGCTGTTCAGCAGTGTCTCTGGCAGCTTTGTGGAGCCAGACATGCTGTCCCTCAAGAGCGCGCAGCCCTGCCTCCCAGAGCGCTGCCAGCGCATCGGCATAGCTCCAGGGGAGGGGTGAAGGCGGGAGAGGGGCTGGAGCTCAGGGGCCGGGCAGGACTATCCCAAGGACTGGATGTGGCCCACGGGCTGTAGTTTGCCCACCCCTGGCCTAGGTAGATGGGGAGTCCCCCAGCTAAGAATGGGTTTGAGATGCCTTTCTTTAGCTGGGTGCTCAGGTCAGCGTGAGCCAGGGAGTGAGGTGTGGATGGGCCCCTACATGCACCGCCTCTAAGATCAGCTCTTTCCCACTGGGAGTTGACCCCATACAGACTAACACGGCTACCCCCTGATACTTGACCCCATGGTGTGTCAGCCCTGGGGTACCAACACTGCTGGGAATGGAGGTCGCGTCATGTCTGCCAGTCACTGCTGAGCACAGCCTGAGCTAGAGCATCTTGTGTCCTAGAGTCAGGGCCGGCTCTAGGTTTTTTGCTGCCCCAAGCAAAAAAAATTTTGGCTGCCGCCCCCTCCCCCCACTGCACCCTCCTGCCACCCCAGCCCTGGGTTACTGGTAACTCGCTCCCAGGGCGGGTCATTCAGCAGGAATTTTGGATGTGCACAGAACACAGACAGGATTGGTTCCCATATGGTTACAGAACTGCAGTAAAGTGGAACAATTTTCAGCTTGTGTGATTGGAGGATATCTGGATGCATATTATAAGACTGTCCTCCATAAATGAGGAAAAGTTGAGGTGCCTTTATTATTCTTTTGTTCCACTCTTTGTTTCTATGGGGAATTTGCCAATGCAATATCACTGTCTTCCTTTTAAACAAATAAAACTAAAACTTAAAATAAAATAATAATAATAATTTCTGTATGTGCCCAGAGAGAGCTATGTTGGGCGCATTTCCAACCACTAAAAAATCAAGAACAATTAACTGTCACTGTCTTGTTCCCTGGGCCTTTTAGAGAATTCTCCACACCAGCTGCACTGGTGAGCTGCGGCTAGGATGCTGTAATAACACAAACACACTCAGGATTTTCACGGCTGGTCTGACACACATAAAGCAATGGCTGTTGAAAATAGCAATTCCTATTAACCACCGGGAAGCATTTCTTGCTCAATTTTATCCTACTTTTTCTACAGCAAGTTACAGTGGATCAGTATATTTGATTTGGGGGAAATGAAGTAACAGCTGCCCAAATTGAGCTTGAGCACTCCTGAATTTTGAGGGTGTTCAAATCTGGAAGGCAGGTGCTAGATTCCCTTTCTGAATATTAGCTAAATCTGGAAAGGAAAAGTCAATTTCTGCTTCCATGGCTCAGAAGTGGAAATCCTCCTAAGTGCCTGATACTGTATCTAAAGCTGCCCAGTCTAGCAGAGCCTCCCCTCCCTTACTTTTCATTTTAAATTCTAGTGGGATCCACATACCTCCCTTGCTAGGCTTCAGATAGAGAGGTGCAATGTCTATTTGCTGAGGGTGAGCACTCTATAATGTTTAGAGCAGGACACAAACGTTTAGTCATGGAAAAAAGAACAATGTTCTAAGTGCCCCATTGTTTCTGCAGTTATATTTCATTTCAGAAGCATTCGGGAATGATGAAATTCTCCTCTTCACAGGGGACCAGCACAAAGTCTAGCCACTTACATCCCATTTACAGCCTAAAAATGGGACTTAAGCAGGATTTCAGTTGGGTCTAGTTCTCACGCTGGCCTTCCAAATGGATGTACGTTTCCCACAGAGCTTCTCCAGTCTACTTTGGGTTTATTTAATTCAACACAGAAAATGTGGATATGTGCCTGTCAGTTTTACATCTCCCTGTTTAGGACCAATGCTAACACCAGCATAGCTAATTATTATTATTATACACAGACCATTTCTCTCAGTGTCAGAGAAGGTGGAGCAGATGTGCCAGACATTTTTTTTCAGAGCATTCACATTAATTTTAGATTTTAAGAAATTGAACTTTTAAAACCATGGACATTAAAAGTTAAGATTCAGCTTTAAGTAAAATCACTCAGAAGTTAAACTATTGCAAACCACTATTGCAAACCACATTTCGGGTCACCCAAACCAATGTCACTTGATCACCACAGTATTGAAAATGTTGCCCACATCTCTTTAGGATTAAACACACATCTCTGGTACTGAGTAGAATACTCTGACAGGAGACTGAACTCTTCTGGTGCTGGTGTCATAATCTGTTTTGGTACTGATCTGGCCCTCATTACCATCCCCTCTGGGCTCCTCACAACCTTTAGTGTATTTATCCTCACAACCCCTCTGGGAGGTAGAGCCCAACTACTATCCCCATTGTACAGATGGGGACCAGAGTCACAGAGGGACAGGTTTCCTAAAGGGATTGAGGCACCCAAAGACTCTGATAGGCACCTAGTAGGATTTTCAAAAGCAACTAGGCACCTAACTCCTATTGAAATCATTGGGAGTTTGGCAAGTGAATATGTCCAATTTAGGCACCTACACAGCTTTAATAATCTGTCCCTAAGTGACTCACCCAGATCCCACAGCATGTCTGTGGCACAGCAGGCTAGTTCTGTAACCACTGGACCATCCTGCCTCTCTAATCTCATTATCTCAGCCTGAGTATTTGCACATGAGGGTATGTGACCAACCCCACCTGTGGAGTCTGAACACAAACCTGGAGAGCCACCACCACCACCACCATTTGAGCTAACGCCCCAACTCCAGGAGATGCTCACATGTGTACGTGGGTTCTTGAGACTGGCTGTGCATCCTGAAAGAGCGCACACAGACTGTGGGGCAGGGAGTGGGGAATGGGATGCCTGGAATGTCCTTAAATGATCAAAAATGAGGTGGTGCAATTGGTTTTGTTCAAAATCTTGTGATATTTGTATCCAGTCTTGTCATGTATTGGGACCTGGCTCAGGAGTTGTGAGCGCTTGGTGTGGGCACTGCTGAATATGAGAGTGGTGTTCATTTACCTCTGAGCGCCTGCAGTTGAGTAGAAATGGCTTCCTGTTCCTGAATGTTCACATTTTCACTCCTAAAGAGAAGAGATTCTCAGCTGCTCAGTGCAGTAATGCTGCAGTGCATCGAACAGGAATGTCAGGGGAAATGACAATGGCAAATGCATGTACAGTACCTGTTTGATGTGCTTGCCTCCCCCTGAAAGGAGAAATGGGGAATTTGTCAATAACTTAAAAAACCAAGTGAAAAAATCACCTAGTGACCATTGCCCATGGATGTGCCACACAAAACCCCCTCCCCATCAGGGCAATCCCATTTCAGAAGGGTAAATTCTCAGCCATCTCTGCTTCCTTAGGTATTTATGAATTTCATTCATCTGAGCAAATAATGAAGCTTCTTTATTCACCCCTCTATGGCTACAGTTTGCTAAACCCACTGCCATGTACCTTTGTCAACCACAAAGGGTTACGCTTCTGTATGGAGCAGCATTAGCCAGAATAAGTGATAGATTCACAGCTGATACGGCCTGAAGAGGTCCATTCTGAACTTCTGGTCTGACCTCCTGTTTTTGAGCAGAGGCTAGAGAACCTCCCCCAGAGATTCCTGCAGCATCAGCTTGTGGCTGAGATAAAGCCTCCGAGAGATGCCCAGCAATGATTTAAAGACTCCAAGTCATGGGGAACCCACAACAACCTTTGGTAAGTTTTTCCAATGGTAAATCCCCCTCATGGTAACAAAAACAAAAACACCCCTACCTTGGACTCGTGGACAGCCTTTCCCATGGGAATCACAACGTGAGAGCAGTGAGCCGGGGATTCTTTGCTATCCTCACAAAAGGCTTTGACATCCTCCGTACAGAACCCTGCCAGTTCTTTGCCATGTTCCCCACAGACATTCTCTTCCCTTCCCCTTTGTCCTGGCTTTAACCCGCGTTTTTTGATCGCCTGTATTATGCTGCCCAGCAGTGCATCCTGACCCTCAACCTTACATTTCCCACTCCCTGGTGGAGCAGGTGTCTCCATGGCTGCTGGGCTCTCAGTCTGTCTGTCTCCTTCCCCAGCACTGTGTGTTCTGCTGTCACTGGTGGGTGGTGCCTGCTGCTGGCCTCTGCCCTGCTCCGTGCAAGGGGAGGTGAAGAGAAAGGAGGGGCCGGAGGGGAAAGAGGAGATGGAAAACAGAAAAAAGGGGATGAGGAACTGACTGGGAGAGGAGAAGGAATGACAGTTAGAAAGGGTGGGAAAGCAGCTCTGCTGGACACCCCGTCGCCAGTGAGCAGAGGCAGGGAGGGGTTTTAGCTCTGTGTTTGGCACGGGTGAGATGGACACTGGAACACTGCACCTGGTTCTAATGGCCGCATTTTGAAAAGGACGTTCAAAAAGAGTGGAGAGGGTGCAAAAAAGAGCCACAAATGTGAATCGAAGGCTGGAGAAAATGCCCTCCAGGGGCAGAATGAAAGCACTCAATCTGTTCGGTTTATCAAAAGGAAGAGTGAGAGGTGACTTGATCATGGTGTTTATGTGCCTTCGTGGGGAGAAAATCCTGGTCATTAAAGGACTCTGTAATCTAGTGGAGAAAGGCAGGACAAGAATCAATGGCTGGAAACTGAAGCCAGACAAATCCAAATGAGAAATAAAGCACAAGTTTTTAACAGTGCAGGTGATTAACAAATTCCAAAGGTGGTGGCTGCTCCATCCCTTAATGTCTCCCAGTCCAGACTGGTGCCTTTCTGGAAAGACAGGTTAGTCAAACACAAGTTATTGGGCTCAGTAACTAGATGAAATTCACTGGCCTGTGTTATAAAGGTCAGACTAAATCTAATGTTCCCTTTGGGTTTTAAAAACTAGGAATCTGTGAATTCCAGCAGGGCTAAGATCATCCGAGGCCTCAGTGCTGGAGAAACAGCATCAATAATGCTATACTGTGTAGGCTGTGGGTAAAGTGTGCTCATTGCCAGGATCTTTCCTGCAGGAGGACGATAGGGAAAAGAACCCATGAGTTTGAGGGTCTGAGACCAGCCTAGTGCTTCCAAGGGAACAATGAATGTTCCACTGTCCTCTGTTCACACTCACTTTCCATCCAATTTTGATTCTGGTTTCATATTTAGAATAAAACATTGACCATTACACCGTGACCTGAACCCACAAGAACACTCTCTTATTCAGTAGTGCTGGGGCCAGGTTTTCTCTGCTCCTAAGAACAGACAAATAAGTGTGTTAGCCAGAGGCGTAGCGAGCACCCTCCATACCCTCCGACCGGAGGGGGCCCCGCAAGGAAGGGGACCCCTAAAAGTGGCAAAATAAATACCGCATTCCAGTTTCTGCATTGTAAGGGGCCCCGCCCAGACATATGTTCAGAGGGGGCCATGTTCGGAGGGGGCCACGTTCTTTGTTGCTACAGCCCTGGTGTTAGCGCTCACACCCCACTTGGATTTATTGTTTCCTCATCCTCCCTGCACACAGTTGTGCTGGAAGTCTCTGTCACTCACGTTACATCTCTTGTGTAGATTGTGAGCTCCCTGGGCCAGGAACGTATCTTTGTTACACGTTGGTGACTGGGGTTCCTAGGCACTAGTATACCATTACTGATACTGATAACCATTAACAGCAACTGGGGGAATAAAGAAATGTTGTGGCCAGGCTGCCTCCTTCATCGCCAAGCCCACCTCAGAGTAATACAGCACCACTTGCCCCTACTTAATTCCCCAGAGAGGGGTCCCAGGGGGCCCAAGGCACAAATGTGGACAAGGGAGCTGACTTGGGTGAAAGAATGTATTAGAGGGAATTACTGAGCTCCTGAGGACAGATGGTTTCTTTAGCAAAGCTTTGATACGGTCTCCCACAGTATTGTTGCCACCAAGTTAAACAAGTATGGATTGGATGAATGGGCTATAAGGTGGATAGAGAGCTGGCTAGATCATTGGCCTCAACAGGTATTGATCAGCGGCTCGATGTCTAGTTGGTAACCGGTATCAAGCGGAGTGCCCCAGGGGTCGGTCCTGGGTCTGGTTCTGTTCAACATCTTCATTAATGATCTGGATGATGGGATGGATTGCACCCTCAGCAAGTTTGCAGATGACACTAAGATGGGGGAAGAGGTAGATATGCTGGAGGGTAGGGATAGGGTCCAGAGTGACCTAGACAAATTGGAGGATTGGGCCAAAAGAAATCTGATGAGGTTCAACAAGGACAAGTGCTGAGTCCTGCATTTAGGACAGAAGAATCCCGTGCACTGCTACAGGACAGGGACCAACCGGCTAAGCGGCAGTTCTGTAGAAAAGGATCTGAGGATTATAGTGGCCGAGAAGCTGGATATGAGTCAACAGTGTGTCCTTCTTGCCAAGAAGCCCATCGGCATATTGGGCTGCATTAATAGGAGCATTGCCAGCAGATCAAGGGAAGACATAATTCCCCTCTACTCAACACTGGTGAAGCCAGATCTGGCGTATTGCATCCAGTTTTGGGCCCCCTACAGAAACAATGTGGACAAGTTGGAGATAGTCCAGCGGAGGGCAATCAAAATTATTAGGGGGCTGGGGCACATGACTTACGAGGAGTGGCTGAGAGAACTGGGTTTGTTTAGTCTCAGAAGAGAAGAATGAGGGGGGATTTGATAGCAGCCTTCATTTACCTGAAGGGGGTTCCAAAGAGAATGGAGCTCGGCTGTTCTCAGTGGTGGCAGATGACAGAACAAGGAGCAATGGTCTCAAGTTGCAGCGGGGGAGGTCTAGGTTGGATATTAGGAAACACAATTTCACTAGGAAGGTGGTGAAGCACTGGAATGCATTATCTAGGGAGGTGGTAAAATCTCCTTCCTTTGAGGTTTTTAAGGCCGCCTTGACAAAGCCCTGGCTGGGATGATTCGGTTAGTGTTAGTCCTGCTTTGAGCAGGGGGTTGGACTAGATGACCTGCTGAGATCTCTTCCAAACCTATGATTCTATGATTTTACATCCATTGCAGCATATCAAGAGGAATAGGAGAGGGCAGGTAGCCATTAGCTCAGCTGAAATAGGGTCATAGATCTCCAGCTTTACCCACTGGACCTGCTGCCTCTACGTAACCCATTTCTAGTAAGGTTGAACCCCAAATGCACAAATACAGAGTGGGAATAATTGTTTTGGCAGCAGCACTGCCTGGAAGGATTTGGGAATTGTAGTGGATCACAACTTCAACATGAGTCAGCAATGCGATGCTGTTTCAAAAAAAGTAAATGCAATTTTAGGTTCCATTAACAGAGGAATAGCATGCAAGTCATGGGAGATAATAGTACCACTCTACTCAGTGCTGGTTAGGCCTCAGCTGGAGTAGTGTCCAGTTTTGGTCACCAATGTAAAGAAAGGATGTGGAGAAACTGGAAAGGATCCAGAGATGATCGAAGAGATGGAATGCAGCCATCCGAGCAAAGGCTGAAGGAACTGGGTATGTTTAGTTTAGAAAAGAAGAGATTGAGGGGGGACACGATAATCTTGAAATACTTGAAAGGCTGCCATAAAAAAGATGAAGAAAAGTTGCTCTCTTGCCACAGAAGGCAGGACAAGAGGCAATGGGTTCAAACTACAGCAGAACAGTTTTAGATTAAATCTCAGGAAAAGCTTCCTAACTGTAAGAACAATTGTGCAATGGAGCAGACTGCCAAGGGAACTCGTGGAAACTCCTTCACTGGAGGTTTTCAAAAGGAGGTTGGGTAGCCATCTGTCTCGTATGGTTTAGATACAACAAATCCTGTTCTCGGCAGGGGTTAGACTAGATGGCCCTTGTGGCCTCTTCTAACCCCGTTGTTCTATGATTCAATGATTGTAACCAAAAACACATGGTGACAGCACAGCCTGCCACACCCACACCAGCTGCCCCCCTCCCATCTCTTCCCCTGGACTCTGCTCTTCCTTACTCCTACTGAAAGTGGCAGCTGTCTAATAAGGACACACATGTTACAGCTCAGTATTAGCGCCTGTGCCCCCAGCACCACCCTGGGTTATTGTTACAGGGAGACATTGAGCTGAGCTCACAGAGTTCTGTCTTGTCTGTTAAATCTCCTCTGGGTTTCTGCCATCCTGCCCCTGAAAATGAAAATGTTGGAATGTAACAACAGCCCTGGGGCTGCTCCAAGTGACTCTGCAGAGACACTGCGAGTTCTATTGCTCCAGAGGCTGAAGTGCACAGCCCAGCCCAACCCAGGTGCCAGATAAGACGCAGGCTGCAGCTTTCAGCTTGAATGTGGCAAACCCCAAGGAACTGAAGAATAAGGAGCAAAGAGAAACTAACAATGTGATGTTATTGACTGTTCTTTTATGTGGCCACATTATTTTTTTCCCCAAAAATTGGCTCAGTCCGGTGAGAATGAGGGAGAAAAATAGCAATTCAAAATTAAGGGGAAAAGTTATCAAGACACCCTAATTAATGTCTAGCTCTGCCCACCATTCCCAGGGTATTCTCCCCTCCAGGGCCGGCTCTAACTTTTTTGCTGCCCCAAGCAGCAAAGAAAAGCGCCGCCCCACCCCGCCGAGCGCTGCCGGAGCCCGCCCCCCGCCCCCCGAGTGCCGCCGGAACCCCCCCCAAGCGACGCGCCCCGTGCCACCCCCCCGCCGAGCGCCGTGCCGCCGGAGCCCGCCCCCCCCCGCCGAGCGCTGCCGGAGCCCGCCCCCCCCCACCGAGCGCCGCCGGAACCCCCCCCAAGCGACGCGCCCTGCGCCGCCCCCCCCGCTGAGCGCTGTGCCACCGGAGCCCACCCCCCCCCCCCGAGCGCCACGCCCCGTGCCGCTCCCCCGCCGAGCGCCGCGCCGCCGGAGCCCACCCCCCCGCCGAGCGCCGCCGCAACCCCCCCCGAGCACTGCGCCCTGTGCTGCCCCCCCGCCGAGTGCTGCGCTGCCAGAGCCCACTCCCCCGCCGAGCGCCGCAGGAACCCCCCCCCAGCGCCGAGCCCCACGCCGCCCCTTACCAGGTGCCGCCCCAAGCATGTGCTTGGGTGCCTGGAGCCGGCCCTGCTCCCCTCCCTCCTCGTTTATGATCCTGCTGAGATGAGAAGCTTGGGTAACAGCAGCGGAAAGGTGCAGGAGGTGAGCGAGGGGTACAAAGGGTAACAATAAGCAGCAGTTTATTGAGCTGCAGAGGGGAGCCTCTGGGGTCAGAGTCTCCTTTTTTATTGCACATCATTGAACTATTATCTGACAGACAGGCCCTGAGTCAGGGTAACAGTGACGCTGAGCCTTTGTGTCCCAGAGCACACCAAGAGGGAACGATAATTAAACACTCTGCTGCCTGTGCTGACAGAGCTCAGGGGATCTGAGACCCTTCAGGTGTGGCTCTGAAGGGAGTTCCAGGGTAAGGTGCATAATTCTCTGCTCTGCTACAGACTCTCTGTGTGGCCTTAGGCAAGTCACTTAGACTCAGAATTTCCAAAGTATTTTGATGTCTAAAGATTCAGGTAAGTGCCTAGTGGAATTTTCAAATGTGCCTGGGCACTTAGCTTCCAATGGGAGTTAGGCACCTAGGTGCTTTTGAAAATCCCACTAGACACCTAACTACATTTTTAAGTGACTACTGACCTTCAAAAATTTGCGCCTTAGTCTCTGTGCCAGATTTGCAGAACTATTTAGGCTCCTAGAGGTGCCTGATTCCATGAATTCCCTTTAGCTCCTGCCCCTTCTGCACTCTTCCTGTACGCAGTCCATCAATGGCGCTTGCTGGCAGGAATGTCTATGTCAACAAGGGATTTCTACTGAATGTTATAAAATATTCCTGGGAAGCAACGTCTGACCATTTAGGCCCTGACCCAACAAGGTCCTTAAGTATGTGTATAACTTTCAGCATGCAAGTGTAAGCAGAGTCAGGATGAGCTCTACTCTGACATCTGGTGGTGAGTTGTGGAAAAGGACTTCAGAGGCTGATCTCGTTTGCACGGGTGCATCCACCCTGCCTAGCATGATGGGACTGCTTGCCCAAAACGTCACTTTGGCTGCTGTGGGATCCCCAGTCTCTTCGTTATTGGGGCAGGAGTAATAAAACGTTGTTATCATGGTTATGTTAATCAAGGACAGTAGAACTGTACTTGGCATTTTATGATGGAGGGACTCACCCTCAGCTTAGTAGCACTTGCTAGTCAGGGGATGTGGGTTCCAAAACCCAGAAAACTGAGAAAAAGAGGGGCCTAGGGTTCTTGGAGTTTTTTTTTTTTTTTTTTTTTTTTTTTTTTTTTTTTTTTTTTTTTTTTTTTTTGGGGGGGGGGTTTGCACCCTGTTAGGTGTTCGGTTATATGGTGTAGAGCTGATACATTGGTCTAAGTATTAGATTTTTTTTTTGAGCTAGTGGTGTACCAGCATTGAGATTGGCCTACTGCCACTTGAACTTACTAAAGAGCTAAAATCACTGAGAGCTGTGTTAAGGGGGGGCTAGAGGAGAAGTGAGAGGGATGACTAGTGGAGAGGAGTAGCTAGCAGGATGCCTAGTGGGGAGGTGATCAGGGCTAGCAGGATGGCTGGTGGAGTGGAGAGGCATGGCAATTGACTATTGACATGAGCAGCAGAGCACATAAGGTGCCCCCATACCTCCCCCCCTTTCCACCCAGGCTGGGAGGTAAACTCTGCAGATGAACTTCTGAACCCTGGGGGTGGGGGCTGCACTGACCAAGGACAGAAGCTGTGAGTGGAGTAACTGTTGGGTTGCTGGACTTCAGACCCTTAGGGGAAAAGGACACTGCCAAACTTACTTGGGGGTGGGTCTTTTGCTCATGGTTGGTGTTATGAATCCTGTTTGTGGTGTTTCCCCAATATAATGCAACATTGTTTCTTTCTGTTATTAAAAGGCTTTTGCTACACTCAGACTCCGTGCTTGTGAGAGGGGAAGTATTGCCTCTTCAAAGCACCCGGGGGGTGGTATGTAATTGTCCTAGGTCACTGGGTGGGGGCTTGAGCTGGTTTTGCATTGCGTTATTGGAACTGAACCCCTAGATACTGAACCCGGCACTTGTTGCTGCCAAATCTGTTGGGCAGAAGGGTTACATAAGCAACCCCACCAAAGCATTAATCACAAATATTTGTACCAAAAACCTGTTTCTAAGAGCTAAATTCAGCCAATCAAGTAACAGAAACAATCCCATGTGACCTGGGTGTCCAATCATAACTAACCCCTCAAAGATCAATGTATTTGACAAATGTATTTAGCAAATATTTTTGAACAACAAATAAATCTGAGAAAATTGTGATCAGTTTGTGGGCAGCTGACAAACAAGAACAGAAGCTGAGCTCACTGGACACATCACATGCTGCACATTATTCCCCCAGCTCTGCTTTCAGCCCTTCTTTCCTCTCTCTGCCGTCCCCCCAACCCTGGGTCTCGGTCTCTTGCCTTTTATTTATGCCTTTGTTCAGCCTGAAGAATTACTGGTGTTACTATTATTCCGTATTATTTCTGTAGCCCCCTCAGTGCTCTGGGTATGTTGCATGGTGCCTGCCCTGCGAGTTCCCAAGCGGGGCTGGGCTCAGGGGCTCACTAATGGGTGTATGGAAGGAGAAGTCTGAAGGCCCTGGGCAATAGGTCAGGGTGGGCGTCCCAGGCATGGAGGCAGGTGCAAAGATAAAAGGACATGGGGTGAGGGGTGGGCTAGGCAAGAGGCTGAGGTGGAGGTAACACATGGGGAGAGGGGTGAAGAGCTTCCTGGGCTCCCAGGTCCCATTCACCCATCCTGGGCCCCTCATTCACACAGCCCTGGGGCGGGGGTCTCCCTCCCCTTCCCCTGGCCCAGTTACCAACTCCCCTTCCCCAGCTCTCCCGACTCCCCATCCCCACCCCTCCTCCATCACGCTGGGGAGAGTTTCCCTGACACAGCTGAGCTGGCAGCACAAAGCAGCCCGTACAGCAGGGCCTGACATTCTCACTCTTGGCCCCTGTGGCTGTTTCACTCCTTGCCATGGGCAATGAGTCCCTAGGGCAGTAAATGACGGGACATTCCCTGTTGCTCACTGGCCCCATCGTACTCACTGGGGTCCTGGGCTCGGCTTTTCTTTGGGAGTCAGATCCTGCAGTTTTGGCCCTGAGGGGACTTGGGAATCCCCCCAAGCCAAGCCTGGAGCTGACCCCACTGGGGTTCTCTGGGGGACTATGGCAGAGGCTTCAAAATGAGGGGACCTAGGTCTCCTCCCCTAGAACATTCTGAAATCCCGCTGCAATTTTCTGAATTTGACACAATAATAAAAAAAAGTTGAGGCCAAAAAATTGTTAGTGCCCATGTGGGACCCTGTGTGGGGGAAGCAGCCTGTGGTGAGCTGGCCAAGTTGTTCTAGTGGAATTTTCAAAAGTGCCTTGGCACCTCACTTCCAAAGGGAGTTAGGCACCTAAGTGCTTTTGAAAATCCCACTAGATGTTGAACTACATCTTTATGTGACTACAGACCTTCTAAAATCTGCCCTTTAGTCTCTGTGCCAGATTTGCAAAGTTATGTAGGCTCCTAAAGATGCAGACAGGAGCCTAGTGGGACTTTCACATCTGCCTTATCAGCTGATCTGTATTTTTAAAAATAATGTAAACATAGACTGGAAACAGTAAGTGTTTAACAGTTTCCCTCTATTCCACAATATCATTGTCATAAGAAAATTCAGTGGGGGGTGGGGCTGCCTCGTGCCCAGCCTGAGTGGTGACTGCGGGGGAGAGGGAGGGGGGACAGGGTGTCACGACACTCACTGAAGCCCCAGCTGCTCAGGTCCAGGAAGCCCCCTCGCCTCTCTTGTGGTGGGTGACAGAAGGCTGTTGTCACATATGCGCCTCCTCCCCTGCTGCTGCCCCTCACCCTAGCGTCACTGGGGGTGGGGGATGGGACTGTCCCTTGCCAAACATGGGGCAGGAGAGGTGACTGCAGGCGGGGGCACGAATCCGACACTGACCCAAGCCCCAGCTGCTCAGGTCCGGACTCCAGGAAGCCCCCTCAGAATCAGAGTTGTCTCCCGACGGGTGCCGGGGGGGGCTGCCATCACATGTGCGCCTCCTCCTCTTCTCCCTCCACAGGCACAGCAGCTGCGTCAGCCTGCTGCCAGCGCCGGTCCCTTTGCTGTAGCCAGCAGCAGCTGGTGAGGAAGTGCTGCGCACAGCGGCTGGCAGGGCTGGGGGTTCTCTGGGGGAGGCGCGTGGGGGCACAGGTGGGGACAGGGCAGAGACCTGGCCCCCAACATTGGTGGGCCTAGGCCCTGGGCCCTGAATATTGCTGGAGAATGAGCACTATGGGCCCATATAACTTGTTGCCCTGCACAGCGTATTTATACAAGGTTTTCAGTTGCAGAAGTTGGGCCTGTATTTACTTACTTCTGAAAAACACCAAAAGTTAGATTCTGACTGTCTGGAGACATCAACTATTATAGAAACCACATCATAACATTTACTTTGCTGACTATATATGGGATTATAATTAAAATGGCATAGGGAAGATCCAAATGAGAACTGTAGCCGGTGTTCTTGCACATAGGTTGTTAAACCCTGGGACTTGCTGAGAGCAGATTTAATCGAGCTCTATCCAGTCCCACAGAAGCGATACCAGTATGTACTGACAGCTACAGATGATTTTTCAAAATAGGTAGAAGAATATCCACTTAGAACTCTGACAGCGCATGAGCTGGAGAAGACGACATGTAAAATTATATATCAACATGGCTGTGCAGAGCAGATACTGGCAGATCTAGGTTCTGGATTGAATAATGAGGTAACCGTTTACATTTGGTGTAATTTTCACTAGATGGTCAAGTACACAATCATGGCAGTGTGACGGGGGCTGTTAGCAGCTACAAACTCAGCCCATTGGAAGCCAGCACCCTGGTCACTGAGAACACCCAGGGCACCGGGTGCAGGGCCGGTGCTACCATTAAGGCGAACTAGGTGGTTGCCTAGGGCGCCAAGCTTTGGGGGCGCCAAAAAGCGGTGCCCCCAATTTCCTTCCCGCGGCAGCTCCCCAACCCCCCGGCCCGGGGAGCCGTGCGGCAGCTCCCCACCCCGGCTGTTTGGCGCCACAAGCCTGTCAGGGGAGGAGAGTTAGAGCAGGGCTGGCATGCTTGGGGAGGAGGCAGAGCAGAGGTGAGCTGGGGTGGCGAGCTGCCTCAGGGCTCCCTAGGCTAGGGGGGAGCTGCCGCTGGGGGGGCGCCTCAGAGTGGAGATGGGGCGGGGAGCTGCCACAGGGCTGGGGGGGCGCAAGGTGAAGTTTTGCCTAGGGCATTGTTATACCAATAGAATAAAAACCAGCAGGATCTTATTAAGAGGGATAAGGCAAAGATGCCACATTTATTGTAAATATAATGGTAAAGCAAATGATAAAAGTAAACAATATTGTTTGACTACTTATTCCTATCACTACTTATTCCTTATACACACATACATATATATGTATTCATTCACACAATCATTCATTCAAGTTCTGTATAGGTGTTATAGTTACCAGCCTAGAAGTTGCTCATGCCAAATTACTGGCCAGGTATCTTGGTCATGAGGATGGAGCCGAGTCTGAGTCAGATGCACCTGATGCTCCTGGAGGTTGGCAGCAGAACCAGAGACTCAAAATCCTCAGTCTTGAGAGTCCATTCTTATAGGAATTAATTCCTATGTTAGTCTATGGGAGCTGTTTCATCCTGCTGTTGCTGACTCAATCATCGGATAGCACATTCCTGGACACATTCCTGGTGGCTCCAAACTGTCCAAAGTTTGTGTTTCTCATCCTTCCAGGTGATGGGATGGAACCCAGTTTACCCTCCGGGTGGGGTTTTCTGGTCATCCACTTGACACATTCTTCGGCCAATGGATACTCCCTTTCTAGGCTGGCACCTCCCTAACCATTCATGTACATCAAGCATTCATCAACATACATTCCATATCTTAACCATATTTTAATTTACTGTCTCCACCACTTTCGGGGTGTGTGCTAATTCATTTGAGACTCCCGGCTCTTTAATCAGAGAGGGTGGGGGTCTGTTCCTAGGAGCCCTTGCTGTTACAATGAAGTGAAAGTCACTTAATGGATTATAGCGTTTGTTTACATTGTATCAATTACCTCAAGAACAAAGTCAATTAACTTGTTTGTAAGTTTTACATAGTGATAAAGTATCTTTCACAGGGCACATACAATAAATGGTTTCTACAGACAGTAGTTTACAAGTTTTAACAGAAGACCCAAGAGATTTTTGTACTTGGTGAAACTGTTGGATTTTAAAGTGTGGGGGACAAATTATTGGGGGGTCACTGTCACTTGGGGGAATCACTGTTAGTACCTTCTTTAATATCCCTACAGCGTGAAAATTCCTTGCACCAGCCCTGCCTGGGTGCAGTTAAAGTAGGAGGGACTGAGTAGTTTGGGTTTGGAAGGGCAGAGGGGATCACTTGCACCTGTAGGGAGCCCTGATGAGGTCACTAGCTCAGCGCTGAGAAGAAAGCAGCAGTATAAACGTCTGAACCAGGGAGCAGGAAGGGGGCTCCTCATAACTGCTGTTCTGTTGTGATGCACCATAAAAAGTCATAAAGACACTTGGTGGAGGTTCCTGTCAGACCACCTGCTGCTTCATTTACACAGAGGTCTGCCAGCCAGGGGTTGCAGGAACTGATGGGGGAGCCCATTCATAGTTAGAAATTTAAAAAATGAACATTACCTGCAATCTCTTCATGACACTTCATGCTGCAAATTGCGAGTGACAACACATTTTTATATCTTGTCAGATAGTAAACTGCACAGTGGACTGCACTCTCAGCAAGTTTTCAGATGACGCTAAACTGGGAGGAGTGGTAGATACGCTGGAGGGTAGGGATAGGATACATAGGAACCTAGACAAATTAGAGGATTGGGCCAAAAGAAACCTAATGAGGTTCAACAAGGAGAAGTGCAGAGTCCTGCACTTAGGACGGAAGAATCCCATGCACTGCTACAGACTAGGGACCGAATGGCTAGGCAGCAGTTCTGCAGAAAAGGACCTAGGGATTACAGTGGACGAGAAGCTGGATATGGGTCGACAGTGTGCCCTTGTTGCCAAGAAGACTAATGGCATTTGGGGCTGTATAAGTAGGGGCATTGCCAGCAGATCAAGGGATGTGATCATTCCCCTTTATTCAACATTGGTGAGGCCCATCTGGAGTACTGTGTCCAGTTTTGGGCCCCACACTACAAGAAGGATGTGGAAAAATTGGAAAGAGTCCAGCGGAGAGCAACAAAAATGATTAGGGGGCTGGAACACATGACTTATGAGGAAGCACTGGAATGGGTTACCTAGGGAGGTGGTGGAATCTCCTTCCTTAGAGGTTTTTAAGGTCAGGCTTGACAAAGCCCTGGCTGGGATGATTTAGTTGGGGATTGGTCCTGCTTTGAGCAGGGGGTTGGACTAGATGACCTCCTGAGGTCCCTTCCAACCCTGATATTCTATGATTCTATGATTCTAAAAACCATGTTGTATATTAACCTATTTGCCAACATATTTTCCTATGCAATAACACAATAAGATTGGATAAGAAACCACAGTAATTACACATAATTCAGTGAGAAATAGGGAAAGGAACGCAGAGATTTCTGAAGGAAATTTTAGGGGAAAATTATCAATTTTTAAATTAAAATGTCCCTGAGTTAAAAACTAGGAAAAACACATAGCTTCAGCAGCTCATGCCACCTAGACACCAGCAGACTGGATAAAACCACAAATGAATCCATCACAAGATAATTTCAGGGTATTTATTTTCGAATAATGAAGGTAAATTTAGGGCACACTGCCATGAATGGCATATTGTGAATAAATCTTCAAAACTGAATTATTACATTGAAAATGTTCCTAACGCATCACGTTTAAAACAAACAGTAGTCCTAGCAATGCCATGTGATGTGCCTCCCCTCAGACTCTGCTCAGTTAGCTCTTCAAGAAATTAGGTTCAATCGCTAATTTCAGGGTATTAGACCAATCAGTCACTGTTTTTACAGAGCATTCCAGAAGGTGGTGGACAGAACCCAGAGGAATTGTGATGAATTTCCTGGAGCAACTTTCTCTAAACCTCACATGACAACAAAAATATCACCTTTTCGACTGACTTATGGCCGAGAAGAAAGGTTCCCAATAAAGCTTCACCAAATTTCATGTTATGTGTCATTAAGTGCCAACGTTTTTAATATGATTACTTTAATTTGTGATGATTCAGTAAAGGAATACAACCTCTTCTTGATTTCTTTATCAAACTACATTTTTGTGTCCTTATAACCAAGAACATGAAGAGTACAGCAATACATTGAAATCAATAGTGGACACTGACAGTACATTGCCTGCAAATAATATTTCTAAAATAAAATAAACTAAAAAATGGAGATTGTAGAAGGGATTTCTATCTATAGGAAGATAGCATTTGTGGTCAGGGACCCTGTTTTGTTAATTGATGTGAGAAAAAGAAAGGAGGGTCATATCTTGATTACTGATTATATGTAGCTAGAAAGTTAAAAATCACATCAATTAATGCTGATGGAAGTTCAAAGAATATTATAAAATCTTGTGTGAGTTCACTTAAATATATTGCTTAATTAATTCTATCATTTTTCACCAATTAATTTTCAAAGATGTAGTGCAGGAGGTGGGTATATGTGCCCTGCCTTCCAGAGGGAACCAGTCAAGACAATCAAGAGACGGGGAGAGAGAGAGCAGCTGCACATGTGTGTAGTTGTGATGTTTATGACACATGTACATTGTAACTGAACAACCCAGTCTGACAATTTAATAGTTTATTTTGTTAAGATAAATATTTTGGATTTCTTGAAATGCCACAGTTGAAATACAAATGACGTTATTTAGAGAAGTTAAACTTCAATATAGATTTGAGGGAGGAATCAAAAAATAGATGTAAATAATTCCAATTCTAAAAATACGTTTAGATGCTTGTTTTTGAAATACTGTTGAAATGTAAATTAAAATGTTCTTGTATTTACACCTTGTTACAATAATATTTTCTAAATTAGAATAATCTTTTTTTTCTGTATTTTACATTGAGATTTCACAGGGGTAGAAAATTCTGATAGGAGTGAATGACCCCCATCCACCACCATCTGCTGCCCCTGGGGCAGGGAACAGGAAAGGTGAAGGCTGGGGGATGCCAGGTGTCCGGTTTTCGACTGGAACCTCCAATTGAAAGGGGAAAGTGGCAGTGTCCAGTCAGCACAAAAAGTCCAGTTGCTGCAGTAACTGGCCCCCACCACAGGGGGTGGGAAGAGCAGCAGCGCTGGGAAGGGACAGTCTGTGTCGCAGGGTCACTGTCAGGGACAGAGATTCCCTCCGGCCTGAGCTGGGATTGGGCAGATTATCAGGGGAGCCACGTTTGTACCCCCAGCACTGACCCAGGGACAGAAATAAGGGCGGAGAGTCCTGGAGAAGGTGTCAGTGAAAGTGAAGAGATGGGACCTGTCAGTAACATTGTAAAATGAGACCTCGCCCGCCTCATAGTCCAGGAAAATCCCGACCCGGCTGGGCCTGACGCTCACGGGGAGGGGGGTCAGGGGGTAGGTGAAGGCTTTGTATTTCCCATCCTCCAGCCGCAAGACCCAGTATCCTTTCCCGGGTGTGAATGTGACCCAGCTGTTCCTGCTCAGAGATTCCCTACAAACCCCCAGGTCCCACTCAGTCTTGTCTCTCACCTCCACCTCCCAGTAACGCCTCCTGCCCCCGAACCTCTCAGTGCCCAAGACAATGGGATATGTATCAAATCTCTCAGGATTGTTGGGCAGATTCTGTTGTGTGTCTCCGTGTCTCTCACGTTTCTGATCCTCAGAGAGGATGAGCCAGGGATTTGCCGTGTCTGGATCCAGAGTCACATCCACTGGGGAGAGAGTCGCAGAGTCAATGCTGGGGGCAGGGGCTGGGCACTGGGATCAAAGGGAAATTAACCTGTGTCCCCATCAATTGCAGGGGTGGGGGGTTGTTGCCTGGGGGGAGTCAGGGCCCATCTGCCTGTGAGGAGAAAATGAGGGGCAAAGGGGAGGAGAAGTAGGGAAGGGGAGGTGGGAAGGTGTCTATGGGGGTGGGGGAGGGGACAGGCAGATGCTCAGAAAGGAAAGGGGAGGGGTAGGTGACAGGAGTAGAGGGGGGAGAGGGGAGGGGCAGGCAGAAAGGCAATGCGGGGGCAAGAGGAACGGGCACCAGGAGGATGAAGGGGGGTGAAGGGAAGGGCAGGTTCCAGGGGGCTGCAGGGGGTGAGATGAGGGGTGGGCACCAGGGTAGAAGAAGGAGACAGACCCCAGGGGGCACAGGGAAGCAAGGGAAGTGGCAGGCACCAGGGGGCAGAGGGATGTGAGGGAATGGGGGGAGCTCCAATGGGGCAGGGGGAATCAAGGAGAGAGACTGGTATCAGGGGGTGAGGGGGGATGAGGAGTGGGACAGGTGCCAGGACTATGGGGAGGAGGGAATGGGCAGGCACCAGGGGGATGGAGTGATGCAGGAGCCTGGGGGCAGAGGGTCTGGCTAGGGCAGGGGCAGTCACCAGTGGGTGGAGGAGGGCAAGAGAAGGGGCAGGTGCCAGGAGTATGTGGAGGGGCAGTGAGCAAAGGAGCATGTACCAGGGGGCAGAATGGGGTGATGTGAGGGGCGAGCACTTGGGGGAGCTAAGGGGGAATGGGAGGGGCATTCATCAGGGCTGTATAGGATGCGTGAGAGGCAGGACTGGTGTCAAAGGAAAGAGAGATGAAGGGAGGGGTGGGCACCAGGGGTCCAAAGGGTGGGCTAGAGAAGGGGCGGGCGGCACTGGGGGATGGGGGGGAAGGGAAGGGGCTTGCACCAGGGGACACAAGGGGTGAACAGAGGGGCAGGTGCTAGGGAGGAAGAGGGGGAGTAGAAGGAG
The DNA here is from genome assembly GCF_027887155.1 of Malaclemys terrapin pileata. NCBI lineage: Eukaryota > Metazoa > Chordata > Testudines > Emydidae > Malaclemys > Malaclemys terrapin. Next base: position 39,341,249 of record NC_071517.1, on the reverse strand, counting down.
GGGCTGGAACCAGGGGAAAAGGAGGGGGTGGGAGAAGGTGCAGGTAACAAGGGGACAAAGAGGTATCAGGGGTAGGACAAGTGTCCGAGGGACATGGGGGGCAAGGGTTGTGGCAGACCCCAGGGGACAACAGTGGAGTGAGGGAAAGGGCAGTCATAAAGGAGGAAAGTGACACGAGGGGTGTGTGCCAGGAAGACAGAGGTGGGAGGAGGGAAGGGGTAATCACCAGGAGGGATGGGGGGAGATGAGAAGAGGGGAAGATGCAAGGAGGGGAGAGAGGAGAGGGGCAGGCACCAGGGGGAAGGGTGGGGGCAAGGAAGCAGTTGAGCACAAGGGGGGCAGAGGGAGAGTGAGGGGAGAGGTGGCACACAGAGGAGAGGGTGAGGGGAGAGGCAGACACCAAGGAGCCCAAAGGGGGACAAGGGAAGGGGTTTGCACCAGGCAGGTAGAGGGGGCAACAGAATGAGCGGGCACCATGGAGGTAGATGGGGGCAATGGTAGAGATTGGTCTCAGGGGGGCAGAGTAGGAATGGCCAAAGAGTTGTTCTGAACTATGACATGCTGAAGACTATGGGGGATTTAGAAAATTGGGGAATCAAACTCCTGGTCTCTTTATACTTCAGTAATGAGAATAAAATTATGGCCAAGGGCCTTGCAGATTTCCTTGTGGCAGCAGGGCCGGAAGTACCCCCACCTCACCCCGGCTGGAGAACAGAACCAAGTGTCAGCCATGGTCAAGCCTATCTTTGAATACAGGTTGGCTCTGAGGGTGGGAGGAAATGTATCAAGAGGGCTGGCCCTTTTAGGGGAGTCAGGGACCAGCCTACCTGTGACAGGCTCCTGTAAGGGAGAATGAGACAACCCAGACCAACCTGGAAGTAATTAAATCTCTAGGTGGCTGGTTGGCAGCGAAACAGCTAATGAGCCTGATAAAGGGTTACCAGGGATCAGCTGAAGGGATCCTAGGGACAGAAAGCTGCTGAGGAGAGGAGCTCCCAGGAGAGCTCACCAGAGCAAGGAGCCTGGAATGGGTGTTCCTAGAGCAGTGGTCCCCAAACTGTGGGTCGTGCCCCCCTAAAGGGTGTGGAGGAACATTTGGGGGGCATGGCAGGGCCTGGACCTGCCCCCATGGGTGGCGGGAAGGGAACCCCACCCAGCCCTGCTCTGCCCCCAGCTCCACTCTGACCCCACCCTAAGGCCCAGCTGCAGCTCCAGCCCCAACCATGGTTCCACCCCCAGCCGAAGCCCCTGGCTCCCAGTCCCAATTGTGGGTCCACTCCCAGCCATGGTCCCTGGCTCGTGGCCCAGCTCCCGACCGCAGCGCCTGGGGTGGGGGTGCAAACCAGGTAAGGGAGAACATGACCAAAACAGTTTGGGGACCACTGTCCTAGACAGAGGAGCTCCCCTAAGGGGGAGGAGCTGCCAGAGATGACAATGACAGCAGCAGCTGTAGCAGGACAGAACCCTGGAGAGCTGGCCCCGGCTGGAGAAAGTGGATGCAGAGAATAAAGGCACAGTCTGAAATGACCCCAGCTCCAGGAGGGAGGGCTGGAGTCATCTGATTCCACAATGGAAACTAATCCAACCTCAGCTCCAGGAAGGACTGAGGACTCCTGCCTGGAGGAGCTTGAGTGAGAGCTGGAGGCTGGAGCAGAGTGAGGGAAAAGATTTTATTTGGGGGTTTACTTGGACTCAGAGCAGACCCCAGCAGGGGACTTTTCTCTCAGATCTTTTAGACTGTGAGGCATAATTTAAGGAGTGCAGAAGATGGTAAACTGAGGCAAGTTGCTTGCCAAGACATCCTGAAATGGCTGAGAGTGGTACCTGAGGACGCTGCCCGATGTTGAGTCCACAAAACTGGAACCCATTTAACAGAATTGCTGCCCCTTCCCCATGCAAACAGAGCCGCTCTCTTCAGTCTTTCTGTGTGGGCCCCTTACTGCATCTGACCCCAACAGAGCCTGCATCACAGAGTGGGAACCTGGAGCGAACACAGCACAGGGTTTTGGGCACCCACCTGGCTTCCAGTATCCCTGTCCCAGCTCCCAGGCTGCTCCCCCTCCCCCACAGCCTCCAGCTCCCCCAGACCTCAGGCTGCCTCTGCCCTGTCCTGTTCCCTGGGGGGTGACCCAGGGCCCAGCATGGAGCCATCAGGGTCACTACAATACTGTCTACCACACCCAGAAGACAGGCACAGGAGGGCTCAGGGAGTGGCTGGCCCCACAATGGGACCCTCGTGCCCCCTCCCCCAATGTTTGCTGCTGCCCTTGCTGGGCATTGTCCGCACTTAGATCAGGAGCCCTGTGGGGCCGGCAGCCCCTTGTTCTTTCTCTGCAGCGCCTGGCTCACTCGTGGGTGCTATATCAATAATAACACTCACTGCCCAGCCCCTAAGGCAGGGATGGACAAACTTTTTGGCCCGAGGGCCACATCTGGGTTGCAAAACTGTGTGGAGGGCCGGGTAGGGAAGGCTGTGCCTCCCCAAATAGCCTGGCCCCCGCCTCCCATTCTGCTCCCTCCCACTTCCGGCCCCCAGACTGGTCCCCTCAGAATCCCCAACCTATTCAACCCCCTCCACTCCTTGTTCCCTGACCACCCCCTCCTGGGACTCGCCACCCCTAACCACCTCCTGGGGACCCCACCCCCTATCCAAAGCCCCCGTTCACGGACTGCCCCCCTCAGAATCCCTGACCCATCCAACTCCCCCCCTCATTCCTTGTCCCCTGACCGCCCCCTCCCGACCCTCATGACCCCTCAGGACCCCAACCCCCATCCAACCCCCACTGCTCCCTGTCCCCTGACTGCCCTGAACCCTATCCACACCCCCATCCCCTGACAGGCCCCCCAGGGCTCCCACGCTTATCCAATCCCCTCTTCCCTGTCCCCTGAGCCCCCTGCCCCTTATCCAACCCCTTGGCCAGGCCTCCTTACCATGCCGCTCCGAGCAGCGTGTCTGGTGCAAGCTGATACACAGCAACGCGCCATCCCCCAGCGTGGTGCCCGTGCAGCGTGCTGAGGCTCCAGTGGAGTGGGGAAGGTGGTAACGTGGCCGGGAGGAGCCTTCCCAGCCGAGAGCTCAGGCAGGCCGGACAGGAAGTGCCCACGGGACATAGTTTGCCCACCCCGCCCTAAGAGCTGCATGACAGCGTGGGGTCTCCCCCATTGCACATGGGGACCCTCGGGCATAGGGAGCCCTGGTTACTCTGCCCCACATATTCACCCAGTGACTCCCCCGAGGTGCCGACCCGGGTCCCTGGGGTCAGAGCGCAGGCAGTCGAGTGGCACTGATAGGCCGGGGATGCTGGGGTGGTGAAAGGAAAGGGTTAATCCCAGCGTGGTGGCAATTTGCTGCCTGGCCCTGGCTGGTCTCTGCCCTCTGGGTGCAGCACAGGGCGTGTGTCTCTCAGCAGGTCCCTGCCCACTCACCCGCCATTTGCCCCAGACACAGAGAACCCAGGTGCCAAGGGAAGGAGTCGCATTGGCTGTGGCATGTGCTGAGCTTGTGAGTGCAGTAGCAGAGGCAGCGGCAGAGAGAGGGGCTCAGCCATTGAGAGCAGCAGTGTCCCCACCCGCAGGGGAGGAGTCAGCGCTGGGACAACAGGCTGGGCTGGGTCAGGGGCTGGGAGCTCTGGCAGCGAGCGCGGTGCCAGCACCAAGAGCCCTGCTGGAAACCCTGGGCCTGGCCAGCCTGGAGCAGCCAGTGAGTGACTCAGGGCCTAAGACCCTGCCCAGGAAGGAGCTTCTGGGGGGTGACAGGAGGCTCCCCAGGGGCTGGTGATCCCCTAGAACGAGGCACTGAGGTGACTGGCTCAGGGTCCCAACAGGCTCAGGGGCCAGGGGTGGGGAATGGCCCAGAGCCCAGCCGTGTTCAGGGCCCAGTGGGCACAGACTGTGCTGGGCTGGGAGCAGCGAGCGGGGAGGGGAGCAGGGATGTGCTGGCTCCAGCCAGTCACAGAGAGGAAGCTGCTTCCCCCACAGCCTGGGGTTCCTGCTCCCTGGAGCCCTGAGATCCTGGCCCTGCAGCCGGCACCGACTGCGCAGCCTCCATCGGCCGGGACAGACACACCCAGCTTGGCCCCTTCCACTGCCCCCTGCTGGGGGTGGGGGGGAAGAGAGGAGCGGCGGGGGTGGGATGAAAGGGCCAGTTCAACAATCACAGACTGAGCTCACTGAGCCTTCCCAGTCCCCCTCTCCTCTGCCTTAGTTTCTTCTCTGTCCCCCCTCGCTGTCAGGTTTCTGCCATTGCCCCCGGTCTCCGCGCTGGGGTTGTGGGGAGGGGTTTGGATGGGGGCAGCTCACGCTCAGCCGTTGTGACAGGGTCACACTCTTGTGAGTGAGTCTAACTCACTGAGCAGCAAACCACTGACCCAACCTCACACTGGGCTGCACTCAGAGCAGACTAGGGGCCCGTAGGATTCAGCTTGTTACCCAGTAACACACGGCCCAGGTCAGACCACAGCAGCCAGACTCCTAGAGATGGAGCAGGGGTGGGGGGCTGCAGCAGCCAGGACACCTGGGAGAGGAACAGGGAGGTGTCCAGTGTGACTCACCGGGGCTCTTGCTTAGGGGGCCTGGCCCTGCAGAGACCTGTCACCAGCAGGGGCAGCTCCTCCTTGGGGGAGGGTGGAGTGAAGTCCCAGCAGGAATGTAACTGTTGTGCAGTGCAGCTGACACACTGTAGGGGGCAGCACCGCCTGCTGCCACTGGGGAATCCTGGAGGCTGCAATACACCAGGCTGCTACCAATGCCTGTGCCTCACTTAGCCTGCAGGCAGCACAGGGAGAGGCCCAGAGCAGGGCACAGAGGTGGCTGTGGGGCTGTTTCAGCTCATACGCACTGTGAGGTCTCGGGGGGCTTGGTGATGCAGGGATCCCAGAGGTAACATGGAATAATGGGGAGCCCAGCGCTGGCCCTGGGGAGATGGTTCCCCCCAACCCCCACAGATCTCACTGCCAGAATGTTTCTCTTGAGACTCAGCCTCACTTTCCCCTTTGTTAATTTCTCCCCATCGCCCCTGCTCTTTTTGCCCCTAAATTCTTTATGTACAGAAAAAGAAACAATAGAAACCCCCCCCCCCCAATGGTGGCCACAGAAAATACTGACTCTAGGACCAATTCTCAATACACATCTCACACTTCCCTTGAGACCTCCTGTTCTCAGTCATATCTCTGACCACAGTCCTGCATATCTGGATGGGTCCCTCCACAGTTGGGATGAGCAAATCCCCTCATGCAGCCCCCGCCCCCCCACCAGCTAGGATGGGGGACTCTGGAAAGTGTGGAGGATGCAGCCACATTAACACTGTCCTCCCCCTTCCTCAGACACAGTTGGTGGGGACAGAAATGAGGACACCCCAGTAGGGGATTCATACAGGATTTCATGCAAGGCAAATGTCCTGCTTGGATTGGACTTAACTTTACAACCCCTGCAATGAAGTGGACCTGAGTGGATGGCTCCCCATTAAATCAAACACTTTGCATCTTTCCCCATGTTAAATACATCTGAAGACTCTATAGTCTATTACACAAGCATGGCAGTGTGACAGGGGCTGTTAGCAGCTACAAACTGAGCCCTTTGGAAGCCAGCACCCTGGTCACTGAGAACACCCAGGGCACTGAGTGCAGTTAGAGGAGGAGGGACTGAGTAGTTTGGGTTTGGAAGGGCAGAGGGGATCACTAGCACCTGTGGGGAGCCTGATGAGGTCACTAGCTCAGCACTGAGAAGAAAGCAGCAATGTAAAAGGCTGAACCAGGGAGCAGGAAGGGGGCTCCTCGTAACTGCTGCTATGTTGTGATGCACCATAAAAAGTCATAAAGACACTTGGTGGAGGTTCCTGTCAGACCGCCTGCTGCTTCATTCACACAGAGCTCTGCCAGCCAGGGGTTGCAGGAACTGATGGGGGAGCCCATTCAGAGTTAGAAATTTAAAAATGAACATTGCCTGCAATCTCTTCATGACACTTCATGCTGTACATTGTGAGTGACAACACATTTTTATGTCTTGTCAGATACTAAAAACCATGTTGTATATTAACCTATTTGCCAACATATTTCCCCATGTAATAACACAATAAGATTGGATGAGAAAGCACAGTAATTACACATAATTCAGTGAGAAATAGGGAAAGGAACGCAGATATTTCTGAAGGAAATTTTAGGGGAAAATTATTTATTTTTAGATTAAAATTTCCCTGTGTTAAAAACTAGGAAGAACACATAGCTTCAGCAGCCCATGCCACATAGACACCAGCAGACTGGATAAAAACCACAAATGAATCCATCAAAAGATAATTTTAGGGTATTTATTTTCAAATAATCAAGGTAAGTTTAGGGCACACTGCCATGAACGGCATATTGTGAATAAATCTTCAAAACTGAATAATTACATTGCAAATGTTCATAACGCATCAAGTTTAAAACAAAAAGTAGTCCTAGCAATGCCATGTGATGTGCCTCCCCTCAGACTCTGCTCAGCTAGATCTTCAAGACATTAGGTTCAATTACTAATTTCAAGGAATTAGACCAATCGGTCACTATTTTTACAGAGCATTAGAGAAGGTGGTAGACAGAACCCAGAGAAATTGTGATGAATTTCCTGGAGCAACTTTCTTTTCTTTGTACTCTAAACCTCACATGACAACAAAAATATTACCATTTGGACTGATTTATGGGCGAGAAGAAAAGTTTTCCAAAAAGCTTAACCAGATTTCATGTTATGTGTCATTAAGTGGCGGCGTCTTTAATACAATTAAGTGAATTTGTGATGATTCAGTAAAGGAATACAACCCCTTCTCTATTTCTTTATCAAAGTACATGTCTTGTGTCCTTATAACCAAGAACGTGAAGAGCCCGGCAGTACATTGAAATCAACAGTGCACAGTGACAGTCCATTGCCTGCAAATAATATTTCTAAAGAAAAATAAACTAAAAACTGGAGATTGTAGAAGAGATTTCTATCTATAGGAAGATAGCATTTGAGGTTGGGGACCGTGTTTTGTTAATTGATGTAAGAAAAACAAAGGAAGCGTCATATCTTGATTACCTATTATATGTGACTAGAAAGTTAAAAATCACATGAATTAATACTGACAGAAATCCAAAGATTATTATATAATCTTGTGTGAGTTAACTTAAATATATTGCTTAATTAATTTTATCATTTTTTCAACTATTCATTTTCAAAGTTGTACTGCAGGAGGTGGGTGTATGTACCCTGCCTTCCAGAGAGAACCAGTCAAGACAATAAAGAGAGAGGGAGAGAGAACAGAGAGCAGCTGCACATGTGTGTAGTTGTGATGTTTATGACACATGTACATTGTAACTGAACAACCCAGTCTGACAATTTAATAGTTTATTTTGTTAAGATAAATATTTTGGATTTCTTGAAATTTCACAATTGAAATACAAATGACGTTATTTAGAGAAGTTAAACTTCAGTATAGATTTGAGGGAAGAATTAAAAAATAAAGGGAAAAAATTCCATTTCTAAAAATATATTTAGATCTTTGTTTTTGAAGTACTATTGAAATGTAAATTAAAATGTTCTTGTATTTACACCTTGTTACAATAATATTTTCTAAATTAGAATAATCTTTTTTCTTTCATGTTTTACACTGAGATTTCACAGGGGTAGAAAAGTCTGACAGGAGTGAATGACCCCATCCACCACCATCTGCTACTCCTGGGGCAGGGGACGGGGAAGGTGAGGGCTGGGGGGGTTCCCAGGTGTCTCGTTTTCAACTAGAGCCTCCAGTTGAAAAGGGAAACTGGAGGTCAGCGTCCGGTCAGCACAGAAAGTCCAGTTGCTGCAGTAACTGGCCCCCACTACTGGGGGTGGGAAGAGCAGCAGGGCTGGGAGGGGACAGTCTGTGGCGCGGGGTCACTGTCAGGGACAGAGATTCCCTCCGGCCTGAACTGGGACCGGGCAGATTATCAGGGGAGCCGCGTTTTCACCCTCATCATTGAGACCAGGATAGAAATAAGGGCGGAGCGTCCCGGAGAAGGTGCCAGTGAAAGTGAAGAGATGGGACCTGTCAGTCACATTGTAAAACGAGACCTCGCCGGCCTCATAGTCCAGGAAAATCCCCACCCGGCTGGGCCTGACGCTCACGGGGAGGGGGGTCCAGGGGTAGGTGGAGGCTGAGTATTTATCCCCATTCCTCAAAGTCACGGCCCAGTAACCCTGTTTGGTTGTTAGTGTGACCGGCCCCTTCCTGCTCACAGATTCCCTACAAACCCCCAGGTCCCAGTCTGTCTTGTCTCCCACCTCCACCTCCCAGTAACGCCTCCCGCCCGCAAACCCAGCAGCGCCCAGGGCAATGGCATATTTATCAAATCTCTCAGGGTTGTCGGGCAGATCCTGGCGTTTGTCTCCAAGTCTCACATGTTTCCGATCCTCAGACAGGACGAGCCAGCGATGAGCCGTGTCTGGATCCAGAGTCACGTCCACTGGGGAGAGAGTCACAGAGTCAGTGCCGGGGGCAGGGGCTGGTCACTGAGATCAAAGGGAAATTAACCTGCATCCCTGTTAATTGCTGGGGGTGGTTGTTGCCCGAGGGGAGTCAGGGCCCTCTGCCTGTGAGGAGACAATGAGGGGGAAAGGGCAGGAGGACAGGGGGAAGGGTGAGAAGGTATCAGTGGGGGCAGGGAGGGTCAGGTTGATGCTGGGTGAGGAAAGGGGAGGGGGGGTGACAGGAGAAGGGGGAGGGGCAGGCACAAGGACAAAGGGGGGGAAGAGGAGCAGGCACTTAGAGGACAGAGGGGGGGATAGGCAGGTCCCAGGGGGTGAGGGGAGGGGTGGGCACCAGGTGAGAAGAAGGGGATGGACCCCAGGGGGCACAGGGAAGCAAGGGAAGGGACAGGCACCAGGAGGCAGAGGGGTGTGAGGGAGTGTGGGAGCTCCAATGGGGCAGGGGAAATCAAGGGTGCAGTGGGCTACCAGGGGGTGAGATGATGAGGAGTGGGGCAGGTGGAACCATGGTGGGGAGAGCGAATGAGCAGGCACTGGTGCCAAATGGGCAGAACGGGGGTGAGGGAGCAGGTGAGCAGAAGCGGGGTAGAGAGAGGGGTGTGGAGAAGGGCAGGCCCTAGGGGGGCAGAGGGGTGTGAAGGGAGATGTGGGCACCAGGGGGGTAGAGGGAGGATGAAGGGAGGGGTGGGGCAGTGCTGAGGTGAGGGGAAGGGCTGAGACCAGGGGTCCCAAAGAGGGGTGAAGGAAGGGACTTACATCAGGCAGGCACAGGGGGCAAAGGAAACAGCAGGCACCAGAGGGGCAGATGGGGCAAGGGTAGAGCTGGGACTTGGGGCAGAGGAGGAGCTGGAACCAGAGGACTGGAGGGGTAGTGAGGGGCACAGGTGTCATGGAGGGCAACAAAAATGATTAGGGGTCTGGAGCACATGACTTATGAGGAGAGGCTGAGGGAACTGGGATTGTTTAGTCTCCAGAAGAGAAGAATGAGGGGGGATTTGATAGCAGCCTTCAACTATCTGAAGGGGGGTCCCAAGAGGATGGAGCTCGGCTGTTCTCAGTGGTGGCAGACGACAGAACAAGGAGCAATGGTCTCAAGTTGCAGTGGGGGAGGTCCAGGTTGGATATCAGGAAAAACTATTTCACTAGGAGGGTGGTGAAACACTGGAATGCGTTACCTAGGGAGGTGGTGGAGTCTCCTTTCTTGGAGGTTTTTAAGGCCCAGCTTGACAAAGCCCTGGCTGGGATGATTTAGCTGGGAATTGGTCCTGCTTTGAGCAGGGGGTTGGACTAGATGACCTCTTGAGGTCCCTTCCAACTCTGATATTCTATGATTCTATGGAGCCAGAGGATGAGGGGAGGAGCAGCGGTGACATGGAAAGAGAAGGTGGCATGCGTGATGGTGGCAGAGGGGCAAGGCGAGAGCAGGGTCAGTGGGGAAAGGGTGGTGAGGGGGTGGGCACCAGGGAGGAAGGGGCCAAGGGGAGGGTCAGGTGTTGGGGGAAAGAAAGGAAGGGGAAAGCACCAGGAGGGTGAGACAGGTAAGGGAAAGGGCAGGTGCCAGTGGGATTAAGGGGGTTGAGCAGAAGGGCTCACAGGGAGGGCAGAGGAGGGGAGGAACAAGTATCAGGGGGCAGAGAGGGGTGAGAGGCAGGGCAGGTGGGTAGAGGGAGGTGTTAGGAGAAGGGATTGGGGAGAGGCAGGTGCCAGGGGATCAGAGTGGGGCTAGAGGAGGGATGGGCACAGGGAGGTGAGGGAAGGGGTGGGTGCCAGGGGTCAGAGAGGGTGGGGAGAGGGACAGGTGCTTGGAGGGCTGAAGGGAGTAAGAAGGGCGGAAGCCAGGACAGCAAAGGATGGTGACGGGGTGGGGTGGCCATCAGGGGGCAGAGGGGGGCGAGGGGAGGGGTGGGAGACATGGCAGCAGATAAGGGAAAGGGGAAAAGTGGATACCAGGACATAGCAGGAGTGTGAAGTGATGGGTAGGCTCCAGGGTGAAGAGGATGTTTGGGGGAGGGGGCAGGTGCCAGGAGGGCAGGGGGAGAAGGAAGGGGTGAGTTCCAGCAGGGCAGAGGTGGGTAGAGGGCAGGGGCATGTGCCAGGGAGGCAAAGTGGAGGCAGAGGGGCAGGGGCCCAGGAGAGCAGAAATCGGGGGAGAAGAAAGGGAGGGATGTGGGTGAGGGGTCAGAATAGACCCAGGGTCCAGGTAAGGGAGGGGAAGGAGCCAGAGAGTGGTGAGGGAGGGGTAGGCCCCAGGGAATCTCTCTTGCTTTGGTGTCACGTGTGGTTGGTTTCTCGCTCAGAGCAGGTCGGTGCTGTCCCCACACACACTGGGGGTGCAGCCCTGCCCCAGGGTGAGCTGCTGGGACTCTCCATGCTGGCGGGCCCCACCTTCCAGCCAGGCAAACACCACAGCCAGCCCCTCCCCCATGGGGGCAGTTGTCTGGATTGCGCTCACTGGGGGGGCAGTACAGTGGAAGATTCTGAGGGGGTATAAATGCGCACTAATGGGCTGTTTCTAATGAGGCCAGGGCAGTGGGGAGGGAGCATTTCCCCACTTCCTGCCCCCTCCATCTGGGAGAAGCTGCACCGTGGACCAGTCCCAGTTCACACCCGCACAGCACGTCTGCACTAGGGGTTTGCACCAGTGCAGCTACATCAGTGCAAGGAAACCCTGGCAGACATGGCTTGAGACACTAGTGTGCCAGGGGCCGTAACCCCTCCCATCACTGGGGTTATGGATCAATAATTACAGGGCCACTGGAGCAGGGGAGCTGGACTCTGGGCTCCCAGGTCGGGGCCTGACCCCATGGGCTGCAGAGTCATTCTCACTCCCACACTCTGGCCCAGTGCCCATGGCAGTGTTTAGACACTGGGGATGTCATCAGACACCTGGAGCCCAGCGGTTTGAGCCCTCGTGACATCACCTGGGGGGATTGAACCTGGGGTTCCCAGGTGAGGGCCCAGCCACTGGGCTAAAGGCTAGAAGGGAAGAAGCAGCACCTTTTTCTGTTCATTGAAACTTGACAGCAAACGCAAATAGTTTCTGTTGACTCGAAATATAATTTTGCAGCAAATAAACTATTTGTCCAAAACATTTCACCCAGCTCCACTGCAAACCTGTCTGAGCAACTTAGGAGCCCCAATCCCAGTGACCTGCAGTGAGTGACTGTCAACACCCCCAGAAATGCACAGGTATGGGCAGGGCAGGTTCAGGACATCAGCTATGAAACACTCCAGAGCTGCTGTTAAATTTGCTCTTGGCAGACAAATGCCCCCTGAGGCCCTGATCTCACCCCCATAAATCAGGCTGAAAATGGAGACTCGGCTCCAGCCTGAACTCTCTGCCCAGAGCGACTGTCCCATGGTGGATAATGGTCACAGAGACCATCTCAGAGCCCCAGGGGCTCAAGTGTCTCCATTTAACACCTGCGCCACCCACCCCCCCTCGCTCTCATTAACCAGCCCTGGGTCAGACACGCTGGGAACTTTCACACCCAGACTCTGGAGACACTTTGGGTTCATCTGCACAGCCCACAGCAACGAGTCTTGGAACGGGGTGGACAGATTCAGGCTTGCGGGGCTCCCTCTTTGGCACTGCCCTCCCATTAGTAAAAGTGATGGGGCCATGGCCCCCTTCCCCCTTCTTCCAGTGCCCCTTACTCACTCCCTCAACCCCAGGGAGGAGAAGGGCCTTGGGGCAGTGTCAGTGAGTTCAGTGCTGGGGGTACGAGTGGGGTTTACACCCCAGCTGCTGGAACTCTGTGTATCGAGGGTACAAGGACATCACAGCGGCCGTGTGAGCCCCCCTGTCTTGCCAACGTGGCTCAGCCCTGACTCCTGCTGGAGCCTCTCCCTGGGGAGGAACCGTCCCTGAGGCCCATTCAGGCCTTGACCTCCCTGCGGAGGTGGCCGGTGAGGCTGCCGTTAAAGTGAGTTACGATGTGAACTCCTGTCCTCTGGGAACCGGACTCTGAGTCTGGGCTGAGATCAGTGACTGGGGAGTGAAAGACCCCAGCTCCCCTCACTGCACCCCTGAGCCAGCCCAGCGCCGCCAGCCATTCAGTGCAGGAACAGTGATGCTCACACTTGGTGACACAGCCAGTGCCCCCAGCGAGCAGGGCGAGGGTCTGTCCAAGGAGCAATGGGCACAATCTGCAGCAAGGGAGACTGAGGCTGGAGATGAGGAAACACTTTCTAACTCTCAGGGCAGTGACGCTCTGGACCCGGCTCCAAGGGAGGTTGTGGGATCCCCGTCACTGGAGGTTTGTAAGAACAGGTTGGACAAATCCCTGCCAGGGATAGTCTAGGCCCTGACCCAGCGTGGGGGGGCTGGACTAGGTGACCTCTCGAGGTCCCTTCCAGCTCCACATTGCTATAATTCTAGGTTACAGCTGTTCCTGGAGCTGGGCCCAGGGGGCTCTAAGCCTGGTGTGTGGCACATGACAGAGTTAACATGTTAGTGACCATGGCAGCTGGCAGCTCAGCATCCCTGCCAGGGGCCTGGGCTGGCACATGGCTGCCTGTACCCAGCTGAGCAGGGTGTTACTGGGCCGTGTGGACAGGACCTAGGGTTGGCACCTGTCCATAGGGTTGCCAGGCGTCCAGTTTTCAATGGGAACACCCGGTTGAAAAGGGACCCTGGCAGCCGCTTCCTGGGAGCTGTAGTAAGTGCTGTTGGGACACTGCACCCCCTCATGCACTTCCTCCCACACCCCAACCCCCTGCCCCAGCCCGGAGCCCCCTCCTTCACCCCAAGTCCCTCATCCCCAGCCTCACTCCAGAGCCCACACCCCCAGGCAGAGCCCGCACACCCTCCCGCACTTTGAACCCCTCAGCCCCAACCCCCCTCCCGCACCTCAAACCCTTGCCCCAGCCCAGTGAAAGTGACTGAGGGTGGGGGAGAGCGAGTGATGGAGGGAGGGGGGATGGAGTGGGCTTCAGAGAAGGGCAAGGGCAAGGCCTCAGGGCAGGGGCAGGGCAGGTTTTCAGGTGTTCAGTTTTGTGAGATTAGAAAGTTGGCAACCCGACCTGTCCAGGTTTTCCCAGGATTGTCCCTTTGTCTATGTTTCTCTCCTGGGAAATCTGTGAGTCTGCCCAGGACATTACAAGTCCCAGGTGTGTCATTGGCTGTAGCGGGGGAGCTGCGGGGTAGTGGTGACTACCTAGAGGGAGCTCTGGGTCCAGAGTGCCTGGGAGCTGCAGAGACGGGGCAGCTTGGAGCAGTGAGTGAGATCGGGAGCTCAGGGCCAGCAGGGCCCAGTCACCACTGTGCAGGTACCAGCTGTGGGGGTTACGGCTGGGGGCAGCGGGGTAGATCTGGCGCCATGTCCTGCTTGATGAGGTTGGTACTTGGGGCAGCCCAGGAGCAGGAGCCTGTGGTGTCTGGTGCCCTCTCCTGGGATTCGGATGGGGAGACAGTGTCCCGGTGCAACAGGTGGTGTATATGAAGCAGGCAGATTTCCTGTTTTGTTGCACCTCAGAGATGGTGACCCTAACAGGACCCCCAATGGTGTTTGTGTAACTGCTCTGGGTGCCCCCCTCCCTCCCAGCTCTCTGCGGGATGATACCCTGGAGTGCATGGATCCCTGGGCCAGTGGTGCTGCAATGTGTGTGCATGGCCCCTGGAGCTGCCCAGACTCTCCCAGCATGCGCCAGGGCACACACACTGTCAGGCTGCATGCTGGGTACAAAAACATACCCTGCTCAGCCACGGCTGAGAGGCAGAAAAGCTGTTGCGTGGGCACAATTTGTTGTAACTGCATCAGGGGAGTGTCACAAGCTGGTTATAAAACCCTGTCTGCCCTTGCAGTGGGGACAGGGCCTCCCTCCCCCCAAATCCAGACACTGAACAGCTCCTGTCTGGGCCTGTTACACTAGAAGGAAATTGTGGGCTAAAGCCCGGTCTGAGCATAGAAACCCTGCTGCTGGGAAGAGAGCTGAGCAGTTCAATGCAACTGATGGCCAGATAAGAATGTCCATCCAGCAGAGCCCAGGTACCACCCGGGAAAGGTGACACCAGGGGGCAGGTTTCTTTGCATCAGTTTCCACCAGAAAGGTTGCTGGGGAGAGACCTGCCCTGGAGCTGCTCTGTTCAGGAAATAAAGACCAGGGATCGAGGAGTGAAGAGGAGCTATTGGAACAAACTGACAAACTAAAGAGCCAGCAGCCACCAAGAGAGCTTAGATCCCTGCAAGATGGCAAATCCCAGGAGCTCTCAAATGACATCACATGATATGGCTGAACTGCTAACAATAATATGCATCTCTCATTAAAATCAGCTACACTTCTGGAGAATCGGAGGGTTGGGAATGTTGTAGCCAACTTTAAAATTTTGGTAGGAGTAATCCTGAGAACTACAGCCCAGTGAGCCTTACGGCAGTGACTGCTAAACTAGTTGAAACTAAAACAGAATTCTAAAACAGCTCTATGAGAATGATAGGATAAGGTCTGACTAGCAGAGCTGGAAAGGAAACCTGTGTCCCACTAATCTATTAAATTGCTTTAAGTAGGTCAGTAAAATCGTGCACAAAGGAGAACCCATTGGCATAACTGATGTGGACTTTCAAAGAGCCTTTAACAAAGTTCCTCACAAAAAGGTTATTAAGGAAACTAAGTCATCATGGGGTGAGGTGTAAATTATTGTCCTGGAAAACTGAAAAGCAGCAAATTTCAAACTGTAAGAGGAAATGACCTCTCAAGGTCCCTTCCAGTCCTATGATTGGATGATTCTATGAAATACTGTTTTATAGGATGCATAATTAGTCTGTGGAACAACTTGCCACAAGATAGCATTGAAACCATGAGTTTAGCAGGAGTAAAACAAAAGATATTTAGATTGACAATGAGAACATACAAATTTATACTGGGTAGGGTTAAAACAAAAACTGACAAGCAAAGAAAAAACCCAAATGGACAAAGGATTCAAAAAAGGCCCAGGCAGTGATATGGGAATGTGAATCTCCAGACTTATCACAGTTCTCAAAAAATGCAAGCATTCTAGAGGGCAGAGAAACCCCCTCCTGCTTCAGGGCACAAGCCAATTGTTAACTGACGGGGGTCAGGAGGAAACTTTCCCTGGGGGCAGTTTAGTCTGTCATCAGCCACTAGGGGGTTTCTTGCTCCTTGTGAAGCAGCTACTGCTTCTGTTTTAGAGCCCGATTCAGTGAAACACTTAAGCACACACTGAATAGGGATGTACTGACTCGTGGGCTTAAAGTGCAACATGTGTTTAACTACCCTGCTGAATTGGGGCCCTAGTGAACATACACTAAAGGCCTGTTTAGATAATTATCCCCAAATAAAACAACTACTTTGAGGTTAAAGTTTTTATGAAAATCAACTATTATTTTTGGTTGAGGGAAGTGAGGCCCCACACCTAACTCAATGGCGTTTCTATCTGTCTGTCTGTCCATCTGTCTGCAATGTGATAAGTTTTGACAACCACATTCCATCAACTCCATTTCAGAGTGTTTTAGGCATCAGTGGGCAGAAACTTCTGGATTTTGGTGAAAAATGGAAAACTATAAAAGCCTGATATGCACTAAAATCTCAGGATACAGGGTGAGGCAGTGACCTCAGGGTTAGGATTAGGGTTTAGGGTCAGGGTGCCCCTCATCCCCATCCAGCCATCGCCCTAGCCAGGTCACTTGTCCCCAGTCCTTCCAAACTCCTCCCCCCACCGCTGATCTAGGGTGACCAGAGAATAAGTGTGAAAAATCAGGACAGGTGGTGGGGGGTAATAGGTGCCTATATAAGAAAAAGCCCCCAAAATCAGGACTGTCCCTATAAAATTGGGACATCTGGTCACCCTACGCTGATCCCACTCCCGTGCAGAACCCTGTTGATTTTGGTGAAAACCAGAAACATGGAAAAATGGATTATAGTAGATTTTGGTTTTCCAATTGTTACCTAGCAGCTCTGTGTTCTTGGGCAACCAGGGTGCAGTACCCAGCCTGTCTGACTCACAAAAGACCTCCCCCTACCCCCCAGCCTCTGCTTGAAAGAAAACCGATCAGAAGAAAGACTTACAAAAAGCAATGAAAAGTCATACCTAAATCCCTGGGATAAGGATGACAGGATTAAGGGAACTCCCCTAGCCTCATTTGCATCAAAGATGGGACAAGGAGGCATCTCCATTAGCATACAGACTGGAAAACAGAGATTCCAAGGCAAGAACCACAGGGAACTCTGGGACCAGAAAAGCAGGGAAGCAATGCATCATGGGGGATCTCTGCTCCCGATGTTAGTGAACCTATGCGTGCACACACCCAGCTCAGTGGTTATCAGACCAATTCTAGTAATAATTCCTTTATTGGTATCCAAAATAGTGAAGCTCCTTAATTGCATTGTGAGCTCCCTTGAAGGAACACTGCCCACAGCCAACTCCCATTGTCTAGCCTGAACAAAACACCTTTAGTATACTCCCTTGAGACATCAGTTTACCCATAAACAAATCTAGTGTTCTCTTCCCCAAACCATTATTGTTTCCCTACAAACACCCCTATCCATACTCAAGTGAGTGTTCTGATGCCTGATCCAAAATCTGCATCAGTTCCATTGGGACTTCATCTTCTCCTGACTGATCGTGCTGGGGGCTCTGCCTGTCTCCAGCACTCCGGACCCTCAGCTACCACCATCACCTGGGACCCCCCGATCGATTCAACTGTCACGGAGTGGTGAGAACACACACACACTCTCTCTCTCTAGGTATAGCCTTCTGCAGGGGCGGCTCTATGTTTTCTGCCGCTCCAAGCACGGCAGTCAGGCGGCCTTTGGCACGCCTGAGGGTGGTCCGCTGGTCCCGCGGATTCGGTGGCGTTTCTGCGGGTGATCTGGCGGTCCCGCGCCTTCGGAGTGCCCGCTGCCAAATTGCCGCCGAAGCCACGGGACCGGCGGACCTCCAGCAGGCATGCCACCGAAGGCTGTCTGACTGCCACCCTCATGGTGATCGGCAGGCCTCGCCCCGCGGCTTGCTGCCCCAGGCATGCGCTTGCTGCACTGGTGCCTGGAGCCGCCCCTGGCCGTCTGACCCTGACTTGTGTGATCAGTTATAGTTTTGTAAATCTGACTTTTATAATCAAGTTTAAGTTAGATTTATTATAACTGTTTGTTTGGCTCCCCTATGGTTATTACCTGGAAATAAATAACTTTCATGATTAAGCTGGTTGCTTCTCTCTCTCTCTCCCCCTTCCCCCTCCCCCTCCCCCTCCCACTCCCCCATGGATGTTTTTTGGTTTCCTCATTTGCTCTGTAGCACGTTCCTCGCACCTAAGCTAAAAGATCCCTGCAGCGCCCAAAAACCCTGTGGGGTTTGCTCATCAAGTGGGTTACTACCAGAACGACTGTAATATGAAAGTGGGGGTAGGGACGTGCTGAACTGGGACATATGAGTGTGGCAGATTGAAAGTGCTGCTCAACCCAGCCTGCTCAGGGTTACTCTATTCCATGCGGTGCCCATGGCATATGAGGGTGACAGCTTGGAAATGCTGCTCGACCCAGCCTGCTGAGTCCAGGGACATATAAGGGGGCAGCTTGGGAGTGCTGATTAACCCGGTCCTCTCAGACACGCTCTGGTAATGCGTATGTCTGTGTGTTCATCTGATTCTGGGGCTGGAAGAACTGAGCCCTGGGGAACCTAGGTCCTGCACGATAGCTCCATTGGGAGGGGACTTGTAGAAGGGAGAAGTAGAGCTCTGTATGAGAACACAAGTGACACAAGCAGCACATTGATAGAAGTACAGAACCCCCTGCCCCCAGAAGAGTAACCCTAATAAATGAGTGTACCCCAAAGTAACGGGCAAGGCTGGTAACAATGCTCAAACACTGTGACAGGGTCACACTCATGAGTAAGTCTCACTCACTGAGCAGCAAACCACTGACCCAAACTCCCACTGGACTGCACTCAGAGCAGACGAGGGGCCCATAGGATTCAGCTTGTTACCCAGTAACTCACAGCCCAGGTCAGACCACAGCAGCCAGACCGGCCCCTCCCCCAGCTCAGAAAGTTCAGCAGCCTTGGCTAATGGGGGCTGGGGCAGTGCTGAGCGGTGGCCACGCCATGCAGCCCTCACATGTCCCAGGAGAGAGGCACAGACGTGTCATCTGTTACCAGTCTGTGCTGCTCCCAGCACAATGGGCCCAGTCCAGGCCTCACAGCACCTGGGTCAGTGATACCCATTAACTCAGCCATGGAGGGGTCAGGATGTCAGAGTGATGGGGCCTGGTCAGACACCTGGGCAAGTACCAGCCTCCAGCTATCACACAGCTCCAAGCCTGTCAGCTGGGTCCATGCGTGTCCTGGGGTCCCAGGCTCTGTCCAGATCCCCAGGCACAATACAGCTGAATGTCCCAGTAGACTCCACTCACCTCCAAATTTCTTCAGCACTTCATTCATGTCAAGGGAAATTTTATACATGTCCTTCAGGTCAGTAGAGACAGCTTCTGGTTCCTGAAGTTTCACATTCTCACTTCTATGAAGAAAACATCCCATCATCACTCAGCTGCTCTGTACAGACATCATCCCAGAACCACCACCAAGAATATAAGAGCAATGAAAGTGGGAAACACACCTGCTCAATGTGCTTTTCACATCCTGAAAGGAAAAAGACAATCAATGTTCTGTATTAACACAATGTGCATAAAGCTGAGGGAGTCTCGCTCTGCACATCAAACTTTCATCTAGAAAATGGATCAACCCTCCCAGGCTCCACTGTTTTGTGGTAAAATCTCACACACCGTTTTGCATTAACACTTGTTTCATTTATGTAGGTGAGACAGAAATTTAGCTAAAGGGTTCTCCCTTCCAGGCACCCAACCCATCAGTATCTGTGTCTATCAAATGTGATGGGTCCAATGTTCTGGGGTCAGAGCTGGGATGGGTTTAGCTCCGTATCATTTTTGTATCATCCATTTAATCGCCCATGGCCTCACTGGGTCTCCATGAGGAGAATTCCCCTCAGACATGAACTGCGATACTTTGGAACTGCTGGAGCCCTTAGGCGGATGTTCTGTTTGTCAGTAAACCACAGAACACATTTACTCTAATTGTTGGAATCCAGACCCTGGGATCTGAGTTATAATTCTGGATGGGTGGAGAATTTTGATGCCGTCTCACCTTTAGCAGCTCGACAACTGGTTGCTGACACTTCTCCTCAATCTCTGTGATCAGCTGCTGCAGAGAGGAGCTTTGCTGGGAGAGTTTGGTGACATTTTCCTGTAGTCTCTGCAGAGTCGCCCTCTCCTCCTCCTCCAGGCTCTGCAGAAGCAGCTGCTCCTCCGCTCTCAGCAGTGTGTGACTGGACCTCTCACCATGAATCAGGGGATATTAGATCAGTATCAGGTTTGTAAGGATATTTACTTCTTTGGGAAATGTACCATAAAGGGGTTGTTAATATGGCCAGTTCCATCACGGGGTTGTCCAGGGTGCTTTGTAAAGATGCAGTATGTTATTGCGGGTGGCATGGGATGGACACAGTGGAGTGGGGAGAAATCGAGGGAACAGGAGAGATTTACATGGGGCTGCACAGGGTATTCATTGGGGGGATTTGGGTGCCAAGTGCTGGGCACTCAGACACCCAGGGGAGCCATCGCAGCGGGATGTTGGAGATGCTCCTTCTTTGACAACCTGCTCCCAGGGCTGCAAAGTTCAGGACCTAGGGCTGGTGCTAATAGTCCTTTGGGTGCCAGCCTGGGACTCACGTGGGTGTTGGGCGCCCAGGGCATTGACAGGGCTGGCGTTGGCCTCACCCACACTGGTCAAGTGCCCCATGCCCATGTGCCCAGTGCCCCTGGGATCGCAGCCTTTAGGGAGCCCTCTAGGCTCACAGAGTAGCGGGTTGCCCAGCTGTGTCCCCACCTGAAAGGAGCTGTGGGAACGATGCTGAGCCGGTGCTGATCCTGGATGGGGGAGGGGCTGGCTGCTCTGCACTGGCCTCTCTAGCTCCCCTGCAGCTCAGCCCAGAGGTGCTGGGTGACCCTGGGGTGAGCCTGCCCCGCAGTGTGACTCGGGCCACAGTGATGTTGGGGAAAGTTCCCCTCACTCTTCCTGAGATGCCAACATGGCCAGAGGCTTCAGCAGCTTCCCCTCCCTTTGGAGGCAGGCTGCAGACCTGCTGCCTTTGGAGTCCTGCCAGCGCTCTGCTCACAGCCCTCGCTCCCGCTCTTCTCCCGAAGCCTGCAGCACCCGCGGCTTGCCACCCATCAGCTGTGTGGCAGGGCCCGGCCACTTGCTCCTCTCCACCCCTCCCCCATCACCTGCCCTTAAGGCAGGAGGGGGCAGAAAGGAGCAAGCGGCAGGCGAGGGGGCCTGGGGGGGAGAGGACTGAGCTGCAACAGTGAATGGTGAGTGGGGAGCCTCTGGGGAGGGGGCTGAGTGGGAGCAGGGCATGGGGCAGAGCAGGAGGGGAGCACGGGCGGGGCCTCGGGGAGAGGAGGCCAAATGGGGGTGGAGCAATGTGCAGGGCGATGATCTGGGCGCAGAGGAGGTTCCGGCACTCACGCCCGGCCTCCCCAATGCCGGATGCATGTGCTACCCATGGCCAGCACCAAGCCTGTGCAATGGAGCAAACAACCAGAGCAGGTTCATAACCTCATCCTGGAGCTTTACGGCCCCGTCACTCCTGGGAGCTGCAGGGGGAAGGGCTCAGGGAGGAATAAACCCGGACACCCACCTGCCACTCTGTGGTTTTCTTCTCCTCTTTAAACGTCAGAGCCAGGACCTCTTCCAGCTCCTTCCTCAGAGGGCCCAGGGCTCCCTGGAGTTTCACCTGCAGGGGCATCGTGTGCGATAAACAGCCATTAGTCTGCCTGTCCGATGGGTGGACAGTACTGTCCATATTGGCATTTCATACACCAGCAGTAAATACCCTGGAAGCGAGCAGCAGACTCGGCTCTGCCGGCCCCAAAGGCCTCATGGGAGCAGAGACGCCAGTCTCAGATAGGGTGACCAGATTGGCAGTAGAAAATATTGGGACGGGGGCGGAGCAAAAAAAAAAAAAGTTTTAAAGGGGCCTGGGGCATTAGCCCCGGCCCCACACGCTGCCCTCCCCACGGAGCCTCCCGCCCCCTGGCCCTCCTCAGGCATATGCGGGGCGCGGTGGGTCTGTGCGGGGGCAGCATGGAGCGGACAGTTGCCTGGTGGGCGGCGCGAGCTGAATCCCCGCTGCTGTCAGGGAGCCCCGTGCCTCTCCCTCCCGCTCGCGGCTGTGGCTCCTTCCCGGCGGCGCGCGTCCCGCTGCCCCGGGTACATGCGGCACGCGTCCCCCACGTCTAGTCTCCCTCCCGCCGGGAAGGAGCCGCTGGACGCGCGCCGCATGTGCCCGGGGCAGGCCGGGGGGGGCGCGTCCTGCCGGGAAGGAGCCGCAGCCGCGAGCGGGAGGGAGAGGCGCAGGGCTCCCCGGCAGCAGCAGGGATTCGGCCCCCGCCCCCGCTCTGCCCACCGGGCCCCTGCCCGCTCCGCGCTGCCCCCGACCGGACCCACTGCGCTGCCCCGTGGGCTGCAGGGCTGGAGCAGCCTCCAGGCTGCGCTCCCGGCCCCGGGTGCAGCAGCCCGGGCAGAAGCCCTCTGGTGTGGCGGGGGGGTTCACAGCCCCCCTTTGCCCTCCCTTGCCAGCCCCCCTTTGCCCGCCCGGTGCCCGGGTGCCGGAGCTGACTCACCAGCTCCAGGATCCAGGCACTGCTGCCACCCCCTCCCTCCAGGCTTGCGCCACCATGCTGCAAGCCTGGGAGGGAGGAGGAATGCTGCGTGGTTGGGGAAGAGGCGGGGCCAGGGCGGGAATTTGGGGAGGGAGCCAATGGGGGAAGGAGGGGGCAGAGCCAGGGCGGGGGGGGGGGGGGGGGGCGGGCATGAGCGCCAGAGGGGAGGACAAAATTTCTTTTTTGTCCAGTGTCCCGACCAAACATTGGTTGGGACGCGGGACAAAGAAGCAAATATCGGGACAGTCCCGATAAAATCGGGACGTCTGGTCACCCTAGTCTCAGAGCAGGGGCTCTGCTTCCTGCAGACACTCAGGGCTTCTGAGAGCCTGTGTTTGAGCTAAAGTTTCACATCCCTGAGCACAGGCCAGAGGGGAAACAGCTGGGAAGGTTCTGAACGATCCCTCCTGCCAGTGAGAGTGAAGAGGTTGGGACAGCACCTCGCTGCACTGTACCCAGACCCAGGCCAGGAACAAGACCCCCCTGTGCTCTCGTCTGTCCAGGCTCCCATGTGGCCTCCCTCAGGCAGCAGCTGAGCACCTGAGCCAGCGCAGTCCCATGAACTGTACAGGGGGAAGCTGTGATGTGGCTGGAGGTCAGTGAGGAACAGGGAACACACTCAGTCTGGGGGAATGGGTCACCCATAATAACTGCTCCAGAGCTGTGATAACCCAGGGCTCTCTTCCCCTTTGACAGCATGTGATTCCTTCACACAGCACAGCAATGTGCTCCTGCCCCATCAGCCCCACATCATGGCAGCCCCCCAGAGCCCCTTCCAGAAATTTTCCCGTTTCACTCTTTTCTCTGAGCCCTGGAGTTCTCTCCTCCTCTCTGCCCAAGGGCCCAGGCTGCTGCTGAGAGCTCCTGGGGAGCTGTTCGGTGACACCCCTGCTGTGCTGCTGCAGGGAAGCAGTGAGGGAGGAGCCAGCAGGGGCTAGTGTGAGACAGGAGGCAGAAAAGCAGCCTTTGCATCCAGGAAAACAGCTTCATAAATGAACAGGAATCAGACTGGGGGAAGGGCAAAGGTGGCTGGATTCTTTGACGCTCCACCCACAAAATAAGCTCCACCCATTGGAGTCACCAAAAGGAGACACCATGATCTGTTCACAGTAGATGGTGCAATGTTCAAAACAGGATGGAGTTGCTGATTTGCTCCAAGCGGCTCCTGGGGTCAGAGTCCCCTGATGGGGCTAGAATATTCATCTGGATTCTGCTGGGTGCTCTGGGCCTGGTCCTCCTTTACTGGGGGGGAATAAGAGGTGGGATCTCCCAAACATCACCCACTTGTGGCACCGGAAGGAGGCGTCACTGGCAATAAATGGTGCCGAGCTGTAATTCTCCCTCTCTGGTCTCACAGGGGAACAAAATAATTAACAGTGTTGATATTTAAATGATCAGTTCTCCAGTCTCAAAAGTAATACACTCACATGGACTGGCCTGCAGCTCTTGTGATTTAAACCTCACCGATTGTTAGCACCAGCCATTGTGTAAAAAGTCCCCTTATTTCAGCAGTGGAAGCTGGGTTTGAAAAGCATTCAGAATCTCAGAGAAAAGTTTCCCACAGCAGATATCTTTTAAGACTTGATATTTGATTCTGTCGCCACACAGCCAGATCATTAATTTTGTTATAGCATCTCCCCTACAATGAAGGCTTTACAGAGCTGTATGATGTGTCACCTGTGACAGGCAACTTTCAGTGAAATCAGCCTGTTGGCCCTGAGCGGGCTGAGCGGGACCGGCAGCTGGGACCCCAGGCCGGCAGCAGGCTCAGCTGTGGCCGGGACTTGCAGCCTGCCATTAATACGCGTGCCGTAGGGTGAGGACCCCATTCTACTGTATACGGTGTGTACTGTGTGTACTGTACTTTATGGTAATTTTCACTATATGCAATTTTCTTCTTATGCGCTGACCTTAGAACCTAACCCCCCATGTAAGATGTGACTCCACTGTATTGATTTTTGAAAATTTATAATAAGCGATGCTCGGGGGGTGGGGGAGGCACAAGGTGAAAGTTTCACCTGGGTGCAAAATATCCTTGCACCGGCCCTGGATACTGTGTCAGCTGATCCCCACAGTCTCCAACCTACCTGGGCAGTACAGCAGACATGGCCCTGCCCACTAGCTCCTCTCCACTCCCTAGCCCACCCACCACTTGCCCCCCCTTAAGGCTTAGCCCTTTTACTTTTAAAAATGATTGCTTGCCCCTCTCCCCTCCTCAGGCTTTTCTGGCAGCCCTGTTGCCAGGTATCCAGTTTTAGACTGGAAACTCCAGTAGAAAACGGGACCTGAGTGTCCGGTTAACAGTGCTGACTGGAAACTAAATGTCCAGTTATAGGAGTAACCACATTAGCCTCTGCTCCTCCCACTCCCCTCTCTTCGGCCATAAAGTCTACTAATTTGTGAAAAACTGAGTGTAGCATTGGGAGCAGTGTCTGATGTTTTACTGTCTAACTTGCTTGATTTCTGAAATGAACACTCATTGAGTGGGGTGATCCACAGGGTGTAGCTCAAACCTCCAAAGTGCCTGGCCAGCAACAGGACATTAGCACAGCAAGGGAGAGGTGTGGCAGTGACATCACAAAGGCCTTTTGCAGGACCTCAGACTATTGGTCAAAGGTGGTAGGGAGGTGGTGACCTCACAGAGAGATGCTGACATCAGCCAGGCAGGACAGGGGCCAGGAATTGGGCCCCGCTCTTGCTAAAGCCGGCCCTGCTTGGAAACCCCTGTGGTTTTGCTTCAGCAAGTCTTCTTGAGGTCTCTCTTTGAGGACTGAGAGAGTATTAGGGTACACGTACATGAGCACGAAGAGGAAACTCTTTCAAGTTTTCTCCTTTCCTTTTCCTGATTTTACTAGAAAACAGACATCCCTGTATAGAAGGTAAGAGCCTCCTGGAGGTCTGAAACCGATTCAGTCTGATCTATCTGGTGACAGTTGAATTCTAGGCATGGAAAACATGAGCTTAAGGAGGCAGAATTTTATTCCACACCTAGAATTTTGTCCCTTAGAATCACTGTGGACATTAGGGTTTGTCCTGTTTGTTTCACCGTTTCCTCCATCCCTCCCTCCTTTCTCTTCTTCTCTTGCTTCTTTGGTCCTTTCTCCTGTTCCCCTCCCAACACCAGGCGGTATGTGCTTGTGTGTCATGGGGGAGTGCTCTGCAGCTCCCATTGTGGGAGGTCCACCCAAAAATGTGAGGCTGAAATAGTGCTCGGGCAGTGATCCCCACCAGTGACCTGGGCCATTCTTTGGGCTCTCTGGTGAGAACCCTCAGCCTCCCGTCCTCAGTCTCTACCCTGATTGGCTGAGCAGGGGGTTATTGACAGGGAGGAGATTCAGGTCCTTGTTGTTCTCTTTTAAGATCAAGTAAATAAGTCACAACCAGTTATATGTTTGACGAATTTTGCTGCTTCTCTGCATTAATTGTCTCAGAGCAGTTCATGATTCTAACATTCCGGTTCTCCTAAAATACTTGCTGAATAATTACTGTGCACTGTTGTTAGTCTGGAGCTCATTTGAGAGCACTTTATTCAGGTCATTCAATGTATGAAATTGAAGATCCAATGGTTAGTTTGAAAATCGGGTCTCTTGGGTCCTAGTCCCAACTCTGCCACCACCTTGCTTACTGTGTAGGCCCTTGGGTAGGTCACTTCCCTTCTCTGTATCTCATGCTCCCTCCTGCCCCAATCTGTCCAATGGGAACAGGGACAATTCTCGAACTCTGAGCAGTCGTGAGCCTGAGTGAGATAAGGGGCGTTAAAGCCTTCTGTGAAGGAGAAAGGGGAGTTTCATGGTGTTTAGCACCAAGGAATTCTAAAGTTTGCTAAAATGTCTAGTCTGCAGAAACAAGAAATGGTCAGGGCCAAATTTTTTAACCATTGCCTTTTTTAAAGCCCATTCAGGGATGTGAGTCCCTGTCTTTTAGGTACCTGGGGTTCTTTGCCAGCAGGAGAGAAGAGGTTCCTGCCTCCATTTTTGTGGCCTTAACAAACCAGGTGCTGGCTGTGCCCCAGTTCTCGTCTGAGATCCCTGAAAAAGAACATCTTCCCATCCATTATCAAGAGAGTCGTGTTCGTGGGGATGGTGGGACAGAAAGAGAGTCCCTGAGATAGGACAGACTCTTCTGCTGGGCTAAGTATGTGGTTGGAAAGATTGACACCTCCTCATCTATTATTGGGAGTGGACTACATTCACCCTGATTGAATTGGCCCTGTCAACACTGGTTCTCCACTTGCAAAGTAACTCCCTGCTCTCCATGTGTCAGTATATAATGCCTGCCTCTGTAAGGCCTGGTCTACACTACGACTTTAATTCGGTTTTATCAGCGTTAATTCGAATTTACCCTGCAACCGTCCACACAACGACGCCATTTATTTCGAAATAAAGGGCCCTTTAAATCGATTTCTGTACTCCACCCCGACGAGCGGAGTAGCGCCAAAATCGATTTTAACATTTCGAATTAGGGATAGTGTGGCCGCAATTCGATGGTATTGGCCTCCGGGAGCTATCCCACAGTGCATCATTGTGACCGCTCTGGACAGCAATCTAAACTCGGATGCACTGGCCAGGTAGACAGGAAAAGCCCCGCGAACATTTGAATTTCATTTCCTGTTTGCTCAGCGTGGAGAGCACAGGTGACCACAGATAGCTCATCAGCACAGGTAACCATGCAGGCCGATAATCGAAAAAGAGCACCAGCATGGACCGTGAGGGAGGTACTGGATCTGATCGCTGTATGGGGAGAGGATTCAGTGCTTGCAGAACTTCGTTCTAAAAGACGAAATGCCAAAACTTTTGAAAAAATCTCCAAGGGCATGATGGAGAGAGGGCACAATAGGGACTCAGATCAGTGCCGCGTGAAAGTCAAGGAGCTCAGACAAGCCTATCAAAAAACAAAGGAGGCAAATGGTCGCTCCGGGTCAGAGCCACGGACATGCCGCTTCTACGCCAAGCTGCATGCAATTCTAGGGGGGGCCGCCACCACTACACCACCTGTGATCGTGGATTCCGGGTCGGGGATAGTCTCATCAGCTACACCTGAGGATTCTGCCGATGGGGGAGAGGAGGAGGAGGAGGAGGATGAGCTTGTAGAGAGCACACAGCACTCCGTTCTCCCCAACAGCCAGGATCTTTTTCTCACCCTGACTGAAGTACCCTCCCAACCCAGTATCCAAGACCCTGACCCCATGGAAGGGACCTCAGGTGAGTTTACCTTTTAAAATATAAAACTTGTTTTAAAAGCAAACGGTTTTTAATGATTACTTTGCCCTGAGGACTTGGGATGCATTCGCGGTCAGTTCAGCTACTGGAAAAGTCTGTTAACGTGTCTGGGGATGGAGCGGAAATCCTCCAGGGACATCTCCATGAAGCTCTCCTGGAGGTACTCCAAAAGCCTTGCCACAAGGTTTCTGGGCAGTGCAGCCTTATTCCGTCCTCCATGGTAGGACACTTGACCACGCCATGCTTGCAGCAAGTAATCTGGTATTATTGCCTGACAAAGCCTGGCAGCGTATGGTCCCGGTGTTTGCTGGCATTCAAGCAACATCCGTTCTTTATCTTGTTGTGTAATCCTCAGGAGAGTGATATCACTCATGGTAACCTGGTTGAAATACGGGAACTTAATTAAGGGGACAGAAGTGGCCGTTCCTACTGGGCTGTTTGCCTGTGGCTGAAAATAAATCCTTCCCTGCAGTTAGCCAAGCGCAGATGGGAAATTGGCCCTGAGCTTTTCGCCTTTGGCTAGCAGGGATCTTCCCTGTTACCAGCCACGCGGTGGGGGGAGGGGTACAGCGATCATCCCAGAGAATTCATGGCGGGGGGGGAGTGGTTAGTTTGTTTTCTGCTGCTGCTGAATGTTAACAGAAAAACCGCAGCACTCTACGGGCTTTGCTTGGTATGTGGGAAAGGCGGGCGCAGAAGCCGAAAGACAATGGCTTACCATGGCTGCATGCAAGCCGAATTCTGTTGCCCGGACCTGTGATCTCTAGCAGCAAAGCCACAGGCACTCAGTATTAAGAGGCAAAATGCAACCTTGCACAGAAATCACATGTGCTATGTAATGTGAATAGTATTGGTCACCGTGAAAGAGTATAAGCATTGTTCTGCAAAATGTATCTTTTTAAACAATTCTCTCTTCTTTCCCCTCCCTACAGCAGCTGCAAATTCCTCAAGCCTCCCTCCTCCATCCCGAAGGCTATCACAGATAAGGCGTCGTAAGAAGAAGATGTGAGATGAGATGTTTTCAGAAATTATGGAATCCAGCCGCAGTGACAGAGCTCATCTGAATGAGTGGAAGGAAACTGTTTCAAAGTATAGGAAAGAAGCCAGTGAACGTGAGGACATGAGGGACCAATGTGAGGACATGAGGGACCAACGTGAGGACAGGAGGGACCAACATGAGGAAAGGAGAGACGCTCGAGATGAGAGGTGGCGGCAGGAAGATCAGAGGAGGCAGGATGCAACGCTGGGGCTGCTGCGTGAGCAAACAGACATGCTCCGGCGCCTGGTGGAGCTTCAGGAACGGCTGCAGGAAAACAGACTGCCGCTACAGCCCCTGTACCCCCCTCCCCATGTTCCATATCCTCCTCACCCAGACGTGTAAGAATGCGGGGTGGGGGAGGCTTCGTACACCTTCCCATTCCACCCCAGTAGACAGCCCAAACAAAAGGCTGTCATTTTTTTAACCTTTTTTTAGTGGCCTTTTCCTTCCCACGGATCCTCCTCCCAAATACCACCCGGGTTCCCTCCCTCTTTTTCTAATCTATTAATAAAGAATAAATGATTTTTAAATGATAGTGACTTTATTTGGTTTGAAAGCAAGCTAGGGGAAGGGGGAGCGTGGGTTCCT
Organism: Malaclemys terrapin pileata; assembly: GCF_027887155.1. Lineage (NCBI taxonomy): Eukaryota > Metazoa > Chordata > Testudines > Emydidae > Malaclemys > Malaclemys terrapin. Next base: position 39,312,245 of record NC_071517.1, on the reverse strand, counting down.
TACAGAAAATCAGTCAATAAAGGGGGCAGGTTTTCATGAAGGACAAACAAACAGATATTTCACACTGTAGCCTGGCCAGTCATGAAACTGGTTTTCAAAGCTTCTCTAATGCACAGCTCTTCCTGGTGTGCTCTTCTAATCGCCCTGGTGTCTGGCTGCGCGTAATCAGCAGCCAGGCGATTTGCCTCAGCCTCCCACCCCGCCATAAAGGTCTCCCCCTTACTTTCACAGAGCTCGTGGAGCACGCAGCAAGCAGAAATAACAATGGGGAGATTTCTTTGGCTGAGGTCAGAGCGAGTCAATAATGATCGCCAGCGACCTTTTAAACGGCCAAATGCACATTCTACCACCATTCTGCACTTGCTCAGCTTGTAGTTGAACAGCTCCTGACTCCTGTCCAGGCTGCCTGTGTAAGGCTTCATGAGCCATGGCATTAAGGGGTAGGCTGGGTCCCCAAGAATAACTATTGGCATTTCAACATCCCCAACGGTTATTTTCTGGTCCGGAAAGTAAGTCCCTTGCTGCAGCCCTTTAAACAGAGTAATATTCCTGAAGATGGGAGCGTCATGAACCCTTCCCGCCCAGCCCGCGTTGATGTTGGTGAAACGTCCCTTGTGATCCACAAGTGCTTGCAGCACCATTGAAAAGTACCACTTGCGGTTTATGTACTCGGTGGCTTGGTGCTCCAGTGCCAAGATAGGGATATGGGTTCCGTCTATTGCCCCACCACAGTTAGGGAATCCCATTGCAGCAAAGCCATCCACTATGGCCTGCTCATTTCCCAGAGTCACTAACTTTCGTAGCAGCACCTGAGTGATTGCTTTGGCTACTTGCATCACAGCAGCCCCCACCGTAGATTTGTCCACTCCAAATTGATTCCCGACTGACCGGTAGCTGTCTGGCGTTGCAAGCTTCCACAGGGCTATTGCCACGCGCTTCTCAACTGTGAGGGCTGCTCTCATCTTGGTATTCTGGTGTTTCAGGGCAGGGGACAGCAAGTCACAAAGTTCCATGAAAGTGCCCTTATGCATGCGAAAGTTTCGCAGCCACTGGGAATCATCCCAGACCTGCAACACTATGCGGTCCCACCAGTCTGTGCTTGTTTCCCTTGCCCAGAATCGGCGTTCCATGGATAGAACCTGCCCTATTAACAACATGATCTCCAAAGCACCGGGGCCGGTGGTTTCACAGAATTCTGTGTCCGTGTCCGTGTCCATGTCCTCATCATGCTTGTCGCTGCGCTGCCGCTGCCTCCTCGCCTCATTTTTTTGGTCCTGGCTCAGCATAAACTCCACGAGAACGCGTGAGGTGTTTACAATGTTCATGACTGCTGTCTTGAGCTGAGCGGGCTCCATGCTTGCCGTGGTATGGAGTCTGCAGTGTTCACCCAGGAAAAAAGACGTGAAATGGTTGTCTGCCGTCCGTTGCTTTCATGCAGGGAGGGAGGGAGTGAGGGAGGAGGTGAGGCTGTACCCAGAACCACCTGCGACGATGTTTTTTGTCCCATCAGGCACTGGGATCTCAACCCAGAATTCCAATGGACGCGGGAGACTGCGGGAACTATGGGATAGCTATGGGATAGCTACCCAGAGTGCAACGCTGCAGAAATCGACGCTAGCCCCGGTACTTGGACACACACCGCCGAATTAATGTGCTTAGTGTGGCCGCATACATTTTGACTTTATACAATCTGTTTTCCAAATTCGAATTATATAAATTCGGATTAATCCCGTAGTGTAGACATACCCTAACTTTCACTCTATGCATCTGAAGAAGTGAGGTTTTTACCCACGAAAGCTTATGCCCAAATGAATCTGTTAGTCTTTAAGGTGCCACCAGACTCCTTGTTGTTTTTGTAGATACAACAAGGAGTCTGGTGGCACTTTTTTGGGGGGGAGGGATAGCTCAGTGGTTTGAGCATTGGCCTGCTAAACCCAGGGTTGTGAGTTCAATCCTTGAGGGGGCCTCTTGGGGGATCTGGGGCAAAATCAGTACTTGGTCCTGCTAGTGAAGGCAGGGGGCTGGACTTGATGACCTTTCAAGGTCCCTTCCAGTTCTAGGAGATGGGATGGGATGGGATATACAGACTAACACGGCTACCCCCTGATACTTAATGACCAAAGTGGCAGCAGCTCTTGATGACCCCATCCCCAGTTCCCCTTGCTGCAGGGGCAGCTGTGTGACTGCTGCTGGTGTCAGTGGGGTTCACGTGGCTCAGGCCAGACACCTGGGCTGCGGAGCCCCCCACCCGCCATAGCACTGATCGAGGGTCTGGGCCCAGGGTGTTCACATCCCCGTCCTCACCCCTCCCTGAGCCCAGCCTGGCTCCTCACCTGGAACAAAGCAGCAGCGTCCATTGGCCTCGCTGCTGCCAGAGTCCCAGGTGCTGCTGCTGTCCCATGCTGAGCCTCTGGTGCTGGGACAAGGATCTTCTACCTCCTGGCCTGAGGGGGCTGGAAGGTCCTCAGTGACTGGGCAGGGCGATGCCTCCTGCTGGGAATGAGGGTTGGGCTCCTGGGGCTGCTGCTGCCCACATAACAAGCCCCAGAGCCACCCTGTCCGGCCCCCTCCTGGGCTGGGTCCTGCTGTGAAACCACTTCCTCAGCCAGCTCCATTTGCGCCTGGTTGGGGCCTCTCCCAGCTCGGCGCCTGCGCCGGGAGCTGGTTTCATTTGCCAGAAGGCTGGGCACTTCCGCCTTCTGGCCTGGATGGGAGCTGCTTTTCTGCCAGTGGGGATGGAGGGGTTTCTCTGCCTCTTGGGAAGATGGCAGCTGCTTCCCTCAGGCTCTGGGGCCACCTGCATAATCTTCTTCCTGACCATCCTCAGGAGCCTGGCCATCCTGGAACCGAGCGGGGAGCCAGTGTGAGTCTGGGGTCAAGGCAGCCTTTCACTCATGGGCCTTTTCGGTCCCTCCTCATCCCTGCTCCAACCAGAGCAGCCCCTTCTCCTCCCACAGGAGTGCAGGGAGTGCAAGCTATACACACTGGCAGGAGTTCATTGCATGATCTCCTCCCAACGTTCCCCCTCGTAATCCCTGCTGCTGCTGCAATATCCAGGAAGTCTCAACCTTTTAGAGCAATGGGGTCAATCCCAAAGACCATCGGTCACTCTGGACAAGCAGCCCCCTCCCATCGTCCCAGGCCACACTCCCCCGCCCAGCCTAGAGAAAGAACAGAACCCAGGAATCCGGACTTCTTCTGGAAAACCATTCCCCACATCAAAGTCACAAAGACCCTAGGCACAGGAAGACCAGGGCCCTCCTCATTCCCCATTGATTTCCATGCTCAGCAGCTCACAGGGTCTGGCCCAGCTCAGAGACTCTCAGCCTGGGGAACAGTGTCCCACAAGGGAAGAGCTGGGAGCCCCATTGCTGGAACCTTTCCGAACACACTGGAGATGGCTCTGGAGAAGCCCCCGCCCAGTCTGAGAGTGAGGGGCTCTTGGGGGCTGTTTGCAAATTAAATCCCCCTTTGGAGATGTTCTCTCCCCGTGTTTTTGCCTTTTCCCAGACAGACAGGGGAAGCCACCGAGGAACCCGAATGCCACTCACATGCTCTAGGTGATGGTATGATGGTGTTGTCCCACAAACTTATACAGGATCATTTTAGGTGTCAAGACAAAGATGCCACATTTATTATGATAACAATTTGATTTATGACCAATAACTAATATCTTAATCCTAATACACACACATTATACCTAATACCTATACACACACACACACACATACACACACACATTTACACACACACACATTTATCAGATGTTCTGCAGCTGCTGCATAGTTACCAGTCCTGCTTGAGTCTGTGGCTTGAGTTTGCAGCTTGGGTTCGTAGCTTGTGGCGGCTAACTAGCCAGGAAAGCCGGGCACAAGGACGAGCTGGGTCTCTGTTGGGCATGCACCGATGCCCTTCCATGTTGGCAGCAGAATGTTACCCTCCTTCAAAGTTTTCCATCTCACCCATCCTTTGTGTAGGCTTTAGTTTGAATCCAGAGTCCATAGGTCTTGCTGTGTCACGCTGCCTCCAGGTTTGGTGATTGATCACCCGTCAATTGCAGACATGACTTTCAGCCTGGGACCTGGCTTTGATCTTCTTTCTATTGTACCTTTTCTTTTTAGGGTGGATTCTTCTTACTTTGTTAGGGCTCTTGTCTGCATCTTCAGCCGTTGGTGTTTGAACTCTATTTAATCAGGACAGGCTGGGGCTGGAGGTTGATTCCATCATCCATACATACCTCATTCACACATCTAAACTAAACTAATAAGATTACAGAAGGGTTTGCAAAAATGAAGTAAGCCCTTACAAAATGGAGTAAGCGTTTTAAAATGGGGTTTGAATTACAATATGGCAAACAGTGAACAGAAGTTACAATATAGACAAGTATAATGGATGGCAAACAGTGAACAGAAGTTACAATATAGAGAAGTATAATAGATGGAAAACAGTGAACAGAAGTTACATTGTAGGCAAGTGTAATAAATGGTGAACAGAAATTACAATACTGAAACAGTGCAAGTCTCAGTGATTTAAGCAGGAATTGGATTGATAGTGAAACTTACAAAGGCAGCTGACTGAACAGCTATGGCTCTTAACAAGCATCTTAACTATTAATTAGCCAGTTATTGGGGTAACCGGTTTTATGAATGAATATTGTTTCATTCATAAAACTTTACTTATGAAATTACATTAATAAAGTGAACAATTAAAAACAATTTCATTCATCAGTTCTACAATGGATGGCGGATGTTCAGGGTCAGCAGATGTCCCTCACCCTCCTACTCACTCCCCAAGCCCAAGGCAGGCTGGAGAGGGTGGTGATCTGAGGAGTTACCCTGCCCAGCCAGCAGGCAGGGTGATGACAGTGGGCGATCGAATGTCTGTGAAAATAAGAGTTTGTCTTATTGTCAAGGGACAGAGAAACTCAGCCAGCAGCAGCGGGGTGCAGAACACTGCCCTAGTGCGGAGGTGACAGCGCCTCCAGGATCCTGACATCCCAGCAATTTACACACCTTCCTGGAGCCTCCCAACCTCCCTGGTCTGTAGTGATGGGACCCCAACCCTACTGATGGCAAACAGGCCTCAGCTACCGGCTCAGGGTCACACCGAGTGTCAGAGCCATGGATGGACCCTGTCACTAACCACTGCTGCACACTCCCTCCCACAGCTGGCAATTACAACCAGGCCCTCAGGTCCGGTCCCCCTGCCTTTGAGAGGGAGTGTCACTCCTGGTTCCATTGCTGCCTATTGATCTGTGGGACTTTGGGCAAGTTACTCCCCCTCTCTATGGCTCTCTGGGACTCACATCCCTGAATGGGCTTTAAAAAAGACAATGGTTCAAGTTTGGCCCCAACTATTTCTTGTTTCTCTAGACTAACCATTTTAGCAAAGTTTAGAATTCTTGACGTTCAACACCTGGAAACATCCCGTTGCAGATGGTTTGAACATCCCTTATCTCACCCAGGCTCACTGCTGCCGGGAGTTAGAGAACTGACCCTATTCCCTTTGGACCTACCCAAGGTGTCACACAGCAAAGCGGTGACAGAGCCAGAAAGAGAAGCCAACAGTCCTGACTCCTGTTCTAACTAACAGACAACAACCCCCCCGGAGGCAGGGATAGTGCCCAGGAAATAAGGGGTGAAAATTTTCATGGAAACCGTTTTCTGTCAGAAAATCCATTCGACTAAACCATGTTGTTTCTTGAAATCATAACAAGTAGGAGGAAAATTCTTTGCAAAAATATTTGTTTGCAAAATAAGAGCATCTCCTGTTTGTCACAGTGCATTAAACTGTCTCATCGTACATAAAGGGGAGACACTATGATCTACAAAATTAGATGAAATGCTTCAGTCTGAGCTAAGTAGTTGCTGCTCTTAACAATTTCAAAAGAATAAAATACAAATAAAATAGAATATTATGTCATAATCTGATATGGCTCAATGTGATAGGACACCTCCTATTCTGCACTGCTACTAGAGACACTCTTCAATGGATCCCCATCATCCACCCATCGTGAGGTAGGTGGGAGAGGATTGTTATTCGTACTTGACAGAAGGAGAAACTAAGGCTGAGAAAGGAGCAGTGACTTGTCTTAGCTGATGCAGCCAGTAAGTAGCAGAGTTGCTCTCAAATGAGCTACAGATCAACAATTGTTCATAGTAATTATTCAGCAAGTATTTTAGAAGAATTGGAATGTTAGAGAGGATCATGAACTGCTGCAAGACAATTAATGTAGAGCAGCATCAACATTGGACAAACATATAACTGGTTGTGACTTATTTGCTTGGTCATAAAAGACCACAACAAAGACCAGACTTTCCTCCCTGTCAATAGCCTCCTCTTCAGCCAATCAAGGTTGAGACTTTGAGGGGTGGGAGGCGAAGGGTTCTCATCAAATAGCCCAAAGAATGGCCCAGGTCACCACCGAGGGGATCACTCTCGGAGCACTATTCCAGTCTCACCTCTCTGTGAGGGCCTCCCACAAGGCCCTCGGCCCCCGCTCCACACACAGAGCTCCTGGTGGTGGGAGGAGAGCAGAGGAAAAGGACAAAGGAAGCAAGAAGAGAAAGGTAGGAGGGACAGAGGAAAAGGGAAAACAAAAAGGAGAAACCCCAATGTCCCCAGTGATTCTAAGAGACAAAGTCCTACGTTGGGAATACAATGCTGCCACCTCAATCTGGTGTTTTCTATTGCTAGAATTCAGCCGGCACCTGATGGATCAGACTGAACAGGTTCCAAACCTCTCGGAGGCTCTTACCTTCTATACAGGGACGTCTGTTTTCTAGCAAAATCAATAAAAGAAAAGGAGAAAACTCCAAAGAGGGTCCTCCTTGGCTCACGTACGTGAAAGTGAATTCTCTCTCAGTCCTCAAGGAGAGACCTCGAGAAGGAGACACGCTGAAGCAAAGCCACAGGGATCTCCAAAGTTGCCCCTGTCCTGCACCCCTGTCCTGCCTGGCTGATGTCAAGATCTCTCTGTGAGATCATCGCCTCCCCACCACCTTTGTCCAATAGGCTGAGGTCCTGCCAAAGGCCCTTGTGATGTCACTGTCACACCCACCCCTCCCCTGCAGTGCTGATGTCCTGCCCCTGTCCGGCACATTGGATGTTTGAGCTGCTTCCCCTGGATAACCCCACTCAATGACTCTTCATTGTGGGGGTGACACCGACTACACAGTAGAACACGAGAGGCTCTTCTGCAGGCCGCAATCAGGTTTTCATAAGTTAGTAGACTTTATGGCCAGAAGGAACCATTAGAGCATTTAATCTGATCCCCTGCGTATCCTAAGGCCTCCAGTATGTCAGAAGAGCTGGGTTTTTCTTTTACTCACACATTTTCCAGAAAGGCATCTAGTCTTTATTAGAAGATATCAAGAGATGGAGAAGCCATAATTTCTCTTGGTAGTTTGTTCCAATGACGAATCACCCTCTTACAAATCTGGGTCTTATTGTCATTATACTTTTTCTGATTTCTGCTTCCATCCATGCGGTCTTGTCATGCCTTTCTCTGCTAGATAAAAAAAGCCCTCTTATACTCAACATTTTCTCTCCATGAAGTGAAGCAACTCACCACTCATTCTTCTTTTGTATATACTAAACAGATTGAGCTTTTTCAATGTCTCATTAAAAGGCATCATCCCCATCACTCAAGTATGAATCTTTTCTGTACCCTCTCCAATATTTTTAACATAATATTCAAAATGTGGACACAAGAACTGGATTCAACATTCCAATATCAGTCTCACCAATGCTGTATCACTTCCCTTTCCATACTCACTACTCTATCCATCCAAGAATGGCTTTAACCTTTTTTACCACAGTTTCACATTGACAGATCATGTTGAGCAGCTCGTCCACTATGGCCCCAAAATCCTTTTCAGGGTCACTGCTTTCCAGCGGACTGTCCCCCATTCTGTAGGGTGCTGCCTGACTCCTTTGTTACTGGAAGTATGGGTTTGCATATGGCTTTATTAAAACCTAATTATTCAGTAAGTATTTTAGAAGAACTAGCCCATTAGAGAGAGAATCATGAATTACTCAAACACAATGAATGGAGAAAAGCGGCAAGAGCAATCAAATACATGTTTGGTTCTGGCTTATTTCCTTGGTCTTAAAAGAGAGTAACAAGGACTTGAGTCTCCTCCCTCACAAGAGCCCCATGCTCACCCAATCAGCATTGAGACCAGGGCCGGCTCCAGGCACCAGCCTGGCAAGCAGGTGCTTGGGGCGGCCGCTCCGGAGAGGGGCGGCAGGTCTAGCTATTCTGCGACAATTCGGCGGACAGTCCCTCACTCCCGCTCGGAGCGAAGGACCTCCCGCCGAATTGCCGCCGCAGATCGCCATCACGATTGCGGTGTGGTTTTTTTTTTTTTTTTTGGCTGCTTGGGGCGGACAAAACCCTGGAGCCGGCCCTGATTGAGACTCTGAGAATCAGAAAGCTGAGAGTTGTCACCAGATGTCTCAGGTCACCACCGGAGGGAGTCACTCTTAGAGCACTATTCCAGCCACATGTCTTTGGGAGGGCCTCCCGCAATGAGAGTTGGAGTGCAAACCCCCCGCCCCCCACTCCACATGCACAGACAGGTCCTGGTGGTGAAAGGAGAGCAGGGGAAAAGGACAAAGATGTAAGAGAAGAAGAGAAAGGAGGGAGAGACAAGAAAAGGGAAAACAAAAAGGAGAAACCCCAAATGTCCCCAGTAATTCTAAGGGACAAAATCCTAGATCGGAAATAAAATGCTGCTCCCCCAATCTAGTGTTTTCCTTTCCTGAAAATCAGCCGGCACCTGATGGATCAGACTGAACAGGTTCCAAACCTCTCGGAGGCTCTTACCTTCTATACAGGGACGTCTGTTTTCTAGCAAAATCAGTAAAAGAAAAGGAGAAAACTCCAAAGAGGGTCCTCCTTGCGCTCACGTACGTGAAACTGAATTCTCTCTCAGTCCTCAAGGAGAGACATCGAGAAGGAGACATGCTGAAGCAAAGCCACAGGGATCTCCAAGGTTGCCCCTATCCTGCACCCCTGTCCTTCCTGGCTGATGTCAAGATCTCTCTGTGAGATCATCACCTCCCCACCACCTTTGTCCTGCCAAAGGCCCTTGTGATGTCACTGCCACACCACCCCTCCCCTGCAGTGCAGATGTCCTGCCCCATCCAGCCACATTGGATATTTGAGCTACTTCCCCTGGATCACCCCACTCAATGACTCTTCATTGTGGGGATGACACCGACTACACAGTAGAACACGAGAGGCCCCCCTGGAACTTGGCTGTCATCTAGGGTGCCAAGTGGTTGGAGGTAAAAAGCAGTGCCCTGGCTCGGCAGTGAGGAGCCACCTTCTGGAGGACCAGAGAGCCAAAGCATCGGCTTACGGGGGCGGCGAGCTCAAGCCATGGAGGAGCCAGTGCGGTGCAGGGGGGGCAGCATCCCTGCAAAGGCAGCAGCGCCGCTATTGGGGAGCAGCCGCACCCCCCGCCCCTCCTGCCCAGGCTGCAGCCCGGCACCCCGCCTGGGGCTTCTGCAGGCTGCAGCAGATGCAGGCAGGCAGCGGCCCCCATGCGCCCCCCAGCTTCCCCCTCGCCATGTTTGGGTTCTGCGGCTCCCAGGTGTGTGAGCCGCCACTGCCCCTCCCGTAGCAGGTTCAGGGCCCTGAACCTGCTCCAGGACAATTACTTACTAGCTCCATAGTACAGTGTGTACAGAGAGATGTGAGTGGGGGAAGTCTGTGTGTAATGCCTGGGAGATGGCCTGAATGGAGACTGGAAAAGGGCAAGTTGGTCATTTTCATCCTCCCTTTGCCTCCACTACTGGCTGCCGTCTGTATGATGCTGATGCTCGATTTAGAGGAAAAGAAGTGGGATATTGGATCTTCTCATTTTGCCCACTCTCCCATCCACCCTATTTAGAATCCCCAAGACTAGATTTTAATAAATCATTTCTATAATAATTCCTCATTTTTTATACTGAGTCATGTTATTAAGTCCTGCCTAACTATAAAGACAATGAAATTCCACATTTTTGGACAATACCAGTTGCTTCTGTGAGTTGCTGAAAATAAGAGCCCCTTTCAAAGTGAATTTTATTTTATTTTCCATATTTTGTTGTGGTATTTTCATTTCTGGAGGGTCTTCCAATAAAAGTGTTTTCCATCCGTGACTGTTTGTTTGTTTCAAAATGTTCTTCTGATTGTGTAGGATTTGCAGTATGCAGCAAAATCTGACCAGTCAGATTTCCTGATCTATCATCTTTTTCCTGCTTTGTCCCTAACTTTGCTGTCATTTTCCGAATTGGATTTTTAAATGATATCACATTTCAATATTTACTACTAATTACACACAAACAACATAACAAATAAAATAATTATAAATGTTGATCATTGCTGTCAGTTTCACTTCAGGATTACTTATAGCTTGAAGGGCAGATTATTTTTTCCAGCACAGGGAAAGCTGTAGAACTTGCCAGTAGACACTCAACTTTCTCCATTCAGTACCATAGACTCATAGAATCATAGATTATCAGCATTGGAAGGGACCTCAGGAGGTCATCTAGTCCAACCCCCTGCTCAAAGCAGGACCAATTCCCAACTAAATCATCCCAGTCAGGGCTTTGTTAAGCCTGACCTTAAAAACCTCTAAGGAAGGAGATTCCACTACCTTCCTAGGCAACCCATTCCAGTGCTTCACCACTCTCCTAGTCAAATAGTTTTTCCTAATATCCAACCTAAACCTCCCCCACTGCAACTTGAAACCATTACTCCTTGTTCTGTCATCAGGTATCACTGAGAACAGTCTAGATCCATCGTCTTTGGAACCCCCTTTCAGATAGTTGAAAGCAGCTATCAAATCCCCCCTCATTCTTCTCTTCTGCAGACTAAACAATCCCAGTTCCCTCAGCCTCTCCTCATAAGTGATGTGCTCCAGCCCCCTAATAATTTTTGTTGCCCTCCACTGGACTCTTTCCAATTTTTCCACCTCCTTCTTGTTGTGTGGGGGCCAAAACTGGACACAGTACTCCAGATGAGGCCTCACCAATGTCGAATAGAGGGGAATGATCACGTCCCTCGATCTGCTGGCAATGCCCCTACTTATACAGCCCAAAATGCCGTTAGCCTTCTTGGCAACAAGGGCACACTGTTGACTCATATCCAGCTTCTCGTCCACTGTAACCCCTAGGTCCTTTTCTGTAGCACTGCTTCCTAGCCATTCGGTCCCTAGTCTGTAGCAGTGCATGGGATTCTTCCATCCTAAGTGCAGGACTCTGCACTTGTCCTTGTTGAACCTCATCAGATTTATTTTGGCCCAATCCTCTAATTTGTCTAGGTCCCTCTGTATCCTATCCCTACCCTCCAGCGTATCTACCACTCCTCCCAGTTTAGTGTCATCTGCAAACTTGCTGAGAGTGCAGTCCACGCCATCCTCCAGATCATTAATGAAGATATTGAACAAAACCGGTCCCAGAACCGACCCTTGGGGCACTCCGCTTGAAACCAGCTGCCAACTAGACATGGAGCCTTTGATCACTATCCGTTGAGCCTGACGATCTAGCCAGCTTTCTATCCACCTTATAGTCCATTCATCCAGCCCATACTTCTTTAACTTGCTGGCAAGAATACTGTGGGAGACTGTATCAAAAGCTTTGCTAAAGTCAAGGAATAAGACATCCACTGCTTTCCCCTCATCCACAGACCCAGTTATCTCCTCATAGAAGGCAATTAGGTTAGTCAGGCATGACTTGCCCTTGGTGAATCCATGCTGACTGTTCCTGATCACTTTCCTCTCCTCTAAGTGCTTCAGAATTGATTCCTTGAGGACCTGCTCCATGATTTTTCCAGGGACTGAGGTGAGGCTGACTGGCCTGTAGTTCCCCAGATCCTCCTTCTTCTCTTTTTTAAAGATGGGCACTACATTAGCCTTTTTCCAGTCATCCAGGACCTCCCCCGATTGCCATGAGTTTTCAAAGATAATGGCCAATGGCTCTGCAATCACATCCGCCAACTCCTTTAGCACCCTCGGATGCAGGGCATCCGGCCCCATAGACTTGTGCTCCTCCAGTTTTACTAAATAGTCCCGAACCACTTCTTTCTCCACAGAGGGCTGGTCACCTCCTCCCCATGCTGTGCTGCCCAGTGCAGCAGTCTGGGAGCTGACCTTGTTTGTGAAGACAAAGAGATTTCAAGTAACAAGCCCACCTGTAAACATGTCTAAAATATTACCTCTGTATTAACACAATAAATGGGAACTGAATGTTAAACATTGTCAGAGTTCAGTCAAATACCCCTGGTGTATTAATATAGCTGTTTCTGTCTGTAGCTAGAGCAGACACCGTGCTAGTACTAATTACCAATCAACGCAGGATAATCCATCCATTGGTGCAGCCGCAGCTTCTCCACCTCCTCCTGCAACCTCTTGAAATTCAGTTTTGTGCGCTTGACCTATCACGTTTTACCAATATCAACTGGCTCTCTGACAGCATCTCCAGTTTCCACTGCAAATTTAAAATCACCTCCTTTAATAGCATTTGCATCTTCTTCAAGTTGACGTTTTTTTCTCTGCTTCTCTACTTTTCCCTTCTGATATGTTTCTGTAGCTGCAGGCAGCTATTCTGGCTGGGCCTTATTGAGGCATGTGCTAGCTGATCATATTTAGCTCGGCTGCAAAGACTTTTTTATTTCCTTATTTTGATGTCATCAGGAAGAGAGAAGAATGTGTTATAAAAGTAACAGTGTGATTTATAAAGTGTGGAATAATAATGATACTATGACTATACTAGCATGAATAGTACTACACAGAGTCCATTCCCAGTGTTGTGACTGGATAATTGAATTTAAAATTCAAGTAGTATTTGGCCAAGCTTGTGAGGACTTACGTTCAGCTCAATTGCCTTTCACTATTTTTTTCCCATCCGTCATGGGACCTTTCCCATGATAACGTCAGAATGTCGTCATATCCAATTCATTCCAGAATTTCAGGGGATGTTGAAGTCACCAATGGACAGAATCCAATTAACTTTGGAGGGAATGAAATACTGAAAGAGGGAAAATGGGGGACACATGTAGATGCTGTCATCTATTAATGGCACTTATTAACACCTTGCAGAATAACAATATTTCTGCTCATCCTTCCAATACATTTTAACCTATTGATATCCTGAATCATAGAAGAGAAATAATTGTTCACCTTACTAGGAGCTGTGGGGCAGATACTCAGCCAGAGGGAGAGAGGAGGCTTCATTATTTCCTTCCTCTTTAAAGCCTGTTCCAAGTAGGGAATAGAAAGTACTAGGGGGTAGGATCCACAAAGGGATCTAGCTATTGCAAGGCTGAGTGTCACATCACCTGACTTTTAGGCACCTAGACAATCACAGGAACGATACTATGATCCAGAAAGACAAGTAAAGTTCCTAGGCGCCCTATAAACTGAATGGGGAGAGAGAGGTCCCTAAAAATAAAATGCATAAAAGCCAGCACACTTGGTGGTAAACCACCTAAAATACCAAAGGGAACTACCAACAAGATGGAGGAGTTAAGCCCAGGGCCGGTGTAACCACTAGGCGAACTAGGTGGCTGCCCAGGATGCCAAGATTTGGGGGTGCCAAAAAGCAATGCCCCCCCAATTATTTTTTACACTATTGCTCCCAGCGGGGAGATGGGCCACTCGCAGCAGCATTAGCACCTACCTCTGCGGGCGTCCTCTGCAACCGCGGGCCCCACCACCTCCCTCCGCCACACCTCACATCACTGCCCACCCACACCCCCCTTCCCAGCCCAGAGCCGCCTCCTCCCCAAGCCGCATTGCTCCCTAGCCTGCTCCCTCCGGCTCTGGCAGTCCTGGATGCCCTGCATCAGCAGTGGCTGCTGCCCAAGGGCTGCCGGCTGCTGATCGGAGCGGGTGACATAAGCCCGCCTGCAGCTGGCCCTATTGACAGCAACGCAGTGGTGGGGGTGGGGGAAAGGAAGAAGAGACCATGGCCACCGGACCACCTGCGGGGATGGATCATGGCCCTGCCAGAGGATACAGGGTTAAAGAGCTGCAAAAATGTAACCATCCTCAGCACATGCCACCTTCCAAGGCTTCATCCCCCTCCATCCCTGCAGCCCTGTGGAGCAAGGAAATAGAGCCCTATTTTGGGGAAAACTAAGGCAGAGAACAGGGACATGAGTTGCCCAAGATCACTCGGGGAGTCATTGTCAGAGTCCTGCTCTGAACACAGGAGATCGAGGCTCCTAGTTCTGCACTGGCTCAGACCATTAGACCAGAGGCCTTCAAGCCCTGAGCTCTGCACCTGCCCACACAAGGTATTAATCTGGGATGCAGGGGCAGCACACTGCAAGTTTTCAGTGAAGAAACACAGCTGTCTCGAGCCCTTATGGCTACAAGGAAAATCTTCCAAAGGTGGTGGGCATCTAGCCGACACAGTTCTGTCGGCCTGAGTCTGCAGCCAGCCTGGGACAACAGTTCTAGGAAATGCGGCAGTAACTGTTAAGTCTAATTACAACACCATCAGAGCCAGATTTTCATGTAACATGGGTGACCAGTTGTGTGGTGCACAACCACTGCACGTGTGCGAGCAACTCAGGTTAAGTGCAGCGGAGTTAAGTGTGTGAGCAACTCAGGTTAAGTGCGGCTGGGCAGGCTGCAGCACCCAAGAGATTTTTGTTCTCCCATTGAATGACAGCAGATGCACCAGTAACTTTACTAGGTAGAAGTTCAGTGACCACATTAGGGCCATATCCTCCCCACTCCCAGCATTGGGCCAACTGCCCCTCATCATCCTCCTGATTGCTTGTATTGTGATTGATGGGAGATCTGCTGTGGATTGAGGGGTGTATATGGACCTGCCTTTGCAGGCTCAGTCCTGGCCCAGCATTCGAAATAAATTGCCTTGAGTTTCAGAAGTACTGAGAACCCTGGAGTTCCCACAGACATCGGGGGAACCGCAGGTGCTCAGCATCTCTGAAAATCAGGCCCAGAATGACACTGACACCTCTGCCCTGGGCCAGAGCTCTCTGAGTAAGGGGCTTCATCAGTGATTGGTGTGGGGCAGAGTAAAGCAACCAGGACAGTCATGACGGAGGCTGGAACTCTGTCCTCACCTCACACCTGTGGGGAAGACAGGCCTTCAGACACCCCTCCCACCTGCATTGCACTTTCCAGCCCAGGAGCAAGGAACCATTTCACACCTTAGCGCTGGGGGGAGCTGAAGCCCAGAACGGGGAAGTAACTTGCCTGAAGTCATCCAGTGAGCTGGTGGCAGGGTGGAGAATAGAAGCCAGATCCCGACTCCCAGCTCTGTGCGCTGATCCCCAAAACAGCCCTTTCCACATCCATGGGGTGGAGGGCAGGAGGGACTCTAGCCACATGCAGGAGACCCAAGGTCATTTATTTTCATTAAATATGTAGACAAAATAATGAAATAAATAAAATTTCAAGCCGAACGTGTATTAATTCTAATGAACAATGCCACATTATGCAGTATTCATTTTTGAAAGTTTATAATAAGCGATTCTCCGGGGGGAGGGGCGGAGGGGGGGCACAAGGTGGAAGTCTCGCCTAGGGCACAAAATATCCTTGCACCGGCCCTGGGTGCATGTCCACGTTCCTATGAAGAAGTGATGAAGTAAGTAATGAATTTACACAGGCCAGGCCCCTGACCAGTGCAAGGCAGCATAATTCTGGGGTGTAAGGCAGGAGAGCTGGGGGGAATTGGCTGGAGCCTCCCTATTGACCGTCCATGAGTGGCTGGGAGATCATTCATGTAACACTGCTGGGTGTGTCCCTGTCTGTGAATGGCTGTGTATGTGCAGTGTCTGTCAAGGCTAGTAGCTTGACACCAGCATCACAGGGTGAACGGCAGCCCCGGTTGGTGAGTTTGGAGGGCTCAGTGGTCCCATAGTCCAGGTTGTGCTGTGGGGACCCATCACACCCACCTCCTCCTCTCAGGTGAGCCCTCAACCTCTCTTCCCTCCCCTGTAACCCATTCCCATGTATTCCCATCTGTATAATCCCCCATCCCTCGATGCAGAACTAAACCCCTCTTCCCCATGCCGCCTACTCCTCTGCCCCCAACACCCCTCTTCATCCCAGCCAGCCGGCAGACGTGTATTTTTTTTCTTACATTCAACTCAATTCATTTTACCTCTGTGTTTTCATAATGATCTGACAGTGATGAATATGGGGGTTCCAGGGTGCTGCTTTGATGTACAGAGGCCTTACATTCAACTCAATCCATTTCACCGCTCTGTCTGTAACACAATAATGTTTCAATGCTGCATCTGATCAATTCCAACACTTCAGTGAATGTTCTAGGTACCAGCGGGCAGAAATCTGGACTGCACTGATTGTGTCAGAAATCTGGAAGCAGGAAATGGGAGACACTTGGGGCCCCTGGCACTGGGTGGGGTGGGCAAATGGGGGACCTTGATGAAAGAGTTGGGGGTAAATGAACCTTTAATCCCCTCTGTGGTCTATTGAGAAGCCACCTACAGCAATGGGAGCGACAATCATTCCTGGTGGGGAAGCCCCTGCCCCAGCCAGTTTTGTACTGGTGAACAGGGCAGGGATTTTGCAGGAGGCTTCCACACGCGCTGTTTACACCTGTTGGTGAAAATCTCCCTCTAACTCCTCCCAGCTGCGAGTGATGCAGACTCAGCAGAAATTCTGCCCACAGTTCAAAATTGAGGCAAACTGGGCAGGTGAGAGCCTCCTAGAGATGGAGCGGGGGTGGGATGGGGGCTGCAACAGCCAGGGCCCTGGGAGAGGAACAGGGAGGGGAAATTCAGTCTCATTCATTCATTTCACAACAATGGGCCTCACCTCATGGAACTAGCTACAGGCAGAACAGCCAAAGGCTCTGAGCCCTGGCACTTTAGGGCCTGTGCACAATTGATTCTGCTTCCCCCAGGATCTCTCCTTAGACTCTCTCCTGTTGCACTGTGTGTTCCAGTGCGACTCACCGGGGCTCTTGCTTAGGGGACCGGCCCTGGCCCTGCAGAGACCTGTCACCAGCAGGGGCAGCTCCTCCTTGGGGAAGGGTGGAGTGATGTCCCTGCAGGAATGTAACTGCTGTGCAGTGCAGCTGACACACTGTAGGGGGCAGCACCGCCTGCTGCCGCTGGGGAATCCTGGAGGCTGCAATACACCAGGCTGCTACCGATACCTGTGCCTCACTCAGGCTGCAGGCAGCACAGGGAGAGGCCCAGAGCAGGGCACAGAGGTGGCTGTGGGGCTGTTTCAGCTCATATGCACTGTGAGGGCTCGGGGGGCTTGGTGATGCCGGGGTCCCAGAGGCAACATGGAACAATGGGGTGCCCAGCGCTGGCCCTAGGGGGATGGTTCCCCAGCCCCACAGATCTCACTGCCGGGAAGTTTCCCCTGAGACTCAGCCTCACTTTCCCCTTTGTTAATTTCTCCCCATCCCCCCTGCTGCTTTTGCCCCTCATTTTTTTATGTTCAAAAACAGAACCAGAAACAATAGAACCCCCCAGATGGTGGCCGCAGAAAATACTGACCCTAGGACCAGTTCTCCATCCACATCTCACACTCCCCATGAGACCCCCTGTTTTCAGTCCAATCTCTGAGCACAGTCCTGCATGTCTGGATGGGTCCCTCCACAGCTGGGATGGGCAAATCCCCTCATGCAGCCCCCTCCCCCCACCAGCTGGGATGGGGGACTGTGGAAAGTCTGGAGGATGCAGCCACATTAGCATTGGCCTCTCCCCTCCTCAGACGCAGTTGGTGGGGACAGAAATGAGGACACCCCAGGAGGGGGGTGTCTAGAGGGACCTGGGATTGTTCTGGGGGTGGCCAAAATAAAGGCCCACCAGGGCTGAGGAGAACTTGGCCCCAGGGAGGGTGTTGTAGGGCCCTGAATGGCAGCAGGGGCCACGTTTCTCTGGGTCTGTCTCTGGTTTGTTTGTTTCCCCAGCTGCCCCCACCAGAGGGCTCTGGCTATTGCTCAGGGAGGGGAGGCTGCTCGCTCCTGTCCCTGGACAGATGCTGCTGCAGCCGCCATTGTGAACCAGGAGCCCAGGCCGAGCCGCTGCTGCTCCCACAGAATTGAGTTTTCCCCTTTAATTATTGAATAATTAAATCTCCTGAATTCTGATGCTTTTTTCCATAATCCAATACTGATACTAGAATTCCCTCCAATTTCCTGCCCGTCCCTGTAATTCTCAATAAGGCTGTGACTGGGCCATGGGGATTTTTAGTACATTTCACTGCAGAAGTGTGGGAAAAACACAAGGAGTCATGGAAAGGTCACTTGGCCAGGACTGATCTGGTTTTAGCCCCAGACGGAGCAGCATGAGGAGTCACTCTCCACCCAATGGGGGCTGCTCTGTGTGTGACTGGGACCCTCCTCCCCTCACGCAGCACCCAGAGTGGTCACAAATCTAAATTTAATTTCCCACCATCATCACCACCTAGGGTGACCAGACAGCAAATGTGAAAAATCGGGACAGGGGGTGGGGGGTAATAAGAGCCCATATAAGAAAAAGACCCAAAAATCGGTACTGTCCCTATAAAATCGGGACATCTGGTCACCCTACCACCACCCAGCCCTGACACTGACACGGGCAGCAGGGAGCCCTGAGTGATGCACATTAACAGGGGCAGGGTGGGGGATGGAGCCAGAAGATCCCATGGCACTTGGGGGTGGGGGGCAGCAGGGGAGGAGAGGCAGGTGATTGACTGTTGGGGGTTGGGGTCTGGGTTTGGTTAATTATAAATAATTTGGGGGAAGGGGGCACAGTCTGCAGAGGATATTACATCAATATTTAATGCGTAGTTGGGAGTTTAAGGGATCCAGCCCACTGGCCCGTTAGCAGCCAGGCAGCACCGTCCCCCACGTTCTGTTCTGTTCTATTCAGTCCTTACAGCCCCTCGTCCCTGCAGGGTCCCAGTCCTTCTAACCGGGAACCAGCCACACAACTCACATTCGTCCCCTGGGATTCTCTCCTGCTCCCTTCTCTCCCCAGTGCCAGGGATTTTCACTCTGTGTATCTGTTGGTGGATGTGGTGCCTGCCGTGCTCTGTGCGCTGGGGACTGGGGGCAGGTCTGACACGTCCCCTGGCACTGGGAACCCAGCGTGGGGATGTTTGGGGGGTTCTCAGCTCCTGTGGGAGTTTGTCCCATAGCCTGGGAGCAGCTCCTTAGCAGCCTGGCAGATCCCGATCAGCAGCTCTGTGAGTGAAGGGATCCCACTCCCGCTAAGGCGCAAAGATTCAAGATGATCACACTAGCAGCAATTATTCCATCTCTGGAGCAGGGAGATTGGTTCTCTGCCCTTGACATACAGTATGCCTATTTCTACATCTCAATCCTACCGTCCCACAGAAGATTCCTTTGATTTACCTATGGGCAGGACCACTACCAGTACAGAGTACTTCTATTCAGTCTCTCACTGGCACCCAAAGTATTCTCCAAGGTCCTCTCTGTCATAGCAGCACATCTACGAACACTGGATAGCGTAATCTACCCATATCTGGATGACTGCCTTCTCAGTCCTTCAAAGATGCCCTACGAGCCACACAAAGGACATTTTTGCGCAACTGGGTCTACAACTCAATACCCAGAAATTGGCCTTGACTCCAGTAAAGCATTTGGAGTTTATAGGGGTTGAACTTGATGCAGTTTAAGCAACAGAATTCCTCCTGTTGCACAGATTCAACACTCTGACCAGTCTCCTAGAGACAGTTCAGGCCAGCCCACAAATGACAGCAAGAAATTGCCTTCATTTTCTCAGGCACATGGTGTCATGCATATTTTTGACATCTCATGCCCAATTACATATGAGGTATCTACAGACATGGCACACATATGTTTAGAGGGATAGGTCAGTGGTTTGAGCATTGGCCTGGTAAACCCAGGGTTGTGAATTCAATCCTTGAGGAGGGCATTTAGGGATCTGGGGCAAAAATCTATCTGGGGATTAGTCCTGCTTTGAGCAGGGGGTTGGACTAGATGATCTCCTGAGGTCCCTTTGAACCCTGATATTCTATGACTCCATCCTGGGCTTCCCCTCCACAGCACTGTCCCTGATCTGCACTGACCTTTTTGCTGCTGGCCTCCCACTGGGGCCATGGGAAATGACAGGGGAGGGGCCAGCACAACCTGCTCTGTCCCTGCGTGGTCCCAATTCTGCTCATTGTCAGGCAGCCAGGCCAGGAATTAAAGCCAGGAAAACAAGAATAACATAACATGGATCCCAATGACATCTCTATTGGGTCTGTGAAATGACGGGGTTAATGTCACACCCAGCAGCAGCATCTCAGCACACAAGGGGGATACACAGAGAGAAACACAAAGGAAAGTGAATGTCTGTGAGGATCTCATGACTCCCATAGCGTGTGTGGGCTGCTAAATCACCCGTGTCACTAGGTGTGTGCGATGAAGCTCTTTTAACACTGCAAAGCCAACCTGCTTCCAGCCTCCCCTGTCTGACCTCAGCACAACACTCGCCCAGCTCAGGCTCACCAGCTCCCTCCCCACAGACGGCACAGAGGGCTGGAGCTGCTGGGTACAGAGCAGGGCAAGGAGGGGTTAGGGGTGCGGTTGTACAGGAAGGTGCCCAGGTGAAGGACGTGGAGTTGGGGAGGAGCCGTGTGGTCAGGTGAACACGTGGCGAGAATGGGAAACAAGCTGCCTGGGCTCCTTCCTGTGAGCGGGTCCCATTTACCCAGCCTGGGCCCATCACTCACACAGCCCTGAGGCTGGGCTCTCACGCCCCTTCCCCTGGTCCAGCCACCGAATCCCCTTCCCAGCTCACTCCACCCCTCACCGCACTGGGACCAACTCCCCCACACGGCTGAGTCTGTAGCGCAGAGCATCCCGTACAGCAGGGCCCCGGCGCTCTCACTCCTGCCTCCGTGCTGGCCCTTGGGGCTGTTTCACTCCCCTCCTTGGGCAGAGACTCCCCCAGGGCAGGAAATGCCGGAGGTTCCCATCTCAGAGTCAGATAACACAGTTAATGGCCCTGAGAGGACCTGGGAATCCCGCAAACCCACCCCCCCTATTGCGCAGACACAGCCCTGCCAGGTAACGCTGAGTGGGGCCCTATCAGCACAGATAAAGGTCTCTCTTGTGCTGGTCACTGTGTGTAAGAGGGATGTAAATTCCTTTATCAGGCCCTGGTCAGCATCCCAGTCACGGCCCCTCAGTGACACCACAGACAGATCTCTAGCGCAGTGACTGGCTACAAGAGCTTCCTGAACCAACGCTTCTTCCCCAGTGTTGCTGAGATCCAGGTCTCAGCACGGCTCCCAGAGGCTGCTCAAGGAATGTTGTAGGGATCCTGGGGTAATATTGCAGCAACAGTGAGACACTCAAACCCAGGAGGAAATGGGCAAAATTTGGCCCCATCCCAACTTTTGAATGGGGGATGGGTCATCCTGGGAAGTAGACACCAGAGGACACGCAGGTAAACAGGTCAATAACAGTTCCCTGTAAAGCAGTGTGGGATAGCTATTGGAGGACTGCCAAAGTGGTGTGCAGCAGGATTGTGTGCACTCAAACAATAGACGGATGGAACTTTATTCGCAGCATGGGGATCCACTTTGCAAGAGGACTCCAGAGTTCACCATGAATGCAGAATTAGTGTGCTGGGAAGGATTGTGGTATGTGTGCACATACGTTTTTAAATCAAATTAACTCAACTTAATCCAGTTTAACCCCCCTGTGTAGACAAGTAGGGTGGCCACTGACACATCCCCAGACTACTGGATATTACAGAACTTCTGGAACAGGATGGGCCCGCCCTCGTTGGCTTGACCCTGCCCCTGCCATCATGACTTCACAGGCACCACGTGTTGAAAGTCACACTGTACAGAGGACACCGTAGGTACGCTGTTTTGTTAATTGATGTGAGAAAAAGAAAGGAAGGGTCATATCTTGATTACCAATTATATGTAGATAGAAAGCTAAAAATCAAATGATTTACTGCTGACAGAACTTCAAAGACAAATATATAATTTTGGGTGAGTTCACTTAAATATATTGCTTAATTAATTCTATCATTTTTTCACCTATTAATTTTCAAAGATGTAGTGCAGGAGGTGGGTGTATGTGCCCTGCCTTCCAGAGAGAACCAGTCAAGACAATAAAGAGAGGGGGAGAGAGAGCAGCTGCACGTGTGTAGTTGTGATGTTTACGACACATGTACATTATAACCGAATAACCTCCTCTGACAATGTAATGGTTTATTTTGTTAAGATAAATATTTTGGATTTCTTGAAATTCCACAGTTGAAATACAAATGACGTTATTTAGAGAAGTTAAACTTCAATATAGACTTGAGGGAAGAATCAAAAAATAAATGTAAATAATTCCAATTCTAAAAATACGTTTAGATGCTTGTTTTTGAAATACTGTTGAAATGTAAATTAAAATGTTCTTGTATTTACACCTTGTTACAATAATATTTTCTAAATTAGAATAATCTTTTTTCTTTCATATTTTACGTTGAGCTTTCACAGGGGTAGAAAATTCTGACAGGGGTAAATGACCCCATCCACCCCCATCTGCTACCCCTGGGGCAGGGGACGGGGAAGGTGAGGGCTGGGGGTTCCCAGGTGTCTGTTTTTTGACTGGAAGCTCCAGTTAAAAAGGGAAACTGGCAGCGTCTGGTTAGCACAAAAAGTCCAGTTGCTGCAGTAACTGGCCCCCACCACTGGGGCGGGAAGAGCAGCAGGGCTGGGAGGGGACAGTCTGTGCCGCGGGGTCACTGTCAGGGACAGAGATTCCCCCCGGCCTCAACTGGGACCGGGCAGATGATCAGGGGAGCCGCGTTTGTACCCCCAGCGTTGAGACCAGGATAGAAATAAGGGCGGAGCGTCCCGGAGAAGGTGCCAGTGAAAGTGAAGAGATGGGACCTGTCAGTCACATTGTAAAACGAGACCTCGCCCGCCTCATAGTCCAGGAAAATCCCCACCCGGCTGGGCCTGACGCTCACGGGGAGGGGGGTCGAGGGGGAGGTGAGGGCCTCGTATCCCCCATCTCTCAGCCACAGGGCCCAGTATCCATCCTCAGGTGAGAGTGTGACCTGCCCCTTCCTGCTCACAGATTCCCTACAAACCCCCAGAGCCCACTCAGGCTTGTCTCCCACCTCCACCTCCCAGTAATGCCTCCCGCCCGCGAACCCCTCAGCGCCCAGGACACAGACACAAGGATCAAATCTCTCAGGGTTGTTGGGCAGATCCTGGCGTTTGTCTCCGAGTCTCACACGTTTCCGATCCTCAGACAGGACGAGTTTGGGATGAGCCGTGTCTGGATCCAGAGTCACGTCCACTAGGGAGAGAGTCACAGAGTCAGGGCCGGGGGCAGGGGCTGGTCACTGGGATCAAAGGGAAATTAACCTGCATCCCCGTTAATCGTTGGGGGTGGGGGGGGGTTGTTGCCTGAGGGGAGTCAGGGCCCATCTGCCTGTGAGGAGACAATGAGGGAAAGGGCAGGAGGAGCAGGGGGCGGGGGGAGGGGTGAGAAGCTGTCACTGGAGGCGGGGGAGGGGACAAGTAGATGCTGGGAGAGGAAAGGGGAGGGGGAGGCGACAGGAGCAGAGGGGGTGGAGGGAGGGACATAGGGGAGGGGTGGGCACAAGGGCAATGGGGGGACAAGGGAAGGGACGGGGTGAATGGAGGGGCAGGTTCCAGGGGGCTGCAAGGACTGAGGGGACGGGTGGGCATCAGGGCAGAAGAAGAGGACGGACCCCAGGGGGCACAGGAAGCAAGGGAAGGGGCAGGCACCAGGGGGTAGAGGGGTGTGAGGGGAAATCAAGGGGAGGGTGAGCTGCCAGGGGGTGAGATGATGAGGAGTGGGGCAGGTGGAGCCATGGGGGGAAGCAAATGGGCAGGCACTGGTGCCAAAGGGGCAGAATGGGGGTTGAAGGAGCAGGTGAACAGAAGGGGGCAGAGAGAGGGGTGTGGAGAAGGGCGGGACCTAGGGGGCAGAGGGGTGTGAAGGGAAATGTGGGCACCAGGGTGGCAGAGGGAAGATGAAGGGAGGGGTGGGACCCAGAGGTTAGGAGGAGAGGTGAGGGGTGGGGCAGTGCTGAGGTGAGGGAAAGCGCTGAGACCAGGGGTCCCAAAGGGGGGTGAGGGAAGGGACTTGCACCAGGGAGGCAGAGGGGGCAAAGGAAACAACAGGCTCCAAGGAGGCAGATGGGGCAAGGGTAGAGCTGGGACTTCGGGCAGAGGAGGAGCTGGCACCAGGGGACTGGAGGGGTGGTGAGGGGTGCAGTTGTCAAGGAGCCAGAGGGGGAGGGGAGGGGCAGGGGTGAGAAATAAAGAGAAGGTGGCATGGGTGATGGTGGCAGAGGGGCGAGAGGACAGCGGGGTCAGTGGGGGAGAGGGTGGTGAGGGGGTGGGCAACAGGAAGGAAGGGGACAAGGGGAGTGTCAGGTGTTGGGGGGCAGGAGGAGGGAATAAAGGGGTAGGCAGCAGAAGGGTGTGGGGATAAGGGGAAGGGCAGGTGCCAGGGGGTCAGAGTGGGGCTAGAGGAAGCGTGGGCACAGGGGGGTGAGGGAAGGGGTGGGTGCCAGGGGTCAGAGAGGGTGGGGAGAGGGGCAGGTGCCAAGATGGCTGAGGGGTGTAAGAAGGGCAAAAGCCAGGACAATAGAGGAGGGTGACGGGTGGGGTGGCCATCAGAGGGTGGTGTGGGAGTGATGGCAGTGATAGGCACCAGGGAAGCACATGGGGGTGTGGGGAGGGGTGGAAGACATGGCACAGAGGAGGGAAAGGGGAGAGGTGCACATAGCGGGGTGTGAAGTGATGGGTGGGGTCCAGGATGCAGAGGATGTTTGGGGGAGAGGGGAAGGTGGCAGTAGGGCAGGGGGAGAAGGGACAGGTGAGTTCCAGCGGGGCACAGGTGGGTGGAGGGCAGGGGCACGTGCCAAGGAGGCAAAGTGGGAGTAGAGGGGCAGGGGCCCAGGGGAGCAGAAGGGGAGTGAAAAGAGAGGGAGGGATGTTGGTGAGGGGTCAGAATAGATGCAGGGTCCCTCACAGGGATGAGGGAAGGATAAGGGAGGGGCAAGAGCCAAAGAGAAGTGAGGGAGCGGCA
Organism: Malaclemys terrapin pileata; assembly: GCF_027887155.1. Classification (NCBI taxonomy): domain Eukaryota; kingdom Metazoa; phylum Chordata; order Testudines; family Emydidae; genus Malaclemys; species Malaclemys terrapin. The sequence goes on along the minus strand of NC_071517.1, from coordinate 39,287,201 downwards.
GGCCCCTGGGAATCTCTGTTGCTTTTGGGCCATGTGTGGTTGGTTTCTGGCTCAAAGCAGGTTGGTGCTGTTTCCACACACACTGGGGGTGCAGCCCTGCCCCAGGGGGAGCAGCTGGGACTCTCCATGCTGGCGGGCCCCATGTGCACCACCTTCCAGCCAGGAAAACCCCACAGCCAGCCCCTCCCCTCGCTGGGCCCAGCCCCACCCCCACGGGAGCAGTGGTCTGGGTTGGGCTCACTTCGGGGGCATTACAGTGGAAGATTCTGGGGGAGTATAAATGCGCACTAATAGGCTGTTGCTAATGAGGCCAGGGCAGTGGGGAGGGGAGGGGGCATTTCCCCACTTCCTGCCCCCTCCATGTCGGAGAAACTGCACCAGGGGCCAGTCCCAGTTCACACCCGCACAGTGCGTCTGCACTAGGGGTTTGCACCGGTGCAGCTACATGGGTGCAAGGAAACACTGGCAGACACGGCCTGAGACATTGATGTGCCAGGGGCCGTAACCCCTCCCGTCACTGGCGTTATGGATCAATAATTACAGGGGCACTGGAGCAGGGGAGCTGGACTCTGGGCTCCCAGGTGGGGGCCCGACCCACTGGGCTGCAGAGTCATTCTCACTCCCACGCTCTGGCCCAGTGCCCATGGGAGTGTTTAGACACAGGGGGATGTCACTCGGATCCCAGTGCTTTGAGCCCTCATGGCATCACACGGGGGATTGAACCTGGGGCTCCCAGCTGAGGGCCCAGCCGCTGGGCTAAAGGCTAGAGGGGAAGCAGCAGCACCTTTTTCTCTTAATTGAAACTCGACAGCAAACTCGACGTGGATTCGCGAATAGTTTCTATTGACCCAAAATATAATTTTGCAGCAAATAAACTATTTGTCCAAAACATTTCACCCAGCTCCACTGCAAACCTGTCTGAGCAACTTAGGAGCCCGAATCCCAGTGACTTGCAGTGAGTGACTGTCAACACCCCCAGAAACGCACAGTTACAGGCAGGCCAGGTTCAGGACACTCCAGAGCTGCTGTTTAATTTGCCCTTTGCAGACAAATGCCCCCTGGGCCCGTGATCTCACCCCCACAAATCAGGCTGAAAATGGAGACTTGGCTGCAGCCCAAACTCTCTGCCCAGAGCCATTTGTGCCATGGATGCTGTGAGTGGCACAGACCCTCTGCAGCTGCACCTGGGCATCTCCCAGAGCAGATAATAGTCACAGAGACTGTCTCAGAGCCCCGGGGCTCAGGTGTCTCCATCTAACGACAGCGCCAGCCGCCCCCCCCCCCACTCTGATTAATCAGCCCTGGGTCAGACACGCTGGGAACTTTCACACCCAGACTCTGGAGACACTTTGGGTTCATCTACACTAGGGTGACCAGATGTCCTGATTTTATTGGGACAGTACCGATATTTGGATCTTTTTCTTGTATAGGCTCCTATTACCCCCACCCCCGCCCCGATTTTTCACACTTGCTGTTTGGTCACTCTATTCTACACAGCCTGCAGAAGCGAGTCTTGGAACGGGGTGGACAGATTCAGGCTTGCGGGGCTCCCTCTTTGGCCTTAAAAATAGCCGCATAGACGTTCAGGCTCAGGCTGGAGCTCAGACTCTGAAGCCCAGGATGGAGCCGGGTCTGCCCCTCACAGCGCAAGCTGGGACATTGTCTGTGTCTACGTCCCCTTCACCCCCTTCCTGGGATGGGGAACAGCAGCCCCAGGGCCCCTCCCTTCACCTCCAGGGCAGGGGAGTGAGAATCCTCGGCCTCCTGGGTTTTGGGGCCTCCCAGCACAGGTTCCTGGGTGAGCGTGAAAGTGTGTGCACCTAGAAAGCTCTGTGCACCCGGCAAATACACAGATGTGCCCGTGGATCAGGATCCGGGATGGTCCTCTCCCCAGGAGTGATGGAAGCTCTCTAAAAGTAGAGGGGTAACCGGTGCCCAAACCATGGCGCCACCCTCTCATGCCGGCCCTTTTTCCCAAACTCCTGCCCCCGCACCACCCCTTCTCCCTGAACCCCCGCTCTCACACCGCCCCTTCTCCCCGACCCAAGCCCCCGCCCTCACACCGCCCCTTCTCCCCAAGCCCCCACCCTCACACCACCTCTTCCCCCCAACACACTGACCCCCTGGTCGCTCCTCTCGGCCCCCTCCCCGCTCGTCGCTCACCCTTACAGCTGGTAAAAAGTGGGAGGGAATAGCCCTCCCACTGGTAAAAGTGATTGGCCATGGCCCCTGGCCCCACTCTTCCAGTGCCCCTTACTCAGCCCCCAACCCCAGGAGGAGAGGGGCCCTTGGGGCAGTGTCAGTGAGTTCAGTGCTGGGGGTACGAGTGGGGTACACCCCGGCTGCTGGAGCTCTGTGTATTGAGGGTATGAGGACGTCACAGCGGCCGTGTGAGCCCCCCACTGTCCTGCCAACATGGCTCAGCCCTGACACCTGCTGGAGCCTCTCCCTGGGGAGGAATCATCCCTGAGGCCCATTCAGCCCTTGGCCTCCCTGCGGAGGTGGCCAGTGAGGCTGCCGTTAATGTGAGTTATGATGTGAGCTCCTGTCCGCTGGGAACCGGACTCTCAGCCTGGGCTGAGATCAGTGACTGGGGAGTGAAAGGCCCCACCTCCAGGGCTGGCTCCAGGGTTTTTGCTGCCCCAAGCAGCCAAAAAAAAAAAAAAGTGCGATCTGCGGCACTTCCGCCACGACTCTACCGCCGCCGCTTCGTCGGCAGCAGGTCCTTCCCCCTGAGAGGGAGTGAGGGACCCGCCGCCAAATTACCGCTGAAGAGCCGGACATGCCGCCCCCTTCCATGTGCCTCCCCAAGCACCAGCTTGCTACGCTGGTGCCTGGAGCCGGCCCTGCCCAGCTGCCCTCACTGTCCCCCTGAGCCAGCCCAGCGCCGCCAGCCATTCAGTGCAGTAACAGTGATGCTCACACTTGGTGGCACAGCCAGTGCCCCCAGCGGGCAGGGCGAGGGTCTGTCCAAGGAGCAATGGGCACAATCTGCAGCAAGGGAGACTGAGGCTGGAGATGAGGAAACACTTTCTAACTCTCAGGGCAGTGAAGCTCTGGACCCAGCTCCAAGGGAGGTTGTGGGATCCCCGTCACTGGAGGTTTATAACAACAGTTTGGACAAACCCCTGCCAGGGATAGTCTAGTCCCTGACCCAGCATGGGGGGCTGGACTAGGTGACCTCTCGAGGTCCCTTCCAGCCCTGCATTGCTCTGTTTCTAGGTTACAGCTGTTCTGGGGCTGGGCCCAGGGCCCTGGGGACTCTAGCGTGGGGTGTGGCACATGGCAGAGTTAACACTGTTAGTGACTATGGCAGCTGGCAGCTCAGCGTCCCTGCCAGGGGCCTGGGCTGGCACATGGCTGCCTGTACCTGGCTCAGCAAGGTGTTACTGGGCCGTGTAGACAGGACCTAGGGCTGGCACCTGTCCATAGGGTTGCCAGGCGTCCGGTTTTTGATTGGAACGCCTGGTCGAAAAGGGACACTGGTGGCTCCGGTTGTCACCACCGACTGGGACGTTAAAAGTCTGGTCAGTGGCGCAGGGGGGGCCCGGGGCTAAGGCAGGCTCCCTGCCTGCCCTAGCTCTGTGCGGCTCCTGGAAGCGGCCACCAATTTACTTCCCTGGAGTTTGAAACTTTTCTAGCAGAGAGGAACATTTTACACAGAAGGTCATCCCTATATTACCCTCAAGCCAATGGGGAAATCGAATGGTTTAACAGAAGTTTGAAAGAGAGTTTGCAAACGGCTAAACTGGAAGGGCGATTGTGGATACCCTTCACTACCGATTTCTTGCAAGCATACCGGTCTACACGACATGCCACAACGCAAAGGTCATCTGCAGAGTTACTACATGGGAAACAGATGAATACTAAACTGAACATTGCTGGATTGTTAAAGGCACGACCTGAGGCCCCAACCGAGAATGATGTGAAAAAAAACATTTGAACGGAACCAAGCAAAGTCTAAGGCTTTCACAGACAAGCAGCGGGGTGTTAAGGAACCAAAGTTTGAGTGTGGTTCCTTCGTTAGAATACGAAAACCTGGAATTTTATGCAAAGGGGACCATAAATTCACAGCTCCTCTTAAAATCATAGAGAAGAAGGGACCTTACATCTATCGACAAAAAGAACAGGAGTACTTGTGGCACCTTAGAGACTAACAAATTTATTAGAGCATAAGCTTTCGTGGACTACAGCCCACTTCTTCGGATGCATATAGAATGGAACATATATTGAGGAGATATATATACACACACATACCTCCTCAATATATGTTCCATTCTATATGCATCCAAAGAAGTGGGCTGTAGTCCACGAAAGCTTATGCTCTAATAAATTTGTTAGTCTCTAAGGTGCCACAAGTTCTCCTGTTCTTTTTGCGGATACAGACTAACATGGCTGCTACTCTGAAACCTGTCAAAATACATCTATCGACTTTCTGATGGGCGGGTATGGAATGTTTCTTATCTTGCACCAAGAGGCGATTATGCCAACACCCAGTCTGCACTGGATGACTTCACAGTAGAACCAACACAACAAGACATTGCACTGGAACCGGGGCTTGAGAGATGCTCTGTCAGACCCAGACGACCACCTGTCTGGACTAGAGACTATGTTATGTAGTATCTACAGTGTTTTCAGTGTAATATTTCTGCCAACATTATAGTGTCTTGTTTCCTATTTGTTCCTGTGGTTAGAACACCAATGTTTATTTTAATTGGGAGAGTTTCTTAAGAGAGGAGGGAATGTGGTGTTTAGATGTTGTTTGTAATTATTAGAACTGGGAGCACTGGCTGTGGGGAGTCTGAAAGGACAGGAAACAGGAAGGGGGGGGAGGAGTTGAGGAGGCTGAGTGAGAGCTACCGAGGGTGCAGCAGCAGCTTGGTAAAGAGGTTTCCACTTTAAAAATAAAGTCCTGTTGAAGTTTGTTAGTACCTTGCCTGGTCACTACAACACCATGGTAAGTGCTGCCGGGACCCTGAACCCCCTCACGCACTCCCTCCCACACTCCAAACCATCCCCCTGCCCCAGCCCGGAGTCCCCTCCCGCACCCAAGCTCCCTCCTGGAGCCCACACCACTCACTCCCACCAACACCCCAACACCCTGCCCCAGCCCAGAGCCCTTTACTTCACCCCAAATCCCTCATCCCCAGCCCCATCCCAGAGCCCACACCCCCAGCCTGAGCCCTCATCACCTCCTGCACCCCAAACCCCTGCCCCAGCCTGGAGCTCCCTCCTTCACCCCAAACCCCTCATCCCCAGCCCCACCCCAGAGCCCACACCCCCAGCCGGAGCCCTAACCCCCCTCCTTCACCCCAAACCCCTCATCCCCAGCCCCACCCCAGAGCCCGCACCCCCAGTCAGAGCCCTAACCCCCCTCCTGCATCCCAAACCCCTGCCCCAGCCCAGTGAAAGTGACTAAGGGTGGGGGAGAGTGAACGACAGAGGGAGGGGGGATGGAGTGAGCAAGGCTGGGGACTTGGAGAAAGGGAAGGGCAGGGGCAGGGCCTCTGGGCAGGGGCAGGGCAGGAGTGTTCGGTTTTGTGAGATTAGAAAGTTGGCAACCCTTCCTGTCCAGGTTTTCCCAGGATTGTCCCTTTGTCCATGTCATTCTCCTGGGAAATGTGAGTCTGCCCAGGACATGACAAGTCCCAGGTGTGTCAGTGGCTGTAGCGGGGGAGCTGTGGGGTGCTGGTGACTACGCAAAGGGAGCTCTGGGTCCAGAGTGCCTGGAAACTGCAGAGACGGGGCAGCTTGGAGCAATGAGTGAGATCAGGAGCTCAGGGGCAGCAGGGGCCACTCACCACTGTGCAGGTACCAGCTGTGGGGGTCACTGCCGGGGGCAGTGGGGTAGATCTCGCGCCATGTCCTGCTTGGTGAGGCTAGTACTTGGGGCAGTCCAGAAGCAGGAGCCTCTGGGGGCTGGTGCCCTCTCCCGGGATTTCGATGGGGTGACAGTGCCCGGGTGAGGGGACAAGTGGTGTACATGAAGCAGGCAGATTTCCTGTTTTGTTGCACCTCAGAGGTGGCGACCCTAACAGGACCCTCAGCAGTGTTTGTGTAACTGCCCTGGGTGCCCCCCTCCCTCCCAGCTCTGTGCGGTAGGATACCTCGGAGTTCATGGACCCGTGGGCCAGTGGTGCTGCAATGTGAGTGCATGTCCCCTGGGCTCCCTGATCATTGCTGGAGCTGCCCAGACTCTCCCAGCATGCACCAGGCCGTCCCTAGCTATTTTGGTGCCCTACACAGCCCCCCCACGGGTGGGGGGCTGTGTGGGGCCCCAAGCCTCCGCGTGGAGGGGGCTGTGTTGGGCCCTGCCCCAGGCCTCTGCGGGGGGTGGCGGGGAGGGAGACAGGCCACTTCCTGCGGGACGTGGAGTGACCCGGCCCCAGCCTGCTCTACTCCCCTGGCTTGGAGCAGAGCAGGCTGGGGCTGGGTCACTCCACTTCCTGCAGGAAGTGGCCATCCCGCCATCCCCCACGGAGGCCTGGGGCAGGACCCCACACAGCTCCCCTGCTGAGGCCTGGGACCCCAGTCTGCTCTGCTCCCCTGACTCCCAGGCTTGGGGGGAGGAGAGAGGTGGGAACCGGTAGCGCAGCTGGGAGCCTGGGGAGCGAAGCAGGCTGGGGCCGGGTTGCTCCACTTACCACGTGGTGAGTGCAGGGTTGGGCCTGGCTGCAGTCTTCAGGGGAGTGGGGGCGGGGGCCATGGGGCGGAGCAGGGGAGCCCGCCCTGTGGCAACTCCCAGCCCTGCGGTGCCCCCCCGCAGCAGCTCTCCGCCCCCACTCCGCCCAGGGGGCCCCCCTGCGGCAGCTCCCCACCCCAGTTCACCTCCGCTCCTCCTTCTCCCCTGAGCACGCCAGTGCCACTCCACTTCTCCCACGTCTCAGGCTTGCAGTGCCAATCAGCTGTTTGGTGCGGCAAGCCTGGGAGGGGAGGAGAATTAGAGCAGGGGCGGCGTGCTCAGGGGAGAAGGCGGAGCGGAGGTGAGCTGGGGCGGGGAGCGGTTCCCCTGCAAGTTCCCCTCCCCCCCCCGGTTACTTGCTGTGGGCAGCCCTCCCTGCGCCCTCCTGCCCCAGCTTACCTCCATTCCACCGCCTCCCCTGAGCGCGCTTTTCGGTGCCCCCAACCACTTGGTGCCCTAGGCAGCCGCCTAGTTCGCCTAGTGGTTGCACCGGCCCTGCACACACAGCTCAGCCACGGCTGTGAGGCAGAAAAGCTGCCGCATGGGCACAATTTGTTGCAATTGGGTCAGGGGAGTGTCACAAGCTGGTTATAAAACCGTGTCTGCCCTTGCCGTGGGGACAGGGCCTCCCTCCCCCCAAATCCAGGGGACACTGAACAGCTCCTGTCTGGGCCTGTTGTGCTAGAAGGAAATTGTGCTAAAGCCTGGTCTGAGCACAGAAACCCTGCTGCTGGGAGGAGAGAGCTGAGCAGTTCAATGCAAATGATGGCCAGATAAGAATGTCCATCCTGCAGAGCCCAGGTACCGCCCTGCAAAGGTGACACCAGGGGGCAGCATTTCCTCACTAATCAGCCCTGTCCCAAAGGGGGCAGGTCCCTGCTCTGCAATAAACCTGGGGTGTCACCTGCCCCTTTCCATCTGCCCCTAGCGATATTGCTTTTTCCAGCCTATTGAATGTCACAGGAAAATGCTCTGTGCAGCGAAAGGAGCAGAGAGCTCCCAGGGGGAGGTGGGTCTCACCATGGATAAAACATCAGCGGTATGTACAGTACCTGCGTAGAGCTGGGCGCTTCTCCACCCTGCAACCAAACACAGACAGAGGGGTGAGAACGCCCCTGAACACAGACACGCTGAGCAGGAGACAATGTCACACAGGGTGATACTGGGGGGAATAGAACTTACTGAGCTCAGCCTGGAGTTTGTCTAAAAATAAAATAAAGAGAAATGAGTCAATACCATATAAACTGACCAGATGTCCTGATTTTATAAGGACAGTCCCGATATTTGGGGCTTTGTCTTATATAGGCGCCTATTACCCCTCACCCGCTATCCCGATTTTTCACACTTGCTGTCTGGTCACCCTAATATCACATTATCTTGCAGAAGAGAAATGAGTCAAAAATACTTTAAAGTAAGGAAGTTACAATCCTTAGACTCAGCCTGGAGGCTACGTCAGCAACCAGAGCCTGACACCTCCTGAGCAGCAAAGGAATTAGCAAGGGGAGGAATATTGTAACCCCACCTGGCCAGGTGCAGGAGGTGTTAGAGCCAAACAGGGATCCCTCAGCAAGGGGAAAATATTAACCCTGTAAAGCCTGCAGAAAGGAGCATAAAGTACATCAGGTGAAGTGCATGATGGGAATTAGGAGGCTAAATGGAATTAGCAGAGTGAACAGTAGGGTGACCAGATGTCCCAATTTTATAGGGACAGTCCCGATTTTGGGGGCTTTTTCTTATATAGGCACTTATTACCCCCCACCACCTGTCCTGATTTTTCACACTTATTATCTGGTCACCCTAGTGAACAGCCAGAGATATAAAACAAATACCAGGGAATTATTTCAGTCCATCAGAATCAGGAAGTCTGTGAGAGAATCGATGGGTCCCCTGGATCAGCAGGGGCGAAAGGGAACAATTGAGGAGGGTAAGGACAATGCTGAGAGACTGACTGATTTCTTTGCATCAGTTTTCACCACAGAGAATGTTGGGGAGAGACCTGCCCTGGAGCTGCTCTGGTCATGAACTGAATATCAGGGATTGAGGTGTGAAGACGAGATATTGGAACAACTGATAAGTTAAAGAGCCAGCAGCCACCATGAGCAGCGTAGATCCCTGCCAGGTGCCAAACACCCAAGAGTTCTGAAATGACGTCAGAGAGATATGGCTGAGCTGCTAACAATCATACGCATCACTCATTAAAATCAGCTACACTTCCGGAGATTCAGAGGGTTGGGAATGTTGTACCCAGCTTTAAAAATTTGGCCGGAGTAATTCTGAGAGTTACAGCCCAGTGAGCCTTACGTCAGTGCCTGGTAAACTGGCTGAAACAAGAACTAAACCAGAATTCTAAATCAGCTGTATGAGAATGATGGGAACAAACCCAACTAGCACAGCTGGAAAAGAAAACTTAAACCCCTACAGCAGTGCAGCTGCACCACTGCTGCTGGGGGGCTTCAGCCTAGACACTCCCTCCGCTGAGGGGAGGGATTCTCCCATCGTCACAGGTAACCCACCTCCCCCAGAGTCAGTAGCACAATTATTTAGATTACCAAAGAAGTCTGAGTTATTTCAGAGAGACCAAGCTTGGATAACATGATGGCTGATGAAATTCAGTGTTGATCAATGTGAGGTAACGCACATTACAAGGATAAATAGACCTATACACGCAGGTTATTGGCTTTAAAATACTCAGGAAAAAGACCTGGGCATCACCGTGGACACCTCTGTGAAGAGCTCTGCTCAATGTGCAGCGGTATTTAAAGAATGAAGTGTCAGGATGCACAAAGAACAGGACAGAAAAATCACACTTATATACATCCTCACCTGTACTGGTCGCCCTATCTCAGAAAGGATATTACAGAGACAGGCAATAATAATGATTAGAGCCCTGAAGGCACAGCCATATAAAAAGTGATTGAAAGAGATGGGACATTTTAGTTTCGATAGGAGACTTGACAGAGAAATAGAAAACAGTGAGTGAGAGCGAGAGAAATTGGGTGCTCAGCCCTACCTTCCCTCCTACTACTAGAACAAGAGGATACTCAACTAAATTGAAAGGTAGCAAATTTCAAACTATAAGAGGAAACACTACTGTTTACATGATCCATAATTAGCCTGTGAACCTCCTTGCCACAAGATAGCATTGAGGACAAGAGTTTAACAGAAATAAAATGAAAGGACATTTGTATGACTAATGAGAACATGCAGTTTTACACTGAGTAGGGTTAAAACAAAACAGACAGGCAAAGAAAAACCCCAAATGGACAAAGGATTCAGAAAGGCCCAGGAACTGATAGAGAAATGCAAATATCCAGAGTGGTGATAATTCTCAAAAACCCAAGCATATTGGAAGGGAGAGAAACCCCCTCCTGCTTCAGGGCACAAACCAAAACACTGACGGGGGTCAGGAGGAATTCGAGGGAACTCTCCCTGGGAGCAGATTAGTCTATCATTGGGGTGAAGGGACTGGGTGGGAGGGGGGTGGAGCCCACAACCAATAACACAGGAGAACAAATGGGCAGAGTGACACTGTAGCAAGCAACATGAGGACATCATCAGCCACCATGACCCTGGCCATCTTCTGCCTGGCAGGTCACACCGGGGGTGTTAACGACTACAGCCAGCTCACAGCCTGGGAACAGTGCTGCCTACCCGCAGAGTGAGCCCAAACCCGCTCCCACCCCCACTGTGTGGGAGCAACAAATCCCCTGTGAGTTCAGTGAGTGCGGTTTGGGTCTGTTCATTCTGTGTCCTGAGTGTGAAGGACGAGGGGCCGAGCTTCTCTGTGCACCACACAAACCAGACTGACTTTCTGTTCACAGTGAGAGCTCTCAATACCTGCCCCAGTGGTCTATGAAACTTGTTGCAAAGTTTTAGATTCCCCTCCCCTCCCATTGCAATGAACAAAGGGACTTTACCTTTCTCTGCACGATGCGCCGCTGGAAGTGAACAACAGGAGAAGTGGGTTACAAGGTAGAAGTTTTATCTGTAAGTATTGCAAACTCATAGGAGTCATTTTTCTATTGGTAGAAAGTAGAACACACACGGGGAGTTCTGCCTCTAGCTATTCCCACTGCCAGCGTTATATTGGGGACACAAGGCCTCATGCAGGTAAAACACTGAGTAAATGGCTGTCTCCTTTCCCCTCTGGCTGAGGCCCCACACTGAACTCAATGGTGTTTCTATCTGTCTGGAACCGGATCACTTTTGATAACCACATCCAATCAATTGCAGCGTTACAGGGCATGTTCTAGCTATCAATGGGCAGAACCCTCCGGATTTTGGTGAAAACTGGAAATTGGTAACAGCCTGATTTCCACTTAACTCACCGTTTGATCCCGTAGGATACAGGCTGAGGCAGTGACCTCAGGGTTAAGGTTTAAGGTGAGGGCGACTGTGGCTTTTACCACAAACTCCACATCCCCTGATCCTGGGTGCTCTGGTTGCCAAAGCAGCCCCCTCTGTAACTCAGGGGTTGTCTGCATGGGAAGGTTACACCAGTACATGGTAAGGTGGGAATTTAAACTGCTCTTGTTACACCAGTATAACGCCCATGTCAGCGCTGTTATTCCGTAATGGGAGTGAGTTTTTCTAGTTTAGCTTATACCTTTAGTTCCAGCAGCCTTTCCCTGGGTGCATATGGACAGCAGCACGGCCCAGAATCTCTGCAGGTCTGTGCACTGTGGCTCCGCCCTGACACATCCCTCTTGTTCCCAGTCCCTTCTCCCATACACCCCTACAATAGGGCTTGTGATTGGGTCCTCAGAGGGCAGCCTGCAGCTGTTCTCTGCACTGGAGGAATCCTCCCCCAGCTGGGTACAGGTCTTCTGGAGCCCTTTTATGCTGCTCTGGTCCTTTTACTAACATAACAGGGTTGAGATGGGAGTGAAAATCTCACCCTCTATGTATTAAAAAGTGCCCAGCCTTTCTGGGTATGAAGGTAGCATTGAGCAAGTGACCTGGGTGTAAGCAGTGCAGCAGCCCAGTGAGATCTGCCTGAGTCTGCAGGCAGCGCTCTTTGCTGCTCACACTCAGCACAGTGGGGTTGGGATGGTAACACTAAAACCTGATTGATGACAATTTAATTGTCACCATTTGCAATTAGCTCACTGCTGATTATTTTAGCAGAAACATCCAACTTCTGTGCTTCTCCCTCACAGCTGGATGCAAGGGCAGATACTGGGGAGAGGGGCATTGGGGCAGCTACCTGTCTTCAAAGGTTGATCGGGTGAAGAACAGTGAATTCAAGCCCTCTCCCACCTCCATCCAAATACAGGGTGACTTCTGTGCATAGTAAAACAGGGCAGGAAGAGAGAAGATAGATTCCGCCTCCTTCCTCCCAGTACCAAATGTCTCCTTCATAGCAGAACACACACACACAGTCACCGAGAGTGAAATCCTGTCCCTTCTCATGTTACATGGCCATGAAAGGCCAGGACACGGGGGGGGGGGGTCATGAGGGGGGAATCCCATGTGTGGGATTCTGTTAAACACTGGACACGTCTAACAGTCCCCAGCAATAACCCTGGCCCCTGGCTCAGCTTGTCTAGGGCGACTCAGGGTCTGGGCTCAGGATGCTGTGTCTGTAATTTCCATGGGGTTTTAGGACAATTGGCCCCTTCCCCTTCAGAGCCCGTCTGTGTCAGCACAAGCAGCCCTGAGCTCACTGCTTGGGCTCTGGTGACAGTCGGAGACATTCCCCATCACCCATTCAAACACCAGCACGTTATTTGTAATTGTTCCATCCCACATGTGTTTTGTACTTTCCCCACAACACACGTGTAGCCCCCTCCCGCCCCGTCTGAATTGTCTCTGTGCAAATACCTTCCCCCCACCACCCCTGCTGAAATGGGGGCTCTGCTCATTTCTCACCCATCCCCCCATTGCTCTGCTGTGTCCCCACTTCAGGTGCTGCAGCGCGCTCAGTTCCATAGCCACAGCCTGAGCCATCACTTCCCATGGGCCTCCAGGCACAGCAGGGTCCCCAGGGCAAGGGAGGGAATCCTCGTCCTGTGACGAGCTTTACACAGAGGCTTTGTCTATACACTGGCAACTCAATGAAAAAACTTCTCAGAGTTGTTAAAACACACATACACATACACACACACACACACACACGACAAACGTTTTGCCGGCGAAAAGTGTTGGTGTGAGCGGGAGAGCTCTCCTGCCGATAAAGCTACTGCCGCTTGTTGGGGGTGGAAGTTTTTAGTCAGCGGGAGAGCTCTCTCCCACCGACAAACAGCGGCTACACTGCATGCCTTTTAGCGGCACGGCTGTAGCGGCACAGCTGTGTTGCTAAAAGGTGCATAGTGTAGACAAAACCCAAGTCACAGCCTCCCTTTGGCTTCATTCCAAATGTCCTGTCCGCCCGGTAATCTCCAGTTTACTGATCCACCACATTTTGGGGAAACATTCTCATGTAATCTTTACGCCACCCCATTGGCCCCAGACACTGACCTTTCTCGCTTTACAGTTCAGATCGCAGCATTTCTAGGGCAGTGGTTTTCAACCTTTTTTCATTTGCAGACCCCTACAAAATTTTGAATGGTGGTGCAGACCTCTTTGGAAATGTTAGACAGAGTCTGCAAACCTGCCAGGGTCTGTGGGCCACAGGTTGAAAACCACTGCTCTGGGGGGAGAAAAGGGGGAGAGGTGAGATTCCCCTATCACATTTATAGGAATAACCCTTACATCAGGCCCAGACACTGACCTTTCTCGCTCTCCAGTTCAGATCGCAGCGTCTCTAGGGGGAGAAAAGGGGGAGAGGTGAGATTCCCCTATCACATTTATGGGAATAACCCTTACATCAGTTAATGTAACTGGCCCAGACACTGACCTTTCTCGCTCTCCAGTTCAGATCGCAGCGTCTCTAGGGGGAGAAAAGGGGGAGAGGTGAGATTTCATTCAATCATGTTTATGGTGAAGTTCCTATTCTTGTTTCATGAAGCTCTGCTGTAATTATGCAATAGAGAAACTAATGGAGACATACAGACAGGTCCATCTGTTGAGGTCCCTGCACCCTCTTCCTAGGCCAGCTCCTGAGTTTGTGGGTGGTGTCTGTCCCCTGATCCTAGTGACACATGGGAACAGCTCCCTGTAAGGCCAGGTTAGTTGGGTGGTGCCCTAGCTAAGAACAGGGTGGAGGTGTCTTTCTTTAGCTGGGTGCTCAGGTCAGCATGAGCCAGGGAGGGGGGTGTGGATGGGCCCCTACAGGCATCACCTCTAAGGTCAGCTCTTTCCTATGTGGAGCTCGTCCTTTTGGTGTCAGCCCTGGGTACCAACACTGCTGGAAATGGAGGTCACGTCATGTCTGCCAGTCACTGCTGAGCACAGCCTGAGCGAGAGCATCTTGTGCCCAGTGTAGGGTTACCATATTTAAAAAAAAGAACACTCCACAGGCCCTGGCCCCGCCCCTTTCCCACCCCTGGTCCCGCCCCAACTCCGCCCCTTCCCCAAAGTCCCCGCCCTAACTCCCCCTCCTCCCTCCCAGCCACGCGAAAAGGACTGCCCAAGAGCTACCGGCTTCAGGGTTTGCCGGGCAGCCTCCAGACCCTGTGCCCCCGGCCGGCGCTTCCCCAGCGCAGCTGGAGCCCGGGAGGGGAAGAGCCCAGCCGGGGGCGCAGGGTCTGGAGGGTGCCCAGCAAACCGTGAAGCCGGTAGCGCTCGGGCTTCAGGCAGCCCCCATGCCTCCGGACCCTGTGCCGCCGGAGCAGAGCAGCTGGAGCCCGGGAGGGGAAGTGCCCGGCCGGTATTTTTCCCAGACACGTTTGGCTTTTTGGCAATTCCCCCTGGACGGGGGTTTGATTACCAAAAAGCCGGACATATCCGGGAAAAACCGGACATATGGTAACTCTAGCCCAGCATGAGCAGCGTCTCAGACCAGCTGTGCAAATCCTGAGTGTGTTTGTGTTATTACAGCATCCCAGCCACAGCTCACCAGGGCAGCTGGTGCGGAGAATTCTCTAAAAAGGCCCAGGGAACAAGACAGTGACAGTTAATTGTTTCGTGTTTGGAAATGAGCCCAGCATAGCTCTCTCTGGGCACATAGACAAACTTCACATACAATTCAAAATGAGTGAATCCCTGTCACCTAAATGTGGACTCGACTCACATAATGTGTCTGTTAAAGTCAGGAACTAAACCAGTTCACACCTAGTGGTGACAGTTCTGAAGGTACAATACCCAGTTCCAACTTTCACAAGTAAACAGCACAGCTCCTCTCTGCTTCTCTGAATTACCTGCTTCTGTCCCCACTGGGAAATGATTTGAACAGACATTTCCCCTTCCCAATTCTTCCGACACTTGCAAATTTCTACATAAAGTTCACAGCTCTTCAGGCAAGAAAACCCTCTGGGTGGGACTTTCACAGCAGCCTTGCAGGTTTGCACACTTGGTGCCCATTAATTTAAACAAAAATTGAGTATTCAGACCCCTTAGGCAGCTTTGAAACCCCCAGCTCCCTATAAACTCACAGATCACTGAAGGTCAATATCTGCCCTTTGTGACCAGAGGAAAAACTACAGCTGAGCACTTCTACTACAATAGAGAGTTCACTGCCCTGGTCCTGTAGCAGGATCTCAGGCTGAGCAAATCTGTAGTGTAGCTAAATTGCTAACCTGTCCATTTGCACAGCCACTACTTCGCCCAGCCACAGCTCCTACTTGGAAGCACAGACTAGGGGGCAGAATTGGGCCGTAACGAACCCCTCTTCTCCTCCTTTGCTTTCTGTTTTTCCTGCAAGCAGCCAAGTGCCATATGTTGGAGCGCCAAGCCCAGCTCACTGAGCCCCACATGGGTGTTTCAGACTGAGCCAGGCCGATCCCCAGGGAACAGTTCAGAATCACAGTCGACTGGGATCCCTGAGTGAGATCCAACAACCACTTGACACTTCTCGGTTCACATGTGAAGTCATAATTCATTCAGCTCCCCCTCCACCCTCAGCCCAGCTCCCGTTGCCTGAAACTCCTCCAAACATTGAATCAAAGCCCCTCAATGCCTGTATCACTACTTTTGGTTTTGTTTTTAAATGGCTCTGTCTCTCTCTCACCAAGTTCCCCCCTCTTGTTACTTCACCTTTTGCTCTGTGTTGCCTCCAGAAGCAGTAACTGGCCAGGGGGATGAGAACAGCCAGGATCACCCCCAGAGCCACCATCCAGGGATTGACCCTCGGGAAAAACAGCTCTGCAAGAGAAAGTGCCATTGACTTGGGAGCAAACGCGCAGAATGAAGGCAGGACACAGTGACAGTGGTGACTCTGTGACTAGTTAAAAGAGTCTCACCGGGAAATACACAGTGAGATGTGGCTCCTCTGTGCTTTATTATTAAACCAATGACAGTCCCAGCCTGGTTACTGAACATGGTTAATTAATGGGAGGGGGTGGGGTGGACTCTGCTATGCTACACCTACCTCCCACTGGCATAAGCTTAAGCATTCCCTAGGCCGGGGTAGTCAGTAGGTGGACTGCGGGCGAAATCTATACTACTGGATGCTTTTGAATGGACCCTGGAATCTTTTTATTTACTTATTATTAACATTGTTTTTTTTATTATTATTATTTTCTCTGGAGTCTGGACCTTGGCTAAACCTTGACCAAGAAATTTGGACCTTGACAAAAAATAATTGATTATCCCGGCCCTAGGCTGCTCTAAGTGATGCCAAGGCTGCATCCAGTGCAGACTGGCTCTGAGAATCAGAGAGTTATGACCTGACACCCCCGACTCTCCTGTGCTCACTGGGGTTCAGTTACACAAGAGAGTCAGGCCCAAAATGTGTTAATACAGAATTTTAATAAAAACAAAACTTGAGCCTGGAAATTTACAGTAAAAATTCCTCTAGAGTCCTCTTCCCTGAGCCTTGGAGCAAAGGCTGACTAGAGAGTCCTTGTTAAGTGATTGGTGTATTGAAAACTGTAAAAATTATGAACTGACACTTTAAATACAGAGGAGTTTCTTGGTGCTGCTTGCAGGCTAGGGGGCTCTGTGGGGAGTGTGCATCTGGGTCCTCTGAAGTCACTCTGCAAAGAGCCAGCCTAGAGCAAGGTGAGCTGAGTTCTGGTTCTCTCCCTTAGGGAGCAGCCTGCTTTTTCTCTCTCTGTATTTAGCTCTGGTGTGTTAGAGTTCTGGATTCTTAGAAATAAAGCAGTGTTACATTGCAGCCTTACAGGAAGAGTATTTATGTTTTGTTTTCAACTCTCGGTGTGTATGCCATGAACATAACAGTCAGGTAATACTGGGCATATCATAGACTAACCAGCACTTTGAGATCTCAGATGAACAATGTTTTACAAATGCAACATTTATATTATTGTGTAGATTAAATATTAATTCAGTATTAACCAAGTTATTTGGCAGATAATAATACATAAAATCAGGACCTTTTCCCCCTAAAAAATAAGATGCTCTTAGGTAAGATTTTGTTTCTGCATATTTTGGGCCTGAACTTTTATTGCTGGTATTTTCAGATGTAGTCTAAGTAGTAATGCTCATACCATACCCAGGGGTCTCGTCTGCTGTTTGGGAAAAATGACTTTTTTAAACAGATTTTCATAAACACTTAGCATACAGCAGCTCTCACTGAGGAAAGAGGAGAATTCCCTCCCCTACCCCTGCTGACTGTGATGGTCACAGCACACATAGAGAAGTCAGATACAAACATAAATACTCCTGCTTGGAGGTTGCAGTGTAACACGGCTTTATGTCTTAGAATCCAGAATATTAACACACAAGAACCCTCAACAGAGAGAGGGGCTGCTCCCTAAGGCAGGGGGCACAACTCACCTCACCCTGCTTTAACTTGGCTTGTCTATAGGAACAGTTAGTGCGTGGCAGGCTGAGGTGTAAATCTACCTTGCACTAGCTTGCTGCACACTAACAGGATGTGTGGATCCTGCTGCACCACACTAAAAGTTCCCTGGTGCACTTCGAACTGTTCCCATTTCAAAGCAGGACAGATGAAAGTGCACTATGGAATTGTTAGTGCATGTAGCAGGGTCCACACAGACAGTGCGCACCAGGCTACAGTGAGGCAGATTTACACCTTGCCACAAACTAACTGTTCCTGTAGACAAACTCTGATTCTGCTCGCTTTGCTGCAGAGCCCACTAGCCTGCAAACAGGACCTGGAAAACCTGCACCCCAACCCCCACTCTTAAATTGATAGTGATAGCTTGCAGTTCCAACACAGTCCTCACTACAGCACAAGATCAAAGGAAAATTCCCTCCTCCCGCCGCCCACACCCCCAATTGAGAAGAACGATGTTTGCTGGGTGCTGAGCTCTTATGAAAATCTGGCCCATGGCGTCCCAGCTTGTAAGGTGCTAAACACCTTCAGCTCCTACTGGAGTCAAAGAGACTTGAGAGGTTGCTCAGGACTTTCCAAGACGTGCTCAGCACATTGAAGGTCCAGGCCAATGAACAGGAGACACAATGATAAATACTCTCCACCAACGTCTGCAGCATGTCAGTCTATCCATGTGCGGCACGGATGGTCACTCACCTGCTATGGAAATCGCTGACTCTCTCTCCTGGTTGAGTCGCGGGTTCCTGACACAGCAGGACACTTTCTGATTGGATTCTTCTGTTATAACAGTGGCAACCACTGTTTGAAACAGGCCATTGGCCTCTTGGGATATGTTTTCAGAGGTTGATGGTAAGTTCTGACCCTGGAGATCTCTCAACAGCACCTCGGGCTTTGGGTACCATCCGGCTGATCGACACACAACCCGGATCCCTCCATCCTGATGTCCCTCCACAGAGATGACAGGAGCAGAGCCCAAACCTACAGAAGAAATAAATGAACTTGTGATAATCCTACAGTGACCAGTAATGAGCAAACAGCTTCATTACACTGTTATCAAAAGCTATTTCCTATTAAATTAATAATCGAATGTGAGTCCACGAGTGCGGCTGGTCAGTTAAGCTGTTCAGATTCCCATTTAATATACAGCAAGTAAAGTTAATGTTAATGTCAGGGCTGTTCTATGCTCAAACTTGCTCCAGTTTAGTTAAAGTGATTTGGTTAAACCAGTGCAAACCCCTGTGTGGACACTCTTAAATCAAGAAGGAATCGACTCAAGCTAAAGTAATATTTCCAAGTCATTTAAGAGTGTCCATATAGGGTTTTGCACTACTTCATTGAAACCAGTGCATGTGTCTGTATAGACAAACCTTCAATTAATTCACTACCAACAAACTTTGTTACTGGGCAGTTAAGGTTGCCTTGGCTGTGCCTTGTACCCTTCCAGAGCACAGAAGTTGGCAGCAGAAAACTGGATTCCTCTGAGAGCCAGGAAACACACCCAAAAAACACAGACATTAGATAACAAAGAAATGCAGGGTTAAGGTAATGCCTTCTGCCCCAGATCACACTTTTACTGATGAGCTAAACTGAAATAAAATGATCTTAATCCGAAATAAGAGGCTTCAATTTACCCAAAGGTGTGAATTCAAACTGATTTAGTTATTTCGGCTGCAGCTGGTGTGCAGAGAAGGCCTTATGCTGTTTAGAAATTTCACACAGAAGATCCTCTACGGACAGGTAGAGAAGGGATGTGTGTCTAGAGCCTTCCCCACTCAGGAGTCTTTTTTTAAAAACTTTATTTTTATTGTTTTTATATAAAATGTAAACACATAATGAACAAAACTTATATATACAAATAATCCAAAAACATGCACTAGATCAGTGGTTCACAAACTATTGTACTGGTGACCCCTGTCACATAGCAAGCCTCTGAGTGCGATCCCCCCCCTTAAAAATTGAAAACACTTGTTTATATATTTAACACCATTATAAATGCTGGAGGCAAAGCAGGGTTTGGGGTGGAGGCTGACAGCTCGTGACCCCTATGTAATAACCTCGTGACCCCGAGGTGTCCCGACCCCCCAGTTTGAGAACCCCTGCACTAGATGGAAATAACATATAAATAACAAAATACTACTTTCATTATTTCCAAATTTGTGGAAAAACAAAGCAAAAACAAACAAAAAAACTTGAACCCATAGAGGTCATGCAGGGCATCAGTTATGAAAGTGACTTGTAGCGAGGGGCATAGCCTCACTCCAGGCCTGACAGGGAGAAACCACCACCCACTCCCTGGCGGGTGGAGCCTGGCAAGACACAACCACGCTGCCGGAAGCAGAGGGGCTGGACAGGAAGTTCAAAAGGTGGGTGCTGCAGCTCAGTTGGGCTGGAGATGGTGAAGGAGACAGATGCCTCCCATGCACTGCTGGGTCTTGCACCTAAGAGGAACCTCTGCAGCACTGAGGACTCACAGGGACTGCCAGAGATATCAACCAACAAGGACACTGAAGAGCTGCTGGGACTGCCACTAGCTGTGTACCCCGGGGAGAGGGAGGACACCCAACAAGATAAAAGTGCACGACAAGGGGGTCGTAGGAAGTAGCCCAGGGACACCAGACAATAGTAAGGTGGTGGTGCCACAGCGCTGGTCATCGTGTTGTGGTGGGATCCCCACCGACCCAGTGGTGGAGCCCTCTGTCACTGCTAGGGCTTGGGCTTGGACCCAGTGAGGTAGGTTGCTCCCGGGTCCCTCTACCCCCTGTGGCTGCCCCACCCCTGGGATGGCCACCTACCCACCTTAGGCCAAGAGGCCTGCGTTTGTCTGCCATCTGCCTGAGCCATTTCGTCAGGTGATAGACTGTTCAGTGCTCTTCCCTGCCTGAGCGCCCAAGCTCCCTAGACTGTCTGGTGCTCTGCCCTGCCCAGACGGCCTGAGCCCCAAAACCGTTCACTGCTCTTCCCTGCCCAGAGGCCTGAGCTCCAGCAACTGCTAATTCCCCACGAAGGATTGCCTTTACAGAAATGTGGTAGTAAGGGGGTGTGTTCTCACTCCAAGGCTGATGGGGAGGGATGGCCAGAGATGCCTACATGACTAAACAGATAAATAAGTGAGAATATAAGTGTATTGGGCACTAATATATACTAAACTGCATCTTCAGGAACACTGGCCCGTACAGAAAGCTGAAAACAGGGACTTTCTTTCCAGACCAGATGATTCCAGTGGGGGATGTTGAAATGCCCATAGTGATCCTGGGAGACCCAGCCTACCCCTTACTGCCATGGCTCATGAAATCTTACATGGGAAACCTGGACAGCAGCAAGCAGGGCTTCAACAATAGGCTTAGCAGGTGCAGCATGACAGCAGAATGTGCCTTCAGCAGATAAAAGGTGCGCTGGTGCTGCCTTTATGGCAGGTTGGACATAAATGAGAAAAATATTCCCATGGTCATAGCAGCCTGCTGTGTGCACCATAATATCTGTGAGGGGAAGGGTGAAAATTTCCCCCAGGGGTGGAGCACTGAGGCAGATCGCCTGGGTGCTGAATTTGATCACCAGATACCAGGGCTATTAGATGGGCACAATGGGGGCTGTGAGAATCAAGGAGGCTTTGAGGCAATATTCTGATATTGAGCAACAGTAATCTGTATTTGTATACCTCAATCTGCCATGCTTGACTAACTTCTGTTACCTCATTTTGCTTAACCATTGTGATTAAACTACTTCTATGTATTTCTACCAGCATCAATCACTCTGTGTAGGACACTAATAAAGATTGGTCATCTCTCAGAGACTTTGTTTTTGTTAAACACCAATTAACACACACACACAAGGCTTGGTGGGAAGGGAGATAATAATGAAGAGCAGTGGAGGCTCTCAGAGCTGGGCATAAGTCTAGCTGTGATTCTGGAAGCTGTCAAAGGGGTGGAATGAACAGGATACACCGAGAAGTTGCAAGGAATGTGTGAGTGGAGTTTGTGGAGAGCATGGAAAACAGTTTTGTATCAGCTGCAAGGGGAGGTGAGCATGCATTTGCTCTAACTGAAGCATGATTAGGGACTTCAGCATCTCTGTTTGCTCCTCCATCACTTTAGTCATTCATTCCTGTCCCTTTAGAATGTGCTCCTCGTTCTTTCTGTCCCGCATTTCCTTTTCTCTCCACTTCCTGCATTCTCTTTTCTCTCTGAGGATTGGAGCATCTCTCAGAATTTGTCCTCCTTGCTCCACCTTGGTCGCTTCCTTACCTGGCGATGGTGCTCGGACAGTGTGTAGGGAGTTCCCCTGAAGGCAACATTTGCATTAGCACAAGAAACAATACACAGAAGCATCATTGTTAGTTCACCCACAGCATTCAATCCTTACAGAAAAATTCACCTCCTGTAACATACCGACCACTTTCTCTATGAACCCTGGAAAGCACACATCTCCACAAACACCCTTAGCATAATGAGCGAGGCCTGGACAGATTGTGGGCATTCAAGATGAGGCAAGGATGTAGGTGATGTTTTCAGGGGATCACTGAGGGCGACCGAGGACAATAATGAAAATTCTGCCCCCATTTTCCACAGGCGGGGGTCACTGAAGTTGATATCTCTCTCCTGAGCATAAGCAAGGTTACATCTACTGCATGCATGCAGGTTCAGAACCAGTCCCTATGCTGCTCACGTGTGTGCCTATTTGGTCCCAGCACAAGTGATTGCCAAGTTGCGCGGGAAAGTGTCCTACAATGGCGGAAGGAACAAAACAGCTCTGAGAAGAAACCTTTGGCAGAGGATTAGTGAGTACCTCCTGTAAAGTTTGCTAGAGATCTCTCTGGAGGATTCTTCTGAAATCTTGGTGTGCATTAACACACTGTTCCGCTGCACTTCTTAGCTTCACAGGGAAATGTGGAGCACACTGAAACACAGCTAGTCTTGCAGATTTGTAACCCTTCACCCACTTCGACAATACACAGACCAAAGGACAGCTGAACCTCATATAACTGAGCAGCATCAACTCAAAAAGATCACTTACGGGGGCTCTCCTCTTCTGCATCATGCACACCAGAGATGGACTGCTGGGACTGGCTGGACCCCTCTGCAGTGGAAAAGAGGCCCTAACTCTTCACACCGGTGACCCTGCCATGTGCTCCAAATCATCCTCCAACTCGACCTCCTCATCCACGACTTCATCATCAGGGTTGAGTCTGCTGTCCACTGTCTCCAGCCCCACTGAAGTACCCACAGGGCTCTTGGCATTGGAGGTGGGGTACCGCCAAAGATGGCATCCAGTTCCTAACAACAGCAGCAGGTTGGTGCAGCACCAGAGTGACTGTTTGCCTCCCTTGCCTTCTGGCATGTCTCCCTCATCTCCTTTATCTTTGCGCGGCCCTGCACCATGTTCCGTTCATAGTCACAGAGAGGGTCGGTCTCATTCTGATGTCCTTGCATCACAATGCTGGGGCGAGCTCCGGACACAGTTCCAGGAAGGTGGCTTTCCACATCTGAAAGTTCTGCAGCCACAACTCGTCATCCCAGACCTGCATAACAATGCGATCCCACCACTGAGTGCTTGTTTCCCGAGCCCAAAAGTGACGGCCCACCATGTGCAGCTGCTCCGTGAATGCCAACAGTAATCTGGTGTTGTTTCTTTAAATGGCACATAGAAGGTCGGGCAGCTCTTACTCCTGTTCAGATTGGGAGCTCATGATATACTGCATGGCCGTCTGCAATGTGTTCATAACAGCAACCTCAACAGTAGAGAGCAATGTGGGGCCATCCTTTCAGGTAGAGATGGTGGATGCACAGTAAACGGGGGCAGTTAAAAAATGCAGCGAAACACAGTACGAAGCTCATGGAATGCTGGGATGGAAAAATGCATCATGGTATGCTGAACCCACACCCATGATGCACTACGATCCACTCCACCTTTCCCACAACACCTAGCTGCAGACGGTGGCGAATAGCACAGGGGGTAGCTACCCACAGTGACAGGTTTCAGAGTGGTTGCCGTGTTCGTCTGTATCAGCAAAAACAACGAGGAGTCCTTGTGGCACTTTAGAGACTAACAGATTTATCTGGGCATAAGTTTTCAGGGGCTAAAACCCACTTCATCAGCTGCATGGAGTGGAAAATACAGTAGAGACGTATAAATACATAGCATATGAAAAGATGGGAATTGCCTTACCAAGTGGGGGGTCAGTGCTAACGAGCCAATTCAATTAAGGTGGAAGTGGGCTATTCTCAACAGTTGATAAGAAGGGAGGGAAAAAAATCACTTTTGTAGTGCTAATGAATTCAATATAATCAAGATGGCCCATTTCAAATGGTTGACAAGAAGGTATGAGTATCAGCAGGGGAAAATTTAGTTTTTGTAGTGAACCATCCAACCCCAGTCTTTATTCAGGCCTAATTTGATGGTATCCAGTTTGCAAACTAATTCCAGTTCTGCAGTTTCTCGTTGGAATCTGTTTTTGAAGTTTTTTTTGTTGAAGAATGGCCACTTTAAAGACTGTTCTTGAGTGTCCAGGGAGACTGAAGTGTTCTCCTACTGGTTTTTGAATGTTATAATCCTTGATGTAAGATTTGTGTCCATTTATTCTTTTGCATAGAGACTTTCCGGTTTGGCCAATGTACATGGCAGAGGGGCATTGCTGGCACATGATGGCATATATCCCATTGGTAGATGTGCAGGTGAATGAGCTCCTGATGGTGTGGCTGATGTGGTTAGGCCCTATAATGGTGTCCCTTGAATAGATATGTAGACAGAGTTGGCACTGGGGTTTGTTGCAGAGTTTGGTTCCTGGGTTAGTGTTTTTGTTGTGTGGTGTGTAGTTGCTGGTGAGTATTTGCTTCAGGTTTGGGGGCTGTCTGTAAGTGAGGACAGGCCTGTCTCCCAAGGTCTGTGAGAGTGAGGGATCGTCTTTCAGGACAGGTTGTAGACGCTTGATGATGTCCTGGAGAGGTTTTAGTTGGGGGCTGTAGTTGATGGCTAGTGGCGTTCTGTTACTTTCTTTGTTGGGCCTGTCCTGTAGTAGGTGACTTCTGGGTACCCTTCTGGCTTACCTACATGCCTCCAGCTTTCATCCAGACCACATCACATGATTCATTGTCTATAGCCAAACTCTAAGATACAACCGCATTTGCTCTAATCCCTCAGACAGAGACAAATACCTATATGATCTCTATCAAGCATTCTTAAAACTACAATACCCACCTGGTGAAGTGAAGAAACAGATTGACAGAGTCAGAAGGGTACCCAGAAGTCACCTACTACAGGACAGGCCTGTAGTAGGGAGAGAAAGAAGGATTGAGGCCTCCTCAGGTAAGGGTAAGGAGTGGGATAGGAAGGATTTGGTATGGTGAGGGGTGGTGTAAAAGTTGTGGGTTTTGAGGCAGGGAGTCCTGTCAGCCCCAAATTTTCCCCTTCCCCTGCTGGGATCTGGAGAAGCCCTACCCCTTTGCAGGGCTCTGAACTCCTTTTTTTGCCCCCGTATGGTCTGGGATCTGGGAGACCCTGCCACTCTTGGGGTGTCTAACCCCCTCAATCTGTGATCAAGGGGAAGTGGGGGGCTGAATGTGATGAAAATGTAAACACCTGAAATGCAGGAAATGAATAGTTAAAATACACATCACCCCTGTGTGGGGTTGCCAGAGTGTGTGGGGGAGGGGGAGAGGGAGTTGGATTGGGTGGGCCTGCAACATGGCTGGGTAAGTCTGGCTGGACCAGGGCTGGGGTGAGGAGCACAGCTCAGTGTGCAGCTCAGGCTACATAACCGAGGCACTGTGTGGCCAAACAGTAAGCTGCTGCCTGTGATGTGGGCACCCAGAAACGCAGGGCAGAGGGGAGCTACATGTTGTGGGGGATGGTGGAGAAGGAGACAGACACACCAGTTTCCTCTCACACGCTTAAAATATCCGCTGTATAATAAAACTGTCAAGGTATTGGGGCAGGGACCTGGGATGAGATTTCTCTCACCAGCCCTGTTACAAGCTACACACTGCAAACATTGCACAGCACGACCATTATCCCCACTGCACTACCAGAGTGCACAGCGGGAGGGACACTGAGCAACCACGGGGCAACCAGCCCCAGCGCCGGGCTGAGCAGCTGGCCTCCCTGCCCCTGAACTCCGCCCTCTCCCCGCTCTGCCAAGCCGGAATGGCTCCAACACTGGGCCGAGCCACTGGCCCCTGAGCCCCAATGCTGGGCTGAGGCGCTGGCCCCCAGAGCGGTAGGCCAGCCCCAGTGCTGGGCCAAGCCACCAGCCACCCGAGCGCCAAGCCAAGACGCTGCCCCTCACCCCAAGCCACCAGCCCTCCCAGCACCACGCAGCACCTGACCAAGCTGCCACACTCCCCCACCAGACGCCCCCGGCTGGCCTCCCGCTGGCTTGCCATGTTCCCTCCTCACTCCCCCTCTCAAGAGGAGGAGGGACGCAGTGAGCAGCAGGGATTTCTGGAGGGGTGGTGGTGATGGTGATGTGGCAGGGCCACTGTGGCACCGGCATCCAGCAGGGGTCGGCGGCAGGGAAGGCTTAGCTTTCCCATACCTATTATACCCACCGCCCATGACTACAACTACCTAAATGGCCACTAACTCCTGCAACAAACGTTTCCATTTCTGTTTAAAAAACCAAGAAAATTCACTGACAAAACCTTCGTTAGCACAGAGTTCAGGCTGCCTGGTGAGATTATCTCCTGCCCTTCCACAGCACAGTGACAGCTCTGAGACCCTGTCCCCACTACTCTCTCCACTGGTCAGTACAGCTACACTGAACACAGGGAATGCAGCTGCAGTGGAGGCAGATACATGCTGCAATTCAAATCTGTGGAACACAACACGACACAAACAATGGCACCTTCCTGTAATCCTTCCTCATGTCTATTCACTGACAAAAAACTTAGGGTAGGTCTATACTATCGCAGTAAAAAGAACAGGAGTACTTGTGGCACCTTAGAGACTAAAAATGTATTTGAGCATAAGCTTTCCACTGCATACATCCGATGAAGTGGGCTGTAGCCCACGAAAGCTTATGCTCAAATAAATTTGTTAGTCTCTAAGGTGCCACAAGTACTCCTGTTCTTTTTGCGGATACAGACTAACACGGCTGCTACTCTGAAACTATCGCAGTAAGTTGACCTAAGGTATGCAACTCCAGCTACATGAATAATACATATTATTATTCAGACAGTCTCCCGTTGACTTACCTTACGCTTCTCATCGGGGGTAGAGTACATGGGTTGACTGGAGAGCGATCTGCGGTCGATTTGGCGTGTCTTCACTAGACCCGCTAAATCGACTGCCTGTGCATCGATCTCCACTCTATCGATCCCGGCTGTAGTGTAGATGTAGCCTTAGTTACCTTCAGGCAACCTTAACTCTATGCACTTCCAGAACGCTGAATTCAGCAATACTCAGACCTCTAAAACTAGGAAATCCATCGGGAAGGTAAACACCCAAACACCTTAACTCTGCCCCTTTGGAGCTGGCAATAACCACTGGGACTTGGTTGCATGCACTAAAGCTGCATCCACTGTGCTTGATGTAGCTGTAATGACCAGTGGAGGGATTAATTGGAGCATATTGGCAGAGCTGTCACAGTGATGTCAGGAGAGGCGCAGGTGTACCTTGAGGGATCAATCATGCCTCATTTCAGCACTGAGCGGTGCAGGGTCTGTCAGTAGCAGGGCACAGACTCCTTGCCGTGGATATTGTCAGCAGCCTGGTATCAGATATGTCAGTGATCACTAAGGCTTGGTGGGGGGTAAGTGAAGGCAACGTCCCAGAAGAAATCCACACCCACAGGGCAAGGGTGACGAGGCGATAACATTTTGCAAGTTGGGGGTGGTTTGTGTGGAGTAGGCTCAGTGTTTGAGTGTAGACCCAGGTGTTCACTACACGTGGCCTAAACCTCATGTCCTCGTTACAGAACTAGCTGCGCCTGTGTCCCCTTGCTGGTCTCTCTGACAGCACCTTCAGGGGTCAGGCCTCCTGCCTCTACCTGTCCTGGGGGCAGGAAATTCCTCAGTTCTCCCACTCTTAGACCAGGCTCTGGGCTACAGGGCCCTGTGTATCAACCACTGTTACCCTAAAGGGGCCAGACACGAGCCGAGATCAATCCCAGCTGGTGGCATCAGTTTGGGGAGGATCAGAGTCATTGTTCAGCCTCAGGCGTGCACAAAATAGTTGTAATCACGACAACATGTTAATGTCACCTGACTATTTAGGGGTGTTTGTGTGTCTCATTAATTCCTTGCTCTAAAGACCTCACATTTGGGCCACTAACCTGACCCCAGATTCCAATGGGTCACAGCAATTTTCAAAACAATCTGAGTATGTGTGTGAATTTTGAAGAACTTAGAAAAAATGGATATTAAAAAGCAAACTAGAATCAACCTTATCCAGAGCACAGTTACTGCCCCACTATAATGAGAAAAATTGTCATCTCACAATTAACCCTCTGACTCCACTTATTACCCTGTTGAAGACATTAAATCATCAGAAGAAGTTACTGACCTGCCACCTGCAGTTCCAATATAGCATTTTCATAAGAGACATCAGACTCAAAAAAACACACATATGGCCCATCATCGGAGGGTCGGATATCGCGTATTCTCAGGGAAACTCTCCCATTGGTGATGTCGTCTTTCAAGAGCTCAGTTCTTTCTCGATACTCCGGCATCTGCTCTCCGTACTGATCCTGCCCATCACGGTACAGGTGCACAGCTGGAGAGAACTGGGATCGGAACCATCTCACCCCCATGTTCTCAGCGCTCATCCTGGGGGAGAGGTGGCAGGGCAGGACGGCCTCCCCACCTACAGAGGCAGTGATTGGGTGATCAGGTCCAGTCACTGTGAATTGTGCTGTGAAATGTATAATGAAAAAACGAAATTAAATTGGCATGGGGTCTGGGGGTAACATTAATTCAGCAGTAAGAGAGCACCCTGCGTTAGAAGTGAGAAACCATTTAAAGACAAAAGCCTGGCAGAGCAAACTTACCATAAACCAATCAAAGGCCTGAACACACGTTACACTTATACCAAAGGATTCTCATCTGGCACATGGGACTCTCTGGTAGATTCCAAAGTCTTTCAAACCTTTCTCTTAGGGTTTGTCCTCTTGGTTAACAGGTCCTGTCACTTTGCAGCCCAAGATCTCAGGCCTCTGGTCAGTTCAAATCCAGCTTTTATACTAAAAATCTTTGTTCTCTTGGGCTTCTGGGACCTGGTCTAACCCAGTTTATGCAACTCTCCCTAGGGGTGGTACTTCTCTGGAGCTGTTACCTGTCCCACAAGTAATTAGCCCCATGGTTTGTAAATTCTGAAGGAGATGGGGTAACCCTCCCCCATGGCATAGATTACAATCCCAGTCCCACAAAGATACATATAGCATGTATAGGTACCATTGAGAAAGGGGGTACAAAAATAAACAGAACATTCATAAAGCGAATTTAATAGTCCCCAAAATGCTGCATGTGGCTGCAATATCTGTCACACAGAGTTCACACGAGTGTTATACACTGTCCCTATTATCTCTGAATAAAGCTCTAACTTCTCATAGGCACCCTGGGGATAATGGTCCTGGGAGCCTGGTTCTCTGATACACCAAGGGCTTTTCATGCTGCTCCAGCACAGGGGCCTCCTCATCTGCAGGAGGGGTGGTGTAAAGGCTGACAAGGGGTAAAGATATGAAAACAGATCATCACTATGCAGGTGATGGCTTTCAAGGTAAAGTCAGGGGTCAGATAATGGAGGGAGGGCAGGAGGCAGATAGAAAAGTGGAACTGCACAGGATGTGGGAGTCTCGGTGCAGAGACTCAGCATCAGGAGAGACAGAGAGAGCTGGTTAAATTAACAGGATGGAAACCACAGCAGGAGGGAACCAAAATGCCCAAGTAGCTGTGGAGCCAGCCCTGGGGTGGAGTGGGTCACTATCAGGGCTTCACTTAAGGCACAGAAGGAGGAAGCCAACAAATATCCTCACATCCTCACTGTGAGATGAGGACTAGCGCTGAGCCCTAGTGAGATGTTCTTAGTGCAGCATGAATGATTTGTGGGTTGTTACGTCTAAACTGGAGAGCCTAGGATTCAGGACTCCTTCGTGGCTGAAGAGTCTGATTTGTGATGTATTCGGTCTGTCAGTGCAGTGTCTAGGAATTGGGTAGTGTCCTTTTAAATAGTTTGCGATCCCTGCAGTGGTGTTCCCTGTGTTCTGTGTTTTAGAAGCTGCCAGAAATCAGCCAGAGCCGTAGGAGGGATGTAGTGTCAAGGCCTGACAAGATGGTGTATAGATAGTAACCATGGTTACTGGGGACCCAGGTGTAGCCTGTGATTTCTCCATGTTGCTGGTTGTGGGTAGGTTGAGCAGATGCGGTTTACAAGACAAGGCAGTGATGCGAGATATATGCTGATGACCAGCAATAGCAACAGCAGCAAACCCAGCGAGGAGGCTGAAGCTCCTACCTGACGCCAGCCTGTGAACCTGTAGAGCGAGGCAGAGAGCGACGTAGCCGGGCAGAGCGGAGCTCACTGTGGAGCCGGGGGAGAACGAGGGAACCTTCCCCATCATCGTAGCTTGGTCTGGGGAACAGGAGAAATAACAAACCAGACGGCGAGTGAGTGAGATGCAGTGACAGTGCCAGGTTTCATAGCCCTGGTCCATTGATCAGTTATGTTTACATTAGCGCACTTCCCAATATTCATAGACTAAGGTCAGAGGGACCATTAGATCATCTAGTCTGATCTGTGGCACAGGCCAAAGACTCTCACCCATTTACCCCTGTACTGAGCCCAAACTTGTGTTTGACTGAAGCATCTTCCAGAAAATCACCAGTCTTTATCTGAAGACAGCAGGAGATGGACAATTCATCAGTTCCCTTGGTAGTTTATTCCAGTGATTAATCACCCTCATGGTTACAATTCTGTGCCTTAATTCTAATTAGAATTTGTCCAGTTTTAACTTCCATCCATTGGTTCTTGTTATGCCTTTCTCAACTGTATTAAAGAGCCCTTTAGTACCCTGTATTTTCTCCATGAAGGTGTTACAGGTGGGGAATTTTACTGAAATATTTTTATGAACTATTGGTAGGACTCTGTACTGATCCCCTTGGCATCACTGCTGCTTCGGGGGAAAGAATTGCTTCTCTCGCTGGGACGTGGCCAAACAGGCTAGGTGTCTGAGATGTAGAGCCACACGGACAGTCTGGGCTGGAATTAACATATCAATGGAGGATTTTGAAAAGACAATGGGAAGCCTCAATGATTAAGCATCAACTCCTACACCAAGTTTCTTCCTTCCACCTCTCTACAGGGAAGAGGAGCAATAGCCAGGAGCTGGAGCACAAAGGGTGAAGGTGCCAGGTGTCGGTGTTAAAGGACTGGGCTGACAGAGACACAGGGACTCACTTGGGACTGAGACACAAAAAAGGGACCGGGAGAGAGGGAGCCAAGCGGGACCCTCCAGCAGCACGGCTCGGCGGAGCCCCAGCTCTGGCCAGGCTGAACCCTCTCTTAAACTGTGCTTCTCTGTGCTGACCTAAGGACTTTCAGACTCCATAGGCCAGGTGACTAACACATGGTTAGTTGGTGTGGAAAAGGTGCCTGGTGTCTCTGCAGATAGTCACTGAGAACACTGAGCCCTGAAGGGGTAGAACAAGTCTGCTGCAGGAGGCTGGCTTGGTTGGACTTGCTGCAGGGAGCCGTGGAGAAAGCCAGGGGTCGCTGGTGCTCAAAGGCCCAGTTTCTGAGTCACTGAACCCATGGACTTGCCTCTGTGGAATTGTGTGGATCGTGGGGTCCAGCACAATCAAGGGGTCACTCCCAAGGGCCTGGCTGAAGGCCAGGGCACAGACCAGGCCTTGTGAATCCATGACAGAAAGTCACCTCTCACTCTTCTCTTTGCTAAACTGAATAGATCGATCTCCTTCAGTCTCCTACTGTGAGGTGTTTGCTCCAGCCCCCAAATCATGTTTGTGACCCTTTTCTGAAGTGTCTGTGATATTTTGGGGTGCAATGCAGACCTGTAAGGGGTTGCTCCAACACCCGCCCTGCCCTCCCGAGTGCGGCTGTTCAGAGCCCCTGGGGAACCTGCCCACGTCACACAGGCGCCTGCCTGGGAGCAGTTCAGAGCTGAGCTCTCTTGGAAACGTGGCCCTAGGCCCCTATGGCCGCCAGCACCTGCAAGAGGCTGCATGGCTGTGAAGGGCAGTGGGGGGCTTCCCACAAGGGCTGACGTCACTCGGGGCTCACACCACATAGCGCCGATGGAAGCTCTGGCTGGGTCTGGGCTGTGACAAGGGGAAATGGCTGTAACCTGCCTTAGGCCAGGATAGCAGCAGGGGCTGGCACAGCCCAAAGAGCAGCCGCGCTGGGGAGGAAGTAGGTGAGAGCAGGGCTGGCGGGGGAGTCACTCACTGAGCACCTGCATTCGGTGCCGGCTGCTGATAACCTGCCAGTGAGAGGTAAAGCTCCCCCCTCCCTGCCAGAAACTCCCCTAAGGAAAACAGCAGCCTCACCTACCCTCCCTTGGGGTGAGACCCCCCCGCCCCCGGAATGCAAAGGGCCTTGAGGGCACAGACAGGTGCAATTCACACTGGGGGGGGGGTGTTTCACAAACACAGGGGAGTTAGGATCAATGGGCTTGTGGTCCTGAATTCCTTAGGAGCTTTAGAAAATCTCCCCCTTCCTGCACCAGTTGCACCCAATCTGGCCCCAGGTATTTCCCTTCCATCTTTCACCCTCTTACTCTGGAAGTTCACGGTGGTGAGCTGATGATGGAAACACCTGCACACTCCCAACAGTGCCCCACAGGGAAATTACAACTGGCGATCGGTTCCTACAGCTGTCCGTAAATAGAGCAGAACAGCAAACAAACAGGAACCTGGCAGTGGAAAAGTGACTGGGCAGGTCTCTGAATCTGTGTGGGCATCTCTACAGCCACAGCTGAGTTCCCCGCGGGAAAGTGATACTTTATCCACCAAATCCCAGGAGTGAGGCCCTTTGATAGCAGCAGCTCCTCTGACTAATCAGCGCCATGAGCCAGGAAATACCAAGGCAACAATTCAGCTGGGGTTGCAGTTAGTGAACCCCCTACCTGCGGAGTCCTGTGGAGTCATGTCTGAGCCGTTCCAGTCTCTCCAGGGGGCTCCCAGCTTTGCTAATGCCCAGAGCCATTCTGTCTAGGGAGAGCTCCTGCTCCCAGTGACTGCTTCCCTTTTCCAGGCTGTAACATCCATCCTGCTGGAGGGATCAGGGAGCCACAGGGTTAACTCCAGCCTATCCCTGAGCTTTTCATTAAGTTAATACATTTTATATGTAATGGAAGCACCGTCCTCTCTTGGCCCATCCACCAGCTTCAAAACTGAAAGAAGGACAGAGGCTGGAACGTGACTGTGACTGGCTCCTCCTCAGGGTGGTTATGGCACAAAGTTCAAATTCCTCTGACACACCCACAGCGCTAGTGAGAGGGCAGCTTTGGTGCCAGCAGCCTCAGCTCTTAACTTCGACTGGTGACACAGTCAGTTCTGCAGGCTGTTTTCTTGTGCTCCAGGAGTTGCTGTAATTACCTCAGTCCTGTGTAAACTCTCCAGGTGGCCCAGCCCCACTATTTGGGCTTCAGCTCCTGCAATGTTGTTCAGACAGCCTGGCTCAGACACTCCTCTCCTGGGCCCCAGCTGCTCTGCTCTTCTCCAAGACGCAGGTGCCAGCAAGCCAGGGAAACAAAAAAGCAAGATGGTACCTGGCTGCATGCAGCAAACCTGCTGAATTCTCTGGGATCTTGGAAAAATGCTAAATTCCATCACCAGGGAATGTTGTGATGTTCAGGGTAAAAATGTCCCTGAATGGTGAGCTGAGCTGTGAGAAGTGAGCAAACATTAATAAAATATCACAATAGCCTGTAACAATAAATGCTGATAGGAAGAGCTGCAAACAGAGCCGGAGCTACCCCATTGGGGGCCCTAAGCAGGAATAGTTGGGGGGTGGCCCTGACCCAACCCTGAGAATTCTAACTGCATTATTTCCACAAATCATGGTCCTGAGCTGCTCGGGGCCCTAAGTGACTGCTTAGTCTGCTTATGCCTAGTGCCGGCTCTGGTGGGAGACAGGCCGACTGAATCAATCCCAACAGACAGGCTCCTGGTTTAACTCCAGGACTGTGTTAAGATCATGCCTGGTAAACATGAGAAGTGTGGGATGGGAAATCAATGGACCACAATGGGTATGTCTGAAATTAGGCCTAGCTGGGGAACATAATACTGAGAGGATGGGCTATTCCACCCACCGCTCCCCCTTGGGGACCTCTAAAAGAGAATTTTGGGGGGAAATTAGCTGCTGGCTGACTGGGAGACAGGTGAGCCAGAAAGAGCGAGCTTCACTATCATGGCTGCCACCCCCACCATCTCTTGGGGCTTCAGAATCCACCATTACATGGTTGGGCCTTCATAGTCCTGATCCAGAGGGATGCGCTGACCAGACCAAGCCAGGGAGGGACCCAGGTGGCATCACCACCTCCACCAACTCTGGCTAAATCCCAGACACCACCTGGGATAAGAGACTTTGTCACATACACACACCCCGTGTGCCCTTTTCCTTCCCTACCTACCTTTCTCTGTCCTATCCCTCTCCTTTTGCCTTCTGTATATTTTGCAACAGTGCCGTAAGCCTGTGGCCAGAAAGAGGCAGCTACAAGCAATGCCCTGAGCAGCCCGATGCTGGTAAAAGTTTGCTCTGTTCTCAAGTGGCTGATCAGATCGTGTGCTTTGATTCTCCAGCAGCGAGGCTGCAAGTCAGAGTCAGACTCACAGACAGAAGGTGCATTTTCTCTCTTCGCTGTTTTTTTCTCAACCCTCCTGGGCTTGTCTTGTTTGGTTGTCTAGGAAACGGGATCGGACTTTCATAGAAGTAATGGCAGCTCCAGCCCATCTCAACTAACTTCTTCCCTTTTACTCAAAAGAACAGCTATTATCATTTCTAATTTTCCCTCCTTTGATATTCACCCCTTCTTGTCAACTTTTGAGAATAGGCCACTTCCACCCTAATTGAATTGGCCTCTTTAGCGCTGACCCCCCACCTGGTAAGGCAACTCCCATCTTTTCATGTGCTGTAATATTTATACTGCTTACTGTATTTTTCACTCCATGCATCTGATGAAGTGGGTTTTAGCCCACAAAAGCTTATGCTCAAATACATTTGTTAGTCTGTAAGGTGCCACAAGGGCTCGTTTTTGCTTTTGCTGATACAGACTAACACGGCCACCACTCTGAAACCATAAAGACTGACATACAGGGGGTGCTTCCTTCTAAAATCTCTCTGCAGCTAAAGGAAACAAGGCATGTTATTAAAATGACAGCCTGACTCAATACTTTAAATATCAAATGTTTTAACTGTTTGTCCTTCTTTTCTGAATCTTTAATAAAAGGTTAAAGGAATATTTCATGGTGTGTTTGCCATGGTACTCAGCAGGCTGAGGTCTCTGAAAACCAAACCCCGAACCTTGTTTAAAAGTGCTTAATATTAGACAGTGACAGGGTCATGTTAACACCTTTGGTTCTTTGTGCCCATTGATTCCATCCACATTAATACAACGTATAATATAACATACCAGCATAAGCTCCATGGGGCCTTGACTCAGATGCCTGGTGCAGTTTTCTCTTTTCAGAGCTGCTGTTTCAGGCTGTCTGCAGACTCAGGCAGTCATTACCTGTTCCCATTTTCAAAGTTATCTCTGCAACCGTAAAGCTAGAAACCTAGGCTGGGGTTTCACAGCCACCTAGGGGATGGTATGATGACATTGCCTACAGTGCCATGTGCCCCATCTGTGACTGTAGCAAATATCTCCAATGGCCAGAGATGGGACATTAGATGGGGAGGACTCTGAGTTGCTACAGAGAATTCTTTCCCAGGTGTCTGCTTGGTGGGTCTTGCTGACATGCTCAAAGTCTAAGTTATCACCATTTTGGGGGTCAAGAAGGAATATTAAGTCAGATTGGCAGAGACCCTGTTTTGTTTTTTGTTTTTTGTCTTCCTCTGTACGTTGGGGCACTGGTCATTTTCTGATTTAAACTAGAGTAAATAGTAGATTCTCTATTACTTAAAGTCTTTAAGTCATGACTTGAGAACTTCAGTAACTCAGCCAGAGGTTAGGGGTCTATTACAGGAGTGGGTGGATGAGGTTCTGTAGCCTGCAATGTTCAGGAGGTCAGACTAGATGATCATGATGACCCCTTCTGCCCTTGATGGCCATATGAATTGGGTGCCCAATTCCCATTAATTTCAAATGGGAACTGGGCATCCAAATGTTTTATGTGGTTTTGAAAATCCCCACTGTGATTTCTGAAGATGCAGATGGAGATTCTGGAGCCCAATATCTGCAGCAAGAGGTGAATTCTGCAGCCTAAGAACTGAGGAATACACTGGGCCCAGCTGTAATAAGGGAAATAATATGTATTTAACACCCACCTGCCGAGGCTTCCCTCTGCACTAGAGAGACACCCCGACAGAGTTCTGGTTGTGAGGAGTGTGACAAGGGCAGGCAGCTGGACAGAAGCTCAGCAGCAGCCCAAGATCAGCAGAGAAAACCCTCTGCACAGTGTCAGTTTCCTTCACAGGTTTCCTGGTACAAGTAAAATAAAACAACTTAGCAGAGTCTGTGGCCACGTTCACTTCCTGCAGCGGCACAGACTGAGACCCCAAGGGCAGGGCCCCCTCTAGAGACCTGAATCAGTCACTCTGTGTCCAGTGGATGTTTCACCTCTGTGCTGAGATGCCAAACAGCATCTGCATTGGTGCCGATTGTGATGCTGGATGAGGTGATGTGGGCTCCAGTTCCCTATGAAATAAACTAAGACCAAACGGCTCACTTCACACAGGTCACCAGACATCATCCTTGTATCACTGTCCTGTGCTATTACTGACCAACTGTACCAGTGTCCCAGCAGTGAAAATAACAGAACACCACTGGCCATCACATACAGCCCCCAGCTAAAACCTCTCCAATACATCATCAACGATCTTCAACCTATCCTGGAAAATGATCCCTCACTCTCACAGACCTTGGGAGACAGGCCAGTCCTCTCTTACAGACAGCCCCCCAACCTGAAGCAAATACTCACCAGCGACTACACACCACACCACAGAAACACTAACCCAGGAGCCAATCCCTGTAACAAAACTCGTTGCCTATTCTGTGCCCATATCTACTCTAGCGACACCATCAGAGGACCCAACCACATGAGCCACACCATCAGGGACTCATTTACCTGCACATCAACTAATGTGATATATTCCATCATGTGCCAGCAATGCCCCTCTGCCATGTACATTGGCCAAACCGGACAGTCTCTACATAAAAGAATAAATGGACACAAATCGGACATCAGGAATGGTAACATACAAAAGCCAGTAGGAGAACACTTCAATCTTCCTGGACATTCAATAACAGATTTAAAAGTAGCCATACTTGAACAAAAAAACTTGAAAAACAGACTTCAAAGAGAAACTGCAGAACTAAAATTCATTTGCAAATTTAACACCATTAATTTGGGCTTGAATAGGGACTGTGAGTGGCTGGCTCACTACAAAAGCAACTTTCCCTCTCTTGGTATTGACACCTCCGCATCAATTATTGGGAGTGGACTATATCCATCCTGGTTGAATTCGCCCTGTCAACACTGGTTCTCCACTTGTGAGGTAACTCCCTTCTCTTCATGTGTCAGTATAATAATACCTGCATCTGTAATTTTCACTCCATGCATCTGAAGAAGTGGGTTTTTTACCCACAAAAGCTTATGTCCAAATAAAGCTTATGTCCGGATTCCTCGTTTTTGTGTGTGGATACAGACTAACACGGCTACCCCCTGATATTTGATTAAATTTATAGCTTTTTAAATGCCTTTTGAAGATTCTGCAGCTTGTACTAGCACTAGTTGGAGTAGATGGCCTCTGCAGTGTGTATAGGAGAGATTAGAGTTACACTTTTCTCTGAGCAAAGCTTGTACTCCACCATGTTTTCCAGAGAAGTTTGCAGCTCCATCAAATCCACAAGCAGCCATCTGTTCGGGATTCAATTGACAAGTATTTAACTCTTTTAAGTTGTGGCTTGTCAGAGATGCAGGCGATGTGTCTTCTATAACCTGAACATCTAGAAATTCTTCTACTGACCTACCACTGCTATCAAGAGAACGTAGGCAGACTTAATACTTGACACCCATTTGCATCGGTGCATTCATCAGCCATGTATGCACATTTTCTGAATGCGGTGAGAGAGTTCTTCACTTTTTCAACTGCTGAGGCTTTCAGTGTGGCACTGAATGCTTCTAACCAGTCAGTTGAGTTTCTTGCAGAAAGATAGTGAGCATTTGCTGGTCTTGGTCGGAACCAGTGCCCAACTTCCAGATTAACAAATGACAATGACTTAACACTGGACTCCAGTTTGTAGCATGTGGTATCTCTTGCTTAAAGAGAAAGTATAATGTGACAACCATGTTTGTTCGCATAAACTGTGTTGTGTCTCCAGCATTCTTAACAGCCTCATTAAGTACTTCTAAAATTCACTTTGACAACGACTGGCTTATAAGGCTTTCTTCATGTCGATGCAGTCCAGAGGATTGGTGTTTTGCAGCCTTTTCACATAGTTTGTCAGCATTGGCTTTGCTGATCAGGCTGGCAAACCAAGCTCCTCCACTTTTACTATATAAATCCATGGAATGCTCACAGCTTGAATACTGCATGCAGTCCTAGTCACCCCATCTCAAAAAAATATATTGGAGTTGGAAAAGGTACAGAGAAGGGCAACTGAAATGATTAGGCATGTGGAACAGCTTCCATATGAGGAGAGATTAAAAAGACTGGGGGACTTTCCAGCTTGGACAAGAGACTACTAAGGGGGGGATATGATAGAGGTCTATAAAATCTTGACTGGTGTGGAGAAAGTGAAAAGCTCCCTCACATAACTAACACAAGAACTAGGGGTCACCCAATGACAGTAATAGGCAGCAGGGTTAAAACAAACAAAAGGAAGTACTTCTTCACACAACACACAGTCAACCTGTGGAACTTTTTGCCAAGGGCTGTTGTAAAGGCCAAAACTAGAACAGGATTAAAAAAAAGAACTAGATAAGTTAATGGAGGATATTGTCCATCAATGGGTATTAGCCAGGATGGGCAGGGATGCAACACCATGCTCTGAGAGCCTCTGTTTGCCCGAAGCTGGGAGTGGATGACAGGGGATGGATCACTCAATAATTGCCCTGTTCTGTTAATTCCCTTTGAAGCACCTGGCATTGGCCACTGTCGGAAGACAGAGTACTGGGCTAGATGGACCATTGGTCTGACCCAATATGGACGTTCTTATGTAAAAAAATAATTATAATATAATAAAAATGTTTAGTTCAGGAACTCCCAACACCAGCCAAAATTGATCACTTGGGCAACACAGCTCTGTCTGCTGGAAACCTAGGCAGAGTAGGTGAGTTCATGTAAATACGGTCTGGTCCTGAAGCCTTCCCCCCACCCCTGGCTCATCACTGGCTGTCAGGGGAGAGCTCATTCAGACCTTGCTTACAAATCATAATTTTAAATTATAAGGTTGGCCGACATTGCCGAAACGAATGTGCTGACATTGTCAGAAAAAACAACAGCTGTGTGAGGAAGCCAGTCTTTGTTCGTAGTTTTCTAACCTACTCTACTTCTTCGGGTACGAGTATTTTATCATACACTGTATATGCTTTTAAATTGTGTTTTAATGCTTCAATTTCAATTGAAATTTCCCACCAATGACAAAATTGGCAACACTGTCATAACTAGTTGACCACTGGAGGGGTGTTTGGGAAATTCAGGGGGGTTTACAGCCCCCCGGGGGGGTGTAGGGAAGGCCTGGTCTCACTGAATAAAGTTCCTGCTGTAGCACCTCAGTAGGTTACATCAAAGAGACGCTGCAGTGACTAGGCATTCAGATGCCTGTGCCTTTAAGAACCCAGCCCTGGGAAGCCCATGCTGAGAGGTGCTGTCTGTGAGAGGGAAAATAAAAAATCCCCTCTGCTCCACTCACCCTCTGCCCCTGTCTGTGTTGGGGTTTTGCCCTCTGTCACCCTCTGGCAGCGCCTCACCCCTGGCTCCTTCCCCTCCCTGATTTTGCCCTTCAGCACCTTCCTAACCCTGCTTCCAGCTGCTTGACTCCCCTGACCAATCAATTTTTGCCCCCTGCTCAGACCCTGGCTACCTATACCTATCTATCTCATAGAACTGGAAGGGCCCCTGAAAGGTCATTGAGTCTAACCCCCTGCCTTCACTAGCAGGACTAAGTACTGATTTTGCCCCAGATCCCTAAGTGGCCCACTCAAGGATTGAGCTCACAACCCTGGGTTTACAGGCCAATGCTCAAACCACTGAGCTCTCCCCCTCCTCCGAATTGCCACTTCTATCCCCTGTAAAAAGCACTCAGCAGAATCTTATGCCTAGTAAGGGCAGGGTGAAGGGCAGTGGCTTCAGCACATGTTACTGAGAATGGTCAGTTTGTTCCCAGCATATGAAGTGCTCCCCTAAGTAGCAAATTCCTACAGACAGCGGTGTCCTGCACTACACGAATGAGCCACATAAGGAAAACCTGAAACATTTTACATCAAACATTTGATTTTTTTTTAATCTCTAACAACAAAAACATCCCCCGAGCCCGGCGCCCCCCAGCCTGGCACCCCAGGCAGTCACCTCGGTTACGAGCCCCCAAATCCGGCCCTGGTCCCCAGGTCACTCACCGAGGCTGCAGCCCCAGCGCCGCACACGGGGTCATGCCGCCGGAGGGTTTGAGACCCGACCCGTCATCGTTATTGTTGTGCCATTTGTAGCTGAAGTGACGGGGCCGAGCCCCCGCCTGGGCGTGACACGCGCTGCAAAACTGAAAGTAGAGAAGTAGGGGAAGTGAAAGTACCGGTCTGTGTTCCGGGCTGGTTGGGGGCGGAGCAAATATTATGTCATAATCTGATATGGCTCAATGTGATAGGACATCTCCTATTCTGCACTGCTACTAGAGACACTCTTCAATGGATCCCCATCATCCACCCATCGCGAGGTAGGTGGGAGAGGATTGTTATTCGTACTTGACAGAAGGAGAAACTAAGGCTGAGAAAGGAGCAGTGACTTGTCTTAGCTGATGCAGCCGGTCAGTAGCAGAGTTGCTCTCAAATGAACTACAGACCAACAATTGTTCATAGTAATTATTCAGCAAGTATTTTAGAAGAATTGGAATGTTAGAGAGGATCATGAACTGCTCCGAGACAATTGATGGAGAGCAGCATCAACACTGGTCAAACATATAACTGGTTGTGACTTATTTGCTTGGTCTAAAAGAGAAGAAGAAAGACTAGAGTTTCCTCCCTGTCAATAGCCCCCACC
This sequence comes from Malaclemys terrapin pileata, assembly GCF_027887155.1. Lineage (NCBI taxonomy): Eukaryota > Metazoa > Chordata > Testudines > Emydidae > Malaclemys > Malaclemys terrapin. The sequence continues at coordinate 39,246,354 of NC_071517.1, read as the reverse complement.
TCAGCCAATCAAGGTTGAGACCTTGAGGGGTGGGAGGCTAAGGGTTCTTATCAAATAGCCCAAAGAATGGCCCAGGTCACCACTGAGGGGATCACTCTCAGAGCACTATTCCAGTCTCACCTCTCTGTGAGGGCCTCCCACAATGCCCCCGGTCTCCACTGCACACACAGAGCTCCTGGTGGTGGGAGGAGAGCAGAGGAAAAGGACAAAGGAAGCAAGAAGAGAAAGGTAGAAGGGACAGAGGAAAAGGGAAAACAAAAAGGAGAAACCCCAATGTCCCCAGTGATTCTAAGGGACAAAGTCCTACATTGGGAATACAATGCTGCTACCTCAATCTAGTGTTCTCCATCCCTAGAATTCAGCCGGCACCTGATGGATCAAACTGAACAGGTTCCAAACCTCTTGGAGGCTCTTAACTTCTATACAGGGACGTCTGTTTTCTAGCAAAATAAATAAAAGAAAAGGAGAAAACTCTGAAGAGGGTCCTCCTTGCGCTCATGTACGTGAAAGTGAATTCTCTCTCAGTCCTCAAGAAGAGACCTCGAGAAGGAGACGTGCTGAAGCAAAGCCCCAGGGATCTCCAAGGTTGCCCCTGTCCTGCACTCCCTGTCCTGCCTGGCTGATGTCAAGATCTCTCTTGAGATCATCACCCCCCCACCACCTTTGTCCAATAGGCTGAGGTCCTGCCAAAGGCCCTTGTGATGTCACTGCCACACCCACCCCTCCCCTGCAGTGCTGATGTCCTGCCGCTGTCCAGCCACATTGGATGTTTGAGCTGCTTCCCCTGGATCACCCCACTCAATGACTCTTCATTGTGGGGGTGACACCGACTACACAGTAGAACACGAGAGGCTCTTCCCCAGGCCGCAATCAGGTTTTCATAAGTTAGTAGACTTTATGGCCAGAAGGAACCATTAGAGCATTTAATCTGATCTCCTGCGTATCCTAAGGCCTCCTGTATGTCAGAAGAGCTGGGTTTTTCTTGTACTCACACATTTTCCAGAAAGGCATCTAGTCTTTATTAGAAGAGATCAAGAGATGGAGAAGCCATCATTTCTCTTGGTAGTTTGTTCCAATGATGAATCGCCCTCTTACAAATCTGGGTCTTATTGTCATTATACTTTTTCTGATTTCTGCTTCTATTCCTGGGGTCTTGTCATGCCTGTCTCTGCTAGGTAAAAGAGCCCTTTTATACTCAACATTTTCTCTCCATGAAGTCAAGTAACCCACCTCTCATTCTTCTTTTGTATATACTAAACAGATTGAGCTTTTTCAATGTCTCATTATAAGGCATCAATCCCATCACTACATTATGGATCTTTTCTGTCCCCTCTCCAATATTTTTAACATAATATTCAAAATGTGGACACAAGAACTGGATTCAACATTCCAATATCAGTCTCACCAATGCTGTATCACTTCCCTTTCCATACTCACTACTCTATCCATCCAAGAATGGCTTTAACCTTTTCTACCACAGTTTCACATTGACAGATCATGTTGAGCAGCTCGTCCACTATGGCCCCGAAATCCTTTTCAGGGTCACTGCTTTCCAGCGGACTGTCCCCCATTCTGTAGGGTGCCGCCTGACTCCTTTGTTACTGGAAGTATGGGTTTCCATATGGCTTTATTAAAACCTAATTGTTCAGTAAGTTTTTTAGAAGCACTAGCCCATTAGAGAGAGAATCATGAATTACTCAAAGAAAATGAATGGAGAAAAGCAGCAAGAGCAATAAATACATGTTTGGTTCTGGCTTATTTCCTTGGTCTTAAAAGAGAGTAACAAGGCCTGAGTCTCCTCCCTCACAATAGCCCCATGCTCGCCCAATCAGCATTGAGACTCTGAGAATCAGAAAGCTGAGAGTTCTCACCAGATGTCCCAGGTCACCACTGGAGGGAGTCACTCTTAGAGCACTATTCCAGCCACATGTCTTGGGGAGGGCCTCCCACAATGAGAGTTGGAGTGCAACCTCCCCCCCCACACACACACACATTCCACATGCACAGACAGGTCCTGGTGGTGAACGGAGAGCAGGGGGAAAGGACAAAGATGCAAGAGAAGAAGAGAAAGGAAGGAGAGACAGGAAAAGGGAAAACAAAAAGGAGAAACCCCAAATGTCCCCAGTAATTCTAAGGGACAAAATCCTAGATCAGAAATAAAATGCTGATCCCACAATCTAGTGTTTCCTTTCCTAAAAATCAGCCAGCACCTGATGGATCAGACTGAACAGGTTCCAAACCTCTCAGAGGCTCTTACCTTCTATACAGGGACATCTGTTTTCTAGCAAAATCAGTAAAAGAAAAGGAGAAAACTCTGAAGAGGGTCCTCCTTGCGCTCGCGTACGTGAAATTGAATTCTCTCTCAGTCCTCAAGGAGAGACATTGAGAAGGAGACATGCTGAAGCAAAGCCACAGGGATCTCCAGGGTTGCCCCTGTCCTGCACCCCTGTCCTGCCTGGCTGATGTAAAGATCTCTCTGTGAGATCATCACCTCCCCACCACCTTTGTCCAATAGGCTGAGGTCCTGCCAAAGGCCCTTGTGATGTCACTGCCACACCCACCCCTCCCCTGCAGTGCTGATGTCCTGCCCCTGTCCAGCCACATTGGATGTTTGAGCTGCTTCCCCTGGATCACTCCACTCAATGACTCTTCATTGTGGGGATGACACCGACTACACAGTAGTAGGATTACCATACGTCTGGATTTTCCCAGACATGTCCGGCTTTTTGGGCTCCAAATCCCCGTCCAGGGGGAAAGCACAAAAAGCCGGACATGTCCGGGAAAATCGGGACATGCCGGGCCGGCTGTGCGGGTGCTCGGGGGCCAGGCGCCGGAGGCCGGGGGTTCGGGGGTCGGGCTGGGGGCTTGGGGGCCGGGCCGGGGGCTCCGGGGCCGGGCCGGCGGTGCGGTGCCTGGCCGGGGGCTCCAGGGCCGGGCCGGCGGGGCCGGGCCGGGGGCTCGGGGGCTCCGCCGGGGCCGGGCCGGCGGGGCCGAGGGCTCAGGGGCGCCGGCGGGGCCGGGCCGGGGACTCGGGGGCCGGGCCGGCACCGGCAGCTCGGGGGCCGGGCCGGCACCGGCGGTTCGGGGGCCGGGCCGGCGGTGCCAGGCCGGGGGCTCGGGGGACGGGCCGGCGGTGCCGGGGGACGAGCTGGGGACCGGCGGTGCGGTGCCGGGGGCCCGGGGGCCGGGCCGGGGACCGCAATGCTGGGCGGGCCGGGGGTGGTCGGCCGGGGGCCGGGCCCGGGGCCGGCACCCCAGGGCCGGGACCAGCCTGGGCCGCACCTCCTCCCCCCCCTTACCTGCTTCAGGCTTCCCGCGACTCAAATGTTCGCGGGAAGCAGGGGAGGGGGCGGAGACTTTGGGGAGGGGGCGGAGTTGGGGAGGGGCTGGGGCGGGGCTGGGGGCGGGGCCGGGGCCCCGTGGAGTGTCCTCCTTTGGGAGGCACAAAATATGGTAACCCTACACAGTAGAACACGAGAGGCCCCCCTCGAACTTGGCTGTCGTCTAGGGCGCCAAGTGGTTGGAGGTAAAAAGCAGTGCCCTGGCGTGGCAGCGAGGAGCCACCTTCCGGAGGACCAGAGATCCAAAGCATCGGCTTATGGGGGCGGCGAGCTCAAGCCATGGAGGAGCCGGTGCGTTCCAGGGGGGGCAGCATCCCTGCAAAGGCAGCGGCGCTGCTATCGGGGAGCAGCCGCGCCCCCCGCCCCTCCTGCCCAGGCTGCGGCCCGGCGCCCCCCCCCGGGGGCTTCTGCAGGCTGCAGCAGATGCATGCAGGCGGCGGCCCCCATGCGCCCCCCAGCTCCCTCCTTGCCATACTCGGGTTCTGCGGCTCCCAGGTGTGTGAGCTGCCACTGCCCCTCCTGTAGGAGGCTGAGGGCCCTGAGCCTGCTCCAGGACAATTACTTACTAGCTCCATAGTACAGTGTGTACAAAGAGATGTGAGTGGGGGAAGTCTGTGTGTAGTCCCTGGGGGATGGCCTGAATGGAGACTGGAAAAGGGCAAGTTAGTCATTTTCATCCTCCCTTTGCCTCCACTACTTGCTGCCGTCTGTATGATGCTGATGCTCGATTTAGAGGAAAAGAAGTGGGATATTGGATCTTCTCATTTTGCCCACTCTCCCATCCACTCTATTTAGAATCCCCAAGACTTGATTTTAATAAATCATTTCTATAATAATTCCTCATTTTTTATACTGAGTCATGTTATTAAGTCCTGCCTAACTATAAAGACAATGAAATTCCACATTTTTGGACAATACCAATTGCTTCTGTGAGTTGCTGAAAATAAGAGCCCCTTTCAAAGTGAATTTTATTTTATTTTCCATATTCCATTGTGGTATTTTCATTTCTGGAGGGTCTTCCAATAAAAGTGTTTTCCATCTGTGACTTTTTGTTTGTTTGTTTGTTTGTTTCAAAATGTTCTTCTGATTGTGTAGGATTTGCAGTATGCAGCAAAATCTGACCAATCAGATTTCCTGATCTATCATCTTTTTCCTGCTTTGTCCCTAACTTTGCTGTCATTTTCCAAATTGGACACGTGAAAGACACATTTATTTCATTCAAAGATAGAACCAGGGTCATCTTAGAGTTCTGGTCGCTACGTATCTTATGTATATTTGTTTAATACTTTATATCACAAAATAAATTTTAATACTTTATGTGATAGACTCAGACCAGTTGGGAACAGCAGAGTAGCAGAGTAGCATTTAACCTGCTAAGAGTCAGGTGAGGCAGTTAAGCACCTGACTCTAATTAAGGCCCCTCTGATGCTATAAAAGGGCTCACTCCAGTCAAGCCAAGGGGAGTGGAAGTGTGTGAGAGGAACTGGGAGCAAGAGGTGTGCAAGAGGCTGAGAGTGAGTGAGTAGGCGTACTGCTGGAGGACAGAGAAGTAGAAGCGTTATCAGACATCAGGAGGAAGGTCCGGTGGTGAGGACAGAGAAGGTGTTGGGAGGAGGCCATGGGGAAGTAGCCCAGTGAGCTGTAGGTGTCGTGCAACTGTACCAGGAGGCACTCTAAACAGCTGCAGTCCACAGGGCCCGGGGCTGGAACCCGGAGTAGAGGGTGGGCCCGGGTTCCCCCCATACCTCCCAACTCCTGATCAAACACAGGAGGAATTGACCTGGACTATAGCTTCTACCAGAGGGGAAGGTCTCTGGACTGTTTCCTGACCCACAGGGTGAATCTGTGAAGCGAGCAAATCCGCCAATAAGCGCAGGACCCACTAAGGTAGAGGATGAACTATGTCACAACTAATATTCCTTTTGCAGTGCATGCAATAGTGTGAGTGTTGATTTGAATAAGTGCAGAAATTATCACTCAGAAAACTAGACTCCTTTCCTATTCCAAAATAAGGAACTCATTCCTCTAACTGATAGCCAGAACTAACTGTTTTATGCTGAGAAATGCTGAACTTCTGAATTGTTTATATAAACATTGGGAACAATACAGAAATTGATGCTGTATACACTCACATCACACACAAAATCAGTACAATAGAATTTTACTTTAAGTCTGCAGATCTTTAGAAATTATGAGTAAAAATGATCAGAAGGGGTTTTCAGAAATTGTGAAGAAATCCATCACCCTTTCCCATTTCTTATCCTCTTCTGCCTTTTGATGGATATTGTTTGTCAAGATGAAGAATTTTTAAATGATATCACATTTCAATATTTACTACTAATTACACACAAACAACATAACAAATAAAATAATTATAAATGTTGATCATTGCTGTCAGTTTCACTTCAGGATTACTTATAGCTTGAAGAGCAGATTATTTTTTCCAGCACAGGGAAAGCTGTAGAACTTGCCAGTAGACACTCAGCTTTCTCCATTCAGTACCATAGACTCATAGACTCATAGATTATCAGCGTTGGAAGGGACCTCAGGATGTCATCTAGTCCACCCCCCTGCTCAAAGCAGGACCAGTTCCCAACTAAATCATCCCAGTCAGGGCTTTGTTAAGCCTGACCTTAAAAACCTCTAAGGAAGGAGATTCCACCACCTTCCTAGGCAACCCAGTCCAGTGCTTCACCACCCTCCTAGTCAAATAGTTTTTCTTAATATCCAACCTAAACCTCCCCCACTGCAACTTGAAACCATTACTCCTTGTTCTGTCATCAGGTATCACTGAGAACAGTCTAGATCCATCCTCTTTGGAACTCCCTTTCAGGTAGTTGAAAGCAGCTATCAAATCCCCCCTCATTCTTCTCTTCTGCAGACTAAACAATCCCAGTTCTCTTAGCCTCTCCTCATAAGTGATGTGCTCCAGCCCCCTAATAATTTCTCTTGCCCTCCACTGGACTCTTTCCAATTTTTCCACATCGTTCTTGTAGTGTGGGGCCCAAAATTGGACACAGTACCCCAGGTGAGGCCTCACCAATGTCGAATAGAGGGGAATGATCACATCCCTCGATCTGCTGGCAATGCCCCTACTTATATAGCCCAAAATGCCGTTAGCCTTCTTGGCAACAAGGGCACACTGTTGACTCATATCCAGCTTCTTGTTCACTGTAACCCCTAGGTCCTTTTCTGCAGAACTGCTTCCTAGCCATTCGGTCCCTAGTCTGTAACAGTGCATGGGATTCTTCCGTCCTAAGTGCAGGACTCTGCACTTGTCCTTTTGAACCTCATCAGATTTCTTTTGGCCCAATCCTCTAATTTGTCTAGGTCCCTCTGTATCCTATCCCTCCCCTCAAGCGTATCTACCACTCCTCCCAGTTTAGTGTCAAATGCAAACTTGCTGAGAGTGCAGTCCACACCATCCTCCAGATCATTAATGAAGATATTGAACAAAACCGGTCCCAGAACCGACCCTTGGGGCACTCCGCTTGAAACCGGCTGCCAACTAGACATGGAGCCTTTGATCACTACCCGTTGAGCCCGACGATCTAGCCAGCTTTCTATCCACCTTATAGTTCACTCATCCAGCCCATACTTCTTTCACTTGCTGGCAAGAATACTGTGGGAGACTGTATCAAAAGATTTGCTACAGTCAAGGAATAAGACATCCACTGCTTTCCCCTCATCCACAGACCCAGTTATCTCCTCATAGAAGGCAATTAGGTTAGTCAGGCATGACTTGCCCTTGGTGAATCTATGCTGACTGTTTCTGATCACTTTCCTCTCCTCTAAGTGCTTCAGAATTGATTCCTTGAGGACCTGCTCCATGATTTTTCCAGGGACTGAGGTGAGGCTGACTGGCCTGTAGTTCCCCGGATCCTCCTTCTTCTCTTTTTTAAAGATGGGTACTACATTAGCCTTTTTCCAGTCATTCAGGACATCCCCGATCGCCATGAGTTTTCAAAGATAATGGCCAATGGCTCTGCAATCTCATCCGCCAACTCCTTTAGCACCCTCGGATGCAGCGCATCCGGCCCCATGGACTTGTGCTTGTCCAGTTTTTCTAAATAGTCCCGAACCACTTCTTTCTCCACAGAGGGCTGGTCACCTCCTCCCCATGCTGTGCTGCCCAGTGCAGCAGTCTGGGAGCTGATCTTGTTTGTGAAGTCAAAGAGATTTCAAGAAACAAGCCCACCTGTAAACATGTCTAAAATATTACCTCTGTATTAACACAATAAATAGGAACTGAATGTGAAACATTGTCAGAGTTCAGTCAGATACCCCTGGTGTATTAATATAGCTGTTTCTGTCTGTAGCTAGAGCAGACACCGTGCTAGTACTAATTACCAATCAACGCAGGATAATCCATCCATTGGTGCAGCCTCAGCTTCTCCACCTCCTCCTGCAACCTCTTGAAATTCAGTTTTGTGTGCTCGACCTATCACGTTTTACCAATATCAACTGGCTCTCTGACAGCATCTCCAGTTTCCACTGCAAATTTAAGATCACCTCCTTTAATAGCATTTGCATCTTCTTCAAGTTGACGTTTTTTTCTCTGCTTCTCTACTTTTCCCTTCTGATATGTTTCTGTAGCTGCAGGCAGCTATTCTGGCTGGGCCTTATTGAGGCATGTGCTAGCTGATCATATTTAGCTCGGCTGCAAAGACTTTTTTATTTCCTTATTTTGATGTCATCAGGAAGAGAGAAGAATGTGTTATAAAAGTAACCGTGTGATTTATAAAGTGTGGAATAATAATGATACTATGACTATACTAGCATGAATAGTACTACACAGAGTCCATTCCCAGTGTTGTGACTGGATAATTGAATTTAAAATTCAAGTAGTATTTGGCCAAGCTTGTGAGGACTTACGTTCAGCTCAATTGCCTTTCACTATTTTTTTTCCCCATCCGTCATGGGACCTTTCCCATGATAACGTCAGAATGTCGTCATATCCAATTCATTCCAGAATTTCAGGGGATGTTGAAGTCACCAATGGACAGAATCCAATTAACTTTGGAGGGAATGAAATACTGAAAGAGGGAAAATGGGGGACACATGTAGATGTTGTCATCTATTAATGGCACTTATTAACACCTTGCAGAATAACAATATTTCTGCTCATCCTTCCAATACATTTTAACCTATTGATATCCTGAATCATAGAAGAGAAATAATTGTTCACCTTACTAGGAGCTGTGGGGCAGATACTCAGCCAGAGGGAGAGAGGAGGCTTCATTATTTCCTTCCTCTTTAAAGCCTGTTCCAAGTAGGGAATAGAAAGTACTAGGGGGTAGGATCCACAAAAGGATCTAGCTATTGCAAGGCTGAGTGTCACATCACCTGACTTTAGGCACCTAGACAATCACAGGAACGATATTATGATCCAGAAAGACAAGTAAGGTTCCTAGGCACCCTATAAACTGAATGGGGAGAGAGAGGCCCCTAAAAATAAAATGCATAAAAGCCAGCACACTTGGTGGTAAACCACCTAAAATACCAAAGGGAACTACCAACAAGATGGAGGAGTTAAGCCCAGGGCCGGTGTAACCACTAGGCAAACTAGGTGGCTGCCCAGGACGCCAAGATTTGGAGGTGCCAAAAAGCGGTGCCCCCCAATTTTTTTTTACACTATTGCTCCCAGCGGGGAGATGGGCCACTCACAGCAGCATTAGCACCTACCTCTGCGGGCATCCTCTGCAACCGCGGGCCCCACCCCCCCCGCCACGCCCCACATCACTGCCCACCCACACACCCCTTGCCAGCCCAGAACCGCCTCCTCCCCAAGCTGCATCGCTCCCTAGCCTGCTCCCTCCGGCTCTGGCAGTCCTGAACGCCCTGCCGCAGCAGTGGCTGATGCCCAAGGGCTGCCGGCTGCTGATCGGAGCGGGTGACATCAGCCCGCCTGCAGCTGGCCCTATTGACAGCAATGCAGTGGTGGGGGTGAGGGAAAGGAAGAGGAGACCATGGCCACCGGTCCACCAGTGGGGGTAGGGATCACGGCCCTGCCAGAGGATACAGGGTTAAAAAGCTGCAAAAGTGTAACCGTCCTCAGCACGTGCCACCTTCCAAGGCTTCGTCCCCCTCCATCCCTGCAGCCCCGTGGAGCAGGGAAATAGAGCCCCATTTTTGGGGAAACTAAGGCAGAGAACAGGGACATGAGTTGCCCAAGATCACCCGGGGAGTCATTGTCGGAGTCCTGCTTTGAACACAGGAGATCGAGGCTCCCAGTTCTGCACTGGCTCAGACCATTAGACCAGAGGCCTTCAAGCCCTGAGCTCTGCACCTGCCCACACAAGGTATTAATCTGGGATGCAGGGGCAGCACACTGCAAGTTTTCAGTGAAGAAACACGGCTGTCTCGAGCCCTTATGGCTACAAGGAAAATCTTCCAAAGGTGGTGGGCATCTAGCCGACACAGTTCTGTCGGCCTGAGTCTGCAGCCAGCCTGGGACAACCGTTCTAGGAAATGCGGCAGTAACTGTTAAGTGTAATTACAACACCATCAGAGCCAGATTTTCATGTAACATGGGTGACCAGTTGTGTGGTGCACAACCACTGCACGTGTGCGAGCAACTCAGGTTAAGTGCAGCAGATTTAAGTGTGTGAGCAACTCAGGTTAAGTGCGGCTGGGCAGGCTGCAGCACCCAAGAGATTTTTGTTCTCCCACTGAATGACAGCAGATGCACCAGTAACTTTACTAGGTAGAAGTTCAGTGACCACATTAGGGCCATATCCTCCCCACTCCCAGCATTGGGCCAACTGGCCCTCATCATTCTCCTGATTGCTTGTATTGTGATTGATGGGAGATCTGCTGTGGATTGAGGGGTGTATATGGACCTGCCTTTGCAGGCTCAGTCCTGGCCCAGCATTCGAAATAAATTGCCTTGAGTTTCAGAAGTACTGAGAACCCTGGAGTTCCCACAGACATCGGGGGAACCGCAGGTGCTCAGCATCTCTGAAAATCAGGCCCAGAATGACACTGACACCTCTGCCCTGGGCCAGAGCTCTCTGAGTAAGGGGCTTCATCAGTGATTGGTGTGGGGCAGAGTAAAGCAACCAGGACAGTCATGACGGAGGCTGGAACTCTGTCCTCACCTCACACCTGTGGGGAAGACAGGCCTTCAGACACCCCTCCCACCTGCATTGCACTTTCCAGCCCAGGAGCAAGGAACCATTTCACACCTTAGCGCTGGGGGGAGCTGAAGCCCAGAACGGGGAAGTAACTTGCCTGAAGTCATCCAGTGAGCTGGTGGCAGGGTGGAGAATAGAAGCCAGATCCCGACTCCCAGCTCTGTGCGCTGATCCCCAAAACAGCCCTTTCCACATCCATGGGGTGGAGGGCAGGAGGGACTCTAGCCACATGCAGGAGACCCAAGGTCATTTATTTTCATTAAATATGTAGACAAAATAATGAAATAAATAAAATTTCAAGCCGAACGTGTATTAATTCTAATGAACAATGCCACATTATGCAGTATTCATTTTTGAAAGTTTATAATAAGCGATTCTCCGGGGGGAGGGGCGGAGGGGGGGCACAAGGTGGAAGTCTCGCCTAGGGCACAAAATATCCTTGCACCGGCCCTGGGTGCATGTCCACGTTCCTATGAAGAAGTGATGAAGTAAGTAATGAATTTACACAGGCCAGGCCCCTGACCAGTGCAAGGCAGCATAATTCTGGGGTGTAAGGCAGGAGAGCTGGGGGGAATTGGCTGGAGCCTCCCTATTGACCGTCCATGAGTGGCTGGGAGATCATTCATGTAACACTGCTGGGTGTGTCCCTGTCTGTGAATGGCTGTGTATGTGCAGTGTCTGTCAAGGCTAGTAGCTTGACACCAGCATCACAGGGTGAACGGCAGCCCCGGTTGGTGAGTTTGGAGGGCTCAGTGGTCCCATAGTCCAGGTTGTGCTGTGGGGACCCATCACACCCACCTCCTCCTCTCAGGTGAGCCCTCAACCTCTCTTCCCTCCCCTGTAACCCATTCCCATGTATTCCCATCTGTATAATCCCCCATCCCTCGATGCAGAACTAAACCCCTCTTCCCCATGCCGCCTACTCCTCTGCCCCCAACACCCCTCTTCATCCCAGCCAGCCGGCAGACGTGTATTTTTTTTCTTACATTCAACTCAATTCATTTTACCTCTGTGTTTTCATAATGATCTGACAGTGATGAATATGGGGGTTCCAGGGTGCTGCTTTGATGTACAGAGGCCTTACATTCAACTCAATCCATTTCACCGCTCTGTCTGTAACACAATAATGTTTCAATGCTGCATCTGATCAATTCCAACACTTCAGTGAATGTTCTAGGTACCAGCGGGCAGAAATCTGGACTGCACTGATTGTGTCAGAAATCTGGAAGCAGGAAATGGGAGACACTTGGGGCCCCTGGCACTGGGTGGGGTGGGCAAATGGGGGACCTTGATGAAAGAGTTGGGGGTAAATGAACCTTTAATCCCCTCTGTGGTCTATTGAGAAGCCACCTACAGCAATGGGAGCGACAATCATTCCTGGTGGGGAAGCCCCTGCCCCAGCCAGTTTTGTACTGGTGAACAGGGCAGGGATTTTGCAGGAGGCTTCCACACGCGCTGTTTACACCTGTTGGTGAAAATCTCCCTCTAACTCCTCCCAGCTGCGAGTGATGCAGACTCAGCAGAAATTCTGCCCACAGTTCAAAATTGAGGCAAACTGGGCAGGTGAGAGCCTCCTAGAGATGGAGCGGGGGTGGGATGGGGGCTGCAACAGCCAGGGCCCTGGGAGAGGAACAGGGAGGGGAAATTCAGTCTCATTCATTCATTTCACAACAATGGGCCTCACCTCATGGAACTAGCTACAGGCAGAACAGCCAAAGGCTCTGAGCCCTGGCACTTTAGGGCCTGTGCACAATTGATTCTGCTTCCCCCAGGATCTCTCCTTAGACTCTCTCCTGTTGCACTGTGTGTTCCAGTGCGACTCACCGGGGCTCTTGCTTAGGGGACCGGCCCTGGCCCTGCAGAGACCTGTCACCAGCAGGGGCAGCTCCTCCTTGGGGAAGGGTGGAGTGATGTCCCTGCAGGAATGTAACTGCTGTGCAGTGCAGCTGACACACTGTAGGGGGCAGCACCGCCTGCTGCCGCTGGGGAATCCTGGAGGCTGCAATACACCAGGCTGCTACCGATACCTGTGCCTCACTCAGGCTGCAGGCAGCACAGGGAGAGGCCCAGAGCAGGGCACAGAGGTGGCTGTGGGGCTGTTTCAGCTCATATGCACTGTGAGGGCTCGGGGGGCTTGGTGATGCCGGGGTCCCAGAGGCAACATGGAACAATGGGGTGCCCAGCGCTGGCCCTAGGGGGATGGTTCCCCAGCCCCACAGATCTCACTGCCGGGAAGTTTCCCCTGAGACTCAGCCTCACTTTCCCCTTTGTTAATTTCTCCCCATCCCCCCTGCTGCTTTTGCCCCTCATTTTTTTATGTTCAAAAACAGAACCAGAAACAATAGAACCCCCCAGATGGTGGCCGCAGAAAATACTGACCCTAGGACCAGTTCTCCATCCACATCTCACACTCCCCATGAGACCCCCTGTTTTCAGTCCAATCTCTGAGCACAGTCCTGCATGTCTGGATGGGTCCCTCCACAGCTGGGATGGGCAAATCCCCTCATGCAGCCCCCTCCCCCCACCAGCTGGGATGGGGGACTGTGGAAAGTCTGGAGGATGCAGCCACATTAGCATTGGCCTCTCCCCTCCTCAGACGCAGTTGGTGGGGACAGAAATGAGGACACCCCAGGAGGGGGGTGTCTAGAGGGACCTGGGATTGTTCTGGGGGTGGCCAAAATAAAGGCCCACCAGGGCTGAGGAGAACTTGGCCCCAGGGAGGGTGTTGTAGGGCCCTGAATGGCAGCAGGGGCCACGTTTCTCTGGGTCTGTCTCTGGTTTGTTTGTTTCCCCAGCTGCCCCCACCAGAGGGCTCTGGCTATTGCTCAGGGAGGGGAGGCTGCTCGCTCCTGTCCCTGGACAGATGCTGCTGCAGCCGCCATTGTGAACCAGGAGCCCAGGCCGAGCCGCTGCTGCTCCCACAGAATTGAGTTTTCCCCTTTAATTATTGAATAATTAAATCTCCTGAATTCTGATGCTTTTTTCCATAATCCAATACTGATACTAGAATTCCCTCCAATTTCCTGCCCGTCCCTGTAATTCTCAATAAGGCTGTGACTGGGCCATGGGGATTTTTAGTACATTTCACTGCAGAAGTGTGGGAAAAACACAAGGAGTCATGGAAAGGTCACTTGGCCAGGACTGATCTGGTTTTAGCCCCAGACGGAGCAGCATGAGGAGTCACTCTCCACCCAATGGGGGCTGCTCTGTGTGTGACTGGGACCCTCCTCCCCTCACGCAGCACCCAGAGTGGTCACAAATCTAAATTTAATTTCCCACCATCATCACCACCTAGGGTGACCAGACAGCAAATGTGAAAAATCGGGACAGGGGGTGGGGGGTAATAAGAGCCCATATAAGAAAAAGACCCAAAAATCGGTACTGTCCCTATAAAATCGGGACATCTGGTCACCCTACCACCACCCAGCCCTGACACTGACACGGGCAGCAGGGAGCCCTGAGTGATGCACATTAACAGGGGCAGGGTGGGGGATGGAGCCAGAAGATCCCATGGCACTTGGGGGTGGGGGGCAGCAGGGGAGGAGAGGCAGGTGATTGACTGTTGGGGGTTGGGGTCTGGGTTTGGTTAATTATAAATAATTTGGGGGAAGGGGGCACAGTCTGCAGAGGATATTACATCAATATTTAATGCGTAGTTGGGAGTTTAAGGGATCCAGCCCACTGGCCCGTTAGCAGCCAGGCAGCACCGTCCCCCACGTTCTGTTCTGTTCTATTCAGTCCTTACAGCCCCTCGTCCCTGCAGGGTCCCAGTCCTTCTAACCGGGAACCAGCCACACAACTCACATTCGTCCCCTGGGATTCTCTCCTGCTCCCTTCTCTCCCCAGTGCCAGGGATTTTCACTCTGTGTATCTGTTGGTGGATGTGGTGCCTGCCGTGCTCTGTGCGCTGGGGACTGGGGGCAGGTCTGACACGTCCCCTGGCACTGGGAACCCAGCGTGGGGATGTTTGGGGGGTTCTCAGCTCCTGTGGGAGTTTGTCCCATAGCCTGGGAGCAGCTCCTTAGCAGCCTGGCAGATCCCGATCAGCAGCTCTGTGAGTGAAGGGATCCCACTCCCGCTAAGGCGCAAAGATTCAAGATGATCACACTAGCAGCAATTATTCCATCTCTGGAGCAGGGAGATTGGTTCTCTGCCCTTGACATACAGTATGCCTATTTCTACATCTCAATCCTACCGTCCCACAGAAGATTCCTTTGATTTACCTATGGGCAGGACCACTACCAGTACAGAGTACTTCTATTCAGTCTCTCACTGGCACCCAAAGTATTCTCCAAGGTCCTCTCTGTCATAGCAGCACATCTACGAACACTGGATAGCGTAATCTACCCATATCTGGATGACTGCCTTCTCAGTCCTTCAAAGATGCCCTACGAGCCACACAAAGGACATTTTTGCGCAACTGGGTCTACAACTCAATACCCAGAAATTGGCCTTGACTCCAGTAAAGCATTTGGAGTTTATAGGGGTTGAACTTGATGCAGTTTAAGCAACAGAATTCCTCCTGTTGCACAGATTCAACACTCTGACCAGTCTCCTAGAGACAGTTCAGGCCAGCCCACAAATGACAGCAAGAAATTGCCTTCATTTTCTCAGGCACATGGTGTCATGCATATTTTTGACATCTCATGCCCAATTACATATGAGGTATCTACAGACATGGCACACATATGTTTAGAGGGATAGGTCAGTGGTTTGAGCATTGGCCTGGTAAACCCAGGGTTGTGAATTCAATCCTTGAGGAGGGCATTTAGGGATCTGGGGCAAAAATCTATCTGGGGATTAGTCCTGCTTTGAGCAGGGGGTTGGACTAGATGATCTCCTGAGGTCCCTTTGAACCCTGATATTCTATGACTCCATCCTGGGCTTCCCCTCCACAGCACTGTCCCTGATCTGCACTGACCTTTTTGCTGCTGGCCTCCCACTGGGGCCATGGGAAATGACAGGGGAGGGGCCAGCACAACCTGCTCTGTCCCTGCGTGGTCCCAATTCTGCTCATTGTCAGGCAGCCAGGCCAGGAATTAAAGCCAGGAAAACAAGAATAACATAACATGGATCCCAATGACATCTCTATTGGGTCTGTGAAATGACGGGGTTAATGTCACACCCAGCAGCAGCATCTCAGCACACAAGGGGGATACACAGAGAGAAACACAAAGGAAAGTGAATGTCTGTGAGGATCTCATGACTCCCATAGCGTGTGTGGGCTGCTAAATCACCCGTGTCACTAGGTGTGTGCGATGAAGCTCTTTTAACACTGCAAAGCCAACCTGCTTCCAGCCTCCCCTGTCTGACCTCAGCACAACACTCGCCCAGCTCAGGCTCACCAGCTCCCTCCCCACAGACGGCACAGAGGGCTGGAGCTGCTGGGTACAGAGCAGGGCAAGGAGGGGTTAGGGGTGCGGTTGTACAGGAAGGTGCCCAGGTGAAGGACGTGGAGTTGGGGAGGAGCCGTGTGGTCAGGTGAACACGTGGCGAGAATGGGAAACAAGCTGCCTGGGCTCCTTCCTGTGAGCGGGTCCCATTTACCCAGCCTGGGCCCATCACTCACACAGCCCTGAGGCTGGGCTCTCACGCCCCTTCCCCTGGTCCAGCCACCGAATCCCCTTCCCAGCTCACTCCACCCCTCACCGCACTGGGACCAACTCCCCCACACGGCTGAGTCTGTAGCGCAGAGCATCCCGTACAGCAGGGCCCCGGCGCTCTCACTCCTGCCTCCGTGCTGGCCCTTGGGGCTGTTTCACTCCCCTCCTTGGGCAGAGACTCCCCCAGGGCAGGAAATGCCGGAGGTTCCCATCTCAGAGTCAGATAACACAGTTAATGGCCCTGAGAGGACCTGGGAATCCCGCAAACCCACCCCCCCTATTGCGCAGACACAGCCCTGCCAGGTAACGCTGAGTGGGGCCCTATCAGCACAGATAAAGGTCTCTCTTGTGCTGGTCACTGTGTGTAAGAGGGATGTAAATTCCTTTATCAGGCCCTGGTCAGCATCCCAGTCACGGCCCCTCAGTGACACCACAGACAGATCTCTAGCGCAGTGACTGGCTACAAGAGCTTCCTGAACCAACGCTTCTTCCCCAGTGTTGCTGAGATCCAGGTCTCAGCACGGCTCCCAGAGGCTGCTCAAGGAATGTTGTAGGGATCCTGGGGTAATATTGCAGCAACAGTGAGACACTCAAACCCAGGAGGAAATGGGCAAAATTTGGCCCCATCCCAACTTTTGAATGGGGGATGGGTCATCCTGGGAAGTAGACACCAGAGGACACGCAGGTAAACAGGTCAATAACAGTTCCCTGTAAAGCAGTGTGGGATAGCTATTGGAGGACTGCCAAAGTGGTGTGCAGCAGGATTGTGTGCACTCAAACAATAGACGGATGGAACTTTATTCGCAGCATGGGGATCCACTTTGCAAGAGGACTCCAGAGTTCACCATGAATGCAGAATTAGTGTGCTGGGAAGGATTGTGGTATGTGTGCACATACGTTTTTAAATCAAATTAACTCAACTTAATCCAGTTTAACCCCCCTGTGTAGACAAGTAGGGTGGCCACTGACACATCCCCAGACTACTGGATATTACAGAACTTCTGGAACAGGATGGGCCCGCCCTCGTTGGCTTGACCCTGCCCCTGCCATCATGACTTCACAGGCACCACGTGTTGAAAGTCACACTGTACAGAGGACACCGTAGGTACGCTGTTTTGTTAATTGATGTGAGAAAAAGAAAGGAAGGGTCATATCTTGATTACCAATTATATGTAGATAGAAAGCTAAAAATCAAATGATTTACTGCTGACAGAACTTCAAAGACAAATATATAATTTTGGGTGAGTTCACTTAAATATATTGCTTAATTAATTCTATCATTTTTTCACCTATTAATTTTCAAAGATGTAGTGCAGGAGGTGGGTGTATGTGCCCTGCCTTCCAGAGAGAACCAGTCAAGACAATAAAGAGAGGGGGAGAGAGAGCAGCTGCACGTGTGTAGTTGTGATGTTTACGACACATGTACATTATAACCGAATAACCTCCTCTGACAATGTAATGGTTTATTTTGTTAAGATAAATATTTTGGATTTCTTGAAATTCCACAGTTGAAATACAAATGACGTTATTTAGAGAAGTTAAACTTCAATATAGACTTGAGGGAAGAATCAAAAAATAAATGTAAATAATTCCAATTCTAAAAATACGTTTAGATGCTTGTTTTTGAAATACTGTTGAAATGTAAATTAAAATGTTCTTGTATTTACACCTTGTTACAATAATATTTTCTAAATTAGAATAATCTTTTTTCTTTCATATTTTACGTTGAGCTTTCACAGGGGTAGAAAATTCTGACAGGGGTAAATGACCCCATCCACCCCCATCTGCTACCCCTGGGGCAGGGGACGGGGAAGGTGAGGGCTGGGGGTTCCCAGGTGTCTGTTTTTCGACTGGAAGCTCCAGTTGAACAGGGAAACTGGCAGCGTCCGGTCAGCACAAAATGTCCAGTTGCTGCAGTAACTGGCCCCCACCACTGGGGACGGGAAGAGCAGCAGCGCTGGGAGGGGACAGTCTGTGCCGCGGGGTCACTGTCAGGGACAGAGATTCCCCCCGGCCTGAGCTGGGACCGGGCAGATGATCAGGGGAGCCGCGTTTTCACCCCCAGCGTTGAGACCAGGACAGAAATAAGGGCGGAGCGTCCCGGAGAAGGTGCCAGTGAAAGTGAAGAGATGGGACCTGTCAGTCACATTGTAAAACGAGACCTCGCCCGCCTCATAGTCCAGGAAAATCCCCACCCGGCTGGGCCTGACGCTCACGGGGAGGGGGGTCGAGGGGGAGGTGCGGGCCTTGTATCTCCCACCCCTCAGCCACACGACCCAGTATCCATCCTCAGGTGAGAGTGTGATGTCCCCCTTCCTGCTCACAGATTCCCTACAAACCCCCAGAGCCCACTCAGGCTTGTCTCCCACCTCCACCTCCCAGTAACGCCTCCCGCCCGCGAACCCCTCAGCGCCCAGGACACAGACACAAGGATCAAATCTCTCAGGGTTGTTGGGCAGATTCTGTTGTGTGTCTCCGTCTCTCACACGTTTCCGATCCTCAGACAGGACGAGGTAGGGATTTGCCGTGTCTGGATCCAGAGTCACGTCCACTGGGGAGAGAGTCACAGAGTCAGGGCCGGGGGCAGGGGCTGGTCACTGGGATCAAAGGGAAATTAACCTGCATCCCCGTTAATCGTTGGGGGTGGGGGGGGGTTGTTGCCTGAGGGGAGTCAGGGCCCATCTGCCTGTGAGGAGACAATGAGGGGAAAGGGCAGGAGGAGCGGGGGGGGGCGGGGGGAGGGGTGAGAAGATGTCATTGGAGGCGGGGGAGGGGACAAGTAGATGCTGGGAGAGGAAAGGGGAGGGGGAGATGACAGGAGCAGAGGGGGTGGAGGGAGGGACATAGGGGAGGGGCGGGCACAAGGGCAATGGGGGGACAAGGGAAGGGATGGACACCAGCAGGACAGAGGGGGGTGAATGGAGGGGCAGGTTCCAGGGGGCTGCAAGGACTGAGGGGACGGGTGGGCATCAGGGCAGAAGAAGAGAACGGACCCAGGGGCCACAGGAAGCAAGGGAAGGGGCAGGCACCAGGGGGCAGAGGGGTGTGAGGGGAAATCAAGGGGAGGGTGAGCTGCCAGGGGGTGAGATGATGAGGAGTGGGGCAGGTGGAACCATGAGGGGGAGCAAATGGGCAGGCTCTGGTGCCAAAGGGGCAGAATGGGGGTTGAAGGAGCAGGTGAGCAGAAGGGGGGCAGAGAGAGGGGTGTGGAGAAGGCGGGAGCTAGGGGGGCAGAGGGGTGTGAAGGGAAATGTGGGCACCAGGGTGGCAGAGGGAAGATGAAGGGAGGGGTGGGACCCAGAGGTTAGGAGGAGAGGTGAGGGGTGGGGCAGTGCTGAGGTGAGGGGAACGGCTGAGACCAGGGGTCCCAAAGGGGGGGTGAGGGAAGGGACTTGCACCAGGCAGGCAGAGGGGGGCAAAGGAAACAGCAGGCACCAAGGAGGCAGATGGGGCAAGGGTAGAGCTGGGACTTGGGGCAGAGGAGGAGCTGGCACCAGGGGACTGGAGGGGTGGTGAGGGGCGCAGAGCCAGAGGGGGAGGGGAGGGGCAGGGGTGAGAAATAAAGAGAAGGTGGCATGGGTGATGGTGGCAGAGGGGCGAGAGGAGAGCGGGGTCAGTGGGGCAGAGGGTGGTGAGGGGGTGGGCAACAGGAAGGAAGGGGACAAGGGGAATGTCAGGTGTTGGAGGCAGGGGGAGGGAAGAAAGGGGTAGGCAGCAGAAGGGTGCGCGGGTAAGGGGAAGGGCAGGTGCCAGGGGGTCAGAGTGGCGCTAGAGGAAGGGTGGGCACAGGGGGGTGAGGGAAGGGGTGGGTGTCAGGGGTCAGAGAGGGTGGGGAGAGGGGCAGGTGCCAGGAGGGCTGAGGGGAGTAAGAAGGGCAAAAGCCAGGACAGCAGAGGGTGGGGAGGGGGTGATGGCAGTGGTAGGAACCAGGGAAGCAGATGGGGGTGAGGGGAGGGGTGGGAGACATGGCACAGAGGTGGGAAAGCGGAGAGGTGGATGCCAGGACATAGCAGGGGTGTGAAGTGATGGGTGGGCTCCAGGATGCAGAGGATGTTTGGGGGAGAGGGGAAGATGCCAGTAGGGCAGGGGGAGAAGGGACGGGTGAGTTCCAGCGGGGCAGAGATGGGTGGAGGGCAGGGGCACGTGCCAAGGAGGCAAAGTGGGAGTAGAGGGGAAGGGGCCCACGGGAGCAGAAAGGGAGTGAGAAGAGAGGGAGGGATGTTGGTGAGGGTTCAGAATAGATGCAGAGTCCCTCACAGGGGTGAAGGAAGGGTAAGGGAGGGGCAAGAGCCAGAGAGGGGTGAGGGAGAGGTAGGCCACTGGGAATCTCTGTACCTTTCGGGTCATGTGTGGTTGGTTTCTAGCTCAGAGCAGGTCGGTGCTGTTCCCACACACACTGGCGGTGCAGCCCTGCCCCAGGGGGAGCAGCTGGGACTCTCCATGCTGGTGGGCCCCATGTGCACCACCTTCCAGCCAGGAAAACCCCACAGCCAGCCCCTCCCCTCGCCGGGCCCAGCCCCACCCCCACGGGGGCAGTGGTCTGGGTTGGGCTCACTTGCGGGGGCATTACAGTGGAAGATTCTGGGGGGGTATAAATGTGCACTAATAGGCTATTGCTAATGAGGCCACGGCAGTGGGGAGGGCAGGGGGCATTTCCCCACTTCCTGCCCCGTCCATCTGGGAGAAGCTGCACCAGGGGCCAGTCCCAGTTCACACCCGCACAGCGCGTCTGCACTAGGGGTTTGCACCGGTGCAGCTACATCGGTGAAAGGAAACCTCAGCAGACATGGCCTGAGACACTGCTGTGCCAGGGGCCGTAACCACTCCCATCACTGGAGTTATAGATCAATAACTACAGGGGCACTGGAGCAGGGGAGCTGGACTCTGGGCTCTCAGGTGGGGGCCCGACACACTGGGCTGCAGAGTCATTCTCACTCCCACGCTCTGGCCCAGTGCCCATGGCAGTGTTTAGACACAGGGGGATGTCACTCGGATCCCAGCGCTTTGAGCCCTTATGGCATCACACGGGGGGATTGAACCTGGGGCTCCCAGCTGAGGGCCCAGCCGCTGGGCTAAAGGCTAGAAGGGAAGCAGCGGCACCTTCTTCTCTTAATTGAAACTCGACGGCAAACTCAACATGGATTCACGAATAGTTTCTGTTGACCCGAAATATAATTTTGCAGCAAATAAACTATTTGTCCAAAACATTTCACCCAGCTCCACTGCAAACCTGTCTGAGCAACTTAGGAGCCTGAATCCCAGTGACTTGCAGTGAGTGACTGTCAACACCCCCAGAAACACACAATTACAGGCAGGCCAGGTTCAGGACACTCCAGAGCTGCTGTTTAATTTGCCCTTTGCAGACAAATGCCCCCTGGGCCCGTGATCTCACCCCCACAAATCAGGCTGAAAATTGAGACTTGGATCCAGCCCGAACTCTCTGCCCAGAGCCATTTGTTCCATGGATGCTGTGAGTGGCACAGACCCTCTGCAGCTGCACCTGGGCATCTCCCAGAGCAGATAATGGTCCCAGAGACCGTCTCAGAGCCAGGGTCTCAGGTGTCTCCATCTAACGACTGTGCCAGCCACCCCGCTCGCTCTAATTACCAGCCCTGGGTCAGACATGCTGGCAACTTTCACACCCAGACTCTGGAGAAACTTTGGGTCCTTCTACACTAGGGTGACCACATGTCCCGATTTTATAGGGACAGTCCCGATATTTGGGTCTTTTTCTTGTATAGGCTCCTATTACCCCCCATCCTTGCCCCGATTTTTCACACTTGCTGTCTGGTCACCCTATTCTACACAGCCTGCAGAAGTGAGTCTTGGAACGGGGTGGACAGATTCAGGCTTGTGGAGCTCCCTCTTTGGAATTAAAAATAGCCGCATAGATGTTCAGGCTCAGGCTGGAGCTCAGGCTCTGAAGCCCAGGGTGGAGCCAGATCTGCCCCTCCCAGCGCAAGCTGGGACATTGTCTGTTTCCACCTCCCCTTCACCCCATTCCTGGGATGGGGAAAAGCAGCCCCAGGGCCCCTCCCTTCACCCCCGGGACAGGGGAGTGAGAGCCCTCACCTTCCTGGGCATTGGGGCCTCCCAGCACAGGTTCCTGGGTGAGCGTGAAAGTGTCTCCACCCAGAAAGCTCTGTGCACCCGGCAAATACACAGATGTGCCCGTGGATCAGGATCCGGGATGGTCCTCTCCCCAGGAGTGATGGAACCTCTCTAAAAGTAGAGGGGTCACCAGTGCCCAAACCATGGCCCCACCCTCTCATGCCGGCCCTTTTTCCCAATCTCCTGCCCCCACACCACCCCTTCTCCCTGAACCCCCGCTCTCACACCGCCCCTTCTCCCTGAACCCCCGCTCTCACACCGCCCCTTCTCCCCGAGCCCCCACCCTCACACCACCTCTTCTCCCCAACACCCTGACCCACTGGTCGCTCCTCTCGGCCCCCTCCCCCCTCGTCGCTCACCCTTACAGCTGGTAAAAAGTGGGAGGGAATAGCCCTCCCATTGGTAAAAGTGATTGGCCATGGCCTCTGGCCCCACTCTTCCAGTGCCCCTTACTCACCCTCCAACCCCAGGAGGAGAGGGGGCTTGGGGCAGTGTCAGTGAGTTTTGTGCTGGGGGTACGAGTGGGGTTTACACCCCAGCTGCTGGAGCTCTGTGTATTGAGGGTACGAGGACGTCACAGCGGCCGTGTGAGCCCCCCACTGTCCTGCCAACATAGCTCAGCCCTGACACCTGCTGTAACCTCTCCCTGGGGAGGAATCGTCCCTGAGGCCCATTCAGGCCTTGGCCTCCCTGCGGAGGTGGCCGGTGAGGCTGCCGTTAATGTGAGTTACGATGTGAGCTCCTGTCTGCTGGGAACTGGACTCTCAGCCTAGGCTGAGATCAGTGACTGGGGCGTGAAAGGCCCCAGCTGCAGGGCTGGCTCCAGGGTTTTTGCCGCCCCAAGCAGCCAAAAAAAAACAAAAAAAAAAAGCCACGATTGCGATCTGCGGCACTTCTGCCGCGACTCTACCACCACCGCTTCTTCGGCGGCAGGTTCTTCCCCCCGAGATGGAGTGAGGGACCCGCCGCTGAATTACCGCTGAAGAGCCGGACATGCCGCCCCCTTCCATGTGCCGCCCCAAGCACCAGCTTGTTACGCTGGTGCCTGGAGCCGGCCCCGCTCAGCTGCCCTCACTGTCCCCCTGAGCCAGCCCAGCAACACCAGCCATTCAGTGCAATAACAGCGATGCTCACACTTGGTGACACAGCCAGTGCCCCCAGCGGAAAGGGCGAGGGCCTGTCCAAGGAGCAATGGGCACAATCTGCAGCAAGGGAGACTGAGGCTGGAGATGAGGAAACACTTTCTAACTCTCAGGGCAGTGAAGCTCTGGACCAGGCTCCAAGAGAGGTTGTGGGATCCCCGTCACTGGGGGTTTATAAGAACAGGTTGGACAAACCCCTGCCAGGGATAGTCTAGTCTCTGACCCAGCATGGGGGGCTGGACTAGGTGACCTCTCGAGGTCCCTTCCAGCCCTGCATTGCTCTGTTTCTAGGTTACAGCTGTTCTGGGGCTGGGTCCAGGGGCCTGTGGGCTCTAGCATGGTGAGTGGCATGTGAGAGTTAACACTGTTAGTGACCATGGCAGCTGGCAGCTAAGCGTCCCTGCCAGGGGCCTGGGCTGGCACATGGCTGCCTGTACCTGGCTCAGCAAAGTGTTACTGGGCCGTGTGGACAGGACCTAGGGCTGGCACCTGTCCATAGGGTTGCCAAGCATCTGGTTTTTGATTGGTACGCCTGGTCGAAAAGGGACCCTGGTGGCTCCGGTTGGCACTGCTGACTGGGACGTTAAAAGTCTGGTCAGTGGCGCAGCGGGGGCCCGGGGCTAAGGCATGCTCCCTGCCTCCTGGAAGCGGCCGCCAATTTACTTCCCTGGAGTTTGAAACTTTTCTAGCAGAGAGGAACATTTTACACAGAAGGTCATCCCTATATTACCCTCAAGCCAATGGGGAAATCAAATGGTTTAACAGAAGTTTGAAAGAGAGTTTGCAAATGGCTAAACTGGAAGGGCGATTGTGGATACCCTTCACTACCAATTTTTTGCAAGCATACCGGGCTACACGACATGCCACAATGCAAAGATTGTCCGCAGAGTTACTACATGGGAAACAGATGAATACTAAACTGAACATTGCTGGATTGTTAAAGGCACGACCTGAGGCCCCAACCGAGGATGATGTGAGAAAAACAGTTGAACGAAACCAAGCGAAGTCTAAGGCTTTCACAGACAAGCAGCGGGGTGCTAAGGAACCAAAGTTTGAGTGTGGTTCCTTCGTTAGAATACGAAAACCTGGAATTTTACGCAAAGGGGACCATAAATTCACAGCTCCTCTTAAAATCATAGAGAAGAAGGGACCTTACATCTATCGACTTTCTGATGGGTGGGTATGGAATGCTTCTTATCTTGCACCTGCCTATGCACCAAGAGGCGATTATGCCAACACCCAGTCTGCATTGGATGACTTCACAGTAGAACCAACACAACAAGACATTGCACTGGAACTGGGGCTTGAGAGATGGCCTGTCAGACCCAGATGACCACCTGTCTGGACTAGAAACTATGTTATGTAGTATCTCCAGTGTTTTCAGTGTAATATTTCTGCCAACAGTATAGTGTCTTGTTTCCTATTTGTTCCTGTGGTTAGAACACCAATGTTTATTTTAATTGGGAGAGTTTCTTAAGAGAGGAGGGAATGTGGTGTTTAGATGTTGTTTGTAATTATTAGAACTGGGAGCACTGGCTGTTGGGAGTCTGAAAGAACAGGAAACAGGAAGGAGGGGAAGGAGCTGAGGAGGCTGAGTGAGAGCTACCCAGGGTGCAGCAGCAGCTTGGTAAAGAGGTTTCCACTTTTAAAATAAAATCCTGTTGAAGTTTGTTAGTACCTTGCCTGGTCACTCCAACACCATGGTAAGTGCTGCCAGGACCCTGAACCCCCTCCCGCATCCCCTCCTTCACCCCAAACCCCTCATCCCTGACCCCACCGCAGAGCCCGCACCCCCAGCCGGAGCCCTAACCCCCCTCCTGCACCCCAAACCCCTGCCCCAGCCCAGTGAAAGTGACTGAGGGTGGGGGAGAGTGAACGACAGAGGGAGGGGGGATGGAGTGAGCAAGGCTGGGGACTTGGAGAAGGGGAAGGGCAGGGGCAGGGCCTCAGGGCAGGGGTGTTCGGTTTTGGGAGATTAGAAAGTTGGCAACCCTTCCTGTCCAGGTTTTCCCAGGATTGTCCCTTTGTCCATGTCACTCTCCTGGGAAATCTGTGAGTCTGCCCAGGACATGACAAGTCCCAGGTGTGTCAGTGGCTGTAGCGGGGGAGCTGCGGGGTGTCGGTGCCTACGCAAAGGGAGCTCTGGGTCCAGAGTGCCTGGGAGCTGCAGAGACGGGGCAGCTTGGAGCAATGAGTGAGATCAGGAGCTCAGGGCCAGCAGGGCCCAGTCACCACTGTGCAGGTACCAGCTGTGGGGGTCACTGCCAGGGGCAGGGGGGTGTTTCTGGTGCCATGTCCTGCTTGGTGAGGTTGGTACTTGGGAAAGTCCAGGAGCTGGATCCTCTGGGGGCTGGTGCCCTCTCCCAGGATTTGGATGGGGTGACAGTGTCTGAGTGAGGGGACAAGTGGTGTACATGAAGCAGGCAGATTTCCTGTTTTGTTGCACCTCAGAGGTGGCGACCCTTACAGGACCCTCAGCAGTGTTTGTGTAACTGCCCTGGGTGCCCCCCTCCCTTCCAGCTCTGTGCGGTCGGATACCTCGGAGTTCATGGACCCATGGGCCAGTGGTGCTGCAATGTGTGTGCATGTCCCCTGGGCTCCCTGATCACTGCTGGAGCTGCCCAGACTCTCCCAGCATGCACCAGGCCGTCCCTAGCTATTTTGGTGCCCTACGCAGCCCCCCCACGGGGGGGGCTGTGTGGGGCCCCAAGCCTCCGCGGGGGGTTGTGAGGAGGGAGACAGGCCACTTCCTGCGGGAAGTGGAGTGACCCGGCCCCAGCCTGCTCTACTCCCCTGGCTTGGAGCAGAGCAGGCTGGGGCCGGGTCACTCCACTTCCCGCAGGAAGTGGCCAGCCCGCCGTCCCCCACGGAGGCCTGGGGCAGGACCCCACACAGCTCCCCTGCTGAGGCCTGGGACCCCAGCCTGCTCTGCTCCCCTGACTCCCAGGCTTGGGGGGAGGAGAGAGGTGGGAACCGCCCCCCAGCACTCGCCGGTAGCGCAGCTGGGAGCCCGGGGAGCGAAGCAGGCTGGGGCCGGGTCGCTCCACTTACCATGTGGTGAGTGCAGGGTCGGGCCTGGCTGCAGTCTTCAGGGGAGTGGGGGCGGGGGCCATGGGGCAGAGCAGGGGAGCCCCCCCTGTGGCAACTACCAGCCCTGCGGCGCCCCCCCTGCAGCAGCTCTCCGCCCCCACTCCGCCCAGGGGGCCCCCCTGCGGCAGCTCCCCGCCCCAGCTCACCTCCGCTCCTCCTTCTCCCCTGAGCACGCCAGTGCCACTCCACTTCTCCCGCCTCCCAGGCTTGCAGTGCCAATCAGCTGTTTGGTGCGGCAAACCTGGGAGGGGAGGAGAATTAGAGTGGGGGCGGCATGCTCAGGGGAGAAGGCGGAGCGGAGGTGAGCTGGGGCGGGCAGCGGTTCCCCTGCACGTTCCCCTCCCCCCCAGTTACTTGCTGCGGGCAGCCCTCCCTGCACCCCCCTGCCCCAGCTCACCTCCACTCCACCGCCTCCCCTGAGCGCGCTTTTCGGTGCCCGCAACCACTTGGTGCCCTAGGCGGCCGCCTAGTTCACCTAGTGGTTGCACCGGCCCTGCACACACAGCTCAGCCACGGCTGTGAGGCAGAAAAGCTGCTGCATGGGCACAATTTGTTGCAATTGGGTCAGGGGAGTGTCACAAGCTGGTTATAAAACCGTGTCTGCCCTTGCCGTGGGGACAGGGCCTCCCTCCCCCCAAATCCAGGGGACACTGAACAGCTCCTGTCTGGGCCTGTTGTGCTAGAAGGAAATTGTGCTAAAGCCTGGTCTGAGCACAGAAACCCTGCTGCTGGGAAGGGAGCTGAGCGGTTCAGTGCAAATGATGGCCAGATAAGAATGTCCATCCTGCAGAGCCCAGGTACCGCCCTGCAAAGGTGACACCAGGGGGCAGTATTCCCTCACCAATCAGCCCTTTCCCAAAGGGGGCAGGTCCCTGCTCTGCAATAAACCTGGGGTGTCACCTGCCCCTTTCCATCTGCCCCCAGTGATATTGCTTCTTCCAGCCTATTGAATGTCATAGGAAAATGCTCTGTGCAGCGAAAGGAGCAGAGAGCTCCCAGGGGGAGGTGGGTCTCACCATGGATAAAACATCAGCGGTATGTACAGTACCTGCGTAGAGCTGGGCGCATCTCCACCCTGCAACCAAACACAGACAGAGGGGTGAGAACGCTCCTGAACACCGACACGCTGAGCAGGAGACAATGTCACACAGGGTGATACGGGGGGAATAGAACTTACTGAGCTCAGCCTGGAGTTTGTCTAAAAATAAAACAAAGAGAAATGAGTCAATATCACATAAAGTGACCAGATGTCCCGATTTTATAGGGACAGTCCCGATATTTGGGGCTTTGTCTTATATAGGTGCCTATTACCCCTCACCCGCTATCCCGATTTTTAACACTTGCTGTCTGGTCACCCTGATATCACATTATCTTGCAGAAGAGAAGTGAGTCAAAAAGACTTTAAAGTAAGGAAGTTAAAATGCTTAGGCCTCGGCTACACTTGCGAGTTGCAGCGCTGTAAAGCCGCCTCCAGCGCTGTAACTCTCTCCCCGTCCACACTGGCAAGGCATTTGCAGTGCTGTATCTCCGTGGTTGCAGCGCTGCATGTACTCCACCTCTCTGAGAGGAATAGCGAGTGCAGCGCTGCCGCTGCAGTGCTGCGGCGCCAGTGTGGCCGCCCAATGCGCTGTGACTGGCCTCCAGAAGTATTCGGCAGTATCCCACAATGCCTGTTGTAGCCACTCTGGTCATCAGTTCAAACTCTACTGCCCTGGCCTCAGGTAACCAACCATGTGACCAGCCCTTTACATTCCCCGGGAATTTTAAAAATCCCCTTCCTGTTTGCTCAGCCAGGCGTGGTGTGGAGTGCTATCAGCGAATCTTTCCAGGTGACCATGCTTCCACACGCCAAGCGAGCCCCAGCATGGAGCAATGGCGAGTTGCTGGACCTCATCAGTGTTTGCGGGGAGGAAGCTGTCCAGTCCCAGCTGCGCTCCAGCCGTAGGAATTGCTATACCTTCGGGAAGGTATCAAAGGACATGATGGAAAGGGGCCATGACCGGGATGCCCTGCACTGCAGGATTAAAGTGAAGGAGTTTCGGAGTGCCTACCGCAAAGCCCGCGACGCAAACGGCCGCTCGGGTGCTCCCCCCACGACCTGCCGATTCTACAAAGAGCTGGATGCGATACTTGGGGTTAACCCCACCTCCACTCCGAGCACCACCATGGACACTTCAGAGCCGGTGGGTGGGGGGGGGAGAGGGGAGGAGGAGGAGGAGGAGGAAAACGGGAGTGATGGTGGTGGGCCGGATGGAGACACCCTGGAGCCATGCAGCCAGGAGCTCTTCTCGAGCCAGGAGGAAGGTAGCCAGTCGCAGCGGCCGGTACTTGGTGGAGGACAAACAGAAGAGCAGGTTCCCGGTAAGCGGGTTTTTTTTTCGGGAAGGAATTTTTTCGGTCCGGGCTCTTTGGGAGAGGAGGGTTAGGCATGCATGCCTAGATGCGGAATAGTGCATTGATGTGGTTTATCACATCGCGGTAATCGGCCTCGATAATCTCTTCTAATGTCTCGTCCAGAACGTGTGCAATGCATTTGCTCAGGTTTATCGGGAGAGCCGCCGTGGTCCTTGTCCCAGCCAGGCTAACGTGTCCGCGCCACTGTGCCGCGAGGGACGGGGGCACCATTGCTGCACACAGGCAAGCTGCATATGGGCCAGGGCGGAAGCCGCATTGCAGTAGAAGACCCTCCCTTGCTTCCCAGGTCACCCTCAGCAGCGAGATATTGTCCAGGACGAACTCCTGTGGAAAATGTTGGGACAGTGTTCAGTGTAGGTGCCCCCTGAAGCTGTTGGCTCTCCCCAAGGCACAGAAACCCAGAGGACAGTGCAGCCCTGAAACAATCAGTCCCCCTTACTCACCTTTGTGAGACTCCCGTGGGATATGTGTGCTGTGTTTCAGATGGGAAAATTATGCTATTGTGTAGACCTGTGTGTTTTCTACTCCTTAAGTGCGGGGGAAATCATTACTCTGTCTGGTATAAACAATGCTGCCTCTGTTAAATGTTGCATTTTGCCTATACAGCTGCATCAACCTTGTGACCTCAGCCGTCCCTCTTATTGCCTGCTCAGAGACTGCAAAGACTCAGGAAGAGACCGCGAAAAAGCAAAGAAGACATGCTGCAAGAAGTGATGCGGCAATCTATTAAAGAGAATGAGAAGGCACAGGACTGGAGGGGGAGAGAGAAAGCAGGATCCGCCAGGAAAACGCAGCGCACCAGCGGCAAAGCACCGTGCACCGGCAGCAAAGCATTGACAGGCTCATAAGCATCCTGGAGCGCCAAGCAGATGCTATCCAGGAGCTGGTAGCCATGCAGAAAGAGGAGCAGTACCGCAAACGCAAACACCCCCCCGCCACAGCCCTTGTCCCAAAACTCTTTCCATTGTGCCCCACTGTCACCTCCAACCCACTTTCCCCAACTTCCATGTTCTTCACGCCACCCGCTGCCTCCAACACCAGTATCTTCACCACCCAACCCTGAAAACCACGACCCTTACCCTCTGCACTCAACCCCCATCACCATGCAGTATAGCTGCCCTGAAGTGCAGCACTCACTGCACAGCACACCAGACAGGACATACGCGAATCTGTGATTGTACTGTTCCCCACTCCACCCCCTTGTTTCTTTTCAATAAATAATTTTTTTTTCTTTTCAATAAATGGATTCTTTGGCTTTGAAAACATTCTTTATTATTGCATAAAGTAAAAGACTCCTTAGCCCAGGAAATAAACAGGCACTGCAAGCCTG
Source organism: Malaclemys terrapin pileata (assembly GCF_027887155.1). Classification (NCBI taxonomy): domain Eukaryota; kingdom Metazoa; phylum Chordata; order Testudines; family Emydidae; genus Malaclemys; species Malaclemys terrapin. The sequence continues at coordinate 39,216,186 of NC_071517.1, read as the reverse complement.
CTTGTCTGCTAAGCAGACACTGATTCCTAAAGATTGGAACTACTGCACTTCACTCCTGTGAAGGGCACCAGATATCACTGCTGGTTTTCAGCCTCAAATTGCTCCCTCAAGGTATCCCTAATCCTTGCAGCCCCGCACTGGGCCCCTGTAATGGCCCTGCTCTCTGGCTGTGCAAATTCAGCCTCCGGGTGTTGAACCTCGGAGGTCCATGCTTGAGTGAAGCTTTCACCCTTCCCTTCACAAATATTATGGAGGGCACAGCACGTGGATATAACTGCGGGGATGCTGTGTTCGGCCAAGTCCAGCTTCCCATACAGAGATCACCAGCAGCCCTTTAAACGGCCAAAGGCACACTCCACAGTCATTCGGCACCGGCTCAGCCTGTAGTTGAACCGTTCCTTGCTGCTGTCAAGGCTCCCTGTGTAGGGTTTCATGAGCCATGGCATTAACAGGTAAGCGGGATCTCCAAGGATCACAATGGGCATTTCAACTTCCCCTACCGTGATCTTCCGCTCTGGGAAAAAAGTCCCAGCCTGCATCTTCCTGAACAGCCAAGTGTTCCAAAAGATCCGTGTGTCATGCACCTTTCCGGGCCAGCCTGTGTTAATGTCAATGAAACGCCCACAGTGATCCACAAGCGCCTGGAGAACCATAGAGAAATACCCCTTCCGATTAACGTACTCGGATCTTAGGTGGGGTGGTGCCAGAATAGGAATGTGCATCCCATCTATCGCCCCTCTACAGTTAGGGAACCCCATTTGTTCAAAGCCATCCACTATTTCCTGCACGTTACCCAGAGTCATGGTTCTTTTGAGTAGGATGTGATTAATGGCCCTGCAAACTTGCATCAACACGATTCCAACGGTCGACTTTCCCACTCCAAACTGGTTTGCGACCGACCGGTAGCTGTCTGGAGTTGCCAGCTTCCAGATTGCAATAGCCATCCGTTTCTCCACTGGCAGGGCAGCTCTCGATCTCGTGTCCTTGCGCCGCAGGATGGGGGTGAGTTCCTCACACAGTCCCATGAAAGTGGCTTTTCTCATCCGAAAGTTCTGCAGCCACTGCTCGTCATCCCAGACTTCCATGACGATGTGATCCCACCACTTGGTGCTTGTTTCCCGAGCCCAAAAGCGGCGTTCCACGGTGCTGAGCATGTCCGTGAATGCCACAAGCAATTTTGCGTCGTACGCGTTACGCGGCTCAATAGCATCGTCGGACTCCTCACCCTCACTCTCACTGTCACTTTGGATCTTAAGGAATAGTTCGATAGCCAAACGTGACGTGCTGGCGAGATAAGTCAGCATACGCCTCAGCAGTTCGGGCTCCATTTCCCGCAGACAGATCGCGCTGCACAGAAACTGTTGAAAGATGGTGCCAAAGGTGGATGCAAACAAAGGGATTTCTGGGATGTGAAGCGATGCATCACGGGGCATTGGGACAGGACCCAGAATCCCCCGCACCCACGCCCCCTTCCCACAACCCACGGCGCCAGAACGCGAAAAGGTGCTCTGTGGGATAGCTGCCCATAGTGCATGGCTCCCAACAGCACTGCAATTGCTGCAAATGTGGCCACCACAGTGCGCTGGGCAGCTGTCAGTGTGGACAGACTGCAGCGCTTTCCCTACTCAGCTGCACGAAGTCAGGTTTAACTCTGTATATCTGCAAGTGTAGCCAAGGCCTTAGACTCAGCCTGGAGGCTACATCAGCAATCAGAGCCTGTCACCTCCTGAGCAGCGAAGGGATTAGCAAGGGGAGGAATATTGTAACCCCACCTGGCCAGGTGCAGGAGGTGTTAGAGCCAAACAGGGATCCCTCAGCAAGTGGAAAATATTAACCCTGTGAAGCCCGCAGAAAGGAGCATAAAGTACATCAGGTGAAGTGCATGATGGGAATTAGGAGGCTAAATGGAATTAGCAGAGTGAACAGCCAGAGATATAAAACAAATACCAGGGAATTATTTCAGTCCATCAGAATCAGGAAGCCTGTGAGAGAATCGATGGGTCCCCTGGATCAGCAGGGGGGAAAGGGAGCAATTGAGGAGGTTAAGGACAATGCTGAGAGACTGACTGATTTCTCTGCATCAGTTTTCACCACAGAGAATGTTGGGGAGAGACCTGCCCTGGAGCTGCTCTGGTCATGAAATGACTATCAGGGATCGAGGTGTGAAGACGAGATATTGGAACAACTGATAAGTTAAAGAGCCAGCAGTCACCAAGAGCAGCGTAGATCCCTGCCAGGTGCCAAACGCCCAAGAGTTCTGAAATGACGTCTGAGCGATATGGCTGAGCTGCTAACAATAATACGCATCACTCATTAAAATCAGCTACACTTCCGGAGATTCAGAGGGTTGGGAATGTTGTACCCAGCTTTAAAAATTTGGCCGGAGTAATTCTGAGAGTTACAGCCCAGTGAGCCTTATGTCAGTGCCTGGTAAACTGGCTGAAACAAGAACTAAACCAGAATTCTAAATCAGCTGTATGAGAATGATGGGAACAAACCCAACTAGCACAGCTGGAAAAGAAAACTGTGGGTATGTCTACACGTAAACCCCTACAGCAGTGCAGCTGCACCACTGCTGCTGGGGGACTTCAGCATCAACACTCCCTATGCTGAGGGGAGGGATTCTCCCATTGTCATAGGTAACCCACCTCCCCCAGAGTCAGTAGCTAGGTTGATTCTTCCATCGACCTAGCACTGTCTACACCAGGGGTTAGCTTGGTAAATATAAACTACATCTCTCAGGGGTGTGGATCCACACTCCAGAAAAACGTAGCTATACCAATATCAATTCCTAGAATAGACTAGGCTTGTGTCTCACTCATCTATTAAAATGTCAGTGAGTATGTCACTACAGTATGGCACATAGGAGAACCCAATGGCATAACTGATGTGGACTTTCAAAAAGTTTTTGAAAAAGTTCCTCACAAAAAGTTTTTAAGGAAACTAAAGCTGTCCACACTACCACTTATGGCTCCAAAACTTATGTCATTCAGAGGTGTGAATATTCCACCCCCTGAGCAACATAAGTTACAATGGCATAAGTGTTAGTGTGCACAGTGCTATGTCGGTGGGAGAAACTCTCCTGCCCACATAGCTACCTCCGCCCGCTGGAGGTGAATCATTATGCCAATGGGAGAACTCTCTCCCGTTGGCACAGAGTGGCTCCACTAGAGATCTTACAGTGGGACGGCTGCATTGGTACAGCTGTAGCGTTAGAAGCTCTGTAGTGCAGACATAGCCTAAGTCATCATGGGCTGAGAGGTAAAGTATTGTCCTGGATCAGAAACCAGCTTAATGACAGAAAACAAAGAGCAGGAATAAATGGTCAATTTTCATATGGAAAAAGGTTAGCAGTGGGGTGCCTCAAAGTCAGGTATTAGGACTGGTGTTTAGTCTATTTCAGCGGTTCTCAAACTGTGGGTCAAGACCCCAAAGTGGATTGCGGCCCTGTTTTAATGGGGTCGCCAGGGCTGCCTTAGAGTTGCTGGGGCCTGGGCCTGAAGCCCGAGTCCCACCACCTGGGGCTGAAGCTGAAGCCCAAGAGCTTCAGCCCTGGGCACTGGGGCTCAGATTACAAGCCCCATGTCTGGGACAGAAGCCCTTGGGATTCAGCTTTGGCCTGGCCCCACCCCCACTCAGTGGGCTCAGGCTTTGGTCCCCCCTCCTGGGGTCATGTAGTAATTGTTGTTGTCAGAAGGGGGTCGCGGTGCAATGAAGTTTGAGAACCCCTGAGCTATTTATCAGTGACTTGGAACAAAGGATAACCCTGAAGTGGCAAAATTTGCAGATGACACACAATTATTTAGGTTACCAAAGACGTCTGAGTTATTTCAGAGGGACCAAGCTTGGATAACATGATGGCTGATGAAATTCAGCGTTGATCAATGTGAGGTAACGCACATTACACAGATAATCAGACGTAGGCATGCAGGTTATTGGCTTTAAAATACTCAGGAAAAAGACCTGGGCAGCACTGCGGACACCTCTGTGAAGAGCTCTGCTCAATGTGATCTAAACTCTCAGCGTGAGATTCTGTGCTCAGAACCTGCAGCCCAGGGGCACTTGAGGGCTCAGGCAGCTTTAAGCGCTGCCCCGTATCCTCCTGATCCCGGGCGCTCTGGATGCCAAAGCCGCCCCCGCTGTAACTCAGGGCTTGCTGCAGCCCCCGCTGTAACTCAGGGCTTGCTGCAGCCCCCGCTGTAACTCAGGGCTTGCTGCAGGGCAAAGTTACACCAGTGTAAAATAAGTTGGGCATTTAAACCACTCACGTTATACCAGCGTAATGCTCCATATGAATACACTTATTCCATAATAAGAGTGAGTTTTTCTGGCTTAGCTTGTGCCTTTAGTTACAGCAGCCTTTCCCTGGGCGCATATGGGCAGCAGCACGGCCCAGAATCTCTCCAGCACCGTGCACTGTGGCCCCTCCCTGCCTCTTGTTCCCAGTCCCATGTTCCCTACACCCCTACAATAGGGCTTGTAAGTGGGTCCTCAGAGGGCAGCCCACAGCTGTTCTCTGCTGTGCCTGCACTGGAGCGAATCCTCCCCCAGCTGGATCCAGGCCTTTTGAAGCCCAGTTATGCTGTTTTGGTCCTTTTGCTGACCATAAAGGGGTTGAAGGATGGGTGAAAATCTCACGCTCCATTTATTAAAAGGTGTCCGGCCTTTCTGGGTATGAAGGTAGCACTGAGCAAGTGACCTGGGTGTAAGCAGTGCTCCAGCCCAGTGCGATCTGCTTGAGTCTGCAGGAAGCGCTGTTTGCTGCTCACACTTATCGAGTGGGGTTGGGATGCTGACATTAAAGCCTGATCAATGACAATTTAATTGTCGCCATTTGCAATTATCTCACTGCTGATCATTTTAACAGAAACATCCAGCTTCTGTGCTTCTCCCTCACAACTGGATGCAAGGACTGATACTGGGGAGGGCGGCAGTGGGGCAATGGCAGATACTGGGGCAGAAGGCAGTGGGACAGCTAAGGCTCTCATCAAAGATTGCTGGGGTGAGGAACAGTGAATTCAATTCCCTCCATCCAAATACAGAGTGACCACTTTTATGCTAAAACAGGAAGGGAGAGAAGAGATACGTATCCCTTTTTCTCCCCTCCCCCGATATGAAATGCCTCCTGGATACGAGAGCAAACACACACACAGTACATGGTCACTGAGGGTGAAATCCTGCCCCTTCCCTCTTTACATGGCCGTGGAAGGGGGAATCCCAAGTGAGAGATCCTGTTAAATACTGGACAAGTCTTATAGTCTCCAGCAATGAGCCTGGCCCATGTGAGCTGCTAGACAGAGCTGCTCAGGCCCCTTCCCCTTCACAGCTCATCTGTGTCAGTGCGACATAGAGAGAGAAAAGGGCGAGAGGTTGGATTTCATTCCATCACGTGTATGGTGAAGTTCCTATTACTGTTGAACGCAGCTCCGCTGTAGTTATGAGACAGAGAAACAAAGAGACGGACAAATGGGTAGTGTCTGCCCCTTGGCCCTAGGGATAACAGGGAAGAGCTCCCCCTAGGGGCTTGGTAGATAGTGGGTGTCCCAGCAAAGAATGGGGTGGAGGTGCCCTTCCAAAGCGGGATGCTCAGGTCACTATCACTGCTGAGCACAGCCTGAGCTAGAGCATCTTGTGCCCAGTGTGAGCAGCGTGTCAGACCAGCCGCGCAAATCCTGAGTGTGTTTGTGTTATTACAGCATCCTAGCCACAGCTCACCAGGGCAGCTGGTGCGGAGAATTCTCTAAAAAGCCCAGGGAACAAGACAGTGACAGTTAATTGTTCTGATTGTTTAGTGTTTGGAAATGCGCCCAACATAGCTCTCTCTGGGCACATACATGACTTTTACATACAACTCAAAATGATTAATCCCTGTCACCTAAACATGGACTCAACCCACATAGTCGGGGGCCACACAGCCTTACGGGCGGGGCGCGGAGGCTCAGGGCTTCCCCTAGGCTCTGGAGAGGTGCCAGAAATGAGGGGTTCAGAGTGCGGGCTGGGGCTCCGGGTTGGGGCAGGCGGTTGAGGTGTGGGAGGAGGTGAGGGCTCTGTCTGGAAGTGTGGGCGTGGGATGAGGGGTTTTTGGGTGCAGGAGAGGGCTCCAGGCTGGGGCGAAAGCGTTTGGAGTGGAGGAGGTGGCTGAGGGCTGGGCAGGGAGTTGGGGTGTGGGCTCCAGCTGGGGGTATGGGCCCTGGGGTGGGGCTGCGGATGGGACAGGGGGTTGGGGTGCAGGAGGAGGTTCGGAGTGCAGGTTCCAGGATGGAGTTTGGGTGTAGGAGGGGGCTCTTTATTCATTTATTTATAAATGGACACAAATCTGGCATCAGGAATTATAACATTCAAAAACCAGTAAGAGAACACTTCAATCTCTCTGGTCACTCAATAACAGACCTAAAAGTGGCAATTCATCCACAAAAAAACTTCAAAAACAGACTCCAATGTGAAACTGCAGAACTGGAATTAATTTGCAAACTGGACACCATCAAATTAGGCCTGAATAAAGACTGGGAGTGGTTGGGTCATTACAAAACCTAATTTCCCCCATACTAATTTCCCCCTACTGGTACTCACACCTTCTTGTCAACTGTTTGAAATGGGCCACTCTCATTACCACTACAAAAGTGATTTTTCCTCCCTTGGTCTCCTGCTGTTAATTGAATTGTCTCGTTAGACTGACCCCCTACTTGGTAAGGCAACTCCCATCTTTTCATGTGCTGTGTATTTATACCTGCTACTGTATTTTCACTCCATGTATCTGATGAAGTGGGTTCTAGCCCACGAAAGTTTATGCCCAAATAAATTTGTTAGTCTCTAAGGTGCCACAAGGACTCCTCATTGTTCTTTTAATCTCTCTCTCTCTCTCTCTCTCTCACCAAGTTCCTGCCTCTTGTTACTTCACCTTTTGCTCTGTGCTGCCTCCAGAAGCAGTAACTGGACAGGGGAATGAGAACAGCCAGGAGAACCAGGATCACCCCCAGAGCCACCATCCAGGGATTGACCCTCGGGAAAAACAGCTCTGCAAGAGAAAGTGCCATTGACTTGGGAGCAAACACACGCAGAATGAAGACAGGAATTGACAAAGTGACACTGTGACTAGTTAAAAGACCCTCACAGGGAAATACACAGGGACATGTGGCTGCTTTGTGCTTTATTATTAAACCAGTGAGAGCCCAACCTTTAGCCTGGTTACTGAACATGGTTAATTAATGGGAGGGGGCATGTTGGGGGTAGGGTGCAACTCCATTATGCCACTCCTATCCCCCACTGACATACGTTCAGGCGCTAAATGATCCCAAAGCTGCAGCCAGTGCAGAGTAGCCCTTAGAATCAGAGAGTTGTGACCAGCTTCCTGACACCCCCGACTCTCCTGTGCTCACTGGGGTTCAGCCATATGAAAGAATCTGGTCCAAAATATGTTAATACGGGATTTTAATAAAAACAAAACTGAGCCTGGAGATTCAGAGTAATAATTCCTCCAGAGTCCTCTTCCCTGGGCCTTGGAGCAATGGCTGACTAAAAGGTCCTTGTTAAGTGATTAGTGTGATGTATTGAAAACTGTGTAAAAATTACAAGCTGACACTTGAAATCCTGAGGGGATTCCTGGTCCTACTTGCAGGCTAAGGGGCTCTGTAGGGATTGTACATCTGGGTCCCCTGCAGTCAGTCTGCAAAAAGTCAGCCTAGAGCAGGGTAGGTTTGGTTCTGCCTCAGGGAGCAGCCTGCTTTGTCTCTCTCTGTATTTGGCTGTGGCATGTTATAGTTCTGGATTCTTAGCAATAAAGCAGTGTGACATTGCAGCCTTTCAGGAAGAGTGTTTATGTTTTGTTTCTAACTCTCCGTGTGTGCTGTGAACATAACAATCAGGTAATACTGGGCATATCATAGACTAACCAGCAATGCAGCACTATGAGACCTCAGACAAATACTGCTTTACAAATTCATCACTATAATAGTAAGAATGTTGTAATATTCATTTGATACACAAGAACCCCAGAATAGAGAGGGAGGCGTCTCCCTAAGGCAGGAGGCACAACTCATCCCACCTTGCTCTACGGTGGCTCGTCTATAGGCAGTTAGTGCGCGGCAGGCTGGGGTCTAAATCCACTACGCACTGGCCTGCTGCACACTAACTGGCTGTGTGCACCCTGGTTCATTTTGTTCTGTTCCCGTTTTAAAGTGGGGTAGATCAAAGCACATCATGGAACTTTTAGTGCATGTAGCAGGGTCCAGCCCAAGCTCGGACATCTATACCACAATTTAACAGGCCCTTAGCCTGAGGCTCTTAGCCTGAGCCAGCTGGCCTGGGTCACCAGCGGGTTTTGAATTGCAGTGTAGACATATCCAAAGAGAACTGAGGTTGTTCAGGATTTTACAAGACGTGCTCAGCACATTGAAGGTTCAGGCCAATAAACAGGAGACACAATGATAAATACTCTCTGCCCATGTCTGCAACGTCTCAATCTATCCATGTGCGGCACAGACGGGTACTGACCTGCTATGGAAATCTCTGACTCTCTCTCCTGGTTGAGAAGGAGGTTCCTGACACAGCAGGACACTTTCTGGTTGGACGCTTCTGGTATAACAATGGCAATCTCTGTTTGAAAAAGGTCATTAGCTTCTTGGGATATTTTTTCAGAGGCTGATGATAAGATCTGCCCCTGGAGATCTCTCCACTGAGCCTCGGGTTGTGGGTACCATCCGGCCGATCGACACACAACCCGGATCCCTCCGTCCTGATGTCCCTCCACAGAGATGGCAGGAGCAGAGCCCACACCTATAGAAGAAATAAATGAACTTGTGATAATCCTACAGTGCCTAGTAATGAGCCAAAAGTTTTATTACACAGTTATCCAAAGCCATTTCCTATTAAACTGAGAATTGAATGTGAGTCCATGGATGTGGTTGATTAGTTAAACTGGCCAGATTCCAATTTGATAGAATTAATCTTAATGTCAGGGCTGTTCTATGCACAAACTTGCTCCAGTTTCGTTAAAGTTTTTTTTTTAATCCAGTGCAAACCCCTGTGTGGAAACTCTTAAATCAAGAAGGAATCGACTCAAGCTTAATTAATATAAGCCATTTCCAAACCATTTAAGAGTGTCCATATAGGGTTTTGCACTACTTCATGGTAACCAGTGCATGTGTATGTATAGACCAGAGGTGGGCAAACTGTGGCCTGCAGGTCACATCCGGCCCGCAGGACCGTTCTGCCCGGCCCCTGAGCTCCTGGCCCGGGAGGCTAGCCCCCGACCCCTCCCCCACTGTTCCCCCTCTCCCGCAGCCTCAGCTCACTGCACCGCCCAATGCTCTGGGCGGCAGGGCTGTGAGCTCCTGGGGCAGCGCAGCTGCAGAGCCCGGCCTGACTCATGCTCTGTGCTGCGCGGTGCGTAACTGGCTCCAGATGGGCGGCACGGCTGCCTATCCTGGTGCAGCCGCACTGCCAGCCACCGGTGATCCAGGCAGCGCGGTAAGGGGGCAGGGGCTGAGGGAGGGGGATTGGAGAGAGGGCAGGGGAGTTCGGGGGTGGTGGTCAGGGGCCGGGGCAGTCAGAGGACAGGGAACAGGGGGGTTGGATGGGGCAGGGATCCCGGGGGGGCAGTTAGGAAGGAGGCGGGGTTGGATAGGGCAGCAGGGGTCAGTTAGGGGTGGGAGGTCTGGGGGTGGTCAGGGGACAGAGAGCGGGGGGGTGGATAGAGCAGAGGTTCCAGGGGGGCCGTCAGGGAACATGGGGGTTGGGTGGGGCAGGAGTCCCAGAGGGGCCATCAGGGGGCGAGAAGTGGGGGGGGTCAGATAGGTGTTGGGGGCCGGGCCATGCCTGGCTGTTTGGGGAGGCACAGCCTCCCCTAACCGGCCCTCCAAACAATTTCTGAAACCCGATGCAGCCGTCAGCCAAAAAGTTTGCCCACCCCTGGTATAGACAAACGTTAAATTAATTCACTACCAAAAAACTTTGTTACTGGGGAGTTCAAGTTGCCTCGGCTGTGCCTTGTTTGTACCCTTCCAGAGCACAGAAGTTGGCAGCAGAAAACTGGACTCCTCTGTGAGCCAGGAAACACACCCACACTCACACCCACAAATTACAGACATTAGATAACAAAAAAATGCAGGGTTAAGGTAATGCCTTCTGCACCAGATCACACTTTTACTGATGAGCTAAACTGAAATAAAATGATCTTAATCTGAATGATCTTAATCCGACCGGTGGGAGCAGCGACCCAGTGGGGGTGGCAGGCAGGAGCAGCGGGCAGGTGGCTGGCAGGAGTAGTGAGCAGGGGCCAGTGGGAGTGGTGAGCAGGCGGCCGGCAGGTGCATTTACCCCCCTCCCCCCGCTCATGGCAGGAGCAGAATGCACACAGATGTACCTATGAACTCTGGGTCTGTGCTGACCAGGCACAACAACTGTGAGTGGTGTGTTGAACGGGGGGCACACTGCAAGAACTTGGTTGTTGGACTCAAGAACCTGAAGCAAAGGACACTGCCCAGCACACTCTGGGGAGGGTGTCTTGCTCATGCTTTTGTGTTTATGAAAATCACTTGTGCTGTTTTCTCAGATTAATGCTAGGTTACTTTTATTAAAGAAACTATTTCTATCTCAGACTCTGCTTGCGAGAGGGGAAGAATTGCCTCTTAGAAGTGCCCAGAGGGTAGAGTGACATTTTCCCACATTACTGGGCGGGAGCTCAAGCCGGTTTTGGTTATAATGTTGAAAAGGAACCCCCTAGATATTGAACCCGGCGCTTCTTGCTGCCCACTCCAACTGGCAGACGGGTTACATTATTATAGCACTTCTTGATTGTCGGTGTAACTTTTGTCAACAAAAGTTGGCAGTGTAGACAAGGCCTATTTCAAGGTGAGTGGATTTTTTGTTTTTTGTTTTGATTTTGTTTTTCTTTTTTGAGATGTAATCAGTATCCAGGAGATAATTCAGAACGTGCTGAAAATATATTTGAAAAGAAAATAAATTACACCTGCAAACGCTCGCTGGGAGGGGTGATGGGGATGGAAGAGGAGATGGGAACAGGGGTTGGGTCTGCAGCAAGGAACGTGGGTATTATGGGGAGGGGGATAAATTGGAATGGGTGAAAGGGGAGGAAAAAAGGATTGAGGCTTCCTCAGATATGGGGAAGAAGTGGGATGGGAGGGATTTGATATTGTGAGGCGTGACAGTAAAAGTTGTGGGTTTAGGGGCAGGGAGTCCTGTCAGCCCCAAATTCTCCCCTTCCCCATTCTGGGATCTGGGGGAGCCCTATCCCTTTGCAGGGCTCTGAACCCCATTTTCTTCCCACTGTATGTCCTGGGATCTGGGATCCCCTGCCACTCTTGGGGTATCTAACCCCCTCATGTAATCTGTGATCACAGGGGAGTGGGGTAGGGCCTGAATGTAGTGAAAATGTAAACATCTGAAACGCAGGAAATGAATAGTTAAAATACACATCGCCCCTGTGTGGGGTTGCCAGACTGTGTGGGGGAGGGGGAGTTGGATTGGGGGAGCCTGCAACATGGCTTGGGAAGTCTGGCTGGACCGGGGGCAGAGGGTCTAGCTAGGCTTGGTAGTTGGGGTGAGGAGCCCAGCTCAGTGTGTAGCTCACATAACCGAGGTAGTGTGTGGCCCACCAGTAAGCTGCTGCCTGTGATGTGGGCCCCCAGAAACGCAGGGCAGAGGGGACGGGGAGCTACATGTTGTGGGGGATGGTGGAGAAGGAAACAGACACACGAGTCTCCTCTCACACGCTTAGAGTATCCGCTGTATAATAAAACTGTCACGGTGTTGGGACAGAGACCTGGGATGAGATTTCTCTCACCAGCCCTGTTACGAGCTACACACTGCAAACATTGCAAAGCACAACCGTTATCCCCATTGCACTATCACAGAACATACAGGGGGGAGGGGCAGTGAGCAACCATGGAGCAACTGAGTGGCCTAACAGAGCGTTCCCAGGACTGGGACTATTCCTCGCTCTGCCACTGAGCTGCTGGGTGACCTTGGGCAACTCACGTCTCTGCTCTGTGTCTCAGTTTCCCATCTGTAAAATGGGGATAATGATGTAAAGTTCTTTCCGGTCTACTAATGGAAAAGCACTATACTATACTTTTGATTATTACTGAGGCACAGTCATGTAGCAACTGCAAACCTAGGTGAGAACTACAACCACGTAAATGGCCACTAGCTCCTACAACAAACGTTTCCCTTTCTGTTAAAAATAAAAAACAACTAGAAAATTCACTGACAAAACCTTCGTTAGCACAGAGTTCAGGCTGCCTGGTGAGATTATCTCCTGCCCTTCCACAGCACCGTGACAGCTCTGAGACCCTGTCCCCACTACTCTCTCCACTGGTCAGTACAGCTACACTGAACACAGGGAATGCAGCTTCAGTGGAGGCAGATACATGCTGCAATTCAAATCTGTGGAACACAACACAAACAATGCCCCCTTCCTGTAATCCTCCCTCATGTCTATTCACTGACAAAAAACTTAGTTACCTCCAGGCAACCTTAACTCTGTATTATCTCCTGTCCTTTCAAAACGTTGAGTTCAGCAAAACTCAGACCTCTAAAACCAGGAAATCCATAGTGAAGTGAAAAACCCAAACAACCTTAACTCTGCCCCTTTGGAGCTGGCAATAACCACTGGGAATTGGCTGCATGCACTAAAGCTGCATGCACCGTGCTTGGTGTAGCTGTAATGACTAGTGGGGGGGATTATTTGAGCCTATTGGCAGAGCGATCACTGTGATATGCGGAGAGGTGCAGGTGTAACTTGAGGGATCGATCATGCCTCATTTCAGTGCTGAGTTGTGCTGGTTGTGTCAGTACCAGGGCACAGACTTCTTGCCATGGGGATTGTCAGCTGTCTGGTGTCAGATATGCCAGTGATCACCAGGCTTGGTGAGGAGTAAGTGAAAGCAACATCCCAGAAGGAATCCTCAGGGCAAGGGTGATGAGGCGATAAAATTTTGCAAGTCAGGGTGGTTTGTGTGCAGCAGTGTTTGAATGGAGACCAGGAGTTCGCTACACCTGACCTAAGCCTCATGTCATGGTTACAGAACTAGCTGCACCTCTGTCCCCTTGCTGGTCTCTCTGGCAGCACCTTAAGGGGTCAGGCCTCCTGCCTCTACGTGTGCTGGGGGCGGGGAATTCCCCAATTCTCCCACCCTTAGACCAGGCTCTGGGCTACAGGTCCCTGTGTATCAAGGACTGTTACCCTGGAGGGGCCAAACATGAGCTGAGATTAATCCCAGCTGGTGGCATCAGTTTTTGGAGGATCAGAGTCATTGTTCAGCCCCAGGCATGCACAAAATAGTTGTAATAACCACAACATGTTAATGTCACCTGACTGTTTAGGGGTGTTTGTGTGTCTCATTAATTCCTTGCTCTAAAGACCTCACATTTGGGCCACTAACCCAACCCCAGACTCCAATGAGTCTCAGCAGTTTTCAAGACAATCTGAGGCCTTGTTTATGCTGGCAAGTTTCTGCGCAGTAAAGCAGCTTTGAGAGCTGTAACTCCTGAGGTGTACACACTGCCAAGCCACTTTGTGCGCAGAAACTGCGCAGTTGAAGCGCTGTAAAACAACCACCTCGACAAGAGGTGTACAACTTTCTGCACTGGGGCTACAGCACCACGGTGCCAGCGTAGACACCCTGGTCGATTACAACACTGTGATTTGCCTCCAGGAGGTGTCCCACACGCCTGTTCTCGCCTTTCTGGTCATCGATTAGAACTCTACTGCCCTGCCCTCAGGTGACCAACCTTCAGCCCTATCCTTTAAATTCCTTGGGAATTTTGAAAGTCCCCTTCCTGTTTGCTCGGCATGCGATGGTCTCAGCGCATCTTTCCAGGTGACCATGGCTGCTCCACACACCAGGCGATCCCCTACTTGGAGCAATGCCGAGCTGCTGGACCTCATCAGAGCTTGGGGAGAGGAGGCTGTCCAGTCCCAGCTGTGCTCCAGCTGTAGGAATTATGATACCTACGGACAGATTTCACACTTCATGACAGAAAGGGGTCATGACCGGGACACATTGCAGTGCAGGGTCAAAGTGAAGGAGCTGTGGAACGCCTACCACAAGGAGCGGGAGGCAAAGTACCACTCCAGTGCTGCACCCACAAGATGCCGGTTCTACAAAGAGCTCGACATGATACTCAGTGGTGACCCCACCTCCACTGCGAAGAGTCCCATGGATACTTCAGGGGCTTCTGTGCCAGTCAAGAGTGGACTGAGCCAGGAGGAGGAAATCTTGGACAAGGCTGCGGAGAGGGAGGTGGACCCAGAGCCAGAGGATGACTTGTTCAGAGATGCATGCAGCCAGGAGCTCTTGTGTACCCTGGAGGTTGCTAGCCAGTCACAGCGTTCAGAGCTTGGCGAAGCGGAAACAGGAGACGAGGCCCCTGGTAAGTGGCTTTGATTTTGGGAATCACTGAAGCGAGCTGTTGGGGGGAGGAGGGTTGCAGAAGGCTGGCTTGTTTCTGTGTGCTGAGCTTGCCGGAGGGATTTGCAGAAGGCTGCCTTGTGTCTGTGCGATGCGCGTACCACCACATGTCTAGGCAGAGCGGCAGAACAGGGTGTCGATGGACTCCCTCACTGCACAGGAATCTGCCTCAGAGATCTCCAGGAAACTCTCGTGGAGATACTGGGCAATCGGCTGCCACGGGTTCTTTGGCAGAGCTGCTTTGTTTCTTGCCCCACTAAGGGTAACGTTCCCACGCTACTCAGCCATCACTGTGTATGTGTGTGGGGGGGACCATTGCTGCACACGGGCTAGCTGCATGAGGGCCTGGGTGGAAGCCGCATTCCTTGAGATGACCCTCCCTTGATTCCCCGGTCACCCTCAGCAGCGAGATATCTTCCATAATGAGCACAGCCTGTGGAAAGTGTGGGGACAGGAACAATTATCAGCCCCCGCCTACAGTGCTGGCTCTCCCCAAGAGCCACGTGCCCAGTGTACAGCAGGGTCCAGGAAGAGTGATTTACCCTGCCCCTGTGGCTACTCACCATTTTGGGGGTCTTGTGGCTCATGTGTACTTGCCTGGGGTCAGCCAGTTAGTGACAGGTGTGTGAGTACTGGCTGTGTTCTAAAGCACTGCCACTGAATCCGTGTTGTCTGTGTTGCAAACAAAACTGCTTCTGTGACATGTTGCATTTAAACTTCACAGAGATGACCTTGGGTGCTCAGCCTTCCTCTTTGTTATCGGCGGTAGAACAGCTGCGCAGAATTAGGAATCGGCCAAGAAGAACTAAGGAGGACTTTCTGCATGATGTTATGATGCACTCTGCCGCTGAGAAACAGGAATTGAAGGAGTGGCGGGACAGTGAGAAGAGGGAACAAAAAGAGAACACGACACACCAGAATGAAGCCTCAGCAGCGAGATATCTTCCATAATGAACACAGCCTGTAGAAAATGTGGGGTAAGGAATGATTTTAATGCCCCCTTACAGTGCTGACTCTCCCCAAGAGCCACGTGCTCACTGCTGTCCTGGAACACTGAATTCCCCTGCCTCTGCGGCTACTCACCATTTTGGGGGTCTTGTGGCTCATGTGTGCTTGCCTGGGGTCAACCAGTTAGTGACAGGTGTGTGAGTACTGGCTGTGTTCTAAAACACTGATTCAGTGCTCTCTGTGTTGCAAACGATAGTGCCTCTGTAAAATGCTTCATTTTGGCTTCACAAATCTGACCTTGGGAGCCCAGCCTCCCTCTTTTTTATCACCGGCTGAACAGCTGCACAGGATTAGAAAGCAGCCACGAAAAAGTAGAGAGGATCTTCTACGTGATGTCATGCTGCACTCTGCAGCCGAAAAACAAGAGTTGAATGAGTGGCAGGACAGCGAGAAGAGGGACCAAAAGGAGAACACAGAGTGCCAGAACGAAGCCACGGAGCGGCTCTTAAAGATTAGGGAGCACCAAGTGGACACGCTCCAGGCACTCCTAGCACTGAAAACTGAGCAGCTCCGGCCCACCCTCCCCCACAGCTGTTGTTGCAAAACTCTTTCCCATGCACCACCCACGACCCGCGCGCGCGCACACACACACACACACACACAGTCCAGCTCTGTGAACTCCCAGTACCTACTGCACTCGACACCCGTTCCTCTGCAGTTTACCCTGCTGAAGCACAGTACCCACTGCACAATACTCCAAAGGACAAGGGTGCATATGACACCTGGACATACACAAATCTTTAACCATGTTGGGATCCCACCTCCCCCTGGGACCCTCCCTTCCACCATCCCCCTCACTTCTGATTTTGTGTGTGTGTGTCTCTCTCTCTCCTCCAGTTGTTTTTTTAATAAAAGATTTGTTTTGGTTTGAAAGCGACCTTTATTACATTAACTGAATGCAAACATAGCCCTGCAAAGCAACAGTCCATTTTCTTAAACCTTCACAGTGCATCATCCGCACCAACATAATCACCTCCTAGCATTACAAGCACTGCAATTCCGAGCATAGCAACAAATATTAGTGGCTTTCAGCTTCAAATGGCTGCCTCAAGGCATCCCTCATCCTTATGGCCTTGCACTGTACCCCTGTAATAGCCCTGGTCTCTGGCTGTTCAAAGTCATCATCCAGGTGCTGAGACTCAACGGTCCAGCCCCGAGTGAAGCTTTCAGCCTTCCCATCACAAATATTATGGACCGTTCAGCACGTGGAAATAACCATAGGAATATTGTCATTGGCCAGGTCCAGCCTCCCATATAGGCAGTGCCAGTGGGCCTTTAAATGATCAAGAGCACACTCAACAGTCATTCTGCACCTGCTGAGCCTGTTGTTGAACCACTCCTTGCTGCTGTCAAGGTTCCCCATTTATGGCTTCATAAACCACAGCTTTAAGGGGTAGGTGGGGTCTCCCAGGATCACAATGGACATTTCGACTTCCCCTACGATGATCTTCTGGTCTGGGTAGAAAGTTCCTGCTTCCAGATTCCTGAACAGGCCAGTGTTCTGAAAGTTGCATACGTCATGCACCTTTCTGGACCAGCCTGCTTTAACGTCCATGAAACACCTATGGCGATCCACAAGCACTTGGAGAACCATAAAGAAATACCCGTTCTGATTAATGTACTCGGTGGCTATGTGGTCCGGTGCCAGAATTGGAATATGAGTGCCATCTATCTCCCCTCCACAGTTAGGGAAGCCCATTTGTGCAAAGCCAACCACAATGTCGCGCATGTTGCCCAGAGTCCAAGGTCTTACGCAGCAGAATGCGATTAATGGCCCTCCACACTTCCATCAACACGAGTTCAACGGTTGACTTTCCCACTCTGAACTGGTTAGCGAATGATCGGTAGCTGTCCGGAGTTGCCAGCTTCCACAGTGCAATCGCCACACGCTTCTCCAACAACAGGGCAGCTCTCATTTTTGTGTCCCTGTGCCACAGAGCTGGTGCGAGAGCACCACACAATACCATGAAAGTGGCTTTCCTCATTCGAAAGTTCTGCAGCCACTTCTCATCATCCCAGATGGGCATGACGATGTGATCCCACCACTCGGTGCTTATTTCCTGAGCCCAAAACCAGCGTTCCACTGTAGTTAGCCCCTCCGTGAATGCCACAAGCAATCTCATGTCATAGCTATTGCGCGCGGTGAGATCAATATTAGACATGTCTTGCCTTTGTAGTTTAAGGAACAACTTCACTGCCACTTGTGACGTGTTAGTCAGAGCGAGCAGCATGTTGGTCAACAGTGCGGGATCCATTCCTGCAGACTGAAGAGGCAGAGTGCACACTACGCAAACCGTTGAAAGATGGCGCCAAATGTGGAAGGAAGCACAGGGATTGCTGGGATGCAAAGCAATGCATCATAGGGCATTGGGACAGGGCCCAGGATGCCTTGCAACCCCCTCTGCCTTCCCACAACACTTAGCGGCGGAAGAGGAAGACGTGCTCTGTGAGATAGCTGCTGAATGACGATGCAAATGCCGCGAGTGTGAACACGCTATTGCGCAGGCAGCTGACAGTGTGAACACACAGCAGCGGTTTCCCTTTAGCACTCGCTGAGCGGCGCTGGAACTGCCGGTGAAGAAAGTCTGCCACTGTAGACACACCATGAGCATGTGTCTTGGTTTTAGAGAACTTTGAAAAAATGGATATTATACAGCAAACTAGACTCAACTTTGTCCAGAGCAGAGCTGCTGCCCCACTATAATGAGAAAAATTGTGTCATCTCACAATGAACCCTCTGACTCCACTTATTACCCTGTTGAAGACATTAAAACATCAGAAGTTACTGACCTGCCACATGTAGTTCCAATATAGCATCTTCATAAGAGACACTGGACTGAAAAAAACACTTGTACTGTCCATTGTCAGAGGGTCGGATATTGCGTATTCTCAGGGAAACACTCCCATTGGTGATGTGGTCTCTTAAGAGCTCAGTTCTTCCTCGATATTCCGGTATCTGCTGTCCGTACTGATCCTGCCCATCACGGTACAGGTGCACGACTGCAGAGAACTGGGATCGGAACCATCTCACCTCCATGTTCTCAGCGCTCATCCTGGGGGAGAGGTGGCAGGGCAGGACGGCCTCCCCACCTAGGGAGGCAATGACTGGATGGTCAGGTCCAGCCACTATGAACTGTGCTGTGAAATGTACAATGAAAAAGGGAAATTAAATCGGCGAGGGGCTGGGCGTGGCGTTAATTCAGCAATAAGACACACAGTAAGAGAGCGCCCTGCATTAGAAGTGAGACCATTTAAAGACAAAAGCCTGACAGAGAAAACTTACCATAAACCAATCAAAGGTCTGAACACATGTTATGCTTATCCCAAAGAATTCTCATCTGGCACATGGGACTCTTCGGTAGGTTCCAAAGTCTTTCAAACCTTTCTCTAAGGGTTTGTCCTCTTGGTTAACAGATCCTGTCACTTTGCAGCCCAAGATCTCGGGCCTCTGGTCAGTTCAAAGCCAACTTTTATACCAAAAATCTTTGTTCTCTTGGGTTTCTGGGACCTGGTCTAACCCAGTTTATGCAATTCTCCCTAGGAGTGGTACTTCTCTGGAGAGGTTACCTGTCCCTCAAGTAATTATCCCCCATGGTCTGTACATTCTGAAGGAGATGGGGTAACCCTCCCCCATGGCATAGATTACAATCCCAGTCCCACAAAGATACATATAGCATGTATAGATACCATTGATAAAGGGGGTACACAAATAAACAGAACATTCATAAAGTGAATTTGATAGTCCCCAAAATGCCGCACATGGCTGCAATATCTGTCACACAGAGTTCACACGAGTGTTCTACACTGTCCCTATTATCTCTGAATAAACCTCTAACTTCTCATGGACACCCTGGGGATAATGATACTGGGGGCCTGGTTCTCTGATACACCAAGGCCTTTTCATGCTGCTCCAGCACAGGGGCCTCCTCATCTGCAGGAGGGGGGTGTAAAGGCTGACAAGGTGTAAAGATATGAAAACAGATCATCACTATGCAGGCAATGGCTATAAAGGTAAAGTCAGAGGTCAGATAATGGAGAGGGAGAAGGAGGCAGATAGAAAAGAGCAGGAAACAGAGAATCGGTCACTATGGAACAGCACAGGATGTGGGAGTCTCGGTGCAGAGACTCAGCATCAGGAGAGACAGAGAGAGCTGGTTAAATTAACAGGATGGAAACCACAGCAGGAGGGAACCAAAATGCCCGAGTAGCTGTGGAGCCAGCCCCGGGGATGGAGTGGGTCACTATCAGGGCTTCACTGAAGGCACAGAATGAAGAAGCCAGCAAATATCTTCACATCCTCACTGTGAGATGAGGTCTAGCTCTGAGCCCTAGTCACATGTGCCTAGTGCAGCATGAATGACTTGTGGGTTGTTACGTCTAAACTGGCAAGTCTAGGATTCAGGACTCCTTCGTGACTGAAGAGTCTGATTTCCGACGTATTCGGTCTGTCAGCAGGGCCGGCTTTAGAAAGAGCGGGGCCCGATTCCTGGGGGCAGGGCTTGCCGCAAGCCCTGCCCCCAAGGAATCAGGCCGCGTTCTGGCCGGAGCTCCGGCCAGGGTCGCGGGACTTGGGTCTGGCCCGGAGCCGAGATGTGGGGGCCCGAGCCAAGCCGAGCCACGGGGGCCGGGCTGGGCCGGGCCGGAGCCGAGCTGCGGGGGCCGGGCCGGAGCCGAGCCGGGTTAGAGCCGCTGAGGCCGGGGGTGCTCGGCTGGGGGGCCAGGCCTGGCTGCAGGGGCCAGGCTGGAGTCGGGCCAAGCCGCGGGAGCTGGGCTGGAGCCGAGCCGCGCCGAGCCGTGGGGGCCAGACCGGGCTGAGCCGAGCCGCGGGGGCCGGGCTGGAGCAGAGCCGGAGCCGAGCCGCGGGGGCCGGGCCGGGCTGGAGCCGAGCCGGGTCAGAGCCGCTGAGGCCGAGGGTGGTCGGCCGGGGCCGGGCCAGCGCACTCGGCCAGAACTGGGGCCAGAGTGAGCTGCTTGGCCGGGGCTGGACTGGGCCGCGCTGCGCCTCCCCGGAGCCCTTCTCGCACCCCCCGCCACCCCAGCTTACCTGGTGCTGCCTGCCTGCCTGCCTGCCCACCCCTGCTTCTTTTCAGACTTCCCGCGAACCTCTGATTCGCGGGAAGCAGGGGAGGGGAAGAAGCAGGGGACGGAGTGTTCAGGAGAGGGGAGGAGGGAGAAGTGAGCTGGGAGCGGGGTGGAGAGCTGCGGCGCGGGGCCCTCTTAGCGCGGGGCCCAATTCAGCCAAATCAGCTGAATCGGCCTAAAGCCGGCCCTGTCTGTCAGTGCAGTGTCTAGGAATTGGGTAGTTTCCTTTTAAATAGTTTGCGAGCCCTGTAGTGGTGCTCTCTGTGTTCTGTGTTTTAGAAACTGCCAGAAATCAGCCAGAGCAGTAGGAAGGATGTAGTGTCAAGGCCTGACAAGATGGTGTAAAGATAGGAACCATGGTTACTGGGGACCCAGGTGTAGCCTGTGATTTCTCCATGAGCTCCTACCTGACGCCAGCCTGTGAACCTGTAGAGCGAGGCAGAGAACGACGAAGCCGGGCAGAGCGGAGCTCACTGTGGAGCCGGGGGAGAACGAGGGAACCTTCCCCGTCATCGTAGCTTGGTCTGGGGAACAGGAGAAATAACAAACCAGACAGTGAGTGAGTGGGATGCAGTGACAGTGCAAGGTTGTCTGACTTTCATAGCCCTGGTCCATGGATCAGTTATGTTTACATTAGCACACTTCCCAATATTCATAGACTAAGGTCAGAGGGACCATTAGATTCTAGTCTGATCTGTGGCACAGGCCAAAGACTCTCACCCATTTACCCCTGTACTGAGCCCAAACTTGTGTTTGACTGAAGCATCTTCCAAAAAGTCACCAAGTCTTTATCTGAAGACAGCAAGAGATGGACAATTCACCAGTTCCCTTGGTAGTTTGCTCCAGTGATTAATCACCCTCATGGTTACAATTCTGTGCCTTAATTCCAATTAGAATTTGTCCAATTTTAACTTCCATCCATTGGTTCTTGTTATGCCTTTCTCCACTCTATAAAAGAGTCCTTTAGCAACATGTACCTTCTTCATGAAGATGTGACAGGTGGGAAATTTTACTGAAATATTTTTATGAACTATCAGTAGGACTCTGTACTGATCCCCTTGGCATTGCTGCTGCTTCAGGGGAAAGAATTGCTTCTCTCGCTGGGACGTGGCCGAACAGGCTAGGTGTCTGACATGTAGAGCCACTCGGACTGTCTGGGCTGGAATCAACACATATCAATGGAGAATTTTGAAAAGACAATGGGAAGCCTCAATGATTAAGCAACAACTCCTAGACCAAGTTTCTTCCTTCCACCTCTCTGCAGGGAAGAGGAGCAATAGCCGGGAGCTGGAGCACAAAGGGAGAAGGTGCCAGGTGTCGGTGTTAAAGGACTGGGCTGACAGAGACACAGGAACTCACTTGGGACTGAGACACAACAAAGGGACAGGGAGAGAGGGAGCCAAGCGGGACCCTCCAGCAGCACGGCTCGGCAGAGCCCCAGCTCTGGCCAGGCTGAACCCTCTCTTAAACTGTGCTTCTCTGTGCTGACCTAAGGACTTTCAGACTCCATAGGCCAGGGGACTAACACATGGTTACTTGGTGTGGAAAAGGTGCCTGGTGTCTCTGCAGATACTCACTGAGAACACTGAGCCCTGATAGGGTGACCAGATGTCCCGATTTTATAGGGACAGTCCCGATTTTTAGGTGTTTTTCTTATATAGGCTCCTATCACCCCCCACCCCCGTCCCGATTTTTCACACTTGCTGTCTGGTCACCCTAAGCCCTGAAGGGGTAGAACAAGTCTCCTGCAGGAGTCTGGCTTGGTTGGACTTGCTGCAGGGAGCCATGGAGAAAGCCAGGGGTTGCTGGTGCTCAAAGGCCCAGTTTCTGAGTCACTGAAGCCATGGACTTGCCTCTGTGGAATTGTGTGGATCGTGGGGTCCAGCACAATCAAGGGGTCACTCCCAAGGGCCTGGCTGAAGGCCAGGGCACAGACCAGGCCTTGTGAATCCATGACAGAAAGTCACCTCTCACTCTTCTCTTTGCTAAACTGAACAGATTGATCTCCTTCAGTCTCGTACAGTGAGGCGTTTGCTCCAGCCCCTAAATCATGTTTGTGACCCTTTTCTGCAGTGTCTGTGATAGTTTGGGGTGCAATGCAGACCTGTAAGGGGTTGCTCCATCGCCTGTCATCCCCTCCCAAATGCGACTGCTCAGAGCCCCTGGGGAACCTGCCCATGTCACACAGGCACCTGCCTGAGAGCAGTTCAGAGCTGAGCTCTCTTGGAAACGTGGCCCTAGGCCTCTATGGCTGCCGGAGCCTGCAAGAGGCTGCGTTGCTGTGAAGAGCAGTGGGGGGCTTCCCACAAGGGCTGACATCACTCGGGGCTCACACCACATAGCGCCGATGGAAGCTCTGGCTGGGTCTGGGCTGTGACAGGGCGAAGTGGCTGTAACCTGCCTCAGGCCAGGACAGCAGCAGGGGCCGGCACAGCCCAAAGAGCAGCCGCACTGGGGAGGAAGTAGGTGAGAGCAGGGCTGGCAGGTGAGTCACTCACTGAGCACCTGCATTCGGTGGTGGCCGCTGATAACCTGCCAGTGAGAGGTAAAGCTCCCCCTTCCCTGCCAGAAACCCCCCTGAGGGAAACAGCAGCCTCACCTACCCTCCCTTGGGGTGAGACCCCCCCCCCCGAATGCAAAGGGCCTTGAGGGCACAGACAGGTGCAATTCACATTTCGGGGGGGGGGAGATTTTCACAACTACAGGGGATTTAGGATCAATGGGGCTTGTGGTCCTGAATCCCTTAAAAGCTTTAGAAAATCTCCCGCTCCCTGCATCAGTTGCGCCCAATCTGGCCCCAGGTGTTTCCCTTCCATCTTTCACCCTCTCACTCTGGAAGTTCACGGTGGTGAGCTGAAGATGGAAACACCTGCACCCGCCCAATAGTGCCCCACAGGAAAATTACAACTGGGGATCGGTTCCTACAGCTATCAGTAAATAGAGCAGAACAGCAAACAAACGGGAACCTGGCAGTGGAGAAGTGACTGGACAGGTCTCTGAATCTGTGCGGGCATCTCTACAGCCACAGCTCAGTTCCCCGTGGGAAAGTGACACGTTATCCCCCAAATCCCAGGAGCGAGGTCCTTTGATAGCAGCAGCTCCTCTGACTAATCAGTGCCATGAGCCAGGAAATATCCAAGGGAGCAATTCAGCTGGGGTTGCAGTGAGTGAACCCCCTACCTGCGGAGTCCTGTGGAGTCATTTCTGAGCCGTTCCAATCTCCCAGCTTCACTAGCCCCCAGAGCCATTCTCTCTAGGCAGAGCTCCTGCTCCCAGAGACTGCGTCCCTTTCGCAGGCTGTGACATCCATCCTGCCGGAGGGGTCAGGGAGCCACAGGGATTAACTCCAGCCTGCCCCTGAGCTTTTCATTAAATTAATATATTTTATATGTAATGGAAGCACCGTCCTCTCTTGGCCCATCCACCAGCTTCAAAACCAAAAGAAGGACAGAGGCTGGAACGTGACTGTGACTGGCTCCTCCTCAGGACGGTTATGGCACAAAGATCAAATTCCTCTGACACACCCACAGTGCTAGTGAGAGGGCAGCTTTGGTGCCAGCAGCCTCAGCTCTTAACTTTGACTGGTGACACAGTCGGTTCTGCAGGCTGTTTTCTTGTGCTCCAGGAGTTGCTGTAATTACCTCAGTCCTGTGTAAACAATGGGACCAAAGTCTGCTTCAGCAGCCACTAGACTCAGTGGCCAGGTTAATTTAGTCTAGTGCCCTGGAATATTCCTCATTCCCAGCCCCACCCTCCAAATACACGCAGGACTCGTGGCTGAAAATACTCATTGATACAAAATTAACCAGTGACTATTTGGGGGATAGGGTTTTAGGCTATACTGTCCAGGTGGCCCAGCCCCACTCTTTGGGCCTCAGCTCCTGCAATGTTGTTCAGACAGCCTGGCTCAGACACTCCTCTCCTGGGCCCCAGCTGCTCTGCTCTTCTCCAAGACGCAGGTGCCAGCAAGCCAGGGAAACAAAAAAGCAAGATGGTGCCTGGCTGCATGCAGCAAACCTGCTGAATTCTCTGGGATCTTGGAAAAATGCTAAATTCCGTCACCGGGGAATGTTGTGATGTTCAGGGTAAAAATGTTCCTGAATTGTGAGCTGAGCTGTGAGAAGGGAGCAAACATTAATAAAATATCACAATAGCCTGTAACAATAAATGCTGATAGGAAGAGCTGCAAACAAAGCCGGAGCTACCCCATTGGGTGCCCTAAGCAGGAATAGTGGGGGGTGGCCCTGACCCACCCCTGAGAATTCTAACTGCATTATTTCCACAAATCATGGACCTGAGCGGTGGGTGGAATAGCCCATCCGCTCAGTATTACGTTCACCAGCTAGGCCTAATTTCAGACACATCCATTGTGGTCCATTGATTTCCCATCCCGTAATTCTCATGTTTACCAGGCATGATCTGAACACAGTCCTGGAGTTAAACCAGGAGCCTGTCTGTTGGGATTGAGTCAGTCGGCCTGTCTCCGGTTTAACTCCAGGACTGTGTTCAGATCATGCCTGGTAAACATGAGAATTACGGGATGGGAAATCAATGGACCACAATGGATGTGTCTGAAATTAGGCCTAGCTGGTGAACGTAATACTGAGCGGATGGGCTATTCCACCCACCGCTCCCCCTTGGGGACCTCTAAAAGAGAATTCTGGGGGGAAATTAGCTGCTGGCTGACTGGGAGACAGGTGAGCCGGAAAGACCAAGGTTCACCATCATGGCTGCCACCCCCACCATCTCTTGGAACCTCAGAATCCACCATTACATGGTTGGGCCTTCATAGTCCTGATCCAGAGAGATGCGCTGAATAAACCGAGGGACCCAGGTGGCATCACCACCTCCACTGACTCTGGCTAAATCCCAGACACAACCTGGGATAAGAGACTTTGTCACACACACACCCTGTGTGTCCCTTTCCTTCCCTACCTTACCTTTCTCTGTCCTATCCCTCTCCTTTTGCCTTCTGTATATTTTGCAACAGTCCTGTAAGCCGGTGGCCAGAAAGAGGCAGCTACAAGCAATGCCCTAAACAGCCCGATGCTGGTAAAAGTTTGCTCTGTCCTCGGAGTGGCTGATCAGACCGTGTGCTGTGATTCTCCAGCAGCGAGGCTACAAGTCAGACTCACAGACAGAAGGTGCATTTCCTCTCTTTGCTGTTTTTTTCTCTCCCCTCCTGGGCTTGTCTTGTTTGGTTGTCTAGGAAACGGGATTGGACTTTCACAGAAGTCATGGCAGCTCCAGCCCATCTCAACTAACTTCTTCCCTTTTACTCAAAAGAACAGCTATTATCATTTCTAATTTTCCCTCCTTTGATGTTCACCCCTTCTTGTCAACTTCTGAGAATAGGCCACTTCCACCCTAATTAAATTGGCCTCTTTAGCGCTGACCCCCACACTTAGTAAGGCAACTCCCATCTTTTCATGTGCTGTAATATTTATACTGCTTACTGTATTTTGCACTCCATGCATCTGATGAAGTGGGTTTTAGCCCACAAAAGCTTATGCCCAAATACATTTGTTAGTCTGTAAGGTGCCACAAGGGCTCGTTGTTGCTTTTGCTGATACAGACTAACACGGCCACCACTCTGAAACCATAAAGACTGACATACAGGGGGTTGCTTCCTTCTAAAATCTCTCTGCAGCTAAAGGAAACAAGACGTTATTAAAATGAGAGCCTGACTCAATACTTTAAATTTCAAATGTTTTAACTGTTTGTCCTTCTTTTCTGAATCTTTAATAAAAGGTTAAAGGGATGTTTCATGGTGTGTTTGCCATGGTACTCAGCAGGCTGAGGTCTATGAAAACCAAACCCCGAACCTTGTTTAAAAGTGCTTAATATTAGACAGTGACAGGGTCATGTTAACACCTTTGGTTCTTTGGGCCCATTGATTTCATCCACATTAATACAACGTATAATATAACATACCAGCATAAGCTCCATGGGGCCTTGACTCAGATGCCTGGGGCAGTTCTCTCTTTTCAGAGCTGCTGTTTCAGGCTGTCTGCAGACTCAGGCAGTCATTGCCTGTTCTTATTTTCAAAGTTATCTCTGCAACCGTAAAGCTAGAAACTTAGGCTGGGGTTTCACAGCCACCTAGGGGATGGTATGATGACATTGCCTACAGTGCCATGTGCCCCATCTGTGACTGTAGCAAATATCTCCAATGGCCAGAGATGGGCCATTAGATGGGGAGGGCTCTGAGTTGCTACAGAGAATTATTTCCCAGGTGTCTGCTTGGTGGGTCTTGCTGACATGCTCAAAGTCTAAGTTATCACCATTTTGGGGGTCAAGAAGGAATATTAAGTCAGATTGGCAGAGACCCTGTTTTGTTTTTTTGTTTTTTGTCTTCCTCTGTACATTGGGGCACGGGTCACTTTCTGATTTAAACTAGAGTAAATAGTGGATTCTCTATTACTTAAAGTCTTTAAGTCATGACTTGAGAAATTCAGTAACTCAGCCAGAGGTTAGGGGTCTATTACAGGAGTGGGTGGGTGAGGTTCTGTAGCCTGCAATGTGCAGGAGGTCAGACTAGATGATCATGATGACCCCTTCTGCCCTTGAAGTCTATATGAATTGGGTGCCCAATTCCCATTAATTTCAAATGGGAACTGAGCATCCAAATGTTTTATGTGGTTTTGAAAATCCCCCCTGTGATTTCTGAAGATGCAGATGGAGATTCTGGAGCCCAATATCTGCAGCAAGAGGTGAATTCAGCAGCCTAAGAACTGAGGAATACACTGGGCACAGCTGTAATAAAGGAAATAATATTTATTTAACACCCACCTGCCCAGGCTTCCCTCCGCACTAGAGAGACACCCCGACAGAGTTCTGGTTGTGAGGAGTGTGACAAGGGCAGGCAGCTGGACAGAAGCTCAGCAGCAGCCCAAGATCAGCAGAGAAAACCCTCTGCACAGTGTCAGTTTCCTTCACAGGTTTCCTGGTACAAGTAAAATAAAACAACTTAGCAGAGTCTGTGGCCACGTTCACTTCCTGCAGCGGCACAGACTGAGACCCCAAGGGCAGGGCCCCCTCTAGGGATCTGAATCAGTCACTCTCTGTCCAGTGGATGTTTCACCTCTGTGCTGAGACTCCAAACAGCATCTGCATCGGTGCCGATTGTGATGGTGGATGAGATGATGTGGGCTCCAGTTCCCTATGAAATAAACTAAGACCAAACAGCTCACTTCACATAGGTCATCAGACATCATCCTTGTATCATCGTCCTTTACTATTACTGACCAACTGTACCAGTGCCCTAGCAATGAAAATAACAGAACACCACTGGCCATCACATACAGCCCCCAGCTAAAACCTCTCCAGCACATCATCAACGATCTTCAACCTATCCTGGAAAATGATCCCTCACTCTCACAGACCTTGGGAGGCAGGCCAGTCCTCTCTTACAGACAGCCCCCCAACCTGAAGCAAACACTCACCACCGACTACATACCACACCACAGAAACACTAACCCAGGAGCCAATCCCTGTAACAAAACTCGTTGCCTACTCTGTCCCCATATCTAGTCTAGCAACACCATAGAATCATAGAATCATAGATTATAGGACTGGAAGGGACCTCGAGAGGTCATCGAGTCCAGTCCCCTGCCCGCATGGCAGGACCAAATACTGTCTAGACCATCCCTGATAGACATTTATCTAACCTACTCTTAAATATCTCCAGAGACGGAGATTCCACAACCTCCCTAGGCAATTTGTTCCAGTGTTTAACCACCCTGACAGTTAGGAACTTTTTCCTAATGTCCAACCTAGACCTCCCTTGCTGCAGTTTAAACCCATTGTTTCTGGTTCTATCCTTAGAGGCTAAGGTGAACAAGTTCTCTCCCTCCTCCTCATGACACCCTTTTAGATACCTGAAAACTGCTATCATGTCCCCTCTCAGTCTTCTCTTCTCCAAACTAAACAAACCCAGTTCTTTCAGCCTTCCTTCATAGGTCATGTTCTCAAGACCTTTTAATCATTCTTGTTGCTCTTCTTTGGACCCTTTCCAATTTCTCCACATCTTTTTTAAAATGCGGCGCCCAGAACTGGACACAATACTCCAGCTGAGGCCTAACCAGAGCAGAGTAGAGCGGAAGAATGACTTCTCGTGTCTTGCTCACAACACACCTGTTAATGCATCCCAGAATCATGTTTGCTTTTTTTGCAACAGCATCACACTGTTGACTCATATTTAGCTTGTGGTCCACTATAACCCCTAGATCCCTTTCTGCCGTACTCCTTCCTAGACAGTCTTTTCCCATTCTGTATGTGTGAAATTGATTTTTCCTTCCTAAGTGGAGCACTTTGCATTTGTCTTTGTTAAACTTCATCCTGTTTAACTCAGACCATTTCTCCAATTTGTCCAGATCATTTTGAATTATGACCCTGTCCTCCAAAGTAGTTGCAATCCCTCCCAGTTTGGTATCATCCGCAAACTTAATAAGCGTACTTTCTATGCCAATATCTAAGTCGTTGATGAAGATATTGAACAGAGCCGGTCCCAAAACAGACCCCTGCGGAACCCCACTCGTTACGCCTTTCCAGCAGGATTGGGAACCATTAATAACAACTCTCTGAGTACGGTTATCCAGCCAGTTATGCACCCACCTTATAGTAACCATCAGAGGACCCAACCACATGAGCCACACCATCAGGGACTCATTTACCTGCACATCTACTAATGTGATATATTCCATCATGTGCCAGCAATGCCCCTCTGCCATGTACATTGGCCAAACTGGACAGTCTCTACATAAAAGAATAAATGGACACAAATCGGACATCAGGAATGGTAACATACAAAAGCCAGTAGGAGAACACTTCAATCTTCCTGGACATTCAATAACAGATTTAAAAGTAGCCATACTTGAACAAAAAAAACTTGAAAAACAGACTTCAAAGAGAAACTGCAGAACTAAAATTCATTTGCAAATTTAACACCATTAATTTGGGCTTGAATAGGGACTGTGAGTGGCTGGCTCACTACAAAAGCAACTTTCCCTCTCTTGGTATTGACACCTCCGCATCAATTATTGGGAGTGGACTACATCCATCCTGGTTGAATTC
Source organism: Malaclemys terrapin pileata (assembly GCF_027887155.1). Classification (NCBI taxonomy): domain Eukaryota; kingdom Metazoa; phylum Chordata; order Testudines; family Emydidae; genus Malaclemys; species Malaclemys terrapin. Next base: position 39,186,592 of record NC_071517.1, on the reverse strand, counting down.
GCCCTGTCAACACTGGTTCTCCACTTGTGAGGTAACTCCCTTCTCTTCATGTGTCAGTATAATAATGCCTGCATCTGTAATTTTCACTCCATGCATCTGAAGAAGTGAGTTTTTTACCCACAAAAGCTTATGTCCAAATAAAGCATATGTCCGGACTCCTCGTTTTTGTGTGTGGATACAGACTAACATGGCTACCCCCTGATATTTGATTAAATTTATAGCTTTTTAAATGCCTTTTGAAGATTCTGCAGCTTGTACTAGCACTAGTTGGAGTAGATGGCCTCTGCAGTGTGTATAGGAGAGATTAGAGTTACACTTTTCTCTGAGCAGAGCTTGTACTCCACCATGTTTTCCAGAGAAGTTTGCAGCTCCATCAAATCCACAAGCAGCCATCTGTTTGGGGTTCAATTGACAAGTATTTAACTCTTTTAAGTTGTGGCTTGTCAGAGATGCAGGCAATGTGTCTTCTATAACCTGAACATCTAGAAATTCTTCTACTGACCTACCACTGCTATCAAGAGAACGTAGGCAGACTTAATACTTGACACCCATTTGCATCGGTGCATTCATCAGCCATGTATGCACATTTTCTGAATGCGGTGAGAGAGTTCTTCACTTTTTCAACTGCTGAGGCTTTCAGTGTGGCACTGAATGCTTCTAACCAGTCAGTTGAGTTTCTTGCAGAAAGATAGTGAGCATTTGCTGGTCTTGGTCAGAACCAGTGCCCAACTTCTGGATTAACAAATGACAATGCACTTAACACTGGACTCCAGTTTGTAGCATGTGGTATCTCTTGCTTAAAGAGAAAGTATGATGTGACAGCCATGTTTGTTCGCATAAGAATGCTGGAGACACAGCACAGTTTAACAGCCTCATTAAGTACTTCTAAAATTGGCTTTGACAATGACTGGCTTATAACACTTTCTTCATGTCGATGCAGTCCAGAGGATTGGTGTTTTGCAGCCTTTTCACATAGTTTGTCAGCATTGGCTTTGCTGATCAGGCTGGCAAACCAAGCTCCTCCACTTTTACTATATAAATCCATGGAATGCTCACAGCTTGAATACTGCATGCAGTCCTAGTCACCCCATCTCAAAAAAATATATTGGAGTTGGAAAAGGTACAGAGAAGGGCAACTGAAATGATTAGGCATGTGGAACAGCTTCCATATGAGGAGAGATTAAAAAGACTGGGGGACTTTCCATCTTGGACAAGAGACTACTAAGGGGGGGATATGATAGAGGTCTATAAAATCTTGACTGGTGTGGAGAAAGTGAAAAGCTCCCTCACATAACTAACACAAGAACTAGGGGTCACCCAATGACAGTAATAGGCAGCAGGGTTAAAACAAACAAAAGAAAGTACTTCTTCACCCAACACACAGTCAACCTGTGGAACTTTTTGCCAAGGGCTGTTGTAAAGGCCAAAACTAGAACAGGATTAAAAAAAAGAACTAGATAAGTTAATGGAGGATATTGTCCATCAATGGCTATTAGCCAGGATGTGCAGGGATGCAACACCATGCTCTGAGAGCCTCTGTTTGCCCGAAGCTGGGAGTGGACGACAGGGGATGGATCACTCAATAATTGCCCTGTTCTGTTAATTCCCTTTGAAGCACCTGGCATTGGCCACTGTCGGAAGACAGAGTACTGGGCTAGATGGACCATTGGTCTGACCCAATATGGACGTTCTTATATAAAAAATAATTATAATATAATAAAAATGTTTAGTTCAGGAACTCCCAACACCAGCCAAAATTGATCACTTGGGCAACACAGCTCTGTCTGCTGGAAACCTAGGCAGAGTAGGTGAGTTCATGTAAATACGGTCTGGTCCTGAAGCCTTCCCCCCACCCCTGGCTCATCACTGGCTGTCAGGGGAGAGCTCATTCAGACCTTGCTTACAAATCATAATTTTAAATTATAAGGTTGGCCGACATTGCCGAAACGAATGTGCCGACATTGTCAGAAAAAACAACAGCTGTGTGAGGAAGCCAGTCTTTGTTCGTAGTTTTCTAACCTACTCTACTTCTTCGGGTACAAGTATTTTATCATACACTGTATATGCTTTTAAATTGTGTTTTAATGCTTCAATTTCAATTGAAATTTCCCACCAATGACAAAATTGGCAACACTGTCATAACTAGTTGACCACTGGAGGGGTGTTTGGGAAATTCAGGGGGGTGTACAGCCCCCGGGGGGGGGGGGGGGTGTAGGGAAGGCCTGGTCTCACTGAATAAAGTTCCTGCTGTAGCACCTCAGTAGGTTACATCAAAGAGACGCTGCAGTGACTAGGCATTCAGATGCCTGTGCCTTTAAGAACCCAGCCCTGGGAAGTCCATGCTGAGAGGTGCTGTCTGTGAGAGGGAAAATAAAAAATCCCCTCTGCTCCACTCACCCTCTGCCCCTGCCTGTGTTGGGGTTTTGCCCTCTGTCACCGCCTCACCCCTGGCTCCTTCCCCTCCCTGATTTTGCCCTTCAGCACCTTCCTAACCCTGCTTCCAGCTGCTTGACTCCCCTGACCAGTCAATTTTTGCCCCCTGCTCAGGCCCTGGCCACCTATACCTATCTATCTCATAGAACTGGAAGGGACCCTGAAAGGTCATTGAGTCTAGCCCCCTGCCTTCACTAGGAGGACTAAGTACTGATTTTGCCCCAGATCCCTAAGTGGCCCCCTCAAGGATTGGACTCACAACCCTAGGTTTACAGGCCAATGCTCAAAGCACTGAGCTCTCCCCCTCCTCCGATTTGCCACGTCTATACCCTGTACAAAGCACTCAGCAGAATCTTATGCCTAGTAAGGGCAGGGTGAAGGGCAGTGGCTTCAGCAGATGTTACTGAGCATGCTCAGTTTGTTTGAGCACACTAAGTGCACCCCCTAAGTAGCAAATTCCTACAGACAGCGGTGCCCTGCACTACACGAATGAGCCACATAAGGAAAACCTGAAACATTTTACATCGAACATTTGATTTGTCTTTTTATCACTAACAACAAAAACATCCCCCGAGCCCGGCGCCCCCCCGCCCAGCACCCCAGGAAGTCGCCTCGGTTACGAGCCCCCAAATCCGGCCCTGGTCCCCAGGTCACTCACCGAGGCTGCAGCACCAGTGCCGCACACGGGGTCACGGAGCCGGAGGGTTTGAGACCCGACCCGTCATCGTTATTGTTGTGCCATTTGTAGCTGAAGTGACGGGGCCGAGCCCCCCGCCTGGGCCTGACACGCGCTGCAAACTGAAAGTACCGAAGTAGGGGAAGTGAAAGTACCGGTCTGTGTCCCGGGCTGGTTGGGGGCGGAGCAAATTCCTGTGAAAGTACCAGCCCCCCCCCCCCCCCCCGCAGGGCCCGGAGCTGGGGGGGGCCTGGCAGGGGCAGTTTGCCGGGGAGCCAGTGTAGGGGTGTCAGTGCCCCCCGCTGCTGTTCCTGCTCCCCAGGGATCGCTGGGTTCAGTAATTCCCCCGCCCAGCACCGCCCGCCACAGCTCGGTCCGGCTGGGAAACAAAGCAGCAGCCAGTTCTCATCCCCCCCGCTGCCCTGCCATAAGTGGAGGCAGAATGAGGAGGGAGGGATGCTCGGGGGGGAGGAGCTGAAATCCGGAGTCACTGAGTGGGAACGGGGCGGGAAGCAACAGCTGGTCAATGGGGGATCAGAACGGACTGACTGGGACTCAGGCACTGCCCGGCTGTAGCTGGCTCGGCTCCTGCAGGCGCTCAGGGGGGCAGAGCCGGGGGGGGGGGTCAGGGAGGGCAGCAGCTCTGGGACTCGCAGACCCCCGCTCCCCCCGGGGAGTGGCAGCAGGTGGCAGGTGCCCAGAACGGGTCCAAGTCCCCACCCCAACCCCGCCTCGGGCTCTGGGAGGGAGTTCGGGTGCCGGAGGGATGCGGGCTCTGGGATGGAGTTTGGGTGCTGGGTGCAGGCTCTGGGCTGGGGCAGGGGGCCAGAGAGGAGGACTCCCCCCCCCCAAGCCCTCTACCCACTGGCAGCAGTGAGCCCCAGGGAAGGGGGGTCCTCCCTGGCCCCCCCAGGCTGCTGCTCAGGGGGTCCAGCCAGGATAAGCCCAGTCCTGCCCCCATCGGACTGGACTCTGAGTCACCTGCCTCCTCCCCTCCTCCCTTCACAGGCACAGCAGCCGCCTCAGACTGCCCCCAGTGCCCAGGGCCGGCTCTAGGCACCAGCGCTCCAAGCATGTGCTTGGGGCAGAACTTTCCAAGGGGTGGCATTCCAGGCCCCTCCCCCTTTTTTTTTCTTGGGGCACAAATAGCCGGAAAATGGCGGCTCTGCTCCTCCCCGACTCTTCGGCTCTGTTTAAGAGCCGGGCTGCCCGAGCGCTACCGGCTTTGGGCAGCCCCCGTGCCTCCGGACCCTGCGCCCCCAGCCGGGCACTTCCCCTCCCGGGCTCCGGCGGCGCAGGGGGGCTGCCCGAAGCCGGTAGCGCTCGGGCAGCCCGGCTCTTAAACAGAGCTGAAGAGGAGCAGAGCCTCCAGCCGCGGCAGCTTTGCTCCTCCCCGACTCTTCGGCTCTGCGCCGCCGGAGCCCGGGAGGGGAAGTCCCCGGCTGGGGGCGCAGGGTCCGGAGGCATAGGGGCTGCCCAAAGCCCGAGCGCTACCAGCTTCAAGGTTTGCCGGCCAGCCTCCACACCCTGCGCCCCCGGCTGGGAGCTTCCCCTCCCGGGCTCCAGCTGCGCTGGGGAAGTACCGGCCGGGGGCGCAGGGTCGGGGGCTGCCCGGCAAACCGTGAAGCCGATAGCGCTGGGGCAGCCCTTTCCCCCTGGCTGGGAGTGGGAGGGAGGAGGGGGCGAAGTTAGGGTGGGGAAGGGGCGGAGTTGGGGCGGGGTTAGGGGGTGGGGAAATGGGCGGGGCCAGGGCCCGTGGAGGGTCCTATTTTTTTATTTATTAGATATGGTAACCCTATCAGTGTCTGTCCTCTCGGCTTTGCCTGGACAGGGCTGGGGAAGCAGCTGTCAGCGCCTGCCCCTCTCAGCCCTTGTACCCCCCATCCCGCTCGCAGCCCCTCCACTTGTACCTCCCCCATTGCTGCTTCGCTGCACCCCTTCCCCTTGTACTCTCCCTTCACCCACACCTCTCCCCTTGTACCTTCCTCCAGCCCTCTCCTCCCGCACCTCCCCCCTCCCCTGCACCTCTTCTCCCGCAACCCTCCTGATACCCCCTCTCCTCCTCCACAAGTACATCACACCCGCTCCTCTGCCAGTGTAGAGCCCCCAAGCACCCCCACACCCGCTCCTCTGCCTGAACCCTCTTTACTAGCTCCCCATCCCTTTCTGGGTACAAGGTTTGAGGGTTAGTCCCTATGCCTTCCATGTGCATTTGGAGCACTAAAGATGGGGTTGCGGGGGCGAGATTTATACTAAAGTGAAACAAAAATAGGAGAAATGGTTTGATCCCCACTGCAAGTGTAAATGGGGATTGCTGTGGTGAACAAGGAGGTCATGTTTGGGGGGGGAGCTCAGGGCTGGGGCAGCAGGGGGTGCGGGTGGGGGGGAGAGCCCAGGGCTGGGGCGTGCGGGTGGGGGAGGGCACTGATGGATGGGGGGGGGGAAGAGCCCAGGGCTGGGGTGGGGGGCAGGCAAATTTTGTTTTTGCTTGGGGCGGCAAAAAACCTAGAGCCGGCCCTGCTCATGAAGCCCTATACAGGTGCCCTGGACAGTGAAGAAGAACTCTTCAACTACCGGCTCAGCAAGTGCAGAATGGTGGTGGAGTGTGCGAAACCGCATCCTCAGCCAGCTCCATTTGGGCCTGGTCGGGGCCTCTCCCAGCTCAGCGCCTGCGCCGGGAGCTGGTTTTGTTCGCCAGAAGGCTGGGCACTTCCACCTTCTGGCCTGGACGGGAGCTGTTTCCCCGCCAGCGGGGATGGAGGGGTTTCTCTACCCCTGGGGAAGATGGCAGCTGCTTCCCTCAGGCTCTGGGGCCACCTGCAGAGCCTTCTTCCTGAACATCCTCAGGAGCCTGGCCATCCTGGAACCGAGCGGGGAGCCGGTGTGAATCTGGGGTCAAGGCAGCCTTTCATTCATGGGCCTTTTCGGTCCCTCCTCATCCCTGCTCCAACCAGAGCAGCCCCTTCTCCCCCCACAGGAGTGCAGGGAGTGCAAGCTACACACACTGGCAGGAGTTCATTGCATGATCTGCTCCCAACGTTCCCCCTCATAATACTTGCTGCTGCTGCAATATCCAGGAAGTCTCAATCTTTTAGAGCAATGGGGTCAGTCCCAAAGACCATCGGTTACTCTGGACAAGCAGCCCCCTCCTGTCCTCCCAGGCCACACTCCCCCGCCCAGGCTAGAGAAAGAACAGAACCCAGGAGTCCAGACTTCTCCTGGGAAACCATTCCCCACGTCAAAGTCACAAAGACCCTAGGCACAGGAAGACCAGGACCCTCCTCATTCCCCATTGATTTCCATGCTCAGCAGCTCACAGGGTCTGGCCCAGCTCAGAGACTGTCAGCCTGGGGAACAGTGTCCCACAAGGGAAGGGCTGGGAGCCCCATTGCTGGAACCTTTCCGAACACACTGGAGAGGGCTCTGGAGAAGCCCCTGCCCAGTCGGAGAGTGAGGGGCTCTTGGGGGCTGTTTGCAAATGAAATCCCCCTTTGGAGATGTTCTCTCCCCGTTTCTGCCTCTCCCCAGACAGACAGGGGAAGCCACTGAGGAACCCTAATGCCACTCACTTGCTCTAGGTGATGGTATGATGGATGGCGGATGTTCATAGTCAGCAGATGTCCCTCACCCTCCTCCTCACTCTCCAAGCCCAAGGCAGGCTGTAGAGGGTGGT